>NC_037340.1:63449124-68449124 GCF_002263795.3 Bos taurus | reverse complement strand
TCTTTACAACCTCCAGACATTCTTTGGATTATATAACTTCATTGTTAACAGTAGCAAGCGGGTACTCTTTCTGCCCCCTTCTGATGCCTATGTCAGAAGCTTTCTCTATCTCCTTTATACTTTAATAAAACTTTATTACACAAAAGCTCTGAGCGATCAAGCCTCATCTCTGGCCCCAGATTGAATTCTTCTCCTCCGGGGGCCAAGAATCCCAGTGTCTTGGCGTGATTCAACAACAACCTTTCAGTAGGAAACATCTTACTGCACATGTCATACTCATCAGGCAGTCTGAGTCCAGGACTTGCTTTCCTCTGCAGGCTACTGTCTCGCCTCCCACAGATTACCAATCCCTCATCATCTATTGCCTCCCTTTCATGGATTAGAGAGATGGTTCAGCACCCTGGTTAAGCATCATATGGAGACTTGCTGCAATCAAATCACAGCTCTGTGTTACCTTGAGCCAATAACTTATTCCAAGTCTCATGTTCCTCATGTGTAATAGGGGTTAATAATGACATTTATTGCTTGGATCTGTTGGAAGAATTTAATGAGAAAACATGTAAAGCTCTTAACGCACTATGATTACCAGGGTTTAATAAACAGTTACTTGTTGATAGAATTATGGTTATAACTAATATCTTGATTCTTCAGTTGAGAGCACATACATTGATTGTGCCAAGAATCAGGGTAATGAGTAAAAGACAAGCATTCACTTTGTGGTAAACCCACATTCTGCTGGATCCTATCTCATCCCCTATGACTTCAACTTCGCTGTTTCAGAAAGAAAGGGTGTATGGTTGTCCACTGAATCAACCATTCCTTCTCCTCCCACAGTTGTACTTGGAAAAATGCATGTAAACAAATCAGCCCATTTCCCTGAATACTTGTTGTGAGCTTTAGTTTTTAGATATTATGGTAGAATATTAAAGAAATTAAAGACATGGTTCTTGTTCTCTGAAATGTCTCCGGGAGGAATTGAGATTGAAATTAAAGCCAGAATGATTCTTATGTGATAGAATGCCTCTTCTTGCATATTTCAATTAAGAATAGATCTGAACACCAGTATGACTGGAGCAATTTGGTTATTCTAAGTACTTTACCTCTGCCTTGGGGATTCCCTGGTGGTCCAGTGGTTAAGACTTCACCTTCCAATGCAAGGGAAGTATGTTCAATCCCTGATCAGGGAGCTGAGATTCCACATGCCTCAGGGCCAAAAAGCCAAAACAGAAGCAATATTTTAACAAGTTGAATAGAGACTTTAAAAATGGTCCACATCAAAAAACAAACAATTTACCTTTTTCTGTATTCCCAGTTAAAGATAAAAAATTAAAGAATTACATTGGAATAACATTGACCTTAGTTTTTAAACAAGTAACTTTACCCCTTTGTTCTTGGTTTCTTCATTTAATGCATCAGAATAATGATAACTGTACTGTTTCCAGGCCTGTTAAGATTATAGAGAAAATGCAGATAGGTGCCTAGCACAGTGATAGGTATAGCTTAGTCAGCTAGGGCTTCTAGAACAAATTGTCATAGACCAGGTGACTTAAACAATGAACTTTTATTCCTCTTAGTTCTGGAGGCTGAGGAATCCAAGATCAAGGTGCATCAAAATTAGTTCGAGGTGATGACTTTCTTCCTGACTCAGAGATGGCCATCTCCTTGTATCCTCACATGGTGAAGAAAGCAAGCTTTGGTGTTACTTTCTCTTCTAATAAGGGTATTAATCTTATTGTGGGGGCATCACCCTCATGACCTCAGCTACACTTAATTACTTCCCAAGGGACATACCTCCCAATATTATCACACTGGGGATTAGGGCTTCAACATATGAATTTCAGGGGAATACATTTAATCTATAAAAGTAAGTGTACAATTAATGTGATCTATAGTAACTTTAACAATAATCATAAATCTTCCGATAATTATAGTTTGAGTACCCTGATTTTAACTGAAATAGGACACCCGAAAGTGGATGTTCTACTCCTCAAAAAAAAAAGTCTAAATATTTTTGTTCAGGCAGAAATGACCACATGATTAAAACCTGGAAGCAAATGGTAACATTAAAAACAAGAGAGCCAAAACCAGAATGTAAGCATAAAAGGGCAAGGCACATAATTGTTCTCTTTATTGCTGTACCTGTAGCACACAGCACAGATGGTGGCATCCAGTAGGAGCTTAATCAGTGTTGGTGAATGTGCCAAAGTACTAGTGATTTCTGAAAAGAAATAACCAACAACTAAATCCAAGAAGGACTCTGCTGCTGCTGCAAAGTCGTTTCAGTCATGTCCGATTCTGTGCGACCCCAGAGATGACAGCCCACCAGGCTCCCCCGTCCCTGGGATTCTCCAGGCAAGAACACTGGAGTGGGTTGCCATTTCCTTCTCCAATGCATGAAAGTGAAAAGTGAAAGTGAAGTCGCTCAGTCATGTCCGACTCCCAGCGACCCCATGGACTGCAGCCCACCAGGCTCCTCTGTCTACTTATTGAAATGGACTCAAGAAGAACTCTTGTTGAAAAATAGTCTATGCAATATTCTACTCAGTAAACACTGTGTTCCCGTCTCAGAGTCCATCAGGTCTTTGGCTCAGAAGCCATATCTTTGCCATTTCCTTCTCCAATGCATGAAAGTGAAAAGTGAAAGGGAAGTCGCTCAGTCGTGTCCAACTCTTAGCAACCCCATGGACTGCAGCCTACCAGGCTCCTCCGTCCATGGGATTTTCCAGGCAAGAGTACTGGAGTTGGGTGCCATTGCCTTCTCCGTTTTATCAGTCAGATAGGTGCAAAGGACTGCTATGGATAGTAATATGAAGATGCATACAATTCAAGCCACATGCTTATTTGACACCCACAGAATGCCAAGTCCTCTTGCTCTAGGCACTATGGATTCAACCATACATAAACCATGGTCTTTGCCTTTAAGAAACCCAGGGCTTAGCTGGAGAGATGGGCATAGAAACAAAGAAACAGACCTTCCAAATTAAGTACTAAGCCAAAAACACTGTATCTATGTGGCAGAAAGAAGTAGCTTGGTAGTCAGGAAGAAACTCAAGAGGTGACATGGTTGAGTCTTGCAAATGTGATCATCGGGCACCCAATTAGGAAGAGTATTCCAGGTGCAGGGACCAGCTTGCACAAAGATAGAGAGATGTGAATGTGTGTGCAGGGCAGGTGGAGTTGGCCTGATGATGAAAGATAAGATAAGAATCACTCAGTCAAGGGCCCCTACACCTTATTTGCAAGTTTGGATTATGTCCTCCAAGTAACAAAACCAAAAGGTGAAGGGATTATCAAAAACAGAGGTAATAGTATCAGGAGTTAGTGACAGGTTGACTATAGTGGTTAAGAAAGGAGTATGAAGGATTTTCTTCTGTACAAAGAAAGGAGCACAAGTTTGAGGAGAAGATGAGAAGCTCAAATTTGGGGTGTGCTCATAGATGTGTGTCTCCAAAGCAGACAATCAAACAATAGTGATAATAGTTAAGCACTCAGGACAAACACCACGTGTTTGCTGGGGAGAGTGTTTGAAGACATTCACTGATGAAGATGGAGACAATGTGCTTGCTTGGGGCTGAGAAGGGGCCATGCTATGCATAGCAGTGATCTTTTCCTCCTTTCTAGGTCGTAAATCTTTTGAAAATCTCATGTAATGATATGAACTATTAGGAAAATGTCACAAAACTACACATGTACATGTTAAGGGTGCATTCAATTGCAGAATGTTCTGAGATTTTGTAGAGAACCAAGGAGCCCCAGTTAAGAAATCAGGGAATACAAGGAGGATGAAGAGGGGCCAATTTGCAACCCTAGCCATTTGGGTGGTGAAAAGCTAGGAGACAATACAATAAAAGAGTTGACAACAGCATCTCAATCCCCAACTCCCAAGGCACATGCCTCCCAGAAAGCCAAGTAACTTTTGCTTCTGAGTTTAAATATCCAGGTTTAGCAGAGTAGACTTGAGCTCCTGTCCATAGTTTAAAATATTTGACAAATGTCCCTTTTCACCTTCCACCCATATTTCTTTCTCCATGTGCCTTTAATGGAGCTACGTGAATTCACAAAGAAAATACTGACCGGAAATTCAACCTTTGGATGTCTTCACAACTAAGAGTCACTAACTTGGATGGTAGAGAAATGTCTGCCCTGGTGCTAATCTACACTTTGGGTTTTCTGTAGAACTTCACAGGCCAGCAAGAGTTACTTGGAAAGAAAAAAAGTATATGATAATGAGAGAAAACAGCTTCTGGTTTTATGAGCCTTCTTGCTCTTCTACAGCCAGTACTTGAAGTCTCAGTAATGAGGCTTGTTGGGGATTTTGGGGGATCATTTGTCAATCAATAAAGCAGTTACAGAACAGTAAAGCCTGAATCGTTCTTGAATTTCTCTGAAATGTTACTTGTTCCTTCTTTCTCCTAGTCTTGTTGTGACAATGCAAGTGCCCTGTTCACTGGTCTCCCTCTACCCAATACTACCACCTGCCTTTACCATTGATCCCTCCTGTTCCCATTTGGCCATCGCCCAGTGACATGTTCACACTGTTATATTTAAAATAGATTACCAGCTAGGACCTACCGTATAACATTATGAACTCTGCTCAATATCCTGTTACAACCTAATTGGGAAAAGAATTTGAAAAAGAATAGGTGTGTGTGTGTGTGTGTGTGTGTGTGTGTGTGTGTGTGTGTGTGTGTATGGGCTTCCTTGGTGGCTCAGATGGTAAAGAATCCTCCTGCAATGCAAGAGACATGGGTTTAATCCCTGGGTCAGGAAGATCCTTTGGAGAAGGGAATGGCAACCCACTCCAATATTCTTGCCTAGAGAATTCCATGGACAGAGGAGCCAAGTGAGCTATAGTCCATAGGGTTGCAAAAAGTTGGACATGACTGACTCACACACACACACATAACACTCACACACACACACATACACTCACACGCACATACATAACTGAATCACTTTGCTGTATACCTGAAACTACACTCCAATATAAGATAAAAAGTTCTTTCTTTACTCCCAGAAATGAAAGCTTTGATGGTGAGCCCAGCCTAGACCAACATGCTCACAAGTCTGATGTCACTTTTAAGCACAAACTGAACAAACTATTAAACTTCAGATTTCAACTTTAAGACATTCAAAAAATAGTTAAGGGAATCTCATTTGCATGGCTTGAAAATAAATTGAGAAGAGGGTAAATTAAGAGACAGAATGACTTCCCAGAAATGTACCCAGAGGTGAAGGGGCTGAGGCTTCTTCTTACAGTCATCAAACTGGGTACCACAAGAAGCTTAAGAGTTTCTACAGTGGAGAGACTGTTAGGAAGGAAACTGACAAAGTCTTAATAGCTAACTATGGGCTCTCTCAGGGAGTACCAGAGAAGAGAGAGGGATATGGCAGAACTCTGTAAATTTCCCCCCGAATCTATTGCCATGTTAAAGCAGCATAAAACCAGGGAAAAAAGGAGGCTCGGAAAATGAACAAAGTTTATTTACAACCACCTAGCCTTGTCTCTGCTTTAGAAGCTGAGATGTATGAAAGAACAAAGGTCCTTGCATTCCCACCTACCAAATAGCAGGTCAATGATCTTTCTGGTTCTTTGCTTAAGAGGTTGTTTACTTTTACCCTAATTGTGTCCCCTAGATTATTAGTTATTTGCCCCTCCCAGATTCATGCAATCATTCATGCATTTGTTCAGACATGCATTCTTATATTTCATCACTCAGCAAATACTTATATCTATCATGTACCAGACACTGTATATACGTTTTCACAAAAGGTAGTGCATATAAACATAAAATAAGGCAAGATTTAGGGTAGAGCTTCTCCTATTTGCAGCTGAGATTAATTTGTTTATAGCATACTTTGACTACTGTTAGCTAAAAGTCCCAGCTTCAATGCCATCCATAACATATCCCTCCATCTTGTCCACAAGTGTATCAAAATTTTATACACTTTTTAAAGAAAATTGTTTTGGTATATGATCAAATGTCCAAGTCCCTAGAACTCAATTGGCATAAGTGTAAAATAAATAGTACATCTCTCCATCTCTCCTATGCTGTGGATCTCACTCCATAGAAACAACCACCATTAATATTTTCTAGGGAGGAGTTCTTAAATGAGCATTTTTGTAGTATCATTTTTAAGGATTAAACAATAAATAATTGCATAATACTGTGATAAACAATAAGAGGAAAAAAAATGTTGGGAATCTCCAACATATCTGAACAGGGAATTTCACATTTCAAATCCCCTATTTCTATTTTTTTCTCCTTAAACTACCAACCTAAAGACTTATTTTAACCTAATTTCTGGTTTATTTTACTGAGTATGGTCTGGGTCCTGGTGAGCATAACTTTCCTGTCAAAATGCTCACCAATTATCTCTTTAGTAACTCATTCTCAAATGGTGCCTCAGAGCAAGTAAAATCATTGCTGCAAAATTTGATAAACCCTTTAAAGAATATGACTATCTTTGTCTGCCTACAGTCCTTCCTTGTTATTCACCATTCCTCAAAAATCACTCCTATAAGTTTAATACCTACATTCCCTACCACATGTAGATATTAGTAGAAAAAGTGAACTTCTCAGAATTCCCTGTTCAGATATGTTGGAGATTCCCAACATTTTCCTCTTATTGTTTATCACAGTATTATGCAATTATTTATTGTTTAATCCTTAAAAATGATACTACAAAAATGCTCATTTAAGAATTCCTCCCTAGAAAATATTAATGGTGGTTGTTTCTGTGGAGTGAGATCCACAGCATAGGAGAGATGGAGAGATGTACTATTTATTTTACACTTATGCCAATTGAGTTCTAGGGACTTGGACATCTGATCATATGCCAAAACAGTTTTCTTTAAAAATCCCTTCTATTGAATGTGATAGATATGAACCAATAATGGTAAAACCTGGTAATAAGTAGTCCTATCGTCCCCATAAGACCCAGGCCATACTCACTTTCACAGGAAATGACAAAGCCACAGAAAAGAGCCAGCACCCATAGCACTGGGTAGGACTACCCACCTCCCCAGCCTCCATCGCCTGTCCCTACCTCCCCAGTGACAGCTTTGTTCTCTCCCCTGACCTTGTCTGCTTGACTTTCCACGGTGTCTTCATGCCTTTCCCCTGGGGTATTAACCTCTGCCTGTGTCTCAGTTGCCCTAGCTCACTGCTTTGTTCTCATCTGGGCTTATCTCCTTCCTTCTAGCACAACACCTTAAGACCAACTCAGAGTGACAGGCCACTCAGATGAACTTGACCATTCTTGGATGAGATACTTCAAGAGAAAACCAAATGGCTATGAAATGAGTTGTCCCAGCGTTTTAGATGTCCTCATAGCGGGGCTCAGGGACATGTCGTAGTAGATCTACTCTTCCCTTCCCAAGTCATTATTTACTCTTACTAAGTTTTTATCATCCACCTTTACCGCACTCCATTTTCACTTTTCTTTTTTCATTTTTTAAAATTACTTATTTATTTTTGGCCTCGCCAACCGACACGTGGGATCCTGGCTCCCTGACAGAGATCACATCAAGCCCCCTACATGGGAAGTGCAGGGTCCAAACCACGGGACCGCCAGGGAAGTCCTTTATCATCTTCACCTTCACCACAAACATATTTATGATTACACTTAAGTTCATAGAAGGAGTTTCTCTCTATCTTTCTTATACACCTAGGGGAAGATGGTGTTAGTAAGCTAAGCCAAAACTTCATTAGACGTTCTTCTTTTGGTCAAAGAAAGGTACTCAGAAGATCATCTAGCTCCTAATACCATGGCCTAGAAATCATCAAGTGAGAATACTCAGTGGCCAAAGAAGCCACCCTGTGTTCTTGATCACCTGCCCAGGACTGAGTTCAGTAACCCAGGCTCTGCATCTCAACTGTTGCCTCGTCAGCAATCTCATTACATCATGACTCCACCACCCACCTTGTATCTTTCATCTCTGCCTCTCTGTGGTGCTTACACGTGGACTACAAGCAATTCAACTGGTTTTCATCTTAAGCATAAAATAAAATAGACAAAACAAGTCCCCTCAAAAGATCAGTTAAACCAGAATCTCTGGGATGGAGCCTAGGCATCAGTTTGTTTGTTTGTTTGTTTGTTTTTTTAATGCTCCGCAGAGGATTCAAATGCCAAGTTGAAAACTGACGCTCAAAAGCAAATCCCTTGAAAAGGTAGTATTTCCTCTTTTTTTCCACTCCCACCCACTTCTTGATTTTGACCATCACAACCCTATTCAGTTGAGAAAACATCAATTCTTAGCCTAGTGGCCTAGACTAAGAACCATCTTCTGAACAATCTTCTTAAGGAGGTCTAATTTGACACAGTTTCCCTCCCCTCACTTCATGAAACACTCTCCTCTAGGATCATTTCCTGCTTTTCTTCTAAACTTGGACTGCTTCTCCTCATTTTCCACCATGGGCTCCTGTTTTTCCAGTTTTGGGGTGGAGTGAGGACAGGAAGCAGCCTACATAGCAGGATTCTCCCAAGAGCTTTATAGGGCTAAAATTCTTATATGGATAATACTTTTCAGAAAACAGTAAGAAAAAAAAATTTAAGAAAACTGAGCTGATTCCAAAAAATGCAAGCAAACACCAGGAAACAGGGTAGAGAAGATGCCAACCAGATGTCGCTCAATGCCAGCTGTATGAGCTGGGGATCAGACCCTAACTTGGTTCAGATGGAACACAAAGGCCAGATTCATCCAGAACAAAGCTCTTGGGACACTTGGGATCAAGCTTTTATTCAGTCAGAGGAACTTTAGGATAAGTGGGGAGAACATAGTGACATAAATTTCAGTCTCATCTACCCTAAATTCAAGAATTTACCCTTCCTTCATCTTCAAGTCAAATTCGGGGAGGGCAAACCCACATCATACCACCTTGACTCCTGGGAAAAGTGCAAAGGATTAAGAGCAGAAGGCAAGTTGGGAAGGATCTGAGAGCTGGGCAGCTGTAGTAACAGCCCCTCCCAGTTTTCAGGATCTGAGCCGTTATGGTTCTGTTTTAAAATAAACGAAGATTCAGATGAACAGAAAGTTTGTGTTTCACATTAGCATTGTGGCTTTTTCTCAGCTGGGTGTTTTTATTTTCTCTGTCACTTTGCATTACAGGAATAACACAGCTTTCCAAGGGAACAGCTCCATCAGATAAGTAAACAGCACAAAGTAAGGAGTATAGCTTGCAGAATTTGAGGCTCCTTGATTCAAGGAAGACTTGGCCGTAAAGGTCTGTCTGTGGCTGTTGGCCCAGACCATGAGCTTCAGGCTCTGCTCTAAACTGGGCTGGCAAAGAGGCCAGACCCTACACTTTGCTGCCTCGCATTTTCCCATGGGCCAGAAAAGAAGCAGCTGGGAAAATGGCTTCATCATACTTGCCCTGGCCCTTGCCAGCACAGTTGTGGGCACTGCCTACTGCCACCAACATCCTCAGCTTTGTCCAAGCCAAGGGTAATGGAGCCACAGCCTAGGAAGTTATCAGCACCTCCCTGTCCACCAGGAAGGTGAGTTTCAGGAAGAGGAATGGGTAGTTTCTCTACCCTGTTTCCTGGTGTTTGCCTGGTGTTTCCCTGAGCTAATTTTTTGGAATTAGCTGTTTTCTTAATTATTTATTTTTCCTGAACGTTTTCTGAACGGTATTATCTAAACGAGAATTTGGGTCCTATAAAATCCTGGGATGAATTCATCTATGTAGATTGCTTCCTGTCCTCACTGCATTCTGTAAATGGTGGCCAACAAATGTGGGGGTAAGAGGGAATACACCCTCAGATATTCATCTGAGCCCTTCCATCACAAATTCCTATAAGTTGTCTACAGCCTGATTGACTAGCTGTTCTCCTCTACTTGCTCCCAATTCTCACTTTTGAGGCTTTGTGTCATGTACCCCAGGAAAGTATCATGGCCTCACAGCCTAGACCTTCCCTCCACTAGGACTGGTACCCATGTGAGCAACCCTACAACATCCTAAACGGGCCTCATTGACTGAGCCTGACATTATAGGATAAACAAACTCTGCTAAGACACGGACCGTCTGGTGGTCCAGTGGATAAGAATCCACCTACCAATGCAGGGGACACAGGTTCCATCCCTTGTCTGGGAAGAGCCCATATGCTGCAGGGCAGCCAAGCCCCTAGTGCACCATGACTACTGGAGTCCATGTACTAGAGCCCAAGAGCCTCAACAAGAGAAATCACTTCAATGAGAAGCCCACGTGCCACAACTAGAGAGTAGCCTGCATGCAGCAGCAAAGACCGCCAAATAATAATGATAAATAAAGGAATGGTCTTCAGATCAAAATTTTTTAAAAAGACACAGACCCTCTACCATGGTCCCCACTCCAAGAATAAGACTTCTACCACACCAACCTTGACCCAGCTGGAACTTGACTCTGCTTTACTCTTGAGGCTGGTTATTTGAGTGACTTTTCTCTTTCTGAAGCAAGTCTAGTGTGTTCCTCCAAAGCCCCATCTCATGCTGTTTTCATCTCACTTCCTCCTTCCTGTGGGGAAATCCCAGCTGGCCTTTATCTTGAACCAGCCACCATTGGAACAGAAAGAGTTACTATGGAAACTCTTAATTTTATCACACCAATGTCACTTTGGCAAACACAAGCTTGCTTTTGAAATCTTCTATGCTAATCACATGTTACAAAACTGCAATATTGATCTCAGGCCAAAAATTCACATACTTTCATAAATCAAGGGGTAAATCCAAATCCATTTTCAAAATACAAGCTACCATGACAACTAACTATAAGAGCACCAGGAGATATACCTGCAGCCACCCTTCCACCAGCATTTTGCTTCTGCATGGGTAATCTTAGCAAACTCCTTTCAAGTAAACTAGAATCTGGCTACTAGGGCAAGAATCTTGCTCAAAGTCATGTTTTCTGCTTCAATATCTTAATTCATTGATAACAAAACATTCAAAACCTTTATCAACCCTTGTGTTCATAGAATGGGCCTGACTAACCACTTGCTTTTAATGTTTCATTAAACACTTTTAATGTTTCATAATTTAAAAATTTGAATTTAGACAAATACCCATCACTCAACTTCAGCAATTAGAGACACATAGCCTATCTAGTTTCATTTCTACTATTACTTTTTGGCCTCTGATTTTAAAATAAATCCACCATATCTATCACATCAATACATATTTTACTATGTATTTCTATGAGAGTAGAGCTTCCATTAACTTTTTATTATAGAAATTTCAAATGTAGATAAAAGTAGACAATACAATGAACTTCCATGTATCTATCAGCCTCCTTCAACAATCACCAGCTTATCGTCAACTGTGTTTTATTTATGCCTTCCATTGATTCCCTTTGCTCCATATTATTTTGAAGCAAATTTCAAACATTATATCATTCCATCTGTAAATATTTCAGTATGCATTTCTTAAATCTGACTTTCTTTTCCTAAATATAACCAAGACACCATTATCACATTTGAAGAAAATGTTTCCTACTGTTATCAAATACGTAGTCAGTATTCACATTTTCCCAATAGGTCTTGTTTTTAAATATAATTACATTATCAACCTGAAAATTAATAATAACTTGTAAATTGTTTTACTTTGCCAACAAAGGCCCTTATAGTCAAAGCCATGGTTTTTCCAGTAGTCATGCATGGATGTGAAAGTTGGACCATAAAGAAGACCGAGCACCAAAGAATTGATGCTTTTGAACTATGGTGTTGGAGAAGACTCTTGAGAGTCCCTTGGACTGCAAGGAGATCAAACCAGTCAATCTTAAAGGAAATCAATCCTGAATATTCATTGGAGGGACTGATGCTTAGGCTGAAGTGCCAATACTTTGGCCACCTGATGTGAAGAGCCAACCCATTAGAAAAAAAACTGATGCTGGGAAAGACTGAAGGCAAGAGGAGAAGAGGATGACAGACGACAAGATGGTTGAATGGCATCACTGACTCAATGGACATGAGTTTGAGCAAGCTCTGGAAGATCGTGAAAGGCAGGGAAGCCTGGCATGCTACAGTCCAAGGGGTTGCAAAGAGTCAGACATGAACTGAGTGACTGAAAAACAACAACAAATCAATTACTTCAAATCCTCAATCTGTATTCAGATGTTCCTTGATCTCTTTTTAATATTTTATATAGTTTTGTTTCTGGCTATGCTGGGTCTTTCATTGCAGGGCAGGGCTTTCTCCCCTGTTACAGCGCACAGACTCAGTAGTTGCCGCACACAGGTTTCTTAGCTTCAGCATGCAGGCTTAGTTGCCCCATAGCATGTGGGATCTTAGTTCCCTGACCAGGGATTGAACTTCTGTTCCCTGCATTGGAAGGCAGATTCTTAACCACTGGACCACCAGGGAAATCCCTATATAGGTTTCTAATAAAGATAGAGATTGAAATAAAACCCATACATTGTAATTGTTGATATATCACTTGCTGCTGCTGCTACTGCTAAGTCACTTCAGTCGTGTCCTATTCTGTGCGACCCCATAGACAGCAGCCCACCAGGCTCTGCCATCCCTGGGATCCTCCAGGCAAGAACACTGGAGTGGGTTGCCATTTCCTTCTCCAATGCGTGAAAGTGAAAAGTGAAAGTGAAGTCGCTCAGTCGTGTCTGACTCTTAGCGACCCCATGGACTGCAGCCTACCAGGCTCCTCCACCCATGGAATTTTCCAGGCAAGAGTACTGGAGTGGGTTGCCATTGGCTTCTCCTCCCTTTTAATCCACAATCTTTCTCTCCCTACCTTCCTTTTATTCCTTTCTCCACTTCCTCTTTCTTTTTTCCTCTTTTTTCCTTTCCATATATTAGTTGCAATGAATCAGGTGTCTGAATTTTGTTGTTTGCACTCCTGTGGTGCTGTTTAACATGTGCCTCTTTCCTCTGTACATACTTAATAGTTATTCATTTCACCCTTGACTCTGATTCTTATATCTATTTCATGACTAAGGATACAATAGAACTTCCTGGTCTCCGCTTTTAACCACAGGCTTCTATCTCCTGAATGATGGGAACATGAGGGTGTATGATGTATGGACCTAACAGAAGCAGAAGATATTAAGAAGAGGTGGCAATAATACACAGAAGAACTGTACAAAAAAGATGTTTACGACCCAGATAATCACAATGGTGTGATCACTCACCAAGAGCCAGACATCCTGGAATGTGAAGTCAAGTGGGCCTTAGGAAGAATCATTACCAACAAAGCTAGTGGAGGTGATGGAATTCCAGTTGAGCCATTTCAAATCCTGAAAGACAATGCTGTGAAAATCCTGCACTCAATATGCCAGCAAATTTGGAAAACTCAGTAGTGGCCACAGGACTGGAAAAGGTCAGTTTTCATTCCAATCCCAAAGAAAGGCAATGCCAAAGAATGTTCAAACTACCACACAATTGCACTCATCTCACGCACTAGTAAAGTAATGCTCAAAATTCTCCAAGCCAGGCTTCAGCAACATGTGAACTATGATCTTTAGATGTTCAAGCTGGTTTTAGAAAAGGCAGAGGAACCAGAGATCAAATTGCCAACATCCACTGGATCATCGAAAAAGCAAGAGAGTTTCAGAAAAACATCTATTTCTGCTTTATTGACTATGCCAAAGCCTTTGACTGTGTGGATCACAATGAACTGTGGAAAATTCTGAAAGAGATGGGAATACCAGACCACCTGACCTGCCTCTTGAAAAATCTGTATGCAGGTTAGGAAGCAACAGTTAGAACTGGACATGGAAATAGGAAAAAGAGTACATCAAGGTTGTATATTGTCACCCTGCTTATTTAACTTCTATGCAGAGTACATCATGAGAAACGCTGGGCTGGAAGAAGCACAAGCTGGAATCGAGATTGCCGGGAGAAATATCAATAACCTCAGATACGCAGATGACACCACCCTTAAGGCAGAAAGTGAAGAAGAACTAAAAAGCCTCTTGATGAAAGTAAAAGAGGAGAGTGAAAAAGTTGGCTTAAAGCTCAACATTCAGAAAACGAAGATCATGGCATCCGGTCCCACCACTTCATGGGAAATAGATGGGGAAACAGTGGAAACAGTGTTAGACTTTATTTTTCTGGGCTCCAAAATCACTGAAGATGGTGACTGAAGCCATGAAATTAAAAGACACTTGCTCCTTGGAAGGAAAGTTATGACCAACCTAGACAGCATATTCAAAAGCAGAGACATTACTTTATCAACAAAGGTCCATCTAGTCATGGCTATGGTTTTTCCAGTGGTCATGTATGGATGAGAGAGTTGGACTATAAAGAAAGCTGAGCACTGAAGAATTGATGCTTTTGAACTGTGGTGTTGGAGAAGACTCTTGAGAGTCCCTTGGACTGCAAGGAGATCCAACCGGTCCATTCTAAAGGAGATCAGTCCTGGGTGTTCATTGGAAGAACTGATGTTGAAGTTGAAACTCCAATACTCTGGCAACCTGATGTGGAAAGCTGACTCATTGGAAAAACCCTGATGCTGGGAAAGGTTGAAGGCAGGAGGAGAAGGAGACGACAGAGGATGAGATTGTTGGATGGCATCACCGACTCAATGGACATGGGTTTGGGTGGACTCCGGGAGTTGATGATGGACAGGGGGGCCTGGTGTGCTGTGGTTTACGGGGTGGCAAAGAGTCGGACACGACTGAGCAACTGAACTGAACTGAACTGATGCCCTGGAAAGAAGGCAGGGTTTTAATTTGTCATCAGTATACTATATGATCTTGGGTAAGTATGACTCACCTTCCTAGGTTATAAATGTACATACTAATATTGCCTCAAATGGTTTATCTGAGACTTAAAAAGTAGTTATTATAACACAGAGTATGTTGAGTAGCACACAATATGGCTAGTTATACACCTGAGTTGGGTGCAGCGTGGTGGACGGAATACAGATTTTAGAGCCAGACATCCTTGAACACAGCCCTCTGTAGAGTGAGGATAAACTATTTAATTTTGTCTTAATGATTGAAGAGAAGCTGTATGTAAAAACACAGTCCAATGCTCGGGGCATGATATATATGGCAGCTGTAGATAAGGACAACAGTGTATATTTATCAAAGAAGGCAGAAGATAGGAACGATTGAGTTCAACATGTTTCTTCTCAAAATTATCTTTGACAAGCTTCTTCCCAATAATTTTTTATACCTAAAAAGCAAAAAGCCAAAAATGTGGACAAATGCAGTATGAACACAGAAGGGAGAATAAATAACTTTTCTTGCAAATACCAAGAAATATTCTGCAGGAATCATAACAACTGGATTGGGTCTTAAAAGATAAGTAAAGGTTTGGTGTTTGAGTGAGAGGAAAGCACTTACATAGGGAGAAACCACACTGGCAAGCGCATGGCTGGGTTGCAAGCTCAAATGACTTTAGAAAAATTGGTTGGGGTTCACCTTGTTGGCCGTGAACAGTTATGATGTGGCTCAGGTCTGATAATCTTGATCATAGTGAGATGGAGGGATTCAAAGGGAGAGCCCAGATGATACTCTAAGAAAAAGAAGCAAATTAGGAAGCCATGCTAATAGAACAGGTAAGAGACAGAAAAAATCAATGTAGTGGCAAACCATGTCAGGTCACCACAAATGTCAACAAAGTGTTAGATGAACTATCTCTGAAGGTTGCATAAGAAGGTAACTATTTTCCCATAGTAATCATGGATGAAGTAGCATTTAAAACTAAACTGATAAATCAAAATTTTATGTAGAACTTACTCTCAACAAGTAAAATGTGGGCAATGGCCTAGAGGAAGGACGGCAAAGTTGTGAAGCAGTGTTCCTCGGGACAGATGCATGGAAATCACAACCTCCCATCATTGTTTCTGATTCCCTGAAAGTGAAACAGTACGTGCACACACACACACACACACACACACTCACACTCACACTCACACACACACTCACCACACACACACACACTCACACGTGCGCCCCTCCCCTACCCCATATCCCATGTCATGATTCTGTCGTATTTGCTCTAGTGATTCCTACAGTATTACCTGTAGAGCTTTATTTTGCAGGTTTTTCATGAAGAAATGAAACCAGAGAGGGGGAAGGAAAGGAAGGAAGGAAAGAAAGAAGGAAGGGAGAGAAGGAATGAGGAGGAAGGAAAGAAAATACTTTCTAAACAGTTTGGGAAATTCTAGCCTAAACAGAATTTTTTTAAAGTTTCTTTACTGCAGGACTTCTCAGAGACTTTGTTTAAAGTATTGCAAATCTCCAACGTAAGCCCAGAGTACTTAAGATTTTAAAAGAGATTCCCCTCCTCCCACAAGGAGCATCTTGTACAAGTATTCTATATACAAGCATTTTCGAGGGAAAGCTAACATCAGTGGTGGCTAGCTGCTTCTTGAGATACCTCAGGAGCTGATTCTTACGGCAGAGACTGAGCTGATGGGGACATTTCTGCTGCAATTATTGCTGAGGGAATATAGACCTTGCTGGAATGTAAGTCCTTTACATCCTTTAGGTCTTTTCTATTTGGTCCAGACTAGTATGCATAATTATATGTGAGCTAGATGGACTTTTCAATCATGCATTTGAAGAGAAAGCCTTTTACAGCCTTAGCTAACTCATCTCCTAATCCCACAAGAAGAAAGCTTAAAGCGGACACGATCCTCCCAGATAAAGGAGGACAATAAGAACTGTTTGGACGCTAAAGCATCTCTAAGACTCAAATTCTAATCTAATGTTCTCACAGGAGGGTTCAAACTGGGATCCAGGATATACACGAAAACAACTTTTCAGTCAAAGCTTAAAACATGCTTTGTTTTGCCCTCCCAGCATGTGCATGCACACACACACACAAGCATATGTGTGTGCAATCAAAACGTTAACATCAAATGAGTTGCAGGCTTTTGTTGTCAGCCTCTCCTTGCCCCAGCTTTGCCCTATTGTTATTGGTGCTTGCGTAACAGTCTCTTATCCAACTGGGAGCAAAGCTGACTAGATGTCATATTCCCCTTGACAACCTTCAAGATATAAGGATAACCTCAAGTCTGACTGCAGCCCTGCACGCTGAGCAGCATCACCTAAGTAATGTCCTCTAACCCCTCCATCCTTCAGTGTTGGGGAGAGGTCAGCCACTCTGCTGCCGGGTTGGAACCCTCCAGAACTAGTTTTTAGGGATCTTAAAATACGGAGCTCTGCCCAACTCCTGGAGCCCCAGTGATGCTCTGCTTCAAAAGCATCACTTGAATTCCTATCAAATCTCTTATGTTTTCACCTTCTATTGCCTGGAAAAGTTTCAGTCTGTTCTGTTTTCTCGAGAACACCATTGCCCAACAGAGCTTTCTGCAGTGATAAAAGTATTTTGCACCCACACTGTCCAATACGGTAGCTACCCACCTGATCATCTCTCCAGAGCAATACTCTGCAAGCCACATCAGCAGCCTTTGACACACATATCAGCCATGTGGAATTGAATAGTCACTGTACTGAGCTTCGTATCCATCCTCTTTAGTGGGATAATTATTCATGCTTCAGAGGGTCATTGTTAAATGGTATCAAATGAGACAACATGTGTGTGCAGCACCTATCACGGGGCTTAGCACACAGCAGGTGCTCAATAAATGCTTATTCCCTCTCCCTTCATCCAAAGGTTAGTTGGAGACTGAAGTACCCAGCTAGTTCATGTTTCTCTGGGTAACTCCAAGACTGCCTTGTTCATCTGCTGAAACACTAAATCCTATAAGGGTTTGAAAAGAAAACTTGGATCAATGATTGGAAAACCTTTTTGGCTTTCCTCTACTGCAACATGGCTCAAGCCGGTCTCCTCATCCCAACACTGGTTTCTGAGAAGCCTGGCCTTGATTCCCTTCCTGCCCCCATCAAGGAACAGCCCCTCTCTGGGGGAGGCTGGAAACGGGACCCATTGTTCATTTGTATTGTGCAGCCTTTCCTCAATTAAAAAGAAAAAAAAATCCCTTAGAATGTGTAGGTTGGAGGCTTTGCTTCCTCCTTCTTAAAAGAGGCCCCAGGGACAGCTGGCAGGGCAGCTGCAGCACAAGAGGAAGGGAGAAATGGGCGGAAAGGCATTCCAGGCTTCTCTCATTTCAGAGGGAGAAGCTGGTCATGCTGTAGTCCAGAGGTCTGCTGGAACCTTCCTGACACGTGACACAGGGGTAGTTTTCTTGAATCCCTAGTATCTCGCCTATGGCCTCACCACATTTCTCCAAATTCCAGGGTGTTTATAATTCTTATAATATCATGGTTTTCTCTACCTTTGGGTTCCTGAGTGCCTCAACACAGGATGAATGTCAAGCTTTTTATCAATTAAATATCTATATATATTTAGATATATATAAATATATCTTATATATTTATGTATATAAATATATCTTATATATTTATGTATATAAATATATCATATATTTATGTATCTAAATATATCATATATTTATGTATCTAAATATATCTTATATGTTTATGTATGTAAATATATCTTATATATTTATGTATCTAAATATATCTTATATATAATATGTATATAAATATATACATATTAATAAGTAATATATGTTACATATGTATTACTTATTGTAAATATATTTATACATAATACACATATTTAAATATATATATAAACTTGATGGACATAAGATTGAGCAAGCTCCAGGAGTTGGTGATGACAGGGAAGCCTGGTATGCTGCAGTCCATGGGGTCGCAAAGAGTCGGACATGACTGAACAACTGAACTGAACTGAATATATATGTATGGGCTTCCCCGGTGGCTCAATGGTAAAGAATTGGCCTGAAATGCAGGAGCAGCAGGAGACTCAGTTTCTATCCCTGGGTTGAGAAGACCCCCTGGAGGAGAAAATGGCAACCCTCTCCAGTATTCTTTCCTGGAAAATCCCTTGCACAGAGGAACCTGGCGGGCTACAGTCCATGGGCTCACAAAGAGTTGGGTGACTTACAAAACCTCACAAAGAGTTGAAGTGACTTAGCACACCATATATATATATATACACACACACACACATATAGAGCAAAACATAGAACAGAAATCACTCACACACAGCATTTTTAATGTACTAGACTTCATATCAAGCTGGACTTTCATCCAGAGATCATGCAATAGGAACTTGAAAACTAACAGGCGTTTTGTTTGCTGAAGGAAAACGCACCTGGAAACCCCTTCTGGCCCTCCTGCCTGATGAGCACTGCCTCCTCCTTTCTCCTCCTCACCCTTCCATCTGACTCTCTCTTCCTTACCTTCTGTCTCCTCAAATTCCCAGAAGACTTCAAATTATTCATCCTATACCTTGATGAACAGTTCTGCCACCTGTAACTCCAGCTTCTATCAATAGATCTGTATTCCTGAATGAATCAAGACAGCTCATGAAGTAGCTTCTCATTCAACAGAAGCATTCTTAGAAGACAATGGAGATGTCAAATGGTAATTTCTTTTCTGATGCAAATGGAAGCGTAACTGGGAAGTAACCTAGTTCTCTATTAGGACACCTAAGAATCTTTTAGTTGTTGTGTGTGCTGAGGGAGTGTTCAGATCAGATCAGATCAGTTGCTCAGTCATGTCCGACTCTTTGCGACCCCATGAATCGCAGCACGCCAGGCCTCCCTGTCCATCGCCAACTCCCAGAATTCACTCAGACTCACGTCCATTGAGTCAGTGATGCCATCCAGCCATCTCATCCTCTGTCGTCCCCTTCTCCTCCTGCCCCCAATCCCTTCCAGCATCAGAGTCTTTTCCAATGAGTCAACTCTTCGCATGAGGCGGCCAAAGTACTGGAGTTTCAGCTTTAGCATCATTCCTTCCGAAGAAATCCCAGGGCTGATCTCCTTCAGAATGGACTGGTTGGATCTCCTTGCAGTCCAAGGGACTCTCAAGAGTCTTCTCCAACACCACAGTTCAAAAGCATCAATTCTTCGGTGCTCAGCCTTCTTCACAGTCCAACTCTCTCATCCATACATGACCACAGGAAAAACCATAGCCATGACTAGATGTACCTTTGTTGGCAAAGTAATGTCTCTGCTTTTGAATATGCTATCTAGGTTGGTCATAACTTTCCTTCCAAGGAGTAAGTGTCTTTTAATTTCATGGCTGCAGTCACCATCTGCAGTGATTTTGGAGCCCAGAAAAATAAAGTCTGACACTGTTTCCACTGTTTCCCCATCTATTTCCCATGAAGTGGTGGGACCGGATGACATGATCTTCGTTTTCTGAATGTTGAGCTTTAAGTCAACTTTTTCACTCTCCACTTTCACTTTCATCAAGAAGCTTTTGAGTTCCTCTTCACTTTCTGCCATAAGGGTGGTGTCATCTGCATATCTGAGGTTATTGATATTTCTCCCGGCAATCTTGATTTCAGTTTGTGTTTCTTCCAGTCCAGCGTTTCTCATGATGTACTCTGCATATAAGTTAAATAAACAGGGTGACAATATACAGCCTTGACAAACTCCTTTTCCTATTTGGAACCAGTCTGTTGTTCCATGTCCAGTTCTAACTGTTGCTTCCTGACCTGCATACAGATTTCTCAAGAGGCAGATCAGGTGGTCTGGTATTCCCATCTCTTTCAGAATTTTCCACAGTTCATTGTGATCCACACAGTCAAAGGCTTTGGCATAGTCAATAAAGCAGAAATAGATGTTTTTCTGGAACTCTCTTGCTTTTTCCATGATCCAGCGGATGTTGGCAATTTGATCTCTGGTTCCTCTGCCTTTTCTAAAACCAGCTTGAACATCAGGAAGTTCACGGTTCACATATTGCTGAAGCATGGCTTGGAGAATTTTGAGCATTACTTTACTAGCGTGTGAGATGAGTGCAATTGTGCAGTAGTTTGAGCTTTCTTTGGCATTGCCTTTCTTTGGGATTGGAATGAAAACTGACCTTTTCCAGTCCTGTGGCCACTGCTGAGTTTTCCAAATTTGCTGGCATATTGAGTGCAGCACTTTCACAGCATCATCTTTCAGGATTTGGAATAGTTCAACTGGATTTCATCACCTCCACTAGCTTTGTTTGTAGTGATGCTTTCTAAGGCCCACTTGACTTCACATTCCAGAATGTCTGGCTCTAGGTCAGTGATCACACCATTGTGATTATCTGGGTCGTGAAGATCTTTTTTGTACAGTTCTTCTGTGTATTCTTGCCATCTCTTCTTAATATCTTCTGCTTCTGTTAGGGAGGCTTAACAGGTGCAAAATTTTGGCCTTAATTGCCATCTCTTCTTAATATCTTCTGCTTCTGTTAGGGAGTGTTAACAGGTGAAAAATTTTGGCCTCAATTATAAATGATAAAAATGTGTATCATTGAAATGTAATATATTATAGTATAATATTTTTAATACATTATATTATATTATTATATATATTATATTGTATTAAATATATAATATATAACAATTATATTACACCACTAAAATGATATAATAAAATACAAACAATATAAATATAATATAATATACAGTTATCATTTTATTATATCATTATGTATAGTATAATACATAATTTATACTACATAATTACTACATAGTAATTATTATTATGTAATATAATACATAATAATTACTATATAAAATGTATAAATTATTCTACAATTATCATTTAAATATAGCCTTACAATTTATATTATTAAAAAGAAGAGTGAAGGAATCCTCATCTGGGTGAATTGCCCTTTTGAAAATCATTCAGGATTTTCAAAAGGGCAATAATAAAATTATTATTTTATTATTAATAACATAACAATAATTTTATTAATAATAAAATAATAATTTTATTAATAATAAATTAATCACATAATTTGATAATTGATATATTTAATTTATATAATTAAATTAATTTAGTTATATAAATTAATAAATTAATTAATAATTTATTAATAATAAACACCATAATAAAATTATCTAACACTCACAACTTATAGACATTTCAGGAAAAATAGTGTCTTGAAAGTTAAAACATTAGGTAGGAAAACTTGAAATTGAATAGTTAGAACCCCACAAACAGAGAAGAAAGTATTAGGAGGTTATAGTAACTAGATTCGATTTTCCAGGAGCAGATTATTGGTAGACGAATAAGCCAGAGGGATCAGCTGAGAAGGTGTTAGAACACCCATGAGTCACGGGGCACCTGTAGAGAACGCTGCCAAGGAAAGGTGTAGACTCGGCTTGAAACACAGAATGTTCTCCAGAATCAACACTCTTAAGTTGGTCTTTCATTTCACAGATGGACAAAATGAAATCGAGAGAAGGCAAGTGGCTTATGAAGCCACAAGTAGGACTGAAACAAGGTCTTCAGAAAATTTTGTACTCATGCTCATAAAACCCAGGACTTCTGACTGTTAATACAGAACTTCTCTAAGACATAGGAAGTCCTGAGGTTCTAATTAATTTCCCTCATCGTCAAAATTAGCCTTTTAAATTAGAAAAACTCATGACATGGTGCTAATGAGCTATAAGGAGTAGAGGACTGACCAACCTTTTTTACCTTTAAATGTACAATGGACATTTCTAGAATCATTTTTTTCTATTAAAGAAATATAGACTCAATGTAGAAACTTAGATAAATATAAAACTTAAAATTAAAATGAATAGAGTTCATACCTGTATTGCATTCTTAGTAAATTTAATGCATTTCCTTTGTACAGCTTTTTTTCTTATGCACTTTATATTGTCGAAGTCATAGTACCTATATGATCTTGTTATTTTCTTACTTAAATTATGGCATAAACTCTGCCCATATTACCCTCATTATTTTAAGGATTCTGCACGACATCATTTTCATGGCTGCATAAACTTCACTGCATTTAATGGGGTATAATTCACTTATTTCACACTCTTACGTGTTAATAAGATTTCTAGTATTTTGCAATGACAAATAGCATTTTGATGAATGCCTTTATGCGAAAAAAATTTTTTAAAAAAAATTTAGATTATGACTGTTCTGGTTTGAATTGTGTTTCCCCAAAAGATGTCCAATTCTTAATGCCTACTACCTGTGGCGTGCACGTGTGCTAAGTTGTTCCAATGGTGGCCGACTCTTTGTGACCAATGGACAGCAGCCCACCAAGCACCTCTGTCTATGGGATTCTCCAGGCAAAATACTGGAGTGGGTGCCCTCCTCCAGGGGATCTTCCCAACCCGGGGATCAAACCCACGTCTCTATGTCCCCTGCATTGGCAGGCAGGTTCTTTACCACTAGCACCACCTGGGGAGGTGACTTTATTTGGAAACAGGGTCTTGGCAGATGATCAAATTAAGATGAGGTCATTAGGGTGGGCTCTAATCCAATAAGGCTCATCTCCCTATAAATAGGAGCAGTCTGGACACAGAGATGGACATGCACACAAGTAGAATGCCACGTAAAGATGAAGTAGTTCAGTGTGATGCATTTCTAAACCATCAGAAACTAGGAAGGAAACTTGAAACAATCTCCCTTTCAGCCCTTGAAGGAATCAATCCTGCCCATACCTTGATCCCACACTCCGGCCTCCAAGACCCAAGACAGTTCATTTCTATCATTTAAGACCCCCAATTTGTGGTACCCCATAACAACAGCTCGTGAGAAGGCAATGGCATCCCACTCCAGTACTGTTGTCTGGAAAATCCCATGGATGGAGGAGCCTGGTAGGCTGCAGTCCACAGTCAGACATAACTGAAGCGACTTAGCAGCAGCAGTAGCAGCATAACAACAGCTCAAGGAAACTAACATGATGTCCTCAGAAAAAGTCCCCAAAGTGCAAATATCTGATCAAAGGGGGTGAATATTTTAACTTTCATGATTCATTTTGCCAGGTTGCAAATTTTTCCCAATTTTATGCTGATTTCTAACTCTGTTTAATGTGAGTGAGAATATTGCTTTCATCATAATCTCCCCAGAATATTGTTTTTATAAACTTTGCTAATTTATGTGACCAACTGTATCACACTGGATTTGCACTCAAATGTCTTTGATTACCCCTGAGATGAAATATTGTCTATATTTATTAGTCATTTTTTGTTTTTCCTATTTTGAGCTCTATATCCTGTCCATGTCTTTGGAAATTATATCCATATTTAACTTTTGCATATTTAGCTTAATGGACATCTTTCCTTTTCTATTTGCATGAATTCCTTTTATAGCATAGACAGTAATTATCTTTCTGCCATACACAATACAAATATGTCTCCAGTGTGCTGTGTCATTTTTGTTTTCTTTCTTGTCTTAAGTGTGTATTCTGACAGAACATTTTTTGAGGGTTTTTAAACCTAAATAGCCTAAAGAGCTGATGTCATTTAGGCTAGGATGGAATTTTGTAATAAAATATAATTTTTTCATTCTATTTTAATTGAATTCTATAAGTTAAAGTGTTAGTCATTCAGTCGTGTCTGACTCTTTGCAGCCCATGGACTATAGCCCACCAGTCTCTTCTGTCCATGAAATTCTCCAGGCAAGAATACTGGAGTGAACAGCCATTCCCTTCTCCAGGGGATCTTCCTGACCCAGGGATCGAAACTGGGTGTCCTGCATTGCAGGCAGTCTCTTTACAGTCTGAGCCATGTGGAAGCTCCAATTTATAAAATATAATTCTTTAAGTAGTCTAGAAAATAGTATTTGAGGATAGCGTGTTAAGTGAGGAGTTGCTTAGTTTTATTAACAAATTACTAACCCAGTTAACCCTCAGTTCAGTTCAGTTCAGTCATGTCCGACTCTTTGCAACTCCATGAATCGCAGCAAGCCAGGCCTCCCTGTCCATCACCAACTCCCTGAGTTTACTCAAATTCATGTCCATCGAGTTGGTGATGCCATCCAGCCATCTCATCCTCTGTCATCCCCTTCTCCTCCTGCCCCCAATCCCTCCCAGCATCAGGATCTTTTCCAATGAGTCAACTCTTTGCATCAGATGGCCAAAGAATTGAAGTTTCAGTTTCAGCATCAGTCCTTCCAATGAACACCCAGGACTGATCTCCTTTAGGATGCACTGGTTGGATCTCCTTGCAGTCCAAGGGACTCTCAAGAGTCTTCTCCAACACCACAGTTCAAAAGCATCAATTCTTCGGCACTCAGCTTTCTTCACAGTCCAACTCTCACATCCATACATGACAACTGGAAAAACCATAGCCTTGACTAGACTGACCTTTGTTGGCAAAGTAATGTCTCTGCTTTTGAATATGCTATCTAGATTGGTCATAACTTTCCTTCCAAGGAGTAAGCATCTTTTAATTTCATGGCTGCAATCACCATCTGCAGTGATTTTGGAGCCCCCAAAATAAAGTCTGACACTGTTTCCACTGTTTCCCCATCTATTTGCCATGAAGTGATGGGACCAGATGCCATGATGTTAGTTTTCTGAATGTTGAGCTTTAAGCCAACTTTTTCACTCTCCTCTTTCACTTTCATCTATAAACTAATGATTTATCTTTCTGTTACCTACATGATGAAACATTGTATATAAATATAAAATGTCATGTAGTTTTATCCATGAGAGTGTTTGTAGGAAAGAATGCCTTGTTGAAGAGTTCTTCTTCAGCTATTTCTGGTCAGAACTTAGATTTAACCAGTAAGAGCCTAAAGATTTCACTGAACAAAAAACGTCAAGAGGGGACTTTTGTTCTTAATCTCTGTGTCCTGTGTCTGTTCAATATTGAAGGAAGCCTCAAACCATCCCCTAAACTCCTGAATATCCTTTACCTGCCCCATTCTCCAACTGCTATTTCTTCCTAGTTTTCAATAATATCTGTCTTTGGCACCTGCCTGAAAGTTCCCTGAAAGAAAACCTTTCTGACATCTTTGTAGCTGCACCCATGATGTCTAGATAGTGATAGACTTCCCAAAACATAATTAGTAAATTAGGGACTGTTTGCCCCCACTAAACTGTAAACTACTGCCTCATCATCAAATGTCCTTCTCTTTCCCATCAGCTAGTTAATACAGAGTTGTGGTTAAGAACATGGCCTCTAGACACAGCTGCCTGGGCTCAAGTCTAGGGCCACTCATCATTCTTTGGCCTCAATCTCTTTTTCTGTGAACCAGGAGTAAAAATGGTACCCACTTCACTGGATTAATCAAGGGTGAAATCAGTTATGAGTTTAGACACCTGGTTACTATCCTTGGGATTCTATGGTAAAGGACAGCTCCTCAGAAAGGTTTTTGCCACCCTCTCCCAGACTAGATTAGGCCACCCCAGACCTCCTCTAATTTTCTGTCCTCTGTGTCATGCATTTATCCTAACAGTTACTTGTAAATTGCTTTCTTAGGTCTCCTATTAAACTTTAAGCTCCAATATGGAAGGATGGTGTCTCTATAGTTCATTGCTGTTCTTTAGTCGCTAAGTGGTGTCTGATTGTTTTGCAAAGCCTCTCCTATTCTCAGCAGAGTTCCTAGTTTGCAGAGATCCTTCATACAATGGAAAACAAAACAAATTGAATTACTGAGTGAATGAATGAATGAACGTATTCTGGTGGACAGGGAACTCACCATAAGGGCAGAAATTGTGATCCTACATGTGCCTACGCCAGAAGCTGACACACTGT
Organism: Bos taurus; assembly: GCF_002263795.3. NCBI lineage: Eukaryota > Metazoa > Chordata > Mammalia > Artiodactyla > Bovidae > Bos > Bos taurus. Next base: position 68,422,697 of record NC_037340.1, on the reverse strand, counting down.
AGCCTTGGCTATAAAAGCTTTGTTGGAACACAGCCACACCCATCCACTGACATAGTCTATGGCTGCTTTTGCACTACAGTGGCAGAGTTTGAGTACTTGCAACAGAGACTTAACTGATGGGCTGCAAAGCCTAAAATATTTACTCTCTAGCGCTTTACAGAAAACACTGCAGAGGGGTTGGTTCTCAAACACGAGAATGCATCAGAATCACCCGGAGATCTTATCAAAATACACATAGTTGGACTGCACCTCAGAGTTCCTGTAGGTTTTAGGGTGAGGTCCCAAAATGTGCCTTTCTAACAAATTCCCAATTTAGCCTTCCCCTGCTGGTACAGGGACCCACTTTGAATCACATCAGTCTTTAATATTCAAGCACACCTGTATGATTCCCTGTGCAGCTCTGAGTACACACAAAGCTGAAATGCCAGGACCTAACATTGACAATTCCTGACAATGAGGTGATCCATGATTCCCTTCAGTTTTAATCAAGTAGAAGACCCATTGCCAAGACAACTTAGGGGCTAATTTTGTGGCTTTGATCATCCCCAGGATTTTGAGGAAGAGCTGGCCCCAGAGATTCTGCTGAAGTACCTGGGTGACCCTAACAGGACTACTGCCCGCAAAGCACAGGCTGAGACTTCTGTTGTCATCACACTAATATCAGCATAAGAAAAGGTGAATGAGTGGAACCTCTCCCTTCTCTGACATACCACCAAAGATACAAACAACAGCAATAAAGGCTAACTTTGAGAGCATGCTATCTGCTCTAGAAAAGAGCTTTATGCCAGCATGTGAGGTGTGTGCAATATTATTTTCATTTTACAGGGGAGAAAACTGAGATTCAGAGAAGTCACACCACTGTTTCAGGGTTGGACAGCTGGGAAGTGCCTTAGCCAGGCATAGAAGTTAGTCTAGCTCCAGAGTTCATTGTTGTTCAGTCTCTCAGTCACGTCAGACTCTTTTTCACCCCGTGGACTGCAGCATGCCAGGCTTCCCTGTTGGAGAAGGATGGCAACCCACTCCAGTACTCTTGCCTGGAAAATCCCATAGATGGAGGAGGCTGGTAGGCTACTGTCCATGGTGTTGCTAAGAGTCGGACACGACTGAGCGACTTCACTTTCACTTTTCACTTTCATGCATTGGAGAAGGAACTGGCAACCCACTCCAGTATTCTTGCCTGGAGAATCCCAGGGACAGAGGAGCCTGGTGGGCTGTCGTCTATGGGGTTGCACAGAGTCAGACACAACTGAAGCAACTTACCAGCAGCAGGCTTCCCTGTCCTTCACTATCTCACAGAGTTTGCTCAAACTCATGTTCATTGAGTCAGTGATGCCATCCAACCATCTCATCCACTGTCGTCCCCTTCTCTGGCCTTGAATCTTTCCCAGCATCAAGGTCTTTTCCAACGAGTCAGCTCTTCACATCAGGTGGCCAAAAGTATTGGATCTTCAGCTTCAGCATCAGTCCTTCCAATGAATATTCAGGGTTTATTTCCTTTAAGATTGACTGGTTTGATCTTCTTACTGTCCAAGGGACTCTCAAGCATCTTCTCCAGCACCACAGTTCAAAAGCATCAGTTCTTTGGTGCTCACCCTTCTTTATGGTCCAACTTCACCTCCATACATGACTACTGGAAAACCCATAACTTTGACTCTACGGACCTTTGTCTGCAAAGTGATAACACTGTTCTACATAGAGCTCTTGTGCTTGCCAGGGAGCGGGGGGTTGGGGGTGGGGGCAGAGATTCCACAGTAGTCTGGATGACTGAGAGGAACTTATATATGCTTCAGTTCAGTTCAATCACTCAGTCATGTCTGACTTTTTGCAACCTCATGAATTGCAGCACACCAGGCCTCCCTGTCTATCACCAACTCCTGGAGATCACCCAAACTCATGTCCATCGAGTCAGTGATGCCATCCAGCCATCTCATCCTCTGTCATCCCCTTCTCCTCCTGCCCCCAATCCCTCCCAGCATCAGAGTCTTTTCCAATGAGTCAATTCTTCACATGAGGTGGCCAAAGTATTGGAGTTTCAACTTTAGCATCAGTCCTTCCAAAGAACACCCAGGACTGATCTCCTTTAGGATGCACTGGTTGGATCTCCTTGCAGTCCAAGGGACTCTAAAGAGTCTTCTCCAACACCACAATTCAAAAGCATCAATTCTTTGGCGCTCAGCATTCTTCACAGTCCAACTCTCACATCCATACATGACCACTGGAAGAACCATAGCCTTGACTAGACAGATCTTTGTTGGCAAAGTAATATCTTTGCGTTTTAATATGCTATCTAGGTTGCTCATAAATTTCCTTCCAAGGAGTAAGCATCTTTTAATTTCATGGCTGCAATCACCATCTGCAGTGATTTTGGAGCCCAAAAAAAAAAAATAGTCTGACACTGTTTCCACTGTTTCCCCATCTATTTCCCATGAAGTGATAGGACCAGATGTCATGATCTTCGTTTTCTGAATGTTGAGCTTTAAGCCAACTTTTTCACTCTCCTCTTTCACTTTCATCAAGAGGCTTTTTAGTTCCTCTTCACTTTCTGCCATAAGGGGGTGTCATCTGCTTATCTGAGGTTATTGATATTTCTCCTGGCAATCTTGATTCCAGCTTGTGCTTCTTCCAGCCCAGTGTTTCTCATGATGTACTCTGCATAGAAGTTAAATAAGCAAGGTGACAACGTACAGCCTTGATGTACTCCTTTTCCTATTTGGAACCAGTCTGTTGTTCCATGTCCAGTTCTAACTGCTGCTTCCTGACCTGCATGTAGGTTTCACAAGAGGCAGGTCAGGTGGTCTGGTATTCCCATCTCTTGAAGAATTTTCCACAGTTTACTGTGATCCACACAGTCAAAGGCTTTGGCATAGTCAATAAAGCAGAAATAGATGTTTTTCTGGAACTCTCATGCTTTTTTCCATGATCCAGCGGATGTTGGCAATTTGATCTGTGGTTCCTCTGCCTTTTCTAAAACCAGCTTGAACATCAGGAAGTTCACGGTTCACATATTGCTGAAGCATGGCTTGGAGAATTTTGAGCATTACTTTACTAGCGTGTGAGATGAGTGCAATTGTGTGGTAGTTTGAGCATTCTTTGGCATTGCCTTTCTTTGGGAATGGAATGAAAACTGACCTTTTCCAGTCCTGTGGCCACTGCTGAGTTTTCCAAATTTGCTGGCATATTGAGTGCAGCACTTTCACAGCATCATCTTTCAGGATTTGGAATAGCTCAACTGGAATTCCATCACCTCCACTAGCTTTGTTCATAGTGATGCTTTCTAAGGCCCACTTGACTTCACATTCCAGGATGTCTGGCTCCAGGTGATTCTCACTGAAATCTCTAGCATAGCAAGGAGTCATTGAATCAATTAGCAATTGGGTCTTATTTAGAATAATCTATTAGATAAACCCCTGTCAAACTTCCAATCAACCAAGAAAATGGCATTCCTAGTCCCCTAGCAAGATCCCAGTGGACACTGTGATGCACCACCCAAACCATGTTTCACGGAAGGCCTTGCTGCCTTAGCTGTTAGGCAGGCCTTCAGCTGCTGAGTTAACCCATCTCACTCAAACTTGCCCTGAATACAATGACAAATCAATGCCATCATGCTAAAAAAAAGACCAGCCCCTTAGCCCGACTGGGGACAATTCTGAAAAATCATTCTAGCTCCAGATTTCTCCATGTGGTCAACCAAGGTTGTCCCTAGAGGGCATCACAGCTGAATTCTTCCCTCTGCCCACCCCTGCTTCTATCACCCACTGTCCACAGATGCAGATCCCAGGGGCATTGCTAACGAACATCATCCTTGTCTCAGCCTGTGTCCCAAGGAACCCAACTGGCAATAGAGACACCTCCTGTCTGAAGCCACTTACAGCACACTCTTACCTTCTACCGATAATAGTAGCTCCATATTCAGTAGCTCTATGAATCCAGCAAAACTTTCCAGCTGAAACTGCTTCCTTCTCTCCTTTTCAAAATATTCACCCCATTATCATCATTTATGGTCTCCTATTCCAGCAGGAAGCCCTGAGGAGGGTTAGTTCAAATGGTGCCCTGCCATGGAAACTCACTCATAGATCAAGGCAAAAACTGTCTGGAGTTTGCAGCCAAATATAGTAAAAAATGTTGAATATATCACTTTCCTTCACCAAAATGGTACTGCGTTAGCAAGTCTATTTCTTCCTCCACTCCTTGATTTAGTGGCTTCCTCCGGTTTATGAAATATTTTTCACCCAGGGCCCACTGAAAACATCTTTATAAAATAGAGTTCATCTCTGAACAGGTCACTTTCCTATTGAATTTTAACATTTCAAGAAGGAAAAGGGGAGTCTTTCTGACCCAGATATTATTTGAACAAGTACTTAAGTGGGTTCCTAGATGCCAGGATTTAAGCTCCGTTGACAGCCAATATAATCATCTGCTTGTAAAACAAAATCTTAAGTTCAAGCCTGTATAGAGCACAGTGAACAGGCCCTGCTCAAATCACTCCAGTGATGTGACACTAACAATTTCATTTCTGCCTGTGACCATAGCACCAGTCTTGAAGTCAAACAGTAAGTGACAAAGCCAAGACTGCTAAGAGACGAGCCTGAATACCTAGGCCATGATATTTTAACCATACTGTGCAATTCAACCAATATTTATTGGACACCATTTATGTGTGGTTAAGTATAGTATTTCTGAGATACCTGAGTATGTGCTTTTCTCTGTCTCTCTCTCTGTCGTTATTTCTCTGTCTCTCTCTTTCTCTCTCTCTCTATTTCTGTTTTGTCACTGCAGTTCCAAAGCAGCTTCTCTGGTGGCTCAGTGGTAAAGAATCTACCTGCAATATAGAAGACAGAGGTCAAGAAGATCCCCTGGAAGAGGGCTTGGCAACCCGCTCCTGTATTCTTGCCAGGAGAATCCCATGGACAGAAGAGCCTGGTGGGCTGCAGTTCATGGGGTTGCAAAGAGTTGGACATGATTGAAGCAACTGAGCATGTAATTCCAAAAGAAGGAGCCCGAGCCTCTTTCCATTATGAGCAGGAAGAGAAAGCCAGTTTACTCTTCCCTTGGGACTCTGAGATAAAGGTGGAGGGTAGCTTTTCTGTTTGGACCTTGGAGGATTATGGAAGAAAGAAGGGTAGTGGCCAGTGGGAGATCGGATTCTTCTTTCCTTCTTTGCACCAAGTAGGAAAGTTAGAAAGCTAAGAAGAAACTTTGACCTGACCCTCATCGTGGGATACTTGCAAGAGTAAACCTAACAGGCTGCCCCGACAAGGGCCTGAAGATGCCTGATTCAGAATTAATGTAAATGAGTGAACAAAGAGAGTGCTTCTCGTGGTACTCCTGGCTACCCTGACTCCCCTGTAGTGGAGCAGAAATCCAGAAGTTTCTGCATAGTCCAGGAGGTTAAAAGTAGCTAAGAGTCTACCAGGGAGGTCTAGCCAGAGGCGTCATGGAATGGTCCTTCTTGCTGGCAAAGCCCAGCCTTGGCCCTCCTGTTGTTGCCGGTAGATGGTGCTTTCCACTTAGTTCCCAGTCCAAAAGCCCACCGGGAACCCTCGCACCACTCCACTAGGGAATCTTTGGTCCATCACCCTGAAAGGTTACTGACAAATAATTGCTATACTCCATCTGTTCATAGTTACTTTTAGAAATACTTGTGATGTGGCAATCTCCTAAATGTTTTACATGATAAAGTATTTAACCTCAACAACTCCTTGAGTTGGGCATTGTTTTCAACACCTCCTTTCAGAGAGGGGGAATCAAGGCAGGGGGAGAAGTGGCTTGCCCAAGGTCACGTGTTGGCAAGAGGCAGACCTGGGATTCAAACACAAGAATCCATGAACTTGACCATTATGCTACATGGGCTCTCCTTCACAGGAGCTGCTCAGGAAAGCCAAGTATACCAAGGACCGAAGCCATCAATATCAAAGTGTATTTTGATAATATACTTTCACTCTGCATTAAGAATTGCAGAAACAGCTTATTAAAACTCAGGTTCCTGGGACCCTCCTAAACAAATTGAATCAAAATTGGGGCAGGTGATTCTGAGGCAAAAACTCCAAGTAACAGACTTTGAGTAACTCTCTCTCACCTCCCCCTGTGTCTTTCCCTTTCTCTTCCCTAAATAGTAACTAGGTGGTTAAGGCCATGCCCCGTGGACAGCTCAGCTCCTAAGCTGCTCTATTAATATAAACAAGCAGAATTCTGAAGATGGGGACAAACAGCTTCAGCCCAGGTAAACATCTCTCCACAAGGAATATCCACCTGTTCCAGGAAGTGTCCCACAGCTGGCACAGAGGAGCCTCAGGTTTGAGGGCAGGATCCCTGCAAAGTCCCTAACTATGTAGGGATGTTCACAAGGGCCCCAAGGAGGGACCCACCTACCCTGCGCAAGTGATACACATCATCCCTGAGTGTCACATTCACACATCACTGGGCTCCAGGTCCATCTTTCTGCTCAGTTCCCTGGACCCTCAGGCTGTGCAAGTCAAGATCTCAGTCTGTATCCCTCTAGGGAGTTCCCAGAGAGTGTGCTGGTGATGTTTATTACTGGTCACTGCCTCACTGATGATTGTTCAGTGAACCTTTGCAGCTCAGCTTAAAAATCTCAGACAGGCAACTTCTAAGACCTGGGTGGTTTAGGGAGGAAGAGAAGACCAGGAACCCAGATGATGGTGCAGGGGCCTGGGTCATCCTGCCTCAGTCTCAACTGAGTGTGTACAGTCAAGGAAGTGAATGAGAGATGCAAGATGAGAGATGCCCTCATTCACCCCATAGCCTACTGAAGCAGGTAGCCCTCCCCATGGTCTTCCTCTCACTCTGCCTCACCTTCTCAAGGAAAAATCCACAAAAGTAACCCTAGAAGATAATAGAGACCTTGGGAAAATGAAAAGCTATTTTGAGGACTTCTCACCTTCCTTGGATAGAGGAGCAAACCAAAGCCCAGAGAGGAAAGAAACTTGCTTGAATCTTGCAACCAAAATCAGGAAGGATCCCAGAGCTCTTTCCATACCTGCTTCTGTCTGGAGGATATTTTCAAGAGTCCAAAGAGCTCCAGAAACAGAAGAAACCCTTGGCTGAAGTGGAGATGGGAAGGGGCAACAGTTTTAAAAAAGGATGTATCCATTTGACAGCATATTTCCCCAGGAGTGTTTCAGACCTGAGAAAAAATGCTAGGCTGCTCCCGGCTTATAGCACGACCAGACTGCAATGGTTTCCTTCAGGTGACCATGAAAGGCCAGGGTGGTCAGAGGTCAATACCTGTTGTGTGTAAGGCCAAGGGAGCAATTTGAGAGACGCTTCCTTGGGGAGAACTGAAGCAAACACCAGAAGCTGTTGACCCAAAGCAAGAGGAAGAAGAACAAGCTGGGTACCAGTCAGAGAGACATGGAGGTGTCCAGAATGAGAGGGTGAAGTTGAAGCAGATGGTGAGCTTGACCAGGACTGACTTCCCGGGCCAATGAGTGCAAATTCAGCTTGGCCTGTGATGCACTCACCATTGCCAAAATCATGATAACTATTTTAAGGATACTGTTTCAAGTACAGGTATGCTTCAAAATCCAAATATGTCTGGATCCTGGGTGCAGGGAGGGGTTGAGGATAAGGAGGGACATCTCCAGTTTTCCTCTGAATTTCAGAAAATGAGCAGCAAGAGTTTGGATGATAAGGAATTTATTCATAAAGGTATCTGGATCTGTTTAGTTCCCATATTTAGATAGAAAGAGTTTGGATAGTCAGAGTCCAACGAGTGAGGCAGACCTGTACGGTGATTCTTTCCAGTTTACCAGTGAAGAAAGTGAAGGTCACAGAGACAATATAATTTGTCCAGATTAACCCATTAGGGATGGAACCAGCATTGGTGCCCAGATGTTTCTGCCTCCAGATTCCAGTTTGTTGTGCTTCCTCCTAGCCTTGCAGGAATGGGATCTCAGGATTAGTTGGGAGCTGAGCGGGGGATTTGGGTGGGATCTGAATGGGGGCTCCCTGAGGGGCTCATGAGTAACTGTGGCATCTGAGAGCATGGAATTGGGGCCGATGGCTGAAGACAGACTGTTTTTAGCCTGATACCCTTTGGGCTTTTCTTATTTACTTTTAAATTGGAATATAATTGTTTTACAATGTGGTGTTACTTTCTGCTATACAACAATGTGAATCAGCTGTATGTGTACACATGTCCCCTCTAGGTCATCACAGAGCACCGAGCTGAGCTCCTTGTGCTGCCCAGCAGCTCTTTTGACTTTCTCAACCACATGAAGTATGTACTGAAGCATCTTTTTTTCCACAGATCCCAGGCACACCAGTGTGCATCGTCCCAGCTGTTAAAACCCTCGTTCGTTTTTAACCAGGCCCAGTGAATGAAAGGAGGGGGGAACTACTTTTCTGACTGGCAGAATTCATCAAAATGAATTGGCAACACCTATCAGCCTGAAACAGCAGTTTGCAACTTGCCCAGTAACAAATCTTTCTAGGGACGTTATCTCACAGGAAACGACACTGGATAAATTCTTATTTCAATAGGATGCCTCCCTCCCCTTACCTCCTCCCCACTTCACAAAGATTTAACATCTAATTCAGCTTTTGACGAGCCGCTTCATCTCTGTAGAAACACTGTTGATCTCTGTCGGACCCCAACGGCCTTGGGCAGAACAAACTGAAGAGATGGGGGAGCGTGGACCGTCAGCAGTGATAAATAAATACATTACCCACCGCTTCTGAAGGAGCACCGTGACCTCCAACACAACTGGCAGATGGCAGCGGTTTAACAAAAGTCACCCTATTTTCCTACAACCTCAGGGTCTTTGAGAGCCAAAGTAAGAGAAAGATGCTCAGGGAGGCAACCCCACTCTATCAGGATCCAGAAAGAGCTGGGCTTGCTGGCTCTTGTCAGAGCCTTGCCTTGGATTTCCAGAACAAGACAAACACCTCCCAGGAGATAAAGAACAGAAGGAAGCCTGTGCCTGCAAACTCTTCCCAACCAGGAAACAAGCTCTAAAGAACCAGGTAAACTGGCCAAGGCCAGGAAGCTAGAAAATAGTTGAGTGAGAAACCCAGTGCAAATTGTGCTTAAAAGTAATTTCACCGGAGGAATGGGTTTCATGGGGCTCATTACAACTGTTGTTGTTGCTTTAAAGAAAATATCACTTTTTTCCTAGTGAACTTGATCCATGGTACCATTTGGGAGTTTCAATCTTTGCATACACATGAATATAAAATAAATATAAAACTGATTGTGGGAAATAATGGCTGAATAGTAATTACTTAAATTAATTAAAGGATTGAGACTTTCAGAATAGGACCATAGTACTGCTCTAATCTTAGGGTAATTGATAATCCTTACTGGAAAAAAAAAAAGGAAAGATATCCATTTCTAAGTAAAATATAAACTCATGAATTGATAAAACAAACAGACTTGTTTGAATTCCCCAGAAAAGCTACCTTGTGTGTGCAGTTACCTGGGAGCTGGAAGAGACGTCAGCTGTCATCTCATCTTCATCTCACAGACTGAAAATGGAGAACCAGAGATATGGATTGAGCTGCCCGAGGTTGCAGAGCTGGTTCACAGCAGAGCTGGAAAAAAGCAGCTGTACCTTCACTCTCTGCCAAAGACATTTCCTTTGACCACTCCAAGTTGTCTTTTTTTTTCACAGAAGAAAATAAAACACAATGAACTTGAACCATGGAATGCTTTTGTTAACAAGAAATGCACCAACCCGTTTGTGACAAGCACTGTTTTAACAAAGAGTCAAGTGGGTCTGAGAAAATGACCAGAAGGAAGGCTTTTGTCCATGAGCTTGACTAAGAACTCACTTAACCTAACAGATAGCACCATGCCTGGCACACAGTAAATGGGCCATAAATATGTGTGGGGCAGATGAATGACCCTTCACATAGGACAAATGAACAGTGCAGGGAATATCTCAGCAGTGCCCACGCTAGACAGTTCTTTGACACTGAATCTTGTTTATCCCCTACAAGTGTCTGCCATTGTTTATTTCCCGACTTCTCTTCCTTTCTCTCTCTTTACTTGAATATTTCTCTAGAAGGTCAAGAACCATATCGTTTATTCACCAGCCCACCGGAAGCATCAGCCATCTCTGGATACTCAATAAATGAGCAGAGGGAATGAGTGTGCCCGCCGGACTTCCTTGCTGCGATTGTCCTGCGATATTATCTGTCTCTCCTGTTTGATTTGTAAGAGCGATCCATTTATTCATAAAATGTTAGCATCCAAAGAGATCTGAGTGCTGCCTCTCTAATTATTCAGTTTAAAAAGGTTAAGTTTATAGACAGGGATTTTTTTTCAAGGTCATCTATCTTGTCTATAGCAGACTTTAGACTAGAATTTAATTCTGTGTTTATTTCATGATAATATGTATATGTCTATATATGAATATATGTGTGTATTAATGAATATGAATATATTCATATGAATAAATACTTCGTGGCTCAAATGGTAAAGAAATTGCCTGCAATGCAGGATACCTGGGTTCCAAATTCCTGAGTGGGGAAGATCCCCTGGAGAAGGGAATGGCGATCCACTCCAGTATTCTTGCCTGGGAAATCCCATGGACAGAGAAACCTGGAAGGCTGTAGTTCGTGGGGTCGCAAAGAGTCTGACACAATTTAGCAACTAACACATATATATGTGTGTGTGTATGTATCATCTATTTGTGTGTGTATGTATCGTCTACATATGTGTGTTTATATATATATATAAAAATCTGTGTGTGCATAGTTTATGCTTGGTCATAGTCTTATAGTGAGCAAATGTGTGTGCGTGTCTGTGTGTTGGGAAGTTTGACCACTGGCTTTGTCACAGACACTTTTATGACTGAGGTTTCCAGAAAGAAATCATCTCCGTTGTGGCCGCCGTGGAGCTAATCTGCTCAAATCTCCCGTCATGGGAACCTGCCGCAGGGACCATGGGTCCCCGCAGGGACCAGGCTTCAGCTGCCACACCTTTGAGTCCATCTCTTTGATTATGTCAGGTCAAGATTCTGGGGCTGCTCCCAACAAATGCCAGCACAGCAGGGAGTGTTGGAACCAGGTTTCCCAGATGCCTCTACTGGGCAACTGCGGCCCTGAAACTCCCCGCAGATCGGACCGGCTGGAACTTCATCAGCACCATGCTCTAGCCTGAGGCCCCAGCCCTTCCCTCCCTCCATCCTTTCTTAGACTTGCAGACAACTGCAGAGAGTATGTGGAAGTCCCTTCCCCATGGAAATGAAAGGACCTGCCACGGCCTTCCTGCCTCCCAGGACCACTCGCATCTCTGGCCACAGCCTCAGGATGCAGAGAAGGGCTCTTGTCTCTATGAGAAAGGAGCGGGGAGGGACATCACTAAGCCCAGAGCACCTACTATGTGCCAAACACTGATACATAGTGGAATAAGAGGCTGCATATCCCCCAAGGGTCTTACAGGCTAGTGGAGTGTACTGGCATGCAGTTACAGAGTGACAGCAGGCCCCAAAGGGGCTAAACCCAGACAAGTCATTTGTTTAAACAGCCCATTCATTCCTCAGGAATCACAATGAGCCAGGTACTGAGTTAATCACTTCGCCTGCATTCTCACTTTTACTAATTGCATCCGTTGCTATCATGTCCATCTGGAAGCTGAAGATACCTTTATGGAAGCTAAATTCTTTACCTAAGGACACCCCACTAGCAACTCGGTACATCTGACCCTAATATTTATACTTTTAACCACCAACATTAAAAGGATGCATTCCTAAAAGAAATCAGGAGCTGGTCACAGGGCAAGCCGAGTGAAGGGCAAAAGCCAGTTGGCACTGGACCTCATGTGGCTCCCTCAGTGGAGAGGGAGCAGAAGGAGGGAGCAGAGCCACAGGCCTGGAGAAGAGGGGCCCTTCCTCTATAAGTCTAAGGTGATGTGTGTCCTTATCTGGACCCCAGGAGGCAAACCTGAAAAAGTCTTGGAATCAGATCCACAGAGTGTCAGAGCAGCATCAAGGGGATGGAGACACTGAGACCAGAGAGGGGAAGGCAGGCTTCCCCAAGAACACAGCTCTGGGCAGGGACTGAGCTCAGGGCAGAAGCTGAACCACTAACCCAATCATTGCCTTAGCATCCTTAGGGCTCTTATAGACTGAGGTTGTAAATTGGGGTAAGACTTTTTTTTAATTTTATTGGAGTTTAGTTAGTTTACTATGTTGTCTTAGTTTCATTGTACTGTATGTGTGTGTGTTCAGTCACTAAGCCGTGTCCAACTCTTTGAAGTCCCATGAACCGTAGCCCACCAAGCTCCTCTGTCCATAGGATTTCTCAGGCAAGAATACTGGAGTGGGTTGCCATTTCCTCCTTCAAGGGATCCTCCAACTCAGGGACTGAACCACGTCTCCTGCATTGACAGGTGGATTCCTCAGCACTGAGCCACCTGGGATATATCTAACAAAGGGTAAGTCTTTAAGTGAGAGCCTGACCACAGAAGATCTTCATTGGCCTGACTCTTCCCGGGGCATATTTGTGTGGCTCAGAGGAGATTAAGTGAGACCCTGCTCGAATTACTTTTCCTTCGCTTCCTGTGCTTAGTCGCTCAGTCGTGTCCAACTCTGCAACCCCATGGACTGTAGCCCACCAGGCTCCTCTGTCCATGGGGATTCTCCAGGCAAGAATACTGGAGTGGGTTGTCATGCCCTCTTCCAGGGGATCTTCCCAACACAGGGATGAAACCCAGGCCCTGGTGATTCCCTGAGCCACCAGGGAATCCCAAGAATACTGGAGTGGGTAGCCTATCCCTTCTCCAGGGGATCTTTCCAACCCAGGAATCGAACCAGGGTCTCCTGCATTGCAGATGGATTCTTTACCAGCTGAGCTACCAGAGAAGCCCTAGGGCTTGTCATGAAAGGGCTCCTGAGTTTTCCAGCTGCTCACAGGCCTTCCAGGGTCCTCCTGTGCTGCCTTATTGCATGATCCCACCCCAGAAGGGGAGCTCACATCCCATTACCACCCTTGATTTTAGACAATTTTCCCAACTGTCAGAACAGAAGCCAAAGGTTGAATCCTGCTTCTGAATCTGAGCTGAGCTACTCAGTACTGACCCCTTCATCATCCACCTGCACATACACACACATACACACATGATGTGCACACACTTGTATACGTACACACATGCACACACCTACACACACACACACACACACACACACACATAAGCTCACACTCCAGGGTTCTGGCCACCCAGCCTGGCACAGCTCAGCTCTCACAAAGATCCCGCCTCCAGATTTCCTGTTCGCCTGGCTTCATGGATCAACGTATGAACCCTGCCTGCACAGCTGGTCTACGCCTGCCTTCAAGGCTGAAGAAGCCAGTAACAGGAACAACAGTCCTCAGTGAGCACTAGCATTAGGCTTGGTGCTGCATTCCTTACATAAACTCTCATTTAATCTGCTGAAAACAACCAAAGGGGCTGAAATTATTATGCCACTGAAGGGAATGGCAACCCCCTCCAGTATTCTTGTCTGGGAAATCCCATGGACAGAGAAGCCTGGTGGGTTACAGTTCATAGGGTCACACAGAGTCAGACACGACTGAAGCAGCTGAGCATGCATGCATAAGGAAACCAAGACTCAGAGAGGTTAAGAAACTCAGTGAGGGTCACAGAGCAGGAAGGAGCACAGCTGCATTTGGCTTCTTTTTAAATTTTATTCACTTATTTAATTTTTGGCTGTGCTGGTTCTTTGTTGGGTCTTCCTTGCCGTGCGTGGGCTTTCTCTAGTTTCAGTTCACAGGCTTCTCACTGCAGTGGCTTTTCTTATTGCAGAGTACATCTCTAGGTGCCCAGGCTTAGTAGTTGTGGCACACAGGCTTAGTTGCTCTGCAGAATCTTCCCGGACCAGGGATCAAATCCATATCCCCTGTGGCTATGGACAGGCGAATTCTCAACCACTGGACCACCAGGGAAGTCTTTGCCTTTGTCTTCTTAACCCCAAGACAATGTGGATGTGCCTGGAGATTTAAGAAGTCCCAAAGCTGTGACAGATCCCTGATAAAATTACAGAGATAGAAGAGTCTGGTTTCAGTGCTTTCTTTCCAGGAGAATGCGTTTGTGAAAAGATCCACAGGTGAAACATATTTCCCCCAAATGCAACACTGTAAGGAATTTAGTGGATTGACAGCATGTCCTCTGTGTCGGATCCAGTGCAGGAGCCTGAACCATGCTGGGCTCTGAGGATGGTGTCCCAGCTGCATGACCCCTGGCCTGAGTCTTGGAAAATAAATATTTGACAGAAAACTTTTTAAAGGGATGGGGAATGCTCCAGACAGAGGAAATGTCATGAACAAAGGTTTAGAGGGAAGACACAGATCAGTATTTTAGGGAAGTAGGATACGGTGAGTATAGCTGAAGGTGAGACCAAGCAAATAGCAAGAGTTCAGGGTTCAGGCCTTTAAGGGAATGAAAAAAAATATGAATCTGATTCTGTAGGCAGCACCTGGGCCCCATGGCAAGAGTCAGCATGAGTGTAATCTGTTCAGATTGTCACTTTCAATAGCTCACTCTGGCAGAGATTCTGATTACAACAGGGACACTGGTGATCCAGTCTATCACAGTGATCATGATGGAAGAAAATGAAGCCTGGGGAAGGGCAGCAGGATCAGTAACAGAAAGGAGCCCGGGGTTTGAGAGCCCATGACCTTAAAAAAATAAGTCTGCAACAATTCAGGAAATAAATGCAAGTTGACTTTACATATGGAGAAGGAAATGGCAAATATATACAGTACATGCAAACCTTTCTGAAACAATCCTGGGACAGGCATAGCAGTGGGCATTTATATTTATTTATTTATATTGGGGTATAATTGCTGTACAATGTTATGTTGGTTTCTGCCATAGGACAAAGTGAATCAGCTATACTTAAACGTATATCCCTTCCCTCTTGGACTTCCTTCCCATCCAACCCCCCCATCCCACCTATCCAGGTCACCACAGAGCACCCAGCTGAGCTCCCTGAACTACACAGCAGGTTCCCACCAGCTATCTGTTTTACACATAGCGGTGCACATTCAGGGCCGCCCAAGTGGCTCAGTGGTGAAGAATCCGCCTGCAATGCAGGAAATGTAAGAGATGTGGGTTGGATCCCTGAGTCGTGAAGATCCCCTAAAGAAGGAAATGGCAACCCACTCCAGTATTCTTGCCAGGAAAGTCCCATGGATAGAGGAGCCTGGCGGGTGACAGTCCATGGGGTCGCAAAGAGTCAGACACGACTGAGCACACACACAGGGAGGACGGCACATACATCAATCCCAAATCTCCCAATTCATCCCACTCCCCGTCCCCGCTTCCCCCAAGTTGGTGCATCTGTTCTCTAGTTCTCCATGTGAGTGCTTATGACTACATAAGGATTAAACTCCACACAGAGACCCAATGATGACTACTGTTACTACCACTTTGCAGACGGGAAAACGCAGGCTTGGAAACATGCACCGATTTTCCCAGGGTCTTTTAACTACTGAGTTACAGAGCAGATTTTCAAGGCAGGAAATTCTGACTTCAGAACCCAGATATCTTTTTCTCTGTGTTTTCTCAGGGCCAGAAATTGGAGGCAAAGGTAGATGGAGGGTGGGCATTCAGAGAACCTTTGCATTCAGAAAGAGTGGCCTGAGGGGAGATCACTTTCCATCAGTCTACACCAGGGTTTCTCAGTTTCAGTGAAATTGACATTGTGGGAGGGGAGTGGTGAAGATGATTCTCTGCTGGGGGGTGGGGTGGGGGTGGCCTGTGCATTCCTGACCTCCACCCACTAGGTGCCAGTAGTTGAAATAACCAAAACTATCTCCAAACTTCCCAAATGGCCCTTCAGGATGGGGAGGGGGGACAAAATCACCCCTAGTTGAAAATCCCTGGTCTAACCTTACCCGAGGAGGTCCAGGCAAGAGAAAGATGCATTTGAAATCCATTAAAATTAGAGGCTGACAAGGAGTTCCCAGAGGCAATCGATAATTTGTTCTCTCACCAAGAGCCCTCTGCTCTGCATATTATTACTGGAATATTCCTGGGTGGTGAGATCCACTCTATTGCAGCTCCCTCAGCCCTCTACCCCAGCCATCAGAGAGGACCAGACTTTGAAGAGGGGGTGAAAAAAAAGTCTTCTCTAGGATCCAGAACATACTTCTATGAATTAAAGGGTCAGAGATTAAGTGGGCAATTCTGAGCTAGCCACCTGAGAGCCCAAATTAGCTTTGCTTCTCTGCGTATTAACTCCCCTCTGGTGTACTGTTTAATGATTTAATGATGGTTAACTCTGCGGTTCTTCAAAGCTGAGGAATTTGTACACCCCCTAAGGCAGTTTCTACCTCCCTGGAGCTGGAAGTCCATTGCAGCACCATTCTGGGACCCTGTCCTGCAGGTCTCGCCTGTGGGGCGACCACAGGCAGAGTTTGGGCAAGCCCAGGGCTGTGGGTTAAGTTCCAGGAAGCAGGTCTATGATTCAGAAGAAGAGTTTAGCAGACGAGACGGAGGAGAGAGTGAGTGATGCCTAATGAGATTCTACTGCTCCATTTCTCTGCTCTAAGAAGGACTTTCTTTTTATACTTGATCATTTCTGTAACAAGAATTCGTTTTATATTAAACATTTATATTTAAAGCAGCAGTATGTCTTTGGCCTCAGAAGACCCGCTGTTAAACTGACGTTGGTCAGGAAGATCCCTTGGAGAAGGAAATGGCAAACCACTCTAGCATTCTTGATTCAGAAATCACATGGACAGAGGAGCCTGGCAGGTCTATAAGATTGCAAAAGAATTGGACACAACTAAGTGACTAAATTACAACTACAAGTAACAGCTCCTTAGAACGGAAGAAACGTGGCAGAGACCAAGTACATGTAAACATATAAATATACTTTTGACACAGATAAAGATAAATGAGTTTTACATGTAAATGCATTTGAACATGTAATATACATGGGAGGTAGGTCAGTTTACCTCCATTTTACAGGTGAGAAAGTTGAAGCTCAAGGCACATAAGTTCTACTCCCAAGGTCACAAAGTAGACAGAAAAAGGGATTTTGTAATCCCAGATGGTTTTGGTCACTGTATCCCATTATTACTCCCCCAACCTTCCAAACCTCAGCATTTTCCAGTCCCTAGCTACCTAATGGTGTTCCTCTGCCTGCCCAAATTGGACTCTTTGTCTTCATATATGCCAAGCCTCCTTGGGCACAAATACACAAGCATCCTTCATCCTCAGCATCTCCTTCTCTGAGTGTGTCTTTGCAATGTAGGTTAGGGCTTCCCTAGTGGTTCAGTGGTAAAGAATCCACCGGCCAATGCAGGAGACATGGGCTCGATCCCAGATCCAGGAAGTTCCCACGTGCCGTAGAACAACTAAGCCTGTGCACCACAACTATTGAGCCTGTGCTCTCGAGCCCACGTGCAGCAACTACTGAGCCCATGTGACTCCACTACTGAAGCCCGCACCCTAGAGCCCGTGCTTCACAACAAGAGAAACCACCACAGCGAGAAGCCTGCACGACACAACTAGAGAGAAGCCTCTGCTCACTGCAACTAGAGAAAAGCCTGAGCAGCAATGAACACCCAGCACAATCGAAAAAAAAAATAGTGCTCTCTTAAAAGAAAAATAAATGTAGGCTAAGGAGCCCTGACCCAGTTACTTAAAAGGCAAAATGAAATATCCCATGATGGTACCTAGGATAGTACATGTCATCTAGCAAAAATAGCGATAACTTTATCTAGCCCTTAAGGCTTCCCTGATAGCTCAGTTGGTAAAGAATCCACCTGCAATACAGAAGACCCCAGTTCAATTCTCGGGTTGGGAAAATCCTCTGCAGTACGGATAGGTGACCCACCCCAGTATTGTTGGGCTTCCCTCGTGGCTCAGCTGGTAAAGAACCTGCCTGCAATTCGGGAGACCTGGATTTGATCCCTGGGTTGGGAAGATCCCCTAGAGAAGGGAAAAGCTACCCACTCCAGTATACTGGCCTAGAGAATTCCATGGACTGTGTAGTCCATGGGGTTGCAAAGAGTCAGACGTGACTAAGCGACTTTCACTTTCACTTTTCACTTTATATGCTGCTGCTGCTAATTCGCTTCACTTGTGTCCGACTCTTTGCGACCCCATAGACGGAAACCCACCAGGCTCCCACGTCCCTGGGACTCTCCAGGCAAGAACACTGGAGTGGGTTGCCATTTCCTTTTCCAATTCATGAAAGTGAAAAGTGAAAGTGAAGTCGCTAAGTCATGTCCGACCCTCAGCGACCCCATGGACTGCAGCCTACCAGGTTCCTCCATCCATGGGATTTTCCAGGCAAGAGTACTGGAGTGGGGTGCTATTTATATAGCCCTTAAAAATGTGCCAGTCCCTATATTAAGTGTTATGAGTATATTAACTGATTCTATCCTCAAAACAAAGTTGTGAGACTTCCCTGGTTATCTAGGGGTTTGGACTTGCACTGCAAGGGTCATGGGTTCTACCTGTTAGGTAGTTAGAATAGGGAAAAGGAGTCCAGAATGGCAGTGGCTAAAAGATAAGGAAGAGAAAAGCCCGTGAAAATAGAACAAAGGAAGGTCTGAGGACCGGAGTGAGGACCTCAGGTAAAAACAAACAACACTCCTGGCTGGCCCAATTTACATAGGACAGGCCCAGGGAGGGGGAAAAAAAAAAAACATAAAAAGAGGAGCTAAAGCTCGCTCGCTCTCTCTCTCTCCCGCGTGCTGGGGCGCTCTTCTCTTCACGTCTTTGGATTGACGTGCCTTCACGCCTCAAAGATGGATTTTCCTACTATCTTCTAAATAAAATAGAGCTGTAACACTAAGCTGTAACACTGATTTGTCTAAGAGCTATAACACGGTCCATTCGAGACCTGAGAGCTATAACATGGCCTGAGAGCTCTCGGTCTAGACCTGAGAGCTGTGACAGGCCGAGGGGGGCTTTAATGTCCGTCACTCCAAATTCTTGTTGTAACGAGACAGAACCGAGGAGCATACACTGGTGTGACATACCCCTGGTCAGGGAACTAAGATCCCACATGCTGCAGTGTTCCTAGCCTGCCCACAAAAAAAGACAAAAACAACCAAACTTGATTATGTTTATTTGACAGATGAGGAGACTGGAGCACAAAGAGATGAAATGACTTGTCCAAGATCACAAGGCTTACAGGTGACAGAGCTGGCATTTGAGCCCAGACCCTCTGGTGCAGCATCTACAGCGTTCAGTTTAGTTTAATGCAGTCACTCAGCCGTATCTGACTCTGTGATTCCAGGGACTGCAGCACACCAGGCTTCCCTGTCCTTCACCATCTCCCAGAGTTTGTTCAGATTCACATTCATTGAGTTGGTGATGCCATCCAAACAACATCCTCTGCCACACCCTTACAGCCCTGCAACTCTACTCAGTAAGTATCGTCCCCTTCTATCACCCTCCCTTCCCAACCTCCTACAGAATCTCTCATCCTCAACAGTAATTTGACAGCTACTGCATAATGCCTTACATTACAATTTCATGTGATCGTCTCACCTACCCAACCCCTCCAAAGTATTTATATTCTGACAGCAGCATAATAACTTTTTGGAAACCATGCCTGAGTTGGGCAGTGAGACGTTAGATGTAAAAACACCAAGGTGAGACTTCAAGTGGCCTCAGCAAGCCTTGGACATCCTATCATTCTGCCGTGTTCCCAGGAAGTTGTCCCATTTGAAAAGGTTTTTATAAAAAGTTTTATTTATAGCTGCACTGGGTCTTGGTTGCTGAGTGGACTTTCTCTATTTGCAGTGAGTG
Organism: Bos taurus; assembly: GCF_002263795.3. Taxonomy (NCBI): domain Eukaryota; kingdom Metazoa; phylum Chordata; class Mammalia; order Artiodactyla; family Bovidae; genus Bos; species Bos taurus. The sequence continues at coordinate 68,402,962 of NC_037340.1, read as the reverse complement.
GCCTTCTCATTTCAGTGGCTTCTCTTGTTGCAACGCATGGACTCTAGGCGCTCAGGCCCAGTAGTTGTAGTGCATGGATTTAGTTGCCCCACCACATGTGAGATCTTCCTGGACCAGGGATGGAACCCACGTGCCCTGCTTTGGCAGGAGGATTCTTAACCACTGGATCACCAGGGAATCCCCTGGGAGGTTTTGCCTCTACTTACAGGCAAGATATCTTCCTGCCTAAATTATGAGAGTTTTTACAGCCAGAGAGCAGGGGTTGACTATCCGAGGGGAACCCTGAAAAAGAAGCAGCTTCAGCATGAGGCCACCAAAGTATAATGTATACAGAGTAGAGGCAAGGAAAGCAAGACCAGCACGAGTAGAATAGAATACACGTTTCCCTCACGATCTGAAAGTAAAGCGTTCCTTTGAGATTTCTCGTAAGCTGAAATAATTGCTTCTGGATACATCTTGCTAAAAGACACATGAAACAAACCGAGATAAAGCACAGATGCTCACAGACACAGTTCAAAGCCATAGCAGCTTGATACAGAGATGTGGAGTGTGGTTCCCAGGAAAGGATTTAGGGGTGCCTCTCTTGTTGTTTGGGGTACATGCTACATGCTATTTTGACTTTTGTCTTTTTTCATAAAAATGAAAAATCCTTTGGATTTCTTTCAGTTAGTGAAGACAGGTACAGATGTAGGTCTTTTGTGAAAGCAGAGCAGCAAAAAGCAAACTTTTAAAAAGTGATAAAGACCTGTATGACACTACTTAAGACATTCAAATATAACAAGGATTTAAAAGACACTGGCCGGGACTTCCCTGGTCATACAGTGGTAAAGAAGCCACCTGCCAATGCAGGGGACAGGGGTTTGAACCCTGGTCTGGGAAGATGCCACATGCCGTGGGGTAACCAAGCCTGTGCACCGCAGCTTCCGAGTCCATGCACTGCAACAGCTGAAGCTCTCGGGCCCTAGAGCCTGTGGTCCGCAATAAGAGAAGCCAGCACAGTGAGAAGGCTGCAGACCACAGCTAGAGGAAGCACGAGCAGCAACGAAGACCAAGCACAGCCAAAAATAAATAAATTAAAAATATATATATATACTAGCCAGTCCATTCCAGTTGAAAAGATGACAGAAGATGCATCTTTACTTAAAGGGCAACACATGGGCATCAGTTTTCAAAGGCTTGCTCCAGAGAATGAACCGTAGACATCACCCTGTATGCAGGTCAGATCTGGATGCTTCTACATTGTAAAGTATAACCAAACATAGGTTCCAACTTCTAATGCGCTGTGAGCAGGACTCACTGGCTGGCCGAGGGAAGTGTATACAGCATGCGGGTATATAATAACTAACATTTACTGCCTTTTTAACCATGAGCCAGGAACTTCTCTAAGCACTTGGTACACATTAACTGGTTTAACTGCCACTTCAGCTCCATGATGTAGGGAGGCATGACCAGCGCTGCCCTCATACCTGAGCAAAAGAAGATTATCTCCTGATTATCTCGCCATTTAGACACTGCATTCCACACACATATACACAAAAATAGGCTTGTTCAAATCTCATGGTGGGGCTTCTTGGAGAAATAGCTGATTCATGGAAAGAGACAGAAAATATACAAAATGAGCCTGTGGCATCTTATATAGAGAGGGAAAGAAAGGAAGTGCTCAAAAAGCTTAAACATACATACACACAGTAGTGGGAGTATGTTGAAGGGTTATAGAAGACAACTGGAAGGGATTGCAAGGACCACAACTAGAACAATTTGAGGGAAAAAAAAGTAGTATTAGACTATAACCAAAATATAAGATAAATACCCATGAGTCTACACTGATATCAATGCATGATTTAAGACAAAAATAAATGGAAGAGAACAGATGAATCTCCTATGCAGAAGACGTTCAGATAATTTATGTAAAGACTTCATCCTCAAGGAGGTGAAGCCATCTTCCCACACCTGAAGTCTGGGCAGTTTATGGTGATTTCTTTCCAAAGAGCACAGAAGAGAAAGGGGGAGGGGGATAAGTAACTTGATACGGAGGAAACTGACAAACACTACCTGAGTCAGTGACCAAGGTCAACATCAGCAGTGATAAGTCCTGTAGATACTATACGCGCTTAGTATCACTGGATGAGAACGGTACACCACCTGCAGCGTCTTCTTCCTAAAATCGGTAAACCCAGTATAAATGTTAAGTAAGTAAGTGTTAGTCGCTCAGTCGTGCCCGACTCTTTGTGACCCCATGGACTGCAGCCCACCAGGCTCCTCTGTCCATGAGATTTTCCAGGCAAGGATACTGGAGTGGGTTGCCATTTCTTTCTCCAGGGGATCTTCCCAACCCAGGGGTCGAACCCAGTGGTCTCCTGCACTGCAGGCAGATTCTTTACCGACTGAGCTACAAGGGAAGCTAAACCCAGTATAAACATAAGAAAAACACCAGACAAATCCCAATTTTGTCTCAAAATTCAAATCTCAGATTTCTCTAGGCCATCAGGAACAAGGAAAACCTGAGACATTCACATGCCAAAGAAGCCTCAGGAGACATGACTCCTAAGTATAATGTGATATCCTGGAGGGCACCCTGGAACAGAAATAGGATATTAGGGGGAAATTGAGGAAGCCTGAATAGAGTATAATAATGCACCGATATTGAGCTTTTAACTGTAACAAGGATACCATATGAATGTAAGATTTTTAAAAGAGGGCAAACTTAATGTCTATGAATTTCCTGTATTATCTTCGCAATATTTCTGTTAATCTACAACTATTTTAAAATCAAAAGTTTATTTATGTAAAAATTTTAAATACCTCGCAGCGCTCTGTCATGTGGGACACAGTGCGTGTCAGTGTCACTCTCATCATTTACACTATTTAGATCCCAGAGAAATGTTTGCCACCATCCTCGCCCGATGGATGACCTTGACACCAAAGAACACTGTATTTGAATGTCAGTAGATCTGAGGGTTCCACTGTTTCCATCTTCAGAGATGGATGCTGCTCTGGAGTTGGGAAGAATTTGAGAGGAGAGAAAAGATAAATGAATTAGCTTGTCAGATCTTTCCTACCCACTTGAATGCTATACCCAAATATTATTTCCTGGTGGTGACAAGTACCCATTTTCTTGCTTTTCATGTTCCAATTTAGAGTTTTCAAGCTATTCACAAATCAGCGCAGTATTCACAACCATCGCACATAGCAGCCATGGAATGTTTTGCAATGTTAAGCAATTTGTATTACTCTGAAATTTGAACACACGTAAGTCTAGACATTGCGTGCATGAAGCATGATACCACTTCGTTACACAAATAACTAGATGAATATTGAATCCCAGGGTGGTGATTGTTTTTTCAAATTTCTCCATGAAACTTTAATCAAATTTTTCATAAATAAAAATGCAACTTTATTGAAATGTTATTAGATTATTGACATTAATTCAATTTAATATGTGTTTGCCCTTGTTTTTATAAATAAACTTTTAATTTTGCTTTTAATAAGTACTTTTCAATATCCTAGAATATTGTTTTGAAAATATTTAAAACTATTTTTATATTTTACATTTACTTTTTTAAAATTTATATTGACATTTATAGCACTGACTTTGTTTGCATTTTTCATGGATATAAAATATTACTATATGAAAATATATACTGTAAATAAATCATATTTTATGTTATAGTTGTTTAGGTCATTATTGCCAAAAGGACAAAAATTATGTGAAAATCTGATTATAATAGCATCATTAGAGATTTTGCTGACAAAATTGAAAGGATAAATAAATTTTACAGAATAAATATAAAATAGTTTATGAATCACATTATCCTTAGTTTGTTACTCACCAACATCCCTATTCCACTAACAGCACATTCAAACCCATGCAATAATAATTATATAGCCATCTTTTCTATTTTGATGTCTTTTAATTATTTACATAGGACAACTTTACACATTTTCATTTGGAAGGTATATGTATCAAAGTTGAAGGATAGAAAATACTTGTGTTAAGAGCTTGCTGGCTCGATGCACAGCTTTTAAATATTTAGTCATTAGTGTGAAGGTCTCATGGCAACCCACTCCAGTGTTCTTACCTGGAGAATCCCAGGGACGGGGGAGCCTGGTGGGAGGCTGTTGGGGGCCAGCATGAGGCACTCCGCCCATGGCAAAGGTCATGAGGAAGGAGGCTCGACATACACAAAGGTGGGATCAAGCCTCAGGAGTCCCCCTGGAAATCCTCGAGCATCTACCCCCATAACCAGAGCCTGCCTACTTTACTACTTTGTGCTCTCACCTACACCTCTGACTTTACGGGGGGCTGTCCCCCACCACCTCTTTCGGAGAAGGAGTTAACTTAGAGCTCCGGTTAATAAAAGCTCCTGGGCATGACAAGAGTGTTTTAACCTACAAACTCCTCTGAAGGTTCTCTAGCCTGCCTGACAGGCTTGTCCGGCCACATGTGATTGCTCACAGCCTCCCAACCGTGAGAGGCATGAGATGCTTTAAACCTTCTAAAAACAGGTTCCTTAGAAAAGTTAGAAAACCATTAGTGTAAGTATAGTGGGCTGATTAGAAATTGTATTGGTGAAGGGTTTTTCATTTGTTGAGCCAATGTTTGTTGCTAAGTCTCCACATCCCCTGCCCTTACACACATTAATGAATATATAGAAGAAATAAGTATTAACCTTTGATATCAATCACATTAGACCTTAGGCTAACTAAATTCTTTCCTTAATTAAAACCCACTACACCCTCACCCTATAGGAATGTAACTTTATCTGGTACCTTCGGAAGGTGGAGTCTTTTTTAAGAATAATCACCCCTGGAGAAATAAGTGTCCTGGTTGACTGACCGCTGTCACAAGGAGAGGGTCATAAACTGTCAGCAGGCCCCCTGGCCAGAAGATGATGTAACATCCCTAAGACCTCTGTATACATTTGTATGAAGCACCTGACTTTGATAAAAGTCAGGACTGCTGACCTCACGTGACTTTTGCATAACACCTCAGTGTATAAAAGTAGACCATGGAAAATAAAGAATTGGGATCAGGTTCTCGAAATACTGGTCTCCCCATGTCGCTCTCTCTCTCAAACTCTGGCTGAGTCTCCATCTGGAGCACGGAACCCACCAAGCTTACTAATTTTGCCTGGGCTTCTAAGATCCAACCGGGGAGGCTTCAGTGTCTCCTCTCCTTCGGGAAAACTGAAGGACACCTGCGGCCTATGTAAGTGGTGCAAGCTTCTTGTCTTGAAGTTTTATTGGTCTCCCGCGTAAACCAAGCTACTCAGCCTCTTTTCTCCACTGAATTTTCCTACTGAGCTATCCTCATTCTATTACTCTTTACATCTCTAATTAATATCTAATTGAAGCTATTGTATCCTGATCCTCGACAACGCCGTCCCCGTTTCGAACTCCCTGGATCAGCCGGGGCTGGACCTCGGCAGGAGGCTGTCTATGGGGTTGCACAGAGTCAGACACGACTGAAGCGACTTAGCAGCAGCATGAAGATCTCTGGACCCATGTCCAGGATCTGTGAACATCAGGGGTTGGGACTGTAAGGCCATTTTACAGACCAGAACACTAAGGCACAGAGCAGTTACAGTACTTGCCTGATTCCCCCCAGCAGGGAACCCTGACAGAGCTGGATCCAAACAAGGGGCAGCCCAGGCTCTCAACCAAGACACTGCCTTCAGAAGTAGTTGCTGTGGGAGCCCTGATTCCAGTTAAAACACTTGCCTCCTGGAGACCCTGAGTATTCTCTGGAAGGACTGATGCTGAAGCTGAAGCTCCAATATTTTGGCCACCTGATGCAAAGAGTTGACTCATCAGTAAAGACCCTGATGTTTGGAAAGATTGAGGGCAGGAGGAGAAGGTGACAACAGAGGATGAAATAGTTGGATTACATCATTGACTAAAATGGACATGAGCTTGAGCAAATTCCTGGAGATAGTGAAGGACAGGGAAGCCTGGCATGCTGCAGCACATGGGGTTGCAAAGATGTGGACATGACTTAGCGACTGAACGATACAGAAGTTTCTCAAGGCTTCCTTTTTAATAGGAATTGTGAGTCCAGGGGAAAAATACACAGAGAAAATATCCCGGGGCTGGAGCAGAGGGTGAAGAACACCCCTTCAGCACCACTAAACCACAGCCTCTCTCCCCCATCTTTACAAAGTTTAGAGTCCTATCTCAAATAGTCCTAGAGAGAATATAAAACAGCAATGACAACAAAAAAAGCCCCTAAGATCAATCTTGAAGTGAGGAAAAAAACACCTCTCATCTAAAGACAAAACATATATTCTCTCCTTTCACTCCCACAATAAGACCTACTGCCATCTCCTTTCTCCCAGACCCATCTCTCTGGCCATCTCTGTGAGAAAGGAAGCAGAAAGGGTCCCTGCTCCATCTCCACACCCTCTGTTTCCACTTTCTTTTCCTGACAGCACTGGCAGTAGCAATTGCTGTCAGGCTGTAATTTAAAGCAAACCAGTGCAAACTTGAACCAGCTTTAAGTGGGTGATTGATGTGTCGAACTGGATTTTTTTTCCCCCACTTGCATGAGACTCTTGCAAGTAGGTATTATGATCCTAACACCTCTAATATTATTCCTTAATCTACTAAACAGCAATGTTTGGCATCTAGCTTTATAATAAAAGGTATCAATTAGGAACTGTCGATGTTTTCCAAGGCAATATCTAATTATAGTCACTTGCTATAGGCTATCTTGTTAGAAAATTTGAGCAGAATGAGTAAGTATTCCTGACAAGTTTAATGCATTATTAAAGGTGTAATTACTCAATTATTGCTCATGTAATCCTGAGTTAATTATGTGACTTCAAAATTCATCACTTTTATGTTTATTGAACTTTGATAAGTTCACCCATATCTGATTTATCCCAATGATCCATTCCTTTCCTTATTTCAAACTGAATCTTTCAGACCAATCGGTGAGAAAGTGAATAGACTTTGGAACATGCTAGACCCAGAATTGACCACAGTGGTTATCCTTGGACTGCTGAGGCTGTAGCCAAGATGGGACTGACCTGTCGCAGTGGCCAGAGCTTTGCTCCTGACATTAAACTTGAGAGAACTCAAGAGTCAAAATGCTGTTAAGTAGAGATCTTAATTCTGACTCACACAAACCTTGAGGAAGGTGGTTCCAAGCAGCTTGCAGATAAGTGCCAGGTGAGGAACACAGCACAGAAGAGGAGGGAATGGGCTGCAGTCAGATGAGGCCATACACCACCTTCTCCTGGGTGCAGCATGAGAATTTCCTGTTCTTCCTCTGCTCTTGAGAGCAGATTCCTGTACCTTAGCTTGTCTGAGCCTGAGTTTGCACACCTGAAAATGGGGTTGAGCATCCCTGCCTTGCCTGCCTTTGAGAGTCCTTGTGAAGCAGAGGTCTTTACATATGGCTGATGAGGAAAGCCTTCCCTGGACTGTGGCCCACAGCATCACATTCACATCTCCACCCGCCCCAAATACCCTGATGTCTATTCTAGAGCATAGCAAGCAACTCAGAGGGTGGGAGGCAGCCTCTAAAATGCCCCCCATGACCCACTTCCAGTACTTCTCCCCCAGGATAGTTCTCTGGTTTGAGTGGGGTAGATCCCAAGTTTCATTTCTAACAGAAGGGACAAGATGTCCTTTCTGAAATTAGGGTACCAAAAGATTGTGACTTCTGTCTTGCTCACCTTGTTCTCTCTTCCTCTCTTCACTGGTAACTCATAGGGAAGCCTGCTTCCATGTTATGAACTGCTCCATGGAGAGGCCCCTGTGATAAAGAACTGATGCCTGACCAACAGCCATGTGAGTGAGTTAGGGAGGGCACCCTCCCTAGTCAGGCCTTCAGATGAAACCACAGCCCAGCCCCAGCTTGATGCAGCTTCAGGAGAGACCTTGAGGCAGAGGCACTCAACTCAGCTGTGCCCACAGACACTGGGAGATAAAAAGTGTTGCTTATTCTAAGGCACTATTTCTTTGTTTGATTTGTTGGGCAGAAATAGATGACGAATACACAGGTCCATCCAAGAGACAGGTTTCTAAAGCCAACTTGGTTGATCTCAGGAGATAATATTACATAGTACTGAAAAAAATTACATTTTATGTCTGATCTGAGTTTAAACCCTAATATTGTGTGGCCATAGATGTAAACTCTGTGAGGCTTCATCCTCTACTTCGTAAAATAGAGGTTGTTGTTGTTCAGTTACTATGTTGTGTTGGACTCTTTGCAACCCCATGGACTGCAGCACGCCAGTCTTCTCTGTCCTTCACTGTCTCCCAGAGCTTGCTCAAACTCATGTCCATTGAGTCAGTGATGACGTCCAACCATCTCATCCTCTGTCATCCCTCTCTCCTCCTGCCTTCAATCTTTCCCAGCATCGAGGACTTTTCCAATGAGTTGGCTCTTCACATCAGGTGGCAAAGCTGAGCTTCAGCATCAGGCCTTCCAATGAATATCCAATGAATATAATTAACAAGGTTTTAGTTCTTATCTCATTGTATTGTGAGCATTAAATAAGATGATAGCTGCACAGCATTTCACTGGATAGCAGCCACTGTGTTTTCCTCAATTAAATGGTAGCTGTTATTTGTTACCTTCATCTCCTGGTCTTCACAAGACACCCAGTGACCTTTCATAGCTCTTCCTCTGTCATGGCAGCCCCACTGGATGCCTCTTGGGCAAATCTAAAGTCCCTCTCACTCTTCTACTTGACATTCATCTCTTTCTTATTTTACTCACAATATAAACTCATTTCTAGTCACATATTTCTTGATAAAAACACACTACAAGCAGTGACTACCTCTTCAAACAGGACTTGTAGAGATCATTTTTCCAAATAAATAATAATATATGATAATTACCTTTGAAGAGGACCTTATTCTAGAGGGTCAGACACATAAAAGTTCAAAGAATACTATAATGAAAAGCATGAAATGATATCCTGAGGCACAGAGGCAAAACCCACAATTTCTGTCTTGAAAGATGAATGGATAATTCCCAAAAGAATAGGAGAAGTTGTCTTCAAGGAGAATAGGTTTGTCAGAGGTAAGTTAATGAGCAAAGGGCACCACATTCTTGGGGAAGGAGTGTATGTCGCTGTGTCTGCATCATAATGAGGTCTTATAGGAGGGGCAAGAGAAGGAGGAAAACCAGACTGGAGCCAGATTGTGAGGGACATAGTGTTCCCTTCCATGAGTTCTCTATTTCAATTTCAGAAAACAGAGTAATTAAAGTTTAGATAGAGGCTAACATGGCCTGACTTTTCCAGAGACTACATTATGAACTTCTCAAAGAATATCTTATTAAAATCCCTGTTAAATTGGGATTTTCTGTTCAGGTGATGTGTAAAGATAAATGATGATGACGATAGATAGATAGGTGGATGGATGGATGGATAAACAGATAGATAGGAATTTGTTTTGTTTTGGAAAGAATTATGGGAAACTTAGGACCTCAAAAATGTTCATTCCCTTGAATCCAGGCTCATTGAACACAATCCTAAACTTTTCTAATCAGTTCTGCTAATAATTCCTTGTTTGTTAATTGTACCATTATCTCTCTTCCTATGTGAGGCACCTTCATTCTGTCCATTTCAGTAACTCTGAAGGTCGTTCTCACACATCCTTTGAACGTTCCTTTCTCCAAACAAAATGCTCTCAATTCTTTAATTGGTTCTCAGATGCTATGGTTTCTGGATGAGTCTTGATTCTGGCCATCACTCCTGGAGTGTCAGGACTCCGATATGATCCCCACAGGTACTGAAGGCACTCCAGGTTTGTCCCAGCAGATTCTGGGGCCCTTGGTTTGGCACTTTCTAGGAGTTTCAGTGCTGTGTGTGTGTGCACTCAGTCATGGCGGACTCTTTGGGACCCCATGGACTGTACCCTACCAGGCTCCTATGCCCATAGGATTCTCCAGGCAAGAATACTGGAGTGGGTTGCCATTTCCTCCTCAGGGGATCTTCCCTACTCAAGGATCAAACCTGAGTCTCTAGCATCTCCTGCATTGGCAGAGGGATTCTTTTCCACTGCGCCATCTGGGAAGCCGCTTAATGCTGTAGGCAATGGCGAAGGCTAAAGATAAAAAGTAGGCCTGGGAAGAATTATTTTAAATTGCCTGCAAAAACAGATGAGTAGATCAGACTTGCCTTTATTTATCCTATTTCTCAGAATAATTTCTCATCATCCTTTGCTGGAGCAATCTTTGCCCACATCCTGAATGGATGTATCACTCAGGTTATTGCCTGCCTGGACCTCCTCAAACCCTCAAAAAGTCAGCACATGTGGTACTACTGACCTGGATCCCGGAGACGTCTGATCTACCAAAGAAAATTCAGGCAGACAAAAATGTGGTTATTACCCAGGCTGAGGTGATAAATCCTACTTTGTTCCTGTTTGGAGGAAGAATCTTCAATTAAGTAAAAATTGATTTTCTAATGATTTTTTTTTTTTTCCTCCCTCTGGCCATTGGTAGAGTGCTTGAATCAGCTCCAGCTCTGCCTCAGAGGAGAAAAATTAAGTCGCTGCCACCACTGACAAAAGAACTGACCTCAAGTATGGGAAACAACTTAATCCTTTTGTTTGGGGCAAAATAGAAGACACTGCCCATCATGGAAAGGGAAATGGTTCAGTTGACAAAAACCAAAAATGCCAAGCCCTTTGGTTGGAAATGTGAAACTATGTGGGTGCTAAGGTCCTTTTGTGACCCGGTGGTCTCGGTCTGAGCCACCTAAATACTATCAGGTACGACTAAGAATCTTGTTGTAGAGACTAAAGGACATGGCAGAGCAAGGAGAATTGGATGCAAATACTTTTTAATGTGTCTGTAAACGGCATTTCTTCTGAGAATCTAAAATCTGGACAAAGAATATTGAACTTTTTGGAAAAATCCTATGTAGGATGTTGTTTCTTCCTAATCTAATAATAAAGTGGAAAAATAAACTTTTAAAAAATAATATCGTTTCAAGTTGTCTGCAGTTATGTGATTTAAAATGTTCCTGCTCTGTTCAGAGATATAAGTAGCAAACTCATAAAGTAGTAAAGTTAGAAAAATATCCAATCAGTCCAAAAAAATACAAAGAACCACAACCAAATCCTAAGTTACAACTTTCCTTTTATATCTATAGTAAGTATTAAAAAATCATATTTAGGAAAAGTGTTTATAAAACTATTGAGCCATAAGCTGTCATAAGCCATTTCTCGTTTCCATTTGCTACAGGAAAATGCCCTCTGCCACTCAGGCAGCCACCAGATCTGGATTTTGACGTGTGTGCTCACTCATGGGCCCAGAGAAGTGAGAGAGAAGACAGGAAATGCCAGCTAGACCTCTGTTAGAAGAGGCAGGTCAGATCACTGATCATAGGACAGGTTAGATGTAGAAAGTTCTTACAGCCTGCAAAACATGAAGGCAGAGTGGGGTCTTCTAGAACAGCCCTTGGGAAAAAGGGTGCCGGTGCTGAGAGGGGTGTCTTAGGACTTAGGGCATCGAACAGGCATATTGTATGGATGGGTACAGACAGCATCTGCTGCTGCAGGCTAAGTTGGAACTAGGACACCAGGCAAGGAAACCAGGACTGTTTTGGAACATGGAGTCCAAGGTGCATTTAAGACTCTAGGATAATGGCTTGAGAAGTGACTTATTAACAAAACAAATGTAAGAATCCAGTCTTAATAAGTATTAGGTATATACCCGAATGAGGGATGGTATGGGGAGGGAGGAGGGAGGAGGGTTCAGGATGGGGAACACATGTATACCTGTGGTGGATTCATTTTGATATTTGGCAAAACTAATACAATTATGTAAAGTTTAAAAATAAAATAAAATTAATTAAAAAAAATAAACATATACATATACATATATACACACATGTATATATATATATACATGCAAATATAAAATATATATGCAATTAACCCATATAATATATAATCCTAATATATAATAACCTGATGGGAAGAGCCAACTTATTGGAAAAGACCCTGATTCTGGGAAAGATTGAAGGCAAAAGGAGAGGGGGGTGGCAGAGGATGAGATGTTCAGATAGCATCGCCAACTTAATGGATATGAGTTTGAGAAAACTCCAGGAGACAGTGAAAGACAGGGAAGTCTGGCATGCTGCAGTCCATAGGGTAGCAAAAAGTATGGCATGACTTAGCAACTGAACAACAATAACAACAAATAATTTAAGTATATGTTATATAATAAAGATTTATATTTATAATTTATAATATAGTATTTACAATTATGTATTATAATTTATTTAACATATTTGATGTTATAAATACTATGGCATAATTGTAAATGTTAAATGTCTATATTTAATATTATAAATATATATTCTAGTATAAATATATAAATAACATACATATAAAGGCTTCCCAGGTGGCATAGTTGGTGGAGAATCAACCTGTCAATGCAGGAGACACAAGAGACTCAGATTCGATCTGTAGGTTGGGAAGATTCCCTGGAGTAGGAAATGAAAATCCACTCCAGTATTCTTGCCTGGAAAATTCCATGGACAGAGGAGCCTGGAGGGCTACAGTCCATGGGGTCACAAAGAGTCAGACGTAACTGAGCATGTATGCATGCACATACATATAAAATATATATGTAAGTTAGTATCCAGCCAGTCTGGACACACAAGGGAACCATATTTCAGGCTCTTCTACAGAGGGAACCCGCAGCAGCAAATAGAAAGACCCTGCTTCTGGCAGGTCACACCCTTGGGGTCACACACTCTCTGCTGCCACTTGCTGGGATCTGAACTTTATCCTCCTGTTAAATCCAGAGCCTTTAAGTTTCGCTTCAGAAGGAGATACTTCTCTTTGTCACCCTTTGAGGCACACTGCATTTCCTTAAAGTTTTTTTCTCAGCTGTCAATCAAGTTAACATCCCAGGCTTGGAGTTCAGGGACCTCATTGTCACCCTAGTGAGCCAGGTGAGTGTGCCCTCCTGGGAACAAACTCCATCTCATTACCAAGTTTAACTGTTCAGCCATAGCCCTGACAGCCCCGAAACCTCCCAAGCAGGCACAGCCAGCATGGGAAAGATTGTCTTTCCCATGTGGATTCAGGTGAGCAGAGGGTTCTCAGGAGAGAGGTAATCTCAGTCTCACTGTCTTTTCCATAAGATTCTGAAAATGTCACTGCCTATGGAACCCTTTGGGGCTTCCCGCCGTGGTTCAGTGGTAAAAAAAAAAACAAAAACAAAAAAAAACCCTCCTGCAATGCAGGAGACCCGGTTTGATCCCTGGGTCAGGAAGATCCCCTGGAGGAGGAAATGGCAACTCACTCCAGTATTCTTGCCTGGAGAATCCCATGGACAGGGGAGTTTGGCGGGTAATAGTCCATGGAGTCACAAAGAGACATAACTGAAGCGACCGACTTAGCACACAGAAATGCATGGAACCCCTTGAAGTCAAAAGACATGGGCAGGAAATAGAGTGCGGGGTCCTGTGGCCAACACTTCCAGAGCGCCTCCTGTTCTGGCAACTCCAGTCAAGTCTGGATGGTAGTTTTTGCCTTTTCACAGCCCAGCCTCGTTCAGGAGTGCACACCTGAGCCTGTAAAGGAGGATGACTCTCTAAATGAATCTGATTGCCTTTAAGATGTTTGACAAAACAGACCCGTCCTTGTTTGATCCTCCCGTGGACTCCTCTTAGAATCTGCTCTGACACTTTCAAATACACATCCCTCAACCTCAGTTTCCAACTATGCCCATTCCTCTTGCCCTCCTTTTCGTGACAAGTCACTGATTATCGTGGTGCCAATGAATCACACTGGACCTGTGCCCCATGTAATGGGATTTATAGCTTCTATCACTGAAAGGTGGAGCTTATTTCTCTACCTTCTTGAACATGGGCTGGTCTTGTGAGCTGATCTGACCAATAGAATGTGGTAGAAGTGACCTTGTGTTCCTTCTAGGGCTTAAGAGGTCTAGAAGCTTCTACTTTTACCCTCTTGGAACCCCCAGACTACCAAGTTGTGAAGAAGCCTGGGGTGAAGGACAACACCTATAGAGAGAGAGAGAACTGGCTTGAGTAGCTCTCCCAACTGTCCCATCAGCTGATGGAAACTGGAGAAGTGAATTGTGGTAAGCCACTGTTTTGTGGATGGCTTGATATGCAGCAGTGGATAAATGATATTTTCCCAACTGCAGAACTCAAAGTTTCAATGACAAAACTCCTCCCTCTTAGCTTTCCTCTCTCCTACATGTGGCTCCCTATATGAAAATGTATCCTAAGTCTTCACCCAACCTCTTCCCCATCCCAAAGAAGAGATATTTTTCTTCACCAAAGGTAACTGATACTCATGATTCTATCAACCGGTCCTGACCCATGGACCTGACTCCTGTGGTCATACCTGTTCCCAGATGCCACCACCACCCTCCTCTCACCACCTACTGGCAGCAGTGGCCTTGCTTTCTTGAGCAGCTAACATTGAAAACAAAACAGGGCTGGACCACAACATAGCTTGAGCATCAATAAAGCCTTTGCCCTTGATACCATAGGTGACACATTGCCTCAGAGAAAGAGAGAGTCCTCATTGGCCCAACCGAATGGTACAAACACCTGTCCTGAACCATTTCATAGGTGAGACTGGCCTCTAGTTGGTGTCCCACTAGCTTGGCTTCAAAATAGAAGCCTTGCCTCTCTCTCATCTTCACTACAGAACTTAGCACAAGGCCTTACTTCTATAAGGAAAAGAAAAGAATGGATGGCTTGTAGACGTAAAGGAACCCTTGTTGATGGAGTGAATAACTGACATGGCATACGCTGGGTCCCCTGTGACCCTTGTAAGTGTTTACAGCATATAAATAAGTCAGGTGAGTATCTCTGCTTCACAGATGTGCTCCTTTTTTTTTACCTGAATTATTCAGTCTTTTAGGGACACGATTCCTAATCTTGACCATATGTTGCTAAGGGGTTTGGGGACCTATGATTCCCCTTAGAAAGAGAATAGGAATGAGGAAAGGTATGGAAATCCCAACGCTCATGCCTGTTTTTTTCCATATTTTGTTCAAGGATGGGACTCAAGAGGGTAGGACTACCCTGGGAAGGGGGGTGAGTGGAATGTTGTCTGCACAGCTGTATAGTGTGTGTAACTCAGAAGGGTGAACCCGCTCAGACCACCCACAATCCAGAGCAGAATAAGAATAGGAACCTTGAGGATCTGGTCTGACTGAAGAAAGGCCAGTTTCTGGGGTTTGGCGCTCTCCCCCATTAAACAAACATGGAGCTCCAGCTCCTTTTATTAGGTGAATGGGAAGAGAGAAAATTAAAGTGTAATAGAAAAGTAGCTCTGCACAAATTTTATTTCGGCTACTAAAGCGCTCTTTAATTCCACCCTTTTTACTCTGAAGCCCAGTATCTGGAATAACTCAAGCAATGATGGCGAGCTCAGGTATTTCTTTTAATTATTCCAGCGCTACCTCACAGGCCAGCCCTACTGCGAGCACTCAGCTACTCCAAGCAAAACCATTCTAACAACTTCGATTAAATCCTGGCCTCTTCCCAATTGCACACAAATTAAAAGCATTACTGGACGATTCTAGCTCCAGCTCTTGGAAATGTTGTTATATAAAGAAAGAGGAAGGTTGCCAAAGGCTTGTTGGCATTTCCTTAGCCACAGGGGAGGATTAACCCCCCTGGGTTTCTTTAGGATGGAGAGATTCTCTTTTCCTCCCCATTTCAGCAGTCCTTTTTTTTTTTGTTTTGGAATTGTTCTTAACTGTTGTTTTAGCAACTGTTTTTAACTATTGTCTTTAACTGTGCAGACACACTTTAAACAGATTTGTGATGTGGGAGGCACCAATGAGATCTTAAATAGCACACATTTTGCCCAAATTTTGGAGTATAGCCCCCAAGACTTCATGTTTCTAAGATAGTGTCTCTGCTTGGCATGAGTTGACCAGTTTCATATTGTAGGGGATGTCTGGCTTCAAGGACCTCCCCAGGTCACTGCCTCATTTATTTGGGGACTTGAATAAGGGCTTCTGGGTTTACTTGACTTGATTGTCAGTCTCCCTTAGAGACTAGAGGAATCCAAAACCATTGCTCAAAGCTCTGCTCTCCATGGCCACCTGATGCTGCAAGCTCACAGCGCCCACCTCTCTCCCCTTTGGGGCAACAAGACTGACAAAAGGCAAGAGGTGGCAGAGAGGGCACCCAAACACACCTCAAGGAGAGACTGAGTCCCACTCACCAGACCTTCGAACAAAGTTGAGGCTCACAGATACAGGAGGTCAGTTTGGGGACACACATCCCACATGTGGCAAAACCTGAAATCAAGTCCAGGTGTTTGGACTCCTCTTACAACTTGTTTTTTCACTTTGCCCTGTCGCCTCGCGGTAGAGAAATGCCCACTGCTGGTCACAGGAAGATGTGATGAGTCAAGAAGGCAAAGGTGTGAGGCAAGGAAAAT
Source organism: Bos taurus (assembly GCF_002263795.3). Classification (NCBI taxonomy): domain Eukaryota; kingdom Metazoa; phylum Chordata; class Mammalia; order Artiodactyla; family Bovidae; genus Bos; species Bos taurus. Next base: position 68,386,552 of record NC_037340.1, on the reverse strand, counting down.
GGAAAGAAGGATCCAAGATGACAGGAATTCTTTCTGGCAGGTATGCCTCTCTTTATAAGACTTTATAAACTTTTTATTGATGTGCTCTTATCACAAGCGTAGGCTTCCCAAGTGGGGCTAGTGGTAAAGAATCCCCCTCCAATATAAGAAACATAAGAGGTGTGAGTTTGATCCTTGAGTCAGGAAGATTCCTTGGAGTAGGAAATGGCAACCCACTCCAATATTCTTGTCTTGGAAATCCCATGGGCAGAGGAGCCTGGTGGGCTACAGTCCATGGTGTCGTAGAGTCAGACACGAGTGAGCACTCACTCATTCACTTATGACAAGTGCACTGCTGGATAAATGTTCCCAAAACTAAATGCACTCATAAACTAGAGGCAATCAAAAAGCAAAACATGATCACCCTCCAGAAACCGTCCTTACCTCCTCTCCCAGCCACAACCTTGCCCAAGGTAGTATCACTCTAATATTTAACACCATAGAGCGGTTTCATCTGCTGTTGTGACTTAGCTCATAGGAACCACACGATATGCCCTCTTTTGTGTCTGTCTTCTTTCATTTATCATCATCTCCATTTATCCTCATTTAGGGATGTGGCTATAGACTTTTCTATCTCGTTGCAGTATAGTATTTCACTGTAAATAAAACACAAACATAGAAAAGGTAAAATGTATCTGCTTACTATAAATGACCACTTGCAATTCCAAATATGTTTGATTGGCTCAATGCTTTTGTGCCTTCAAATTTTGCCCTGTGCCACCATCAGGCTTTTCTTAAAAGTGAAATCATCTCTGCATATTGTCAAGTGGATGCCATTCTAAGACTTTCCCTCCAAATTCTAGGCTGTAGCGGGGATGCTTTGTTTTTCCAGTAATTTTCTTATCCCTTAAAGGGATAAAATTCACTTGGATTTTTTTTCCCCCAGCTATCATCAGAGACGTGCTTAAACCTGAAAAGAATCATTGATTCCAAGGATGAGGAATAGATTTCAACTGTCCTGCCCCAACTCTCATCTACTGAAAATGGCATCCTGGACTCTGCAATGAGAGCTGGAGTCTCCCTCCTAGCTCAGCAGCTACGGTTGATTAGTAGTGTCTGCCACTGATGAGAGTAGAGGGGAATGGTTATCGTCTGATGTTTTGTTCGACTTTCATTATGCAGACAAGTATCTGGGCAAGTCAAGGAGTGAGCTGGGTGTGGACCCATTCTCTCAGTTTGTCACTGCAAAATCATTGAAATTGTTGATTTGTTATATGGCACAATGAAGAATTGTTAAAACCTATTAGGGAAAGATTTTGGAGGCATGAACTATCCTTTCTTCTAAGAGAAGTTTCATCAGGAAATAGAACAAAAGAAGAGGGGGAACCTGCAGACTGGTACCTCGGCTGCCCCTTTGCTACCCTCCCTCCCCATTCATCAGTGCCCGTGTCCAGCCTGGCTGCTCTCGAAGGGCAGCCAAGCTCTGTGGCCCAGGGCCAGAGACCAAATCACTGCCTCCCGCACTTAAGAAAACACTCTCCTGTCTCCATCAATCAGTGGGCTCCCACTCAGAGCCCCTCCGCCATCCCCTCCCCAGAAAGGCCCAGATGTTTTATTTATGGGCTGGTCTCTTTAGGAGGGAGCCGAGTCAGACACATATCTTGCTACCTATTATTCATGAGCTTTAGGTAGAGGGAGGCTACAGAGGCAGATGAGAGAAGCCTTCAATCAAATCTTGATGAAATAAACTAATTAAGGAGATTACACCTCCATAATGATGTTAATTGTGCAGACAGGAAATCACAGGCTTCCTGGCCAATTCTGGTGCTGCCTCCACAAAGGCATCCTTCAGCATCTTCAGAAATTAGTGGTGGTCCCTGCCTGTGTGTGCAGGGGCTGAGCCACTGCCTGGAGGCCAGGGCTTTCCTCCATGAAGACCAAAAGCCTTGGTTCTGAAATTCTCTCACTCATCCTGTTGTAAGGAATCGGAGTGTGTTCAGGGCCCTAGAGAAGACTGATTTATTACTGTTGTCCTCATCATTGTTAATCAGCTAGAAGTAGAGTGTCAGATGACATGTAAGAGTCAGGCTTATAGGAAGCACCCCAAAGCAGACAAAGTGTTTCAAACCTCACTTACCAGTTCTTGCCCAGCCCAGTCCCCACTCCAAGGCCTATTGTAGCTAAAAGGTGTGTCCATACAAATTCCCTAGGTGGGGGATCAAAATAAAACCTATTCACTCATTCATTCATGCATCCATTCATTCACTGCTTTATTCAACAAATATTTATTTGAAGGCTACTCCATGCCAGACCTCATTCATAGGAGTGAACAAAACAGTGCTCTCACCTCTGCAGATCTTACACTTAATGAAGGGGAGAGAAAAGAAGCACACAGGTACCTGAGTCATGAGCTGGAGAGAGTTAAGTGTTACAGAGAAAAGCAAAGATGAGAGAGAGGCAGTTAGCAATCAAGGATATGAAGAGGAGCCTGGCAATATTTTACTAGAGGCTCTCAGAAGTTTCCCTGCAAAGATGACGTCTGCACCAGCCATGGGGTGAGGAGGCTTCGGGACAGAGGGACAGCATGCATAGGTACCTCAAGCCAGAATGGAGCTGTGTGAGTCAAGATCATCACAGGTTAATACAGAAGTGGTGACACGCAGTTGCGGGTGATAACTTAATAAACATCTTCCTCTCCCAACGGGCTGGTAGATTCATGTGGGCAAAGTCTGTTTTGTCCTTTTTCATTCCCCTCATTCTTATAGGGAAAAGAGTGTTTTAGCACATTACCTGGCATATGGTAGGTGTTCAATACATGCTTGTTGATTGAATGAATCATTGAGGGCTCCCTGTGCAAACGTAAGGATGGAGACAGATGCTGAAAGGCAGAGGCTGAGTTGTGGGCTCACATGGGCAGAGTTAGAAGGTAAATGTCCCCGTGCCTCTTCTAGGCCCTGGCCCAGGGAGCAGAGAAGCCTCCTTGTCTATCTCATCTAGTCTCCTTAGCATCTTGCCAGCCTTAGTGCTCGAGATGGCAACCTTGAACACGAAGCAGCTGGCTGAGGAGAGAACCATAGTGGTATTCTTCTTACCTGAGGCAACTGCTAACATCAACCCTGAAAAGGCATAAAGGACAGAATTCTACGTGTATCAAATTGATGGTAATACGACCACCCAGGAAGTGTATGTTGCATGCAAAGAGTATACATGTGTAAAATACAGCCTGGAGTGCTGCAGTCCATGGGATCACAAAGAGTCAGACACAACTGAGTGACTGAACTGAACTGAAAGTATGCTTTAAAATGCAAATAAAGCAACTATGAAGTGCCACCATTAACTATTAAGTTAGTGAAAATACAAAATAAAATATTTACACTCCATGCTGGAAAGGAGGCTACGAAACTGTCATCAATTACTGGTAGGCAGAGTATATTTTAGCAACATTTTTTCAGAAACAAAACTAGGCAATAGATTTCCAGACAAATAAAAAAGAGTTTATGTATTTAACTCGGTGGTAATTCTAAGAATGTACTCAAAGTAAAATTCCTAAATATAGAAAGGCTATATGTTTGAAGATACCAGTATTATTTATAACACTGAAGAAAACATGCAAGCTACCTAAATATCCAAAAATAGGGATATGGCTAATTTAATTTAGGTTTATATTTATAGTCACTGGAATTGTGTGCAGTGACCACAGTGAACATTTTCTAGCTGAAATGGGAACACACACACATGCTTATAAAACAAGTGAAAGTGTTAGGCACTCAGTCTTGTCCAGCTCTTTGAGACCCTGTGGACTATAGGCTTTATATATAAAGGCTTTTATATATAGCCTTTATATATAAAAGCTCCCTGTGGAACCTGCCAGGCTCCCTTGTCCATGGAGCTCTCCAGGCAAGCATACTGGAGTGGGTAGCCATTCCCTTCTCCAGGGGTCTTCCCCATCCAGGGAGTGAACCCCTGCCTCTTGCATTATAGGCAGATTCTTTACCAGCTGAGCCACAAGGGAAGCCCAAGGATACTGGAGTGGGTAGCCTATCTCTTCTCCAGCAGATCTTCCTGACCCAGGAATCGAACCAGGTCTCCTGCATTGCAGGGGGATTCTTTACCAACTAGCTATCAGGGAGCCCTTAACATAGATGTCCATACCAAAAAATGCTGGATAATTTTCATTCAATAAGGCCAAAAATTTACACTTTTAAACTGCTTCTCGGGTGATTTTGACATCAGCCAGTGCTGATAAACAGGAACAGAAGTAGCAGAACAATCAATGGGAATCCAGGTGCTTCAAATCTTCTAGCAAGGGTGCAATTTACTCAGTGGTGACCAGGCACCAGACGCTATTCCAGATGCTTTGTGTGTGGATTGTTCATATTTTCCTTCCACTCACCTGGAGGTAGGAACCACTGTGATCCCATTTTACTGATGAGGAGACTGAAGCATGGGGCTTCCCAGGTGGCCTTAGTGGTAAAAAACCCACCTGCCAATGCAGGAGACACAGGAGACTCAGGTTCAATCCCTGGGTTGGGAAGATTCCCTGAAGAAAAAAAAAAAAAAATGGCAACCCACTCTAGTATTTTTGCCTGGAGAATCCCTTGGACAGAGGAGCCTGGTGGGCTACAGTCTATAGGGTCACACACAGTCAGACACAACTAAAGCAGCTTAGCATGCACACACACAGACAGAAGCATAAGGCAGCACAGAAATTTGCAAAGTATAGATGCTTACAGCCACTTGTACAACTGGACCTCCCTTCACTGAGGACTTGGCCATACCAGGGATGTTCCAGGTACCCATGAGTAAATCCAACGGCGACGACTGCATTTCGAGCAGCCATTTCCACAGGTCTGGACACTTACCCATTGCACCTTTCCTCTGGATGTGGCCCCTTCCCTGATCTGACTTATATCCTCCCCTTATCTAGCCTCCACACAGGTCCATTGGAGTCTGACTGACAAGGGAAGAATAACTCACACAGTGGACCCTTAGAGGGAAGGGCCTGCAGGGATTGTGGACCCTGGGTTGTGGAGGAAGGATCCTCAGCCATGTGCCGAGTTCATAGCAGCCAGGGTGACATGCCTTCCTGGACCAGACGGCTCTCAGCCGCTGAAGATTGATTACATGCAAACAGTTTTCGTAGCAATCGGCACTTGCTTTAAAAAAATCCAATGCAGCCCAAGTCAGGCTAATTGTTTCAGAGCACAAGCCACACGCTCTTGGTGACCTAGCAGCCCCATGAAGCCCCCAAGGTGGTTTTGAGCTATGGGCAGCTTTTTGTCACTCACATCATAGGATTTGCTCAGCAAGAACAGGAGAGGGGGGCTTTTAAGGTTTCCAATCCAGGTCACAGACCTGTTTCACATAAGGATTGCCTCTTACTCATTCATTAGGCACAATCAGTAGAAATAAAATGACCTCTCTCTATGGGTCTGGCATAGCAATGGGCATCAGGGCAAAAATAAGGGCAAAACTAGACTGGTTCTTGCCATCCTGGATCTCACAGTTGGTTTGGAGGATACAGGCAGCAATTTAAAAATCACGTGAGAAATGTATATTTATAGCCAGGGGAAAGTGTTATACAACACTGTGAGCATTTAACAGGGTTTTCTGGCCAGTTGAGGGTTTCCCAGCTGGCTCAGATGATAAAGAGTCTGATTGCAATGCAGGAGACCTGGGTTCAATCCCTGGCTCAGAAAGAACACCTGGAGAAGGAAATGGCAACCCACTCTAGTATTCTTTCCTGGAGCATCCCGTGGACAGAGGAGCCTGGCAGACTACAGTCCATGGGGTCGCAAAGAGTCGGACACAACTGAGTGACTTCACTCACTCTGGGCAGTTGGGAGGAGGGGTTACCTGATGAGATCTGAAGGATGCACAAGACAGTGACCAGAGGAAGGGAGAGAAGTATGGTCCTTTCTAAAAATGTGAAAATATCCAGCTGAACTTAGAAAAGTCCTAGTTGACAGGGAAAGTGGAATTGGAGCGTTCACAGGACCCTGTCACGAGGGGAGCTTGTAATTGTTGCAGATGATCCAAAGTTCTCACAGTGGGGTTTAAGCTGGGAATGACATAATGAAATTTGCATTTTGGAAAAGATGGCTCTGGCTGCTTTTCAGGGAATGAACCTAGGGTGGGGACAGGAAGGACAAGGCACAGAAATAGGAGGCTGAATTCCTCTTTCAGCCTCTGGAGAAGGAAACCTGGGCCACAAAGAAAAGTGGGGATACGGAGAGAAGTAAATGACGTTAAGAGATCAGTGGACTCGGTTGGGAATTAGAGTGAAGAAGGAAGTGTGTCATCTCCAGAGATTACAGTCTACCTCACATGGAGCCCCACCAGAGTAAGTACTCACTAGATCTTTAATGCGAAGAACCCACTCCAGTACTCTTGCCTGGAAAATCCCATGGCCGGAGGAGCCTGGTGGGCTGCAGTCCATGGGGTCCCTAAGAGTCAGACACGACTGAGTGACTTCACTTTCACTTTCCACTTTCATGCATTGGAGAAGGAGATGGCAACCCACTCCAGTGTTCTTGCCTGGAGAATCCCAGGGACGGGGGAGCCTGGTGGGCTGCTGTCTATGGGGTCACACAGAGTCAGACATGACTGAAGCGACTTAGCAGCAGCAGCAGCAGATCTTTAATGACTGGCTTCTATGTGATTGTCTTTTCTTTGAACTTCAGAAACCTTGGGAAGAAAGTTCCAGAAGATTGGCCTCAATAGTCAAGACTCGAAAGTAATTCCTGGTGTTCATTAGCCTTCACACCACTTTTTGGTCCAGAGGTATTGAGAGAGGGAAGGGGTTGGTTCAAAACAAAAAGAACCTGTCAACTAAAAAGATACACAATCTGAGAGTTGCAAGTTAAGTTTTATTTGGGGCAAAATAAGGACTCAGCACCTCAGATAGCTCTAAGAGACTGCTCCAAAGAAGTAATGTGTTCAGTCACTTCAGTCATGTGCAACCCTATGGACTATAGCCCTCCAGGTTCCTCTGTCCATGGGATTATCCAGGCAAGAGTACTGGCGTGGGTTGCCATTCCCTTCTCCAGGAGATCTTCCCGGCCCAGGGATTGAACTTGGGTCTCCTGCATAGCAGGCAGATTCTTTACCCTCTGAGCCACCACATGCCAAATTGTAGCTGATAAACCTTTCCATATCCTGCAGAAATTGGCTGGTGGTCTGTGCTGTGGGGTGAACTGTTCTCTATTGGAAGTGCAGAAGCCCCAGAACTGAGTCACTGGGGTGGATATCAGAGGTGGGTCTAGCTGTGTCACTAACTCGTCGTGGTTGGAGCTGTGTCAAAGTGACCGGTTTTGAACCTGGCACTTCAGGTAGAAGGCTTTCTGCCCAGGGTCCTCAGAGTCACTTAACAGCCCCAAGCTCCCTGTACCAAGCCAACCCCGAGGGCTCTGGGGGCTTGTAAAGAATAAGCAAGCACACAAACTCCAGAATTAACAAGCCTGCAGAAGGCCAAGGGAAAGGCAACTGGAGCTCCAGCTGCCCCGAAACAGAGGAAACTGCAACCCTGACCTAAAGGCCTCGAGTCTGCCTTGGAAACCGAGCCCCAGGGGCTGCTCAGAATGAAAGCCTGTCCCAAGGTTTGAAAAGAGCTCCAGAGTTCACATTTCCCCACAGCCAGCAGCAGTCCCAGTCATCAAGAACAATGGAAACAGGGCTGGCTCACCAGACAGAATGAACCCCAGGGAAAAGGCCACGTGACAAATCCATCCCCTTTGCACACCTGCAGAAGGGCAGCCTCCCTGGCCCCACCCCGCCAGCTCCTCCAAGCTCCACTCCAAGCCCTGCCACGAGATCCCAGGAAGATTTCCATCCAATACTTTCAATGTCACCACAGCTAGGTGCTGGCATCTTGACAATCAGGGATGTCCCTATAAGGATGTGTGTTTAAAAATGCAGATTCCCAGATGGGACTTGCCAGAGAGCCAACTCTAAGCTGGAACCCAGGAATTTTCATTTTTAATAGGACACCATCTCTAGTCTGTGGGTCACTGCTCTGAGAAATATTTTTGAAGAGTCTGGAAGCATTTTTTAACCTGGTACAGAATTCTTTCCGCGCGCATCACTCAGCCACGATGGATTCCAGAGAGAAGTATTCTGGAAGGTTGACAGACATATGGACCAGTGGCTCCTCCCTCCTTCTGACCTTTCCAAAAGTCTTCCTAGTGGTAGCTTGTTAGTTCTGAATTCCTTACCAAGACCTCTTGTTTAAGATAACTCATGCAAGTGGTTGCTATGGTGCTTGGCCAGGTGGGCAGCTTCAGACAGTAGTTCCCCTAATAGAGGGAGCATTCGCTAGGTTTTAAGAACAAGCACATCAGACCTTCTGGTGCTGCATCTCGGTTCTGCCCTTCATTATCTGTGGGACCCTAAAGACATTGTCTGCCTATAATGCAGGAGACCCAGGTTCGATCCCTGGGTCAGGAAGATCCCCTGGAGAAGGGAATGGCAACCAACTCCAGTATTCTTGCCTGGAGAATCCTAGGGACAGAGGAGCCTGGCGAGCTATAGTCCATGGGGTCGCAAAGAGTCGGATAAGACTGAGCAACTAAGTGGCGGCCAGTGCAGGAGACATAAGAGTCAGGGGTTCCATTCCTAGTTTAAGAAGATCCCTTGGAGAAGGGAATGGCAACCCACTCCAATAATCTCGCCTGGAGAATTCCATGGACAGGGGAGCCTTATGGGCTACAGACCATGGGGTCAGACATGACTGAGTGACTAACACTTTGACTTCAAGGATTTGACAGATGCTTAAAAGAGGTAGGGAGGAGTTGAAAGAGAGGGAGAGAAGGTGAATGAATGAATGACAATCATTAAGGATGCTGGAGGAGGATCTTCATTTGGGGCACCTGGTATAAACACTTTAGCATCATTATTCCAGATCAAAATTACATTTTCCAAGTGGAGCTTAGGCTATGTTTTTCAGGCCTTTCATTTGCCAAAGTGCACAGAGGTCACTGAGTTGGCTGATTCAGGAAGCCTTTACCGTATTTCAAGCAAAAGACTTGCCATAAGTTCCCAAGCCACCATGGACCCCGCCTGTCTCAGTTTCCTGCCATTGACAATTAAGTGGGCATTGTTAATTAAACTATCATCACACTTAATTGAGAGTCAGATAACTGTGATTTTAATGAACTTGGATTGCTTTGGGTAAGACTATGCACTGGTTGGAGGAAAAACCTTCTTGCTATATTGCTAATGGAATTCAATTGTATCTGTTGGAGTAGATGACAATAACATCACCAATACCCTGGACTTTTGTTCTAAGGAAGTGAAGTGGATTTAGCATGAAGGTGGGAGTTAGTTATCCAGAACCTCTGTGGTTGAGATGGAGGGGAGGGGTTGTTCAGAGGCCTGAACTTCAGATTGAATAAAGAATTCTGAATTTTCTAGCAATCCATAGTAGCCCTCCAACCAGACCCAAACTCAGTCACGTCATAAATGCCAGTATAAAACATGTCAAAGTCTAGGTTCGTGGATAAATGAATGAATGAATTCATTAATGTCAGTTGCCCCTTCCAAAAGCACCACTACATTATTCTGTCAGGAATGACAGAGGAAAAGACCTAGTGGAGGGATCTTCTGGAGTCAAAGTCAATGAATGATAAAGCAGGGGCCGGGGAAGGTTCTGTGATGAGCCAGAAATTAAATATTTTAGGTTTCACGGGTCTTATGATTTAATCAACTCTGCTGTTATAACACAGTCTTAAATAAATGGATATAGCTGTGTTCCTATAAACCTTTATCAACAAAAACAGGCAGTGAGCTGGATTTGGTGGCCAGAGGTTGTAGTTTAAACAAAGGTAATTTCATTGAGGATACCTAGTAGAAATAGGCAAGATTATTTAACACTTACACATGGAATAGCAATCAGTGCTTAACTAAAGAACAGATCAAAATGATTTGCAATTTTTCATCAATAAACAGATAAATAATGTTACAGGTGTGTTTTTTTCTATTTTAAATTAAAAAAAAAAAAACTTTTTACAAAGAAAATTCAGAAGCAGAGAGGGAGAAAGAGCTTTCATCAGAGAAAACACAAATATTGAGTTGGCTAAAAAGTTTGTTTGGGTTTTCCTATAACATGGTATGGAAAAACCCAAATGAACTTTTTGGCCTAGCCAATACAAATTACCCTTTTGAAGTATTTCCTTCCAACCAGATTTCAGTGAAGACTTAATATCATTGTCATCATGTCACCATTTAAACATGTTCCTTTTACTTAATGTCATATTTCAAGCATTTCAAAGTTGCTTTATAATGTGCAAGGTCATTCTTTTAAGTAGCTGTATAATACTCTATTTTATTAATATTCTATAGTTGTTAACTAAATCATTCCTCTAATGGACATTTTGCTTAATTTCTGTTCTTGTACCACTATGACATCATGATGGTAACAACTTTGTCCGCATTTTGGAGTTGTTTTCAGGGTAGTTTCCTTGAAGTTGAATTACAGAGTCAAAGCATCCAAATATGTTAATAGATACAGATAAAAATGCAAAAATTTCCCAAAAGTATATGCCAATAGAATCTGTAAATAGCAGTGATCTAGAGTGCTACCCCAAATGGAGTATCTATAGTCATAAAAATCATTCTCTTTAATAGTTTTGAACATACCCGCTATGAGATCCAGGCCTCTTCCGAAGCAGAGACGTCAGTTAACTGTTTTGGGAGAAATGGTAAATGCAGACTTTACTTAGAATCCATCGTAAATTAAATCCATCAGTCCACAGATGTTAGCGAGTGCCTGGCCTCTGCAATACCTCTCCACCGTCTTGCCCTCACCACATAGAGACAGAAAAAGTGAAGTCGCTCAGTCATGTCCGACTCTTTGGGACCCCATGGACTGTATGTAGCCCACCAGGCTCCTCCGTCCATGGGATTCTCCAGGCAATAATACTGGAGTGGGTTGCCATTTCCTTCTCCAGGGGATCTTCCCAACCCAAGGATTGAACCCAGGTCTCTCTCATTGCAGGCAGACGCTATAACCTCTGGGCCACCATGGCTCAGATGGTAAAGCATCTGCCTACAATGCGGGAGACCTGGGTCCGATCCCTGGGTCAGGAAGATCTCCTGGAGAAGGGAATGGCAACCCACTCCCGTATTCTTGCCTCTCACCCACAAAAAAAGGGGCTCAAAGAAATAGAGACAGAAGTGAACCCTTAATCCAAAACTGAATCCAAGAAGAGTTTGGCAGGGAGTCATGGGCAAGAAAAAGGTCTGGAAGTCATCTTACTCCCAGCCTAATTCTCAGTTCATTTCAGTTAAGTGGCTCAGTCGTGTCCGACTGTTTGCGACCCCGTGAATCACAGCACGCCAGGCCTCCCTGTCCATCACCAACTCCCGAAGTTCGCTCAGACTCTTGTCCATCGAGTCAGTGATGCCATCCAGCCATCTCATCCTCTGTCTTCCCCTTCTCCTCCTACCCCCAATCCCTCCCAGCATCAGAGTCTTTTCCAGTGAGTCAACTCTTCGCATGAGGTGGCCAAAGTACTGGACTTTAGCATCATTCCTTCCAAAGAAATCCCAGGGCTGATCTCCTTCAGAATGGACTAGTTGGATCTCCTTGTAGTACAAGGGACTCTCAAGAGGCTTCTCCAACACCACAGTTCAAAAGCATCAATTCTTCTGCACTCAGCTTTCTTCACAGTCCAACTCTCACATCCATACATGACCACTGGAAAAACCATAGCCTTGACTAGACGGACCTTTGTTGGCAACGTACTGTCTCTGCTTTTCAATAAGCTATCCAGGTTGATCATAACTTTTCTTCCAAGGAGTAAGTGTCTTTTAATTTCATGGCTGCAGTCACCATCTGCAGTGATTTTGGAGCCCAAAAAATAAAGTCTGACACTGTTTCCACTGTTTCCCCATCTATTTCCCATGAAGCGATGAGACCGGATGCCATGATCTTCGTTTTCTGAATGTTGAGCTTTAAGCCAACTTTTTCACTCTCTACTTTCACTTTCATCAAGAGGCATTTTAGTTCCTCTTCACTTTTTGCCATAAGGGTGGTGTCATCTGCATTTCTGAACTTATTGATATTTCTCCGGGCAATCTTGATTCCAGCTTGTGTTTCTTCCAGTCCAGCGTTTCTCATGATGTACTCTGCATAGAAGTTAAATAAGCAGGGTGACAATATACAGCCTTGATGTACTCCTTTTCCTATTTGGAACCAGTCTGTTGTTCCATGTCCAGTTCTAACTGTTGCTTCCTGACCTGCATATAGGTTTCTCAAGAGGCAGGTCAGGTGCTCTGGTATTCCCATCTCTTGAAGAATTTTCCACAGTTTATTGTGATCGACACAGTCAAAGGCTTTGGTGTAGTCAATAAAGCAGAAATAGATGTTTTTCTGGAACTCTCTTGCTTTTTCAATGATCCAGCGGATATTGACAATTTGATCTCTGGTTCCTCTGCCTTTTCTAAAACCAGCTTGAACATCTGGAAGTTCACGGTTCACGTATTGCTGAAGCCTGGCTTGGAGAATTGTGAGCATTACTTTACTAGCGTGTGGGATGAGTGCAGTTGTGTGGTAGTTTGAGCATTCTTTGGCATTGCCTTTCTTTGGGATTGGAATGAAAACTGACCTTTTCCAGTCCTGTGGCCACTGCTGAGTTTTCCAAATTTGCTGGCATATTGAGTGCAGCACTTTCACAGCCTAATTCTAGATCTGAGAAAACACTAAAATACAGGCACCACGCATTGTGAATCAAAATTCTAGCTGGGGGCATGTCATCATTTCCCAAGGCTGCTGAGACAAAGTGTCACAGACAGGGAGGTTTAAAACAATTGAAATTTACTCCTTCACAGTTCAGGACACAAGAAGCCTGAAGTCAAAGAATCCGCAGGAAGAATCTGAAAACTCTAGAGCAAAGTCCTTGCTTGCATGCCCTGGCTTCCAGTGGTTGTCAGCAGTCCTTGGCTTGCAGCTTCATCTTTCCCACACCTGTCTCCACCTTTGCGTGGTCTTCTCCCGCTGTGCCTGCCTCTCAACATCTTTGTGTTTTCATATGATCTTCTTATAAGGATAATTGTCATTGGATTTGGGGCTTACCCCAATCCAGTATACTGCCATCTTGATTATATCTGCAAACATCCTATTTCCAAATAAGATCACCTTCACAAGTGCTGGAGATTAGGACTTGGACATATCTTTGGGGGGCATACAAGTAACCCACAATTGGGGGAAACAAGAAAGTGGATACCATTAAGACTTTCTTGGGAAATTGGGAGTTCTAGTTATTGTACCTTCATAGCACCAGGCTTCATCAAATCCCAAGCTCATCCCTCAAGGAGAATCAGACGATGTGCCTGGGGGTGGGGATGAAGTAGTCACATCTTCTAGGATACTTTCCTTGACATTTCCTGCACTTCATGTGTGTCTCCCATAATGAAAGCATGGCCCTGAACTGTCATGATTTCTTGTGCATTTATAGACGTTGAGTTCCCTGAGGACAGAGGGTAGGGTATTCTTCATTTTGCCAAGCCCTGGTTAGCTGGCACATAGTAGGTACCCAGCAAACTTAGGTTGGGTGGATAGAGGGTGATCAAGCATTCTGCAACATCAGTTTGGACTTATTTTTCTTTAATCGCCTTTGTGTCCTACCAGCACTAGACCAACTGCAAACCGGAGAATTAAGTTCATTAATATTCATTATTCCAGCACCCCCATCACCATCCCTTTGTTTTCTGCAATAGCTTCTTAGCCTGCAGTCAAATGAGCTCAGGGAAAATGATGTGACTTGGCTTTGCAGATAGATTCCTCCGGCTGCCAGAATGGATTTAGCAGACTCGGAACTGGGTCCGTCACTCCTTCCAGGACTGCCTCGGTGCACACAAAGTGCTGCGACGTCCCTGAGCTAGGAGGGGCCATTCCAAGGCTCTGATGGATTTGACTGCTTTATGCACTGACTTAAGATCTCATTTCCTGCCACATTCACAAGTGCTTTCTGGGCTGCTGCAGGAAAACCCCTCATGTTAGTTTTGTGTTGCCCCTACCTCCATCCATCTCCACTGGGGCCAAGATTGCAGAGCTCTGAGTTTCTCATCTGAGGGAAAAAAAAAAAAAAAAAAGCCTCAGAAAGATCAAATGATTTAAGAGTTGCCAAAGGTGGTTGCTGTATCTCCCAGCCAACCTTCCTCCATGTGAGTATGTGTGTGTGGATGTGTAATGCTCTTTTTCTTTTGGTTGAGTCCCCCTGGAAATACATCGCAAGAGATGTGAAATCGAGGCATAAATGACTCTATTAGGCAAACAACAAGCTGACGTCCATGGGGCACTCCTGACCAGTTTGCAAAGGGAAAGGAAATATTCTTTGCTGAAATGCCCACTATGAAGTAGGCAGTCTCCTCAGTGTTTATCAGACAGATTTAATATCTATTTACTCGTTTCTCCATCATGTAGACAAACTCGGTTACATTTTCCCATCATCAATTTGGCAAAAGCAGCACTTGCGCCCATTTTCAGAGTTACTCACATTTATTCTCACCGCATCAATGCGTCTCTTCCCAGGTGGAAGGTGGGTTCCCTGAAGGGAGGGTCCACTTTGGCTTTGTTTACTGCTGAATCAATAGGACCGAGCTGCTGGACTTGGTTTGTAATGAACCCTCTACCTGTAATTTAAGAAGAAATTATTAGTGTCCCCAGTGCTAAAGAGGGCAGCCACAGAAAGGAAAAGGAACCCCTGATTGTCTGACCCAAGTTAAGAAAGGAAGGATGAGTGTAGAGTAGTCATTTTCAAAGAGGTGTCCCGAGACTAGCAGACTTGGAATCACCTGGAGATTTAGTAGAAATGCATATTTTTCGTCCGTCACAAACCCAATGAATTTGAAACCTGCTGATGGGGTCCAACAACCTGAGGGCTAAGAAACCTCCTAAGTGATTCTAATTCACACTTAACGTTTGAGAACCATGGAGAGATAAAGAATATATATACAAGGAGGCACGTCCACATGCTGGGAGTGAAGGAGGCAGCTCTTAAATTTACTCCAGTAGTTTTGAGACAAGAGAATGCAAAATGTGTTGCAGAGACAAATGAAGTTCCAGAATACTCAAGTGGGAGACAAAAATAGTAGCTTTGAGCAAAATCTCCCATCTGGCAGCCAGAGAAGAACAACTACTAAGTGTCATAAACACGACGACTCTGTCAAAGGTACATAACATATGCTGTCATTCAGGTGTATGGGTCAGTTTGTGTGGGGGGATGATTAAAAATACTTTCATTCATTGGTACAAAACATTAAAACCTATCACCTACATGCTAAGCCGCTTCAGTTGTGTTCAACTCCTTGCAACCCTATGGACTACAGTCCGCCAGGCTCCTCTGTCCATGGGATTCTCCAGGCAAGGATACTTGAGTGGATTGCCATGCCCTCCTCCAAGGGATCTTTCCCATCCAGGGATCAAACTCACATCTCTTGCATCTCCTGCACTGGCAGATGGATGCTTTTCCACTGCACTGTCTTGGAAACTGCTTATCACCTACAACCCCAAGTAAACAGCACCCCCTTTTCTCTTCCTTATATCACACAAACTCTCTCCAAAAAATCTCAAATGCCTGCAGTGGTTCATGGGAAAGACATAATTTCAAAGTCCAGGAATTTGGTGAGACTGGAATTATACACTCATAAAGACAACTATTTGTTCATATGTATATGCTTTTTCTCTTCCAGAGGTCATAGAGATCCAGGAGTAGGAGCAGGGAGAGAAAATGGCAGGTTTGATTCTGAGCTGGAGATGAGGGACCAGTAGATAGAACAAGAGGCTGATGGGAAGGAGGCGGGTGATGGGTTGAAATGACTGGTTATAGACCCAGGTTGAGAGGCATTTCTTTATTTACTTTTTTCAAAAAGATTTTTTTTTTTTTTGGCTGTGCTACAAGGCATGCAGGATTTTAATCCCTCAACCAGAGTTTGAATTTGAGCCCTCTACAGTGGAAACAGGGAGTGTAATCCCTGGACCACCACTAGAACCATTTAAACCAAAGGAGACAGATGTCCTGAGACACTGGAGAAGATCTCTGTATCAGCATTCTCCCGTGTGTGGATTGTGTGTGTTATCTGAGGCGAGGTAGAGATGATAGAGAGGGTGGAGGTCACAGCCAGCCACACTGAGTGCATGCTCCAAGACGTCCTTCCGTACATGATCAAGAACCATTTACAGTGGGTCTCTTTGGTGACAACCCCTGCATCCAGTACTGGATATGTGACAGAGACACGAGTACTGCTAGGATCCTACCAACAGCATGGCTTGTCTAGCTCTCTTACCAAGATAGGCCTAACTTGAAGAGAACTACCTCTTCCACCCAGAAGGAAAGTTAGAATGCCTTCTGACACTCCATGTCCATGAAGGATGCTGAGAAACACCCCTTGCCTGGTCTGGATGGCTGAGCTGCACATTTTCTGGGCAGTAGAGCAGAATGATGATGAATCTGCCCTGGAGACAGAGAGCTGGGTTTGAGTCCTGGTCCACCTCTTCTTAGCTACATGACCTTGGGCTCCGTGGCTCTCAGCTCCTCCTCCTCATCAGCAAAATGGGGGTTTTGATGACTGTTAAATAGAGCAAAGTAAAGTACTGAGCCAACTCATTGGGAAAGACCCTGATTCTGGGAAAGACTGAGGGCAGGAAGGGAAGGGGGCGAGAGGATGAGATGGTTGGATAGAATCACCAAATCAATGGACATAAGTTTGAGCAAATTCCAAGAGCGAGTGAAGGATAGGGAAGCCTGGTGTGCTGCAGTCCATGGGGTTCCAAAGAGTTGGACACGACTTAGCAACTGAACAACAAATAACAAAGCATTTCATAAATGCTATCATTATTATCCTTAATGAGGACAAGACAGTCAAACTCAAAATCTCTCAGCTACAATTGTCTACATTCTATGTAACCCCCATCCCTCCCTCCAAGCCACCTCCTACCTCCTCACTTGCTCCCTACCCTTCTCCCCCTCCTAGTGAATGCACAAGACTAAAATTGCACCTCCACTCAGCAAGCACTTAGTAGCACTAAGTTACTGCTTTCGCTCCATTCGGACTTCGTGGTCCACATTTGGGCTTCCTGCTTCATGACAAACTTAGCTATCCCATAAGAAACCTTCCGCAGGAATTGGCCTGGGCCTGAATTCCCTATACCCCCTATATTCGAAAGCAAAGCTTCCAGATCTTCCCAGGACTCTCGCGGCACTACCATTGGGCCCAGGGCTTCCATCTCATCCATTAATGAAGATGATTGTCTTGGGAATGAATAGGGGCTTTGTAGGAAAGCTGGGATGCTCAGAGGTAAGCTGGGGGAAGCAACTCCAGGCAGAGGGAACAGGGTACAAGGCGCCAACACATAGAGATGTCCTTAATAGCTGGAAAAGAGGACTTCCGGAATGCTGGAACACTGGGATGAAACCAAAATGCGGGGGACCTGACCAAGCTACAGAGAGGACAGACAGTGGGCAACAAGGAGACAGTAAATGGTCAATGTACGCAGGATGGAATTTTCTTGTAATTAACACCCTCCCTGCCCTTGGGTGTCATCAGCAAATCAAGAAGCTATATTGGATTTAAGTATATATTTTCTTCATTGTTTCTCTCTGACATCTTTCTACCTTTCTAATCTGTTAAGAAGTCACAGCCCACTTGCCCTAAGGTGGATTGCTTTCCAAGGAGACTGTACTGGGGTAAGCCCACCATGCCCCTCCAGGGTTAGGGGCAGCTGCTTCTTAAGGCTCCACTCTGATCCTCTGGCTCCTGCATTTTCATGAAGGCATGTGTAGTCTGCCAACTTCATTGTCATTTATTCCTGGACAATTTGTTAACTTCAAGAATCCTTGAATGCCAACCTGGATGTCTTTATAATTGCTGTCTCTGTCAGAGCCTGTGTGAAAAATGTCACTGGGAGAATGAAATCAGAAAGCGAAGTTGCAGCTTGTTCCTCAGCAAGGTGACAACGACCGAAAGCATTACTTGCTTTCAGGACAGTTTTGAGAACATTTCCAGCTCCTGAAAGAAAAGACATTTGTGAAATTGGCAAAGCTAGGCTGCTGACATTGACAGCAAATTCATAATGCGCATGCTAATCTACTGGAGAGGAGCAGACACACGCCCCAGAGGAAGGCTCTAGAACCAGTTAGAAAAGGCTTTCATCAAAGGCAAGAAAGTTTAAAAACTTTTACAGACCAGAAAAACTAGCGCTGCCCACCCCTCCCCCATCTCTTGAATATTCAGGTAAAGGGAAAAGATCTCTTTCTGCATAACTACGTCTACTACCTAATTCTACATTTGGGGGTGACTCCCTTTTTACCCCTGGGTCGGGAAGATCCCCTGGAGGAAGAAATGACTACCCACTCCAGTATTCTTGCCTGGGAAATCTCATGGACAGAGGAACCTGGTGGGCTACAGTCTATGGGGTTGTAAAGTGTTGAACAGAACTGAAGTGACCTAGCATGTATGCAAGCATGCCTTTTCTTTGAGCGTGGGGGTTAATTTTCTTATTTGTAGGAGAATTGAATGAAAGTATTCTCAATAAAAAGTCAAGTTTTCCGCAGAGACTGTCTACTCTTACAGTTATATTCTCTTACAAGGATCATTTTAGTGCAAATGCTCAAAGCTGCTCAAATAACTTCAGAGGTGGAACTCTCACCATCTGCAACTGACTCATATGAAAAGAGCCTGATGCTGGGAAAGATTGAAGGCAGGAGGAGAAGGGGACAACAGAGGATGAGATAATTGAATGGCATCACCGACTCAATGAGTTTGAGTAATGAGTTTGAGTAATCTCCGGGAGTTGGTGATGGATAGGGAGGCCTGGCATGGTACAGTCCATGGGGTCGCAAAGAATCGGACACGACTGAGCAACTGAACTGAACTGAACTGAACTGAACTGAACCCCCTGTCTGTTTTTGCAGATAAAGTTTTATGGAAACAGCCACACCTATTTGTCTATGGTCTGTGGCTTCTTTCCTGCTATAAGAGCTGTTTGGGTAGTTGCCACAAAGACTGAGGAGCCCACAAAGCTGGGTATCTTTATCTAGTCCTTTCCAGAAAAACTTGGCCAATCCAGGTGCTAAAACAGCCTCTTAACCTTTTTGTTTTGTTTTGGGCCATCCTGTACTACATGGGGGACCTTAGTTCCCAGATCAAGGATGGAACCCTGTGCTTCCTGAAGTGGAAGCACAGAATTTTAACCACTGAACCACCAGGGAGTTCCACTTCTTAACTCCTGACCACTCTAAATATTACACAATGCTTCCTTCACTAAAAAGCGGTTCCTTTGGTCAGAAAATCAGATCTAGTGAGTGCAAGAAATGCTATAGCAATCCCACTTCTGGGCTTACATCCCTAATCTCAAAGACATATCTTCAGTCTCTTGTTGAATGCAGCATTATTCACAATAATCAAGAGATGGAGACAATCCAAATGTCCATTGGTGGATAAATAAAGAAAATGTTATCACTACAAGCACTGGACTGTTAGCCCTAAAAAAGAAGGGAACCCTGCCATTTGCAACAACGTGGATGAGCACATTATGCTAAGTGAAATAAACCAGACACGGAAACACAAAACTGTATGGCCTCATTGGTATCTAGAATCTAAGATAGTCCAACTCAGAAGTGGATGGTAGATTGGTAGTGGTCAGGGGTTGTGGGGAGAGGGAAATGAAGACGTGACAGTCAAGGATACAAAGTTGCTGTTATGCAAGATCAGTAGGTTCTGAAGATCTACTACAGAGCAGAGTTCCTGCTGCTGCTGCTGCTGCTAAGTCACTTCAGTCGTGTCCAATATAAGTTTTTCCTTATATTCCTCAGAGATCTGTGGACCTGGGGATTCTGCCCTTTGGACTCAGCTTTGACCCCTAGGGTCCCAGAGTTCAGTTCCTCTTCCACAGGCAGTTCTCTGAAGAATTAGCTGAGAAATGTTCCTGGGAGAAGCATCTCCTATTCCTCCAAGATTCTCTCATGGGTTACAGTTTAGCACTTCCCCTCCCCGCTAACCCACCTCTGGGCATCCATTGTTCCTTGTGCCATCTGTTCTGTGAATCCTAACCCTGAGCATGAGGACCCAGATATCCTGGGACTTTTAGACATTCTAAGATTGAGTCTGGGCAGGGGCCACTTCCTACCATTGACATGTTCTGTGTGTGCTTCTGATATTAAGCCACATCCTCCCAGCCTGTTAGAGTGTAGTTGGGTTCCAGGTCAATGCATGGACGTTTGCATGTAAAATGCCAAATGTCATCATTTATTTCAATATTTCCAGCTAGATTTGGATCTAGGCATTGCACCTTCTCTACCCAATCAGTCCTAGAATCATGCTTACATTCCGGCTTAATAATGTCTCAATAATTTCCCCTTCCACAAATGCTATTCATCCTGAACTATTAAAGAGTTGTCTGAGCAAACTATGTTCCCTCTTACTGCCATGTCCTTGTCCCTGCTGTACCCTGTCAACCTGCTGTGTGCTATCACGATTGCCCCTCCCTTTCTACCTGACTAATTTCTCTTAATCGTCCCTCAGATATCACATCCTCCAGGAAACCTTCCCCAATCCCAGCATTTGGAGTTCACCTCTGGACAATGTTCATTGTATCAAGAGCTTATGTACAATACATTAGGTACTGTACAATTGTACAATACAATTGTTCATTGTATTGAGAGCTTATCAATGGCAGTAATCGTGTCTTATCCATCACTGCATCACCGTTGTCCAGCACAGGGTTTGCGCATCACAGGCACGAAGTACATTTTGTAAATGAACAAATAAATGAATGAAAGAGTAATTCAAACTGAGAGAGCCTCAAAGGCCGTTCTGAGGAATCCAGAAATGGGGAGTGGGAACAATTTTTAGCTGGGTCATGGCCCATCACATGCTGTGATCAGCTGAATCTTAGAGAGAGAGGTAAAGTCACTGTGAAAGTGAAAGTATTAGTCACTCAGTTGTGTTCTACTCTTTGCAAACCCATGGACTGTAGTCCACCAGGTTCCTCTGTCTATGACATTCTCCAGGCAGGAATACTGGAGTGGGTTGTCATTCCCTTCTCCAGTGGATCTTCCTGACCCAGGATTAAACCCGGGTCTCTCTTGCAAGCGGAGTCTTTACCATCTAGTCGAGGCTGAATATATTGAAGGGGCAAAAATGAGAGGTAGTTAACTCAGGAGTAGGATGACAGAATCCAAAGGGCACCAGTGGAGATGGAGAGGGGGAAGTAGAATCAGAATGACCACCTGAGGCAGAACTGGTAGGACTTGGTGATGAATTGAATGGAGATAATGGTGACAGATTACTCCTGAATGACTAGACTCTGTTCAGAGTTGAGTTCTGTGCTGCCCAAGTGCCTGAAAGCTCTTTGCTGCCTGTATCCATTCTGCAAACAGGTAACTTACTCCTAAATCTGGCTGATAATTCAGAATCACCTCAGGTGCTTTTAAATTAATACAGATGCTGAGGCCCCAGGTAAGACCCACTGAATCAGAGCTGTTTATAAAGCTCCTAGGTGATTTACATGTCTTGCCAGGTTTGCAAACTCCCGGCTTAAGTGTCTAGTTCGTCAAAAATGTCCTTCCCTGCCTTCTTCTAAGCTTAGGCTGTTGTCTTCTCTAAGTCAGGATGGATGTGACCTCTCTTTATATTAATCCTCTTTCAAATTTTATTTTTTTATCTTGACTGGTTTACAAGATGTATTGATGTCTCTTTCAGGATGTTTATTTTCTCTGCACACATCTCCTCACTTCTGGCATTTACTAAAAGTAATGTGTGTTAAGCCGCTTCAGCTGTGTTCAACTCTTTGCGATCCTATGAACTATAGTCCACTAGGCTCTTCTGTCCATGGGAATCTCCAGGCAGGAATACTGGAGCGGGTAGCCATGCCCTCGTCTAGGGGATCTTCCTGACCCAGGGATCGAACCCCACATCTCTTATGTCTCCTGCATTGGCAGGCGGGTTCTTTACTAGCGCCACCTGGGAAGCCCAGTAGAGTAATAATGAACATGTTTCCCTTAACCTGTCTAAACTCAGTATTCTCACCTGTAAAATGGAGATAACACCACCTCCTCTTTGCCGCTATTGTAAGATATATCGAATACGCAAGTATACAGTACACGCATGAAACAGACTGGCTGCTGAATAAACACTTGGTCTTCCCATTTCAGCTAACCGCAAGGACTTTTAAGAGAAGAAGCATGTCTTAGGTAAATGTCTTTTATATCCCAAAGGAGTCTAGACCAATGACTTGTGCATACACAGGGAATATTAAGCTAATGAAGAATCAATCAACCAACTGATAAATAAATCAATGGATGAAGAATAAATTAACAAATGAAAATATTGGTCTCTAATAACCATTGGTTGTCTATAAATGACCATCTCTGGTTGTCTCTAGGCTCATGGCCTCCAAAGCCAGCTGTACATTATAATTTTCAAGGGCCCTAAAAGTATATAGATATCAGTTCTAATCCATGGGGCGATTCCCCCAAATCACCATCACCACCAAACAGTTCTCTGGACACCAACTGGATGCCCTACAATTCAACCCAATTCTGACACTATCTACCTGGAAATAGCATCAAAACCCCCAGGTTGTGGGTTCAGTCCCACAAGACAGCCCTACTCAATCCACCCACTTAAGATACCAGTTGAAAGCCCAGGTTGTCACCTATGCTTCTGACCAACTGGTTATACACCAGAGATTTCCATGACCCTCTCCTTCCTTGGGTTCCATTAATTTACCAGAGCAGCTCACAAAAGTCAGGAAAGATTTTACTCTCTAGATCACTGTTTTTTTAAAAAAGGATATAACTCAGGAACAGCCACATGGAAAAAGGGCATAAGGCAAGATGTGGGGAAAGCATGAAGGCCTTCCATGCCTTCTGTAGATGCATCAGTCCCCCAGCACTGCCCTGTATTCACCAGTCCAAAAGCTCTCTCAAGTCCATCCTTTTGGGCTTTTCAGAGGCTTCATTACATCAGCATGTCTGACTTCACTGGCCTTTGGTTATTGATTCAGTCTCCAATCTCTCTCCCCTCCCTACAGGTGGGGGTGGGGCTGAAAGCTCTGACCCTTCAATCACAAGATTGGTGTCCTAGCATCCAGCCCCCATCCTTAGGTGGGGTCCAAAAGGCACTTCATACCTGTAACAAGAGACATCTTTGTGGTTCTCATCAGTAAGGAAATTCCAAGAATTTTAGGAGCTATATGCCAGAAACAAGGACCCTAAATTTCTTATTATAAATCATAATATCACAGAATCGTTCAAAAATTCAGATGCCTAAGTTCTGTCCCAGGTTTGTGAATCAAACCATCTGGTAAGTGGAGGCCCGAGAATCTGAATTGTAAAATATCCCCTCTTGGATTCTGATGCACAACCCATCTGGGGAAACCACTGCTCTAGAGAACCAGTAAGAGGCCATATTGCTTTGTTTAATGTAAGCAGATATGTTTTCTTGTTCTACAGTAGTTATTGAAAGTTTCATTTCAATTGATTGTTCAAAACATGTCCATTAAGGTCCAACATCTGTTTAATAGATATATCCCATTACACTCTTGTACTTAGGTCCACAGTCAAGACCTGACATAATCGGAGACATGGTTTAAACAAACTGATTACATAAGGGAACCCAGGGGTTGTGCTGAGCAGGGGTCATTGAACATGACATATGCCTTTAATCAAAACCAGGCACCGGGGGAAAATAAGATATCCCAAGCTGGAGTTACGCAGCACGGGGATTCTACAGCAGGTATTCCTAGGGCCAGCCTGGTGTGCGGACTCTGTGAACAACATTGCTGCCACCACCACCTCCCACTGCCTCAACATTTGACATTTCCGAAACCAGGCTGGACAAAGATTGACTGACAGACGGCAGAAAAAGGGAGCGATCTGGCAAATAAAGAGACTCTTACACTTTTTTGCCGGGGTGTTCTGAAGCATAGTATTGCGGAAAAGAAATCTCTGGGGTGGCTGAATAATCAGTTCTGGCCCTTCATGAAGTGGTAGTCACAAAGGTATTTGCTTCCATTTTTCCCCACCTCACCCTCACAGCCTTGGGATTTGTACTTTCCAGTAAGACGTTAGCATTTTGTCTCAGATTCTGTTCTAGGGCATCCAGGCTAAGACATTAATTGCTAGGCAATTTTCTGTGCACTTTATATACACTACACTTTCTTTAAGTCCCTAACCATCCATCTAACATGAGTATCAATATGCCTTTTTATAGAAAAGAAAACTAAGGATAACACAGTTAACTTACCCAAGGCAATTCACCCAATATGTGGCAGGGACAAAATTAAAACATACACTCTTGCACTTCACTGCTTATGTTCCCCAAAAGTATACATGATTCCATACTCCAACTGGTGATGGGGCTTTCTGCAATCAGTTAAATATGGCGAAGCTTGTCGGTAAGCTTCTCCCAGCATGCTTCCATAAACTACAGCAAAACGACTTGGATCAGCCTCATTAGGTTGGACTATACAGGAGATATTTTCTGTTCCATACACTGTGAACATTTTAACCAGGACTGCAGGTAGGCTTCCTCAATGGCTCGGCAGGTGAAGAATCCACCTGCCATGCAGGAAATGCAGGAGACAGGGGTTTGATTCCTGGGTTGGGAAAATCTCCTGGAGGATGAAAGGCCAACCTGCTCCAGCATTCTTGCCTGAAATATCCCATGGACAGAGGAGCCTGGTGGGCTACAGTCGCAGAGTCAGACATCACTCAATACACAGAGCACACGCACCCTTGCCAGGTGGATTCAGTTACAGAAGGCACATATTCACTTACATGTCTGCCTGCCCTATACCTAAGCTAAGAGTTTCTGATGGGAAAAAAATGTTATATTTATCTTTGTCTCCATGGAGTCCATCACTGTGTGTGTATTAGTCGCTCAGTCATGCCCGACTCTTTGCAACCCAATGGACTGCAGCCTGCCAGCCTCCTCTGTCCATGGAATTCTCCAGGCAAAAATATTGGAGTGGGTTGGGGTTTCCATTCCCTTCTACAGGGGGGTCTTCCTGACCGAGGGATCGAACCCACACGTCTTATGTCTTCTGCATTGGCCACTACTTAGTCGCTCAGTCATGTTTGACTCTTTGTGATCCCATAGACTGTAGCTCGCCAGGCCCCTCTGTCCATAGGATTCTCCAGGCAAGAATACTGGAGTGGGTTTCTGAGGCTCGATCCCGCCTTTGCGGGTTTCAATTCCCTTCTCAAGGGGATCTTCCTGACCCAGGGATCAAACCCAGGTCTCCTGCATTGTAGGCAGATTCTTTATTGTCTGAGCCACCAGGGAAGCCCTGGAAGGTGGATTCTTTACCACTAGCACCATCTGGGAAACAAATGCTTAAGTAATAAACTGAACAATGAATTAATATAATATTTTAGAAAAGGTACTTTCACTTTGTTTATGCCTATAACATAATAATTATTTGAAAATGAGTTAACCACAGAATGAGCTTAAAAAGAAACTACATAGAGTTTAACTTAACCACACCTTAAAAAGTTGACCTGAACCTACAGTCCTTCCTTAACTAGCAAGAGCCACATTCCCCAGCCAATTGTGTCACGGCTGCACATGACATCCTGGTTTGCTGGGCCTCTTCTTAGATCCTCTTCCAGAATTGTTGATGTCACTTATCAAGATCTTTACCAAAACTCTACCAGGTTCAGAGTCAGTTTCAAATGTCTGTGATGTTTTGCAGAGTAAATGACTTTGAAACAGACCAAAACCTCAAGTGTTCATACACAACTCAAACATCCCTTAGTGTAAAAGCGTTTCCTGTAGGTTGACATTCAAAGTGATGTTTGGCTACAGCCAATCTAGGTTTCACTCCCACCATGTGCTGCCTTTCCGTTCCTCGTTGGTCCTCAGGTTAGTCCTTCCAGAATGAACTCTCCCTTGACTGATCTTCTGGTCCCATGCTCTCCTACTGCTTGCTGGTGAATACCTACCTTCTGTAAGGCGTTTTCTCTCCACTTTCTACTCTCATCAGATGCTATGGTTCTTATCTAGAATGAGCCATTTCTTTTTGAACACCCCCTGCCCACCATAAATTCTTCTAAAAGATGAACAATTTGACCTTGATTTCCTCTTGTAATGTGTTATATTCACCAGACTGGAAACCACATTTCTAACTCACCTGCAAGAGAAAGAACCCTTGTGTAGGGGATATGGTTTCCCCAGGGCAGAGCCCTAAGCAGAGAAAGGAGTCCAACACAGAGGCTGTGACTCACACAGACACTTTGTAGCTGAGGAGTTGTGCCTTTTTTGGTTTGAAATATTTCCATCATATTCAATAAAATGGATGGCAGAAATTTTATTAAATTATCTCTTTACACACTAAGGCTTGGTGTCTGATTCAGTATTTTGGTTCTTGTTTTGTTTTGTTGGTTTTGGTTTTACTCTTCATTCAGTTACATATACTAAGTCAGCACGTACACCTGTTAATTGTTACTACACACTTGGAATGCTTCTGGGTTTTACAAGATTTGCACTGGAGGAAAATTAAGGAAAATTATGCAGTGATTCTTGACCCCTCCTTCCCATCCAGCCACACAGTAGAAGCACTGGGATCCCAGCCTCAAAGCTCCTTCTCTTCTCTTAAGTGACTCAGGCTTCCCCACGTTCAGTGGTAGGATTCTCTTCTCATTTATCTATGATACGATGACAGGCTGATTAATTTTTTAAGAAAACACCAGACAGTATAATGCAATAAAAGGTCTGGGAAAGGAGGGGAAGTCCTAGTACAAATGTTCATGTCCAGAGCTCCAGCTACCAATCAAGATTGTTGGAAGAGCTGTTTGAAGGAGGAAATGCAGTGAGTGTGATACTGCGAAAATCTGCAACTTCTCTGAAACTAACATTCACCACCTGTGAAATGGAAACAATACTAATAACAATAACACACTTTCTTTCTAGTGCTTCACAAGTCAGTTATAAGGGAAAAAAAATAAGATAACATGTGTCAAGTGCTTGATAAACTGCAAAAGTTCTAAGCAGATGTAAGTTATTACATCACACCCAGAGTTCAGAAAGACAATTAGGCACCCACATTATACCACGGATTCAACTGTGATTAATGCATTCACTTTGGGAACTCTAGGAATTAATAACCATTTGCCATACATTCATTATGATCACATTAATCATTATAATTGATTGGTTAATTAGCTAATTATGGTTATAATGTAGATGTCATATGCATTTCCATAGGAATTCTTTGGTAATTCAACATTAATTAATGCCTGACCTTATCTTGATGCTAAACAGATCATGGGAATGACCTTCTAGCATCTGATTTGGTCCAAAGGGGAATTCACAGAAGAATACAATGAAGCAGGCATCATGATTTTCTGAACATTCGGTTTTAGTTGAAGAATAAAAGGAATTTTTGAAAAAGTAAAAAGCTTAGAATCTTTTCTTTTTTTAACAGGTACTTTCAAATTTTCTCTTTGTACAAACCTCAAGCGGGAAATAGAGGTTTATTACTACTGTCCTAGTTCCTCAAAGCAAGATTTTTCTCAAAATGGGAAGGAGAGTATCTGAGAGAGAAAAGAGAAACAGTTACCAAAAGCTAACTACCTGTCCACTGCTTTGCTGGGAACCACAGAAACACGAGAGTCCCTATTCTCTGTCCCCAAGAATCTCGCCATTTTCTAGGAGTCTCGAATGTGTATAAGAAACATAGAAAAATATCAGGGATGTTTGGGGGGGAATTTTTTATTTTATTTTATTTTTATTTTTTATTTTATTATCTGTTTTATTTTATATTATTTTATAAAATAATATAAAATATTTTATCTGTTTTATTTTATTATCTTATTTTATATTATTTTATTTTTTATTTTATTATATGTTATCACTTGTTGTGATAGTTTACAAATTTGGGAATAATGGTAAGGTGTTTAAGGGAAGTCAGAAATAATGTTTAAATGAAGCAGGGGAAATCAGTTATTTACCATGGTGAATTGGCAAAAATTACTATATTTTGAAAACCCTCAAAATTTGGAAGTCAGCTAAATCTAAATTAATTGAAAGCTGGCAAGTACAACAAACAAAGGAATTACACATACTTTCTGTGAATCCATTGACTGCTGTTGTATACTTCTGGGTGTGTATTGTCCTAAAAGTGAAATATCTTAAAAAAAAAAAGTAGAAACATTGATAATCAGGGTTTCCTGGATGATTAAATCACCTTGGTCACCAGTGAAATTTAAGTCATGTAACATTTGGAACACATTACAAAACCCATGAAATGTGATGTCTTACAAGATTAACATCTGAGATTCTAACTGCTGCTATCACAAAAGCACGTTTTTTAAAAATTATTTGAATGTATCCATTAGCACAAAATATTCATTTCTTCCTAAGACAGAAAGTTCAAATATAATTATGTTTAATGCATTAACAGAAGAATTTGGTGATTTTTACTGTGATTAAGGGATTTGAGCCAAAACTGCTTTTTTTTTTCCCTAAAGGAAAGGTGAAATAAAGCTCTAGTAATACATTTGGAATAGTCCCAGTTAAATTAAGAACTTGTAAGTAGAGTCATTTAGGGTGATAAAAGGGCACACATAGAATTAATCAGCTGATGGAAGCCAACCATGTGTAAGTTACTCCCTTGAGAAGGGATTGGCACTGGCTCAGGTTCTTAGAAAAGTAGGTGCTAAGGCAGGATCCAAAATACAAGAGATGCATTGGAAGTAAAAGTAGAGTGAGTTAGAGAAAATAGAGTCTTCAGACCATGATTCAGATCTGATATCTGCAAAGGACTGTAGGAAGAAAGAAGGATTAAGCAGTAAAGACCTCAAGACTTCTGAGCAGTTTCAAGAAAATTCTCAAGTCAGTTAGGACTAGGATAAGAGCCCACCCCAATACCTCCTCCGTTGTGAAGCCAGTTTCTTGGTCGCTAAGCACCTATGAGTGGTACTGGCTGAAGATCTGTGGGAAGAAAAGGCAAACTCTGACTCAGAATAGGTGTCCGTCTCTGCCAGGAGATGGCGGAGATCTGCTGACTCTTCTGGGAAGGAAGGAGCCACATGAAACCAATTTGCTAACAAATGACCATTTGGTCTCCTTAAGAAATAGCACTTCAGTGTTGATTGTTGTTGCTGGGAAAGTTGGACATATGGGGGCAGCCACAGCTAGACTGGCTGGGTCCATAGTAAACTCCCATCTGTCACCATGGTTACTCTGTCCACATGCTCAGCTCTGGGGTGGCCAGTAACGAAAGCTGTTTAATGTCACCAGGCTGAGTCATTTTGTCTACTTGGTTGTTCCAGGGCTTCTTGCACAGTTAATGCTTTTCTGTTTGGGACTGAGGTGTGACACAGAAATCCTTAGGCTTTCTGCCCACGCTCCCACGTCCATCCACATGCCTCTACCTAAGACTTCCTTGGCTTAGACTGTCTAGGCCATTTCATTCCAGGTCCCTGACCATATGGCCAAGCCATTCACCACTGCCTTGGAGTCTAGATACACTCTCCCCTCGGGCTAGTTAGCGTTCCACACAAAGCTGATGACTGGGTGACTGGATTATAGGCTGAACTGTGTTCTTCCAAAATCCACATGTTGATGTCCTGACTCCTGGTGTCTCATTAGTTCAGTTCTGTTCAGTCGCTCAGTCGTGTCCGACTCTTTGCGACCCCATGAATTGCAGCACACCAGGCCTACCTGTCCATCACCAACTCCCGGAGTTCACTGAGACTCACGTCCATCGAGTCAGTGATGCCATCCAGCCATCTCATCCTCTGTCCCCTTCTCCTCCTGCCCCCAATCCCTCCCAGCATCAGAGTCTTTTCCAATGAGTCAACTCTTCGCATTAGGTGGCCAAAGTACTGGTGTTTGAGCTTTAGCATCATTCCTTCTAAAGAACACCCACAACCATATTTGGAGATAAAGTCTTTAAAGTGATAATTAAGCTAAAATGGGGTTTTTATGGCCTTAACCCAGTCTGATTGGTGCCCTTTTTTGTTTGTTTTGTTTTTTAATTTTTACAGTGTTGTGTTAGTTTCTGCCATACAACAACACGACTCAACCATAGTTATACCTACACCCCCTCCCTCCTGAGCCTCCTTCCCCTTCCCCCATCCCATCCTCCACATCATCACAGAGCACCGGGATGCTAGGGCACACTGGGCTCCGTGTGCTACAGCAACTTCTCACCAATTGTCTATCTAACATACAATACGGTGTCCATAGTTGAAAATCCTGTACCGTAACGCCAAAATTTGCTAAGAGAGTAGAACTTGAGTGTTCTCACCGAAAACAAAACAAAAAAGGGAAACGTGAGCTTACAGATGCACTAATTAACTGGGTAGTGGGAATCCTTTCATAATGCAGCCATATATCAAACCATCACGTTGGACATTCTCTGCATACGAATGAGGTCCATTCCAAGAGTGTGTTCCTATGTTCAGTTTGTTTGTAAGTCCAAAAAAGTTAGCCTAGGTTCCCAACTAACACAGTCAGTTATATTGTGTCTGACTTTTTGTGACCCTTTGGACTACAGCCTGCTGGGCTTCTCTGCCCATGGGATTTTCCAGGCAAAAATACTGGGCTGGGTTGCCATTTTCCTCCTCCAAGGGATCTTCCCGACCCAGAGATTGAACCCACAGTCTCCTGTGTCTCCTGCATTGCAGGCAGATTCTTTACCCATTGAGACATTGGGAAGCCCCAGCTATATAGTACTGTACTGTAATAGGTTTATAATACTTTTCACACAAATAATACATTTTAAAAAAACAAACATAAAGAAAACATTTTAAATCTCACAGTACAGAATCTTGAAAAGTACAGTACTACAGTACAACAGCTGGCACACAGGGGCTGGCACTGAGTGAACAGTCAAGAAGAGTTACTGACTGGAGAAGGGAGAGGAGGTGGGAGACAGTAGAGCTGAAGGATCGTCAACAATAGGAGATGAAGGGCAAGCCGCAGTTTCACTCACACCTGACGGTGATGGAACACACGTTTGCATCTTTGAAAGTCTGCAACTTGAAGATTCATGTATAGGGGACTTATTGTATTATAATTTTATTTGCCAATTATACCTCAGTAAAGCTGAAAACCAAAACTAAGATCATGGCATCTGGTCCCATCACTTCATGACAAATAGATGGGAAACAGTAGAAACAGTGTCAGACTTTATTTTGGGGGCTCCAAAATCACTGCAGATGGTGATTGCAGCCATGGAATTAAAAGACGCTTACTCCTTGGAAGGAAAGTTATGACCAACCTAGACAGCATATTCAAAAGCAGAGACATTACTTTGCCAACAAAGGTCCGTCTAGTCAAGGCTATGGTTTTTCCAGTAGTCATGTATAGATGTGAGAGTTGGACTGTAAAGAAAGCTGAGTGCCAAAGAATTGATGCTTTTGAACTGTGGTGTTGGAGAAGACTCTTGAGAGTCCCTTGGACTGCAAGGAGACCCAACCAGTCCATTGTAAAGGACATCAGTCCTGGGTGTTCTTTGGAAGGAATGATGCTAAAGCTGAAACTCCAGTACTTTGGCCACCTCATGCGAAGAGCTGACTCATTGGAAAAGACTGTGATGCTGGGAGGGATTGAGGGCAGGAGGAGAAGGGGACGACAGAGGATGAGATGGCTGGATGGCATCACCATCTCAATGGATGTGAGTTTGAGTTAACTCCGGGAGTTTGTGATGGACAGGGAGGCCTGGTGTGCTGCTATTCATGGGGTCGCAAAGAGTCAGACACGACTGAGCGACTGAACTGAACTGAAAGCTGAAAAAAAAGTCATTCATTAAAGGAGTCCTAAACCTTGCAGGAATGAACCTGCCTTAGCACCCCCTACTGCAGTGACTCATTGGTGTCTCACGGGAAGCATGGCCAAGGTGCCACTCGGGGCAGATCCAGAAATGCCGCAGCTGGAAGTCATCAGTCAACAGCAACCCCCACAGCAGGGGATGTGAGCACAGCGTTTTCATGGCCACCTCCGGGCAACAAAAAGGTAGAGACAAGATGCCACATTAGTGCCCCCTACTCCTCGGAGGACACAAATGGTACTGTTAACCAAGTGGCCTGATCACTACATCCTGGAAAGCTTTAGGACTAAGTCTTGAGTCTTGTGAGAGAGCTAAGGCATGGGGGAAAACAGGATGACTTCTCCAAAGCACCCTTCCTTTGTTCTTCCATCAGCTGGGATCAGCTGTTTGATAGGGAGAAGAGAAATAGAGAGAGAAATGAATGAGAGTGAATCATTGAACTCACTCCCACCTCAGGGAAGCATTTTATTGGATTTGTTTCTCTTTGATGCCAATTAAGCCCATGGGGTAGAACAGGTCAGTGAGTGAACATGTGGGCTGGGGGAGTGGATACAGGATCTGCCTATGGTTACTGCACCATGGTTATAATTTATTATTAACTCTCTCTTCTGTGCCATGGTCTGTTGGACCCGTCCAGGGGGCCAATTCCTGGGGCCAGGACTGTGGCTCATCCAGGCAGATCAGACAGAACATTTTATTTACTTGCTTCGCTCCTTAAATCTGGGATGACTCAACCTGGCCCAAGGCAGAAAAAGTTTTCTTGACCTTGGATGAAACAGTGAGCTCTGGGAGAACTCAGAGTTAGACTACCAGCTACCCTGCTTCACCTGTCATTTGACATATCAGAAAGATCTCGGTGGGAGAAATTCATAACTTTGATTCCATCGCCTTGTCCTAAGAACCTAAATAAACATTTTTTTAAGTGTTCATTTATCATGTTCCAGATGTAGTGTTACACTCCCTGAGTTCATTCATTCACTCAACAAATATCTACTGAGGGTTGCTAGTGGTCCAGCCCTATGCATACGAAGTGTGAGATATACAACCTTGAACAGAACAGACAAGATCCCTCCTTGGGTGATGGCGAAATAAGGAGTACAGAATATCAGCAATATCAAAATATCATAATTTCAGATGGCGCTCACCTCTATGACGTAAGTGAGAGCCCTACGTTATAAAATTTAATCTCCTCAAACCATCATGGTAGACAGGGGCTAATATTCCCACGTTATCTCTGAGGGAAAGGATGTTCAGAGGGTTTATTTAGCCTACAGAAGTTCCAAAGAACAGACAGGAATGGGGATCTGACCAATATTTGAGCTAATATACCAAACTCACTTGGGCCAGAAGAGTTTAAAATCTCAGGTCAGCTTTCAATTACAGCAACAGTCCCCTCTCCCTGGTCTTTCTTTTTTTAAAGTGTTTATTTTTAGCTGCACTGGGTCTTTGTTGCTGTGTGTGGGCTTTCTCTGGTTGCAGTGAGCGAGGGCTACTTTCTAGTTGCGGTGTGCGGGCTTCTCACTGCAGTGACTTCTCTTGCTGTGGAGCATGGGTTCTAGGGCCCACGGGCTTCAGTGGTTGTGCTGTACAGGCTTAGTTTCCCTGAGGCATGTGGAATCTTCCCCGACCAGGGATCGGACTGGTGTCCTCTGCATTGCAAGATGGATTCTTAACCACCGGACCACCAGGGAAACCCCTCCCTGGTCTTTCTTTTGCACTATATGTTCCAGCTAGGTGGCATTTTGCAGTTTCTGAAAGACTCCCAGCATCCTCTTCCTCCAGTCCTAGGCACAGGCTGACCAAGAGCTTTCCCAGGCTTGGGGTGCTCTTGTATGTCACTCTGGGTGATGGATTTACATGGCACTCGGCCACATCTTTGAGCAACACTGACTCACATAGAAAGTAATTCTCTTTTCATCTCTTTTTCTCTACTTCTGATTTTATTGAGAAGAGAGTTTAGTACTAGACAAACATTTTTGACCACTTGCTGAATCCCTCTTCTAAAAAAAAAAAAAAAAAGACTTACTGAGGCACAATTGGCATACACTTATCACAACTTTTTTAAATGTGTTTGCTCCTTTTAACATCTGTGTGAGTTCTGGCTGGGTTTCAATTTCTCTTTTTCCTCATCATGGGTCATAATTTGTTACTTCGTTGCATGCCCAGTAATCTCTAATTGGATACAAGACATTGTCCATTTTACTTTGTTACCACTGGAGATTTTTATATTCCTAAAAATATTAGATTGTTCCTGGATATAGTGAAGTTATTTGGAAGCAGTTTAATTTTCTGGGATCTTGTTTCTAAAATGGGTTAGGTAAGATCCGAGAGGGCTTGTCAGGTGGTATGAGTGGGAAAGAACCCACCTGTCAATGGAGGAGACAGACGCGGGTTCAATCCCTGGGTTGGAAAGACCCTCTGGAAGAGGACACAGCAACCCACTCCAGTGTTCTTGCCTTGAGAATCCCATGGACAGTGGAGCCTGGTGATCTACCGTCCATGGGATCACAAAGAGTTGAACATGACTGAAGCGACTTGGCACACATGCCCACACAAGATCAGAGATGTACTGATTCCCTGCTTCTGTTACAGAAGCCGTTTGTGTGTTTAACCCCTTGTTCCACGAATCACGAGGTTTCCAGTCTGGCTGATGGGACTAGGCAGTCCTCACACAGGGCACGCTTAGCTTGAATCCCTTCTTCATCTAGGTGTGGTGATCACTACTTAATTGAATGTCTGGGGGAAGGGGAGCCCTCTGCAGATACCCGGGGTTTCCTCTGCAGCTCTCACCCTCCCCCCAGCCCCCCAGAACTCTGCTCTGTGAGTTCTAGCTGCCTTCATCTCCCTGGACTCTCAGCTCTGTCTCCTCCACTATCAGACTCCACCTGGGCTTCTCCTCCCTACGCTGCAATCTGGTGATTTTTATATTCCTATAAATATTCTTTAGCTTTAGAATGAAGTTAAATTACTTGGAAACAGTATGGTCCTTGGAGGTCTTGTTTCTAAGATTTGTTAAGTGGGATCAGAGCAGTTCTCACTGGCAGGCAGATTATTCCCTAGACAGGAAGCTGGGGCAATCTCAGAGATCACCTCATTTTGCCTCTTGCCCAGGTCTTGAAAAATATTAGTGAATATATTTTATCTTTTTTTTTTTGGTTGTTTTAATAGAAAGCAAAAGCATAACCCTCATACTCCATCTTGGTTTGAAGAATCCTCTGTTTTGTTTTGTTTTTTTTTTAAGTGAAGATAAAGTTGACCTGAAAGCTTAGGCAAAAATACAGGACTAAAATTGAATAACTTTGTCTTCTTTGCTTTATATTTCTTTTATGGTTAATTTATTTATAACAGTCTGTCCTGATTCTCCATTAATGGTAACATTAAAAAGCTGCAGAGTTAGGGACTTCCTTGGTGATCCAGGGGTTAAGACTCCACACTTCTAGTGCAAGAGGCATGGGTTCAATTCTTGGTCTGGGAACTAAGATCCTACATACGATGATCAAAAAAAAAAAAAGTTTAAAAAGTTCCAGAGTTAAATGGATTTGTTCATGTTTAAAAGTATATTCATTGAATCCATTTAAAGAAAATAATCAAGAAACAGCTGGGCAAGAAATCAGAACATTCATCACTAGGAGCGTAAGAGGTAACTCAAGTTCAGGGAGGGTGGATCTTGATGGCTCCAGACTTCCAACCTGACTCCATCCCAGCCTCCTTCACTCTCCTTGGGCTGAATTCACCTTCCTGGCTTTGAGCTCCTCACTTCACCACCTACACCCACCCTGTGCTAATCTTTCTGAGAGCAAATGTCACACTCTAGTTCCTGCATCAGCCCCCGTTGTTTTCCTCTAAATCTATGCCAGCTGGTCCAAGAGCCACGAGTCACGCTTAGACACTGAGCACTGGTCACGTGGCCAGTCCTTACTGAGACGTGTCAGTGAGGAACACACACTGGGTTTAGGAGACCAAACAAAAAGAATTTAAACTACCTCATGAATGATGCTTATATTCACTACATGAAATAGAATGTTTAGTATCAGTTCAATTCAGTTCATTTCAGTCACTCAGTCGTGTCCGACCCTTTGTGACCTAATGGACTGCAGCACGCCAGGCTTCCCTGTCCATCACCAGCTCCCGGAGCTTACTCAAACTTATGTCCATCAAGGAGGTCATGCCATCCAATATCTCATCCTCTGTCATCCCCTCCTCCTCCCACCTTCAATCTTTCCCAGCATCAGGGTCTTTTCCAATGAGCCAGTTCTTCGCATCAGGTGGCCAAAGTATTGGAGTTTCAGCTTCAACATCAGTCCTTTCAATGAATATTCAGGACTGATTTCCTTTAGGATGGACTGGTTGGATCTTCTTGAAGTCCAAAGGACTTTCAAGAGTCTTCTCCAACACCACAGTTCAAAAGCATCAATTCTTCGGTGCTCAGCTTTCTTTATAGTCCAACTCTCACATCCACACATGACTATTGGAAAAACCATAGGTTTGACCAGACAGACCTTTGTCAACAAAGTAATGTCTCTGCTTCTTAATTTGCTGTCTAGGTTGGTCATAGCTTTTCTTCCACGGAGCAAGCATCTTTTAATTTCATGGCTGCAGTCACCATCTGCAGTGATTTTGGAGCCCAAGAAAATAGATTAGGATCAGTTCATTTCAGTTCAGTCACTCAGTCATGTCCAACTCTTTGCGACCCCATGGACCGCAGCACTCCAGGCCTCCCTGTCCATCACCAACTCCCAGAGTTTGCTCAAAATTATGTCCAGGCTAAAGAAATTACATTATTAAAATTAATTCCACCTTTTTCTTACCTTTTTTTATAATATGACTCCTAGAAGTTTTGACATCACATATGTGGCTAGCATTTCATTTCTTTCAGATGGCACTGTTCTAGCTGCATGATCCATGGACACCTCCCAGCTGTCAGCAGTCCCCTTATGGCTTCCCTGGAGGCTTCCCTTATGGCTCAGCTGGTAAAGAATCTGCCTGCAATGCGGGAGACCTGGGTTTGATCCCTGGGTTGGGAAGATCCCCTGGAGAAGGAAAAGGCTACCCACTCCAGTGTTCTGGCCTAGAGAATTCCATGGTCCATGGGGTCACTAAGAGGCAGACACAACTGAGTGACTTTCACTCTCACAACTGTCAGCACAACACCTGACCGGCCAGAGGAACGTACCAAATAGGTGTCGAATGTTAGTGAGTGAATGCAAACAAATGAGTGGCTTTAACTGGACTGAAGTTCAAAGGGGGAACATCGGAGCCTGGGGACAGCCATAGTTTCTTCATCCCTGTAATAGGAGTAATAATTTATGCCTCATAGAGACACTGAAGATAAACGGAGGTCATTTATCTTAATGGAGAGCTCTTAACACTGAACCTGGGTCGACGGGCAGCTCAAGAGAAGTTAGACATTGTAGGGAAAACGTTCTCTACTTAGACTCACGCCTTGTGAAGGACCTTAGCAGCTGTGTACACAGAAAGATGAGAAGGAGATTCTTTTTGGTGAGTTTTCTCTTGCTTGTTATGCAAATGTGCTTTATACACTTCTCCAGGCTCTTGTATAAGAGCCCAGCTTTGTGGCTCATGAACATTTGCCTCTGGCCCAGCCCCCCCTACTCACTGGTGTCCTGATAACTGGTTCCTTATAAGCCATGGGGTGTGTGTATGTGCGTGTGTGTGTGTGTGTGTGTGTGTGTGAGTAAAACACTTTCTCCCAGGTCTTATCTTATTGCTAAAAATAATGTACTTGTAAATTGCTTTATAAATTATTTATCATGAGGGGCTTCATCATGGAACAAGTGCTACAACGTACTGTGAAGTGGGGGGCAGGGAGGACTGGCAAGGAAGGAGGGAGAGAAGGAGGCATTGGAATCACTTATAAATAATATATTCATTGGTCAAAGAAAGTTATCGCCTTTTATGAAGTGTTTGGATTCTGGCTTGCATACTAAGCGAGCATCCTCTTGCGGACTCCTTGGTGGTCCACCCCAGCCTCCTTGCTGCTCTATCCCTGAATCTGGTGATTAGGATGCTGTGTATTTATTTCAGCCAAAAACACAATTGCCACGTCTCATCATCTGGAAATAAACAACAAACAGGGCTGACTGGTACCGCCGAGGAAACGCAAAGATGTGTTGGCAACTCCTGGGAACCGAGTCTGAGTTGCTGAGTTGGGCTCTGCATTTGGTATGCATCGCGTAAGTGCTGCGCCTAATGAAGGCATTTGGTATTCATGTGGATGTCACATGTATTTCCAGAGACGCTGGGCTCTAATTTAGCATGGGTTAATGGACACCTCTATTAAAGTGTTATCGAAAGTTTGACATTCAAATAACCCAGTTTGAAAATCAGACAAACCTAGACATTAAATCTGAAGGGGAGAAAATGTAGGAGAAGTCAAGTATATAAATGCCAACTTTATACAGAAACATTAATCTACCGTGGAGAGGGACGATGGGTTGGTCCAAGCGCTTCTTGCCCTTTCGCTTTGCCTGGCTCCTCCCATACCTAAGTCTTGGCATCTTCCCTGACTGCCTTTGCCAATATTTCTGTGATAAGTGAGAAAGAGGGGACAGAAGAAAGGACACAGTTATATTAAATAAAAGGTGCCACTCACCTCCTAAAATTCCCCACCATGTCCTCGGCTCTTGTGTTCTAATCTTTTCAGTAACTGTCTAAGGCACATTTTATTATTCCCAGATAGAATGAAATTGGAAACCCATAGAACATAACTGATTCTCGAAGGGTCACACTTAACTAGTAAAATAGTAGGAAAAGGTTAGAATAGTCACTATACTAATATTTATGTTCTCTTTTCATTAATTTCACAAATATTTATTAGACACTGATTTGGTGCCAGACTCACTAGCCGGTTGATGTTAGTGAATAAAATAAACTCTTGTACAACAACTTTGGGGATGTTTTACTTTTTACTGTATTCATTTATTTATTTTTGGCTGTACTGTGTCTTCATTGTTGTGTGAGGGCCTTCCCTCATTGTGGCAAGTGGGGCCTACTCTCTGGTTACAATGTGCTGGCTTCTCATTGCAGTGGGTTCTCTTGCTATGGTGCTAGGGCTTCAGTAGTTGTGGTCTTCAGGCTTAGTTGCCTCACAACATGCGGGTTCTTCCCGGACCAGGGATTGAACCCATGTCCCCTGCACCGGCAGATGGATTCTTAATCACTGGACCACCAGTGAAGTCCCTCCAGCAGTATTTTATAAAACTAAACTTATACTTACTTTATGACCCAGAAACCTAACTCCCAGCTATTTACCTAAGATAAATAAATGTAATCTGTGGCCTCTTCATTTTAATCACCAAAAACAAAATAAATGAATGTAATAGAATATAATAGAATGCATAGAACCTCTTTATTCATAATAGTCAGAAATAAAAAGTAGCCCAGATGTCTATCAGTAGAACAGATTATGGTATAAACATATATCCATACAATGGAATACTACTCAGCAATAAAAAGAATGAGCTATCGATATATGTCACGACTTGGAAGAATCTTAAAAACACTATGTTGAATGAAAGAAGTCCCACAAAAAAGAATACATACTCTATCAGTCCATTTATATGAAATTCTAGAAAAAGAAAAACTAATCAATATCAAAAAAGATCAGAATAGCAGTTGCCTCAAGGATGAGTGGAGTTGAAGTTTAACTAAGAGGGGACACAAGGAAACTTTTTTGGGTGGCATTAAAGTTTTCTGTGTTGATAGGGACTTGGGTTATATTGGATTATATAGTCGCTAAGTCATATCTAACTTTTGCGACCCCGTGGACTGTAGCCTGCCAGGCTCCTCTAACCATGAGGTTGTCCAGGCAAGCATACTGGAGTGATTTGCCATTTTTTTCTCCAGGGAATTTTCCTGACCCAGGGATCGAACCCAGGTTCCCTGCACTGCAGGCAGATTCTCTACCAGCTAAGCTATCAGGGAAGCCCCTTGAGTTATATCGGTGTACATTTTCAAAACTCATCAAACTGTACACTTAATACTTGTGCATTTAACGCTATGTGCATCTTACCTGAAGAACAAAGAAGAAATCATAAATGAATATTGAACTGTGGTTCGTAATGACGGACATGCTGCAGTGCTTAGGGATGAAGTATACTGATGTCTTCACGCTAGGTTGAAATGCATCAAGTAATAAGAATGATGGATGGAGGGAGGGAGAGGGCACAGATGGGTAAACATGTGTTAAAGATATAATATTAAAATATTGTATGATATAAGGGATGTGTATATGGAGGTTCATTTTACAGTTCTTTCAAAGATTCTTTATGTTTAGATTTTTCCATTATAGCAGGTTGAGAAAAAATATTTTAAAATATACAAAAAGACTCTTTCCCTGTGTTCCTGTGGCTGACATTTTAGCAGTGAAAAAAAAAAATTAAACAAGCTAAACACCCAGGCAAATATATACTTGCATATTTTGATGGCTGTTATGAGGAACATAGGCAGGGTATGGTTTGAGAAATATATTGAAAAAATTGTTAAATGGAAGATCAAGGGAAGCTTCTTTTGGAAAGTGGGGTTTAGAAAAGTGTGACATGACAATGAGAAAGGAACAGTGATGAAAATTATGGGCATCCAGGTGAGAAGGAGGAGCATACCACAAAAAGAAGACAGTAGAAGTGAAGACCCCAAGGTAGGAAAGAGTTTAGCACAAGCACAGACATAGAAGAATGTGAATATGAATGGAGTGTGGCCAAAAGGAAAGAACCAGTGAGAGATGAGGGTGGAAAGGTAGGCAGAGACCAGGCCATTCACAACAAGCTTATAGACCTGATGAGTTGGGAATCTGGGGCAGTCAGAGCACACCTGGGGCATTATGTTCAAAGCCCAGTGACAAACAGCAATGGTAATGATCACTTATATGCAGAGCACATCATGAGAAACACGGGGCTGGAAGAAGCACACGCTGGAATCAAGATTGCTGGGAGAAATGTCAATAACCTCAGATAGGCAGATGACGCCACCCTTATGGCAGAAAGTGAAGAAGAACTAAAAAGCCTCTTGATGACAGTGAAAGAGGAGAGTGAAAAAGTTGGCTTAAAGCTGAACATTCAGAAAACTAAGATCATGGCATCTGGCCCCATCACTTCATGGGAAATAGATGGGGAAACAGTGGAAACAGTGTCAGAATTTATTTTGGGGCTCCAAAATCACTGCAGATGGTGATTGCAGCCATGAAATTAAAAGATGCTTACTTCTTGGAAGGAAAGTTATGACCAACCTAGATAACATATTCAAAAGCAGAGATATTACTTTGCCAACAAAGGTCTGTCTAGCCAAGGCTATGGTTTTTCCAGTGGTCATGTGTGGATGTGAGAGTTGGAGTGTGAAGAAAGCTGAGCGCCAAAGAATTGATGCTTTTGAACTGTGGTGTTGGAGAAGACTCTTGAGAGTCCCTTGGACTGCAAGGAGGTCCAACCAGTCCATCCTAAAGTAGATCAGTCCTGGGGTTCATTGGAAGGATTGATGCTAAAGCTGAAACTCCAGTACTTTGGCCACCTCATGCAAAGAGTTGACTCATTGGAAAAGACTCTGATGCTGGGAGGGATTGGGGGCAGGAGGAGGAGGGGACGACAGAGGATGAGATGGCTGGATGGCATCACCGACTCGATGGACATGAGTCTGAGTGAACTCCGGGAGTTGGTGCTAGACAGGGAGGCCTGGCGTGCTGCGATTCATGGGGTCACAAAGAGTCGGACACGACTGAGCGACTGTACAGAACTGAATGATCACTAATATGTATTAAGTGCCTCTTAGATGCCAGGCATTGTCTAAAACCTTATAATTTAGCTCATTTAACTTCACCTCTCTCCAAGCTACATACAATTTTAAATAGATATATAAATATGCATGCCCCATTTACTTAAGAAAATTGAGATTTGGGTGAGGTTAGATATTTTCCCCAACATCCCACAGCTTGTCCAAGGTGGAGATGGGATATGAATCTGAGATAAAGAGGCCTGGGAATGCTTAAGTTGCCAGTGGAGAAATCTCCCCAGAGCCACAGCAGTCTTCTTCCAATCTACAAAGCTACCATGGGTAAGAGAGCTTTTAGTTGTACCTGGTAATGACAAGAATCTGAATTAGCATCAATGAGATGACATTCTGAAAAAGCAAATTTAAAGCCAGTGCTAGGGAAAAAAAAAATTATAATGAACAGATTTTCCCAGAGATGGAAAAAGCCACAATAGGAGCTATAATTAAGGAGAGATTCCCTTCCCTTGGAGTCACTGGAGCCCAAGTGAGATGGCCCCAGGACAGTGGGCCTTAAACATCACAAATGGGCTAGACCTGAGGACTTTGCAGTGCCTCCCAGCCCTGAAACTGTGGGACGACCGATCAGACTCTGTTTGTGGCTGCAATTTCTCCAGCA
Organism: Bos taurus; assembly: GCF_002263795.3. Taxonomy (NCBI): domain Eukaryota; kingdom Metazoa; phylum Chordata; class Mammalia; order Artiodactyla; family Bovidae; genus Bos; species Bos taurus. The sequence continues at coordinate 68,344,397 of NC_037340.1, read as the reverse complement.
GGTTGGCAGCAGCTGTCTTCTGAGACTGTATTAATAACATCTTCATTGACGCTGCATGCACAAACAACATTTTCCATTTAAGCCACATTCATTGGTGGCCTCAGGAGAATCGCCGGTGAGACTGGAGTGCAGGCTAAATAGAGAAGTCTGAACTGGCAGCGCAAGCACAATTACCACTCACAAGGGGGAATCCACGAGATGCAACCCCACCCTCCCCCCACTGTCTGGCATTTGCTGGTTTACGATGTTGTTCTATGAGGGCTAAAGACAGGTAACCAGGAAGCCTCCAGTGCCTATGGACAGATCTCCATGGACTCAGATTTCTCAGGGTTTGGGAATATAGGGTATATAGTTGTTGTTTAGTCACTAAGTCATGTCTGACTCTGTAACTCCATGGACTGTAGTCTGCCAGGCTCCCCTGTCCATGGGATTTCCCAGGCAAGAATGGCTCAGTGGGTTGCCATTTCCTTCTCCAGGGGATCTTCCCGATGCAGGAGTCAAACCTGAGTATCCTGTATCGGTAAACAGATTCTTTACCACTGAGCCACCTGAGAAGCCCAGGGTATATAGTTACCCAAGTGGAAAAAAGTAGTTAAGGAGGCCAGCCAGGGCTGTCACTGCCATTGTTGTGTTACAGGTGTCTCTTTATTGCACTTATCACTTGCCAACATCCTAACTCATAAGTGGATGAGAAATGAAATGGTCTGAGGGTGTGCTGCTATGTGCCAGGCTCTGGGTTTGGCACTCTATCATAGCATCTCATCGAATCTTCACAATGACTCTGTGAGTCTGCTTCCATTAATATCCTAGTTTAAGGGGAAGACAGAGCTACTGAGTAACATTTTTGCACAATGACAAAAACGGGAAAACTGATATTCTAACCTACTCAAGTCAGACTCCACTGCTTCAGCCTAAGCATGCATGCATAAATGAATGAATATCTGCCTGAAAAATCACAAAGCCAAGGGACTTCCCTGGTGATCCAGTGGCTAGGACTCTGAGATCCCAGTATGGGGGACCTGGGTTTGATCCCTGTTCAGGGAACTAGATCCCCCTGTGCTGCAGCTAGAGATCCCATGACACAATGAGGATCCCACATGCCACAACTAAGACCCAGCAAAGCCAAATAATTTTTTTTTTTTTTTTTAGAATGTATTCTGTAGACCACGTGCTCTCATGCATGGACACAGACTTCATTTCTCTCAACTGAATGGGTTTGAAATGGTATTTTGTTATAATCTTTTTTTTTATTTTTTTAACTAAGGGATAATTGCTTTACAGAATTTTGTGGGTTTTTTGTCATACATCAACAAGAATCAGCCATAAGTACACCCATGTCCCCTCCCTCTCAAACCTCTCTCTCATCTCCCTCCCCATCCCACCCTTCTAGATTGTCACGGAGACCCTGTTTGTGTCCCCTGAGGCATACAGCAAATTCCCATTGGCTATCTATTTTACATACGGTAATGTAAATTTCCATGTTACTCTCCCCATACATCTCACCCTCTCCCTCCTCCCCTCCCCGCATGTCCATAGGTCTGTTCTCTGTGCCTGTTTCTCCATTGCTGCCCCGGAATATAAATTCATCAGTGTCATCTTTCTAGAGTCTTCCATGTATATGTGCCAGTATCACTCTGTATAATAGGCTCTGGGTTCATCCACCTCATTAGAACTGACTCAAATGTGTTTCTTTTTATGACTGAGTATTATTCCATTGTATACATGTGCCATAGCTTCTTTATCCATTCATCTGTCAGTGGACATCTAGATTGCTTCCACGTTATAGCTATTGTAAATAGTGCTGCAATGAACACTGGGGTACAAGTGTCTTTTTCAATTTTGGTTTCCTCAGAGTATGTGCCTAGTAGTGGGATTGCTGGCCCAATATGATGGTTTTATTCCTAGTTTTTTAAGGACTCTCTATACCATCTTCCATAGTGACAGCCAAATAATTTTATTTTAGTTACAAAGCCAATAAACCAGAACCATTACTTTGAGATTTAAAAAAGTAAATAACATGGGAGGGAAAATTATTTCCAAAAAGAGCAAGAGTGAGGAAAGCAAAAGAGCCTCTCATGTAATTGCCTTATGCTTCCTAGTAGCCAAGCTGGAGAGAAAAGGAAAGAAATAGGATACCTGGCTGTCATGCCCACTAAAGGGAAGAAGACGAACTCATCTGGAGAGAGTAGCTAGCATCCTAGCTCTGAGCCTCATGTGGGTGGACATCTCTGAGCAAGGTCACAGCTCCCAGGATGAGCAAAGTCCAGGCTTAAAATCAATCCTATGTCTGCCCATCTAGTCCATTTAACTGCCCTGCAAAAAATTTTTCATGTGCAATTATGAAGTGTATTATTTCTTATCCAGCAGTGGTCCTGGCCTTCTTAGGTATGATTTGAATTCAGTGACACAAAATGATTACCATTATCTGGAAAGGAAAGTTGGTGTAGTTTGACCAGCACATCTATGCCTCTATGGGCAAACCCTAGGGTAACAACGAGTCCAAGACTGCTCTGTTTATTCTGTTCAGCCTCCCCTTAGGTAGACAACTGAGAATCCATTGTCCTACAGTAGAAATGATGTAACTATAAGTGCCCTAATAAAATCTAGTCCCCAGTTTCCAATTTGTTCAGCTGATTCTAAAGAAGACTTTAATTGCTCGATCTTGGCTCTTGTCATTGATATATATATATATATATATATATATATATACACACACACACTATCTCCTACATTTCTGTTTCAGTAAGATGGCCTCTGACTCACATAATATCTTGGTCCCTTTGTCTTGCTGGAGAAATGTCATTTGAAGAATTTAAACAATAACAAGTTGTTCCAGCTTCTGTGGAAAGGAAACCAAGGCTTAGGAGAGGTAAGGTAATGGCCTCAAGTTCATATATATTGTGTGATGAAGCTCAAGTTTATATATATTTCAAATCCAGGTGTACCAGACTGAAAATCTCTTTTCTCTGCACCACCCTCTCTCTGCAGAGCAGACAATTAATAGCGACTTTACTATGGTGCAGTCACAGTGACGACCTAAACTTTTCTGTTAAGGCTCACATTTGCCACGTTATTTCAATGTACGTGAAACTAAAAGATCAAACCTCACACCAGAGTTTATAGTCTGTGTTGCTTTTACTTTAGGCAAGGTGACTACTAAAACATCAGGCAAACGTCTTATTTGCTCTTTTTTTTCTTACACTCACTATTATTGTATTTCTGACAAAAGACTGTCCCTTTAAGAGTTAAGACCCTGGCACCTTGGAGATTCTGCACTCTTAGCATCTGATTAAATATAAATAGGGAGGCAGGGTGCTCCCTCACTTGCGGTCCTTTCCCTGGACCACTGAAACATAGCTGAAGAGGGCCGGAAACAGGGCCAGCCCATTATCTATTAATTCTTAATAAACTGGTGGATTATAACGATACATGGATGATGAAAAAGGATGGGTAGACAAGATCCTGTCGGTACCTAAGATCTATTTTGAATGAAAGCCAAGAAGCTGAAATGATACACCAGACGCCTGAGGAGACAGTGGGAGTCCATTTATAGTAAATCCAGACAGATTTGAGTGGGAGAATCCCTGGCCATGTCTGAGGGGCTCCCTATGATCCCAGTCTGACCCAAAGCAATCGCCTTAAACAGGTGCTGTTACCAACCCTTCTGCAGGCACGTGCCCAAAACTTTTACATATGCCTCTGTCCTTGCAGCTCATATTATCTCACACTGGGTCTGAAAATCAAGGCTCAGACCACTTTGTCTCCCACTACTGGAGGATCCTACGGTTACATTCTAAAACGGACTGTAGATGAGACAACCCAGAAGCCAGTTTGAGAAATCAGTTTCCTCTTAAGCGCCATCTTTAATGGATTGGTACTGGCTGCTTAGAAGGCTGTATTGCAGACTCTGAAGCTTTGTCCAAGCCCAGCGGGAAAGAGGCAGTAATTGATTAGTGTTGTCTTCCACAGACACAGCGAGTAGGAGTGAAAGCAGCAAGTGTGTCTAACACTTGCCACATCTGAAAGAAGTTCTCTGTCTTTCTGATGTAGAGGAGAATTTCCCATCAGTGTAATTAGTTTAACTGCCTGCAGCAAAGCTATGAGGCAGGCAAAGTCTCTGTCTCCTGGAAGAAGCAGATTATGGGTGGGACTTGGAGGAATTAACCTTGAGATGCAACCTCACAAAGACGCATGTGCCTCACGGACATACTTCATTGCCCTGTCGGGTCTCACCAACATTCTCTCTGCCCTGATCAATCCTAATATGTGAACACTTTAAGTCCATTTTTAAATCCTGGTTCCTAGAGTTGGCTCCTGTCCTGGTATCTTTCTATGTACACGCTCAACATAATTATCTAATAACCTTCCATCCCCTGATGAGAATCTGACTTCTCCAAGGATCTCAAAAATATTCTCCGGGGCCTTTTTTGTTCTTCAGTCTTGGCACAGTGGGTAATAATCCTTCACAGGCATTTATTTTGGTCTCTTCGGTATGCAAAGGAGAAGTCTAGGATGTAGAAAAGGCGAGAGATTTTTGCAAGTTCACCCAGAGATACAGTGAAAGGACAGCAGTGATGCTGAATCCTGACTACCAGTACACAACTTCCCGGTGTGATGTGTGTGATGGATCTGCTGTCAGGATCAGCACGGAGGAGTAATGCCATTCCTGGAAGGTAACGCCTGATACTTGTGCCACACTGTGTGACATATTCTTGCTGTCATAACCACAGTGGAAGCCCCTAGGCAGACATAAGCTTTGTGCACTCGAGAGGTATTGGTAGGAGAGAGAAAGAATTCAGGATGCAGTCTACCTGGGTTTCAAGCCTACCTTTAACACAGGCTCTGACAAGTCACTTCACTTCCTATCACTCAGCTTCCTCTTCTGTACGATGGATATAATATAGTGCCTACTTCTTAGAGTTCAGAGGATTAGCTCTCAACTGTGTGGAGCACAGAACCCAAAGAACAGCCACTCCAGGCTGCAGTTAAGGATGAACACATGTCCTAAGTCTCTCTGATGAGGAAAACCCTCTGACTATATGGCTATGACCACATAGGACTCCTTTCCAGTGGACATAAAGCTAGAAGGAGCTGCTAGCAGCCACTTGACAGGAGGAGAGTCTACCTGAGGATGGCAACAGAACAGAAAAATCACTTACTCAAGTTGAGACGCACATAGATATATATATATACACATTCTGATGACATCATTTGACCTCCTAAATTGAGTCACATCTGAAGGCTGTTACTCATGGAGTTTTGAGTTATATAAGCCAATAAATTCCCTTTTTGCCTAAGCCAGTTTGGACTGGGTTTTCTGTGACTTACAACTGAAAAAGTCTTCAGTTACAGATACTTATGAGTTTAAGAGCAACATCTGAGTCTTTGGCTTTGGGTACCACTTGGAAGAGCTATTGCCAAGCCTAACACCTTGGTGTGATTAATAGCTCATCAAGGCTTTGGGAACTTTATTCAACCTCTGGGACACTCTTTTTCTTGCTATGGGAAAAATGGGAATGATAAAACCAACATTAGGGGTTGCTTTGAGAATTAAATGATACTTTGCTCTACATTTGAAACCAACACAACATGGTTAGTCAACTATACTCCAATATAAAATAAACAAATTTTAAAAAAGTAACAGGCTCACAGATATAGAGAACTAACGAGAAAAAAATTGATACAATATAGGGAAAATGCCTAACACTGTAACCTCCACATTTTTAGGGTCTCAATCAACATAGAAGAAGGTGATGGCACCCCTTTCCAGTACTCTTGCCTGGAAAATCCCATGGACAGAGGAGCCTGGTAGGCTGCAGTCCATGGGGTCGCAAAGAGTTGGACACAACTGAGCGGCTTCACTTTCACTTTTCACTTTCATGCATTGGAGAAGGAAATGGCAACCCACTCCAGTGTTCTTGCCTGGAGAACCCCAGGGACAGGGGAGCCTGGTGGGCTGCCGTCTATGGGATCACACAGAGTCGGACACGACTGAAGTGACTTAGCAGCAGCAGCAGTAGCAGCAATCAACATATGGGAAGATGTCCCAGAAATGTGGTAGTTCATATGAAAATACATTGGCAATTCAGATCATAATTATTTCTGCAGGAGTTGTAACTGACAAGATAACAGAAGAGTGTGCTGAAAGTAGGGGGTTACTTGATGAGGGGCAGAATTTTTTTTTTTTTTTTGTAAAAAAGCAAAGGAGACAGGATATAAATTGTTTTCCTTCTAAGAGTATAGTAAAATAACATAGCATTCTGGATTATCATCAAGAAGTTTTATACTGTAAAGCAGTATTTGCCAAATTTTCCTGCTGCTACTGCTAAGTCACTTCAGTCGTGTCCGACTCTGTGCGACCCCATAGACGGCAGCCCACCAGGCTCCCCCGTCCCTGGGATTCTCCAGGCAAGAACACTGGAGTGGGTTGCCATTTCCTCCTCCAATGCATGAAAGTGAAAAGTGAAAGTGAAGTCGCTCAGTTTTGTGTCTGACCCTCAGCGACCTCATGGACTGCAGCCTACCAGGCTCCTCCATCCATGGGATTTTCCAGGCAAGAGTACTGGAATGGGGTGCCATTGCCTTCTCCACCAAATTTTCCTAGATAGGAATTAAAAAATAGTATCCCAGGTGGCACTATTGATAAAGAACCAGTCTGCAAATGCAGGTAGACATAAGAGACTCAGTCCCTGGCTCAGGAAGGTCCCCTGGAGGAGGAAATGAAAATCCACTCCAGTATTCTTGCCTGGAGAATCCCATGGACAGAGGAGCCCGGCAGGCTACAGCCCATGGGACTGTAAAGAGCCCTTCACGACTGAAGTGACTTAACAGGAGCAGCATGATGGTTCATAGCACAGATCCCTAGGCCCCAGCTGGTGGTGGTGGTGGTTTAGTCACTAAGTTGTGTCCGACTCTTGTGACTCCATGGATTGTAGCCTGCCAGGCTCCTCTGTTCATAGGATTCTCCAGGCAAGAACACTGGAGTGGGTTTCCATTTCCTTCTCCAAGGAGTGGTTTGAGGTATGCCCTTCTGCTTGTTTCCCCTGGTAAGGAAAGAGCCAACTTGATGTATTTCCCCCTATAACTGGCAATCTCCCATCCCTGCACCCCCCAGGGAAGACTGGCATTCCTTGATTGGTTGATGGTGAGAAAACAGGGTGGTTTCACAGGGGTTAACATTATCAGTCCCTGGGCACCGGGAGGCCTTAGGCTATGTACTCATAGTCTTAAAGTAGTTAACATCTTCCTTTTGGTGAGAAGTTTTTCACATCAGTAAAACAACTCAGAGAGAGGATATCTCCTCAGAGAGGAGATAAAGCAGAAGATATGGGGGAAAGCCTGTCCCAGGAAGGCCCCTTAGAGTCCTGCTTGGTTACATCAACAAATCATCATCCTAAAAGAAAAGCCATATCTATTCCTAAATAATCACTTTTGCCTTATACATAGTTTTTTCTACCAGTTTAGCCTCTTTGGTGGGCTTCCCTGGTGGCTCAGACTGAAGAATCCGCCTGCAATGCAGGAGACCTGGGTTCAATCCCTGGGTTGGGAAGATCCCCTGAGGGAGGGCATGGCAACCCACTCCAGTGTTCTTGCCTGGAGAATCCCTGTGGACAGAGGGGCCTGGCAGGCTACAGTCCACGAGGTTACAAAGAGTTGGACCTGACTGAGGGATTAAACACAGCCTCTTTGGTATTAGCATTTACTAGGCTCCCAGAAATGCCCTCTTTTTATGAATTCAATTGCCATTCAATCTCTGACCCCAGGAGACAGCTGCTGTCTTTCCCTGCAGGAGTCTTCTTCACCAGTTGGATGCTGACAGCCACTCTGACTGCATATCTTTCCCTGGAAGACCCTTAGTAGCAGGACTCATTTGGCAATGACCTTTCTGGTGTGCCCCTCCCCCAGGACTTCCCAGGGAGCTGAGCTCATTAGAAAAGAAACTCAAGAAAGATTAAGAGAGGCACACTCTTGTGTGTGCGGTTTCTTAAAAAAAATTAAACATAGACTTAGCATGGGCCCACCAATTCCACTTCTAGGTCTATATCCCCCCAAAATTGAAAGCCTGGACATAAATGGATACTTGTACACAAAGTTCATAAAAGTAGTATTCACAGTAGCCAAGAGGTAGGAGCAGTCCAAATGCCCATTAATAGACACAGGGATAGACAAAGTGTGGTTTGTACACACAATGAAATATTATTCGGCCATAAAAGGAAAAGACATCTGACACATGCTACAATACGAAGCTTGAAGGCATTATGCTAAATGAAATAAATTGGTCACAAAAGGACAAATTTAGTGTGATTCCACTTATCCAAAGTACCTAAAGCCATCAAATTCATAGGGACAGAGAATAGAATGGTGGTTGCCAAGGATCATGGGGAAGTGTGCGTGTCCTCAGTCACTCAGTTGTGCCCAACTCTTTTGCAACCCCATGGACTGTAGCCCACCAGGCTCCTCATGGTATTTTCCAGGCAAAAATACTGGAGTGGGGTGGGGGAGGGGTGCTTCTCTAGTGGTCCAGTGGTTAAAAATCCACCTTGCAATGCAAGGGACTCCAGTTCAATCCCTGGTCCGGGAAGATCTCTCATACCTAGGAGCAACCAAACCAGTGCATCACAACGACTAAGCCAGCGCTCTAGCCCAAGAACAGCAGCTACTGAAGCCTGTGTACCTAGAGCCCATGCTACACAACAGAAGCCGCCGCAATGAGAAGCTCGCACACCACAACTCGAGAGTAACCTTCAATCACTGCAACTACAGCAGAGAAAACTTGCCTACAGCAATGAAGACCTACCGTGGCCAGATAAATAAATAGACCTTTAAAAAAAAAAGAATGCTGGAGTGGGTTGTCGTTTCCTTCTCCAGGGGATGTTTCCCACCCAGGGATTGAACCTGCATCTCTTGCATTTGTAGGAGGATTCTTTACCACTGAGTCACCTGGGAAACCCCAGTTTAATGGATATAGAGTTTCTTTTTCTTTTTAAATTTTATTTATTTATTTAGGGTTGTTGCTGGGTCTTCGTTGATGTGCACGGCCTTTCTCTAGTTGCGGAGAGCAGGGCCTACTCTCTGGTTGGGGTGTACAGTCTTCTCATTGCAGTGGTGGCTTCTTGAGCACAGGCTTAGCTGTCCCGAGGCATGTGGGGTCCTCCTGGACCAGGGATCGAACCCATGTCCCCTGCAGATGGATTTTTAACCACTAGACTACCAGGGAAGTCCTGGGTATGGAGTTTCTGTTTGAAAACCTGAAAAAGTTCTGAAGATGGATGTTTCTGATGCTTGCACAACATCATGAATGTATGTAATGTCATTACACAGTGCACTTAGAAAGTGGTTAAAACGGTCAATTTTACGTTGTGTATATTTTGCCAAGGTTGAAAAAATAACAATAAATGGAAAATAAAAGGAACGCACACGCTCTTCCCTGCTTCTGCTCTTCAGTAAGCTGGTGACCAAAAATAGACGCCCGGCGTTAGCATGTGTGCCTGTCTCCTTAACTGCCTTGTTTTAGATGCAGATGTTTTCACTTGCAGTGTTTCGGGGGGACTAGGAACTCAGAATGTGCTGCTGTGGCATTTCTGAACCCAGTCAAACTTTGATTGGTTTGAATGGCGGTGCTCGGCTGGAGATAAACATCAAACCCAGGAAAACTGCAGTCTTTCTCTTTTGCACAAGCTCTAGCTTAACAAGATGTCTTTCAAGCAGGGCTGCCTGTGGGATCAAGCATTTTCTTTGTTCCCTGAAATACTATTTTTTAATGCTCATGAGGGATGCATGTGTGTGTTTTCTCTTTCATTTTTCTCTCCCCCCCCCCTTTTTTTTTTTAAATGGCTTTTTGCCTACCTAAGATGAAAAAGCAGAAATGATCAGTGAGTTAGTTACTGCCCGAGTCTCAGAAGGGATGAGAAGGGGGACAGCCCAGCAGAGTCTCTTATCCAAAAAACCAAAGAAGCTCATCCTGGGGTTTGAGACTTTCCTATTCCTCTGCCCCGCTGCTCTTCAAAGACTCTGTGGACCTGTCAGGACCCAGAGAGAAATGAAATTAGAGGTGCTCCCCTTAGGAGAGGAATGGGTATTGTCCACCAAAAAAAAATAGTCACAAACTGGAAGGTGAGAGTTATGTTTTCTTTGGTGGGAATTTTTAGAAATTTCAGGCTTGGGAGACAGCATCTCAAGTAACCCTGAGATAACCGCTCCAAGGAGGCAGGCGGGTTGGAAACGGGAGGGAGGAATCAGGTCATATAGAAGTTTGCAGCAAGAGGCAGGTAGTCTGAATATCAAAAGATTACCGTTGATTAAGGCAAATCGTATATCTCAAGTTAAAGAATTTAGCCCTTTTCTATGTATGGAAAGATGCAAGAGTCTGGGCTCACTGACATCATTCCTTGCATGTATATCTCAGCTATCAGGGGCCAGTATACTGCAGTCTTTTCACATTCTCTACCCCACCCCCACCCCCAGTTCCTCAGTGCTCACCTTACGGAGTGGAAGAAGTAGTAGGCATTGCTCTTCCTGGGTACCCTTGGGGGTTCAGAAATTCACATTTGGAGGGCCGGAATCCCTGATGACTGTGACATTCTTGCCTACTGATATAGCAGGAAATACTCCATTTCTCAGTACCATAAGTTGAAAATCCTGGGTTTGACCCTAAGTTGGGCTTCCCCAGTGGCTCTGTTGGTAAAGAATCTGCCTGCAATTCAGGAGACCTAGGTTCAAGGCCTGGGTAGGGAAGATTCCCCCAGAGAAGGAAATGGCAACCAACTCCAGTATCATGCCTGGAGAATTCCATGGACAGAGGAGCCGGGAAGGCTACAGTCCGTGGGATAGCAAAGAGTTAGACGTGACTGAGTGATTGACTAACTTCTGTTACTAAAGCCAAACCCACCCTCTGTATCCTAACACCAGATTAAACCTTGGAGCCACAGTGGGCTAATGCCCGCAAACCTGTGTGTCCCCACCCTGGAGGGGGCTCTGAGGAGTCTTCTGGTCCAGGAGTGTTACTGATAAGAGTCAGGCTAGGTGCAGAGCCCCCGCTCCTTCAACCCAGAGACCACCTGGCATCAGACGATGATGGATGAACTGTGACCTTCTCTGGAATGAAGAGTGCTTCATCAAGGAGTTAACACATTCCATTTGGTGAGGGTTTCCTGCAGAAGAGCTCAAAGATGACATGCATCCCTTGAGGAAGAGCCAGGACCTTGCCTCCAAGGCTGTACTACTGTTTCTTGACTGCTGTCTTATCTCCACATCCCCTCCCTTCCCTGATTAGCAACTTTTGAATCTGCCTTTGGGAACTCGGAGAAGAGGGGACACAGAAAGTGTTTTGTGCCCTGGAGCCCCATAGGGTTCATTTAGGTCTCATTCAGTTCGGTCGCCCAGTCAGGTCCAACTCTTTGTGACCCCATGGACTGCAGCTCACTAGGCTTCCCTGTCTATCACCAACTCCTGGAGCCTACTCAAACTCATGTCTATCGCATCAGTGATGCCATCCAACCATCTCCCCTTCTCCTCCTGCCTTCAATCTTTCCCAGCATCAGGGTCTTTTCAAATGAGTCAGTTCTTCAAATCAGGTGGCCAAAGTATTTGGATTTGAGCTTCAGCATCAGTCCTTCCAAGGAATATTCAGGACTGATTTCCTTTAGGATTGACTGGTTTGATCTCCTTGCTGTCCAAGGAACTCTCAAGAGTCTTCTCTAACACCACAGTTCAAAAGCATCAATTCTTCAGTTCAGCCTTCTTTATGGTCCAACTCTCACATCCATACATGACTACTGGAAAAACCATAGCTTTGACTAGATGAACTTTGTTGGTAAAGTAATGTCTCTGCTTTTTAATATGCTGTCTAGATTGGTCATAACTTTTCTTCTAAGGAGCAAGTGTCTTTTAATTTCATGGCTGCAGTCACCATCTGCAGTGATTTTGGAGCCCATAAAAATAAAGTCTCTCACTGTTTCCACTGTTTCTCCATCTATTTGCCATGAAGTGATGGGACCGGATATCATGATCTTAGTTCTCTGAATGTTGAGTTTTAAGCAAACTTTTTCACTCTCCTTTTTCACTTTCATCAAGAGGATGATGATGCCATAAGGGTGGTGTCATCTGACTGTCTGAGGTTATTGGTATTTCTCCCGGCAATCTTGATTTCAGCTTGTGCTTCTTCCAGCCTGGCATTTCACGTGATGTACTCTGCATATAAGTTAAATAAGCAGGGTGACAATATACAGCCTTGACATACTCCTTTCCTGATATGGAACCAGTCTGTTGTTTCATGTCCAGTTCTAACTGTTGCTTCTTGACCTGCATACAGATTTCTCAGGAGGCAAGTCAGGTGGTCTGGTATTCCCATCTCTTTCAGAATTTTCCACAGTTTATTGTGATCCACACAGTCAAAGGCTTTGGCATAGTCAATAAAGCAAAAGTAGATGTTTTTCTGGAAATCTCTTGCTTTTTTGATGATCCAACAGATGTTGACAATTTGATCTCTGGTTTCTCTGCCTTTTCTAAATCCAGCTTTAACATCTGGAAGTTGATGGTTCACATACTGTTGAAGCCTGGCTTGGAGAATTTTGAGCATCACTTTGCTAGCGTGTGAGATGAGTACAATTGTGCAGTAGTTTGAACATTCTTTGGCATTGCCTTTCTTTGGGATTGGAATGAAAACTGACCTTTTCCAGTCCTGTGGCCACTGCTTAGTTTTCCAGATTTGCTGGCATATCCTGGAGAAGGGAAAGGGTACTCACTTCAGTATTCTGGCCTAGAGAATTGGGTTGGTTTCATTACTTACTAGCTTTTGACTTGACTGATGTGCTAAGTTCCAGTTTCAGCATCTGTGAAGTGGGAGTAATAATGAGATATACTTCACAAGGTAGTAAAGTGAAAGAAAGTGAGAAAGTGTTAGTTGCTCAGTCTTCCAAATCTGCATTGCAGGCAGATTCTTTACCATCTGAGCCACCAGGGAAGCTTCACAGGGTAGTGGTGAAAATTAAATGAGATAATAACGTGGACAGAGAATGTCACCTGCCATACCAGTAAACAAATGCTATTGCAGCCATGAAGCCTTCAGCCACTGTAATCTGCCCTGGCTAAGCACCCTAAGAGGATTCAGGATAGGAAAAAAAAAAAGAAGAAGACACTGTTTTTTAGAGGCCCTAGATACTTAAGTTGCATATCAAAAGAATTATTTCAATGAGCTCAGACTCTTAACAGCTTCCCTTAAGTAGAAAAGGGCTAAATTCATTAACTTAAGATGTCTTTTTTTCTTTAATTAACAGTAATCTTTTTGATGTTCTTACTACCTGTTTATCTGTTTTTGGAAAAACTATATTTCTTGTCTCCTCCCTCCCTTAGTTCTTTGAAATAGTCCCTCAGAGCTATCTGACGGGCTGACTCTCGAGCTTAAGTATTCAATTTGTCCACCAAATAAAACATAATTCTCAAATTTTAGGTTTTGCACTTTTTTTCAGCGAACAATAATAAAAAAAGCACCCAGCATGCACAATGGCTCACACTAACAGCTCAATGAAGTTTAGATCATGGGACAGGAAAGAGCCTTTTACATTACTAACTCCTGATTCTGCAGAGGGAGAGAGAAGTTTATGGTTGATCATGGAAGAAAAATTCTGTGACGCCTATAATTTGAAAAATCCAAACGTGCCCTTTAAAAACACAACTCACTCCGATGGCTGCTAAAGAGATGTCCAGTGGAATACAAGGAGGCATATCTTATTTTCAAAAGGGTTACCTCATCCCTGATGTTTGGCAATAGTGATTTTCCACACACAGGCAAGAATTTTATAGACTCCCTTTAATAGCGATGTGTCAGAATCAGGAACAGTGACAATATATCGTTTCATGACTCCAAATTCAACTCTTCTTAAAAGTACTGTAGCAAAATGCCAGCTAAGTGTGGGATTTACTGATTTAGCTGTGGAGGAAAGAAATTCTGCAGATCAGATCAATACAGCCAGTAAAAACAAACTGCACAATCCCCATTTTCTGCCGGAGGTCTATAAGTGAGGGCATTAGATGAGGCACCTGAATTATTCCCGAACACTTCATCTTGAGTGGCTGGAAATGGTACTTTACAACCATTACAGGGAAAGTATGATTTTAGGTCACCATGATTAAATTAAATGTCTTGTACAAAAAAAAGTTATAGTTAACATTTGCGGGGGGTGTCCAAAGATTAGAAGCCATAAGAGAATAGTTTTAATCATTCAGAGTATCGGGACAAACCCAAACCCCCAATTAATTAGTTCAATGACTTTTAGGAACCACATCTCCTGCAATAAGAAGATATAAATTTAGAATATAATTTTTTTGGACAACCGGCAGCCATATATGGAAACATGATTACTCACGACTACTTTTAAAATTATTTTATCATTGTCATCACCTTATCTTTATATTTTTACTAATAGTGATACTTTAGCATAAGAGTAATTTCTTTTATCTACCTCGAGAACTAGCCAATTTCCAAGATCTGACATGTACTATTTTTTTTTTTATCTTTCATTAATCATTTCAATTTATTTTAATATTTTAGTTTTTTTTTTCTTTTAATTTTTTAACACGTACTATTATTGATAAAGGTGTACATTAGTGGTTATTTTGAAGGACAATTTAACCTTGCCCATTATAATGGAAAACTTATATTTGCTTCAGTCCAAGAGTACTACTACTAAATAACTCTCTGAGAAAAGTATTCACAGCTGTGTCCAAAAAATGAAGGAAAAAAAAAAACAAACAAACCCATGTGGTTCACTGAAGCATTGTGTGTGCAAGTGAAAACAAGGATATAATGTGAACACACTTCATTCAGGGAATCACAAAATAAGCTGTACATGTCCACAATGTTAAACAGTTTGCAACAATTAAGCAAATAAAATAAGTGTCTACCAACAGACATAAGACAATATCTATACTCAGCAGAATACGTTTAATACCTGGCTCATCAGGGAAGAAAATCCTTGACTTGCAGTTTGCTTCTTCCCATGATGTAAATACTCCCACCATGGTCAGCTATGCTATGCTATGCTACGCTAAGTCACTTCAGTCATGTCCGACTCTGTGTGACCCCATAGACGGCAGCCCACCAGACTCCCCCGTCCCTGGGATTCTCCAGGCAAGAGTACTGGAGTGGGTTGCCATTCCCTTCTCCATTGCACGAAAGTGAAAAATGAAAGTGAAGTCGCTCAGTCATGTCGGACTCTTCGCGACCCCATGGACTGCAGCCTACCAGGCTCCTCCGTCCATGGGATTTTCCAGGCAAGAGTACTGGAGTGGGGTGCCATTGCCTTCTCCAACCATGGTCAGCTACAAGCTATCAATGTGATGCTACTGAATGTGGAATTGGAAAGACACATGCACATTGGCTCTTACCAGTGTGTGCTGGTCACCATCAATATATTACTGTGCAGGGCAATATGGGCTTCCCAGGTGGCGCTAGTGATAAAGAATCCACTTGCCAATGCAGGGAGATGTAAGAGATGTGGGTTTGATCCCTGGGTTGGGAAGATCCCCTGGAGGAGGGCATGGCAACCCACTCCAGTATTCTTGCCTGGAGAATCCCATGGACAGAGGAGCCTGCTGGGCTATGGTCCATAGGGTCACAAAGAGTCAGACACGACTAAAGTGATTTAGCATACACTCATGTGTGTGCAAGATACTACAGAACTAAACTACCCACCACTATGCACTTGTTTGTGTACATACATATCAAACTAGATAATGGGTCACCTCTGGGGCAGGATGTGAGCCTGCTAGTGGAAAGGATGTTTGGTAGTGACTTCTGCTTCGTAATATTTGAACATTTTTAAACTGAAAATATACTAACTGTGAAATTAAACTACATTTAAAAGAACAATGGAAATTATATGGACTATGTCCTTGAAAAGGTGGATGTGATTTTGATAATTTGGGCTGAGACAGGCTTGAACTCAGAGGGATTGATAGATTAAAAGATGGAAAGAGACTGCATTAGATTGGAGATAGATTGAGTTCAGTTCAGTTCAGTCGCTCAGTCATGCCTGACTCTTTGTGCCTGACTCTTTGTGACCCCATGGACTGGAGCACCCCAGGCCTCCCTGTCCATCACCAACTCCCAGAGTTTACTCAGACTCATGTCCTTTGAGTCAGTGGTGCCATCCAGCCATCTCATCCTGTTGTCCCCTTTCTTCTCCCACCTTCAGTCTTTCTGAGCATCAGCATCTTTCCCAACAAGTCAGTTCTTCACATCAGGTGGCCAAAGTACTGGAGTTTCAGCTTCAGCATCAGTCCTTTCAAGGAATATTCAGGATTGATTTCCTTTTGATGGACTGGTTGGATCTCCTTGCAGTCCAAGGGACTCTCAAGAGTCTTCTCCAACACCACAGTTCAAAAGCATCAATTCTTCAGCGCTCAGCTTTCTTTAAAGTTCAACTCTCACATCCATACATGACTCCTGGAAAAACCATAGCCTTGACTAGATGGACCTTTGTTGGCAAAGTAATATCTCTGCTTTTTAATATGATGTCTAGAATACCATGGACGGGGGAGCCTGGTGGGCTGCCATCTCTGGGGTCGCACAAAGTCGGACACGACTGAAGCAGCAGCAGCAGCAGGTTGGTCATAACTTCTCTTCCAAGGAGCAAGCATCTTTTAATTTCATGGCTGCAGTCACCATCTGTAGTGATTTTGGGGCCCAAAAAACTAACATCTCTCACTGTTTCCATTGTTTTCCCATCTACTTGCCATGAAGTGATAGGACCAGATGCCATGACCTTAGTTTTCTGAATGTTGTGTTTTAAGCCAACTTTTTCTTGCTCCTCTTTCACTTTCATTAACAGGATTTTTAGTTCTTCTTCACTTTCTGCCATAAGGGTGGTATCATCTGCATATCTGAGGTTATTGACATTACTCCTGGCAATCTTGATTTCAGCTTGTGCTTCATCTAGTCCAGCGTTTTCTTATGGTGTACTCTGCATATAAGTTAAATAATCAGGGTGACAATATACAGCCTTGACATAGTCCTTTCCCAATTTGGAACCAGTCTATTGTTCCATGTCCAGTTCTAACTGTTGCTTCTTGACCTGCATACAGATTTCTCAGGAGTCAGGTCAGGTGGTCTGGTATTCCCATCTCTTAAAGAATTTTCCACAGATTGTTGTGATCCACACAGTCAAAGGCTTTGGCATAGTTAATAAAGCAAAAGTAGATGTTTTTCTGGAACTCTTGCTTTTTCGATGATCCAACAGATGTTGGCAATTTGATCTCTGGTCCCTCTGCATTTTCTAAAACCAGCTTGAACATCTGGAAGTTCATAGTTCATGTACTGTTGAAGCCTGGTTTGGAGATTTTTGAGCATTATTTTGCTAGTGTGAGATGAGTGCAATTGTGTGATAGTTTGAACATTCTTTGCCATTGCCTTTCTTTGGGATTGGAATTAAAACTGACCTTTTCCAGTCCTGTGGCCACTGCTGAGTTTTCCAAATTTGCTGGCTTACTGGGTGCGGTGCTTTCATAACATCATCTTTTAGAATTTGAAATAGCTTAACTGGAATTCCATCACCTCCACTAGCTTTAATCTAGAGATAGATTAGATGGATTAAAAGTGAAAGTGAAAGATTTATAAGTAGACGATAAATAAGATAGATGGATGACAGTTACATACATAGATAAATGACCGATGAGATACTAATAGAATATATAGATAAGATAGATTTGATATATTGAATAAATTAGAGAGAGAGAATTTTGAGGAGCAAGGGAGTGAGGGCAAAAGAAACAGAAAAATATGGACGTCCATGGGTGTGTGTTCAGGTGGGGCTGGGGATTGATTGAGGTATCGGACAGTAGAATGGATCAAGAAGATGGAGGAGAAGGAGATGCTAGAGTTGGGAAAGGAAACTCAGGTAAGAACAAAGTCCAGATCAAGAGCTCCTTTGTGGATCAACATAGCAAGGGAGATGCTCTTCCCTGGTGGCTCAGATGGTAAAGAATCTGCCTGCAATGCAGGAGACAGGTTTGATCTCTGGGTTGGGAAGATCCCCTGGAGAAGGAAATGGCTACCCACTCCAGTATTCTTGCCTGGAGAATTCCATGAACAGAGAAGTCTGGCAAGTTACAGCCCAAGGGGTCACAAGGAGTCAGACTGAACAAATTTCACTTCACTAGTAAAGGAGGAGAAGAAAACAGAGGGTGGGGAGCAGTCGCAGATTTAGATCACCATGCGGGACCAGTGCAATGGGCCCTGTGTTTCTCTACTACAGAGGCAGGAAAGCAGGGAAGGGCCCTTAGCCTGTTAGTATGTCCTATAATTGGATGGTGAGGAGCACAGAGCTGATGCTTTATAAATCAGCAGCAGAGATCATTGGCTGATAGCTACGGCTGAGGAGCTGGGATCCAAGCTTTGGGGAAAGTGGAAAAGGCTTGAAATAGTCCTTGAGAAGAATAGGCATGTGAGCTGAGCCATTGCACAAGTGCAGGAAATGTTAAGGTCCAGTCTGAGTTAGGGGATATGAATTTATATTGAAATCCATTTTTCCTGTTATGTGAGCTCTTATTTTGGAACCCTGGAGTAGACATGAAGAAAGGAAAAATGGGTGTGTTCATCAGGCAGAGGAAGCCAGGTTCACAACTCTATCTCTCACTCACAGTGAGACCAGGGGGCATCCTTTATCAAATCTAAGCCCTGGTTTCAGCATCTGCAAAATGGGGAGAAGAATAGCACATACCCCATGGCTCTACATTGTTGTGCTGCTAGAGAACCAGAGGAGACAGCAGTGGGGGAGACCTGGGCATAGTATAAAGTGCAGGGCGTGTCTTAAAGCACCAGGGCCCCTGTCTCTCAAGTCCTAATAAATCTCAGTGGAACATAAAGGGTCAGTTGATAATGGAAAGCAGCTAAGTGAACGTGACCCAGTCCATGCTCAGGGCACGAGAAATTCCCGAAAAGTGGTGTTCTGAGAAGTGTTTGACCTCACTCAAAGACACCAGAGAAGGAAGGTGACTTTTCAGAAATACAGGGGAGGAGCTCTGGCCCTAGGCTCCAAGTTTGACCAGCAGACCCTTAACCAGGTCCTACAGATGGTTTGAAAAAGAAGTTTGAGAAAAGAGACTCAGAATTCTTGCACCCACTCCCAGTGAACTCAGGTGGGATCCTAGGCTCTGGCCAAGTTCTTTCTTTACTGGGGGAAAAAGTCATGATATAAAAATATCCTAGGGGACCACCTGCATCACAAGGATAATGATTAACATGCTCTTCAAAACACCTGGAATCTTCCTTCATAATAAATCCTGGGTGAATGTTGAGTGTGTGTTAGTCACTCAATTGTGTCTGACTCTGCGACCCCATGGACTGTAGCCCACCAGGTTCCTGTGTCCATGGAATTCTCCAGGCAAGAATACTGGAGTTGGTTGTCATGCCCTCCTCCAGGGGATTTTCCTAACCCAGGGATCAAACCCACATCTCTTATGTCTCCTTCATTGGCAGGTGAGTTCTTTACCATCTGAGCCACCAGGGAAGCCCCTGGGTGAATGTTCAGGACAAACCCAAATAGGAAAGGGTGTTTCATAACTGGTTGGTCATTACCTACAAATCCCTTGTCATCTCCCCTAGCCTGGCAACACACTGTCTTTCTGTTTTTTGAACACTCTGTGGTCTTTTACACCCCGGGGTCTTTAAATTTGTTTAACATTTGCTTAGAATGTTCTCCTTTCATGTTTTCCCAGGTGTAGCTCATTTCCATCTTTCAGGTCCTGGCTGAAATGTCTTTGTGGGGATATCAATGCAGTTAGGGCTAAATCATGACATGTCTTAAATTGGGCACTAAGGAATTAGGGCATCATCCTGAAGGCAATGGGGAAGATCTGACATATTTTTGAGTAGAGGAGAGACTTGTCCGAAACAGAGCTTCAGATAAATCATTTTTGTGGTGTGTTGTGGGATGAATCGAAGAGGGATGAGATTGAAAGCAAAGAGACCAATTACAAGGCCATGGTAAAAGTCGAAATGAAATATGAAGATCAAAAATAATGATGGAGAAGACTGATTGAAGCAAGACTTATGAATCAATAAAAGAATAAACACACATAAACACATACACACAATTTTTGCACACATGCCTCAAACACAGAACATCCTTAGATCAAAGCACAGGGAGAAAAGATGTCCAACAGGGTGAAATGTGAAAATACGTGATGAGATCTGCATCTTGCAGGCTGCAGGTGGGTTTTGGGGTTTTAGGTCCACTCAGCATTGATCGGGAACAGGGCAGAAAGACAGATCATCATCCCCTTCCTTTAATCTACACACGAAGTCAGGTTTGCATCTGAAAATCAGCTCCTTATTGATCTTAACCTTGTTAATATTCATGAGGCTCTATCAAGAAGTAGGAGATTTTAACATGGTCGCCCCCACGCTCTAAATCAATTCTCATTGATTTCAATAGACTTCATCCACCCAAGCATTGATGTTGCCCCCTCCCATGAAAACCTGTTCCCAAGGTCCTTTGGAACATGTAAGTGGTACAAGAAGCTGGTTGGTCTTGCTTGCCATCATCTGGACTTTGGGGGTACTCAGGGCGGTGAGAGATAGTATTTGAGCAGCCTCTGCTCCTCTTTGGGGCTACGTGAGACTGATCATCTCTTAAATCCATTCAGCCACAAAGCCATGCTCCCCTCAAGTCTCAGCCACTCAGAGGGAAGACAGAGTCCTTCCTACCTTTAGGCACATGTCCATTTCAAGACAAGGCTGACTTTTCCTAAAATTTAGAGGCTGCTGCTGCTGCTACTGCTAAGTCACTTCAGTCGTGTCCGACTCTGTGCAACCCCATAGACGGCAGCCCACCAGGCTCCCCCGTCCCTGGGATTCTCCAGGCAAGAACACTGGAGTGGGTTGCCATTTCCTCCTCCAATGCATGAAAGTGAAAAGTGAAAGTGAGTCGCTCAGTCGTGTCTGACTTGTAGCGACCCCATGGACTGCAGCCCACCAGGCTCCTCCATCCATGGGATTTTCCAGGCAAGAGTACTGGAGTGGGGTGCCATTGGTTACCTGTCCTTAAAGGCCTCTTACAAGTTCAGGTGACAACCCATTCTGTCCTCAAATACAACTGAGTTCAGAGCAGAATCTCACAAACCCATAGCTCTGGCTCAGAATTCTTTTTTTTTTTAAATTAATTAATGCATTTATTTATATGGTGGCACCAAGTCTTAGTTGCATGTGGCACGTGGATCTTTCAGTTGCTGCACACAGGCTTTCAGTTGCAGCACGCGGGCTTTCAGTGGCAGCATGTGGGATCTAGTTCCTGGACCAAGAAGCAAACCCAAGTCCCCTGCACTGAGAGTTCAGAATCCCAGTCACCAGTCCATCACAGAAGTCCCTCCAGCTCCGAGTTCTTTTCTCTCCTCAATTTGTGCAAGGAAAGGACTGAGCCTTTCTTCACAGCCAAGGTTTCCTTTGAAGGACTGGGAACCCAATTCAAGTGACTTTCTTTTATTCTTTTTAGTATCTTTCCCTCTTTTATTTCTTTCTGTTTATATATATATACACACATAATTTTTTTATTATGGTTGTGTCTTATTTTATTAACAAAAGTATTCACCTCTTGTATCAGGGAAGATGTCCAAATGGTGAGTTGTAGTGCAGCATTAACTCCGGATTATACCCCAAAGAAGAAGAGTCACAATTGAACTTGGTGAAGTTTGTGAACACCAGCCCATGACAAGAAAGTGAAGGCAACCTCTGGCCAATGGCCAGCGAGAAACTGCATAAGCCGATTCTTCCCCAGATGAACCTCAGAGGAGACTCCAGCCCTGACTGACGGCTTGATCGCAGTCTTATAGGAACCCAGCTAAACCCTGCCTATGTTCTGTACCCACGGAAACTGTAAGATAATAAATGTGCTTTGTTCTAAGCCACTAAGTTGTGATAACTTGATACACAGCCATATATAGCCAACGCAGTGCTTGTGTAGTTTATATTTCTGAAGGGATATCACAGTTTAGTAGCTGATATAGCACATATCAAGCCCACCTAGAATCAGCTATCAAACTCCATTTATTAACGGAGCTGGGTAGGGAATTCCTTGGTGATCCAGTGGTTAGGCGTTCACCTGCCAATGCAGGGGACACGGGTTTGATCTCTAATTCAAGAAGATGCCACATGCTGTGGGGCATCTTGGCCCCTGAGCTACAGCTACGGAAGCTCACATGCCTACAGCCCGTGCTCGGCAACAAGAAAAGTCACTGCAGTGAGAAGCCTGCGCACTGCAACAAGGAGTAGCCCCACTTGCTGCATCTGGAGAAAGTTGGTGCAGCAACAAAGACCCAAATACAGCCAAAAATAAATGATTAAAAAAAATTTTTAAAGAGAGTTTGTAGGTACTTGGCACTGACGACACTTTCTGATCCTCCCCAAACACATGACGTATATACAATCATTATCTCCATGTTTCATATGAGAAGACTGAGCCACAAAGAAGTGAACTAGCTTTCCCAATGCTGCCCAGATTTATATTAGGAGTAGTGGAGCATTACTTCAAACTGGGTTATTATCTAACTGCAAAGGATGCTCTTAAACACTGAACTGTCTCAGGTGCTAAAACTACCCCCGCAGAGTGTGTGGCACCCCAAAAAAACAGAGCAGGTAAGCCTTTGCTGTATAGATGGCTATACTACCTTCTTAATCTAGGTATTACAGATGAGGAAACAGAGGCTCGTGGATTTCAAATGTTTCATCCTAGCCCATCTACACTGGATGGGACCAGGATTGGAACCTGGGCAAGTTAATGTCAAAGTGAAAGTGAAGTTGCTCAGTCATGTCCAACTCTTTGCGACCCCATGGACTGTAGCCTACCAGGCTTCTCCGTCCATGGGATTTTCCAGGAAAGAGTGCTGGAGTGGATTGCCATTTCCTTCTCCAGGGGATCTTCCTGACCCCAGGAATCGAACCCGGGTCTCCCGCATTGCAGGCAGACGCTTTTACCGTCTGAGCCACCAGGGAAGCCCAACAAAAATCCCATGCCACTTCTCTCTCTTCCCCTTCTTCTTTGCTCTGCATAAAAGTATAGCCTAAACCCACCCTTTCTTTTTTTAGTTAATTTTTTAATGTTGATTGATTGATGTATTTGTCTGTGCAGGGTCTTAGTTGCAGGATGTAGGATCTCTAGTTGTGACATGGGGACTCTTAGGTGCAGCCTCTGGAATCTAATTACCTGACTAGGGATCAAACCCGGACCCCTGCCTTGGAAGTTCGGAGTCTTAGCCCCTGGGAAAGTTCCCCTCCCCTTTATTTGTCATCCTGATTTAGCAAACTCCTCTGAACTCTTCTTTCCTGTGTTCAGCCAACATTTATGGAGCATTTGCTTTGTGCCAAGCACATTTCAGGCCTTGGAAACTCACAGACAGACACAGACAAGACAGCACCTTTGTGCTTGTCTCACTGGAGATTATTCAAGCTGCCAAGGTTCATCTATGCTATTTGCTGTTGTAACATGGTGCCTGGGAACTTGGTAGATGCGATGCTTTTTTTCATCAGTAGCTCTGCATGTCATTGGGAGAAAGCCTCATTTTGCCTGTTTTAGGCAGCTGCTCCTTTAACTCCTCAAGGTGGTCCCTAAATATGCCCCTGGTTTTCATAGCTCCAGACATTTTCCAGGCTTCCCGGATGATGTAGTGCGTAAAGAATCTCCTGCCAGAGCAGGAGACCCCAGAGATGCGTGTTCAATCCCTGGGTCAGGAAGATCCTCTAGAGGAAGAAATGCCAACTCACTCTAGTATCTTGCCTGGGAAAATCCCATGGACAGGGGAGCCTGGCAGGCTACAGTTCACGGGGTTGAAAGAGTCGAACACAACACAGGCATTTTCTTGGGATCCCTTGGCCCCTTTCGACCTGGAATGCCCTCTCAATACCTCTTTGCCTGTCTGAACATTCCTGTTCCCCTTCAAAGCCTTGGAAGGTCACCCCCTTTCTGCATCTACTCCTACTTTTACCATCACAGTTAATCTTACCCTGGTCATTTTTCTCCCAGCAATTTCACACATTTTGATTATAGCACCTAAAATATTCCATTACAGTTATTTGTTTTCTTTCTTTTTTTTAATTTTTTGGCCATGCCATATGGCACATGGGATCTTATTTCCCTGACCAAAGACTGAACTCAGGCCCCCACCATTGGAAACACAGAGTCTTATGTGGTTATTTGTTTGCAAATTTCTTCCCTCTATTAGGCTGAGAGTACTTTGCAAATCCACCTCCCAACTCAGCACATAGTAGCAATTCAACAAATGCTGGATGAACAGAATTCAGTTCATTCATTCCACAAATATTTACAAACCTCATTCCCTGTGCCAGGAATGACATTCGGGGATTCAGCAGAGAACAAAATACGCAAAAATCTCTGCCCTCTTGGAGGTAATATTATATTGATTCTACTTGTGATGCCTGGCTCTGTTGGGTCTCGTTGGCCAGGTTTTAATGGGCTTCCTTTGTGCTGTCTTTCAACCTAATGCCAGCCCTTGGCTACATGACTTGGGATTTATCTTGGGAAGCCAGTTTGTGCAAACATCTCTCCAAACCCTGGGAAATCTTCAAGAAGTCTGTAAACCAAGGAGACCATGTTGTTAACAGACACACCAGCGCAAATCTGTCCAAATGAAGTTGTCTTCTCAGAAGCAGCCCCCGCGGGAAACCGCAGTCTCAGTGAGGCTGCCAATGTCTGGACTATTTTTGGCCTCTTATTTTGGAGCTGTATATGGAATTTACAGCCCATTTGCGAACAGACTCAGTGGGGGGAAATGTCCCTTTTCAAGGCTTCATTTGTCACTAAATATGCCTAGCCATGTTTCATAGATGAACAGGTGAAGGAGCTCACCAATCCATCTATGTGGAAGCCAGAAAGAGAAAACGAAGAACCAGAAATGCACGCAGGTGTGTTTACTAGGCAGCGATCCCATCTCTCAACAGATACTGCCTGCAGAGTGACCTATATCTTGATTGGTAACCTCTCATTCCCGGTTACAAGTTACTTATCCATTCCCCACTGGTTGTCATTAATGTATTGATATGTGTTGATATTGATAGGATGTCATTGATATATGTCACTGTTGCAGTTGGTGAATCCAATGTTCCTTATTCGCAAGCAATGCTTCTTTCTGTCTTTGTGCACATATGCAAAAGATTATTTACCCAGCAATTGAGGTTTCAGGTCATAAAGTATGCACATCTTCAATTTGACCCATTATTGCTAAATTGATCTCTGATGAGACCTACCTACTTACAGTCACTCTGCAGTTGGTGAGAGCATCCCCTTCTTCACGTACTCAGCGAAAACCAGCATCACATAATGGGTGGGAAGTGATGTCTCATGTTAACTTGCATATCTATGACTTATTAATGTGGTTGAGCATTTTTTCCTATATATGTATGGCTATTTGACTTTCATATTCTGTGCTTTCTCTGTTTGTATCCTTTGTGCATTTTTTCCTAGTGGACTCTTTGTCTTTATATTGTTGATTTATAGGAATGTTTCTTACATTCCAGAGAGGAACCTTTTGTCAGTTATTTATACAAATGCCTGTTGGCATATGGAAGACTTTATTTCATTTAGTCAAATTTATAAGTCTTATCCTTTATGCTTTGCATTTTTTGTTTATTTAAAAAATGTAACGTCTCTACTTCAAGATCATAAAGATATTCCCATAAATTTTCTTCTAAAAGTTCTATTATTTTAGTATTTATTACTTGAAGATTTGATGTTTGTGTATGGTCTAAAGTAGAGACAAATTTTTTTTTTCCTGTAAAGATAGCCATTTTCCCCACTGCATTTACTGAATAAAGCGTACCCCCTCCCCTCACTACAACTCTTTGTTATGCCACCACAGTCTTGTGCTGAGTTTCTGGGTATGTTAAGGACTATTTCTACACTATCCTTTTCCTTTGATTGATTTGTCTATCTCTGTACCAAATTTACATTGCTTTAATTACCCTTAAAATAAATATTATCAATATATGGATATTGAACAGCAAGCCACTGCTCCTCCTACTTCACAGACATCATTTGGATATTGTAGCTGTCTCTGGACCTTTATATTTCTAGGAATAACTTAGGATTAGTTTTGTCAATTTCTACCAAAAACAAGCAAACAAAAAGTCTGCTTGGATTTGGTTAATTTTTTTTTATTACTTTAGACTGACTTTGTTTTTCATCAAAAGATAAAATATGCTTTTAAGAAAAGGAACTAGGAGAGGCACCTTCGGGCCTCAGGACGCAGGAGCCAGGAGTCTCCTTTGGTTCCTGTGCTACCACTAGAGATCTTCTCAGCATCACCCTTCCAGATGATGCAGTGGTAAAGAATCTGCCTGCCAACGCAGGAGAGGCAGGAGTCTGGGGTTCAATCCCTGGGTCAGGAAGATCCCCTGGAGTAGCAAATGGCAACCCACTCCAGTATCATTGCCTGGAAAATTCCATGGACAGAGGAGCCTGGTGGGCTGTAGTCCATGGGGTTACAAAGAGTTGGACACGACTGAGCATGCACATTTGGACACACATGCACCAGCTCAGTGTCACCATCACGTCCCCAAGCTGGATCCCAGGCTGATGGGGTCCGCCAACATGGGAACACTCCTGCAGCTTGCCACTGGACCCCAGCTGCAGTGGTCCTGCCCCTCCCAGGGCTTAGCCCCAAACTTGACGCTCAGTGTGATACCTCCTTGCCAATGTCCTGAATCACGTTCAGCATCCCTGATCCTAAAACATCAGCAACCTAATTATTCTCCCCCACAAATCCACAACCCTCTCATCACGCTCTGGCCCCAGACTGGTCTTCCAAAAAGATGGTCATGGCATCTCTCCAGAGATGCAGGCCTTGACTTCTCAGAGCTGGGCTGATACAGTAGCCACTCCCTCAAAGAAGCATTTAAATGTATGCCTTCAATCAGTTCAGTTCAGTTCAGTTCAGTCACTCAGTTGTGTCCGACTCTTTTTGACCCCATGAATTGCAGCAAGCCAGGCCTCCCTGTCCATCACCAACTCCCGGAGTTCGCTCAGACTCACATCCATCAAGTCGGTGATGCCATCCAGCCATCTCATCCTCTGTCCTCCCCTTCTCTTCCTGCCCCCAATCCCTCCCAGCATCAGAGTCTTTTCCAATGAGTCAACTCTTCGCATGAGGTGGCCAAAGTACTGGTGTTTCAGCTTTAGCATCATTCCTTCCAAAGAACACCCAGGACTGATCTCCTGGGTGGAAAATGAACAACCAGAATGGACTGGTTGGATCTCCTTGCAGTCCAAGGGACTCTAAAGAGTCTTCTCCAACACCACAGTTCAAAAGCATCAATTCTTTGGTGCTCAGCTTTCTTCACAGTCCAACTCTCACATCCATACATGACTACTGGAAAAACCATAGCCTTGACTAGACGGACCTTTGTTGGCAAAGTAATATCTCTGCTTTTGAATATGCTATCTAGGTTGATCATAACTTTCCTTCCAAGGAGTAAGCGTCTTTTAATTTCATGGCTGCAATCACCATCTGCAGTGATTTTTGGAGCCCGAAAAATAAAGTCTGATACTGTTTCCACTGTTTCTCCATCTATTTACCATGTATGCCTTAATGAATTACAATTCAAAAAAAAAAAAAGGAAAATTCCTATTAGCCACATTTCAAGAGCTCAGATCCACAGTATCCACATGTGGCTGCCATCACACCTATATTTCTACCATTGCAGAAGGTTCTAGGGGGCCGAGCCACAGAAATTCAAAGCATCTCTGGTTCCCTAGAGTGAGAGCCAAGTGGTGTACATGATACACACTGCTCCTGCCCTCACAGCTCCCACCTATCCATTTCTCTCCCTGCCTGCCTACTCAGATGAATTACCATCAGAGCATTTTCTCAGCCCTGCAAGCACCTTAGACCTTCCTGATCTGAGCTATGGCTTAGTCCGTCCCTGTAGTCTAGAAGGCCCTTCCTTCTCCAGCTCTTCTCTCTCCCAAGTCGATTTCTCCCATCAAGGTTCTGCTTAAGCTTATCACCACACCTCTAAGATCTCCTCCTCCCTAGTCTCCTTTTTGCAGCTTCCACAGCCTACTGTGTCCCTGTGGCACCCAGCCACTATGTTATTAAACTCAACTCATGCAGGGCAGCAGCTCTCCACAAAGTTCCCTCTCCTTGGATCCCAGCTCAGAGCCCTGCCCCAAGAAACTGTCAGGGCATAATTACAGAGCCTGCTGCTGCTGCTGCTAAGTCGTTTCAATCATGTCTGACTCTCTGCAACCCTGTGGACTGTAGCCCATCAGAATCCAAGAGATTCTCCAGGCAAGAATCCTGGAGTGGGTTGCCATGTCCCCCGTGTGTTAATCTGCTGGCTCCCAGCACCCCTCATCCTATAACTTAGCCCCCACCCCCTCTCTTCTACTCACTCCCCCATGTTTAATTACACTTAATTGCAAAATGGTCTGCTTGCCTTCCCTGTGCCGCCAAAAGTGTTTGTGTAAACAGCAGAGAGATCCTGTTCATTATAAAGACTTCCTCACATTCATCGCAGCCAGTTCCGGTCCCCTCTGATGGCAGAGGAGATAGGACCAGCCACTTGGAGACAGGAAGGAGTTTATTGAAAGGGAACACAGCCATCCTGAAGGGAGAGAGCAAGATAGACACGTGGTGCATGAGGTACATGCTTCTGTCCCTTAGGAGAGACAGACAAGGACAGGGAGAGATGGAGAAAGAGCAAGAGGGGTGGGAAGAAGAGACAAATAGAGAGAGAAAGCAGAAAAGCAAAGTCAAAATAGAAAGACACAGACAAGATTTATAGATAGAGGTAGACAGACAAAAGTGGACCCAAGAGCATGGCATCAGAGACATTGAGTGGGAGGTAAAGGTGCCCAAGCTGCTACATATTAATACATCCCTCACTTCCCACAGCATGCTTGCTCTAGGACAACGCAGATTACAACAGGCATGACAAATAGCACAGACACACAGAACATTGAGAAGCCATCAAGAGATCCAGTGGAAACCAAACTCAACTTCAGCCACCAGAATCTCAACGACCAGCATGATCAGCCTTGGATGCCATCCATGTTCATCTGATCCTGCCTCTCTGAAAAGATCCAGAGAGAAAAGTTTAGACTGTGGCCTGTGGTTCCTTGGGAGTCCCCTAGCTGGAGTTCTTAGCAAAAATCTGGATCTTTGCTGTGAACAGAACCAAACTGAGGCTATAGTAGAACAGGCGAAATATAACCAAAACTTTTTTCCCCCTAAATTTATGACTTCTAAAGGTTTTAGAGTTTGAAATGTGCCCAATAACATAATTCCTGGTCACTGGAGAGGGACAGCTTTTTCATGACAGTGAAAGGCTGCTTTTGAGCCACATAAATAAAACGAGTCTCTTTCCAGATTCCTCAACACTCTACTCTCAAGTTCTATCAGCCTATGCGTCAATCTGGGCAACTTACTTCCTCATCCGCTCATCTGTTCACGCACATTTATCAGGTGCCTCTTGTGGATCAGGTTCGCACCAGGTGCTACAGTGGCCAAGAGCACAAAAGTTCCGAGCCCCCGAAGGGTCTGATACATTGTGTGGCTAGTGAGTCAGTGTTAGTCACTCAGTCGTGTCTGACTGCGACCCCATGACTGTAGCCCCCAGGCTCCTCTGTCCGTGGAATTCTCCAGGCAAGAATATTGGAGGGGTTGCCATTCCCTTCTCCAGGGGATCTTCCTGACTCAGGAGTCAAATCTAGGTCTCCTGCCTTGCAGACAAGATTCTTTACCATCTGAGCCACCAGGGAAGCCCGTAGTATAGATAAGCAGATACTAAAGAAAGAATAATACAAACAGGAAGTGCACTAGGGATATGAATATGAGCAACAGATTAAAAGAGCATGGGCCCTCCAAAGAAATGAAAGCAGAGTCTGTCTTAGTCAGCTAGGGCTACCATAGTAAAGTGTTAGTAGCTCAGTCATGTCTGACTCTTTGCAACCCCATGGACTGTAGCCTGCCAGGCTCCTTTGTCCACAGAATTCTCCAGGCAAGAATCCTGGAGTGGGTTGCCATTCCCTTCTCCAGGAGATATTAAGGACCCAGGGATCGAATCCGGGTCTCTCGCATTGCAGGCAGATGCTTTACCATCTGAGCCACCAGGGAAGCCCTTAGGGCTACCGTAACAAAATACCAAAGATGGGGTGCCTTCAAAAATGGAAGCATATTTCCCACAGTTCTAGAAGCTGGAATTCTGAGATCAGGATGCAGCCTGGTCAGGTTCTCGTAAGCTCTCTCCTCCTGGCTTGAGGATGGCTGCATTCTCACAGTGATCACACAGGGCAGGAGGAAGCTCTGTGGCTCTTCGTCTTATTCTAAGGGCACTAGTCCCATAAAGCGAGCCCCACCCTCACGACCTAGCCTAAATCTAGTTATCTCCCAAAGGCCCCATCTCCTAATACCATCACATCATGAATACAATCATTCAGCTCGTAACAGACTCAATCAGGTGCTTATATCATACATGAATGTTCATAGCAACCCTATCTACAAT
This sequence comes from Bos taurus, assembly GCF_002263795.3. NCBI lineage: Eukaryota > Metazoa > Chordata > Mammalia > Artiodactyla > Bovidae > Bos > Bos taurus. Next base: position 68,313,889 of record NC_037340.1, on the reverse strand, counting down.
ACCCAAAGGTGGAAATAGCCCAAACGCCCATCAGAGGATGAATGACAAACACATCACGGCACAGATTGATACAAACAATACAGTATTCAGCCTTGAGAAAGGAATTAAGTACTGATGCACGCTGCAACCTGAATGAACCTGAAAATGCCATGCTAAGTGAAAAAAATAGTCACAAACAATTACAAACTGTATGATTCCGTTTATAGAAAATATCCAGAATAGATAAATTGATAGAGACAGAACACAACAGGTGGTTGTCAGGGTCCGAGAGGAGGGGCAATGGGTAGGAACTGCCTACTGGGTACACTGTTTCCTTTTGGGGTGTGAACTTTATCATAATAGAAAAAAAATGTAGTCCTAAGAGATAGAATTTTATGAGGTGAGCTAGTTTAAACTAGGCTTCTTCAGTGGCTCAGACAGTAAAGAATCTGCCTGCAATGCAGGAGTCCCAGGTTCGATCCCTGGATGGGGAAGATCCCCTGGAGAAGGGAATGGCTACCCACTCCAGTATTCTTGCCTGGAGAATTCCATGGACAGAGAAACCTGGCGGGCTACAGTCCATGGGGTTGCAAATCAGTCAGACAAGAAGTGAACAACTAGCATTCACTTTCGCTTAATTTAAACTGGGAGCCAAGGAAAGGCAACTCTGAAGAAGTGGCATGTATATGAAACCTGAAGGATGAATAGAAGTTAGTAGGGGGAATACTGGAGGCAGCAGAATCTGGGCAGAGTGAATAATATCCAGGAAAACCATCCAGTGAGAAAGAGCTGACTGGCACATTCGGGAATGAAAAGGAGCCAGGGTGGCTGGAGGACAGGCAGCAAAGAAAACTGGCTGCAGGTGAAACCAGATAGTTAGTCAGTGGCAGATTTTATGGGCATTTTCATTTTTGTTTTGTTTTGTTTTATCATTGATGGGAAAGAGAAGTGACATGATCTGATACACATGTTAAGATCAATCTGGATCCTTTGAGAATGGATTGGAAGTAACAGAAATGGTATCAAGGTCTCAATTATAATCAATCTCTCCTTCTCCCCCTCTCTTCCTTTTTTCTTTTCTTTTCTTATTTTTATATATGAACAGAATCTGGGCTGAATTTAGAAGTCCTGCGTCACAGCTTTCTTAACATCAAAGCAATACAGACTTTACTCCATTTTCTCCCTAACATTTCTGGTGCCAGAAAGGAAGTCCAGAGCTGGCTGGATTTCTCATTCTTTCCATTTAGCAATGCTTGCCATTCTTAGGGGCTTCCCAGGTGGCACTACTGGTAAAGAACCTGCCTGCCAGGCTCGAGCTCGATTTCTGGGTTGGGAAAATCCCCTAGAGGAGGGCACAGCAACACACTCCAGTATTCTTGCCTGGAGAATCCCACGGACAGAGGAGCCTGGCGGGCTACCATCCATAGGGTTGCAAAGAGTTGGACAAAACTGAAGCTACTTAACACACACCCCTTCTTATGTTCACCTCATTCTCTCTTCCTTTTTCCTTAAGATAAAAGCAAAATTACCAAAAATATTTAGGTATTTCACTCAGGCTCACACTATGGCTTTTCCAAAAAATTCATTTCTCTTTTTTGGCTCAGAAATGTCTCTTCTATCATATCTCTGATTACTGCTTTCTCCTTTTTCTTCCTGGATCTTTTTCAGGAACAAATTAGATCTGTTCCATCTCCTGTCTCCTACTCCTCACTTCTTCTTTCTCATCACCATCCTTGTTTTGGCTCTTTGCTCCCCACTCTGAAGTGAAAGTGAAAGTTGCTCAGTCGTGTCCAACTCTTCGCAACCCCATGGACTATAGAGTCCTTGGAATTCTCCAGGCCAGAATACTGGAGTGGGTAGCCTTTCCCTGCTCCAGGGGATCTTCCCAACCCAGAGATCAAACCCAGGTCTCCCGCATTGCAGGTGGATTCTTTACCAGCTGAGCCATAAAGGAAGTCCAAAAATCCTGGAGTGGGTAGCCTATCCCTTCTCCAGCAGAGCTGCCCAACCCAGGAATTGAACCGGGGTCTCCACTCTAATAACACTTTTTTTTTTCAAATTTATTTGTATTTATTTTTTTGGCTGCACCATGCAGCGTGAGAGATCGTAGTTCCCCCTCCAGGGATCAAACCTGTGCCCCCTGCTCTGGAAGCTCAGGTTCTTAACCATTGGACCACCAGGGAAGTCCCCATTCCAATCACTCTTGATCAATTTAGATCAAGCTCCACATCTCCACATGGCAAAGAATCTGACATGACTGAGCGATTTCGCATACATGCACATATTTAACCCTTGCAGTGCTGCTTTTCATTTTAGGATTTCTAAAACAGATACTGAAGTCTGTTCTTATATCCCTCTCTCTTAGGTAATATAATTTTCTTTTTTACACCACCTACATTTTGCCCATGTCTGTTTTCACTTAAATCTTATTATTATTTCCCTTCTCCCCCCTGTTTTCAGAGACCCCATTTCTTCCATAGTATTAAAAACACAGGAAGACATTCTCGACATTGTCTTTGTTTCTTCCATCCCTTGCATATTGCATGCATTTTCTCAATCTTTTGTAATTTGAAATGTTTCACAGAGCTGATGGTGCCGCTTTAGATATTCATCTTTAAGCCATGGGATATGTAAGCAGGGCTGGTGTTTTTCCATAAACATTTTGAGTAAATTGTCTTTGCTTCCCCTTCTGGTTCCCTTTGGTTGTTCTTGGCTTCACAGATCTCCAACTGGAGGGCTTCTTCAGTGTAAATTTATAACACTCTCATTGTTATTGAGCAGCCGGAGGGGAGTTGGGAGGAAGCCTGAGCTGTGAGCGGTGTTCACAGGAATATTTATCTCTGCAGCAATTCTTTCCATGCCTGGTGAAGCTGTTGTTGTTCTCAGCTCTGTGTTTTGCATTCACTTTTAATTTGGCACAGCCTCTACTCCAGTGTAAACTTTGGCGATGCCCAGGCTCCTTCCTGGTGCTACTGCTTGACACTTGGAGGAAATGCCTCTATAATCCCCCGGGAGGACTTTCTTTGATGCAGCAGCTACTTGATGCTGGGTCTTCCCAGTGCCCCTGGTTCAGAAGCTTCTGATCTTTTTCAGTGCAAGTCACAGAGCCAAGGTGCCACCAGGGGAGCTTCCTTTACCTTCTGCACCTCCTATAGCTAATTAGGAAAACCTGAGGATTTCCCTCAGGGTATCCACCCAAATCTTTCCACGCTGCACAAGTTCTCACCACTGTGGCCCCTTTCTTCTTCATGTGGCTACCACACTAATCCTGGGCTCTCAAAGCGCTACTGGCACAAATGATGCTGATCCTTAAAATTCAAGTGAAGCCCAAATTTAGGAGGTGATCTTCCACAGACTTAGAGAACAGACTTATGGACATGGGGTGGGGAGGAAAGAGAGGGCGGGGTATGGAGAGAGTAACATAGAAACATACATTACCATATGTAAACTAGATAGCTAATAAGAATTTGCTGTATGACTCAAGGAACTCAGACTGAGGCTCTGTAACAACCTACAGGGGTAGAATAGAGAGGAAGATGGGAAGGAAGTTCCAGAGGGAGGGGACATAGGAATACCTATGTCTGATTCATGCTGATGTTTGGCAGAAACCGAAACAATACTGTGAAGCAATTATCCACCAATTAAAAATAAGTAAATTTAATTATGAAAAAAGGAGGTCGCCCTCTTCCATGTGGCCTATCCGTGCATGCAAGTCTTACTCCTCCAGGTAAGTGTGTAAGATTCCATTAGAATCCCTGTATGTCACTTGTGATGTGAATGCCCTTACCTAGAAAGAGTTGTAAGTTGACCCCTTGGTGTATTTCTCAGTCCAATGCCTTCTGTCCTACATCTACCCACGTTTTCTCAGTCTCCCATAGTTGTATTGGGCCATTTCCTAGTTTTCAGCTCTCGCCTGCCCACTCCTTCCCTTTGTTATTTCTAGAATGGAGATTTGGCCAGAAGTGGAGTAGAGAGTTTAAAAAGAGTTTAAGAGGAGATGTGTGCGCTCACCTTGATGTCTAGTCGAAACATCTAATCTTACTTGATGAACCTTGCTTCTCTTGTGTGGACACCGTTTTTGTCTTAAGCTGACAGCATGTGGAAGTGAACACCTGTGCAGATTGTAGGGCCTAAGGCAACAATATTTAGTATGATCAGAGGATTACAGAATCAGGTAAGATCCCAATATGCAGACTTCCTGAACAAACACAAAACCTACCAAACTTAGAAAAAGAAAAAAAAAAAAAAAAAACTCCTATTTGGATTCATTTAAGCAATTGAATCAGAGAAGACAATGGCACCCGACTCCAGTACTCTTGCCTGGAAAATCCCATGGATGGAGGAGCCTGGTGGGCTGCAGTCCATGGGGTCGCTGAGAGTCAGACACAACTGAGCAACTTCACTTTCACTTTTCACTTTCATGCATTGGAGAAGGAAATGGCACCCACTGCAGTGTTCTTGCCTGGAGAATCCCAGGGACAGGGGAGCCTGGTGGGCTGCCGTCTATGGGGTCGCACAGAGTCAGACACGACTGAAGCGACTTAGCAGCAGCAGCAGCAGCAGGTATGTACTATAGGAAAAAGAAACTGACGATGGAATGAAGACAATGGTGTTTTTTTCATGTGATTGATAAAATGAGTGAGTACACAAGGTTGGGGTTAGTGGTGAAAGTCTTGCATTTTATTTTCTCTAAAGTAAGGCTGTGAAAGCAATCTAAGTGTCCCTCAATGGATGAATGGATAAAGAAAATGTGATATATATACTCATATATATATACATATATATATACACACATATATATAAATACTACTCAACCTTATAAAAGAATGAAAATGTCCCATTTGCAGCCACATGGATAGACCTGGAGGCCGTCATCTAAGCGAAATAAGTGAGACAGAGAAAGACCAACACTGAATGGTATCACTTACATGTGGGATCTAAAAAATACAACAAATTAGTGAATATAACAAAAAAGAAGCGACTCAGATATCATCTTTATAAACTAGTGGTTACCAGTGGGGAGAGGGAAGAGAGGAGGGGCAATACAAAGGAAGAAAATTAGGAGGTACAAACTATTAGGCACACACCCAAAAAACCTACAAGGTTATAATGTACAACACAGGGAATATAGCAAATATTTTATATCTATAAATGGAGTATAACCTTTAACAACTGTGAATTACTATATTACACCCGTGGCTTCCCAGGGGGTTCAGTGGTAAAGAATCCACCTGCCAAGCAGGAGACGCAGGTTCCATCCCTGGGTCGGGAAGATCCCCTTGAATAGGAAATAGCAACCCATTCCAGTATTCTTGCCTGGAGATTTTCACAGGCAGAAGAGCCTGACAGCCTGCAGTCCATGGAGTCACAAAGAATTGGACACAACTGAGTGAGCATCCATGCCAACTTATCTCGCACTTACGTCAACTATACTTTTTAAAAGTGGGCTGTGAAATATTTCCTTCTTATCTTAGGGTGTGTCCAAGAATCACGCATGTCATGACATTCTATCCTCATGTTCTGATTTTAATAACAAAAATCAGTGCCATCTTTTGTCAGACCAAAACGGGCAATTATCATGATGATAGTGCTATTTCTGCTGAAATGCTCATCCTTGCTTTATTTAAAACCCTCCTTCCTTTAGGAAGCGTCTGCTGCTGTGCCGTGTGGAAAATGGTGATCAACCCTTTCCTCCTCTTTGGACTGGGCTGTGGGAAGTTTGTGCTCCAAAGAAGTGGGGTCCTGTCCACCTCCTGTCATGCAGACAGCCCAAGCGATGATTATTTATTTACAACAGCTACTACAATTGGTGGTAACGACTTCATAGGCAGCCTCTAAGTGCAGGCGGAATGAAAAATTTACTAAATTGGAGAATAAAATGCATAAGAAAATGTACAGAATCAATATTTCATGGCCTTTGCTTTACCTTGCTGTTCACAAATCTATTCCCGAGTTCGCATTAAATTTTAAAGCGACAGTCATGCGACAAGTTCAAACTCTGGGTTATTTCACGTTAGTTTAGCTTTAGAGGAGTTTTGTTGTTGTTTGTTTCATAAAGTCATGAGGAGCTGAGGAGGGGGGACACTTAGGAAGCCACTTAGCCAGGTGACTCTGGTTTTGCCTTTTTTTTTTTCCAAGCAGGAAGACAAAAATGGTGTCTGGCATTCATAAAAAGGTCACTTTAGTCATTCGGTTTCTGAACTAAGCCTTAGCAGTCTTTCTGTTCAATCTTGTACCAGATTTTAAAAATTGTTTTTAAAACCTTTGAAAATCAATTATTTTGTCAGAAATCAAACCTTTATTGACTTGCTACTATGAGCTAAGCACTAAGCAATATACATTAAACTTGATGGTCCTGGAGGAGAACCATATTCCCTACATTCTCCATGTTTCCATGAATTTATGAAACTGACACTATGCTGAATAAACAGCTAGAGGAACAGACATGCAATTGATGCAATCTGGATACTGAAGGCTGAATATCTTTTGTGTGTGGTGTAAGTTTTGAGTAAATGCAGACCGAAAGACAGCCATGAATAGTTCCTTTCTCAATGCTTGACCAAAGATTTAAAGACACATTGGTCTAAAAGGGAACGCAGTTCATGAAATCTACAAAATGTTACAGTTATATCCAATGATTTTCTCGTGTTTGTTTGCTTATTTATTTATTTTGTTTGGACCAGTATACAAGGAATTTGGAACTTACTAATACAGCATTAATTTCACTACTTACCATTCATATTCCTAAACTATAACTTCTTACTTTGTCAAGATTCATGTTTGGATTGCACATGGATATAACTTTAATGAGAAAAAGAAACAGTCTTTTGGCTAGAGAGAGAATCTTGAGGACCACCCAGAAACTGCTTCTCAATGAAGCATTATTTTTCAGAGTGTCAAGTATGTGAAGATTTGTGAAGGGTGTTTGTCCATGAGATTATTTTACATATGGAAGCCTTGCAACCTCCAAAGAAACTCAGCTCTGACCAGTGCGCAGTGCATATCACCGAGAGAGAGCACAAGATGGCCAACAGCCTTTCTGCTTGTCTTAAATTATTTCTAATCCATGTGGCCAAAAAGTATTAGCTCTATGGTTTCAATGTCCCCCACGCCACATTTTTATCCTCTCCTAATCACGCCTAAAAACCGATGTTTCAGTGAAGGTTAGAAATCTGTTCAAAGATTTAGAGTGAGCGCACAGAAATCCCAGCGCAAGTTTTGTCATTAATCATGTGCGCTTCCGTTTAGAGCTTAAGCCAGAGATAGGATGAAAAGGTGAGAGGTGGGATGCTAAGCCCACTGCTGCAAAAGCACTACAAACGCCTTTTGAAGTGTTTTACCCTACATAGATTCAAGTTGCTGAACAAACTCAAGTAGTTTATAGTATATGACTAGTAGGAGACAGGAAACTGAGGGGGTGTCCAACTGAAGATCTATATTTTCTTAGCAGAAAAGGAAAATAAATATACCTAGTTCAAGTGGAAGAGGTAAAAAGTATACAGGCCCCCTCCTTACAGGGTAGTCTTGGGACCAGCAGTTGGAAACTATTATTAGTGCAAATTCGAGCTTCCCAAGTGGTGCTGCTACTGCTGCTGCTAAGTCATGTCAGTCGTGTCCGACTCTGTGCGACCCCATAGACGGCAGCCCACCAGGCTCCGCCGTCCCTGGGATTCTCCAGGCAAGAACACTGGAGTGGGTTGCCATTTCCTTCTCCACTGCATGAAAGTGAAAAGTGAAAGTGAAGTCACTCAGTCCTGTCCAACTCAGCGACCCCATGGACTGAAGCCCACCAGGCTCCTCCAGCCATGGGATTTTCCAGGCAAGAGTACTGGAGTGGGGTGCCATTGCCTTCTCCAATGTGTGAAAGTGAAGTCGCTCAGTTGTGTCCGACTCAGCGACCCCATGGACTGAAGCCCACCAGGCTCCTCCAGCCATGGGATTTTCCAGGCAAGAGTACTGGAGTGGGATGCCATTGCCTTCTCAAGTGGTACTAGTGGTAAAGAACCCACCTGCCAAAGCAGGAAACATAAGACACATAGGTTCAATTCCTGGGTCAGGAAGATCCTCTGGAGGAGGGCATGGGAACCCACTCCAGTATTCTTGCCTGGGAAATCCCATGGACAGAGAAGCCTGGTGGGCTACCGTTGATAGGGATGCAAAGAGTTAGATATGACTGAAATATCTTAGCATGCATATTAATACAAATGCTGCTGGCTTGCCCAGCTCAGGCCTCTGGATCAGAATCTACTTTTGATTTCTTTATCAACTAATTGTGAAATAAATCACATCCATTTAAACTGCAGAATTTAATGCATTTTGGCAGTCATTAACACATATGAAACCACCCTGACAATCAAACCCTAAAAAGTTTCATCACCCCAAAAGATTGTGCCCCTTGGCGATCGTTCCTTCTTGCTTCCTTAGCTCCCAGTAACCACTTGTCTGAATTTTTTGTCACTATAGATTAGTTGACATTTTATGGAAATGGAATCACATAGTATATGCTCCCCTTTGGGCCTGGCTTTTTTCACTGGGAAGAATGCTTTTGAGATTCACCACTGTAGTTGACCTTATTAGTTGCTCATGGAGTGCTATCCCATGACGTATATGTACTTTGTTTTGTTTCTCCATTTACCAATTAATGGGTATTTAAGTTGTTTCTGGATTTTTAATATTTATCTTTATTTATTGATTTGGCCACACTGGGTCTTAGTTGCAGCTTGTGGGATCTAGTTCCCCAACTAGGGATTGAATGGGGACCCCCCCAGCATTGGGAGCACACGGTCTTAGCCACTGAACCACCAGGGACATCATTGTTTCCTGATTTTGACTGCTTTGAATAAAGCCACTACAAACATTCATTGTTAAGCCTTTGTGAAAACATTTCTTTGGGGTAAATACCTGAGACTGAAACAGCCGGATCATATGCCAGGTGTATGCTTAACTTTTTAAGCAAATACCAGTTTTCCAGTGGTATTACCATTCCACGTACCCACAAGGAGTGTATGTGAGGTGGTGTTGAACTACACCCTCAGTAACACTTGTATTCTCCTTCATCTCCTTAATTTTCATGATTCCAGTGCTGTGTGGTAGTACCTCTTTGGGGTTTGCATTTTCCTGCTCACTAATGAAGACAGAATCTGCATTTTAACAAGATCCATACCCTTTGCTTTACATACACAGTACAGTTTGAGTAACAGTGATGTAGAGAACTTGAACAGAGAAGCTTCAGTATCAGTGTTGGCGGAGGCCAGAAACGATGATAAACTTAGTGATGAGTGATGAGCATACATTAGTGGTAACTCCACTCTGCATGGTTGGATACTTTCTACAGCTGCATAAGAACAAAACTGGTAGGATTTTCCTGGCTTTCCAGTGGTTTATAATACACTTTCCAATGCAGGCGACACAGGTTCCATCCCTGGTCAGGGAACTAAGATCCCACGTGCTGCAGGACAACTAAGCCCATGTGCTGCAACGACCGAGCTCACCTGCCACAGCTAGAGAAGCCTGTGTACCGCACCAAAGATCCTGTGTGTGGCAACTAAGACCCAATGCAGCCAAATAAATAAATTTAAAAAAAAAACAACTAGAACTGTCATGTGGTAGGCATCTGTAATTGATCATTAACTTCTTAAACTCACATTTTCTTTCTTATTTGGGAAAACAGAGACAGTTTCAAGAGGAAGAAAACTAAAATTTTTCATAAATCTATGATATAATCTTTTCACTTATAGCTTTGATGCTATTCTAATTTCTTATTGCTGTTATAACAAATTACCACCCACTAACTTATTATCTTGGGCTTCCCTGGTGGCTCAGATGGTAAAGAATCTGCCTGCAATGCAGGAGACCCAAGTTCAATCCCTGGGCTTGAAGATCCCCTGGAGAAAGGAATGGCAATGCTCCAGTATTAGGAGCATTGGAGCCTGGTGGGCTACAGTCCATGGGGTCGCAAAGAGTCGAACACAACTGAGCAACTAATACTTTCCTTTGTACTTTCAACTTATTATCTTATCTTATGGAGGTCAAAGGTCTGAAAATAAGCCTGATGGGGAGAAAGTCAAGATGTTGGCAGGATTGAGTTCCTCCTGGGGACTCCAGGGCAGAACCATAACTTGCTTTTTCCAGCTTCAAGAGGTTGCCCACATTCCTTAGTTCATGGTCACCTTCTAGCAACAGCATCACGCTAGCCTCTACTCTCATCTCTGTCGTATCTCCTTCTTTGATTTTGACTGTCCTATGTTTTTCCTTTCATTGATAAGGACCCCTGTGATTACACTGGGATCACCCAGATTATCCAGGATAATCTCCCATCTCAAGGTCTTTGATTGATTACATCTGCAAAGCCCCTTTTGACATGTAAGGTAACACATTCACAGGTTTCAGAGGTTACAATGTGGACATTTGGGGGCTATTATTCTGCCTATGGAGAAGGCAATGGCACCCCACTCCAGTACTCTTGCCTGGAAAATCCCATGGCTGGAGGAGCCTGGTGGGCTGCAGTCCATGGGGTCGCTAAGAATCGGACACAACTGAGCGACTTCACTTTGACTTTTCACTTTCATGCATTGGAGGAGGAAATGGCAACCCACTCCAGTGTTCTTGCCTGGAGAATCCCATGGACAGAGGAGCCTGGTTGGCTGCTGTCTATGGGGTCACACAGAGTCGGACACGACTGAAGCGACTTAGCAGCAGCAGCATTCTGCCTATTGGGCTCCCCAGATTGTGCAGTGGTAAAGAACCTACCTGCCAATGCAGGAAACATAAGCGATGTGGGTTTGATCCCTGGGTCAGGAAGAGCCCCTAAAGGAGGGCATGGCAACCTACTCCACTATTCTTGCCTGAAGAATTCTATGAACAGAGGAACCTGGTGGGCTACCGTCCATAGGGTCATAAAGAGTCGGACACGACTGAGTGACAAACACACACACACACATTCTGCCTATCACACATGCATTTCCTTCCAAGCACTTTTTTCTACCTATTATGATAGTATTTGAATAGATATTAAGTCAGAATGATTCAAAAATCCTCCCTCTCCTTCCTTATAATAGAAGAGCCATTTTTATGGGTAGAGAGGAAGGCTGAAGAAGCTGAGAGACAGTCAATTTATCCACATGATAATAATAGCAATAATAACAACAGTAAACCACTGTTCAGTTAAGACAAAGCTCTATGAAATTCACATACACTCACTAATTTAATCTTCAAAACACCTCTACATGCTCTGAATTTTCCCCAAATGATAAGCAATGGAATATTTTCCCTAGTATCCCAACAAACATAATAGAGGCCCATATTGCTGGTCAATACATGTGCAGTTAGCTGTAGCTTTGTCTCTTTGTGTTTTCCCTTTGATACTTTGCTGACCTGAGCCTCAAGATGAAAGAAGAGAGGCCTAGTTGAACTCAGAGATCCACTCTGGTGATTGTCTCTGCTGATTTTGATTTGCTTCCTGTTTGTTGTTGTTGTTGTTCTTTTCATGCCCACAACATGAGCGTTTTCCTGTAATAAAAATATTTTTCAAAAACAGCGGATTCATTTAGATATTTGGCAAAACCAATACAATATTGTAAAGTTTAAAAATAAAATAAAAAAATATATATAGGTAGAAACTAAAAAAAAAAAAAAAAAGATCTCTAATTAAAAAAAAAAAAAACAAACGTGACTTGAATGGCTGCCTAACATTTGTCATCCGAATGGCTCATAACTGTTTATATAAGTGACAGTAATCGTGCCAGGGCCAGGATGAATGGTCTCATCAAAGAGCAGGCTGTCCTTGCAAATTGGGGTGGGACTGCCCCCCTGTGCCCAGTTGACAGAGCCTTCTTCCTCCTCCGGCCTTGTGGTGTGTTTGAAACAGGGTATTTCCTGAAGAGGGGGTTTGGGGAGAAGTAATGATTGACATGCAGCTACTGCTTCTTCTCTGCACCTCTGGGGCAATAAAATGGGCTCTTTCCCTCTCAAGGTTGAGACGTAAAGGTTGTACACAGTGTCCACATTGTTAGAAAAGCCGCACAGGCTCTTTGCACAGGACTCGTCCAAGCCTCAGGGCACTTATAACTGTACCAACTTCCCTTGGGAAGGAAAAGGTACCAAATGAATAGTCCCAAACCAGACATTCTCAGAAACAGAAATAAAGCAACCTGGCCACCATCCATATTTGCAAGCTCTTGCATGCTTTCAATAAGCTATCTTTTTTCATCATCATAAGAAACTCTTCAGGGAGAAACTATCCCTATTTTACAAACAAGGAAACTGAGACTCAGAGGTTGTTGCCTAAAAGCTCACCTGATAAGCAGATGGCAAGTTGAGCCTCAAGTTCAAGTCTAACTGATCCCAAATTCCACACCCTTGACCTTGGGTCTGGTGCCACCTGCATTAGGGCCTAGTCTGAAAGACACATACGCGTAATTTATGATGTGCTCGAGGGGACTGCTCGGGGCCCTGTGTTGCTCAGATCAGGGCTCCCCACCCCTTCCCACCATTCTCCGAAAATCCACTTCCAGGGGCTACTTCTTCACTCTCCACACTGCCCCCACCAAGGAACAGCATCTTCCTAGAGTGGAAGGGCAGTCCAAAAACTGTCACATGGACATGTTCTGCCAGCCCTTCCCAGCCCCACAGGGCACTGTTAGATGTCAAAGCCTGGCTGAGCACACCTGGGGTTTGCCTTGTTCCTGCAGAAGGACCAAGACAACCCTAAAGGACTAGACCCCAAGCCAGGCCTCTTCCACTTTCCCCATCTATACTGGGGTCCAGGGTCCCGTCCAGCCTGGCTTTAGGTTTTTGTGCACCAGACCAATCACAGCCACACTCCCATCCACTCGTGTTTTGAGTCTATTAACACGAGTTCTACTTCAGTATTTAGAAATGGTTTGCAGGATAGCTAAAAAATATCAGATATTTTTGTAGTTAACATTTTTAAAGCACTCCCATAATTTTCCAAGTAAAAAATCTTTATTACTCACATGCTCTCTAGCTGTATGCATTTCAATACTTTTTTATTTTCAAAATTGACTATAAATTGTATTCTTTATGACTAGATATGGTAGCCAACACTCATTAAGAAGTTTGGAGTGTATCTTATCTGTATCATAAATAGGACAAGAAAAAATCCAGTATCATTACACTAGAAGTCTAGAGTGCCAAGATCTTAGGAAAAAGTGGTAATCACTTATTACTTATTATAATTCATTAAGCTAGTAGGAAATATTTAGATACTTAATTGGCATTTAACAAGATAGCTATAGAGAGTAAATGAGACATTAAATTCTCTTCTTAAATGCCCATTAGGTTTGCTTTAGAAATTAATTGATATCTAATTCATTTGCTATCAACTATTTTACCCTTTGCCAGCTGAGAAGTTCAACATATTCATGATAAATAGACGCAAGAGAAAGGGGGACTTGACTTGCTGAGTTCTGCGTCAGCCTAATTTAAAAGGCAAAGGTCTTCACTGTCCCATCAAAGGAGCATTGTCACTAGGTTTAAAGGGAGAGTGTTTCTAATCACATGCCCAACTGGACCTGTCCAAACCCTTAGCATCAAAGGCCCATAAGAGGATGGTGGCCTCCTCCACTGATGGTCCAGTGGCTAAGACTTGTCTGTGAAGTATTGGATAGCAAATGTCTGAGGCTTTGTGAGCCTTTTTCTTTCTGTTGCAATAACACAACTCTGCTGCAAAAACAGTCATAGAAAACATGTAAATGAGCACACAGGGCTAAATTGGGCCCTTGGTCACAATTTGTCAACCCCTGCTCTAGACCTAGACAGCATATTAAAAAGCAGAGATATTACTTTGCCAACAAAGGTCCAGCTAGTCAAAGCTATGGTTTTTCCAGTAGTCATGTATGGATGTGAGAGCTGGACTATAAAGAAAGCTGGGCACCAAGAACTGATGCTTTTTAGTTGTGGTGTTGGAAAAGACTCTTGAGAGTCCCTTGGACTGCAAGGAGATCTAACCAGTCCATCTTAAAGGAATTCAGTCCTAAATATTTCTTGGAAAGACTGATGCTGAAGCTGAAACTCCAATTCTTTGGCCACCTGATGTGAAGAACTGACTCATTGGAAAAGACCCTGATGCTGGGCAAGATGGAAGGCAGGAGGAGAAGGGGATGACAGAGGATGAGATGGTTGGATGTCATCAATGACTCTAAGGACATGAGTTTGAGTAAGCTCCAGGAGTTGGTGATGGAAGGGGAGTCTAGCGTGCTGCAGTCCATGGGGTCAGAAAGAATCAGACACAACTGAGCAACTGAACTGCTGTAGACTAATACCAATAGAATCTGTAATAATTATTTCTGTTGAAGGAAACAGAAAAGAGAGGAACTGAGTGGATCTTAATAAACAAGAAACTAATATTGATATGGATTGACAACTATGATATTCCTGAAAGGATCTAGTGTAGGGTAAGGCAAGGGACAATGCAACATTTAAGGAAGTTCTCACTCCCATAAACTTGAACTTGGGCAAACCTGGGCACTCTGATGTATGTTTAAATCTATTGCTTGATTGAATCCCCAAAACCACAAAAAACTCATGAAAAAGTAAAATGATTGAATAGTGAGGTGAATGAAATTGTTATCATCCAGGTGGTGCAGTGGTAAAGAATCTTCCTGCAATGTAGGAGACCCAGGTTCAATCCCTGGGTCAGAAAGATCCCCTGGAGGTGGAAATGGCAACCTATTCCAGTATTCTTGCCTGGAAAATTCTGTGGACAGATAAGCCTGGAGGGCTCCATATGGTCCATGGCATCGCAAAGAACCAGATACAACTAAGCAACTGAGCACTATTACTATGCTACCACCAAGCCTTTTTACAGTTGAGGATTTTGAGGTTCAGAGAGGTCGAGTGCCTTGCTCACTGTCACCCACTTGCTAATGGCTGCACCTGGAAAGGCATGACCTTGAGGAAGCAGCCCTTTGCGGTGGAGGCGGATGCTGAGCTGGAGGTTCTCTGCTGACCACATTCCTGTCCTTCCTTGGAGGAATCTGGATGATGCATCTCTACATGGTCTACCATACTTGCTCTAGAGGATAAGCCACAACAGGAAAAAAATATGTCTGATTCTGCCCACCACCGCATGCATAGTCTATACCAGAAAATGGGCCATTTAGGAGACACTCAAAAATCTTTGTGGTTAATAAATTACTCAAAGCAAAAGACCTGAGTGCATACTGCCTTCATGAATTCTCCTAAATGGAGACTTCCACTGGTCTTTTCTAGGTGTGAGATGGTAGGGATTCCCCCTTCAGAAAATCAATTACAGAAATTTAAGACAGAAATATGCATGTTATAGGGAAGTGTACCAGACCACCTGACCTGGCTCTTGAGAAACCTATATGCAGGTCAGGAAGCAACAGTTAGAACTGGACATGGAACAACAGACTGGTTCCAAATAGGAAAAGGAGTACGTCAAGGCTATCTATTGTCACCCTGTTTATTTAACTTCTATGCAGAGTACATCATGAGAAATGCTGGGCTCGAAAAAGCACAAGCTGGAATCAAGATTGCCGGGAGAAATATCAATAACCTCAGATATGTAGATGACACCACCCTTATGGCAGAAAGTGAAGAGGAACTAAAAAGCCTCTTGATGAAAGTGAAAGTGGAGAGTGAAAAAGTTGACTTAAAGCTCAACATTCAGAAAACTAAGATCATGGCATCTGGTCCCATCACTTCATAGCAAATAGATGGGGAAACAGTGGAAACAGTGTCAGACTTTATTTTGGGGGCTCCAAAATCACTGCAGATGGTGACTGCAGCCATGAAATTAAAAGACACTTACTCCTTGGAAGAAAAGTTATGACCAACCTAGATAGCATATTGAAAAGCAGACATTACTTTGCCAACAAAGGTGCATCTAGTCAAGGCTATGGTTTTTCCTGTGGTCATGTATGGATGTGAGAGTTGGACTGTGAAGAAGGCTGAGCACCGAAGAATTGATGCTTTTGAACTGTGGTGTTGGAGAAGACTCTTTAGAGTCCCTTGGACTGCAAGGAGATCCAACCAGTCCATTCTAAAGGAGATCAGCCCTGGGATTTCTTTGGAAGGAATGATGCTAAAGCTGAAACTCTAGTACTTTGGCCACCTCATGTGAAGAGTTGACTCACTGGAAAAGACTCTGATGCTGGGAGGGACTGGGGGCAAGAGGAAAAGGGGACGACAGAGAATGAGACGGCTGGATGGCATCACCGGCTCGATGGACGTTGAGTTTGAGTGAACTCCAGGAGTTGGTGCTGGACAGGGAGGCCTGGCATGCTATGATTCATGGGGTTACAAAGAGTCAGACATGACTGAGCGACTGAACTGAACTGAACTGAACTGAGAGGGCGTCCTAAGTGGCTCAGAGGTAAAAAGTCTGCTTGCCAAGCAAGAAACTTGGGTTCAATCCCTGGGTTGGGAAGATCCCCTGGAGAAGTAAATGGCAACCCACTCCAGTAGTCTTGCCTGGGAAACCCCATGGACAGAGGAGCCTGGTGGGCTGCAATCCACAGGGTTGTGAAGAGTCAGACACGACCGAGTAACTCAATAGCCACAGCAGGGAAGTATGGTACAGGGACACTTAGGCCTGAATGGAAGCTTGAGGTAGGTGTCCTGTGGAAAACTCTTGGAGTAGGTGGATTTTGTGTTGAGCCTTAAGAGATCATTTGAATTGGAAATGTGGAGGTGACTGGATATGAGTGAAAAGGTGGTGAAAGAAAAGGTGAAAGAAGGGACTTCCCTAGTGGTCCAGTGGCTAAGACTCAGCTCCCAATGCAGGGGGCCCAGGTTCGATCACTGTTTGGGGAACTAGATCCCACATCCCGCAACTGAAAAAGAACTCTCATGCTGCAACTAAGACCCAGCCCAACCAAATACATAAATGTTTTTTTTAAAACAGTTATATTTTAAAAAGAAAAGATGAAAATAACTCTGGCTTGAGCAGGGAGGTAGTTGATGGCACCATTTACCAGCAACCACTGGCAGTGGGCAAGTTCAGTGTTGCTCATGTTCAGTTAGAATGGGGCACCCAATGACCAGATGTGTGTGTGTGTGTGTGGAGCCCAGAGGTGAGATCCAGAGCAAAATCATTGAACAAGGGATAGCACTTCCATTTCTCCAGTTGAGGGGGAAAAAAAACAGACCACAGAGGAAAACCCAACATGTTCAGTATTTAGGGGTCTATTATTCTAGGAGTTCTCAGTTACAGGTGACTGGAGAAACTCAATTTGAACTAACACAGCAACAGATCACTACCACTTCACATCCCTCTTTTCTGAACACCGGCCTCTTGCCTCTTCCCTGCACAGACTCCTGCAAAATGTCAGTGAGACTCTTAGTATTCACAAACTGACAGTTCCGTGACTAGAGAGGAAACATTTTCTCCTGTCAGTTCAAGTTAGAAACGTCCAGGGAATGACTCCGAAGATGAATCACATGCTGTCTTTGAACTGATCGCTATGGCTGTGAAGATAGGGGGGAACCAGGACTGACCCAGCCTGGTCATGTGTCCCAATTATCAAAGCAGTGGCTTCAATCTCTGGAGCAAGGGGAAGAGAGTGCTAGATGGACAAAAAGCAATACACCACAAGGATGGAGAAAAGATACAGACAGAGAAGAAGGATGTAAACACAGGAGAATAATGTCTAGCAGCCGGGTGAGTCTCAAAGGTAGTTAAATACATACTCACACAAATCACATACACACACACACACACACACACACACACACACAACTATAAAACAAACAGAAACATAGGGCTGTGTTATGACTAGAGGGGTGTATTAGTTTCCTATGGCTACTAGAGCAAGTTAACACAAATCTGTTGGCTTAAACAAAAGCAATTTATCCCCTAACAATTCAGAATCCAAAATCAGGTCTTGATAGACTGTGGTCTCTCCAAAGGCTCTAGAGAAGACTCTTCTCCTAACTCTTTTAGTTTCTGGGGGCCCCAGGCCTTCCTGGGCTTATGACAGGATCATGCCACTCTCTGTGTTTATCTTCACTTCACCTTCTCTGTGTGTCTGTCTCAAATCTCCCTCTGCCTTACTCTTAGAAGAAAATATATCTGCCATTGGATTTAGGGTGTACCTAAACCCAGGATGAGCTCATATCGCCTTAATTATATTAATTATATCTGCAAAGGCCCTTTTTCCAAATAAGGTGATACACATGGGTTCCTGGGGTTAGGGCTTGGACATATCTTTGGGGATCCACCATTCAACCCACCACATGTAAGACAAATCTATGAAGCAGACTGGGCACAAAACAATAGGGAGTGTTGGAGACTATGGCTTATTGGAGAGTATGTGTCCCATCCAAAGCCAATCATGCTAATCTATGTGGCCAAATAAAACGCATCCAGCATCAAGATATGGTCCATGGTTGCCCCGTTTGGAACCCAGGGCAATCCTGGATGGTCCTTTTCATGGGTGATGCCTTCATAGTTAATGTCACCATAAACCCCTAAAATGCCAATCACAACTGTAATGGTAGCTAAAGATGCTGGATTTTTCTTAATGTCTGATGTTTAGTTCAAAATGCAGAACAAGTGATTCACCATCCACTCCTTGCTTGGGAGAAACTAGAAAAAATATTGTATCCTCTATGTAGAGTGACAAATGGAGTAAGGGTGTCTGGGGGCCACTGCAGTTCTGCGTACACCATAAACCTGATTCAAACAAAGCTCACTATAGTGGCCTGAGTCAGGGCTCAGAACTGAGTCTTAGAGCTTCCTTTTCTGGCTGAGTTCGAGGTGGCAGGGGGTGAGGGGCACATCCTGGACCTTAGCTACCTGCCTCAAAGTAGAAAGGAGTGATGTGAGACCTTGTGTTTGGCACTCAAAAAATAGTGAGTTCCTGGAGCTTCCCTGGTGGCTCAGTGGTGAAGAATCTGCCTGCCAATGCAGGAGACATGGGTCTGATCCCTGGTCTGGAAATATTTCACATGCCATGGGACAACTAAACCCGTGTGCCCCAACTGCTGAGCCTGTGTACTAGAGCCCTGAAACCACAACTATTGAGCCCGTGTGCCACAACTACTGAAGTCAAATGCACCCTAGAGCCAGTGCTCTGCAACAAGAGAAGCCACTGCAACGAGAAGCCCTCACACTGTAATAGAGAGTAGCTCCCACTCACCACAACTAAAGCCTGCATGCAGCAACGAGGACCCAGCACATCCAAAAATAAATACATAACTTTTTACAAAATAGTTCCTAGGTCCTGGACCATCTTCTCAGTGTGTCTCTCTGTCTCAAATCATCCTTTTCCTAAGCCTCTGATTAGCAGCAAACACGTGGTATCAGTCATTTTGCTTGTAGAGAAACTCTTAGAAAGATACACAGTATAGTTGATTTAACAATAGTGTGTTAGTTTCAGCCGTGCGCCAAAATGAATCAGTTAAACATATCCATATATCTACTCATTTGTAGATTCTATTCCCATAGAGGCCATTACAGAGTACTGAGTAGCATTCCCTATGCTATAGGTCCTTATTAATTATCTATTTCATATACAGCAGTGTGTATAGAGGAAGCTCGAAGCAGTTCTATAAGAATTAGCAGAGGAGGTCACCCATTCAAGTGAAAATGCTCCGACGGGGAGTGAATCAAGATGGAGAAGTCCCGGAGGGAAAGAGGTTCATTAGCGTTCGATGCAAGTCTTGTCAGGGACCAGAGGATCCGGAACACTGGGTTACTCGTCTGGTGGCAGGTGGGCGTCCGAGCTGGGCTGAGGACCATACCGTCTGTACCCAGTCAGCCGCAGCTTTCCTCTATGGCAAACGCAGAGCCAGCGTGTGGTGTGATAAAGCATCAGTGACAAATCCAGTGCAATCAGGTGGGAAATCCCTCCCGAGTAATAACACCTCCGCATCCCTTGCCCCGACCTCCTCCCTTGCTGAATGCCTGATGCAGAGAACTTCAGCGCTGAGCTCTGCACAGGTGAGCCTTTGAAAGTCTTTTCTCCCAGAGCCCCAGGGCACTGAGAGGGTTAATCTTGTCATGTCAAGATTCTCCTCAGATGCCAGCCCAACTCAGCATCAATTTGATACAGATTTCTTTGGGGGAATCTGGGTTAATCTTTCTGGGCGGGCTGTCCATTTGACGAACGGAAACCTTCTGGAATTCACCGGTACACCTTCCGCATGTCTCCCCCACTCGTCTTGTCTCTAGATGAAAAATTCAAAAGGGCAATTAAATTTAAAAAAAGCAATCTGATGTTTACAGGCCCTCATAGGTAATTTATAAATGCTGTATTCCAGGTCCAGTTTTGCTTAAAGAATTGAATTTGGAGAGAGACTTCGGGTGGGAAAGCAGGATCTGTCTCAGATGCCCACTGGAGATGAATTGAAAAATACAACAGGCCTGGCTGACATCAGTGGCTGGCGCAGTAATGGCTGTCCAGTTTCCTAAGGATTTCTCTGTGCATGTGAGTGCACAGACTACCTATGCAAAGGATGCTTTACTCTCAGTATCTGCTTTTGTATCTGTGTGCTAAATAAAGCATGGGTGCATGAATACATAAGGATTCCAAAGATGCTAGGCTAAATGCAATATATTCTCCCTCATTAGATTTTGGAACAGAAAGATAGACAACAGTGAAAAAGCTGGTGAAATCCAAATAAAGTGGGCATTTTTGTTATTAGTGATGTGCCAACTTTAGCTTCATAGTTTGGACAGAAGTACCCTAGGTATGGGCTTCCCTGGTGGCACATTGGTAAAGAATCCACCTGCTAATGCAAGAGACACAGGAGACACGGGTTTGATCCCTGGGTTGGGAAGTTCCCTTGGAGGAGGAAATGGCAACACGTTCCAGTGTTCTTGCCTGGGAAATCCTATGGACAAAGGAGTCTGGGGGGCTACAGTACGTGGGGTCATAAAGAATCGGACACTATTTAGCTAGTAAACACCACCACCCTGGCTCTGTAAGATGTTAGCATTAGGAAAGGCCATGCAAAAACTCTCTGTCTGTTGTCTTTGCTACTTTACTATAAACCTAAAATCATTCCAAAGTGAAAGTTTCATTAAAAAATGCTAGAGGTCCTCAATTTAATATTTCTAAACTATTCTTTGGTCTGAAGAGCTGAAAAGTAACTATTTACACTTCCCAAATGGTGCTAGTGGTAAAGAACCTGCCTGCCAATGCAGGAGATAAGAGACACAGGTTCAGTCCCTGGGTGAGAAAAATCCCCTGGAGTAGGAAATGGCAACCCGCTCCAGTATTCTTGTCTGGAAAATTCTATGCACAGAGGAGCCTGGCAGGCTACAGTCCATGGGACCAAAAAGAGTCAGACATGACTGAGGGACTAAGCACACACACACAAACTTAACCACCTCCCCGTGTAAGGAGAGCAGCCTTGATTCCTTTTATTCTCTCTCTTGGCCATTTATGTGCTTCACAATTTGCAGTTACTTTATTAATCTGTTAACCAATTTTCTACCTATTTCTCCCAGTGGAATGAAAGTGTCCAGAGAAGACAGCAGATGACTGTGTCATCTTATCTCAGTATCTCTGTTTCCTCATGGGGTTCCTGCTACAGAGTATGCAGTAATAAAAACTTAAAAGTCTAAGAATGGAAGTTTCTGCATTTCATTTTCCTTCCTTTCTTCTAAGATCACCCCCTTCTGGAATCAGTGGCTCAGGCAGCTTTTTAAACAGCCACCAAGCAACACTGAGCCTCTGGAGGAGAGTGTGATGTCTCCTTTGCTAGAAGGGATGAGCTCCATGAGGAGAAGAACATGTATGCTTTCTTCCTGCCGGGAACATAGTTGATTCTTAGTAAACATTTTGGAGTTGGATGTCAGAGAAATGTTGGACACAGAAAAACACAGGGATGGGGCTGCAAGATGTCACGGGAACTGAAGGAGGAATCTGGATGGAGGAAGTGGGGGCAGAGAGAAACAGCTTTGGGGTACAGAGGGAGAAACTTTGAGCATGATTTCTCCAACAGGAAAAAAAAGAAAAAGAAAGCAAGACACAGGAGTCTAGAGGATTTCAGTCAGTGGTCAGGAAGGAGTACCTAGAATGCCTACTGGTTGCCTCACTCCAGATGGAACATGCACCACTCATGCCTTCTCTGCTGCGCCCTCTCTGACCTTCCATCACTCTTGCCTCAGAGAAGGAACCGTCAAGCAGCCTCTCAAGGCTGCTTCCCTGTGGTTGTCAGCTAATCTCTTCAGTTCTCCCACTACTACTCAGACAGAACATGACCCTGTGGTCCCTCCCCTCAGGTCCCCTGTTTGCCTTTTGTCTGCGGAAAAACTTTAGCCAAAGGATAAGCTTAAATGTTTTTTGTTTTTTTCAGCCTCACCACCTGCTCCACCTGCAATGGAAGTGCAGAGTTTTAACCGCTGGACCACCAGGGAAGTCCAACCCGAGAGTCAGTTTAATCAAAGAAGTGAGAAAATGAAGACGCAAAGGAAAACAGTCAAGCAAGATCAAATAATAATAGTTTAGTCATTAAACAAAGTCAAGGACTTTTTGTTCCTCCTCAAGGGCCTAGAAATGATATTCTGAGCCATGTCTTGTGAGCTCTTTTGTAGATATCGAAACATCCTCCGGGTAGAAGAAGTTAACTACATGATGACCAGGTTGTAGCCAAGACAAAAGCTTCCATGGTTCAAAAAACCTGGCCCTAAAGAAATGGAAACAGATGGACCCTGGAACTGAAGACTAACTGTACTTGAAACAGTCAAGATAATGCTGATGAGACCACTGCAGGACCAATTTCAAGATGACTGTCAGAGCTGACTTCTTTTTCTTCGTGTAGCCCCCTCTCTCTGCCTATAAAAGCTCTCGCTCACTGATTGTCATTGAAGGGGCAGGAGTTGGCCTTTGGACAGGATTCTGCCCCCCACCTACCCCCTTTGGCTGCCTCTGAAATAAAGCAAAGTTTCCTTTCCACCAACCTTGTTTCTTTCTTGGCTTTTGAGTGGCAAGCAGCCAGGCCCCACTTTAATAACACTAATAATAAAGTAATTACAACAGCAAAAATTTACTAAGGATTCATTATGTAAAATTTTACATCCATTCATTATCTCACTTAATCTTCACAAGATCATTATGAAGCAAGAATAATTACTAACCTAATTTTTTTAGATGAAGAAATTGACAATAGGGAAATTTAGTAACTTGTCGCAAGTCACACAGCAAGGAAGTTGCCGAGGGCAGGCTTTGTGCCTAGGCTTCTGCAATTCCAAGGTCAGTGCTATTATAACATAACTGATGACCAAGACCAAAGGATCAACTACCTATTCCAAGAAGGTGGTGCCTGGATCTCTGTCCACCTCTTTAAGGAATCTCTTATCTGTGGTCTTACTGCCAATATCTTGATTCAATTCACCATCATCTCTCACCTGAACCATTGTGTGAGTGGTATGATTTGAGTCATGTTCCTTCACCTTGTTGGGTTCCATTTTTCGCATCTGTAAAATGTCCTTGTTTGGGTTTTTTTTTTTAATTCTTTTCTAAATTAAAAAAAAATTTTTTTGGCCACATCATGCAGCACATGAGATCTTAGTTCCCCCATCCAGGGATCAAACCTGTGCACCCTCCAGTAAAAGTGAAGAATCCTAACCACTGCACTACCAGGGAATTCTGTGTTCAATTTTTCTTGATTAGGCTTGCACATAATCTAAACTTTTTTATTGCTCCTTGAATTTGCTTTTTCTTTAAAAAGAAAAAATATTTGTTATTTTTATTTGGCTTCACTGGGTTTTAATCAGACCATTTGGGATCTAGTTCTGTGACTGGGAATTGAACCAGGGACGTCTGCATTGGGAAAGCAGATTCTTAGCCATTGGAGTTGAATTCTCTTTTCAAAACTCTTTTTAAAATTTCTTTTCTTGAGCTACTTTCATGATGATTTTGCCAACCTCCAAATAACTTCTCAAGTTGAATATTTTCCTCTAATTCTTGATTATTGAATACTAATATTATGATTTTCTTATCTAGTGTAGTTTTGACTATATCCCATGAGGTTTGGTATGCACTAAGTCCATTGTTTTCTAAAGAGTTAATGCTAGCTTTTAACTCATTTGATTGAGGATTTTTCTTTTTCCACACTTTGCAAGCGGTTTTCACTCAAATCTATTCTTTCAGTTTCTAGAATCTAGTGTACTCTGGTTAGAGAACAGGAACTGTCTAATTTCTACTCATGAGAATTTATTGAGGATTTCTTCATGGCTAAGGGCTTCACTGGTGGCTCAGATGGTAATCAGCCTGCAACACAGGAGACACATGTTCGATCCCTGAGTCAGGAAGATCCCCTGGAGAAGGGAATGGCAACCCACTCCAGTCTTCTTGTCTGGAGAATTCTATGGACAAAGGAACCTGGCCGGCTACAGTCCATTGAGTCACAAAAAGTCAGACACAACAGAGCATCTGACACTTTCACTTTCATGGCCAAGAATATGTTAAATTTTAGTATATTTCTGTGGACATTGGAAATAATTTTTTTGTTATGCAACCTAATGTTAAACACTCCTATACTGAGCCTAATAAATTTTAATAAAAAAATCCCATAAATAGACCTTTGTCTTCATGATCCATGAAAAAATGAAATTGTTTTGTTTCATATCCCATGTAATTGTATTTAAAATTTTTTAGTTTATTTTAAATATTTTTTATATCATTTGATAATGATATATATGAAATATAGTTAAACAAACTATGATAGCATAATTTGTGGTCACACATTTTATCACATAAACTATCCATTATCCTATTCACTGCATTGTGCTTTAAATTATACTTGGGTAACATCAATTCTCTGTCTCTGCTTTTTGTTTGTTTGCGTATGCCTGGAATATCTTTTCTAATACTTTGAGCTTTAATATTTATTAGTGAACATTTAGATATAACTCCTGCAGGTGGCACAAAGTTGGATTATTTTTTAATTCAATTCATCTTTTAGTGAAAGGATTTTACTAAGTCCTTTATCTTTTAGTAAAAGGATTTGAAACATTTGCCTCTATTATAACAACTGATATTTATTCTCTTACTCTTTGAATGCTTCATTTCTGTTTCTCTGGGGAAAGGTAGAGAATGAGAAAGTACATGAAATTTCAGAGTTGTACCAGATGTTTGGGCTTCCCAGGTGGCCCAGTGGTGAAGAATCCGCCTGCCAATGTAGGAGTCACAGGAGACGTGGGTTAGCAAGTTGGATCCCTGGGCTGGGAAGATCCCATGGAGGAGGAAATGGCAACCCACTCCGGTATTCTTGCCGGGACGATCCCATGGACAGAGGAGCCTGGTGGGCTATAGCCCATGAGGTGGCATAGAGTTGGACACGAGTGAGTGACAGAGAACAACGAGCATGATACACCGGATGTTCAGCTCACACAGTGACAAATCTGCTATGGCTAAAATTTCCCTTCCTTCAGTCTTTGGATTAGACAAACTTTTGGTCTCCTGTATATTTACATGACCCTTGGGCTTACTTTATCAATTGAATAAGACCACCCATTAATAAGGGAAGCTCATTTAATATCTTATGGTGCTTTTAACTTTCCCCTGAAGATATATGAAAACATAAATAATTTGAGAATTAAACTGATCTATTACTGTTAGGTGAGGGAAATGATGGAAACCATATAATTGCTACTGAAGTATCTCATAAAATCAGAATGCTTCAGTTTATAAGGGTACGACAACTCTCACTAGGCCAGAAACTCATGAGGAAAGACAGAGACCTTCTAGAATAAACATCCTCAAATTCAGGAAGAAAGCTGCCACCTTTGATGATATTTCCTGATAAAGTTGTCTCTAACATCATCATATGATTGATGCGAAAGCCTGTTGTATAGAGAAAACCCATGTCAAAAACACATCATAAAATAAGCACTGGATAAATGTGACCTAAATGAGTCCACATACAAACATGGACACGTTTGAGACAGTTTGAACAAGTTTACTTTCTCTTTTTCTCATTCAGGTCCGAGTTTGATTGATGTAATCAATGTGTCATCATTTGTTGGCATAAAATAATTTTTATATCATTTACTACTTGATTTTGCCAAGTACATATATACTATAACCATAGTTAAAAAAAATTTATGCTTAACTCTGTATTTTGCAGTTTTCGTTGTTTTCCTCCAATTCTTTAACACCATGATTTTTTATTCTTGAGTCTTTTTTTTTTTCCCTTGTTTTGTAGCTTTTTTTGCTATGTGAAATCTTCTCTACAAGGTTATTTATATGAGAATTTTTCCTTTTAAATGAATGTTGACTTTCTGAGCATCTGTCTTTCTGAAAATGGATTTCTCTAGCTCTAACCCAGGCATATCCATTGTATCTAAGTAAAATGTGTTAAATCTCAGTATTTTTTCCTCAAAACTCTATAACTCTATAACCACTGTTTTAGCATTTAGAGCTCCCCAGAAGATCTGAGACCATTCTGGTATTTGTTCCTTTCTAAATAATCTGTTTATTTTCATGCAAGAGGGCTTGTTGCAAAATTTATTTTAACTTTCAAATTCAAAATAATTTCATTAGGCTACATCTCAGCATTGCTGCCTTTTCATTACCTTTTGATAATACTATCATGGTGAGTCAGTTCAACTAACAAAGACACTTTTTAAAACCTAAAATTTTTTTTTTTCTTTCCTTCCTTTATTTTGTCTCTCCTCTGTCTTTCCTTTCCATCCTCCTAGAATTCTCCTTGGATCTGTCCTCTTTTATCTCATCATTATTCTTTTATAATTTTTTCAAGACATTTGCTTCATTCAGTTTCTTCTGCTTTTGTCTGATGGAGATTCACTGCCTGGTGGATAGAAACATTAAAACAATGAAGCTGTTGTAGTGGTCAAAATCATTACATCTTGTTAATAAAAGCTTAAATTTTTTTCTTCCAACATTTTTTCATGTCAGTATGATACAATTCCTCTGAATGGAATTACTGATTTCATATTAAACCCATTCAGTTCAATTCAGTCGCTCACTCGTGTCTGACTCTTTGTGACCCCATGAATTGCAGCACGCCAGGCCTCCCTGTCTATCACCAACTCCCAGAGATCATTCAAACTCATGTCCATTGAGTCGGTGATGCCCTCCAGCCATCTCATCCTCTGTCGTCCTCCTCTCCTCCTGCCCTCAATCCCTCCCAGCATCAGAGTCTTTTCCAACGAGTCAACTCTTCGCATGAGGTGACCAAAGTGTTGGAGTTTCAGCTTTAGCATCAGTCCTTCCAATTAAACCCAGTGTACACAATAATGGGCTTTGCATGCACAATAATGTTTTATATCATAATTATAAAGGCCCATTGGAAGGAAAGTTATGACCAACCTAGATAGCATATTCAAAAGCAGAGACATTACTTTGCCAACAAAGGTCCGGCTAGTCAAGGCTATGGTTTTTCCTGTGGTCATGTATGGATGTGAGAGTTGGACTGTGAAGAAGGCTGAGCGCCGAAGAATTGATGCTTTTGAACTGTGGTGTTGGAGAAGACTCTTGAGAGTCCCTTGGACTGCAAGGAGATCCAACCAGTCCATTCTGAAGGAGATCAGCCCTGGGATTTCTTTGGAAGGAATGATGCTAAAGCTGAAACTCCAGTACTTTGGCCACCTCATGCGAAGAGTTGACTCATTGGAAAAGACCCTGATGCTGGGAGGGATTGGGGGCAAGAGGAGAAGGGGAGGACAGAGGATGAGATGGCTGGATGGCATCACTGACTCAATGGACGTGAGTCTGAGTGAACTCTGGGAGTTGGTGATGGACAGGGAGGCCTGGCGTGCTGCGATTCATGGGGTTGCAAAGAGTTGGACGTGACTGAGCGACTGATCTGATCTGATCTGATCTGATTGGATGAAAGGTTCTTTATTCTTAAAATTTTTTGCTTAAAAACATGAAGAATATGTAATGGAGTGTATGTTACCTTCAAAGACTTAAATACCATTTGATCCTTTATATACACAAGTGTGCTAACCCTTAATTTAGAATATTGTCACCATTACAGAAATATCTATTGGACAATGCTCTATCTAATGGGCTAGTAGTGACTCAGCTGTGGTTTTAGATTCAGCAATCTTATTTTTCACCTGTATCCTTTCTTTTTTTTTTTCTTTACAAAATGACATACACCTCTATATTTGAGCATATAAACCTTGTATAGGAGAATTTTAAACATTTCAAAGTTAAATCTAAAACATTCAAGCATGACAGCATAAAAATATTCAAAATAACTTGATTTGGGTTACTATATAATTCCATAAAGCTAAAGTTACATTTAGGTATAAACCTTCGGTAAATATGGCAACAGCAACCATCACAAGCATAGTTGCCAGCAGTTTCCCATACCTCTGTATAAAATAGTATTCCAAAGAAGCACGACTGGATAGCAGCCCAGTGCACTAGCCCCAAGCATCCAGTATCGTGCATCGAACCTGGACTGGCATATCATTTCATACATGATATTTTACATGTTTCAATGCCATTCTCCCAAATCTTCCCACCCTCTCCCTCTCCCATAGAGTCCATAAGACTGTTCTATACATCAGCGTCTCTTTTGCTGTCTCGTACACAGGGTTATTGTTACCATCTTTCTAAATTCCATATATATGTGTTATTATACTGTATTGGTGTTTTTCCTTCTGGCTTACTTCACTCTGTATAATAGGCTCCAGTTTCATCCACCTCATTAGAACTGATTCAAATGTATTCTTTTTAATGGCTGAGTAATACTCCATTGTGTATATGTACCATAGCTTTCTTATCCATTCATCTGCTCATGGACATCTAGGTTGCTTCCATGTCCTGGCTATTATAAACAGTGCTGCAATGAACATTGGGGTACACGTGTCTCTTTCCCTTCTGGTTTCCTCAGTGTGTATGCCCAGCAGTGGGATTGCTGGATCATAAGGCAGTTCTATTTCCAGTTTTTTAAGGAATCTCCACACTGTTCTCCATAGTGGCTGTACTAGTTTGCATTCCCACCAACAGTGTAAGAGTGTTCCCTTTTCTCCACACCCTCTCCAGCATTTATTATTTGTAGGCTTTTGGATCGCGGCCATTCTGACCGGTGTGAAATGGTACCTCATAGTGGTTTTGATTTGCATTTCTCTGATAATGAGTGATGTTGAGCATCTTTTCATGTGTTTGTTAGCCCTCTGTACGTCACCTGTATCCATTCTTTACTAGTCTTATATTGTTTCCTGCCTCCTCACACTTTTTACATGCACTATCCTCTAGAATTTTGTTGAAAATGCAAATTATAACTTTTCTGAACTTTTCTCTTCTTAGAATAACTATTTAACACAGAGGTGTTTTCTTGAATTCTTCAAATAAGTCCTCTTTTTGACATTAGGGCTTCCCAGGTGGCTCAGTCATAAAGAATCCGCCTGCCAGTGCAAGAGCTGCAAGAGATGTGGGTTATCGAGTTTGATCCCTAGGTCAGGAGGAAGAAGTGGCAACCTCCTCTAGTATTCTTGTCTGGAGAAATCCATGCACAGAGGTACCTGATGGACTATAGCCCATGGGTTTGCAAAGAGGTGGACACGACTTAGCAACTGAGGACTGAGCACTATTTTTGACATTATCTACCCTCTTCTAGGAGAAGGCAATGGCACCCCACTCCGGTACTCTTGCCTGGAAAGTCCCATGGATGGAGGAGCCTGGTGGGCTGCAGTCCATGGGGTCGCTAAGAGTCAGACACAACTGAGCGACTTCCCTTTCACTTTTCACTTTCATGCATTGGAGAAGGAAATGGCAACCCACTCCAGTGTTCTTGCCTGGAGAATCCCAGGGACAGAGGAGTCTAGTGGGCTGCTGTCTATGGGGTCGCACAGAGTCGGACACAGCTGAAGCAACTTAGCAGCAGCATCAGCATCCTCTCCTATGCTTGAAGAACTTTCTCTCTGCTCACCCTGAGCACTAGGAGCCAAGATAGATTGGGTAAATGGTGTAGGTTCCTATCTGGCTCTTAGGTTTATTTTTCAGGAATACTGCCAGTTCAGAAATCCAGTATTATGGTGCAAGTGGAAATGGGGCCCAGGTTAGACACGTTTCATCATTTCACCATTAGGCTGGATAGTTTCCTTTGTTTGAAAATGGCCAAAAGTTAGTTTCACATGGCCCACCCTCTTTGACAGCAATAGTTACGCAACTGGAATTGGCCCTGGTGGTGCCAGTGTCCTTTGTCCAGCTTCCTTGCCAAGAATAGGTTTCTAGTGCTTGGCATGACCACCCAGAGTGATTGGTGGGATTCAGACAAGCCTCCCCAAATATCCAGAGTCTTCCCTTTCAATCATTCCTTGTCCAGTGATAAAGTCACTCTATGTCCTGTTTTCACAGACGCTTGCTTCACATGTGGGAAGCAACTGCTACGTATTTTCACCTTCAGTCCTTCCTCCTCTGAACTATATCTAGCAGGAACTCTTTGATAATTCTGACATATAAATGGCACCTTTCCCTCACTTCCACTGCAGACATAACAATTTGTCATTACATCCCATTGGTAATTAATAAGACCCTAGATACTAGAGTAAGCTGTTCAGGCTCACGATGTCATTTATCCATAAATCCCAATGTAGATTTCATATTTATAGTTTGGAAGAGTGTGTCATTTAGAAAAACGATGCTTACTCTCAACTATCCATATCTCTAGAAACCCTAGAGGTTCAAAACACTAGGATAGAAAGCAGACAGCACCCACCTTCTGGCACAAGCTTAGCGCGATTCCAAGAAAAACTGCCCACAAGAAAACCAAAACCTTTAAACGAATAACAGATGTCGCAGATGTTATAAGAAGCATTGTGTTTTCCCAGTACCCAAATTTTTAGCTGAATTAGGGAAAGGAATCTGTCTTTCATCTGCATGTTTGACAGCGTGTAGATGAAACATCCGTCGAAGACAGTAGGCACTAAACAAATATATGAGGAAGATGTCTGGCTGTGCTGACTTGCTGAAAGACTGGGTTTTTCACTTCTCATCCAGATGTTTTGGCTTCGCGGAGGCACCGGCAGAGTCTGCCAAGCTGATGCATGATCTTTGAATGAAGGGTGATACATGAGCGCAGAGCATTATCCTGGCAAATGAGTACACGGGACCGTTGTCTGTGAAATGAGGTCTCACCAGCTGCATCCAAGGCATGCGACAGACCCACCAGTCCACTTCCAAGTGCTTCTGACAGACGAGCCCCCCATTTGCATACATCGCCTCATGACACATGCTGAAACTGTTAAGTTATTATTAGTACTGATAATGGAGCCTTCACCAGGAATGTATTCATATTTTTAATGTTGTCACTGCAGATTGTGTTGCTGTTAAGGAAAAAGTCTATCAGGCATAAATATTTATGCCTGAATGGATGTCAGACTCTTTCATCAGGGAGGGATTTGGTCTTAATTGAATCTTGGGGACAAATTTAGGCTAAATGTTGATGGTAGGGCTTTTTCACTCCATGTGAGGAGGGCTTTCTCAGACTCTCCCCAGGATTCCAGAGACGTGATCCTCGGTTAGGTGAACAGATAAGTTCTCTCTTAAGGGGTCCTGGAAACTTAGCTGTGTTGGGAAGTGATTGCTTGGGGGGGGACTGGGCAGGGCTTCATGGGACCAGATAAAGGGAATGCCACCCAGCTAGAGCGGGACTCCCAAAGGCAATTTACAAATAGAGATTATTTCAAGCAGGCACTGGGCTGTAATTGCCATAAAGACAGGGCATGCATGCTGTCACTTCTGTCTTGTCTGACTCTTTGTGACCCTATGGACTACAACCTGTCAGGCTCCTCTGTCCATGGGATTCTGCAGGCAAGAATACTGGACTGGGTTGCCATTTCCTCCTCTGGAGGTTCTTTCTGACCCAAGGATCGAACCCGGGTCTCCTGCTTTGCAATATTATAGGACCATCTCATTTGTGCATCTGGTCTGTCTTGGAGCAGCAGACAGACACTGGAAGGACAATTGCCATTGGGATAAAGACAGGGACCTTGGCCCAATGGCAGTTGTTCTTCCAGTGTCTGTCTGCTTCTCCAAGACAGACAGATGCCCAAACAAGATGGTCCTATAAACAGTTGTGGATGAATAAAGACACTGATGGTAAGAAGCTATGGTGGGGAAAATCCGTAAAGCAGCTGACTCACTTTACAGATGTGAAACATGTGTGTCGGGTCCTGTGATCCACAGAGACAAACAGATTTAACAGTTTCAGAGACAAAGAAGATGCAACCCAGGCATTCAACTGAGTCACAGCCCAGTGGAGTCTGGACGGAGGTGAAAGAACCCTGCTCAGCAAGGACAGAGGTTACACAAGCTAAGTGAAGTCCAGGAAACCGGATTCTGAGACAAAGAACTGGGGCAGCGCTGGTGACAGGTGAGCAGGTGGGCCAATGTCAAGAGCAGGAGGAGTCACAGGGTGGCTTTAAGCTGTCACGGGGTTCCCAAAAGAGTGCCTATTCCACAGCAGTAAAGATAAAGTCCAAGAAAACTGCAGCTTAGTGAGACAGAAAAACACGTCCATTTGAGGGTCCAAATGCCAACTGGGCCACTCTCTTCACTTAGCTTCTTAGTTTCCTGACCTGTGCAATGGACAGAATAATACCCAGCTCAAAGAGTTACTCTGAAGATGAAAAGAAATCAAATATGTAATGCACTAGGCAAGAATACAGGAGGGAGTAACCATGCCCTCCACCAGGGGATCTTCCCACCCAGGGACCAAACTCATTGAACCCGTGTTTCTATGTCTCCTGCATTGGCAGTCAGGTTCCTTACCACTAGCACCAGCTGAGAAGCGTCTAGGCACTTGAGAAGTACTCAAAAAATACACACCTATATACTTTCCTGCTAATGGTACTGTGCTACCCGTGTGATGTGCAGAACAGAGACTTCAATAATCGGTACCGCTATTTCATTCAGGAATCAAGATAGAGGAGATAAAGGCCCATGCTCTCCTCTGCATGCTCATAAGACATAGACTACCCAGCTTCTTATCAAGTGCCTTTTTGAATTGTTTTCTGTCTCATGCGAGATCAAGTGACCTATTTGAGAGCTCTTACTTCTGTCCCCATCACCAAGTGCAGCACTTGAGAGATGATGGTGCTTTGTAAAGCTTCCTTGCTTGAATGGCTGGGGAGATGGAGTCCTGAGTAGGCTGCTAGGTGGGGGGAGTGTGTGGGAGAGAAACAAAGAAGCGAGTCCCAGAGAAAGAACTGGTCCCTAGTTCTAGTCAATCCAGGCTTCCTGAGAATGCTCTTCTGCTAAACCATCACACCTCAAGTCCCCTTTAAATAAAGCAGAGAGCAGCATATTTGCTGAGGGGCCTGAAACTAGGCTAACAGGATCCATTTGAGGTCTAGGCCTTAGATGAGGGATCCTGGCTAAGAGGAACTAAGAAGAAACAATGTCTCCTTCCATCTTGGGGAAAACAACTTCCATGGCCCCCAATTCATCACATGACCAAAAACTGTCACAATCTATACCAGCCCCTAAATTGAGCCTTACATTTTCCCTTTCATTTAACACCCCCTACTTTTTTTATAAAACACTCTAAAAAACATCTTTAGAAAAACTTAGATTGTGCACTTTCAGACAAAAATGCAGCAAAGCACCAAAGACAAGACCCCCCACACACACACACCCCCACAAAGTCACATTTGCAACTGACCTGGCCTTTGGGCGAATGGCAGTTCCCAGACCAGCCCAGGCCAGGTGGTCGGCACCTCTGATGTCACAGTCCCACAGCTGCATTGTTCAGAGCTGGGCAAGGAAGAGCTGTGCACTGTTTTCTTCTCATTTCCCAGCCCTTTGGGGCTCCCAGATGTTTTAATTACAGAGGAAAGGGAGCGGATGATTCTGCCCATATGTCTCCATTCCACACAAATAAATCTCCTCGCCGTCCCACGTAGCTGTGTGGTGTTGCGACTGTCCCACCGAAACGGATGCTGTCGAGTCTAATCACCATCCTCAATCCTTCAGTGAGCGTGTTAATTCAGGGAACACCGGCTGGGACTGCTGTCCCAGGGAAATACTCAATCTAGAAACAATTAGACACCATCACAACAAGAGGCTACCCCTCCTCCAGGGAACTGGGCACTCTCCCAGCCTGAGCTTGGAGAAGCCCACAGGGAGTTGAGTAGGACGAGCTAGGCAGGATGGGCTCAGATCACAGGGCAATAATTGATAGCTGGCACTTAGGCTGGCTTCCCAGGTGGCTCAGTGGTAAAAAATCCACCTACCAATGCAGCAGATGCAAGAGACTCAGGTTCGATCCCTGGGTCAGGAAGATCCCCTGGAGAAGGAAATGGCTACCAACTCCAGTATTCTTGCCTACAGAATCCCACGGACAGAGGAGCCTGGTGGGTTATTGTCCGTGGAGTCACAAAGAGTCAGACAAGACTTAGCAACCGAGCATACATACATGCATGTAGCACATGGGCACTAGGTCATGATCTATGGCATGCCTGGCTGCAAAGGTGTCTGCCCTCCTAAGAACTTTGGGAGGAAATAAAGTTTCCCAAACATGTAGCCATAGTATGTGTGTGTGCGTGTGTGTGTGTGTGTGTCTGTGTGCATACACACACACAGAGATTACAGTGAACTTTTCCAAGGAAATAGCAAAAGCTAGAATTCTGATTCTGTTTCACTAGATGCTAAATTTGCTTTTAATCAGAGCATCATCACACATAGATTAAGAAGAACCAATCCGGGAAAATTCTATATGATTGGGGGTCACCAATAGAGTTCTCTGTTGTTGTTTTTTTATAAACCCGTTATACCTAGAAGGAAATATAGAGGATATTCCAAAGGGACAAATGTGTTTGAAGTGTAACTCATATGGTAATGAAGCAAATGCATCCTCTGTGAGCATTTTTTTCCTTAGTGAGGACTGCTGCTGCTGCTAAGTCACTTCCGTCATATCCAACTCTTTGTGTCCCCATGGACTGCAGCCCGCCAGGCTCCTCTGTCCAAGTGATTCTCCAGGCAAGAATACTGGAGTGGGCTGCCATTTCCTTCTCCTAAACATTTCTATTTATTTATTTTTGACTGCACCAAGTCTTTGTCGCTGCACATGGGCTTTCTCTATTTGTGGTCAGCCAGGGCATCTCTTGTTGCAGAGCACGGGCTCTAGAATGTGCAGGCTTCAGTGGTTGTGGTTCATGGGCTCAGTTGCCCCACGGCATGTGGAATCTTCCCTGACGAGGGATTTAGCCCTGGTTATCCCTGCATTGGCAGGCAGGTTCTTAACCACTGGACCACCAGAGAAGCCCCAGCGAGCACCTTGATGTCTCAGCACAGAAGATACAATAGGGTTGAAGATGTAACCTTCTTTAGAGACCTACAGCCCTTATCATTGTGTTCTGGACCCAACTATCAGCCTTGTTCTGCCCTTAAGCTGTCAGAGATGAAACGTCCCTTATGGTTGTCAAGGAGGTCCTCTGATTTTCATTCTTTGTGCTATACTGGTGACTAATCACCTTCAGAGCTTCAATTTTTTTTTTTTCCTAATGCATCGATTATGCCAGTCATCCCAGTCCATTGTCCTTAAAATTATTACATCCCTTAAACATCTTAAAAATCTACAGGTATCATATTCACCAGTGTGCCATCCTATACTAGTTTCCCACCCCAGTTCACCACTGGTGCGTTTTAACAGATGCACCACTATCCCCTGCCAGGAACAAGTTAGTTCTCCTTCCAACACCACTGATGTGATCAAGGGGACCCTTGATTCTGGAAGCAGTGAAAAGCCACTGTCCATTTGAGAGCATAGGATGACATGCTTCAGAAGGTGAATCCATCAGCCCAAATTCTGTGTGGTGTGATAGACAATGGCCTCTAACTGGAAAAAAAAAAGTACTGGCTGTGATAATAGCCCTTGTAAGTTGAGAAAATAGCACAAATTCCCTGAATTTATAATATATTGCTGTAGAACAAATCACCTCAAACTTAGCAGCTGAGAAAAATACAAATTTATTATCTCCCTGTCTCCATAGCTTAGGAATCTGGTGCATTTTAGCTGTGTTCTTTGCTCAGGGGCTCACAAGGCTGGAGATCAAAGTGCCAGCCAGCTGTGTCCTCATCTGGAGGTTCAACTGGGGAAAGTCAGTTCTGAATTCCCTGAGGCTGTTCACTTCCTAACAGTTGTATTACTGGGGACCCCTGTCCTCTTGCTGCTTGTCAATCAGAGGTTACTTTGTCTCCCAGAGGCCACTCACAGGCCCTTGCCACGTGGCCCCTTCCATAAGTTGGTAGTTGGCTCCTTCAAGGTCAACAAGGACAGCATTTGCTGCAGTTTTAAATCTCCCTGACTTTGTTTCTTAACCTCTAGCCCCTTGGTTAAAAAGGCTCCCTTGATTGGGTCAGACCCACTGCACTCTTGGGGAGAGTATTATCTATTTTTTTATTTATTTTATTTATTTATTTATTTGGCTGCTCTGTGTGACATGTGAGATCTTAGTTCCCTGACCAGTGCCCCCTGAACTGGAAGTACAGAGTCTTAACCAAGGGACTAGCAGGGAAGTCCTGAGTGAATATTATCTAGGGTGTATCACCGAGAGTGCAGGAATCTTATGGACCACCTTACAATTCCTTCACACTTCTAATCCAGTGCTAACTATTGAGCTGTGAGACTACTGATGGCTCCAGAAGTCTTACTTGAAAGAGTCTGAGGATGGCTTCTCCATTTAGACATGTCTTAATTTATCTGTTCCAGGCTTTTCTCCAGCAGACTCCTCCATGGATAAAACAACAGAAATATTCAAAAGTATAATTTTCCTTCTAGCCAAAGATCTGACCCTATCTGACATGAAAATCTTTCTCAATTTGCCATATTTTTTAAAAAAGTTTTTTCATCTTTGTTACAGATTTACTTCTCACAGTGTGTACATGCATGCTAGATCACTTGTGTGTTGTGTCCGACTTTTTCAGCCCTATGGACCATAGCCCACAAGGTTCCTCTGTCCTTGGGATTCTCCAGGCAAGAATACTGGGGTGGGTTTCCATGCCCTCCCCCAGAGGATCTTCCCGACCCAGGGATGGAAACCACATCTCCTGTGTCTCCTGCCCTGGAAGGTGGGGTCTTTACTACTAGCACCGCCTGGGAAGCCCTACTTCTCACAAGTAGAACATATAAAGAAAGTTCAGCTAAGCAGGTCTGTCCCAGGAGTGGGGTAGACAATAATCATTGAAGGGAGTGTCCCAGGAAGCCATGCATGGTGGAGCCTCAGCCCCCAACTTGGGCTAGCCTGTGGAGTCAGTGCAGTAAGGGATAGAGCTGAGAAGATGAAGTTGCAGGGGTGGGGTAGTAAGTTTCCAGTTCCTAACTGACTGCCTCCACGGTTTTCTGCATACATTAAAGAAAATGTATGGGTACAAGAGTCTGGAATTCAACAGCTCATAACTACAATTAACCACCATTAATTAATGGCTGCGAGATAAATGAGCCATGCGATCCGTTTATTCCTGGGTTGTAAGTATTTAAATTCACAGTAGGATGCAGGCCCATTTTTCACCAGTGTGAATTTAAAACAAGTTTGCATCAGGGCTGCACGTTGCAGGAAACAGGCAACAATTTCCTCTCTCAGCCGTTCATGCTTTAGGTTCTAGGAAATGGCAAGAGGTGGACAGAGCAAGGAATCCCCATGCACAGCAGAAGTAGGAAGTGAAGTTCAGGATCTGAGCATACCCCTTCCTAAAATCCTAAGGGCAATGACAATGTCATGAGACTGATTCTGTTCAGGGCGCTGTGCGAGGAAATGTCTGGGCAGCATTTGATGTTAATCTTCACTACATCCCTCTGAGAGTTATTATTATCCATATTTTCAGCTGGAGGAAACATGCTCAGAGGTCTTAAGAACTACTTCCCTGGTGACGCACTGGATAAGAATCTGCCTGCCAATGCCACAGCTACTGAGCCCACAAGTCGCAACCGTGAGCCACACAATGCAATTGCTGAGCCCACTTGCACAACTATTGAAGCCCGCGTGCACCTACAGCCGGTGCTCCTCAACAGAAGCCACCGCAGTGAGAAGCCCGTGTACCACAATAAAGAGTAGCCTCCGTTCTGCAACTAGACAAAGCCACGTGCAGCAGCAGACCCAGGACAGCCGAAAATAAATACATAAATACATTAAAAAATTGTTAATAGCTTTTTAAGAACTACTTTAGAAATAAAATTGTTCTTCTCATTCCTAAATTTCTTCCAGGATGCTCCCAAAGTGTGTCAGATGACCGTCTTCTAATTTTCACATATCATCACGGCCTGTGTCCTGACATCAAAACTCCCCAAATAATAACTGAATATTCTGCTTGCCCTTACATAATCAGTCCACCCACCGGACAAAGATAAGGTTCAAAAGACAAGGAAAAGAAAAGATGTCATCTTACTTAATAGAAGACAAAACGAGATGGAGTTGTTATCTTTACCATCAAGAAGTTTATTCATCACAAAGAGAAAAAATAACTTTTTTTATTCATTACAAAGAGAAAAAAGTAACTTTTCAGTCAAGAAATTTAGCAATCACCATCTTTAACAAGTTGTCAAAGCCAATGGAATTTTGAAATAAATTTTTGGGTAATATACAATCAGAAAATATACATTTTCTGAAATTATACATAATCTGAAAAATTCTTTTTGCATAGGCATAAAGAAACCACTCTATTTGAAAATATTTCATTTAGCTAAATTTCCTAAACTTAATAGATCAGAAATGGCTTACGTGTGGAATCTTAAAAAAAGGGGGGCGGGGAGCAGGGATACAAATGAACTTATATACAAAACAAAAATTGACACACAGACATAGAAAACAAACTTAAGGTTACCAAAGGGGAAAGGACAGGGGGATAAATTTGGGAGTTTGGGATTAACAGATACACGCTACTAAATACAAAATAGATAGTCAAAAAGGACCTACTGTATAGCATGAGGAACTCTACTTAATATTTGGCAATAATCTATAAGGGAAAAGAATCTGAATATATAAAATATATAGACAGATGTATATAAACACATATATATATTCTGAATAAACTAAATCATTTTGGTGTATACCTGACACTAATCCATTTTAAATCAACTACACTTCAATTTAAATACTTGCAGAAAAAGATGAATAAAACAGAGTCCATAAAAAGAAAAAAGATCAGAAGGAAATATGTCCTATTGATTCACAAAACTGTTTGAAAACAAGTGTAAATTCTGTCCAATAACTGCTTGTGGAAGCAGCATGGAGTTAGTAAATAATACGTTCTTGACTCTGTATCATGGCACCCACGTGGCAGCATTTTGCTTGGTGGACAGTTACTATGAGATCGGAGGGGAAACAAGCAAATAGCAAATGAGACCCTTACGAGCTGGAAGAGAAGAGATGGAAGAAAGAGATAGTCTGAGATCTTTGCAGGAAGAAATAAACAGAATTTGCCCAGTTTATCGACCATCTAATTAGCCATCTCTTTGTCAAATAGCGTGCCAGTTGTTTATTTTTACTCAGCATTTCATGGAAGACAAATTGAAAAGAAAAAATAAATGTCCACATTTTGAGGGTAAAGTCAAGGAAGCAGAGAAGGGTTATAACTTTTTAAAAAATCTTTTAGGGTTAGAGAAACTTGAGCAAGTTAGCAATGAGGAAGAAGAAAATGCAGGGAGAAAGATAATAAAAGTAAGATACACACAAAATTACCTGCAATGGTAAACCAAATCTCGGCCTCAGAAGTATTCAGCCACTTGTACTCAACATCTCACAGGACTAGAATCACTGAGGTCACAGGCCAGCAGAAATTTAGCAACTCCTTCCTAACCTAGACAGACTTGGAAGGAATCATTTTTCTGCTGGGCACTGGAGGACAGAGGACCAAAGAAGCCAGCTCTCTCTGTACCTCTGGAGGGTTAAGTGATGGCTGGAAGGTCAAGCAATGGCTAGAGGATCAAGTAATGGCTCCAATTTTTATCTGATCCTACCTGTCCCATGGGATGGGCACCCCCTAGGTGCCAGTCTATAACTGTCTTGATGGGTCAAGACAGCCGTTTTTCAAGACTGGGATGCTCCACCAATATGTTCTGCTCCCATGACATTCATTGTGTTGCATGCATCAGATGTGACACGAACGGTGAAGGGTATATTGTAGAGTTGGGCGGCAGGGGGCACAGTGATGATTATCTAAGCAGTTTTACTATGAAGGTGGCGCAGTGGTAAAGAATCTGCCTGCCAATACAGGAGACGCAAGGGACGCGAGTTCAATCCCTGTTTTGTGATGATCCCATGGAGTAGGAAATGGCAACCCACTCCAATATTCTTGCATGGAAAATTCTATGGACAGAAGAGCCTGGAGGGCTATAGTACATTGACATTGAAGTCGCTCAGTCGTGTCCTACTCTGCGACCCCATGGACTGTAGCCTACCAGGCTCCTCTGTCCATGGAATTTTCCAGGCAAGAGTACTGGAGTGGGTTGCCATTTCCTTTTCCAGGAGATCTTCCCAACCCAGGGATCGAACCCAGGTCTCCCGCATTATAGGCAGACGCTTTACTGTCTGAGCCACCAGGGAAGTCCCTGGTGTATTGGGCTATAGTACATGAGATCACAAAGAGTTGGACATGTCTGAGTGACTAAAACTTTTCATATTCACTCTCAAATGCGTCATGTCCGTCTGGCAGAAGTATGTGATGTCACACCTCTATCCTACACTTTTACAAGCTTGGTGTGCCTGTTATGTCTGGCCCAGGATGTGCCTGGTTCTTCTTTGATCTTCCTAGCTCAATCACATTTAGTAATAATACCTCTAAACAAGGGTAATAATCCAACAGGAACAAGAGTCTGATGAAGCTGGTAAATATTTCTGGTCACACTGTAAGCTTGTACCCAGAAATATTTTTAGATCATTCTGCAAAATTTGAGAGTTTTATTCAAAGACTGTGATCTTTTAAAAACAAACACCTAAAAATGATAAAAGCACTGTGTGTGAGGATATTTATTTCTGTGTGAGCTTAATGTATAATTAAAAATAATCCTAAGTAGCATAAATATCTATGGAGAAATGATTAAGTAAGTAAAATTATACCAACTTGATGGAATAGTATGCAGCCAATAAAAATGTTAATTAGCAATATGACAAAGAAACTCAACATTTGTTTATGATATAGTGTTTAATGCACAAAGCAGAATACAAAATTATATGTACACTGTGAGTAAAACTATAAAAATCATGTCTGCATGGGAACAGGGTCTGGAGTAAACATGAAAAATGAAAACAGCTTTATTTGCGGTTTTTGTTATTGCCATTATAATGCTGTTATACAGTAAATTAAAAAAAAAAGAAAACCTTAAAAATAAAAGATGAAAGTTCAACCGAAAGGAGAAATTTGCAGGGTGGCAGACACTTATTTGTGGTACCCTTTTGTGTTTTTATTCCCAGGGGAAAATATTACAATTGGCAAAATGGATTATGTTTAGAATCATGAATAAAATACCTAAAGAAGGATACTAAGCTTCTTAAAGCTGATACCTCCAAATGCTACAGTGTGAGATTTCCCAGCACGACAATGGGATCCGTGGATGGGAGAAAGGAGTGGAGGGGCAAGGAAAGAAAGGATGAATCTTAGTCTCTCAGAGAGACTTTTTATACCACTGGAGATTTGGGTCCAGTCCTTGAACTTAGAGAAAGCTCCCAAAATAATCCAGTCCCCTCCTGGTATTCCACCCAGAGCCACAGATCTGGGGCCTTTCATCATTGCATTCACATCACAAAAGAGCTGCCCTGAAGGGCAACTCAGAAATGCCTGGAGAGGCTTCGTCCTGCCTCTGCGAGGACTGTCAGATGCCCCAAAGAAGGAAGAATCTAGTGTTCTCTTGGCATCTTCCTGTTCTTGTGCTTGAACTCGAAGAAATAGAAATAAAGAGAAGCTGGAGAGCGTGATGTAGGACATACTCCCTTTGCACAAAGGTTGAAGCCTGACTTAGAGGGAGCTTGTTCAAGGGTTTTACAGTTAGAGAAATTAGAATCTTGCTCCTCTCCACATATAGCCTTGATATTCAGAAGATATCAAAATTTCACTCATCTCTTAGAAAGCTTAAAATATTCTATCCCTTAAATATCTGCCCAATTTTTACATTTCTGTCACATCGTATTTCCCCATGTGGTGGTGTTCAGTCACTCAGTCATGTCCGAATCTTTGCTAACCCATTGCCTGCAGTACTCCAAGCTTCCCTGTTCTTATCTGTCTCCCAGAGTTTGCTCAAACCCCAATTTGAAAGCATCAGTTCTTTGGCACTCAGCCTTCTTTATGGTCCAACTCTCACATCCATACATGACTACTGGAAAAAACATAGCTTTGACTAGATGGACATTTATTGGCAAAGTGATGTCTCTGTTTTTTAATATGGTGTCTAGATTTGTCATAGCTTTCCTTCCAATGAGCAAGCATCTTTTAATTTCGTGGCTGTAGTCATTGTTCACGATGATTTTGGAGCCCAAGAAAATAAAATCTGTCACTGTTTTCACTTTTTCCCCCTTCTATTTGCCATGAAGTGATGGAACCAGATGCCATGATCTTAATTTTTTGAATGTTGAGTTTTAAGCCAGCTTTTCCACTCTCCTCTTTCACCCTCATTAAGAGGCTCTTTCTGCCATTAGAGTGGTATCATCTACGTATTTGAGGTTGATATTTCTCCTCCAATCTTGATTCCAGCTTGTGATTCATCCACCCTGGCTTTTCACATGATGTACTCTGCATATAAATTAAATAAGCAGGGTGACAATATACAGCCTTGACATACTCCTTTCTCAATTTTGAACCAGTTCATTGTTCCATGTCCAGTTCTAACAGTTGCTTCTTGACCTGCATGCAGGTTTCTCGGGGGACAGGAGTATGGTGGTCCAGTATTCCAACCTCTTTAAGGATTTGTTACAGTTTGTTATAATCCACAGAGTCAAAGACTTCAGCATAGTTAGTGAGGCAGAAGTAGATGTTTTTCTAGAATCCCCTTGCTTTTTCTATGATCCAATGAATGTGGCAATTTGATCTCTGGTTTCTCTTCCTTTTCTAGATCTAGCTTGTACATCTGGAAGTTCTTGGTTCACGTATTATTAAAGCCTAGCTTGAAGGATTTTGAGCATTATCTTGCTAGCATGTGAAATGAGAACAACTGTATGGTAGTTTAAACATTCTTTGGCATCACCTTTCTTTAGGATTGGAATGAAAACTCATCTTTTCCAGTCCCATGGCCACTGCTGAGTTTTACAAATTTGCTGGCATATTGAGTGCAACATGTTAACAGCATCAGCTTTTAGGATTTTAAATAGCTCATCTGGAATTCCATCATCTCCTTGAGCTTTGTTCATAGTAGTAATCCTTCCTAAGGCCCACTTGACTTCACTCTCCAGGATATCTGACTCTCCAGGATATATTACTCTCCAGGATACAGGTGTGTGAGTCATGGTTATCCATTATGGCTACCCAGGTTATTAAAAAATTTTGTGTATAGTTCTTCTGTGTATTTTTGCCATGGACTGTTGCCTGCCAGGCACCGCTATCCATGGGATTTTCCAGGCCAGAGTACTGGAGTGGGTTTATCGTTTCCTTCTCCAGGGATCTTCCCTATCCAGAGACTGAACCTGCCTCTCCTGCACTGGCTGGCAGATTCTTTACCACTAGTGCCATCTGGGCAGCCTTGGAAGTGAATCCTTCCCCACATTTCCATAATAAGATGTTCCCTCTTCCTGGAAAGATTTCACCCCTTTTATTTGTATTTGAAGCTCCTATCCCCTCCCTGAAAGGTGAGTATTAGTATGCCCATCTCACAGATGACAAAACTGAAGATCAATAACTTTCTTGAGGTTTCACAGGACCCCAAACAAAGCTCTTTTCCTTTTTTGTGTTTACTCCAGAGCCTGTTCCCATGTAGACATC
Source organism: Bos taurus (assembly GCF_002263795.3). Lineage (NCBI taxonomy): Eukaryota > Metazoa > Chordata > Mammalia > Artiodactyla > Bovidae > Bos > Bos taurus. The sequence continues at coordinate 68,270,093 of NC_037340.1, read as the reverse complement.
ATTTTTACAGTTTTACTCACAGTGTACATGTAATTTTGTATTCCACTTTTTTCATTTCTTGTGTTTGAGCTGAAAGTCAAACACAAATCTGTTCAACTTAAAGCCTCAGCTTGGTTCTACTACACTATGCCCTGTGCCTAAAATAAGCATATAATATAAGGTCACAAGGATCCTGGTTTATCCCCAGTCCCAGGTGGCTCAGTGGTAAAGAATCTACCTGCCAAGCAGGAGATGCAGGTTCAATCCCTGAGTTGGGAAGATCCCCTGGAGGAGGAAATGGCAACCCTCTCCAGTGTTCTTGCCTGGGAAATCCCATGGACAGAGGAGTCTGGTGGGCTACAGTCCATAGGGTCGCAAAGTGTAGGACACAATTTAGCAACTGAGCATGCACACTTCATAAGGTCACAAGCTTTACGAAGCTTCGTATTATCATTAGTTATTTACATGCTCATCTTCCCTTCTGGGCTGTTACAAGACTGATGTCTACTGAATGAATATGAAAGCTTAGTGATGCTACATATATACACTCATTCCACTATCCTCTTCACCAGAGGCTGAGGCCCAAGCTCTGGCAAGGAGGATGCTTTTCAGTCTGCCCATCACAAGTTTCAGCATTCACAAGCCAAGGACCAGATTGACTTTCTTTCCCTCTCAGCAAAATGGTGAGACCAAAGTTTCATAATATTCACATAGTCTAGAAGGAAAAAAAATGCCAGTTGCAAATATTGTTTCATTTACCTCATGAAATACATATTTCCAAATGTAGAAAGATGACCAGACACCTCCTTTTTGAATGCAAGGATCAGCCTGCTGGCAGGAGGAAAAGCCTTCAACACTGATACATGGGTCATGGTGAATGGAGGGAGGGAGTGCCTCGAGCACTTGGCTGAAATCCTGATACTGACACTTACCTGGACTCCCCATTGTTCACCCAGCCAGTACATCGGTCCTGCAGACAGCAGGTGGGCAGACCAAGTGATGAGCACTTTCCAGTGATGTGCTGGGAAACAATGAACAGTTAGCTTTTTTAGGCAGGTATGGGGAAGGTGAGGAGAGGGCAATGGCACCCCACTCCAGTGTTTTTGCCTGAGGAATCCCATGGACGGAGGAGCCTGATGGACTGCAGTTCATGGGGTTGCTAGAATCAGACACGACTGAGCGACTTCACTTTCACTTTTCACTTTCATGCATTGGAGGAGGAAATGGCAACCCACTCCAGTGTTCTTGCCTGGAGAATCCCAGGGACGGGAAGCCTGGTTGGCTGCCATCTATGGGGTCGCACAGAGTCGGACACGACTGAAGCGACGCAGCAGCAGCAGATGGGGAAGGTGTACCCTGACTTGTAGCATTTGCCAATTTCCATGGTGTAAATAGTCCCAACCTGGTCAGTTTCACGCCATCAATAGGACATCGACTAGTTTGCACAATTCCTGGAAAGTCAATAATAGACTCTTGTGAACTCAGTTCAGTTCAGTCACTCAGTCGTGTCCGACTCTTTGCAACCCCATGAATCGCAGCACGCCAGGCCTCCCTGTCCATCATCAACTCCTGGAGTTCACCCAGACTCACGTCCATCGAGTCAGTGATGCCATCCAGCCATCTCATCTTCTGTCGTCCCCTTCTCCTCCTGCCCTCAATCCCTCCCAGCATCAGAGTCTTTTCCAATGAGTCAACTCTTCGCATGAGGTGGCCAAAGTACTGGAGTTTCAGCTTTAGCATCATTCCTTCCAAAGAAATCCCAGGGCTGATCTCCTTCAGAATGGACTGGTTGGATCTCCTTGCAGTCCAAGGGACTCTCAAGAGTCTTCTCCAACACCACAGTTCAAAAGCATCAATTCTTCGGCGCTCAGCCTTCTTCACAGTCCAACTCTCACATCCATACATGACCACAGGAAAAACCATATCCTTGACTAGCCGGACCTTTGTTGGCAAAGTAATGTCTCTGCTTTTGAATATGCTATCTAGGTTGGTCATTACTTTCCTTCCAAGGAGTAAGTGTCTTTTAATTTCATGGCTGCAGTCACTATCTGCAGTGATTTTGGAGCCCCCAAAAATAAAGTCTGACACTGTTTCCGCTGTTTCCCCATTTATTTCCCATGAAGTGATGGGACCAGATGCCATGATCTTCATTTTCTGAATGTTGAGCTTTAAGCCAACTTTTTCACTCTCCACTTTCACTTTCATCAAGAGGCTTTTGAGTTCCTCTTCACTTTCTGCCATAAGGGTGGTGTCATTTGCATATCTGAGGTTATTGATATTTCTCCTGGCAATCTTGATTCTAGCTTGTGTTTCTTCCAGTCCAGCATTTCTCATGATGTACTCTGCATATAAGTTAAATAAGCAGGGTGACAATATACAGCCTTTGATGTACTCCTTTTCCTATTTGGAACCAGTCTGTTGTTTCATGTCCAGTTCTAACTGTTGCTCCTGACCTGCATATAGGTTTCTCAAGAGGCAGGTCAGGTGGTCTGATATTCCCATCTCTTTCAGAATTTTCCACAGTTTCTTGTGATCCACACAGTCAAAGCCTTTGGCATAGTCCAAACTAGTACAGGCCAACTCCAGCTCAACCCTGGGGATGGCTACCCCTTTTATGGCCACTATTTTACATTAGGGCTATTGAAGGGGGACGGGACAAAGGGCTATCAGAGGCAATGCTGGAAATTCTCTTTAAAGTCAGATTGGCATTGGCATTACAGAACCTTTACTTAACACATGGATATCATGGATCCACCAAAACACGTGATCCACAGCAATAAAATACAAAGTTAAAAATACAAGCAAATATTTATCTATATTTCTCTATCTCTCCATATTAAAAGGGGATTATTTGGTTTTATTTTTTTAGAACTCTTTTGGATCAGTGTGCATGTCCCTGCCCACTTCCTCTGAGTCTGATGACAGATCAACCTCTTTCATTGGGAGTTGTTGTTGTTGTTATTTGGTCGCCAAGTCATATCCAACTCTTTGCAGCCCCATGGACTGCAGCATGCCAGGCTTCCCTGCCCTTCACTATCTCCCAGAGTTTGCTCAAACTCATGTCCATTGAGTCAATGATGCCACCCAACCATCTTGTCCTCCATCGTCCCCTTCTTTCCCAGCATCAGGGTCTTTTCCAGTGAGTTGGTTCATAGGTATAGAGACAGGAAAACAGCAAGGAGAGAAAAAGGGAAGGCCACAGAACATTCGCTAGTCTGTGATGCTAGAAAGAAGAACTATGTGGGCACCAGCACTGCCACCAGCCGTGAGGCTCCAACCTTATTGGAGCCCAATAAGATTAACTTGCAGGCACATGAGGAACCTCCTCTCCCCAATATTTTTCACTTTACAAAGTCATTAAAATGGAGAGAAATGATAAGTTGCAGTTCTAAATCTACCATGTTTTATTTTTCCTTTCCCTCCACCAATGTATCCTTGCTTTTTTGGCCAGGCAGCTCCTTGACTTCAAGCTCTCCTTAGAGACTTTCCCCAGATCTCTTTAAGGAGTGAGACTGGGGTCAGGTCTCCAAGGACAACCCTGAGACAGGGAATGTGCATACAAGTGACTTACAAAGGCAGCACTCCCCAGGAAAACCGAGCAGGGAAGAGGAAGCAGGACAGGGAAGCAGGGAAACCAAGCAAGAGTGTGATTTCCGGCCAAGTCCCACAGTCTGGTCCTTGATCCTCCAGGGAAGCCTGCCATGTAAATCACGCTCACAGTGGCCAGCCTCTCCCCGGGAATGGGGGCTTCCCTGCTCCTGAGCCCCCTTAGTCATTGGATCAGGCCCACCTGGAGGACGCAAACTCTAAGGCACATCAGACTCACTTCTGGTGTGGACGAAAGTGCTCCAGCAGCCAGGTAGAACCCATCAGATCCCAGAGCTCGGCCCTTCCATTCTGACATTGATTTCCAAATCCTAAACCCGGCCCTGCCAGACAGGAAGCTCCTTAGAAATGAGGGACAAGGGAAGCCCCAACACAAATCAGAGTCCTAGTTCGTGGGCCTCCTGGCTCTGTAGTTTCTACACAGGGAAATTTCCACCACAATGAAGGGCTTCCCTGGTGGCTCCAATGTTAAAGAATCTGCCTGCAATGCAGGGAGACTCAGGTTCAATCCCTGGGTCGGGAAGATCCCCTGGGGATAGGAACGGCTATCCACTTCAATATTCTTCCTGGAGAATTCTATAGACAGAGGAACCTGGTGGGCTACAGTCCATGGGGTTGCAAAGAGTCAGACACAACGGAGCAATTAACACTTTCACTTTGGGACAGACGTTTCAATAGCCTTGGGGCTGTTTTATTAATATTTCATCTCTCAGTGCTTTGATTTCCCCATCTGTAAAAATGGGAATAATAATAATTACAGTATCTATCCATTATATAGGTTTGTTTTAGGATGAAATATATTAATTCCTGTAACATGTTTAGATCCATATTGGGCCCATGTATCTCTATATAAATGTTTGTTTAATAAAATCTTATCTTTCCAAACTACTAGATCTTATCATTGAGGTCAGACCCACTAGAATGGGAATTTTATCAACTCTAAAAATATTTTTTTAAAGTAATAAAATATTCCAAAGCCATTGATATCTTCAAAGAAAAAAATGTGCCAAGGGAATAATGTATAGTGATAAAATAGTAAAAACTTAATGGGGTGAAGTCATGATACCATTTTAGAGCTTACTAAACAGAAACACATTGGAAAGAATCAATTATGGTTTTTAAATCTGAGGAGGTACCCAGGTCCCATGAATGCTACTGTGCTTCCAGTACCATCATAGGCACTGAGTTATCTGCTCCAGGTGGCAAATGGAGACCAGTTACTAGTAATAGCGTCCTATGGTTCTAGTACTATGTCCCAATTTCTTCTTCTAGTGAAAAAAAAAAAAAAAGAAGAACAATAATCTGTCTTTTGTGGACAGTCCCTAAATAAGCAAATGACAATAACTGATATTGACAAGGGCAAACAAAACATGTGGCTCTCTTTCTGTCTACGAGAACTCCAAGACCTCACCCTTAAGGTCTCACACTATTGGAGGAGGTGTGTTTAAATGCCAGGAGGGCATGCAGCAAATCCAGCTCCCTACACATTATAGCAGACAGGCAGCCTTGACTCTGGCAAAGGAGGGGACCAGCCCACACAGCATATGGACCTGCAGCAGAGCATATGGGTCTGGTCCTAGAGAAAAGGCTCCCATATGGTCCCGGAGCTGGGCTTGCCTTGCCCAGTCCCAGCCTCCCCGCACTTTTGGCTGGTTCATAAATCAGCCACTTCCCACCATCCCAGCACACCGGCTGATCCATGTGTGATTAATGCACACATTTGCCTGCAGCCTGGAGAGAACCCCAGGTACAGGTGGAGAGGAAGGAAAAGGATTTAATTGGAGTGGGGGTGGGAGAAGAAGGAAAGAGAGGTCATTCCTCATTGCCATTGAGCCAGTGCTATCTTTAGAAGTCCTGGCTTTGTAAGAATGAATTTTCTTGGAAATCTGTCTTGCGGACTCCCCAGGAACCCCACGGTAGCCCAGGCTTTACCTCCCAAGACTCAGAAAGATGATTGCTCCATTCTATCCTGTCCCACCCTCTATGATCCTCCAGGGGTTCTTCATCTGAGTTTAAGCATGCCTTCAGATCCTTTAAGAAAGGCTAGGGTCACTGAAGACAATAAGATTAGATGTGCCGGGAAGCAAATCCACTCAACTGTGTTTTAGACCAATATTTTCCAACTGTGCCCAACAGAGGGCAAAGGGTTTTATGCAGAAGGTGCAGGAAGGGTTCAATCAGAGAAATTCTGCTTTGACTTTGTTCTACCTGTTAGGCTGTTCAAATCTGATTCAGTTGTGATTTTGTTAAGGATCATATGGCTGAAAACAATTGAGACCCACTCACTCAAATTAAAAATGCTGCAGATACAATGAGGAGTGTCCACTGTGGGGAGCATGATTATAAAATGAGCCATGGTTGCCATTCACAGGGCAGGAGAGGCAGCAGCACTGTAATAGACAAAAGAGATGCGAGGTCACGTTTCCATTTGGTGGTTGAGTGACTGATCTTGGGCAAAAACATTTCCTTTCTATGCCCCAATTTCATCATCTGTGAAATGGGAATTATAAATGGTAACTGACTTAGATGGACAAGGGGGAGACAGAATGAGATTCATCCATGCCCTGCATTTCCACGATGTTGGGACATAATAAAGGACCAAGACATGTTTGCTATAATCTTTCTTCTTCCTGTGTCACTCACCCCGCTGAACATATTATTTGTGTTATCTTTGGTCCTCCCATCTCTATGAAGGTCCTCCCATGTCTATTATTCCACTTTAATAGATTAGGAATCTAAGGGTAAGACCTGGATCTTGAACAAGGGTACTCAAATATCTCCTCATGTGGAGGACATTGGTGTTTCGGGACCAGTCTGAGAATCATCCAAATAGGTGACTTTGTTTTATTCATACTTCTCTGAAAACACTATGCAATTTGACGTGATTAGGCTTTCTGCACTCTTTACTTTCATGTGTTCTCCTGTATGCATTCACCCATCCATCCACTGAACTACAGATTCAGTTCAATAAGCATTTATTGAATGCCTACTTAGTGCCAGGAACATCAAAAAATCACTTCGATTCTCTGAAGATTAAAGAGCCCTTTAGGTAAAGCATGGGTGTTAAGATGAGCTACAGTGTAGGATTTTTACATAAAATGAAATAGATTATCTCAAAAGCTTTTGTCACCTACAAGTGTTCTTTCCATATTAGGACTTCTTAGAGACAGAGAAGCCATATACTTCAGTTCGCTTGGACATTTCTGGCAGAGTTATTAGCAGCATCCTTTTTATTCTCAAAAAGGTCCTGTTTGTAAGTTAAATCCTAGAGTCACCCTAGATGTGAAGATGGTCATAATGATCGTGTATATTTATGTAGGTTCATCTAGAAGAAGGGGCTACTTGTCCCTCTGCAGAAGTTTTGAGACTAGATTAGGGATAAAATGGTTCTCTCTGTGTTTTGAAGTATGGGTTTCATGCCCATTAAAAAGATGGAAAATCCAGTCTGCCTCTCCGTAGGAGCATAGCAGCCTTACATTGTGAGGGCTTGGCAGCAGGGAGGGAAAGAATTTATAGCCAGCATTCCACCACCAGCAATGAGTGAGTTATATGGGAAAACTTTTTATAAACCAGTGTAACCTGATATTTGGGGCTTCCCTAGTGGCTTAGACAGTAAAGAATCTACCTGCAATGCTAGAGACGTGGGTTTGATCCCTGGATCAGGAAGTTCCCCTGGAGAAAGGAATGGCAACCCACTCCAGTATTCTTATCTGGAGAACCCCATGGATAGAGGAGCCTAGTGGGCTATAGTCCATGGGGTCGCAAAGAGTCAGATACAACTGAATGACTGAACAGGCACACGCAACCTGATATTTAAAAACTCACATTTCCTGGAAAGAAGGGCCCCCTCCAAAGGATTTGAGGGAACCCATAAAAAAAAAGTGTTTCCCATGTGCTAATTAAAGAACATCATCAGCTATGTCTGCAAATTTACTCCTCTTCTCCAGGGCTCTTCCCCACCCCACATCATTTCTTGATTGTCCTCAGTGACTAGTACTTCCCCAAAGCCACAGGGCTTCTGCTAACAGTACGGTTACTTCTGCCAGACATGGTGAGGTCTTCCCCAGGGCCCTTCTATCCACTCCTGGGGCCCCGAGATCCTACTCTGTCATCCTGGGTCCCAGAGCTTACAGAGTGGGAGCAAATGTCTCCTCTTCTCCTTTTATTATCACTTTCTTTCAGGGGAGCTCCACAGTCAGTTTTCTTGGGTCCTATATCTCCTGGCATCTTCTAGTCAAATAATTTTATCCATTCACACTCATCATAGGTTCCCAGCACAAGATTACAGAGAGACAAGCCCACAGACAAATCTAAGACACTCACACGAGGAGGTACCCTCAAATAAGTCCCTAAATCATACTTCCTCAGTGTTTTATGGGGCAAAGCTTGGTAAACCTGACATCCTATGTCTATGCGATGAGTTCACTCCTGGGAGGTTCCCTAGGATTTCATTCAAGGAGATTTGAGCCAGCTTTTCTGTTCTATAAAATACAGCACTTAAGAATACAGGCTCTGGGGGCAGATACATATGAACCTAATTCCAGGCTGGGCGTCTTACTCACTGTGATCTTGAGCAAACTGCAAGCCCCGCTAAGCCTCAGTTTCTTCATCTGTGAAATGGAAATAATAAAAGCACCAATCAGTTAGGACTGTCATGATGGAAGTACACATTGCTGTAAAGTCTTTGAACAATGTCATGAAACAATACACATTCATCTTTATTTTGATGTCTTCATTATTATTATCCTAATAGCAAGTCAATCTTAGTCTGCAATTGGAAGGATAGGTGCTCTCCTATGAAAGGTAGAGGGCTTCCCTGATGGCTCAGTGGTAAAGAATCTACCTGACAAGCAGGAAATGTGGGTTCAATTTCTGGGTCAGGAGGATCCCCTAGAGAAGGGAATGGCAACCCGCTCAAGTATTCTTGCCTGGGAAATCCCATAAACAGAGGAGTCTGGCAGGTTACTTCTACGGGGTCCCAAAAGAGTCAGACACACTTAGCGACTAAACAACAAGAATGAAAGGCAGAACAAATGTGTTTTATTTCTTTTTTTTCAGCCCTCAAGCCTTAGCCCCAGAGCAAGCTACTCTCCAGAACTCAAATTTCATGGATGCAAGGCAGAATATTGACTTCCTTCTGTCTTTCCACTGAAGTTCATTCTGTAAGGGGGTGTAGGTGCCCCCCCCCACCACGTCCATCTAAATATTTCAATTTCTGTCTGAATGTTTGCCAGTCCGTTAGGAGAGCATTGATAACAAGGAAGATAAAACATGTATTTAGAAAGAATGTGAGTGAATGTGTGTAGATGTGCGGGAGTTTCTAGACATCTGTGTAAATGAACTCCTGATTCAGGGTATGTCTGTGCTGGGGGCAAAGGCTGTCTTACGCAAGTCTCGTTAAGAGAGTGACTGGTTGAAAGCCAGACCTGGATTATCACAAATGGATGCAGAGGGAGGCTGAAAATCAGGCCTCCTGCCCACTCAGCAGTTCTCAGCGCTGGCCCCATCTCAGCCATCTAATGCTGTTCCTGCATTAGATGCTGCAAACACAATTGACTTCTATTACTTATAAAGCCAACCACTTTACTTCATTTAAACATTTAGGCTGGACTTGAGAGATTTCTGAGGGGCTGGACAGCACAACCAGCCCCAACCAGTCCAGCGCTCCAGCTCCCACTCAGACTACATAACAAGAGAAGAATATTCCTTCATTCTACAGTCAGCATCCAGTCTCCATTAGCAGATGGCTTTAAAGGTTGTTGTTACTGCACTTGAAAGATCTGATCCAAATACACATCCTCAAACACATTGTTCATTTCATTCATTCATTGGACCCATGTTTAATGCACCCGGTCTCCATTGGGCCCAGGAATATATGCAGAGATCGTATATCAAAGAAATCTTTAGGATGCTCACAGTCGATCACAAGAAATAGAGGGCAAAGAAATGAGAAAGATATAGCAGTATTAATGCTGTATGTGATGATTGCAAAAAAAAAAAAAAAGGAAAGAAAGGAAAATAGTACTGCTGCTGCTGCTAAATTACTTCAGTCATGTCCAACTCTGTGTGACCCCATAGACGGCAGCCCACCAGGCTCCCCTGTCCCTGGGATTCTCCAGGCAAGAGCACTGGAGTGGGTTGCCATTTCCTTCTCCAATGCATGAAAGTGAAAAGTGCAAATGAAGTCACTCAGTCATGTCCGACTCTTCGCGACCCCATGGACTGCAGCCTACCAGGCTCCTCCATCTAGAACTCAGCAAAGAAAGTATGAGATAAATCAAAATGGCTAGAGAGTTGAGGACATGTTCAAACTAAACCCTGAGGAATGCTTTGTTTTTCAGGAGGAATATGGAATGAAAGAGATGGGAATACCAGACCACATGACCTGCCTCTTGAAAAATCTGCATGCAGCTCAGGAAGCAACAGTTAAAACTGGGTATGGAACAACAGACTGGTTCCAAATAGGAAAAGGAGCACACCAAGGCTGTATATTGTCACCCTGCTTATTTAAATTATATGCAAAGTACATCTTGAGAAACGCTGGGCTGGATGAAGCACAAGCTGGAATCAAGATTGCCGGGAAAAATATCAATAACCTCAGATATGCAAATGACACCACCCTTATGGCAGAAAGTGAAGAGGAACTCAAAAGCCTCTTGATGAAAGTGAAAGAGAAGAGTGAAAAAGTTGGCTTACAGCTCGACATTCAGAAAACTAAGATCATGGCATCTGGTCCCATCACTTCATGGCAAATAGATGGGGAAACAGTGGAAACAGTGAAAGACTTTATTTTTGGGGTCTCCAAAATCACTGCAAATGGTGACTGCAGCCATGAAATAAAAAGAGGCTTACTCCTTGAAAGAACAGTTATGACCAACCTAGACAACATATTAAAAAGCAGAGACATTACTTTGCCAACATAGGTCCATCTAGTCAAGGCTATGGTTTTTCCAGTAGTCATGTATGGATGTGAGAGTTGAACTATAAAGAAAGCTGAGCACCAAAGAATTGATGCTTTTGAACTGTGGTATTGGAGAAGACTCTTGAGAGTCCCTTGGACGGCAAGGAGATCCAACCAGTCCATCCTAAAGGAAATCAGTCCTGAATGTTCATTGGAAGACCTGATGTTGAAGCTGAAACTCCAATACTTTGGCCACCTGATGCGAAGCACTGACTCTTGAAAAGACCCTGATGCTGGGAAAGACTGAAGGCTGGAGGAGAAGGGGAGACAGAGGATGAGATGGTTGGATGGCATCACTGGCTCAAAGGATATGAGTTTGCGCAAGCTCCAGGAGCTGGTGATGGACAGAGAAATCTGGCATGCTACAGTCCCTGGGATCACAAAGAGTCAGACATGACTGAGTGACTGAACTGAACTGATGGGATGAAAAATGCTCTAGGCAGAAGATATTGGAGAAGAGGCACAGACGTGGGGTTCAGGCAGATCTTTGGTTAAATTACATGACTACTTGGTAGACCTCGGGCAAGTTATTCCATCTCCCAGAGCTTCAGCTGCTTCTCCATAAAACCAAGCTGATTGAGCTCCCTCTGATTATGGTGGAGCTCAGAAGCTCATATCAGCAAATGGCTGAGAGAATGTAACTTATGCTGGATATTCGTGACATGATGTCTGTTTAATATGACTAGAACTGCAGGAGGAGCAGACTATAAAGAGTCTTAGGGGGACTGATTCTGCAGACAAAAGGCTCCTGTTGATGGTTTTAAGCCAAGGAGTAACACAGCCATTGTTGGCTTAGAATAGGTGTCGTTGATGATGAGGTTAAAGATAACCTGAAGGTACTGCCAAAGGAAGCAGGTGACAAAACCTGGAAAATAGTCAGGAAAAGTAAATAGTAAGAAAAATAGGCAGCTTATCCTTGGTTGTTAAAGGGTAAATTTCCTAAATAGAAACCTTCAGTCACAAGATCTTTATTCTTCATCGTGAAGCAAGCACCCATCTACCTTTAAGGTTGCAGCATAAATCCTGTTGCAGGCCTTCCCAGGTGGTGCTGGTGGTAAAGAATCCACCTGCCAATGCAGGAGATATAAGAAATGCTGATTTGATCCTCAGGTCAGGAAGATCCCCTGAAGGAGGGCATGGCAACTCACTCCAGTATTCTTGCCTGGAGAATCTCATAGACAGAGGAGCCTGGCAGGCTACAGTCCACAGGGTTTCAAAGAGTCACATATGACTGAGAAACTTAGCACACATGCATAAATCCTGTTACATGTTTTGATCAACATCTGAATCTCACAGAAAAATGGACTTATAAATCAACATCAAAGTCATGAGACAAGAATCACTTTCTACTCAGTATTTCACCCTCCCTGCTTCTTCATTCCAAAGCCTGCTTAGAGTCAGACAAACAACACTGATTGAGAGAAAAGACATTTTTCCTGACATTGTGCTCCTTACCTTTTAAAAGTCTCAGTGGGAGAACCAAGGAAAAATGTTCTCCCAACATTTCCCCACTGTATCCTCCCTGCAAAGAAAAAAATAAATTCTAAAGACAGCATATGTGCCCAAGTGTGATGATCCTCCACCATGAAGTTCAAACATCATCTCCTGGGAAATAATCAACCCAAGCCCAGATGACCATTCCCTCCCCTGTGGACCTACCACCTACCCTTCATCGGTTGCATGGTATCAGTCTTCTCAAGTGGCTCAGTGATAAAGAATCCACTGGTCAAGTAGGAGACATGGGTCCAATCCTGGAAGATCCCCTAGAGAAGGAAGTGGCAACCCACTCCAGTATTCTTGCCTAAGAAATCCTATGGACAGAGTAGCCTGGCTACAGTACATGGGATCACAAAAATGTCAGATACAACTTAGCGACTGAACAACAACAGCATTGCAATTAATTCCCCATTCTTGTCTGTCCCCATAACTAAGCTAAGAGCTCGTCTAAGTCGAGATAAGATCTTATCTACATCCTTATGTCCCCCACTTGGTACAACACCTGGCACCTAACGGATAGGTGGCAAGGTTTGCTGAGTGCATAAATATGGGTCTAATCTCATTTCAAAGTCTCCTAACTTCCAGTTTTCTCTAGAGTGATCTGGGGCCTTCATGAATACACAAGTCAGAGATATGAATACACATGTCAGGGAACTCCAAGGGGCAGGACAAGATTCTAATGACTCCACCCACCACTGACTGTATATGTGAATAATCTGTTCACTTACTGAGCCCATGTGGATTAGTCAAGACTAGATATGTGTAAATTCTATTTCTGGCAGCAACTCAGGAGCTGTAGGGAGGTTGCTCTGTGCATCCTTCATGCCCTCAGTCACCCAGGGGTAGGGCTACATAAATTGTATTTGAATTTACCAGGTTCGTCTGGGAAAGAGGTGTTCTCCATGTATGTATATGAGCTTCCTTTTGTTGTTGCTGTTGTTTAGTTGCTCGGTCACGTCCCACTCTTTTGAGACCCCATGGACTGTAGCCCGCCAGGCTCCTCTGTCCAAAGGATTTCCCAGGCAAGAATACTGGAGTGGGTTGTCATTTTGTTCTCCAGGGGATCTTCCTGATCCAAGGATCAAACCCGCATCTCCTGCATTGCAGGCAGATCCTTTACCACTGACCCAGCAAGGAAGCCCTATGAACTTCCCTTGAATCTAGGTATATTTATGCCTGTATTCTCTCTGTGGAAAGCTGTTTCCCCAACTTTTTCACTTCCCAGAACAGGTGTCAACAAACCATGGTGTACAGGTCAAATCAAATGCACAGCTTATTTTTATAAATAAAGTTCTATTGGAACACAGCAACCTTCATGTCTCCATCGATTGTCAATGGCTGCTTTCATGCTAGAACAGTAGAGTTCAGTAATTTGCCATAGAGACTGCAGGTGCTGCAAAACCTGAAATATATACTCTCCAGGCCTTTACAATAAACATCTGCAGCCCCCTGTTCCAGGGTTTAACTTCAGTGGCAGTAGTTGTAGTAACCCGTGCAGGCTCAGTGCTAAGCAACTGAGACCCACAGAGCTCAAAGGTGGCCACTATGGGGACTTCTCCAGCAGTACAGTGGTTAAGATTCCACCTTTCAGTGTAGAGGCCACAGATTAAATTCGTGGTCTGTGAACTATTTAATAAGAACCCATATGCAGAGAGGTAGGCCCCCCCAAAATTTTTAAAGGTGGCCACTGCCATGATGCCCATTTCATGGATGAGCTCACTTAGCCTGCACCTCACTTAGCTAAGCACTGATGCCATCACAGTAAGCAAGGCACACATGATGCCCACCTCAAGTCGGCTCCCAATCTTGCTTCACTGGTTCAAGGCCTCTGAGCTGCGGTCCAGAATTATTCTCATGTATCACCTTTTGCTAACTCCTCCAAATGACCCTGTATATACTTCTTCTGACCGCCTGTTCCCTCCTGCCTCCCAAGAGCCCAAATCAGAGCCAAAGCACTCATGGAAAATCCACGAATTTCCAAACTTCCTCCATGAGATGTTTAGGCTGTGGGAGAAGCATCCTTCTCCAGGTTGTGCTGCAGCCAGAGCTCCTCCCATTCTATAAGTGTGTGTGGTCTGGTCCACACCCATCTGCCGGGCCAGGGTCAGACCCGTGGGTCACCTCCACCCAGAGGCTGATGACGCTCTGGAACTAGGAACTGAGAAAGTGCCCTGGCTGGGTCTCCCGTAACAGTGGCTGGATCTCTGGGCGCCACTCAGGGCAGGGTCTTCCACTGGCCCCTGACAGGTAAAGATATTAAACAAGGCCTGCATCCTTCCAAGGGGGCGTGGCCAGGACGTCTTCCATCAGCAGTGCTATGGGTTTGGGCTTCTCTTCCCTTCCTCCAGTGCGTCCCCGGGAACCCACTGTTCTTTCTGTTATTTTAAATGGGCCACGATGAAAAATGCTCATGATGGGACTCTGCTGCACAGGAGGAAGACCACGGAGGGACAGAAGGGCCACAGAAAAGTCCTGACCGCCCCAGTTCGGGCGGCTCCGAGAGGATTCTAATTAGGAGAATGGCCGAGCATCTCTCTGCAGGAAGCCCGGATCGTTAGCGCTGGCACCGCATACACTCTGCCTGCGGTCTGCCGCCATGCGACAGTGCTGGCACCACGCAGGCCCTGTTGTTGGCTGCCGCATCAGAACAGATGTCCAGAGAGGGCTTTCGTCTTTGTTTTTCGTTTCTTGTGTTTGAGAGATTTTTTTTTTAAGCATTACATGACCCTCTGCCAGAGACTTCTTGTGCCAGGATAAAGGGTTTGGCTGGGTCAGGAAAGCATGACAAGAGGGATTTCAACAGGGCTTGTGTGGGCTCTCGGGGTGAAAAACAGTGAGATGTGGAAAGAAGCTGGATTGCTCCTTTGCAGTCTGAGAAGTCGACCAAGAGGTGCCTTCTGGCATTGTCCTTAGCAGCCACCAGCTACTCCTGCAGAGCCCACCTCTCTGTATAAACCACTAGACCCACAGTCCAAGGCGCTGATATTGTGTTGTGTATCTACAAGGGCTTGGCAAGGATTCATGGCAATAGTGTGTTCTTGAACACACAGACACAGTGTGTTTATAAGTGTATGTGTTCACACATCTCTAACACGTGGTAGATTTACCCAGAATGCCTTCCCCCAGCAGCAGAAAATGACACAGTGACTCCTCTGTTTTATCAATGGGACACCTGATGAAAAGTTCCATTGTATGTCTTAGAGTAAATGGAACCAGATCCAAAATTTCGATGTAGGCTTTCTCATTCTTTTTGGGATTCCATGTAAATATGGACTGTGACAAAAAATTGGGATGTGTCAACTGGCCAGCAAAAGGATGGATTTTAAAAAAAAAAAATCAGGGCTATTGGGGAAAATCCAAGATATACCATTGCTGTAACTATAACATGAGAATTTAGCAAATTTTCTGCAAGTGGATTGAGACAGCAAACCCAACCCACGCAATTTGGCCTAGAAATTCAAGGTATGTAACTTCTATTTGGGGACTGGCTTTGAAAAGAAGACCACATGACATCAAAAACTTTCAATTAAAATGCCGTTGGTCCAGATGTTTGGCCATACAATGCCAACAACTAGTTTGACTGTTTTGAATTTAATTGACCAGATGTTTTAGTGGTAGGTGTCTTAATGAGTAGGAGAAATGTTTGCAGAGTTGAATCAAATTTCTCTGGGAAGAGCCAGACTCCCTGGAAATGGACTTAAATGCTATCACTGCCATTAACCAGAACTTGTCAGAAGTTCCAAAACTGTCTCACCCCCTTCTTACCTAGTCCTTTAGGATACTGTGCTCTTCCGTTGGCTAAGCTCAGAGAAGATGGACAGTGCCTTAGGATTCTCCCAGAAGCAGATCCTAAAACAAAAAGGCAAAGGCAAATTTAGAAGCAACTGGTAAACCAAGCACAGATTAAACACAGGCAAAACAGTTTTTCAAAGAGTAGAAAGTGGATGGATATGAGGGTAGAGGTCTCAGATTCAGTGTCAGGCCTGCTGCTTTCTTTGAATGTGATGATAGAAGCAGCAGCTTACATGGAGGGCTTACTCTGTGCCCAGCACACAGCATCCTTCATCTGTTTCACAGATGAGAATATCCAGGACCTGAAGCATTAAGTCATGTGTCCAAAGGTACCCAGCTGGGAAATGTCAGAAGTAAGATTAGTTCTCAGACATTGGCTGGGAGCCGGGGCTGTCAGCCACCCCTCTATACTGTGTGATTCAGAACTTGTTAGAATGTCAGTTTCCCCACCTCTAAGTCCAATGTCTATCTTAGAGGGCAGTCATAAAGGGGTTAAACAGGATAAACTAGGAGAAGATAGAGAGTTTGTATGAAACTCCATTCTTTGTGAGTTGAGTTCCCCACAAGTGCTAGTTATGACACCCTTAAAAGAGCTGATTGTCAGTGCTTATATGCTCCTGCCTCCTCTTTACAAGGTCTCTCCACACAGATGGCATGACATGGATCCCTGAGACCCAGTAGCTCTTCCTTTAACATAAAAGCACCTCTCCCTTTGAGACTCAACACTGAGGCAGAGGAAACCAGTGGCCACCCTCCCATGTCTCCACCCTCAGCAGCTCCTGCTTTTTCCACAACCTTGGGTTTCCCAAGCCATCCGCATGATTCATATTAATGTGGAGAATTAGGACACACAGGCCTGGCATGGCCAGGCAGCCTGAAACCCGCATACACACAGGGTGGAGCAGACTCTAGGACAAAGCCAGGTGGCCAGCCAGTGAGAGCCAGGATCCAAGGTGAGACCCCCAGGAGGTACCAAGGGGCGTGTGGAACCTGCACTGGGAGGCACAGGGCAGCCTTATTTGTAAGTTTGCACAGGTCTGAGATCTCAGGAGCTCTTCCCACTGGATTCACCCAGTTTTATTTCTCTATTCTCCTAATTATGTGCTGGGCAGGAGGGAAAGGTCAGTAGTAAATGAGGCTCCCTCTGTATCAAAGGCCAGGCCAGACAACACACAGCATTTTTGTTGTTAATATATCCACTAAGATGATCCAGAAACACAGCAAGAATTCTGTCTTTACTCTAAAATAAACAATCCTTGCAAACTTATGGTTACCAAAGGGGAAATGTGTGTGTGCTGGGGGTGGGGAGGGGGGGTCGTGGAGGAGGGATAAATCAGGAGCTTGGGATTGACATACACCCATTACCATATATAAGATAGATTACCAACAAGGACCTACTGTGTAGCACAGGGAACTCTACTAGATATTCTGTTACAACCTATGGAAAAAGAATCTGGAAAAGAATGAATGTATGTATATTGCTATACACCTGAAACTAACTCAACATTGCAAATCAACTGTCATGCGTGTATGCTCAGGGGCTTCAGTCATGTCCAACTCTCTGTGACCCTACGGACTGTGGTCCACCAGCCTCGGAGATGACTCTTGCTTTCCGGCTGTGTGGACAGCGTTTGTGCAGAAGCCTTGTTGGGGCCAGAGAGGATGTGTAGGCCAAGAGTCCTTCTATGGGAAGGATCGGTTGAGGGTTTCTCTCTGGTCTAGAATGTGAGGGGAGGGAGGAAAAGAGTTATCTTCTCTGGAGCTGCCCCCTGGGGGCCCTCTGGAACATTTAACATGTGACAAGGGGATGAGGTGGAAGATCAGAGCCTGAGCCACCAACACTCTGTTCTAGCAGGAGGGATGAATCTAAAGCACGAGGACTTCTCTCTTGTTCCTCAGGGAGGAGCTGCCTTTTCAGGATAGAACTGACCTGATCAGGGCTCTTTCTCCTAGGGCCCTGATCTGAGAAAACAGCATTTATCCCACATCAGGCAGGAGACTGAATCCCCATCTCTTCACAGCCTGATGCTCCTCCAGATCAGGGATCTGGTCATCTAGAAGGTTCCCTGGCAGTCCCAGTGGACCTCTGCCAAATGCTCATTTGCCGCAAAAAGATATAAGAATAATTTTCAAAACCTTTGAATATCTCTCAGTATTTTATGTCTCTGGGATGTATACTGTTTCCTTAAGTTATGAAGGTATCTTTCAGCCAACAGAGCTTTCATTATCTGAGCTTTTCTCTCATGGGAAATAAGCTGGCTTCCATAATAGCCAGAGATGCTTTCAAATTTTTCTGAAAGAATTTTGATTTGCATTTTATAGGTGCCCAGCTCATCATGTACATTGCTGAGCTTGTCACCTGCTTTTGAAAGATTCTTTTCTACTTGACAGGGTGAAACTGCAAGTTGCTCAGTCATGTCCAATTCTTTGCAACTCCATGGACTGTCTCCAGGCCAGAATACTGGCGTGGGTAACCTTTCCCTTCTCCAAGGGATCTTCCCAACCCAGGGATCTAACCCAGGTCTCCCACATTGCAAGTGGATTCTTTACCAACTGAGCCACAAGGGGAGCCCAAGTATATGAGAGTGGGCAGCCTATCCCTTCTCCAGCGGATCTTCCCAACCCAGGAATTGAACCAGGGTCTCCTGCATTGCAGTCAGATTCTTTACCAACTGAGACATCAGGGAAGCCCTTTACAGGGTAAATTCTCTCTAACTCAAATATTTGGTGAGAATTTTTTTCCCCCTTGATGCAGTTCTAAGAGAACTTGAGGTACCCATAGAAGCTGTTATCTCTATTTTCTGTTTTTGTTTTGTTTTTCTGTGTAAAGCCTTATTAGTTTAGAGAATTTGCATGTAATTTTCAGTTCAGTTCAGTTCAGTTGCTCAGTTGTGTCCGACTCTTTGCGACCCCATGAATCACAGCACACCAGGCCTCCCTGTCCATCACCAACTCCTGGAGTTCACTCAGACTCACGTCCATTGAGTCAGTGATGCCATCCAGCCATCTCATCCTCTGTCGTCCCCTTCTCCACCTGCCCCCAATCCCTCCCAGCATCACAGTCTTTTCCAATGAGTCAACTCTTCGCATCAGGTGGCCCAAGTACTGGAGTTTCAGCTTTAGCATCATTCCTTCCAAAGAAATCCCAGGGCTGATCTCCTTCAGAATGGACTGGTTGGATCTCCTTGCAGTCCAAGGGACTCTCAAGAGTCTTCTCCAACATCACACTTCAAAAGCATCAATTCTTCGGCGCTCAGCTTTCTTAATAGTCCAACTCTCACATCCATACATGACCACTGGAAGAACCATAGCCTTGACTAGACAGACCTTTGTTGGCAAAGTAATGTCTCTGCTTTTCAATATGCTATCTAGGTTGGTCATAACTTTTCTTCCAAGGAGTAAGCATCTTTTAATTTCATGGCTGCAGTCACCATCTGCAGTGATTTTGGAGCCAAAAAAAAAAAAAGTCTGACACTGTTTCCACTGTTTCCCCATCTATTTCCCATGAAGTGATGGGACCAGATGCCATGATCTTCGTTTTCTGAATGTTGAGCTTTAAGCCAACTTTTTCACTCTCCTCTTTCACTTTCATCAAGAGGCTTTTGAGTTCCTCTTCACTTTCTGCCATAAGGGTGGTGTCATCTGCATATCTGAGGTTATTGATATTTCTCCCGGCAATCTTGATTCCAGCTTGTGCTTCTTCCAGCCCAGCGTTTCTCATGATGTGCTCTGCATAGAAGTTAAATAAGCAGGGTGACAATACACAGCCTTGACGTACTCCTTTTCCTATTTGGAACCAGTCTGTTGTTCCATGTCCAGTTCTAACCATTGCTTCCTGACCTGCATACAATTTTAAGAACATCACTTATTCAATCTTTGTCAGTGAGTTTAGTGTATATTTCATTTCCTTATTTTTTGAGAGTTTTTAATATTTAACTCAATCACATGAATCGCTGATTTCAAAACTTGGTTTTTCACTCGTTCTATGTGTTCTCTGTATGCTGATGAATCCCAAGCTCCCACCACACTGTCTCCTCCAGGACCTGCTGCACAAGCTCTCATACTCTCGGATTCCAATGTCTACCCAAAGACTTGGCCTGACTCTCCTTAGAATTTTCTGATATTCTCTTCTGTATAGTAAATTTATCATTCTCCCTTTCATTCCTTCAACTTCTCATGAAAGAAGGTTTAGACATCCCTTAAAAATTGGAATCTTTTTTCAAAGCATCCTTTAGCGCTGCCTGATGGATTTTGAAAGATGTCATGATGGCAGCTATTTGATTTTGGATGTATCCTGATTTATCTTAGAAAGACCAGATCTTTCTGGAAATGTCAACTTGCTCTTTGTTAATTATCTGTTTACCCATTCACTCTCTAGGTAGTAAAATAATATAAAATTTAAATTTTAACCATTTTAAGTGTATAATTTAGTACTCTTGCCTGGAAAATCCCATGGCCGGGGGAGCCTGGTAGGCTGCAGCCCATGGGGTCGCGAAGAGTCGGACAGGACTGAGCGACTTCACTTTCACTTTTCATTTTCATACATTGGAGAAGGAAATGGCAACTCACTCCAGTGTTATTGCCTGGAGAATCCCGGGGACGGGGGAGCCTGGTGGGCTGCGTCTCTGGGGTCGCACAGAGTCGGACACAACTGAAGTGACTTAGCAGCAGCAGCAGGTACATTCATATTGTTGGGCAATACCTCATCACTATTCATCCCCAGAACTTTATTGTCTTCCCAAACTGACACTCTGTATCCATTAAAATACAACTCCCCACTACCTCCTCCCTCTATTCCCTGCCAGCCACCATTCTACTTTCTGTCTCTATGAATTGAACTACTTGAGATACCTCATGCAAATGGAATCATACAGTATTTGTTCTTTTGTGTGTGGCTTATTTCGCTTAGCTGACCCTCTGCACAGTTGAAAATCCACATGCAACTTTATAGTAAGCCCTCTCTACTGATGAGAGGGCCCACTATGCTCTATAGAGATAGAGATAGAGTTTTCTCTATGATGAGGAAACCATCATACGGATGTTTCCCCATCTGCAGATTCAATCAACTGCAGATTGTATGGTGCTATCGTATGTATTTGTTGAAAAAAAAATCCACGTGGAAGTAGACCCACCCAGTTCAAACTCATTTGCTCAAAAGTCACTGCATTTAATAAAGCAAAACAAGTGATGCAAACTCTTTAGTGACCAAAAAGTTTAAGGGGGTGTAGATGGCTCCAAGTATAGCTTGATCTAGGGTCAAGCAGTTTATTGCCAGCATTCTCTCTTGTATCCCTTGTCATTTCCTCATCTCTGAAAACATGTATTCGCACAAACAATTGTATGTGAATGCCCGTATCAGCTTTATTTGTAATAGCCAAGAGCTGGGCAGGAACAGGGATTCTACTCCTGATGAGGTTTCCATGGAGATGACAGTGGAAGGCGTGGTATCCATGACTGACTGGCAGGGATGGAAAGACCAGCTCCGCATCTGATCTCCTCTGACATCAATCCAGTGGAGGTACTAGGACACCTCTTACTGCCACCCATGGATGTGAGTCTATGCTCCCCACCAGCCTTTGTGTCATCCTCTGTAGTATTTGACTGAAGAATTATTGTCTGAAAGTTTTACATCTTGACAGTCTGCATCTTCTTGGTCTCTGGCTAGAGAGAGCAGGCGTTGATGTTTCCAGCTTCTTCACTGCCATGTCTAGAGTATACGAGGTGGAAAGAAACTCAAAGGAACTCACCACCATGTCCTTCCTCGGGTTCTGAGGTTTTAGTCAGTCTTCTCTTCTTTCCAAATGTCCATGTATTTATTTTATACACAATGTCCAGGATTTCTTTTTGTGCTTAATGGGAGAAGTAATGACACCTACACATACTCTATCTTCCCACTCTGGGCATGTCTTCACGTGCAGGACAGTCCAGGGTGCCAAGGAATGAATTCCTCAGGAGCAACCCTCAGTTAGTGATGGAGAGACGTTAGTGGAAAAATACCCCAGAGCCCTCAATCCTGGGTGCTCCAGGCAGGAGCTCTGTAGTCTCTCAGAAATTTCTAGTAAGAATGAGCCCAGTTGCCCCCAACAATAACTTGTTGGGAGTTTGGGATTAAGAGGTACCAACTACTAGGAATAAAATAAAGAAACAAAGATGTAATACACAGCATAGGGAACACAGTCAATATTTTATAATAACTTTAAATGGAGTATAGTCTATAAAAATACTGAATTTATATGTTGTATACCTAAAGCTAATATTGTAAGTCAACTATTTTGTTGTTACTGTTGTTGCATAGTCACTAAGTTGTGCCCGACTCTTTGCAAACCTATGCAAGGTAGCCCACCAGGCTCCCCTGTCTATAGAATTTCCCAGGCAAGAATACTGGAGTGGGTTACCATTTCCTTCTCCAGGGGGTCTTCCCAACTCAGGGATGGAACTCATGTCTCCTGCTTGGCAGGCAGATTCTTTACCACTGAGCCACCAAATAAGCTATACCTCAACTAAAAAAAATAAAAGAATTTATCAACCCCCCCAAAAAAATGCCCAGTAAGTTCAAATTTTAGGTCTAAAATTGAAGGAAAATCCTAAAATGAAAAGATAGACTGAACTTGAGGGCAACATTTGCAAGAATTCCACAGAATTTAAAAAAAAAAAAGAGTGTTATTATTTTTAAAACTCTATCTGAAACTTTTTGGTAAGTTTAGAGTTATTTCAAAATAAAAATACATATATAAGTGCCTTTGATATATGAAGAATTCATACAATTTGATAAGAAATCACTAAGACCCCAGTAGATGAATGAGTAAGAATATAAACAGGATACACAAACACACATGTACTCACAAAAAGACAAAAAGGTGGTTAACAGATAAGGCAGAAAAACATCCAGCAGCAAAGAAATGCCAATTAAAATAAGATTTCAAGGAATTCCCTGGCGGTCCAGTGGTTAGAACTCAGGGGGACTTTCACTGCAGAGGAGCATGGGTTCAATCTCTGGTTGGGGAACTAAGATCCTGAAAGCTACATGCATGGCCTAAAATACAAATAAATAGATAAAAACAATTGTTTTTAAAAAGTAAAATAAATCTTCAAAATCTGTCAAATTAGATGTTGACTTTCTACTTTTCTCTCTTCTTCTTTGCCCTCCCCCGACTTCTGCTGGAGTGTTTCCTGGTACCCCACCCCAAATCAACTACTTACACTCACATTCTTATCTCAGGGTTTGCTTCCGGGAAGCCCAACCTAAGACAGTTGGCTAAATGAGTAGGAAAGATGGCAGGGATCATCCTCCCAGTAGAAAGAAAGAGTTAAGGGAAGACGTAGGCAGGAGATAAGGGGGAAAGCCAATGAGGGTTTGATATGCTTCCTGCTTCAATGTAATCAGTCTCTTATCCTCATCTTCCCCCAAAGAATTTCAGATGCGAAGACTGGGTATCGCTGTGTCCTTAAGTGGCATCTGCCTTCCCAGCAACTCCCCAGTCGGCACTGTCTGCAGACTTCATTAGAGAGCCACAATTCCCATCCCACCATCCTCCTATTTCGTGCAGGCTTCAGAAAAGCCAGGCAGAGGCAGGAGCTGCCATCTCCCTCCCAGTAACCTGGAGTTGGCCCTGGGGGCGGGGGCCGGGGTGTTGGAGGCCTCCGAATGTGCTGTGACTGACTTTTAATAAACATTAACACGGAGGAGGAGATTGGTTAGAGCAAAATTTGCTTCAAATTAGAGCTGCCAAAGCAGGATCCAGTTATCCACGGGAAAGAGCAACTTGTGAGCTGGCCAAGATTATCACGCCATCATCAATCAGGGAGAAAGAAAAACACGCCTTCCCTGGCCTCCTCCCTCCTCCTCCTCTCGTTAATGCTTTCCAGCCCCAACCGTGGAATGTTTTGTTTAAGGAAAAAGTTGTTGGGACATAATTAGTAATTCTATTAGAGTAATACATCTTTATCTAAATAAACACAACCTGCTTTTCCACCATGAGAAATTACGTGGCAGGAATGGGGGAGGAGAGAATCGGGCTGAGGTTTTGAGGGCATTGACTGAATCTGCCCCCCGGTCACATGAGAGTCCTGGAGTCAGTCTGTGGATAAGCAAATGGGCCGATAGGAGATGTGTTATCGGAGGCTGAGTCAGCTCAGCTGCTTTGCTCTGACCCCTGGCAACATCCCCAGCCAGCATCGCTCCCGCAGCCCCCTCTGTTAAAGATGTTTCCTCCTTAGCAGAGAGCCCAGAAGGATGTACAGGACTGAGAGATTAATACCAGTGAGCAACCCACCTTCTTTACAGAGAGCAGAAAAGAGAGCATGGGAAGAAATCCACAGTCCCAAATACCTGCCTGGGATCTGGAATTCAAATCATTTTCACACTGAGGATTATACTAACCTGTGTAACATCCCCTGTCATTTGCCCCTAAAGTTGTTGCTGGTGAGAGGTGAACAGAGCATCAGGATGTAAGTCAGAGAGGTTGACATACATTGTCAAAAAGTGAAACCAACAAAGCAGTCTCTGAGAGCAAAAAATCATCTGGTACTTCTCTCCAGCTAACCTCTTCCGGGGAGTTCTCACGTTTGCCTCTGGGCAGTGGAAGACAATTATGCATGCATGCTCAGTCACTTCAGGTATCTCCAACTCCTTGTGACACTATGGACTATAGCCCACCAGGCTCCTCTGATCATGGGATTCTCCAGGCAAGAATACTAGAGAGGGTAGCCATTCCTTCCTACAGGGAATCTTCCCTATCCAGGGATCGAACCCACGTATCCTGCATTGCAGGCGGACTTTGTACCACTGAGCCACCAAGGAAGCCTGGAAATTCATTAATTTCTTTCAATTAATGAATCTTTCTTTTATGCAAAAGGGATTGTTCCATATTATAAATAAATTCACTACAGGCTCATTCTAGAAAGTTTTAGAAGAAAAACTAAACTTATGTGTTGTTGTCAAGCAATTCTTCATCACAATGAACTGTAGAGAAAAACTTGGCTACATTTTCTTTCAGTCTTTTTTCTATGCAAGCTATTTTGGTTTATTTGTCTTATCTAGTTATGACCAAACCATGTAGACCATGTTTGTTGAATGGCAGCTGTATACTGATCCAAGATGAATCGGGATCCAGGTGCCCTCTGAAAGGCAGGAACTACCTGAAGATCTGTAGTCACCATGATCTGCCTACCCAGGTCAGGTTAAGACAAAAAATGACACTCTGGCTATAGTCATTTTTATGGATTGGTGGTTATCTGTGTGCTTTTGTTTGCAAAGCCAATTTTGGAAGATGAGATGAGCAGAGAATATATGAATGGGATGAAGGTTTACGAACACAACCAATAACATCATCATCATCAAAATAATAAAACATAATGACTGGCCCAAATGCTT
The DNA here is from genome assembly GCF_002263795.3 of Bos taurus. Lineage (NCBI taxonomy): Eukaryota > Metazoa > Chordata > Mammalia > Artiodactyla > Bovidae > Bos > Bos taurus. The sequence goes on along the minus strand of NC_037340.1, from coordinate 68,244,885 downwards.
CTTAACAGATACCAACTCCCTGGAGCATTAGTTGTGAGGGAATGGATCCACCACTTATCATTCCATGAGGGACCAACAGGAGAGAGTTCACGTTCTTATCAGCAAAAAGGAAAGCAAAGATAGATTTCTAAGCTGCAATGCCTCCCATGCCTGTAGCTCGTCTTTCTAAAGCAATAATAATACCCAACATTGTTAAGCACTTCTAACAGCAGGCTAAACAGATTCTGGTACCAATTCTGATGGGGGATGGTCCTCATACCAACAAGCAATTCTTGGGATACCAACCAAGTGTCTTACAGGTCAACCAGGTCAACCCAATTCTGACACTGCTTACCCAGGGAGAATCAGATTCCACAAGTTCATGGTTCGGTCCTACAAGACCGCCTACCCCTTCCAGATACCAGTCACTAGTCCAGACTCGTCACCTGTACTTCTGGCCAACTGGCTATAAATCAGAGGTTCTCAAGAGCCCCCCCTTGGGTTCTATTAATTTGCTAGAGCGACTCTCAGCACTCAGAAAAATTTTACTCTACTAGAATGCTCGCTAGATTACTGGTTTGTTGTAAAAAGATATAACTCAGGAACAGGCAGATGGAAAACATGCATAGGGCAGGGCATGGGGAAAGGGACATAACGCTTCCATGCCCTCTCTGGACTTAATCATTCACACGTACCCATACGTACAGCAACCCAGAAGCTCTCTCCAATCTGTCCTTCTGAGGTTTTGTGGAGGCTTCTTTACATATCCATAAATGATCAAATCATTGGCCACTGACAATTGATTCAACCTCCATCTCCTCCACCCTCCCCAGAGGGGTGATAGGGTAGGTACTGACAGTTTCAACCCTCTCCTCACTTGGTTGGTTTCCTGGCAACCAGCTTCCAGCCTTAAGTTACCTCAAGACACCTTTACAGAGCTCATTATAGGAAATTCCCAGGATTTAGGAGCTCTGTGCCAGGCACATGATGGAAGATTAAAGGCTTCCCTGTTGGCTCAGATAGTAAAGAATCTGTCTGCAATGCAGGAGACCCCGATTCAATCCCTGGGTTGGGAAGACCCCTTGTAGAAGGGCATGGCTACCCACTCCAGTATTCTTGCCTGGAGAATTTCATGGACAGAGGAGCCTTGGGGCTACAGTTCATGGGGTGGCAAAGAATTAGACACAACTGAGTGACTAACACTTTCACTATTATAAATCACACTATGATTATTATGCCAAACTCTTCATGTGCTGTATCCCCTTTTATTCATACAACCACCCCATAACTTAAATACTATCATCCCCATTTTTAAGGACTAGAAAATATAGACTCAGATGAAGCTAAGCAAACTGCCTGGTGGAAATTTCCAGCTTTTATTAACAATATTTTGATCTGTTCTGAGGGTTGCTGTGAATGGAGCCCAAATGTCCTCTGTCAAGTTGAAAGTCAGCCTTTAATATGGGCCCTGGAGCCAGTTCCCAGCCTCTTTCTGCTGTTCATCATATGATACATGTGTACACTGGTGACATTTTTATGGCCATTGCACTTTCCTCAACTAGAACATTCCTTTCCTTCATAGATTTTCTTAATACTTAGTGTCAATATTGCCCACTAGCCTGCAAATTCCATGAGAGCAAGGACCATGACTCTCCTTCCACAGTGTATGGCATGTGGCAGGAACTGGGTAAACATTCACTGAGTGAATGTACCCCGTGGATAGAGATGGTGCCACACATTTCCGCTTTGCACCTTGCTCAGGTAGAACCCAGGTATAACCCAGTCAGAGTCCAGAAAAAACCTGCTTCACCCATGTTTCACCCCCCACAGTAGTTCCTTTGTGTCTCTATAAATTCTACCATCTGTTAAGGTCAACTTCAACTTCCGTCTTCTCTACAAAGTTGTTCATAGACATTGCAGTGTCATGAAGAGCATAGGCTTTGATATCAAATACGCACGGGCTGTAATACCACTCCATCACCGAGTTGTGTGACATCTGCTCAGGTTCTCAATTCACTTAGCCTCAACAGTCACATCTGTAAGGTGGAGGAACGTTAGTCCCCACCATACAAGGTGATGATTTATGAAAAGTGCTTACAACAGAATCTAGCTTGTCATAAATGCTTATTTAAGGCAAGTTGTTAACATTCAAACTTAATAAATTGCCTGATTTTTTTTTAATCCATTCAGATCAGATCAGATCAGTCACTCAGTCGTGTCCGACTCTTTGCCACCCCATGAATCGCAGCACACCAGGCCTCCCTGTCCATCACCAACTCCTGGAGTTCACTCAGACTTATGTCCATCGAGTCAGTGATGCCATCCAGCCATCTCATCCTCTGTCGTCCCCTTCTCCTCCTGCCCCCAATCCCTCCCAGCATCAGATTTTTTTCCAATGAGTCAACTCTTCACATGAGGTGGCCAAAGTACTGGAGTTTCAGCTTTAGCATCATTCCTTCCAAAGAAATCCCAGGGCTGATCTCCTTCAGAATGGACTGGTTGGATCTCCTTGCAGTCCAAGGGACTCTCAAGAGTCTTCTCCAACACCACGGTCCAAAAGCATCAATTCTTTGGTGCTCAGCCTTCTTCACAGTCCAACTCTCACATCCATACATGACCACAGGAAAAACCATAGCCTTGACTAGACAGACCTTTGTTGGCAAAGTAATGTCTCTGCTTTTCAATATGGTATCTAGGTTGGTCATAACTTTCCTTCCAAGGAGTAAGCGTCTTTTAATTTCATGGCTGCAGTCACCATCTGCAGTGATTTTGGAGCCCAGAAAAATAAAGTCTGACACTGTTTACTGTTTCCCCATTTATTTCCCATGAAGTGATGGGACCGGATGCTGTGATCTTTGTTATCTGAATGTTGAGCTTTAAGCCAACTTTTTCACTCTCCACTTTCACTTTCATCAAAAGGCTTTTGAGTTCCTCTTCACTTTCTGCCATAAGGGTGGTGTCATCTGCACATCTGAGGTTATTGATATTTCTCCCAGAAATCTTGATTCCAGCCTGTGTTTCTTCCAGTCCAGTGTTTCTCATGATGTACTCTGCATATAAGTTAAACAGGGTGACAATATACAGCCTTGAGGTACTCCCTTTCCTATTTGGAACCGGTCTGTTGTTCCATGTCCAGTTCTAACTGTTGCTTCCTGACCTGCATACAGATTTCTCAAGAGGCAGGCCAGGTGGTCTGGTATTCCCATCTCTTTCAGAATTTTCCACAGTTTATTGTGATCCACACAGTCAAAGGCGTTGGTGTAGTCAATAAAGCAGAAATAGATGTTTTTCTGGAACTCTCTTGCTTTTTCGATGATCCAGCGGATGTTGGCAATCTGATCTCTGGTTCCTCTCCCTTTTCTAAAACCAGCTTGAACATCAGGAAGTTCACGGTTCACATGTTGCTGAAGCCTGGCTTGGAGAATTTTGAGCATTACTTTACTAGTGTGTGAGATGAGTGCAATTGTGTGGTAGTTTGAGCATTCCTTGGCATTGCCTTTCTTTGGGATTGGAATGAAAACTGACCTTTTCCAGTCCTGTGGCAACTGCTGAGTTTTCCAAATTTGCTGGCATATTGAGTGCAGCACTTTCACAGCATCATCTTTCAGGATCTGGAATAGCTCAACTGGAATTCTGTTACCTCCACTAGCTTTGTTCGTAGTGGTGCTTTCTAAGGCCCACTTGACTTCACATTCCAGGATGTCTGGCTCTAGGTGAGTGATCACACCATCATGATTATCTGGGTCGTGAAGATCTTTTTAATCCATTAGCACTATCCTATTTTCTATAGCAGCAATGTACTTGTTTGGGTTTTTGAAAAAGGTGGCAGGTCCTTCCAGGTAAGTCCTGGACATGGATTCTGATTCCCTCTTAAATCTTTTAGTGCCACATAAATGGTCATGAGGGCATCCCTGGTGGCTCAAATGGTAACGAATCCACCTGAAATGCCAGAGACCTAGGTTCAGTCCCTGGGTTGGGAAGATCCCCTAGAGAAGGAAATGGCAACCCACTCCAGTATACCTGCCTGGAGAGTCCCATGGACAGAGGAGCCCGGTGCGCTACAGTCCACGGGGTCACAGAGCTGGACACAACCGAGCAACTGACACTTTCAAATGGTCATGACATGAGAGTAGGTACCCAACAAAAGTATGAATACTTCTCAAGGCTTTATTATTTTGGCTTTGGTTTGCTAGAGAATTTAGGAAATGTTTGAAAATAAAAGAAAAAAAATTTAAATTAGCCACAACTTCTAGAACCACTCAGAAATGACCTAGGCGCTTTCCTTTTCATCTTCCCAAATATGCGTGAGATTACACTGTAAAAACAACTTCGTGACCTTTATTCTTTACACATTTACTATACATTTTCTCATAACATTAGAAATAATTAACACCATTTAAGTGACTCTTAAAGGAAAATGCAGAAGGAAACGGCAACCCACTCCAGTATTCTTGCCTGGAGAATCCCATGGATGGAGGAGCTTGGTGGGCTTCAGTCCACAGGTCGCAAAGAGTCGGACACGACTGAGCAACTTCACTTTCACTTCACTTTCACTAAGTGACTCTTATTGTATGCCACAATTTGACATCGTTTATTTAGTTATTCCCTTGTGGTGTGTACTTCAGTTGCTTCCAACTTCCTGATGCTATGAGTAACACTGAAATTAGCAGCTCTGTGCTTAAACTGTCTGCATTTTAGATAATAATAGATAAAATAGAGGATCTTATATTAGAATATTAGTTAAACCATTTTTGATCCCCATTTCTTGTTTTCCTTTCTATATGCTTCCAAAAGACCCCTCCTGTTGTTGTTCAGTCGCTCAGTCATGTCTGACTTTTTGCAGTCTCATGGACTGCAGCACACCAGGCTTCCTTGTCCATCGCCAACTCCCAGAGCTTGCTCAAACTCTTGTCCATTAAGTCGAAGATGCCATCCAACCACCTCATCCTCTGTTGCCCCCTTCTCCTCCTGCCCTCAATCTTTCCCCGCATCAGGGTCTTTTCCAGTGACTCAGCTCTTGACAACAGGTGGCCAGAGTACTGGAGTTCTAAAGACCCCTCTGCTTCTCCTTTATAGCAGCACCACACTCACGACTACTTGTTTAAGCTCTTCCTTCCCTGATAACAGTAAAAACATCCCCCTCCATATCTGGCACAATGACTTGCTCAAAATACTGGCTCAATAAATATTTTCCTACAAATGATTAATAAATCAGTCAGATCCAAGCTGGACTACTGTACTTACTATCTGCATAAACTCAGACAAGCCCCTTAACCAAGATCCCCCATAGATGGAGATGCTCAGAAAGCTTAAATGACCTGCTCATTGTCACACAGCTGGTGAGTGCTAGACCGAGAGCTCGCACCCACACACTCCGGTTGCACAGACCAGCTCTAACCCTCGCGATGCTCTCCTCTTGGTTGTCCCAGTGCAGAATCCTTCCCTCTCACATGCTGAAGCCACACTCACATCTCAGTACATGACACCAAACTCAGTCCAGAAAACACGTGATAGGCTGCCAGCTGGAGGGGCTGACAGTGAGCTCTCCATTCCCCTGTGCCTTTTAGCCAAAGGCACAGGGACAACCAAAGCTGTCATCGCCTCTGTTCAAACCAGGGAAGACAACCAAGAGCCCATCAGACAATGAACGACCAAGCACAGAAATCAAATAGGAGGAAGGTTGGCTATACAGCCTGTATTTATTTCTTAGCTGCTTTAATAAAGTATTACAAATGTGGTAGCTTAAAACAACAGGAATATTTTCTCCAACAGTCCTGGAGGCCAGAAGTCAAAACTTAATGTGTGTTGCAAGCTCAAAAAATTCCTCAACATTCCAGGCAAAATCCTTGACTCTTCCAACTTCTGGTGGCTCCAGGCACTTCTTGGCTTATGGCCATGTTCCTCCAGTGTTTGCATGCTGGCCACCTCACCTTCTCCTCCGTGTAGCTCTCTTAAAACACCCTCCACTTCTTTCTTATAACAGCGCATTTCATGGCATTTAGGGCTCAGGTAGATAATAGAGGATGAATACCTCCTCCCAAGATGCTTACATCAATCTCCAATTCTACAGTATAAGGCAACACCCACAGGTTCTAAGGATTTGTTATGGTTTGAGTGGGCAGCATTTTTCAGTCCACCCTATGGCCATACTTCAGTAACCCCACTACCACCCCCACCAAACACTGAGGACAGCAAGGCTGCCAGCTCCTCCGCTCTTAGAACTGGATGTTTCTCCTGTTGCTGTTGCCATCACCACCCACCCCAAAGTAGTTTCTCCACTGCCACTGTGTCTTAGCTTCCCCACATCCAAGTGCAAAGCCTTGAAACAGTATGTCTGGCTGAGCAGAGGTCATGTGCCCCAGCACTGCCTTAAAAGAAGCAGGGATAGTGAGTACACATCCTTTGTGATTCTCCAGGCAGAGGAAGGCTGGGCCTTTCCCCAAGTCTCATACAGTGGGGAACGCCCAGCATCAAAGGGAGTTCATGCCCTGGACATGGAAAATGACCATGTCCACTAGCTTCTCCCAGATCTTCTCAGGCATCCACAAGCTTCTTGCAGGATCACACAGGCAGATCTATCTGGTTCTTCTGTGCTGATTGCTCATCAGGGTTCCATGATTGTGCTTGAGGGTAATGTCTAACCACAACCACTATGGCCACTATCTGCTCTAAAAGTGCTAGAATCTATGAGCTGTTCACCTTCTCCTTATAACCCCAGAGCTACAAATACATGTGATAACAATGCATCACAAGATATAAAGCAGATATACCTGCCTGTCCTAGGTTATCCCACAGGCAGACTACAGTATAAGCAAGAGAGAGTATAAGCCCTTTCTCCTCTTTCTTTTGAGCAGCGCTGTGCCCCCTGAGCCCCCAACAACTCACTCCTGGATTTCTATGGAGCTGCACATCCTTGGCCCTTCCTACTTCCCCTCTCCATGATGCTCAGATGTGAGTCTTTGGATTTGGCCCAGGAAGTCTCTCCATGGAAGTCTCTCCATGAAATCTCAACTCTTCTACCATCCCACTTTAGGACAGCTGTGTGTGCCATCTCTTCCCTCTTTCTCATTTAGCCAAACGCCCTCCTGTATAACATGGACCTTCACTCCTGACAGTCTTTCCTTCATATATAACTCTGCAGTGCAGTGCTCAGACATGCCCAACTCTTTGCAACTTCATGGACTGTAATCAGCCAGGCTCCTCTGTTCATGGGATTTTTCCAGGCGTGAATACTGGAGTGGGTTGCCACTTCCTCCTCCAGGGGGTCTTCCCAGCCCAGGGATTGAGCCTAAGTCTCCACATCTCCTGCACTGGCAGGCAGATTCTTTACCACTGAGCCACCAGGGAAGACCCAAACCCAAGATAGTCATACGTTTTGTGGTATCTCGTTCTTTGGGAACTTCTTTCCCAGGTGATCAGTGTAAACCCCTCAGCAGGTACCTTATTCCAGACTAAACTTTCCTTGCCTTTAAACCCAGTACCTGCCATTCCTTCTACCTACAAGGCCCCTCCCTTGTGGAAAAACTCTTAGCCTGCCGAGGAGCTCTGTTAAGTGCAGCTTTTAACACTTGCTCCCTTTTTCCTGGAGGCAGCATTGTATATGATTCTAAAATGGGGGTAAAACTAAATACAGGCCAAGTAAAGGTACAGCCAAAGGCTAGGGAAGCACAAAGAAAAGGAGTGACTTGCAGGGCATCATAGAGGGTATAGAATGTAAATTACATTTAGAATGTGCATGACTGGTCCTGTCTGTTTGGGGCCAAACACATCTGGATACACCCACTTATCTCCAAGTCAGCTGCCACCATCATCTCACACCTGGAAGTCTAATCCCTGGCTTCACCTGCTTCATTTTCTAACAGAAACCAAAGGGATTATCCTCAAAGTAAAATAGAAAGAGTTGCCCACTCCTGAAATCTTTTAAAAGCTTCCCCTATCACTTTGGGTTATGGGTCAAATTGTGTTCCCCACCCTCTCAATGGAAAAAAAAAAGAACAGTATATATGTGTCTGTGTGTGTGTGTGTGTGTATGTGTGTGTGTGTTGACGTCCTCACTCCCAGTACCTGTGAAAGTGACATCACTTTATTTGAAAATAGATTCTTTGCAGATTTAAGGAAGTGGAGATGAGGTCATGAGGGTGGGCCTTAGTCCAAGACTGGTGTCTTGATGAGAAAAGGGGTGTTTGGAAACAGATGTAGTCACAGAGGGAAGACAACCATATGAACACAGGGAGGGATTGGAGTAATGCTGCCTTAAACCAAGAAGTGCCCGGGCTACCAGAAGCTGGACAAGGCAAGGAAGAAGCCTCCCCTAGGGCTTTGGAGGGGGTACGGCCCTGCCAGCACCTTGATTTCAGGCTGCCGGCCTTCAGAACTGTGCGGCAACACATTTCTACTGTTTTAAGTCACCTGGTTTGTGATACTTCGTTTCAGCGGCCCCAGGAGGCTTCCCAGGTGGCGCTACTGGTAAAAGAACCTGCCTGTCAATGCAGGAGACAGAAGAGACATAAGTTCAATACCTGGATCTGGAAGATCCCCTCGAGGAGGGCGTGGGAACCCATTCCAGTATTCTTGCCTGGGGAATCCTATGGACAGAGGAGTCTGAGGGGCTACAGTCTATAGGGCTGCAAAGAGTTGGGCACAACTGAAGTAATTTAGCACACACACGCAGGAAACCAACACAGTTGGGGTGTAATTCAGACCCCTTCCATGGCCTGCACAGTCCCACATGACCTGGCACTTGACTTCCTGCCTTCATCCCCTGATGTTAAAAAAAAAAAAAAAAATTCCCTATATTCTAAATGCATTGGATTTCCTAGAGTATACTGTCTCTCCCACCTTGGCTTTCTAGAATCACTGTCCCCTCTGCCTGCTCTGCTAACAAGTCTTAAATACACCACCCCCCAACCTGTGCCCACATCCTTCCCAATTCAGGTTAAAGGCTCTCCCTTTGAAATCTCATCCCTGCCTTCATGACTGGATACCACCCCTTCAACCCTGCCCCAACCCTACTTTTCAACCCTACAAAAGTACCACATTCTGTAGGCTTCCCAGGTAGCACAGTGGTAAAGAATCCACCTGCCAATGCAGGAGACACAGGAGATGTGAGTTCAGTCCCTGGGTGGGGAAGATCCCCTGGAGAAGGAAATAGCCACTCCAGTATTCCTGCTGGAAGAATCCCATGGATAGAGGAGCCTGGCGGCCTATGGTCCACGAGGTCACAAAGAGCTGGACACGACTTAGAAACTAAATAACAGTACTACAGTCTTCATAACACTACTACTACTTCATTTCTTTATCTACTTTTAAATAGCTTACCTCCTCACTGGAATGTCAGCTCCAGGAGAGCTGGGGCCTCCTCCATCAGACACACCACCTCTCCCCAGCTCACATAGCATTGTCCAAATGAACACTTGTCAAGAGAATAAATGTTGGTTGGAGACAGGGTAACTAGCGTGGGCACAGCCACAGAGACTAGGAGAGTGCGGTGGGGTCTCAGAGTGCTGAGGGTGGAATCTGGAAGGAGAGGAGAGAATAGTGTTCCTCCTGGGAGACACGTAGCAGGTGTTACTTGCTGGAAAGGACATTACTTGCTGGAAAGGGCATTACTTGCTTGATTACAGATGTCTCAGGATGCCCCCTGGGGCATTTGGACTCAATTCTGTATTAAAATCGGAATCATCATAGATTTTTGAGCAGCAGTGACCCAAGATGACCTTGCTTTAAGGAGATCTCTCAAGTCAGAGCACAGACAGTGGATTAGACAGGTGGGCAACCATAGCCAGGGAGACGAGCACAGAGTCTATTAAAATGTTCAGGTGAGAGGTGAAGGGGGCTTGACCCAGGGCAGGAGCCATGGGGATGGAGAAGGACAGACAAGGCAGGGGTTGAACTGACAAGCTTCAGCAGATGATGGCACGTGGAGGAGGAGGGTTTGGGAGGGCAGGACACAGCGCCAGCTTCTCTGACAGGAGTGACTGGATACAGAGAAAGGACCTTCAGCACCTGTAGGAGGCAACTTTTAAGGAAATGTGTCCCAAAGTAAGGAAGTCAATTTTTTTATTGGTTCCCAGTAAATGAAATGGCTCAGGCTTAACTAGAATGGCTGGTTGCAATTTTAGAGCTTTCCTGCTCAAAAGGCAAGCAATGAGAGTTGACTTTTCCACGTGCCCTCCCTCTCTCAGGGAGGGCTTGGCCGTCTGGACCACAGGGGAAGGCACCAGACTTTGGCCAGCTAAGCAAGGCCAGTGAAGCCCAGCCCGCCTCTCAAGCCAAGACCCCTCCACTCAGGACGTTCAGGACCTCTCCCCCACCCCTCACTGAGCCAGGATGAATTTTTAACTCACTATTGATCAGGCAATTTTAAAATCAATTTTAATTAAATGAAAGATTTCTATCAGGATTGCTTCTTTCTGGACAGTAAATTGGACCTTGTAATAACACTTACATTGGAACATCTCTCATGCAAGTAACAGAGTTCATCATAAATAAGTAAAGACCCTTCTCCTCATTATGCATTTGGGGAAAATCTGAGGTTAGAGGTTTTGCCGAGGCCCAGCAGTCATGGGGACAGAAGTGGCGAACCTGAGTTATGAGGATGGTGACATCAAATCCCAGTTGTACCACCCTCAGCCTCCAAAATCCCTCTCTTTCACATGGAATAAAGAGAAAATAGATCCTTGTCAGTTACCGGAGAAGGTAAATAGGGAGAATTTAACTGACAAAGATGAAGCAAGCGCACTGAGTGGTATGTATAGAAGATAGTTCATTACCGGAAGGCACTTTCCTGGTTAGAAATGGTCACGCTTGGTTGGCTCATAGAAATACTGTCCCAACAGAGAGAGCGCCTGAGCTCATCACTGCTTCATATTGCCTGTATCTCTGTTTCTTACCTTACATCATCGCCTATATCTCATACTGGGGAGACTGGGAAACACAGGCCCTCGGTCAGGACATCAACTGTCAGGTTTTGTCTTCTCCAGACTGCTTCAGCTGGACTTTGTCTCATCACCTGTTTGCAGATTAAGCACTTTCCCAGTTCCTCTACCATTCTTGACAAGGACTTGACCAACTACACATAGGGTACAGACTTTATCTTGGTATCAAAAGCCCAGACTCTGTGAGGCAGGCATGAGGTCTGATTGGTGGAGCCCCCTTTGCCTGCTCTCTGGAATTGCATACTGTCCTTCTGAACTGGATGGCTCGGGAGATGGTCCTTCATCGGGTATCCCAAGATACAAGATACCCATGACTTCACTATAGTGAAACTTATTATGATACATTTTTAATAAAGTGTTTCCCACTTTTAGCAACACTGTCAATCATCTGTCCAGCCATTTTTCTTCTCCTTTGGTAAGAGAACCCAGATTTTGTTCATCCTCATCCTAGAGGTCATATCCTTCAGGGTAAGCCCAATCCCAGTCAGTTTGTGAATCCTGGTTTCTCCTCTTGGACTTCAGTCGTGGCTCTGATGCTTACTAGTTGTAGCCCTGCATAGCTACCTAAATTCTCAGAGTCTCTGGTTCTCGGGGATAATTGTAGAACCTACACTGAGAGTTGCTTTAAGAGCTGAATGAATCAATGCGTGGAAGGTCTTTGTTTCATCCCCAGTACATAAATATTATCATTATTCTATTATCAAATGATTTCTCATTCACTGCATTTTCCTGACTAACTCTAGTATTGAAAAGGTTAATATCCCCAGGCAAGAGGTATTTAAAGACAATTAACCAGATTAAAATCTCACACAGATTTTTCAAGACCATTTATTTGTCTCTTGAACAAATAAACTAACAAATTTAAGAGGGCTTTGTTCTCTGAAAAAGAAGTCACCATCCTAATAGGCTCATTGAAGAGATGCCTGGCTAGTTCCTCTGCATCGACTGTTTCCCTGATACGGGTCTGCACAGACATGCACACGTGGCAGCCACATCCGACTCTGACATCACGGACAAGGCTTGGTCTGCAGTGGTTTCTCCTCTCACCACAACCCCAACCTGGGCCCACTCCTGGCCTCTGGGACTCTTGCTACCCATTAGAATGAGGACTCTCCTCTTGACTAAAGAACTAAAGGGGCATAATTTCATTTTTGGACCATTTATCTTTTAACCTGGGTGGGCGATGAGACATCTGTCTTCTTAAAACAACTGTCTAATCCTCCCATTCAATTTAACTTCTAATAATACCAAGACTATTCCAGATACCATCCAAATAAAGGGAAAGTACTTATGCCAGGGTAAATAGGATATCAAGAAATACTGACCTCTGCTTGTTGAGGCTCGTGCCCTATATTTCAGGAAGAGTTTTTCTAGAAGAGTTGCAGGTACCTCCCAAGGGTAACTAATTCACCAAAATATTTTAGAAGTGTCTCTCAAAAAAAAAAAAAAAGATCACTATCTTTATTAGAGCCATCAGGAGGAGGGCTCAGGAATCTGAAATTTAACCTTATTGTACATACTTACAGTTGAAAACCACTGCTTTAGAGCAGTTGGTGGGCTTCCCAGATAGCTCAGTAGCAAAGAACACACCGGCCAATGCAGGAGATACAAGAGACGTGGGTTCCATCCCTGGGTCAGGAAGATCACCTGGAATAGGAACCAGCCACCCACTCCAGTATTCTTGCCTAGGAAATCCCGTAGACAGAGGAGTCTGGCAGGCTACAATCTATGAGGTTGCAAAGAGTGGGACATGACTGAGCAACTGAGCACTCACATGCACGCGTGCACACACATACACAGCAGTTGGTGAAGTGTGGCCCATGGGTGAAACACTGTCAGTTGCTTGTTTTTGTAAATAAAGTTTTATTGGCACACAGCAGCTTGTTTGCATATTGTCTATGGCTGTTTTCATGCTAAAACAGCAGAGTTGAGCAGTTGTAACAAAAACTATACGGCCCACAAAACCTAAAATATATACTATTTAGGTTCCTGGCCCTTTACAGGAAAAGTTGGCCAACCCCTGCTTTCAGGGAAAGTCCTGGTGTTATCTGCAATTAAATTCATAAGAAATAGAAAGATAGTCTAAGTCTATTACTAGTGTATTGTCTTCCCTTCTTTCATTCTTTTGTGCATATATTTTAAATAACTATGTCAGATAGCCTATATATACATATGGCATCCACTAAGGACCAGACACTATGCTATGTGTTAAAAAAAATACAGTGATCCCCTTGGAGCCCCTGTGAGGTTTGTAGTTATGACTTATTTTATCAAATCTAAGTCATCATTGATTAAAGACATCATTATTTTATGCACTATTAAGAAAGAAAAAAAATGCCACCAATTAAATCATGGCACAGTATTCCCTGATGCCTTAGAAATTTTATTTTCTAATTATTAAAAAGCTCTTTCAGATTTATTTTTATGGCTCTTGGCATACATAAAAAATTATATGCAATACTACTGGTTAAGAGCTACAGTCTCTGGGGTCTTCTTCCAGGTTACTGACCACCCCCACTCTGCCAGTGACTTGCAGACACTCTCCTGATCTTATCAGAAAGTATCAACAGAGTTTTCAGACCAGGTTTATGTATGTGAAGGCAATGACAGCTATGTCCCAACTGTTACCTGGCCAAAAGTGTTTATAAGAGGCAATCAATCATAACCTGTTTTCAGATTTGGTAAATGGCTTTTAAAATATGCACAGCATAGAATTGATAAGATAGGGTTTATTACTTGATGAAAAAGAAGTCAAGGGAGACAGAGTGGGTCCTAGTGAATATGACCTCCCAAAGATGGGTTGAGCCAGAAGGAGCAGGAGGGGTTAGATCTCCTCTGTAACCGGGAGAATCAAGGATGGCCTCTAGTTACCCCATGTCCTCACTATATTGTGACACATGTACTTCAAGAAGTGGTCTGTTTCCACTTGACACTGTGATGCCTTTCAGGGTCCGTGTGACCTCATCAATCTCTGAGCTCTAAGAGACATCACAGAGTGTCTGGGAAATAGCACAGAGCAGCAGTTCTTGTTCCTTAAATGAGCAAGTGAAGAAACTTACACAGGTGGGCAGAGAGGAGAGGCTTTCCCAGTGAAAGCTCTAGAAAACAATCCTCAATGCCACCACATGTGATCAAGGATGTCTGAAAGTCACAAGTGGGAAGATGTACCCCTCCAGGAGCCTGACCCAGCCTAGAGTCTGCTCAAGGGAGGAATGTGGAGGAATTTCTCAGGATAAGCTTGGGCCTGTGGCATAACAGGGCTGTATCTGCAGCTAGACCTTGGGATCCAGCCCCTGAGAACCCTAGAGGGCTTCCTGGAAATCCCCTGATTTTATCTGCTCAGCGTCACTATGTGAGGGAAGCAGCATTTCATGTGATTCCATGGGGAATGCCAACCGCAGGCCTTGCCTTTTCCCTGAATGACCTCAAGAATGGGCATGGCCAACTTATTTCCATAAGTCACAATAGGTACTGAGTCTACTGCCCAGAATACCTTTGGGAGACCAGGGAATGTTATGACCTCTATGGAAATCAAGAGAAAAAAAAAAAAAAGGATATAAACCAGACTGTATTACATTTGTCCTTATAACAATACAGTAGTAAAATAGAACTCTCAATTTTTTTCTGATGGAAAATGGAGCCCTCAAAGGCATAATCGCTCCAGGTCCATAAAAATTATGAGGGGCCCTGAGAGTAGGCATGTGACAGAAGTCATGCCCATCAGAAGCAGTCCCAAGAACCTGGCTCTAGGGACATGAGTTATACAGACAGTAGGGCCAAGAGAGGGACTTGTCTGCCATATTGGTCTTAGAAATGCATGTAAATCAGGAATCCTGGAAGGAGGCACAAGCTCATACCACTGTTTACCTCTGAACAGTAGAGAGAATAGGACTAGAGCCTGGGAAATTAAGTTGGTTTTGTTTGTTTATTCAACCAAACAAACCAGGAACAAAATAATAATAAAAACTCCACCAAAAGCAAATAGAAAATATAGTAAATGAATACTATTATCAAAACTGGATTGGGAGAGAGATTAATGTTTATTTAGTATGTCTGTGTATATATTACATTACATTATATTATGTTTCTGTGTATTTTTAATTTATCAAAAAAAAAGTGCCCATTCATTCACCCTTGAACCAACAATCACAGGAACCACTCTGGGCCCTCTTCTTTCTGAGGTTTGGTGGCTTAATTTTTCCTTTGATTCTGCAAACTACTTTTATAATTAGGTTCTTTCTTCACTTCCTTCCATTTAATCAAGATGCTGTTTCTGTTGCTTGTAGTCAAGAAATCTTAATCCAATCAAGTGTACTTGTACTGCCAATACTGATGATAGAGATGAAAATTTTTCTAGGGTAGCAGAGGCCCTTTAACTTGGCTTTCACCCAGTCTGGAGGCCCTTAAAATGCCAGGCTTACTGGTCTACCTTGACATCGTCTCAGGCTGCATCCTGAGCAAAGAGTTCCACAAGCAAAAGGAGCCTTCCTGACCAGGGGAATTGGGATTGGAAAATACAAAGGTGCATGCAAAAGGGACAGTCACATTTACTAAGTACCAGGTGGTTTTAGGGGTACTTCTCCAGCATCTCCTGAAAATCCTGAACATCTTGTGATTCAGATCTGAAAGTAATGCAGAGTCATCACACAATTTATCATTCAAACCAGGATTTCATTTAAGAATGAAAGAGGGTTCTCTTATAATTATGTTGGGACAATAGATATAAACAAAAAATTCCAGGCAAATTGAGACCTGTGGTCACCCTAATTATGAAGCTGAGTTACTTGCCTTGTGTAAGGAGGTCACACAACTACCATTGGCTGAGTTGGGATCTGAGTGCAATTGGTTTTATCTCTAAGGAAAGAACACTTCTTGGGAATTCTGAGAATCTCATGTATTTGTATAGGGCTTCCCAGGTGGCACTAGTGGTAAAGAATCTGCCTGCCAATGCAGGAGACTAAGAGATACAGGTTCAATCCCTGGGTTGGGAAGATGCCCTGGAGGACAAACGGCAAATGGCAACCCACTCCAGTATTCTTGCCTGGAGAATTCCATGGACAGAGGGGCCTGGCAAGCGACAGTCCGTAGGGTCACAGAGTCAGACACAACTGGAGCAACTTACCACTCAAGCATTTATGTGCATAACTGTGTTCCTCCCAAATTCATATGATGAAACCCTTGTCCCCAGTACCTGAGAATATAACCATATTTGGAAATACAGGTGAAAGGGGTGGTTAAATTAAAATGAAGTCTTCAGGGTGGGCCTTGAACAAATCTGACTGGTGTCCTCATAAGAAAAAGAAATTTGTAAACATGAAGAGACACAAGGGATGCGCTTGCCCAGAGAAAGAGACAATATGATCTTACAGCCAGCAGTCACCGTATACAAACCAGGGAGAGAGGCCTCAGGAGAAACCCAACCTGCAGATATTAGTACATTGACTTCTAGCCCTTCAAGAAGGTGAGAAATAAATGTCTGTCGTTTAAGGCACTCAGTCTGTAGTACTTTGCTCTGGTGGTCTTAGCAAACTAACACACCACATATGAGTTGGACACAAAAAGCAGTGCTAGAGCTTCCCTGGTAGTCCAGTGGCTAAGAATCCGCCTTGCAATGCAGGGGACACTAGTTCAATCTCTGATCTGGGGAGATCCCATATACCGCATCCCACGCCAGTACTCTCGCCTGGAAAATCCCATCGACGGAGGAGCAGGCTGCAGTCCATGGGGTCGCTAGGAATCAGACACGACTGAGCGACTTCACTTTCACTTTCCACTTTCATGCATTGGAGGAGGAAATGGCAACCCACTCCAGTGTTCTTGCCTGGAGAATCCCAGGGACGGGGGAGCCTGGTGGGCTGCCGTCTATGGGGTCGCACAGAGTCCGACACGACTGACGAGACTTAGCAGTAGCAGCATATACCGCAGGGCAACTAAGCCTGTACACCGCAACTACTAAGCCCGCGCTCTAGAGCCCGTTCTTTCAACAAGAGAAGCCACTCCAGTGAGAAGCCTGCACACCATAACTAGAGAGTATCCCCGTGCGCTGCAACTAGAGAAAAGCCTGCAGCAATGAAGACCCAGCGCAGTTAAAATACTACTACTACTAACACAAATAAAATAAATTTAAAAGAAAAAATTTAAAGCGATGCTAGAGAATCTCTGGGATTCTAAAATCTTGGCCCCTCACCTTTGCCTGCATCCCTATGGATCAACAGTAAAGTCCAGTTTACCATCAAGAGACCCATGAGCTTGCATCCTTAGGCAGCAAAGGAGGGGGAGCGTGCCCCCCAAACTGTAGCTGTATCAGGTGCCAGGAACATCCAAAGGGACAGGATGAGTGGTGGCAGTCCTGAAGAGGAAAGAGAAAGAAGCTGTGGCCAGGGAGCCGGCTTAGCCCCGAGCAGTGCGGCCCCCTCCCCGTCCCTTCCCTCCCCTCCCCGGTCCCATGTCCCACACCCCACCCCCGCAGACATTAAAGTCAGAAGGTCTGCGCTCCATCCCCCGCCCCCACCAGACACCAGGGAGATTCAATTACATTTAGAGACACAATGTCTGCCTCCCCTGGATTAATTTCCGGATCCTGCCAAAGCTTGTCCTTATCTCTTTTCTCTTGCTGAGAGTAAGAACCCTATAAAATCATCTCTATCAGGGACCAAGAAATGAGCCAGGGCCAGGCACACACAAGGATCAGGACCCTGTATCTCTCTGGGTTCAAACCTTACTTGTCTCCTCACATAGATCTGGGAAGGGCCCAAGCATGACAGTTGGCCACAGGACTCACATACCTCCTTTCTGTCTGAAAGTCCATCCGGTCAGGGCAGTGGGTAGGAGTTTGACACACTGCGGGCACGAGTTACATAGTAGTATTGGCTAAAAGTCCCCCAAACGCCAGCCCTGATGCCATTCTCCTTTCACAGAGCTTTATTGTTGTTATACTGTAAGTTATATCCGACTCTTTACAACTCCATGGACTCAGCACACCAGGCTCCTCTGTCCTCCACTGTCTCCCGGAGTTTGCTCAAATTCATGTCCGTTGAGTCGGTGATGTTATCTAACCATCTCATCCTCTGCTGCCTCCTTCTTCTTTTGCTTTCCATCTTTCCCAGCACCAGGGTCTTTTCCAATGAGTCAGCTCTTCGAGTCAGGTGGCCAAAGTATTGGAGCTTCAGCTTCAGTCCTTCCAATGAATATTCAGGGTTGTTTTCCATTAGGATTGACTGGTTTGGTCTCCTTGCTGTCCAAAGGGACTCTCAAGTGTCTTCTCCTGCACCTCATAATAGTAATTAAAACAGCAGGAGCTAGCACTTAGAAAATGCTTAGGAAGCAACCACTCACTTACATTGCCTTGTTTAATCCTTGCAACAGCCTCATGAGACAGGGCTGCCTATCTACCTATGACGATATGTTCAACCCCATTTTGCAGATTGGTAAACTGTGGCATACAGAAATTAAGCAACTTGGCCCGAGTCCTGTAGCTAGCAAGGAGAAAAACAAAAATCCCTTTAATGCTAACACCAATGTATCAGCAATTGTCATAAAAATCAGAGTGTAAGTCACTCCAGGGGGTAGCAAGTGATGTCCAAATTTTGATTGATATTGTGAATCAAAAAGTAAATAAATAAAACATTCTTTGAGTAAATCTATGTAGTCACATTTTCAGGCATTATTTTATTTAATCTGCACAGCAAGCCTATGACCTGAGTACTTTTATCGCTACCACCACCATTTTACAGATAAAAAAATTGAAGCTTCCCAGGGCTCCCCAGCAGAGAAGTGGAAAAGCTCAAATTTGAACCAAGGTATCCTGAGTTCAGAACTCCTGTTCTAAGCACGACACTCTCTGACCCTTCCTGTGACTGAGATGTTTTGCTGGCTGAGCAGTGAGCTCTGAGTGTGAAGCCAGAGATATATGAAGTGGTAGGAGCAGAGTGCTAAGTTGTAATATGTACCCTGGGGCTTAGCTTCAGAGTCTGAGATACCCCAACTCCAATTTAAGACATGTGTCTCCCCTCCCCAGCTCAAATTCCCCAGGCTGGCTGGATGGGATTGGATTCTTGGATGTTGTACTGTTTAATGTTCTTTCAAAGTGTGTTAGACCCCATCGCCCGCAGTTACTCCCAGGTGCAAAATTGTATGCACAAACAGTTACAGCAGCAATTTACTGACTGTGAGCTCAATCAGCCAATTGTGAGCACAATTAGCTGCTCTCTGCTCATTTGGAAGGAGCCAGGGTGATGATTGCCTCTGCAATTAGCCAGTTGTGGGCAGCTCTGTTTGCTCGTGCAATTGTGCACCCTCAAACATTGGAATGTGCAAAAGTGGTACATGCTCTTTGGGCTCCAAGCGTGCAAGCTGATGTCCACTCACCAGTCTCTGTACTTATCCATGATGGCCTGCCTCCTGAAGCAGTTTGGAAGCTGCAGCCTTAGGGAAAGATAAGATGCCATGACTGAGATCAAATCTCAAGGAATATACATAACCAAAAAAAAAACCCACAAATCTTTCCATATTTTGGCACAGGACAAGGGACAGAGATGAGACACTAACTTGGGCTGGCTTAGGGAAAGTCATGGTCAGGGTTGGGAAGACCTAAACATGAATATAAGGTACTCTTGAAAGTGAAAGTCGCTTAGTTGTGTCCAACTCTTTATGACCCCATGGACTATACAGTCCATGGAATTCTCCAGGCCAGAATACTGGAGTGAGTAGCTGTTCCCTTCTCCAGGGGATCTTCCCAACCCAGGGATCGAACCCAGGTCTCCCACATTGCAGGCAGATTCTTGTAGCTCAGAGGGTAAAGGATCTGCCTGCAACACAGAAGACCAGGGTTCAATCCCTGGGCCAGGCCAGGGTTTGATTCCCCAGGTCGGGAAGATGGCCTGGAGAAGGGAATGGCAATCCACTCCAGTATTCTTGCCTGGAAAATCCCCATGGACAGAAGAGCCTGGTGGGCTACAGTCCATGGGTCACAAAGAGTTGGAACCAACTTAGCAACTAATACACAAACATGAATAATCTATGTCCAAGAGAGATCCATCCAAAAATGTATCATCTCAGAATGCGGAGCCTTTAGCATTATCAGAAGGACTTAAGTTCAAGAGTCTGAAAATACTAGAAACTGAATCAATTGGGGGAACTGAAGTGTCATGTAAGTCACTGGTGCAATCAACAATTTTTCTCTCCCCTCTTCCTGTTTCCTGCTTAAAAAAGAAAACACATCCTCCCACTAAAATTGGGCAGATTCCTGACCACCTGTTTCTACTGAGGGAAACCTGGAAATTTAGAGACATTTTATTGCAGGTGTCCACAAAATGAGCTACACTGTGACTGGATTTGTTCTAGTTTTCCCTTTGCTTTGAATTAATTAAAAAGAAAAGTTCACTATATTTTAGCAAGATTTTCTGCATTGATAGTCTTTTCTACCTAGAAGCAAGGCATCTGTAGGTTTGTGAAGGAAATCAAAAGGAAATGAGACTCAGAGTTTGGTTAACCCAGCTGTTCTGTGAGTCTTCTGTAACTTGAAGGGTACATGTCTACTCACCAACTATTCTTAAAACTGCAAGAACAATGAAACACTTTTTATAATAGCCAAAATGTGCAAACAACCTAAAAGCCCATCAACTGACAGTGGACAAATAAAATGTGGTATATCCATACAACAGGATATCATTCTGCCTTAAAAGGGAATGAAGTAATGATATACCATGCAACATGAGTGAACCCTGAAAACATTGTTAAGCGAAAGAACCCAGACATGAAAGGCTACATAAGGTATGATTCCATAGAGAAGTGTTGTGAAGAAGTAAATCCATAGAGATAAAAAGCAGATTAGTTGTTGCCACCATGTAGGAGGTAGGACTAATGAGGGACTCCTAATGGATTTGGGGACCTTCTTGGGGTGATGAAAATGTTCTGGATTTAGGCAATGAAATTCGATAATTGAATAACCTTTCGAATATACTAGCATTGTGGAATTGCATGTTTTAAAGGGTTGAGTTTCATGGTAAGTGAATTATATCTAAGTTACAAAAAACTATTAGAGTAGAGAAAATTTGCGCCTTGGAAGTAGACTGAACCAGTCTGAGAACATTCTTGCATTGACTTGTCCACCAGCCACTCAGAGAACCCTGGGAAATAGCCATTGCAGGGAAGAAAGAACTTAAAAATCATTACCAGTGTAGGTCACAGCCCCAAATCATTAAAACAGTTACTATATACCAGATTATTTAGTAAGCATTGAGAAGAAAGATTCAATGTCTTTTGATCTAGTGGTAAAGTCACAGGGTGGGGCAGCCCTGGGTCAATATTTCCAAATTTCCATTCAAAATGTTGAGGCACGTAAGACAACATTTTCCTGGACCAGAATGGAAAGAAAAGGTTTACAAGAGAATTTTCCTGAGCCAATGCCTTTTAGCCAGGACCAAGCCAACTCAGTCAAGAGGGTGTTTTGGGTTTTTTTATTTCCTATATTGAGTATGCTGAGCTTTTTACTCTTCTTTACATGATATGGATTCTAAGATAGGCAGACAAGCAGACAGTTGGATAAGCCAGGAGTCTCAAGTTAAGTACAAAGGGAGGCATAGGTATCCTAAATTAACATTCACCTTCTCCTGTTGAATGGCTCCCCAAGGAGCTATAGACGCAAAGGACAACAGTCAAGTGCAAAGCAAATGCTGTGCTATTAATAGCTAGACAAGCCAGCGTCCCAGTTCTCCCTACATCACACCATTCTGAAACGTACTTCTTGAAAGTGGTACCTTTGCACACTACTCCATTTCTTCACTTCACTGTCATTCACTCTTCCCTCTGACAACTGCCCTCATGACTCCCCCATTCAGTATTTGGTTGATTATGCAAGAAACTCATGAATCCTACTAACCTTACCCCGTCACCACTGTGCAATTCATGATTCAGATCTATAATCCCTGTGTTCAGTCTCTTAAATTTCCCTCAGACACATCTATTCTTGTGCCACCTTAATCCAGGCCACCACCAGCTTGTCCCAAATGACCTCAGAGACTTTCTCGTTGGCCTGATCTCATCCACACTTGCCCTGCATCATAACTGATTCAAGTTAAAATAATTCATTGGTCCCTTGGCTAAAACTCTAACCAAGAGAATCGCCCTG
Organism: Bos taurus; assembly: GCF_002263795.3. NCBI lineage: Eukaryota > Metazoa > Chordata > Mammalia > Artiodactyla > Bovidae > Bos > Bos taurus. Next base: position 68,222,841 of record NC_037340.1, on the reverse strand, counting down.
ACATATACACACTACCATGTGTGAAATAGCTAGCTAGTGGGAAACTGCTATATAGCACAGGGAACTCAGCTCACTGCTCTCTAATGACCTAGAGGGGCGGGATGGGGGTGGAGGGAGGCTCCAGGAGGAGGAGATAAATATATATACATACAGCTGGCCAATGGAGTGTGAGCAGAAGTGATATAAGCTGCTGAGTCTTACATTCAGCTACACATTGGAATCATCTAGAGAAATTTAAAACATACTGATACATGAACCTCAACCTGAAATTCTGATTTAATTGGTATTGGGCACAGCCTGGATATTGAAAAAAATTTAAAGTTCCCCTGATGATTCTAAGATGCAGCAAAGTTTGAGGTCTGATGAAAGTCACTCCCAGGTCTGGTCCTTAAAAGCATCTGTTTTTTTCATACCCTCCTTTGGAGACCTCAGAGACCAGCCAATCCAAACACAGTAAGCTGTCAGCTTGAGAATCTGAGCAATGTGTATCTCTTGATTGGACTTGTAGTCTGAACAAGGAGTACATCTCCATTCATTCTAAAATGAATCTGCTATCACAGCACAGCCTTTCAACTAATACAGTGAAAAATCATAGAAAGTCAAAACTACCTTTATCATGCCTTAAGGAATTGTCCTCAATGGAGTGGCCAACACAGCCCTGTTTTTCTTCACCACTGACACAGATCACTGCTTCTTCAGAGCATAGAATTGTTGGCTGACTTTTAGAAGGTATAGTCTATAAAACATGAATTATAAATACTAAAATCACAGTGAGATATTCACAGCATAAAGAAGCAGGTAGAAATTGCAGCCTGCTAAAAGAACAGTAAGTTCACGTTGCCTTTCTCACACTCATGACAGGATAGTAGTTCTCCACCTGGGTTATGTTATTTAGACCTTTGGAGTTTTTAAAATACACCCATGGTCATGGCATTACAGATATTGCAATGACACATTAATACTGCAGCTACTTCTACAGGGCTTGATTCATGGAGATAAAAATGAGAAGCATCTATCCCTTTAACCAAGTGTTTCTAAATCTTGATCTGGATACTTACCAAATCGGTACCACGCTTTGTCTCCAAGCCACTCAATGAGCTTAGACTATATTCTTGATTTACCTTTATCGTGTTGTTAGGTATTGAACAAACACAAAATACAGGGAGGGTAGCTGAATTTCATAAATAGTATTTTTAACAAAAGATGTCATAAAATGTACCTACCATACAATGTCATTTGCATGAAGTTCAAGAACAGGTCAACTGGTCTATAACAATAGTAATCAGAACAGTGGTTGCCTATTTTGGGGATAGGTTGTAGATATGACTGAAAAGGGGCATGAAAATTTTTTTCTGGGGTAATGGAAATGTTATTTTTCTTGATCAAAATGGGTATATTCCTATACACATGTGCATCAAATATCAATTGACATTTAGTGGATTGTTACACTTCACTTAAGATCTATATATTTCACTGTATATAAATGTTATCTTAATTTTTTAATGGAAAGGAAAATTTGAAATAAATAATACAATGAGGATTATGTGTTCCTTGAGACCAGTGACCTTCACTGGTTGCTCATCATCTTTTTTTTTTTTTTTTTTTTTCTGTTAAATCCTTAGGGCTGATGCCTCTTTGTGGTCCGTAATCAATGTATGTCACCTAGAGTGACAAGTATGATGATTTACAAGTCACAGTCATTGGTCATAAGGAATCAGAAACAAATTGAGAATAAACTCATCTTTGATACTATTACCTGCTGTGCACGTGTGCTGAGTCACTTCCATTGTGTCCGACTCTTTGTGACCCCATGGACTGTAGCCCACAAGGCTCCTCTGTCCATGGGATTCTCCAGGCAAGAATATTGGAGTGGGTTGTCATGCTCTCCTCCAGGGGATCTTCCCAACCCAGGGTCAAACCTGCATATCCTGTGTCTCCTGCATTAGCAGTGGATTCTTTACCTACTGAGCCACCTGGGAAGCCCCACTACCTGCTGTACCTATATACAAAAATTTGAACACATATGGAAAAAAGCAAGACAGAGGAAGATTTAGAGAAGGTTGGCTAAAATGACTCTTAATGAAAGCCCTCTACAAAGCTGAAGGCTAAGACCAAATGGAGTTACCATCTGTAAGTTACAGTAGAATTGTACAGAGAAAGCAGGACCAGCTTTGCTGCTTGGAGAGCACAAGATAAGAAACTGATGTTTTCTTACCAAAAAGACTTCCCAGTGCTGGTTGAAGATCACCAATTGGAGGTTTGTTTGGGAAAAGATATTTTTCTTAGGGTTAGGAAGAGAAAGAAATTTTGTTATTAAGTTGTGCTATCAGTCATTTACACCTTAGTATAAAATATGTCCATCAATCAACTGATTGCCATTTAACTGCCTTGAATCAGCCTCACTCAATTCACTCACCACCTGTAACACCAAAATAAGGACTAGCTCTGCACTCAGTCCTTCATAATGACTCTTCCTCCAGAATATCCATTTATTTATTCATCTACTGTTAATTGTTCTCTTTACAGATGTATCTCCAACAAATATGTACCTGGCAGGACTTATCTGGCAGTCCAGTAGTAGAGACTCTGTGCTTCCAATGAAGGAGGCATGTACTGTGTCAGGGAACTAACTCAGGGAACTAAGATCCCACATGCGCTGTGGCACAGACAAATGAATAAATAAGTAAAATGTCTGATTTGCAAAAAAAAAAAAAAAAAGTACCTGGCACATAGTATGAGCTTAGCAAATATTTGTGGAACAAAAAAGTAACTTTCTGAAACATAAGAGTTTCAGAGATCTGATGGGAAACTTAATAAAGGGAGATAATAAATGCACCCCTGACTGTAATAAAATTCCTAAATATAAGCCATAAGATTATAGCTGGGGACAGGGGGCAGGAAGGGGTAGAGAAGAAGTGGGGTGGAAATTTTCTTCAGGAGAGTCGATTAGGAAAGAAGGCAAGGTCAGACAGACTTTGCAATCCTTCCTTCAGAGATCTCTTTGCCTCCAGGGTCTAGATAAAGAATGGTAAACTAAGAAAAGGGGGTCTGTTATTTTTATCTGAAGAAGCAGAAATAGAGGGTCAAATAATTTGACTCCCACAGACTTCCCTGTGCTTAAGACTGTGCTTCCATTGTAGGGGGCATGGGTTTGGTCTGAGAACTAGGATCTCGCATCCCCTGCAATACCAAATTTGGCCTGACCAAAAATAAATAAATTAAAAAATAATAACAAAATAAAAATCATTGTGCCTTAAAAAAAAAAAAAGACAAGGGATTTTCTAAAAGAATAATAATAATTTGACCCCCAACCAAAAAAAAAAGAAGACTGATATGAAAGAGGCAATCAGATTAAGGCATACATTTTACATTTTAAGGTATATTTTGGTCACCAACAAGATTAAACTGATTCTTGCCAATTGGGTTGGCGAGAGGAGGTGTTAGGTGTGTTGCAGAAACCAAATGAAGACCCCCGATGGTGGAGAATTAAGTTTCCAGGCTCATCCACACCATGACTGCCAAGTTGGTCTTCTCAGGCTTAGTTTAGAGCCCTCTGGCTTAGTTTAGAACTCTCAGAGATGAATTTAAGTTGGTATCTGAGCCCAAGGATGACAAGCCCAGAGCTGGGTTGCTGCTTAAGCTGGCTTGGCTGTTGGAAGGTTCATCCCTGCCCACTTTTAAATAACACTTGAAGCCGCTCCTTTCTCAGACGTAATTTCTCTTTTAATCACTTTCAGATTCTGCAGAATGTTAAAAAGAGCCATCTTTAGCTTGACTTTGAAGTGTGCTATTTGTTTTTGGCTAGCTGCAAATTAGCAGATATTTTAATTGTTAATGTTTGTTATTACGGTTGTGTTCAGTGGTGTGTGCGGTTGCTTGGCTGAGTGAGAGCAAATGCTCTGTGAATAAAACTCTAGTCCTCAAACAGATTTGAGGAGGGGGTACCCCAGCAGCACTGTGGGTGCTATTCATGACTCAAGCTCCGTTTCAACCACACTTGGGACTGGAAAAGCCAAAACACATTTGGCCCTGAGCATTTTTTCCCCCGATTTTTAATCTTGCGAGCAATTTAAAGGAAATTTAATCCATATGTTTCTTATTCATTTAAATCACAAAAACATTGAGTTTTTAAGAGTTATTTGATGTCCAAATGTCTTTTGAGACTTTTTAATAAACTTTCCAAGTCTTATTGCTTTAAAAACACATACTTACGTTTTTTCAGGAGTGAATGGATTCAGTTTCCAAAAGATTTGGATTGAATTTTAAGTCCTGAACTCGTAAATTATGGCCATGTTAAGATAAGGCCTGTGTCTACACAATACCAAACAGCCCCATAGAAAGCCAAAATCCTAGGTTGTCATCCAGACGTTGCACAACTTCTAAATGCATGGCCAAGCATCAACAAAACATCCGGATGGTTTACTGACTCTTTCCCTCTTGATTCAGATGTTTGCTGTTACAGAGTTAAGGACATGGATAGCAGCTGTGATCCCGGCACACTCCAGGGAGTTTATTTGAAAAGGGTCTCTTTATTCATATGCGGACCACAATGTTCATGGGATGGGGGTAGGGGTACAGATAGAACCTGCTTTCCTTTGTAAAAAACAGGTTGTGCAGAGTATGTTGCTGAGATTTGGAGGGAGGAGAAAAGAAGCTATCCAGATGTGTCTGATCATCCCTTCAGGAGAGTGAAGAAAATAGATGAATTTAATAGCAGGCTCACTACATTTTTCTAAGTGGAAGGAATATATGCTAAAGCAAAACTGATGAGAATTTAATTCTTTATGATCCTTTCTCCTTAAAGGGAGAAAGTACATGTGTAAAATCAAGGCAATTTCAGGTCTTTCAAGAGATGAAAGGAATGACAATAGATTAACAACAACTCACTTCTGTATAGACAATTCATGAGATAAGGAGACTAATAATTCAAACAAATGGTAATATTAACAATAACTGACTCATAATAGACCTTTCATGTTCTATGTCTTATTCATTTACAATAATAACGAAAATATTAATAATAATACCTAACTCACATGACAACTTTGATAAGACACATATGATTCTAAAGATGTTCCAGTGTTTACATTGAATCCATCCAAACATATTTGAGGTGGCCCTTGTTTTTTTATAGGAGACCATTTACTTTGTGAACATTGAGAATGCTCAGTAAGATAAACTCTCAACTAATGCAAATAGATCAAGAGTCCTCCCCCAGCGATGATCTTGCATCCAAGGGGATATTTGACACTGTCTTGGACTGCCGGGAAATCAAACCAGTCAATCCTAAAGGAAGTCAACCCTGAATATTCATTGGAAGGACGATGCTGAAGCTGAAGCTCCCCTACTTTGGCCACCTGATGCGAAGAACCAACTCATTGGAAAAGACCCTGATGCTGGGAAAGGTTGCAGGCAGGAGGAGAAGGGGGAGACAGAGGATGAGATGGCTACTTAGCATCATCAATTCAATGGACATGTGTTTAAGCAAACTCTGGGAGATAGTGGAGGATGAAGGAGCCTGACACAATGTAGTCCATGGGGTCACACAAAGTCAGACATGACAACAACAACAACAGAGACAGTTTGTCACAACTTGGGGTAGGGGGGAGCATTGTTGGCATCTAGGAAGTAAAACAGAGAAGGCAAATGGCACCCCACTCCAGTGCCTGAATGGGAACTTTTGAAGGAGATCACCATTATCTTCATTCATTATCTCCACCATAGCTTGACCTCAGCTCAAATAATAGGGAGGGAACACAGCCCCACCTTCAACAGAAAATTGGATTAAAGATTTACTGAGCATGGCCCCACCCATCAGAAAACCCAGATTCCCCCTCAGTCTCTCCCACTGAGAAGTTTCCATAACCACTTATCCTTCTCCATCAGAAGGCGGCAGACTGAAAACCACAATCACAGAAAACTAAGCATTCACTTCAGTTCAGTTCAGTAGCTCAGTCGTGTCCGACTCTTTGTGACCCCATGAATTGCAGCATACCAGGCCTCCCTGTCCATCACCAACTCTCCCAGAGTTCACTCAAACTCATGTGTATCGAGTCAGTGATGCCATCCAGCCATCTCATCCTCTGTCGTCCCCTTCTCCTCTTGCCCCCAATCCCTCCCAGCATCAGAGTCTTTTCCAATGAGTCAAATCTTCACATGAGGTGGCCAAAGTATTGGAGTTTCAGCTTTAGCATCAGTCCTTCCAATGAACACCCAGGGCTGATCTCCTTCAGAATGGACTGGTTGGATCTCCTTGCAGTCCAAGGGACTCTCAAGAGTCTTCTCCAACACCACAGTTCAAAGGCATTAATTCTTCAGCATTCACAGTCCAACTCTCACATCCATACATGACTACTGGAAAAACCATAGCCTTGACTAGATGGACCTTTGTTGGCAAAGTAATGTCTCTATTTTTCAATGTGCTATCTAGGTTGGTCATAACTTTCCTTCCAAGGAGTAAGCGTCTTTTAATTTCATGGCTGCAATCACCATCTGCCACGATTTTGGAGCCCCAAAAAATAAAGTCTGATGCTGTTTCCACTGTTTCCCCATCTATTTCCCATGAAGTGATGGGACCAGATGCCATAATCTTCATTTTCTGAATGTTGAGATTTAAGTCAACTTTTTCACTCTACTCTTTTACTTTCATCAAAAGGCTTTTTAGTTCCTCTTCACTGATTCTGCATCTGATTCCAGAGTCTGTGTTCTTAGTCAAAATAGGAGATCAATAAATAGTTGCTGATTGATTGATTGATTGAAGCAGAATTCCAGAATGAGGATTGTCACCATCTGTCCTCATCTGTCATTAGGTTGGCATGTGAAATGAAGATTATTTCTCTTTCAAGAGCCAGTCCTCATCACTGATCTTTCAGAAAAACTCCCATCTAACCTGTCACATTGATGTTATTTTTGCCGCTCAAAGTTTACCAAGTAACAAAGTAGTACTGGATTCCAATTATAATGCCAAAAAAGAAACCCTCTCCGTGGAATACTGTGTCTTCCACAGCTTTCGGATGCCTAGATGAAACTTCCAGTGGAAGAGAAAGACAACTAAATTCAGATGTATCAATGTCTTTGTTCATGTAGCTTCCCAAGGAACTAGAAAGCAACAGGACAATCTGATTTAAAAAGTCAACTTTGGCTCTTGTCTTTTTATTTAGATTTCCCAGAAGCTCTATGACCCTGGGACTTTGGCCCAGGGATAGGCAAGGTTGACCTTCAGGTAAAAAGCATTAACAGTAAGCCCCTGAGAGTGTTACTTTAGTGATTCCAAGCTTGTCTTTATCAGATACTTGGACTGATATGGTTTGAATGAAGAACATATTCATCTTTAAAATGTAAACATTCCTGGAAGGATCAGCAACCTAGCCCCTGTCCACTTGGTCATCTCTTCTCCATAGATCTCTCCTGGACCCATGACTTTTCTCAGAGAAGGCAATGGCACCCCACTCCAGTGTTCTTGCCTGGAGAATCCCAGGGACGGGGCATCCTGGTGGGCTGCCATCTATGGGGTCGCACAGAGTCGGACACGACTGAAGTGACTCAGCAGCAGCAGCAGCATGACTTTTCTGCCTCCACCCATGGATTCTCACTGTTGTTGCTTATTTGCTTGCTTCCTTTCTTTCTCTCATAACAATCTTTCTCATACCATTTTCTGTTTAGTCTCACCAAAAAAGGCGATCTTGTTAGTCATAGTTTCTGTAACTTGTTTTATAAACATTAGCTGTATTGCTGGAATATGCTTGAATGTTATGCCCTCTCTATTCTATTTTGTTTTCCCATCACTCTTCTACAAGCTGCTCTCTGGATGATCTCATCCATTCTTATTGTTTTCATGTTTGGTGAGTTTCTGAGAGTCCCAGATCCCTATCTGCAGCACAGATCTCTGTGGTAAGCTGCAGACACCCAACACATGCCAACTGGTGTCTCAAAAGCACCACAAATGCACGGTTGCATCACATTCTGCCCAACCTCCTCTCTTGTGCTGTTCCTCCTCAGTTCTCCAAATCAGCCAATGAAACCTATATTTACCAATCCTTTGAGCCAAAAACTGAGGATTCAATTTCAACATCCCATCAGGCACTGCATGCTAATGATTTTTCCTCCACATCTCTCAAGCTTCCTCCTCTTCTCCATTACCTTAGAGGAGACTATCATCACCTCTTCCCTGGACCACTACAGTTCTTTCCTACCTGATCAGACCCTAGTCCTGTCTTTCTGCCTCAAACTCACCCTCAAAATGATCATCAGAGCATTTTACCTAAGTCTTACCTAGATCTTTGTTTAAAAGCATTCAACTGATTATTTTAACAGAACTACTCCAAACTTCTTAACATGTGATGCAACCCTCCGTGATCACATACCTTCGGAATGCACCACCTCTTGCTTGGGTTGCCCTGTCTTTCATGTTCCAACAATACTGAACTTCTCAGAGTTCTCTGGATCCTCTACAATATTCATACCTCAGCACCTTTGTTCATGCACTTTTCTTTACCAAGAATATCTTTCTTTTTTTTTCCCCCGTGGTTACCTCCACATCTTTTGAGGTCAAGTTCAGAATCTCCTCTTTCTAGAAGCCTTCTTTATGTATCAGCCTGTTTGTGAGGTTAAATGACCCTCCTCCTGTCTCCCATTATGTTCTACACTTTTCTTAATCTCAGCATTCATCACGTGGTATGATCATTTTCTATTATTGCATAAGATAATTAGCTTCTTCAATGAAGGAAATGTGCGTATATTTTTATATCCCCAGGCCTGGCACATTTGCCTCATAGCCAAAAGCACTAATTTTGGAAACAGGAAAACCAGGATTCGAATCTTGGTTCTGCTACTAACTAACCATGTTGCCAATGAGCTTTCCATTTCTAGGTTTCATAATACTGGTATGTAAAGTAGAATCATGAATAGCCCTCAGCTTATTGTGTCATTGTAAGGCTTCAATGAGAAATGTATATACTATATAATATACGCAGTCCCTAGCACATGGTAAAGATTAGATATTCAATAATGGGGTATTATTATAATTACAATAAACATTTTGAATTGAATGTAGGATGAATCTATTTAAAGTGGTAATGTCTTTCATGAATGACAAAGATCATACTATTTTCCACACCCACTGGGAACCTCTGCCATGTGCTAACAGGCCACCATGCGTCTATGCGAACTTTGAATCTCTGACCACCCAGGAAGAAATGGCACCGAAAATTAGGTTCATTCAGGCTTCTGATCCCATATGCCCTCCCCAAAGAGGCCTCCCACTTCCCACATCCAAAATTGCAAACCCTGCCATTCACTTGCCCTTGTGAGCTTTGTTTTCTTTGTTGTATTTTTCACCACCTGAAATTATTTTCTATTTTAAATTGTTAACTTTTTATTATCTTCCTTCCCAGCTGGAATGTCTAGAAAACCGATGGCTTTGTCACATTCTCTGCTGTTCTCCCTAATCCATAATAATCAGGGCATGACATACAACAGATATTCAGTAATATTTCTTGAGTAAATGAGTATATCAAAATCCATTAAACTTTTTGGTTCAAGACTATTTACATCTTTAAAAAGCATTGAAGACATTAATACTTATGGGGATTATACCTATGTATATCATAATAAAATTTTAATTGAGAAAAAAATTAAAATGTAATCTCAATGACAGTAATTTGAGAGAAGAATTGGAAGATGTGGCTCACATGAGGGAGAATAATTGGAAGAAGCAGGGGGAAAAAGACAAAACTTTAGTAGGGAAGGAACATTCTCTCTCAGAGAGATGTCATTGAGGACAGACAAAGGCTTTGTAGGGGAAAATGTCTCCAAATTGAAAAATTCAATGGAAGATTTGAAAAAGTGGAGAGTTGCTCCTGAAATCAAAATTCATGTTTGGAAAGACCACTTGGAAGAAATATCTTACAAATCAGTGCAAAGACAAAGGCAAAAATGCGTAAGAGAATTTTTAAAAGGAGATTCAATAATGAAACGGGGAGAGACCTAGAGGACTGATCGGGGGTCTTCATAAGTAATTAGCAGGAGAGCCAAAAGAACAACTGAAGATGGATGGGAGAAAAGTAGTAATCAAATAACTGAAGAAAACTGTGAAGTGGAGCATGTGACTGGTCTAGTCTTCAGCTGGAAAGAGTTCAGGGAGCCTCAGGCAGAACTAAGGAAAAAAGACATACACTCAATGTGTCTTGTGAAATTCCCAAACTTCAAAGATATAGAGAAATCCTTGCAAGTTTTCAAAAAGAAAACAAGATTTTTAAACCATTTTTACTTATAGCCCTCAGGCTCAAGCAGCTTGGGGGAGCAAATGTTAAACATTTAACTAGCTGTCTCCTGAGCTGGCTGAGAATAGGACTAAAAGATCAGATAACAGATGGCCAGTCCAGGTTCAATGCAAGAGACAGGGTGCTTAGGGCTGGTGCACTGGGATGACCCTGAGGGATGGGATGGGGAGGGAGGTGGGAGGGGGGTTCAGGATGGGGAACACATGTACACCCATGGCTGATTCATTTCAATGTATGGCAAAGACCACTACAATATTGTAAACTAATTAACCTCCAACTAAAATAAATAAATTTTTTTTAAAAAAAGACAGGAAAGCAAAAGGGGGTGGTGCAAGAAGAGTTGTTGGCAGGAGAATTTATCTGCTCTTAAAGTAGCGCGTGAAATTATTTGAGGAACTTTTCTAAGATAGTGTATGTGTACCCTTGACGAAATGTCTCCCCATTTGAAAAGCGTTGCTTGGTGAGCCTCAATTACTGATGGGAGCGTTTTTGTCTGTGCAGATCTTCAATCACTTATTTACTCAACTTTTGTTCATTGAGTCGGTACTCTGTCCCAGGCATTGGGACTTGACTCCGGCATGGAGCTGTGAACAAGCCAGAGAAATCTCTACATTTAAGGAGATATTCCAGTGGAAGCGACAGATCAGCAAGTGAATGCATTAGCAGACAAGATAACTGAAGTCAATATTATTTAGGAAATAAGCAGAGTGATGTGAAGGAGAGAATGAGGGGCTACTGACACGGGCTAGGACGATCAGGGAAGGAGGTGACATTAACCAGAGTCCTGAAGGACAGGAAATGAATCAGCCGAGGAAAGAGCAAGGGTCACAGGTCTCCAGGCAGATGGAACAGCAAGGGGAAAAGCCAGAAACAAGGAAGGTTCTGGTGTGTTTAAGAGCAGAAGGAGATTTTTGAGGTTAGGGTAATTAGAGAGCCAGGGGGCAGGAGATGAAGACCGAGAGGACAGGGACAAGATGGTCTCATGGATGAGACAAATCCAGATCCAGGCTGCAGAGGGTCAGCTACCTGTGAGCCCGAGACTCTCGCGGCTGGCAGAAGGGGCGTCTGCCCTGAGCTGACTCCATCCTGAATCCAGGACTGGGGTCTGGAGGGGGAAAGCCAGCAGTGAAGGTGGAGACCGCCAGTGGCGGCTGTCACACCTGGTGAAGCTGTCATCACGGAGCATTAGCATAAGAAAGGGAGGCCCTCTGTGTTCGGGCTTGTCACCCTGCGGTGACAGGGTGCACACATGTGGGCCGGCACCAGGAACTGTGCGCTGACAGTGTTGGGTACCACAGCTGTCACCCTGCCGGGGCTGGCCCACCCCCTACCCACGCTGCCATTAGCAACGGCAGCCACTGCCACCGCTCTTCTTTCCACACAATGTGTCAGTTGTCACTTGGCAGGTCTTTGCTGAGAGACAGGGGCGGGGCACACCTGCTCACTGGGGCAGAAGAGGCTGTTGTAGCCTCCCACCTCCTTTCCACTCCGGAGCTGGGGCCCCTCTGCCTGCGCCCCCCAGGGGCCCAGCCCGCTGTGCTGTGGGCTTAAGACCAGTGCGGGGAGGAAGTGCCTTGACTTTACCTCTCGCTCCCTGGTTTTCCTGCTGAGACAAAAACACTCAGGCAAATAAACACCAGGTTCCATGGGGCCAACCATGATCCCAGAAATGAGTTTGTTTAGAGAAGAAACTTTTAAATGACTCAAGAAATCAAGTTATGTTTTTGTTCTGCTTTGTTAATGTTGAGATTTCCCTTGAGCATTGGTCAAAATCCTCTTATAAACAACAACAACAAAAAAACTAAACAATGATGTCCAACACTCTAGGAAGCTGGAAAAGCATAGAATAGAATAAAGATGAATGGAGAAAACCAATATTCACTGATAATTTGCTATAACCAACAGTAACAAGAGTAGCAAATAGACTACTGTGGTAATATTGCTAGTGCTCACTAACATAATATTTACAGGCTGCTTACTACATGCAAAGGACTTTGTATTATCTCTCTGAGCCTCAAAAAACCCTAAGACGGGAAGCACAGGCCCAGGTTAGGTAAGGAACTTACTCAAAATCATGGTGAGTGAACAGCCAGGCAGGACTATAATTCAATTCATCTTCCTTCATTGCTTTGCTCTTTCAATTCTCGGGTGACCTGGTGAGCTAGGAGTTAATGATGAAGAAACGGAGATCAAGTGAGGTTAAGTGGCTGGTGCCAGGAATCAAACCAGACCTCGCTCTTTCGCTTTTCCTGGCAGCCTCTTGATTCTTCACATTTTACCAGTTGCTTAAGGCACCAGCTCCCCTGTGGCCAGTTTCTTGCTTGGATCTTTGATTTTGTGCTCTCTTTTCAGATGTTTGACAATAAGCAAGCTTCAGCTTGGGATTGAAACAAGGGGCCAGTGCAAGCAAGAACTGGAACTCCAGCTGAAGCTGTCCTGCATTCATCCATGCTACAGACCACCCCGTTTTGAAATCAACCCTGAAAATTCATTGGAAGGACTGATGCTGAAGCTGAAGCTCCAATACTCTGGCCATCTGAGGCAAAGAGTCAACTCATTGGAAAAGCTCCTGATGCTTGAAAAGATTGAAGGCAGGAAGAGACAAGAGTGACAGAGAACGAGATGGTTGGATGGCATCATTGACTCAATGGACATGAGTTTAAGCAAACTCCAGGAGATGGTGATGGACAGGGAAGCCTGGTGTGCTGCAGTCCATGGGGTTGCAAAGAGTTGAACACAACTGAGCGACTGAACAACAAAAACACATTCCTCTTGTGTGTAAGATGAGGGCATTGAGGTATGAAGAGGGAACACACAATTTTGAGCTTGCAAAATTCACCCAGAGCTGGCAGGCCCACTGGGACCAGCCAATGCAACCCCTCATTTTACAGCTGAGGAAACAGGACCCCAGGGTTAAGTAACTGCCCTAAAGTCATATAACCCATTAGCAGCAGAGCCCAGATGGGAATCCCCAGACCCCAGTTTGGGCTTGAAGGAGCAAGCAGAGTGGAAAAATAGATGCAGATGCCTTTGTGTGCCTCTGGGATCTGGGGCCTGGGTGATGTCCTTAGAAGGGATGGAAACCACCCCTTCTAAGGCACTGCCCTAAGCGTGCTTCCTGCCTGCTGTGTCTGGCTGCAGCATTGCACCCAGCACCAGCATTTTAGGGTATTCCTTAAAGAGCTGCTGCTGGGCGTGTGTCCCAGAAGCTCATAGATTGGACACCGGCTATGATGGGCAGAATCAATGAAGGTAGCTTCCAGAACACCTATTCCTGAAAGCTTTAGGGTTCTCAGCAGATCTTCAACAGTCAACAGCAATGAATATCCATTTGAGACAGGGAAGGGAGCAGGACAAAACCTTTAAAAGGAGGACAGTCCCTGAGAACACAACATAAACTGGTCAGAACCAACTAGGTCCAAGTTGCTGAAGGATTTGACTTCCAGTGGACCTTGAGCCTCATTATCTGCTCATTGTAATACATTAGCTAAATGACACACTCACGGGTGCCATGACAGTTCCGAGGTCAACCAAAAAGGCCCAAAAGTGGGCAGTGGCCCAATTCCTGGAGACCTTGTCCCCTTCTCCAAAATAGCTAAAATAGCCCACATTAGCCTATGGAATTAACCTGTGAAATTGCCCAGCCTATAGGTAATCACCCCACATTTTGGGGCCTCTTGCCTTCTGAGATGCCCACATTCTGTCTGTGGAGATGGCTTCTCCCAAGACTGTCCTTCCTTTTGAGATGGACTGCACTCTGTCTATGAAATGTGTATCTCTCCAAATAAATTCTGCTTTCACTTGACTATGGCTCACTCTTGGATTCTTTCCGGCATGAAGCCAAGGCTCCTCACTTGGCGACCCGTCCTAAACACTCACTCAAGACCTAGGACATGGCCATCTTCTAGCACCCCATTATTTTGTTCCTACAACACATTGACAGCTTCCCCTATGCCTTACAACCCAGTGTATTATGATTTTCCCTAAAAGGAAGGGGAATATATGATCAAATAAAGCTGTAATGTGTGAGTTTAATGTGTTTTTTCCTTTCTTCTTGGTCTTATAAGACTTTTAAGAGGCTTCAATACAGTAACCTTAGCATGCTCAAAAGGGGAGAGAGTGTGCAGTCTCTCCAAAACTGTTTGGACCACAGTTTTTTACTTTTTTCTTCCAAATTCCATTCAGAGCTGTTCTGGGGCCCAGTTTTAGGGTATCCTGGACTAGACCAAGAGGAAAGGTTATGAGCAGGTGGAGATGCAGGGGCTAGTCATATAGGAGACACATTCTTAACCAACATACACAAGTACTCAGGTTTATGGTAACACAGCTTCCCTGGTGGCTCAGATGGTAAAGAGTCTGCCTGCAGTGCGGGAGACCCAGGTTCTATCTTTGGGTCAAGAAGATCCCCTGGAGAAGGACATGGCAACCCACTCCAGTATTCTTGCCTGGAGAATCCCACGGACAGAGGAGTCTGGCAGGCTACAGTCCATGGGGTCACAAAGAGTTGGACACGACTGAGCGCCTTCACTTTCTTTCAAGACAGAGCTTTCTGCAAAGGCACCCCTTCTCTTCCCCAAAAACATTCTTTCCCTTCATACTCCCTTTCTTTCTGAATGGATGAATTCTATTGCTATGAAGGTATGTGTTGATATTTTTGTTTAGTCACTAAGTCATGTCCAGTTCTTTTGCAACCCCATGAACTGTAGCCCACCAGGCTCCTCCATCCATGGGATTTCCCAGGCAAGAATACTGGAGTGGGTTGTCATGTCCTTCTCCAGCGGATCTTCCCAACCCAGAGATCAAATCGGCATCTCCTGCATTGTAGGCAGGTTCTTTACTACTGAACCTCCTGGGAAGCCCCCAGAAGGTGTGGCTGAGATCAAAATTGGAACCTCTGAGGTCACTGCATGAGTCTTGACCTGTAAGTGCTCAATGCCATAAGCCATGTTTCCTCAAGCTAAGAGAAACTACAAGTGCAGAGAACTACACTGATCACACTTTATAAAACTGTACAGCTCTGGTTGTGCTAATGGCACTTCTCTCAGCATGAAGCAGCTCAGTATGACACCAGGAAGTAAGCCCACATTCTGACTCCCATCCTCCTCTCAGCAAAAGCAAGATGTCGTTAAGGAAGAGATCTGCTGCTAAACACCAATATGCTGTTATTTAAACTACCTCCTGCCTCAGGTTCCCTGAAAAATAAAATCATAGTCCCTCTAATGTAGAGTTTGCCAAGAGAATCAAGACATCAAGCACAAAATGATGGACACACCCATATTGTCCATAGAGAGACACAACTTGGAACAAAAAGGAAAAAAAAAGAGTGAGGGAGGGGGAGAAGATAAATTCAGCCTTGCATTGTAACTTTTCATGAACCTGTTTTCTTTTTCTTCTGAGCTGGAAGGTCTCAAGGGCAAGGACTGTTTCATTCATTGCTGAATTCCCACTGTGCGCACCTCGTGTCTAGCACACAGCAGGCACTCAATAAATATTTGTTTAATGATGGAGCTGAGAAGCAAATGAAGACAATTAATGCAGAAAGCTCTGTTGCACCCAGTGGTTGATGTGGCAGTAGGAAGGAGAATGGAATGAAGGCAAAGCACATGTCCAACTCAGTAACTCCGACTAATCGGAGTTACCTGGCCATGTTGGTATGCAGTAAAACGAGACTTCAAAAGATTGTACTTGGTTGCTCAGAGTACACAGCTATACAAGCAAAGCAAATACGCAGGCCCTCACATCTATTTAGGACTTATTCTCAGATGAGATCCTGCTTTCTCTAAGACAGTTCTGCAACAGACACCAAGACCCTTTTCCAGAAGGCTCTGTTCTGGTCTGGTCACAAGTGGACTAAAGCACTGAAATCATTGATTCCTCAGCATTGATTCTCATTGAATGGAGACTGAAAGTGGACTTACTACCGTAAAAGCTTGATGGAAGGCTACTGCAGTGAGCTGGTCTTCTCCCTTTGCCTCTCCAAACCCATTCTTTGCCCTCTTCCATCCTTCTTTAAGCTCTCCCCAACCATCCCATCTGAGAATGCTGTCCATACCCTATTAGGCCCCTGACTATTTGCAATGGGGGCTTCCCTGGTGGCTTAGAGGTTAAAGCATCTGCCTGAAATGTGGGAGACCTGGGTTCGATCCCTAGATCAGGAAGATCCCCTGGACAAGAAAATGGCAACCCACTCCAGTATTCTTGCCTGAAGAATCCCTTGGACGGAGGAGCCTGGTGGGCTATAGTCCACGGGGTCACAAAGAGTCGGACATGACTGAGCAACTTAACTTTTCAACTTTCAACTTATTTGCAATGGGACCACTAGAGTAGTAGCTTTTCTTTTCCCACTCATATTTACACAGTCCATATAAGTGAGATTATTTGGGGGACTTCCCTGGTAGCTCAGCTGGTGAGGAATCCACTTGCAATGAAGGAGACACCGGTTCGATTCCTGGGTCAGGAAGATCCCCTGGAGAAGGGATAGGCTACCCACTCCAATAATCTTGGGCTTCCCTGGTGGCTCAGACAGTAAAGAATCTACCTGCAGTGTGGGATCGAACTGGGTTCGATCCCTGGATTGGGAAGATTCCCCTGGAGGAGGGCATGGCAACCCATGCCAGTATTCTTTCCTGGAGAATCCCCATGGACAGAGGAGCCTGGTGATTACTTTTAGTTCCTTTATTTTCCTACTAGAAAGTAGAATTTTATACACTAACTCTATTGTCTTTATCCACTAAACTTTGGCCACCTTCTCACTCCAGTTATCATTACCTGAGGTCCCAACTGCTAATTTCTTTCTTTCTTTTTTTTTTTAAAGAAAGTTCTTTTTTCAAAAATCATTATTTATTTATTTATTTATTTATTTATTTATTACCATGCTGCATCTTCGTTGCTGTGAGTGGGCTCGCTCTATTTGCGGCATACGGAGGGCACACTCTGTTGTGGTGCGTGAGCTTCTCATCGCACTGACTTCTCTTCTTGTGGCCCATAGGCTCTAGGGCACACAGGCTCAGTAGCTGCAGCACACAGGGTTTGTTGCTCTGCAGCATGTGGGATCCTCCTGGACCAGGGATCGAACTTGTGTCCCATGCGGTAGCAGGCGGATTCTTAACCCCTGGACCACTAGCAAAGTTCCCCAACTGCTAATTTATGGAGACGTTGATGCTGCATTAAACTGGCTAAAACCACTGTCCAATCCTTATGCTTCCAGTGCTGTGTTTTCCCCAGAGGTTTAGTGTTCTTTGGAAATGACATCTTTACTATGGATCTTACTATTCATGAACATAATAAATTTCTCCTTAGATTTTTTTCTGTGATGTTCAGTAAAGTATTAAAATGTTTTCCCAAGGTATTGCACATTGTATTCCTAAGTTGTTTGTAGTTTTTGTTTGCTGATAAAAATACTATGCATTTTATATTACATTTTCTAATTAAGACATAATGAAGTTTTAAAATTTTTATACATTGCTTTTATATACAGCAACATTGCTAATCTTTCTTATTTGTAGTAATAAGTATAAGTAGATTATCTCAGTGTCATGTGAGCAATCATATTCTTTAAAAATAATGACTTTTTATCTTCCTTTTTAATCCTTATACCTTTATTTCTTAACATTGTTTTATTGCGCTGGTTGAAGCTTCCAAGATGGTGTTGGGCAATGTGACAAGAATAGGTACCCATATATTTCTCATAATCTTAAAGAAAATTGTTTTATGCTAGCTACATTGATTATGATGTTTGCTGTCATTTCTAAGAAGGTATTCTACTTTATCTTAACACAAAAGAAAAGGTGAATAACTTTATCAAATTTCATTTCTACATTTATTTGTATTAAAATATTATTTTCTCTGTTATAGCATGTTAATGTGGTGAATTAGATTGAGACTCAAATTCAACATTCTTCTATACTGTAATATGTCACATTAATTTACATTGATCACAGTCACAGATGATACAATACTTGAAGAAACAGTGAAAATGGTGAATAATTAGAATTAATCTCCAAGTACATCCACTATTGTATTTTCAGTTTTAGACAAAAGAATAGGTACTTGGCGTATCTTTGTTGAACAAATGAATGAACACACAAGTTAAAAGAATACTTAAATGCATTAGAAGAATGGATCAGATCTAATACTGATAATCAGATCTAAGGAAAAGCAGATGATAAGGACTTTCCTGGTAGTCCAGGGATTACGAATCTGCCTGCCAATATAGGGGACACGAATTTGATCCCTGGTCCAGGAAGATCCCACATGCCGTGCGTGCCGGAAGAACCATGCACCACAACTACCAAGCCTGCCTTGTGCAACTATAGAAACTACGAGCCCTAGAGCCTGTGCTCTGCAACGAGGAAGCCACTGCATCGAGAAGTCCATGCACCACAATTAGAAAGCAGCCCCCTCTCGCTGCAACTAGAAAAAGTCCATGCACAGCAACAAAGACCCACTGCAGCCAAAAATAAATACATAAATAGATTTATTTTAAAAATAAAACAGTTGAGATAAACAGAAGATAGAAATGTAAATCACTGCACCTAAGTCTGTCAGTTGTGAATGGACAGAACAGGAAAGCACAGCTAAGAAAAATGTGAGTAAAACTGCTAAGGAACTTAAGCTGATGGTAACATGCTAGCTGTGAGACCATCCCATGATTACATGATAAAGGAGCTGCTGCTGCTAAGTCGCTTCAGTCGTGTCTGACTCTGTGCGACCCCATAGACGGCAGCCCACCAGGCTCCCCCATCCCTGGGATTCTCCAGGCAAGAACACGGAGTGGGTTGCCATTGCCTTCTCCAATGCATGAAAGTGGAAAGTGAAAATTGAAAGTGAAGTTGCTCAGTCGTGTCAGACTCTTAGCAACCCCATGGACTGCAGCCCACCAGGCTCCTCCGTCCATGGGATTTTCCAGGCAAGAGTACTGGAGTGGGGTGCCATTGCCTTCTCTGGGGTGACTGTTTACTCCTTTGCTATTAGTACCTGTGCCAGCCATAGGACTCCAGAACATTCCATTTACATTTCAAAATAGCTGTTGTTAACACTCAGCATCAGTTTGAGGTAGATGAAGTGTCTGGAAACCATGAAGGAACTGTCACTGTTTTGCAGGGAGTTCATAAGACTTGGCATCTTTAGTAGCATTATTGAAATAATTAGGACCATCAAGCAGGAGAAGAATCAGATACTGTTACAGAAATCCAGAGGGTCAATAAGAATGCTTAACAGGGAAATTGGATTTGTTTAACATAATGAAAACCTCTTAGATAAGTGAAGTGCTTTGTAATGAACTGAACCATCGTACATGGTGTTGAGTTTCCCCGTATTAGATGTGCATTCTTCATCGCTGGGCTTCCATTTATCCAAGAGGTATGCATGCTAAATGGCTTCAGTTGCGACCAACTCTTTGCAACCCTGTACATTGTAGCTCAAGGATGTGGGTTCAATACCATACCCAGGGATGAACCCACATCTCCTGTGGCAGATTCTTTACCGCTGAGCCACCAGGGAAGGCCTTTATCCAAGATGTTATGGCACAAAGGCACACCCAGGGTGGAGTTCTGAAGATGGCTGTTCAGGCTCCTTCGAATTCCCAAATTATGCAAACTCACAATACATAGTTGCAATCATGTACCTACACATCACATATGATACAAACAAAAAGTCCTAATCAGCATGGACTCAGTGTCATGGCCCAACCATGGTTTGTAGGCTGTTCAACAGATTTAGTAGCAAAAAAAAAAAAAAAATCCTGCATCTGATTTAAAGATGCAGACTGTCTGCTAGGTAGTCATTCTGAAAATTTCATTCCAATCTACTTCCTAGGGTAAAGGTTTAAACTTTCAGCCTGAGGGACATATTCAATCCACAAAAATTTTGACCCCCATAGTGTGTGTGTGTGTGTGTGTGTGTGTGCAGGAAACAAGGTATATACAATGGCCTTCCCTGGTGGTTCAGACATTAAGAATTTGCCTGCAATGCAAGATACCCGGGGTCGATCCCTGGATTGGGAAGGTCCCCTGGAGAAGAGAATGGCTACAACAGAATAAAACTATTAACCATAATCAGATAGTCCCAAGTTCATCAGAAATACAAGCTCTGCGTGTCTTCAGCAAGGAATCAATGGGCTGATATAAATCCACTTTTGACAGCTAAGAACAGCTCTATTAAAAAGCCTACCCTTGGATATTCATTTTGCATTGCTAATAAACCTTAGCCCTACAGCCAGAAATGCTTTGGCTCTGCCTGGAGTGGCTGGAAGGGGAGGAGAGAGAGGACTTCATTATACTCTTCAATCAGTGCGTGTCTTCACCTCAAGAACAACCGCACAGGCAGGAGATTCTAACCACCCGTGGGATTTTCCCTGGAGACAGGACCACACTCAGAGAGGATTTGAATTCCTTGAGTCTTTAACAGATGACGCTACTTTAAAATGATAATTTTAACTGCACGATAGCTTTTTTATTTTTAGATTTTATTTTAATCATGTTTTTTTAATACAAAAAATCTGGGGGAAGAAAATCTGCTTAGAATTCCCTGTGCCATTCTGCTCTGTGCTGTGCTCAGTAGCTTTAGTCGTGTCCCACCCTTTGCAACCCCATGGACTGGAGTTCACCAGGCTCCTCTGTCCATGGGATTCTGCAGGTGAGAATACTGCAGTGGGTTGCCATTTCCTCCTCCAAGAGATCTCCCTGACCCAAGGATCGAACCCATGTCTTCTGCATCTTCTGCATTGCAGGTGGATTCTTTATCCAGTGAGCCACCAGGGAAGCTGCAGGATTCCCTAGATCAAACTGGTTTTCTCTTTCTTCCAAGTTCTTCTCTTAAGGAGTTAATGAATCTTATCAACAAAATGAAGATGTATATAATTTTCACACAACAGTAGGGTACAGATTCTATTCAAGTTCCCATAGACTAGATAAGTTAATGTATTTTTAATCCAGAAAATATAGGTATAATTGAGACTTTAATTAAAATTATGACCTACATATGTTCCAACTGGCTATTGTCTATAAAGCAGTTTTTTTATAATTGTGAAATAATTACTACCCACTAAATTAGATGTTGGCAAACTTTTTGTTAAACAACCACTTGGCAAATGTTTTAGGTTCTGCAGGCTAGGTGATCTCTATACCAAATACTCAACTCTGCTGTCTTAATATAAAAGCAAATATAATGTGCAAACAAATAAAAAGGCATGTTTTATTTACAAAAAATAAGTGGAAGGTCCAGAGCTACAGTTTCAACACCAAAATCATAATCAATAAAAAGGGAAAAAAATCATAAATTGGACTTCATCAAAATTAAAAATGTTGCTCTGTGAAGTAGGCTGTTATTATTGTTGTTCATTTGCTAAGTTGTGTCTGACTCTTTGTGATCCCATAACTGCAGCATGCCAGGCGTCCATGTCCTTCACTTTCTCCCAAAGTTTGCTCAAACTCATGTTCATTGAGTTGGTGATGTAGTCCAACCATCTCATCCTCTGTATCCCTCTTCGCCTTCTGCCTTCAGTCTTTCCCAGCATCAGGGTCTTTTCCAGTGAGTCAGCTCTTCACATCAAGTGGCTGAAGTATTAGAGCTTCGGCTTCAGCATCAGTCCTTCCAATGAATATTCAGGGTTGATTTCCTTTAGGATTGACAGGTTGGATATCCTTGCTGTCCAAGGGACTCTCAAGAATCTTCTCCAGCACCACAGTTTGAAAGCATGAATTTTTCAGCACTCAGCCTTCTTTACGGTCCAACTCTCTCATTCATCCATGACCACTTGAAAAACCATAGCTTTGACTAGACCGACCTTTGTTGGAAAAGTAATGTCTTTGCTTTTTAATATGATGACTAGGTTTGTCATAGCTTTTCTTCCAAGAAGCAAGCATCTTTTAATTTCATGGCTGCAGTCACCATCCAAAGTGATTTTAGAGCCCAAGAAGAGAAAATCTATCACAGCTTCCACTTTTTCCCCTTCTATTTGCCATGAAGGAATGGGGCTACCATGATCTTAGTTTTTTTAATATTGAGTTTTAAGCTGGGTTTTTCACTCTCCTCTTTCACCTTCATCAAAAGACTCTTTAGTTCCTCTTCAGTTTCTGCCATTAGAGTGGTATCATCTGCATACACCAGATTGTTATTTTTCCCAGCAAACTTGATTCCAGCTTTTTACTCATCCAGTCCAGCATTTCACATGATGTATTCTGCGTATAAGTTAAATAAACAGGGTGACAATATACAGCTTTGTTGTACTCCTTTCCCAATTTTGAACTAATTAGTTCATTCCATATAAGGTTCCAACTGTTTCTTCTTGACCCAAATACAGGTTTCTCAGGAGACAAGTAAGACGGCCTGGAATTACCATTGCTTTAAGAATTTTCCACAGTTTGTTGTGACCCACACAGTCATAGGCTTTAGTGTAAGTCAAGGAAATAGAAGAAGATGTTTTTCTGGAATTTCCTTGCTTTCTCTATGATCCAGTGAATGTTGGCAATTTGATCTCTGATTCTTCTGCCTTTTCTAAACTCAGCTTGTACATCTGGAAGCTCTCAATTCAATACTGTTGAAGCCTAGCTTGAAGGATTTTGAGCATAACCTTACTAGCATGGAAAGAGAGCACAATTGTCTGGTAGTTTGAACATTCTTTAATACTGCCCTTCTTGGAAATTAGGATGGAGACTGACCTTTTCCAGTCCTGTGGCCACTGCTGGGCTTTCCAAATTTGCAGACTTATTGAGTGCAGAACTTTAGAAGCACCATCTTTTAGGATGTTAAATAGTTTAGCTGGTACTCTGTCACATCCACTAGCTTTATTGGCAGCAATGCTTCCTTAGTCCCACTTGACTTCACACTCCAGGATGTCTAGTTCTAGTGAATGATCACACCATCATGTTTGTCCAGGTCATTAAGACCTTTTTAATGCAATTCTTCTGTGTATTCCCTAGTGGCTCAGACATCAAAAATATGCCTGCAATGTAGGAGACCTGGGTTTGATCCCTGGGTCGGGAAGATCCCCTGGAGAAGGAAATGGCAACACACTCCAGTATTCTTGCTGGGAAAACCCATGGACAGAGGAGCTTGGCAGTCTGTAGCTCATGGGTGGTAAAGAGTCGGACACGACTGAGCAACAAAAGGTTTCATTTTCTGTGTATTCTTTCCACCTTTTCTTGATCACTTCTGCTTCTGTTAGGTCTTTACTATTTCTGTCCTTTGTTGTGCTCATCTTTGCATGAAATGTTCCTTTGGTACCCCAATTTTCTTGAAGAGATCTCCCCCTTCTGTTGTTTTCCTTTATTTCTTTGCAATGTTCATTGAAGAAGGCCTTCTTGTCTCTCCTCGCTCTTCTCCTGAACTCTGTATTCAGTTGGGTATACCTTTCCCTTTCTCCATTGCCGTTTGCTTCTCTTCTCTCCTCAGCTCTTTGCAAAGCCTTCTCACACAACCACTTTGCCTTCTTGCATCTCTTTTTCTTTGGAATGGTTTTGATCACTACCTCCTGTACAGTGTTACAAACCTCTGTCCACAGTTCTTCAGGCAGTCTGTTTACCAGATCTAATCCCTTGAATCTATTCGTCACCTCCAGTGTATAATCATAGGAGATTTGATTTAGAACAAATCAAACAACAGAAACGTGCTGTTAAGAGGATGAAAAGATAAGCTACAGACTGAGAAAAAATATTTGAAAAACCACATAGATGACAAAGGATTAACATCTAGAATATATATTCTCAAAAGAATAAAAACAACAGTCAAATAGAAAATCGGCCAAAGACGTGTACAAATATGTCAAAGTACATAAGATGACAAATAAGCATATTAAAAGATGTTCACCCTCATTAACCATTATGGAAATGCAAACTAAAACCATGATAGGATATTACCACACACCTATCAGAATGGGCAAAGTTTTTTTTTTTTTAGTGTTACAAGATTAGATGCTGGCAAGGATGCAGAGAAACTGGATTACTCACAGTTTGCTGGTAGAAATGAACAGTGGTGCAGCCACTCTAAAATACAGTTTGGTACTAGATCTTAAATTAAAATGAAAGTATTTTATACCCTAGCAATTGAACTCTTGAACATTTATCCCAGAGAAGTGAAAATTCACTTTCACACAAAAATCTGTATATGACTATTTATAACAGGTTTTTTTTTCATGATAGAAAAACTGGAAACAAACCAGATAACTATCAGTGGGTAAATGGTTAAAAACAGTAGTACATCAAAAGCATGGACTACTCATCAATAAAAAAAAGTATGCACTATTGATACATGTAACAATTTGGATGAATTTACAGAGAATCATGCTAAGTGCAAAAAAATTATAATGGTTATAAACTGTATGATCGTATTCATATGACATTCTTGAAATGAAGGACTTACAGGGAAAAGGACAGATTGGCGGTCACCTGGGGTTAAGGATGGAATACAAGGTGGGTTGGGGCAGAAGGACATCTATGTGGTTATAAAAGCAACAAGAGCCTTGTGCAGATTGACTTCTATACCTTGACTGTGTGTGTGGTGGATACACAAACCTACACATCTGATAAAACTGTGTAGAACTAAATAAACACACAGGAGCACAAGTGAAATGGAGGAAATCTGAAAAGGATCAGTGGATCGCATCTCTGTCAAAATCCTAGTTGTGGTATTGCACCATAGTTTTAGGCATCGCAGGTGGCTCAGTGGTAAAGAATCCACCTGCTGAGCAGGAGATGAGGGTTCAATTCTTGGGTCAGGAAGAGCCCCTGGAGAAGGAAAGAGCAACCCATTTCATTCTGAGTCCTCTTTTTTTGGCTTTCAAGTGACTTCCTTCTCATCCTGCGAAAGGAAATAGCAACCCACTCCAGTACTCTTGTCTGGGAAATCCCATGCACAGAGGAGCCTGGCACGCTACAGTCCGTGAGGTCACAAAGAGTCAGACATGACTTAGCCACTGAACAACAATAAACCATAGGTACGCAATATATTATCACTGAGGAAATGGAATGAAGAGTACATGGGCTCTGTCTGTATTCTTTCTTGTAATCACATGTGAATATAGAATTAACTCAAACTTAAAAATTTAAATAAAAGGGGGGATAGGGGATACCCAAAGAAACAGATTTTTTTATTGCCAGTGATGAAGAGATATGGACATGCAGTGGGGGGCTACTGTTGTCAAGCAGATATTTGATAAACAGTATCTGCTAGACAATTCATTACACTAGCCCCACATTTAGGCTTGCATTTTTATCTAATATTTCATGTAATCTTTATACTGAGAATTGCATTATAATCTCCATTTTATGAATTACAGAATACAAACTTAGAGGCAAGGAAACTCACTTGAAATTCACAGCAAAGCAACCATGCAGACAGTACTGACACCCTGATCTTTCTGGCTACCAAGACTAGAGGCATTTTTTCTTCCTTGTAAACGGCACATTCACTGAGATTACTATATTCATTTGCATGGTCTGCCATAATAAAATGCCACAGACAAAGTGGTTTAAAGAACTGAAAATTCTTTCTTACAGTTCTCAAGGCTGGGGAGTCCAAGATCAAGATCTTGCCAGCCAGACAGGTTTCGTTCTGAGTCCTCATCCCTTGGCTTGCAGGTGACTTCCATCTCATCATGCATACACAACCTCTTTGTATGCAGGAAAAGCCAGCTCTCTCTGGGCTCTTCTTAAAAGGACAATAATCTCTTGGGACCACGATTCCACCCTTATGACCCCATTTAACCTTGATTACTTTTGTAAAGTCCTCATCTTCAAATACACCCACAGTGAGGCTAAGGGTAAGTATACAAATTGGGTGTTGGGCTTCCCTGGTGGTTCATTTGGTAAAGAATCTGCCTGCAATGTAGGAGACTGCCTGCGATGCAGGAGACCCGAGTTCAATCTCTGGGTCGGGAAGATCCCCTGGAGAAGGAAATGGCAACTTACTCCAGTATTCTTGCCTGGAAAATCCCGCACACAGAGAAGCCTGACAGATTGCAGTCCATGGAGTCTAAAGAATCAGACACAACTTAGCGACTAAACCACCATGGGGTGGAGGTGGAGGGACAAACATTCAGTTCATAAAAATTACCCAAGTTTAAAAAAAAAAATAAAAGAAGAAGAACCAGTTCATGTTTAGAAACTCAAAAGTCATAAACATTATAAAATTTTTCAAATTTCCAAATTCAAGTCTTGAGCTCCCTTTAACACGTTGATAAGAAATCCAGTCTTTTCCTCTTGGGGTTCTTCACTTTTCTCTTTCCCATTTTTTCACACCCTAGAGGCTCAAGAAGTCCAGAGGAGATCACAACTGAATAGGGAGCCCCTTGGCATGAGACCAGCCCGTGATGCCCATGTCTTTTCATTGCCCCTCAGTGATGATGTTGAAAGCTGGCTGAGCACCCACGTTCCGGAGATGCTGAGGACCCACTGCATGGCGATGCATCACAGGTGCAGAGGGCAGGCTGGAAACCATGGGTGTCCTCACTCTCCATCACCATGAAGGAGGAAAACACTCAGCTTTCTGCTGATGTTCTGCTAAAGTCACCCACACTCAGACCGTGTCTGAACTTCTGTTACTCCTAGAAAGGAAAAAGGAAGTGGTTGAAGAAAGGATGGAGTCCAACGCAAATCAGCAAAAAGAAGAAAAAACAAAAAAAAAAAAACATGGGAAACAGCTGTGTTTTAGAAAGCCAACCTCAGAAGCATGGCTTTTATCTTCAACAGACCTGCTCCAAAATCCAAATGACCTGGTCATAGAGTTATTAAGAAAAGTATACAAAAGGGTACCTTGTTCTGCAGAGCAGAAGTATCTTGTTTTTGTGATCACATCTAAGAGTCAAAAGACACTTGATCTTATTCCTGTTCAGTAACTGAGAATAACTGAGGTAGATTTCAATTAATCAAACTCTCTCTCTCTCTCTCTCTCTCTCTCTGTCTCACACATGCACATACCATTAAGAGAAGACATTTCTGAATTCTGGGTGGCAGAAAGAGGAAACAGAATGACAAGGTCTTTAATAAGAGGTGGACTCATCTCTGTCCAAGAAGACCCAACCCTCTTCAAACCCTCTACTATAAAATTGCACAGAGACAAAGCACGCTTGACAGTGTCCTAGTTGACACAGACCAAGAAGCCTGGGTAAACTTCTGAGTGACACTGTCTTTGGCTGTGCGCTAGGTTCTGGGTGCTACAATGAAGAACTTGTCTTTGTTTGTTGTAAGCTGTCAGACAAGTAAGGGTGACAGCTATGGACAAACAAATCTCCAAACCACACAGTCAAAGAATCTAAAGAACAAAATGATCTGGGGAACCAGAGGCAAGAGTTTCTACCACCTCAAAGACATTTGTTTAAGACAAATCTTAAAGGATGAATAGGAGTTCCTTTCCTATGAGATTCTTGTCTTTGTATTGCTTGAGAAATTTACTGAAAGAAGTGCACACACACACACACACACACACACAGAGCAACTAAATACAAGCACACCTGAACTAAACATACACATAGACACACACCAACTAAACACAGATGAGAGTTTATGTAGCTCATAAAGCTAAAGGCCCTGCTGTTTGCTAATCATCCAACCCTTCATGGCGCTGGGACCAGATGAAAATTTCTCCCAGGAGTCCTCATAAAGAAGACAATGTATGATATAATAAACACCATTTTATAGCATCATTAAAAGGAAAATAACTATAAGCTTCACAGATTTGCTTCATACAAGAACCTTACTACGGACTCTCAAAGACCACCTAGTGTCAGATGTACTGGGAACCAGCAGAATGTCCAGGTACCCAGCTTTCTCTTGGCCTAGTTTGTTCCAAGAAAATATTTTAGACTATTTGAAAAAAAGAGGTGGATTGCAGAGCCTCCAAGCAAGCAGTGCTTTTTGAATATTACTTCTCCCCAGAGACTGTGAAAGAAACCAAGGGCCATGATCACTAGATCATACTCATTAGTAAATGCTTAGGAAGAAGCTACCTGATGGTGCCCTTTAAAGATGCCCCCAAGTGCCACAGAGAGTCACACTCAGAAGAGTGTTGACATCGTTTTGTAAAAATCAAGGAGGTAAGGAGGGAAATGAGCTTCAGTGGGTGGGGAGAATAGTCAAGAGTCTGTTTAAAGACTAGATGAAAGATGATGAGCTCGATGAGATGGGAAAGCAGTGGGGAAATAAATATAACAGAGTCTGCTCAGGTTACTCTTCGTGCAATAAAATAGCCTCTACCACTCTTATCCAAGCAATGGCAAGGAACGCACCGCCTCCCAAACAGTCCAAAATCCCGTTCACTTAATGAGCATTTCCTGGGACTTCCCTGGTGGTCCAGTGGTTAAGGATCTGCCTTGCAATGCAGGGGATGTGGAGATCCCTGGTCAGAGAATTAAGATCGCACTTGCTGTGGGGAAACTAAGCCCGGCCGCCACAACCACTGAACCTGAGGGTCACAACTAGAAAGTCTGTGGACCACAGCAAAAGATCCCACATGACACAATGAAGATCCCATGTGCAGCAACTGAGATCGGAGGCAGCCGAATTTCGAAGCAGGCTGTACATCACAGAACATGCCAGTTACTAACATACTAAGAGCTTGATTTCTGCCCTTAAGAAATACAACTAACTTACAGCAAACATCTCTAAGACTTGCCTTTTGTAGTTCCATTGTTAAGCATGGACCAGCAGACACCATACACCTGGATAGAATCCCCAAGGTCTTCCATGGAGATCACAGAGACATCCCCAGATTCCTAGACATTTCCAAGAGTAAGCATCAGATCCTTGTGTACTTTGAGTAATAAAACTTCACCACGAGGAAGACAAATGAAGGATTATGAATTCATGGGAAAACATCTCCACCTGCTTCCCCAGTCCCAATTTTTACCCTCATAAAGCCTCTCTCTAATTAATCATCCATGCTGGTAAGTGTCCACTGATCCTATTAAACAATAGGGCCAGATGGAAATGATGGGCCAGCCTCACCACTAAGACCTCCCAACTCTCATTAATAAATTTAATAGAAGCACCCAGATATCTCAGGAGTGCAGTAGGTTATAGGCTGAGTCTTTCCTTGGGGTATAATTTTATGTTCTTGCTCTGCACGGAAGTAATGTATTTATTCCAAGTTAATTTTTTTCTTCCCAAAGTCGGTGAGTTGTGCTCCTTGGGTGCTATCCTAAATTGACAAATTCCAGGCTGCCGGGGCTTGTCATCTGAAGGAAGAAAAATTAGAGAAGCCAGTAATCAATCTGTATTGTGTGAAAATTAACATGCCTGCCCCTCAGGTTAACCAGCCCTAAATGCAAATTGAATTGAAATGTTCAGAAAGTCCTCCTAATCATGCATGCTGTGATTATGAATCCGATGTTTATTTATCACTCTTTGAATTGCCAAACACCAGGCAAGTGGAAGAGACAGGGGTCAACAAACCAAAATGAACTATTCTCCTGGGCTTGGCAGCAAGGCGACTGAGTAATAGAAGCAAATCTAGGAGGCCTCACATCCAGGGAAAAAAGCAAATGATTCCTCCACTAGAGGTCCTGAGCTGATGTGGTCCTTTCTCGGGACCAAATAAGACTACAATTTTTTTTTTTTTTTAACTTTTAATAACATTTTGTATTGGAGTATAGCCAATTAATGGCTTCCCTGGTAGCTCAGGCAGTAAAGAATCCACTGGCAATGTGGGGACCCAGGTTCGATCCCTGGGTAGGGAAGATCTCCTGGAGAAGAGAATGGCATCCCACTCCAGTATCCTTGCCTAGGAAATCCCACGGACAGGGGAGCCTGGCAGGCTACAGTCCATGGGGTCACAAAGAATCAGACATGACTGAGTAGCTAACACTTTGACTCTGACTTTATACCAATTAATAAACAATGTTGTGATAATTTCAGGTGAACAGCAAAGGGACTCAGCCATACGTACTCATGTATCCCTTCTCTCCCAAACCCCCATCCCATCCAGCCTGCCACATAACATTAAACAGAGTTCCATGTGCGATATAGTAGGTCCTTGTTGATTATCCATTTTAAATACAGCAGTGTGTACGTGTCCCTTTCCAACTCCCTAACTATCCCTTACCCCCACCCTTCCTCCAGCAAGTATAAGCTCGTTCTTGAATTCTGTGAGTCTGTTTCCGTTTTGTAAGTTCATTCGTATCATTTCTTTTTATATTCCACATATAAGGAACGTCATATATTTCTCCTCTGTCTGACTTACTTCACTCAGTATGACATTCTCTAGGTCCATCTGCTGCTGCAAATGGCATTATTTCATTCTTTTTATGTCAGGCCACAAATTTATTCCAAGGACTTTGGGGAAAAGAGCTCCTGGAAGTGGATATGCAGAGACTGATGGAACACTGCACTGTTGGGAAGCACGACTCAGCTTAGTGGCTGTGCTGGATCATTCGGTTCGGTTCTACATGGTTCTGGATGCCGTGGGTGTCTGTGTGTGCATGTACCATCCCTTGGTGTGGGGGTACGACATTCCCACAACTGTGAGAATGACTGACTCCACGGGCAAGTCGAACCTGTGCTCCGTGTCCACATAAGTGGATAAATCATTTGTGTTAATTATTTGTGAACTAGCAATGCCTCACTTCAATTTGACTGTGTCTAAAAAATTTAACCTGAGTCAATAGTTTGTGTCTCTAAACATGTTTTCCCAAAGAAATAATGCTCCACTCAGCTTCTAATTTTCTCAGAGGTTCATAACTTACCTGAGGGACACAGTGTCGAGTCACATTGAGGGTAGGTCCAATTATCATACAATTAGAATAGGATTCATCCAATACAGCATCCCGTGTTTAATGCCATGCTAAGCAGCTTGGATTTCATTATGTGGGTCAGTGGTTCCCAGACTTTTGTTTCAAGTACCAGAATTTTTTTTTTTTTAAAGAAACAGGGGACTAGCATTCAGTGACCAACTTTTTATTTTGCCTAGTAAGGAATTTAATAACACAAAAACAACAGCAGCAGAAACAACAGAATAAGCTATGCTCATTATTCCATTTTTTAAAAAGGACATTTTTAGCACCAAAAAGTAGGAGGGATATAAATTTTAGGGGGAAAAAATGGCAGGGAGATCCAGTTCTAAAACCTTAATGAATTTACCTTTAAGAAAGAAAGCCTTACCGGTTATACTCCACTTTTTCACTTTTTTTTTTTTTTCCTGTGAACCTGTGAAACTCCTTCATGGCCAAGCATACTACTGTTTAGATGTGATTTGGGGGAACCAATGGCTTCAAGGAACCCTAAGAAGTTCCATAAGTCTGGTCAGTGTTTCATGGCAGCCGGCAGATCTAAAACAATCATTTATCATGCTCTCAGATTCCGTGGGTCAGAATTCCAAGGACAGCTTGGCATTGCTCCACAATCTTGAGGGTCTCAAGACCTCTGAAGTCTTGCTCTCTCACATGTCTGGTCTGTGATGATGGACATCAACTGGGGAAACTCAGCTCGTCTCCTTGGTCCCTCCAAGTGGGCTAGTTTAAGAGTTCTCACAGCACCAAGCCTGGGTTCCCAGGGGCCAGGAGTTGCATTCTCTTTACAACCTAGCCTTGGAAGTCACAGGATATCATTTGCACCATTATCTATTGGTCAAAACTGCCACAAACCCCTGCCCAGATTCAAGGGGTTGTGGGGAACATAAACCCAACCTCTCCGGGGAAGTGTGTGTGTGTGTGTGTGTGTGTGTGTGGGCGTGTGCGTGTATGCAAGCAACCATGTTTGGATACAAAGGGCCCATACAGAAAGTCATTCCCTTCTAAAATCTCTCTCTCTCATGCATACATACACAGGCATATAATAGGAACAAAGAAATTTATTTAAAAAATAAGCACAAGGAAGATAAAGATTAACTATATATATATATGTATAAAGTAAAAAGAAAATGAAGTCGCTCAGTCGTGTCCAACTCTTTGCGACCCCATGAATTGTAGCCTACCACGCTCCTCTGTCCATGGGATTTTCCAGGCAAGAGTACTGGAGTGGGATACCATTTCCTTCTCCAAGGGATCTTCCCAACCCAGGGATCGAACCTGAGTCTCCTGTATTGTAGGCAGAAGCTTTACTGTCTGAGTCACCAGGGAAGTCATCTATATGTGTGTGTATATATATATATATATGTGTGTGTGTGTGTGTGTGTGTGTGTGTGCGCATACATATAGGCAAACCATTCAATATCACAGTAATCCAAGTCTATGCCCCAACCAGTAACACTGAAGAAGCTGAAGTTGAACGGTTCTATGAAGACCTACAAGACCTTTTAGAACTAACACCCAAAAAAGATGTCCTTTTCATTATAGGGGACTGGAATGCAAAAGTAGGAAGTCAAGAAACACCTGGAGTAACAGGCAAATTTGGCCTTGGAATACGGAATGAAGCAGGGCAAAGACTGATAGAGTTTTGCCAAGAAAACGCACTGGTCATAACAAACACCCTCTTCCAACAACACAAGAGAAGACTCTATACATGGACATCACCAGATGGTCAACACTGAAATCAGATTGATTATATTCTTTGCAGCCAAAGATGGAGAAGCTCTATACAGTCAGCAAAAACAAGACCAGGAGCTGACTGTGGCTCAGACCATGAACTCCTTATTGCCAAATTCAGACTTAACTTGAAGAAAGTAAGGAAAACCACTAGACCATTCAGGTATGACCTAAATCAAATCCCTTATGATTATACAGTAGAAGTGAGAAATAGATTTAAGGGCCTAGATCTGATAGATAGAATGCCTGATGAACTATGGAATGAGGTTCATGACATTGTACAGGAGACAGGGATCAAGACCATTCCCATAGAAAAGAAATGCAAAAAAGCAAAATGGCTGTCTGGGGAGGCCTTACAAATAGCTATGAAAAGAAGAGAAGCGAAAAGCAAAGGAGAAAAGGAAAGATATAAACATCTGAATGCAGAGTTCCAAAGAAAGCAAGAAGAGATAAGAAAGCCTTCTTCAGCGATCAATGCAAAGAAATAGAGGAAAACAACAGAATGGGAAAGACTAGGGATCTCTTCAAAAAAATCAGAGATACCAAAGGAACATTTCCTGCAAAGATGAGCTCAATATTGTAAAGCTTAAAAATAAAATAAAAAAAATTTTTTTAATGAAAAAAAAAAAAAAAGATGAGCTTAATAAAGGACAGAAATGGTATGGACCTAACAGAAGCAGAAGATATTAAGAAGAGATGGCAAGAATACACAAAAGAACTGTACAAAAAAGATCTTCACGACCCAGATAATCACAATGGTGTGATCACTCACCTAGAGCCAGACATCCTGGAATGTGAAGTCAAGTGGGCCTTAGAAAGCATCACTACCAACAAAGCTAGTGGAGGTGATGGAATTCCAGTTGAGCTATTCCAAATCCTAAAAGATGATGCTGTGAAAGTGCTACACTCAATATGCAAGCAAATGTGGAAAACTCAGCAGTGGCCACAGGACTGGAAAAGGTCAGTTTTCATTCCAATCCCAAAGAAAGGCAATGCCAAAGAATGCTCAAACTACCACACAATTGCACTCATCTCACACGCTAGTAAAGTAATGCTCAAAATTCTCCAAGCCAGGCTTCAGCAATATGTGAACCATGAACTTCCTGATGTTCAAGCTGGTTTTAGAAAAGGCAGAGGAACCAGAGATCAAATTGCCAACATCTGCTGGATCATGGAAAAAGCAAGAGAGTCCCAGAAAAACATCTATTTCTGCTTTATTGACTATGCCAAGGCCTTTGACTGTGTGAATCACAATAAACTGTGGAAAATTCTGAAAGGGACGGGAATACCAGACTACTTGACCTGCCTCTTGAGAAACCTATATGCAGGTCAGGAAGCAACAGTTAGAACTGGATGTGGAACAACAGACTGGTTCCAAATAGGAAAAGGAGTACGTCAAGGCTGTATATTGTCACCCTGTTTATTTAACTTATATGCAGAAACGCTGGGCTGGAAGAAACACAAGCTGGACTCAAGATTGCCGGGAGAAATATCAATAACCTCAGACATGCAGATGACACCACCCTTATGGCAGAAAGTGAAGAGGAACTAAAACGCCTCTTGATGAAAGTGAAAGAGGAGAATGAAAAAGTTGGCTTAAAGCTCAACATTCAGAAAACGAAGATCATGGCATCCGGTCCCACCACTTCATGGGAAATAGATGGGGAAACAGTGGAAACAGTGTCAGACTTTATTTTTCTGGGCTCCAAAATCACTACAGATGGTGACTGCAGCCATGAAATTAAAAGACACTTACTCCTTGGAAGGAAAGTTATGACCAACCTAGACAGCATATTAAAAAGCAGAGACATTACTTTGCCAGCAAAGGTCTGGCTAGTCAAGGCTATGGTTTTTCCTGTGGTCATGTATGGATGTGAGAGTTGGACTGTGAAGAAGGCTGAGCGCCAAAGAATTGATGCTTTTGAACTGTGGTGTTGGAGAAGACTCTTGAGAGTCCCTTGGACTGCAAGGAGATCCAACCAGTCCATTCTGAAGGAGATCAGCCCTGGGATTTCTTTGGAAGGAATGATGCTAAAGCTGAAACTCCAGTACTTTGGCCACCTCATGCGAAGAGTTGACTCATTGGAAAAGACTCTGATGCTGGGAGGGATTGGGGGCAGGAGGAGAAGGGGACGACAGAGGATGAGATGGCTGGATGGCATCACTGACTCGATGGATGTGAGTCTGAGTGAACTCCAGGAGTTGGTGATGGACAGGGAGGCCTGGTATGCTGCGATTCATGGGGTCGCAAAGAGTTGGACACGACTGAGCGACTGATCTGATCTGATCTGATATGTATGTGTGCCTATAGATGTATCTCGTAAACACACATACACACACACACAGACACACACAACACCATAACTTTGTGTTTCAGTGGGTCCAGGCAGTTCACATTCCCTGAATGTCAGTATGAATCTCAAGACAGGAAACCCTGCCCATGGGTTTGTAACCTGATATTGCTGTAGGCAGTTGCTCCAATGGCATTCTAACAGAATCAACGCTGGGCTTAGAGTCCAAACCACCAAATTCACATTTCAATCCTCTATTGCCCTGATAGTGATATCACACATGTAATGTAACTTCCCTAGGTTTTCATTTGCTCATCAGTAAAATATGCATCATTGTATTTATTTTATAGAGTAGCAGCCTTTGCTCCCTTACTTCTTCTCCCTTTTGGCCTTTCTTCATCACCTTCTCCCTACTCAGCAAGTATTTTGCAGCTGGTCCCCGCCTTATACTCCTCGACACACTCCTTTCTCCACCACAAACCTCGCTGGCTGCAGATCCGGCCCAGGAAGTCATCTCTGGCTTCACTTCAAGAGAAGTGAAGGCAGGGTTTGAAGGGTTTGAAGTCTTGCCACCACCTCAACCCCCACAGGCTAGTGCTGGACTAAAGGAGATGAAGCCGAGTAAAAATCAATTGCAGTTCCATGTCGTAGGTGGTGGATGGGTTGTTAAAGAATTTACTACACTTTTTTTTGTACTTCAGAGAATTTGTTAAGATAAGCAGAGATGTAGATACTGACTTAGTTGAAAATGTGATCTGCTGCAACCAAAAAATGCAGACCGGAGTCTAGCTACAGCCCGGATAAGCTATGTGACCTTGGGCAAGTTACTCAACCTTGCTAGGTCTCAGTTTTCTCAAAGTGAAGCTAATAAGGCCATTTTTCGAGGGTTACTATGAAGAATAACTGAGATAAAGCCTCAAAAGCCCTTGGCACAGTCTAGCACAATGGTTCTCAAGCTTTGGCATGTGCCAGAATCACCTGTAGGGCTTGTGAAAACACAGATTTCTGGGTATGACTCCCAAAAGTAATAATAATAATGAGGGTTTCTGATTTATTAAGATTAGGATGGGCTCTGACATTTTGCACTTCTAACTGGCCGCAGGTGACGCTGATGTTGCTGGTCATTATCTACTGTGATGATGATGAAAACGACAATGATGGTTATGATCAGGACTTCAGCTTTACATAAATGATATAGTAATATGTCAGTTTGTTTTCTATAACTTGAAAAAACATTTTGGTATCCCTCATGTGATAGCCTGCAACTATTCATGAAATCATCTAATGTATTTACTAGTTCAAATAGGTTAGATTTTACATTTGGTACCAAGTTCTTGGGGCATGAATCATCCCATAAATGGATCAGGCTGAACCCATACAGGCTACTGGTAGAGAGGATCTATACACTATGAGTAGAGAGAAGAGATTTTGGCTGAGAGAGGAACAGAACCACACAGAGAGTAAGAAGATCTAGATCCTCCTTGGTTTTAAGGGATTTTCTCTGCAAAACGATAAAACTGAATTAAATTATCGCCAACATTCACCCCACTTCTGCAGAGC
Source organism: Bos taurus (assembly GCF_002263795.3). Taxonomy (NCBI): domain Eukaryota; kingdom Metazoa; phylum Chordata; class Mammalia; order Artiodactyla; family Bovidae; genus Bos; species Bos taurus. The sequence continues at coordinate 68,186,260 of NC_037340.1, read as the reverse complement.
AGAGATTCTATAATGAACTCTAATCTAAAGCAGTCTGAGAACACAGTAGTCCTGCCCCCAGGAAGCCACTTGCTGTTCAGAGCCCTTGGCCCAAGCCCCAGGAGGCCTTCCATCCAAAATCAGCATCACTCAACAGTGGGAGCTTCTTTGGGGCCTGAAGAAGCTCATTGCTTGTTGCAATGAGAGATGAGCAATTTCCTGCGCTAAAAGTCTGTGAAAGGAGACAGCTGGCTCATATTTCCCACTTATCTGAGATGGGGAACTTGAGTTCAGTGGATTGGGTTTGTTTATTTACCTATTTATTTTTGTGGAAATGATTTTATAATACTCACACCTAAACCGAAGGAAAGAGAAAGGCCTCAAGTCTTGTTCTTCCATCCTCCCCACCCACCTTGGGCCACATCCTAGTCATGTGACTGTCATGACACCAGATCCCAGAGAAGCTCTGGCCCCCATGGCTTGATTCTTCCTGGATACAAGAAGTCTCCATGTGTACTTGGTCTGGTGGATAGTTCTGTTTTCTTTTTGATTGTCTATTCCTGGGACATAAACAACAGAGAAGCCCTCTCTACTCCCAGAAGGAGAAGCCTTCTATAATTCATTTGTGAGTACCTGGCATGAGAGCTAACATTGTTGCTGTGCTGTACAAATATTTGTCAAATGAATGAAAGAATGAATGGCCATCCATCTTAGGAAGTCATATGTGCTGAATTTTCTATTAATCTTCCCAAAGTCCAAATATAACTTACATTGGGCACTTATTATATGCCTGAAACTAGTCTAAGTACTTTAAATGATACTTCATTTCATAATCAGATAGCCCTATAAAGCCGAGCATTCTAATCATCACCCCATTATACAGACAGGTAAATAAAAGTCAAGATTGCATGGTAGCAGGAGAGAGATTTGAGGCTAGGCAGTCTGCCTCCTTGGTGAGCACTTTGGCTAGCTCTCTGGCCTCCATCCAAATACACCCAGGCCATCAGGCCACTAGTCCTGGGTACTTTCTGGTCCCCACCTTCATGAGCTCTTGCATGCTCCATGCATCTGCCTTCTGTCACCTCATCTACCTGCACAGAGAAACACAGCATGAAAAGAGAGAGGCAGAAGCATGGATGACCAGGCTGCAGAGTTGAGGTCTCAGGGACAACGGGAGGGAGAAGGGGCAGTGACAACCCTTCCGTTGTCATCCTACAGATAGCCACCATCATACATCCTCAGGGAGGGTCTCCTTAGCAGCAAGCTTCTGCCTTCACTTGTCTTCCCTGCAAAGAAGGCTCCAGGGAAAAGGCTCAATTTCAGCCTTCTTTAACAGCTCTCTGACTACACCTCCCAAGGCTCGGTTCACTTATGCATCCAATGAAGAGCTTGAACTAACCCTTTCAGATAGGCCTGGAAATGGCAGAACCCCAGTCAGATAAACAAGGCCACAGATACACAGGCTCATGTTTTCAGAGCAATATGACCCTTTCCTTTATTGAACAGCACTTCCTTGGCCATATCTCTTTACTATAGGTCAGGTGATTAATTAAAAAAATGAAACAATTCAGGTCCCAACATGATGGTTTCAGTCGCTAAGTCGTGTCCAACTCTTGCAACCCCATGGACTCTGTCCATGGGATTCTCCAAGCAAGAATACTGGAGTGAGTTGCATCTTAAATTTGAAACCAGGGCAAAAGATGGTCATGACTCTCAGATCCAGCAGGTATTTTTTAAAAGCTATGGTGTCTGAGTGGCTAGGAAAATTTAAGTTCCCTCTGTAGCAGGTTAAGATCCTTTCTGTACTGCTTTGATCAGCTTTTGCCTATGACTCCCCTTTTGCAACCACTGGCAGGGCCATGAGTCACTTCATCCCCCAGCAAAGCCCTGAAGGGCCACCTCCTTGCTGGTGGTCCACGGCACCAAGTCAGGGCTACTGATGTCCCAGAGTGGTTTTCACTGATAATGTCCATCAAAAGAGTTCACCACTGGGCAGAACACAACAAGATGTGCAGACCGAACGGCCAAGGCCATTTCCTCCCATCCGTTACAGTTAAGTTCCTCACATATGAATGAGTTCCATTCTGAGAGCAGGTTTTTTAAGTCCAATTTGTTTGTTAAGTCCAACAAAGTTAGTCTAGGTACCTAAGACAATCAGCTATATAGTACTGTACTATAATTGGTTTATAACAGTTTTCACGCAAATAATACATAAAAACCAAACACAAAAAAAAATTAAAGAAGACATATTTAATCTTACAGCACAGTACCTTGAAAAATACAGTAGTATAATACAATAGTTGGCATATAGGGGCTGACATTGATTGGGCAGACCAGAAGAGTTACTGACCTCATCCATGCTTTTATGCTTGCTTAGGGACATTCTGGGCTTGAAATAAAAATACCATTCTATTGTACTCTATATAATACTATACAACACAGTACACCAAAGCACAATCACTTATAGAGGACACACACATACGACAATCTATGCTAGACATGTAAACTAACTTACATGATTTGACATTCAATGTTTACATCTTTGAAAGTTTGCAACTTGAAGGTTTGAATGTAGAGGATTTACTGTATTTCTCCTTTTCATTCAGAAGAGGTGGGAGCTTCAGGGACTACCCATCTGATTGCTTTTGGAAGTCTGAATGCCTAAATCCAACTTATCCTGTCTATCCCTACACCCCAAAACAGCCTTCCCGTGTGTGTGTGTGTGTGTGTGTGCACGCGCACATGCACGTGTGCAGGGGCACACTCGCACTCAGTCAGTCATGTCCGACTCTTTGTGACCCCCATGGACTGTAGCCCTGCCAGGCTTCTCTGTCCATGGGATTTCCCAGGCAAGAATACTGGAGTGGGTTGCCACTTCCTCCTCCAGTCCCTGTGTCTACCTGGGATGAATTTCCCTGAGGGGCTGTATACTTGGAGGTTCTCTCAATAGATATGCAGGTTTCCAGTTAAACACTGTATGTTAATCTGCCTTCCTCAGAAACCTGGATACTCAAGGCAATAATTGTAACCAATGTCTAGACATGGGATAAGATCAGTTTTCATGTTTTTTCCCTTCCCGGGGCACAGACAAAAATGCAATTAGCTATCCCAAAGTCAAGTTACCTATGATTTAGCTAACAGTATCTAATTCCAAAGATACTCCCAATTAGGTTTAAAGAAATTCACTGTCCAGTTAGCTGTCAAGTCAGTTGTCTCCATAAATAAGTGTCTGGTGAATTTATTTCTCCTTTGAGCTAAATCAGTGGTTTTTAGACATTCTTCTATATTACAATCACCAGAGAAGCTTTTTAAAAAAAAAAAAAAATCCTAATTCCTAGCCCCAGTCACAGAGCATTTTATGATAGGATGGAGCACTCACATTGTCAAGATTCCCAACTGATTCCAGTGTACAGCTTGGACTGAGAGCCGCTATCTAACTGAATCTGATTTTGCTGTCTGGTAATCTACTATGACCAACCTAGATAGCATATTGAGAAGCAGAGATATTACTTTGCCAACAAGGTCTGTCAAATGGATCTACCATTTCATTCTAAAGGAGATCGGTCCCGGGTGTTCATTGGAAGGACTGATTTTGAAGCTGAAACTCCAATACTTTGGCCACCTGATGCGAAGAGCTGACTCATTTGAAAAGACCCTGATGCTGGGAATGGATGAGGGCAGGCGGAGAAGGAGACAACAGAGGATGAGATGGTTGGATGGCATCACTGACTCAATGGACATGAGTTTGGGTGGACTCCAGGAGTTGGTGATGGACAGGGAGGCCTGGCATGCTGCAGTCCGTGGGGTCGCAAAGAGTTGGACACAACTGAGCGACTAAACTGAATTGAACTAGGGGCCTTCTTGGATTAAGGCAGTGCATCCCATCCTTCATCCATCATGTAGCAGGTCAGACCTAGGCCAGGAAATGCTGAACATTTGTATAATTAATGGGAAACAAATTTCTGTCTTTGTCATTCAGTAAATCAAAAATGCCTTTCCACCCACTTTCTTCCTGGGCAGGAGGAGAAACCTGGAGATAAATAAGACATGTAGGTGGGGATCAGATGAAGAAAGGCTAGATGTTCCGTTTCATTCTGAGGGCAAGGACATGGCACTGATGGGTTTTCACTGGGGTGGGAGTGTGACAAGATCAAATTTTTTATTTAACAAAGATCACCTGGCTATAGAGTGGAGACTGGAAAAGATGAGGGGAGACAGTTGGAATTGAGGGGCAGATAGATGGTTACTGAGGCCATTTTAGCTAGGGATTCAAGTATCTTGAACTATGGAAGCTGCTGCCTAGAACAAGGTCTTGGGAGAAAATATTTAAGTGAAAGTGGTGGGATTTGATGATGAATGTGTATTGGGAGCTGAGGAAGAGGTATGCCTTCAACTTTCCGGCTGGAGCAACTGCATGAATAGCAATGAAGTCCATCAGTTTAGAGAACACAGGGCGGGTGGGGGTGGTGGGGTTGGAAGAGCAGCTTTCTGAGTGAAACACTGAGTTCCACTGTGGACTTCCCGAGAGATAAGTGCTGAGGGGTATTTGCAGTAGGACATTGAACCTATTTCTAATTCTCAGCACACAATCGTCTCACTCACTCGAAACCTTGGCTTCTGCTAGCTTGGCAAATTTACTTTTTTTATAACCAAGGATATAGAACTGGTTCTAAGTCTAAAGAAATATTGGAAAATGTTTCAAAACGTGAAAAAAAAAAAAGATGCCACCTCACATCCATTAGAATGGCCACTATCAAAAAGAAAAAAGAAAATAACCAGTGTTAGAAAGGATGTGAAGAAATTAGAACCCTGGTGCACCCTGTTGATGGGAATGGAACATGGTGCAGCTGCTGTGAAAAACAGCATGGCAGTTCCTCAAGTATTCAGACATACATTTGCTATATGATCCTGCAACCCCTCTTCTAGATATATACTCAAAAGAACTGGAATCAGTGACTCAGGGAGACATGCATTAGGTCTATATTCATAGCAGCATTATTCACTATAGCTTAAGAGGAGGAAGCAATCCATGTGTCAATGAATGGATGGATGAAAAAACAATGTGGTGTATGCACACAGTGGAATATTATTCTGCTTTGTAAAGAAAGAAAATTCTGACACATGCTGCACCAGGCAGGAACTTTGAGGACATTATGCTAAGTGTAGTAAGCCAGTCACTAAAGAACAGAGACCTTATGATTCCATTTATATGAAGTTCTCTGAGTAGTCAAATTACAGGGACAGAAAATTGAATGGTGGTTTCCAGGGACTGTGGAGAAGAGAATTAGGGGAATTATTGTTTCATGGGTACAGAGTTTCAGTTTTGCAAGATGAAAAGAAGTCTGTGGGTGGATGGTCCTGATGGTGGCAAAACAGTATGACTATACTTGATGCCCCTGAACTGTGAGCCAAAAAACAGTCAAGGTGGCAAATTTTACATTATGTGCATTTAACACCATTTTTGAAAAGTGTAGAAATATATTGTTTTCATTAATAATCTATGTTTTGCTATTCTTAAATCCCTGCCAGCCAGACCACTAGGCTGCACCAGTAGCTGCCAGTGTCTAAACTTTCCCTGATGATGGAGACCCAACTAACAGCTGACTTCACCACCCTCTCCTAACTTGTTAGAAATGGAGGGAATAATTGATATATCCAGACTGATCAATGGCTTGCCACAGGCTCAAGGCCAGGTTGAACGGCAGCCTTCCATTTCTGCAGAAATGATAGAACTCACCTTCCACTGAGAAAGCTGAACTTTTCAGGTTTGAGAATCAAAGATCCAAGTGTCACCTCTCATCAGAGACTGAGCATGTGAGATCCCAGCCTGGTCCACACTACAGAACCATTTACAGTGAGGGTGGTCACACATAAAGAAGGGCTGCTAGACGACACACTGGCAGTCTCCGAAAGGACCCTGAAGATGGGACCCTCTTAGCTGATGCAGATGCTGGTTCAACCTGAACAGGTGTTCCCTCATTTAAGGGTAATTGCAATTATTAGTTTTCCCTTAAAAAATATTGATAAGAAAATGTCAGCTCATTTAGTCAGAAGAGGAAAAACCAAATAATATCTGAACTCTGCAGATGTTAAAAAAAAAAAAAAAAGAAGACTCAAGAGACTTCCCTGGTGGTCCAGTGGCTAAGACTCCATGCTTCCAATGCAGGGGGCCTGGGTTTGATCCCTGGTCAGGGAATTAGATCCCACATATGGCAACTAAGAATTGGCATGCTATACCAAAGATCAAAGATCCTGCATGTCACAACTAAACAAATAAATATTTTTATTTATTTATCTGGCACAACCAAATAAATAAATACTTTTTTTAAAGGAAGACTCAAACTTTGGAGTTCACAAGTGTATGCATGTGCACGCATGCATATGTGTGTGTATACGCTTGTCTGCACACATACACACATATATCTAAAGCAGAGGAAAGAGGCTTGGGAGCCAGAAGAGGAAATAGCATAGGGAAGGTGAATCACTTGGGCATGTGCGTTGAGTAAGAAGACCTAGAACAAAGCTCTTAGGAATCCTAACACATAAGAGGAGAAGTGGAACAGGCGTGCACATAGCATTGTGAGGAGAGACAAAGGAGCGGGGGGAAACAGGGACCACGGTGTTGTATTCATAGACGCGGGCTTCCATGAAAATGTACACCTGGCTGAAACAACAGAAGTATATATTGTCTCACAGTTCCAAAAACTGGACATCTGAACTCAGGGTGTCAGCACGCTCCTTCTGAAGGCTGTGAGAAAAGGATCTATCCTATGACTTTCCCCTGGCAGCTGGTGATTTGCTGGCAATCTTTGGCATTCCTTGACTTATAGACACACCACCCTATCTCTTCCTTTATCTTCACATGGCATTCTCACTGTATGTGTGTATCTGTCTCTAAATTTCTGCTTTTCACATGGGCATGAGTCATACTGGAAGAAGGGGTGCTTTGTCTTACATCATTACATCTGCAACAACCCCATTTCCAAATAAGGTACCATTCTGAGGTACTGGAGGTTAGGACTTCATACATAAATTTTAAGGAGACAAACCTCAACCATCAACAGAGTTTGTGGAAATCATCTGGGCTGAGCTTTTCTAGTACAGAGTATTTAACTGTTTCAGTGCTGCTGAAAAGTCATCCAAGATAAAGAAGAAAAGATCATGTCATGAGTCAGAGCTCCTTCTCAACCTGCCCTGCCTCATCCTTTAGCTTGTTGAATTTCAAATCTTAAAATTTAGTAAAATATCAGGTGAAGAGCATTTTCCATAAGAACTCATCTGATTTCTGGGCTCCAGTCCTCACCAAGATGCTCCCCTTAAACCAAATTTTTTAATACGATTCACATCACAATACCCATTTGTTGAGCCCCAACTTTGTGCCACTTTCTAGTTCAGTTCAGTTCAGTCACTCAGTCATCTCCAACTCTATGCAACCCCATGGACAGCAGCATGCCAGGCTTCCCTACCAACTTTCCTTCCCAACCATCACCAACTCCAGGAGCTTGCTCAAACTCATGTCCATCGAGGTGGTGATGCCATCCAACCATCCCATCCTCTGTCATCTGCCAGGGTCCAGCCCCGGCTGATCCAGGGTATTCGAAGGAGAGATGGCGTAGGCGACCTATTTATTTAAATATTTATCAAAGATATAAAGAGTAATAGAATGAGGATAGCTCAGTGAGGAAATTCAGTGGAGAAAAGAGGCTGAGTAGCTTGGTTTACGCGGGAGACCAATAAAACTTCAAGACAAGAAGTTTGCACCACTTACGGAGGCCGCAGGCATCCTTCCGTCCTCCCAAAGGAGAGGAGACACTGAGGCCTCCCCGGTCGGATCTTAGAAGCCCAGGCATAATTAGTAAGCATGGCGGGTTCCGCGCTCCAGATGGAGACTCAGCCAGAATTTGAGAGAGAGAGTGACATGGGGAGACCAAGAGGATAATGGGGGAAGGGGTGGAGTCATGCAAGAACAGCAGTTCCTGGTCCTAATCGAAGCCAGGCTTTCAAACTTATCATATGCAAAAGTTCAGGTGATTTACATCATCTTCTGGCCAGGAGGCCTGTTAACATTTTAAGAAACTTATTTTTCTCTAAAGGTGATTATTCTAAAGTCAGGTGCCAGCCTCCAAAAAGCATTGGACAAAGCTGCATTCCTATAGGGCAAAGGTGAGGTGGGCTCAATCAAGAAAAGAATTAACTCAAGGGTCCAAGGTTACAAACATTGAGGCTACTACTTACATTTCTATACACCCATTATATCAATCAATACACTGCCAAGGACACAGTAGGTAAGGGGTATGGAGACTTAGCAGCAAACATTGGCCCAATAAGTGAAAAACCCTTCACCAATACAATTTCTAATCAATCTTTTAACTGCTCAAAGGACTCTGTATTTAGACAGTTTAGAACATCTCGTGTCTCTCACAGTTGGGAGGCTCTGAGCAATCACATGTGGCCAGAAAAACCTATTCAGGCAGGCTAGAGGATTTCCAAAGGAGTTTGTAGGTTGAAACACTATCACACCCAGGAACTTTATTAACTGGAGCTATAAGTTAACTCCTTTTTCAGAGAGAGGTAGTGGGGGACAGCCCCCCCATAAAGTCAGAGGTGTAGGTGAGAGCACAAAGCAGAAAGTAGGCAGACTCTGGTTTTGGGGGTAGATGCTTGAGAATTTCCAGGGGGACTCCTGAGGCTCGATCCCACCTTTGCGTATGCAGAGCTTCCTTCCTCATGACCTTTGCCGGGGCGGAGCTCCTGCTCCCAGCAGTCATCCCCTTCTCCTCCCACCTTCAATCTTTCCCAACATCAGGGTCTTTTCCAGTAAGTCAGTTCTTCACATCAGATGGCCAAAGTATTGGAGTTTCAGCTTCAGCATCAGTCCTTCCAGTGAATATTCAGGACTGATTTCCTTTAGGATTGACTGGTTGGTTCTCCCTGAAGTCCAAGGGACTCTCAAGAGTCTTCTCCAACACCACAGTTCAAAAGCATCAATTCTTTGGCCCTCAGCTTTCTTTATAGTCTGACTCTCACATCCACAAATGACTACTGGAAAAACCAAAGCTTTGACTAGACAGACCTTTGTTGGCAAAGTAATGTCTCTGCTTTTTAACATGCTGTCTAGGTTGGTCATAACTTTTCTTCCAAGGAGCAAGTCTTTTAATTTCATGGCTGCAGCCACCATCTGCAGTGATTTTAGAGCCCCCTCAAAATTAAGTCTCTCACTGTTTCCATTGTTTCCCATCTATTAGCCATAAAGTGATGGGACCAGATGCATTGATCTTCGTTTTCTGAATGTTGAGTTTTAAGCCAACTGTTTCACTCTCCTCTTTCACTTTCATCAAGAGGTTCTTTAGTTCTTCTTCACTTTCTACCATAAGGGTGGTGTCATCTGCATATCTGAGGTTATTGGTATTTCTCCTGGCAATCTTGATTCCATCTTGTGCTTCATCCAACTCAACATTTCGCATGATGCATATAAGTTAAATAAGCAGGGCAACAATGTACAGCCTTGACATACTCCTTTCCCAATTTAGAAACAGCCCGTTGTTCCATGTCCTGTTCTAACTGTTGCATCTTGACCTGCATACAGATTTCTCAGGAGGCAGGTCAGGTGGTCTGTCATTCCCATCTCTTGAAGATTTTCCACAGTTTGTTGTGATCCACACAGTCAAAGGCTTTGGTGTAGTCAATAAAGCAGAAATAGATGTTTTTCTGGAGCTCTCTTGTTTATTTTATGATCCAGTGGAAGTTGGCAATTTGATCTCTGGTTCCTCTGCCTTTTCTAAATCCAGCTTGAACATCTGGAAGTTCTCAGTTCACGTGTTGTTGAAGCCTCTCAGAGAATTTTGAGCATTACTTTGATAGCATGTGAGATGAGTGCAATGTGCAGTAGTTTGAATCTTCTTTGGAACTGAAATAAAAACTGACCTTTTCCAGTCCCGTGGCCACTTCTGAGTTTTCCAAATTTGCTGGCATAATGAGTGTAGCACATTAACAGCATCATCTTTTAGGATTTGAAATAGCTCAGCTGAGTTCTATCACCTCCACTACCTTTGGTCATAGTGATGCTTCCTAAGGCCCACTTGACTTTGGACTCCAGGGTGTCTGGCTCTAGGTGAGTGATCACACCATCATGGTTATCTGGGTCATTAAGATGTATTCTGTGTAGTTCTTCTGTGTATTCTTGCCACCTCTTCTTAATGTCTTCTGCTTCTGTTAGGTCCATACCATTTCTGTCCTTTATTTTAGTGTCCCTCCTTGCATGAAATGTTCCCTTGGTATCTCTAATTTTCTTGAGGAGATCTCTAGTCTTCCCCATTCTATTGTTTTCCACTATTTCTTTGCATTGATCACTGAGGAAGGCTTTCTTACCTCTCCTTGCTATTCTTTGGAACTTTGCATTCAAATGGGTATATCTTTCCTTTTCTCCTTTGCCTTTTGTTTCTCTTCTTTTCTCAGCTATTTGTAAGGCCTCAGACAACCATTTTGCCTTTTTGCTTTTCTTTTTTCTTGGGGATGGTCTTGATTACTGCCTCCTATACAATGTCACGAATCTCCATCCATAGTTCTTCAGGCACTCTATCTATCAGATCTAATCCCTTGAATCCATTTCTCACTTCCACTGTATAATCATAAGGGATTTGATTTAGGTCATACCTGAATGGTCTAGTGGTTTTCCCTACTTTCTTCAATTTAAGTCTGAATTTGGCAATAAGGAGTTCATGATCTGAGCCACAGTCAGCTCCGGGTCTTATTTTTGCTGACTGTATAGAGCTTCTCCATCTTTGGCTGCAAAGAATATAATCAATCTGATTTTGGTAATGCCCATCTGGCGATGTCCATGTATAGTCTTCTCTTGTGTTGTTGGAAGAGAGTGTTTGCTATGACCAGTGTGTTCTCTCGGTAAAACTCTGTTAGCCTTTGACCTGCTTCATTTTGTACTCCATGCCAAATTTGCCTGTTACTCCAGGTATCTCTTGACTTCCTGCTTTTGCATTTCAGCCCCTTTTAATGAAAAGGACATCTTTTTTTGAGTGTTAGATCTTGAAGGTCTTGTAGGTCTTCATAGAACCATTCAACTTCAATTTCTTAAGTATTACTGGTCAGGTCATAGACTTGGATTACTGCGATATTGAGTGATTTGCCTTGGAAATGGACAGAGATCGTTCTGTCATTTTTGAGATTTCATCCAAGTACTGCATTTCAGACTCTTTTGTTGACTATGATGGCTACTCCATTTCTTCTAAGGGATTCTTGCCCACAGTAGTAGATATAATGGTCATCCGAGTTAAATTCACCCATTCCAGTCCATTTTATTTCACTGATTCCTAAAATGTCAATGTTCACTTTTCCCATCTCCTGTTTGAGTTTCTAGTGGAAGGATTCAAATAATCTGCCTTATTTTCAGGGAAAGTTTTCCTCTATTTGCCCCCAAATCTCAAACCAATGTACCAACAAAGCTTCAGGCTGCCTTCCCTTTTACCAATATCTTGGGCACAAAGACCTTCCAGAATGGCTGTTCCACTACTGATCATTGTTCCACTCTGTCGTCTTACAGAGAAATCCATCAGGAATAATGGAAAGCTGGTTGCAGCTTTTATTCACCATACATTGGCCTTTGACTCTGAACAGGAACCAGCTATGGGTTAAGCCTCATAAACTCCATATAGACTCTCAGCAACTGAAGCTCATGCAAAACTCGCATTTTAATACCATGGTAAGATCAGAGGGTCTCCAGTAGACCAGAAAGTTGTAATGAACTGCGTGAAACAGTCTGTGCATGATTCCCATCACACATGGCCAGAAGTTGTTTTAGGATAGCATGTTCCCTTACCTGATGACTAGAAATGAGCTGTCATCTTATATACCAAGTGGTTGTTATCATCACTAGATATGTATTGCCTACATATGCTTGCACTCATTTATTGCAAGCCTACTGTATGTTAGCCCTATAGTGGGCACTGGGAATGCAATAGTTTAAAACAAATTAGGCTCATTGCTTCCCTCAGTGCACTTCCTGGGTTGGGATGAAAATGAGCAAATAATCAGCCAATAAAAATAGAGTATAGGAAGTAATTTTGCTAGTATCTACACAGGGGTACCAGAAGAGCATCTCAGTGAACATCACCACTGCATACACAGCTGGTCCAGTCAAAAACTTGGGAAGCTTCTTGTTCTCTTTCTCCTTTTCTTCTACCAGCATCTTACGCACCACTGAATCCTGTCAATCTGGCTCCTATTTCTCAAAAACTGAGTGTTTTCTAGATGCTACTGCTTCAGTTCAAATAATGTTCTGTAAATATCAATTCTATCATTTTTGACTTCTGATATGAGCTGAAGAGTTTGCACATTAGTTTGATGATTTATTCCCTCATTCAACATAAAACTGTTGAGCACATACTATGTATTTAGACACCGGAGATGCAAAACCAAAGAAGGCAAATCAGATAGACCTCAGAGATTGCATGTCCATTTTCAGACCACCATAATAAAGTAAATATCCTAATAAAGCAAGTCACACATTTTGGGTTTTTCCAGTGCATATAAAAGTTATGTTTATACTATACTGTGGTCTATTGAGTGTGAAACAGCATTATGTTTAAAAAATTAATGTGCATACATTCATTAAAAATAGTTTATTGCTAAAAATGCTAACCATCAACAGAGCCTTCTGCAAGTTATAATTTTTTGAAATAGTAAAATTACAGATCCCTGATCACAGATCACCAAAACAAAATAGTAATAATGAAAATTTTTGAAATATTTTAAGAATTGCCAAAATGTGACACAGAAACACCAAGTGAGCAAAAGCTGCTGGAAACATGGAGCTGATAGATTTGCTCAATGCAGGATTACTGCAAACCTTAATTTGCTAAAAATGCAATATCTGTGAAGTATAATGAAGCAAAATGCAATAAAATGAGATATATTCATACATGGTTCCTGGCCACATAAGTCCATATAAACTCCCCAATGGACCATGCCATCACAGTGAAATTTAAACTGAAAAGCTAGTTTACGTAAATTTGCTTCTTCTAAAACTCTGAGCATAGAACCCTGGGCCTCCCAGGCTCTGTTGCATGCTCCTTAAAGTTTTCAGAATGACTTTAGTTGTTCTCTATTTCTATTCTTTATGTTCCTGCCCCACTTGGATTTATACTCTTTAACGTCATTTATTCTGCTAACTGACCTCAATCTTTGAGCATCCAAAGAATTCATGTCAAAATCTGAAGGGCAGAACTCTACTCGATCTGGTTCATAAGGTGGCCACTCTGGCTTTCATGGTGACAAATGTGACATATGATAGAAAGTAGAGGTGCCTCAACTCAGGACTCATATCACTGAGAAGAAATAAAATATGTCACCAGATTAAGGATGCCAAACACCTGGCTTGTTTACAGCCACTCCTGTCCCCATGTCAGACATAACTAATTGATCACAGATCTCTTTTCTTCCTCACCCCAGGCTTGACTCTAGGTTCTTCTTTAACATAGTGCTAAAGCAGCCACTGCCAATCCATCAGGCTTGGGACCCGAGATAAAATTTGTCATCTCTGCATTAGAACCTGTTATCAGTGAATAGGAAACTTCATGAAACAGGAGCAAGAGGCTAAGGCAAAGCTGTATGGAAAAAAAGGAAGCCAAGATAGAAGCTACAGCCTCATTGTCTTTACTCTTTGCAATCTCCTCTCACAAACTCAACATGATTACCAAAGGGTGATTCTTCTTGCCCTGGCTTATCCTGGACCAATCTCTTTCCCAGGGGTAGGTATTGTGGGGGTGGTGGTTCTCTACTGGTCAACCTGGGACAAAGAAACATAGCCCTTGAGTAAAGACTTCACCAGAGGACCCATGGAATAGAAGAAGGGCATTGCCCAATAGAGAGACATGGGGTAGACCAGACAGCCAGTGCCCACTCCAGCAGCACTAGAAATTGAAAGAAGAAAGAACCATTGCCTGGATGGGGCCCTGAGAAAAGGCTTCATGAAGGCTGGCATATTTGAGATCAGGGCATATAGAAAGGTGCTGCTTCCCAACCTAGAGATGTGAGGGAGTGTAAGAGGCTGACACAGACTAAACGATATACATGGAGACACTGCACTGTCATCGATTCTCCACATATTCAGCCTCTGCCTGGCCCATCTATAATTGAATCCTTTGCCTATGACTGAGCCAGCTCGGTTGGTTGTAGTAATCACATGTGGGCAATTTTACTAAAGATCACACTCAGTTAATTTGTGTGATTAGGGAATTAGCAATTGCTTTCATTGATCTCAAAGATTATTCAAAACACAACAGACTCTCAGAATGAGACTGGAATAAAAGTGGCTTTCAGGTATGAATTAAAGTTCCACTGAATATTGCCTAAAATAATGCAGTGAACAGATTTACAGTAATAGGTCATTCATTCCCTCTAGGGTTTCAGTACCTTCTTTGCTTAAGGTTCTCTCTCTCTCTTTCACACACACACACACACACACACACACACACACACACATTCTCTTTGCCCTTTGAACTGGAACAGTGATCTGTTCCCTGTGATTAAATTAGTGTAAGTAATAAGATATCATAGATTTGATTGATTTCCCTGGCAATGGTTATTAACCAGCCCAATTCAGAGCCAAGCAGGACCATTATTCTAAACATTGATTTCTGAAAAGGCATGCAGGGGAAGGAAATTCTCAGCTACAGAGATATTCCATAAGGAATTATCTGATAGGATGATATATAGTGAGGATTCTCAGACATGGCAATGAACCCCCTAGAATCCTCAAATACCATGATATACAGATGTCGGAGTCCACGGGGAGACTGAGCAATGCTGTGAATACACTTTACCAATGTTCTCAGGGAATCCTTCTTAGATGCACCATAAAAGGTAAACGCTGAGAACTGTATTGTATGCCAATCATTGTATTTAATCCAACACATACATACTTTGTAACTTCTCTAATCTGTATTCCCTGCAGGCTTAGGAGACAAGAAGGAAACATGGCCTCAAGGAGCTCACAGTGAACCTGTTGTGTTTCTTGAGGAAGCTTAAAACTGCCTTTCATTCAGAATGGCTACTGGGGATGTGGCTATAGGAAGAGAGGATCCTCCTTTGCGAATCTTTCAACAGAGTCATCCATCAGACAGAAGACTTTCACAGAAATGTGGGGGCATCTTTTTGACCACAGAAAAGATGGACAGAACTATGAATCATGGCATGAATTTCTCTGAGCTCTGGAGAGAAACAAATCTGTTAAATAAATGGAAATTCTTCCTCCCATTCTCCAAACTCCTTTGGCTTCTCCTGTCTACCAAGCAGGAAAGAGGGGAATTTGGAACTGCATCCACATGGCTCCTTTCAAGGGTGTCCACATCACATCCAACAGCCAAAGGAAAACTGGGTACTTCAATCTAAATTCACACGTTGAGATGCATTTGAGTTTAATACGCATTTTTACCTCCTGTGCTAAGGACAACAAGCTCATAGAGTGTAGTATTTGCAATCACAGGCTCTGAAATCAGATTTTCTAGGTTTGAATCCTGGCTCTAACACTTCATAGGACATATTAATTAACCTCATCAGTTCTTATTTTCTTCATTAACCCACTATAAGGTTAATGATAGCAATTACATCCTAGGTTTGTCGCAAAAGCAAGGGAGCTGATACTTGCATGTAATGTGCTTATCCTGGTGTCTGGCACCTGGCGATAATCAAAAACTGATACAATTGATCTTGACAATTTGTCCTAAAGCAGAAAAGATGTGGCCTAACCCCTTACAAAGTGATAAATGAATCACAGTGTCCTTTCTCTTTTGTTCCTTCTAACTCCAGACGTACAACCAGAACCAATGAAAGAATGTATGTGGAAGCAAGTTTTACCTTATCCTTAGAAAGTACATTCTAATCATCAGAACTATGCCATATTTCAGTGGTCTGCACTGGGGGCATCATGAGTTCCCTGTAATCAGAAGTGTTCAAAGGATTGAAGATCCACTGTACTTTCAGGTATTTCTGTCCTGTGTTTAAGACTGAATTGGATCTGATGACCAACGGAGTCTGTCCTAATTTATTTGGCTCTGATGCAATGGCTTGTTTATAAATGCTTTGCTCTATCCACCAATGGAATAATGTTGAAGGAAGAGAAGGAACAGAAGTGAGAGCATGGGAGGACCATGGTTGTATCTGGGGCTTCCCTGGTAGCCAACTGGGAAACAATTCGCCTGCAATTGAGGAGACCCCAGTTTGATTCCTGGGTTGGGAAGTTGTGCTGGAGAAGGGATAGGCTACCCACTCCATTATTCTTGAGCTTCCCTGGTGGATCAGATGATGAAGAATCTGCCTGCAATACGGGAGACCTGGGTTTGATCCCTGGGTTGGGAAGATCCCCTGGAGGAGGGCATGGCAACCCACTCCCACTTCTTGCCTGGAGAATCTCCATGGACAGAGGAGCCTGGAGGGCTATAGTCCATGGGGTTGCAGAGAGTCAGACACAACTAAGAGACTAAGCACAGCATAGCACAACACAGCTCTGTCTGCTTTACCTCTTACCCGCAGCACCCAGCACCACCAGAAAACCAGCAAAGAGAAAGCATTCAGTAACTCTTAATTAAGTCAAAAATAAAGAGAGAGCAAATAGAATTAGTGGGTATTGATGTTTCAAGTTTTTCAGCATGCAAGTCTCTTGAGTTTCCCAGAAACAAAATCCGCAGACAGTTTCTCTGGACCTGTTCCTTTTCTGTTTGTAACAGCCACACATACCCCTCACCCCGCATCCCATGCTTTAGAATTGTAAATGAGATGCATCACAGTTTTAAAAATGTGTGTGTGTGTGCGTGTGTGTGAAGGTTGGTGTGCCTGCGGGACTTTTCCACGTCCCGTATTTGTCTGACTGCCATTGATTTTTTTGCCTAATTGTTATTCACTATGCTAATTTCCTCCACAAATCTCACATTCTATTGATCAAAAAGTAATAAACTCTCCAACAAACAAAACAAGCATTATTGCAATGTTGGGAAAACATCAGTTAATATCAATACCATATTTACAATTATCTTTAATTCAAATTTTACCCATGATGCAGTGCATAAGCAGCTCCGGAGACCCACAGGCTAAAGGAACACGTGAAAAATCCTATTTGGTTTTTTTCTGACAGAGCAAGAGGAGGCACGCACAACCAAGAAACATCTGAAGATGCCCGGTCAGGAATTGATGGCTCGAATATATGTCATCATCTCAACAGAGAAATTCATCACCTGCTCTGTTTTCCTCTTTCTCTTTCTCTCTTCAATTTAAGGCCCTGTGTTAATCATCATGGAAAGTGCAAAGGTGAGCACAGCCGTCTTTTACTGTGCCCCAAAATTAACATTTCCTTGAAAAGGAAAAAAAAGTAATTATTTAGTAGGAGCATTGTTGATTTGACTTGCTCATTGTTAAGTCACTAGGCTGTAATTGTTTTGTCTTCTCGACATTCTCTCCTCTGCGCTGCCAACAACATCTTCCTTCTTTCGGATAACTGCTACTCCTCCACTGATTGCAGGATTGAGCTGCCAATCACAGTACTCCACCTTCTTGGCAGTGTCTCATTGGCCCAGGGTGGGCACCCAACCCAAACCTACCCAATCAGCATATCCCTGAAGCTTTCAAACCGAAACTGAGAATAATAAAGATATAAGTTGAGAGGCATGAGAACTACCAAGGGCAGTGGTTTCAGCCTGATGGAAGAAGCCAACCTCAAAGGATAAAGCTGATAGGCTCAAAGAAGCATAGAAGAGAGACACAGAACAGGAGTCTGGGTGACATTCAAGATGCTCATTCCTACTGACCCTAGGCCTACTTGAGGAATTGTTTGCATGGGCTGATAGCTTAAGTTCAGTTTGTGAGACTTCCCACCAGAAGAGCCGTGTTGAATACAAGCCTATCACAAGGTGAGGGAAATCAAGGCAGATGACCCAACAAGACTGAGGCAGAGAAGCCAGTACACAAGGCTATTTCTAAGACACGGGCATCAGAGATTAGGACAAGGGAACAAGTAAGACTTCATGATAGACCTACCCGCACACATGTCAACCTGGTGTTGTTTAAACTGCAACTTCTTTTTTCAGATGAGGACTGGGACAGTAAAAGGAGACCAAAACTTTAGAAGCTGCACTGAGCCTGAGTCTAGTATAAATTTGTTCCATATCATCCACCAGTCTCTGGGGCAGTTGAAGAAAAAGTCATCAGTATCGCACTTGATGTTCGGATAATCTGATGTAGTAAAAGGCGATGTCTGTTTATTGTTCTGTTTTGCTTTGAATGAAACAATCATGGAAACTTTTCCCAAGGTGCTGCAGTGTCTCATGGAATGCTGTCTCTGCATTCACTTTTACATAGAAACCAAACTAAGTCCTCCAGAATTGAGTCAATGTGGTGTCTTCTGCAGGAAACTATTATATTAATACACAGGCCCTGCTGGGCTAGAGCAAGAATGGGCTTTTGGGAGATCCTAGATTTGGGTTTAAATTGCACTTTTCAATCATTCTAGATGTGTCACCTTGGGAAAGCTATGAAACCTTTCTAAGCTTCGGCTTTCGGAGGGAGATAATATCTTGCCTGTGGAACAGACATTCACTAATATCCAGAATGATAGTGCTGGCTGAAGCACCGTGGGCAAGAAAGGTAAACCTATAGACGCAATAAGTACTATTCCAATGAGGATGAACCCTTGTCTCTTCTATGATGAAAGAGGCTCAATATAGTTATTGATTCTGGATGGTGTGGTATGTGTTGTGATCAGTAGATCACATGGTCATGGGAACACTCTTGCACCAGGTGGTCTTTCAGAATCTGCCAAAATTGTGTCAAACAAGGGTTTAGCATTCATTTCTGCTGTTGATTTGTTGGGCATTCAGACATAGCATGAGCAAGATAAGACCTAGTAAGTGGAAGCCCATTTGTAGCCTCTTTCTCTTTAACTATGATTCAGATGGTAAAGAATCTGCCTGCAATGCAAAGAGACCAGGGTTTGACCCCTGGTTCAAGAAGATCCCATGGAAGGGAATGGCAACCCACTCTAGTATTCTTGCCTGGGAAACCCTGTGGACAGAGTAGCCTGGCAGTCCACAGTCCATGAGGTCGCAAAGAGTCTAACATGACTGAGCAACTAACACTGTAATCAAATATAAAATATTAAATAAAACTCAGGGAACAATGGACAAGATATATGACAGAAAACTAGTTAATATTCTTAATCAATAAAGAAATCATACAAAACAATTTTGTATGAACATTCAAATAGAAAACATGGAAAAAGACCACAAATAGGCAATTCACAAAGACATATACTAAGGCAATAAACAGAGGAAAAGGTGCTCCATCTCAGTAATAGTCAAAGAAATGCAAATTTAAACATCAGCATACCTTTTTGTGCCCTCAAGTAGTCAAAGAGTAAAAAGATCAATATTATCCACCATTGTTGAGGATACAGGGAAATGTACATTCCTAAATTACTGTGAAAATATGAATGACCTTGAACAATCTTTCTGAAGCATAGTTTATCTACATATGAATCAAAATTACATGTTCCTCCATCTAACTCCAGCCACCAACCTTCTAGGACTTCATTCTAAGGAAACGATCGGGCAATTGTGCAAAGGTGTATGTACGTGGATGTTCACATACAGATTGTTTTATAACAGCTTTATTGGATAAAAACTGGAGATTTACCTGTAAGCCTGGAAAATAAATTATTGCATTCAAACACATCATGCAACTTTTCAAATAAATGCAATAGAGCCATGTATGCTGACAGGGAGATGTAGTAAAACTGAACCATGAACTGATAGTAGCAATTACCAAATTCTGCTTATGTAACGGTTTGCGTGGACACAGACAAAGGAAAAATCTGGAAGACTTTATACCAAAATATTAACAGTACTGACTGCTGTTAGATGTGATTATTTTTGCATATTCACAATTAAATTTTTACAATTATACCTTGTTTTTACTTCTCTTTCAACTGTACTTCATTGTCTCAAACTTCACCTGAGTTCTACCACCAAAAAAATTTTAACTGTTTTGATTATTGACAGCAGGTACAGGTAGAGCCTATTCATCTTGCATAACTTAAATTTGATGTTCGTTGATTGGGAACTTTGCATTTCCCCTTCCCTTCAACCCCTGGCAACCACCAATCCACTCTTTGATTTGACTGGTTTAGATGCCTCATGTAAGTGGAATCATGCAGTATTTATCCTTCTAACTGGCTTATTTCACTTAGCACAGTATTCTTAAGATTTGCCCTTGCTGCCTCATATTGCACCATTTTCCTCCTTTTTAAGACTGAGTAGTATTCCATTATATGTATCAACTATATTTTCTTTATCCATTCATCTCTCAAAGGACATTAAGTTGTTTCCACATCTTGGCTATTATGTGTGAATAGTTTGACAATGATTATAAGAGCACTAAGATCCTTTTAAGATCTTAATTTCAAGTCTTTTGGATAACTACCTAGAAGTGGATTTGTTATATCATGCTGTGCTGTGCTTAGTCACTCAGTCATGTCCGACTCTTTGTTACCCCATGGACTATAGCCCGCCAGGCTCCTCTGCCCATGGGGATTCTCCAGGCAAGAATACTGGAGTGGGTTGCCATGTCCTCCTCCAGGAGATCTTCCCAACCACGGGATTGAACCCAGGTCTCCTGAATTGCAGGCGGATTCTTTGCTATCTGAGCCACGAGGGAAGCCCAAGAACACTGGAGTGGGTAGCCTATCCCTTCTCCAGGGGATCTTCTCAACCCAGTAATTAAACCAGGGTCTCCTGCTTTGCAGGCAAATTCTTTACCAGCTGAGCTACCAGTGAAGCCCTGTTGTATCACATGATAGTTCTATTTTTAATTTTTGAGGGACCACCATACTGTTGTCCATAGCAGCTGCACCATTTTGTATCCCCACCAAGAATATGCGAAGACTTCTCCATATCTTCACCAGCACTTCCTGTCTTTGGTTTTATTTTCAAAATGTACAGTTCAGTGGCATGAGTACATTCACATTGTTGTGTAACCATCACCACCGTCCAGTTACAGAAAAATTTCTCCAAAACATAAAGTTTGGGTTTTTTTTCAATGACCATTTTTTATTGAGGTATGGTTAATTTACAGGATTGTATTAGTTTGTGGTGTACAGCAAAATAATTTAGATATAGATGTAGATACAGATATTCTTTTTCAGAATTTGTTTTTCCTTCAAAGGTTATTGCAAGACATTGAACAGATAAACAATGACTTACTATATAGCACAGGGAACTCTATTTGACGTCTTGTAATAATATATAATGGAAAAATGCTTTGAAAAAGAATATCTATATCTACATCTATATCTAAATCATTTTGCTTTATACCATAAACTTATACAACATTGTAAATTAACCATTTTTCAAATAAAAAAAGTTACTAAAACAAGATCCAAACATTGGGTTTTGGTAATATTTTTCATTTAAGATGGATGGTGGTGGTGGCATATAGTACTGTGTACATATTGAAGAAGGAAATGGCAACCCACTCCAGTATCCCATGAACAGAAGAGCCTGGGGGTCTACAGAGCATGGGGTCGCAAAGACAAGCCTTAGTGACTGAAGAGCAGCTAAATTCCCAAACTCCTAATTCATCTTCCCTCACTCCACCCACTAGCCCCTCTGCTACTGCTAAGTCACTTCAGTCGTGTCCGACTCTGTGCGACCCCATAGACGGCAGCCCACCAGGCTCCCCCATCCCCAGGATTCTCCAGGCAAGAACACTGGAGTGGGTTGCCATTTCCTTCTCCAGTGCATAAAGTGAAAGTGAAGTTGATCAGTCGAGTCCGACTCTTTGCGACCCCACGGACTGCAGCCTACCAGGCTCCTCCATCCATGGGATTTTCCAGGCAAGAGTACTGGAGTGGGGTGCCATTGCCTTCTCCAACTAGCCCCTCTAGTAACCATAATTTTGTTTTCTATGTTCACTATGCCAAAGTCTTTGACTGTGTGGATCACAACAAACTGTGGAAAATTCTGAAAGAGATGGGAATACCAGACCACCTGACCTGCCTCTTGAGAAACCTATATGCAAGTCAGAAAGCAACAGTTAGAACTGGACATGGAACAACAGACTGATTCCAAATAGGAAAAGGAGTACATCAATGCTGCATATTGTCACCCTGCTTATTTAACTTGTATGCAGAGTACATCATGAGAAACGCTGGACTGGAAGAGACACAGGCTGGAATCAAGATTGCCAGGAGAAATATCAATAACCTCAGATATGCAGATGACACCACCCTTATGGCAGAAAGAGAAGAGGAACTCAAAAGCCTCTTGATGAAAGTGAAAGAGGAGAGTGAAAAAGTTGGCTTAAAGCTCAACATTCAGAAAACGAAGATCATGGCATCCGGTCCCACCACTTCATGGGAAATAGATGGGGAAACAGTGGAAACAGTGTCAGACTTTATCTTTTGGGGCTCCAAAATCACTGCAGATGGTGACTGCAGCCATGAAATTAAAAGACGCTTACTCCTTGGAAGGAAAGTTATGTCCAACCTAGATAGCATATTCAAAAGCAGAGACATTACTTTGCCAACAAAGGTCTGGCTAGTCAAGGCTGTGGTTTTTCCTGTGGTCATGTATGGATGTGAGAGTTGGACTGTGAAGAAGGCTGAGCGCCGAAGAATTGATGCTTTTGAACTGTGGTGTTGGAGAAGACTCTTGAGAGTCCCTTGGACTGCAAGGAGATCCAACCAGTCCATTCTGAAGGAGATCAGCCCTGGGATTTCTTTGGAAGGAATGATGCTAAAGCTGAAACTCCAGTACTTTGGCCACCTCATGCAAAGAGTTGACTCATTGGAAAAGACTCTGATGCTGGGAGGGATTGGGGGCAGGAGGAGAAGGGGACGACAGAGGATGAGATGGCTGGATGGCATCACTGACTCTATGAACATGAGTCTGAGTGAACTCCGGGAGTTGGTGATGGACAGGGAGGCCTGGCATGCTGCAATTCATGGGGTCGCAAAGAGTCGGACACGACTGAGCGACTGAACTGAACTGAACTGAATGATTAGTGACATTGAGCATTTTGTCATATGCCTGTTGGCCATTTGTATGTCCTCTTTGGAGAAATGGCTGTTCATGTCCTTAATTTAGTACAAACAGCAAAAACAAACAAGCAGGACCACATCAAATGTACACCAAAGGAAATGGAGTAAAAGGTAACCAATGGTATGGGAGAAAATATTTGTAAACCATATATCTGATAAGGGGTTAATTTCTAAAATATATAAGAAAATCCCAGAATTATGCTATGCTATGCTATGCTAAGTCACTTCAGTCGTGTCCGACTCTGTGTGACCCCATAGACGGCAGCCCACCAGGCTCCGTCGTCCCTGGGATTCTCCAGGCAAGAACACTGGAGTGGGGTGCCATTGCCTTCTTCACCCAGAATTATGCCTTATTTTTATAACAAGAAAAAAATCAATA
Source organism: Bos taurus (assembly GCF_002263795.3). Taxonomy (NCBI): domain Eukaryota; kingdom Metazoa; phylum Chordata; class Mammalia; order Artiodactyla; family Bovidae; genus Bos; species Bos taurus. The sequence goes on along the minus strand of NC_037340.1, from coordinate 68,162,807 downwards.
AAGATATTTTATTGATAAAGGCAATAATAAAGGCAAGAATACTGGAGTGGATTGCCATTTCCTTCTCCAGTGCCTGTCGTGTCGGACTCTTAGCGACCCCATGGACTGTAGCCTACCAAGCTCCTCTGTCCATGGGATTTTCCAGGCAAGAGTACCGGAGTGGGGTGCCATTGTCTTCACCCAGAATTATGCCTTATTTATATAACAATAAAAAAATCAATAAAGATATTTTCATCTTTAACAGAGGATAAAATTAAGAGAAATCATGTTTAAGATTAATGAATTCAGAGGAAAAAGAAAGCCTGAGAACACAATGGCAAAGAAGGGGCTGTCGCTGTGGAGAAAATAAAAAGAGAAGTGGTGGGGGGGGGAGGCTCTTGAAGATGACCCCAACTTAAACATTCAACAGCAAGTAACAGATCTTTCACCTACCAAAAAAAAAAAAAAATCCATCCTTAGCAAGCTCCCCTAAAGAAATCCTACGTGGAAAAATATCTAGTGGTCACACATCTGTAAATAAACACATCTAGAACCAGCACACATGTGCCACACACGCAAATAGTGTCCTTCAGAGGTTCCTCCTTAGAAACAAACGTTGATCCCTTATTGGCACAGTGATTTCACGGGCGCAAACGATTTCATACAGCAAGCTTGCCAAAGTAGTCCAAACTCAAAACAGAGATCTATGAAAACTTCCAATATGTTAATGATGGGAAAAAATAATCTGTTTAATGCATGATCTTTTAGACAAATAGATAGACAAACAGGTAGATCAATAGACAATATATAGGTAGATAGATAAATAGGAAGAGAGATACCCTTTGATCACATCTATTCCTTTATGCTTCTTCGTGCACAGTTCTTTTGTGGCAGAGGCATTTTTCAAAAACACAGACCCTCTTCTGTTTAATTAATAATCCCCCCAGAGATAAATCACGCCAGCGGCACCCTCTCTAAGCAGCCCTGTGGCAATGACCTAGTTTAAGAGCCTTTCATGTTTAGCTTGGGTTTACTATGTATTTTGAAAAGTACTGCTCAATAGCTATTTTGGGAGATCAGCACTTTCCTTAGTAAGTTTAGCAATGAAGACTCATTTTTCCACACGGGAAGAAAGAACCATAGAATAACAAAACTGAATTGATAACGAAGAGGGACTCTTTACATCCCTAGGAAACTAATAATAATAAGGCTAACATTTATGAAGCACTTTACAGGCACTGCCTTATTTGATTCTCATAGAAATCCTATATATTAGATGGTATTATTGCTCCCTGTTTAACTGGTGGGGAACCTGAGGCACAGAGAAGTTCAATAACTTTCCCCCAAATCACACAGCCAGCAAGCGGAAAAGATAGAATTCAGACTCAGGGAGTCCGTTTCAAAGCCCACGCTCACCATTATGCTACGTACGCTGTTCTAACGGATATAAAATTGATATTCATGTACTGACAGGGATGTGCCAGACATCGGATAAGCATGATCACACTTAGCTCTCACAATGACACTGAGTTGGCATAATCCCTATTCCTAGAGAAGTGAATTGAAACACAGCAAAGAACTTAGTGAGCTCTCTTTTATTTTTAATTATTGTGATGTGCTGTGTGCTGTGCTTACTCGCTCAGTCGTGTCTGACTATTTGCAACCCCATGGACTGCAGCCCATCAGGCTCCTCTGTCCATGGAATTCTCCAGACAAGAATACTGGAGTGGATTGCCATGCCCTTCTCCAGGGGATTTTCCTGACCCAGGGATCGAACCCAGGTCTTCCTCATTGCAGGCGGATTCTTTACCATCTGAGCCACCAAGGAAGCCCCTAAATTATTGTAATAAGAACCCTGAACATGAGATCAATCCTCTTCACAGATGTTTACATGTACAGCACAATATTGTTAAATACAGGCAGTGTGGTAGGGCACATCTTTAGACCTTACTCATCTTGCATATGGCAGCCCACTCCAGTACTCTTGCCTGGAAAATCCCATGGACAGAGGAGCCTGGTAGGCTGCAGCCCATGGGGTCGCTAAGAGTCGGACACAACTGAGTGACTTCACTTTCACTTTTCACTTTCATGCATTGGAGAAGGAAATGGCAACCCACTCCAGTGTTCTTGCCTCTCCAGGGACGGTGGGGCCTGGTGGGCTGCCGCCTATGGGGTCACACAGAGTCGGACACGACTGAAGCGACTTAGCAGCAGCAGCAGCAGCATCTTGCATAAAGTGAAAAGTGAAATTGAAGTCGCTCGGTCGTGTCCGACTCTTTTCGACCCCATGGACTGTAGCCTACCAGGCTCCTCTGTCCTTGGGATTTTCCAGGCAATAGTACTGGAGTGGATTGCCATTTCCTTCTCCAGGGGATCTTCTCAACCCAGGGATCGAACCCGGGTCTCCAGCATTGTAGACAGATGCTTATAAGGACTTCCCAAGTGTGCAGCGGTAAAGAATACTTCTGCCTATACAGGAAATATAGGAGATGTGGGTTTGATCCCTGGGTCGGGAAGATCCCCAGGAGGGGGAAATGGCAGTATTCTTGCCTGGAGAATCGCATTGACAGAGGAGCCTGGCAGGCTGCAATCCATGGGATTACAAAGAGTCAGATAAGACTGAGCGACTGACCACACACACACGGATCTTGCATAAGTGAAACTTTATACCCATGAAACAGCAACTTCCTATATTCCCTCCCCAGCTCCAGACAACCGCCGTTCTACCTTTTGTTTGTATGTGTTTGGCTTTTTATTTAAACTTTTGGGGCATGCTGAGCGGCATGTGGGATCTTAGTTCCTCAACCAGGGATCAAACCCATGTCCCCTGCATTGGACGTGCAGAGTCTTATTAACCACTGGACTGCCAAGGAAGTCCCATATTTGGCTATTTTATATGCCTCATAGAAGTGGAATGATGCAGGATTGTCCTTCTGCTGCTGGCTTTTCACTTAACATGATGTCGCCTCGATTCATCCATATTTTCACATATCACAGGATTTTCTTCATTTTATGGCTGAATGGTATTCCATGATATGTTCAGACCACACACATGCAGAAGCTGAAAGATTAGGCAGGTCCAGAATCAGGAAGAAAGGCTGAGAGGGAGAGTGAGTGCAAGACCCAGGATGACCAAGTCTAAATGGTCTCTATGGAAATATGGGGATCAGGGTGGACTAAAATGAAGTTACTAAGGGGAAGTAGATATTGACACCGCATTTGCCTTCTTCTTATTGACTCTGGTCTTGGCCCCAATCCAGGTTATAAACTAAGAAGTCTCTGGCTTCATCCATCCTATTAATTAAATCAAACTTTTATCTTCTCTTAGAACGACACAATTTCCTGGATGGCGCACTAAATCCCAGTGAATATCCTCTCTGGGGAAGAAAGGACCCCATTCCTGCAGAGCGACCTTCCACCACATCCTATGTGTTTCCTGCTGCACACAGCTACCTCCACCCTGGCCCAGGAATTCTGGAATAAAACGGACGCAAACCTAACTTCCTTTTGCTACAGAACTGAGTCGAAATACTGGCTTGAGTTTGAGAAGACTGAAATAAACGTGATGAATGTTATTTTAAAAATCTAAGATGTCATTGTGTATTGCATTTGTTTGCCCTAAATCCATTTTCTATTAGATTATTAATTAGTATTTGTTTAGCAGCAGCAGCAGCAGGTACTCAAAGCCAGACTAGAAATATAAGAGAATAACCCCGCCCAGGATGGGTCCCGAGTAGGATTTCTTTAAGCAGCTCACCACCTACACTTAACCCCCAGAGGAATTGCACATACTCCAAAGAAATGTTCTGACAATACATTTTCAGGAAAACAACTCAAAAAGAATCACTTTTTACCAGTGGGACTTTACACGCATTCACCATATGGGACAGGCAGAGCCTTGAGCCAAATAAAAATTTTAAAGGGAAAAAAGAGTGAGATTTCATACAAAATAACTGAAAATGTATGAGACTCAAAAGTCTCCTGGAAGTTGTAAATAACTGAAAATAGGAAGTGAGAAATTATTTTTCAATTATTTTATGGCAAGAACACTTAGTAGAGATGTGGATAAATCTGATAACTTCATACAAATATGATGGACAGATCTAGATAAAGAGAAGCATCTCTCTGAACTACATGATAAAAAAAAATAATACCTGGACGGATTTTTGCCAAATTTGGAAGATACCTGTGGGGATTATCTGTGGTGTATTGTGTCAATTTGAATTCCACTAAGAGCAGACCCAAAGGATGGGGTGGGAGTTGATTATTCAGGAAGACAGGCATCAAACTGAGAAACTGGGGAAGGGAGGAAAGCAGGTGGAAGGATGTGATAATGTCAGTTACCACTGCGGGTGCTGGGACTCAGTCTCACTGGGGACCCACCAGAAAGAAGTATTGTTGTCCCCACTGAGGGGGCAAATCTGGGGTATTTTTCTACCAATGCCTGTACATCACTAGTTACAGAGTTCCCAGAGGAGCGTCTAAACACCTTGGGCTCTACTGTGTGTGGTCAGATGTCTTTGGGCAGGAAGACACAGGTGCATAGGAAGCTGTGTGTGTTTTACTCTTTCATTATATATGTGCTCAATATCGAAGACACATGTTGCACTGAGTATGCATACTGTATATTATATGTAGGCTAAATATATAATATATATTCTTAATCTATTATATATAGACTCAAACACTGAGCTTCCCAGGTGGCGCCAGTGGTAAAGAACCCATTTGCCAATGCAGGAGACAAAATAGAGACGGGTTCGACCCCTGGGTTGGGAAGATCCCCTGGAGGAGGCAATGGCAACCCACTCCAGTTTTCTTGCCTGGAGAATCCTCATGGACAGAGGGGCCTGGTGAGCTACAGTCCTTGGGTCTCAAAGAATCAGGCACAATTGAAGCAACTTAGCACAGCACACACAGATTCAAACACACTCAGCTTCCTACAGGTATTCTAGAGAACACATGTATAGTATATATGTTTTACTTATAGAACACATATATTTTAAGTATATATTGTACAGAATATAGGTCATATAGAGAAAAGGCTTCATCCATGAGCAGAACCTGGCCTGGGTCCCGCAGACAGACATAGTCGTGGCAGCAGTGATCCAGGCATCTTTGGATGGACAGCCAAGGATGAGCTGGACAGCCTCTGACCCTCAAGAGAGAAGCATGTGCCTCTTGTGCCCACAGCCTGGCCAAGCCCTTTCAGCCATGACCGGGGGAGCAGCTGATGGCTCCCAGGTCCAGGTGTGAACCTAGGGTGAAAGAGACATGGAGACTGGTGGATACTTTGAGGCTGATGCTTCTGAGAAGTTGGCTGTAGCCCCTGACCCAAGTGTTCACTTGGGTTCCACTTTATTATATTCTTCTAATTACAGACTCTTCTCTAGTACCATTTCTGCCTCTTAACCCCAGCACCAAAATTAAAGCATATGTTTAATGTTTCCAAAAATACACATATATAATATAATGTATATGTGTGTGTATATATATATGTATATAATGTATATAATATCATATCAAGTAGTGCTAGCAGGTAAAGAACCTGGCTATCAATGCAGGAGATATGAGACACAGGTTTGATCCCTGGATCGCAAAGATCCCCTGGAGGAGAGCATGTCCACCCACTCCAGTATTCTTGCCTGGAGAATCCCATGGACAGAGGAGCCTGGTGGGCGACTGTCCAAAAGGTCACAAAGAGTCGGACACGACTGAAGTGACTTAGCATGTATGCATGCCCGCCTATAATACTATATAAGTATACCTCTTTCTGATGAAGAGCAAAAATCAGCCTGGATGAAGAGACTCAAATAAGAGAGAACAGTACAATCAACAAGTTTGTGTTCAGTGGACTTATGAAATTGACAACACTTCCAATTTCAGTGGCATTGTAGGAAAAACTATAGGTTAATGGAGCTACTCAGAACACCCCTGCCCTCGTTTTCCTACCATAAAAAGTTAAATTATTTAAAAAAGAAACATTCTCTTGAGTGGTTGCAGGTCACTTTGGATTAGCGAAGTTTCCCCAATAGAGTTTAGATGTGAAATATTCATAGGTTTGAGAGAGACCAGGTTTATCAACTTGGAGAGTTATCTGCCTTACCAGCTTCACCATGCACGTCTCCCTCTGGAGGCATTTTCTTTTTGACAGCCTAGAGCCTAGGATTTGGGGAATCAGTGATGGAGGAAAAAAGAGAGAGAGGGAAAGAGGGCAGGACAGAGCTCTCTGGGGAGGGTTGAAGGAATGGAACGAAATATCCCGGCTCTGCTACAAGGATTGAGAGAATTGCTTTCGGGAGTTGTTGCTCTTAATGTTGTGGTCATGAATTCAATCTTCTTTAATGTTCGTTGAGAAATAGGAGTCCTAATAAGAATGCCTTCTCAATGCTTTGAGCTGTCTTTGACTGCGATGCATGCAAAGACCCACAACCTGGCTCTCTGAACCATCTACCTAAACCACTGCTACACCAACTGTGGTCCTCCAGCCAGAGCAGCGGAATCACCTGGAAGGTTATTAGAAATACGAATTCTCAGGCCGCAGCCCAGGCCTACTGAATTAGAATCCCTGATGGTGATGTCCAGGAATCTGCATTTTAACAAGCTTTCCAGGTGGTTCTTGCAGAAGTTAAAGTTTGAGAACCACTGATCTTGATAATTTGATGACCTCTCTAGAGGCCCTAAGAGTTTTGTTCCTGAGTCCAGAGAGAAAGTCTATTTCAGAAAGGCACTTGGTAACCACTCAATAAATGTCTTTTTCTTTACTGTCTGGAATCATGTATATAAAGATTTCCTAATCAAGTTGAATCACAGATATTCTTATGGCATAAACACAAGAGCAATGGGAAATAACTATGTTTCAGCACAGATCCTGAACTCAAAGTTAGCACTGGGAATCTCTTATTATTTCTCTTAGCATAAATTCTTTCCAAAGCTGGTTTTAGCAGATTGGTCACTAACTTCTCCTCCTCCCCACCCAGGTTCCTCTGTTTCTTTTATGAACTTAACCATCTTTTTGAACTTGATACAATCAGTCATCTGTGCCAGAATAGAAACCCAATATTTCTCCTATTTTCCTGAGAAGTCTGCAGTCTCCTTGTCCTGAGTGGGCAGAGTGTGTAGAAATAAAGAAGGGGGTATTTTCATAGCAAGATCAGGGTCCAGATGGAGGATTTTGATTGCCTTTTTGTCAAATTCAGAACTACATCCCTTCTTTTTCTATTTCTACATCCATCCTATTTTCTGCAGAACTCACCTGAGTGCTACCACCTATGGGCACTTAATGTTTTCCATTGTCTGACTTTTCTAGGCTGATCATGGCAAATCTCTTCAAAACTCCCAGCAGTTGTCTGTTTCCACACAGAGCTGGCTTCTTCTTAAAGAAACCACGCAATTCTTTCCTGAATTGATGGATTATAGCGGGACTTGGATTCTGGGTTTTGGAGGGTTCTAGAAGAAGTCAACCAGCCTTGGAGGGAGACAAGCATTTCTCCCTTGGGTTCTCCTGAGAAGATGGATTTAGGATGTCCTGAGGTTGTAGAAGTATGAAGTTCAAAGCCAGACGAGAAAGGTGGGAGGTTATTGAAGTTCCCACATCACTCTGGCCAGCTCTGGAGCCCACTCTTTTGGCCATGGTGCTTATATCTTAGACACAAATCTGTCAGCATTTCTAGTATTAAAAGCTCTAGCTCTGGTGGGGGTCAACATAAAGAGAGAACCGGGCATCTTGGAACAGAGAGCTGGCAGGGATGGACACATGGACCCCCAGAGTCCTAATAACATATTCTGCCTCAGAACAAAATCAAAAGAATGACTCTTAACCCCCCAAGAATCATTAGGTCACCACACAATCTCTCAGTTCTGCCCAAATAGAAAAGAGGTACAGGTACAGTTCACTAAGCGAAAATAAAAAACAATCCTGAGTTGCTGGCCATGGACATGTGTAGGTGCTCCATAGTTGGTATAAAGTATGACTTCAAAGACCCCTTTCAGATGGTCTAGGAGTCCTCTCTCACACAGCCCCCTACCCCACCTCCTCTCTAACATCCCTAGGAGGACCTTGAATTCTGCTAAAGGATCAGCCGGAGACTCTGTGTTAGAGTTTAGGGCATGGCTCCAGCCTGGTCCTTCACACTCCTTGGGGCATCTCTGAGACTCTCCCGATGTACTGTCCCAACCTGTGTTATTTTGATGTGTTCATTTCCTAATCAGGTCTTCATCTCATTACTCTCCTTTTCCACCCAAATTAAAAGATGAAAGGAAAGAAAGGTCACCACTATTGTATGGAAACTCGGGAAACCTGAAATGAAACCTCTTAGCCTTTGAAATAAACCATGCAGAAAGCCTTCCCTGGTGGCTCAGTAGTTAAGAGTCCGCTTGCCAGTGCAAGAAAGATGGGTTCGATCCTTGATCCCGAAAGATCCCACATGCCACGAAGCAACTAAGCCCATGAGCCAAAGCAACTAGAGAGTAGCCCCTGCTTACTGCAACTAGAGAAAAGCCTGTGCAGCAGCAAAGACCCAGCAGGGCCAAAAATAAATAAAATTAGTTAAAAGAAACTGTAGGAGAAAGATAATTGTCAGAAGAACCAGATATGAGCTATTTCTCACTGCTTCCCACACCGTCTCTAAGTTGCACTCTTCACTCAGGTCTTCCTGGATGGTTCCCTTCCCCAGCCGCTCACAGCTTCTGTACAACCTGAACATGGGAGGAAGGAAACCCAGCCAAATAATGATGATGATGATGATGGAGGTGCTGGTGGTGACAGCGTTAACTATAACCGTGTCATGTATTGTTATATATCCTGGGTCTTTACCTGAAAATTGCTGATCTATTTAGTCCTTATACAACTTTATAAGGTCAACACTAATAGCATACCAATTTTGTAGATAAGGAAACTAATGCACAGAAAAGTTATGCAAAATCCCACAGCTAGCAGATCAGGGATATGAACCCAGATAGTCTGGCTTAAGAGCCTGTGTTTATAATCACTAGGGGAAAGTCTTGGAGCTTGACAAACCTCAGTTAGAATCCCACCTCCACCATTTGCCTGTGTGCTGTTAGACTATGACATACCTTTTTTGAGCCACTGTCTTATCTCCTGTGAAATGGAAATTTTCAGTAGAAACCCTTATCTCAGCGCACTGAGGGAGGAGCAAACAAGACCAAGTCTGCAAATCTCATGCCCATCAAAGAGTCACGTGCAGTGCATATTCACCTCCTACATCCGACTCCAACTCTGTTCCTCAACACAGCACAAGAGCTGGACCATTTCTCCCAGCCCAGCCACCCTCCTCTATATTGAAATACAGAAAATGACAGAAAAGGGGGAGATTTTCTTCTCCACTTTTGCAAACCCTCATGACACTTCTAGCTACTGCTCTTCAAACTAGCCTAACAAAGGGACCCTGCCCAGCTTGCCTGCCTGAGGAGTGTCTGGGTCCCATCACCTTCACCTGAAAGCTACTCTCCAGTTTGCCACGCTCCCCTAGTGACACAAAAGAACAGGGTCTCCTCTAAGTTCCATCACTTTGGCTTCAATTTGGCTTTCCAACTTACTTACTCAAATTGTTTTACCTCTTCTTGGTCTCAGTTTCTCCAGCTGTAAAATGGGGCTAATATTTGTTTTGACTGCATGGCATTGTTGCTAGAGAGGATTCAGTGAGACAATATTATCTACTACCACTTGATAAGAATATCAGTATGCATCTCCATGAGAAGGAAGTTAAAAAGGGCTTAGACTCCCCATGTTATCCTCCACATAAGTCCCTGTTCAGGAGCCCCTCCATCCTGGTTTCTGTCCGCAACCCCGCCACCACCGCCACCACCAGACACCATCACCAAACTGACACAAAACAGCAGCTTCCCCTGGTTCCTTGAAAAGCTTTTCTGGTCCTGGATTGATTCTGATGGAATTGCCTTGTATGGACATGTCTTCATCATGAAAATAGTAAATGTTTTCCCTACGTCTGTCTCCCAAAATGGAGGTGCACAAGTTTGTTCAGGGAGCCAGAGAGGGGCCTCTGAGCCCTCAGCTCATTCTCAGGCTCTGGCTTCAAGAAGAGAGACCCATGACTGGAGAGGCCACTCCGTGATTCCACCCAACTCTACAAATCATTGGAACTCAACCAAAGTCATTGTGGTGCCCCTTTGTTTGAGCCCAAGTAGCATGAAATTTCCATTTCCTATATTTATTTTTCTTCCTATATTTTATTTCCTGTATTTACCTTGGTTCCTGTCTTTGGAAAATATCCCGCCTCAGCCTCCACCTCCTTTTCCCCTCTGGCAACAGCTGACCTCTGCTTCTACCAAACAAAGCTGGGTTTTCACTGCTTTCAACCCCATATAATGAAAGTGAGAAGGATACTAAGCCCCTCCCTCATCTTGCCAGTCTCAGAGGAAGCTCCTCTGACCTTCCACTATTGTTATTATATTATCCTCATTACCGTGACCACTGCCAACCTGGGCCCACCCTGCATGCCATCTCCTTATTTCCCAAGGCCCCATTGTTCAGGGTTTCCACAGTCACTCCTCTGTTCTGGCCACTGCAAAGCCCATAAAGTAACCCAACATCTCCGAGCCATCATCCCACTCCCCCAGCCATGTCTCGCTTCCTGTCCACACACGGCACCTCCGCCTCTGAGTCACTCTCCCTCCGTCATCTCTTCCTGCCCCACATCCTGGCCTGCTCCCTCACCAGTCTTTCACAACAAACTTCCCTCAACTCCTCACACTCTGGGGTCCTGCACTTAGAGAGGAACTTGAATTCTTGCATCGCTCTCTAAGTTAAGCTCTGGTGCTTAACTAAGCACCATTGTTTAACTTAGCTAAGTTAAACAATGCCTATGCTGGTCTTGCCATCTCCAGGACTTCCTCCAATGGGCTGCTGGAATCATCTCCCCAAAACTCAGAAGGATCAGTCTACCCACCCCCTCTGAGTCCCATCCTGCAATGAGTCCCCATTCTCTAGAAAATACAGGGCAAATTCCTTACTGCTTTTATTTTTCTTTTCACTGCTTTTTTTTCTGAAGTTGCAAAACTAATATATGTTCTTTGCACAAAATTGTTAAAATTCAGTAGATTCTGTTGTTGTGGTTCAGTTGCTCAGTCATGTCCAACTCTTTGTGACCTCATGGACTGCAGCACACCATGGTTCCCTATTCTTCACCACCTCCCGGAGCTTACTCAAACTCATGTCCATTGAGTCAGTGATGACATCTAACCATCTCATCCCCTGTCATCCCTTTCTCCTCCTGCCCTCAATCTTTCCCAGCATCAGGGTCTTTTCCAGTGAGTCAGCTCTTTGCATCAGGTGGCCAAAGTATTGGAGCTTCAGTTTCAGCATCAGTCCTTCCAAAGAATATTCAGGGTTGATTCCCTTTAGGATTGACTGGCTTGATCTTCTTGCTGTCCAAGGGGCTCTCAAGAGTCTTCTTCAGCACCATCACTTATTACTTTCTACCTAATAACATTATTATAATTTGGTTTTAATGATATATATTTTAAATATACATATTATATATATTTAGCATGCATGTGTATATTTAGAATATATATGATTCAAAACCAAATATTAATAACACAAAGCATATATTTTATGTCTATATCTATGTGTATATTTTAGATGTCTATGTATGTCATACATGGATATATAAGTATATAATGGGATAATAATATGCATGGGGTTTTGTAAGTCTGCTTTTTTGCTAAAAATATACTGTGAACATTTCCCCATTTAGTAAATACTCTTCTAAATCTTGATTTTTGATGGTCACATGGTACTCCGTTGCTAAATCTATGATAACCAGTCCTCTATTGTTTGACATTTGTTTTTTCGCATGTTTTTTAAATTATAAATAATAACTTGATTTAAAAAACTAAGCATTTCATATTTAGTTTCTATTGACATCAAAATATTATCCTGGCCACTGACCACAAAGTCCCAAACACACTGAGATTCTTATTAGTTATAAACCCACTGTTCCTTTTTCTACTTCCGGCCTCTATAGCTTTGCACATTCTAATTCTCCTGCCAGGATGACCTTGAGCTGACCCCTTTCTGCCTGGCAAACTCCTCTGGATGCTTTAAAACCCAATTCAACTGCAATACTTCATAGGAAGGTCTCCTTGATTGCACTAATCCAGGAGTGAGCAGACTTTTCCTATAAGGGGCCAGAGTAAATGTTTTAGGCTTTGTGGGCTACCTACAGTCTCTGTTGAAACCACTCTGCTGTGCTGTTTTAGTGTGATAGCAGCCACAGACAATATGCCAACAAATGCGATGGCTGAGTGCCTATCATTATTTGTGGGCACTGAAGGTTTAATTTCATATAATTTGTATGTAACATGAAATACTATTCTTTTTGATTATTTTTCAGCCAATAAAACTTAAAAAGCATTTTGAATGCGTGACTCATATAAAAATATGCATTGGGCTGAAATAGCCCACAGGGTATAGTTTCTTGACCCCAACACTAAACACTTCCTTCTTCCTCTGCTTTTCCAGTGTCCCAGGGTACCATAAACACAGCCATTTGGGTACTGGACTAAGCACCCAAGCACTCTTTCGTTCTGCCACTACATGAGTCATTTTCAGAGAATTATGGTGAATTTTCACCTCTGAAAATTTCCATCTTTCCCAGACCCTGACTTGGGTCTAGAGCCCAGGAGATACACAATCCATGTTTGTTGAAGGAAGGACATAGGAGGGTTGGGAGGAAGTGAAAGAGACAAAATCCAGACTATGGTGTCTTTCATAAAATATTTTCTTCCACTGACTTGCAGAAATGAATCCTTCGTTCAGAAGAGTTTGCTTGTTATTCTTTGTGTTACCATGTCCAGTGACATAAAATTGAAGGCTATTAAAATTTTCTAATGCATTGTGTTTTTTTTAACAGATTGTATCTGAGATGCACAGAACCAGGGAAGTGTCACAGATCAAGTTCCCAGGAAGTCAACTCTGAGATGGATATTCAGGTACATGCAGTTTATTGGCGAGTGCTCTCAAGATCAACTGGTGAGGGGTACAGGAAGAAAGACTGGCCAGGGGAGAATGTAACTGTGATGCAGTTGCAACAGAAGCATCAGTCAGTTCCATAAGGAGTCCTGGAGCTGGGATAGCTTTTCAGAGCTGTTCCAAACTGGGGTTAGAGGGACAAACCATTACAGCCTGCACTGATTGGTCATTGGGCGCAAGTTTCCACAAAAAGTGACATGACCCTGGACCAAGAGGCTTTCTTTGGCTGAGGGCAACTTCCTGAGGATTCAATAGAGGACTCTCCCCTGCCAATACCACCAGTACCTATAAGAATAAGTTACAGGACTTCTCTGGTGGTCCAGTGGTTAAGAATCTGTCTGCCAGTGCAGGGGACACAGGTTCCATCCCTGGTCTGGAAAGATCCAACATGTCTTGGGGCAACTGACCCTGTGCACCACAAGTACTCAGTACTCTAGAACCCATGCTCTGCAACAAGCGAAGCCTCCACAATAAGAAATTTGTTCGCTCCAACTAGAGAAAGCCCGCATGAAGCTATGAAGATTTGGCTCAACCAAAAATAAATAACAGTTTTTAAAAAGACAGTTTACTCCCCAAGAGTCTTAAAAGCTTTGCCTCTAGGACTTCCTTGGTGGCTCCGTGGATAGGAATCCACCCGCCAATGCAGGGAACTCGGGGTTGATCCCTGGCCTGGGAAGATTCTCTATGTTGCAGAGCAGCTAAGCCCATGTACCACAACAATTGAGCCCAAGTTCTAGAGCCCGCAAGCTGAAACGACCGAGCCCATGTGCTGCAACTATTGAAGCTCACACACTCTCAGGCTTGTGCTCAGAGACAAGAGAAGACACTACAATGAGAAGCCCACACACCACAACAAAGAGTAGCCCCCACTTGCTGCAATTAGAGAAAAGCCCGAACAGCAGCAAAGACCCAACATAGCCAAAAAATAATAAAATACACGAGATCTTAACATCCTTAGAGCTGCCTGTGTTCATACAATGGCCACCACTAGCCACACATGACTATTTAAATTTACATGAATTAAAATTAAATAAATTTTAAAAATCAGCCCCTCAGTTGCACTACTAACTACCCAGTAGCCACCTGTGACTAGTGGTTAGCTAGCCTACTGGTAAGTACATATATAGAACATTTCCATCATACTAGAAAGTTCTACTGGACAGTGCCTCACTAGAGAATAGACAGTGGTGGGAGGTTTCTAATATTGAAAAATTAATAATAATAGACATGGCCCTCTGACAGGTCAATCTCATTGAGAAAATAAAGCTACAAGGCAGAAATGACCATTTCTTAATGATAATTGAATAAAAGAACCCCAAGTAAAGTATTTATATTGACCACAACCCTCCACTCACCCCTCCTGACTTCATCAGGTCTTTGGAGTTCAGCTTACCATTACACTCGAGAAACTTCTAGGAAATTGATGAGCATGAATCCTAGCTACATATCAGGTGATCCAACTGAACACATTTTTAGAGCAGCTTTGGGTCTTCCACATAGGTGTGGGGTTCTTAACTGGCTAAAATCCAAAGTGTCCATCTATCAGATGAGATCAGTCACTCAGTCGTGTCCGACTCTTTGCGACCCCATGAATCGCAGCACGCCAGGCCTCCCTATCCATCATCAACTCCCGGAGTTCACTCAGACTCACATCCATAGAGTCAGTGATGCCATCCAGCCATCTCATCCTCCGTTGTCCCCTTCTCCTCCTGCCCCCAATCCCTCTCAGTATCAGAGTCTTTTCCAAAGAGTCAACTCTTCGCATGAGGTGGCCTAAGTACTGGAGTTTCAGCTTTAGCATCATTCCTTCCAAAGAAATCCCAGGGCTGATCTCTTTCAGAATGGACTGGTTGGATCTCCTTGCAGTCCAAGGGACTCTCAAGAGTCTTCTCCAACACCACAGTTCAAAAGCATCAATTCTTCGGCACTCAGCCTTCTTCACAGTCCAACTCTCACATCCATACATGACCACAGAAAAACCATAGCCTTGATTAGATGAACCTTTGTTGGCAAAGTAATGTCTCTGCTTTTGAATATGCTATCTAGGTTGGTCATAACTTTCCTTCCAAGGAGTAAGCGTCTTTTAATTTCATGGCTACAGTCACCATCTGTAGTGATTTTGGAGCCCAGAAAAATAAAGTCTGACACTGTTTCCACTGTTTCCCCATCTATTTCCCATGACGTGGTGGGACCAGATGCCATGATCTTCATTTTCTGAATGTTGAGCTTTAAGCCAACTTTTTCACTCTTCACTTTCACTTTCATCAAGAGGCTTTGAGTTCCTCTTCACTTTCTGCCATAAGGGTGGTGTCATCTGCATATCTGAGGTTATTGATATTTCTCCTGGCAATCTTGATTCCAGCTTGTGTTTCTTCCAGTCCAGCGTTTCTCATGATGTACTCTGCATATAAGTTAAATAAACAGGGTGACAATATACAGCCTTGACGAACTCCTTTTCCTATTTAGAACCAGTCTGTTGTTCCATGTCCAATTCTAACTGTTGCTTCCTGGCCTGCATACAGATTTCTCAAGAGGCAGGTCAGGTGGTCTGGTATTCCCATCTCTTTCAGAATTTTCCACAGTTTCTTGTGATCCACACAGTCAAAGGCTTTGGCATAGTCAATAAAGCAGAAATAGATGTTTTTCTGGAACTCTCCTGCTTTTTCGATGATCCAGCGGATGTTGGCAATTTGATCTCTGGTTCCTCTGCCTTTTCTAAAACCAGCTTGAACAGGAATGCTATTTTTCTACACAAAAGCAAGCAATCAGTTTGGCCCAGCCGTCTTCCTCTATGGTGTTGTCATCAATTGGAAGTCAGTCTAGAACAGAGAAGAAGGGTGGATTTGTGGGTCATTGGGACTCATGCCCCATCTCTATTGCCACTAAATAGCAGTGTGACCTTGGGCAAGTCACACCATCTGCATTTTCTCATTTTTCTCACTTATGATATGAAGATAATAGTCCCTATATTACTTACCCCACAAGTGCTTGGGGAAGATATAAAATGGAATCATGAAAGGTAGAATATTTTATAAACCAAGTACCCAGCTAATATAAAAGGGAAATAATCCATTTAATGCAAAGGTCAAACCCAACTCATCACTTTATGGGTCTAAACTGCACATTACCAGAAGTGATCCGCCCACAGCAGGTTCAGGCGTATGGTCTCTAGGTTCCCAAGCAAGGTGCCCCAATCCTTGAATGTCCTTTGAATCCTTTGAAATGTCCACAGTGTGCTTAGCAGGATTAAAATCTCTGAATAGTGGACTTTAACATCAACCATAACAATATCAGAGTTACTCCCATGTTATAAAGTTGTCTTGAAACATCTATAAAAGCACTCACACTCCGTGGATTGCCTTTGCTCTCCTTCATCGCCACAATGTCCTGGAAAGGCGATATTCACCCTCTGGCCTTCTCGCTAGGTGATGTTCTCATGCGTTTCAGGAGAACAAGGTCTTGCCTGGTTGGCATGAAGTTGTAACTCCTAGCTCTGAACCATAAGATATTAAACTTCATCATCATTCCATTCAGCCTTAAAAATCTATGTACAGCCAAGATAGCCACAAACCCAGTTGTAGCAAAAATGTATATTACGTGCTGACAAGACTTGGTAGCATGCCTACAATGGGGTAGATGGACAACCACAAACTCTGGTGTCCCATTTGGGAACTACAAGCTCTGTGTAAGCCAGGACTTCAGAACTGATAATAAGATGTGAAAACCTATAATGGAGACTGATTTTAGAACCAAAATCCCAGAACAGGTGCTGTGTGTTTTCTTCGCATTGCAGCATATACATTTGGCCCTTCACCAAACAAAGCATATTTTTATGTTTCATCTGTGGGTCTATAAAGACCTCCAGATCTCTGTCATCTGACAAAGCCCTCCACTCACCCCAACAATATCCTGTCATCTCCTACTCTCCATTTCATTCTGTCTACTTCAGCCACAGTATCTTCCTGCTTTTCCTTGCAAGTGTCACACTTCCTCCTGCTAAAGACTTCACTTGGAAGTCTTGAACATTCGGATGCAGTTATCTTTTTGCATTAGTATTTTTGTTTTGAGAGAATATATACCCAGGAGTAGGATTGCTGGATCACATGGTAACTCTATTTTTACTTTTTTTGAGAAACCTCCATATGGTTCCCCACAGTGGGAGGACCAATTTATATTCCTACTAACAGTGTACAAGGGTTCCCTTTTCTCCACATCCTCGCCAACATTTGCTGTTTGTGTTCTTTTTGATGCTGGTCATTCTATCAGCTTTGAGGTGATATCTGATTACGGTTTCGATTGGAATTTCCCTGATGATTAGTGATGATGAGCATCTTTTCACATGCTGTTGGGTCTGGACTTTAAGCCAGACTCAGGATTCAGAAGCACGGTGGTCTAAGGCCTTACCTAAGCCTGACTTTCTTCCTTTCCAAAATGAGCATGGATATCTCCATCTCAAGGCCTTGTAAACATGCTGATGAAGAAAGTACAGAGGCAGCAGGAATGGCAAGGATCGGGTACAAACAGGGGGCAGAGGTGGGTGGTCTCACCTCTGTGAGACCAGGAAAACAGGGAAACAGAAGAGCTGAACAGAAACCACAGCCAACTCAGGTCCATGGGACTCTCTCCTGGGACCCCTGGGCCTTGGCGTGTTTCTCTGGGAAGCCAGGTTCTTGTTAAGTAAACACGGAGACTGAGACCAGCCTCCAGTTCCCACCCACTTTCACTTTCACAGGACACATGGCATGGAGCAGGCCTCCCTTTGAACCAGACCCAAGATATCCCCCTAAGCAAAAGCAGATTGACTGGTTCACACACACACCCTCGGGGCTGTTTTCCATGGCAGGCCCTCCTATGGTTGTTATCATTTTCCTCTTTTAGAAATGGCTGAGTTATCACGCCTGCTGTCCAAGTTTCCCCATTGGTACAAGGGAATATGGCTCAGAGATCAGACCTGAGCCAGCCGTTCACCTCAGCTTGACATTTTCCCTCTCATAGGGCTGTTATTTGGGACAACGTCAAAAGGCATGAAAGGAAAAGAACATTTTCACTCTGGCTTGAAGTTGGCCACAATTGCAGGTGTTCAGATTGCAGCTGAAAGGAAGTAAGAGTTGAGGATTTGTGATTTGAGCTGAAAGGCCAAATGGCTTTTTGACAACTCACAGTAAAATGTCCAGAAATGTGGATGCCATGAGAAAAAAAGAAGTAAAAATATAGAAAACTTTGAGAAATTGAACCAGTTGCAGTGTTTATTTTTTGACGTCTAGATGGATGAAATTTTCTCTAGAGTCTCTTGAAATGCTAATATCCTCTATTTCAAGATAAAAGTCATTTTATTATTTTAGGCATGATGTGAAAATTTTACTGGATCCAAACTATAATATCCTTGACTACTTTCCTAGAAAATAAGTACAAACTTACTAACTGAATGCCTTTTCAAGTTTTCTGAATTTCTATATACATTAAGTTATACTTGGCTAAAATTTGAAGGATTTGCATACTTTGGTTTTTTAAGAACTTTTTAAAATTGTATTTACTCATTCATTTATGACCTTGCTGGGTCTTCATTGCTGTGTGAGGGCTTTCTCCAGTTGCTGCAAGTGGGGGCTCTCCTTTGTTTCAGAGTGTGGCCTCAGTAGTTGTGGCACACAAGCTCAGTTCCCTCACAGCATGTGGAATCCTCCTGGACTAGGGATCGAGCCCATGTACCCTGCATTGGCAGGCAGACTCTCAACCACTTGACCATCATGGAAGTCCTGCACACTTTAGATTTGTGAATATTTGAGAAGCCATCACTTCAGTCAGTTCAGTCACTCAGTCGTGTCTGACTCTTTGCAATCCCAGGAACGTAGCACACCAGGCCTCCCTGTCCATCACCAACTCCCGGAGTCCACCCAAACCCATGTCCGTCGAGTCAGTGATGCCATCCAACCATCTCATCCTGTCATCCCCTTCTCCTCCTGCCCCAAATCCCTCCCAGCATCAGAGTCTTTTCCGGTGAGTCAGCTCTTCGCATACAGGTGGCCAAACTATTGGAGTTTCAGCTTCAACATCAGTCCTTCCAATGAACACCCAGGACTGATCTCCTTTAGTATGGACTGGTTGGATCTCCTTGCAGTCCAAGGGACTCTCAAGAGTCTTCTCCAACACCACAGTTCAAAAGCATCAATTCTTCAGCGCTCAGCCTTCTTCACAGTCCAACTCTAACATCCATACATGACCACAGAAAAACCATAGCCTTGATTAGATGAACCTTTGTTGGCAAAGTAATGTCTCTGCTTTTTAATATGCTGTCTAGGTTGGTCATAACTTTCCTTCCAAAAAGTAAGCGTCTTTTAATTTCATGGCTGCAATCACCATCTGCAGTGATTTTGGAGCCCAGAAAAATAAAGTCAGCCACTGTTTCCACTGTTTCCCCATCTATTTGCCATGAAGTGATGGGACCGGATGCCATGATCTTCGTTTTCTGAATGTTGAGCTTTAAGCCAGC
This sequence comes from Bos taurus, assembly GCF_002263795.3. Lineage (NCBI taxonomy): Eukaryota > Metazoa > Chordata > Mammalia > Artiodactyla > Bovidae > Bos > Bos taurus. Next base: position 68,143,329 of record NC_037340.1, on the reverse strand, counting down.
TTTTTCACTCTCCTCTTTCACTTTCACCAAGAGGCTCTTTAGTTCTTCTTCACTTTCTGCCATAAGGGTGGTGTCATAATGAGAGATAAGAGAAATCTTTCTAATTGATGTCAGACTCAGCTGCAAAAATCACTCGACTTCATATTGAAAATTCTCCTAGCTCCTCCTCCTGCCCATACTCTATAGAACAAAGGAAATATTTCCAGAAACTCAGTCACATACAGAAAGGCATAGGATAAAGCCTCTGCCTTCTCAGATTCCCAATGAAATGCCCAAAAGATTGTAAATATGAAGCAAAGTCTTCACCAGCCCCAGAAATATTCTAGATGAGAGGGGAGCCAAGAAGAAGGCAGGCTCCAATTTCCTCTATAATATGGCAGCCCATCTGGAAAGAGAATGGAAGATATTCAACTGAAATCCACTCATAGGGCTGCTAGCTAGATACAAGACAAGTCAAAAGGCAGTAGAGGTGTTCCATTTGGAGTTTCTCACTATGAGAGGTTAGCAAGATTGTTTCCACTGCAGCTCTAGATGGTCATATACCTTCTCCTGTCCCCAGTAGCTGCCATATGTAGAGTAGAGCTACTTGTATGTAAGACCAGAGAGTGGGATGCAACTCTCGCCAATTTCTGGTTGCCGTGCCAACATGGAGAAGACGTTGTATGTCCCACTGATGAAGACCTTTTCTGTGCCACCACCAGGCCCACTCATGTCTCTAGCTCTTGCTCCTTTCTGAATCACCAGAAACTTCTGGATGTCTGAGTCAGGAACAGAAATTGAGAGCAACCCAGACATTTCTGAACTTTCAACCTAAAGGACTATATAGAAACTTAGGAGACTCTATATGAGAAAACTTCTGTCATATCTTATTTAACTAGGAGCTAATGCTGGACAAGCGTTGATCTTCTTCAATAGAAATTCTTCAGTTGTATAAAATTTTTGTTTAAATTGTAGATTCTAAGGTTCTGTTTCCAAGATCTTGAATCAGTTTAATGAAAGGAAGGCCATCTGAAAATTTAATAATCAAGATGATTCTACTGCTGATAACCTGTGGCCAATATGTTGAGCACTCTCCTAAAATGTTTTATAAAGAGTGAAAAGATATTAAATCTAAGAAAATATATTCTGATTCAAAAAATTAGGCATATTCAGAAGAATCAAATTAGATCACTAATAAACAAGGCAAAAAGAGTATTATTTTTGTTCATAAGAAAAATCAAAAGGACATTGAATTTATGAAACTATTGCAGTCAGACACAAAGATGATATGAGATCAAGAAAAACTGCAGAGATAAACAACATGATTTTAAAATCTGAAATAAAATGAAAAGATTTTTAACTTCTGAAAATATGACAGACTAAGAATGATGAAAAGCTATTTCTTCCTGCAATGAATGGAGAGAAATCCTGGATAAATTGCAAGATTTTTTTTAATGCATAGAAATCCTTGAAGAAAAGAAAAGAAACCCTATGTTTCCAAGATAAGGGAGGGAAGTCTATGAGCTGATGTGGCAATGGTCCAGAAGGAGTTCAGGTTTAGGAAACAGGCTTCAGGTGCCCCGGAGTCTCCCTATTCACAGGAGGATGGGAATACACAACTGAAGACAAAGCAAGGAGTAGAATTAGCTCTGCGGCTCAGACGGTAAAGCACCTGCCTACAATGCGGGAGACCCGGGTTCAATCCCTGGGTCGGGAAGATCCCCTGGAGAAGGAAATGGCAACCCACTCCAGTATTCTTGCCTGGAAAATCCCATGGACAGAGGAGCCTGGTAGGCTACAGTCAGTCCCATGGGGTCGCAAAGAGTCAGACACGACTGAGCGACTTCACTTTCACTTTCTTCATAAGGTCAAGATTCCCAAAAACATATTCAAACTCTGAAGCTCAGGCATCACTGTGTAAATTCAGTAAGGAAACTTCTACTGCAAAGACATGATGGATTCTGACAGAAGACTTTGAACCATTGCTAAAGACGAGCTAGAAATCAAAAATCACAAACCAATGAAGAACTGGGACCACAATGGTGGTGACTCCTCAGATCTAAGAAACAAAAGAAATAGGAAGTACCAGCTAGTTTTATGAAAGATATGAGTAAATTAAATATATTACAGATGATTAAAGAAAATGGTGATGAAAGAAAAGAAGAGGATGCAAAAAAGATGAAGCAAATTTGAAAAAGACTCCTTGACTCCTTTCTGGAATATAACTTCTAGAATTAAAAATATAGATAGTGGATTATATATACAGTAGCTTCTTAGAACACTGGAAAACTGAATGCAACAGTATATAACAGGTACAGAAGTGTGTATATGTATGTGTGTGTATCAAGTTGGAGTTATGCCAGGAATTCCAGTGTAATTACATGCTAGAAATATCCATTAATGAAATTCACCTCATTAGCATGTTAAAGAGGTAAATCATACAAGCATCTCAAAAGAGTCCCCAAAAAGCATTGGATAAAATTTAATAGCCTTTCTCAATTTAAAAAAAATGGTCCTAACAAAGTAGGGATGAGGGAAGAGAAGGATAGCTTCCCGCTACAGCGTATGCAACATCTTGCACTAAAAGGCCCATCACATACTGTATGGAATGATGTGAGTTCAGCCTTCTCTTTAAAGTTAGGACAGAGGGAAAGGAATGCTATTATCATTGCACCCATACAGCATTACATCCTAGTCAATGCAGGCATGCAAGGAAAAGCAAGAAAACATTTAAGGATTAGAAAGAAATAAACTTTCCTGCTAGCCAGATAGACAACATTGATTATATAAGGCAATACAGAAAAAGAAAGTATTACAACTATTAAAAATATTTATCATTATTGCCAGAGTAATATATTAAAATTAACATCACATCTATAAAAGTAGAAACTATAATAAAATTTAAAATATCATTCTTAAGACCTACAAAAGGTATATCTAAGAATAAGTATAGCAAAGGAAAGACAGAAAAGCAAGACATTTATGAAGAAAATTATAAAACTTTTTTTAAGGGCATAAAAAGAATTCTAAATACAGAGATAGCTATACCATGTCAATGCATAAAAGAACTCACTTTTGCAAAGGAGATGATAACACCTAAATTAATTTATAAATATATTTTTCTAATGAAGTCACAATAGAGATCCCCATGGCAATTGATAAACTAATGTTAAAATGCAAATGAAAGAATATAAATTCAATATAAACCAAGATGATTTTGAAGAAAAACTGATGGGTGATTTTCTGTGTAATTTATTTATCTAAACTCTTATGAAGCTACAGGAACAAAAAGAGTGTGGCATTGCTACAGGTAAAGATAAATTGACCTGGCAGAACTGAGGAAAATGCTCCAAGAAAAATTTACCAATATATAGTGGCATTATAAATTTACAGAAGAGAAGATTTCTTTAATTACATTGCAGCAACTGGCCACCATCCAAATTGGGGGGAAAAAAAAAAGAATGAGTAGACTCCGTACCTCACACCATACGTGAGCATAAGCTCTTTATGGATTAAAAAACTTAGTTGTGAGAAGCAAGTTTAAAAGCTTCAAAAGAAAACTGTAGGAAAATACCTTTACGATCAGTAAGAAAGATTTTCGTAAACAAAAGATAAAAAGCACAAAATATGGAAGATTGATGAATTTACTAAAGTTTTGTATGAAAAAAAAAGAATATAAGCAAAAAGAGAAGGTGCAGACACGCAGAAGTTATTTCTAATTCATATAATAGGAAATCAAATCCAGGAGATATAATGAATGCCTTTAAATCAATTTTTTTTTAAAGACAAACCAGTAAGAAAAAGGCAAAGACTATAATCAGAGAGCCATGAAAAAGAAAGTAAGAATAGCCAAAAAAGCATCTGAGTGATGATCAATTTCTCAGCAGTTAGAGACACGTGAAATAAACTATAGTGAGATACTGTTTTACAACCATCAGATTTACACAAATTTTAAAAGTCTGATGATACCATGTGTTAGAGAAGATACAGTACTTAAAATCAAACAACCAAAAAAAGCTTTCTCTTTCAGGACAACTTTTCCTAGAACATTTACAAAAATATGATTACATAATTAGGCCTTGATGAAAACCTCAAAACGTTCCAAAGAGGAAAAGTCTCTTACAGTCTATTCTCCAACCATAGCAGAGGAAAACCAGAGATTCATTTCTAGAATGTGAATTCAAAAAACAGTCACTTGGAAATGTGACCTAAAGGCAAAATGTAAAAAACTTTCAGAAGAATATAAAACCTTCCAAAGTAATGATTGGTTTGTGTAAGAAATCAAAACTGCAAATTCATAGTATTTTGGAAATTATTATAATAAAAGAAACAATACAGATGAAAATATAACTAAAAATGCCTCTGTTTTCTATGTCATTCTGTTAGTCTTTCTTTCTATATACATAGAAATGTAAAAATTAAGTAAAAAAGAATGAGATGTTTATACAAATACATATATATGTATTCACACATACTTGCAAATGTAAGTGTATATATATATACATATGTATCCACATACACCTATATGTACACATATTTATATAAATGTGTTTATTTATACACATGCATTCTATGTAGAGTTTAGATAGACTTCCATGGGTTGAGTGAAACGGGATCCCTTCTCAGATTCCTCTGTAACAAATGCCATCAGTTCAGTGACCACAGGTCTTATAGCCATCTCTTCACACATCTGCCATCTGCCATCAGTGCTAAGTCCCTCAAGATCAAGGTGTGTATCAGAGCCTTTCTCGTCACTGGCACAAAGGGTACTTTCACCAACACCTGACATAGTTTTTAATTTGGGAGTCTGATGGTTGTTAAATGATGTCTTATTGTGGTCTCATTCACATTCTTATAATTACTCGCCATATTGTACATGTTTGGGGCCACACTTATTATCTCTTCCATGAATTTCTGATGATACTGCCCTTTTTCCTATCGCTTTTTCTTCTTGTTGGCTTGCAAGAACCATTTATATCATTGGGCTTTCCTGATAGCTCAGTTGGTAAAGAATCCTCCTGCAATGCAGGAGACCCTGGTTCAATTCCTGGGTCGGGAAGATCCTCTGGAGAAGGGATAGGTTACCCACTCCGGTATTCTTGGGCTTCCTTTCTGACTCAGCTGTTAAAGAATCCGCCCGCAATGCGGGAGACCTAGGTTCAATCCCTGGGTTGGGAAGAATCCCTGGAGAAGGGAAAGGCTATCCCCTCCAGTATTTTGGCCTTGAGAATTCCATGGACAGTATAGTTTATGGGGTCACAGAGTTGGACATGAATGAGCGACTTTGGGCTTTCCTGGTGGCTCAGCTGGTAAAGCATCCACCTGCAGTGTGGGAGACCTGGATTCGATCCCTGTGTTGGAAAGATCTCCTGGAGGAGGGCATGGCAACCCACTCCAGTATGTATGCCAGGAAACCCTCATGGACAAAGGAACTTGGCAGGCTACAGTCCATGGGGTCGCAAAGAGTCAGACATGACTGAGCAACTAAGCACAGCACAGCACATTATATCATTACATATTCTGATTTCATTATATATGAAATCCTTTATATGTTATATATACATTAAATATAAAATACCTTCTCCAGTTCTTAGGCTATTTTTCTTTCTGCTTATGTAATCTTTGTTATACAAAGCTCTCATTTCCTCTTACTCAATTTATCAATCATTCCTATTTTTTGAAAACTTTTCCTACTGCTAAGTTAGATAAGTATTCTCCTGTATTTTCCCTTGAAGATTTAAATTTTTTTTTACTTTTTGTATTTAGATCACATTTCAAAGAGATCACTCCATAAGTGTTTCTGAATTAATAAAACAAAGTAAGCTCAGCTCTCTACTTGAAATACTTGATCCTTGAGAAGTCAGGGAAGACTCTAAACTAGGATCTGACTTTGTCTCTGTGTAAGACAGATTTTTCTAAGCTCTACTATGTAAAAAGCAACCTTCAAGTCTTAGCTTAGAAAACAAATATTTGCCACTGACCTCACACTTTAGCTATGGCTTAGCTGTGGCTCTGAGACTGTTCCAAACTGTGGGTAAGTTTCAAGTCTGATCATTAAGGACTCAAGCTAAAGGAGCAATCTTTATCTGATTGTTGCATGCTTGTCTTATGGTAGAGGGACAGAGTAAGAGGAACAGTGGAAGTTTTCAATGGTTCTAAAATCTTCTGTGCAGTCAGAGCAAACAGGTCATTGGGCAAAGTAAGTCACATCATAGACCCAAAGTTAATGGGATGAAGAGAATATATTGTCCACAAGGAAGGATGACAAGGTAAGAAGGGCCTGAAAAATTGTAAATAAATAATACATTCTACCACAGTGTCTCCTCTCAAATCTTCATGACCACTGGCCTGTTAGTGTTTTAGAAGGCTGGTTGTGTATTTGTTAAAGATCATTCAAAAACAGAACTTAATATCTACTCTAGGTTCTCTCGAATGGTTGATATAGTACAAGGGGCAAACTTTTTGTTGACATCCCCAATTTAGTCCAGCAACTGTGTCTCTTACACATGTTCACTGCTGGTGCAAAGGAAGGTAAGATCTCCCCACCCCATGCCTTGAGGCAGTTCTACCTTCCAGTATGGCCAAGGCTCAACCATCACATGTTGGTATCCTGAGCTCCACCCTAGCCAGGCTAGAACTGGCCACAGAGCAGCAGATTGAGTGAAAGGGATAATCAGAGTTGGAGGAAAAAGAAAGAAAAACACAAATTCCTTTGGCAAGGGAAATGCTTCTTGGCATCTGCAATGTGAAACATTTGTTCTGTAGTTGGCTTGGCTGATCTTGGCTTTGCCTGCATCCATCACCTCCACCTGGCCAGCCTGTCTGTATCAACAGGTAATGCAGAGAGGCAAGCCTCAGCGTTCATGTGCCAGTGTTCTCATTTCAGCTTCTCAAGACCTAATCCAAATAGCAACACCTCCCTCAAAGCAACACAGTTGGCTGAGTATGACCACCCTCTGCCAGCGATCATTTAAATGAAATCTGAGCTTGCCCTGAAATGCATAGAAGGTGTAGAAAAGAGCCTAGCAACACAGTTCCTACAACCATAAGTCCCACCCACAGCAGATAGGCACGTGGGGTAAAATTATGCATTGTAGAGGTGGTGGGTGGGGGAGACAGGGCTCTGCATTTGCCCACTCTTTTCTCTGCACTAAACTGCTCAGAGGATTCAACCTGAAGACTTTTGACATGCAGTAAGTATCATGGCCCACTGATATGGCAAGGCTTCTTTAAGTGTGATTCCTGGTGGTCCCTGGATCCATTGACTGGGAACTTGTTAAAAGTGCAAATTTTCAGGTTCTACCCAACCCTTGCTATGTCAGAAACTCTTAAGACAGTTCCCACCCTTCTGTATTAGAGCAAGACTTCCGAGTGATTCTGATGCATGCTAAAGCTTGAGAACCTCTCTGTCAAAAAATAAAGTGGTCCTTGGGTTCGCTCCAGCCTTAATCCTAATTTTGGAGAACAATTAGTGTCCTAGATAAAAGACACTTCAATTATAATCCCCAACAAAGACCCAAATCAAAGTTTCCTGTTGGCAATCCATCACCATTAGGTACAATTCAACCAATATGACCAACACAGAAGGCAACAGGCATACCTCCCAGTGAGAAGAAGAGATAGAATAACAGATACAGACATGCAGTATGGGACTCAGATTTCCTTCATTTGAATCCCAGCATCACCACTACCACTCATGTATGTGACCTTGCATAAGTTATTAAAAAAAAAGCTTCCAACAGAGTTTCTCCATCTGTATAATGGGTATAGAAATCATATTTTCCTCGAATTGGTATAGGGCAGTGATTCTCAAAGCATGATCCCTCGATTGGCATCTTCAGCATCACCTAGAAGTGTGTTAGAAATGAAACTCCCCTGACCCACTGCTTAACAAATGACCCCAAAATTTAGCAGCTAAAAAATCAAGCATATCTCAGCTTCTGTGTGTCAGAAATCTAGACATATTTGCCATATGGACCTCATCCTAGGACTGCCTCATGACACAGCAGAGTCTTCCACCAGGAAGAGAGATATAGGAGAGAGCAAGAGAGAGTGATAGAATCCATGGCATTTTTTAAAACTTCATTGCAGAAATGGTACTCCATCTCTTTTCCCATATTCCATTCTTTAGAAGCCAATGAATAAGGTCAGTTCACACTCTAGGGGACACAAGAGCAAGAATACCAGGAAGGAAGACTATTGTGATATCTGCCTGTCACACCCACTGAATCAGAAATCCCAGAGGTGAGGATCAGACTGAAGTGACTTAGCAGCAGCAGCAGCAGCAGGTGACTCAGATATACAGTTTTTGAAAAGTCAACGAGATAATGGAGGCCAAGTACCTCCCACAGTGTCTGGCACATGGATATGCAAGAAAAGTTATCTATTTAGGTTACTGTTTTGATTTCTTTTATATATAATTTTATTTATTCATTCATTTATATATTTTTGGCTGTGCTGGGTCTTTCTGGCTGCATGGGTTTTTTCTCTAGTTGGGGCAAGTGGGGTCTACTCTCTAGCTGTGGTATTGGGGCTTCTCATTGCTATGACTTCTCTTTGGGGAGCACAGACTTCAGCTGCACGGGTTTCGGTGGTTGTGGCACATGGGCTCAGTAGTTGTGGTTCCCAGGCTCTAGACTTAATAGTTCCCAGGCTTAATAGTTGTGGCGCATGAGGGTAGATGCTCTGCAGCATGTGGGATCTTCCCAGACCAGGGATTGAACCTGTGTCTCCTGCTTTGGCAGGTGGACTCTTTACCACTGAGCCACCAGGATAGTCCCTATTGTTTTGATTTCTAAAACTTTCTGCCTGCACTCAAATATCAAGTGTCATATAAACCAGGGGTTCTCAAGGTTTAGCTGAACCTTGGAATCACCTGTGGAGCTTTTAAATCATGATATAAAAGCTTCAACCTAAACAATTATATCAAAATCTCTAGGGATGGGACCCAGGCATCATATTCTTCAAATTTCCCTTAGAAGATTACCAACATACATTTAAAACAAATAACCACTGAAATAGACCCAGAAAGTAGGATGGCTTTTGTCTCTATTAATCTAGCTTCTTGGAGCTAGAATATTGGCAAAAGAATCGTTGATATGTGATTATAAATCAAAAAACAAACATACAAGCAAGCAAACAACCAGGCTCTGAGGTGTGTATCTTGTAAGTTACTTAAGATCTTTCCTGCCCCCTTGTCCTGTTCGGCCCCTTCCCACTTTGCCTCTGGAGAGGAACTTTGCCATCCTGCCAACTGAGAAAGTAGACCTGGGAACGCACGTGTACTGGCACCATGACTCGTGGCTCAGATACTGAGACGGTGCTCCTTACAAATCAGAGTGTTGGAACAGAGGGCACACGCGTTCCCTCTGGCCTTGACAGGAAACACTCAGTCACTTAACTTCACCTGAGGCAATTGGAAAGCAAACTGCTGGCCAGTAGGGGCGAGGCCATGAGCCAACACAGAATCTGGAGGGATAGGACCACTCTTGCCATGAGGTCTCTAGAGAACTGAGCTCAGCCAACCTGCCCTTCTCCTCGTCTGGCAGAGCCCTGAGCCTGTCCATTCCTGGCCCAAAATCTACCCTGATGCAAAGCAAGCTCATGTGAGGGCAGCTGCTCTACCCAACCAGCAGCGTCTGGAAGAGATCAACCAAAATACCAGCTCTCTTCCAGCTGCCCACCCCACCTCCGCCCTGAGGAATTGAACTTTGGGAATCTGCGCTCCAGTGGTTCTGGCTAACATCATCATCCAACATGCTGATCAGGGGATTGTCAGATGCTCAGATGCTGCTCCAGAATATTCTTCTTGGAAGCTCCCACCAGAGGGCTAATTTGGTCAAAATGCTATCTTTCGCAGCACGGCTTAAATAGAAGCAAAGAAGATGCAAGAGGGGAAATTTTGTTTAATTAAAAAATAATAGCCACAAACCTCCACTCCCACAGTTCTCACTAACCAGCTCAATCTTTCATGACTCAAGAACCAAAAACACTGCTGGCAGCTATGGGGCAGCGGGAGAGGAACAGCCCTGGGGGTGTGGAGAGCACAGTGGCAGGACCACAGACTCAGTGAAGGCGGGCAGAAGATGCACCTTCAGAGAGGCCTGGCGCCCCTTCCTGCTCTGACACTGTATCATTTTGGCAGATCTCTCTGTGCTCCTGTTCTCCAGTCTTTAGAAATGGAATTACTATCAATCTAAGGGTTGTTTAAGGATTAAATAAGATGATAAATGTAAAAGGATTTAGTGGTGTTTGGCACAAAGTGAGTCTCCTTTCTAGGATAAGAAAGGGGGAGAGGGAGCAGAGAAGAAAAGGGAGGAAAGATGGGGAGGAGGGGGGAAGAAGGATGACAGGATGGGGAGGGGAGAGGGAGGAGGGAGCGGAGGAGGGGAGGAAGAGAAGCAGAGGAGGAAGGCAAACAGTGAGGTCATCCCTGGTTGTCATGGGGACCCCGCAAGCCCCAGAGCCTGCACTTGGGGACACACTCAGGTTGAAACACAGAGCACAGGAGCTATTCCTGCCCTCTTCTGTCTCTAAAGCAGGTATCCCTAAATGACCACTTTCAGGCAGCCACTACTAACCAATCAGCATGGATATGAGAGAAGCGATCAACATACAACTTTTAGGCTAGGCTTGTAATTTAGTGAAGGAAATCTCCATGATTCACAGATATCTGTTTATCGTCTGAAATTTCTCTAGAAACTTGCTTCATAGCTTTTATGTCTCTACCTTAATGATGTCAAACACACAGAGTGTCCTTACCGAAAAGGAAACTTCAAGGTGGCTCAGCCTACAGACCCTGGTGTAATGACTTTGTCCTTTCATTGGCCCACTGTTTGGGTGTCCTAAAGCTTATCGTTTTCTTGATGGCAGCAGCCTCTGTTAAGAAAACATTTCTGTGGCCTCATAGTGCCAGGTCAGGCTCGTGGTTATTTTTATGAAAATAATGTTAACAATAGAGCCCCGACCCAGATCCAATATTTTTCACGCACTCTGTCTGAAAAGTTCTCTTTCCAGGATGGCTGTAACCAAAGGGATGATGATTCCAAACAGACCTTCAAATCCCAAGACCCTTCCCCAAAAGAATTTTCCAACTTGACATCTGGACCTATTTCCTACATCAACTGTGCATCAGTACACATGCCCTTTACAATTACAAATAAAATTGGGCAAGATATGTGGATATTTGCAAATGATTCCTTATTTATAACAAACTCTTGTTTAGGAAAAAAAAAAAATGAAAGAAAAATCTTCCATGACAAATGTTTGCCTCCCTGGCCAGAGGTGAGCGTCCAAGGAAAGTTCTGGAAAGTTCCCTGCTCACTGCCTGCAAGAACCAGAATCCAGGCCTTGGCAGCCTGTGGGGCACTCCTTGCCCACTTGCAGTGAACTTTAGGAAAGGACATCATGGCCTACTTTTGAGGAATCATGCTGCCAAATCCAGAAGAGGGAGGGGAAAAAAAGATGGGGGGAAAGGGCTTTGATTCTGGAAATTATGACTTGCTGACATCCTTCTTCACTCCCCTTATAATCTGCCTAACTGTAGACACGACTTTAATTATAGATGGGCAGGTGGGGCCAGCCAAGAAAGGGCTGCAGCTGGAATTTGTGGCTGTGGGATAGCCGGGCTCAGAGTCTTCGGCCCCTCCTTGTGTTTTCCCTGCTCCCCAGGTTCTTCTTCCAGAGCTAGCAGTGCCCTCTGTGAGTGTTTTTCAAATGCTAAGTGAGCAAGAGGACTCCATGTCCTGACCAAATTCTCCCCCAACCTAAATAAACAGTCAAGGATCAGAGGCTCTGAGAACACAACTTCTGTCTTCTTGGAAGATTAGCTGCAGTAAAGCCACTTTGCTCTCAGGTGAGCCACAGGGAAGCTCATTTCTCATCTCTCATCCTAAATCAAATATAAAGTATTGAGGATTCCCTGGTGGTCCAGTGGTTAGGACTCTGCACCCTCACTGCCAAGAGTCTGAGTTCCATCCCTGATCCGAGAACTAAAGATCCTGCAAACATTGCGGTGCAGCCAGGAAAAAAAAAAAAACTCAAATAGAAAGTGTCACAAGAAGAAGGGGTGCTGAAGTCATTACTGAACATCTCAGCTGTGCCAGACACTGCAGTCACTTTCTCGTGTGTTGTTTTCTCATTGGATTCAAGTAGTATTCATGTGATAGAGGTTGATGACTCTCCTTTTATAGACAGGGAAACTGAGAGACAGTACAACTAGGTCTATACAACCATGAAGAGAAAGAACTAGGCTTTGAAACTGGGACTAGTCTGTCTTTCGGGCTCCTGTTTCAGTCCAATCTCCTTGTCCATTTAGTCTTTTGAAATCACGACTTTGCTTACACTCTAGAATAGTTCCTCTTGCCCATGGGGACAAGTACAGCTGCATATCTGGAAGGGTTGGGGTACCAAGTAGGGGGTGAAGGCTGGGGACAGATGTGTACCCTGTTAAATGGCCTGTGAGCTACATGTACACATGTGGAAGCTGGAAGAGGGGACTCCACCGCCTGCCACGAAGTCGTTATCCATCAATCATGAAAGAAATTATGAAGGAAGGAAGGAAGAGTTGGATGAACAGGTTCCTGAATGTGTAGGACTCCTTCCCATCCCTTGAGGCTTCATTTCCAGCGTGTCCCTGTTATGTGGAGCCAACATACCTTCAGGATTAAGTTGGATAAAGACTTTGAAGAATGAGGAGTTTGGGAAATGGCCTCCTCAACACACACACACACACACACAAGTAAAATAATAGCAGATCATGTAGGTTTTGTTGCTGGAGTAAGTTGACAGTACTTTGAAGAGTTTTTTTTATTAAGAACTTTTTAGAGCAGTTTTAGATTCACATCAAAATTGAGAGGTGGGTACCGATTTCTCACGTATACCCTCTGTCCCCAGACATGCATAGCCTCTACCGTTACCAACATTCCTTCAACGGTGGTGCCTTTGTTACAACGGAACACACATGGACCCATCAGAACCACCCAAAGTCCATAGTTTACCTCGTGGTTCATTCCTGGTGTTCTGTATTCTGTGGGTTTGGAAAAATGTGATAATGACATGTATCCATCACTGCAAACATCATGTAGAATATTTTTACTGCCCTAAAAATCCTCTGAGCTCCATCTACTCGCCTTCCTCCCCCCAACCCCTGGCAACCACACGTCTTTTTACTGTCATAGTTTTACGTTTTTCAGAATGTCATTTAGTGCAAACTGTATAGTATGTAGCCCTTTCAAATTGACTTCTTTCACTTAGCGATAGTCATTTTTTTAATTATATATATATATATTTACTTATTTATTTTTGCCTGCCTGAGCCTTCCTTGCTGTGAGCAGGCTTCCTCTAGTTGCGGTGAGCAGGGGCTGCTCTTCACTGTGGTGCTTGGGCTTCCCACTGCGGTGGCTTCTCTTGTTACAGAGCACAGGCTCGAAAGTGCATGAGCTTCAGTAGCTGGAGCTCTCGAAGGCTATAGAGCACAGGCTCTAAGTTGTGGTGAGTGAGCTCAGCTGCCCTGCTCCATGTGGGATCTTCCCATACCAGGGATCAAACCCATGCCCCCTGCATTGGAAGGTGGATTCTTAACCACTGGACCAGCACAGAAGTCTAGTGATAGTCATTTAATATTCCTCCCTGCCTTTTCATGACTTGAGAGGTCACTTCTCTTTAGCAGTGAATTGTCTGGATGTACTGCTGCTGCTGCTACTGCTAAGTCGCTTCAGTCGTGTCCGACTCTGTGTGACCCCATAGACAGCAGTCCACCAGGCGCCCCTGTCCCTGGGATTCTCCAGGCAAGAATACTGGAGTGGGTTGCCATTTCCTTCTCCAATGCATGAGAGTGAAAAGTGAAAGCGAAGTTACTCACTGCAGCCCACCAGGCTCCTCCGTCCACGGAATTTTCCAGGCAAGAGTACTGGAGTGGGGTGCCATTGCCTTCTCCTCAATTTACTCTAGCATTAAGTAAACTTCTTTCTGGATGTAGTTGCTCACCTTAGTTCATCCTTCTAATAAGCCTGTTGATCTGGTCTTCCCTGTTGCCAGCATCTCCACCTTCTACAAAATGGGTGGTCTTTTTCTTCATTCCACCTCGTGGAGAAGACAATTTAAAGGGCCACAGGAAGTTGTTTGCTTCTTTGAAACGTTTTCCAACGGTCTGGATGTACTACATTCAATGTATTTATCCACTTATCTACTGAAGGACATCTTGGTTGCTTCCAAGTTTTGGCAATTAGGAAGAAAACTGCTACAAACGCCCATGTGCAGGTGTTCCTGTGGATGTAAGTTTTCAACTCCTTTGCATAAATACTAAGGAGCATGATCTCTGGTCAGTATGATGAGTATTTTAGTTTTATAAGAAACCACCAAACTTCTTTCAAAGTGATTGTACCATGAAGGCCTTTTCTTTTTCTATCAGAAATCATCTCCCACTGCCTCTGATCAGCCCCAGGTGATGTCATATGGCTCCAAAAAGGTAAGAGCCATACCAATTACCACAACTGCCCTTGCGAAGTACTTCCAATGTTCTATCCCCTTCCACTTTCCTAATATACCTTCGAGAGAAGTTTTATCCTTTTCCCACTTCTTAAGGATAAGGGAATTGGAGAAAGAAAAAAAAAGACAGAAAGCAACTTGATTAAGGTCACATAGGAAATAACCATACTAGGATTTGAACGTCTCAATCTAACTCCAGCTCCTAACTCTACCCATGAGTGACAAGAGATTCATGGAAATTAATTACTGCTGATTGACAATAAATGTTCATCAACCAAACAACACCAATGGATGAGAACAGAGGATTACAGAAAAGATGCTTAGTAATTTCTGAGTTCAGTAATTAGTTTTGCATAATTACAAATCATATCTTCTCTGGGCAGTGTTCAATGGGACCGTGAGCAAAGAAAAATTGGTTCTTTAAAAACAGCCCCTTTCTTGGGAGGAGGGAGGGATAAATTAGGAGTTTGGGATGAATAGTTAAACACTATTATACATAAAATAGATAAATAACAAGAACCTCCTGTATAGCACAGGGAACTATATTCAATATCTTATAATAACTTATAATTTAAAAGAACGTATATGTGCATGTGCATGTATCTGAATCACTTTTCTGTACACCTGAAATTAACAACATTGTAAATCAACCACACTCCAATAAAAATATATATAACAAAATAAAAATTAAAAAGCAAAATTGTTTTTAATACCAAAACTAATAACCGCCTAAATAAAAGGCATAAGACAAACATTTCAGAAATCAGTTTTCAATCTCAGTTTTTGCTACAGGTTTCCTGAGGGTTGTATAGCAATCATCACAGTGATTATGAAAAACTAAGCTGGGGTAGGGTCTATGTGGTTGGACTTCTTACTGGTCGTTTAATAAAATCACAGCATTTTATTTTTTGTCTGTTGAGAAATTTATATACTAAATAAAACAATTTTCTTGTAATGTCCAAAAAAAAAAAAAGAATGGTCCCTTTCTTTCCAAGCTGATGTGAAGAGAAAGTGTGAGGACAGGCCGCAAGTCAGGGTGGTAAGGCCAGGGCGTGAAAGCGCGTGGAAATATTCAGAAAATGTTTGTTAAATCAATGAAGGAAGGTCTCTGGAATGAAGATCCATTCATGAACGGGTCTCTCTGGGAAACCTAAGTATACTTGAATCACCTTTTTAACCAAGACAGCCTTCACCAACCATTCTGAAAGCCAGCAAAAACATCCTCAACCCTTGCTATTGTTAAGACTTTATGTTAAATACTGTATTTTACACACACACACACACACACACACACACACACACACACAAGGCATCTTCCTGCAGTCAAAGAGTTGGATTTTTTAAATGTGCATTTAAGCAACTTACTGACATCATAAAACTGGAAGACTTAAGATTATTCAGTTCAGTTCAGTTCAGTCCCTCAGTCGTTTCTTTGCGAGTCTCAGTCCGACTCTCTGCAACCCCATGAATTGCAGCATGCCAGGCCTCCCTGTCCATCACCAACTCCCGGAGTTCACTCAGACTCACAACCATCGACTCAGTGATGCCATCCAGCCATCTCATCCTCCGTCGTCCCCTTCTCCTCCTGCCCCCAATCCGTCCCAGCATCAGAGTCTTTTCCAATGAGTCAACTCTTCCCATGAGGTGGCCAAAGTACTGGAGTTTCAGCTTTAGCATCATTCCTTCCAAAGAACACCCAGGGCTGATCTCCTTCAGAATGGACTGGTTGGATCTCCTTGCAGTTCATGGGACTCTCAAGAGTCTTCTCCAACACCACAGTTCAAAAGCATCAATTCTTTGGCGCTCAGCCTTCTTCACAGTCCAACTCTCACATCCACAGGAAAAACCATAGCCTTGACTAAACGGACCTTTGTTGGCAAAGTAATGTCTCTGCTTTTCAATATGCTGTCTGGGTTGGTCATAACTTTCCTTCCAACGAGTTAAGTGTCTTTTAATTTCATGGCTGCAATCACCATCTGCAGTGATTCTGGAGTCCAAAAAAATAAAGTCTGACACTGTTTCCCCATCTATTTCCCATGAAATGATGGGACCGGATGCCATGATCTTTGTTTTCTGAATGTTGAGCTTTAAGCCAACTTTTTCACTCTTCACTTTCACTTTCATCAAGAGGCTTTTGAGTTCCTCTTCACTTTATGCCATAAGGGTGGTGTCATCTGCATATCTGAGATTATTGATATTTCTCCCGACAATCTTGATTCCAGCTTGTGCTTCTTCCAGCCCAGCGTTTCTCATGATGTACTCTGCATATAAGTTAAATAAGCAGGGTGACAATATACAGCCTTGACGAACTCCTTTTCCTATTTGGAACCAGTCTGTTGTTCCATGTCCAGTTCTAACTGTTGCTTCCTGACCTGCATATAGGTTTCTCAAGAGGCAGGTCAGGTGGTCTGGTATGCCCATCTCTTTCAGAATTTCCCACAGTTTCTTGTGATCCACACAGTCAAAGGCTTTGGCATAGTCAATAAGGCAGAAATAGTTGTTTCTCTGGAACTCTCTTGCTTTTTCGATGATCCAGCGGATGTTGGCAATTTGATCTCTGGTTCCTCTGCCTTTTCTAAAACCAGCTGGAGTATCAGGAAGTTCACGGTTCATGTATTGCTGAAGCCTGGCTTGGAGAATTTTGAGCATTACTTTACTAGCATGTGAGATGAGTGCAATTGTGCGGTAGTTTGAGCATTCTTTGGCATTGCCTTTCTTTGGGATTGGAATGAAAACTGACCTTTTCCTGTCCTGTGGCCACTGCTGAGTTTTCCAAATTTGCTGGCATATTGAGTGCAGCACTTTCACAGCATCATCTTTCAGGATTTGAAATAGCTCAACTGGAATTCTATCACCTCCACTAGCTTTGTTCGTTGTGATGCTTTCTAAGGCCCACTTGACTTCACATTCAAGGATGTCTGGCTCTAGGTCAGTGATCACACCATCGTGATAATCTTGCTCATGAAGATCTATTTTGTACAGTTCTTCTGTGTATTCTTGCCACCTCTTCTTAATATCTTCTGCTTCTGTTAGGTCCATACCATTTCTGTCCTTTATTGAGCCCATCTTTGCATGAAGTGTTCCCTTGGTATCTCTAATTTTCTTGAAGCTATCTCTAGTCTTTCCCATTCTGTTGTTTTCCTCTATTTCTTTGCATTGATCACTGAGGAAGGTTTTCTTATCTCTTCTTGCTATTCTTTGGAACTCTGCATTCAGATGCTTATATCTTTCCTTTTCTCCTTTGCTTTTTGCTTCTCTTCTTTTCACAGCTATTTGTAAGGCCTCCCCAGACAGCTACTTAACAAAAAATAGAGAGTAATCTGTCATTTTCCCCAGAGGAATATCAGCTAGTGAACTCACTTCTGAGGAATTTCCCAGAAAAGGAAAAAGCGGGTTTAGGGGAAATGGGCCTTTCAATGTCAACTTCAGAAGAGCTGCAGGATGATGAGATGGCAGGTAACAGTGTCTTCATCTTACAAGGGTCCCAAAGAAAAGGGCAAGACCTACCTCCAGGGCCCAAGTAAGAGAGAATTCCTGAGAGGGGGATTTTAGGAATATATAAGATAGGGGTTAGGGACTAAAGCCAAGAACAATAGGTGCAAATCAGAGAATTCCCCAAATGTTTTCTATTTTGCTGCTTTATCTCTGTCTTATGTCCATAGTAGAAAGCTCTAAAAACCTTACACAACATTTGCCAAAATGTGTTCCATGAAACATGAATTCTACAGGATGTTCATTCATTTCATTATTTATTCATCATTCAATACGTGTTTTTATTGAGCAGCTACTACAAGCCTTCAATACACTAGGCACTGTGCTAGGAGTGACTAAAACCATTATGTCTCCAACTTCTTACAGCATATGTTCTTATGAGGGACTCAGACAATAATAAACACATAAACATGTAGAATAACAGCCAGTGTGTTATGTGTTTTGGTGAAAAATGAAAGAGCATGGAAGAGACAGATGATGGAGTCCTTCTTTAAACAAACAAATCAGAAAAACCTTTTTTTTTTTTTTTTGAGAAGATGATATTAAGCAGAGACCTGAATTAAATGAAGGATAGAACCAAGGAAATTTCTGGGGAAAATGTGTTTAAGTAGAGAACAGAGTAATTGAAAAGGTATTAAGATGAGAACACACTCACCCTGTTTGGAGCAAAATAATTTAATGAATGAGTGGAGAAGCAGGATGGATCGAGGTAGTAGATGTGGGGAGGACAGGGGAAAGATTCAAAAGTGTCACAGAAAGGAATTTGGATATGATTTGTAAATATGATAATGAAACCATCAAAGGAAACCAGAGAAATTATATTAAATAAGTGTAACCCCATCACTATTTGTATTGTCACTAAAACACAAACAAGGTACTCTAGGTAAGAAATGATGAGTGCTAAGCAGAGAACTATCACCTCCCACATTATGGATACTATACTTCTATTAATATGGCCTGAACTCTCATTAACAATTTTTGCCAAGGGAATCTCCCATTTTTTTGACACAAACTGTGTCTTCATCTGAAATTCTAGCTTCTTAATTTGAGTAACTGCTCCCCCACTTCTTTATTCTACTGTGAAACAGGAAGTTTTTCTAACTGAGTGGTTACTACTGGAACTTTCCTTCATGTTAGATTCATTCCATTATTCCTGCCTGTCAAGTTCTTTGTCCATTTCTGACTGTCATCTGGAGTGTTTACTCTCCCTCTCTCCCAGCTTCATGTCATACCTAAGAAGAATCATTCGATGAAGGAATCACGGTGCTGATTGGATTAAGGTCAAGGACATGACACTGGGACTCACTGGAGATCACTCTCCCAGTTGACACGACTCTATTTTGTGTTTGACAGTAGTTTAAAGATGTGATGGTGTATTTTATGTATCAACTTAACTGGGGAAAAGGGATGCCCAGGTAACAGGTGAAACATTATTTCTGGGTGTGTCTGAGAGAATGTTTCTAGAAGAGATTAGCACTTGAATCAGTAGACTGAGTAAAGATCACCCTCATCTCTATGGATGGGCATCATTCAATCCACTGAGGGTGTGAACAGAGCAGAAACAGAGGAGCAAAGGCTAATTCACTCTCTCTGCTTGACCCTAGACACCCATCTCTTCCTGCTCTCAGACATCATGCTCCCAGTTCAAACCATGATTACATCATCAGCAACAAGATTCTCAGATCTTCAAACACAGACTAAATGATGCCACCAGATTTCCTAGTTCTTCAGCTTGCAGACGAGTATTGTGTCTGCATTCTCAGCCTCCATGTGCATGTGAGACAATTCTTATAATTTAGATAGATAGGTAGATAGATTAGATGCAAATACACATATAGAGACTAGAAATAGGTAGGTAGGTAGGTAGATAGTTCTGTTTCCTGGCAAACTCTGACTAACATAGAAGACTACCAAACTCTTAGTAACCTGACAGGGTTCAGTTCAGTTGTTCAGTTGTGCCCAACACTTTTTGACCCCATGGACTACAGCACGCCAGGCTTCCCTGCCCATCACCACCTCCCAGAGCTTGCTCAAACTCATGTCCATCGAGTTGGTCATGCCCTCAAACCATCTCACCCTCTGTCGTCCCCTTCTCCTGCCTTGAATCTTTAGTGTTTGACACATAGTAAACCCTAGGTTTCCTGGGTGGCTCACTGGTAAAGAATCCACCTGCCATGCAGGAAATGTGGGTTTGATCCCTGGGTCAGGAAGATCCCCTGGAGGAGGGCATGGCTACCCACTCTAGTACTCTTGCCTGAAAAATTCCAGAGGAGCCTGGCAGGCGACAGTCCATGGGGTCACAAAGAGTTGACTGAGTGACTAAGCACGCACATACATACCACACAAACACTAAATTAATGCTAACACTGTTATTATTGCTATTAGGAGATCAGCCCTGGGATTTCTTTGCAAGGAATGATGCTAAAGCTGAAACTCCAGTACTTTGGCCACCTCATGCGAAGAGTTGACTCACTGGAAAAGACTCTGATGCTGGGAAGGATTGGGGGCAGGAGGAAAAGGGGACGACAGAGGATGAGATGGCTGGATGGCATCACTGACTCGATGGACGTGAGTCTGAGTTAACTCCAGGAGTTGGTGATGGACAGGAAGGCCTGGCGTGCTGCGATTCATGGGGTCGCAAAGAGTAGGACACGACTGAGCGACTGAACTGAACTGAACTGAATCCATATTTATCCATCTTGTCCAAAGAGGTTTTACAAGATATATTTTCACATGTCCAGCTGACCTCCTAGATTCTAGGAACAAACTCACTTCCATAGTCTATCAGTGTATAACTATAAAACAAATGGTTAGAACTGATCTGCTATAACTTCTGAGTGAACACGAGCTGAGCCCCTGTGACCATACTTTCCTCTTCCATGTGTTCACAAATTAACTGCTTTAATAATCTAGTCTAAAATCTTTGGGTATCAACAACAAACTCATCCCCTGGAGGTTCATGGAAACCTCAATCCTCCTCTGTTGAAATTTGAGATGACATTTACCTGTCTCCAGGCTTCCCTCATTGCTCTGTTGGTAAAAAAAATAAAAAAATAAAAAATCTGCCTGTGATGCAGGAGACCCTAGTTCGATTCCTGGGTTGGGAAGATCTACTGGAGGAGGGATAGGCTACCCACTCCAGTATGTTTGGGCTTCCCTTGTGGCTTAGCTGGTAAAGAATCTACCTGCAATGCAGGAGACTTGGGTTCGATCCCTGGATTGGGAAGATCTCCTTAAGAAGGGAAAGGCTGCCCACTCCAGCATTCTGGCCTAGAGAAGTCCCCAGTCTGTATAGTCCATGGGGTCACAAAGAGTCAGACACGACTGAGCTACTCTCACTCACTTTCACTCAGCTCTCTCCAGCCTTCCACTACTCTTACCTTTCTCGATGAATTCTTCCAAAGTTTATTAGTGATGTTCAAGGACCCCATTCCTAAGTCCTCTGGGAGCCTGAGGAGACCATGAGACCTGAAGTGCTGGAAGACATGGGACTTCTTTCCAAGTTCCTTCTCCTATTTTGAGGTTTGTGCCTCTTCCCTTCATCAAGATGTCTTCCACATTGTTCAGGCTTAAATTCTTTCTCCAATTCCCCCATCAGTACCGTAAAACCAGTTTATCCCTTCAAAGATCTACTGCCTCCATGAAAAATGACTTTTAGAGCTTTTAAGAGCATCTTCTAAAGACCACCTTTTGGGAGATGACTGTTATGCTTTCCTCAACAAATTTGAACCCTCAGATCCTGCTGCACTGACTCTCCATGACACAGTCTTCTTGTTTCCCTGCCATCTCGTCTATATTGTTCTTGATCCTGAGTCCTTCTTTCCATCTTTCTGGGTGTCTCTTCTGCACTGGCATTCATCAGAGCTCCCTGGCTAACCACACTGGTTTCTCTGGTTACTTCTCCATGGTCTCCATTGCTGGAAAAATTTGCACAGGCAGAATTGCACTTCGGAGAGATTTTCCAGCCATTGTCACCCTGCATTTTGAAGACTTAGCCCACAGATTCAAGCTGACTTTTTTTTTCTCTCAATTGTTTGAAATTCCCCTTTCCCATCATCTGACTGTCCCCAGTTTTAACTTCTCACTCTGTCACCTCTCCCAAGGTTCCCATCACTTCCACTCAACCAAATAATGCCTTTTTGTTGGTGAGAATCTGGCTGAGCAAGTCAGTGACCCAGATGACTTCCTCCACCCGCTGAAGATTAAATTTTCAGATGGGAAAGACATGAAATCATCAAACACTCTGCTTTTAATTCAAAGAGACATTCAGCATGTATCTGGACAGCCAGCGTCCCTGTCACTGCAGTTATTTATCTTGCTGGGACAGTTTTGATCCACACCTGAAATGCATTTTCCATTTGCTGTATTTGCATTTGCCAGATGGCCTTTAGTGTACAGCATGTAGATTCTACAAATACATTAAGGTCATCCCTCTGTGCAAAAGTATGGACAGATCCAAACATGGACAGATTCAGGTCAGGTCTGCACTGGCAAAGCCAAGTTTGTAGCAGTGAAAGGAAAACAAGGTAATTTAACTGGAAAGATAAAGGGAATGGAGTCAAAATGTTAATTTGTCTCATCTTTCTTCACAGTTCTCTCAATATGCTTGGCCTATAGTGAGTTCATTTTGCGTCCAATCAATATGATTTCAGGCTGATTTAGTTTTATCATCTGTAAAATAGGAAAGATAAAGTCTTCCCTATCTACCTCATAAGGGTATTTCCTTGCTCAAATGAGCTGAAGTAGTGAAAGAATTTGGGAAAGAGAACTAAAAAGTGCTTATGTATTAAACATAATACATTTTCTAGGAAGCTTTCCCCAAAAGCTAGGATTGACTTGTCAAAAACTCTCTATGGTCAGAGAATTCACAATAGAAAAACTTACTGCCTTGTGAGGAGAATAAGGTTAACAAAAGCAAGAATAGTATTAAGTCCTTTGAAGGTCTTATATAGTTTTTCTATTCTCAAAAATAAAGCACTCAAAACCATACATGAACGAGACAATCAGTTATATTTTACATAATTTAAATTCTATTTACTGGAAGTTAAACAATTAATGTGGATTTATCTTGAATGCTAAATGACTTTTGAGAGAGAATTGCCAACTCTTACCAAACACTGTGTGGGATTCACCAAAACCTTGGATTCATCTCAGATAGGGTTGCAATAGCTGAAAGTCTATAGATAAGTAGATAGATTGTAGATGGATAAATAGAACCATCAAATGAGAAAACTTTCTCGTCAAGTGAGAAAAATCTGAGCTGTATCAGGAAACTTAAAGAAAGCTGAGTGGTAAGAGTAGAGGGGGCAAAGGCCAAGGCGTGTCAAGGTGAGGGTGAGAGGTAAACAGAGACTGAAAACTGCAGGGTAATAGGAAGGAGTTTAAATTTTAACCTAAGTATAATGAAAAACTGTAAACTATGGGAGGGTTTTTAACAGGCTGTGACATAACTGTGTTTAAGAGGATCATTTCTGCTCTGTCGCAAATGGATTAGAGGTGGACAAAAGAAGAAGTGGGGAATCCACACTGGAGGCAGCTGTGGTCACCTGCTGCGATCATTTTCAAATTCTTGAAGGTCATGGTGGAAGAAGAAATGGGCTTCTTCCACAGACACCCACACCCAAAGGGCAGGGTCAGAAATTATAAGAAGCAGATTCTAACTCTACCTCTATAACAAATCCTAGTTGACACACAATGAAATGGACTTCTTCCAATGATAATAAGCAGCTGTTGTATCAGTTGGCTATACCTGCATAACAAGCCATTTCTAAACCAAGTGGCTTAAAATAGCAGCCATGTATTATTTCTCTTGAGTCCATGGGTTGACTGGATGGTTCTGTTCGTCTGGGCTGAGCTGGGTTAATCTTAACTGGGCTCTCTCCAGGGTGAGATGTGTCTATCCTCAGTCTGTCAGTTTGCTGAAGGATGGCTAGTCTAAAATTGCCTGGGCTTGGGCAACTCATCTCTGCTGCATGCGGCCTCATATCCTCCAGCAGGATGGCATGGGTTCATTCTTAAGGTAATCACAGAAAATAATAAAGAGGAAGTAAAGACTCGTAAGTGCTTCTTCACACTTCTGCTTGCATTAAGTTGGCTAACATCTCATGGGCCTCAACAAGTCACATGGCTGAGCCCAGAGACAGAAAGGGAGGGGACCACGAAATTAGAATTCAAAAGGGCATGGATACAGGAAGGGCATTAACTGGGGCCACCAATATAGTCAATCTATTACAGATGTATTGAAGATGAATGACCACTTATGAGATAAGAATCTGTAGTGTAGACTAGAATGCATGATCTTTATAAGTCTTGTCACACTTTACAATTCTACTTGGAAGAACAAATAGGGCACCCCACATAAGAAGCTGCATGAGGAAGAGTTAATCCAGAGCCCTTGTCATTGCCCAGAGTTGTTGTTCATGATTATGTAGGAATGATTTTGAATGTATTCCCAGGACCAAGGAACTGAAGGAGCATCCATTCAAAAAGCTGAGCACCTCTCTCTTTCCCTGGGGCTATTGTCTCCAGTTCTCTGACATCAGTCTGGGAGAACATCCATGGGACTCCAATAATCAAGCTGCTGTATCCTCTTACAACTAGGATATTAACTTAAAAAAAAATGCTGCCTAAGGAAATCACTCTACTTCAGGTCTGAAACTCACTTCTAAATAAAGATATTAACTCATAAAGACAGGGGTAAGGATTTTGGCCTTGCTGAAGCTGACTTACTGGAAATAAGAGAAATCAACACATGCACACACATATTCGCACATTCACGTAAAGTATTCAGAATCCAGATTTTAAAAGGCCAGAAATATTGAAAATATAAAATAAAACCAGCCATTACAGTAACTGCAAATAAAGTTTGCATCTTGCTAGCAAATGTGAGCTATAAAAATTCCAAGATTTTGTGGTCTGGTTGAGGGCAAGACTATTTCCAGAACTTCACACAAAGACACAAGCACCCATATAATCCCATATTCATAAAACACACACACACGGCAGCTACACATTCACATACACAAAACACAATGCAGGTATAGTCACACACAAATATGCACACCAGTGTTCATGCTCTCATGCACAATGACACATTCATCCATATGGCTTCACAAACATACTCATAAATAATCAGGCCCACTGCTCCAGGTGTCACCATGGTAAATACATATGAAAATATATTTGTAGCTAAATATCAGAAATTCCATTTGATAACATCAACAGAATGGTTCTTAAAAATAAAAATACACACACAGAGGCAGTCACATGAGTGAAGACACCGGCAAGATGAAAATACTTGCTATTCAATAACATACCACTGGATGTAAACAAATACAAAAAACAGCTACACACACATGCTTACGAGGCATCTGTGAACAATTGCACATAAGCACGCGTGCCTATCCACCTAGGCACTCTTCAAGGTCATGGATGCCCCCTAATCCCTACCTGCCTCCCCAACTTAACTGAGTACCACTCTTCCTTCTTCTTTTGTTAGCTCTTCTTCCATTTCAAGAAAACCCTCAATTCTTTCCTGTTCTAATCCCTTCGCACTCTCTGTTCCTCAAGCTCTTCACATGGCTGACCCTCTTTCATCCTTCAGACTTCAGATTCAATACCACCTGCCCAGTGGGACCTTCCTCCACCACTGCATCATGTAGACTGGTCACTTAATCCACCCACCCATGCACCTTGTTTGGGTCCTAATAGGACTGAGGGCAACTTTGAAGTTATGCATATATTTGTGAGGCTGTTTATTATCCGTTTCTCCCTCTAGATTGCAAGAACCACATCAATTTCACTCATCCTTTATATGCTGAGTCTAGAACAGTACCTGGCAAACCATGGTCACTCAATTGCATACACAATTGCTTGGAAGGAAACCAATAAATAATGTATTTTTTAACTGGTTACCTTGGGAAATTTTGGGAAACAGTACAGCTTATCCCACCCTAGAAGTAAATGGTCTGGGGCATTTGTGTACCAATACCTGACAGTCACTGATTGAAAGCTGTTTCTGGACTGTCCATTAGGTCTGCTGTTAAAAAGGGCAGAGCAAATGTCCAGAGTTCTGGGAGGGAAAGACCCTAGGCACAGAGAAGCAGATTCTAGCAGTTCAAAGTCAGTAAGAGTACACTTAAAGACTGAAGTTGGGGTGAGACACTAATAGTTTCTTCTACAAGCCTCCAAGCTAGATTACCTTAACTGCTGAGAGCCAACAGAGAGTAGGTCTCTGGGAAAGAGGACTTTTTTGTGGCTTTGGATGGATGGGTAAACAGGAGAAATAATTCTTTATCTGGCAACACTGGGGTGTCCAGGCCAAACAGACAAAGCCACCATGGCTGATCTTAAGCTAAGAATGTCTCGTGGCAAGTCAATCCCAAGAGAGGAGAGATGACTACTGCTAAGATAAGACACTGCACACTTGGAAAGTCCCAGACCCTTTTGAACAGAAGACTCTCCAGCTGCAAGATGGGAAATTCTGTGGTTACGACAGTGTTTTGCAAACAACCCTAAGCCTTTGAAATGCATGTGCAAAGCAAAAGACTCATTTGGGGATGGAAAATGTAACAGCCTCAGCTGATCTTTTTGAGACACATGATGTACTGCATAGTAAACCTCATGACAGGGGAGCAGGCAGCTGGATCTGCAGCCTCTTTGTTCCCTGTCCATTCCCACTGCACCCCTTGCTCCCAACACTGGTGCTTATGCCAAGTATAAAGCCAGTTTTTCTAACACAAAGAGAAATCAAGTCACAATCCTCTTACCAGGGGGGACAGTCATCACCAAAGACAGAGACTATGTCACCTGCTCAGATGTCCCTGGGTTTACAGCTGAACTATTCAAAATGCCAAACTCCTAATGAAATCATGAGCAGGGAGGGATGTTCACTTAAGAAAGGTTTCTCTGCCCACAGTGACTCACCGGGTATAAGAGCAAGGCATTGATGCTTTATAATTAAACTCTCTTTTAAAAACACATATAATTAACTCATAAAATCCAGTTCTGGAGGTGGAAGAGACTTTCTGGAGAACCGGCTATGAACAATGAAAGTGGGGCCTCGTGGCTGGATATCTCTGAACAATGACCCAGTTTCCACCACCAGCAATAATATCTGGCTCTTCCTGTAAAGGACTCACTCTGGGTGCTCTAGATCAGTGGGTCTCCAAGTGTGGTGTCTGGACCAGCAGCCTTGGTGTCAACATCCCCTGGGAATTGGCACAAATGCAAACTTAGCAAGCCAGCTCAGACCTACCTTAGTCAGTTCAGGCTGCTGTAAAAGAATATCATCAGAGACTGGATGGCTTAAACAATAGACATTTATTTCTCATAGTTCTGGAGATTGGGAAGACCAAAATCAAGGCACCAGGAGATCCTGTGTCTAGTGATGCTCTCTTCTGATTTGCACCCGGCTTTCTTCTCAATGTGTCCACACAATGTAGAGAGCAGACAGAGAGGGAGAGAAGGTTCTCTTGTCTCTTCTTTTAAGGGCACTAATCTCATTTTTGAGAGCTCCACTCATGACCTAGTGCTAGTGCTAAGTCACTTCAGTCGTGTCCGACTCTTTGCAACCCTATGGGCTGTATAGCACAGCAGGCTCCTCTATCCATGGGGATCCTCCAGGCAAGAATACTGGAAAGAGTTGCCATTTCCTCCTGCAGTGGATCTTCCCAACCCAGGGATCAAACCTGCATCTCTGGCATCTCCTGCATTAGCAGGCAGGTTCTTTACCACTCACACCACCTAAGTTCTACCTCATAAGATCATCCCATGGGGACATAGGATTTCAACACAAAAATTTTGGCCTTAGGGGAGGGTCACAAATATTTAGTTCACAACATCTACTGAGTCAGAAACTTTGAGAGCGGAGCCCAGCTACCCGTGTGATAAGAAACCTCCAGGAGGCTGTGTTGGGCACTCAAGTTAGAGAAGCACTGCACTAGATTAGCAAGCAGAACTCTCCATTTCCCCCTCCTTGTCCCTCCCTCCTGTACCAAATAATGTTGTTGCCTTGGGAGAACTAGGCAGTGAGATCTTGTCAAACTTCCAAGGATGTTGCCTTCAACATGCTGTAAGTGAGTCAGATGAGTTTTGTTATAATGGAAAAGTGTTGGCAACAGGTCTGGGGATAACAGCTGCCTCCCTAGACACACAGTTGAATGTCCCCTGGGCTGCATTTATCCAACAAAGATTTCAGCCTTTTATTCTAATATTTTTTTATTTTTGGCCACACCGCACAGCATGCAGGATCTTTGTTCCCCAGTCAGATTTTGAACCCATGCCCACTGTGGCCCCTGCAGTGGAAACATAGATTCTTAACCACTGGACAAGCCAGGGAAGTCCCAGATTTCAGCCTTTTGAAACTGACGAATTCCTTCCCCTCAACTGTCTGAAGTTCTTTACTTAGTGATAACTTTATTTTAAATAATTAATATAGCATAACAAACACATAGACTTGTGCAGAGATCACCAAAAACAGTTTCCATAAACCCATGTCATCACCACCAGATCAAGAAACAGACCAGAACCGACATCTCTACAGCTTAATCACTTTTACATCTTTCCATCAATTAGTTTTACCTGTTTTACTACTCTATATGAAAGAAACCATACAATATGCTAACCTTTGTGTCTGCCTTCTTTCACTCAGCGTTACAACTGAGAGATTAATTGAATCTACTAAGAGTATAAGTTTAAAATACTCCACATCTTCGCCAATACTTGGTAGCTGTCTGTCTTTCTCATTTCAGCCACTCTGGCAGGAGTGTGGAGATATGGTGATTTCAATTTGCATTTTTCCAATGACAAATTAGCAGCTTTTCATATGATTTATTGACTACGTAGATATCCTCTCTTGTGAAAAGTCTGTTCAAGTTTTATGTTCAAGCTCTATTTCCTCCTGGGTTGTCAATTTATTTTCTTATTGATTTCTAGAAGCACTTTCTATATTCTGGCTAAGAGTCCATTGTCGAATATGTGTATTTTAAATATCTTTTACACTGTTGCTTGCATTTTCACTCTTTTGATGGTGTATTTCGATAAACACAAGTCTGACTGTAATGAAGATCAATTTAAAAAAAATTTTTTTATGGACAGTGTTCTATCTTCCTTAAGAAATGTTAACCTACTACTAGTCATGAAAATATTCTCAAATTTGTCTTTATAAAGTTCTATCATTTTTACATTTAGAACTATAATGCATCTGAAATTGATTTTTGTGTATAATGTGAGATAGAGTACCAGGTTCATTTTTTTCCATATGAATATCCAATATAATTTATTGAAGGTCATCCTTTCCACATTACAATGCAATGTCACCATTGTCATGAATCAAGTGGACATACGTGTTTGAATCTGTTTATAGATCTCTATTTGTTCTCCATTTTGTCTTGTGCCAATACCATACTGTCTTAGTTACTGTAGCATTAAAATAAATCTTCATGTTGAGAGTATAAGTCTTCCAATTTTGATCGATTGCCAATTGTTTGACTTGGCAATGCTGGACCCTTTATATTTCCAAATAAATGTTGGAATTAGCTTGTCAATTCTGCATACACACACTCTCACATGCACACATATTCCATGCAGACATACCCAAAAACCCACTAAGATTATGAGTGAAATTGCATTAAACCCATAGATTGTTTTTTTAATTGATGTCTTTACACTACTGAATCTTCCAATGTTCGAGCATGTTAAATCACTTAGGTTATTTGCTTCTTTCATTTTTCTGAATCATATTTTATTGTTTCCTATGGGTAGGTATTGTAAATCTTTTGACTTATACCTGGATATTTGAGAGGTCTGATGACACTATAAACATTGTAAACACTTTAATTTTTTACTTTTCTAGTTGTTCATAGTGATAGAAACATAATTGGTTTTTACTATTAACTTTTTATTCAGAGGTCATGCAAAATCTAATTAGTAAATATTATAGTATCTCTGTATAGTATTCTGATTTTTCTACATTTTTCTACAATACATCTATGTTATTTACATATAATGATAGTTTCCTTTTTTCCCACTAAATCTTTATTCCTCTTATTTCTTTTACCTGACTTCTGCTTTGGATAGGAACTCCAGTACAATTTTGTCTGGATACGGCAATAGTGGCCATCCTCAGCTCATTACCAATTTCAGGGGCAAAACTTTCAACATCCACTATCAAATATTATGTGATATATGCTGTAAGAATTTTTGTAGTTATTATTTATCAGGTTTTGTGAATTTCCTTCTGTTCTTAGATTGCTAAGAGTTTTTATAATGATCAAGTATTGAATTTTTCAAATGCTTTCACTGCATCTATTGAGATGATCAAATTTTTTTCTCTTTTATGTCATCACTGTGATAAATAATATAATTGTTTTTTAATGTTAAATCTACTTGTATTCCTAGACCAAATACAACTTTATCTAGATGTATAAACTTCTTTGTATACGACTTGATTTAATTTGCCAATATTTTGTTTAGGATTTTTATACCCATACAGAATGATTGGTTTATAGCTTCCCTTTTGCATAATGTTCTTGTCAGGTTTTACTGATCTTATAGTATCTCTATTTTTCTGTTTATAATTTTTGCAAGTATTTGTATAATATTGATATTATTTCTTCTATAAGTAGTTTTAAGTTAATTGGTAAACTAATTAGCACTTGAAGATTTTGTGTGTGTTGGAAGATTTTAAATTGCGATTTAAATATCTTTATTTACATGTGACTATTCAGATAGTCTCTCCTTGGTCAACTTTGATTATTTATGTCACTCTTAAAATTTTCATATTTCTTCCCCATTTAAAAATATATACTAGCATAAAATTGTATGTTTTATTCTCTATATCGTATGATCCATAGTAATATCCTCTTTCCCACTATAAAATCATGATTTGCACCTTCTAATTCTTGTCTAATTAGCCTTGCTGGAGATTTGTCTATTTTATTAGTCTTTCAGAGAATCAATTTTGGAGTTTTTTCCTATTGTATATTTGTTTTCTAATTTATTATTTTTAAATTATTTTCTCTATTGCACATTCTTTGGGTTTAATTTTTTCTTTTTCTAACCTTTTGATATGGAAACTAAAATCATGAACTTTTAAATTTTCCTCTTTCTCATATATATATATAGGACTATAAATTTCCTTCTACCACAGCTTTAGGTATATTCCCCATGATTTTATATATCTTATTTTTACTATCATTCATTCCAGAATAATATATAATTTCCAGTAAAATTTGTTCTTTGATTCACAGATTATTTAGAAATCAATTGTTTAATTTCTAAGTATTTGAGCATTTCTCATTTTCATTTTGTTACTTTATTTCTAGTTCAATTTCACTCTGGTCAGAAGACATGTGCTCCATAGTTTAAGTGCTTTAAATTTGGTGAAATTTGATTTTGTCCCAAAATACAATGAACTTTACCAAATAGTCTGTGTGTGATGTTAGAAAGTATTCTATTCATATTCAATTATTATTTAATCAAGTCAATTAGGTCTAGTTAGTTAAGAAAACTAGGCTAGCTTATGTAAGTTAGGATAGGTATATTAACCACATCTTCTTATCATTACAGGTATACTTCTTAAGTATCACGGGTTTAGCTTCAGACCACCATGATAAAGTGAATATCAAAATAAAGCAAGTCGCACAAACTTTTTGGTTTCCCATTGCATATAAAAAGTATGCTTTAAAAAGAGTTATGCTTGCACTTAACTGTGGTCTCTTACATGTAAAATAGTATTATGCCTAAAAAAACATACATTATTTTTAAAATAATTTTTTGCTTAAAAATGCTAACCATCATCTGAGCCTCCAGTAGGTTGTAATCATTTTGCTGATGGACTGTCTTGCCTCAGTGGTGATGGCTGTTGACTGATGAGGGTGATGGTTGCTGAAAGTTGGGGTGGCTAAGGCAATTTCTTAAAACAAGACAACAATGTTCATGGCACCTCCAAAATTATTACAATAGTAACATCAAAGATCACTGATCACAGTGCACCATAATAAACATAATAATTTTTTAAAGTTCAAAATATTGTAAGAATTAGCAATTCTCACAATAGTAGACTCAGATGATGGTTAGCATTTTTTAGCAAAATATATATATATTTTTTTTAAATAAGGTATGTAATTGTTTTTTTAGGCATAATACTACTGCACACATACGAGCTTTCCGATGGCTCAGAGGGTAAAGACTGCCTGTAATGCAGGAGACGCAGGAGACACAGGAGACGTGGGTTTGATTCCTAGGTCCAGAAGATCACCTGGAGAAGGAAACGGCAACCCACTCCAGTATTCTTGCCTGAAAAATCCCATGGACAGAGGAGCCTAACAGGCTACAGTCCAAACAGTTACAGAGTCGGACATGACTGAGCAGCTAAGCATGAAACAGATACACAAATAGAGAAAACGCTGTCGGAAAAGTGGCGCCAACAGACTTGCTTGATGCAGGACTGGCACAATCCAGGATTTTTCCACTTGAAAAAATGCAATATCTGCCAAGTGCAATAAAATGAAGCACAACAGAATGAGCTATGCCTATAACTGATTTTTTTTCTGTTTTTTCTCTCAATTCTGAGAAAACTATATTAAAGTCACTCACTATGATTGTGGATGTATCCGTTTTAAATATTTTGAAATTATATTAGTTAAGCAAATATAACTTAAAATTGTTACATCATCCTGATGATTTGACCCTTCCATCCTTAGGATATGTCTGTCTTAAGATCTCGTAGCACTACTTTTCTTAAAGTAGGTTTTGTCTTATATAAGGATAATGATCCTAGCTATTTTTTGGTTAGTTATTGCACTGTTTTCTTTTCAAAGCTTGTGTGTCCTCATACTTGAAGCAAATACTTTATAAGCTGTATATGCTTTTATTTAAAAAAATTTCCCTTTTAATTGAAGAATTTACGCCATATACATTTAATAGAATTATTGATACATTTTGACCTAACTCCAACACTTTTCACTATTTGTCTTCAGTTTTCCCATCTCTTATGTTCACTTATCTCTCCTTTCTTGCCTTCTTTGGGACTGATCGAGTATTTGTATTATCCCATTTTCCCCTCAATTGCATTTTTAGCTACACTTTCCTTTACTCTTCTTTTAGAAGTTATCCTAGAGATGACAACATCTTTGAATTATTAATTTGATTTAAGTTACTACTTTTATCTCTTCCCAGGTCTTATGAGAAGCCTAGAATACATTAATTCTATGTGTATCTCTATTTCTTTTGCTTTAATGTTTCAGGGACAAAACACTATCACCATTTATTGTATAGTCAATATTTATTTAGATGAGCCTGCATATTTCCTCCTCCTGGAGTTCTTCATTCTTTCATAATTGCCATGATTTTGTCTAGAATTATTTAACCTACTGCCTAAAGAAAGTCCTTTAGCATTTCCTTTAGTTCATACTGATACAAATTATATTAAGTTCTGTTCATGTGAAAATATATTTATTTCTCCTTTGAGTTTAAATAATATCTTTCTGTATATAGAATTTTAGGTTGGCAATTATTTTCTTTACTATATGAAAGTTATTTTCCATTGTGTCCTGCTTGCGTAATTTCTAAGAAATCAGTTCTAAGTATTATTTTTGCACCTTTGAAGGCAATATGCCTTTTTCTCCTTGGATTGCTTTTACAATTTCCTTTTCTCTTTAGTGTTTATTTTCACCAGTTTCACTGTGATGAACCAAGTGTGGTTTTCTTTGGGTTCACTTTCTTGGTTAATTATATAATGTCTTTCATCGCATTTGGAAATTTTTTGGTTATTAATCACTTAAATGTTGCTCCTGCTCCATTTTGTCTTCTTTCATCTTCTGTAATTCCAACTAAACATATGTATTTACCATGTCTCATATGACACATACTTCTCTGTATTTTTCATCTTTGATAAATTAATAATTCTGAGATTCATTTTAGCCTTTGAAAAATTCACAGATATTCATAGTCTCACACAGTATTGTTTTCTCTTAATGAAGTTTGTGTAAAATGTAGATCTGATGTTTTTAGTTAATAGTTACTCAGTAAATATTAAGTCCCTTTATCTTTTTTCACTGGTATCCTATTGCACAATAATGCTGATGACAATGGTATTTACCCTTTATTAAGCTTTTCCAAGAGAGAGGCAGGATTTTACATCTTTGACATGTATTATTTCAATTTCTTTATATTGGTCCTGTGAGCTACCATTCTTACATTTATTCTAGAAATGGAGAGACTAGGGCATTGAGAGATAAAAGAACTTGATAAGCTGGGAGATTCTGGCTCAGGGTCTCTCATGAGGTTTCAGTCACACTGTCACCCCAACCCCATCACCTAAAAAAATAAATTTGAATTGCTCCCAAAAAATTCAGTTGAACCACATGAAACTGAAGGTATATGACCATTTTGACCTATGAAAATGTCACTTTCAAATGGTTTCAACCTAATATATGCTTCCCAGAATAAGCTCTATGACTGAGATGGTGAAAAAAAAAAAGCACAAGAGAGGGGATTTCAATCCTACTAAAGCAAAAGCTTTTTTTTCTTTTTTAATTTCTATCCACCTCCTTGATGTGGTAAGAGCCATGGGGGCAAGGCCAGAACTCAAGAAAGCAACATCTGGATGGAGCAGGAGGGATCAATTTTTCTGTGGTCTTATAATAAATTAGCAAATGGAGCTTCAAGAGTTTGGGATTGAAAAGACTCCTCTTCCTCAGTCCTTATGCCCCCTGCTTGCTCCCCTCCCCTTCTCTCTCCAGCATTCTGTGCCAATCCACCTCTTCAGAGTCTGGTTCGAGTCCTCTAGGGACTTGGAAGAGTCATGTTATATTGTCTGGAATTCCCCAGAAATTCTTTCTGGTTTTCATAATATCTTCATTTTATAACCAGCCTTGTGGTTGTTTCAGGATTCATGAGAGAGTGACTGAAGAGCCCTTAATTTGAGGAAATGGACCCTCATTAAGACAGTCCACACTCAAAAGAAGCCCCCAAAGTTGAAGCCACCATGGAACTGGCAATAACCCAAATATCCACCAATAGGGGAGAAGTTAAGGGCTTCCCTGGTTGCTCAGCTCGTAAAGAATCTGTCTGCAATGCAGGAGACCCCAGTTAGATTCCTGAGTAGGGAAGATACCCTGGAGAAAGATAGGCTACCCACTCCAGTATTCTTGGACTCCCCTGGTGGCTCAGAGGGTAAAGATTCTGCCTGCAGTGTGAGAGACCTGGGTTCAACCCCTGGATTGGGAAGATCCCCTGGAGGAGCGCATGGCAACCCACTCCAGTATTCTTGCCTGGTGAATCCCCATGGACAAAGGAGCCTGGTGGGCTACAGTCCGTGGCGTCACAAAGAGTCAGACACAACTGAGTGACTAAGTGCAGCACAGCACAAGAGAGAAGTTAAGTAAACTGTTAGATTCATAGTGTAGAGTTATACAGCATTTAAAGAAGTGAGACAGTGTTGTGTACTTAGATGGAAAGAACTCCAAAACAAAAAAGTACATTGCAGGTCGATATGCAAAGTGGATTGTGTGTGTGTGTGTGTGTGTGTGTGTGTGTGAATGAATAGAAAGTGTCTGGAAGTAGAAACATTAAAATGATGACAATGGTCATTTCTGGGCAGAAATGGTCATTTCTGGGCAGAGGTCATTTCTGCCCTCAATGGGGAAGAAAGTCAAGGGGGACTTTGAAAGTAACTATAAAGTTTGTGAGATTATATTTATGTTTCCTTGTGCAATACAAAATAAGTTATTCATAAAGCCATAAAACATTCTTTGCAATAGGTTTATGCCTAATGTTAAAAACTAACCTAATTTGATTTCTCCAAAAGCAGACATTGAGATAAGGATTCAGGTGCAACTGTTTTACTTAGGAATTGATTCTAGAAATTACCAATAAGAGAGGGAAGAAGTGATCCCACCATGGGCATCTGCAGTGTAATCTGCTGGGGACCACGTGCTGAAGAGCATCTCACCTGAGGGTTAGGATGATGGGGTATTTATACACCAAATTTCATCACTCTCTGTTGAAGGATGCTTCTGAGGAACACTAATTCCCTGGCACTTCTGACCTGCCACACAGCTGGACAAGTGAACCATCACAGCTAGAGAAAAGCCTTATGTAAAGAAATGATGGGGCTGGCAGTTGGAAGTCAGGCTGGCACACATGCAAGTGGTAAGAACCAGGGAATTTGAACAAGAAGCCAACAACATCTACAAGACCTATAACTATATCCCGTGTTCAGGCAGCCTCTGAGGTGGGTGTTACCTCTGAGGTGGGTGTTACCTTTCAAAGGGAGAGGCACCTCTCAGAGAAGTTCCCAACAGTGCTCATAGCTAGAGCTTCACATGACTCACATTTCTGCCTAGGAAAACTCAGCCAGCGCACCTCCCAGACTTTCACAGAAAGCCTCACAGGCTCAGCTTCCCCCCAAGGAAAGAACATTCTCTCATCTTCAGGCATTGGCAACAGACAAGTTTAATGGCAAAACCAATAAACACCAAGCATCACTTTCTACAGGACTCAGCCATCCACGGGACCATATAAGATGGTGATTAGAAACCTGGATTCAAACCAAACTTTTCCTATGTGTATAACACACACAAGTCCCTCCCTTTCTAAGTGTCATCTATAAAATTTGCAAAATGGGAAGGCCTACCCCATAGGCTCCTGTGACATGTGCATACCTTTTCAGAAAGCACCCATAAAGCCCTGAGCACAATTCTTGGCACAGAGTTAATACTCAACAAATGCAGCAGGTCCAGAAAGTAGAATTTCAAAAATTATTTTCACACCTGCTGTTTTCTTAACTTTGCTCTGGGAACCATGAGAAAGTAAAAGAGGAAACCTCATGTCTCCTTGAGCAGCAGTAATGTGTCCTCATGAATCACGAGGTTATGAGTCTTCAGACAGGAAATTGAGTCCCTGGGGACTTGGAGAGTCTGCAGCCAGGAATGCAGAGGTGGAGCCCGAAGGAGAAAACTGCTTGGAAGAGGGGACAGTCTGTGACCCTATAACTTCAGGCAGCAGGAAAACATCCCATCCCCTTACATCCTGGTCCCACTAATATGACTGCAGCAAACCTGTTTCTATTGACCAGCCTTGCTCTGATTTAAATTTCAAACAACCCACGGTTTTATTCCACCCCCCCTCACCATCCCTGAGAACTAACCATTTATGGATTTTACAGGCCTCGGAGCCCTCGGCTCAACACACTCGATTTGCACAATCTTTGCATAAGGAAAAAGGCAGTCAATGCAAACTGAATTAATTGTAATTGACCATAATATGCTTACAGAAATGCCATGGAGTTTTCATTAGTAGATAAGCCCCAAAGTATGTGCCGATGATTTACATCTGCAAGAACACACTGCATGGCCACAGTTAATTATGAGACCTGCCACGGGAGGTGCTTCATCAAACCCTGGCAGAGGCCTTCCGAGGGCTAGGGACACCTCCAGGGACCGACACATCTTGACTCACTTCTGATGAAGGGCTTTGAAGTCACTGCCTGGGAAGGCAAAGCCAAGCTGGCCCTGTGGGGACCAGCTGGGTCCTCCTTGCTGCCCCAGCCTCAGGGTCCTTCTGCCTCCTCCCTCAGAGTTGCCAGTCCCTCCCACCCCATCCCAGGTTTCCCAGGTGGCTCAGCAGTAAAGAATCTCCCTGCCAGTGCAGGAGACGCAAGAGACATGGGTTTGATCCTTGAGTTGGGAAGATCCCCTGGAGGAGGAAATGGCAAACTACTCCAACATTCTTGCCTGAAAAGTCTCACAAAGCCTGGCAAGCTACAGTTCATGGGGTCGCAAAGAGTCAGACACGACTGAGCGACTGAGCAGGCATTAACACTATGTTGTATAGCAAGAAACTGAAGATAAAAAGGTTACTGGTCTTTCCCAAGATCACACAGCTGCTAAGTGGTTGAGCGAAGATCGGAATCAAGATCTGCCTGTCTGACCAATGGTGTGCTCTTCATGAGTAGAGAAAAGCCACGCAGCAATAAAGACCCAGCCTAGCCAAAATTAGATAAATAAAAATTTTTTAAATTTTTTTTTAAAAGATGGTCACGTTTTCCCCACCTTTCTGGAAAGGAGTACAGAGGTCATCTCCAAATCAGTCTGTCAATCGAAGTTTAATTCCAATCAAAACCCAAATGGAAATGTTCCTCACCAAATAGAATATACATGCCAACATTCCTAGGTACAACGAGAGGGACTCCGCTCGAACATTCAGTTGGTAGAGGTAAGACTGGCTATGTAATTTGTGGGGCCCCGTGCAAAATGCAGAGCTCTACTTTTTTTTTTTAATTATTAAGAATTTCAAGATGGTGACAGCAGAAAATTAAACCAAACAAGGGGAGAAATCTAGACAAAGGGACCTTTGTGACAGCCCAGGTCGCATGCCCAGGAAGCCAGTTCCTCTAAGACCTAAGGTCAGGAGGGACAGCTAGCATGTGATAGAAACATTTAGGGCTGACAGTAATACATTGAGATGGAGACCCTATTTCACCGAAGGAGAACTAGCCTTATTTGCTGTGAGTGAGGGGGTGGAGTAGAAGGGACAGAAGAAAGGTAAATGGACCCGTAAAAGTAAAGCACAGGGGTCTTCAGAAAAACAGTCAGTCAGTACTGCATAGGGCGTCTGTGGTTGCTCAGCTCGTAAAGAATCTGCCTGCAGTGCAGGAGCCCCTGGTTCGATTCCTGGGTCAGGAAGTTCCCCTGGATAAGGGATAGGCTACACACTCCAGTATTCTTGGGCTTCCCTGGTGGCTCAGAAGGTAAAGAATCCGCCTGCAATGCAGTAGAACTGGGTTCAATCCCTGGGTTGGGAAGATCCCCTGGAGGAGAACATGCAACCCACTCCAGTATTCTTGCCTAGAAAATTCTACAGAGGAGGCTGGCAGGCTACAGTACATGGGGTCGCAAAGCGTCAAACATGCCTGAGCAACTAAGCACAACACAGCACAGTAACCATCCTTTTCTCTGAAAATATGTGAATGCCCTGTGAAGACAGATGTAGCCGCGATGAGCTGGAGCACCTTTGAGAGCCATGCGGCATTTGATTATACACCGCGGCATACCCGTCACCTACCAGCCTCCCTGAACAACCATCATTTGCTTATTTCAGGGCTCCCTAGCTGTTCTCTAAAATCACAACTTCACTAATAACCATATTTAGGATTGAACAAGCACCTCGTATTTCCCCAGGACTTCACAAGCAGTAATTAGTTAATTCAGTGTACTTGAAGAACAGGTGCAAGTCCCAAGTCTGCAAGAGCCAGGTAACTTCCCTGTTCGTAGTGTAGGGAGCGGGTCCTTACACCAGATATCAGAGGCCTGGAAGTGTCAAGTCGTATACAATGTATGATTGTGTGTGTCTTTCTGTCTGTTATGTGAATAAGTGTGCATATGATTGTGTATATGCTTGTATGTAAGGTTGTGACATGTGTGTGTATGCATGTGTATGTGTGTACATGTGCACGCACGTGTTTGGAAATGTCTGCATTGTGTCCTCATAGGGACATCTGGGCCCAAAAGATGAAATAATCACAGCATCAAAGGAGCTTAAGATATAGACTCAGAAAACTCGGGTTAGGACCCAGGTCCAGCCACCTAGTGGTTATCCAAACTTGTTCACGTCAGCCCCCCCACCTCTTAGTTTACTCATCCATAATGGAAGAATACCTTCTTCTCTCAGGAGTGAAGATTAAATAAAAATCCTATGGCAAAGTCAGAACCCATCAGTGTCTCAACTCTCTGTCTTCTACTTTCTCATTCATTCCATTCCCGGACAGCAAACCCCGTCTCAGTCTCCAAGTCTGTTCAGCATTATGTGTGAGAGAGAGAGGAGGAGGAGGTAAGGAAAGCTGAAGAGATAGATGGAAGAGTATGCAGTGAGTGGATTGCTGGAAACAAAGTTTCTCTCGGTGCAAGGAAAACAGTAGGAGTTTATAGAGCTAAGACTGAGGGTGCTCATTTGTAAACCAGAACTTGCGACCTTTAGGTCACTTATGTAAGTATTACCAGATCCCACAGCTACAGTGGTGAGCCACAGTGAGCAACAGCAGCCTTTATCAGTTGAGCACCTGTGAAGTCAAGTTCATTTGAAGAAAACAGTGACCATTTAAATCACTGTTATCTTCCATGGTGGCTCAGATGGTAAAGAATCTGCCTGCGATGCAGGAGACCCGGGTTCAATTCCTGGGTCAGGAAGATCCCCTGGAGAAAGGAATGGCAACCAACTCCAGATCCTTGCCTAGAGAATTTAATGGAAAGAGTAGCCTCTTAGGCTACAGTCCATGGGGTTGCAAAGAGTCAGACAAGACTGAGCGAATAACTCTTTGACTTTTCACTATCTCCCACCACCTCCTGTGTGTTCAGTTCTGCTGGGCCAGCATGCCTGATGATGAAGAAATCATTGAGACTGGTGCAGAAGGAAGGGTGTTCACATATATCTTCTAATTTTCTTGAAATGTGTACAAACCATCATTCCAACAATAGACTATAACTGCAGCAGACACTAAACGATGAAAGTAGAGCATAGAATCTATCCTAATTATTGATTCTGATTGTTAAAGAATTTACCCATATGCGTGAGCACTGGTCATACTCACCAACAGGTACAATTTCTCTAATAAAAGGACTTGCATGTTTATGTACTAAATTTTGTAAATGTTGCATTACAAAAATAAAAAGGCATGTGCCCCTAAGGGGACCTTACATACCGTTCCTGCTCTGTATTTCTTGCCTCAGTAAAAAGATTCTTCCATTTCACTTGCTATTAAGGAAATATATCTTTAATGCAGTCTGTTGCTGTCTTTCTGTCAATCACTATCTTCACGTAGCTACATCACAGCATCTTTTAGTCTGATTGACACATTCAGAGACTTGGCCAGAAGGCAAGTAAGAGAGCCAGACTTCAAATTGAGATCTGCAGTCCAATGTTGATTCCTGGACCCCATTCAGAGGTCTGCTGCTGCTGCTGCTGCTAAGTCGCTTCAGTTGTGTCTGATTCTGTGGGACCCCATAGATGGCAGCCCACCAGGCTCCACCATCCCTGGGATTCTCCAGGCAAGAACACTGGAGTGGGTTGCCATTGCCTTCTCTAATGCATGAAAGTGAAAAGTGAAAGTGAAGTCGCTCAGTCGTGCCTGACTCCCAGCAACCCCGTGGACTGCAGCCCACCAGGCTCCTCCGTCCATGGGATCCTCCAGGCAAGAGTACTGGAGTGGGGTCATTATTGGCTTAAAGCAAAATGTGCTGGAAAGATCCTGAAATAGGGATGGCTGGACAAAGAGACCCTACATCTCAGCCTTTGTCTTCCCCAAGCCCCTCTGCTCCAAATGACTGAACCCACCAGCTCTGAGAGCTGAAAACAGACAGAGCATCTCTGGGTGGGTATGATTCAACCATTCACACAAACGATTTTAAGACCTGAGAAAGACTTACCCTGCAGAGTCACCCTGGCATTTGGAAAGGAGGCTGATAACAGTGATCAATGACTAATAGTGAGTAGATCAGCTAAGAAGACAAAATCCTGGGTTCAGAATTAGGCACAAACTTGCATGTTATTTAGAGTATGAAAATAAATTACAACACACTACATTTTTTTAAAAGTGACAGATAACACCAACATTACAAAATTCTGGAAAATAACATTAGATTCGTATTAAATATCACACAGATGCAACACTACAATAATTCTTAACTTTGGCTGGCTGCATATTCTTTGATCTCCTTTTCATATGTTGATGAGCATGTAATAAGTTCTGTGGGGAAAAAAACAAAGTGAACTCAGACTTTCTGCATTATTTTCACCCTGGCATGGTACAGTGAAACTGGGTTTTTCTTTCAGCTTTACTGATTCATTAGAAATGCCACCAAAAATTTTTGGATTGTTGATAAATTTGAGAATTCTTCTATCAAGTTTATTTTCTATATGATCTATGAAATTTTAGGAATCTTCAAAAGTTTTCTTGTACTACAAGTAAAGTACTATTTGAATGAGCAACATCCATGGAGCGGGACTTTGGCGGGAAAAAAAAACATGCAAACAAGAGGCTCCAAAGTGAAGTGTTACTAGCTTCTCAGTAAACTCCCATCTGATTACCTTACAAGGTCCTGCCCTGACAGTCTTTGGTTTTCTGTTCTAACTCATTGCTTGTCACATCCCTTTGTTCAGTCTTCTCCAGCCACTCAGCCTTTGTGTTTTCACCTAATGTTCATGCTTTTTTCCCATTATCAGACCTTTGCACAGGCTGTGCCCCCTGCCTGGAGTTTCTTCCCTACTACATAATTCTTCATTTCACTGATTCCTTCAGATCCTCCTTCAGTCTCCATCATCATTCACTTCTGAATGTCTTCCCTCCCTACATCAAATCCTCTATTTTTCTTAACCCATACACCTCTTGCTCAAAATACCAAACTCAAGTTTACATGTTGTTCTGGAATTATTTAACTCACCTGTCTCTCTCTCCTAAGAGAGCTCTAAGAGAGTGGGAGCCACATTTACTTTTGTTCCTGCATTGTATTCCCAATGCTTCATACACAGTCTGGATCATAGAAGGGGCTTAACAAATATTTACTGATCGCCTCTGGATAACTAAAGGAGAAGAGACATGTTGAAATTGACCAGTGGTGTCCTTTCTCACTGCAAGAAAAGCAATTGAGAAAATAAAGCTTGGTTTCCCTTTGGCTTCATTTCACCTGAGTCAACTGACTGCCTGTTGGTGGATCTCAGATATCCAGCCAGCCTCTGTGAAAATATCTTAGTCCTAAAACATGCCTTCTGCACTTTGAGAAACCACAGGTGTTTCTATAAATACCAGAGAAAACCAAAATCTGAAGTCTGAGGTGAAAAGAAATATGGATGAAATGTTTAATAAAATAGTTCAGGAAAGGATACAGATGTAGCATAGCTAAGAGGAGAAGTTGAGGTTGGGCAGCTGTGTTTTCCAAAAAGATCAAATATCCTCTCTCCTACCTTGAGATGCTGGCCTAAACTTCACACCAGAGCATGCTTTGTAGATGGGTCTTAGCCTGTCTGTATGGTGGGAGCATGGACTTCTGAAAAGGTCTCCTCCTCTGGTCTTTATCCACCACTAGAGCTAACTTTCTTTTGGTTAGACATTGTACTTGAAGAGTTTTAGACCCTGACTTTTCTGGCTCCATACAACTCCTGGGATGGGGCCCAGCCTTTTCTTATTCAACACCTAAGCAAAGCTAATAAGAAGAAGGACTCAGCC
The DNA here is from genome assembly GCF_002263795.3 of Bos taurus. Lineage (NCBI taxonomy): Eukaryota > Metazoa > Chordata > Mammalia > Artiodactyla > Bovidae > Bos > Bos taurus. The sequence goes on along the minus strand of NC_037340.1, from coordinate 68,100,149 downwards.
CACCAACAGGCGGGAACTGAAATTATATACACTATCCATCGATTTCAAATTACATGAGACCCAGACATCTACATGCCCTTTAACTAGTATCTTCTTCTAATGAAGACTGGTTAGTGGGTTTCAAATTGCATGCCAACTTTGTTACTTGTCAGGGGTGATATTTGAAAGGGATTCATGTCGAGTAGGCTCAAAGTCCTGTTTGATTAACAATGTCTCTTCCGATCAAGAGAAAGGGTGGTAATGGCCCACATGTCACATATTTGGTTTCCTTGTTTTAACTCCTAAAATTTGGTCCAAGGCTTATGACTGGGTTTTAGCCCAACATTAACTTAAGTTTCTCCAGAGGCAGAGAGTCTGCCATGAATCCAATTGACATGCTATAATATAATATTTCACAAGTGTTGCCTTGACCCAGTTTTGAAATCATGGCTAAAAACTTTCAATCCCCTTCATGGGTAGTTTGCTAAGCCTCTACACCAAGCAAATTAAAAAGCAGAGACATTACTTTGCCAACAAATTTCCATAAAGTCAAAGCAATGGTTTTTCCAGTAGTCATGTACTGATGTGAGAGTTGGACCATAAAGAAGGCTGAGCAACAAAGAATTGATGCTTTAGAATTGTGGTGCTGGAGACGATGCTTGAGAATCCCTTGGACAGCAAAGAAATCAAACCAGTCAATCCTAAAATCAACCCTGAATATTCATTAGAAGAACTGATGCTGAAGCTGAAGCTCTAGTACTTTGGCCACCTGGTGCAAAGAGCCAACTCATTGGAAAAGACCTGATGCTGGGAAAGACTGAGGGCAGGAGGAGAAGGGAGCAACAAAGGATGAGATGGTTGGATGGCATCACTGACTCAGTGGACATGAGTTCGAGCAAGCTCCAGGAGAAGGTGAAGGACAGGGAAACCTGGTGTGCTGCAGTTTACAGGGTTGCAAAGAGTCAAACGCAACTTAGCAACTGAACAGTAACAAGAACTACACCAACCCTGTCTCTTACTGGGGTCCAGGGTCAGATGCCCAACTAGCTAGGGACAGCCCCTAAGCCCAGGTGCCCCTGCAATTACTCAACAGATCCAATCTCGAGGAAGCTTTCGAAATCCACTCTGCTTGCCATGCATAAGCTCCTCCTACAGCTCCAGCTTGCTGTGACTTTGCCCCCACATGTAATGCCCTGTGTGTCCCTACATGGAAGTCTTCTCTTCTTTTCTTATTTGGAGCCATAAATAACAAAGAGTTCGCCTTTCATCTATCTGAGTGTCAGGGTGTTGTATCTGTTATCCAAAGAATCTTTAGATCTTATAAAACACATGTCCAATGGCTTTGTCCTGCCTGGCCAGTGTCATCCCTTATGAACTAAATTCCCACTTCCAAAACCCCCACTCCCAGGAACAACTGTGCATTTATTTCATATTGCAAAGCTCTTTCTTGCTGGGGATGATTTCTCAAGCCTCCTGCTCAGCCTCTGAGAAGTTCTTTTAGCTAAAACTCTAGATAATGTTCTTCTACTTCTGGCATGTGAGAGTGTTGTTTGGGGTGTGGGGTCTGCAGAAGCCCTGGGAGGTCCCACTTTGTATCTGAGGCACCTTCTCCCCAGTCTGAGAGCTCTGGCCTACAGACAGCTACAGAGCCCTCTAAGGATGCAACCCTCAAAATACCTGCAGGATAGACTATGGTAAAGCAAGGAAACTCCATTCCATCCTTTTAGATTTGTAAATACTCTTCTTTTTCTTCCTTCATCTTATCTGCCTCCCAGGCGAGCTTGCTTCCCGAGAAGGAGGTCATGTCACACTTTCGTTCTCAAACGTGTCCTTAAGACAGACTTTCCACTCCGACTAAAGAACAAAAACACTGTTACAACCACGACATGGTCAATTCTGAGAAAATACCTAGAATTCAGAAACAGTGCCAACTTCTACTGGGATACCCAGGATAGATTTGTGCTATTGGGAAGGCAGACAGGGGGGATGAGGAAGGGCCAGCAGGGAGCTGGGAGCAGACAGACAGTCCTCTCATCTTGAGGGGCAGAGAACCACCAGGAAAATTCAAAATAGGGGAATTTCTCTCGAATTTCTAATGAGGAAATTTTATCAGTGGCAATGAAAACTGAGTTCCCTGAGATGCATCACACTGGGAAGATGGCTTCTATATCTTGAAGCCATCTTAATGGTAGATTTACAGCTTGGTCTGGTTACAGCAGACCAAAATGGAGACAGTCTAGGACACATATACTGCAAAGACTTTGTCAAAGAACCAAGAGCTCTGATCCTGGAAAAGAGATGATCTGTGCTCAGGAAGAAAGGAATTAGAGAAGTCTCTTATTTTAAGATGATGATGAGAGCTAACATCTACAGAAGGTGTGCCTGTGCCATACACTTTATTTCTTGGGCTTCACATCGATGTACCTTGTAGGGTAGGTGCTACCATTATGCTCACTGAACCAATGAGGAAACCAAAGTTCGGAGATGTGAAGCAACTTAAGCTCACATAGCAATATCCACCAGGGTCGGGATCCAAACTCAGACCAACCTGGCACAAAAAGCAAGTCTCTTAGCCACTGTCCTATTATACAAAGAACAGGTGTCCATCGTTATGCAAAAACTGCATCAGGTCCACAATCTGGCCTCCAGTGGGGTCTCCTCCAGTGAGACTGCCTAGACTTCAGTTCCTCAAGTCCCTATTAGCAACATGGAAGGAATCTCAGTAACAGCAGCCATGTTGATCTACAGAACATAGAATGATCGACCTTTAGGGCACATTTTTACGTCAAAACCAGAGAAAAGTGTGCACTTTTATTTGGATTACACTAGAAGGGAGGCTTCCCTGGTGGCTCAGATGGTAAAGAATCTGCCTGCAATGCAGGAGACCTGGGTTTGATCCCTGCATCCAAAAGATCCCCTGGCGAAGGGACTCACTTCAGTATTCTCACCCGGAGAATCCCATGGACAGAGGAACCTGGAAGGCTACAGCCCATGGGGTCACAGAAAGTCAGACACGACTGAGTGACTAACACTCAGAAGCAGACCAGGAGATAAAGATTCGAGTACAAGCAGTTTATTTGAGAGAGAATCCCAGAAAATGAGTAAGACTGGGAGAAAGTGAAATGGGGGAGAAAGAACAGCCAGTAAGTGTAGGTTTTCAAGCAAGTTTCCATGGTGGGTAACTGGAGCTTCACAACTCTGGAGAACTTGGGAGTCCATGTAGAACATGTGGTCTTGTTGATTTGATTTGGAACCGTGAAGACATTTTATATAATTATAACACAATGTTATAAATAATTTTATAGATCAGTGGGTGTTATTTATGTATTAAGTTATAATTTTACAGTTGCAATTTTAAAGGCAATCCTTATAAAAAATGAGCAAATTAAGCAAATACATCTATGTATTGAGCTAGTGGTACAATCACACAGACAGAACGATGTCAAGTGATTTTAAGATACAGTAATCAGACTCTTCATCCCCTGTGGGATATGCCCAGCCTAACTGAATTTTAAAAATAAAATAAAATTTAGAGTATATTCAATAATCATGCCATTGGTGGAAGCGTTATTCTGGGACAGTTGAGTTGGTATAAAACATGTGTGTTTGCCTTTGGGAACTGGAATATTATTCAACAAAAGAAATAGGAAATGCAGATATAAGATCAAAAAAGGTGAGTGAAAATAATGTCATTTCTTAGATCCAAGTTTCAGTGAAAACTCAAGATGTGTTGTCCCTTTAAAAGTATGTTATGCCCAACATGCATTCACTTAAAAGCCTTTGAAACAATGGTGAACCCAATAGCAATGAACACCTTGAAACCCAAATTGTGGGTGTCTAAATGTCATTCTCCACTGAAAGAAACAGGGACTGTCTAGTTTGGAAGAGAAAAACATACAAGATGAGTCTGGACTATATCATGAAACCAGACAGCAAGAAACTATGGAAAATCATGCAGTCATGTCAGAAGGACTCAGAAGTGAACTTAAAGAGTTGTCCGCAAGAGAATTTGATCTCAGTGAGAGAACAACTGTGACGGGTTGAAATCCATCCAATACTTTCAAATCCATGCGTGCAAAATGAGAGTCATAACAAAATAAGATCACTGGTGTCCCACATTGAATGCTGGAGAACCAGCTCATTATTTTGAAAACTAGAAAATAAAGGGAAAGAAATGGCAAGCATTAACTTCTCTTCCTCATATAAACTCTATCTTTGGATGATAAATAGTTGACGAGAAGAAGATTTCTTTAAAAGAGATTCAGAAAATGAATGAGAAAGAAAGATGGGGTTAAAAGTATCGTTGATTAAAACGATCAGTGGTGGTTGCTACCATCAGAAGAGTCAACCAGACTTTCTAATATTCAGGACACTGTACCATGAAGTATGAAGTATGTTTGCCAAAAACCAAAACCTGAATCTGATCAGAATTCTAGATCTAACTTCTAATTTACAGGAAAAACCAGGGGGCAAAGGAACATCATGTTAAACCACACCACTAAAATGCAAACAGCAAAATGCAGACGGTGAGGAATTCTTTAAGACAAACAACCCAGTTTTTTTTTTTAACAAGTAAATCTCAAGGGGAAAAAAATAGGTCAAGAGAGACTTAAAATACCTATGAACTAATTACAATATATAGACCATATTTTGATACTGATTCAAACAAACAAATTACTTTCAAAATTTTATATATATATATATATATGGTTAGGGAATTTGAGCAGATTAGATAATAAAGAATGGGCATTAATATATTTGGATATGATCAAAGTGTTTTGTTTATTTTTAAGAAACAATCTGTATCTTAAAGATATATATACTGAAGCATTTAGAGAGGAAATAATATTTGGAGTTTGCTTCCAAACAATACAAGGAGGAGAGAGGAAGTGTGTGGAGCTTACATAAAAACAAGATTGGGCACTAGTTAATAATTTTTTAAGCAGAGCAAAGGGTGCGTGGATAGAGGTCTGTTATACAATCCTGCCTCCCTGATTTCTGCTTAATATTTTTCATAATACAATTTAAAGTTACACACACACACTAAAAATTAATATCTGTGGAAAATTTTGCTCCAGAGAAGAAAAGGTGGAACTAAGCTAGGCAGACACAAGTCTGGAGCAAGCAGAGTCGGTCCAGGGCATCCTTTGCATCTGCAGAGGCCCTCACAGAGCCACAAGAGGATGAACTCAAGAGACTGAACTTTGGCATCAAGCAGGTCATCCAGCTCCATTACTTAGTTACATGGAGGTGCTCCAGTGTCCTCACCTGAAGAATGGGAATCACAGTAGTAGCCACCTTGCCCAGGACAGAGAGGCTCAGGTGAACTGATGCATGGATGATGCTTACTTAGCAAAGCCCTTACCACACAATTAACTATTGACATAATTATCTTCATCTTCCCTGTAAGCTACCATGAACCAAGTGGATATTGCTGGCACAGTAACTCATAGGAACCACAGCTGGTGGCCCAGACTCCAGACCTGTCTATATCTCTCCTCAGTCATCCTTGGCAGCTTCCGGTTATAGCAGCCAACTGGAGCACTCATCTCAAACCCCCATTTTCCAGAGCCTTCACTCTCCCCCATTCCCTCACTTTCTCTCTTGCTCCCTCTCTGCTTTTCCCTCCATCCTTTCTTCTTTCCTTCTTTCTCCAAAGCAGCACTTTCCAAGTGACAAGTGAAGCAATAATCTAAGCAATAATTTAACTCCTTGCTTCCTACTTAAAAATCCCCTAATTACTGGGTAATGGGTCCACAGAGGCATTTGGGCTGGGTGAGCTCAGCCCTGCAGGCACAGCTATAGTTCATCTGTCTGCTCCCTAATAGCACTCTAAAGTTCACCCTTATAAACATGTCACTGAGCCTGTAATTGAGTGACTGGTCATTAGGTTCCACGAGAGGTACCTGTGGGTCACCGATCACTCAGAGGTGATGGATCTTTCTCCAATACCTCTGCTGGGCTTGCCACAGAGCTCTCTATCACCTCGGAGCAGAGCATTACTCTCCAGGAAGTCTACAGTGGGCCCCGGTAGGCTGCCTTAACCTTGGACTTGCATGGGGAAGGGCCAGACGGAGGAGAGGGTAGGGTAGGAACACACAGGCTCCTGCTTCTCTCACTGACTCTGCTAGAAGCCTGTCCTGGGATGGTCATATAGGAGACACTGAAGTGAAAAGACACCATGAGGCAATAAGGATTCAGTGCAAGAATAATTGCTCTGTGGAGTTAAAGTCGATTTGAGAGCAGAGGCATTGTTGTTAAGACAAGGAAAAAAGGATTGGAGCTTTGTGTTACTAGATTTAGCTTAACATACCAGAAACATCTGTCACCTGTGAGCTGCGCTCCCTTGAGTAAGTCACTTGACCTCTCTGCTCCTCGATTTCCTCATTCAAGGAATAGAATGTTTTCCCTCCAGGATTGTGCTGAAGATTATCTGAGATAATATATATCAAAGTGTTTTTCAGTGTCCACTCAGGAGGCATTCAACAAGTTATTAGTTCATTCTAAATAAACCTATTTTTCCTGAAAGAAAGTCACTCAGTCATGTCCAATTCTTTGCGACCCCATAGACTGTAGCCTACCAGGCTCCTCTGTCCATGGGATTTTCCAGGCAAGAGTACTGGAGTGGGTTGCCATTTCCTTCTCCATTTTTCCTGAGATTCTCTCAAAAATGCTCTGTTGTCTTTTTGATGATGATGGAGACATCGAACATAGTAGCTAATGCTCTGACGCTAGGTTGATTAGAATCAAATTCTGACTCTACCCCCTTAATAGCAGTGTGACCCTAGACAAGTTACTTAACCTCTCTGAGCTTCAGCTTCCTCCTTCACAAAAAGAATTTTAACAGTAGCCAGCAGCTATCTCAAAGAGTTCCTATAGGGATTAAATGAAATCATACATGTAAGTTACTAACCATAGTTGAAAGTCATCTTTCAATAAATACTGGCTCTTTCACGAGGCCCATGTTTAGGGAAATGAAGGGGGAAAACAACTTTATTCCAGCTCCATAATTAAATATCATATCCTGAACTTTCAAATGTCAAGGAAATTCAACGTTTTAACATTTTAAATCTATCTCCAATTATACTGACCTCAAAGAGTTCCCCAGCCCATTGGTGGGAATAAGCCTTGAGGAAGAGAACAGCTAATTTAGAATTAAATCAGTCTCTTGTTTCCTGCCAGACTGAGTGTTACAGGGTGGAAATCCCACAGGAGGAGGAAGAGGCAGCTGCTGGGGAGAGAAGGCTCCAGTACAGATGGGGCCATTCTGAGCTGTAAGGACAGCAGGGCAGGATGGTGGTAGTGATGGGCTGGGGGAGGGGGCATCCGGATGGGACCGATGAGGGTAAAAATCCACAGGCAGGGACATGAGGGCATGAGGAGTCTGGCCTGCTGAGTGCCCCCGACCCCAGAGTTTGTGCTACGAAGGAGTAAATAGGCAACTCAACAAACCAAAACTGTTTCCTGAAAGCCTATTCTGTGATGAGCATTAAATTAAACATTTTATTGGTTCCCATATGAACCCTGTATAGGCTGGACTCACATTTTTAGTCCATGCTGAGAACTGGACATGGAACAACAGACTGGTTCCAAATAGGAAAAGGAGTACATCAAGGCTGTATATTGTCACCCAGTTTATTTAACTTCTATGTAGAGTACATCATGAGAAACGCTGGACTGGAAGAAACACAAGCTGGAATCAAGATTGCCGGGAGAAATATCAATAACCTCAGATATGCAGATGACACCACCCTTATGGCAGAAAGTGAAGAGGAACTCTAAAGCCTCTTGATGAAAGTGAAAGTGGAGAGTGAAAAAGTTGGCTTAAATCTCAACATTCAGAAAATGAAGATCATGGCATCCGGTCCCATCATTTCATGGGAAATAGATGGGGAAACAGTGGAAACAGTGTCAGACTTTATTTTTGGGGGGCTCCAAAATCACTGCAGATGGTGACTGCAGCCATGAAATTAAAAGACACTTACTCCTTGGAAGGAAAGTTATGACCAACCTAGATAGCATATTGAAAAGCAGAGACATTACTTTGTCAACAAAGGTTCATCTAGTCAAGGCTATGGTTTTTCCTGTGGTCATGTATGGATGTGAGATTTGAACTGTGAAGAAGGCTGAGTGCTGAAGAATTGATGCTTTTGAACTGTGGTGTTGGAGAAGACTCTTGAGAGTCCCTTGGACTGCAAGGAGATCCAACCAGTCCATTCTGAAGGAGATCAGCCCTGGGATTTCTTTGGAAGGAATGATGCTGAAGCTGAAAGTCCAGTACTTTGGCCACCTCATGTGAAGAGTTGACTCATTGGAAAAGACTCTGATGTTGGGAGGGATTGGGGGCAAGAGGAGAAGGGGACGACAGAGGATGAGATGGCTGGATGGCATCACTGACTCGATGGACGTGAGTCTCAGTGAACTCCAGGAGTTGGTGATGGACAGGGAGGCCTGGCGTGCTGCGATTCATGGGGTCGCAAAGAGTCGGACACGACTGAGCGACTGATCTGATCTGATCTGATCTGCTGCACACTCTAACCACTTTTATTACCACGTTCGGATTCTCCAGCTCAGGACAAGATGGCCCTGCCCAGTGACCCATCCTTTAGCTTGGGCAGCATTTACACCTTCATCCACTCACCGACATCTCCTACTAGTATATTTCACTTTGCTTTTATCATGTTATACTATTGAGTGCAGAGGCATCACTTTGCCAACAAAGGTCTGTTCTAGTCAAAGTTGTGGTTTTCCCAGTAGTCATGTATGGATGTGAGATGGACTATATAGAAGGCTAAGCAACAAAGAATTGATGCTTTTGAACTGTGGTGTTGGAGAAGACTTGAGAGTCCCTTGGCTGCAAGGAGATCAAGCCAGTCAGTCCTAAAATAAACCCTGAATATTTGTTGGAAGGACTGATGCTGAAGCTGAAGCTCCAATACTTTGGCCACCTGATGTGAAGAGCCAACTCAGTGGGAAATATCTGACGCTGGAAAAAATTGAGGGCAGGAGAAGAAGGTGGTGACAAAGGGTAAGATGGTTGGATGGCATCACCGACTCAATGGACATGAATTTGAGCAAACTCTGGGAGATGGTGAAGGACAGGAAAGCCTGGTGTGCTGCAGTCCGTGGGGTCGCAAAGAAGCGGACACAACTTAGCGACTGAACAACAACAATACATATATCCCCTCACTCTTGAGCCTCCCTCCAAGGCTCCACTCTTGAGCCTCCCTCCAATTCTAAGAAGCACAGGTTTCAGGAAAGTGAAGCAACTGAAGCAAAGATGATAATACTTTGGCATTCTCAACAAGGCAGAGCTTCCATTTCAAGTTACTCACTTTTATTAAATCGGTCAACTGTACGTTCAGTTGTGAAGGAACAAATGAAAATATATTTAATGAATACTCATTTAGAGCTAAGTACCAGACCCTGCTTTAAGCAATTTGCAAATATTAACTTTTTAAAAATTAAAGAAGTTAATAAAAATCATGAGGACACATTAAACAAACATAAATTGAGGGACATTCTGAAAAATAAATGCCCTTCCTTTTAAAATGTCAAGGTTAATCAGAGGCAAAGAATGAGAAACTATTCTAGATTAAAGGAGACTAAAGAATATGACAACAGAATGAAATGAACTGTATTTGTTTGTATCCTGGATCAGAAACTTTGTATTTATTTATTTATTATTGCTGTAAAGAACATTAGAGTGATATCTGGCAAAATTTTAATAAGGCCTGTAGAATATTTAATTTTTGTGTACTAATGCTAAGCAATTTCCTGATTTTGATAATGCTTCTATGGTGAAATAAGAGAATGTCCTTGTTTTTAGAAAATGCAACTAATGCATTTTAGGTGTAAAGAAGCATTATGTCCACATTTTACTCTGAAAATGATTCATAAAGAAATAATAAAATTGAAAATTGTTCATAAAGAGAAAATAAAGCAAATATGAACATGCTAACATTTGGGTAAATAGAAGTGAGGATTCATAGGAATTCATTTTATTATTTTTCCATATTTCTATGTCTGAAATTATTAAGCAAAAAAATTAAAAATAGAAAAGATATCATCATAATTATTTCTAAATGATATAGTATTATTTTAAGTGATAAAATTTTTCTCCCTGGGACAAAACATTGCTTAAACTTAGAAATACTGGCTGGTTTAACTTAGAAATATTGGCTGGTTTTTCAATTTTTTGTGCATGCTTTTAGAAAGGTGTTAGGTGAAAAACAGGAGACAACATTGACAATGAAGTTCTTCTGCAGGCATTCAAGTGAGAGGAGATTGACCTGAACTAACATGGCATGACCAAACTAGATAGCATATTCAAAAGCAGAGACATTACTTTGTCAACAAAGGTCCGTCTAGTCAAGGCTATGGTTTTTCCAGTGGTCATGTATGGATGTGAGAGTTGGACTGTGAAGAAAGCTGAATGCCGAAGAACTGATGCTTTTGAACTGTGGTGTTGGAGAAGACTCTTTAGAGTCCCTAGGACTGCAAGGAGATCCAACCAGTCCATTTTAAAAGAGATCAGTCCTGAGTGTTCTTTGGAAGGACTGATGCTAAAGCTGAAACTCCAATACTTTGGCCACCTCTTGAGAAGAGTTGACTCATTGGAAATGAGTCTCATGCTGGGAGGGATTGGGGGCAGTAGGAGAATGAGATGGCTGGATGGCATCACCAACTTGGTGGACATGAGTTTGAGTGAACTCCCGGAGTTGGTACTGGACAGGGAGGCCTGGCATGCTGCAACTCATGGGGTCACAAAGAGTCGGACACGACTGAGTGACTGAACTGAACTGAACATGGCATCCATGGATTGGGGTAGATCTACATAAACACAGAAGATGCTCCACTGGACTTGGTGGCTAATTAAATATGGCCAGAAAGTGAGAGGGAAGAGGAGGCTAGGGATTTAAGCCTTGGAAATTTGAAGAATTCCAGCACTTGATGGACCTAAAACTAGAACAAAAGCCCGACCACTGAGGTTCACTCTGCCTCCCTACCATTTTACTGTATGACCTTGGGCAAGTCACTTACCCTTTCTGGATTCCATTGGTAAAATATGTTTTTGGATAGAGTGATGTCTTCCCATTCTAAAAGCATTTTCCTATAAATCAGGGTTGGTAAGGGCAACAGCCAACAGAGAGGTGACTCAACTCAGGGTGGGTGTGTAGTGTTGAAGGTAAAAACATTTGAATGGAAATCCCAAAAGCATTACCTTGCAACTTACAAAATTGCTGTTTTTTTTAAAAACAAACACATTAAATATTATCAATTCCAAATGGCTTAACCTAATATGAGAAATTTAAGACCGGAACTAAAAGAAGCAAGGAATGGATTTGCAGATGTGGAAACCTACTCGGTAAAGGTGAGAGCTTTCTGAAGATGGAAGTGTGTGGAAAAAGAAGAAAATAGAGCCCAGGATAGAATTTCATTGATGACAGAGATTACATGAATTCTTTAATCACAAAAATGAATATTCATTGGAACCCAGCTCTGGGCCAGGCATTCTGCCAATGGGTACAAATCCAGAAGTGAATTAAGCAGGTACTTAACCCCTGCACTCTCGAAGATCTTAGTATGGAAGAGAAAGAGGAGCCAGGAGGCAAGCATAACTGTAGCTCCTAACAGCACTATTCACCAAGCATTTACTGCATGCTGTGCACTTGGAAAAAAAACAGACATGAATGAGCCAATTCTTCAGGTGCTCTAGGCTTTCACCACACCCATCTCAAGGCCATGCTTAACACTTCATCAGATGAGCCCTGCCAAAGACCCAGATGCAGAATGCTTTAATGGAAACCAGACATCTTACTGAAAACACCCTAGTGAAATGGGAGGGAAAGCTTCACATTACTCCTCATACACAAGAAACTTGAATGAATTCCCTATTCTCCCCCAACATCCCAGTTTCACGTAATGTGTTCCTTTCTCCTGCCCCCATGTGTGGCAGGTGAATAAGACTGGGTCTACAGAGGTCATCCTCAGCCTGTCTCTCAACTTTTAGAAATGTAGTCTGAAAGTCTGCTCTGGGAAGTACCAATTATGGGATGATGGCTGGGTATCCTCTAGCAGGTTACCAGTTTTCTTCTGGCTTATCAAGTCCCCATACTTGGACCCCTCTGAGAGTTGACAGCTGATCCATAGGACTCAAGTTCGATCAGGATTGTGATTTCACTACATTAAGGACCCCTTCAATCGTATTCCCCTGCCCAGACACTGGGAAAAGCTCCACTTTCTTCCAAAATATCTGCACTATGCCTTACACCAAAGATGGCATTAATTAGCATGCAAATAGTAATGATTACTATCTATATTGAGTTCTCATAGGTCAATCTCACTTATTATATGTATATTTATATATATTATTATAGATTAAAATAATAATAATTATATATATATATATATAATAAGTGAGATTGACCTATGAGAACTCAATATAGATATTAAAGCTCAACATTCAGAAAATGAAGATCATGGCATCTGGTCCCATCACTTCATGGGAAATAAATGGGGAAACAGTGGAAACAGTGTCAGACTTTATTTTTCTGGGCTCCAAAATCACTGCAGATGGTGACTGCAGCCATGAAATTAAAAGACGCTTATTCCTTGGAAGGAAAGTTATGACCAACCTAGATAGCATATTCAAAACAGATACATTACTTTGCCAACAAAGGTCCATCTAGTCAAGGCTATGGTTTTTCCTGTGGATGTGAGAGTTGGACTGTGAAGAAGGCTGAGCACCGAAGAATTAATGCTTTTGAACTGTGGTGTTGGAGAAGACTCTTGAGAGTCCCTTGGACTGCAAGGAGATCCAACCAGTCCATTCGAAGGAGATCAGCCCTGGGATTTCTTTGGAATGAATGATGCTAAAGCTGAAACTCCAGTACTTTGGCCACCTGATGCAAAGAGTTGACTCATTGGAAAAGACTCTGATACTGGGAGGGATTGGGAGCAGGAGGAGAAGGGGACGACAGAGGATGAGATGGCTGGATGGCATCACTGACTCGATGGATGTGAGTTTGAGTGAATTCCGGGAGTTGGTGATGGACAGGGAGGCCTGGCGTGCTGCGATTCATGGGGTCGCAAAGAGTTGGACACGACTGAGTGACTGAACTGAACTGGTGTGCTTTATTGGATTATTGAATTTATATAATAACAAATACTATCATTATTCCTATTTTGCAGATGGGAAAACTGGGGATCAGAGAGGAATCAAATTTAGGAAGTGACAGAGATGTCTTTTGAACGCAGGCCATTTGATTACGGAACCTAAACCCTTAACCATTAAGTTACGTGTAATTAGATTATATGTCAATTTCTTTTATTGAACAGTGGATGTCACAAATATATTTTTGCTACAAGAAGGCGATGGCACCCCACTCCAGTACTCTTGCCTGGAAAATCCCATGGATGGAGGAGCCTGGTAGGCTGCAGTCCATGGGGTCGCTGAGGGTTGGACATGACTGAGCTACTTCACTTTCACTTTTCACTTTCATGCATTGGAGAAGGAAATGGCAACCCACTCCAGTGCTCTTGCTTGGAGAAACCCAGGGACAGGGGAGCCTGGTGGGCTGCCGTCTATGGGGCCTCACAGAGTCGGACACGACTGAAGTGACTTAGTAGTAGTAGTAGTAGTAGTAGTACATACTACAAAGGGCATTGGCTATATGGGCTAAGTATCAGTAGTAGAAATTCAGAACATTTTTATTTTCAGCTCTGTGCTTTCCTTATTGGGTTTTTACTGTGAGCATGTGTCACTTTAAAGTTAATTACTTTGGCCTGTTGGAAATATTTTTATAAGTATGAGGAAAAATATACCAAAATTACATGCTCACCACTCACATTTAACAAATACTGTTTTGTCATATTGGCTTCGAATTTTTTTAAGAAATAAAACTTTCCAAATTGAAATGAGAAACTCCCCATTCCACCACGACATCTTTTCCCTCTTATTATGCCTCCAAACTTACCAACATCCAGGGGTGATGCCTTCTTTTCTGAGTTTTTAAGGCTTACCTACATCTGTTTATATTTGCATCAAGAAAAAACATACTACATATGGATGTTTCTATAAATAACATATAGTGGTCCTGCTGGCTTTTTATGTGTAGCTTCCTTCTGCAGGCATTTTCAGCGCTGGCTTTCTTCTCCTCTGCTAAGTCATTCACTGTACTTCAGTCCACATTTTATCCAACTTGTATGGTTCATGATTACACATCTTTTACTTTCATCAAAGATAAAGTATATACTTCTGTTTATGGCTCTTTGCGTTGTTTTAGGCTGCTTGCAAAAAGAGGAGAGGAGTATTAAATCAGATATCTCTGACCCTTTTTCAACATCTACACTAATGGACACGTGTTTTTCTTCTTTGGTCTGATAAAAGTATGAGTTCGGTTAATAGGTTTTCCAATGCTGAACCATCCTTGAATTCCTATGATCAAGTATACTCAGTCATGATGTAGTTTTATTGTTCTTGGTCTTGTTCCTTATTATCAATGCTACTATAATTTTGCTGGATTGGCCTATTAATATTTTATTTAAGTTTCTTCATCTATATTCATAAGTGAGATTGACTTTTCACTCTTCTGCTTTTGCTATTCTTTTCCATTTTGATATCAATGTTAATTTGCATCATTTAATTAGCTGGAAAACTTTCCACCTTTCTGTATTCTCTGAAATAACCACTCACTGAATGTTTGATAAAAGATGTCCATAAAATCATTTGTGCCTAATGCTTTTGTGGGAATATTTTTATTACTGTACAATGTGTTTAACAAACATCAATTTACTCATACTTTTTATTTCCTCTGGAGAGAATTTGGATAATTTATAACTTTTTAAAAAATTGCCTCTTTTATCTAGACTTTCAATTTGATTGATAAAACATTGTTCCCATTATTTTCTTGTTTACAACCCTTGTTTAGTTGTAGCTCTATGCCCCTTTCATTTTCAATACTGTTAAGGTTACCTTTCTTCTTGTCCTATTGTTCAATCTTGCCAGAGGACTGCCTGAATGCTAGTCTATACAAATAGAGACATAAACGAAGCTTTCTTAATCCAGAGTGTTTTTACATATATGCATGCATACATACATTGCTTTCCCAAAGGAAAATAGCAGAACAGAGGTTACATCTGCTTCTACAAAGACACCATTCTCATCAACACTTAGCAGGTAAACCAGAGTCCCCATAAAAAGGGTGACTTTCTCAGAAGCAACATATCCTTCTCAAGGGAGTACCCACCTCTCTGGAGGCAATCAAGCTCATGGTTTGGAATCAGATGCATTTGTATTCAAGCGCTTTCCCTTCCTACATGGGTGGTGGTGTTCAGTCACTGAGTTGTGTCCAACTCTTTGAGACCTAGCCTAGCCATAGACACTAGGCTCCTCTGTCTTCCACGATGTCCTGGTGTTTGCTTAAATTCATGTCCATTGAGTTAGTGTTGCTATCCAACCACTTTATCCTCTGTCACACCTTCTCCTTTTGCCTTTGATCTTTCCCACCATCAGGGTCTTTTCTGATGTGTCAACTTTTTGTATCAGGTGGCCAAAAGTACTGGAGCTTCAGCAACAGTCCTTCCAATGACCTTGAACAAATAGAGGTAGATATCCATCTCAAATACTATGGTAAGGATTGCCTGGAAGAGTCAGGATGGATGTGTGAGTGTGGAAACTAGAGCTGGGGAAACCTGAGTCTGAATTCCAGTTTAATCTCTTCCTGGCCCTATGCATCCTGATAGTTTGTAAAACTGAGATAAAAATACTTACTTCCAGTTTGTGTAGGAATTAAATTGTATTTTGCATAATGCTTAACACAGAGAAAGCAAATATTCAAGAATCTCTGTCTTTTGTCACTGACGTCACAATTTTATTCCCAGCCTTATTTGGGTGAAGACCTTAGTTCAAGGCTATTCCGAGTGCAGGCTTGGAGTCCCCTCTCCTTCACTCCTCTCTCAGCTGAAGCCTGGCACCTTGAGGACAGGGCATATCTGGCAGGTCTAAACTTGGCTCAGCTCTGGTCCCAGAAGCCAGCACATTTACCCTAACGGCTGCTCCCAGCCCATAGTAAGTCTCACATTTCTAATGAGTAGAATGTGGGTTTGAAATACAGACTCCCATAATCAGTGATTCCCTAGACATTCTATCAAAACTCTCAGGAGTAAAATTATACCCAAGGCTAGTAAAATTATACCCTGTGTCTGCTTGTATAACACGGTGGTTTTTAAACTGAGCTCCCCAAAGTTCTAGTGATTCCATAAACCAACCTTCCTTTTTCCCCTACCACACACTAATGGTAGACAGAACACCATACCCTCCCATCTCAATTCACCCAGAATTTTAGATAATGACCATGAATATAAACCTCCATTTAAAGAAAGTTTTCCATAGCTTAAAGCACACCCAGGACCGTGAAACATCAACATCTTTTCGGAGCCAAGATTCTCAACCTGCCCTTTAGCCTCATGTCTAAAATGTGTAATACAGAGGAAAATATAACAAGCCCCTTTGGGTCTCAGTTTCCACATCTATAAAATAAGAAAGATTAAAATAAGAAAGATGAGAACTTTCTGACACCACTGTGTGAGGCAGAAGTGAAGAGATCAACATGAAATTGTTGTGTGAACTGTGGAATCATGGACACATGTTAAAAGTTACTGCACATGCATGCACACACATCAATATCTTTGACTCCTTTTAGCCAACCACTTTCTGCCTGGAAACATGCCTGAGTTGTCTAGAGTAAGGAAGGCTGGAGGAGATGAAGAACAAGCATTAACAAGCCCAAGGATGATGTGCCAAAGTCACGGAAGAAGTAGAAGAAAGAAAACAGTGAAAGAGATGGATGCTACAGAGGCAGATGTTGACATGCCAGGGATGAGTAGTTCTCAAGCGTTTCAGGGCTGTTTCTCACCAGTTTCTGTTGTTGTTGTTATTGTTGTTGTTGTTGAAGCCTGAGCAACACTGCTGTCCTCCCCCGCCCACCCCACTGGAAATGACCGAGAGGGGCCTATGGGCAGCTTCTGTATAGAATCACAAAACTAGAGCACCCCCTGAACCCTGCAGCTGGGGTGAGAGCTCTCAGATGAGCCAGTGGGCCAAGGGCAGGCTCTGGATTTAGCCATCAATCCACTTGAGAGGGGTGTGTTCAGACTACAGGGACAATGTACGCAAATTGATTTCATCTCATGGGCAAATCCCATGGGTGGTGGCTGCCTTGAACATTGTTTGCTCCCTAGCTCTGTGATCGGACAGTGATGTCTGTTTTGGGCAAAGGATGAAGGGGGGTAGATACGTGGATACATGCCATGTATTTGAATCTTTACACTCAATAGAATTAAGTCTGCTTTTGCTTTTTCCCAAGCTCTATCTCCACAGAGGACGTGTTCTGATTTGGCTAAAACTGCGTGCCAAACACTGTGTCAGGTTCTTTATTTGTATTAGCTCACTTAATCTGCCCAAAACACTGATAGGTTGTTTGGGCTTATGTTTGATTTTTTTAAGCCCTTATCTTCTAGAAATAGATATGAAGTGTTAATGGTCAAGGCACAATATTTCTGAACCTGACCTCCACATAACAGTCCAGGAGCAGTGGTAGGAAGGGTACAATTGGAACAAGAATGTGGTCATGAGTTCATAAGTGTTGAAGCCAGGTGATTGGGACAGAAGTTCACCATGCAGGCTTACTACTTTTGTGTGAGTTTAGTGTATGTTTGAAAATTTTGATACAAAAGCTTTTTTAAAGTCCTGTTAGGTATTTATGATATTAGCCCCATTTATGTGCATGAAAACTGGAGCTCAGAAATGTACTTACATACCTAAGGTCAAAGAGCTAAAAGCAGACTGTGGTGGATGCCAAGTTGTGCTGCTCAGAAGCCCTTCAATTGTATTGCTCACTGCCCATCTGGAGGGAATGCAGTCCAGGGACAGAGTCCAGTGGTTGGCCCCTTCAGTGTCTGTCTCAGCTGCACAGAACCGTGCAGCTTCCTTGTAAAGCTCACATCCCATGATGCAGCAAAGCAGGATTATAAAAGCTCAATCATTTCAACTTAACGCAATACAACTCAGATGTGTGTTGCTCCCTTCTGGGTTAGCCCAGCCTCTGCTGACTTTTCCTTCTGCCCCATCCTGTGCCCCTCTTGCCTTTCACAGGAGCTGATCTCAAAAGGCATCTTGCATACCAACCTCCATCTCAGCATTAACTTCTGGGGAATCAAACGTGAGCCAGGGAGCTGAGATCTGAGCCTGTGAGATCTGTCGGACTGCGCAGCATGTTTAAATCTGCCAGGAAGGGATCATTTTTCAGTGTTCAGCCCCCATTCTGCTCCCCTGGTCCTATGCTGAGGAGGCCTACATAGATCAGGAAATGAACAGGACATATACAGGACATAGACCATGAACATGGAGAGACAAAATGAAACACTAGTCCTGAGTCTAGAACTTTCGAGCAGCAGGAGAACACGGCTGCTAAGTTCAGAGAAGACCTTCCCTAGCACCACCCCGCTGTAGACCCAGCTGGATGAAGCTGCAGGAACACTTCGAAGGCAGCAGCTCAGGCCCTGACCCCAGAAGACCCCTCAAGGTTTCCTGGCAGCCCAACCTCAGAGGCCAGGCCCGACTCCCTAATTCCTCTACATGGAAGCAACTCAGCGAGTCACCCAAACCAGCAGGTGGCTCTAAATATGCCCCATGTATTTAGAAATCTCATTTCCATTCCTGGCCTCTGGCTTGCATGGCAGAGAGCAGTTTTTCTGGAATGAATTATCCCCTCCCCGCAGATGTCTTCAAAGGCTTCTAATCCAAAACGGGCTCTTCAGGACCCAGCCTCCCCAGGCTGCCCATGCACACAGGAAGTCTCTCCTTTGCGGGCACAGATGGGCTTTTGAAAATATATGAACGGTGCTGATGTGACAGAAAGTGCTGATCAAGGGGTAAGACACAATGTCCCCAGCGGCCAGATCATGGGAGAGCTTGGAGTACCTTTAGCAGCATCTTCTTTTGTTTTGTTTTTAATTTTTTATTTTCTATTGGAGCATAGTTATTCACAAAATTGTGTGAGTTTCAGGTGTACAGTAAAGTTGTTTCATTACACATATTCATACAGCTTCATCTTCACTGAGGGAGAGTTTATCCTGGTTTGCTGGGACTGTCCCAGCTTGACCCCTAAACATCCCACGTTAGGAACCCCTTAGTCTTGGGAGAAGTGACCGGTTGACTGCTCTACCATCATTTACAGTATGTCAGGGTCTCAAGAAGAAAAGTGTTATTAGTCACTCAGTCATGTCCGACTCTTTGCTGCCTCATGGATGGTAGCCCATCAGGTTCCTCTGTCCAGGGCATTCTCCAGGCAACAATATTGGAGTGGGTTACCATTTCCTTTTTCAGGACATCTTCCTGACCCAGGGATTGAACCCAAGTCTCCTGCATTGAGGCAGATTCTTTACCATCTGAGCCACCAGGGAAGCCCCTCAAGAAGAACTAAGGGTCAAAAAAAAGAAGGATAAGTTCAGTGAACTCCATTAGTGCTCAGTTAACAATGACCCTTCCCTCTCAATCAAAATAGAAACACATATGTGTGATTATATCTGTAAATATAATAGTATACATGCTATGGATATTAAATATACTACAGATGTGATATATACCATATACATCAGCAAGGTAGCCAATCATTCACCTATCAATTTTTTTAACAAACATCTAACAGGGATTCTTGGCAGAGGTACATAGAAGGCTTCTTGGCAGGTATTGGGGTGGGGAGAGTAGCGGGAGTCCATAAACTCTAAAATTACTGCAAAAATCTCTGTGTTCAGGGCTGCATAATCTAAAGAATTTTAAAAATGCGTGAATGAAGATATAAACATATAAATAGATAATTACACACAGTTTCTTAAGATATGTTTTCTGGACCACAAATATTAAAATTCTCTAGCCAGGACTTCCCTGGTAGTCCAGTGATTAAGAATCCACCTGCCAAAGCAGGAGACACAGGTTCGATCCCTGGGTCTGGGAAGATTCCACATGCCATGAAGCAACTAAGCCCGTGTGCCACAACTACTGAAGCCCACCTTCCCTAGAGCCTATGCCCTGCAAAAAGAAAAGAAACCACAATAAGAAGCTCACACACCACAATGAAAAGTAACCCTTGCTCGCCAAAACTAGAGAAAGCCCACATGCAGCCACAAAGACCCAGAGCAGCCATAAGCAAAAATAATTTTTAATTGCTAAAAAAAATATTCTAGCCTTTTGATTTCGGAGAAGGCAATGGCACCCCACTCCAGTACTCTTGCCTGGAAAATCCCATTGACGGAAGAGCCTGGTAAGCTGCAGTCCATGGTGTCGCTAAGAGTCGGACACGACTGAGCGACTTCACTTTGACTTTTCAGTTTCATGCGTTGGAGAAGGAAATGGCAACCCACTCCAGTGTTCTTGCCTGGAGAATCCCAGGGATGGGGGAGCCTGGTGGGCTGCCGTCTATGGGGTTGCACAGAGTCGGACACAACTGAAGAGACTTAGCAGCAGCAGCAGCAGTCTCTTGATTTGCAAAGAGTGGTCCATGAATCAGCAGCATCAGCACCATATAGGAGCTTCTTAAAAGTGCATATTCTCTGGCCTGACCCAGGATCCATTGAATCAGAACCTTCTTTTCACAAAATCCTAGGTGATTTGTATATATACGAAAGGCTCTAGTTCTGGGGCAGCTGTTCACATTGGGTGCCTCCAGTAAACCGCACTTTCCAGTGGAAGTCTATCCCAGATTGCAGAGTTGTCAGAAAAAGAAAAAATTAATACATAGGTAATTTTTTTAAATTGCTGTAAGTCCACCCCCAAATCTTCATGACTTGAAACAACAACCACGATGTCAATTTCAACTTGTTGAAACAAGTTATCAGTCTCTCCCCATTATCTCTCTGGAGGGTAACTAGACTTCTTTTATAATGGCATAGATTGGGGGAGATGGTAAACTTTTTTTGCATAGGGACAGACAGTAAATATTTTAGACCCTATGGGGTTGCACAGAATCGGACACAACTGAAGCGACGCAGCAGCAGCAGCAGAAGGCCATTTAGTCTGAGTCTCAATTACTTAACACTGCTTTTGTAACACAAAAGTAGCCATAGATGACACATAAATGGGTATGGATGGTGTGTTCCAACAAAATTTTATTTATAAAAACAGAGTAGATCAGATTTTGCCCATGAGCCCCAGTTTGCTGATTGCTGGTGTAGTGCATAGGCTTTTAGGTCAGGAGAACTGACTTCTGTTGCTGGCTCTTCCTATTACTACCTGTGTAACTCAGAGCAATTACTTAAACTATGAACCTATGTTTCCTTGCTTATAAAAGAGAAATGACATGTGGCAGATAGTACCAGTGACCAAACACACACACAATCTTCTACATTTCGTAGACTCACTTGCATTTGGATCAGGCCATGAAACTGAGGTGTGGTCAATGAGATGTAGATGGAAGTAGTGTCAGCTACTTCCAAGCCTGACCTTTAAGCACATCTATGAAAGCCTCTAGTCCTCTTTTCCTCTACTGCAGTGACCTTGGGAGCCACGTTGTCCAGACTGTGTACCTGTAACTTGGGGGAAGGCCACCCCAGCCCCATGGGACTGTGCCAGAGTGAGGAATAAAACCTTACCTTGTTAACCCACTGAAATTTTGGAGTCACTGTGTTGGGACAGTTGAAGCAACTACTATGATACATTCATGTCCTGAGATCTTGGTGAGGATAAAAGGTGATTGGGAAGTCAAACACAAAACCTAGTACTTGACACATAAAAGGCACTGTATATATATATTAGTAATTATGACTAATTGACTATAAAATGCCTGATAAGTAGTTTCTGGGTTTTTTTCCAAAATAAAATCAAATGAAATCAAATCAAAATGAAAGTAAATGAACCAACTTTTTCAAAAGATACCAGGCCACTGAGAATTTTTTTATGTTGAAAATTACATTTTGATAAGGAAAATGCTGATTCTATATGTTATACCTCAAAGAAAGACATCACTTATTAACTCTCTTTAAGAGAAGGAAGGAAGGAGGAAAAATACCCTCTAACTTCTTCATCCCCATTCATCATTTTCTCTAATCAGCACAAGTGCCCTGAGCTTGTCCACTCTGTGTGTGCCTGGAGCTGGCTGCTGACTCAGTCACGGTCCAGCACCCAGTGGTCAGAGCAGGTGGCCAGCTGAGCCCTG
This sequence comes from Bos taurus, assembly GCF_002263795.3. Lineage (NCBI taxonomy): Eukaryota > Metazoa > Chordata > Mammalia > Artiodactyla > Bovidae > Bos > Bos taurus. The sequence goes on along the minus strand of NC_037340.1, from coordinate 68,077,956 downwards.
TCAAGAGTTATCAGTCAGTAGAACAGGGAGCGCCATGCTATGAGCTAAGGTATTACAGGCTGTTTCTCCAACCTAAAGACCTCCCCTCAACAAAATGTTCCAGGAAGGGCTGAGGTCAAAATCCCACTAAATGTGAATGTAGCCTCTGCCGTGAAAAGAATCCATTTGCTTGAAGTTTGATGTATCACACTCAAACCAGCAGAGGGAAGAAAAATTCCCATTCCTAAGTCAAAGGAGATATGATAGATATATTTGGAACTGAAGAGAGACTGAGAAAGGAATTTTATTTATTTATTTATTTATTTTGACTACATTGGGCTTCCATTGCTGCGTGCAAGCTTTCTCTAGCTGTGGCAAGTACTTAATGCTACTCTTCACTGCAGTGCGCACAGCCTTTTCACTGTGTCATGAATCTTCCCAGACCAGGGATTGAACCCATATCCCCTGCATCGGAAGGCTGATTCTCAACCGCTGAGCCACCAGGGAAGTCCTGAGAAGCGAACTTGGAAGGGGAAAACGTGGGGAAGGCCCAGTGCAACAGACAACAAAGAATACAGATGTTTCCAAAAGCACAGCCAAGAAAGGAGGATCTTCGATCCTGTAGGTGAGAACCATGACTGCTGTCCAAAATGCATATGAAGAGCCCACAGGCCACTTGCCACTCATGCACAGCAAGCCGGGAAACAAGACCTGCTCAGACTGGGGCCGTGTCCAAACTGAGACTCGTCATGATCTTCTCCAGGCAGCTCATGCTTAATGAACACTCAGCAGGCCACACACTCTGCTGAGGGCTCTACCTAAATTACCTCCTTTAATTCAGACTCACTACAACCCTGAGAATTAGGATCACTATTATTGACACAGATTCCTGATGAAAATATAGAGATTCAGATACCATAAGTACATTTTTCCAGATCTTACAGCCATTCCATGGGAGAACTGGGATTTGGATACAAGCCTCATGGTCAGTCTGAGGTGCTATAAAAATATAGCAACTGGGTGGTTTAGTTTAAACAACTGAAATTTATTTCTCATGGTCCTGGAGACTGGAAGTCTGAGATCAGGGTCATGTTCTGATAAGGGCTCGCTTTCTAACATATAGACAACCACCTTTCTGCTGCATCCTCACATGGCAGAGGGCAGAGAGAAAGCAAAGAAGCAAAAAAGCCCTCTGGGATCTCTTCATAGAAGGGCACTAATCCATCCTGAGGGCTCCATCCTCATGACCTAATCATGTCCCAAAGGCCTCACTTCTTTTTTTTTAATTTTTTATTTTATGTTGTAGTATAGGAAATTAGCAATATCATGACAGTTTCAGATGGACAGCAAAGGGACTCAGCCATACATATACATGTATCCATTCTCCTCCAAACTCCCCTTCCATCCAGGCTGCCACACAACGCTGAGCAGAGTTCCTTCCAAAGGCCTCACTTCTTAACACCATGTGATTGAAGGTTAGGGTTTCAATGTAACAATTTGGAGAGAAGGACACAAATATGAAAACAAGCCATCTTAATTCCCAAAATGAACCATTTAACTACTAGGTTATAATATCTCATATCCAAGCACTATCATATCCCAGTTCAGTTCAGTTTAGTCGTTCAGTTGTGTCCGACTCTTTGCAACCCCATGGACTGCAGCATGCCAGGCTTCCTTGTCCTTCACCAACTTCCGGAGTTTACTCAAACTCATGTCAGTGGTGCCATCCAACCATGTCATCCTCTGTTGTCCCCTTCTCCTCCCGCCTTCAGTCTTTCCCAGAATCAGGGTCTTTTCAAATGAGTCAGTTCTTCACATCAGGTGGCTGAAGTATTGGAGTTTCAGCTTCAGCATCAGTCCTTCCAATGAATGAAAGGACTGAGTTCCTTTAGGCCCTGTTCTAAATACATAATCTATCTCTATTTTCACTTCCCTATGAGGTTGGTCTTATTTCGTTCCCATTTTACAAACAAAAAAATAAAAACTAGGGAAGATTAGCTGACTTTCTCATAGTTATGGGCTTCCCTGTTAGCTCAGTGGTAAAGAATCCTGCAATGCAAGAGACATGGTTGGAAAGATCCCCTGGGGGAGGGAAATTGCAACCCACTCCAGTATTCTTGCCTGGGAAATCCCATGGACAGAGGAGCATGGAAGGCTACAGTCCATGGAGTAGCAAAAGAGTCAGACACAACTTAGCAACTATAACAACAATTAACCCATAGTTACAGGGCTAACACTCCAGCTCTCTTTCCAGATCTCTCACTCTGAACAATCACCCAGAATCCCATGTGTGTGGTCAGTTAGGAGCCTCGCTAGGGATGGCCGCTGTGCTTGGCAAGACTCTTGGGCCCAGAACTCTGTTTTTGCCTCTGGTCATTGGTGCCTAAGATCTGTGATCAGGCACAATTTGACTGGAAGACCAGGCGCCCAGAGGTTTAGCGAGTGTGAGTCTAGCCGAGGATGACCTCCACGTGTTCCGATTGACTTCAGAGACATATAAATGATGGGTTGTAAATCAGGAAGCAGGCGGGCCCATCATGAATCATCTTCTTCCCTCCAAGCTCATCAAGACAGACGTGCATAAATTCCGTGTAGGCTGCGGCAGGTGCTGTCCTTTAGATTTCCAATTAAATGAGCCCTAACTGTGCTCATTTCTCAGTGGGGAGGCCAGGCATCAATATGGTAATGAGCGGTCCAGGAGAAGTTCATGGGAACCGCCTTCTGCTGCTGTGGTCCTTGACCCTCTGATCTTCTGTCCTATTTAGAATGGAGCAGAAACCCAGCAGGTGGGTCTGGGATGGAGTGGGGAATTCTTCAGTGGAGGGGCTACAGATGTAGGGTGACTGTGACATCACCATCTGCAAAGAAAGGGATGTGAGGGTGTTGGGGGTATCCATTCTCCTGTTCTGTGGGCCAGCATAACTTGGAAATCATCCCCGGCCATCGCTGTAGCACTGAGGGTAACTCCCACACCCTGCAAAACATTTTCAGGCCATGTGTTCTCAGTGGCCCTGGTTGGGGGCAGGGCACCTTTCTACTGGGGAGTGACAAATTTTCCTGGACTAAACATGGGCCTGGCATCACTCCTGTGTCTGGTGCATTCTCATTGTTTTTCCTTAGGCAGTTGGCTCCAAATAGCCAAGTATCAGTTTGATCTTAAGAAAGTAGAGACAAAAGGAGGTCAGTGAAAGGCTTTGTATACAACGTACCCAATAAGAGCAAATGTTTTGGCTCGACTAGTTATTGTCCCAGCCTTCTTTTCTCAGTGGGACAGAATAGGCTTTGTGAAGCCCCTCAATCCTCTACCTGGCTGTGGAAGTTCCTAATTCCCTTGGAGATCCTGACCCTTATCAAGGTAAAACTATAAAAGGTTATTGGTAAGGAGAAGGAAGATTATAGAATGGGCTAGCATAACTACGATAGTCAATACAAGAAAAAATTATGTGTCTTTTAAGAGCCTCACTTTACAGCAAGATCTTATGGGGCCCAATTTCTTCATAACAGTAGACCCTAAAAGCCCCCAGATCTACATCCCAGCCTTTATCCAAGCTCCTTAACATTGGAATAAAATGAATGGGGGGACTTCCCTGGTGGTCCAGTGGTTAAGAATTTGCCTACCAAGACAGGGGACACAGGTTCAATCCTTGGTCCGGGAACTAATATCCCACACACTAAGGGGCATCTGAGCCCATGCGCCACAACGACTGAGTCCACACACTCTAGAGCCCATGCTCCACAGCAAGACCCGTCACCACAATGAGAAGCCCATGCGGCGTAACTAGAGTAGCCCCCACGCACCACAACTAGAGAAACCTGAGCACAGCAGTGAAGAACCAGTACAGCCAAAAATAATAGATAAATAATTTTTCTTTAAATGAGTGGAACTTGGTGTCTGGAGGTGAGTGAAAAATGAAGCAGGAGATGAAAGTGATCATAGAAGGAATGCAAAGAAAATGGGCTCTCTCATTGCCAACCAGGGAGGACATAGTATGCATTCATCATGGATTCAACTGGAAAAACAAAAGACTGCTTTGCTTTGCACTGTTCTCTGGTCTCTGTGTAATTATCAGTGGTGTAACAATAAGAATGTCTCTGTTATGGACTATGCCTTCCCAACATCTCACATAACAATAATAGATTACATTAATAATGAAGGGTACGTGTGTGTGCTCAGTCACTTCAGTCATGTGTGACTCTTTATGATCCCATAGACTGTAGCCCACCAGGCTCCTCTGTCCATGGAATTTTCCAGGCAAGAATATTGGAGCAAGTTGCCATTTCCTCCTCCAGGGTATCTTCCCAACCCAGGGATCAAACCCATGTCTCCTGCATCTCCTGCATTGGCAGTCATATATTCTTTACCACGAGCTAATACACTGTTAAGTGTATTAGAATCTAAACAAAAAGTATAAACCATTGAGCATTTAAAACAGAGGAGCTTTAATTGCCAGGAATTCATCGCACAGGTGATGGAGGAGCTGAGAAGAGAAACAAGGGCCAGTGAGTGAGCCCAGGAATAAACAATAGCAGGAGACCACCACCATGCCCAGGCTGAGGGTCCGAGGGAGGGGTGAGACTACCAGGGGCGACGGTCACCCAGCAGGAGGCAGGGATGGACCTCCTGGGGGTCTGGATCTATGGAGGAGACCAGCTGCTCCTGGAGATGCCATCTTAGTCAGAGAGGTGTCCTCCCTTCCCCTTCCTCCCTTCTTTCGTCCCCCAGTCCCCACCTGTTCTTCCCATTGGCCCAGCCCAACCAAAGTCAGCTGCACTGGGAGTCTGCAGGCATCAGCCTCCTGTCAAGAGCCCACATTGGGGGAAGGAGAGAATTAACATGAAGGCGGAATGATCATGAGCCAGCAAGAATACAAACTTTCCCTTAGAGAGTGGGCAACAGACTCCCCCAGTAAGTGCAAACCTCTGGTTCCGGTGACCAAGCTAATAAGTGAGAGTGAAAGGGCCAATCAGTATCTAGCCTCTCACTTCTTCCTGAGGACGAGGCTCCCCTGGCCCATCTCAAGCAGTCCAGCTGCAGGAGGGTGGGCAGTGACCAGCTCATTCCAGCGCATTCCACGGAGCCTCGCATTCATCCAGGGTATCCCAGGTCTTCTCTCCCAGCACTGCCTCCCAGAGACTCTCCTCAGTCCCAAAGCAAATCCAGGAAAGGCTAGGCCGATCTCAGAGTTCCTCCGAGTTATTTTTATATCTCATTTCCTCGCATTATGGCAATGTACATACTTCAGCAGAGCGCGTGAGTGTCCAAAACACAAACCAGGAACAATAACGCATCACCGGGAGCTTTGCAGAAACCCCAACCCAGAGGACGTTTCGGAAATCAGTTGCTAAAACAAGTGGTTCCCTCACCCCGAGTGGGAGAATTCTCAGCAACACTTGACAATAAGTGGACGTGATGAGGACCGCACAGAGCCGTAATTCCTGCCGGATTGCACATTGAAAGCTGCATTCAGCGTGCGGAGCCCATCAGAGGGGGCATTGTTGCGATGAATACCAAAGGGATTGCAGTGAATTACTGCTTCATTGCCAAGTGCTTCCGATTCCCTGCTCCTGCCATCTGTGTCCTCCGGAAGACATGCAGAAGCAAAGGTCCGAAATGGGGGTGGGGTGGGGGAGCTGGCTCCAGGCTGGTGGAAAGGACAGCTCAGCTCGCACGCAGAGGGAGACCCAAGGAATAGGATGGAAGCAGTCTTCCTCTAAGGTGTGATGCAATGCAATGGAAAGACACTTAGGGTCAGAGACTGCAAGATCATCTATTGTCCCCACCTAGTCAAGTTCCTTACAGAAACCTAAACACACTATCAGATACAGGTTTCCCATCCTTGTTCAAACGTTCATACCCTCACCCTCAGAAAGGCACCCCTAACCTGTATTCACACACGGACAAACGCACAAACACGCATACATCATTCATTCATTCAACAAATAGTGAGTGCCTACTCTGTACCAGCAACTGCAAGGCACGTGGCTTCTACACACACATAATGTGCACAGACACACCCACGTTCTCACATGTGGGCACACACATACACCTACACTCATCGACTCACACGGGCACACACACATCAGGCATAAACATGCTTGACAAACTCAGAAATCTCTTCTCTCTCTCCAGTCCCACTCACTCACGTACAAACACTTTATACATTTTCTCAAATAAAAAGGAGCCAGGCAGGGGGGAAGATGACAAGCTAATCAGCTGTCTAGTTCTGTTAAATTCTGAAAACATGTCTCTCTTTCAACTCAGTTGTTCTTATCAAGAGCTTTGTTTATAGTTGGTTCATCTATTCGACAGTTCCATATTTAATGCTTTTGATTGCTAATATCTCTGATCTGGGTTTAAAATGCGCCCCCTTGGCAAGGAAATGTAGCAAGCAGGGTAATCTTCTTCCATGGTGTAACACAGAGTAATGGAAAGATGCTAGCTCCCTGCATTTGTCCAAGAAGAACTTACCCAGGTTCTTTCTTCAAGTTCCGTCTAACAACAGAATGCCAAACCAAAAATAACGATAGCAAACACTTACTGAACACTTGCTGTTTGCAAGGCAATACGCTAAGTGCTTGCCTTGGACCACTTGGTTTCATTCGCTCATCAATCCCCAAAAAAGAATACTGTTACTGTCCCTATTTTACAGATGATAAAATTGAAGTTCAGCGAAATTAAGTGACTTGTCCTTAAGTGAAGCTAAGTGGTACTAGAGCTAATATTTAAATCTAAGTCAACTGTCTTTAATCTTATTGTCATAGGCACAAAGGGAAATATTGGGCTTTGACAGAGCTGGATTCTGAATACATAGGTGTTTTGTGTTACTCTCCATATTTCTATATATTTCACCATCATTTCATCATCACAATTAAGTGTTTTCTCTCTACTTATTTTTAGATTATGATATTGTTTTGGTTGAATTAATTCTGACCTAATAAACTTTAAAACATTAAACAAATAAATAAATCCAGGCAAACTGATTCTAGTGCTTCAGTGCTCTCTGTATCAGTCAGCTACTGCTGCAAAACAAATCCGCCCAAAATTGTTACCTTGCCTGTTTCTTTGGGGCTGACTGGGACCAGCTGGCAATGGCACCCCACTCCAGTACTCTTGCCTGGAAAATCCCATGGACGGAGGAGCCTGGTGGGCTGCAGTCCATGGGGTCACTAAGAGTCGGACATGACTGAAGTAACTTAGCAGCAGGCAGTTCTTGCTAAGGTCTCTCACAGGCCAGGACTAGAGTGAGATAAATGAGGCACTCATTGCACTTAAGAAGAAATTCAGAAGTTAAAAATCTGTGAATAAGGTGAAGAAGAAAGCCTTCCCCAACTTGAGAGACAGGAGAGTGGTTTGAACTTGGACAGGTGATTGATCACTTGTTATAGATTTTTTTCCTCCATCACCTTGATCCCATATCTCCCCATCCCCACTCTTGCTGGTCTGTGTATGCAGCCCAAAGCCTTCAGCAGTGGAATCACAAGCTTATGTCAGATGGAAATAACATTATCATGCTGAAGTGTTTGTACCAGTCAAGATCTAGCCAGGAAAACAAGCCAGCTAAGTGTTTACAACAGAGAGAATTTATTCCATGAAATTGACTACATCAATGATAAAAAGACCAAGAAACAAAAATAAAAAGTGAGGAAAAATAGAAACTGACAACAACAGGAAGCTGCCACCACCCTGAGGGACAGAGGGAAGATGTAGGGTCACTGGATCCTGGGGATCAAGGTCATCCGATGGAAAGTGTCCCATTAGAACAGAAGCCACCTAGGAAACAGCTGCTTCTACACAAGAGGGAGAGCAGTACCCTGGCCTCTCCCTTCTTCCTGCCCTCCAATCTCCCATCGGTCCCTCCTATTGGCTAAATCCAGCCAGATGCAATCTGAGTCCAGAAAATGTGGTTTGTCCCCTTGTGATACAGAACAAAGCAAGAGAAGGAGGTGGGATGAAACAAACAAATAAGTCCGACACAACACGGTAGTCATCATTTTAAGGCAGTCCAGAGGTGGGTAATGGTGATGATATCATATTAGTTTTAACTAAAATCACTATGTAATAGCCAAGTTCCGTTATGTCATTTAATTCTCAGTTTCCTATAGGGCAGGGACTAGCATTATCCCCAGAGAGCAGACAAGGAAACTGAGGATCAGAGAAATTAAGTTCCTCATTCCAGGTCCCAGAACTAATAGGAAAGAAGCCAAGGTACCATATTCAGCAACCCAGCCCCAGATCAAGTGGCTCAGAGGCATTCTGCTCAGAACAAAATTATATGCTCTGGTGTCAGGCAAACCAACTTGAACTCCAGATCTCTCGTTTCCTGCTCTGCATGTTCTTATGATCTCTGCTTCCTCCCCTTCAATACAGGGATAATAATTACTTCACCTACAGGGCTGTTGTAAGGAAAAGTAAGAGCAGCAGCGTTTAGTAAGCACTTGGCAAAGTGCTGTTTGTTTCACTAGCATTTTCCTGAATCAGACTGAAAAATTCCAGATCGTGTTCAAAGGAGAGAGAGAGGACTCAGGTTGCAGAAACTTTGTAAGGCAGGAGTTAAAGGTCAAAGGTGGCTGCAGAGAGAATGAGCCCTTGACTGACAGTAGTCTGTGGAGATGCTTTCAAGGTACCTTCCACATCTCCTGGGAACCCTGGAGATCCTGAAGCCATGCTGAACAGTTCCCATACACTAAGAAGCCTCTCAGCTCAAGCACCTGTTATCATTCTGCCTGACACTACTCACTACCGGGGAAACAAGTTAGGCCAGCACGCAGTACAGTCCAGAAATGTTACCAGCTAATTAAGACAAGGTGTGTAGTCGCTCAGTCATGTCCAATTCTTTGCAACCCCAGAGACGGTATCCTGCCAGGCTCTTCTGTCCATGGGGTTTTCCAGGGAAGAGTACTGGAGTGGGTTGTCATATCTTCCTCCAAGGGATCTTTCCCACCAAGGGATCAAACCCGCGTCTCCTGTACTGCAGGTGAATTCTTTACCTGCTAAGTCATCAGGGAAGACAATAAGCAGCAGCCGCGTCCACCAGTGAGAGGCAGGAGTACTGGTAAATGCCCCAGCATCTATGACCTTCAGTTGATAATTCTGAGGAGCATCACACACTTCTCAGAGGGTCTCCAGCAGAACTGAGCCCCGGTTATTGACAGCTATACCCCCCATCAATAACACATTGCTGATGACTGTTTTCTCCCGTCTCTCTTTCCTACTTTCTCATTCACTGTGCTGCCTAGGGTCACCTCTCTAATTAATTACCTCCACTCAAATTCTTGTCTCAGTGTCTGCTTTGGGAGTGTCTAAATCAAAATGCTCTTCCTCTACATTTTCCCCATCTCTCAACTCCCCACTCCACCCCTCCTCCTGGGATAAGCAGGAGTAGGAAATCATAGTGCCAATCATTAATTTATCTATCCTTTTAATGGAGGAAAGATAGTAGCTTGTCCCAAGCCCTCCCTGACTGATTGCACAAATGTCGAGCATTGTCTCAGTAAGCTGTGAGTCTGCCCGCCACCCATGATGGACACTGGTGAGGACTTTGCGTTTGGGGGCTATTTCTCACTAGGGTTCTTCCCCAAGCAAAAGGGAAAATTGTATGTACACCCAGAGCTCAGTGGGATACCCTGCAGAGCCAGGCTCCCATCCCTGCAAATTATTTTTTGCTAATCAATATGTTTAATAAATAATATTCCAGTTGATTTCATTACTGGCAATACACAAATCAATAGAAGGTTATTGCATGATAACTTCCCATTGATATTGTAATCTTCCTGATTTAATAAATGTTGCTTTTCTGAGGATCGCTGTTTGCATTTGGAATTGAAGGAAGGAGGACAAAAAAAAAAATAATTCCATTGCAGGACTGAAGCTGCAGCTTAATAAGAAAGTGCAATGAGAGGAAGGGGACTTCCTCAGCTTCTGTCTACAGTGGCCTGAACTGTGGCCCGGCCCCACGTGGATCTAGATAATTCCCCTTTCTTAGATTCCCAAGAATAATGAAGAGAAAGTCTTGACTGGAAGGCTTTCTAGAAACCCCTTAGCAGAGGGGCTAATCATTTCTTTTGAAAATTTGGCCAGGAACTCCTCGTGAATGAAAACCCCAATGGGAAGAAGATGAATGGTGTAAAATGATAACCCTGAAGCTTCAAGTGTGTTCTCAAATCCTGGAGGACCTAAGCCACAAGCAGCCTGGGCAACTGTCCACTGTAAAGAGTCCCACTCACCAGGCCATGAGTGATGCACCCAGCACACTTAAAATACAGATTCCTGGGGCCCCATCCCAGAGATGACAATCTCAGTAGGGCTGACATGGGGCTAGGGAAAATGCATTATTTAATTCTTTATTGAAGTATAGCGTTTTATTAAAGACTAAATTTTAAAAGACAGGTAATCATGACTACCATATAAACATAAAATTAAGATGTGTTGAAGGTTGTATTTAACTCATCAATTAACTAGAGAACCAGTAAAATGTTATAATGGGTTGAAAGAAGAACTCGAAGTACCACACCGTTATGCTTGATTCAGTTCATGCTGATATGAATCCACAAATAGATGTGAACAGGGTTTTGAGACTACACAGGGGAGAGGGATCCATCATCCCTCCATCGCCAGATGAGTTTGCCTGCCCACAGACAAGTACCATTTGCAATGTTATCAGTTAACTACAGCTTAGAGGTATAAAGTAAAAGACACCAAGAGGGGCTTCCTGGTAGTCTGTGGCTAAGACTTGAGCTCCCCGTGTAGGAGGCCCAGGTTCCATCTCTGATCAGAGAACTAGATCCCACATGCCACAACTCAGAGTTCCCATGCTGTAGCCAAGAGTTTGAACTCTGGTCGGGGAACTATATCTAAAATAATCTCGCATGCCACAAATAAACGATCTCACATGCTACAACTAAGTCCTGGTGCAGACAAATAAATATATTTTTAATGGCACTAAGAATCACAGATCCAGAGAACCCAGAAGGTTGTCCTAATACAATTCTGACACTAGCAATTTGGAGTTAGGTCACAGTTCACAAGTTTAGGGCACTGTTCACAGCTGCCCTCCCTTCAAACCCAGCCACATACTTGAAGGTCCTCAAGCCACCCACACTTCTGATCAACTGGCAACACATTTGGAGGTTCCCACTGGTCCGGCAAGTTTAAATATTCACTTGAACAAATCGAAGAACCCAGGTAAGTTCTATGCTTATGATTACAGCTATCTTAGTATCTCAGGCTACTATAACAAGATACCATCAACTAGATGGCTTAAACAATAAACATTGATTTCTCACAGTTCTGGAAGCTAGGAAGTCCGAGACCAAGGTGCCAATAGATTCAGTATCCAGTGAGAACCCTCTTTCTTGCTAATAGACAACCAGTTTCTCATATTCAGCAGTGAGAGAGAGAGAAGAAGCAAGGTTTCTCATCAATCTTCTTGCATATGTAAGTGTGTAGTTGCTCGGTCATTCCTCATTCTTTATAACTCCATGGAGTGTAGCCTACCAGATCCTCTATCCATGGGATTTTCCAGGCAAGAATACTGGAGTGGGTTGCCATTTCCTACTCCAGGGGATCTTTCCAATCTTCTTATAAGGGCACTAACCCCATAATATGGAGAAGAAAATGGCAACCCACTCCAGCGTTCTTGCCTAGAGAATCCCAGGGACAGGGGAGCCTGGTGGGCTGCCATCTATGGGGTCACACAGGGTGGGACACGACTGAAGTGACTTAGCAGCGCCAGCAGCAGCAACCCCATCATGAGGGCTCCACCCTCATCACTTAGTTATCTCCCCAAGTTTCCCTCTCAAAATGCTATCACATTGAGGATTTGGATTTCAGTGTATGAATTTTGGGGGACATAATAATTCAGTCCATAGCCACAGCTTTATTATAAAAGAAACAAATCAGAAGCAGCTGAAGGCTCCAAACATGAAACTTGTGTGTCTTCAAGATGTGTCACCTTTCCAGCACATCTACATACCTCACTAACCAGGGAAATGTGCCAGAGCTTTGTGCTCAGAATTTTTATTGGGGGTTCATTATGAGAGTATGGTTGAATTAGACCGTAAGATTGAATTCAATCACTCTCCATCCTCCACTTCCAGAAGGATAGGCTGGTATCTTGTGGTTTAAAGCCCTAATATTTTAATCACATAGTTAGTCTTTCTGGCATGGCCAGCTCCCATCCAGCAACTATCCAGGGACCCACCTTGAGTGACCTCATTAGCATAAATTCAGGTGTGGAAAATTACCACTTGGAAAATTCCAAGGTTTAGAGATTCCTTCCTAGAAACCAGGGACAAAGGCCTGCCAAGTTCTTTGTTTTACAATAGATGTGTTAGACACCCTGATTACCATCAGACATCCAGTAATCTTTTGATCTACTTCAGAGTTTTCCCTATGATATATACACAAAATTATGCAAATCATGAATAAACAACTTCGTGAATTTTCACAAAATGAACATCTCCATACAACCAACACCCCAGTCAAGAGATGGAATATGGTCAGCACTCCAGAAAAACCCCTTCCTGTCACTATGCCTCCAAGGACAGCAGCTCATGATTTCTAATACCATAGATTCATCTTGCCTATTTTTCAAACCCATATAAATGTAATCATTCTGTATAAACTCTTTTGTGTCTGGGTGTCTTTTACTCAACATCATGTGGTGGGTGTAGGTATAACAGTTCATCCTCATTGCTATATGAAACTTTATCATGTGGAAAGACACAGACTCTCTAGAAATAACAAGTTGGACAATCTGACTTGGTCCAGTATCAGCTAAAGACCTGTTAGTCTTTAGTCTAAGACTAAACAACTAGACCACCAGGGAAGCCCTTCTTAGTGCATTTTACTTTATACCTGTTAGTTGGTGTAAAGACTAAAGACCTGTTAGCTGGTATAAACCAGATGAAACAACCTTGGGTTGGTTTCATCAACCCAAGATGAAACCAGAGTCCCAAGGAGGCAAAGTCATTATCCAAGACAGGAACCTTGTTCTAGCACCATCAGAGTTTTCATGGGCAGGTGCCAAATCAGGGGCACCTCAGGATGACAGCAAGGGACCAAAGAAAGATGGCAAGATGAAAGAAGGGGAAAGAAAGAACCAAGGAATAAAAGATGGAAGACAGGAGGGGGAAAGAGAGCAGGGAAAGGAGGATGAGGAAGAGCAACAGAGTGAAAGAGGGGGACATGGAGAGATTAGCAGGGAGAAGAGGGGCTGGGATAAGGGAAAGAAGGGAGGGATGCACTCACCTTCGAGATAGGAGGCCTCCTTCTGTCTTGAACACTCAGCCCTGTGAGAGTTGGAGCTGTTGGTTCTTTGGAACGTTCATCTCTCTCTCCCGTGGGATCTGGACTCTCTGCATCCAGCCAGTAACTAGGTCAAAGCCATCACTGAGGTGGAACCTGAGGGTTGCATTTCCCCTCCTGAGTCCACTTCAGGGCCAATACTGCACAGATTTTCAGTGCTGCCGTCCAGGATTTGAACTGCCTTTCCAAAGTTCCAGTTAAAATTTGCTTTCTGTAACTGGGTAGAAAACCCAGGATAAAGCTCCAACACTCACCTTCCTATTGTTGTTGTTTTGTCACTAAGTCGTGTCCGACTCTTGAGACCCCATGGATTGCAGCTTGTAGTAGGATCCTCTGTCTATGGGATTCCCAGGCAAGAATACTGGAGTGGGTTGCCATTTCCTTCTCCAGGGGATCATCTCGACCCAGGGATCAAACCCGTGTCTTTTGCATTGGCAGACAGATTCTTTACAACTGATCCCATGGGAAGCCCTCACCTTCGTATTCCTGCATCAGTGTGGATGTTGAAACTCTATCAGATATGAAAAAGAAATAGGAGAAAGGGAGACAGGTCTACTGAGTAGAGATTATGTTGCCTTGTCTGATCCTCAGAACAACCAGGTAAGTTAGAAATTATGAAGCTCACTTTTTGGATAAACAAACTGAGCCTAAGACAGATTGAGACACTCTCTCAGGTAGATAGTGGTCTGGAGTATGAGAGAAAGCCTGATAAAGGAGAAGGATGGGGCTATGGGCTCTGAATTGGCTGGTTTGTATTTAAAATGGTAAAGGACTCTTCTGGAAGAGCAGGTGGGTGCATGACAAGTGAGGTGAGAGGCCAAGGCAAGGTGACTCAGGCATATCACTGGGTTGTACAGAACAAGGTGTATCTGACATATCCATGCAGAGCAAATGTTAAAACATTCCGTTTACAACAGTTAGAAACATGGCTGATACACCCCACAACCTGCTCCTTCTCAAAGGACAGATGGGGACTAAGGTCATTGTGATGGTGCACGGGCCTCTAGTCTCGACCCCAGGCATGACACTGTGCTGGCATCCACCAAGGTGTGATTGGTCCCACCTTGTTCTTTGGGGGTTTCCATTGGTACCCACAGTTGAGGTGTGCAACCATGTCCTCTGGTCATGAGGTCTTGCATCTTTGTCCTGTTTCTAAACTCTTCATAAGCAAAGGTGCTCTCAAGCACATGTATGTTCCCACTGAGGTATGCAAGAGCTCCCAAAGTCACAAGAGTGGAGGTGGCTGACCTGGATATATCCCCCAGAAGTCTTCCCTCCTCCATTTCTAATCTACCCACTTTGTGGTACTACATACTTTCAATATCTTGCTGAACTTAGGACTTCTTTAATGGGGCCTGGGCAGCCCCCATGTAACACCAAATTCCTTAAAGTACAAATCCTCTTGTTCCTGGAGTTCCCCTAGAAATTTCTGGTTATTTCTAACATACAAGGAGTTTTCTATGCCCACATCTTTATTCTTAGTTGAATTCTGTCTTTGTTTTCCTGGGAAGCCTCTTAGCTTAGTCTTCATAACAGAAGTTCCAGGGGAAGAAGTTGATAAATAAATAAGATAAAAATATCACTCCCTGGTGAAGGAACTGTTATACAGAGTGAAGTAAGTCAGAAAGAGAAAAACACTGTATATTAATGCATATATATGGAATCTAGAAAAATGATACTGATGAACCTATTTGCAGGGCAGGAATAGAGACACAGACATGGAGAACAGACATAACGGGGGAAGGAGAGGGTGGGACGAACTGAGAGAGTGGCATTGAAACATATACACCACCATCGAAGAAAACGGGAATTCTCAAGGAGGACATTTCCAGGAGTTTTTGATAAAGTAACAATTCATCATCTATCCTTTTGAGAATCAAAGGGAGGATTATTAAAAATTTCACTGAGACAACTGCTATAAACTAGGGACTGATTCAGTTCAAGTAGAGCACAAAGCCACTCTGGGCTTCCACAGTAGCTCAGCTGGTAAAGAAACTGCCTGCAACGCAGGAGACCCCAGTTCAATTCCTGGGTTGGGAAGATCCCCTGGAGAAGGGATAGGCTACCCACTCCAGTATTCTTGGGCTTCCCTGCTGGCTCAGACAGTAAAGAATCTGCCTGCAGTGCGGGATACCTGGGTTTGATCCCTGGGTTGGAAGATCCCCTGGAGGAGGGCATGGCAACCCACCTGAGTATTCTAGCCTGGAGAAACCCCATGGACAGAGAAGCCTGGCGTCTACCATCCAAGGGGTCACAAAGAGTCAGACGCCACTGAGCAACTAAGCACAGTACAGAGTCACTCTAGCTACACAGTTAGAGCCAAGGAAAAGCTGGAATTGAGATTCCCTGTAGCACTTTAAGTAACAGCAGGACATCCTACTGGGGGTGCTCCCCCCAACTATTAGCATTATTATTGCCCATCAATATGTCATAGTCAAAGATTTGCTTCATCCTTCAGTGTGATTGCCATTGATTTTTGAAGCCCACATCTTCTTCCCCAGGGAAACACATCTTCAGCGAAATGATGGAAGGAAATGGAAAAGAAGGAAGCGATTTATAGGCATTCATTTTATGGGCATGGCTTTGGGGACACAGTTGGTCTCAAAGCAGGGCTTCTCAGACGATGATCCAGGAACCAACTGCATCAGAGTTACCCGGAAGGTTGTGAAGACACTGACTCCCTTGTCCCGAGAAGGACCTACCACATTGGGATCTCTGGGGATGCAGTTGGTAAATGTGTGTTTTTAACAAGTCCCATAGAGATTTTTATGTGTATAGTGAGGCACACAGAAGGCCACCACCCCCAGAAAATCCAGGTGGCAGGTAATCATGCCCTGAGTTTGCTCCTAGACTTTCTGGCCGCAGGATCTCAGGTCTGATATGGACTGTATAACTGCCACCCCTTCAGAAAAAGACTCCAGTCAACCCCCCAGCCAGGGAGTTCTGTAGAGCCCCCGAATTCCCAGGGGATAGGGCAGCCCTGGTTTACTGTGTGCAAAGGTGGTTGGGGTCTTGGAGCAGAGTGAGCAGGTTCTTGGCGGTGGCATCTGCCAGGAGGAGCAAGTAATAGGCCTGATTTATGACACTCAGCATGGGACCTGGCTGCTGAGCTCAATCACTGTGGCTCCCCACGGTGGGGTTCATGCGCTGTAACCAGCCTGGAAATTGGAGAGGAATTTACCCCCTGCTGCCGAACATTACATAACAATCAAAGGAAACAAGCAGAGGCAGGAGGGGCCCCCTCCTCAGCTGGCACTGGCAGCCTGGCGCTGCTAAGAAGGCAGGGCTAGGAGCCTTCTGCTGGGGCTCTCATGCTGATGGGACTGGATTCTAGGGTGGCCCAGCCAGAGGTGGCATCACAGCCTGCCAAGGAACCAGCAGCATCCCAGAAACTTCTAGAAGGAATGGATGAAGAGGCGAGCTCCAAATGAGGAGGAGGCTGCTATCTAAACCCATGTCACAGTTCATAACAGCTCTTAGAGACCATGCATCCATCAGTGATTCCCTGATTGGCAACCGGGAGTGGCTCCAATAGGACTTGAAATTAACACCTGCAGCATAAGAGCATGAAATAAAATGAAGAGGGGCAGGAAGACAGGAGCAGCTCAGCACAGGCTTCATGGTGAGGAGTTTGGATTTTCTTTCAGTGCCCTGTAAAGTCACTAAAGGGCCTTTCTTGCCTCTAAACCAGCTACATTCCTAGAAGCAGCATAGGCTAGAAGGGGCATGTGGCGGCTGATTGTGATAACTTAGTTCTGATGGTTTCTCAAAGAATACAAATTCTTACTGGTTTATTGAAACAAGCCTAGTTGGTGCCCCAGTTGGCAACTTGAGAAGGCACTGAGTCACCATCCAGGATAATTAAATTTCCCTGGTAGCTCAGCTGGTAAAGAATCTGTCTGCAGTGCAGGAGACCACAGTTCGATTCCTGGGTCAAGAAGATCCCCTGGACAAGGGATAGGCTACCCACTCCAGTATGCTTGGGCTTCCCTGGTGGCTCAGACACTAAAGAATCTGTCTGCAATGCAGGAGACCTGGGTTCAATCCCTGGGTTGGAAGATCCCCTGGAGGAGGAAATGGCAACCCACTCCAGTATTCTTGCCTAGAGAATCCCAGAGGACAGAGTCTGGAGGGTTACGGTCCATGGGTTCAGAAAGAGGTGAACATGACTGAGCCACTAAGCACCCCACTTGACAAGACGCTTGGACCTCAGAGACACTCTCCCTTTCTGAACAAAGCGCCAAAACAAGGATTGCAAGGATTCCAAATATCACTCTTAATTGCTGACTTTATCACTAATATAATGTGATGGCCTAGAAATTTGCCAACTGTTTTTCAATGGGGCAACTTTTTCTTCCCAGGAAATCTTACATAGACCCTGATGCGTTTATTACCAAGCAAGTAAATGATTCTTCCTCACTCAATGGGTGTTTCTTGAGGGCAGGCAGTATGTCTGTCTCTTTAATGGTTGTATTGCTGGTACCCAGAAGAGTATCTAGTACCCAAGAAGCATGGTAAATCTTTGTTCCAGCTGGAAGAAGAAGGGGTCGAATCAGATGAATTTTCATTAAGGAATCGAATATTAAGTGAACACCTACTGTGCGTCAAGCCCTATAGTGAGTGCTTGAGATATGATGGTGACCAAATCATCATAGCCTTGCTCCTCTTTTGCTGATAGCCTAGGAGGAGAAAATGAACTTTCATCATCATAAATTTGCAACTGAAGTGCGCACTGGAAAATGTAGAGGAAACTGATCTAATCAGTGGAAGGGCAGGGAAGTCTTCCTGGAGGAGGGGTTACTTCATTTAAGACCTAAAGGAAAGGTAATACTTAACGAGGTAATTGGGACAGGGAGGATGGAATTGTATTCCAGTTAGAAGGAAAAACACATACAAAGCCCCCCAACAGAAAATGAATGGCCTCCCGGCCTTATCTTTCAACCATCACATGTCTGCATGGGCCTGCTTTACATACTGGGCTTCCAAGATAACACTCTTTAGAAAAAATTGTTTGACAGCTAAAGCACAAATGCTGGAAGTCTAGACAACCAAGTGACCTCAAAGGGCCCTACCAGATCTTAAAATTCTCTATGTAGAGACTCAAAAGAGTGGGGCAGTGGCCTGTATGCATGGGTCAGGGCCAGAAGTCAGGGGTCAAAGGTGACTGAACAGACCCACAGCTCTGAGTGGTGAGCTGTGGCTAATGAAAAAACAATGTTCATTTGTTTGGGGCAGGGTAGGGGAGAGAGTTTCCTCTACATTGAAGACATACATATTGCTGTTCTAGTCATTTCTAATTAAGTTCAACATCTTAAAGTGGATTCTCAGGAGCAGGTATCTATTTGCCTTCACATCTCATAAAATGCAATCTGTTAATTTCATTTCATACATTCATTCATCCAATATTCACTGAGAATGTATTTTAAGACATGTCCTTAGTGACATATGCACAGTGGAGATTAACAGGACATGGTCTCAGCCCTTGTGGAGATCAAAATTGTACACACTTACTAGAAATCTAACATTTAACCTTGAATGTCTGCTATTGGCCAGTTACTGTACAAGACACTTTACATCCATCATCTTCCTCAATTCTCACAACAAAGTCACAAGATAAATATTAGCTCCATTTCAGGTTTGAAAAATGAGTTTCAGAGAGGTTAAACAATTTCTTCAAGATCACACAGTGGGGAATCCAAATTCAAGTGCAACTAACTGCAGAGCCTGCATTCATGGCCACCACAATCTAATACTTCAATTAAGGAAATAAAACAAAGAAAATCACAAAGAAATAGAGTAAGCTATAAGTAAAAGTTTACCAGCTCTCATTCTGAAAAGGATTTTCGAAGTATAACAGAAATTTCCCCAAAAAAGTGATAGCAATGACTATACAAAACTTAAAATTTCTACTTGTCAAAAACACTGTATAAGAACTTAAGAATTAAATGAGAAATAGCAAAACAAAACAAAACAAAAAAAAACTTCAACAGGTATGGTAGACAAAGCCTTCATAGCCACAATATAAAAGCTTGTTATAAATCTGTAAGTAAAAAAAAGCCCCCTTGCCAAGAAATATGGACAAAAGATACAGTTCTCAAAAGGGTAGAAATAAAAAATGACCAACAAGCACACGCAAAATTATTATAAAAGTCTTAATAATCAAAAAAGTGAACAATTTTAGAGCCAGTGATACATTCTGCATTTTTACTATGAAATGGGCAAAGATTTAAAAAATCAAAATAACCCTACGGCTGATGAATGTGCTGTGAAATGAACGTGCCCATACACTACACCAGTGTCTGGGGAGCATTTGACAATATGAATTAAAAGCCTTTAAAAAGATTATAACCTTTAACTCAATAATTTTACTTTAGAAATTTATCAGAGATGCAGACAAAGATGTGTACAGCAAGATGTTCAGCACAGCATTATTTATAGTATGAAGAAACTGTAAATCTAGCTAAAGTCCAACAATAGGCAGACAGTTAAATCAATTCCGGTGCATCCAAATGATAAGGCAATAGGTACCCATTAAGAATTGTATTTTTGAAGAAACTTTAGAAGCATGATTCATTTATTTATGTACTCAGAAGGAAATATACCAGAATATATTAACCGTTACAAAGGCAGATCATGGTGGCCGAATTGAGGGTTTTTTCTTATGTCTGTCTCTATTTTTTCCAATTTTTCTGCAATTTATCTGCATTACTTTGCAATAATAAATATATGTGCATTTCTTTTACTTTGTAAATGAACATGCACAAAACTCAGCTCTCCACTTTCTTTGCTGAAACTCACTTCTCTAAATTCCTTCTGTAATTGACCAAAAAAACCCTGAGTCACCTTCTATCACCTTCTTGTTTAATCCACCTCACCTTGCCAGGTTTACCATTTTGTTACTTCACTTAGGATTCTTGTTACCTTGTGTCCAGACTGCAGAACCAGTCCCTTAACTGATATCCTGATTAGAACTTCCAATCCCACACTCAAGTTCACTTAACATTCCACTGCCAGGTGAATCCTCTAGAAGCAAAGATAATAATCTGCTGCTGCCTTGCTCCAAAACCTTGAGGGACTTTCTAGTTCCTAAGAATAAAATCCCAAAGTCCTTTATCTGGAGTATAAAAACAGATACTGCCAAAGAGAAGAAGATGTGATTTATAATTCTTACAGTCTTGAGTTTGCATGCAAAATTCTGTGGCTACTCTATAAACACCTCTAATGTTTTCAATGATACTAAATTGCTTCATTCCTGAACTTAATCTTCCATTTTGCCCTTAGCTACCTTCCCTAGGGGCTCAGTGGTAAAGAATCCACCTGCCAATGCAGGAGACACAGGTTCAACCCCTGGTCCAGTAAGATCCTACCTGCTGCAGAGCCACTCTGTCCATTCGCTACAACTAAAGAATTCACCTACCATACAGGAGACACAAGAGATGCAGGATTGATCCCTGGGTCTGGAAGATCCCCTGAAGGAGGAAATGGCAACCCACTCCAGTATTCTTGCTTGGGAAATCCCATGGACAGAGGAGCCTGGCAGGCTACAGTCCATGGGGTCACAAAAGAGACGCAAATTAGTGACTAAACAACAACCACCACCCAATAATTCATCCAAACTGGTCCTTCTCCACACTTTTCCTATGATGTATCCAACACACGGTGGAAGTTTGTGGGTGGTAGAGGGGTTGTCAGACCCGAAGACAAGCCAGCATCCCCCTGACCCAGGCCTCACAGAGTCTCTCTTCCGCTATAACTGTGATACTCTTTTATTTAAAGGATGGCAAAGGGGCTATGACCTGGAAAAAAAAAAAAAAATCAATGACTCTCCGCTAATAAAGGTTCTTATGCAGTAAATGTGCTCTTGGGAAGCCAGATCCTGCCCTTCTCCACGGCGCTGGCCTGATGCCCCGGAGTGATTTACTCTGCGGTAATATGATGGAGCCTCCGCCATGGAAGGGAATTAAATAAAAATGCAATAAAAGAGGACAAAATCAATCTGCTTACAGTTTTGTTTAATAAAAATTCATGAAGGATGGGCAGGCAGACCTATAAGCAATGTACCAGTTCTGCCAGAGGCTGGCTGGGAATGCTGGCTCAGGCTTTGGGTCCAGGGAGGGGGCCAGCTGAGGGCTGGCTGAGTAGCCCCCCACCCCACCAGCGCTACAGGCTGGGTCCCTGCCACTGCCAGGCCAGAGGACCTGCCTGGCTGAAAGAGGCGCAAACCAGCTGATGGGAGGAATCTTCAAGCCAGAGAAAGGTAAGAGACGTTTAGGGGCTTCCCTAGTGGTCCGGTGGTTAAGAATTAGCCTTGCACTGCAGGGGACACTGGTTCAGTCTCTGGTCTGGAGTGATCCCACATGCAGCAACTAAACCCATGAGCCACAACTACTGTGTCAGCCATCTAGAGCCGGATGACCTGAAATTACTCAGCCCACACATTACAACTACTGAAGCCTGAGCACTGTAGAACCTATGATCCTCAGCAAGAGAGGCCACTGCATTGAGTAGCCTGCCCACCGCAGCTAGAGAGTAGCCCCTGTTTGCTGCAACTAGAGAAAGTCCACGTGCAGCAATGAAGATCCAGCACAGCCAATGAATTAAATAAATAAAAATATGAAGAAGACTTTCTAAAAAAAAATAAAGAGAGAGAGAAAGACCTTTTAGATAGGATTTAGTTCCCTAGAAACCAAGAAGCTCCAGGTGTCCTGGAATGACAGGGACTCTCAAGCCTGACCTGACCAAGCAATTCTTTTCTATTGTGGAAAGAACACTTACCATTACATCTGCCTTCGTAACAGTATTTAGGTAAACAATACGGTGTTGTTAACTAAAGGCACAGTGCTGTACAAATCTCTAGACCTTATTCACTTTTTATAACTGAAACCTGAAATAGCAGGTCCCTGTTGGCCACCCTGCAACCGCTGGCAACCACCTCCTGCTCTCCATTTCTATGGGTTTTGCTAATTTATATACTTCATATATATAAAACACATATGTTTTAAATATATATATGTTACATACATAAAACTTATACATATAATATATATTTATATATATGTATATACTTCATATATATCAAATATAACACACTGGTCATGGCAAACACCCTCTTCCAACAACTCAAGAGACGACTCTACACATGGACATCACCAGATAGATGGTCAATACCAAAATCAGGTTGATTATATTCTTTGCAGCCAAAGATGGAGAAGCTCTATACAGTCAGCAAAAACAAGACTGGGAGCTGACTGTGGCTCAGATCATGAACTCCTTATTGCCAAATTCAGACTTAAATTGAAGAAAGTAGGGAAAACCACTAGGCCATTCAGGTATGACCTAAAGCAAATCCCTTAGGATTATACAGTGGAATTGACAAATAGATTCAAGGGATTAGATCTGATAGACAGAGTGCCTGAAGTACTATGGATGGAGGTTCATGATGTTGTACAGGAGGCAGGGATCAAGACCATCCCCATGGAAAAGAAATGCAAAAAGTCAAAATGATTGTCTGAGGAGGCTTTACAAATAGCTGAGAAAAGAATAGACACTAAAGGCAAAGGAGAAAAGGAAAGATATACCTATCTAAATGCATAGTTCCAAAGAATAGCAAGGAGAGGTAGGAAAACCCTCCTCAGTGATCAAAGCAAAGAAATAAAGGAAAACAATAGGATGGGGAAGACTAGAGATCTCTTCAAGAAAATTAGAGATACCAAGGGAAAATTTCATGCAAAGATGGGCTCAATAAAGGAGAGAAGTGGTATGGACCTAACAGAAGCAGAAGATATTAAGAAAAGGTGGCAAGAATGCACAGAAGAACTACACAAAAAAGATCTTAATGACCCAAATAACAATGGTGTGATCACTCACCTAGAGGCAGACATCCAGGAATGTGAAGTCAAGTGGGCCTTAAGAAGCATCAGTATGAACAAAGCTAGTGGAGGTGATAGAACTCAGCTGAGCTATTTCAAATCCTAAAAGATGATCCTGTTAATGTGTTACAGTCAATATGCCAGCAAATTTGGAAAACTCAGAAGTGGCCACAGGACTGGAAAAGTCAGTTTTCATTCCAATCCCAAAGAAAGGCAATGCCAAAGAATGCTCAAACTACCGCACAACTGCACTCATCTCACACGCTAGCAAAGTAATGCTCAAAATTCTCCAAGAAAGGCTTCAACAATACATGAACCAAGAACTTTCAGATGTTCAAGCTGGATTTAGAAAAGGCAGAGAAAGCAGAGACCAAATTGCCAACATCCACTGGATTATCGAAAAAGCCAGAGAGTTCCAGAAAAACATCTGCTTTACTGACTACACCAAAGCCTTTGATTGTGGATCACAACAAACTGTGGAAAATTCTTCAAGAGATGGGAATACCAGACCACCTTACCTACCTCCTGAGAAACTTGTATGCAGGTCAAGAAGCAACAGTTAGAACTGGACATGGAACAACAGACTGGTTCCATGTCAAGACAGTATATTGTCACTCTTGTTTAACTTATATAGAGAGTACATCATGCCAAATGCGAGCTGGATGATACACAAGTTGGAATCAAGACTGCCAGGAGAAATATCAATAACCTCAGATATACAGATGACACCACCCTTGTGGCAGAAAGCAAAGAGGAACCAAAGATCTTCTTGATAAAAGTGAAAGAGGAGAGTGAAAACGTTGGCTTAAAACTCAACATTCAGAAAACAAAGATCATGGCATCCGGTCCCATCACTTCATGGAACATAGATGGGGAAACAATGGAAACAGTGACAGACTTTCTTTTGGGGGGCTCCAAAATCACTGCAGGTAGTGACTTCAGCCAAGAAATTAAAAGACGCTTGCTCCTTGGAAGAAAAGCTATGACCAACCTAGATCAGATCAGTCGCTCAGTCATGTCCGACTCTTTGCAACCCCATGAATCACAGCACGCCAGGCCTCGCTGTCCCTCACCAACTCCCGGAGTTCACCCAGACTCATGTCCATCAAGTCAGTGATGCCATCCAGCCATCTCATCCTCTGTCGTCCCCTTCTCCTCCTGCCCCCAATCCCTCCCAGCATCAGAGTCTTTTCCAATAAGTCAACTCTTCGCATGAGGTGGCCAAAATACTGGAGTTTCAGCTTTAGTATCATTCCTTCCAAAGAAATCCCAGGGCTGATCTCCTTCAGAATGGACTGGTTGGAAATGCAGTACTTGGATGCAGTCTCAAAAACAACAGAATGATCTCTGTTCATTTCCAAGGCAAACCATTCAATATCACAGTAATCCAAGTCTATGCCCCAACCAGTAATGCTGAAGAAGCTGAAGTTGAACGGTTCTATGAAGACCTACAAGACCTTTTAGAACTAACACCCAAAAAAGATGTCCGTTTCATTATAGGGGACTGGAATGCAAAAGTAGGAAGTCAAGAAACACCTGGAGTAACAGGCAAATTTGGCCTTGGAATATGGAATGAAGCAGGGCAAAGACTAATAGAGTTTTGCCAAGAAAATGCACGGGTCATAACAAACACCCTCTTCCAACAACACAAGAGAAGACTCTATACATGGACATCACCGGATGGTCAACACTGAAATCAGATTGATTATATGCTTTGCAGCCAAAGATGGAGAAGCTCTATATAGTCAGCAAAAACAAGACCAGGAGCTGACTGTGGCTCAGACCGTGAACTCCTTATTGCCAAATTCAGACTTAAATTGAAGAAAGTAGGGAAAACCACTAGACCATTCAGGTGTGACCTAAATCAAATCCCTTATGATTATACAGTGGAAATAAGAAATAGATTTAAGGGCCTAGATCTGATAGATAGAGTGCCTGATGAACTATGGAATGAGGTTCGTGACATTGTACAGGAGACAGGGATCAAGACCATTCCTGTAGAAAAGAAATGCAAAAAAGCAAAATGGCTGTCTGGGGAGGCCTTACAAATAGCTGTGAAAAGAAGAGAAGCAAAAAGCAAAGGAGAAAAGGAAAGATATGAACATCTGAATGCAGAGTTCCAAAGAATAGCAAGAAGAGATAAGAAAGCCTTCCTCAGCGATCAATGCAAAGAAATAGAGGAAAACAACAGAATGGGAAAGACTAGGAATCTCTTCAAGAAAATCAGAGATACCAAAGGAACATTTCATGCAAAGATGAGCTCGATAAAGGACAGAAATGGTATGGACCTAACAGAAGCAGAAGATATTAAGAAGAGATGGCAAGAATACACAAAAGAACTGTACAAAAAAGATCTTCACGACCCAGATAATCACGATGGTGTGATCACTGACCTAGAGCCAGACATCCTGGAATGTGAAGTCAAGTGGGCCTTAGAAAGCATCACTATGAACAAAGCTAGTGGAGGTGATGGAATTCCAGTTGAGCTATTCCAAATCCTGAAAGATGATGCTGTGAAAGTGCTGCACTCAATATGCCAGCAAATTTGGAAAACTCAGCAGTGGCCACAGGACAGGAAAAGGTCAGTTTTCATTCCAATCCCAAAGAAAGGCAATGCCAAAGAATGCTCAAACTATTACACAATTGCACTCATCTCACACGCTAGTAAAGTAATGCTCAAAATTCTCCAAGCCAGGCTTCAGCAACATGTGAACCGTGAACTTCCTGATGTTCAAGCTGGTTTTAGAAAAGGCAGAGGAACCAGAGATCAAATTGCCAACATCTGCTGGATCATGGAAAAAGCAAGAGAGTTCCAGAAAAACATCTATTTCTGCTTTATTGATTATGCCAAAGCCTTTGACTGTGTGGATCACAATAAACTGTGGAAAATTCTGAAAGAGATGGGAATACCAGACCACCTGACCTGCCTCTTGAGAAATTTGTATGCAGGTCAGGAAGCAACAGTTAGAACTGGACATGGAACAACAGACTGGTTCCAAATAGGAAAAGGAGTTCGTCAAGGCTGTATATTGTCACCCTGTTTATTTAACTTATATGCAGAGTACATCATGAGAAACACTGGACTGGAAGAAACACAAGCTGGAATCAAGATTGCCAGGAGAAATATCAATAACCTGACCAACCTAGACAGCATATTAAAAACAGAGACAACTTTGCCAACAATGGTCCATCTAGTCTAAGCTATGGTTTTTCCAGTGGTCATGTATGGATGTGAGAGTCAGACTATAAAGAAAGCTGAGTGCTGAAGAATTGATGTTTTTTAACTGTGGTGTTGGGGAAGACTCTTGAGAGTCCCTTGGACTGCAAGGAGATCAAACTAGTCAACCCTAAAGGAAATCAGTTCTGAATATTCCTTGGAAGGACTGATGCTGAAGCTGAAGCTCCAATACTTTGGCCACCTGATGCAACGTAGTGACTCATTGGAAAAGCCCCTGCTGCTGGGAAAGATTGAATACAGGAGAAGAAGGGGATGACAGAGGATGAGATGGTTGGATGGCATCACCAACTCGATGGACATGAGTTTGAGCAAGCTCCGAGAGTGGTGATGGACAGGGAAGCCTGGAGTATTGCAGTCCATGGGGTGGCAGAGCACCCCATGGCAGAGCAATTGAGCAACTGAACTGAACTTATTTAAGTGCAGTCATGCAGTATTTGTCCTTTGAGAAGTCTGGCTTATTTCACTTAACATAATGTCCTTGAGGTTCATCCGTGTTGTCATATATGGAAGGATTTCATTCTTTTTTAAAGCTGAATAATACTCCATTGTATGTATAGACCTCACTTTCTTCATCCATTCAGCTGCTGATGGACGTTTAAGTGGTTCCATATCTTGGCTATTGTGAATAATGCTGCAATGAACATGAGAGAGCATATATCTCTTTGAGATCTTGATTTCAACTTCTTTTAGATAAATACCCAGAAGTGGGATGGCTGGGCTGTATGGTAATCCTCTTCTAAACTTTTTGAAGAATTGTCATACCATTTTGCACAACATCTGCACCATTTTGCATTCCCACCAACAGTGTGCAAAGGTTCCAATTTGTCTATATTCTCACCAGTATTTATCTTTTTTTTTTTTTCACAATAGCCCTAGGTATGAGATGATATCTCATTGTTTTATCTCATTGTTTTTCATTTTCCTGATGATTAGTGATGCTGAGCATCTTTTCAGGTGCCTTTTGGCCATTTGTATGACTTCTTTGGAGAAATGCCTATTCAGATTTTTGCCAATTTTAGACCAGTTTATTTTGGAATTTTTTGGCTATTGAGTTGTAGGAGTTTCTTATATTTTTTGAATATTAATCTCTTACCAGATGTATGGTTTGAAAATACGTTCTCACATTTAGAACAGTATATACTGTCATAAAAACAGACACAAAGACCAATGGAATGGAATAAAGAGCCCAGAAACAAAGTCAAGCACATACGGTCAAATTGTCTTCAACAAGGGTGCTAATAGGCAAAATCAGTCTCTTAAAGAAAGAGTATGGAGAAACTCAGAGAAGGCAATGGCACCCCACTCCAGTACTCTTGCCTGGAAAATCCCATGGACAGAGGAGCCTGGTGGGCTGCAGTCCATGGGGTCGCTGAGGGTTGGACATGACTGAGCGACTTCACTTTCACTTTTCACTTTCATGCATTGGAGAAGGAAATGGCAACCCACTCCAGTGCTCCTGCCTGGAGAATCCCAGGGACGGGGGAGTCTGGTGGGCTGCCGTCTATGGGGTTGCACAGAGTCGGACACGACTGAAGCGACTTAGCAGCAGGAGCAGCAGCAGCATGGGGAAACTGGATATCCATGTGCAAAAATGAAATTGGGCCCTTGCCTTATACCATACACAAAAATCAATTCAAAATTGATTAAATATTTGAATAGAAGACCTGGAAATGTAAACCTCCTAGAAGAAAACATAGGGAAAGTTTCATGATAATTCGGCTTGGCAAGGATTTTTGGATATGACACCAAAAGTACAAACAATAAAAGCAAAATTAGACAAGTGAGACTACATCAGACTAACTAAAAAGCTTCTATACAGCACAGGAAAGAATCAAGAGTGAGGAGAAAACCTACAGGGTGGCTGACCAGCATTTCTTATGGTAGAAACTGTTTCTGTCCATAAAATGTTTATTTAAAATGTGCTGACTTATGCCACAGATTTCATACCTTTGGGTGGAAGCCCAGACCAAAGAACCAGTGATTTATAAAACGGATCAGTACACTATGGCTTACAGGCCAAATCTGGCCCACCCCTTGTTTTTAAATAAAGCTTTATTGGAACGTGGCTCCACACTTTTGTTTCCATACTTCCTGTGACTGCTTTGGCACTGCAGTGACAGAGCTGAGTGGTCACGTGCATGTGCACATGCATGCTAAGTCACTTCAGTCGTATCCAACTCTGTGTGACCCTATGGACTGCAGCCTGCCAGGCTCCTCTGTCCATGGGATTCTCCAGGCAAGAATCCTGGAGTGGGTTGCTGTGCCCTCCTCCAAGGGATCGTCCCAAACCAGGGATCAAACCCATGTCTGTTATGTCTTCCTGCATTGACAGGTGGGTTCTCTACCACTAGCGCCACCTGGGAAGCCTGTGTAGTCATGACAGAACCTAAATATTTACTGTGCCGTGCCGTGCTTAGTCGTTCAGTCACGTCCGACTCTTTGCAACCCCATGGACTATAGCCTGCCAGGCTCCTCTGTCCATGCGGATTCTCTAGGCAAGAATACTAGAGTGGGTTGCCATGCCCTACTCCAGGGGATCTTCCTGACCCAGGAATCAAACCAGGGTCTCCTGCACTGCAGACAGGTTCTTTACCAGCTGAGCTACCAGGGAAGCCCCATCTGGCCTTTATCAGAAAGGTGTGCAGTCTTCTGATCAATATCCCAAGGATTCTCATTTATCTCCTACACTAACTCATGTTCCCATTCAACAGAAACTTCATAAGCTCTCACATGCCAGGCACTATCCTTGGATTTCAGAGAGACTAGAAACAAATAAGATCAGTGGTCCTACACTTAAGGGGTTTTATTGATTTTTTTATTGTTAAATAACAAATTATAACACACTTATTGGTTCAAACAATACCCATTTTTTATTTCACAATTGTACAGGTCAAAAGCCCAAGTGGGCTCGTCTGAGGTCTCCAGTAAGTTTCAAGGCAGAAATCAAGGTGTGGGTCAAGCTGGATGCCTATCTGGAGGCTCAGGGAAAGAATTCAATTCTCAGCTCATTCAGATTGTTGGCAGAATCCAATTCTTTTCAGCTGCTCTAGAGCTGAGGTCCTTTCTGACTGTCAAGCTGGGACCACTCTCTGCTGCTGGAGGCCACCCACATTCTTTCTCCCATCACCCTCTCCTTCTTCAATCCAGCCATTTCACACTGAGTCCTTCTGCTTTGAATCTCTCTGGATTTCCCTTTCTGCCAACTGCCAGAGAAAGGTTTTCAACTTTTAAGGGCTTTTGTAATTACACTGAATTCACTTGTATAACCCTGTTTTAAGATCAACTTGCCATATGACATAATCATGGGAGTGATACTTCACCATATTCATTCATAGGCTTTGGGTAATGGGGTGGGGTCAGAGGGGACATCTTTTAGGGGCTCTTTTATCAGTTATGCCTTCTACAGTGTATAAGTCATATACTTAGTAGGATAAGCTAACTAGCTATAACAAACAGACCTCCAAATTTTGATAGCTCAAAAAATAAAAGGTATATTTATTCTCACATAACTTTCCAAGGAGATGTTCCAGGTTAGTGGAATTCTGCTCCAAGGATCATTCAAGTGCCCAAGCTGACAGTGGCCTTGTCACCTTCAACACTCCAAGCTTACCCTACTTGCTGCTGTCCCAGGGAGCTAAAAAGAGAATCAACACTGAGGAACCCATGTAGGCGGGTTTTGGGTTAGGCCTGGAAATGATTCAAAGCACTTCTGCTCATATTCTGTCCAAAATAAATTAGTCACATTATCAGATATAATTTGAAGAGGAAATAAAAGATGATATCTGACTGAGGAAACATGTAACCAACACTTTTATTACAAAGGAGGAGAGGACAGATTCCGATGGCCACTAGGTTATTCCCTATCCAAGTAGGAACAAATGTGCTGATAGCTATGAATTGACAACTGATTATACCTATGACCACTGAGACTGTACATGGTAGTCTGTTCTAATTTTCTAAATGCATGCACGCCCAGTTGCTCAGTTGTGTCCAACTCTTTGTGATCCCATGGGTTGTAGTCCACCAGGCTCCTCTGTCCATGGGATTTTTCAGGCAAGAATACTGGAGTGGGTTGCCATTTCCCCCTCCAGGAGATCTTCCCAACCCAGGGATTGAACCCATATCTGCTGTATTGGCAGACGAATTCTTTACCACTGCACTGCATGGGAAGCCCCAGCTTTCTAAATCTATAGCTCTTGGTGCATTTTAAAATGTAAGTATCCAGACCAGAGATAATGCCAGCCAGCAAGGCAGGTCTAGGGAACCCTGGAGCTGAACTTCAGAGGGCTCTCTCTTCCCCTACTTTGTCCAAAACATGTGGCAGCAGATGTTGGAGTGGAGAAACTCCTTCATGGGCAGAAAGATCTCAATTTGGTCTAAGAAACTCCTAATCTGGAGGGCAGAAGAGGAGGAGATGCAGGTAGTCCCCTACCCCAGGAAGTTACCTTCTGGGAGAGGGAGGAATCTGGAAGAGGATATGGCCCATGAAAGCCCCAAGACCAATTAAAGCAGTGTTCCGGGTGGCCAGCTGAGGATAAAACCTAGGAAGGCTTCTGGGGTGAAGTGAGGCGACATCAGCCCCTAAGAACAAGAATGACAAGGCAGGGAGCAGGGGTCCCTTACTAGAACCAAGAAGTGGTGAAGCCCAAGTGAGGTAGCCTATGCTAGGAGAATGGAAGGGGGAACTGAGAGGGTCCCATGGGGGAAGGGGCAGGAAAGAAGGAGGGAGGAAGAAGACTGGTTGTCCAGATGCCAACTGGGGGGATGTAGGGGAGCTGGGGCCAAGAACTTCCTCTTATTCTGTGGCCATGTACAGGGCTTTGTTTCCTTTCTCCATCAGTGTCTGCTGACTACTCATTGGCAGGACAGAGCTCTAGGGGACCTACACCTCGAGAGGCTTTCAAATGCCTGTTTCATTTTCTCCAGTGTTGGCTTAGGGCAGGGTGTCGCCTCTGGTCCATGGCTTGCTGTCTTCATAACTGCTCTTTCACTGCCCTAGGCCTCCCAAGTTTTTTGGCCTTGGCAGCCAGTTTCTTTTAAAGAATCGCTGAGGCCTGGGGAAAGCCCATGCAGCAGAGGCACTCACCCTGGTCGCTTGCCCAGCATCCCAGGAGCCAGGCCCCCAGATGAGGACAAGCACGGTATGTCTTTCCTCTCTCAAAATCTCCCAGGCCCCCTGAACAGTTTGCCTGAGCCTTGCACTCAAGGGAGGTGAATTAAGATGGAAAACAAGTTCATGTTCCACTCATCAACAGCAAAGCACCCACTCCAAGGAAGGGGCACCTTTCACTGATTTGCCAAAGGTGCCGTGTGGGCAGCAGCTGTCCTGGCTGTCTCCTCTCCTCCCAAGCCTGAGAAGGGCAGGCATTCAGGGTCAGAGCATCCTGCCCCCCAGAGATGCCCCTGCTGGGTACCACTCTTCCCCCCCCAGATTCCACAGGCTCAGCTGGTTCCTCTGAGAACAGCTGTGTTCTTGTCTCCTAAAGCAGTGTTTCTCAGTCCTTAGCATGCCTTAGAATAATGCTAAATACTCATTAAAACACCAGTGCCTGGGCCTTACCTGCACAGTTTCCGATTCAGTAGGGCTTGGGGCGAGCCTGAGAACTGGCATCTTTTGATGTGTTCCCAGATGATCCTGATGCTGCTGGCCCAGGGTCCACACTTGGAGAACCACTATCTTAGCTCCTCTTCCTGACTCAGCAAAAGGATGAAACCAGCTCAGGGGCAGCTTCAGGGCCCTGCACAGCCTCAGTGTTCAGTCCATGCACATTGATTTTAGTGAACGGGAGAAGCAAAAGGGAGACTGTTGACTGACTTTGGGATTCCATGAACAACCTGCTCCCTTTTGTCCAGATGTATCAAGTTAATGGGAAACTCAAGGGCTCAGGCAGCATAAAATGTGGGGCGAGGCAGGGTCTGACAGTCTGTATGGTTGAACTTGGACTTCTCTCATAGTTCAGTTGGTAAAGAATCTGCCTGCAATGCAGGAGGCCTGGGTTCAATCCCTGGGTCAGGAAGATCCCCTGGAGAAGGAAATGGCAATCCACTCCAGTATTCTTGCCTGGAGAATTCCATGGACAGAGGAGGCTGGCAGGCTACAGTCCATGGGGTCGCAAGCGTCGGACACCACTGAGCGACTAAACCACCACCACCACCACATTGTTGAACTCTGGAGAACCCCCTGCCAAACCATCAGAAATAATAAAAACAAAAAAATTGTTATCATTTTTTTAGATTCCACATAAAAGGGATATCATATATGTGTCTTTCTCTGCCTGACTTACTTCATTTAGAATGATAATCTCTGGATCCATCCATGTTGCTGCAAATAGCATGATTTCATTCCTTTTATGGCTGAGTAGTATTCCAAGACAGAAACCGTCTCACAGACATAGAATATAAACTTATGGTTACCAAAGGGGAAACAAGGGGAAGGGAAAAAGTAAGAGTCTGGGATTAGCAGATACAAACTACTACATATAATAGATAAACAACAAGGACTTACTATATAGTACAGGAACTACACTCAATATCTGGTAGTAATAATGGAAAAGAATGTATATATGTGTGCGCATGCTCAGTCATGTCTGACTCTTTGTGACCCCATGGACTGTGGCCCACCAGGCTCCTCTGTCCATGGAATTTTCCAGGAAACAATACTGGAGTGAGTTGCCATTTTCTCCAGGGGATCTTCCTGACCCAGGATTGAATCCATGGCTCTTGCATCTCCTGCACTGGCAGTCAGATTCCTTACTGCTAGTGCCACCTGGGAAGCCCATAAAGAACATATTTTAAGAAATAATAAAAATAATAATGAA
This sequence comes from Bos taurus, assembly GCF_002263795.3. Lineage (NCBI taxonomy): Eukaryota > Metazoa > Chordata > Mammalia > Artiodactyla > Bovidae > Bos > Bos taurus. Next base: position 68,044,746 of record NC_037340.1, on the reverse strand, counting down.
AGCCACCATTTCCTAAGCCAAATGCCTTATGCAAGTATCCCAGCACGAGTTCTGGGGATGGTGGGAATCCCTATTGTACATGGACGAGGATCTCAGCTCCACGTCCCCTGAGTAATGGAACAGCCCCAGGCTTCAGGCCACATTAATTTGTCTTCAGACCCCCTTAGCATCACCACCTTGCCAAGCTGCCTCCCAGTGAGGCTGAGAAAGTTGGAGGCCAGAAGCAGCTACACTCTGGCGACCTGGCCCAGGGAGAGAACGTCGTTTGTGTAATCAGACTGTCTGATTATTAGACCTCAGCTTGCCATGGACTCAGTGCATGGCCTCGGGATCCCTTCACTATCAATGCCTCAGTTCCCTGAGCTATAAATTGGGGCTAATAATTCCAGCCCCTGGGGATGCCACTGGATCAGATGAGAAAGTGTACAAAACGTCTGGCACAGTGTTGAGTTCTTAGTAAAAGCTCAGTAATGTTATTCCCTCTCCAAATGGGCATCTTCGTCTTCAAGCACGTATTTCAGAGTGATCACTCAGGGGCATATTTAGAAATTCTGCCTTAAAATTGGGGAGGGGAGGGAATGGAGAGACAGAACAGACTGCCCTTCCAAAACACTGTTGCTTCAGTCCCCATGAGGCCTCAGCAGGGGTGGCAGGAAGACGGGCTGACAGAGCTCAGAACCACATGCAGAATCTGCTCAAAGACTCACGCCAGGTACCAAGTCACCGGAAGTGGAGAGGGGTGTCTGGCCAGGAAACCCTTGTTGAACAAGCGGCCAGCCTTTGTTCAGACACCCAAGGGCAAGAGATGTACTGAGAGAACTCCATGCTGAGCTCAGTGACATGAACTTGGGCAAACTCCACCAGATGGTGAGGGACAGGGAAGCCTGACATGCTGCAGTCCATGGGGTCACGAAGAGTTGGACACAACTTGGTGACAGCAACATATGTATACAGTGGAATGTTATTCAGTCGTAAAACAGAAAAATGAAACCTTGCCATTTGCAGCAACAAAGATGTACTTGGAGGGTATTATTCAAAGTGAAATAAGTCAGATAGAGAAAGACAAATACTGTATGATATCACTTGTATGTAGAATCCAAAACACGGCAAACTAATGCATGTAACAAAAAAGAAACTGACTCACAAATACAGAGAACAAAGTAGAGTTACCAATGGGAAGAGGGAAGAGGGGAGGGAAAAGATGAGGGCATGGGGTGAAGAGGTACAAACTATTAGGTATAAAATAAGCTACAAGTATATATTGTACAATACAGGGAATATAGCCAATTTTTATAATAACTATAAATGGAGTAAAATCTTTAAAAGTTGTGCATCACTATACTGTATACCTGTAACTTGTATAATATTGTACATCAACTATATTTAGATGAAAACCTAAATTTAATTTTTAAAAAATAAAGGAAATGATGTATGTCCCCACCCCCCTCAGCCCCCAGAAAAATGTTGCCTATCTTCAAGGGTGCTGTGGGGACATATGCTGGACCTTTAACACAAGTGCTCATTGCAAAGCAAGCTCTTAAAAATATTAGCTGCTATTACTCTTGCTGCTGGGGCTTCCCAGCTGGCACTAGTGATAAAGAGCCTGTCTGCCGATATAGGAGACAGAAGACCCAGGGTTGGATTCCTGGGTCAGGAAGATCCCCTGTAGGAGGGCATGGCAACCCACTCCAGAATTCGTGCCTGGAGAATCCCATGGACAGAAGAGCCAGATGGGCTACAGTCCATAGGGTCGCAAAGAATCAGACACAACTGAAGCAATTTGGCATGCACACATGCACGCGTCCTTGTTGTTATAGTTATACCAGTGAGATCTTGCTGCTGCTGCTGCTGCTAAGTCGCTTCAGTCATGTCCGACTCTGTGCGACCCCATAGACAGCAGCCCATCAGGCTCCCCCGTCCCTGGGTTTCTCCAGGCAAGAACACTGGAGTGGGTTGCCATTTCCTTCTCCAATGCACGAAAGTGGAAAGGGAAAGTGAAGTCGCTCAGTCGTGTCCGACTCTTAGCGACCCCATGGACGGCAGCCTACCAGGCTCCTCCGTTCATGGGATTTTCCAGGCAAGAGTACTGGAGTGGGGTGCCATTGCCTTCTCCGAGCCGGATCTTAGGTAAGGTTAAAAAAAATGAGTCTCACTTTTCTCATTACAAATAAGTATGTTCATAGAAATGAGCCCCATAAAATAGTTTCAAAATCAAATGAGATCATGTATGGCAACCTCCTAGCATACAGTAAGCACTCGATGAATGTTAAGGCTGATTTCTATCTGGGGGTACCAATGTCCCCATACCTAGGAGCCAGGGACTGTTTAGTTTTGGCACTGGCAACTCCATGTCCTAGGGACCCCTCTGTCGCAAGTAAACAGGGACAGCTGGTCACCCTCCAACAGCACACCTGGCTGAGCCATGGGAATGTCTGTGCCCATTTCAGAAACACACGGGGAATTTCTGGCCCATGACAACCTGCTCCTGGGAGCCAGGCCAGGCTCCGGATTGCCCTTCGAGTCTCAGCAGCCCCAGGATACCTGACCCAGTGTTCTCAAGATGAAGGGGCTTAGCAAGGCTCAGAGCAGCCTGGAGTGAGAGTCTGGTGCACATATCCAGATCCCTGGGGTGACAGATTACCCCACCCAGAGCCCAAACAGAGCAGCAGAATCAGGGGGAAAGGAGAGGATCTCTGAAGGTCCTGCTGGGATCAGAGAAGGAGGGAACAGTGTTCCCTGAGATGAATAATGCAGGGCGAGGAGGCTGGGGTGGGGGAAGCAGCTCCTGGGCCCCCAGCCTGTTCCTGGCCAGGCTGCAGCAGAGCAGGAAGCCTCCCAGCTGAGCCTGCGAAGCAGTTATCACTGGTGGGTGATTAAGTTACTAATCCTTCAGGGAGAAGACATTTAGAGGCCCATATTAAAGCAGTGCGCGGCAAAATTACATTCCGTTTCAATTTAGTTTAGCAATTCCCATGATTTAGTTAAATGAAAAGCAATTGTTCCAATTAATAGTATTGAATGTTATTCATCAAAAGTGTCAAAACAGCTCTGTGGTTGCATTAGTAACCCATTCTCTTGTCAGAGATCCGGATAATTCCCCAGGATAGGATGGGGCAATGGCAGAGTATGGGGGCTTTGGGGAAAGGTCACAGTTAGAGAGGGTATTTACCTGCACACACGTGTACATATGTGTAGCCTGTGTGCATAGATGAGTGTACATATGGGTACACATGGCCTGTATGCATACTGAACCAAACTGTACCCAAGTATTCATATTTATATTTGGTATGTGCATACACCAGTGTGCTTAAGTGATGGGCACATGTGTAAATGTATGTTTGTGCATGTTCTTGTCTGTTCCTGGGTATGATGCATGTATGTAAAAATATGTGCAAGTCCCCTATGTGTCTGTGTATGTGTGCATGTGTGCATATGTATCACATGTATACTTGTGATATGGGTACACGAGTATCTAGACAGTTGTGCATTCCCGTATGTCTGTGTATGTGCACACGTGACCTTGCAGATGTGTCAGTGTCCAAAGGGGTGCACTGTGAGCATCCGTGGGCATGTACATCATGAAAGTGAAAGTGAAAGTCACTCAGTCATGTCCAACTCTTTGCAACCCTGTGGTCTACAGAGTCTGTGGAATTTTCCAGGCCAGAATACTGGAGTGGGTAGCTTCTCCCTTCTCCAGGGGATCTTCCCAACCCAAGGATCGAACCCAAGTCTCCCACATTGCAGGTGGATTCTTTACCAGCTGAGCCACCAGGGAAGCCCTGTACATCATGAGGTACAATTATATGTACTGTAAATGTGCCTGTATGCGTCAGGGCAGGAGATGAAGGGAGCGTGCTGCCTTGGTAAATGAAGAGAAGACACAACTCTTTCCATCCTTGTGTGAGTGATCTGGCTTGTCGCTGGGATGCTGCCATTCAAATGTGGTTTCATGAAGTCAGAGACTTTTTCTGCCATGTTCATGGTCATGTGCTTAGGACTGGAAGACAGCCTGGCACAGGGTAAGCTTCAGTGACATACACTGGTTGAATGGATTAGTGGGTAGATGGTGAATGAGTAGACGGATGGATGGATGGATGGATGGCTGTAGGACCCTGGCTCTATCCGCCCCCCTAGTAGCTGGTGGATTCCCTGGTCTTCTCTTCCTTAATGTGAATCTCAACCCCTTTGGCTTCCAGCTTGAGTCTTACAATAGCACATCCTTGGACAACTCCATCCTGGGCAGGCAGCAGGCTCAGAAAGTCAACAAGATGCCAGAATCAGCCAGAGCTAAGGACAGAAAGGCAGGGAATTCTTTAAAGAAGCTGAAAAAAGCCGAGCTCAGCACCACAGGGTAATAGGAAGCTGTCCTAGCCAGACAGGCCCAAGAGGACACAGGCTTGTACCCCCTCAAGCCAAGGTTCCCACATATGGTTTGTGTCCCTGAGCTGCAGCCACCAACTCCTAACTTCATCTCAGGCCAATCCTACTCTAGCCCTGACTTCTTTCCTGCCAGGGACACCTCGCACGGCAGGGAAGCTACTTCTCCATCCCTGTCCAGACACTGGTGAAGTTCAGCATTATCCCATTCCCACAGACCAAGAAGATCAAAGGAAGTTACCAGGGGTCTCCTAGCTCCATCCTCCTCATGTCCCAGACTTCCCTGGGCCTTGCCTCTCTCTGCAGATGTTGGGATCCTGGAGGGGCCCCCAAGACCCCAAATGACCCACTTTGCGTGGTTGTCAATTATCTTACAATCACCTCTGAGCTTTGACAATTTAATCTGGTCCACGTGCTGTCAGGGCCCGCCCCCTAGTGGCTGACTCTGGCCCACACACTGCCCCCACCCACTGGCACCAACTGAGCCTAGTCCCCACTTCCACCAGCCTCAGCCAAAAAGGACCTCTAAGTCCTTGCAGAGGCTCCACAACAGCCCCATTTCCCCCTTCCCAGACATAGGCACAGCGATGCCCGTCATACAATGGGGGCCTGGCTGCCCAGAGCTTTGCACTGCCCCCAGCAGCCTCCCCAGGCTATATGTGTGTCCATTCATCAGGATGGTGATTAAGCACCAAGAGGAAGTGTTAGGATGTGACCCCTGAACCCACGAGACTCATAAAGACAATAGCTGGGGCCACATCGAGAGGCTTCAGGCGTCCTGTCTATTTTAGGGCGGCCCCAAGCACGGCTGGCCAACACCCAGGGCATCCTGAAGCTCATTAATTTGTGTGAGAGTGACGGAGACAGGATGAAGGGTCCGAGAGGCCTTCCGTCAGCCGTTTCCTGCCAGCCCGCCAGCCCTGCTCAGTACTCCACTCATGGAGCCCCCGACTCTGGCCTCCGGAGACCCCTCCTTGCTCATTCTCTGTGGTGGACCCAGCCACCTTCCTCTCCTTTCAAAGGCTTTTACTGAGAGTTGAGAGGTTCTGCCCTTTCTGGGATCCACTCTTTGTTTTCTCCGCAAGGGAAGCAGAGGAAGAAGTGAACAGCATCAGCCTCATCCAGGCGGAGACCATGGAGAATCTCCCTCGAAATAGCCTTCTGGTGTTCTGTTCCCACGGCCTGGCCTCCGCTGAGCCTGGGAGTTGTTGTTCAGTCGTTCAGTCATGTCTGACTCTTTGCAACCCCATAAACTGCAGCACACAGGCTTCCCTGTCCTTTACCATCTCCTGGAGCTTGCTCAAACTCATGTCCATTGAATCAGTGATGCCATCCAACCATCTCATCCTCTGTCATCCCCTTCTGCCTCAATCTTTCCCAGCATCAGGGTCTTTTCTAATGAGTCAGCTGGGAGTAGCAAGAGGTTAATGGCTGGGGCCTTTGGGCTCCACAGTACGCTGGAGCCAGGGGACCAAGGGTTAAATACACAACTGTTAGGTATGCGTCTCCCCCAGCCACTTATCTCCCAATTGTTGGTAGCTTGAAACTGACCACAGTATAAGGATTTGCACCACTGAAACTGGCAAACACTATCAGACGAGCACTATGATCAAGGGGGGCCTGGGCCCCTTTCACATTCTCTGGCTGGAATTCCCTCATCCAGATGACTTGGTTGAAAAGTATTGCTTGGGATGACTCTAGGGTCACAGAGACTTGGAGTGCATACCCACATGTAGTTCCTAGTACCCTAACCCCACTCCATCCCTCTTCGATCTTTGGTCTTGGATGGGACAGAGACAGATCAGTCTTCAAAGTCAGGCTAGATCCTACATGCAGCCCCGTTCATGTCACTTCATCTCACTGATGCTTCATTTTTTCAAAATAGGAGCTGTAACTTTAGAGGCTTCATAGGGTTTGTATTTCTTCAAAATAGGAGCTGTAGCTTCATAGGGCTCATTCTAGGACTGGAACTTAGTAAGGTTCCTGGAAAACTGAGTTGACTGTGTCATGTGAAGTGTTTAGTGTCTTGAGGCCCTTGCAGGACTGATTGATTCTAACAATGAAATAATCATCAGCTGTTGTTACAGTGTTTGCTATTATTACTTTCCTCATCACGTATCTTCAGGCTAAAAGAAGAGTCTGCAAAAACTTTTGTAGTACTTTTTTTCTTTGAAATGCTCCGATCACATAAACTGAAAGGGGCCTGGTGCCTTATTCAGCTTTGCCTGTGCCCAGGTCCAAGCATAACCCTTGGCTGATAGTAAGTAGCCAATGATTGACAGGTGACCAACCACACAACTCGGCAGCTTTTTAGGGAACGTGACATTTCTAGCACAGTGAAAGAGTCCTACTGACTTTCCTCTTCGCTCAGGATGCATGTCTTAGCATCAGTTGTTCCAAACCCAGTTTTCTTGGTTTTAGGAATACAGTGCCCTGGGAGAACCTGAGGAATGACATCCACTCAGAGCCTCAGAGAAAGGAAGACTATACCAACTGCTTCCCCAGGCTCACAGCAAAAGCAAAGATCAAAATCAGAAAAGCTGAGATTTTTTTTTTCCTGGAAAGGAGCATCTCTGGCCCTTGGGGGAGTGGAACACCTTATCTTCATCTTCAGCCCCCAAGGGGATGCCTTGTGGGAGGTCAGAGGTACCACGGAACATCAGCAGTTCAGTCATCCTCTCACATCTGCTCCAGCAGGCCCTATGTTTGTGGAAGGGGCGGGGGGGTGGGGGGGTGGAATCAGCGGAGCAGAGGATGGTTGACTAAGGAGAAGCAGAAATTAAATAGTGTAAGATTCATCTGGACTCAAGCTATCTTTTGTGTAGCCTATAGCAATTGCTTTCATTTCTTTGAGCTTGTTTCTGCAAAAGTCAAGACTATAAGGCTGCCCTCAAAATCCCAGTAGAAAGAGTCTATGTGGTGAAGTTGATGGAAAGCCCTGGTGCCTAATTAGTGTGCAGAATATATCTGTTTGGCATCTTTCTGATCATCATGAACAGATTTTGCCTGAGAGCCAAAAACCACAGTATTAAGTAGGACTGTTTATTGCTTATTGCTCAAGCAAAGCCCTGGGTCCAAAGAAGCAAAAGTCTGCTTCCTGGCCTGTTGCTACAGTACAGGTAGGACCTCTGTTCCCCAGACCTTTCCTAAGTCCAACTAGCCAGGAATATAATAACATTATCTGTTGCCATGATTGCTGACCCTCACAAGGGCAAGATGCTATGAGCAAGAAGGCAAAGATTCAAAACCTCAAATCTTTGGACCAAACCAAAACAATGAAGGCCTGTTAGCATCAATACTTGAAGAGAGAAGGGCCACTTGAATCCCTAATTCTTCCCAGCACACATGTGAGTATCTGCATGGACACGTGGGCATAAGGACTTAAGTGTACTCACATGCCTGTCCCTGGGCAGAGTTATGGATGCGAGCTTGCCCCTGTGGACTTCTTACGAGTGCACACAGTCTGTGTACAGGTACCTCCCGGACATGTGTGCACAGGGAGCTGATGCCTGTGTATATATGTGCATGCACACCCTTCTGCATAGGTGTGAGGGTTTGGGTACTGGTACCTGCACGTGCAAGCATAGGGTTACACTTAGGAATGAATGAACAAGGTGGCTGCACACTCCTGTGTGTGCCACTCTGGCCATGGACAATCTGCAGATAGCCACGGGTGAATAAATGTGCAAGCACGTGCCTATGAACTTGTATGTATTTTTAGCACTTGAGAGTACAAATAAACAGCATAAACAAGATGGTTGGGAGGAGGAGGGGTTTAAATACTTAGGAAGACAAACAACCCCCACAAGGACTTCACAAGCACCCATTAGGTACAAATAATGTACACGCTAATTACAAATTACTCTTTTCTGCTCATTAAAGCAGAACCTCTGTGCTCTGTTAGCTCAGTTTGGGTTACTCTACACACTGGAAAGTAATAAAAGTGGCTTCTAGGTCAGGAAGATGGCCACATGGGGCATAGGAAGGCTTCTCAGCAATGCAAATGGTCACCCAGACCAGGTGCCAGGGCACTGATGCTGACTCCTCTGTCCACCGAACCCATGTTCAATCAGTCACCAAATTCAGTCGCGTTCACCTCCTTCTGTGCATCTTCATTGACACTGTTCGCTCAAGTCACTGCCTGTCTTCTCTGACAGCACCAGAAAGCAGCCCGTACTGCCTCCAACTGGTCCCCCCGACTTCCCTCTGGCTCCTCTCCAACCCATCCCCTAAGACCCTGTCGGCAAACCTGCTGACCTTATTCCTGCACTTAAAGCCCTCCCCCGCCCCCGCCATGGCTTCCCCATCACTTCCAAGCATTGTCCAACCGCAGGGCTTGTCCAGCCATGACAGGAGCTCCAAATACCTCTGCAGCCTTGTTCCCTGCACGTCACATCCAGCAAGGTGGAGTGACTCCCAGACATTTCCCGAGTCCACCTGGCTGAGACCTCCAGGTCTGAGCTCACTTTCTGCCTCAGTCCCCAGTGCCCTCTCTTTTTCCATTTCTGCTCCACTGGCTGGATCTTCATGGTGAGCTCCTATCCCATCTTGGGAATGTTGTTCTGGCAAAGCATCTACTGCCTCTGGCTTCTTCCTAATTCTGTGCTCTGTACCCAAGTTTATCATTTATTGACTATCTCCTCAATGAGACTGCAGGCAGGGGCTTTATCTTGTTGACTCTTAGGTGCATGTCTGGTATCTAGAACACCTTCTGACACATATGCCTGTGTGCATGCTAAGTCACTTCAGTCTTGTCCAATTCTTTGCAAGCCTATGGACTGTAGCCCACCAGGCTCCTCTGTCCATGGCATTTTCCAGGCAAGAATACTGGAGTATGTTGCCATTTCCTCCTCCAGGGGATCTTCCCAACCCAGGGATCGAATCTGTGTCTCCTATGTCTCCTGCATTGGCAGGCAGGTTCTTTACCACTAGCGCCATTTGGGAAGCCCTTCTGACATGTAGTGTATATTTAATAAATACACACAAAAAAAGCTGAATGAAAACTTAATTAATATCCTTATTATACTGCTCAATCCTTCTTATTAATCACTGCAACTGATATATCTTCTTTACCCCCTTGAGATTCGGGGTTTTAATTATGATTAAACACTGAATTGAGCTTCCCAGCATGTGTTTTTCAAGATGTCCTTCTTGTCTCCCCAACACCACTGCTTTTTGACAACTGCCAGTTCTGAGTCAATTCTCTTCACAGAATAGAGCTGCCAGGACTCAGGTGCACCACCTAGAGGCTGAAAAGTGCAACACCTCAGAAAAGAAAGTCCCGGAAGAAGCCTTCTTGGTGACCAGCAAGACAGTCACCCTAGTCATTATTTCCAACACACTTACATCTGAGGGTGGGTCAGAAGAAGCTCCCAGTCTCAGCTTCAGTGATGTGTCCAGAATCAGTCTTTGTCATACATTCTGGGTCCCAGTCAGAAGTACCGTCTCCACCCCCGCCAACCCCCCTCCCACCCATTCTTCCTACTATGTTCCCCCTTTGGGCACTTTCTGCCCTGCTGACTTCTGCCCTGCCCATCTTGTCCAATCAAAAAAGTTCTCACAACCTAGAAAGTCAAACAATTGTGTTCCTTCTCTCGTGCTCCATGGCTCCAGGTAAAGATTTGTTCATCCTCTATCTAACAGCTTTCTTGTTCCAGGCACCAAGAAATCAAGACTTGGCAAAACCATAACAATTTTCTGCCTACAACATTTTCCAAAGCTGCTGGTTGGCTCCACACTTTGGTCTTCCATATGTCCCTCTTCCCAGAGATATTTTTCACAATGACTTCTTATGCCTCCCTATAACACAGAAGCAGTGGTCAACTTTAAAGAGGCAACTTCTTTTACCAAAACCAAAATACTTCACTTATCTGGAAACTAACCATATAATTATTTGTTAATAGGTCAGCATCCTTTGAGACATGTCAAGAGTTTTTGAAGGCAAGATTCATCCCATCAACTTCTATATGCTAAGTTCCAATCCAGGATTTTTTTATGAAAATCTGAAACATTTTGATGGAAGATGCATTACCTCTCCATCTTCCAAGCTCAAGGATCTGGTAGTATTTGAAATATCCCAACTGGTAAACCATAACTATGATGATATCAGAGAGTACATGAGAAAGGAAAGCAACTATTAAACCAACATAAGGAAAATGGGAATACTCATAAACTGATCCAGTACTGTAACCCTAGGAAAGAGGGCTTTGCAAAGTCATTTGCATAACTGAACAGCAGTGTACTTCTCCATAAAAGAGTGCAGATGAAGAATGTCAGAATACAACATAAAGAAGTCTAAAGAAAGTGAGAGATATACCATGTTCATAGACACTGAGACAATGACCTGAAGATGGCAGTTCTCTCCCAAAGTAATCTATCTCTCAATTCAATGAAAAATATGCCAAAACATACACACACACATATATACACATACACACATACACATATATATAGAGAGAGAGAGTGACATATAGCAAGTTGGTCCTAAGATTCATACATATCAGTAGAGGGGAAAAGACAGCCATAATAATTCTGAAAGAGGAGGAAAAAGAAAAGAAAGAAGAGAATGAGTGTGAGAGAAGCAACTTCCTTAGTATAATCAATATAAAATGAGTAAAGGATCTAAGTAGATATTTCTCCAAAAACAATTCATAATAGCCAATAAGCACAAGAAAAAATGCTCAACAACATTACTCATCAGGGAAATGCAAAAAACAAAAATTACAGTGAGCTAGCACTTCACATCTATAGCATGGCTGTAATTTTAAAAATGGGAATTAACAAATATTTGTGAGGATGTAGAAAAACTAGAATCTTCATGCAGTGCTGTGGAAATATAAAATGGTGAAGCCAACTTAAGAAATAGTATAGTTGTTCCTCAAAAAGTCAGAGTTACCATATAACCCAGAAATTCCTGTCCAACGTATATAACCAAAAGAATTAAAGCCATATGTTCATACAAAAACTTGCACAAGAAAATTCATAGCAGCCTTATTCTTAACAGCCAAAAAGTGAAAAACTGAAGTGTGCATCAACTGATAGATGGACAAACAAATTGTGGTATAGACATACAATGGAATATTATCCAGCCATAAAAAAACAAAATAGTACTGTTATGTGCAACACATGGATGAATTTTGAAAATATTACACCACATGTATAAAATATCCGTAATAGACAAATCTATTAAGATGAAAAGTAGGGTAGTGGCTGTCTAGGGCTGAGGAGGGGATGGGGAATTTGGAAGTGATATTTAAACAGTACAGAATTTCTTTGGGGGGTGGTGATAGAAATGTTCTAATATTGACTGGGGTGATGATTGCATAATTCTGGGAATATTAAAAATAGTACACTTTGAAAGAGTGAACTTTATATGAAACTTATACATTAATATTTTAAAACAGTAACTATAAAGCTGTAGCGATTAAAATATGCAGGGCTGGTGTAATGATAAGCAAATCAAAGAGGAAAAAGCTCCAAAGCCTACCCACTCATAAAAGAATTCAGTGTAGGGCAGAGTTGACATTGTAAATTAGTGGAGAAATGGTTTAGTCAATAAATGGTGTTGTCCATCTAGCTATGTATATGAAAATTAAAATAAAGTTTAATCCCATATCCATGTTCCTCACACATAAAAATTTCAAATAAGTTGATGAACCTAAGTGTAAAAAACAATTAAAATCTGTAAAACTTTCAGGGGAAAATATTGCAAGACAAACTTAAGACATCATGAGAGTGAGATTTTTGAACAAAACCAAAAAGCACAAACCAAAATGAAAAACATAGTATTTTTCTGTATTAAAATTTTAAATTATGAATGGATATGCAGAACTCACAGAGAAAACAAACTTATGGCTACCAAAGGAAAGAGGAAAGGGGAAGGAATAAATTAGGAATATGGGATTAGCAGACACAAACTATCACATATAAAATAAATAAGCAACGCTGAGCTACTGTATAACACAGGGAAATATATCCATTATCTTGTAATACCTGTAACGGAGCATAATCTGCAAACATACTGAATCACTACACTGCATAGCTGAAACCAACATTATATTGTAAACCAACTGTATTTCAATAAAAAATTTTTAATTTTAGAATAACTATATATCATAAAATATAATTTTAAAAAAGAATTATGCAGGGGCTTCCCTGGTGGCTCAGTGGTGAAGAATCTGCCTGCAATTCAGGAGCTGCAGGAGATGTTGGTTTGATCTCTGGGTCTGGAAGACCCACTGGAGGAGGGCATGGCAACTCACTCCAGTATTTTTGCCTGGAGAATCCCATGGACAGAGGAGCCTGGTGGACTACAATCCATAGGATCACAAAGAGTCGAAACATAACTAAAGCGACTTAACATGCACACATGCACACAATCAACAAAAGCCTGAAACTTGGAACTTTTTAAATTAATTTTTTAAAAATACAAACAATACAACAATATGCAAAAGATAGGAATCAGCAATTTTCAGCAAACATCAATGGCAAATATGCAAAAGAATCTCAAAATGGGTAACAATGAAGGAAATACGAAACAATGAGGCACCACTTCTCAGTCTTCATATCTTGTGTATTTATGAGTTGCTGTTGAGGATGAATGGAAGTGGGAACTCTGATAAAAACTCTTGGTGGAAATATAAACCGATACAAACACTGTGGGGGGAAAAAAAAAAAAAAAAACCTGGCAGGTCTGGTAACGATGGTCACACAGTAATGCTTGGCTATTCTCATTTTAGATCTCCACCCTGGAGAGGAGACAAAACAGAGGAACAAGAATCTATGGACAAGGACACACTCCAGCACTGTTCGGACTTCCCTGATAGCGCAGTTGGTAAAGAAGCCGCCTGCAATGCAGGAGAGCCTGAGTCAACTCCTGGGTCAGGAAGATCCTCTAGAGAAGGGATAGGTTACCCACTCCAGTATTCTTGGACTTCCTTTGTGGCTCACCTGTTAAAGAATCCGTCCACAATGCGGGAGACCTGGGTTCAGTCCCTGGGTTGGGAAATGCCCCTGGAGAAGGGGCAGGCTACCCACTCCAGTATTCTCACCTAGAGAATTCCATGGACTATTCCCATGGGGTCGAAAAGAGTCGGACACAAATGAGCGATTTGCACTTTCACTTTCCAGCACTGTTTATTTTTTTAATTTAAATTTATTTATTTTAACTGGAGGCTAATTACAATATTGTATTGGTTTTGCCACACATCAACATGATTCCGCCACAGGTGTACACGTGTTCCCCATCCTGAACCCCCCTCCCACCTCCCTCCCCGTACCATCCCTCTGGGTCATCCGAGTGCACCAGCCCCAAGCATCCTGTATCCTGCATCGAACCTGGACTGGCGATTCGTTTCTTATATGATATTATACATGTTTCAATGCCATTCTCCCAAATCTTCCCACCCTCTCCCTCTCCCACAGAATCCAGAAGACTGTTCTATACATCTGTGTCTCTTTTGCTGTCTCGCATACAGGGTTATCGTTACCATCTTTCTAAATTCCATATATATGTGTTAGTATACTGTATTGGTGTTTTTCTTTCTGGCTTACTTCACTCTGTATAATCGGCTCCAGTTTCATCCACCTCATTAGAACTGATTCAAATGTATTCTTTTTAATGGCTGAGTAATACTCCATTGTGTATATGTACCACAGCTTTCTTATCCATTCATCTGCTGATGGACATCTAGGTTGCTTCCATGTCCTGGCTATTATAAACAGCCAGCACTGTTTAAATAGTGAAACCCTGGACACAACAGAAGGCATGTAGGACATAATAAGGAAAGTATAGCTTATAGTTGCAGTTCAATGTCACAGTTTTAATGAATGAATCATACCTCTGTATCAACGTGGATCAATTTCAAAAATATATTTATTACAATTTTAAGAACTGTACCTGCAATTTGATAGGGTTTGTGTAAATTTTAAAGAATCCAAATAATATGCCATAAATATGTGTTAATATATGATCATTTGTTTTTCTCTTTCTGACTTACTTCATACTGTATGACAGACTCTGGATCCAGCCACATTACTATAAATGACACAAGTTAATTCCTTGTAATGGCTGGGTAATATTCCATTGCATATATGAAAAACGCTACTGATGAACCTATTTGCAGGGCAGAAATAGAGACACAGACACAGAGAATGGACATGTGCCCCCAGTGCAGAGGAAAGAGAGGGTGGAACAAAATGGGAGAGGAGCAGTGACATATATACAACCACCATGTGTAAAACAGATGGCTAGTAGGAAGCTGCCATATAGCACAGGGAGCTCAGCTCCTGCTCTGTGATGACCTAGAGGGGCGGGATGTGGGTGGGCTATGAGGGAGACAAGAGGCAGGGGATATACATATGCATTCATATAGCTGATTCGCTTTGTTGTACAGCAGAAACTAACACAAAGCGATAAAGCAACTGTGTGTGTGCTCAGTCTCTCAGTCGTGTCCAACTCTTTGCGACCCCATGTACTGGCCCATCAGGTTTTTCTGCCCATGGAACTTTCCAGGCAATAATACTGGAGTGGGTTGCCATTTCCTTCTCCAAGGGATCTTCCTGACCCAAAGACTGAATCCACAGCTCCTGAGTTTCCTACACTGGTAGGCAGATTCTTTACCATTGTCCCACCTGGGAAGCCCAAAGCAATTATACTCAAAAAATATGCCATCTGTGAATACATCTTTGGAATGTATTTACATGTCAACTTTTAAAACATGGGACTTCCCTGGTGGCTCAGCTGGTAAAGAATCTGCCTGGAATGCAGGAGACCTGGGTTTGACCCCTGGGTTGCGAAGATCTCCTGGAGAAGGGAAAGGCTACCCACTCCATTATTCTGGCCTGGAGAATTCCATGAACTGTGTAGACCATGGGGTTGCAAAGAGTCAGATACAACTCAGTGACTTTCACTTTCACTTTAAAACTTGGAAAGAAAGTTCAGTTCAGTCGCTCAGTTGTGTCTGACTCATTGAGACCTCATGGACTGCAGCTTTTTAATATGCTGTCTAGGTTGGTCATAGCTTTTCTTCCAAGGAGCAAGTGTCTTTTAATTTCAAGGCTGCAGTCACCATCTGCATTGATGTTGGAGCCCCCAAATATAAAGTCACTGTTTCCATTGTTTCCCCATCGATTTGCCATGAAATGATGGGACCAGATGTCATGATCTTAGTTTTCTGAATGTTGAGTTTTAAGCCAACTTTTTCACTCTCCTCTTTCACTTTCATTAAGAGGCTCTTTAGTTCTTTGCTTTCTGCCATAAGGGTGGTGTTATCTGCATATTGGTATTTCTCCTGGCAATCTTACTTCCAACTTGTGCTTCATCCAGCCCTGCATTTCATATGATGTACTCTGCATATAAGTTAAATAAGCAGGGTGACAATATACAGCCTTGACATACTCCTTTCCTGATTTGGAACCAGTCTGTTGTTCCATGTCCAGTTCTAACTGTTGCTTCTTGACCTGCATACAGATTTCTCAGGAGGCAGGTAAGGTGGTCTGGTATTCTCATCTCTTGAAGAATTTTCCAGTTTGCTGTGATCCACACAGTCAAAGGCTTTGGTGTAGTCAATAAAGCAGAAGTAGATGTTTTTCTGGAACTCTCTTGCCTTTTCAATGATCCCACGGATGTTGGAAATTTGATTTCTGGTTCCTCTGCCTTTTCTAAATCCAGCTTGAACATCTGGAAGTTCACAGTTCACATACCGTTGAAGCCTGGCTTGGAGAATTTTGAGCATTACTTTGCTAGGGTGTGAGATGAGTGCAATTGTGCGGTAGTTTGAGCATTCTTGGGCATTGTCTTTCTTTGGGATTGGAATGAAAACTGACCTTTTCCAGTCTTGAGTGCAGCACTGTCACAGCATCAACTGGAATTCCGTCACCTCCACTAGTTTTGTTCACAGTCCTAAGGCCCACTTGACTTTGCGTTCCTGGATGTCTGGCTCTAGGTCACACCCTTGTGGTTATCTGGGTCATGAACATCTTTTTTGTACAGTTCTTCTTATATTCTTTCTGTGTGGGAAGAAAGAATATACACCAAATTCAGTTGGCAATTACTTCTAGGGTACAAGTTCAGGGAGAAAGAAGTTGTATGTCCTTTTCTTTAACTGTATCTGTAACACTTCATTTTTCAGCTAATTAATCCAAATACAGCAAAACACAAGTGTTTGTCAAATTTAGGTAGTAGATTAATGATTCTATCACCCTCTACAATTGTCTGTATACTTTAAATAGTTTATAATCAACTTTAAAAAGGTTAGGGGGCCACGAGAATGAAGTTAGGATATCAGTTAGAAATCCATAGCAAAAATGTAAAAAGAGGTAGCAGGCATAGGCCAGGATGATTTCATGAGGCATGTGAAGAAGAGATGAAGAGTAGATGGAATTGAGAATGGAGACAATTTGATAGGTAGAATTGAGAGAACTTGATGACTGATTAGATCAGAAAGAAAGAAAAGAGTCAAAACTGCCATGCAAATGTCAGCCAGCACAGTTGGGCGAAAGCATGGTAACCACTGACTAAGTTAGTGAAGTGAACTGAAAGTGCCTCAGGCGTGTCCGACACTTTGCGACCCTATGGACTATACAGTCCATGGAATTCTCCAGGCCAGAATACTGGAGTGGGTAGCTGTTCCCTTCTCCAGGGGCTCTTCCCAGCCCAGGGATCGAACCCAGGTCTCCCACATGGCAGGCAGATTCTTTACCAGCTGAGCCACAGGGAAAGAGGAGGTGACTTGGGCAAAGTAATGAACTAAGTTAGGGAATGTCTGATTTAAGATAGTAGGTAAATAAATAGTCCTCTTGTCCAGTGATCAGAACAAAGGCTTGCAGGTTTGATGTAGAATGCAGTTGGCAAATGAAGACCTGGGACAGTGTGTGGGGTGGAAAGTGGGCAAAGAATGAAACCCGGGAACACCCCAAAATGTAAGGCTAAGAAAAAGCTTGAAAATGTGACTGAGATGTGACCAGAGAGGAGAATAGAAGACAAAGGGAAGGGGGCACAGAACAAAATATAATAATAATAATAAAGTGAACGTTTCAAAAATGGATGGAGAGGTCAGTGCCACCTGGTTCTCCATCATGTGAAATCAGGTCCCCAAATTCCCCAAATTGGATGTAACAATGCAGAGGTCATTGCTGATCTGGGATCAGGACTAAAATTGTGGAGGAGTGACTGAAGGGGAGAGAATTTTGTCAGCTGGTGTACACACTTGCTTTGAAGTCAGATGGCCTGGGATCAACTTCCACAGCAGTGTGTACCTCCCGGCAAGTTACCTAATCTCGTGTTTCATTGTTGTTCAGTTGCTAAGTCATGTCTGACTCTTTGTGACCCCACAGACTGCAGCACACCAGGCTTCCCTGTCCTTCACTATCCCAGAGTTTGCTCAAACCATGTCCATTGATTTAGTGATGCCATCCAACATCTCATCTTCTGCCACTGCCTTCTCTTCCTGCCTCAATCTTTCCCAGCATCAGGTCTTTTCCAGTGAGTTAGGTCTTTGCATCGGGTGGCCAAAGTATTGGAGTTTCAACGTCAGCATCAGTCCTTTCCATGAATATTCAGGGTTGATTTCCTTTAGGGTTGACTGATTTGACCTCCTTGCTGTCCAAGAGACTCTCAAGGATCTTCTGCAGCACCAGGGTTCGAAGGCATCGATTCTTAAGCCCTCAGCCTTCTGTAGGTCTTCTCTTGTGGCTCAGTTAGTAGAGTCTGCCAGCAATGAGGGAGACCCTGTTTCAGTTCCTCAGGTGGGAAGACTTCCTGGAGAAGGAAATGGCAACCCACTCTAGTATTCTTGCCTGGAGAATTCCATGGACAGTGGAGCCTGGTGGGCTACAGTTCATAGGGTCACGAAGAGTCGGACACAACTGAGTGGCTAACACTTTCACTTTCTTCTTTTCAGCCTTCTTTATGTCCAACTCACAAATGATGGTGCTGGAAAAATTATAGCTTTGACTATATGGTCTTCTTTAGGCAAAGTGATATCTCTCTTTTTTAATGTGTTGTCTAGATTTTTCATAGCTTTTCTTACAAGGAACAAGTGTCTTTTAATTTCATGACTGCAGTCACTGTCCATAGTGATTTTGGAGCCCAAGAAAAGAAAATCTGCCACTGTTTCCATTTTTCCCCATTTCTTTGTCATGAAGTGATGGGACTGGATGCCATGATCTTAGTTTTTTGAATGCTGAGTTTTAACATTATGCTTTAATCATGTTAACTCACCTAGTATTCATTTATCATAGGGTTATTGTGAGTATTAAATAAATTACTACAGGGGATTTAGCACATTTGCTATGTGGACACTGAGCACTAGAAATGCACCCCTACTATGAAATATGGTTTAAATGGGGAAAGAGATATGGTAGGAGCTGTAAGCAGAACTGAGCCAATGATGGTGGTTGGGTGAAAGGTATTGAATATATTTAGAAGCTGATAGAAAAACAGTAGGAAAAAGAATTTGGAGATTCAGAAGAAAGAGAAGAGATAGTTACTGGAGAGGGCTACCTGAGGAGGGTGTGGGGTTGAGGTCCAAAGCACAAGCAGGGGAATCAGGGTAATGCTGGAAACAGTCAACCTCTATTATGGCAGGAAGGCAGACAGACAGAATAGATGCAGGCAGAGAGACAGTTGAAAGTGGACAGAGTGGAGAACAAAGCTCAGAGTATCCATCCCTCTGATGGCTTCTACTTTTTCAGTGACCCAATATATGAGGTTGTCTTTTTATTGTAAAAGAAGAGAGAGATTGGATACCTGAACACCCTGGGTACCAGTGAGACAGGAACTCTGGAGATTAGGAAAGAGAGCTGAAAGAGAGACATATTTCTGGGTAGCACTGGGAGCCGCAGGCATCCAAACAAACACTGGTCTCCTACAATCTGTCCATCCATAACTTTCTTCCATCTGAAAAGAGAGATTCAGTAGCAGGTAAAGCTCAAATGATCATGTAAGTGCCAATTGGCACCAAGGGGGTCAGCTGGCCCCTGACACACAGGTGGCACTCAGTGGCAGAAGGGATGTGGATGCTGGGCAGGTGAGCAAGACATAAGACCAATGTAGAAGACCAATACACAGTCCTCTCAAGGTTGACTTGCTCTGGAGTCCCAGGGCCAGGAGCTGGGGATGCCTACTAGTCTATTCTTGCTCTAAGTAAAGTCTAATCCAAGATCACTCCTTTACCTGTCTTCAGTTCAGTTCAGTCGCTCAGTTGTGTCCGACTCTTTGTGACTCCATGAACTGCAGCACGCCAAGCCTCCCTGTCCATCACCAACTCCCGGAGTTCACCCAAAGTCATGTCCATCAAGTCGGTGATGCCATCCAGCCATCTCATCCTCTGTCGTCCCCTTCTCCTCCTGCCCCCAATCCCTCCCAGCATCAGAGTCTTTTCCAATGAGTCAACTCCTCGCATGAGGTGGCCAAAGTATTGGAGTTTCAGCTTTAGCATCAGTCCTTCCAAAGAACACCCAGGACTGATCTCCTTTAGAATGGACTGGTTGGATCTCCTTGCAGTCCAAAGGACTCTCAAGAGTCTTCTCCAACACCACAGTTCAAAACATCAATTCTTCGGCACTCAGCTTTCTTCACAGTCCAACTCTCACATCCATACATGACCACTGGAGAAACCATAGCCTTGACTAGACGGACCTTTGTTGGTAAAGTAATGTTACCTGTCTTAGAAACCACAAAACTGAAGCTCCAGTACTTTGGCCACCTGATGCAAAGAGCCAACTCCTTGGAAAAGACTGATGCTGGGAAAGATTGAAGGCAACAGAAGGGGATAACAGAGGACAAGATGGTTGGATGGCATCACTGACTCAATGGACATGAATTTGAGCAAACTCCAGGAGAGAGTGAAGGACAGGGAAGCCTAGTGTGCTGCAGTCCATGGGGTCACAAATAGTCAAACACGGCTTATCAACTGAACAACAAACAACACCAGAAACTACAAAAAAGCTGTTTAAACATACAAATTTTCTCTCCCGTGCTTTGAGATTCCAAATCAGTAGGTTGAGAATGAGAAACTTACATGTGGACTCGCACCAAAGTTTGAGTCACTAGTCCAGATACCAGGACCAACCCTGTCCTGCTAGCAGTTGTCAAGAAGCTCAGCTGTGCCGAAGCCAGGACCCAGGCAAGACCTTGGCAGACGGCACCCATCCCCAAGCCCTGAAGGACAGAGGAAGCTGGCAGACCCCCAGCCTCCTCCAAGACATCAAGGGGTTAAGAAAAGCGCCAGGAACCTGCATACTTTTATTACATTATAGGGATGTTATTGCATTATAAATAATGCCACAGGATGCATTATTTATACATTTAATATCAGGCTTGCTTATAAGTCAGATCTCTTTACTTTTAGATAAATACTCCATCTGTAGCCCACCTCCAGCAGCCAGGCACAGACAGAAAGTGGAAAGCACACTCTTGCTCTTTCAGACGGTGGAGGGAGGGCAGACACATGTCAGAGACAGCAAAAGCCCTGTGATGGGAAGCAGATAATGTCTTTATGAAAACTAACAGATGGCTCTTTCGAAAGCCCTTTCAGTTCTCCTTTATTCTGATAAGCGTGGGGAAGCAAGATACCCTGGAGAGAGCTTTATGGGCTTGTACTTATTGTCCTAAGAGCCCAGAGAGTAGGAGACAGAGAGGCGAAGAGTGCACGGGAGGGGTGAGGGGAGAGGGGAGGGGAGGGTGCTCAGCTCTGCAATCCACTTGCTGCTGGTGTGGATCAGGAAACCGGAGAGCAACTGAAGCAATGACAGTGGCTCTTTCCAAGCATCCGAACGTCTATTCATTCAGAATATTCACTGTGACAGCTTTCCACGTGCCAACTTCTGGACCAGACGCTAAAGGAGACCCATGGATGAGTAACATGAGGCTGTCAAAGGTTTCTCTGTGTGAAGATACACATACACAAAGGTAACCATGATCACGATATCGGGTGATCTACATCAGAAGTCAAGACAAAGAGTTGTAGAGTTCATAGGAAAGCGAGGCTAGCCCAGTCGTAAAACTTCGTTATTATTGTCATTACTGCTGTCATCATTTTAACTATAACTACTGCGTGTATGTGCCAACCAGTGTGTCCCAAACACCACTGACTTAGTGCCAGGGTCTGTCCCAGGTGCTGGGGTGACAGCAGAGGCTGGGACAGACAGGGTCCCCGCCTCTTGGAACTCACAGGCTGGCAGGAAGACAGAAAACAAGGAAACCAACAGAATCAATCCAGACGCTGAAAGTGTAACTAGAGAATATGGAAGGACAGAGAGGAGTGTAATTGGAGCAGGAAGACGTCTCTCAGGGGAACAATTCGGCTACAACCTGAATAATGTCACGCAAAAGTGGAGGACATACTTTAACAGGAGGGGGAGGCTGTACTGAGACCCCGAAGGTGGATAAAATTTGTAGACCTGGAATTGGAGAAAAGGAGTTTTCCAGATGGAGCAAAACAGGTGAACACAGGGCACAGGTGGTAGATTAAGTGTCAGAGTTAAGGTGGGAAGGAGGAAGACACAAGAATGACGAGGGTGGTCAGGTTGGCTGGGGGTCCTACTGGACAAGTGATGCGAGATGTCTATCCTTCACTTTTCCAGGGGGTTGGGAGAGGAGCATCAAGAGTTTCAGAGAACAATAAAATATGGACCATAAGCAAATCTGTCACCCATGGCTGGCTGGGATGGACTGAAGAGCCACAGGAAAGAATGAAGATGGGATTCATCAGAAAGCAGCCCCAGTCACCCAAGGAAAACATACCAAAGGGCACCCTAGGTTCTTTCTTGGAACTAAGCCTTATCTCTAATTCTTACACTTTCTCCCTGATTTTTCACTCTAACCAAGGAGTTCTTTATGCACTTAGTATAGAAGGCACTAGTTTGGCAAGGATGCTTCCTAAATATTTTTTGTCTTAACACTTTTCAAAATGTAAAACTGTTAGTCACTCAGTCGTGTCCAACTCTTTGTGACCCCATGAGCTGTAGCCTTCCAGGCTTCTCTGTCCATGGGATTTCCCAGGCAAGAACACTGGAGTGGGTTGCTATTTCCTTCTCCAGGGAATTTTCCTGACCCAGGGATCGAACCAGGTCTCTTGCATTGCAGGCACATTCTTTACCATCTGAGCCACCAGGGAAGACAAAACATTTTTTTCTTACACTTTTCAAAATGTAAAAGTTAATCATTTATTAGAAGACTTGAATTGTGAGGTGAGAGGGAGGTCCAAGTGGGAGGGGATATATGTATACGTAGAGCTGATTCACTTTGTTGTACAACAGAAACCAACACAACATCATAAAGTAAGTATACTTCAATTAAAAAAAAATCATTTAGAACCACATACACACAGGCATGCACGTGTGTACAAACACAAAATCCAAATAAGGTCTATAGTTTAGTTAATAGTATAATACTAGCGTCAACTTCCTGGTTTTGACGATTGGACTACAGCTTTGCAAGATGGGATCACTAAGGGAGGATGTACTATGAGAACACAGCCCACCTCAAATGGGTCCAGTTTTTCATCCACCTTTGCTGTCAGTGTTTAACTGGGCTCAGCGTAGAATCCAGCACCTAGCACTATGCCTAGCATGGAGCAGATGTACAGAAACTAGGGAGGCTGAGGAAGAGCAGGAGAAAGGAAGACAAAGACAAAAGAGAGAGAAGTAAGAAGGGAAGGAGGAGGGGAAGGAAGGACGCCGCCAGCCACGGGGAAGGGGCAGAGATAAAAAGCAAAAGACCATGCTAGAGAAGCAGAGCATGGCAGGCCAGAAGAATCCAACCATCCTCATAAGCACACTTCAAGAGGCAACAGCAGGAAGAATGTGAAGGAAGGAGCTCTGTGGAGGCAAGAGTGCTTAGGACCTGGAATGCCCCGCCTTGGAAATCCTGACAGTTCCCACCCTTCTGAAAATGCAATTCCAAAGTGGAACCAACTTTCCAGCAGGGGAGGCCTGGGGGATGGGCAGCTTTCAGGGAAGTGGAAGCCAGTCGCTCACGGCGTCTCCATGGTAGAGCCATATAGACTCCCTGGGATCATCATGGATCCCAGGGAACTTCAGAGGGCAGGAGGTTGTCCTTGAATCCCGCTATGGGCTGAACTGTGCTCCCCTCAAAATTCCTCTGTTGAAATTCTAACCCTGAGTACGTTAGAAGGTGTCTCTTAGATTCCCTATTTGGAGACAGGGTCTTAGAGAGGTGCGTGCACATGTGCTCAGTTGCTTCAGTCGTGTCTGACTCTTTCCAACCCGGTGGGCTATAGCACACCAGGCTCCTCTGTCCGTGAAATTCTCCAGGCAAGAACACAGGAGTGGTTTGCTGTGCCCCCTCCAGGCCCTCCCTTCTTGACCCAGGCACCGAACCCCTGTCTCTTATGTCTCCTGCACTGGCAGGCAGGTTCTTTACCACTTGCGCCACCTGGAAAGCACCTTAGGGAGGTGATTAAGGTTAAATGAGGTCATTAGGAGAGGTCTTAATCCAATATGACAGTGTCCTTATAAGGGGAGAAGTTTAGGACACGGCACATAGTGGGAAGTCCACGTGATGACACCGGGAGGAAACAGCCGCCTACAAGCTACAGTGAGAGGCCCCAGTAGAAACCAGCCCTGCCGACACCCTTTCCCTGGACTTCTAGTCTCTAGAACTGTGGTCATTAAACTAATATAAATCTCAACCAGCTGGCCGAGTGTGCATAGTGAGAATATTGCAGAGGGAAGGCTCTGAGAGAGACAAAGCCCAGACAGACCCAAAGGAACAGTTACTGGAGAAGACGGAATCCAAGTATGTGAACGTGACCCTCTGCCAGCCTCTGAAAATGGGACAACAGAAAGAAAGGAGGGGATGCAGCATCAGGGACAAAGTCACTTGGAATCAGACAAACCTGCCTCAGCTTGGCCGCTTCCTCACTCTGTGAGTTCAGACCCGTGACCTCATCCCTCCAGGACTCTGTTTTCTCATCTGTAATGTGTGATAATATCCACAAAAGAATATCGTGAGGATTCAAACACATTAATGAACAGAAACCCCTCAGCTTATCCTTGTGGTGATGCTATCATTGTGGATTTTTTTGTTCTGATGTTAACAGTTTGTTATATATTATTGGAAAAAAAGAGGGAGAGAAGAAGCCAAATAGAGTTAGGTCTGATGTTTATGGAAAAATGAGCCCATGACTTTGGGGACCATCACTACTCCCACTTGGGCCTTCCCTGGTGGCTCAGATGGTAAAGAATCTGCCTGCAATGCGGGAGACCTGGGTTTGATCCCTGGATCCAAAAGATCCGCTGGAGAAGGGAATGGCTAGCCACTCCAGTAATTCTTGCCTGGAGCATTCCATGGACAGAGGAGCCTGGTGGGGACAGAGTCCATGGGGTCACAAAGAGTCGGACCCAGCTGAGAACCTGACACACACACCCACATTCCTCCCGCTTGACCACTAGCTCCGTGACCTTGGAGACTCCCGAGACTTCTTGCTGTCCTGTGTTCACACTGAGACAACGTCTGCCTCACCTGTCCCCTGGGGGCACCCCCAGAGGGCACCAGGTGCCCTGATGGCACGCTACATGCATGTAGAGGAGTAATCACCGCTCTGTTTAGCCCCGAACTCCCTGCCTGCACTTTGAGTCCTCATCTAATTGGAAGAGACAGAAAGTGCTTCCCCGGTGACCTCCTGGCGAGGTGAGCCCAGACCTTGCCTCTCAGCAACAACACGTCCTCTCCCCCAGCTGCCCCAGCTCTGGGATCAGAGCCTTCCCTCCGCAAATCATGGTAATAAATACGGTCTGAAGCAACTCTGGCTCTTACAGCCTTAATAAATGGGTTGCCATAGTGGCAAATTCAGACGCAGAGAGCATCTTTTCAATAAAGGCTGAGAGGGTTATTAATAACGTTAATGTAGTGCCTTGTGGAGCCACAGTCGCTCCTCCCCCGACCCCTCCTTTCCAGGACTGACCAGCCAAGACCACCCAGCTATGCACGCTGTGGAGGTGAGTCAGAAACCCCAGATGGAGTCAAGGCACTGGAGCAAGCCTAGCAGGACCCCCAACAGGAGTTCCCAAGGAGACACACTCCTTAATCAGACCATCCAGTGCCCCTCCCAGCACCTACTTTCCCCAGGCCACAGCCGCAGAGCATAGAGGTTGAGAAGACCTTGCTTCAAGCTGGAGAGACATGGACTCAAAGGCCAGCTGGGTTCTCTTCCATGACATCTAAGCTGCGTTATTTAAAAGTGACTCATTTGCGGGACAGAAATAGAGACGTTCAGGTAGAGAATGGACTTTTGGAAACAGAAGAGGAAGGAGAGAGTGGGACAAATCGAGAGAGCCACATTGACTTATGTACACTGCCATATGTAAAATAGCGGGCTTCCCAGATGGCGCCGTGGTAAAGAATCTGCCTGCAATGCAGGAGACACGGGTTCGATTCCTGGGTCAGGAAGATCCCTGGAGAAGGAAATGGCAACCCACTCCAGTATTCTTGCCTGGGAAATCCCATGGACAGAGGAGCCTGGTGGGCTACAGTCTATGGCATCACAAAGAGTAAGACATGACTGAGCACACATGCATGTATAAGATAAATAGCTAGTGGGAAGCTGCTATATAGCACAGGTTGCTCAACTCAGTGTTCTGTGATGACCTAGCAGGGTGGGAGGCTCGAGAGGAAGGCGATATATGTATACTTAGAGCTGATTCACATTATTGTACAACAGAAACTAGCACAACATTGTAAAACAATTATACTCCAATTAAAAAATACATAAAAGTGAAAAAAGTGACTCACAGATGATATAGGGAATAGACTTGCGGTTCCAAGGAGCGGGGATGGGATGAGAGTTTGCGATTATCAGAGGCAAACTCTAATATGTAGAATGGATAACCAACAAGGTCCCACTGCATAACACAGGGAACTACATTCAGTGTCCTGTGACGGGCCATAATGGGAAAGAATATGAAAAGCATATATATCAGTGTACGTATAACTGAGTCACTTTGCTGTGCAGAAGAAATTAACACAACATTATCAACCACACTTCAATATTTTTAAAGAAAAGAAAAGTGAAAGGCCCCAAGCACTTCCCACCGGCTTACCCTGCTCACTGATATCCCTTTGCACTTGTGGTCAGAGCAGCTGACCCACCAAATGTCTCCAGCTCTTTACCTCCAGGCCTGCAGCCAAACTGGACCCCTTCTGTTGGGTGGCCAATAAATTCTGAGTGTCACTTCTGAGCCAGGCACTTAATCGTTCATATGAGACCCTCCAGAACTCTTTTCCCTTACATACATTCAAGGTTGTGGGTGCTCCCCTGGCCTGGGTTCCTGAGTGACTAATAAACAGTGTTCCCAGGCTAATCCAGAAGGACATGAAGCACAGGAAAGAGATAAACTATGGTTGTTTTAAGCCGGGGGTCACAAATTTGGGGGGGCTTTGAGAGCCAGAAGATTCCTGTTGCAGCTACTCAACTTGATTACTGTAACATGAAAGCAGCATGTTGCTTTTCAGCTGCTAAGTCGTGTCCAGCTCTTTTGCGACCCCATGGACTAGAGCCCACCTGGCTCCAGTCCACGGGATTTCCCAGGCAAGAGTACTAGAGTGGATTGTCGTTTCCTTCTCCAGGGGATCTTCCTGACCCAGGGATCAAACCCGAATCTCCTGCTTGGCACATGGATTCTTTACCACTGAGCCACCAGGGAAGCCCCTCATTGCAATTACTTGAAAGTAGCATAGACAGTTCATGAACAGATGGACATGACAGTGATCTGGTAAAACCTGATTTGCAAAAAGAGATAATGAGCAGCCTTTGGATCTTGGATCACAGTTTGCTAAACATTGTTTAAAGCCATTAAGCCTTGGAACTGTGAGCCTGTCCTGACTGATAGTCCTGTCTGACCTCCTGCATCGTTTATTCACTTAGTACACATATCCACCGTCCCCAAGTATAATGGCAGCACATTGAGGTCAGGACTCTACTTTATTCCCAGCTCCAGCTCCAGAGAAGTCTCTGGAATAGATTGGATGATCAAGGAATCTTCTTAAATAAACAACTGTGGTTTGTAGGGGGAAGGGTGATTTTTTAAGGTTGACTTTTTCTTGCTGTTAAAATTTAAACTTCAACTATTAACATAATTTAGAAAATGCAGGAGGAGGAGGAGATAAACGTATTACATTTACCATATTTTTACCGTATTTCTTTCTTCCTGATAGTCCAAAGTTCCTTATTATATTGTATTTTTTCCATTTAGAGAATTTCCTTTAGATAACCTTTTCTTTCAATTCTTGGAAAATAGTGTGCCATTTGTTTGAGATTTTTATCATTTCTGATATGAAATTCATTTTCATTCAAATTGCTTTTCCCCAATAAAAAGAAACATTAAATTCTTAGCTGGGTGACCATAGATGAGTCACTGAACCTCCCTGAGCCTCGGTTAATTCAACTTGTAAAGTGGGCAAGAATAATAGGCCCTCTGTCCCCAGGTTCCTTAGGATATGCCAGGGAAAAATATACGTTAAGTGTTAAGACATATAAGTGAAGACTGATATTTTTTTGTCACATCTAAACAAAAGCCTGCAAAATCCGGCTCTAGAGCAGACTCCACGTACCGCCCACTCGGTCTTCTCCGTAAAATGGGGATGCAGCTGCTGAGAACCAAGGTGTCTTCACTCAGCTGTGAAGTTACGCGCAGAAAGATTACTTCCTGGGAATACACCATCTAAATCAGGCATGGGTGAGCAACCACCAGGGGCCAAATCCACTGGCTGGCTGTTTTTATAAATAAAGTTTTATCAGAAATAAGCACACTCATTTGCTTACCAATTGTCTATGGCTGTTCACACACTGCCATGGCAGAGTTGAGTAATTGCAATGAAGACAGAAGGGTCCTCAAAGTCTAAAATATTGACCATCTGGCCCTTTATAGAAATACCTACCTTTGGTCCACATGACTATGGAATCAAGAAGAGCAAGTTGTCTTTCTTGTCCAAGTTTGTGTTCATAGAGCTGGTTTTGAGAATCCAAGTGCCATGGCTGACATTTTTATGTGTCACATTTTATTTTGGAAGACTCAACCATGTACTGCCCCTTGAAGAAAGGTTTGAAGTCCTAGCATGCAAAAACTCTCACCTGCCAATCTGGGACTGGAAAAAAAGTGAAAGTGTTAGTCCTCAGTCGTGTCCAGCTCTTTGTGACCCCATGGACTGTAGCCCACCAGGCTGCTCTGTCCATGGGCTTCTCTAGGCAAGAATACTGGAATGGGTTGCCATTTCCTTCTCCAGGGGATCTTCCCAACTCAGGGATCAAACCCAGGTCTCCTGCCTTGCAGGCAGATTCTTTAACCATCTGAGCCACCAGGGAAGCCCTTGGAACTGGCAAGGCCATCTCTGTCACTCACCTACCCATTTCTTTACTCATTTGACAAACATTTGCTGAGAACCTATGAACCTACCATGAACAAAACCAACTCCAACCAGCAAGGAGATGATCCAGGACTCCTGCTCAGTTTGTCCTTTCTCTTCCCACTCTATGATGTTGCCTTCCCCTGCGCCGATCATGCTCCAGCTAAGAGGAAAGTTGTATAATTCACATTTCTCCACTCTCTCCCCAAGGATACTCAGGATTTGGCACGCCAATCATTCATTCACTCACTCATTACACAAATAGGTGTTAAATGACTGCTCAGCAGCAGTGACCGTGGCAGACGTGGTCCCTGCCCTCTCAGGGATGCAGTGCAACACACATAATAGCTGCTGAAAAACACATATTGCGTGAGCTTACTTCCCAAATGCCCGGCTGGAGTTTAGATTCACTTGGCCATGCCTTATGCTGTCAAGTCGGCACTATGGGCAGAAAGGCTTTTAAAAGCCACTAGAAATCAAGGCAACCATCTCATCCCCAGCATACCCAGCTATGTGATCTTGGACAAGTCACTGAAGCCCTCTGAACTTCAGGTTTTTCACTTGTGCAATCGGCACCACATCACTTTAAAAAATGCCAAGATAATAGCCAATAAGCGTCAGGGTTAGTATTTGCCTAAGTCCTGGTCAGTGCCACACATGGTTCTTGGCATTTTACGTAGGTTAACTCGTGTGATGCTCACCGCCAGCCTGTGAGATTGGAGCCACGATCACCCCTGGGTTACAATCAAAGAAACTGTTACAGGAAGGGTGAGGAGCTTACCCAAAGTCCCATAGCTGCTAAGAGAGAAGTCAGTCAGTCAGTAGCCAATAAACCTGAACTCCCCCTCTCCTGCCCACGTCTGTTGAGGAAGGATGTGCCCGTAAACCAGCCTGTTTGCTGGTTCCCATGGTTCCTACTTCCTCTAGTGCTGTTCTTTTAATAGTTTACTCTGGAATCTCAGCAAACCCAATGCTCACCTCACTCCCAGCGCCGATGCTTTCAGCTCCATTCTCTGTATGCTGAGGTGCTGGGGACACTACGGGACCAAAAAGAAATCATCAAGGTGCTCATTCCCATTTTACCCTTGTATCCCTCAGGGACCAAGGGCTTCTTCATCTTTGAGGAAAACTGAATGGAGATTGGAGATTGCCATTCCTCACGTGCTGGGAGCTGATGTGCCCATGTAGTCAACTCAGACTTACATGGATATCAGGTCCATGGCTTTATTTATTTTTAGAGTCATGACAACTTCCCCCATCTAAATACCCTCTTCTTTAATTTAAAAACTATTGAGTAATCTAAACCAAAAAAAAATTTTTTTTTTCAAATCTGCTTTCTCTCCACCCATTTGTGATTCAGAAAAATGAGGTCTCATTGTACTTCTGAGTGAGCTTCTCAGGCGGTGCTAGTGGTTAAGAACCCACTTGCTAATGGAGAAGACATAGAGATGTGGGTTCCATCCTTGAATCAGGAAGATCCCCTGGAGGAGGGCATGGCAACCCACTCCAGTATTCTTGCCTGGAGAATTCCATAGACAGAGGAGCCTGTTGGGCTATAGTCTGTGAGGTTGCAAAGAATTGGGCATGACTAAGTGCCTAACACTTAAAACCAAAGCACAGTTACACCAGACAATAAAATGTTTAAGGGAGTTAATAAATGTCCATGGAGTTGCAAGACTCAGACACAACTAGGCGACTAACACACATACACACAGAGGCTTAAGGAAGTGCCTCTGTTAAAATTTTACCTCTGATGACACTTAGGATAATATTAGAAATAAAAGAAAATAACAGTTACACTAGCTAACCCTGAGTGAATGTCCACACTATACTCAATGCGATGCTAAGCCCTCAGCCTGCCATTTTCTCTTTTCCTCTTCATGGAGCCCTTTGAGATGGCCATGATCATGGTTCTGCAACTGCAGCAGAGAGAGGGTAAGCAAAGTGCCCAAGACCACACAGCCCACAGGTCACAAAGCCAGCTGGCAAACCCAGGCCCCTCCCACTCCAGGACCGGAGGGCCGACCGCCACCCTCCACCTCCCAGAGTCCCCCAGCTCCCCTTTCCCAGGAGCCCAGCCTGTCTGTCCAGCCTGGCACCCTTCCCCCGCCTCCCTCTGCTTCCTGAACCGATGCCCGAAAAGTGACCCACGCCTCCCAGAGCCCCCGCAAAGCCCTCAGCCTGACCCCCGCGTAATGAAGGGAATTAATACGGCCGAGCCTCCAGCCCAGCCGAGCCACTTCCCAGCAGCCTGGCCAGGCCTCTAATTGATTAGGCCATAAAGCCTGGGCACTAAATTGAAAGGAGCTGCACTAATTCTCTTTTATGTTAAATTTCTGTCTTTCCCCTTTATCGAATCCCCCGCCCAATGTCCCTCTCCCTCCCCATCCCAGGCTTGCTGTGGGCCTGTTTTTTCCGTGCACAGATTAAGTACCTAATCAAAATCTTGTCTCCCCTAATGGCATAAAATTGAAAGATAGATATTGCACTTTACACAGCTGATTAAACACTCGAATGCGGCTAAATGCTTAAAGGGCTTGTTACATTAACTAACTCTGTCATCTGCCCACTGTCTTATAATTGCGTGTGCTCAGGCTGCTTGGGGGAAGCACAGCAGGATGGCTCCCCAGCCCCCTCCTCTTTGGTGGCCCCTCGCCCCCCTCCCCAGGGCCTCCTGCACTGAAGCTGTGCCTGGGTGCAAGGAGTCAGATCCGGAGTAGCCACCATGCTCCCCACTGGCCTTGAGTGATGGGTGCAGGGAGGTGGGACCTCCCCCCTCCACACGCACACAGCAAGTGGCCTCCTCTGCCACTAACCTCCAGCCCAGTGTACCAGGGTACTAGACTCTCCCACCCCTCACTGCCCACACCCCTCCAGTGCCTGGTCTCTTGTCTCCAAGAGGGTAAATATCCCCCAGCCCACTCTCAAAGGGAGACACCCTGAGTGCTTGAGGCCAGTGGTGTCCTTGCTTCACCTTTGGCCTTTGACATCCTTCCCCATCATCTCAGGTTCAAACCCACCTGTTTTTTGCAAACAAGGAAACTTGAGAGCTGTGACAATGGAATATGGTGGGGGGAAGGGGGTGGTGAGGTCAACTGACACCTGAATGGGATGCCCCTGACACTGTGGTCTGTCTTAGCACAGAGCACTCTAAGGCCTCAGCCACATAGCTGGCAGGGTGTGTTAGTCGGGGTTCTCCAGGGAGAAAAAACTGATAGGATGTGTGTACACAGAGAGAAAGAGATTTACTAAAAGGAACTGGATGAAGCAATCATGGAGGCTGGCAAGTCTGAATCTGCAGTGTGGGTCAGCAGGCTGAAGACTCAGGAGAGCTGATGATGCAGACAAAATCCACTGGTGTCTGATGGAGAGCTCCCCCTTGCTCAGGGAAGCAGTTCCCTTTATTCCATTCAGGCCTTCAACTGATTAGATGAGACCCACCCTTATTATGGAGGGCAATCTGCTCTACTCAAAGTTCATCTATTGGAATGTTAATCTCACCTAAAAACACCCATCAAGTCTACACATAAAATTAACCATCATACAGGGAAGCCAGAAACACATAAGAAATTGACCTACCTAATTTTCCACAGCAAATTAGTGCAGGGCTGGACTTTGAATCCAGTTATCCTAACCCCCAGCTTTAGTTCTGACCACTCTGGCTCAGGTCAGAGGGTAAAGGGCAGGGATGGGCTCATAACTCCGACCGATAAGAGCAAAAACCTTTTCTGCCACAGCTTCCAGCCCAGAGAAGAGACATGTTTCACAAAGGATTAATCAATCACAGGGAATTTTGTAGCATGATATTTAAGGAAGAGTGTGGACTCAAGTTGGATCAGACCCTAGAGCCCTGTTCCAGCTATTTATCTTCTCAGAAACCCTGGCAAATTTCTTAATTTTTTCATATTTCCACTTTCTCATAGGAAAAATGAAGACTCCAGCAGACACTCTATAAGTATTTATTAAATACCATCTCTATGCCAAGTTCTGGGTCCTGCATGGGCTTTTCACAGTAAAAATGCAGGTCATTTCTGTCTTCATGGAGCTTATAGCTGAGAAGAGAAGGAAAATGTGAATGATAAAATCATTGTGCAAATTTGAGAATTACAAATTGTGACAAATGCAATGTGGACAAAATTAACTAACAAATAGATACCAACCATGGCAACCCCAAGGGGCTCAGCTACAAGATAATGGAGTGGAGTGGTTACTTTAGACTGAGTGGCTGGGAGAGTTTTCTCAAGGAAGTGTCACTAAGTTGAGAGCTGAAGGATTAGGAGCAGAAGGCCATGTGGATGTTAGGGAAAAGGGTCCTGACAAAGGGGCAAGTCCAGTGATTGCAAGGCAGGACTGGGCTGTTGCAGGCCGGTGTGGCTCCAGAGTGGGGAGCTGGGAAAGTGGAGTTCAGCCTTGCCTCTGTGTCCTCCCAGTGTGTGCCCCAGGCACTCGTCATTCACGAGAGCCTCGGTTTCCTCACCTATAAAACAGAACACATAGCAAAGGTCTATGGGGGTGATCCAAAGACAAAAGGTTTGCCCTATGACTGCCTCAGTAAAACTTGGGTGCCCAAACCCAAAAGCTCAGCACTGGAAAGACCTTTAACATCAAACCAACTCCAGGTCATGGAGGAAGGAAATCTTTTGTCCCTTTTCTCTTTTTCTCTGTTTCTGACCCCAAGTTCCACTTTTGTCTGCAGCCTCCTTTATCTTCCTATTTCAGACTGGCTTCTTCCCCTGTGTGTCTTCTGCCACCGACCCCCACTGACCACCTAATAAATCAATTAAGTTAGGGTTTCAGGACACCGACTCTTGCCCCAACTGGATGTGAACTTTCAACTCAAATGCCTGGCACCACCAACGCCTGCCTCTACATCTCCAAGTTAAGTTTATAAGAGAGGATGCAACTGGTCATTTAATCTGCAACCAAGGAGCAAGCCTTATCCAATCAATATGGCAGCAGAAAGGTCTGACATGGGGACCATGGGCAGCCAGTTGGGGGAGATTCTCTAGGCATGGCTTGCAGGCATGTCAGAAAGTGCAGCCAGTCTATAACTTGAGCCCAAGGAACCACAGGGCTTTGGCTCCAAGAAAAAGCCATTCTAATCCAACTATGTGTCATATCTCCCACCCCGTCCTGCCAATCTGACCAGGTGCTGGTAAAGTACAAAAATCCTCTCTCTTTCCAGAGTCAACATCTTCACAAGAGCAACACCTAAACCAGACGCTGCAGCCTTGATAGATCTCAACCAGCCGCTCCCCAGGGTTCTGCGGGAACCTCCCCCTCTTGTCTGTGGGAACCTCTGCCCTCTGTCCGTGAGAATCTTTCACTCCACCCACCCACCCAGCAGCCTCTAAGGAAAGTGTTCCTCTCCCCAGCAACCTCCTTAATACAGCTCAATTGAGGGGAATAGGGACTCCTCACGAAGTGCTTCACATTAAAGATTCATAAAGGCACAATATCTATTTTAATAAGGCAGGTTGTACAATACAGAATCCAGCTCAACGCAAAGCACATGGCTGAGAACTGGGGCCAAAGGGCCTCATCTTGCTGTGGGCATCACAGTGGGTGCTAAGGGATGTGGTGGTATCAGGAGCCTCCTCTCCCAGACTGCCCCTCCCCAGCTCACCCTCCCAACCGAGGGACCACCCTGAAGAGTCCCTCATGCCGTGCACAAGCACATACACACTCATACACCTGCCCTCTTACACACACATGCATGCACACTGACTCACACACCCAGAATTACACACACTTACAGGCATACACACTCATTTGCACTGACATGCACACAGTTACACACATGAACATTTATACACACACTCACATACATACAATAACACATGTGCTCAACCACATGCATGCACACACTCACATTTATGCACTTGTACACACATTCCATAAGAGTCCACTCAGCCACACATACCAGACCCACAAGAACAATGATAGAAATGAGACCATTGACAGAGAGCTTGCCATATGGCAGTCACCCTAGATGTCTCAATTATGCTCCTGATAAAGGGACCTCTTAGCCATTTCACATTAAGGAATACAATCCAAAAAAACCTTGGCAAAGCTGCTTGTATGAAGTCACATGCCCCATCGTAGCTGAAGCAGCATTTGAACCTAGATCCATCCAAGTCCAGACTCTCAGCCACTGAAAGCACTGCCTTCTAAGAGAGAAACAATCACACAGAGCCTCCTCGTCTCCTTTCTGGAAGCGCAGAAGGGGATGGAGTAGGGATAAGTCAATCCACATTTACATATCACAAAGACACCCTGACCTGTGGATGCACACACCTGAAGATCCTACTTCAGGTAGCTCAGCCCATGGGCAGAGACAGAAGAACTCAACACAGGCCTCTCACTGAGTTGGCTTCTCTTCTAGAGGAGCACAGGCTCTTGACACAGAGGCTTCCATAGTTGCAGCACGCAGGCCCTGGCGTGTGCACGGGGCATGTGGAATCTTCCCACACCAGGTACTGAACCCCCACCTCACTGTACTGCCAGGCAGATTCTTAATCACTGGACCACCAGGGGAGTCCTAAATCATAAATATTTTAAGATTCATCCATGTTGTTATACATAACAGTAATTCACTCCTTCTTATTGCTAAGCAGTATTTCATCACATGGTTGTATCATGGTTTGTTTATTCGTTCACCTGTTGATAAACATTTGAATTTCTTCCAATTTGAGACTCCTATGAATAAAGCTGCTATGAACATTTCTGTACAAGTTTTGGTTAAATATCTAGGAATAGAATATCTATATCATTCAGTACACATTTGTTTAATTTTTTAAGAAAGTGCCAAATAGTGATTTGAAGTGGTTGTACCATTTTCATGAACAAAAACAATGTATGAGAGTTCTAGTTGCTCCACAACCTTGCTGACACTTATGTGATCAGTCTTTTTACCTTTAAACACCCTCATTGCTATGTAGATAAATCCTCTTATGGGTTTTTTTTCCTCATATAGTTTTAACTTGCATTTTTCTAATAACTGCTGATGTTGAGCATCTTTACATGAGCTTATATGCCACCCATGTATCTTCCTTGATGAAATTTCTGTTCAAGTCTTTTGCTGATTTTTCAATGGGTATTTGTGTTTTAATATAGAGGTTTAAGAGTTCTTTGTATATTCTCAGGCAAGTCCATGAGCATATATATGTTTCTTTGCAAAGCTTTTACCTTTATTTGTGGCTTGTCTTCATTTCCTTGACAGTATCTTCTGAAGATTATTGTTGTTGTCATTCAGTTCAGTTCAGTTGCTCAGTCATGTCTGACTCTTTGCGACCCCAGGGACTGTAGCACACCAGGCTTCCCTATCCATCACCAACTCCCAGAGCTTGCTCAAACTCATGTCCTTCGAGCTAGTGATGCCATCCAACCATCTCATCCTCTGTTGTCCCCTTCTCCTCCTGCCTTCAGTCTTTCCCAGCATCAGGGTCTTTTACAATGAGTCAGTTCTTCACGTCAGGTGGCCAAAGTATTGGAGCTTCAGTCTCAGCACCAGTCTTTCCACTGAATATTCAGGACTGATTTCCTTTAGGATTGACTGGTTGGATCTCCTTGTAATCCAAGGGACTCTCAAGAGTCTTCTCCAACACCCACAGTTCAAAAGCATCAATTCTTTGGTGCTCAGTTTTCTTTATAGTCCAACTCTCACATCCATACATGACTACTAGAAAAACCATAGATTTGACTAGATGGACCTTTGTCAACAAAGTAAAGTCTCTGCTTTTTAATATGCTGTCTAGGTTGCTCATAGCTTTTCTTCCAAGGAGCAAGTGTCTTTTAATTTCATGGCTGCAGTCACCATCTGCAGTGATTTTGGAGCCCAAAAAATAAAGCCTCTCACTGTTTCCATTGTTTCCCCATTTACTTGCCATGAAGTGATGGGACAAGATGTCATGATCTTAGTTTTCTGCATGTTGAGTTTTAAGCCAACTTTTTCACTCTCCTATTTCACTTTCATCAAGAGGATCTTCAGTTCTTCATTTTCTGTGATAAGGGTGGCGTCATCTGCATATCTGATGTTACTGATATTTCTCCGGGGAATCTTGATTCCAAATTGTGTTTCATCCAGCCCAGCATTTCGCATGATATACTCTGCATATAATTTAAATAAACAGGGTGACAATATACAGCCTTGACATACTCCTTTCCCAATCTGGAACCAGTCTGTTGTTCCATGTCCAGTCCTAATTGTTGCTTCTTGACCTGCATGCAGGTTTCTCAGGAGGCAGGTAGGTGAGCTGATATCCCATCTCCTGAAGAATTTTCCACAGTTTGTTGTGATCCACACGGCCAAACGCTTTGGTATAGTCAATAAAGCAGAAGTAGATGCTTTTCTGGAACTCTCTTGCTTTTGTGATGATACAATGGATGTTGGCAATTTGATCTCTGGTTCCCCTGCTTTTTCTAAATCCAGCTTGAACATCTGGAAGTTCACAATTCACACACTATTGAAGCCTGGCTTGGAGAATTTTGAGCATTATTTTGCTAACATGTGATATGAGTGCAATTGTGCAGTAGTTTGAACATTCTTTGGCATTACTTTTTTTGGGAATTGGAATGAAAACTGACCTTTTCCAGTCCTGTGGCCACTGCTGAGTTTTCCAAATTTGCTGGCATATTGAGTGTAGCA
The DNA here is from genome assembly GCF_002263795.3 of Bos taurus. NCBI lineage: Eukaryota > Metazoa > Chordata > Mammalia > Artiodactyla > Bovidae > Bos > Bos taurus. Next base: position 68,007,355 of record NC_037340.1, on the reverse strand, counting down.
CTTTCACAGCATCATCTTTTAGGATGTGAAATAGCTCAACTGGGATTTCATCACCTCCACTAGCTTTGTTCATAGTGATGCTTCCTAAGGCCCACTTGACTTCGCATTCCAGGATGTCTGGCTCTAGGTGAGTGATCACACCATCGTGGTTGTTGTTATTAGGGTGGTGCAAAAGCAACTGCAGTTTTTGGATCATGAATTTTATTTTTTATGAATTTTAAATCTTTATATTAATAATTAGGCTTAAACACATCTTTATTAATCAAAATAGATCCTAACCACTGGACCACTAGGGAAATCCCTAATGTTTTACATTTAGATCCAAAATCCATTTGGATACAGGTTTAAAAGATTACCCTTAGGGGCCAAGAATATACAATGGATTAAAGACAATCTCTTTAACAAGTGGTGCTGGGGAAACTGGTCAACCACTTGTAAAAGAATGAAACTAGAGCACTTTCTAACACCATACACAAAAATAAACTCAAAATGGATTAAAGATCTCAATGTAAGACCAGAAACTATAAAACTCCTAGAGGAGAACATAGGCAAAACACTCTCTGACATACATCACAGCAGGATTCTCTATGACCCACCTCCCAGAATATTGGAAATAAAAGCAAAAATAAACAAATGGGACCTAATTAAACTTAAAAGCTTCTGCACAACAAAGGAAACTATTAGCAAGGTGAAAAGGCAGCCTTCAGAATGGGAGAAAATAATAGCAAATGAAGCAACTGACAAACAACTAATCTCAAAAATATACAAGCAACTCCTACAGCTCAACTCCAGAAAAATAAATGACCCAATCAAAAAATGGGCCAAAGAACTAAATAGACATTTCTCCAAAGAAGACTTACAGATGGCTAACAAACACATGAAAAGATGCTCAACATCACTCATTATCAGAGAAATGCAAATCAAAACCACTATGAGGTACCATTTCACGCCAGTCAGAATGGCTGCGATCCAAAAGTCTACAAGCAATAAATGCTGGAGAGGGTGTGGAGAAAAGGGAACCCTCTTACACTGTTGGTGGGAATGCAAACTAGTACAGCCACTATGGAGAACAGTGTGGAGATTCATTAAAAAACTGGAAATAGAACTGCCTTATGATCCAGCAATCCCACTGCTGGGCATACACACTGAGGAAACCAGAAGGGAAGGAGACACGTGTACCCCAATGTTCATCGCAGCACTGTTTATAATAGCCAGGACATGGAAGCAACCTAGATGTCCATCAGCAGATGAATGGATAAGAAAGCTGTGGTACATATACACAATGGAGTATTACTCAGCCATTGAAAAGAATACATTTGAATCAGTTCTAATGAGGTGGATGAAACTGGAGCCTATTATACAGAGCGAAGTAAGCCAGAAAGAAAAACACCAATACAGTATACTAACACATATATATGGAATTTAGAAAGATGGTAACAATAACCTTGTGTACGAGACAGCAAAAGAGACACTGATGTATAGAACAGTCTTATGGACTCTGTGGGAGAGGGAGAGGGTGGGAAGATTTGGGAGAATGGCATTGAAACGTGTATAATATCATGTATGAAACGAGTTGCCAGTCCAGGTTCAATGCATGGTACTGGATGCTTGGGGCTGGTGCACTGGGACGACCCAGAGGGATGGTATGGGGAGGGAGGAGGGAGGAGGGTTCAGGATGGGGAACACATGTATACCTGTGGCGGATTCATTTCAATATTTGGCAAAACTAATACAATATTGTAAAGTTTAAAAATAAAATTAAAAAAAAATAAAAGATTACCCTTTTCCCTTGGAATTATCTACACTTTTGTCAAAAATCAGTTGTTCTCATGTGCTATGTGCTTAGTCACTCAGTTGTATCCAACTCTTTGCAACCCCATGGACTGTAGCCCACCAGGGTCCTCTGTCCATCAGATTCTTCAGGCAAGAATCCTGGAGTGGGTTGCTATGCCCTACTCCAAGGGGGTCTTCCCAGCCCAGGGAATGAACCCAGGTTTCTCACATTGCAGGCAGATTCTTTACCATCTGCGCCATATATATACGTGTGTGTTTATTTCTGGATTCTTTCATTCTGTTGACTTTATATATTTACCTATCTTAATGTCAAGACTTATTGTAGCACTGAAATAAATCTTGCACTTAGGTAGTTGTAAAGCCCTCAAATTTTGTTCTTCTTTTTCAAAGTTATTTTGGCTCTGCTGCTAAGTCGCTTCAGTCGTGTCTGACTCTGTGCGATCCCATAGACGGCAGCCCACCAGGCTCTGCTGTCCCTGGGATTCTCCAGGCAAGAACACTGGAGTGGGTTGCCATTTCCTTCTCCAATTTTGGCCCTACTAGATGTTTAATGTTTCCATATAAATTTTTAGAGTCAATATGCCCATTTTGATCAAAATTGTGTTAAGTCTATAGATTATTCTGGGGAAAATTGACTTAATAATATTGAGCCTTCTGACCCATGAACAAGGCATATCACTCCATTTATTTAGATTTTATTTTATTTCTCAGCATTATTTTGTAGTTTAATGTATAGATCTTCCACACATTTTGTTAGGTTTATCCATAAGTATTTCCTATTTTTATCCTATTGTAGATGATACTGCTTTTTAATTTCAATTGACAATTATTCATTGCTAATATATACAAATACAATTGATTTTTAGATATTGATCTTGTAACCTGAAAACTTACTAAACTCATATATTAGTTCTAATAGCTTTTTTGTAGATTCCATGATATTTTCTATATAAACAACACGTCATCTGTGAATAAAGACCATTTTATTCCTTCCTTTCCAATTCAGGTTCTTTATCTTCCTTCTTGCCTAACTGCACTGGCCAAAACCCTTAGTACAATGTTGAGCAGAAGTGATGAGAACAGATATCTTGGGGGAAACATACTCCAGTACTCTTGCCTGGAAAATCCCATGGATGGAGGAGCCTGGTAGGCTGCAGTCCACGGGGTCGCTAAGAGTCGGACACAACTGAGCGACTTCACTTTCACTTTTCACTTTCATGCATTGGAGAAGGAAATGGCAACCCACTCCTGTGTTCTTGCCTGGAGAATCCCAGGGATGGCGGAGCCTGGTGGGCTGCCGTCTATGGGGTCGCACAGAGTCGGACACGACTGAAGCGACTTAGCAGCAGCAGCAGCGGTACTGTAAATGCCTCCCTAAATACTGCTTTAAGCTCTCTGTTCAAATTTCTATGTGTGGTGTTTTAATTTTCATTTTGCTAAAAATATTTTCTTAGTTCATTCTTTGATCCATGGTTTAAGAAGTGTAGTACTTACTTTCTAAATATCTGGGGAACTTGCAAAGATCTTTATACCATGGATTTCTAATTAATTCCATTGTGGTCAGAGATAATACTATTTATGACTTGAATTATTTTAAATGTATCAAGACTTTAGATTAGTTTGATGGCCTAGAATATAGTCTATTTCTGTAAATATCCAACATGTTCTTGAAAAGAATGTGGTTTCTGCTATTGTTGGATAGAGTGTTCTATAAATAAACATCAATTAGTTCAAATTGGTTGATAGTGTTAAGAATGGTCACATCTCAAAATAGCAGGATCCTGAGCCATACTTCAAAGAAAACTGCATAGGAAAGACACAAACCAGGAACCCCGTCAATGAATTTTTCATAAATAAGAAATAAATCTTTATAACATTATATGGAGATCTGGGGTTTTACTTGTCACAGCAGCACAGCCCAGTCTCTTCTCATGCAGAGCTTCACCCACAAAAGGACCTATTCTAAAACCCCCCTTCCTCCAGTAGAAGAGGCAGGGGAACATGGAAGGGGAGAAAATTGCCTTTCCCCGTTGAAATCCTATAAAATTAGCAGTGGCCAAATTGTCTTTTTTAAGAATCTATTAACATCTATTTTTCTCACACAATCTTGTCTTTCATTCTCATTTTATATAAAATATATTTTATCAATAATTTGCTTGTGATAATGACAGAATGTTTTATTCAACACCTGGCCCAGGGAGAAGTCTGTGAAGGGACATACTGACACCTTGAATCCTTCAGGGGAGACTTATTTATATGTCTGAGTTTCCTTTCTGAGTTTGTCTCAGAATGGGCTTTTACTGTGGCCCAATTTGTTAGATGGATAGATGGGTGGATGTATGGAAGGATGGATGGGAGGATGGATAGATGAATTAATTAATTAATTAATTGGGTGTGGCTGGATTGTCCATGGGAATCCTCTTATACAAATATTGTTAGAACACAAAAAAATCTCAGTCAAACCCTGGAAAATAGGGTAGAACTTTCCATGCCAACCCTACCTGACATTAAAGAAAGTATTGGAAACTCCTTTGTTCCCAGAGTAAGGAAGGTGGAGCTAATCAGTGGTGATGTTTAGGGAGCCATAGCAGAATATTTTCACTAAGTCAGGACTTCAGCCCTCTTTTCTGAGAGAGATAGCAGTTGTTCCAATCCCTGCCAATCCACAGGACAAGTATATATGATCCCCTGGCGGGCTGATCTTTCCCTGGTTTAATGTGAATGGAATCACCAGTAGACTAATGTCCAAAGCTGTGATGGATGAGGTAGGTTTAGAGACCCCATAACCTTTAAACCTGAGAATCTTCTCCCAGTAAGGGTTCCTGCCCAAAGCTCAGCTGACAGAGGCTCCATGGAAAATCCCTGGGGCAAAAATCAATTTCTTATAATATGGCTGAGTATTGGAATTGGCCTCACTACTAATAAACTCAATATATTTAACCTGGCATATAATACATTTTATAAATCATCCTAAAATCATGAAAGGAATTATCAGGCCAAAATCTAAGGAAAGACTGGACCCCACACAAGTGTGGAATGTGTAGGAGGCTTTTGCCCTGAAGGTATGTGTCAAACAGATTATTTGAGCTTCCATTTTCACAGCCTCAGAGAATGTGAGGGACAGAATACAAAGCCCGAAGTTCACTGAGCATCGAGAGTCTGTTAGGAGACCCTCCTCCATCACTTGAGACCACAGAGGTCTACACTGTCCATGAAAGGCTGAAGCGAAAGTACACTCTACCCTGCCAGTCCTCCAGCACCCCTTGTGAAAGTCCCTCAGTTGTGTCTGACTGTTTCGACCCCTTGGACTATACAGTCCATGGAATTCTTCAGGCCAGAATATTAGAGTGGGTAGTATTCCCTTTTCCTTTCCCCCCTTTCCCTTCTCCAGGGGATCTTCCCAACCCAGGGATCAAACCCAGGTCTCCCACATTGCAGGTGGATTCTTTATCAGCTGAACCACCAGGGAAGCCCATCAGGGAGCCATCAGGGAAGCACTCCATGAAGACCTGAATAAAAAGTCGATCAGCACTGAGCAGAGCAGGAATGGTTCACAAGTCCTAGAAAAATGGTACCACGAGCCACCACAGCCCCCTACCAGTGAATTTGCAACTCAAAGTCAATCTCCCAGGAGTCAAAAAAAATAAATAAATAAAAGCTAGAAGCCATAAATTTAGTGCCTAGGGAACCCAAATTGGTAGTGCCTCCAAGGACATGCAGAGTCATACAAATATTCTCTAGAGGGCTGCACTTATATTCTAGGTCACAAATATTCTTCAAAAATGATTTTTGGACTTCTCTGGTGGTCCAGTGGTTCAGAATCCACCTGGCAATGCAGGGGACATGGGTTCAATCCCTGGTCCAGGAAGATCCCGTATACCTCGGGGCAACTAAGCCCATACACCATAGCTAATGAGCCCACACAGCTTTAGCCCCTGCTGGCCGAAACTATAGAAAGTCCATAAGCAGCAACAAAGGCTCAGCACAGCCATAAATAAATAAATTCCAACAGAATCCCTAGGACAACACTTGAACCCCTCATATGCTAGGTTAGAAACTCCAACTAACCCCCAAGATGTCAATGTGTCCATCCTTTCTCTGTGGGGTCAGTAGAACCCAGCTGGGGCTGGACTCTAGTGCACCTTAGTTTGATCCATGAAGAAGTCTGATAGGAAGTTATAGTGGCAGCAAGACTGGGGGCAGATGATTAAAACAACCCAAGATAGCACCATTCCAAATCTCTCTAAAGTATTTCAGAAGTACCAATTACTTAAATGCAATCGATATGCTGATTACAAATTGTTCTTATTTATTGATTAAAATAATAAGCACATCTTGGTTAGCCTAATTCCAGTTACTATATATACCTACAGGTAAGAAAACCATATCTATGAAAATATCATCAATAATTATGTTTCTGAACTAAGTCAGACTTTTTGATGCAAATCTGTCCTATGCACGTGTCCTAGAATATGCACCACTTGTTACATACACACTTGTTCACAATACACACTTGTCCTAGTTTCAGTTTCCCTCTATGAAAATGCCCTGCTGCTGCTGCTGCTGCTGCTAAGTCACTTCAGTCGTGTCCGACTCTGTGCGACCCCATAGACGGCAGCCCACCAGGCTCCCCCATCCCTGGGATTCTCCAGGCAAGAACACTGGAGTGGGTTGCCATTTCCTTCTCCAATACAGGAAAGTGAAAAGTGAAAGTGAAGTCGCTCAGTCCAGTCCGACTCTTCAGGACCCCATGGACTGCAGCCTTCCAGGCTCCTCCGTCCATGGGATTTTCCAGGCATGAGTACTGGAGTAGGTGCCATTACCTTCTCCAATGAAAATGCCTTAGATTTGCTTTTAAGCAAATCTTAAGACTAGAACTTGGGTGCAAGTTATCTATTTGGGAAGTAATTTCAAAAAATACTGTAAGAGTTGGGAAAATAAGACAAAAAAGGAGGGAAGACAACAAAGGATATGCTGATGAACAGTACAAACGGGGCTCATCCCACTGGGGGTCCTAGGAAAGACAGCTGTGTACTTGTCAGTGTCGCTTACCTGGGTAAAAAGCTGGGGTATTTATCCACCAACTCCCATCCCTCACTGGTTGAGGGTTATTCCTGGGACATTGACTCCCCTGCACTTCTGACCACCTGATTTCAGGCCAAGTCACTATTTCAGACAGAGAGAAACAGGAAGCTGAAATAGACCAAGGGGACAGAAAGAGAACACCAACCATCTCTATACAATAGTCATTCACTGGAGTAAATGGTCTCCCAGGAGACATCCTTGACTCTTAGCCCAATGGTGTCTGACATCAGCCAAAAGAGAAGCCAATGTGTGCCAGTAACTCACTCATTCATTCACCCAACCAAAAATGGCTGTCCAACCACTGTGCCCTAGGAACTCTGCAAGGCACTGGGAGTGGAGTAAGGAAAGACAAGCATGACCTTGGATCAAGTGTCTTACTATCTAGTGGGTGCTTCTCAAACTTTTTTACCTCTATTTCATACAGCAAAGATTAAGGCTGAATGACATCACGCTTAAGATCCTGGACCCTGGAATCAAGGAGACCATGGTTCCAAATGACCTTGGACAATTTACTGACCCCATGGAGACTCATTTTGTTTACCTTTGTAAAACAAAGGTGCACTAACTATTGGGAAAACCAAAGGCAACAATTCAAGTAAAGGTAACACAATGCCTGGCACTTGTACCAGATCTGCTGAAAAAAAGGAGAAGGAAGAAGAGAAAGAATACTGGGTATCTACCTTTGAGGGGCTCAGAAGCTAGAAAGAGATGCCGACACAATAACAGATAATCATAAAATAACATAGACATGCACTGATCCAGGTACTATTGCTGCTAATAAAGCAGACCAATCGTCACAGTAGAAAGCAACAATATTAGTACTTGTGGATCCTGTGGGTCAGAAATTCTAGCAGGAGCTCAACTGGGATGATTAGAAGCATGAGAGTGATTCAGTGAAAAGGGTAAAACTCATCTAGAGCAAATTATAGTCCACAAGCCAGATCTGGCCACGTCCATCTACTTATGTATTGCCTATAGCTGTTTTTTTTTTTAATATTTATTTATGTATTTGGCTGCATCGGGTCTTAGTTGCAGCATCTCCACAGCATGTGGGATCTTAGATCCCCAACCAGGGATTGAACCCCCATCCCCTGCATTGCAAGGCAGATTCTTAACCACCAGACCACCAGGGAAATTCCACTATAGCTGTTTTTGAACAGCAACATCGAGATCAAGTAGTGGCAACAGAAACTGTATGACCTGCAAAGCCAAAAATATTTACTATCCATCCTTTGAGAGAAAATCTTTGCTAACCTCTCATTTGGAGGCATTTCCCTCACATGACTGGCAGTTGGCGCTCACTACACTTTTGGACCCCAGTGGGCTGTCAGCTGGCACCTCTCCATGTGGCTTCCCACCATGGCACTCCTTTGGGCTTCCTCTCATGATGGCAGCTGGGTTGTGAGCTGAGAGTGAGCGTCCCAATAGAGTAAGGCAGAAGTTGTACAACATCGTTATAATCCAGTCTTGGAAGCCACACAGCACCACTTGCACCCTGTTCTGTTGGCCAAGATCATCACTAAGGTACACCCAGGTTCAAGAAGAGAGGACATAGACCCCACCACTAGGAAGAGTAACAAAATCATATTGTAAAGCAACATGTGTGTGTGCGCGTGTGTGTGTGTGTATGTGTGTGTGTGTGCATTCAGTCCTCAGTTGTATCTGACCCTTTGCGATCCCATAGACTGTAGCCCACCAGGCTCTTCTGCCCACAAAATTTTCCAGGTGAGAATACTGGAGTGGGTTGCCATTTCCTACTCCAGGGGATCTTCCCGACCAAGAGATCAAACCTGCATCTCCTGCATTGGCAGGTGGATTCTTTAGCACTAGGGCCACCTGGGAAGCCCAGGGAAGGGAAATACTGTTGCTGTCCTCTTGGGCAAATACAATATTTTCATATGTTGCTTAGTTGCTAAGTCAGGTCTGACTCTTGCAATCCCATGGACTGTAGCCTGCCAGGCTCTTATGTCCATGGGATTTCCCAGACTAGAATACTAAAGTGGCTTGCCATTTCCTTCTTTAGGATATCTTCCCAACCCAGGGATCGAACTCAAATCTCCTTCATTGGCAGGCAGATTCTAAAACCACTAAGCTACCAGGGAAGCCCACAATATTTCATGTACCAAGGTTTTTTAAAAATGGTTAAAGTACAAAGGAGGATGCTTCTCAGGAAACCTTCCTGGAAGAGGTGATGCTAAACTGAGGCTAAAATAATAAATGAGAATCAGCCAGGCAAAGGTATCCTTTGGTGATAGTCAAACCTTCTCATAGGGGCACAAGTGGGATACCTGCCCTAAATATAGACAAGGGAGAGGCATGTGTGACTGGATGCCTCTTGGGCTGCTACACAAGACTGCAAAGAAAACTGGAATAGGCCAGATCCCAGCAATATGGATTTAGACTGACATGGGATGGGAAGAATGAACTGCACCTAAAACATATGTGGCAAAACTACTTAGTATGAATGACATCTAAGTTTGCTGGGCACACTTACACCCTTACTGCAGAATGAGCTCAATGCTAAGTAAGTTCTGTTCACGCGGTGTTCGACTTAACACTCTGAAAATCTGATAAGGATTCTTATTTTTGTTTTTGTTTGTTTGTTTGTTTTTCTTTTTATTTCTGGCTTTAGTTTGGTTAATATTGAATGATTTTATTTTATTTTTTTTTAACTTTACAATATTGTATTGGTTTTGCCATATATCAACATGAATCCACCACAGGTATACACGTGTTCCCCATCCTGAAACCTCCTCCCTCCTCCCTCCCCGTACCAAAGCAAACAAATCACAGGTCAAGACTGACTTTTCTGCACTTCCGGGCAGGGGGGCCTCCCACTTACCAGAGTCTGGGGACCACTCTGACAGTGCTGTGGTATATTTCCTCCTGCAGCCGTTAGACACAGCTCACAAAGCCAGGCACGGCCAGAGATAAAGAGTGTTGTTTTTCACGCCTGGAGAACTAAAGTGCCTGACTTACAGGCTGAGTTTCCCTTGTAGCAACTCTTCTGAAATACGGCCCAGCCTATTAGCTGGTAGCACATCAGGAGAGCTACGTGGGCCAAGGAAGCCCTTGTTTTGCCAGCTACGGAGAACTTACAAGTGGGCGGAGTAAAGCGGGGAGTCAGGCTCAAGCTGCCGGAGATGGACACTCCTGGTCACACAGCCCTCGGAACCCTGGACACTGGCTCTGCGCTCTCTCTGAACAGCCTTCCTGAAAGTCCTGGTTTGAGCCAGCCAGCCCTGGAACACCTGGACAGCTCGCCTGCCCCTCTGTGGACCTAAACATGGGGACTGTCTGGCACTCCTAATGAACTTTTTCAAGGAGGGGTGCTCTGTGGGCTCTCACAAGGCTGTCATCATGGACCCCCTAACCCTCTCTATGCCTGCCCCTGGGTCAGAACTAGCCCCTCCTCCATTAATGATGCTAAGTCAGCAGACAAAAGATTCTACAACCTGATCTTATCATGCTGGTAAGTGTTATGTGGCAGCCTGGATGGGAGCAGCGTTTGGGGGAAAATGGATACATGTATATGTATGGCTGAGTCCCGTCCCTGTTCACCTGGAACTATCAAAGCAGTATTTGTTAATCAGCTATACTCAACACAAAATAAAAAGTTTTAAAAAACGAAATAAAAGTCTCTCTGTAGTAAAGGGATCAGGTATTTCCTCACAGTTCACTCCCCATGCTTGACGAGCATACTCCATCCATAGCCCTGATTATGCACAGATGCCTTTCCCTCTTGGCTATCACTGATTGGACCATGTGTTCCAGGCTGGACCAATCACGAGCTCCAACTGGGATTCTGAAAACCGTGTCCCAGAGAATGATGCAGTTGCCTGTAGAACACCATACATAATTCTTTCCTTCAGAGGAGCTATCTCCGTTTGTAATTATATACATATTGATGTGTGATTGTTTCATAAATGAAGCTTGCCTGGTGGCTCAAATGGTAAACAATCCGCCTGCAGTGTGGGAGACCTGGGTTTGATCCCTAGGTTGGGAAGATCCCCTGGAGGAGGGCATGGCAACCCACTCCAGTATTCTTGCCTGGAGAATCCCCATGGACAGAGGAGCCTGGAGGGCTACTGTCCTTGGAGTCACAAAGAGTAGGACACGACTGAGCAACTAAGCACAATGAGCCAATGAATTAGTAAATGAATGAGCAGTGAAGTGCAAGTTCAGGTAGAGCTGAGCATGGATCAGCACTGAGAACTGGGAAAGAGATCAATAGGGCAGCAGAAATTGAGAGACTCACAGAGGAAACAGGTCTCCAGAGAGGAATGGCACCGATGGACAAGAAGCTCATCTATTGTTCCTGCTGATGAGTTATGCCAGAGTCCCTGGATAGCTCCAGAAAGTTCTCTGTCTGAGCTACTTTGAATCAGCTCCTGTTCCCTGTATCTGGGTATTTCTTAGGTTATAAGAAATACCTCCCCTCTAGAAGATCCAATGGCCTCCCATGAGTACACCAAGGCTGAATCTACTCTGGCCCAACATTCAGGTGAAAATGAAGAGTGTTTGTCGCTCAGTTGTATCCAACTCTTTGTGACCCCATGGACTGTAGCCCACCAGGCTCCTCTGGGTGGGTCCATGGGATTTCCCAAGTGAGAGTACTAGAGTGGGTAGCCATTCCCTTTTCCAAGGGATCTTCCCAACTCAGGGATCCAACCTGGGTATCGTGTGTTGCAGTCTGATTTCTTTACCATCTGAGCCACCTGAGAAGCCCAGGAGAAAAATGCAAGCATAACTCCCAGCCAGCTGATTGACCTAAATTTAGATACACTGATGTTGTAAAAACATCCTAGTGACTGAATCAACAGTTTGCCTCATAGCTAGACTCCAGCCTGGAGGAAGGATAATCTGCAGTGAGTTATGGATGCCCCAGTTCTCCAGGATGAGCAGAGAACTACATTTCTCTAACAGGCAAGCCCGAAGCCTGGGTGGAAGGGTGGGGCTGGAGGCTGCCCCCCAGATCTCATTAGCTCCGTGTACCTGATGACAGGTGTCAGCTGGCACTCCTCAGGAGAAACTCAAGCTTCATTCTTCACTGCCAGAACAAGTCATTCACACCAGATCCATCTCCTGGCATCACCCTGCCACTCTGTGATGGGACCGCCAACAAGTGAAGTAGGAAGATGTTCACACTTTGTTGGCAAACTGTCACCTTTGTGAAACAGGCAACATGTCTCTATTATAATTAAAAACACGTATGTCAAGCTTTTGCTTTTAATTAAATCCTGTGCCTTCAACTTGCTAAAGAGCAGCAGGGTACAAGTGGCCTGAGAAGGTGCCAGAGGAAAATGCAAAAGTCAGAAAGAAGCCTCCAAGGAGACTGAAGATACCTCTGGGAACTGTTGACCTTAGTTGAGGTCAAAATTTTAAATTCTGTGGCCTTCACTCAGGGAGGTGGGTAGGAATTTGGGAAGCATAACAATCACTATACTTTTTTCCCAGACAATAGAACCTCAGCTTTGTTCAGATAGCAGGTAGAGAGACTTTGACCCCAGGGTATCACTTCACACTAACCAACATGATACAGGAAACTCCAATGGGAAAAACTTTTCTCTGATTGGATGAAAAGAGGCATTTGAAGAGAAACTGTCTGTTCTCACTGTCCCCTGCTTCTTTCTTCTAAGCATGGTGTGAGGATGTAATGCTTGGAGCTGTGGCAACCATTTTGTGACCATGAGGGGGGAAGCCAAGAAAGTTACAGGGAGGACATGACATTGCTGAGCTACTGAACCAGTACCAACATCTTCATACCGCTAAACATATTAATATTGTGTTTAGCTAAACAAATAAATCACATTATTTCTTACAAGTCAGTTATATTTCCTATAACTCCCTGGTGGCTCAGAGGTTAAAGCGTCTGCCTGCAATGCGGGAGACCTGGATTCGATCCCTGAGTCGGGAAGATCCTCTGGAGAAGGAAATGGCAACCCACTCCAGAATTTTTGCCTGGAGAATCCCATGGACAGAGGAGCCTGGTGGGCTACAGTCCACTGGGTTGCAAAGAGTCGGACACAACTGAGCGACTTCACTTTCACTTTCTTTCAAACACCCTCTTAACTGGTATAAAGTATGAATCATGTAGCTGAGTTCATAGAAAGGAAGAGAAAAAGTAGCATTAACTCTGTTCCAATTTTTCAGTTGCACTAAGAATAGAGTAACACTACTTTCCTGATCTACTGGCTTCATTTTATGTCACAGCATTCTTTCATATCTTCTAATACATCATACTTGCCCCTGCCTCAGGGCTTTTGCACATGCTGTTCTCACCATCTGAAATGCTCATCCTCTGCTGCATGCCTGTCTTCTTCACATATTCTCATCAGCTGGTTCTCAGATCAAATGCTGCCTCCTCCCAGAAGCTTTCCTGATAATCCAATCTAGAGTAGCCCCAATTTCCCTCTTGGCACATGTTACTCTGAGACAATTTCCAACTTTTTATTTTCAGTCTCCCCCAGTAAACTCTCAGATCTGTGACTACAGCAGCCCTGTGGGCCTTGCTCCTATTACATTTTCCATATTCAACACAGGCCTGAGTCATTGTAGCCCCTCACATTTTTTAACAAATGAATGACCATGCTGGTCACTGTACTGTTCATTCTATATATGTTAGCACATTGCACCCCATCCATCAGATGAGATGAGTGTGCTTATCCCCATTTCAGATGGCAAAACCAAACTTCAGAGAGTTTAAGTAACTTATCCAAGATCACACAGCCAGTAAGTTATGGGCCATGATTCAGATGCAAGTCTTCTGGCCCTATAGACTCTCTTCACATTGCATTAGCTTCTACCTTTATTTTGTCAACTTTATCAGAAGGTAAATGGGCAAAGCTTCCAGACTTGGCTTGAGGATCCTCTGGCTTATTAAACAGTTTCAGAGACAGACAGTACAATGCCAGTCCTCCATGAGTTGCTGGACTCAAACTCTGAGCTCAGTAGTGACTCAAGGCCAGGATGCCAGGAAGCGCAAAACATAGAGGGTTCCACAAAATAACTCCACAGCACCAGAAGCTAAGAATACACCCCAAAGCTCCACGTGGCCAGGGAGGCCATCAGTCATTCCTGGGAGAATTCCAACTTCAGTTATAACTTGGAATTTTGTTCCCAAAGCTCTATGAGTGTCTAATGCTATGTTAAAATAAAATTCAAACTTTTGCATAATCAAAATGTATAAATTCTTTCATTTGCTAGACTAAAGTCTTAGGAGATTATGAGTCAGAGTTCAAACTGTTACTATGGATAATGACAATGAAGCCCAGTCTATGAGTCAGGATTTATAAGATAAAATCCAATTAACAGAAACTCTAGGCAAAGAGGAAAGAGGTTGAAACTAACGTTTATTAAATATCTAATATACACCAGGCCCTGGGCCACAGTATTTGATAAGCATTAACACATTACATTTATCATTTCATTACCAAAATGCCTAAATCTATCTGATCATTTGCTGATGAAGACTCTGCCTGGATTTTCCTCATTGGAGAATGGGGCTTGTACAAGGCCCTGGTGGCAGCTCTACTCTGAGCCCCAGAGATCTCAGACCCAGTGTGTAAATGGAAAGGAAGAATGCATTGGTTTGACTTGATCCATGCCAGTCCCTACCACAGTGATTCTGCAATGTAATGCCTGCTGCCATGAACTGCTGTGCAGGTTGTATACTGCACAAATCTAGGAGTACCTGACCCACTGACTATGATGTGAATGGTACCCTCAATGCTATGCAAGGCAAACCTGCCCAATCAGGCATGGCATTCCTGCACTTTAGAATTTCTCAGATTTGTAATATTTTTTGTTAATACATATATCTGGGCCCCATTCCTAGAGATTTGGCTTTTGTAGTAAATTCTAGACAGAGGCTAGTATTCCTGACCTTCACTCCTTTCTCCAAAAAAGAGAAAACGGAAAACTTTTTCAGGAATTCAGAGTCTTAGTGAGCTGGCTTTCAGAACAAGGTGCTTCCATTATACCCTGGCAAAAAGTGAAGCTAATTTCTGGGTCTTGCAAATAATGTTTCCTGAATATCAACAGATCTACTGTCCAGGGCCTTCACTTCAGGAAAAATCCTAGAGTTGACAAAATCCCTACAAAATGACACCATGGAAAGGTGACCGTGGAGGGACCCACCCACTCCTCTGAGCACGGCTGCTGTCTACAGTCACCAGGATCAAATGCCTGCTGCCTCTACTCCTTTCTCGTAAATATGCTTCAATACCACCTGCTGGAGGAAATTTTGCCTCCCTCCCACAGACATATATCTTTGGCTTTCTAATGGAAGCCAAGTGAAGCTAGGATTCGTCTCACAGTCATTTTGCTTAATGCATTCTTCTCTACCCAGGGGGAGAAAATGCGTTATTACGTTTATCCCTACAAGAAGAGAGGATAAACTCAACGGGTTTCTCTCTCGTTTCCCAGTGACTTAAGCTATATGTCCCTGGCATACACAATATGTTTCCATGCCACTTCCGTATCACTGTGTTTCTGTTTACAACACCCCTGAATGGAACGTCCTCAGACCCAACTCTGCTTCTTGAAATCCTTTTTATCTTTCCCAGCCCAAAACAACTGATGCATGGCCAGAAAAAGTCCCCAGTGAGATACACACACACACACACATATATTATATATATATTATATATTTGGCTGTGCTTGGTCTTCATTGCAGAGCACAGGCTCTAGAATGTTCGGGTTCAGTAGTTGCATCATGCAGACTTACTTGCCCCATGGCATGTGGGATCTTAGGTCCCTGACCAGGGATCAAACCTGCATCCTCTGCATTGGAAGGCAGATTCCCCACCACTGGGCCACAAGGAAAGTCCCCTCAGTGGACTTAACTGGTCTGTCACCAGCTTTCCAATCACACAATGTCCCTCCTTCTCATCACAGTCTGCCTTGGTACATGACCAGCTGTGCACATACCTCTCTCTTGCTAGAACAGAAACTCCTTCTGGATAGAGCCTGTGCTCAGGTAAGTGCTAAAGAAATGTGTGTGGAAGGCAAGTTGGCTGCATATGAGTTAATGTGACTTTTGATGATATGGCAGTTTGATGGGGCCCTACTGAAAAAGTGAAAGTGTTAGTCACTCAGTCATGTCCACCTCTTCATGACCCCAAGCACTGTAGACCACCAGGCTCCTCTGTCCATGGGATTCTCCAGGCAAGAATACTGGAGTGGGTAGCCATTCCCTTTTCTGACCCAGGGATCAAACCAGGGTCTCCTGCGTTGCAGGTAGATTCTTACTGTCAGAGCCACCAAGGAAGCCCAAGAGCCCTATTAATTCATATTATTTTGGGGAGATCTGACTTAATGAGAAATGAGAGTAATTTAAAAAATAATAGCTTATGTACTCTGAAAGTCATGTGGAAAATCAAATTAGCCCAAGAATATTGCTGAAGAAAAAGTAAAAGTCATTCAATCGAGTCTGACTGTTTGCAACCCCATGGACTATTACAGCCTATGGAATTCTCCAGGTCAGAATACTGGAGTGGGTAGCCTTTCCCTTCTCCAGGGGATCTTCCCAAACCAGGGGTCAAACCCAGGTCTCCCACGTTACAGATAGATTCTTTACCAGTTGAGCCACAAGGGAAGCCAAAGAATACTGGAGTGGGTAGCCTACCCCTTCTCCAGCAGATCTTCCTGACCCAGGAATTGCACTGGGGTCTCCTGCATTGCAGGCGATTCTTTACCAACTGAGCTATCAGGGAGCCCTGTCTTCTGCCTAGTGGATAAGCAAGACTACGTTAAATAGAGCATATCATTTCAATAGCAGTAGGTTTCCTGGGTTGCTGCATCTAGAAAGATAGTCAAGCTTAGTGGTTAAGAGTTGAGGTCTGGAGTCAGGTAGCCCTGGGCTTTACTTTTTACTACACTGGTTACCAGATGCTGGTACTTGAATCAGCTGCTTAAATTCTCTAAGCCTCCTCAATTTTCTTATCTGTAAAATGGGAATAATAGCAATAATAATAGTAATATCTTCTTCCCAGGGTTGTTGTGAGAAAAGATTGCATCTGTAATCCACATCCCACTGTATTTGGCACCTTGTAAATGTTCAATAAATATTAGCTGCCGTTGCAACTGAACTGAACTGATGATAATTAATATGTAATCTGTGGAGCAAGAGATTTCCCAAATCTAAAGCCAGTCTTGGCTCTGCACTGGGCCTGTGCTGAAGTATAGAGAAAAAAATCTGTGGTCCCAAGAGATCTTCAGGCCTCAGGACCCTGGATGTGGAGGTCTTTACCCTGGGGTGTCCTACTGTGACCTCCCCAGCCAGCAGAGCAAGATTGCACAGTGACGGTTGGCAGAATAGCCCCCAGCTTCCAATCCCGAGAACTGTTCAGGAATCAAGGAGACCAATGCTCTCCCTCCAATGTCCACGTGAGTTAAGACCCATAGGATTTGAGTTACACGGGCTACCGATATGCAGAAACTCCAACAAGCTAGGCTCCATTTGATGACAGCCCAAGCCCCCCACCTCCCTGGCCAGCACATTTTACAGACACAAAGCCAATCAATACGGAGCATTCAGAGGGTTACTGCCAGTGGCTAGCAGAGAATAGATACCGAGAAAGTCATAACGATGATAAATCCGGGCTCTGCTCCTCTCTGACTAATGTAGGCACTAAAACACGCCATGAATATCCTGCTTTGAAACATGTCACGCTTCTGAGGGACCAATCAATCTCCAGCTCTCAGTGGACCACATTAAAATAAATTTGTCACCGTGAGTTTATGAAATATTGATGGCGTTTTTTAGTCAGGGTGTTGGGAGGTGGAAAGGTGTATCAGAAGAGGGAGGCAGGGAGCAGGAGATTTGCTTTAATGAATTATCTCCAGCCTAGGAAAGAAAATATATGCAGAGGCTGGAGGAAGAGGAAGCACAGAAGAAAATACCTTGGTGTGGAGACCAAAAAGCTTCCAGGATGAGGAAGCCTGGAGCCATTATGTCTAAACTGTGCTATAAAGAATGCTAATGGATGGGTACTCCTGGGAGAGAGGGGTGGGTGAAGAGGGTTTCCTGGTAAAATAATATTGAGAAAATGTGTATGCAAATCTATATCTTGGAGAGACAGGTGCATATTAACCTAATAAAGGTTCTGACAAGTCCTGCAGCCAAGAAGCTCATTTGCCTTTGTTTTTTTTTTCTTTTTAAAATTAATTTATTTATTTTAATTGGAGGCTAATTACTTTACAATATTGTAGTGGTTTTTGCCATACATTGACATGAATCAACCATGGGTGTACATGTGTTCTTTGTTTAGCCTGATATGTGAAAGTGAAAGTCGCTCAGTCATGTCTGACTCTTTGCAATCCCATGGACTATACAGTCCATGGAATTCTCCAGGCCAGAATACTGGAGTGGGCAGCCTTTTCCAGGGGTCGATCTCAGGTCTCCCGCATTGCAGACGGATTCTTTACTAACAGAACTATCAGGGAAGCCCTTTTGTTTAGCCTGCTGCTGCTGCTGCTAAGTTGCTTCAGTCGTGTCTGACTCTGTGCGACCCCATAGACGGCAGCCCAACAGGCTCCCCCGTCCCTGGGATTCTCCAGGCAAGAACACTGGAGTGGGTTGCCATTTCCTTCTCCAATGCATGAAAGTGAAAAGTGAAAGTGAAGTCGCTCAGTCATGTCCGACTCTTAGCGACCCCATGGACTGCAGCCTTCCAGGCCGACACCTTATGACAACTAAGACTGCATCCAGCCACTGTCTTCTGTAAAAGGCTAAAGTCAGCCCCTAAATGACTCAAGATTACCTAGAAAAGCAAAGGCAAACCGAATGCCCTGAGATTCCATATCCACCAGTTTCCATCAGTTAAGTGACAAAATCGGCCCACAGGTGACAGGGTGGCTGTCATTATGTTAATACACCAGTAAATGAATAACCTTCTGCCTGACTTTTCATCCAAGCATGCTGTGACACTCTGCAGACTGCAGATTGTGTTAGTCCCCCTCTGTGCCTGAAACCCTTAGAAGGCTTCCTCCATGAAGTTCCCATGGTAGCCATAAATGTGAGCAAAAGAAGATTCAACAGACTAGCAATGCCCCATCATCCCATGACGGTTTCTTTATCAGCCTGGATCCCAAAGTGTAGACAATGTAGAAGAGAACAAGATCTTACTTGAAATGTACATTCAGGGTGAGCCAAAAATAAACAGTTGCTATTTTAAGCTACTGAGATTGTGAGGAGTGTTTGTTACCACAGTGTAACTTAGACTGAACTGACTGATACATCCACCCAGCAGCATGGAATACAAGAGAATTGCAAAGAATGACTTCTGGCATTTTTAACATATAGAAATGCCATCAACTAGTAAAAAAGCAAGATCCAAAGACTTTCCAGGAACTATTCAGCCATTCTTCTACTCTCAGAGTAGCGGTCCTCCACCAAGACCTACTGTTGGCCTCCATGGGACGTATGGCAATGTCTAGAGAAATCTTTAGTTATTATGACCAGGACAACGCTACTGGAATCTAGTTAGCAGAGACTAGGGATGCTGCTGAACATCCCTACGGTGCACAGGACACCTTTCACGACAAAGAGCATCTGTCTCCAAATGTCAATAGTGCTGAGGTTGAGAAATCCTGCCTCAGAGAGAAACTGGGAAGAGGGAGAGGGGGTCGTAGGCTATAGATCATATTTAACAACAAAAGCATGTAACATCTACATACCATTATTGAATTTACAAAATGTTTGCTCATACGTTATCTCATTTCACCTTTACAGCTCTCTTGAAGGATGGGTATTACTACCTCATCTCATCAATGCAGAAACCCAAGTGCACAAGCTTACTTGAAGGCACATTTATAAAGAGAGGATTAGAATTCTAACCCAGTTTGGCTGCCCCACTTCCCTACCATGTTTCATTAAACCACGGCTGTTTACAGTGTCGTTTCCTCTGGGACATAGATCAGTATTCAGTCACTCATTCAGGGGCAGTGTCTAATGACAAATTTGGTTAATTTCTAAGTCTTTCTAATCCTTTTGAACCTGGGGTTCAGCAAAACAGACACACTGCTTGATGCATTTGTTTTGATAAATGTAGCTTTGTTTTAATTATTTATGATAATACCAAGTGCAAGCTGGTCAGTTACCCTGGTATATCTTGTCAAAGTAACAATGCCTGAGAGAAGTCTCTAAACCATGGGCCTCTTAAATCTTTGCAGAGAAGGGGAGCAAAACCATGGCAGGGATTCTTGTGGAAAATCATCTATTGTGGGACCAAGTAGCCAAGTCATGATCCTGAATGCTGTCTTCTGGAATGTTCCAGTGATGCAAGAGGTTCTTGTTGCATGAGGCTAATCAGCAAAGACTGGCAAAGGAAAAAAGCAAAGGGATGTTGACTATGGGAAAACACTTACCCAAAATGCCAGTGCAAGTCAAGCAATTCCTCACTGACAAAAACATGCTGTGCAGTTCCTCTCCAAGCCCCTTAATGTGTATATAGAGAGCACAACACCAAACTCTATTCACATTAGTCATCCGTGCCCAACCATCACCAAGTCTCAGGCGAAATTTTCTAGTCTATCCAAAGACTTCTAACTACTAATCTAATCCTGACAATTAGCCACAGCCTGAGTGCTGGTAAGAGACACGTGAAAAGATAATGGCAATGATGGTCAGAAATCATTAAGTATTCTTATATTGGTACATGACTAAAAATAATTTTTAATCAATATAATTACCTGTTATATTTTACAGTTATTATTATGATTACTATTGCATTTGGAAGCTGCTTCTATGGCGATATATTAATCTGGCAGAAATTAAAGAATTGAGCAAGGTGTAAACAGTATGCTGCTGCTGCTGCTAAGTCACTTCAGTCGTGTCCGACTCTGTGCGACCCCATAGACAGTAGCCCACCAGGCTCCGCCATCCCTGGAATTCTCCAGGCAAGAACACTGGAGTGGGTTGCCATTTCCTTCTCCAATGCATGAAAGTGAAAAGTGAAAGTGAAGTCACTCAGTCACGTCCGACTCTTCTCGACCCCATGGACTGCAGCCTACCAGGCTCCTCCATCCATGGGATTTTCCAGGCAAGAGTACTGGAGTGGGGTGCCATTGCCTTCTCCAAAACAGTATAGAGGGTCCTAAAAAATTAAGAATAGAACTAGAACTATCCTATGATCCAGCAATCTCACTTCTGGGTATGTATCTAAATGTAACAAAGTCATTATCTTAAAGAGGTATCTGCATTCCTGTATTTCTTGCAACATTATTTATAATAGTCAAGATACGGAAACAACTTAAGTGTTTGTGGATGGATGAATGGATAAAGAAAATGTAATAGATACATAGATATCAAAGTCTTTTAATGCATATATAGATTCAATTATCTATATTGAAATATTCAGCCTTAAAAAGATGGAAATCTTGCCCTTTGAGACAACATGGATGACACTAGGGGACATTAAACTGAGTGAAATAAACTAGAGAAAGTCAAACACCGTATGGTATCACTTATATGTAAAATCTAAAAAAAAAAAAATCAAACTCAGAAATAGAGAGCAGAAAGATGGTTGCCAGAGGCTGGGGAACTGGAGAAATGGAGAGACTCTGAAAAAAGTGTACAAACTTCCAGTTATAAGGTGAACAAGGTCTGAGGATCTAATGTATAGTATGATAATTACAGTTGATAATACTGAAAAAAAAAAAGAATTGTGTGAGAAATGTATGGAATATGTGTGAGTCCAGGAATATGTGTGAGCTTTTAAAGCTACTCATTTCTGACATGGTTTCTGACAGTGATTTTGACACAAGTAATAAAAAAAGGGAAAAGATGGAGTAGGCAGAGCCTATTGGAACTAAAAGGCTGATAAGATACGGGGTCTTCCATCAGTTTTGTAGCAGTATTTAGGCAGCTTCCCACAGAGAAGAGCTCAGTAGTTTACACAGTGGATGGAGAGCCTCCTCTTTAGCAGATGCTCTGGATGCCCTGGCCCGTGTCCCCTTGTCCCACCTGGGTTCCTACAGTGGCAGCTGGAGATATTTCCAGGACACTGGCACTCCCCACCTGCAGTGTCTGCTCCTGTGTCTCTTTTGTCTTCTGCCATAGGACTTTACCTGCTGCTGCTGCTGCTGCTAAGTCTCGTCAGTTGTGTCCGACTCTGAGCGATGCCATAGACGGCAGCCCACTAGGCTCCCCCATCCCTGGGATTCTCCAGGCAAGAACACTGGAGTGGGTTGCCATTTCCTTCTCCAACGCATATCTAGCATGCCTTGAATTCATTAGCCTCTTGTAAGCACAAATGCTCCCAAGTACCTCCTCCCACCAATGCAATATAAAAGTCAGTGGATAAATGTCTGAGCCCCCCACCACCCAGTGGGAGGATTTTAAGGTACACACCAAAGTGTCTCAGCAGGTTCCCAGCAGGACTGGGCCCCAGCAGCCCACAGCTATCATTTTATACTCATTAGCATGCCATTTATTTGACTTTTCTTCCTTCCCTGTCCTGCTTTCCATACTCCCTCACGGTGTTTCCAGAATCACGATCCAGATAAATAAAGGAGCCCACATTCAAGTTCTTCTTTCAGGAGGATATGAACTAGGATCCCACACTCCAGTAAAATCAGAACCAAGACTCCAACTCTCCTTGAGGCTCAAGGATGTAAAAACATGGACAATGGACAAGGGTGAATGGGAACAAAATCAGATGGCAGGGAAGAACCATGAGTTGGAGAACAAAGGCCTGGAAAGAAGAGGGACACTACAGTAAGGAGGTCAATGCAGCCTTGAAGGTCTAAGATGTGTGTGTGTGTGTGTATTGTTGTGTATTATTGCTGTGTATTATTGCTGTGTATTATTATATACACATACACATATATTTTATATGTATATATATATATAGCTGTGTAATTGCTAAGTTGTGTCTGACTCTTTGAGATCCGTAGGCTAGGCTCCTCTGTCCATGGGATTTCCCAGACAAGAATACTGGAGTGGGAGTGGGTTGTCATTTCCTTCTCCAGGGGATCTTCCCAACCCAGGGATCAAATCTGTGTGTGTGTGTGTGTGTGTGTATATATATATATACACACACACACATATATACTTTTTCAGGTTCTTTTCCATTATAAGTTATTACAAGATAGTGAATATAGTTTCCCATACTATACAATAGGTCACTGTTTTTTATCTATTTTTTATACAGTAGCATCTATCTATTAATCCCCAAATCCTAATTTACACCCCTCCCCCCTTTCCCATTTGGTAATCACGTTTGTTTTCTACATCTGTGAGTCTACTTCTGTTTTGTAACTAAGTTCATTTGTATCATTTTTTAGATTCCACATATAAGTGGTATCATATGATGTTTGCCTTTCACTGTCTTAGTATGACAATCTCAGGTCTATCGCGGCATTATTTCATTCTTTTTATGACTGAGTAGTATTCCATTATATACATACCACATCTTTATCCATTCGTCATCTATTGATGGGCATTTAGGTTGCTTCCATGTTTTGACTATTGTCAATAGTGCTACTGTGAACATTTAAACTGAGGAAGCTATAAGCTTAGAAAGACAGAACGTGACACACACTATCCCAGGATCACCAGATAGAGCCAGATGACTGGAGGAGCTGGGCAGTTAACCATCCCCAAGACTGCTCCATTTTCCTCCTTCCTTAAGTTCTGGTCTCATCCAAAGAAGATACAAAGGAGACCTGTTCTTTCATTGAAGGTACTTAAGGAGTTCTGTGAGCTTCCCAGGTGGGGCTAGCGGAAAGAACCCGCCTGCCAATGCAGGAGACAGAAGAGATGAGGGTTTGCTCCCTGGGTCAGGAAAATCCCCTGAAGGAGGGCATGGCAATCCACTCCAGTGTTCTTGCCTGGAGAATCCCATGGACAGAGGAGCCTGGTAGGCTGCAGTCCATAGGATCACAAAGAGTCGGAAACGACTGGGCAATTGAGCACACACACACGAAAGGAGCCCTGTGTCAAACTCACCAAAAGACCCTAAATTCCATGTGTTGGAGAAAGCTAAAATCTATATTTATCTGATTGAAGAATTCACTAGGAATAAATGAAAATAAGTAAATCTCAAAAAAATGGATAGACCTAACTAGAGAAATTTTAAAAGCAACAGCAAACTGAGAAAAATGTTTTCAATGTAAGTGACAGTTAATACTCTAAAGTTTCTTGAGAGTTGGAGCACACTTAAGAGCAATAAGAAGACAAATGATGAGATAAGGGAAACAGAGTCCAAGGAGTAATGAGAAAGTTCATATGAGAACTATAAATGGAAAATAAAGAAGAGTTTAAAGGTTCAGCCTACTCATAATCAAAGAAAGTCAAAGTAAGGGCTTCCCAAGTGATCCAGTGGTAAAGAATCCATTTGCCAGTGCAGGAGACATGAACTCAATCCCTGATCCAGGAAGATCCCACACACATCAGAGCAACTAAGCCTGTGCACCACAATTATTGAACCGCTGCTCTAGAGCCCAGGAGCAGCAACTACTCAGCCAACGTGCGGCAAGTACTGAAGCCCATGCACCTAGAGCCTGTGCTCCGCAACAAGAGAAGACTGCGTACCGCAACTAGAGTAAGCACCACGCATCGCGACTAGAGAAAACCCACGCAGCAACATAGATCCGGCACAGCCAGAAATAAATTTTACAACTTTTTTTAAAAGGGAAAAGAAAATTAAGACAGTAATGTGGGAGTTCCCTGGTGACCCAGTGACTAAGACTCCGCGCTCCCAAAGCAAGGACCCAGGTTTAATCCTTGGTCCAGGAACTAGATCCAATACGACACGTCTAAAAGTCTCCACATGCCGCAAGAAGATCGAAGAGCCCGTGTGCCCCAACTAAGACCTGGCGCAGCCAAATAAATAAAGACAGTAACGCGATTTCATCTGCAATCCATTACATGTACAAAGATTAAAGAAAACTCAATGAAAAAAACCTCAATGTTGGTGACAGTGGAGCACGTTAGGTTCTCTAGACTGCAGGCGGGAGCATACATTAGTTCACATTCCTAAAGGGTAACTTAGCGATATGTATCAAGGATGCTGTAGACTGCAGGCGGGAGCATAAATTAGTTCACATTCCTAAAGGGTAACTTAGCGATATGTATCAAGGATGCCGAAATTATTCATACCCACTTAAGGATTTCGTCCTAAGGAAATAATTGGAAATGTGAACAAATATTTATTTACAAAAATGTTCATCATAAAATGGATTCAGATGGCAAACAAATGGAACAACCTGACGATAAAACAACAGGGAAGTGAGTAAAGAGCATATGGTTCGTCCATATTGTAGACTATTAGGAAGTCATTAAAGAACACGCTGAGCAAAACAGGTTACTAAACAATATGGAATACGATCCCAACTGTGTAAAAATAAAATTGTATTTACCCATATCGTATGTTCATTATGGTTACCACTGAAAGATCGGATTCGAAAATTAATAGGATTTCGGAGTCCACCATGCTTTGGTCTTAGCAGCAAGAAATAAGGAGGATAGATACATCAACCCCAATCAGATGGAAATACATAGATTTTGAAATGCAAGGAGTTTTCTTATGATACCTAATAACCATGAGTCCATAACATTTGGGTTACACAAATTTAAGAATGAAAAAGAAGCTATGAGAGCAGAACTGAGAGAGATTTTTAAATTAATAGACAAAATGCTACACAGCTATATAACCAGTGGTCTTTAAAAAAAAAACCACTGTAGGGTAATTTTCTAGAAAAATTACAATGTTATAATGATCAGAATTGTTTCAGTATTATTAATAGAAAATCTGAGTACACTGATCCTGATGGAATTTCTTGCCAATGCAATAAGCTAGGAAACAGAAACCAATGCTTATTGACAAAAAGGAATTAGGTATTATTTGAAAATGTTATTATTAGAAATTTAGAATACATAAAATAAGTAATAGAAAACTTTGAAAAATTAACAGTAGGGTTTAGCTAGAAAGTGAAATATAAAAAGAAATATATAAATCTATAGCTTTCTAAAAGATCAGTTATAAACATTTATTAAATTCATTGAAAAACATCCAATCCAGAGTAACAAGATAATTGATTAACATGTGCAGTACCTAAAGGGTCTTCTGAATGAATCTTTCTGCCACAAACAGTTATGCATAGCACCAAGCTTACACCCTCTTCCACTAATTCTATGCTCCTAGTCCCAGTTGTTTTAGAAACTTTTGGGGAATGACATTATTACCTGAAGAATAACCAGGTTTTGTCTACACTTCCCATTTGGTTAAACTCAAACTTTTGCCTTAATGGCATTCCATATCAACATAACTTGAACAGCTACACTCGGACATCATTCATTGCCATAATTAAAAACTATGCATCTAAGTAGGAGTTTTCCAGGACATAGGAACTGATCACTCCCCCAGAGTCTTCCATCTTTGAAAGTCCAGTGACCTATTCTAAGAGAATGCTAAGACAGTGATAATGCTGTGACAACTCATTTTGCTACCTGTGACTGAAAATTGTTGCTATTTTTATAGGATGCGTTCTAACTTTGTCGTTGTTGTTCAGTCGCTCAGTCATGTCCGACTCTTTGCAACCCCATGGACTGCAGTACATGAGGCTTCCCTGTCCTTCTAACTTTAGAAGCATTAAAACATATGAGGTAGGGGAGCATACACCTTAGAACCAAGCAAAGGAAATTACCCCAGAAATTTCATGAACACAACCGTCTTATAAATTTGTAAGGCCATGAATAAAAGACAGGCCAACAAAACCTGGCTGCATCTACAAACCAATGATGGGGCTATTTTGCAATAAAGATAATGGTGACGATCTTAATAATGTTGGCAGCAATGAAGGGAACAAATGGCGAAGAGTGGTGAAAAGGACAGGAATGGGAATGGATGATGGTGGGCTTCAAGGTAGGAATGAAGATGAGGAATGCCTGATAGTTGGCACTGGGATGGAGACAGGAGTGATAAAAAGATGGGAAAGCTGAGGGCACTTCATCACCCTTAGGGCAAAGGGTCCTCATGACAGCCTGAATAGAAGGAAAATCACTCCAGGCTCCTCTCTTCTCCTGCTGAAAGGATCTTGGGGATGTCCAAGGGAAGTGTTAAGCTTCCAGAAATTTTGCCTAATCTTTGGAGAAACTTTCTCCATCAGAGGACCAAAGAATTCCTTCTCTTTGATCTTTCTAGTAGAACTTCTGAGCCAATTCCAGTTCCCGTAAGATCTGTCATGTGACTTATTTCATCTTCAACCTCAGTTACACCCCCCAGCAAGTGAATATCAAGTCATGTCACCTGCAGAAAACTGAATAAGAGAAAAGCTGAGAAGTCTTGGTAGACTTGATATGCAGGCTATGGGGAGGAAGGGTGTAGAAAAATCTTCATTTGATCCTTAATATATGAGGTTCCTGTCCTTTGTGTTCTGTGCATATTTTCTCATTTAAATTTATCCAACAACCCAACATGAAACAATACCAACACCCCCATTATACAGATGGGGAAATTGGGGTTCAGAGCTTCTCTTGCTCAACTATATATCCCTGGAGGCAGGAACCATGACTTATTTTACATACCAGTCTATCTTCAGGGTCTAACGTGGAGGTGACACACAGTAGGTAGTCAACAACTAATTATGAAATCAATTATCACAAAACATGGACACCAGTAGGTAATGGCACCCACCCACCCACCCAGCTCTGCTCTTCCTGAGCTATCGTTCGCAAACACTGCTGAGGCTTTTAGGGCTTCCCTGATAGCTCAGTTGGTCAAGAATCTGCCTGCAATGCAGAAGACCCTTGTTCGATTCCTGGGTCAGGAAGATCCCCTGGAGAAGGGAAAGGCTACCCACACTAGTATTCTGACCTGGAGAATCCCATGGACTGTATAGTCTATGGGGTCGCAAAGAGTCGGACATGACTGAGTGCCTTTCACTTTCACTTTGGGCTTTCAAAGGAAATTTGTAAAGTCAAGTCAAAACTTTTCTGGTTCCCCGTTCTCTCCGGAAGCATCCTGGTATGTTTCGAGGGGAGAGGCGCGTGGGGAAAATGAAATTGCAGAGCAGGAGTAGATTCAGACATGATGGGGGTCCCCACAAATATTCCCCATGGGCCTCATTACACATTTGAGCAAACATTACCTTCACTCACAGCTAAATTTCCTGTTTGCTTGGCTGATCAATTTCTCATCAAATTTTAATGCGAGGTTCAGACCGTCTGTGGTGTTTTAATTAGGCCCAAGATTGCAAAGTGTCTGGGGCAGGGCTGAGCTTCATCCAGATCTCCACTGCCCACTGGGGTGTTGCCAGGAGAGGCGGAGGTGGGGGCAGCGCAGGGCCAGGCTGGGCCAGTGCCAGGGCTCCGCAGACCCTCTTCCTGGGTGCGCTGTGCTCTCTAGTGGTGACAGTCTGGACAGAAACGGTGATGCAGACCCAAGGGCTTATAGCCCTTTCCCAATTCCCTCCAGCCCCTGAGAATTTAACCAGCTGCCTCGCTTCTCAAGTGGCTTGGTGGCCAAGGATCCCTTGCCAATGCAGGAGACACAGGAGAGGCGAACAGCATTAGAATAAAGGATAGGAAGATGGTTCTCTGGTTTCTAGCCAGGGAGACCAGGGAAAGGATAAAGCAGAGCTGCCCTGTGCTGGAGACATGGTGGGCAGAGCCCAACAGCCATATTAATAACTACAGTGGATGAAGCATTCTCTAAGCATTTCTATCTTTTTGCCTTTTTGTACAGCTCATGGGGTTCTAACGGCAAGTATACTGGAGTGGTTTGCCATTCCCTCCTCCAATGGAAAGCCTGGCATGCTGCAGTCCATGGGGTCCCAAAGAGCTGGACAGGACTTGGTGACTGAACAACAACAAGCATTTCTATAGGGCTTCCCGGGTGGCTCAGCGGTAAAGAATCCCCCTGCCAATGCAGGAGACAAAGGTTCAATCCCCGGGTCTGGAGGACCCCCTGGAGGAGGAAATGGCAACCCACTCCAGTATTCTTGCTGGGAAAATCCCGTGAACAGAGGAGCCTGGTAAGCTACAGTCCATGGGGTCACAAAGAGTCGGACATGACTGAGCAACTGAGTGCGCGTGCACACACACACACGCACACACACGCGCACTTCTCAAGCTTTCTTCCTTCCCTCCCGATTTTCTCTCTTTTCTCCCCGCAAAACACAGTATCCCAGTGGCTTGATAGAACAAGCAAGGAGACTAACCAACTAACCGACTCCAGTTGTGTGCCTGGCACTGTGATGGGGGTTGGAAGAAAGAGAAAAATAAGTGGCAGGACCTGCCCTCAAGTGGCTCATAATGAAGAAGATGGATGTACACACATTCGGCATGGTGGGTGGTCTGACTGAGACATCCATGTGGTGCTGGAGGCAGGTGGCATGGCGCCAGCCCCAGCACCCAGGTCATTAGAAGGTCTGGCATGCCTTCATCAGAAGCCAAAGTAGTTCTTTTCAGAGATAGAACAAACCAGATAGGGGGCATGAGGATATTGATGGATATCAATCAAAATGAATCAATGGATAGATCTCCATGTTCAGTGTCCTATACCCCCTCATTATCACCACGACTTCCCCATGTTGACCCCTTCCTCAGCACAGAACCTCAGGAGAGCTTCCTCTAAGTTTTGCTTCTGCCCCTGACAAAACAGATCAGGTTGTCAGAAACCAACCACCCAGAAATTCCTTCATTTGAGAAGCCTCTCTCCTTGTCCAGCCTGGGTCAGTTGAAGTTGTAGCTCGTTTGAACATTAGCATACCCAGGGCTCACTACCATATTTAAGGTTCTGAGAAGTCCTACAGTAAAGGAACCTGGGTCACTGTGTTTAACACTGTGTTCTCCAAGCTCATTTGCACCTGGAACCCTTTTTTTTTCCTTGAAACCCTAGTAACATCTTCCTCTGTCCTTTTCTGAATCTAGGGTCTGCACAGTAAAACCTGTGATGAGTCAGGATCAGCCATGCTTCCCAAAGGACAGCGTACGGCAAGTCACAAAGTACTCAACTTTATAGCCAATGATATGTCATCGAGAATGAAGTCATTGCTCAGTTAACATCCAGACACTTCCAGCCTTGACAGCAAAGACACCATTTGGTAACAGACAACTCTAGTGCGGACCACCTAGGAAAGGCTTCCCAAGATCCACAGGAGCTGTAAGAAGAAATTGAGACCTGTCTGAAGGTTCACGGATTGATGCTTTCATTAGATTCAGGGAGGGAAGTGGTGATATTTATGTTTGAATGAAATGAATCTGTTCTTAAGGCATTTACTACTGACAGAATAGAATTAGCTGAATGCAGTGGTTTCCAAACTTGGCCAAGCATCAAAATCACCTGGGGCATTCGTTCACTGCACCGATTCCTGGGCTTCAGCCCTCAGTATCCTGATTCCATAGAACTGAGATACTGCTGACACTGCACTGCCAAAGTTCACCATTTCCCTCAACTGCATTCTGTGAGAACCAGTCCCAGTGGATGCTAACAGATCTCACCCAAAAAGTATTCAATGTAATGATAAGGTGTGTTGAGTTCATGGTGAGTACAAAGAGAGAGAGGCAGAGATAGAGATCTTACTGGATTCTCACACAGCCCGATGAGATTAGCTCCCACATTCTGGCAAGGAAATCAGGCACAGAGAGATTGATAACTTCCTACAGTCACATAGTTAATAATGGCCCCATCCCTTGAGAGGCCAAAGATGATGCCGCATGATGGGTAATGGGATGGTGGTATCACTCCCTGAGATGGGAAATTGAAGATGGAGCTGTTCTGAAGATGAGGGGAAGGAGATGGTGTGTTCCGTTTCAGACTCTCTGTACTTGAGGTGCTATAAGATTCACAGGTGGAAATGTCCACCAGGCATCAAATTATGAGTGTAAAGACCATGGAGGACATTTAGGCAGGAGTTTAAATGCTGAGAGTTGACAGCAATACAGATGATAGTTAGGCCTCCATTTCCTCTTCTCTAAAATGGAAGCTAACAGCTATCTTCAATATGCTTTGTATAGATTCCTCAATAAGTTAAAAATAAAATTACCATAGGACCCAGTGGTTCCACCCTTAGGTATGTACCCTAAAGAACCAAAAATAGATATCCAAGTCAAAATGTATACTCGAACAACTATATCAGCTCTATTCACAGTAATCAAAAGAAAATCCAATCCAAATGCTCAGAAACTGATAAATGGACAAACAAAATGTGGTATCTACATGCTGTGGAATATTATTCAGCCATAAAAAGGAATGAAGTATCGATACATGCCACAACATGTATCATCAGATGATACATCTTGATGAGCCTTGAAAACAGTAATGTAAGTGAAAAGGCCAGGCACAAAAGGCCCCACAGTGTATGATTCTATTTATACGAGATGTCCAGATAGGTAAACCTATAGCAACAGGAAGCATATCAGTGGCTACCAGATGTAAAGGGAATGGGGAATGACTGCTTAATGGGTACGGGGTTACTTTTCAGGGTGATTCAAGTTCTGAAACTAAGAGAATTCCCTGGTAGTCCAGTAGTTAGGACTCCAAGCTCTCTGCTGAGGGATCAGGTTCAATTCTTGGTCAGGGAACTAAGATCCCACAAACTGTGCAGTGTCACAAAAAAACAAGTTCTGAAACTAGATGATGACAGCTGTATGACATTATGAATGTACTTGATGTTGCTGCATTGTACACCTTAAAAGGATTTAAGTGATACATTTTCTGTTATAAATATTATACAAGAAAAAATATGCTTTATACAGAAGTTACAAGACCAAATGTAGGTTTCAAAAGCATGCATTTACACGGTGTCAGAACTCACGATAGGGCTTTGACGAGGACTTGGGAAATTTGATGTCACCCTTGACAAACTAAAGTCTAATTCTGATGTAGAAAAAATAACCACATGATTTCTGGTTTCTGTAAAAATCCCCTGTGGGCAAGAGGTGTGGGGAAAGGACTGAATAGATTCATACAACCCTCATTCACAAAATTTACCCTCCTCAGAGGACAGCCCACTTCAAGCCTGTAGCCATCCACCAACCATTCGATTTCTCTTCTCTCTGCTGCTGCTGCTGCTCCTGCTAAGTTGCTTCAGTCATGTCCAACTCTGTGCAACCCCATAGATGGCAGCCCACCAGGCTCCTCTGTCCCTGGGATTCTCCAGCCAAGAAAACAGGAGTGGGTTGCCATTTCTTCTCCAGTGCATGCTAAGTTGCTTCAATCATGGCCAACTCTGTGCCACCCCATGGACAGCAGCCCACCAGACTCCTCTGTCCACTGGATTCTACAGGCAAGAATACTGGAGTGGGTTGCCATTTCCTTCTCTCTTCTTCTCTCCCCTCCTGATAAACAGCTCCTGCAGAAACCAGGTTGCTAAAGCCAGAAACCAAAGCATTATCTTCATCAACTCCTTCCTTCTCACCTCCACTCCCAATCCATCACCAAATTCTGTCAGTTCTGTCTCCAAAATCCATCTCAAATGAGTCCACCTCTTTTGTTCTCCATTGCCTCCAATCTTGGTCAAGCCACCATCTTGGCTGGTGCACAGAGTCCCTTCTGTCTCTTTGCTCTGTTCTCCCATCTTACCATCCATTCTCCAAGCACAGTAACCAGAATGGTCTTTTCCTTCAAAAGGCAAATCTGATTATATCAGAGGAGTAGCACCTAGACACCTCCTCCAATAACTGCTCCTTTGGGTCTAGGTTTTGTTGCTATCACAGCCCTTCCTCTAGGATATTCTCAATCTGTACACTTGGCCAACTGGTTGGAATTTGTATTAGTTGGCTCAGGTTGCCATAAAGTACTACACATTGAGCAGTTTAGGCAACAGAAGTTGATTTTCTCACAGCTCTAGAAGTCGGGAGGCTGAGATCCAAGATCAAGCAGAGTTGATTTCTCCTGTCACCCCTCTCCTTGGTGTGTAGGTGACATCTTCTCCCCATTCTTCCCTCCTTGTGTGTCTGTGTCCTAACCTCCTCCTCTTATAAAGACACTGTTGGTTTTGGGTTAGGACTTTTCTTCTAATGACCTGATTTAACCTTGATCACCTCTTTAAAGACCTTTTCTCCAAATAGGGTTATATTCTAAGGTATTGGAGTTTAACACTTCAGTGCATGAATAGGGGTGGGGGACACAATTCAGCCTGTAACAGAATGCAATGTGCTATTTGTGATAACTAGATGTTCACTCAGCTTCTCTGAGCCTCGCTGCCCCTTCCATTCAGACGGATGCTACCCACCTCTCCAAGTGGCCAGCATCAGAGACAATTCACGGAAAGCCAACAGCTCCCTGCCAGGCATGGAGTTGGCACTGATCCTGGGGAACTTTCCTTCAAGACCACCGTGGGTGGAGGCTCCCCTGTGAGGAGGCATTTGGCTACACCAGCCCCATAGACCCCACTGCCAGCTTCAAAGGGTTAAGGCAGCAAGCAGACTTATTGACTGGGGCTTCTCGGCGGGTCCAGGGAAGCGTGACTGATTGGAAGCCTGTTCGGAGGAGGAGCCCGCTTTGCGGGCCCGAAATAAATAAGGGCCTGTCGATAGCTCAGATCCCCACGCATCGACAGAGTCTGCAGTCTCAATAGGCAATTAACACTTTACAGGGGCCATTACCCAGCGGCCTCCCCACGTTTTACTGCACATTTTCTGCCATCAGGTCTGGTATTGAAGCTTCTAAATAAAAACATAAAAGTGAGCTAAAGCAGGCCAGCGCTTTGCCTGACTGCAGCCATGGGGCCCACACACAGCAAAGAGATCATATTTCCTCTCTTCTGCTTGTGCTCCAACTCCCCTGCATCCCCCATCCTGCACCCGTGCTTCTGTGTACACGCACACCTGTCCACACATACACACACACAGACCCATCTCCTGAGTGTGTCTGGGGAGGGGGTGTTCTGGAATCAGACCACGTGGATTTTAACTGCCTCCAACACATTTGCCGTGTGGTCTTGCACAAATGAACCTCGGTTTCTTCATCTGTAAGATGGGAATGATAATACAGTCCACTTCACAGGGCAGTCCTGAAGACTAGATGCTCTTACCACAATGCTTGGCACATAATAGTTCAGTTCAGTTCAGTCGCTCAGTCGTGTCCGACTCTTTGAGACCCCATGGATTGCAGCCAGGCCTCCCTGTCAAGCACCAACTCCCGGAGTTCACTCAAACTCACGTCCACCGAGTCAGTGATGCCATCCAGCCATCTCATCCTCTGTTGTCCCCTTCTCCTCCTGCCCCCAGTCCCTCCCAGCATCAGAGTCTTTTCTAATGAGTCAACTCTTCGCATGAGGTGGCCAAAGTATTGGAGTTTCAGCTTTAGCATCATTCCTTCCAAAGAAATCCCAGGGCTGATCTCCTTTAGAGTGGACTGGTTGGATCTCTTTGCAGTCCAAGGGACTCTCAAGAGTCTTCTCCAACACCACACTTCAAAAGCATCAATTCTTTGGCACTCAGCTTTCTTCACAGTCCAACTCTCACATCCATACATGACCACTGGAAAAACCATATCCTTGACTGGATGGACCTTTGTTGACAAAGTAATGTCTCTGCTTTTCAATATACTATCTAGGTTGGTCACAACTTTCCCTCCAAGGAGTAAGCGTCTTTTAATTTCATGGCTGCAATCACCATCTGCCATGATTTTGGAGCCCAAAAAAATAAAGTCTGACACTATTTCCACTGTTTCCCCATCTATTTCCCATGAAGTGATGGGACCAGATGCCATCATCTTTGTTTTCTGAATGTTGAGCTTTAAGCCAACTTTTTCACTCTCCTCTTTTACTTTCATCAAGAGGCTTTTTAGTTCCTCTTCACTTTCTGCCATAAGGGTGGTGTCATCTGCATATCTGAGGTTATTGATATTTCTACCGGCAATCTTGATTCCAGCTTGTGCTTCTTCCAGCCCAGCGTTTCTCATGATGTACTCTGCATATAAGTTAAATAAGCAGGGTGACAATATACAGTACTTGGAAGGAAAGTTATGACCAACCTAGATAGCATTTAAAAAGCAGAGACATTACTTTGCCAACAAAGGTCCGTCTAGTCAAGGCTATGGTTTTTCCAGTGATCATGTATGGATGTGAGAGTTGGACTATGAAGAGAGCTGAGCACCGAAGAATTGATGCTTTTGAACTGTGGTGTTGGAGAAGATTCTTGAGAGTCCCTTGGACAGCAAGGAGATCCAACCAGTCCATTCTAAATGAGATCAGTCCTGAGTGTTCATTGGAAGAACTGATGCTGAAGCTGAAACTCCAATACTTTGGCCACCTCATGCGAAGAGTTGACTCATTAGAAAAGACTCTGATGCTGGGAGGGATTGGGAGCAGGAGGAGAAGGGGATGACAGAGGATGAGATGGCTTGATGGCATCACTGACTCGATGGACATGAGTTTGGGTAAACTCCAGGAGTTGGTACTGGACAGGGAGGCCTGGCATGCTGCGATTCATGGGGTCATGAAGAGTCAGACATGACTGAGCAACTGAACTGACTGACTGATCTGAAGGCCAAACCAGTTCAGCCTCTCTTCCTTTCCTTCCATTTCTGCACAACCAGTATCTTAGACCGTATACAAAAATTAACTCTAAATGGATTACAGATTTGAATTTAGGGCCTGACACCATAAAATTCCTAGAAAGAAGCATAGGCAGCAATTTCATTGACACTAGTTTTTGTGGACGTGCCTCCAAAGACAAGAGAAACAAAAGGAAAAATAAACCAATGATACTACATCAAACTGACAAATTTCTGCAAAGTATCATCAAAATGAAAATGCAGCTTACTGAATGAGATATTTTCAAATCAGGTATTTAATAAGGGGTTAATATCCAAAATATATAAAGACTTCATACAACTCAACAATAACAAAAATTAAACAATATGATTGAAAAATGGGCAGAGGATCTAATAAACATTTTACTGAGGAAGACACGCAGATGGCCAATAGGCACATTAAAAAATGCTTAACATCATTACTGATCAGGGAAATGCAAGTTAAAACCACAGTAAGGTATCACCTCCCACCTCTCAGAATGACTATCATCAAAAAGACAAATAACAAATGTTTCAGAGGATGTAGAGAAAAGGGAACTCTTGCACACTGTTAGAGAACATGTAAAATGGTACAGACAGTTAACAATACAGTGTGGAGATTCCTAAAAAAATTGGGCTTCTCTGGTGGCTCAGACGGAAAAGAATCTGCCTGCATTTCAGGCCTGGGTTCAATCCCTGGGTCAGGAAGATCCCCTAAGAATGTAAATACCACATGACCCAGCTATCCTACTTGTGGATATCTATCCAGAGAAAACAAAAACACTAATTCGAAAAAATACACGCACCCTTATGTCCATAGCAGCATTGTTTACAATAGCCAGGGTATGGAAACAACGTAAGAGCCTACAGATGGATGAATGGATAATGAAGACCAGGTATATGTGTATGTGACTGTCTTTTTTGTGACCCACAAAAAAGAATGAAATTCTGCTATTTGCACAACTTGGATGGACCTTGAAAGCATTACGCTAAATGAAATAAGTCAGATGGAGAAAGACAAAAGACAAAATATGATTTTTGTCATACACAGAATCTAAAAAAAAAAAAAAGTGAAAATAATAGTGAACAAATAAAATAAAACAAGAACGAATTCATAGATACAGAGGACAGTTTATGGGGTACCAGAAGGGAAGAATGTTAGAGATCAGCTCTATGATGGTGGTAACTAAACTTGCAGTAATGATCACTTTGCAGTGTATACACATGTTGAACCAGAATGCTATACATATAAATGATGATTTTTACACATCAAATATTTGGGCATTATCTTTCCCTTTTTAATGATTTCTATTGGACATTTATATTAATGTTCACTTAATCTAATGTTTTCTATTACTAGAAGTCCAGATGAGGCATAGAGCATTTTTACATGTTACTGAAATATATAATCTCATCACAATATATTGGTTGATAATAGTGCATACATGAGTGCTCTGTCGCTCAGTCGTGTCTAACTCTGCGACCCCATGGACTATAGACCACCAGGCTCCTCTGTCCATGGGTTTTCCCAGGCAAGAATACTGGAGTGGGTGCCCATTTCCTTCTCTGGGGGGATTTTCCCAACCCAAGGACCAAACACAGGTCTCCTGCATTGCAAGCAGATTCTTTACCATCTGAGCCACCAGGGAAGCCCTGGTTGATAATAATAATATATCTTTATTCTTAACAGCACAGCACATTCTTAACTCTCCTGTGTTATAGAAAACCTCTGCTGATTCATGTTGGTGTGTGGCAGGAGCCGACACAATATGGAGTAATTGTCCTCCAATTAAAAATAAATAAAATTTTAGAAATGAGGAAAAAAAGAAAATCTCTTAGATGTTCAGTATTACCCAAAAATGGAAAAATCATTCATTGAATATATAATTACTGTCTCTCATTTTTTACAAACATAAATAAGTATATGAAAAATACAAAAGAAACCTCATGCTATAAACCACATCAAAAAATATTTTAATTAAAAAGTAAAAGGTGCTATGAGGAAAATTGGTAAGGGTATGGGACGAGCAGAACAGAAGAGGAAAGAACAAAAGTACAATTTCTGGTGAACCTCAGCCTGATACTGAAGGGAACTTCAGGGTATTACTACCCTTAGATCACATCCTTAAAACTCAACATTCAAAGAATTAAGATGATGGAATCTGGTCCCATCACTTCATGGCAGATAGAAGGGAGAAAAGTGGAAACAGTGACAGATTTTATTTTCTTGGGCTCCAAAATCACTACAGACAGTGACTGCAGCCATGAAATTAAAATATGTTTGCTCCTTGGAAGGAAAGCTATGACAAACATAGACAGCATATTAAAAACAAAGACACTACTTAAGCTATGGTTTTTTTAATAGTCATGTATGGATGTGAGAGTTGGACCATAAAGAAGGCTGAGTGCCGAAAAATTGATGCTTTCTAACTGTGGTGCTGGAGAAGACTCTTGAGAGTCCTTTGAACTGCAAGGAGATCAAACCAGTCAATCCTGAAGGAAATCAACCCTGAATATTCATTGGAAGAACTGATTCTGACAATGCAACTCCAATATTTTGGCCACCTGATGCAAAGAGCCAACTCACTGGAAAAAACTGTATTGCTGGGGAAGACTGAGAGCAGAAGAAGGAGGCAACAGAGGATGAGAGGATGAGATGGTAAGATAGAGTCACTAATTTCAAGGTCCGTCTAGTCAAGGCTATGGTTTTTCCAGTGGTCACGTATGGATGTGAGAGTTGGACTATAAAGAAAGCTGAGTGCCGAAGAATTGATGCTTTTGAACTGTGGTGTTGGAGAAGACTCTTAAGAGTCCCTTGGACTGCAAGGAAATCCAACCAGTCCATCCTAAAGGAGATCAGTCCTGGGTGTTCATTGGAAGGACTGATGTTGAGGCTGAAACTCCAATACTTTGGCCACCTGATGGGAAGGGCTAACTCATTGGAAAAGACCCCAATGCTGGGAAAGATTGAGGGCAGGAGGAGAAGGGGACGACTGAGGATGAGATGGTTGGATGGCATCATCGACTCGATGGACATGGGTTTGGGTGTACTCCTGGAGTTGGTGCTGAACAGGGAGGCCTGGCATGCTGTGGTTCATGGGGTCGCAAAGAGTCAGACATGACTGAGTGACTGAACCGAACTGAACTTTCAATGGTCATAAGTTTGAGGAAATTTTGGGAGATAGTGAAGGACAGGGAAGCCTTGTGTGTGCAGTCCATGGGATGGCAAAAAGTTGGACATGAGTGAGTGACTGAACAGCACCAACAAAGACCACATCCAGCTTCAAGTATAGGATCTGGGCTTTTGTACATGCACACCATTCAGTCACTAGATATGGGCCTTAGTAAGGGGCAGGGGACATAACTCCCAGGCACCTCTGGCTGTGGTATAGAACACCATGCCCACCCTCACAGGCTTCTGTACCCCAGGCAATCCTCTGAAAAAGGTCGAAGAAGTGAGCAGTCAGCAACAAAGCACACTGGTGCTTTCACACTGGTGAAAAGGATCCCTCAGAATCTGGGGATAATGCTGAACTCTATACCTGTGCCCTGTGATTTTGGAAAACAGTGAAGATTAAGAAACCATGCCTGCACTGCTCCCCATCCCCAGAAGGAGAGGGTGAGATGAACTGAGAGAGTGCATAGCCATATATACACTACCATGTGTGGAATAGATAGCCAGTAGGAACTGCTGTATAGCACAGGGAGCCCAGCCCAGCTCTCTGTGAAGACCTAGAGGGCTGGAATGGGGGGAAGTGGGAGGGAGATTCGAGAGGGAGGGGATATATATACTTGACTGATTGGCTTTGATGTATGGGAGAAAACAAAGCAACATCATGAAGCAATTATCCTCCAATTAAAAAATTACAAAAATAAAATATCAAATTAAATGCACAATCTCTTTAAAACAGCAATTTCACTTAACAATTAAGTTTATAGAAATATTTCTACATGGATACAGATATAAACGGGTTTCCCAAGTGGTATTCAGGAAATGCGGGTTCAATATCTGGGATGGGAAGATCCCCTGGGGGAGGAAATGGCAACCCACTCCAGTGTTCTTGCCTGGAGAATCTCATGGATGGAGGAGCCTGGCAGGCTGCAGTCCATGGAGTTGCAAAGAGTTGGACATTACTGAGCATGCGCGCACTACACAAATATAAACATTGCTTATAATCACATAATATTGAGAGCTCATCAATAGGATGATGAAGTAGAGTATTAATTATCCATTTTAAAAAAGAAAGAAAGAAATCCCCCCACCCTTTTGTGTCCCAGGAAACAGAGTACCGCAAAGAAAGCACTTGTCCCCACGTGACTTAGGTAAGTGTCACCAACGTCCCCTTGTTTTACCTTTGACGAGGCAGACACAAGCCTTTCACATTCCTATTCTTTGCCTCATAAATGATTAGTCGAATAATGTTTTCTCCTTACTTGCAAATTCAGATTTGTTTTGTATTGGACAGGGCACAACAGTGCCCATGACTGAAGCCTTACAGAAAGTGGTAGGACAGAGCTCAGGCCTCCACTCCCAGACTCATCACCTCCCCAGGGATGAAATTCTCTCTGGGCTCACCCTCAGACCTTTATTTATGGCATCTCTCCCTTCCCAGGCTCTACTTCTCCCTCAAAATCCTGTCCATCCTCCCAAGCTTACCTCGTCCCTATGTCTTCCCTAGTACAATTGAACTCAATAGAAGCCTGTCCTTATTGAATAAACATCACTCCACTGATTCACGTGGACATGAAATGGGCTCTAGGCTGAGTCTGAGATCCCAGGGGCAGCTTCATGGGCATCCACAGGGTGATCAATACCAGATCATCTCATAAAGACATACAGTCAGTTCAGGTATAAGGGGTTGCTCTTAAGGCAGAAATTTAATTCTTTCACAAGAGCAGCTAGGGACTCATCTCTGCCAAAGCGAACCAGCAAAGGACTCTGCCTTTTTTGCTCTGAGAAGAGCCACTTACAGGGCTCTCTTGGTTATGCAAATCAGGTAGGAGGAGACATTACACCCAGGGAAAAGGTCTAATGAGGACTCTCCTCACCTGACACAGCACACTTCTCACAATGAAACTAGGGGTGCAGGAATGTCTTAGAAGAAGTGAGTTTAATCTTTTAAGGAGTCAAGAATATCCCGGGAAGGAAGGGCTTGAAATCCCACACCTGAGCCCAAGCATGAAGTGCAACATTATTAGAACATCCTTAAGTTGACTGGATGGCCTGCTCATTTTCAGATCAAATGAACAATAAGGGTTCCAACAGAAGATCAGCCAGAGGGAAGAAGGAACCTGGACTGGTGGCCCATGCTCACCACCAGGCTGGCGGTTTTGCAGTTACTTAGACATGTAACCAAGGCTGTAACTCCTCTGAGCCCAGCCACTCTCACCAAGCTTCGGAACCAGTGAAAGAACATGTGACTGTGAAATAGGATATCCAATGACTTTCTCAGCTCCATGTGTCTGCCCCAGTTCTCAGAGCTTCTGAGTGAGGAAAACAAAACTGGATGCTGCTTCGTTTCTGCCCTCTAAATTTTGCCTGAAGCTGTACTTTGTGATCCACCTTAACAGGAAACAGAATCCTGGAAAATGCAACTTAACTTAGCCAAGTTGACACATCATAAAACCAACCCAGATAAAACCAACCCAGTGAGACATAGCCAAACACCCTGATCAAACCATACCTAAAGGCTGAATCTCTGAACTAGTTGACTATAGCCAATACATTTCCTGTGTCATTTAGTGTAAACTGGTTCTTTTTAAACTTGTAAACCAAAAGTATCATAACTGTCACAGCCAGGGAATAACATCAGGGTCCAGCACTGGCCAGGAAGAAGAATGAGGAGTCTAAATATCCTAGAGAAGGAAAAAGAGCACAGAATAAGAGAGACGACGTTAGGTCTTACCGTACTAAGTTAAGCTAAGGAATCTTATCCTGGGGAAACTTAAAGGTAACTTGTAGTCTGACATTTCATTGGAAGGACTGATGCTGCAGTTGAAGCTCTAATACTTTGGCTACCTGATGAGAAGAGTTGACTCATCGGAAAAGATCCTGATGCTGGGAAAGACTGAAGGCAGGAGCAGAAGGAGACAACAGAAGATGAGACGGTAGGATGGTATCACCAACTCAATGGACATGAGTTTGACCAAACTCCAGGAGATGGTGAAGGACAGGGAAGCCTGGCATGCCGCAGTCCATGGGGTCGCAAACAGTCAGACACAATTGAACAACAACAGGAAAGTCTGACACTAAGTGTTTCGGTCTGAAGAGCTCACCCCAAACTCTGGAGAAAGGAAAAAATATTCTACAACCCGCTCCTGGGGCAATGAGCCTGTCTCCCCTCATGTCACTTCTTGTAACTCCATCCTCAGTGGTTGTTAAACTAGTTCATCAGGGTTTAATTTTCCAGTTTAGGCTCTGTCACTCTCATCACTGAATAGGACTCAGTGGCTTCTGCTGACTCTCATAAAGAATAGTTCCCTCCTAGAAGAAAACATAGGCAAAATATTCTCTGACATAAATCATAGCGATGTTTTCTTCGGTCAGTCTCCCAAAGCAAAGGAAACAAAAGCAAAGATAAACAAATGGGACCTAATCAAACTTGTAAACTTTTGCACAGCAAAGGAAATCATAAACAAAACAAAAAGTCAACCTACAGAATGGGAGAAAATATTCACAGTGTGACTGTTAAGGGCTAAATTTCCAAAATATACAAATAGTTCATACAGTTCATTATCAAAAACAAACAACTCAATCAAAAATTGAGCTGAAGACTTAAATAGACATTTCTCCAAAAGAAGACATATATAGATAGATGGTCAGAAGGCAGCTGAAAAGATGCTCAACATTGCTATTTATTAGAGAAATGGAAATTAAAACTGCAATGAGGTGTCACTTCACTCCAGTCAGAATAGCCATCATCAAAAAGTCTACAAATAATAAATGCTGGAGAGAGTGTGTGAAACTGTACTACCTACACTGCTGGTGGGAATGTAAATCGGTACAATCACTATGGAGAAGAGTATGGAGGTTCCTCAGGAAGTTAAAAGTAGAACTACTATAGGAGCCAGCGATTCCACTCCCGGGAATATATCCAAAAAGATTCAAATTACAATTTGAAAAGATACATGCACCTCAATTTTCATAGCAGCATGTTTTACAATAGCCAAGACATGGAAGCAACCTAAGTGTCTATCAACAGATAAATGGATAAATAAGATGCAATATATTGATATATATACATATATATTACATCTTCTTTATGTATATATACACATCTTCTTTATATATATATACATATATGTCTTCTTTATAAATATACATATATATAATGGAATATTTCAGTTCAGTTCAGTCGCTCAGTCATATCCAACTCTTTGCGACCCCATGAATCACAGCACGCCAGGCCTCCCTGTCCATCACCAACTTCCGGAGTTCACTCAAACTCATGTCCATTGAGTCAGTGATGCCATCCAGCCATCTCATCCTCTGTCGTCCCCTTCTCCTCCTGCCCCCAATCCCTCCCAGCATCACAGTCTTTTCCAATGAGTCAACTCTTCGCATGAGGTGGCCAAAGTACTGGAGTTTCAGCTTTAGCATCAGTCCTTCCAATGAACACCCAGGACTGATCTCCTTCAGAATGGACTGGGTGGATCTCCTTGCAGTCCAAAGGACTCTCAAGAGTCTTCTCCAACATCACAGTTCAAAAGCATCAATTTTTCAGCACTCAGCTTTCTTCACAGTCCAACTCTCACATCCATACATGACCACAGGAAAAACCATAGCCTTGACTAGACGGACCTTTGTTGGCAAAGTAACGTCTCTGCTTTTGAATATGCTATCTAGGTTGGTCATAACTTTCCTTTCAAGGAGCAAATATCTTTTAATTTCATGGCTGCAATCACCATCTGCAGTGATTTTGAAGCCCAAAAAAATAAAGTCTGACACTGTTTCCACTGTTTCCCCATCTATTTGCCATGAAGTGATGGGACCAGATTCCATGATCTTCGTTTTCAGAATGTTGAACTTTAAGCCAACTTTTTCACTCTCCTCTTTCACTTTCATCAAGAGGCTTTTTAGTTCCTCTTCACTTTCTGCCATTACCCAGCCATAAAAAAGAAAGGAATAATGCCATTTGCAGCAACATGGATGGGCCTAGAGATTATCATATTAAGTGAAGTAAATCAGACAGAGGAAAAAAAAATAATATAACATCACTTACTTGTGGAATCTTAAAAAGTGATACAAATGAACTTATTTACAAACAGAAACAGTCTCACAGACATAGAAAACCAATTTATGGTTACCAAAGGGGGAGGTGAGGGAGAGATCAATAAGAAGTTTGGGATTAAGAGATACACACCACTCTATATACAATAAACAAGGACCTATATGTAGCACAGGGAACAACAACTAAAAAATAACAGGCCTTAATACTTACAAACATCAAGGAATAATGATTAAAAGAACAGTTTTTGAAGGAAGTTGAATCTATATTCAATTTGTGTCTGTACCATCTACTGAATATAATATATTGAGCCAAGTTATTTAATCCATCTAAGCCTCAATTTCCTCATCTGTAAAGTACAATAATAACACCAATCCCACAGAGTTACCAAGAGGATTTAAAAAGATAAAGCACAAAGACTTACATAGTGCTGGCACTTAATAAATTGTCCCTCAATAAATTGCTATTATGACTATTCTTTCCACTGCTATTTTAAATGCTCGATTATTACTACTATAGAAGAAATATGACTTCATTAAAAATGATTAGGAAAATATAAGAAAGCGGGAACTCTAAGTTGTATTAAAAAGCATGATGTCAATCTACGTATTAATCTTTTGGAAAGATCTCTAAGACATTGAATAAGGGGGAAAAAACAGTTGCAGAGTAGCGTAAGTTTATGTTTGTGTAAAACTGATATATGACACAATATACACTCATATTTAGCGATAATCTTTCTAAGTGCATAGAATATGACTTGAGTAACACACAAGAGCCTGGTACCAGATGTTGCCTCTGACAAGACTGATGAAGACAGGGCAGGACAGATCAAGGATGCGAAGGGACATTCACTCTTACAAAGGTTGAATTTTTTACCATGAGAGTGTACCCTGAATATTTATATCATAGTTACAGGTTTTATAAATGTCAATATTTAGTATTCTTTATTCTCTATACTGGCTTCCCTGATGGCTAAGTGGTAAAGAATCTGCCTGCCAATGCAGGAGACACAGGTTCAATCCCTGAATCAGCAAGATCCCCTCAAGAAAGAAATGGCAACACTCTCTGGTATTCTTGCCTGGGAAATCCCATGGATGGAGGATCCTGGCAGGCTACAGTCCTTGGGGTTGCAAAGAGTTGAACATGACTTAGCGACTAGAACAACAACAACTCTCTATTATACATCAGTAGTTCTCCCCGTGGTGGTGGTTTAGTCCATTTCTTTGCAACCCTGTTGCTGTGGCCCACCAGGTTCCTCTGTCCATGGGATTATCCAAGCATGAATACTGGAGTGAATTGCCATCTCCTTCTCCAGGGGATCTTCCCAACCCACGGATCAAACCCACATCTCTT
Source organism: Bos taurus (assembly GCF_002263795.3). Classification (NCBI taxonomy): domain Eukaryota; kingdom Metazoa; phylum Chordata; class Mammalia; order Artiodactyla; family Bovidae; genus Bos; species Bos taurus. Next base: position 67,962,426 of record NC_037340.1, on the reverse strand, counting down.
GAGCCTCCTGCATTGGCAGGCAGATTCTTTATCACTGAGCCACTGGGAAGCCTATTTCTCCAAGTGTGGCCCTCAAACCATCAGCCTCATCACCCTGTGAGAACATGTTAGAAATGCAGATTCCCAGGCTCTGACATGAACCTAGGGAACCAGAAACTCTGGGATGGGGCACAGCTGTCTGTTTTGATCAGCCCTCCAAGTGATGCTGATTCAATGAAAGTCTAAGAATACTATTTAAATGATCTTGTTTTGCTAATGAGCCTGCTTTGTTTTTAGTAAGAAAGTCTATGCTTACTGATTCGACACCCAGCTACTCTGGAGCAACTACTCCATTGCCTTGAAATTTTACACACCTTCCAGCTCTCAGAATCCCTGAGAATCAGAAAACTGGTTTGAATTCAAGCTCAGCCACTCCCTAGGAACACTTCCCAGAAGCAGTGCTTTGTATCCATCACACTATTTCCTCTCCCTCTGAACACAGAAAGATTACATTTCCCAGACTCCCACGTGTTTAGGATAGGGGCATGTTACAGAGTTATTACCAATGGAAATATGAGCTGAAATGTCACTTCCTGTCCAAAGCTGTTTTTGGTGTTTTGTTTTGTTTTGTTTTAATTTGGCTGCTCCAGATCTACATTGCAGCTTGTGAGATCTTTATTTGTGGCCTGCAGGATTTAGTTCTCCAACCAGGGATGGAACCCAGGTCCTTTGCATTGGAGTCTTAACCACTGGACCACCAGGGAAGCCCCATCAAGGCTGTTTTTAAGTCACAAGTGGGACTTCTCCACTCTCTCTCTGTCTGGTCTACATGACTGGACATAAGAACATTGAGGGGACAGAGCTACAAGATAGGAACATCCAGGGTCCCTAAGTCACCTTTCAAGTAGAACCATCAAGAAGAACTATCTGAACCACATGAGCAAGCGGTAAAGCTTTCACTTTGCAAGATCACTGAGATTGGGGATTTTGTTACCACGCACACCTTACCCTATACCAACTAATATATCACCTGCATGGCTTTGAAGAAACCAGGGAACCTCTCTCAGACAGTTTCTTCAGCCTCATTCCTCCACTGAGCACCTACCTCATAGAGTTGTTTTGAGGTTTAAATAGGATGATCCACACAAAATGCTGAATACAACGCCAGACATATTAAATGTTCGATAAAGTGAAAGTGAAGTCACTTGGTCGTGTCCAACTCTTTGCGACCATGGACTGTAGCCTACCAGGCTCCTCCGTCCATGGGATTCTCCAGGCAAGAGTACTGGAGTGGGTTGCCACTTCCTTCTCCAGGGGATCTTCCAGACCCAGGGATCGAACCCAGGTCTCCCTCACTGGAGGCAAACACTTTAACCTCTGAGCCACCAGGGAAGCCAAAGTTAAGCTGCTTCTATTTTTATTATCAAACACATTAACTATAGTCCCACTATCTTAACATAACCACCACCCATATTGTTCCTTAGCAGATTTTTACATAAACATTAAAAATATCATTTACAGGACTTCCCTGGTGGTCCAGTGGTTAAAGAATCCACCTGCCAGCACAGGGGACAGGGGTTTGATCCCTGGCCCAGGAAGATCCCACATGCCGAGGGACAACTAAGCCTGTGTTCTGAAACTACTGAGCCCACATGTCACAACTACTGAGCCCGTGACCCGCAACTACAGAAGCCTGTGTGCTCTAGAAACCATGCTCCACAGCAGGGGAAGGAAATGTAATGAGAAGCCCAGGCACCGCAAGGAAGACTAGCCCCACTCGCCGCAACTGGAGAAGGCCTGTGCACAGCAGCAAAGACCCAATGCAACCAAAACGGAAAATCATTCACACTCTTCCATATACTGCTTTACATCCCACCTGGGATTTGATAGTAAGCATTTTTCATGTTACTCTACAGTCTTCCTCACCATGGTTACCATTTATCCCAAGCATTCTATGGGGAAGCTATAGAATTGAAGACCATTTCATGCTTCTGGGCGTAGGACTCCCCAAAACTATTTCTTAATCCATTGATTTGCCTAATAACAGTCTTCAAGCTCTCCCTCCACAATAAGAAATTTGGGCCTTTCCAAAAGTTACCCAGGCCCCTCTGGCTGTAAGCAAATCAGGTGCCATTTCATCAGTCAATTTAAATCTAATGCCAGGTTCTTTTAACAGCTAAATGCTTCTCTAGGAACTGCCCTGTCTTTCATGAAGCCAGCATGGCATGTTTCCAGAAGGTAAAACGTGCTCTAACTGCTTTGCTTGCAGTATAACTTGGCTTCTGTCAAACTCCAGTTATTCTTCCATGTTAATAAATGCTGCATGGCAAGGTGGAAACCAAAGGTCACATGTATATGTAAGTATATGTATATTTATATGCAAGTGCTAAACATGCATGGAATACATGTATTCCTTCATTCACTTATTCATTTAATAAATGTGCTGGAAATTTTACTGTATCCAAAGTTGGAAATATACAAATATTTCATTCTCCCTGAAAAGGATGGGGAGATAGGGACCAAGGACATCTCATGAATCTCACAATAAAGGCCAATATTCTTACCATGTTTTCTAAGGCTCTACATGCTCTGCCCCCTGTTGACTCCTCTCAACTTTAGCTGTGACCAAGTGATTATTAATTTTATATTGTCAACTTGACTGGACTAAGAGGTGCGCAGATAGTTGGTAAAACATTTTTCTGGGTGTGTCTGTGACGATGTCTCATAAAAAGAATTAGCGTTTGAATCAGTTGGTTGAGTAAAGAAGACACCCTCACCAAGGCAAGTAAAGTACTATTATCTCCACTGGCATATTTTATGAGAGCAAAAGATTTAGACGTTATGATAGCAAGAATAATTCCCACTTACCTCCCAGAAATGCCCGTGTCCTGATCCTCCGGACCTGTGAATGCGTGAAGGGTACATGTCAAGGGTTGCTCATCAGCTAATTTCAAGATAAAGAGATTATTCCGGATTATCCAGATGGGCTCACTATAAACACAAGGGTCCTTAAATGGGGGAAAGGCTAAAAGGTCAGCACCAAAGAGATGACACCATAAGAAATACAGACCAGCCATTCATTGCTGATTTTGAAGATGGAAGGGGGCTCTGAGTCAAAGAATGTGGACAGTTTCAAGAAGCTGGAAAAGCCCAGAAGTGGATTCTCCTTTAGAGCTTCTAGAAAGAATTCCACCTTGTCAACACTTTGCTTTTGGCCCTGTAAGACCCGTTTCAGACTCTGCCTTCTAGAATTATAAGGTAATAAGTCTGTATTGTTTTCAGCAACTAAATGTGTGGCCATTTGTTAACAGCAATAATGGGAAACTAATACAGATTTTGATACCCAGAAGTTGGATCTATAATAAATAGCTTTAAATGTAGAACTCTGTATCCAGGAGATACTCAAATCCAGGAAGTCAAATCGGGGAGTTTGAATACAAGGAGGTGTAGAAGCTGCGGGAAAGAAAGGAAGTACAGACCCCAGCATAGGAGAATAGAAGACAGCAATTAGAGCTGCTCTGGGGCAAGTTACACTCACCCCTGCTAGTTATCCAGGAGGAAGCTTCCCACGATTTAAAATCCTCAAAATAGCCTCCCTACTGAGCCCAGAAAGATCACACCTCTGATTTCAGGGTTTACTACTTCTGTACAAAGCAAGACAATTCTGACTCTGTCTACCCACTAAATCGTGTGCAGGAGGCATCCATGTAGACTTCCTCCGTGACTGGAAGAAAAGGGTTAACCTCCTCTCTGGCTAATGCGACTGTCCTCCTATCTCTCCATGGGGCAGAAATCAATGAAGCCTGTTCTCATCCAAGAAAAAATAAATCTTAATCACCTTTGTAAAGAAGGAGAAGATAAACAGGCAGTGTTCTAAAAATGAACTCCTCTATTTAACAACTGTTAAGTGCTATTTCTTGAACGATACCAAAGATGACATCACATTCAGGTTATAGGGTGGGCATCATCAGCTGCTGATTAGGGAGTAATCGAAAAGGGGGAGAAAGGTAAATGAAGATGTATAAATAGATTCAAAAGAATTTGTGCAGAGGGCTCTCTGAATGTGTAAAGCATATGGAAATGAGCAAGCCAGCAACACATTTCTAACACTGATGGCTGATAACAAAGAAGATATTCGGGTACCTCTATGTTCCTCTTGGAGCTTCCAGCATCATGTCTTAAGCTAGGTGGACTGTTAAGGACCCATGAGGCCATATGAAACCATAAAAACCACCAGCCCACATGCCTTCTGTTTTCTGCCCCTCTCATATCTCCCAGCCTTTCCCTAAAGCCTTTACAGTTCAACTTCCATCTTCCCTCCCTTCTGCTACTGAAGATGCCTGCCCAAGAGCGCTCAACGGCTCCATTTTCCATGTTGTTGGAATTATTTATTCCTTCATGACCTGTTAAGAGGACATGAAATCCTATTGACTTTGGGCTTGACCATGTGACATGCTTTGGCTGGTGGCAAGTGAACAGATGTGACATATGCTAGGTCCATGTAGAAGTTAAGAGGCATTCCAAGTTTCTACCCATCTCTTAATCTTCCCTTCTGTCATGAGCATACTATGTCCTAGATTTGGATGAGTCTTTGACTCTTTCAACCTGAATTCCAATCTTATTAATGGTAAGAGTAAGTAACATAAGAGAGTAGTGAATTTGTGTTGTGAAACGGACTGACGCTTAGGTACTGTTTGTTATCCCATCTATCAAAATCCAACTATTAATGACTTCTTTAATGACTTCAGCCCACTTTAATGACTTCTTCTCCATTTTTATTCTGCTCAGTTTCTGCAAGACCATTTCCCAAAGTATGTCTTTGGAGTCATAGTCATGAGAGAGGTTTAACTGGAATAAACTGAAATTTTGCACAACCACTCTTGGAGATTCACATGCCCATTAGCCTATTAAAGGCTCTGAGAAGTCCTATAGAAAATGGCAGGGGTTAAAGTATGCACTCTGGAATTGCCTGGATTTGGATCCTGGGTCTACTACAGTTTACTGAGTGAGTGGCATTGGCAGGTCACTTCATCTATTTGAGCCTCCATGTCCTCACTTAAAAAGTGAAGACAATGAGAGGACCTTCACAAGGTTATTATGAGGATTAAAGGAAATAGTAAAGTACTAATGGACTGCTGTCCAGGTCAGAGAATAACCCACCCTTCCCCAAACTCTTACAAATGGCATATATTTTCAAGTATTAAAAGATAGAGGTATATAAGATTGACGTGTTATTTACAAAGCAGAAATGGAGAGACACAGATGTAGAGAACAAACCTATGAATATCTAAGGGAAAGAGGGGATGGGATGAATTGGGAAATTGGGACTGACATATATGTAGTATTGAAACTATGTATAAAGCAGGTAACTAATGAGAACCTGCTGTACAGCACAGGGAACTTCTACTCAGTGCTCCGTGGTGACCTAAATGGGAAGGAAATCCAAAACAGAGGGGATGTATGTATAGCTGATTCATTTTGCTGTACTTACTAAATATTTCTCTTAAGTACCACTTTAGCATTTCCTGAAGTCTGTGGCTCAGAGGTTAAAGTGTCTGTCTGGAATGAGGGCGACCTGGGTTTGATCCCTGGGTGGGGAAGATCCCCTGGAGAAGGAAATGGCAACCCACTCCAGTACTCTTGCCTGGAGAATCCCATGGAGGGAGGAGCCTGGTAGGCTACAGTCCATGGGGTCACGAAGAGTCGGACACAACTAAGCGACTTCACTTTCAATACGGACATCACCTTTAAACCATGCTTTCCTAGAAGTGCCTCAAATTTTATATTTGTCCATTCCTTAATTTTCTTCCCTGGTGGCTCAGACAGTAAAGAATCCACCTGCAATGTGGGAGAGGTCAGTTCAATCCCTGGTTGGAAAGATCCCCTGGAGGAGCATATGGCAACCCACTCCAGCATTCTTGCCTGGAGAATCCCCTTGGACAGAGGAGCCTGGCAGGCCGCAGTCCATAGGGTTGCAAAGAGTCGGACACAGCTGAGCGACTTAGCACAGCACAACCCATTCCTTACTTTCAGCATCATTTGCCCCCAAAGACCTGAAAACTTTCAAAATTGTAGAGTCCTGGTTCCTTCTTATTTTATAGTCCTACCTTTAGCTTATCTCTCTCGTCTCACATTTTACTAAAAGGAACAGTAAACCAGGTGGCTCCTTCAACACCCTGTCTGGACATTCCTCAACACTCAATTCAGCAGGTATGTTTCCTACACCTTACATTTCTGTAGGCAACAACATTGCTAAACTCCATATGCCACTACATAACAAGGATCCCCTTTCTTTCAATTTCAAGTAACATTTCCTGGGTTTCATGGAAGCCCTTATTAGCATCCTCTGAATCCATCAGGCTTCTATTAACCATCTGCTCAAGGGAATTCCCTGGTGGTACAATGGTTAGGACCTGGCACTTTCACTGCCGGGGCCAAGGTTCAATCCCTGGTCGGGGAACTAAGTTCTTGTAAACCACATGGTATGCAAGGAAAAAAAGAAACAGTTTGTTTAATTCAAGGCACATTAGTTTTTCACTAACACTTTCCTCAAAGTCCTTCCATTTTCTGCCAAAAAACAGTTTCCAAAGCCACTCCCATAGATGGGTTACAGCAGCATGTATTCCCAGGTACCAAAGTCTGTACTTGTCATCTATTGCTGCATAACAAATCAGTCCCCGAACTCAGTGACTTAACACAGTACACCTGTATACTCTCACACAGTTTCTATGTGCCAGGAAATCAAAAGTAAGCAAGTAAGCGTGCTGATTCTGGCTCAGGGTCTCTTAGGAGGTCTCAGTCAAATGTTGAAGTTGATGAAATTATACGAAGGCATCACCAAGTCCAGAGGATCACACAAAGCTGATTAAGGTCACCATTCTCTGTGTAGTTCATGGTCAGAGTCTACCAAGCACCAGCCCCTCCACCCATAAAAACAAAGAACTTAAAGCCCTAACCAGCATTCTCCTAAAACTTATATCTGGAGCAGTCACATCCCACCAGCCCCACTGTGGGAGAGGGGATGGTGCTTCTACTCAGAATACTGTAGGTGAGCTGAGCCCTTAGAGTCAGACACAGGGGTTCAAATCCCAGCTCTGGTTTTTATGAGCCATGAAGCTTCGGACAAGGTACTTCTTTTCTCTGAACTTTACTCTCTTTTAAGATAATAGGAGTTCCTGCCTCACAGGGGTTAAAGGAGTTCACCTTCCAGTGTAGAGCTCCGTGTAGTACTTGGCACATGGTAAGGACTCAGTTCGGAGAAGGCAATGGCACCCCACTCCAGTACTCTTGCCTGGAAAATCCCATGGATGGAGGAGCCTAGTAGGCTTCAGTCCATGGGGTCGCTGAGAGTCGGACACAACTGAGCGACTTCACTTTCACTTTTCACTTTCATGCACTGGAGAAGGAAGTGGCAACCCACTCCAGTGTTCTTGCCTGGAGAATCCCAGGGATGAGGGAACCTGGTGGGCTGCCAGACGTCTATGGGGTCACACAGAGTCGGACACGACTGAAGCGACTTAGCAGCAGCAGCAGCAGCAAGGACTCAGTTGGAAAAGACTCTGATGCTGGGAGGGATTGGGGGCAGGAGGAGAAGGGGACGACAGAGGATGAGCTGGCTGGATGGCATCACTGACTCGATGAACATGAGTCTCAGTGAACTCCGGGAGTTGGTGATGGACAGGGAGGCCTGGCGTGCTGCGATTCATGGGGTCGCAAAGAGTCGGACCCGACTGAGCGACTGATCTGATCTGATCTGATCTGAAGGACTCAATACATGGCTGCTCTGGCTGGTCTTTTTTCTGCCTGGTCCGTAGCCTCCGGTTTGGCTGGCTTAATTCAAACAATCAAGCCAACTTTCAGTGCCGTCTCAGAGGCCCTCTGACCTCAGGCCTTCACACAAGCAGATGTCAGAAATCCCATCCCAGGACTGGTTCTTCCATCTGTGTGAAGCTCAGCATCTGGCGTGGATGCTTTCCTCCAGAACTATCTCCTCTCCCAGATGTCTTCATGGCCTCCTGTGGCCCCTCAGTAGCAGTGAGACTCACAAGGACTGTGGGGCTTGTGGACTTGGGGGCTTTCAGCCCCCTCCATCTGCAGGCCAGCTTAGGACTCCCACAGCAGCCAGCAGATGCTCCACCCCTGGGCAGCGGTGGGGAGAGCTGGCCTCTCTCTGCCCCAGCACACAGCAGCCGAGCCATCTGCTCACAGCAGGGGACACAGCAGTTCATTGTGAGGGCAGCGTCCTCTGAGCTCTAGCAAATTCATTCATTCCACATGCAACTATCAAGCACCTACTAAGAGCAACTAGGCACACACACACACTAGGTGCCAGATCCTGAAGCAGGCGCTAGGGATAAGCTCACAGCTCTGTAGGAGGGACAGATTTCCTTTTTAAAGAAAGTAATATTGTACATCAACTGCACATCAGTTAAAAAAAGATTGGATATATTGTCTTAGCAGGTAAAAAAGAAGAAGAAAGAAATTGTGAGTTAGTGTAATTAGTCCTAATCAAGGGCTTACCTAACCAAGGTAAGCATAGAGGACTTCTCTGGTGGTACTAGGGATGAGAATTCACTCGCCATCGCAGAGGAAACAGGTTCGATCCCTGGTCCAGGAAGATCCCACCTGCCGTGGACCAACTGAGCCCATGTGCCACAACTGCTGAGCCTGCGCGCTGCAACCACTGTAGCCCGTCTGTACCTACAGCCTGTGCTCCACAACAAGAGGAGCCACCGCAATGAGAAGCCCATGCACAGCAACAAAGACTCAGCACTGCCAAAGAAATAAATAAAAAATAATAAATAAATAGACTAAAAAAAAAAAAGCTTTAGAAGGTAAGCATAGAATGAGAGAAGGAAACACCTAACCCAGTGCTGGGAGTTTCGAGGAAGAGAAGACCTCCTGGAGGAAGTGCTTCCTGAGACAAGAGATGAAAGACAAAGAAGATTGATCAGGATAGAAAGGAGCATGAGAAGGCGTTCCGAGTAGAAGGCACGATGTGAGGAACTGTGTAGAGGCACTACATACTGCTCTTGGAGCCACGAACACTCAAGGGACTGCCTGCCTGGCACCACTCCCACTCTGAGACCTGCCACACAGGCGGCACCAGGGCCGCCATGTGCTTCTAGGACAGTCGTTCCCCGACTCCAGGTTCACTGGGCTTGGGTCGCCTGACATACAATGGGCCCTGGGACCCCCAACCCCACTCTCAGGGATTTTAACTTGGGGCCAAAGGGTGGCTTTGTAAGATGACAAACCAAAGAATTGTCGCAGATCAGGTTTCCAGCAGCAAAATATGGTGATTTTCAACATGATCTTTCTCTCTGTCTCTTTTTGGTCGCGCTGGCTCTTCGTTGCAATGTGCGGGCTCTCTCCAGTTGCGGTGCACATGCTTCTCATTGTGATGGCTTCTCTTGTTGCAGAACTCAGGCTCAAGCGTGCATGGGCTTCAGTAGTCGTGGTGCATGGGCTAAGTTGCTCCATAGCATGTGGATCCTTGGTTCCTGGATCAGGGATCGAACCCATGTTCCCTGCATTGGCAGGTGAATTCTTTTTTTTTTTTAATATTTATTTTTATTTATTTATTTGGCTATGTCAGGTTGTGGCATGTGGGATCTAGTTAGCTGACCAGGAATCGAACCCAGGTCCCCTACCTTGGGAGAACAGAGTCTTAGCCATTGGATCACCAGAGAAGTCCCAAACATGGTGTTTCTCTTATCAAGATATGAATCTGTGGTCCCTCTCCTTGAACCTGGAGGAGTCTTATTGACTAATTTGATGCACAGACTGTGGCAGAAGCAGCTTCCAAGATTCTGTTAGAAAAGACCATGAATCTTCTATCAATCTCTTCTGGGACATCAGCCTTTGGAGCTCTGAGCTGTCATATAAGAACTCTGGCTTCTAGGGTGCTATTCTAGAGAGAGCACATGGAGAGACCAGAGAAAGATACAGAGAAATGTGTTTGGAGTCCCAGCTATCCCAGCCCCAGCCCAGGATTCAGATATGTGAGTAAGGAAGATGACTTCAACGTCAACTGACATTGAACTGCAACCCACGTGAAAGAACCTGGACAGGAAGCAACCAGCTGCACCAAGTTAACCCTTAGGACCATGAGAGATGGTAATAAATGATTGTTGTTGTTTCATGCCATTAAGATTAGGATGGTAAAGAGAGCATAGAAGAAGCCCTTTTGTGATGAGAAAGGATGACACTGACATGCTGGAATAGATGGAGGTAATTACTTGACTCCTTGGTCTAGTTGTCTGGAAACTCTCGTCCCTGCCCTTCCTAAAATAATTCCTTAGATCCCTTGAGCCACTGAACTCTTCTTATGACCTAAGTTAGCTCAAGTTGGATTTATATCTCTGGCACCTAAATGAATACAGATGATTTAGGATGAACCCAAAGAGCTTGATGTGTTTGGAGCACACATCTGGGACTGGGTCGGGGAGGAAAGAGGAGGTGGCAAGTAGCAAGAGATGAAAGATGTGGGGTGATCCCCGGGAAGATCGCTGATGAACTGTAGGACCCCGCAAGGAGCTTTGGTGTCTTTACTTTCTGTCTCGCCTGTCTCCACAAATGATTTGGGGTGACCACCAAGGATTTTGGACTTTATTATAAAGACAATGTGGAGCCAGTGAACAATTTTCAGCCAAAAAATGAAAGGCTCAGATATGCATTGTGAAAAGGTCCACCTGCCAGTTTAGATGATGTGTTGGAGAGAAGTGAACTGGTCAGGAGTCTATTGACGTGATGCAGGGAAGAAATGATGAGACTGAACCAAGGTGGAGTAATGGGGGTGGAACGAAAGAGTAGTGAGCATTAAGGTAGAATGGACAGACCTGGAGTCCTTTATGAGAAGCAGGATGGGAAATGACTAAGGTGGTTTCCAAGTTCGTGGTCTGAGTACCTGAAGAAGCAACAGTGCCTTTGCCAAGATCAACTCAAGGGGTAGGATGATGCCTTGAGCTTTCACTTGCAGAGCTTGAAGTGTCTGCAGCTATTAAAGGGGAAAGGCAATGAATGCATTAGTTCATTCATTTAAAACATTTATTAAACACGTTTTATGCCAGGCTCTGGCAAAGTGTTGGTGAGCAAAATGGGCATACTGCTGGCACTTATAAATTTTCCAGTCTGGAAGAGCAGACAGAAATTAATTGAATGTGTAAATATGTAATTAAAAACTCTTGAAGAATGCTATGAAGAAAAATATCAGAGACTTCCCTGGTGGTCCTGTAGCTAAGACTCCATGCTCGCAATGCAAGAGAACTGGGATCGATCCCGGGTTAGGGAACTAGATCCCACATGACCACAAGCCACAACTAAGAGTTTGCACGCTTGCCAAGACTAAAAGACCCCACATACCACAACTAAATATCAAATATATATATATACACATACACACACACACACACACACACACACACACACACACACACATATATATATATATCTCAGAAGCTCTAGTGGCATATTGGAAGGAAGCATGATGTAGGTATGGAGATAATGACTGTGATTATCTAACAACTAACCACAAAATTTAGGGGCATAAAACAACTATAATAATTCATTAGCTCTGATGGCTTCCATGAACCAGGAATTCTTGAGGGGCACAGTGAGAACAATTTGTCTTTGCTCCATGATATCTGAAGCCTCAGCTGAAAGACCCAAAAACTAGGGTCTGAAACCATCTGAAGGTCCATTCACTCACATGTTTGATGGGCAAGGTTGGCTTCCCAAGTCATCTCTCTGCGTGGGCTAGTTGGACTTCCTCACAAAATGGTGGCTGAGTACAATGAACAAGTGGAGAGGGAGAGAAAAGAAAGAGAGAGAAAGAGATGCTACCTTCTACGACTCTGTCTTGAAAGCCACACAGCTTGAATCCACTGAAGGCTTTCCAAGCAAATAAAAAAATATCATCTCCATTTGCATACTTCTAGTGACAGAGAACTCATTACCTTCCCAGGCAGCTCACTCCACTTAATGACCAGCTCCCTGCAACTTAGAATCACAGGAGAGTTTTCCACCCCAGTCACCACTTCTTAAGGTTCCTTCTTTCTTGGGAGTTGTTCCTGACCCAGTGCTGAAATCAGGCCCTTCCCCAAACCTCTTCCCAACCAAAAGATCAAATTACAATTCCAAAAGTCACGCTTGACTTGGAAACGTCAGCAAGAAAGTTCCATTTCTCTGTATCTCTAAATGAAAAAAGACTCCCTTTCAGTTTGGAGCAATTAGCTGTGGGAGATGATGACGGAGCAGTGAGAGTCGCTGCGAGGGGGCAGAGTGTCAGCGGAAGCCCCAACTCAGACAGACACGCCGCAGATGGCACGACGAGATAACGCCTTTCACGTTTCAGAAATCACATTGTCAACAATGTTTCCAGACTCAGAAATTAGCTGAAGTCATCAGGAGTGCCTGGCAGCAAGCAGCAGGCGACTTGGCGGGGGCCCCTCATTTGACATTATGCATTGGTGCAAAGAGAAACTGGCAAGGTTCACGGCAAATGTTGGTCCAGTGTCCCCTGAGGCTGTGGGAAGGGTGAGCCTGGGGCATATGAAGGCATTTACTTGGGGTTGACAGTCAGAAGTCTCAATCTTCTGTCTCTTGTCTCAAAAGTAGGGGATTCAGGATTTCCCTAGTAGTCCACTGGCTAAGAATCCACCTGCCAATGCCAGGGACACAGGTTTGATCCCTGGTCCGGGAAGATCCCACATGTCTCAGGGCAACTAAGCCCATGTGCCACAACTACTGAAGCGGCACCCCAGAACCTGTGCTCGGCGACAAGAGAAGACGTCTCAACAAGAAGTCCACACACCACAACTAGAGAAAACCCATGCACAGCAATGAAGAGCCCGTGCACCCAAAAATAAAATAATTTTTTTAAAAAGTAGGGAATTCACTCCAAGTCTCAGAATGTAACATCTTCCTCCTCCATGCCTTGTGGACTGATGTTTCCTCTTTAGAGCATTACAGAAAGCAAAAATGATAAAGTCAATCACCCATGTTTTGAATAAAAATTATGTTAATTTTAACAAAATCACCTTTGTTAAAATAAAAAATGCTCTCTTTGCTAAAGATAAGACCCCATCAGAGACAGTCCATACCAATTGTCTGGGCTTTCCATTATAGTCTCCCTGCCTCTGGCATCCTTACCCTAGAAGAGCCAGGAAATAGAATCAGAAGTTGGTACCCTGTTACCCAGGACATGCATGACTCCAGCCAATTACAATAACTTCTGAGTTATTGTGGAATGGAGTCATGAGTGGAGAGTGGAGAGTGGAGAGGGGGGATATGGGTGCTAACTACTGTTGCAGCCCTGATTAGTGCTGTAAGCAAGCATGAGATGCAAAATGGAGTTAAGATTACATACCTCATGGAAGGAATGTACAGTCTAGGAGAAAAAACATCTTCATCTCTTGGTGAATCACCGTCTTATGTTTTTTCCTGGAGGGAATCGGGGTTACTACCCAAATCGCAAAATCACACTTACTAGAGCAAAGGAAAGAGGTAAATCATTCTCCCTGGAAATTCAAAAGTGCAACAGCTAAACTGGAACAGGTGCCTTGGCTTCGAAGGCTAACTGTTGGGAAGTAGGAAGTAAAATACTCTCTGGTGCTTACGGTAACACAGATCAACGAGACTCAGCTGGAGATTTCCAACCAAACCTACCTATCCTGAAGCAAGTTTAAGCCCCAGGAGGTATCTGAGACCCTTCCTTTGAAGACTCTGGAAAATTTGAGGACTTCTCTGCCATCACAGGACATCCAGCATCTGGAAAACAGCTTTGGACAGATGGGTGAAACCCCCAACAGGTGGGATGAGAAGGAAGGGTGTAGTTGAAGATCTTTCCCAAAGAATGTGGTGTGTGGGCTTCCCTGGAGGTCCAGTGGCTAAGACTCTGCCCTCCCAACGCAGGGGGCCCCAGGTTCTATCCCTGGTCAGGGAACTAGATCCCACATGCAACAACTAAGAGTTTGCATGCCACAACTAAAGATCCTTCATGTCACAACGAAGACCTGATGCAGTCAAATAAAAAGATTTTTTAAATGAAGCGGGCTTCCCTAGGGCTCAGCCGTGAAGAATCTGCCTGACAATGCAGGAGACACAGGTTCAATCCCGATCCAGGAGGATCCCACATGCCGTGGAACAATTAAACCCTCGTGCCACAACTACTGAGCCTGTGTTCTAGAGCCTGGGAGCCGCAACTACTGAAGCCCACATGCTTGGAGCCTGTGCTCTGCAACGAGAAAGGCCACTGCAGTGAGATGCCCGTGTATAGCAACTAGAGAGTTGCCCCTGCTCACGGCAACTAGAGAAAAGCCCACGCAGCAATGAAGACCCAGCACAGCCAAAACTAAATCCATAAATAAAATTAAAAAAAAAATGAATGCAGTGTGAACACCCTAGAATCTTTATAAAGGTCAGTGTACTGGGGCTTATGACCAGACCAGCTCCTGGCACTGGGAAAATGTCAAAGGAGCAAACGGCAGGAGAAGACAGCCCTGCTTGCGGAGGCTTGCAGTGTTAAGGACCCCGGGACAAAGTCTCTTTTATCATCAGATGGGCTGCAAGAGGAGGGGAAGCCTATTGAGTTATTCCCCAGACTCTCCCCTCTGCACAGCTTCTCCTGAGGGTCTGCTGCTGCTGCTGCTGCTAAGTTGCTTAAGTTGTGTCCAACTCTGTGCGACCCCATAGACAGCAGCCCACTAGGCTCCTCTGTCCCTGGGATTCTCCAGGCAAGAATACTGGAGTGGGTTGCCATTTCCTTCTCCAATGCATGAAAGTGAAAAGTGAAAGGAAAGTCATTCAGTCGTGCCCAACTCTTGTCAGTTGTAGCCAAATCTGTCTCTGTTTATGGGTCAGAGATGGAAGGAGGAAACTAGCCTTGACTGCATCCTCCACAAACCAGATCTTTCGCATATATCATCTCAGGTCATCCTTTCAAAAGACTCTTGGCCAAAGGACAACTAACATAATAAGCATCTGAATGGGGTTACAGTTGCATTGCTCTGATAAAGACCCTGCTCTAATTCCTTAAAAAACTGGAAATAGAACTGCCATATGACCCAGCAATCCTATTGCTGGGCATACACACCGAGGAAAGCAGAACTGAAAAAGACACGTGTACCCCAATGTTCATCACAGCACTGTTTACAATAGCTAGGACATGGAAACAACCTAGACGTCCATCGGCAGATGAATGGATGAAAAAGCTGTGGTACGTATACACAATGGAGTATTACTCAGCTATGAAAAAGAATGCATTTGAATCAGTGCTAATGAGGTGTATGAAACTGGAACTTATTTTACACAATGAAGTAAGTCAGAATGAAAAACACCAATACAGTGTATTAACATATATATATGGAATTTAGAAAGATGGTAATGATGACCCTATATGCGAGACAGCAAAAGAGACACAGATGTAAAGAACAGACTTTTGGACTCTGTGGGAGAAGGCAAGGGTGGGATGATTTGAGAGAATAGCATTGAAACATGTATATTACCATATGTGAAATAAATGGCCAGTTCAGGTTCGATGCATGAGACAGGGTGCTCAGGGCTGCACTGGGATGACCCTGAAGGATGGGATGGGGAGGGAGGTGGGAAGGGGTTCAGGATAGGGAGCACATCTACACCCTAGATGTGTAGGGTGTGATTCACGTGAATGTATGGCAAAAACCACTACAATATTGTAAAGTAAAGTGAAAGAAAGTGAAGTCGCTCAGTCGTGTCCAACTCTTTGCAACCCCATGGACTATAGCCTATCAGGCTTCTCCATCCATGGGATTTTCCAGGCAAGAGTACCAGAGTGGGTTGCCATTTCCTTCTCCAAGGGATCTCCCCAACCCAAGGATAAAACCCAGGTCTCCCACATTGCAGGCAGATGCTTTATCCTCTGAGCCACCAGGGAAGCCCATAATTAGCCTCCAAATAAAATAAATAAATTAATTTACAAAAAAGAAAAAAGACCCTGCTCTAGCTGGCCCAGTTCAGTTCAGTCGCTCAGTCGTGTCCGACTCTTTTCGACCCCATGAATCACAGCATGCCAGGCCTCCCTGTCCATCACCAACTCCCAGAGTTCACTCAGACTCATGTCCATCGAGTCAGTGATGCCATCCAGCCATCTCATCCTCTGTCGTGCCCTTCTCCTCCTGCCCCCAATCCCTCCCAGCATCACAGTCTTTTCCAATGAGTCAACTCTTCACATGAGGGGGCCAAAGTACTGGAGTGTCAGCTTCAGCATCATTCCTTCCAAAGAAATCCCAGGGCTGATCTCCTTCAGAATGGACTGGTTGGATCTCCTTGCTGTCCAAGGGACTCTCAAGAATCTTCTCCAACACCACAGTTCAAAAGCATCAATTCTTCGGTGCTCAGCCTTCTTCACAGTCCAACTCTTACAACCATACATGACCACAGGAAAAACCATAGCCTTGACTAGACAGACCTTTATTGGCAAAGTAATGTCTCTGCTTTTGAACATGCTATCTAGGTTGGTCATAACTTTCCTTCCAAGGAGTGTCTTTTAATTTCATGGATGCAGTCACCATCTGCAGTGATTTTGGAGCCCAGAAAAATAAAGTCTGACACTGTTTCCACTGTTTCCCAATCTATTTCCCATGAAGTGATGGGACTGGATGCCATGATCTTTGTTTTCTGAATGTTTTTTCAGAAATGTTTCAAACTTTTTTTTTCAAACAAAAATGTTTCAACTTTTTCACTCTCCTCTTTCACTTTCATCAAGAGGCTTTTTAGTTTCTCTTCACTTTCTGCCATAAGGGTGGTGTCATCTGCATATCTGAGGTTATTGATATTTCTCCCGGCAATCTTGATTCCAGCTTGTGTTTCTTCCAGTCCAGCGTTTCTCATGATGTACTCTGCATATAAGTTAAATAAGCAGGGTGATAATATACAGCCTTGACGAACTCCTTTTCCTAGTTGGAACCAGTCTGTTGTTCCATGTCCAGTTCTAACTGTTGCTTCCTGATCTGTATACAGATTTCTCAAGAAGCAGGTCAGATGGTCTGGTCTTCCCATCTCTTTCAGAATTTTCCACAATTTATTGTGATGCACACAGTCAAAGGCTTTGGCATAGTCAATAAAGCAGAAATAGATGTTTTTCTGGAACTCTCTTGCTTTTTCCATGATCCAGCAGATGTTGGCAATTTGATCTCTGGTTCCTCTCCCTTTTTGAAAACCAGCTTGAACATCAGGAAGTTCACGGTTCACATATTGCTGAAGCCTGTCTTGGAGAATTTTGAGCATTACTTTACTAGCGTGTGAGATGAGTGCAGTTGTGCGGTAGTTTGAGCATTCTTTGGCATTGCCTTTCTTTGGGATTGGAATGAAAACTGACCTTTTCCAGTCCTGTGGCCACTGCTGAGTTTTCCAAATTTGCTGGCATATTGAGTGCGGCACTTTCACAGCATCATCTTTCAGGATTTGAAATAGCTCAACTGGAATTCCATCACCTCCACTAGCTTTGTTCATAGTGATGCTTTCTAAGGCCCACTTGACTTCACATTCCACGATGTCTGGCTCTAGATGAGTGATCACACCATCGTGATTATCTGGGTCGTGAAGATCTTTTTTGTACAGTTCTTCTGTGTATTCTTGCCACCTCTTCTTAATATCTTCTGCTTCTGTTAGGTCCATACCATTTCTGTCCTTTATTGAGCCCATCTTTACATGAAATGTCCCCTTGGTATCTCTAATTTTCTTGAAGAGATCTCTAGTCTTTCCCATTCTGTTGTTTTCCTCTATTTCTTTGCATTGATCGCTGAGGAAGGCTTTCTTATCTCTTCTTGCTATTCTTTGGAACTCTGCATTCAGATGCTTATATCGTTCCTTTTCTCCTTTGCTTTTTGCTTCTCTTCTTTTCACAGTTATTTGTAAGGCCTCCCCAGACAGCCTTTTTGCGTTTCTTTTCCATCACCAAAGTCAGCTGACCACTCCTTAAAGAGTTCCTGTCACTCACAGGAGGGGACTGAATTTTATCTCAGATTCCCAGGTCTAGGACAACCTGGGCAGGCTGGCAATCAGATAATTAAGCAGGAACTAACAGCTCAAAGGACCGGAGAAGGCAATGGCAACCCACTCCAGTACTCTTGCCTGGAAAATCCCATGGACAGAGGAGCCCAGTAGGCTGCAGTCCATGGGGTCGCTAGGAGTCAGACACAACTGAGAGACTTCACTTTCACTTTTCACTTTCATGCATTGGAGAAGGAAATGGCAACCCACTTCAGTATTCTTGCCTGGAGAATCCCAGGGACGGGGGGGCCTGGTGGGCTGCCGTCTATGAGGTCACACAGAGTTGAACACAACTGAAGCAACTTAGCAGCAGCAGCAGCTCAAAGGAACCAAGAGTTTGAATTTCTGCAAATTTTTAAGAAGGTTTT
The DNA here is from genome assembly GCF_002263795.3 of Bos taurus. Lineage (NCBI taxonomy): Eukaryota > Metazoa > Chordata > Mammalia > Artiodactyla > Bovidae > Bos > Bos taurus. The sequence goes on along the minus strand of NC_037340.1, from coordinate 67,944,049 downwards.
TTAAGGAAGGCTTTCAATGGCCTTTCTCTAAACTAGTTCTCAAAGCATGGACCCTGGACCCGTAGCATTGATATCACCTGGGAACAAGTTACAAATCTGAATATCATTGTCTTTAAAAGATATTTGCACCTGCATGTTCACTGCAGCATTACTTACAACAAATAAGATGGAAGCAAGCCTAGTGTCCCTCAACAGATGAATGGATTTAAAAAAGATGTGAAATAGATAAATAGATAGATGTAGGTACAGATGCAGACACAGATATACACACACATAATAAAATATTCAGCCAAAAAAAGAAGAAAATCTTGCTATTTACAACAGATGAGTTGGACCTTGACGGCATTATGCTAAGTTAAGTAAATCAGACAAAGAGGAAAACTGTATAATCTCACTTATATATAGAATCTTTAAAAAAAACTGAACTTGTAGATACAGAGAATAGATTAGGGGTTTCCAGAGACAGAGGATGGGGTATGAGCAAAATAGATGAGGTGTTGAATAAGTTCTGGGATGTAATGTATAGCAGGGTATGTTTTTTTTTTTTTTTTTTTAAAAAAAAAGAAAGAAAGAAACACAAACGCTTGAACTCTACCCTAGACCTGGGGCTTCACAGGTGGCTTAGTGGTAAAGAATCCACCTGCAATCAGGAGACATGGGTTTGATCCCTGGGGTGGAAAGATCCCCTGGAGAAGGAAATAACAACCCACTCCATTATTCTTGCCAGGGAAATCCCATGGGAAGAGGAGCCTGGCAGGCTACAGTCCACAGGGTCACAAATGAGTCAGACATGACTTAGAGACCAAACACCCTAGACCTAGTGAATCAAACATTCTGAGGATGTGGCCCAGCAGTCTTCACTTTTCATAAGGCCTGTAGATGATTCTGACACACGGGTTTGTTTAAGAATCAGTGCTCTACCTATTATACAGAGTGAAGTAAGCCAGAAAGAAAAACACCAATACAGTATACTAATGCATATATATGGAATTTAGAAAGATGGTAACAATAACCCTGTATACGAGACAGCAAAAGAGACACTGATGTATAGAACGGTCTTTTGGACTGTGGGGGAGGAAGAGGGTGGGATGATTTGGGAGAATGGCATTGAAATACGTATAATATCATATATGAAACGAGTTGCCAGTCCAGGTTCGATGCACGATACTGGATGCTTGGGGCTGGTGCACTGGGACGACCCAGAGGGGTGGTATGGGGAGGGAGGAGGGAGGAGGGTTCAGGATGGGGAACACATGTATACCTGTGGTGGATTCATTTCAATATTTGGCAAAACCAATACAATATTGTAAAGTTTAAAGATAAAATAAAATTAAAAAAAAAAAAAAAGAATCAGTGCTCTAAACCTGGGAGCTCAAATTAATGGCACCTGTTTCATGTAAAAGGGACTAAGGACCTCAGAGTCAAAATAGCTAGAGCCCTTTGAACATAGGCAGAATCCCTCCTACCTCCCCATCTACACAGATCCAAGCACTGGTCTGGCTGGGCCACACCCCAGCCCTGCCTGGCCCTGCAGCCTGGTCTCAGCTGGGATACCCAGGAACACTCTGGCCTCTGGAACTTTGGGGGTCACTGGGGACAGTTGTATCTTGGGAGTTCTTGCTCCTCTAGGAAGCTTCTTCCCCCAGGAAGACAGGGGGCTCTGTTCAAGAAATGCCCAGAACCCCAGCCTGGGGTTTTCCCAAGACTAACCCCCAAAGAGTGAAACACTCAATCAGGCAAGGCTCCACTACCCCCAGGAGCCTGGCAGGAAGCAAACACGCAGGCCCAACCCAGGGGTGCTGAGCCAGGGGGTGCCTGTCACATCTGAGGAGGCCCAGAGGTGCCAGCTCGGCAGTTGGACTTGGAGGGCAGTGCAGTGCCGCCGGCTGATGGATGGCTTTCTGATGAGGGCGCTGTGCAGGCTGCCAGCTGTGCCAGTACAGCCTGGCGATCAGCATGGCTGCACGCTCCCCTCCCGCATGTACCAGGAACACCACACCTCCCACGAGCAGCAATTAATCTGTGTGGGAGACAGCCCGGGACAGACAGGAGCAGGGAGCTGCCAGCAAGTCGCTGAGCCCTGTCTGCCACCCCTGCATGGCCAGGCTGTTGATACACGCAGTCTACCAGCCAGTGATGCCACCAGCCTGCCTTCATCAGCAACCCTGGGGGTAGGCAAACACTGGGGGTACTCTGGTGATGAACTGAGAGCCAATAGGTACAGGTTCAAATCCCAGCTCTGCCACTGACAAACTATGAGGTCTTCAGCAAGTTTTGTCACTTCTCTAGGGTTCATTTTCCACCCGTGGAAACCTGCAACCTCTCAGAGTTAGGATGAGAAGACAGGGACTTTGGGATGGACATGTACATACTGCTGTATTTAAGATGAATAACCAATGAGGTCCTACTGTATAACATAGGGAACTCTGCTCAGTGTTTTGTGGCAGCCTGGATGGTTGGGGAGTTTGGGGGAGAATGGATACATGTATATATATGGCTGAGTCCCTTTGCTGTCCATCTGAAACTATCACAACAATGTTAATTGGCTATACCCCAAAACAAAAGAAAAAGTTTAAAAAAAAATGAAATAAGAGAAAGAAATGACTCATGTGAAGTCCCTGGAACACAGCAGATACAGAGCAAATAGTGATGTCTCTTCTCTGTCCCCAGCAGTCCACCTAGACACTGGGGTTCTCCCAGGAAACCCCACATGATTACTAAATAAGCACAGAGCGCCTCCCCCAAGCCAATGAGGTCCCCCCAAAAAAGGAAGAGTTGGAGAGCAGATATCTTTCTATGAATCATTCAATCTGGAAACAACCTAATGGAGGCAAAGAAAGAAGCCCTGTGCAGTCAGCTTGGGTCCAGCTGGTCTCCCGTCCCCTGCCTCATCCTGCCTGGCCCCAAGAGGTGACCTCTAGAAGAAATTCCAGATCACAGCCCTTCCCTGTTTTCACAGCCCCACATGGATCCTTAAGGCCGACAGAGCAAAATAAAGATGCCTCAGCATGGCCTTCAATGTCAGATTCAAATCTTCTGAGTCTCACCCCTCACCATGAACCTCCCCCTTCCAGCTACCCAGAAAACAGTGCCATTCCCAGAATTCACCAGGACATTGCAAGACTGGTCCTTTGCACATACTGTCCTCCTACCTGGAAAGCCTTCCCTGAGCTCTTATTCATTTGAAGCACTGACCATCTGTGACTCAACTTTATAACAACATCCTCTGATGCCCCTGCCACAGGCATAAGTAGTTACATGGGTTTTCTTATACCCGACACAACTATCTATCAAGGTCTTCTACCCGTAAATATCTATTTGATTTTGGGTCCTCTCCATCACTGAGCCATGAGTCCCTCCAATCCAGGGACCACATTTGATTTCTCTCACATCTCTAGCTCCTGCAGGGTGCCTGGCACATGCTCTATAATGCTTCAGTAACTTCAGTGCAGTACTTACAGCCATATAATCATACCCATCACACCATGAACTAATGATTAATGAAGCCACAGATGACTGACCCACAATGAGGAGACGGATAAACCAAGATCCTGACACACCTGGTCATCTCCAGCCCTGAGTCCCAAGGTTCAGGATGTCTCAAATTAGAGGGTAGTCTGCTGACCCCTCATGCCCCTCACTGTATTAGCTAATGTCCTATTCTGACTCAATTTACCCTTCTGTGGTCAAACCTAAAGACCACTTGGAAACAGAACCTTTCATCATGGTTACTTAATCAGTGCCCTCCTAGAACAGTCAGCATTTCATCCTGAGAACCTCAGACCAGCAGCATCTGTACCTCCATGATCAGCCCCTCCCCTGATCCAGGTGGCCCCAGAGATCATCAGAAATTTAGAGAATTGAAGAGCCCCAGGAACAGAAAGGAATTCTATTAGGGTGCAACTCATCTGTCTATTCACTCAATGTTTATCTTGATAGTCGCCTTCCCCAGCTTGAATGCTTCTAACAACAGGAACTCACCACCTCTTCAGCTCAGTTCAGTTCAGTCGCTCAGTCATGCCCGACTCTTTGCAACCCCATGAATTGCAGCACGCCAGGCCTCCCTGTCCAGCACCAACTCCCGGAGTTCACTCAAACTCACGTCCATCAAGTCGGTGATGCCATCCAGCCATCTCATCCTCTGTGAACCCCCTCCTCCTCCTGCCCCCAATCCCTCCCAACATCAGAGTCTTTTCCAATGAGTCAACTCTTCGCATGAGGTGGCCAAAGTACTGGAGTTTCAGCTTCAGCATCATTCCTTCCAAAGAAATCCCAGGGCTGATCTCCTTCAGAATGGACTGGTTGGATCTCCTTGCAGTCCAAGGGACTCTCAAGAGTCTTCTCCAACACCACACTTCAAAAGCATCAATTCTTTGGCACTCAGCTTTCTTCACAGTCCAACTCTCACAACTATACATGACCACAGGAAAAACCATAGCCTTGACTAGATGGAACTTTGTTGGCAAAGTAATGTCTCTGCTTTTGAATATGCTATCTAGGTTGGTCATAACTTTCCTTCCAAGGAGTAAGCGTCTTTTAATTTCATGGATGCAGTCACCATCTGCTGTGATTTTGGAGCCCAAAAAAATAAAGTCTGACACTGTTTCCACTGTTTCCCCATCTATTTCCCATGAAGTGATGGGACCAGATGCCATGATCTTCATTTTCTGAATATTGAGCTTTAAGCCAACTTTTTTACTCTCCTCTTTCACTTTCATCAAGAGGCTTTTTAGTTCCTCCTCACTTTCTGCCATAAGGGTGGTGTCATCTGCATATCTGAGGTTACTGATATTTCTCCCAGCAATCTTGATTCCAGCTTGTGCTTCTTCCAGCCCAGCGTTTCTCATGATGTACTCTGCATATAAGTTAAATAAGCAGGGTGACAATATACAGCCTTGACGAACTCCTTTCTCTATTTGGAACCAGTCTGTAATGATATCTTATTCCATCCTTGGTCAGTCAACCTCCTGGATGTCTCCAGATCCTACAGTTTTCCGTAGATCAGTGGTTCTCATCTCCTCAAGTCCCCTTCTTTCATAAAATGAGGAAGTAAGCATTGTTCCCCAAATCTTGACAGATTTTTGAAGGAAGCAAAGTGGTTCACCTTTCACCTAGATACCCCAAATATGCATGCAAGCAAGCTCAGTTGAATCCAATTCTTTGCAACCCCTGCGGACTGTAGCCTGCCAAGCTCCCCTGTCCATGGAATTTCCCAGGCAAGACTACTAGAGGGGTTTGCCATTTCCTACTCCAAGGGATCTTCCCAACCCAAGGATTGAATCTGCATGCCCTGCATCTCCTGCACTGCAGGCAGATTCTTTACCACTGAGTCATCTGAGAAGTCCCACCCCTGGTCTGTTACAGAGTAATATGTTACTACCTCCGGCTGCCCCACTGACCTGCCAGAGAAAAGGACAGACTTATGTCTCAAAAAACCATTTTATCTGGGTCTGGATTCCAGGTTCTTTTATAGATCAGTGATGGGGGGAGTTGAGGAAACAAAGTAAAAAGGCCATTAATCTTGCAAGTATCTCCTAGAATGGCAAGCCCCAGGCAGGGGGTGTGTTAATGTCTTCCTTCCTTCCATCTGCAGGTGGGCAGGGCTCTGAACAAAGGCACTCCGACAGTCAGGCAGAGGGGCCGGATCCTCTGATGCAGGCCCTTCTGTATGATTATAACACAAGCAATGAAAAGCAAGTCGAAGAAACAATTCCAACCTGAGATGGAATTGACTTTTCCCTGCAACAGTTCTGACACTCTCCTTCTACTGAATTCTCATTCTATGCCCAGTATCTCAGCTCTTGTGTATTTCCATTAACATTGTCTGAGAGCAAACTGGCTTGGGGGGTCCATATCACCCTGATTACTTACATGAAGTCAAGCATGAACTAAAAGCCCTAAGACATTAGAGACATGCTAGGATAAGCTGGAGCTTCCCTCCCCAGGATTTGGGTCATTGCTTCTGCATCCCAATGCAAGACACTCCATTATTCTTGTGCTGATTCATTTTTTAAGATTTGGCCCCACACAGGTAGCCAAGGTCTTTTCAGGTACTGATTCTTTCATCCAACCTCTTCACACTTTTTATTTTTCATTTCTATTTCATCTGTGAATCTCATCAGTGGATTTTCTATCTCTTCATCCAAATCATTCCTTAAAAATGCTAAATAGGGGCTTCCCTGGTGGCTCAGGGGTAAAGAAGGCACCTGCCAATGCAGGAAACACAGGTCAGATCCGGGAAGATCCCACATGCCGCAGAGCAACTTAGCCTGTGCACCACAACTCTGGAGCCCAGGAGCCTCAACTACTGAGCCTGTGTGCAGCACCTACTGAAGCCCGCATGCCTAGAACCAGTGCTCCACCGCAAGAGAAGCCACAGCAATGAGAATCCCACGCACCACAACTAGAGAGTCGTTCCTGCTCTCTGCGACTTGAGAAAACCCCACGAAACAAGGAAGACTCAGCACAGCCAAAAGCAAATGTGAATTAAAATGCTAAATAGGATCGGGAATGAAGTCGAGCCCTTAGGCGCTCCAGTAGAGACCTCTCCGCAGGATAATACCCACTCATTAATCTGTTCTAAATAGGTAAAGCTAGTTGGGATTTATCTATTGGGATTTTCTTAAATCCAGTCCATATTCTCTGTCTTCTCCCTAAGAATAGCTGAAGATTCATTTACAAGTCCTGCTGAAACTCTGCTGAACCCCAGATCAACAATCTACTTCATGGAGCAGATATTGCTATAGATTACTCGTTCGCCACCCAACACCCTTTCTTCCTGACTTTTGCAGGGAGACAGTGTACCAAGATACCAACTACTTTGCTCAGTTTCCCTTGAAAATAGCAGTGGCCATGTGAATTATTCTGGCCAATGAAGTCAAGGTAGAAATTACTGGGTGGACCAGCCCTCTTGACACCATGAGTAAAAACCCAAGTCAATCACAAACTCACCTCAACCCTAAAGTCATGAGTCTTTTAAATCAATGCTAAAGACCACCTGCCTCAGCTAAAACAAGTTGAGTCTCATGTGTCAACTTCACTTGGATGCCCAAATATTCAGTTAGACATTATCTCTGAATGTTCCTAAGAGAGCTTTTTTGAATGGGATTAACATTTGAATTGGCAGACTGAGGAAAAATTATTTTGGGTAGGCCTCATCCAATCAGTTGAAGGGCTGGATAGGACAAAATGGCCAACCCTCCCTCAACTAACAGAGAATTCCTCCTGTATGATTACTTTCAAGCCAGGGAGTCAGTTTTTCCTGACTTCGAATTTAAATAGAAACATCAGCTATTCCCAGGTCTTGAGACTCCTGATCTTCAGTTTTGAAACTATACCATCAATTCTCTTGGGTCTCTAGACAGCTAAATAATAGAGAAACAGATAAATCCTATCAGTCCTGTTTCTCTGGAAAACACACCTCTGAAGGATAAAGTAAGGCCTCCTGGCAGCACTGTAGGTCTGTCCCTGCAAGGGAGAAGGAGGTGAAGAAGGAATAGATATAAAGGGTCTTGGACTACATGTTAATCCCAGTTGCCAGGAGGATGCAGAGTCCTCAAGCCAAAGTTGCCTGTAGGAGAACCCAGCATACTACAAGAGTAGGTCTGCATTAGCAGCCCTGCTGTGGTCAGTCACTGCTGGGAGCAGGCTATGAAAAGTGTAACCCTGGCCCAAACACGGTGATGGCTTCACTTAGACAGCAGCTGGGTCATCGGTCAGCTGTGTTTCCACAGCTGATGATGAAAGGCCATCCCAGAAAACCTTTCATATGTCTTGGAGGATTTCTTACTCACCCTTCTCCCCAGGTTGCAAGATGCTTTAGTGTATTGCACCTAAAGCATACTGATACATACTTGACATCTCTTTGACAGTATCTCTGGGTTCTACACACATATTTCAGGGCACCAGTGAAAGTCCCTTTCAAAACCCTGTTTTAAGCCAAATGAAAACTTTTGAAATGCACCAAATTTGTACCTAAAATTGTTAGTCCTAGTTACTTTCCTAGTTACAATTTAGCAACCAATAATAAAAACAAACAAGCCAAATGTTATTTTTGGTAGGTTAGAATACATTTTTAAAAAACATAATTCATAAAATTTGAAAGAGATAAATTAGTAGAAAGAAAATATTAGTAGAATTTTTTTGTAATCCAATAGTTGGGTCTTAAAGGAAAAGCAACAATTGCATAGGTAAAATAATCAGCTAGTTTAGATTTTAAATGATCCCCAGACAAAACACAAATATTCTGAAACAGGAATGAGATTAGAAAAGAAGTTAAAAGAAAATTACAAGTGCCTCATTTAGCTAGTGTTGCCTGGGGAGGCCTTGCCAAAGAGGTGACATTCAACCTGAGACTTCAATGGGAAGAGGTTCTGCAAAGACCTTGGAGAAGGCACTTTCAGCTGCAAACAAGCTTAGATTCTTGAGGAACAGAAAGAAGGCCACATCCAGACGAGAAACCGAGATGCTGAGGTCTTAAACATCTGGCCTAAGACCACTCTGCTGGTAAAGGGTGAAGCTGGGACCTGAACCCAGAAGTTCTAACCCAAGAATCTGCACTTATCACCACTACATTATGGAATTTCTCTTAGACACGTCCACATGTCTTAAGGATTAACAGGAACTTCCTTAGTGGTCCAGTGGCTTAGACTGCTCGCTTCCAGTGCAAGGAGTCTGGGTTCTATCCCAGGTTAGGGAACTAGATCCCACACTCCACAGCTAAAATCCTGTATGCTGCAACTGAGACCCAGCACAGCCAAATAAATAAATATTTTTAGGAAGAAGAAAAGAATTAACAGTGACACTGCCCACTTGCTTTTTAGCTGTCTTTTCCTGAGTGGGCCTCCAGAAGAGTCTCCAGGTCAGTCCCTGGAGAATTGGGGTCCAGGAAATGACATCCACTGACCTGCCCAGGCCCCAAGGGACAAGGAAGAATCCGCATCCAGCCCTTCTGGTACAGCCACCCAAGTGTGATGGACCAAACTAAGGTGACGCACTCAGGGCACAAAACTTAAGGAGATTCTCACTCATTTTTTTTCAATAGAAGTGTAGTCGATGTACAGTGTTGTGCCGATTTCTGCTGTACAGCAAAGTGATTCAGTAGGAAATGGCAACCCACTCCAGTATTCTTGCCTGGAGAATTCCATAGACAGAGGAGCCTAGTATGCTACAGTTCACGGGGTCACAAAGAGTCAGACACCACTGAGTGACTAACACACACACAATTGATTTACATCGTTGTGCTAATTTATGCTATACAGCAAAGTGATTCAGATACATATATGCTCTTTTTTTTATTTTCTTTTCTACTATAGTTGATCAAAAGATACTGAATATAATTTTCGGTGCCATATCCATTCCTTTTTTTAGGTTTCTTGGTTTGTTTTTGCTTTTGTTTGGTAGTCTGGCATACAAGATCTTAGTTCTCAACCAGGCCCCCTTGCAGTAGAAGTGTAGAGTCCTAACCACTGGACCTCGTGGAAATTCTCTTTTCCTTTTTTTTTTTTTGGCTATACCAACAACTGTTAATGTTACTCCTGTATTTGTGATGTCAAACCCCAGTTCATGTACCTGATGCATCGAGACCAAACAAACCAAAACATCAGAGTTTGGAGCAGAGAAATGGTTATTGCAGGGCCAAGCAAGGAGAATGGGAGGCTCATGCTCAAAAGACTTGAACCCCTCGATGGTTTGGTGGCAAAGAGTTTTTATAGGCAAAATCTCAGGGGAGGGCCACAGAGGGTGTGATTTTCCTCAGATAGGTTGGTGATCAGGCAACAGGGTGATGTTCTAGGAATTTCAATCATCGGCCATCTGGTTCCAACCTTTAGCCTGTGGTCCACAAGCTTGTGATCAGCCTGAAATTGCCAACCTCCACCTGGGTGGGGGCCTTAGGTCCTACAGAAGAACTCGGAGGTGTGCATCAGATCGCTGTGAACATCCCTGAGGAGGAAGCAGGTCCCTGCGCATCACTGCACTATTGTTTCTGGACTGCCTTTCCCTTCTGTATTCCCTGACTCCTCTAAGTAGTAACTGAATCTGCCCTTTAGAACTCAGAGAAGCTCTAGGAGGCTGAAGCCTTTTTCCTACAAACAAGAAACAGGAGACACAGAAAGGTTTTTGCATGTGGGAGGGCCCCACAGGGTCCTGCTGGGTTTTATTTGCACAGCCTCCTTGAATTTGGCACCCTGGGCTCCTCACTTGCCTCACCCTAGCCCCATCCTTCACCTGTGCCAGAAGCAGGATGTTACCCAGAGCCCTTCAACCTGCAGGAGCTAGTCATTCTGGTGGCCTCCCACTGGCTTCCACTCCATCCCCTTGGCTGCATCTATTACGCCCAGGTCACCTGGGCTCAGCTGGGTCTGTCCCCAGTACTCCGGGGCTGAGGTCACAGCACACCCTCTGTCCCAGACCATCCCAGTCAGGACCATGTGTGGGCTCAGCAAGTCCTCCATCAAAGTGGCTCCCCCGGCCATGAGCTCACAAGGACTGTGAGTGTCCCTCAGAATGACAGCTCTTTTATCACTGATGTCACAGCAAGAGCCACAGAAGGAGGTAGGTGATAAGACTGTAAAGTCCTGTTTCCAGAAATGCCAACTAACCTTTGCTGACACCACACCTGGACCTCCAGTCCCTCTGCCAACTTCCCCATTGTTTTATTATAATGAGCAACAAGCTCATTAATAACCCTTCCCCCTGAAGTCCCTGCCACAGGGGGCACCAGCAGGTGCACGGGGCTCACAATTAGTCCCTACAATGCATGGTTGGCAATAAACTCCCTCTGAAGCTGCGACAGCCAGGACCTGGCTCCAGGTAGTGTCTGCAGTCAGTAGAGTAATTAAAGGCAGAGGCACAGGCTGGAGAGAGTGTGTGTTAACACTTGAAAAGCCACTGAGCCTAGAATTCTTGGAAAACTGAGAGCATCAAAAAAAAGGAAGCATTTCACATGCTCTAGAAGAAAATGTCCAACTTCTATCTCAGTCTCCTTGCTGCGTTTCTCTTCAGTAAATCAGGTCCTTATCATCACCTCTATGAATACACCCCAAAACCTGGTACTTTCGCTATCTTCTCACTCCTACATTTCCAGTGGGTTCTGGGGCAGTCTATTGGCATCCGTCCAAAATTGAGACATCTGAATGTAGGCACTGGGACCTTTCCCAATAAAGAACAGCTTGGGGCTCAAGGGACAATCATGATGTTAGGAGTAGGTACTATGGGGAAAAGAGAAGTTCTCCAGCTACAGCTCAGCAGAGGGTTAGGACATTAAATAGATATGGAAATCATAAATGTCTAATGAACCCAGTCTCCATAGTTGTATGGTTTTCTCCAGCAGTAGGACTGACCAGGGAGCACAGAAGTCCTGAGGTAGTGTATGACCCGTGGGACCTAGATAGCATCTGCAAGAGAGTAGATTCAGGAAGAACTGATAAGAACATGAATATAAATATTCATGGGGGAGTTCCCTAGCAATCCAGTAATTAGGACTCTGTGCTCTCACTGCTGAAGGCCCAAGTTCAATTCCTGGTCAGGGAACTAAGATCCCACAAGCCAGGCAGTGTGGCAAAAAAAAAAAAAAAATCTTTTTAATTTTTTTAATTTAAAAAATAAAAATAGTCATGGCTTCAGAGTAAGGTCAAAAAGGCAAATCAATGAGCATGAAGGAAAGGAAGAGGAAGGAGAACAGAGAAGGAACTCTGAGAAGCTAAGATTTCAGAGGTCAAGAGTTCAGATGTGATGACCAGATCCATACCATAGCCATGAGTATGGTTACCTGTCAAGAGAGCCATAACATTGCGTAACTCCAAGGACCAATGATCATATAGAATTCAGTGAAGCTGTGCAATATGATGGCCCTGGTGGCTGAAGAAGACTTAAAGTGAAGGTCACTGGAGATGAAGAGACCAAGGGACGGTGAGGCGAGGGCACTGAATGGGTGGCTTACATGAGAACTGAAGATGCCCTGGATGATGGTGGGATTCAGGACAGAAAGAGAGACTAGGATGCAGAAAAGGTATGACCTTGACCCCAAGCAAGCCTGACCTCAAATACAATTCCACCAATTGCTCATTGTATGCCCTTGCAGTAAATCTCTGAACCCTCAGGGTTTCTGATGTCTCATATTTAAAATGTAATCATGTACTTAACTTCAGGATGGTAATGAGGAATTTCTAAAGATGTTTTATGTGCAGTAGGGGGCTGTTCTTAGACTTGTTTGCTGTCAGATCAGTTCCTCCCTATTCCCCTGCTTTTCTCTCTAACAAAGAGAGCTGACCTCTGAGTCAGATCCAAGGTCAGATGGTTTCCAGCAGGGTTGAACCAGTGGGAGGCATGAGTGGGAGATTGAAAGGCAGAAGGAAGGCAAAATCAGTATTTCTCATCACTTCCTTCCTCCCTTCTCAGGCAACATCTCTAGCAAGAGCTGAATCTCCTCTTGTTTCAGCTCCAGTAAAACAAATCATTTTAGGTTCCAACTTCTGCCCTCAGGCTCTGATAATCCCATCTTCTTCCTTTGTCTCTCCAGCCCTGCCAGTTGTAGCAGCTTTCTGCTATTGCATAAATTCCTGATGGCCTCACCATTTCCTGTTTAGCTTCTCAACTTTTCCATCACCTGTGTAATCAATTCCTAATTAAATTCTCTCTGTTGTAAATACTTAGAGTGGTTTCTGTTTTCCTCACTGGACTTAACTAGTACAAGTGCCTGGTGTCATGCTTGGCACATAAGGGGCACTTAAATAGCTTGTACTTATTATAATTATGTTTAGATTGCTATTAACACTTCATTGCCCAAGCCCTTTGTATGTATTCAGTCCACCAAAGATGGCAGCCAGGATGGTAACAAGATGGCATAACAACCTGCCATGTCTTCTAAGAACAGGAGTAGCTAATGGATAATTACAGGGGCATATTATTTACTTGAACTTTAGAATCTGCCTACAATGCAGGAGACCCCAATTGGATTCCTGGGTTGGGAAGATCCGCTGGAGGAGGGATAGGATGCCCACTCTAGTATTCCTAGGCTTTCCTTGTGGCTCAGCTAGTAAAGAATCTACCTGCAATGTGGGAGACCTGGGTTCGATTCCTGGATCGGGAAGATCCCCTGGAGATGGGAAAGGCTACTCACACCAGTATTCTGGACTGGAGAATTCTATGGGCTGTATGGTCCATGGGGTCACAAAGAGTCAGACACAACTGAGTGCCTTTCACTTTCACTTTGAATCTCACCTCTGGAACCGTGGGCTTCCCTGGTAGCTCAGCTGCTAACGAATCTGCCTGCAATGTGGGAGACCTGGTTCGATCCCTGGATAGGGAAGATCCCCTGGAGAAAGGAACAGCTACCCACTCCAGTATTCTGGCCTGGAGAATTCCATGGACTATATAGTCCATGGGGTCGCAAAGAGTCGGACACAACTAAGCGACTTTCACTTTCAATTTCTGGAGCCGGGACTGAGGGCTTTGACTTTATATCCCTGGTACCTATCACAGGGGCTGGCATAGAGCAATTCTTCAAAATAATGGTTATTAGACTGACTTGAAGTCTTTCTAGTTATGTAGTCAGAACAGCATCTGTTTATGAGTCAGGAGACCCCTGAGTCCAGGTTGCAGGCTCTCATCTGTGTATCCACTGAATTTTTGAAAATTAGGGATATTAGGAAATTTAGGAAAATTAAGGAGGTCCAGGATTAAAAAGGCAAGATGAATAAGACACTCTCATCTCCAGCATAATATCTAAAGATATGCCAATAAAACCCAGAAATCAAGATACCTACTACTATAATGCTGTATTTTTTAAAACATCATTAATGCAAAAACCTATGATAAATAAAATAGCGAAATTTGAATGAAGACAGGATTAGTATTTCTGATTTTTCCTTTTGCATCAGGATCCAAGATGGCTCAGCGCAGCCCTGACTGTAACTGAGTCACTGCCTCTTGTCGTTCCTTCACTGTTTCCTCAGGGACCTGATGTCACTAGAGCTAAAATGCAAGCCTCCCCCCTGACCACACTCCTCCTCCAGACACACACACTGCTGTCTTTTGGCTCTGGAGCAGGGACGGTGTCTGTCCTATTCCCTGCTGTAACTGCCTGACACATACGAGACGCAAATTCACGTGTATGATGAATGAACACACAAATCCTCTCCTCTGCGTTGGGGAGGTTCCATCAGAGTCACCACTAAGATATTCTAACAAGGCACCTCTGAAAAAAAAACATTCCAACTCACTAGGAATCAAAGAAATGTAAATTGAAACAATAAAGTGCCATTTTTCACTGCTAGAATTAGCAAAGATTTAGGAGATTGACGATACCCAATATTGACGTGGAAATCAAGAAAAGGGCACTCCTATGCACTACTGCTAGGGCTGCAAATTAATATAGTGGCTCTGGAAAGCAATTTGGCAATATGTAACAAAAGCCCTTCAAAAGTACATTGCTTTTGACCTAGCAATCCCACTTCAAAGAATTTATTCTAAGGAAATAATTAGGCAAGTGCCAGAAGATATATCTTCCAAGGTATTTCATCATAGTACTGTTTCTAACAGCAAGAGCTTGCAAGCAGCCTAAAGATCCAGAATTTTGGACTTACTATTATCATTAATAAATTTAATAAAAAATAAAGGTATCATATGATGGAATATTATGCAACCATTTAAAATCATGATGTGGCTCTATATATCCTTAATCCAGAAGGTTGCTCACATTGTATTAAATGGAACAACAGATTATAAAATATATACATAATGTAACCACCACTTTTAAAAAGAAAAGAAAATCTGGAAGGCTGAATACTAACAGTGGTTATCTCTAGGTTGTTGTTTAGAGGGTAAGTTGTATCTGACTCGTTTATGACCTCATGGACTATAGCCCACCAGGCTCCTCTGTCCATGGGATTCTCCAGGCAAGAATACTGGAGTGGGTTGCCATTTCCTCCTCCAGGGGATCTTCCCAACCCAGGGATCAAACCCAAGTCTCTGGCATTGGCAAGCAGGTTCTTTACTGCTGAGCTACCAGTAAAGCCCTATCTCTAAGGTAGCAGAATATTAAATAATTTTAATTTTCTTAAGATTTTATTTTTCAAAGCAGTTATAGGTTCATGTTGAAATTGAGAGGAAAATAAAGAGATTTCCCATATACCTCATTCCCGCACATGCATAACCTCCTCCATTAACAATGAAAGTGAAAGTGTTAGTCACTCAGTCATGCCCTACTCTACGTGACCCCATGGACTGTAGCCCACCAGGCTTGTCTGCCCGTGGGATTTCTAGGCAAGAATATCGGAGTGTGTTGCTATTTCCTTCTCCAGGGGATCTTCCCAAAACCGGATCAAACCCCCATCTCCTGTCTCCTGTGCTGGCAGGCAGATTCTTTACCACCGAGTCACCAGGAAAGAATTCCAAAATCTCAACAATAAGAAAACAAACAACCTGATCTTAAAATGGGTCAAAGAGTTTAACAGACATCTCACCAAATAAGATACACAGATGAAAAGCATACAAAGAACTCCCCCAGTGGTTGAGGGGTTAAGACTCCATGCTTCCACTGCAAGGGGCAAGGGTTTGATCCCTAGTTGAGGAACTAAGATCCCACAGGCAGCACTGCTTGGCCAAAAAAAAAAAAAAAAAAAACAGAAAAGAAAGGAAAAAAAGGTTAAAAATAGATGCTGCACATTTCCGTGAAATGGAAATTAAAACAGCAATGAGATATCATTATATACCTAATAGAATGGACAAAATTTAGAACACTGCTAACTGCTAAGTTACTTCAGTCGTGTTTGACTCTGTGCGACCCCATAGACGGCAGCCCACCAGGCTCCTCCATCCCTGGGATTCTCCAGGCAAGAACACTGGAGTGGGTTGCCATTTCCTTCTGCAGTGCATGAAAGTGAAAAGTGAAAGTGAAGTCGCTCAGTTATGTCCGACTCTTAGCGACCACATGGACTGCAGCCTACCAGGCTCCTCCATCCATGGGATTTTCCAGGCAAGAGTACTGGAGTGGGGTGCCATTGCCTTCTCCGATATACCTAATAGAATGGACAAAATTCAGAACACTGACACCACCAAATGCTGGCAAGGAAGTGGAACAACAGGGACTCTCACTCATTGCTGGAGGGGATACAAAACAGTTCAGCCACTTTGGGCACAGACTGTACCCTACCCATTACACCTATGCTTGTTTGTCCCATGCCAAGGTTACTTATCTTCTGCAAGTCTGTTTCTTCCTCATCTTCTAGAAGCAAAATGATATTGACTGCTTGGGGTCCATTCTTCAGGAGGGATAAAACACCCAGTTTTGGAAGGCACAAGGGCCTCTGTGAGATGGGGCAGCATATATTATCCAATGTCAGGTCAAAATGGCTCCTAGATATGAAAAGATGCTCAACATCACTCATCATCAGAGAAATGCAAATTAAGACCCCAAATGAGATATCTTCTCACACCTGCCAGAAGGGCTATCATCAAAAAAAGACCACAAATAACATATGTTAGTGAGGATGTGGAGAAAAGGGAACCTTTGCACACTGTTGGTGAGAACATAAGTTGGTGCTGCCAGTGTGGAGGTTCCTCAGAAAAGTAAAACTAGAACTATCATATGATCCAGCAATCCCACTCCTGGGTATATATCCAAAGAAAATGAAAACATTTTTTCTTTTGAAAAAGAACATTCAGAAAGATACAAGCACCCCCAATGTTCATAACAGCACCATTTACAATAGCCAAGATATGAAATCAACCCAAGTATCCATCAAGAGATGAATGGATAAAGAAGATGTGGTAAATAAACACAATGGAATACTATTCAACCATTAAAAAATTAAGGAAATTTATGTCACAACAGCATGAATGAACCTGAAGGGTATTATGCTAAGTGAAATAAATCAAAGAAAGACAAATACTGTATGTTATCACTTTTATGTGAACTCCAAAACTAAAACTAGTAAATATAACAAAAAAAGAAGTAAACTGACAGATAGAGAAAACAAAACTAGTGGTTACCAGTGGGGAGAGGGAAGGGGGGCGCAAAATAGGGTAAGCTATTAAAAGGTACCCCCAGAGAAGGGATAGGTTACCTATTCCAATATTCTTGGGTTTTCCTTGTGGCTCAGCTGGTAAAGAATCCACCTGCAGTGTGGGAGACCTGGGTTCAATCCCTGGGTTGGGAAGATCCCCAGGAGAAGGGAAAGGCTACCCACGCCAGTATTCTGGCCTGGAGAATTCCATGGACTCACAAAATTCCATGGGGTCACAAACAGCCAGACACAACTGAGCGACTTTCAGTTTCACTTTTCACAAGCTACCACATATAAAATAAATAAGACATGAAGATATTTTGTACAGCATAGGGAATACAGCCAATATTTTATCGTAACTAACAGGAGTATAACCTTTAAAATTGTGAATCACTATGCTATGCACTTGAAATTTATAATATTGTAAGTCAACTATACTTTAATAAAAAGGGAGGAAAACATCTGTGTATAGGACAGATACAAACTTTATTGCCATTAATTTTAAAGATTGTGGAAATTCAGGGAAGTCATTACAACTTTCTGAGTCTCAGACGTCCCTGGTGGTACAATGACTAAGAATCCACCTGCCAATGCAGGGGAGATGAATTGATCCCTGGTCTAGGAAGATTCCACATGCTGCTGCGGAACAGCTAAGTCCATGTGTCTCAACTACTGAAGTCCAAGTGCCCTGAACGCGTGCGCCACAGCTACTGAGCCCCCTTGCTGCAAACTACTGAAGTCAATGGGTCTAGAGACCGCGCTCCGCAAGAAGAGAAGCCACGGCAGTGAGCAGCTGGCGCATGTCAACAAAGAGTAGCCCCTGCTCACGGCAACTAGAGAAAGCCCGTGGACAGCAAGGAAGACCCAACGTAGCCAAAAATAAAAATAATTAATTAAAAAAAAAACTTTCTGAGTCTCATTTACCCTATCTCTAGTAAATGGAGAAAACAATACAAATCTTACAGGTCACTGCAAGGAAAATAAAAAACTAAGTATATTAAAATGCCTTTAAAAATACTTTTTTCAAATGGTGCCTGGAGCAGCTCTAGAACGTCTCTGCATGTTCACATGTTGGTGAGAGAGAGGATGACAGGTATATTCTAACAGGACCCAGTGGATCCCTGGGCCACTCAGTTATTGAAGGAGACGTGTCTTCACTCAGCCACTGGAGTGTATGTGTCATGATCTAAGAGCAGCAGACAAACCCTGACAGGTGCGTCCTCCTCACCATCACACATATGCACACAGGCACACACGTGCACAATCGCCTCTAGACAGCTCACGCTCACTTGCACTCACATCATAAACACCATTCTGAGTCCATGTCATACGCAGCGTGAACTCATGCAGGAGCCATGTACACTCAACCCCTTTGGCTGATTTATTATCCTCCAGTGTGTGAAGAGGCGGTCGTGACTGAAGCGACTTAGCGCACGCACGCGCACAATGTGCGTGTATTTCATGGATCCCTATAGAATTACCATTCTGTAGGCTATTCCCTTTGGCTCAAACACACAACTCCAGGAAGTCACACGGGTGCACACAACCACACACAGCACCCATACCAGCCCAAACCCAGAACAGGCATGCACACAGCATGTACGCATGCGCCACCGCGCATACACCTTGCACCCGGTCCCCCACCCACTGCCTGACCCAGGCCACGGGCTTCGTAGCAGTGAATTCAATCACTGTCGCCACCAAGGCTGCTATTAAAACTCAGCTCTAACCATCCAGGAAATCAGCCGCCGGGGGCTTGGCCCCTGCGGCCCTGGCTTCACCCTAGCAGCTGTGCTCAATGTCTGCCCCACCCCCACTCCATCCATCTGCTCGGCTGGTCTTTAACCCCAAACACCCCCACTTCCCCACTGCCCTCATCTCCTGCACAGCCTGCTGCTCACCCTGAAAGGCTGCCTGAATGAAAGTCATGAAGCCCCGCTCTCTGCCTTTGTTCCTGCCCCACTGTAAGTCTCCACACACAAAGGGACCAAGGGGTCCTTTTGCTATAAGGGGTAGTGAAAGACAGGAAAGGCCCCTGGGGCTCAGAGCTGCCAAAGACCTTCGTGGAAATATTTACTGAGCACTAACCCTGTGTCGCTTGCCAGGTGACTCAGGGGTAAAGAATCTGCCTGCCAACGCAGGAGACTCAGTTTGAACCCAGGGTTTGATCCCTGGGTTCGGAAGATCCCCTGGAGAAGGAAATGGCAACCCATTCCAGGGTTCTTGTCTGAGAAATCCCATGGACAAAGGAGATTGGTGGGCTACAGTCCAGGGGGTCACACAAGAATTGGAAGCTACTTAGCAACTAAACAACAGCAATAAGTGTATGTCAGGCCCTCTACTAGGCGCCAAAGCTATGGTGATAAAGCAGATGCAGTCCCTGCTTGTATAGGTTCTCATGGTCTGGAAAGGGAGAAACTTTTTTAATGCACAAATAAACATAAAATTCGAGCTCTCTCAAGTGGTATGAAGAGATGTGAATGAGAATGTAACATACCACAGGCTCCTCAGCTGTTAAAACGAGATCAGAATACCAAAGTTAGAGGGTTGATATGAAGAGTCCATGAAATAATATGTATAAAGTACTTATTTCGTAAATATTGGTCTGAATAAATCCACTATACAGACGGGCTTCTGTCCAGTTATTTATTACAGCATAATAAGCTACCTCAAAACTTAGTAGTTTAAAATAACGTCTCATTCTCGGTGGATGGACTGGGCTCAGCTGGGCGGATCTCACCTGGGGCCTTTTGTGCAGACGCAGTCACATGGCTGCTGCTGCTGTCACCATCTGAAGGCTCGACTGTGCTGAACACCCGTATATGTGGCATCTCAGCTGGCATGCCTGGGGGAGATGGGGGCTGCTTGGTCATCTTGCTCCATATGGCCTCTTCAGGTAAGTAACTTGAGCTTCCTCACAGCATGAAAGTCTCAAGGCACTTAGGCTTGTATGGCGGCTGGCTTCCTCTAATGCAAATGTTCCAAGAAAAGGAAAGTAAAAGAGTCCAATTCTTTTAAAGGCTCCCTAGGCCCAGAAATGGCACAGCATCACTTCTTCCATATTCTATTGGCTGAACTAGCCATGAAACTAGTCATTCCACTTCTCAGTTGGGGAGTAACAAATATTATAAAATTCAGGGATCGTTATACCTGGCTGCCTCCCTGGAAATACTGCAACCTCTAAGTAACAAAGAACAATTCTGAAATTTTTAACTATGATAATAAATATGACGTTTTTAACTGTGACAACTATGATAATTATTATGATTTGTTGTTCAGTTGTTCGGTTGCTAAGTTATGTTTGACTCTTTGCAACCCCATGAGCTGCAGCACACCAGGCTTCCCTGGTGTCCTTCACTACCTCTCTGAGTTTGCTCAAACTCGTACATTAAGTTAGTGAAGTCATCCAATCATCTCATAATAATAATTGTTGTTATTATTATTATCACCATCATAATCACTTACTTTGTATCAGGGTGCTTGCTTAGAATTGAGAGAAAGAGAGAGAAATCAGTTATCCTCACAACCGTTATTCTCACTGTATGGGAAATGAAACTGAGGTTCAGAAAGGCTGAATGATTTGCCCAAGGTCACACAGCAAGTGACAGAAATAGGACACAAACCCAAGACTACGTGACTGCAAAGCTCACCGTCTTGACCATTGACCAATCCACTGAACTCTGATCCATCTCAATTATTCCTCACCTCAATATTCTCTGGTTCACATTTCACAGATCCCCAGCACCTAGTCTTCTTGGCTTTGCATCATGAAGCAAATCTGCTAATAGCTCCTCCTTAAAGTATTTTGTCTTCAAAAATAATGCTCTGCTCATCAGCAATGAGTTGGGAATGACCTGATAGCTCCAGAACTGCAAGTCATATTTCTGCAGGCAGCCCAAGAGGAGCTGCCAATGTACCTCTCAGCCCAGCCAGGTTGAGCAGGTAATTAGATTGAATCCTCTCTTTGGCTCAGTTTTCTTCCCAAGCAGACTGGCTATTGAGCAATCCATTCTCCAGGCACTAATATATCACCTGGGAGCACCCAGTCATGATGGATGAGCTAGGCCATCAGCGGAGCCCACGATGGATGGGTGTCATTCATCACTGCAGGAAGCCGATGGAGCCATGAGTTACTCAGGCCGTGGCACCTTCCACCCCCATTGGGGCCAGAGCCAGGAGGACTGAGGCTGGAGGAGGGAGATGCAGAACTAAGAGGACTTCTCTGGGATACATGCCAGCAACCACGGGTACATTCTGTCTGAACCACTTCAAAGCAGGGAGATGTCTAATGGAGTCTGCAGCTGGGACAGGGAGTATAGAAGGGAAAGAGAATATAACAGATCATGGGTTTGGGAAATCATTCTTGCCTGGCAAGTGCCCTTGTTCTGTATTTTCCTTGCTCTGTAAGCGAGGCATTCACCTCTCCAGAGCTCAATTTCCTCATCTCATTCCAGGTTGTTCCTTTCCACTTCTCAGCCCCTCCTGGTTAGGTGGGGCCCTGTGACAACTTCCAGTTAGTGAAATATACGTGCAAGTGCAAGAGTCGTGTCTGACTGAGACGATGGAAGGTCCCCATGTGGTTCTCACCCTCTCTTCCCCTGCCATTACCAGCCATGGAGGGGACATCCCAGGTGGTCCAGTGGTTAAGAATCCACCTGCCAATGCAGGGGACACTGGTTTGACCTCTGGTCCAGGAAGAGCCCAGGATGCAGGGCAACCAAACCTGTGTGCCACAGCTACTGAGCCTAAGCACCTAGAGTCCATGCTCTACAACAAGAGAAGCTACTGCAATGAGAAACCCACTCACCACAACTAGAGAAAAGCCTGCACATATCAACAAAGACCCAGCACAGCGCCCCCAAAAAAAGAAAGAAAGAAAGAAACCAAGGAGCCTTGTGTTAAGATATCAGAACTATCAGATCAGAAGAGCCTGAGTGACTGATCATCTGGAAGATCAATGCCTTGGAGGGTTGCAAAGACCTTCTCTGGCCTGAGTCAGCAAGAGATAAACCTTTATTAGGCTAAATCATTGAGGCTGAGGGCTGTTTGTTACCACAGCATAACACTAGCCTATCCTGACAAATGCTGTATATCAGAGGCCGGCCAAGAGCAAGACAGTAAATATTTTAGACCTTGTGGGTCAGATGGGACTTTCATATTCTTCTTTGAGTTTGTTTGTTTACAATTCTGGAAAAATGTAAAAATCATTGTTAGCCTGTGGGCCTACAAAATAAGCTACAGGCTTGACTTGGCATATGGGTTAGCTCACCAACCCCTTGTCTTAAGTCATAAGGTTGCTGTGAGAATTAAATGAGATGTGAATGTAAACATTATTTAAATATTAGCTGCTACCACCTAATGGTGGGAATTATAATTATCTGTAAATAGTAGATATTTATGCCAGACATTGCTCTAGCTCCTGGTGACTCTCAATGAACAAAATAACAAGGAGCTTCCTTTGGGGTTATTGTTGTTGTTGTTTGTTGTTACAGTGGTGCAGTGGTGGTGGTAATAGTTTATGGGGGGAGTGTAAAAATCGGACTAATCCACAGGGCCTAAGTTCTTGCTTCTGTTAGAATTTGGGACCACTATCAGGGCACAGGCCTGAAAGATGCACCCGCTTGCCCAGACTCTGTGGTTTCCAGGGACAAAATCATCTGGCCCTTCCATATGGCAGCCATACCACTGCGTGTGCTGTGAATGCTCGGTTGTGCCCGACACTTTGCGACCCTGTGGACTAGCCTGCGAGGCTTCTCGGTCCATGGAATTCTCCAGGCAAGAATACTGGAGTGGGTTGTCATTTCCTCCTCCAGGGGATCTTCCCCATCCAGAGATCGGACCTGCATCTCTTGCATTGTCAGGTAGATTCTTTACCACTGTGCCCCCTGGGAAGCTCCACCCACAGAACTAACATTTAAATAGTCCAAGTTCACATTGCAACCTATCCAGTGTTAACTCCCTCCCACCACACACAGCCCAAACCAATGTCCCTGTAACTGCAGGAGGCTCAAGGCTGCCTAGCTCACCCGGTGCAGACAGGTATAGACCCCTGGACTTGAAGGCATTCATGCCCAGGTTTTGCTTGAGTGAGCAGAAAACCCTCCTTCACGTCTATGGCTTCAGATATAGCTTCTCCATTTCTACCACAACCTGCGTTTATCGAGGGCCTACTGTGTGCCAGAAGAAATTCCATGTAATCCTCATGACTCGGTTGACCAGGGGTGGCATCATTCCTATTTTTCAGATGAGGAAGCTGAGTCTCACAGAGGTGACAAAATTTGCCCAAGACTGCCAAAGAATTGATGCTTTTGAACTGTGGTGTTGAAGAAGACTCTTGAGAGTCCCTTGGACTGCAAGGGGATCCAACCAGTCCATTCTGAAGGAGATCAGCCCTGGGATTTCTTTGGAAGGACTGATGCTAAAGCTGAAAGTCCAGTACTTTGGCCACCTCATGGGAAGAGTTGACTCATTGGAAAAGACTGTGATGCTGGGAGGGATTGGGGCAGGAGGAGAAGGGGACGACAGAGGATGAGATGGCTGGATGGCATCACTGACTCGATGGATGTGAGTCTCAGTGAACTCCAGGAGTTGGTGATGGACAGGGAGGCCTGGCGTGCTGTGATTCATGGGGTCGCAAAGAGTTGGACACGACTGAGCGACTGATCTGATCTGATCTGATCTGATATGGTACATACGGAGAAGGCGATGGCACCCCACTCCAGTACTCTTGCCTGGAAAATCCCATGGACAGAGGAGCCTGGTGGGCTGCAGTCCATGGGGTCTTGAAGAGTCGGACACAACTGAGCAACTTCCCTTTCACTTTTCACTTTCATGCATTG
Source organism: Bos taurus (assembly GCF_002263795.3). Classification (NCBI taxonomy): domain Eukaryota; kingdom Metazoa; phylum Chordata; class Mammalia; order Artiodactyla; family Bovidae; genus Bos; species Bos taurus. The sequence continues at coordinate 67,920,204 of NC_037340.1, read as the reverse complement.
GAAAAGGAAATGGCAACCCACTCCAATGTTCTTGCCTGGAGAATCCCAGGGATGGGGAGCCTGGTGGGCTGCCATCTATGGGGTCGCACAGAATCAGACACGACTGAAGTGACTTAGCAGTAGCATATGGTACATAAGTGGTAACCAGGCAAGACAACAGGCCAGCATTTACTGACTCCAGATTCCATGTGTTCTACCTACCACACCACATTGCCTCTAAAGAGGAAAGACTCATCAACTGTGCCTCAGAGAAACTTGCCCCATGGAGGCACTGGTTCTGAGAGCCATGCCCACTTTATGGGGGAGGGGTGAGAATTTGCCTTAAAATACTAGCTAGCCAGGGCTTCCCTGCTGGCTTGAATTGTAAAGGATCTGCCTGCAATGCAGGAGGCCGGGGTTCCATCCCTGGTTCGGGAAGATCCCCTGGAGAAGGGAATGGCTGTCCACTCCAGTTTTCTTGCCTGGAGAATTCCATGGACTAAGGAGCCTGGTGGGTTATGGGCTACAGTTTATGGAGTTGCAAAGAATCAGACACAATTGAGCAACTAACACACACACACCCTAGCTAGCCTGGCACTGTAATACTTCCTCCATCCTGTGGCTTTGGCAGACATGGCCAATTGATTGTAATACTCTTTCTCATTAAGGCCAGATTTTCTTCTCAACAGAGAGCACCAACCATCACAGTGGATCAGGGTTAGGACACAAAGCTGAGTTAGACTGTGAGTTTCTTAAAAGTGAAAGTGTTAGTCGCTCAGTCGTGTCCGACTCTTTGCAACCCCATGGACTGTAGCCCACTAGGCTTCTCTGTCCATGGAAGAGATACTTGATTCATTTCTGAAACTCCATCACCTGTGCAAAGCCTGCAAACAATAGATCCTCACCCAGCACAGGGCCTGGCAGGTTCTGGATGATTCCTGACTGCAAAATAAAGGCAGAGAGCCTTATTGGGACTCTGATGATGGAAGGAGGTGATCACACCTGTGATGACTTGGATGGTTGATAACCCATCACTCACCTCTAAGAGAATTATGGATAAGCAGTTTCCTCCTACCAGTGACACCACCAACCACCCTGATGCTCAAACTGATAACTAGAGTCATCTCTACCTCCTTCCTAACTTCTTACCCAGCCCATCAGCAAGTCCTGTTGACGCAGACTCCCAAACAAACCTGAGAGCCAGCCATTTCTCTCTGTCTCACCCATCTCATCACAGCCCAGGCCACCATCCTTACTTCCAGAACATCTTCTGCAGCCCTCCTACAACTTGCTGCTTTTATTCTTGCCCCTCTTCAATCTGTCCTCCATGTGGTAGTCATAGGGATATTTGCAAAATAAAAATAAAATCTCGCTATTTCCCAAAATGCACCTCATTGCTCTTAGAAGAAATCCCAATGGCCTCTCATCACCTACAAAGCCCTGTAGGTCTGAGCCCTGCCTACTCCTCCCATCCCATGGGGTACCACTTTCTTCCTTTTCCACCCAACATCCTGGTCTCCTCTCAGAGTCTATAACACACGAAGCCCTTTCCTCCCTGGGGCCACTGCTAGTGCCTGAAATGCCCTTCCTTCATTCCCCATGGCCAGCAACTTGGAGGTCTTTGGAGAGGCTTTCACTGACCTTGCCATCTAAATAATTTTCCTCACCCCACTGTGAATCTCATCACCACATGTATTTCCTTCTTAGCACTTAACACAAGCAAAATGTTCTTCTCATTTATTTGTCTAGTTATAGATGGATTTGGCTACTGGGCTGTGAACTCCATGAGGACAGAATCTGTGTCCTCATCACCCCAGTGTCCCCCAGGGCTCAGCACGGGGCCTGCCACATAGTAGAAGCTCAATACACATTCACTGACTATAATCCCCAGCAAAAATCCTCCCACCAGAGTACGCGAGCTCCCCATGCCCAGACACATCCTTATCCACCCACGTTCACGGCCCTTCCAGTCCCCTACTCTCACCAGCCACTGTCCCTCTGCCTGCAGTTCTCACCCCACGGACTTGTGAGAAAGTTCCAGAAGTAGAGAAAGTGTCCTCTGTGCCTTTGTGTCCTCAAAGCCCAGGACAGCGGGCAGGTGCGCAGGAAAGGTTGATGATGAGGCAAAAACTCCGCTTCAAGGCAGCATCGCAGCCCAGGTGGGGGGAGGAGGGGATGCAGCACAATCTCGCTGATGTCATCTGAGAGTCACATGAAGGATTTTGCGAAATCAAGAGGAATGTTAGCAAGGCCAGAAGATAAATAATGTATTGATTTTCCAAGAAAAGGAAACCATCAGATTCAATCCCAAGAAAAATTGTAGACCTTCTTATTAACTGGTCAGTTGGCAACTAATTTACCAAAAATGAGACAATTACCAAGATCTAAGGTCCATCCCGGGAGAATGTCAAGTGAAATTATTCTAATTTCCTTCTTGACAAGGTGCCCATGCTTGGGAGAGATAGTATCTGTATTTTTTCTTTTCAGACTTTTTTTTGATGTGGACCATGTTTAAGTCTTTATTGAATTAGTTACAAAATTGCTTCTGTTTTTTGTATTAGCTTTTTGATCAAGAGACATGTGGGATCTTAACTCCCCAACCAGAAATGGAACCCACACCCCCTGCATTGGAAGGTGAAATTTTAACCCCTGGACCAACAGGGCAGTCCTGTTATCTGCATTTCAGACAAGTATTCACTCAACAAATATTTATGGAGGGGCCATCCAATGCAGGCTCTGTGCTTGCAGTGAGGATACAGGATGTGAAAAAAGTGGTCAGGACCCAGGTCCGGGTGGGGGCTACACAAGGTAAAGAGCATGGCCAGCACACAGCCAGGTGTCATATGTGGTCTAACCAATGGCAGTGAGCTCATGGAGAAAAACCAAGCAAGTGAAGGGGAGAGATGGATGGGGAGGGAGGCCAGAGCATCAAGTAGGGTGGTTATGGGAGGTCCCACAAAGGAGATGGCTGGGGTGAAACTGAAGAAGGTGGAAGGGGGAGCCAGGCAGATACCTGGGCCTTGAGCAACCCGAAGAGAGGAAACAGCCAGCACTGAGACCAGGGTGTGTGTGCCAGGTTGTGTAAGGAACAGCAGACCATCCTGGCTGGAGCAGAGGAAGCAAGGGAGTAGGGGGAGATGATGGTATGGGAGGGGGTGCAGAATAAGGGCTGTGTGAGGATTTGGCTTTGACTGAGAGTATATAAGGCTTATAGCTGGTTCACTACAGCAACTCAGACTCAAGCAAGACAGGAGAACATGCCCCTTCAATGTTTCTTGGAAACATTAACAAATAAGTGAATGGAAGAATATGATAAAAGACAGCTTTTTCGATTACAGGCCTGGGTCCAAAACACAACTCCTATGACCCAACGATTTCACTCTTGTGTGTGTAGTGCTAAGTCACTTCAGTTGTGTCAGACTCTTTGCAACCCTATGAACCATAGCCCGCCAGGCTCCTCTGTCCATGGGATTCTCCAGGCAAGAATACTAGAGTGGATTGCCAAGCCCTCCTCTAGGACATCGTCTCAACCCAGGGATCGAACCCACATCTCTTATGTCTCCTGCACTGGCAGGCATGTTCTTTACCACTAGTGCTACCTGGGAGGCCTCAGTAGAAAAACAAACTAGGTTCACCAAAAGGCATGCTCCTGACTGCTCACAGCAACGCTGTTCACAGTCGCCAGAAATGCCCGTCAACAGAAGAAAGGAGAAGTGCATCGCCATGTGCTCACACCATGGGATACGCCACAGCAAAGAGAACGAGTGTTATACAACTTCATGCCATACTATGTGTGAATTTCACAAAGATGACATGAAAGACAGAAGTCAGAAACAAGAGTTTTGTACAGTATGATTCCATCAAAAAGGGGCAAAACCAATCTATGCTCTTGCAAGTTAGGACAGGGAGAATTTAGCTCTTGATCTGGGTGCTGGTTACATGAGACTGCTTGGTTTATAGAAATCCATCACGCTGCACGTGTGTGATCTCTGTAGTTTTGTTTCATGTGATGTTTCCAAAAAATGCTGAGAATAAGTAGTTTAAGCAAAAACAATAAATTAGAATGACTGATTTTAAAAAAACAATGACATGGGTTGACTCAAGTTCTGCTGCTTATTAGCAGAGTAACTAGGTCCACACCGTCTGTTTTCTTGTGTCTAAAAGACAGGACCCCCAAAAAATCTATGGAGTCTATAAAAGAGCTATTGTGAGGATCAAATGGAAAATGTACATAGAAGTCCTTTAGAAAATAAGTCTCATGATACTGATGTTAGTTGTTGCAAATGAAACCTCACCTTGGGGAGTTCTCTGGTGGTCCAGTGGTTAGGACTCCATGCTTTCTCTGAAATGGCCCAGATTCAATCCCTAGTCAGGAAACTAAGGTCCAGGAAGCCTCGAGGGGGCGTGGTTAAAAATATTAAATAAAATTTTAAAATAAATGAAGCAATAAAAGGGGCTTCCCAGGTGGCTCTAACAGTAAAGAAGCTACCTGCAGTACAGGAGACAAAGTCTTGGGTTCAATCCTTGGGTCGGGAAGATCCCCTGGAATAGGAAATGGCAACCCACTCCAGTATTCTTGCCTGGAGAATTCCATGGGCAGAGGAGCCTTGGCAGGCCACATTCCATGCGGCTGCAAAGAGTTGGACACGACTGAGCAACTGAACACAGAACACAAAGTAATTTAAAAAAAAAAAAAAAAAAACCCTCATGTTGGAAGTGCTCGGGATTGGACAAGTCTCCGGAGGTGGACTATGGACTCAGTTCTTGCCGTCCTCTCTTACGACTTGGCGAATGACTTATGGGGAGACTTAGAGATGACCACTGCCCTTCAGACTGAAAAATAATGAATCTGTCAGAATCAAAAGGAATCCAGCAGACTAGAAGATTGGAACAAAACCAGCAGAAGAAATTCAACAAGGATAATTCTAGGGTCACACATGAAGGTCCAAAGCACGCATTACCCAAGCATAAGCTCCGGTGCAGAGGAAGAGAACTCGGAACCGTGCCAAGCCCCCTGTAAAACACAGGATTGTTTGGCCAGCAGTAGGAACGTGGCCCGTGAGAAGGGGTCCCTCTTCAGGGGCTCCATGCTGCCCAGAGCACGTCTGGAGCCTTGAGTCCGCGTCAGGGTCTGCCCTTCCCTGTCCCAACCTAAACCGAGGGGGTGAGACCTGTGTTTGGAAGAACATCAGACCTGTGTTTTTAGGGAAGTTTCTAGCAGATGATTGTGGGCTGGTTTACTCTGCCCTTCACCCCACACCTAGACTCCTGAAGGTGGTGATGAGCACATGTTCTGAGAGCCCAGCCATCCATCACCGATGCCTCTGTTTCCTTCCGCAGAGATGGGGCTGCAGTGAGTGAGCCCCAGGGCAGACTGAGAAGGTGTTTGACTCTATTAACAGCCTCTGGTTCACATCCAAAGAAAGTTCCAAGACTTCCCTGGTGGTCCAGTGGTTAAGAATCTGCCTACCAATGCAGGAAGCACTGGTTTGACCACTAGTCCGAGAGGATCCCACAGGCTAAGGGGCAACCAGGCCTTTGTGGCACAACTACTGAAGCCCGAGCACCTGAAGCACATGCTCCATGACAAAAGATTTTCCACTGCAATGAGAAGATCAAGTACTGCAACTGGAGAGGAGCCCACCCTGTACTCACCACGGCTAGACAAAGCCTTTGTGCTAAAAAGAAAATAAATAAAATTTTTAAAAAGAAAGAAATGTCCAGAGACTCATGATCAATGTGGGGGCAAGACAGGAGACACTGGTGGCCAGTACCTGACATAAGCAGTCACAATCCAAGCCCCCTCCTTCAGACCCCATCTTCCACCATCCTCTCTCACCCCTGTTTTTAGGGAATGGTGAGCCTGGAGTGTACCTTTGGGACACACCCACTGGAAGTCTTCCCCAGACCCAAGGACTCACAGGAAAGTCATAGTTAGGCGGGTTCAGACTTGTGGCTTTCTGAACCTCAGCAGGAAGCAGATGGAAAAGAGGAGGAAGTTGGAAGGGGGAGGCTGGAGGCTGACCACCTGGCTGTGGGCCTGTCTCCCAGGTAGGGACGTCAGCCTCCAGTAGCCAATATCCAGAAGGAGATAAAGCAAATTCAGCTCCATGCAGCCTAGGTCAGCATCCAGATGCATCTGACCCAGAGCAGGACACAGACAGCGGCTGCAAACAGGGTCCATAGGATGGGGAAGCTTCAAAGCCAGGAGTCAGGCTCAGCCAAACACAGTGGAATCAGAGCAGGATTTCCAGACCCAGGAGACCAGGAGAGCTGGTCACACCATCAGCTGGTAAGTTTTGACTACAGCCACGTGACCGGAGCCAGACAAATCGAGCAGTCTCAGGTCGCTGAGGAAGTCTAGGACTCAGTGGACACTAGGATTCCACTGGCACTGAGGCCAGCAGATTTAAGGCCCAGGAGCAGAGACAGGGGCTCCCTGTGTGCATGGAGCTGGGGCCTTTAATGGCATCTACCAGGTATGGCGGGGCTTCCCTGGTGGCTCAGAGGGTAAAGAATCTGCCTGCAAGGCGCGAGAACCGGGTTCGATCCCTGGATTGAAAAGATCCCCTGGAGAAGGGAATGGTTACCCACTCCAGTATTCTTGCCTGGAGCATTCCATGGACAGAAGAGCCTGACAGGTTAAAGTTCATGGGGTCACAAAGAGTCAGGCATGACTAAACACTTTTACTTTTCACCAGGGTTTCCAGAAACGGCAGTGATCCATCTCAGGCCGGAGATCTGGCTCAGCCCCACAAACCCTGTCATCAGCTGGGTACAGTACCCTCCAACTGGTTATTGAAACCTCCCTCCAGGAAGCAGAAGAAAGCCGAATCACATCTTTTTGCCAAGGGGAGGAACTCCTTCAGCAGAAAAGCCATTGGGAAAGCCGATCTTGGAGGCATGGGTCACGCAGGCCCTTCCACAATCCTCCAGACCCATCCTCCGCCGGCTCCCAGCGTCCGATCCCTCCACCCAACTCCAGACCCTGTCCCCTCAGCAAACAGCCACCTTGCAACTGATCCCAGGAAAGCCAGAACTCTCCCACTGCTTGTTTTTTTAAAACCCACTCCTTTTTGTTGTTGTTGTGTTGCTTTATGCCAACTCTACAGCATTTTCAAAACTCAGAGAGACTTAACCACATCAGCTGCTTTGAACCATGCTATCCCGTGGTCCATTCCCAAGGGAGCTGAGACCCACGACTGCCCCCGGATATCAGGATCTGGCTTCCAGGCTGCTCTCCGTGGTGGCGGATGTTGTTGTTGTGTTACTTCTGTGCCTGTTAAAATTTTTAAAAATCATAACAAAGGTTGGCTTCTGGAGTTGCACAAGCTGAGGCCTCACAATGCTTGCTGTCGTACAGAGGCTGATTGCCCAACTCCATTTATCAAAGTGTCACTTCTTTGACAGGCCCTAATAAATATCCTGCCAGAGACCCCGCACCTGGCAGCCGTGCCACTCGGCAACACGCCGCTAACCTAATTTGCTAATTGCTGCTTTCCCCATTAATTTTAGTCCTGTCTTGTTTGGTGTTGACATGGAAGAAAAAGAAATAGGGTGGAAAAAAACAGACAAAAAAGAAAATATCTCGGGATCCCCCAGCACCCACCCCTCCCTCCCAGTCCTTCAACACACCATTCGCTCACACTCACACCTAAATACTAACTTCCTTCCCCCCATCTTTTCCTCATCCTGGCTGGTGGAGATTGAACATTTAAAGGTGCAGGGGCCAGATCTCACAAATCAGAAATCAAGACATGTGGCTGATAGTGGGATTTGAGGTTTGACAACAGGGCAGACGTAGAAATGCAAGAGACCAATGGTTACTGTAGCTAAAGTCATTCTAATCAACATCATTGCCTTTTGGGAAGAGATCAAAGAAGGCATCAAGGAATTAACAAGTCCAGACCATCAGTCATCAAATGTGGCCACATCCCAGAGTCCTCCAGCTCCAGGTCCCTCATTCCAGCCCCTCTCTGGGTCACAGGGGAACTCCGCCTCCTTTGGATAGCATCCCAAGCCTTGATGTCCAAGTTAACAGCACAATATAATGCTTAAGGGCAGAACTTCCCAGCCAGGACTGACTCTCTCGATCACTTGAATTAGCCCCAATCCTCTTCTTTTAGCTCTTCAACTCCCACCAAAAGCCCCCATTGATGGAGAGGTTTGCTCATAGATCATTACAAATAAGACAATAGGTTCAAAGTCCAGTTGGAGAGGCAAAGACAGAAGAAGGGGACTCCAGTCACAAGCCAAGAGGAAGGAAGACACACTCTTCTGAGATGAACAGAAGTTCCCATGTGAAAAGGGGGGATGGCTGTCTCATTCACTCAGCAATCTAAAGATGACCTCTTTCTCCATTTTGGTCCACGTGAGCCTTGGGTAGCCAGCTGTGGTCCAAAAACAGAGAGGATGAATATTTCACAGACTCCATTGTTACAGACTTCATTAGGGGCAAACCACCAGCAGCAAACAAGACAGCTTATAGCACTGCAACGTTTTATTTTAAAGTTGACATAGACAACGCATCCTTGTTGTAGAAAAGTTGACACCTTTGAAAAGGCCCAATGAAGAACCAAAAAAATCCCTCGGTGTCCTGACACTCCAAGACAAGGACCCATCAGCATCCAGCCCTTTTATCTCTCAAGTACATCCACAGGAATGTGTGGTATTTTGCACATGTGCTCAGTCGCTAAGTCATGTCCAACTCTTTGCGACCCCATGGTCTATAGCCCACCAGGCTTCTCTGTCCATGGGATTTTCCCGACAAGAATACTGGAATAGGTTGCCATTTTCCTCCTCATTTTACACATGGATCAAGCTATTTCACCTCTTGTCTTGCCTTTGTATTTACATATCAAGGAGCTCTTTCTATACCACTGAAAATATATCTCAAAAAAAAAGAAAGAAAGAAAATATATCTCCAGTCCCCTTTTTAGTCATTCATCAGAATTGATTTCACTAGTCCCATCTAGATGTACATTTAAGTTAGTTTCTTTTTTTTCCCTATCCACAATGCAGTGGTGAGTCTCCTTATATCTATAGCTCTGTGCATTTGCTTGTTACTGCCTGAGGATAAATGACTCAAGGGAGAAACACCAGTTTAAATGGTGCACACATTTAAATTTTAGATAAACTTTCTCACATCGTGTCTCCAGAAGAGGTAAATGAATTTACATTGATCTCCCATCGTGCATGAGAGTTTCACTCCCTTACAACCTTAAAGAAATCAGTAATTTTTAATGTTTAATCATTGCCAATCTTCCAAGTAACAAATGGTTTCTTTTTGCATTTCTTAAATTCTTTGGGAAGTCTGGTATGTCTTCATGTCTGAAGGACATTCAGGTTTATTTTGTGAATTACCTGTTCTTCAACTTTGCTTATTTTTGTCTCAGAGTACAGGAATCTTTTTAAAGATATTAGGGATACTGTTCCTCTGCCATGTATAAATTTTTCCTACCATGCAGTTTATTATTTCAAGCTTTTCTATAGTGTTTATTAAATGGAGAGTGGAAAATATCAAGAATATTTGCCCACAGTGAAATCTGCCATAAGGAAGTACGTGAGATAAATAGATTTATGGCCATATTCGCTCTGTCCAATATGGGATACCAGCTGACTCCCTAGTTTCACACCAACCAAGATGGAGAAAGGGATCATTTCAGACCTATGGGTAAGAAAGAAAGAAAAGAAAGTGAAGTTGCTCAGTTGTGTCCGACTCTTTGCGACCCCATGGACTGTAGCCTAAGAGGCTTCTCTGTCCATGGGATTTCCCAGGCAAGAATACTAGAGTGGGTTGCTGTTTCCTTCTCCAGGAGATCTTCCTGACCCAGGGATGGAACCCGGGTCTCCCGCATTGTAGGCAGACACTTTACTGTCTAAGCCACCAGGGAAGTCCAGGTGAGCAGCCCTAAAATTTACCCTCTCCTGACTATGGTTTCATGTTCATTTGCTCCTTTCCTAGGTGTATTAGACATTTCCTGGTGACTTGATTTCCAAAAAGTAGCCACTAGAGCCAATGGCGGAATTGTGCTCAAAGCAAGGCTGTGTGAGTAACCCACTCTCCAGGGTTCTCAGCTCAACAAGAGCCAGTGTCTCAGTCAGCGTCTGAGAGCTCGTGTGTGGCTGAAGCCTGAACAGAATCCCCAGTTCTTTGTCCCCAGATCACAGCACAGATCATGTATCCTCACCAAGAAGAGAGGTTTGCCTGGGAGAGGGGGACAGAGCAGGTGCAGGAAGCAGCTAAGGAGGAATAGTATGTGAGTAAGTCAGCAAGCCCTTTATTGATGGTGGAGAGTGAGGTATAGGTGGTCACATACACTAGAGGCAGAGGACCGAGGACAATGCCCACCCATGCAGATGTGTGTGTGTGCACTTCTGCTTCAGAGTGTCCATGGGGTGTGAGCAAAGCTATGCACCAGGCACCTGGGCAGGATGGGAGGGGGTGGTGAATGAGCAAAGTTGATAAGAAGATGTCCCAGAACATCTCTGCCTAAGGATTCCCATGGAACTAAGTGCATAAAGATGAGCGTGCCTGGATGGAAAATGGAGACGTGTGTGTGTGTGTGTGTGTGTGTGTGTGTGTGTGTAAGATTGTAAAATCAGACATCAGACCCAGAGAAATAATTTTTACGAATGTCTTTCAGATTCCCACAGTCAGTTCTAGAGGGACGGAGACTATATCAGGACTGAGACCATGCTCCTTTACATACCTGCTGCTGCTGCTGCTGCTGCTAAGTCGCTTCAGTCGTGTCCAACTCTGTGCAACCCCATAGACGGCAGCCCACCAGGCTCCCCTGTCCCTGGGATTCTCCAGGCAAGAACACTGGAGTGGGTTGCCATTGCCTCCTCCAATGCATGAAAGTGAAAAGTGAAAGTGAAGTCGCTCAGTTATGTCCGACTCTTAGCGACCCCATGGACTACAGCCTACCAGGCTCCTCCACCCATGGGATTTTCCAGGCAAGAGTACTGGAGTGGGGTGCCATTGCCTTCTATTCTTACTGCAAGACCCAACTCATTTGTCCCCCTCCTCCCTTACTAGCCTCCATAGAAGAGTCTACCCCAAGACTTCTGTTCTATAATACTTCCCAGAGCATATTACAATTATCCACGTGACTGTATTTTCCCCCTTATTAATCCATGAGATGCTCCATGTTGGAACCCATGGGCCTGCATTTTATATCCCTCTATACCACAGGGTCAGGTTCCTGACCTCAGCAGGTAAAATAAACATTTGCAGAATGAACTTTTGGACACTGGCTTTCATATCCGTGTGGAGGGGCTGGGGTCACATGCTCTTGAATTGGGTGCCAGCTACAAGGCAGAACAAAGACATTTGGACACTCCTAGTTCTACTAAGCCAGTGACAGGAAGAAAACAGGTATATATGCCTGGGCTTAGTTGATCAAAAGAGTCAATCAAAGTCCCCAGGGACCTCCACAGTTGTCAGGTAGGTGAGCATTGAGAAGTCATATTTCCTTTACCACAATCTAAAATGAGGGTAGCAAACTTTCTTCTTCTTTTTTTTTTTTTGGATAAATTCAGTCAACTTCATTTTTCAGGCATTTCGAGATAAACATGGTCAAAAGCATCACTCTTACCCTCTTGCTCCTTCTCCCCAGTATAGCAGCTAAGTTCCCAGGAGTTCGGGGCTTCATGGTGTTGGGAAGGGCAACTTGCCCACGATTGCCTTCTATCCCCTGTTAGGACCCATAAAGATGTGTCTCATCTTGGTGAGGCAAACTGTTTCTTAAAAGACCAGACAGTAAATCAATTAGATTTCAACAAAACAATTTAAAAAAAAAAGGACAAGAAAGTAAATAATTTTGGACTTGTGGATCATATGATCTCTGTGGCTTCTACTCAATACTGAAGATTGAAAGCAAAGATCATACATGAATAGAAAAACTCCAGAGTCTGCCAACCCCTGATTTAGCATTCTGAAGAAGAGAAAAGTGGGCCTCAGACCCACAACAGTGACAGCGATAGTTCTGGATATCAAGAGATTCTAAGCCATCAGGACCCTTTCTGAGAACTACTCAGTCAGACCCCATCCTGGCATTCAGCAACATGCCAAAGTAGAGACCTGCCAGAGACTGACAACAGGGCTGTGGTGTGTGGTTGCCAGGCTGTGCACTGCACAAATCTAGGAAGTTCTATTCAGTTATACTGTGATGTAAATGAATTGGAGAAGGAAACGGCAACCCACTCCAGTATTCATGCCTGGAAAATCCCATGGACCGAGGAGCCTGGTGGGCTACAATCCATGGGGTTGCAAAGAGTTGTACATGACTGAGCGACTTCTGTGTCTGTGTGTGTGTGTGTGATATGAATGGTATCCTTCTCGAGTTGTGAAAGGTGTCAACCCTGCCTGAGGGTCACCAAGGAGCCCCACATTTATGAGGAAGTTTCCCTGGCTGGTATTCTGATCTAGAGAATTCCATGCACTGTATAGTCCATGGGGTCACAAAGAGTCAGACACGACTGAGCGACGTTCACTTTCACTTCACTTTCCCTGGCTGGTGGGGGAGCCAGACAGACTCTTGGCTGCTCTTCCACTAGTTCACATACTTGAAGGACAAGGGTGTCTCCCCCAAGATAGGGGCTGCAAGCTATTGCTCCTTTGGAAACAGTTTGATGGGGACTTTCACCTTGCATAGGTAGTTCAAGAATGAGGGGGGCCAGGGCTGAAGGGTCCCTAAAAGGAGTGGATCACAGACTGTGTTGGGAACTGATGAAAAGCTATTCCTACTGAAGCTGAAAGGGCATGTGACTTGGGGACAGAGGACTGCCTGGCCCCACTGTGCCTCCACTGTGGGCTTCCTGCTCTCTGCCCCAGGTTGCTCAGGACCCAAGGGTTAGCAGGGGCCTCCGGAATATCCAGCCCCTCAGCCCACCTAATTAGCATGGGTTGACCCTGAGATGGAGATGGGATCCACTTGCATCCTCGTAGACCACAGGGCCCAGCCCCTCAGAACCAGCACAGGAACCACTCCAGAACTCGCCCCTCCCCAGAAGTCCCCAGAGCCTGCTACAGCTGACCCCACGTCCCGCCCAGGATAAGCCTGCAGCCCAGATCTCCATTAAACTCCTCTGAGCTTCTCTCCAATAGCTACAGATGAACAAAATATTGCCTTGTTCCCCGTTACGTTAAAAGGGCCTAGTAAAGAATAATGGCAAAGATGCTCGCAGCCAAAAGCTGCTCTTGATGGCCCTTTAAGCGAGATTTACAGCAGGCATTTAGCAGTGTCCCTGGAACGTTTGCTGGCTCCGATCGGTAGGAAGTCTATGCAGCGCGCCTCCCCGGACTGGCATACAGGGCCATCCTTCATCCCGGGCAGCTCTGCTTGCCCCCTGCACGGTTCTGGCTCCCCCCAGGCCCTGCCCAAGTCCATTAGGCCCCTCTCTGGGCTGCCCACTAATAATCCTGGCTGTCAGATGTCTTAGGACAAGGCCAGCAAAGCCCATCCTGACCGAGGTGCTGGGCGGCCATGAGATGTACTGGGATCTGAGAAACTGAGGCAAGGATGGGGGGTAGAGAAGAAGACAGAAGGGGTAGGGGGACCCTGGACAACAGAGGGCCCCATCCATTTGTTTATTTAATACGGATTTATCAAGCCCCTGCTATATACCAGGCAAGATGGGCTGAAAGGTGCACAAAACTAGCATGTTTGTGCCCTGCCTTTAAGAAATATTATCTGTGACTTCTCTGGTGTTCCAGTAGTTAAGACTCTGCCTGTCAATGCAAGGGACACGGGTTCAAGCCCAGATCCAGGAAAGATCCCACCTGCTGGGGGACAACTAAGCCTGTGCACCACAACTACTGAGCCAGCTCTCTAGAGCCCGTACTCTGCAACAAGGGAAGCCACCACCACGAGTAAGCCATGCACCCCAACTAGACAGCAGCCCCCCGCTGCAATTGCCCAGTGCAACCAAAAAAATAGATAAATGTAAAAGTACTGGAAGAAGAAACATTATCTAGAGGGCAAAAGACATATTAAACTACCAAGAACAGTAAAATACAGTAACTGTTTTGATAAGGAGAGCCCAAGGTGGGAGCCCATGTGTCCAGGCTTAAGGCTCTCCCTGGGGACATGGGACTTTCCTGAGACGCAGACCTGTGTTTGTTCAATATGGTAGCCACCATCACCTGGGTCATAGAGTGTGTGAAGCATGATTCCTGCCAACTGAAGTGTATCTGTGAGTGTAAAACACACACTGAATCTCAAAGAAAGAATGCAAAATGTCTCATGGGTAATTTTTATACTGATTATATATTGAAATGATAAGATCTGGGATAATTTGGGTTGCGTAAGACGAACTATCAAAATTAATGTCACCTGTTTCTTTTTACACTTTTTAAATATCACTGCTAGAACATTTGAAAGTACAGGAAGATGGGGTTCATATATATATATATATATATATACACTGATACAATGGAATATTATTCAGTCATGAAAAAGAGTGAAATGCCATTTGCAGCAACATGGACGGACCTAGCAATTATCATACTAACTGAAGTAAGACAGGGAATGAAAGAATACTGCATTAAGTGTTATATGGAATCTAGTTTTTAAAAAACGATACAAATGAATTTATTTACAAAAGAGAAATAGGCTCACAAATTTCAAAAATAAACCTATGATTACCAAAATGGAAATCTTGTGGGGAGAGGGACAAATTAGGAGTTTTGGATTAGCAAATACATACTACTATATATAAAATAGATAACCAACACAGACCCATTGTATAGCACAGGGAACGCTACTCAATATTCTATGATAACCTATATGGGTAAGACTCTGAAGAAGAGTGGATATATGTACAAGTGAATCACTTTGCTGTATACCTGAAACTAGTACAACATTGTAAATCAACTATATTCCAATAAAATTTTTTAAAAAGAAAGTACATAACTGACTCCTATTTGTGTCTGACATCATATTTCTATTGGACAGCATGATCTAAAGGATGCATAAGAATGAGCCAAATGATGGGATTAAGTGTACCAACTGAGAATTAGGAAGACAATCTACCCAACGAAATGAAAGCCAAAGTCTGGATCCAACAGACAAGCTGGGCTCCAGGCAGAGAAACTGAGGCAGAAGAGCCTTTGCTAGATTGTATAAGCATGTTGAATGTCTGGCTGTAACTCTGTGGGTAAACAGATGTCTGAAGCCCATGCCAGGATGGTGGGTCTCTGGCCACAAATCTACCCCCAGTGTGATCTAAATCTGGGGGTGAGAGGAATAGGGAGACCCTCCCAGGACCAGCCAGCTCTAGCACACCATTGCTCCATCCCATTTCCAGCAAATAAATCCCTGTGTTGGGGTTTCTACTACCAACGAAACACCCACCTCCCCCAAGAGTGTCTTCATCTCCTAAGGCAACTTACTCCAGATTGGAGAATGTTGGGGCCAAATTCCCCAAATGAAAGGTGAACAAGAAAAACATACTCCTTAACTTCATTAAATTTACATCTAGACCTGGATGGCAAATTAATGACATTCATCCATCATTTCCCATTCCCGTATCCCTGACAGACATCACTAATCAACTGCAGCATCCTGGGACTCACATTCCTTTTCAGGAGGCTGCTGCCAATCAATTAAGGACAAGCATGTGGGATGAAATCTCCTTGCCAACCCTGATTTGGACTTTAGGGTTTAGACAAGGATTTTCTGAGTACCTCCCACATGTCAAACAAAAATCTGGGAATTTATAAACTGTGATATTCCCCTGTTACAAATGAGGAGATGGCCGCCCAGATAGAACTTTACTAGCAAGACTCTGTAATGACCCAGGTCCAGTGGTACGGAGCCTCATCATCAGTCCTCAGAATACAGAAACAAAAGTTTTGATAGGTTTTTTCCAGCTTTATTGAGGTCTAACTAACAAAACTGTGAGATATTTAAAGTGTACATTGTGGTGATGTGATATATGTATCCATTATGTAAGGAGTACCACCATCTAGTTAGTTAAAACATCCATCAACTCATATATCTATCTCTTTTTTTCCTGCCTGTGATGAGAACATGTAAGTTCAACTCTCTTAGCAAATTTCAATGGTACAATAGTCACTGTGTTGTACATTAGATCCTCAGACCTTATCCATCATTTTTTTTTTTTTTTTTTTTTGGCTGCACTGGGTCTTCATTGTGGCATGCAGCTTTCTTTTGTTGCAACTCACTGGGCTTCTCCTGCCACAGAGCACAGGCTCTAGAGTAAGCGGGCTCAGTCATTGTCCCTTGGCATGTGGGAACTTAGTTCCTGACCAGGGATTGAACCCGAGTCCCCTGCATTGGAAGGTGGATTCTTAACCACTGGACCACCAGGGAAGTCCCTTGATCCTGTTTATCTTATAGCTGAAAATTTGTACCCTTTATCAGTCTCTCCCTATTTCCTCACCCCACAAAGGAGCAGGAGGTTTAAAAATGTGTCAGACATCTGTTGAGGAAAATCTTCACACTGTGGGCTCAGCGGGGGTCCTAGGACCATGGCCTCCTGTGTCAGGCTGTGCTTTCTCCCCACCCTCCAGGCTGCCCACCCAGCCTCTGCCCTGAGTTCCTTCTTCTCAGAGCAGACAGTCTTCTGAGCATCCTTGGGGCATGTGGGGTGAGAAGGAAACTGCGGGTTCCATTGCTGCTGGGTCCACCCAACACAGAGAAGAGGAGGGCCCCTCATCAACCCGGGCCTCGGACACTCAGCCAGTCTCCTGGTACAGCCTGAGGGCCTCCCGCTGAACCGTGCTTCTCAAATGGTGCTGTGTATCAGGATAACCTGTGAAGCTCTGAAAACTCCCATTTCCCCATCCCATCCCAGACCTATCACATCAGGACCGCAGGGGACCCTGCACCAATGTTTCTGAAGCTCCTTCAGTGATTCTAGGGTGCAGTCAAGTCTTGAGATTGCTGTCCGAGAGTGTCTTTCTCTGGCCATCTCCCCTCCATGGGCCCTGGGAGGACAGAGCTGCCTGCAACTTGCACTGAGTCGAGTCAGCTCTGCAAGGTGAGGTCCGAGGCAGAGACAGGCGGCTGGCCTGCCAGCTGCTTGCCCTCCAAACCCCACCCCCTGCCGGGCTCAGTGCCCAGCCATGCCAGGCCCCCTCCCCCAGGCGCCAACTCTTCCAAATCAGAACAGGCGGCCAGAGTTCAGGGCCCGCTGGCGTTCTCCCGGTAAGCACCTTTGGTTCCAGCCTCAGAGCTGTTAATTAAAGAGCTGTGATTAATGAGGAAGCACTCCCAGTCCCCATCTAGGATGAGAGGTCCTGGGGATGCTGACTTTGCGGGAGGAATCTGCAGTCAGATTCCAACCGGAGCTATTTATAGTTCAGGCTCCGGAGGCCCGTGCCTCTCCTTCTCCTCCTCGCCTTCCCTCCTTCCTCCCCGCCATCCCCACCGCACCCCACGAAGGGGCAGAGAGCTGGAAATATTTATGGAGGAAGCATGTTTAAAGGAGTAAACCTTCGTGTGGATGCATCCGTATTAATCTATCCAAATACACACTCCATCTACATATATTCATGGAATGCCTACTAAGCGCCAGGCTGCACGCTGGCTGATAAGGTTGCCACTCTCATTAACAGTGGCCCAGCCCTTGTTCCGGTGGAGTCTGCACCTCAGGGGAAGAGTCATTACCAAGGGCATCTACAGGTACGCAAGCACTCCATGGGAGAGGACCGTGGCTCCATGCAAGGGCTGAAGACCCACACGAACAGCAGACCACCTCCATCCATACTTTTAATGTGAAAACAGGGAGTCAAGGTCCCATACAGATAATGTACGGCAGAGTCCAAATTCAAGACTTCCCAAATCCATTAACTCCTCTTCCCAGACACAGAGCTGGATGACATCTGGTAACCCCAGTCTCTGTGACCTCCATCTCCCCTGGGGTAACACAGAGCATGTGTCGGAGTCCCAGCCCCAGGGAACCTGGGGAGTGACGAGTGGCTCTCCCAGGATGGCCCAAGCCAAAGCTCAGTTCTCCAGGCTCTGGCTGGTGAAATTCAGGGTGACCTCTTGAAGGCGCAGAGTCTCCATTGACCTGAATCCCCAAAAAGCTTTGCAGAGCAGACCTTGCCCCCAGTTCTCCCACCAAGAGGACTTGATGTGAGTGAGATATAAACTTCATTGTCCTGAGCCCCTGAGATGGCAGGGTTTACCTGTTATAGCAGCTAGTGTCACCCAAACTGATAAAGCAGATCTGCTGCTCTAGAAACAGGGAAACTGAAGACAGACCTGTTGCCTGTTTTAATTATTATTCATTTATTTATTTTTGGCTGTCCTGGGTCCTTGTTACTGTGTGCAGACTTTCTCGAGTTGAGGTGAGTGGGGGCTATTTTTTGTTATGGGGTGCAGGCTTCTCCTTGCAGTGGCTTCTCTGGTTGCAGGGCACAGGCTCTAGGCACACAGGCTCAATAGTTGCCCCCAGCATGTGGAAGCTTCCCAGAGCAGTGGTTGAATCCTTGTCTTCCCCTGCATTGGCAGGTGGATTCTTAACCACTGGACCACCAGGAAAGTCCACATCTACCTGCTCTAAATATGAGGTCTACTACCCCTTAGGAAGAGTCAGTGACTCTGTAACACATTCTGTGAACAAGTACCTCTGGGGATGAGGGGCAAGGGTGCTCTGCATCCTTCATGGACACCTTCTGAGCAGGTCTTGCTCATGGTCTCTGAATCAGCCCTGAACTGGCTCCCAGTCGTGGGCCTACTCTCTACCCACTCTTGCAGCTGGAATCAAGGTGGTCCACCCCCACACTACCTGGGGATGGAAGGGGCAGAGGGTGAGAGAGCACAGAGGCGTCTTCCTAGAACCAGATCAGAACTGTGGCGTGAGTTCTCCCAGAGAGGTAAAACCCCGCACTCGGCTTGGGCAGCATTTGGCTGGAAAGAAAGTGAAGTCGCTCAGTTGTATCCAACTCTTTGCGACCCCATGGACGGTAGCCTGCCAGACTCCTCCATCCATGGTCAGAAGGAGCCCTGGAATTCAAGGGAGAAGAACTGGTACACATCCTGGGAAGGCTGTGGGACAGCAGCTCGGCCTCAACTGCCTCCTTCATAAAATGGGCACAATGTCTGACCCACAAATGACAAAAAGCTTCAACCTTCCTGCAAACAGTAGTTCATAGAGGGAAGGGCATGCGGAAGAACCAGAGCTGGTGAGAAGCTGCAGGCTGCTGACTGACCAACGCTAGGGCCACCCTCTGTCCAGACCTCTCAGTGTACGAACTGTCCTCCTCGTTGAAGACAGTTCCAAGTGAGGTTTGTATTAGTTGTAGCCAAAGGCATTCTAACTCACCTATAAGACAAAACACATAACAGCTCTGTGATTCTATTTCCCCAACTGAAAAATGGGAACCTCATTCATTTTTTTCAATGAAAATTTCTAACGGGACACATCATAATTGTACCCACCTTACCACTATCCCACACCATGGGAGGGGTGAGCAGTGACATGGGCCTGCCATCTAAAGAGCTATTCACATTCAAGAGCAGTTTGCAAATCCACTTCTGTCCCGACGGAGCTGTCAGTGTCTATGCAGTTTATTTTCCACACGGGTCCTCACATCTTTTACAGATTCCAAACTCTCTGTTTAGATGAGATGTTTCTCAAAAGCCCAGCATCCCCCATGGCCATAACGGATGACAGTCAGCTGTGTCTAAGCCCAGTGAGTTTCTAAGGAGGCTGGGCAAGAGGAGGCTCATCCAGCTCTGCTTTGTGGCTGTTGTTTAGTCACTAAGTTGTGTTTGACTCTTTTGCAACCGCATGGGCTGTTCATGGAATTTCCCAGGCAAGAATACTGGAGTGGGTTGCCATTTCCTTCTCCAGAGGATCTTCCAGGTCCAGGAATTGAACCCTCAGCTCCTGCTGTGTCTCCTGCTTTGCAGGCGGGTTCTTTACTGCTGAGCTACTGCGGAAGCCAGTGTGAGAGTGAACGACTCATCTGTCCTATTCAAGGATAGAAAGTCACAACAATTCTGACCAGAGAAGCAGAAGGAGGGAAGTCCGTGTTTGGTCAAAGGCTGTGATGCTGAATTTAACATGTCAACTCTACTGGCCTGAAAGATGCCTGGTGGCTGATAAAACACTATTTCTGGGTGTGTCTGTGAGGATGCTTCCGGAAGAGATTAGCTTTTGAATCAGTGGACTGAGTAAAGCCGATGGCCCTTCACCCTTACCTGCATCATCTAATCCACTGAGGGTCACTGAATAGAGCAAAAAAGCAGAGGAAAGATGGATGTGCTCTCTGCTTGTGCTGGGACATCCGTCTTCTCCTGCCCTTGGACATCATGCTCCTGGGCTTCTAATTCAGACCGAGATTTACACCACTGGCTCCCTGGTTCTCAGCTCTCCTGGGTCCAGTGTGTGAACAGAGGGCTGGGGGCTTCTCAGCCTCCATATACCTGTGAGCCATTCCTTCATAACAGAGCTCTTTCTGTGCATCCATCTATCTATCTATGTTTATCTATCTATGCATCTATCTACATAGCTAGATAGCTAGATAGATGACAGATAGACAGATCTGATAAAAAGATAGACAGACAGATACATATCTGACTGGTTTTATTTCTCTGGAGAATCCTGACTAATACACTGATATCCCAAAACTTTAGTAAAATGCCCCATCTCAGTTCTTGGTATGAGTGCCAAAGAAAGAGCTGACTTTCTGACTGTCATGGCAAAGAAGCCATTGTAAAGGCAGCTGCAGAACCCAAAGCGACCAGAGTCTCAGAGGCAGGGGAGGCCCAGAGAGGAGCCATAACTTCCCCAAGATAACACAGCGCTAGGGGCAGAGCTGGAATTCAAAAGCAAGTCACCTTTCTCCCCGTGCAATCAGTGCCCTCATGCACCTCAGAGACTGTGTTCCCAGTCACCCCGACCCTCCTGCCACCCACTCAGTTTCCTTCCATGCTTCCCAGACTCATCTCCAGGGGAATGAAGAGTCTGCAAGACCGTAAGACTAGGTGAGGCCGAGCCCTGCTTGGTGCTGAAGACTGGTGTGTGTGTGCCCAGTGTACATGCCTGCACAGCTACCTGCTTTGCCTGACCAGAAGCTTGTGTCTTGTAAGTTAGGACAACTTAGGAAATTATTCTGGTCCAGGATCCTGCAGCCCCTTCCACGGGAGGGATCATAGCAGATTCACTTGCTTTAGGGCCTTGAAGGCGCTGAGGGGGCGGGGGGCTCCAGGAGCACCTGGGGTCTGTGAGCTGTTTGCACCGTCCACAACTCCCAGCACAGCAGTCGGGCAGACAGAGAAAAAGGCTACTGAATGAGCTGCCAAGGAAACACTTTACTCAGGACTTCTGGGCCAATACCTGTTCTCTTCCGGCCCTGTATCCTTGGCCCCCAGTAGGGGCTGGATAGGGTCCACAGAGGTCTTAGGAAATGATCTATATGACAGAAGAGAGAGAGGAAGATAAAAAGATTGAACTGATCAGTCTTTTCACTGTGTCAATTCTCCCCCATCCAGCTCGCCCTCCAGAAGGCTCTGCCCATACCATCTCATGCTCTGGACAACCCCAGCCAAACCCGGGCACAGAGCCCATCTCCTCTGCTTGGTCACTCAGGGCTCTCCAGCCCTTGATCACAGCCCTCCAAGCCCACTCTGCCCCCTCCAATTTCTTTATATCTTCTTTGAACCTGCTTAAAACCCTTCATTCTCATCATCCAAATAGATTGCGCTACCTCTGCAAACATCACCCATTTCCTTTTTGTCAGCCTGGGCTCATCTGGAGTTTAAAATTTCTCAATTCTGGGACTTCTCTGCTGGCGCAGTGAATACGAATCTGCCTGCCAGTAGAGGTGACACGGGTTTGATCCCTGGTCTGGGAAGATTCCACATGCCGCGGAACAACTCAGCCCGTGCACCACAACCACTGAGCCCGTGTGCTGCAACCACTGAAGCCCACACACCTAGAGGCCATGCTCTGCAGCAAGAGAAGCCACTGCCACGAGAAACCAGCACGCCACTATGAAGGGTTGCCCCCACTCACCGCAACTAGAGAAAGTGGGAGCATAGCAACGAAAACCTAGCACAACCAAAAATAAAAATAAGTAAATTTTTTTTTAATTCTCAGTTCTGTTTTGCACTTGAAAGAGATCTTTTCCATTCTTCCTCCAGCCCCTTAAAGTCCTCATAAAGCCGCCTTCCTGAAGTCCCATCATGAGAGCTTCCTGGAGCTCCCCTCCCTGTTTCTATATGGAGGAGCACATCCCTGCCCTCCAGCGCCCAACCCCAGCTCTGCATCACCAAGGAGACCAGAGGCAGCGCAGGAAACTCAGAGCTCCCCCTGGAAGGACTCAGGCTGTCCCCAGGGAACTACCTGAGCCCAGCCTTCTGCTCTGCCCATGGCAGGCTGGCCAGACCAGCCTCTTCATTCAGTCCAGCACAACTGAATAAGGCAACAGGGCAAGGCTGAGCCCCACATTGCAAACCACCCACTCCCGAAGTCTCCACATTCTCCCCTCCCTTGGGCAAGTCCCTGAGCAAACATATGCTACCTGGCTGGAACCCTGTTTTTACACACGCACTCACACACACTGTACATATGCACAGTGACCAGGAACACACTCAGATATACATCCACACATACAAACAGAATCACCAAATAAGGGCTTCCCCAGTGGTTCAGTGGCAAAGAACTCACCTGCAATGCAGAAGCCACAGGAGCCTTGGGTTCGATCCCCTGGGATCGGGAAGATCCCCTAGAGGAGAGCATGGCAACCCACTCCAGTATTCTTGCCTGAAGAATCCCATGGACAGAGGAGCCTGGTGGGTTACAGTCCCTAGGGTTGCAAAGAATCAGACACAACTAAAGCTTCTTAGCATGCACGCAAGGGAAAAGAGTTATCTGAGCACACACACATACACAACACTTGCACACATGTGTATTTACCACCATACCCCTGAGCATACACACGACCATGGTTACACATGTCTGTGCCTGGTCCTAAATACCCAGCAGCACACACAGAGATGCACAAGAACAAATGCACAGGCACACATCATAACTCACCCACACCTGTGCACGTGCAGTCACAGGGCTGCACACACATCGCCAGAGCACAGGTTGCAAGTGCACGAACATACACCCAGCTACACACATCCTGGCTCACAAATACCCAGCCACACCCAAGCGCTGCTCTGAAAGCCCAGATGAAGAGGGAGTCCTGCTCTAGACCAGCAAGGAGGCAGTGGATGTTCCAATCGAGTCGCAGCCATTAGCTCTCTAATTAAGGTCCACTCGCCACTCTCTGGACACAAGGACCCGCACACCCACACCTGGCTTGGATCCTGGGCATCTCCACGGCTGCAGATGGGCCAGCCGCTGCAGCCCAGAGGCTCCGTCTGGGTGTAATTAGGGATGAGACTCAGCTGAAGAAGTCACAGCCAACCAACCGCTTATTTTTTCTCTTCCAGGAGAGATGGAAATGCCAGCTCCACGGCACTTCTTCTCAGGTCCTAATTATACCTCTGGCTCTGGCTCCCCTCTGCACCCTGCCACACCCTGCATCCCCATCATACACACAGACACACACACAGACACACACACACACTGAGAACTAGAGGTGACGGCCCCAGGTCAGCACAGGCCTGCAGCCTCCAGTATTGCCTGGCCCAAGGCCAAAATGGGAACCAGTGAAAGTATCTCTGCCCCGACCTCAACCCCCTCCCCAGCCTACACCCACCCAGACAGAGCCCCTCACTATCCCTCCAAGCAGGCCCTTTTTCCTCCAGCCAGTTTGTGTTGGTTTCCTAGGGCTGTCACAGCCAAGTATCACACACTGGGCAGCTTAAACAACAGAAATTCATCATCTCCTGGTTCTGGAGACCAGAAGTCCAGGGTCAAGGTGTCAGCGGGGGAGGGCTCTGGGGGAGACTCTCGTCCAGGCCTCTCCCCTCACTGCTGGTGGTTTGCCAGCAATGCTTGATGTTCCTCGGTTTCCTAGTAGACGAATCACCCTCCTCTTAGCCCAGATCATCACATGGCATTCTCCATGTGCGCCTGTCTGACTCCAAATCCCCCTTTTTGTACGGACACCAGTCATTTTGGATCAGGGCCCATTCTAATGACTTCATTTTGACTTGATTGCCTCCGTAAAGACCAATCCAAATAAGACCACATTCTGAGGTCCTGGGCAGGGCTAAGACATCAACATACGAGGGGTGGGGGGCGGGGTGTACAGGAGACAACACTACCCTGGTGATGCTCCTACACACCCGTTCACACCTTGTGACCCAGCTGCAGGCCCTTCCTGCCTCTCACTGCTGCTCTGATCCATGGTTCAGAGTCCATGGGCATTTCTGGAAGTTCCACAATGCAGAGATGAGACCTGATGCAAATAGTTCAGTAACTCCAGTACCAGGCCGGAGAGGGAGGAGTTGGCCCTCACCTTTCCTGCATCAGGCAGGGGTCCCTGCTGATCCCCAGAACACACCAAGCATTTCCCACCTGGTGCCTCTGCTCGTGATAGTCCCAAAACTGGAACACTCTCTCATCAGGTTGCCTGTGGTCGTTCTTTCTCCTCCTTAGCCCTTCACTTAACTGCCAGCTGCTCAGAGATGCCTACCCTAATCACCCCAACTAAAAGTGGTCCCCTCTGTCATTCTCTGTCATCGCCACCTGCATGGCCTTTATCATCATTCCACCACTGGTTCACATCTGCATATCTGAGTTCACCACTCAATATAAATTCCCTGAGGGCTGGCTATATATCTGTCTTGTTTAAGATGGAGAGGAGGGAGTGAGTAGAAAAAGATGGGAGGGAGAAGGGAAAGAAGGAAGAAAAGAAAGAAGGAAGGGAGGGAGGAAAGAGGAGAGAAACTGGAGGTTCACATGGTCTAGAGCAGGGTTCTCAACTTCTGTTGACCACTATCGTCATTTAGAATTCACTTAATTGTCAGAGGGGACTGTCTAGATGTCTAAACGCATCCCATTAGATACCACTCTCCCAGGGCTGTACCCAACCAAAAATTTCCCGAGGTAGTGCTAAATGTCCCCTAAGGGGCAGAATCACCTGTCTGTGAACCACTGGTCTAGAAGTTTCAACCTGTTTTCAACGGTTGAACTCTCATTTCAAACAATTTTATATAGAAGCCCAAAGGGTTAAATGCATTCCAGTGGAAATGCCTTAGGGCTTAGTATTTGTCAGCAACTCCATACCAATGCCACGTAACAGCTACCCCAAAATGCCAAGGCTTCTAACAACCAGCCTCTGCTCTCATATGCCCAGGTCCACAGGTTGGCTGGGTTCAGCTTTTCTAGGCTCCACCTCCAGCAGAAAGTTGTCTTCACTTATCTTCAGGCTGAAAACTGGGTTCAGGTCTGCTCCAGCCACGTTCACGCTGAGACTGACGTGTCTTCATAACAGCCGATCTTTAGCAATGCTGCAGGTAGAGCTGACCATACAAGCATGTTTACAGCTTCTTCTTATATCAGGTCTGCTAATGTTTTGGTGTCATCTGAGCAAGACTAACATCAGTAGGGCAGGGAAATATGACTCCATCCCATGAGGGAGGTGAGAAAACAGTAATTCATCTATTCTAAGCATAGTTGTGTTCAGTCGCTGAGTCCTACCCGACTCTTTGTGACCCCAGGACTGCAGCACGCCAGGCTTCCCTGTCCTTCACTATCTCCTGGAGTTTGCTCAAAGCCATGTCCATTGAGTTGGTGATGCCATCCAACTATCTCATCCTTTATTGCCCCCTTCTCCTCCTGCCCTCAATCTTTTCCAGCATCAAGGTCTTTTCCAATGAGTCAGCTCTCAACTTAAGAACATGTTGATTTAGAGAACTGGAGCTCAAGGGAAAGACCAAGCCATGGGCCTGCAACTGACTTCTCCACAGTTTCAATGGCTCCCAAGAGCATCACAGGCCTCCAGACCCAGGGGGAGTGCAGCAGCTCCCATATCACAATCACAAGCCTGTGTGCTCCGTCACACTTCACGCCCTGGCCATCCTGAACACTTGGAAGTGTAACTTTCATTCAGCAATATTTTTCCAGTATCTCCTCTGTGCTGGATGCTGTCCAAGGCACTGGGGACCTAGTGGTGAGCCCGGCGCACACAGCCAAGTGGGATGAATGACCCACTGCTGTGGGGGAAGCCCAACAGCCACACCAAGGGTACTATTGCAAGTCACCATCTCTTCCTTCTCTGATGAACATTCCTGGCATTGCACTTTTCTAAATCAGCCTCTGGGGCTCAGAAGGGCTGTTTTCCTGCCGCAGCTCCAGCCCCTCAAACCGGGATCCTTTTGATTCGGCAACTTGTCTCGTCAAGATATCATCACGTCTAAATCGAGGCTGTGTCAGCAGCCCCATGAAAATGAATAATGGCCGCAATTATGACCCATATAACAGCCCAATAAAACCTAATTAAAATGATCCACATCCCATCTGCCAAGTGCAGGGCAAGGCAGCCAGGGAAGGATGGAGACCCAGCCAGTGCAAGGAGAGCCAGAAATGTAAAGAATAATAATAATATTTATATTATAATAAATACATTATATAGTATTAGCATACTCTAAGACAATATAATTATGATAATAACATTATCGCTGCCACTAATATTTATGATGTGTTTATTGTGTGCCAATAGGAGCTGTGCTAATAGGAGCTGTCATGATACGTCAAATCTCTATCACCCCATTTAATTATCGCTAACTTGCCATCAATAAGTGCTAGCATTATCCCCATTTACAGATGAGGAAACTGAGGCACACTGCCAATTACACTGCCAATACGTGGTCAATACACTGCCAATAAAAGGTCAGGCTCTATCAGGGCCTGGCAGGTAATAGGTGTTCAGTACTTATGTGCTGAACACATGAAGGGATTTGGCCAAGATTCATCCCGGGTGGCACTAGTGGTAAAGAGCCCACTTGCCAATGCAGGAGACATAAGAGACGTGGGTTCGATCCCAGGTTGGGAAGATTCCCTGGAGAAGGAAATGGCAACCTGCTCCAGTATTCTTGCCTGAGAAATCCCATGGACAGAGGAGCCTGACATGCTACAGCCCATAGGGTCACAAAGAGTTGGACACGACTAAAGCGACTTAGCGCACACCCTCACGTTAGGTAACCCAAGAAGTCACAGAAACAAACAACGAACCTTTATTCAACACCACATCGATCTAGGAGTTGAACAAGAAACAAAGTGGGAGAGCAGGATTAACATATATTCACTACCATGTGCAAAATAGATAGCTGAAAACCGAAAGTCACTCAGTCGTGTCTGACTCTGTGATCCATGGAATTCTCCAGGCAAGAATACTGGAGTGAGTAGCCTTCCCCTTCTTCAGGGGATCTTCCCAACCCAGGGATCGAACCCAGGTCTCCCACATTGCAGGCGGATTCCTTACCAGCGGAGCCACAAGGGAAGCCCAGAATAGCCAGCTAGTGGGAAGCTATATAACACAGAGAGCTCAGCTGTGTGCTCTGAGATGGCCAGAGAGGTGGGATGGCGGGTGGCGGGGAGGAAGTCTGAGAGGGCTGGGATGTTTGTATACACATGGCTGATTCACTTTGTTGTACAGCAGAAACTAACACAACATTGTAAAGCAATTATACTCCAATAAAAATAAATAATTTTTTAAAAAAGAAACAAACTGAGAAGAAAGACAAGTCAGTCATTAAAACCAGATACGATTACAGCTAGAATGGAGATGTGTACAGACACAGTGAGTACATGGATGTGGTGGGGAGGACTTAAGTCTGCCCAGGAAATCAAGGAAGACGTCCCATAGGAGACAAAGTCAAAGCTGGGTCTTAAAAGATGGGTAGGAATTTGCTGGACAGATAAGTAGAGGAAGGCATTCCGCGCTGAGAGAACTATGTGTGCAAAGTTATAAAAGGATTCCAGAAAATTCTGGGAGTTCCAAAGTTATCCAGCCTGAAAGTTACAATGGTCTGGTCTGGCTGGCGTGGATTGTGAGGGCCAGAGGTGTAACAAGAGGGCTAGCAAGGTCAGTGGGTCAAAACCATCATTCACTTTTTAGGACAGGCTTGGGGGCTTTGATTTTGCCCCATAAGCAATGGGGAGCCATGGAAGACTTCAAAGCAAAGGAGTGACGTGATCAGATTTGCTCACTAGAAGGAGTGTTTGGTTTGCTGGGCTGGGAATGTCTAGGAAACAGCAAGAAATCACAAATCCTGCACCTCATACAGGGGCACAAATTTTTTTACTCAAGATGAACATGAAAACATGCCCAGCATGGGTACCCGGGCAGTCCAAGCCCCTAACCCTACCTGCCATGGCAGTCAGAATTGGACCAAAGCATACAGAGGGAAGGAAATGCTCAGATCATCTCTAAGTGGGGGACTTCCCTGGTGATCCAGTGGATAAGAATCTGTCTGCCAATGCAAGGGACCTGTGTTCGACTCCTGGTCCAAGCACTAAGATCCCACATGCCTCAGGGCAACTAAGCTGTGTGTGCTGAAACTACTGAGCCCAGGCACCCTAGATCCCGTGCTCCACAACAAGAGAAATCACCACAATGAGAAGCCTGTGCACCACAGCTAGAGAAAGCCAGCCCGCAGCGAGGAGCCCACGCAATGCAACAAAGACCCCGCACGCCAAAAAATTTTTTAAATCTCTAAGTGATTTTCCATGAGCCTCTCCTGCCCCAAGCATGGGAGAAGATGATCCTTGTGTCCTGGGTACCATCACAGGCCTCCATCTGACAAAAGAACCCCCTGTCTCCTGCCTGGAGGCCTGAAGTTCAGGAAGTGTCTGGCCCCTCCAAATGGATGGGTCTTTAAAAACCTGAGAAGTCCAAGTTCACAGGCACATGAGACAGATTCGTTTAAAAAAATGATTTCTGTTGCTGCCTTTGTCATTCCAAATGATTCTGCCCCTTGACCTAGGAAGAGGTTCCAATTGCATAAATAGAGCAGTAATCTTCAACATCAATGTTTTGATAAAATGAAAGTGAGGGGGGAGGGGAATACCTATTATAAACACCACCTCCGGGAAGCATGGTCAGAAAAAGTTATTAAACATTCCATCACAAGCTTGGAAGACAGTACTGTCCACCCTGCTCTGCATCAAGCTCCTAATAAAGGCAGCATCTTGGAATTTGCCACTCTTCAATGCATAATTCACTCGTCAAAAAGCAACGGTAATACATTGCATTTTCATAAGGGGCTCTGAAGCTGTCTAATTTCCCTGAGCCGCAGGATGGCGGGAGGCTGTGGCCACTCACTGAGGCCCCTTTATGCATTATGGATAGAAACTTTGCAATTCAAAGTGACAAGTCGATGTCCCCATCATCGGCCCCCAGAACCCCACATCAGATCAGAAGGCTTGGAACTAAAGGACAGGTCTGCTCCCAAAATCTAGAGCCATTTGGTACCAAGATGTATGTGGGTGTGTGTGGGTGTGTGGGTGTGTGTGTGTGTGTTAGAGCAGGGAAGGAAGCAAAAATCATTGCCCAGGTCTCACCAAATGTCATCAGGAACCAGATCTGTCACTTGCTAACACACTGTCAGATGAGGCAAGAACACACAGGCAGGACAACATGACCCTGGGCCCCATGCATACCTCCAGCGCCCTCCTCAGCCCCTGAAATACGGCCCACAGAGTCTGCAGGCATAGACACCATCAGGCCACTGGAAACTGGATTGGAGGGTCCTGGTGTGTCTTCACTGGCCACCTCGCCAAGGAGGCAAAAGCAAAGAAAGGGGCTTCTCTGGTGGTCCACAGGCTAAGCCTCTGAGCTCCCACTGGAGGGGGACTGGGTTCAACCCCTGATAAGGGAACTAGATCCCACATGCCACAACAAAGAGTTTGCATGCCACAACCAAAGATCTCACTTGCCTCAACAAAGATAGAAGATCCTGAGTGCTACAGCTAAGACCCAGTACAGCCAAAGAAATAAATTAAGCAAATAAATAGAGCTTCCCCAGTGGTCCGGTGGTTAAGAATCCACCTGCCAATGCAGGGAACACAGGTTCGATCCCTCCTCTGGGAAGACTCCACATGCTACAGGTAACTAAGTCCATGGTCCGCAGCTACTGAGCCCACATGCCCTGGAGTCCATGCTTCTTAACAAGAGAAGCCACTGAAATGAAAAGCATGAGCACTGCGATTAGAGTACTCATTCCCCCACTCCCTCATTCAGTGCAATTCCCCCACTCCCTGAAACTAGAGAAAAATACACACAGCAATGAAGACCCAGCACAGCCATAAATAAACAAACATGCTTAAATAAATAAATACACCCTTAAAAAAGCAAAGAGAGAAAATCAGGTAAACAGATGGACAATCTTGAGTAGAGACAGGGCCCTGATGGCTCCGATGGTAAAGAGTCTGCCTGCAATGCTGGAGACCCAGGTTCAGTCCCTGAATTGGGAAGATCCCCTGGAGCAGGAAATAACAACCCACTCCAGTATTCTTGCCTGGAAAATCCCATGGATGGAGCAGCCTGGCGGGCTACAGTCCATGGGGTCACAAAGAATCAGACACGACTAAGCGACTAACACACATAGTGTGCTAGAAGGAGCGCCAGAGCTGGACCTAGAAGGCCTCGAGTCTGATCCCACTGCTCACGATAAAATCAGGAGACCCGGATCAAGTCACTCAGCCTTACCCGGTAAAAAAGTGAAACACAGGTGAGTGGAGCAAACTGGGCTCAAACACTGGCTCCTCTACTGCATGGCTCCTAGAACACCCAAGTCATCCCCTACTCAGAGGCATTTGGCCCCAGTGGTCAGTGTGGACAACTGTCCCTTCTCCAAGGCTCCAGTCCCTCCCTGACCAGTCTTTTACACATAAGATGCAGAGCTGAACTGCCTGGATTTGAGCCCCAGTTCTGCCGGAACGTTTCCAAGCCTCAACTTCTCCATCTCTAAAATGGGAATAAAAATATTACTCACATCAAAGAAAGGGTGACACCTGATCAATCTAGGGAAGAGGTGTTGGAGAAAAAAAATAATAATAATATGGCACAGAGGTAGAGCTCAGAAATGTCAGGCAAAGGAAAGGCTCGGGCATGCTACCATGAATGGGCTGGATCAGGCCAGGGAAAAACGGCTCCTGCGAGGGTGCCTTTGCCGCCAGGGGCTGGCCAAACCCTGCAGAGCCCAAGGGTGCCATGTCCCATTTCTGCTCCCAAACACACTGGCATCTGGGCTCTCTGATCACTTTCCTTGAGGCCGCAAGAGTCGAGAAGCACTCAGACACATAGGCAGCTAGGTCTATACAAAGACCACTGTAAATATCAGTAACAAGTTCTAATAAGAAGAAAGAGGAGGGAAAAAATCTCATTTCATCCTCATAACCATTCCTGCAACAATGAAGCTAGTTTTTCTCATGGCCTCTGTTCTCAAGGGGCCCCAGTGCCTAGGTGGTGACAAGCAAGCATCCCACGGTACCAGAGGTGAGCCCTTCTTACGAGCCAGCACCCCTGGGAGCAGACAGCAGACTGTCTTGGTGAAAAGGCCTCTACTTGCAATAGATAGGGAGGACCCAAGGACCTGGCAGGGAGTCAGCAGAGGAAAATAACTGAACTTCTCTACATGTGACAAGGAAGAGTTTTTCTGTTTTTTGGGTTTTGGTTTTTTTTTTTTTTTACTATTGAGAGGAAAGAACAGGGGAGTGTGAAAAAGGGAAACAGTTGAGAAGGGAAGAAGTTGGGGAAGGTGTTGCCCTGTGACATTGGGTGAAGCCCTGATGATGGACAGGTTTGATATTGTTTAAGATGAGAATATTTTCTAGATGGATATACTCAGTGTTGGACAAAAGCCCATATTACAGATTAGTAAACTGAGATGCGGCAAGGAGATCAAATGACTACCTAGTGATAGAACCATGACCCAAATTCGAGTCTTCTGAGTTCTTATCTAGGACATCCCTTCCTATAACTTAAATTGATGTGTTCTTTGAAGAATGAGATAAAGTAGCATTTTTGTGACTTTAATGTTATACATGTTTAATATTGTCACCTGGGTAAGATACACTGAAGAAGTGTTTCATTAAAAGATTAATAATTTTTTAAAAAAGAAGAAGAAGGTATTTTCCAATGGTGTCAACCCCTCATCCCCTAAATATGACCTGAGTTCTACTGCACTTGGCATCCAATGAATGCTTGGGAGGAGGGAGTTTTGGGCTGAGTTTTCCAATTGGATTTGCAAGTGTTAATCAAAGACTGAAATTCTGGAGACAAAAGGCCCAAGGCAGAGGTGTCACCGAAAATGTAAGACCCAGAAAGAGAGGTAGAGAACTTGGGAGGGTTGGAATACACTTTAGACATATAATGGAAGCTCTAATCAATCTTATCTAGAATTCAAAGGATTAGGGAAAGCCATTTGATACCTGGAGTCCACAAATAATCTCGATCTAGAGAGTGGTCCGAGATGCATGCAAAGTTCAACAGAATCACTATGGGAGAAACAGGTAACCATTCTCGTGGAGTTTGCAGATAAATAAAAGTTTTTTATCCCATAAGGCCATTCACTCCAAGAAAAGGAAATGGCATAATCAAAAACTCATGGTCATGAATGGGTGCCATGTTTGAGAATGGGGGCTGATGCAGAGGACCCAGAAGGTTGGGAGAAGACATCAGAGTGGAGAAGTTGAACATGGGGTGGCAGAGGGCCAGGTCAGGGACATATCAATGTATCAACTCACTGAGGCATTTGAACATGGCCTACAAGAGAGGGAGGCATCCTTGAATCACTTTCAGGAGTAGCCTATCAAGGCCAGACCTGTGTTACACGAAGTTCAGAAAAGAGGAGGGGCCGGGTGAGGAGTGCAGAAGCCTACCCTGGGGTTGTAGCCTCCTAACAAGCAAACAGCAACAACAATAAAAACAGACGCACGACCTGACCAACCAATGCACAACACAGAGCATGGGAGTGAGCAAAAAGCATCTGGAAATTCTCAAGGTCATCAGTCATTGTGGAAATGTGAATGACAACAAACACGTGCCTCCCGTGCTAGGCTTAAAAGCCACACTTGGAGGGGTCAGTTCCAGCTTCACGCTGGTGTTTTCTCCGGGAAAAAAATTGGAAAGGCATCGGGAAGAGTTCAGGAGGCTTCAAATGTGTTCATCATGTGTCGTTTATGGCTAAAAGGAAGCCAAAGTCAAAATGGAAAATGGAAAGTCGGATAATTGGCCAAATGCAAGGTACGTAAACATTCATTTTATTAATCTCCATATCTTTCTGAAGGTCATCGGCCATATTAAATTATTTTCTTAAATAAGGACTCATTTTTCTGTCCATGTCAAAGGTTAAAATAAAAGAATTCCTAGTGATGGGGAAGCTGTAGGGAAATGGCACATTCCATGTACTGCCGGTAAAAGATAGTCTAGCAAAATCTATCAAAATTGTTGAACGTGTGTGAACTCTGATACATCAATTCCACAATGGGGAATTTTCCTCAAGGAAGTTATGATGGATATGACCAAAATTAAGCTTTAGAAGAAAAAAATTAAAAATAATATAAATGTATAGCAATACTCTATAGCCATAGGTGGTGCAGAAAGGCATCACAAGATATGGAGGGATGTACATTATATGTTCACTAACAAAAGAAAAGTTTGATATGTCAGTATGTACATATAATTCCCTTAAAAAAAAAAAAACATATGCAGACACAGAGATAAGACATTGAGAGAATACACAGTGAAATGTCAGGAGTGGCCCTTCCTGGGGGGGGTAACCGTGAGTGATATTTATTTTCTCCACTCCTTATCTTTTTCCCTATACTCCTTATATAAGTTAAATTAATAGTAATCATATAAATTAAGATAGCATATGTGTCAAAAAATTTAAAAATACTATCTCTGTCTGCATGTCAATCAACTCAGATTGCCATAGGAAACACCATAGACTGGATGGCTTAACAATGGAAACTTACTTCTCAAGGGTATGGAGATGGAGAAGTCCAAGGTCAAAATGCTGGAAGATTTAATTTCTGGTGAGAACTCTCTTCTCAGTTGGTGGATGGCTCCCTTCCCTCTGTGTGCCCATGAGGTCTTTCCTCAGTGCTGCTCATGGGGAGACTGGTCTCTGGTGTCCCTACTTATAGGAGCACCCCAAATCTATGACCTCACCTAACCAGAACTGTCTCCCCAAGACCCATCTCAAAAAACAATCACCATCAAGTTTAGGGCTTCAACATATGAATGGGAGGAGGAGGGAAGGGACACAACACTCAGCCCATAACAACCCCTGAATACATAATCTGAATCTAATCCTGAGGGAAAGAAATCAAATTAAAGAACATTCAACAGGGACTTCCTTGGCAGTCCAGTGACTAAGTCTCTGTGCTCCCAACGCAGGGAACTCAGGTTCAGTCCCTGGTCAGGGAACTAGATCCCATGTGTCACAATGAAAATGGAATAGTCCACATGCCACAGTGAAGACTTGGCACAGCCAAATAAATAATTATCTTTTTTAAAAATGGGCTTAAAAAAATAAAAAAGAACATTTGACAAAATTTCCTAGACTTTTCAAAAAATGTCAATGTCATAAAAGACTAGGAAGTATGAGAAAATAATTCCCAGTAAAGGAGAGAAAAGAAACAGTATAAAGAAATGCAACATTGATCTTAAACCAGGAAAATGTGTGTGTGTGTGTATGTGTGTGTGTGTGTGTGTGTACATACGTATATGGTTATAGTTATAAAGGATATTAAGGCAATTGTGGTTGTTTAATCTCTCAGTCATGTCCGACTCTTTGGACCCCATTGGCTGTAGCCTGCTAGGCTCCTCTGTCCATGGGATTTTTCTGGGCAAGATTACTGAAGTGGGTTGCCATTTCCTCCTCCAGGGGACCTTCCTAACTCAGGGATCGAACCCTCCTCTCTGCGTCTCCTGCATTGCAGGTGGATTCTTTACCACTGAGCCACTGGGGAAGCCCCATTAAGGCAGATGGTGAAATTTAAATACAGGCTACAAATCAGATGATAATATAGTGCCAATGTGGTTCCTTAAGATAAGGGTTCTAAGATATAATGATGAAGTACCTCAGAATAGAGTCGTGTGCCTGAAATGAGTCAGCAATAATAATAACAATAATAAAAATAATAATAACATGTATGTATTTGGAAAGAGAAACAAAGCAAATATGGAAAAATGTTAACACGTGGTGAATCAAGGTAAAGGGTATACAGGAGCCTATTTTACTAGTCTTGGAATTCTTCTGTAAGTTTAAAATGTAAATAAAATTGAACGAAAATCCTTCCCAACAAATAAAATAAAAATTATTTTAAAATAAGATGAAAAAAAGGACTGGGTCATGACATGCTGGAGCCAGCTCATACTGGCTTGCAAGAGCAGATTGTTAAAATTTCAGGAATTTTTCAAGCCAGTGGGCAAGTTGGTAACTTGAAATTGGCCACAGTGGGGGTATTGACACCACAGAAATTGGCAATTACTATAAATCAGGGCTTTTTTTTTTTTCCAGAAAGCAAGTTGTTTTCCAAAACGTCAATGAGTGGAGGGCCTATTTTTCTCTGTAGCTGGTGCAGACAGGGCCATTCTCTGAATCTCATCCGGCCCTACGTCCTTCCTCCACATGATATTTCTTCTTCTAAGCAGCTGTCAGATTTAACATCGCTTGCGAGTTGCTTAGCTTAATGAGGGCCTCTGTGTCCCCAGTATCCGTATAAGGTCAAATCTCTGAATCAAAGAGATGATGGTGGCCATGGTGGAACCGATTCACATCCCACCACGATTCCTGCTTCACGGTGACATGTCGGGGTGGATACAGATGGGAGGCTCTCCCTTTGATGAATGAAATCTGCTCTGAGAGGATGTGGTACAACCTTCCTATTTGGGAGGATCTACAGTCACTGTTAAGCTTCCCTGGTGGGTCAGCAGTGAAGAATCCGGCTGCAAAGCAGGAGTCACAAGAGACACCAGTTCTTCAGTCCCCTGGATTGATCGGGAAAATCCCCTGGAGGAGGAGATCAGTAGAACAGGACTCAGTCCTACCTTACCCCAGGGGCAAGAAGCGGGCCACTTACCCTCCAACCCCCATGCAGCAGGCTGCACGGTTGCCCCAGCGATATCAGGTCCTAATCCCAGGAGCCTGCAAATGTTATTTTAAATGGTAACAAAAGGGCTTTACAGACATGATTAAGTTAAGGGTTTTGAGATGAAACGTCCCTGGATTATCCAGGTGGGCCCTAAATGCAATCACAGCTATCCTCATCAGAGGGAGACAGAGGGAGATGTTACAAACAGAAGAGGAGAAGGCAACATGACCACAGAGACAGATATGAGAGTAATGTGTCGCCACAAGCCAAGGAGTGTAGGCAGCCATCAGACGCTGGAAGAGGCAAGGAATGGCTTCTTCCTTAGAGACTCTGGAGGGAGTAGGGGCCTTCTTAATTTCAGCCCTGTGCTGTGTTGTGCTGTGCTAAGTCCCTATAGTCGTGTCTGACTCTTTGCGACCCCATGGACTATAGCTTCCCAGGCTCCTCTGTCCAAGGGATTCTCTAGGCAAGAATACTGAAGTGGGTTGCCATGCCCTCCTCCAGGGCATCTTGCTGACCCAGTGATGTTGATTTTGGATTTCTGGCCTCCAGAACTGTGACAGCATAAATTTCTGTTGTTTAGGCCATCAAATTTGTGGTAATTTGATACAGGAGTGGAAACACTAACATGCACACATCAGGCACTCACTTGTCCCAAGGGCTGCCCTTCCAGGTTTCCCCAAGGAATAGCAGAGACAAATCTTCCTAACAAAGTCACAGATGGGTTCAGCAGGATGCCAAGTAAGTACCTTCTGGAAGATGAACGCCAGGGGGATGTGGTCAGGCCACAGAGAGCCTCAGCCTCAGGGATACAGACTGCCTTGGTTCTCTCACTACACTCACCCCTGGAGCTGAACAGAGCAGGAGGCTCTGGTTGCGCTGATCTCTGTGGCTGCCAGGTTAAGTCCTCACCTTTCTCTGCAAGGGGACAGCTTAAAATGCCCAGGTATCAGAAGCTAACGCCACAGACAATCATGGGGTCAGAAGCTCGGGAGAAAAGAATGGGACAGAAATGCCTGCACCCGTGACTGGGATGGGGAAAAGCTGGTACCCACCCTCCCCTGGTATCATACCACCTGGATGCCATCAGCCATGCCTTTGAGGGCAGGCTTTAGAGGAGGAGACTGTCAGCTGTTCCCATCTCCTAACCCCAGTTGTTGCATTATACTGAAAAAATTTCCATGGTCAAACACATCTGGGCAAGACAGAATCAAACAAAGTTAAACCGATTCTCTCATGCAAGAGAGAAATGTTATGCTTCCCAATTTTTATCTTTTTCTAATATATTTTTTGCAAAACATCTCATGGGATTTGTTTCATGAACCATTTCTAGGGGAAGTGATGCCCAGCTAAGCTGGTAAGATACGGCCCAACAGGGCCATGGGGAAAGGGCTCAGGTGGTGGGAGTGGAAAGAAGAGGCTCCCAGGTCTGAGGTCGTGATGATGTTCTGATATCCTGGCCCAGACAACTTATAGTGTTGTCTCCTCTCCCCTCTTCAACCGCAAGAGGAAGATGTCATGGTCCCCTCTTGTTTTTTTTAACATTTGTTTATTGTTGTCACATTTTGTTTTGAACATCAAACCCTGCACCAAAATATGAGCCATTTATCTTAAGATAGTTGTCTTGGCCATAAACTAAGTGCGGAACTGATGCTTGCAATTAATTTCTGACAACTTATTAGTGGCACTGCTATCTAATGATCAAATATGTCATCATAGACTGAACGTAATGATTAAATTAAAAGAGCAAAGTTTTCCCCTTCCCTTTACTACCCTTAAAACAAGCCAAGAAAAAAAAAAGTAGTTTCACCTGGGAAGAGCACTGACTTTAAACAAAAACTCAATTTTTAACCAGTTTCATGAGATGAGATGAGCAAACTGAGGTTCTGAGGAATGAATGGGATGGTGAAGAGCAAACAGACTGGGCAGCGGTGCCAGGAGTGGGATGGATCCAGCTGCCTCTGACTGGACTGGGGTCATCTGAGGCTGATCCAGAGAGTAAGGGTGAATTGCACTGGGGTGACTTGTAACTGGCCTTGAGGCTTTCACAGGCCAGGAATCAAGAAAAAGGATGTCAGTGGTCCTGGCTGAGTGATGGATGAGAAAGAGCAGGAAGTCATCCCAGTCTTGTTTCTTCCCTACCACGTGGGCAATGGCCCACCTGCCCTGCTGAAAAGCCACTTGGTTTCCTTGGATCAAATCTGCTTGAGGCAGAGAGACCATGAATGGGGGGAGTGTCTGGCACCAGGTGGGCTTCCCATTCCTGTTTTTTCAGAACTGGTCTCACCTCTGCTTTCTCATCACAAGTGAGTTGACAGGTACCGGGACAGCAAGTTAAGATCAGCGGCTGGCACATGTGCATTCTAGCCCGCAGACTCCTGGCTGTACAGAGGAGCCCAGCTCACAGCCCCTCTAACTTCACTGCCCCTGAACCCTACCTCTGGTCAGCCTAACCAGAGACTTCAGGAGCCACTCTGGCCTCTCAACCTGCCTGCCCTCAACCAAGTCCCCTTGCACAGCATCTTCCTATCCAAAGACTGATCTTGTTAAAGATGCAGTGACTGAGAGAGGCAACAGGACTTTAAAAATGCAGCCAGTGAAGGTCAGAATTCTCCATGCCTGCTTCAGAGAGGACGTACTTGCTGGTTTTGGCTGGGGTGCCTGGGCATAATTAGGCCCATAGAGTGAGCGGAGATTGGAGAACCAGATAAAACAGCTGAGCTCCGGGGATGGAAGGAAGACGATTCTGTCTTGCTGCCTCAGACAAGAGCCACAGAGGACGGGACACAGCCTGGGCTGCTGTTCCCTCCCCAGCATCTTGCCATCCTAACTGTGGTCCCTGGACCACCAGCAGCAGCACCACCACCTGGGAGCTTGTTGGAAATGATGACTCTCAGCCCCAGTCTAGAACTACGAGATCAGGATCCGCATTGTGACAAGATGTCCAGGAAACTGATGCACCTCTTCAAGTTTGAGAAGCCTCACCCTCGCAGTCTGAGCTTCTCTCTCACTGGAACTGGGAGCAAGAAGGAAGCTGATGAGATCTCACACTTCCTGTCATCGGTAAGTAGGGATCACTACGGACCCTTGAGGGGTCACTTTGCCACCCTCTCCATCATCACTTGACTCAGTGGTCCCTGACCTAAGAGAGTCTGGGTGGGAAGTCGGCTCCTTCTCATCACCAGCCCCGCTTGGCTCGTGGGCTTCTTGGGGCCCTTGCCTCCATCTGCCAAAAGCATGGGGGCCATCTCTCCACCCCAAACTTTTGTGTCTTTGTAAAATGTTTAGCAAAAAACTGCCGACTATGTAAATCAGAGATCATTAGAGGTTGGGTTTTTCCTTAAAGAATGGATTCAGCAAAATGCTGTTTTCTCCCCGGCTCTGGGTCTCTATTTAGGGGATTGGAGCTCTGTTTATTTATTTATTTATTTATTCATTAGCTGGGCCCACAGTCAAGGAGAAGGGAGCAGGGCTATTAATCTTTCCTGTCATCCATTCACAGATGTGGAGTTCACACCACAGCAAATGTGAAGTCAGCAGTACACAACCACAAGGTGGAAATTTCAAGAGAAACAAGCTTGGAGGAATAAAAAAAAAAATTAAAAATAAAAGGGAAGTGGGGGCAGGGTGGGAGAAAGCGAGATACGGAGACAGAACACATTTAAAATACAGCGTCTGTGACTCCCCGGGCGCTTGTGTGTGCCTGAGAGTAATCTTGTTCCCAGCATGGAAGTGCCATTGATATGTTAATAATAATTTTCTTTTCTCTTCATCCTAAAGAAATGAAGTTTGCAAACTGATTCTGATGAAGTAGATCTGTGTGTGTGTGTGTATGTACATGTGTGTGTGTCACACATAGAGCCTGAGACAGACACACTCATGCACACATTCCCTTCTCTGCCTATTTTTGGCCCTAGTTAGTAGATTCTGGAAATCTCCATGGGAAGGCAAGTGATCAGAGGCTGTGACAAGGTCTGAGAAGGGACTTGTGTCCTTTGGGGAATAATGCGACCGCCAGCTCTCAGGGTGGGGAGGTGGGGTCTAGGCTGCAATAACCATGCTTTTCCCTGCAGTGGAAGCCCACAAAAGCTCCCCCAGGGAGTTCTAAACACAAGGACACCGCACCAACCAGTGTCCTTGAATCAGTACTGGGCAATGAGAAGGTAAACCAGAAGGATCAGCCCCCAGCTTCCAAGAGTAGGGAGTTTTCTAGAGCCTGACCACATTTCCTTCTTGCTCTGTTCTTATCTGGGGGACCTGATACTTCAGCTCTTTGCTGGTCAGCTCTTTCCGCTACTGGACCTGGAATGGATGGGTGGCTGAGCCACAGAGCGCACTGACTTCTCAGAAAATTCCAGGGACCTGGTACTGTACCCATCCCTCAGGCCAGAGGCACTGCTCATCCATCCCAACCTGGTCCAAACCTGACTTCGTCTTTTTCCTTGAGCCACCGCAGTTCCCTTGCCCCTGTGCCTGCCACCTCTCCATCTGTATTTCTCCTCCCTCACTGGTCTGAGAGGCTGAGTTTCCGGGCCACACAGCCACATCCAGAAATAGTCCCCCATCTCAGATGGAGGGGGTGCTGAATCCAGTTTTGCATGGAGCGTGCCCAGCACCACCACGAATAACAGCAGAGGAAGGCTGCCTTTGGAGGTAGCTGAGATCAACGTCTCTCATCAGAATGTGAGCTCCTTAGGGCACAGAAATCATGTTTATTCAATCCCTGCTCCTTGACACTTGGTGGATTCTCAGTGAACATTTGCTGGATTGTGTTGAATTCTGGTTCAAAAGCAAAGCTGATGAAAAGGCAGGCTGCCTGGGGGAAATGGTTAGGTTTGTGCTGAAAGTAACTGTATGAGCTCAATGTTCTCCCTGGATTGAGAAAAGGATGAGAGTTATACTGGCTGATGGATGGAGGACTGTGTTGAGGATTCTGAGGCTGTGTCAGACTCGGGGCGGGGGGGGGGGGGGGAGTTTGGTGATCCCCTGGCAAGTCTGTCCCGCGTGCACAAAGGGGAGTGATGATGCTGTGCCTCACACTCAGGTGATGAAGGGCAGCTGCCTTAAGTCACCGAGTTTTTACCCTGAGTGTGGATTTGCAGATCATATTGGCCCCAAAGAGGTAGAGACTGATGGCACAGGGCATTGGTTTAATGCATGAAAAGAGGAAGAAGAGCCAGACGTGGAGCTGAGCCCACACACAGCCCAGGGAGCCCAACCCCAGGCAGTGGCCCCAGTGGAAAGCCTGAGTGTGGCTGCAGGAACAAGTCTTAAGCTGCCCAGCACTTGAAGGCTGTGAAGCACAAGTGGTTCATCCTTCTGTCCAGCCCTGTTTCCACAAGTGCCCGTTCCTTTACTGCAACACTCAATGTTCATGTCTGTAAATTGAAAACAATGAAACCCAGTCCCAAGAAAGGAATAAAAAGCAAAACATATTCATATCATCAACATAGTACAGAGCATACCACCCCCACCCCAGTGATAAATATCGACTTCCTCAAAGACAATCAGAGCCCCAACACACTGCCTGAACGACTTACAACCTCTTCTCTTGGTTCCCACCTCACCCTAGATTCCAGCTACTCTAAGCTCCAGACCCGATGTTCACTCTTACCTCTTGCCTTTGTTCCTCCTTTCCTCCACCTCTCTCTTTCCTCCACCAGTCATCTCTCCCTACCCTTTGCTGAAATTGCTGAACCAATCCTTTAGGTTTCAGATTAGACGTTGCCTCCTCCAGGAAGCCTTGCCTGATCCCATCCCACCCCCAAAGCTATGCACTTACTTCTGTCACAGGACTATTATATTTGTCATTGCCTATTTATCTGTTTTGGAGAAGGCAATGGCACCCCACTCCAGTACTCTTGCCTGGAAAATCCCATGGATGGAGGAGCCTGGTGGGCTGCAGTCCATGGGGTCGCTAAGGGTCGGACACGACTGAGCGACTTCACTTTCACTTTTCACTTTCATGCACTGGAGAAGGAAATGGCACCCCACTCCAGTGTTCTTGCCTGGAGAATCCCAGGGACGGGGGAGCCTGGTGGGCTGCCGTCTATGGGGTCGCACAGAGCCGGACACGACTGAAGTGACTTAGCATTAGCATAGCATTTATCTGTTTGACTTTTTCGCTGGACTATTGATTGCCATTTTTTCCTGTGGAGAGCCAATAGTAAATAGCTTCGTCATTAGAGGCTACATGGTCTCTGTCTCAACCACTCAAACTCTGTCCTTGTCACCAAAACAACTGGCTGCTGCTGCTGCTAAGACGCTTCAGTCGTGTCCGACTCTTAGTGACCCCTTGGACCACAGCCTACCAGGCTCCTCCATCCATGGGATTTTCCAGGCAAGAGTACTGGAGTAGGTTGCCACTGCCTTCTCTGAAAGCAACTGGAGACATCGTATAAACAAACAAGCTTGGCTGTGTTTCAAAAAAAATTATATACAAAAAGGATGGTGTGGTGGGCCAATTCAGGCCCACGGGCCAGGGCATGCCCTGCACTAGATGATGAGTTTCTCAAAGCAGCAAGTGTCCTTTGTTCAATTGGCCCTTCCACGGTACTGGCAGAGAGGAGATCAGTTCAGTTCAGTCACTCAGTCGTGTCCGACTCCTTGCGACCCCATGGACTGCAGCACGCCAGGCCTCCCTGTCCATCACCAACTCCTGGAGTTTACTCAAACTCATGTCCCTTGAGTCAGTGATGCCATCCAATCATCTCATCCTCTGTTGTCCCCTTCTCCTCCTGCCCTCAATCTTTCCCAGCATCAGGGTCTTTTCAAATGAATCAGTTCTTCGCATCAAGTGGCCAAAGTATTGGAGTTTCAGCTTCAGCATCAGTCCTTCCAATGAATATTCAGGACTGATTTCCTTGAAGATGGACTCTTTGGATCTCCTTGCAGTCCAAGGGACTCAGGAGTCTTCTCCAACACCACAGTTCAAAAAGCATCAGTTCTTCAGTGCTCAGCTTTCTATACAGTCCAACTCTCACACCCAAAGATACTTGATCCTTAATGAACAGGAGAACGGTGTTGAAAAAAATTGTTTGCAATCCCTGCCATCACCTGCTGGATTGAATTAACCCATCATACCCCTAAAGTCTGGAGAGGGCTGCCTGGGCATGGAGCTTGAGTCTGAGTATGGCTGGGACCATCTCTTGTGCTGGAGAGTGACACCAGGACTGGTGAATGTACTGTCTCCAAGGCCGGACCCAGGAGGCCACACGCACCTGTTCTTCACTCTTTCTGCCTCTCCTCACCCATTAGGAACCTGTCGTTCTGGCAGGTGGCCACCAACACCACTTCCTGAAGGTACCATTGCTTCTGTGGGACATTGTTTCTGCCACCGCTGGGCACTTCCATGCCCTGCCCTGTGCCAAGCACAGTCATTGCAGTTGCTTTACGGCCAGTAGGATTTCAAAGTCCCACAAAGAAGGGCTGTGGTTTGAGAGAAGAAAGTCCCTCTCCCCTCTTATGTGAACGTCCCCAGAGGAGACTCAGGTAATTAACGCCTCTTAGTCCCCAGTAGGAGAAGGAAATGGCAACCCACTCCAGTGTTCTTGCCTGGAGAATCCCAGGGACAGGGGAGCCTGGTGGGCTGCCGTTTATGGGGTCACACAGAGTCAGACACGACTGAAGTGACTTAGCAGCAGCAGTCCCCAGTAACTCAGAGTTTTACAGAAACAATAAACTCTCCCCAGGAACCAGTCATGAGTCAATGGTGAGGAAAGGGACCAGGCAGGGCATGAAGCCAGAGAATTACCCCTTCCTTCAAGGAGTGAGGTTTTGTTACTTGGGTAAATTCTGTGACCCTGGCTCTGTATTATCCCAGAAAGAGCTCATGTAAGAATCCTGTTTCTCTTGTAACTAGCTTCCTGCCCATACAGCCCAACAGTTTATCAGACATTCCCAAATAAGTATGAAATTATGTGCACACAACTTAAAGGTTTAACCCCAATACATCAATCTCCAAACCCCTCTGGATAAATAGTCAACTGCATCTTTGGTCCTAATTCTTACTTCATCACATTAAGATTGTGCATCTCAGACTTCCCTGGTGGTCCAGTGGATAAGAATCCGCCTGCCAGTGCAGGGGACACAGGTTTGATCCCTGGTCTGGGAAGATTCTACAAGCCATGGAGCAACTAAGCCCACAAGCCACAACTACTGAAGCCCGTGTGCCTAGAGTTTGTGCGTAGAAACCACCACAGCGAGAAGCCAGTTCACTGCAGT
The DNA here is from genome assembly GCF_002263795.3 of Bos taurus. Lineage (NCBI taxonomy): Eukaryota > Metazoa > Chordata > Mammalia > Artiodactyla > Bovidae > Bos > Bos taurus. The sequence goes on along the minus strand of NC_037340.1, from coordinate 67,876,011 downwards.
GAAATGTAGCCCCCGCTTGCCACAATTAGAGAAAGCCCGAGTGCAGCAACGAAGATCCAGCACAACCAAAAATTAATTAATTTTTTTTAAAAAAAGATCGTGCATCTCACCTTTGCCATGTAACTTGCATGGCAAGTAGGCCCTCCTACTGAGGGGAGGAGCTTATGTCTCTTGCCCCATTGATGTTTGGCCCATGTGAGCCATGTGACTCACTTTAACCAATAGAATGACAGCAGACCTGACCAAGCAGAAGCTCAGGTGTGCATGGACAGTTTGCTTGCTCTCTTAAGTTTCTCCCATTCTCCATTAGAAGACCATGCTTTGGGGAGCTGTTGGTCCAAGGAGAATAAAATTCTGTGGAGCAGATCTGAACCCAGCTTTCCTCCTGAAGTCCACTCCAGCCCAGCCAAGACCAGCTGAACCCCAGTCAAGCCACAGACCCATGAGAGAGAAAAAAAAAAGTTTGCTCTTGTTTGCCACTGGTTTGGGGTTATTTGTTATGCAGCATTACTATAGCAGGAACCAAATAACAAAGTAGGGAACTCTCTCCAAGTCTTCCAGATGATCCTCCAGGGACTGACTTACAAGGTGTCCAGAATGCTTGGGGGTACCCGCTGCCCCATGCTTCTTCAGCAACAGCTTTGACCATTTGGATCCAGTTCTATATTGGACAGGGACAGGGAAGGCCCTGAGTTTTGAAAGCCTTTCGTCTTCATTTGGTTTGGGCTTTCTTTAATCAGGCTCTGGGGCTCAGCAGAGGCTCCCCTGGTCACTACTGGCTTTGAGGAAAGGGTCTGAGTTACCATCTTTCAAAGGTGATGGAAAAGCCAGTTACTTTTAACAGACAGCCCTTATGCAGGGCTACAAGGACAAAGCTAACCCTGAGTCAACTGTTTATGGCAAACAAATGAGGAATTAATTCACCTTGATTCCATGATTTTCAGCAGAATTTAGTCCTACAGATGAATCAGAGTCTCTGAACCTCATGAATTGGGTGAGTCCAGTCCCTGGGTCTGAAAGATCCACTGGAGAAGGCAATGGCTACCCACTCCAGTATTCTTGCCTGGAGAATTCTATGGACACAGGAGCCTGGCAGGCCACAGGGCACAGGGTCGCAAAGGGTTGAACATGACCAAGCAATTAACACTTTCACACTTTCATCAGAAATGCAAATCTTTGTCATGACAGGAAAACATATTGAAAAGTTATGGTCAGTTTGGGGGAAATGGTGTGAATTGTTCACTTTCCCCTAACCACATCCCTTTGCAATTTGACTTTGCAAGTCATCCCATCAAGAGGTTGAATCAGTTTCCCCACCCCTTCAATCTGACTAAGCTGGTGATTTGCTTTGACCCATGGAATTCAGAGAGAGCATGTTGCGTCACATCTAAGCCCAGGTCTCAAGAGACATTGGGCTTCTCAGGAGGCTCAGTGGTAAAGAATCCGCTTGTCAGGGCAAGAGACATGGGTTCAATCCCTGGGTCGGGAAGATCCCCTGGAGAAGGAAATGGCAACCCACTCCAGTATTCTTGTATGAAAAATCCCATGGACAGAGGAACTTGGTGAGCTACAGTCCATGGGATCACAAAGAGTGAGACATAACTTAGCAACTGAGCACACACACACGCTCAAGAGACAGTGCCTGTTTTTTTCTCTTGGAATCCAGTCCAGCCTTTATGAGAACAGATCCTGGAGCTCCAATGAGTCATCTCAGCTGAAGAAATTCTAGACCAGCCAACCCTGCAGTTAGCCTGAGTCACGTGAGTGGGTCCAGCCAAGTCCAGAAAAACCATTCAGCTGAGCTCAGCCCCTTTTACCAATATGGAGAATCAGGAGCTGAGTTAACAGTGGTTAAGTCACCGATTTTAGGGTGGTTTTATGTCTAATAGCAAAACTACTTACAGATGCCATTATTAAAAATCCATTGGAAATTCCCTAGCGATCCAGTGGTTAGGACTCTGAGCTCTCACTACCAAGGGCCTGGGTTCAATCCCTGGTCAGGGAATTAAGATCCCACAAGCCAAGTGGCATAGCCAAAGGAAAAACAGTACATTAAGACAACCTTACACCCATCAATATGGCAACCAAAAAATAAAAAAGAGAGAGAGAGATAGAATAACAAATGTTGGCAATAATGTGGAAAAATTGGAATCCTTGTGTACTGTTGGTGGGACTGCAAAATGGTGCAGCCACTGTCGAAATCAGTATTCAGTTCCTCAGAAAAATTGAATACAGAATCATCATATGATTCAGCAATTCCACTTCTGGATACATACATCCAAAAAACTGAAAGCAGGACCTGGAAGAGATATTGGTACATTCATGTTGATAGCAGCATTATTTACAAAAGTCTAAAGGTGAACGCACTCTAGGCGCCCACTAACAGACGAATAGGTAAGCAAAATGTGGTGTATAACCACAATGGAATATTTTTCAGCCTTAAAAAGGAAGGAGATCCTGTCTTAGGATACGATATGGATGAAACTTGAGGACATTATGTTAAGTGAAATAAGCTAATGACAAAAAGAAAAAAAAAGACAAGCATCGTATGGCTCCACTTAAATAAGAGAACTAGAATTCATAGAAACAGAAAGTAGAATGGTGGTTGCCAGAGGCTGGGAAAGGGAATTAGCATTTAATGTGGACAGAGTTTCAGTTTTGCAAGAGGAAAACAGTTCTGGAGATGGATTGATAGGAATCGTTGCACAAGACTACAAATGTACTTAATACCACTGCGCTGCCCACTTAAAAATTGTTGAGGTGGTAAATTTCATGTTGTGCATATTTTACCACCACAATTACAAATAAAATACAAATGCTTTCGGGCACTGCTGTTAGGAACTTCTTAGGAGTAACTAGTATTCAGAGCGGAGAAGGCAATGGCAAGCCACTCCAGAACTCTTGCCTGAAGAATCCCATGGATGGAGGAGCCTGATAGGCTGCAGTCCATGGGGTCGCTACGAGTCGGATGCGACTGAGCGACTTCACTTTCACTTTTCACTTTCACACAATGGAGAAGGCAATGGCAACCCACTCCAGTGTTCTTGCCTGGAGAATCCCAGGGACGGCAGATTGTGGGCTGCCGTCTGTGGGGTCGCACAGAGTCGGACACGACTGAAGCGACTTAGCAGCAGCAGCAGCAGTATTCAGAGAACCTTTAGCCATTCTTTGAAAAAGCATGAATCTCAGGGAGATGAGGAGAAAAGGCGTAAGAAACAGTGCGAAATGCTAGAGCGGTGTCCGGTGGTTCAGAGAGGACTCAGAAGGGAGGGGCTGTGATGTTAACGTTGGATGTTGAATTAGTCAGGATTTTTTGGGTTGAAAGTGACCCAAAAAACCTAATTTCCATTGGCCTAAAAAAAACTGAAATTTTCTGATGCAGCTGAGAATAACACAGGCCGAGGCAACTCAGAATTGGAGACAGACCTTACCAGCAAGACTTGGTCACCAGGTCTGGCTTCCTCTCCTCTTATTTCTATCTTCCTTCTCTCCTGGTGCTCTGGTGGCTAAGAGTCTCTCAACTCCCTGTAGAACAGTGACTTCCCAAAGAAGATAGCTTCTCCCCCGGTTCCTAACTGAAAATCCTGGGGAAGGCATGTGATTGGTTTAGCTTGAGTCCCACCTCCACCTCTGGGCCAATCACGGTGCCCCAGGGAATGGGAGATTCTAATTGGCCCAGCCTGGATCATGTGACCTCTCTGGCAGGGGTTGGGGTGACATTTGCTTCAGGGAAGGCAGATGGGGTGCTTGCTGGGCACATATATGCAGTTGCTACTGGCCACTTTTCTTTTAGAATGAAGTTTTTTTGGAGGTATCATCTCCACTGCTGAGCAAAGTTCACATACCCAGGTTCTCAATACAACCTAACGCTAAAGATCCCAAGCTTTGGGGAATATTAGACATGAGAATGAGGCTCAACTTCCTCACCAACTAGCAGTATGAACTTGAACAATACATTAGCCTTTCAAAGCCTCAGCTTCCCCATTGACGACATGGGTTTAATATCACAGGGTTGGTGTGAGGGTAAAATTAAGGAATGTTTTAAAATCATCTCGCACAGTGTCTTGTACCTTGTAAGCATCAAAAATTAAATTTAGAATAACTGTAATAAAAATTACTTTGAATATTGCCACCAGCCTGTCCTCTTTGCTGTCTGCCCTGTGGAGAACCAGGAAGCAGCTCTCTATGGCAGGCTGAATAGTTTTCATTCATTCAAGGCCCATTGGATCACCTCTTATGCAAGATTCATCCCATAGGTGGTTATTGTAAGGTTACTACCAGGGTCAGGATGGGCTCAGGAGAGTGAGGAGTCTAGGTGTCATGTTCAAGGGAGAAACCCAGGTACAAGCTGAGCCCTGGAGAATGAACATCTCTGTAAATGCCACGTCCTAAGCACCAGGCTTGCCCCACCCTCACTCATCCCAGCCCTGACAGCTGGACTAGAATCAATTCTTAGTCTCCTGTCTAGGGATTGAACCCAGACCACATCAGTGAAAACACCGTGTCCTAACCACTGGACCGCCAGGGAATTCCTCGGGGTCTTGTTAAAAGGATACTACTAGGGCAAATCCAGCCCTAGAGAACCAGGTGGGTTTACGACTTTGAGAAGATATTCTCATCCCCTGTGGTTCTTCCCTTGTCAGCCCAGGCTGGGATTGGGAACCGGCATTGAGACTGGGGTCAGCCATGCACTGATGCGGGGTTTCCAGAAGCAGAAGATTTCTGCAGAGATGTTCTGGGGTGCGGTGGAGTAAAGGGCCCTGAGGGGCAAATGAGATGCACCCTACCCCCAATATTTCAGCCTTGCTGGAGCTTTTTCTTATTCGACCTTCAAGTGGGATGTCATTTGGCAAAAAAGTTCTATTGCTTAAAAGCAAAATGGTCATGATGAACCTATTTGCAGGGCAGGACTGGAGATGCAGACATAGAGAATGAACTTGTGAACACACTGGGGGAAGGAGAGGGTGGTACAAATTGAGAGAGTAGCATTGACATTTAGACACCACCATGTGTAAAACGGGCTTCCCTGGTGGCTCAGAGGGTAAAGCGTCTGTCTGTGATGCAGGAGACCCGGGTTCGATCCCTGGGTCAGGGAGGTCCCCTGGAGAAGGAAATAGCACCCCACTCCAGTACTCTTGCCTGGAAAATCCCATGGACAGAGAAGCCTGGTAGACTACAGTCCATGGGATCACAAAGAGTCGGACATGACTGAGCAATTGCTTGCTTGCCTATGTGTAAAACAGACAGCTAGTGGGAAGGTGCTATACGGCACAGGGAGCTCAGCTCAGTGCTCTGGGATGACCTAAAGGGACGAAATGGTGGGGGAGGACAGTCCATGAGGGAGGGGATATGTGTATTCGTATAGCTGATTCACATTGTCATACAGCAGAAGCTGACACAACATTGTAAAGCAAGTATACAAAGAGTTTTTTTGTTTTTTTTTTTTAAGTTTGAAAACTCCTGGGCTGGAAATGGGAGAGAACTTGGCATCTCTTTAATAGGCAAATGACCGGTGTTTCCAAGAAGGTCACTCACTCCCCACGCCTCTCCTCTGCATGCTCGTCTTTCTCTTCCTCATCCTGGATTGAACCCCACCCTGACACCCTGAGGGCTGCCCCTTCACAGCTGGCGACAGTACCTGAGCCCTCCAGCCCTCATGTGGCTGCAGCCAGAGCCTGGCTGGCACCCCGTCCACTCCCATGCACGCCACTCCCGTAGGGCTGACCCTGGCCAGCTCACTCAGCAGCCTCTCTGAGCAGGGTCAGAGGTCAGGGCAGGGAGAAGGCTCAGTCACGTGCTCTTGGTCTCGGGTTCCACTCCCCCCCGCCCCCCAGAAGGCCTGGATCTCCAAGTTCCCATGAGGGAGAGTCCTAATTCATCCACTGATTACAGCAGAACGATAAATTCTGAGGGCCAGTGAGGTTGCGTTCCAGTCCAGGGCATTCTTCTCCTTCGAGTCCTTTCTCCTCAGACATAGAAAGCCAGGAAGATTTCCATGTGATCTCATTTTATTAAGTATTTGTCTTTAAATTTTCCTTTGAATTATTTTTTTAAGTCTTTTATTTTTTAAATAAAAAGAAGCAGACTCATAGATATAAAGAACAAACTAGTGCTTACCAGTGGGAAGGGGGAGGAGCAAGGTAGGGGTGGGGAGCAGGAGGCACCAACCACTGGGTCAAGACGGGCTCAAGGATGGCTCCTCCTACAGGAAATACAGCCAGTGTTTTGTAATAACTGTAAATGGAAAGTAATCTTTAAAACAGTTAAATAAAAAAAATTTTAAAGGAAAGGAAAAATGCTGTTAAAATATGTTATTTCAATGCTTCTGAACTTAGGGACTAGGACAAATACACCTTTTTTCCTAGTGCATTATCTCTGATCTCAATGCTGATTTCAGAGAACTGAGTTCTGCAACTTTGGAGATAAATATCTAAGGGTTTCATGATAGGGACATTATTGTTTTGTTTTGTGTTTTAAGAAATTAACCCCCAAAGCAAAGATCATAATGGTGAAAAGGCACCCTCACGAATAATCAATAACTGGGTGTCATCATCACCCAGTTCCAGGCTGCAGACACCAAAAAGAAAAGGAAATATCAGCTGTAGAAATGAACAGAAACCACCTTGTCGCCCCAACCAAGCACAGCCTCTAACGCTTCTATCAGACCATATTTTAATATTAAAACAGAAATGGATTATATCTCTGAAAGAGAAGCGAAAATGATTTGACACTATGTATATAATCTAATTCAAATCATGGGCCCCTAATCGACATTTAATTGATGCAATAATGCTTGTTCATGATGGTAAATAAACAAAATATATAAACAGAAACATCTTTGATGTTTAATGACTGCTTAGCAGCTATTTGGGTCAGAGCTACTGAGCCCTAATAAACAAATGCTTAATAATCAATTGAAACACATTTCTCTGGTTATTGCCTTATTAAATCAGGCTCCAACTCCAATTGCAGAATATTCCTTCCACTAGGAAGAAAATGGTTTGAAGTGGAAGAGGCTGCGATGATAGGTCCTCATGTACGCTGTGAGTTAAAAGGAAATGTTTTTCTCTCTCCCCTCCAACAATCAGATGCAGTTTAGCAGGAAGGCTTATTCCCAGCTTGCATGTATCTTTGGCTTTATTGTCCTAAAAGAGAGTCTGTCACCTTTTCAGGCTTACTTTTCATTAGAAATCCTCTCCTATTTCGTATTTTACAGGGTAATCCATGTAAATAAAAAAATCCATGAAAAGTGCTCACAGCAATGTCTGGCAGGTACTAAGTACACAATAAATGATTTTCATTATTATTATTATAATCCTGACTTGTCACGGCTCTCTGAGCACATGTAGAATTCTCTCTTGGTCATCTCACCTGAGTTGTTTGGGGAGTTTTTTGTTTTTTTTGTTTTTTTTTTCTTTTTCAGAAAAGTAAGCCTAATTTTCAGATCACACCCTGCCACCCCAGCCAGCAGCTCCAGCAGCTTCCAAACCATTGTCCAGGGAAGGGCCACAGCTGTCTGCAGCGGGATCTGCCATCAGAGCCACTTCCAGCTGGAGCTCTGAGCCTCGCTGATGGCTGATGGCATCCTTTTCTGTGTCACCCTGGCCCTCACACTTCCAGGAGGTGAGACCTGCGCTGGATACCCTAAACTGGGCTGCCAGATATTACTTGGGACTGACATGTAAGCTCTGTTTCCCATTCCTAAAGGCTTCCCAGAGCCCAGCTCCAGGTGACCACAGAGAATCAAGCCCGTAAGACATTCCTTCCTTATCAGACAGTCTCTAGCCTCTTTAGCCAGCTTCTAGTTTCTCTGCTCTGCCCTCCCTTCCCTCTCCCCTCCTCTCTAGCACAGCCAGCAGTGACTGGAGTCTGTCTGCCCAGGGTAGGAAGGAGACCCAGAGGTCAGCTGCATAGGTACAGAGACGAGGAAGCGGAGAGCGGGGGACGGGGGCAGGCAGAGGAGGATGACAATGATGAGATGAAGCAGAGACCATTTGGTGCCAGTGGAACATTTAAGAAAGAGATTAGCCAAATGACAGTGGACCCGAAGCCCATTGGGTGTGCTTGATGGTCCCATGGCGCCATCGTGTGGCCAGTCCATGTAATGACCAAGGGGCCCCCTTCTAGTGACCGAGGAAGCTCCTCTCCGAGTTGTCTGGGCCCCTTCCTTAGACCTCAGAAGCCCCGTGACTCACCCTTTAGGAGTGCAGAGAGGAGACGTGGAAAGTGGAGGCCAGAGCAAGGGCTCCAAAAGTGTGCCCAGGGAATCTGAGAGGTCTCAGAGACAAAAGCTGATCCCAAAAGACCAGAAGCTCCTGCAAGAAAGGGCGTCAAGAGAAAGAAAGCCTCATGTGAACAGAAAAAGCTACAAGGGTGGAAACCCAGACCGCCTCTATTAGAGCTCTAGATTCCCAAGACACCTTGGTGCTGGGCATCTGGAGGGAGGGAGAGAGCCCAACCTGGGGGCTGGGGTGGGTGCCCGGGGTGCCAGGCCTCTTGGAGGCAAAGAGCTCCTCCCCGTCCTCTGCCTCCTCCTCTTCTTCCTCCTCCTTCTTCTCCTCCCCCTCCCCCTCCTCCTATCTCACCAACTCAAACACAGGCTAGGAGGGCACATCGCCGGAATGGTGAGAAGCCGCGGAGATAGGAAGAACATGCCCACGACCCTCTGCAGCTCTGAAGAGCCATCACTCCTGCATTTATCCCCGTGGTCTTGCCAGGTCTGTGCAACCCCATTTTACTGATATACTCGTTTTGTTCCAAGTCCATCTTGCAGCAAAATGCCCTTGGGAGGTCATTATTAAACACTAAGATTTGGAAGTCAAACTGCCTAAGTTTCTTTCTCCAACTGTATACCTTTACTGGCTGTGCGACCTTAGGCTGGTCATCCATCCTCTCTGAGCCATCATTGCCAGATCTATAAAATGGAGAGATCACAGAGGTAAAATGAGATAACATCCATAGTGCTAGATATTTTCACATACAAGAGCTAATTCAGCTCCCAAAACTGCCCACAGTGCTATCATCCCCATTTTACAGATGGGAAAACAGGTTCAGAAAGGCTGAAATGACTGGATGGAGGTCACACTGATAGTAAGGGACAGAGATGGAACTTGAACCCAGGTCTGAGTGAGTGTTCATTGACTGTCTCCCCATCCAAGTTTGTTGAAGGCAACTGTCTCTATTCCCTGATCTAGGCTCAGTGACTGGCATGTGGCAGGGGCTTGATAAATACTTATTTATTGACCACCCACATCAGCGCAGAGTCACCAAGTACACCATGCTCGCTCAGGCCACCCTGAATCTCGCAGCTTCCTCAAACACGCCAAGCAAGCCCTTTCTGGTCTCCCAAACTTTGTATGGGCTGTTCCTCCTGCTGACAAGGCCCTTCCCTCTTGCCTTCACCTGAAAAACACAGACCCAGGCCAAATTTCCCTTCTTCTGCAAGGGTTTTCTCGGCCCTTCCAGGCACAGCAAGGCTCCCAGGTTAGAACCACAGAACTCAATTAGCACATGAGTCATGCGACAGCACCGTCCTCTGCCATCCCCTGAGTACTCCACTAGGCAGAGACCTCCTGGGGGAGGGAGGCGAGGGGCAAGGGCAGGCAGATTCTCTCCCTGCAGCTGCGTCCAGCCTGGAGCACTGAGGATCACGGAGGGTCCTTAGTGAAAGTGGGAGGGACACTGGAGAAAAAGAAGGGGAGAGAGAATAAGGGGAGACGGGAGAGAGAAGAGGAGAGAAGGGAAGGGTAAAGAGAGGGAATGAGGACCTGAAGAAGGAGGGAAGAAAGAATGAATGGAAGGAGGGAGGCAGACAGCAGCCCGACTTCCACAGTCACCTTATGGGGGCCTCTTTCCTTGGCAGACGGAGAGGAGGGAGGGGGTTCTAGCGAGGGCGCATGTGCGTGCCCGTGGTGCCAGCCACCTGGTCCTCTTCCAGGGCATCCTTCCCACCAATTCTCTCCTGTACCCGAGGCTGGTGCTGGGGCGCCTGACTCTAGATTCTTTCCGAGTCGGCATTTTTCTTCCCATGCTGGGACACAGGCTCAGGCTCGGGGAGCAAGCACACCTGCCCGGCCTGTGCTGACACACAGATTTTCAGAGGAAGGGAAAACGAGCCTGGATGATGGTGGGAGGCTGGGACAGGGTCCTACCAGCTGCCCCAGGCTGGCAAGAGAGTTCAGCAGCTGCTCTAAGGGTGGCCCCCACAGAGGACGCAGAGGCTTCTTCTCCCACTGGTCCCACCTCATTCTCCCCTGTTCCTCCTGCACCTTGAATAAAGTGGAGATGATCGAGGCATGAGTGCTGTTAGGAGCAGACACACAGAGTCAGGGAGGCACAGGAAAGAAACCCACAGCCTCCTCTCTTGGGCCAATGTCAGAGCAGTGCTTTCTCATTACCTGCAAACAAACCCTCTAGAAATACTGCAAAAGAAATGGCATCCAAAATTCAGTAGCTCCAAAGCAATTTGACAAAATAAAATGTCCTTTTAAAGAACATTCTATTAGCCTGCTGGTCCCTCTGGGCATGATGTATTTGGGTTTTGCTTCTGCTAAAACCAAGTTGGTGTCATATCTTCCTTAGGGAAATGAGGGCAAGCTTAGCTCCCACAGCTCTGGAGAAGGAAAAAGAGAATGTCTAAGCCCCCACCTTGCACCCCAAGCTGGACCTAGAAACCTCAGCCCCAACCAAGGAGAATGGGAGTAACTGGCAGCAATAGCAGCCTTCACATACTGGGCACTTGGTACATGCCACGCCCTGCTGAGCCAAGCCCTGAAGTCACGTGGTCCTTCCAAAATCCCAGCAGGAGGTTGTTCTCCTCATTTTACAGAGGACAGCTCAGAGAAGCACAGTAACTTGCCTAAGGTCACACAGCGAGTAAGCCATAACTCAGGTTATGAACTCCACCCACACTCTGATGCTGAGTGCTGCTTGCCTTTTTCACTTTTCTTCTGCAAAAAGTCTGTGGGTGAGAACTGCCAAAGATAATCCTAGGGACATGGGCTTCCCTGGCGGCTCAGACAGTAAAGAATCTTCCTGCAATGCGGGAGATCCAGGTTCGATCCGTGGGTCAGGACAATCTCCTGGAGAAGGAAATGGCAACTCTCTCCAGTATTCTTGCCTGGAGAATCCCATGGACAGAGACACCTGGCCGGCTACAGTCCATGGGTCACAGAGAGTTGGACATGACTGAAGTGCAAGCATTCACACACCTTTGTTATGTCTCCTTTCTTGAGAAGATTCTGCTTAGTTCTGAGACCATATCTTCCCCCGAGTTTTTACTATTCAAGTATTCTTTCTTTGGAGAAGGCAATGGCACCCCACTCCAGTACTCCTGCCTGGAAAATCCCATGGATGTAGGAGCCTGGAAGGCTGCAGTCCGTGGGGTCGCTGATGGTAGGACATGACTGAACGACTTCACTTTCACTTTTCACTTTCATGCATTGGAGAAGGAAATGGCAACCCACTCCAGTGTTCTTGCCTGGAGAATCCCAGGGACAGGGGGGCCTGGTGGGCTGCCGTCTATGGGGTCGCACAGAGCCGGACACGACTGAAGCGACTTAGCAGAGCAGAGAGAGCAGATTCTTTCTTTTGTAAACTGGTAATGATCATAAGGATAGCTGTTTTATGAAGGTCCTCACCTAGAAAAGACATGGCTTCCCTCTGTCTGTCTCTCACAGATATTCTGTTTGTTTGTATATGTATATTTTTTAATCTGTGGAAAGCAGCAGTCTAGAAACCAAAGTTCTCATGTCTTTCGATGTTCCCCAAACCAGAATATGGTACATGAGTGTCACTGAGGGATGCAGTCAACTGGGGACCCCAGAGGTAGGGATAATACCTGCTTGAGATGCTCAGGGAGAGGAAATAAGACTTATCTGGCTTCAAACCAGACTAGAAACGAGTCAGGATGGAGCCCAGACCAGAGCTGAGGTCTCTGTGCTTATTGCCCCATCCCAAGCTGCCTATAAAGAGCCTGAGCTCCCAGGAAGCCCCAGGTCAGTGTCCCCCCTTCTCCCCTGGGCCCCACTACCCTATGACCTTGCCATGCCCTCCCTTCCCACAGGGCAGGCAGGGGTTCAGCATGTCTCACCCTCCTCCATCCCACAGACACAGCCTGGAAATCAGGGCTGCGATGGTTACCCCAAAAAGCCCCACGTGGTGACAGGTATGTCATTACGCACTGAGTAGCTTAGCCGGCAGAATCCGTTCATCTTCCCTTGGTGAGTGACGTGTCAAATCTAAGTATGAGAGGAAGAGAGAGGGTGTTGGAGTCTGTGTCTTCCTGCTGAAAACTCCTACGAGAACCAGAAAGGTCTCACTGGTCCTTCCAAGCCCCACGCCAGGCCTGAAGGCAGTGAACTGATAACATCGTAGCCCCTGGCCAGAGCATGGAGGTCTTCTCAGACCTGACACCTGTACCATGATGATCAGGGAAGAGGTGACATCTACATCCAGATGCCAGGGGTTCCACAGATGCACATCAGGGCTGGAAGGGAATTCCATGAAGGGATAACCACCTCGGCCATGGCCTAGGATTCCTGTTGCATTCATGCTGCCTAACAGCCCCAGTTGCTCAGTATACACAGCACTGCTCATGGGTCTGTGATCGGCTGGCCTGGTCTGGCTTCTAACTGCAGGGTGCCACCAGGTCTGCTCCATGTGGCTCATAGTCTGGGATCCGTGAAGAAGACACACAGTCGTGCTGGAAAATACAATTACCTCAGTGGGTCCTGAACCCCAGCTCCACCTCCGTCCAGTTCCTTCCTCTCAGCCACCCAAGTCCTCTCATAATATGATCAGTGCCCCAGGAAGGATGTCCTCTGCCCTTGACCCAGGTCAGTCTTTCCTTTTGTGGCTGTGCTGGGTCTTCATTGCTGTGCAGGCTTTTCTCTAGTTGCAGCGAGCAGAGGCTACTCTTCACTGCAATGCTCAGGTTTCTCATTGCGGGGCTTCTCTGGTTGTGGAGCACAGGCCCTGGGGTCCATGGGCTTCAGCAGTCGTGGCTCGTGGGCTCTAGAGCGCAGGCTCAGAAGATGTGGTGCACAGGCTTAGCTGCTCTGTGGCATGTCGGATCCTCCACAACCAGAGACTGAACCTGTTTCCCCTGCATTGGCAGGTGGATTCTTTACCACTGGACCACCAGGGAAGCCCGACCCAGATCAGCCTTTATCACTCCTTCCCTCAGACCCTGCCTTTCTTCCTAAACTAAAATCCTGCCTCACAGGTCACCTCAGGAGAAAGCGATGCCCAGGAGATTGGCTCTGCTAAATGAAACCCATGGGTTGCTAAAAATGAGAAAACTCAGTTTTACCTACTCCCCTAGCACTCAAGGACATCAAAAGCCTGCCTGAGCTCTGAAGGGGAGGGTGGTCCCCACCCACAGACCCTGACCCTAGTCCGCAAGCCCCATGAACCAGTGCTTCTCAGAATCAGGGATCTCAGACAGGGCAGGGGATGCCCAGAGCTGAGGAGCCACACTCAAGAAATGATCAAGCCGGAAAACTTCTTCATGATTTGGGTACCATGAGGGGGAGGGGAGGAGGGGGGAGGGGAGGAGGGGGGAGGGCCCTGCTGGCTTCCCGGTTCTTAATTTGAGGCTCCAAAAGAAAGAAATAATAACAATAACCACCCCTACTGCCGCCGCAGCATTTCCCGCCCGCGAAGGCATCCGAGAAAGTGCTGACGGGGCCGGCTGACAAGCCGTGTGCATTGTAATTCACACCATAACAGCATCTCCAGGGCTCATGGATTTCTCATTGAAAAATTATGTGATGTCTTTTTGGAAACCCAATACTGAGTTATTGATATCGTGAAGGCAGCCGGCTCACCACTTCCAGCTTATTAGCTTTATACTTTCTGAAGGACTTTTTTTTTTTCTCCTTCTCTAATTTTCAACTTGGTTTTCCCTTTTCAGTTTAAATCGGATCACGAGGTTTGAGTGAGTGTCTTGAGTGTGTACCTGGGGAGTGGGTGCTCTGTAACCCTGGGAGTGGGTGCCCTGAGAAGCATGTCAAGATGTGTGTGTGTGTATGTGTGGTTTCCCGCAAGGGTGTAAGTGAGAGTGTGTAACTGGGTGTGTAAGCGGTGGGGGATCTTCCAGCTCTGCAGATACCTGTGGGCATGTGTGTGTGCAGACGTGCATGTGTGTGTACCTTCATGACTGCTCTGTTGTGTGTCCGCATGTAGAGTTGCAGGTGTACATATAGCACGTGTGTAGGTGTGTAAGTACACGTGTGGTGTGTGTGTAGCTAGATGAGGGTGTGTCCGTGTATCTTTGTACCTGAGTAGCCACATGTATGGTTGTATATGTGTCTATATAGCTGCAGGTGTGTGTGTAGGTGTATGCCTAAGGATATATATAGTTGTAGAGGTAGGTGTGGGTTTCCCTGATGGTTCAATGGTAAGGAGCCCACCTACCAATGCAGGAGACACAGATTCGATCCCTGGTTGGGGAAGATCCCCTGGGGAAGGAAATGGCAACCTACTCCAGTATTCTTGCCTGGGAAATCCCATGGATGGAGGAGTCTGGCAGGCTACAGGCCATGGGGTCATATGCAAATGTGCATGTGAGTATATCTTTCTATCTGCCTAGCTGTGTGAATGGGGGTGTGTCTGTATTCTGTCCACATATCCATGTGAATCTGTGTGTTTTGAAATGCACGTTCATATATGTATATCTATGTGTCTTCACGTCTCTACATGTCTTTGAAACCGTGGGTCCAATTGATAAAAATGAGAAAATTCAGTTTTACCTGCTCCCCTAGCACTCAAGGACATCTCAAGCCTGCCCGAGCTCTGAAGGGGAGGGTGGCCCCCACCCGCACCCCTACAGTCTACAGTCTTTGGGTCTGTAACACATGTGTCTGTGAGAGGCAGAACCGCTGTGGGTCGTAGGGTCACACGCCCTGGGGACCAACATTAGTTCTGCCTCTTGCTTCGTGTGACCTTGGGCAGTTTTTTTAACCTCTCAGGAACTCAATTCCTCATCAAAAGGAGGAGGACTGTAGCCTTACCTAATAGAGCTATGAGGACTAAGGGAGTTAATGTCTATGAAGCATCCAGCCCAGAGCCCTGCAGTGCTCAACTTACACAGTCATTACATCAGCATATGTGTTGGAGGGGACAGCCCTACTCTGAGAAACTTCTCTCACCAGCTCTTACCTGCTCAAGCTCCAGGATGTGACTGAAACCAGTTTTGTGCCTGGCAGCCCCACGCAGAGCCTTTGCAAAGATGCCTCCATGGAACTGATGGCCTCAGTTGACTTTGGACCACACTGCTGAGTATTAGACACACACCTGGCCCGGTGAAGATCTACAGAAGTGAGTCGGGTAGCATGCTACCACCAGATTAAGCCAAGAAGGCGATAATAGGCGAGAGGTCTAGAATGAAATATACAAGGTACAGAAAGTGCTCTGAGATTCCACAGAAGAAGGGCTTCCACCCTGTTTCAGGAAGGGAGTAGCTTCATAGAAGTGTTAGCTCTCCATTTGGGCCTCAGGGGGTGAGAAAGATTTCTTCAGAAATCCTGGAAGCCTAGGAAGAGAGCGGGTCTTGTATGTTTCCTCTCAAATCTCCTGTCTTGAGTACCCGGGGGTGGACACCCTCTTAGTACTCGAGGGTGGGGGGTCAGAATCCCAACTGGGGGAGTTTGATGAGGTCTGAGTTTAAAGATTTACATGATCCAGAGAGGGGGAAGATGATCCCACCTAACTGAGGATGGATTTCTCATCAGCCTGGTGAGGGGTTGCTCCAATTTAATTCAGGATAGTAAAGAGGCATGGCATTCAGCTGCTTGCACTCAAGGACACCATGTCTCCAAACCCTAGTGTATATTTTATACCAGCAGCATATCTCAAGTCACTTTTCAAGTGCTCAACAGCCATGGGAGGCTCATGGCCGCCATATTGGACAGTGCAAATCTAAACTTCCAAACACACAGAGGCCTGGCAATGTCTCTACACAGCCCCCAGATGCCAAATTCCAATACTGGTGTTTGATACAGCAGCGGGACAGGTACACAAAGGACAGAGCTGCTTTCCTGGGAAATCACTTCCCTGCCCTCCTGCCAAGGCTGCAGCAGCTGGGCAAGACTCTAGGTCTCAGTCCTGGGGCCCCTCGGGGGAGCAGCAGAACATAAAAGGCCGCTGGGCAGTGGCTGCGGCCAGATGCAGGACTGGTGAGGAGGGGAGAGGACGGGAGGGAGAGGAAGGGGAGGGCAGGAGGAGAAAGCGGACAGCCTGGACCAGACCGCAGCAAGGTCAAGTGCTTGAGTGGCATTCAGAGCAGGTTTGTGTAGCTGGAGGAAGGAGGAGGAAAGAGAAGTGAGGGGAAGGGAGACAGCAAAGTGTGAAGCACCAACTGTGTGCCGGGCTGCTCAGTGCCTTCGCACAGGTAGGTCATCTCCTTTGGTCCTCCCCGTGTCCCTGTGAATTGGCTATTTTCCATTGAAGAGGGTGTTTGGGAGCCTTTGGGGATCTCTCCTTGACTGGAGATGACCATGGGCATGGAGAGTGGGGAAATATCCTGCTGGACAAAAGAATAAAACAGATCTCTCTCTTGAGACGTCAACAGTGCACTCCGTTGAGAAACACTTTGAGGGACTGACGTCATTTTGCAGGTGAGGGCACGGAGGCTCAAAGAGGTCAGGTGAGTTCCAGACACCCAGCAGATGTTCCATAAATAAGTATGGAATGAATGAATAAAAATGGCTTGGACACTTTCTTGACCCCTGAGACAGCTCCCTTCCCATCCCTGGTCATCTCCCCAGGGATCCTGGGGTGCAGAGCATGTCTGTGACCATATGTCCCTTGGGGCCCTCATCCCCACCCCACCCCTTGATCACGACTGAACCCCAAACACCCTTCTCTGTCTACAGCTATCTCACACCTGCTGAGGGGTAGATTGAGCGGAGGAAAGAGGTTCTCAACTTGGAATTGGAAAACCTGGGTTTAGATCCCAGGTCCTTCATCAGGTAGCCTTGGGAAAAGCTACCCATCTTTCATTCGTGCTTCCATTCATTCATCCATTCACTGCAAATGCTGGTGTGGTTAAGAGCCAGGGCTCTGGGCTGAGACAGCCCTGAGTTATGTTCCTGCTCTGCCACTTACTCGTTCGGGGGTGAACTTGACAGAATTCCCTAACTTTTTTGAGCCAAAAGTGTGCTCCTGTGTAAAATGGGGTAGTAACTGGACTACCCCTCACTGCACTGGACCAAGGAGTAGATTACATGCTCCAAGTAACGCCCCAAGCCCAGGGTTCCTCAGTCAGCCCGCAGGTCAGACATTATCCAGTGAAGGCTACAAGCCACCACGAGCTGGGAAGGCAGCATGAGTCCACCTGCAAGGCACTGTCACCCGAGAGAGGGGCAGGGTGACAAAACAGCCACCACAGCGTCCAACTCATGGTAGAAATCCCAGTGCCCACCTGCCCCCTCCTCTCTCTCTTCCTTTCCCGTTTATCACCCAGGCATCCTGTGCGTTATGAAGGGACCTCCTTGCCTTAACTCCTAATGGGACAGATTTGTTGCTGTTTAGTTGCTAAGTTGTGTCTGACCCTTTGTGACCCCATGAACTGCAGCATGTCAGGCTTCCCTGTCCTTCACTATCTCCCCAAATTTGCTCCAACTCACGTCCATTGAGTCAGTGATACTATCCAACCACCTCATCCTCTGCCGTCCCCTTCACCTTTTGCCGTCAATCTTTCCCAGCATCAGAGTGTTTTCCAGTGAGTTGGCTCTTGCGATCAGGTGGCCAAAGCACTGGAACTTTAGCTTCAGCATCAGTTCTTCCAATGAATATTCAGGGTAGATTTCTTTCAGGACTGACTGGCTTGATTGCCTCACAGTCTCAAGGGACTCTCAAGAGTCTGCTCCAACACCGCAATTCGAAAGCTTCAGTAGCAAGTGGGAATCAGGCTCTTTTGACATGAACATGGAAGAGATGTGTTAGAAGGAGGCCAACAGTGTCCAGAATTCCCAAGAATGGTCAATCCTTTAGGATGATCACCCAGACCACACTCTACCCACAACCCACTCAGAAGCCAGAGGGATGGACCCCCACACAGCTGGGGGTCATTTTCTCCTTCCCACTCCCAGGGTTTCAGCATCAGGGCTTACTTAACAAGCTGGGGCAGCCAACAGTCACACACATTCCAGAATCAGCAGCTGTTCTTATACTCAGATAACACAGCACAAACATCAAGTTGGAAAAAATAGTCCTTTCTTTGGATTCCCACTGATACCCAGATAAGAGTGTGTATGTGTGCATGCACACTCACACACACACAGAACACACACACACAAAGAGACCATTTTTCTTTTTGCATCTTACAGAGAAAGGCCCCAAGCATTCCGTTCCAACTCCTTTCCATGGGAAAGGTGTTCTGTGCTGTGCCCCAGTGGGTCTGTGTGACTGAGTTAAAATGTGTTCTTTTTTTTTTATTAGATGAATTGCATCATTAAATTACATTATAAAAGCTAAAAATGCACCATTAATTTTCAAAAACAATAGTAAATACATCTCATTTCTAATACATGATTCTGCATTTAATTTTTGCCTGGGGCCTTGCCTTCTTTTTTCCCCAGCCTCACTGTCTCCCTTTATGCAGACTATATAAATGGAGCTAAATTGCCAAAGAAATTTTTGCCAAATGTCCGTAATGTGAAAATAAATGAATTTCTAATTGGCTGTTGCAAAAAGAAAAATTACTTTTTGATCTCAGCTCAGCCAAGCAAAAATCTACCTAGCTGGAGTAATAAGATGCGGGTACACTGCAGGCAATGAACAGAGAGACAAAAGGCCAGCGAAGAGGCTCTCAGGATAAAATTTCTTCTCTTTCCTCCCTGTCTCCCTCCAGCCGGCCAGGCAGTCCAGCCTGGAACAAGCCATTAGAGGGGCCAGGCGAGGATCCAGCCCCCCAGGAGTCCAGCTCTGTGCCTTCTCAGGGACTCTGGGACCCAGCTGTAGCAACACTCGGTACTCCAGGGTTTAAGCCCCAACTGTTCCCTCACTGGCTCTGCAACCCTGAGTAAGTTACTTGACCTCTCTCAACCTCCAATTTTCCATCTGTAAATAATAGTCATTTCTGCCTTTTGTAGGCTTGTCAGGAGGTAGGAGGAGTTGAATTGTGTTCCTTTCCAAAATTCATATGTTGCAGTCCTAGCCCCCACATCTCAGAATGTGACCTTGTTTGGAGATAGGGTCTTTACAGAGGCCCATCCGGTTACAATGAGGTCATTGGGGTGGGGCTCTAGGCCAATATGACTGGTGTCCTTATAAGAAGAGGAAATTTAGACAGACACATGGAGGGAAGATGGTATGAAGAGATACAGGGAGAAGACAGCCATCGACACACCAGAGAGAGGCCCAGAACAGACCCCTCCCCCATGGCCTCTAGAAGGAACCAACCCTGCCGCCAACTTGACTTTGCCGCCCCAGAACTGCGAGAAAATTAATTTTTGTTACCAAAGTCACTAGTTATTGGTATTTAGCTACAGCAGCCCTAGCAGACTAATCCATGAGGTCTGAGACACTGATAAACATACGCCAGCAAGCATGGCATCTGGTTGCTCCTGCCATTATTCCAGAATTCTCCCAGGATGACCCCAAAAGGAGGAGAGGGAAGAGACGAGGGTGAGGACTCATCATAGCCTGTGACCCTCTAGAGACAACCTGGGGGGCAGCTGTGCTGAGCAAGAACCCAAGCTCCGTGACACCCTACCTAGACACACATGGGAGCCACGGGTGGGAGAAAGTCATGGGGTCTTAGGACATCCGTGTGTTCAGACAAGGAGGGCATCGTCTGCGGTGGCCACAGAGAGAGCAGAACCCCAGTTGTCAAATGCCACCTGAGATCCTTGGATTCTGGTAAGATCTCAGAAGGAGGGCCTAAGTACAGACTGAAAGTGAATTCCCTGCCAGTTCAGGGGGCCAAGGGGTAGGGGTTAGAGTCAGATTTAATCGATTTAAAGGAAAGATCTGGGACTTCCCTGGTGGTCCAGTGCTTAAGAATCCATCTTCCAGGGACTTCCTTGGTGGTCCCGTGGCTAAGACTCTGAGCTCCCAATGCAGGGGGCCCAGGTTTGATCCCTGGTGAGGGAACCAGATCTTACATGCTGCAGCTTAAGATCCTGAGTGTCCCAACTAAGACCTAGCATGGCCAAATAAGTAAATTAATAATTTTAAAAAGAGAGAGAGAGAGAAACCACCTTCCAATGCAGTGGGGGCTGGTTTTATCCCTGGTCAGGGAATTAAGATCCCACATGCCATGGGGCAACTAAGCCCATGCCGCTACCAGAGAGAAGCCCAGGTACCGCGTACTGCAACGAAGACCCGGCACTGCCAAATAAACAAATAAATAGTGTGCTACACTTACACATTTTAAAAAGAAAGAAGGAAAAGAAAAGACCTAATTGGCTATTTTCTCCACCTCTGAATTTCTACTGCAAGCTTCAAAACAATCCACCACTCAAGGGCCACCCATTGATTCCTTGTCCTCTGAACACACAGTTCTTTCCCTCCTACTCTGCACAGACTGTTCTCTCTGCCTGGAATAATATCCCTCTTCCTTGGCTCCACTTGAAGGACTCCTATTAAGCCATGAAGCCCCATCTTCAATGTCCTCTTTTCCGTAAATGCTTCTCTAGCTGCCTCAGGCTGAGTCAACCACTCTCCAGACTTATCAAGGAGTTCTAGAAGGAAGGGCTGAGTTCAGGTTGCTCAGTTAATCCGCCTTTCCAGTATTCCGGCTTTGAGGATCAGCAATGTTTCTGCTTCTGCTCCCTCACTGTTCTCTTCTCCTCTTCCTGGCTACTGTCACTAAATCCATCTCATTTACATTGGGAGAGAAAAGAAAAAGACAGGCAAGCTGAAGTCTGCTGTCATCCTTATATGACAGAGGGGAAAAAAATCAAGGCTGAGAGCAGTGGAAGGATTTGGCCAGGGTCGCACAGCCAGGAAGTGGTGAGCTAGGATTCAAACCCAGGCAGTCTGGCTCCCGAACCCAAGCTCGCAGCTGACACACTTTCACTGGCTCTCAGGAACATGCCCTGATCGAGTCTCTGTTTGGACACACGGCTCCACTGCTGTGAGGGTCCCCCTGGGACCTCATCTTGCCCAGACCTGGGAGGAGAGGGGATGGAGGAGAAATGGAGACCAGACAGGACCTGAATGGACAGAGGCAACCAGAACAGAACTAATTCCCAGCCAAAATCCCAGGGTCCAAACCCCCCTCCTGACAGGCTCCCACCTGGGACTATGGCTCAGATCACAAGATTCAGGGGGAGAGAGGCGGGGAGTCTTGTGGGGAGCAATAACACAGGCAGTGGCTGGCATCACAGGCTCAGAGTTCCCAGGATCTGATCAGGGCTGGGGTCCCAGAGAGGGGCTCTCCAGCTGGACAAAGTCTGTCAGCAGAAGGCAGGTCATCTAGTCACGGGGGCAAAATGGCAGGCAGTGGTGTCAGGCAGGGTGGGAGGGCAAGGTCAACACAAGATGGAAAACCTCCCTGGACGTCTGCAGACCTCTTCTACCCAGGATGGGCTAGAAGAGCGGGCTAGATAGACTGAGTCCCTCAAGAGACCTCAGGAATAACCATCACCCCCTCCATCACTGCATGGGAGCTACTGAGAGGCAAGCAGGTGGACTTTGCACGTTGATCTTCCATTTACGAGGACTTTGGTTTCCCCTGGAGAGTCTTCTTAGCAGGCCCAGCTCCGAGAAAGCAGAGAGAAGCAGGGCTGAGAAGCAGACACAGAAAGATGTGATGGGCCTCAGCCTCCATCCCAGATAGAGCTGGGTTCCTGCAGCGTTTCCTTCAGTCCTGGGAGCTCTGTTGTCTTGAGTTTCTGTCACTTGCAGCCAATGAGTTCTATCTTTTTCACCTACACACAACTTTCCTTTGTGTCCAGCTCACCACCTCACTGTTACAACAGCACCCACACTACTCAGGCTGCCTGGAGGGGCTCTGCAACACAGAGCATCAGATCAGACCCCAGTGCTCCAGCCCCTCCCCAGTACCTCCCGGCCCACAGACCTGAAACAGGCTGGCCGCTGACCTGAGGACCCCACAACGTGGCCGAATTCTGAGCCACCCGCCAGGCAGTCTGTAAACACCACCTCTTTTCCCTTTTGTGTGCATATTAATTACTCCAAAACAGGTGCGAAACCAACCTCGTTTATTATGATTTCTTTGAGCCTGTAATGGCAGTTGCTGCGAATAAATCCCGTTAACCCAGGGAAAGGATTTATGGCCCCAAATTTACACCAGCCGTTTAATCATAGCACCTTTGCTGCAGACAGACTTTCTGGAGAACAATTTGCCCCACGATTTGTCAGTGGGAAAATGGCCTCATATAAACGTTTGGAGGAAATAAATGCTAATCCACAGCTCACTCTTTCATTCTCCTAATTGCCCAGGGAATTTAAAGGAGACAAACTTATTTACTCACAGCAGGAAGTGAGCTGTAATAAACCATCACCATTGCGGGCTGTAATCAGTCCCCAGCAGGGAAGGGGGAGGGGGTCTGGGGTTTACACATCTGGGAGTGGGTGGGTGAGGCCATCGGGCCATTTAAGTGGCTGGCTGATACATCTGCCCTCCCCCAACCTCAATTTACCCCAGGCTTCCCTAACCACCAAGTTGACTGCAGGAAGGGTTCCTGGGAAAGGGGGTCCCCCTCCTCCAAGCTGTCCTGAGGTTTTGGGGAAGGAGGCCCAGAGCCAACCAAGAGAGCTTGCAGGGAGAGAAGGAGAGGTACCCCCTGCGTTGGAGGCAAGGCCCTGGAAGCCAGCAGTCCTGCAAGAAAGCCAAGCTTCCACTCCCATAGTTCCAGGATTGGGCTTCCACAAACCTCAACCTCGTGTGCTGGGCAGAAGAGGGTGAGACCACCAGGCACTTCTGAGTGGCACCGTGGTGAAGGAGAGACCCAGGACCCAAGTTTGCTAGGGGGACATGGGGCTCACACCTCTATATCATTCTTCCTAGGAGACTCAGTGGCCTGCTGTGGGCTGTCCCTCTCAGATCTCTTTCCTCTGCAGAGGTCCTATCCCAGCATGAGCAAGAATCTGCCTGTTCCCATGGCATCAGAGCCAGAAGTGCTAAGAAGTCCTCTTGTAACATAGGATGTGACCCATGGGTCTGTACACAGTGCCATTTTCACGAACCCCAGTGTGAATGATGCCATCTAGAATTGTGCAGTGTACAACCTGTGCAACTGCTCACAGTGGACTTGTCGGATACTGTGTAGGGACCAAAATACTCCTAGTTTTTCGTCAGTCCTCCTCTCCGTCCCCTCCTGTCTTCTCCTAGGCACGAAGGTAACGTCCCAAAGAGCAGAGGCCAGGGTCCCACCTCCAAACTTGTACCCTCCCTACCCCACCTCTGGACTTCTCTCCCCTGTCCTCACCTCATCCCCACTCTCCCCAACTCTGATTTGGTCACATTCTTGCAGATCATCTTCAAAAGAACAGAGAGTGCCTGAGTTTGAAATGGAACACAGCCACTAACCAGCTGTGAACACAGCCCTTTAAACTTCCTGTGCCTCCGTCTCCTCTGTAAAAATTCTCCATAATTCCTGGGGGATTATGCTGTCACTCAGGGTGGCCGTGAGATTAAAGGAGATAACATGTATAAAGTGCCCTAGCACAGCATCTGCTAGCCGGATGTTATTCTGTAGGCAAGGATGAGGAGGCCCTGGGGACCTCTCTGCACTCTGGCTTAGTGAAGAAGGTTGGATCACATCTCACCAAGAAAACCAGACTGCCCAGGGCAAAGGGCAATAAAGTCTCGAGTGAAGATTCGGGATCTTGCCAGCTCAGAGCAGCAGTGCTCATGCCCGGGGGGGAGAAGCCACAACTTCTGAGAGGTCAGTCGGGACGATCTAAAGGATTTCCTGGGCACTGATGGGCTAGGAGCAGGGTGGTGGACATTAGCTCTCTACAGGGGATCCGGTAGCAGTTTCAGGAAGCCCAGACATGGCAAGGCGGTGGGTGATGGATGGTCGCCTCCCTAAAGCACTAGGCGTTTTATTGCTTCATCTCCAAGCTTATGACGGTTTTCCGTACAGTCACATGTTTAACGTCCATCTTTCCCACTATGCGGTCATCAACCTAAGATCATGGGCTTTGTCTGTCCTGCTCATCACTGTATCCCTAACGCTTAGCACAGTGGCTGACCCATAGTAGGTCTTTGATAAATATTTGCTGAATGAATGAACGAACCCTCTAGGGGTAAGTATCATTAGCACCATTTGACAGGTATGGCTCAGAGAGGTTGTGTAACTTGCCTAAAGTCACACAGTTCTGCCTTTGGGACCAAATACAGCACAGCAAGAAAAACAAAAGGTAAGTCCTGTAAGCTTCCTCTTTAATGCAGTAGGAATCGCTGAAGATACTGGGGTCTGAGGTTGGGAGATTCATTAACGGAGGGACTCATCAACAGAGGTGTAAAGCAAGGAGGGGACAGTCTAACACTATACTGCCCATGCCCCACGTGGAACGTGGGTTCCACAATTCGAGAGGGGCTTGGCCAGACCTAAAGATGCTAAAGATTCCGTGATCATGGTGAGAGAAGAGAAAATATCATGAGAGGACTAAATGGCAGAGGTTGGTTGGAAACAAGCGCGGGGAAGACGGAAGGGACGAGGTCTCAGTGCACTGGATCTTAGCTGCCTTTGTCTTGAGAATTGGTGAGTTATTAGACAGCTATTTTGCTCTGAGTTCTGGTGTAGGCAGGCCACGCTCTGTGCTAGGTGCCTACATCTTTCCGTTCGATCCTCATAACAAACTGTATTAGTCAGGGTTCTCCAGAGAGACAGAACCAACAGGATACATCTATATACGGAGGGGTTTTAATTTTTTTTAATTTTTTGGCAGCACCACGTGGCTTGCGGGAACCCCCCAACCAGAGATAAATCAGGACCCTCGGCAGTGAAAACATGGATTCCTAACCACAGGACCACCAGGGAATTCCCCGGAGATTTATTACAAGGCATTGGCTCACTTGATTATGGAAGCTGAGAAGTCCCATAAGCTGGAGCCAGTGGTGTAATTGAATCTGAGCCTGAAAGTGTGAGAAATAGGGGAGTCAGTGGTGTAAATCCTAATACAAGGTCAGGAGAAAAGGAGGGAAGATGTCGAAGATGTCCCAGGTGAGACAGTGAGGCGGGAAGAAAGAGGAAGTTCCTCCTTCCTCCACTTTTGTTCCATTCGTGCTCTCAACGGGTTGAATGATGCTCATTTACACTGGGGAGGGCAGCTACTTTACTGCTTCCACTAGTTCAAGAGCTAATCTCATCCTTCATCCAGAAACAACTGCACAGACACACCCAGAAGGCAGGTTTAATCTGGGCACTCCACGGCCAAGTTCAAGTTCACACATAAAAGTAACCGTCACATAAGCCAAGGAAGCTGAAACTTTATTATCCTCTTTTTAAGGATGAGGGAGTTGGGATTTTTACCTATCAACTGTCATCAGTTGAGGGCTGCTTCCGGGAACGCTAAGTCTCCAGTACTTTTGACTCTCTATACCCTGGAATCCTGGAGAAGGAAATGGCAACACACTCCAGTTTTTCTTGCCTGGAGAATCCCAAGGACAGAGGAGCCTGGCAGGCTACAGTCCACAGGATCACAGAGAGTTGGACACGACGGAAGCAACTGAGCACATAGGCCAGAAGAAGTGCCCATAGGCAGTGTCAAGTGTTTGCAGAGAGTAGCCTTTGGCTATTGCTGCTGCTGCTGCTAAGTCGCTTCAGTAGTGTCCGACTCTGTGCAACCCCATAGACGGCAGCCCACCAGGCTCCGCCGTCCGTGGGATTCTCCAGGCATGAACACTGGACTGGGTTGCCATTTCCTTCTCCAAAGCGTGAAAGTGAAGTTGCTCAGTCATGTCCAACTTTTCGCAACCCCATAGACTGCAGCCCACCAGGCTCCTCTGTCCATGGGATTCTCCAAGCAAGAGTACCGGAGCGGGGTGCCATTGCCTGAGGTAAACCTTATTAAGAGATTATGAGCAAGGAACCAATATTATCCATTGCACTCAGGGAAGTGACTTGTACATATCACTCTGCTAGGATGCAACTGAGAAGGATTAGAATAGAGCTCTGCCAGACTCCAAAGTGCTCCATCTTGATTCTACTGTCGGGATGTAGAGGTTTCCAGATGCAGGGGGTAGGCAATGAGAGCCACCAAGACCAGGGCCCACCCTCACTGGAGGCTGTGAATAGAAGCCTGAGATCAGAGCATCTCCTTCCTGGCTGGCTAGGGGAACAGAGGAGGCCAGCTTTCTGGGAGGATCCGAAGTGAGGGCTGAGACACCAGATGGACACGCAGAGGGGATGACCTCGTGATCAGAGTTCATGGAAGAAGCTGGTAAAAAACAGCTCCAGATTGTGGGTGTTGGCCATTACCAGGCCCTGTGTGGATGCAATGGTCTGGGGAATCTTCACAGGGGCTCTAGACTGAGGACTGTCCCATCACCTTGCAGCTGAGGACCCCAAGGCTCAGGAGATGGTCCAAACTCACAAAGCAAGCATCAGAGTTGCCATTTGAACCCTACCATTCATACTGATGAGGAATATTCGTGGAGTCCCTCCAGAGTGCTATCTTTTAATTTTTAATTTATTTGGCTCTGCTGGGTCTTAGTTGCGGCATGCAGGATCTTCATTGCATCATGCAGGATCTTTCATTGCAGTGCATGGACTCTCTACTTGTGGCGCACAGGCTCTAGAGCACACGGGCTCAGCAGTTGCGGCACACGGGCTTAGTTACTCCACGGCATGTGGAATTTAGTTCCCCAACCAGGGAACAAACCCGAGGCTCCTGCATTGCAAGGTGGTTTCTTAACCACTGGACCATCAGGGAAGTCCCCCGAGTGTTATTCTAACCACCGGGGATCTCGCAGCAACCAAAGAGTCCAGAGTAACAAATAAATGTAAACAAATAAATGGTATGTCAGATGGTGACTGGTCCTAAAAGTTATACTGATAATAACCTTGGGGAAGGGTGACAGTGTGTGCGAGGAGGAGGCAGGGGCCTGGGGTGCAGAACAACTGCTGTTTCATGAGGGGTGCCCGGGGAGGCCTCTCTGCCAGCTGACCACCGGAAGTGAGAGCGCCCAGCAGAAGTCTGGGGAAAGGGCACTCTGGGTGCGGGTCCAGCTAAGATGAAGGCCCGGAGGCCTTTGAGGAAGAACAAGCCTCAGTGAACTGATGAGGAGATGGGGCATGAACAGGGGATGGTACTGGGAGGTGAGGAAGCACCCATGGGACCCTAGAGAAAAATCAGGCACACACAGGGACTTGACTTACCCTGAACGAGAGTGAGGCAAAGGTGCAGTCCGATGACCACTTTCACCCGATTCTTCCAGATGGTCCAGGCTACACTGCAGGATCCTCTTAGCCAGGACTAGAAGATCTGGTTTAAAGCTGGGAAACCTTCCTCCCTGCCCCACCCCGTGCTAGCTGGGACACCCTGCCCTCCCCCTCCCCAGCCTGCCCGGCTCCCAGCTCCCTCTCCCTGCTCCCCCAGCCCCTCGGCCACCCTCCCTTGCCCCCCTCCCTCCGGAGTCACTCACTTCCCCAAGACAAATGGCAGCTTCTTCCTGCCCATCCATCACAGCTCCCGGGCCCATCCATTAGCGGCTGCTCCCCCGTCCTGCCCCCAACCCCACCGTCCTTGCTCGGGGACGGGGTCCATTGATCAGAGGCCCATCTGCCGCTTGTCACATCCTGGCAGCCCCGACAGCAGGAGACAGAACTGTTGTCGGCCAGGCCAGCCTGAGGCCAAGGGAGAGATGAAGCTGCCCCGCCCAGGACTGGGGGCCAAGGCCAGGGCCCCGACTGGGAGGGGCGGGCTGGAAGGGTCAGGGTAAGCCCTCCCCAGCCAGAGGCTACTCCCCCCGGTCCTCCAGGGCAAAGCGGAAAGTAAGCTTCACAGGACAAGCTGGCAAAGGCTCCCATGCCCCCCTCCACCTCCAGGTCTGCTCCAAACTGGATGCACAAGGCTGGAGGGGGACCTGGCAATTCCCTCACCCTGACTCTCCTCCAGGTTTCTCATCAGTAGCCCCCTGCTTGTGAGGCATCTCACAGGGACGGGTGTGTGTGAGGCAGGGAAGCCCACACAATTCCCACGCTTCCCAACCCTTCGTCCCAGACCCGTTCCTTGAGCACACTGGATCAACTGATGCCCCTCCTCCACACCCCGTGGCTTCAGCATCCCCTCCATTCCTCAACAGGGTCCCTCCCTGGCTCTTGTCCAGTCTCACCTTCCACCTGGAGAGTCCATGGGGCCAAGGGGACATGCCCTCTAGGGGCCCACACCCTACCCCAAGACCACAGTCCAAGGACCTACACCCCCAGAATTCCCTGCCAGGATGACCTCAAGCTCACTTCCAGGGTCCACGCAGGCCTCTTTCCCCGGGTCCATCCTCCCAAGATGGAACACAACACTGGCCTGGGGGGTGGCCCAAGGACAGCATAGACGCGGGGCTGGGGAATCCACACGCAGCACACACCTCCCTTCACTGAGCAGCGCCCAGGGGAGAGGGGACCAGCCAAGAGCCTGCAGTTCTCTTTGGTCTCTTGCCCCAGGTTCTGTAAATGTTCAGGGTGAGCCTGTCCAGGGTCACAGATTGGGGTCAGCATCCTCCTTGCTCCACACGGCTGCTCCCAACTCAATAAGTCCTCAGCCCTTGTAAAAAAAAAACAAATCCCCATATACACTTGAGGCTCACCTCACCCATCTGGCTGGCTATGTAACTTACAGGGCCCAGAGCAGAATGAAGGTGTGGGACCCCCATCTTCAAAAAGCAAGAAAAATGTACCACTAAAATAGAAAATATTTTCCTTTTTTCCAAGGTCTCTCTCCTTCCCCTACCCAACTCCACCTGTCATGGTACTTTTGTCTTCTAGGTAACGTCACACTCCTCCAGGGATGGGGACCCTCGCTGGGCAAGTACAGACCCTCAGAAGCACCTGGGACCTCACACTTCGATGTGACTCCTGCACGCATGCCGGACCCACTAGCGTGGCTACCATCATTTCCGTCCTCCAGCCGCTGGATCCGTGTAATGAGCTCCAGCTGGAAGTGGGGTGGGGGGAGGGTGTCAATCCCCCTCCCCACAGGCCTGCTGCCTGAACCCACCGTGGATGGGCGACCCTCATGCTACAGCTGCATACTCGACCCCTAAACGGGGACAAAGAGGAGATGCCAAGTCCCTGGGGTAGTCATGGCAACCACTATACCCCCCAGGGGCTTCCCTTGTGGCTCAGCTGTTAAAGAATCTGCCTGCAATGCGGGAGACCCCAGTTTGATTCCTAGGTTGGGAAGATCTCCTGGAGAAGGGAAAGGCTACCCACTCCAGTATTCTGGCCTGGAGAATTCCATGGACCGTATAGTCCATGGGGTCACATAGAGTCGAACACGACGGAGCGACTTTCACTTTCACTATACCCCACCCTAATCCTCCCCAGGACAGGGACCCAGATACCAGTGGGAGGTGAAGAGGCAGTGGGAGACAGGTCTGGGTGTGAGTTGAGGCCACAAGCCCCCAGGACACACTCCATTGTCTCATCACACGTCACTTCTAAAGCACAAATCCAAAAACAAAGTCACGAAGAATTTCTAGACGGCAACCACAGAGCATGGGGCCTCTCTAAGCACTGAGCCCTGTATGAGCTCATGCACAGCCGCCCCTGCCCATCACCCTTCTCTTCTGTCCCCCCAGACGCTGCCCTACTGGCCACGCCCCCTCACGCATTGAAGACTTTGGCGCTGGTTCAGACTCCTGTTCCCTCAAGCTCTGCCATCCTCCCCAGAGTCACCTCCCACCTGGACAACTCATCCATCCCACTGGCTGCCAAGTGTCTTGACCACCTCGTTCCCAGCGACCACCACCATTGTGCCACTCACTCCCGTGTTCAAATCCCTGCACAGCTCAGCCTGGAGCTTTGCAGAAATCTCTCCTTGATGATCAGCTAATAGCTGCCTCCTGCAAGTTCCTCGGATTTTCTCAGCAAAGCTCACCAGCTCCAAGCAACAGGTCAGCTCCTTCAGACACCTGGCCCTACACAGATGTGAGTACAGAAGCAGAGTTGGAGTGATGGATGCTCTTTGAAGCTGGAGGAAGGACCGCAGGCAAAGGAACGTTCTAGATGCCAGAAAAGACAAGGGAACATTCTCCCCTCGAGCCTCCAGAAGAAACAAAGGCCTACTGACACCTTGATTCTAGCCCATAAGACCCATCTTAAACTTCTGACCTTCAAAACTGTAAAAAGATACATTTTATTGCTGTAAACCCCTAACTTTATGGCAATTTGTTACAGCAGCAAATAGGAAACTAACATAAATGTTTCAGACACCCTCTTCTCCAGACTAAACTCACTCAACTGTTATAAACCAGGGAGTGTGATCCCTGGAAAGCGGTGACCTTTTCAAACTTCCATTCCTTCCTGCGGAGCTTTCATCAAGATCAAGTAAGTTAATAGACACAATGTGGTTAGCACAGTTAGGGAACGTGCTGGAAAGACTAAGGACTCAAAAACTGTGAGCAGATACTATTATTGTTGCTGTTTGTTTTTTTCAACCAGGGCTGATGCTGCTCCTAAAGAGACACTTGGCAAAGTCTGGAAACATTTTTAGTCATCATACCAGCAGGGACACTACTCGTGGATAGAGGCTATAAATGGTGCTAAACATCCTACTTTAAAAAAATATAACCCTCCCCCCACAACAAACAATGATGCTGCCCAAAATATCATATGGGTATCAAGGAACTACCGGTTTGGAAACTGTCTAAGCCTATCCATTTGCCAAATAAAACTCCCAGTTCCTACTCCTGTAATTCACATTTCTACCACAAGGTGGCGCTCAGACTTACCAGAGGATGATTCAGAGCCCAGATTAACAAATTATTCTTCTATTAGGCTTTTCTATCAAAAGCCATGCACTGTAAAATAGCAAACCATGTTAAAAGAGCCATATGGATATTCCTCTTTATCCAGCATATCATAGAGCACATCTTCCATAACTTTCTCCTTTGTTCCTCAAAAACGTTTCTAAGTCACTGGTATTCTTCCCATTTTACAGAAAAGGAAACTGAGGCTCACAGAAGCAGTTCTGCTCTCAAATGATGGGCCTCCCTCCCGGTGGTATCACTTGATTGTTGGCTGGGAATTCCTGGCCTTGGGGTTCTGGATCATTTGATTTAAAGCCCTGATTTCACAAACTCTCCAAAAAATCCAGGACACCCCCTGCATTTGGGGAATCCCCCAGAGCTGACTCACACTGGCTCCTCCACGTCTGTGCATTCTGCATTCGTCCACCTGGGCTGCTAGAGGCTTAATACCTGAACCCAGTGGTTCCCAAACATGTCTGTGTGTTGAAACCCCATGGTGAACTTCAGAAGTTTCTAGTACCTATGTCCTACCCCGATGGTGAATTCATCTGGAATGTTTTAAACATTCCACAAATGATCCCGCTTGTGCAGGTAAGCCCGGGAGCCACTGCCTTCACCGACATCCTCTAAAATAAACACCATTCTTTTCCAGCATCCCTCTACTGAGAAACTGTTCTGAAGACTGAGGGGAAGAAGCCCAAGGTCTTCCTCCGTCTCTGGGGCCCACGCACTCACATCTGTTTCTGACCCACCCCCTCTCTCTTGGGCAAGCAGCAGCCCCAACTCTGCCTTTAAACGTTTGTCACAGTCACGCTTGTCAAGGAAGTTTCTGTTTCCATAAAAATGCAGTGCTTTTCCTGAAAAGAATTGTGATGGAACAACTTACTTTCCTGCAATTCTTTATAAAGTAAAACACCACCCAGAACAGGGGTCCTCAAACCTGTCTGTACTTGAGCATCACGTGGTTTTAAGAAAACCTCAGTGTCTGGGCTATGCCCCAGACCAATCACATCAGTATCTCTAGGTATCGTTAAAGCCGCTCCAGGTGGTTCTGTGTGCAGCCAGGCTTGGGAACCAGCAGTCAATATCCTGCTTCTCTGAGTGTGATCCCGGGCCCCAACAACATCAGCATTGCCTGAGAGCTGGTGAGAAAAGCTGAATCTTAGGCCCTTCCTCTAGACCCACTGCATCAGAACCTGCATTTTAACAAGGTGATTTCTGTGCACATTACAGTTCCAGAAGCATCTAGTATGACCTGCCCCCTCCCCCACAACCTTCAGCTGCTGACCATCCCTGCCAGGTCAGGTTCACCTCCTGTTGTCCTCGCATCCCAAACCCCTCCTGGAAACGGCTCTGCTTTTCACAGAGCCCGAGGTAGGGGATGTGTGTTCCTAAACCACCAAGTTTTCCATCCATTTTAGCTCATTCATTTATTCTCGGTCAGTCAGTTTGTCAAGAGATTTATGTGCAGAGTTTTCTAAGTACCCACCACTGTGGACATGCCACAGTGCACAGAACAGATGCTCCTGTTACCTTCTGATGGACACAGCAAACCACCAAATGGACTCTAAAAGTTGCAATTTGTGATGAATCTGAAAAGGAAACCATGGGACCTCTCTGGTGGTCCAGTGGTTAAGACTACGCCTCCCACTGCAGGGGGTGTGGGCTCAATCCCTGGGCAGGGAAGGAAAGTTCCACATTCCTCACTGACAAAAAAAAAAAAAACATAAAACAGAAGCAATAGTGTAACAAACTCAATAAAGACTTTAAAAAAAAAAAAAGAAGTTCACATCAGAAATAAAAGAGAGTAAGCCAACAAAAGACCAGGATAAAGAGGAAATAGAGGTGCTCAGAGCCCCTTAGGCAGTGGCTGGGTGGCCGCTCTGATAAGATGAAGGCAGTCTAAAATCCAGGCCACGGGAGGGAACCAGCCATCTGAAGCACAAAGACTTAAGCAGTGGAGGCAAAAAGTCCCGACATGGCAAGTGCTGAGTGTCAGGTGTTCTAGAAACACAAATGAAGTCGATGTGGCTGCACCAGAGTGATCAGTGGGACCCAGTGGTGCAGAAAGACTGGAGAGATGAACAAGGAGTAAGACCTGGCAGGGAGTCAGAATTTTATCACATATGCACTTGAGACCCTTTGAAGGTTCTAAGTAGGGGGCGTGATGGGATTAGTAGTGGTTTAGAAAGCGCCTTTTGACTGAGGGTAGAGAATGGGCTGGAAGCGACCAGTGTCCAAGGCAGAAAAGACAAACTTTGAAGCCAGGCAACCAGGGTTCAAGTGGCAGGGCGTGACCTTCCCGTGCACTGATGCTGGGGTGTGTGCACCACCCAAGGTGAGTTGCAGGGTAGGGAAGGATTAGGAAGATGCCTTCACACCTTCAGAGGGTTAACTGAACACCTACTGTTTTTTTAAATGCAAGGTTAAACAAATCGAAATGAAAAGGCTGATTCTCTGGTGTCTCTGTTTCCAACCTGAGTCGACCAGCCAGAACTTGCCTTTCGGAAGACACAGACCCGTTTGCTTGCAAACAGCAGGACAGAAATGCCAGTTAAAAACCAGCTGAAGGGTCTATTCTCTATAGAACCTCACTCCTCCCCTACCTCCAGGCATAGGTGCCTGAAAGCTGTAATACGGAGAGGGCTGCAAGGTCCCGCGGTTTTCTAGCAGGGCAGCTGTGTTAAACAGCAGGGCAGCACTCACATTGAAGCCCGTAAGGATGGCGCCCCCCAGAGTTGTGTTAATCTACACAGAGACACAGGCTAGGCCAGGGGGTCTAGTGGAAGAAGGGAGGCAGGGAAGCCAGCTTAAAGTGTTTGCCAATTGGATGGCAAAGAAGAGATGAGGCACATTTCGAGGGCAGACTAAAGAAACTGGATTGTCAGAGGGACCAGCCAGGCTAGTGGTTTGAGAGAGGGCTGTGGGACTAGGGAGACTTTTGTTAAGTTGGGAGAGTCTTGATGGGGAGGATTCAAGAGGATCTTCAGTAAATCAAGGAGGGATGAGAGAAACTATCATTGGGACTTCAGTTTATATTTCACTGATGACTAGTTTATGAGTCAGGGATCTCCAGAGAAGCAGAACCAATAAGGAGATGTGTGTGTGTGTGTGTGTGTGTGTGTGTATAAAGCAAGATTTATTATAAGAAATTGACTCACATGATTATGATTATGGAGGCTGACAAGTTCTAAGATCTGCCAGTCGATGGAGAACCCAAGAAAGCCAATGGTATAGTTCTAGTCTGAAAGCCAGGCTCAAGACTCAAGAAGAGTCAGTATTTCAGCTCAGATCCAAAGGCAGAGGGAAAAATTATGTCCCAGTTCAAAGGCAGCCAGACAGGAGGAGTTCTCCCCTACTCGCTAGAAGGTCAACGTTTACATGCTACTCAGACCTTCAGCTGATTAGATGAGGCCAGCCCACATTGAGAATAGCAATCTGCTTTACTCAGTCTATCAATTCAAATATTAATCTCATCTAGAAACATCCTCACAGACACACCAAGGATAATGTTTGACCATGTCTGGAAACCTCATGGTCCAGTCAAGTTGACACATAAAATTAACCATCATGATAATTATGGTTGTAAATGTTTTTCTATGTTTCAGAGATATATACATTTATCCTCTGATGAGTTCTAGGGTTTTAGCCTTTGGCCATTATATTAACCACCAGTGATTTTCTTTATCAATTTACAGACATTAACATTTTGTCAGGACATATGTCAATAGGTTTTTTTCAGTTTGACTTTTGCTTGGAGGATACATCTTGAAATGTAACCATTTTGCAAGATACATCTGTCCATCATTTTCCTTGGCGGTTCTATCCAAGGTCATGGATAAAACCTTTCTGTTCCAGAGATCAAGTAATTCTCTCTAATACTTCCTCCTAGCCTTTTATTGTTTTATTTTTTAACTTTCCACTGCTTCACCCATCCATTTTTTATTTGTTGGACTTGAGAATGAGATGAAGACCTAAATTGACTGTTTTCCAAATAACCAGGTTTTACAGACAGCTTTACTGAATAATCCATCCCTCCTCTATTGATGTGTGATCCTTCATTTCCCACAAGCTCTTATTTGAGACTATATCTATTTCACCCCCATCGATTTGTCTGTCTAGCCTTATGCCAGTAACATACTGGTTTTATTATTGTAGCTTTATAATGCATTTTAATACTTGGTAAGACATGCCTTTCTGCAAATCGATTTAGGTGTTCTCATCTTTTTTTTTTTTTTCTCTCTCACATGCACTTTAGAATCTGTTTTTATCCTTTTTTTGGCTTGTCATCACAGGGATGTGACTTTGAAATCCATGGGGGGTGGTGTTTGTGAGGACTCCTCTAACCAGCTCCACCTGCCCAAGGTCCTTCATTTAAGGTCTGCCCTCCCCAGTTGAGAGTAGATGGCGTGTGGCTCACAGACTCACCGGGAAACACAGGCTATTGTGGTTGAGAAAGCTGGGGCAGACCTGTGTGTTCTTTCCCCCACTAGTTCAGTGTTTGTCCCAAATAAAAGCCCATTTTTATTCTTGTAGGAGCTGAGCCGGGAGATGTTTTACACCCCGGTTCTAGCCCACCATGATCTATGTCCCTTTTACAAACTTATCTCTGGGTTTTTGCTCAGTTTATAAGCGAGGGGCAATCTTTCTTCCCTAAAGCCTCCTTCCACCACAGTCTGGAGGAACCTTGAGATTTCCTGCCGATGATTTAAAGGGCTATAACACTCGCAGGCTAGATTTGTTTTAGTGTCCATAAAACTCAAAAATTTCATAAAACAATTGGTGAAAATAAAATTACCAAAAAATGATATAGTGCCAGCAGACTGTATAATAGTTACGGGAGAAATGGAGACTGTGATTCACTGGGGGATAAAAATGACAATGTATTTATTGCAGTGCACTGACAGGAAACTAATTTGTCCCTTTTACTTTTGAGACAGGGCAAGAATTCCGATTTTTCTCTTCCTGCCCTGACTCTGACAGGGGAGCAGACGATGGTAGCAAATTGTTCTCGGCTTCAGGAGCTGTGTGCTTGTGTTTGTGTGTTTGTGTGTTTGTGTGTGTGCTTGCGTTTGTGTGTGCTTGCGTGTGTGTGTGTGTGTGTACCAACATGAAGAGTTTCGAGAAAAATAAAACTATATTTCTTACCTTACCTTGGCCTATGTCTTTCTGAGCCTCCAAAAAGTTTATTTCACCTAAACTACATGTGTGTGTGTAAGCTTGTGTATTGCATGTGTGTGTAAGTGGATTGCATATGTGTAAATATGTCGATATGTGTGGGTGCATGTGTTTGTGTACACATGTCGTATTGGGCCATTATCTGCAATGTTTGCAGAGGTAAAAAAATGAATATTGAGTTACCAAAAAGATACGTGCTCTAAAGAAAAAAGGAAAACAGAAATGTACCAGCAAAAATAAAGTAAATGAAAACTTAGACTGAGGGAAAAGAATAGAAATCAGACCAATGATTAACGGCAGGAAAACTCAAAGGGACCTTCCAGAGTCAAGGGAAATGTTCTATGTCTTGAATGGGGTGGGGTTCCATAGGCGTATGCATTTGTCAAAAGTCATTGACCTATAAACCTAAAATATACGGATTTTATGTAAATTATACCTCAATAAAGTTGAATTAAAAAAAAAAAAAAACAGTCCTTAGACTTGAAGACAAGAACAAAGGGGAAGGAAGTTGCTTCTAACCTGATGGGTAGTGATCACACATAGTCTGGCACATTGTGGAGCCCAGAGGGCAGGCCCTGAGTGAATGGATGAATGAATAAAAGAATGAATGAAGCACGTTTGTGCACGCTAAGTGGCTTCAGTCGTGTCCGACTCTTTGTGACCCTGCCCACCAAGCTCCTCTGTCCATGGGATTCTCCAGGCAAGAATATTGGAGTGGGTTGCCATTTCCTTCCCCACTGGATCTTCCTGACCCAGGGATTGAACCTGAGTCTCTTATGTCTCCTGCATTGGCAGGCAGGTTCTTTACCACTAGTGCCACCTGGGAACACCAATGAATGAAAGGCTAGACTTAATTTACCCCAAAGACGGAGTCCATTCTTCAGGATGAAGTAAGCTATGGACTGTGACTTCTGGGAAGGTCTTATTACACCCAATTTACAGATGAGGCAGTTGAGGCTTAGAAAATTCACCTGACTTGGCAGATCTCACAATGAATGAGAGGCAGCAGAGAAAGTGATTCGGCTCCCTTTGGCCAAAAGTCCAAAGGGAGGGTAGTCTCAGTGAGGGAGGGTAGGGTTAGGATGGCCCCTACCAGGCTGATTGGAGCCTTCTCAGATCACAAAGCCCTGTGCACATTGCTGGTGCCAGCAGTGCGGGGTGGGCGGTGGCGGGGGGTGGGGGGTACTGTCCACCATGGACTCTCAGGACTGGCCTACCTCCTTGCCCACCCTCCCCAGCTAGCTTCCTGCAGGAAGCCAGCTCAGTGCACTCCCCTGGGATTCTGAGGAGCCATAAAAGGTGACTGTGGGCAAGACAGAGATGAGGGCACCAGGTGGGGGTGGGCGGGGACCTGCAGTCAACACCAGCGCCTGAGCTAACACCAGACCCTGCACCTGAGGGTGAGAGAGGGGGAAGAGTGAACTGGAGCGCAGCCCCCCAGGTGGGACACGCTTGCAGGGAGGAGAGGGGGCAGAGAGATGGAGCCCAGCTCTCTGTCTTCAGTTCAGTTCAGTCGCTCAGTCGTGTCCGACTCTTCATGACCCCATGGACTGCAGCACGCCTGGCTTCCCTGCCCATCACCAACTCCCACAGCTTCCTGAAACTCATGTCCATTGAGTCGGTGATGCCATCCAACCACCTCATCCTCTGTCATCCCCTTCTTCTCCCACCTTCAATCTTTCCCAGCATCAGGGTCTTTTCTAATGAGTCAGCTCTTCACATCAGGTGGCCAAAGTATTGGAGTTTCAGCTTTAGCATCAGTACTTCCAATGAATATTCAGGACTGATTTCCTTTAGGATGGACTGTTTGTATCTCCTTGCAGTCCAAGGGACTCTCAAGAGTCTTCTCCAACACCACAATTCAAAAGCATCAATTCTTTGGCGCTCAGCTTTCTTTATAGTCCAGCTTTCACAACCATGCATAACTACTGGAAAAACCACAACTTTGACTAGACAGACTTTGTTGGCAAAGTAACGTCTCTGATTTTTAATATGCTGTCTAGGCTGGTCATAGCTTTTCTTCCAAGGAGCAAACATCTTTTAATTTCAAAGCTGCAATCACCATCTACAGTGATTCTGGAGCCCCAAAAAAATAAAGTCAGTCACTGTGTCCACTGTTTCCCCATCTATTTGCCATGAAGTGATGGGACTGGATGACGTGATCTTAGTTTTCTGAATGTCGAGCTTTAAACCAAGTTTTTCACTCTCTTTCACTTTCATCAAGAGGCTCTTTAGTTCTTCTTCACTTTCTGCCATAATGTTGGTGTCATCTGCATATCTGAGATTATTGATATTTCTCCCAGGAATCTTGATTCCAGCTTGTGCTTCATCCAGCCCGGCATTTTGCATTATGTACTCTGCATATAAGTTAAATAAGCAGGGTGACAATATGCAGCCCTGACGTACTCCTTTCCCGATTTGAAACCAGTGTGTTGCTCCATGTCCAGTTCTAACTGTTGCTTCTTGACCTGCATATAGATTTCTCAGGAGGCAGGTCAGGTGGTCTGGTAGTCCCATCTCTTTCAGAATTTTCCACAGTTTGTTGTGATCCACACAGTCAAAGGCTTTGGCATAGTCAATAAAGCAGAAGTAGATGTTTTTCTGGAACTCACTTGCTTTTTCGATGATCCAACGGATGCTGGCAATTTGATCTCTGGTAAGTCTGCTTTTTCTAAATCCAGCTTGAACACCTGGGAGTTCACAGTTCACATACTGTTGAAGCCTGGCTTAGAGAGTTTTGAGCATTACTTTGTTAGCGTGTGCTGCTGCTGCTGCTAAGTCGCTTCAGTCATGTCTGACTCTGTGCGACCCCAGAGACAGCAGCCCACCTGCCCCTGGGATTCTCCAGGCAAGAACACTGGAGTGGGTTGCCATTTCCTTCTCCAATGCATGAAAGTGAAAAGTGAAAGTGAAGTTGCTCAGTCGTGTCCGACTCTTGGCGACCCCATGGACTACCAGGCTCCTCTGTCCATGGGATTTTCCAGGCAGGAGTACTGGAGTGAGGTGCCATTGTTAGCGTGTGAGATGAGTGTAAATGTACGGTAGTTTGAACATTCTTTGGTATTGCCCTTCCTTGAGATTGGAATGAAAACTGACTTTTTCCAGTTCTGTGGCCACTGCTGAGTTTTCCAAATTGGCTGGCATATTGAGTGTAGCACTTTCACAGCATCATCTTTTAGGATTTGAAATAGCTCAACAGGAATTCCATCACTTCCACTAGCTTTGTTCGTAGTGATGCTTCCTAAGGCCAACTTGACTTTGCATTCCAGGATGTCTGACTCTAGGTGAGTGATCACACCATCATGGTTATCTAGGTCATGAAGATCTTTTTTGTATAGTTCTTCTGTGTATTCTTGCCACGTCGCTTAATATCTTCTGCTTCTGTTAGGTCCATACCGTTTCTGTCCTTTATTGTGCCCATCTTTGCATGAAATGTTCCCTTGGTATCTCTGATTTTTCTTGAAGAGATCTCTAGTCTTTCCCACTCTATTATTTTCCTCTATTTCTTTACATTGATCACTGAGGAAGGCATTCTTATCTCTCCTTGCTATTCTTGTTATTCTCTGTCTTCCTCCCCGCCAACCCTGTTGGGGCTCCTTTAACACCATCCCCATTTGGAAACAAGAGCACAAGCAGTCCTGGAGACATAATTCATGGGTACAGCCTTTCAGGGCCCAGGAGACGTTGGAGACCCATGCGTGGGGGCACAGCCCTGACAGAGCTGGGGTCTGGGCCGGGAATCTGGGAACAGACCTTCCCTGGGTCTCCCTCCTCTCCAGTTAGGCCCTGATGAAAAAGATAAAGGAAGACAACATTTTGGAGTGAGATATGGGTTGGCAAGTCACATAACCTACTCAGAGGCAGACAAAAAGTTCATTCAAGGCATGGAGAGATGTCCAGCCAGGGTTCTGACTCAGCCCAGCCCTCTGACCTGCCTGATAGAGCATCAGATCCGACCTGCTTGGTATTTACCTGCAGTGGTTAATCTTATGTATCAACTTGACTGAGCCTCAGAGTGCCCAGACTTTTGGTCATTCTTTTGAGCATTTCTGCGAGGGTTGTTTCTGAATGAGATGAACATTTGAATCATCTGATTAAGTAGGGTAGATTGCCCTCCCTAATGCAGTGAGCCTTGTCTAATCAGGTGATGGATGGAGTCACTAGGTCAACCTTCCCCCAAGTAAGGGGGAATTCCTCCTGCCCAGTGGCCTTTGGGTGGAACATGAGCTTGTTTCCTGCTTTCAAACTCAAACTGAAATACTAGCTCTTGCTGGCTCTTGAGGCTGCTGATCTTCCGACTGGAACTACACCACTGGCATTCCCAGGGCTCCAGTTAGACTCACCCTGTGGCTCTTGGGCTTCCCAGGTGGCACTAGTGGTAAAGAACCCACCTGCCAGTGCAGGAGATGAAAGAGATGCAGGTTCAATCCCTGGATACGGACGAATCTCTGGAGAAGGAAATGGCAACCCACTCCAGTATGCTTGCCTGGAAAATCCCACGGACAGAGGAGCCTGGCAGGATACAGTCCATGGGGTTGTCAAAAGTCAGACATGGCTGAATCGACTTAGCACCATCACTGTCATTCTTGGGAGTTGACACCCTCCATAATAGCCGATTCTTCTTAATAAATCTCCTTATTTATTATGTCTTAAATGTAAATTTTATACACACACACACATTTTCTGTTTTTCTGGAAAACCCTAATACACTGCTTCTCAAGAATGAGGACTGAAACAGGCCTGAATGAGGTTAGGGCAAAATTTTCTACTCCAGGCAACCAAAGGAAGGTGTCAGGACCAAACCTGAGACTAGATTAGTGAGCAAACTCCCAAGACTAGAAATCAAGGATACAGTAAGGACATCCCTGGGGGTCCAGTGGTTGAGAATCCACCGGCTAATTCCGGGGACATGGGCTCGACTCCTGATCTGGGAAGAGCCCACATGCGGCAGAGCAACCAAGCTCGTGCGCCACAACCACTGCGCCAGCACTCTAGAGCCTGTGCTCCCCAACAAGAGAAGCCACCACGATGAGAGGCCCACACACCGTGACTGGAGAGTAGCCCCTGCCCGCCGCAACTAAAGACAGTCTACATGCAGCAATGAAGACCTGACCCAGCCAAAGGAATGAATAATTGGGGGGCGGGGAAAGGATACAGCAAGGATGCAGGGATGAGAAGGGATCTGTGGCCTATACCTACGGGTCCTGGCTGCCCCACTTCCATTGATCTTCACTCTGGGTCCAGACCCATGATTTTACTCTGTCCTCTCTCACTGTCAGGTCATGTGGTTTGAATGACTCAGCATTCAGCATGAGCATGGATACATGCCTGGTTCACCCCAGTGAGAGGCAGATTCAGGCTAGTTTATGGAACTACTATGAAAATGTTTACGTCTTCTTAGATCTGGATTGTTAAACAGTGAAGGGGTAAGTCTCAGGCTGGAGTAGGCATGTTGGCTGAGAATCAAGAACTCGGAAAGGAAAAAGTGCTGAAAGGGAAAGCAGAGCAGATTCCTGATGCCACTGGATCCAGTTCTTCCTGAAGGCAGACATATTTCTAGATGTGTCAATTACACAAGTCAATCATTCCTGACAAATACAGAATTCAGAGCTCAAAAAGCACAAGCAGGAACAGGACTAAAACAAAGGGTAGAGTATGTAGCTGAGAGGAGGATGGGGTTGGTCCTGAAAGATGATTCTGAATGGGTAGGGACTTAGAGGAAAGGGGTGGAGCAGGGGCTGCCCCGAAGTCTCAGGAGGCCAACACCCAACTTCCTAGAGAAAAAGAGCACACAGGGAACACACTCTGCCCACCTTCCTAAAAGCTGCCTCTCTCTAGCTAAGGTTCTTACCTGACCTTCTGGAAGACCGCCTACGTGCAGGAATCATTAGTGCCTCGGGGCCAGCCTTCCAACCCCAGACCGAGGATTAAAGCCACTATATTTATTAGTCAAGTGCCAGGGGTGCTTGTTATCCTCAGTAAATTTTGCAAAAAAAGATATGTGTCTCATTTTGAGACAGGCCTGAAATCTGGGACTTTTTGCAGCAGTGTTTCAATGCTTGCACCTGGACATACCTCTCCTAGATCAACAAAATACAGAGAAACTGTTGGGACTAAATATAACTGCCTGCAGGTGCAGTTGGGATAAATTCTGGACCCAAAAGATACAAAGTGTAAAAAACCCAACTGCTACTTTTGAGGAGCCTTGGAGCCAAAGCAGGGTACTGCACGTGCCCCCTGCACACACCACCACCAAAGAGGTAGGCAAACCCTCTAAGTCACCTTCTGGCCGACCCCTGGACACACCCCCACCCTCATCAACATAAGGAACAAGCCTGCCGCCTCCTCAGGGAGCGAGCAAGCAA
Organism: Bos taurus; assembly: GCF_002263795.3. Classification (NCBI taxonomy): domain Eukaryota; kingdom Metazoa; phylum Chordata; class Mammalia; order Artiodactyla; family Bovidae; genus Bos; species Bos taurus. The sequence continues at coordinate 67,833,576 of NC_037340.1, read as the reverse complement.
GGGGACCTGTAGTTTGTTCCCACTCCCAGCTGCTCCCAGCAGGGCCCCACTGAAGCCTTGCCTAAATTTCATGTCTGCTCTACAGTCAGTTTCTATTGCTTGGAGATAGAAGCAATGGTCTGTAAACTATTTTCCCTCATTGACCTTCTCTTACTTCCTCCTGCCCAGGCTTCCACACAGCCCCCAGATCTAAGTCCTCCAACCTTTGTTAGCTCCCGTTCCTAAGGAACTTCTGTCCATCTTCACTGCCTCCCACGAACCCAAGCCTCCATCATCTCTCCCTGGACCATGTCAAGAGTGTCCTAACCCGTCTCCCAACTGCCATTCTTCTGCCTAGCATCCTTTCGCAGCTCCAGCTCCAGGAGGAGCTTTGCTCAATGAACATCTAAATACAGATTCCGCCTGCATACAACTCCCAAGACCCTCCACTGCTCACGGGAAAAAGTTCAACATCTTCAATACAGCTTATCAGTCCCAATGTGGTCTGGTCCCTGCTAATGCCCCAGCTCTGTCACCTTTCTCCCCTTCCCCAAACCCTGGGAATCCTGTTTTATTTTCTCTACTGTATCTTTTTGTTAAGTTCATTTTTTTTAACTCAAGTACAGCATACATACAGAAATGGACAAATGCTGCATGTGTAGAGTTTCACAAAATGAACACAATTGTGAAAGCAGCAACCAGATTTTAAGGTGGGAGCAGAACATTACCCCAGCCCTTCACATCCCCTTCCAGTCACTACCCCACAAGCACAATACTTTCTCGCTTTTGGGGTGTAAATTACATCATCTGTTTTTAGAAATTGACAGAAAGAGACCGACACATAGCATCTTTTGTTTCTAGCTGGTTTGGCTCAACATGGTGTCCAGGAGATTCCTCCTATTGTATATAATGAGACTTCATTTGTATAGCTGTATAGTATTCCACTGAGTATATATGCTTCAGTGTATCCATTCTATGGGCTTCCCACTGTGGCTCAGCAGTAAAGAATCTGCCTGCAATGCAGGAGGCACAGGTTCGATCCTTAGGTCAGGAAGATCCCCTGGAGAAGGAAATGGAAATCCACTCCAGCATTCTTGCTTGGAAAATCCCATGGACAGAGGAGCCTGGTGGGCTACAGTCCACAGGGTCACAATGAGTTGGGCACGATTTAGCAACTAAACAACAACAATAAATCCATTCTATGGCTGAAAGACATTTGGATCTTGTCCTGTTTGGTTTATTATGAATAAAAGTGCTATGAATATCCACGTGTGTGGATATGCTTTTTGATTGACATAAGCATGCCTTTCTCCTGCATCCTGGCCCTGGCAATGGAGCTGAGGCCATTTGGCCTAGAAAAGAAGCTCTCCCCATGAGCTCCCTAGCAAGGGTTCCAGAAAGTACATCCTGAAGCTTGAGGAGGGGCAGTAACCCTTACGTTCCCAGAAAGGAGGGGCCTTTTTCTGTGTGACCCTAGGGCTCACTACTTTGATGGCGACACTATGAGATACCTTGAACCCAAGGCATCCAGCCAAGACATGTCCTAATTTCTGATCTACAGAGACTGTGAGATAAATATTTGTTGTGTTAAACTTCCAAATTAGGGGGAAATTTGTTACAAAGCCCTGGTGGCTCAGACAGTAAAGAATCTGCCTACAATGCGGGAGACTTGGGTTCAGTCCCTGAGTTGGGAAGATCCTCTGGAGATGGGAATGGCAACCCACTCCAGTATTCTTGCTGGAGAATCCCCAAGGACAAAGGAGTCTGGTGGGCCACAGTCCATGGTCTCACAGAGTCAGACACGACTGAACGACTAAGCACACACACACAATAGATAAATAATTAATAATCCCCGTATACAGAGCTACCCACTCAATGTGTATATCTGAAGGATATGCTTTCACTGTGGGTGCAGCTATCTAAGTGTCCATGCAGGGTTGCTAGTTACCATCAGTTAGGTGTTAGCACAATACAGCTGCATAATAAATCATCCCAATACTGAGAGATTTAAAATAATTATTATTGCTCACAAGTACGTGGGTCAGCATGCCTGCTTTTGTGTCTGGTCAGCTGCCAGTAATGTAGGGCAGCTCCGCTGACCTCGGCTGGACTCTCTCAAGTGTTTGCCAGGCAGGTGGCTATAAGATGGTCTAGGAAAGCTCAGCTGGGGTCACGGGGCTCCTCTTCATCTGGTGGCCAAAGTCCCTCATCCTCCGTTGGGGTAGCTCAGGTTTGTTCCTATGGCAACTGGGAAGAGTTCTAAGATAGCTATTAGAAACAATGAGTCATCTTGAGATCTAGGGTCAGAACAGGCTCCCTGTCCCTTCTACCTCATTCTAGGCCAAAAGCCAGTCTAAAGTCCAGTCCAGTTCAAAAGGGTGGAGACAGAGACTTCACCTTCCAGTAGAAGAAACTGCAGTGTCCCATGCAGAGGGCATGGACTCAGGCAGCAACAAAGGAGTGGGGACCTTTATTTGCATCTCTCCCAGCTACCAAAATGGGTGGTGCATTTATCCAAGCCCTGTCTTCATCTGAGGCATCTCTGACCTATATTGTGGTTTTCATAGCAAGGCACACAACGTGCCCAGATGCAGACATGAGGACAACCCTCTCAAAGAGAAGCGCCCCCCACCACCCCCCACTTGAAAAACAGAATGTAGTCTATGTACACAGAGACACATAAAGACACAAACACATTTGGGATTTCCCTGGTGGTCCAGGGGTTAAGAATTCACCTTGCAATGCAGGGGACGCCAGTTCGATCCCTGGTCCAGGAACTGGGATCCCACGTGCTGCGGAGAAGCTGGGCCCACGTGCACCACAACTGCTAAGCCCATGGGCTGCAGAGCCACGTGCTCCAGAGCCCACACGCCACAACTAGAGAGTCCATGCACTGCAACGAAAGATCCCGCACGATGCAATGAAGATCCTGCATGCCGCAACTAAGACCCAATACAATCCAAATAAATAAATACAACAAATAAATATTTTTTTAAAGCGAACACATTTGCTAGTTATGTAGATGATGTGCACACATGAAGATGGGCAGACTCACACAGATTTTCCTCACTTTGTCTACAACGTGGAGACCCCAGGTGCACACAAGCAGACACGCCAAGTTAGCTGTGTCTAACATGCAAACGTACACAGACGTGTGCACACAGCTTTGGGATCTGTACACAGTAAGCACACAGTAACCACTTCTGGCTAGAAGAAGTCTGCTTGCTTGGCACACATTGTACATACATTCCCACACCACGAGTCCACACGCACGTTCGTTCCAGGTGGGTGGAACCAGCATATAAACACACCAACAAATCCACACGGGAACCGTGGAATCGTCTCCACTGGGCGGTTCTCTGCTTCCAGAAAGATAAATGTCCTCCTCTCAAAGATGAGTTGCCGACCCCACAAATCACTGCTCCTGGGCTCCGGTGCCCTCCCACCCCCCGACCCTCCCCCATTACTCATCCAAAGAGGAAATGCAAAGAGTAATAATAATTAGACAAGGACAAATCACTGGGCTAGGGTGGGGATGGCTCCACTCAATAAAGGGCCGTTTCCTTGGCAACCAGGGCAGGTGCAGGGCGGCAGGGGGCTCTGGGGGGCCTGAAGTGGGTGGGTGTGGGGAGCTGTAGGCCAGGGCTCAGTCCCTGCACCGTGTCCGGCAGAGATTTAGGGAACCCTGGATCTAGGGGAGCAGGCAAGTCCAACCCCAAATGCAGGCATACTCATAAATTCAGCTTTCAAAGCACACACACTGTGAAACGGAGATTGATGGCCCTCTGTCACTTCCTGTATTCTACATTAAATGGTGCAAATCTTATCATTTTTTTCCAAAAGCTTATCTTTTGCTTCTATAGAGTTAAAATTTCTTTAAAAAAATGAAGATAATACATTTTTTTTTTTTAATTTTAAGTAATATGAAAGTACAAAAAATAAAAAGAGAAAGTCTGTCTCTTATAAGTCCACTCGACTTCCGAGGTAGCACCATTACTCTAGAACTTTCTGTGGGCAGATATAGATACACCAGCAGGGTAATAATATATCTACCCCTTCCATAGCACTGACTACGTGCCAGGCACTGTTTAAGCACTTTATGTCCATTCACTCGTTTAATACTTCTAATAACCCCATAAGGTAGATACTATTATACCCCATTTTCAGATGAGAAAACTGAAGCGCAGAGTCCAGTGGGTAGCTGAACCAGCAGTCGGGCTTGAAAGCCAAGCTCTTATCTACCGCACCCTGCTGCCTCTTGTAATCCCGAAGATGTTCATTTCCACCTGGGTTTGTTGTTGTTTTCATTTGGTTTTATTTGATTTGCTGTTGTTGCCGCCTTTCTGTACAGACTCCTGGAGATGATAAAGCTGGAGGGTCTGGAGGGCAAGGCCTCCAAGGCTTGTAGCAAAAAAAGGCAAGTAAGGGAAGAGGGACGGGGGGCTACACCCCCGGAGGGAGGGCTGGAGGGGGCTCAGGGGCGCTGGCACTGACGGCCGCAAACTCAGAGCCTCACAAAGAGACCCTCACTGATTCAATTTGATTTCCAAAACTGGTGGTGTGGCACTGGGGAACTCTCAAACATGAAAAGTGGGGCTGTTCATTGGTGCAACCATTTGGGAAACTGGTCTGGCAGTATTTGGTCCTGCTGAAGATACACATGCTCTGTGACCCAGATCATCCCTCCTGGAACTTTGCCCTAGAGAAATGGGGTCCCAGGACTTCAGGGACATGTAATAAAAATGCACCTGGCTGCATTGTTTGCAATAGTCCCAAACAGGAAATAATCCAAAAGTCTATCAAATGGAAAATGGTTCAATTATAGCCATTGTCCTGTTATTACTATAATAGAGCCATACAATGGAATAATATTCAGCCAGGAAATGAACTGCAACGACTCACAAAAACACAGATGAATCCCTCAAAAATGTAATGTTAAATTTTTAAAAATGCAAAAGAATATATGATATTGTTTCACATATATAAAATTCAAAATAGGTAAACTAAATTATACTGGGGAACTATGTATAAGGGATCCATAGTTAGGAGAGGAAAATTATTTTAAAAAGCAAAGTGAAAGTCACTCAGTCATGTCCGACTCTTTGCGACTCCATGGACTGTAGTCCGCCAGGCTCCTCTGTCCATGGGATTCTGTAGGTCAGAATACTGGAGTGGGTTGCCATTCCTTCTGTAGGGATCTTCCCAACCCAGAGATCGAACCCAGGTCTCCTGCATTGCAAGCAGATTCTTTACCACCTGAGCCACCACGAAAGACCAAGGATAAGGCAAAATTTCTCATCAGGACTCTTCAAAACTTTCAAGGTAATGAAAACCAAAGAAAGAGTGGGAAAATGTCACAGAGTCAAAGGAACCAAGAGAACACAACAGCTAAACGCAACATGGGATTCCAGACTGAATCCTGGAACAATAACAACAGCATCAAAAAGAACTTCAGTAGAAAAACCAGTGAACTCCAAGTGAAGTCTGCAGGTCAGTTCACAGCATTGTACTAATATGAATTTCTTTGTTTGATAACCATGCCACAGTTATAGAAGATCTTTTTATTAGAGGAAGCTGAGTGAAATGTACACAGTAACTCTCAGTACTCTTTTTGTAGTTATTTTATCCATCTTAGACTGTTTAAGCATAAAAAGATTTTTTTAAGCAATGATGATTCTTATAAGATTAAGGACAATAGTTACTTCTTAGAGGATTTGACTGGGGAGGAAAACATGGGCAGGGGTGGGATTGGGGAGAAGGCACTCTCCAATTCCTTGACCTGGATGGTCGGTGCTTGGGTGTCTGATTTAAACTGGACATACATGTCTTATGCATTTTTCTGTATGTTAGCTATTTCTCACCATTTTTTAATGTTAAAAGAGAAAGAATGGTATCACTTTTATGGGAAATCTAAAATATGACACGACTCAACTTACCTACAAAACAGAAACAGACATAGGTAACAGACTTTTGGTTGACAAGGGGGAAGGGTGGGAGAGGGAAAAATTGGGGGGTTGAAATTAGCAGATGCAAACTAGTAGACAGAGAATAAACAAGAAGGTGCTTCTGTGTGGTGCAGGGAACTATACTAAGAATCCCGTGATAGACGGTAATAGAAAGAGCGTGGCAAAGAATGCATATATAGATACACGTGTAACCTGATCCGTCTGCCGAATAGCAGAAACTAACACAACGTGGTAAATCAACTCAATTTTTAAAAAAAGAAAATAAAGGTTTTAAAAATTACCAATTAAAAAAAAAGACTAAAGAGATTATCACTCCTAGCAGAAATGTAGACTGGAAACCCACACTAGTGAAAGAGGAGAGAATGGTGATGAAGGCGAATAGAAACCTTTGGTAACAAGAGAGAGGGAGGGAGAGAGGGCGAGCAGGAAGGAGGCCTCACTGTCTTTACTGCAAGTATCCAGCAAATTCACTCCCGCTCCATATATACAGGTGTTTCTGCACAAATGGTGCCACTACGCATAATTCTGCTCCCGTGACGATACCTTGTCAATATCTTCCGCATCTGCACATGCTCAGAGCAGGGCTTGTTCTTCATCCCACCCCACCCCCATCCCCAGATGGATACTCATGTTGTCCCTGGGTCTCTCTGCCCCACACAAGGCTGCTACCCACCTCCTCCTCATACATGACCTTGAACACGTGGGGGAGGCTTTTCAGAGACTTGGTTTCCCCGGATGGAGGCTCTGTTCAGGGTCAGAAAGCCATTGTCAAATATTTATCAATATGGGACTTTTCTGCCCTGTTGCCTTTTTTTAACTATTTTTTACTGGGGTGAAATATATATAACATTTGCCATCTTGACCATTTTTAAGTGTACAATTCAATGGCATTTGCAATGTTGAACAACCATCACCACCTCCCACCTCTAAAACCTTATCCCCCAAAACTAATCTGTACCCATTAGCAATGGCTCAATTCCCCTCTCTTCCCAGCCTTGGTTACCTCTAGCCCACCTCTGTCTCCAGGAGTTTGCCTGCTGTGAATATTTCCTGAGTGGAACACAAAGGGTGAATATTATGTGAAACTTGTTGCCTTTTACACCCCCACCCCCACCCTCGAACTCTCCCACCCAGGCACCAGCTTCCCAGAGGGGGCTGAGTGAGGCAGAAGAGAAAAACCGAGGGGGGAATTCTGACTTTTAGGTTCAAAAGGGAAGATGCAGAAGACTGCCTATTGAAGGAGCATTTCTTCCTGCACTTGGGGAATTAAAACAAGGAAAACGGGACTTCCCTGGTGGTCCAGTGGTTGAGAATCTATATTCTTGGCCTTCCCTTGTGGCTCAGGTGGTAAAGAATCTGCCTGCAATGCGGGAGACCTGGGTTTGACCCCTGGGTTGGGATGATCTCCTGGAGAAGGGAAAGGCTACCCACTCCAGTATTCTTGCCTGGAGAATTTCACGGACTGTATAGTCCATGGGGTCACAAAGAGTCGGACACGACTGAGTGACTTTCACTTCACTTCATTGCCAATGCAGGGGACACAAGTTCGATCCCTGGTCCAGGAAGACCCCACATACCACGGAGCAACTAAGCCCATGAACCGCCAGCTACTGAGCCAAAACACCCCAGAGCTCGTGCTCTGCAACAAGAGAAGCTCCTGCAATGAGAAGCCTGCGAATCGCAACTAGAGAAAGCCCTGGAAAGCAATGAAGAACCCGCACAGCCAAAAATAAATTAATTACTAAAGAAAAAAAGAACACGGAAAATGGTCTGAGCTAGGAGGAAGAGAGGGATCAGAGAACGGAGGGGAAAGTTAGAAGCAGATGATAGACTCCAGGAAAAGACATGCGTGCTGCAGGCTGCTCAGGGTTAGTGCTCAGTATGGGACCTCCAATGAGATTGGGGATTTGAAAGCAAAGGCAACCTGGGCCCCATTTCCTGTCTGCAATCCTCAGTCCAGCTAGCAGAGTTGGCAGAAGGAGATATATATATATATATATATATATATATATATATATATATATATCTCAAGTCTGTACATCAGCCTAAGCCCACACATTCCGGGGCTCCGGAGTAGCGTGGACAGACAATCCAAGATCTCTGTGCTTCTGAGAACAGGGAAGTGAGCTGAGACACAGGACTGGGACCCCCAAACATCAGACAAATGCAGCGCTGGCCAGCAGCCACCACCACAGACACCAGTGGGGGAAAGGGGTGATGATCCAGCAGAAACCGACTCCGTACGACACACCCACCACCTCCAAATACACTGTCTCCCAAGGAAGGAGGGGGTTAGAGAAGAAATTTCAACTGGCTGGAGACCCTCTCGAGTGGTGAGTTTATCTTGAATTAACTGGAAATAATTATCTGCTTAATTGGTTAATTTTCTGCCTAATAGGGAAGGAGGGGGCAGTTTTGAGACAGAAACCAGATTCAAATACAAAACAACAAAAACTTGCGTTTCTTGCCTGGCTGAGTTTTGAAGACTAAGAAACCCAAAGCCACTACTCAGGTTTTATGTCTCAATGACATTTCTGAATCTTTCTCCATAAGCATTATGAGGCTCATACTCCCAGATCCACTGGAGCAGGGCATGGCAACCCACTCCAGTATTCTTGCCTGGAGAATCCCATGGACAGAGGAGCCTGGCAGGCTACAGTCCACAGGGTCACAAAAGAGTCAGATGCTACTGAGCGACTAGTCAGCAACAAAAGCAAACAAATGAACACACGATTACGACATTTCCCCTCGCCCACACCAGCATCCACTGCCAGTGTGAAAGACGGTGGTTTAGTCGGTAAGTCATGTCTGACTCTTTAGTGATCCCATGGACTGTAGCCCGCCAGTCTCCTCCGTCCAGGTGACTTTCCAAGCAAGAATATTGGAGTGAGCAGCCATTTCCTTCTCCAGGGGATCTTCCCAACCCAGGGATCGAACCTGGATCTCCTGCGTTGCAGGCAGATTCTTTACTGGCTGAGACACCAGGGAAGGTAAACATTAAAAAAAAGTTCATTTTTTTTTTCTGCCTGAACAGTTACATGTGCCAGTCCACGGCATGATGAATTCTGTCCACACCAGTTCCTGGTACAGAAAGGGGAAGAGACTATCAAACCAACATTAACGGATATGGAAGAGCACGTTTCTGGTTGAGAAATACCATAGCTCATAGAGAAGTGTTGTTCCTTCGGGGTTATGAACATCTTTCGTGTCCAAGGCAACGTCCACGTGGAGACAGCTTTACTGGCAGAGAAGGGGACCTTGAGGGGTGCTCTAGGGGTCTCACCAAGGACAGAGCCCAGGAGATGCTCCACCCACCCAGCAGTCAGTCTCTCAGCATCCTCCTCTCCCACAGACCCATTTCTCTACCAAAACACCGCCATCAATCAGGACACCTACCTGGCTGCCCACTCTAGGTCCTCTGCCATCCGTCTAGAACTGTATTTCTTTCTTTGCACCAGTGCACAGACTCTCAAGGCTAGAGAAGGGCTAACAAGTCCAACTATGTAACAGATGCTTAAGCTCCCTTAGGGCCATATCAGCAATGGAGTGCTGAAATGTGTCTCCTTCAAAACACAGCCCAGCCCAGCCCTGGAATCTGGGCTGTAGAAAATCCTCTTCGCTAAGAGCTGGAAGGCTCCGCGTCTGTAGGTCCCACATTCCTCCAGGGTCACAGATTGAGTGGAAGCCCCCTTCGCATGTCAATTCTCACTTCTTCCAGAACAGTCCCCCCACATATATAAATTTCCTAGCGCTGGCATAGCAAAGTATCACACATGTGATGGTTTAAAGCAACAGCAAAGTATTGTCTCGCAGTTCTGGAGGCCAGTCCAAAATCAAGGTGTCAGGAGGATTGGTTCCTTCTGGAGGATATGAGGGCTTCCCAGGTGGCACTACTGGTAAAGAACCCCCTGCCAGTGCAGGTAGATGTAAGAGACACAGGTTTGATCCCTGGGTCGGGAAAACCCTGGAGGAGGGCATGACAGCCCACTCCAGTATTCTTGTCTGGAGAATCCCCAAGGACAGAGGAGCCTGGCAGGCTACAGTCCATGGAGTCACAAAGAGTCGGACATGACTTAGCGACTACACCACCACCACCACAAGGTAATCCAATAATCCAGAATGATCTCATCCTGCGACCCTTACCTTAATTACATCTGCAAAGATGCTTTTCCCAAATAAGGTTATTTATTAGTCTGTCTGGGCTATATAAGGAGATGCCACAGATAGGGGAGTTTATAAACCACAGAAATGTCTTCTCCACAGTTCTGGAGGCTGGATATCTGAGATCAGGGTGCTAACATGGTTCTTGTGAAGGTCCTCTTCTGGTTCATAGCATCATCTTTCCCCATGTTCTCACATGGTAGAGAGGACTAGGAGCTCTGTGGGGCTCTTTTATAAGGGCACTAGTCCCATTCATGAGGACTCCACTCTTATGACATAATCACTTCCCAAAGTCCCCACCTCCCAATACCATCACCTTTGGGGGCTAGGATTTCACATGAATTTGGTGAGGGTGGGGGGGACAGACCATAGCAGACCACGAGTTCCAGGTAGACATATCATTTGGGGTTCCATTATTTAAACCAGTACACTCCCCCAAGCTCTTTATTCTGCTAACAGAACAGCCTCTGTCGTCCTGCTATTCCTCAAGTTGCAAAATGTCAAGTCCATTCTAATCCCACTGGTACTGGTTTGGTCCACCTGCATGCTAAGTCACTTCAGTTGTGTCTGACTCTTTTCAACCCCAGGGACCATAGCCTACCAGGCTCCTTTGTCCATGGGATTCTCCAGGCGAGATTACTGGAGTGGGTTGCCATTTCCTCTTCCAAAGGATCTTCCTGACCCAGAGATTGAACCCAGGTCTCCTGCACTGCAGGCAGATTCTTTGAGCCACAAGGGAAGCCCACCTAACTGCCCCAAATACCAGTAGAATTTTCTCTTTGTTTTTTCTCTCCCCTCTTCCTTTCCACATCTATACTTTTTCTCTCTGTTGTACACCTTGGCCTGTTAGATACAGTTTTCCAGTTTCCACTTCTCTCTCCACTCCCTCCCATAATAATCATAACTTTCATAACAAATGTTGCATCTTTGGGGCTAGAGGCAGAGGAAGGTGATATCAGTGAAAAAATATGGAAGAAACGGTTTAACCCACAGGCACACATGCCCCGCCCTCAAATGCACCCATGTGTGCTACTGTGGGTGCACATTCATGTACCAAGTGTACTCACATGCACACATGCATGGCCACAAATGTGCACACATGAGTGTGATAGCATGCATACATGTGCATTGTGATGTAGCCGTGATACATGCTTGGGACTTGTACATGCATGCACAAACATGCAAGGCATCCATGTGTGTATATGGTTGTAACATGTCTGTGCATGTGTGTTGTGTGGCTATCATACATGTTATAGCATTGCACATGCATGCACAAATGTGCCCAGGCAAATTGGTACACATATGTGCTATAGTGCGTGCATGTCTGTGCACACACATGGCATGTGTAAGTGGTGTGTGCCGTAGCCAGCACACACACACGCACCCACACACGGGCTCTGGGATTCTGTGGTCCAGGCCCACATCCAGCCAAGAGATGCAAGTCAAACCGCAGCCAAGCCAGGCCTCCCTCAGCTAGTCCTCCCCCTCACTGGCCTCAAGAAACAAAGACAGTTTAGCAAGAACTCCTCAGCTAAGCGGTTTTTTTAAGACCTTCAGCCAGCAGCCGCCTGGCTGAGCTGAACGTCTCACTTTATTAGTGAGTTTGGCCTTGGGTGTCTGGCTGTTTGATCAATCCTGCCGGGGGTCAGTGATATTTCCTCCGGGCCCCCCGCCCCTGCCCTGCGTCCCCACGCACCTGATGAACAGCGCTGCCCCTGGAGCGCTGATCACCTATTGATTTTCCAGCTGGAGGTGGCATCCGCCGCCAGCTGCCTTCTCCAGCCCTGTCACCAGGACCATTGGTGACTAACGGATCCCCCGGGCCCCTTCCCAACCACCCCCTCACTCCAGACCCAGCTCCCCTCCCCGCGGGTCCATCCTGCCCAGCTTGCTTTGTCTGTGTCCAGGCTCGGCCCTGTCTCTCAGGGCTGAATGCTAGGGCCATGGACACCAAAGTCAAGGGCTTTTCCCAGTGACCTGCCCCCCGGCTCCCACCCAAGCGACCTGGCCTTGAATTCCAGCTGCATGACCTGATGCAAGTTGCTTTAATCCTCCCGTGCCTCGCTTTCGTCATCTGTCAAGCTGGGGCACATTAGGATGTATATAAGCCAGTAGTTTCTAAAGTATGACCTGCGGACCTCTGGGGGACCCCGAGATCCTTCCAGAATGTCCATGATAGTTAAAACTATTGTCATAACAATACTCAGACAGTACTTTATTTCCACTCTCAAGTAAAGAGTTTTTTGACTCGCAGTGTAGTGTTCCAGAGATGACATGACATGTGATATCTCAAAACCTCGAAGGCAGAAGCAGCTACGAGAACCCAGCTGTTTTCTATTAAGCCTGACGTGATAGAGATCTGCACAAATGTGCAGCAATGCCATGCTCCCTTCTCCCTAAAATATTTGTGTTGGGAAATACCACTATTCTTCATAAAATATTTATGTGAACATGTAACGTGTTTATGTTATGGTGATTTGAAATAAATGAAGAACAAATATGATCACAGTTTCTCAGTTTTAACTCCTCGAGTGCTAAATCGTGATAGATATGGCCCACATTAACAAGAGCGCTGAGATCCTCAGTAGTTTTTAAGAGTGTGAAGAGCTGTTGAGGCCAAAATGTTTGAGAATGGCTGATACAAGATGCCAGCACAGTGCCCGCCGGCTCACTGCACTATGATTGAGATATTATCATTGGGGGTAATTATCAAGGGGGGATTTTTCCACCTGAACTGGGGTTCTCAAGGTTATGGGGAGGGGGTTGCTGGAGAGCTTGATTAGGGATTTAGCCCCTGCAGCCAAATGGCAGAGGTGGGACCCCTCTTCTGGCCCCAAGAAGCCTCCGTCCTCACCTGGCTCTCACTGTTAGCCTGGGGTGCTCGGCACCCCTGCCAAGGGAAGAGAACACCTGGGTGACCTGTGACCAGGCGCCTGGCGCTGCCTGCACCTCGTGCTGCACCAGCGCCCAGAGGGTGGCAGCTGGTGCAAACAGGATAGGGGAGTGTAATAATAATAGCTCCTCCTGGCCTAGCATCCAGGTGTGTCGGGAACTGTCGTAAGCATTTTAGAAGAGTTAGGTCGTTTCATCCCGGCCAATCTTATGAGGTTGTTTTAACACGTACCCGGGATTTTGTTGTAATCTGGTATGGTAGCTTGACAGACAGGGAGACAATGTCTTGAAAGAAGAGTTTACTAATCAGTTTCCGAGAGGAGGTGGCATGACCCACCACACAGGACCATGGGGGGAAGCACCAGAGTCAGTCGGGAGGCAGGAGCAGGGAGGGGAGAGCGAGGACCAGAGCCTTCACTGTGCTTTGCACAGGAAGGGATGGGTGAGACAAGGTAAGCTGTTTTGGATTGGCTGGTTTGAATAATTTAGTGGGCTCCAGGCTACTGGGGGCTTCCCTACTGTCTCGGATGGTAAAGTATCCACCTCCAATGCAGATCAACCCAGGTTCAATCCTTGGGTCGGGAAGATCCCCTGGAGGAGGGAATGGCAACCCACTCCAGTATTCTTGCCTGGAAAATCCCATGGAAAGAGGGAGCCTGGCGGGCTATAATCCATGGGGTCACAAAGAGTTGGACCCAACTAAGTGACTAAGAACGTGGGCTACCGGGCTTGTCACTAGCTGCACCTGTGCCCGGCCCGCAGGTGATGGAGGGCAGGGCAAATATCAGCTTGGTTTGCAAGTTAGAAAAAAGGAGATGGTTGGGGTATCGGTTCTGGATGGATGTGTTTGCAGGTGAAAGGCGCACTCTGGTTAGTTGTTTGCTGGGAATTTCCTAGCCCTGGGAGAGGCAGAGCCTTCCTGGGCTGCAAGATACCAAGATGCTAAAGCATCATAAAATAGACACACAAAAAGGCATGAATTATGCAGAGATAGTCTATTATCACCTTCTTTTGAAAGCAAGGGGCTCAGCCTCCTGCCCAAGACCCACAGCTGGGAGGTGGTGATAGCCGGTCATGAACCTCAGCACTGCAGCTCCAAGTCCAAGTTTTTAACCACCTGCCACACTGCCTCCTGCCACGGCTGCCTCCCCAGCCAGTACTGCTCACTGGCTCGTCTTCAGCGTGGACTGGGTTGGAGTCAGGCCCCTCAAGCCCTTGGCTGTGGCCATGGCCTCCAGCTTATGCCCCTGGCACAGATGGGCACCACTCTGTGGTCAGGCTGTAGCTCTGAGCATCATGACCCTGGTGAGTGCCACAATGCTCCTGGCCACTAACCAGGCACTCCAGCCACTTTAGGCTGCAGAGAAAGTATGGCCACAGGGGCAAAAATGCAGATACGGGGTGCCCAGTGCGGGGGTGGGCTACACATCCCGTTGGCCCTAAATTTTACTACGGCCCACCTGGCCCACCTGCTCTCCCTACAGGTCCTCAGATTTGCAAGGAGCCCGACGTTGGGGCAGGGGGCTCCTAGGGCAGCCACCTCCGCAAAGCTGGCTTTTCACCCTCCTCTGTCTGCCCCAGCTCCCCTCTGAAGGATCCTGGCAGATCAGGTCAATGATTAGAACTCCATAAAGTTTAAGGGGTTATTATTCGATTTCAGCTGTTTGTAGCATCACAAACTGTCAACTGGGGACAGTCATGTCTTCCTCCGGGAAGTGCTCAAGATTCAAGGACCTGGCGGGTCACGGGCACGCAGCGGGGAGCGTATCCACTGGGAAGGTGGCGAGAGGAGGCGAGGGGGCCCCCGGCAGGAACCGTGGGCCCTCGCGATCTCAGGACCCTGAGCCGGGACTGCAGAGTCCGGGCCGCGCAAACGCGGGGCGCCTGCGCCTCCTAGCGGCCGCCGCGCGCAGCACCGGCCCGAGCGTCCCGCCGCCTCCTCCGGCGCTGCGGGCGTGCTAGGAACACTCAGCTGTGCAACACGGGCCAGGACTCGGGGCTGGAACTGGCCTCCCCCTGCGCAGATCCCGCGGGTCCGCCGCCCGCCGAGGACACAGGCAAGCCCGGGGGGGACAGGGATCCAGCACAACATGCATCCACCTTGGCCATGGCCCCTGGCCCTTGAGCCTCAGTTCCTCCTTGCAAGGAAGAAAGGGGCAATGTCCCTGCAACCTCGAACTCGACGGTGAACCTACCTTCCCTCGGGTCCACTCCCACCCCACGTGCGTGACTCTTTCTGTAATTCCAGGTCTGGGTGTGTCACTCCTCCATTTAAGGCCCTTCAGACGAAATGGTGGTCACACAAAACCTTGCTTTCCTGTTCGAATGAAACACGGATCAAACAGATCCAATCCAGGGGAACAAGGAGCTGACCAGCTCAGGGTCACCAGCCCCTTCGGAATCTCAGGGGATGGAGGCGCCCGGAGCTCCAGGCCGCTTGGCCAGAAGGGGACCCGGTCTCCCAAAGAAACAGCCTTACCAAGGTGGGTCCCAGCTCCAGGAGCCCATCTAGGCCACCACGGCCTGGGTCTAATTAAGTGATTATCATGGTGCTCTGGGAGCTGCATAACCATCACCCCAAAACTTGGTGGCATGAAACTACCTCTTTATCATGTCCACAGGCTCTGTGGGTCAGGAATTTGGACAGGGCACAGAAGCAATGTGTTGTCTCTGCTATCTGGGCCTCAGGTGAGGGTGATTCAAAAGGGGCTTGAGGCTAGAGGATCCGCTTCCAAGACAGTGTCTTCACGGTCATCCTGGCCCTGGGCTGCAAGGGCTGAGGCTGGGTTCCCCCTGTGCCTACTGGCCGTCGTCTCCCGCATTCTGGCCTCAAGTAGTTGGCCTTCTTAGGTGTCAGCTAGATTCCATCCTCATATTTGGGAAATGGGTCCCTCCATTCCTGCTGGAGGGAGGAAGGCTGAGAAGGAATCCCCTGGAGCAGCTACACAGCTAGGGGGCATTAGGGTGGTGCCATGGGAAGCCGTGCTGGAGACGGCTCAGAAAAACATCGTGAGTTGGTTCAACTCTCACTTTTCAAATCCAGGAACTTATAGGGAAGAAAAGGGCATGCAGGAAGCGACAAGGAGATCTGGGCACTGGGGCAGGGTTCTTCACACTGTCCTGCCCCTCCATGTTTGCTCTGCCCAGGTGACGGAAGCAAGGTAGGTTCCTTTTCTACCTCAGCCCTGCGGCAAAGCTGGAACCTTCCAGCCTGAGCTGGCACTGCCTGCATGTGGCCAGCAGGGGGCAGCACAGCCTCATCCTGTGGCAACAGATGCTGAGTGGATTAACAGGACCGACTCTGTTGGATGGAACTCAGGGCCACAATGGCACCCCACTCCAGTACTCTTGCCTGGAAAATCCCATGGATGGAGGAGCCTGGTAGGCTGCAGTCCATGGGGTCGCTAGGAGTCAGACACGACTGAGCAACTTCACTTTGACTTTTCACTTTCATGCATTGGAGAAGGAAATGGCAACCCACTCCAGTGTTCTTGCCTGGAGAATCCCAGGGACAGGGGAGCCTGGTGGGCTGCCATCTGTGGGGTCGTACAGAGTCAGACACAACTGAAACGACTTAGCAGCAGGGCCACATTGAGGACCCTCTGCATCTCTGGCTAAGGAGGGGGAGCAGCCTGAATGTGCAATTATCTTCCAGCACATGAGCTCCAGGGAGCAAGGATTTGGATGTGCTTGATACCGTTATCTCCCACGGCCTCATCCGAAGGAGATGTTAATACACATGAGGGTGTAGGTGTGAGAGGGGTGAGTATATGTGCCCTGCAGGGTGGGTGTGTCCCCGATGCACCACTCACCTGAGTGTCCGGCAGCCCCACACGTCTCCTGCTCACACTTGCTCCCCTCGAGAAACCCCAAGGTCCTGAGCCCCAGAATCAGTAAGGCCCTACTCCAGGCCTCCGTTGATGCCTCCCACACTCATCTCTCCCCTCCGCCCAGTCTCTGGCCACCTCTGCCCATCTGGGGGATCCTCATTGCTACATCCCTTTCTTTCCTGGGGTGTCTTTGAACCTCTCTTATTTAAATAAAAGGAGTCCTCCTTGATGAGGGTGTGGGGACCTGCCGATCACGGCACCAGGGCGGCTAGGATAGGTGTGCAGGGACGGGGCACGAGGAAGCCTTCTGGGACACAGTCTTGCTGAAACGAGCAGAGAGCCCTGATCTCTGAGGAGCTCCTGACCTGGAACCTTTCCAGAGCCCCAGCACCACCACACTTGGTTGACTGGTGTTCTAAGTTATTATCCTTACTGTACAAAGAAGGAAACTGGGATGAAAACGGAAATCATATCCTACCAAGGGTCATGGAGTTGTCTGATTGTGAGACCGGGGGTCTTCTCCAAACACAAAAGACTGTATTTGGAATTATTCCATTTAGATGACATTCTACAAAAGGCAAAACTAATTCACAGTGGCAGAAAGCACACTGCGATGCTTGCCAGCAAGGGGTGGGAGCAGGGGTTGACTACAAAAGATCTTGAGGGAAGTCTTTGGATAGAAACGTTTATACTGGACTTTGATGGCCATTTGGGATTTGTGTATTTGTCAAAACCCATTGAACTATCCAAATAAAATGAGAGCCTTTGTTATATATAAATAAAGGGTTTTTTTTTTTAACTTTTGAATTTACTTTTTTATTGAAACTAGTTGATTTACAATGCTGTGCTAATTTCTGCTGTACAGCAAAGTTGACTCAGTTATACAAACACATACATTCCTTGTATTCTTTTCCATTATGGTTTATCCCAGGACATTGGATATAGTTCCCTGCACTACACAGTAGGACCTTGTTTATCCATCCTACATATAATAGTTTGCATCTGCTAATCCCCAACTCCCAACCCATCCCTCCTCCCTCTCCCCCCCTTGGCGACCACAAGCCGTTTCTATGTGTCTGTGCGTCTGTTTCTGTTTCATAGGTAAGTTCATTTGTGGCATATTTCAGACTTCCTGTATAAGTGACATCGTATGATATTTGTCTTTCTCTTTCTGACTTACTTCACTTAGTAGGACAATCTCTAAGTCCATCCATGTCGCTGTAAGTGGCATTCTTTCATTCTTTTTTATGGCTGAACTGTTTTTGTTTTTAATCCAGGTCTTCTGACTCAGATTTCAATGCACTTGCCCCTAACACTTAGGAGACGTGGCTTGTGCCTGCAAAAGTTATTCTCACACCCAATGGGTGTCAGAATGCCAACTGGGCACAAACCAGGAGAGCATCCAGGAGGGAGCCTGGGTGAAAGCAGGAGCCTTTCATCCTAATTCCGGCTGGAACAAACTAATCAATTGGCCAAGATCAAATGTCAAAAATTTACACCGTCAGCACTTCCTCAGAACTGGGCCAGGCATCGTCATCGTTCAGGAGGGCTGACTTTGGTTTATAAAGCTGGCAACAGGAAACCTGCCCTGTTTCTCTGGAAGCTGGGATTCCATGACCTCATCCCCCGCTCCTGGACAGGTAAACGGCTCAGTAACTGGGACAAGTAATGCTTCCTCCTTCTGAGTCTGCAGCCCAAGTCAGGAACACTCAGGATGAGTGATAATATCCTTTTCTCCAGGCAATGAAAAGTTTAGAGTCAGACTTAAATTTAATAAGTTCCCTGGTGGCCTCTTTGAATTTGCATGTTGCCACGCTAACCTGGCCCAGATTTCTCCCCCTACAAGGCAATTCTTGGAAAATCAGGCATCAGTGCTCATTAAACTGGTTCTAAATGTCCAGCGAGCCAATAACAAGGGGAGAGGGAGCCCCACCCAGGAGCAAACACAGTTGAAGTTCCTGAGCTCCTCAGGGTGATCAAAGATCATCAAAGGATTTTCAAAGCCTTGACGTATCCTGTTCCTTGTAGCCTCTAGGCTTACTCTAAGGGCAAGAAGGTTCCAGAAACACAGTGCCAGGAGCTGAAATGGAGGACAACAGTCCCCATGGGCTGAGAGCATCAATTCCATCTTAAGGACAAGATCATCAGGAAGGACTCATGAGGAAGTAATCTGTCTTAGAAATCCAGCTAAGCTTTGCCCAGATGTGTCTATTTATAAATTTTGGAAGAGTTTTTCTAGTGAATTCATTTGCCTCTCCTGACAGTGACCAAGGGGGGCTACATGCCTTTCTTTCCTTGGTGGTCATCCAAGGCCCATTGGCTTTCCGATGGCCAATGAAAACTAACTCCACGTTGGGGTATGTAGAGTATTTATTAAAGGGGCATCACAACAGGGGGGACTCCCCTGGCAGTCCAGGGGTTGAGAATCTGCCTTCCAATGCGGGGTACGCAGGTTTGACCCCTGGTTGTAGGTGAGATGGTAGCCTGAGATACCGGAGACTTGGGTTCAATCCCTGGGTCGGGAAGATCCCCTGCAGAAGGGAATGGCAACCCACTCCAGACTCCAGTATTCTTGCCTGGAGGAGTCCATGGACAGAGGAGCCTGGTGGGCTCCAGTCCGTTGGGTTGCAGAGTCGGAGACGACTGAGCGACCAACACTTTCACTTTCACTTGGGGAACTAAGATCACACGTTCTGCAAGGCAACTAAGCCCGCACACTGCAACGAGAGAGAAGCCTGCATGTGGCAATGAATGACCCCAAACATCACAGGGAAGATTCTGTGTGCTGCCACGAAGACCTGATGCTGCTAAATACTTTTTTTTAAGGGTATCACAACGAGAATAGCAGCCAAGTAGGAAGGCACTGTGATGGAGAATGTGAGCATTAGGGCAGGTCACGGTGGTCCTCGGAGCATCACGTCCAGGATCAAAGAGGTGCCTCGGGGATCTGACCTGGGAGGCAGCAGCAGCAAGCCCACTGAGGTCGACACTCATAAGTGAGGCCAACCCTGCACACCTTCCACCCGCCTGGCCCTTGAAGAAGAAAGCCACCTGGCCTAAAACCAAGGCCTCCTGCAGATGAACACCTGAGTGCCTCTTCCAACCCACCTTGTTTCATTTTGTTCTTTTCTCTTTTCCACATTCCTCACTCCCATCCCCCACCCCCCCTACCCTCTACAGGCAACCCTCCTAACGTGCATCTTTTTGTTTATACCTGTTTTTGCAAACGCTGTGTTGTTTCTTGTGTGAATGTATTTGTAGCGTCTGTACACGGTACTGTCCCATCTGTTTCTTATTTTTCTCACGCATCTGTTTTGAAGGTCCGTGTTACATGTTGTCTGTGGCTTGAAAGGGCTTCGTATGCTCCGTGATGCCAACCACTGACTTCCCTGCACATTCTCCCAGTGATGGGCATTCCTCCACCCCGTCCCCAGCCCCTGCCACCTCCGCCACTGCTACCCTCTCACCACAACCAAAGTGGGTGAGCTTCCTTCCCTGTCTCCTCATGCACCCAGGTGAGAATTTTGTTGGGAACATTGACCCAGACGTGGGATGTCCGGACTGGGGAGCACGTGCTTCCTTCATCCAGTGAGCTGTGCCAGGAGGCTCTCCGCTGGTCCCCATGTCTCTGCCAACACTTGTCATTACTCACCTTTGCTAATCTGATGGGTGCCAACTGCTACTGGATTGGCGCTTTAGTTTTGTGTTTCTCTGACGATTCACTCAAACAGTTTTTCACTGGTTTGGTGCACTGGATCTGTTTCTATCGATTGTTCCTTATCTTTTGCGCACTTTTTTCTCTTGGGTTATCTATTTACTGTTGCATATTCCTTGTATATTCTTTACAGTGAATCCTTTGTTGGTTTTAACCAACATCTTGCAAACATCTTTTCTCCTGCTCTCACACCTACAGTTAGGCCTTTTGCCAACCACAGACACCAATTAAGCAAACTAAGAGAAAGGAGTAACAGAAGTAAAATGAAATGGGAAGTGAATTGTTAAGGTAAGTTTAAAACGAATACATTAAAATGAGACAATGAAAATAATGGAAGAAAATATTTACAGAACAAAAACGAAAAATTAATACGAGTTTTTTTAACCCCAAAGTATAAAAGCATAACCTAAAAGTAACAAGTATAAAGAAGACCAAGAAGTTAAATATGAAGGTAAAAGTGCTTTTTAAAACAGTATCAACATGAAGCAAATCACATACACCTAGATTTTTTTAAACTTCATGGTAAAAAGGGAAATAAAGCAGAAAAGCCAGGGAGGTAAATGTCAAAGGGACAAAGCATACACACATGTGAAGACGAAAAACAAAGAACTTAAACACAGAGTGGGTACTAAGCAAACCTGATGTCACCTCAAAACTGAAAACACAGGAGGTGGAATTGGAGAGGAAAATGCTCGGAGGAACCAACTGAAGGCAGGCGGGAAACTCCTTGCCAGCCAAGTTCTGCCCTGGGGCCTGGGGTCTGGGCGCACTGGGCTGGAGGCAGGGCCCGGGGCTACTCTGCGTCATATAACAGTTCACCCATCAGTCTAGGGCCACGGAAAACCCTGGCCAGGTGCTTGTATTCAGAGCCACTGCCCAGACCTGTCAATGGACCGGCCATGAGCAGCAGCTCATGCCTGGCCTTGGCCTGGCTACAGATTCTGGGCGTGCTCCCCCCGGGTCCTTCACCGCCACACCAACTCCCTTGTGCGTATCCCAGCCGCTCTGGCTCAATCTCCGCCTTTAGCAGAGCCCGCAAGTGAGGCTGAAGCCATGCAGGCCACAGGGCCAGGGAAAATGATGCCCTGGCATCCCTTTTTCAGGCAAGGAGACAGCCTGTTTGAACAAGTTCAGTACCACCCAAGAATGCAGAAGGCACCATCTCTGGGATTCACCACAAGTGCCAGAACTTTCTCTTGGTTCGCCAGACAGAGCAGTGACCCTGAGGACCCAGGGACAAGCTCCCTCCAGGACACACCAACTAGCTAGCCGCCCCAAAGTGGCCAAGTATGAAATGGGTGGATAGCCCATTTCTAGGTCCAATGGCAGGACAAAGAGAGGAAACATAGGAAATCCAGGGTTCCATCAGGCATCAAAAACGCATGCCGGTTGTACTTCACACAAACAGGCTGGAAGGCGGAGGAAGCATCCAGGTGAGTCACTGGAGGTTGGAAAATATCTGATCTTATCAAAAGGTGAAGTCAGCGACCCGGGGGCTGAGTCCCGCCACCTTGAATCCTTCCAATTACGTGAGGACAGGTAGTTCCTCTGCGGCTCCCGAAGCCCAGTTGCAATTCGGTTGTTTGACGAGGCCGCTCTGTCTTCCCAGAGATGTGATGTGTGGTGCTGAGCTGCCGTTTGGCCCTCACAGTCCCCTCTGGCCCACAGGCTAGTGGCTCCTGGGTTTGGGGATTTCATCAACCAGTTTTGTTGTTGTCGTTGCTGTTGTTGCTATTTTGGCTACATCAAATCTGTTATGGCTCGCGGCATCTTTTTAGTTGCGGCACGTGGGATCTAGATTCCTGACCAGCATCGAACCCGGGCCCCATGCATTGGGAGCGTAGAGTCTTAGCCACTGGACCATCAGAGAAGCCCCTTGAATTTTTTTAATCAGGAAACTCGTATACAATTTTTTTCTTCTTTTTAGTTTTTTTTGGCCATGCCATGTGGCATATCAGATCTTAGTCGCCCAACCAGGGACTGAACCCAAGCCACTGCATTGGGAGCATAGAGTCTTAACCACCAGACCACCAGGGCAGTTTGACTGTTAATATTTATTTTTCCAAGGAAAACATTTTTTTTAAAGCTACCATCTAATATCACCATTATTTTCTAAAAGAACATTTTAGCACAAAAAAAATAAGACAAAAGGATGGGATGATCTTTTATACAGCATAACTATGAAATGCTCACCATTTATTTGGACAGAGAAGTCAGGAAAAGTCATCGTGGGCCAACACGCGCCCATCATCATGACCTGTCGGGAGTTAAATTCCAACCCCAGTGCTTTGGAGAAACAGGCCAGTGGGCTCGGAGTGGATCCTGGTACAGGTTAGAATACAACCTGTGTCAAAACTGTCACTCAAGTCTGATGCTCCTCCTGACTGCCCAGCTGGTGGCTCACCTCCTTTCCTGAGTTGAGGTCCTCGTGACATCTTGTCTCCTTTACCAGTGGTCCCCAAGCCACCACATCATTAGAATCATCTGGCGGAAGCTTTTCAAGTTGCAGGCTCCCAGGTCCCAGCACAGGAGATCTGGTCCCATGGTTCCAGCATGGGGTCTTGTGCTTATCCAAATTTAGGTACCTCAGACCTGTGACCCCACCACTCAACCCTATGAAATGGACTGACTGGAAGCCATCAGCACTGGGGCCTGAAAAGTGGAGCTGAGAACAGGGATGGAAGGCAGGGGAACCCAGACTGGCACCAAGGCCACCAAGAGCAAGCAGTGGTCACAGGCTGTGCTGGTGCTGAAGCTGGTGCCAGAGAGAGGAGCCGCGGGACTGGGCGACTCTCCACGTTCATGGCCAAAATGAAAGGGTGAGGTGGGAGGGACAGACAGGGCAGCAGAACGTGAGCATGTGCTGTAGGTTCACAAGAAAGGGTCTTGTTATGAGCAAGCTTTTTCTGGATGATGACTGGCTTCTAACCACCGCCGCAGCCTCTGCCATCTCTCACCACTATCACCTTGTCCCCTGCCTCCCTGCAGGTCCCCACACCCCGTCACTTGCTAGCAAACATCTCCACCCCACTCCTGTGTCACACCTGTGTCACACATACAGCCTGGGTGCTTAGCCAGTGTCTGCAGACTGGATGGAGACGGGCCGGAGTGCTGCCTGGCCCAGGGGCCTCCTTGTGATGGCACCCTCCAGCCCTCGGGGAGACCGGCTTCGGCACAGAACCCGCAGAGTGTGATCGAGCACAGGGGGGCCCGTCCCTGGGCTTCAGGATGACACCAGCCCATGCCACCTCCCAGCGCGGACTTCCCTGCGCTGTCCAACATGAGCAGCTGGCTTCAGAAGACACTGCAAAGTCGTGGAAAGTCGTATCTGAGCACCTGTGTGGGCCTTGAGAGGGCTCATTCTTGTGGAACAACTGGGGGACAAAGTCTTGGGAGCTGCCAGGCCATCAGGCCCTGCTGGTCTCTCAGCCAGGCTGAGTCAGTGCTCTCTTGACAAGGTCACGTGGTCCTGCAGAGACGTGTAAAGGGGCCCCGGGGCCAAGGCTGGCATTTCGCGGTTACAGGCCTTTCATGGTGATGATCCATCTCCACACACGAGGGGCTGCAACGTGACACAGTGAACACCGCTGGGAGGCCTGCCTGCCCTGCTGGGGACTGCCCAAGAGGTGGAGAGACGGCAATAGATGGGACCCACGGGCAGAGGTGGCCGGAGACACCTTGCTGTCTCCAGCTTGCACCCCGGACTGTTGTTTGATCTCCTGATTTGATGTGTGGTCTCGCCCCCAGGGGATGTGGATTGTGCCCCTTTGCCTCCTCCCACCCCAAGAGAAGTTCAACAGGATCAGCCCTGGTCCTAAATTCAGACTTTATGAAAGCATTTCTGACCTTTCCCCACAAGGATCCCAATCAGAAACTGGTGAGAACTGGCACTTCTTTGGGACTTTATATAAACAACATCCCATGTCTGCTCTAAGGATGTCTGGAGGGCATTTGATCACATGATCTTGCTCTATGGGGCTCCCTGTGCCCACATGACCCCAGAGTTGCTATGTGCCAAGCCTCTGGTTTCTCAGCTGATGTCAAGCATTCGCTTGTAAAAATTCATTGGACTGTCTTAAAACATAGACCAGGAGAACCATGGATGGGAGGGACTACATTTACTTTACGTATAAAGGTTTACTATTATTAACAAGTTACCACTATTATTTACATGTTTATAAAACAGAAATAAAAATGACATACACGTTTGGTGCCAAAAGTGGCACATCCAAACTAGGATCAGTACAAAAATAAACTTTCAAGCTATGTGTCTGCAGACATCATCACAGCCAAGCAGCCCCGGGGACAATGACACCAGTGCCTGCTGGAAGGGCCCCCGCCTTCTCACAAGAACCCAAGCAAACACACAGAAGACAAACGGACAAGTTATGTTCCTGAGCTACAGAAGCTTAGAGCCTCTAAACGGTTGTGAATTTCTGCCACCGAGGATCTGGGATGGGTTTCGAGCTGATGAGCTTTCGCTAGTGGCATCGGGACATGGTACCGTGCGTGGAGGGGAAGCTAAGCTGCTTGTGAAGCCAAGGAGCCCTGTGCAGAGGGGTCCTCTCTGTTGACTGCCAATCCTTGCAAATCTCCCGGCTGCAGACAAACAGGAACATGGGCAGAGGGAAACAGAAGCTACTTGGCTTGGGAGCCCCTGTGCCCGCCAAACATGCCCCTGGGTAACTGGCAGAAATCCGCCGCACTTCCAGGGTCTCATCATAGATATGCGCCATGTCCACCTTGGCCAAGGACCTCACTGGTCAATAGAGGAGGGGTCTCAGCAGGGAGAGCAAGGCCAGCCCAGCAAAGCCCTGCCCACCCCACCTGGTGCTTCAGCATGCAGCAGCCCACCTTCCTCCCTACTCCCCATGAAGCTGGGCTGGAGTTCATGCCTGGTGACAGGGGCACGCTGGGCCAGGGAGGGTGCTGGGTGAGCCAAGAGCACGGGCTTTCCAACTCCTGCGCAGCAGGACTCCCACCCAGGCACAGACGCCTCCGGATCCCAGTGAGGAATGCAGATGCTGAGGGGAGCGGGCGGGAGGGGGCTGTGAACGGGCTGCAGCCCACTGCAGAGCCGCTGAAGGGTCCACAGGAGCCGACAGCAGCTTGTCCACCCTGGGCGGGGGGGACAGCGTGAAGGAGGGCACACCGAGCAGCCCCTGCAGCAGCCGCCAGCTCTGCTCACTGGTCCTGGACCTTGGCCCTCTTGGCTCTTAGGGACAGGTGCTGCAAGAGAAGAGAGAACAGCACTGCTGGGGTGGGTCAAAGGAGCAGACTGGAGCACAATTCCCCGAAGTGGCCAAATCAAAGCTTCCACCTGGCTCACACTTTTGCAGTAAACGCCCTGCCCCACAGGCAACAGTTTGGAGGGGAAAAGCCCAAGGGACCCACGAAAGCACCAGGGCTTCAGTAAGCCACACAGGCCGAGGTCGGGCCGCCTGGGGCTCTGAGGGCAGCTGTCAGTGAGACATGGCTCACCCTCTGCCCCAGCCCTTCTGCCAGCCCTGCAGCCCAACAGCCAGGCTGCTCAGACCAGACCAAAGATCACCTCTTGTTTCCTAGAATTTCTTGAGAACAGTCAAGGGAAGGTATCCTTCCCTTGGGAACAAAAAGGTCAGCCAACCTAGCCAGCCATCCCCAGAGGCTCAAGGTCCTGCTCTCATGACGCCTGTGCAAGAGCAGGGAAGACACACAGAACAGGACACTTATGGTGACCCTTTCTTCCCGGTTTCTCTTTCAAAGACATCACTCTGTAACAGTGTAAGCAACCCAGGAAGACTAACACTATAATCACGGGCATCAGACAATAGGATTGGGGGATACAAACATCCTTTGCACTCAAAAGTAAAGCCAAAAGTGCTTTACTCAAAAAATACGCAACTGAAGCAGGGCCTGTAAACAGAAGCTTTTAATAAAGGTCCTCTGTTCCCCAGTGGAGGCAGACCTGATGCCCTCTCGATAGTTCTAATCCCACAACCAGGCGACATCCTGAGCATGCTGCTTCACACAGCAGGCTCTTCACTGGAGGGATGTCAATCCCCCGGCTGCGAGCAGAGCAGGGCTGCCAGCCCCAGCACGCTCAATGCCCAAACCCCGCCTCTTGGCACACCTATGATGCCCTCGAGACAGCCATCCCCATCACCGAGAGAAAACCTCAGGACCTGAAAGAGTGCAGGTGCAGAAGAAGGTGCAGCATCCCACCAAGCACAACAGGATGGGGTGCTGAGGGAGCAGGACACAGGTGTAAGTGAGCCGCAGAAAGTCACACTTTCTAACCACTTATGGTCAAGAAGAGAAAGAACAAAGTGCTGGTCACTCGGTCACATCTGACTCTTTGCAACCCCATGGACTGTAGCCCACCAGGCTCCTCCATCCATGGAATTCTCTAGGCAAGGATCCTGGAGTGGGTAGCCACTGCCTTCTCCAGGGGATCTTCCTGACCCAGGGATCGAACCCAGGTCTCCCGCATTACAGGCGGATTCTTTACCGTCTGAGCCACCAGGAAAGCCCAAGAATACTGGAGTGGGTACCTATCCCGTCTCCAAGGGATCTTCCCAACCCAGGGATCAAATCCAAGTCTCCTGCATTGCAGGCGGATTCTCTACCGTCTGAGCCACCAGGGAAGCGCATGCCCGAGAAAGGACCAATACAGATTCCAGCAAAGGCCCTGGTGAGGAGGGTCCTCCCTCAATCCCAAAGATCGCTCAGAAGCAGGAGAAAAAGCCTGAGGACTTGCAAGGCAAATCTCTGGACAGGTCCCCCGTCCCCCTCTCCCGCTGTGGGTCTTGCTGGATGTCTCCTAATTCTCTCCTCCACGCACTTCACCTGACGTGACCCCGCCCACCAATGGAAGACACCCAAAGCCTTAGCTTAGGAACGGGGATGAGGTCATCGTGCCTGTGGGGCCATTTTTGGTGCTCATTTCTGAAGAGAATGTTGTGTATAAACAAAGGACTCTGGACCATTTCAGGCCTCTTAACAGGGCAAGAGCAACACCCTAAAAAACATTGGTAATGGAAAGTCACCAACAATGCCAGGAACAGAGCCGGGGATGACCTGTGGGCTCTGCATGGCTGTGGGGCGCTACGCTGTGCTCAGCCAAACCCTCCGCCATACACGGGCAGCCACTGGAGAGTGGCTGGGCTCTTGGAGAAATCAATCCATTTAGGACAAGTGCCTTTGGACTGCTTAGTTAAGGAGGGACCAAGTTTCTTGGGGTAGGAGAGGGTTAGGGCCCTCGCCTGTACAATGAGGTTGTTGAACTACATGATTTCTGAGCCCAGCCTCTCTAAAACTACTCTGATCATAAGCAGTCGTCAGAGTGGAGCAGATGAGCTGAAAAACAGGCATTTGGGGAGAAAAAAAAAGACAAATTTGGCATTGCCATTTTCTTCAAAATTCTGGGGCAGTCAGTGTGCTCTTTAACTTTGTGGGTTTGACCTAGAAAAACTGTCATTTTGAGGTGAGAAGGGAAAATGACTCTGCTTCTGGGTTAATCCTGTTCTCCCAGAGTCTAAATGAACCTGACACAACTTCAGAGTCTCTCTTCTCTGCCTGCCTGCCTGCCTCTCGTTACGCCAACAAGCGGGCTTAAAACTGCACCATTCTCCTTAAGCTCGAGTTTGCATTTCTAACTGTTCTTTTGGACTTCTGAAGTCTGCTGCGTTCCACCTGAGAGGTTTGGTGGAAGATTTTCTTTCATTTCAGGTTCATTCTTATCAGCCCAATGCAGCAGAGAAAACACACTGCATTCTTATCAGTCCCTGAAGTTGATCTCATTTTTAGCTGAAATATCTGGATGGGGATATAGGAAGTTGAACTATACAGGTCTGAAATGTTTTTTGTTTGATGGTTTAAGATTTAATATGGAAAGATTTAAAATGACAACTTCCCTCGACATTGCTGGAGGGGGAGGGATGAAAAGATCCGTCCCTTTATAGGATCACAACTCAAACATTTCCAGGAGTTGAGCCAGTGAGATAAACGAGGGAGGCAGGACCTGGAGAGAGTCGCTCACAACAGGCCCCATTCCTCAGCCCCTGCTGCAGACTCAGGCTCAGAAACCCAGCAAATTCAACATGTCTTTCAAGAGAGTCTTGAAATCCATATTTAATGTGGACTCTCCCAATTTTAAAATGCACCAATAAAGCCACATTTTGGTCTGAAAACACTGCAGTCTGGCTACAGCTTTGATGAAGTAACAGGTTTTGGTTTCCCTTTTGTGGTAAACAATGGTCAAACTAGACAAAATATCTGAAGCGATAATTTTCAGGTACTGGGTAACAGAACACAGGGCTGTAACCCTTGAGAAAAAGGAAACACTCGAGGTGAGTGAAAGTTATAGTCATTCCAGGTCTCCGCATGGCTCTTCACATTTTGTAGTGTCCAACTCTTTGAGACCCCACGGACTGTAGCCCACCAGGTTCCTCTGTCCACGGAATTCTCCAGGCAAAACTACTGAAATGGGTGCCATTCCCTTCTCCAGGGGAACTTTCCGACCCAGAGATCGAACCCGGGTCTCCTGCATTTCAGGCAGATTCTTTCACCATCTGAGCCACCAGGGGAGCCCCTGTCAGAGGGAAGTGAATCCTAAATAGAGAACAGTATAGCTGGGGAGAGGAAACACAGATCAGAGTTTAGAGCTGCTGAGCCTGCTGGAATTTATAGAACAGGGCATCAGAAAAGAGGAGCTCCAGAAATCAACACAGAGCTACCACTCTTAAACCTCTGGCTGAATACTAAGCCACACAGGTGCAGGCCAAGGGTCCATAAGGCTGGCAAAGAACAGGAACTGGGGAGTTGTGACCTGGTACAGAGGAGATTCTGGAGGTCTGCACAGTGCTGGAGACACTGGAGTTCCGCGCAGCCAGAGTGCAAAGGCCTCACTGAACATCCTAGGCATCCAGTTGAGACATCAAAAGTCCATGTCTTGGGAGCAGGGCTACTAGACACCTGCCCGAAAACAACTCAAGTCAGGTCTTGGTAGAATTAAACTGACTGCCAGTATGAACTGTCTACTAGAAAAAACTCAATATTCTTTACAGAAAAGACAACAAATTCAACTCTTCACAACAAACCACCCATAATGTCCAGCACACAACAAAAAATTACTAGACAAGAGAAGCAGGAAATGTGGCCCATAATGAGGTAGAAAAACAGTCTAAAAACAAAATAGATCAGAGACGACAAAGATGCTGAATTAATGCACGTCTTCCATAGAAAAAAGCATATACTACATACACAGCAATGCGCCCACCAAGTGTTTAAAATGAAACAGGTTTAAGCTTGCACACACGTTCTGCGAGGCAATCCTCATCAGAGTATTTGTGCTGCTTCTTATGAACATGGTCCAAAGTGTGACAGACTTTCTTTGGAAATGGTTTAAAAGGGCAGAGGGAGAGGGGAAGAGTTAAAGATATATTCTCCTTTTTTTATCATGTAAGCTGGAGGGATTTATTTTTAAATGCACGTTTTAAATATCATGTGAGCATTTTAAATATCATGTGAGCAAACAGTATGGTGCTTTTACCCAGAACGATCTGAGACTATGGTAACAGCCTTTCATCTATGTACCACGGGTTGGGGTTGGGGGGCAGGCAAGTTTAGGACATTACATTGAAAAATAAACGTATATTTAAAAATATGAAGAGGCAGGTAACAGGTGGTTTGGGGGTTCATTCCTACCGTTCCTTGTTGATAAAAGTGTGGAGCCAGCTCCAACAGCCAAGCAGACTCAATGGCGGTCACATCTCTCATGTAATACTTGGAGGTTTGGATAACTTCATTGTAGATAACCCTGAAATAAGAAGAAATCACGAGCTATTTTCCTATTTATTATAATTAGAATCAGAACCACAACAATTAGAGATGGTTCTCCTTTACTTTTAAAATGCATCCACCTGTTCTGTGCGCCAGGCACTACACTAGACAAATGTATTCATGTTGCTCACCTAAGCCTCATGACCTGAGTGGTAGGTACCAGTGTGCCCACTGCACAGAGCAGACTCTAAGTCCCACGTGATTTCCAGGACATCTCAGTTGAACCTTCTGGTTCCCTATGCTTTTGTTTACACAACTCTGAACAGAGTCTAATGACTTCATCAGAAAATGTAGAAATAGAAGCAAAGGCTCACTGATTCTGAAAGGAGCTGGGAATTAACTGTAAAGGGACCCAAGGGAACTGTCTAGAGAGATGAAAGCATTCTATATCTTACTGGGAATATGGGTTACACGCACACAGTTGTAACGACTGCTAACAGTTTTCTTTAGGAGCTAATGAGAAGATTGATTGTGGTGATGGATATATAACCCCGTGAATGTATTTAAAGTCACAGGACGGTACACGTTAAGTGGGTAAATTGTATGTATGTGAATTACATAATATCTCCATAAAGCTGTCAAAACACACACACACACACACACACACACAAGAGGGGGGAGCTTGCCTAAGGCTGAGGTAACAGATACCAAAAAGTCAAGCCAAGAAGGTAATTTAAATCCCCAGATTTTAAGACTGCATATATTAATATAGATACCAGTTTCCAGGGACTTCCCTGACAGTCCAGTGGTTCAAGGCTCTGCACTTTCATTGCGGGGGCACGGGTTCACTTCCTGGTTGGGGAACTAAGATCACCCATGCCACACCCTGCAGCCGTATCAGCTTCCACAGCGAGTATTAGTATCTGCTCCCTGAAGCCAGCCCTTACAGCCTGGCCCGCGGAAGTGTGAACCTCAGCCACCTATCAAATACATCCCTCTACGGAAGCCTTTCTCCCCAGGTACTGGAGTCCATCTGTTCTCTGTTGGGCTGTGGAATGGGACCTGGATTCCTCTCTCTGCACAGCTATACCGAGAGTGAGGACAGAGCACCCAGTCTGTGGGTGAACATGAATGTTTGCTGAGGGGATCAGCAGGCAGAGGAATAAGACCATTGGCTTACAGGGATCCTTGACAGAGTAGAAATTCTTTGTAGAACAGAGTCAGCAAATGTGTACTGGGCACCTAGACTCTAGGCGCTGGGGACCCAGAGACGAACCAGAACGAGGCCTTGCCTTCAAAGCACTGACAAAGCAGAGGGGCAGGGGGGGGCTTACCAGCGGGGCGGCTTCTCTGCATAGAGGACCGATGCTGGGTGGATGTGCAATTCATGATCATCACGGATGGTCCTTGGGAAGCAGAGCAATTTTGTCTCAAGTACATTTTAAACACTTCCAGCAAGACCTTCCCACAGATGCATTTAAACTCATCAAAAACGCAGGCTGTACTTCACACAAACAAAACTATCCTCTCCATCTTCTCTCGAGCCTTTTATGACCCCTCCCCTACTGTCACCCCAGAAATCAAGAATAAATCATGCTAAAAAAGGGAGAAGGAAAGCAACACATGGACATCCAAATATTTTTCTGCTTATGTTTATGTTTATCTTCTGGAGGTTCTCTTTCAAAAATTTCCTTGAGGACAGAAATAATATACACAATTACTTCTATAAACTTTTATATTAACAAGGTTAAACAGTAAAGAGTATGGAAGAGATAATTATAAATGGGGGGGAAAGAAAGCTCAATACTGGACTATCCACTTCTCTGAGATAATATTTCAAATGCCAACTTAGATTTTATTTAGTTTAATTCAAAAAAATATTTACGGCACACACGACTATTGGTGAGATCAGCTCATGAGAGAAGATTAACAGATCAGAACACTGCTGCTCAAACCATAATTACAGAGCACTTCTGCAGGTGCCAGGAATGTGTGTCAGGAAAGTGCTTCAAGGCCATGACCCAGCGCATCTCCAGCGCTGGAATAAAGCCATTGCCCGGGGTGTTGGCTGTCTTATCAGGCGACCAACACTGAACTTTGTCCCAAAGGGACTGACCACCATGAAGCATGTTGTGTAGCCTGTATTTCTATTGGGGATACTGGTGAAAGACTTTTGTGAATGCTAGTGGGAATTGCTAATTAATACTCTTGAGGAGAGCGGGGTAATCAGAATGACAATGAAACGATGGTTCTCACTGGAGAAGCTCACAGCCTGTCCAGAGCTGCCTCGGACAGAACAGCTCAGTGCTGGGAGCTGGGAGGAGAGTACATACGATGGGCAACAGAACCGTGACACTGATAGGCTGGAACACCTGGCCTGGGGTGACAAATAGAACATACTAGAAACAAATGTAAAGTGCTATCCTGAGGCCCAGTCAGCAACCAAATACTGGATGAAGGAGACCTGGCTGCCAAAAAAACAAAGAAGGTCAATGCAATTCTGGGCTCATTAACAAAGCCCAGTGGGAGGAGTTTGGGGGAGAATGGGAACCCGTATATGTATGCCTGAGTCCCCTAAGGTGTTCATCTGAAACTAACAAAACACTGGTAATTGGTTATACCCCAAGAGAAAATAAAAACCTAAAAAAACAAAAAAAACAGAGCCCAGTATCTGGAATGGGACACCACGGAGAGTTCAGGATCACAGGACTATAATATGTTCTGAGGGGAAAAAGCTAACAATAGTCTCAGGCGAAAACCCAAAGACAAGTTAGGGAGAGGCCCTTTTGAGCACTCCCTTATTAAAGAAGGGACTTTCCTTGTGGCTCAGCTGGTAAAGAATCTGCCTGCAATGCGGGAGACCTAGGTTTAATTCCTGGGTTGGGAAGGTCCTCTGGAGAAGGGAAAGGCTACCCACTCTAGTACTCTGGCCTGGAGAATTCCATGGACTTTGTAGTCCATGGGCTCGCAAACAGCTGGACACGACTCAGCGACTTTCACTTTCACTTTATTAAAGAGGAGCACCTTCTAATCACTGCTCTAAAAAACTGGCTAAAGTGAAGTTACAAAACTAAAACCAGCTCAGAAACAGAAAGACAGACTAAAGTAACACTTCAACAAACTGGAATGATTTGGTTTGGAGAAAAGAGGGCTAACTAGGTGTTAGCTTTCACCAAATTTGAATATACCAGAGGTTATCGGAGGTCATCAGTGAATCTTCTACACCTGGAAAATGGAACTGGAAGAGACAGGCTGTAGTTTTCAGCAGAGGGAGGGGCTGGCCAGCACATGAAGAACACTCACCAACATTCCAGTGTGGCTACAATGCACCTGGGGAGCTTCAGTTGTGCAGACCTCTAAAAACGTCACGAAGCACCCAACAGCAAAACTAACTTCTCTAGGAGAGAGCACCTGTAATGGTTCCCTTGAGTCCTATTACTCTCTGATTACAACAGATATGTTACCAGCCTGCAGACTTGTAACAGGCTTCCCTGATAGCTCAGTTGGTAAAGAATCCACCTGCAATGCACCTGCAGGAGACACCAGTTCGATTCCTGGGTCGGGAAGATCTGCTGGAAAAGGGATAGGCTACCCACTCCAGTATTCTTGGGCTTCCCTGGTGGCTCAGCTGGTAAAGAATCTGCGCATAATGCAGGAGACCTAGGTTCCATCCCTGGGTTGCCAAGATCCCCTGGAGAAGGGAAAGGCTACCCACTCCAGTATTCTGGCCTGGAGAATTCCACAGACTGTATAGTCCATGGGGTCGCAAAGAGTCGGACATGACTGAGCGACTTCCACTTTCAGACTTGTAACTATCATCCTCCTACAACACATGGATGGGCTGAACATTTGAGAATCATTTCCACAAAGTTAAGACATTTTGCTTAAATCTGTACAGCTAACCTCAATGCATCTTTAGAAGGAGGCAAGGTGCAAATAAAGAAAAATGATTTAACTTCTCTGCTTTCTCTGCATGTCAGCTTGCTGTTGGGTTTGGTTTATTTTTAAGATTTTAATAACTTAAGTGACTTCACAAATGACTTCACAAAGTATCATGTTACCTATAAGCTCCAGTAGAATGAAACCTCGCAGCATTTGCAAAGAATCCGGAAACGATGCACCTCAGAACTGGATCTGGATCACCTACACAAACAGGGATGGATGAGATGAGACCTCACCTGCCCTATGCTCTGTCCTGTGAGGCCCACCCCAGGCTGCCTTGAGCCGCCTTGAAACCATCTCCTGAATGGGTTCAGCCCCACGATTCCCAGTGCCAAATGCCTGCCCTGGCACCATCTATAGGGGTCCCCACCCTCCACAATGGCTGCTGATGGAAACATATCAGACTGTTCCTTAACCTGGGACCACCCCCCCAATTCCCCTGCACCCCCAGCCACAGAGGACCAGACCAAGGCTGGGCACCAGAACCTACAGAGCACTCCACAGGCTGGCCAGTGACCTTGGAACTCCTCTTTAGGAGAGCATTTTACAGGAATGATGTTCCTTCCCTAAGACCCAACCTGGGACATTAACACTACAACATTATTTCTGTGATTACAGTTAGTTTGTAATTCTTCAAAATTTTCAAACAGCTCAGTTTAACTGGCGTCTGTGCTGCTGTAGTAAACATCTTCCAAGGATAAAGCCTGCTCAATTAGATGATTTCTACATGATATATCCAAATTATTCTGCAAAAACGATAATGCCATCCATATGGCTTATGACATACGATATTTCATCAATTCTAAGATTTATTTTTTTTTACACTTTAACTCACTGAAATCAGGACAGCATTTTATAATTATAATTGGCAACAGTTTTTCTTTCTTAATGACACATAAAATAATGGTATGTCTTAATGGTGTCTTATGTTGGTAAATAGGTTACCAAAAAGTGGTATGATTTACAAAGCCATCAACAGTGTATGAGAATGTCAGTTTTCCTGCATTCTTACCAGCAATGTTCTGGCACAAAGGTACCCCTTCTTTAACTGTACACTTATTTATTACTATTACTGTATTTCTTCTTTTCAAATTTTCCATTCCATTCCTTTGCCCATTTATCAACTTGGAAATTAGGTGTTTTTTTCCTTAATATGTTAAATAAATTCACTCTATAATAAAGCTTTTTTTATCCCTTATATCTGTTGAAAATATTTTTTCACTGTTTTCTTTAACATCTAGTTTTTTTTTAATTGGAGGATAATTACTTTACAATGCTGTGTTGGTTTCTGCTGTCAATGTCCATCAGCCACAAGTATACATATATTCCCTCCCTTTTGAAGAGAAGTTTTCAATTTGCATGTAATTTATTGCATTTCCATAATTTTCTCTATTGTTCTTC
Organism: Bos taurus; assembly: GCF_002263795.3. Taxonomy (NCBI): domain Eukaryota; kingdom Metazoa; phylum Chordata; class Mammalia; order Artiodactyla; family Bovidae; genus Bos; species Bos taurus. The sequence continues at coordinate 67,797,928 of NC_037340.1, read as the reverse complement.
AGCACAGAACTGAAAAAAATCCCAAATCTGCATTTCCAAACACAATCTGATCCTAGACTCAGTTCCTTCTCTCCACTTGCCCAAAAGAAGTTATCTATGCAGAATGTGCATTGTTACCAAAATGAGATAATTCCCAAGGGATAAAAACTGCCCTCCTTAAGGAGTAGGATAGTGGGAAATCTTAAATATTACAAGGATTGTGGCCCTCCAGAGCTCAACCCTACCTTACAAAATCTTATCCCTTAGTACTGAATTCCTCTTGGTAAAAAGAATTTAAATTCAATATAACTCTTCTCCTGGGCGAGGGGTTTGATAGGGACAGAGTGAAGGGACAAAGCAGGTGATAAACAGTTAATCCCACTAGGGAATTGTAAGCAGTGAAAAAGTATAGGAGATTTAAGTTAATGATCATTCAAGAAAGTAGGTTTAATTAACCACAAAATGCAGCAGGCTTACTTCAAAACAAAACCATGCAACAGAAGCAGAAGACATGCTCAAAAGCACTGAAAGAATGGTGGCCTGAGACCCCACATCCTCAGTGAGCTCAGGAAGCTAATGATTCCTAGGTCACGCTTCTCTGCCCACGCTAAAAACAAAAACATGAGAAAGGTGGCGTTATCCTGAAACCTGCGCTGATTTACCGCATTTTAGTCTGCGTTACCACCTTCTGGCTCATTTTCACTGCACCATGACAGTCCCCGTTTGACTATGTAGGGACAAGAAAGCTCCCTGGCCTGATGGAGAGGAGGAGCTGAAGATGGAAGCTTGATGTCCACTCAAGAATGAGGAAGAAGGTGGTCTTTTTCCCCTCCCCCGATTTCCCTTCAATTATAAAGCTGCAGCCCACTAAGTTCTCCGTGTGCACCTTCTTGCCCGCCCGCTCGTAAGCCTCACGAGCATCCTATTCTAATCAATCGCTTCTTATCTGTCACTTTGTGTTTCCCTAAATTCTTTCTGCACTGAGGCCTAAAGAATTGGAGCTCTTCCTTTGGAGCCTCCAAGACACATTTCTGCTGTTTCAAGCTGACAATGAAAAACCGGTTAAGAAACAAAGATGCAAATGTATGGCTGCTCGCTATTTCCTGGGAGACAGGCACTTGATCAGCTTCTCCCCAGTTAGCTGCCTCTGTGAGCTTCCTGTCTGTACTGATGATACTTTACCCAGTCACCCGGGCTCAGTGCTTCCCTCTCTTAGGAGCGTGGTCATCCATCAACACCCTCTGAGCATCTGATACGCTCCTCTCTGCCAGCACTTGTCTCCACAGTCCTCTTTGCCTAGTGAGCCCTTTGCCACTGGTTTCTAATCCAACCAGTTTGCTCAACTGGACTTCCACCACTACTCGAGGCCCACTGTGAGCCCTCTCAGTACCCCCAACCCCAGGATTCCATCTTCCCTGCATTCCTACTACAATCCCCATCACTGTACACCATGAGCACTCAAACATCTATTCCTGTAGTCTCTAAGACAACTGATAATCTCATTTGCAGTACTTTGTGTCTCTGTAGGAATCTCTCCCGTCACTGCACTGTTTCAACAGTAAGAACCGTGTCTTTGTCATCATGTAATTAGTTTCCCTTAGTACGAAAGCAACATAAAGCTCTGGAATGAAGCTGCCTGAGCTCTGAGGCCACTCACTCACTGTGCGACCTCCGTGTGGCACGTCACTCACTACCTCTCAGCCCACTTTTCTCATCTGAAGAATGGGAATCACGGCAGCGCATGCTTCACTGGAGCTCTGTGAGCACTAAATGAACTCACGTATGAAGACACAGCCCTGCTGGGCCTGTAACGGGTGCTGCAGTTAGGTTAGTAAGAGCTAGTAGTGCCAGGAGTGTTTCCAAGAGCCTGGCACACAGGAGATGTTCAAAAGACAACTGCTGACTGGCTAAGCAGACACACCACCCCCCTGAAAGCGTGTGTTGGCGCCACACAGGCCCATCTTTGCTAGTTACCAGCTGTGTTGTCCCGAACTTAAATTAACTTCTCCCTGGGACCTTACAACTCCTCTGTAAAATAAGGATAACATCACCTACACCCTGGAGTAGCAGAGTAAGTGAGAGAATATTAAATAAAACCCCCGTGGTGCAACCGAGCGTGTCCTCAACTAACAGGAGTCACTGGCACTGCCAGAGGCCAGAGACTGTCTTACACAGCACTTCCATCTTACCTGGCGACTGTCTAGGCTAAACACACAGTACGTGCTTTAGTAACACCTGTAGCTGAAAATAAAAGGCAGTTTATACGGAATGGCCATAAATGTTATCCATGTAAAAGTCATTTTTCTTGCAAAGCCTACAATAGGGAAAATTAACCACATGGCATACAATGAGGTAAAGAATGGTAATGATTCGTAAGTGTTGTCAGGGCTTGTTAAAAATTTTAAATAAAAATAGCCCTTGGAAATGAAAACGGACCTCCTTGGCGGGGGGAATATGCTCCCTTCACATGCAGCTTTTCACCAACACAGGCAATTCAAAATGTGAGCCCAGTGTGGGTCCAGCGTATACTGTGTTGTCTCACACCGCCCAGCCTGAGAACGCCAAGAATGCAATTCCACAGGGCAGAGAGAGGAGCGTCATGAGCAGTGGCGGTTTATTCTTACCTTCACTGGATTTCTTGGGCACCTGAAACTTGACGAGAAGCTTTTTCAACTGCTCCCTCACTGTCGCAGCTCTGACGAGACCCTTGTAATTCAGGAAATGTTCCTGACACCACTGGGAGTTCTTGTTGTGCTGCAGGGCAACGCACACACAGGGAGGGTGAGACAGCACAGGACAACTCTCGGCTGAGGCTGCGTGGCGGGCGCCACTTGACTCTGCCCTCTTTAGCTTCCTTAATGGGACAAGATCTTCAAGTCATTACAGGCCTTTTGGGGCCCCATCTCTCTACACAGATGCTGATCACCCTGCTTACCATCTGACTGCTGTCCAATCTCACTCTCTTGTGCTAAAGGGCAAGTGAGAACTTAACAATAAGCAGTCTTAAGTATCTCCATGAGAGTGGCCAACTATCAGACAGAACCCTTCCCTGCGGCTCTTTGCAAATCAACCTTCCCTCTCTGGCAGCTCAAGGTTATCACTTTACTTGACAACAGGCAAGTACAAGAAGGTCTGGTACTGATGCGTAAGCCCAATACTTTGGCCACCTGATACAAAGAGCCGATTCACTGGAAAAGACCCTGATGTTGGGAAAGACCAAGGGCAAAAGAAGAAAGGGGTGGCAGAGATGGTTACATAGCATCCCCAACTCAATGGACATGAATTTGAGCAAACTGCACTGCAGGAGCGGAGAAGGCAATGGCACCCCACTCCAGTACTCTTGCCTGGAAAACCCTATGGATGGAGGAGCCTGGTGGGCTGTAGTCCATAGGGTCGCTAAGAGTCGGACACGACTGAGCTTTCGCTTTCACATGACTGAGCTTTTCACTTTCACTTTCACTTCTCACTTTTATGCTTTGGAGAAGGAAATGGCAACCCACTGCAGTGTTCTTGCCTGGAGAATCCCAGGGACGGGAGAGCCTGGTGAGCTACCGTCTACAGAGTCGCACAGAGTCGGACACGACTGAAGCGACTTAGCAGCAGCAACAGCAGCACTGCAGGAGATAGTGAAGGACAGGGAAGCCTGGCATGCTGCAGTCCACAGGGTCTCAAAACGCTGGACACGAATAAGCGACTGAACAACAGACTACCTCCAATGGACGGGAGCATGGAGGGGGCCTTTGTAGCGGCAACTGTGCTTACTTTGATAAATGCTTCATACACATTGAGCATGGTAAGATGGTCACCCTCCTCCACAGCAAATTTTCGGTGCGCTCGAATCTGGAAAGAATAAGGCAATGTTTAGAAGCTGACTCCTGTGAGCCTCTTGTCCTGGAGGTAACATTACACGATGAATAGCTCAGTATAATTCATTTGCAACACTGTCTTAATTTCAAGTGTACATAAATATCGTAACTTTTCCTTCACAGTCTTTCCAGCATTCACCCATCTACTCATCACGAATGCCTGGGCTGGGAGGGCCCTGTCAGCAGCTTGGCTGTGCCAGGCCTGCTGTGCCCAGGCAAGAACTCCTGGCATCCCTAATGAGCCCACCAAGGTTGCCCCCAGAGAAGCCTTGAAAACAACCTCCCTTACTTTTGAAAAGTCAGTAGGACAATGGTTAAGATTTGGACCGTGAAAGGCAACTCCACCAATTCTGGCTGAGCAACTGTAAGTTACTGAAGTTTTCTGTGCCTCAATCTCTAAATATGGTGACAGTAATACCTCCCTCCCAAGTTCACACTGAAGATAAAATGACATGATGTAGGAAAAATTTTGGCACAATGTCAGGCACAAAGTAAGATAAACACTCCAAACTGAAGCTGCTCTGTCACCAGCAGTCCGTGGGCAATTTTAACAAATGAAAGCCCAAAGTGAGCAAGACTCGTACGAACAGCTTGGGGAAAAAGTCAGACTTACAGCCTGAGACTTCTGGTTTGAGGGGACCACAAAGACATTCTGGATCTGCATCATGGCGGCAATGCTCAGAATTTCCTGAGAACAGCCAAAATTCCCTATAAAACAAAACGCATGTTTGATTTCAAACATATCATGTGTCACGAGAAGAAAAAGATGTTCTCTGATGTTTGCCTTGCAGCATACTATAAACCAAGATCATCTATTTCTACATAGCTTCATTTTAAAATCTTATATAAACACTTCACCCTGCCAAATGGGATGCTCTGTATACATGGTCCAGATGAATGGAGGCCTGGAAGGACTCCATTCTGCAGCGGTCACACCAAAGGACTCTGCCAAGAGACTCAACTAGGGTAGGTCAGCTCCACACCTGCTCCCTCCTCTCTAGATGGATACCTGGAATCCTGGGAGAAAGCCTAAGAGGGAGAGGGGGCAGGGAATACTTGGACTGTGTCCCTCTGCTCTGGGATCTTTCTATGAAGTGGCCTCCCTCTCAACAGGGCTCACTTCACTGGGCAAGGCTGAGGCATACCTAGACCAGGGAAGCATGCAGTGGGCCACAGCTGCTGGCACCTGGGCAGAGTCTGTAGCAACCAGCCCTCCAGGGCATCAGATGGAGTGAACTGCCCTGCACACTCCCCCACAGCTTCCGGCCTCACAAATGATCTTTCCTGCTTCTCAATGCAAGCCCGTTAGCTCCAAGACACAACTATAGCTAACTTTTCACCACGCTTAATCTGAAACACAGCTTTGTTGACTGCCAGTGAATATAAAGTTAGACCAAAGCAAGACAGAACTAGTATTTCCCTTCTCTGGGCTGTTGGGGGTGGCGAGTGCAGTCTCTAGTCTCCAGAGGATTTTGACTTCTACATATGAGAGGATCTTGAGGCTCTACACTTTGATCCCTTAACTAATATTCTCATAAAAATCTGAAAGCATCAGAGAAGCTGGGACTCTTGCCCATGGGTAGTGCAAATACAAAGTGGAGGACGCTGTGGTGATTCCTCAAAAACTAAATGCAGAATCACCGAGCAAGCGATTCCACCCTAAGTATTAGACCTCAAAGACGTGAAAGCAGGGACACAAGCACGTGCTTGTACACCTGTGTGCAGAGCAGCACGAGTCACAGAAGCCAAAGGGTGGCAGCTCCCTGGGAATCCGCCAACAGGTGAATGGTCTATTTGCACAGTGGAATATTACTCAGCCTTAAAAAAATCCTCAAACATGATACAATAGGAACCCTGAAGACACTGTACCAACTGAAAAAATCAGTCACAAAAAGACAAATATCGTATGATTCCACTTACATGAGGTTCCTAGAATCGTCAAATTCATAGAGACAGGAAGTAGAACAGTGGTTGTCAGGGGTTGGGGGAGGGGAGAATGGGAGTTAAGTGTTTAATGGGTAGAGTTCCGGTTTGACAAAAATGAAAACATTCTGGAGATGGATGGTGGTGGTGGTTGGACAACAACGCGAAAGTACTTAATGCTGCAGAACTGTCCATTTTAACATTTTTAATTGCATTTAAAAATGAGTAAAATGGTAAGTTTTATGTTGTGTATTTTTCACCACAAATTTATACAAAAACTCAGGTGTCAGACCCACAGGAAGCAAACAAAAGCGTTTCCTGAATTAATGATGACGGACCTTGAATCACAAGTTAACAACATGCCCCAAAGCAGACATCTTTAGATGAAAACTCCTTCAGGCTTAAAAAAAATGCTGGCACATGCTACATTGTGCCCCCTCCCTCAAGGTACACAGAATTTGAGAAACAACTTTCCCGACAAAATAAAATCAATGAGAACCGCTGGTCTCCACCTACCTGATTCAAGCAGCATTTTTGCAAACATGGGATTCAAAGGAAACTCTGCTATTCTCATGCCAAGAGGTTCAGTTAGGCGACAGTCTTTGTCTAGACCTGCCGTAAGAACAACAAAAGACAGAAGGCATGTACCAGCGTTGGAAGATGTACAGTTGTTGGGAGAATAAAAGGTAATACATGCTAGCCAAGGTGTATCCAGGAGATGAATCATACACTATCAGCTTCAACCTGATTGCTGTTACAGTAGAAAAAGCAAAGATTTCCTCGGAGCTCTTGAATACTCAATTTTGAAAAATTAATTCTAATGGCCTCTATGGGCTTCCCTGGTGGCTCAGTGGTAAAGAATCCACCCGCCAACGCAGGAGATGCAGGTTCGATCCCTGGGTCAGGAAGATCCCTTGGAGGGAGGAAGAAATGGCAACCTACTCCAGTATTCTTGCCTGGGAAAGCCCATGGACAGAGGAGCCTGGTGGGCTACAGTCAATGGGGTCGCAAAGAGTTGGGACATATCTTAGGGACTAAACAACAATGGCCTCTATGCAAAGACCTAAGTATAAGGAAATGGCCCCAGAGCCGCCTCCGGCCCCCACCCTCTCCTAGTTCTACTTCTCCCCAGAACCTCCCTCTCCCAGGGCCCAACCCACAACCAGATAGTGCCAAACACAGAGGGCACTTTCCTCAGGGCCCCAGCAGCCTTCGCGCCTGCTAACTACAGCTCCTTGGAAATACTCTTCCCCAGCGTCCATGACCCACACTGTCTGGCTTCTCTGCCACCTCTCCTGCTGTTTTCTCTGCCTCACCTCTGGACTACTGCACTCACTTCCCACGCTAGCAAGGTAATGCTCAAAATCCTCCAAGCTAGGTTCCAGCAGTGTGTGAATCATGAACTTTCAGATGTACAAGCTGGGTTTAGAAAAGGCAGAGGGAACAGAGATCAAATTGCTAACATTCACTGGGTCACAGAGAAAGCAAAGGAATTCCAGAAATAACATTCATTTCTGCTTCACTTACCACGCAAAAGCCTGTGACTGTGTGGATCACAAAAAACTATGGAAAATTCCATTTTTCTCCCCATCACTTATGGCAAATAGATGGGGAAAAAACAGAAACAGTAACAGATTTATTTTCCTGGGCTCCAAAATCACTGTGGACTGTGATTGCAACCATGAAATTAAAAGGCGCTTGCCCCCTGGAACAAAAGCTATGACAAACCTAGACAGCGTATTAAAAACTAGACATCACTTTGACGACAAAGTCTGTATAGTCAAGGCTGTGGTTTTTCCAGTAGTCCTGTATGGATGTGAGAGTTGGACCATAAAGAAGGCTGAGTGCCGAAGAATTGATGCTTTCAAACTGTGGTGCTGGTAAAGACTCTTGAGAGTCCCTTGGATAGTAAGGAGATCAAACCAGTCAATCCTAAAGGAAATCAAACCTGAATATTCATCGGAAGGACTGATGCTGAAACTGAAGCTCCAAAATTTTGACCACCTGATGTGAAAAGTCAACTCTTGGGAAAGACCCTGATGCTGGGAAAGATTGAGGGCAGGAACAGAAGGGGCTGACAAAGGATAAGATGGTTAGATAGCATCACTGACTCAATGGACATGAATCTGAGCAAACTCCAGGAGACAGGGAAGGACAGAGGAGTTTGGTGTGCCACAGTCCATGGCTGCAAAGAGTCTGACCTGACTTAAGTGACTGAACAGCAACAACATTTGGGGCTAACTTGAACTGCACATTTTAAATGGGTGAATTACACGGTGTATGAATTATACCTCAATAAAGATCTTAGGAACTAAAAAAAAATCTTAAAGAACAAAACCGCCACTGAAATTTAATACCAAACTGGATATTATCTTCATTGGAGGCAACCTTCACAGAAAAGACACTTCCAAAAGAGGTGAATTTAGGCCACAATTTTCTCTATTTTAAGATAAACACCACATTTTCAAACAAGAGAATAAGAGTTCCTCCATAACATGGTGTCTCCTTGTCCCAACAATATCATAGGCCGGTATTCTACCCAATCCTCCACTGGAACTCCAGGAGTGGAAGGAAGGGGGTTTAGGGAGAGAACACTGAGCCAGTTTCAGAACGGTGTCAGGGACAGAGAATAAGGCCCAGCTGGGTGACAGCTGAAATACTGGTAAAAGAATCTTCCAGGTGTCTCTTAGGAAGTATAGCTATAGCGATGGTTATTAAAAGCTTTTGATGTATTGACATGCTTCATAAATTTATTGTCCCAATTGGATTTCATGATCCAATCATAAAGTGAAAGTAAAGTGTTAGCTGCTCAGTTGTGTCTGACTCTTTGCAACCCCATGGACTGTAGCCTGCCAGCCTCCTCCGTCCATGGGATTCTCCAGGCAAGAGTACTGGAGCGAGTTGCCATGCCCTCCTCCAGGGGATCTTCCCAACCCAGGGATCAATCATGGTCCCACCTTATTTCAATAAGCTTACATGTCACTGAGAGGATCATATATATGGGAAGAACCAAGTCCATCCTTGAAGATACCAAGAGCCCTAGAGTGAATACAACCTAATATCACATACTAATAAATACGTAAGAAACACAGATTAAGAGACAGACGTACCTCCCAGAGCATAGAGTAACTCCAGTGCTTGAACCATCGACTGCGCTGGAGGTGGCTGGAAGAAGCATAAATCCCCCAAGTTAATTTCATCAAGCACCAGCCATAACAAGGCGACTGTTTCCTGCTCAAACCCACTCTTTGCTTTAACACGCCCCAGACTTCCCAACCTCTACTCTGGAGATGTCCTTCCTCTCCCTCTCGGCACCCTTCCTACTCCTTGGTTTTCAATCTCAGCTTGAGTAAACATTTCCTTTGAAGCTTTCCCTCAGGCTCCACTCCCATCAGAAGAGATGGGTCCTTACCGTGACCTACCTTCTTGCTTTCCCTAAACTCTCATCAAAGATTTCTACTTTTTACCTCATGTCTTGACCTTCTAAGAAGCCCCATGATACTGCAGTATTGACGGACTATTCATCTTTGTACCACCCAGAGCTCTGCCCCAGGCCCTCCCTACAGGGACCAACTGACATCAGTTGGATTTGAACTTCTGGAAATAGAGGGAATGCTAGACAATCTGAAGTTTAACAAAGCTGATACTATGACTTCCAGTCTGAGTCTCTGGATCCTCATGTCTTCTTTCTTTCCACGAACCTTTACTGAACACCTACTATTGTATGCAAAGCATCACTACTATCTCCTAAACGATTTCATCCATAAGCCACATAATAAAATTATAGTCCTTTTGCAAACTGCATAACTTTTTTCTAAATGCGTTCACAACAAATGTATTCTAAATATATACTTTTGCAGGTGAGGAAAGTGAATAACAAAATGTAAAAGACATTTGAACAAGATCCTAGAGGCCACTGGTGGCAAAGCCAGAGACAGAACTCAGGTCTCGTTTTTTCCACTCTGCCACACCCACTTGGAAAAAGAAATGGCAACCCACTCCAGTACTCTTGCCTGGAAAATTCCATGGACAGAGGAGCCTGGTAAGCTAGAGTCCACGGAATCGCAGAGAGTCACACACGACTGAGCAACTTCACCTCACACCCACTGGACTGCCAAGGAACAAAGGTGTACTTCTGGAAGCTGTGCTGACTGCAGGCACATCCTGACGAGGGCAGAACTAGACCTGACTCACGACACACCAGGGCTTCAACAAACCGCTTCGGACTAGATCACATAACTGATTCACTAGTCCTTCCCCATTGCCCACGACATCCTACTTTACGAAGAGGAAACATACCCACAGCACCTAAAAGGGGGCTTGACCCCTGTCTTTACGCCGATACTACATGAGTAACAGGAATGACCGAGCGCTGAATGAGGTTCTGAATAATTACAGAACAAAACAGACAGGCCCTCTTGGACTCCTTTTAATCCTTGGCCCTGTTTGCAGTCAAATCACCAGGCCTGATGAATTCTTCTCTTGGGATTCATCATCAATCAAAAAGCCCACACCTTTACCCCCTCCTCCCCCAATCACATCCAGAAGATTTTCACCTCAACACACACTTACTAGTATTTCTCTATGGCCTCATCTGATTGGAGATCACATAAAAACAGTTTTAATGCAGCTCAAAGGACTGTGTGTGCGTACAGTTTTAGTTTGCTTTTCTCATTGCCTGGTGTTCTGCTCCCACTGTTTCTTATACTCATGGCCGCTTCACGGTGATGACCCTGGGACAGCTGCATGCTATCCAACAAGGTCATACACTATGAAATAAGCACCTTTCTTGCTACTGGGCAACTGAGTGGTTTTCAGTTCTTTGCTACTGTAATTATCACTGCTAAATATATAAAATTATATGCATCCTGTGATTTCAACTGTTAAAAAAAAAAACCCACAATTTCAGGGGAAAATAACCAGAAGGGAATATATGAAGATGTATTTATATGTATTCTCTTCGTTTCTCAGCTATCCAAAAGTTTATGATTTTCATTATTATATTTTTAATTTAATATAAAATGATACTATAATCATTATCCTACATATAAGTTATTTGTTTCTTTTGAATTATTTTCAGGAGAAAATTTCCCAAGAAGAAATACCAGGCATTGCTACAACTCATAATGTCAGAAAGTCCTCCATGAGGACTGAAACAGAATACAAAACCACTTCCCCCAAGTTGTGTCAGCTGGACTTTATCATTTTTCTTTATGTTTGATCATTCAATTAATGTAGAGTGGAACCACTATTTCAATTTGCATTTCTTTCTCCTAGAGAAGTCAAACATATTCCAATGTTGGTTACTATCTGCGCTGTTCAGGCAACATCAGGGACTTTATCATCCAGGAATCTGGCCTAGTTACACACATCAACCAGGTCGGGACAGAATAGAGAGTCAAAAAACACAAGTTTTCAAGTCATAAAAATTCAAGAAGAAAACATGAGTGAGCATTTATTAACTGACTGAGATATGGGGAAGTGCTTCACAAGCACAAGAAAAGAAAATCACAGAGCAAAGGTGGAAAGACCTTGCTGTGGAAACGTTTACAGTGGCTGCACGTAACGAAACAATAACATACAAATAACTAGAAGAACTGTTCACAAGAAAGACTACAGACAGAGGTGAGCAGCTTTAACTAGTTAAGGCTTTAATAGTTAAAGGACTCTTAAAAATCACTAATAAACCTAAAATAGTTTAATTCAGAAGAAATTAAAGTGGCTGATAATGTTCCAGTGGTCATGTATGGATGTGAGAGTTGGACTGTGAGGAAAGCTGAGTGCTGAAGAACTGATGCTTTTCAACTGTGGTGTTGGAGAAGACTCTTGGGAGTCCCTTGGACTGCAAGGAGATCCAACCAGTCCATCCTAAAGGAGATCAGTCCTGGGTGTTCACTGGAAGGACTGATGCTGAAGCTGAAACTCCAATACTTTGGCCACCTGATGCGAAGAGCTGACTCATTGGAAAAGCCCCTGATGCTGGGAAAGATTGAGGGCAGGAGGAGAAGGGCATGACAGAGGATGAGATGGCTGGATGGAATCACCGACTCAATGGACATGAGTTTGGGTGGACTCCAGGAGTTGGTGATAGACAGGGAGGCCTGGCGTGCTGTGGTTCATGGAGTCACAGAGTCGGACATGACTGAGCGACTGAACTGAACTGATAATTTTTTTAACCTTATGAGCAATCAAAAAAGATAAGAGATAATATTTTTCCTTCTTCCTCCCACCAACCAAATTAGAAAAACTCTAAAAGAAGATAACACGGCAGGATGGGTGGCCAGTGAGTCAGGCATGCATGCACTACGCAAGCTTATACCTGTAAAGGAATTCGGCCATGTATCGAGGACCTACGAAATGATTATGGCCTTTGACCCAATAAACCCACTCCTGGAAATAATCAGAAATGCAATCCGCTGTAGGGACTTTCCCTGTAGCTCCACCATAGACCTCCTGGCTTCCCCAGTCGGGATACTTCTTTATCATGCCGACACACTCCTGGATCACTCCACCCCTCCTGACTCGCTAAAATCCCACCTGGGTTTCAGGTCTCGCCTCAGACATGACTTAACTGGGCTGCGGGCCTTTCCTGTGTCTCTCAGAGCACAGGACACAGACCCTGTCATTACTCCACTTACTCTCTCTCCCCCAACAGACAAGAACAGAAGTTGTCACCCTTGTCTGGCTGTTCTCCCCTAGACCCTGCACATGAAACCCACGGCTAAGTGAAAAACACCAGAAAGGTAGCATGCTCTGTACCGATGTCAGCACCCCCCTGGGAGCATTCCAGTGTCCCGACAGCTGCAGATGGAAGGCAGGACTTACCGACATGAAGTGGAACCTGAGGACGTTGTCGATCCCCAGCGCCTTCAGCTGCAGGATGACGGGGGCCAGGTTGCTCCGCTGCATCTCAGGGACAGTGGACTGAGGCAGCTGGTCAAAGGCTTCCTCTGGGGATAGGAAATCAGAACTGTTTGGGATAAAATGTCACAATCAAATGTGACCATTCTGCCAAAGAAACGTTGTCCTTCTCTCACTTTAATGAGGGGCTCTAGGAGTCTAGGCTCAGACTCATATGATACTGTGATAGAACATTGCTTCCTATTTAGGAAAGACCTTTTTCTTTTTTTTAAACTTTAGATAAATATATTTTAACAATTTCAACTTTAGATAAATGTATTTTAACAATTTCAACTTTAGATAAATGTATTTTAACAATATGTCTTTATAAAAGTATGTCCTTTCACTTTAGAATGCTTTTTACAATGTGATTCTTGTTAGCAAAACATCAAAACAAAGCAACAAGTGTTACTGGGGGTGCCCTGTTTCGTTCCCTCTGCTAGGGACAGAGCCAAGGAGCCAAGGCCTATACATAAAAGCAAAGAACAATTTCAGGATAAATTACCAAATAAAACCAAATAACCAAAATATCTTTAAAATATTAAAAAAATGACCAAATCTCATAAAGACCAAAAATTGTCCAACTTTTTAAATCAAGCCAGGCACATACGTCACTCCCAGAATCCAATGCTGCCTCGAACGGATTAATGAATGCTTACACACACCATCAGGAACAAAAGGTGACCTCGAACAGGAAAAGGCACCACAGAGTTCAGGAGGCCAAGACGGGAGGGGCAGGAGCGGGGGGAGGGACAGAGACTCTGGGAAGCCTTTATAAAGAAGCTAGATAAAAAGGGTCAGGGAAAAAAACAGGGAGGAAGAGATTAAACCCTTTTCGTGTATATTCAGAAAGTCTATGGATCATTTAGAGAAGGATTATAGACAAAATCCTCCCACATCAGTCAACATTTTACCTGTGCACACCCTCCTTCACACAAAGGTGGCCTAGCTTCCAACAGAAATCTTTAATTAACCAGAGAAAAGTCAGAGCAGAACAAAAGGTGTCATGAAGAAACAGCACTATCACTGAAGGACTTAAAAAAAAAAACTTTAGTTTGACAAAAGAGACAATAAATATTCTGTAAGCTGATTGATACAAATCATCAAATGCATGAGCCCACCTGGAAGGTTCCGGGTAACAGGCAATGGCTGCTGCTGCTAAGTCGCTTCAGTCCTGTCCGACTCTGTGCAACCCCAGAGACAGCCCACCAGGCTCCCCAGTCCCCGGGATCCTCCAGGCAAGAACACTAGAGTGGGTTGCCATTTCCTTCTCCAAACAGGCAATGGCAGGAAGTTCCAAATGGGATATTCCCTTCAAGTTTCAAGAGCGTTTGGGGGGGAGCCTTTTGGTAGGATAACCACATTTTCCAAGCACACTGTGATCAGATAAGAAGACGATCCTGATGAAGATGCTCATAGGAAGCAGGTGCTTCTTAAGAGTTCAAGGACACTTTGGTTAAGTTCAAGGACACTTGAGTCTACTGAGGACCAAGTACACAGGGCACTGGGCCCAGGGCTGCAGGAGCTGTGGGCCAACAGCTTTTGAGACATTTCCGTGATTCAGAGGGTCTGGGACCGAGATGAGGATCAGGCTAGGTCCCAGTGGAGGGTCCACCCGAGGAGAAATGGAGGCTGAAGGGTGGACAGAAGACGGCTGAGGGGAGAAGGGATTTAGGGCACTGACACCCGGGAGCGGAAGCCAGGGACGAGGCGGACCCGCTGGGCAGAGGAAACAGCCCAGGGAAAGGGACCAACGGTGTGAGAAGCGGGTGCGGGAAGACAGAAGGGAGATTCAAAACAGAGAGTAGTGCAGCAGGGGTGCAGTGCAGGGTCAGTGCTGCTGGACAGCAGGAGGAGACAAGCCAGAAAGTCCCGGAAGGATCTGGGAAACTGTTAAGGGTCAGAGGAGGTGGCGCCCTGCTCAGAGCTGTGATCTCTAGAAGCACTGGTGGAGGAAACCTAGAGGCTGGATCTGCTGTACCCCATTACTGTCAGCTGGTCTCCCCGCAACCTCACCTCCACTAAAGTTGCCCACACCCTTTACCCAAGTCCACTTGCCTATCTTTAGTCTACAGCCTGCTGTTTGATTTCACTGGGGCATGAGATGATGCTGGCCGTTTCCTCCTTAGAAGTAACTTTAGTTCCTCAGGTTAAATAAAGAATTACCATGTGACCCTGCAATTCTACTCCAAGCTGTACATCCAAAGGAATTAAAAACACAGACTGAGGCACACACACGTACATGCTTGTTCATAGCAGCGCTATTCACAACAGCCGAAAGGCAGAAACAACCGTCAACTGATAAACAAATTGTGGTACCTTCATACGGTGGAATATTATTCAGCCATAAAAAGGAATAAAGTACTGATACACTTAAATGAACCTGGAAAACATTATGTTGAATGAAAGAAACCAGACACAAAATGTCACATTGTGTGAATTAATTTGTGAAATATCCAAAACAAATACACTCACCCCTTGGTACCCACAGGAGAATGATTCCAGGACACCCCTCTCCCCCACTGCAGACACCATAATCCGAGGATGCTCAAGTCCCTCACAGAAAATGGTACAGTATTTGCATATAACCTACACACATCCTCTGAATACTTTAAATCATCTCTATACTTACAGTTGGAGAAGGAAATGGCAACCCACTCCAGTATTCTTGCCTGGAGAATCCCAGGGACGACGGAGCCTGGGGGGCTGCTGTCTCTGGGGTCGCACAGAGTCGGACACGACTGAAGCGACTCAGCATAGTATAGCATAGCATAGCATACTGACAGTACTTAATAGAACGTAAACACTATATGAACTGTTGCTAGTGTGTAAGCAACTTCAAGTGTTGCTTTCTGAAACTTTCAGGAATTTTTTTTCCAAATATTTTCGATCTGCAGTTGGTTGAATCTATGGATACAGAGGGCCACCTGACCATTCAAAATGACAACAAAGATTGCTGGTTGTCACAGGCTGGCAGCAGGGAGAAAAGAAGAAAGAAATACTGCTTAACAGGTAAGGACTTTTACTTTAGAGTGATAAAGATGTTTCCTAACTAGATAAAGGTGGTGGCTGCACACTGTGAAGATAATAAATGCCTGAACTGTTCAAGTTAAAAGGGTTAATTTCATGTTATGTAAATTTCACCTCAATAAAAAAAAAATTTAAGTTTCCTGAAACTTCCTCTTCCCCATATTTCAGTTCGCCTTTGAAACTGGCTTTCCTCTTTCTATTTCCGTTATTCCCTCTTAATATCTTCAGTGGAAGAACCTTACCTCTCTGACTTCAGGTTCTGTATTCTCCCTCCCTTCCACGAATCCTTCTTACCCTGTTCCTCCCCTCCAAGTACTAGTACATTCCACTTCCTCTGCTTGCTGTGATGAAATCTAACCCCCGCTGCTATCCCCTCACCTGGATTAACTACTGAGTTGCCGGTAAGATCAGGCTCAATTATGGACTGTGAAGCCCTCCCCAGTAGGAATAACTCCCTGCTGTCTGCTTCCAAGGCTCATTCAGTTATGGCAACTATCACACCATAACATGCTAATCTGTTCATAAGCCTGCCTCCACCACCAGGCTGTCAGCAATGTGGCCTCAGACCGTATCTCAACTGGCTTTAGATTTCCATGCCTGGCACAGAGCAAGTGCTCTGTAAACATCTGTGAAAAAGAATAAATGATGTCAAGGACTGAACAAGGATGATGGTAATCTGAAAGGAAAGGAGAGATAAAAGGTAAAACCCCCAGATCTGGTTAAGTGACTGCAGAGGGATACTGGACAGAGGAGGGAATTAAAAATGATTTGAAAATTAAGTCTAGATAATTAAGAGAAACCTTGACACCGTCATCCACAGAAGAGAGGTACAATGAAGTAAAGAGCAGCTCTGGAGACCTCATTTTCTGCAGACAAGACTGCTGTTTAGTTGGAGAGAAAACTCCTTAAGGGCTAAGACCGTCTTCATTGTAATTTCATGTTGCTCCTTCAAAGACAAGCATGGACCAGGAGCTGACCAACTGCTATCAATGAGTCCCAGGAGAGACCCTACTGGTTCAGCTGTGCAAAGGTGCTCTGAACCAGAGGAAAGATGGAACCCACTGTGGGGCCCCACAGGATTCAAGGATCCCAGAATAAAAAAAAAAATGCCACAGGATGCTAAGAGAATGTTAAGAAAGACAGAACAAGGGTCCAAGCTACATGTCACATGGCTGCTGACAGGCCAAGGCCCAGACTAGGTCAGAAAAGGGGTGGCAAATAATCGGTAATTCATGGGACTTCAATGATGGTCCAGTGGAGTTAAGACTCCACAGAAAACTCCTTAAGGGCTGGAGTTAAGTCTTAACTCTTAAGAGTTAAGTTAACTTAAGGGTTAACTTAAGGGTGGTCCAGTGGAGTTAAGTGAGGATTCTTAACTCCTCACTCCCAATGCAGGGGGCCCTGGGGTGCCATCCCTGGTCGGGGAACTAGATCCTACATGTTCCAACCAAGAGTTCCCATGCTGCAACTAAAGATCCTGCATGCCACAACTAAGACTCCGTGCTGCCAAATAAATAAATACAGACTTTTTTTAACTGGTCTAGCTTTGGCCAGTGAGGAACAGTAGCAAAGAAGGGCCATGTCTGGAGTGAGGAAGGTGGTGGGGGTCAGATTACAGAAGGCCTTGTGAGGAAGATCTGGGTCTTAAGTTCTGCTTAATAGGGGTAGATACCTGTAATATTCTCTGATGCCCAGGCTGACCAGGAGAAAGGCAAAACCCCTAAAAGAGAAAAAAGCCACATTTACCTGTATAAAGGCGGTAACATTTCCCTGAGCGGCTGCGGCCACCGCGTCCTGCTCGCTGGTTGGCTGATGCCTGGGACACTGGGACCACCACCAAGCACTCGATAGCTGTCCTGGGGTTGTAGGCCCGGAGCTTCACGAAGCCACAGTCAATCACATACACGATCCCGCTGATTGTGATGGAGGTTTCTGCTACATTGGTGGCCACGATCACCTAGGTTCCCCCACAGGAAGGAGAGTCAGGATAAAAGTGTTTTGGTTGTCTTCACTCTGAATAAACTAGTCAAAGTCCTAAAGATGTCAAGATATCTTCAATAGTGTAGAACCTGTGAGAGGCAGTTAGGTATCCTGGATGGACTAGGATGAATTTCATGCTCAGGGTGCCTTGGGTTTCAATTCTCCCTAAGCTTGGGACCTTGGACAAGTTCCTTAACCTCCTGAGCATGTTTGTTTGTTTCCATAATAAAATTTACCCTCTCCCAGGGTTCTTCAGCGGATTAAATGCGAAACATACATGAAATGATTATTAGAGCCTAGTACTTGGCTCAGAGCAAATATTCAACAAACATTAGTTTTTACCTTTTGTACAACTCAAGTGATGCACATCGCCACCTGTACCTGCCCTTTATTCGTGTTCTAACTGCTTTCTGAGGTCTGCACTTTGCCAGGCACACTTTAAGGTGCTAGGAATGGACAATGGACGAGAGTCCACATTCCAGTGTGAATGTCTGGGTGGAGAAATAGTGAACATAAGACAGTGACGAACACCTGGAGGAAAACGCAATAGGGTAATACTCTAGTATTACGTAGTGTTCAATATATACATCGTGTTATAATATGTTAATAATGGAGCATGCTTACTTCAGGTTAGATGGCCAGGGAAAGCCTCTGTAAAAGATGATTTTAGGCTGAAACCTGAATAAAAAGCAGCAACCGGCCCTACATAGATCCAGGCAGAGGAAGGAGAAACAGCCGATGCAGCCACAGGCCAGGATAATTAAATAAAAGATGAGGTTAGGAGGGATGCAGGGACCCGATCATGCACGGTCTCTGGGCCACAGGAGGGGTTTGCATTTTATTCCAAGGGCGCTGAGTGCTGCCCCCTGGAGGGTGTGAAGCAGCAGGAGACATATAAATGGCACCTGGAACTTTGGTCGGGCACTTTTACTTAGATCATTTTACAAAATCTCCCTACTATTTTTATGTAGCAGAGTCACGATTTTATGCTATAAAACCATCTATCTAAAAGTTACTATTATTCATGTTTTACAGCTGAGAAAACCAGACCTCGGGGTTGAGTAACTCATCCCACTGCACAGGGTAACCCAGGTCTCCTGACTGGATGGCTACAGTTCACGTTTGACTGGACAGACTTGAGCAAGCTCCATCCCAAGGGCCAGGATGCCCTCTTAAAAGTGACCTGAAGTTGGGAGTGGAGCCTCAGACCAGCCGTCCCTCACCTACTGTGTTCTCTGCTACCTGCTGATAAATAGCTGCTGTAAGGCAACTCTGGGCCAGTGCTGTACCTTCCTCACCGGATGAAGGGTAAACAGCAGGACCCAGGCAGGGGACAGAAAGGAAACAAACTGGTTGCCTACTGGCTCCTTTAAACCAGTGCTTCTCATCACGCCCTTCCCCACCCTAATTTCAAGGCTAGGTATTTTTAAGCCACACCTTAAATTAACTGACTTAAATTTGGCTCTATAGGCAAACTGATTTTTCAAACAGATGGCTGAGAAACCATTTTACAGTAGCTAATCTACTGTTTCTGACTGATCACAATTCACCAAGACAATCCTTTACACCAAGATACTGTTGTGTGATAGGGAAAGTCACCTACTCTGATAATTACTAAACTTTCTGTGAGGCAGGCTGAGAAATCTTTGCAACTCATTATTTATTGTGTGCTTTTATCCTTGTTTATGTTTTTTTTTTGGGGGGTTGGCTATAAAACTTGAGGGAAATTAGTTTCCCAACCAGGGATTGAACCCAGGCCCTCAGCAGTGGAAGAGTAGAGTACTAACCACTGGACTACCTGGGACTTTCTTTCTATATGCTTTTAGCTCTGCTGCACAGAAATACAGACCTTAAGTTCTTTAAAATACCTTCCTATTTAGCAGGTTCTACTTCAATGTAAAATAAACCTTTCCAGTAGAAGGCAAGGGGGCACCAACATGATTACAGACAGCTGCAAACGCCCTTGGTCCCTGGGTCAGTCTTACCTTTCTGACACTGCGTGACACCCTTTCAAACACTTTCATTTGCTCAAAGGAGGGCAGTCCTGCATACATGGGGAGAATCCGGAGGTGTCTCTTCATCCCAGTCTGACCCAGTGCTCGAGCCTGCTCGATCAGCATTGACACGACAGTTTCCACCTCTTCCTAAAATCATCGAGATGGGGACCAAAGAAAACGAGGTCAGACTGAAGCATGTCATTTTATCCGACTGCAAGAAAATGTAGGATGGGGTCAGGACTATAAATCCAGTCAGACTTGTGACTGTCAAGAGTCCTCACACTCCACAGTGGGGTGGTATTTGATCAAATGCAACCGAACAATGGGGCCAAGGGGTGAAAAGTCGTGACTGTCCAATTAATTACTCAAGTCCACACTACCTGCAGTCAACAGAAGAATTTCTGATGCACCAAAACGACTATTTTACTGAGTTTTTTTTTAATACACTGCAGCAAACTGTGTGGCATACACATGGACAAGCTGTGGCACACAGAATCGCTGTAAGCCTGTCCTAGAAAAGATTCCTGAACAATGGAAAATGCTTGCCAGTGGAAATGATTACAACTAGAGGGTAGTTCTGAACAGAGCTACAACCTTGAGTGAGCCTTTAGGCCTGTCTGGTTGTTTTTCCAGTGGTGTGCCAACCTGTTCCCTCCAGGGTGAGCTGCAAAAGTCACTGGGAAAAAGGTGCAGCAGCGACACAGAGGCGCAGCATGTGCCTCGTGCAGGATTCAATCCTGGCATCAAAACGGCCCACTGGCTTAGCTCTCGGATTTACTCTGGAATCAGCTGATAAATTTAAAACGTCTGGCAGACAGAACAGGCAGGAGCTAATGATTCTCTGGCAACTGAGTCAACAGATGAATGACATCAAACTGAACAATTTTTTAAGGCAATCAAGTAACCACAAAGACAATAAAACATGAGACCGACGGCTAAGTAAAGTAATATGCCTCTGTATATATTTTGGTGCTGCTTTTTTTAAAGATTTTTTCATGGACGGAGGAGACTGGTGGGCTGCAGTCTATGGGGTCGCTAGGGGTCGGACACAACTGAGCGACTTCACTTTCACTTTTCACTTTCATGCATTGGAGAAGGAAATGGCAACCCACTCCAGTGTTCTTGCCTGGAGAATCCCAGGGACGGGGGAGCCTGGTAGGCTGCCGTCTATGGGGTCGCACAGAATCGGACACGACTTAAGTGACTTAGCATAGCATAGTGTAGTTGTATTTGGTACTGCCTTAACGTGTCTGTTCGCCAGAGGAAAAAAGGTTCAATGGAATTACCTGACCAGTGAGAAATGCTAATATGTCTCCATCTCCCTCAGTCTGGTGAATTTTCATCACAGTTTCTACGGTTGATTTGATGTAATCTGGAACAGGACTGAAAAGATGTATGAGATAAATTCATCACCAGAATATGTTCATTAATTACAGATCAATTACCTTAGTAATCTGCCAGCAAAGCCTTGTGAAAGTTCGTTTGCGCCTGCCCAGCAGATAATCAGCATATGAATAATTAAAATAAACATTCTTTTTTTAATGCAGAATTCAAATACAATCCATAATTACATGTAAACTACTATTTTTGGCTTTATTTGCAGAGACAGAAAAGCAATAAAGCCCGTGCAAACCAAAATCCTATCTTTAGCATGCAAAGATTCCCTGGCCAGGAAAAGTGGGTCTCTTGTCCCAGTGCTGAATTCCACATTCTTTCCATTTCCCCTCCTGACCACGAGCAGCATGTCTGAGGGGAGTGGATGGAGTGCAAGGGTGCCTGCCCCTCTAAAATGACTCAGAAGTCAGGCCCGTAACTCTCTGGATTTATCTGCCTCTGATTCAGGCTCCCAGTCTTCCTCTGTACAGTGAAAAGGAGTAGGAATTAGGATGACCCTTTCCTGTTCAAAGAGGCTCCTCCCGAAAATGTCAGCCAAGGCCTTCCTGCTAAGATGTAGAGGGCTGAGAACCAATTGATTCAAATCACCAATACCACCCGAGTTGACAGTCTTGTAAAGCCCAGTTTGGACCGTTCTAGAGCCCTCCTCCCTGCAACCTTGTTCCCATTTTGCTCTTTGCTGCTGAGCCAGGGACCACAGAGCCATAGACCTGCACATCTGGAGGGAGACTTGAAATCCTGCAGCAATACTGAGGGAGGGTTCCAGAACATCCCATCAGTGACAAACATGCCCTTTCTCAGCAGCCTGGCGCGCTGCCCTAGAAGCTGCAAGCAGACACAGCTGCTTCTCAGCCCACCGAACAGACCTGGTTTTCCAATCGCCCTGACTGAAAATGCAAGGACTGTCAAACCTCTGTAGATAAAAGATGTCCACTGGAAATGTCCGCCCTTCCACAGTAAGGATCACGCACGTATCCCTGGTTGGGTCACTGGTGTCATTGTGATTAAAGAAATCCCGAAATTTCTAAAAGAAATTTAAAAAAAATTCTTCATTGCTCAAATTAAAAAAAAAAAAAGGTTCATAGTAACTCACGGAAAGAATGAAAATAATATAAAACTGGCAGAGCAGGGGGTGGGGGGATAGGCATTGGCTATACGTAATACAGATTAAGGATAACAAAATAATTATTCAAAAAATCATATTTTTATTCTTATAATTTTGGGGAGTCACATTTCACTGGCAGACTCTATTGAAGATTTGACAGAAATGATCAAGGTTAGATTTCCAAAGTGCATTCAGCTGTGAACCTAAGTCAACATGCAGCAGAGGGATTACTGATCTTACCCCACCCGTCCCCCGTCCCCCATACTGCATTTAACCACAGACTAGGTCAGAAGGTGTAACTCAAGTCAAAGGTGGATTACATCAGGCTGATGTGTATTTCTGTCTGGAAAGCACAGCTCTGACCACACACGTGATCACTGTATAAAGGAAACCTGTACGTCTGTGAATGGCAGGGATGTTCCTGGAAGTGCAATCTACAGGTCCTGTGTTTGCAGGACAGAGTCCTCTCCCTCTTCATATGCCCCTCAGGAGGCAGCACTACACTCTGTATGGGCAGGTCAGCAATTCCCCACTTCTCCCACGCTCCCACAGGACCTCGCTGAGAGAAGTGGCTCTTGGCAATTCCACCCAAAGAGGTGGCCATGTTTCTTCAATGGTACTTGATCCCCAGGCCTGCGGTCTCTACGGAGGCCTGGTGGGAGAGCTCTTGACCTTCCCGGTCCCGAGGCCTGGCACGCGCTGCATTCTCCTCTCCTAGGAGGCCCACCCATGGGATCACCAGGCCTGTCTTCTTTCCTTCCCAGGTATCTCCCCTAAACACGTCCATGTCTGCTCCTGGAAACCAGGATCCAGGGGTGCCCTGAGAACCTGAATCGAGTACAACGTGAAAAGGCTTGGAGGAGCACTTCTAGAAGAGTCGACTAGATTGACTCCAAAATACCTGCATGCTACATGTCAACCTCCAAGTCACGTCTGAGAAGAGTAAACATAGACATAAAAGAACAAGCCTCAGGCCAAGAGAAGTACTGTGCTGCGCCATGAAGACCCATGCAGCCCCACCCTTCTTTCAGGTAAATTCCCTGCAAGTGACTTCAGCCTTCCTGTGTCCTATGGCATGCAAAGCATGGGCATGCTACAAGTGATGCACAAACAAGGGAGAAGGCACTGCTCCCCTCTCCCCCAAACAGTGAATAAGCCAAGGAGGAAGGTGTGCAAAAAACCAATCATAACATAAACCGAGCCTCAAGGACTGGATGACCAGAGAAGAGCTGCGAGTTACAGTCAGGGGAGGAGGAAAGGGCCCACAATGATGTGGTATAGGGACGGGGTCCTGGAGGTGGCCGGATCTCCTGGCTAAGCCTGAAAGGATGAGGAGGGCTATTACTGGCTGGGAAGGAGAAGAGGCGCACCCCTTCCAAGAATGACAGCAGAGATGTAAAGACAGAGAGTTACTCTTTTAAGAAATAAAACTCAGCATTAACTGAGGAGGCACAAGACTTTTGTCCTTAAGATCTTTATCTTTTATCTGTATTCGGAAGTATTAAACATATATACACAAAAAATTAAAGGCTAGAAAGCAAATAAACATAGTGTCAACAGCGTCTGCATCTTGAGGCAGAATGAAGGAACAGCAGGAGTGAAATGAGCTCAGCCCACCAGGAAAAGAAGAGCTGAGAGCCAACTCTGAAAGCCAGGGGTCATGCTGACACAGACACACACAAAGTGACTACGAGCAAGAGGCTCGTCTGTGACATGGAACACAAATGGGGTGCATGTCTGCGGGATCGCTCCCCTGCTCACCCGTTTCCTTCTCTGCTAGTGGCTCTGATCTGGCCCACAGGAGTGGACCCCTAGCAGCCTCGCCAACACGGCCTGCCCAGCTTTGGCCCATACAGAATGGTTCCAAGTGGGTACCTGACTACAGTGGACCCCAAATTCCTTCTCTAAGAATCTGGAAAGGTAAAAATTATTCTCTCTTCAAGCATCTGGACTGTGACCAAAAAACCATGGATGAGTCAGTGATCATGTTTTCTGCCAGGTAAATGGAAGCCAATAAAAGAAAAAAAAAAAAAATACCATGTCATACAATGGTCAATAAATACTTCATAATTATACTCAGTCACATTCTAATTAAGTGCTGACTTAATTAGGCTGATATTAAGAAACACCTAAACCAATGAAGGCGACTATTTGATCAGCCCCATCCAACTCCACTGGCCCCTGCCTCCCAGTCGCAGTCAATGGGTGTCTTGGACTGCAGCTTGGGCCACCCCAGGCCCCGAGTGAAACCAGAGCAGGTGGCATCGATCCCTCCAGGCACTGGAGTTAGGAATGAGTCTGCTGCCCACAGACTCAACAGCCGGGAGACAAGGGAGGCGTTCCAGCATCCCTGGGCCTCCAAGTGAAAATACTACCTGAGCCACGCCCCCCCATTCACCACTCTCACACACTCCTCCTCTCTTATCCACTTCAGCCCATTCCCTCCTCTTCTTCGCCCTCTTACTCTCACCTGGGAACTCACATTCCATACCCCACGTGCATCCACACCCACCCACGTCTCCCCTCATGCACACACAAACACCCCTCACTCCTCCTCACTCGCCAGGCCAGAAAGGGATGAAGAAATCAATGACCCGGGTCCACTCAAGACTCTGCTGAAAGCTGCTGACATCTGGCAACCCTTGCATCCTAGCACACCCAAGGCTGACACAACTCCTACACTCCACCCTCCCACCTAAAAATATCACTCCCAGGAAGTGCATCACTATGGACTATGGCAGGCAGAATGGAAAGAAGCTATGTTTTTCCATCTCCGTGCCACACTAAAGACAATGAAAGGCAACTGTAAGCAATAAATATTACTGATGATTCAAAGACTTGGACATTAAAGATTTTACCCACAATAAAAACTATTGGAAGCAATTTCAAAAAGGGGGTCGTGGTAAAGGTAAGAGGTAAAATGCAGATGATGTTCTGGACAACTCAGTCATGGAAGAGGTTGACAGGAGTTGAGGTTAAAATAGCATTCCATCAGGGATCACAGGTGAAGGGCATAAGAATTCATTAAAGAGGGCAACAGAGAGCTTTAACCCCAAAGTTATGGTGGGCAAACCTAAGACAACAGACTCCTACACCATGAGACGGTCCAAGAAACCTGTCAGGCAGCATGCAGACCTCTCTCTCAGCCAGGCTGACTTTTTTCTCCCTCCAAGTTGTTCTGTATCCTGGAAGCCACTCGGAGACCAGGAGCGAGGCCCTTTTATCTCAGCTGATTATGGAATTGGCCTCCTGACTGTGATCGCCACATCTGTTTGTGTCTCTTATACAGCACCAGCGTGATCTTTCTAGAACTCAAATATGGGACTTCCCTGGTGGTCCAGTGGTTAAGAATCCACCTTTCAATGCAGGGCACGGGGGGTCAATCCCTCGTCTAAGATGCCACTTGCCACAGAGCAACTAAGCCCACGCGCCGCAGCTACTGACGTCTGCACGCCTAGAGCCAGTGCTTCACAAGAGAAGCCACTGCAGCGGGAAGCCCGCATACCACAACTAAACAGCAGCCACCGCTACTGAGTAACTAGAGAAAGCCTGCACGCAGCAACAAAGACCCAGCTCGGCCAAAACAAAACCCCACAAATGTGGTCAAGTCACTGCCAAGCCTCACACATGCTAGGGCTACTGACCAGTGGAAGGGTGGCCTGTGGGGTCCCCCCATCATCTGACCCCTACCAGCCTCTCCCATTTGAATTTCCCATCGCTTTCCACGCAATCAAAATTCATTCAACCCACAGTCCCTACTCTGTGCCGGACACTGTCTCAGATGAAAGGGATAAAATAGAGTAAGACAGTCAAAGTCCCAGTCTTCACAGTGTTTACATTTTAGTGATGGGAGACATACAATCAACAAACACCCAGATATGCATATGATGTTAGCAAAGGAGAAGGGCTAAACAGAAACGAGGAGGAGAGCAAGAGAATGAAGAGCGACAGGGGCTCAGTTGCAGACAGTGGTCTGGGAAGGTTCTCTGGGAGCTAATACCTGACCAAGACTGGAAGGAAATGAGTACCAGGCCATGAGAACATCTGAAGCAAAAACGGTCTAAAAAGAGGGCTTCCCCACCAAAAGCAGAAGCATGCGTCGACTTATCTGAGGAAAAGCAAGGTGAGGCTGGAGTGTAAGGAGCACTGGAGAAACTGAAAGGAGACAGAGGGGTGACTGCAGGCAGAGGGACAGATCACCCCCCAGCAGGTGCTGCACGCGAGATATGGCTCCCGCCTTACACGTGACCCACAGCCCTCTGAACACGTTTCAGGCCCCTGTGGTTCTCTGCATGCCTAGGACTCCTTCCCCACCCCACAAATCTAGCAGACTTGTGCGCATCTTTCCAACCTAGGTGGGATGTCTCTCCTCCGTGAAAGCTTCTGGACACCCTCCAGCTGGCTAGAGAGAAAGCACCCCCTCCCTGGCTGTCTCAGCACCTTGAACAAACTGAACGGCAAACACCTATTTATGTGTCTGCTTCCCTGACCAGTCAGGCAGTGTATGAATCACCTGTAGCCAGCACTGTGCTTCTGTGCTTTGTGTGTGTGTGTGCGTGTGGTCTGCATGTGCGTATACAGCAAGTGGTCAAAATTATGTGTTGAGCTGAACTGCTGTTTGAACTAAAATATTAGTTATTAAGAGAGAAAAATAAGGGGGAGGGGGTTGGGGGAGGGACAGAGTGCGAGGTTGGGGTTAGCAGATGTTAGCATTTATATATAGAATAGATAAACAACAAGGTCCTACTACTTAACACAGAGAACTATATTCAGAATTCTGTAATAAACCATATGGAAAGGAATATTAAAAAAAGTGTGTGTATGTATGTATACACACACACGTATAATTGAATCACTTTGCTATATAGCAGAAATTAACACAACACTGTCAATCAACTTATTTCAATAAAAAAATTTTTAACAGTGAAAACTAATGTACATTTAGACATAAAAAATTATAATGTGAAAATTACTATATGTACAGGGAAAACTTTAATTGTATCCCTCAAATCTAAATATAAATGCTGAAGTCATAAATTCAAGAAGTATTTGGGAGAATGGCATTGAAACATGTAAAATATCATGTATGAAACGAGTTGCCAGTCCAGGTTCGATGCACGATACTGGATACTTGGGGCTAGTGCACTGGGACGACCCAGAGGGATGGTATGGGGAGGGGGGAGGGAGGAGGGTTCACGATGGGGAACACATGTATACCTGTGGCAGATTCATTTTGATATTTGGCAAAACTAATACAATTATGCAAAGTTTAAAAATAAAATTAAAAACAAAACAAAACAAAAGAAGTATAGCCTCCTGCTGAAAAGAGTAATAAAAAGAAGCTGCCTGTGTGGGGGAAAATATAGCATGTAGAGAAACAAGACAATAGGTAATTATGAACTCAATTAATTACAGGCTATTTCCACCCACGAGCTGAAAAGGAATTTCCTCCAATGACGGAATCTAGGACATCAGATGGCCCATAAGGCAGGCAGGCCATCCTGCTGAAGATAAGCTCCAGCTGGAGGCAGCTTCTGAAGGACATGACCAACAATCCCCACGCTGCCCGGGGACAGAGGGCGACAGTGGGCGTGCTCCTACCTCTGCATCCAAAGTGGCCGAAGCCACAATCAGCCGAAGATCCCCTCGCTTCTTCTGAATCTAAAAGAGAAGGCGTGCGGAAAAACAATGGTAACACTGTGACACAGATGAGATAATCTGATATCTGAAATTTATTACAAAATAATCCAATGTGTGGAGGAGGATGGGGGGGTGGGGAGGAGCTTAAAGATGAAACAAGACTGACCACAAATTGGTAACTGTTAAGTAACAGATGAAAAGGCAGTTCATTATACTATTCTTTCTAATTGTGTGAGTGATAA
The DNA here is from genome assembly GCF_002263795.3 of Bos taurus. NCBI lineage: Eukaryota > Metazoa > Chordata > Mammalia > Artiodactyla > Bovidae > Bos > Bos taurus. The sequence goes on along the minus strand of NC_037340.1, from coordinate 67,769,871 downwards.
AAATTTTCCAGAACAAAAAAATTAGAAAAGAAAAAAGAAAGTATAAAGGAGCTTTAAGACACAAATTTGAATTTACCAAAAGTAAAACCATTTTTTTTCCTGACACCTGGGTCTCTGAATAGTCAGAATCTGTGTATATACACTTAAGAGTGTGAAAAATCAAACAATAAATAACACCAAGACAGAAATACAGATAAAAGATATTAACAGTTATTCAAAGAAAAAGATGAGCAATGGTCATAGGAGAAATGATCAAATAAATTATGGTAAAAAAAAATGTAACAATGAGATTATTGTTTCATCCTTCACATTGGCAAGGATTTATTTTCAGTGTTCAGTGTTCACTCAAAGATTCAGTGAAACAGGCCCCCTTGTTATACCATTCCTGAGAAGGTAATAACAGAGTGGGATAATCCCTCACAAGTATCAAAAAGTTTAAATCTTTGGCCAAGAAATAAATTAATAATGAAGACAGCAGCAGCAGCAGCAGCAGCTAGCATATAGTAAGCCATGTGCCATTCCAAGTCCCTGCATACAGCTGTGCAGCACGTGCACTGCACAGAGAGGCAAGGGGCCCTAAAACCCAGCCCACCCTCCCCTCACTCAGCTGCAGACATCCTCCCAATGGGAAAGGCACCTCACTCTCTATTCACGGCCCTGTGTCAGGCACCATCCTAAACATTTTACGTTACCTAAGTTTCACAACAATGATGTTACAGGGCAGCTCTAAGAGAATGCTTAAAGGTTCTGCCCACTGCGGTAGCCACTAGCTGCATGTGGCCAGAGAGTCCTTGAAATACAGCCAGTGGGACTAAAGAAATGAATTTTTTATTTTATTCTGTTTCAACTAATTTAAATCTAAAGTGGCTAGTGGCTATCAGATAGGAAAGTAAAGCAACACAGAGAAAGAAAAACTTGGTATCAGCCCCATCTGAGCGATGAGCAAATTCAGCAGAGTCAGAATCGAACCCAGGTAGTCTGACCCGGAATTCAGGCTTTTAATCACCCTGCTCTCGTCTCTGGGGATCAGAAATTTCCCCAAAGAAAACAACCAGAAAATATAGGAAGGGAGAAGAGGATGGAAGTAAGGTTGAAACAAAACTGGCCATGGGTTATAACTGCTGAAGCCAGGTTATGGGCACATGGGGGTCCTTAAACCCTTCTCTCTACTCTGGGATATCCTTGAAATCTATAACAAAAAGCAAAGGACAGAAAAGAAACAGAAATCCAACAGATTTAACTTCAAGGGTGCTTCCTGCAACATTATGTAAAATATTTCAAATCTGGAAGCCATATAAATGCCTAGCTGTAATCGAGGTGTCAAATACTTTATGGTACAGACATGTGACTATATAGCCATTAAAAATGTCTTTAGAGAATATTTAATGACAGAGGAAAATGATCCTTATGCAACACTAAGAGAAGTATGCAAGATACAAGTGAGCACAACAACCCAATCCCCACTGGGCCAAAACAGGTGCATAAACAGACACCCAAAGGAGAAAGAAGAGAAGGAAACGTTCCAAAACTCTAACATAACTGTCTCTGCATGGGTAGGGTGATTGACAATTTCCATTTCTTTCCTCTGCATTTTGTTGAATTTTCTAAACTGCTACAATGACTTTCCTGATCAAACAACAAACAAAACAAAAACACAAAACCGGAAGTCTGGCAGTAAAGCCATATACCTTTTTCAGCAGACCAATGGCAATGTCGGTGTACAAGGTCCTCTCATGGGCCTCATCCAGCATGATGGCACTAGAATCAGAGGGACAATCTCAGTGGGCATCAAAGCAGCCACCACACAAGCCCATCCAGACATTAAAGGGACTGCTGGGGATTTAGCCCCCATCTGATCACCTTGCAGCAAAAAGTAACACCAAGTACCTCCTCTTTGACAAGCCAGTAACTCAAAAGCTAATAAAAATGGCCCCATCAACTTTTCTTGGTAGAGAAAATGCTCTTATTTATTGCTACTTTTAAAGTTTTACCACCAATGCTGGATCCCAACAGAATCTAATACATGATTTTAAATTCCAATATAACATATAGCCCCATTGAGCACATAAAAATTCAGACAAGGCCCAACCACCCAAAGACTAAAAATCTGCATAAAACAGCACGAAGAGGCACCTGGTCATGGCTATGTCACATGTGTACCAGGGAGTCAAATATGACATCCTTCCCCAGGATACACAGAGCCTGAGTGGATCATTTTGTACAATGAGCGATGGACGGGGACCCACAAGGAGACGGAAAACGTGAATAACTATTTGGGCTCTGCACGTTACATGCAGCAAATCGCTGCCCAGTTTTGTGCTGTGCCTCTGTAGTCACCCTCCAGCAAGATAAAAACAAGTCAACAGATCGTTCAAATAAGGACAGGGATTTTAATGAGCCCAGTTTTGACTCCATATATTCTGAAAAGAACATCAAAGGTCACAACAGTCAAAGGAAGGAGAGAAGCTTTGGGAAAGCTGAGTGTGGTCACGAATCCCAGTTATTAAAACAACTTCTCCTCAATCTACTCATGTATTTTTAAAACTATAGGAAATTTATCAAAGGAAAAATACACTTACCTGTATTTTGTTAATAATGGATCAACCATCATTTCCCTGACCAGCATCCCATCGGTCAGAAACTAAAACACAGAAACACAAAGGTTTAGAAACGATTCATTTACACTGTATATTCATAACTTTCCTTCAAAGAGTTCAAGTCCAACTAAACACATACAACCTCATCACCAGTGTGTGTATAAGACAATTCCCACCAAGGACTATGAGAAAATACCCCCAAATTTTGGTTATCAAGCAATGGAATGGTTTCCAAACAAGATATTGAACACAGGACCCTCGGTAAGAGCTAGCAACTCTATTAGCAAATTTCACCTGCATTTGCTCTGTGAGTTTTGACTAAGCCCCGTTTCCTCTGAGCCTGGACCACAGGTACTGCTATGAATAGACAGGGCAGACAAACCTGGGTCTGCCCAGGGGGATCACTGAGTCAGAGATCACACTTCCTACAATGTCCCAAGGACCACAGACTTGCAGCTCTTGAGGTTATTAACCTCAACTTCAATTGATATTATTTTAGGAAGGCTGACTGGGGTTGTGGTTAGGAACACAAGCTGTCACATCCAGCAGCTGGGTCAGATCTCTGTTCTTCTTACTAGCTGTGTAAACCCTGGGCAAGTTACTTACCTTCTCTGAGCCCAGCTCCTCATTTGTAAAATGGAGAAAATAAAAGTATCTGTCTCGCAGAGTTACTGTGAGAATTAAGTGAGAGAGTACAGTGCACATGTACAGGGCTTAGCAAGGGCCCCAGCACACAGAGAGAGCTCAAGAATGTCGGTTATTAATATTACCGTTAAGGATTAAGGAGTGTTTATGAATATGCTTCAGAAAAACGCAGTTAACAACTAGATGCTGTTATTCTCATCCCAAAACAAGTCAGTCTTTAACAAAGCTAAACATTTCCCTCACAGGCTATATCTTAGTACTTTTCCTTTTTGTTTTGCTTTTTAAAGCATATTTTTCTTGGACCTGATGCGAGCTGCCACACATACACACGGGAGTGCAAGTGAGAAGGCACCACCAGTGAGAGCCCACCAGCTGGGGACTGAGTGCCTGGAAACCTACCAATGGAACACAGGACTTTTCATAAAAGACTCTTTGAAGAGTCATGTGATCATGGAACTCACTAAAAGCTATCTAAAAATTAGCTAGTGTAAATGTATTTGGTGGTACAGAAGAATAAATCCCTTACCTAGCAAAATGAATGTCAAAAGAAAGAAAATACAGACCATTTAGAAAACAAGTTCCACATTTTTACAAATTACTGCATTTAGACCATCTATTTTCAGTTCCTTTGCAGCAACCTGAGAGGTAACTGAGATTCTAATAACCAATGTTTATTTCACCAAACCATTTTCTTTTTTTTTAATTTAAAGTTTTTATTACTGAAGTATAGTTGATGTACAATATTATGTAAGTCACAGGTGTACAATACAGTGATTCACAAGTTTTAAAGGTCATGCTCCAGTTATAGATATTATACAATATTGGCCACAGTCCCCATCTTGTACAATGCATCCCTGTAGCTTATTTTCTACATTGTATCTGTAGCCCCTAATCTCCCACCCGTTTTACCCCTCCCTCTTTCCTCTCTCCACTGGTAACCATGAATTTGTTCTCTGTATCTGTGAGTCTGCTTCTTTTTTGCTATATTCATTACTTTGTTGTATTTTTTAGATTCTACACATAGGTGATATTATATAGTATTTGTTTTTCTCCATCAAAGCATTTTCATTCATTGATCCTAGCACTATCTGAGGAGACTCTGATTTGCACAGTGGTATGCAGTAGACACTGCTGAGCTGACTGTACCCTGATTCTATGACGCTAATTATTTTAATAGTAGCAACGAGGTCAAAACACACATAAAATCCATCATCATGTGAAAATGGGCCAGCGCTAATTAGCACAAATAACATTTATGAATTCTACACTTTATCAATTTATACTATTTGTCCCTGTTTTTAAGTCTTTTATAGCTAAGTTTCTATATTTAGACAGCTACGTTGATCGGTGGGGAGAAACAGTGAAACACACGAGAAAGGACAGCTTTGAGCTCTGGTTCTACCACCAATGGGCACGACATCAGGCAGGTCACTCAACCTCCCAGGTCCTCAACCTCTTCACCTGAAGAACCAAGGGCATAACTCTACTTCCAAAGTCCTTTCTGGGCTAAGATGTGAGGACACAGAAAGAGCTCTGTACCTCTCAACACGCCGATTTCCCTGAGGGCCAGGATGCTCTCATACGCTTTCTGTCATGGCATTAGAGGCTTATTCAGCAGCAACGGCTGCGTGTTTTTACCTCCCCCCAAATAATCTTCTTCCTCATTTACAGAAGGAAACCAGCTGTGAACCTCACCTTAATTCTCGTGGCCAGCGGGTTGGTGCAGTCATCAAAGCGGATGCAGTAGCCCACCTCATGGCCCAGCACCGCACCCCTTTCCTCAGCCACTCTCCCTGCAACCTTTGGGAAGAAAGATCATGCTGAAAATAGAGACACAGAAATTCCTGCCCAGAGCACACACTATGGAAAATCTAAAGGTCACTTATTTTTTAAACAGTATGCTGAACACAGTGGAAAATGAAAAGAGAAAGGGGCAGGTTAGCAGAGAACTAGTGTGATAATCTTTACAATGATCAACTTTACGTTGACTTGAGGCAACTTATAAGAACAGTAAGTATGGAATAAAAATAGAATCATGTAAAAAGGTTACAGATCAGGATCAAAGAAATTATAGATAATATTCAAAAGGTCAAAGCCAATGAGAAAATTTTTAAAACACAGATATGCCGAAGTTATTTGAGCCACAAATTCAGCTCTAGATTTCCTGGTGGCTGAAGCAAAAAGGGAAAAAGAAGAAATTTCAAGATTCATCCTTTTCCTAAAGCTTTCTTTAGCATACCAACTAGGGACAAATTTCCACGTCTTCATGCCTTGAAATAAAACAACTTCCACTGGACCACAAAGGCAAAAGAACAAGAATGACCAAATTCAACACTTGGTCACGTTCATTTTCTCTTTGGAAACAAAAGAATAACACTTTCGAAGCAAGATAATCTAAAATGATTTGTAACCATGTCCCAGCTACCAAAACGACTGAAAGGGGAAATAAAGCCAAGGATGCAGGTTAAAAAACTGTTACATGGAAGATGAGAGGAGAAAATTAATGAAGGCGCCACGTTAACATAATAAAGAAATGAATAACACACTATGAAGACCATGAAGTACAGATACATTTTTTACCTTTTCATTTCACGTTTACATTTCATTGTACATTTCACTTTTACATTTCATTTACATGACACATGAAAGGTGAGGGTGGGAAAGATAAAAAAGAATCCAGCTATAAGATCTACTACTCCAGGCCACTCACAGGCTATTAATTCAACAACAGAAAATATCTGGGGACTTCCCTGGCAGTCCAGTGATTAGGACTCCAAGCTTCCAATGCAAGAGGTGTGGGTATGATCCCTGGTTGGGGAACTAGGATCCCACGTGGCATGTGATGCAACCAAATAAAAAAAAGAATGAATAAATAAAATAATTGCTGGATGCTTAAAAAAATAAATTTAAAAAACTATCTGATAAAATGAATAAATATAAAAGCAGAAGAGCAATAACACTTAGAACTTAGTTTACCTTGAAAGAAAATAAAGGGTTAATGCTCATTATGTAAACTATCTAACTAAAAAAGACCCAAAGGGAAGCAAAATTATAGAGCTTTCCCGGGGACCTGGCCTACCAACCAACCCCCAGGCGTCTTGTCTCCTCCTTTCACAGGTCCTGAGTTTGGATCATAAGCTGACACAGGGCATGTCTGAGGCAGAGCTTTCAGCATCAGCCATTGGGCTGCATCAGCCATTGGGCTGCAGCAGCCCCAGGTCCAGGAGTCCAGAGGCTCTGCACCCAGTGCTGCAAGCCAAGCACACTGGGCGTTATCTGACCATCAGTGTTTAAGAAACTAAAGAGCAGATGAGGATCAGAAAGTGGCTCTGCCCAGTGACTTGAAATTACAGATCTCAGAGGCCAAGACAGAACCTGTCATCAAGCAGCTGGTGTGCACCACAGAATCTTTCAAAACATCTTATGAAACCAGAAATTCATCCTACACTGCTCTACCTCTGGAGGTTACAGCTCCCGATAACCAGTATTTCACCAGGACAGTTTTGTTATTGTTATTGTTTCAATTCCCACCCTACAGATCATTAAACTGTAAATCTTAAAAACTGGCACAGAGAGTGTGTGCATACAGATACTGGAGCTTATGGGGAAAACCAGCTTGTAAGAGTGAGCATAAGGGAACCAACCTCTCCATAAAAATGTGATCATTTTATGAAGTCAAACATTTATTTACTATTTGTATACATTTGCTATAAAATGGATTTTATTTTCAAGTTCCTTTTTAGAAATTTTCTGTATGGTCATACCACTAGACATCTGGAAAGCCGTATTCTATGGGCTTTTTTAGTGATTTTTTTTTTTTTACCTCTACTGTATAAGTTCTATTCCCAATAAGCTCAACAATTAGACAGGATAAATACTGATAGAAACAGATATAGGAAAAAGGAGGTCAAAAGAAAACCAGGGACACTTCCCTGGCGATCCAGTGGTTAAGACTTTGTATTCCAACACAGAGAGTGTGGGTTCAATCCCTAGTCCGGGAGCTAAGACTCCACATGCCTCTCAGCCAGAAAACCAAATCACAGAACAGAAGCAATACTATAACAAATTCAATGAAGACTTGTAAAAAAGAAAAGAAAGGCCAACCACCAATGACCGAGCACCTCCTATGTGAAGGTGCTGTGCTCCAAGCTTTCACAAAATGTATCTTATTAAACATGCATACAGTCCATTGGGTGGGCCAGAGACCCTCTTTTTTTACAAAGCAAGAAACTGAAAAAAGACAAGCTTAGCACTTGTCCTGAATCACAGGCCCAGGCGGGGGGGCCTGGTCGTGAAGTCAAACCCAGACCAGGAGTCCAGTGAAATGCTCATTAAGGAGCTGCCTCTCACTGAGATCAGGCAGTGGCTTGTGCCATCTGTTCTTCGGCTCTGACATCGTTTTCAGATTCTGGTCTGCACACAAAGTACTTGTGGAGATGGAGCATTTCAAACTTGACAGCTCTATTAATACTACTAGGCTAATTTATATACTTTTTGTCCTTTAAGAGAAAGCATGTGGTTGCATAGAAATTATCCATGGCTACAAATTTGGAGGAAAAATGCAAACTGATTAAGAGCTGGGATTCCAAACTACAAACAGAAAAAATTGCTCGAATGTTTTAAGTAAGTGAATCATCTTTCATGACATCAAAGGTTAAATCTAACGCAGCAGTCAAGTTGCCAAACCACTACTTCCATTTTTACATACACAGAAGAACTTGGAAAATGTTCATCGATGATGCCTAACTAGAAGACAAGTAGAAAGTGAACTTTGGGGGGAAAGAATAATGAAGTAATTAAAACTTAATACAGAAGAAAACTAACGCAAGGAGATAGAATTAATTTCTTGTCCAGGTAGAGATGTCAAAATAAAGGCATTCTGGGGACTTCCCTGGTGACACGGTGGACAGGAATCCAACTGCCAACACAGGGGATATGGGATGGATCCCTGGTCTGGGAAAATGCCATGTGCCACAAAAGAAGTAAGCCCTGGAGCCCAACTACTCAGCCTGTGTGCTGCAACCACTGAAGCCCACACACCCTGGACCCCATGCTCAGCAACAGGCGAGGCAACTTCCATGAGAAGCTCATGCACTGCAACAGAGAGCGGCCCCCACTCGTCACAACCAGAGAAGAGCCCGCACAGCAACAAAGACCCAGGGCAGCCAAAAATAAACATTCACATTTAAAAGAAAAAATAAATTAAAGAAGTATTACTCAGAGAGACAGAATTCAGCCAAAGAAATCCAGTTTCAAAGAAATCACAAGCTTAAGCTAAAACAGCTTAAAGACGAGACAAAGTCACAGCAGAGTCGAGGAGAAACAAGGTCTCAAAGGGACAGGTCAGAAAAATCAACCTGTGGACATCCTCCAGATCTCACAGCCTGGACCTGAAAGAAACTACCGAGAGGCTTCTCCCAAACCTGAAGACAACCCCCCTAATTTACACAATGCTACAAATGTCAGTTACAAAGCTAAAGGAGCTTCTCTAGTGTCAGTGCAGTACCAACACCACAAAGCACATGTGAATCACCCACACAAGAGAGACACTGAGACACTGCTCTGCTCTCACTTGAGGGAATAAAGAGGGGCTCAGTGGGGACAGAGCCAAAAATTGCAGGAAGAAAGAATTACAGAAATGGGTCAGACTGTTAATTAACAAAAATACTATGTTATTTTCTGGGTTTGTTTTTTTTTTTTAATGTTGGTGATATCAGGGTTTTGCTTTTTATATTATCAGTTTTTAAAATTTGTCATGTATTGTAATATCACCTCCCATTTTAAATATTCACTTCTCTAGTAGAGGAAAAACAAAATGCATTCAAAGAAGTGACTGTGAGACCCAGGTAGAGATGCAAAGAAAACAAAATCAAATAAGTCTGACTAAAAACAATCATGAACATTGTGGACAGGCTTGAAGAAATATCACAAAAGAAACTGGAAAGGCGATGAGCCCAGAGATAGTGATAAATATTACAAAGGCAATCTAATATACACTTAATTGGTGCTCCTAGAAAAGAGAAAAAAAATAAATGGAACAGAAAAGTATGCCGAGATATAACAGAAGAAAACCTGCCCTGATATAAAGTGATTTAACATGAAGATTTAAAAGTTCTTCCACATTTAAGAACAAATGAGAACAATCAGAATCAAGACATATCCCAATGAAACAGCAGTACTACAAGCATTCAAGCAGAAAAAGCAAGCTTGGAAGGTGAGGGGGGCTCTGCTGGACCTCAAATTATTTCTATACAGTGATGCTTTAGGCCAAAAGGCAGTGTCTACAGGGCTCTTACAGAGTGCAAATCAAGAATTTTATATCAACAAAGACCACATTCAGACATTCTCAGGCATATACAATTCAGCCAATCAAGAAGTAAAGTGCAAAAAAAAAAGTGAAATGAGCAATTCAAGGTTGGCAAAACCATGGAAAATAATTAGCAATTATTAAACTAGAATTGAAGTTAAATACCTGTGGGAGTTATGATTATAGAAAAGAACATGTACTTATAATCTTGAAATTAAAATTATAGTTCGGAATTTATCACAAATGGAGGAAAGAAAGGTGGAAAGAATAAGCGTGCTAATTTACTCTTATAATAGGCAACTACCTATAACATAGTTCCAAAAATAAGTAACCTTCTAAAGCTTTCTGTAATCCTTTTTCTTCGCTTTCAAGCTTTAATAAATTCTCTTGTGCTGAACAAATACTTACCCAAAGTTCAGTACTCCAAAGTTCCTATTTCAATGCAGTTTCTTCTTTTGTTAAATTCAGCAAAAACAAATATATGGCTACAAGCCCATTTTTACAAAATTATTTCTATCCATCTACCCACTCCAGTGTTCTTGCCCGGAGAATCCCAGGGACGGCAGAGCCTGGTGGGCTGCCTTCTATGGGGTCGCACAGAGTCAACACGACTGAAGCGACTTAGCAGCAGCAGCAGCAGCAGCCAACTATTTATCTAAACAGAAAATGAAGCTTAAAATGATGTTCCCAAATATTCACACTGTGTTTGCTATGTGGTGAGATTTGGGGTTTTTTTCCCCTAATTACTTTTTCTGTTTGACTTTAGTACTTTATTATTACATAAAAATTCATGATGTACAGGTATCAATTTTACAAAAATAATCAGACCATAGTTCTTTTTAAGCTGAAGAATTAAATTCTTGAGGAGCAGTGTCATATTCATCTGGAGTTTGTAGGAAAGAAGAAAAAAATAAGTCACTAAAATAGAAGACACAGGCAGAGTCTTTCCAGCAAAAAGGAAACTCACTGTAACAGCAGCCACTCTCCGGGGCTGGGTGACTCCCACCACTCTTCCTTCAGCCGTCCAGCCAGCTTCTGCCAGGTACTGCAAATAAAAGCATGTTTCAGCACACACCTGATACCACTTCACCAGAAACAATCTACCCCAGGATGACCCTGGGTTAAAATTACTGACAAAGGAAATAGCAGATGGTTCTTGTTTCAGCCGATATTTTAAAAATTATTTTGCAAATGAGGGATCTGAGGTTTGGAAATGTGAGGTCATTCACTTTAAGTTCATAGCACATGTATAATAAATTCAACATTCTAACTCCCCCGTCTTATAAAATGTCCCATTCTTCAGCTGCCCCAAGGAATAAAAGAACTATCCATGGGTCCCTCAAAACCCTGCTAAATCTGTAGAACAAAGAATTTTAAAGTACATACATAGTTCAATGAATATCATCCGTACAAAACATTTTAACCAGAGTAAATAAAAACAATTACGATTTTTAAAAAGACCAATAAAACATGTCATTGCAAAAAATTAGATTTTAAATACATGCAAGTATTCCACTAGATATTATACATTAATATCTAATATTTAATAAACATTAAATTAGATTATCTTATTTATTTATTTGCCACATATACTTATTTCTTAGTTATTTGATTATATGCATTTTTAACATGTTTTTGTAGTGTCTAAATTATTTTACAATAAATACATATATTACTTCTATAACAGAAACAAAAAGATTAAAAATACTGTTACATGTATCTGCTTGTTTGTTCAAAAGACTAATAAAGGAAGGGCAAACTAGAAATTAAAGAGAATGGTTTTCTGAGGAGGGTTGGTAGGAAAGGGGTGGAGAAAGGGAGAAACTGAAACAGGGGAGCAGAGACAAAGAGCGGCAATGCTCTGAGCTGACCTTTGTGTGCAGCTCTGACTCTCAGAACTAGAGTCATGTTGCATGTACTCTTCAAATACCCAAACAAATACACGAGAAAAGCAACCAGATGTCAAGGGAAACCAAAAAGAAATGCAAACACTAACAAATGACCCTATCTGTATTACAAATAACTGACTGACCACCCTGGAGAGGGTAGAGAAGAAAATCAACCTAGGATATTGGAAAACAGAACCTTGATGAAAGTCAAAGACAAAAAGAACAGTACCTCAGTGCTATAATCTAGTTAGTAAATGTTAGGGGTACGGGCTAGCAATTCTGGAGCTATTTTATGTGTTCACTACAGTTTGGCCACCTGATGCAAACAACTGACTCAATGGAAAAGACCCCGATGCTGGAAAGACTGAGGGCGGGAGGAGAAGGGGACGACAGCAGATGAGACGGTTGGATGGCATCACTGACTCGACAGACATGAGTCTGAGCGAGCTCCGGGAGTTGGTGATGATGGGGAAGCCTGGCGTGTTGCAGTCCATGGGGTTGCAAAGAGTTGGACGTGACTGAGCTACTGAACTGAACTGAGAGTTTAAGAAATAATAAATACACTGCAGACAATGAGAATGGAGTTTCTCACTATGGAAGAAGAGTTACAGATAAGGAAAGGCTACAATGAGTTCTATGCCGTTGGACTGGAATCCATGAAGTATCAGCATAAATTTGTGATTTTCAAAATACACACAGATTGGCACAGATATATAATAAGTGTTTTTACATAGGAATCTAATACTTCCCTGATAGCTCAGTTGGCAAAGAATCCGCCTGCAATGCAGGATCTTCCTGACCCACATGGTAAAGAATCCACCTGCAACGCAGGAGACCTTAGTTCAATTCCTGGGTTGGGAAGATCCCCTGGAGAAGGGAAAGGTTACCCACTCCAGTATTCTGGCCTGGAGAATTCCATGGACTGTATAGTCCATGGGGTCACAAAGAGTAGGACACAACTGAGTGACTTTCACTTTCACTTCACTTTAATAAGTATATTATATATATTTAATACATATTATATATATACATAATATATGTACATAATTAAGGAAGTCCTAAGTCTGCCCACTGAGTCTGCCCACTGAGACTTATAGCAAAGACACCTCTGTAACAGTGAGCACTCTAGCACCAAAATACTGATTTTTAAACAGCATTTCCCAATAAGAGGAATCAGGGCTCCTTGGAGAGGTGGCTGACCCCACTAACGTGCAGGAAAAATAAAAGATGAGCATGAAACACTTTCTGTTACTAGAAAGTAAGGAAGTGTTCAAAAATGAATGGAGTCTTTTAGAAAGAACACAGGAGCCAAATTCAAGGAGCTCCTAATGACCAAAGCTGGACCATTTTGACCAACACAATAAATAATTATAGCATTGGGTTTTAACCCATACAACAAAATAAATCACCATGAGTTCATACTGATATACAAAAATAACTGGATAAACAAACAAACAAAGGAGAAAGGACAGTTCTTCCTTACCGGAGATGTCACTTAATAAAGGCAGAAGGGAAAGGGAGTAAAGTCATCACTAGGCAAACACCTGAGTAAGTGCTGCAGACAAGATCCACTGAGGGCTGCTACGACCAGCGGGTGACAGTGTGAAAGAAGCAGAATATCTGCAGGTTAAAAATATCTCCTCCAAGATACTTACAACTACAAAGAGAAAAACTTTACAGGTGAAACCTGGGACCTTAACAAAGTGATCAAATAAACCTCACCAGATGAGACTTTTTAACATTTCAGCCCTCTTGATACAAGGCACCAATAAGGACACATCATTTCTATGGGATTCTTGCCAAAAATCCAAGCTCATTCTAATCATGAGAAAACATCACATAAACCCAGACTGAGGAACACTCTATAAAATAAATGCCCAGTACTCTTCAAAAATGTCACGATCAAAAAAAAAAAAAAAATGTCACGATCATAAAAGATGAAGAAAGACTGAGGAACTCTCACAGACTGCAGGAGACCAGGAAGAAATAACAACTAAATCCAATGCAAGAATCTGATCTTCCGAGAAAGAACACTGGTGGGAAAATTGATGAGATTTAAGTTAAGACCTACAGTCTGCTGCTGCTGCTGCTGCTGCTGCTGCTAAGCCGCTTCCGTCGTTTCCGACTCTGTGCGACCCCATAGACAGCAGCCTACCAGGGTCCCCCGTCCCTGGGATTCTCCCTCCCTATTATTAATGTTCTACTTTTGATTACTGTATCATGTATGGGAAGTGATGTAAGGGGTGTAAGGGAATTTTGTATTACTTTTGCAACTTTCCTATACTCAAAAATTAGCTAAAAATAATAATTTAAAAATGACTGTAAGGAACAAATTGTTTTAGATAATGTCGGGTTTTTGTCATAAAAACTGTGAATACAAAATACTACCAATCACCCCAACCAACACAAATGCAGAAAGACAATTATAAGAATAATGGCTAAGACTCACCAAGCACATCACTAAGTGTCAGCAACTGTCTGGCATGCATAACCCAGTTTAATCCTCGCAAAAAATCCAATTTGGAAGGTACCAGCATCATCAACAATTAAGAGATGAGGAAACAGAGAGGTCATAGGACTTGTCCAAGGACACAGATAAAAATCTAAGAGTTGGGATTCAAGCTCAACAAACCAAACCCACATATAGTTAAGTTGCTCAGTCATGTCCAACTCTTTGCAACCCCATGAATCACAGCAAGCCAGGCTGTCCTGTCCATCACCAACTCCCAAAGTTTACCCAAACTCATGTCCGTTGAGTCAGTCGGTGATGCCATCCAGCCATCTCATCCTGTCGTCCCCTTCTCCTCCTGCCCCCAATCCCTCCCAGCATCAGTGTCTTTTCCAATCAGTCAACTCTTCGCATGAGGTGGCCAAAGTATTGGAGTTTCAGCTTCAGCATCAGTCTTTCCAATGAACCATCAGTCTTTCCATCAGGACTGATCTCCTTTAGGATGGACTGGTTGGATCTCCTTGCAGTCCAAGGGACTCGAAAGAGTCTTCTCCAACACCACAGTTCAAAAGCATCAATTCTTCAGCGCTTAAACCACATAACCAGGACACAATTCTACCATCCAAAATAAAACACACTCATTTGTGTCAATCTCTTAGTAGTAGTGTTAAGGCAAAGAAAAACTAAGTCTATGATAATAAACCTGACCATGAAGCCAATCTCTCAATATATCTGAGATTCAGACTTCTGCTTGCTTATGTTTGCTGACAAGTGGAAATACAAAGATGCTGCAAATGTAGGTATAGTGCAGACATCAAAAGGCAGTGGATGTCACAGAGGGAGACTGTGGAATTCCACCTCAGTTCTCTCTGCTCTTTTTAAGGGTCATCAAATCTGTTCTTCTTGTTGAACAGTGGGATTAGGAAGAACTCCACTGAAAACTTTAATAAAAACTGCAGCAAAAGAACTTGTTTTCACAGTCCACTGTTTTGACAGAGCTCTAGGAAAAAAATATCATCTAGCTTCCACATACAGTTTGTGAAATTTCAAAACTGGTGCAGGGTGCTAGGGCATGCTGTACTTTTCCAAGGAAAGATATTACATAAATCTAGCAAAATAGTTTGTTGACAAAAACTTGCTTCATATTCTTGCCATGACCTTCAGTTCCTCACTCCTTCCAGTTCTCCTATGCTGTAACTCAAATTTAGCTCCCCAAGAAGGTGGAAACTGTGACTCTCTCAGAGAAGTGGAACTGAGTAATAAGGAAAAAGAGGATAATCCACAGCAAGGAGAGCAGGTATTTGGGCCAATAACATAATCAATCACAAGCCTCTAGTCATTTTCACCAGCAAAGCTTAGAAAATTCACTGTTTACCATTTATTCCTTTGTGTTTTTTTGCATTTTGTACCATGAATGGATCCCCTATTCAGAAAATACAACACTTATTTTAAAAATACAACTCCTAGAATTTCTCTGGAGGTACAGTAGTTGAGACTTTGCTTCCTCATGGAGTGGGTGCAGGTTCGATCCCTGGTCAGGAAGCTAAGATCCCACATGACTCATGGCCAAAAAAAAATAAAACATAAAACAGAAGCAATACTGCAACAAACTCAATAAAGACTTTAAAAATGGTCCACATTACAAAACTCCTAAAACAATACAGGTCCTTAAAAACAATTAAATTCAAATGCATATGCCCTTTGACCCAGCAACTTATAACTACTATATTTATTCTATAAGTATACCTGTATATGTATGAACTGAGACAGGTGCCAACTGACTCAAAGCATCATTGTGAGAACATAAAACTGGAAACAACCTACATGTCTACCAACTGGAAACTGGAAAAATAAATGATGTAGAATCTATGCAACTAAAAAGAGGATGATACGCTAAGTGGAAAAAGAAAATAAACAAGGTGCATAAAATATGTACAGACACTACCATCTGAATTTTCAAAAGGGGAAGAATATATATATATATGTTTTCCTGTAAAAATTATCTTTCTGTGTAAAACCAATAAAAAAAAATCTCTATCCAAGAAAACTGTAGCATCAATTACATCTGTATAAAAGAAGTATCAGAAGACAGGACAGGGAGGTGGGAGGGAGGGGACATACGTATGCCTATGGCTGATCCATGTAGATACATGGCAGAAACCAACACAATATTGTAAAGCAATTATCCTCCAATTAAAAATAATTTTTAACTGTTAAAAGAAGATAGGGAAATCTTCCTCTTTTTATATCCTTTTGTGTCTTGAATTTTAAACCATGTGAACCTATTAAATATTCCCCCAAAATTAAAAATACTAAAATAAAACTTAAAAAAGAAACTCCCTGTGTTTGCTGCCACACTGCCAGGCTGGATCCTCAGACCCCAGTTCTTTCTCCCCTTCAGAACATGCTTTCCTGGACTCAGCCCCCCAGCAGGTGCGCTGTGACCCCTGGCAGCCAAGCCTTGCTGGGGGCAATGACCAGACGGTTGCGCTGTACTGTATCACTGATCCAGGTGTCTGATACCCATCACTGTGGGAGGACTCCACGCACTGCCACCCTACTGCAATCAGACCTGGCCACATCATTTGCTTTGACCAATGAACGTGACAAGTGTCACTTCCAGGCCACAGTTTTAAGCGCCAGCTCATGACCCTGTCATCTACTACAAGATCCACAAGTCTCCGACAGGAGCTGCACCATCATCCTGGGTCCCAGTGACCATGTGTGAGCAACCCACACCTTGGGTCATCAACCCCAAAAGACCACACAGTATGAGGAAGAAAGAAACCTTTGTGCTCTTAAGCCACAGAAATTTTCAGGTTCTTTGTTATCCTAACAGAGTTTATCCTCAGCTGACTAAACAATCACACCAACTAATGCAAAACAAACTAAGATCATCTAATACCATGTGGCCATTAACCTCTGTTCTACACTCCCCATCTCACCACTCTCTACGCTGTCCTCAGCAGTAACATGAAGATAATAACAGTGCCTGTCTCACAGGGCCACTGAGGATAAAACAGTATGTGTAAAGTGATCCCTTTATGTAGCACTTATAATTACTACTTATTGTTACTTGGTTTATTATAATTATTATTAATAACCAATAATCACTCAGAAATGTAACACGGCCCTTTTCCTGTGTCTCTAAGAAACAAATAATATGCTAGGGTTTTGTTTTGTTTTTTAGGTGCTAAATACTCTTTTATTTGATTCTACACATAAACCACACTAAAATGCCTTTCATTAAGTAAAAGGCAATATTTTAGATAAGAGAATTTTAATTAAATTGGCATAGTTAAGACCAAAAAGATAAAGTGGACATTGTCAGTGTCTCTTCAACCCTTGCCTTAACAGACTAATTGAAACATACCTGAATCTTGTTCTGTTCTATGTGACAGCGAAGGCACTGTCTCAGTATTTTAATATATTAATATAATCAGTTCTAGAAATCTACATAACCAATCCTCTAAAGGGCTGGAGAAGGCATTCACCACCTCCCTGAAAAGGTTAACATTCCTTATTCACATTCAATCATCGCTTTAGAAGAGGAAGAGAGTGACAATACGTGTTGAGCCAGAATTACTATCAAAATTCAAAAAGCTGATCATATTCATTTAGCCACAAACCAATCTTATTGAAATCAGGATTGTCCAACAGAAACATTCCATCAGTCATGCATGATCTGAATTTTAGTGTATGAGATCAATTTAAATACAGTACACACAAAAATTCATGAAACATTTCTGTTTCATAATAAATAAGACAGTGGCCAACGATTACTCATTAGTAGCTTTTTTGAGATAAGTTAGCAAGTCTTCCCTTTCTTCTCTTTAATGTCAGCAAAGGTCATTTTTGTTCCAGGGATGTATTTCTTGGGCTTCTCCAAGTATTACATCACCATCTCCTCTCCCCAGGTGATGCCCTGGTTCCTGCTGGCGCTGATGTAAGAGAATCTAGCCGCCTGACCTGTCTTTCACTCAAACGGACCATGGAAGTTCGGCCCAGTTTTGTGCTTGCCTCTCTTTTCCACAGTAGAGCAATGGGCACACTTCTGAACAAAAACCTCCCAGTCCTTCTTGACATCACCTATTTTTAAATCATTCTTTCTTCATGCACACCTGAGAGGTCCCTGCTCACAAGCTGAATGTCCTGCTCTCTCTATGCTAGGGTCTTGGTACCATCTACTCGTATGTTCTCCCTCCAGGTCTCCCGTCTCCGCTCCTCTGCTGTCCTTTCCCTCTGTCTACTATTCCCCAGCTGCACACTAGATCACCTGGGGAACTTTTAAGAAATACCTGTGTCAGGGCCCCAACCTACACCCAGTATCGTGTTGGGCAAAAGAAGCTTTACTTTTTCTTTGTAAGAGTTCAAAAATAGGCAGAACTAATCTACAATGCTAGAAGACAGAATAAAAGTTATGCTTGTGTGTGTATGCTTGCGGAAGCAGGAAGAAACGGCAAGTGTCCAGAAGAGGACACGGGGCCTCCAGGGTGCCAGTGATGTTCTATTTCTTGATTTGGGTGCTGGCAGTACTGTATTCACCTGCGAAGGTTTACCAAGCTACAGTTATGATCTATGATATCGGAAGTATATGTATTTTATACTTCAAAAAAATCTATACTTAAAAGGGAAAGAAAAACCTGCAAGGACTCTTATCCCTGACCACTTAAATATCATGCCTCACCCTCCAAGTCGTGGCTCTTAAGACACACTTCGACTTCACCCTGTCTTTCCACTCTTGATCCTACCTGACCACTCTGTTGAGCCCCAAACACCTCTGCACTCCAGTATCTCTACCCACAGTATTCACTGCATGAGGACATCTTCCCAGCCGGCTCCCACTGATCGTTCAAAGTCTATCTCTTTGTCTTGTTTCCCCCTTTCTTTCATTTCAAGATTAAATGCCATTTCTCTTACAAAACCTTTCCCGATCCTCCTTTCCACTTCTATCCACAGCAGAAATGATTTGGCCCTCTAAGAGAGATTTCTTCCATAGCATTGTATAATTCTATAATACACTGTCCATTTTTATTCACAACTATAGCAGCATCCATCTTACCCCTCCTCTTCTGCCTCTCATGCAGGAGACATGGGTTCGATCTGCAGTCTGGCAAGATTCTACATGCTGTGGGGCAGTAAGCCCATACATCACAATTACTGAGCCCATGTGCTGTAAAGCCTGTGCTCCATAAAAAGAGAAGCCATCGCAGTGAGAAGCCTGTGCACCACAGCTAGAGAGGCTTGCTGCAACTAGAGAAAGCCTGTGCTCAGTAATGAAGACCCAGCACAGACAAAAAGAGAAAAAGAAAGTGTTGCAAAAATAAATAAATATATACTCACTTGTGGAATCTGTGTGCTTTTCCCACATCCTGTTTCTCCAATTATCACTACTGTCTGATAGTTTTCTATCAAGTATAATATGTGATTCCTCAGCTGAAAAAAAATATAACCAAACACTATAAACAGACATACATTTTCTCAAAAGACCTAAACAAAGATATTTAAACATTATGAAATGAGCTATTTGCCAAAAGAAAGGACATTTTCAAAAGGAACTACCAAAACATATTCCAAATATCTATCAAAATGTATCTCAGGTACTGTTGGTATAAGGCAACACAATTGCAACTGAATATAATAACTTATCAAAATATATAACGCACATACTTCTTGATTCAAGAATTCTACTTTTAAGAAGTTATCCTAATACATGTGGACAAAGATGTATATACAAGCATGCTCATTGCAGTATTGTTTGTAAGTACCAAAAATCCAAACAGCCTATATGTTTATCAACAGGGGAATGATTAAACAGTTATGAAAAGACTCCAATAATGGAATAATATGTAGCCGTTAAAAAGAACAAATGCCTACTTGTAGGCATGTGGAATGGTCAATGAGGTCTGCTATGGTAAGAAAGCAAAATGCAGGACAGTGTGATAATACACTACTATTTATGTTTTTTTAAAAAAGGGTAAATACACATACGCTTCTTTACATATAAACTACTTTGGGGAAAAGCAAAATAAGGCACTGGTAACTGTACTGTCTCCAGGGAGGGGAAGAAAGTGGGGGGCAGGGAGCAGGCATATGAGGAACCCCTTTAACTTTGTGCAATATGCATGCATCACGTTATTTTTCATTTACTAGCTGGTGAAAACAAAAAGAATATGCTTTCATCTCTGCCTCTACAGCCAAGTGCACAATAAAGCACCTACACATTACCTCTGTATTTCAACTGGGCCTTCTGTTACCCATTCAGTGGGAGAAGAAATGCTATTTTGGCCACTGGAAAGTCACAGACAACTCCAAGATCCCATGTACTCAGTTTCAGAATGTACTTCTGTACCCACATTTGATAACAGACACACCCACTGATCTGTAAAGTCATGATGATATTCCATAAATTCCTGGTTTGAGGTAAAAATCTGCCAAATTCTCCTACTCTCATCACCGTTCAACTCATCTGACTCCACAGAAGACTGAGACACATGATGCTGCCTAATTGCTTAAATAAGGTATTGGGGTGTTTGGGGGTTCCAATTTAGCATTATTTAGGGTCTAAATAGGAGAAGGAAATGGCGGCCCACTCCAATATTCTTGCCTGGAGAATCCCAGGGACGGGGGAGCCTGGTGGGCTGCCGTCTATGGGGTCGCACAGAGTCGGACACGACTGAAGCAACTTAGCAGCAGCAGCAGGGTCTAAATATGTAATTCTCCAGTTTTAGTGTAAAAATCTTTTAGAATATTTTTATTATCGATTTAACATATATTAAATAGATATTTAACTATTTGTTAAAAATGAAGATTCCTAGCTCTACCTTCAGGGTTTCTGATTCAGCAGGGCTAGGGTAAGTCCAGGAATTTGCCATTTCTGCAAACACCCAAAGGGGATTCTGCTGCAGGCAGTCTCATGACTCATCTCGATGCTTTCCTTTCAATTGCCTGGACTCTGCACTTTCTTTTGGGTTAGTTTTAGGCAAGGAAAGGTTTGGGTTCTTTGCAACCATTTTGGTAACTGATATCTTGTCAATCCATCTGCTGAATGGATGAATGGATGAATGGGTGGGTGGTCAAAGACAACTTGAAAGACAATTCGAATACAGACAGAGACACACATGGCATTCTAGGGAAATAACATAAGAAGATGGAAATAAGCAAACTATATGAACTCTATTCAAGAGGTGCTAGAAAAAGCCCATGAAAGGCTCCAGGTTTGATTTGGGAATGAATTACTAATACGAGATGTAGTGAGGGCCTTCAACACAGTCAGTCTGGGCTTTACCTAGGAGGCAGTATGTGCTGTGTTGCAAGAAAACTGGGCAGTGGTATACCAGAGTGATTTAAGCGTGAAGAAACTGAAGGCACTAATTTACTTCATGTGCTAAATATGAAGCAATGCAAATGCATATTTGCACGCAAAATGATGTGTGACATTCGAGAGAGAGATGACAAGATGATTTCCAGTTTAGAGACTGGGAAAATGATGGTACCACGAACAGGTACAGGCAGGGAAATCGAGGACAGCTGGTGCAGAGGACCAGACTGAGCTTCAACGAGGTTTGAGTTTAATGGAATAAGAATACAAGCTTGCATTGCAGTGTCCAGGGCCCAGAGAAAATGACAGCCCACGGGAGGCAGCCAACTGAAATGTCACCTTGAAATGGCACTGGGGAAAGGGGGAATGAGCCTTAGATTTACTGCTGCTTTAGTTTCAACTTCTATCTTTAAAGCTACTTTCACTTTAAGTTTTAATGGGGGTGTGGTGGTGAATGAGTTACTTTTATCGTTTTCGTCTCCTGTGCTGTACTAGGTCACTTTGGTCATGTCCACCTCTGTGCGACCTCATGGACTGTAGCCTGCCAGGCTCCTCTGTCCATGGGATTCTCCGGGCAAGGACACTGGAGTAGGTTGCCATTTATTCCTCCAGGGGATCCTCCAGAACCAGGGATCAAAGCCGAGCCTCCTGCGTTGCTGCGATTCTTTACCGGCTGAGCCACCAGGGAAGCCCTAGATTTATCTTTAATATCTTATGAGATTACAACTGTGCTTAAACTCTGCTTTGATTTTTATCAATAACTTACACCTCTCATCTTACCATTTTTAATTTGATCAATGTTACCATCCTTGTTTTTTTTTTTCCATCTGTTGTTTCATTTATTATATTTTACAAGTACAGCTGGTGGATGAAGAAGAGTCCAGAAAAGTAAATACTCAGTAAACAATAATTAACCTTGTACTTAAATGTGCATAACATGTCAGGTATTTTACTAAATAATGCTCCATGTAGATTATGGCATCTGGTCCTCATAACAATCCTATGAGGTAGGTCCAATATTACAGACAGGAAACAGAAGCTCAGGTGCTGAAGTAAGGTCACACAGCACACAAATGATGAAAACTGCCTTTGAACTCTGAAGTCTAGCTCAAGTCTAGACTCTTCATCACAGCTCCAACTGTGTCCCTCCATGCTGAACCTACAATCTTATCTTCTGAGGGTCAAACTGGTTTACATTCACATATGATGGTTGAGGTTAATCATCTATAGAAGAAACCCAGACTGTCAGTACAGGAGTGACTAAGATGTCTGGGGTCACAGAAAAGTCTGATGGAGGTGACTTGGCTACATTCAGAAGGCAGCTGCTTCATATCCATTTGGACAAAGAACATATTAATAAAAGAGGAATTTTTAGCATAGTCTAGACAAAGAAACTCTCTAAGAGCAAGAACCTGACGGCTTTCACCCAACACTGTACAGGAGAAAAGACAGACACCAGTGCTGGTGGCCCCACCTACTTGAGTCGTTCGAGGGGCCTCATACGAGGCAGCGGGACTTCAACACCCTACATCAGGGGCTACAGGAAATAAATATCCTTCAACTGTATCTAAACCGCCTTTGGCTCTGGGCCCACTTTCTGATTATGGCTTGACTTTCCATGTGGACTTGGCAACAGGGAGAAAGTGTGCTCATGGACTGTATTCTCTGTACTGGAGAACCATGGCTAACTGTAAATGAATATACTCTGAATTCTAGTTTAACACTTTGGTTTCTGACAAGATGAGTGTAAGTGCATTTCATGAGACTAATAAAATCATGCATCTGGATGTGCATGTGGTATGTAATAACCACACCCAAATGCCATCACTCTCCCCGTGGGTGTTAACCTCTTCAACAGAAACCACCTGCTGCTGCTGCTAAGTCGCTTCAGTCGTGTCTGACTCTGTGAGACCCCACAGACAGCAGCCCACCAGACTCTGCCATCCCTGGGATTCTCCAGGCAACAACACTGGAGTGGGTTGCTATTTCCTTCCCCAATGCATGAAAGTGAAAAGTGAAAGTGAAGTCACTCAGTCATGTCCGACTCTTCGAGACCCCCTGGACTGCAGTCCACCAGGCTCCTCCATCCATGGGATTCTCCAGGCAACAGTACTGGAGTGGAGTGCCATTGCCTTCTCCGGAAAGAACTTGATATTTCTAATTAATCTTGTGTCAAAAAATATGCCTTAAAAAAGCTAAAACTGGCCATATGCCAGTAAGCTACTGAAAATGGATGCATGAAAGTTCACTGTGCTGTTTTCTCTACTTTTCTGTATGTTTGAACTTGTCCATAATTGAAAGCAAAGAGGGGAAAAAAAGAATGTCACTTCATTTCTTTCAGTTTTTCCAATATGCAAGATCTAATTGAAAAAAACCTTAAGGACTTTCCGGATTTATAAGATTAACACACACAAGTATTCTAAAGACACCCTTCAGATAGGCCATCTCTGAGCTCACTGCATTCTAAAGGATCATTAACAGTAAGAGGAACATTATTCACTTCAGTGCCAAGTATTAAGCCACTGCAGGCTGCTTCGGGCCGACGACTGAACATGCTTATTCAATGTACCTTGAACACTGGCAGCTTCTGCCTCTGCTGCTCTATAGAAAGGGCAGCATAAGGGTTGTAAACAACAGTTGTTGCCGAGTTTTCAGCTAGACTTTGTCTCTCTTCAGAGATGCTGACACCTGGCCCCTCTGTACCTGCAACAGAAATGTTTTTGGGTTTTGTTTTTTTTTCAGATTCTCTGATACAAGGAACAGGAAAATTGTGAGAAAATTACAAATTCAAAGATGAAGATATACAATGGAAGCCATGCGTTTTTATTTCAAACCACTAAGAGTAATTTCAGGAAAACATTTAGAAAGGTACCTGTGAGACTACAGAAAAACATCATACTGGTGTCAAGAACAGAGGAGATGGCAGTCCCACTGGGCTGCAAATTGTTTACACACAACTGTAGGTGACGGAGGACAAGGTGTTGAGTTCTGGTCACCAGGCTGGGATTATTACCAAACTCTTAATATAAGTGGTGGGAACCCACCAGGAATTAGCTGAAGCAAACGAAGAATCCTAACACCGTACGATGGCAGCAAGGTTCAGGGTCAAGGGGTACCAGGGACTCAAACACCGCCTGGCCTTTCTCCTTCTTTCTCTGCTCCTCTTAACAAGCTCCTTTCTGGGCTGGGTTCTCTACAGGAGCTGGAATCAAGGCTGCAGCCAATGCCAGAGCTCAGGCTCACAGTTCCTCCACCATTCACTCACTCATCCACAGAACAAAGATGATTGTGCCAGCGATACAGCAGTGAACACTACAGATGCAGGCCCCACCTCTGAGCAGCTGACTTGCTTCTCTTATTCTTCCTTCCAAAGGAAGAGGACTTAGAGCATCAAGTGGTGATGGAGAAAGACCCAGGGAGGGGGACCGGGAGTCCCAGGTGTGTGCTATTTGGAAGGTGGGGACGGCTTTCTTTCCCCCAGTTTAAGGCCATTGCCCTGCCCGATCCAGTCAACCATGGCCCTGGAACGGGCTACAACAATTGGCAGCTTCTATTTGAGTCACAGAACTGAAGTGGTTGGGAAGGAAGTGCTGGTCTACTATGCTGAGCAGATTAGACACCAGATACCCACAGTGGCTTCTTCTTTTTTTAATTATTTATTTGGCTGTGCTGGGTCTTAGTTGCAGCATGCAGGATCTTTAACTGCAGCGTGTAGGACCTAGTTCCTTAACCAGAGATTGAACCTGGGCTCCCCTGCATTGGGAGCAGGCATCTTGGCCACTGGACCACCCAGCAAGTCCTACCACAGTGGCTTCTTGGTAAGAACAGTAACAAACTGGGACTCAGGGAGGAAAAGAATAGGGAAGCCACATCCTGCCTGTTTGAAAAACTGTTTGAGGTCCTATGAATTTTTAGCCTGAAAAGGAAAATGCCTTAGGAGTAACATGGGTTCCATTTTTATGATCAGCCTCTGTAGTCTGTCACACCAAATTGTTTGTGCATCCCAAGACAGAACTCAAGAGTTGTAAGTAAATGGAACAGGGTTCAGAATTCAATTCAACGTAAGAAAGGTATCTCTAAAAATAAGACTTGTTCAGCACAAGAGACTGTCGCCTTTGGGAATTAATAAAAACCCTCCCTAGAAGTTCACAGCCCTCTGTGAGGGGTGCTTCAAGAATAATTACCCAATACTATCATCACCCAGGTTTTCTGAATGCATAATCCATGATGCTATGTAAAAGTGCAAAGGTTTTGTGATCAGAATACTTAGCCCAGTGATTTACTTTTACATTTTTTGAAGGGTCCCAAACCCCCCTGACAATCTAATAGAGCCTATGAACTCCATCTCCTGAAAAATACACCAGGGAGTAATTTATGAGAACACAAAAACGCTGGAGGTCCAGAGACCACCCCCAGAGCTAAGTTCAGAATCACCGCTGTAGCTCTCTGATTCCTTTTCCATTCATTTCTAGGAACATAGTTGTATTCCGGAGGTCCAAGACCGTCAAAAATCAGGTAAGTGGGGCACTACTATATTGTTTTTGCCAAAATGTTGACCTTCCTTTCAACAAGATAAAAGACAGAACAGGACTTGGAACAAAGCCTGCACTCAAAGAGGCACATTTCCTTTCCTTTCTCCCTTTATTATCACTACATCGGATTAATTCCTTGTGATCTTCACTCAAGAAAACTAGAGCAAAGAAATAGCTTATCTTCATCAGCTCTGCTTTCATCCTGAATTCTCTTCTTTTCAACACATTTTAAACCTTTATAGCATGCTTAGAATCTTTTAACATTGCTCCTACGTCTCACCTCCTCCCACTCCAAGATTTAATCCACCCAGGTGTCTTCCTGACTACCCCAACCCTCCTGTCTCTAACCTATAGCCAAGTTCACCTCGGTACATGCGGTTATGAGGTCTTTTACAAGAACAGGTGCTGTCAATCAATGAGGAGCACGTCTCCTCCATACAAAAGACTCCATTCAGCCAAACTAGGACTGCTTCCTGGCTGTCTATACATCCCATGGTCCATTCTGGCTGCCTAGGGTTTGTTTTTCCCTTGGGAATATTCTCAGTGCTTAAATGAGTAACAAGTTTGTAATTCTTATAAATTATAAAGGCCTTCACCTCTCCATCTATAAAATAAGTTGATAACAGCACGCCCCCTCGCCCTCTTCAGCATTCCTTCTAACCCAATTTTTCAGTTTAAGTGGTGATCCATCAATGGGTTATAAAACTCATGAACTTCTTTAATATGCTATGCGACTCAATTATTTTGGTGTTTGGGATACTGCTGAGGCACCATCCCACTCTGCCTTTGTTCATGCTAAACTAGAAATCAAACAGAAGTATCAGAGTGCATTCCAAAAAGCACTGTTGTTTTTGTGCAACTCTCTTCAATTGTGTGTGTGCACACACATGTGCGTGCGTGCTAGATCACAGCACATTTCTTGCTGTGTATCAGATCAAAAACTCTTCAAAGCTGTTGCTATAAAGTCTTTGCCAGACACGTGGTCAAACACTGATTTATCACTAAATATCTGTTGAATGAAGGAAGGAAAATGGCCAGGCCCTTCTGATTCACTTGGACTAACACGTCAAATTTTTTTTTCCCTACACAAAACTCAGGCAGCTCCTACAAAGATCTTAAGGCAGAGATCACAAAATGGTAAAGATCACAAACTATGAGGTCCCCAAACATGCCATCGTTAAAATGTTTGAAATCATTAGTTTAAAACATGTAAAAACTTAGCATTCTAATCTGGGTGTTGAGGCCATGTGACAACCTTTGGGTGGAACCACACAGAGCTTCCTGCTTTAGACAGGATATTGTATACCTCGGGCTAATTGACACAGTACACACTCGAGTTTGCCACAGTTCCTTCCTCTCCTTACTGCTTCCACCCGGCTGCTTCACTCATTTAGATTGTCCAACAGGCCCCTGTAGCTACCTGAGCTTGTGACTCCCAGCCTGTAGGACACATGTTCCTCTGCCCTTATACCCAGTCTCAGTCACTTCCCTGACCTTCCCTGTGTATTTCTCGTATCCTATTTTCACACCTTCAATTTCAGTTTCCTCATCTGTAAAATGGAGTAATACCTCCATCACAAGACATCGTGACCACTTAATAAGATGACGTAAGTAAAAGTGACTAGCACAAAGTGTCCAGTAAGTGTCATCAAATTCATTACAGTTAATGACAGAACAGTTTACCTGGACCAGTGGTTCCCAAACTTTAATGCATACTGGAATCACCTGGAGATCTTTAAAAAATACTGATGCTTGGTTCTGAGCCCCTCTAGACTTCTCATTTCGGAGAAGGCAATGGCACCCCACTCCAGTACTCTTGCCTGGAAAATCCCATGGATGGAGGAGCCTGGTGGGCTCCCGGGTCGCTAAGAGTCGGACAAGACTGAGCGACTTCACTTTCACTTTTCACTTTCCTGCACTGGAGAAGGCAATGGCAACCCACTCCAGTGTTCTTGCCTGGAGAATCCCAGGGACGGGGGAGCCTCGTGGGCTGCCGTCTATGGGGTCGCACAGAGTTGGACACGACTGAAGCGACTTAGCAACAGCAGTAGCAGACTTCTCATTTATCACCATGGAGTAAAACTGAATAGCAGGAGTTTTTAAAAGCTTCCCAAGTGATTCAACTACACAGCAAAATTTGAGAACCACTTACCTAGACAGTCACCGAACCCAGAAATCTGAGTCATTACTGACCTCACCTTCCTCTGTATCTGCCTCTAAAACGTCTCTCCAATTAGGTCCCTCCCTACTGCTCACACGCCAGAATCCCAGAATCTCGGGTTTCAATATCCCTCCTCTGTTTTAGCAGCATCTTCTCTTAAGGGTGTCCCTGACCTTAATTTCCTCCCCTAAGCATTTGCACACTAATGCCAGTTATCTTCCAAGAATAAACTAGATCATGTTATCTCCCGCTTAAAAACAGTGAAATCTGAATTCTTACATGAAGACTTCTCACGATGACGCCCCTACCTACCCTTCTGGCTTCATGTTCTGCCACGCCCCACGCTGTGTTGCTGTTGTTGTTTAGTTCGTTGTTGTTTAGTTCCTAAGTTGTATCTAACTCTTCTGTGACCCCATGGACTGCAGTCTGCCAGGCTCATCTGCCCATGGGATTTTCCAGGCAAGAACACTGGAATGGGTAGTCATCTCCTTCTCCAGGGGATCTTTGATCAAATGAATCTGTGTTTCCTATGTTGGCAGGCGGATTCTTTACCACTGAGCTACCTGGGAAGCCCCGCCCCAAAACATATCCTACCACTAAGCATCCCCATGCTACTCAACTACTTTGGTGTTTTGGACACTGCTGAGGCACCATCCCACTCTGCCTTTGTTAGTGCTACACGCTTTAGAGTTCCATTCTCCTACCTCTCCATGGCACAAAGCCTTATTTGTGCTTCAGCGTTCATCTGAAAAAATATCACTATCTTGATGAATGATATCTTATCCACACATTTAACCTCTCCCTCTCATCTATCTGTGTGTGTGCTTACTCGTTCAGCCAACTCTGTGTGACCCATGGACTGGAGCCTGCCAGGCCCCTCTGACAACTGAATTCTCCATGCAAGAATACCCAAGTGAGCAGCCATTCCCTTCTCCAAGGGATCTTCCCAACCCAGGGACTGAACCCAATTCTCCTGCATTTTACTGTCTGAGCCACCAGGGAAGCCCTCCTCTCTCCAATACTTCCATGAATTATAATAGTTAAATATGTATCTAGGGCTAAGAGCTTGACATGTATTCTCATTTAATCCTCAAAACAATCCTCTGGGTAGGTGCTTTGCCCAATTTACAGATAGAGTAACTGTGATTTTCCCAAATCACCAAGTTAGAAAATGGCAGTCAGGATAGTCTCGACAGTCTGATCCTACCAGAGCTCCTCTTCCTTACCACTCCCTTTTTCTGTCTCACTTTAAAATCTCTTAAAGAGGATATCCGACTTCGTATTACAATTGAGAGAGAGAAAGCATAAATCTTGAGAGCAGAGCCTTGGTCTAGAGATATTTGTCTCCTGACCACAAGGCTAGGTGTTCAGTAAGTAAAACTACAGTGAAAGAGCGAAACAATGGAAGAGAACTCTGGGAGTAATCCCATGTTCTTTAACCAAAAGAGTATCTTGGCCTGATTTTCAACAATTTATTCAGACCTTTATTGTACTTAACACTCTGACCTGTTATTAAAGGCTCAAAGAAATAAAACAGAGAGTATCCTAACTGGATACTCACTACCTAACTGGACTTTAGTTTTGGCTGCAAATAAAACTCAGGATGTGGCTGAGGACTTGAAATGCTGAATCATAAAATCATAAAACTCGTTAAGTGACAAACTACAGATTTTAAAAAAGAATTAACACATCCCTTGCTTGGGTTTTCTTCCGCATCACTGATACGCATGGTCAGAATTTCAGGGACTCGCTCTAAAATACCCTTGAAAACCTTCCCCTATATTACCCTTCTCTGTCTTATTTCATTTTTGCTGCAATATACTTTACACATCTAGACCTACAGAGGTTCAAGTGGTGGACAAAAGTAAGTTGGCAACGATTAAGAAACTTTTGTTTTTCACAAGAAACTGATGGAAGGGGAGGGAGGGTCTGGTACATAAACATTCAACAAAATCTTGATTAATGAGTCAATTCAAAGAAAACAAGCAAACCATTTGGCGGCTGAAACTGTGTTAGCCTGCAAGACGGGAAGTGGGTGACAGCCAACGCGGAGAGTGTTCACTTCTGGCAGACACGCGGGGTGGACAAAAATTACCCTAAAACATACTAAGATGCTTTCCCTTTTAACGAGCACCTACTTACTCTACATGAAACAACGCGCGCACGTTCTCCTTATTCTAGCCCATACGATAGGTGTTATTATTCCTCCCATTTCACATATGAGAAGTCTAAGGCTAAGAAGGAACTTGTTCAGAGGAACTCTACTACTCTATGGCAGAACTTAGAATTCTAATCCAGGCAGTCTGATTTCCTAACCTGAACTCCTAAACCCAGGGCAGCACCACCTGTCCAGTACCAGCGTAGCCCCAGGGCGGTAAAAGGACACGCGTGGGCGCTTCAGCTTTTCCCCATCTCACGGGTTGGGCAAGACAGGCACCAGGAAACGAGGAAAACGAGGCCCGGGGAGGCTGAGACTGTAACGAGGTCACAGAGAATTTCTGCCCAGGTCGGGGGCGGATCCCTGAATCCCTCGGGACCACTGTGCACGCCTAAGCTTCCGAGGCCACCAGCGCGGCAGTGGCCAACCCGCCGAGGTCAGGGCTGCAAGCAGGTCCTCAGGCCCCAGCAGGCTGGCCGTGGGGCCAAGACCGAAGTCGGGCCGCCGCATCTGCCCAGCGTTCCACCAAGGGCCTTACCGGGTCGCCAGAACTTCACCGGTCCCACGGGCGCTGCCATGCTGGGGTGAAAGGTCACAAGGAAGGCTCCACCCCTCCGCCGCGCACCAGCCCCCAAAGGGGCTGGGGGGCGTGGCCCGCGAGGAGCTTGGATCTAGGAGGTTCCGCGGTGTTACGGCTACGCCCCCGTAACCACCCACTCCGAGCCACGTGATCTGCGTTTCGGCCCCGCTCCGGACCCATGTGATCGGCTCCGCCATATTGGAGGGAGGGCGCGCCTCTCTTCCTCTTTAGAGTAGCGGACCTGGGTTCTGAGTGGCCTTAGGAGTTTGGGGTGACCCGGAGGGCGGCAGCACGCTACTGGAAGGTTGAGCTTGGCAAGAGACCGCTGGTCCAAGAGTTTGTCGCCGCCTGCGGTACGCGGTGGGCAAGGAAGCAGTGCATCCCAAATTAACATTACGTTGTAAGCTGTCACGGGTGTATGATTTCTTTTAGTCTCCTCCACATTTTCCGATTGGAGGATAATAGTAACTACCTAGTGGATTTTGTGGTTCAGTAAATATTGGGCGCCTATCGTGCGGCCAGGCAGTGCAGTTTTGGTCTCTTTCATGAGTTTCTGTCCCAGAGTGGAGAGGCGAGGGTGATCTGGGATTAAATGAGTAAATGCACGATAAGCAGTGGTGTTTGGGGTCTTCCCTGGTGGTCCAGTGGCTAGGACTTGGCATTCTCAATGCAGGGCGCCTGGGTTGCATCCCTGGTCCGGGAACTAGGTCCTGCATGCCGCAACTAAGACGGGGCAGCCAAACTAAAAACAAAACCAAAAAAAGTTGATAATTAGCAGTAAATAAAAACGATGGAAACCAGTATGGAAGTCTCCAGAGACCCTGAGAGTAACTCTGAGAAGGGAGAATCGATTGAAACAAGAAAATTAGAAATGGGTAGATCTGTTAGGACATCGGCCCAGTGTTTCCTCCAGTCTCACGACCCATGTTTTAAATGCTGACCCCCAATCCAATCCCGAATCAGAATATCTAGGGGTGTGTCCTAAAAAACTGCATTGGAAACATGCTACAGAAAATTCCAGTAACCTACTTGAGAAAGATTCCACTAGCTGATACACTGGAGTAGAGGAAATGATTAATGGGTAGGCAACTAACTGGAAGGAAGTGAGAGGGTTCAGAATCTGTGCATTTTAGAGCTGTGAAGCAAATTCTCATTCCTGGAGAGAAATGGTAGTTGTGGAAAGATCAAAGGCTTTGGAGACAAGTCGAATTTGGAATCCTCACTTTGCCTTTCCTAGCTGTCATTTAATCTTAGTTGTAAGATGAAGTTTAAAAAGTTTTTATTAAATGTGAGAACATGTAAGGTAGCCTGCAACATAGGATATCCAATCAAAGTTTGCTGTCAATAGCTCATAGAGCAAATTCACCAGGGGAAAAATCAGAACTCACACATACACACACTCATTTTCCAACTATTCTCTTTATTTCTGTAAGGAAAACAGGGTTCCTTACATGATCATCTCTGCCTAAAATTCTCCACTGATCCTTTAAAATATCCTTATGTCAGCTGTAAGGCTTCTCTAAATTCACAACTTCAGTATTCTCCTCCTGCAGACTCAGAACCTGTGTGCTGCTTCTGTGATTTAACACTCATTTAGTTAAACTATAATCTGTCCCCACTGTTTCACTGGAAGCATCTGAGAACATGCATCATATTATTACAACTCAAAGCAAAGTGCCCACTGAGTGATGTATATGTGAACACCATGCTTTATAGTTTTAATTCTTAATGACATTGACCCTTCTTTATTTTTGTCTAATTTTCAATAAGGGCCCAAGTATAAAAAACAGGGTTTATATTAACACATAAGTACAAGGGTAAATTAAATAAATGCCACTTATTATTTCTATATATTTATTTATTTTGGTCACGCTGTGTACCATCTGGGATCTTAATTTCAATCATGGAACAAACCCATGCCCCGTGCATTGGAGGCTTGGAGTCTTAACCATTACCAGTGAAGTCCCTGATTTCTATATTCTATAAACTACCATTTATATGATGAAGACTTCCTGTTTACAGAGAGAGTGTAATGGCCATGTGCAAATTACCAGATCATAATCTTAAAGCTAGAGGAGACTTTAATCATCTAAATTCTTTATTTTATAGAAAGAAACAAAAAACAGCCTATGGAAGTTGAAAGGACTTGGTCAGAATAAATGGGCTAATTTAGTATCAGAATTGAAACTAGACTTTAGGCTTTCTAATTCCCAGGTCAGTGGTTTTTCAACCACATGGACCATTTAAAACCATTAGAGTTTAGCTCTCCTTGATGAGAATTAGTTCATCTGCCTCAGAAAGTTCTCTTAGCCCAACTGTCTCTAATGGGTCATTTTGCTTTCAAAGACTTCTACTACAGAAAGCATCTAAATAATACCCTAGATGTTGATGAGTGGTTTTATTGCCACAAACTAGGAATGGTCTCCATGGACTATCTTATCTTTCCTAATTAACTATTTCAGATAGAATGGTCTAAAATAACTGCTAATTAAAATCCGTTGTTTCTTGAGATGGCATCTAGTATTTAGCTCATTGCCAACAATCACATGAAAGTTTGATCACTGTTACATTGTACAACTTCCAAATGATAGATTTTCCACAGATAGTCCTCAAAATGTTCCATAGGTATTTTATAGAAATTTTTCTCTGCCTCTGATGGTTAACTGGTACTTCCTGCTTTGAAATATAGCCCATCTGTCTTGGCCATGTTTAGGAGGCATAGGATTTGGAGTTCTCATCATTGTACCAGTAAAGTCTTTTATGTTACAAGTAATAGGAAACCCAATTCATTTTTATTAGGCAAAAATAGCTCGCATAATCTAAAAAGTCCAAGTAATTCTGACTTGCGACACAGCTGCATTGGGGCACTTAGGACATAATCAAGACTTGCTTCTGATCGTAACATTGTGCCTCCTGCTGACCCAGGTGTCACATGGTAACTAGATGGTCAACTCATGTCATATCCTCTTAGCATCAAGCCTTTTTCCAAAAATTCCTGGCAAAAGCATCTAGCTGGGCACATATCCATCCCTGAATCAACCACTAGGGCAAGGAAATACGGCATACTGACTGGCTTAAACCTGGTCATACACTCCCCAGGTGTGCTCAGCTTTACCTGAACCGCATGGACTGAGAACTGGAAACGAATGGTCCCTCAGAGGGTCTTCTGAGAATGAGATGATCAGAGGTGGAATGAAGGCAGCAAAAACAATAAGTAGCCTCCCATGTGTTCATGAACTATACTAGAACTCCTGGCTTCCTAAGAAAATCCTAGCTGCCCTTGGGTCTCCTTCAGGAAGCCAGATCAGTTATCCCCCAGCTTGAAAAGAGACAGTTCTTTGCTGAATTGCCTTTCCTGAATTGTACTATAATGGGGGTTTTCCACTGACTTTAAGGTATAGCCCTCTTGGACTTGTATAATATATATATATATATATATATATATACATACATACATACACACACACACACACAAGTATATATATACTTGTATATATAAACCTATCTGTTCACTTGCATACAAATGATCAGGTTCATACAGGTGTTAGCATAAACAAGTGTTTACTCAGCTCCAGGAATCTGGGTAGAGGTGTGGAGAATCCACCAGGAGAGACTCAGCTAAATACTAGGAGAGTCTCTACCATGTAGGCCTGAAGAATTTTGCGCATCTATGGAACAGGGTGAGTTGGGGAGGCCAGGGTCTGCCAGGTGCTTTCTAAGATGACAGTATGCTTTATCGGAGAGTGAAAGGCCGGGTTCAGGGGCATAAACTGGACCTCTGCCAGGCAAATTGGGATATATTTCCAGGTGCAAGGCATCAGGAACCTAGAATAACAGTGCCTCTGTGGACATACTCACATAAGGTATGTATTCCACACTCACAGAATATGTATGAATGTTCAACTGCTTTCTAGCTGTAGACAAACACCTTGTGGAGTTGGTGTTTGGGCACACCCCAGAACATCTGTCGTCGTGTTTATTATCAGAATACTTCACAGTACCACTTTTATAAAAGGATTCTTCTAAGACATTCTCACCTGATCTTAGTGCCAAGAATTGTTCTTCCTGTACCTGGAGTTAATTTTGGGTGCTGGATCTGACCAGGCTTCTCTTTTCTGCCTCGGCTACTGAGAAGCTTAAAGTGTGTGCTCTGCCCACAGTGTGTCAGTCAGGGTGGCGTGTACTGACAGTGTCCTGCCTAACTCCCCACCCTCTGGTTTCTCTCATGTAACTTCTCACTTATGTGATTCTTGTACGTTAGGTTTTCTTGTCAGCTGCTTGGAATCCTGTAAGAAGATAGATACTCCCCAACCCAACTGCCCAGAGAAGTGGCGTGGCCATCTCTTCAGTTGACTCCTTCAGTTTTTCAAGAAAGTGCCAACCCTGCCATCTGATTGGGTTGACCTTGAAACTGTACAGCTAATTCAAACAGCTCATCAGGGAGAAAATAATGAGACAGCAGAGTCTGAACACTATTTGATATTGGGAAATTGTTATGAAACATTTAGGTGTGATCAAGGTATTGTGGTTATGCTTTTTTTTTAATCTTTCAGATATACACTAAAATATTTACTGCCAAGTTGTAATGGCTAAGTCTGACATTAAACAGATGAAGAAGTATAACTCTCCCAGGAAGGGACATTTTTTTTTTCTTATGTAGGAGAAATATACTACTACTCAACCTCTACTGGAAGGTTGGCAGCCCTGAGAACTCCTTTTTTAATGTAGCATGTTATGGACGTATTCCTGCTTCCAAAGGAATGAGAAGCAGACATTTCCACATGCGAGCCAACACATATTTTTGAACCAAACAGTCTGCCATACTCACCCTCCCATTCCCTGGAATTGGGGTCAACAAATCAACATTTTGAACAAGGACCCCAGATGACTGCTGTAAGTGGTCCTTAGATCTCCCCCTCAGAAAACTCAAGCACCATGATAGCTTTGCTTCCTCTTATAGTTCTGGCTATTTTCTTAAGATTCCATATACCTCTTGTTCTTCTTTAACAAATATTTATTTGGCTGTCTGTTCTTAGTTGCAGCACACAGGATCTTTGATCTTTGTTGCAACATGCGGGATCTTTAGTTCCGGCATGAAGATTCTTACTTGTGGCATGTGGGATCTAGTTCCCTGACTAGGGATCTAACCCAGGTCCCCTGCATTGGGAGTGGAGTCATAGCCACTGGACCACCAGGGAAGTCCCTCTTGTTCTTATTTCTAATCGCTAGCATTGCTTTCAGAAAATAATGGTTTTTGCATCCTATTCCACACCAAAAAAGGGGGCTCTGAAGTCATTAGTATGTGATGGGCCATATACCTGCCCTCCTCTGAGAAAGTCACGGTGATAAATACCTCATTCCAAAGTCTCAGTAGTCCTGCAACAAAGAATTGTTTAAATTTATCTGATCCATTTGCCAAAGTGAACACAGATCCTGTCTTATGAATGCCTATTAATAGCTCTGTAGAACACACTGAGTTGAAATTTCAAACATACCTGCATTTGTGAATGAGCTTAAGTTTTAATGTTTTCAATTCACCATGGCATTAACTGCCATTTCTCAAGGTACATCTGGGAATTTCCTGGCAGTCCAGTGGTTAGGAATGCCATGCTTTTACTGCTGAGGGCACTGGTTCAATCCCTAGTCAGGGAACTAAGATCCTACAAGCTGTGCAGTGTGGCCAAAAAAAATTTTTTTTTAATTCAGTTCCGTTCAGTCGCTCAGTCGTGTGACTGAGCACCACAGCACACCAGGCCTCCCTGTCCATCACCAACTCCCGGAGTCCACCCAAACCCATGTCCATTGAGTCAGTGATGCCATCCATCTCATCCTCTGTCGTCCCCTTCTCCTGCCCTCAATCTTTCCCAGCATCAGGGTCTTTTCAGATGAGTCAGCTCTTCCTATCAGGTGGCCAAAGTATTAGAGTTTCAACATCAGTCCTTCCAATGAACACCCAGGACTGATCTCCTTTAGGATGGACTGGTTGGATCTCCTTGCAGTCCAAGGGACTCTCAAAAGTCTTCTCCAACACCACAGTTCAAAAGCATCAATTCTTCTGTGCTCAGCTTTCTTTACAGTCCAACTCTCACATCCATACATGTTTTAATTAACAAAAAAAGGTACCCCAATGCCTCTCCATGTAGAGAAACAGTCACATTTCAAAGCACTGAACTCAGAATCTGAAAACCTGTGTTTAAATGCTTGTCACCATTTACCAATCATGTGACTCTGAATATGCTACTTAATCTGAACTTCAGTTCCTCCACCTGAAAATTGGGAGTAAGAGCTGTTCAACTGCTCCTCTGATGAGAGGGTCACAGATGGCACATAGGAAATTATCTAAGTCTGGAAATAATTTCAAATAACAATATGTTTATCTGAGGCTTGGGCCAGAGTTGTTTGCAAACAGACAGGAACCAGTTGTCTGGTCTGCTTTCCAGTTGAGATTATGGCACTAACCCAGTAAATAACCTGCTGACCAGAAAGGAGTCCTAGTACACACGTGAAAACCTGCAGGCCTGCTCAGATCCGGTTGCATCAGCCTGTGGCTTAGTGGCAGACAGCACCCTCCACTACCACAGATCTCTTTTGCTCCAATCAAATCAGGAGGAGGAAGCCATCAACTCTTTCTTTTGCCCATGCACAAGAGAGACTAGACGAAAACAGGATTCCACAGGCGTACCAGCACTGACGAGCAGGGTGTAGAAACTAGTCGCATTGCCTGCCACTGGACTAGGAATCTGGGATAATTGCCACTGCCCTCTTTTGCCCCTACTGCAGGATATCCGATTGCTAAATCATTGCCAATACACCCATCTGATGAAATTAGGCCCATGAGGCCACTACAGTTAATATCAGGGTGAATTGAGGATGCACACGGAGGCCTTCTCTGGCAGAGAAGCACAGAACTGAAGTCCTTGTCTAAACAGCTTTTTCTTTGAAAAAGACAAGCCAGAGCACATGAAGAGACCTGAGATTGCTGGCAAGTTTTCTCATTCAAACTGTAGAGCTAGTGACATAGATATTTATATCTCTAGGGAAGGTGTGACCCTGACACTTTTTAGATGTCATCTAACTTAAATATTTTCTTTTATAATTTGGGTCATCTACTCTTCCACTCAAGACTATTAAAAAAAAAACAAATGCATAAATAGCTATGAGGTGTGTTTACTTGTAACACATTCCTAGAGTTAAACAGAAAAGTGCCAGAGAGGGGGAAAAAAAAAAGACACGAGCAACCACCAAACAAGATTTGTTTACATCTATTTAATGCTAAGAACACAGATATCCTCAAGAAGGGACACACCTAAGAAACAGAGTTTTGAGTTTTTTTCCTGAATAGGATTTTGATCATGAAAACTAGCAATTCAAACCTCTAAAACAATAGAGCACATAAATCTAAAAATGCAACACATTATCTCTTACCTGAATTACCTGAGAACCCTGAAACATTCTCTTGAAGAGCTATCCATATTAAAATTGTGCAAAGAAACTATACCCATAGTGTTTAAACCATAAAACCAAGACTGGGTTTATACATGATAAAAATAAAGATATAGCACATAAAATACTATGCAGTTCATCGAATGCAAAGGAAATCAGAGTGAAGGAAAGGCAATGAGGACAGGAGACATTCTGGAAAAGCGGGCACTCCAGTGACATCTACTGCAGCCTGTGTGAGGCCAGGAGCTCTGAATGCATGGAGCCATCACTGATAGGATGGATAAAGCATGATTTCTCTAACCGCCAGCAAGTTAGCGGATGATCTGGCAAAACTTCCAGAATTAAAACTGAGGTAGTTTTCGGTAAGGAATGTTTTTCTTGAAAGCATGGCCAGCATGTGGTTGAGCCGGGACCTGATCCCAGCAAAGTGAAACTGTCTCTCTTTATTCAAGTTTCTTAATGAGTCTCTAAAGCACAGATCGAAGTGGGGGGTGCTCTGATACTTGGGGGGTCCAGGAGTGGCAAAGTCAGTGGATCTGAAGGAAGTCTGGGAGCCAATGGAGCTGGCCACGGAGCCTTGGGAGGACAGAGAGGAGGAGGACCTCAAACTGGAGGAGCGCGACACAGACATCTTTGATACTGGTGACCCTTCCTTAGACTGGCTTCCCGGAGAGGCGAGAACACCCTCGTCCACGTCAGTCTGGGTGGTGGCCGACGTGGTGGGGACCACGGTTTGGGAGCTCACCACCCTGGTGGCCACTGTGGTCTGGGTGCCGGTGCACGCCGTGGCCGCGCTGGCTTGTGTCCCCACGTCACTCATGCTCACCGCGGGTGTCTCTCCTGGCTCTGTCTGAGTAGCGGCATCAGTCACCCTCCTGCCCTCCAGCCTGTCCTTGCGGCTGCTGAAGTAGTCCTCCTCGCTGATGGTGGAGGTCTTGGAGGCCCCGCACACAGCCTCTGCCCGGCCCTCCTCGCCACCTAGCTCGACCTTCCGGGGAGTGCTTGAGAGCCTGGCCAGCCGCAGCCGCAGCAGGTTGCCCAGTGTGAGCTCCTTGGACAGTGGTTTCTGGTCGACGAGATGGTCAAACCTGCCACTGATCCGGAAGCTGGACAGGAGCTTGGAGCTGATGGGCTTTGACTGTGCGTAGAGGATTCGGAACTCCAAGTCAAAGTGTTCAACCACTTGGCCAGACAGAATCACCAAGTTGCTGCTGTTTAGTTTGCCATCTGTCCATGTAAAACTGCAGGATTAGAAACAAACAGAAGCTGGTAAGAATGATTGATCTTCATTTACTTACTGTCAACCTGATTATAAAGCCCAGACATCCTGTGACATAAGAGTCACAATTCAGGTGACAGCACGCCTACCATGCAGTGTGAATTCCAACTAGCCTTAACACAGGATATAACCTAGGAATATGTTAACATTGAAGTCAAAAAGAGACTTCCCTGGCAGTCCAGCGGTTGAGACTCAGCCTCCCATTGCAAGGGGCATGTTTTGGATTCTTGGTCAGGGAACTGAGATCCCATGTGCTAGAGGGGCTCAGCCAAAAGATTAAAAAATAAAAAGACCAGTATTCAACTAACAGGCTAAAACGTATGATCCTCAGCCTCAGAGTTGCTAAAAACTAGAAAGGGCTCCTAAGGTGCTGAGCGCAGCACCCTCCTTTGAGGAGTGAGGAATGTGCCTAGCGATGTCCCGGGGGAAGCTCGTGGTAGAGCCTAGACTGGGCCCCAGACCTTGAGAACCACAGGGGCAGTGCTCCTCACTACCTCGCCCACACTGCTGTTTCCACAAAGGGAGACAGGCCTGTCATTCTAATGATGACACTGTTGCTCAACATACATGTAGGGCTGATTAGTGGCCGCGCGCCCCTGGTGGTTCAGTGTGCCACCTCCTTCCTATGGTGACAGGACCCCGCCCACCCCAGCCCAGCCAGCTGCCTGGAGGCACCCTCTCCAGGTACAGCAGGGCTGGGCAGGTGACCCAGGCTGGCCAGAGTATCCTACCCCTTAGATGAGGGGATCTACGCAAGGTGGGTGGTAAGCCAGTGAAAGCCAA
The DNA here is from genome assembly GCF_002263795.3 of Bos taurus. Taxonomy (NCBI): domain Eukaryota; kingdom Metazoa; phylum Chordata; class Mammalia; order Artiodactyla; family Bovidae; genus Bos; species Bos taurus. The sequence continues at coordinate 67,729,727 of NC_037340.1, read as the reverse complement.
GGAATTTTTCAAGGCCTGATAACCATCAGAGAGAGAGAGGAAGTCTCTCACTTTTATAAATAGCTACTGAAGTTCACATGAAGGGAGCCTGGACCTCTGTCTGCAAATAGAAAACCTGACTGAGAATAAAGATCCATGAGAAGACTTCCCTGGTGGTCCAGTGACTAAGAATCTGCCTGCCAATGCAGGGGACATGGGTTCAATCCCCGGTCCGGGAAGATCTCATGTGCCATGGGGCAGATGAATCCCTTCTCCCCAACGTGAGAAGCCACAGTAGTGAGAAGCCCACACACTGCAATGAAGAGTTGCCCCCACTCATCACAACTAGGGAAAACCCATGTGTGGCAACGAAGTCCCAGTACAGCAGGAAAAAAAAAAAAAATCAACTAGAGAAAAGCAGAAATAGGAGACAGTGCTCTGATAAATGCATGGCCCCTAGGTCAAGATAAGCTGAAAGCCAACGGTACCTTTCTATACTTTCAAGTTAGGTGAGACAGTAAATTCCATTTTGCATAAAGTAGTTTGAACCAGCTTTCTGTACCACCGGCAATCACCCCACTGACTCAGAAAAATCTGTATCAGGAGTAGGGTGTTTACATAAGAAATCATAAAACATAGTAGCAACTCTGTCTCTTGTAACCAAGAACCCAGGCTAAAGAAAATTCACCATGTGACAACTGCCTTCAGAGCTGGAGAAGAAAGATCCTTTTGAAAACCATCAGTAAGACCATGTAAACAAGACCCTTATCCAACACCGGGATTAAAAAAAGTCCTCAGCATATGAAACCTATCCTTATTCTCATCCTCATGGAAGCATATTTCATTTTTAGGAAGTAATTGTAGGAGCCACTGTGTCCTTGTCTTTTGAAGTAAAATGCCAACTCAAGAGTTAATGATTGGGAAATGTGAAGATGTGGAAACAAAGAGCTGTTGGGCTGGGGAACTGGTAACAATTTAGACTGTAAATCTGCCACACAGCAGGATCACGGAACTCCTAGTTCCCTGAAAGATAGAGATAAAGGCCTGAGGCACATCCCAAATTGTTTCTATAGGAAGCAGAAACCCTCCATATGAAAAATGCTGACTACTAGAACATAGATCCCAGACTGGTTGAAACCAGAAGGCTGATGAAGCTTGAAACTTCACCTTGATGCCAACCAATCCAAAAACTGTCCACAAGCTGATTACACCCTGCTCCTTGAACACAATAAAATTTCCCACCAGCCCCTCCAGGGTGGGTCACAGAGTCTTGAGATCAAAAGCCCGCTGGGGCGCTCTCTGCCCGGCAAAGCAATGAAAGCTACTCTTTTCTGCTTCACCTAAAACTCTGTCTTTGTGTTTCTATTTGGCACTGGTGAACAGAGGCCGAGTTTCAGCAACAGTTTTTATAGTTCAGATTCAGAATGGCCAAAAATCAATTGGAAAGTTTGGTTAATATAGATTAATCCTACTGTGGGTAAAAACCTTAGTTTCCTCCTATTATTGCCAAATAATAGGACTTCTTATAAAAAGAAGTCTTGAGGGGGAGTTCGAATTGTTCTGAGAAATAATGGTACTGTTTGTAAAGAAAGACACCAAGAGTTTCTTCATCTGCCTGCCTCCTCTCACACAAGCCTCTACACACCCACCTTTACCCAGGGCTGACACCCAGTTAGCACTCAGGGCTGCCTGCTTCTTCAAATATAGTTTTTCTTCTTTAAACTGTAGAGACACACCTCAGCTCACATATACCATCAGACAGTCTAACACAGAGATGGCAAAACACACCACCATCAGAGCCACATCCATAAAAATGGTATATCTTAACCTCTGAAGATTATCATGTACCACTCATCTTCACCCTCCATTCACATTCCCTGCTCTCTACCCTAAGATGCCACGCCAACAGGAGACTTCAAAGGTGGAGCCAAAAGCATGGATCTGCTTTCTAGACTAAAGCACCAAATCATAAGGCTTGAACCAAGGTGAAAGATTAAAGCAGGCAGCTTCAGTTGTGCCCTCCATCCTCAGCCCAATGCCTACCACCGCCCTTAATTCAAGTGGGCAGGACAAGGTGGGTCGGAGGCCTGGAGAAACAGGATCTGAGGCTGACGCAGTCACTGTTGTTGTTGCTGCTGTTGTTGTTTAGTCACTTAGTCATGTCTGCCTCTTTGCGACCCCTTGGACTGTAGCACACCAGGCTCCTCTCTCCGTGGGATTTCCCAGGCAAGAATGCTGGAGTGGGTTGCCATTTCCTTCTCCAGGGGGGTTTTCCTGACCCAGGGATGGAACCCACGTCTCCTGCACTGCAGGCAGATACTTCATGCTGAACCACCAGGGAAGCCCCCCTATTCCAGTCACTGTTAATCCCCAATTCATCCACTGCAAGCCTGGCTAAGCCTTGAATCAAGGACTCCCTCACCATCAGGTCTCCAGATAAGTTTCAACCTCTGCTCTTTAGGTTTGTGAACCACAAGGCAGTGGAGGGGACCCCGGCCCAACCCCCTCCAAGAAGAAGAGGCTTTGACTAACCTATTCACACACACAGAGGTATGCTTGCCCATAAAGGCTCACATTGAGAGGCAAAAGCAGCTTTCACCTTCATAGAGCGCACTTCCTCTTAAAAGTGTAGATTAATAACCATGGATGGGTCAGAAACTCACCTGTAGGAGCCTGTAGCCACACGAATGCCATCAATCAGTGTGAACTTTTCATGAACCTTCCCAACAATTTTAGTTCCTGACCTGGCATAGTAAATATTTCCTGTAATTGTCCGGACAGTCATCAGCTGTTGGTAGGGGAGTGGGAGAAAAAGAAATGAATGATCCAGTGAGCACGTGATAGAAGAAACCTTAGTTTACGATTCTGAACAGATAAACGTACTGGCAGATGAGAGATTACACTGCTGGGTAACAACGCCCACAGTACAGGAGCCAGGTGAGTCTCAGGACTTAAGTAATGCTACTTCACTTAAGTTCATCTTCTTGCATGCTTTTTTATGCATGCATATTTATTTTTGAGACCTTCAGTTCATGTGGACATGTGCACTAAAAGAAGATTCACTTTTTGGAGACACTAAACAACAGAATTCAAACAATGACTTAAACATGCTAGTAATAACATTTTAACAAAGACTCAAAGAAGCTAAGCTGACAATTCTCCTCTTGTATAATAGCATTGTTAATAAATAACAGCCCATCCACACTTATTCCCACACCATAATGGGTATGGAGAACAGGAAGAGAGGACAAGCCTTCTCTAAATACAGGGTTTCTGAGGCGGAAACACTCATATTATGTGGCTTAATCAGCAATGTTACTTCTCCCACAAGTACGCATGTACCAAAAAGGTGCTCTGGTGACGCACTGGGGCCATATATTGTATAATTATCCTTGCAGAATGACAGACATAAATGTATATACAATGAAATGCAAAATACTAAGCCAATCTACATTCTTTGGAGCAGAGCAGTAGCTCTGTATCTTTAGAAATCTTACACACTAAAATGTCTAAGATTTTTGTTTGATTCTCTCATTCACTCCATAAACAACAGAAAGCCCCTACTATGTACCAAGTCTTGCGACAATAGATATAAGGCATGCTCCTTACCTTCAAGGACCAGGAGACAGAAAATTAATGATTAAGTTACTGTAGCAAGACATAACACCATCCAAAGAAGTGAAAACCTACATCTCCACAAAAACCTGTACACAAATATTCATAGCAACTTTATTCATAATTGTAAAAAACTGGAAACTACCTAATATCCATCAATGAGTGAATAGTTAAACAAACTGTGGTTTAACCATACTATATGATACTGTTCGGCAATAAAAGGAAGAAACAGTTGATACACACAACAATTTGGACATATCTCGAGGGCAGGAAAAAAGCCAGTCTCAAAAGGTCACACACAAGAAGGAGAGGACATATACACCCAAGGCTGATTCACGTTGATGTGTGGCAGAAACCAGCACAACACTGTAAAGCAATTACCCTCCTATTAAAAATAAATACATATTTTTTATAAAGGTCACATACGGTGGAATTCATCTACATACCATTCTCTAAATGCTCTCTAAATGACAAAATGACAGAGATGGGGGACAAATTAGTGGTTGCCAGGGATGAAAGACACAGGGGAGGGAACCAGAGGGGAGTAAATGTGACCATAAAGATGCTGCATGAGGGAGATCTTTGTGGTGATTGAACAGCTCTGTATTCTGATAGCAGTGGTTACACATATGTACACATGTGATAAAATGGCATAAAACAATAGACCCACATGGTACCCATGTCACTTTCCCGGTTCTGGTGTTGTATTGTCAGTTACAAAGGTATAACTGTTGGGGAAAACTGGGTGAAGGATACATGGAAACCTGTATGTTCTCATACTATCTTCCTATCTTCACAACTTCCATCGTTATTTCATAATGAAGACAAAAGACAAACTATGGCATAACACAGCATTGTTTCTGTGCTTTTCTTACCAAAATGCATAATATGAATTTAACCATGAGGAAACATCAGACAAATTCCATAGAAAACTGGCTAATATTCTTCAAAAGCATCAAGACTCTAACATGAACAGTTCCAGATGAGAGGAAGCTAGGAGAAATGGCAACTAAATGCCAGATATGGTCCCAGATTGCAACCTAGGTAAGAAAACAGGCATTCATGGAATGATTCATGAAATTCACGATGTCTGTAAAATAGGTAATAAGGACTATATCAAGTTTATTTCGTGATTTTGAAATTTGTTCTGAGGTTTCTCAAGATGTTAACATTTAGAGAATCTGGGCACAGAGTATTCAGGGATGCCTTATATTGTTTTTCTAACACCTTTGTAAATCAAATTATTTCAAAATAAAAATTAAAAAAACAAACTAGAAACTTCCATAGAGGTGCACATGACCCTGGCGGGGGAGGGGTTCCTGGATAATATTCCTGAGTAGAGCTTCAAAGGATCTGCATATAACACAAGCACGAAAAACATCACTGTGGGCAGATTTCTGTGTGATTCTGTGCAACTTTCCCTTTGGCATTTATCTGAATACTATATAGGCCTCTGTGATGGTTGTCAATACACTTTTTAAAAAAAATTAGTTATTTATGGCTGTGCTGGGTCTTTGACGCTGTGAGGCTTTCTCTAGTTGCAGTGAGTGGGGGCTACCCTTTACTTGCAGTGCATGGGGTTCTCATTGCAGTGGCTTCTGTTGTTGCAGAGCGTGGGGTTGAGAGTCAGACTCAGTAGTTGTGATGCTTAGCTGCCCCAAGGCATGTGGAATCTTCCAGACCAGGGATCAAACCCGTGTCTCCTGCATTGGCAGGCAGACTCTTAACCACTGGACCACCAGGGAAGCCTAAAGCACTTTTTATTTATTTTTTATTTTTAAAAACTTTTTATTTTATACTGGAGTCTGGTTGCTTTACAATCAAAGCACTCCTGAGTGCCTGCACATTAAGGTATGACCAAGTTCCTGCAGACTGGGCAGAAGTAGTCCCCCCAAGAGGTGAGGGGCAGACTCACCAGCACAGGCAGGCCCTGGTGAGTGAAGGCACCGGGGCAAGGTGATACATCCCAAGAAATAAGTTAAGACATGAACATGAACACAGGAGAGGCCAAAGGGACAGGTTTCCTTACGACCCTTCCTAGAGGATGCAGACGCTCCCCCCACCCCCCCAAAGACAGCAACCAATAGCAGGCAACTGAGTTGGCAAACCGGAGAAGGAAACGGCAACCCACTCCAGTATTCTTGCCTGGAGAATCCCAGGGACAGGGGAGCCTGGTGGGCTGCCATCTATGGGGTCGCAAAAAGTCGGACAAGACTGAAGCGACTTAGCAGCAGCAGAGTTGGCAAACACACCTAGATTTCTGCTGAGTGGATGACTCAGAGCCAATCACTCAATCAAAGTCATGGCCAGGCTATTCTGTGATCTGACTGCTGCTCACACACAGCCTCAATTACAGCAACAGCACTTAGAAATTAAACATCGACACCTTCAATTTCTTTGCCGGGCTCTAGGGCAGAGCAGACTGAACGTCTGGTTAGATCATGATGCACTTTCCAGGCCTGACTTGCACGTCCCTTGGGTTCACCTGACGCATTTTTAAACTGACTGTCGAAAACAAGTTAGTGAAGTCATATAATCTTACACTTAAATACTTGGCTCAAATTCTTTCACGCTCAGGGCAAAGGATATAAAAAGTCTACTTTCAAAATAACAAGAAATGACAGGGATTAAGAACACCGGGGCTGAGACTTCCTTGGTGGTCCAGTGGTTAGGAATCTGCCTGCCAATCCAGGGGACACAAGTTCAATCCTTGGTCCAAGAAGATCCCACATGCCGCAGGGCAGCTCAGCCTGCATGACGGAAGGACTGAGCCTGTGCAAGTGCAACTAGAGAAAGCCCACACACAAAAACAAAGACCTACTGCTGTCAAAAATTAAAAAAATAAAAAGAACACCAGGGCTGGAGGCAAGCAGACAGATGGAGAAACTCCATCCCACTACTTTTCAGCTGTAGACCCTGGGCTCTTGGTGTCACCAATCCCTAATCTGAAAACAGGTATAACACCACACACCTGGTGGGGCTGCTGTGAGGAGTGAGTGGCATAACACTGCCAACAGCCTAGAAGAGCGCCAAGGACAGAGCAGGACTCCATAAACGGCGATCATCACGATCAAAATTGGAGCCCACCAGTGCTGTGGCCCAAAGCAGCAGCTTCTCCTTCCTCCCCATTAGAGAAATGCTATTTACTGTGATGGACAGAATAGCACTTTGTGTGTAAGAAACCAGTCTAGTTCTTTCCAGGATTTTCATCTCATTTTGTTTCTGGGAATGTCCTTATTTTGGAAAATAAGGCTATTACTTTTGGAGTTTTTCTTTGAAAATATTAGCCATTTTTCTTTATAGATTAAAAAACATTCTCTATGATCATTGTATAATACATTTTTACACTGAAAAAAAAAAAGGCAGCAGCTTCCAAGGCAGCCTTTTGCCAGGAGAGGCCAAGGTCTGAACCTGACTCTGTCCATTATTTCCAATGAGACTTCAGGTAGAAGACTTTGCTCACACCTCCAGTCCCTCCCCGCTTCCAGTGGGGAGACCACCACCAACTACCCTGTACTCACTGACAGTTATAACTTGCTGAATGTGGTGAAACTAGAGACACTGTAATACAAACCTTTTCTTCTTCAGGATGAACTTTCAGATCCATGCACATATCCAAAAACTGAGAGAGCAAAGCCTGGTCCAATAGGATATACACAGCAACTCCCTGTTTCCGAGAGATTTCCTGCAGGTCTCGGAAGATGTCGATGTCCGTGAAAACATCCATCACCACTGCAATCACCTAGGGTGTGGGGAAGGGAGAAGAGCCAGCGGTCAACCCACAAGGATACCACCTGACAGCTGGCTGTCAGGACTCTGGACCCCTTCTCAGAGCTGCCAAAGGATCCCACCCTACCCTATCCCTCCTTCCTTCTCCTTCTGCAGTATCAGCTTTCCCTGCACCATGGACTCTTGTCCATTTCCAAAGATGCTCAGACTACTGTATCCTACAAATCTGGACCTGACCCAGCTAACCCTCCCAACTGCCTCCCAGCCCCTCTCCTCTACCACAAATTTCTCAAAACTATAAATTCAACCACCACCTTGACGTCCTACGAACCTGTTCCATTCGATTCTCTTCCTTTACTAAAACCCTTGTCTTATAGCTCAGACCAGCAAGTTATCCAGGCTAACACACTGTTATCTTAGACATATGGCTTTTTGTCTATGTCTGTAACACATGTATGTAAAACCTTAAGAGTTTCTCGGAGGCCCCCTTCTGGGTGTACCAGTCCCCAAGCCTGACTTTATTGTCTGATTTTGGATCATAATATTGTTTTCTATTATAATCTAGAAAGGACTCAAGGCTTGAAACTGATCAAACCAGGCAGGCTGATCCTCCCACCTTCTGCCTCGGCACATCACATCTTCATAACGTCTGCTCTCTCCACCAATCAGGATCTAACCAAATGGCTTCCGGAGCGCCAGCCTCTCCTTTGTAAAAGGTGGTCTCTGCAGTTCTCTTATATCTGTCCACAGTGCAAGCCCACAACAAGAACACGGAAATATGTCCTAAAGACACTGCCCTGGACCTTGGACCAGTCCTTTCCCTCTTCCCAAGGACCGGGCTCCATTTCGCCTCCTGATCAATTTCCCTTTGTGCTGATCAATGTCACTCAGCACAGACTAGTTAGGGCTGCCATGTGGCCTCAGGCAGATCATAGTTGCTTCGAAAAATCTTACTCCTTAGCTGCAAAATCGGTTCCTAGTGAGCATTAAATGACTACGTTACATGGAGTGCTCTGTAAAGAGATCCCTCTGGTATCTGCTCACTGATTTACATGACCAGTCCTGAGTCTGAGCCGTCCAGACAGTTCAGGGCAGAGAAATATCTACCAGCTCCCAGCTTTCCTGCTCAAGAGAGGCTGCTCCAGTGGCAAAGCCTCTCATCACATCCTCTGCAGGTTGAAAGTGTGGTTGTCAGCTAACTACTGGCAGGGCCGTGGGGGCATCAAAACATGCAAGTCTCGTACAAGCCCCTGCTTCCGGTCAGAGTCAGGGTTGGGGGCCAGCATGGGGAGGGGCTGTCAGCTTAAGAAACCACTCCCAAAGCCCACGGTTCAGAGTTCTTTTGCGGGCTGGAAAACCTCACCAGTAAAAACTCAAGACTCTTCCCATCACATTAAGTCCTGATTTACTTAACAGGTCTCACCTCTTCTGTGGAGGCAGAGGCCCTTGAACAAGACTGATTCATCCCTCTGGTCCCAGAGAGCTCAGGACAATATTCAAGGGTCATTATCCAATGACACCTTATGGGAAGCTCGAATGAACTTTTTAGCCAACTCAATATTTGAATGTCAAAGAAATGCAGAGACAAAGGGACGATTTTGCCGTCCTTCTCTAACATCACATAGTCTTGTCTACCAGGAGGAGGAACCTTGAAACCCCAGCTCCCGGGAAGTCACTGCTGTGAGTGAATTTGAGAAGGAGTATTTCTCTCTCTGGCTCCCTTTCTCCAATGTTGCCAAAATCCCAGGTATGAGCTATTCTTGGCAAAGGGTACGGCTAAAACCCACTGAAGTGACTTAGAAAACAAGCATTCTTTCTAAATTGGTGGCATTTCCAGAAGTTTATATTCTTGAATGTGTTTTTATACATCCTATTTGGAAATGTATCTATCCCATGTAATTCAGCGGTTGAAAGGCAGAAAGGCCTAGGAGCAGACCCCAGCTCTGTGATTTACTAGCTGTGTGACCCAGGGCAAATTGCTTAATCTCTCTGAGTCTCAGTCAGTCTCCTCCTCCAGTAGATATGGATAACAGCATCTGGCATCTACGTCAAAGGGCTGTTGCAAGGATTAAAGGAGACAAAGCCTAGAAACGGCTTAGCTCAAGCGTGAAATCAGTGTTCGATTATGCAGCCAGCACTTCTTTCAGGGTCTACTGTGAGCTGAAGCCTGTGCTAGGTAGGAAAATGGTTATAAAGAATTCGACACACACCTGACTTACCCACAAAGCGAGGACCTGGGATGCAGGCAAGGAACGTGGTACACACATGGTAAGAGGCAATGAAATCAGGGGAACACTTCGCGGGGAGTGGGAGACAGTAAAGCATCTCCCTTGCAGGAGCAGACCCAACAACGGTCCCCAGAGGAGAGCCGAGGATTCCTGAAGGAGACGGCATTTGAGCCGAACCACAAATAAGGACAATTTAGCCAGGGGAGAAGTGAAGCGGGGGTTGGGGGGGTAGGCATCCAGCAGGAAGCCATGTTATGACAGAGGAAGAGGCAGGAAATGACAGGGTATTGTCCCAGTCTGGCTGGAATGCAGAGTATGCACGAGAGGGAGAGACAGCACGTGACTGAGAGACAGGAGAGTGTGCAAGAGCATGGAAGGTCTTGGACGCCAAGCAAGGCTCAGGATCATACAGGTCACAGACAGGAAGAGGTTTAAAGAGTGACAAGGGCAGTGATGGAGCCAACAGGACAGAAGATACTGATGGCGGTGTAGGCTGAAGATGTGGCCCCCTCCTCCAACTCAAGGCCACGTACCTAAGTGCCTACTGTATTGCTTTTTAGGTTCAACAAATGTTTAGGAGGACTAAAGACCGAAATGGACTTCCCAGGTGATTCAGTAGTAAAGAATCCAACCCCTAATGCAGGAGACATGGGTTCAATCCCTGGGTCAGGAAGATCCCAGGGAGAATGAAATGGCAACTCACTCCAGTATTCTTGCCTGGGAAATCCCAAGGACAGAGGAGGCTGGCGGGCCACAGTCCATGCACTCACAAACAGTCGGACATGACTGAGCGACTGAGCACACAGCACACAAAGACTGGAAGAGAGACTTCCCTGAGGGTCCAGTGGTTAAGACTCCATGCTCCATTAAGTTCGATCCCTGGTTGGGGAACTAAGATCCTGCATGCTGCATGTGAAAGTCACTCAGTCGTATCCAGCTCTTTGCAACGCCATGGACTATGCAGACCATGGAATTCCCCAGGCCAGAATACTGGAGTGGGTAGCACAGCACAGCCAAAAAAAAAAGACTAAAAGAACAAAAATCAGCAACAGAGGTTGCAATGGGGAGCGAGGTGGGAAACCATGAGGGTCACAGAGGAGTCAGATGTGAACTCAGGTCCACACAACAGAAAACAGAAAAAGAAACAATCCTGAGAGGGAGGTTTCAAAATTGAGAGGTGGCATAAAATCTCATAAATGGGTTCTGAATGCACATGTGTGAGAAGAGTGTCCAGATCATATGAGAGAAAAACAAATCCAGAGTCAGTCCCCGTCCTCAAGAGACAGGAGATGAGGTGGGGTATCCCAGCATGATGGAGTCGCTGGATGTATACCCTGGCACCACCGGGACAGAGCCAAGGAGGCCGCCCAGCTGGCCAGGCTAGAGAGGGTTGGAGGGTTGCTGGGCAGGGCCCCAGAAGTGGGGCCCATAGTATATAAGGCGCCTGCCAAACTGAATTTTGATTCATCACCCTAACAAAACAACTGCACAAATACCACCATTGTTACGTAGTGACTAAGTATCTAATTTGATATTAGTTTCATTGTTTGGTTTTGAGGCCTCAACCTTTCCTGTGTGTTGAAAATAATTGGATTTGAACTGGCCTCTCACACACCCACGGAGTAGTTAGAGGGTGGATGGAGGTGTTTCTCCTTTTGATTCCCCCAGCAGCCAATATCCCCTCCTCTTTCTAGATCGGGGCCCTTAAAAGACTTCTGGAAGCAGTCGCAGTAAGGCCTGCCTTCCTTCAAGACGGACCCCCACCCTACCCTCCCCCCTCCCCGCCCCGAGTCTCTGCCCTTAGCCCCATGCCACCCTCATGCATCCAAGCCCTGCATAGTTGAACTAGACCTGGGGCTTCTCAAAATGTCAGCCTCTTCACTGAACTGAGCTATGACCTGGGCTCATCCACTAGCCAGCTGAGTACCTGCTCTCCAGGGCCAGCCAGATCTCAGAGGTGTTGGTGTTTATGCCCTAGAATATACACTTGAACTTGAAAGTGGTCATCACTCCCACTTCCTGAGTCATACCACGGGATGGATGTGGGCATTGCCCTGTAATAGCTCATGCTGCAAAGAGTCTGTCTGTTCTCTTAGGGCTGGAAAGCTCTGCAAGTAGTGGTTCGTGAATGTCTTTCAGGGTCAAAGCCCATCTGTGCCTGTCGGTCCTAACATGACACCTAAAGAGGAAACACCCAGCTGTCGGAGCCTGGACGGCTGGTCTGCTGCCTGGTCCTCATGCTGTTCTTGCTTTTCTGCAGCCACATCTAGAGCAGCCACTCCTGAGTCAAGTCCCATGTCATCATCACAGATGACACAACCTCAAGTTACCTCCTTAAGTCACTCCAGCTATCCCCCATTGATTTATACCATGGGACCTGGTGATCCACATGGTTACAGGTAGCAGTCCCTGGAATATCCTGCACAGACCCCCTCATTTATGTTACTTTCCACATACATCTGGAATCTTTTCCGTTTGCCAAAAGCTCTAAAGAAGTATCTTGAGATCTGAAAATCCCATGAATTGTTATCTCCAATTTACTGAAAAGAAAAATAAAGCATGCAGAGGTTCTGTGTCTTGTTCAAGGTGACACACTTAGTCAAACGCAGGAGCTGGAATTTCAGCCCCGTCTGGGCGCCTCCAGAGCTATCTATTAAAAAGTGTTAAACATTATCCCAAACAAATCTACTTTCAGTCTTCAGATGACTGAGAGCTTGGAACAGATCCTGAAAGGATCAAGTAGAGTATTCCAGAAAGCAGGTAAGATTGAGTCCGCCGGGGAGGACGATCACCAAGGACACAAAACTTGGAATGCCCTAGGACAGCAGCAGGCACTTCTTTCTGCGGGCAGGTTTGCTAACTCTGAATCAACTAATCAGGAAACCTTGGGAGGCACATCTGATGAGGCCGCACGGATGATGACCTGGACACGGATGATGGCTCCTCCACTTCTAAGCACCATGTGCCCTCTGGCAAGCTACTTCCACTGTGCTGGCTTCTACCACATGCAAGTAACTCTACCCACCTGCAGCGTCTGCAGTGGGTTTGGTCACCTGACAGCTCCTGGGACGCAGAAAGCCTTCACACGGCAGCTGGCACAGTCTTAGTTCTCATTTTGCCACCATTCCTGGGTAAGTCATTCTACCTGAGCTCAGCATCCTCAGACACAGCCCCTCTGAGCTCTGCTGTCTGATTCATGCACCCACCATGGGCGGGGTGGGGCTCTGAGAGCTTCATGGGGCCACACAGGGTGGGTCATTCCTGTTCTCATTCCAGCTCTTCCTCTGCCTGGAGCAAGAGGTCCATGTCACTCACCGCGTCTCATTGCATCTCAGTTTCTTTCCCTTCCCACCCACGATCATAAAGCAAAGACACGTATTAGAAATGCTTGGAATTCTACCAGAGGTCTGCACACGTGCAAAGAAGCATCAGCCTGTCTGGTGGTCAACAAGAGCCTGTCTGCTGAATTCCTCACGCTGAGCACACGACACCCAAGTCAACTTCCTTCAAGTTCCCAGGGCTCTTGTCTCTTCTGGAGAACTTCTTGATAAAATTTTTTTAAAAAAGCAAAAGACCTGTATTTTCTCCCCAAGTATTACAGATTTTAATAGAACAGAAATGACCTCCTGAAGATTTCTTTTACAATCTTGATACCAACGTCAGAGTTTGAAGACCAAGAAAAATGTCGATGTTCACAGCAAAACCTAAATTTGTTTGTGCCTGTTGTTTTCTCCAAGTTTCATGGGCTGTTATTATAAAATTAGCAATATAAGCACCAGATTAAAGTACTAGTGGAGCCTCTGTCTGCAGAGCGTGGCCTGGGGCCTCTCTGGGAAGGCTAGGGTGACAGAACCAGTTTTTCACTGGCCCCAGGAGTGAGGGGCCAGGCACATATGGTGGCGTTTCCTCTATACTGTTCCAGCATAAAGTACACAGTGGACTGGACTTTTTCTTTTTCCTCTTTAAACTTACTATTATTTTTAATTTTTTGGCCATGCTGTGCAACATGTGGGATCTTAGTTCCCCAACCAGGGATGGAACACATGCTCTCTGCATTGGAAGCACAGAGTCTTAACCACTGGACCACCAGGGAAGTCCCTGGGCTTTTTCAAAGGGAGGGAAAAGCATCAAGAGGTATTTTGTGGGAGCAGGGACTTATCATTGTGAGTTAGTTTTATTTTTTAATTATGCAAAACATCTGCCTGGCTCCCAAGTCTAACTGACAAAACACACTACGTTCAGAGACATCTGGCTTCCATTCTTGTCCCTTCCTTTCTGCCCTCCCCACTAACATAATAACTTCAACTAGTTTTTTATTTACTTTCCCATTTAAAAAAAATATACATAAGCATATATGTGCACACATCCTCACTTATGTTACTGAAGAAGTATGCATATGTGTGTATATGTAAACATATATATGTTCTAATCCCCCTGTAGATAAAAGGCAGCATATGATACGCACTGCTCTAGGCCACTGCATACAACAGAACCTTCTGAGATGATGGAGGTGTTCTGTATCTGCTCTGTCCAGCACGGGAGCTCCTGGCCACCAGCGGCAATTAAACACTTGAAATATGATTAGTATAATAGAGGAACTGAGTTTTTTCAATTGTATTTCCTTTTAAGTCACATAAATGTAAACAGCCACAGGTGGCCAAAGGCTGCTGCACTGGTCAGGACAGTTCTAGCCACTTCATTACGGGAAATAGCTAGTCCCCATCCCTTTTCAGTTGCCAGGCACTCCACTGTGCACAAGGGTTCGTTTACTCACCAATCCGCCACTGAAGGATGTTTGAGCCCTTCCAGCCTTTTGCTGTTATACTCAGTGCTGGAACAAACAGCTAACTGCACAGGCCTATTCATATTTTGCCAGTGTATCTTTAAATAACAACCTTGAAAGGCAAAAAAGATTGTTGTGTTCACAGAGAAACCTGAATATGTGCCTATTGTTTTCTCTAAGTTTCATGGGCTGTTATTACAAAATTAGCAATTTAAGTATCAGATTTGTCTTTGGGACAGATATACACACGTGGAGTAGCTAGGTCCACAGGTCAATACAACTGAAATTTTGCTGAATATTGCCAAATTCCCCTCCAGAGGTTCTATCCTTTGCATTAGGACTTTTAAAAACCCAATATACCTACTACTTCTCTTCCTGAGAGAACTTATTTTTTATGCATAAAGGAACCAGAGAATAATTGTGCAGCTTCTCTCAACTGCCCGACAGATGCCAGGTAAAAAGAACCAGGAAATGAAACGGCAGACAGAAAGCAGCATGGCGGTGGCCAGGGGCTGGCAGGCGGAGGGAGCGGGGAGTTGCTGCTCAATGGGAGCGGAGGTTCCAGTTCCAGAGACAAAGAAGTTCCGAACCTGGACGGTGGTAATGGCCACGGCGGTGACGGTGAATGTCCGTAATGCCACTTTAAAAAAGTGGTAAGTTTTGTTACGTATATTTTACCACAATTTAAAAAGAAGAAAGATGAAATGGTGAAAAATTTCTGAAATCCTTAGGCTAAAGCATAAAGTCAAAAGGAAGGAATAAAAAGCAGCCACACTTAAATCTGGTGGGTAAGGTCTTAAAACGACACATCAGTGAGACTTCCTAGGCCAGTGGTTCTCAACCGGGACAACTTTGCCCCCAGAAGACATGTGGCAATGTCTGGAGATTTTTTTTTTTTTAACTATAAGAAAATATATAACATACAGATACACCATCTTAATAATTTCTAAGTGTATAATTCAGGGGCCTTAATTACATTCACAATATTGTCAACCATCACCACTGCCTGTTTACAAAATTTTTTATCACCTCCTACAGAAACTAACCATCAAAGCAGCAACTTGTTCTTCCCCTGACCCCCTCCCTGGGGGAAACATTTCTGAATGTGAGGAGTTTTTCAGTGGGGGCCAGTGCTTCTGGCATCCACTGGGTAGAGGCCAGGGATACTACTCAGCACCCTACGGTGCACAGGACAATCCTTCGGGACAAAGAGCTATCCTGTCCAAAACGTCAGTAGTGGTGAGGTTGAGAAAGCCTGCCCTGGTGGAGACGGGCATCCGCACAGGAACTGATTACACTGCACGGGTTCCACTGCAACTCGGAGGAAGGTTGTGTAAGATCAGGAGGGCCTTAATTTAGATACAGCCACGTACACACGGGGGGCCTCCAACAGATTCCTCAGCTGCTACTCCTCCTAGGAGGCGGGACTCTGTCAACACGATGACAGCTTCTTCTAATGCTCAGGTTATCAAAAGGATGCCCAAGGGTGAGGTCATAGCAGAAATGTCCCTCTGGAACAAAAGCCCATAGGGAATGGGTGGCTGGTAAGAAAGATGGCTCTGGGAAATGCAGGACCACCTAGAAGGGGGAGCTTTGCCTGGGAGCTCCCATCTGGACACTAGGAATATTCCAAGAGCCATGGCAACAGCACCTCCAGGCAAGGTCTCCACTCCCACCCGATCCATGGGGCCCAGAGCCCAGGCCAACACTGATTCACACAGTAACAGAGACAAAGAAATGAATGACTCGTCAACAAATATAGTAGTTCAGGGATAAATTCTAGAGTATGTATTTCAGGGGAAATTCTGTGCAGAATTCTTCTAAAAGCAAACATCTCAGGTCTCAAACAGTTCAAAGCAAACGAAAAAAAGTACAAAACACTACTTCCTACAGCTGAGCCCTAGGTCAGCTGTACTCAGAAGCCACGCTGTACATAAATCGTTGTGTTTTTAAGATGCTGGACCTCACTCAACACAATAGACCCACGCTTTGAAAGGTGCACAGAAACTTCCCAAAAGCAGGACTGGCAGGTTCACAGCCTCGGACCCAGCTACCCTGGGACAAGTCCTTGCTGAGCGGAAAGGCAGGCAGACTCACCTGCTGAATGATCAAGGCTGCAGGTGAGCAGTCTCCGCAATATGTGCTGTGCACTATTCAGTGCCAGACATCCTGCAAGCCTAAATAGCTCAAACTGCAGCTTGAGTCCTGGGTGAGGATGAAACCCATTCCAGAACCATCGGCGAGGCTGCAAAGCCCGGATCAGACACCACCATTCACCATCTGAGCCTGGCTTCTCCTGCCTGTACCCTGACCACCCTGGTCTCCCTCCTGCTAAGGGCAGATCTAGAACCGTTGTAGTCATTTTCCTGTTTCTTTGATATGCAATGTGGAAATTAAAAGTCTACATCTTGAGAAACCCTTAAAAACCCCCAGAATGTTGAAAGCTACCAAAGAATCAACACTCCCTTGTGGCAGGGGGGGCCCTGAGCAGTGGTGAGTGGTCAAGAGCCCAAGCTTGGGGCCCAGGCTGACTTGGGTTCACACCCAGCTCTGTCACACACGAACTTAGAGGGCAAGCCGCTTCCCCTCTCTGTGCCTGGGCTCGTCTTAGTTGTGGTCTCCTCCTACAGCTGGGAGGAGGGTTAAATGAGAGAATCCAGGGGAAGGGCTTAGACAGACACTGACCCACTCAAAGCACTCAATCACACCGTCAAGTGCTTTCACTGTCTGAACACAGATGCGGAATGGCCTCTCATCTTATCCAGAAACAGCTTGAGACCTGCATCTTCACAGTCCTCGCCATCACAGATCCTGAACTTCAAAGTGGTCAGAGTGACCCGGCCACTCCTGTGAATATAACACACACTTCTACCTGGAGCAGCAGCAATGGACCAGCCACCGGATTAGCTCTCTAACACCTGTTCCCTCCATAGATATCTCTCCACCTGGGGACAGGTTGAGAGACCTCTACATGGCACAAGGCAGACCATGGTGGCTGATGGTGCTTAAGAGATGCTACGCCTTGGTTTGAGTCCTGGCTCTGTCATTCCCTGGCTACATGACCTCAGGGCAAGGGAACTTTATGCCTCAATTTCATCACCTGCAAAATGCAGATCATAATCACACCTACGTTGGAGTTACTTGAACAATGCTTGGCGGAGAAAGCAATGCTTTTCTGTTTTGTTTTGAACAAAAGAGATGGTCTCTGAGACCTCAAGTTTAGGGTGTCTCAGATCCAACTCATTTCCCCATCCCTACCCTCAGCCTCATTCTCCTCCATATTCTAATTTGGTAGCATCACTGTCCACCCAAGCTAAAAAAATCTCAACTCTTCCCATACCTTCTCCTTGGCTTTGCCCCGTCTCCTGCCCACCTCCCTCACCACTCTTCTGGTCCATCAAATGACCAAGTCCTGTCAGTTCTACCAAAAACTCTTCCCCTGCCCAACCCCCAGCAGTGCCTTAGCATAGACCCTCTTCTCATATATAGATCCCTACAACCCCTCCTTACAACCATCTGACACCAGTCTCACCCCTCTATAACCCATCCTCCTGCAGGCTCCCACCAGAATCTCAAAGACACCAATCTGATCATGTCTCTCTCCTCCCCTTAAACCTTCGATGGCTCCCCACTGGTCCTTCCAGTAGTGTACAAAGCCCTCAACAGTCTGGTCTCAGTCTCCCCATTTAGCCTTCTCTCCTACCATTAACCTACATATACTCTGTGCTCCAGCTGTGAGGAACATGGTGGCCTCAAAAAAATGCCAGGCATTTTTCACCATTCTGGGCCGGTCCCTATGCTCTCTGTTCTGACAAGCCCCACTCCTCCACTTGGACCCAGCTCCAAGGTCGCCACCCCTCTTAAAGCTTTCTTTCTTCAGCCGGTAGCAACCTCCTCACTGCTTCCTACCAGCCGACTATCAACTCTCAAATGCAGGCAAGAGTCATGTCCTTCACCTGTGGCCCCAGGCCCTGGGGGCATAGTGTCTGATATACACTGAATAAGCAAGCAATCTGGCATACGGAAAAGACATTGAAAACACTTACCAGATTTAAAGGTATCATACCACCTTTCTCAGTTAAAACTGTCCAGGTTCCAAATACAGAATCTTGAAGATACAGGGCAAAGAACAAGGCAGCAGGTTCTACCCAGGAAGGCATTACAGAATGCCTACAAGACAAAGGACTCTGAGTATGGGTCCTGAGCCCTTTCTAAGACCAGCACTGAGTTGATGGACTGGTCTTAGCTCTAGTGCCCCTTCAGTACTACTGAAAACAAGATGTAAGCAAGTGAAAAAAGTGAAAGTGAAGCCGCTCAGTTGTGTCCAACTCTTTGCAACCCCATGGACTGTAGCCTATGAGGCTCTTCCATCCATGGGATTTTCCAGGCAGGAGTACTGGAGTGGGTTGCCATTTCCTTCTCCAGGAGATCTTCCCAACCCAGGGACTGAACCCAGGTCTCCAGCATTGCAGGCAGACGCCTCACTATCCGAGCTACCAAGGAAGCCCAAATGTAAGCAAGGGGCTAGGGCAGTTCCTCTCTCATAGAGACCCATCCATTACTTTTCCCAAGTTCCAGGTGCCCAAGTTCTCCCCCTAGAGGTGATCATTGGGAATGCACACCTATTCTACAAAGGTGCTTTTTTCCCTCCTTCCAATCTTCCCACTGAACTCACAAGTGTCTGTAGCGTCAAAACGACCCTCAGCATACTCAATGCACTGCAGGGCTGATAACAGCCTAGGTGGCGCCCACACATCCTCCCACAATGGCAAGGCACTAGCCTACTGGATCCCCTACCCACTGCAACCCCACCAACAGGCAAATGGCACTGGGCATCAGGAACACTGGTAAGTCAGGACTTGTCCCCAGCTTGTCTACTTCAACCAGTCGGATGTACAGATACCATAACCATAGTCAGACACACTCATCTATAAGCCCTACCAAGTCTTACCACAACCTGGAGCCTTACCTGCATTTTCTCTGTCACAGGCAAACAGCCAGGAAGCTGGGCACTGCCAGTTAGCAAGCAAGGTGGCAGTTGATTATGGCTCTGGAGGAAGGTGTCTGCTACACCCTACCAGCCCCCGCCACCTTGGGTACTGCATGCTTTCTCCCTGACCCCTTTGTACCCAGCACCCTGGGTGCAGTCTCATCCAGGCTGGCAGGGAGACAAAATCTCCCACCACGCCCCAATACCTTATCACACTTAAGGGCCAGACAACGGCACCAAAACCCAGCGTGGAGAGATGATTTAATGCATGGCTTTCTGCATTTTTTTTTTCCAGCCTATGGAAATGCAAACTCCCTGCGCCACCTATTCACTGAAGGTGCAACTTCCCCTCCAGGCTGGCAGGAGGGAAAAGGGTCAGGGCTCTTGGCCCCTCTGGTTTGCATCTGCTTTCTACAAGACACGTGGGGGTGACTAGCAATGATAGACTCGAAACGCCCCGCAGCTGTCTCTGGAGACAATCTTTCAGGAATTTCCCCCTAGGTTATGCGCTTGTTAAGTCATACATCTCTAAAGGAACTCCTGAAAGTGGGATCTAGAGTCGGCTGACAGCCAATCTGACAACTGGTTTTTAACTGAAAGCTGGAACGGACAGGATTTCCGGTCACCCTCCCAGGGAATGTAAACGTTAGGAGTTGGAACTTGAACACAATTCGCATTCTTGGGGATGGAGATTCCTCCCACTCTCCCTGGCCAAGAGGAGCGGACGG
Organism: Bos taurus; assembly: GCF_002263795.3. NCBI lineage: Eukaryota > Metazoa > Chordata > Mammalia > Artiodactyla > Bovidae > Bos > Bos taurus. The sequence continues at coordinate 67,709,675 of NC_037340.1, read as the reverse complement.
GGAGGAGATCGGGGATCCGAGGGGATACACACAGAGTGGGGAGAGTTGGGGACCCCCCGACCAACCGGCCCGAGCTCCTAGGAGACCTCAGTTTCCCATTTTTTGAAGACGATGTCCCGTGCGACCGGGAACCGAGGAGACCCGAGGGGCTGGGCCGCGCCGCTCACCTCTCGCGCCAAGCGGAGCTGCTGGCGTAGCGCGTCCTTGCAGCCATAGGGGCCGCCGGCGCCCGCGCCCCGAGGCTGGAAGTGCGCCTCGACGCGCGTGGCCCCGCGGTAGGCGCCCTGATAGAAGGCGGGCCAGCCGAGCTCCAGCAGCGGCGGCTCCAGGTCCGACTGCTCGGGGAAGTAGGTGCCGGACGAGCAGTCGTGCGACGAGCCGAAGGAGTCCTCGGCCCCCGCCGCCGCGCCCTCCTCTCCGGGCCGCTCGGCCGCGCGCAGAATGGAGCGCACCTCGTCCGGGTTCAAGAAGCGGCCGAGGCGCTCGCGTCGCAGGAAAGCCGAGAAGGCGTCTGGGCCGCCCGCCAGCAGCTCCTCGAGCGCCAAGCGCCGCTCCTCGCTGTACAGTTCGGCCGGGTTGGGCGGCCCACACGGCGACAAGCAGGCGGCGGGCAGTTCGTCCAGGCCATCGTATCTCAAAGCCATGGCGGCGTTCAGACGCTACCCAGCTCGGGCCAGTACTAGCGTGCGGGACGCTTTATAGGCACCTTTGAATATAACCAGCCCGCGCCATTGGCCGCCCCGCCCCGCCCGGGCTCTCCCATTGGCTGCCTTCTTCTAACGGCCCGTCCGGAAGCAGGGCTTGCCTCTACGGCCCCGCCCCCTAACTTGCTATTGGTGCCCCGCGGCCCGGCCTCTCCCCGAAGCCCCGCCCCTCCCAGGCCATTGTTAGACGGCTACCGAGTCCACGTTCTCGCTCCAGAGTTGCTTGGTGGAATTTAAATCTTGGTTACTACGTGCCTGCTCCGAGGTGGCATTCCTGCTCTGGCCCTGGGGGGAGCTGAGTTCATCAAGATAGCCGGTGCCAGGCCTAAGTGGCCGTGGTACCCGGGGCGGTGGGACAGACAGTGAGCCTGGATTGAAACCCGAGAACCCGGCCCCCGCGCCAGCGTCGCGCGCCCTCTGCCGCCCGCCCCACAGCGCGGCCCTTGCAAGGCCCAAGGAAGTCAGGAATCTGCACACAGAGGAGAGGCTGGAGCCTGCTGGGGCACGCTGACCCACTGACTGCGGCTCCCCAGGGCTCACAGAGTTTGGGTGAGGCTCAGCCATGTTGCCTTTATCCCCAGCACTTAAAACATTCATTCATTCGTTCAAAAATACTAGTCCATCATAATAGCTACTCGTCTGACTGCCCTTCAGGGTAGCTAGCTTTCTCTTCTCTCACCTCACCGTTTTTTGCCTGTCGAACCCCTAACCCTGGCTAAACCCCACTCTCCACCTACTTTCCACCTGCACCAGGGCAGACATACAATTCTGCAGAAAAGAAAACACAACGATGTCTACCAACTGTGCCTGAAATTCATGGTCTCTAGTGGGCCCTTAAGGTTGCCTGCTAGCCTACATTTCCCTACTTCTACCTCTTCCTTTTTCTTACTCTTAAGAGTTTGCCTCCTATTTCACTGAGGAAAATAGTAGCAGTCAGAGAAGACCGTTCCACATGCTCCCACCACATCTTCCTACCTGTCTGCATCTCTGCCCACATACTGGGCCTTGTGTCCAGTTCAGTTGCTCAGCCAAGTCCAACTCTTTGCGACCCCATGGACTGCTGCACGCCAGGCTTCCCTGTCCATCACCAATTCCTGGAACTTGCTCTGCATCTCTGCCCACATACTGGGCCTTGTGTTACTATGGACGAACTGCCCCTGAGCTTGTCTCTGATACCTTCCATTATCACCAATCCCTCTACTACTAAGCTTATGTCTCTAGCAATTCTCTCCTCATTCCTGGATGATCAGTCTCCCTGCTTTACTGTTTCATTCCTATCAGCATACAAATATGCTGAAATATTTTTCATCCTTCAAACAACCCTCTCTTAACCCTACATCCCTCTAGAGCTTCCTCCCCATCTCTCTCTCTCACTTTTATAGCATAAAGCCTCAAACGAGTTTTCTATACCTGCCATCTCCAGTCTTCCTCCCATTCTGTCTTGAATCCTGTCCAATCAGACTCATTCCTCATTGCTCAACCAAAACCTCTTGTCATGCTCATCATGAGGGACTTTCCTGGTGGGCCAGTGGTTATGAATCCACCTTCAGTCCCTGGTTGGGGAACCAAGTTGCCACATGCCGCTACAACTAGAGAATCTGCGTACCACTAAGGAAAGATCCTGCTAGACACAACTAAGACCCAATGCAGCCAAATTAATTAATTAATTAAAAGATCATCATCACAGTGCTAAATCTAATAGCTAATTTTCATGCCTCATTCCCTTTGTGTGAGAAGACATATGTACAACTGTAGAATGTTCATAAATGTGAGAGGTTACCACTAGCATTGAAAAAACAATATACTTTTCAAATCAATGAATGTCCACTGCTACACAGATATCTCTGTTCATCCTCTCTCCTCAAACCCAGCCTGTTTGTGAAGTTTTTCAAGCTCAAGTGTGGGAACGTCTGTGTGTCCCTGTCCTGGCAGCCAGCATCCAGAAGGGTCCAAGAGAGCACCCTTTTTCATGCTCTTTCAAGATACCCACAAATTTCTGTACGTGATGAAAGCAAGGACCACTGTCTAGGGCTGTGTAACCCTAGAGCATATCAATCTCTCCATTGCCTGAGGTCAGAAGTGAGGATGACCACAGTCTTACCTGCTGAGTTGTTGTAAAAATGTGAAGCAGTATTTGACTTCCCCACTGTAAACTATATGAGGAGGACAGGGATAGAGTGGGGAGGAGAGAAGGACAGGTCAAGAGAACAGAAGAGGGGGCAGCCCCGTTATATATGTCATCAGACAAAGTGTGGGAAGAGAATGTTAGAGGAGCTATCACAGGGCTCCATGCTAATTTCAAAAGCAACATTTGATAGGATGAATGTCCTTTCTTTATTTTTGCTGTGCTGGGTCTTTGTTGTGTCACGCACGCTTTCTCAAGTTGTGGTGCAGGGGCTTCTCTTGTTGCACACGCAGCATGGGCTTAGCTGCCCTGAGGCACGTGGGATCTTAGTTCCCTGGCCAGGGATCAAACCCGCATCCCCTGGATTGGAAAGCAGATCCTCGACACTAGACCACCAGGAAGTCCCTGAAGGTCATTTTCAACCACTCTTATTTTCTTGATTTCATCCTGTTTCACCTTCTTGCAGTCTAGAAAGATACTTGCTCCATGGCTGAGCCCTCAGGCCTCCCTGTGATTTAGGGGCCAACCAGGCAAGGCCTCTGTGGTGGGAACAGGGACGGGGAAGCCTCCCCTGCCATCTATCCCAGGCATCACCTCTTTGTGAATTCAAATCCTTATAGTTCAAGCAAGTTCATAGCAATGACCACAGCCACACCGAGCAGGTGTTATTAAAAGGAATTTAATTCATCTTAATTAAAAACTCTTTAACAGCGAATTCTGTCACAGGCCTTGGCAACTGGAAGCGACTCCAGGGGCACGCCCCTTTGGGATGTGGTTGAGCCACGGTCTCAAATGACCCACCACTGCCACGTGTGGCAAGGAGCTTACCTGGAAGTTACTTCAATACAATATCAAAGATCTGCGAGGATTTTTTTTTTTAAAAAAGGCTTTAAATATATTAGACTCTCTTGATTGCCATTTTTACACAAAGCTGCTGATACAGTATACAGAGATTTAACTTTTTTTTTCACATAAAATACATTTTTCTTAAGTATTCTCTGTACATCAGTGGCTTCTGGTCTGGTGAATTATTGCGGGGGGGCTGGGGATCTGCAGACTTTTCCTGGGTGCGCAGAGCCAGGCCCCGCACCTTGGCACTCACAGCGCCCATGGGAAGCAGGCCCTCTGACCAACTGACCAATAAGAGACTCTTGTTGAGGGGTGCTTCTAGCGAAGGCAGTCACTTCTGCAAAGTCACCCACTGGCCACATGACCCTTGGCTATTAGGTGCCCTGGGGGAGGGGAGGCTGTCCCCAGGTCATAATAGCAAGAGTTAAATAGAGTCCTTCTAGGCATCCTGTAAGAAGCGCGCTTCTGGAAAGCATCCCAGTATTCTGCTCTGGAAAAGCAAGTGGGAGAGAGAACTCCAGATCAAAAGGTATCTGACACCAAATGGGTCTCATGTTATGACAAGGCCAGCCAACTGGTGGGTAGGTCAGGGGACACACCCTTGTTAACTTTTCTAAGCCTGCTGAGATTGATCAAACAGTACAGAGCAGTTTCATCAATGCTGCATAATCTGATGGAGAATTACATCCTTAAGTCTTCAGAAGACCTAGGCTTAGGGTTCATTCAACTTCCTGGAGCTACTAGCCAGCAGCTCAGTCTCTGGTGGGAGTCACCAATTTTCAGGGTGGGAGCAAGGGCTGGAGCTCACATGGAGCTATGTGGCACATGCTTTAGAAATAGCCTCCTTTAATCTGCCAGGAACTGCCACCAGACTGGGGTCTAACCAGGAGCTGGGCATCTGGTCGATCTTGCCAGCTTTCTCCGTGCTCCCTGCTCCATATCTGCCAGGAACAGAGGCAGACTTATGAGGAAAGGCTTCGATGTTAAAGGAGAAGCTCCTTTTCCTCCCACTATCCACTGGTGGGGCAGGAGGATTAGGTAATAAACGGGCAAGAGACAATGAGCTGAAGAACCTGAGTTGTATTTGGCAGCAAATTCCAGGCTCCTTTTTCTTCCAGACACTGACTTCAAACTGCTGTTAGACAGTGCCCAAAAGATGCTGGCTGGAAGGCAGCTATCCTTGAAAGTTCCAGATAGACTTCAGATGGCATCTGCCTGGAACCCAAGACCCAGCATCTCCACCATTTAGTGGCAAATGTTATCCAAGGGTGGCCATTTCAGCAACCTCCAAACTAAAGGAATCCACAGTCCAGGGATTCTCAAGAGCAGAAAAGCACAGGGTTGATGGACCAGGACACAGCTTTTCTGTCTCTGAATCAAATAGGAGTTGCTGGTACTCGTGGTCCTCCAAGGATGAGAACTGTAAAGAGCAGTGTCCTCACTCCACCTCGTTCCTCCTCTATCCCCAGAGCCTAACACAGTGCCTGGTGAGCCTCAGCTACTCAATAAACTACAGAGTGAATAACTCAATGACCTTGGCCCCAGCTTGTCCCTCGACACCAAAGAGATCCACAGGGAAAGTTTCCCTGGGACTTGATGGGAATGGTTTATCCCTGACTGAAAACATGAGTTAATGCCCAAAAGCCTGCAGTTGGCTCCTGTCAGGCAATCAGCTGGGACTCCCAGCCTTCTGGGTGGGAGACAGTGGCCCAGGAGCAGGAAGCAAGGGAGGAAGGAGGAAACAGCCAGAAGGACTCAGAGGGGGCAATAAATGCCTTCAGTCTCTGGTCTCTGAGCAAACAGATCTGAAAACCTGCACAGCTCTCTCCTAGGAGCGTGTGGCTTCCCTTGGGACCTCCCAGCTCACAGCTCAAGAGGAATTCCAGTGTCAGTCTCATCTGAACACTGTTTTTAAAGCCTAAAGGTATGAGTGTTTTGGATCATCCCTGCCCTGACCCAATCATAGGATGAGATAAGAGAGCCAGCCCCAGACCCCAGAGATGTGGCAGGCGTCACGCACACCTGTCTGCAGTCACCTGACCTGACTTTCCACTCTACACTGGATCCGCCCTGAAACTGGGGTGGGAGTGGTCTGATGCTGTGACTCTCCCTGCATCCAGGAGCCACCAGGGGCGAAGTGACTCCTGAGGCCCTGCTCTCCGGTCCAGCTGCCCTGCACCTGGTGAAGCATCAGCCAGAACCCTTGGAATCCAGCTCTGCCTCTGGGCTACAGGAGCCCTGGGGGCCACAGTGGAGGACTGGGACAAACAGCGGACCCCCTTACTAGCACTGTGGCACAAGGGGCCCCCACCAGCCCCAACTTCTGGCCCAGATGTCTCGCAGGGAGAATTTCTCATAGGTTCAGAAAGAAAAGGGTTAAAGAGAACCCAGATTTGTCCCCCAAATTTCTGAATCTGGACTTCAGGGGCCCCCTTCAGAGCTCTAAAGAGGTAGTTTTAGAACAAGTAAAAGGCGCACGGAGCAGGAAACAGACCTGCAGCTAGTTAGTTACACCAGTAGGTTTTGGCCAAGCCCGTGGACAGCGTCCAACTCGTGGGCAACAATTTCAAAGGGCTCATGAGAGGACGCAGTGGAGAGGAGGCAGGCATCCTGTCCCTCGCAGTCTTCCCTCCCCAGCATCAGAAAGATTGGGGGCCGTGAAACTGTAAAGCTGGTGCAAGACCCAACTCCAGCACCACCACTGGAATGCGGTGCACGACGCTGGAGCACAGATGGGCACCTTGGATTTGCAGGCTTGGGCCGGAGCAGGATAGCAGCCCCTGGGCCAGACAGGAGCTCACAAGAGCCAACTGGCAAGCCCATGTCACTGGGCATTCCTAAAAAAGCAAAGCTGGGCCGGGAGTCCTGAACATTCACTCTAGGAGAGGTGGGGGCCACAGCAGCCCTCCACTGCTCACTCTGATGGCTCAGTCTGAGGAGGACTGGGTGAGACAGGCTGGACTGAAACCATCTGACCAGTCACAAAGCTCGGTCAGGGCGCTGGGCTCTGTCATGCTGAACAGAGATGTCTGCAGAAATTAAAAACATGAACTCACCTCTCTCCCTGGAAAAGCCCTTCCAACTGAAGCTTCTCCCTTAGCTTCACTTTTTTTCAATACCAGTCAGTAAAACCTAGTGATTATGATACTGTCTGTGAAAGAAAGCTAATTCACCGATCCCCCTCCCCAACCTGGAGTTTTACAGTCTAAAAGAATTATTTTATCCAACACACTTATGCTACCTTTGTTCCCTCTCCTCGCCACATTTTGAAGCTTCCATCCAAGAGCAAAATAGATTTGGATTATTCCAGGAGCAGAATTACCTGGTGTTCTATCTTGGCCCCTGGGTGCTCACACAGCTGGCTCTAGGCATGGGCAAGGCTGTGGGGAGCAGGTCTACATCCATCTCATCCACCTGCTGTGGGTGCATCAAAGTGAAAGTGTTGGTAGCCCAGTTGTGTCTGACTTTTTGCGACCCCATGAACTGCAGCCCACCAGGCTCCTCCGTTCATGGAATTCTCCAGGCAAGAATACTGGAGTGGGTTGCCATTCCCTTCTCCAGGGAATCTTTTGGACCCAGGGATCGAACGCCCATCTCTTGCATTGCAATCAGATTCTTTACCATAGCTCCCTCTGAACACAGAAAAGACCTCCTGCTCCCACCAGATGGAGACAACAATACCAAGTCGTCACAGGACTCCAGGCAAGATGATGGGTCTCAGGTTAGCAGGCCCCCTCCCCTGCTAAAGCCATGTTGGCAGTGGTAACAAAACTCTGAATCTTAACTTCAGTCCTCTTAGAAGAGCTCACAAATTTTCATTCCCACCTGCTTCCCATGAGCCCAGCTGTGTCATCCCTACACAAGTTGACTGAGTGTGAGTGTGTGTGTGTGTGTGTGTGTTGATATGCGATGTGTGAGTACTGGTCCAGAGAAGCCTTGACCAACAACAGAACTGGAATCCCAGCTCGCCCTCCCAAAATCTGACAGCAGGATGAGACAGGAAGCCACGATGGGCCTTGTTTTTTGATGGCAGACAATGCAGCAAGAAGCAGAACCATGGGAAGTGGTGATGCTATAGGCAGCTGGCTGAAAGGTGGGTTCTGAGTTCCTCTGGAACGCAGAGCCCACCTCCCCCTTCCCGCCCCAGCTGCCCTGCCCCCCGCCCCCAGCCAGGGCTGCTGGGCTGGCCTGGATTCCACGGCCCCTCTCCCCAAGCATCTCTCTCCTCCATCCCAGAGACTAGGAGATGCGGCAGCAGCCATGGACCTTCTCCTCCATCTCCTCTATGGGGGCCTTGAACTTCAGGAGTGGGGGGTCTCCACTGGTGACCGTGTAATACACCGAGGTCCCGTTGCTACTGTACGGAGAAGTTCTGCCTCCGATCAAGGGGGCCTTGCCTTCGCTGCTGCCCTCGCCTGTCCTGGACACGCCACTGCCCAGGTGGGTGCTCAGGAAGGGGTGGCTGAGCAGCTTGGCCGCAGCCCGCTGCCTCTTCAGCTCCAGAAGCGTCTGGGGGCTCTGTTCCTTGTAGCCACTCCAGGATGGGGTGGCATCGGCCACGCCAGGGTTGCCATAGGCCATGCTGTAGTCGGGCACCTCGTGCACTTTCCAGACGTCCCCGTTACACAGCGCATACTGGTAGGTGCTGACTGGAGCCCGGAGGCCGTTCTCAACAGGCATGTCCATGTCGCTGTGTGGGATCTTGGTGGGAAACTCGGAGAGCAGCACGGGCTTCTCCAGCCTGGGGTTCTGAGGGTGAGAAGGACAACATCATCAGCTGGCTAGGGGATCTGAACTCCACCCCTACCTGCACCTCTACTGAGGGCATGATTGCTTGAACCCGTCCTCTTCCATTTTCTCTACCTAAGACCTCCGTTTTCCTTTGGGGAATCTCACCAGTCGTGGGTTTGGATAGACCCGACTGACTCCCATCTTTGCTCCGGGAGATAAACCATGACCCCAGGACCTGGCCAATCAATTAACTCACTATGGGAATTGGTGCAGGAATGGGTTCAGAAATTGGTTCCATGAAACTCAACCCTGGGACTTATTGCTAGAAAAATTGGGGAAGAGCAGCTCTGTTTCTATAGAAACTGCAGGGGTGAGAATCATAAACTGGGGAGACAGCGTGTCAAAAGGTCTGCTTGGCTGTGAAACCAACATTAAGGAAGAGAGAGACGACAGAGACACTGCACCCTCGTGATACGTTCTTTTTTTTTTTTTAAAGATTCTTTGATGTGGACCATTTTAAAATTCTCTACTACATTTATTACAACATTGCTTCTGTTTCTATGTTTTAGATTTTTGGCTGCGAGGCATGTGGGATTTTATCTCCCTGCCCAGGGATTGAACCTGCACCCCCTGCACTGGAAGGTGAAGTCTGAACCACTGGACTGCTGGGGAAGTCCCCTGATGATATGTTCTGAGTCCCCGGATCCAGTTGGCCCAGACTTTCCAGTTACCCAAGCCAGTGCATTCTTTTTGTGTCTCTAAGTCAATCTTAGTTGGGCTTTTTGGTCACTGAGAATCCTCTCCCTATACTCCTGGGATATCTCTGCTCTAAATGGGAGAGGTTCTTACTCAGAGATCTTTTACACCCAGCAATCCCTGGGTAACAAGAGCTTTAAAAGGAGCTGCTACCTAGAAACTCTAAGGAAAAGGTGGATACATTTGACAGTAACAAAAATATAAAGCATACCAAAAATCACTATAAACAAGGTCAGAAGACACACAAAAAACTTTTTTTTTTTTGGCCACACGACAGCACGTGGGATCTTAGTTCCCCAGTCCTTGCCCCCTGCAGTGGAAGCACAGAGTCTAAAACACTGGACCACCAGGGAAGTCCCCCCACTTATTTTTCTGTAAACCTAAAACTACTCAAAAAAATAAAGCCTATTTGTTAATAAATAAATAAATAAATACAATGCCTGAGTCCGAAGCCTGGAGACTGATTTAATTAACTGATATTACAGTCCGGACATCAGGTTTTTTTAAAAACAAAAACAAAACACCTCCCCAAGGTGATTTTCTTGTACAGTTTAGACCGTGAGCCACTGGTTGAAGAGACAGAGTTGTCTTATCACGGCTGTGCCTGCTATCAGGAAGTCAGCTCTGCCAAAAGTGGGTACCACAGCCAGCCCTGGGGGCTATCTGTGCAGAGTCCTGTCAGAAATCTGACTTGGGAGTCAGGCTGAGCAAACACACCCTTAGATCAGTGGTTCTCAAATTCTTGCATGCATCCGAATCCTCTGGAGGGCTGGTTAAAACACAGAGTGCTGAGTCCCAGCCCCAGGGTTTATGATTCAGTCCATCTCCTGTGGGGCCTGAGAACCTGCATTTCTCTTTTAATCAGAGGATAATTGCTTTACTATGTTGCGCTGGTTTCTGCCGAACATCAACATGAATCAGCCATAGGCATGCATATAGCCCCACCCCCTTGAACCTCCCTCCCACCCCACACCCATCCCACCCCTCTAGATTATCACAGAGCACCAGGTTGAGCTGGGCTTCCCTGGTGACTCAGACAGTAAAGAATCTGCCTGCAATGCGGGAGACCTGGGTTCAAACCTTGTGTTGGGAAGATCCCCTGGAGGGGGGCATGGCAACCCACTCCAGTATTCTTGCCTGAAGAATCCCCACAGACAGAGGAGCCTGGAGGGCTGTACAGTCCATGGGGTCCCAAAGAGTTGAACACGACTGAAGTGACTAAGCACACACTCATATCTTTGGGGTAGAAGGGCTGCCTGGAAGAGGGAACGTAGGAGCTTTCTGGGGTGACAGAAATGCGTGTACTTTCACCTAAAGGTACAGATTGGAAAGAGGTCATTGAAAAATTCGTTTAAGATTTCTGTAAGTTATACAAGTTACACCTCAATCACAAAGAAAAGATAATTAAGCATATCGGGGAAGAATCTGAAATGTGATTTGATTTCAATCTACAACTCTTTTCTTTCTTAACCCCCAAGCTTAGGTGGGTAGAGGCAGAACTCGAGCTCCGAGTGTACAGGCTCCATCCCAATCAGCGTTTCAGTGGGGATTCTCTCTTTTTAAAAAAACACTTTGAATCAAATCTTTTTTAACATTTATTTGGCTGCGCTGGGTCTGTAGTTGTGGTTTATCCCCTGATCAGGGATCAAACCCAGGTCCCTTGCATTGGGAGCGAGGAGTCTTAGCCCTTGGACTACCAGAGAAGTCCCTCTTTTTGTTTTTTGTTTTTACTCTTTTTATTTTATATTGGAGTATAGTTGATTGACAATATTGTGATAGTTTCAGGTGGGCAGCAAAGGAACTCAGCTGTACATATCCATGGATCTATTCTCCCCCAAACTCCTCTCACAATGGAGATTCTTTAGAGCAGATGCCTTCACTCCTGGTGGGAACATGCCCTATGACAAGCCCTCACGTGACCTCCTTGTTCACGCAGGGAAGCAGGGTCCCACTGAGACATTTTGTATCCCTCCAAGCAACACTGGCTAGAAATGTTTTCCGCTGCTCTTTGTGTGATGGTAGAACCACAAAGGCACACCACTGCTGGTATGGTCAGCCCCTCCCTTGTGCCCAGCAGTTCTGCTCTGGCCCCAAACTTGTATACTCCACTCAGCAAGAGTGCAGCCAGGCATGGACCTGAATGCATCGGTACTGAGTCAAATAGTGCTCCCCGAAACTCACATCCACCCCACATCTCTGAGTGTGACCCTACTTGGAAGTAGGGTCTTCACACGTGTGATCAGTTACATTAAGATGAGGTCACACTGGACGAGGGTGGGCCCTAATCCAATGACTGGTGTCTTTCTAAGAGAAAACAGAGACACAGACCCACACACAAAGAAGGCCACGTGGAGACAGAGGCAGAGATTGGAGACAAGCGAGCAAAAAGCCAAGGAATGCCCGAGATGGCAGAAGCTAGGAGACAGGAATGGAGCAGAGTCCCCTTCCGATATCCAGAAGGAACCAAGCCTGGAGACACCTTGATTTTTAGACTTCTGGCTTCCAGAACTGGGAGAAAAGACATCTGTCTCGCTTCAAGCCACCTAGTTTGCAGTAATTCATTACAAAAGTTCTCAGAAAACAATACAGCATCTTCCTAGGAAAGCGGTTTAATGCCCAGACCAGTATCTACTCCTAGAGCCAGCTTCTTAGACGTTCTGCCAGCCCCTGTACTTTTCAAAAATTTTCTTCCAACCCGATATCTCAACACAATTCTCAACATCTTGTTAGGTTCCCCCTAAAAAAGTTTTAACACCCTTCTCTCCCAGAGTTGCCGCCCTACTGAACCTTCTCCTCTGGGAAGCCAGAACAAAATCTCTCTTCTGCTGGAGCTCAAGCAGGCACATGGTGATCACTCACTCCCTGGAAGTTATGAGCCCCTACTGTGTGCCAATCACCCAGCTCTGACGTGAACACATCCTACACTCGCCTCAATAACCACGGTAGGCAACCCCATCAGACAGGATCCAGCTGGTTTAAGGGCGATGGCCAGCTGACCTCCCTCCGAAGGCTCTGAGATAAAGAAGCAACACCAGGCTGGGGTTCCATCTGTTCCCCTCCCACGGCAGTGGTCACTGGGGCCAGGTGGGAGGCAAGCTCTCACCGGGTCCTTATTCTCTTGGTCTGTCCTGGTCTCCCTGATGTCCCCGTTGTAGGTGGAGTTCCGCTGATCCTCGGATGCACTCCGCTGCTGCCAGAGTATAGCCTCTCCCTCATACTCCTTCCTGTACAGGTTGGTCCTGTCGGACAGGCTGGCTCGACGTACCACCTTCCTAAGGGGAGAGGGAGGTGCTGGGAGGCTGCTTCCAGGCTCCATGGGCAGGAGCATCCTTGGGCGCCCCTGGCTGTCCTGCCCCCAACTCACCCTCGGCTGCCCGCGCTGGACGTCCTCCTGCTCAAAGATGACTTATGCCTCAGCTGCGACTTCATGATCACGTCGTGCTTGTGTTTCAGCTCCAACAGCAGGACTTTGAACTCCTCCTCTTCACACAGGTCTGAAAGGGTGAAGGAGTCCATGGTAGGGGACAGAGAAGGGTCTGGTGATCCCCGAGGGCCCCCCAGACCCACTGAAAATTCATATCTTCTGGGGTGTGGGTGGAGGGGAGAAAGCAGTGCCAGCCTTATTTCCTGGGCTATAACCCAATCCTTAGAGGAGTGTAAGAAGAGGAAACCCCAGGTCCCATGCACAGTCCCCATTCACAGGTATGACTGAAGGATTCATAAACCTTTGATCACTTCCAAGAGGAGTTATCAATTCTCCACTGATATAAAATGTATCAAGAGAAACCAGAAGGTACCCCAAGGAGCCCAAGCAAGACATTATGAAAAGAGCCTGAAATCATATATCCCCATCCACTCAATCCCTCTCATCCTTTAGTTCATCTGTCTACCTATTTGCTGAACCAGTCATCATAGGTTCATCCTCTGCCCACCCATCCTCTTATTTATTCATCCATACATTCACCCACTTATCCATCCATTAATCTACCACCCATTAATTTATTCATCAAACTATCCATCTACCATCTATCCAACCATATATTCAACCATTTATCCTCCACTCGTCAAAAAAATCAATGAGTGCAGGTGTGGTCCTTCTGAACTTACCAATTGGCATCTCGTCCATGGACGTCCTAGCACTGAGACTGGCCCCATGGGACACCAAGAGCTCTGCCATCTGCATCTGAAACACAGGAAGAAGCCCGGGTTCCCCCCTGCCCATAGCTGAGAAAGCCTAGGAGTTGGAGACAGTGAGAGTTCAAAGCTTCTTAGGATATGATCCAAAGAATGGTAGGGCAAAGCTGACTCCCAGGGAAGGCTCTGCCCCCTAAAGCCAGGAACTCTGGCAAATGCAATGGGCTTGACACCTCCTCCAGCATGACTCAGCCATACCGAGGGACAGAAGGAGTCAGCTATAACTCCAGAGCTGTCAAATGTTTAAAGAGGAATGGCGAAAGCTACAGAGATTTCTATCTGGGAAACAAGTAGAAAAACTCAAGACAGAAATGTGGGAAATTTTCTAATTTGGCAAATTGGATTGTCATCTTGTTAGGACACAATTTGACAATCCTTTTTGTAAACTCCGTAGGTCTTTTCACATCCTACACACTAGCTGTAGTCAACACCCTAAGTGGGTCAGGTGTTCTTTTGAACCAACTCCCAGCCCAAAGGTCATCAGGTTGGCCGTAAGCTGGCCTCTCTCACAGCACTGTGGGTGACAATTACCTGTCCCCAGAAGGCAGCGGCGTGCAGGGGCTCCCAGCCATCCCAGTCCTTCACATCCACGCGTACACCATGATCCAGGAGGAGCTCGGCTGCCCGCAGGTATCCGTTGGCTCCAGCTATGTGCAGCTGAAGGAGAGGAAAGGGGTCAGCACTCCCCATGGGGGCTGGTCCCTCATTTGGAAGCAGGATAGCCCATGCCCCGGCCCAAGGCCCAGATCATACTTGGGGCCAGTAGAATGGAATCAAAGGAGGTGAAGATACCAGCCACGTTACAGAGCATTAGTAAGTCTGCAGTATGGAACTAGAAGGTAAGGGAGAAGGGGCTTCTCTTCTGTCTTCAAGCCCCTGTCGTTAAGGCATCAGCATTTATTGAGTGCTTACTCTGCACTGAGCCCTGTAGACGGGGTCTCAGAGGTCCAACAGAACACAGCCCTGATGGCCAGATGCCACGTCATCCGGGGGTCAGGTGGCTATAAGTTTCTGGCAAACAGGTTTCGGGTTTTTTTGTTTTTTTTAATTATCAGAAGAAAAAAAAAAAACCAGGGTGTGATCTGGAACAGGCACACATGAAAACTGGTATCACTATCTGATTTATAAATGTTTGATGCTTGCCAACTATTAAGAATGACACACACAGCCAGCCAGATATTAAAAGCTGCAGGGCCAGGTACACAGCTGAGAATAAAAAGTTATGACTGGGAGAGTGATATTCATGGGTTTTTTGATTTTTTGTTTTACTAAAGTATAGTTGATTTACAGTGTTTCAGGTATACAGAAAAGCAATTCAGTTATTCATCTGCATGTATTTTTTTCCAGATTTCCTTCCCCATTACAGGGGATTACAACTATAATTACGTTGAATATAGTTCTCTGTGCTACACAGTAGGACCTTGTTATTTATTATATAAATAGAAGTGATCATGTTAATAATAATAATGAGTTCATCACCAGAATCTATTGAGAGTTTACAGGCTCTGTGCTGAGCAGCTACATGCAGAATCTCATTTAGTCCTCCCAACAGCCCCCTGGGGAAGGTACGCCTCCCTGCTTCACTGGGAAGAACTGAGACCTAGTGTGTGCCCAGCCATGTGAGTGAAGCCACTCTGAGGCCAGCCCAGGAGGAGCAGACCCCTGTGTCTTCAGGGCTGAGCCACAGACCCAGAGCCCCATCCAGGGCGGGCAGTGTCCTGGCACAGCCTGGCCATAACTTCGTCCATTCTTCATGCAGCGTCCAATCCAACTACCTGACTCAACTCTTGAGTGCTGGGCTGAGCAGGGACCCCTTTCTTAGAAGAGAGCATGAGGCACAAAAACCTAAAAAAGAGAACTACTTCCACTGCTGGATATATATCCAAAGAAAATGAAAACACGAATTCAGAAAGATACAGGCACCCCAACGTTCATAGCAGCATCATTTACAGTTGTCAAGATACGGCAGCAACCTAAGCGTCTGTCAACAGATGAATGGATAAAGAAGGTGTGGTGTATATATAGACAATGGAATACTACTCAGACATATAAAAGAATGAAATAATGGCATTTGCAGCAACATACATGGACCTAGAGGGCATTATGTTTCATGAAAGAAGTCAGACAAAGACAAATACTCTATGTTATCACTTACATGTGAATTTAAAAAATAAATGAATGTATGTAACAAAACAGAAACAGACTCACTAATAGAGAGAGGGAAGGGAGAGGGGAAAGATAGGGGTAGAGGGCTGAGAGACACAAACTACTACGCATAAAACAAATAAGCAAAGTATATTGTACAGCACAAGAAAATATAGCCATTATTTTGTAATAATTTTTAATGGAGTATAATCTATAAAAAATATTGAATCGCTGTATTATACACCTGAAACTAGTATATGATAAAGCAACTATATTTCACTGAAATAAACAAATAATCAATTTTAAAAGTTTTATTTAAAAAAAAGAAGAAAGGGGGATGAGGCAGAGGGTGGGACTCAGGAACAGGGTGGGAGAAATCCAATGATCACATCTGGGCTACCAGATCAGGCCTGAGGGGCAGTGAGAGGGTGGGCCTCAGGAATAGGGTGGGAGAAATCCAATGATCACATCTAGGCTACCAGATCAGGCCTGAGGGGCAGTGAGGGAACTTGGTACTGCTGAGCCCTACCTGAAAAGCTGAAGATTCTGAGACCCTGAGTGCTCACAATCACATGGACCCCAAGCCTAGGACAGGATGGGCCCAGCCATGGGCAAGGTTGAGGGAGGCTTCCAAGGCCATGTTCTAGTTCTCAGTTTAGAGGCTGCAGAAGCAGACTTCCCCAATACTGAGCTGTATCATGCTATGAAAGCCTATGAAGAAAGATCAAGAAGGTTTCACTGACACTTGAATTGAAACAGTGAGTGAAGCAAATGAGGCAGATAGAGAGAAGATTCCATCATTCTCTATCTCCAGTGTCTAGTAAAGCATGTGGCACAGAGGATGTGTATGTTGATGATGGATGATGGATGGGTGGACCAATGGATGGATGGGTGAACCAATGAATGGATGGGTGAACCAATGAATGGATGGCTGGACCAATGAACTGATGGGTGGACCAATGGATGGATGGGTGAACCAATGGATGGATGGGTGGACCAGTGAATGGATGGGTGAACCAATGGATGGATGGGTGAACCAAAGAATGGATGGGTGGACCAATGGATGGATGGGAGGACCAATGGATGGATGGGTGGACCAGTGAATGGATGGGTGAACCAATGGATGGATGGGTGAACCAAAGAATGGATGGGTGGACCAATGGATGGATGGGAGGACCAATGGATGGATGGGTGGACCAGTGAATGGATGAACCAATGGATGGATGGGTGGACCAGTGAATGGATGGGTGAACCAATGGATGGATGGGTGAAGTAATGGATGGATGGGTGAGCCAATGGATGGATGGGTGAGCCAATGGATGGATGGGTGAACTAATGGATAACCAGTGAATGGATGGGTGAACCAATGGATGGATGGGTGAAGTAATGGATGGATGGGTGAGCCAATGGATGGATGGGTGAACTAATGGATAACCAATGGATGGATGGGTGGACCAATGGATGGATGGATGAACCAAAGAATGGATGGGTGGACCAATGGATGGATGGGGGGACCAATGGATGGATGATTGAACTAATGGATAACCAATGGATGGATGGGTGGACCAATGGATAGATGGGCGAACTAATGGATGGATGGGTGGACCAATGGATGGATGGGAGGACCAGTGAATGGATGGGTGAACCAATGGATGGATGGATAAGTAATGGATGGATGGGTGAACCAATGGATGGATGGGTGGACCAGTGAATGGATGGGTGAACCAATGGATGGATGGGTGAAGCAATGGATGGATGAGTGAACCAAAGAATGGATGGGTGGACCAATGGATGGATGGGTGAACTAATGGATGGATGGGTGGACCAGTGGATAGATGGGTGAACCAATGGATGGATGGGTGGACCAATGGATGGATGGGTGAACTAATGGATGGATGCGTGAACCAAAGATGGATGGGTGAACCATAGGATGGGTGAACCAAAGATGGATGGGTCCCTGGGGTGTCTGGTCTCTGAAGTCAGGGAACCAGAAGAGAGGCTGTTGCATCAACATCAGGGACAGACAATGAAACAGGCACTGAGGTGGGAGAGGGTACACTGAGGCAGGAGAATGAATGGTGCAAAGCAAGATGGCCTGGATGAGTGGATGAATGTGGCACCCGTCTTGAAGCAGGAGACATCATGGGAGGAGGTGGAAATAATGAACTCAGAATGGACAACTGTAGCATGAGGTAAAGGAGGAGCTTGGAGACAGAAGAGGTGAACGGCAGAGCCAAGCCTCCCCAGCCCAGAGCTCCCAACTCCCAGCCCCAGCTTCTCAAAGCAGCTGATCCCTGCTCTGCTAACTCTCCACATTCCAGGGGGGACCCTGTCCCCAAAAGGGGGAGGAAGTCCAAGGCTACGGACAGGGCCCCACTGTGTAGGCTTGACCTCCACCCAGTGCTGGCCCCGTTCAGCTCCAGCCGGTCTGGGTTCTGGTCCCAACCCCCCAGCCCAATCCAGCCTGGCCCCTCTCCTCACCAGTGTGGCCCCCTGGGCATCCACCCAATCAAGGTCCTGGCCAGCTGCGATCATACAGTGAATGTCTGAAATCATCTGCTGCTCGGGAGCTGCCCGCATCTCGTTGATTTTCT
This sequence comes from Bos taurus, assembly GCF_002263795.3. Lineage (NCBI taxonomy): Eukaryota > Metazoa > Chordata > Mammalia > Artiodactyla > Bovidae > Bos > Bos taurus. Next base: position 67,691,577 of record NC_037340.1, on the reverse strand, counting down.
CCTGGGTGATGCCTGCAGTGGGGGAGAGGGGCACTGAGTCAGCATTCCCAGGCAGAGAACCCATGGGGGAGGGGAGTGAGGGCAGAGGGGGCAGGAATGACTCCTCTTTCCTAGGGTCTGCCGTCAAGTGGGTAGACAGACGTGCTCAGAGATCATTTCTCCCAGGCCCAGTGAAAATGAACACCACGTGTTGGGCCATGAACAAGAGCCTGGAATCCAGTTGGCACTGTATTAATATCAATGACTGTTACGTACACAGCTCTTCTACCTGGCAGTCCCGACTACCCACCTACCCACCTCCGGCTGCTCAAATTCCTGGCTCCGTCTCATCCTTTAGGTCCAGCCTGGATCACCTCCTCAGCTGGCCTCCCCCGCCTGCTCTATCTGACCAGGTCTCTGTTCATTTCTTCCACTTCATCCAGAGCTGTGTTTGCAGCACCAGGCACCAGGCATGCTCAGTGAATCTCTATCACGGCCACGACTGAATTACTGAATATATCACTTCTGAATGGAGAGCTGAATAAATCGAGGTGGAGGGACTCAGAGACACATTTTCAAACCTGAATCTCTGGCTAAAATTTAAGTGTTACTGGCAGCTACCAAGGAGAGAGTGATTGCTCTGAAAAAAAAGTCCATGAGAGCAAGCATCCTTGGATAGAACTCAGGGGAGGTCTGTAAACTTGAAGGGAGAAAAAGAATGATCTATTTTCACTAATTTTTTATTTGTTTAATTTTTAATTGTTTGTCTCTTTTTGGCTGTGCTGTGTCTTTTTCGCTGGGTGCGGGCTTTCTCTAGTTGCGGCGAGTGGGATCTACTCGCTAGTTTCGGTGTCTAAACTTCTCAATGTGATGGCTTCTTGTGTTGGAGAGCAGGGACTCTGGTGCACAGGGGCTTAGTTGTTTAGGGGCATGTGGAATCCTCCTGGACCAGGGATCAAATCCACGTCCCCTGCCTGCCAATGCATTCTTGGATTCTTATACACTGGACCACCAGAGAAGTCCTATTTTCACTAACTTTTCAATGAGATATAGCATTTCCTTCTAGTCCAAATTCACAGTAGAATTGGCAGTGCCCATGACTTTGTCACCAACAGAAACTATAGGTATTTTCACATCATATTATCTTATTGTTTCATGAATCAATGAAGTTTCTATATTACACATTTAAAAGTATTTGGTGAGCCTTACTTTAATAGCAGTGGTTTCCTTTATAATCCTATGGCTTTGATAACTCCACTTAAAAGTACAGAAGGGGTGGGATCATAGATTAACCAGACTGGCACAAAAATTATTAGGAAGTTCTACAGAAAGTGGACAGGGAAAGCTCCAGAGCCAGGGAATGGGCAGGCCAAAAGGGAGGTTCCTGCAGCTATCTGGGCAGAAACACAAGGGCAGAGATGAGGGGAGGACCTCAGACTGCAGTCCAGGGTCTGGATTTGAGATATATTTCTAAAGAGGAGGCCTTTCAGGAGCATGTACTGGGGTGGCGGGGGCGGGCTGGTCTCTGCTGTATTTGTTTCCTCTCTGAAGCTCATTTGTGAGCCGAGAACAGCCCACATCTTGTTTATCCGGGGTCCCTGGCAGCCCAAGTGGTGCCTGGCACAGAGCAGGCAGCCGTGAATGTTCTTGACTTTGTATTTTCCCAAATGGGAATATATCTTTATTGTGAATGTTCTGAATTGAACTGTCACAGCTGATGAAGAGACGGGGCCAGCTGAGGCTGCCCATGCGTGTGGGCGACACAGATGACAGCCACGCCCCTCCTTGTGCACAGCTCGTTTTCCAGGCTTGTTCTGTGTTCAATCTTGTCCATCACATGGGTAACAACCATCGTGGGGTCCCGTCCCAGTTCCTGAGCACTAAGCGATGGGCACGTCTCTAGGTAACTTGTTCACCTGCACTGATCTGAGAGATGCTCGCCACAGCCCCACACCCAGCCCACTTCACAGCCGGCGGCCCTGTCCTTACCCTGGTACGCCATGCACGTCTCGATAACATCCAGGGTGGGCTCATCCTCACAGAGGTCATAGGGCATGTTCCCATCGGAGTTGACAGCGAGCAAGTCGGCTCCACTGCAGAGAGAGGACGAGGGTGAGGGCCAGGAACGTGCAGAGGGTTGGTCTGACTGCCTCCACTGTCCAGCCTCTCACCCACACCCCGCGGTGCACCCCAACACCCACAACCCAACCACGGTGCAGCCCAGCAAGGACTGCATCTCCAGGGTCTCAGGGGTCCTGGGCAGGGAAGGGGCCACAGTCCCAGGATAGCTGTGCCTCTTTCCCCAGCTTCCTCCTCTGCTGAACCAGCAGGTGGGCACTTGAGGATAGATGTCAAATAAGAAAAGACAAAGTTAATGGTGGTAGCACTACTTCCCAAGCATCTGCTAGGAGCCAGGCTTGATCTAAGCCCTTTACATCATCTGATATAATCCTCATAATAGTCTTCTTGGTTCAGTATTGTTGGCCCCATCTGACTCAAGGGAAAATAAGAATCAGACAGGGTCAGTTACTTGCCTGAGGTCACACAGCTAGGATGTAAGAGGTTCAAGATGGAAACCCGGCTCTTTCATGGGCCAGCTCTTTTTACTTTTCCCTGTCCTATTTCAATATTAGGCCAAGTGCAGAAACACCCAAGGATACCCCCAATTCCTCCTCTAAGTCCCTGCCCCAAAGGGAAACCAGGACGAGGCAGGAGAGAGCCTTGGGACCCCGTGGGAGAATTCCCCTTTGGGGCCAGTGGCTCCCAAATGCATGGTCCTGGGCTGCCCTGTGGCAGAATCACTCAGATGCCACTGAAATAAAATGAAGCTTCCTGGACTCCACTCTAGACCTCCTGAAACAGAGTCTCTCAAGAGGATGGGGCGGGGTTGAGGATTACACATTTTAAACCCATGATTCTGGTACAGATTGGCGCTGGGGACTGGCACCATGCTGGTATCCTCTCCCTTTTCCTCTCGCATCACCTCTGATTGAATGGTAGCCATCTGATGCCCCTGCAGACTTAGCCACACCCAGGTGTTCATCAGAGGTGTGGGCACGGGCCACCTGCCAGTCCTCTGGCCTAACAGCCCTCCCCGGGGACCTCTCTGAGCTCCTGTGTGCTCTTGGGTAAGCTAATCCACCTCTCTGAGCCAGGGAAGCATCTCTTATCACCCGAGTAGCCACCCAATGGGCCCTGGCTGCTCTGCTGAGACCTCCGCCAAAGGCCACTTTCCCTTGGCCGCTATACCTGAATCCCTGTGCTCAGATGCTTTCCTGGGACTCCAGCCACCATTGATCTCACTTTGTCTCGGTTCTGGGACTGAAATCACCTGATTTCCTGCTGAGTTTCTCAGGACTTTTGTGTCCCTGAGTGTTCAGTGCCCAGCACAGGGCTTGGCCCAGCTCAAATGCCCACCAATCATTAGATGAGTTCAATGAAATACACTTGAAATTCAAGATTGCCTCTTCCCTGTGCTTGCAGAGCCTGAGCAGACTGGAAAGAAGTTCCGGGTGGGGGAAGACTGTTCAGAACTCTACAGAGGGAAATGGCCTTATTCCTGGAGAAGACATTGCTACATTATGTCCCCCAAAGTAGGTTCTGCCCCAAAGAAAAGCATGTGGATGGGATTTGAGGGGGCAGAGCCAAGGAAAAATGCCTGCTTTTTCATAGCAAGAAAAACAGCAACAACACATAAGTATGGAAATGAATACAGACTCGTGGGGACAGACAGAGAAAAAGAGATGAAAAGAAAGAGAATCTTACCCTGATACAAAGCCAGAGACAATACAAGAAAACTACAGACCAATATCCCTTATGAACAGTGATGCAAAACTCCTCAAGAAAATACTAGCAAACCAAATTCAGCAGCATAGTAGAAGGATTATATGCCATGGCCAAACGGGATTTATTCCTGGAATGCATAGATGGTAAACTGTGCTGCGTATTTTATGACCATCATATCGGGAGAAAGGAAGAGAATGAAAAGAGAGAGAACGTGAATTAAGAGAGACACGGGGGAAAAGACAAAGTGAGATCAAGGAGGAAAGAAGAGACAGAAAGGGAAGACAGGAGAGAAAGACACAGGGATGGAAAGGGAATGTGGGGAGAAAAGGGAAACAGGAGAGAAAGACACAGGGATGGAAAGGGAATGTGGGGAGAAAAGGGACAGGCAGCAAAGAGGCAGGAAAAGAGAGAGAGATGAAAGTCGCCCTATAAACACACCGAAAACAAGGACCCAGAAAAACACCAAAGGCGCGCTGACGGCCGATTCATGTCAGTGTATGGTAAAACCCACCACAGTATTGTAAAGCAATTAGCCTCCAATTAAAATAAATAGATAAACCGAAGGCGGAGGGAAGGCTGCGCCTGGGGAGAGAGGGGCACGTACTACTGAACGAGGATTTTCACCAGGTTAATGTGGCCGCAGGTGGCCGCGGCGTGCAGGGGCGTCCACAGCTCGTTGTCCTTGGCGTTCACGTTGGCACCGTGCGAAAGGAGCAGCTTGACAATTTCCTCAAAGTTGTCGATGCAGCACTGCAAGGTGGACACAGGCAGGGTCAGCTCCGGGCAGGTCACGACGAGGGCACACCCAGTTCCCGACAAGGACAACGGAGCCAAGCTGCCTGGGTTTGAATCCAGCTCCATTACGTGTGTGCTGTGTGATCACGGGCAAGCCACGTAACCTTTCTGAGCCTGTTTCCTTGTGAGTAAGTTAATAATGTACAAGGTAAAAATATAAAAGCAATATAAAGAATAAAGTCAGCTGTAAGATGCTTCGCAAATGTTGGTGGAATGGGATGAAATTTCGAACAAGGCTTTAAAACCTTTCCTTTTTAATTTCAGAAGGCTTTCTTCAAACAAAACTGTAAGGAGAACTTTAAGTTAGATAGCCAATAAATTCAAGCAGGGAGGCTCAGGCTGAATGAAGCTGGGGTGTGTGTGGGTGGGGTCCCCCTCCCCATCAATGGCCCCCCTAGATTATAGTTTGAAACCTCTGACTTAGGAATTTCTGACCCAGAAGCTAGTTCTTGGGGAAGTCCCAAGTCATGAAGCCTCCCCCTAAAAACCCAGCTCCGCCCAAGGGCTCTACTGGGTCCTGACAGAGTCCCTGTGAGGAAAGAGCCATGTCTGTCCTCCCACTTCTCCACATGTGGGTCATTCCCAATGAGAAGGCAGCTTACAGAGAGATACTGGGCTCCAAAAGCCACTGAAGCCCCCAAACTCCAGCGAGGGAGAGTGAAAGATTCCAAGGAGACAGAGGGAGCTCAAGCTGGGGCCATGAGCAGAGAGAGGTGAGGATAGAGAAGGCAGAAGACGGGGATCCACTTTGCAGGCTGCAGGAAGGATCTCAGATGACCGCCGGAGAAATCAGCAGGGGACAGGGCAGCAGACCTGTGGCTCAGAACTGCCCATCCAGGGACGGCTCTGCCCTCAGTGCGTGGGAGACACTGCAGAGTTATACTCAGAGAAGCAGCACCTCTGACTATTTGTTTTTTAAAAAAAGTCCCTCCTCCAGCTGCATGTGGAGAACAGACTTCCATCACAAGCTTCTGGAGGGAGAAGAGGGAGAATGAGGAACTATGTCAAAATCACCCCCACTTAAGAGATGATGGCAGCCTGACCTACAGAAGTGACCGCAGGCATGGGGAGAAGTGACTGGATGCTAGCAGAAAGAGCGGGGCCACCTGTGGGAGCCCAGGGCCTCAGGGGGGTGCGGGGACAGGGTGGCACCACGGCCCCCACCCCCATTCCCTGCAGAACCAGGGGTCAGAGGGACGTCCTCGGTGGTCCAATGGTTAAGACTCCAAGCACCCAGTGCAGGGGACCTGGGTTCATTCCCTGGTCAAGGAACTAGATCCCTCATGCCACAACTAAAAGATCCTGCATTCCACAAGTAAGACCTGGTGCAGCCAAATACATACTTACATACATACCAAATACATACATCCATACATACCACACACATACACACCAAATACACACATGCATACGTACCAAGCACACATATACGTACCAAACACACACACATACACACAAAATACATGCTTACATACATAACAAATACGTGCATGCATACATACATACCACACACATACATACCAAATACATGCTTACATACATAACAAATACATGCATACATACATACATACCAAATACATACATATATATTTTAAAAAGAAAAAAAGAATCGGGGGTCAGCCCTGGACATATGAGACATATAGGAAATGAGCAGAGATGGTGCCAGGTTCTCTTTATGCACCATCTGACCTGGGGTTGGCTGGGTCTGGGGGCATCTCTCCAGATAGGAGAGTCAAGGGTGACCCAGTGGAGCAGAGCACTGCCTCAGGTGGTCGAGAGAAACATGCAGTGGCATGGTACCGCCAGCAGAGGGCGCCAAAAGCACCAGAGTGAAGCAGTCTGGAAAGGCGAGGGTCCCCCGGTGGGCGGTCACTGGCAGATGAGTTTGGGATGGCCTGGTCCATAGGAGGAGCCAGGAGCAGCCCAGACTGTAGGGTGAGGGGACAGGAGGGCCAGAGATCCCACCACGAGGGGCTGCAGAAATAAGACAGGCAGGGCGGTGGACAGGTGGAACGATTACGCACATAGAATTGCAGTCGTGTGAGAAAGATGCCCAGGGGCTGGGTCAGTTTGCAGCTGGGAAACTCGACCTGAGTACGGGCTGGGTTGGGACCTGGGTGCAAGAGTGCAGTGGGGGCTGGTACGTGGTGGAGGGGGGCAGCGTCCTCGCCCACATTCCCCAAGGTGGGCCATAGCACCTGGCACCGATGACTCCTCCCGCCCCCTCACTTCCCACGTTCAATCCATCACCGGCTGTGGATCGCGTCTCCTGACTGCTGTCCCCATCCCCACTGCCCTGGCCGAGGCTTCATCATCTCTCTCTTTCTCCCTGTCACTCCCCTTTCACACACCCTCAGCCAGAGAGAGCTTCCTTGTTAACCCAGCCATACTGCTCTCCGTTTACAAAACCTCTGAAGGCTCCCTGTTGCCAAAAGCAGAAAATCCATAGGAAGCTCTTGTCCCTGTGCTCCTTCGTTGTCCTGGAGCAGTAGTGATGATGACAATGACAACAATAACAACAGCCCCAGAATAGCAGTAATAGTAACAGGTCACATTGCCAATAATAGGAGTTAATGCTTTTTGAGGAGCTACTAGGGCCATGCACTTTGCTAACTTTTGGCCATGCATTGCCTCAGTGAATCCTCAGGAAAACATTTTCAGGGCTCCGTAGCCATCTAGGGCTAGAAGCTACGGAGCTGGACAGTGTCCATATGCAGAACATGTCATCATCATAAAGGTTGTATTGGACAGTGCTGCCCTGAACCTCAGTTTCCTGAGCTGTAAAACGGGGATAATAGTATTTCAAAGAGTTCTTGTGATGATCAACCCACGCTTCACATATGTGAAGTGGTTTTGTTAAGAAGTGAACATATGACACATTTTCATAATCATGAATGAAATTCATTCAATCGTATCTCTTTGTGACCCCATGGACTGCAGCCCACCAGGCTCCTCTGTCCATGGAATTCTCTGGGCAAGAATAATGGAGTGGACTGCCATTTCCTTCTCCAGGGGATCTTCCCAACCCAAGGATTAAACCTGGGTCTCCCGCATCGCAGGCAGATTCTTTTCCATCTGAGCCACCAGGGAAGTCCCTCCATAATAATAATATGTAATATTTATCCAGTGTCAGATGATGCCTATAGGGTTTTGTATATTTATTTAATCTTCACAACAATCCAGTGACATGGGTACTTGTTATGCCTCTTTTACAGATGAGGAAAATGAGGCACAGACAGCTTAAGCAACTTGCCCAAGGTCACACAGCTAGACCCTGTGGATGCATGAAGCCCCACGAGACAGAAGAGAAGCCAAGAGGGCACACAGGGAGCTCCCAAGCCAATGGCTGAGGGTGGGGACTTGCCCCCGGGGCTTATGGGTAGGGCAGTGGCTACCTTTCCCGCCCTCAGAGGGAGATGGAGAAGGTCTCGCCAGCCCAGGCTTCCAGAGCCTGGCCAGGCCACCTTCAAGTCCACCTGCTCTGAAACTTGGGCCAGGGCACAGGGAGGTTCAGCGTGTTCACTCATTAACTCAGCAGGCACATATTGAGCACCTACTTTATGCCAACATGGTGGGGGACAAAGTGGATACACCAATGAGAAAGAGACATTATAAGCTCTGCCCTCATGCAGTGCAGAGTCTTGGGTAACCAGAGACCAACACTAAATGGTCCCACTAATGGCTGGAAAGCTTCCCTGATAGCTCAGTTGGTAAAGAATCTGCCTGCAGTGCAGGAGACCCCGGTTCGATTCCTGGGTCAAGAAGATCCACTGGAGAAGGGACAGGCTACCCACTCTAGTATTCTTGGGCTTCACTTGTGGCTCAGCTAGTAGAGAATCTGCCCGCAATGCAGGAGACCTGAGTTTGATCCCTGGGTTGGGAAGATCCCCTGGAGAAGGGAACGGCTATCTACTCCAGTATTCTGGCCTGGAGAATTAAGAGTCAGATGCGACTGAAAGACTCGCACTTTCACTTTCACTGGCTGGAATGACAGAGGCGCTCAGAGGATGTAACAGCACAGCTCTCAGACTCTAGCTGTGCACACACCTCAACACTGGGTGAGATGCGATGGGGAGCAGAGAGTGTGTGCAAAGGACCGAAAACTCAAGTAGCTGAAGGCCTGGCGGTCAGCATGGCCGGCTCGGCAGGACACTGGGGTGCTCCTTACCCTTAGTGTTATGCGAAGACATGGGACTGCTCTGAGTAACATCAGCAGATGTTGGGTCTGAGCATCCCTGCGGCCACAGCACGGAGGGTGGATCAGGGCAGGATGCCTGAATGCTGGGGCCCAAGGAAGGGGCTGCTGCAGCATGAGATGATGAGAAATGTCAGCCAGAGCAGCCCCTCCTCAGCAAAGCGGGGGTCTGGGCCCATCTCACTGCCCTAAAGAGGCTGTGTGTTATGACAGCACACGGTTCCTGGCCAGAGTCCAAAGCAGTGTGACCTTAGGCAGGTCCCATAACCTCCCTGTCAATCACTGCTGTCACCAGGGTGGTCGGATGCCTTGGTGGGTGTGAACAAATGTGCTTCGTACACTGTCAAGCTCTGAACAAACTTGCTTTGTGTGTCAAACACTTTGCCAGGCAGCGACGATGCAGCAGACAAAGGCTCCCTGTCCCCGGAGGCAGTGTGTGCGCCATGCACGTGGGCACGGGGCTCTGTGGGCGTGTCTGTAACAGACACACTCGTCTCCAGGGCAGACAAGAGCCTTTCAGAAGTGGCAGCTGCAGCTCCCCTCCCCCTCCTCCCTGAGGGTCCTGGGCAGGAAAAAGCAGGGAGGGAGATGGGGCATGTGTCTAGGTGGGGAGCAGGGAGTCAGGGGTCCTAGCAGGTCCTCACCTGGTGCAGGGCGGTGAGTCCATCTTCGTTGCACAAATCAGGGCTGACCTTATTCTTCAGGAAGTAGCGCACTGCAACAGAGGGGAAGAGGTGACTGTCTTGTCACACACTGCATGTGCAGGGGTGGGGGGACCCAGGTAAGACCCACTGTCCCCCCGGTCCTGGCACCATCAGTCGTATTTACTCCTTACAAACCTCCTGCCTCTATCCTCCCCGACCCGCTCAAACCTTAGTTCGCATCCTGGACCCAAGTGCAAAGGGAAAGATGCGGGGGTCTGCACACACATACAGATACAACTTCTTTACATTCAAGTCTACCCGCTCAGAGACTCGGACCACGGCACAGGGAGGCATCAGTGAGTTCATTCATTAAGTCAGTATGCACATATTAAGCACCTACTGTATGCCATCGTGGGGTAGAGTGGTGAGATACACCAAGGAGCAAGAGACATGGATTCTGCCTTCGTGCGGCTGAGTTTGGGAAATGAAAGACCGACATCCAATGAGAAGATCCAGCAGCCCTGCAAGACCCTTCACAGACCTCCGTTTCTGGTCAGTCTCCAGGCAGGCCACTCCCCCAGGGTGAGGTGTCCCTGAGGCCAGTGGGATGAAGCCCATGGTTTCCCTTCTGGTCCATCTTACCCTTCCCTGTTCACATGGCTCCAAAGCCGAATGTAGAGCCTGCGCAAGCCTGTCCCCAGATCCAGCTTCCCAAGGGTGGACCATGCAGCAAGAAAGTGCACCTCTAGGCTGAAGGGGCGACCACAGGATGGCTGTTTGCAGAGCCAATGGAGGAACTTGGCTACACAAGCTGGCTGAGGCCCTCATGATGCAGAGAAAGCCAGGGACAGAGGCTAGGGTCCTGCAAGTGCAGGAGCAGGCCAGCCCTGGCCCCTTGGAGCCCCTCCCATGCCCACCTAGTCTGAAAGTGTGAGTCAGCTGTGTCCGACTCTCTGAGACCCCATGGACAGAGAAGCCTGGTGGGCTACAGTCCATGGACCCTATGGACTGTAGCCCACCAGGTTTCTCTGTCCATGGGATTCTCCAGGCAAGAATACTGGAGTGCGTAGCCATTCCCTTCTCCAGGGGGGTCTTCCCGACCCAGGGATCTGGTCTCCCTCATTGCATGCAGATACTTTTATCATCTGAGACACCACCTTGTCTGGCTCCCTCAAAACACTAGCCGAAGTGCGCCTCCCCTAATGCCCATGGCGGGGCGGTGTCTCCGCGCCACCACCCACACGCTGGGGCAGGGCCACTGTGGTTTCCTAGCCGATTTGCCTCTGCTTGGGGACAAACTCGAGTGAACTGTGAAGGGTAGAGGGCAGGTCATCCATTCTGCACGCTGAATATCCGCTGGGCAACCCCAGAGGGTGCGGGGGAGGGAGATGAGGTCTCCGGAACCTCAATGGGATGGGGGCTGTCTTCATTAGGCGCAGATCCAGGAACCTCAGGCCTGGCAGCACCCTTGGCCTGAGTGTGACCAGAGGTCCCTGCAAGGGGGAGGCTGAGGTCTCCACCCAACTTCCTGGCAAGAGGTGACATCTCCCACACACTTGCCCAAGATGCTTTCATCACTGCTGGGGGTCAGGGGGACAAGGGGCTTATATATGGTTTACACTCAGGTCCTCTGGAGCTGCCCTGTCCACTAGGGAACCACTGGCCACAGCGAGCTCTTGGGGTTTTTCAAACGTTAACTTGTAAAAATTCAAAATTCACTTCCCTCAGTCACTCTGGCCACATTTTAAGGACTCAAAAGCAAAAGTGTTAGTTGTTCAGTTGTGTCCGACTCTTTTGCAACCCCATGGACTGTAGTCCGCCAGGCTCCTCTGTCCATGGAATTCTCCAGGCAAGAGTACTGGAGTGGGTTGCCATTTCCTACTCCAGGGGATCTTCCCAACCTAAGGATCGAACCCAGGTCTCTCGCATTGCAGGCAGATTCTTTACCATTTGAGCCACCAGGAAAGCCCCCAACAACTACAGGTGGCTACCATATTAGAAGGAAATGGCAAGCCATTCCAGTATTCTTGCCTGGAGAATCCCAGGGACAGAGGAGCCTAGTGGGCTGCCCTCTATGGGGTCGCACAGAGTCGGACATGACTGAGGTGACTTAGCAGCAGCAACCATATTAGAAAGTGCACAAATAGAACATTTCCCATCTTCACAGAAAGTTCTATTGGACATCACTGCTTTGGGGCATTACACAAGGAAATTAACTGCATCACCAACTGCTCAGACCCTTCCGTGGCTCCCTACGGCTCTGGAAACAAGTGCAAAACCCTGACGATGGTGTAGAAGGTCCACATGATGTGTGCCCTGTCTGCAGGCCTCCATCTCGCACAGTTCCAGGGGGACCATTCATTCACATTGTGGCCTGTGAGAATGGCACCCCCTTAGGGCAGAGGAGTTCGTTCAGCCGTATATGGCACTCCCAACTTACCCGCCTCTCCAGTCTTTTTCTTAAATTTCAAACACCTTTCACAATAGTCTTTCGTCAGCTACAGAGTCACCAAATCTCCTTTGATTTCTGAGCTTTTGCACTGCCTGTTTCCATTACCTGGACAACTCAGTCACCCATGCGTGCATGCATCCATCCATCTAGCCTCACCCACTCATCCACCCATCCACCATCCATCACCCACCTGCATCCATGCATCCATCCAGCCATCCACCATCCATCCATACACCCACTGGCATCCATTCATCCATCTATTCATCCACCCATCCACCATCTATCCACCCACCCTCATCCATTCATCCATCCAGTCATCCACCCATCCACCAATCATCCATCCACCCACAGCCATGCATTCCAACACACACACACACACACACATACACACATACACACACACACACCCCTGTCTCACTCCTCATCCTTTACATCTCAGCTAAAACTTCCCAGATGAAGCCACTCCCCCATTATGCACACCCACAGCATCTACACATCTTGTATATAGCCTTAGCACAACCATAATTACATAACTATCTGGGTAATCATGGTGGGCTTTGGGTCTGTCTGCTGTGACCTGGCACTCACTGCTGAGGTCTGGCACACAGTTAATCCTCAACAAGCCTTCCAGGACCCTGACTTACTTGGTGGCCTCCTAGCTCAGTCCAAGGACACAGCTTATCCATCTTTCAACACAGTAGACCACCCTGTAGGGCTGACCCGAATGGCTCACATCTACAGTATTCAGCACGACCCACAGGGACTTCCTACCAGGATGCACAGTACCGGTCTCAGCCTCAAGGCCATATTGAGAACATTATGGCAAAGCCACTAATCACTGTGGCCCAGCCTATCCACAGGCCACAGGGGTGTCCTGGGCCTGACAGCTGGCCTTTGGAAGAGAAGTGACCACAGTGTCCCTGTGCATCATGGAAGGTTCTGGAAGGTTCTGCTCCCATTAGGCCAGGGTTCAGATCCCTTGGGGGTGGCTGGTGAACTAGGATTCCGGTCCAGGAGACACTCTTTGAGGCAGAAATTAAGTGTCGGCTGCCTAAAGCAGTCTTTGTGTGCAGTAATTATTAGGGTGTTCTCTGTGCGATGTGGGAACCTAAGACATATAATTACTCCAATGTCGGGCAGTTATTTTCAGCCCAAGAGGTGGGACAAGTCATCTCCGTCTCTAAGGAGCCGTCGACAGTCATGATCCAAGGTCCCCCTCTGTTGGTTCTACTTGTACTTTAGTTGGGAGCCTGGTTCTGGACACAACCCGCTGGAGCAAAGACTCCACCATCCAGGACCTAGCCAGGCTTTCCTGCCTCTGGGGTTCAACAATAAAACGATTCTTCTGGACTTCCCTGGTGGTCCAATGGTTAGGAATCTGCCTGCCAATGCAGGGGACGTGGTTTGAGTCCCTGGTCTGGGAAAATTCCACTGCCGCAGGGCAGCTAAGCTCATGTGCCACCACCACTGAGTCCACAACTCTAGAGCCCGTGCTCTGCAACGAGAAGCCACCGCAATGAGAAGCCCACACACCGCAACTAGAGGGAAGCCCCTGCTCATCGCAGCCAGAGAAAGCCCTCTCGCAGCAATGAAGACCCAGTGCAGCCAAAAATAAATAAAAAATTTTTAATGTTAAAAAATGATTCCTCTACTCCTCTATCAACACTGTCTTTTTACTGAGCCCCTCCTATGCACCCGGGTCGATGCAGAACTGCTTTGTTTCATGGGTTCACGTCTAATCACTCCTCCTATGGAGAAAAGGAAAGTACAGCTCACCGCCACACGAGACCCAGTAGAGGAAATCAGACTCTCTGATTTCTAAGCCCAGACTCTTGACCACAAGTCTGCTCTTTTCTGCCCCCGGGGCCAGGCATGGCGACCAGCAGTGCTGGAGTATTCAGAGCTGGGCTAAACGCTGATGTGGGGAGGAGGATGATGGGAGCGTGGACACAGTGACCTCTGCTCTGTGAGCATCAGAGGCCCTTGAGTCCCAGGCCAAGTCTCTTCTTGCAGACAGAGGGGCTCAGAGATCTACAGCCAGGACAGCAGAAATACCGCAGGCCCCAGGGGACATGGAGAGACATCTCAAGGGACAAGTTAAAGACAAAGTTGCTTCCTCTCACTCCCTACTTAAAACTCTCCTGGCTCCACATTGCTCTTAGACTAGAGTTCAGGGCTTCCCTGGGGGCTCCGTGGTAAAGAATCTGTCTGCCAATGCAAGGGACGCAGTTTCGACTCCTGGTCCAGGAAGATCCCCCGTGCCATGGAGCAACTGAGCCCATGCACCACAACTGCTGAGCCTGTGCTCCAGAGCCCAGGAACTGCAACTACCGAGCCCACGCACCGCAACTACTGAAGCCGGTGTGCCCTACAGCTTGTGTTCCTCAACAAGAGAAGCCACGGCGATGAGAAGCCCGCACACCGAAACCAGACGGTAGGCCCTGCTCACCACAACTCAGCAACAGAGGCCCAGCACAGCCTAAATAAATAAAATCATACATAAAAGAGTCGCGTTCAGAATTCGTCCTTGGCCTTCACTGGGTCAGCAAACTATGGCCATAGGCTGTATGTGGCAGGCAGCCTGTTCCGATAAATGAAAATTTCTTGGAACACATCTGCACTCACTCATTTACATATTGCCTGTGACTGCTTTTACCCCACAACACCAGAGTTGATTAGTTACAGCAGAGACGTATGGCCCAGACAACCTAAAATATTTACTTTTAATATCTGGCTTTTTACAGAAAAGACTTGCTGACCCTGGTCTTCACAGTCCTGCATGGTGTGGTCTTGCCTACAGGGCTACCATCTTGCTATTTTCATCAGAGTCTATGGGAATGGATTGCTCTGAAGTTGTGCAGTGTGCAGCCCGCTCAACTGGACCTAGCCATCCTATATCCCTAACTCTCGAGGCTCTTCTCTTGCTTTCTGAACACCTTGCACAATAGAGGTAGCTGGCTTAGGGGGATCTGAGGGGTTGGTCGGGGCTCAGAAAAGACAAAGGCAAGAAGAGCACGTGCTCCTCTCCAGGTGGACGCGCCCACCACTTCCTGGTCGCCCACCCCCTGGTCTGCTCCCTGCCTCCCCAGCCCCGACAAACACCAGGCTTGCTCATCAGTTTGTCCACATGACCCAAGAGTCCCCATGCATTTGTTCAGCTGTGACTTTAGGCAAGTTATTCCTCTTCTCTGGGCATCAGTGTTCTCATCTGTAAAATGGGGATCACAATAGCATCTCCTTTGTGGGGATGCCATGAGGGTTAAGCAAGAACCCCTGAAAGCTACTACTATCATTTATATTAAAAACAACATCAACCACTGAGCTCCTGCTTGGTCCTACTCTGTGCTGGGTGCTAGAAATGTAAACGTGAATATCTGGCATTTCTCAAGAGCCCCTGACCTGGTCTTAAAAGACAAGGACCATCTCTCTCCAGGGGGCTCTGAGCATCTGCTGGTTTAAGGACCACAAGTAAGGCCACAGCCAATGTCCCCACCATCCCCCCCATACAGGCGAGACCCCACTGAGATGGTAACGAGGTGGCTCCCGCCCTCCCCTCGTGTATTCCTGCGCCTGGCACCAGCCCCGTTGCTCCGCCCACACCTCCCTGGCAATCTGGCTGGAATCTGGGCCAAGCAGGGCCATCTGCTCCCCTCTGTCTCCAGCTGTAGCGAGCAAGCTGAACCGGCCCATCTCGGCAGGAAGCTGGTGGCGGCTGCCTTTGCAGGGAGAAATCACTGCTGACAAGCTTGTGTTTTCTTTGCTACCTGACCCACTCCACCCCATCGAGCAGACTGCCCGACCTCGGGCTGGTCAGTGACGTGCAACCACAGGTGTGGCTCCTGTCTTGGGCAGTGGGGCACAGCAAGGCAAGAGGTATCTGCCTACTGGATGGATGGACCTTGGACAATCTACATCTGCCGGGGGTGCCCTGGGGCTGAGCTGCTGCCGCCTGGCCACCTGACTTCCATCCACAATCATGTTCGTGGGACACCCACTCACCAGGCCCTCCTCCCTTTCCATCTCGCTTCCTTTCCTGCCCAGCACTCAGCAACGAAGCCTCATCCTCCCACTGCCTCCTAGGCGCTGCATGATCTAGTTTCTGCCCCTTTCCACCCCCACTTTATCCCACCCGCACCTCCTCCCTGAATCCCTCACCAATTCAGTCACACTGGCTTCTTCCATTTCTTAAAGCAAGACAAAAAGTGAGCTCCTCAAGGCCTTTACACAGAGCTTTCTGCACCTGGAACCCTCTTTCTTCCATGACTTGAGCCAGCAAGCTCCTCTTCATCCTTCCAATTCTAGCTGAAATGTCACCTCCTCCATGAGGCCTTCCAAGATCACCCCAATCTCAGTCAAGTTGCCTGAATGATTCTCTCCCACAGTATCCTGGACGTTTGCATTTCTGCTTTGCAGTAGTGCCTACTGCAACCCATACTTACAGGGTCATTAGTGAGCATATATTAATTATATAGTTATATGTTTAGTTTTTTTAGACTCCATGAGGGCAGGGATCCCCCACTGACTGGTGTTCCCAGTGTCCAGAATGGAGCCTGGCTCAGAGCGGGGGCTCAAGAAATATCCATTGTAGTGAGAACACCTGAAATCTACTGTCTTAGTAAATTTCTAGTACTGAGGACAGCATCCTTATTAGCTATAATCATCACGCTGCACACTGGCGCTCTGGATGTAGTCATCCTACATAATGGCAACTGTGTACCGTCTCGCCAATATCTCCAAAAAAATGTAACCTACACGAGGAAACTGGAGAAGGAAGTGGCCATCCACTCCAGTATTCTTGCCGGGAGAATTCCATGGACGGAGGAGCCTGGCAGGCTACAGTCCTTGGGGTCGCAAGAGCTGGACATGACTTGGTGACCAAAGAGAGCGAGAGACTGAGGAGATGGATGTGTTAATTAGCTTAACTGTACTGACCGTTTTTCTCAACGTCATGTTGTACACCGTAAATATGTACAATTTTTATTAAAATTTTAAACAACCTATCGTGTGAGGGAGCAAAGGTAGGAAGGAACAAGAGGAGAGAGGATGGCTCTGGGGGTCCATGGAGCTCCTTGTTCCAACTCTTCATTCCAGGGGCCATGGGACTGTGGGACATGGTCTCCCACTGGGGACATAGGCATAGTCCCGCAAACACAACACAAAGAGTGTGACTCAAGGACTGAAAAGCAACAAGCATGGATTTTGCACAGACATGCAACAGCAGATACCCCTCCTTGAGCCTCCAGTGGCGGTGCAGCCAGACCTGGCAGTTGAGCAGCAGCCCACTCCCAGGCCAGGTACCAGACACCCATCATGACCCTTCTGCCCCGGATCTCAGTCCTCAGTCTACCCTACACATTTGGTGTTCTTTCTATAATTCAGCACTGACTGTGTTACAGGCACTATCTTAGGAGCTTTATGTCTATCAAATTCATTAGTCCTCCATTTACATCTATCAACCCCATAAATCCACTTATGAGGACCAATGACCTGCTATTATCAATTAACTGCCTGCCATTATCACCCCAGTTTACAGGTGGGAAAACCGAGGCTCGGGCTTGAGCTCGTGAAAATGACTTGCCCAAGGGCACGTGTCTAGGAATGGCAGAGCTGGGATTTTTAACTCCCAGATTCTGACTGTCTCCAAAGGCTGCTTAACCACTTTGCTAAAATCATGCCAAACAAGGACCTGGGGAAGGGAAGGTGGGCAGCCAAGAAATGTGTCAGATGGATGCAGATATGAGCGTGAAGAGAGCCACAGAGCTGACAGAAAGCTAGAGGAAAGGTCAAGATTGTTACCAACAGTTCAGCATCCAGTACATGATAACAAGAGGATGATCACTAACGGTCATCCCCGAACCTTCTCTTTAGAGCAGTTTGCAGGTGAGGACTGTGGGGCAGGAGGTTAACACTTAGCCCGAGGTCCCATGGCAGAGGAGTGGGGACTTCGGGGAGGACCCTGAGCACCACCACTTCCTCTGTTGGTCTTCCTCCTGCATCTCCATTCCTGGCAGACCCTACCCCTCCCTTGATGCACCCCACCCCAAGCATCCTCAGGGCCTGCCTCCAGCTGCTGCACCCCACCCACTAGGCTGCGCCTCCTCCACGGAAAATCATGCCCCCACTGGTCACACTTCCTTTCCTTCCTCACGTCCCAGGTCTGCTTTGCTCAGTCTCATGGGATCCAGCACCTGCAGTCTGGTCAAACCGGATCCTTGGGTCCCCCTTCCCCCTCTGTGTCCCACCCCCCAGGGTGCTGGCAGGGCTGCAGGGGGCCCAGCGTGCTGCTCTGACCCTGCTTGAAGGGCCAGCACTCTCAGGAAGCAGTCTCTTTCCTCTCCTCCCAAGTCAAGGTTGTCCTGGGTCCTCAGCGCACTGTGCTTCCCCAGTCGCTCCACTGAGCAACTTCAACCTTTCCACCCACCACTGCTCCTCCTCGGAGCAGAAAGAGCCAGAAATAGCTGCTTCCAGGGGAGCCCAGCCGCCTTGGGCCGGGGGTGGAGTCAAGTCTAATGGTGGCTTCTGCAGGGGCTGGTGCCTCCCATCCCAGTGGCAGGAAGTTCACCCCAGGATCCCAGGCCATGACTCAGCCAAGGTGAAGGATGGGCAAGGAAGACCTGGGTTTCCTTCAAAGTCACAGTCCCAGGCCCAGGGCCCAGGAGCCAGCCCTTGTTCTTCCCCGGGAAGCCCCCCTCCAGGGCCCATGTGAGGAGAGGAGAAGGCCGGACAATAACCAGTGTTGGTGAGGATGTGAGGAAGTGGAACCCTCGTACACTGCTGGTGGGAATGTAAAACGAGGCAGCTGCTGTGGGAAAACTGGCAGTTTCTCCAAATATAAATAAAGGTTTACCATATAACCCAGCGATTCCACTCTTAGCTCTAGACCCAAGAGGAACGAACATATATGTCCACACAAAAACTAGTATCTCGATGTTTATTTACATTATTTACAATAGCCCCAAAGTGGAAACAAGCCAAATGTTCATCAGTGGAGAAATGGATAAAATGTGGTATACTCATACCATGGAATATTATGTAGCCACAAAGAGGAATGAAGTGCTGACACGGGCTACCCCACGGATGTTTCTTGAAAACATCATGCTAAGTGAAAGAGGCCAGTAAAGAAAGATCACATATTGTGTGATTCCATTTATAGGAAGTGTCCAGAATAGGTAAACCCATAAAGACAGAAAGTAGATTAGTGGTTGTTAGGAGCTAAAGGGAGCAGGGAATGAGGAATGACTGCTTATGAGTACAGGGTGTCCTTTTGATGAAACTTCTCTGGAACTATTAATAGATAGTGGTAATTGTTATACAACCTTGAATGTTATACAACCTTGAATGTGAGTGCAATAAAGACCACAAACTGCACACTTTAAAGAGGGAATTTTGTAGCATGTGAATGCTACCTCGATTTTCTGTTTAATTTTTTTTTTTTTTTGGCTGTGCTGGGTCTTCACTGCAGCTCTTGAGCTTAGCTGCCTTGTGACATGTGAGATCTTAGTCCTCCCACCAGGAATCAAATCTCTGTGCCCTGCATTGCAAGGCGGATTCTTAAACACTGGACTACCAGGGAAGTCTCAATATCTCCATTTTAAAAGGAGAGCAAAGGGGTCTATGCTGGCCTGGAGCATCACGCTATAAACTCATTTCCCTACCAGCCTGGGAGTTCTGAGAGGTCAGTACAGCATCTGTCCAGTTCACTGCTGTACCCACGTGCTGAGGACAGTACACAGTAGGTATTCAATCCTTACTTAATGGAAACGGGAGGAAGGAGGAGGCCACTGGCCACTTGGACCCTAAGTGATCTGGTTCCTGCCCACCTTTCTTGGAATCATCCATCCCTGCCACCATGGACCCTTCAGGACCACCCAGGCACCACTCTGTCCCTCTCTTGCATCTGTGGGCCTTCTCATGCGCTATTCCCTCTTTCTCTGCCTTCACTTTACCTGGTTAATTCTTCCTTTTTATTATTTATTTATTTGGCTGCATCGCATGGGATCTTTGATCTTCATAGCAGTGTGTGGGATCATTATAGTTGCATGCAGACTTTCAGCTGTGGCATGTGGGGTGGGGGGTGGGCATGGATCCATGACCAGGGATCGAACCTGGGTCCCCTGCACTGGGAGCACAGAGTCGTAGCCACTGGACCACCAGAGTTAAACCTTAACCAGGCGTCTGTGTAAATGTCTCAGCTTACACATCGCTTCCTCCATGAAGTCACCCCAGGCTGGGCCAGATACCCTTCTCAGGTGTTTTCTCAGGTCCCTCCACAAGAACCCTTAACACCATAATGTAGTTGTATATGAATCTGTGTCTTTTCTAGACTATCAACTCTGGAGGAACGGAGAAGTAGGAACCACAAACTTTCTAGCCACCGTGACATAGGTTCCTGGTCAGTATGTGATGGTCACAGGAGTCAGGGGAGCCTGCCTGGCATCTAACCAAGCCTCAGAACTGGCCAGAGCATCTCTCTTGGGTTATTTCATGCTTTGTCCTCCAATCAATGCTCCCAGGCTGGCCCAGAGACCTTTCTGCCTCAAAATCTTCATCCCTTGGCCTAAACAAAGAAGCCTGTTTCTCTCTTAGCATCTCTGTTACCCGAATGATCATGAGGACAAGAGTGCCAAGAATGCACTGACAGGAAGCTCTAATCTTCTCCCTTCTAGAAACCCTAAGCCCAGGGCACATGGCTGAGCTGGGCAGTTGTTGACCAAGACCCATGTCAACTATCCAAATGCATTTGGAAATATGTAACTTGTATTTAGCATTAGGAGGGTGCCAGGAAAATTATTTCAGACCCTTCAGACTATAAGATCCTTGTGGGAAAATCTTGCCTGACTTTTTATCTGCAATATCCAGCACCTAGAGTAAAAGGTCAATAAATATTCATTGAGAGAATGAACAAATAAAAGTTCTGGTCTTCTTCTAAAGAAAATAAAACTAAAGTGACCAGGGAAATTTAACAAAATAAGAACAAGATCTATGTGAGGAAAACTACAAAACTCAGATGAAACCAAAGAAAATTTAATAAAAGGAGAGATATTCTATTTTCATGGATAGGGAGACCTCATACTATCAACAAGTCAGTTCTTCCCAGTTTGAGCTATAGAATCAATACAATCCCAATCAAAAATACAGCAAATCACTTTATGAACACTTTATGATTCTATTGTTTATATGGAGAGGCCAAAGACCCAGAATAGTAAACACAATATCAAGAGGAAAGGGACACATGTATACCTATGGCTGATTCATGTTAATTTATGACAGAAACCAACATAATATTGTAAAGCAATTATCCTCCAATTAAAAATAAATAAACTTTTTAAAAACTTAAAAAAAGATACTTGAGGAGTGAAATGAAGTTGGAGGACTGATACTAACAGACTTCAAGACTTAGTATAAAGCTATAGTAATCAAAGCGGTATGGTATTGGTGAAATAATAAACAAATAGATCAGTGGGACAGTATATAAGCTCAGAAATAGACCCTCATACATATAAACAACTGTTATCCATTGCTGGTGGGAATGCAAAATAATATAGCTACTTTCAGAGGTTTCTTATAAAACTAAACATACTCTTAACGTACAACCCAACAATCTCACTCCTTGGTATCTACCCAAAGGAGTTGAAAACTATATCCACACAGAAACCTGAATACAGACACTTATAGAAGCTTTATTCATCATCACCGAAACTGGGAAGTAACCAAGATGTCCCTCCATAGGTAAGTGGTAAACTGTGAGACATGCAGACAATGGAATATTATGCAGTGCTAAAAAGAAATAAGCTCTCAAGTTTAAATGCATATTACTAAGTGAAAGCGAAAGGCTACATACTATATGATTCTAACTATATGACATTCTGGAAAAAAAAAATTGGAGATAGTAAAATGATGGGTTGTTAGTTACCAGGAGTTGGGGAGGGGGAAGGCTTGAAGAGGCAGAGCACAGAGGATTTGGGGCGGGGCACTGAAAATACTCCAAATGATACCTTAAGGATGGATACGTGTCATTATATACATTTGTCCAAACCCATAGAAGGTACAACACAAGAGAGAACCCTAATGGAAACTATGGTCTTTGGATGAATATGACGTTATTAGTGTAAGATCCTCAATGGTAACACATGTACCACTGTGGTACCTGTTGTTGATAATAACATGTGGGCCCGAGGTGGAGGGGCGGGTATGGAAAATCTCTGTACCTTCCCTCCGTTTTGCTGTGAAACTACAACTGTTGGAAAAGAATAAAGACGACGTGAATAAGCAAACAAATAAAAAGAAACCAGGGAAGCCGATGTACAAAATAAGCTACAGCTAATCCTCTGGAAAAATGCATAGTCTTTCTGAAGTGTGGGGGCGGGAGAGGAATCACTTCATTATGCAGGAGCAGATATTTATGTACTAGATTTCCTCCAAGGCAGGGAGAACTAACTCATCCGACGTGGAGAGGACGTGGGTCTGCAAGGTCTCTCCACCAAAGCCGCAGAGACCTTGCCTGTGTGCGCATTCCTCTCCCTCCCTCCTCGGTCAGCTCCCTCTGTTACAGGCATCTTGCCACGCCCCTCCCCACCCACACACCTGCGGTACTTGATCTCCCGGACTCAAGGCAAGGACACTGTTGGTCCAGAAGCACGACTCTGAACATCCCCATTGCATTCACGAACACATCAGACTTCAGCTGTACCAGGTCCCCGTTCTTCACTAATTTTGCTTCCAGAATTCTCGAAGCACCTCCCTCTGCAGACCCAAGAATCTGATCTCCCTCCCTTCTGCCCCGCAGAGCCCTGCCGCCCGGGAACTCTCCAAGGTATTCGCTTTGCTCCCAATTCCCCTCTCTCCCCAGACGCCCTGCGCCGCTGCCTCTTCTTGAATCCCTGTTGATCTCCCAACTCCATCTCTCTCACCTCACTTCTCTTTCCTCAGTTTTTTTAAATGGCCCAATTATTTCATATCTCCAGGCAAGCAATAGATAAAAATATTTCCAGTCCTCCAGGTGGGAGCTGCATACACATAAACACTAAAATGGGTTCACAGCCATCATAATACAAGCATTTATTGAACATTTTTCACGTGTGAGGCACTATGCAGAGTCATTAAATGTCTCACCCCAGTTCATTTCCACAACAACCCAATAACTTAGGTGCTATTATCAGCTGATTCAAAAGAAAACTGATTTGCCCAAGCTTACTTAGCTAATTAAGTGTGTGTGTATGCTAAGTCGCTTCAGTCATGTCAGACTCTTTGCTACCCGTAGGGACCGTAGTCCACCAGGCTCCTCTGTCCATGGGATTCTCTAGGCAAGAATACTGGAGCAGGTTGCCATTTCCTCCTCCAGGGCATCTTCCTGATCCAGGGATAGAACCCGAATTTCCTGTAGCTGCTGCACTGCAGGCAGATCCTTTACCACTGAGCCACCAGGGAACTCAATTCTGGTCTGGGCAGTTCCAGGTACAACTGGTGGTTCTGGCATAACTAGTAATAAAAGATCCTCACCCAAATATAACCAAAACCAAAATCCAGTCCTATCAATATTTAGGTAGAGAAAACAAATTGCCTATGAAGGGGGAAATTCCCCCAGCTCCTGCCTGTCCACTTTGAACCTTCCAGCTGGTTTCCTCTGCTGTCCATACCACCCACTACGCTTGTCTGCCCAGCTCCTACATTTTCTCCTAAAGATGCTGGGTCTTGCTTTCTTCCCTCAACACAGAGTTACACAGGACAGGAACAAATCCCAGTCTGGGCTTCCTTCTGCCTGTCTGGCCAAGGAAATTATACAAGAGTTTTGAACATTTTAAAGGTAACCACCAGAGAAATTAACATCAGGATTTATATATTTCAGATCAGTGGCAAAGATAAATGCAAAAAAACATGGTATTCATGAAAGTCACAAAATGAAAGAAATAACATAGGAACATAAATGCCACAAAGCCTGAAATAAGATGACCAAAATGTAAACATCTTACAACAATAAACAAAATCATTTATTCTCCCTATAAAGCCGTGAAGATGTCATTGCCAAAAAGAAAAACGTTTGATTATGTGCTGTTAACCAGAGATACAGCTCAACAAAATAACAGTCTGAAAATAAAGGGATGCTCAAATATAAAACCAGCAAACGCAAACACAAGGAGAGCAGGGGTAGTGACACCACTGGGATGCAGAATAGAATTCAGGGCAAGAACAGGAGGCAATCAACTTCAGGATGATTATTTTAAAAATACTTCAAAAGGAAATCATAAACAGAAAACAGATCAGTGGTTGTCTGGGGCTAGCGGTGACGGGGGGAAAGGGAAGTTGTTATCAGTTAGGAAAACTTTTGACATCATAATCGGTAAAGCAAAATTCAGTGCAACACAAATTGTCAGTAAAGAAGTCAAAACCACAATTTTTGCTAGGAATCTTCAGTACATACACACCCTGAAGAAACGATCAGGTAGGAGGTGAGGGGCAAAGACATATTGACAAAGATGTTTACAACAGCCTTGTTTATATACACTGCTAAAAATTGAGAAATATTGGAAGCAACCCAAATGTCTAAACAATTTGAGATAGCTTAGATAAAATATGGAACATCCATATAATGGAATATTCCACAGCTGGTATCTTAGAGGAATTTTTAATGACATAGGAAAATGCTTGATATATAACACAGAATGGAAAAACAAAAAACCAAAACTATACATTCAATGCAATCTCAACTGGAAAGGAAAAACCGCATTGTGTCCACACAGAAACACACGTCTCATTGGAAATAAAAATTAAGATTTTAACTGTGGCTATCAGTGACTTTTATTTTATGGTTGCCAGAATTTTCCAAACATTTAAAACTATGTATAGATTACCTTTATAATCAGGATTTTCTGTTTTCACTATAAAACAAAATCCACACACAGAATGGTAGCCAAATGGTAAGAAATATATTCCTGCTAAGAGTTTTTAGGGCAGAAATGAGGTCTCAGGCTGGTTGACTCCATTAAGGAAATGCTGAAGCCAGGATTCTTATGTTGGGTAGGAAGTTAAATAGAAACCAACAATAATAATAACCCCTTTGTTGGTATCACAAAGTAGGCAAACTATGGTCCAATGGCCAAATCTTGCTACTATGAATTGCTTGTATATTAAGAATGCCTTCTGTACTTTTTTAATAGTTGGGGGAAAATCAAGGAGGAATAACATTTTGTGACATGAAAATTATATGATAGTCAAATATCAGTGTCCATAAGTGAAATGCAATTTAAAGACACACTTTATATATTGGTATATTGTCTACGGCTGCTTTCTCTGTAGTAACAGACTGTACCACCCACAGAACCTACAATATTTCTTATCTGGCCCTCTGCAGAAAAAAAGTTTGCTGATCTCTGGTGCCGCGCTTTTCTGCTAACAAAGCATGTTGAAAACCACAGTCGTTTAATTCTCATGATAAAAGTCTCAGGTAGAAGAGGAAGAAATCAGTGAATGTCCAAGGTAGACCAGGAGGTCCAAGGTCGTGGCCAGGAGGGGCATGAGCGGATTAGGCTCAATGTCTTCACCTGCCAAGGAATGAAGGGGGCACCAGCCCCCAAGAGCCAGCTATTCACTCACCTCGTTTCCCACCATCTCACCACCCCCAGCCCCAAAAGCATTTCCTGTCAAGAGCGTGACCTTCTGAAACCTGCATGGTGGAGGCTGCAGCTGCAAAAAAGATGGTATTTTTATCCAGACCCTGTTTCCTGTTTGCTGGTTGAGGGGTTTTATTTGCTGGTGTTTGGTTTTGTCGCTTCTGATACAGACTATCTCCCTTGTCGCATCAGAATAGAGATGCCTGAGTCCTAATAAGGATGCTGCCCACCATCAGGCCCACCTGCCCCGGGGCTGCCTGGTCCCTAGGACTCTCCCCTCCTGCCGCACTGCCTCCTGTGATGTCGAGATCCCCACCTTCTGCCCTCTCAGGAGCAGAAACCAGGGTGGCTGGATGGGCCAGGGGTGGGGGGTGGGGGCAACAGGAGCATTTCTGCTGCAGGAAATGGAAAAATCCACTCTCTTATCAAGAGGAGCTGCAGGGCCAGGAAGGGAGAGAGTCTGCAGGTTTTCCAGAGCTTCTAGAACCCACTGCTTTTAGCAAGGCCTGGCTGGGGAAGGACCAGCAGAGCTGCTGGAGGCAGTTAAGTGCGGGACTTGGGAGTCGCTTGCTGGGAATGTGCTCAGGACTTGGGGATCATTTGCTGATATTCCCAGCAATAGACAAACAGGCACTGGAGTCAACCCTCTGGACCCCAGGACTCAGCCAGATGTAGAGAGAAGCTACATCAGTTTCTAACAAGTCAGTGATTAACAGGAGTTCATACTCATTGCGTGCCCAGCACTGTGCAGGAGTTAGCTCACTGAAGCCCTACCCCTGGCCTGGGCAGGAGGGAGACAGCCTCTCTGATAGATGCTATTCATATTGTACAATTGAGGCACAATGAGTGTCATTAACTTGCCCCAAGCCGCTCATCTGATAAGAGACCCAGTAGCCCCACACTTGAGCTCTGGGCTTGCTCCGCCATGTTGGTTTCATGTCTCAGAGCTAGATCTGATCCCAGGTCCCAAGAGCTGGGAGTTCTGCAGCTCAGAGCATTATTCTTGTTTCCTGTTCTGCCACCACACCCAGAACCAGGCTCTGAGCCAGATGGATAAAAGGGCTGTCCTTTGCTACCTTCACTCCCATCCTGGACAGAGGCCACGAAAATGTACCACTGAGGGACAGGAAATCCACCTAAGCATTGCCCCTGCCATGAAAACACAGGTGGAGCAGCTAAGAATCCAGACCCCATTTCCCAGTGATCTGACCTCAGGGATGTCATCGCCTCTGTCTGAGCCTGTTTTCCTCATCTGTAAGAGAGGAGTTATAACCTCATGAGGCTATCTGAGAGATTATGGAGTAGATTAGTGTGTGTGTGTGTTAGTTGCTCAGTTGTGTCCTGACTTTGTGACTCCATGGACTATAGCCCACCAGCCTCCTCTGTCCATGGTATTCTCCAGGCAAGAATATTGGAGTGGGTTGCCATTCCCTTCTCCAGGGGAATCTTCCTGACCCAGGGATCGAACCCAGGTCTCCTTCATTGCAGGCAGATTCTTCCCTGGTGGTCTAAGCCACCAGGAAAGCTTCAGAGTAGATTATTACTGGTATTATAATAACAGGAGGAGTATTTAGCTAGTTGGCTCTGCCCCTTCTGAACAGTCATCCCACGGGAATGTGGAGCCCCGTCTTCAAGCCACCAAATGGTGGCTCCAAGTGGTGGGCACCTGTGGAGGTCTTGTGGGCTGACACGAGGTGGAGCCAAAGGGCACTGTGGCTGTGGCATCCAGTCCCCAAGACGCATGGCTTCCTCCTAAGGTTCCCACGCTTGTGCAAGTGCCTCACACACTGAATAGGACCGACTGCCAAGTGTCATCATAGGAGGGCATGTGCCCTGCGAGGCTGGGTCACAGCAGACACTGCAGGCTCCATCTTGCTCCCTGGGCCACTCGCTCTGGAGAAGGAGCTGCCATGCTGTGAGGACAACTTAGTCAGCCTTGGAAAGACCTCATCATGAGATGCTGAGGCCTCCTGCCAACAGCCACGTTGGAGCCATCGTGGAATCAGAGTCTTGAGCCCCAGTCAAGCCCTCAGATGATGGGCATCTGGGTGACATGCTGACTACAACCTCATGAGAGGCCCTGAGCAGGAACCACAGAGCCACCAGCCCAGGCCTCCAAGGTGCCCTAGAATCTGTGCCCTCTCCCCTCCCCATCGGTCAAATTTCTGTTAACCAGGGAAATTCTTCAGTAAACCCTACAGCTGACTAAGAGTTTCTATTTCCGCCCACAGGGTTGAAAACACATCAGGCGTCACCTGGGTCTCTGTCTCGCTCTGGAGGCACAACCGCATCTTCCCTGTTGTGTGAGGATGGGAGCAGGTGTTGAGGCACCTTCCTGGGCTGAGGGTACCCACGACCTGGCTGGAGAGAGGCGGGAGAGGAGACAGCGGCCACACACAGTTTCCTGAATCACAGACCTGCATGTGCTTCTCTCCCGCTCAAAAAAAAACCTCTCACGGCTGCCCATGGCCTCCACACTGTCAGGAGCCAGCCCAGTGATTCTCACTGTGTGGTCCCAGTAGTGGCGGCAGCACCTGGGAATTTGCGAGCAGCACAAATCCTGTGGCTCTGCCTCAGAAAAACTGAATCAGCAGTTCTGGGGGAAGCCCGGGCGCTCAGGTTTCACACTTGCCTCCAGCGATCCTGACGCTCCATCTCCTGTCTCCCCATTCCTTCCCGTGTCTCCCGTGCTCCGGAAACACCCAGTGTCTCTTCCTCCCGGCTCCACCCCAACGCCATGAATATTCCCTGACTACCAACTCCGTGCCAGGTGTGAGCACAGAGCAGGGAACAAGGCAGACATCAGCCCTGCTCTCCTCAAGCCTGCAACCTGCCCTACCCTCAGTCTGGAATATTCTTCCCTTCCCCTCATCAGCCAGATCCTCACCCAGCCCTCACGCCAGTGCGGGAGACACTTAACAATCACAAGGCGAACGTGAAATGAGTCGAGGAATATGTGACTGAATGCACCACCCTCCTTGAGCCTGAATTAAGTGCCCTCAGGAGGCAGTGTGCACCTCCACCCACCTGTCACCCTTCCCGAGGGGCCCATGGAGCACTCGAGGTCTGCACAACCCAGATTGAAATATTTGCACTGTGAGTCTAACATGCACACTGGATTGGAAAGATTTAGTACCCCACCCCCAAAAAAAGATGGGAAAACATTTGTTTCAATAATTTTTTGTATAGATTATATGGTGAAAGAATAGACTGAGTTAAAGAAAGTATACAAATTAATTTTACCTGTTTCTTTTCTACTTGAATGTGCTCCTAGAACATTTGAAATTAAGTATGTGGCTCACTTTTTTTTTTTTTTGACCAGCACTGTGCTGGTTGTAAATATTAGTTTCAGGACTACAGACTCTGTGAGGGCATTTCTGTCCATCTATCCATCCATGCATCCTGCCTTCCTTCCTTGATTTCTCCCTCCCCTCCCCCTCTCCTCTGTCCTTCTTTCCACAAACATTTATTGGATATCTGCTCTTGACTCTCTAAGACTGGGCACAAAGTAAGCGCCAACACTGTTTGCTGAATGAATAAATCAACGCTCAGAATGCAGACTGACCCACAGTGACCCTGGGGAGTTCCTGTCCTCTTTAACTCCCATACCTGCTTGCTTGGATGTAGCTTTCCCATTTCATTTCAAAAGAAGCCAAATTCCAAAGATTCCTTGAACTATACAAAAAAAGGTCTTAATGACCCAGATAACCACCATAGTGTGGTCACTCATCTAGAGCCAGACAGATATCCTAGGGTGTGTATTCAAGTGGCCCTTAGGAAGCATTATGATGAATAAAGCTAGTGGAGGTGATAGAATCCCTGTGGAGTTATTTAAAATCCTAAAAAAGATGATGCTGTTAAAGTGCTGCACTCAATGTCAGCAAATTTGGGAAACTCAGCAGTGGCCACAGGACTGGAAAAGGTCAGTTTTCATTCCAATCCCAAAGAAGGGCAATGCCAGAGAATGTTCAAACTCAGGGCCAGGGTCAGCTTTCCTCCTGCATTCAGGGCTCAGGTGCCCTCACGTCCCCGGGCCAGGACTCTGCATGCAGTACACTTTGTTCCGGACGCTCCATGAGAATCTGGGCTTTGAGCTTTAATGCCAAGTTCTCCAGTGAGGGGAGGGCACCAGATGGGCAGAGCCGTGCACTGCACCTCGCTCACCCTGACCACGAGTCCGGGAGGTGAGACCTGGGCTTCTGAGCCTACTCTGGGCCCCGGGCAAGAATCACTGTGGGAGTAACAGGTTCCAGAATCTCAGACTCAGCTGCCTCTGACTGTACCCCTCCCTACTTCCTACCCCTCCAACCTGAGAGGCTGCAAGACACTGGGAGGAGCCACAGTATCTCAGAGGAGCTGCCCCTTGGAGCTGAGCAGGCAGCTAGGGCACGGCTTTTCGTGTCCTGGGACCCACTCACAGTGTACACGAGGTCATGGCCGCTGCAGCACGACCCTGCAGCCAGTCGTAAGTTTCCTCAGGCCTTCCCATTGCTTCCACATCCTTCCCAACCTCACACTGAACCACCAGAGGTTTCCCTTCCCCAGGGCTCTGGCTTATGCTATTATTTCTTTTTTAAAAGTATTTATTTATTTTTGGTTGCACTGGGTTTTTGTGGCTGCACACAGGCTTTCTCTAGTTGCAGAGAGTAGGGGCTGCTACTCTTTGATGTGAAACACAGGCTCTAGGTGTGTGGGCTCCATGGTTGGGGTGCATGGGCTCAGTTGTTCTGCGGCATGTGGAATCTTCCTGGATCAGGGCTCAAACTCATGTCCCCTGCATCGGCAGGCAGATTCTTACTCACTGTACCAGCAGGGAAGCCTTTATGCTGTTATTTCTGTCTCAAATACTCTCTTCTGGCTCAACCTTTATCTTTCCACATGGCTGGCTTCTTCTTATCCTTCAGGTCTCCTAAAGATCACCTCCTTGGAGAGAATGCCCCTGACTTTGCTAAATAAGTCACAGCCCTTTTCTCTTTTGCAAAGCACCTATTCCTTCCTAGCAAGGAATTTCACTGTAGGGGAGTGAATTGCCACCTTGGTCTTTAAGAACCTTATCTTCCCCTTTAAGATATGCCACGGATCACCACAGGAAATTTCAGGCACTCAGATACATGTCTGGTCTCCTCATGTACAAGCTGAGAGAAAGAAATCTCATGCCCAAGAGTCTAGTCTGTGATTACATGGATTCCATGCAATGGATTCCAACATCCATTTGCATGATGTTCTAGAACAAGCGAAACTAATACACTTCACACCCACCAGGGCAGCTATAATCAAAAAGCAGACAGCAACAAGTGTTGGTGAGGATACAGCAGAATGAGAACCCTCCTACAGTGCTGGTAAGAACATAA
Source organism: Bos taurus (assembly GCF_002263795.3). Classification (NCBI taxonomy): domain Eukaryota; kingdom Metazoa; phylum Chordata; class Mammalia; order Artiodactyla; family Bovidae; genus Bos; species Bos taurus. The sequence continues at coordinate 67,660,768 of NC_037340.1, read as the reverse complement.
AACTGTGAAGCTGCTGTGGAAAATAAGGGGGTCTGGTGGTCCCCCCCAAAATTAAGCACAGAATTACCATGTGCTTTGCTTAGTCACTCAGTTGTATCTAACTCTTTGCGACCCCATGGACTGTAGCCCACCAGGCTCCTCTGTCTGTGGAATTCCCCAGGCAAGAATACCAGGGTGGGTTGCCATGCCCTCCTCCAGAGGATCTTCCCAACCCAGGGATTGAACCCAGGTCTCCCACATTGCAGGCGGATTCTTTACCATCTGGGCTACCAGGGAAGAATTCTACTACCAAATAACTGGAAAGAAAAACTCAGATAAATATATACACATTCATGTTCATAGCAGCACTATTCACAAAAGAAAAAAAAAAAGCCAAAATGTAGAAACAACCCCAGTGTGTACACACATTAGGGTCACTAAAAGAAGTGAAGTACGGACACTGAGGGTGAACGTTGAACACACGATGCTAAGTGAAAAGAAGTCAGACTTGCAAGGTTACATTTGGCATGACTCCACTTATATGAAACTTCCAGAACAGGTAAGCCCATAAGGACGGAACGCAGATTTGTGGTCGCCAGGGGCTAGAAGGAGGGGGAAGTGAGTGGTGACTGATTAATGGGGAAGGGTTTCCTTTTTGGGGGATGAAAAGGGTTTGGAACTACACAGAGGGGTGGTTGTACAACACAGTCAATGTCCTAAATGCCACTGAATTGTTCACCTTAAAACGTTTCATTTTATGTTATGTGGATTTCACTTCAAAAAAGTCAAAACCAAAAAAGAAACTACAACAAACCTGTTAAACCTTAACCCCAGTGGTCCAGTGGTTAAGAATCCACCTTGTAATTCAGGGGACATGGGTTCGATCCCTGGTCGGAGGACTGGGATCCCACGTGCTACGGAGCAACTAAATAAGTCCACGCGCCGCAACTAAGACCCGACACAGTCAAACAACTAAATACACATTTTTTAAAAAATTAGGACAGGGGCTTCCCTGGTGGCTCAATGGTAATGAATCCACCTGCCAAAGCAGGAGACACGGGTTCAATCCTTGGTCCAGGAAGACTCCACATGGCCTGGAGCAACTAAACACACAGGCCACAACTACTGAGGGCTCTGGAGCCTGAAAGCCGCGACTACCAGCCCACGCGCCGCGACCGCTGAAGCATGCGTGCCCTGGAGCCTGTGCTCCACGACGAAAAGCAGCCGCCGCACCGACAAGCACAAGCACCGCACCAAAGAGCCCCCACTCGACGCAACCGGAGAAAAGCCCACACAGCAACAAAGACCCAGCACAACCACAAATCAGCAAACACTACAATCAAACAACTAGAACAGTACTTGCCTAGGATTAGGGAGAGAAATGGCTGGGAAAGGGGGTAGGGGACTTTCTGGAGGGATGGTAATGCTCTAGATCACCACTGTCCAGTAGATACACAACAATACGGGCCGTATATGCCATGCTCAATTCTCTGGCGGCAACACTGAAAAAGAAACAGGTGAAATTTCGATAATATATTTTCTTTAACCCAGTAGCTCCAGAGTATCAGCATTTCAACATGCCCTCAGTATTTTAAAATTCCGTGTGTATGACCGTGTGTGTAGTGGTCACACAAGTATGCATCTGCGATTTTAAAGACTGCAAAGAGCTAAGTACACACATACGCATCAATGAGAGTATGGAAACTGGTAAAATCTCGGTCCGGTTGATGGATTCTATCAATGTCAATTTCCTGCTTGTGATATTACACTCCAGTTTCCTAAGATGTCGCCACCATTGGGATAAACTGGGTGAAGGGTAGAAGGGATCTCTTTATGATTCTCAGTCTGCGGGTGAATTTAAAATTATCTCAGGATGACGAGGCATGGGCTTCACCCCGGGGGCGAGGCCTTGGACTACGGTTGGGGCAGAACTGCCCTAGGCATGCAGCTGTTCATAGGCCCTTGTCAGATGTACATACTGGACTGAGTCAAACCAGACTCAGCCCTTGCCTTGCTGGGGTCACAGGGGTGCGCTGTAACCAGACAACCCCTCAGACAGAGGGAACCATGCCGTGAGGGTACACGGCAGGGACCCACCCAGTCAGGGGCTCAGCACAGCCACAAGCCTGCAGCTTTAGGGCTAAACATCACCGGATATAATCCAAGAATGATGACAGCTGAGAGCTGACATGTATTTGAAACTTCCTCTGTGCTGGACATGTGTTAAAGCCAGGCTTCATTTATTCCTCCATACAACCCTTTCAAGTGGATGTCATTATTTCCATTTAACTAAAAGAAAAACCGAAGCACAAGAAACCAAGGTCACCCAGAAAGCAGAGGAACCATGATGTGAGCCCAGACCGTCTTGCTCCAGAGCCCCGAGTCTGACCCATGAGCTTTGGTGACTCCCGGGCTGGACCACACAGAAAGCTGAACCTCTTGTGCCTGGTGGATCTTTAACCATCCCCATGCCCTGGAACCACTTCCTCTGTCTCTCCCATCAGCACCAGCTTGAATGTTTGAGCATTAATGTGCTGACGAGGCCTGATGAGCCGTGACCACACAGTGCCCTTCCACCATCAGCCTTAGGGTGGGTGCAGCTTGTGTGCGTGTGTGTACCTGTGTGTGTTCTGGGTCCCGCCCTGCCCTCTCAAGTCCCTTTCAAAAACAGCAGTTTCTCCATCAACTGATCAACAGAGAAACAAAATATGGCAAATCCATTCAACGGACTATTATCCAAACATAAAAAGCAATGACATGCTGACATATACTACAATATGTATACTGAATGCAGGAAGCCAACACAAAGCTCACATATCGTATGATCCCATTTACACGAAATGCCCAGATCAGCAAATTTATAGGGACTGAGGGGTTTGCTTCCCTGGTGGCAGTAAAGAATTTGCTTGCAATGTGGGAGACCCAGGTTCGATCCCTGGGTTGGGAAGATCCCTTGGAGAAAGGAATGGCTACCCACTCCAGTATTCTTGCCTGGAGAATCCCATGGACAGAAGAGCCTGGAGGGCTATAGTCCACGGGGTCTTAGAAGAGTCAGACACGATTGAGTGACGAACACTTTCACTTCCCACAGGGACAGAACACAGACTGGTTTTTTGCCAGGGGCTGGGGGGAGGGGGAACTGGGGAGCAACTGCTAACGGGTGCTAGGTTGGGGGCAATAAAAATACTCTAGAACTAGGCAGAGGTGATGGTTGTACAACATTGTGACTGCACCAAATGCAACTGACTTGCCCACTTTAAAATGGTTAATTTGATGCTATATGAATTTTACTTCAATTAAAAAAAACGAGAGAGAGCTTTCCTGGTGACAAATCCACCTGCCAGTGCAGGAGACATAGGTTCGATCCCTGGTCCAAGAAGATCCCACATGCTGCAGAGCAACTAAGCCCATGCATCACAACTACTGAGCCAGTGCTCTAGAGCCCAGGCTCTACAGCAAGAGAAGCCATCGCAATGAGAAGCCCGAGCACGGCAGCTTGAGAGTAGCCCCTGCTTGCTGCAACTAGAGAAAAGCCCGCACAGCAACAAAGACCCAGTACAGTCATACATAAAATAAATAAATCTTTAAGAAGAAAAAGAAAAACAGCAGCTTCCAGATCATGGGGTGCTATAACGCTACCAATGGTGCCTGGCTTCCTGACATAACCAGGCAGAGCTGGGCTCTGGGTCGGGGAGGCCCACCTCCATGCCAGGTTGCCCCCTGCATGGCCCACTGTGCCCTCCCTGTGGGGGAAACAGGAGTCTAGCCCCACACCCTGGACGTCCACGAAGTAAGAGGAAAGCAAAGAGACCGCACTTTGTGTCAGGTCCCCAGAAGCTCTGTGTGAGAGTCCTGCTGAGCCACTGTCCTGTCTGTGGGATACTTACTAAGTGCAAGGCACTGGAAGTGTCACTTAAAAATAATTTTTTAAAATGTATTTATCATTTTGTGTTGCACTGGGTCTTTTGCTGCACGTGGGCTTTCTCTCTAGTTTCGACAAGCAGGGGCTACTCCCTAGTGGTGGTGTGTGGGCTTCTCACTGCGATGGCTTCTCTTGTTGCAGAGCACGGGCTGTGGGGCACAGGGTCAACAGCTGTGGCACACAGGCTTAGTTGCCCCCAGGCACGTGGGATTTTTCCAGACCAGGGATTGAACCCGTGTCCACAGCACTGGCAGGCAGATTTTTAACCCCTGGACCACCGAGGAAGGAAGCCCCAATGGGTACGTCATCTCACTTAATCCTCACTAGAACCCCGAGATATGTACTGCAATTCCTCTGCTTCATAGACAGGGAAAGAGGCTCAGAGGGATCCAGTTCACCGCTCAAGTTCACCCAGCAAATAAGTGCTAGAACCCATGGACCCGCCTCTTCCCGCTGGGCACACACTCGAACAACAGAGGACCGCACACCCAGGATCTGAGACTTCCTCTCTCCCGCCAGGGGTCCAGAGCCTGCATGATCACCCTCCCTCCAAAACCAGGAACAGGAATCAAGCCTCCATGGGCTTCTGAAAAATGAGGTTGTTGTTCTTGTACAGTTGCCAAGTCATGTCCGACTCTTCCCCAGCTACATGGACTGCAGCACGCCAGGCTTCCCTGTCGCTCACCACCTCCTGGAATTTACCCAAGTTCAAGTTCAGGGCTGCCCTCAAAATAGAAATGGGCTCTACAGGGAGCAGGTTGGGGTCACACTAGAAGCCAGGAGCTCTGGAGGGAGGTACACAGGCACTGTCTCCCAGCTGTGTGAATTCTGGGCAAAGGACACCCTCTCCAAGCCTCTCTCCTCACCTGGGAAGTCAAAGGGCTCTGGTATCAGGTGATGTGGCAGAGGATGCAGAGGTATGCACAGGGCATGGGGAGGTGTCCATCAGAGGTCAGAGGTTTGCATCCCGGGGTGGGGGGTGGATGCCCAGGGAGACAGGGTGTGCTGAGATGAAGTTCCTGCTTCTTCCTCCGGTCCCCACACCCCAGGCCCCAGCGCCGTCTCACACTTGCCGGTTCGTGGAGGTATTTCCCTGGGGTCAGACGAGGGTAGGATTTGTCTCACGCTCCAAATCGGAAAGGTGGGCCATCCTGAATTCCAGCCTGGCTAAGAGGACAGAGCCTAAGGGACAGACAGCCCATGGGAGGAGGGCTGAGGCCACAGGCATGATTTCAGGCCAACCCACCCCATTAAACGGTGTTTTTCCCCCAGCCAGAAGGAGGCCAGGCTAATTAAGTGAAATGTGCCAGTCTGTAAATCGATTTTTGTGCGCCAGGAGCTCCCAAACTGGGTCAGAGACTCTTTGTCCCTCAGAGTCACCCGGGAACACCCACTTCCATCTGCGTCTCAGAGCCTGGATCTCTGCAGACACATCTAGCCTCCACACTCTCCCTACCCTGGGACCTAGCTTCAGGTCACTGACTGAGCTCTGACCCTCCAACCGCCCAGCCCACCCCAGTGGGTACAAAGCTCCTCTCTGGAGAGGCCAGGCCCCCAGCTACCCAATAAGGCTGGGCTCAGAGGTTCAGGGTGAGTTTAAAGGCATACCTGGTGCAGGGTGGGGGAGGGCGGGGCGTGTCCGTGTATCATGGACAGTTCAGGGTCAAGGCCTCTAGGGCTGTGAGCAGAACCTGCTGAGCTCACCAATGAGAAGAGAACAAACCAGCCCAATACAAAGTCCAAAAGTGGCATCTTGGTGGCTAAAAATTACCAGCTGGAAGGCCCAGGCTAAGGGGTAGAGCTATACAAGGCCTTCAAAAGAAGCCCGCAGCCATGGCCCAGATACAGGCTGGGGATATTTTCATAATAGAGAAAGATGCTGTTTATCAGGGGCTTGCCGCACGCCAGGAAGTGTGCCCACGCACATGACATACATTTCCTCTTCAAACCTCACAGCTTCCTGTCAGTGACCCCATTTTACAGACAGTGAAACTGAGGCTCAGCAAGACAGAGTGACTTGCCAGGGGCCACGGCAGAGTCAGGGCTGGACCCCAGGCCTGCTGACGCACAAGCCCTCCCTCCACATGCAGTCCAGCCTCTTGGCTCCTGGGAAAATCTCACAGCACATCCTTGGTGGCCCACCAGGCTGAGAGAGCTGCACAGAGCCACAGAGTCTGACACAACTGTGAACTGAGTCAGCATGGCGAGCCTCCGGGGTCAGCGCTCAACATGGTCATACTGCAGGAGCCTGTGGATGTATCCTAAGGCTCAGGGCCCTGACCAGTGGGGATACAATGAGGGTGGACCTCATGGGCTCGTCCAAAAAAGACAGCCTGACAAGGAGTCAGGCTCCAAGGGGTCTTGAGGACTTCAAAAGCCAGGAAAGACTGAAGGCAGGAGGAGAAGGGGGCGACAGAGGATGAGATGGTTGGACGGCATCACCGTCCAATGGACATGAAGAAAAGAAGTGAAGTTGCTCAGTCATGTTCGACTCTTTGCGATCCCATGGACTGTAACCTACCAGGCTCCCCTGTCCATGGGGTTTTCCAGGCAAGAGTACTGCAGTGGGTAGTAGCCATTTCCTTCTCCAGGGGATCTTCCCAACCCAGGGGTCGAACCCAGGTCTCCTGCATTGCAGGCAGACGCTTTACCATCTGAGCCACCAGGGAAGCCCAAAGTACATGAGTTTGAACAAACTCTAGGAGATGGTGAAGGACAGGAAAGCCTGGCATGCTGCAGTCCATGGGGTCACAAAGAGTCGTACACGACTGAGTGACTAAACAACAACAATAACAAAAGTCAAAGGAACCCAGCTAAGCTGGAACTTTCAGTGGAGAGCAATCATCTGAGCCTGGGGCCACAGTGGCTGTTCGGCCTGGCGGGGGAGGTTGCAAGCAGAGGGTTCAGGCTGGCTCTTCTTGGCCAGTTGGGGAGATTCTAAGAGGCTGCAGGTGCGAGGGGTGAGAAGGAAAGTGAGAGCTGACAGAGGAGGTTGCGAGAGCAGGAGGGGGAAATGGAGATGAATTACAGGTGCTGCCTCCCCTGAAAACCAGGGGTACAAGCTGCACATCTTCCCACCAAGAAAGCACAACAGCAACAACAGGGTGACCTGACAGCCCTCTGCTCTGCTCCTGGACACAGCCCACCCAGAAGGTCCCTTGTGAGAGGTATGGGGGAGCGTGGAGGTCTTCCCAAGCTGGGGAGGGGTTGTGAACCCCTCTATCAGGCACAGTCTGGATTACTATAAAGTGGGAGGCAGCTTAGTATGGCGATGAGAGCACAACTCAGAATGCCGGGTTCAGTCTCCAGATGTGCCACTAGCTAGCTGTGTGATTTCCAGCAAGTTACTTTACCTCTCTGTGCCTCTGTTTCCACAACCATAGAAACAAGGTTTTTTCACCCCAACTTTTCATATTTAAACAGCTTTCTTGAGGTATAATCCATATACCACACAATCCACCTATTTAGAGTATACAATTCAATGATTTTTTCCCCCTATATCTAAAGAGTGCTACAGGGCTTCCCAGGTGGCAAAGTGGTAAATAATCTACCTGCCATTGCAGGAGATGCAAGAGACTCAGGTTCTATCCCTGGATTGAGAAGATCTCCTGGAGTAGGAAATGGCAACCATAGGGGTATCTGGCTCTCATTGCTCCTCTGGGCCTTAGAGACTGCCGTGGCTCTGAGTCATGAAGTAGAGAGTTTCTGGACTCTCCTGGCTGAGGACTGAAGCCTCCCAGCCACAGAGACTCCCTGGACAGCACAGCATTAAAGGGTCTCTCTGGATGCAAGTTGCCTCTTGTCCTTATCAACCACAGCACAGATAATAAAAGGTGTGGAAATAGAGAAGTTCCTTGAGTTTTTGGTCCTGAGACAAGCCTGGTCTGACCACAGAGAAATGATGTACCTCTTACTTCCCCTCTGGTCTGTGGAGCACAACCTTGGCTAGTTTCATTCTGCCTCAGCCCAAAGGTCCCTGTTGGCAAGTTCAACTCCTTGCATGACTGTGGACTCCTGCAAAGCAGACCACACTACACTGCATGAGGGAGTAGGCTTCCCACACTTTCATTTCTGTCTCCCTGAGCCCCTTGACCCCCACCCCCTGCCAAACCAGCCCCAGTTCTCATCCCATGTCCCCTTTGATCTTGATGATGGAAAGAACCAGATACTTTTCAGATTCATGTTCTGTCTCTTCGCAATATCATGATTCTAGGCAAGTCAGGGTTTCCTAGGTGGCACTAGTGGTAAGAAACCTGCCTGCCAATGTTGGAGACATAGGAGATGCTGAGTTTGATCCCTGGGTCAGGAAGATCCCCTGGAGGAGGGCACAGCAACCCACTCCAGTATTCTTGCCTCAAAAATCCCACGGACAGAGAAGCCTGGTGGGCTACAGTCCATGGGGTCACAAAGAGTCAGATACGACTGAGTGGCTGAGCATGCACACACAGAATTGTACAAACATTGCCACAATCAATCTTAGAACATTTTATCACCCTCAAAGGAAACCCCATACCCATTATAACCCCTCCCCATTCCCCACTGCCACCCCAAGCCCTAGATAACCACTGCTCTACTGTCTGTCACTACAGATTTGGCTATTCTGGGCATTTCCTGTAAGCAGAATCATATGCGACCTTTTGTGTCTGGCTTCTTTCACTTAGCATGTTTTCAAGGTTCATCCATGTGATAGCATGTATCATTTCTTCTCACGGCAGGACATTCCATTGTATGGACAGGCCACATTTTGTTTGTCCACCCATCAGATGATGGACACTTGGCGTGTTTCCACACTGGGGCTATGATAAACACTCTGGCTACAAACATTCGTGCACAAGGATTGATGCAGACACATGTTTTCACTTTTATTGGGTAAATACCGAAGAGTGGAATTAACTGGTTCTTTACAGAAGTTTTTGTTGAATAAAACATCCTTATTTCCTCTAGTACCACCCAGCAGAAAAGAAAGGAATTACTCTTTATTGAACACTTTATGCCAATTACTGCCCAAGGTACACTTCCACACATAGCTGGATTTAATTTTCATAATTTCATTGAGAGAATTATTATTATTATTATAGTCACTATCTACATGCAAAAACTGAGGTGCAGACGGGAAAGGCAACTTGCTCAGTTGCATGTGTGTGTCCTCAGTTGCTCTGAGTAATTTCAGGGATCTGATGAACAAGCCCACTGCCATCTCCATGGTTTTATGGACCTGAATTATATCTCCCTCCTCAAATCTCATGACCCAAACGGCCACCAGGCCCATTCATTTGCCCAATAACGTAAGGTTTAAGTCCTTCCCTTTGATCGAAGTTCTCGCCTCAAAATGATACATCCTGGACTTCCCTGGTGGTCCACTGGATGAGAATCTGCCTGACAATGCAGGGAATCAGGTTTGATCCCTGGTCCAGGAAGATTCCACATGCCGCTGAGCAATGAAGCCCATGCATCGCAACTACTGAAGCCCTCATGCCCTAGAGCCCATGCTCTGCAACAAGAGACATTGCCACAGTGAGAAGCCCATGCACTGCAGCCAAAGAGTAACCTCCACTCGCCACAACTAGAGAAAGCCCTCTCGCAGTAATGAAGACCCAGCACAGCCAAAATAAAAATAAGTAAAATAAATAGCCTATTTTTTAAAAATACACATTTACCTTTAAAAAAAAAATTATATAATACATCCTAAATCAGCCAGGATCTAGGGACCCCAACGCTCATCCAATCAGCAGTGAAATTTCCGGCAGCCTCGAGTGCCTTCTGTGTTCTCCCCGTGCCCCGGGGGATCCCCACCAGCTTCTCCAGCACTGCAGGAAACCCGAGCAGCATCCAAGAGCCAGGCGTCTGGCCTGAGGATTGAAATGCCTACCATGGACTGAACCATGCCCTTCCTTAAAGTCATCTGATGAAGCCCCAAATCCCAGCGTGTTTGGAGGTGGTGCTGTTGGGAGACAATGAGGTTTAAATGAGGTCTTGTCATGATGAGATTAGTGCCTTTTTAAGATACACAAGAGAGTCTGCTGGCTCCCTCTCTCTGGCACATGAGGACACAGGAAGATGGTGGCCACTGACAAGTCAGGAGGAGGATTCCCACCAGGAGCAGACCAGGCTGGTCCCTCAGTCTTGGACTTTCAAGCCTCTAGAGCTGTGAGAAAATAAATTTCTGATGTTTAAGCCATCTGGTTAATGTTACAGTGCTATGGCAGCCTGAGCTGACAAGACATAGTCCCCAAGCCATGGCCACCAGGACAGACTGGGTTGAAATGACTTGGGGGGTCTGGGGCCCCCATCAGCTGTGCCCTGGGAGGCACCCAGGTCAATGCCATCATCAGTCACTGAGTTCCATGAGTCAGAAGCTGTTTATTAGCCAGAGCACACCAAGACCAGAATATACTTGCCAAAAATGGAGTTTGAAGAAATCTACAGAGTTGTGTGGGTTTTATGAATATATTTTCAGCTGCAGAGACAAAGATGGTGTATTTGACATGCCCCCAAACCTACCTACCGATCAATCTGTATAAAACCCAACCCCTTCCATTAATTAGAGCTTAACCTTCAGCTTTTTTAAGTGAAAAACAATTTCACCAAAGAAGAGCTTCGCAGAGTGAGTGGCTTATCTTGGAGACAGCAATAGGACACCACGTTATATATGATATGATATGACTGCATTGTTTTCATGAAATAAGAATAGGCTCTTTAGGACCCAAATGTAAATTGAATTAATTTTTTTTTTCTGGAGCCTGGAATTATTGCCACATAATGTTTTCCAGGTGCCTGGTTGAAAACATCAGCTAGGTATGACCCTTGACAAGGTGTCTGTCTCAAGATGTGCCAGAAAGGACAGAAGAGAGAGAGACAAACTTCCCAAACCCAGGAGCTTTCTCTTCCTATGTCTCATTCTATACAGATGATGGAAATTCACCATGGACTATAAATGTCTCAGTGCAAATGAGATCTGATTGCCAGTGGTGGATGCGCCCTGTGAAAGACTAGTGCTTAACTGTGGCTTTCTCTCACAGACCTCGTTGGGAATCAGTTTAGAACCCGGCTGCTAGGTGGCTGCGTCCACCCACAGGTGGGGGCAGTGGGCGCTTGTTTTGTTTCTCAGTTTCCTTCCTCAAGCAGGATGCTCTCCCTGAGCCCTCATTCCCGGCCCAGACCTTGCTAAGTTAAATGGTGAATGGGGAGGACTAACCTCCTGAAGAGGGATAAATACTCCACAAGAGGTATGATCCATGTCTGCGGCACAAAGCTTAGAGTGCAAGTTCTGATGTCAGACAGTCCTGGCTCTGCCTTTTACCTGGGGAAGTCATTAGACCTTTCTAAGCCTCAGTTTATCCATCCATAAAATGGGGCTACCAATAGTAGTTGCTCCCACTCCAGGTCTGGGACCCTTCTACTGTTCCATCACAGTAATTCCCATTTCATGCTTCACCTCCACCATCTAGCTACATCCTCCAGCTACTCCCTCACTGCTCAGCTACTTCCCCTCTCTCCTGCTTCTTCCCATTCCCTCAGTTGCTCCTTCATTATCCAATTCTCAGTCAACCACTCAGATGGCCACCCAGGCGCCAGTTACCCTGCCACTCCCCAATTCCCCTTTCACCCTCATATTATCTCGAGTTATATTCTTCTGACTTAACACAAGCTTAGAACAATCAAGGGAATCTTGGCTTTCATCGGGACAAATCTGTCCTAGTCTATATATACTTTTCTCTGCAGGAAACTGTCTCTTCCTGGACCAAGCAGTTGATGTTAGAGATGGAGTGTTTCCTGCCTATTATCTTTGAGCCCTTTGGTCTGGACTACAGAGAGTGGGAAGGCAAAGCCCACATGGTACAAAGGCTTGGAACATTGCCAGGCAGAGCCAGGTGTCTCCACCACACAGGAAGACACTGGCGGGTTGGCTGGTGTAGCCTTGGAGCAGCTCTCCTGGTTCCAGGTGGGATGCTGAAACAAGATGCCCTCCTCACCAGGGCCCTGCCCCTAAGCATCCTGCAGTTCAAGATGCTCTCTCCTAAAAGCTGGGAGAGCTTCATTATGGATCTGATTAAATCATAAGAAACCTCATCCCAAGCTTGCCAGAAAACAAGTTATTTTCAGCATCCGTGGGCAGCAAATGGAGAAGAAAGTCATGAGCCGGAAGAAATGACTATGTAGAAACCGAGCCCATTTAGATGAAGGTTGGCCACCATTTATCCTTGACAAAATGGTAGATGCCAAGGAACTTGGGGGAAGTTTTGTGATATAATCTAAAGGTTGTTTTTTTTTTTTTTTTTTAATAACAAGGGAACAGATCATATTAACTACAAAAGGTTAGAGAAAGAAATGTATAGAAACCAATTTAAGGTCCCTCCAAAGAGTTTTGTAATTATGGATGGGTTTTAAACATTCAAATGGCTCAAGCCAAGCAAAATAAATTAAGAGATGACACACAGAAATCAGGAAATCCCGGGCACCTTGAATGCTATGGTTTCCATCAGTGGCCTGACAGAAGTTCTTCAGGGGGCAAGTCCTTTCATTTTAGGGACTTTGAAAGGGTTCTCTCATGCAAGCAGGTTTTAAGTGTTACACTATGTGGGGTGGTCAAAGTCTTTCACTTGACACTGGCTTACAATGAAAACCAATGTAAAACATTTTTTTTGTAACTCTTTTATACTAAACTGTAAAATGACTACAATCAAAATAGTCTCTTGTAAATGACTAATAAGAGATTAGCAATGAATAAACAGAGATAGAGAAAATGAGAGTAATTAAGGCAGTATGGGCGAGCAGAAGAAAGAAAGAAAAAGCTAAAGCTAATGGTTGAGTTCAGTTCAGTTCAGCCGCTCAGTCATGTTTTACTCTTTGGGACCCCATGAATCGCAGCACGCCAGGCCTCCCTGTCCATCACCAACTCCCAGAGTTCAGTCAGACTCACATCCACTGAGTCAGTGATGCCATCCGGCCATCTCATCCTCTGTCATCCCCTTCTCCTCCTGCCCCCAATCCCTCCCAGCATCAGAGTCTTTTCCAATGAGTCAACTCTTCGCATGAGGTAGCCAAAGTACTGGAGTTCAGCTTCAGCATCATTCCTTCCAAAGAACACCCAGGACTGATCTCCTTTAGAATAGACTGGTTGGATCTCCTTGCAGTCCAAGGGACTCTCAAGAGTAAGCAGAGACATTACTTTGCCAACAAAGGTCTGTCTAGTCAAGGCTATGGTTTTTCCAGTGGTCATGTATGGATGTGAGAGATGGACTATGAAGAAAGCTGAGCGCTGAAGAATTGATGCTTTTGAACTGTGGTGTTGGAGAAGCTAATGGTAGGTGATACTAATAGTGACATTGACTATGCTCGCTGTCCAGCCTTCATGTCAATGAATCTTTCCAATCCCACTACCACAGTCATTATTCTCTCCACTTTACAGATGGGGAATTTGAGCACAAAGAGATTAAGGTAACTTACCCAAGGTCACAAAAGAGAGATTAAAAGTTAGTTTTGTCTGACTCCACGTTCTTAACCTCTGAAGTCTGCCTCCCTCTCTGCAAAGCTTCCCAACTTTCACACAAAAAGCCTCCTTTGATTCAGCTTCCCCTATGCCATCCACATTTTGAAAGATTTTATCTATTGAGCACACTATATTTGTGAACTAATAATTTGTTCCATCTGGCTGATGATTATTTTTCTGTTCCTGTTTCAGTTTCAACATCGATCCAGACTGTAACCCCAATTACTGGGGGTTCAACATAATATTATGAAATCACACAAATCACTGTCATGGCTATGCAGCTAATAAGCAATAAAATTAAATAGGCATAACCACTGTTCCCCAGTGCTGAATTCTGACTGCCACACAGTTTGAATCCATGTCAATCACATACTTGGTATACTCAACCCAGGACTCATGGTTCCCAGATACAGGACTCTGGTACCAGCGTTTGGTCTACCCAATACATCCCAGATATTTCCAGGGAAATAGACAGCCAATTACAGTGCTTGATCCTTGCCTAGAGTAATCACACTGGGTTGCTAGAATTCCAGTCTAGAGCAAAGTGAAGTCTAGAATGTGGAATAGATTCAACAGTAATGGCCCTCAATGAATTATAACTTTTAGTACCCACAGGCTATGTAGATTCCTCCCACAGTGACCCTGAACTTGGCCATGTGACTTCCTTTAGCCAATGAGCCATTAGCAAACATGATGCCAGAAAAGGTTTGATAAATGCTTTGAGCTCGCCTTCTTGGAACCCTAAGACCACCATGCTAGAGGAAGCCCACTTGATGAGAGAAGCCCAGCCATCACAGCTGAGCCCAAGCACTGGCTTACCAGGCAGCTAACTGCAGTCTCATGAACCCAAGCAAGACTGGGAAGAACTGCTCAATCAATCCCAAGAGTCATTGAGAAATAATAAGCTATTTTAAGCTGCTAGGTGGTTTGTTTCAGGGTAGTTTATTATACAATAACAGCCAACCAATACAGCACAGTTCTTGATGGTGACTCATCCAGAGGACTATCAGTACTATTTTTGTGGTGCCCAAGGACCCCAAAGAGTTCTTAAGCCAAAAAGCCTGTATACTAGGGTTTCTTTTGAGGGACTGGGAATTCTGACTCCTCCATCAAGATGTAGGTTTCACTTGACTCTTTCTGTGTAATGACAATGGGATCGTTTCCCTTTCCCAGACTCAGTGGGTTTCATATTTATCCTGTCTTAGTCTTCCCCTCTTCTCTAGACACAAATTCCTCCATCAAATATGGTAGACAGAGGATGGGGCAGTGGGACCAGCTCTATTTGTTGGCATAATCATGGGATGAATACACGGGATGATGAAATACTCTGAGCAGATTCTGGAACACTGTTCTGTTTTTCAAACCCCAACCTGCCTCTCCATGTTTGGTACTTTGGCGCACGTGACTGTTGAGAGAAGAACTTAGAGTTTGGCATTTAAAGAGCCTCTGAGTCTCATAGACAGAAATACTGACCATTTTCTCACTCCATTAGAAGAGAAACACTGGTTCCCAGAAGCCAAGCAAGAATAAATCATGCTAGAAATTACTTCATTTATCTCCTCCACAGGGTTGCTAGCCGGAAAAATGCCATCGTTAGGAACTGTCTAGACTTCACTGAGCATTTGACAAGCATTTCATATAACTCCTTATCAATGATCAGGAGAAATGCTGGTTGAGTGCCATGGTGTGTTGGGTTTAAGGAGGTTCCAGGAGAGAACCAAATCGGATGAATCTCTCAGAATGGCATCACCTTGGTTTATCAGCCTACTACAAGTGGTTTCTTCTTCCAAGGGTAAACTCACACTATCCAAGCATATAAGGCTAATATCATCTACCGTGCTGTGCTTTCTTCAAAGTGACTTTACTAGACTCAGTTCCAACATGGTCTGGCTGGGTCTCTTATTCACTATCGACCACTAGTGCTGGGCTGAAGATGTCCAGACCGTGTTCCATGAATGCTTGTGCATGAATCTCTTACTCTGATTCATTATATGTTTTGTTATCATTTAATTCTCAGAGAGACCTCTCTTCCACATAAGTGTAGGAAAGGAAGGTAGACTCTATTGTTCCCAGATACCAACTACAAATAACAGTACAGTTAAGTTCATTTCAGTTGAACAAATATTCCCAATGGGTAATGACTGACCATGAAACCCTAATATGAAGGCAGCCCCTGGGGTTGTGCTCCCAGGCTCTTGTCTTTGGCCATGATCTATTCAACATTTTTGTCAAGGATTTGACAAAATGGTCAAGGGCTGTACTGTCCTATACAGTAGCCTCCAGCTTAACCACAGTTGACTACTTAAACTATTTTAAATTATTTCAAATTAACTAAAATCAAAGCAGTTCCTTAGTCACACTAGTCCCCTTTTAAGAATTCATTGGCCATATATGACTAGCAGTTGCCATATTGGACAAGGCATTTCCACAATAAAAAAAAAAAAAGTTCTATTGGATCCTTCTGATCTAGAATGCAAATGCTCATTGCATTTATGAACAACACAGAATAGAAACTGTTGATGAATATTTCATTTGAAGTGGACATGTTTTTTAACTATGATCTTGCCAACATCCGTTTTCCCTCCTTATTGTAACAGCATTCCAGTTTTCCTTGGGGTGGCTACAACAAACCTACAAGTACCAGTTCATGTATTTTGGGAAGAGCTGACTCCAGTGGTGAACATATCACTCAGATCAGACCAATTATAGCTTTATACGCATGCTGTAGCAGTAGTCACTCAGTCATGTCCAACTCTTTGTGACCTCTTGGACTGTAGCCCACCAGGCTCCTCTGTCCATGGAATTCTCCAGCAAGAATACTAGAGTGGGTAGCCATTCCCTTCTCCAGGGGATCTTCCCCACCCAGGGACTGAAACCAGGTCTCCTGCACTGCAGGCAGATTCTTTACCATCTGAGCCATAAAGGTAAGTATATAGCCAATCTCAGCCAATGAGATTCAGTTCTGAGACTTGTTGAACCTAGGACATGATTGGAAGAAGAAATAATTCCTCTTGGAGTTCCAAAAAAGGTAGGATATACACTTCAAACTGTTGTCAGTCATCTACTCAGAGACACTTTTTGACAGTTTTATGTACACATGTGTTAGTTTGAGTTGGATTTCTTGTCTCTTATCTTCATTTATCATTGAAGACATCCAAATTATTTGAGCGGGTGGATTATGGGCTCAAAACTCAGTAAGCTTGGGACTTCCTTGGCAGTCCAGTAGTTAGGACTCTGTGCTTACACTGCTGAGAGCCAGGTTCAACCCCTGGTTGGGGAACTAAGATTCCACAAGTCCCGTGGCACAGTTGATAAAATAAAATAAAATAACTCAACAAGATAAATGTAGAGCCTTGATTTCAAAGTTGAAAATTACCTGTAGGTCCAGGAAGGCTGCTGGGGTGCTGCTGCTGTTTCGCTTCTTGATCTGAGTGAGTGCTGGTTACATAGGGATGCTCAACATGTGAAAATGCAACCAGTTTTTCCCTTTGCTGTATGAATAATACACTTCAACAAATAGTTTTTTTTTTAATCAATTACATAAGGACCAGATGGGGAAGATGTAAGTTCACTAACGAGACACCGACTTGAGAGTTTCAGTTTCTCATAAACTCAAGATCTGCCCAACAAGCCAGTGGAAACTTATGTCATACTAACAGACAGACTCAACCTGAATGAGGGCCCTGATAGCTCCATTCACCTTAGGGTGAGTCAAATCAGACTTCAGGAAAGACACAACGTAGAATGTGTCTGCAAATCTCAAAGTGATATCTCATAATGGTCAGGGGGAGAAGAGATGGGAGGAGGGGATACAGGCAGGGCAGGTTCATTGAAACCCTGGAATGAACAGTGTCTGGATAAACAGACAACCCTACCATCTGCATATGAAGTTTTCTACATAGAAAACCCCAAAAGAACCTACTGAAAAACTGAGACTAAGACGTTCAATAAAGCGGCTTGATACAAAGTTAATATACAAAAGCTTAAAGCCCTCCTTTCAAGAAATAAACAGAACTTAACATGGGAAAAAAAAAAAAAAAACCCTAGAGCTTTTCTAAAGGAAAGAAAAGAATACTTTCCCAACAGAGACACGCACTACTCATCTGCTTGGAAAAACTCATTATGACAAAGATACCAGTTTAGCCCAAAACAATTTTTTTTAATTGTGGTAAAATATATATAACATAAAATTTACCACTTTAACAATTTTTAGTGCTCAGTTCAGTGGTATTATACACATTCACATTGTGCAACGATCAGCACATCATCCATCTCCAGAAGTTTTTCCATCTTCCCAAACTGAACCTCTGTACCCAATAGACAATAATGTCTCTTTCTCTCCTCCCATTAGTTCCTGGATAATTTTTTTTTCAGTTTTTGTTATCGTGGTAAAACACGTATAACATAAAATTTACCATCTCAACCATTTTTAAGTGTACAGTTCAGTGGTATTGAATATGTCCACCAACATCCATCTCCAGAACGCCTCTTATTTTGAAAAACTGAAACCCTGTGTCCATTTATAAGACTAATCAATTTTTGCAGGAATCTATTTTTGAGCTTTGGGCAGAAAACTAACCCAAAAGGCCTTCAGTATTACACGAACATGCAAAAATATCCAAGAACATTTTGAAAAGGAAGAGTCATATGAAGGACTTTTCTGTCACACATTAAGCCACAGTATAGACCTACAAGGATCAAAACAGTGTGTAATTGGCACAAAACCAGCGGGTTAGAACAGAATAAACAGTTTGGAAAGTCACCCTTCTTCACAGGTAACGGTTTCGAGTATGAGGGAGGCATGGCAAACTCATGGGGAAGGGAAAGATTCTGAACATTTGATAATTCTTTGGAAACAAAATAGAGACAGGCAGACTTTTCAGTTATTACTTTCTGCTCAAATGAGTTCCAGGAGGATTACATATTTAACTGATTCCAACGAGGCCATAACATCTAGAAAAACATAGAGGGTAATATATATCTCTGGATGAGGAAACACATTAGAGCCAGAGTCAGCAAACTTTTTCTGTAAAGGGCCAGAGGGTAAGGACTTTCATCTTTGCAAGCCTTATGGTCTCTGTTGCAACTCCTCAGCTCTGCCACTGTGCTGTGAGAGCATCCAGAGACAGTATGTCAACAAATGGCTATGGCTGTGTGCCAATAAAACTTTATTTACAAAAACAGATGGTGGGAAGATTTGGCTTTCCAGCCATAGTTTTCTGACCCCTGTTTTAGAGGGGTAAAAGCAAAGAACAAAATAATTGGGAAACAAGCAAATATCATATAGTTTAGCTACATTAAAATTAAGGACTCCAGGGCATAAAGTATATATACCATAAACAAAATATTAAAGCAAACACACACACAACGCAGGAAATATTTGCTCCACACATGCCAGAGTCGACATCTCCTCTGTTTTCATTCTTTCCCTTTCCTTGTCCTTCTCACACACAAACATACACACCATCATCAAAATCAAGAAGAAAAAGAACACAAGAGCAGGAAAATGGACAAAAATATACACAGAGAAAGGAAGAAATGACCAATAAGCTTATACACAGGTATGCTGTGTGTGCTAAGTTGCTGCAGTTGTGTCCAACTCTTTGTGACTCTATGGACTGTAGCCCACCAGGCTCCTCTGTCCACAGGATTCTCCAGGCAAGAATACTGGAATGGGTAGCTGTGCCCTCCTCCAGGAGATCTTTCTGACCCAGGGATCAAACACACATCTCTTACTTCTACCGGATGGGCAGGCAGGTTCTTTACTACTAGTGCCACCTGGGAAGTCCCTTATATATAGGTATTTAACCTTAAAAACCTCAATTACATGCATATGAGGACCACAGAACTAATTCTCATATATCAAATACATCATCAAAGTGTCTTTTCAGTGCTATTGACTGGTGTTGATGGAGAATGCACAGGCAGGCCTGGTACCCACTGCTGATAAGGGTTCGGTTCAGTCGCTCAGTTGTGTCCGACTCTTTGCGATCCAATGAACCGCAGCACGCCAGGCCTCCCTGTCCATCACCAACTCCCGGAGTCCACCCAAACCCATGTCCATTGAGCCATCCAACCATCTCACCCTCTGTCATCCCCTTCTCCTCCTGCCCTCAATCTTTCTCAGTATCAGGGTCTTTTCCAATGAGTCAGTTCTTCGCATCAGGTGGCCAAAGCATTGGGGTTTCAGCTTCAACATCAGTCCTTCCAATGAACACCCAGGACTGATCTCCTTTAGGATGGACTGGTTGGATCTCCTTGCAGTCCAAGGGACTCTCAAGAGTCTTCTCCAACATCACAGTTCAAAAGCATCAATTCTTCGGCGCTCAGCTTTCTTCACAGTCCAACTCTCACATCCATACATGACAACTGGAAAAACCATAGCCTTGACTAGATGGACCTTTGTTGACAAAGTAATGTCTCTGCTTTTTAATATGCTGTTTAGGTTGGTCATAACTTTCCTTCCAAGGAGTAAGCGTCTTTTAATTTCATGGCTGCAATCACCATCTGCAGTGATTTTGGAGTCCAGAAAAATAAAAGTCAGCCACTGTTTCCCCATCTATTTGCCATGAAGTGATGGGATGCCATGAAGATAAGGGTATAAACTGATAATAATTATTCTGGTGACCAAAAAAGCAGTTTAAACTGAAGTTTTGCAGTGTTTATCTCTTTGAATCTATTGACCCTCTGGGAATCTACCCTATGTAAGTCATCAAAAGCTGTGTCCAAATACTCTTATACAATAATAACCACCATGGCATAATTTACAGTCCGCAAAAATTAGAAACAACCTCAAAATCCAATAATAGGAGAGTGGTTACATAAATTATGGTACATTCAGACAAGGATGTATGAGGTTGTCATTTAAAATATCTTT
Source organism: Bos taurus (assembly GCF_002263795.3). Lineage (NCBI taxonomy): Eukaryota > Metazoa > Chordata > Mammalia > Artiodactyla > Bovidae > Bos > Bos taurus. Next base: position 67,640,500 of record NC_037340.1, on the reverse strand, counting down.
TCCAAAGACTATATAAAGACAGAATAAAATAGTTGACCTCTAAGCAACATTTGACTCAGCTGATAGACTTTTCTTCTAAAGATACTTCCTTCCTTAGTCTTCTGAGATGTCACATCATCTTAGTTTTTTTTCTTCCTCACTGCCAGATGGTTCTTGGTCCCCTTTGTTCTCTTCTTAGATGAATAAGTAGCTAGTCAGGTGACCCAGGGCTTTCTCTTAGGGCCCCTTCTTTGCTCTGTTTTACTTCCTAAATGATCTCAGACAATCCCTTCACTTTAAAAAGGTTACATTTCTAAGCTGGTGATCCCCAAATTTTTTAAATCCCAAGATCACCACTTGGATGTTAAAATGGTGCCAACTGGGGTGACTGCAGAACTCTAGATTCTCTCCAGATTCTCATCTCCCTCCTACCCCAGTGTTTCCAGTCTCAAAACATGGCACCATCATCTACTTAGAAGCCCAAGACAAAAACCAAGGGTCATCTGTGTGTCCTTCCCTTTATCACGTGACACACAAATCCTACCAGCTCTACCTCTATCGTTTCTCCATCTCCACGGCCAGCATGCAGGCTCTCACCTAGGCCCCTGAGATAGCTTGTGATGAGGCCTCCCTGTTCCCACTCATGCTCCCATAGGAGTAGACTTCTACAGCCTACTCTCCACTCAGCAGCCAACAAAAGCTCTTCACAATCTTTATCTCATCACATGCTTCCCCCTGTCAAAACCCACCAGTGGCTTTTCATCTCCACCCAGTTAAATGCACATGTCCTACCAGTCTGCTGGGGTCAACGTCCTCCAGGCTACCTCTTTGCGTCCCCTCTGCTTTCCATCCGCAAGCTCATTCCCACCCCACGCTTTTATCCCTTTCGTCTAGATTCTCATGTGATTCTCCTCTTTCTCCACACTCAAAAGTTAGCTTATACATGGCCTCCCATCCCAGCCCTTATTTATCTCACTACTTGCTTGGGTTCTTCGGAGCGCAGAGGAGGTACCTAATTTTGTTGAGCAGACGAATGCTAGGGTGAAAGTTATTTTGTAAACACACGCTTCCTCACTCTGTGTTTGTATGTGGATACATAGGGGGAAGACAACTGGGTTGAGTATGCCCCATGCGACGCCCCCACCCACCAGGTCCATTCTTCCTCATGCTTGGGGAAGCCAACCCACTTGGACCACATCACAGACTTCCTTGCATTCTGCTTCCTGGTTAGGTTTGGTAATGGGAAGCATGGGCAGAAGACTGGAGTGCAGCTGCGGTGGGTGGAGGAAGCCTCTGCTCTTGTTGGGCAGCCCTCCCCACAAAATACCTCCTTAGATGTAAGTAGGGTCTCATCTCTTGGCCTCTTCAAGCCTCGGGGGCTCATTGCCCCCACTTTTACTAGCCCCAGAGTTATGCACCAATCCCTGGTGCATAAGGAATGTACCTCAAAGTGGTCCCCAAGACTCTTTCAGGGTATTCAGGTTAAAACGATTTTCATAATAGCACTAAGATGGTATTCGTCTTTTTCACTGTGTTGACATTTGCACTGATGGTGCAAAAGCAACAGTGGGTAAAGTGCTTTTAATAGAGCGAGTCCAGTAGCGTCAGACTGTTCTAGTCATCACAATAGTCTTCATTGCTTCATGTTCTGTTGTTTAGTCACTAAACCATGTCCAACTCTTTTGCAACCCCATGAACTGTAGCCCACCAGGTTCCTCTGTCCATGGGATTTTTCAGGCAAGAATACTGGAGTGGGTTGCCATTTCCTTCTCCAGAGGATCTTCCCGACCCAAGGATTGAACCCAAGTCTCTTATGTCTCCTGCATTGGCAGGCAGATTCTTTACCACTGAGTCACCAAGGAAGCCCATAATGATGGACACATTTGTCCAAACCCATAAAATGTACACCACCAGGAGTGAACTATAAACCACCGACTTTAGGTGATTATGTGTCAGTGTATGTTCATCAATTGTAGTAAATGTCCTATTCCAGTGGGGGATGGTTGATAATGGGGGAGGCTGTGGGTAGTTAGGGGCAGAGCAGGGAGTCTACGAGAAATTGCCGTAACTTACTCTCAATTTTGCCATAAACCTAAAATTGCTCTGAAAAAAAGTCTTAATAAAAACACAAAAACAAAACACACACCACAATAAAAAAAAATCAATACGTTTCACTTTTAAATGTCCTTGCTGATGCCATAAATGTACTAATCTTACTATGTCGCAACCCTTGAGTACATGTTTTTTTATAAATATTCTGCGTGTCAAAATGAGAAGTATGCATGAAGTAGGATCACTGTCTCGATCTACATTAGTTGAGGATTAAGTTGTGTACTAAGCTAGTCCTTTTTCTCCTGGATCACCATTTTTACTTAAAGAATGACTTGCAAACAACGGTTATCAGTCTTTTCCTCTAAAACGGACAAAGAGATTTTTCTCACTGATATTGTTTATTGCCAATGACAGAATTTTAGCTTTCAGGTAAAAATTAGAATTTTGTAAAACTTGTATCACCGCCATGACCTCATAGTTTCCCAGTACTTGAAGAATCTTCTGGTGAGACGGGTGTTAAATATATAAAATTTTTTACTGAAGTAGTTTGGGCTTCCAGGTGGCACTAGTGGTAAAGAATCCATCTGCCAATGCAGGAGACACAGATTCGATCCTTAGGTCGGGAATAGGAAATGACAATCCGCTCTAGCATTCTTGCCTGGAAAATCCCATGGACAGAGGAGCCTGGCGGGCTACGGTCCATGGGGCCACAAAGAGTTGGACCTGAATGAGTGATGAGCACTTAACACCAATATGAGATAGCTGATTTACAGTTTTGCATTAGTTTCCAATGTACAGTATGGTGATTTGGGGGGGGGGGGGGTTGCAAGTTATATTTTGTTATAGGTTAGAAAATAAAAATTTTTTACATTGTATAGTGAAATGTGTCAACACTTAGAAGATGTGCATAACTCAGTGAACCAATACTTTCTGTTTAACTCCAGCTTTACTGTGATATAATTGACATATAACGTTGTGAAAGCTTAAGTGTACAATGTGTTGATTTGATTCACATATTTATTACAAAATGATTACCACAGTAAGGTTAGCCAACTTCTCCATCACCTCCCAAAATTGTCCTTTTTACACGTATGTGGTGAGAACATTTAAGACCTGCTCTCCTAGCAAATTCCAAATATGTAGCATTGTTAACTATAGTCACCCTGCTGTATGTGAGATCCCCAGGGCTTATGCATCTTATAACTGGAAGTTTATACCCTTTGACTCCCACCCTCACCAGCCCCTAGCAAAAACCATTCTACTCCATTTCTGAGTTTGGTTTTTTTAGATTTCACATATAGGCAGTATCAAATAGTACCTATCTTTCTTTGACATTTCACTCAGCATAATGCCCTAAAAGTTCATCCATGTTATTGCAAATAGCAGTATTTCCTTCTTTTTTATGATCCAATGATATACATCTCATTTTTTAATCCATTCATTCATGAAGAAGATTTAGGCTCTAGCGAATAATGCTGCAATGAATACTGCTGTGCAGATCTCTCTCCCAGGTGGTGATCTCTGTCAGATCACTCAGAAGTGAGGTTGCTGGATCATACGGAAGCTCTATTTTTAATTCTTAAAGGAACCTCCATATTGTTTTCCATAGTGTCTTCGCCAATTTATATTCCCACCAACAGTGCACAGAATTCCCTTGTCTACTCATCCTTACCAACAGATAAATCTCTCATCTATCTGATGAACAGACGACCTAAAAGCTATGAGGTGATATCCCACCGTGGTTCTGATTTGCATCTCCCTGATGATTTGTACGCTGACTGTATTTTCATGTACCTGTTGGCTGCTTCTATATCTTCTTTGGAAAAATGTCTATTCAGGTCCTCTGCCCATTTTTTAAATTGGATTATTTGGCTTTTTGGCTATTGAGTTGTAAAAGTTCTTTATATATTTTAGATATTAACCCCTTATCTGATATATGGTTTGCAAATATATCTCCCATTCTGTAGGTTGTCTCTTCATTTTAGTGGTCTTCTCTTGCCACACAGAAGCTTTTTACTTTGATATGGTCCTACTTGTTTACTTTTGCTTCTGTTGCTTGTGCTTCTGATGTCATATCTAAAAAAGTGAGCCAATACTTTCTAACAGATTAATGTATTATGTTTTTTTAAAAAAAGTATGCGTGGATAAAATATTCAAAATATAAGAGAAACCAACAGATTTTAATGTATCAATAAGAGCATAAGAAAAGCTAAAAACTGATGTGTTTCAGATTCCACATTGCAATTAGCCATCGAGAAACTACTACCTGTTGTATTTGATTGAAGTTTCAAAGAATACCCACATCTATCTGAAAAGGCAATTAAAATATTTCCACCCTTTTCCAACTCCATATCTGTATGAGGTAAGACTTTCTTCATTTACTTCCACCAAAATAACATACCACAACAGATTGAATTCAGAAGCAGATGAAAGGATCCAGCTGTCTTCTATTAAGCCAGACCTTTAAAAGATTTGCAAAAGCATAAAACTAGGCTACTCTCCTCACTACTTTTTTTGTTTTGAAAATATCATTTTTCATAAAAAGATTTATGTTAACGTGTGTGGTGGTTTTAAAACATGTCCACAGATGCTCCTCCCTTCAAGAGGTGGAGTCTAATCCCCTTCACCTTGAGTGTAGGCTGGACTTAGTGAATCATTTCTAATGAACAGAATGTGACAGAAGGATGGTATGTGCCTTACAAGGCAGGTCGTAAGAGGTACTGTGATTCCCTCCTTGCTCTAGCTCTTGGATCCCAAGCTCTGCAGGAAGCCAGCTGCCATGTTGAGAGGAAACTCAAGCAGTCTGAGGGAGAGGCTCACATGGCAAGAAACTGAGGCCTCCTGCCAAGGGCCTTGTGGGTAAGCCATCATGGAAGTGGATTCTTCAGCCCCAGTTAAACCCTGCTGCTGCTGCTAAGTCGCTTCAGTCGTGTCCGACTCTGTGTGACCCCATAGACGGCAGCCCACCAGGCTCCCCCGTCCCTGGGATTCTCCAGGCAAGAACACTGGAGTGGGTTGCCATTTCCTTCTTCAATGCATGAAAGTGAAAAGTGAAAGTGAAGTCACTCAGTCATGTCTGACCCTTAGCGACCCCATGGACTGCAGCCTACCAGGCTCCTCCGTCCATGGGATTCTCCAGGCAAGAGTACTGGAGTGGGTTGCCATTGCCTTCTCCCAGTTAAACCCTGAGGTGATCGCAAACTTATGAGAGATCCTGAGCTGGAATCACGTAAGCTAAGCTGCTCCTGGATTCTTGACTCACAGAAACTGTGTAAGACAGTAAATATGTATCTTTTTTTAATTCTTATAGTTTTTAAAATTAATTATTTGGCTGTGCCAGGTCTTGGTTGTGGCATGAGGGATCTAGTTCCCTGACCAGGCATCACACCCAGGCTGCCTACATTGGGAGAGCGAAGTCAGCCACTGGACCACCAGGGAAATCGCATATTTATTGTTTTAAGTTTCTAAATTTTGAGCTCATCTGCAATGCAACAATAAATAACTAGTACAACAGTTAATAAGTTTATGTTTTAGTCAGTGAATACACATTTATTTTAACTCCTCAGTTTTAATTTCCTATATGGTAAATATTGATATAAAACTCATGTAAATAAGATTTCTTAAGAGTTCTCAGTTATTAATAACATTAACATGCCTTGAGACCAAAATGTTTGAAGACTACTGCCCTAAACTCTTTGCAAATTGCTTCTTTATTAAACTTTACTCAAAATACTCTATGTGAGAACATCTTTTGTTTCCAATCAGGACTCTGATGGATAGAACAATAACAAAAAAAATTTTTTTGATATTTCAATGACTGTTGCTCTTCAGTGGAAGGATGAGTGATTTTATTTTCTTCTGAATTTTTTTCTGTACCTTTAAACTTTTCTACAAACAAGGATGCATTATTTTTATAATTAAGTGAAAAGAAACTTCCCTTTGCAAAATCATTCAAAAGTGAAGGTTCAAACTGCGTTTTCTTCAGATGAGTCAATGGTTGAAGCTCAGTGTGCGGGGCCCAGATGTCCGCCAACGCACCTGGGGGTTGGGGAGAGGTTTGGGGGAGCAGAGAGAGGGAGGCAAGGGGAAGAAGAGCCAGCATCCCCCGCCTCCTCAGCCAGAATAGTTCTTCATGTGTTTTACATATTGGGGTTCTGCACAACAGTTCATTTAAAGAAAAGTTTCCACTCTTTAAAAAAAGAAGCTTGAAAACCTTTACCGTGAGAATAATAGCTGAAGAGTTAAAATCAGGCTGCATAAGAATCACTCAACTTTTTCTTCAATGTTTTTTTCAGGGTTTCCCTAAAGAAAGCCCTACACATTCTGAGGGAAGAACAGAAGCCCTGACAATTTCATGAATATTTGGTCGTTTCAAGAGAGGCTGGCTCATGTGGCCATGGAAAGAAGTTACAGGTGGGGATGAAAAGGTTATCCAGGGACCGCCACCGCCCCCCCCCAACCCCCCGCCAATAGTAAGGGCCCAAGAGGACAGCAAAAACACGAGGGGCCTTAAGGCCCACAGAGACACAGATCAGAACCACAAGTGAATCGTTCTCATATTTTCTAGAAAAAACAAAAGCAAGAGGTTCCAGGACCACCCAGTGGTTAAAACCATGGGCTTCAGGGACCACAGATCTGGGTTCAGGTCTCAGGTTTGACACTTCAAACCTATGAGATCTTGGCAAGTGACACTGCCTCTCAGAGCTTCAGTGGAAACACACAATGTACAATTTCACCTGTAAAATGAGGTCTGAGAACGTCAAACAGTGAAGCCGTTTTGCCAAACAGTTTGGCAGTTTCTTAAAAGTTAAGAAACTTAACTTTGGGGATAGATTTACCATCTGACCCAGCAATTCCATTCTTAGGTAACTACCCAAGAGAAATAAAAACAAATGTCCCCAAAAGGACTTGCATACAAATGTTTTTAGCAGCATTATTCATCAAAACCCCAAATGGAAACCATCTAAATGTTTAGCATCTGGTGAATGGATTACCAGTGGCATATCAATACTGCAGAATGGATCTCCCTGGTGGTCCAGTGGTTAAGAACCCACCTGCCAATGCGGGGAACATGGGTTCGATCCCTGGTCCGGGAAGATCCCATGTGCCATGGAGCAACTAAGCCCGTGTGCCATGACTTCTGAGCCCAATCACCTTGAGCCCGTGCAGCACCACAACAAAGAGTAGCCCCCACTCACCACAACTAGAGAGAGCCCGTATGCAGCAATGAAGCCAAAAATAAACAAATAAATAAGTGAAAGCGAAAGTCTCTCAGCTGTGTCCAACTCTCTGCGACTCCATGGACTGCAGCCTGCCGGGCTCCTCTGTCCATGAATTCTCCAGACAAGAATACTGGAGTGAGTAGCCGTTCCCTCCTCCAGGGGATCTTCCCAAACCAGGGATCAGACCCAGGTCTCCTGCATTGCAGGTGGATCCTTTACCAGCTGAGCTACCAGGGAAGCCCAAATAAATAAATAAATAAATAGAAGAATGTGTAAGTGTAGAAGAGTGGATAATGCAAGGTAGCGATTTACATCATGTGTACTTCTCATTTAAATTCCAAAAACTGAAGAATAGTTGATTCACACTGTTGTGTTAGTTTCTTTTATACAGCAAAATGATTCAGTTATACATATGCATTTTTTCATTTTCTTTTCCATTACAGTTTACTATGCTATACAGTAGGACCTCGTTGTTTATCTATTTTATATATAGTAGCTTATAATATGCTAATTCCAAACCCCTAATTTATCTCTCCCCGTCCCGTTTCCCCCCTGGTAATCACATGTTTGTTTTCTATGTCTGTGAATCTGTTTCTGTTTTGTAAATTAGTTCATTCGTGTCATATTTTAGATTCCACATATAAGTGATATAAATTATATATCCATGATAAACACTTCTTACCATATCACTCCCACATATATCAACCCAATGTAATCCTACAGGGTTAGCAGGCATATTATAGCATCCTCGTTTTTACAGATGGGGAACTGAGGCACCAGGAAGTTAATGAACTTTCCCAGGTTGCTTAGCTAGTAGGCAGCAGAACTGAGAGGAGGAATCCTGGATAGCTAACTTCAAAGACTATGCTTCTCACCTCTCAGTAAATGTCAGCTGGGTATGGAGTTACTGCTCTACCAAGTGGTGGGGGAAAAGGTCCAGAAAAGGGATCAGAGACGGCTCCCCAAGAAGGTCACACAGGAACCCAAACCTGAAGGGTGTAGGAGTTAGTTAGTGGAAGAATGTTCTAGACAGAAGGAACCACATATGCCAAGGTGGAAAGGTAAGAGAATGCAGGGCGTGGGGCGGAAGACAGAAGAGTTGGAGGTGGCTGGAGCGTGAACTGATACCCAGCAGTGAGAAGCTGAGAATGGGGCTCAGGAGGCCACAGAGTGTCCCTGGTGTCTGGACATTAACCTGCAGGCGATGCAGGGCTAGAGAAAGAAAGTGAGTTCCTCAGTGCTGCCTTACTCCAGGAATGACTCACATCACCCTGGCAGGTGGAGGAGGTTGACTCAGCCCCTGCTTCGAGCTCCGGGGAGTGGGGGAGCTGCCACCCCACACTCCCATCCCACTGGGAGCTAATGCCCCAGCAGCCACCCCACCGGCAGCCCCACCAGCACACAGAAGCTATCCCAGTCAGCTGGGAGCATCGGGCTCAGTTGTGCTGCTGGAAAGCTGAGCATAGTCTGGTGAGAACGCCTGCTAGCAGCTTCCACACCCTGCTTAAAACCCAGACACCTGTGGTCCCCAGGGGCACCTCTCAATGCACCCCAAAAGCGAGGCCACAGGGCACAGTGCTCTGGCCCTCCACTCTCACTTGGCTCTGCCCAGAGCCAGGGGACCAGCCGGGGGTGGAGGGGGAGGACCTAGCACTCTTCTCATTCAAATTTAATATCCAGATAAACATTTGCATGTATGCACAAAACATTCACTGTGGCAAAAGTAAAACTACTGAAAAAAAACTTATGTGCCAACAAAAAGAAACTAGCTAAAAATACTGGTGAATCCATACTGCGGAATACTGCTGCTGCCTGCTGCCAAGTCGCTCCAGTCGTGTCCAACTCTGTGCGACCCCATGGACTGCAGCCTACCAGGCTTCTCCGTCCATGGGACTCTCCAGGCAAGAACACTGGAGTGGGTTGCCATTTCCTTCTCCAATGCATGAAAGTGGAAAGTGAAAGTGAAGTCACTCAGTTGTGTCTGACTCTTAGCGACCCCATGGACTGCAGCCTACCAAGCTCCTCCATCCATGGGATTTTCCCAGCAACAGTACTGGAGTGGGGTGCCATTGCCTTCTCCCTGCGGAATACTATGAAGCAGTTAAAAAGAATGCAGATATATTATTCCATTGTACTGGCATGAAAACACCTCCAAGATATATTATTGAGTGAAAAAAAAAAACCCTACAGAATAATGTATCTAGTATATACCAGTTACATAAAAAACAAACAAAAGTCAGAAACTAGCTCTATAGTTCATCAAGTCTACAAACACATAGGTAAATGAGAAAAATGCCTGGAAGGAAATATATCAATTGTGGAAGGAAATACATCAATCGTGGAAGGAAGGAAAGGAGGGAGAGAGGAAGGAAAGGACTTGTATAACTCTATGTTGTTTGATTTTTATAAGAAGCATGTATTTGCATTCTTAAAAACACTCAAGTCTGTTTAACACACACACACACAGTGGGAAAATGTGTTAAAATGATCACCCTACTGGTGCAGGGTTCAGGGTCCCTTTTCAAAGAGCTGTGACATCTGGGATCTTGTCTAATTCTTGCCACACCGCCTTGAGGGCAAGTATTCAAAACCCATTTTATAGATTAAGCAACTGAACCCAGGGAGGTGAAACAAGCTCTTCAAGGTCACATACAGGACCGAAGGACCGAGGGGCCTCTGAACCTTGGACCCAAGCCCAGCACTCTTTCTAACCTGGAGGGGTGGGAGTGCACCAGGGCGGGGTGGTGGACGGTGCGTGGATGCTTTGCAGCAGCCCATTGTCAGCTCACAGAACCTCTGAAAAGCCTCTTTCGCAAAGGGAAACGGGGCTCAGGGGAGAAGGGAATGGAAGACAAGTGGAAAAGGAGGGCTGATGCACCGCCGCCCACAACAAAATCACACATCATGATGTACCGCCCACTGAGTGGGAGGGACCTGCCGAGTCACCCGGTAAACGACATGTAGGAAGGAGCCCCACAGGGCAGCGTCCCCCAAGCCTGAGACTTCAGGCCTCTCTCACAGGGGCTGCTCACCCTGGGTTCTGGCTGCGTTGTTTGCAGCTGAGGGGTTCTGGGGACGCCTCTCTGCTCAGTCTCAGGGCGCTCTGTAACCAGGCCAGAAAGGGACCTGTGCTTCTCAGAGGGTTCTAGAATCTAAGGGGCAACAAACATAAACCCTAATACCCACCAGTGTGGTAAGTGCCTCCACCCCTCCGTTCTTTCATTGGCTGCTTTAGCACCAACTGTCCGGAGGATGTGGGAAGGCAGGAGACCAGAGGGACCCAAGAAACACGGCTGGGTCCCTCCAAGGACAGGCAGAAGGGATTCATATTCAGGGAGGCACCAGCGCTTACCAAAGGCAACACATCTCAGCTGCACAGAGAGCAGGCATGAGCCCTCAGAGCATGCTCAAGGAAGAGGGCTTCGGCCAAACCACAGATCCTCCTTTCACTCTTACAACTTACAGCTGCCACAAGGCTGTGAAGCCACAGGGACAAGAGCCTGGATTCTGGGAGTTCTGATCCCAGCTCTCCTCCCTTGCTCAAGTTTCTGAACCTCACTGGTCTCAGTTTCCCCATCTGTAAAATGAGTATTATTATCCCTGCCTCTTGGGTATTATGATATCTGGATAATAGGACATATAATCATGATAACATAATTAAATACAACATAACAAGTACAGGGTATCCAAAAAATCTGGAAACAGATTATATGAATGTATGTATGTGTTCATATTTATTTATTCATCTGCTTTACAGACTGGAAATGTCCCAGTCAACGTTGTGTACATCTATTTCTAGACTTTCTGGACACTCTTTATATAAATATACTTTTATATAATCATAATTTTATATAAATGTATATAATAAAACATAGTAATAATATAATAAAACATACTAATCACTCACACAGTATGAGGGACCATGTCAAGAACTTACAGGTATTCTCTACTTTAATGCTCAGAGCAAGCCCTGGAGGTGGATGCTATTATTAGCCCCATTTTACAGAAGCAGACACTAAGGTACAGGGAGCTGAAGAGACTTGCCTACTTGCCAGGGTCACCGAGGGAATAACTGACAAAACGAGTTTGAGACCCAGGTCATCCAACCTCAGAGCCTACTTATGCTGTTTTCCACCTGTCTAACCCATCTACCTCTGCAGTGAAGACCCAATAAAAGGAACCAGTTCCCGGGCACAGAGAAGGGGCTTAGGAAATGCAGGGTCCTCTGAGTACTGAGCTCCTGGAAGAGAGAAACCAGATCCAATTGGTTTACCACTTTATCTGGAATTGTAATACACAAGACATAGGCTGGCAGTCAATATTAGTGTGAGGGAAGGAAAATAAGTATGTATTAGCCAAAGGCTGGCATTATTGTCTAAAAAAAAGTCTCATATTCCAGCGCCTTTCCTAGGAACATCCACCTCCTAAGATGCCTGGGGCTGCCCAAAGGTGGGCGAGGAGGGTCAGACCCACCCTGCTCTCCCCTCCACGGCACAGAACCCAGAATCCAAGAGGCCCAGGAGGCCACCCACCAACCAGGCCCAGGAGTGGCCTACCTTCTTCAGCGTCGTTCCTAAGCGAGGCCTCCAGGAGGGCCACACTGGCCTCGAAGGACACCTTCTTTCGCCGGCCGCCCGTGCTGCGCTTCCGCTCATGCTTGCGCTTGCGATGCTGCAGGTCCTGCTCATACTGCGCCCACTTCTTCAGCTGCTGGGCCCGGCGCTTCTGGGCTGCGCGCAGCCGCTCCAACGTGGGCACCTTCTCCAGCAGCTGCAGTTCGGTCAGCAGGTCCACGTGGCTGGCCATGGCCTCCGCGCCTCCCTGCGCCCTGGCTGGGGGCTAGCGCGGCGCGCCAGGGGCCGGGGCAGCATGCGGGCTCCTACGGGGCTGGGGCGGCATGCTGGGGCCTGTGGCAGGGAGCGGGAGAGACACAGATGGACATGGCGTCACACTCAAAACTCCGATCTGATGACGTCACCCAGTCCCACCTTCCAAACGTTTCCCCCGCCCCCTATTTTATTGTCTTCCTTCCTTATTTCTTTTTAACTGAGATATAATTGACCTCTAACATTGTGTAAGTTTCAACTGTACAACCGTGTTGATTTGACATACTTACATATTGCAATATGATTACAACTGTTAGTTAACACCTCCATCACAGTCATACAATAATCCTTACTTTTGGTGGTCGTATTATAATTTCATATAAGGTTGTTCTATTGTTACAACACATACAGGAGTTTATTGTTATAACATGGAAGGGGTTTATTGTTATTTTTAAAGGAGCGAGTACTGTATTTTAAATGTCTCTGTATTAATTTATAACTTGGTAAATATGGGCAGATATAACCTACAGAAACACAAGCTCTTTGGGAACCTCATTCTGAAGAGTCCAGTGGTTAAGAATCCACCTTCCAATGCAGGGGACGCAGGTTTGATCCCTGGTTGGGGGACTAAGATCCCGCATGCCACAGGGCAACTAAGCCCCCATGAGGCAACTGAAGAGAAGCTCCAGTGTGGCAAAGAAGATCACCCACACTGTGTCTAAGACATGATGCTCCCCAGCAGTGCTATTGGTAAGGAGCCTGCCTGCCAAAGCAGGAGACCTAAGAGATGCAGGTTCTGTCCCTGGGTCGGGAAGATCCCCTGGAGGAGGGCCTGGCAACCCACTCCAGTATTCTTGCCTGGAGAATCCCGAGGACAGAGAAGCTTGTCAGGCTACAGTCCATGGGGACACAAAGAGTTGGACATGACTGAACAACAACAACAACAACCCCCACTTTACGGATGTGCCCCAGTTTGCTTATTCATTCACTCACTGAAGATCATCTAAGTTGTCTCCAGCCTGGGGCTAATACATTCACGTACAGGTTTTTGTGTGAACATGAGTTTTCATTTCTCTGGAGTAAATGCCCAAGAGTACAACTGCTGGGTTGTACAGTAATTACATGTTTAGTTTTATAAGAAACTGTCAAACTGTTTTCCAGAGTGGCTGTACCATTTCTCATTCCCTCCAGCCATCTGAGTGATCCAGTTTCTCTGCCAGAACTTGGCATGCTCAGTGTTTTAGCCACTTAGATAGATACTCCTTTTTAAAAGTAAGGAGCTCAGAGGAGTTGAATTCACAACCATGCTGTATCATCATGAGGGCAGGAACTCACTAGGAGCTAAGGGACCATCTATTTATTTTTCCCTACTTCCTCAAGGAATCAAACAGTGAAACCTGCCCTGTGATGAGTCCTGGTTCAGAGATGGATCAAGAATCAGCTCTGCCTTCTAGGAAACACCACGTCTACTGGTCTGTCATGGTGTCATCTACCTATAAATTAACCTGATCCTTCTGATGACCTAATGAGCCCAGGTACTATTCTGATCCCTATTTCAGATAAGGAAATTGAGGCACAGAGAGACTAATTAACCTACCGAATCCCACACAGCTAGAAAATGGATGAGCTATTCTGGCTGCGGTTATCAGGAAAGGCTCTCCAAAGTAGGAAGCAATTGATTTGAATCTCCAAGGATGAGCAGGAGTTCACTCGCTGAGGAGGGCAGACATGAGCTGAGAAGGAGCTTCCCAATGTTCAAAGGCACATAGACGAGCTGAACACCATGAAGGGAATTCTGGGAGACAACACATACAAACCTGGCTTGAGGGACTTCCCTGGTGGCCCAGTGGTTAAGAATCCACCTTGCAATGCAGGGGACGTGGGTTCAATCCCTGGTCTAGGAACCAAGACCCTACATTCTGTGGAGCGACTAAGCCTGTTCACTGCGACTACTGAAGCCTGAGCACTCCGGATCCCATATGCCACAACTAGAGAACGCGTGCACAGCAGCAGAAGATCCCGCATGATGCGATAAAGATCCTGTGCGCCACAACTAGGAACCGATACAGCCAAACAAATAAATATTAAAAAATAAAATAAAAACATGGCCAGAAGTGGATGGGGCTGCCCAGCCCAAGGGAATAGAAGTCTTGGAGGAAGCAGTGAGTAACTTTTGGTTCAAGGCCAGACAGCCAGAAAGTCCCCCATGGTCCACATCATATTTTGTTTGCTTGGTTGGTTTGGGGTCCACACTGTATTTTATGGTATTGTCATTCACTGCTAATATTTAAACCTTGAAGATTTTATATCCAAAATCAGATTTTCAGCCTTTCTTAAAACATCTCAGTAGCTGGCCAAGCTGAGCTCACATGGCAACGATCAGCTGGTACTGAGTAGGACTGCCCAATTTAGATGGGGGCACATCTCATTTTCCATAGTGCCCACAGCCTCCCATTACTCCCATCTGACCTCCGTCACTAACTGGCATCACTTGCTAGCTCCTATAGGATTTACCTGGTGGCCTGATGGTAAAGAATCTGCCCACTAATGCAGGAGACACAAGAGACACAGGTTCGATTCTTAGGTCAGGAAGATCTCCTGGAATAGGAAATTGGAACCCATTCCAATATTCTTGACTGGGAAACCCCATGGACAGCAGACTACAGTCGGTGGAGTCACAAGAGTTGGACACGACTTAGTGACTAAACCACCACCACCACCTCCACCATTAGCTCCTATGATCATTTCACAGGTCCTGCCTTAGGCGAAATATCCACAGGTCCAATACGCACAAGAAAGAGAAGGCAGTCTGTGAGTCTCCTCAATAAAGACCAGGATCAATGTACAGGGGAGTGGTGGTGTGCACCCCAAAACAGGCACCTGGCCTCCAGAGCTGTCCAACAAGCAACTGAACAAGGGCTTGTGGTCCAGTGGCTGTCTCTGGAGGTGGCAAATTCCCCATCACTCACTGGAGAATAAAATTTCCACTGATGTCAGATCAGCCTAAGCATTCTGTACATCCTCTTTCAGCCGTAAGAGTCTGTACACAGATGGTTACCCATTTCTTCATTATTGAATATTCACTGATCACCTACTAATTGGAAAGTGCCAAAACATGCAATAAACTGTGGAAAATTCTGAAAGAGATGGGAATACCAGACCACCTGACCTGCCTCTTGAGAAACCTGTATGCAGGTCAGGAAGCAACAATTAGAACTGGACATGGAACAACAGACTGGTTCTAAATAGGAAAAGGAGTACGTCAAGGCTATATATTGTCACCCTGCTTATTTAACATATATGCAGAGTACATCATGAGAAACGCTGGGCTGGAGGAAGCACAAGCTGGAATCAAGATTGCTGGGAGAAATATCAATAACCTCAGATATGCAGATGACACCACCCTTATGACAGAAAGTGAAGAGCAACTAAAGAGCCTCCTGATGAAAGTGAAAGTGGAGAGTGAAAAAGTTGGCTTAAAGCTCAACATTCAGAAAACTAAGAGCATGGCACCCGGTCCCATCACTTCATGGCAAATAGATGGGGAAACAGTGGAAATAGTGGCTGACTTTATTTTTCTGGGCTCCAAAATCACTGCAGATGGTGACTGCAGCCATGAAATTAAAAGACACTCTTTGGAAGGAAAGTTATGACCAACATAAACAGCATATTAAAAAGCAGAGACATTACTTTGTCAACAAAGGTCCGTCTAGTCAAGGCTATGGTTTTTCCAGTTGTCATGTATGGATGTGAGAGTTGGACTATAAAGAAAGCTGAAAAAAAGAAAAAGGAAAGCTGAGCGCCAAAGAATTGATGTTTTTGAACTGTGGTGTTGAAGAAGACTTTTGAGACCCTTGGACTGCAAGGAGATCCAACCAGTCCATCCTAAAGGAGATCAGTCCTGGGTGAGCACTGGAAGGACTGATGTTGAAGTTGAAACTCCAATACTTTGGCCACCTGATGCAAAGAGCTGACTCATTTGAAAAGACCCTGATGCTGGGAAAGATTGAGGGTAGGAGGAGAAGGGGATGACAGAGGGTGAGATGGTTGGATGGCATCACCGACTCAATGGACATGGGTTTGGGTGGACTCCGGGAGTTGGTGATGGACAGGGAG
The DNA here is from genome assembly GCF_002263795.3 of Bos taurus. NCBI lineage: Eukaryota > Metazoa > Chordata > Mammalia > Artiodactyla > Bovidae > Bos > Bos taurus. Next base: position 67,624,305 of record NC_037340.1, on the reverse strand, counting down.
GCCTGGCGTGCTGCGGTTCATGGGGTTGCAGAGAGTCGGACATGACTGAGCAACTGAACTGAACTGAAAAACTTGCTAAGACTGAAGATAGGAATAGTCACATCAATCACTCTATCAAAGCCTTTAATCCTTTTCTAAGAACCTCCCCAGCCACTGTCCCAGCCAAGTGTTTCCCTAAGTGTAGAAAGAGAACCCATTCCAAGGGAATTTACAAAAGTTCAGGACAAGATTTAATAAAACATGGACTCAAAGACAGCAAGTTACCTCCCTTTCACTTGTTTTTTTAATAATCTATCAATTTTCTCTTTAGAAGAAAGTTATCAGTTGGGTGCTAATAGATCTTTAACATTTTTATAACATGTCAGTTTCCCTTATAAACAAAGAGAAAGTCAGCCTCAGACTCATAGCCTTGGGCAAGCGAGAGTATTTACGATAGAATGTAATGACAGTGATTTTTTTCCCCTGTGGATCTGGTTTCACAGTTACTGTTTATTTATGGTGGTGATATAAAATTTCCTTTTTAAATAAATCTTCTTTATTTCCCTTGGAAATCCTGCAAGGGAGTAGCAAAGAAAAATTAAAGAATGATGGCATTTAATGCTGGCAAAAATTGTGATTGACGTTTGGGAATCCCTCACCTGGTCACTGATCCTCAATAACAACAATCTGACAAAAGAAGCCCTCTTAAGAGCTCATTATTTCAGCTGACAAATATTCACTGAACATCTGTCACATGCCAGACAGCTAGGGATACAGCAAGGTAAAGACAGGGATGGTCCCTGCCCATTGGATGGATGACAAAACAGAGGTACAAGGGAGTGGAGGACACCTTCACAGGAAACAAAGACTGAGCAGTAACTTGAATCCTGAGCCCAACTCCCAGTATAGTGCTCCCTCCTTGAGCCCCAGGGTGGAGCGCCCCATGCAGACCGTAGACACTGCTATGCCTTCCCTGGCTTGGACAGTCTGCTTGAGTAAAGGAATTAAGGGCAGTTGCCCAGCCCCCCTGGAGAAAGCTGAGGACAGTGCCTCCCAAGGGCCAAGAAAGGGGGCCAGGGCACACTTCTCTGACTTTGCTCTGTCAGCCCCCAACTGGCTCGCCCCTCTGGGTTCCCTGGAGCTGGGGCTCCAGGACAGCTCCCTCTTGACTGCTGGTTTTCAGGTGACCTAGTTTCCCCCAATAGACCCACACCTCCTCCCACCCCCATCTAAGAAAACCCTGCTTGGTCTAATTAAAGAATTGCCATCAGTGCTGCTAACACAGCAGCCAGGCAGCCCCCAAGGCAGGGCACTGGCCTGGGTGCTGGGGCAGCCCGCAGAAGTACTGGCTCCTATGAGCTGTGGAATGGCCCCCTTGTGAGATCCAGTGTATCTGCCCATATTTCCAGAGATAGCGCTGGTTGGTGATGGGGACACAGCCCAAACTGCCAGGACGTGGGAGAAGTAATGGCCTCAACTCTTTCTCTAAGAGTAGGGGAGTTTTTATTTAACTTTTGACTGCAATTCCCAGCATGCAGGATTTTAGTTCCCCCACCAGGGATAGAACCTGGGTCCCCAACAGTGGAAGCATGGAGCCCTAACCACTGGACCGCCAGGGAATTCCAGCAATCCTCAACTCTTAAAGGGGATCCTCAAGAAGGAGCTCATTTGAAGGAAAACCAGCTCCATGGAGACATAATGAGCCCAGAGTGTTGCAGGAGCAGCCAGATGGACCATCTTGCAGAGAACTGGGCACATGGGGACGCAAGGCAACCAAATGTCTGCGCTGAAGATGCGGGTAGGGGAAGGGGTCCGCAGAGGCCAGGCTGGGTTAGGTCATCCAGGAAGTGTGTGCACTTTAAGAAGAGAAATCAGAAGTAAGGGGGAAATAAGGTAGGGTACTTAATTATTCTAACCAATAGCTGTGTGAGGTCTGGGTGGATAAGCCAAAACAGCCCTGGTGTGGGCAGCCCCAGGTCTTCAGGGCAAGGCCCTTCACTCTCAGTGAGCCCAGACAGACAACTAGAATGAGCCTCGATTCAGCCTCCGGTTGCCGTCTGACAAAGCTGAACTTGATACCTGTTGGTAAACGGCAATGTAGAGAAGCAAGGGCTGCGCTCCAGAGAGCTGAGCCTTGAGGGCAAATGCGAGGAAGCCTGTGGGGGGATTGGGGACCAGGTGGGGGTGCACCTCACTTCCCTCCTCCAAAGTGAAAAGAAGGCTATTACAGGAATGCTGTTTGGGGGATGATACGTCTCTGAAAAAAACAAGAAGAGGAAGAAAGACATGGGCCCATCTAAAGGCTCGGTTTGGTAGTGGTTTCTGTAGTTCCCCCAGTATCACTCCATGCTGGGCCCTGATTAGCCACAGCCCATGAGCGATGGTTTAAGCTCAGCCAGAGTGATTGGCCAGGGGTAGGGACATGACCTAAGCTGGACCAATCAGAAGCTCTCTCTTCTCACCGCCCAAGAAGTGGAAGTGTGAACCCCCATTGCCGCTGTAAATCATCTTGCTCCCAGCCATGCAGGAAGCTGGCCTTTGGATAAAGCCAATACTTGGGAGTCAGAGGAGAGAAACAGGGTCCTTTAATTTAGGGACCTCTGGACTTTATCCCTGTTATTATTTAAGCCAATTGAATTGAATTTTGATATTTGTGGCCAAAAGCACCCTAACAGATATTAATGCTACTTTTAGGGATACACGAATGGGAGCCCCAGGAGGCGATGTTGCCTGAAGCAGGACAGTGGTCTCTTGCTGGGCTGTATCACCAGACACCTCCACTTCCCCTAAAAGGGCCGTTTATGGTCTTCTGACCCAAGCTGAGGACTGGCCTTGAAGAAGGGCTGGGGAAGGTCAACACCAGGTTCCCACAGCAGTCCACCCCGAGGTGGGACCCAGGCCTTGCGACGCCTCCAGCCGAGGGTAGCGGCTGCCTGACACAAATTTGGACTCGAGCCTAGAGCCTTGAGAAAAACAACACGAAGGAAGGTGAATTCAAATTGAAGAGACTTTAAAACATGAGTCAGACGGTGTCTCAAAGTTCACGCTGTTAGAAGAAAACGTTAAGGTTTTTTTTTTTCTTTCTTTCTTGTTCTTCAGCTATTCTTCTCCACACAATATTGGCAGCACCCTGGAGGAAGGCCGTGAGTGCTTGCGCCTCATGCTTCCTGTAGCACTGAGCACGAGGGAAAAAGGGAAACAAAACACTGCACCGGCTTTCCCTCCTCGGACCTCACTTGGGACCCACTTTCGCTCCTAAAGGATACACACCCCCGCCCTCCCACAACACACCGCTTTGAATAATAGCGTCATTTCCTCTTTCCTGCCCACCCCCACCCCACCCCACCCCCCAATATAAAAATGCTGTACGTGTGAGCAAAGAGACTTCTGGGGCCCTTGGTGCTCCAAATATCTGAATTAGAAATTATTAGCCTTGTCCTCCCCACCAACCCCATTCTCATGGGATTCTGCAGACTGTTTTACTCCTGCTGTCATGAACCTTCTAGATTTCGGGCACAGTCTCCTAGACAGACATTCCAATTTAAAAACCTGTTGTAGGACTCGGGTCTTCAAGGGTCTGTTCCTTAACTCTGCCTCTCCCAGCCGTACTCCTTCATTCAGAGCTGAGTGGTGATCCTGGGCTTGGCCTTCATTTGTCACTGTACTCTGAAGCCCATTTACTACAACCCGATTTGGCAAGACCTTGGAGGAAGAGTGGTTGGATGGCATTACCAACTCAATGGACATGAGTTTGAGTAAACTCCAGGAGTTGATGATGGACAGGGAGGCCTGGAGTGCTGCAGTCCATGGAGTCGCAAAGAGTCGGACATGACTGAGCGACTGAACTGAACTGGAGGAGAAGGATGGAGGAGAGGGCAAGATGGCAGAACTTGAAAACCACAAGTTCAACAAGAACAGAGTGCTGGATCAACTAAAGCACCTTGAGCTTTCAGGAAGAGAATCGTGTCCAGCATTGAGATAATAGCCCAGATGACCTCTATCTGAACTGGCTGGACCACACTGGGAATATAGGAGCAGGCCTTAATAAAAGCCATGAATGAAAGGATTAGCGTTGTTCTCTAGAGGGCAGAGTTGTGATCATAGGCAAAGTGAAGAAGGATCACCCTGGAACTTCCCTAAAAGTCTAGTGGTTAAGACTCCATGCTTCTACTGCAGGAGGTACAGGTTCAATCCCTGGCTGGGGAACTAGAGATCCCATATGGGGAGTGACACAGAAAAAAAAAAAAAAGAAGGAAGAAGTAGGATCAGCCTGGAATGAGGAAAAACTGTCTCAACACCAGCAATTCAACAAAGTCCAGCCATGGTGTGATGCTGGGGTCCCTGCCACCGAGAACTCCAGTGGCCACTCATGAGGCTGCTGAGATAAAGTCCATATTGGGCTGGAGGGGGGACTGTGGGATCCAGTGAGCCCCACTCCCAGCCTGGCAGAGAGATCACCTCTATTAGGAGGAAGACTCTATCATGTATATTTACTGCCCACGAGCCTAGCCTGGAAGAACCATTCCAAATAGATATTGATCGGTGATATTTTAGATTCTTTCTACCTGTGAAGGTGAGACAGCTGTCTCAGACTCAGCTCCAAGAAAACTTCAAAGGAAGCCACAGCTCAAATGGGCAAAGGAAAACCTGTGAACACACCCATCTTCCATGCCGAGCTTCTCCCCATGAATCTGAACCCACAGAGAGGCCCACATACGTATGGGTAAGAATGCCAGTGTGGGGGAGGCTGCAGGGGACAGAACAAAGGTGCCAAAGATGGGGCACATGCAAAGCTGACATGATGTCTACGAACACATTAGTCAGTCACAGTCACGGTGCTAAACCAGCCAGTCTTCTAAAGAAGCTTATGTAATAGCTAAGCACGGGGGAATGGGAGTCAAATTACACATACTGCTCCTCCAGGCTTGGGGGAGTGTGGTCCACCCCCTCCCTTGCAGAGAGATAAAAACTCCCTTTGCAGCTAGAAGGATCATTTTCCAAAGGAGGCCACCTGTGGCCACAGAATGCCCTCCTGGGTTACACGTTTATTGAATAGGGGAGGGCTATTCACACTGGTTAAGCCTTGAGGAGCCTCTGCCACCTCTGCCTCCCTCTCTCAGCATGACATCCTTGGCCAAGCTTTCCTCTGTTGTGCCAGCTCTTATGTTGGTGGTGGCTTCTTGGAGCACTTTGAGGGCAGAGGGTATGAGGCCACGTGTGATGACAGGAGGAATGAATGTGGTGATAGATTAGTAATGTCTGCCACAGATAAAGGAGTGGCTGTGTGGGTACTGAGCAGGCAGTTCTGTTTTACATTACACTTGCCTACTTGGATTTCAACACTTGCCTTCACCCCATTGTTCAAAATCCTCTAGTCTTAAATACAAACATCTAGAGAGTTATCAGATTAAGTAGAAGGGCTCCTCAATATCAGTATATCATTCAACCAAGAACAAAAAATCACAATGGCCTCAAAGGTAGACAAGAGTCAAGATGAGCTTAGGTTCTAATAAGAATTTCTCCAATACCTTGTGCTAGGGGGTAAAATGAAGACCTGTCCTCGATGACTCCATCCCTTAAGTTGAATGGATCCTACTTCTAGGAAGCAGTATGCTGAGCCAACTCAAGCTAAGGATGGCAGCCCTTTGGAACTGCTACCTCTCCCAATCCTATCCCAAAGATGAGCATCCCATCCTGTAACTGGATGGGGTCCACTCTTGAAGAGGGAGGGGCAGGGAGCACCATCAGCCAGGGATCACTCCTCCATCCGAAGCATCTTGGGCTTCACACCATTACCACCATGAAGGAGGAAGAAGGCTGTGGTCTGCTTCCTAACAAGGTCCCTTTCTCCTCTTCAGAAACCTCAAAGATATCCCTAGCAAGCTGTCGCCTTCCCTTTAGTCAATTAGAAAACAGCTGGGATAGGAATTTTAAAAGTTTTTCATATTGTTTGCTCACGGAGGTTTGGAGAATAATTCCAAGGAAACAAGGACAATGAAAAACAGAGAGTTGGACTCAAAGGAGAAAGTCCTACCCTGGAGGAAGAAACAATGAGAAGGAAAAGAGAGCCATGCAGACAATGGACACCAATTAACTGCACAGTAAGTGGGGGAACTGGGATCCAAACCCAGGCCTGTCTGATTCTATTGTCTAGGTACCTAAAAGAACAAGGAAGGACTTCCCCTGTGGCCCAGTGGTTAAGAATCTGCCTTCCAGTGCAGGGCACATGAGTTTGATCCCTGGTCAGGGAACTAAAATCCCACATGCCACAGGGCAACTAAGCCTACAGGCCACAGCCAGTGAGCCCATGTGCTCTAGAGCCCTTGAGCCGCAACTGGAGAAAGTCTATGTACCACAACAAAGACCCAGCCTGGCCAAAAAGAATCACAACTGCTTTTAAACAACTTCCTCATGAAATGTAAGAAGATTTCAGGAAATCCAGGGTGTTGATGATTAAGGAGATAAGAGGACATTTCAACTAATAAACCAGATAGATCAACTGGTAGTAAAACAAATACTTGCTGAAATCAGTATAGAATTTAAAAAATGTGCTTAATGTAACTAAACATAAGCATCACAGAATGTATAAAATATGTAGATGAAATGAACCCAGAGATAAATAATGCAGGGTTATAATGGCAGCTTCTGGGCACAACGTATTTTTCCATGGGTCCAATTCGTTATATGTAACATCTCTTGGAGTCACTGCACCAACTCTGTAATGTAGGTCTTGTTCCCATTTCAAAGGGGAAAAAACTGAGACTCAGGTTAAGGAACCTGTAAGGAGTGCTATTTCAGTTGTTTATGGCTGGTATCTCTTCTGATTGATCAATCATATGCTATGATGGTTAAGTATTTTTTTTTATCATCTCTCCTGCTTGAAAATAAAAGAGAAAATGTCAGACAGGAAAGATGGCCCACAAAAGCACGACTAAGAGCAAGAAAAGGAGTCCTTGCAGGAAAATAAATGAAATCTACGCAGAGTAAAGATAATTGATTACAGTCATAACTTCCCTTACTGTTGGAGCTGTCATCACCTTTGGAGGCTTAGGCAGGAAATATATGTATCTCATCCTGAATTTCATAAAATCTGCCTTCCAAACCCTGTGAGCTCAGCCCCCTATGACTAGTGTTCCCTTTCTTGGTGAGTACTTTCTCATTTTCACTTCACCCAACAGCTCCCAAACCAGATTCATAACAGCAACTGTCCTCTCTCCTCTGCTCTCTGTGAGATGAAACTGTCAGTAGAATAAATCAGGAAGTTTCCAGACACTCTGCATTTTGGTAAATGAAGTTTCTGTCCAGCATACAGGCTTTGAAGTCTCTCCGTATGGGATTTGTGACCTTCCAGGTCACCATGCAGAGAGAAGCAAGCTGTAGTTGACTGCCTTTACATTACTTTCATTCCTCCCCTCTTTGATCTCCAGCCAAAGTCCCTTCACTTTGATTCCCTCCTCTTGGCTCCTCTTGGGTGTGCAGAACTCCAAGCATATCTCTGCTTCCCCCTCTGACCAGCTTTATTTCTGTTTAAAATTCTCCATAAGCCATAGATTCAATCCCATGAAAGTGATATTACTCCCACAATTGAATGTATCTCCTCGTGTTGAAATCTCAGGTTCACTTTGTTAGCGACTGGGGTCTACTCTACACTCAGAGCCCTAATATTATTTCAACCCTCTCATCATGTTCTCCAGCAAATTACCAAACTCTCTCTCTATATTTTGTGCTTAACTGTCATCAACAAGTAACCAATCTCAAGATTTTCTTCTAGTAATTTTCTCCTCTAATTCAATTCCACTTTTAATTTAAAGCTGCTTTCATTTGGCCGGTCAACAAACATTTATTGCCATCAACTATGTGCTAGTCAGAAAAGCAAGGGGTCCTAATGTTCCCTTAGTAAACAAAATTATTGATCAGAAAAGTTCTGCTCTAGTAAAAGCAGAGTAACTCTTATAGGATACATCCCCTCACATTTAACTATTGTGAACTCTATGCACCACACACACACTGCCTATTGGAAGGTACTAGATAGTCAGTCCACATGGTTGCAAAGAGTCAGACATGACTTAGCGACTGAACAACAGCAAGATTTATTCAGCCACAAGCAGATAGAAACTGAAAGGCAGTCAACACTTGATAGAAATTTGCACTAGGCAAATTCTGTGTTTTTGTAGCTTTTTACCCAAGAGCAGTCCCCACTCAGCGTTGTACATGGTGGCTACAACTTGGATGAAAACCTTTGCTCTTATCGTTTGAGGAATTAAAGGACAGACTTCAGGTGACTACAGTTGGAAAGTGAGGAGAAAGCATCCCAGAAAAGAGTTCACAGATGGTAGCCCCAAATGCTGAGTATAAATTCTGTCCAAATCTCTCTGAATGATGCATGTGCAGGGCAGGTTCCAAGCCGCCCAACTAGGGCTATAAGAACTGAAGAAAGATTTCAGCTGCTGCCTACCCAGGGGAAATTGAATTTAAAGTTTGTGTGGTCAAGTCAGCTGACTGATTTTTTTTAAGTCATCACTAGGACTTCCTTGGTGGTTCCATGGGTAAGACTCTTCGCTCCCATAGCAGGGGGCTCAGGTTCCATCCCTGGCCGGGGAACTAGACCCCACAGCATGTCACAACAAAGATCCTGAGAACTGCAACTAAGACCCAGTTCAGCCAAAAAAATAAAATAAATGAATAGTCATTACTGTTCTGAGAAATATAATAGAACCTCGAGTCTCTTAAGTCTGACTCATAATATTCAAGATGTAACCTAAAATTCCTAGAAAAAAATGTTTTCAGCAAACAGGAAATGGACTTCCCTGGTGGTCCAGGATTAAGGTTTTGTGCTTCCACTGTCGGGAGCGCAGGTTTGATCCCTGGTCAAGGAACTAAGATCCCACATGCCCTTGTGCAGTCAGATTAAAAAAAAAGCACACAGGAAAATATGACTCAAACTCAAGAGGAAAGGCAATCAATAGAGATCTACTTCAAGATGATCCTTTATTTCCTTTAAGGGTATAAAGGAAAATATGCTAGTAATAAATGAGCAAATATGAAATAGGAACTGCAAAACAGAAAGCACAAAAAGAGATGCAAAGCTATTAATCAGATCAGCTAAATCCACACCAACACCTTCCTCTGCATCCATGTGAGTCATGCTTTTCATCAGGGCCAGTTACATAGTTCTAATATCAACTTCAATGACTTTTTTTTTTCTGGAGCACCTTCCCAGCGCCAGGTCTTGGGCAAGCTTTGGAGAGCAAAAATATAACATAACATCCTAAACCCTTAAAAAAAAAAAAAAAAAAACCCTGATCCTGAAGAGCAGATATTTTCATCTGACGACATCTGTATAGACTACTCGTCACTTCTCATGGCCTCCTCTTTCAGGCCTTAAATTGGAAGAAGAGATTGAAGTCCTGCCATGGGCTCTTTCCAGCCTCCAGATCACTCCATCAGGAACCATTTGCCCATATAAAGCACACAGGAGTGAAGCACAGGCTGTCAGGTTTAATACACCTCTACGTTCTCCTTCCATCACAAAAGCATCCTTCCCTACTGATTAGACAGATCAAGTCTATAAAAAACTCTGGGTGTGGACGTCAAAGAGGGGCGATGGGGAGGCACTTGTCATTATAACATCTCTTTATACAGCTCCACTAATTCGTGTTTTGCTTTTTCAAAACCTGTTAGGAAAGAGGGTCTCAAACTTGGCTACATGTTGGAATCACCTGGAAATGTTGGGAAATTATACTAAGATCCAGAGCAAGACTACTATATATCCACCAGAATGGCCTTTTTTTAAAAAGACAGAAAATACCAGTCATTGGCAAGAATTCTTATAAACTGATCGGAAATATAAATTGGTACAGCCACTTAAAAAACTGCTCAAGCAGTATCTTCTACAGCTGAACATATGATGGCCTACACTCCGGCAATTTCATTTGTAGGAATATACTCAACAGAAATTTCTGTATACATTCACCAAAACACATTTATAAGAATGTTAACAGCACTATTTGTATAATAATCTCAAAGTACAAACTATTCAAAATGTCCACCAACTTGAGTCTGGAAAAAAAACTTATGGTGTACTCACAGTGGAACATAGTCCAGAAGCCCGGATGAGTAATACACAATTACACACCACAATCTGGATCTCTCACACTGTTAACCAAAATAAGCCAAACACAAAAATGCATACTATATGATTCCATTTATGTAAAGTTCAACAGGCAAAAAGAATCTATGTTATTATCAATCAAAGTCACGGTTTTGGGGTAGGAGTGACTGGGAAGGCACATAAGAAAGGCTTTTAGAGCAATGGTAATATTCTGGTTGGTTTGTTTTGGCCACACCATGCAGCATGTGGGATCTTAGTTCCCCGACCAGGGATCAAACCCATGCCCCCTGCAATGGAACCTCAGGGTTTTAACCACTGAACCGGCAGGGAACTACTAATATAGGGAAGTCCTACATTGTATGGGTTACCTGGGCATGTTCAATCTGTGAAAATTCATTCACTTAGAATATGTGTGTGAGTGAAATGAAAGTCGCTCAGTCATGTCCAACTCTTTGCAACCCCCCCATACAGTCCATAGAATTCTCCAGCCCAGAATACTGAGTGGGTAGCTGTGCCCTTCTCCAAGGGATCTTCCCAACCCAGGGATCGAACCCAGGTCTCCCACATTGCAGGCAGATTCTTTACCAGCTGAGCCACAAGGAAAGCCCTAGGATATGTGCACTTTCCTGTATTTGCTTTACCTTAACAAAATATTACAATTTAAAAAATACAGGGTCCCATCTCAAGAGATTCTAATTTACTTGCAGCCCGGCTTTGAAAAAAATTTTTCTCCAAACTTTAAACTTTTTATTTTGCATTGGGATAGAGCAGATGAACAATGCTGTGGTAGCTTCAGGTGAACAGCAAAAAGACTCAGCCATACACACACATCAGGCCTTGAAATTTTTAAAAAGCTCCCCAGGTGTGTCTAATGTGCATCCAAGAACCACTGTGTTAGAACCTGGCAACCCTCTTCACTGTTTATTTCTTGGAGCAGAAAGTGCTGCTGGTTCTCCAGAAAGTTTAAAGCAGTGTGGTTTCTGTAGAAGACTAGTAGCTCCAGAGGAAGTTAATAGATATTACATGGAAAAAGAGTTCTGTGGTGAAATAAACAATTTTTAAAATTTTAATGATTAACTTTCATTGAACACTTACTACATTCCTAGAACTAGGCTAAATGCTTTATCTACATTATCTCATTTAAGACCACAACAAGTCTGTGAGAAAGGTACTATTAATCCTCATTTTAAAGAAGAGTTAAACTAAAGTTCATTGTGGTTAAGTAATTACCCAAGGTCACACAGCCAGTAGAATTGATGCTTTTGAACTGTGGTGTTGGAGAGGACTCTTGAGAGTCCCTTGGACTGCAAGGAGATCCAACCAGTCCATCCTAAAGGAGATCAGTCCTGGGTGTTCATTCAAAGGGCTGATGTTGAAGCTGAAACTCCAATACTTTGGCCACCTGATGCGAAGGGCTGACTCATTGGAAAAGACCCCGATGCTGGGAAAGATTGAGGGCAGGAGGAGAAGGGGATGACAGAGGATGAGATGGCTGGATGGCATCACCGACTCAATGGACATGAGTTTGGGTAGACTCTGGGAGTTGGTGATGGACGGGGAGGCCTGGTGTGCTGCGGTTCGTGGGGTCGCAAAGAGTCGGACACGACTGAGTGACTGAACTGAACTGAACTGGATACAGCCAGTACGAGACAGCCGTGTGCCCGCGTGCATGCTTAGTCGCTTCAGTTGTGCCCAACTCTTTGTGACCCCATAGACTGTAGCCCGCCAGGCATCTCTGTCCACGGGATTCTCCAGACAAGAATACTGGAGTGGGTTGCCATTTCTTCCTCCAGAGGATCTTCCCGACCCAGGGATTGAACTCGAATCTCTTATGTCTGCTGCACTGACAGGCGGGTTCTTTACCACTAGTCATCTGGGAAGCCCGTACAAGGCAGGATTAGGATTTAAATTCACGTTGGCCTTGACACTGAAGCCCATGCACTGAATCACTGCCCTGATTTGCCTCTCCAGGCAGCACTTGTCCGCAGGACTTAATGGAGCTTTCACTTGGCTAATGTGAGCTGTGGGTTGCCAAGACAGGAATGTCGGAGGCAGCATTTCCCCAAATGATCTCCTTGCCTCCATCTCTTACCTTCCAACCCACAAGCTACACCACTGGTAGAGTTTTCATTCTGCACTGAAGTCTGATCCTGTATTTCCCTTATAGGGAAGCTTTTTTTTTTTTGGCCACACCACATTGCATGCAGGTTCTTCCCTTACCGGGGATCAAACCCACACCCCTTGCAGTGGAAGCAGGGAGTCTTAACCACTGGACTGCCAGGAAATTCCTGTAGGGAAGCATTTAACACTTCTGCACTGCCTAAAGAGTCAAGTCTAAATTTCTTAGCGTCACAGTCCAGACCATCCAGTATCTGGCCTTGACATGCTTAGTTTTATCTCTGGCCATCCTAACCTCCCTCCCCACTCTCAGTCCACTAAACACTCAATTTTCTGGCTATACTTAATAGGTCTGATGGATTCACATCCCTGCAGTGGTACCCACCATTAGCTGAAACTCCACTATGTGTCAGATACTCCTCATAAATTAACTCCCACAGGGAGCCTTTAAAAACAGGTCTGGAGACCTCCCTGGTGGTCTAGTGGCTAAGATTCTCTGTGCTCCTGATGCGGAGGCCCCGGGTTCAATCCCTGGTCAGAGAACTAGGTCCCACATGCTGCAACCAGGAGTTTGAGTGCCACAACTAAATATCCTGTGTGCTGAAATGAAGTTTGAAGACCCCACGTGCTGCAACTAAGACCTGGCACAGCCAAATAAATTTTTTTTTCATGTCAAAAAATAAAGATAAAAACAGGTCTCATTATCCCCAGCAGATAGATTAGGAAAAGGGAGGTTCATCTTGCCATGCCCAAAGTCAGACCTAGTGAGTAGCGAAACTAAGATTTGAACACAGATTTAGATTTCTCTTCTATGAAGCTATGGAGTTTTCACTCCTCCACATTCACCACCTGTCCTTCATTCATACTGTTCTGTGCGGTGTTGATACCCTTCTTTCTCTCCACCTGGCAAGCTCGTCCTGTTCTTTAAGAGCTAGCCCAAGTGCTGTAATGATAGTATTTATCATCTCTTAAATGCTTTTCAGGCGCCGTGCTCAGCACTTGACTTGCCTTGTCTCATTTACACAATATTGTCTCCATGCTCCTTTTATTCCCTCTGAATTGCTCTTTATCTGCCTTGTGGCAAATGGGTTTCTCTCTCCTCTAGTTCCAAAGAGTCTGACCGCATCTCTACCGTGGCTCTCAACTGTGTGTGCGTGCTAAGTCGCTTCAGTCATGTCCAACTCTTTGCAACCCCATGGACCACTGGCTGTAATTGTTAATTTCATATCTGCATCTTCCACTGGACTAGATGCTCTCAAAAGACGAGAAATATGTTATTCACCTTTCCATCCCACCCTAGGGCAGGGGTCTCCAACCCCCAGACCCATGGACCAATAGCAGTCTGTGGCCTGTTAGGAACCAGGCCACATAGCAGGAGGTAAGCGGTGGGTGAAAGAGGGCAGCTTCTTCATCTGTATTTATGGCCACTCCCCATCGTTTGCATTATAGTCTGGATCTCAGGAAAACAAGCTTAGGGCTCCCACTGATTCTGCATTATGGTGAGCTGTAAAGTTATTTCATTGTATATCACATTATATAATCACAATAATAGAAATAAAGTGCACAATAATGTAATGTGCCAAAACCATCCCCCCACCCCCCACCCTCCAGCCCATGGAAAAACTGTCTTCCACAGAACTCGTCTCTGGTGCCAAAAAGGTCAGGGACTGCACCCTAGAGTCACCCAGCATGCAATAGACATTCAATAAATAGGAGCGTGTAGACAGAAGGGTGGGAGATGAAGAGACTAAAATTCACGGACATTATTCCATCAGTTGTATCATTGGGAGTGGTTTTCTGGCTTGGAACCACAGCTCTAGCATCAAACCAGACTAAATAGACCTGGCCGCTGGGGAAAGATAGGGGCCAGACCCAAGATGTGCCTTACCTGGCCCCTGCCTTGCCATCCATAAAAGGGTGACCTCGGACTACCTCTGCTCCACAGTCTCTTTTCAACTCTGCACACAGTACAGTTGGCTTTATAGATTCCGGCTTAGAAGTTTTGCTGTAAAATGATGGTGAGCTCCATTCCACAGCACTGTTTCAGATATTCTCAACTGCTCCTTGCCATGGCCTATGCTGTTCTTAAGATCTCCTAGTGGATGAAGAGCTATCCGTGACAGGTGGCCCAAAGAAAATGTATAGCTAAGGCGTGGCTCCCCACAGGTGGGAAGATCATGTGGTCATAACTCTTTCTAAATGGATCTATTCTTTTTGAGTAGGAGGCCCTTTTATAGGACAGAGACATCTTTGATGCTCACTCATTCATTCAACACCCATTCTGTGCATGCAGTCTACAACGGGTGCATTCAAAGCACACCTCCTTGTAACCCCTGGGGTAACTGCCAACTCATGCCACCCACATCCAACCCCACTGGGCTCCAAGGCTGTGGATTTTTAAAGCCAGGCTTCTGTACCTTTGTTCTCACTCTTTCTGGACTAACATACACACTTTCCCAGGTAACAGTGAGCAATAATCAGCACCAGCTGCAAACTCAGCTGGGTTTCTGCACAGCCTCCCTCAAACATTAGTAAACATGGAAACCACCAAAAAGTCAATTTCAAAATTACTTTATCCCTTCCTAGCTGCCTACCTCTGCTGCTGCCACCAGGAGGGCTAAGATACATGGTTTTTCTGCTTTACCAAGTCATTTTCTTTTGAGGATGTCAAGTATCGCCCCTCCCACTGGGGCACAATGTATGCTGTATTTTACACATTCATTTGTAATATTCATGAAGTCTGTCAAAGAGAACTTCACTTATGCATTTCTCTAGCACAGCTGGAACCACACCTCTATTCTCATTTGTCCATGTGTCTGCTTCCTTCAGGAGATGGGGAGGAACTTGTTTAAGTTCATTTTTTATCTCTAATTTCAAGCATCAGGCCAGGTAAAATGCAGTTCTTGAATATTTAACAATATGTAGCCACAGTCTAAATGATCATAAAATCTAAAGTACTGTGGAACTTGACTCAGAAACACTCTATTTTATTCCTATCTGACTGGAAAAAAATTGAATGTACTCAATACTCAATGTTAGAGAAACGCCTGGGGGAAAGAAGCATTCACACACACGGTCTAGGGAATAAAAACTGGTTTGCAGGACTTCCCTGCGGTCCAGTGGTTAAGACTGAGCTTTCAGAGTGGGGAATGGGGGCGGGCAGGGGGATTCAATCCCTGATCAGGGAACAAAGGTCCCACATGCCCTCTGGCTCGTCCAAAAGAAAAAAGACAAAACTGGTTTGGCCTCTTGGGAGGACAATTTGACAATGTCATAGTTCAAACTGCAGGGAATTTTCCTTACAGGTAAAATCACCCAAGTGTACGAAGATACACACTGTATAAGCAAGGATGTCATAGCATCATAATGTGTAGCAGGGGGGAAAAAAAACGGAAATAATCTTCATCACCAGCCAGGGACTAGAAAACAAATTATGGTAAATTTTTATCATGGGAATATCGTGTAGCTTTTAGGACTGAGGCATACCTACACGTGTCGACATGTGCTAAGATAAATTAGCTGAAAAGGGAAGTTTCGGGAAAGGGTTGTATAGATGTGTTAACAACAAAAGAGGATAGGATATACATAAATGCATGTGGATTTGTACATGCCTAAGAAATTTATGGAAAGACATAAAACATTCAGCGATTTCTTCCAGGAAAAAAGAAATGTGTGGATGATCATTGGGAAAATTTCCCTTTCCATTTTCCACATTTCTGTACTGCTTGAATTTTAATAATGAGTTTCTCTTTATTTTTATAATTAAAAAGCATAAAGTAAGCAACAAGAAAACAAAAGCTTGATTTCCTATGTTAAAAAAAAAAAAGAAGAAAATAAATGAAATTCTGGAGAAACTCTTCCCTGTTTTTTTATTTTAATTTGGCTGCATCAGGTCTTAGCTACACATGCAGGATCTTTCTTTTCAGCATTTGGGATCTAGTTCCCTGACCAGGGATTGAACCCAGGCTCCCTGCATCAGGTGGAGAAGGAAATGGCAACCCAGCATTCTTGCCTGGGAAATGCCATGGACAGAAGAGCCTGGCGGGCTACAGTCTATGGGGTCGCAAGAGTCGGGCATGGCTGAGCAACTAAACCACCACCCTGCATTGGGAGCACGGAGTCCTAGCCACTGGACCACCAAGGAAATCCCCTTCTCTGTTTCTTTGTAAGATAGTAAGCAATGCCTCTAAAGAGTTTGCTCTCTGCCCAGTTCATGGGGGAGAAGGTGATGGCTACAGAGTTCCAGAAGGGAAGCTGGGGACAGAGAAAGTCACCAAAGAAGAGCCAAGCGCCCTGAAGAAAGTAAGTGTGAGAATATGTGCCTTTTTCTTGCTCTTGGATGACAGGAAATAAAGCCTGCTCTGATTGAGACTCTAAAATGTTCTGGGAGCTAAGAAATTCTGAGAACTCACCAGGTTGGCATGGACACGGGGCCTGCAATCAGCGCCAAGAAGCAAAGGCTAGGACTGCCTCGGTAAGTAATAGACATAAGTAACCAGGGTGAACAAAACGACAGACCGAGCACCAGGGACGTAAGTGACACAGGGCTCCGCTCACCTGTCCCTTCTGAATAGACTCCCAGAGGCTGACTGCATGGATACTAAGGTAGTAATTATTGTTAGTATGTATCCAGTACACCCCATGTGCCAAACACAGGTTAAATAATCATATCATCTCATACTATTATTATTCCTATTTTACACATGGGGAAACTGAGGCTCAGCAAAGTTAGCAAATAACTTCTCAAGGACACATTAAGTGGGAGAGGGAAGGATCCAACCCAGGTCTGACTCCAGAGCTAGCCAAAGTCACTGCCAGCCTTTCCTCCATCTGAGGAAGAACTGGAGAAAGGCACTCCTTCAGGGCAGGGACAGCTTATGAAGTGCAACTGCATTTTTGCCCAGAGTCAGAGAGCATCATGATTCAGTGCAAGGACTTAGAAGCAAGACAGCCTGGATTCAAATCCTAACTCCACCACTGACTGGCTGTGTGACCTGGGGCAAATCATGGAACCTCTCTGTGCCTCACTTTCCTCAGCAGTAAAATCAGGGTCATAGTAAGGCCACCTCTTAAGAGTTGCTAGGAGGACTAAAAGTTAAACAGTGCTTGGCTCATAAGATAAGAACTAGATGTTAACCATTATTATTAATATTAAGAAAAAGGGACTTTCCAGGTGGTATAGTGGATAAGAATTCACCTGACAATTCAGGGGAAACAGGTTCATTCCCTGGTCCAGGAAGATTCCACATACTGTGCGGCAACTAAGCCTGTGCACCAGAACTACTGAAGCCCACGCTCTAGAGCCCACGATCCACAAGAAAAGCCACCGCAATGAGAAGCCCGTGCACTGCAATGAAGAGTAGCCTCCACTCGCCACAATTAGAGAAAGCCCAAGAGCAGCAACGAAGACTCAGTGCAACCAAAAAAGAAATAAATAAGGGAAAAAAGAAAAAAGGTGCCCTTCCTCCCAGGCAGATGCAACCCCGCAGGGTTACAAAGCTTGGCAAGTGGAGCAGGCTAGCTTTTGGCCCCTCTATCAGCCGGGTGCCATCAGGCAGTCCACAGCTCTACAACCCTACACTCGGCCTCCTGAGCAGTGAACTTCCACATGCTGCCAGCTCTTCCTCTTGGCTTCCTTCCCCTCTGCCAACCTGGCTGTGAATCTGGCTGGCACACTTTTGAAAAATACAGACTCCCAGGGCCCCACCATGGCGGGTTCTGACGCAGGTAGGCTGGTCTTAGGGCCCAGGGATCTGTGTGTTTAACAAGCCCCAGGTGACCAGGGGACCCAAGACACTGTGTCCCCCCGACACATGTTTCTGGAAGCACCAGAAGCCCCTCGCACCTGTTCTAGGCGTTTCCATGGCCCCTTGGGAGCAAGCAGCCTTTCCTTCATGCTTGGTCCCAGGTCTGAGCACACAGAGAAGGGGCACAGTAAGTCTGTTCTCCTGCAAGCCAGCCCACAGAGCAGATGGCTGTGCGAGCAGGCATGACAGGCCGAATTTGCTGGAGTGGGTGACACCGGGGACCCCTCAGCTATAGACCCTTGCTCCCCAAAGTGCAGTTCACAGACCAGCAGCACATGACTCCTTCTGAAACGTTATTCTAAATGCAGATGTCCAGGCCCCAGACCTAAGGAATCAGATTCTGCCTCTTACAGAAACCCGCAAGCAAATCTGAGGCATATGCTTGAGACCCCTTCCCCCATCAGAATGAGTTCTAATCCATGTGCAGCTCTAACCTGTCCAAAAACCCTTTGGGGCCAGTCTCTTCCTTCAGACTCCCAGGGAGGCCCAGAAAAACAGCGTGGTCCTTTTAATGGCCCTGATGTAGCAGCCAACCTAGGGCTCATGGTGAACCTTCCTTTTGATGAATTATTTATTTCAAAGTCCATGTGAAAATAAACCTTCCCAATAAATTGAAAAAAAAAAAAAAAGACAATTCTGGCCTCTGTAATTCTGGGGCATAAAACATTCCCGTCTTTTGTACAGAGTTGTGACCCCTACTTCCCTAGCCAAAGCCATCCAAAGACATCAAATGCCCAAAGAAAACAAGCCGTGTCTTCCTGTTGGCCAAGCTTCAAGTTATCAGGCAGATTTCACACTGGAGCTTGACCTCATTAATCCAAGGCCTATCACATTGCTGTAAATGTCAGTGGAAAAACAGCCATTCAGTGGTTTCCTTCATTCCACCAGAAAGGGAAAAAAACAGGAAGCTGACAGCAGCTGCACCCCAGCTTGGCAAATCCCAGGGGCCCCTCTGAGAGGGTGTTCCTTGTGAGTACCTACCTTCCCCTGCCCCAGCCTGCTTGCCAGATAAAGGGCGGACCTGTGTCTATGTGAGCAAAGTGCAGCCATGATCATAGAACAATTCAGATAATTCGGGCCCCCAAGTGCCTCCTTGGCGGACGGGCGGGAAGGAAAATAGCTTTGGTCTGAATTTCTTTGGCCTGAATGACCAACGTTCACGCTCAAGTTCATCTGCATCTCTCTCCTGTTCATTCAAAATGTCCCACAAGCCAAACCTCCTGGACTCCAAGAGACATGAGGCCTTCCAAGTCCTCATTCATCCCTTTAATGCTTACTGTCTCCTGTGTGCCCGCCGTCATGCTGGGCAATTGGGGACACAGGGCTGACTGAATCAGACACAGTCACTGACCTGAGGGGCCTCATGGCCAGTAGAAGCCTTCTCAAATCTGGCACTGTTGACATTTGGAGTTGGACAACTCCTTGTTGAGGGGGACTGCCCTGGGCACTGCAGGGTATCTCGCTACATCCCTGGCCTCAACCTGCTAGATGCCAGTAGATCCCTGCCCCTTCTGCACTTTCCCACTTGTGACAACCAAAAATGCCTCCAGACATTGCCAAATGTCCCCTGGAGAGCCAAGCTGCCCCCAGGCCGAGAACCACTGACCTCGTGGGAGAGATAGAGTAAAAGAATAATGACCACAAATAGCCATACAATCACAGTTATGTTAAGCACCATGGAGGAAAATTTTATGGACGTTACATCAATATATCTATGATGTGGAAGTCAATTTTATGTTGGGTTACAAATCTTTATCACAACCCTGAATTATACACACACACACATACATGCATGTATGATCTGTATTTCTGGATGAAGAAACTGAAGTGCAAAGAAGTGAAAAAATTGGCCGAGGCCCAAAAACCAGTGAAAGGCAAAAGCAGGATTTGAACCTTGGCCTTGAACTTTGCCTCCTGTGGAAAAGAAAATTCGAGCCTTTGTTTTGATGTCTTCTGTAAACAGGCAGGGTGTATGGTCACGTGATGCTCTAACCGGCCATCCTAAAAGACTCATTCCTTCCTGGGGTCACCGTGGAGCTCAGTCACCACCTGCTGCATCAATCAAGCTGCAAACTGCCTGCGTCAAGGCACATTTGTGGGACACTAGCGGGCCCAGGAAGGTCGCCTTGAATTCTGAGACATCCAAGAATAGCTCCCCATCACCAAGCGCCTGCACTCAGGAACTTCCCAAAAGTCAAGGCCAGGAGAGACTAGGGTAGTCGCCAGATACCTGGAGCACACCCCACTGTGACCCATCACTAAGGTGCCTGCAGTCTAGCATCCAGGGGTGCATGGTGAAAGAAGCCAGACATTCTGCAGGCAGCATTACCAAGAGCATGCATGAGGTGGTACACATAAGCACAGAGCAACTTCAGAGACCTCTAGACATGAGTTCTCACCATTTATAAGCCCTTTAGCAAATCACCTCACTCTCTATGCCTCAATTTTCCCTTCTGCACAGTGGGGATAAATGCATCTACTTCAGTAAGTCTGTATGAGGATTCGATGGCAATACAAGCAAAGACCTTGGACAGTGACCAACATCCGGAAAAGCACTTAGTCCCCTCTTATGGTCAATAAGGGAGCGAGATGGTGGCGCTTCCTCCACCCACACCCCCTTCCTCCAAATGAGAAACATCCCAGGGTGAGAGACACGGGTGCACAAGTAGCAAAAACATCTCAGGAAGAAGGAGGGAACGTCTGTGCTTTCCGGGTAGAAGGAAGAGGAAAGGACAGTTAACATATCCGCAAACGTGCACAGGCCAGCCATTCCTCCCTTGCAGCAGTAAATTCTAGACTGGATTCAGATGGCTCCATAAGCTGTAGGAGGCCTGCTTTGGGTGAACAAGCATTTAATCATTCGGGACCCCTTAGCAGAACGGCCTCTTGTTCCCTGACCTCGCCTCCATCATGCCCTACAGTGATGGCTTTCCAGCTGTTAACTCTGACCACTGCTCTCTAAGACACCAAACACTTTTTAAGCCTCTATGTCTTTGCATACGCTGTTTTCTCAGCTCAGGCTGC
This sequence comes from Bos taurus, assembly GCF_002263795.3. Lineage (NCBI taxonomy): Eukaryota > Metazoa > Chordata > Mammalia > Artiodactyla > Bovidae > Bos > Bos taurus. The sequence continues at coordinate 67,603,266 of NC_037340.1, read as the reverse complement.
TCACTCCCCTCCACCCCACCTTATTAGCTGCCACCTGGAAAACTGTGTCTGAAGGGCTCACATGTGCCCCAACAGCAAAATTTGCCCACCTGCTATTGATCACTGCAGACTAATAATAACAGCAGCCAGGGTTTCCCTGGTGGCTCAGTGGTAAAGGGTCTGCCTGCCAATGCGGAGGACACGGGTTAAATCCCCAGTCCAAAAAGATCCCACATGCCATAGGGCAACAAAGCCCATGTACCATAAGTACTGAGTCTGCGCTCTAAAGCCCGGGATCCGCAAACGCTGAGCCCAAGTGCTGCAACTACTGAAGCCCTTGTGACCTAGAACCCGTGCTCTACAACAAGAGGAGCCACTGAAATGAGAGGTTCGTGCACTGCAACTAGAGTAGCCCCCAGAGGAAAAAAGTCCACAAAGCAACGAGGACCCAGCACAGCCAAATAAGTAAATAATAAAAAAATAGCAGCCAACATGTGCAAGCAGTGATTAATATCTAGAAGGCTCTGAACTGAGGTTTTTTACCCACATGGTTCCCTCTTTTCCTCACATCACCACTCAGAGGTAACACATCTGTCCATCACCAGCTGGCTGTGAGGTGGCAGATTCAGGAATGAAACCTGGGTTCGTTAGCTGAGGCCACCTGTTCATCCCTCCCTCTACTCTTCACTTCTCTTCTTGCCAGTGAAGCTGTGTTCTCACTATCACTTTTTTCGCCCGTAGATCAAGAAGCCTGAGAGCTGCTTTATTCATCTTGAAATCCCTCTCTAAGCACAATGGCTAAAAGGGAGTACACATCTGTTGAATGAATCAACAGACCCTGCAAAATGGCAGCCATAGGAGGAAGGCGAAATGACTTCCTAGAGACAGGCTGATGCTGGGCTTGGATTCCCAGAAATCAACCCCCTCCCACCCCCAGGCTTGAGGGGCTTTCCCTGTCCTGTTAGCTAGAGGCAGAGAGTTCTGACTTCCCCTGGACTGAGAGGGGGTGGCGAGGGGACCTATGAGACGACAGTGCAAAGGAGGAAATGGTGGTGGTGGTGATGATAATCATTTCCTGCATTCCTGCCCCTACCTGGTGCTGCACTAAGCACTTTCTATGCATCAAGGGCTCAGAGAATCCTCACAAACCCACAGAGGAGGCATTACTACCACTCCCACTTTACAGATGAGAAAACCAGGAGTCAGAGACAGTAAATAATTTACCCAGGTCACAGAGCTTCTAGGTAGAGAGCTGTAATTTGAACTAGACCTATCTGACTCCCTTGCTCTTCCAACTTTGTGGCCTGCTGTAGGAGACAGGCTTGTCCTAGCCCTCCTGAAATTCCACTGTCTCGGGACTTTCCTGGTGGTCTGCTGCTGCTGCTAAGTCGTATCAGTCATGTCCGACTCTGTGCGACCCCACAGACGGCAGCCCACCAGGTTCCCCCATCCCTGGGATTCTCCAGGCAAGAATACTGGAGTGGGTTGCCATTTCCTTCTCCAATGCATGAAAGTGAAAAGTCAAAGTGAAGTCGCTCAGTCCATCCATGGGATTTTCCAGGCAAGAGTACTGGAGTGGGGTGCCATTGCCTTCTCCTTCCTGGTGGTCTAGTGGTTAAGAATCTGGCTGCCAATGCAGGGGACACGGGTTCGATCCCGGCATCTGGGACAATTCCACATCCTGCGGGGCAATGAAGCCTGTGTGCCACAACTACTGAAGCCCCCACGCCTAGAGCCTATGCTCTGCAACAAGAGAAGCCACCATAATGAGAAGCCCATGCACCACAATGAAGAGTAGCTCCCACTCGCCACAACTAGAGAAAGCCTGCACGTAGCAACGAACAGCCAGCACAACCAAAAAAATAAAATCTCAATGTCTAGGATGAACTCAGGATTAAAAAAAAGACCATCCCAGCCTCTGTTGGAAGAATACCACTTGGGACGCACTCTATACTGAGAGCTTCATGTCCCAGGCATGGGAGTAGGAGTCATTAGATTGGCAGAAGGGTCAAACTTGGCTGAGGTTCCTGAAAGTCCAGACACCACCCAGGAATCCAGGTACTGCCTTCCGTGACCCACAAAAAGTCCAGGCTGGCCGCAGACTCCATTGATTAGAGAATGCTGACTCTGGGTATGGAGTGGGGTTTGAGAAGAACCTGGGGCCCCAGTTTCCAAAGAGAACAAAGATGCTCTGCAGAAGGTTACTGCCTTGGGGGAAAACCCACTTTCCTGCATCAGCATCATCTTAGCCCTATGGCTCCAGCTCCCGAACTTAACAGGTGGATTAGAATTTAACCTCCGCTCCTGTGTCAGTTACCAAAGAGAACAAAGTCTGCGCGTGCACTGGACCTTGCCTGCCATGTCTCTCCAAGCCAGGGAAGATTCAGAGAGCACAGGGATTCGGGGAGCCCCAACCCAGAGCCTGGCAGATGGGTGGCACAGTGGGAGGAGACCAAAAGATGGGGGAGGAAGGATCAAGTGGTCTTCCTGAAGAAGACATTTCAGAGGCTGGGATGAGCTGGGACCAGGAGAGGGGTCAGGAAGGTTCTAGGGAGAGGGACACCGCTGGACAGACTCCAGTTCACAGGAAAGCACGAAGTTGAAGGTCCAAAATGGCCTGGTTGACATCTTGCCTCCGACATCCTGGTGACACGTGGGAGATGAGGGGCTGGGGAGGGGAGTTGTGTGGGAAGGCCCGGGAGCAGGCTGGGAGCTCAAAGGACTCACCAGCGCCCACCAGCCGCCTGCAAGCTGCCTCTTGATGACAAAGCTGAGGGAGGAAGATGTGGAAACTCCCCCAGTGCCTGCAGAACCACCCACCAGGGCTCCACTTCTGCTCCTGCCTAAAAGGAGACACGCCCCATTCCAAAGCTTTCTGAAAGGCCTGGGTATTAACCTCGGAGCAACCGGCTGCCAGGACCTCACAGGGTCCTGCCCCCATCCTCCCACGGCCTGATTAGCCCCATCTCCTAGAGGCAACTGAGGCTCCCGGAGGCCAAGTGCCTTGCCCTCGGGAAGAAAGCGAGTCACTGGCTAAGCTAAGATGCTTATGACCAGCCTCTGAGGAGGCCTCCCACACAGAGGGTTTTTCTCCGGTGCTTCGCCAGCCACAGGAAATGGCAGGGCCCTCAGGGAAGTACCCGCGCCGGCCCAGGAGGCTAACGGCAGGCGCCTTCCTGGGAGACCCCGGCGGGCAAGGGCGCCTGGTACCCCGGGGCCCCGGGCCCTCCACAGAGGGCGATTCAGAGGTGGCACCTGGTGTGCAGGGCCGCCGAGAGCGGGTGGGCGCTTCTGACAGCGAGAACAGCGGCCCATTATGTGGAATTCAATCACATGCGCGCGCAAGCAGCTCGGCTTTCGGTTCTGAGAAGCTCTTAAGGAGCCGCGTCTCTCTCTCCCTGGGTTTCTGAGATGCCCGGGAGCTCCGAGTCTGGGGCTTTCCGCACGGCCCTCCTGGGAGGGCCAGATTCAAAGCTCCAATTATCCGCGCGAGGCTGGGAACTGCATCATCAGCATCTCCCGCTAAGCCGGTCCGAACTGGAGGAGGTGGCGGGGGTGGGGAGTGGGGGTGGCTGGGGCGGGGGGTGGAGTCGGCCGGCTTCAGGGAAGGCAAATACCTCGCATCTCTAGCTGTCCACGCGGGACGGTCTGGGCAGCTCGGATGACCTTGGGGAGACCCCTCTGCGCGACCTCTCGGAGGAAGGCTGCACAGACTCAGTCCATCCTAGGCATTCGGGGGCGCTCCTGCGGCCGGAGTCGATGCGCGGGACTCAGGAGGAGAGGCGCGCTCCAGGCGCGGGGGACCCAGCCGCGGGCGCACGGCGGCCCTTCGGGGAGATAGGGAACAACCACGCTGGGGTCTCCCCCGGGGCCGCGGGGCGCTGTCAGCCGGATCCCGCGGGGGGCGGGTCTGCATGCGGGGGCGCCTGCCCTCGGGACCTTTCCCGCCCAGGCAGGGAGCGCTCCCGGCGCCCTGCCACCGCCTGCGGGGACCGAGTGCCGCCACGCGAGGGGGCGGCGCCCCCATGCCAGCCCCGAGGCTGGGAGCCCGGACTGTCTGCTGCCGGTTGGGGCTTCTTCTGCCCAGCATTGCGCCCCTTAGGCAGAAGGCGGCCCAAGAGCCCAGAATCCGCCAAGATGCCCCCTGCCCGCCCCAAGATCCGGCTACGGGGACACCAGCCAGCAACCTGCCAGTGCGCCCCGTACCCTGGCCTCGTCTCTGGCGCGCAAGACCCAGGAGAACGCCCCCATCCCAGCCCAACTCCCCAGCCCTGCTCGCCTGGTACCCGCCTTTCCAGTCTCCCTCCAGCCCCCCCAGTTATCTCCTGCCGCCGGCCCTTCGCCAAAGCTCCACACACACCCCCAGTCAGACCCTCAGAAGCTGGGTCCACCTCCCCGCCGCGATCCTCATCCCCTGCCTGGTCAAGCCGCAGAGCGCAGGGCAGCCGGCGATGCCGCCGGGGAACTCACCCGCTCTCCCGAGCCCTGCCCCGGGCGGCTCCCGGCCCTGGCTCGGTCCTTCCGTCCCCGAGCCGCAGCTGCCGGTGCGGCGACAGAAGCCAGCTCTGCACGGCCGCGGGCCTCCGCGCCGCCCCTCGGCTCCTCCCCCGAGGCGGGGCCTGAGCTCGCGGGAAGGGGGTGGGCATGCTCTCGACTAGACCTGGACGGCGCGGGAGCTCCCGGCGAGGGTCCCCTATCCCCCTCCACCACCACCTTTGAGCAGCTAGAAATTGAAGGCAGGTGAGACGCGACCAGGGTTCGGAAAAGAGTTTTCCTTACGGTCTTCCTCCCACCCTTCAACATCACCGCTTTGGAAAGGGGGAAGCCCAGGACGGTATTCTTGCTCCCATTTGATGGAAGGGCATCACGAAGCCCAGAGAGCTGCAGTAAACCACCCAAAGTCACACAGCATTAAAACCAGGGCCAGCGGTTCATGTCTCCTCCTACCTTGAAGTCTGAATCAGAAGGCTTCCTAGGACGTCAAGGAGCCCAGCCAGGGTTTGCCCTGGGGACAGGTCTGTGGGAGCCGGTCCCCTAGCTGAGGGGTAGGAGACGAGAGCCAGACTAGTGGGAACATGGGGGGCCGTGGCCTGCGACGTAGAATCGCATCATTTCCTCTTTCTGGGAGGGACCGAGGTGTAGAGGAGGAGGAAGGAAGTGGTTGTACCTCCACTGACGTCTGCCCCTGTTTGGGAGGTGCAGGATCTAGAAAGGGGCTGCCTTCCTGAGATCTAACGCTTAAAATAGAAAGTAAAACACAACCTGTGGCCCCTGTCATCTAACCCAATCCTTTTTCCTGGGCTGAAGGCCCCTGCACTCAGCACCATCTTTTCTCTATAGGACAATGGATTGAGAAGACCCTTCTCTCCACCCCACCCCCCAGGAAGAGGAGAGAAAGTTAACAAACAAAGGGGAAACAAATCCATCCCCAAACATTCTCTGGAATCCACACTCGCTGAACACTGGCTTTAGAACAATAGAGTTCTCTTCTGCACAAAGGGCCTTGTTTCCTGAGCTTTCCCAGTCTCCAGATTAGAGCCCGAGGCACCCCAGGGCCAGCCAGAGGGGCGCAGAGAAGGCTTAGGTTTGAGGAGTTCGGGGATGACAGTTCAGTTCCTAGCAGTCTTGTTCAAAGAACTCCTTTACTCGGTACTATATAGCAACTTTCTTCAGAGGCTGCCACTATAACCTGAGTTTAGTGATTTCCTGTTTGCTAAGAAAAACCCCATAACCTTTGCTGGGGAAGCAAAAATCCCTGGATTGGGTTTATTCTCTGACCCCAACCTCCCGGGTTTCTCTGAAAGCCAGCTCCCCAATTTGCCCCCTGGCTTCCTCTCAGTTCATTAATAATCCAGTTTTGAATGACACTGTTTCAAAGTAGAGCAATTAGAGAGCAGAACAGGTGGGGAAGACTTAAAGAGATGTTTAAAGTAACCCTAGGGGATCATTGTTCTCTGCAGAATGTTTCCATTGATTTATCCTGGAGAGCTGTAGCTGAGAGAGCAAGCGGGAGTCCATCTCTCCCAGGCTTGCATAGAACTTGGAGCCTGCCTTCCTAAAATGATGCCTTGAGTATGGGCCCAGATCCTCATGCTGTGCTGTTCGTTTACACCATTCACAACATTTTGATATTGAAGATAAGTATACTCAGAATCGGGTGGAAGACTCACACTTCCTGATTTCAAAACTTAACCACAAGGCTACAATAATCAAGACTGCAGTACAGTATAAGGATAGATGGGGATCAATGGAATAAAACAGATTCCAGCTAAAACCCCTTACTTTTAGGACCAATTGCTTTTCAGCGAGTGACAAGACAATTTAAAGAATCATCTTTTCAACTAATGATGCTGGATGACTGGATTTCCATATGCAAAAAAAAAAAAAAAAAAAATGAGGTTGGACCCCTACCTCACACCATATACAGAAATTAACTCAAAACAGATAAGGCTGAATCCTAAGAGCTAAAACTATGACACTCAGAGGAAAACATAGACATAAGTCATGACCTTGGATTAAGTAGTGTTTCTTAGCTATGGCACCTAAAGCAGAAGCAACAAAGGAAAAAACAGACAAGTTGGACTTCACTAAAAATGCTTTAGAGGACACCATCAAGAAAGTGAAAAGATAACTGTAACGGGCTGAATTGTATTCCCCCCAAATTCACATGCTGAAGTCCTGATCTCTAGTATCTCAGACTGTAACTGTGTTTGGAGATAAGGTCTTCAAAGAGATGACTGTCAAGCTAAGGCCCTTAGGGTGGGGCCCTGATCCAATATAGCTAGTGTCCTCAGAAGAAGAGGAAGAGACACCAAGGATCCTTGCACAGAGGAAAGGCCGTGTGAGGGCCCAGGGAGAGGACAGACGGTCATCTACAAGTCCAAGAGAGAGGCTTCGGGAGAAACCAGATCTGCAGACACCTTGCTCTTGGACTTCTAGCCTCCAGAACTGTGAGAAAGAAATTTCTGTTGTTTAAGCCACCCAATTGTGACATTTTGATATGGCAGCCTTAGCGAACAAATGCAATAACCCACAGAACCCACAGAATGAGGGGAAATATTTGCAAAGCATATATCTGATAAGGGGCTTGTATCTAGAATATATAAGGAACTCTTACAACTCAGTAATAGAAAGGCAAATAACAAAAAATGAACAAGGAGTGAGAATAGACATTTCTGCAAAGAAAATGTACAAGTGGCCAATAAGCACATGAGAAAATGCTCAATATCATTAGCCATCAAGGAAATGCAATGCAAAACCCCAGTGAGGGGACTTCCCTGGTAGTCCAGTGGATAAGACTCTGCACTCCCAATGCAGGGGCCATGGGTTTGATTCCTGATCAGGAACCTAGATCCTGCATGCCACAATTCAAGATCCCACTCAAGCTTCCACAGGTTGCAGCCAAAGACACAGGCACAGCCAAAAAAAACACCCCACAGTGAGGGAATTCCCTGGACGTGGTGATTCTACTGCTGGGGCCAGGTTTAATCGCTGTTCAGGGAACTGAGACACCACAAGCTACGAGGCCAAAAACAAACGAAAACATCACAATGAGATACACTTTCAAACTTACTAGGATGGCTGTGATCAAAAAGACAGGTAATAACGAATGTTGACAAAGATGTGGAGAAATTGGAAATTTTATGCTTTGCTGGTGGGAGTGTAAAATGGTATAGCCCCTTTGAAAACCAGTCTGGCAGTTCCCTAAAATGTTAAACAGAGTTGCCGGATGACCCAGCAATCCCACTCCTAGGTGTGTACCCAAGAGAAGTAAAAACAAATGTCCACACAAACTTGTACATACATGTTCATGGCAGCATTATTCATGATAGCCAAGAAGGGGAGACAACCCAAATCTCTATCAAAAGATGAATGGATCTGGAAAACATAGTGTATCCATACAGTGCAGTGTGATTTGACAGTCGAAAGGTATGCAGTATGAATACATGCCACAATATGAACCTTGAAAATGTTATGCAGGTGAAGGAAGCCAGTTACAAGACCATGTATTATATGATTCCATTCCTATCAAATGTCTAGAATAGGCAAATCTATAAAGACAGAAAGTTAATTCCTAGTTGTCTAGAGTTGGGAAGGGTATCTGGGGCAAATGGAGAGTAACCAATAATGGGCACTAGTTTTCTTCCTTTTTTTTTTAAAGAAATATGATTGATGTAATAACCAGTTTCTTTTTGGTGTGTTGAAAAATGAACTAAAATTGATTGGGGCAATAGTTACATGACTGTGACTATACTAAAGCCATTAAATTGTACACTTTAGATCAGGGAGTCCCCAACCTGTGGGATCTAATACCTGATGACCTGAGTGGAGCTGATATAATAATAATAGAAATAAAGTGCACAATAAGTGTAATGTGCTTGAATCATCCCAAAACCATCCTCTACAACCTCAGTCCATGGAAAAATTGTCTTCCATGAAACCGATACCTGGTGCCAAAAAGGCTGGGGACCACAGCTTTAAATGGAAGAGTTATATGGTATGTGAATTACATCTCAGTAAAGTATCACCCCCCTCCTCCCGCCAAAGTCAAACTGTACTCTGGTCCTTGAAAGCAGTACTGACCATGTCTAAACCTCTCTCTTCTGCCCCAGGCAAGAAAGTCCCTCCTTTTTAATTTTTTTGGCTATGCCACATAGCTTGTGCGGTCTTAGTTCCCCAACAGGGATCGAACCCACACCCTCAGCAATGAAACTGCAGAGTCCAGTAACCACTGGACCAGGGTACTCCCGGGAAAGTCTTCCTTTTATTTTGAGGCCATCTATGGTCCATCTATTAGACATTAGAGTATAGTCTAATGCCAGTGAACATTCTAATAGACTATGGAAAATGTTTGAGGGCCTAGAAATAAATGGGTTGGCTCCAACATATAAAATCTGAAATATTGGTGTTTAAAAATATAGAATTAAATATCTACACAACTTCAGGTGAACCAGTCAACTGCAACTCAAGCCAACTCATACATATAAATCATACAGAAAGTAGAACTGGGGTGAATTATACGATTGCTGTGATGTAGGGCAACACCTCAGAAGAAGGAAGGCCTAGAGACTTCTGAGTCTACTAAAAAATGAGCTAATCCAGCCTCAAAGAGATTCACTCAGAAGTTATTTGATCCACTGGTTCTTAACAGCAGCCAGTGAGCAGGTGCTGGGCTGGTTGTTTTCATTCACTCAACAGACACTTAGTCCAGGGGGAAAGAGTATAGAGTTTCCTTAAAAAACTAAAAATAGAGTTACCATATGATCCAACAATCCCATCCCTGGGCATATGTCTGGAAAAGATAAAAACTCTAATTCTAAAAGATACATGCACCCTAATGATCATAGCAGTACTATTTATAATGGCTGAGACATGGAAGAAACCCACATGCCCATCAACAGATGGATGGATAAAGAAGATGTAGTAATATTATGGAATGAAATGGAATATTATTCAGTCATAAAAATGCATGAAATCCCCACACCATTTGCAGTAACATGGATGAGCCTAGAGATTATCATACTAAGTGAAGTAAGTCAGACAAAGACAAATATCCTATGATACCACTTTTATATGGAATCCAGAAAATGGTACAATGAACTTATTTACAAAACAGAAATTGACTGACAGACATAGAAAATAAATATATGGTCACCAAAGGGGAAAGGGGCAGGAGGAACCAATTAGGGGGTTGGGATTAAAAGATACACACCACTCTATATAAAAGAGATAAAAGGACCTACTGTATAGCACAGGGAACTATATTCAGTGTCTCATAATAACCTATAATAGAAAAGCATCTTAAAATGAATGTATATACATATATGTATGTTTGTATCTGTAAATATAACTGAATCACTTTGCTTTATACCTGAAACTAACAGAGTTGGACTATGAAGAAAGCTGAGAGCTGAAGAATTGATTATTTTGAACTGTGGTGTTGGAGAAGACTCTTGAGAGACCCTTGGACTGCAAGGAGATCCAACCAGTCCATCCTAAAGGAGATCAGTCCTGGGTGTTCATTCGAAGGACTGATGTTAAAGCTGAAACTCCAATACTTTGGCCACCTGATGCAAAGAACTGACTCATTTGAAAAGACCCTGATGCTGGGAAAGATTGAAGGCAGGAGGAGAAGGGGATGACAGAGGATAAGATGGTTGGATGGCATCACCGGCTCAATGGACATGAGTTTGGGTGAACTCCTGGAGATGGTGAAGGATAGGAAAGCCTGGCGTGCTGAAGTTCATGAGGTCACAAAGAGTCAGACATGACTGAGCGACTGAACTGAACTGAACACAATACCATAAATCAACTATACTTCAAGAAAAACAAATACTTAGGGCTTCCCTGGTAGCCCAGTGGTAAAGAATCCACCTGTCAATACAGGAGACATGGGTTTTATCCCTGGCCAGGGAAGATCACACATGCCAAGAGCCAACTAAGCCCATGTGCCACAACCACTGAGCCTGTGCTCTGGAGCCCGGGAGCCACAACTACTGAAGCTTTTGAGCCCGTGTTCTGCAAGAAGAGAAGCTGCCACAATGAGAAGCCCATGCACCACAATTAGAGTAACCTCTGCTCGCCACAACTCGAGAAAGCCCACGAAGCAGCAATGACTCAGTGCAGCCAAAAATAAATAAATAAATAAAAATAACAGATACTTATATATTCCAGTGCCTGGCCCAGAATAATCCTGGATAAGTGGCTGATTCTGCTGGTTGAAGATGCTGGCTCCAGGCCAGGCCCACCCTAGAGAGTGGCAAGTGAAGATGACAGTAGGCTCAAGAGAAGACCACCGAGTAGGGGAAAGGCCTCTCCCCTTAGGAGTCCTAGCTCTGCTGAACTCGCTGGGCAGTCATTTCCTCTTCCAGAGCATTGGTTTCCTGGTCTGCAAAACTCTGATTGTACAATACTTGCTTGGCTTTGTGTGTGTCTTTTTTCCCACGTCCCTGTGCTTTTGAGGGAAGTGACCTTCCTCCGACCTGTTTTGCAAGCTCCCCAAAGCGCACATAAGTGGTGTGAAGAGAACACCAGATGTTTTTGGCCTGCAGGTGAGCGCAGTCCCATGTCACTGCGCGCTTAGGGGGAAGGAAGAGCAGGGGAAGCGGGTTTTCATTTTTACATTCCATTTAGAGAGAACTCTCTTAGCCCAGCGTCTCTCAACCTTGGCAGTACGTTGACATCACTAAGGAAGTTTTTTTTTTTTTTAATTTGGATGTGAGAGTTGGACTATAAAGAAAACTGAGCGCTGAAGAATTGATGCTTTTGAACTGTGGTGTTTGGAGAAGACTTTTGAGAGTCCCTTGGACTGCAAGGAGATTCAACCAGTCCATCGTAAAGGAGATCAGTCCTGGGTGTTCAATGGAAGGACTGATGTTGAAGCTGAAACTCCAATACTTTGGCCACCTGATGTGAAGAGCTGACTCATTTGAAAAAACCCTGATGCTGGGAAAGATTGAGGGCGGGAGGAGAAGGGGACGGCAGAGGATGAGATGGCTGGATGGCATCACCGACTCAATGGACATGAGTTTGGGTGAGCTCCAGGAGTTGGTGATGGATAGGGAGGCCTGGCGTGCTGCAGTCCATGGGGTCGCAAAGAGTCAGACACGACTGAGTGACTAAACTGAACTGAATTGAACTGAAAGTTAAGTTAGCAATCCACATGGAATCAATGTCTTTTTATACCATAGTGAGAAATTATTTTTTTCTCTAATGGCCAAGAATTATGTTTATTCTTTTTTTTAGTTTAATTTTTATTTTATATTGGAGTTTTTGAAGCTTCCCAAGTGGTGTTACTGGTAAAGAAGCCGCCTGCCAATGCAGGGAGTCGAAGAGATGCAGGTTTGATTCCTGGGTGGGGAAGATCCCCTGGAGGAGGGCATGGAAACCCACTCCAGTATTCTTGCCTGAAGAATCCTATGGACAGATGAGCCTAACAGGCTGCAGTCCATAGGGTCACACAGAGTTGGACACGACTGAAGCAACTTAGCAGGCATAGTTGATTTACAAAGTTGTGGTAGTTTCAGGTGTACAGCAAAGTAATTTAGTTATACACATATAATGAAGCTTTTTATTTTATTTTTTACATTAATTTTTATTGGAGTATAGTTGTTTTATAATGTTGTGAAGTTTCTACTGTACAGCAAAGTGAATTAGCTATAGGTATACACATTTCTCCTCTTTTGTGAATTTCCTTCCCATTTAGGTCACCACAGAGCCTTCAGTAGAGTTCCCTGTTCTCATTAGTTATCTATTTTATACATAGTATCAATGGAAGCTTTTTAAAAATGGAGATACCAGGCACTCCCCCAGGACTTTTGAATCAGATTCTGGAGGTGGGGCTCTTACTTTTAAAGATAGACAGACACACAGATGGCAAAAACTCCCCAGGGTTGTTGAAAATGCAATGTGCAGCCAGCCTAAGGATCACCCCTTAAGCCTGTGTTTCTCAAATTGCAAGGAGCACAGAATCACTCTGGAAAAGAGAGAAAGAGAAGGTTAAAATGCTGCTTCCTAGGCTTGTCCTTTGCACCCCTCTCTCACTCTTGGGTGTAGGATGGGGCCTAGGAATAGGCATTGGACTGATTGTCATGAATGATTTGAGTCAATGCCTCCAGCTGCCTTGATAGCAGCACTCCATTTTCTGTATCCCTTACCTAGACTTAACCAGGGTTTCCCCAATTCCCTGAGTGGAAGAGTCACCTGGAGCACTTATTAAAAATACAGATACCATTTTGCAACTACTGTATAATCATTGATTGAGGAGGCAAGTCATCCCAGGTGCTAGAGACACTGGATGGAAAGTTGGATAACAGAATTTTCACATGATTCCAAAAGTCAGACCATTTATTGATTAAAAAGGGGGAAATGCACCTTCACAATACAGAGACCCAGCAGTCTCCCCCTTAACCACGGATCAGACCCAGCATCTCAGAGTGAGGAGATGACCTGACATTCCTTGACCCCTTGTGATGCTATAAGATGTACTCGCATCTTCTATGTCATATTCTTGCCAAAAATACTTAACCTGATTTTAATCATGAGGAAAATTTAGACAAATCTAGAATGTGGGGCATTCCACAAGCCTGGACTCTCTTTTAAAAAGCTAATATTTTTTAAGGTGGGGAATTCTAGAGACGGACATAACCAAAAATAGATATACAGTGTGTGGACCTTGATTGGATCCTGGATTGAACAAGTAAATAGCTATAAAAGGAATTATTCTGCAGACCGTTGAGAACTGAACGATTGTTTGCAGGTTTGATGGCGTTACTGAATTAATGTTATTATTCTGAGATGCCATAATGGTATTGTGGTGACAGAGGAAGGGGTCCTTATCTTACTTTTAGGGGATGCTTGCTGAGGAGAGGACGAAGGACAGAGAAAGAAAAGCCTAAATGGGTCAAGATGTTAACAATCGCTGAATCTAGGTGAAGGGTATTCAAAGGGCACTTCTCTTTCAATTTCTTTGCAAGTTGGGTATCTTTCAAAATAAAAAAAATTCAGAGAGTGGGAAGGAATGCAGAGTCCTGAGAATCTACCCCCTGGAGATTCTGATTTAGTAGATCATTGAAGCCTGGGATCTGCTTTTTTTTTAATTAAAAAAATTTTTTTTAATTTTTTTGGCCGTGGGGTATATGGGACCTTTGTTCCACCACCAGCACCCCCTGCATTGAAAGGACGGAATCTTAACTGCTGGACCGCCAGGGAAGTCCATGGGATCTGTAATTTTTAAAGAGGGACCCAGGGTGAAGTTGCGGTTTGGGGAGGGGGGTAGTCATTTTATCTGGCCCAAGGCTTCACCATCCCGAGAGGTCACCGCAGCAACCTCTGCCTCTAACTGCCCTCGGGTTCCTCCAAAGCCCTTCCGGGAGCTACCATCTCTCAGCACACCCCGTTCCCTCTGCCTGGCCTGCTGTCTCCTTTTTCTCCGTTTAACCTTCATTGGTTTTTTTAGATCTCAGCCCAGATACCATTTTCTCAGAGGAGGCTTCCTAGACACCCCTCAGTCAAACCCCCCGGTTTTGGCTCTCATGGGCTCAGGAACCACAGTATAGTTAGTTGTTACGTGGTTGTGACTTGGATTCATGTCCGCGTCTCCTATCTGACAGTGTCATGGGTTGAACTGTGTCCCCACCTCACCCCTAAATCCACATGATGCGGTGCTTCAGAACGTGACCATATTTGGACATGGGGCCTTTAAAGAGGTGATGATGGGGAAAGGAGGTCCTCGAACTGGGCTCTCATCCAGTATGCTTGGTGTCCTTATGAGAAGAGGAGGGACTTGCCTGGTGGTCCAGTAGCTAAGACTATGTCCTCCTAATTCAGGGGGCCCAGATTGGACCCCTGGCCGGGGAAGTAGATCACTCATGCTGCAACTAAGACCCACTGTAGCCAAGTAAATAAATAAATTTAAAAAAAAAAAGAAAGAAGAGAAAGAGTGATTCAGGAGTTCCCTGGTTTCCTAGTGGTTAGGGTTCCAGGCTTTCATTGCCAGGGCCCAGGGTCAGACCCTGGTCAGGGAACTGAGATCCCGCAAGCCAGGTGGCACAGCCGAAAAAAAAGAGAGAGAGAGAGATTAGACACAGAGAACAGACCACGTGAGACAGTGGAAGAAGACAGTCATCTTCAAGCCAAGAAAAATGGCCTTAGAAGAAACCAACTCTGCTGATCCCTTGATCTCAGACTTCTAACCTGCAGAATTATGAGAAGACAAGTTTCAGTTGTGAAGCCCCCAGTGTGTGGTCTTCTGTTAGGGTGGCCCTAACAAGCTAACATACAGATGGTGAGCACCTCTGGTCAGATGAAAGTATTAGTCGCTCAGTCGTGTCCGGCTCTTTATGACCCCGAGGACTGTAGCCCACCAGGCTCCTCTGTCTGTGGAATTCTCCTAGGGGAGGAAATGGCAACCCACTCTAGTATTCTTGCCTGGAGAATTCCATGGGCAGAGGAGCCTGGCGGGCTATAGTCCATGGGGTCGCAAAGAGGTGGACACAACTGAACGACAAACACCTCTGGTCAGGAGCCGTGTCTGTTTCATTTACTGCTGAATTTCCAGGACCTAACAAAGCTGGGCACACAGGCAGGGACACAGAAGGGACTTGTTGCGTGAATGATGTCACCTTTTACGAGACTTTTGAGGGAAAACACAATACAGGTCCTGGCCTACACAAAGGCTTCAGTAAACAGCGCTTGCAAATGCAGCAAGATAATACTTGGGGGTTATAAACTGAAGTTTAGATTGTCTTCCTTCAATTGTTGTTTTGTAACTCTTTGCCTGTAACTCTTTACAGACACCACCCAGAGGGAACAAAGTGGCTTCTCCGTCCTGAACTGCAAATAGAGTCTGTAACAGTCACAGCCCAGGGAGTCACTGGAGAGCCAAGGCACTTTTCACATACTGCTGCCTCAGGCAAGAGAGGAAAGCTTTTTTGGAATTCTAGAAATCTAGGCTTGGAAGATAAAGAGACAAAGCCTGAGGAAGAAGGTAAGATGTTTCTCCCCAAATGACAGATTGGTTGAAGAGATGCTCACCTTCAGAATGATTAGGGAAGTACAGAGAAAACATCCATAGCAGAAAAGCCGACAGCCGTCAGAAATAGCCACAAAAAAGGTCCTTCCATCCTGAGGCAGTCTAGGATGATGAAGCATGAATCCTAAGGAAAATCAACTCTGAATATTCATTGGAAGGACTGCTGCTAAAGCTGAAGCTCCAATACTTTAGCCACCTGATGAGAAGCACCGACTCATTGGAAAAGACCCTGATGCTGGGAAAGATTGAAAGCTAAAGAAATGGCAGAGGCTGAAATGGTTAGATAGTAACCACCGACTCAATGGACATGAACTTGAGCAAACCTTGGAAGGTAGTGAAAGATGGGGAAGCCTGGCGTTTTGCAGCCCATGGAGTCGAAAAGAATCAGACGCGACTTAGCAACTGAACAACAACAACAAGGACTGTGAAATAGGAACTTCTTAGGGTTAAAGAGTCGGACACGACTGAGCGACTGAACTGAACTGAGGGTTAGGGGACCAAACACTAGGCCCACTGCTTTGGAGAGGAATCTAGCATTGTTTGGGAAGGATGGCCCAGCAACTCCACATTTAGGAGTACTTGGCCTGGAGAAAGCCTCACACCTGTGTAGGAACAGGCATTTCTTTGCGGCTTTGAAATCGAAAAAGATTGGCAGCGCTCTAAATGCCGGCTCATAGGGGAGTGGACATAATGAATTAAGGGGTATTTTAAGATGATGAAATTCTAAACAACAGAAAAAAATGAACTGAAATAAAGCCACCTGTATCAACACAGAGAAATCTGGAAAACAAAATGCAACTGGGGGGAGGGGTGCAGAAAGCAAGTTGCAAATGGATGCTTTCAGTGTGATACTTTTATATATTCAAAAGGAAATAGCAACCAATATGAAATATACACAGGCGGTAGAATGGCCGCTACAGATTCATTCTCCATCCTTCACTCTGCTCTGCCTCACCGGGGATTAAACTGCAGGGATTCCTGTATCTTCTGGCTCCTTCTAGGTTTTGGCCAAAGGGAGGCACCAGCAGATCAGTGGGCAGAAGAAATGAGACCATCTGAGTTGTCTGTGTCCCTCCACTGAGGGCCATGGCTCGTGGTGGTGGCCCACTCTAAGTTTTGATAATTGCTCACTCCCCTTGCCTCAGTTTTCCCATTCACAAAACAGGCATGATGGGACTTCCTTGATAGTCCAGTGGTTGACTTCGCCTTTCAATGCAGGTGTGGGTTTGATCCCTAGTCAGGGAGCTAAGATCCTATAGGCCTTGTGGCCAAAAAAATCAAAACTTAAAACAGAAACAATATTGTAACAAATTCAATAAAGATGTTAAAAATGGTCCACATCAAAAAAAAAAAAAAATCTTTAAAGCAGACATGATAAAAATACCTACTTCCTAGCGTCATTGTGTGGACGTGGTCGAGGGTAGGCTCCTGGCACAATGCCTGGTAGGTTGTAAACACTCAGCAAAAGCTAACTTGGATTATTATTAACCACACCCTCTCTCCAATCCTTCAACGAAGCTTTTCCCTCTTGTTTTTCCCCCCACCTTTTTTAAACATAGAAATCTCATGACTTCCTTTAATATGACTTGAAATTTCAAAATACAGGATTACAAGAAATCTGTCATCTGAAACCAAGGGAGCCAAATGTGCTTTAGAATTCAGAACTTTGGGGTTTTACAAATGTCATGTGGAGCTTCCCTGGTGGCTCAGTTGTAAAGAACTAGCCTGCCAATGCAGGAGATGTGGGTTCAATCCCTCGGTTGGGAAGATCCCCTGGAGAAGGAAATGGCAACCCACTCCAGTATTCTTGCCTGGGAAAACCCATGGACAGAAGAGCCTGGTAGGCTAGAGTCCGTGGGATCGAAAAAGAGGACACAACAACTAAGCAACAACAAAGTGTAATGCGATGCATAAACTTTATGTCAGTGATTCACATACTTGAACGTGAGTCAGAATCAACAGGAGGATTTGGGTAAAGCACAGAAGTCTGGGGCCCATCCCAGAGGTTTTGCTTCAATAGGTCCAGGGTGGGGCCTGAGAATTCCCATGTTTTACAGGCTCCCAAGGCTACAGGCTGCTGCTGCTGGCCTGGGGACCACACTTGGAGAACTAATGCAGTCTATTATATAGCATCCTTACGGCAGCACCCCATAAATTAATATTTCTGCTATGAAATGTTAATAAAAGACATAACTAACTTATGTCAGTTCAGATTAGGTTAAGCTCCCCAGTGAGCTTTATTAATCTGATGAGAAACCTTTCGGTTTTCAGAGAATTCTGGATTTTGGAAGAGAAATGTAAGAGATTGTGGAGTTTGAAATCTCACGATCAAAGGTGAAAGCATACAAAAACACAGTAAGGTTAGATTACACTTTTTTTTTTAAACTACATTTGACCTATCAGGGACTTGACCATCAGGGACTGTGAAATGTTTGTGGGATGTATAAATGAATGAATGAAAACGTCTCTCTTTAAAAGGGAAAACAGTGCGTTTTTTCTATTGTCCACCAGGTGGCAGCAATAGCTTCTATCAAAGTTAGGGGCCGGGGGTGCATGGGATGGAGAATGGTGCTCTTTGCTTTTAGATGAGAAAGCGGGTCTGGTGGTCGCTGTTCTGGAAGAGTCTTTGGGAACTGCTGTTGCTGTGTAATAAACTAACTCCAAATTTAGTGGAGTAACAACAATTTTATCATGCTCATGAATTCTGTGCCAAACTCCAAAGTAGGATAGGGCATGGCAGGGACAGCCCACCTTCCATGGGTCTGGGGAATCAGCTGAAAAGACTCAACAGCTGGGGGCTAGAATCATCTGGAGGAGTCTTCACTTATGTGTCTGATGATTGGTGCTGGCTGTCAGCTAGGACCTCACTCAGCTAGATGGTCAGCAGGAGTTACCACACAGGATCTCTTGATG
This sequence comes from Bos taurus, assembly GCF_002263795.3. Taxonomy (NCBI): domain Eukaryota; kingdom Metazoa; phylum Chordata; class Mammalia; order Artiodactyla; family Bovidae; genus Bos; species Bos taurus. The sequence continues at coordinate 67,584,842 of NC_037340.1, read as the reverse complement.
TGGCCCCTCCGTGTGTGCCAGCTTGGGCTTCCTCACAGTATGGCAGCTGGGTTCCAGCGTGAATGTCTGCACCCAGCTTCAAGGGGAGAGGACAGAGCCCTCCAGCGGATGGGAGGAAAGTCAGGGTCCCTGTGTTAGTTTGCTAAGGCTGCTGTAACAAAACACCAGCAGACTGAGTTGCTTAAATGATACAATTGATTTCTCACAGTTCAGGAAGCTAGAAGTCCAGAAGGTGGCAGCAGGTTTGTTTTCCCCTGAGGCTTCTCTCCCCTTGACGTGCTGCCCTCTTGCCGGGTCCTCACGTGGTCTTTGCCGTGTGCCCATGCACCCTGTATCTCTGTGTGTCCAAATTTCCTCTTCTTGGGCCTTCCCTGGTGTTCCAGTGGCTGAGACTCCGTGCAGGGGGCCCAGGTTCGATCCCCAATTGGTAAACTGGATTCCACATGTCGCAACAAAGGTCAAGGATCCCACATGCCACAACTAAGACCCGCCGCCAAATAAATTTTTTTTTTTAATTTTTTTCTTCTTCTTATAAACACAGCCGTCAGGTGGGTTAGGGGCTCTAATCCTTAATGGCTTCATTTTAACTTAATCACCTCTTTAATGACCCAGTCTCCAATACAGTCATGTGCTGAGGTACTGGGGTTGGGACTTGGAACATGTGGATTTGGGAGACACGATTCAACCCTTAACAGCCACATTGTCGAAAGAGCATGTGGGGTGGGAGGTGTTCTTCCGCCCTCCCTGGCACCCCCTCCTCCGGTTGCCCCACATGCTTCAATGGCACCCGAGTTTATTTAGCACAGCCTACTCATCCTACTCCTATGCCTTCCAATACGCCATGTTCTCTGCCTCAGACGCCCTCACCTGCCCTTCTCTAGTGGGCTGCTCTTATTCATCCGTCCAGAGCATCCTTGCCGCTGTCTGCAGTTGACCACCATTACCTTTACCACCAGCCTTACCACATTAGCCACAACCAATGCCATGTATGGACTGCTCCTCTGTGCCAGCCTCAGCTCCACTGATTTTTTTTGGGGGGGGGCGGGGGGAGAAAATGTTTTTTTATGCAGACATTTTTAAAGTCTTTATTGAATTTGTTACAATATTTCTTCTGTTTTATGGTTTGTTTGTTTTTTTGGCCATGAGGCATGTGTGATCTTAGCTCCTCGGCCAGGGATCAAACCCTCACGCCCTGCATGCCCTGCGAAGGCGAAGTCTTAACCACTGACTCGCCAGGAAGTCCCTACTGATTTTATTTAATTCTTACAACTATCCATGAGGTTGGTTTTACAAATGAAGAAATTAACAGTCAGAGTGGAGAAGTTCATTAGCCCAGAGCCACAGAACGAGCAAGTGGCAGAGTCAAGACCTGAACCCAGGTCTTGCCTGCTCCAGAGCCCGTGTCTGTCATCTCTTATTGGGCATTTGACACCTCCTCTGTGCTGCTCCCATTCCTGGTTCATCCCTCTTATAAAAGCATCATTCCCCTGCAACAGTTCACACCACACCAGCTCTGGTCCCATCTGCTGGTCTCACCTGCATGGGCTGCTCATATGCCTAGGCTGCTCCAGAGAAGCTCCCACCTGAGCTTAAGAGCAGGCTGAAGGCATGTTACATTGTACATTACATGGTAACACCATGACATTGAAGGTCCCCGATGAAGCACACACTTCCTGATATCCATGCCTTTGTGCAGCCCTCCCACATTGACTCGGGGTTGTCTGTGTGACTCGCTGTGGTTAGCAGGACCTCGGCAAATGTGATGCAAACAGGCGCTTGAGCCTGGCTCTCTTGGAACACTGCCATCTTGTGGACAAAATCCAGATAGATTTGGGGATAAGCAGCAGACCAAGCCCTGGAGAAGGCAGTGGCACCCCACTCCAGTACTCTTGCCTGGAAAATCCCATGGACGGAGGAGCCTGGAGGGCTGCAGTCCATGGGGTCGCTAAGAGTCGGACACAACTGAGCGACTTCACTTTCACTTTTCTCTTTCATGCATTGGAGAAGGAAATGGCAACCCACTCCAGTGTTCTTGGCCTAGAGAATCCCAGAGACGGGGGAGCCTGGTGGGCTGCCATCTATGGGGTCGCATAGAATCGGACACGACTGAAACGACTTAGCAGCAGCAGCAGCAGCAGCAGACCAAGCCCAGCCAGTGGCCAGGCCACCTCTCCTCCTGGTCTAGGAATTCTAGCTGAGAAGGATATGTCCCTTGGTCTTAAGACAGAGGGGATGTTTTGTTTTGTCTTGTTTTTATTTTACTTTTTATTTTTGGTTGTCTTGGGTCTTCATTGCTGTGCACGTGGGCTTTCTCTAATTGCAGAGTGGGAGCTACTCTATTTGCAGTGTGCAGGCTTCTCATTGAGGTGGCTTCTCTTGCTGCTGAGCATGGGCTCTAGAGCGTGGGCTCAGCAGTCGTGGCGCACAGGCTTAGTTGCCCTGAGGCATGTGGGATCTTCCCGGACCAGGGATCGAACCCGTATCCCCTGCATTGGCAAGTGGTTTCTTAACCACTGGACCACCAGGAATGTCCTGTCTTGCTTTTACAAGCCTGTATTTTTAATCTCATATTTGATTTGGCTTCTTCACTGGCCTCTCAGTCTCACAGATCGCCTTACTTTGCTCAAATTCACACAGCTTGTGAGTGGAGGATCCAGAATTCCAGCCCAGATCTGTCTCTCTGGAAAGCTATAATAATAATAATAACAATAGGGATTTCCCTGGTGGTCCAATAGTTAAGATTTTGCCTTCCAATGTAAGGGGTGCTGGTTCAATCCCTGGTTGGGGAGCGAAGATCCCACATGCCACGAGGCCAAAACACCAAAATGTAAAACAGCAGCAATATTGGAACAAATTCAATCAAGACTTTAAAAAATGGTCTACATAAAAAAAATATTTAAAAAATAATATTATTAAATACTGTTATGTATTAATTATCAAATAATTATTTATTTTCTTGCCCTTATCCTGTACTATATATCTAAGACATTATAGATTTTAACTTTATTCTTATGCATTTTATAGTTTTATCATCATATTCTTTTTTATGTTTTTCATTATCACAAATTATTCTTTAATTTCCTGGTTTTCCTCTTATGTTAGAATGGCCACGATGTTGCCTCTCTGCGGTCCAGTTTTCTGCTCTATTATATCAGTAGAGTATTTTGTATGGTTTTTTTCTCTAGTTCTTTCGTGCTAGACCTAATCTTATGGTTGGCCTGTGTATATCTGTAGCAGGTATAAGCCAGGATCCTTGAGGCCCACCCTTAAAACACTGCTGTTGTCATGAAAACATGGTCCAGCCCACCCCACCCCCAACTGTTACAACTTGACTGTTTTTTCAAACACCATGAAGGGAAATACAACATTCCCAGAAACACTACTTATAAACCCTCTTTTCTTTCCAGTCCACTTACTTCACATGCCCAGAGCCTTTGTCCTGTGCCCAGCTCTTGTCTCTGTCTCCTCTGACCCTCTCACTTTCTCTTTTTCTTCCTCGGTCTTCCACTTTCTTCCAGCCTCTGCAGATCTCTTGCTCTCCCCATCTCCTGGATTCTGCATCACAAAACTTGCTTAATCACTTGTCGACCATATGACACTGCGCAGGTCTGTGATTTTATCATTGAAAAGTCCAACAGATCCTCCATTCAGGTCATTTAGAACCAATCGGAGAATTCCTCAAGGCTGTTCGATACAATACCAATAAACAAGCACCAACGATAAAAATCAACTATGTTCCTATACACCAGCAACAACCAATTAGAAAATGTCCTTCTTCAAAAGATGCCATTTACAATAGCAATAAAACTTCAAGGTGTCTAGGAATAAGCCTGCATGATATCTTTATGGGGAAAATTTGAACACTGCAATATGAGATATTAAAGAAGATACAAACGTTCCATGATTTAATGAAAGGAAAAACACACACCCAAAATAAAGAACATATACAAAATCCATGTGCAGAAGAGATACATCCCATGATCAAATTAGACAAAAGATGTGAATGGCGAATATTCAAAAGAAATATAAATGACCATAAATCAAAGGAATATTCACTAAAACCACAATATGATATAATTTATTGATTATTAGAAAAAAATTTTAAAGTTGTAAATATGCAGGATGGTCAAAGTGTGAAAACAAAGGGTGGATACCTTTAGGGAGAGTATAAACTGACTTTGTTTTCAGACTGATCTGACAACACTTGTCAACATTTAAAACCTCCTTTGGTGCAGCAATCTCACTTGCAGTATTGTATCCCTCCCGAATATACATATGCAAGGATGTTTATTGCAGCACTCTTTGTAATAGAATAACCTTGGAAACATACTTACTCAAATGCCATTCAAAATGGAATCATTAAATAAATTATGGTATGAAACATAATGCGCAAATGTTTAAATATTTAAAGGAATCAGTTGCTTCACAAAGCATGGAAATACATGAATACAACTTTCAAAGTCTATTAGGTGACATCAAGACATGAATAAAGGGAAAAGGCACATTCCCATTTTTGGTTAGAAGAATCAATAAAGAAAAGATAGCATCTTTCATCTTTCAATCTGTAATTTTAATGGGATGCAAATACATATTCTAACAGGATTGTTTTGGAACTTAACAAACTGACTCAAAGATTATGCAGGAAAATCAAGAAAAGCCCTGAAGAGAGAGAGAGAAATTGGAAGAGATAAACTCTGTTACATCTCAAAGTAGATTATAAAGTGACAGTAATAGTTCATTATGAATTCAAGAATAGACAGAAAGATGAATGGAGCAGATGAGTGAGTCTGGAAATAGACACAAAAAATAAGGTTATTTAACAAATAATAAAGGTGGCATTTAAATCAGTGGAGAAAAGATGGATTACTCAATATTATTAGTACACCAGGCTAGCCATCTGAAAAGAAATTCCACTGGAGCCCTACCACAAGCCTTCGCGAAGATGAATTCCAAAAGGATAGATAAATAAATCATGGTACATGCACACAACAAAATATTACACAGCAATGAGAATAAAAGGACTGTGGCTACAGGAAACATGGATGCATATTAGAGGCAATGTTTAGAGATGCATAATCAGGTGGTCAAAATATACAGGAGCATGGGAAGAAATACTATAGAAATTGGTATAGTGGTTTCCTACAAGGGGAAAGGAGGTTTTGACCAAGAAAGATCATACTGGAGGCTTCTGATTGGGAAGAAGGGTAGCAATGTTTCGTTTGTCAATCATTACGACTGCACAAGTGTTCATTTTACACGTTGTTAGGTTGTTCATTTATATTCTATGCCATTATGTAGGGTTTTTGTTTTTCCATAAAAAGCTTTGCAATAATTAAATACACGGGAAGAAAATGTCAGGCTTGGTTTTGTTGTTGTTGTTTTTAATTTTCTCAGCATGAGTAAGACTTTTCTAAAGATGACATGAAACCCAAAAGCAATTTTAAAAGATTGCTTGATTTAAGCCCATAACAAATTCTGCATGGAAAAACACCTCCACCCAGTCAAATGATAAACACCCATTACTGGAAAATGTTTGCAATTATATCACATTTCTTAGTATAAAAGAGCAAAGGATTGAAGGGTGGTTTTTCAGCATCTTATGAATGCATAATTCATTAAACATAATATAAAACTAAAGAAAGGAAAAAAAGAGTACAGCAGCTGTTTTTATATTGATGGGGGCTGATCTCCAAGGTATATTGTTATATTGTGCATAGTATACGCTACTATTTGTATAAAAAGCGTGTGTGCATATGATGTGGCTATCCTGATTGCATTCACTTGATGTTCTTTACCATGTTTGTGGCAGATATGCACACATATACCTCTTTTTTTTTTTTTTGCAAACACACTTTTAAAAGATGAAAAAGAAGCAACTCCACATATAGTAATATTAAATGATGTCTAAGACATACCACTACATGAGCAACAAAACAAGACTAGACAAGAGTAGCGCTACTTCTCTTTCTTTTAATGGAAAACTTCAAACAGGTACAAAAAGTAGAGAGAGAAGTACAGTGCACCCTTATGTACCTCTCCGGAGAAGGCAATGGCACCCCACTCCGGTACTCTTGCCTGGAAAATCCCATGGATGAAGGAGCCTGGTGGGCTGCAGTCCATGGGGTCGCTGAGAGTCAGACACGACTGAGACTTCACTTTCACTTTTCACTTTCATGCATTGGAGAAGGAAATGGCAACCCACTCCAGTGTTCTTGCCTGGAGAATCCCAGGGACAGGGGAGCCTGGTGGGCTGCCGTCTATGGGGTCGCACAGAGTCAGACACAAGTGCCGCGACTTAGCAGATGTACCTCTCTCCCAGATTCATGATAAAAACACATGGCAACTTTTGTTTCTTCTCTACCTCCCTCCCACTCCCCTCCACACCACGTGATTATTTTGGAGCAAATCCCAGACATACCATTTCGTCTGCAGATACCTTGGGATGTACCTCTCTATAAGCCCTTTCTCTTTGCCTCTATCTCTCTCTCTCCATACCACAATCATATCCAAAAATTAAAAGCTATTAATAATCATACAGTCAAACATCCAGACACTGTTCAACCTTCCCAGACTTTTTCAGGAGTTGATATTCTCTACCAGTTGATTTATTCGCATCAGGGTCCACGTGTCTACATTTTGTATGTGTGTTATGGTTCAAATATCTTAATTTACAGGTCACCTTCTTTTTATACCCTTTGCAATTTATGTAAGGGGGAAAAGGTTATTTAACTTATAGATTCTCCCACCAGTCCCTTTTTACCTCTCTTTGCAAGTTATTTGATGGAAGAACAAAAAAAAGGGGGGGCGGGGCGGGGGGCGTTGTTTGTCCTGAAGAGTTGTCGGGGTTCCAGATTTTGCTGATGGCAACCTTATAGTGTTATCCTGTTTGTGCTGGATTTCAGCCACTTGCCCCACTCAGGTCTTCCTTCCACTCTTCACCACCCTACTCTTTGCCCCAGGAGGCTGTATCAGCCAGGCTCTTTCGCCCTCTGGCTTCAGTTGGGCTTGGCTAATAGCGAGCTCTGGTGGGACGGGGAGGGGGCGAGAACAATGAGCTCAGGGTGTTTATTTCCCCAACTCCCTCTGCATGAAGACCATGTTGAGTTCGCTATGCTTCTTCTCTAAAGGTGACTGTTCCTCGAAAGAGAGCTACTCTACACAACTGCCCCCCTTCCAGTTTCTGGTAATTTCTCCCTCTTACTGGCAAAGGCCTCTTGGATCCTCATCCTAGGATCCTTCACATTCTACCGTCACCTCTATTTAAAAAAAAACCCTCTTCTCATTTTTCTAACCTGAGTGCCTCATCGCGTCCTGTTGGGACCCGGTTTCTCTGTACCCGCCCCCCCCTCCCCCCCCACCCCAGTTATTTCCAACAAACTGGCAGTTAAATCTGAAGCTTGATCAGATTCAAGCTAAACATTTTTCTAAGAATACTTCATGGATGTTGTTAAACACATTACATTGTATCATCTCAGAAGGCATGGTAATGTCCACCCATTACAAAGATCTCCATCAACTTTTCACCAAATGGTTTTCGGCTGCCATTGCATCACTGTCTCTTGCCATTATCAGGAGTAAGAAAATGATGCTATTCTATCGTCCTTTCTTCATGCACTAGCTGGAAATCCTCTACAAAGGAAAATCCCCTTACCATCTACTTGGTAACCGTGGGTCTAATTATACAAGAAAGGCAGGACCATGCCTGCTTATTTCCCTTCTTTGTTTTTATTGATTTTCAGATGATGAACTGGATCTTTCAAACATAATCAATGATGAATTCATAGATTTCAATATTTAATGTTTTAACTCTTCATCTTTGTTCTTTCCCCATTTTTCAGCCAGTGGGTGGGAGTCACTGAGTTCTTCTGATGTGACCCCAGGAGTCTTTGATCATTTCTTTGGTTTCTGATACAATAAGATATTCCAGGCTCATCTATTTCCTGCCCCTGAACTGGAATCATCCATTCCTCCAAAGAACCCTGGTTCCTTTTAATGAGAAATGGTATTTGAGACTGGGGCTTCCCTAGTGGCTCAGATGGTAAAGCATCTGCCTGTAATGTGGGAGACCTGGGTTTGATCCCTGGGTCGGGAAGATCCCCTGGAGAAGGAAATGGCAACCCACTCCACGGCTCTTCCCTGGAAAATTCCATGGATGGAGGAGTTGGTAGGCTACAGTCCACAGGATCGCAAAGAGTCAGACGCGACTGAACAACTTCACTGGTATTTGAGAAGCCACACAAGGGATGTTCCTTGGTACTCTGTTGTTTGTTATTTCTAGACCGTACTCCAGGTAAGAAATTAATACTTTTAGAAAATTCATCATGTTCTCTTACTGAAATTTATGGTTCAAATTTAAGATTACAGGACTTTCATTTTAATTTTATATTTTGTCTTGTATGCTGAAAATCTTAGTTCCTAATGACATTAACATAATCATTTACATATATATTGATACATAAACATTTATATCTTCATAATAACTATACCAATGCTATTACCAACAACATAATTACTGGAAACAGTAAGATTCCTTTGCTGTTCTTTTTTGTCCTTAGAATATATCCCACTAAAGATGTATATTCAACTATTGGACTTTTTCTCACCACTGTGAAAAAAAAGTCACTTTAAGTCACCTAATTAAAGATTTAAAATAGGACCTCTCTCTGTGAGTAAGCTAACAGCTTGATATAATTAGCTTCATTTATTTCACTTGCTTTTGATTTTTAAAGATTGTGCTTTTATTTCTATTGAAATTGGTTTGTTTCGTAACATACACAATTCCAGAGCCACACATACAAAGCATGTACTGTTAATTTAAAATGTAGGTGAAAGAAGAAGGAAATTGCAAGGCTCCTCTGGCCAGTATGGACAACTTAAAAACAGTTGTACCTTCATTTTTAAAAACAGAGCTGTTAAATAAAATGTTATTACTAGAGCAACATATAACTAAGCAATGATGCCAAATTTTTTTTAAGGTTTTAAGAATTTTATGGACATAGTTTGTAAAAGATTTTTTTAAAAACAGCACATGATTACATTTCTCTAAAAAAAAAAAAAAAAAAAACCCGAGTGACTTAAAATAATCCGTTGTTGTCCATTGTTACATTTGAAAAATTAAAAAAAAAAAAAAAATTCCCTCCGCATGTGGAATCTAACTCCTTGACCAGGGATCGAACTTCTGCCCCCTGCGTTGGAAGCGGAGAATATTAACCACTGGACTGCCAGGGAAATCCCTCCCTTGTTACATTTAACATTTACAACAAAAATCGGAACAGGATGAGAGTTCACATTTTATCAGAACAGGAACTTTGGACCAGTTTTCTACTGCTCTCAGGGGACTGTCTGTTTTTCCAAACAGGCAGAAGAAGAGGGACCATCTTTCTCACCTGAGATACTCTTCACTAGGAATTGTCAATGAGGAGGATCTCCAATCTCAAGGCCAAGCTCCGGAATACCATTACATAGCAGGAAGCAGAAAGAGCAAACTCCAACTCAGAATATGTGAAAGAAAAAGGCCATGAGAAGTTTTAAGTGTCTGCCTCCAAAATTCACAAAGAGCCAAAATCAAGTTATTTCATGTTCTCAGGATACACCTCTGCTCTTACCTTCTTCATCCAACCAGATTTCTCTGGAAGCTCTTTTAAATTTGGTCCTTCTCCAAAGTCAGCTCCAAATTCAGAAAATAACTTTTGGGAAATGTTGCATCTGTGTCATCTTTGAGGGCTTCCCAGGTGGCACTAGTGGTTAAAAAAAAAAAAAAAATCCGCCTGCCAATGAAGGAGACAAAAGGGAAGTGGGTTCAATCCCTGGGTCCGGAAGATTCCCTGGAGAAGGAAATGGCAACCCACTCCAGTATTCTTGCCTGGAGAATCCCATGGACAGAGGAGCACGGAGGGCTACAGTCCATAAGGTTACAAAGAGTGGGGCTGGACTGAAGCGACTTAGCACAGCACAGTACTGCATAGCACAGCACAGAACAGCATGCTGCTAAGTCGCTTCAGTCATGTCCGACTCTGTGCAACCCCATAGACGGCAGCCCACCAGGCTCCGCCATCCCTGGGATTCTCCAGGCAAGAATATTGGAGTGGGTTGCCATTTCCTTCTCCAATGCATGAAAGAGAAAAGTGAAAGTGAAGTCGCTCAGTCGTGTCCGACTCTTAGCGACCCCATGGACTGCAGCCTACCAGGCTCCTCCGTCCATGGGATTTGCCAGGCAAGAGTACTGGAGTGGGTCGCCATTGCCTTCTCCGACAGAACAGCATAGCACAGCACAGATCTTTGATGCTCCCCAGAAAGCCGCTAGGTGGCGCCAAAGAATCTTTTCCCATAACCAATGGCTTGACTCACACAGAGGTGATGCTAGGATAACCTGGGTGTAACTGCTAGGTCCCCAGATAGCTCAGTGTATCTTAATAATCTTGTGAGAGGTTTCTATTGTTAGATCCAGAATGTGGGGAAAAGCTGCCAAGAAAAGCGGAAGATCATCCTTCGCCCTGGCGGTGGCGGGGGTGGGGGGTGGGGGGCTCTGTAAATATCTCAATTTTATTCAGATTCTTATTTGTATACTTTAGCATCTGGGTGTACCTTCTCACAATGGCTAAAGGAATGTCTAGAACAAAGGCAGACTGGATCATTATCAACAAAGGGCTTAGTTCACACTCGTGGAATGCTCTTTACTATGAATAGTGACCAAGGCATGGATATAGCTGGATTATAAAGCCTTACAGATTTAAAACAACTATGATAAAATCCAATCCAAATTACTGCAGAACTGTCCCAAATTGAGGAATGATCCGGCAGGCAAAGGGGAACTTCACCCCCTTCCACCACTAAAACTAGAGTTTCCAGAAGTTCGTCCAGGCCAGGAAATACCCATCAACCCAATTCCCAGGAAATCCCTAGATGGTTGTCCAGATGGAAAGGTCTGGCAGGACAAGATAGAGCCCACCCTCAGTCAGATGTTGATCAAAACCTTAAGCAGGCTGGAGAGTGCCCAGCAGCTGAATTCACCTCTCAATTCTTGTCCAGGTTGAGGACTGGCTGTGAGGAGAATCCAACTGCATTTCCTCTGGGACAGCTAGGTACCAGCCAGAGGGGACCCCTCCACCCCCATCTCTTTCTGCATTCCTGAGAAGAATGTGCAGACTGAGCTCTGTGGCCAAGGGAATGTCCTCCTCCTGTCCCTACTTCCCTGTCCCAGAAAGTTGACTTGGAGGTAAATATAAAAGACCATCTTTTTAGATTTCTCCAAGACTGCTGACTAAATAAAACAGTGTTAACAATATCATGTGGGGTATAGAGCATAAGTATTAGTAAAACACATGATACCAATGGCAAATCCCAAAGTGGCAAAAGGAGTTATACACAGTGACATTCCTACATTGTTGATACACGGGGACATTCCTACATTGCATGTGAAGTGTTACAGATTAATTCATGACCAGCTGTAACAAATTGAGGATATACAATGTAATCCTGAGTGTGCTGTGTGTGCTCAGTCCTATCAGACTCTGCAATCCCATGGACTGCAGTCCACCAGGCTCCTCTGTCCATGGAATTTTCTAGGCAAGAATACTGGAGTGGGTTGCCATTTCCTACTCTAGGCGATCTTCCTGACCCAGGGATTGAACCTGGGTCTCCTGCATTGCAGGTGGATTCTTTACAGACTGAGCCACTAGGGAAGCCAGTAGTTCTTAGAGCAACTACCAGAAAAAATATATATAGAGAGAGAGGCACAGTTAGACGTGAAATGGAATACTGAAAAGTTACACATTGCTAAATGATGTACCTTAACCCATGGAAGTTGAGTAGGTGTGACGTGTGTTATTTCTGGGTGGAAGCATTTGGAAGCCAGGACTTGACTCTTAACGTTCTCTTTTCTTCTTCGTGTTGAGTTGGCACGATCCTAAGATGAAGTGCTGTGATTATGTGCAACAGTGATTCCCTCCAACCTGCACATACATGCTGATATCCACTGGACACACACATAAGCAAGAAACCTGGTGTTAAGCCTCTAGACTTTTGATATTTGATGGATACCCTTGCATTCCTGGAATAAAATCCCTTTGGTCACTATGGATTACTTTTTCAATGTGCTGATAGATTCTGTTTGTAACTAATTTACTTATGTTTTCTTCACTGGTATCTTTAAGTGAGATTGGGTTATGGTTTTCTTTGTGTGTGTGTGTGTGGACGTGTGGAGGGGGTAATCTATCAGATTTTTATATTATACTTAGTACATAAACAATGGCACCCCACTCCAGTCCTCTTGCCTGGTAAATCCCATGGACAGAGGAGCTTGGTGGGCTGCAGTCCATGGGGTCGCTAAGAGTCAGACACGACTGAGCGACTTCACTTTCACTTTTCACTTTCATGCATTGGAGAAGGCAATGGCAACCCACTCCAGTGTTCTTGGCTGGAGAATCCCAGGGACGGGGGAGCCTGGTGGGCTGCCGTCTATGGGGTCGCACAGAGTCGGACACGACTGAAGTGACTTAGCAGCAGCAGCAGCACATAAACATAATTTAGATGATTTCTTCCATTCCTGCATTCTGAAAAAGTTTAAGGAACATTGGAACTATCTAGTCTTTAAAGGTTAATAGAATTCTATGAACATACCTGGACCTGGAGTTTTCTTTGAAGGGGCAGCTCTTGGGGGTAACTTTCTTTAGTTCATCTATGGAAATAGGTTGGATGGACTCTACATATCTCTATGAGGACCAATTACAGTTTTCTAAAAAAAAAAAAAAAAAAAATGACTATTTCACCAAGATTTTCAAATGTATTTGCTGACAGTTGTGCAAAGTAGTTATACTTTTTTCTTATTTTGGTTATTTATTATTTTGTGTATTTGTGTTTTCTCTATTCTTTCTGGTAGTTTTAAAACCTTGTTGGTCTTTCCCTGGTAAGTTTTCTAGTTCTTCAGCTGTGTTTGTTTTTAATAACAGCTGGTTTTTTTCCCCTTTTTCTTTTTGGCCTGGCCACACCAGGCAGCTTGTGGGATCTTAGTTCTCCAGCCAGGGATTGAACCCAGGACTCTCAGGCAGTGAAAGTGCAGTGTCCCAGCCACTGGACCACCAGGGAATTCCCTGCTTTCTAATCATCCAGTTTCTTTTATCACCTTGTTTGTTCTATACAGTGCTGTTAGTTTGATTCCATCTCATTCTTCTTTATTGTGTAAGCAATCTTATCTATTTTTCCTAGAGGTCAGATGATTTTTTTTTAACTAGACCCTAGAGTTTGACATAATAGTTTTACTGGGCCTTTTTCTTAGAGTTTGGTCAGTTTTCCCAACTATGCATAAGTGTGTCTTTCTAGTATTTATATTCGGGGCCTTTTCCTTTCAGATGGAGGAAAGTTTTACTGAATTATCATTTTAAGTATCAATTTTGTTCCCTTGTTTTCCTTCAACTCCTCTTCAATATAAAATTCAATATAGTTTAATTTTCTTCAACTACATTCAATTTGATTCAATTTCTGTTGCCTCTTATCTATAATTTCTCCTATTTTCTTTCATTTGTTTTTTCCTTTATTTATTCTCAGTTGGATATCTTCACCCGTGTGCATCTTGAATTTAGGTTTCTGAGGTAATTTTTCCTTTTTATTCAATTTCTTCACTGAATCCTGTCAGTTCCCAGTTCACATCTACCTCTACTCAAAGTTTTTCAGTTGCTTTGTGGTATTCTACACCTATATCAGTTAAAAAAAAAAAATATATATATATATATATATATATATATATATTTGACTGTGCCTGGTCTTTATTGTAGCATGTGGGATCTAGTTCCCTGACCAGGGATTGAACCTGGGCCCCCTACACTGGGAGTGCAGTCTTAGCCACTGGATCACCAGACAAGTCCCTGGCTTGTCTATTTTTAATTCATGTTGGAATGTCGCATTCCAGTTTTCTTTTTGCCTGTAGTGACTTTGTGGGGGAGGGGGCAGTATATATTTTATCTGATCAAAAGTTTGAATCGTTTGGTTTTGGTCTTTTTGTTTTAACCATATCCCCATAAGGATGCTGCAGTTTTATTTATGTTCATATTTGAGGATTTTGAGTTCACCTAAACCATATTAGCAGGAGGGTATGGATAAGGGTGGGGCAAGGAGAGGGCTTTGGTGGATTACCACATTTCGAAAAGGCTCCCCCTCCCGGTGCTATAGGGAGAGACAGACTCTTCACTCCTGAGCACCTCTTGGCGACTGAACTTCCCAGGTGGTGCTCAGTGGTAAAGAACCCACCTGCCAGTGCAGGAGACATAAGAGACGCGGGTTTGATCCTTGGGTCGGGAAGATCACCTGAAGGAAGGCATGACAACTCCCTCCGGTATTCTTGCCTGGAGAATCTCGTGGACAGAGGAGCCTGGCGCTGCAGTCCACGAGGTAGCAGAGTCGGACACGACTGGAGTGACTGAGCACAGTGACTGAACAAGACCTCTTGGTGGTCAGGCTTCCTCTGATCCAGCCTTGCTTTAGTAAATATCAAGTTGTAGCCCCTTCTGTGCTTCCCTTCACACCACCTCTGGCTCCCAAGGTGCCTCTCTCACCCTCAGAAGGGGTGCCTTTCTAAGACTGTCAGCTCTGGTCAGGGAGGCACCAGGACATGTGAATCCCACGGGGCTCCCTGAGCCGGAGCAGATGAGTAAGGGGCAGAGAGAAGCATGCCTGGGCCTCAGTGGGTGCTCTGAAACAGAAGTTGGAGAAGAGAGGAGAGCACTTCATGCAAGAAAGGAAAACACAGCATCAATCTCTGCCACTTCCCAGGGCTCAGCTGTCTTAGTCCACGTGTGATGCCCATCCTGACCTTGGCTGTTTCCCAAGGTGAAGCTCCTGGCCACCAAGCAGAGGAGTAACAAGAGGACAGAGGTTTGCTGGGCAAGAGGAAATCCTGGGGCTACCCTGGCTGGAGGAGGCTGACTGAGGGGAAGCAGTAGAAAGAATGAAGTAGGGAGGGGATGGCTGAAGTCCCTGAAATCCCCAAGTTACCAGAATGCAGTTTTCGTACTGGGTTTTATTCAGTAGCCTCTGCATATGCCTGCTTCCACTATAGGAAGGACCCACAAGGGTTTTGAGGACCAGAGAGGCCAACAGAGAAGCTAGAGAAAGAAAATGAAGAAAGGATGTGGCTTCCAGCTCAGGATTCTCCCTTCCTCCTGAGCATACCCATTCTGGGGACCATCAGTCCCCTTCCCAGCATTTCAGGGAGCCCGGTCCTTGGGAGGTGTCCTAGGGAGCCCAGGTGTAACTGCCCAGCCTACAATTCTCCTTTGCTCTGCCAAGGGACTGGACTTAGCCCAGAACCTAGAAGTAGCAGACCCACCCTATTCCTGGATCTCATCATCACACCTCCCAAATACTGACTCTAAAGGACCAGGCACTATTTATCTGCCACTTTATGATTCTGTCAATCTGTGCTTTATACATTTTGAGGCTATTTTATGAGGGGCATACAGGTTAGATTCAGGCTCATTGTAACTTTTTCTGAATTGTTTATTACTAAGTTTTTTCCCTAATAATACTTTTTGCCTAGCAGCTAAGTGGTTTAGTGTTTGTTTGCTTCCTTCTGTCCTTTTAACATCTTTGTATCATGTTTTCAAAGCATCTTTTGCAAATAGCTTACAGCTATACGTTTTTTAAAACCAATCTTCTCTTGTTTTTCTACACTTCCTATCTACACTTCCATTAACACACTTGAATTCATTTATACCACTTTGTTTTGTACTTTTAAAAAAGGTGTTTATCTGGATGCACTGGGTCTTAGTTGCTGTGGATGGCATGGGCTTCTCTAGTACAGGCTTAAGCTGCCCCACAGGATTTGGGATCTTAGTTCCCCAACCAGGGATCGAACTTCAGTCCCCTGCACTGGATGGCAGTGGCCCAGCAGGGAAGTCCTAATTTTATTCTTTTTATTAACTAGGCTACCTCTTCTTCCCCACACCACCCACCTCCAAACGTTTCTTCTATTAGACTTGGCTTTCCCTAATGTCTCGATTTATATGCTCTGTTCATAAGCTCTCTGTTTCCCTTGCTGCATTAGTATTATCTATTAAGGGAGTTTATCCCAGGTTCCTTGCTCCTTGAGAACCCAGGCTACATCTCTACTTAGGCATTTTAAAGCATGTAGTCCCTACCCGTCCTGAGGGCTGATTTCTCTATCTGAACAACTAGGCTTGCCTCAGTGCCAACTCGGCTTACCAGTCTGGCTTTGATTTTCATGTTCGTTTCCGATTTCCAAGCTTTTCCATAATATCTATAATTCTAAGGTTAGCATGACAACTTTTTAAAAATTCTGCTTTATCCCACTTTTTGCATAACTTTGTCGGAGGTGCAAGGGGGTCTTTCTGGGTCAGCTTATACAGACAAGTTTCCTGAAATCCTTAGGTGATTTATTCATTAGCTCATTAATCCTACAGGATACAAAGGCTTCCCCGGTAGCTCAGCTGGTAAAGAATCCGCCTGCAATACAGGAGACCCTGGTTGGATTCCTGGGTCGGGAACATACCCTAGGGAAGGGATAGGCTACCCACTCTAGTATTCATGCCTGGAAAATCAATCTCCATGGACAGAGGAGCCTGGTGGGCTACAGTCCATGGGGTCACAATGAGTTAGACACGACTGAGTGACTAAGCACAGCACAGGATAAAAAGAATTACTCTCATTTCCTGGGCTTCCATGGTGGCTCAGCTGGTAAAGAATCCACCTGCAATGTGGTAGACTTGGGTGCAACTGCTGGGTTGGGAAGAACCCCTGGAGAAGGGCACGGCTACCCACTCCAGTATTCTGGCCTGGAGAATTCCATGGATTATACAGTCCATGGGGCCACAAAGAGTTGGACATGACTGAGTGATTTTCACTCATTTCCTAGATGAGGGGATAACTATCTGTCACACTGTTCTCCTTGTTTCATATTATTTCAAAAATTTTTCCTCCTTAAATCCCCGACGAACACGAAGGTAATGGTTTTTATTTTTAACCTACACTTTTAGTTAGAACAAGGCTAGCTTCTGTAACAGACAGAAAAGCTCTCAGTGGCTTAAACAGTAAGTTTATTTCTTACACACTGAAGGATTTGCAGGGTCTCTGCTCCAACCAGTTGTTTAAGGACTCAGCTTCTTCCACTTCTGGTTCCACGCTCCTCCTGGGCCTTGGACAGCTCCCTGTTCAGCCAGATGACGGGGAAAGAGAGCTTCTCGTGGGAGGTTTATGGAAGCAGCCCTGGATGTTGTACATCTCTTCCGTCCGTGTCCCACTGGCCAGAAATCAAATGGCTACAGGTAGAACTGTGAGGGAGGCTGGGAAACGTGGTGCAGCTGTGTGCCCAGGAGGAAAGGAAAACGAATTTAGTAAACCGCCAGTCTCCCTGCCTATATTTTTTAATTCTCTGTTCTACCATTTTCTAAATATCTGGAAATGATTTAATCACAAGGATCTGTAACGATAAATTTCATCTCATCCATTTAATTCCTTAGGTAGGCATAAAATAATCTTTGCGTATTGTATGAGTTCAGCATCTTCATTTCTTGGTCAGGTGTTCTCTGCTCATACTTAAAACATTTATTTTACTCTTAACTTCTATTTCCTTACCTTTTCACCTTCTTTGTTGCTTTGGTAAAACTGTTTATTGCCAAAGATGTCCATGGAAGGAAGAGGGGGCAAAAAGGGGGGACACCCCTATCAGGGAGAGAGGCCCTGATCACCCTGGGTGGCCACTCAACCTTTGGAGCTGCCCTGACTCAAACCCAGAGCCAGGCTGACCTTGGGCGGACTCTCCCGACCCCGGGCTCTCTTCCCGCGCCACAACGCAGACAGAAGCCCGAGGCTGGGCTACGGGAATCTATTTCTTCAAGGCTGCTCTCAGATCATTCAGCTGGAGTCATACCCACTTTATCTCCAGGAACAGTCCTGGTATGATCAGAGGAAAGACTTAAGATGTCTCAGTAGTGGGCTCCCTGGCTTAGGGGAAGAATAGACTCCTGATTTGTTCCTCCCAATGCAGCAGACAAGCTATCCTCAAAATGTCTTTGTTCACATATTTGGTCAGTCATCCAACCAGCTGGTCACTCATTAGAAACCCTGTGAGCCCTCGACACCCTCCAGGCCCAGCCCTGGGATGTGCATATTTCAAGCTGAATGAAACCCACCTCCTGCTCTTGCAAACACTTTCTGAGTTACAGTCTCTCAGAGGCCACCTGGGGGCAGAGAAAAAGCTCAAGGTATTGTGCTGAGCGCCCTGATGGTGGTCTGTGCGCCCTGATGGTGGTCTGTGCGAGGGGCTGAGAGGTGTGAGAAGAGGTCACGGCAAGCTCAGCATGAAGTTAAAGCAGGAGAGCGCAAGGCCCAGCCTCAGCACAGCCCCAACCCTCCTCAGTTCTGGGCTACAAGCACCCCGAACAGAGCTGGCTTCACACTTGTTCTTGGACTACGATATGTCCCAGCTTACCTGCCCAGTCAGGGTCCTTCCTCAGCAAGGCTGGATGTCCAGGGCAATCTTTGCACTTCACCATTGCTCTTCAGGCTGTTTAAAATGCTGACTGTGGAGAAAGACCCCAGCAGCTCACCCAACCCCTCTTCCTGGAAACGCCATTATGAAAACCTCTCCAGGGAGGCCAGTCCTGCCTCCTTCACATCTGTCCTTCCTTGTCAGCTCACGCTCACCCTCTCATCCACCCTCAGGCCCAGCTGTGGACGGCCAGTGGCTCCCTGCAAGGCCGTGGGGCATCCTGAGTTGGCCTGAGTCTCCTGCCTCCTCCTCCACCACCGCTGCCCCTTCCTGGTCTTCAGTGTCAAAACCCTGGAGAGCTGGAGCTGCAGGTGACCAAGCCTGGTGAACTGCACGGGCGGACTGGTTCTGAGGAGGCCTCCTCAGAAGGGTGGCCCAGACGCTCCACAGGATTTAAACATATGGATTCTGGGGCAAGGAAACTCAGGGGCCTCCTGGGCTTAAATACTGGTTGTGTCTGAGAGTTAAAATTCTCCCCAAGCATCTCTGGAGAAGAGAGGGGTTATCCATCCACTTAAGAAGAAGCTGCAAAGGCCCAGGAAAGATGAGGTTGTGACAAAACTGAAAAGGTAACACAACAAACCTCTTCCAGTCTGTTTCTTTCTTCAGGAAGGCCTGCAAAGTTAAGCAGCCAGCAAGTTCACAGGGACAGAAACTTCTAAAACTGTACGAAGGCCTCATACAGTAGAAAAGTTTCCAGCAAAGGAAGTATGAACGATGCTTGGCCACTAGCCCCACACCTGCCCATTCAGAAGCCGGCACTGGGCAGGTCCTCAGGAAGCTGACTTTGGACAATCTCGTGTCCCTCTTGGGCCCCTTTTCCTTATTTCTCAGCAGAAATAACAGGAGGAGGAAAATATTTCCAGTCCTGGAGAGTTCGTGAGTGATGGTTCCCTTAAGTGTCATCTTCTTAGGTGGAGAGGAAAGAGCGCCACCTGCTGGGCCTTCACACGGTTTTGGAATCAATTTAGAAAACTAGCTACGCGGACAATATAAAATTAAAAGGATTAAAAAAAAATAAAAACAAGAACGAAAAAGGCTTTAAAGTGTAGTAAGAAGGAAGCCTGTGTACACAGTCTATACAGCTCTGCCACCATCATGCTCATTCACTGCTGCAGAAGCGAAGCCTGTGGCTCACCCACGGCAGGTCCCCGAAAGTCCGCTCGTCCCTTCACTGCAGACGCCCCAAAGAGCACAGTTCCGAAGGGTAACTCCTAGTGGCCCTTAACTGTTCTCCCCTGGAGAAACCCATCTCGAAGCCAAATGTTCCCAGCAGACTCGGGCCGCACACAGCTGGCAGAGTCACTGTCCCGATGTGGCCCCAGGTCCCTGGAGGGGCCCCTCTGCTATGCCTGCTCGCTGGCCCCGCCTCCGCCGGCCCCCGAGCCCTTGCCGGATGCCTGGGCCTCTGCAGAGCGCGCAGCCTGCCTGGGCAGGTGGATGGGGACGTACACGTTGGAGGCACAGTGCTCCCTGAGGTAGCCTCCCCCCTTCTCCTCATAGTCCTTCCTGGTGATCCAGACGTCCTCGTTGTCCAGGTGGTCCAAAGCCCAGTCGCGAGCTCCGTACCAGGCGTCCAGCACGGGATTTGAGGCCAGCTGAACCTGGAAGACGAGCAGAGCAGTCACCGGAAGGGCATCCCCCATCGGTTTCTAAGGACTGAATGTTTAGCAAGGCTGGCTACAGAGATGCACACACAGGAGGGCCCCCTTTGATTCCAAAATGCGGCAGGACTATCTCTGCACCCCTCTAAGGGAGCTGAGCTGAAATGCCCCAGACATTCCAAGGAAGGACACGAACATGCAGAGTGCACCAGGACCAACCTCACCGAGTAAGAAGTCATCAGTTACTTTATCCACACCACCCTGGGCAGGGGGCAAGGGACCAGCTGCCCCACCTCCTGCCCCCGTCCTGTCGGCCACAGGTGTCAGGTGGAGACCTGGAAGACCTGGACCTGAGCCCCTCTGCCAGTGAGGGAAGCAGAGGCTGATGCGAGGCGGCTCTGGCCATGGTGGCAAATGAGCCTTGGAGGACGTGAGAGCACAGAGGCTGCCCTGGGCTCGGATTCCGCTGCTTATTCCAAGAGCAAGACTGCGGTCAGCAGTCCCGGGAGTGCCCCGGTGAGGTTTAAGCTGATCACAGAGCAGACCGCTGTCCAACTCAGATCGGGCTCCTTTTTCCTGGAGTCACCCAGCTAACCCTCCCTTCTTCCCTCCATCTCCCATAGAAGTCCCAGGCTGGAATGGAGGTTTGGGAACTTTCTGAAATAAAGGGCAGGAGGAATCAGCACAGATGGAGGAGGAGGAGGCAAGGGACCTGCAAGAAAGGACCATCAACAAAATCAGGGTCACGAGAGCCCCGGCCGCTCCGGTATAGAAGTGTCAGTGAAGGAACGAGGGAGGCGCTCGCTCCACTCCTCACACCGGGCAAGTGCCCACTGTGAGGAATATCAAGCAGGATCATATGTGGAATCTCAGTGGGTCCTTCTAGTGACTCATGGAATCTAGTGTGTTCTCAGGGGCCCTCAACACAACAGTTGATGTCTGTCCATCACATGCAGGCCCTGGGCTGAGCACCTGGCTCACCCTGAACACTGAAAGCTGGTAACGGGTGCCAAGATGACCCCCTTCTCACTGCTGAGAAAACTGGGGTGTGGCAAAACTCAGTGATGGTGGTGCTGGAGTCAGAACTCAGGCCCAGAGACCACCCCTTGAATGTATAACACATCACAGAGCACGGGGCAGGCCAAGCCAAGCCCCTCAGCAGGACACACAGGCTCCATACCCCATGCGCCCTGCCGGCCTCTCCAGCCCCGACCCTTCACAGCCACTCTCAGCTGCACACCCCTCAGCAAGATTTTGGCCCCCAAGCCTTTGCTCCTGCTCATCCTCTTGTCCTCAGTCTGGAACATTCTCTCCATCCCACCCCGCTCCACACACTCTACATGACAAACACCTCCTCGCCCTCAGAAGACTCACTTCCAAGAAGCTGTCTCTGAACTCCAAGACCCCTAGGTGCCCAGGACATCTCAGCATGCTGAGATGACTGGGCCACGAGGGGAACTCAAACCACTTCTCTTGGTGATCGGGAATCTGGTAAAGAAATTGTGGGGTACCCCCACCAGACAGTTGCTTTTAAAAGTATTTCTGATGAATAATGACATGGGAAAATGTTCCTGGCAGGTTAAGAAGTTCAAGTTACAAAAGCCATGTGTAGAAAATATGTGGAAGAAAGAAAAAACCTCCTCAGCCAGTCCCCTCTGCCTGTGGCCCAGGGCCTGGGTGAAGAGAAGGCCTTAATCTCAATGTACACTCTTTTTAAAGAAAATAATTTTGGGTAATAATGAATCCCACATGCCACAGAGCAAGTGGGGCTATGCGCCACAAGTACGGAAGCCTGTGAGTCTAAAGCCCGTGCTCTGCAACAAGAGAAGCCACTCTGAGGAGAAGTCCGTGCACCACAACTCGGAAGTAGCTCCCACTCGCCGTAACTAGAGAAAGCCTGTGTGCAGCAACGCAGACCCAGTGCTGCCAAAAGCAAATAAATAATTTTGGTGATAATTTTTAAAAAGTTAATTAATTTAGCTGCCCTGGATCTTAGTTCCAGCACGTGGGATCCTTGGTTGTGGCATGTGGGATCTAGCTCCCTGACCGGGGATCAAACTCGGGCCCCCTGAACTAGCAGCGTGGCGTCTTAGCCACCGGGCCAAGTCCCTCAAGGTACACTCTTGTGTACTCTCTGAATGTTTACTGCCTGCAGGTCTTCCTTTGTCAATGAAAACAAAACAAAGAAGTACATAAATTATGATTTCCATCTTGCTTTAAAAATCTGAAGAATAGAAGGAAAGCCATGAATGTGTTAACAGTGGCTGTTTCTGGATGATGGAATGACTATTTTTCTCACTTACACTGTACTACTTTTGCAACCTAGAAAACAAAAACAAACAATAAGGCTATTTTCGAAACAGCTGGTTCCATGGACAATCAGTACCTGAAAAGAAGACTGAAAGGGTCTCATCTCCAGCAGCTCCTTCTCGATTCTGACCTTCATCCCAGGATACATCATGTTCCCGCCAGTGAGAAAAACGTTCTGAACCAGCAGCTCTTGAACATCCTTTGGGTACCTGGGGATGAAACGATTCTGCTGCTATAGCCTCTCCTACTTGAATATTAGAAGAGAATGTGGATGTGGAAATGTGAGCTCTCAGTACAAATCAGAAAACATCCACACAAAAAGTTAAAAAACAAACAAAAAAAACACTTTCCATTTTTCATTTGCCTTTACAGAATGAATGTCAAACAGCTAGCTAAAACCTTATTGAATGGTCAATCCATTTCCTTAACATTATGCCTTTCTAATACATGTTTTTAAAAAATTGACTTTACTAAGGATTGCTTTAAATCCATTTAGATGAAGTCTGACAAATTTATAAACCCCAGCAACCAACACCAGAACCAAGATACAGAACATTTCCATCACCCCCCAAAGTCCTGCCTCTCCTTTAGAGGACCTCCCTCTCCACCTGTGCTTTTTATTACTAGTTTTATCTTACACGTTTGATCACTCTTCTACCCACTGAGAGACAAAACTCTAAGTTATTCAGACAAAGTAGCTGCAGTCACTTTTCTTCCTTGCTAGTTGTTAAGTTGCCGTTCTGTTTGAACCAACAGCAACTAGAGGACCACAAGACCGTGTTCCCTACTTGTTCCCCGTGAATCAGGAAAACTCACACTGCAGAATCATATCTGTATAAACGGCTGGGGAAAGGCATGCTGTTATAGAAATGCAAACTCTTAAAAAATAAAATGCAAGGTGGGAAAAACACTAAGTTCTGCTTGTTTTTAGGGTGATTTAGAACCAGCAGTCTGCAGTGATGTGAAGACTTTTAGAAAAGCCAGTGCACATATATTAACATATTGCCCAAATTTTTCAAAGACATTCTTAAAGCTCAAGTATATACACGTTGAGCATCTACCTACACACTGAGAAAAGAACAGACAGCCCTAACTCTGTGCCAGGCCTGGTGAGAGAAAAAGAACACCCTCTGAGCGCAGCAAGTCAATGAAAGAGATGCCCGGCCATCAGCTCCATTGTTCAACGCAAAATTCAAGGGAATGGTTCAAGAAAACAGAAGGGAAAGAAGGTCCAGGCTCACCTGTCCAGGATGTACTGCAGGGTCTCTGCTATGCCGGCCTGCTCCTCTCCGATGAGAGATGGCTGGAAGATAATTTCTGGAGCTCGAATTCTTTCTGTCCCAACAAACAGCTGATGGTACGCTGCCAAGTTAAACACGGGCTTTAAAAACCCAAGGTTTAGAAGATATTTTTAGGCCATAAGAACAAACATCCCAATTGCCAGCTTCCTCAAATTGCATTTCTCATTCCATCATAGCTTTGTTCGTGCCAGAATAACCTCTCCCCACACTCTCTTGATGTGATGATTCAATTTTTCTACCTTCTTTAACCTCTGGATTATAAACTGCTATGCATCTCCACTATGAAATGATCCTTGAGATGTAGCAAAGAGACTTGGTGAAGAGCAGTAGCAGCAAGGCTGGCACTGGAAGACCAAGTCTCCGCCAGCAACTGGCCCAGCACCCAGTCCCTGCACGGCCAAGAAAGCCTTCTCCCGGGTGTCTCAGCCTCACGTCCGTCTATCTGGTTGCCACGGTGATGGCAGAAACATGAACCCAGATGAGGATGACTCACTTCAATTTAAATAAAAGCATTAAAAGCTACTCTTTGGGTCTCAAAGTCCCTGGTTACTGGGACTCTCCCAATGAGCAGACCGTTTCTCACAGTTCCACAGTTAGTGCTGGAACCCCAATCAATCACCACAGGGGAAAAAGTCCCTGACTCTGCAAGTTTTGAGTGCTGGTACTCGCCCTTCTAGAAAAATACAACTGAGATTTGCAGCTGGAGGGGGAAATATTCCTAAAGAAGCAGACTAGACCTGACTGGTCATTCACGCCAAGCTTCAAAGCATAAGCAAGGTCAAGACTACAGGAGGCCAACCTGGACTGTGGCCACTGGCTTCTCCACTTCCGGCGTCTCCTCCGAAAACAGGGGCTCGAAATCGTTGATGTTTTCCACATCTTCCAGAGATGGCTCGAGCTGCTCCAGGTCAGGAGTCTGAGAAGAGAAGAAACATAAGACAGAACCTGTGACTCAGCGAGCCTTAGCTCTGTGAGCTCATGGTCACCAAAAAGAACTGGGATCTCACCCAGTGTCCTGAACGTATGTCCACACATAAAAACGATGAAAAGTTTCTAAACTATTAAAAAAAAAACCCAAACACACATGAACACAAGGTTAAAAGACTAAAAAGCCAGAGATGGGCTTTGTTCTTACCCCCTAACTTCCCCACTGAGACCAGTCTCATCAACTCCCACCTTCTTTGAAGCCTTTGGAGGGGGCAGCTCAAGTCTGCCACTCCAGAGAGGACTGTCCCAGAGAGACTCCAGAGATGAGGGGCTCAGAATCCAGCTGGTCACCTCCCTAAGCTCGGTCCACGCTGCCTCTCACCCCAGCCGCAGTGACTGGAGAGAATCTGGACTCTAACTGCTCGGATCTGACTCTCAGCCGCGCTGCTTCTAGCTGTTGACCTTGGGCAGATTTCTTCCCTCGCCTCACTCTCAGTCTCCTTATTCATAAAACGGGAATGAAGACAGTGCTTGCGGAATGGTGAAAACTAATCAGGACGATCCTTGTGCGGCAGGGGTCTGGCACAGGCCCCTGTTCTGTCATCAGTCCCGTCGCTCCTGAACGGCGCCAGTTCTCTGGCTCCGACCTTGGAGGTGTGTCCTCCTCCATCCCTGCAGCCTCTGACAAGCTTCAGGTCACACTGGCTCCTCCTGAATGAAGCCATCCCATTTTCATCCTGTCTTCCCACCTCCAGCCTCGCCTCTCCCTAAATCCATCATCCTAACTGCCACCAGTTATTTTCCTAAAATAAAATCTCGTCAGATTATGCCTTGCTCAGCACACTCTGAAGGCTCTGTCTGAAGGATACTATCCAGGCTGACAGATGAAGACTGTTTCAGGTGGCCTCAGCTTCCCTTCCGGCTTGGTCTCCCACATTCTCCATGCAGGATGGGCCCTGCTCCCTGCATGTATATTTCTTTCCATATAAAATGTCCTTCTCTCCTCATCGGATATCTACTGAAATCAAATAATCTTTCAGGGCCCAGCTCAAACATCCCAATCCTTTCTCATAACTCCATCTGAGGACTTCCCTGGTGGTCCAGTGGTTAAGCATCTGCCTTGCAACTCAGGGGATGCGGCTTCCATCCTTGGTCAGAGAACTAAGATCCCATTCGCTGCAGGGCAACAAAGCCCCTGCAACCACAACTAGAGATCCTGTATGCTAGCAACTAAAACCCAATACAGCCAAAGAAATAAATAAAATATTTTTAAAAACAAACAAAAAAACAAACCTCCATCTACATTCCCACAGACATCTATTAATAGCATCACATTTGATAAAGGTTATCACAGTCTGGGCTTCCCTGGTGGCTCAGACGGTAAAGAATCTGCCTACAATTTGGGAGACCTGGGTTTGATCCCTGGGTCGGGAAGATGCCCTAGAGGCAGGCATGGCACCCCACTCCAGTATTCCTGACGGGAGAACCCCCATGCACAGCATATTACAGTCCTGAGTATGTTTCCAGAACCCTAGGTTCTGAGGTATTTGATCCCTGGGTCGGGAAGATGCCCTAGAGGCAGGCATGGCACCCCACTCCAGTATTCCTGACGGGAGAACCCCCATGCACAGCATATTACAGTCCTGAGTATGTTTCCAGAGCCCTAGGTTCTGAGGTATTTGATCCCTGGGTCGGGAAGATGCCCTAGAGGCAGGCATGGCACCCCACTCCAGTATTCCTGACGGGAGAACCCCATGCACAGCATATTACAGTCCTGAGTATGTTCTAGAGCCCTAGGTTCTGAGTACTGAGGAGGGAAAGGGTTGTCTCTTAGTCACCTCTGTGCCCTGGTCCCTGGCAAGCATGCCTAGCACTGAGCGGTAAGTCCCGGGATACGCCCTTAGATTTCTCTAGAATAAAGAGGACTGTAAAATGTCTGGATTTTAAAGGCTTTTTCAGTATAACTACTCACTTTCATATCTAATTATATTCAAAAGCAGTCACCTTAAAAACAAGATTTCTTAGCTTCACCAAAATTGTAAAACACACACACACACACACACATTTTCCTTATCCTGATTCATGATTCATAGAGAAGAACAAAGCTGGTAATTTCAATGCAGCAACAGGCATCCCAGAGAGAACTGATTTCTCCACCAGTTGGCTGGCTTCTCTCCCTCTTAGGGTTTGCAGGGTCCCCAGGTGTACTGGGTGACAACTGGGAACATATACATGGACTGCTCTTTGGGAACCAAGCAGAACAACAGTTTTCCAAGGCCCGTCAGAGAAGATGCAGTGTGGTTCCCCATCAGAGAAGATGCAGTGTG
Organism: Bos taurus; assembly: GCF_002263795.3. Classification (NCBI taxonomy): domain Eukaryota; kingdom Metazoa; phylum Chordata; class Mammalia; order Artiodactyla; family Bovidae; genus Bos; species Bos taurus. Next base: position 67,557,874 of record NC_037340.1, on the reverse strand, counting down.
GTTCCCCGTCAGAGAAGATGCAGAGTGGTTCCCCATCAGAGAAGATGCAGTGTGGTTCCCCATCAGAGAAGATGCAGTGTGGTTACCCAGAACAGCCTTGAGCAGCAGAAAAACAAACAGACCAGTTCAATCTTGATTCCTCAGGTAAGAGATCTTTCTATCTTTGGCCCACTGTGCTTTCCAACAAAGGAGGGTGCTAGTGAGCTGCACTCCCAACCATCTGCAGCGATGGAAAGTGAGCATCTTTTAAGTACTCCGTGAAGAATGCTAGCAGGACTTCCTTGGTGGTTCAGTGGTGAAGAATCCACCTCCCAATGCAGGGGACACAGTTTGACCCCTGGTCCCAAAAGACTCTACATGCCACGGGGCTGTGTGCCACAACCAGAGAGTCTGCGTGATGCAGTGAAGACCCTAAGTGCTGCAACTAAGACCCAGGGCCGCCAAATAAATAAATAAATAAACATTAAAAACAAGAATGCTAACAAAACCTACTCCTTTACAACATCCTCACTGAATACCTGCAGTGAGGGATGCAATGGATTGGTCTGTAAGAAAAAATGGATTTTTAGAATACACTGGAAGTTTAAAAATTCAGCTGTATGAATCCAATGCAACTTTCACCATTTAGATGGCATTTCAATATGAACTGTGGTCCACATATATTTGCTCTCTCCCTTCTAAAGGAACTGTACAGTTGGAAAATACAATAAATCTTTTTTGAAAGGTAGAACTGGTTGGCCAGTGTTGTGGCCAAACTTAGCCCATGAATGTTACTGTATTTGATCTAATTTTTAACAATCTCTCTGACTGACCGTTAAGGCTTTGGGACAGACTGATTCATCAGATCTGTTGTACTATGTAGGGAAACCTTTTAAAGTCCAACAATTCAAAATCTCCCCAAGCCCAGAGAGATTTGAATATGTACCCTCAGGTTACAGGACCAAGTAGGGACTTAGTAAGTACCTGCTGAATGAATGAACAGTGTGACTGAATCAGGGCATATAACAGACACAGGAAAATGAACAAAGAAAAGGAAAAGCCAGCTCCCCAACTGCTTGGGAATCACATCTTCACAGTTATTTGATCTCTTTCCTTTTTAAATCTGAAATCCTCCATGTGCATGTAGCTTAGTGGTTCACCTCTGATATAAAGATGCTGACACCCTGTGGACACGTTGATAAGCATGATAAAACTAAGTTCAGATAAACAAACAACAAAGGCAATGTGAACAGATTCGATGGTTGGATGGCACCATCAACTCAACGGACACGAGTGTGAGCAAACGCCGGGAGAGAGTAAAGGACAGGGAGTGCTGCCGTCCATGGGGCTGCAAAGGGTGGGTCACAACTGAGCAACTGAACAACAACAGTGTGGATCCAGATCCCAGTAACCAACTCAAATCTGAAACACACATCTGGAGAGTGGGAGGAGCAAGCCAGAAAAGGCACGCTGGTCCTCCTAGAGCCAATCCAGGATGCTGAGCAAGACAAAGATGGAGGTCAAGGCCCCTTCAACCCCGGATCTCAGGGGTCCAGTATGCTGTGTCTAGGAAGTCTGACTCAGGACCTGCTCTGTCAAGCATGCATGCTCACGGCCAGTCACCGTCCTCATGTGATCTACAGCCTGTCAGAGAGGTGGGTGGAGAGGCTGAGAGCGGAAACCGTGAGAGCCGGCCTCCAGCGGAGACAGTCCCTGCAAAAGCAGGCTGCCTGCTGAGCCAAGGACAGCTCTGAGGCCCCCGATGAGCAGCGCACTACACACACCCAGCGGCAAACCGCAATTTTCCACCGGACTGTTTCTTTCGAAAAGTAAAGGCTTTAGAATTTAAAGTAGACTTAAAAACAAAGGTCAATAGCTGAACTGGCTAACCCTGCTCTGGTAGTGTCACAGGCAGTGAACAAGTACCTTTATTTTAGAACTCTAGAGATGACAGATCCAGCAACAATGCATCCACCTACTATCACTTTTTTCCAGATCTAGAGAAGGAGAGCCAACCAGAGACCTGGGACCGAGGTGTGACCTGCAGGCAGCCCCTTCCACACGAGGCCCAGTGCTAGGGTTTGATTTACCCAGGGCCCTGTCTCAGCTCCACCCACCCGCCCACCCTTTCAGCCACATGAATACTTATTCACAGTCCACAGGCAGGGAAACAAAAAGGAGAGACTGAGAAGATTAAAGAATTAGTTTTAGTAACTAACAAAAGGCTGGTTTTAAATCAACCAGCAAATATCTTTTCAAGGTTTTTAAAATAACATTTCTTAAAAGTTAACATGTGCATGATAGGAAACCGAAAAACACAAGAAGCAAAAAACAGTGTCATTCACAATCACAAGCCATTTACCCTCTGATGTGTCCTTCTGGGTCTCATTTGTATATTTCCTACTGAGCATGTCTATTAGCACCTATAAAAAAACTCCCAGACTATGTGTGAAGTGTGATCCCTGTCCTTAGGGAACACGAGATGGAAAGGTGGCGAATCAAAGAGTAGTCACAATATATTTAATACGAGATCAGAAGAAAGTTGAGGCATTTATGATGATCCAAGAACCATCAGTGGGGCAGGCTCACGCTCAAGATGGGCCACTCAATTAGCCTGTGTTATGTTCTTCCTTTTCTACTTGCACACTTTCCCCTCCCAGGGGGCCAGGGCGCTACCAGGTAAAACCCCTCGGGTCAGCACTCCAGTTGGTATAAGGTCAGTCCCATCCCTGCCCCCATCCGTGCCCCCAGAGACATCAAACACCACTCTGTTCTGCTTGCTGCTCAAGTCTGGTCACAACCCCTTTGTCATCAGCCTTTCCTGGACACTCCTCTGTCCTCAGAAAGGGCAATCCTACACAACCCCTCGAGACCTCCCTTCTGAGGCCCCAGTACCTCTGGCTTGCTGTCCACCACGTCCACCTCGAGACTGACTTCTGCTTGAAGGATCTTCTGCTTCGCCTGCTCCACTGCAGCACTGAGCTTCTGGATGTAGGACTGCAGCTCCTCCGGGGAGTCCATGTTCAGCTCTATCAGGGCCTTGTGAAACTGATCCATCTGGCCGTCCTCCAGGAGCTCCTGCAAGCAGAGCAGTCATAATCTGCCCTCAGAAATGCAAATCTGGGTGACCACGCCCAGGATGGAGAGAAGGAGCTCAGAAGCTGGATGGACAGGAAGAACGGCGGGAGAGGGCTCCCTGCGCCTGCCCCTCCACACAGCCTGCCCCCTGAAGCTTCACACCACAGCCCTCCTCTCTAACTATCTCTGGGCTCCCACACATCACCATCTCAGTACCACCTGAGCAGGCAACACTCATCTATGTGGACAGATGTAAGACTGTGAGCTTCTGGGCGGGCCAAAGGCAGGACAGGGGCTAACAGGAGACGGAGGGAGCCTCCTGGGCTGCTGGGTGCTCTATTTCTTGATCTGGATGTGGCTACGCGGTGCATTTCAGTGGTGAAAGCTCACTGAGCTGGACCCTTAAGATTTGTGTGCTCTGCATCACGTGTGCCACACTTAAGCCAAGAAGTTAAAAATCAAACAAAGGGGACTATAAGGATAAAATACATCAACAAAGCCAAGTCCGAAGCTCTTGCAGCAATTCCTGCTGCTACAATGTCCTCCACACACGTCATCTCTACATGGATGATCCCGCTAGACTCCTCCTGGACTTCAGGGTGGGGGGGACTGAGATGGCTGATGCGTTGCACAGCTGGGGCAGAAGCTACAGGAAGAACACTCGGGGACCCACCCAGGGGTCCGCATCACCTGCACATAGAGCAGTCGGTCCAGCCGCTCCTGATCCAACTGCAGCTTCTCCTCCCGCCGCCGGGCGTTGAGCTCCTGCAGGCGCCGCAGCTGCTGCTGCCGCCGCTCCTGCTTCTCCTCGGAGGTCAGGGTGCTGCCCAGAAGCTTGCTGGAAAACGGGAGCTGCATCTTGTGGACGTTGTTCTCATAGTAATCAGGGCACCGCCATTTCTGCAGCTCTTCAAAGGAAGCGTTTCGGAGTTAGGAGATGGGAACACCATTAGCCCTGAGATTAGAAAGGTGGGACCAGGGTCCCAGGTGCAGGGGAAGAGGGAGGAAGCATGGTCCCCCCGTTTCTGAACCCACCAGAAGGACAAAATGCAGCAGGAAGACTGGACACGATGCCAACACACCTGCTCTGAGAAAATTGGTAAATAAAGCTTTTCAGACGGAAAGGATCTCACCTGGAGCACCAGAAATTAAGGAAACACAACTGAAACGGTGAATGGACTCTATTAACCTCCTCCGGAATCCTTTACAATATGTTTGACAACTGAAAGTAAAAACTGTGACAATGTCTGATGGGCTTCCCACGTATGTAGACGTGACACAGAAAACAAGTCCGACACAAAGGAGGGAGGACACAGGGGCCTCTGGAGCGCTAACATCTCCAGGGTCCACTTGAAGTGGCAAAAAGGAGACCCTAAGACTGTGAGAAGCCAGTTAACTGTCATCTCTTGAGCAACCACTAAAACAAAAAACCTACACAAGAGAGATACGGTGAAAAACACAACAGACAAATTAAAATGGAACGCCAAAAAAACCGGGGGGCCTAAACCCAGACACAAGAGGGACTGAATTCACTGTAAGTGGTTTTATCAGCTAAAAGACAGAGACTGAAAGAAGGGATTTTTAAGGAAAGGACCTGTTAGAAAACTTGCTTTGAATATAATGTTTTACGTAGATTAAAAGGCCAGGAAAAAACCCACCACACAAGCACCAATCAAAAGAAAGCTCAAGTGCCTATACTCACGTCCAAGTAGACTTCAAAGCAAAGAAAATGGAAAGGGATAAAAAGGAACATTACATAATGGTACAAGATCAATTTGCCAAGAAGATGTAAAAAAGGATGACTACATAAAAGACCGATTTGCCAAGAAGATGTAAGAATCCTAAATGTGCACCTCACAAGAGCGCTTCAGATACTTGAAAGCAAAAACGGACAGAACTGAAAGGAGAAACAGGAAAACTCACAATTCTCCCTGGAGATTTCAACACTCTTAATAATCAGTACAGCTTGATGGACGATGAAGCTGGGTTGACAAGAACTGAACAAAACCAACAACCAGCGGAACCCCCATGACATCACAGACCACTTCATCCAACAACAGGAGGACTACCTTCTTTGCAATTGTACACGGAACATTCGCCAAAACCAACCAGGCCTGGGTCCTAAACCAAACCTTCACAAATCTAACTGATACCAGGGAAAAGAAGTTCTTTGACTATGACAGAATTAAAGTAGATATAAAGCACAGAAAAATAACTAGAAAGTCTCCAACACTTGGCTATGTTCTAAATAATCAATGGTTGCAAATAAAAAAGGCTTAAGGGAAACTTAAAAATATCTGAACTCAATAAAAATTAAAATACACCATATCAAAATCTATGGAATGTAGATAAAGGACTGCTGAGAGGGAAATTCAAGCTTTAAATGCCTATATTAGAAAGAAGTTATGATAAAAATCTAAGCTTCTACCTCAAGAAACTAGGGAAAAAGGGCAAAGTAAACCTAAAGCAACTAGAAAGGAAGAAATAATAAAAAGAAGACATCAATAAAATTGATGAAACTTACACCTACACCTATTAAAGAAAATGAATTCCTTCAGAAAAATAAATCCCCCAGGCTCAAACAGTTCTGCTGTAGAATTCTAACAAACATTAAAAAAAAAAAAAAAAATCAACTATTTACTCAATCTTTTCCAGAAAGCAAAAGAAAACACTTTTCAGCTCATTTAATAAGACCAGCATTGCCATGATCCCAAAACAAGACAAGGACAGTAGAAGAAAACTGCAGATCAATATCCCTTATGAATACTGACACAAATACTTCATAAAATTTACCAAATTAAATCCAGCAATATATAAAAAATAACACAAAGAAACAAGTAGGGTTCAAGGCTAGTTCAATATCTGAAAAGCAATCCTTATACTCTCTTAAATGAATAGTCCAAAGCACAAACACCACAGGATCATATGAGATGCAGAAAAAGCATTTCACAAAATTCAAAAATCCAATCATGATAAAAATGATCAGCAAAACGTGGAACAGACAGGAAATTCTTCGATTTGATAAAGAGTAAAAACTCACTGTATTTCATAAAAATTCACTGCATTTCTATACAATAGCAATGAGCAACTGGAAACTGAAATTTAAAATAAGGAAAGAAATAATTTAGGCATAAATCTAATAAAACATGTACAGGATCTATATGCTGAGAACTATAAAATGCTGATGAAGGAAATGAACAAAGACCTAAATAAATGGAAAGACACATTATGTTCATGGATTAGAAGCCTCAACATAGTAAAAAATGTCACTTCTCCCCCGTCTGGATCTAGCATTACATTTGGATTTATATTTAGAAGGTTGCTGTTTTTTATACAAACTGATCTACACATTTAACGTTCTTTCAATCACATCCCAACAGAACTTTTGGTAGATACGGACAAACTGACCCTATCATTTAAATGGACAGGCAAGGGAACTAGAATAACCACAAGAATTGTGAAAAAGAACGAACATATGAGACTTATCACCCAACTGAAAAGTTTTTGAAGAAAATAAATACCAAAAAATGGAAGAGGACACTACGAAGTATTAAGTGTAAAAAAGTGGGCAAAGAGGGAACTCCCTGGAAGTCCTGTGGTTAGGACTCTGCGCTGTCACTGCAGGGGGCATGGGTTCCATCCCTGGCTGGGGGAAGATCCTGCACGCCACACCTCGTGGCCAAAAAAAAGCCTGTCAAGAGTGAGCAAGACACTCATCCTGGGAACAATTTAAGAAACACCCCCAAAGACAACACTCAGAAGCTGCAGGCAGACGTCCTCTTCGTACCTTCCACGTAATCCTCAGCAATGTAGCTGTGCTCGTGTAGGATCTCCTCCATGCGGCTGAGAGTGATGGCAGCCAGGTGCCCAGGATACTTCAGCTGCAGGAGACGCTGGAGGTAGCCAGCTGCCTGGCTTCCTCCCAGGTTGATGCGCTTGCAGTTTCTAGCATCTAACCTACAACCGAGAAGTGGAAATAGCACTGAAACTTTGGCAATGTGGAGGAAAAAATACGGAGCAGGTGGACAAGGGGGGATGATAATTTAATAATGAGGAAGAAACTGACTGGTAGGGGAAAACGAAACAGTTGGAAGGGACTTTAAGTTGCCTTGGTGCAACCTCTGACCCAATGCAGGCATTCCTAGACCACATCCTGACAGACACATGGACATTTAACTTCTGGTGTGGTGTTGGACAAGACTCTTGAGAGTCCCTTGGACTGCAAGGAGATCCAACCAGTCCATTCTAAAGATCAGTCCTGGGTGTTCTTTGGAAGGACTGATGCTAAAGCTGAAACTCCAGTATTCTGGTCACCTCATGCAAAGAGTTGACTCACTGGAAAAGACTCTGATGCTGGGAGGGATTGGGGGCAGGAGGAGAAGGGGATGACTGACTCGATGGACGTGAGTTTGAGTGAACTCCGGGAGTTGGTAATGGACAGGGAGGCCTGGGGTGCTGCGATTCATGGGGTCGCAAAGAGTCAGACACGACTGAGCGACTGAACTGAACAGTCTCAGAAGGAAACCAGGTTCAAAGCAAAGAACATGCTCTCTAAAGTCAGACCCTCATGTTACTTGTCATGTATTTCTCAAACTGTGGTTCCAAGGCCACACATCCTGGAATTAACTGGGGACAACGTTTAAGGTGACAATCCCCAGGACCTGTCTGCTCCGGGGAGGGCCTAGGGATATGCAATTTTTCTTTTTTGGCAGTGCCACATGGCATGTGGGATCTTAGTTCCTCAACCAGGGATCAAACCTAAACCCTCTGCAGTGGAAGCTTAGAGTCTTAACCACTGACAGCCAGTGAAGTTCTGGGGATATGCATTTTAACAAGCTCCAGTGTACCCCTCCCCTAGACACGCCACTTCTACTTATGCAAACACATTAAGTAACCACATACACACTGGCTTACTGGAATCTCCTTAGAGTACCAGGTTCCTCTCACATGAAGTGAAGGGGAGGAGAACCAGAATAACTTTCTAAATTCTCAGTGTGAGAAAAGGAGAGGAGCTGGGCTCTAGGAACTTGCTGTGCACTGAAATGATGCTGCTATATCACACCTCACCAGCAGGTGCCAGCACAGAACAGGACATGCTCCAATCTGATCCTAGCTTCCAGGTCAAATCATTTTCTCTCAATATAAAATAACAATATTATTTTTAATTTCTGCATATTCTGGTTACCTAAGATAGAAAATTCTGTAAAGCAGAAGTGTTTTGGAATGCATAACTATTAGTTTTTTCTTCATAAATATTTGTACAAACTTCAAGAGAAATTCCCACAACAGGGCTCAATAAATTCATCACCCTTTATTTTCACTTAAATATTCAGATTGTTTTACAAAGTGCCATCTCCTACATTATCTCATTTCATTCTCAGGGTAACCCTGAGAAATCAGTTTTTCCCAAGTCTATTGTTAGGAAACCAAGTGAAGAAGTTAAGTACCTCATCCTTAGCAGGGCTGCAAACCCAGGCTTTCAACTTCTCTCCTTATTTACACACTCACTCTATACAAAGAGAAACCTTCTCAGGAGAGCATGATGCTGGCCTAGTCTCTCTAATTTTTAATTGAAGCACAACTGATTTACAATATTTCAGGTATACAGCAAAGTGATTCAGTTATATATAACATATGTATACTTTTTCAGATTTTTTTCCATTGTGCTTCCACTGGGCTTCCCTGGTGGCTCAGATGCAAAGAATCTGCCTGAAATGTGGGAGACCTGGGTTCGATCCCTGGGCTGGGATGATCCCTTGGACGAGGGCATGGCAACCCACTCCAGTATTCTTGGCTAGAGAATCCCCCATGGACAGAGGAGCCTGGTGGGCTACAGTCCATGGGGACACAGTCAGACATGACTGAGTGACTAAGCACAGCACGTATATATACTTTTTCAGATTCTTTTCCATTGTAGGCTATTATAAGATACTGAATATAATTTCGTGTCCTACACAATAGGTCCCTGTAGTTTATCTGTTTTATGTATATTGGTGTGTCTCTGATAATCCCCAATTCCATATTTATCCTTCCCTTCCTGGCCTAGTCTCTTTGAAGTGAAAGTGAAAGTTGCTCAGTTTGGTCCAACTCTTTGCAACCCCATGGCGTATACCCAGGCCAGAATACTGGAGTAGGTAGCCTTTCCCTTCCCCAGGAGATCTTCCCAACCCAGGGATTGAACCCAGGTCTCCCACATGCCAGGCGGATTCTTACCAGCTGAGCCACAAGGGAAGCCCAAGAATGCTGGAGTGGGTAGCCTATCCCTTCTCCAGGAGATCTTCCCAACCCAGCAAAGGAACCAGGGTCTCCTGCATTGCAGAAGAATTCTTTACCAACTGAACTATCAGGGAAACCCCCTGGCCCAGTCTCTTTATCAGACAATAAAAGCCCAACTATAAAATAAGAACACATTTTAAACATGACAGAAACTACCCTCAACTTTTATACAACTTGGAAAAACAATCTACTACATACCTATTATGTACCATACTTGAAAAGAAAGGTCTAAATAACTGTCATTAAAGAGCTTTAAATAAAAAAGCAAAATAGCACTTAATAAAAAAAAGTGACTCCAGAACACAACAGTATAAATTAAATTTATTTAAATAATTTACTCAGAACATTTTTATTGAGTGCCTACTCCCTACAGATACTTGTGTTAAGCTATCTATTTCACTCTAAGAATAGTGAGTTTCACTATTAGTGAGTTTCACTTTCAGAATCATACAATTACAGAATTACAGATTTGGACCTCAGAGACCATCAACCCCAACTCAAGCCAGGAGGTCACAAGGACAGATGATGAAATGACATATCTATACTCACACAGTGAGGGAGGTCAGAGTTAAGCCCAGAGGTCAGTTCATGGTCCTGTACTTGCTCTTTCCACTCCACCTTTACAGTAGGTGCCCAATAAAAGTTTCCTGAATGCTTCTCAAAACAGCACTCAAATGCCATAAGTACAACTCACCTCCCTTCTAAGATGGGTAAAATATGTGTACACTGATATCCAGATGAAATGATGAGCCCGCTGGAAATCATGTTCTTTGGGTTATTGTGGTAGAAGCTGAAGAGGCTGTCTATCCCGTAGGCAACCTTAGGAATCCCGTAGCACTCAAATAGAAGCTCAGACATCATCTGTCGTGAATACAGTGGGGTGCACACGGCTTCTGTCAAAACTATGGGATGATCAACACAGCCCTACTTTGAAAGAAAAGAGCAAATTGTTAGGTGCTAAGAGGATACACTTTTCAAAGCATAAAAAGAAACAAAAATCCTTATTGCAAGGGCTGAATTGGCTTTTGGTCTCCAATCAAAACACCTGATCAGAAGCAATTGAGAAACACCCCTCTTCCCTGGAAGTTTCTTTGGAAAATATGAAGTAGGGTCAGTCGTGTCGGACTCTTGGCAACACCACGGACTGAAGCCCAATAGGCTCCTCTGTCCATGGGATTTTCCAGGCAAGAATACTGGAGTGGGTTGCCATTTCCTTCTCCAGGGAATCTTCCCAGGGAGCGAACCCGGGTCTCCTGCATTGCAGGCAGATTCTTTACCATCTGAGCCACCAATGCTCATAGTAACTTAAGTCAGTTCAGTTCAGTCCAGTTACTTAGTCGTGTCCAACTCTTTGCAACCACATGGACTGCAGCATGCCAGGCTTTCCTGTCCATCACCAACTCCCAGAGCTTGCTCAAACTCATGTCCATTGAGTCAGTGATGCTGTCCAATCATCTCCTCATCTGTTGTCCCCTTCTCCTCCTGCCTTCAATTTTTTCCAGCATCAGGGTCTTTTCCATGAGTGAGTTCTTCGCATCAGGTGGCCAAAGTATTGGAGTTTCAGCTTCAACATCAGTCCTTCCAATGAATATTCAGGACTGATTTCCTTTAAGATTGACTGGTTTGATCTCCTTGCAGTCCAAAGGACTCTCGAGAGTCTTCCCCAACACCACAGTTCAAAAGTATCAATTCTTCAGTGCTTTCTTTATAGTCCAACTCTCACATCCAAACATGACTGATGGAAAACCATAGCTTTGACTAGACAGACCTTTGTCGGCAAAGCAATGTCTCTGCTTTTTCATATGCTGTCTAGGTTGGTCATAGCTTTTCTTCCAAGGAGCAAGCATCTTTTAATTTCATGGCTGCATTGTCAACTGAAGTCAAGCCCCATCCAAATTGTGAGCCAATCATCTGGCTCTACAAAACAGCTCCAGAATCCAACTGCTTCTTATCACATCCGCCATTCCTTCCTCAACTAAGTTACCATCATCCCTCACCTCAGAACTGCAACAGCCTCCTAACTGATTTCCCTATTTCTACCCTATGACTCAGGCCAGTTCATTTTCCATATAGCAGCTACAGTGATCCTTCTGAAACAAAAGTCACATCCCTCTCTCGTTCAACACCCTGCAATGACTCACTATTCCACTCATAATAAAAGCCTACAAAGTGTGTGACCTCTCTGGCTTCTACTTATTGAAGTGAAGTTGCTCAGTCGTGTCCAACTCTTTGCAACCCCATGGACCGTAGCACACCAGGCTCCTCCATCCATGGAATTTTCCAGGCAAGAGTACTGGAGTGGGTTGCCACTGCCTTCTCCAGGGGATCTTCCTGACCTAGGGATCGAACCCAGGTCTCCCTCATTGCAGGCAGATGCTTTACTGTCTGAGCCACCAGGGAAGACCTTATAAGTAAGACCTTCCACTTACTACCCTCCCCTCACTCTGACTGTCCTCAATTAGGATTAGGGCAAACTCTTGCCTCAGGGCCTTTTCACTGGCTGTTCTGTCTCTCCGGATTATTATTCATTCCGATATTCACAAGGCTTGCTCCCTCAATCGTCTGCTTTAGTCCTTGCTCAATACACCACCGTAACCCTGAGTCCTCTCCCTACCCATCTTACTGAAAAGCTGTAACCCTCTCCTCTCCTCCGTCTATCATGCCGTAGAATCTACTACTTAATTCTACTGTTTATTATCTTCCTTTGCATACTAGAACGTCTTTCCATACTAGCTCCATAAGCACAGGAGATTTCGTGTTATGTTCCCGGACATATTTCAAACACCCAGAAAAGTCCCCATTGAGAGTGGGTGCTCAACACATATCTGTTAATAAATAAATGCACTAACAAACAAACCCAAACAGATGCTCCAAGAGAAAAGGGCGTTATTTTGTTCACTGCCATATCCCAACCGCCTAGCACAGGACTTGCCTACGTTAGGCGTTTAATATTTGATAGACTGACCGAAAGACTAAATGACAACTGGAGCGACTATCATCTCTCGGAGAGCGGAGTGACACGGGACACGACCACACCCCTCTCCTCAATCCTAACCCCACCTCGCCTGTCACCTGTGAGGAGACACCCAGATGCTGGAAGCTGTAGTCAAGCAGCAACTCTTGAAGCTCCAGGTTCACCGGCACGTTGCGGTCGAAGGGCGATCGCAGCATCCAGCGCAGCGGCTCCAGGCTGCCCAGCGCGTTTCCCACCTGCGGGCCCGCCCCGCCCCGAGCCCCACCCCGCCCGCGGGCGCACACAGCGCGGAACTGCAGCCGGGGCTCGGGGCCCGGGTCCGGTCCGGGGCACGCCCAGCCTGCGCGGGCCTGGAACGACCCATTGTCCAGCACCAGTGGCACCGGGAGTGACCCGTGTGCCACCGGGCCGGCCTCCAGCACCGGATCTGGCGCGGCGCGAGCATCGCGGAACAGAAACACGTTCGTACCCAGGCCTGCAGCAGTGGCCGCCGCCATGTTGGAGCGCTGCTGGCTCCGCCCCTCGCCGCGGCGTCAACCACGGCGCGAGACTCCGCCCCCGACGCAGCGTGCGCTCCGCCTTCGCAAAGAACCGCGGCTGCCTCGAAGTCTCCGGTGTTCTTGCCCTTTAATCCCAACCGAGTTCTCACCAAACTCGCCGTCAGTAGCCCAGGCCTCCTTCGGGGATCGCTAGGCCACGCCCACCCTTTAACCTTGCTCCCAGCTTTCGACCTGTTACTACCCTTCGCGCTAGCCGGGACTCGGGCCAGCAAACCCCGCCCCGAATGCGTAAAGCCATCGGTCCCAGTCCGTTCCTTGCCTCCCGAACTAAGCTGAGCTCCGCGGGGCTCCGCCTTTCCGCCTAGCCACGCCCCATTTGCCTTCTGTCACCTTCTTTCACCGTTGACTCCTCCCCACGTCCACGTGATAACTTTGCCTTCGGTCAAGGAAAGAAACTCGGGGTTAGCTGACTGCTCGACTTCTTGACCAAGGAGTTCGCTACTCAGGCGTGTTCATTTTGTTCATTCATCAGGTCGTTCACTTATGATTTGTGCACTTCTCTGCAGGTATGTTAGAAGGAAACATGGTGACTCAGACGGTAGAGAATCTGCCTGCAATGCAGGAGACCAAGGTTTGATCCCTGGGTCGGGAAGATCCCCTGGGGAAGGAATTGGCAACCCACTCCAGTATTCTTGTCTGGAGAATCTCACGGACAGAGCAGCCTGGCGGGCCACAGTCCACGAGAGCCATACACAAATGAGCGACTCTTTCTCTCTCTCTTTTTTTTTTTTTTTTGCACATGTATTTTATAATACAATATAAAGTTTCCCAGGTGGCGCTAGTGGTAAAGAACCCACCTGCCAGTGCAGGAGACCTAAGAGGGTTTGGATCCCTGGTTTGGGAAGATCTCGGTGAAGGAGGACATGGCAACCCACTCCAGTATTTTTGCCTGAAAAATCCCATGGACAGAGGAGCCTGGCGGGATACAGTCCATTGGGTCGCAAAGAGTCTGACACCACTGAAGTGATTTAGCACATAAAGTTTTAAAATAGATTTATTAACTCCCACAAGTCTATGGGACTTTTACCTTCTCACAGATCTCAAACACTGCAAAAAAAGACTGCTAAATGTTAATGTTAATGTATATATTCTCTTTTTCTCTTTTGTGGTATAATTCCCCTACATGGTCCTCTAGCTTGTTGTGATCTTGTGACTCAGTTTTGGCCTTTTGGCCAATAGGGGGGAAGGGCAGGGAGGAATGGAGATGATGTCATCTGCCCCCTCCTCAGTTTTAGCTGTAAAAGGACTTGGGCTCCCTCTCCCCTGCCCCATTTCTCCCTTTCCACCAGGCAAGATAACAAGAATTAGAGCGCCTGCTTTGACTGTACCCTCCCAGCTCTGGAGCACTTAATTTTGAGAGATAAAAGCAAGTAAATTATAAAAGGTTCAGTTCAGTCGCTCAGTTGTGTCCGACTCTTTGCGGCCCCATGGGCTGCAGCACACCAGGCTTCCCTGTCCATCACCAACTCCTGGAGCTTACTCAAACTCATGTCCATCGCGTCAGTGATGCTATCCAACCATCTCATCCTCTGTCCCCCCGCTTCTCCTCCACCTTCAATCTTTCCCAGCATCAGGGTCTTTTCCAATGAGTCGATTCTTCGCATCATATGGCCAAAGTATTGGAGTTTCAGCTTCAGCATCAGTCCTTCCAATGAACACTCAGGACTGATCTGCTTTAGGATTGACTGGTTGGATCTCCTTGCAGTCCAAAAAGTGGTTCTGTAATAAACATCCTTATGGAGAGATGAGACCCCCAAACATTCTCAGGAACGTCTAGGAACACTTCTAGGCCAAACAGGGAGCCAGTATAGCAGCAAAATCAGATGAAAGGTGTTGCGTTCCAACATAAGTCATGATCTCACATCTGAAGGAATCCACCATTAAACAGAGAAAGCAGAGCAGAGCAGAACACAGAAGATTCAAGTGAATGTAAATTCAAGGACTACATCTTGAATTATACACCTGTGTATACTAATGTGGGAAAATCTCCAAGATACATTTTTAAAAGAAATGAGTGCAATTTATAGAAACTCCCTTTAAGAAAGGTAGGAGGGGGGTGGAGTGTAGAAAATATATAGTATTTTGCTTGTATTTTCATGTGTGAATAGATAGACAAGAAACTAAGAGTTTGCCTGTAAAGAAAAAGGACAAGGTAAGTGGGTCAGGCGTGGGAGATCTTTTTCACTGCATACTTTTTCACTTAGTTTTGATTTTTTAATCTTGTAAAAGTATTACCGTTCCAGGAAAAAAAAAAAAAAAAAAAGAGCACTATGTATAAAGGAGGTAGACTGGATTATTGCTCCCAGTTCTTCACTTCTCTGTAATGCCATGTGACTCTGTTGGGCCTCTCTCACTGTAGACATTGATATTGAACTTGGCCATGGGATTCACTTTTAGCCAGTGGACTATTAGCCAAATGTGATCTGAGCAGAGGCTTTACCTGTGCCTGTGTGGCTTAGACTGCCCTCTCATCATGAGTCATGAGAAGAACATGCTCTGAGTCTAAAGAGGATGAGAGAGACACATGGAGCAGATCCAACACAAACTGCAGCCTGGAACTAATTCAGCCAACCTCCCTCCTAAAGTTGAGTTGTGACCCTCTTCACTTCCTGACTGGTGTCCTTGGAGCCCAGTTGACTCCTTTCTTCCCTCCAAAGCCCCTAGAGTGGAAAACGTATGAGTCCCTGGGGTAGGGCTTGTCATTTAATAAAATACGTCCCTGATTAGCATCCTTCTATTGTTTGGGAGGAAGGGAGGCCCTGAAAGTATAGCACTAGAGAAAAGCAATCATTATGCACTGGGAAGGGAGGTGAGAGAGTATGGAGTGGCCGGGAGGCAAGAAGCATTGAGAATGCTGAAGGTGGAGAACCTTGTGAGCGCCGGCAGCTTTGCACTCTCAGCGCTAGGGGGCGCGGCAGAGCGGGCTCGGGACACGGTGGCGGCCTCCTCGCGAGGATAAGGATCTTGGTGGTTCCCAAGCCACCCACCTGGATGGCGGTCCGAAGCGCCCGGAGCCAGGATTCGTCGTAAGAACAGACAAGAACTGATGGGGGGAGAGGATGGAGGGGACGGGTCCTGGGGGGGATTCCCTCGCTCCTCAGTTCGACTCCCGAATGAACCTTGCCGGCCCTTTCTGCCTCCTTCGAATTCGGATTGCGAGCTCACAGCGGACCCCTGCAAAAAACTCAGCTCTCTTCAGCTTCCACACATGCACTTTACTGTTGTGGGTTGGGGGAGGCAGAGATGGGTCTCATCTTTCATTTCTCCCGTAGGCCTGAATGCAGGCCTGGGGATGAGTGTTTTGCCCACGACGGGGCAGGGTTTCCCTTGGGGCGCCTAGGAGCTTGGCTCTCGGCCTCGGTCCTTCAGGGCCCAGGCGGGTGGAGGGGGGTGGGGCGGCGGGGGACGATTTAGGGGGGTGACCCGGGCTCCGGGGAGCTGAGCACAAAGCCCGGAGCTAGGATGCAGTGCAGCGGATCCAGGCGGGTCCGCGGAGGTGGCACCCGCTGTCCAGGGCGTGCTTAGTGTCTCATTTGTCCTTTCAAAGACGGGAAGGACGGAGCTGGTGCAGCGTGACGCTCCCACCTTCCCTTCCACTGCAGAAATCCGGGCTTTTTCTGAAGGCTATGGACCGAGCTCCGATTCAGAGAGCACCCAAGGGTGCGTGGACCCGCCGAGGAGCAGCGAAGGCGGGGCAAGCTTCCCCGGCCTGGGAGACGTCAGAAGGTGTAGGAGGACGGAAACTGAGAATCCTCTGGCCAGCTCCGGGTTCCAGCTCGCGACAAGAGTGACAAAGGGGCATCGGGCGGATGATAGCAGGCATTTCAAATGGCCCGTTTAAATCCTCAGAGCCTCGGGCGGCCAAGGGAACCTAATTTTATCCCCCTTGCGCTCCCACTCCCTTTGGGTGGCTGCGGAACCAGGGCAGTGCGCAGTTACCTCTGTCGCAGGCACGCGCTCATGGATGGTCTGCACACCGAGGTAAACACACACATTCATCAAGGCTCTTCACCACCACCGCCCCCCACCCCCGCCCCCCGCTCCCCGGGATATCCCTTAGGCTGCTCTCGCTTGCTCAGCGGCACACATTCACCCACGCCTGTCATAGCGGGCAGGGAGAAATGGTCACCGTGCATTTTCCCCGTGCGCCCTTTGCTTTGCTCCTGGAGAAATCGTTCTAAACGAGGCCTCTGCCTTGATGGGAAAGACCTAAAACCTCCAGCATGGCTTCTCTCTCAGTGAGTACGGCCCAGCAGTCCTCAGCACGCAGAACTCATCTGTAGAGTCTAACCAGGACCCATTCCCATCTTTCCCAAGACTGACGCCATGGACGCAAGGGCTGCGCCTGGAGTAGGATCTAACAGGATCCTCTGGGTATTTTAAGTAAACATTCTCAGGCTGCTCATAAAAAGGGGAGGCTGGAACATAAAGCGCTGTGCTTGGTGAATCTAAACAGGCGCACCTCTTCACTGTGGCTATGTAAACACACAGAGGGGACTGAGGGGGGATTCTGCAGGGTGAGAGATGCGTGAGAGGCCAGGTTGGTTCCCACCCTGGGAAATACACAAGAGCCCTGCTGATTTCCTTTACAACCTGTAAGTCCTACTGTGGATTTCAGAGTCCTTGTCTATTGCCCTTCTCTCCTCTTCTAGACTAAGCTCCAGGAGGGCAGAGCTGGGTTTGTTTCTCCAGGACGCCAGCACAGTCCTCATCTGTGGTGAGCTGTCTATACACATTTGTTGAAAACCCTGTAGGGCTTCTGTTGTTGTTTAACTGCTAGGTGGTGCCTGACTCTTTGTGACCCCATGGACTGTAGCCCGCCAGGCTCCTCTGTCCATGGGATTTCCCAGGCTAGAATACTGGAGTGGGTTGCCATTTCCTTCTCCAGGGGATCTTCCCCACCCAGGCATCCAGCCTGCCTCTCCTACATTGGCAGGTGAATTCTCTACCAATGGGCCACCAGGGAAGTCCTTTTGTACACAGAAAAAAACTTTTAAAAAAAGGATCGGAAGTTGAGAACATCCACCAAATTCTCAGATGGACCCAACTCCCGGGAAGAGATTTGGGTTAAAAAAAAAAAAAAAAGCCTAGTCCTGGCGGCTGGGGACCAAGGTCACACGGAAACCGCGGGCGCACCGCCTGCTCCTCGGCCTGAGTCCCCCAAGCACCTGGAGTGCCGCCCCCTCCTCTCCCGGGACTCTTTCCCTACAGCTGGCTCTTTGCCCCCAGTTGCTTCACCTGGGAGGGCCAGAGCCCGGATTCCCGCGCGTTCGAAAATGCAGAACTGAGCCAGGGCCACGAGCGCCTTTGTTTCTTCTTTATTTGCGGATATAATTATGCACCGCACTCTAAATTAGAGATAGATTTTTTTTCTGATATACATTTCACCTTATTCATCACGAGCACACCACACGCACAGTAGAACAGTTCCACAACCTGATAAATTGCGCAGGATGAGTTTGGATTCCTGAAAACCGCAGGCAAGCCAGCCCCGCCGCGGCTCCTCGCCTCGCCGCTTGGCTGAAGGAAATTCGCCCACCCGAAACGGATTTCCCGGCCAGCCTTTCCCGCTGCGGGGTTGAAATGTCTCCGGAATGGGAAGCGCTCTTGCTGGAAATGGCCGGACGCTGCAGATTCCGAGCACTGATGGCTGTGAAATGTCCCCCCCAAGGTCAAGTTTCCGCGTCAGCGAGCTGCGCCCCCCTCTACCTCCCTTCCCACCCCTTCCCTCGGTGACAGGGACCAAAGTGTCGGGGCCCCTACTGGAAGGACAGAAAACCTTGCCCGCAGATGCGCCCCCCGCCTCCTCCGAAACCAGGGTGTTTTGTGGAAAAGAAAGGACAACAGAAACGCAGACGCGATGGATGGTGGATCCCTAGCCCCTCCCACCCCCAACCCGCAGAATCAGAAACTAGGAACCAGAGATGTTGACGGCTTGGCTTCCCAAGCGCGGCGGCAGCGGGGCTCACAGGGTTGGTGGGGGTAGGGTGGGTGGGGAGCGAGGAGAGAGCGGGAGCGCGGCCGCGGCTCGCCCCCGCGCGCCCTAGTCCTCGGCGTTGGTTCGGTAGGCCTCAATGAGGCCCTCCAGAGAGTGCACGAAGCCGGACACGCTGCAGATGCCGCCGATGACGAAGATGGCGACGTCGAAGAAGACCTGGTGCCACAGCAGCTTGCGCCAGAGCAGGCGCAGGTGGAAGAGGCTGGGCAGCAGGAAGCAGAGGCCGGCGCCCGTGAGGCTGCCGGTGAGGCCCATGAGCAGCGCGAAGTGTGGAACGTAGATGGCCATGAGCAGCGTGAAGACCACCAGCGCGCAGCGCAGCGTCAGCCCCCACGACTTGAGGCGCCCATCGCCGCCGTAGCAGGCGGGGAAGAAGGCGCGGCTGCCTTCCTGGAAAAGCGACTTCTCCAGCACCTCGACAGCAGCGAAGAAGGGCAAGGGGTAGGACAGCAGCGCCTTGGCCACCAGGAAGATGTTGACCACGGCGCGGATGGACCCGGGCAGGTTATCCGTGATGACCTCCTTGGTCTCATCGGCCCAGGTGAGGTAGGCGACGAGCGCGAAGAGGCCTTTGAGCACGCAGGCGGCGATGTGCGTCCAGTTCATCATGCAGTGGAACTCGCTTGGCTGCTGCATGTTGCCCTCCAGCGAAGGCAGGAAAATCTGCGACGTGTAGCTGAACACGATGATGCCGATGGAGATGGGAAACTTCTTGACGTCGATATAAAACTTGACCTTCTCCCAGGCCCAATCGCGCGCCCGCGACAGGCAGTAGGCAATGACCAGAATGTTGATGACGAAGTGGGCCAGTGTGCACAGCAGGCTGAACTTGGACACGGCCTTGAGGTTCTTAAGGAAGGCGCAAGGCAGCAGTACCGCCGTGGCGATGATGGACCAGGACTTCTGCGACACGGGCAGCCCCGGGAAGCTGTTGTACATGAGGTTGCCGCTCACCACCACGTACAGGATGCAAGTCATCACCAGCTCGATGATCTGCGCCACGTTCACCACGCGGCCGCCCAGCGTGGGGAAGCGCGGGGCGCAGCAGGCGTTGGCAATGGCCACGTACGAGTCCCGCACGCGCACCACCTCGCCATCCTCGTTCTCCTCGTACAGGCAGGCGATGAGGATCTTGCCGGTGTAGCAGCACACCACGGCGGCGAAGATGATAAGGAACAATCCCAGGTAGCCGCCGTGCAGGATGGCGTAGGGCAGGCCCAGCACGAACATACCCTGCGGAGCGAAGAAGCAACCAAACCCGGGCGCTAAGAGGAGGCAGGTCTCGGCGGAGGAGGGTCTAGGGGAGTGGGTTAAGGGTGTCGCCGGAAGGGAGCGCTAAGGAAGTGAGAACGGGGCCTAAGCCTCTGAGAGAAGAGGTTAAGGGTAGGCTGGAATGAGGGTGTAGAGCAGCCGGAAGGGGGAACGTGGACGTTGAGTCAGAGATGGCGAGGGTCGGAACCGAGAAGAGGTATGCTTAGTGGCTGGGAACTGGAGAGCGGGCTGAGTTGGGGCGGGGGGTGTCAAGCTATAAAGACGGAAGGGTAGGAGGAGATACCTGCGGGTAGTTCGCTAGAAGGCGAGTAGGGGCTGGAGGGGGTGTGGCCGGAAAAGGGCAAGGAGAAAGGTAGAGAGCGGGGCCTGGGCCACTCGGAAAAGGGGGCAGGAATCTAAGGTGGGGCTGGAATGGGGTGCACAGAAGCTAAGGAGGGAAATGCAGGGGCCGAAGGGCCAAACCAAAGAAGAAAAATGTAAAAGCAGCAGCGGGAGGGAAAGGAGTCGGGGGAGGGAGGGAGAGGGGCTGAGCGTGAGGCCAGCTTCAGCGGGGCGGGAAGGGAGGGAAAGAGAGGTTGCCTGCGAAGGGTTTCGGGTGGGGTGAGGCCAGGGGGCGCGGGGGCAGGGAGGCAGGGTAGTGTAGTCTTAGGGCCAGGCCGGAATTGGGGCGCAGAGACGGATCCCTAAGGAAGGGGACTGAGGGGTGGAGGCGGGCAGAATGAGGGGACTGCGGGGATAGCGCGAGCACTGGGTCGAAGGCGGAATCAAGCGGGAGTCGAGAACCAGAAGCTGCGGGATGGGGCGGGCAGAGCTGTGGAAGGAAGGTTTAGAATCCACATGGGGAAGCAAAGCTAACGAAATCCAGGGCTCCCGAGGCTTGCAGGCCTCCAGCTTCCCACCCTGGCCTCCCACCAGGCCAACCGAACGAGCCCTTTAAAGATGCCCCAGGTGGAGGCGCGAGCAGCGGCTGAAGCTGGTGCGGTCCCCGGTCCCTGATTGCGCTTGGCCGTCCTGCCCGGCCCTGGAGTGGGAGGCGTCTTGGGTTGGGTCGCTTATTGAGCGGGGCCCCTAAGAGTCCCGCGGAGCCCGGGTCCCTAAGTAACCCCATCTGGACCTCCAACTCCTGGGAAACCCACGTTCTGCGCCCCAGCAACCGTGAGCTCCGGGGACGCCGAGGATAGGGCTTGGGCTGCAAAGCCGCAGGGCCCGGGGACGCCTGGGGCCGAGGCCTCCTGTGCCCCGCGAGCTGCGGCCTGCCCGCCTTCGTCGGCGCCCGGGATCGTTGTGCAGATTGCAAACCCGCTCCGGGTGGAGACCGGCGCCGCCTGGTGGGGACTGAGGGTTGACCGTAGGGGTGGCAGGGTAACTACCAGAGGAGGTTCAGAGCGTCTGGAGGCGGCTCTGCCAGGGTCACACGCGGAGGAGCTGGTCGCCTTTTTGTGGTCGCCAGGAAACAGGGATTTCGGCAGAGAGGGGTGAGTCTGTGGGCAGGTAGCGCTGGGGCACCAAAGACCATGCTGTGCTTGTGTGGTCACACGTATGTGTGTGTGTGTGTGTGCATGTTTGTGAATACCTGTTTGTCCCCGACAGGACTGCACCTGAGACAGCGGGTGGATCCTGTATGCATGAATCTGCGTGTGTGTGTTATGTTTAAATAGGTTTGTGTGTGTGCCCCTGGTATGTAGAGGTATGTGTTTCGGTGTGCGGGAGGTGTAGGGGTGTATGAAGGTGCATTTGAGGATAATCTTGTGGTCTATATATAGATGGATGTCGTGTGAACCTGTGACCTGCGTTTCTTCGTTGGGGAGGGGGGCTGTGGGTATGTGTGTCTATCTATGTACATGCGCGCTGTCTGTGCGCGTGTCGCGGGAGGAGACTCCCCGCTCAGCGATTCCCCCTCTTCCTTTCTACCGAAAATGCAGCTGTGAATCCATTCCGGAGTCCCAGGCGACACTGTTCCTTCCTATCCTGATTTTCTTTCCCCCTCACCCCTCCCCACTCCCCCTCCTCCTGTTTCCCTCGCTTTTGCAGGGTCTCCCGGCAAGCATCTCTGACCGAACCTCAGCTTAGCCATCCCGCGTCCTCGGCCGCGGGAGACGGGCCGGACCAGGGGGAGGACACACCGCCTGGGGGCGTAGATCCCCGCGCAGGGCTGAGAGGGATGGGAAAAGGCGAGATTCCGGGTACAGGATGGGGTCTTGAGGCTGAGATCTCCAAGGGACTCTGCTTCCGGCAGAGCCTGGTGCGCAGAACTGGGGGTGGGGGAGTCGGGGGAAGGGACAGGCAGAGCTGGGAATCCCGCGCTCACCTGGATAGCGTTGGTCACGTTCCAGCCTGCCTCCCATGCCGTGATCTTAGGTTTGTCGTGGCCTCCGAACTCGCCACCAGCTCCTAGGGACTGGTCCTTGGAGCCCGAGGGCGGCAGGGGCGCGCCACCGCCGCGCTGGTAATGGATGTCTCCCTCGACGGGTGGTTCGGCGCCCTCGTCCCCGCAGGGCTCGCCCTCGCTTTTCAGGATGTCCATCTGCAAGCCCTGACGGTGCTCAAAGTCGAGGTCGTCGCAGTGCGCGAAGCCCACCGCTTCCTCGTCGGTGGCCGCCTGAAAACCCATCCTGGCGAACATGCCGCTCACCTTGGCCTGGGACTTGTTGGACACGGATGTGGCCACATTGGACAGCTTGCTGCGGAGCAGGGTGGCCATGGCGGCGGTGGGGCCCGAGGAGAGGACACCAGGGACCGGGGACCCGGGGGACGCGCGGCCAGGCGGCGAGGGCCAGGGGGGTGCGAGGGCGCTATCTTCGCTCGCTCTCCCCGCGGCGCCCCGGGGCGCTCTGGCTCATGACCTCCTCCGCTGGCGTCTGAGGCTCGCTCGAGGCCGACCCGGCGGGCGGGCAGCGGGGCTGGCGGAGCGGCGGCGGCGAATGCACTGCGGAGCTGCCGCGGGGCGCGGGCTGGGCTGCGGAGGGCGGCGGCGGCGACGGCGGCGTCAGAGCCGCTACGCGAAGCTGGCGCGGCGCCCCCACTCGCGCGCAGCCCAAAGCGCTCCCGCCCCTCGGAGTCAGGCGGGGATGCGGGTAGGGGGGCTGGGGAGGGAGAAACCCCGGGAGGCAGGAGGCGTGAGGAGAGGGCAAGGAGAAGAGAAAGGGGGCACCAAGGGACTCCGGAGGACAGAGATGGGGACCGGAGAAGGGCGCCCACGGAAGGGAGCGGGAGGGAGCGCGCGAAGGAGGGGTGCGGGGGCGGGGTGGGGGCCCGAGTGCTGCATTTCTGGGGGAGGTGCTAAACTCCGATCCTGGCCCTTCCCATCTCGCAGCCGCAGGGAGGGAGGGGGCCCGAGCGGGCAGATTCTCTCGGTCCCCTGTCCCTGGCTACCCCCTCCAGAGTCCGGGAGCCTTTCAGCCCCAGATCCTCTCGCCAAGGACTGGTCCAGATGCCCGGGAAGGCAGCAGGACAGTTACCTGTCTCCGGCAGCGCGGGCCGTCAGGGCATTGCTCTGTCTCCCTGGCACCCATCACTGGCATTTGGACCTGGTTGCAAGCTCCCCCTTGAAGGCAGAAGGGTGCGGCAGAAGTGGGGGGACCACTCTCAAGCAGGCTCAGCCCCGGCCTCGGTCCCTGGGGCTGTCTCCTCCCGTCCAATGATGCCGAGATGGAACTGATTCTGCGGGTTGTTCGCCACCAGCCGTTCTCCAAACGTGCAGAATGAAGGCGAAAGGTTGACTGTTTGCTATTCTTTTCGTTTGGGAGTCTGGAAGGAGGCAGAACGGAAGGCACCTGTCGACAGCCTCGAGGCGGGTCTGCAAGTGCTGGCGCCGCGGAAAGGCGCAGCCAGTGCCTGGCACAGAAAAAAGAAGGACTCGCAGAGGGCCCAGGGGCAGAGGCGCGCGGTGCGATCCGACCTTGCTGGCCCCGTGGCCGCAGCGGGCGGTGCAAACCTAGACTGTTTCTGTTGAGTGGGTGGCATGTGTGTGCGCTCGAGAGTAGGAGACCCAGAGACAAAGACCACACGGTATCAGCTATTGCTCCGGGCC
Organism: Bos taurus; assembly: GCF_002263795.3. Classification (NCBI taxonomy): domain Eukaryota; kingdom Metazoa; phylum Chordata; class Mammalia; order Artiodactyla; family Bovidae; genus Bos; species Bos taurus. The sequence goes on along the minus strand of NC_037340.1, from coordinate 67,533,707 downwards.
GGATCTGAGTGGACTCCGAGGGTGAGATTTGGTAACCGTGTTTATTCTGTGAATGTGTAGTCCTGCGCCTCATCTAAGCCCCTGTGTGCACAGAGCTTGTGTGCTGGATTGTATGTGTAGATGCATTCCCGAATGAGTTGCTTGCGTTTTTGCCTGTAGGAGTCCTTTTGTAGTCGTGTCTCCGTGCGGGTCCGCGGCTCCATGTGTTCCTAGCTGGGCTCCTGCCCCAGGACTCAAGCGGTAAACAGCAGCGTCAGCGACCTGGCCCTGGCAGCCGAGGTGGAGGAGAGCTAGTGGCTGTGACTGGGGGTAGGATGGGGAGAATTCGAAGGAAACGAAAAGAAAGGGGCTCCTAGTGAACCCCTTCCCAAAACCCAGGCTCTCTGAGAACCCCCGTCTCCGTCTCTCCTGCTGTATTTCTAGATTAGCTCACGTCAGCGCACAAGTAGGGCGGCCTGAGGGCTTTGACCAGTTGGAGCTGCCAGGGCAAGACAGGCTTCCCTCTACCCCCCTCCCTCTCCTCGCCCCCACCCTCAGCGCCTCACAGCCTCTGAGACTCTCCTCTCCAGATAGGGAACCTCCACCACATTGGGCAGAGATGTTGTAATCCCTTCTAGGGACCCTCTTAAATACCCTCTTCCCCAAGATCCTGCCTGGCAGAAACCAAGACAGAAATTGTCAGTCTGTCCTAACCTGAAGCATCCTTCCAGCCACTGTGACAAGAAAACCTTTCCACAGAGCCCTCTCCCAAACCCAGATCCTCCAAACAATGATGGGACTCAGAACAAAGACAGGACAGAGGTCCTTCCCGCTAAACAGAGATTCACTCCTCCAAGGAGGCTTTAAAGAAAAAAAAAAAAAAAAAATTCTGATCTCCTATCCCAGGAATTCACCCTATACAGAGACCCTCCCCACTTCCAACCCCAGATGCTGGAGAGAGAGAGAGAGAATCTTTTACCTACAGATTATTAGAGACAAAAATCTATATCACCTAATCCTCATCACTCCCTTTTCTGTTCTTGGTGAAATTCTTTAGTTGCACAGATGATCCAGGGAGGGACTTGAGTCCCCTAGTACAGTCTTCCACTCCATACATGCTCAGACCTGAAGATGGTCATTAATGCCTTCTTTGACAAGTGAATCAATAACATCTATGCATCAGTTCAGTTCTGTTCAGTTGCTCAGTAGTGTCCAGCTCCTTGCAACCCCATGGATTGAAGTATACCAGATTTCTCTGTCCATCACTGACTCCCAGAGCTTGCTCAAACTCATGTCCATTGAGTCAGTGATGCCATCCAACCATCTCATCCTCTGTTGCATGTCTCATGCATTAGTTGGGCATTGCCAATTCGTGTGTGGATTTTATGAGGGTCCAGAGTGCTTATTCTCTCTTTCCTTTTATCTGGTGATGTTCACTGTTGTAGGACCCAAGGTGAAGTTCTCTTAGTAGTGAGAAGCGGGACTCATTCATTCACTCATTTATTCATTGATTCAGCTAACCTTCTTGAAGCCCTACTGTGTGTGTGTGAGATTCTCTTCCAGATGAAGATGATACAGGCATGGCCCTGTCACTACTCCTAACCCTAGTTCTTGGGTCCGGGTGGGGAGAACCTCAGTGAGAACTCAGGCCAATCACCCTCTCTGTAGTGTTTTAAACCACCCCTGAAACATCCCAAACAAAGCCTCACTTTCATTCTCATTGTACAGACAAGCCAACCCAGGCTCAACAGGAAGGTGTCCCGATCAAGGTCCCACAGAGTCTAGGTTAGAGCTGGGCTAAGATATAGGAGCTCTGATGCTCCACTGTGCTTCCCCTACATGATCTCATCTTGTCCTTCCATGCCCTCTCCCTGTTTGTTTGGTGTTTGGCCACCCCACTGTCCAGAGAGACACAATTCAAAATTAGACTCCAGTCCTTCCGGCTGCAATCAAATGCCAGCCATTGGGGGAGGAATGCCTCTGTTTCCCTCCTCTCCTGCTGTTGGCAGTAAATGCGGGCTGAAGGCTGGTGTGGCAAGCTCCTGAACAGCCCATCCCTTATGGCAGAATCCTGCTCCATCATGTGCTAGCCGTGTGACATCAGATGACTCACTTAACATCTCCTAGCTTCCATTTGCTCATCACTAAAATGTGAAAATAGCAACAGACTCCTAGAGTTCTTGAGGGGGATTCAACGAGATTGTGTATATAAAATTATCAGCATGTGCTAAGGGCACAATACGTGGTAGCGATTATTTTATTATTGTTGTTGTTATTACTATAACCTGGTGGCCATTTTTCATTGTTTGGGAGGAAAGTGAGTGTACAACAAGAAAAAGCCTTGTGATTGGGGCTGAGTCAAAGTGAGCTGAATGCACTCCTTCTGGCTTTGCCTTGCCTCCCTGTCCTCACCCCTTCCGGTCCTGGGCTGACCTTCAGGGAAAGGGATGAAGGACAGGAGAAGGGCAAAGGGCAGGGGGCCTGGCAGGCAGCCTCAGGAGACCACGAGGACGAGGACGACCTACCTAGCTCGTTATGAGCCAGCCTGTGCTCTAGTGAAGCTGTCGGCCTCCAGATTCTTCCACTAGCTCCTCTAGGGCCACTTTCAAGAGAGGAATTTGCCGCCACTTGGCCCCCTGAGTTGAAACACAGCACACACATACACACATCTGCTCACACACAGAGTGTGACAAGCCAGTTGACAGATGCACTAAGAAATGAGGACCAACACACAGACTCAAGTACATCAGTAGATTCACACAGATTGACGGAGCAACACACACAGGTCAGACACCGGCCAGCACATCCACACGCTGATAGACACCCAGACACAGGAACACACACACACAGATTCACAGCGACCAATGAATTGTCAGGCACCCACAGAAGCAAGAATACCCCCATGTGATCACTGAAGGGGAAAAGAGGAGAGAACAAAGAGAGGAACGGGGCAGAGGAGACATAAAAAGGAAAATGCTAGAAGAGGCAGCAGGGAGACAGAGCAGGACACGCCAGGCAGTGGCAGCAGCCAGTGGGGCACAAAAGAGACAGAGATGCCACAGGCTTCCTCTTGGCCAATGTCAGAACCTAGTTCTGTGACTAAGACAATGGGGTGGGGAGGGGGGGTGAGGGAGCAGGAACAGTCCCTGTTGTCTGTCCTGGGAGTGGGGGTGGGGGCTCCCCTCCCAGGGCCACATAAGGTCCCACCCTCTGGGGGGACTTAGGCTGCCCGAGAGGGTGCAGTGAGGGACTCCCAGGACCCCCGCCAAGTTCTATGAACTGTATTCTGAATCAGTCCCACCACCTGGAGCCCAGGGCGGGGGTCCCTCTCCCATCATGAGATTTTTTTTTCTATTTTTGATGATTTTGGTACCCAAAGGGTTAAACACCTGGCTAGCACAGATGGAGGACACTTTGGGGGGAATAAATGGGGTTAAACAGAATCAAGCTTATCTCCCGGAGCAGGCAGCACCATGGGGGTGGGGCATGGAGCCCTTGAATTAATGGCCTGGAAAGCCAACATCATGAGCATCATTTCGGGGCTGAATGATTACAGACAGACCCCCTCCTTTTCCTTTTTCAGAGTATAGACGGTCGTGAGCCTTTTCCTGCCAAAGGGGCAGCCACTGACTCTATAAATCACCCTCTCCCCTTCCCCCCCCCCCCCCCCCCCCCGTCAAGCTGGGGCATTGGCTTGAGAAAGTCATGCCAGTCTTGCCTCAAACCAGTATCAAATTTCCTGATGCTGTGTCCATGGGCACCAGGGCTGAGAGGGGGCCTCAAGGCTGAGGGCTCCAAGTGGGCAATCCCTACCCAGAACAAAGACCCCAATTCTTCTCCCTTCGGTGAGACAAATCGGGGGCACTGTGGATGGTGAAGATGCTATCTCTGCTGGCTCAGGGTAAAACATATTAAAATATATTAAATGATTTTTTAAATGCTGGCATTTTTCCTTGTGGAAATAGAAAGCATCTCATCTCTGGAGGCATGCAGGCAGAGGCTGGATGTCCTCTTCGAGAGCAAGTGGAGTCCAGCCTCAGGGCAAGAGAGGCTGGATTCCATGACCTCTGGCCTTCCAGGTTTGTGCCTTTGTGTGGATGGTTCTGAGAAGAGACCAGGGAGCAGGGGACACTGGGGACGCAGCCTGGCCTGGCCTTGAAACCAGAAGAAGCTGCCTGTAACTGAAGAAGGAGCCCTGGATCGGACTTGGTGGGTTAGACCAAGAGTTCCTGCCGTTATGAGAACGCAGTTTTCTATCACATTGGGAAGCAGGAAGAATGGTGACCTCATTCCCCACTGGGTCCCCAGTGCACAGCAGACGCTCAATAAACATATGGGTTGGATTCCATCCACATCCCAAAACCATTCCCCCACCCTGAACTTTTAGGATAATTGGTTAAGAAAACACATCCAGCTCTGAAGTCTGAGTTCTGTAGCTCTGCTAAATGGATTCCTCTTTTATGCTTACATCACCCTCTACATAGTTGAAGGTCAGTCATATGTAGACACATATGAGAATGATTTTTGTACAGAGAGGGTTTGGGGTACACACCTATATTCAAGGACTCTTTGCAAGACCTCTCAGCAACCTTGGGCATACTTGGGTCACCAGTTATAACTGGGAGAGACGGCTGAGGTGGAGGCTGTGACTCCAGTGAGCCTTGCTGCTAGGCCCCTGGACTCCAGGAGTGCAAAGGTGCTGTGGGTCTGACCTGGACCTTCAGACCTGTTGGTGCAGAGCTAACCTTTAGTGAGTGCTCTTTGCCTGCCAGGCATTGTTGAAAGCACTCTGGGGATTGTCTCCTTAAATGCCCACAATCCTTAGGTTCAGCGGCTGTCATCTTCAGAGGTTTCAGGTAGGAACCACAGGGTTGGACATGGGGAGATGGTGCTGGTTGGGCACAGGCAGGGAAAGGGGGAAGGTTGGAAGGATGGTGGGAGTGGGAGATGTTAGACTTAGGGAGCCAGGGGAATTGGGGATGAGCCTTGCTTAGAAGGATCAATACTGGTCAAAACCTTCCCTCACCCAGATAACCCATTTCCCTGAGTGATATGAACCAAACTGTGTCCTCTCATAATTCATTATGTTGAAACCCTAACCCCCAAAGTGACTATTTGGAGATAGATCTCTATGGAAGTAAGTAAGGTTAGATGAGGTCTTAAGGGTAGGGCCCTGATAAAATAGGATTGGTGACCTTATAAGAAGCGGTACCAGAACTTAGTTGCTCTTTCTGCCATATGAGTACTGTGAGAAGGTGGCCAGCTATAGACCAGGAAGAGAGTCTTCACCGGAAATCAACCCTGCCAGATCTTTTTTTTTTTTTTTTAATATTTATTTATTTGGCTGCATCGGGTCTTTGTTGCAGCACTCCAGCTTCTCTAGTTGCAGCTTGAGGGCTCCAGAGTGCATGGGCTCAGTAGTTGCAGCACACAGGCTTAGTTGCCATGAGACATGTGGGATCTTAATGCCCCGACCAGGGATCAAACCCACGTCCTCTGCATTGGAAGGCAGATTCTTAACCACTGCACCACCAGGAAAGTCCCAACCCTGCCACATCTTAATCTGAGACTTCCAGCCTTCAGATGGTGAGAAAATAAATGGTTGTTGTGTAAGCCACCCAGTCTGTTGTATTTTGTTATGTTGCTCAAGCTAAGACACTGAGGAACCTGCCAGCCCCTGGCTAGCACTAGTTCAGTGGCCTAAGATTTTTCTAGGTCACAGCCTCCTTGAACATCTGATGAGGCTGAAGATCTTCTCTCTAGAGACACACACAAAATGTGGCATGGAGTTTCAAATCCTCTATAGCCCACTCATGATGGCTCTATGACCTCCAGCCTAAGGGCTCACTCTAGGAGTTTCTTTTCCGGTTCTGCTGAGAGCTGGAGTCAGGTGAGACATCAACATTAATAGTTAGCCAATGCTTATTCCATGCCAGGTTCTAGGATGAGTTGCTTTGTCTGTGTTTCTCACTGTTGCCTTATAGCATCTCTATGAGCTTGGGTTGGTTTCATTACAGAGGAGGATGCTGGCATACAGAGAAGTTAAGTAACTTGCCCAATATCTCACAGCTAGGGAGTGAATCCAAAATTCAAATCCAGAACCAGAGCTGATCTTATAATGTCTACTCTCTAGGTGAGTCTACCAGGAAGGGCTCAGGCCTTGGACTCCGGGGAGGGATTGAAGTCCAGATGTGGCTCCCACTGGCCAAGCAGATCTCCATGTCTGCTCTTGGGCCTGCTCCCTGCACTGACAGATGTATATGTCTTCTCTAGCCACATTCATCTTCCTCCCAACCACCCAGGCATCTTCTCTGGGACAGGGAGTCGGGGGAGGCACAGTGCAGGCATAGAGTAGGTACTCAGAAGAACTTGCACATTTCACAAAAGTCTGGGTGGCCTTTGAGGGCTAGGCCCTGCGTCCTGGGCTTTCCAGTCCCAAGAGCGCATGTTTCTTCCTCCACAGGATGGCTTAGCCTAGCACGGCTGATAAGGGCTCCTGGGATATTGCTTCTTACCCTGGGATGTATGGACTCTCACCCAGAATTGACGGATTTTATGTTGTGTTATTTTACATCTAAACAATCTACCAGCAGATTCTAGATCCCCAGGATGACCAAATAATGCTTTAATTGTCATAGGCCTTATGACAAAACGACAGAGGAGGACCAAATGCTGCAGCATACAGAACCATATTCTCTGTGCAAGTGGCGATTTAATTTCAGCAAGGCATCATCCATCACGTGAAATTAATCGTGTCATTTTGAAATTTCTGATTTTGTAGCTTTGTTCGTGTCACATGGCTACACTGTGCTTGCTTTTCCAGTTGTATAATGCTAAAAGGATAAGGATTTATACCCAGCTTTATGTTTGTGCATATTTCAGTAAAATCGTAATAAAGATAATTTGTCAACTGTTGGGGAGGGGCTGTGATTTTTTTTCCCCCTTTAAAAGCGGCTCGTGTATTAGCCAAGTGTGAGAAGCGTGCGTTTAATTCATTCTGACCAAGTAGAAAATAAGCTTCACACATTGATGCCCCCCCCCACCACAACCCTTGTCACCTGGACGGGTCCCCATCCTCGGCTCGGCTCCCCCACTGCTGCCTTCGAGGGGAAATATGACAGCGTAATGAACAGTGGTACGACGACGTGCTATAAAAAGGCAATTAAGGGAACTATTGGACTGGGACAAGCCAGCGTGACCTGGTTAATAGCTCTGAGCGGAGCTGGGCTGTGGGGAGGCGGAGGGAAGGGGGGAAGGGGCTTGCTGTTTTACTGTGAAGGGCTGAGCTGAGCTGCTGCCCACTGCCTGCCAGGTACCCAGGGAACCCACGACGAACAGGTCCAGAGACAGCCCAAGGGGGAGCTCAGCTCCAGAGTCCCCTCTGCCACTCCTGGCTGAGTGACCCAGGCAGACGACTCAGGGTCCCTGAGTTTCAGTTTACTCCTCTGTTAAATGGGAATAAAAATGATTGTCCTAGAAGGATTGGGAGCAAGGAGTAGAACATTCATTGTTTAACTGGTCAGCGCTCAGAGCTGCATACAGAGTCCAGAGGAAGATGAGCAAGAGGCGTTTGCTTTGTGTTCAAGTAATATCTTCAATACAAGACCGTGTGTGTGTGTGTGTGTGTGTGTGTGTGTGTGTGTGCGTGCGCACGCCCGCACACTCTCACGTGCACGCGTGTGTATTCTGATCGGTTCACCCAGGCTCTCTACTCTCCACAGGATGTGAGTTCTTGATCGGATCTCCTGGAGTCACCCACACAGTCTTCCATCATGAAGTCACCCCTCATCCCCTGTGGACCTTTCTCATCTTCTCAGCGCCAAAGTCCCTGTTCTCCCCACCTGCCCCTTTAGGATGGAAACAGAAACACTTTCCGCCCTTCCCAGTACCCGTTCTGCCCTACCTCGCAGTGTTGGTGGAAGGATTAACAAGACCGCACATTAAAAGTAGCTAGGGAAGCACCTGGCGCATAGTATGTGCTTGATGAAAGCGAGCTATTCTCATAAATCAACTATATTTCAATAACAAAATTTTAAAAACTTATCCAAAGAAAGTGAGCTATTCTTGTGGTCACAATGAGCAAAGCTCTAGGTTTATATTTAACACCTCGTACAGTGCCTGACACAGAGTGAAAGGCGCTCAGTCGTGTCCGACTGTTTGCGACCCCATGGACTGTACAGACCATGGAATTCTCCAGGCCAGAATACTGGAGTGGGTAGCCGTTCCCTTCTCCAGGGGATCTTCCCAACCCAGGAATCGAACCCAGGTCTCCTGCATTGCAGCCGGATTCTTTAACAACTGAGCTATCAGGGAAGCCCCTGACACATAGTGCTGAATAAATGTTGGTCGACTGAATTAATTAATGAAACCCTACTTGGTCCCATTATATACAATCTATGATTGGACACTAACCCCTCTCAGAGCCTCAGTTACTCATTAGTCAAAGAGGGATGTGATCCTGCCCTCTAGCCAGATGCCTTGCAGATTGTCAGGTCCTGCCCACTGCAGGAACTGGTTCTATTCACTTCCATACCCACCCCCGCTCCTCTATGCTTGACACCTGGATTTCTGAGAGCCTGGGGGCTCAGCCCCCCAGCACATGCATTTATCCTAAAATAGGAGACCAGCACACACATCGGTCTGCCTGGTCCCCCTCCCCCTCCCCACAGCTTCAGATGGAAGTGGGGCTGAGAGCCAGCCAGCGACAAAGGAGCAATCAAGAGTCATTATGGCTTATTTAGGGTGGGCTTAGTGATTGGCTGAGAAGCCCCAGCTCGCTCCTCACTCAAGAGGAAGAAGGTCTGAGCAAGGCAGCTGGAAACCAGCCCCTCAGCTAATTCTTTCCAGCACCCAGCCCCAAGGCGGGCTGTGAGAGACAGGAGGGTCCCTGAAGGAAGCCTTGTCCTTTAGGTAGGCAGTGACTACCCCCACCCCCTAAGCCTATGCACAAGCATCCCCTGAGCTGAAGATTGCACCTGTGTGATGCTAACCCGGAAGAGTTCTAAAGCTAAGTCTGGCCATCTATCCTCCAACCACATTTACGATGAAGTCCAAACTCCCTCCCTTGCACTCACAGCCAAGAAGACCCTGTGTGTCCTGACCCCAGCCTGCCTTAGCATTTTCCTGTCCAGCAGTAAAACTGGATCTCTGACCAGGGAGTGGCCTCTTTCCCACCCCGAGTCCCACTGTTACTCTCATTTCTGTGGTTCAGAACCCACACTGACAGGCAGGTAGTGCGTGCTAAGTCGCTTCAGTCATGTCTGACTCTGTGCAACCCTATGGACCATAGCCTGCCAGGCTCCTCTGTCCATGGGATTCTCCAGCAAGAATACTGGATGGGTTGCCATTTTCTCCTCCCAGGGATCTTCCTGACCCCGGGATTGAACCCATATCTCTTATGCCTCTTGCACTGACAGGCAAGTTCTTTACCATTAGCCCCACATGGGAAGCCCAGAAGGCAGGCAGGGCCACCTGCAAATCCAATCTTCACTTTGAAAGTGTGGCCAGGAGATTCACTTAACCTAACAGAACCTCAGCATCCTCACCATCAATAACCAGGTCCTCCTCCCAGGGTGGCAGAGAGATTACATTAGAGGAGATAAAGCATCTAAAATGTCTCACATGTATTACACCCTTCATGAATATTAGCTTGTATTATTTACTGTGCTTTCTTAGGTCACTGCTTAGATGTCGCCTCAAAACTATCCTGACAGGCACTACCAAGCGAGTATGCCCAGCATCCCTGGCACCCAAGCCCTGATACAGGAGGAGGTGAGGCTGTATCTCAGGCTGCCCAATCTATACTTCAGCGGGACCTGTCTTTTCATCCCAGCCCCTGGACCATTGTCCAGACTGTACTCCCTGCTGGAATGCTTTCCACTCTCCTAGTCTCGCAAGCCTGTCTTGTCCAAGGGGTTTTCTAAGCCCACCCTGCTCAAAACAGTACAAAGAAAATAGAATTTGCCCTTCTGTACCACACAGACAGATGGCCTGTTAGGGTGTGTATTTGAGCTGGGTCTTTACTCTCTTAAGTGATAGCAACTAATTTTCAACTGTGTATTGTTCTGAATAAAGAAAATTATTCATTAAAAAGAGTAGCAGCTACCACTTAACTGAGGCCTGCCTTTTCCCATCTAATGTGCAAAGAATTATCTCATAAAATAGAACATCTCATTAAATGTAGTTTCTCATTAATCCTCAGCCTCAGCCACTAGTTAATCTAAAGGGGCATTCCTGGGAGGATGCTGGGGCCTCAGGTAATTCGGGAAGAACCGGAAGCAGCATGGCCTCAGAGGAGCTGGGACCAGGGTCCCCTCTGTTCCTTACTTCTGTTTCCTTAACATGTCACCTTTTTTTTTCTTCCGTGTCGAGGGAACACAACTGCCAACAGCTCCCAAGCCTCTCATGTCATAGCTGTCACCACCAGAGGTGGACCAGCTGTCTGGCAGCTCAAGCGTCTGCCTGGTTTGTAGGGTTGCTGCAAGGTTTAAATAAGATCATGTGCATTAAAGTCCCATCCCTTCTAGTAAATACTCAGTAAATGGTGGCTGTGATTGATGTTGTTATTATTACCAGCTTTGATCATGTTCAGCCTAAGAGGACATGACACTCACAGGTGGAGATGTGAGGCTGGATCCCATAGGCGATCCATCCTTGGAAAAGACCTTTTCTGAAAAGGGCATTTGTTCACACCAGAGACCACGGCCCAGACCCAGCCTGTCACCGCTGCCAGGGGGATGACATCACGGCAGGGGCTTTAGGGCAGGACTCAAAGGATGGGGCTCTCCACAAGCCTGCTGGAGGCCTCCCTCTGGCCCTGATCTTGGCAGCTGCAGACCAAGACAGGGGTTGTTCTCTTAGGGACTCACAGGCTGGGCTACTTTGTCTGTTAAATGAAGGTCACTAAGGGACTTCCCTGGTGCTCCAGTGGCTAAGGCTCCATGCTCCCATTTCAAGGGGTCTAGGTTTGATCCCTGGTTGGGGAACTAGATCCCATCAGTCACAACTAAGAGACTGCATGTTGCAACGAAAAATCCCTCATGCCTCAACTAAGACCTGGTGCGGCCAGATAAATAAATAAATGCTAAAAAAAAAAAAGAAGGTCCCTGAAAGGCAAGGAGCCTCCTCCACGCAGAGGTGTAAAAGTCAAATGAATGTGCTCACCAAAGTGCCTCCTGTAGAGGATGTCCATCCATGTTAGAAATTCATAGGCCTGTTTGAGGCAGGAGGTCCTCTCTGCAGGGTCTCTGAGTCTAGATTCTGTAGACAGGGAGAGATCCTTATGCCTGAACAATACCCAAGGCCCTCCGAGTGGGGCCAGTCAGCCCCAGCCTTTGGCCTCCTCCGTCTGACTCCTGAATCAATGCTGCCTCAGGTGCAGATGCTACAGGTCATGCCCCATCCCACCTGCCGCCCTCCCATCCCTGCTACCTCCACATCCCACACTTGCTCTGTTCCCCCAGCTGGGCCTTCCATGTTTGACGCTGTGTAAAGGCATTGAGGCGACCTCCACACTGGGCTATTAGTAACCCTGACACCAGGGGGGTGCTCCCTGCCCCTGGAGATCAGAGAGGGTGCCTACCTGAGTCCACGCCTGGTTGGCGCAAGAATCTCGCCAAGAAATTGGATCATTCGATGTTTCTTGGTGGGTGGGTATGGAGAGGAAAGGTGGGGAAGGCAGGGACAGTGAGGTTTCCTTCTTTCTGTTCCTTGGCCTCTTGTAATCAGGCCCTTCCCCACTTCCCCTTCCTGCCCCTCCTCTAAGCTGGCCTCTGACCGCCCCCCCCCAACCCCCCTGCCCCGCCAAGAATTCTTTCCTGCCATCTGTCCCATTGCCATCATGGAGGATGCAGAGGCTACGACAAGAGAGATGTGGAATTTAAGGAAATGATTCTGGAAAGCTCAGGGCTCCAGGGAATTCACCTAATGCTTTCTGGGCCAAGATCAATAGGTTAGGGGATGTCTAAGTCCTTAATTAAGCTAAGTCCCTGAGAATATGAGTTGTAAATAGGTATTAACTAAGCATTCTTTTTTCTCCAAACAAGAGGGCCACTCTCACTTAGCATTTTATTGGAGTGGATATTTCCTGTTTTGTTTTCCTTTCTTGGTTTAGTTTCTGTTAACATGGTTGAGAAAAAATATATAAAATGTATACAATGAAAAGTCTCCTCTAAAACCTGTTTCCCATCCACCCGCCTTCTGATTCTCCCCAACTACTATTACTGGTTTCTTCCCATTTGCCTACACCACAAGTGGAAATATACAAACAAGTACAAATATATTTTCTTATTGTCCTTTTTTCCTTTTTTAGTCACACAAGAGGTAGTGCACTGTTATGCCTTTTGGGTTTATTATTATTTTTTTGCCTAATTTATCTTTGGAGATCTTTCACATCAGAATAGAGAAGCTACTTAACATTCTGAAGGAGCTAAAAATAGCGTTCTCTAATTATTTTTCCTTCTTTCTTTTCTTTATATTCTACCGCTTCCCGCAAATAGATATGTCATGTTCATTCACCATTTATTTAGTGCTCACCAATCTCCTGCTCTATTCTGGGGCCCATGCAAGATGCCGGGGCAGCAGAAATGAATTAGCCCAGACTCCCTTCCTCAGGGCTCAGAGGCTTGGGGGAGCCAAGCTGTGAGTTGGGGGCGGGGGCAGTCCCTGGCTCACTTTAGTTTGTGTTAGTTGATCAGTTGTGTCTGACTCTTTGTGACCCCATGGACTGTAGCTCACAAGGCTCCTCTGTCCGTGGGATTCTCCTGGCAAGAATACTGGAGTGGGTAGCCATTCCCTTCTCTAGGAATCTTCACAACTCAGGGATTGAACCAGTGTTTCTTGCATTGCAGGAAGACTCTTTACCGTCTGAGCCACCAGAGACGCCCTTACTTTAGTTACTGACTTGTCCTTTGTAGGACAGTGATATGGACTGGGTCTTTCCCTTTCTTACCTTTCCTGCACCATGCCCACACATCCACCAATCTGCTTTTATGGAGGGCTGGGGGAGTCAATTTTCCCTATTCTGGGGCAACGATTTTTCAACTAGTTTGGGAGGGAAGATTTCTAAGAATCTCTAGCAAGGGTGTGTGTGTGTCTGAGTTTTATAAAAGCAAATTCATCATCAGAATTTACATTGTTCCTCTGGAAATTCCCATTATATTTTTAATACAAAGCACAGAAAATAATAACCAACTGAGATGTTGGCTAGTAAGGGACAGAGAAGGCAGGGTATTAAGATTACAAATGTGCCTGAGATTTTGTGTGAATGAAAAGTTCCTTAGTGGAACATCCTTGTGTTTGCCATCTGCCTGGGATGCAAATAGTATGTGTTATGATCCACTTTATGCCTCTGGTGCATTTACTATTTTAAAGTTATGATAGAACAACGATATAATAGCAGCTATCTCCCAAAGCCACATGCCTACCATTTATTAAACGCTTCACATGGAACACTGTCCTAGTAACCCTAGGACAGTGAGGTGAGTATGACCATCATCACTGCATTGACGAGAAAACTGAGGAACAGAGAAGTTCAGTAACTCCCCCGGGCCAAATGAATAGTCAGGGACCTGAGTGGGTCTTTCCTCCATCCACTACATTATCTCACCTCCTGAGAGTCCATTTCACTTCTCTGGGTCGCAACTTTTCTCATCTGTAAAATAGGGATAAAAAATTACATCAAAAGACTGACTTGATGATTTAAAGGGATCATATTTGTAAAGTATGTAGGACCCTCCCCAACACATTGCTATGGATATGACCTGAGATGAATGTCAATGACACTCCTATACTCAGGCTGCTAGGAAGGGCCTACTTCTTCTTTTTTTTAATATTTATGTGTTTATTTTTGGCTGGACTGGGTCTTCATTGCTGGGCACAGGCTTTCTCTAGTTGCAACACGCGGGGCTACTCTTTGTTGAGGTAGTAGGCTTCTCATTGCAGTGGCTTCTCTTGCTGCAGAGCACAGGCACGTGGGCTCAGTAGCTACTGTTCTAGGGCTTAGTTTTCCTGTGTCATGTGGAATTTTCCTGGACCAGGGATCGAACCCATGTCCCCTGCCCTGGCAGGCAGATTCTTATCCACTGGACCACCAGGGAGGTTTAGGGAGGGCCCTCTTCTGAGTGGGACCCTGGGAAGATTGTGTTGCAGCTGAAAGTCAGGGGAAGGTGAGGGATGGGGTGCCAGGGGAAGCTCATTGATTTGATAAACTCCCCTCTGCATCTCAGCCCCTTCCCTGGCTCCCCTGGAGCTTATCCTCTGCTGAGCAGGGCCAGGGTCCCTCTGGGCAGGAGAGTCTGTTTTGGTCCCATTTCCATTACACACTTGGCTGAGCAGAGGCGGAGAGGAGCCAGTGGCCGCCAGGCAGTAATTAATTGCCTATTTGCACTCCTGCTGTCACCTAGATGGAGGATGCAGGGCAGTTCCCGCCTGGGCCTGGGCGGGTTGACGGCTGAGAGACGAGTGTCCCTCTTCTTCTGGCCTCTGCTGTCCCCTCTGAATCCATGCCCAGGCCATTTGGGAAGGAACTATGGCAGAGGAGAGGTGCCTTCTGTCCTCTGAGATACATATGTAAATGGAATCTAGAAAGACGGTACCAACGTTCCTATGTACAGGGCAGTAAAGGAGTGTGCTGTGCATGCTAAGTCACTTTAGTCATATCCAACTCTTTGCAACCCTATGGACTGTAGCCTGCTGGGCTCCTCTGTCCATGGGATTCTCCAGGCAAGAATATTGGAGTGGATTGCCAAGCCCTCCTCCAGGGGATCTTCTTCACCCAGGGATCAAACCCACATCTCTTGTGTCTCCTGAATTGACAGGTGGGTTCTTTACCACTAGCGCCACTTGGGAAGCCCTGCAGCAAAGGAGACAGACATGAAGAACAGATTTTTGGACTCAGTGGGAGAAGGAGAGGGTGGGATGATTTGAGAGAAAAGCATTGAAACATATACATTACCATATGTAAAATAGATAACCAGTGCGAGTTCGGTGCATGAAGCCGGGCATCCAAAGCCCATTCTGTGTGACAACCTGGGGGGATAGGCTGGGGAGGGAGGTGGGAGGGGGTTCAGGAGGGAGGGGACATGTGTACTTGTGGCCAATTCATACTGATGTAAGGCAAAACCACAATATTGTAATTATCTTCCAATTTAAATAAATAAATTTTAAAAATATTTAAGCAGAAAAGAAAAAAAAAAAAGCCTTGTGGTCCTGGTCAGTGGTACTTACTGACTTGTCAGCACCACCTTAAGTGCCGTGTCTTGGATGATTTCTCGAAGATAGTAAGGGTCACTTTAGCCTCTGAGAAGTGGCTATTGTGAAGGGAAAAAAATTCAGAACTCAGAGTTTTCGGACCCTGGGTTCTCATCCTGGCTTTCCCACCCACTGGCTGTGTGATTTTGGATATGGCACTTGCCATCTCTGAGCAGCCACTTTCCTCATCCAGGAAAAGAGGGAGGGGAGCAGGCAGTCATACGCCCAAGGACTTGTGCGTTTTTCTACCTCCAGAATCCATTCTCTTGGAGAATCATCCGCTCCCCTCCCCATTTCATAATAATCCTTCTCGGTTCCTATGGTATGGTGTCAACCCTGCAGATTCCAGAGACAGAAATTTGACCCAGGCCTAGCCATCAGCGTTCTCTGTGGGGCTTTTTAAAAATTTTTAGTTACTATTTATTTATGTGTCTGTGTCGGGTCTTAGTAACAGCATGTGGGATCCTCGTTGCGGCATGCAGGCTTTTCTCTAGTTCTGGCCCACGGGCTTTAGAATGCGCAGGCTCAGTCGAGGCACGTGGGCTTAGTTGCCCCGTGGCATGTGAGATCTTGGTTCCCAGACCAGGGATCAGACCCAGGTCCCCTGCATTGGAAAGTGAATTCGTAACCACTGGACCACCAGGGAAGCTCCTCTGTGGGGAATTTGTTTCTGAGCATGTTTGAGGAAAAAAATGCTGTTGGCGTGCATGCTCAGTCATGTCCGACTCTTTTACGACCCCATGGACTGTAGCCCTCCAGGTTCCTCTGTCCGTGGGATTTCCCAGGCAAGAATACTGGAGTGGGTTGCCATTTCCTTCTTCAGGGGATCTTCCTGACCCAGGAATCAAATCCAGGTCTCCTGCATTGGCAGGCAGGTTCTTTACCACTGTGCCACCCGGGAAGTCCAACTTTGAGGGTTGTAGGCGTACACAGTGGAAGTAATGCAGTTGACAGCACTTCGCAAGCCTCGGAGCACAAGGTATGTTTGTAAATAAAATCATTATCATCTCCATTGTCACCATAATCACCGTTATAGTCAGTAATATTATCATTATCATTGCTATGCCTGGGCCCAAAGACCTTTGCATGCATGAAACAGGTTTATTAATCATCTGGCAGGGGCTTGCAGGAGTCTTAGGTTAACTGGATCCTCAGTGAGAAAAATTAGCTGATCAATTAGTGATGTCTGCCCTGACTGTAGAAGGGGACAGTCCTTTGTGCTGATCATCCTTCATTCACCTCTCCTGTGTTGGAAATAAATATTCAAGGTTATGCGACACTTTCTGGTATTACAAGCAAATGCAAAATCTCAAACTAGAGACCAGAAAGGGGCCCAGAGGATACAGGGGTGAGTTCACATGGTCGAAGCCAGAGCTTATGGGAGGGCTTTCAGCACCAAAAGTTGGGAGCTCAGCCTGGATATGAAAGAGAATTACAGGCACGATCCTGGGCAAAAGAACTGGCAGACAATGGAAGATATGTAGGCTGGGGATCTGCAGTTGAACCCTCTCTGGTCTAGGTGGTACTCCATCTATCCGGACACTGCTGATGGGTGGATGTCTCATCCTCCATTTGGGAGTTTGTGTTTTGGCCAAGGCTGATGGCTTAAGCATTCTGCCTCTAAGAACAGCTCTGATGAGGACGCCCAAAAGAAAGGCTGCAGCTGAAGGCTCCCCTTCTGCAGCCCTGCGGCCAAGATTCGCACTGCCCCCTCAGCCTCACCACCTCCAGGGTTTCCATGACCCAGGTCCTCAACACAAATTCTCAAACAGCATCTGGCTTGACTCGGGGGACTTGTCCCTGAGTCCCCCCAAAGCTGCATCTTGAAGGATCCTGAATCTTTACAAATCAAGCACAGACAGGTCTGAGCAAAAAGTCTACTCCTGGTCACTGCTCTGGCTGGAAAAGTGGTGGAGGTTTTCTAACTGATGCCTCGTGAGAATTATTTTTACAATTTGGTGATGCTCAGACTACACATCAGGTGTAAGCTAAGCACTTCCTTCTCATGACTTCACTGGACTCTCACAGCAACCCTGCGGAGCAAGTACTGATATTAATACCTCCATTTTACCAAGGAGAAAGTCAAGACTCAGAGAACTGAAGTGCTTTGCCCAAGGTCACACAGCTAGTACGTAGCAAATCTGAGTTTCCACCCCAGCGCTGTCAAATCCCACATTTCTAGGAGCTCGGGGGCAGTGCCAAGCTCACCTCACTCCCGTGCATGCACCTCAGTTCTTATCCCCCAGCGTCTGAATGTCCAGCTGCCCCTCTCTGTAGCGGGCAAATGCTGAGATGGCACTTGGGGGCATCTGGGCTGCTTCTCATCCCCTGACCTGGGAAAGCTCTGGACAAGGTCTGGGAACAGGGAATGGCAAATGTGGAGGAGGCAAGGGAGCAGAGAAAACAAACTGGGAAGATGAGAGCTACAAGGTGAGACGAGTCACATTGCATTCTAAATATCAGGCTTCAGGAAGCCATTGATCACGACCTGGAACAAGGACATAGAGGGGGTTTCACCTTAGGTCATTTAGGTGCAGTGTAATGTGGGGAGAGGTTGCCACCCAAAGAAAGAGTGTCATGATCAGAAGAATAGGGGGAGAGTGATGTTCTAGCTTAAGGGTGAAGAGTTCTAGGAAGAGGTGACGCCTGGGTTGAGCCATGTGGGCCTCGATGGAGTTGTCCAGGTGAAGAGGGTATTGGGAGGGCAACTAACAAGGTTCAGAGGTGGCAATAGGTGCATTTGGGAAATTGCAAGTATTTCGTTGGCTGGAGCAGGGGTCAGTCCTAGAAAGGGACCAGGGCTTTCCATCCATGGGAGAGGGTCAAGCAGCTTAGGCTGGTGAAGAAGAAGAGGCCCTGGGATTTGGGAGCTGACCTGGCACAGAGCCAGACACTGCCAATCAGAGGGCATGGATGAGCTGGGGCTGGGGGTCCTAGCATCCACTTCAGGGTGAGGGTGGCAGCAGGGATCTGTGAAGAGGGGCAATGTGGTGACCTCACCGCATGGGTTGGGCCAGGGCTGGGGGGCCAAGGAGGGCAGTCTCTAGGGAAAGAGGGGACCTGGAGGCGGCTGGGCTGATGGGCTTGTGGGCAAGGACTCAGATCTAATAAAGTCCTGGAGAGCAGATGCCAGAGGGAAGCAGAGCAGACTGAGGACAGAGGAGGGAGGCACCTAACACGGCCCAAGGGAAGAGGGCTGGGAAGACTTCCTGGAGGAGGAGAAATCCTGGTGTTCCGCAAGATTAAAAGGAGACAG
The DNA here is from genome assembly GCF_002263795.3 of Bos taurus. Taxonomy (NCBI): domain Eukaryota; kingdom Metazoa; phylum Chordata; class Mammalia; order Artiodactyla; family Bovidae; genus Bos; species Bos taurus. The sequence continues at coordinate 67,515,223 of NC_037340.1, read as the reverse complement.
CTCTGCCTCAGTTCACAAACTTGTACACAGGGGCATTCTCGGGGCAGGGCTATGGCTCAGTGGGTAGGCATGAACAGTTCAGGCACTAGATACAATCCCTTTTCATCAAGGTCAGAATTAGCCCCTTGGCCAAGGGAAGGGATCTGACTACAGCCACTGGGGGGTGGGGAAGTGCGGATGGGTCACCAGCAGTTGTTTGGGGTGGCTTTGAAGCAGAAGGGAGACCAGTGAGGAGGCAGGTACAAGAATCCAGGTGAGAGGCAGTGAAGTTGAACCTCAGGCGGTGGCCTCAAGGAGGGGAAAGAGATGCTGTCCATGCTGGAGACTGATGGGTCAACAAAACCAGGCCAGGTCTGCTCACAAGGACTCGTGACCTAGTGGGGGAGTTAGATGTTTGGTCAAAAAATCAAGCAATAGCCAGAGGTGTGGAGTGCTGTAAAGGGAGCTTCTGGAGCTGTAACAGCCATTGTGAAAGGATGAGACTCACTCCAGGAAGCAGGAGGTGAAGACAGTGCTTCCGGAAGAAGAGCTAACAGCACATCATTAATGTGGAGCACAAGAAATCGTGTTCATCCTTAAGGTTCAGCCCATTGGACTACCTTTTCCAGAGACAAGCTCTCTTTCCCACACTCCCCCTGTCTTGCTTTACTCAGGACATTGTTGTTGTTCAGTCACCCAGTCATGCCCACTTCTTTGCAACCCCTTGGACTGCAGCATGCCAGGCCTTCCTGTCCCTCACCATCTCCCTGAGTTTGCCCAAGTTCATGTTCACTGAATCTGTGATGCCATCCAGCCATCTCATCCCCTGATGCCCTCTTCTCCTTCTGCCCTCGATCTTTCCCAGTATCAGGGGATTTTCCAGTAAGTCATCTGTTTGCATCAGATGACCAAAATACTGGAGCTTCAGCTTCAGCATCAGTCCTTCCAGTGAATATTCAGGGTTGATCTCCCTTAAGATTGACTGGTTTGATCTTCATGCTGTCCAGGGGACTTTCAGGAGTCTTGTCCAGCACCACAGTTCAAAGGCATTGATTCTTAGGCATTCTCAGGACATACTGATTAATATTAGATGTCCACCTGCCCCAACACCCTGGGCCTTCCAAGGCTGTGACTGTGACCCATTTGCCTTTGTACCTACCCCGCCACCTCCCATCCTGGCGCTGCCAGAGAGCTGATGCCACTAAGTGTGGCATTGGGGTGGGTGGACGCATTTGCCATCACTCTTGTCTTAGTTCAGATTCCTCCCAAAGCAAGAACTTGGGTGTAAGCAGTTTATTTGTGAGATGAACCTAGGGAGCTCAGTGAGGGAGTGGGAAGGGAGAAAGCCAAGGAAAAGAGGGTGTGCGGACGAGTGAGCTGCCGTGGTGGGCCACTGGGGCTCCATCCCATTAGAGACACTCTGAGGAATTATACAACATGACTCAGAATTGACCCACTAAAGGACAAAGTGGATTATTGATCCCCAGCTCTCCTGGCCCCCAGCATTTCCAAATTGCCCTGCGAATGGGCTGGGCCAAGTCTCATGGCACCAGAGAGCCTTCAGGATGGGGACAAAAATCAACCAGGCACTTGAGATGGGGAGTTGCCAGCAGACTCTGGAACGTCTGTCGAGGCTGGGAATGAGCATGGAGGTGGCCAAGGGAATGTGAAGTGAGGGCAATAACAGTCTGGAGACATTGCTCACTCCAGGCTCCAAGTCATCACCAAGCCTCTCTGTAACCATCTTCTGAGATCAAATACAGCTTCAGAATCCTCGCCATGATGCCCTGGGCAGCCATCTGCTCATCAGGGCATAGCATCTGCAATGCACATATTCACTGTTCTAGTGAAGATGCGTGGACTCACAGATCAGACCCAGAGCCTCACTTTCCACACTGGGGGAAAGGCTGGAATGCGGCTGTGTAGACTGAGAAGGGCTGGATGTGTGTCAGCGAGTGTCACTGAAGTGACCCCAGAACAAAGCCCCAAATCTCTTCTCACGGGGGCTGATCTTTGGGCAGCTGGGTCTCATCCTAGAGAGGCTTTTTTTTTTTTTCATACAGTCCATTCCTGTAGGAAATTTCCAAAGCAGATGGCTGGGCTGCCCCAGGGAGACAGGCTGGCTTTACCAGAGACCGGCGGCATCTGATAGTGCGGGCCGCGCTTCCAAACAGTCTGAGCAGAGGAATTCCATCCAGATGGAGCTGGAAGGAGGCCTCCACAACTGGAGCTGCTGGAGCTTTCAGCAGATCCTGCCCAGGCTTCCTGCTGCCTCCCCAGGCCAGGGGCTAAGAGGGTGGCCCTAGAAGTTGTCTCTGAGTGGAACTGCCAGGCCCAGGGGATCATACCCCATGTTCTCAAGAATATTTTGAATGTGGAGACTTCCAAGGATTCATCAAATTGATCAGGAATCTCAAACACCAGATTAGAAACAGGTGCAATGAGATAACCTCTACTTATTCCTCCAGTGTGAGCACAGACAGCTGTAGCCCCTCCTCCCACCCCCAAACCAGGGGAGGGTCTCAAACAGCCAATGGGAGGGGCAGCCTGGCTCTCCTCTCCCCAGTTGTTCTTCCAATGGGTCAGCTCCACCCAGCACCTCTTGACTCTTCACACTGAGGAGACTTGGGGTCCTTCCTCTTACCCATCATAGGCTGGGATCCCCAAGATGCCAGTCCTGAGACAAGGATTTTAATAGTAGGTGATCCTGGGAAGCCCAGTAGGAGAGCAAGCAAGAGAGGGAAGGGAAGCCAGCCAAGAAACAAACAGGAGAGGGATTATTGAGCAGGTATTGGTCAGGGCAGCTGGGGTTCAATCCCACTGGGGAGCCTGTGAGACAGTGCAGAACACACCTGTGCTGCCCAAGGAATGAGGAAGCATGGCATTTACTGCCCCCCCACCCCCCAACTGCCAAGCAGCATGAGCTGAGGGCAGCTCAGTGCTGAGGGTGGAATCCCAGGCCCTCAGGACTGCCCCAGGCACCGGCTCAGGGGAAGAGCCCTTAGGACACAAACTGAGATGGGGAATGCTCACAAGATGTGATGCCTGCTGCATCACCCTTCTCCATCTTTCCTCCCCTTTCTCCTTTTTCCTCTCTTCTTTCCTTCTTTTACCCTGAGATCCTTACTGTGCCTCATGTTCTTAGCATCTTTCCTAGGGTTCTTGGAATTGAATGTTTCTTCAAGTGTGGTCCCCTTGGGTTTTTGTTAAAAATATAGACACCAGGGCCCTACCCCAGTCCTACTAAATCAGTATCTTTGGTTACAGGCCTAGGAACCTGAGTTTAAACAAATATCCTGGGTGGATCTGATGCACATGGACCTTGCTAGTCCTAACCTAGACCTAACCCCATTACAGCAAGGGGGCAGCAGGGAATTGCTGGTCAGTTCTGGAAATCTTCAAGCCCTGCCTTTGCCCCTACCTGACCTCCTGCCTGCATCCTTGGGTTTGGTTGTTGCTGTATTACCCAACCCTTCTCTTCAGGGTCCTTCTCTCTTGACCAGTTCTTGGGTTGGCTGCCTCTTGCATGTTGCCTCTGCCCATGATGGGTCCTTCATAGGATTCAGGGCTTGGCCCTTCACTGAGGAGTCAAGAGGTAGTACTCGCTCCATCTACCATCCAGTCACATCTGCAACATCTGGCCAGGTGCATCTTAGGGTCCACAGGGAAAGAAATCAGATTTAGGTGTTCACACCAGCAGTCACAACAAGGCATCCTGCTAAAACTCACTGAGCCTGGCCGTGGCACTTAACTCCACCACAAACAGCACACTCTTTAATTCTTGGAGTGTCACACAGTCCAACCGAAGTCCATGTCCCTTTGTGCATGACCAGATGGCATAATTTAGCCATGTACAAACTCGGTGTTAAAATGTATGTGCATTAAACACATCCACAGAACAGAAGTCTCACAGCGCAATACCAAATGACATAGCAACACAACGTCTTGTGATAACACATGGCACACAAGTTGTCACAGCATGGAAAAAAAAAAAAACACTTTCAAGTCTTGTGGTGACATAGCCACACACCACATAATACAGTTGCACAGCAAGTTGGTGTCGAAAACACACACACACACATGCACACACCCACCCACACGCAACTCAGTCCATGGCAGCTAACATGGACTCTTACATACAAACAAAAAGAAGCCCGTATGGAACACAGCCCCACAGCAGCACACAGTCAAGGTCTCGGTTATAACAACACACCTTGTTGAAATAACAGCCTGGGGAACAGAGAGGCAGCAACACACGACCTAGCTCAACTGACTCAGCCATAGTCAGGGCAGGACAGACACAGGGGTGCAGAGGAGACTGATGGTGAGGGGAAAGGTTGCCTTTGTTTGAACAGATGTCTCCTAAAGGGCCAGAGGTGTTATTTAGCTGCTTTGATGAGCTAATGGATTCCAGTAGCTGTGAGCCTGGGGGAATTCATTACTGGCCCCATGAGCAATTGCTGTTCTTACACACTCTTCCACCCTCACTGGTTTCTCACTTCCTTGCTATAGCAGACAGCCTCCAGCTGCAAAGCCAAAGCCCTATTTGAACAAGAAGGGCAGAAGCCGAGCAAATATTTGTGTCTTCAGGCCTCACTTGGCACTTGCCGGGATGAGGTTTCCTTCTGGCATCAAGAGGAAACCTTTCCAGGCAGATTCTGTTGGACTTAGCCTTGGTAGGGGGCGGGGGCTCCAGGCCCTGTCCTGGACCTCTCATGTCGGGCTGGGATGGCCCCTCTCCCTGTCTCCCTGCACTCACCTCTTATCTGTTATCAGCCTTGAACACTTGTGCTCTAGACATACAGTGATTAACTCCAGAGAACAGGGGTCGAGAAAGTGGGTGTGTAATGGGGGCAAGGGGTCCCTGGGTGACAGAAGAGAACTCCAGGCCTGCTGAGACGAGTGGGCCCTGTTGAGGTGTGGGGGTCAGAGACAAGCTTCAGCTCCTGCTGCTTTGCCCTGTAGGCTCCGTGAGGGCCCCTCCCTAGTTGGAGGGGTTGCTCATTGTTCTCTTATCTCTCTGAACCAGTGACAGCCTGTCCTCCAAGGCTACTGATCATGTGGCATTGTTATCATCCTGTGCCTGTCACCAGCCAGGGTTGTGGGGCTGTTGATTTCTGATGAACAGCACCTGAGCGCCAAAGGGAATCTGTTCTTGGCCTTATCTCCGGCCTGTGTATCCTGCTTGGGCTCCACGTTCACCGTCCCAGTGGAGCCATCACCATACCAATAGCACTCCCTAGGGTACCCAGATAAGCGCTAGGTGTCTGTGCCCTGAGCTCGGAAGTCAAGGACTGTGGGGAGGGGGCAACACCCAGACTGGCATCTCCAGGCCAGGTCAACATCTCTGAGTATCTTATCTTTCTGAGGGGCACTGTGACAGTTATGATCATGCCCAAGGCACAGAATTTACTTTGGGGAATGTCCCCAGCTTCAACACTCACTAGCTGTGTGGGATTCCACATCTTTTCACTTGCTTGCCACCTCCTTCCCCAGCTGAACAAGGGAGAAAAACGAGTCAGCACCAAGGACAGCGCATTGGGAGTCTTTCCAAGGGGGGAAGGGAGGGAGGGAGGGAAGGAGGGATGGAGAAAGGGAGTAAAGAAAAGAGGGATAGAAAAGGTAGAGGATGGTGAGAGAAGGGGAAAGATTGGTGAGGGAAGGAGAATTATTTTGCAGGTCAAATAATGCTATGTTATTTAGGGGTCTGCACTTTTCAACTTGCCCAGTAGTTGAAGAAAAGTCTGGCTATTTGGCCAAGGCAGAATGAGTGAAGCTAAATTTTTCTGATCTTAGACAGGAAGGATTTGGGGCAATTAGATATTCCACATCAATATCAGCCAAAGAAGGAACTTGAAGGAAATGACAACAAAGTTAGTTGACTGCGTCATGCTCTGGGCTAAGTCTTCGTGTGCTGCAACTCATGTAATCCACCCATCAAACTTGTCATGTTGGTGCTATCATATCCCCCATATAACAAATGAGGAAACAGAATATGAGTGAAGCTTAATTACCAGCCTGAAATCACACTATAGCATATGCCAATGCCTGGGACTCGGGAAGAATGACATCCCTGCTTATTTTCCCCTCCATTCCAATCCTTCCTGACAACATCCTTCATCTTCTTTGAGTGTCCTGTATCTCTTTGAACTTGTCTCTCTATAACTTATTGGCTCATGTGTCCTCATGTTTGCAGAAGGAGACTCCTGGGCCTCCATCTTTTAGCTTAAAAAGCTCCTTTAGATTTTCCTGGGCTGGAATCAGCAGGGCATTGTTTGGTTCCCTATGTTCTGCAGCAGGGAGGTTGCTGACCCGGGAAGGACCTAGGGTCTGACTTGTAGTCACTCTGTGGCTGATCCTCAAGGAGGGGTGATATAAATAGGCCTTTGACAGCATCAAATAGAAGTACAGTTGATATATAATATTATATGTTACAGGTATACAATATGCTGCTGCTAAGTCGCTTCAGTCGTGTCCAACTCTGTGCAACCCCATAGACGGCAGCCCACCAGGCTCCCCCGTCCCTGGGATTCTCCAGGCAAGAACACTGGAGTGGGTTGCCATTTCCTTCTCCAATGTATGAAAGTGAAAAGTGAAAGTGAAGTTGCTCAGTCATGTCCGACTCCTAGCGACCCCATGGACTGCAGCCCACCAGGCCCCTCCATCCATGGGATTTTCCAGGCAAGAGTACTGGAGTGGGTTGCCATTTCCTTCTCCAATGTATGAAAGTGAAAAGTGAAAGTCAAGTCGCTCAGTCGTGTCCGACTCTTAGCGACCCCACGGACCGCAGCCCACCAGGCTCCTCCATCCATGGGATTTTCCAGGCAAGAGTACTGGCGTGGGGTGCCATTGCCTTCTCCATACAATATAGTGATTCACAATTTTTAAAGGTTATATTCCATATATGGGCTTCCCAGGTGGCTCAGTGGTAAAGAATCTGCCTGCCAATGCAGGAGACGCAGGAGACTCATGTTCGACCCCTAGGTCAGGAAAAAACCCTGAAGTAGGAAATGATAACCCACTTCAGTATTCTGGCCTGGAAAATTCCATGGACAGAGGAGTCTGACGGACTACGGTCCATGGGTTGCAAAGAATTGGACTCGATTTAGCACAGATGCACTGTATTCATAGTTAGGATTAAGGATTGGCTATATTCCATAAATACATCCTTGTATTTATATAGTATAAGGTTTTATTCAAACTAAATGGCAGCTTTCACACCCATGTGTCTTTAGAAACTAAATTTTAACTTTAATTTACTTGTACATTTTGAAAGTTAATGTATAATTTACATTCAATAAAAAGCACAACTCATAAAAGAAAAAACCAGGTTCAGATTCTGGTTCAGTGACTCTCTAGTTATTTGACCCTGGGAAAATCACTTAGTATTTTCATCTATCTGAAGACAGTTAAAATTGAGAGATCTGTTTAACTCCCAAGTTGACAAGTCAAGTAAACCACTGAATATAAAGGACCGGACTGCAAAGCAAGGATGGGGCTGGAAAAATTAACATGGGAGCCCTTGTCTAAGTGAAGACGCTCAGTCATGTCCTACTCTTTGCGGGCCCCATGGACTGTAGCCTACCATGCTCCTCCATCCATGGGATGATGTTAAAAGCTATGAGAATGAGCTCCCTGCAGGAAGTTGGGAGAGAGATGTGTTACTTTGAACAAGTTGCTCAACATCTCTGTGTCTGTTTCCTTATCCTCAAATTGGGGGTGATAATAGTACCTCCCTCATTGTATTGTCCTGAGGGTAGGAATGAGATAACTCCTATTCAAGTACTTAGGATCTGATTGATATATGTTCAGTACGGAGACTAATACTATTAATCTTTACCTAGCCCTTCAAGACAGGTATAATCAACCCCATTTTACAGAGAAGGAGACTGAGGCTCAGAGAGTCTAAGGTTTCGTGGCAAGTATGCAACAAATCAATGTCTATATACAAATTCCATGCCACACAGCCTCTAGCCTCTGGAGGAACACTACATGAACTCATTAAAAAATTTCAAGGGATGAGTTTATGAGTCTTGCCAGAAAGGACAAGGCTGACCTTCCAGAAGGCAGTGGTAGCAAACTCTGGGCTTGGAAGAAGGTGTCATTAGGAAGAGACTACCATAATCTTCAGGATGAATTCCTGTGACAAAACCTCAAATTATGTGCACACTCAGTTTCCCATCTCACATGTATGAATGTCTCCTTGGCAGTCACTGTTCTCAGTGATCCCAGCTCCTCCTAGTTCCAGAAGCCAATGAAGTAATGTCTCTGCAAGGAGCGACTTAAAGCCTGTCCCGTTTGCCTTCTCAGATGAGTCAGTGAGGCAAAAAATTCAGACAATAAAGAGAGTTAATGACAGGCCTCCCTAGCTGGCTGAGCTGGCCCCTGGGGAGAAGGAGTCAATGCGCTTCTGTCACAGCTGTGCTGGCTTCTCCATTTCTTCATCTCCTCGCTCCCATGCAGCCCCCTTGCCTGCCTTGCTTCCTGCCTTGGACATTGATTGCAGCAACTCAAGCAGCAAAATGAGACTTTGCAGACTCTGGGACATCTCTAGGTCAGTGGCAGGAGGTGAGGGGTGGCTGGGGAGGCAATTTGGTTCTCTTGTAAGTGATTGCACAACTTCCCTAGCTCCTCAAAAAAGGAACTTCCTTGTAGCCCCATGGAGATGATATACAAGGAGGATCCCTGGAACTCACGGTTAATAATACAACTAATAATAACTAGCACTAAGGTGGGGAGGTGTTATTATGGCAGACACTGTATCAAACTTATTATTAATACATACGGTATCTCATTTAGTTCTTAAAACAGCCTTCCAATGCTGGTACTATTAGTATTCCCATTTTGCAGACGAGAAGACTGAGCACAGAGAAGTGACATTGTTTTCCTAAGGTCATACAAGTTGGTAGATTTGGCTTGCTTTCTTAAGTCTTTATTGAATTTGTTACAATACCGTTTGTTTTACATTTTGGTTTTTTGGCTGGGGTGGGGGGCATGTGGGATCTTAGCTCTCTGATCAGGGATCAAACCTGCACCCCCTGCATTGGAAGGTGAAGTCTTAAGCACTGGACTGCCAGGGAAGTCCCTCTTTTTAAAATATATTTTTTATTGACGTAGTTGAATTACAATGTTGTGTGTTAATTACTGCTGTGACTCACATGAGTCACTTTGCTATACAGCAGTAATTAACACACATTGTAATTTGTATATATTAACACACAACATTGTGTACACACACACACACACACGCTTCCTTTTTCATTTTCTTTTCCATTATGGTTTATCACAGGATACTGAATACAGTTTTCTGTGCTACACAGTAGGACCTTGCTGTTTACCCATTCTGTATATACCAGCTTGCGTTTGCTAATCTCAAACTCCCAATCCAACCCTCCCCTCCCCTTGCCCCCTTGGCGATCACCAGTTTATTCTCTATGCCCTGATTCTATTAATATTTCTGTTCCATAGATAGGTTCATTTATGCCATCTTTTAGATTCCACATATAAGTGGTATTATGTGGTATTTGTCTTCTCTTTCTGACTTATTTCATTTGTACTTGGTAGATTTGGGATTCAAACCCTGGCCATTATTACTCCAAGGCTGAAGCTGGACTGCTTCTCTCCTTACACTTTGTCCTGTAGAACAATAAATAAGTTTCACTAATTAATTAAAAAATTAGCCAGTCTGGCAAGGTAATGGTCACTAAGCCAGGTGTCTATTATTCCCGTGTTGGCACTGTATCTTTTCCAGTAAAACCTGAGGTTGGACATTTTCTTGTTACTCACTGAATGACATGGTTGATATTCTTGAGTTTGTGGTCAACTCAACTCTTCAAATCTTTCTCATATGAACTGGGATTGAATCAGTATTGTCTGACTTGAAATCACACAGAACACAAAGGTCTCAAGAAATTTTACTGACATAAGGAATTGGCAGTAAAGAAACCAAAACAGGCATATTGGATTTAGGTTGGATTTTGCTTTTTCCTTTTTTTCCCATTTAAATCAAGGTATAACTGACATACAGTAAAATGTACTGATCTCAAGTGTACATCCCACTCAGTTACTTCTCACTCAAGTCAAAATAGAGAATGTTTCCTTGATAGGATTCCCATATAGGAATCCCAGTCAATTTCTCTACCCCAGAAGTGATCCCTATGGGTTTCACTTTTAAATTTTAAGTTTCCACAATTATAAATTATCAACTTTTGCAAAATGAGATTTTCAAGTATCCTGGAAATTAAAATTGTTCAATTTTCTTTTTTCTCAATTGTTTCTAAGCTTTGAAAATCTGTTTTCTTCCTGATATTTGACAACTTTTATTTTTAAAATACTTTATATATTTGTATTTGAGTATTTAACTTGTTTGAAATTTGTTTGATGAACCCCCTGATGTGAAGGTCAAAGCATACTTTTTCTAACCAATTACCATTTTGCTATTTATTGACCATTTCTCTCTAAATTGTTCTTTGAGAATTCGTTTATTATAACTTAAATTGTTATATGTTAACACATTTCTCATCCCCAAATTGGAATGCTAATGACACCCACCTCATAAAATGAGTGTGAATATCGGATTATGTGGAATAAATTAAGTATAGGATCTGTCACAGTCACAGTTCTGGCACACAGTAGGTCTCAACAAGTGGCAATTCCATCCCTTCCCACCCACTCCCATAGACATGCTCCTCCCTCTTGTTTAAGGCACTATAACTATGGAAAAAGGAAAAACTTTCTTACAAGACTGTCCAACAGGCTAACCTGGAGGTCAGATGTGCACCTAGAAAGTAGAAGACCTCTGATTTGGGTATTTATAGAGATGCTATGTATCTTCCGAGGGCTTGGCTGATGGGTCAGTTACTCCCAAATGCCAGTTTTGAAAATGACGCCAGTGCATGATGAAATTTTCTGTGGCCCTTAATGAAATTACAGAGATAAGGACAATGAAGTGAGTTTTCATAAATCTATTTTAGTCAACTGTATTTTATTCTGAGATTATGGCCTTCTGCTTTTTCAGTTTTTAAATGTGCTGGGTTTTATCAAAAAATGGAAAGAGTAGGTGACTGTTGATGTTTTTGAATGTCTTTCACTTGAAATTGTCCTTGACTATTTTCTGGCTCACAAAATCCTTAAATCTTGAAATATCAACTTTGAGGTTCCTTGAAACACCTACAAAACAGGATTCACTGATAATTAGTTGATCTTTTTTTCAATTCTTCAGAGAACCATCCACTATATATAGTAGGTGATAAGTAACTTTTGCAGAATTACTGAATAAACAATATTGTAGTATAACATCTGGCTGTGTGTTTATCACTGACTGGAAAGAAACTGTTGCAAGAGGCCAAACTTGGCAGACTGAGAAGTATGCACCAGGCATTTAGCTCTGACAAGCTTTCCTCTCATCTAGCCGGCAGCACCTCGGACAGCTCAGCTACAATTACACGGATCTCTGAGGAAACCTATTTAAACACAAAGGCATTTTTACATTATCTTTTCTCTACTTCATTATTTAAATAAAAATCTCTTGTTCACACACAAGGCTTTCTCTTTGCTCATTTAAAACTCGCTCTCGGATTGTTTGCCTCATGGTCTGCAATTCCCCAGCAAAACAGTCAGCTCCAACTCTGAGCTTCAGAAATGCCAATTTTAATTAAAAGTGCAATTTTCAAATCCACCTAAAGCTCAGCTAGGATATGGCACGCTTGCTGCCCTGTGATCTTTCTGGCTTCCTTGTTGATTAAAATGGGTGCTGTTCTAAGTGCTTTGTCAAATCTTCACAAAAATGAGACGAAATTGACATTTACACCTTTATACCAGCAAGAAAGTGATATATTAGATTCACCTCTGTTGCCATAAAAGCTTACTTCTGGTTTAAGGGCAGCAAGAGGCCAATAGGTCCCTAGTGATAAGTCTGTTTTTATGCTTCAGCTTTAAAGGCTTTCTCTCCAGCTGGTGGTGGGGTAGGGGAGAGTTACTATGTCATTTCCCCATTGACTTCTCCATCTCTGTCTTCCTAGAGTTCCCTTTGTAGCTATGCAAGGACTTTGAGCTTTTAGGGTAATGGTTCTCTAACTTTAGTGAATATAAGAAAAGCACAAAAGGTTCTCTTAGAAGCTTCATTGGCTTCTAGAGACTCTGATTCAACAGTTTTGAGCATGACTCCAGAATCTGAATTCTAATGAAGCACCCAATTATTCTGATGAAGGAAGATCATACTCTGAGAAGATTAGTTCTAGCAATTCCCATAAAATTTGCTACAAAGATCAAAGCTGTAGAGTGGGTGAGAAACGCTGTGTAGGGAATGCAGGAGTGTGGGACCCTGTCCAGATCTAATTATTTGCTTTCTAGTGTCCTTGAGCAACTCATTTCCCCTCTCTGTTACCACTCCTCTATCTTTATAGATGAAGGATGCTGACTCCAGTTCCTGAGACACCTCCAGTCCTATCAGCAGGCTGGGTTTCTCATGGACGTGACTGAAGTTGAGACCCAGGAACTGAGGCTATAGTTTTGGGGTATTTTTTACCCCTTTAAGCAAAAATTGTGAAATACACCACACATCTAGAAAAACTTATGACATGAAGGCACACAGTTATTTAATAATTCTAAAGTAGGCATCTATGTAACTACCACCCAAATTAAAGAATGGAACACTGCCTGAAACTCCCCATGTGATCCTTTATAACTATGCCCTCACCCTTCGCCTAGAACAAGTCACTATTCCATCTGCTATGGTCAATTATTTTATATTTTAAATAGTTTTACCACTTTTGCATGCATCCCAAAATAGTATCTTAGTTTTGCCTACTGTGGATTTTATATAAAGTGTGAAAATGAAAGTCGCTCAGTCGTGTCCGACTCTTTGCAACCCCATGGACTATACAGTCCATGGAATTCTTCAGGCCAGAATACTGGAGTGGGTAGCCTTTCCCTTCTCCAGGGGATCTTCCCAATCCAGGGATCGAACCCAGGTCTCCCGCATTGTAGGCGGATTCTTTACCTGCGGAGCCACAAGGGGAACCTGAGACTATTGGAGTGGGTAGCCTATTCCTTCTCCAAGGGAATCTTCCTGACCCAGGAATTGAACCAGGGTCTCCTGCATTGCAGGTAGGTTCTTTACCAACTGAGCTAGGCTCATATTTATTTTTTGCTGTCAATATTAGAAAGATTTATCCACGCTGCTATACATAGCTATAGTTCATTCATTTTTGCTGCTGTATAATATTCTTCTCGTGATTATACCACAGTTAATTATTCTATTTTTAATGAGTATTTGGGTTGTTTCCAGCTATTAGCTACTATAAATCATGCTGCTATGATCACTGTGTATGTGTCTTCTAATGTCATGTACACGACTACCTCTGGAAATAAATGGATTTGCTGGGTCATAGGGCTTGCTGATCTCCAGCTTTGCTAGATAATGCCCAACTGTTTTATAAAATGTACCAGTCTGAACCTCTTATTATAAATGACTGAGAATTTATGGTTCTCCTCCTTCTCTCCAGAATTTTATGGATACTCTTTCTCTTTCCAGAGTCTTTGAACATGCTGATCCTTCCTCTTAGAGTGTTCTCTTTCCCTATTTTGTTATTTATCTTGCTAACTCTGCTGCTGCTGCTAAGTCACTTCAGTCGTGTCCGACTCTGTGCGACCCCTGAGATGGCAGTCCACCAGGCTTCCCCATCCCTGGAATTCTCCAGGCAAGAACACTGGAGTGGGTTGCCATTTCCTTCTCCAATGCAGGAAAGTGAAAAGTGAGAGTGAAGTTGCTCAGTCGTGTCTGACTCTGAGCGACCCCATAGACTGCAGCCTACCAGGCTCTTCTGTCCATGGGATTTTCCAGGCAAGAGTACTGGAGTGGGGTGCCATTGCCTTCTCCATGCTAACTCTAGGCAGTCATTAAAGACTCTTCCTCCTGGCAGTCTTCTCTGACTCCTCAAATCTGGGTTATGTGCCCTCCATATGCCTATGACTCCCTTCATTGTCCCCTCCATAGTCTGCATCACATATATTGTAACTTCTTATTCATCTGCCTGTCTTATCCCCTCCCCTGCACCCATATACCAGACTAAAGGATCTCTGAAGGCAAGGTGTGTACCTTGATCTAATATAGTGCTTAGCACACAGCTCAGTAGATGATTATTGAATGAGTAGAATCCATTTCTCCCCTCAACTCATGGCTCCTCTCAACCATTGGGAAGCCAGGTGAGTATTAAGGCTTTTCAGAGAATTGTTGCCAAAACAACAAATAATAACCCTGGGGAAATTAATTGTTAGATCTGGCTCTTTCATTAGTAGCTCATCAAAGGGCTCTGAGCCCCGAGGGGGACTCTTAAGGATAAGTAACCAATCAGCATGGAAGAAAGGGCATCTTCCTGCCATCCCCCCACCGCCACCACCACAAACACACAAACAGATACACCTCCTGCGAATTGCTGGGCTTGGCCATTTAACACAGTTATTACCAACTTCCACTTAGTGAATTATGAGAAACAGCCTCAAGAGAGCTTTCAAAGATCTTCAAATGGATGTTTAAAAGCCTGCGGTTTCTCAGACAGGCTCAGCTAATGGCATTTATTACTTGGAGGATAGGGTATTTACATAAAGCGGGATTTTTATTATAATAATCAGATGGTTCCCAAGAGGGAGGACAGAGAGGAGAGGGGAGAGTGGAGATACAAACATCCTATTTGGATGGATGTCAAACTTAGGAAAGGGGCCGCGTGGGGGTGACCCTGGGGCAGGAGAGGCCAGGTACAGAGAACAAGAGAGTCAGCACGCTGGACAGCTCAATGTGTCTGTCAACGGATCTGTTGATCGGCATACTGTCTGACACTTTTTTCCTACTAGGGTCCTTCCTGTAATTATTTATGGCATGTTCCTCATTTATCCCAGCTATAGTCTGGGCTGAAGATAACCCAGGGTATTCACTAACTCCTGGCTTCATCAGTAGATCTAGGGATTCCTAAGCACTCATCTGCACCACAGTGGTCAAGATGAAGATGAATTAAACAAGTTGTTGCTGACTTCAAGGGCCTTGAATTGGTTATCTGTTTCTGGATAATAAACAACCCCAAAAAAACTTGCAGGCATAAAATAATCATTATTTATTGTAATTCTGCTGATTGCGTGATTCTCCCACTGGCAGTGCCTAGGTAATTTATGCAACTGTAACCAGCAAGTGGATCCTTTGGGGCTGGGGGATAAGACAGTGTACAAATTTAATGAGAGTGATTCCAGGAGTGAGTCTGGAAAACGTGTCTTCCAGGTGGGCAGCTCTGAGCAGAAGATTTTAGGAAAAAGAATCAGCATGTAAACAAAGGTATGAACCAACTGGAGGCTGTTTGGGAGCCATGGAAATTGGAAAGTGGTTCTGACCAGATTATCAAAGGGAGAATGATTTCAGATGACTCTGGGGAGGTGCGTAGGGCACTGGATATTAAGTAAGGAACTTAGCCAGTATCTTATGGATTTTGAGGAGACCTGGCATAATATAATAAATATCATTTAGAAGAATAATTACCAAATAAATATCAAGTACACTATTGAGCATTGGACATATGGCATTATCTCACCTAATCCTTGCTATGATTGTCAGTTTACACATAAATAAGCTGAGGTTTACCCAGGGTTGCATAGTTAATAAGTGCTAGTGGTGTGATTCAGAACTCAGATGGTCTGGCTTTAGAACTGGTTGATTTAGTTACTATATTCCATAGTTGTTATGGGGGGGGGGCGGTTGTGGATCTTGGAGTTGGGAGTGGGACTGGTAATGAGAAATAAGGCAAAATTAAATTTTCATTTCAGAAAAAGGGGGATGTTCCATAATTAAATAAATATGGAGAACACCGGATTAAACAAAG
This sequence comes from Bos taurus, assembly GCF_002263795.3. Taxonomy (NCBI): domain Eukaryota; kingdom Metazoa; phylum Chordata; class Mammalia; order Artiodactyla; family Bovidae; genus Bos; species Bos taurus. The sequence goes on along the minus strand of NC_037340.1, from coordinate 67,499,381 downwards.
TTTAACAGGTTTCTTTACTGCTGCACTTCTTGGAGCCTAATGTGAAACACTAATACTCAACTGGAAAGTAAGCTCCATAAGTGCAGGGCTCTTGGCCTCTCATCGACAGTTCTTCCAATTTCCAACAGCCAGAATGGTACCAGACATACAGTAGTAGTTCAATAAACATGCACTGAATTAATTAACTGATTTGAGAATCTCCAAGGGCTTCCATATTCCAAAATTATTTAACTACAGAATAGCCTTTTACCAAGGCTGTTTTCCCCTAGTGAGCCTTCAAATGACAATAATGCTCTGTGGAATACAATTGAGAAGTTCAGCCTTAGAGTACATAAAAATTAAATCTAACTTTAATGTGTATCCACTGTGTCTCAGACACTCTTCTTCATTTACCCACTTGTCCGTGCCTCTGCATGCTAAGTTGCTTCAGTCATGTCCAGTCTACTCTTTGCGGTCCTATGGACCATAGCCTGCCAGGTTCCTCTGTCCATGGGATTCTCCAGGCAAGAATACTGAAGTGGGTTGCTGTGCCCTCCTCCAGGAGTCTTCCTGACCCGGGGATCGAACCTGAGTCTCTTACGTCTCCTGCATACCACTAGCGCCACCTGGGAAACCTGTCCATGCCTTTAGGAAACATGAACTGGGAGCTTGCCACTCATTGGATCCCCTACAAAATACCAACGGACAATGATAAGAAGACATGTCCCATGCCCTCAGCCAGGGAGCATTTTCTCATTTTATATAGGATTTAATTTTATGGATTTGCAACAATCTTGAACAGTTTTCTACCTCATTAGAGATGTGAAGCTCAGAGAGATGAAATGACTTTCTTAAGGTCTTAGCACAGTCAGGTGAAAACTGCTGGCCCTTGCATGATGGACAGCCCTCTCCCACTCACAGGTGGAGCAGAGGGAAGCAGTGGTTGGCTTGGAGAATCCCACTCCATCTACACACTAGGATCCTGGACAATCGGGGGCCAGGGCTGCACTGTCCCTTCAAACAGGTAAACTGAGGTTGCCACTGTTTCTTCCTGCTGCAGGAATAAAGTGTTTCTCAATGGCTGGACCATGCAGCAGAATTCTGAGCTAGAGAAGCAGCGGGCCCCAGACTGTAACGAGGATGTCCTGGGCTACCCAGTGGGTGGGTCCTGGCTTCAGGCGATTCCTTAGCCGACACACAAGTCTTCCTGCTGTGGGGGCAGGTGAAGTATGTGGGAGTTCCTTTCATTATCAAAGGGCCGGGCCCCACCTCCCATGGTCATACAGGCACATGCATGTAGGACTATGCACACTTGTCCAGAGACAGGCATGAACATGCACCTGGGGACTCAAGCACATAGGCACACAGACAGGCACACCCACAAAAGGGCACAAAAATGCAGGTGCACACAGAGCACACCCACACAGATGCACACGCAGAGGCCTGTACACTCGTCACATACCTGATGAGTCACATACCTGACAACCATCCCTCACTCTGCAGCACTCCATGCTAAGTCCTTCCCTGGAAAGATATGAGAGGAGGTGACGGGATGAGATAAGGCCAGGTACCAAGGCATAGTGGGCCCATGAGAATCGGTGACATGCTGTCCCTAGACATGGCAGGTCTGGCCCAGGCTGGCTGCTTACAAGGTTCTCTCCTTTCAGCCACAGGTTGTCCACTAAAGCACTGGTCAGCAGACCTGGACTCTTGGAAGTGCCAGCTCTTATAACAAAGTAATCACCTTGACAGATGGAAGAGCTTAAAAGAAGTTCCCCAGGATCAGGGTACTTGTGTAACCCTATTTAACATCCCTTAAATAAGCTGTGTGTGTGCTAAGTCACTTCAGTCATGTCCAGCTCTTTGCGACCCCTGGCCCGCCAGGCCCCTCTGTCCATGGGGATTCTCCAGGCAAGAATACCGGAGTGGGTTGCTGTGCCCTCCTCCAGGAAATAAGTAAGTTCCATCATTTTGGGAGTCAGAGTAGTCACATCACTCATTTCCTAACATTAAATGTGATCAGTTTCAAATCCCCATCCAGCTGGCCAGGAAGAAAATTCAACTAGTCAAAATTGAGCTTCCCTCTTCACCTCCACCTCTGCCAACTGAACTGAGGTCCTAAGGGTTTACTCAGAGCAGGTCATCTGGGGAGAATCCTCTGGTTCTCCATTCCCACTGGCCATTATTAAAATGCTCTTTGTCCAAACTCACATATAGTTATCCCTCTGTATTCATGGGGGACTGGTTTCAGGACCACCCCAGAATACCAAAATCTGTGGATGCTCAACTGTCTTGTGTAAAATAGCACAGTACAGCCAACCTTCTGTATCTGAGAATTCTGTATCCATGGGTTCTGAATTTGTGAATTCAAGCAACTGGCAGATATTGAGGGCTGACTGTAGTCCTTGAAGCCATGTGATTCTGAGGTCTGAATGTCAGTCATATACACAGGGACCCTTGTTGGGTCTGAAAACTCTGATGCCTTTCCTACAGAGAGGCTCCCAGGTGGGCTTCCTTAGCATTCCAGAGTTCTAGAAGTGGGTGTGCAGATTGTCATACACACATACACACACTCCCTGGATGAGACTCTAGAGTGTCCTGGAGAACAATCAGTTAAAAAGAGTCACTGAAATATAAATACGTCTTCCTTTATCAGCCCGACTCTCCAACAAAATTGATCGACTCCCAGCACACTTAATTCCAATGAAACGCACGTTCTCGGTGCTATAAAAATGACTTTATCACGGTCAAGAAGAGAATGATTAAAAGAAATGAATATGTGGGTGATTGAATACAGGATGTCCAGTGACAGTGCAGTGGAGGACGAAGATTGCTATCTCGGTTCAGCCTCTGCTGGGTTTACGGTCCTCCCAGGGGCTGCCCCATCTCTGAGCAGAGGTGGGATGGCCACAGAGTAAATGCTGCCCTGGCCACACCTGGCAGCCATCACGCGGCACACACATCACAATCACCTGGGCTGGCCTGGCCACCTCTGGCCTCCTGTTGCGGTCAGCACAGAGAAAGCACGGACTGAGGACCCTGGGGTCAGACTAAGGGGGTCGGAATGCCAGCTCTCTCATGTAATAGCTGTGCGGCCTTACATAAGCTGGCTAACCCCACTATACCCCACTTTCTCCTTCCGGAAAATGGGAATAATGATAACAGGAGGGTTTCACTGAGTTTGCTGTTAAGATTAAATGTTGTAACATACCTGAAGTAGAGTGATGGACCCAGGGGAGGCCAGGGCTGACTGACTTGGTGTTTGTGTTTTCACTCGGATCTGTGCTTGCCTTCCTGAGCTTGGGCTTCCCTTATGGCTCAGCTGGTAAAGAATCGACCTGGGTTTGATTCCTGGGTTGGGAAGATCCCCTGGAGAAGAGAAAGGCTACCCACTCCAGTATTCTGGACTGGAGAATTCCATGAACTGTATAGTCCATGGGGTCGAAAAGAGTCGGACATGACTGAGCCTACCAGGCTCCTCTGTCCATGGGATTTTCCAGGCAAGAGTACTGGAGTGGGTTGCCATTCCAGGGATGGAACCCAGGTCTCCCTCATTGCAGGCAGACACTTTACCGTCTGAGCCACCAGGGAACATATGATCCCTGGGAAGGGATGATCTCTTGGGACGGGATCATCTTAGCTGGGAGGAGCCTGGCATGTGGGTGGAAGAATGCCTGTCTCCCTGTAGATCCCTGCTGCCCTCCGCTACAGTCCCAGGTTCTTTGCCCAGAATTCAAGGCCCTCCAAGATCAAACTCCATCCACCCCTGCTTCGGGCATTGCGGACTCACCTCCTCCAGGAGGTCTTCCCGGATCTCGCCAGGCGAGTCTGAGGTCCCTGCTCTGGAGCTGCCAGAGTGCCTGAGAATACCTCCCGATCTTAAAATAGGGAGATCCGCACTGAATGAAGCAGAGGGAGAGCTGTGGGCTAGGAGTGGGGAGACTCGGGTCCTGGGGCTTGGCGTAGGACTGAGCAGAACTCACCCCCAAACCCCCTTCCCATTCTCCACCCGGGGCAGGAAAGGAGCTGGGCCGGGGGCTCCAGGTCGGCGACCACGTGCCATCCCCAGACCGGCATTCGCCCGGGGCTCCCGGGCGCAGAACAAAGGGCCCGGGGCTGGGCCGCGGCGGAGCGGAGCGCCCCCAGCCCAGCCCTCTGCGCTTGCGCCCGGCGTGCGCTAGCCACTCGCTGGGCCCCCAAGGTTGGGTCCCGGTCCGGGTCCAAGTCCGGGTCGAGGTCTCGCGCCCCGGAGGGGCTCCTGGGGGAGGATTTGGGGCGGGCGTGGGCGGGAGATCAGCAGGTGCTCCCTCGCTCGCTCCCCACACCCCCAATCCGGCCCCCTCCCCCGCACCTTCCGCGGACAGTTAGAAGCATTGCTTTGGTTTTGCTGACCCGCTTGGAGCCGAGTAGAAAATTATCTGTTGCCGCGAAAATAATTAAAGGTGGTGCCCGTGGGGGCGCGTTAGAGTTCCCTCCCTCCCCGCCCTGGGAGAGTCGGGGACCAAGAGGGAGAGGAGCTATGCCTGGGGACCCCAGAGGCCCCAGAACCTGCCAAACTGGACCCAACCTCGTGTGTTTCCGGACATACAGGGCACTGGGTGGGCCATCCTTTCTGACTCCCCTGGTTTAACAAACCCTGAGTCTTCACCATGGCGACGAGACCCTGGGGGATCAGCCCCTGCTCCTGCCGCAACCCACACTGACCACGGTGCCCTTTAGTGTCCCCACGCCTTCAGTGTCCTTTCTGCTTCCTGGACATGCTGATGGCTTTCATGATCTAGGGTCTCTGCACGTGTTCCTCCTTCTGTGTGGAAAGCTGTGGACCTCACTCTACCATGACTGGCTCCTACCCTCTCAGCTGAATGTCACCGCCTCCAGAAGCCCTCCCTGAACATCCTTTTGGAAGTAGAATTCCCCACTACCTTTTTAGTCCCTATGCCCCCTGTTGCTTTCCTTCTCTTTCAAGACATGTGTCAAATTTTGTAATTAGACATTGATTGGTTTAAAGCTTCCTAAGAGCATGGCAGTCTGTCCCTCACTACCCCTTTCTTAAGTACCCACCTGAGTGCCTGGCTTCCCCTCCTCCTTTTTCTTCCTGAGAAGTGAAGCTTCAAGGGAACCCCTGATGGAAGAGAAGGTGGCGGGGTGGACAGGTCAAGAAGTGCATCTCCTTGGCAGGTCCGGTCAGGGAAGGTGGGTTCTCAGTGTGGGCTGGTTTTCTCTGACCTGGCTCCTGAGGCCCCCATGGCCATTCCAGCCTTAGGTTCCAAGTGCCTGGCACAGAAGGGTTCACCGTCCCCTACAGGAGCTACTAACCACGTGGCCAGTAGCCATTTGAGCCCCACTAGAGATGTGAAACAAGCATACAATGCAGACTGAACTTTGAGTGTGAAGGAAAGAATGTAAAATAGCTCATTAATGACTTTTTATATTGATTCTGTGTTGAAATGTTGACATGAATATTTTGGATCCATTAAGTTAAATAAAATATATTCTTAAAATTAACTTTACCTGTCTCATTATTTTTTTAAATATGGCTACTAAAAATGTAGAATGATATACGTGGGTTACATTTGTGACAGCCATATATTTTCTTTGGATGGTGCTGAGCTGAGTGTCTGATTGACTCCATAGGTCTGCCCCTCAGCTCCTGGCCAGCCACATTTAAGGGGAGGGGAATAAATGCTACCACTTGACAGTGAGTGTCCAGAAACTGGGGGGCCAAACTGAACAGCCCATTTCTTCCAGCCGACACCTAAAGATGGGCCGCTGTGTCCTTCGCCTGCGGGAGAGTGGGAGCAAACCCAGATGGGTTTCACATGGATCGCCTGCCTCTTCCCACTTCTTGTAAATTTTCACTGACTCCATTGAGCACTGAGTTGGTTCACCTCCAACCTCCATTCCCTCATTCTCCCTCTAATACAACCAGCCACCTCTCTACAAATTTGAGTTGAGTTCACAATGGATTCTTCCATATTGCAATAGTATGTTACTATTTTGCGTTACAATACAAATCGTCCTTCCCACATTCAACTAGCATCTGGCTCTGTTTACCTTTGACAGAGGATACCTAGGGGAAGTTGGCAGGGGCTGGCGTGTGTGCGTGTGTGTGTGTGTGTGTGCGCTAAATCGCTTCAGTTGTGTCTAACTCTTTGTGACCCCCCCATGGACTGTAGCCTGCCAGGCTCCTCTGTCCATGGGATTTTCCAGGCAGGAATGCTGGAGTGGGTTGCCAAGCCCTTCTGAAGGGGATCTTCCTGACCCAGGGATCAAACCCATGTCTCTTGTGTCTCCTGCATTGCAGGCAGATTCTTTACCTCTGAGCCACCGGGGAAGCCCCAGCAGTGGCTTGGCTGACCCCAGGTCTGGGTTCCTTGGCTCCAAGGGCCACTCACAAGACTCCAGTCTCCTCCAAGTCTCTCTCTGAATGCTCAGTCTTCTTACCCTCTGGATAAAGGCAGTGTTCTCTAATTTAATCATCTACAAATCACTATCAAAATGTAGGCTTTATCTGTGTGCCAGCCACACTATTATTTTCTTAATATTTTTCTTTAAATGGGTTCAACTCTTTTACTTTGTCAACTACTTACTAAATTTCAACTTTTACCCTTTTTACGTTTATTTAAAAGGGAATTCATATTACTGCCATAAATGCAAAGCCAGTATCTCTGGCCATAAAGGTAAGATATCTATAAAGATAAATACAATGAAAGAACCATAATGCTACTAAAATCAAGCCAGTCAAGGCTGTTTGCTTTCTCCTTAAAAAAAAGTTCCGGGGCTCCCCTGGTTGCTCAGTGGTTAAGAATTCGCCTGCCACTGTAGGAGACATGGGTTTGATTCCTGGTCTGGGAAGATTCCACATGCCCCGGAGCAACGAAGCCCGTGTGCCACAACTATTGATCCTGTGCTCTAGAGCCCAGGAAGCACAACTGCTGAGCCCACACACTGCAACTACAGAAGCTGGCAAGCTCCAGAGCCTGTGCCCCACAACCAGAGAAGCCGCCACAACGAGAAGCCCGTGCTCCACCACTAGAGAAAGTCCACACAGCAAAGAAGACCCAGTACAGCCAAAAGTAAATAAATAATTTAAAAAAAAAAAAGGAGATCAGGAGTGCTAGGCTTGTGTTGAAGACATACCAGCATCAAGCTGCTACTTTCTTCTCTGCCAAAGCAGAGTTGCAATATGACTAAAGAGGGCATGTCCTTCTCACAGCAGGATTTATATATTTGAAGCCAGGACAAAGCACTAACCTGTGCAGGGGATTTAAAATCCAGGCCTGGAAGTAGTGTATCAGGTGAAGTCATTGAGAGCTGATTTTCTGAGCTAAATGATAGCAGGACTAGTCATAATAATAGAGATTACTCGCTGTGCAGTTATGCACCTCATACCCTGTTGGTCACTAAAAACATTAGTTTATTTAATGCTTGCATCAACTCGGTTTATCTGTGGTTTTAACCACTGTCAGGTATCTTGCCTCTCACCTTGAAGAAAGGTCTGGTATTTGCATCCAGCGTGGACATGTTGGTGACAGGGGCTGCGACGGTAGAGAAGGTACTGCCTGCTGTGGCTATCGCCATTTGGCATGCAGCACTGGTGGCTTGATGGCATGCAAGAGCGGACTCTCCCCTTCACAATCGGTGTGAAAAATCAGGAAAGTCACTTCACCTTTCTGAGCCTCAGTTTTCCCATCTGTCAATGGGGCCAGCCTGGGGCTCTCCTCTCCTGGCCTGACTCAGATTCAAGTCGAAATAAAGGGCAGGAAAGCACTTTGTCTGTAATCTGTGTGACGATGATTGGCTTAAGAGCATCTTGCTGATGATCACTGCAGAAACTCCCTCCCCAAAACACAGTGCAGAAGCCACACAAGCGAGTAGTAAAAGGTACTTAATAAGTAATAAGGGCAAACACTGAGCACTTACTATATCGTATCACTGCTCTAGTTACTGCACACATAGTGACCAATTGATACCTTACAACCGTCCTACAGGGAAGCGTTTGTTATTTTCATCCTCATTTTGCAGAGTGGGAAACTGAAGCACAGAGAGGTCAAGTAACTGGCCCAAGGTCACCCTGCACGAAGTGGCAGAACTGGATTTGAACCCAGGCAGCTGGGCTTGAGCATCAGTCCCTTTACCACGACTCTGGTGCATCTTTACATTTACAACAGACAAACCAGACGTTGTTGTTGTTCAGTCGCAAAGTTATGTCCAACTCTTTGTGACCCCACCGACTGTAGCTCACCAGGCTCCTCTGTCCATAGGATTTCTCAGGCAAGAATTTCCTTCTCCTGGGGATCCTCTGGACCCAGGGATTGAACCCGTGTCTCCTGCATTGGCAGGCTGAGTCTTTACCACTGAGCCACCCAGGAAGCCTCAAATTAAATGACTCGGTGGTTAACAGAGTTGGGGCAAATCCCCTGTTTAATGAAGCCCTGATTGGTTTTAAGTAAAAATCTTCTAATTATGATGAGAAAGGAGAATGTCTTAGGCAAGGTCTTGTTTACTGTCCACTCTGGTGATTACAAGCCCTCCAGTTCTGGTTGGAAGGGAAAGATAAAGTCAAGGATTGAGATGGCGATGGAGGAAGAGCTCTGAGCTCATTGCAGAGAGAACCCGAATGCTAGCCCGGGGCCAAGCTGCTGCTGGCTGCTGCTGCTGCTAAGTCGCTTCAGTCATGTCCGACTCTGTGCGACCCCATAGGCGGCTGCCCTCCAGGCTCCCCCGTCCCTGAGATTCTCCAGGCAAGAACACTGGAGTGGGTTGCCATTTCCTTCTCCAATGCATGAAAGTGAAAAGTGAAAGTGAAGTCGCTCAGTCGTGTCCCCATGGACCCCATGGACCGTAGCTCACCAGGCTCCTCCGTTGCAAATATTTGTTCTCTCTGAGTCTCCACACACAACAGCAACAACAGCAAGCGCTCACAGGTGCCAAAAACCGCGCCCGGCATTTTCCATGCCTCTCAATGGGCCTCTGAGATTTGAATCATCACCTTCACTTAGGGGGTGGAGCAATAGAGGCTCAAGATTGCAACGAACCTTCTTGGGACCGTGGGCAGGGGGTGTTCCTGGCCAGAAAGGAAGGCTGAGGGGGTCTCTGGGGAGAGAGGGGGAGGGGCCGGACCATCCTGGTCTCTTTCACGGCTATGAATAGTTAAGAGGCAATTACGATGCTAATTTGCAGAGCTAATGACTGTAGCTCGGAGAGAGGGGGAGCTGGGAGACGCTATCTGCCAGAGCTGCCAGTCAGCGCCCTGCAGGCACAGTTCCCTTGAAATCTCTGGACCATGGCTGAGTCTAGGCAGAGACACTGGGTCCTTGTCCCCGAAACGTCGTGGTCCCTGGTCCCAGACAAGACTCATCTCTGCCAGGTCCTTCCTCAGTGTCCATCAGGACGAAAGCAGTGTTGCCAGGACTTCAGGCCAGTGATCAGGAGGCGGCTGCAGACTCCAGGGACCAAGAAAGGTGTTCAGGAAGGACTTCCCCGGTGGTCCAGTGGTTAAGAATCCTCCCGCCAATGCAGGGGACACAGTTTGATCCCTGGTCCCAGAGGATCACACATGCCACAGAGAAACTAAGCGTGTGTGTCACAAGGACCGAGCCAGTGCTCTAGACCCATGAGCCGCAGTTACTGAAGTTACTGCCTAGAGGTCATGCTCCACAAGAAGAGAAGACCCCGCGATGAGAAGCCCGTGTGCTGCAACGAAGAGTAGCCCCTGCTCACTGCAGCTAGAGAAGGCCTGCAGCAACAAAGACAAAGCACAGTCAAAAATAAATAAACCTTAAAAAAAGATGCTCAGGAAATTTTTTCATCTTCCCCCTCCCTGGAACAAAAACAATAATAACAATAGTACTCACAAAACAAGATGTGTTTATCTTGTTGGAGGCAGGCAGTCTGTGACTCACTAGCCCTGTGGGTTTAGGCAATGTACTTTACTTCCTGTGCCTCAGTTTCCTCATCTGTAAAATGGAGATGAAAAAATGCCTACCTCATAAGGCGAGTATCAAGTTTAATTGACACAATGCCCATAAGCCCTTGGCGTGATACTGAAAGTGGAATAGAGGTCACTGTGGGCAGGGTCGTGGGGATGTCACCCCGAGTAAGATGCACAGGGTCCCAGGCTTGTGGTGGAGAAAGAAACAATTAAACGAGTGATCAGAGAACAACATGAAAGGTGCTGCAGTGGGCAAGGTTAAGGGGGCTGTAAGCTCATAGTGACGGAGGGGCATAATCAGGATGAAGGTGGGGAGTGGCAGGTACGGAGGGCTTCATGGAAGAGCAGGTATCTCAGAAAGGCCAGATGTGGGGCAAAGATTTTCAGATGAAGACTGGGGTAAAGGGGTAGAGGATGGAGATTCCTTCTCCATCACTGTTTCATCAGCAAATCCATCAGTGCCAGGCGGAGCCCTCTCCAGTCATCACACACATGACATTGACTCAGAAGTCACATCTCACTAGGAAGTCAGGGCTCAGGGACTGAACTGTAGGAGGGGTTCATGTGACACGGGTACACATCACGGGCACATCAGAATAAGGGAATTGCCCACAATTAACTGTGACTGTGTCATTGTGACTGATGCTGCAATACGTGGCAAAAGAGTGGGAGAGAGGAAAAGGACAGATGTTGGATTGAATTGCTGCCAAAAGGGGGGCTTCCAAAAAAAACAAAACAAAACAAAAGGGGGGCTTCCCAGGTGGCGCTAGTGGTAAGGAACCCACTGCCAATGCAGGAGACACAAGAGACGTGAGTTCAATTCCTGGGTCAGGAAGAGCCCCTGGAGGAGGGCATGGCAACCCACTCCAGGGTTCTTGCCTGGAGAATGCCCATGGATAGAGGAGCCTGGCAGGCTGCAGTCCATGGGGTTGCAAAGAGTCAGACACAACTAAAGAGACTGAGCACCCATGCACGCAGCCAAAAGAGAGTGAGGAAATTTCCTCCTCCCTCGAGCTCTTGTCAAGGTGGCTCCAAGAAGGACGACGACTGTGAAGGCAGCGAGGGGGGAGTCCCTCCATGTCACAGAAGACCTTCCACGGCTCCTCCCCCTCCTCTTGTTAATCCAGGGCTTCTCAGATGTGAGCACACACCAGAGCCACCTAAGGACTTGTTAAAACACAGCTTCTGGTCCTGGCCCTGAGGTTTCTGGTTTAGTAGGTTTGGGGTCAGACCCCAAAATTTGCATTTTTAACAAGTTCTCGGGTTGCCAATGTTGCTGTTCGGCGTACCACACTCTGAGAAACCTAGTTCCCCAGCCTCATCGCCTGCCATTTCATCTCATGCCCCCTACAAACCACAGCCTTGCCCCCACCCCATGCCTGCTGCCCATCATCAGTGGGTTTTTTGGTTTTGTTTTGTTTTAACGTTTTGGCTGTATAGCATGTGGGATCTTAGTTCCCTGACCAGGGATCGAACCCACGCCCCCTTCATTGGAAGTGAGCAGTCTTAACCACTAGACTGCCAGGGAATTCGCTATCAGTGTTTCTGATGTGTGGTAAAGGCCAAGAAAGTCTGACCCAACCACATAGAATGAGACAATGGAATTCTGAACTCAATTGACTAGGAGACATGAAAAATCAAAACAAAACCTAAACTAAAACGAACCCTCTGAAGCTAGTTTATGTGGAAGGACTCAAGTAAGAGTGTACATCTGTGGTCCTCTCTGCTCCAGCCCTCGCGGGACCTATCTGAACACCTTGTTCTCCAACCTCTCTCCGCATTCAAGCAGGCCCAGGAGAGTTAGCCAAAGAGGGCAACAGACAGCGTGGCTCAAGAGGCACATGTATGACCTGTGTGTCTCTATTCTCCCCGCCTCCCCGCTGCAGACATCACTAATCACTCACAGCTCTCTGGAACCGACTTAGCATCAGAATCTTCCCAGTGTGGTCCAGACATCCACTTCCAAATAAGCAGACCTGGTACTCAAATTTAAAATTATGTGTACTGGTCAGGAACTGAGGATGCCTTCCTCACTGCCTCTCTTGACTCCTCTAATTACAAATTACTTCTATTCATTACCTGCTTCTGTCTCAGCTCCTGGTTCCATTCTCCTGCATCCCTGCCACCTCGTGATACTCTCAGCCATACAGAAATTTAGACTTCAACTCTTTTGAGTGGACTTTTACTTTGGAGCTTAGCACAAGGCCCAGCAACATCAGATACCTAAGCCATGTTGTTGTTATCTGGGAGTCTCTGAGTGAAAAAAAGCAAGTTTAAAAAAAAAAAAGAAAAAAGGCAAGTTTTCCTAGTGTCTCAGTTATTACTGCCTAATAAGCTGCTCCAAAACTTACTAGCTTCTGGAGAACTCTATACTTTGAAAAGATACATGCACTCCAATGCTTACTGCAGCACTATTTACAATAGCCAAGACACAAAAGCAACTGAAATCCACTGACAGAGGATTGGATAAAGAAGATGTGGTATATATATAGACACAATGGACTATTACTCAGCCAAAAAAGTTATGAAATATTGATATTTGCAATACCATGGATGGACCTAGAGATTATCATACTAAGTGAAATAAGTCAGAGAAAGACAAATATCATAAGATATCACTTATATGCAGAATCTTAAAAGATGATATGAATGAACTTATTTATAAAACATAAACAGGCTCAGACTTTAAAGATAATCTTATGATTATCAAAGGGCAAATGTGGGGAAATAAATTAGGAGTTTGGATTAATATATACACACTACTATATATAAAATAGGTAATCAACAAGGATCTACTGGATAGCACAAGGCACTTACTCAATATTCTGTAATAACCTATATGGGAAAAGAATCTGAAAAAGAATGGTTGTATGTGTATGTATAACTGAATCATTCTGTTGTACACTTGAAGGTAACGTAACATTATACAATGAATCAATTATGTGTGTGTGTGCCCAGTCACTTCATTCGAGTCTGACTCTTTGTGACCCAGTGAATTGTAGCCCAATCTGTTCATGGGATTCTTCAGGCAAGAATGCCAGAGTAGGTTGCCATGCCTTCCTCCAGGGGATCTTCTCAACCCAGGGATCAAACCCACATCTCCTGTGCTTCCTGCATTGCAAGTGGACTCTTTACAGCTGATCCCGCAGGGAAGCCCAAATCATATTATACTCAAATATAAAATAAAAATTAAATTTTAAAAAGTACTAGCTTCAAGCAATAATGGTTTTATTTGCTCATCATTCTGTGGGTTAAAGCTTTGGTAGGGTTCAGCTGGATGCTTCTTCAGCTTCCCATGCTATCATATGGCCTTCTCACATGGCTGGCAAATGATACAGATTTCAGGAGGGTCTTTCCACGTAGCTGCTCGGGCTTCCTCACATCATGGTGGCTGGATTCCAAGAAGGAGCATTTCAAGCGACAAAGGCAGAAGCTGTTGATCTCCTAGGATCCAGTTTCAGAGCTACACAGTGTCACTCCCGTCACATACTACTGGTCAAATGGGCCATAGAATCAGCGCTGACTTAAGAAGAAGGGAAATAGACTCTATTTCTCCAGGAGAGGAGTGGCAAAAAATTTGCACCATTTTTAAGCCATCAAATCTGTAGCGTTTAAGATTATGGTATCCAGTACATGCTCAATAAGGTCTTCAGTAATGGTGGCTCAGTGGTAAAGAACATGCCTGTCAATGCAGCAGACCAGGGTTCAGTCCCTGGATCAGGAAGATCTCCTGGAGAAGAGAATGGCTACCCTCTCCAGTATGCTTGCCTGGGAAATCCCATGGACAGAGGAGCCCGGCGGGCTACAGTGCATGGGGTCGCAATGAGTCGGACATGACTTAGTGACTAAGCAACAACAGCAGATGCTCAATAAGTATTTCTTTTTAAGCAATTAATTTTCCAATTTATTTTTGACTGCGCTGTCTTTTGTTGTGGGCTTTCTCTACTTGCAGAGGCAGAGGCTACGCTTCACTGTGACCCAAGGGCTTTTCGTTGTGGTGGCTTCTCTTGTTGCAGAGCACAGGCTCTAGAGCACAGGCTCAGTAGTTGTGGGGCATGGGCTTAGTTGCCCCGAGACACGTGGGATCTTAGTTTTCAGACCAGGGACAAAACCTGCATCTCCTGCATTGGCAGGCAGATTCTTAACCGGTGGACCACCAGGGAAGTCCACAATCAAGATGGTTTTTTTTTAAATTAATTTATTTTTTATTTGAAGGATAAAATTTTTTTATAGAATGTTGTCGTTTTCTGTCAAACATCATATAAATCAGCCATAGGTGTACAAATGTCCCCTCCCGCAATCAATATTTTTTAAGTGAATGAATAAATTGATGTTATTGCCAGGACTGGCTGGGGCTCTTGCAATTCATCCTGTAACCCAGATCCCAGGCCTGCCTCATGTTTCCTTGCACAAACCCAGACTTAGGTCCTGACCCAACTGCATGCTACTGCAGGGTGATTGGTGGATTCCTACACCCATCCTGGTATGTGGGAGGGACGAAGGAGGTGCAGGCCTTAAGGGTGGGGACCCCACCAAAGGGTATGGGTAGAAGCTCCCTGGAAATTAGTCACACGTGGGGGCAGGGAGTCAGGGCTGCCCCTGGCCCATTTCTATCTTGTTGATGTGGAATTGGAGAAAATGCTGATTTTTTTTTTTTTTTTTTTTGAGCACTGGAGACAGAGAGCAATCTGGGTTGCTATGCAACCAGTGCCTGTGCCCAGCTGATAACACCAGAGGAATTAACTGTCCTTGTCCCGCACAGGCTCTGGAGGAGGCGGCTGATGCTGCCTCCCAGCACCCTAGCCTCAGCCCCCCACCAGCTCAGTTTCTGGCCCAGCTATGGATGGGGGAGTCTGGCCTCTCTCTTGCTTCACAAAGAGCAACCAGGGGAGTCCCTTGCCTCGTGCCAAGGAGGAGGGCATTGCAGAGTGTAAGGAGGGGGCTGCCTGGGGGTCTCTTGGACACAGGGCATCCTTGTCTTCTTTGATCTGCTAATGAGCTGTGAATTAAAGACAACCACAAACTCAGAGGGAGGCTGGAAAGAGGGCAAGGCTTGTGAGGGCCTGGCCCAGAGTGAGGACAAGATGGGCAGAATGGGGACACCTCCTGCGGCAGCAGAAGAACACAAACACTGCAGCAGCCGGGGCTCAGCCGGCTCTGCCCACACAACAAGCCCCCCAAGGCCCAGGGAGAGGCAGGCCAGGCAGGGAGGGGATGTCCCAGTGGGCAAGGGAGAAGGGGGCGGGCAGGAAGGGCCTTGGCACCCTCAGAGGACCAAGGACTCTCATCC
The DNA here is from genome assembly GCF_002263795.3 of Bos taurus. Classification (NCBI taxonomy): domain Eukaryota; kingdom Metazoa; phylum Chordata; class Mammalia; order Artiodactyla; family Bovidae; genus Bos; species Bos taurus. Next base: position 67,484,178 of record NC_037340.1, on the reverse strand, counting down.
CCAGAGTCTAAGGAGCAGAGAGAAGCCTGTATAGGGACTCAGGGAGGAATCCTCAGGGGGAGACCCAGGGAGACATATTTAATGTGTTCATCTCCTCACTGGATCGACACTTTGAGGACAAAGACCATGTAATATAAGGATTTCCGAGTCAGACCTGCATTCAAATCCAACCACTTATATAGCTGTGGAACCTTGAGCCAACCACTTCACCTCCCTGAACATCAACCTTCTCAGCCACAAAAAAAAGGAGAATAATATCTCAACAGATGTGTCATGAGAATAGAACGTGATCATGTATTTGGTTTAACCACAAACTGCTTTTCTGTGAGTGAAAACCAGTTGAATATCAGCTCATCCTAAACCGTCCAGCGCTGAGCAGTGTCCCACACCCATAACATACTCCATAAATAGAAGCAGCTATTGATCCCTGGTATTGTAACGGGTGGTACTCCAGTGCGCGTGTTCAGTGGATGAATGAATGAATGAAGAAGGGCAGGCTAGGGACACAGCAGGGGCTGAGTGGCCCGTGGCTGGTCCCCAGAGCCCAGAAGATGCTGAGAGGTGAAAAGGGCATACCCCCTGGGTCAGCAGGGGACAATGTTCACAGCCCCTGCCTTACTCCTCCTCCCTCCTCAGCCCCTCGCCCCCTCCCCCTGCCTCTGGATGCCCTCTGTTTATTTCTCTCTCTTGCCCCATTTACTGAGCAAAAGTCTTGTTTTCAGGTTACCATGGTTACCATTTACTTGCACACTTACTCTGTGCTGGGCTCCAATCTAAGCACTTTGCAGACATTAACTCATCTACTCTGAACAACCACCTAACTTGAACCTTATTTTTAACCCTTTGAGATAGGGTTTGACATCTGTTATTTTATTGAGGCATAATGTGCATACAATAAAACACACACCCGTCTCAGTTTATAGGTCAGCGAGTTTTGGATACATCCATACAGCCACTACCCTAGTCAAGAGGCAACATTTTTAGAACTTCCCACGTGGTCCAGTGGTTAAGATTCTTTCTTCCAATGCCAGGGGCTCGGATTCAATCTCTAACGGTTCGATCCCTGGTCAAGGAACTAAGATCCCACATGCTGTGCAGTGAGACCAAAAAAAAAAAAAAAGATGCCACAGTCTCATCACCCCAGAAAGTTCCCACCTGCCCTTTGCAGTCAAGCCCCCCACGGAGTCTCCCGCCCATCCCTCTGCACCAGCTGCCACTGAAGTGCTTTTTGTCACTGTAAACGTGTTTTCACTTTTCTAGCATTTTGTATGGGAATCATACAGTGTGTACATTTTTTGTCTGACTTGTCTTATTTATCATTAATGTCTCCCTTTTAATTACTGAGTCATTGTTATGGATTGAATCATGTCTGTACCCCACCCCCTGAAAATTCAGTGGTTAAAGTCCTAACCACCAACGTGATTGTATTTGGAGACCGGACATAAAAGGGGCAATTAAGGCATCACCGACTCAATGGACATGAGTTTGAGCAAGGTCTGGGAGTTGGTGATGGACAGGGAAGCCTAGCGTGCTGCAGTCCACGAGGTCGCAAAGAGTCAGACATGACTAAGAGACTGAACTGAACTGAACTGAAGGTTAAATTAGGCCATAAACGCCTGATGTCCTTATAAGGAGAGGAAGAGACAAGTGGGGATGGACAGGCAGGAAGGAAAGACCACGCGAGGACGCAGCAAGAAAGCAGCCATCTGCAAGGTTAGGAAAGGGACCTCGGGAGAAACGAAATGTGCCTCAGCTTGATCTTGGACTTTCAGCTCCAGAATTGTGGGAACTGATGCCCCAGCTGGAGCCTGGGGGTCCCTGCCAGGGATAAGAAAGCAAGGAAAGGGGAGGAGGCCTGGGAGGTTCCTGGGAAGGACTATTCCCCATCTTTGCCCTCAGAGGCCAGGATACACCAACCTTCAGCAGGAGCCGAGTTAGAGGAGTGGGTGGTGCCCCACAGGCTGAGGGAAGACTGGGAGCAGGAGAGGAGATATGCAGGGGGAGACTGCTGAAGAAAGACCCTGCTAAGGACTCAGGACAGGCTCTGCCTCAACAAACCTCAGTATGCCTGTCATTGCAATGGGCGTGATAATTCTCTTCCTGATCCATGGAGCTGGAAGGGATTTTAAAGAGAATGAGAGGAACTTCCTAGGCAGTCCAGTGGTTACGAGTCAGCCTTGCAAGGCAGGGGACAAATTCTGTGGTTCAGTCCTTGGTCTGGGAAGATCCCACATGTTGTGAGGCGACAAAGCCCAAGTCCCGCAACTACTAAAGCTCACAGACTCTAGAGCCTGTGCTCCACAAGAGAAGCCACCGCAAAGAGAAGCCCGCACACCACAATAAAGGCCCAGTGCAGTCAAAAATAAATTAATTAAATTATTTTTAAAAATAAAAGAGAACGAGAGCGCTGGAGTCCCATGTTGCCAAGTCAGTGAAGTGAGGAGTGGGGAGACTGGTCACCTCCATTTCACAGATGATAAAGCTGAGACCCAGGGAAGAGAAGGGACACCGGGGTCTGGGCCAGCCCACCACGAAGCCCCACCGCTGCGGGCTGAGACTCTGTCTCCAGGTCTGGGCTCTGAGAAGGACTCTGGGCCTTTGTGCCTCCGACACTTGCCTCCCAAACAGGCTGTAAGCCCTGCAGTCTGATATCGTGTCCAGTTTCCTATTATCTCCCTGGAATGTAGTGGGGCTCCTGACATACAGATGGTACCCAGTCAACATTTGTGGAATTAATAAATAAATCCATGAACAGTAGCCATGCTTTTCAAAGGGGCATATGAGTAGCCTGGCAGAGTACCAGAGAGCACCCCTTCTTGGAATGTCCCTTTTGTTCAGAGTATGGGGGAAATAATCATGCAACAGTTAACATCATTCTGGGGGGTAATTTTTAGTTGTCATAAAGTAGAAACACCAGGATGACGGTTTCTTAAAAAAAAAAAAATTAAACATAGGATAACCATATGAATAAACAATTCTACTTCCAGGTCTATATCCCAAACAATGAAAAACAGGGACTCAGACACTCATGCTCATTGCAACATTATTCACAATAGCCAAAAAGTGGAAACAACCAAAAGTCCATCAATGGATGAACAAATAAACGATATGTAGTCAATGCATACAAGGAAATATTACTCAGACTTTAAAAGAAAGGAAATTGTGACACGTGCTACAACATGGATGAACCTTGAAGACGTTGCACTAAGTGATATAAACCAGACACAGAAGAACAAGCATTGCATGAGTCCACTTAGACGAAGCACCTAGGTAGTCAAATTCACAGAGACCGAAGCTAGAACGATGGTTACTGGTAGGGGCTGGAGGGAGAGGGGAACAGGGAGTTTCCATTTAATGGACACAGAGTTTCTGTTTGGGAAGATGAAAATTTCTGGGGATGGATGGCAATGATGACTGTACAACAATGTGAATGTACTTCATGTCATTGAACTGTACCCCTAAAATGGTTAAAATGGGTACATTTTATGTGTGTATTGTGAGTAGTAGTAAAATACACACAACCCCACAGCACTGAAATCATCAGCATGGGTGATCAGGGTCACCTTTCTGTCTCAGCGGGTGAGCCTGGTGGTCAAGGTCATTGTCCACACTGAATGACCCCTTGGGAGCTCCGGGCCCCGAAGTCCAGGCTGCCAGTTGGATGGAGAAGTCAGGAAGGGAGGAGATGGGCTGATTTAAAGGGGCCTGATCAGTCAGCTGATTTTCCCAGTATTCCACCAAGTCTGCCAAACTGGTACTTCCTTTCCTTCACAGTATCTCTTGAGTGTGTGCCAAGAGCAGATTTAGGGACTTCCTGGTGGTTAAGAACCTGCCTTCCAATGCAGGGGATGAGGGTTTAATCCCTGGTGGGGGAACTAAGATCCCACGTGCCTCAGGGGAACTACTGAGCCCATGAGCTACAATTAAGATCTTGTGTGCTGTAACTAGAACTCGATACATTCAAAAACAAATGAATACTTATTTTTTTAAAGAGCAGATTTACCAGAACAGACATGGCAGGGATGAGGGGCGCAGAGGCAAACCACGCCCAGGGTCTGGGGTCTGGAGCATCTAGGCCAAGAGGAAATACACAATGCCCGCATCTGTAAGATGGACTGAACGTGCTCCAGGGGGTTGGAAAGGACGAAACTTGAAAAGCTCTTTGCACAGGGCTTGGCCCAGAGCAAGATCCTATGAGATACCAGTTGCTGTTCTTACTTTGCTTTGGTTCATTTTTATATTTTCCTTTTAACTCTCATAGAAGGTAAAGACGAACCAAGTCAGTTGGCCATGAGGTGTTGGGGGGTTCTGTGAAAGGAGGAGCCAGTTTTATTTTGAATTTCTTTCCAATGTAGGAGAAAAATCTCACTGAGAGAGCAAAGTGGGGTTTGGCTAACGGTTTCTCTGCACTTCCCCACCCCCACCTCAGTCAAGGGCCTGCTCTAACATTAACCGCCGCCCTCTCTGCAATTTGTGCCCCCACCCCCGTGACTCACACTCCTCAGAACTGATTGTACCGGCCTCCTCAGTCCAAAGCTCTTGATGGATTTGGTAATTGGAGTAATTACGGTAATTTTACCTTAAAGACAGGCAGCTGCAGATTCGCTATTGGGGAGCCCCCTCCCTGGGCCCCCTGCCAGCCAGTGTTCAGGGACAACGAAAGTGGCTCCCCAACCCCTCCCCGAGAAGGCAAAGTGGCTGGGGTGGGAAGAGGGTTCTCAATAGAAGGCATCTCCCACTCTCTGAGCAGCCCACGGAGGGGGCAGGGAGCAGCAGGATGGGTTTGCCAGGAATCTTTCATTTCTACCACCCTAGCCTTGGTTCCAGGGACGTGCAAAGCACAGCAGTGGATGTCCGCTTGTTCCCCACCCAGACTTGACAATCAGGACAAGAGACCGTCCCCTACCAAGTCTGTGGATGAAGTCCCTTATAGAGCACGATGGCACATATCCTGCAAGATCCAGGTGTGAGGGGCAAGCAGGGGTGTGGACTCTGGGAGGTATAGGAGGAGAGTTTGCAGGCTCAGAACGTAAAGAATCCGCCTGCAATGCAGGAGACTGGGATTCGATCCCGGGGTCAAGAAGATTCCCTGAAGAAGGGAATGGCAACCCACTCTAGTATTCTTGCCTGGAGAATCCCATTGACAGAGGAGGCTGGCGGGCTACAGTCTATAGGGTGGCAAAGAGTTGGACACAGTTGAGCAACTAACACTTTCACCTGCCCACAGCAAGGTACCGGGCCTTCACCCCCCAGCCCCCTTCCCGCTGAGCCTGGGCTGCCCTGCCCCCAGAAGAACTTTCCCCTTCACACTAGTGCCCCTAAGATGCCAAGAGCCAAGTGTGGGGAGGGGAGGACGTGGGAGGTGAGATCTCTTCTGATTTCAAGGTTAGAAGGCTTCTCAGAGAGGAAGGACTTCAATGAAGGTCTGGAAGAATATATGGGACTCTTTGAAAGGGCCTGGGGCAGTAGCCATCCCCCAGAGCAGACCAACTGACATCCCATGCCAGGGCATTGGGGCCAAAAGTAGATTTGCTAAGAGCAAATCTGGGAATGGTCTCAGAATTCTCAGGCCATTGATCTGGTAGATTTAAACCCTTCCAGTCAGGACTTACCTGGTAGTCCAAGGCAGGGGATGCAAGTTCAATCCCTGGTTAGGGAACTAATACTGCCTTAGGGGGTGACTAAGCCCGCCCACCACAACAAAAGATCCTGTATACCGCAACTAAGATCCAAGACAGTCAAAAATAAAAATAAATAATTTTTTTTAAATAAATAAATTAGTAAACCCTTCCGGTCTTCCCAAATCCCTTTGGATCCAGTTCCATCTCTGCCCAGACTGCCCACTGTCCCCTTGACCTCTCTCAGCTCCAGCCACACCAGCCTTTCAGGATCTCCTCCACTCAGAGCCTAACACACACTGTTCCTCCTGCCCAGAGTGGTCTTCCACCTCTCACTGTTCATCTTTCAAGTTCAGCCTCCTGGAAAACTTCAGAGCTAGTCCATTTCCCCTCGCTTTCATCTCACTCCCCACAATTGTAATTAGCAAAACCACGATAATCAGCAAATAGCAATTTGTGGGAGGCATCATTTTAACTTCTTTCCTCCTTCAGGAGGCTGTAAACTCTGAGATGAAGGTCTGTGCTGATTTAGTGCTCCATCCTCAGTGTCTGGCTCTCAACAGAAATTTTTGTTGATTGCATGTTGGTGGTTTTCATTAGGCAGAAATGGGGTGGAAGGGCATTCTCAGAACAGGGAACAGCACGAGCTAAGGCTCTGGGGCCAAGAAGAGACAGAGTAAGTTCAGAAAATGTGGTGCCAACATGGGGAGCAGAGGAGGAGCAGGGGGACAGGGTGGAGTGACTCTGCTGCAGCTGAGGACAAAGGGTGGGAGGAGCCTGCATGAAGGGGGTGAGGAGGGAGGGTTGGGGAAACTCTGGGAGGGAGTCTCATCCATCTCTTGGCCCAGCTGCCCTGGCAAGCAATGCTCCAGCAACAATGGCCACGGCTGACACCTTTCCTTCCCTCTACCGACAGACCTCTTCTCCTGACTAGTCCGGTGGTTGGTCTCTTCTCATCATTTTGATGTGGGTTCCAGCGTGATCTCCTCAGAGAGGTGTTTGGTAGCAGACACTCCACGCACATCAGCCCACCTACGCCGCTTGGCGCCCACCACGATGGCTTCCGATTGTCAACACCCAGGACTCTGTCTGCCCAGGATCTTTCTCTGACACAGGAAGATGCCCAACCTTGGAGTACATGGAACGGGCCGGACGAGCTAGGGAGTTAATACCCCTGGGAGGAACACTCAACCCATCAAAGAAGAATCAGTGGATAATACTTCATCCTCTTTGCTCCTTGGTTGGCCTGCATTAGAGGCACATCTACACATTTTCCCAGAAATCCCTGCAGCATTTAGCCCCACAGCCTGAAGAAAAGATACACGAATCAAAATAGCCTGGAGTTAAAACTCTCCTCCAGGTCCTCCCCACCATTCTATGCAAAACAAAGAACTCTCTCACCTGAAGAAAAAAAATGGACATTAGGTTGATTACACCCAGCTCCCAGCCAGTCCAGCCTCTAGCCGGTCTCCAAAATTCCTTGCCCAAGCCGTTTAAGAGAAAACGACTCCGAACAACCTTGGAGAAGAACAGGCCCCCTTAAGACAGTAGCTTTCCACATATATGCCTATATATACTTATTTTCTTGGGTTAGTGCAGCAGCTCACTAATCTGACTGCTGCCTCTCCACCTCATTAAAGGTGATGTTCCTGTAAAGTGCCCATCTCTTCTTTTTCTGAACCTCGCCTTCTCTAACTCTCTTACCCTACACAGCTGGTCATGGCCCTAACCTGCTCAAAAAATGCACCCTTCACTGGCTCTGGCCCTTCCCCATTTCAGATCTCTGCTCTCACTGGGTCTTCCTGGGACCACCTCCCAAATACTTGCTCTCCAGCTCTTGGCTCGGAATCTGTTTCTAGGGGCCCCAAAGCTAAGACTCTTCTCTGGCCTCTCGAAACGAAGATCCACTCACGTTCCCACCCCGTTCCCACTCCATTCTGTCTCTCTCCCCCTCCCCCCACCATCTCTCTTATCTGCCTCATTTTCTCAGAAATTGATCACAATGTGAGATCATTTGTTCCTAAGTTAGTGTGTCTCTCTCAATAGTCTGTGAGTGCCCTGAGGGCTGAGACTCATCCTATTTATTACCCTGGCCCCAGCGTAGCCCAGGGCTGGGATCACAGTGGGTATTTAATGTCATTGCCAAGTGACTGCAGACTACCTCATTTCATCCTCCCCACTCTCTGTGGTGTAGCGATAGCACAAGAATCTCTCTCTTGGGCAAGTTACCTGCAATCCCATGGAGTTGGACTGGAGCCCTATCTACCAGCCAGGCCCATGGTGGCCCCGTTTCAGCGCTGCCACTCCGGGGAGGCATTCACCTGAATGCCAGGTGAGACATCTCCTCTGCTCAGGGGTCCTTTACACCATTTGCCGGAGGAACCTCACCCATTGGAGGTCATCCGTCCTCCCACCTCAGAAGCTGGAGGCTGCAAGGGCTTGTTTTAGTCTCTTCCTACTGCCACAACAAAATACCACAGGCTGGGGGCTTAAACAATAGATGTTTACTTTCTCACAGCCCTGGGGACTAGAAATCCAAGGTCAAGGTGCTAGAAAATTTGGTTTCTGGTGAGAACTATCTTGCTGGCTTGCAAATTATTGCTTCCTCATTATGTCCTCACCTGGCTTTTTCTCTGTGCCCAATGGACAGAGAGAGAGCACTGGTGTCTCTTCTTATAAGGACACCAGTCTTACCGGATCAGGGCCCCACCCTTATGACCTTGGTTAACCTTAATTACCTTCTTAAAACCTGATCTCCAAATACAGTCATCTTGAGGGTTATGGCTTCATCATATGAATTGGGGGTGGGAGTGGGTGGGTGATGCAATTCAGTCCGTAACAGGGCTCCTTAAAAGAAACATGATTCCAGGCCCAGTGAGCCCCAGGCTGCAAAGAGGCCTGAGAGGCTGGGTACCCACTGTGAGTTGTGCTAACCCAGCAGCTGGGCTGGTGTGAGGTCATCAATCACCATGACGCCAGAGGGTGAGGAAAGATGAGGCCTCGGATAGCGCCGAAGACGAATGAGGAAACTGACATGTGATTAAACTGGGCTCCTCCGCTGATGGCTGATGGGCAAAGTCAGTGCAGCCACGCCTGGGCTCCCAGCACCCACCGAGGCATGTGCCCCTCCTCCTGCCAAGGTTAAGGCAGGAGGATCCTCCCTCCAACCACACAGCTCCCTGGCATCCCAGCCTTGTTAATGAGGGAGTGAGGTGTGCCATGGACCAGCGCAGATGGGGGAGATAATATCATTCATTACCATCGCAGGCCACCTGGCTTTCGTTGATAATTAATAATAATGACAGCCCTGGATGAGCACTCGCTACAGGTCCTTCAAGTGCGTTTCCTCATTCTCACACGTCACACCAGGGAGATCAGTTAACTCAGGTGGCGAAGATAGCAGTTTCCGGAGGACACCGACAGAGGAGCAGGAAGGGACTCATGTATCTGTTCATTCAGCAAGCAGATTTTTATTGAGCACCTACTCTGCACCATTATATCCACAAAGGTGGACAAAGCCCCACATGGTCTCTGCTTTCATGAGGCTGCATCCCAGTCAGGGTCTCAGATGAGAAAGAATTAAGTATGATAATTTCAGGTAGTGATAAAAGCTAAGAAGAAAATTAATTAAGGTGGTGAGAAAGAGAAAGAGAGGAAGCATTGATCCCTGGGTTGGGAAGATTCCCTGGAGGAGGGCACGGCAACCCATGTATTCTAGTATTCTTGCCTGGAGAATCCCATGGACAGAGGAGCCTGGCGGTTTACAGTCCATGGGGTCGCAAAGAGTTAGACACAACTGAAGTGCCTCAGCATACACGCAACTTCAAATAAGATGGTCAGAGAAAGCCTCTGGAAGGAAGTGGCATGTGAGCTGAGACCTGGAGTTGAAAGGAGCTGGCTGTGAGAGTAGCTGAAGGGAGAATGTTCTGGGAGGAGAAAACAGTACATGCAGACGTCCCAAAGCAGGAATGAACCTGGTACGTCTGAGGAATGGAAAGGAAGCTTGCGAGGCTGGTAGAGTGGGCGAAGAGGCAGCAGAACAACAGACGGGCCTCACGGCCCAGGGTGAGCGGCTCGGATACTATTGATACTTGAAGTGGTGGTGGCATCTCTCTGCAAGGTTTTCAGTAAGAGGGCTTTTTGTAGAGTTGAGCTTTTGTTTTACAAGGGTCACCATGGCTGCTGTACAGGGGACAGACAGGAGGGCAAGGAGAAAGAGTAGTGAAAAGGCATAGAAGGGACTTCCCTGGTGGTCCAGTGGTTAAGGCTCTGCACCTCCACTGCAGAGGGCAGGGGTTCGATCCCTGGTTGGGGAACTTAAGACCACACATGTCACGCAGAGTGGCCTTTTTTTTTTTTTTAAAGCATTGAAGCCACTGAGACTTAGTACCATCATATCACCACCACCATCATTATCACCATCATTATCATCACCATCACCATCGTCAAAAGGATCACAATGACAGAGGCTTGGACCAAGATGATAGCAGGAGCAGAGAAGAGCATCTATATCCCTTTATCTGAGGGCTAGCTCTGGTGACTGGGGCAAACTTTGCCTGTGCTCATGCAAGCTGAGCCCCCACTCCCGTGCACTCCCTACAGTGGCTCCCACCCCAGGACTGCTGTACGCCAACACCACTTGTGGACTTAGACCTGCATGGATTTTTGTTCACGACTTTGCCTGTGCTCATGTAGAATTCCTTAAGGAATCCACAGCCACTGGCTCCAGAGAAGGTCGGCTTCAGCTAGCCTGGCCCAGAGACATCAGTTTCACTGGAGGTGCTAAGAGCTGTCACACTAAACAAAAATTTCCGCCCCCTCCATGCCTGAAGCCAGCTCCAGGCAAAACTCCAAACCCCAGGACGGAATCCTAAGATATGCACAAACTGAACCTTGACCTCACAGCAAGGATCTACCTTGTTTCACAGCAGACAGAGGCCTGAGGGAGAGATTCATCCCAGGGTGGACTCTGGCCTTCTCCAGAGGGGCCCGGTGAGTCCTCAAAGTCAAACAGCTCCCAGGGACCTGGGCTCAGACCCATTCGCATCAAAGCACTTCCTGATATTCCCTCTGACTTCACAGAGGAAGATGTTGACCGACTTACGAACCTGTTGCTATAAGACAGAGAGAAGCAAGCAGCTAGTTCTTCTAGAGGAAGTAAGACCAACCACTGAGTATGGAGCCCAGGCCTGGAAGGGGCAGTTAGGGGCAAATTCTGAGTCAAGATGGATTATGAATATTGAATGAGTATTATGTTAATTATAATTAGTATAAAATGATCATATAATTATCATATGATAATTATGGATATCCCAAGTTCAATTCCAAAATCTGTCCCCAATTTGCTGTGCAGCTCTGGGCAAGGCTCTTCCCCTCTGTGAGCCTCAGTTTTCCCATCTGTACAAGAGGAACTGGGCTAGACACTTGCTAAGAACTGACAGTCCAGGAGTCCTTCGTGCCAGTTCTATCAGCGGGCTCCTGAGAGTTCAAGCTGTTTCTTACATCCTGGGGTGACAGTTGCAGATTATCCCCACGGATCCTCTCTCAGCTCGTGGCCTGCTGCCTCAGGACCTTTGCACCTGCAGTTTTCAGGGCCTGGAAGCCTTGCCTCATTCTCCAGACTACGCCATACTATACTATACTTGATTTACATTCCCATTGTTCCTTATATCTCTTACACAACCCAATATACTTTGTAACTTGATATTTACTCCATGGCTATTTGACTCATGTCTTATCTCTTCCACAGGGCTGTGAACTTGTAGGTCCAGGGCCCCTGTCCTTTTCATTGTGATTCTAGCATTCCACATGGTGCCTGGTCAAGAGTAGGCATTCATTAAATACCTGTCAAATGAATGAATGAATGATGGCTATCATCATTATGATTTGGAGCCAAGAAGTTCTCAAAGAAGGCTGGAGAACCCAGTTCAGATCTCCCCAGAAAGGGAATGGCCCACGCCTGCACAACTCCCCTCAATGGCCTTCAGCTTCAAGGTGCTGACCCCTCCCAGTACCTGCACCCCTTTCCCTACAGGGGAGAGGCTCCTGTAAGGGGTAAGGGGAAGCTGTCCGTGTCCTCTCTGCTTTCTTGACCCTGTGATCCAGGGCTGAAGCACTCTGTGAACCTGCCTGAGGACGTGGGCCACTCTAGTGTGCGGGAACAGGGCCACTTCCAGGGGATCTTTGATCGGCCAGGCCACCGGATCTTTGCTACTCAGGGAGTCTGCAGAGAGAGAAAGATTCTTAAACATGAACACACACATGCATGCCTGGAGTTCAAATGTGTGTGTGTAAACACTCATGCACGTCCACTTTCACAAAGATCCACGCTCAAAATACAAGATACACACATACATATCCACACCAGTTATGTGCATGGATCATATCATGGCCACATACACAATGTTCCCCAAAGGGTGCACACACTAATACAGGCACAGAAACATGTGTGCACATGCGTTCATGCTCATACACAACAGGAGTGCGTGCAGGGCACCTGCAGACCCACGCAGACAGGTTCACGTAAACATGTGCACAAGGCCAACTTCTTGGTTCTGGACTCCTCCCTGGAACACTCAGGATTCTTACAAGTCCCTTCCTTTCTCCTGCCCGCTTCTCACCACAATCACTCCACACCCCACTTTCCCAACCCTTGGCAAACACACAAGAGCTGCCTAAAAACGGGGCAGACGCGATAGCTGCCAGAAGACCCCGCTGCACCGCACCGTTTCCGCCTTGCTCAGCCGGGTCACCTCGGTAGTTTCTGAGACCCCGCCTCCTCGCTCGCTGCAATGGGCCCGGGGCGCCCCCGTGTGGCCACAATCGGCAGCGCCGTTCCTGGCAGCCTGGTCCCGAGTCCTTGCAGATGCGGAGGATTCAAACTCAGGGCCACCAGGTGCCCTCCCGCTGCCCCTTGCCCCTTTATTCTTCCACCTGGCGGGGGGTGGAGGTGAGTAGGGGGCACTCACCCACTCGGGGCCGTCCGCCGCCTTGTTCTTGTCTGCGTGCGTCTTTCACATTCAGATCTTGAGTCGCCTGTCGCAGGGCTGGGGCTGTCGGCCACTGCTGTCCTTCGGTCTTCACATCTGGGCCATCAAGAAAGGCGACCTGGCCAGAAAGTCTCATCGAGGACGTCAGGCCGCCGGGATGACAGGCAGAGCCTGCGGGGTCAGTGGGGCCTCTTTCCTGTCCCAGTCCCCCAAACACAGCTTGGCAATATCTATTTGTTGAGCTTAGGGCTGAAGCACTAGTTTGATGAGAGGAGGTGGGCCATTTAGCCCCCTAAAGGGGGCCATGGACTAAGAGCAGAGCCCACGCCCACCCTCAGGCTTCTGGACAGCAATCTCCCCAGCCAGAGACAGGTGGTCTGAACATCAAAAGATTATTGCAACTTAAAGAAAACCAGGTAACTCAAGTTAGCTCTTTTCTATATATGGGAAGTTCTTTTCAAGAGTCTGGGCTCACTGAAATCATTCCTTTGATACGCACCTCAGCTCTCTGGGGCCAGCATCCTGTGTTTTCACATCTTGCACTTCTTCAAGGCTCAGTATAGGGAGTGGCTGCAGTCTGACGGCTGCTAGATGGCAGGTGTTCTTTCCTTCCTGAGCTCCCTCAGGGCTCACTGGCCCGTCATCTGTGGTGGCTGCAATCGCTGGTGACTGTGACATCCTTGTTTACTGATACGGCAGGAAATACTCCATTTCTGCATGTACTGGTGCCTCAAGATGGGGCCTGGCCACCAGCCCTGTGGGCAGCATCCTCCCCAGCCACGAGCCCTTGCCTCAGGCATAGATGCCTCCCCGGACCACCTGCCTCTCTGTAGGAGCTGCACAGCTTGTTTGGAGTCTGTGGAGTCCAAATGCTGAAGGTTCCTCCCCAGCCCCGCCCCCCTCCCCCGACCCGACTGCAAGCCTGAACTTGCAGCCTTTCAGACTCTGCTGCTGCAGGGAAATAGAACATCTGTTTCTGAACCGAACCTCTGTTCGGTCAGACCCAGTCCACTCAGTAGCAATGGCCTAGGGTGCAGGGGCTGAAATCCTGACTTAGGAAAGCAAGTTTGGAGGCTGAGGATGCAGGACTTTTGGCTGAAGAAGTGATTTCCCAGACTCAAGTGCAAGCCCCAGGATCAAATAAATGGGCTTGGAGCTCAGACCCAAAGCCCCAGGAAGTTATTTCCTAGCTAAGGCTCATTGCCCCAGCAAGTGATTTTTCCAGGCTGAAGCAGAAGTCCACCCTAGGTCCCAAGTTTTCGCCTCAGGGTCCCTTCCTACTGTCCTCAGGCCAGAAAGGCAAATGGATGGAAATGCTTAAAGGTGTGCGGGTTCTCTCACTTCACAGAACAGCCCCTTAGTGAAGACTGGAGGATTCCCAGGGCCCTGGAGGAGGAAGGCCACTTAGGTGGAGGAGACTAAAAAGCCCCAGAACCAAGTCACACCCGTGTTCAGTTCAGTTCAGTTCAGTTCGGTCGCTCAATCGTGCCCGACTCTTTGCGACCCAATGGACTGCAGCTCGCCAGGCCTCCCTGTCCATCACCAACTCCCAGAGTTTACTCAAACTCATGCCCATTGAGTTGGTGATGCCATCCAACCATCTCATCCTCTGTCGTCCCCTTCTCCTTCTGCCCTCAATCTTTCCCAGCATCAGGGTCTTTTCCAATGAGTCAGCTCTTCGCATCAGGTGGCCAAAGTATTGGAGTTTCAGCTTCAGCATCAGTCCTTCCAATGAATATTCAGGACTGTGACCCCGTTTTGACAGCTAAGCAATGAGGGAAGAGCAGTCGTTTCTTTGGGTGTACTTTCTGAGGAGGTCAGACAAGGTGCAGAAAAGAAGTCAAATAAAACCCTAACAGTTCCAATGGCATCGCTGTCCTAAAGTCATGTGAAGCAGTGCAGCAACAAATCCCTCATTCCACCAGAAAACAAGAGTGCTCAGCACATCCACAGAATTTGTTCCGAGCATCACCAACAGGTGATTTTGTGTTTGTTTTCAGTGTTTTATTGATGTGCAGTATATGCAGAAAAGTGCACAGATCCTCAGTGGACAGTATGAATAACAATCTCCAGTTGTCATTTTGTTTCCAACGTTTATCGAATTGTTACTACTACATGCCCAGCACCAGACACGTGCAGGCATCATTTAAATAGTCAAGGGTGAGTGCTACTGTCCCCAGTTTACAGATGGGCAGACAGACCCAGGAGTAGACGGCCCACCTACACACATCCAGCTGGCAAGCTGCAGACCCAGGGTTCAAATCCAGGTTGCAAGCCCCAGACACAGTGCTCTCAACTGCTGTGCGCTATGGTTTGTGGACGCCACAGTGAAGGAAGTGATCTGAGCCCATTCTTTCCCCTCCATAAACCCTGCTCTCCTTTCTGAATTCCTGGTCTCACCAGATGGTCGCTTCAAGTGCACTGAGGGCCTGAAATGATTTCTTGTTACTCCTCACATCCAATTCGTTGTTGTTGCTTAGTTGCTAAATCGTGTCTGACCCTTTGCCACCCCATGGACAGGAGCCCACTAGGCTCCTCTTTCCATGGGATTTCCCAGGCAAGAATACTGGTGTGGGTTGCCATTTCCTTCTCCAGGGGATCTTCCCAACCTAGAGATCGAATCTGCATCTCCTGCATTTGGCAGGTGGCTTCTTTACTACTGAGCCACCAGGGAAGCCCTCACATCCGACTAGCCACTAGACAATTTTGTTTCATTAAAAAAAAATTTTTTTTAATTGGAAGATATTTGGTTTAAAATGCTGTGCTGGTTTCTGCCGTACAACAATATGAATCAGTCATAACTATATATATATATATATATATATATATATATATATCCCCTCCTTCTTGAGCCTCCCACCCACCTCTTATCCTACCCCTCTAGGTCATCACAGAGTGCCAGGCTGAGCTCCCTAAACCTCTAGATAATTCAATCCTTCATACATCTCTTGCATCCCCCCAATTCCCACCATCCTGGTCCAAGAACCCCTACTCTCTGCCCTGGACCACAGCCTCATCACAGTCTTCCTACATGGATTCAAGGTACCCTTAAGACCAGACGGGTTCATTTCATGCAGGGTGCTCATTCTTTGAATTGTCCAGTGATGTTCACCAACTTTCTTCCACATAGTAAGTCTGGTAGAGTTGATCTCTGGGTTGTGAATTTTTCAAGTATAGACAACACAGATGAAAACATCTTGAAATAGAATTAATATAGGTTTCCTGAATCCGAGCTGAGGCTGGGCCAGGAGATACAGAAAAGCACAGCTGTGGGCAATCCCTTCACCTGGGTCAAGGTGGGTGAGAGCCAGAGAAATAGGAGACCTGCTGGGCCAAGGAACTGCATTCTAGGTGTGGAGACCAGACCCAAAGACCAGTGGTTCTAAACCCTGACTGTGCACTGGAATCACACAGGAAATCCTTCAAAGTCCTGACGCCGGGGCAAAACTCCAGACCAATGGCACCAAAACCAATGGAGATGGGACGTGGGCATCCGCATAATTGGGAGCTGCCCACTTGATTCCCCTGTGCAGCCAGGGCTGGGGCACTCTGCTGGAGGCATCATTATGCCACGAAGGCTCAGAGAACTGTACAGAAGCTTTCAAGAGTCGGGAGGGAACAGATGGGCTGCATCGAAATTCTCACATAGCACTTCTGGGAGGGAGCGGCCGGCTGCATTTTTCAGGTGACTAGGGGAAATTTCAGTGCTGCCCGTTGACCCCAGAGAAGACAAATGCTCCCAACCAGATCAGGATCCTCCAAGCTCCATTTGAAGTAACAGAGTGGCTCCCCCTAGCGGATGTTAGAGCACATTTACTATTTGTCATCATTTGAACCCGGGAATGTTAGCACGTTCAGTGTAGCTTGCCATTATTTGAACATGGGGCGGTCTCACATTTTAAAATCCTCTAGCTCTAATTCCTTTCTAAAAAAAACTAAGAGAGGATTATCCTGGGGTCCTGCCCCTGAGGGACAACAACTTGCCACAGCTGACGGTGGCTGCTCCTTTGACAGGCTTCTCTGCAGGGCTTTCCAGAGAGGTTCTGGGAGTTCCCCAGGGGGTTGGAGCCTTGCTCTGATCCTTCCTTGGAACACGGTCAAGCCTGCCTGCAGAAGCACGTTCTCCAATATAAAATAAAAAGGTAACAAAAAATCAAGTTGCCCATTTAATGAACCAAAAAAAGTAATTCCGTCTCTAATAACTCAGACTTATTCTCTCTCCTTTGTTTAGAAGCCTTGTGGGGATTGGTGGGATATGGGTTGAGAGAGAAAAAGGGGACAAAGATGACCACCCAGGTGATCCCATGGGTCTGTCCTAATCTCCAGCCCATCAACCCTGCTGCCTCCGTGTAGCCAGCGGGGGTGCAGAGACAGAGGGGTTCTGGAAAGGTCAGAGCTCTGTGTCTCCTCCATGTTCTCTTCCAACACCCCATCCTGGAGAACTGGCACCGCGGAGCAGGGCTGGCACTAGAGTCAGGGCTGAGGTTCCCTTCCAGCCCCACTGGTGTGACTCTGAGCAAGGTGATTGACAACTCCATGCCTCGGTTTCCCCATCTGTCAACCAGGGATAACCAGAGACCCTACCTCACTGCGTGCTTCTGAGGGTTAAAAACCATCGTGTGTATAAAAACAACGCCTGGGAAAGCACCGGGTACACAGTAAGCATTCACTAACCGGGAGCTCTTCTTTTTGTGATAGTTATTAAATGAATATTTGTTATTAAAATCAACCTGAAGACTAATCAAGGAGTGAGACTGAGGGAATTCCTGGGTGGTCCAGTGGCTGGGACTCAATGCTTTCACTGCCAAGGGCCCAGATTCAATTCCTGGTTGGAGAACTAAGATCACAGGTCATGTGGGTGGCGTGGCCAAAAAAAAAAAAGATGAGTGAATTTGTGCTTGAAATGAGAGAACAGAAGTTCAGAGCATGATCTGCCAGCCCTTTGGACAGATGGGAACAGATCCCCAAAGGTCAGGATGGCACGAGTTGGTGCCAGGACGACCCCCGGTGCCAGGGCTGCCCCCGGCCCCACAGCTTGTCAAATGAGTGGACTTGATCAGGCCCAGCAGGTTTGTCAGGGTCTCCTGAGCACAGGAGCCCTCTTTGTTTCTTTAATACAGATCCACGCCCTCCGGCCCAGCCCTGCCCTCGCAGACCTCTGAGCTCAGCTGGCCAGCTTCTCCCCGGGGGCCCGCTTATGCTGTCTTCACAGTGTAAGAGGAGCTCCGGCTCCTCCCTGGGGGGCTGGGGAGGTCGTCTGTAACAGAGAAGAGCCGGGTCTCTGGAGGCGTTCGTGTGTCCATCAGTGGAGGAGCCAAACTGGGCTCACAGGGGAGCACCTCACTCGCCAAAGTCCTCTCCCCTCCCTGGAGAGTCTCCCATCGCCGTTGGCCATGGCCACGGCCCCACTGACGCCAGGAAAACCAGGCTCGGAAGTAGTGAAACGCTGAATCTAGGGTGACAGGGAGATGAAAGAGTAAGTGAGGGGTGGGAAGGGAGAATGGGACATGGGTGGGCAGGAGGTTCAAGAGGGAGGGGACATACGTACACTTAGGGTTGATTCACGTTGTTGTACGGCAGAAACCAACACCGCATTATAAAACAATTATCCTCCAATTAAACATTAAAAGAAAAAAAAAAAGAATGGGACAGGATTCTAGGGTAGAGACCAAAAATCTCCTTCTCTCTCCCCATTAATAGTACAACAACATACACTACCATGTGTGAGATAGGTTAGCTAGTGGGAAGCTGCTGTCTAACAGAGGGAGCTCAGCTTGGTGTTCTGTGATGACCCGGGGGGTGGGATGGGATGCGAAGCCTCAAGAGGGAGGGGATATGTGTACACACAGAGCTGATGCACTTGGTGTACAGCTGAAACTAACACAACAGTGTAAAGCAACTGTACTCCAACAATAATTGTACACAAACAGGTCAGGCTACGTGATTTGTGGCACCCATTAAAAAAATGAACATGAGGGGCCCCTTGTTCAAAAATTAAGAATTTCAAAGGACTTCCCTGGTGGTCCAGTGGTTAGGATTTCATGATTGCACTGCCTAGGACTTGGGTTGAATCCCTGGTTGGGGAACTAAGATCCCACAAGCCACATGGCGTGGCCAAAATAAATTGAGAATTTCAAGATGAGGACAGCAGAAGGTTAAACAAAGCACGAGGCTCTCCTGAACAGGCACCCTTGTGGGACTACACAGGTGACCACTGTGAAGCTGGCCCTGGACACAAAACTTTGAGTGCGCATCCAGGTGTGTGGTTTTCTGGGAAAAGGGCCCTCAACTGTCAAGGTCATGACCTGACAAGGTTAAGAATCAGCATCTCTGAGGTTGAGTGAAGGTCCCTGCTTCTTGCCACCACCTCTTTTCTCCATGTGAGATACACGGGCTGACCTGGGCGTGGCCCTGGGGACAGAGAGGAGAGGACGTGTAAGAGATGGCGTTTAGGATGTTGCTGATGGACTGGACATGGGTAGGAGGAAAAGAAAGGCATGAAGCCTGACTCTTGGGCTTGCAGCTCAGGCAGCTAGACCAACCAATGGCAGTGCTCTTTGTGGGTATGGGGACCAGCAGGGAAAAGACTGGATGCTGTGCTTTGCTTCGTGGGATAGCAAAGGGAGGGAAGAATCTCATTTTAGCCATGAGAAGGCTTCGAGTGGACAGATAACAGAGCTCAGAGGGAGATTAGAGCGAGAGAGATTTGGAGTCACTGGCACAGAAGTGGCATTTAATCCCATTGGGATGTCCTAGGTGTCCCCTGCTCAGCGAGGGTAGAACTCTGATCCTCGGGCAGATTAGTTAACTGCACTGCCACTCCGCATTCCCTCATTTAGGACTCTGTAAATGAGCTTGCGAGTGCCTAGCAAGGGTCCTGCTGCGAAGTCGCTTCAGTCATGTCCGACTCTGTGCGACCCCAGAGACGGCAGCCCACCAGGCTCCTCTGTCCCTGGGATTCTCCAGGCAAGAACACCGGAGTGGGTTGCCATTTCCTTCTCCAATGCATGAAAGTGAAAGGGAAGTCGCTCAGTCGTGTCCAACTCTTAGCGACCCCATGGACTGCAGCCTACCAGGCTCCTCCGTCCACGGGATTTCCCAGGCAAGAGTACTGGAGTGGGGTGCCATTGCCTTCTCCGTAGCAAAGGTCTTAGCACTTCTTAAAAACCCAGTGACTATCAGCCATTATTATTACATTACTATATTTTTTAAAGTTGTTTTTTTTTTTAATGTGGACCATTTTAAAATTTGTTACAATGTTGCTTCTGTTTAATGTTTTGGATTTTTGGACACAGAGGCATCTGGGATCTTAGTTCCCTGACTAGGGATTGAACCCAAACCCGCTGCACTGGAAAGCAAAGTCTTAACCACTGGACCACCAGGGAAGTCCCGTTATTACTATTACTACTGTTATGATGTCATTCGCC
Source organism: Bos taurus (assembly GCF_002263795.3). Lineage (NCBI taxonomy): Eukaryota > Metazoa > Chordata > Mammalia > Artiodactyla > Bovidae > Bos > Bos taurus. The sequence continues at coordinate 67,464,144 of NC_037340.1, read as the reverse complement.
TTCCTTTTACAAATATCTACGGAGCCCCCATTGTGTCAGGCATTGCTGTGGGTGCTTAGGAAGAGAGATGTCAGTTATCGAGCATGTCAGGGATGTTAAGTGCCATGGCAAAAGAAATTTTATAGCAAAGTAAGTGAGGGGGACAGATAATAATATTAAGGAGGTTGGCTGGGGGGCCCTACTGAAAAAGTGACATTTGAGCAGGATCTCCGAGGTGAGGGATGTCTGGAGGAGAATGTTCCAGGCAGAGGGAAGAGCCAGTGCAAAGACTCTAAGGAGAGTGGTGGCAGGTGAGGTCACAGAGATAAAAGGCAGGGGGACCTTTGTAAAGAAACCCTTATGGGAGGGGTGATTGGTTCTTCGACCTGCAAAACCAGGTCTCCCACACAACAAGGCAGAAGGTTCTCTGATGGCAGAGACCTCAAGCTTTCCAGCGCAGTGGAGGGTGCAGACTTCTAGGATGGCAGCCGCCCTAGGCTTTGGCTGAGGCTTCAGAAGCGCTGAGGCTTCTGGTTCCAGCTCTCCAACCCTCAGAGGGGCCTCACCAGGCAGAATAGGCTCAGCAGCAGGGCCTCTCCTCCTCTTGGCTGTGGAGCATCTCCTCCTGGCAAAACTCGTCAGGGTTTTTGCTCCAGGGCTCCCAATCGAGGCATACATCTGAGTCATTTTCCTCTGAATCTGTGGAAGGACAAGACAAGGCCACTTGGGTGGTCACTTCTTATCTCCTATTCCTGATGCTGAAGGAGCCCCCTGCCGGATACCGGCATCCTTGCAGCCTTATCTGAGGCCAGGGGGCCAAGGCAGAATCATGACACGTGAGACAGCCCTCCTAGGAAGACTTCAAGGCCTTGAATGGTGGCCAGAGACCAAGAAAGAAGGCTGGTCCGCAAAATACCAACCTTCTAGAAGAGGGAGGAGCCTGGGACATCCCTGGTGGGATAGTGGATAAGAACCTGCCTTCTAGTGCAGCAGACACGGGTTTGATCTGTGATCTGGGAAGATCCTGCATGCCATGGGGCACTAAGCCCACGTGCCATCACTCTTGGGCCCGAGTTCTAGAGCCTCGGAGCTGCAACTACTGAACCGGCACGCTGTAACTACCAAAGCCTGCAAGTCCTAGAGGGCTGTGATGAGAAGCCCATGGACTGCAATGAAGTGTAGCCCCCACTTGCCTCAACCAGAGAACGCCTGAGCAGCAACGAAGACCCAGTGCAGCCATACATATATACATAAATATTTCTTTTTAAGTGGAGGAAGGACCCTAGAGGTGAAGAAATGACCTACGTGCATTGAGCATGGTCCAGGAGGGGACACTGAAGAGACATAAGCCCGCCCACCCACCTGCTCATCCATTGGTCCACCGGTTCATTCATTAACAAAAATCTGAGTATATGTGTCCAGTGGTTTTTCTCACAGCACTGTTCTTTGGTGAAGCACACACACACTAAAATACCCTGAACACCACGTGTGTGTCCATGATGAGAGGTCTGGGTGAGGAAGTGTGGCACACTCACACCACAGAACCCCTCCATCCTGTGGCATGTCATGAGGCTGTTACATGTCAGATCTGTATCTTTCTGCCTGCAGGATGTCCGTGGTGTATTATTGGGTCGGCCAACATCCTTCCCCAAGTGAACTTTTCGGCCAACCCAATCAATGGCACTGCAGAGAAGTATATGATAGAATCCCTTTAATTTTAGAAAACTTATGAATTTTTGCCTAACTAAAAAAATTATGACATTTTGATTCCACTTGTTTGATTTAGTATGAATAGAATGCTAGATTTCTAATTTAAGAAATAGATATGCAACAGGTAAAAAGGTTTACTGTATAGCACAGGGAGCTACAGTTGGTATCTTGTAACAACCTATAATAGAAAATAATCTGAAAAATAATATACATATACATATTCAAGTTATACATATACTCATATATATTATTTGTGTGTATGTATAATTGGATCACCTTGCTGTGTACCTGAAACATTGTAAGTCAATTATACTTCAATAAAATATATATATTAAGAAAAAAAAGAATCCCTTTTTTAAAAAAATCCAAAGAACACACCTCCCATTTTTTAAAAAATGGGATTATTTTGTATTATTATGTTTTGTATTATTTGGATAATTACGTATTATTAAATGGGCACATGAGCTTGCCAACATGGCTTATCTCAGAAAAGCAAGTTGAGAAAAGAAGGCAAATGGGAGAGATTATTATTTTTCTTGGTATACTCAAGGTGATTCACCGGTTGCAGAGAAGTAAAGGAGGCTGAAAACAGCCCCTCAAATGCATATCAAGAAAAGGCCAAGCCTTGATCTCCTCCTTTGTAAAATGGGCATCATAATAACTCCTGGTATGGTGAGGGTTCACTGAGAAGTAAGACATGTTAAACAGGCTTTCAGTGCAGTTCCTGTGATTTAAAATCAGTGCGATGGACTTCCCTGGTGGCCTAGTGGTTGAGAGTCTGCCTGCCAATGCATGGGACACGGGTTCAACCTCTGCTTTGGGAAGACCCCACATGCCACATGACAACTGAGCCTGTGCACCACAAGAGAACCCACCGCAATGAGAAGCCTGCTCACCGCAGCTAGAGAGTAACCCCCGCTCCCTGCAGCTAGAGAAAGCCCGCATACAGCAACAAAGACCTCGTACAGCCAAAAATAAATAAATAAATCTTTTTTAAAAAGAACTGAGATCATTAAAAAAAAAATAAATCAGTGTGATGAAGTGACTTTTCCTCCCAAGAGACAGTGACTGTTTTTTGAACACATCCTCTGTGCTTTTTTTTTTTTGAAAGATAATTGCTTTACAGAATTTTGTTGCTTTCTGTCAAAGCGCAACATGAATCAGCCATAGATAGTACTCTTGCCTGGAAAATCCCATGGATGGAGGAGTATGGTGTGCTGCAGTCCATGGGGTTGCTAGGAGTCGGACACGACTGAGCGACTTCACTTTCATTTTCACTTTCATGCATTGGAGAAGGAAATGGCAACCCACGCCAACGTTCTTGCCTGGAGAATCCCAGGGACGGGGGAGCCTGGTGGGCTGCCGTCTATGGGGTCGCACAGAGTCGGACACGACTGAAGCGACTTAGCAGCAGCAGCACACATATATCCCCTCCCTTTTGAACCTCCCTCCCATCTCCCTCCCCACCCCACCCCTCTAGGTTGATACAGAGCCCCTGTTTGAGTTTCCTGAGCCATACGGCAAATTCCCATTGGCTATCTCTTCTACACATGGTAATGTAAGTTTCCGTGTTCCTCTTTCCTTTGTGCTGTGTTTTACATCACTTTCTCATTTGATCCTCTTAACAACTTCATGAAGGCAATTATCAGTGTTATTCATCTTTTGCAAGGAAGGAAGCTTGGAAAGGTGAAACCAGGCTCCCACCAGGTGGTGGTAGCTTGGGACTCAAAGGCAGGTTCCACAGTCTGGTGCAGTTCCATCCGGGGCCCTTGTTCGAAGGCAGAGTTCAGAGGCTACATCCTGCTTCCCCATGTCAGGCTAGGGACTGGCATCACTCTCCTTCCCTCCTCTTCAGGGCTCAGCTGCCATGACCTTTTCTTTTTCTTGCCTCTGCTCTCCTCTCACCAGGCAGCTCCCTCCTCCTATCCACTTGCTCCCAACTGCACTTGGAAAAGCGCCTCCACCCTCATGGGATGCATGGGTGCTGAGCCCTCTGCCTTCTGGGCTCTGAAACTGCCCCGCTAAGCCGGGCCAAGCAGGGGCAGGGAGAGGGGAATCAGAACTCCTCTTGCCTGCTGTTCATACTGGATTCCAGACCAGACTGATTCCAACAAAGAAATCCAGGGCAGACTAGAAACCCCTGGACAGGGTGCCTGGAGTCCCAGCCCAGCAAACCCTGGCAGACCCAGACCCTGGGTTTGAGCCAATTCTCAGCACAAGGACAGAACAGACCCAGTAATACTGAGAATTCCAAGAAGACAGGGGCCCTCAGGAGGGCTGCTTGCCTCGCTTTAAAGACAGTTTCTCTTCATGGCAAAATTAACAAAAGGATGTCTTTCAAACTGCCACGTGAGATGTCGGTGGGTGAATGCCCGTCAGAGAAGGGGTCAAACGGAGCAGGTTGTGGATGGCTTAGAGCTGAGCCTCCGGGGAGAATGAATTGCTGGAGGAGGTTATTGCCTTGGACCTCAGGGACGGTGTCCCACCTTCCAGAAGAGTCACCCAAAGCCATGCCTGCTTGTCCTCTAACCTTGACACTGCCTGGATTACTTCTCAGCCCTCGAGCACCTGCTAGGTGCCCTGTGTATCCGTGTACCCTCCCCTTGACATGCATCTTTCCACAGGCCTAAAGGTAAGGGAGATGGGGGTGGCTCAGATGGTGAAGAGTCTGCCTGCAATGTGGGAGACCCGGGTTCAATCCCTGGGTTGGGAAGATCCCCTGGAGCAGGAAATGGTGACCCACTCCAGTATCTTGCCTGGAAAATCCTATGGATGGAGAAGCCTGACAGGCTACAGTCCATGGGGTTGCAAAGAGTTGGACACGACTGAGCAACTAACACACACACACAAAGGGAAGGGATCATTATCATCTCCATTTTGTAGGGGAGAAAACTAAGGCTCAGAAAGGACTTGTCCCAAGTCACACAGCTGGTAGGCGGCAGAGCCCACATGGGAACCAGAGGGCACTCTCAAGGGTTTCACAGGTGTGTAGCCTTGGGCAGGTTACTTCTCTCCCAACTTTACTTTCCTCAATTGTACGGTAAGGATTATTTCACAGGGTTATCCTGGGGATTAAATGAAATAACACACATCGAGTGTTGAGCATCAGGCCCCAGTACAGTTTTCATAAAAGCTATTGTTATAATTAAGGGCAAGGGAGAGGACTTCCCTGGTGGTCCACTGGTTAACACTCTGCACTTCCAGCGCAGGCGGTGCAGGTTCGATCCCTAGTCGGTGAACTAAGATCCTACATGCTGTGTGGCATGGCCAAAAAAAAAAGCGGGTGGTTGGGGGCGGGGAGGGGGTAGGGGAGAGGCTGAAACCTGGGCCCACCTCCCCTAGGCTCGAGAGAGATGTGCTTCTATAGCCACTACCCAGACAAGGGCTCCACCTTCTACCTGACACCATGACACCAGCCCTCAGCCTGCGGTCCAGCCTGGGAATCGAAAGAGAACACACTTAAGACATTTTCTGGAAGCCCTCGCCAGGAACTCCCAACTGCACAATTCCCCGCCCCCACATTGGAGATCATGGGACAAGTTGGCGGTGAGCTGCTCGGCCGGTCTGAACGCCATCTGAGCAGAGCTGGCAGCACACCCAGCGCCCTCCTTGCCCAACTGGTCAAAGGTGATGGGGCAGCGGAGCAGGAGGTGGGGGGGTCAAGCGGTCCCTGGGTGAGGGGAGTGGCTGCGGGGGGCGGGCGGGACCCTCGCAGTGCAGAGTGTCATTCCTGACGTCCCTGCCCGCTGGCCCACCGCCCCCAGCCTCCCTCAGGCCAGCTTCGCCCTGTCTCCTGCTCCTCTGGGTGGTTAGCTGAGTTCAGGACACATGTCAGCCGGCTTCTGGGTCCCACAGAAACCCACATCCTCCCTGCGGCGCGATGTGAGCTGGAAACCATGTGAGTGGTCTCTATGTGCGCATGCGCGTGCCGTCAGGTCCAACTCTGCGACCCCATGGACTGTATGTAGCCCTCCAGGCTCTTCTGTGCATGGGACTTTCCAAGCAAGAATACTGGAGTGGGGTGCCATTTCCTACTCCAGTGAGTGGTCTCCGAGTACCTGCTAAATGCCTAAGGTGCCCGCTTAGGCATTGTTGTGCTTGATGGGCGCAACAACCGCTGTGCCCATCCAGCTGGTTGTTGATTGAAAAAGCACCAGGCTGAGGGCTGAGAGGGGCTGAAAGCCAGCCCAGGCTCTCTACTCCTGGAGCCTTGTGCCCTGGCTGCACCCACAGGAAGGACAGCACTTACTACTTCATCAGCCCAGAGGGGGCCACCTCTTGCCAGTTTGTAACCAAAGACTTGTGTGCTAGTGGTGGCCCTGAAGGGACACCTTGTTTTCTTTTTGTACTTGCTTATGTATTATAAAGATTCAATTCCTCCTAAATTACTGATTGGTTGCAAAAACAAAAAGCGTTCACTATCATGCTGACACATTTTACATTTGATACCATTTTTCATACAAAAAGTATAGTTCTGTTATTCTGTTTATATGTTTATAAATATAAAAATAAAATATACTTTACATATACATTTTGATATTAATAGCTCTTATTACCAGTGGCACATAACTAGCGCTTGCTCGGAAATCATGAATTTTGTATACACAACAACCAAGTCCATTTCTGTTCCAGGTTTATTTTACCATAAATATTTATATTGTAGTGCAAAAGCAAATTGTTTTATCTTCTATCTGCTGCTGCTGCTGCTAAGTCGCTTCGGTCGTGTCCGACTCTGTGCGACCCCATAGACGGCAGCCCACCAGGCTCCACCGTCCCTGGGACTCTCCAGGCAAGAACACCGGAATGGGTTGCCATTTCCTTCTCCAATCTTCTATCTAGAATACCTTAATCAAATTTGCAATCGCACTCACAATAATTTCATACAGACCAAAGACCTTCTGTGCTAGTGCTGGCCCTGAAGGGACGGACATGCACACATACGTGTTGTTTCCCAACACATACGTGTTGTTTCCCAAACTCAAGATTCACTCTGGGACTCCAGGTTCAGAAACTCTAAACTAGCAAGTCAGTCCTTTCTCTTGCGGACGACCGTCTGTTAACACAGAGCCAGCAGTTAAAACACCTGAAGAAGTGAAGTGAAGTCACTCAGTCGTGTCTGACTCTTTGCGACCCCATGGACTGTAGCCTACCAGGCTTCTCTGTCCATGGGATTTTCCAGGCAATAGTCTTGGAGTGGATTGCCATTTCCTTCTCCAGGGGATCTTCCAAACCCAGGGAGCAAACCCGGGTCTCCCGCATTGTAGACAGACGCTTTACCGTCTGAACCACCAGGGAAATCCCTAAAACACCTGAAGGAAACCCTTTTCTTGACAGTTGTTTCAGGAACCCCACCCTGTTCCATGCCCTGCCCAGCTCCAGGACTAGGGCCCGGCCTGGGCAGCTCACCTTGGCTGAGTAAGAAGCGTAGCCAGATGATCAGCAAGAACAACAGCAAGGCCACGGGCAGACAGAGCCAGAACACCAGGAAAGAAAATGTCAGCTCGTTCACCAGTGGCACCAGAGGGTACTTCATGGTGCGTGTGTGGCTAGGCCGGGCCGGCCGGGGCTGCCCTGGGGACCTGGCGGGCCGGGCCACGCTCTGCTCTCAGCCCAATTGTGACTGAGCCAGTGACGTAACAAGGAAGCCACAGTGTCCTTCAGGCCAAGAGAAAGCTGTTCTGGACGAGTGGGCAGAAGTGGGTAGTGGGACAGTTTGAGAACAAAAGCCCAGGCTCCCAGGCAGGGACGAGTGGACGAGTGGGCAGAAGTGGGTAGTAGGACAGTTTGAGAACAAAAGCCCAGGCTCCCAAGCAGGCCAGCCTGGGCTTAAATCCCTTTAAGATGCTGTGGGATCACAATCCTCTTGCTTGCTCAGAAATCATGAATTTTATATATATGACAACCAATTCCAAGTACATTTCTGCACTTGGTATTTCCTTACTCCCCAATCCTCTTGCAGGATGGAAATCCTTAGCACGCCAAGCTGCTAAGTTAGAAAAAATGGATACAAATTGTTCCCAGGTGGGTGTTCACTTATCTGAGGTCACAGACTCCTCCTGGAGCCAGCCAGTCCCTCAGTAAATGACTATTATTTAATCTGGCAACTTCTGTATCTCTCCTTATTAGGGTTTTTGGTGAAGAGCTTCTAAGACTTTAACCTTGTTCTTTTATCTCTCATTCTTTCATTTGTAAAGTAGTCAGGAAAGCTCCATGAGTCAGGCCCCTCCACAGGAAGGAGGCCCCAGGCTTCCCAGTGCCGGAGAGCACCTAAGTTGGAAGGTGGCTCTGGCCAGGTTCGGAGCCTGATGGGTGCGGGAAGTCCTCTCAGAGTGGCTGCTGCTCGTGGAGGGGAGGAAGGGAGAAGCGTGGTATCCTCCAAGAGGGTGCTTGGCCCACCTGCCTCAACCACTGCCAGCAGATGGGGGTGGGGGGAGGGGACCTAGGAAACAGGCCGACTGGCACAGTTCACCCTGCTCGGCAGAGTCAGAACCTCTGGGGGTGATGCTTGGACTCCACACATCAATGGGCAACCAGTCTGATGCCGACTTGATTTTGAGACCATGGCATCAAGAGAAGCACAGGCTGGAAAGTCAGGCAGACCCAGTTCCAGGCTGGGGAAGCAGCTGCAGGAAGCAGGTGGTAGACTTAGGAGAGACATGGAGTGGACGGACCTCCTTAGAAGACACTGGCCAAAGGAGAAGGGCAAAGGGGGACACCACTGTAAAAATGGGGCAGGTGTTAGGGAGATTAAAATGGAGAAAGTCTTACTCAGGCTTCAGAAGCAGGAGAGCAGGCCTCTGACTTACCTGGACACTGCCTGGATTCCACGCCTGCTTTCAAGCACAGCGAGTCAGGCAGCACGTTAGATAAGAAAGGGAATGGGCCTTGGAATTCTTGAGCCCCTGGAGGTCTGGCCAATCCCCAGGGTCTAACGAAATCCTATGACTCACACAGTGAAATGAAAAGCATTGTAAAACCAGAGCTGCATTTTTGCCTGTAAACTGATGGTGATATCAGTTTGCAGCCTGGGTTTATAAGTGGGACCCCTGAAACTGCAATTTGAAGTCTCTCCCATGGGGTGGACACACCACCACCAGGGACCCTTTCCCAGCTGGTACTCCAGATTGCTGTTAACGAGGGACTTTTCAGCGCTGTTCAAGTCTGGATGTGGGTCGGCCCAATTTGGTGATATATACGCTGTTATTTTCTCTATTGTTTCTTTTCTTTTAATGACTATATATTGAAATTGTCTAATAAGCTATAAAAAATTAAAATTGTTTGTGTGTAATGAGTGGTTTAACAAATCTAAAACAAAAGTAAAAATTTCAGCAAAACAGGGACTTCCCTGGTGGTCCAGTGAATAAGACTTTGTGCTCCCAATGCAGGGTGCTTGGATTCCATCTCTGGTCAGGGAACTAGATCCCACATGACTCAAGGAGAGATCCCCCGTGTCACAACTAAGCCAGCACAGCCAAACAGATAACTGAAAACTTTCAGCAAAACAGTGGGTAACAGCTGGGGCTCAGAGAGCCAGTGTGTTTAGAGGGAGTCTTAGTCCAGTTGTGGAATGACCAGAATCCCCAGCAGAAGTCAGGGCAGATAGTATTAGAATGTGTACCTTCAAAGCATGGTCCCCTGGTGAGCTGTGCCATTGAGGACCCTGGGGCCAAGAGTAGAGGAAATGGGTAGTTTGGGTTGGGGTGATTTCTCGGCCCTGGGTCCTGAAGGGGCTGAGGTCAGAAAGAACTGAGCAATGTAGCTGAGACAGACTTGAGCACCCATTTCTTTTCCAGACCCCGAAACAGGACCTCCGGGCAGTCAGCCCAGGGCTAAGCTTCCCTGGCCACCAGGACACAGTGGCAGGTCCTGGGGGGAGCAGGCATGGACACACGGCTACAGGGGAGGTGGCTCCCAGCCCTGGCGTCCAGGCGTACTTTGTGAGGAGTCACACATTAGTGTCACGTGGTCAGCAGCAGGCTGGAGCGGCGGCTCTGGGCAGAGGCCCGCGCTATAGCTGTGTGCTCAAGTGGCACACAGCTGTGCCACCACCTGTGACCTAGGCATTAGATGCTAATGGGCCCCATGGAACGTGCTGCAGCCACCTTTGCTCAAAGGGCCAGTGGGCAGAGGAGGCGCTCCTGACTGCTTTCTGACTGGCCAGTCTCTGCTGCGTCTCTGCTTTCCTGACTGGCCAGTCCTGATGGAGATCTGATCTTCTGCAGGCAGGGAGCACAGCTGGCATTTCTGGTTCTCAAGACACAGAGAGAGAGCTAGCCCCTCGGCAACTGCTAGCCTCTGTCAGGTGGGCCTTTTGACGGCAGTGCTTTAGTTACATGACATCCTTTCAGCATAAAAGGACAAGTACTTTTAATTTTAAAAAATTTTATGAAGTCTAGAAAAATGGTATGGATGAACCTATTTGCAGGGTAGGAACAGAGACGCAGATGTGAAGAACAGACTTGTGGATTCAGCAGGGGAAGGAGAAGAGGGGAGTGAACTGAGAGAGTAGCACTGACTTTGTATACACCACCATGTGTTGAATAAATGGTGAGTGGAAGCCGCTGTACAGCACAGGGAGCTCAGCTCGGTGCTTTGCGATGACCTAGAGGGTGCGCTGGGGGGAGGTAGGGAGGGAGGCTTAAGTGGGAGGGGATATATATGTATATATACAGCTGATTCGCATGGTTGTACAGCAGAAACACAACCCTGTAAAGCAATTATCCTCCAATTAAAAAAACGAAAGTAAATAAAAATTTTCAGATTTTGAGAATTTCATGATAATCTACAAAACCAGGGTAAAAGCCTGATGTAAATTCTGAAGAACATCTATGCAAGAGTCAAACCAAAAGCACACGTGACATTGTTAGATAAGAATCTCCTTAAAATTTAATTGACTAAATGTATTACATTCAATATTCCATGGTTTCTTCTGGACAAAGGGTCTGCATAAATACAAACAAGCCTCTGGGCCTTCTTCCCTAACCGACGAAGAGGAAACACAGGAGGCGAGGGTACACGGGACACCTTCGTATTTACATTTTGCCTTTACTTTACAGTTCAGTGCCAGAAATATTTACAGAAAATACAATAAGAAAAAGATCATGTCTTGGCAACATACCAAAATTCATACAAATTGTGTATATGATTTCAAGCAAATAATGATACTGTTTATTTTTTTAGCCACAACTGCCAAGCCCTTCAGAGGAGAAAGATATTCTTGGTCACTGCAAGAGACAAGGACTTGGGAAACTTGGTTTGCTTCAACAAATATTTATTGGGCGCCTACTGTATGCAAGGCACTGTGGAATCCCAAATTATACCTTTCCCTCACCGTTAAAAAAAGAAAAGCATCTGAAAAAACATGAGTTGATATTCTGAGAAAAACACTATACAGTACATGGCTTCTTCTGCTGCTGAGAACCCACGGTTTGATTCCACGTTAAATGGGTGAATTACCTCCAATCTCTCCATCTCGGGACAAGAGGTTGTCATGGAAATCCCTAAAACAGACCATCTAACACAACTTACCGCTTTATGTAAACATATAAACCAATTCTTTTTTGGAAAAATATAACCAGAACAGGTTTTAAAATGCTGAATGAAGAACAACCAGCAGGAGTGTCAAATTACCTCTGATACACTTTTTTTACTGTCCAGTGCGAAACATGTCTTTGAGCAAGGCTGGCTTCCACTTTCTTTGGGTAAAGTTCTACCTTCCAATGCAAGTTAAGTACTCTTGAAGACTCTGCTTCTCTAAAAATCACTCTGCAGAACTCGACAAATGTTTCCTCAGTGTATACAGGAAGTAACCACTCATGAAGGCCTCACATGTGCAACTGTAGGGAACTGACGTAACTGGCCCAAAGACCTATTTTGTTTTATAAATGAGTCCAAAGGGCTGCCTCAGGGGAGCTGAGGACTTGGAAATGGAGGATAGCGTGCATGCGTGTTGTGTATATATTGTCAGGAAGGGAGTGGGGGTCAACCCACCAGGTAACGATTCCAGTCAAAGGGCCAATGGATAGGAGGGGGTCTTAGGAGGAAGCACTGGACAAAAAGAGAGCTGGCTGAACAGGAAAACGCAAAAGCACTCCTCACTGTCCTTGGTGCTCTCAGGCAGACGGGGAGAAAGCCCCTTCCCCTCAAATGTGAGAAGGGACTACGAGGGGCTACCTGCCTCTGTCCCTTGGGTAATACATTCCCTGTCACCAAATGCAACATTCATCCATGCCCTCATTCACCTGTTACAGCAGCAACCGAACTGTTCAAGCCAAAGACCCCCCAAAGGTTCTGAACCTCTGTTAGCAAACATCAAGTGGACTATTAAAGGTTATTCTTGGGACTAAATATGCCCCTCTGGCATTATTCTACTCAAAGTGATTTTTACAAAGGCAGTTGAGAGATCTCAGTGACCATGAAACTCACACCCACACTAGTGAAAGGTCTAAGGGTCCTCACCACACTCCCTTTTTAGGTAGATGTGATTTTGAGCAGAAGGAGCCAGCACCTGACGAGGTGTGCATACCCTGTATTCTGTGCTGTATATACTGGGGTTTCATGCCTCTGGGAGCAGCACAGCCCTGAATCCATCCTGTCTTCCCTGGAAGACCACAGAGTCTTCCAGATCATAACTGTACTCAACACAGTTGTTCACTGACTTATCAAAGCCATTAGAATTACAAAGAGCTGTGAGAAATTAGAGCAAACTGAAGCATCATGAAGCCCGCCACTAACACGAACAACCACAGTACGTTTTCCTGACAGGAGCACTATGCCAAAGGTCAAAGTGTCATCTCAAGGGTCACACTGTGGATGCATACCTACATCAGCTATTTTTAGCTTCTGGAATGTTACAAGTTGCACATTAATTTATAGCCTTCTTTGCCCACACCTATTAGAAAGAAGGGCCCATTTTTTCCCCAAGAAATGTCAATCTGGAATTTCCATGAAAGTTGTTAAATCTCACTCTATAGCTTAGTAGCTGGGCTACTAATTTAAGAGTAGAACTTACTAATCATACATCCCCCTCCCCCATTGCTACCATCTGGGAACATCAATTTATTGCCCAGATTAAAAAGAAAATCAAATGTTATACCCTGAATGGAAACTGGAGTCATAGAAGGAGGAGGTTACCTTTACCTGAGCTTAAAACAAACATGAAGAAAAAAGGTGAGGCAAACTTGGAGAGCTGCTATGCCCACATTTCTTGCTCCTAGATATCAATATATACTTCTGGAATAGAAATATCTGCACTGGGAGTTAGGTCCTATACTATCCCCTGTCCTCTAAGTAAACTACCAAAACATTGAACCAAACAGCCCACTATAGTCCTGACCTACAGAATCTACTGACATCAGAGTTCAAGTAGGAAATCACCCCTTACACAACTGTGATCATTCCTCTTTGGACTTTTAAATGTCACTTATCTTCTTAGCACAAAATAACCTTAATAAAAAAGAAAATAACATAAATATTCTTATGTTCTTCTTAATAAACATAAGAATAGGAGAATGAGCAGTGTACACTCTAGCACTGTAACAGGAATCCTTGTAAGGATGTTCTGGGTCTGGCCACCTCAAAACATTTATCCCTGGCAGAAAAGTAGCAGCGAGGTAACAGAAGTATTTAAAAAACCTGGGCAGGGATTTGTCATGCCTTCAGCTGGCAAAGTCCAGAAAATATGACAACAGCTGTTTCTAAAAGCAGCCACCCCAGGGGGCGGTCACTAATGTTTGTCAATTATGATGAAATCCAGTAGCTCTCTGAGAGAGATCTGAATTAGGAGCGTTGAGAGGCTATTTCCTGAACCCCAAATTAGAATCCTTCATAAACTACTGCAGTTTCCTGCTTGGTCCTGAAATAAGAGACAAGGGATGAAACCAAACAATGTTTAAACCTGTGCTATGAATTTATATTTCTTAATATTTAACCAAGAAATTACCAAGGAATTACAAACGGTTAACCTGTCATTTTGTCTCGGAGCTAGACAATAATGAAGAGGGGGGAGGTGTCACTTCTGACTTTTAACTCCACAAACTCCATCTGTATCCCCGTTAAAGGACCAGGCCATGCCTCCATTTCAGATCTGTTCCTGGGCTGCCCAGAAACTGAGGCCTTCAGACAGACCTTTGCAGTGATGAGAATAACTTTTTGAAATCTGGAGAGAAACTATGAAATATTTTAATATCAGACTGAGCAAAAACACTTCTGTTCCTTTCTGTCAGTACGATTGTTGGATGACAGATGGATGACAAATGGACCTACGAGTGAGCAGAAAGTTGAGATTTCCTTCCTTCTCCTCCATGCTAGCAACATGAGTCTTTAAATGTCCTGGATGATTCTGAGACAGATTTTAATTTTGAACACAACCTCCTAAAAAGTGAGGTATAAAACTATCTTCAACTTCTAATTTGCAAATTTGAAACTACCAATGCACATGTTAACTGTGATACATAAAAGCCTTTCTCCTCAAAAGGCTTGTAAGTAAAATTGTCACTTCTGAAAGAAAAGTTTATGGCTAAAATGTGTATCATCATTACCAGCAGGAATATGATTGTGTCTGGGAGCCCATTTCACTAGAAAGCCAAAAAGTCTTCTCTCAAATGGGTTTATAATGTGTCTCTTCTATTCTGGTGATTAAACAGTAAGCTCTTGGGGAGTGATTTATTTTTACAGTGATCGCCTATCAAATTGCTTTGCTTTGATATTATAGCCCCAAACTAGAGTTCAATAGTCCTAGACAGACAGTGGTCTAAGAACTGCAGTTTTTGAGTCCAACCTCCTGAAAAAGTGAAGTGTAAAACTCTGGCTCCAACTGTTTGTTCCGGTACTTGTTGACAATGTCAGTGATCTTCTGTTTCCGGCGGACGTGTGGTGGGCTGTAGGAGTCACTCTCCAGTCTCTTTCTTCTACAAATATTAATTACAGTCTGCCTCACCAGAAAACCTTGAAGACAGAAGGTTTTCATTCAAATCAATGTGAATAAACAGGTAGCTAGGTGAACTGTAAGTATTCAAGTGAACTATTTTTGGCAAACTCAAACTATCTTATTCCATTTACAAAACTCCTCACAGAGACAGATAAAAACTGTCAGAAGAAAGTAAGATAAAACTGTCAAAAGAAACACAATGAGGAAGAAAAACAGAATCAAACTCTAGCCTGACAACCCATTTCCTGCCCTGGATTACAAACAAACTATATTCATTTTCCAATATTGGAAGTTTGTGAATTACAGTTCTTCTCGTACTTACTAGATTGAAGCACAACTTCAAAACAGAACAAAACATGCTTCCTCTTACAAATAAGAGCCAGAGGATTTTCTACATGTGGGACCTATTAAGTAATATTAACATTTCCTTATTTCTACTTCTTTCTGGTTCATAAAAATGTTAAATAAAAAGAAAAGAAAGAAAGAAACTTCAATCCTTCAGCTACATATGAGGCTTACCGAGCGCTCGCCTACTGACAATCATCCCGTCCACGAGAGGGATGACCATGTTAAATTTTCCAGTGGCTCCTTGAATTTTTATCCGGAATAATCCAGTGTTTAAAGGGTGGATGAAGATGACAGGAACTTCTTTTTCAAGAGCAGTAGATCTTAAGAAAAGAAAAGAACACTCCTTTTACTCCAGATATCCAAGAGCTGTAATCCTAGTCCCCCATGTGTGATACAAGAATACCAAGGGAAATACTGCCAGGCCGTGTTTAGATGAGCCAAGTGATCAGTCTGCTCAGAACTCTTCTTCCTGGGAGGCCATGTGGAAGCCCCCCCACCAACATCTGGCCCTACATGTCCATCACTCGGGTTAGATTTTTGAAGCTGACCAAAAAAAGGGCCTAAAATTGTGCTTAGAAAACCACTGGGGACACAGGGTGGAAGGAAAGGCCAGAAAAATACATCGTGGGGAATAACCAATCTAGCAGCCAGCTGCGGGACTTTCACTTAGTTCCTCCTCCTTGCAGGGAACAAAAATAGAGCTGGCCAGAGGGCAGGGAATTCTACCATGTTCAAGACTAGCACCTCAGAGCAAGTGAGAATGTAGTATAGGCCCACTAAGGGAATCCCTGATGTAACTTTTTTAGGGGCTGGGGAAGGAGGTTGGGAGCACCTTAGTCTGCGGCAGTTGCAGGTGTCCTCCTCAGCAGAGGTGAAAAACGGCTGAATCTTGACACAGCCCAAGCCCTCAAAGCCCCTGAACAGGCAACAGGTGCCAAGGCAAGCAACCACACCCATAGGAGACTGAATGACACATGTGTTGGGGATATGCCAATGCATCTGGACATACCCATGTAACTCTTTGATGCTATTTGTCAGGGTTTTGGTTTGTTTTTGTTTTGCAACACAATGAGCCTTCTTTCTAAAGTGATTTTGGCCAAAGCAACAGGGAGTCAATTTTTCAAGACATCTAATAAAAATAAATCCTATACTAATTCTGTCCCCAAGACAAACTCTAAACTTTGCTAAACTACTAGTAAAATACAAAATTTACAGTTCAAACATATTATAGCACATCTGACCTAAAAAGTTTAAAACAACAACAACAAAAAAAAACAGCACAAGACACTTAAAAGTGCTCTTCTAAACTAGTTCAAGTAAAGTTTACCTCATGAAATCTATTTTGGTCTCTTTAGCAAGTCAGTGTCAAAAAAGAAGGTTAAAAAGGAGTTAGAAAAACAGGACTGTTCTGTATTAAAAGAGACTGAAGGAATGAGTACCGGACACAAGGCTGAAATGCGTGCTGGTTTAAACAAACCAGCTGCAAAGACTATTTTACGGGAAATGGAGAAATTTGAATATGAACTGGCTACCAAATGAAATTAAGAAATTATGACTAACTTTACTACTGATAACGTTATTTTTATACATTTGAAAAGTATTAATTTTCAGAGGTGCATACTGATGTATTCAGAATGTTAGAAAATCTGCAGTTTGCATTAACATACTTTGGCATAAAAAACAGAAATTTTAGGAATCATTTGTCATATTCTGGAAATTTAAGGCTATGGTTTTTTCAGTGGTCACGTATGGATGTGAGTTGGACTGTGAAGAAAGATGACCTCTGAAGAATTGATGCTTTTGAACTGTGGTGTTGGAGAAGACTCTTGAGAGTCCCTTGGACTGCAAGGAGATCCAACCAGTCCATTCTAAAGAAGATTAGCCCTTGGTGTTCTTTGGAAGGAATGATGTTAAAGCTGAAACTCCAGTACTTTGGCTACCTCATGCGAAGAGTTGACTCACTGGAAAAGACTCTGATGCTGGGAGGGATTGGGGGCAGGAGGAAAAGGGGATGACAGGATGAGATGGCTGGATGGCATCACTGACTCGATGGACGTGAATCTGAGTGAACTCTGGGAGACAGTGATGGACAGGGAGGCCTGGCATGCTGCGATTCATGGGGTCGCAGAGTCGGACACAACTGAGACTGAACTGAACTGAATGTTAAAATAAACCACCTTTCTAATGTTAGATTAAATTCATTTTATATGCAATATAAATCAGAACAGGGAAAATAGAAGGAATTTATTTATTTATTATTTATCAAAGCTAAAATAATTTATGTAAATATTAAATATTTATTATATTTAATATATATTTAACATATTTAATAATTTTAAAGATATATTTATATAAACTATATATTATATATATAAATATAGAATATATATTTGTTATATTATATATTATATATTTAATATAAAATATATATTATATAAAAATTTTATATATTAAATATATAAATATATATTAAAATAATTTAAAATATTTAAATTATTTATTTAAATATTATTTGTTTATTATTTATTTATCAAAGCTAAAATATCAAGTTAAGCTTGATATAAAGTATTTGTTTAAACAAAAGACAAGACAAGCAAAAAGCTTTGAGATGATAAAGCCTACACAGACACATTTTTACTATTCTGTTTTTAATCCATTTTTGTGCATGAGCAGCTAAAATAAAAATCTTAATATTATAATAAAGTTAGTATCCTGTTTTACTTAGAAATATTTTTCCATTAAATAGCTCATGGGATGAGGATACTTTAACTGCTATCTATCCAAATGTTTTGACCAGTTAAACTCCATTATTTCCATCTAATATTGCTACTCTATTATCACTCTTCATTAATACTTAATTGTCTCCACTTTTCCATCTTTCTTTTTGCCTCAGATAAAGGTACAACAGCAATTAATTATGCCATTTAAAAATCCTTGCTAATTTGATCACCTTGTGCATTTATCTACAAACTTTTTTTATTCTTTCTCCATAATTATATTTACTTCTTACTGTCTTCATCCCTTTTGTTTCATTAAAGTCATTATTTCTTAATTAAACTAGAACCACCATATTATAAAAAATAGCTTTCTCTATGCTTAAAGTCAATATTGATAAACTTCAAGCCACGTAAGGGAGTACCTCAGAGAAGTGCTACTGTTTGCAGTAGTTTCCACACCAGTACTGATTTCTGTCATCAGGTCTGAGAGGGGAAAGTTTTCTGGAAGAAAATCATGGCATTACATTCAATATCTCCCTTCAAGAAAACTCAATTTCCTAAACTCTTTACGTAGCAGACAACAAATATATGGACTTTGCTCTCCTAAAACATGTAGTCCTAAATATTCCTCACAAAAAAAAAAAAAAAAATCCCTCAAGGCATATTTTAGAAAAGTTCATCTAAAGCAGAGTTTTTAAAGAATGTAATCTATAGTCCTGGAGGGCTTAGAAAGAGCTTTAGAAGTGTTAGAAAGCAACCATTACACTTTCCTATGAACTCTGAGCTGAACGAGATTCTAGGGTAAATCCACATTTCTAATGTTCTTATGCAGCTTACATAAAAATCATGAGAAACATATTCATAGCGGAATCCCTAAGGACCAATTAATCTTTACTGTGGAAACAAGACTGTGGAAAGAGGGTGAGGAAGGTGAACTCCCTTCCCCTTCCCAGAGGTCCTGGGGTGACTGGGAGCCACATGAAGTGGGACCAAGTGGCCAGAAACCAGTATCTGCCATACCAAGAAGACCTGAAGGCTCTGTATCCATCAAATCTTCATGACTATGAAATAAGTGCTGGGTCACTCATTTAACAGATTAGTCACCTAAGGTGTAATGAAACCCAGGCTTCCTGAACTCCAGTCCCAGCTCTTGGCCACCATATAGGGCCTATGCTGCCACTCCTTTTAGACATTCAGCAAGTCACTGTCATCCTACCAAAATCTTGTTTATGGACAAAGTCCTTGCACAATACCTATATCATCATAGCGTTCCACCCAGACTACAGAAACTCTTGTCTCGGGTCCGAGGGGAGGCACAGGGCGACCCTGAGGCAGCTTCTTCATTCTGGAACTGGGACTGAGCTGTATGAGGCAGAGAAAAGCGGAAGAGGGTGAAAAAAAAAACTGGCTTAATAAAACTACCATCATACATTCATCAAGCTACCCAGTGACATAAGGATCAGGTCATGTGAAGTCACTTCTGGAAAACAGTACAAAATACATTTGCAAAAAAAGCCCTTCTTTGGTTTCTCTGTTTATCAAGTCTCAAACTAGAACAAGGCAATGAAAGTCTAAAATAGTCAAATAAAAAAAAGATAAGCAATACTGAACAATTATAATTGACATTAATAAAAACAAAATTTGCATACTATGTCTTAATGAGGACTTAAGAGGATCGAGTCTATCTCTGTGAATAGAAGGCAGTATGCTTTTTCCATCAGAGTAACATCATTGCTCCGCCTGGGGATCTTTTCAGTGTCGAATTCTTGTCAACTGCTTTTCCTCTGTCTACTGAGATAATAATACAAATTTTTTTTCCCTTAGTTTGTGAGTAGTCTGCAAAGTATGTGGTAAATAAAAACATGGTGCTTTGCCGATCTTGCTCTTCTCCAAACTGTATTCTGTGAAATCTTTTTTAAATGGAGCAACTTGTGATTTGCAAAATCAGTCTACTTCAGAGAGTTTTATACAAGCTAACTTTTTTTCCTAAATCAATTGTAAAGGTGAAACCCCTCCCATATTCTTTTAAGCAAATACTCATATTAAAAATAATTTTAAGTGTAGAGAGGTCCAAATTAAAATTCTTTACAATGGAAGAAGGGTTTCAGACAAGTTTGCACAACACTTCTTTCATCTTTATTATTTATTCTATATCAAGTGTCTTACATCTGTAAACTGATCCTATACTCTTGCTAATTACGACTTGATCATTTTCCAGTAAGGATTAGGAGATAACACGAGGGGAGAACAAAGACAATGACGTAACATCCACTGATAAGGTCAGAAAAAAGTGTGAAACCAACATGCTCTTCTTGCAGTAGCCGCTGTGCCACCTCACTCAGTGCAGTTATTCATACACTGGATTATTCTTCAAAATGCTATCATGTGTGTTGTCAGACTGAAGTTGAATTTTGCATGATTAATGCTATAAAATACATACTATTGTACCTCTGGTGGATATTTCAGGGACCAAATAATAACCTATACTTGAGAAGGAATGGGTGAAAGAACCAAGCATGGAACCGAAATGACTAAATAGAGAAAAGCAACAAGGATGGAATTAGAGTGAATCATCTGTTGCAAGCTGAAAAGAAGAAAATCATGAAAATTTGATTTAAAAAAATTAAGATCCTAATGAATTAGTACAGATATAATTATTTTTTGGGTTAAAGTTAAAAGCTTTTCAGGTGTGATTCTGTAATTACCTAATTACCTCCATTTCACTACAAATTTCTGGAGATTAATCAACAAAGTGACTTACCCTCTGTGAGGAATTAAGATTGTCTGTGTGATTAGGGAAAAGCTCAAGTGTGAGGGATGGCTGTTTCAGAATTCCTGGCATAAGATCCATATTTGAATCACTATCTTGGTCTGAGATGTTACTTTCCAATGAATCAGCTATAGGGTAAAGAAAAATATATATAAATAAAATATCTACTACTTCGTTAGAGCAAACGTGTTTATTAAACTAGCTATGTTAACAGTACAACTTAAATTACTTAAGCAAAGCATTGCTTATAGAGCAAGGGTTGGCAAACCTTTTCTGTAAAGGATCAAGTAATAAATATTTCAGGCTTTGCTTGCTGGCTATATAGGTCTTTACTGCATATTCTTCTTTATTTTATTTACAACCCTTTAAAAATGCAAAAAACATTCTTAGTGTTTTGAATTTGGCCTGTGTGCCATAATTTGCTGGCTCCAGCTCGACTGAATTGGTGCAAATAAGCTGGGCCAGAGACATCAGGGATGGACTCAGTCCACAGAGGATGGTTGGGGCCTGGCTTTTGGAATTAAGGCAGGAGATCACAGCCTTGACATGAAGGCAAACAGCTGCTCAGACATTGACCTAGACCATGGAAGGGCCCTCCTACCAGGGACACAACTGGCCCCAGAGAAGAGAAAGGGCGGAACCTCAAGTGCAAAATCAAGGGTCCAAGTACAAAGGTTAAGAGGCGGCCAAAGCAGGGTACAGGAAAAGTCATTAGCCTAGCAATGCGAAATGTGAAAGCATGATGTGCAGCATCCCATCCGATAGATGGTCTCATGGAAAAGGTGAAGTTTTCCATCTCCTGTCTGGTCAGGCACAAAGTAATGTACTTAATTTGCAAGAAGCAAAGGTTCAAGGCAAAATAAGACTAAGAATTCAGACTGAGAAGTAATGATCACTCCTGATCCTTGAGAAGAACATGCTTGATGGCCACCTTTTCCAGGTTGGAATTTCTCCACCTCGGTGTTAGAAGACCAGGCAGTTACCACCATGAGAGCCTCCAACTGCAGGATTCTCTGGGGTTCCATACAAAGGCCCTCACATGGAAAGAGGGAAGCAGGTGGGGGTTCACTCATTAGAGAGAGAAATGAATAAACTGAAAAACAGGGCTTCTATGTATCAGTTAAACTAATCAGATTTGTTGTTGTTGTTTAGTCGCTAAGTCATGTCCAACTCTTTTGAGACCCCATTAGCCCGCCAGGCTCCTCTGTCCATGGGATTTTCCAGGCAAGGATTCTGGAGTGGGTAGCCATTTCCTTCTCCAGGGGATCTTCCCGGCCCAAGGATCAAAACTGCGTCTCCTGCATTGGGAGGTGAATTCCTTACCACTGAGCCACCTGGGAAGTCCAATTAATCACATTAAAGAAAGTTAAAAAAATGGGTCAAAGTGGATCTCCTTTGCTATTTAAAAATTATTATTAGAGGGTCACTCTTCTAGTATTTCACTACCTTCCTTTAGTTAAGAGGAACTAACACCGCATACCTCTGCATAATCTAAAAGCTATCATGTCTTCAAAGCTTAAGAATGTCTTAGATGACTTCAGAATCTCTCCCAGTGCAGTAATACTGCACAAACCAGTGAATACAAAATTGTTCCATACAAAAAAACCCAGCACCATAAAAAAAATTCTCTTACTTAAGGACTCCACAGGAGAAGGAACCACAAAAGCTATTTCTGTAAGGGCATCAGCATAATACAGCACCTTCTTCTGTCCGTTGAAAATGCTAGCCCCAACGTCTTCAGAGGAAATCACTTCATCTATGAATGAGAAACGCTACATCAGTGCTCTGAAAAGCGGGGAAAACCAGTATCACCCTGCTACCTGAAATTTAACTGTAGCAGTTAATAAGAAGTGATAATAAATAGAAGGTACATTTCCAACATAAATAATGTGTAGGAAGAATAAACTATAAATGTTCATTAAATGGCTTAACACTAACTTTAAACCATAAAATCTTAATTTCACAGTTGCTGAAACTAAATCAGATCACTTCTGATTAGCAGGACCTTAGTTCATGTGAATCAGGCGGATTCAGGGAATAGTCTTTTTGGAAGAGGTAACAGTAATTAAAAGAGAGACCACCCAGTTCCTCTGAAGGGAGGTGGGGCAGATGTCTGCATGTGTGTACACTTGCTCGCAGGCATTGCTGTCCCTGGTCTCTCTGCTGCTCTTCAGCTTTGCTTTTGTGTCATTTTCTCCAGTGATCAGTGATATAATACGAAAATGTACAGGCAGCTTTAATCACAGTATCTGCTCTAAGTCAGCAAGATAGAATTAACCAAAATAACACTCGAGAGCTGGTATAGTTCTCCATTAAAATGAACACAATGCCCTACAAGTAATACGTAAAAGACCAACAACCTGAAAAGAAATTGGGAAGAGGAAATAAACAAGTAGTTCTCGGCTAAGAAATAAAAATATGAGATGCTGAAACTCAATCATAATTAAAAATAGAAAACTCCTCACCTAACAGATCAGAAGACACCTAATTTGGTGAGGAGGTGGCAAACAAAGTTTAGACCAGAGTCTAGCAAACTTTTTCTGCAAAGGATCAGATAGTAAATGAAGCTTTGCGTGTCATATGGTCTCTGCCATGACTACTTAAGTCTGCCATTGTAGTGTGAAAGCAGTCAGATAATACATGAACAAGTGTGGCTGAGTGCCAATAAACTTTACTTACAAAAACAGGTATGGGCTGTAGGTGCTGGCTCCTGGTTTAGATGTTGGGCGGGCATTGTGTCTACCATAGCAGACACTGTGGTTACTGCCCCAACACACTCATTCTACCCGCCTCCTCGTTCACATCTCTCTCTCAGGGCCATTCCACCTCTCTTGCCACAGCAATGGCTCATGGTGGTCTAAACACTGTGCATTTCTGGCTTTGGGAGAAGGTGAGACCCAGCTAACCTCTCCTCTTTAGACTAGTGTGGTATGTGAATGGTTTTAGCCTGGAATGGCCTTTTTGCAGTGTGAGGAAAGCCAGGATGGGACAAAACCAACACACGGAAAACAGAGCTAAAAGAAAACTGCAGAGAAATAGAGCAGGAGTGCTGATCAAATGGCAACAAAACTGTACACTAATCTCTGGGATTTTCAGTTATATGAGGCGATAAATGACCTTCAAAATCTAGCCCAGTTTGGGTCAGGTTTTCTGTTACTTGCAACCTTAAGCATCCAAGTGATACATTTATACATTTATCAACTTGAAAAATGTGCAAATCTTTGATCAATTCTACTTGTGGGAATTTAGTTGATAAATACACTCAAGGGTAAGTATTAAAGGTTATGTGGCAATTGAAATTAGAGTACATTCTCATATACTTTGATTCAACCTTGGTTGAAAGCAGGAGAAAACTATGTCACAAGTCACAATGGTATTTAATGGGAAATTAAGAGTATAATCTCACTGACAGAGGAACTCTGCTAATTCAAAGCACTATACACAGGCATTCCCCACTTTGGAGAGGTATTATTAACTTTCCAGTGATTTCAAGAGCCCTTGGAACAGAAAGCTCCAGCCAGGTAGGGCAAAGGCCTTAAGATTAAACTTATACTTGCTATCCTGATTACAGTTCCTCAGGAGGATTTGCATTGATGTGTCTGAATCTCTCAGTCAGCTGTTTACTACAAAGGTTATTATATAATATCCTAACAGCGTAACCTTAAATGATAGCCACAAAGTCTAAAAAACATACCTGCTAGTAGAAAAACTATATTAGACAAAGTATACTTGTTAGGAAACTACTGTTTGCTATAATCTAAATTTATTATAATACTGTTATAGAAAATGGAATTTGTTCACTCCCACTATAAAAAACTTACCAACTTTATGATAAGTAAGCCATTAACTTAATATTAGTTGTCATAATGTATGTATATAACATACATGTTTATATATATACATACATAATTTTTCCTCATATTAACAGAAAATGTTTGGAAGATGATACAATTATTAAGTGATCTCCGGTGAGGATGAGAGGAAAAAGACTTCTCCATTCCATACCTCTGCTTGTTTTTTTTTTTTTTTTTCTTTCATAAGACTACAAATTCATATTAAAGGAGAAAAGTCAAGAGTAACAAGAAAAAACAAATGACCATATGAGATTTACCTTGTTCAGGTCCTTCACCATCATCGCAACTGTTAATAGACCAACTGGTGGAAACATGCCCAGTCCACCCAGGGTGTTTGCCCACATCTACTGACCAGCCAAGGGAGAGCAAAAATTCTAGGAAATGTGGCTGAACATTTCTGGAAGACTCCACGTTCTTTAAAATCTGAAATACATACCAATCATCAACTATAGTGAAGGAAACAAAAGAGCGTATCAAAGTATCTTCATAAAAATTCTCTTCAAAGTGTCTGATAAATCAAGTCCAAGCTGAGAATAAACTGAGAACTATACATATGACTGTAGTTAAATATGCATGCTTCTGGGTTATATAGATCCGGGTTCAAATCCTGGCTGGGCTTTGGGCAAGTTTCAGTTTCTGAAACCCCACTATTTCAGTTTCTTCATCTATAAAGTGAGTAATAATGATGGCTGTGAAGATCAAGTGAGATAAAGCAAGAAAATCCTTTAACTCTCTCCCTAGCAAAATAATTACTGAGCCAGACATGCTTACTAAAAGTAAATAAAAAACACTAGGTCCCTGCCTTCACATAGGTATGTGATTATTTACTTACAAGTCTTGACAAATGCTATAAAAAGTATAACTTGTTAAAAATTCAATAATGACTAGCTATAATTAATAAGTGAGTGGGAAAACATTCTTCTCTGGGTTCAAAGAAGAGAATACAACCATCCCAGATAAAAATGAAGGCTCTCTCCTCTTTACCAGGTACCAAATTTAATTTCTGGGCCCCAGAAAGAAAAGTCCCCTGTTTTAAAACAGTGGTTCTCATCAGGTGGATTCTGCTCTCCAGCAGACATCTGGCAATGTCTGGAAACATTTTTTTTTTTTTGGAAACATTTTTGACATCACAACTGGTGGGGCACTGCTGGGATCTAGTGAGCAGAGGCCAAAGATGCTGCTACATGTCCTATTTTTATAGAACAGCTCCCTCAACAAGGAATTACTTGGCTCAAAACAGCAACACTGCTGCTGTTCAAAGTCCAATGCTAGAAGAAGGAAAATGAGAAATCCTCTACAAATTAAAAATGAAATGGGGAGAGAGGTAGTGTATCAAAATCACCTGGGGAATTTCTTAAACATGAAATTTTCTTAGCCTACTCCAGAACTTCTGTATCAGATTAGCAGAGCTAAGATCCTGGAATTACTACTTTCAAGAGGTCTCCCAAGTAACTTTTAATGTAGCCAGCCCACAGATTACTGATGTAGTTCATACAATGCTAACCTAATGAAGTCAAAATATGTGGTTACATCAGATACTTCTCAATCTAGTGGGCATCGTTGCCAGGCCTCATCTCTTAAACACTTCTTTTCAGAAGTGTACCTATTTAGTTTCCCATATCCCTTCATATTCTTTTAAGTGCCAGGAAACTGATCTGACAGCCAGTTTTTGTTTTCTCCCAGTTAATTATTTTATTCAGAGGTGAGACTTTTAAACAATTTTAAAATGTAGCCAAGATACAATAAGTAAGTTAAATTCAACTTGCAGGCCACTGACTGGCAGCTGGAAATTCATCTAAATCCTCCCTATGGGGCTAGGGAAGGCAGGACTCAGCCATTCTAAAGGAGGCCTCTGGGAAAATCTTATCGTTTTCTAGTCACCCTTGGTCCCTAAAAAGCTAAGGAAACTCAACTGGTGTAAGAATTACCTCAAGGGTTTGTGTCTTCTTCTATACGTAGGAGGAAAATGGCCCCACTACTCTCATATGAACCATGCATTAGACTTCCTTCAAAACAGATCCCCACCCTCTGCATTTAATCCACTTCTACTGAAGATCTTCCAAAAAACTTGAGTCTACCAGTCTCATCTCTGGCTACTGGTAGCCTCCCAAGCTCTAAACAAATTGGAACCAATAATGAATTTTATGAAAATGAAATTCTCTCTCATCTCCAGGGCCTTTGCACATGCTGTTTCTTGATTAGTGACAACCCACTTCTACTTTTTAACCTACTTCCAATGTATACCTGATACCTTAGCTTAAAAGTCTTTTATTCCAGGAAGTCTTCTTCAAACCAGGTTAGGTTTTCATGGTATGGCTCCTATAACATGTTCCTATCAGCACACTTTATCAATGGTTGTGTGTTTAATCATCTGTCTTTCCCTCTACACAGTAGTTCCAGAAGTCCAGAAACCTTGTATATCTTGTTTACCACTATAACCCAAGCACCTGACAGCAGACACTTGGTAAGTATTTACTGAATCACTAACATGAAATGAGAAGAATTTTCTCCTTTTCTAGTAGTCTGCCAATAATCTGAAATATGCTTCTAGTATAAACATTTTGTAATTCTGGTACATTTCTGTAAGTGTATTTAATCTACTTAACTAATAGTCTTACAATGATTATAGTGAAACTCCAAGATAATACAGTCATAGCACTCTATACATGTGAATACATTCTATATTTTACACATCTTCCTTTGGTCCTCTCTTAGTCACAGTTGGTAACTACCTGTCCAATCCATGTTTCAACCACTTATCTCTGATAGACACTTGATCTCCTGACATTTGTTCTCGGTTTTCTGTTCTCACCTATCTTATAGTTGTCTTCATCCTTCTCCTAGTCTCTTTGTTACATGTATCCAACTGTGTTTTACTTATTGTTTTTATCCTTTACTTTATTTCAGATGTTCTTCTCCTACTGTGCATGCCTTGACTAAAATTATTTCCTTGTGAAATTACCTGGAAAGTGAGTTCCTCAAGAGGAAAGGGTGTTATCACTTCTACACTTGGGCATATTAAGGGAGCCACAGGGAAGATGGTCAGTAAACAGTTGTTGCTGGGCAGTAAAGCCTAACTTTAGCTTTTCATGGTTAACTTTTGTTATTTTAGTTTCCTGTGTCTTAGGAATCTGAATTCCTTAAGGTAAGAAAGACATGCTCTAGCTCTTCTCTACATCTTTCATTGAGAGTCAAAAGACTCGAGGCTCTAGGCATCATAGTTTTCATTAACTCAGTTTCTGAGTTAATGATTCACAAGAAATCTTTAAAAATCAAGAATAACTCACCTTCCACCATGAAAATTTTTTTCAATTTACAGCATAAAAAATTACCCCCCAAATCCAGAAATCTTACCTCCTGGTTTGTTTTCTGGCCTGGCTTCATATAGAAAATAAAAACCGTATCAAAGGGACGACATGGCAAGAGATCCAGATACCCAATGTCATCAAAAAATCCAGGTATCGTGGAGTCAAGTGCAATAAGGTGAGGAGGTAGACGACTGTTTGCAGGTTCCTACCGCCAAAGGAAGAAAGGAGAAGGTATCATCTCTTTGCGCTATTCTAATTATAAAAGCAATACTTGCTCATGGTTTAATAAACATTAAGTAAAAAAAATTAAAAAGTGACAGGAATAAGCAGAACCATAATCCCAAACTACAGAAACTATTTAACATTCTTGTGTACTTCCTTCCAGTTCTTTTGCCTTTTTTTGTTAAAGACGGTTGAGATCATACTATGTATTTAATTTAAAATCCAATTTTCTCTGTAATAACCAAACTTTCTAGAAAAATTTAGTACGTATTTTATTCTTATTAATTGCTGGTGGAAATGGAAAATGGTATAGCCGTGCTGGAAGACAGTTTGGCAACTTCTTGCAAAGCTAAGCATAATCTTACCACACAGGACAGCAACTGCATAACTTGGTATTTTCCCGTATGAATTAAAAACATCTACTCAAAAACCTGCACACAAATGTTTACAACAGCTTCATTCATAACTGCCCAAACTTGGAAGCAACCAAGGAGTCTCTCTGTAAGTAAACTGTGGTAAATCCACCCAATGGAATATTATTCAATGATAATAAGAAGTGAGCTATCAAGTCACAGAAAGACATGGAGGATCCTGAAATGCAAACTGCTAAGTGAAAGAAGCCAATCTGAAGAGAGTACATACTATATGATTCCAACTATATGACATTTTGTAAAAGGCAAAACTGTGGAGACAGCAAAAGATCAGTAGTTGTCAGGAGTTGGGGGAATTTCCAGAGAAGGGGAGGGATGACTAGGAAGACTACAGTGGACTTTAGGGCAGTGAAACTCTTCTCTATAGTGTTATAATGGTGGACGTATGTGATTTCATATTTGCCAAAACCCACAGAACCGTACAATACAGAGTGAACACTAATGTAAACTATAGAGTTCAGTTAATAATCCATCTGATACTGGTTCGTCAATTGTTACAAATTATGTCACAACAATGCAAGATGTTAGGAGAAAATACATGTGTGGAGGAAGAGAGGTTATATGGAAACCCTCTACACTTTCTACTCGGCTGTTCTGCAAACCTAACTGCTTTAAAAAATAGTCTATTACTTTTTATGCATTTCTTATTTTGCTTTCCCCCTGATCCCTTATCTTCTTTGAGATCTTGATCTTGACCAGCAGGTTGTATCATCCTTGGTATTTTTCAGGAAAGCATCCCTCAGAGATGGCAAGGATTACTCTTTTCCTACTCCAAACAAGGGCTGAGGCAACACCCTGTCTTTAAAGACACCACTATTTCTGCAGTCAAACAGAAGAGTATTAACACAATGAAAAAAGACTACAAATAGCCTTGTGTCAATTCAGGTCAGATTTTTCCACTAAATGAATTTTCTACAAACATACAAAAAACGTTCTGCTTTTCATTTTTCACTCTGAAATCGTGGAGAAGGAACCACAGTCTGGCAGTGCGCTACAACACATCTTATAGGACACGGGCTCCTGGTTCTTTTTTTTTTTTTAAAGCTACCTCATCAGCTTGTTCTCTGGATGATCTTCTAATTCAGGAACATAACACATATGTACTTTATATCTCTTAATAACTTCTTAAAGTTCTTTCCTCTAGGTCTGTGTTTTTCCTAATAAAGTTTGTTAGGATAACTTTTATCAATATCACAGTTGTAACTGAGCTATTTTGCATTGTATTTCTAACTGGATATTAACAGCTATAGTCATTAATATTTGTACTTCATATGTGGCGATCTTAACTTTCATTTACTTTAAACACTCTACTGATTCTCCTTCTTCTTGTCATTCAGTAGCTCAGTCAGGTCCGACTCTTTGTGACCCCATGAACTGCAGCACGCCAGGCTTCCCTGTCCTTCACTATCTCGTGGAGTTTGTTTATTTTTTTTTATTTTTTATTTTTTTGGCTCTGAAAAGAGCCTTTGGTTTGATTGAGACCTAAACTGCTGTGAAGTAATCCAGACTTCTATTTGCCTTTCGCCTTATGGTGGCTCTCAGTCTTCTTGGGCAGCAGCACCGCCTGGATGTTGGGCAGGACACCACCCT
Organism: Bos taurus; assembly: GCF_002263795.3. Taxonomy (NCBI): domain Eukaryota; kingdom Metazoa; phylum Chordata; class Mammalia; order Artiodactyla; family Bovidae; genus Bos; species Bos taurus. The sequence goes on along the minus strand of NC_037340.1, from coordinate 67,434,287 downwards.
GAGCGATGGTGACTTTGCCCAGCAGCTTGTTGAGCTCCTCGTCGTTGCGGATGGCCAGCTGCAGGTGACGCGGGATAATGCGCGTCTTCTTGTTGTCCCGGGCCGCGTTGCCCGCCAGCTCCAGGATCTCGGCCGTCAGGTACTCCAGCACCGCCGCCAGGTACACCGGGGCCCCGGCCCCGACCCGCTCGGCGTAGTTACCCTTGCGGAGAAGGCGGTGCACTCGACCCACGGGGAACTGGAGTCCTGCCCGCGAAGAGCGAGTCCTGGCCTTGGCGCGAGCCTTGCCGCCTTGTTTGCCACGTCCAGACATGATTCAAGATCAACGGTCACCGTGGAGAATCCGTGGAATTTGTTTAAACTCATGTCCACTGAGTCAATGACGCCATGGCTGTCTAATTAGAAATCATATTACCTGGGAACTGTCTTTTCCTTTCCAATGGTTTTTTCCCTCTTACTTAGTTTCTTTTAGTATTTCATTGACCTTCCTGGTTTTGATATTATACTATAGTTAGGTAAGATGTTACTCACTGGGGGAATCTCCCTACACATTTTTTTTTTTAACATTTCCTCATTCTCCACCTTGTTTCCTAAATGGGCTGCCATTTACACAGATCTACATTATTGGCCCTGGTGAAGTTTTTGGCTGTTTATTCATTTTTTAAAAATCAGACTGAATATTGACTGTTGTATTGACTGATCTGCTAACAGAATCAAATTATTTTCTTAATAACTTTACTAATATTTACCCATAACTGACTCTCCTGCGTTCCTAAGATAAACTTTACTTGGTTGTAGAAGTTAATTTGTTTAACGTGCTGCTGAATTCAGTTTTATTAGTATTCTCCTTAATACTTTTGTATATACTTTTGCATGGGTGTTCTGTCAGGTTTAAGTTATTAGAGGTACGCTTAGATTCATAAAATAAATCAGGCTACTTTCTGACTTTCCCTATGTTCTGACCCAGGTGAGAAAGTATAGGAATTATTTTCTTGAAAGATTAAACATTTCAACTACAGTAGATAACATGAAAGGAAACTGCAATCTCAGAGATTTGTCTTGTCTCCATTCAGTCCATAGCATGCAATCATTTCCTTCTAGAATGTTTTTATGTACTGCTTCTACTCTGTCCAATTTTCTCCACCAGGAATATCACTAATCATCTGTAAGATTGTATCTTTGTTCCTTTCTTTTCACATTTACCACTGCATTTCTCATTATTTCCTCTTTCTGTTCTTTTCTTCTGCATTTTAAGAGTTTTTATTTTTTACTCTCCACCACTTTTCTACAGCAATTTTCTACAACATAAAATATTTTTCATCTACATGCCAAAATCCAAACTCAAGACAGCAATGTTCCCCTCTACTTTTCTTAAAAGTTAAATGGCCTTTAGCCAAGTAGCTGCTAGAGAGTAAGGCAGGGGGCAACTTGTGCAATAAGTGACTTCTTGCCTGGCAATCTTCAGTTGGGTTTTTCAAAACAAATAGGCTTAGTACAAATTCTAAATTAACATACATGGAAGCTATTTCACATTTTTGGGGCCCTGTTTCTATGTATGTGAAATACAGATGCTACCACTTTCCTAGTAAAACTGTTTTAATGAAATTAAGAATAATGGCAACATTTACGTCACAGGCTGGCTGACTGTTCTATGCACTACATGACACGCCTGACACAACCACAGTGAGACAACACCCTTATCAGCCCTATCTCAGACATGAGGAACTAAGGCTCAGAAGCTGGGTGACTTTCCCAAGATCACACAGCTGGTAAGCAGTGATGCCAGGACATAAACCAAGACAGTCTGATCCCAGAAACTGCACAACCTAACAAGTGTTTACACTCGTTCCTTTTCAAAAGTGCATGAAAGAGCAGTCAACTGTAGCCCATACTTTCAGTCATAACCTTTACCAGGGAAAAGTTTTAACATTCTTTTTCTAACTGCTTATAGATGTCATTAATATATGTAATATGAGTTCTACAGCACCTAGGAAAAGTCAGAGGTGGATATACTATCAAAGCAGCTCTCACAACAGAACTCTGAATACATTCATGGGAAAACTGTCTTGGAGCTCATATTGTAGGCTGCAGCATCACAGAATTTTATTTCCTTGTATGAAAGGTAAGATTTTAAATAGTTTCTGTTTTTTTAATTCTCCATCTTCACAAAAATGCTTTAGCTATCATTAGTTGAATGTTAATTTATGAATATATTTACTCATAGAAGTTTATGAAAATTACCTTCAATGCTTCTAAAGACAAAAATCCGAAGTGTGAAAGGAAAAGACGTGCTGTTTGGAATTCCTGGGCAGGGGGTGGGGGCTTACAATCTGTAACTGGATCAGGAAAACTTCTCTTCTGCAATTCCTCCTCACTTTGTTGCTCAAGGTGTATTTCATAAGCGATCTGCTGGGCCATGCCATTCCTTAATTTTTCATGTCTCTCTTCTAACTGAAATAAACCGAACATTTCATTTTGGGGGAATTATTGTATCAGGATTAATCTTAATTTTTAAATGAAAATAAGGCTGCAAGCAACAAAACAGAAGATAATTTTCAGTGATCAACACTGAGCTTCAATTCAATACAACCAAGAGCAAATACGCATAAACCAAGCAAAAATGTTTTAAAGTTAAAATAAAACCCCAAGAATGTTCCTATAGCTTCAAAAATTGCTCCTTTATCTCCTCGCTATAAGTGAAACCATTCTGTCTCTGCTTCCCTTTACACTGGCAAGAAAGGGGGCAGAGTTGCCATTCTCTGCCATGTCCCCTCCATCTTCCACATCATTTTCCCTCTTCTTCCAGACCCCTGTCCATCTTTGTCCTGCAAGGATCTCCTCATTCTTTGAAGTCCACAACTGCATGGATTAGCTGCTATACTCTTGGGAGTTACCTCTGCTTTCCTTCTGATCTATCCTATTTAAAATTTCATCCTCTTTGGTGAATAGCCTGGCCTACATTCCTACAACTTCCTCAACCTTCACAACTCTGGCCATTCATGACAAACTCTGTACTTCAAATGTGCTGTACTTTCAAGAGCTTCAATTTTGAAATTCCTTTCTTACAGCTCACCTGTATACCCATTCTCCCTTTACCAACACTGTGGGGTAAACAACCCCTCTATTTCTCCAAGGCTTCTGGCTTCATCTATATCCCAACCAAAACTAAACCCCCAAATCTGACACCTTAATACCCTCTTCTAAGCATATAAAATGGCTATGTTATTCCTTATGCTTCTATTCACCTGGCCAATCTCCATATCACTCAGATTTTTTTATTTATGCCTCTGGATACCAAGAACTTTTGAAGAAAGTCAGCAGAGTGAGTTAAATAACTTCACTACAGATGATACTACTTAATCTAGCTGGGCTGCCCGCAATTTTAAGAAGCATCCTTACTTCCCTATATCATTTCTAAGAACTAAAATTTACATAAGCAGCTTCAATTTCCGTTCTTTCCACCTCTAAATGTCTCTGAACCTAAACCAAGCCTCTCTTCTCTCCTATCTTACCAGAAGGACCCCTTTTCTAGATACAATCACAGATTTTCTTGACCTAATTGCCTCCAGGGCCTTATTCTATTACTTATCATTTCCCCAGCCTGCCTCACAGTGTAGGCTGCTGACCCTTCTTCACTGGCTCCTTCTACTTCTGATTCTTCTTAAATTTAAAAAAAAAGAAAAGAAAAGAAAAATTAGCCTTGACTTTCCTTCACTAGGCCATTTCCTCATTCTATTTTCTACTCTGTACCTTTTGCTTCCCTGGTGGCTCAGAGGTAAAGAATCCACCTGCCAATGCAAAAGACGCAGGTTCAATCCCTGGGTCGGGAAGATCCCCTAGAGGAGGAAATGGCAACTTATTCCAGTATTCTTGCCTGGAGAATACCATGCACAGAGGAGCCTGGCAGGCTATAGTCCACAGAGTTGCAGAGTCGGACATGACTTTAGCAACTAAACAACAACCTTTCCCCTTACTGCTAACAGTTAACAGTGTAGCCTATATTCACTGCCTTTTCCTCATTTACCATTCATTCCCCAGACCTTACACTTTAATACTCCTTTGAACTTGATCTCAAAGGTCACCAACATTTCATAACAAAATCCAGGGGCCTCTTCTTAGTGTTCCTTCCCCTAGTCTCTCCAGCATCTGATACTATAGGCAGCCTCCATACCTGCCCTTCTATTTGCTCATGCCCTGACATACCCGTCTTTCATTTCTTAGAACTCTTCTTCCTTGACCTAAGCAACCAATTATTTAATCTAGTTAAGTACCTAAATTAATCTAAAGCCAAGTAATTTTTTTCTAATCTGTCCTCTTCCTAGTATCTATATTTCTATAAATGGCACTATTATCTTTGCCACTCAAGCCTAAAATCTAAAGTTCTTCAGCTCTTTTCTATCCCTCATCAATCCAAGACTGTCTGGATCAAAATATTTCTATGAGACATGCCATATATTTAAACTTTATACTACCAATAAAGCAGTCCTTCCCATCCCCTGCCTGAGTTGTCATAACGGTCTCTAAATTGGTCTCCCCTCTCCAAATATCCTCCACTAGGGTTGGATCATGCCCTCACACTAATGAAACCACAGACCAGTCCAGTTCCTTTAGACTGGTTCCTTTGGACATCGGCAGCCCGATGTCAAGTTCCTTTCACTTAGCCACAGTCTCTATTTGTCTTACTACATGGCAACCTCCTGGATGACAAACATCTAGGTGATCTTAAGAACCACCTCCAGGAATTCCGAACAAAGGCAGTATCTTGATCACAGAAGTTGTTTAAGGATGTTTATAGTCATTCTCTTAACAACAGCTAGTAATAATTTATCTTACTTCTTCCGTGACGATTTCATGCAAATCTGGAATGCTCAGATCTGCTTTCACAAAAGGAATCTTATCCACCTCTTCAGGAAATGGTCGATGTTTCACAGTATATTTAAGTCCAACATCATTTTTAGGAACTGGACGAGGTTCAGGCACAAAAAGCTGTTAAAAAAACAACACTATGTTTATTACATTTGGTGCCATCCAAAATGACATGTATTTGCCTGGTCTCTTAGATGTCTATGTTTCCCTAGGGTTACAAAACACAGAATCTCAGTAAAAATCTGCAAATACTATTGCTAATGGTAAAGGCACCAGTGTACTCTTTTTTATTTTTATAAAAATCTTCATCAACTTACAGATTTTTGCAACTGATATGTGTGTTACGGACCTCTATTGTACCAGGCCTGAATCTTCCACATTCAGTGATAAGCTAATAGATAAGGCATTTCCAAATTTAAGGCTCAAACTTCCTTCTTCCCCCAACAGCTCTCAAATCATACAAGTTGACATCCACTGGGCATCTCTAGACAGTGAATTCAATCATTAGAAACTTAGCATCGCTTAACTGAAAAAGTCTGGCACTGAATCTAGGTCTTCATGGCTCCAAATCCGTGCTTTAATAAACATATATGAACTATGTGACTTCTCTTTCCACATGTGACAAACGGAAACAACATATCACAAGACTGCTGCAAGGATTAAAAAAAATATATATATGGCACATATTAAACTGTCAAACAGGTTTTAGTGCCTTTTCTGACCTCCTTCCTCCTCAGTCTTTAACGGGACTGAGTGGCTTATAGTGTTGCTGACAGATTGGTGACGGGTATGACGCCACTAGGAGAAAAGAGGCATGTGCTCCTCAGAGCAAACGCATGTTATGCAACAGCAACGTCTAAGAATGTTGAATTATTTTAGGCACGTACTCTAATTTTGTGAATTTCTCTCTCAAATGCTGGTAAAATTTTATTAAGCCATGTTTTAAAGAATTTTTAATAACGTAAGTAAAAGCTTACAATGTGATAAAAAATGAAAAGAGCAGTATACAAAATGACTAAATTCTATTGAAGTGTTAGGTACAGAAAGGGAAAAAAAGATTGGAAGAAAATCCACTAAAACAGAGGCTGTCTACTTCTGAAGAGTGACTTAAAATACCTTCTTCATTATTTTCATTTTCCAACTTTCTCCCCTGAGCAAATTTTATTCACATAATTACAGCTGTTATAAAGAAATAAGCTGTGCCACCCCAAAGAAAGACTTCATTAAATTATACAGTACATTAAAAAATTACAGAGCATACTGCCAGTTAGACAGTTAAATGAAACAATCAGAAACTAAGTACTGTTGACAGAGACATCTAGGATCTGGCCACATGTTTTTCACATGGCATGTACGTAGATTTTATTTAACATTCCATGAAAAAAGGTGGGGCCACTCTTCAGAACAGCAGTTCTTTTTAACTTTTCATTTTACTTAGAAGTATAGCTGATTAACAATGTTGTGACAGTTTCAAGTGGACAGCAAAGGGACTCAGCCATACTCAGAAGAGCACTTCTTAATCTTAAGTGGATGTCAGAGGCACCCAGAAAGCTTTCTGAAATTACACCTGCCTTGAAGATGTCTTTAAAGAGTATTTCAGTGGACCTGGAATTCTAGCCTCCTAAGATGATTCTGATGTGAACTCACTGAGAACCTGGCTAGGATCAAAAATATTTATTTTCTCTGTTATTTTTGTTGGAATATTATTTAACCTTTAAATCACAACACACACAAACGCATACACAGGCACTCACTCCTAGCCACTCCCCTGTAACTTCTGATGGATACCTTCTGATTTGCTTTTGCTCCTCTGGGTAAAAGGCAAAGTTGTTGTGCCCAAGCAAGTCTTCCAGACATTCCCCGGACGAGCACAGTGACAGAGGGGAAAAAATCATCTAGAATAAAATGTTGGTGGAAAAGTTTTTATTTCCGGCAACATATAAAATACACCTGCTGTCTATTTTAGAGCCTCTACTAAACGCAGCCCTGGCACAGCACTCCTCTCGCTCTTCTCCTTTGTGAACACCTCTGCGGATTCTGCCATACCCATGTACCGCTGTGGCTATTATCCTACTTTCTTTATTTACGTCTTTCTTCCATTTTTCTGTTTTTTCAAAAGGAAATTATATCCTTAAAAGGAAAACCAGGAACTCTGGTGTGTTAATTATATATTTTTAAAACACCTGTTTAAAAATACATAAAATAACATCATTATCACATACCTCCAGCAGTACATATACACACTTTTTGGAAACATTATACTGGCAAATACTCTTAACTGTCAGTGTTGCAGACGGTCTAAATGCAAAAGGCAGGCTGGGTGCTTGTGATGCTGAGGTCACACTCACCCATGCCTTTGTGTCCTGCTGCCCACCACTGGCAGGCATCCCAAGGGGGAATGAACACAGAATGGATTTCTTAAGCACCTAGATCCTTCTTCCTGGTCCTTTCTTTTTCCTCTGGTCTAGCAGTCAAACTTGTTCAAACTTCTCTTACTGTTGTTTTAAAATGTCCTTGTACATCTAAATAATCCCAATTGTTCATATTTTTGGTAGACTTTCAATGTAATGAAATCACTTAGAATGAGAGGAGTGGAGTCTTAAAAAATTTGGAAAAGGGTTGACACCCTTCCAGGCAGGAAACCTGGAGGAGAGACTGGTATTTTATAGACTCTTATAGCAGGTAGCTTGGGAGTGGGAAGCAGGAGGAGCCAGGAATAATTAATACAAGCCAGGGGAAAAAGTCAAGCAATCCCAGGTCTAAGGTAGAGAAGGATGAGGTACCTGCAGGAAAGACCTGGGACCAGTGCTTCTGGAATTGGGCAACAATTAAAAGCCCCACCTAGTTCTTATTAAAATCACTATATTTTACCATAACATGAAGGACATCTCTGGTGGTTATTTCCCTGAACTTCTGGGAAACATCTAGTTTCATTTCATGAACAAGTCAAATACCCTCTCTGAGCCCTACTTTCTTCATCTGTAGATTCCCTGGGTTCCTGTATGCCTAAAGGTTCTGTAATCTTCACTTTCCTTCCCCTTCCCAGCAATAAGGATTTCTATAAGAATATGCTTCTTTTACATACTGGTTGATTCCAATTGAAAAAAAATGTACTTTGAGCAGTCTGCACTGCAGGGGTAATACACCTTGAGATGGCTGTAACTGGGGGAAAGATGGGAAGAAAACAGTGCATGTTGCGTCAATGGAAAATCAATGAAGGATTTTCAGGAGGGCACGGGCATGATCGGATCTACATTTGAGGATGGAGGCACCAGTGGCAGCAAGCAGGATGGAGGGAAGGGTGATGAATTTTGGAACTGGAAGGAGGGACAATCAGATCAGGTAAGAAGCAACTGCAATAATCTAGAAATAAAAGTCCTGCATTTGGTTGTATTGGGAGGAATGCAGAGAACAGAAGATGCCAAAATCACTAAGGGAAGAGAAACTTGGAAACCAAATACATAAGGGAGTAACAGGAAGGAGCAGGTGAAGATGACTCCTCCAATTCCCAGCCTGTTTGGGTGGCAACAATAACTGAAAAAGAACAATGTGGAGTGAAGGTGGGACAGGAGAGGTGCAGGATCCAAAGGCCAAGAAGGAAGGAAGAGGAATAATGATTTTCATACACAGGGAACAACAGAAAATATTCTATCAATATAAACTTTTTATACAGCTATGGAGCTCTTTTCTAATAGATATACATTAAGAGCCTCTAAAAGATTCTATTTCATATGTATATTCCACTTTCTGACCCTCTGCTTTTCAGTTGCTATTATGTTGTCAGCTAGAAGCCTTTTTTGACAAATGCAAAATTACTTAAAATCTGTCTTTCCTTCCCCGATCCCAGAGACAGCTTGCTAATATTGATAGACATGTTGATTTAGCGATGGAAAAAGCCCAAAGTGCTGAAACTTACTCTGTTCATTTCCAAGAGGTTGCTCCAGCATTGCCAGGATGACACTGTTATCCAAGACAAAGTACCGGAAACTATGTTTGTTTATGGTTGGCAGTCTGGAGTATTTGATCAAAGTGGTCTCGTTCACCAGACTACAAGGAGAGGCAGGACCACTGGGTGAAGGAAATGCGCCAAGCAACTGCATAATACTAGAGAGAATGCAAAAGATAACAGTTAATTCCCAAAGTAAGACCATAACTTTACCCCATGCATCAATCTGTCTCTCTAGATTTATCTGACCACAGCCATGCTTCCTCTTTGAGGGTCAGATTTACTCCCTGTGGTGGATGTTGTAGTGTGCTGTCCAGATTCCCTCTCCAAAACTGGAAAGATCCACTGCCCCAGATACAGGGAGACAGTGGCCCTAACTTTCAGCTGAGTCCTGGAGAGGCCAATGAGAACCACTTTATTCCCAGTACCCAGGCTCCAACATGAGAGACTCCTGAAGGGCCAGCCCAGCTCCAGAGCTCTTTGCTGCAAATGCATCATAGTTTGGTTCTTCCCTCTGCTCAGTCTGACTTTCCTCATTCCCCCAAAAGGGTTGATCCTGACAGCACTTTCCAATAAACCTCTTACAGGTAAATTTCTCTCTCAAAGCCTGCTCCCCAGGGGACCTGACCAATCATACTTCCAAATCATGAAGCTCCTAAAGATATATTTTAAAAATATGCACACTCCAGGTTTAAGGACTATGCTAGCTAAAGCATTCTAGACCCAGACAAGGATCTGAAGATCAGCCAAATCCCCTCAACTTTCCAGCTGAGGAAACTCAGGCTCAGAAGAGATAAGTGATCATTAAAAGACCAGAAACCAAGACCTGCTGCCCTCTCACTGTGTGGCCATGAACAGCTATCCTCATTTTACAGACCAGGAACTAGATGCACTAGTAGCTACATCTTACAGGATTGCTGTAATTATTAAATGAGAATATGTAAGAAAAAAATACTTTTTAAATTAGAATTCAACTGATCAAGCCTAAACATTCCAAAATGTTTACATCCAGAGATTCCTGCATGTCTTCAAGGAACAGTAGTAATAACTTATACAATACCACTTACTATGTGCCAGAGTCTAGAGCTAAGCTCTTGACACATAACATTTTATTTATTTATTATAACAACCCTATGAAATAGGAACCATTATTATTCCCATTTCATAATTAAGAAACTGAAACACAGAAAGAATCTTGTTAAGAAAACATAAAGATTTCATCTTGTGGTCCTAATATCATCAGACCCTTCCAAAGCAACTCATTTGGAAAATTAGTATTCCCCACCACTACTTTCATCATTGCAATTCTCAGCTTGAGTAGCCTCTCCTCTTCTCTTTCATTCTAATGCTTGAACCCAAATCTCTCTGATAACAGAAGACAACACTGCTCAACAGATACTTCTTCCTCCATTTTTTTTCCTCCTAGGACAAGGACTATTTAAGAATTTCAAAGACAAGGAGAATTTCATGATGAGTTCAGGCCTAAGGATTTGTAGAAAACCAGTAATGGGAAAAACATGGGTTTTCTAATATGGAACAGAGATGGCTGTCACAAGCATATGGACCATGTAAGCTTATGTTCCATGCAAGATTTTAAGACATTATCAAAATATAGGGTGCTGGAAAGGGAATAGGTCACCAAGATCAAATCACACCAGCCTAACTACATTTTCTCTTCTTGATAATGACTAGACTGGAAAGGCAGAGAAGTATCTTTGAAATTAAGACATGCAACTTACTTGCCAGTATATCATTAAAAACTTATAGATAAGATTTAAAAATCCCTGTGAACCAGAAGGGAAATCTCTTATCATGTGCTTTGTCAGTCTTTTTCTGTTCAATATTCTTATCAGAGTTTCTGATTAAGACACACAGGGCAGGCTCATTAAATCTGCAGTTGACCTAAAGTTGAGCTGCAGAGTTAATATTACCAGACAGAGTAAGAGCTGGGATCCAAAAGAATCTTAAAAGATTAAAAATAAAAAGGTAAATCTTACATAAAGAAATTTCAAGTTTAAATGTAAAATTCTATATATTACATCCAAACACCCCAAAATAAGTGTTCAGGATGAGAAAGACAAAAGGTAAATGTGTTAAAAAATAAATAAATAAATAAAAGCCTCTAAAGTTTGCCTTGACTAGGTTCTCAAAAACCCAATTTTAATGAAAATACAATATTCTACAGAGTTTAAAGGTGATCACCCTTTAAAGAGGTACACAGTCAAACCAATGCCACTGAAAGAAAAATGACTAGGATAAAAAGTACTTTAAATCCCTGTCATATGAAAAACAGTTAAAGGTACTGGCAGAAATGAATGAGAAAGAACATGAGCATTGTTGGAATTCCTTCAGTGGCCCAGCAGCTAAAACTGCCTTCCAATGCAGGGGTGTAGGTTTTATTCCTGGTCAGGGAACTAAGATCCCACCTACCAGGGGATGCAGCCAAAATGTAAAATAAAAAACAAACAAAAGAACACAAGCATTGTCTTCAGATATCCCCACTCTGGAAAAAAAGAATTTCACGATCAAAAGTCTGAATCAGAACAAATGGGTAGAAGTTAAAGCGGGAGAGATTTCAGCTCGATGTAAACACCAAGTTATCAACAATTAAAATGAAATGGGCACTTGGGGGGTTAAAGTATCCCCAAATTAGAGGCTAAATAACTTGGTAAATAACTCTTAAAAATGACTAAGCAGAGGGGCTATTGAAATGACTTCCAAGAGTCCTAATGTATATTATACAGCAAGGGGAAAACCACCAACAAGTTGATCTGCATTCTGTAGCCATCTCCTGTGTGCTCACACTGTGAGGGGTGTAAAAAGGGAAATGGGGCCTCTACCCAGGGTGGGGAGCTAAGACTACCACGTATCAAATACGACCAGGTGTGATCATGACACCATAGAATTCATGTAGTGTGGCAGGGTCAGACTGAATGAACACAGAGGTGTGGAAAAGAAGCAGAGTAATCAAAGAAGGTTCCACAAAGGTAGCTAGATGTGATGTGAGCAGCTAACAGTGGAGGATGTGGCCAAGAGAAACGCAGGGGAAGCAGACAGACAGGTATGAACACGTGCAGTTCACAGCCACAAGTGGCCAGCCAGCTGGGGCAGAAGGATTGTGCTAGGAAAGATCACAGTTTGAGTGGGGACTCAAGGAGGGCCTTGAACACCAGACCAAAAATTTCACAGCATATGGCAATAAACAGAAATCTTCTGTTTTCAATCACTCACACAGCAGAATAAGCACAGTATCTAAGATGATGAGTTCAGTAACAGAATGCAAAATGAAAAGAGTAAGAGATTGAAAATAGGGAAATCAGACAGAAAGTGAGAAGGGCCTGGACTAGGATGCTGAGGTCTGAGGGAATGGAGGAAATACTTTCAAAATTAAATTCTACCAGACTTAGTCACTGAGTTTATATGGGGAAAGACAGATAAAACAGAGATAAACAGAAAGAGTCAAAATTTTGAGTTTGCATAGCTGGAAAACAGTCATGATACTGACACAAAGCTCTAACTGTGTGGGAACAGAGAAAATTGGTTTTGGATGTTTCATGATGGCTCTTTAGGGCCCTCTTGAAGACATGAGGCATTTTGTAGAGCTGCCAGCAGAGATAAGATGAGCCACCTAGACAACTCCTGCCTAGGTTGAGGGCTACAAGCATGACTCTCTGCTCATTCTGGGCTTATATCCAAACCTTGCTGCCAATCATACTCTCAATGGAATGTCCCATCCATAGGCTAGGATGGAGCAAACTTATTTTTATATAATGCAGAGTCCCAGTGAGAAATATCCTTCTCCCTTTCTCCATATCCCTTTTATTCTTCAAGGTACACATCAGATCTTAGTTTTTAATAACCTTTTTAAGTCCACCCCAGACCACACATGGTCTTCTCTCTGGACTTTAATAATTATTTCTAGTAATTAATCACATTTATCTGATTTTCCAGCTATCAGCCAAACCTCCACAGTCACTGAAAGCCCAGCATCAGCACAGTGAGCAGGAATGAACTAAAGCAAGCATGCTTCTAAAACTTTACTGAATAACCTAAGCCCATGAGGAACAGAAATAAACCCAACTTTATTGTGCATGCCCCAAGTTCTCTTGGAAAAGGCTCATTTGCATACAAATCTTATGCAAGCCGTCTTCTTGTGTAGTCAGGGAGTTGTATCTGACTCTGCTGAGATGCCATGGACTGTAGCCCGCCAGGCTGCTCTATACATTGCATTCCCCAAGGCAAGAATACTGCAGTGGCTTGCCATTTCCTTCTCCAGGGGATCTTTGTGACCCAGGGATCAAATCCCTGTCTCCTGCATTACAGGCAAATTCTTTACCGCTAAGCCACCAGGGAAGCCCACAAGCTGTCTTACCACTTTTACTAAGAAGACCAAGATGAGCCAACTCAGTATGATCTGACATTCCTCCTCCCTGCTTCTTATGTTCTTCTGGATCCTCGTCCACACTTACCCTTTCATAAGCCACTTCTTCCTAACTGTACCAATTCTACCCAATCTTCTCCATCTGTCTCTTTCAGTCAATAAACTGCCTTTCTTCCCTCTTTCTACTCTGCTAACTAACCGGCCAAACATAAACTTTCAACTCTCTCTGCTACTTTTTCAAGATACCAACCTGTCTCCGTCCCTTCATTACCAAATGCTTGAAATAGGAATCTTCTCTTGCTGCCGTAACCACCCCTGCAATCTGACTTATAGCTCAAACTATCCATTCTCTGAGAGTCAGGTCAATGTGATTTTCCTCAGGAATCTGACTTCCCTGAATCTGAAAGTATTCACTCCCTTCTTCCAACACACCTGCATTCCATATGTACCCCTTCTCTTGGAGCATTTATTCTCCAGCTAATATTATAGATATTTGTGTTCATATCTTATTCCTCCCTATTGGACTAGAAGCTCTCTGGGTGTGGAAACTAAACCTGATTTATTTTTACAATTCTATTACTAGTTCCTAAGAGGATGTTTATAAGTTTTGGCTGAATGAACCTATAATATGTAATATAAATGGTGTAGCACAGAATAAAAACCACTAAGCTGGAAAGCAGAAGAGGTAATGGTGTAATCGAAATCTCTGGACTCAGCCATCAGAGTGAGGGTGTGGGTAAGGCTCTCCAAGATCCTTTCTAGCTCTAACATGATATGACTTGAATTACTGTCAGCCAGCATAGAAAAACAAGGACCCAAACTTTTAGCCTCAAGATCCTGGTTTCTTTGGTCCAAAAGAACAAGACAGTTTCTTTTCCATTTTATTTCTGGAGAAAAAGTATTCTAAATCAGGTTATGTCACTTAATGTTGAACAAGTGGGGAGGAGATGAAACAATACAGGATCACATCTAATCCTGTCTAACTCCTAGACACAATCCCTGTGACGTCACTTTCATACCATGTTAGGGTGGCTTCAGCAGCATCCTTTACTCTCATAGAGGCAGGGTTTGGCTCCTTATCACCTTTGTACTTGACCTCTTGCTCACTGTTCTTGGACTTGCTTCCTGAAATACCCAGTTCCACAATTTCCAGCACTTCCTTAAGGCAATCCTAGAAAAAGGAAAAGCAGATTAGTTTTTGTAATACATCTATCTTATGAGAAGACAAGGAAATACATCCAAGGGTCAACATTGGTTGTGTTTTGGTGGTGGGACTCTAATTTCTCATTTTCTTTGGTAGGTACATATTAACTTCATAATAATTTAATTAAATAAACTTGCCCCCCCCTCAAATTTTTCTTTAAAGATCTAAATTTGAGTATTAAGAGATCTAGATAATAAGTAATGATAAATTCACTTCAATTTTATCAGTCACCATTCTTATAAAATTATCATGGACTATAAATTGTGAAAGATAACTGAAAGAGATATAACAGTAATTCAGCTAAACCTGTATACTTTCATTTTTTGTTTTGTTTTGTTTTGTTTTAACCTGTATACTTTTAAAACAATTTCTGGTATCCTAATGCTATAAGTCATCATGCAAATGACTAAGATTTAACCAATGGTATTATTTTTATAAACTACATAAAGCTCTGTATAATTTTCCAATAAGCCTGATATCTCTTCTTTTATTTACACTATGCATTCTTTTATAACTGTCTTCCCATAAGAAAAGTATTACAATGGTAAGAGAAAGCAGCCTAGATAATCTGCGTTTACTTAAAATGAAAGAAACATTGTGAAATGAAATTTTTAGCTACAAGCAACCTTTACGAACAAGGTGTTCTCTAGGTTTGCAGCCTGGTTATCAACTTCCCTTTCTGGTCTAATGATAGGTGACCAAAGTACCTTCTGGCCATCTCAAGGCTACCATCCTTTCAAGAAAACACAATCCTGATTGTTTGCAGATAAATTATCCAAAGCTCCATCTTTCAAAGAATTTCTCTATGGGTTAATCTGCAATCAAATATAGTTGACCCCTGAGCAACATGGGAGTTAGAGGCATCGATCCCCAGTACAATAAAAAAATCCACATATAAATTATTTTTTCTTTTTTTTTTTTCTGTTTTACATATAAATTAAAGTCAGCCCTCCATATATGCAGTTCCTCCCTATCCACAGCTCCACATGCATGGGTTCAACCAATCACAAATCATATAATAGTATTTACAGTTTTTTAAAAATTTGCATGTAAGTGGACCCACACAGTTCAACCCTATGTTATTCAAGGATCAACTATATAAGCATGATGATAGTTTTTCAGTTACACTCAATAGGATAAGTGTTCTCCTGAAATATAACAAGTTATATTCAGCTTAAAGTATGCAATATTGGATTTAAATTTAGATATTCTCTTTTAAAAGATATTTTCCCAATATACATTTTGGTTCCTATTTTCTGTTTTAATACCTAGTAAACTAACCTTTTCATCAAGCATGTCGGGGTGTTCTGTCAGCCAGACACAGAGACACTGAAAAGCTGCCACTATCATGGAGTGCAGGTCCCGGGAGTGAAGAGGAGCTGGCCGACTACACTGGTACACAATGTAGCCGCACACAGAACTGATGGCTCGCTTCCGGTCTCCAGAGTCAACCATCACCTTCACCTGAGCATATTCGTTTGGTGAACACAGTTAGCCAGGAACCACCGTACCAATTTCAAAGCCTCTACACGGAGGCCCAGCCTTTCTGAGAATATAATATTTCAGATGTACTATCATATACACTCTATAAAAAGAGAGGGCATTTTTCAAACCCTAAAACAGTAAAATT
This sequence comes from Bos taurus, assembly GCF_002263795.3. Classification (NCBI taxonomy): domain Eukaryota; kingdom Metazoa; phylum Chordata; class Mammalia; order Artiodactyla; family Bovidae; genus Bos; species Bos taurus. The sequence continues at coordinate 67,418,260 of NC_037340.1, read as the reverse complement.
TCATTTTAGCATCCCTTTTCATGCTCTAAAACCTAAACTGCTGGGGTACAACTACTCATCACTGCCATAGATCACAAGAAGAGCTGGCAATGGAACATGTACACATTTTTTTAAGCCCCCTAACCCACCCCATAATGATGCTCTATCGGCTACAAAGTTCTATGCAGCTGTACAGAGGTATAATTAACATATAGTAAACTACACATATTTAAAGTGTACAATTTGATAAATTTTGGACTAAGTATACACCTGTAAACTATTACCACAATCAAGACGGTAGACATATTCATTACCCCTTAATCTTCTCATGAACCTTTATAACACTTCCCCAGGAAAAAAACCCAAAACTTCCCCCTACTCCTTTTTGTCCCCTCCCTAGGTTACTGCCGATTTGTTTTTTTCACTATAGGTTAACTTGCATTTTCTATAGTTTTATATAAATAAAATCATAGAGTATTGTACTATTTGGGGTGGGGGGAGAGTATGGCTTCTTTTACTCAACAGAATTGTTTTGAAATTTATCCAGAGTCTTGTGTATATCAATTTTTCATTCCTTTTTACTACTGAGTAGTATTCCATTATATGGATTATACCATAATTAATTTATCCAGTCATCTGTTAGACATTTGGATTTTTTCCAGTTCCTGAGTATTACAAATAAAGGTGCTATGTATAAGACTTTGTAAGAGTTTATGCTCTCTTACTTCCTAGGAGTAGACTGATTAGATCATATGATAGGTGTATGTTTAGTTTTTTAAGGACCTGTGAAGTGTGAGTGAAAGTTTCTCAATTGTGTCCAACTCTTTGTGACCCAATGGACACATTTTTTAAGCCCCCAATGGAATTCTCTAGGCCAGAATATTGGAATGGGTAGCCTTTCCCTACTCCAGGGGGTTGTTTTCTAAAATGGTTACACCATTGAACATTCCTTTCTCTCTCTTTTTGTATACGAATATCTGATCTAGCACCACTGGACGAAAAGACTATCCTTTCTCCTTTTAATTATCATGGCACCTCTGTCAAAAATTAAATGTCCATACACACGCAGATCTATTTCTGGACTCCCCGCTCTATCTACGGATCTAGTTATCTAATCCATTCCAATACCAGACTGTTTTGATTACCACAGCTTTATAGCAAGTCATGAAATCAGGTAGTGTCAGCCCTTTATGATTTGGTAGGTCTAGACAGCACTCCATTTAGGGTTAATTATTCCTTACTACTGCAAGGGTACTGACGGTCACAGTCAACAGTATCTTGCTCTCAAAAACCATGTGGTCCTGCACATTGCACAAATGGCTGTTCTTACCTCCTATATCAGTAACTGCTCCTCACAAAACTATGGCCATTACATCTATGCTTGAGAATCTTTGAGGTAAAGGTAAGCTCTAAGTGGTGGTGAGAACACCTCAGGTTTTCTTGTCTATTTTGCCTTTCATGACTCAGGTAAGTCACAGCCTCTGCTCACCTGTCCCCTCATCTATAAAATGAGGGCTTAAAGTTTACCATCTCAGACAACATCACCTTATGCGTGTATATCACCTTTGTGTTTACAAAGTGTTCTACGTATTTCACTTCATCCTCACGTGACCAGGTGTTACACACAAGATGATCCTGCCTATTTTACAGATACGAAAATAGTTATATGCTAGTGAAGATTCAGAGAAACTGGAACCCTCCTACATCACTGGTGGAAATGTAAAGTGATTCAGTTGCTGAGGACAACAGTTGGGCAGCTTCTCAAAAAGTTAAATACAGAATTACCATATGACCCAGCCATTCCCCTCCTAGTTATATAACCAGAATAACTGAAAATTGGCATTCAAATAAACACATGTACATGTATGCTCACAGCAGCACTACTACTCACAAGAGTCAAAAGGTAGAAACAGCTCAAATGTGCTACAGAGGAATGAACAGACAAACTGGTACACAAATATGATGGAATATCATTTAGCCACAAATGGAATGAGATTGAGACTTTTTCCTACAACATAAATGAACCTCAAGAACGTATTTAGTGAAGAAAGCCACATACAAATGGTCACAGGTTATATGATTTAATTTCTATGAAATATTAGAATAGGTAAATCCACAGAGAGAGAATGCAGACTGGTGGTTATTAGAGATAAGGGGAAAGGGAGATCAGGAAACACTGCTAAATGGGTACAGGGTTTCTTTTGGGGGTGATAAATGCTTTGGAACCAGAAAGAGGGGGTGGTTGCACAACACTGTGAGAGTACTAATAGGCACTGCATTGTTCACATCAAAAGGTTAATTTTATGTTATGTGAATTTCACTTTAATTAAAAAAAAAAGAGAGAGAGAAATGCAAATGGACACCCAACTCTAAGGTTCCACAAAATAGATAAACAGTTGGGAAAGAAATCTGAAAGTACAGCCAACTTCCATTTATCTCTGATAATGGAAGATGGGAGAGTCACAGGTAGGCCCAAATGGTGTATTTTAGGATAAGTTTTTCTTTCGTCGCCAAATCTGTATTTATTTGTTAAAATTAGATGATTGATGATCTTATAATGGCACAAAATATCATGCTGAAAATTTAAGGGTATTATAAGTAAACACAAAATCAACCGGTGTTCTATCATTATGTGCAAATGAAGAGCAAGTATTGAAATGTTTCCTATCATCTAACAGCAAAAATATCATTCACACTCTTTGACCCTATTAAACAAAAAAGTAAAGATCATTTTGTAAAATCTCACTTGGAGGCTCATTTTTGCACACTTTGGATATCAACTGTGATGAGTATAATCAAGACTGCAACACCGACATGAAGGGGGTCAGGAGATACAGAAAAAAGAGCCATACTCCAAGGCTGCTGGGCTAAAATAAAGGGACTGTCATCTCACCTTTGCCAGTCCAGAGAGGAGCTCCAGAGCTGCCAGTGATATGCTCATGTCTTGCCGCCACTGGGAATTGAGTCTTTGAGTGACGAGATGAATGCTGCGAATCAGGAGCCCAGCAGCTGAATCTGTATTAAGAGCTAGGATATAACCCCAATGCCACATCCCACAGGGAGGGAAAACAACTAAGCATTAGTAACGAGAAGCACAGCATTCCACTAGGCACAGACCACAGCAGCCACAGTGAGCATGACGGGCACCCACACAGTGTTATGCTCCCCGCCCCACTGGCCTGAGCAGCTGAGCCTGACTGAACAATGGTGCGCAGGGCACACACACTGGACCAGAGCAGCTTCTAGCTCCCAGCTCAGGTACTCTCACACAGACATCCACTGGGATTTGAAAGCTTCAATATCATTCTTATAACAGTATAAATCTCAACATTTCCAAATTAACTCACAGAGTTACATTTAAAAAAAAAACAATGAAAAAATCAAAAGGCTATCAATTATTTCCTTAGAATTTTATAGAGGAAGGAATTCAAATTTTAGAATCTCTTCAGATGCTGGGAATTATCCTAAAGCATCTGCTGAAATTATTTTCAGGGTTCATATTGTCAAAAGTCACATGCAATGCTTTTTTAAGCAAACTTTAACATTTAATTCTCTGAGACAACTTTAATACTCTTAAAAAATTAAATAATCAAGTTACTGTGTTTTTATGTAGCCTCCAATTCTATATTTAAAAGTAATTACTAGTCAGTTAATAATAAATTAGGACAAACTAAATTGAATTTATAAAGGAAGCTTTAGGGACATTATACCTGTCGATCCTATCAGAAAGAGGGCAGTGACAACAGAAAAAGGAATGATCATTAAAGAGAGACATTCATGCAACACTAACACAAATCTGGATTTCTTAGTAAAAACTATTTTATGACATTACAAGCAGAACTCACTAACACCAGTTCAAAATGCTGAAACAAACAATAACCACTTCGAACATTTATATTAGAACACATATAATAATGCAAAAATTCTTTAGTTTAAACGTGTCTTAGAAGCAGGAAAAATAAACAAATTTTCACCTATATTTAAACACAAGCATAATGAATAAAATAACGATTTAAATAACTTCTTCATAAATGCAATATTTAAATGTGTTAAATAGCCACATAATGACCTTATATATCTGACAAGCTGAAGGATATTTATAGCAAACTTAAATCACTGAAACATGCCTGGACTCCTGGGCTTATAAACTCTCCAAATGATTAAAACATTAAACTCCATCTAAGAAGCTAGATTTCATTCCAATCTAGTTGGATTAATAATCTTAGATTCAATACACCACTAGTATTTATGCATAAAAACATAAAGGCACCCACAAACTCAACAAAACCCAGAAAGCAACTGGCCACGGTAAAGGACATTATGAATAGGATGCTCTACTTGCAAATGCTTCCTTACTCTTTGTGACTGAAGAATCTAACCAGACATAGGGTATACAGGCTTCAAACACAAAGGCAGACTCCTTTGGGTTGCCATCTAATGCATAAACCATTACCCATCCTCATGACACTGCAAAAACTGAAATACTGACTGATTCTGCCATTAGACTCTGAGGCAATGCCTAAATCCTATTTGGTTCTGAATTACTAGCGCCTGGTACAAAATTCAGAAATGTTTCCTATAAATCACTTATAAAATCTAAGAAACTATCCAAAATCTAACTACTAAAAACTGTAGCGCTAAATTTAAAAGATCTGTTTTATTTTTCATAATGTTTTAGACTAATAGCTTCTCTGTTATATTAAGTACATAAAAATCATGAATATGAAAATCTAGTTTAAAATTTCTCTGCTTGTTTTATATAGCTGGGCATTAAAAGTTTTTCTACAACTTTAGATTAAAAAATAAAACTAAACTAAACTAAACATGGCTTACCATAATCTCTCAGGAGAGCTTGAGCAGGTCTTTCACTGTCAGGAGTTGTGGGTTCTGTGCTTCCACCACTCGCTGAACTAATACCACTATTTGTGCGACTGTGACTCTTGAAGTTATTTTCTCCACCACCCTGGTAAAAAAAAAATGAATCAAATATGCAAATATGGACAGAAGTCAATTACTAAAAGCCATGCTGGTAAAATGGAACGTGCCAGCTAAATAGCACAAACTGAAACATAGATAAAAATTGACAAAGGATTAAAACTGTTGTGGTGCTTTTACATAAACACCATTTACTGGTGGTATCAAGGGTCTGATGATTACAGGCTGCCCATTCTGGAATCGTCTTTGCTGCTGTTTAAAAGGATCAGACTTTTTCCACCTTCACTGGACTTCAATAGTTAATGGTTCTGGGTCTGTAAAGAAATACCCTAGTGCCTCCCAAGCAAAACTTCAGAATAGGAATACATCTTAAAAAACAAAATGCAAATAAACAAATAACAGTAACTTTCCAATGTTACATAAAATACATAAATAATAAATATATGATTAGTATATATAGCATATATTAGTATATATATATAGATAGATAAAGATCAACTGTTATATGTACAGGAGCTAATGAAGGTATCTGCTAAAGACTTCCCTCATCTCCCCTACAAACACAATTCATTTTATCCATGTAAGATGACTGTTATTAGCCACCTACTGGGACATGAACATAATTTCCTTAATAATAATTTGATCACCCATCCTGCATCCACTCATCTCACCCCAGTATACTCGGTTAATTCCTCTCCCACCAACTGCCTGCCTCTATTCCAGGTAGAGGGATCACACATCTTGCAGACAGAAGTAGGGAGCACTGGAGTCTCTGGAAAGTACTTCTGATTTAGAAGCACTGGTGCTTTGGGGAAACCTTCAAACTTTGGTCTAGAGGAACAGAAAGAGCAGCTGAGATAGAAAAGGATAAACTAGATGCTGTTTACAGCAAACAGTAGATCTACTACAGATACAAGGAGTCACAGAGTATGGGAATTTTTCTGATTATTCAAGCCAATTCACCAACACAGCAAAAGACATAAAAGCTTTAGGTAAATACTGTCCAGGAGTAAAGACACTGTTTAGCTGGAATTTCTGTCCTGCAGAATCTCTCAGGGACTTGATGAGACACCGAAAGGTAAGAAACTTCAAAACAGATAATATTTCTAAAAGGACCTGCTGAATCAATGAGCTGAATCTACAAACAAATGCCTTTAAGAACACAAGGACAGATATTTTGGAATATAATTTACATAAAAACAGAAGTTGATATTCTCTGACTAATTACATGTTGTATGCTTCTTACCATCTCCATTTGGCAACCAATGGCTTCTAAAAGTGCTGAATCTTGAACAATATTTAACATTGCCCCTGAAACAGCAAAAAAAATACATTTAAATACATGACAAGAATATGAAAATGGACAAAATATCTCAATTAACAGCAAAGACAAGAATATTATTTTAGCAGAGTATTCCTGGAAATTCCATAAGATAAAATGACCTAATTCTGATCTGCCCCCCAAATTTTAAAATGACATTTTTCTAAAATAAATCTGAACGTCAAACTTTGTTTTGTATAAAAACATGACCAATTTTTAAATTGGTGTAAAAGACTAGATGTAAACATCTCAATTTCAAGGGTAATATAAACTAAGAAAAATATTATGGAACATTTTAAAACCAGATTCTGATCTTTTCAGTATGAAATAACAAAGTGAAAATCCACAGCTATATCTTTCTGACCAACTGCTTTTTAAGAATGCTTTTAGGGCTTGCCCACTGCATATTCTGAAGGCAAGCTGCATGTATTTATCACCAAGAACTCATAGCCCTAGAAACTAGTAAAGAAACAAGATGGTGAACCCTGCACTCTACTCATCCCAGTGGGGGAGTGCTCCCATGCACTATGGATAGAAAGAACAGACATAGTTCTGCCAAACTATGCAAGAGTGACAACTGACTCTTCCTTGGAACATACAAGGGGAGCTTCCACAGAACAAGGATAAAGCAGAACTAAATACTCCATCAACTGTAGAAATTATCTGATTTCAAGTGATACGTGTTTTGAACAATCTAAAAATCTACAACGTGGAGGCTCTCTCATATTGAGATTTAACCTCTGTTTATTAAACTCCTTTCCAAAATGAAGGATTTACTCTTCTATTTATTCTCCCTTCTTGCTGCATAACACACTATAATTACGGGGCACCCACTCCAACCACTACTGTCACCATAAATTCTCCAGCCTTGCTGTTTCCCCTCCTGAAATGAAATCCTAACCTCACTGGTGCCTATTCAAATCCTGCCCTTTAAGATCCAATTTAATTTCCACTTTCCCCTACGAAGTTTCCTTGCTCTTTCAGTTTATCCTCTCTCAACACTAAAGACATCCAACATGACATGCAATCAGCACTGCCTTCTGCTGTTATCTGAGTACTCTGTGAAGGTGTTTCAATCTCTGCAATGAGACTTGCTCAAGGATAAAAGCTGTGCAATTTGCTTCTTTCTCCTCAGAGTACCTGTACCTAGGACCACGCCCTTGGATTTGATTAAAAAACAAAAAAGTATAGTAAGAGACAGCTGCAGTAACCAAGTTGAGAGGTGATAAGGGTTTAAAATATAGAAGTGGCCATAATGATGAACAGTCATTCAAAACAGTATGATTAGAAAACCAACAGGAAACAATAAGGGAAAAGGGAGGAGGAAGAAACAGCTACTCCTCAATCTCCTTTTGGCAGGTTCTGTCATGACTTCCACAATTACACCCAACTCCAAATAGCCTTGCACGTACTAACGGGCAGGAGGAAAAGGCAGAAGTAGAAGTAAGGATGGCAGAGAGGAAAGGGGAGAAAAAGGGGACACAAGGAGAGAGGAAGGGCAAGAGCAGAAGAGAAAAACAAAGAACACACAAAAAACTAAGCCAACATGACCTACCAAGACAATTGATGCGTTCCTTCCCTCATCTCACCTCTTCAAATTTTTTTCATGTTTAAGAGCAAACAATTCTGCCTCTGATTAAGATTTAAGTAGGGCTGTACTTCGCTTAGGTTCCTATCACTGACCCCCTGCCTCAAGATGCCTGAGATCAACAACAGCATCTGGGTTTCCACTTGCAGAAAAAATGTGTGAACACAAACCTAGTATCATCTGAGTGTTGTTGGGGTCCGTTTCCGTTTGCAAGGCACCTATTAGTATATTCACAAGTCTCAACTTCAGTGACAAAAAAGTTATTGGTTTATCATAAGAAGAGCTGTCATCATTACTAAACTTTCCTTCCAGGACTACCTGCGGAAGAAACAAATAACATTTAATATCACCTGCTGCGGCACACTACAGTCCTGTAGGAACCGCTACAGCGGACAAAGGGAGGATCAGTCCAATGAGCAGGGCTTTCAGTCTGACTGATAGTAGCCACCGTGCTAAATCTATCTATTACACAACATAGGGGATCAGACACACCAGCCTCTCACCACGTGAAATAGTAGAATGGCTGAGTGACAGAAGGAATACCTTCACAAATTAACTTTGCTGATTCAGCTGAAATTATCTGAAATTTTTAAGACAGTTCCTGTTCCATCTTAAAAATATATATTGACTTGAATTAGCACACAAAACATACAGAATACGAAAAACTTTAATAAAACCTTACCTCAGATTTGACTGTGCCAAAGTGATGTGGGAGGGGCAACAAAGAAAGCAGGATATTAATGGAAGATCGTCTCAGTTCTGTTGGATTTACATAGCTTTTGAATTTTGAGAGCTCTCTGCAAAAAAAAAAAAAAACCAAAGCTCTTAGTATTTCTGAACTCAAGTATGTTTTTAGCTATTGCCAAATATATATTACGCTAATTTTTCACAATACAAATACTGGGTTTGGTTTTACAGAGAATGCAGAAACTACTTTCCACTGAGTTTATATTCTGTAATTTGTTTTTTTGGGAGAGAGAATCGCACTGTTAAACTGTTAGGAAATTAAACTAGAATCTGATGGATTAATTTAAAATATCAGGCCTATGCTACAAAAGACTTATGGGCTGGGGCTACTCTTATCGCTCTAGACCAGGCCAGAAAGGATTCAACACACCCATGGACAAATCAGAACTGAAGGAGTTCAGGGAAAAGGTGGGTCTGGATGCTCTAACTCTCATTTAATGTGGCCTGAGAGCCCTTGGATTACGAAGACCACTGGACAGGAGAAACTGGGAAACCGGGCAGGAAGCACCAAAATACACCAGGCCAAAACCAACAACTGACATACTAGCACAGGATGAAAGCTTACCTGTCAGGCAAAATGGTTTCAAGAGCTGAAATAAAGTAAGGAACCACAACATCAATCCCTTTCAAGTCACAGCAGAACAAAGGAGGGGAGTTTAGAATAACGCTGGCCAAGACAGGATGGCACACATAATCATTTATCTGCAAACCTTGAATTAAAAGCATGTAAAATCTAGGAAAGCAAGAAAAAAATTTTAAACAAACTGCTGGTCAACTGTTTTCATAATCACTAATGTTTTCTACATAGTCATCTTAAATTCTATTTCCAATCTTCTACTTCTATCCTTTAAAAGGCATTAATGAAAGTTAGAACAACTCAGAATCAAATACACTAAGAACCAAGTTATATTTCTTAATCAAAAAAAAAAAAAAACAACAGAGATTCATGTTTATTACACTTTCTTGCAGTGTTAATTAAGCTTTGCAACTCAAAGTTACAGGTGCCTGCAAATGAAGTAACTAAAAACAAAAGGCCGCAGTAATTATCAATAAACTGGAGGAATTACCAAATTAAATTTCATGTCAGTAAAATTTTGCAGTATTCCAAAATTCCTGAAAAAAAAGTGTGTTGTGTCTTTTCCCACTCCCCTACTATTTGGGGGGCACGATGAAAGAAAGAAACCTCATCTGACCCTTTATGCACAATATGAAGGTCACCCTGAGTAAGAATCCTTTTAGGAATGTACTTAAAGTGTACCTTACTTTCAACATGCTCCCCTAACCCCAAAGAACTAAGCATTCAAACTTCTATCATTCAAGAGACACTATATAGGTATACTCTTCAACTACATAAGGCATTTTCTCCACAAAACTCCTCACCTCCTGGTTACTGCTCAATGCATTTCAATCTACCTTCTCTCTCTGGAACTCAACTAAAAACATGTTCTAACAAATAACCAGTGGCCTCTCAACTGCTGAATCCAAAAGACACGTCTAACTCTTAATTTACTCTGCTTTTTGAAAGCATTCAACCTTTTGAGTACTCCCTTCTCTTATTCTTCTCTGATGTCTATGGCTAGTTCCCTTAACAAATCTTATTCCACATGCCTCATAATACTAGTGTTCCCCAGGCTGACAACCTTGGTTCTCTAAGCTGTTAGTCTGGTTAAATAATACACAAGCCAGCAAACATAGTCGAATTAGTCTCTAGCTCCATATCCATTAGCCAAAAGCACACTGGAGACCTGAGGACAGCATGTGTCTGACTCTAGAACTCCCTGTGCACCGTGTCTGGCACAAAGTAGGAACTTTATAAATATCTGTTGATAAATAACCCACAGGCACCTCAAATTCAACAGCTTCAACACTAAGCCCATCCTCGGCCCCCTCACACATCTGTTCTTTGGTTGATCATACTACCACCCATCCGATCTTATGGGCCAGATGGAAGGCTCATGGTCACAGCCTTCTCCCTTACTGCTACTGACACCATTTGGAGTACCACCCCAACCCACAGTCTTCCTCCTAAGAAATGTGCCCCCACAAGGGGTGCCTGTATGCAGTATGAACCACCTTCACAGCTGTAGCTGATCAGATTAGAGGCAGACAGCTGATTAATCAGATCCTCTTTCCCAGGAATCTGAAATTGGGAATCAGAATAATAATTGGCCTTTGTGTCACTAAGGCAAAGGCCATGGAAATTTGGAACTTAGAAGCACACTACAATGTAAGAAATTGATATGCAGATAACAGAAGAATGAGGCAGTTCTAGAAGACCATGACGACAGAGAAACAGAAAGGAAGAAAGGTGTTTTGGTCCCTGAATACTTTCTAACCCCTGGTTCCTGCCCTTTGTGAGACCCTGCTGCATGTCCTGATCTTAGACATATTAAATAGCATGAGTTTCTCAAACTTTTGCTTAAGTCACATTAAGAGGGGTTTCCATTAAAGTCAACAGCTTATTATTATTAACTCCTGATTAGTTCCCTGCATGTACCATTCTGTTTCTACCTATATTCTCTACTTTTTCTGAGTCAGTTTAATCTTCTCTCCTGAGAATCTAGTATGTACACAGACACCTGAATGTTCTTTCTAACATCACATCAGCAGCTGTGTGAAAGATCAGCTGAGGAGGGCAAAAGAGAGTCAAGAAAAATAGGAGGCCATTACCAGTTAATTTAGGGAAAAAGTGACACCTGAAGTGTCATGGTGGGGACAGAGTGGAGAGATTAGAAAGAGGGTTAAGTAGAAGAAAGGCAAGAGTCGGCTGACCACCTAAAGATACAGAGGGAGAGAAGAGAGGCCTAAAATGACAGCAAGTTTCTGGCATAAGCAACTGAATGGATGGCAGAGACATTCAAAAAGACTGGCTGAAGGCACAGATTTGGATAGAATGACCCCATTCAACTTGCTAACACTTGCTAGTCTAAGTAACTAGCCATCTAGTAAGTCCAGCACAATCATCCAACTCTCTGTACTCTTTCCTGAACCTCCGGAGCAAGGGTATGCTGCTGTTCCTCTGAATTCCTATAGCACTTTATCTGTGTCTCTCTCCTGCCAACTTCCTATTGCTGCTGGATTGGTATTACTGTGTACATGGCTCTGCTTGAGAAAATTAGCTCCTTAGAGGCAGGATTGACAGCTAACATTTTTGGATCATCTATAGTGTCTAATACTGTGGCCAAAAAACATGTATCAAAAATTGAGTGTGGCCCTTCCAAATCTCTCTATAATTATTAAATGTCAACAAGTTAGAATAAATACTTCTAAAATAAAAGAGATGTATTGGGGGGTCCTCATAAAATCTAGTACGGTAGGTAAAAAGGAATTCAAGCAAAACTTTCAATTACTTACATGCATTTGCAGGTATTTAAAACCAACATTTACTTATCAATTCAGCCTACCAAGCCATGCTACAATAGACTTTCACTATCACAACTATACAAATGGAAAAATAAACAAAAAAATTCTAAGACCTGGATAAATAAGCTGGCAGAATCTCTTCTCCAGTCTTCTTGCTACAAAAAATCCTACACAGTGTCCCACAAGCCTCAGCTCTTCCTGCTTCATAGTTATCGGGAAATTCACTTGCATCAAACATAGGATTGGAAACCATGGTGTCTGTGGACATTTGTGACCCTTTCCGTCGAAACTCCATGCTAGCTTGTGTTGTAATGGCTGGGGAGAAAAAAGGAGGGTTTTATTATATTTGTTGATATGCAAAAAGGCTCATGGGACCCTGGACACAAAGATCAAATGTTGGTGTCATTAAATAGCTACTTGAATAGAATCCAATAATGCTTTTGTTTGGCAACTAGGTCTTAATTTTTTTTTAAAGGGCTCTCTGAAATCTTCTTTGAAAAGGAGTAACAATTAGTTTATAGTGGTACTGTCAGTTAACAGATTCAACAAGAAGCATTTTTCAACTGAATTTTTGATTAGCAGAGTACATTTATATATATCTGTATTCACACACATACAGATATATAACACAGAATTTGGCTTTTCTATTACTTATTCTGTTTTTTCCTCTCCTGATAAAAGTGATGCTTAAACAATAAAAAAAAATAGGTGCTGCAATTTACACATTACCCCAGACAGACATCATAACTGAATGGGTCATCCCATGCCAGGGTGTATACTTCAGGGAGAGGACAAGGTAAGGACAGAATGGGTAGGGAGGAAGAGAGAGCGTTCCCACCACCCACCCAACTCCAAAGCACACACCAAAGAATTGCTCAACCAAGCAAAATGAGAATGAATTTTAACAACCACAGACAGCAGCTAACTTGAGGTTGATAAATCAGAAAATTGGATTGGGTAAGAAAGATTATCATGGTCATTTGTTGTCACTGAAACAGAAGCCCTTCGAAAGTTGCTTGCGTTTTTAGGAAAAGATTTCATTGTGTAGTGAAAGTCACTCTGAAATCTTTTATCACTCTACATGAAATGTTTATTTTATAGTAATAGATTTAACAGAATGCAGAGTCAAGCATAAATCTTTATGCAACTTCCCATGAGCCATTTTTAGTCCTGAATAAGGTATCCAGCAATAATACATTTGAAAAACACTACATGCAGAATGCATACAAATCAAACACTAAATCTGTAAAAAAATAAGCTTAAGCTTTAAATTAAAAAAAAAAAAAAAAAAGCCAAAACACAGTTAGTGCAAAATCCTGGAATTCATGACATGACCAGACTAGTGTACAAAATAATGGGACTGATTCAGGCAGATTAATTTGCTTTTGCCAACAATCTTCCCCATTCAAAACACAGAAAAGTATTTTTCTTCCCAAGTGCAAAAACTACAAGAGACAATGACAATCAAAAATTTTAATGGAATTATGAAAAAAATAAAAACATGACTGCAATTAAGGAGAAGCTTCTGGTTCCTACTTACAAGATTTATAAGAAAGAAGAATTTGGATAAAAGATGCTGCAAGATAATAGAAATAAATGGAAACAAATCAAAGGACAGCAGTAATTATAAAATACTTTAAAGATGGTGAAATTTTACAATAAGTTTAGAAGCTTTTTAGCTTTTTAAAAGTTAGGTTAAAAGCTTTATGATACAACAAGCTAGTTCAAAAACAGGAAACTGTGCATTCAGATCCAAAATTATGATTTTTGTATCATGCAAAACAATGAACGAAGAAAATTACATAACTACAAAGAATTGAGGTTCTGAACTGCCCATAACGTGCATTAAAATTTTAGTTCATTAACCCTTCCCAGCTCAATGTTACATTTACAAAGCACCGTGTACTGTCATGTATATCTAAAGCTAACTAGTTCATAGAAGCAAACATTTTAAGTTAGAGGTGAACTACATGGCAGAATTCCTTGATGGCAGCCAGTACTTAGAAAACAGACTAATAGAGTTAGTATTCTCCAACTTTCCACCACCCCCAAATCCTCAAAAGCAGGACCCAAAAGGACTCTAACCCATTCAACTGTCTGGACACCTCCTATCTCCTGAGTAATACAACAGATTTTCTCATCTCTGAACACAAGGTCGGGGAAGAAGAGCTGCTATCCTTTCTCCACCAAGGAAAATGGTTAAGAGTTGAAAATAAGAATTAGTTGCCCACATACGATGTGAATTTTAGTTTCTATCTTTTGGCACGAGAGGATGAGCAAAGCTGTTAAAAACTCCCTATAGAGTGGGAAGATTTGTAAGTTCCCTTTAAGCAAGCCCCCCAAGGAAGCAGCAGGTTGAACCACTCTGGATTCAGGGATTTTAGTGTCAACAGCTTGATACCCAAAAGTTACACTGTAAAATTATATCTTAGTGAAAATAAATATATGACTAACTCAATCTAGAAAATATAATACAATAAACATAAACATGGGTCATAAAATTCAAAATATAAGGCACATGAAATAAGAAAATAGAAGCCAGAAAGTTTTTTAAGTGTTTTCATTTAGTCATCAAATAAATACATTTACTTATCCATAAGTCAAACTTGTAAATAAAATATGAAATGGTAGAATAAAAGGTATCTGAATTTGAACAAAACAAACAAGGAATCCCTAAACTCAATCATGCAACCTCAAATTATATTCCTGAAAATGTCTTTATATCCACTTCTCTTATAAATTATTTAAAGATTTATAAGAACATCCAGAATAATTACATGTGTATAATGCTAACAGACATAGACCCTTAGTTCTGAGATGATATATAAAAGAAAAGAATTTATTTCTGAGAGGAAGCAAGAAACTTTTATGGCTATTTTATTAGTTTTATCCTTGAAATCAACACTCTCCCCAGAGATGCATTGTGTGTGGTAGTCGCTCAGTTGTGTCTGACTCTTTGTGACACCATGGACTGTAGCCCACCAGGCTCTTTTCTCCATGGAATTCTCCAGGCAAGAATACTGGAGTGGGTTACCATTCCGTTCTCCAGGGGATCTTCCCAACTCAGAGACAGAACCTGGGTCTCCTGCACTGCAGGCATATTCTTTACTGTCTGAGCCACCAGGGAAGATGCATAATCTAATACAATTAGGCATCCTTTTAACTCAAGTTATTTCCAACCCCAGAGGAAAAGTGCTTCTCTTACCAATCAACCAATATTAATTATATTATTACATAGAGCAGAATTAATGCATAAAGCACAGTGCTTGGTACAAAGTAACCACAACTCAATAAATGTTAGCCATTATTATTATTCAGCTCTATTCATACAGTCATAAATATTCAGTATATTCTATAGGACCCCGCCCTCCCATCCTGCACCCTAATGCCACTACTTACAACTATAATGGTAAGATGACATAGATCAGATTTAGATAAGAGTTTCATTTCTGAGATATCAAGGTTGAGTTATTAATTCTTTATTAGTCTTATTTACTTACAAAGCAAATGACATTTGTTTAAAATGTGCCCTTGAAATAAACTTTTCTAGACTAAAACCTAAAAGGATAGTCTTCTGTGAAGCAGAAATTTGATTTATATGCAGTAATGAGTGAATGGCTGTCAAAATCTAAGAAAACACTTCTTGTGAATAAGTTTCCGGTCAATCATGTTTAATTCTTTATATCAATAGTATTATCCTGGCTGACATGAAGGGAACTTCCAGGTCACCTACTGAAAGGAATCTGATTGAACAAAAAGTGGCTAGCCTGAAATGTATCTAATAAAACCAGACAAAAGCCAAACCTCGTAGAATAAACATGAAAAGGACACGTAGGAAAACGTTCAAAATTAGTTCAGCTGGAAGGGGTTAAGCACAAGACACTGCTTGGTCAGAGACAGAGAGCTTTTTAAGATACATATTAATCTTGCAGGTAGGAAAGGTTAAAAAGAAAAAAAAGGAAAGAAAAAAATGACAACGTATTTCTTGAGCAATATTTACCAGTCATGCTGCTGTCTCTGTTTATCCCATTATGAAGTTTACAGTGAACAAATGCTGCATCAAATAACCATGATCCAAAGAGATTCAAGATGCTGTTAACCTTTGGTCTCCGGGGGGCAGGCAGTGGCCGGGGTTCTGAACTAGTCTGATTTGGACTTGACAGAGGAGAGGTGGAGGATGTCTGATGCTGAACTTTTGAGGTGTGAGCAGTACTAACCTGTTAGAAGAACAAAAAAATATAGCCACAGTCACAAGAAGTTTGCAAAAATAGCAAGACTTTTTAAAAGGATGGCTGATTAAACAGCCAATTTTATAAGGTATAATAATGGTGATGAAAACTCTTACTGTGCTTGTCTTCATGGTGGCCTTATTCACAGTAACAGCCCGGTGCCTCCGGTTATGTGGTGGGGTGGTATTGACAGCAGTGCTCTGAGGCATACTCAATCTGTTCACGGGTGTTGGAGGAGCACTGTCTGATCGGGGTCTAGAAATGCCTTTAAAGAAAGACAAAAAGAGTTATTCTTCTTGTTCAAAATATGTGGTCAGCACATCTTCCTCAAGCAACACTGGTGAAGGCTCAGGACTGACTAGTATAGCAGAGACTACAAGCTGCCTCCCAACTGCCAACCATCCTTTCTTCCTGAGTTACAGAACACAAAACTTAGCTGGATGTGGCTACCCAGAATAAACAACTACATTCCAAAGGCTCGCTTATGGCCAGATGTGGCCATGTTCTGACCATAGAGAAGTGGGTGATTACTAGGTGAGTCTTCTCCAAAAATCTCCTTTTAAGGACCAATCAAAGGTAGATGCTTCTTCCTTCCTAGTTACTAAGAGGATGGCTGGAACTCTTTCAACCATCATGGCCCATGAGAATGTGCACAAAGGATGAAGAGCCAGAAGATGGAAGTGCCCTGGGTTTCTGAGAATGGTGGACCTGCCATAGCAGCCCCATACAGCTTAGCCTGGGGCTTACCATGTATGAAAATAAGCTACCCTGTTTAAACCACTGGTATTTTTGACCAAGTGGCAGCCAAACTTAACTGAACTAACGTATTACCTCTGTAATACCTCTGTAATATATTAAGTACACATAACAAATGTTTTCTAAATGACAGGTATGTAATCAAGGGCTTCTCAGGTGGCACTAGAATCTGCGTGCCAATGCAGGAGATGTTAAGTGATGTGGGTTCAATTCCTGTGTCAGTAAGATCCCCTGGAGGAGGAAATGGCAACCCACTCCACTATTCTTGCCAGGAGAATTCCATGGATGGAAAAGCTTGGCAGGTTACAGTCCATGGGATCACAAACAGTTGGACACACTTGAGCATCTGAGTACATTAAATATCACTGTTCTTTAACAGGTTAAAAAAATTCTGACTTTTCATGTGAAAAACAGTTTAAAACAACGTTTCACAAAAAGTATAATTTGCTTCCTAATGATTCATATAAGAATGATACCTAACACATTTTAATCTGTATTTTCTAGGATTATTAGTGAAATGACACGTCTCTCTCTTGCAAATCATTTATTCATAGCCTTTGTCCACTTACCTACTGGGTCTTATTCTTTTCTCTTTGCATCGTCTGATCTATTCAGCATTTATATAATAATAACAAAAACACTCAGGCTATTACATTAGTTGCAAATAATTTTTCCTAGTTTACTACTTGGCAATCAAATCTCTTCATCTTTTTCTTTGGGCTGTCCCCTAATAGTCTCTAAAACCAGACTCTAGAGTTATCTTCAAACATCCAGCAACATATACAAAATTCACCTAAGAATGCATCCACCAGACAGCTGATTCCACGCATGGCACGAAAAAATATTTGAGGCAGATGTTTAAGGCAGGGATACTGATTCAATTCTTGTGGCATTCCGCTCACATTTAAGAACTGTTCCTGAAATTTGGGAGTAGAGCTTATAATGGCTGGGTTACTCAAATCCACGGGATTACTATCAAAAGAGAGAGCAAGAATTAATTATACATTTAGAAATTTCTTTAGCAATAAAATACACACAATATAATTTTAAGAACAGGGCTGTGTGTACCTATTTGATTAAGAGAGGAGATGAATCTGTGTTTAATAGGCTAGAGAAGCAAACATCAACTCTACAGAAGACCTGCAGTGTGCTTACATAAACTTCATTTGCCTATTCAGAGAATGAGAACCAAAATAAGACTAGAAATTTTTAATTTTTTAAAAGTATATATGGATATATTGTTATATGTTTGGAATTAAGCAACAGAATGGTAAAATTATAAATAAATGTACAAGAACCCCAAGGAGAAAATTTTACTTTAGTATTAATATTTCCAAGTTTTAAAAAACTATGTGAAAATCGGGATTAGTGCTTACATTCTTGTGCATGCACTCAAGTCATACATTTTGATATATTTAAAACAACATATTTGGGCTTGAGTATTTCTACTGAAAAACAGATTTATGTTTTCACTCAAAACCGTCTGCCTAAGTGTCCATTAAACAGCCTTTCCAACTCAAAGTAATAATGTTAGTTAACACATAGCCAGCCACTTGGAAAGAACTTCCACTGGCTACAAGATCAAAAGAATTAGGCTGAGAAATATAAATCCGTGGTTTATAGAGGACCTGGGCCTTTGAAACCTTTTTCCATCTAGTTAGAATCTTAATTTCAAGTAAATGAAAGTGAGGACAAAAGAATGTGTGTGCCTGTATGGAAAAGGGCTTCTAGTATTAGTATACTGTATCCACAGAACTGTAGTTCACTCTGTGGGGTGGAGGAGAAAAGAAGCCTCTAAGGACTTCCCTGGCAGTGTAGTGGTTAAGAATCTGCCTTCTAGGGCAGGGGACGCAGGTTTAATCCCTGGTTGGGGAACTAAGGTCCCATGTGCCTCAGGGCCAGAGAAAGAGAGCAGTGCATATATGCACAAGAAGATCAAAACAGCCAAGAGAGACAGATGATAGAGCAGCCTATCCCAAGGCTGCCCAGATCCCTCCAATCACGAGTACCGAATGTTCACCGCTTCCCGACGCCCAGTAAGACCTATCATTACACAATAACCCCTCTTTTCCACCAGCATTTGTTCAAATTCCTATCCTGTATATCCAAAAAAAAAAAAGGCAACTAAAACACTCTTTCAGCTCAAGAAGAAGGATAGAGTATGAAGAGATCAATTAATAGTGAAGGAGTAGGAGCTTCCCTGGTGGCTGAGTGGTGAAGAATCTACCTGTGAATGCAGGAAACACAGGTTCGATCCTTGGTCTAGGAAGATCCTACATACCATGGAACAGCTAGGCCCACACACCACAACTATTGAGCCTGTGCTCTAAAGCCCAGGAGTCACAACTCAGCCCACTCGCTGAAAACTACTGAAGCCCACACGCCCTGGAGCCTGGGCCCCACAAGAGAAGGCATCCCAATTAGACCATGCAGTGCAACAAAGAGTAGCCCCCGCTCACTGCAATTAGAGAAAAACCCGTGCAGCAACAAAGACCCAGCACAACCAAAAGTAAAGAAATAAATAGTGAAGGAAAGGAAAAGACTATCTAAGAATGACCACTAAAAAAAAAGAACTACCATTAAAGAAGATTCCACTACTAGAGTTTTACTGGTGGCATATTTCAAATTCTTAAGGAATATATAACTTTCATACAACAGAGTACAGAAAAAAATAGGAAGTTTCCTAAGTTTTTTAAAGTTGCCGAAGTATAAATTAGTCAAAAAACAGAAAGAGAGACAATTTGGGAAAATATTAAAAGAACAACATTCCATAATCAAGCAGAATTTATCTTTAAAGGATGCAGGATGATTCAACACTGGGGAAAAAAATTAATATCCTATCAATAGATAAAAGAAGAAAAGATATTTAATTGCTTAAACGGATCCCAAAATATGACTTGAAAATAATTCAGCACTATTTCCCATTTGTATTTTTAAATTTAAAATTCTTTAATTGCTTATGAAATCAAGAACACAAGAAACAGTAACTATCTAATATTAACAACCAATATCCCATTCAAATTTCATGCAGTAGAGGTATTCTAATGAAAATCAGAAAAGAGGGATGTCAAAACAGTGTCATTTTAACACAACAGTGTTGTAGAAATTCTGACCAGTATCAATAACCTCAGATATGCAGATGACACCACCCTTATGGCAGAAAGTGAAGAAGAACTAAAAAGCCTCTTGATGAAAGTGAAAGAGAAGAGTGAAAAAGCTGGCTTGAAGCTCAACATTCAGAAAACTAAGATCATGGCATCCGGTCCCATCACTTCATGGCAGATAGATGGGGCAACAGTGGAAACAGTGGTTGAATTTATTTTTCTGGGCTCCAAAATCACTGCAGATGGTGATTGTAGCCGTGAAATTAAAAGATGCTTACTCCTTGGAAGGAAAGTTATGACCACCCTAGATAGCATATTAAAAAGCAGAGACATTACTTTGTCAACAAAGGTCCATCTAGTCAAGGCTATGGCTTTTCCAGTAGTCATGTATGGATGTGAGAGTTGGACTATAAAGAAAGCTGAGTCCCGAAGAATTGATGCTTTTGAACTGTGGTGTTGGAGAAGACTCTTGAGAGTCCCTTGGACTGCAAGGAGATCCAACCAGTTCATCCTAAAGGAGATCAGTCCTGGGTGTTCATTGGAAGGACTGATGTTGAAGCTGAAACTCCAATACTTTGGCTACCTGATGAGAAGAGCTGACTCACTGGAAGAAACCCTGATACTGGGAAAGATTGAGGGCAGGAGGAGAAGGGGACAACAGAGGATGAGATGGTTGGATGGCATCATCGACTCGATGGACATGGGTTTGGGTGGACTCTGGGAGTTGGTGATGGACAGGGAGGGCTGGCGTGCTACGGTTCATGGGATCCCAGCGAGTAGGACAGGACACAGCAATTGAACTGAACTGAAAACAATATACAAAAATAACTGTAACAAAAATGGCAACTTTTCAAGCACCTACCACATACTAGATGCACTGTTTTACATTTTCTTCAATTCTTATAACAAGATGGACACTATTTTTTATCCCCATTTTATAGATTAAAAAGAGACTGAGACTCAGAGAGACTAAATTGCTTGCTCAAGCTCACAAAGGAAAAAGCAGTAGAACACAAACTTATATACAGGTCTTACTGCAACCAAAACACTTTTAATGAATTACCACAGACTCAAGTATAAATTACTAGAAAGGAGACATTTTTTATTTGCAGATATGTGCAAATATATGTGTCCATTATACCTAGAAATCTAAAAAGAATCAGTGAAATACAGCATTTTAAAACCCCAAATATAATATACAAAAGTAAAATAGGTAAAACATTTTCTTTACAGCAGCAACAGCCACTTGTAAGATTTAACAATAGGAAAAAAAGTTGGCCTTTCACAACATCAGCAATAAATATATAGGAATAATCACACACACACAAAAAATTATGCAGATGTACAAAACACTTCCACAAGATATTTAAGATTCTTAAAAAGAAAAATACCTAGTCTTGAAAGGCAACCACAATATATTAAGATGTCAGCTGCTCCTGAATATAAATACAAGCTAATACAATTCTCATCTTTGGCAGAGATGAGAATTGCTTAGCTGTTTGATAATTTCTCTTTTCCTTCTATGTTCTCTTGTAATTTAATGTGGCATATGTGAGTTCCAGCCAAAGGAATATGGGTAGCAGTGATTCACATCAATTTAGGAACTGGTCCATAAAAACTTTCCACATAATTTTCCTTGCTTTCTCTTTTCCATCTTTTAGCCAGATACAGAGGCTTCTGCCTACAAAGTTAATGCTCTAATAAAGCCACATGTTGAAGATGGCGGAGGCTTTGCCAGCCTGAGGCCCTGAATAACTACCTAAGCAAAGCTGTTTCTTACACAAGGCTTTTATGAAACATACTGTACTAAGCCACTAAGATTTCCAGGTTCATCTGCTAAAGCAGGACATGTTCCTTACCCTAATATATACTCCAAACCCCAACAGGTTTTGTGAGTTTCTTCTCTTCACATGTGCTTTATAGCATGTCAAATGGATTATAAAATTCATCTAAAATGTTAAACAGGCAAGAGGGATTCTTAAAAATATTCTAAGACATGGAAAAAGGGAAAAAGTCATTAGTTCTACCAAATACCAATAACTATAGAAGGTTAAAGTAATTAAGTGTGACTCTCCTATAAGAATGAATGGTTTTGCCATAAATAAATTTAAAATTTTTTTTAAAGTATATAATAAAAAAAAAGAATGAATGGAAAAATCAATGGAATAATATGCAACCCAAAGACAAAACCCATACATATAAAGGAACTTAATGGCACAAAGGACACAAAGTCAGAAGCAGTGAGTGAGGCTGCTGCTGCTGCTGCTGCTAAGTCGCTTCAGCCGTGTCCGATTCTGTGCGACCCCACAGACGGCAGCCCACCAGGCTCCCCCGTCCCTAGGATTCTCCAGGCAAGAACACTGGAGTGGGTTGCCATTTCCTTCTCCAGTGCATAAAGTGAAAGTGAAGTCGCTCAGTCGAGTCCGACTCTTCTCGACCCCATGGACTGCAGCCTACCAGGCTCCTCTGTCCATGGGATTTTCTAGGCAAGAGCACTGGAGTGGGGTGCCATTGCCTTCTCCAGTGAGTGAGTATAGGTGAGTATATACCGGATCAAAGTACACAGAAGACTTTCTAATCTTAAAGGAAATATAAAATGGTCACAGAAAAAGGTAGATGTAAAAAAATAAACTAAAATCACTGAAAGATGAAAAACAAACTACAAACTGAAAAATAAAATGACAGAAAATAGTTAAGATTCCTAATTTATAAACAAGTCATACAGAGTAATTCAGAATCACTAATATACAAACAGAAAAATGAGGCTCATCAAACCAGAAAGAAAAGATGCAAGGAAAAAGTTTATGAATCAAGACTGTACACAACAGAATTAAAGTTCCACAGAGCACAAGGATGGGGCTAGAAGACAGAAAGGCAGGAAGCAATGAAATTGAATTGAAAACAGTATCATAAAGAAAGAAAGAGCATGAAGTATTATTACTTTTAACAATCTGTCCCTCTGTGAAATTTTATGCTGTTCCCTTAGTGGAATTTTAAACAAGGCTACCAGAGGAGAGGCCTTGAGAATAAGACTGACCAGTCACTGCCGGTCACAGAGAGGAACAAGGTAGTCTTCAGGCCCCACAGAATGTGACAAAGTCCTGGAAGACAGACTGTCACCCAGGCGGCAGCAACAGGCAAGAGAACAAATACTGCACCTACCGCAGGGAAGAGCCCCTAGAGAGTGTGGCCCAAGAGCAGCTGAGGAGAGCCTGACCCTGCCAGGATGAAAGGGGCATGTGACGCAGATGAGTGTACTGTCCAATTTGGCTCTATCTGACCCCTGGGCTTAGCAGCCACACTGTGAACTCCAACAAGGAGTTATAGTATGGTTCCTGCCTAAGACATTTACTGGGTAAGGACACATGAAATACAACAACAAGGGTACCTTAACATATGTAAAAAGCGAAACCACGTCTGTGCAACACACTCATTATCCATTTCAGGAGGGATCAGACTGGCATCTTCATCAGGAACTTTAAATGGAGGAAATGAAGGACCATATGTAAAGCGTAGCAATCTAGAAAATTAAAACAAAAAAAATCACATCACCAAGTTCATTTTTAACAGAACTGAAGATCCATTCAAGCATTAAAATATAGTAGGAGAAATATGATAGGAGAAAATAGATGAAACTTGTATTATACCCCACTGAAGTGAATAAAATAAATGAAAACCTTTTTATAAAATAAACTAGAAGAGGACTTTCAGTTTTGTAAAAATTATTTTAAAGTATTTATTTCTTTAAAAAATTAGTATCATTTATAATTTAGCTCATATAGTTATATGATTATATTATAAATTTGTTATTTACTTATATATTATAAAATGACAAGTGATTTATAAATTAAATATTGCTTCTCATATTATAAATTTTAATACATCTTATTATATATAACATTGTATGTAATACACAACACTGTATATAACACTTATACAGAATATAATTTTATAATGTATGCTGCTGCTGCTGCTAAGTCACTTCAGTCAGTGTCCGACTCTGTGCGACCCCATAGACGGCAGCCCACCAGGCTCCCCCCGTCCCTGGGATTCTCCAGGCAAAAACACTGGAGTGGGTTGCCATTTCCTTCTCCAATGCATGAAAGTGAAAAGCGAAAGTGAAATCTCTCAGTAGTGTCCGACTCTTCACAACCCCATGGACTGCAGCCTACCAGGCTCCTCCGTCCATGGGATTTTCCAGGCAAGAGGACTGGAGTGGGTTGCCATTGCCTTCTCCATTTACAATGTATACTATAACATAAATTACAAATTATATATAATTTTATAAAATTACAAATTGTTTAAAATTTTAATTTATAACTGCAAATAACAAATAAATAAATCATATAATCATGCACAATTATGCTTATGTTGATTATATAGTCATATAATATAAACAATAAATTTTTTAAAAGATTCATCATACTACAAATGCCCTCAACACAACTAATTTGTTATAATTTATCCATAACAACTGCAACATAACTTTACATGAAGTTTAGAATTTATGGTATGTGTCCCATAAATTGAATTTGACCATTCAGTTACTTAACTAAATACTAACATTCCAAATGTATTAAAACTGTTCAAAGCCCTTTGACTCAATTATTAATCTATTATACTTAGAAAAGATTATGATCTACTATAGCTAATCTAAAAATATCTTAATAAAATAACCAGAATACATACAAAGACTAAGTGTAAAGTACTCGCAAATCAACAATATTTTTTCTTTTTTACTTTTATATCCTTATTTAGCTTTTTTTGTTTTGTTTCTGCCCCACTGAGCGACTCATGGGATCTTAATTCCCTGACCAGGGACTGAACCCAGACCCTTAACAGTGAGGGTGCCAAGTCCTAACCACAGGGAATTACCAACAATAGTTTTTAAAAGGAAAACAAAGAGAACAATTTAAATATCAAAACAGCAGAGAAACTATTAAATGAATTATAATTCCATTTATATAATGAAAAACTATAAGGCCATTTAAAATAGGATCTTGAGATCTACATAAGAAGAAAAAAGGTACATGTAATTACTGGGACAAGAATCAGACATCAAGTTAAAAAAAGCAGGTAACACTATAAAGAATAATCTCAAATTGATTTTTTTAAAAAGATAAGATGGAAGAAAATATCGGAGAAGGCGATGGCACCCCACTCCAGTACTCTTGCCTGGAAAACCCCATGGACAGAGGAGCCTGGTGGGCTGCAGTCCATGGGGTCGCTGAGGGTCGGACACGACTGAGCGACTTCACTTTCACTTTTCAGTTTCATGCATTGGAGAAGGAAATGGCAACCCACTCCAGTGATCTTGCCTAGAGAATCCCAGGGACGGCGGAGCCTGGTGGGCTGCCGTCTATGGGGTTGCACAGAGTCAGACACGACTGAAGCGACTTAGCAACAGCAGCAGCAGAAGAAAATATATTCAAAGATCGGTTATTTGTAAGTGATGGATATTTCCCCTTATGTCTTCCTAATTTTCCATAATAAGCATGTATTGTACTTTTATAATCAAGATAAAAGGATGTATTATTTAAAAATAGATTCATAATAGTGACATTCACAAAGACATACCAGAATAAACAAACAAAAATTCATCTTAAATGAGTGATAAAGATATATATATTAACTCATAAAAAGACCAATGTACCATCTGATACGTAATACCACCTATAAATTATCTGTTCCCACCTCCACCACTAACTCTCCCATTAAGTCTAAATCAGATTAAGTATCCAGTCTCCTGTCAGATTAACTACCAGCTGACAGGAAATATAAGGGACAGAGGAACATATTAATTAACAACTAGGACATAATCAGAAAAATCAAGAATGTGAAGCATTCAATAAGACAAAACAACCCAATTCAACAACAAAAAAAACCTGCAAGGAAATAAAAATGAGAGAGCAGGAACCTACAGTTTAAAATAGGCTTAAGAAATATGTCAACTAAATATAATGTCCAAACCTTGTCTGTGTTCTGATTCAATGGAATCAACTATTTCAAAAAGTTGAGACATTCAGGGACATCTGAACACTCAAAAGCTAAACAATATTAGAAAACTGTTAACATTTTGTTCATGTGTGATAATGGTATTGTGATCATGTTTAAAAAAGAATGCTCAGCTTTTAAAGAGTTATATATTACAAGAAATGAAAAAAAAAAAGTCTGAAAAAAATGAAGCCTAACGGTTTACTCACAGAATAGTGATATTATATATAAATGGCTAAAAAAAGAAACCAAAAAACAAAATAATTATTATAAAAAACTGCCTACTTTGGTTACATACGAGAACATTATGGTATGGTCCTATTTCTGTAAAATTATGTATAATAAGATTTCTGGTGAACTTAACTCTTTCTGTTATAACTTTCTTTGGTTCATTTTTTTTTAATGAAGATCTTAAACATTTTGGACTTCCCTGGTAGCTCAGACTGTAAAGCGTCTGCCTACAATGCAGGAGACCTGGATTCAATCCCTGGGTCAGGAAGATCCCCTGGAGAAGGAAATGGCAGCCCACTCCAGTATTCTTGCCTGGAAAATCCCACGGACAGAGGAACCTGGTAGGCTACAGCACATGGGGTCACAAAGAGTCAGACACAACTGAGTGACTTCACTTTCGCTTTCTTTCTAAACATCTTAATAATTAGAATTAGAGTGGGATTTTGGGGGTGGGAATAGTAGGGCTCAGAATTCATCTGCCTCTCCAACATACTTTCTCAATCTAAAAGGTTTTAGATTAGATAGGCACAATGCCCACTGCTACATCTATTTTTAAAAACTGATTGATTCTATTAACTAAAGTATAATAATAAGAGACACAGAATAGAGGCTTTTACCATGTACTCCAGAAAGACACAGAATTAGGGGAAGGCTGCCTACGGCCAGACGGATGAAAGAAGACAAGTTGATGACGGTAACTTACCTTGAAGTGAGCGCACAGATGACCTTGCTCCACTGCTCCACCACTGCTGGGTGGTGCCTCCAGTTAGCCACCATCTCCTTGGCTGTTTTCCAGTAAGGAGGTGTTGGGAAGCACCGCGTACATGCTAGTAACCAAACCTCAAAGAGAACACCAATCAACTTCTCTGCTAGATTCTCAGCAATGCCACCTTACCAACAAAAAGAAAACATCTTTGGCATACTTATTTGTAAAGCCGAATCTTTAACTCACTGATTTGGGAGAACTGGTCAAAAAATTAAAATAACTGCAATGTTAAGTTTTAACTTTCAAATAATCACTTAATAGTAAGAACAAAAAACTACTCTTAGGAGCTCTTATGAAGGAAATCATGAACACATCAACCCATTATCACATGGGAAGTTTTCAAGTGACCCTGCTGGGTTCTTATGGAAGATCTTAACCTTCCAGTAGTGAGACAGGAGCACACACAGAAGAAGGGAAAGGATGACTGCCTACAATGAACGGCTATTAATCAGTTTCCGTGCCACATAGCTCATACACGTGACCTCACGTTAATTCTGCAGGGTAGGTTTTTATATCAATAGTATCTATTACCAATTATCAATTATATCCGTTTTGAAGATGAGAAAACAGGTTCTGGAAATTTAAGTAACTTGCCCAAGTTCACACAGCCAACAAGAAAAGGAATCAGAACAAATACCTGAGACTTCCTACCTTCAAACTTTGCTATAAAATGCTTCATGTGTTTGAAAGCCACCCTTCAAGGGAGAGGGAGCCAAAGAAGGGAGCCAAAGGACTAGTTCTGGCAGGACAAAGCCTCAACCACAGAGCCCAAAATAGAGCTGCTCCTCGGTTCCAAGCCTGGGAACTAAGAAGAGCAGCGGTCTGTACTCTGCCTACCCACAGAAGGCAAACTTTGGATTTCCATACAGAACGAAAAGTTCTAAGGATTTCAAATGAGCAAAAATGAAGTTTCAACAATAATAAGCTCCAGAAGGGGATGGATGGCTTGACTTATGGTGCTGAATCCCTGGCACGGGGATTGTTTAAGGGAGAGGCACACTACCTATCTGGCTAGCTCATCACCAATGCCAGACAGGGTATTTCTATTACGGAGTCCCTCTCAACACTAAAATTCTTCCTGGACACTGCATTTGTGTCAGAGCACAAGCACACTCACATGTGTTAGTAAAAAAAATACAGAGATGAATAAGCAACAGGGGAATTTGGAACTAGAATTATCAACTTATTGTCTGTGTATACTGTGCTATATTATACAAAGCAAGACGTCTTAAAATACACTCTGAACTCATGAAACTGAAGGTTTTTTGATGGCTAGGTAATGAATGACACACTTGTCATACTTCCAAATAGAATACTTTAAGATTTTCTAGGTTTCATTTGCTAAACAAAATATCTTCTGCAGTCATTAAGTTTTCAGTCTACCTAGATAACTACTTTGTAATCAGGTACATTAGCTGTTTCTTATATAGGCTCTGTCCTGATACACTGAACAAGCTACTGTTGCTGTCATTATCAAACACGTATTAATTCACTGCGTCTCTCCTCATATTGGTTTTTCAACTGTAGTGCCAAATTTTAAATCCCCACCGAGTCTACTACTCATTGAGTCTAAAAGTGAACTGTATTTGGAGCACAGCAATAAATCAGAAAAAATAATTAACAAACCTTGAACAGTTGGTGGCGCTAGAAGTATGTCATTAATCTGCAGAAGAAACAACAGTAAGACTTCCCAGGTTTCTCGGGCCATAATGGATGACTCACGGGCCAGTTTTTGAATGGCTTTCAGGACCTGTAAGCATAGTCGGGTCTGACTGGAGCCCTGTTCCTGTCTAAAGAAGACAGACAGACATTACTGACAAGCTTAAGGACAGAATGCAACAGTTAAAGACAGGCAACTCCCTAACAGCACCAGCAGACAGAACTAGGCGCACCCTCTTCAGTTCAAAGCTATTTCCTTCTCATGCAGTTTGGCACTCTGGGATCTAAACCTACCACTCCTAAAGAGCTTGAAGAGCTCCCGGGGAGAGGGAGGATACTAGAAAGTGGACTTCACCTCTGGGTTTTCTAAGTCTGAAATGTGCCTGGCACATACAACAGATACTCCATAGGTTTCTGCTGAATGAATGAGTAAATAAATACCCACAGCCACTTCTGCTGCTCACACAGCAGAATGACCTTTGTATTCTTTAAAAAAATTTTAAACATATGTTCACAAGAATTCAGCATGAATTTCATAATGCTCACAATCCCTTTGAAGTTAATGTCTGCTAGAGAAGAGCCTAAAAAATGAAATATCCTAACAGGTCCCCAAAACTGATGGGATACAGAGACAACTTCCTCAGAAATGAGCACCTGCTAACTGTGGCTCTATTAAAAAAGAGGCAACTTAACCCAAAGGTACCCAAGATACTCCCAAAGAAGTTTTATAGCTCTGTTTAGTTCACAACACCATTTTTTCCCAAGAGTATTATTACATTAGTATATCAGGGCTAGGGTTGAGGAGGAAGATAAAAGTACAAGCCCCAGCCCTTATCCCCACTGTCCAACATAGATCACCTTAAGATTTTCAAGAATAAATAGTGAATTGGCTTCCAGAGTTCCCATGTGAAGACCAAGGCAAGTAACTATTATTATTGAAATAAATCTTGAGGCCAAGTTTCTACATGACTCATGTCACAAAAAATTCATAAAATATGTTTCTATCAGAGGAGGGAATCTCAGAGCCTCCTTGAGAAATCCAGACAATGAAGTGAGTGCTCTCAGAACTTCCATCACAACCTCAGGATAAAGATTCTCAGATTCTGGGCCACGACCCATGAAACCAAACACTTACACCAGAGCTGCAAGAAAATGACAACCCTAAGTTCCCCCTCAAGAAGCCAGACCTAGAGTGAAATGATGAGACATTCACCTAGGAAAAGACAAGAGTCCCCAAGGACAGGGAGAGGTCCCATGTTCAGTTTGAGGTGAATCCAGACCATGGGAAGCCAAGAGGCTCAAGCCTGTATCTGTTGGTCTGCTACTAAGCAAGAGTAAGAAATATACAATAGCCCCAAACCTCATGGAGCCATGTAAGAGGACACCCAGAGTAAAAATGAAAATACCACTAGTGGTCCTGGGGGCAACACTCTTACAAGCCAGCAACGACACTAGAAACTTCCCAAATGGTGACCCAGGCTTACCTACCATTCCTAGTACTACCTGCCCAGTGCAGAAAAGGAAACATCTGCTCCTTAGGTACTGTGGCATCACTCAGACAGCCTAAATTCAAGAGCACTGTCCAAGTTTCTACAGCTAAGAGAAATACGGCAATCTTTACTGAAAAAGAAATAGAAAGGTCGAAACATCAAAGATGCTCTTTTCCCCCTAATATTTCCAAAAGCAACTTATGAACTTCAGAAAAACCATTCTAGAACATGAGCTGGTGAACTATGTATGGCCTGTGGGCCAAATCTGGCCTGTCATCTGTTTTTGTAAAAAAAAATTGGAACACAACCATGCGCATTGATTTATATATTGTCTATGGCTGCTTCTCTATATCAGTAGAGTTGAATAGTTGTGACAGACACTACGGTATGGCCCACAAAGCCCAAAATATTTACTATATGCCTCTTTACAAAAAAAGTTTGCCATCGACTGCTTTAGAAGAATGCCACACTTTCTAAAGTACAGTATATTCGAGCAATGAAGACCCTAATCAGTTTTAGATGATGGGTCACTCTTCACTCAGCCATGTGCTCCCCCAAATCAAACTGACGGGCAAAAGAGAAAGGCTACATCATTCTGATCTAATCTTCAGCAAAGTGGTAGAGGCTATTTCCTCTATTCTGAGAGTTAGTTTTCATAAAAACAATTAACTAAGGAAACTTGACAACTTTGTGACTATTTGACTCAAAAAACAAAAACAAAAAACTCCCAATAACAGGAGATAAGATCATAACTCCCAATATTTAACACTTTTGAAAATATTCAGCTCCCTAAGATACAATTTGCCAGGAGAACTCTAATACTCAGTTCAGCACCCTCTCAGAATTACGCACACTTTTGGGAAAACAAGCTAATTACCAAATAGTAAAAAGAACAATTTATACGATATTGATGCTTCTCAAAAGAGAAAAGCAAAAGCCTAATTAATATAAATGCAATTGCTTTTTCTCATCAATAAAATTAACCGAGCACTCAGAGTTGGTAAGAGTACAAAGAGGAGACAATACTAGCCATGAAACTCTCCCATTTACTAAGAAAAAGCCTAGTAAATTAGTCTCCTAAATGGGATGATAAGAAAGCATTAAAAGTATTATCATTTTAGAAGAATCTGCTTAGCTACAAACAATGTCTTCCTACCACTTATTTTTTACCATTTCCTGTTATAACTTCTTTTGAAATCAATAAATACAAACAACCAGCATTTAATTCACCCAAATGTAACCTAGACAGTGTATTAAAAAGAAGAGACATCACTTTGCCAACAAAGGTCCAAACAGTCAAAGCTATGGTTTATCCAGTAGTCATGTACAGATGTGAGGGTTGGACCATAAAGAAAGCTGAGCACCGAAGAACTGATGCATTTGAACTGTGGTGTTAGAGACGACTTCCCTTGGACAGCAAGGAGATCAAACCAGTCAATCCTAAGGAAATCAATTCCAAACATTCATTGGAAGCACTGAGGCTGAAGCTCCAATACTTTGGTCACCTGGTGCAAAGAGCCGACTTGTTGGAGAAGACCCTAATCCTGGAAAAGACCAAAGGTTGGAGAAGGGGGCAGCAGAGGATGAGATGGTTGGATGACATCACCGACTCAATGGACATGAGTTTGAGCAAGTTGTGGGAGATGGTGAAGGACAGGGAAGCCTGGTGTGCTGCAGTTCACAAGGTCACAATGAGTTGGACATGACTGAATGACTACACCACCAGAAGGCGAATTGGGTGGCTGGTGATGTGGTGATAAGATTAAGGAGTTAACAGACATACCTCAATGTACTGCACTTCGTTTTATTGCACTTCACCAATATTGTGGGTTTTTTACAAACTAAAGACTTGTAGCAATCCTACACTGACTGAGCAAGTCTATATGTGCAATTTGCCCCACTGCATTGCTCACTTCGTGTCTCTATGCCACATTTTGGTATTTCTCAAAATATTTTCATTATTATTATATCTTTACAGTGATTTGATGATCAATGATGTTAGATGTTACTACTATAATTGTTTTGCAGCACCACAAACCATGCCCATATAAGATGTCAAACTTCACTGATAAACATGTTCTGACTGCTCCACCAACCAGCCATTTTCCTGCCTTCTCTTTCTCCTCAGGCCTCCCTCTTCCCTGAGACACAGCAATATTGAAATTAGGCCATTTAATAACCCTACAATGCCTCTAAGTGTTCAAGTGAAAGGAAGAATCATGTCTCTCACTTTAAATCAAAAACTAGAAATAACAAGTACCTACCATAATAGCACAGGGAACCATATTCAATATCCTATAATAACCTATAATGGAAAAGAATCTGAAAAAGAATGTGTGTGTATGCATGCATGTGAACAAAACTGAATCACTTTGTTGTATAACAAAATCTAACAAAGCACTGTAAAATGGTAGAAATGACTAAGCTTAGTGAGGAAAGCAGGTCAAAAGCCAAGACAGGCTAGAAGCTAGGCCTCCCGCATCAGTAAGCCCAATTGTGAATGCAAAGGAAAAGCTTTTGAAGGAAATTAAAAGTGCTAATCCAGTGAACACACAAATGATAAGAAAAAGAAAGGGCCTTATTACTGATATGAAGAAAGTTTTAGTGTCTGAATAGAAGATCAAACAAACCACAACATTCCCGTAAGCCAAAGCCTAACCCACTGCAAGGCCCTCACTCTCTTCAATTCTGTGAAGCCTGAGAATGGTGATGAAGCTGCAGGAGTCTGCAGTCAGCAGAGGTTGGTTCATGAGGCTGAAGGAAAGAAGCTGTCGCCATTAAAAAAAAAAAAAAAAAAGGTGTACATGGGGGGCGGGGCAGCAGCAAGGTGAAGCAGCAAGTGCTAATGTAAAAGCTGTAGCAAGTTATCCAGAAGATCTAGCCAAGATAAATAAGGTAGATGAAAGTAGCCACACTAAACAATAGATTTCCAGTGGAGACAAAACAGCCTACAGGCTTCTATTGGAAGATGCCATCTAAGGACTTCCATAGCTAGAAAGAACTTCTGGCTTCAAAAATGCAAAGGACAGGCTGACTCTTGATAGGGGCCTCAAGCAGCTAGTGGCTTCAAGTTGAAGCCAATGCTCATTTACCATTCTGAAAATCCTAGGACCCCTAAGGATTATGCTAAATCTACTCTGCATGTGCCATATAAATGAAACAATAAAGGCTAGATGACAGCACACCAGTTTACAACATGGTTTACTAAATATTTTAAGCCCACTGTTGAGACCTACTACTCAGGAAAAAAGACTCCTTTTAAAATACTACTGGTTATTTACAAAGCACTTGGTCATCCAAGAGCTCTGATGGATGTGGACAAGCAATGTCACCTGCCATTTCAGTAAACAATGTTGTGGCCATAAAGCCACCAGTCACTACAGCCGCTCCCTACAGTACACCCTAGGGGAATTCAGGACAGAGGAAAACAAAATACTGGGCCTACACAGTTAAGATGCATATCAAAGGAATAATTTCAATAAGCTCAAACTCTTGCATCTTCCTATACAAAGAAAACTCATTAACTTGAGATGTCTTTTTTCTTTTTGATTAGCAGTAATTTTTCATGTTCTGCTACACAGCTTTTTTTTTTTTTTTCCCCCCAGCAAAACTCCTATATGTTCTTGCTCCTTCCTTACCTCTTTGGAACACTCCCTCTGAGCTTCTGAGAGGCTATATCCAGGTTATAGTTTTCAATAAGTCCGATGAATAAAATGTAATTCTCAACTTTTAGGCTGTGCATTTTTTTTCAGTCAACACTGAGATGTACAATGAGATAAATGTTGCCTGCTAACCTACCATTCATTCTGCTGCCCATGGATGAAGGAGTAATTTCAACTTTCAAGTCTTATTATTTAAGAAATACATTGGGTAAGACTATAGCTGCCATAGACAGTGATTCCTCTGATGGACATTTTCAATTTCAAGTAGAAACTGAAAACCCGGTGGAAAAGATTCACCATTCTAAATGGCATTAAGAATATTTATGATTCATGGGGAAAGGTCAAAATATGAACATTAATAAAAGTCTGGAAGAAGCCGATTCCAATCCTCACAGATGACTCTGAGGGGCTTAAGACTTCAGTGGAGGAAGTGAATGCAGATGTGGCAGAAATAACAAGAGAACTAAAATTAGAAATGGAACCTGAAGATGGGGCTGAATCGCTGCAATCTCATGATAAAACTTTCATGGATGAGGAGCTGCCTCTTATAGATGAGCAAAGAAAGTGGTTTCTTAAGATGGAATCTACTCCTGGTGTAGATGCTGTGCACATTATTGAAATGAAAACAAAGATTTAGAATATTGCATAAACTTAGTTGATAAAGCAGTAGCAGGCTTTGACAGGATTAACTCTAATTTTGAAAGAACCTCTACTGTAGGCAAAATGCTATCAAATAGCACTGCATGTTACAGAGAAATCATTCATGAACTGATGAGTCACTCAATGTGGCAAATGTCACTGCTGTCTTATTTTAAGAAACTACCACATCCACCCAACCTGATCAGCCAGCAGCCATCAACATCAAGGTAAGACCCTCCACCATCAAAAAGATTACAGTTCACTAAAGGTTCAGATGATAGTTAGCACTTTTTAGTAATCCTAGTATTTTTAAATTAAAACGTGTATTTTTTTTTTAGACATAATGCTATTGCACACTTATAGACAACAATATAGTATAAACATAACTTTTACATGCACTGGGAAACCAAAAAAGGCTTTATTTCAATGTTTGCTTTACTGCAGCACCCTGGAACCAACCAACAATATCTTGAGGTATGTTTGCACACTTGATCCTATACATCACAGCACATAATGAAGATTCTCTTTTTAATTCATATTTTCCAAAGTAATCTTCCTTCTAAATTTAAAAAGCTAAAATTTACAGAGCTGGTTTTTGGCTGATTCATAGTCAGTCCCTCATCTGACAGACCAAAAGTCTTAACCAAAACTTTTCCAGAAGGATGGAAGTCAGCCCTCTTGATCCTTCCACAGACATTTTCAAAGAAGAAAAACACACATACACACACAGATGAAAACAGATTTTTCTCAAAGGAAATCCCTACAAATGGGTAGGCAACTAATGTTTTCCTCTCCATTTTCTATTATTTCCAAAATCCTTTAAAATGACATATAATTCTTTTAGAATGGGAAAAAATGTTCTAGGTATAAGTAAGGCAACCATGTGGATCACAATAAACTGTGGAAACTTCTGAAAGAGATGGAAATACCAGACCACCTGACCTGCCTCTTGAGAAACCTATGTGCTGGTCAGGAAGCAAGTTAGAACTGGATATGGAACAACAGACTGGTTCCAAATAGGAAAAGGAATACATCAAGGCTGTATATTGTCACCCTGCTTATTTAACTTATATGCAGAGTGCATCACGAGAAACGCTGGGCTGGAAGAAACACAAGCTGGAATCAAGATTGCTGGGAGAAATATCAATAACCTCAGA
Source organism: Bos taurus (assembly GCF_002263795.3). Lineage (NCBI taxonomy): Eukaryota > Metazoa > Chordata > Mammalia > Artiodactyla > Bovidae > Bos > Bos taurus. The sequence goes on along the minus strand of NC_037340.1, from coordinate 67,382,640 downwards.
TATGCAGATGACACCACCCTTATGGCAGAAAGTGAAGAGGAACTAAAAAGCCTCTTGATGAAAGTGAAAGAGAAGAGTGAAAAAGTTGGCTTAACATTCAGAAAACGAAGATCATGGCATCTGGTCCCATCACTTCATGGCAAATAGATGGGGAAACAGTGGAAACAGTGTCAGACTTTATTTTTTGGGCTCCAAAATCACTGCAGATGGTGACTGCAGCCATGAAATTAAAAGACGCTTAGTCCTTGGAAGGAAAGTTATGACCAACCTAGATAGCATACTAAAAAGCAGAGATATTACTTTGCCAACAAAGGTCCATCTAGTCAAGGCTATGGTTTTTCCAGTGGTCATGAGAGTTGGACTGTGAAGAAAGCTAAGTGCCGAAGAATTGATGCTTTTGAACTGTGGTGTTGGAGAAGACTCTTGAGAGTTCCTTGGACCGCAAGGAGATCCAACCAGTCTATCCTAAAGGAGATCAGTCCTGGGTGTTCATTGGAAGGACTGATGCTAAAGCTGAAACTCCAATACTTTGGCCACCTCACGCAAAGAGCTGACTCACTGGAAAATACCCTGATGCTGGGAGGGATTGGGGGCAGGAAGAGAAGGGGACCATAGAGGATGAGATGGCTGGATGGCATCACCAACTTGATGGACATGAGTCTGAGTGAACTCTGGGAGTTGGTGATGGACAGGGAGGCCTGGAGTGCTGCGATTCATGGGGTTGCAAAGAGTCAGACACGACTGAGCGACTGAACTGAACTGAACTGAACTAAAGGCAACTGTACATTACAATATTTAAGGTCTCTGTCACAGAAGGTAGGAGAAAAACTCAGTAACAAACTGTCAAAAGTATTCTTTTGGTCTTCTACAAATTTGCCCATAATTTCAAATCTGCTTACTTCTATATCTTCATTCTCTCATAAGATTCATTTTAAGGTATAGGGCTTAGTTATTCTTTAGCTTAAGTTTAGACAAGAATTATGTTAGGCAAAAGCAGAGTTTTTTGACTGTAAGGGAAAGGGGTCACAGTATTTTCACACCTAATAGCTATCAGATCTTAGAAGCAAAGCCAAAAGCTGTTAAAATGAAAACACATTGTTAAAGAGTCCTAGAAAACATTATATAAGCCCATCTCTCTCATTCATATTAACGCTTTAACTGAAAAAGACATGAAAATTACTGCTCAAAAGACTTAACAATGAAATCAGTTCCTATAATTTAAAAAAGTAACAATGATGAATATTTTATTATGATCCGGATAATGGCCAGATAGACTAGTATAGCTTACCTTGGTACAAAAAGATTTTGCAGGTGTTTTAGTATACTTTGAACATATAGATTAGGCTCTTTAATAACTGGCAATGGAATAGAATCTTTCGGTAACACTAAAGCCATAATCCAATCGGTATATACATCAACACAATATTTTACAGTCTCTCCATCCAATGGAAGGGTCAGTCCATAGCAAATTACTTCCATGGTCCATTTTACCTAAACAAAAGAAAATATAGATATAGAATTATTAAACATCCCTCCCTGTTTATCAGTAGACTGATTTAAAATGTTAACTTCTTATTGTCAAAAACCTCTCAATTGAAGTATATTCGTCTCAACAAGGTTCAGATTAATTTTAGAAAATGCACCTCCCATGTATAAGACATACTCAGACAACTCTAAGCAAAATATTTAAGAAAATAAATTATGTGCTTATTTCTAATTATCAAGCCAACATTGGCTTTCACCCCTTAGACATTATTATTGTTTGCTCTGTAAAATAAAAAGTACAGGTCATCTTGGCTTTCCACAGAGATTAGATGCACAGAAATAGAAAATTTTAGATATTTTCCTCCACTTAATACCCAAATGACACATTTGGGTATGTGTTATTTAGGAAATCATTTACATAAATTTAATCATATTCCATTTTCGGATTATGCAACTTTAACAAACAACAGGAAGGAAGATGAACTGTCCAACTCTTACTGTGTGACTATTTTCATTTGGCAAAGAAAATAATATTTTAAATGGAAGGGCAAGATCAAACACAAGTCAGAAGGGACTGAAGCTGGGTAACATCTTAAAAAGGCACTTAGCTACACTAAATGACTTCCAGCCTCCTGACCTGTCTGAATCATAGGGGCTGAGAGAAATTGTCTAAGAGACTGCTGAACCACTGCCAGCAATCATGAATGAATAAGGTACAATGAGAAGGGGGAAATGGTCCAACTTGCAAAAGATGATAAAACTATATTCCAGATAATATAGACTGGAAAGTTTAAGTGAATTCCAGACAAAACTCTGGGACAAATTACTAAGCAGATGATCAGTGAGTACTTACAAAAGGGAAGAAGGGTCAGTGGGAACTAGCCTGCTCAAAAAGAACAAGTCATGCCAGACAAGCTTCACTCCTCTATTAAGAGGGTTACTATGAAGGCAGCTGGTATAAACCTGGTACTGATTTAAAATCAGTTTCCGAGGAACTTTCATAAATATTATCTAACCATCAGAATAACCCATGTGAGAGGGTAAACTATCCTCATTTTAGACATAAGGAAACTGAAGTTTAGCAAATTAAGCTATTTGGCCCAAAGCATCTGCTTCAAAATGCTGGAGCTGAAAACCAGATCCCTGTTCTAGAAATCTAAAGCTGTTCTCACCATGCCATTAACAGCCTTCTTTGGCAAAGGGGTTTCTGGGCTTTAACAAATTTGGTCCTTGTGGACAAGATGGAGACAACACATAGTCCAGAAGAAGGTAGAATGGCTGGATTTGTAACTGGTCAAAATAACATGGGAGACTAGCAGTGGATTACTGTACCAAGATCATTTTGGAAGAAGCTGTCCAATGGCATGCCAAAGGCTCTGCCAAGATTTTAACTTAGAGAAAATCAGATTATATGCTGACCATGTGTAGACATCACAAAACTAAAAAAATAACTAACTTGTAAAACAGAAATTCAGGATTCACAAAGATTTCAGCAGTTTAAAACTAAAGCTGAATGTAACAAGATAAATACATGTACTGAAATTTTTAAGCTCAGAACAAAACTACAAAGGTCACAGGTAGAAAATATTAACAACAGTATAATAGAAAACAACAATGCCACAGCAATTAATATTAAAAGCAACTATAACAACACAGTGAGGCTGTGACAAATGAGGTGGGGAGGGGTGCAGAGCTGGATTAAGCTGAACAAGGGAAAGAATTTTAAAAGAGGCTGGCAAGTTCTTAATTATCAGAGGAAAGACCAAGGAGAAGATATACCTTTGGTGTTATCTTCATACAACAGTTCACTTACATAATTTGAGAGGACACTGGATTTAAGAACTATTATTCTCTCATATTCTTTCAAGGGTAGAAAGAGCTGCACTGAACACCACCACCTAATCACATGCCATCTCTTCCCAGGAGAAGGCAGCAAGGAATTACAGATACACCAAGAAGAGAGCGCACCAGGGCAAGTGCTAGTCCTTAGGGTAGGTCTCTGCTAGCGCACTCTGAGAAGAAAATGCTCTTCAGTATGAAGGCTTCCCCTTCGGTAATCCATGGCCTACAGAGGGTAAATAAACTGCCTCCTGAGCCATAATCTTCAGTCTATCTAGAGTGGTCTTATACCTGGATTAAGTCTAATCTCTCCTTCAGGAGAAATCAGAACATAAGTGAAAAGGGATGGGCAGGTTAAGTCCAACTTAAAGCAACTTAACTTTAATGCCCAGTCCCCTGAACCCAAGAACAGAGAACCAGCTCCAGGCCAAGCCACTCCAAAAACTCCTCATTTTTAGGGACAGCAAACATGACCCCTGTTCCAACCACTTGGGCTCACAGCCATACCGACTGAATTGCTCTGCAGTACTCTCAAACTTATAAGTCAGGATGGAGACAGCAGGAGAGCCTCAGGCTCAATGCACACGGGTAGCCTGAAAACCACACAAGACAGGCCTTTGGTTAGAGGCCTTTTAGAGGTAAAAACGAAGACCTTCCAAACACTGCCTCTGAATAGAAATCTGATGACTGAGCCTAGAACTTGGGGAAAGGGGCCTGAGGTCCTGACATCCAAGTCTGCTCAGCACACAGCTCAGGTGGAGGAGAATTGGGTCCAGCTAGCAGGAAGTCCCAATAGCACAATGGAACAATCTATTCCTTGAACTCCCACAAACTCTGGGCTCTAACCTGCAACCCATATAAGTTCAAACTGAGAAGTCACACTCCACTGAGCAGAAATCCACTTTAAAAGCGTGTGATAGTGCTCAGCTGTGTCCGACTCTCTGTGACCCTATGGACTGTAGCCTGCCAGGCTCCTCTCTCTGTCCATGGGATTCTACAGGCAAGAATACTAGAGTGGGTTGCCATTCCCTCCTGCAGGGGATCTTCCCCACCCAGGGATTGAACCTGGGTCTCCTTAATTGCAGGCACATTCTTCACTGTCTGAGCCACCAGGGAAGCCTATAAAATGTTAAATAAATCATGCAGTAACAAACATACTTTCACATAGTAGAATGAAATGAAGAAACACTTACTTCTTTGTCAGTTTTTAACAAACTCTCACTCCCAGCCACTGAAGGGGTACCTAAGGCCTGCCCGAGAGGATGAACCACTGCATTTGCCACCTCTCGCCCAACGCTCTCTGGATAGCTGTGCAGCACACTGGTGTGGCCCTGATCATTCTGAATCACCAAATGCAGCGACCTCCACTCAGAGTACATTGTGCCGCTAAAGGACTATCCAAATGGCACCTGAAAAGACAAAAGAGAATTCCACGTCAGATTATACTGCTGGCAGCTAATAAAAATAAGTAAAATACATATTTACCCTACATAGCACAATAAAGCAGCTGCCTCGAGATGACTGAGGGAAAAAAAAAAACAAAAAACACCTAAATGTTTTGAGAATGTTCTCAGTAGCCTCTTGGTGAGATCAGGTAGGAAAGGCAGACTCTGGGAAGCAGCTGTCTGAGCACCTACCCAAAAGAGCCTTCAGAAGCCCAGAGGAGAGCTGGGGCAGATGGCTGCCGTGCAAGGGGATAAAATAATCAGACCTGGGGTACTCACAGCATGAGGGAACCCTCCTCATTCCATGTTCCAGAATGGAAAAAGATGGAAGAAGGGTATGCTCCAAGTAGAAAAGGGAGACAAAGGAAAGGGTTTACTCCAAGCCCCAGATTTTTCAGTTAACAGTTTCCAAGTACCTATTACATGCTAGAAACAGATCCCTGCAATTTCCCACCACTGCCCTTAAATCAGACATAAAATTCTTCGAGAACATTTCATTCTCTACAGCAGTGGCATACCCTCTTCTGGTAATGGAACACCTGGAACTCAGTATCCTTCAGAAAATCTATTAAGACTTGCCACTTATTGAGCATATATTACCTACTGCTCATGAAAGTATCACAACTCTGTGAAAATTAAGTCACGTTATCCCTATTCACAGATGAAAAGACTGAGGCATAGAGACGTGTGCTGTGTCTCTGGGGCTTCAGAACTATAACATGATAGAGCTGGGTTTTGAGTCCCATCTGTTGCACTCCATGGACCATGCTCTTAACCGGAGTACGTACTGCCCCTCTCTAGCCTATAGATTCTCCATGACATAGACTGCTTTTCCCAATGCTGTATATTCTCTATGAAACGATATCTAAGTCTACTATACAAATAAAAAATTCTAGCCACAGAATACGTTATTTATATGATTACAATGTAAATATTATAATCACAAATGTCATATTCATGAAGCAAATCAAGGATGATTGGTCCTTTCCAAATCATTTCTGTAAACCTTCATTTTCTACTTGCTCTGAAATCTGTTGGCCCAATCAGCAGAGTTTAAGGGTACATTTAAGCTTTAAAAAGTTCCATCATTTAAGCTAGTTTTTCTTCAAATGGGTAGCTTTGTTTAATTTTATCTTAGAAAACCTCATTCCGGCTCAACAAGTACCAGTGTTTTTCAAGAGGATATGGCCCTCCTCTGGACAAGAGTCCCTGAAAACACAAACGCAGAAGGGACGGATCAGCATCAAAAAAGGTACCTACAATGTGAAGGATGGGTGGATGTGAGACCCTATTAAAGTTGACTCAGTCTCCTTAGGATTTATAAGGAACCCCCGACAAGGGTATCCTGGTGTTCCCCTACCCCCGGCTGCCCTAAAATAACTCTCTCAAAACTGGAAGGGAAAAAAGGGGAAACTCTGATAGGGTGCCATTCCCATCAGAGGACAACTTATACCCACACATTTTTTCTCACCTTTTAAAATAAGCATATATACACATAAATACATATACATAGAGTACACAGTATAATATACATACACACACTATAATCTCTTACCTAAACACACAGGAACATTATACTACAGGGTTTTTTGTTTTAGTGTGATTTTTCACCCTTTTCATTTGTTTGCCTTCATTCCCTATCCAAGTAATTCACTTCCCAGAATACATAATCCATTTAAACAACCTAACACTTCCTCTTGTATTTTGCTCAATCATATTAAAATAATTTATATACACGCAAAGCTAGGAACTACATACTTTTTCTTATTCACCAGTACCTCACAAATATACTTCTTTCTAATAACAGATTCTTTTTCATGGCTATGTACTATTCCACGATGTGGCATAATTTATTCAACCAATCTCCTAATAATGTTTTTTTCAGGAGAAAAAAACTAATATATTTACTTCCTTTCCCATTTTTTTGTCACTAGGAAATAATAATGCAAAAAATAGGCTTGCTTATATATCCTTAATCAGTGGCCTTTAAATTTCTACAAGAGAAACTACTGGATCAAGGAGTATATGTATTTTTAATGTTAACAGGTTAACGTTGCCAAATCGCTTCCCCAAAAGCTGTAATAACTCCCATTCACATTAGGAATGGATGAGAGCTTTTCTATCTTCTCACTCCCAATCTTTTGCCAAGAATCAGATTTACTTATGTATTTATTTATTTGCCAGATTGGAGGTATGAAATGAAATTTCACTATTCTAGCCAAATATATTTTTATTTTACACCTTCTAGTTTTGAGTCTGCCTTAGATGATTTCTCCCTCCTATCCTCCATATCAGTGCTTTCCAAAACATGGGTCATAAAATAAATGTAATAGATAATACTTTTTAATTACATGAAACAGAATATAAAATAAAGGCACCATACACAGTAAAGGTAAGCAAAGTTCTGTGAAATTTTGTTTCATTTTTTATATATGCATATGTTCTGGGTCACAATATAAAATACATAAAATATTTATTGTGGGTCTAGGTCCAAGTTTAAAAACAGCCCTAAAATGTATATGTAGTCTACTAGATTTCCAAGAAAGATAATTTAGTCCTCATATTTAAGTTTTTGCCATCTGGAATTTACTTCTATAAGTGTTACAGGAAAGACCTAATTTTATTTCCTTTAAGATGTATAGTCAGTTGTGTCAACATCATCTATTAAAAACACATCCTTGGGATGGTCCAGTGGTTAAGAATCTGCCTTGAAATGCAGGGACATGGGTTTGATCCCTGGTCAGGGAACTAAGATCTCACATGGAGTGGAACAACTAAACCCCTACCCTACAACTACTGAGCTCGTATTCTCTGCAGTCTGAGAATACAACTCAAGAGCTCGCATGTTGCAGCTACTGAGCCCACACACCACAACTAGAGAGTCCATGTATCGCAACAAAAGACCCTGAATGATACAACTAAGACCTGATGTAGTCAAATAAATATTTTTTTTTTAAATCACACCCTTTCCTACTGACCTGAAATACCAATTTGTCATATATTAAATTCTCATTTATGTAGAAATTTACAAACCTGTTCTGTTCAACTATTTGTCTATCCCTATGCTCATGTTATAATGATTTAAATTCAGTGGCTTTATACAATGTTTTAGTATCTAGAAAGGAAGCTCCCTTTACCTTGACTATTTTTTTCCAAAACTTTTCTTAGCTATTCTCAGGCATTTACTCTTTTATATAAAATTTAAGATGATTTTACCCAAATAAAGGAAAAAATCTTGCTGAAATTCTAATTGAAACTGCTTATCCACCTTCTCAGTTTCATCTTCTACTGCCACTTTCCCATCCCATCCTCCAAGCAATGGCCCCAAGAACTACTGATGATTGCTCACACTCAGCAAGTTTTTTCACACCCTATTATTACAACTCATGCTGTTCCCCACCTCAATGCACCTTATGAAGTCTCTACCCCTCAAGGCACAGCTCTGCTGCTGCTGCTAAGTCGCTTCAGTCGTGTCCGACTCTGTGTGACCCCAGAGATGGCAGCCCACCGGGCTCCCCCGTCCCTGGGATTCTCCAGGCAAGAACACTGGAGTGGGTTGCCATTTCCTCCTCCAATGCATGAAAGTGAAAAGTGAAAGTGAAGTCGCTCAGTCGTGCCCAACTCCTAGCGACTCCATGGACTGCAGCCTACCAGGCTCCTCCGTCCATGGGATTTTCCAGGCAAGAGTACTGGAGTGGGGTGCCATTGCCTTCTCCAAGGCACAGCTCAAGTACCCTCTTTGGGAAAACTTTTTTTTTTTTTTAATCCGCCAATCACCCCTCTACCCCATCTCTGAGTCCCTGTTACAGGCTATCCATTTTAAGTGTCAGGTTAGGTTATTCATTAGCTTTGTAAAGATATCTTTTACCACAAGTGTGTCAACCTTTTTTGAGGGGGAACCTCACTTCCTGAATCTTTGAGAAGTCCTTGGCACACAATGCATATTGAATGTTTTAGAATGCCAAGGTTTACCAATGGGAAAAAGGAAGATGTTAGAAGCTGTTCCCTTTATGCCACTGAAGGAAGTCCAAACAAAAAACTGAAAATGTCCATTCGCTTTAAGGTATTTATTAGTTAAAAAAAAAAAAAGTAGTTGGAAGGTTTTCAAATATTTAAGGAATATTTAAGTAATATTTAGTGTCCATTCCAGGCAATACATTATTGGAGGGGAAAAAGTGTTTTTAGGGAAAAAAAAGACAAGCTAGCTCTCAAACTCCACTGTACACATAAGAATAGCCCCTCTAGTTTAAAATGCAGATTCCAAAACTCCATCCCTAAAAAGCTTGATTCTGTAGGTCTGGGTTAGGGCCTGGGAATTTGCTTTTAAGAAACAGCTACCTCTCCTGCTCAAACTCTTCCAGAAAATTGCAGAGGAAGGTAAACTTCCAAACTCATTCTATGAGGCCACCATCACCCTAATACCAAAACCTGACAGAGATCCCACAAAAAAAGAAAACTACAGGCCAATATCACTGATGAACATAGATGCAAAAATCCTTAACAAAATTCTAGCAATCAGAATCCAACAACATATTAAAAAGATCATACACCATGACCAAGTGGGCTTTATCCCAGGGATGCAAGGATTCTTCAATATCTGCAAATCAATCAATGTAATACACCACATTAACAAATTGAAAAATAAAAACCATATGATTATCTCAATAGATGCAGGGAAAGCCTTTGACAAAATTCAACATCCATTTATGATGAACACTCTCCAGAAAGCAGGAATAGAAGGAACATACCTCAACATAATAAAAGCTATATATGACAAACCCACAGCGAACATTATCCTCAATGGTGAAAAATTGAAAGCATTTCCTCTAAAGTCAGGAACAAGACAAGGGTGCCCACTTTCACCATTACTATTCAACATAGTTTTGGAGGTTTTGGCCACAGCAATCAGAGCAGAAAAAGAAATAAAAGGAATCCAAATTGGAAAAGAAGTAGTAAAACTCTCACTATTTGCAGATGACATGATCCACTACATAGAAAACCCTAAAAACTCCATCAGAAAATTACTAGAACCAATCAATTATAGTAAAGTTGCAGGATATAAAATCAACACACAGAAATCTCTTGCATTCCTATACACTAATAATGAGAAAACAGAGAAATTAAGGAAACAATTCCATTCACCATTGCAATGGAAAGAATAAAATACTTAGGAATATATCTACCTAAAGAAACTAAAGACTTATATATAGAAAACTATAAAACACTGGTGAAAGAAATCAAAGAGGACACTAATAGATGGAGAAATTTACCATGTTCATGGATTGGAAGAATTAATATAGTGAAAATGAGTATACTACCCAAAGCAATTTATAGATTCAATGCAATCCCTATCAAGCTACCAACAGTATTCTTCACAGAGCTAGAACAAATAATTTCACAATTTGTATGGAAAAACAAAAAACCTCGAATAGCCAAAGCGATCTTGAGAAAGAAGAATGGAACTGGAGGAATCAACCTACCTGACTTCAGGCTCTACTACAAAGCCACGGTTATCAAGACAGTATGGTACTGGCACAAAGACAGAAATATAGATCAATGGAACAAAATAGAAAGCCCAGAGATAAATCCACGCACATATGGACACCTTATCTTTGACAAAGGAGGCAAGAATATACAATGGATTAAAGACAATCTCTTTAACAAGTGGTGCTGGGAAATCTGGTCAACCACTTGTAAAAGAATGAAACTAGAACACTTTCTAACACCATACACAAAAATAAACTCAAAATGGATTAAAGATCTAAACGTAAGACCAGAAACTATAAAACTCCTAGAGGAGAACATAGGCAAAACACTCTCTGACATACATCACAGCAGGATCCTCTATGATCCACCTCCCAGAATAATGGAAATAAAAGTAAAAATAAACAAATGGGACCTAATTAACCTTAAAAGCTTCTGCACATCAAAGGAAACTATTAGCAAGCTGAAAAGACAGCCTTCAGAATGGGAGAAAATAATAGCAAATGAAGCAACTGACAAACAACTAATCTCAAAAATATACAAGCAACTCCTACAGCTCAACTCCAGAAAAATAAATGACCCAATCAAAAAATGGGCCAAAGAACTAAATAGACATTTCTCCAAAGAAGACATACAGATGGCTAACAAACACATGAAAAGATGCTCAACATCACTCATTATCAGAGAAATGCAAATCAAAACCACTATGAGGTACCATTTCACACCAGTCAGAATGGCTGCGATCCAAAAGTCTACAAGTAACAAATGCTGGAGAAGGTGTGGAGAAAAGGGAACCCTCTTACACTGTTGGTGGGAATGCAAACTAGTACAGCCACTATGGAGAACAGTGTGGAGATTCCTTAAAAAACTGGAAATAGAACTGCCTTATGATCCAGCAATCCCACTGCTGGGCATACACACTGAGGAAACCAGAAGGGAAAGAGACATGTGCACCCCAATGTTCATCGCAGCACTGTTTATAATAGCCAGGACATGGAAGCAACCTAGATGCCCATCAGCAGATGAATGGATAAGAAAGCTGTGGTACATATACACAATGGAGTATTACTCAGTCATTAAAAAGAATACATTTGAAGCAGTTCTAATGAGGTGGATGAAACTGGAGCCTATTATACAGAGTGAAGTAAGCCAGAAAGAAAAACACCAATACAGTATACTAACGCATATATATGGAATTTAGAAAGATGGTAACAATAACCCTGTGTACGAGACAGCAAAAGAGACACTGATGTATAGAACAGTCTTATGGACTCTGTGGGAGAGGGAGAGGGTGGGAAGATTTGGGAGAATGGCATTGAAACATGTAAAATATCATGTATGAAACGAGTTGCCAGTCCAGGTTCAATGCATGATACTGGATGCTTGGGGCTAGTGCACTGGGACAACCCAGAGGGATGGTATGGGGAGGGAGGAGGGTGGAGGGTTCAGGATGGGGAACACATGTATACCTGTGGCGGATTCATTTTGATATTTGGCAAAACTAATACAATTTTGTAAAGTTTAAAAATAAAAAAAAATAAAATTAAAAAAAAAAAAAAAAAGAAACAGCTACCATCCTTCTCAATTCTGAAGTATAGACAGGAGTATCTTTCTTGAAAAAACACTCTGGAAGACCAGTCAAAACAGGACTAATAGCTCTTAAATTTTTCTTAAAATTTTATTTAAAGTTTTTAAATATAAGAGATTTTTAATTTTTCAAATCTATTAATGTTTAAATGATTACATGGAAGAAAATGAAATAAATGCTTAAAAATGCTTATCACATTTCAAGAAACATGTAAGGTAGACAGGAATAGAAAAGATACAATGAAAAGGTTGAATTAAAATATTTAAATGCATGTAATATCAATAGAAAAATATAGATGCTAACTTTCAATAAAATGCATAAAAGACAAAAATATTAAGACGAAGATATACATTGTAATTACAACTGTCCCTTGGTATTCACAGGGTACTGGTTCGAGGACCCTCCGACAATATTAAAATCACAAATGACCAGGTCTCTTACATAAAGTAATTACATGTAATCTATGCACATCCTCCCATATACTTTAAATCTCCAGATTATTTATAATAAATACCTCCTACGGTGAAAATGCTATGTAAATAGTTGTAAATATAAGAGAAATGCCATATAAAAAGCTGCCTGCACATGGTAAATTCAAGTTTTTCTTTCTGGAACTTTATGAAAATTTTTTTCCTAAATATTTTGAATTCATGGTTGGCTGAAGCTGCAGATTCAGGACCACCAACAGAGGGCCAACTGCACAGGCAAGTTAAATAAAACAATGAAGAGAAAATAAATATTGGAAACAAATAAGAATATCAAAAAGTAAAGCAACTAAAAGTATCCTTTTGTACCTATTAAACTAGCAAAATGTGTGATAAAACCACACTTTGATTTAGGAGGTAAGGCCAATGGGACACATTTCAAGAGTTTAAGGGAAAGATATTCAATTAAAAAAAGGACTGCCCCCCACCCCGGAAGACACCTAGGAAACATCAGGTGCACTTCTGGTTAACATTATGATCAGGGCATGCTACCGGTTATTCACGGACAGATCCAGGTTATTTATGGGCAGATCTTATAATACAGAAGACAGTCCTGCACAATGAATAATTATGTTACAATTATGCTACATTTTACCTGACTTTCTAATGTCTGCCAGAAAATCATTGTGTTTTCAATTGTTTCAGCCTAAAAATCTAACTTTTACTCATATATACAAAATATTTTGTGGTGTTTTAATATACATCAGATTTTCCAGTAACGTAATTAACCCTGCAAACTGAGGAAAAATTCAAGTTTTTCATGTTTAGAACCTTACTGTACCAAGAACTGTTCACCATTTCAGAACAATCACATCACCAAAGGCCACAGCATTGGTGGTATTTGAGTTGCTAATACCACACACTGCTTTCAGTAACACAATCACAAGAATTCCGTATGTACTTAGCCCTTATTTCAAAATGTCAAATATGAAGTGCATATTACTGTCTTACTTCTCAATTTATAAGCAGACACAAGCATCTGACCACTTTATATGTCTAGTATAGCTGGACCTGAACATTCTTACCAAAATACTAATTTTATCGGAAGGATAGTAATTCATGGTTTTAATTTGTTATTGTTAGTTTCACATATTTTTTTAAATTTCTGTGTTGTTAGGTTATATATTATGTGTTAATTTCAACACAGTGAAGCAGTCATTACCAAATATTAGATCTGGGAAGGACAAAAACCTCCAGTCTAGGAAACTAAACACAGTAAATTGTGAAGCAGGTAGGGTGGGCATTGTGGCAAACTAGAGAATTAAAGCTCTCTTTAATGGCACAGTCACTACTCAGCCTTAACCAACTATTACCCTTAAAGAATACAGACCCAATTTTTCAAGAGACACAGAGAAAATTTGAACTTCTCTGTAAAGTCTACTCTTCAAATGTTTTCAGCTGACTCAAGTTTAAAAAACAAAACAAAACAGGATGCAAGCTAAAAAAAACTTGTGGGTCAATTTATGACTGATCAAAGATAAAAGCATATGCTAGTTTTGATAACCAAATTAGCATGATTCTTGTGGAAGGAACGTAGGGAGGCGTACGTTATGAATGAGCCATTGCCGCCCTGGAAGTTACCCTAACCCATCTCTGCCCCAGGGTCTGGGGTTATAATCTATCTGTGGAGGTCCTATAACATCATTTTGTTTCATGTTTGCTGCCCTTAGGGGAGGAAAAAAGCTGAGGGTCGAGTGTAACGTGGCAGATTTGGCAGGGTAAGTCCTGCTGGGCTCAGTTTTGTCAGTGGTCAGCCTACTCTCAAACGCACAAAGAAGAACCCCCTCTTGCTGGACAGCTCAGGCTGTCCAAATACCAAACCCAGAGATCTCAGAGAACATCAACGGTTTTAGGAACCAGAAGTGCTCCATAGTCTAGGGCCTCCTGGACAGGGATGTTCACATCAGCATCAACCTCTCACGAGTCAAAAATCCTGTTGGGCCTTGACTGCCTAATCCACTCACCATGGAACCGTTTCTAGTTCTATCCTGTCACTAAATGGACACACATTTGTAAGGCACCTCAGGCTGATGCCAATTTTCTAACCATTCACCCAAGAACAGCATGAATGTTTTGCCAATACATAGTAGGAGACATAGTAATATCAGGTGCTTTGATACAGTGATATTAATATTGCTTAATTTATCCTCATGAACCAATTCAAAAGAGAAATGCACTAGACAGTCACTGTTGTATTGCACCTAAGACGGGGAAGTGAGCATAATTTAACTGTCCATCAACAATGGAATACCTTCATAATTAGGGCAGATTAACTCTATATACTATAATGTAGCCATTAAACATAGAGATAAGAAGCATAAAAACAAATAGGAGACTGGTTAAAAGCCAGGACTCTGGAACTAAGCTTCTTATATTCAAACCCAGCTCCACCACCTGCAAGCTAAGAGATCTTACAAGAGTTACTCTACCTCTGCATCTGAGCACCTTCATCTGTAAAATGCAAATAACAGCAGGATAACGGCCCCCTTTAGAGTTGTGATTAGAGAATCAAGACATGTAAGATGTTTGGAACATGTATGGGGGGATGTATATATCATGATTACACTAGAAAAACATTCATGACTGAAAATTAGAAGGATCACAGAAAAAATATGAGTAGTTTTAGCTGCATAGTAGAACTGCTGTACAGTTCGATATAAGTTCTTATTAATAGCATGAATGTGTGCTAAGTCACTTCAGTCATGTCTAACTCTTTGTGACCCTATGGACTGCAGTCCACCAGGCTCCTCTGTCCATGGGATCTCCCAGGCAAGAAAACTGGAGTGGGTTGCCATGCCCTCCTCCAGGGGATCTTCCTCACCCAGGGATCAAACCCATGGTCTCTTGCATCTCCTGCATTGGCAGGTGGGTTCTTTACCACTAGTGCCAAACCTAGGAAGCCCCTAATTAATAGCTCTTCATGTCATAAAGGCAGAGCACCGAAGAATTGATGCTTTCGAACAGTGGTGCTGGAGAAGACTCTTGAAAGTCCCTTGGATAGCAAGGCAATCAAACCAGTCAATCCTAAAGGAAATCAATTCTGAATACTTATTGGAAGGATTGATGCTGAAGCTGAAGCTCCACTCTTTTGGCCACCTGATGCAAAGAACTGACTCACTGGAAAAGACCCTGATGCTGGGAAAGATTGAAGGCAGAAGAGGGCGACAGAGGATGAGATGGTTGGATGGCATCACCGATTCAATGGACATGAACTTGGGCAAACTCAGTAAGATGGTGAGGGACAGGGAGGCCTGGTGTGCTGCAGTCCATGGGGCGGCAGAGTCAGATATGACTTGGTGATTGAACAACAACATGTCAAAGAATTGCTAAGTATATATGGGTAGACTTCACCGTACACACAAATATTCAGACACTGGCATCAAGTTGATTTATTCAATAGACAGTTATTAACCATCTATTCCAGTCCATTCTAAAGGAGATCAGTCCTGGGTGTTCTTTGGAAGGACTGATGCTAAAGCTGAAACTCCAATACTTTGGCCACCTCATGCGAAGAGTTGACTCATTGGAAAAGACTCTGATGCTGGGAGGGATTGGGGGCAGGAGGAGAAGGGGAGGACAGAGAATGAGATGGCTGGATGGCATCACCGACTCAATGGACATGAGTCTGAGTGAACTCTGGGAGTTGGTGATGGACAGGGAGGCCTGACGAGCTGCGATTCATGGGGTCGCAAAGAGTCGGACACGACTGAGTGACTGAACTGAACTGAACCATCTATTATGTACAATGCAGTAGATCAGGAAGGAAACAGATTACTAGGACTTGGTTACTATTTCAGCAAGTTTATAGTCTAATTGAGGTTAAAAAATACATAAATAACGAACATAAGTTAAAAAATTCAAGTTCTGAACACCTTTTTTTAAAAAAAGAAAAGCTATAGGCAAGATATTATCTAAGTTTAGAGGACAAAAGACTTTTGGATGAAAGAAAGGCTGAGCTGGAAAACAAAAGCACACAATCAGGGAAGACTATAGTATATAGGGCATATGAATTGGGTACCAAAGCAAAATTATAAATTTTAACAGAGATAAGAAAATGGAGTGGATAAGAGAATACAAGGGGCAGCTAGTATATAAGAGGAAGGACACTTGCTTCAAGTAGCAAAAAACAGCATCATAAACTAAAAACCTAGAGTGGCAGAAAAGCAAACTACATACAGAAGACAGTAGGGTTTCAAGATAAGGAGTGACTTATCTTGAACTTATGGAATATCATTATTATAATGATAATGATAATTAATAATTATGAAAGACTATGAATACTAGGACTGGAGATCTGAAATTAATGTAGTAAAAACTGGGGGCAGAGATGAGAAAAAGTTTAACTTTATCACAGGAATAACACAACAGAAACTGAATTCCTATTAAGGAAATTTGATGGAAGTGTCCAACACAGGCTGAGGGGACAGCAGAAAAGCAGACTCCAGTGTGTCTGATACACTGAGGAAGGGAAGGGCAGGAAGGATGGGAACATGGCCGGGAGGGTTGGGCGCTGTGGTGAAATAAGAAGACATAACTGAAGTCAGATGGTTGAGAGCTTTGACTGCTGTGTTAAGGATCTTATGAGTCTCCTTCCCAACTATCAGGGCTGTTGGCTATCAATTTGAGCTGCTAACAGCGAAGTCTCCACTGTCAACACTCTAGAAGTAAATGTGATATTGAATTGAAGGTGAAAGTCACTCAGTCGTGTCCGACTCTTTGCGACCCCATGGACTATACAGTCCACGGAATTCTCCAGGCCAGAATACTGGAGTGGGTAGCTGTTTCCTTCTCGAGGGGATCTTTCCAACCCAGGAATCAAACCCAAGTCTCCCGCATTGCAGGCAGATTCTTTACCAGCTGAAGAACAAGGGAAGCCCAAGAACACTGGAGTGGGCAGCCTATCCCTTCTCCAGTGGATCTTCCCACCCCAGGAATGGAACCAGGGTCTCCTGCATTGCAGGTGGATTTTTTACCAGATAGGAGCAAGGCAAAAATGACAGTGCCCCCTGAAGATCACTTAATATCCTTCCCAACTTCCCACACTTCCACTTTCTAGGTACTCTCTGGATGTTTCTAATGTCAGGTCATTGTGTGCTAGGTAACAGCTTATGGCTTCTAAGTACTACCACAGAGTAACATGAAGGTCTGGTCTAATTGACAAATTACCAAAATGATCAATACAGTGGTAGACACACTAAGACCACAGTCTGGCATTAATTACATCAATTGACTCAGCCAATATTTATTACATGCCTTCTATACACCAAGCACGGGGAATATCATAATGAATAAACATCATTCTTGTTCCTAAGGAGCTTCAAATCTAATTACAGAAAACAATTTTTCATAACTTTGTAAAATAAATTCATACATCAGTTATTTCATTGAACAAACATTTTTTAAACACCTGCTATGTGTCAGATATTGTCCTAACATGTAGGGAGGCAAATATGAATACGACACAACTGCTGCCCAAGAAAAAGTTTCATAGTGAAGAAGAGAAACCCACGATGAATAAATCCATGATACAGTAGCATTCAACGTGACAACTGAGGTGATGATTTATGAAGGGAACATCCTACAACAAAAAAACTGCTACAGATCCTGCTGGATAACAATGCAGCTGGATACAATTGACCATTTTCAAAAAGTTCTCACGTTACTTCACTTTAGTTCCATAACAAGCATAGGAAGCTAAGGAAGACAGATGTCACTAGCCACTACGACTTGCTCACGGTCACATGAAGCAACAGGTGAGCTGGGATAACAAGTTCCACCTCTTGCCGCGAAGTCCAATTCTCCTTCTTTTGTTCAGACTCCGCACCTCACCATATGACCTTGGACAAGTCACTTGGCATTTCTTTGTCATAGTTTCCTCACCTGTAAAACAGGGAGAATACCTGCAGTACCTAGCTACAGTGACTCGGGAGAAGGATCAAACAAAGCAATGTAAGTCAACATACTCTGAGTAGTACAAATCCAAGATAAACACTATCAGGCATGCTTTGTTTCTCTAAGGAAAAATAGGGTATAGGGTGCCGAAACACTGGATAAATGAACTGAGTAAATAAATGCTGGATCTTAAGGCACATACATGTGTTCAAGGTCACGCATAGAACTTTTATAACTAACAAAGACAAAAAGAACATATTTCATATTTCTGTTGTAGTCCTATTGACCCCCATGGCAAATATCAATCAACCTTGGCCAAAAAGGAATGCATTCACCTGTGCACCAGATTCTAACTGTTAGGGATCCTATAAAATGCCTGAATTACAAGAAAGAGAGACAAGTTCTGCCTGCATTCCTTCCGAAAAGTGAAAACAGGTAGTTTTTGCTAGCCTACCCCCCACAAAAGAATACTCTGTCTGTCCCCACCACCACCACAGTGCTCATGCTCATCTTTTATGCCTCACACTTGCTCTAATACAGTAACCATAACTACATGTTACTTAAATTTGAATTAAATTACAAATTCAGTTCAGTTACACTAGTTACATTTCACATATTACATGTGGCTAATGGCTACCATATTGGACAGTGCAGATATAGAACAGTTCCAGAAATTTCTATTTGGCAAAGCTGCCTTAGATACTACACTTTTATTACAACCCTTATTAGGCTATAGATTCCTGAAGGAAAGGAGCTGTGTCTTATTTATCGTAACATCCCCAGTTTATACAGCAAAGTACATGTCATACGATGAAAAGCACTCACTATTCATCTAATTTAGTATCTCAAACATAGCACACTACTCTGTCCACTTCCCCCATCCCAACACACACACACACACACACACACACACAAAGAAACATGACATCCTCTCATATGAGAGGTGTGAGGGTGGAAGGGGATACTGTATCCAGAGCAAGAAGACCTGCATTCTAGTCTTGGATGTGCTACAGCCAACCATGTAGTCCTGAGCAAGTTACCTATTTTCTTCATCTATAAAAACTTAGACTTAAACTCCATGTACCTTAATTCTAAAACTCTTAATCAGCTTGCACCAAAGAAAATAATGTATTCTATCTGAAACAGACCTATCTGAAAGGTCTTTACAGATGTCAGGCAACACATCTGCTAACACCGATGGGTACCTCATATTTAAAAGAATCATTTCTAGTCCTCAGGCTCTCATGATTAGTCACCTTTGGTCTTTAACTGAGTCTGTGTAGTTTTTCACCTTTTCTTGGGGATCAACTAGAGACTTAAACCTGAAGCTTAAAGATTGAGCTTCTTCCATGTGCTAAGGCCAGAATGGGATACTCTGCCATATCTGATCAGAAAAACAGGGCAAGTTTCTTGAGTGTCTGAATGTAACATAAATTATTCCATCAGTTTCTACATTAGCCTTAGCCTAAAATTTGAGCAAACAATACAAAACTGAACCAAGAAAATCTTTCTATAATAATCTGTATAATGTAAAGAGTGCCATTCCATGAAATGTGCTTTTTATTCAGTCCATATACTTCACCATATTTAACTGCAATAAAAAAATCTTTACTGTCAAAAAACTTCATAATGACCTTCACACACATACTCACTTGTATAAACCTTACATGGTTTTAAGACTAGCCAAGTACAAATATAATCTGAATTACCAGACTGCCTTCCTTTATAATTTGTAAATATGTTGGACAATAGCAGTTCAGGCATTCTGTAATAAATACATACTAACTTTATCAATTCTTCTGACATCAAGGTTTTAATCTTTGTTAAGTATTTCTTAAATTCTCCCTCCCAGTAATAGGATGAACTACCAACGGCACTTCCATCTATTAGTATTTACCAAGTGCCAACAAGGTAGTAACATTTTAAAGTATTAAGTTGCTCAGTGGTGCCCAACTCTGTGAACCCATGGGATGTAGCCTGCCAGACTCCTCTATTCATGGGATTTTTCCAGGCAAGAATATTGGAGTGGGTAGCCATTCCCTTCTCCAGAGGATCTTCTCGACCCAGGGATCGAACCCGGGTCTCCTGCATTGCAGGCAGACTCTTTACCCTCTGAGCCACCAAGGAAGCCCAATTACACTGAGTGGATGATAACTAAACGTAGTGTTTGGACAGCACAGTGTTCAGCAGGGAACACAGACAAACGTCTAAGAGCAATAAAAAGGTTTCCACTACAGAACTGATTGTATCTGCTTGTGATAAAACTAGATATTAAAAATCAACCAATGTTGACTGCACATAGTCCTTTTGAGTGTGTCACTAAGTGCTAAGTGTGCAACTTAGTGCAATTCAAGTGCTAAGAATGCAACGTGTTTATTCAACTTGGGGACACTAATTAACCTAACTAGAGTATTTTCAAGCAAAAAAGAGCAAAACTCTGTAGACTAAGAACTACCAAACACCTTTTGCAAAAATGGAAATAGAGAAGGATCTGTTTGCCGCATGCAATATGTGGCATAAAAGGGACTCAAACATTCCATTCAGTAAAACCTTTGTTGAGTCTGTATGTCAAAGCACTGGGCGGAGTACAGAGATGAGAAAAGATGGTTCAAGTCGCTCACAATCTTAGCAGAAGAAAGAGAA
Source organism: Bos taurus (assembly GCF_002263795.3). NCBI lineage: Eukaryota > Metazoa > Chordata > Mammalia > Artiodactyla > Bovidae > Bos > Bos taurus. The sequence continues at coordinate 67,361,779 of NC_037340.1, read as the reverse complement.
ATATGGCACAGAAAGATCATTGGTAAATTTCATTAGGATCATGCTAAGGAGCAGATAGGAAAGACCCAAGGTTGTTGGGAGTGAGGGGCTGGGAGGGAAGAGTCACAGAGAGGGATCCTGAAGGTTAAAAACTCTGGGAGTTATGCAGCCAAAGATAGGAAGAAAAGGCTCCGTGCACGTGTGTAAGAAAGAGCAGAAGTGTGTGTGTTTGGGTGGCGCAGGGAGAAGCCCAAGAGGACAGTCTAGGCAAAGAACAACATATGTAAACAAGACCCTGAGATCAGAGACACTATATCCGTGAGTACTGTGTATCTAGGAAAATTGCAAGGTAACAGTTTCGCATGAGATGCACACACTTTACAAGGTCCAGCTGACTCGGAAATCCTGCACAGCAAGTTACTTCCCACCCCCAGTAAGCTTTCACAAGGTGCAGTGAGCCTAATGAAAAGATTATCTGCGGGTGGAACCAGAGTTTAAAAAAAAAAAGTCCCATAAGGTTCTCCTACACACTTACACTGGAGAAACACTGAAACGTTTTCTTGAGATGCAAAATTATCTAGCAGTTCCCAAACTTTGCTGCACACTGAATTCATGGCGGAGATCTTTAAGAAATACTGTCTGGCGTCGTCCCCGCCCCCCGCCCGCCAGCTCCACTCCCAGACACCCTGATTTAATTGGCCTGGCTCTGTTACCCGTGCATCAGAAATCTTTAAAAGATGTTCCAGGTCATTTTTACGTACAGCGAAGTTGGAGAGCCACTGACCTAATAGTTAAGAACTTGCATCTGGAGTCAAATTTACCAGCTCTGTGACCTTGGGCATAGACGTCACCTAACCATTAAGGGCCTCAGTTGCCTCATCAGGAAGATGGGGATAATAATCCTCCCTTACCGGGTTGTTGTGAAGTTGGATGGGGTGAACGTAATGGCCTGGCACAACGCCCGGCGTATAGTAAGCGCTAAACAAGGGCTAGATGTTCATCTTCATTATTAACTCTTCCTCCTCGAGAGTCACCGTGCAATGGGCAGCATCGTTCCCACAGGGCGGCAGCCACTCGACCAACCTTGCTGCTGGACCAGATTCTTCGCCGGAGTTGTCTAGCTCCGCTCCAGACCCGCCCCCTCCCCCAGGCTGCCAGGAAAGAGCTTCTCCCGGCCAGGGCAGCTCTCAAGGACCACCCAGGGTTTGAGCAGATCCGACAGAGGCCACCGACTCCAGGGCCAAGCTCCCCCGGACCCCGTGGGTCCCCCCCGCCCGCAAAATGAGATGCGCTTCCGAAGGCCGGGCCCTCAGAGCCTCCGGGGCCGAGAAACAAGGCTTAGCCATCCTTGGACCAGCCTGAGGGGAGAAGAGGGGAGGGTCTGGCCGAGACCTGGAGGCCCGCCCGGTTACCTGAGGCGACGGGCGGGGCCCGCATCGCTGGGGTGGGCGCCGCCGCCGGCCGCACTCGGCCTTCCGCCTCACGCCACCCGCGCCATAGGACCGGCGCTTTCGCTGCCCTGGCCGGCTGTCCTCAGGCGGGCGTTCTGTCCACCAGTCAGCGACTCTCCCACGGCGCCCGGGGACGACGAAGGCCAGTCGGGCCGGCCGGCTGGGATCTGCTCAGGCAACTTCCGACTGCCAGGGGCGGCAGCGTCAAATAACTCCCCGAGCCGACTGGGCCACCGCGCGTGCGCAGCGCGCCTGATCAGAGACTTGTGCAGGTCCCAGACGGCGGCGTCAAATAATTCCCAAGACACGGAGCCGGAAGCTGCGCGTGCGCAGCTATCCCAGATCGCCGCGCGCGGGACATAGTCCCTCCTTCTTTTCCGGATCAAGAAGAGCAGGAGTGGAGTGACGGATACTCGTATCTCATCGCAATACAGGCGTGGAGGCGGTCCACCTGCGTCCGTACGACTCAGTCGGAACTCTGCCTGTTTTTGATGCGAACGAAGTAAGGTTTTCTCTGCAAGTTTCTAGCTCCTACTCAGGTTCCAGGAATTTCTCACGTCCCACCATTACAGCACCCTTCTTTTGAAATGTGGCCTTTACCCTCCGCCCCCTTATAGCATTATGAGCAATGCACAATTCCAGGCCAGATGTGAGTTACCAAGATGAATCAGACATCAACTTCAGAGCCTGTCATTAAGGATCTGAGTCTGATAAAGGCAATAAAACGTTATTAACTGTAGTAGTAATAGCAAGAGATACCAGTTTGAGCACCTACAATGCACCACACGTTTCGTAAACAGTACCACTTCCAATCGTTTGGTTTCAGCTTCAGTGAAGAAAATGATAAATGCCATTAGAGAGATACAGCTCAAGTGCCTTGGGGGTGTAGAAGAGGAAACTTGGGCTGAGAGAGAAGAGGAGGGAGAACCTGGCCTTGAGATTGTCCTTGATATTCAGAGAGGAAGGGATCAGGGTAATAGCGCTGCAGTCACTATCTGCAAAGAGCAGAATGGAGCATAGAAGATGTTGACTCCTCCTCCTTACCTTCAGAAGAGACCATGGAGCAAAGAGTGACAAAGGAATTGGTATCCTCATGGAAAGAAAAGAGAAGAGTGTTTAAGATTTTGTACACACATGAAAGTAGCTAGAGGAGAGCTAAATCTAGGTCACTTTGTGGATCATAGCTATACATTTCAATTAAACACCGTGTGGCAAATATGATGAGAGGCTCTCAATATTTATTCCAACCACTTAAACTTGCTTTTCTAAACTACAGAGGCTGGAAAGCAAAGCACACACTTCCCAACTTCCTTTGCAGTTGGGAGTGGCAGTAAGACAAAGTTCTGGCCAATAAGATATAGGTAGAAGTCTCAAGGAAGAACTTCCTTTTCAGAATAAAAAGGAACTCTTGGGAGAAGTTTGTGAGCTTCACCCTTCCCCTAATTCATGCTTGAAACTGAGGCACAACACCTGGAGGTACTGCAGTCATCTTGGCACCACGAGGAGGATTGTGCTAGGGAATGTGAAACAGAAGAACAAAAGAAGACTGGTTTAGGACATACTCAAGCAGCTGCACAAACCCTGGACTGCCTTCCTGTTTTATGGGGGAGTCAATGGGGGGCAGGGGGAGATTCTTCTTTAGATCACAATTTTTTTTAGTTATCTCTTACTTTCAATCAGACTCATTCCTAACATAAGAAATACGGAAGTCCTGTAATATAACAGACAGGTAAGGGGCTAATAATGGAGGTGACAAATTAGAAGAGCGACGGATGATAGAAACTGGGAAAATGACAGACACAGACGACTGGGAACCTGTCAGAGCTTTTAGGGAGATGATGAAAAATAATCTGTCTCCTACCTGGTGACTTTAATTCATTCCTGAAAATTCTGCCTTTAAGTGAAAAGCTGATAAATGAAAAACATTATATTTCCATTAATTTTGATGGGAAAAAATATGTTTAATTCCAACTCGAGACACCTAAATATTTTAAACAAAAAATATAGCAATGAAACAATGCAAACAAAAATCATAAGCAATAAATAATCTTAAGAATATGATTTCTACATAAAATGTAAGGTATAGGGACTAATATGACTTTTACATAAAATGTAAGGTATAAGGACTAATACACTGACCAAGAAGATACGATTTAGTATTAGGTGGGGGCAGGGGAGGTGGAGGAAAGATGCACATGAGTCATTCTTTAAAGATGATATTTCTGCACCTTTTCATTATCAGTTTCTAAAAAAAACTTTGAGGGTTTCTCTTAAACCAACATAAAAATAAAATTATAACACACACAAAGCACCTTGAGGGAAAATGAAGACTAAATATCAGAACACTTTGAAATGGGGAAAAGTATGCATACACAATAGACTGAAGAGACGTGAAATGCTATATAGGAAAAAATTTGGATTCTCCAAAATAGATTGGTTCTCCGTTGTAAATTCTAACTATAAAAGTAGAATAAAGTGGGGAATTATTGTCTGAAACTGAAATGGAACAGTAACATCAACTTTCCTGGCAGACTTTTTTCCTAAATTGATGACACCAATATACATTGTCTATCCCCCAGTACTTCTTACAATGTAACCAACATCTTCCCACTGAGAGATGGGATCCATACTCCCTCCCCTTGAGTCTGGTTGGCAGCTGTGACTGTTCTGGCCAATAGGGCAGAAGTAATGCTTTGTTCGAAGAAGGCAATGGCAACCCACTCCAGTGTTCTTGCCTGGAAAATCCCATGGACGGAGGAGCCTGCTAGGCTGCAGTCCATGGGGTCGCTAAGAGTCGGGCATGACTGAGCGACTTCACTATCACTTTCATGCATTGGAGAAGGAAATGGCAACCCACTCCAGTGTTCTTGCCTGGAGAATCCCAGGGACAGAGGAGCCTGATGGGCTGCCGTCTGTGGGGTCGCACAGAGTCGGACACGACTGAAGCGACTTAGCAGCAGCAGCAGCAGCAATGCTTTGTGACTTCTGGGGCTAGGTCATAAAGAGGATACAGCTTCCACCTGGCTTACCCTCTTTTGCAATGCTCACCCCCAGAACCCAGTCACCATATTGGGAGGAAGCTCAGACCACAGGAAGAGAGCATATGGAGATGTTTCAGCTGACAACTTGAGAATGTTTCAGCTGACAAGATCAATGGCCAGACATGAATGAGGAAGACTTCAGATGATTCCAGTCCCCAGGCTTCAAGCCAGCCCACCTAAAACCAAGCAGAACAAAGACGATAACCTCAGCCCAAACAGCAGATTCATGAGCAAAATAAATATTGTCATTGTCTTAAACCACTAAGTTTTAGGGTAAATTGTATGGAATCATAGTAACTGGGACAGTTTTCAAGAGCCATAATTGAGAAAAGTTGTTAACTGAACAGATGTATGAGAAGTATGTTGTCTGTAGCCAATTTTTTCTTTTTTTCTTTTTTTAGTTGAGCAGAACTTGCTTGGTGTAGATAATGGTTGAGAAGACCCACTTCTATTTCTCCTGAACCTAATATAATACTGACACAGCGTTGGTGGTCAGTGACCATTTATTGGATGGATAGGTGAGTGGGTGGAAAATTCATTGGCTCAGCACTGAACCCACTTTCTTGCTGGACTGTTAAAGTCTTAATGAATAATATCCATTGGTAGTGGTAGTAACCATTATTAGACCTGGGTAAGAAGTCCCCAGGCTTCCCTGGTGGCTCAGCGGTAAAGAATCTGCCTGCAATGCAAGAGCCATGGGAGACACGGGTTCAATCCCTGGGTTGGGAAGATTCCCTGGAGGAGGGCATGGCAACCCACTCCAGTATTTTTGCCTGGAGAATCCCCATGGACAGAGGAGTCTGGAGGTCTATAGTTTATAGGGTCACAAAGAGTTGGACATGACTGAAGCGATTTAGCACAGCAAGAGGTACCCTGCCCCAGATCCTGTGCTTCAAGCAATACTTCATTTTGGAATGGTATTCCTCAAAATTTTCTAAGTACCTTTCTTAGGCCAATAACACCATCTTGGTCAGGTGCCCCAATTAGACCAGTCCCCATGAGGGGCCTGTTAGCTAGAAATTTCTAACTTGAAATTTTCTAAGGCTCCCTCCAGTAGTTGGGACTGACCAGAGCCAAAAGTGTCATCCAAGCAGGACTAAGCAGTCCCAGACCACATCCATCCCGTGTGGGTCTCATTCTCCATTTCTTCTCTTTGAAGAACTCTTCGACCCTCTGTCTTACCCCCCACCATTCCCTCACATATGTGTGGGTTGACCAGATGCCCTGAGATACTCCGGGACTCATGTCATGAGCCTTATAGCCAGCTGTGGTTCCAAGTGGGCAGCCTGGCAAGGACCCCACTCTTGGTATCTGGTGCAGTAATTTTTTCATGAATTTGTGAAAGATTGGGCTGCCAAAATGGTTTTAACATGCTGATTTTGATGATTCTCACTCCCTTTGAAACCAGGCTGGGTTTCAGATTCTGAGCTACCAGCAGTCCCCGCAGATGCTTGAGCTGCAAGCCTGGGCCCAGGCATTGGCTTGCACAGCTCTGTTGAGACCACACTGCCTCTCTGACCTACTGCAGCCAGAGCAGTGAAGAGAAGGGCAGTAGATGGCCTTAACTCTGTGTGTTCTGCAGTCTCTTGCCCAGCTGGCCCCCGACATGGTCACCTCACTCCCTTTGGCAAAAGCAGCCTTGCCTGTCTCCTCTGCAGACTTCTGAGATGTTGCTCTGCAATGCCAATGCACTCTTCCCACTGATGTCTCCATGAAGCTTTGTATTTCCCAGTCTTGACTTGCCTCAAGTAGAACACAGCTAAACCTGTGAGAGCAGAGTTCGCAGAGGGTCTATTAGAAGTGGTCTGATGTTTATAAGGAGGCGGCACATTCTGAAAAAAGGTAGCACTTACTGGCAACACCTGTGACATCAGAGCAAACTTCATTACTCAGAAATTTTTATTTTAAAAAGAGGTTAAACCTGTATTCTTGTGTGACTTTTTTCACTACTGGGAAGTTGTCTGTCTTGGATTTGGAAAGGACAGCTTCTTTTAAATGATAAATTGCTTGCTCCCAACAAAGCAATGTCTTTAGCGGATCTAAATCAAGTATAACATAAACCCTGGTTTCCCTTAACACCTCTGACAGAAACCACAAGGCCAGCTTACTTCACAAAGCTACGATAGGCAACACATCTCATCCCTTTTCTCTGTAAAATTGAAAAGAATCTGTTCTGTACCTCCACTTTTCGGACGTGGTAGGCTATCCAATCTCAGTGTTTTACTGTGGTTCTGATTCTGTTGTGGTTCTCCAGGCTAAAGTCCTGGTGGAGTGCCCAAGACCAGAACACTGGGGAGAAACCCTCTGAACTCCTGTCCACACTCCTGTCCACAGTGCAGGTAAGTCTCCTGTGTGCTGAGTCACGTGTTCCCTTTACTGGAGAGAAGTTCTCAATGAAGTCATTTGCAGTTATAAACTTCTCCTTACGTACTGATTTAGCTGCATTCCACAAGTTTTGTATATAGTATTTTCATTATGGTTCAAGTCTAAGCGTTGTCTAAAGTTTTGTGTTTTTTTTTTTTTAAGGTATTGTTCTTTAATTTTACTTATTTATTTGTTTTGGCTGTGCTGGGTTTTTGTGGCTGCATGGCCTTTTCTCTAGCTGCGGTGCTCGGGCTTCTCACTGTGGTGGTTTCTCTTGTTATGGAGCACAGGTTCTAGGATGCGTGGGCTCAGTAGTTGCGGTTCCTGGGCTCTAGAGCATAGGCTCAGTAGTTGTGTAGTGCATGGGCTCAGCCATTCCACGACATGTGGAATCTTCCCAGACCAGGGATGGAATCCATGTCTCCTGCATTGGTAAGCCTTACAACTCCTTACCACTCAGCCACCAGGGAAGCCCTGAAGTTTTGCTTTTGTGTCTTTATGTTGTAGTCACATATTGTAATCTGTGTGCTTCTGATGCATTGGTATCTGAGACTTGCTTTGCAGCAGATAAGGTGGTCAATAGTTGTAAATATTCCAAATGTGCTTGAGAAAGAGATAAACTCTCATTGTTGAGCATAGATTTCTAAATATGTTTTCTAAAATATCTATCAAAATTAAGCCTATATTCCAAAGACTAGAGTATGGATAGGGAAATATAGTGGGGATGTCTGGCAGCAACCACTTTAACCAAGTTATCAAGGTGATAAAGCATGTTGATGTCATGTACTCTCTGATATGACATGATGAGAGTGGCATTTCACTTCTGTGATACTCTTTCCCAAAACCCATAACTCCAGTCTAATGAGGAAACACCAGAAAAATCCAAACTGAGAGACATTCTTACAAAATACTTTTACTAACACTCTTCAAAAAGTCAAGGCCATGAAAAATAAGGAAAGACAGAAACTCTTTCAGATTAGAGGTTAAGGAAAATAAAGAAAAAATAATGACTAAATATAATATGGTATTCTGGATTGGATCCTAGTACTTTGGCCACCTGATGCGAAGAGGCAACTTAGTGGAAAAGACCCTCATCCTGGGAAAGATTGAGGGCAGGAGGAGAGGGGGACGACAGAGGATGAGATGGTTGGACGGCATCACTGATTCAATGAACATGAGTTTGAGCAAGCTCCAGGAGATGGTGAAAGGACAGGGACGCCTGGTGTGCTGCAGTCCATGGGCTTGCGAAGAGTTGGACATGACCGAGTGACTGAACAACAACAACAACAGAAAGTGGATATGAGTGGGAAAACTGGGGATAACCAAGTTGAGCTTGGAGTTCAGTTAATGGTATTTAATACCAATATTAAGTTCTTAATTTTGACAAATGTGCTTATTAGGAACACCTCAGTAAAGGATACGTGGAAACTCCCTGTACTAGGTTTTAAACTTCTCTGCAAATCTAAAACTACTCAAAAACATTGGGTTGACCAAGAAGTTCACTCAGGTTTTCCCATAATGGGAAATTATGGGAAAATTATGGGAAAAAATTTCCCATAATTTTTTATGAAAAAACCTGAATGAACTTTTTGGTCAACCCAATAAAATGTTCATTTTAAAAAGTCAAGCCTATTAATCATATCATTCAAATTTTCTAGTAAAAATAAAGTCAGGAAAAAATTAAAGGGGGGAGCTCTGCCTCTACTTCTCCAAACACTTCTAATTTAGAACCTTCAACTCCAAAGTCCCCATTGCGATGCATGTGTACATGGTCAGTCATGTCTGACTCTTTGCAACTCCATGGGCTATATCCTGCCAGGCTCTTCTGTCCAGGGAATTTTCCAGGCAAGAATACTGGAGTGGGTTGCTATTTCCTTCTCCAGGACGTCTTCCTGTCAAAGTCCCCAAGACAAGGAAACAAACACAAAACTTGGCCATCTTCTTGATATAGTGCAGAAGACCCTTCAATAAATAATAACAAGGGTCAATAATTTAATGAGGCAGGGCAGCTGGTATACCAAGAGTTTTCATACATCACTCTGTTTAATCTTCACCACATCCCCCTAAGGGCTTCCCCCTGTGGTTCAGCAGTAAAGAATCGCCTGCAATTCAGGATACCCAAGAGACATGGGTTTGATCCTTAGGTCAGAAAGATCCCCTGGAGGAGGGCCTGGCAACCCATGCCAGTATTCTTGCCAAGAAAATCCCATGGACAGAGGAGCCTGGTGGGCTACCGTCCATGGGGTCGCAGGGAGTTGGACACAGCTGAAGCGACTGAGCAAGCATGCATGTCCTTCTAAAGGAGGTAACTGGGGCCCAGACGGGTTGAAACTTGTCACCCAAGTTTCTGGCTGAGTTGCACCAGGTCTGTGTGACTCTGAAGCCAGGGCTCTCCCATCCACTCTGGGCTGCTGCACTAAACCTCTGTGGTGCTCACCCTCCACACTGGCCATGTTAGAGCACCTCCCAGCATCCCTGACACTGCTTTTGCACGTAGACCACTCCTCTGCCCAGTTAATTCTACTTCCTCCAAGAGAACTTCTCTGACCCCTGAGAGATCAGGTATCCCTGTTTAGACTCACAGCACCTGTCATTTGCCCTCCATAGCATTTCTTACAGTTTGTTCTTTTTTTTCATTGTTTCCCAAGTTAGTGATCTTTTTTTTTTTAATTATTTATTTGGCTGTGCCAGGTCTTAGTTGTGGCATGCAGGATCTTTAGTTGTGGCAGTGTGGGGTCTAGTTCCCTGGACCAGGGGTTGAACCTGGGCCCCTATATTGGGAGCTTGGAGTCTTAGCCACTGGACAACCAGGAAAGTCCGTCTTAGTTTTTAATGGTTTCTTCATTTGTGGGTTACTTGTTTATCATGGTGGGACTGTGAGCTGTCAGCTATCTATGTTCACTGGTGTGTGTTCCCAGTGCTTACTTAGCACAGAGGCTGGCAGTTAGTAGGTGCTCAATTAACAAGTGGTAACTGACTGAATGACGCATTCTGGGCACACTGAGATTAACTCTAGGAGGCAGGGCTTACACTGGGCTAGCACTACAGAACCTGGCATCCTGCCTCAGGAAAGTTCAGGAACATGCCTCAGGGATTCGATCAGGCACACCTGATATATACCTGGCCCCACTCTGACTAGATAAGGAAGAGGGATACCAGAGGATGGCGAACCCAGGCTGGAGCAGCTTCTTTTAAGCCCCTACAAGATGCAGCAGTCTTCCAGTAAAGGAGGCATGTGCCGCTCATCATCTAGATCTGTGCTGCAGTCACCAGCCACATGTGCTATAAGCATAATCCAGAGGTGCTATAAGCGTAACATGCACACCAGATTTCCAAGACTGAGTTTGGGAAAAAATAGAAAACATCTCAATCATTTTTTAACCTTGACTATATTGTTGGAATGACAGTATTTTTTGATGTAGTGGATGAAATAAAATCTATCACTAAAATTATTTCATCTGCTTTTTATTTCTTTAATGCAGTGCCTAGGAAATTTTTATTTTATTTTTTGGAAAATTGTCAATTACATGTGTGGGTTTCTCTTGGCAGTGATGTTCTAGACCGTACACTCCATGAAGCCCCTCCTCAGCTTTGTTCAAGGTTTCTGTGCACATCTTAGAGCCAGACCCGCACACAGTGACTGTTGCATAAATACCTAGAAATAGAATTTAAAGCTGTATATGATCCCTGGGAGGGCAGACACTTTTTATATATATATATATAATTTTGTTTATTTTTGGGTGTACTGAGTCTTTGTTGCTTTGTGGGCTACTCTCTAGTTGTGGTATGTGGGCTTCTCATTGCAATAGCGTCTCTTTTTGCAGAGCACAGGCTCCAGGGCACTCGTGCGCTTCAGCAGTTACAGCTCTTGGGCTCTAGAGCACAGGCTGAACAGTTGAGGCACTCAGGCTTAGTTGCTCCATGGCATGTAGAGCCTTCCTAGATTAGGGATGGAACCCGCGTCTCCTGCATTGGCAGATGGATTCTTTACCACGGAGCCACCAGGGAAGCCTTGAGGGCAGAAACTTTCTTATTGATCCTTGTATTCTGATTCTCAGCTTTCTTACAGGGACAAATGAAGCTTCATTCTCCTAGCTCTCCATTCTCCCAGCTTGATTCTACTATGTATAACTCCCACCAGTGGCTTCACAAGGGCCTCTGGTCAGTTTAATTCAGTTCAGTCGCTCAGTTGTGTCCGACTCTTTGCAACCCCACGCCTGCAGCATGCCAGGCCTCCCTGTCCATCACCAACTCCCGGAGTTTACTCAAACTCATGTCCATTGAGTCAGTGATGCTATCCAACCATCTCATCCTCTGTCGTCCCCTTCTCCTCCCACCTTCAATCTTTCCCAGCATCAGGGTCTTTCCAAATTGAGTCAGTTCTTTGTATCAGCTGATCAAAGTATTGGAGTTTCAGCTTCAGCATCAGTCCCTCCAGTGAATATTCAGGACTGATTTCCTTTAGGATGGACTGGTTGGATCTCCTTGCAGTCCAAGGGACTCTCAAGAGTCTTCTCCAACACCACAGTTCAAAAGCATCTGTTCTGCGTCGCTAAGCTTTCTTTATAGTCCAACTCTCACATCCATACATGACTACTGGAAAAACCATAGCTTTGACTAGACAGACCTTTGTTGGCAAAGTCATGTCTCTGCTTCTTGCTGATAGGATCATGGCTCTTCTTTATTTTTTTAAAAATAACCTTTACTTTAGTTGTATTTTTAAAAACTGTTTATTTATTTGGCTGCACCGGGTCTTAGTTGCAGCATGCAGGATTTTAATTGCATCATGTGGGATCTGCATGGTGGTGCAGGGACTCTAGTCATCCAGAATGTACAGCCTCAGTGGTTGCAGCACTCAGAGCTTAGTTGCTCCGAGGTATGTGGGATCTTAGTCCCTGGACCAGGGATAGAGCCTGCTTCTCCTGTATTGTAAGGTAGGTTCTTAACCACTGGATCACCAGGGAAGGCCCTCATGGCTCTTCCTGACCCTAATCCTGGTTCTTGGGTCACTTCAATCATACCCTGCAAAGGTTTCCTCAAGCTTGGAAGACCCAGGACGAATCCTGCTTCGGACACAACCCTGATGAGATGCACACGGTATTTTGGCGTTGGCTGAAACATGCCCGTCGTCTCTGTATGTGTCAGGTTCACAAGTTCAGTCCTCAAGACTGGTGGTTTGAATGTGGAATATTTTAGGAAGACTGGATAATAGGCAATAATTTGAAACAGATGGAGGGAATAGTAAAATATCCTAATTTCCAGTTTTCCAGCACAAACAAGCATCTGACAACCTCGTATGCTTGTGCTATTTATGAAATCAGCCTGCAACATTTTTCACTATTTCATACACTAGGAGATGGAAACCAGCTGGGCTGCTCATTGGAAGGGAGACAGATCCCTTCATTTCTCTGAGCTTCGGTTTCCTCATTTATAAAATGGAGGATAATTAAGTCTACCTCACTGGGTGGTTGTGAAGATTAAGTGAAGTAATTATATACACAGGCTCACTTAGTACAGCACATGGAATTTAATAAAAGTTCATTCCATGGTAGGGATGATTAACACCAGCCCCACTGGGATGCCTGCAGATCTGCACAGAAGTAAGTATTCATGGTGTCATATAAACAGATGAGTCTATCATAATGACATTTTATATTTGTTATTCATTTTTAACTATCAGAAAGCTAGACATACTCATCAAAAACAGCTGATGTGTACAGAGCACTCAGTGTTAGGTAGGTACTGTGTTATGCCTTTAGCACGCATCATCTTATTTCATCGTTACTATTTGTGGTAGGTCCTTATAATGGTCAAACGACAGAGCCAGAAACTCAGATTCAAGGAGGCAAAATAATGTGCTCCAGGCCCCACGACAATTAAGGGACAACATCAGAGTTCAACAGGCTCTTGGGACTTCCCTGGCGATCCAGTGGTTACGACTGTGCTTCCACTGCAGGGATCACAGGTTTGATCCCTGGTCAGGGAACTAAGATCTCGAATGGTGCAGGGCACAGCCAAAAAAAAAAAAATTCAACAGGCTCTTAATGGTTTCCTTAGGTTTCTTCCTCATGTGGGTGGAATTAGGTATCCTGGTGACATGGCAGTTGTAGTCACAGAAACAGAGGGGCCTCAGTGAACTATTCCTCGTACCCATGGTCCAGGCCACCACTGGCTTCATCCTTCATTAAATATACATTGAGCTCCTCACCTGTGTCAGCCACTATGCTTGTAACACACTATAGGCTGCTATCAGCAGAGACTCATTTAACGGCACAGTGATGGTGAATGTAAGGGCTCTTAGAAAGAAAAGGAAGATGGGAATTTTGGTCACATAACCAATCACACCTTGTTAAAATTCAGGGAAAGCTGAACCTCAGGCCTCCTATTGAGTCTGAGTGCTGCTCTGACTCCAGAGCCAGGCCCTTGTGGAACATGAACGTGGCTTAGAAATTGGAATCTCATCCTGTCCCTGTAAGAATTCCAGAAATGGCTCTCTTGCCTACAACAGGAGCTCAGCTCTCTGCACCTCTGGGCTCTATTTTATTCTTGGCTGCGCTGGGTCTTCATTGCTGCACACAGACTTTTTCTACTTCGCAGTGCAAGGGCTCTTCATGGCAGTGGTTTCTCTTGTTGCAGGGCATGGGCTCCAGGGCACGTGGGCTCAGTAGTTGGGACACGTGGGCTCAATAGTTGGGACACGTGGGCCTAGTTGCTCTACAGCATGTGGACTCTTCCCAGCTCAGGGATTGAGCCCAAGTCCTATGCACTGCAAGGTGGGTTCTTACAACACTAGACCACCAGGGAAGTCTTAGACTCTGCTGTTAAAGGGACTTAAATCCTCCATCTCTTCCTGGTTTTGTTCCTGCAAGCAATTACTCAGGTTCTTGACCACTCAGGTGGCGCAGTGGTGAAGAATCTACCCACCAATGCAGGAGACACAAGAGATGCAGGTTCGATCTCTGGGTTGGGAAGATCCCCTGGAGTAAGAAACGGCTGCCTACTCCAGTATTCTTGCCTAGAAAAATCCCACGGACAGAGGAGCCTGGTGGGCTACAGTCCACAGGGTTGCAAAAGAGTGAGCACGCACGCATGACACACTCAGCTCAAAAGGAAAACATGCCTGGCTTGGTTAGCACTGCTCTTGGTCCTCAACCTAGGGCAGACCTAAGAGGCTGGGTTGGGGTGAGCATCAGTTTGAAAGAGAACAAGTGAATGGTCAAAAACGTGTCCCTTTTTTTTTTGCTACACTGCATGGCACATGGGATCTTAGTTCTCTGACCAGGTCATAGGTTAGGCCTGTCCTTGAGTGATAGCACCGAGTCTGCTGAGCTGTGGATGGGGGGTGGGGCGAAGGGGCCACAGAGCTGACAGTGGAGAACCTGCCCTCAAGATGCACATAGCCTGGTCCGACTGCTGCTACTAAGTTGCTTCAGTTGTGTCTGACTCTGTGCAACCCCATAAACAGCAGCCCACTAGGCTCCTCTGTCCCTGGGATTCATTCTCCAGGCACGAATACTGGAGTGGGTTGCCATTTCCTTCTCCAATGCATGAAAGTGAAAAGTGAAAGTGAAGTTGCTCAGTCATGCCCGACTCTTAGGGACCCCATGGACTGCAGCCTACCAGGCTCCTCCATCCATGGGATTTTCCAGGCAAGAGTACTGGAGTGGGTTGGCATTGCCTGCTCCGACTAGCTAACCCCAACTTTCGGCCGCCACCCCTCAGCACATGGCAGATGTTGCTAATTAGCCTTAGTCTTGCAGTTCCCCGGGCCTGAATCCCAGAGGAAAGATGCCTCCCAGCCCCAGTCCATGCTGTGACAGCTGGTGCACAGGTTGCTATGAACACCCAGAGGTGAAAGCCACTCACTCTGCTCAAACCACACCTCCTAGGGTAGGCCTTCCCCATCTCCAGATTCAGAAGGCCACACCCCCTACTTGCCCTCAGGCTTCCTGTCTTAGTTCTCTGCTCAATTTGTAAAGCGTCTGCCTGGAATGCAGGAGACCCGGGTTCAATCCCTGGGTTGGGAAGATTCCCTGGAGAAGGAAATGGCAACCCACTCCAGTACTCTTGCCTGGAGAATCCCATGGAGGGAGGAGCCTGGTAGGCTACAGTCCGTGGGGTCGCAGAGTCGGGCACGATTGAGCGACTTCACGACGACACGACAGTCCTTTTTCTAGCACACTACACATTTCAATACTTTATGGTCTATCTCTGTTCTCTAAAATGGAAGCACCATAAAGTCAGGGGTTTTTTGCTCTTCTGCCTTCTTCCATTTACTGATTCCTAGAATTAGGCCTGCCCCAAATTGACCCTTTATGTGAATGAAAGCCATTTCCTTCTCCAGGGGATCTTCCTGACCCAGGGGTTGAAACTGAGAAGCCCACTGTGCACAAAACTGACACTTGATGTGAATGAAAGGAAGGGCAGGGAATCCAGGCTGGGTGGTGGTTTAGCCAGTGAAGGCTTCCTGCAGGAAGTGACACAAGCTGAGTCAGGCAAGCATCTGAAATGAAAGGGGGTTTCCAGGCGTGTACACAGGCTGGGAAAGTGGCGGCGTGGTCAGCAACATTATGTGGTAGCATGGCTGGGCCTGTGGTGCTTCTGGACTGTGATGTGTGAGATGAGGGTGGACACAGACCATGGGCCATGAGGGGGCCCCAGGTGTCTTCCCTGGACAGTGGGAGACCTCTCCTGGGGCTGAGGGTCAGGTGGGCAAGGGTGGCAGAAGGCAGGGGAGGGCAGACCTAAAAGGCTGGGTTGGGGTGAGCATCATTTACAATTTGAAAGTGAACAAGGTGAATGGTCAAAAACATGTCCGTTTTTTTTTTGTTTTGGCTACACTGCATGACACATGGGATCCTAGCTCCCTGACCAGGGATCGAACCTGTGCAAGCATGGTCTTAACCACTGGACCGCCAGGAAGTCGCAATTTGGATTTTTGACTAACTCTGGATTTTTGACTACCCGTGAACCCTTATATAAGCCCAACACCTGGCCTTTGCCCACCATGCCCCCAGAGTCCTCCCGAGGCAGCCATTCCTACTGTACCCCTCTTCTACCCCTGCTCAAAACCGTCTCCCTAAATTCACCACATGTACTTCCACCCCAGGGCTCTCCTGCCCTCCGGGAGGACTTCAGTGCCTGACTCTCTCTATGTCCAGCCCACCCTCATACTCTCTTCCAAAGCCCTGGTGCAAACGTTCCTCTGCCAACAATTCTAACAGCTCCCTTCTCTCCGAAACCTGAGCCCCCAGAGCACTTGGGACGGGTTAAACCCATGGCATTTTGCAATTCTACATCCCATCCTCAGGTCAGGCCTCAGGAGTGTGTGAAGTAGAAAGTCTCAGTGAGTGAAAACTGGAAGACCTGCCCCTGTGACCCATGGTCTCTCCACCCAGCTGTGCACACAGAGGCAGGGATTAAAGGAAACAAAAGAAACAAGCGGCAGGGCTGTTTCAAGATTTATTGAAGTGGGTGAGAGGACAAGATGCCCAGCAGAGACGCCTCCAACAGGAACTCCTGGCTCTAAAAGTTACACCAGGAGCAGAGAGGGGGACATGGAGGCCACTGGAGGACCTGGTCCAGATGGAAGGAAACCAGTCTTCTGGGTCTGCTGTGCCCTGTGGCACCTGCTAGGGGGCAGGGGCAGAGCCAGCTGAAGGTCTCCAGCTGTGAATCCCAAGGTCCCAAGGTCTCAGGCCTTACCCAGGCCCCTGACCTGGTCACATGGGGCCAAGCCCTTCCATACTGTGCTGAGGCAACAGGAGAAGAAGGTCTGGCGGTGGTCATGCAGCAACACCCCTCTTCAGTCTGCTACGCAAGTGGCTGTGATCAGACCCAGAACAACCTAAAGGAGGAAATCAGATGAGGCTGGCAGCTTGCAACGTCTGTCTCAGAAACAGAGGCCGACTTAGCCCCTTGGCAGTAACTCACCATGAGGAGGCTCCTCCAGGGAAGCTGGAACCCGGGTCACCATCCTGAGAGGCCAGTGTTCCCATCCCCGAGGTGTCCTCCAAGGCAGCACCCCCAGCATGATGGGGAGGTCAACAGGGCAGGAGGTCACGACAAGGGTTTGCTCTCCGATGTTACCTTGCCTTTCTTCAAGCCAACATCTGTGAGAATGCCCCCAAATAGTCAGGGATGCGCTGCAGCGTTTTTCACACCAAACTCAGCTCAAAAAGGAAATCCCAAAGCTCCCAGAGAAGAATCCAAAGGAACACTGTCTTTTAAAAAATGCACCTTCTGAGGGCAACCGAGCAAATGTAGGAACTGGCAGAGAGATGGCTGGAGAGCCTGCTCTCAGGAGCTCCTCCGACTCGGTCCACCCACACTGTATGTCAGAGGGGGACCGCCACGGCCCAGCAGCCCTCCCCCCACACCTTCATTACCTGCCTGCACACCTGACTCCCAGGTGCGCACACTCACCCTGGCCTCAGATCATCCTCATGTTCCTCCCCTCCCCCCGAAGTCCCTCCTGGGGTCTATCACGTCTCAGTCCTTCCAAGGCCGGTCCACCACCTCCTCCAAACAGCTGCTCCCCTTGACAATCTTACAGCAGTCCCCGAACACCCCCCGACATCACTCATATTCATTATGCGTAATGCAGCCTGGCTCCTTACACCCCCTAACATCTTGAAGCCTGACACGGACATGGCCTGGCTCTGGTAACAGGAGGCCATGCTGAGACATCAGTGCCCATCACAAAGGAGCCCCCAGCGCCTGAGGGGGAAGCTCGGGCTGGAAAGGAGCAGAGGTGTGGGAAAGCGCCAGCATTTGAAAGGGACAGGTGCGGACCCTCCAAACTCGGGAAATTGCTTTCCACAACTTCTCTCCCTGCATTGTCAACGACCAGAGCACGGACAGCCCGTGGTCTCTTTTGAATGCAGGTGCATACGGGGCAGAGAGCACTCTGGGAAGAGAAGGCCAACACAGGGCAGAAGCACTGGGAAAATACTACAACTGGAGGTTACAGGACTCACGTGGTCTTAGGCACCACAGAGTCACCTCCAACGTAGCTGTGGTTTTTCAAATGATGGAAACAAGGTTCTGAATAGGATGCTGACTGAGACGGCGGTCAAAGGAGACTCAAGCCCAGGGGCGGAATCTCTGGCGCCCAGGTTCACGTGCTTCTGCCCACACTCCGGGGAGGAGGGCAGATACCCCATAACTCTCAGTGCCCTAATGGGACTCAAGAGGTGCCATCCTGCAGCAGCCGCTGAAGACAGTGATGCGCCAGATGTGACCCAGGCTGCCTGGGGCTGGGGTGGTGAGTGGACCTGGGGACTCGTGGATGCTGCCTTCATTCCACCTCTCAGCTCCCCTACATCTTCACCCAAAGCCCCCGGGGACACACGTACGACCACTGTGTGGGAGGACCCAACACTCTACAGAGAATGGATCAGAGATCTTACCTCAAGGACAGCACGGTCTAGAATGCTCCTGACATGACAGCTTCCATGACGCCTCTGCACGCAGTGGACTCGTCTGGAACAGACCAGAAGCAAAGGGTGAGCACTCGACTTACCCCTGCTCACAGGAGGGCAAAGGCACCAGGAAAGGGCTTAGCACTAGAGTTACCAGACAGTAAACATCCCCCAAGTGTCAGCTATTGTTATTTCCTGAAAAGACATGCTATTTCTTCACACAAAAAACAATAGTTAACTCTGAAGAAGGAGACAGTGGATGCTCTGTGGCAGGGTGCCAATGCCGATGGATGTGTAATTGATCAGGGACAGGCAGAAAAGGATGTCATCGCCAGATTTATGGGAATGTGCCATGGCCGACTGACAGCAACTGAAGCAACACATCAAAGGAGCCTGTTTCCCAACAGCAGGAGCCAGAAGGACACACCCCAGCAATGACACTAACACACCCCAACAGACATGAGGCCCTGGAGGCCCAAGGGGTGGGCAGAAGAGACACAGAAGTGTAGAAATCTCCCAGAACTAGGGAGCGAGGGTGCGAGACAGCCCTACTGCGTTTCCTCTGTCTGCACTACCAATAAGCAAGCCACGGGCAGCCCAGCATCACTTCCAAGTGCAGCAGCAGCAAAGGACAGAGGGCTTACTGAAAAAGGAGGCCAGTGGCAGAGGCTCAGAGCAGTCAGCCGAGTTGAGCTTGAGAACCCAGTATCTGCTTCTAGTCCTGCTAAAAAGCCTTCCACATGGCCCAGAAGGGACAGACAAAGGGAGGACACCTCTGAAAGAAAAGTGACGGAGGTCTTAGGTTGTAACAGCCAGGGATGACGTGAGCCGGAGACAAATAGCCTCACTGCAGTCCTGCTTTCTGGAGGATGAAACCAGAGACAGGAGAAGGTCCCAGAGTCAGGAGGAGACAGAGAAGTGACACACGAGTACAGGTGGACATGTCAGAATCCTTTCCCTGCTCTACACATTCTGCTGCCAAAGTGACAATCTGAGGAAGGGCTCCCCAAGGCTCTCAGGACCAAGCACACAAAGAGGAACTGGGTGGTTCCTCAAAGACCCCGAGAGGGTGAAGCTGAGTGCGAGGACCAAGTCACCCTTGTCTCTCTTCTATCTCTTCCCAGACCACACGGGGACCTCATGCACCTTGTGGGGGGCAAAGCTCCAGATCTCCAAGGAACAGGACTCACCTGGGCCAGCTGTCTCTTGACAGGATGGGGACACCTCTCAGGGACCCCTGTGCACCGTGCTGCTTCCTCTGCAACGATCAAGAAGCCCTGGATGAGCAACCTGGATGCCACCCGGTCACCACGTGTCCTGGAACCCAGATGGATGCCACCCGGTCACCACGTGTCCTGGAACCCAGGCAGAGCACCTGGGTTCTCGGAGACACTGGCTGCTTCACAAATGTGGGCTGTGTTCCCAACCCACGAGCCACACCTTTTATTCCCAGGACAGAAGTTCATTACTCCACATAGGACAACAGCTCATCTGCATCTGACACAGAGACGGCTTTTCAGATCATCTTTTGTGCAAACTCAGATGACTCTGTACAGAGTCTGGAAGCTGGATCCTGAATAGAAAGAGAAGGTCCAGGACAGGTTTGCGAGTGTGTGGCACCTGACAGGCCATGCCTGGCCTGGGCAGGGGGTGGGGGTTAGGGGGTGGGGGTGTGTGTGAGGAGGTAGAGGCGCCCCAGGCCTCCTGCAGGGGTGGGGTCTGGTGTCTGGTTAAGCCCGTCCAACTGCGTTACTTCTGTGAGTCCTGTTATGTAAGCCCTGTCCAAGGGCATTACTGTTCTAGCTCCTGCCACCATAAGCACAGGTCACGGGGAAACTCTCCCTTAGTAGACTGGGCTCCGTCTCACGCCAAGGAACCTCCAGTGGGTAAATACTGGTCAACAGGAAGAACAACTCCAAGAAAAGAAAACACAGGAAGTACCTCCACCTCTCCCCGGGCTGGCTGGCCACAAGCAGTCTTTCTCTGATTCTCCGTGACATGATGGGCCACGCCACCTCACTGGGATGTGTCTGTCCTGTCCTCTCCTGCTGGGCAATTATTCCACAGCTGCTGAGCACCAGACACCTGCCAGGCACTGAGCAGATGACACTCAGATACTGACCTTGAGATCGGAGCAGAGAGAGGCAGGAAAGACAAGAAAACCCATGATTCCCATGAAGTATGATTAGTGTCCTCACCACTCTCTAGACCGCAAGCTGGACTAAGGACCTGGAAACGGGGAAGAGGGGAGGTAGACCTGGCTTTCTAGAGGGAAGCTCCTGGTGAAAATTACCCAGTGGCTCCACAACCAGCCCCAGCTTCTAAGAAACAGCCTGCTTTATCTTCCTTTTTTTTTTTTAAAACACATTATTGACCAGAGACTTATTATTAATACATTTTTTTTACCCAAACATTTTTGACCACCAATGTATCAATATCACTTCCATAACAAATCACTGGCACCAGACATTAGTTTCCTGAAAACATCCCCTGGTCAACAATGAGTTAAAAGCTTCTCAGCAACTAGCACTGAGCCTGGCATAGGGAGCGCTTAGTAAGCTTCACACCAGGTGCCAGGAGGCAGATCTAAAAAGGCAGTAGGAGGGAGACAGTGTGTGACAGCTCCAGAGTTCAGAAGGGACAGGAGTGAACCCTCCAAACACAGGGAAAACGCTTTCAACAATTCCTCTCCCTGCGCTATAAATGACCAAGGCACCGGCAGCCCACGATCACTTTCGAATGCAGGGGCAGAGAAGGGCAGATGGGGAATCAGGCAGAGGAGCCGGGTCAGCAGCCGGCTCTCCACCCAGGCAGGGGAAAGCTGCCCAGCCAGGCCCAGGACCCCAGGCACTAGCCTCACTTCCTGAAAAGGTTCCACCGCCCCCCATCAAAAGAAGCCAGGGGAGACCAACTTCTGGTTTAAAAAAAAAAAAAAAGCCTCAATTACTCATCCACCCCACAAATACCAACTGAGCACCCACTACATGCCAAGTACTGTGAGTTCAAATAAAAAGAACACAGACCAGGCCTCTGCCCTTCCGGAGTGATTGCCATTTTCCCCCTTGAAGGAAAGGAAAGCTCAGGAGAATAAAGGAACTCACCCCAGGTTCCCCGGCTAATGAGGGGCTGACTCAGGATCCGAACTCAGGCCTTTCTGGCCCCCAAACCCACCCCCATCCCCCTGCACAAGAGCTTTGCAAGGCAGGTCCCAGAACCCTCAAGCCCAGGAACCACCCCCTCTGCAGTAGGGCAGGAAGGCCACAGCTCCAGCACTGCCCCAGGGGACAGCTCAGTCCCTGGACACGGGGTGGGGGTGGTGGGGGGGGCGCGGCAGGCAGTGCGGGTCAGGGCCCTGCAGGAGGGGAGGAGGCTGCGCAGGGCCTGGCCCGGCAAAGAGAGGGGAAGGCCTTCAGTGCGAAGCAGGGGCCCAGGAAGCCAGACTCTGCTCTTCTAGAGCCCTGGGGGCGTCCTCAGTTAAAGTGGAAGTTTGAACACTTTTACCTTAGAAGTTAACCGAGGGGAAATGGGCTAATGGTCACGAAGATATTTGCCCGGCAACCGACAAGCGGCTTCAGGGGATGAAACGTTGGAGTCGGAAGTGATGGGATGTGATCGGGGGGCCTCTGGCGCAGCGCGGGTGCGGTTCACACCGGCTCCGCACGAACCTCCCTCCGAGACCTTGGGCCCACGCATCCCCGGACCCGCTTCTCGCCGTCGGTGGGCCCAAGTCTCCCCACCGGGCGACTCCCGGGACCCGACGCTCCAAAACGGCGCTGGCCAGTGGTGCGGTGACCCGAGGCCCCTTTGTCAAGAACACGAGTGCAGAGAGGTCCACATGCAGCGGAGGGAACCGCCTCAGAACCAAGAGTGGGCCTGGGCTTGGAGCTGACCTGCACTCCCCGACCCCACGGGCCTCAGTTTACCCTCCTGTCGGGGGCAGGGGGGACGGAGAACCTTAGAGGCCTGCGGGGGTTCCGGGGCAGCAAGGTCCTGCAGTGACTCACCCGGGGCGCCAGGAATGTCGGCTGCAGGTCAAACTGGACGACGTGAGAAGATGCTGGACGGTTCCCGGCGACTCGGAGACAGGACCCACCCTCCATCTGTCGGGCGCTGGCGGAACTGCAGTTGAGAGACGAGCTAGGGCCTAGAGCGGCGAATCCCCGGATGGACCCCGCGCTAGCAGTCTCTTCGCGCCCCCTAGTGGATCGGAGTTGAAACTGACCCGCCAAATATTCAAGCATTCTTTGATCTCCCCAACCATCCATCCGACTATTAAATGGTTAGGACGTCTGTAGTTTTGAGCTGTCTATTCTTTCTCTCTGATTTTCTGTGGCATTCACTCTTCCTATTGAATTCAGTCTTGCTGGGAACGTCAATTATGGTGTCGTGCCTTCTGACAAAGTGTGTGTGGGGCTGAAGCTGGGGAAACTATACTTTCTTCCTTAATTTTGCATCTCGAGTGTGAGAGACTGTGGATCCTAAAGAGCTTGGAGGCTAGTTGTGGGGCTATGAGTAGAATCATACTTCAACCAATTTCCAAATTAAGATGGCTTCACGGTGGAGGTGTGCCTTACTGGGGTTCTGAAGGACTCAAACAGAAGAGGGAAATGGGAAGATGTTCAGAAAAGGGAGGAAGAGAAAGACTAAAAAGCTGATGTTGGGGTAAGGATAGGGGAGTGGATGCATGTGCTGGGACGTGAAGAAGTTAGAAACTGGATGAGGCATCTCATTGCGTGATCTTTAAATACTGATGCAAGAGAAGAAACAGAAATTTTCAGTGTTGCAATGCGAGAGGGGCTCACTAGATTCCAAAGTGTAAGAAAAATTCCATGTATCTCAGTCAGCTCCTGGCTCCTGAGGGCTTAAAAAATGAGAAAAAGGACAATTGAAAGGATCTAAACAAAGTGAAAATCAATAAAACAACAAGAGCAGAAACTAAAATAGCAGAAAATGAGCATAATCATATGTAGAGCAACAGAGCCAATTTTAGCAATGAGTAAGTTGGTACAGTCAGAGCAGAAAGTAAAAAAATGAGAGAACAATCTATTTGATTTTTTGCTTGTAAAATTTTAAACTTAGGTAAAATGAGCACTTTTCTGGAAAATATTTAACAGAATTGTCTTAAGGAAAAAATAGAAAACCCAAATAATTTCATAACACTGTAAGCAATTGAATCAGTAGTTAAGTCTTCCCACAAAGAAAACATCATAACCAAGTGTCTTAATAAGTAAGTTCTACAAAGCTTTACAATATTATACAGCCTCCTGGATAAGAGAAAAAGAGAAAACCGTTCTAGGTTCACATAATTCCCAAATTAGAAAAGGTCAATAAAAGAAAAAAAAAAGTATAGGTTAATTTATTTAGGAATGTAAACATCCTAAAAATATATTGGTAAATCTCAGGTAGAACCAGGCTTGGTCAGTGATAACAGGCAGACAAAAGACCCAGCTCAGATTCGACTACCTTTCGACTCCTCTTCCTTTCACTGTTGTTACCCACCCTCCACCCACTGTATCCCTTGTTATGGCCTGCCTGCCCAGTGAGTTCACCCAGACAGGAGCAGGGTCTTGGCCAAGCATGCCAAGCAAGGTATGCATGCTCAACACCTGGGCATCTCTGCACGGTCAGTACCTCCCAACCCACCGATGAAACACCTCCCAGATGCGTGACTCTTCCCCCAGCTACAGAAAGGTGGAAGTGCCTGTCCTTTGGTCTAGAAAGTAACTGAGAATTGAGAGTTTCAAGATTGTGGAGTTAAGGATTGCATTTCTCAGAAGGTCCCTCTACTTGCAAACCTTTCTCTTATTCTAGTGGACATTCATGGGTTACACTGTCACAGGTTTAGTTATTAATATCTTCCGCTTGTCGTCATGAAGCTTGTGGGAAAATTCCCCCCAATTGTTTCTCTTTAAAGATATTTCCAGGGACTACTCTGGTGGTCCAGTGGTTAAGACTCCAAGTTTCCTAATGCAGGGACCAAGGTTCAATCCCTGGTTGGGGAGCTAAGATCCCACATGCTGTGCAGCATGGGAGGGGCAAAAAAAGATATTCCCAAGAGTCTTCATTAGAAGGGCCCACCATTTAGGGATTAGAATGGAGATTTTTTAAATTCCCCCCTCCTTCAGGATGGTAGAAAATAGGGTGACTCTGCTGGGCCAGAGAAGGATGTGCTAGGAAAACATCAAGTGTTTTCTATGTTCAACCAAGCATCCCTAACATCTCTGCTTCTCAGCCAGAGACTATAATATGAATGGCATGTCCATGAGTTGGGCAGTGCATGACCATATGTGGCAATCCTGCCTCCCTTCGGTGGAAGGTGGATGGATGTGCACTTCAGGGCACACCCAGCATGTGTCCACCTGCTACCTCACGTGCAAGAAATGGAGTAAATGTAAAGTCGGAAGTCCACACACAGGGAGAGGGGGAGATACAGGACCGAGTGTCCTGGTAGCATTTAAGTCCCTGGTGTTTGTCACCTTGGAAGCTCAGTTCCACCTCTGCCCTTCCTCTTGTTCGATTATATAAGCTTCCTAATAATGTAATTCTTTGTTAGCATAAGTTAGGTTTCTGTCTCCAACACTCCTGGCTAAAAGCCCGTAAATGGCCAATTATTAGGGTATTCCATCAGTGGCCTGGAGCATGGGAGGTTAGCAGTTGCCTGATGCACTGTGTGTGCTTATCTCAGATGACTTTCTCATCTATGGCACTGGCCTACCTAACTGGAGACTGCAGCAAACAGCAGCATGTTGAAGTCTCGAAATAAAAGTATTGTGACAACCTTTGCTTGGGGCATTCAGATAACAGTCCATGCTCGGTGGCTTGGCCTTTTTTGTCAGTCAGTGATGTGTCTGCAGATGTTAAAAACAAAACAAAATTGCAGTGCATGCTCTGCAAGCTCCTGAAGGGATGGATGTTTCAAGTGAGTCTACTGCTGGCGGGGATGTATTGAGGACCTATCCAGAAGAGGAGTAGGCTGATGATTAGGTCTGCCTGGAACAAGACTCTTTCAGGAGTGGACACAGTGGGCTTAAGGAGGCTCTAAGGGGAGGAGAAGCCACCAGCCACTTGCTACTGGTCATCAAAACAGAACAGTCGCAGCAAAAAGGGGGCAAGGGCACTGCTCTGCCAGTGAACCTTCTATCCATTCATTCATTCGATACACATAAGTGAGTGCTTCCACTCTGTGCGGCACTGTGCCGGTGGGTGTGGCCAGCAGATGACAATCGCAGCCTGACTGGCAGGAAATTTAAAAAGGAACAACGAAGACTACCACCTAAACAATTCCCCAAACAACTGTTAAGTTAATGATTTTTTCCCATAAAAGCACTGGAAAAGCCATGCCCCTTTTCAAATGCTGCTTTTTGTTTTTCTATTTGTATAATGACTGGGACTTCCCTG
Source organism: Bos taurus (assembly GCF_002263795.3). NCBI lineage: Eukaryota > Metazoa > Chordata > Mammalia > Artiodactyla > Bovidae > Bos > Bos taurus. The sequence continues at coordinate 67,336,123 of NC_037340.1, read as the reverse complement.
GTGGCTCAGACAATAAAGCGTCTGCCTGCAATGCAGGAGACCCAGGTTCAATCCCTGGGTCGGGAAGATCCCCTGGAGAAGGAAATGGCACCCCACTCCAGTCCTCTTGCCTGGAAAATCTCATGGACAGAGGAGCCTGGTAGGCTATACAGTCCATGGGGTCACAAAGAGTCGGACACAACTGAGCGACTTCACTTTCACTTCTTTCGCTTAATGACCGGGAGGTATAGGGATGAATGAAAGAAACGCTTTGTGTCTGCCTCGTTCCAAGCTTATGGTCTAATAATCCACCAGTATCAAATTAGCTCTGTCCCACAGATGCAAGCGTGGTTTTCTTTTGGGAAGTCTAGTAATTCATCACAGTGACGTCAAAGTGTGGTCGATATCACAGAGTCAGGAAGAAGGTAAGATATGATGGGTTGAGTTATGACCCCTCAAAAGGTGTTATGTTGAAGTTGTTTAACACCTGGTACCTGGCAGTGTGACCTGCCGTGGAAACAGTCTTTATAGATGTAATTAAGAGGTAAGTTAAAATGAGGTCATGTTGCAAGAGGGAGGACCATTAATCCAATACGACCGGTGTCCTTACAAGTAAGGAGAAAGGTACTCCAGGAGAATGCAGTGTGACTCCCAAGGTTGATGGGCACCACCAGAAGCTAGGGAGAGGCAAGCAAGAGTCTTGCCCAAAGTTCCAGAGGGAACATGGCCCTGCCTTCACGTTGATTCTGGACTTCTAACCTCCAGAATAGTGAGACAGCACATTTCTGTTTTAAGCCACCCAGTTTGTGGCACTCTCTTATGGCAGCCCTGGGGAATAAATTTAATACACATAAAAATTTTTTTCTCTTCTACATCTTACCTGTGTTAGCAAGCTACTTAATCTTTCTGAGTCTCAGTTTCTCAACTCTAAAATAGATCGAATATGCAAAATGGAGCAGCTACTGTGTGAAAAAAAATTTTTTTTGGCTGCACCATGCAGCAGATTGTTAGTTCCTTGACCAGGGATTGAACTCAGACCACAGCAGTGAAAGCACTGAATCCTAATCACTAGGCTACCAGGGAACTCTCTGGTACAGCCGCTAGGGCAAAGAGTATGGTGGTTGCTCAAAATATTAAAAATGGAATTGCTGTAGGATCCAACGATTTCACTTACGGATATATCCTCGAAACAACTGAAAGCAGGCTCTTTAAGGGATGTTTGTCCACCCACGTGCATGGCAATATATTCACTCTAGCCAGAAAGTAGAAGCCACTCAGATGTCCATTGATGGATGAATGGATAAATATGATGTGGTCTATCACACAATGGAATATTATTCAGCCCTCAAAAGGAAGGAAATTCTAACAAATGCTACAACATATATGAACCTTAATGATATTATGCTAAGTGAAATAAACCAGTTATAAAAGGACAAATACTGAATGATTCCAGGCTTCCCTGGTGGCTCAGTGGTAAAGAATCCATCTGCCAATGGCGGAGACGCAAGAGATGTGGGTTTGATACCTGGTCCGGGAAGATCCCCTGCAGAAGGAAATGGCAACCCACTCCAGTATTCTTGCCTCGGAAATCCCATGGACAGAGGAACCTGACGGGTTGCAGTCCATGGGGTCCCAAAGAGTTGGCCATGACTTAGCAACTAAAGAACAACAACTGGATGATTCTACTTATGCAAGTTTCCTTGATTAGTCAAATTCCGAATCAGAAAGCAGGATGGTGGTTGCCAGGGGCTGGGGAAAGTGGAGTTACTATTGGATGGCTGTAAGTTTCAGTTTGAAAGATGAGAAGAGTTCTGGGGATTGACTGCATAATGATGTGAATGTACTGGACACTACTGAGCTGAATACTTAAAAATGGCTAAGATAAATTTTGTGTTATGCTTATTTTACAATTCAAAAATTTAAGAGACTTCCCTGGTGGTCCAGAGGTTAAGAATCTGCTTTACAAGGCAGGGGACACAGGTTCGATTCCTGGTCAGGGAACTAAGATCCCACATGCCTTGGAGCAACTAAGCCATCGACCCACAGCTGGAGTCAGTGCCCCGCAAAGAAAGATCCCACATGATGCAATGAGGATCCCGTGTGCCGCAGCTGAGACTCAACGCAGCCAGATAAATATATAAATATTTTTTAAAAATTAAAATAGGTAAAATAATGCATTGAAATATGTTAGTACCATAAGTGCTTTTTTCAGTAGTTGATATCTTACATTAAATAGTAAACTAGTAATACATTTTAGCTATTACCATGGTTATCATAATTTGATTAAAAATTAATATTCATTCACAACTATAAAAATTCTTAGAATTCTAAAAATAGACTATACATCATAAAACATTGTGCTTAGTCACTTCAGTCATATCTGACTCTTTCCGACACAGTGGAGTGTAACCCGCCAGGCTCCTCTGTCCATGGGATTCTCCAGGCAAGAAAACTGGAATGGGTAGCCATACCCTCCTCCAGAGGATTTTCCTGACCCACAGATCGAACTCTCATCTCTTATGTCTCCTGCATTGGTAGGCGGATTCTTTACCACAGAGCCACCAGGGAAACGGTCAGTCAATATCATACACAATGGTGAAATCATAGAAGAATTATTCTATTTTTATCCTAGAAGTTCCAGAAAAATAGTCAGGGATGTCTGCTGCCCTTGGCCAGGATGACCCAAGGCCATAAAAGTAAAGAATTGGGGACTTCCTTTGTGATCCAGAGGCTAAGATTCTGCGCTCCCAGTGCAGGGGGCCCAGGTTCCATCCCTGGTCAGGAAACTAGATGCCCCACACCACAACTAAGAGTTCACACAACATAGCGAAGACAGAAGGTCCTGTATGCTGCAACTAAGACTCAGCACAGCCAAATAAGCACAGGCATAAATAAGTAAATATTTAAAAAGAGTAAAGAATTGATATCGTCAACTAGCATGGTGAGAGAGAATGAGCCAAAGTCAAATATTGTTATCCTGGTTGCTCAAGTATTCAGGCAAGATAGTTGATGATTCTCAAGTCAGGAAGGTTCAAGTTAGTAAGCCACAAACATCTCAGTTATTTAGTTAGCAAAGGAGGCCCAAAACTGTTGTTCAGGGAAACAAGTTAAATAGCTAAGACCAGCCAGAGTCATTAGTCAAGAAGGTTGTATTCAAGGACTGTCCACCGTCGAATGAAGGAAAGTCCAATGTCACCAGCCAAAGTTATCAGTCTTTCTCTTGGACTCTGGTCCCCAGGGCCCAGCCTGCCAGTTTCTGAAGGGAGAAAGCCATCTCTTCTCCTGTTTGCTCCCATGGCAGAGGCCTGAGCTATATAAACCCTCAGTGAGCTCACACTGACCCCCTCTCCAGCATCAGTGGCCTTCAGCCCAGGACAAAAATGAACCAGAAGCAAGTCTAGTAACAGAGAGGTTTGGGAGTCAGAGAACCCACCTAGGGGAGCCAGGGAAGTGGGGGTGCTGAGACCTCGGTGGGAACTGACCCTGGTGGAGAGACCCTCTGTCTCATCTCAGTCTGTCCGAGCATCCAGTGAGGGTTTGGGGCTGCTGGAGACCCCCAAACAGGCCCAGCCCTGGGCCACAGGACAGCAGAGGCCCTGGGCGGCTGGACTGGCCAAGGCTACCACTGGGCCTCAATCCCAGCCTGCAGAAGCCCAAGCCTATTCCTCCTGAAAGACGTAGTAACAGAGCATCAGTAAGATGATGATGAGGAAGAGGAACAGAAAAATAAAAACTTCCAGTATGTTGTTCATTCTTAGTGTGGGGTTGGAGCCTGGAGCTCTTGCAGGGCTCACCAGGCCAGCTGCTGACTTCCGGCCTAGACCCTGGGCATCACTTCCTTGGTACAATCTGTTTAGTCAGCTGAGACCTCATCTCCCCACCCCAGCGCCCCACCAAGTCCAGGCAGCAGGAATCTCTCAGCCACTGTGAGGTCACAAACTCCAAGATGGCAGAATGTTGGCCTCCCAGTCACAGCCCTATCCTTTATAAATGCGATCAGTATTTTGAAAGTGAGACTTTTCGTATGTCATCGTAAAACATATATATTATATATATATTTTGCCTCTCTCTTTAAACTTCCTAAATGGAAATATCTTTTCCCTATCCTTGGAAAAATATCAGGCAGTCCTCATAACTTCTCTGATCCTTCTTAGGTAATAAGTATTGTGTTACTAAAAATAGCAAACATGATTTCTATTCCATTAATTTAAATGTTCATCTCATATATTCATCATGCCTTCAGTGACTGTTGATAGTTAAGACTTCTCTGCTCTCCACCGTCTGGGACCAAGCATAGGGTGGGCTGCTGTCTGCTAGGAGGGAATGGGAACCTTCTCCCTTTACTTGCCCAGATGTGTTTCTAGTCACCAGTTTCTGCTCAGTCCCCCTACCCCCCCACTCCCAGTACCTCCAGGATCAGGTGAAATGAAGAGTGAGATGGGGGAACATCTCTCCCCAGGCTGGACCTGAAATTGAGGCTGTGCATTCTCCCTCAGCCCCTGTTTCAGGGGTTCTTCAGCGAGCCCCCTCCTGGTGCCCTTTGAGTGAACCCCACGTGATGTGAACAGGCCCTCTTCTTGGGGGCCCCCTCCCCCTAGCAGGCTCTGTCTAAAGTAGAACGTCTTGGGCAGCAGGTAGCCAGTCCTAGTCCAGATCCTACACCTGCTAAAGGAGACAATGTACCCTTGACTGAGGAAGGGGTTGGGCACGGGTCACCTGGGCTTTCCAACGCTAGGTGACATTAATCAAGCTCCGGGGTGTTCTTGCTGGAGCTCCCAGGTATGAAGTTCACCAGAGCAAAAGGAACTTCCTCCTACTCTTCCTCTTGGGGGCAAAGGAGGAGGGAGTGTTTTAAGACATAGAGCCCATAATTCCCTCTTTTTCATGCCTAACATTGTACTTTAAAACATACATATATATATTTGTTTATGGCTGTGCTGGGCCTTCACTGCTTTGCACAGGCTTTCTCTTGTTGCAGAGAGCGGGGGCTACTCCCCAGTTGCGGTGCGTGGGCCTCTCCTTGTGCTGGTTTCCCTTGTCGCAGAGCACAGCTCTAGGGCATGTGGCTTCAGTAGTTGCTGTGCGCAGGATCAGTAGTTCTGATGCATGGGCTTAGTGGCTCGGCAGCACGTGGGATCTTCCCAGACCAGGGATCGAACCGGTCACCCCTGCATTGCAAGGCAGATTCTTAACCACTGGACCACCAGGGAAGCCCCACTATACTGTTAATACCCTCGGATTAGAAGAGAGGCATGAGTCACAAGCAACCATTTTCCAGTTATTTCTTCCTAAATTCGACATCTAATCCAATACCCTCTTTGGAAGGCAGCTGCCATTTTATCAGGTGGAACCTTCAAAAATTACAACTGTGACTTGTTGTTATTCAGCTATTCTTTCCTGTATTTTGGTGCCTCCTTGGTACCTCGGCTGAAATATCTATTTTAATATCTTGTTACACTAACAACAAGCATCAACCACACCTTTTAGATGGCCAGCCTCCTCTAGAGACTGGGGATGCAGAAATGAACCCGCCCAGATTCCCTCCCTGGCATCACGGGCACAAAGATGCAGATTATCTAGGCTGGAATCATGGCTCTGACCTTTCCCAGCCTTCTGAAAGCAGCTTTCCTTTACTCTCCAGTTTAGAACTATGAGGCTCCTCATCTGAGTGGTGCAGGAGACCCAGCCCCTCTCAGGCGGTCCCAGGCTCGTGGGTGGGGCCTGCAGAAGGGACTTGCTGTCAGTCTCCCACTTGCTGTTTCTCTCCTCTGGCTCCAAAGGGCTGATCCAAGCCAGATGGCCTGAGACCTGGGCTGATGGACACAGCAGCCACCAGGCACATGTGGCCACAGAGCACTGAAAATATCGCCAGTCCCAGTTGCAATGTGCTGTCAGCATAAAACATGCACTGATTCCGAAGACTATGTACAAAGGAAAAGAAATAGTAAATATTCTATTAATAATTTAAAAATATTGATTACATATTGAAATAATATTTTGATTATCTTGTATTAACTAAAATATATTATTAAAATTAATTTCACCTTTTAGGTACTTTAGAATTTTTTATTTATTTTTATTGAAGTATAGTTGAGTTACAATGTTGTGTTAGTTTTTGGTGTACAGCAAAGTGACTCTCTCTGTATATATATTCTTTTTAAATTATTTATTTATTTATTTATTTATTTATTCGGGCTTTCTCTAGTTTTGGTGAGCAGGGGCTACTCTCTAGCGGTGGTGCACCGGCTTCTCATTGCGGTGACCTCTCTCCTTGTGAAGCATGACTCTTAGAGCACTTGGGCTTCAGCAGTTCCAGCACATGGGCTCAGTAGTTGTGGCACACGGGCTTAGTTGCCCCACCGTATGTGGTATCTTCCTGGACCAGGAATCAAACCTGTGTCCTCTGCATTGGCAAGTGGATTCTTAACCACTGGGCCACCAGAGAAGGGCCCTATATTCTTTTTCATACTCTTTTCCACGACGGTTTATCACTGGACATTGAATATAGTTCCCTGTGCTGTACAGCAGGACCTTGTAGTTGGTCCGTTCTACACGTTTGGTACCTTTTTTTTTTTAACCGTGGTGCTGGTTTAATCGCTAAGTCGTGTCCAACTCTTGCAACCCCATGGACTGTAGCCTGCCAGGCTCCTCTGTCCATGGGATTCTCCAGGCAAGGATACTGGAGTGGGTTGCCATTTCCTTCTCCAGGGGATCCTCCTGACCCAGGAATCGAACCCAGGTTTCCTGCATTGTAGTCGGATTCTTTACCAACTGAGCTATGAGAGAAGCACCTCCCCCTTTTTAATCTTTTCTTTTTTTTATTAAGTTTTATTGGAGTATATAGTTGCTTAACCTTTTTAATGTGGCTCCTGGGAAATTTCAAATTACACATTCAGCCAGCATTGTATTTCTACTGGATAGCGCTGCCTTTAGACCCTTCAAATATGGTGCACTCTCTCTGCCTCATAAATAATCCCATGGTGTCCTAAATAATCCATGGTGTCCTAAATAATCCATGGTGTCCTCACAGTGACAGAAACTCTGGACTTTTTCAAAAATACTTACGTAGAGCAACTACCACACTTGGCCATCTGCTCTGCGCTGTGTCCTCGACCTGCACTGTTTCATTTAATCCTCACAGCAACGCTATGAGGAGGGGAGCTCTGACTCTGCCCATTTTCCAGAAAAGAAAATGAAGGCTGGACAAAGTTAGGTCATGGCCACACGGAGAGTAAGGGCAAGAGCAGGAGGCAGGAGGACACCAGCGCTGTGTTCTCACCCGGCTCCTTTGACTCGTGTCCTACCAGCCACAGCATCCCCCTCCCCCTCCCCCTCAGGAGACCCCCAGGGTTCTCACGTCTTAGAACTGCACCAGCTCCTCCCAGCTACAGAAGATGGAGTGTTTTCACCCTCAGAGACCACCCCCAGCCATCTCCCTCTTTGTTGTATCAGTCAATGCAAACATGACTAAGTCCTTCTTGATCAAAAGCAGCTTCAAGACTAGTTTTACTTTTAGGATGACCTTTTAGCAAAGCACCTGCCTACCATGCTAGGCTTATCTCCTTGTCATCCTCACGTTCCAGTTGCAGGTCATCGGAACAGTATTTTAGTCTGGCGAGGTCCAAATGAATACACAGTCAGAATTCATTCACTTGTTCAACTGAGCCAGCCAAGAAACTAGGTACTCTGAATACAATGGTAAATCAGATTAAGACCCCTATTGTCCAAACTCAACACAATCAACACAAGCTCTTGCTAATAACAGTTCCTGTCTTAGGCTCCCTGGTAAAGAATCTGCCGGCCAAGCAGGAGACGGAAGAGATGCAGGTTAAATCCCTGGGTCGGGAAGATCCCCTGGAAGAGGAAATGGCAACCCAGTCCAGGATTCCAGCCCGGATAATCCCAGGAACAGAGGAGCCTGGCAGACTACCAGTCCATAGGCTTGCACGAGTTGGACACGATTTAGCGACTAAACAACAACTGGTAGAAGAGTAACCATTCCTACAGATTAATGACAAATCAGTGACAACAAACAGAACACAAAGAAAAGCAGAGCAGGTGAGGAAACGTTACTGCCAAAATTCCGGGCTGCTTCTGGAAATTACCCAGTCACGCAGACGCAGAACTTGGACTCCGCTCCACAAGAGGGCGCTGCAAAACCGGTTGCGCGGGATCCACTCCGGGCAACGCCGCTCTAGGCCGCAAGCCCCGCTTCAACTGCATTTCCGCCGTCGCTGTGCGTGTGGAGGTGGTTCTTACCTCTTTGTCCACGGTTCGTCGTGGATCCCGCGCCATCTGCACGTATCCGGGGCCATCCGCGGACACCGGCATCTTCCCGCACTGTCGGCTTTGTCTCCGCTGCTCTCCCGCGCCGTCTGGTCGTGGGGCACTCCGGGTAAGTCCTCTGCGGGGAGCGCCGGGCACGTGGTCCGCTCCCTCCCCAGCCCAAGGGGAAACAGACCCAAGCGGGGAGCACAGGCTGCAGGTCGCCTCGGAGCCCAGGGCCGCTCCCGGTTCCGAGCCCGTCCCCTGAGCGTGTGGGTCTCTCGGGACTCGTCTTCTCGACAGAGGGGCCTCTGGTCGTCTGGCCTCCGGCCGGCGCCGCTTCGGAATATGGGGGTTTCCTGGCCTCACCCATCTGTGGGGAGACTTGGGCTGGCCGACGGTGAGAAGCGGGTCCGGGGATGCGTTGGCCCGAGGTCTTGCAGGGAGGTTCGTGCGGAGCCGGTGTGAACCGCACACGTGCTGCGCCAGAGCCCCCCGATCACATCCCATCACCTCCGACTCCAGCGTTTCGTCCCTTGCAGCCGCTCGTCGGTGCCGGGCAGATAACCTTCGTGACCATTAGCCCATTTCCCCTCGGTAACCTCTAAGGGAAAAGTGTTCAAACCTCCACTTTGAGAGCCTCCCCAGGGCCCCAGAAGGGCAGTGTCTGACCTCCTGGGCTCCTGTTTCGCGCTGAAGGCTTTCCCTTCTCTTTGCCGGGCCAGGCCCTGCGCAGCTGAAGACGCTGCCTCGGGCGGCGCCCCCTCCCCTCCTGCAGGACCCTGACCCGCACTGCCTGCCGCGCTCCCGCCGGGTCCAGGAACTGAGCTGTCCCCTGGGGCAGTGCTGAAGCTGTGGCTTCCTGCCCTACTGCAGAGGGGGTGGTTCCTGGGCTTGAGGGTTCTGGGACCTGCCTTGCAAAGCCCTTGTGCAGGAGGATGGGGGTGGGTTTGGGGGCCAGAAAGGCCAGAGTTCTGATCCTGAGTCAGCCCCTCACTAGCCTTAGCCGGGGAACCTGGAGTGAGTTCCTTTATTCTCCTGAGCTTTCCTTTCCTTCAAGGGGGAAAATGGCAATCACTCCGGAAGGGCAGAGGCCTGGTCTCTGTTTTTTTTATTTGAACTCACAGTTCTTGGCATGGAGTAGGTCCTCAGTTGATATTTGTGGGGTGGATGAGTAATTGAGGCTTTTTTTTTTTAAACCAGAAGTTGGTCTTCCCCGACTTCTTCCCCTCCCTGAGGGGAGGTGGAACCTTTTCAGGAAGTGAGGCTAGTGCCTGGGGTCCTGGGCCTGGGTGGGCAGCTTTCCACTGCCTGGGTGGAGAGCCGGCTGCTAACCCGGGCTCCTCTGCCTGATTCCCCATCTGCCCTTCTCTGCCCCTGCATTCGAAAGTGATCGTGGGCTGCCGGTGCCTTGGTCATTGATAGTGCAGGGAGAGGAATTGCTGAGGGCGTTTTCCCCGTGTTTGGAGGGTCCATCCTGTCCCTTCTGAACTCTGGAGCTGTCACACACCATCTCCCTCCTACCGCCTCTTAGACACTTGCTGGCGGCTGATGTCAGTTGACTGCCCTCTGCCTGGCTCAGTGCTGGTTTCTGTGAGGCTTTGGGAAAGCATGTGGGTGGGTTCTGCCCCTGCAGTGGTCTTGTGACTCTGGTCTCCGGTCTCAGCAGCCCTGAGACCTTGTTTGCCACTGGATTTGAAGTGATTACAGGCTGCCTGTGTCCTAGTTGTTGGAAATACGGGCCGAGGAAAAGTTGCAAGAATTTTCCTCATAATTCAGGCGATCCTTGCTTGTCCCTTCCAAACCGGACAGCCCTTCAGTTGCTGTGACAGTGGCCAAGCCCGAGGCGCACTGAGGGTGGGGGAGTCGGGCTGTAGTGGGTTCATTGCCTCAGACCCAGATTCCCCAGCAGTCACACCCCGGGTTTTCCTGCTGCTGAGCATGATGGTTTCCTGTCTGGTGGGCTGATCACCTGCTGGCCTCTTGTCTCCTGCAGGAGTGTCACGTGGCTGCATTGGGTGAGAGGTGTCCTCGGGGAGAGCCGAGACTGAGACCCAGGTAAGTGGTGTCCTGCTCATTCTGTCCTGCTCATCCTCCCAGTTCTATGCAGACTGGGAGGGCAGAGGTGTGGGGAGTGAGCGTGCAGTTGGAGGCCCGGCCCCCCCCTTCTGCTGCTGAGAGCCCCCTGTGGAGGCTGCAGTGATGTTGAGAGGATGGAGGTTCACACCCAGTGACCAGCTGAGGGCTCTTCTGTGAGCCTGAGCGAGAATTCTGTATGGTGTTCAGTCCTGGTGGTGTGTACACTCACTCCTTCGGAACCCAGGGGTTCTCCGCGTTTCTGCCATCAGTCTTCCCTTCGGCTCTTGGCAGGGACTGGGAAATGATCCAGGGTAGATCTGCCATCTTAGACTGTGAGTCTGGTCAGTGCTTCATCTGCTGGTCTGCTCCTCGTCCAGGCTTCTCAGGGTCCTGGCAGTAGCCTCTCTGCTCGGCTCCCTCACTGCCCTTCTCTGCCCCTGCATTCGAAAGTGACCGTGGGCTGCCTGTGCCCTGGTCATTGATAGTGCAGGGAGAGGAATTGCCGAAAGCCTTTCCCCGTGTTTGGAGGGTCCATCCTGTCCCTTGCAAACCCTGGCGCTTTCGCACATGCCTGTCTTTCCCCTGACTTGTGTTGCTTCCTGGCACCCAGTGCGTGTGTGCACTGAGTGCCCCTCTTCTGGAGCAGCCCCTGCCTTGGGTCTATGGGCTGGCGGGGGAGGGCTCCCCTCCTGGAAGCTTTCTCTGCTTCCTCCCCGCACCCCTTCCCACATCCTCAGCCCCACCCCCCAGCACTAACCCCGCCTGGGAAACTTGATTTGCTGGTTGTGCCTGTTATGCTGTGATCTTGAGGGCAGTGCCTCTTTGCGTTGTGTCTGATGCCCGACTATAGCAGCTGGTCATAAAGGTTGGGGCGGGGAGCGGACAAAGAGGTAGAGATGCCCTATCTGTTGCGAGGAGATCAGACTCCTCCCATTGCGGAGGGTCAGGGCACCATGCCCTCCGGCAAGCCAGTCTGCTAGGTCAGCCTCCTTTCCTTCTCCCCTGGGTGTGTTGTTTCTCTAATGAAAGGTAGACTTACTGTTACCTGTCTTTAATCCTGCTGGGGGTGATTTTCTAGTAATTGACTGGACAGAGCACAGTGTCGTTGAGGATACATATGTACTTATCCCGTATACCAGATGGTGGCCCCACGGCCCTCCCTCTACAGCTATTGGCCCTCCCAGTCCATTCTAGTCGCTGCCAGTTGGCCACAGGCTGCTCTGCAAACCCTGACCTCAGCATGTTGTTTTTAACAAGACGGATGCGCAGCAGATCGATCACAGTTGCCCCGTAGGATGACGTAGGGGTTAGTCCTGTCCCAGATGACCTGCCCACCCCTTCCAGAGTCACCTTGTCCTTGTTCCTGTGACAGTGTGGCCGTTCGGGGACTACAGTGACAGCCCCCCTGTGAGGGTGCTGGAGTCCGCCAGCTGCTGTGCCAGGTGGTTCGCTGTGAGCCCCAGGCCCTGCTCTGCGTGCCCGCTCACGGCTTTTCTCTTGCAGATGGGTCTGTGTGCACAGAGGTTCCATGGGAGGCATCTTCATGCCAGCCAGCCGCTAGGCCCTGGGGCCCCAGGTAAGGTGTTTGGACCTTTCTGTGGAATTCTGTGTTTTGTAAAGTCTTCTTCATGTTTCCTGGGGCTTGGGTGATCATGTAAGGGGAAGTGGGGTGACAGTGGCCTCCTGGTGTGAGGCAGTCTCTCCCATGTACACAGGGGAGGGCCCTGAAGAAACCTGCTCGCCGGGCGCCTCCCTTCCAAGTCTTGTGATGGAGAGCATGTGGGTTTACGCACCGGAGACTCTGGTTCCACCTCTGAACCCGTTTAGCCCTATGACCTCCATCTCAGACTCCGCTTACCTGAAAAGGGAAGCTAGGATAGCAGTGATGGTTTTAAAACAGGTTTCATGGCTGTGTCCTGACCAACATCCTGATCGTTTTCAGCCAGAAAGCTGTTTTTTATGCTGGAAGTGTGTTGACTCCCCCTGGCAGGGAGGTCTTGTGGGGTCTTGGCAGGGTGCTACAAAGCTGCCGGGACTCAATGTGGCTGGGCTGGGCTGCTCCCCCGACTTGGGCATCCCCCAGGCCCCTGGCGCCAGTCTCCTGTCTTCTCTGGCTCCCCTTCTGCCCTTTTCTGCTCCTGCATCGAAAGTGATTGTGGGCTGCCCGTGCCCTGGTCATCGATACTGCAGGGAGAGGAGTCTCTGAAAGACCTTTCCCCGTGTTTGAAGGGCCCAGCCGTCCCTTCCAAACCCTGGAGCTTTCATACACTAGTTTTTTTCTCCTGCCATTCCCTTCAGAGCTTAGACCTCGGCTGGTCCCTGGACTTACAGGGGTTCATTTTGTCTTTGAAGTTCAGGGACCTCTTGGCAAAAACCAGTCAACACATTTATACCTGGTCTTCACACTGCAATAAGTTCACGCAGTGCGAAAGAGCATGGGGTGGGGAGGAAGGGCTGTAAACCGTGGCTTCTGCTCTGTGGACTTAACAGGAGTGGAGGACAACCTGCGATGTGTTATTCAAGACAGACCGTGACTGACGCGCTTGTTGTTGACAGAATCCCCAGCCCTGCCATTAGCAGAGGGCTGACATCTACCTTTTGTCCTGTGCTGCAGATGTGTTCGGTGGAGGCAGAAACCCTCTACCAGCGCCCTCGCTTAATACACTCCGAAGATGCAACATGGCACCCCAGGAGGTGTGTCTAGCTCCCAGATCAAGGTGAGGTGGGGTCCCATTCACCATTGCCCCCCGCCTTTCCCCACATTTGGTCTGAGGGCTCATATCTAGTTCTCTCCCGTCTACATTTGTGTTTGATTCTGTTTTGCTAGAAGTTTCTATTCGCATCTCATAATGTGAAGGTAGTGAGACTATTAGATGTGAGCCACGGGGTACTCGGTAGGCATCCAACAGCCTGAGTGTTCCCTTGGCTTTCACACCTGCCCTCTGCCCGTGACGTGCATCAGAGGCTTGTCCTGTCCAGTCCCTGGTCCTGGGGCCCCTCAGCCAGCCTTTCCATTTTTCTTGGCTGGCCAAATTAAGTGGGTCTTTGCAGAATAGGGGCTTCCCTGGTGGCTCAGGCGCTAAAAACATCTGCCTACAATGTGGGAGACCCGGATTCGATCCCTGGGTGGGGAAGATCCCTGGAGCAGGAAATGGCAACCCATTCCAGTACTCTTGCCTGGAAAATCGCATGGACAGAGGAGCCTGATAGGCTACAGTCCATGGGGTCGCAAAGAGTCAGACACGACTGAGCCACTTAACGAATTTTAACTTTTGCAGAATAGGATGACAGTGGGAGAGCTCCTGAGGGTGGTGGTCCATCCTTTGATGTGAAGATACAGTGGGAGTTTGGTTCACAGCCCCTGATAGCACTAAAGTCTAGTCTGTCTGCCCAGATCTGGAAATGCTTGAAAGAAAATCCTTTGTTCTAAAAACCAAACCTTTGATGTGTTTTTCTTTGTTACTGCATCTATTCTGGTGATTTCTAGTTGAGCTTGGATAAATTGGAAGCTTGGGCCTAGTCGATTGGAACCCTCTCAGTGATGCTGCCTCGGGAGAAGATGGTGCTGGAGACTAAATGCTTGTATGGTTCTTCCCTCCTAGGTCAGCCTTAGATCTGGAGGTGGCTGAGGAGGTCCCAAGTTCCTGAGTCAGTGACCTTGGGGTCACCTGGGATCTGGAATGGCTGGTATTTCTCCCTGAGGTGGGAACCGAGCCAGCTGGGAACCCACCAACCCCCTGCGGGTTGGCTGGTGAGTTAATGCCTCTGGCTGGGAACCGCCCCCTGGAGGGTTGGCTGGTTTAAGTCTACGCAGATGGGAACTCCCAACCATTAGTCTTGCCTGTCCTTTCCTGAAGGTCCCTATTATTTGTGGGCACCAATGGAGCAGAGCGTGGAGAGTGCCGTTCCCACGTGAAGAGCTGCCCGCCATCTGCCCACAGTGTCACGGGAGCCGTGTTCACTCAGCACTAGAGATCCGGGGCAAAGCTGTGGGACTGGCGGCCTGGATCCCCTTCAGCCGCTCTGACTCCTGACAGCGGTGCCCTCGGAGGGCGTAGACCGAGAAGGCTGGCCCAGTCCTTCGGTGACTTCAGTGAACAAGAGTTTTTCTGTTGAGTTGGCAGCTGTTTATGATTTTTCTCTCCACCTGCCCATTCAATAAACTGTATACACCCACCTCACCTGTGTTTTAAATCCGCAACAAGCCACATGCCAGCGAGGCAGGGCAACGTGAATGTGGGTCATGGGCCAGATCCTGTTTTCACCCTTTAAGTCCTTCCATCCTGCTTCTGAGGCTAGGCATGCGGGCTGCTGTTTCAGGTGTTGTGTTAGAACAGAGGTGAACCACCTCTTGCTGGTGGTTGGCTCAGGTTAGGACCCGTAAGAGTAGAGGGCTGTGACAGGAAGCAGAGTGTCAGAGGGAGACAGGCACTGATATCACTGGAAAAGCTGCGGGGGTAGGCTCAGCATGCACCTGCTTGTGTGGCCAGCTGGCCTAGCTTGCATGGAATTGAGGGGTTTCCCAGGACATGGGACTTTGGTTGCCAAAACTAGGAAAGTCCTGGGCAAGCTGGAACAAGTTGGTCAGCTTGTCTGGGGTGTCAAGTACACAGTATTGGGACTTCCCTTGTAGTCCAGCAGTTAAGAATCTGCCATCCAGCAGGGGACTAGTTGGACCCCTGGCGGGGAACTAAGATCCCACATGCCTTGAGGCAATAAGCCCATATGCCAGTCAAACTGGGTGTCTGTCACTACAAACCAAAGTATCGCTGACTTTTCCTAAACTTGTGAGGTATGATGCTTCTTACTAGGGTATCCTATGATGGGCCTGCCCCTGGCATGAAGCCCAGCAGGTGGTGTACTTCATTAGGAAGACGCCCACTTGTGCTGGCCTAGATAACCCAGGAGGCCAGAAGCAAGGGGACCCACTGAACTCCAGTCAGTGTGTCTCATCCTTCACTCAGCTTCCAGACAACGGTCCCTTCTCAGAGGTATTTGTCAGTCTGCGTGTCTGCTGACATTAAAAATAAAGCAGCAGCCCCTGCGCACTGCAGCCAAGAAAGCCTGCATGTCGCAACAAAGACCTAGAGCAGCCAAAACTAAAAATTTAAAGCAATAGGCATGCCTCCTGCCAGCAGGAGAGGTTGTGTGTGTGAAGTGGGCCTTTTTGGTGGGATTTTCCCTGAAAATATGGGAAAGTAGGTTTGTCCAATGACCTTGGCCAGGAAAACCCATGAACGGGAATCCTTTGCTGCCAAAAGATGCAGAAGCAGAGAATGAGGTTTTCGTAATCAAAAACAGCCTATGATTAGAACAATAAACAGTAACCTGCAGGAAAAATGGTAACTTTCTTTGCTAACTAACCAAGCATTTCAGGATAGCACTTGGCTTTGGTTCATTACCACTTTCTGGGGAAGTCTTCTCGTGCTATTTTAAAATTGAGGAATCTGGGGTTTGGAGAGATTTAATAGATTTTTGCTAAGAGACCAAAGAGGTGATGGAACCACAGTCATAAAGCAGGTCACACTTGCCCCAAGTCTATGCTCTTTATTGTAACTGAGTATATGTTAGTAAATTTCCTAATTGTATTATAGATCAGGGTTGCATTCATAGTGTAAATCCCTTTTATTCTTGGTGGATTATTTTAGACCAGGGGTTTGTACATTATGGCCCATTGCTCAGATCTGGCCTGCTGCCTGTTTTGTGTGTTGTTTTTTTTTTTAATAAAGTTTTACTGGAACACAGCCACACGCACTCTAGCAGGCTGTTCTCTATTAACAACAGAAGTGTTGAGTAGTTACAACAGAGACAATATATTCAGCCAAGACTAAAAGATGTGCTTTCTGGCCCTTTACAGAAAAAAATCTGTTGGTTCCTGTTTTTGGCTCTAAGCTTGATGTAGGCAGAGACTGTGTTTTTCTTATTCTGATCCCACCTCTTCTAGCACTCAGCCCAGGGACAGAAGCCAGTGCAGGCAACTCAAAATTGAAATCATTTATTGGATAGATTTGTAGTCCATGTAGGAGCTGGGTGGTCTGTGGTCTCAGTGAGTCTTCTCCACCAATAAAGTAGTAGCTGCTACCGTTAGAACAAGGCTTTAAGCCCATTTCTGTCTGACTTGCTCCTTTAACCATGACATCAAATAACATCTACAAAGTTGCACATGTATGTTTAATGTTGAGCAGGATGCTTTGGGCTACATGGTGGTTGAACACTGCTCATATTTTTTTGCGTCATTGAAGTTTTCTCTAGGGGACCACAGGCAAGGAGTTGGAGTTGGCTCCCCAGAGAGTCTGAGGACAGCTGAAAGAACGTGTAGGGATACGGGAAGGGGTGGAGGAAGTCAGGTGTGTCTTCAGGCGGCAGACTGAAGACATGAGGACAGGACACCCACGGGAGAAGAGGCAGCTTCGACCCCGCAAGGTCAAGGGCAGTCCTCTTGTGTCATCCACTCCTCCAGCCACAGTTACTTTTCCGTCGTCAGGCTAATCAACATCAACATTGGCCCCTAAGAACACGAAGTTCTGGAGAGAAGGCAAAAAAGACGAGAAAGATCATTTTCTGAGCCGCACTGCGTCAGCTTCCTGAAAGGGAAGCCTTTACAGGAAAATACAAGTTGTCACTTGAATCAAAAACCATCAGTCTACAAGCCAAGCCCTTGGAGGCCTTAAACACCGTGCCCCGCAGCTGCCTGCCCCTAGGAATTTGTTTGCAATTTCCTGATCTGACTTCTGGAAGACATCCATGAATGCCCCTTTCCTGCTTCATTATTTTACCCCCCTGGGAGAACCATGTACACACGAGTGCTGGTCGAGTTTACTCCCCTCACATAATTAATTTCTAAGGCTGCAGCCCTTAACTTGGAGGGCATATTACACAGTGATGACACAGGTAAACTAGTACTTCTGGGTTCACGTCAGGAAGTGTCCTAGGCCTGTCCCTGGCTCTGCCCCTGGTGTGTTTCTTCCACCAGAAGGCATAGTCAGGTTTTCTCCAGGCCCACCCGTCCAGGGTGGGAGGCCTGGTCAGGGGCCTAGTCAGGGCTCACAGCCGTGGACATTCTGGGCTTTTCAGGTGGCCCCTTATCAGCTCAAGTGGTCCATCTAATCTGACCCCTTTACACCCTCATCCTGCCTTCAATGGCTAACAGGCCTTGTACATTGAAGATGCTCCATTATCATGTTTGAACTGAGTTATTGGGAACTGAGCTATTTGACTGAAGCCAAGATTCCAGATCATCAAAACGTGTCATTTATACTCCAAAATTTAAAACAAAAATTCTTTTCCTATGAGGATTCGGTTCAGGATCTACGTGAGGGTCAGGGACTCTCCCAAGTATCCATCAGCCTTAAAGAAAATATCCTGGAAGGTCTAGAGCTCCCAATTCAGACACCACTTCTCACTGACCTCGTGGATTTGGAACTCCAAGCTGTTGAGGTAGGTGTCCCTTGGCAGAGGGAGTGGGATGCCCTCCTCAAGCTTTGCTGAAAGATAAAGAGCAGAGAGCAGTGGGCTGGTCAGAGGAGACGAGGGAGATGTGAAGATGCAGAACATTGCATTTGCAGCTGGCTAAGGAGAGAGCGGGCTGCTTTGACATGTGGCAGGCTACTGGATGCAGGGCACATCTGTCCACTCTTCAGCCTCTGGAGCTTCTACTGGCCCCTTCAAGAGCCCCCTTTCATGCGCTATCTAAAGTGGCCTGGGCTGGGACATGCAGTGAGAGGTGTTTACATGCAAGGACTCAACCCTGAGGACCAGCATCTCCTCCACTTTATCTTCTCCAGGCCAGTTTTGCTGCTCTTATCTCTTGGTCATAAAAGCCAGATGGTGAGGCCAGTTGGAGAAGGCTCTGGCATCAGAGGAGGTGCGCTGGGTTCACAGGCTGCCACTATCCCAAGAAATACTTCCATCACAGTCATCCAGCAAGTCTGCGACCTCGCCTCACCCTAGGACCCAAATGTGCTAACTCCAGGACTTGCCTGGTGGTCCAGTTGTTAAGAATCTGCCTGCCAACGTAGGGGGCAAGGGTTCAATCCCTGGTCCAGGAAGATTCCCCATGCCATGAGGCAACTAATCCTATGCACCGTTGCAACTGAGCCCATGCTCTGGAGTCCACGAGCCGCAACTACTGAGCCCATGCACTACAATTACTGAAGCCCATGTGCCTACAGCCTGTGCTCTGCAGCAAGAGAAGCCACTGCAATGAGAAGCCTGAGCACCATAACTGGAGAGTAGCCCCTGATCGCCACAACTAGAGGAAGCCTGTTCACAACAATGAAGATCCAGCACAGCCGAAAATAAAAATGAAAATGTGCTAACTCCAGGTGCTCTCCACAGCGCTACCTGGAATGTTCAGCCTCCCTTGGGCTAACTCCTTGTGCTTTGGGACTCAACCCAGCCCTCTAGACTGACCTCCAAGTCATGTTCAGCGCCTCCTCATAGCTCCCGCAGTCCTCTAGTTGCCACAGCTTTCTTCTGTGGTGTCATTTATCTAACCATTGTCATTTACATGTCTGCCTTCCCAACAACGTGTGAACTCCATGAGGGCAAAAATCGTGCATCGCTAATCCCCCAGCCACCACAGAAGAGAGGCTCACCTTGTTGAATGAAAGAATGAACCATGAATCCTACAGAAAGGGTAGAATTCAGCTTTTGCATGGGCAGGCTGTAGCAGCTATTCTTACCATTGAGAGAGGGGTACACAATGTGGAGTGCATAGTAATTGAAGATGGATTCCATCAAATTCACCTGGAGCAGAGAAGCGGCCAGAGCAAAGGAATCAAGTAAGACAAGAATAAAAACAGAAATCCATGGGAAGAACATCTGACTCCCCACTCTGAAAACATCAGCCTGTTATCCCATTTACAAAATAGAGGTTGACAATGACCATCACCATGACACATAAACAGTTCCTCGCTCACAACTCCCAAATCCCAAATCTCTGAACTTCATTCTCCACGGGTGTACACAGGCACATTTTGTGACAAAACATGACTTGAACTGTCCTGGTGCTATTTAGTGGATGGTTGTTTGTTTTTATTCTACCTTATTTTAATGTTTTAAAATTTTATTGCAAAACTATGAGTGTGTTTGATTATAGAATGCTGCCCCAGATCCAGGGGGGGCATGCTCCACAGTACCTCCTAAAAATTCCCAGTTCTGAAACTCATCAGTCTCAAGGGCTTTTGAGAAGAGATTGTGTCCCTGGCATTTGTTATAGTGACATATCCTGAGTGTAATATCTGTGAGACATTTGGTCAAGGTGTCTTACTGAATTCATTGCCCCATTTCAAATTGCAGTCCCCATTAGAGCTAGATGCTATTATCATTCCCATTTTATAGTCAAAGAAACAGGCTCAGAAAGGTTAAGTGATTTGCCCAAGGTCACACAGGTAGCAAGTGGCAGAGCTGATGGGCGAGCCCAGACCCACCGTCCTCCAAAGCTCACACTCTGAACGTTCATGTCCTGCCACTCCTTTTGCCCTTCTTGGATGATTAACTTTCGGATGTGATATCCTGATTCCTGCAAGACTACAGTGCATCTTTTCTGGGATCTCGTTGCTTCTCCTGGAGCCCTCCCATGAAGCTTCTTCCCATGAAGCCCTGGTTGGAGAGGACATTCAAGAAATGCTGAAGGACAACAACTCACATTGAAGAAACCGATGTTGGAGTGCTTCAGTTCCAATTTCAGCTCACTGTGCAGAAAGAGAAGCACAGGTCACCCCACGCTGTGGCTGGTACTTTCTCCCAGGTTCCCCCACCAGTGGGGCGTGTGGTACTTGGGGCAAGGGCATTTCTGGGGGCTGGACACCCAAGGGTTCCTCTGCAATGGGCTTGTGGACTTAAGCCTTTAAGCATGCACTGTGTGGGACTTCCCTGGTGATCCCGTGGTTGAGAGTCCACTTTGCAATCCAGGATTGATCCCTGGTCAGGGAACTAAGATCCCAGATGCCACAGGACGAGTAAGTCCTTGCACCACAACTACCGAGTGATGAAGATCCCACGGGCTCCACCTAAGACCTGACGCAGTCAGAGAAATAAATATGAAGCATCCATTGTGACTTAAGAAGTGACATCGTTAAAATAATGTTCGCTGAGGCTCTTTGATAACTTTAAGAAATTACGATAATGTAAATATTAACCGGAAAAAGTGGAATACAAAAAAAAAAAGTAATGTATGCCTCCAATGATATAAAAATGTATAAAAAATCTGGAAGGAACCATGAAACTATTAATGGTGATGATCTCTGTGTGGCAAAATGATGGGGGATTTTGTCTGTTTTCTTTTAATACTTTGGTAATTTCCAATTTTTCCTTGCCATGAGCATGTGTTACTTTTACAGCATGGCAATAGACAATAAAAATGGGAAAGAGAGGCATCATAAATGATGCTGGCACGTTGACTCCGTCACTATAAAAGCCAAATCTCAACCCCCCCACCTGCCATATTGAACTCCCTCCTCACAGGCTTTCCCTTGGCTGCTGACCTGGTCCCCTTGTTCAGAAATTCTAATTACCCTGGATCAATCTCTGTTTTCTGCTCACAGGGCAGGGGAGTTTTGATAATTCCTCAGTAAAATTATGTGAGGTCCTCATGAATCCTCCTTACTTTGCTGTCTCATACTCTAAGCCCTTGGCTGTCTTCTCTGACACTGCAGAGACCCCCAAGCCATATGCACAAACTTGAATTCCAGGACCTCCAAAAGCCCCAAATACTCATTGTTAACTTTTTATTTCTGTAGTTATTTATTTTAATTTGGCCACTTGGCATATGGGATCTTAGTTCCCCAACCAGGGATCAAACCAGTGCCCCCTGCATTGGAAGCACAGCCTTAACCACTGGACTGCCAGGGAAGCCCAGCTTCTCTTTTTAAAGATCTCTTAAGGAGATGTTCATTTTAACAGGGTCAGGGCGTTCTATGAGCCAACAGCATCTAACCCTGAGACCAGGAATTCCTTCTAGGGAACCCATTGCACGTGTACCTCAGCAGGGAGCAGAGCATAGAGTGGATGAAATGTGGGGCACAGGTGAAGGCTCTGAACAGAGGACACTGCTAGGACAAGTGCCTATTCATCCCCTTCTCTTCCCCAACCCATGGCCTCTTACCTCCCTGTGGTCAATGAACCAGTGATCCTGCTGGAGTTCACATTGATGGTGATGGAGATGTTGGTACTCTAGAGAAGCAAAAGAGGATGATCCAGATTCTCGGCCCATGAAGACATGCTACTGGGTCCAAGAGCGAGAGACAAATCTCCAGAAATAGATACCACAACTAGATGTGGGACATATGAGTGAAAAGCAGCTGCCTAAGGATTATGAGGAGGCAGGAGGCTGGTGGCTCCACAGATGACTTTAAAGAGAGGTGAGCTGAGGTTTCAGACATCTCCATCTTCATGGAAGCATCAGGAAGGGGGAAATAAGCCCAGACTAAAGACACAGAGCATGTGAATGGGGAGACTGTCCATCTGTAAGCAGGCCACCAAAAGTTCAGAGTCCCCAAGCCCTAGGGACATTTAAAGACACCAGTAATTAACATCTATGTTTAATGATTAAGGTTGACCTGTTACAGATGTGGGGTTGAACCAGGTGACCGTATCTGGAGGCTCCATCAAGCCTGTCCTATCTATGATGGTTAGCTGTTCTACCTGAGTCCATTTCCTCTTTCCAGGAGGTAAGATCTTACCTGCAACACCTGAATGAATGTTTGTGGCAACATCACCGAACATCTCCACTTTGAAACCTGATTGATATCCCAGAAGCTTGTGGTAGGAAAAACGGAGCACTGTTTGTGTCCCTACCAAAGGACAGAAGGCTGGCTGCTGCTTAGGCATGCTACTGCTACTGCTAAGTCACTTCAGTTGTGTCCGACTCTGTGCGACCCCATAGACGGCAGCCCACCAGGCTCCGCCGTCCCTGGGATTCTCCAGGCAAGAATAGTGGAGTGGGTTGCCATTTCCTTCTCCAATGCATGAAAGTGAAAAGTGAAAGTGAAGTTGCTCAGTCGTGTCCGACTCTTAGCGACCCCATGGACTGCAGCCTACCAGGCTCCTCTGTCCATGGGATTTACCAGGCAAGAGTACTGGAGTGGGGTGCCAATGCTGCTTAGGCATAGACAAGGTAATTATCAGTTTGAACAGTGGCCAAGAACTATTGAAGATGAACAGGGAAGGGTCTGTGGCAGAGTCGGCTTCAAGTTTCGTAAGACAACCCACTGGACTACATTTCCTAGCTTCCTTTGCAGTTAGGAATGGCCCTGTGACTGAGTTCTGGCCAAAGCAATGTGTGTCACTTCCCGACCTTATCTTGGATTTCCCAGTCTCCAGAACTATGAGAAATAAATTTCTATTTTTTAAGTCAGCTAGTCTATGATACTTTGTCGTGGGAGCCCCAGCTAAGACAGCACTTGACATATATCATATCTGGAACTCCCCTGGCAGTCCAGTGGTTAGGATTCTGCACCTCCACTGCAGGTGTGATCCCTGGTTGGTAACTAACATCCTGCATGCTGAGTGACTCGGCCGAGAAAATGAAGGAAAAAAAAAAGGCGTCATTTTCTTTTGACCCCCATGTTTTCTGGTGAAAAACATGCTGCCATTGGAAAAGTTTTTCCCTTAGGGATAAGGTGGTTTTTTTCTCTTGCTGCTTTCAAGACTTTTTCTTTACCTCTAATTTTTGGAAATTTAATTAATACATGTCTTGGCATAGATTTCTTTGGGTTTATCTAGTTTGGAATGTGCTCAGCATCTTGAATCTGCAGCTTTATCTGTTTCTTGCTGAATCTGGGAAGTTTTCAGCCATTATTTCTTTGAGTACTTTTCAGCCCCTCCCACTTTCTCCTCTCCTGAGATTGATGGCCTGAATGTTAGATCTTTTGTTCCTGAGGCACTTTTCATTTTTTTTCTTCGGTCTGTTTTTTCTCTGTAGTTCAGATTGGGTGATTTCTACTGTTCTATTCTCTAGTTCCCTTATTCTTTTCTCTCTGGAGCTTAGCAATAAGTTAAATGTTAGTCACTCAGCCATGTCGACTCTGGGACCCCATGGACTGTAGCCCGCCAGGCTTCTCTGTCCATGGAATTCTACAGGCAAGGATTCTGGGTGGGTAGCCATTCCCTTCTCCAGGAGATCTTCCTGACCCAGGGATTGAACCCAGGTCTCCCTCTGTGCAGGCAGATTCTTCATCATCTGAGCCACCAGGAAGCTATGGTAAAACAATTATTGTCTGAAAGTTTTCTATTTTACTAGACTTCGTTTTTCTGGTTCTTTGGGTGAAGAAAGGAGGGTTTTATTTTTTGTTTATTTGTTTTTTTGGGCCCCACATACTGCCACACAGTTCTCAGATCTCAGTTCCCTGATCAGGGATTGAAACTGCAATCCCTTCATTGGAAGCAAAAAAACTAGAGGGGATTTTGATAGGGATCGTGTTGAGTCTGTGAATGAATTTGGACAATATTGCTATTTTAAAAGTTCTTTAAATTTTATACTTTCTTTAAAAAGGTAATTTGATGATTTTTATTTATAACATTTTAAATAGGTTTATGCAGGAGACACAAGAGACGAATATTTGATCCCTGGGTTGGGCAGATCCTCTGGAGTAGGAAATGGCAACCTACTCCAGTACTCTTGCCTAGAAAATTCCATGGACAAGGGAATCTGAGGGCTATAGTCCACGCGGTTGCAGAGGGTCTGACATGACTTAGCAACTAAACAGCAACAACAACGCTTTAAATTAAATAAATTTTTAATTTAAGTAAATGTAACAATGAGGAAGCTAAAAATTTCCACCTCAGCTGGAGTGAATGACTTTTAAGGTTTCTTGCAACTCTGACAATGTTATGATTTGATTAGCTGTATCAGGAAGCTTGGCTGTTCAGACCAAGTGTGCAAGACCCACTCACAACACACCAGAAATAAATAACCTTCAGCTACTTTAGCTGTGTAGTCTCCCAGTCCTTTAGCCAAGGGAGGGGCTTCTACCCATAGCAAACATGACCTTTTATTGCCCTGGACAGATTCAGACTTACCGCCCTGATTTGGAAGAGGGGCTTGCGGCCAGCAGACTTGGGCCACAAGTCTTCATCCAGAACGAAGGCCTGGATGTCCATCACTGGCATGAACGTCACATTTCCGGGAGTAAATGTCAGGAATGGAGCTGATTCAGGTGATGTCTCAAGCTCTAGTTCCATATTAGGATACAACCTGGCCAGCTGGAAAAATAGGGCAGATACTAGGGGAGGGTACGAGACAAACAGAGGGACCCTGAGCTGTATTAGGGAAGGCCAGATGGGCAGAACCCCCAAGACTCAAGTCTTCAAAGGCCCTAAACTGGCAGTGGAAAATCATAGGATGGTGGGAATTTTATATAATTTTACATGTATATATATAAATATATTAAGTTAAAAAATATATATAGTATATCAAATGGTTAATGTAGCAATTTAGTTGATAAGAAATACAAATGGCTATAAATAAATGCATACATGTTAAAATTCAATAGTAATGGGGATATGCACACAAAATGTAGTTTCACATTATTCCATGAAAATGGCCAAAAATTTCATACATGTGACAATATCCAATTTAGGAGAAAAGACACTCAAAATAATGAGAGAAAAAATTAGCGAATATTCTCAAAATATTTGTTAGTAGGCAATTATATTTTCAGAACTCTTTTTCAGTGGATGGCTTTATGGTTGGAAAGAGCACTTTGATAATGTATCAGAATGGGTAGAAATACACAATGGGCAAGCTCCAGTAACAGTGGATGGTCACTGTACTGCCTCCTACACTGTGTTGACTAGCATGCAAGTTTGGGGCCAGAGCTGAATTGCCTGGCTCAAGAGAGGGGAGGCTGAGAACTCTTCTCCACTCTGCTCCTGCTACTTTTCAGCTCTGCTCTACATAAACAGCAAACAAATAGTGATTGTTGGTCTAGACCCCAGTTATTAGCCTGCCCAATATGTCCCATTTGCACCCTGGAAGAATCCTGAATATTTGTCCTGGCTGAGTGTTATCTCCCATTTGATGACGACCAACCCAGCAGCAACTTAGTGGGGGCAGGTACTAGAGTTGTTCCATTTGATAGATGAAGAAACTGAGGCCCAACAAGATTGAGTTCCCAAGACAGGAAGCAGCAGATCCCAGATTCAAACACAGGCAATCTGAATCTGGATCCTGTGTCTTTATGCCTCCGGAAGTCAGAGAATGATGGAAATTTTGAAGCAAAAAAAATCTTAATAACTTACTTAATAGCTTACTTTTATCCACTGTGTTAATAAGCTGTTTGTTTGGAGAAAGTTTATGCACAGCTCGTAGATGTCCACACACAATCTCAACATTTGGCCCATGTCAATGGGCTTGTCCTAAGGTCTTACCTGAGGAATAATGGCCCAGAATGAGCTGGTATGCAGCTGGATTGGGAAGTTCAAGGGAATCTGCAGCACACCAAGCAGGAAGCCACTTGAGAAGCAGGACGCCAGAGTAGTTAGAGGCGTGGACTTGGAGGTCAGGCAGCGGGGCCTCAGATGCTGCTTCCGCCAGTTTTTGGCTGACTTATGGTTGATAAACTTCGTTAGGTTCTGTATCTGAAAAAGCAGGATGATCATAATAGCACTTGTACAGGGTGTGCGAGGACTGAACGAGATATTCTAAAGGTAAAGAGCTAAGTGCAGGGCCTGGAACATAGGAAGGGCTTAATAAATGTCTGTGATTGTTATTCATCACTTCTCAGGATTCTCCCCTAAAGGGCCAACAAGAGCTGGTAACCACCACAGTCTGGATTTAATGTGCTTTCAGATATGGCTTTCTCCTACCCCAAACTCTTTTTCTGGCCAGAAGTCTCTCATGGTGCTATTCTCTACCCATGCCTTGGACTTGTTCATCTTTCCGCTTGGCGAGCCCTGCCTATACCTGTCAACAGCACACCTTCCTCCATCTCTTCCCCCTTCAAGATCCTCACCCTTGGGACTTCCATGGTGGTCCAGAGGCTAAGACTCTATGCTCCCAATACAGGAGGCTCAAGTACGATTCCTGATCAGGGAACTAGACCCCAAATGCCACAACTAAAAATCCCGCATGCTGCAACTGATATCTGGGGCAGCTAAGTAATCAAATATTAAAAAGAAAGATTCCCACTGTTCATTTGGGCTGCTGGGAGTTGGTGATGGACAGGGAGGCCTGGCGTGCTGTGGTTCATGGGGTCACAAAGAATCGGACATGACTGAGCGGCTGAACTGATACTGATTGTTGTTGTTCAGTCACTAAATTGTCCGATTCTTTGGGACTCCATGGACTACAGCACTTCAGGCTTCCTTGTCCTTCACTATCTCCCGCAGTTTGCTCAAACTCATGTCCATTAAGCTGGTGATGCTATCCAACCATCTCATCCTCTGTTGCCCTCTTCTCCTGCCCTCAATCTTTCCCAGCATCAGGGTCTTTTCCAGTGAGTCAGCTCTTCGCATCAGGTGGCCAAACTATTGGAGCTTCAGCTTCAGCATCAGTCCTTCCAGTGAATATTCAGGGTTGATTTCCTTTAGGGTTGACTGGTTTGATCTCCTTGCTGTCCAAGGGACTCTCGAGAGTCTTCGCTAGCATCAGTTCTTTGGCGCTCAGCCTTCTTTACAGTCCAACTCCATTTAGCACTTATCACACTGGTGATAAGTGCACTGCTCGACTGGGAGCTATGAGGGTGCCCTGCTCAGACCTCCCTTCACAGGCATAAGCTGTGAGCAAAGTAGCTGGTTGACAGGCCCCCACATTCCCTGCCTCACACTCAGGCCTCACACCATTCATGCTGGGACCACCCTCTCCCAGACAGCTCCCAGCCCCTGACTGGGCACAGCCCACGTGGTAGAACTGGAGAATTTTCTCAGATTTCAGGATTCGAGGGGATTGCTTAAGATGTGTCAAACTGAAAGTCACAATCAAGGCTTCATTTGCTTACTGCGAGAGAGGAAGCAAGAGAGTAAACAGGAAAGGGCACTGGCCCCGCTGTGTCCCCCTTTTCCCTGTGGCAGGACATAGGATACCATCGTGGACCCAGTGGGAGCTGGTGGAGGAGACAGGGAAGGACCAGGAGGCCAAAAAGAAAAAGTACTGACTATTGAGTCAAACTGGAGAAAGCTGTCTTCAAGGCCCCCAGGAAGGGATCTCAGCTGAAGTTACCCACCCACCCCCCCCCCCCCCGCCATCCACAAATAGGCCTCTGAACGGGACGTATCAAGGCTAGGAATGCAGATTGACAGGCGAGGCACGGGCTTGAGTCCTTAAGGGTACCTCCCTCTGGAAACTAGCAAACACTGGCCATGAACCAAGTCTGGACTGGGTGAGACCTGCCAGGTAAAGCTTAATGTAATTGCCACAGGCAGACCTGAAAGATCACACATAGGATTTCTTTCACCTTGGAGCCAGACTCCTCTGACGCCCGCCTGATACACACGCCTCTAATAAGCAAGCTTGGTGCTGTGGCTCCCCTTCGGCTTAGCTGAGACTTAGAGACACAGCAGCGCTTCTGCTGCATCTGCCTGCCTTCCCTTTGCTTCACAGCTATCTCAGGTGGCTCAGATGGTAAAGTGTCTGCCTACAATGTGGGAGACCCAGGTTCGATCCCCGGATTGGGAAGATCCTCTGGAGAAGGAAATGGCAACCCACTCCAGTACTCTTGCCTGGAAAATCCCATGGACGGAGGAGCCTGGTAGGCTACAGTCCATGGGGTTGCAAAGAGTCGGACACGACTGAGTGACTTCACTTCAAGGGCTCATCCCACCTGCTCCATCCTCCAATGCCCGTTATCTCCCCAGGTGTTTTCCTAATAAATCTCTTATAAGTCTGAGGTTGTCTTGGCATCTGCTGCTTGGAGTACTTGATACAACACACAAGAGCCTGTGTTATTTTTTGAAAATACTATCGAGACTTCACTGGCGGTCCAGTGGTTAAAACTTCAAGTTCGAAATCCAGGGGGTGCCGGTTCGATTCCTGGTCGGGGACCTAAGATCCTGCATGTCGCACGGGGCAGCCAAAAATAAAAATTGAAAAAAAAATCATACCGCTACTATAGCTAACATACATACATGCATCAGACTCCAAGTTCTTACAGGCTATCTCATATAATCCCTGGGGAATAGGCACACTTGGGATTCACACGCACAAAAGGGAAACTGAGGCACGGCCTGGATTCAGACCCCTATTTGGGAGGCTCCAAATGCCACATTCTTCTCCTGGCTCCCCAGAGCACTCACAGTGGATCTACTGTCCCATCTGATTTTCTCTCCGGGGACCCCCAGCCTCTTCCCTCCCCTACTCACATGCTTATTTTGGATGGTGAATTTCATCTGCCCGGCCTGATGGTAAACCCTGCTGGCCGTGTTGAAGACATATTCGGAGACGGCAAAGTAGATCATGTGGTCGTGTTTCTGGGGCAGCATGATGGGTGGAGCATCGAAGGGGACTGAGGAGTTCCAGTTTCTGCCGAAGAATTCACCCTGCAGACAGAAGGACACATTGGCCACCAGGGTTCCTACCAGAGAAAATGTCAGGCCCGGGAGGCGGCTGGGCTGGCGATTCCTCTCTAGACTGTAGGGCTGGTGTCTTGGTAGATTCATCTGGCCCCACAGTATGAAGGCCCTAGCAGCTACCTGAAATTCACCTGTTGTAGACTGTTTTCTTTGGGTGGGAGCTGTGTCCTGTGTTCTTCCAGGCCCAGGATGCAGGAGAGGGAGCACTGCCCAGGGAAAAGTATGGACTCTGGAGCTTAACTGTTTGGTTTTGGATCCTGGCCTGCCACTTACTTGCTCTGGGATCTTGGGTAAGTCTCCGACTTCTTTGTGCCTCAACTCCCTCACCTGAAAAATGGAGATGATGTGGGACTTCCCTGGTGGTCCAGTGGTGAGGAATCCGCCTTGCAATGCAAGTGATGAGGGTTCGATCCCTGGTTGGAGAACGAACACCCCACATGCCATGGGGGCAACTAAGCCCATTCGCCATAACTACGGAGCCTGCGCTCTGGAGTGCTCATGCTCTGACTAGAGAGCCTGTGTGCTGCAGGGATAGACCCCGCACGCTGCAGCAAAGATCCCATGTCCTGAAACGAAGACCAACACCGCCAAAAACATTAATTAAAAAAATTTAAAAAGTGGGGATGCTAATGGTTTCTACTTCATAGAGGCGGTATGAAATTTACGTGCATTAACATTTGTATGGGCTTCCCTGGTGGCTCAGAGGTTAAAGTGTCTGCCTGGAATGCGGGAGACCTGGGTTCGATCCTTGGGTCAGTAAGATCCCCTGGAGAAGGAAATGGCAACCCACTCCAGTACTCTTGCCTGGAGAATCCCATGGAGGGAGGAGCCTGGTGGGCTACAGTCCATGGGGTCGCAAAGAGTCAGACACGACTGAGCGACTTCTCTTTCACTTTTCACTTTCACTTTCACTAACGTTTGTACAAATACTTAAAATAGCACTTGGCTTATAGTGAGAGGAGCTTCCCGAGGTGGCGCTAGTGGTAAAGAATCTGCCTGCCGAGGCAGGAGACATAGGTTTGCTCCGGAAGATCCTCCGGAGGTGGGCATGGGAACTCATTCCAGTATTCTTGCCTGGAAAATCCCATGGACAGAGGAACCTGGCGGACTACAGTCCATAGCGTTGTGAAGAGTCGGACATGACTGAAGCGACTTAGCATGCACACTCAGAGTAAAAAGCATGTAAAGAAAGTGTGAAGTTGCTCAGTCGTGTCCAACTCTTTGCCCCATGGACTGTAGCCTACCAGGCTCCTCTGTCCGTGGGATTCTCCAGGCAAAACTACTGGAGTGGGTTGCCATTTCCTTCTCCAGGGGATCTTCCCAACCTAGGGATCGAATCCAGGTCTCCCAAATTGCAGGCAGACACTTTACCGTCTGAGCCACCAGGGAAGCCCTGTAAGTGTTAGGTGTTAGTTAAATAAATAAAACTGGAGAAGGGTGACACTCCAGGACCTGTCTCAACAAGGGTTGTGGGAAAGACCAGAATGAAGACAGAGTGTATTCTTTTCCTACTGCTGCTGTAACAAATGACCATAATCTTAGTGGTTTAAAACAGCAGAGACTGTAGTCCTTCACGTTTCTGGAGGTTAGAAGTTAAAACTCAAGATGTTGGCAAGTCTGCCTTCTTGAGGCTTCTGGGGTGTATCTGCTTCCTTTTCTACCCTGTAGAGGCCACCTGCATTCCTTAGCTTCTGGACCCTCCCTTTCATCACTCTGACCTTTAGTTCCAAGCTCTTGTTTCTGTTGTCACATTGCCTCCTGTCCTTTATCACCTACCCCCTTATAAGGGGCTTCCCTGGTGGCTCGGATGGTAAAGCATCTGCCTGCAATGCAGGAGACGCAGGTTCGATCCCTGGGTCGGGAAGATCCCCTGGAGAAGGAAATGGCAACCCACTCCGGCACTCTTGCCTGGAAATCCCCACAGTCAGAGGAGCCTGGGGGCACAAAGAGTCGAACTCGACTGAGTGACTAAGCACAGCACATGATGACAGCAACGTGAAAGTGAAGTGAAGTCACTCAGTCGTGTCCGACTCTGTGACCCGGTGGACTGTAGCTCACCAGGATCCTCCGTCCATGGGATTCTCCAGGCAAGAATACTGGAGTGGGGTGCCATTTCCTTCTCCAGGGGATCTTCCTGACCCACAGATCAAACCCAGGTCTCCTGTATTGCAGGCAGACGCTTTAACCTCTGAGCCACAGCTAGCCTACTAATCCAGGATAATCTTGTCATTTCAAGATCCTTCATTTAATTAAACATTTTACCGTATATTTCAAAATCCCATTTGCCATACACAGTAAAATGTTCAGATTCTGAGGACTGGGACACGGACATCTAAGGGAGACATTTTTCAGTCTACTAAGGGAGTAAGGCAGGGAGTAATAATACTGTACCCATACACATACTACATGCCAGGCACTTGGCTATGCACATTATACACATCTCACGTAATCCCTGTAGTCACTTTATGATATAGGCTATTATTATTCAAATTCCATGGAGGCTCAGAAAAGTTAAGTAATTCTCCCAAGATTCTTCAGCACATAAGTGCTAGGGTCTTCTGGATTCCAGACAGATTTTTTTTTTTTTTTTTCCAGACAGATTTACTATGCTGGTTCAGAGACCTCATCTTGGGTTTTGTTCTGCCATGTGTGCTGTGTATCACATCTTCCCACTGTGGGCACTGGTCAGGGACATGGACTGACAAGCAGATGGTCTGGAGGAGAGGAGAAGCCAACTCTGAGAGGGAGAACTGGATTTCTGCCAGTCCCCGGCTCCAAGGCCCTTTCTCTACAGCCCCTTACCTTGAAGGGTGTATCCAGGCCTTGGAAGGTCACCTGGGGAGCTCCTACTAAACGGTAGTCAATGCCGGCAATCTGGTCAATCATTGAGGTGACTATGAGCAGGAAAGAGACAGTATTATGAACAAGGGAGCCAAACACAGTTGTTCAAGTTGTGCATTGTGCAAATCTATGGAGCTCTTTTCCCATATAGTCTTTGGAGAGTGAAAATGGGGTTGGTGCTGATCAATGGTAACTTCAGTCACAAAGAGAGTGAGTGCTTCATAACCTCATTCATTCAATATTTATTGAGTACTTGCTATATACCAGGCACAATGAATGCAAGAGGCTGATGAAACAGGTTAGTAGGAGAGTCAAAGTCTCTGTTCTTCTGGAGCTGGCAATCCAGAAGGGAAAAAAAGAGAAGTATTTGAGCAAATAGATATAAAGTCACAACTCTTCTAGGTAGCATAAAGTCACAGGATGATGCTAGCCATATAAAGGGGGTGAAACGGGGGATATAGAGTCAGAGGAGGTTTTGCTTGGGCCGAGATCTGAAGGAGGAATAGGTGTCAATTGGTTGGCAGGGCAGGCAGAAGGGGGGACTCGGGGAAGGATGTTCCTGGCAAAGGGAACGACACATGCAAAGATCTTGTAGAAGTATGGGACATGGTGTATTAGTGGAATCACAGGGACCCATGTGGCAGCCAAGTTGCCCAGAGCAAGATGAAGCTGGCAGTCAGGCCTGCCCATGGGATGCTGTATCACCCACTGCGGGGTTGATATTCTGATAGTCAGGGGAGTCTTTGATGGCTTTAAGAAGAAGGGAGGATCTGACCTGATGTATGATTGTACAAGGTCCTTTGGATGCCGGATGGGCAAGGCTCAGGGGTGCATGGGAATCTCAGAGCACCCCTGTTTTGTTCAAGCAGCCAGTACAGAGTCAGCATGTGATTCTCCCATGTATTGGTAATCCTTTGCTCACTGGTGCACCCAGCAGGTTGCTGAGTCCCCACCCTCGATCACCTTATGCCCCCGTCTCCAGACAGCAGACCCTCATATGTCCAACCATGTAGGATGGAGAAATACTCGATGGGGAAAATTCTCCCAGGGTTCTTGGGAGATGATGGTGATGGTTCCAGGGGTACTGTGTGCCACGGCACCTGACAGCACCCAGAGAAGAGAAGAAGGCTGCAAACCTGGCAGAGTGCGGAGATAGGGCTCCAGGCGGGAGGCTGCTGACTCCTTGACCATTTTGCAGATCTGCCGAAGTGGACGAGACAGCCACGTGAGTCCTTCCACATCTCTCTCCCAGACCATGTCCCTGCCCACTTCCTCACTGCCACTTCAGGAACCGTGGGTCATATGCCCGCCCTGTAGGCAGGTGAGTGGAGGGGAGGGAGAATATGGTGAAAATGGAGACAAGACCTCCATCAACCACAACACTTGGTCACTGCCCATTTGTGTTTGCCCAGCTTAAGTTCCTAGACTTTTCTGGAACCCTCATTAAAAGCAGATGGTGGTCAAGTCAGCACTTCCCTGAAGTCTGCTCTTGCCATGGTCTTCAATTCAATGTCTTGGTTGCTAAGTGCCCAGAAGTGCAGTATGCATTTATTAGACAGCAGAGGTTGGTGGGGGGAACTTCCCTGGCGGTCTAGTGGTTAAGACTTCGCCTTCCAATGTATAGGGTGTGGTTGGGGAGCTAGGATCCCACATGCCTCCTGGTCAAAAAGCCAAAGTATAAAACAAAAGGCAATATTGTAACACATTCAATAAAGATTTTAAAAGTGGTCCACATCAAAAAATATTTTAGAAAAGAGAAAAGAGACAGAGGGATCAGAGGGACAAAACAGAAAAGCTTCTAGGTGCAGGAGGCAGCTCTTATATCAGAGGCTCCACCGCCCCATCTTCCTGCTCCTTTGCCATCTCTTCCTACTGGGATTCCTTGCCATCTGGGATTAGCGGATCTGTGAAGGGGCTCCGTGCCTGGTCTGCAGGCAGTACTCAGTAGGGCCACCAGAGGGCGCCCCAAAGCACAGCCAGGAGAACTCCGTTCCTCAGCCAGCCACCCAGTTTCCTCCTCCGTGTCAAGAATGGGAGAGACCAGAAGTTGGAAGCTTGTCACTTCCTAACGTTAGCCATATCTATACTATTTCTATGAATTTTCCCTTCTTACCTGTTAAAGTAATTAATATTTCTTTTATAGTGAAAGTGAAAGTGAAGTTGCTCAGTCGTGTCCGACTCTTTGCGACCCGCTGGACTGTAGCCCAATAAGCTTCTCCATCCATGGGATTCTCCAGGCAAGAATACTGGAGTGGATTGCCATTTCCTTCTCCAAGTGGCCTTTTAAAAACTATATAGTCACTTAGTCATGTTAGACTCG
Source organism: Bos taurus (assembly GCF_002263795.3). Taxonomy (NCBI): domain Eukaryota; kingdom Metazoa; phylum Chordata; class Mammalia; order Artiodactyla; family Bovidae; genus Bos; species Bos taurus. Next base: position 67,302,129 of record NC_037340.1, on the reverse strand, counting down.
TGACCCCATGGACTGTAGCCCGCCAGGCTCCTCTGTCCATGGAATTCTCCAGGCAAGAATACTGGAGTGGGTTGCCATTTCCTTTTCTGGGGGATCTTCCTGATCTAGGGATCAAACCCCGGTCTCCTGCACTGCAGACAGATTCTTTACTGTCTGAACCACCAGGGAAGCCCCTAAAAACTATAGACGTTTAATAAAAAATACAGAAAACTACCACTGTTTTCAAAGGGAAACTGTTACCCTTGGCATAAACAGGATATACCTGGGGAAAAAAGTGGGAAAAGCCACTCTGCAAGGTGGGCTAGATATAGCTGCCCACAAGATAATGCCCCTTCTTTGTTAAAGGAAAGTGTTCAGCACATATTAGCCCTAAATGGAGACTTCCCCTTTGACATGAAAGAGAAAAGGGACCGCATAGGGAATCCCTTGTTCATTTTATCATTCTGCATAATTTAAATGATTATGGGGGAGCTGTCCCCACTTTGGGAACCACTGTTTGATGCAAACTCCAAGTCAGCCTGTGTCTGGTGCACCTGGCCTGGCTTCTCCTGAAGCAGAGGGTACGGGCAGCGCACCCGGGCAGCCAGCCCTTCCAGGCCTGCATCCATCCACCCCCAGCCCCTCTCTCTGCAGAGCCACCTGGGGCTTTGCACTCACAGCCCCATGGAGGCCGGTCAGTGACTGCATCCTTGAAAACTGTTCTTGTGCTTAGCCTCTCTGACACCTGCCCCGCTTCCCACTGGACACATGGCTCCCGGATTTTTCTGGCCCATGTTTCCTGTGTTGGTAGGGCAGAGACCACCCTTGCCTCTGGCCTCAACATGCTGCACAGGGCTACAGAAGCATACATGTCTATGAAAATAAGCTTGCCCTCCCCCTTTTTTAAGCTTGCCCCCTTTACCTAGCTGCTCTTCTGTACTAGGCACTGGTCAGTGCCTGTAGCTATGATGTTGTATGGTCCTCACAATAGCCCTCCAAGGTAGGTGCTACGATTCTTTCTATTATTTTTTTGGCTGCACCTCACGGCATGCAGAACTTCCCCAATTAGGGAAGGAACCTGCAGCCCCGCCCCCTGCAGTGGAAGTGGGGAATCTTAATCACCGGCCCACCAGGGAAGCCCTATTTCTATTTTATAGATAAAAATCCTAAGGTCCAGAGAAGTTAGGCCAGTTAACCAAGGCATCACAGCCAGCAAAGTGGCAGAGCTGGGATTTAAACCCAAAGTATCTGCTTACAGAGTTCATGCGCTCAACAGTCCTCACTGTTGAAGGAGGTGAAACCCAGTTGGGAAATGACTCTGGAACAGTAATAACGTGAGTCCTCTGAACACACCCAGTGTACCTCTATCTAATCAAATCCTCAGAGCTCCCTTCAAAATAGGGGTTATTGTCTCCATTTAACCAATGAGGAAACTGAGACTCCAGGGGGGTCCCTCAATTTGCCCGAAGATACACAGAGGGGAAATGGAAGAGGTACCTCTTTGCCTCTAAGACCAAGGCTTTTTGTAGAGGTGAGAGATACCAAGGGCTGACCTCACTGCTGTTTTCAATGTGGTGCATTTTATCGGATCAGGATAGGGAACATTATTTGAGAAATATTTTCCTCTATTTGAGATAAGAAAGATATCCTAGGTTTTCTCCCTGAAACTCTTAGATTTATTTTGGCATTTAAATCCTTAGACCAAAAAAAAAAAAAAAAATAAATAAATAAATAAATAAATAAATAAATCCTTAGACCAAAAAATAAAAATAAAAAATAAAAAAATAAATCCTTAGACCACCTGGAGTTGATTTTTGTATATGGTGTGAGGAAAGGATTTAAAGTCACTTCTCCATATCTAACATTATTTATAACAAAGATATCACTCTATCAGTTCCAAATGCCAATTTAGCATGTGTGGTTATACAAATCTGGGAAAGCCTTGACATTTTCCTTTACATCATGAATGAAGAAGCTTTTGCTAAGCAAATTCCAATGACAACATATTTAAGAGCCAAGACTGTGTCTACACACCAAACGTGTACATGCCGATGATCTGCGTGTTAACTACAAATCTGCTCATCCTTTTGTTTACCTTTTGTTCCAAGATGTTTTTGACATTGTTTTCAATTCTTTCATGGAAGAGGTTCAGGATCCAGCTGGAGAAAAGAGGAAATCAGGTCAGAGCCCACTTTATGATTAGCTGAGACTCCTAAGAGAGGGCTAGTGCTGGCACTAGTGGTAAAGAAACTGCCTGCCAAGGCCGGAGACACAGATGTGGGTTGGATTCTTGGGTCGGGAAGATCCCCTGGAGGAGGGCACCGGCAATCCACTCCAGTATTGTTGCCTGGCGAATTCCATGGATAGAGGAGCCTGACCAACTACAAGTCCAGGGAGCCCTAAGGAGCTGGACACAACTGAGTGACTAACACTTTCACTTTCACTTCCCGAGAGAAGGGTTACCCATGGATCTGAGCTTTCCCATGTGCTATTCCAAGAAGGGACCTGGCCAGATGAATTTGATCCGAGGGATGGTGACCATAGTATGCTGCTAAATCAGAAATATAGGTGAGAGTAGGCTAGTTAGGGGTGTGGTATTAACTATACACATCAACATCGCCAATATTCTTTTCCTTCCACAAAATCCACTCATTTCCTATTTCCAGTCCTGGTGGTTCAGTGGGACTAACCCTACTCCTAACCCCTAGGTCTAGAGGTGGGCCCTAGACCCTGGCTCAGCCAGTAAGAGTCCAAAATGATTGATCCAAGGAATGGTCTTGTCACCGCACATTGACCAACAAGAACTTGGTCAAAGTTCTTATTGGCCAATGCTCTACCTGGAGCCCTATGGAAAAGGTTGCTCCTGCTTGCTGAGATGGTGGGCTCTAACTGACAAGGAAACCTGGCTTCCTGAGACCATCTCTGCCACTCTAAGAGTGGAGGACCCTGTCTGAGACTGAGCAGACCTAGACCCAGGAGACAGAGAGATTCCTGGCAATATCAAACACCTAAGCCAATCGCAGCTTTGGCTTCCTCCGTGGACTTTTGGGGCTTCCCTGGTGGTTCAGTGGTAAAGAACCTGCCTGCCAATGCAGGAGATGTGCGTTCAATCCCTGGGTGGGGAAGATCCCCTGGAGGAGGAAATGGCAACCCACTCCAGTATTCTTGCCTGGGAAACCCCATGGCCAAAGGAGCTTGGCGGGCTACGGTCTATGGGGTTGCAAAATCCTCTGACATGACTTAGTGACTGAGCATGCACAGACTTTTTAGGTATATGTGAGCCAGTCAAGTCCATTCTCAATGCTTAAACACCTGAGTTGAATTTCTGTAACTTGCAACTTAAAGGAGGCTGGCGAATTTGTATGTCAAAAATTTTAAAGATTTCTTGGGGAGAAGGAACGGTGGACCGAGAAGAATAAGAATGGATATGAATAATCTTCTTAGAAAACATGAAATACGTGGCTCTTAAGGATGCACAACATTATTCACAATATAGCACTCACTAAAACTGAGACACTGTTACCTTTCAGATTGGCAAAAAGCTTAATCTCTGATGATCTGCCCGTGATGGCGATTGTACTTTCTTACCTTGCTAATGGATGTGAAAACTAGCAAGTCCCTTGGAGGGCAGTTTGTTGGTAAATATTAAAATTAAAAAATGCACATACCAATTTAAGAATAAATCCTAGAGTTTATTTGACCAGGTATAAAATGATGTTATTCCCCAAGGTTATTCTTCTAGCATTATTTATAGTAACAAATGACAGGAAGAAACCCTCACTCCCAAACTAAAAATGTATTTATAGAGGACTAACTATATATGTTTTGAAAAGTTAAAGTGTTAGTTGCTCAGTCGTGTCTGACTCTTTGCAACCTCATGGGCTGTAGCCTACTAGGCTCCTCTGTCCATGGAATTCTCCAGGCAAGAAGCTCCCCTGCCAACTCCATTCTGCTCTTCTCTGTGTCCTGGAGGGCTGATGTCTAGAGATTCATCTCCCAAACTCTCTTGCTCTCTGGCTGCTGGTTGTTTTGGCTAATCGGAGGCACAGGCAGGAAGGAGAGAGGAGATGGGGTGCTTATACCAGGCGCCTCCCTGTTGGACACTACAGTCCGGTCCCCTGTCCCCTCCTCTGAGATTTCAGTTCTTTCCGGCTCTGGTAACTCCCTTGCCCCCTTGCCTCCCTTGCTGAACACTCCTTCATCCTGCCCACACTCGAGTTAATATTCCCCTCTTGTTTGCCACTGACTCTTGTCAGTTAAGCCTTTCGAGTTGCCCTCTGTGTCCTGTTGGGATCAGTGATGAAGTGCCAACCCAAACACAGTGAGAGGCTGTCACCCCACAGACCACCACCGTTCATTCCATATTCACTGAGCGGACCCTCCAGGGAAATCACTTTGAAATGCGGGCTTACCTTGAAAGACAGTCTTGCCCAGGCATTGGCAAACTGTTTCTTAAAGGGCCAGATTGTCAATACTTTTGGCACTGCATGCCAAATGGTCTCTGCCAACTACTCAACACTGCTGTTGTCAGACTAAAGCAGTCCTGGACGAATGGGCATGGCTGTGTTCCAGTGAAACTTTGCTTACTGGTGGCTGTGACTTCCCTAGTAGTCTAGGGGCTAAGACCCCATGTTCCCAATGCAGGGGGCCCAGGTTCAATCCCTGGTCAGGGAACTAGATCCCATGAATCGCAACTAAGAAGTTGCTTGCCACAACTAAAGATCCCACGTGCAACAAAGATCAGTGATCCCACATGCAGAACTAAGACCTGGTGCAGCTAAATATACAAATGAATATTTAAAAATAGATAAATTTAAGCAATGGTTGGCAGGTGGATTTGGCCCCTAGGCCTTACTTAGTTCATTGACCTCTGATCTTGATGGATCCTCAGTATTGCTCTTATGTCCCATCGGAGGCATCCCTTGGGTGAGCTGGATGCTGAGGCAGCTCTGACAATCTCCAGCAGGTGTGTTTGGGGGTCACTTACCTTATGTGTCCAGAAATTTCAATGCTGACATGGCCGATGAAGTTGTGGCAGTGGGTCACGGAGACAGTGGGTCGCCCAGACTGGTCCTTGTCCAAGTTCAGAGAAACCAAGACGGACATGCCATCCACACTCAGATCAAATGTGCCATGTAAGGTGCTGGGTGGGAGAAATGAGAAGCAAAGGGTATAGAGTCAGTCACCTCCCAGAAGATGAGCCAAGCTTATGCAGAACCAGGTTTGTCTCTCAATCCCCACCAACTAGTTGTGGGTCCTGAGTCTCAATTTTTAAACTTCCCAGGTGGGGTAGTAGTAAAGAATCTGCTTGTCAATGCAGGAGACATAAGAGTCTCGGGTTCCATCTCTGGGTCAGGAAGATCCTCTGGAGAAAGAAATGGCAACCCATTCCAATATTCTTGCCTGGAGAATCCCCATGGACAGAGGAGCCTGGTGGGCTGCAGTCCATAGGGTTGCAGAGTTCGGACACGAGCGGTTTAGCATGCACACATAGCTGGTGTCGAGTATTTGCTGTGTGCCGGGCACACTGCTAAATGCCTTATAACTGTTATTTTATATAAGCTGCAACTGCACCTATGAGATGGATTATTATTGACCCCATTTTACAGATAATGAAACTAAGGCTTAGGGATGATCAGATCTGTGTCATTTATTGACTGGAGTGGTTTCAGCCCAGAAAGGGAATTCCACTGGGGGAGGACATTTTGTTTTGTGTTATGCAGTCTCTAAGTCGTGTCCACCTCTTTTGCAACCGCATGGAGCCCAGCAAGGCTCTTCTGTCCCTGGGGCAAGAATACTGGAGTGGGTTGCCGTTTGTTTCTCCAGGGGATCTTCCCAACCCAGGGATCAAACCTATGTCTCCTACTTGGCAAGTGGATTCTTTCCCACTGAGCCACCAGGGAAGCCCAGGAGAGGATATGACCTTGCCCAAAGTTGAGACACAGTCTAACGCCAGTACTACTCACATGAAAGACTTTTTCACCTTCCAGTTCCCACTGACAGATACATGGTTATTGGACAAGGAGGCTTTGATACCCTGTCTTGGGTGTAGACTCAGCTGGGAGTTCCGGAGTAAGAAGTGATGGATCCTCATTCTAGGGAAGGAAGACAGATCATGAGACTCAGAAAAACCAGGGGCACTTCAGTCCTCTAAATGAATCTTGAGAGTCCCCTTCAGCCTCTCACACTCTTTTCAAGTTTACCAACTTAAACCAAAAAGGACAAATCATTTCATTCACATCCTTCATGGTCTGCTCAGGTTTTACCTCCTCCAGGAAGCCTTTCTTCCCCAAGCTTCCAAGACCAAAGACCTTCCTCTTGCCTCTGACACCCACCCTCACGAGCTGCCCTTGTCTATCTTACTGGATTCTCACCACCTTGAGGACCTTGTGGATGGTCTGCCCCTGCCCCCGTGCCGTCTGCCTGCCTTTCTGTAGAAAAACTTTAGTCAAAGAATACATTTAATTGGAGAAGTGAGAAAACACAGAAACAAAGGAAAATAGTCAAACCAGAACAAACAAGAATACTTTAGTCATTAAAGAAAAAACCTTTAGTTCCTGCTCAAGGGCTTTAGATAATATTCTGAGCCATGTCCTTTGAGCCGTTTTGTATATAGTGAAACCCCCACTATGTGGAAGAAGTTAACCACATGATGGCCAGAAGGTAGCTATGACGTAATTCCAAGAATCAGCCTCCAAGAAATGGGAACAAACCAACTCTGTAACTATAGACTAATTTTACTTAAAAAGAGTCAAGATGATGCTGATCAGACCACTGAATGGCCAATTCCAGGATGACTGGCGGAGCTGACTGTGCCGCTTCTGCATGCAGCCCGGTCCCTCCACCTACACACCCCTGAAACTCTTGCCCACTGATTGGCAGTGGGGAGTTGGCCTTTGGAACTGACTCCACCCTCTCCTTTGTTTGCGGCCTCTGAAATAGCACAAACTTTCCTTTCCACCAAACTTTCCCCTTTCAAATGGCAAGCATCTGGATCTCACTTGTGTAACACTGCGAGCTGGCTTTGCATCGTGTATCCTTCAGCTTCCCTTTTGTATTCCCACCCTAACCCACTTGGAATACAAATAAGAGCTCACTATTTAGATCCTGGGACCTGTGGGGCATACATATGAGAAATATGCTGTAGACACACTTTTCTTTTCCTATAGAGTTAAAAAAAAAAACAAAAAACATTGTTCACTTTCCCTTACAGCCTCAATCAACTGCAGGTGAGTAGCAGTGACCCCTCTAAACAGGGCAGGTGCCTTCCAGGTAAACATTGCTCTGGTCATTTGTTGTTTTTTTTTGTTCACAGATCCATTGCTTCTTCGTCCCTTCTTCTAAACATATGTTAGCTGGGAATGATGTGTGCAAACTACATTTCCCAGAATTCTTTGCACCTGGTGTCTGGTTAGGACTGGCCAATGGGATGCTTTGGGAAGAGATGAGTGGATAGGCAAAGAGGAGAAGCCAGGATATTTTTTCTCCTCTCTGCCTCAGATTGTGTCTTGGTAGTGTTGGTTATATTTCCACATTGGGGCAGCTCCTGCAGACAGCCCGTTCCTTCATGATCTTAGCTCCTTTCTAGAGACCCTGGATCTTGTACTCTGTTGATTTTGTCTTTTGTCTTGTCTTTTTCTCTCTAGCTTTTAGGGATGTTAGTAGCTTTTCATTGCTGCTAATTTTAGGTTGTGTCATCATTCTCAAAGTGGCTTTTCAACTCTTCCAACACCTTTGTAGCAAATTCCTTATATGCAGTTCCCTCCACTGAAGTTCCTGGCGTGGGTTTTCTACTTTCCCAGCTAGTGCCTGATGGATACATTCACCCTGCCTGGGACACTCATCTTCATTACTCACTGTGGTCATTTAAGTTGGTGGTTTTTGTCAGATCAACACTTATTTGTCCACTCAACAAAAATTCATTGAGATTCTCCTGCTCTGTCAGACCTGGCTCCAGGCACAAAAGCCATAGAGATTCAAAACTCAGTCCTTGCCCTTGGAGAGCTTACAGTTGGTGGTAAATCCGGATGTTAACAGACCACAGTAACTCACTGTGAACATCAACTGCAAGGGGGTGCTCTAGGGCTGCGGTAAGGAGCATCACTCTGTAAGTGGCATGTCCTGGATATTTTCTGTCTGTGCATAAATTTAAAATGACTTCTTTTTGCCGACTGTCTCAGGGAAATTGTCTTGAGAGACTTGAGAAGGATTCCAAGAAGCAGCCTTTTCTGTCAGTGGTGGACAAACGATCCCCAAGAACCTATTCTGGACACTGAGGAAGCTGGGGAAGGAGAATTCATATAATCAAAGAATGAATGAAAAAAGAGTAAGGGGTGAGGACTCTAGGGCTGAATATGAGAAAGCTGGAGGGAGTGTAAGATTAGTTACATCTCACAGGGAGGGAGAAGGGGAACCAGGGCTGTTAACCAGAGACCAGGAGGCTCCTGCTTCATTTCTTACTGGGGATATGTGTGGATGCTATCTTCAAGGGGTAGTGTGCAAATAAAATGTGGACAGGGTCCAGAAAGGCTTAAAGTCCTTGATTGCAACCCCTAACAGGCTCTGAGGGGTTGATGGTACATCTCAAACAAGTCCTTGATCTGGAGAGTAGCCAGGGTTCCCTGTGTATTAGTCCCTCAGTCGTGTCCAACTCTTTGTGATCCCAGGGACTGTAGCCTCTCCCCACGGAATTCTCCAGGCAAGAATACTGGAGTGGGTTGCCATTCCCTTCTCCAGGGGATATTTCTGACCCAGGGATCAAACCCAGGTCTATCGCATTGCAGGCAGATTCTTTACCATCTGAGCCACCAGGGAAGCACCCAGGGTTCCCTGGCAGAGGAAGAATCCAGAGCTGATCTTTGTAGGGCTGACATAGGAACTGATGAATGGTTTCTAATTCAGATGATTCAAAAAACACATAGCACCTTCCAAAAGTCCCACAAGAGCTGGCCACAATCCCTTTACCTTTAGTCCAAGTGATGGCTCAATGTTTATCCCCCTTCCCCATGACCCTAGGTCCCCATTCTTCCCTTTCTGCTGCCCCCGTGGAGGAGAACAGAGACCTCACCCACTAAACACATAGTTCACACTTCCAAGCCAACCAATTCCGTAGCTTCCTGACAAATCAGGCAACTTGATGGTGGACAGGTCATTCTTCAGGGTGGCTACTCCATATTGATGGGCTGGAGGGACATAGAGTTAACACATTCAGTGGGAGGTAGCTAAGTATAACAGTTGAATGGCTGGGCTTTGGAGTCATGTGGACTGGGATGAAATGCAGGATTTACCACATACTATTGTAATCCCAAGCAATTTCCTTATACTCCCTGAGCCTCAGTTCCCCCATCTGTAAAATGGTAACAACAACAACGATGATGATGATACTAACCTGAGTCTGAGAATTAAATTAGATCATGAATGCAAAGTGCCAGGTTAGTGGCAATCATTGTTATTTATTCATCCAGATCAAGGTCGTGGAAGCAGTAGTGGGATACAGTGGGGCTTTTGAGGAATACCTAACTGCAGTTTGGTCAAACCTTAGAGTTTTTGACTATTGCCTGGGTCATGTGAACAATGCAGATGTCCGTATCCAACTTCATCCAGTCTCAGGTGGGTCTCTGGGATCTGTATTTTAATATGTATCCCAGCAACTCTAATATGGGTGGTCCATGGACCACCCTGGGAAGAAATACTGATCTAGTCCTATCCTTGGCTTCTGTCATTCAAGATGAGGAATCTGAAGCCCCAAGGTTTCTAAGGCTGATATCCAAGGTTTCTAAGCCAGGCAGTGGCAGAACCCCAGCCTGTGACTCCTCAACCTGATGACCACACCACTTTGGTGGGCAGAAACGAGCCCCAGAGGAATCACACCCCCTCTTACCATATTCCAGGCCTTTTCCGGTGATTCTGACCATGAACCCGGGATTAGGTGTTCCTTCTCCAAACCTGGTGAACTCTGCCAGCAACAGTAGGGCGACTACCATATAGTATGGTCTGGCCATCATCCTGTCCTCAGCTCCTTCCTGGGCAGGGATGGGTCACAGTCTCTTTGTAGGAGCCTCCCTTAGTGAAGGTGATAGCAGAATCTTAGGTGCTTATAAAGCCAGCGGCCGGATGAGGAACTGAGCCAGCTAGGAGGGGCTGAGAAAGTTCAAGGCTTTGGGGCAGCCCAAGTTTCAGCAGCTTGAGATGCGGGGCAAAGGTTGCTTATGAAACTTTTTGAGGTTTCTTTCTGGCTTGAGAGCAGAAGTAGTAGAACAAACTCAAGCCGCTTCCTCTTCCAATAGCTGCTGCCCAGGGCTGCCAGTGGAGCCAGCCTCCCCACACCTCTCTCCCTAGCTGAACACCCTCCATTCATTCCCTGTTATCTACAGACTGAAATCTAAACACCCAGCCTGGCAGCGAAGGCCCCCACTACTTGGCTGCGATCCGTTTTTCCAACTGGTCCTTCTACCAGCCCAGCTTGCTAAGACCACACTCTGGCTCTGCTGGAATCCACTGTTCTCCACTTGCATCGTATAATACCATCTCAAGTCAGGTCATGAAAACAACGAATGGCTTCCACAAATCTAGACCCCAGACACTTTTGGATTTTTCTTGCCCATGTTGTTTTTATTATTTTTAAAGACTATTTTTTATGTGAATTTGTTACAATATTGTTTCTGTTTTATGGTTTGGTTTCTTGGCTGCGAGGCACGTGGGATCTTAGCTCTGACCAGGGATCGAACCTGCACCCTCTGCACTGGAAGTGAAAGGCGGTCATCCGTGTCCGACTCTTTGCGGCCCATGGACTATACAGTCCATGGAATTCTCCATGCCAGAACACTGGAGTGGGTAGTCTTTCCCTTCTCCAGGGGATCCTCCCAACCCAGGGATCGAACCAGGGTCTCCCGCATTGCAAACGGATTCTTTACCAGCTGAGCCGCAAGGGAAGGCAATGTCTTAACCACTGGACCACCAGGGAAGTTGCACCTATGTTGTTTTCAAAACAACCTTCTTAAGGTATAATTCATATGCAATAAAACACACACATTTGAAGCGGACATTTCAGTGAGCTTTGACACACGTGTATATCCATGTGATCATGTCGTAATCTAGTTAAAAAATTCCCATCACTCCAAGAAGTTCTCTTGGCTCTTCTCAATCTTGTCCCACCTTCTCTGATTCCAGAGAACCACTGATCTGTTTCCTGTTGCCACTGATTCCTTCTGCCTCTTCTAAAGCTTCATAGAAATCGATTCATACAATATGTGTTCCTTTTTGACTGACTTCTTCCATATAGCATTATGTTTTTGAGATTAAGCCATATTATTTTGTGTATCAATAATTCATTCCTTTTTCTTTATTGTGGAGGAGTCCTCTGCATAGCAGCTAGAATAATCCTTTTATTGTATTTTTAATTTCTTGTAAATAAGAAATACATTCGCATGGTTCAAACATCAATCAATATAAAAAGATGTACAGGGGAAAATCTTACTCTCATGCCTCTTTTGTGTCTTTCCAGTTCCTGTCTCCTCCCCATCAAATCAACAGATGTTTCTATGGTGATAAGTGCTAGGAAATATGGAGGATGCTTTGACATCTTACCCTCTAGGGCCCAGGGGAGCACAGAAAGGAAATGAGAGATTATGTGCTCAAGCTTGATTTTAAAGTACGCGTAGGAGTTTGGTAAACAGGCACAGAGAGGGAAGTTACCCCAGGCAGGGGGCACAGCACAAGCCAAAGCATTGAAGCCTGAAAAACCACTGCACATTCTGGAAGGCACAAAGAATTTTTGGAGAGTAAAGCGTGGGGGTGGGGATGGAGGAGAGTGCCAGACGAGGAGACATGAGCATTGGTGGGGAATATCCTCTTAAAGGGCCATGTTATCCAGTCCTTGTATGAACATGGAATAGTTTTATTTTCCAGTAATTGATAATCCCTATGCTGTGTTAACAGCTTCCCAGATGGCGCAAGTGGTAAAAAAAAAAAAAAAAAAAAAAAAAAACAAACCACTTGCCAATGCAGGAGACATTAGAGTTGCCGGTTCAATCCCTGGGTCAGAAAGATCCCCTGGAGGAGGGTATGGCAACCCATTCCAGTATTCTTGCCTGTAGAATCCCATGGATAGAGAAGCCTGGCAGACTACCATCCATAGGGTCAAAAAGAGTCAGACATGATGGAAGCAACTTAGCATGTACAAATGCATGCTTTGTTAAATTCTCTATTTTCCCTGGAGAGGCAGCTGACTTCATGACATCTCAGTCCTGATTCTATCACTTTTAAATCATGTTTGGTTTAATAAGGCTTGGTCTGGGACTTTGCTGGCAGTCCAGTGGTTGAGACTTACCTTCCAGTGCAGGGAGTGTGGGTTCGATCCCTGGAGGGGGATCTAAGATCCCACACGCCTCACAGCCAAAACTGTGAGGCATAAAACAGAAGCAAAACATAAAACAGAAGCAATACTGTAACAAATTCATTAAGACTTTAAAAATGGTCCACATCAAAAAAATCTTAAAAAAAAAAAGAGATGTGGTCCTGTCCTTGTAAAATCTCAATCTCATCGTCCACTTAATGTTTTCCCTCTACTTCTGTGCAGGCTTCCGTGGCTCTCATGGCTTGGAGCAAGCAAGTATGTATATGTGTGTGTATACATGTTTGTACACAAGTGTGTGCCTGCATATATGTCTAAGTGAGGGGTGGTCTTCTCTTTCACATACCCCTCCCTCTTCTCTGCTCTGTTTCTGTAAGGAAGAGGGAGGGGAGGCTAACTGGAGGCGTTGGGGCTCCTCTTTGCTTCTCTCAGTGGTGATGAAGGTGACCCTTCCTGAGGGTCACCACCACTGACCAAGCTCAATATCTGTCAGCTCCAGTGGAGGAACAGAGGCTCCGTAAGCTCAATCCATGTGGAACTCAATTCCAAAGAGCTGTCTAGGTAAGAACCAGTCTGTGAGAGACTCATTCTCTACCTGCAGCCCCCAAATTCATGCCTTCAACCTTATGCTTGTGGCCAGTGTTGCAAGAATTTTGCATCCCTTTGGAAGACGGGATCATCTCAGAGAGGTGGTCCATGCCTCTTCTTTGTCTGCCCAGAGCATCTTTGCCTCCCTCACCAATGTTCTAGGTCACTAAATAGGGTCCCTCAGCAAGCCCTGGACTCAGCAGATAACCAATTAGGGAAGGAGATGTCAGTCTCTGCTAGTTTCCCTCTGCTTGGACTTTAATGGACCAGTCGAGAATCCTTTCTCCTCTTTCACAGGAAGAGGTGTGGGGAGGGCATAGCTGAGAGTGGACAGGTCGTGTTTGGCTTCCGGATGGAGGTCCAGCAGCCCTTCGAGGATGGAGAAGATCTGCGTGAAGGATGCACAATGGGGTTGGACTCCAGAGTGATTTAGGGGACAGAACCTGCTGCCTGTACTAGTTTGCTAGGGCTGGCATAGCAGGGTACCAAAAGCTAATAGCTTAAACAGAGATTTATTTTCTCAGAGTCATGGAGGTCAGACATCTGAGATTGAGGTCTTGGCGGCATTACCTGCCAGAGCTGGGAGGGGTAATCAGGTACAGCCAGCCATTTCCCCCTCTTTCAGTGGTTTGCAGACAAGCTTTGGTATTTCTCGGCTTTGCAAACATATCACCCCAAATTCTGCCTTCATCTTCACATGGCATTCTCCTTGTGTGTATGTCTGTTTCCAAATATCCTTTTTTTTTAAAAAAGTAAGGACACCAACATATTGCATAAGAGGTCCACCCTAATGACATGTCTTAACTAATTACCTCTGAAATGACCCTATTTCCAAATAAGGTCACATTCTGAGGTCCTGGGGGCTCGGACTTCAATATATGCATTTGCAGGCGATACTGTTCAATCCATAACAATGTCCCAACTGCTATAAGGAGTAAGGATGGCAAAGTCGTGGCGATGCTAAAAGTTGAGTCCGGGTCCTGTATGAATTGTGCCTGTGCCCATCCCCCACACAGGCACAATCCTACAAACCTTTCAGGATCGTTGTGCGGATCAAATAAGACTACATTTGGGAATGTGCAGAGTGCCCAGACCTGTTGAGTCTGGGCAGTGAGGTCATCTGCCTTGAGGCCCATCCTCTGAGATACCTTGTCTTGCTGGAAATGTGGAACCAGCAATAGAGGAAATCTTCTAATCATAGTTTTCACTTTTCCTTTGACTTGAAACTTGGGGCAGAGCCAGGAAATTGGAAGTTCACGTTTCTGAACTCAAGAGTTAAAGCTCCTCAAAAGCTGCGGGCTGAACACATGCCTTCGAGACATTTTTAAGGCTCTTTTTCCTCCAGCCCTTCCGGGCACCTGGATATGTTTCCTTTGCCATCTCATCCTGGAATTGATCTGCCCACTGCTCTCCACACAAGTTCCTCTTCTCCCCAGAACTGGGAGCTCACTATAATCCATGAGCACCCATGGGTGGCCTGGTCTTGGCATTTTTTCCTTCCCCTCAACAATGCGACAACTTGTCCTCTATTTGGGTTCATTCCTGGCCCAAATAGACCTCAATCTGCAGCAAGGACATTGTGTCTGTCTTTGGTCCTTTATCTAGGCTAAATTGCATTCACCTGTTTCTTCTAGGATGGGGGTAAATCTCTAGCTAACTTGATTAAAAACTATCTTCATAGGCAGTATCTGTACATGATAAAAAGTGGTACAAAAGGTTGAAAATAACCCTTCCTTCCCTGTTCCCAGTCCTCCATCTCCTTTCTCTAGGGGAGGGTCTTTCTTACCCTTCCAGAAGCCCTTCGTGACCACAGAAGTATACACGATAACACAAATTCTCTACACCTTGTTTTTAGCACTGACCAGTAAAGTTTAGAAGATGGTTTCATATCAGCAGATACTAATCCAGCTCTTCCATTTTAATAACTGTAGAATATTCTGTTATATCAAAATTCTACAATCTGTTTAACCAGCCTCATTTTGATGGACATCTGAATTAGTTCCATTCTTGCTATGACAAACGGTGTTGTAAATAATATCATTGTGCAAATGAATTCGTGCGCAAGTGTGAAATGTCTGTGGGAATTAATCTTAGAAGCAACAGTTTCCCTGTTTTGCTTAGGTTTAACTGAGCTTCTTGAAACTGCAATGTTATATCTTGCACCAAATTTGAGAAAAATTTGGGCTTTTCTTCTTTTTTGACTGTGCCTTGCGGCTGCCAGGATCTTAATTCCCAGCCCAGGGACTGAACCTGTGTCCCCTGAAGTGGAAGCATGGAGTCCTAACTGCTGAACTGCCAGGGATTTGCAAAATTGGAGCATTTCTTAAAAAAGTGTTTTTTTTCTGGCTTATTCCTTCTTTTTTTTCCTCTTTCTGGGACTACAATTACACGTAAGTTGAGTCTTTTGATGTTGCATAAGTTCCTGAGGTTCAGTTCACTGTTTTTTCAATCACCCCCCTCTACCCTCCATTCTTCAGATCAGATGCTTCCTATTGAATTTGCTGACTCTTTTATTTTTTCTACCATATTTAATTTGCTGTTAGGTCCATTCCGTTTATTTATTTTTTTAATTTCAGATATTGTTTTCAGGTCTCGAATTTCCATTTGGTTCTTTTTCAAAGTTTCTATATTTCTGCTGAGGTGTCCTATTTGTTCATGCTTCTTCAGCAGTTTTTCCTTATGTCTTGGAACATAGTTACAACAAAAACTTTAAAATCCTTGTTGGCTAATTCCAGTGGTTGGATCCTGTGGGTGTTGATTTCTTTGGATTGTCTTTGCTTTTGAGCATAGGTTGTGTTTTTCTGTTTTTCACATGTTGACTGTTTTAGCATGTATCCTAGACATTGTGAGAGGTGTGAGAGCAATTGATTCTGTTAGGTTCCTCTGAAGAGTATTATTTTTTTTTTTTAAAGAAGGCAGTCACTTTGATTGATCTAACTGAAAACTTGGCCTCCTCTTTGTTAGACAGCAAAGAAAATCTCAGTTCAGTTATTTTAGCCATAATCGGGCTATTTAGGGGCTTCCCTGATAGCTAAGTTGGTAAAGAATCCACCTGTAATGCAGGAGACCCCGGTTCAATTCCTGGGTCGGGAAGATCCTCTGGAGAAGGGATAGGTTACCCACTCCAGTATTCTTGGGCTTCCTTTGTGGCTCAACTGGTAAAGAATCCACCTGCAATACAGGAGACCTGGGTTTGATCTCTGGGTTGGGAAGATCCACCTGCAATGCAGGAGACCTGGGTTTGATCCCTGGGTTGGGAAGATCCTCTGGAGAAGAGACTGGCTACCCACTCCAGTACTCTGGCCTGGAGAATTCCATGGATTGTATAGTCCATGGGGTCGCAGAGTCAGACACAACTGAGTGACTTTCATTTTGAGCTGTTTAGAGTCTGTGTTGTTCATGCACAATTGAGGAGTTGGCTAGAGATTTAGACAGTTTATACACAGAATTTGAGGATCCTTTTGCTTTGAGAGGTTTCTTTCCTCACTTTCAACCACTATGGTTTCCCTAAACTCTTTCTTTGGGTTCTTCACACAAGCTAGAGCATGGCCTTCCCTCATATTAAAAGCCATAAAAATGGGAAGCATCAAGTGCTGAGCCCTTATTTCAAGTTTTAACTTCCCTCTAGTATCTCCCCACTGTGGTTTTCTTTCCAGGGCCTTTAGAGGGTTGTTTTTCAGATTGATCCGATGTTTAGAGTTGTTATGTAAGGGAGGGTGGTCTAGGGGACTTCCACGGTGGTCTAGTGGTTAAGAACCCACCTTCCAATCAGGAGATACAGGTTTGATCTCTGGTCAGGGAACTAAGATCCCACATGCTATGGGGCAACCAAGCCCATGAGCTGCAGCTACTGAGCCTGTGTGCTTTGGAGCCAGAAAACCACAGTGAAGACCCAGCACAGCCAAACATAAGTAAATAAATAAAATTTAAAAAAATAAAGAAAGAGAAAGTGGTCTGGTAGGAGATACTTGACCAGTTTTAGTGATGAAGAATCTCCATTCCCTTCCTTGCACTTAATATTTAAAACTTGTTCTTGATGTTTTATTTATTTAGGCCACATGGCATGCAGGATCTTAGTTCCCTGACCAGGAATTGAACCTGTGCCCCCTGCAGTGGAAGAGCAGGGAATTCCCATATTTTTAAAAATTATTTGTAATTGTCTGCCTTCCCATCCCTCTGTAAATGTCTTGCAGGGAGGTGGGGATGGAGGCCAATTTTGTTCATCATTGTATCCACAACTCATCGTACAGAGCACATGATATAGACTCAATATATGTTTGTTGAATGTATTAATGAAAGTAGACACAGTCCTTATCCTCATGGGACAGTCTGTTGGAGAAGATAGATAATAAACAAAATAAATACGAGGTTAGAAAAGGGAAGCACAGAGTCAAATAATGTAAATAAGGATGACCAACGTTACTGTGCCCAAGCATTATGCCAAGTGTTTGACAAGCATCATTTCATTTAATCCTCACCATTGCTTATAAGGTAGGTGCATTAGTTTTCTAGAGATGCAAAAATTACTGCAAACCGGATGTCACACAACAGCAGAAATTTATTCTCTTACAGTTCTGAAGACCAGAAGTCCAAAATCAAGGCGTCAATAGGAACACGTTCCCTGAAGACTCTAGGGAAGGAATCCTTCCTTGCCTTTCGTAGCTTCTGGTAGTTTCTGGCAATCCTCAATGCTCTTTGGTTGCAGCTGCATCATGATAACTTTCTGTTTATAAGATATATTTATTTTTGCTTATTTCATTCTCTATATATTCTATCTATATATGGTTGTATATATAGAGATTATATACAGAGATAAAATATAGACGGACTTCTCCTTGGATTTCCTTTTATTCCTTCCAAACTTAAAACAAGATGGGACAGTGCCCACTGAAATGCTCTTTCACCCAGCCCTGACTGTCTCCATCTTGGTCACAAGACAGATGACCACGTGCTTAGCTAAAATCATCTCTGGATATGTCAGTCCGAGAGGAAAGTGAAGGTGGTCTTAAACCTGTGTCAACTCCATCAATCCCACAAAGACAGAGAGGGGAGCAGGGGAAAGGAGCTGCTTAGTAGTGAAGACGGTCATATGATATGCAGGGGACACCGGCTCTGCCACAACTCAGTGTGGGATCTGGGGAAACTATATCCCTTTAAGTGTTTGTAGTCCTTTTATAAAACCTGGATGATCGTGGTGACCTCCCAGGCTTGTGAAAGATGAAGGAGGTGGAAGTTTTAAACCCCAAAGAAAGAAACACTGGAAATCACACATTCTTATGAATATGAAGAAGAGGGATGGCATGGGATCTTAAGGGCTGCCGGACTGTGCTTTCTTGGGTTGGGTTTCCCCTGAGGACTGTCATGGTTGCCAGAAAGTTATTGCTTGTATGTGTCAGCAAGGTTTGTTGTAATTCCTCCTCAAGAGGAGGGATGGAACTTTGTCCTCTCACTGACTTGCAGAACAAGGCGGTGTGGAGGTTTCGGGGACAAGTACTTCCTCTTCCTCTCAGGAGATCTGGAGGTCATCCAGGGCAGATGTGGGAACCACTGGGCCTGAGGCAGCTGCAGGACGGGAGGGCTGGAGCAGGAGTTCCCGGATGTGATTGGGCACCTGCTTTTCCAGAGAACTTCTTAGGAATTTCTGGGTCCCCTCATGGGATAGTTCACTGGGGGTAATCTTGTTTTTTTTAATTTATTAATTCATTTTTGGCTGCACTGGGTCTTCATGGTTACACAAGGGCTTTCTCTAGTTGCAGTGAGTGGGGGCTACTCTTCACTGTGGTGTGTGGGCATCTCACTGTGACGGCTTCCCTAGTTGGGCAGCACGGGCTCTTGGCATGTGAACTCAGTAGTCATGGCACACAGGCTTAGTTGCTTCATGGTATGTGGGATCCTCCCGGACCAGGGATTGAATCCGTGTCCCCTGCATTGGCAGGCGGATTCTTAAACACTGGACCATCAGGGAAGCCACTGAGGCTGATCTTAAACAACAACAATTTTTTTTTAAGCTTAGCAATGTGGGGCCAAACGCACAGACGTTCCTGGGGTAATTTTGTTGCTGTTTAGTCGCTACTTGTGTCTGACTCTTTGTGACCCCATGGACTGCAGCATGCCAGGTTTCCCTGTCTTTCACCATCTCCCGGAGTTTGCTCAAACTCATGTCCCTTGAGTTAGTGATGCCACCCAACCACCTCATCCCTTCTCCTCCCACCTTCAATCTTTCCCAGCATCAGAGTCTTTTCCAGTGAGTCGATTCTTTGCATCAGGTGGCCAAAGTATTGGAGCATCAGCTTCAGCATGAGTCCCTCCCATGAATATTCAGGATTAATTTCCTTCAGGATTGACTGGTTTGATCTCCTTGTTGTCTAAGGGACTCCCAAGAGTCTTCTTCAGTACCATATTTCAAAAGTGTAAATTCACATATTTCAGAGGGGTATAGTGGGTTAAATAGTATGGACCCCAAATTCCTACTGAAACCTCAGACTGTGACGTTATTTGGAAATGAGGTCTTTGCAGATATGATTAAGATAAGGATTGAGATGGGGCCATACTGGACTTGGTGGGCCCTAAATCCAATGAGAATGTCCTTATAAGAAGACAGGATACACAGAGAGACACATAGGGAAGAGGGCCTTGAGAAGATGGAGGCAGAGATCTAAATGATGCTGTCAGAAGCTAAGGAACACCAGGAGTACTTCTGGTGAGTGTTTCTCACCAGAAGCTGAGAAAGGTAAGGAAAGATCCTCCCTGGAGTCTTTGGAGGGATTGTAGCCCTGTTTTCAACTTGATTTTGGACTCTGGCTTCCAGAACTGTGAGAGAATAAATTTCTGTTGTTGTAAGCCACCATATTTGTAGTAATTTGTTACAGCAGCTCTAGGAAGCTATTATAAAGGGCAACTGGATAATATTTGAGTTGAGGGCACTTAACCCATTAATTCCACTGCCAAAAAATTATTGTAAGGATATGCTTTCATATCTATGCCAACATACATGTATAAGGAGATGGTTGGGAAATGAGGGTGGAAATTTGCATACTGTAATTCAACTATGCAAGACTTTGTTTTGGTAGTTAAATATAGTGAAACAGCAATTGGGGAATTTTGGTGAAATGTATATAGAAGATCTTTGTTCTGTTTTTGTAACGTTCTATTAATTTTAAATTATTTCATAATAAATCCCTACCAAATATGAAGTTGCATATTAATTGACATTGTACTTTGAAGGAAAAGCGTTTCCTTCTTATTTACTTATATAGTTATGTTTATATTAGTGCAGACTCATGGATCTTTATTTTATTCCTTGGGTTATAATTCTTTAATATCATCATTTATTTTGATATTGAGTTATACCAGATTTGTCCACTGGGAGTCCATTTAAGCTGGATTGCATGTCCTTCTGACATGTCTCCATCTTTCTTAGAGCACTTTCTTACCTTCTGGGGGAAGAAGGTATTTCACACTCACCTTATACTTTGTCTGCCTCAGCCTCGAGATCCATCATTTCTCTAAGGATCTTGGTTTATTTTTATGGAAGAATAGTATTTAGAAATCAAGATCTGGACAATAAGTGTGCTTATTGCACTCAAACGATATTATATAACTCCTGATTTGATGCTAACAGAAGCACACAGACACCTATAAGTATTTTTGACACAAACTCAGATCTGAATCTGGCCAGCCTCTAAATTTTATTTTTTTAAGATTTTTTGATGATGTGAACCATTTTTAAAGTCTTTATTGAATTTGTTACAATATTGCTGCTGTTTTATGTTTTGTTCTTTTTTCTTTGGCCGTGAGGCATGTGAGATCTTAGCTGATGGAACCTGCACCCACTTCATTGGAAGGTGAAGTCTTAACCATTGGACCACCAGGGAAGTCCCTGGGCTAAAGATATAAATATGAGAGGCTTCTGTATTTGGATGCATTGAAAACCTGCCAGGGTAAAGTGGCTAGATAGCCTCCACTGGCCTCTATAAATCTACCCTTCATCCTTCTCCACTCTGTTTGTGCCCTGGGATGTTGACCTCTGTGGATACAGAACCCATTGTTGAGGACTTTGCTTACAGGTTTCTTCTTTCTAAAGAAATGTGAGATGAAATAAAAGACCATTGGTCTTCCCAGGTGGCGCCAGTGGTAATAAATCTGCCTCCCAATGCAGGAGATGCAAGAGATGTGGCTTTAGTCCCTGGGTGGGATGATCCCCTGGAGCAGGGCATGGCAACCCACTGCAGTATTCTTGTCTGGAGAATCCCATGGACAGAGGAGTCTAGAGGGCTATGGTCCATAGGGTCACAAAGAGCTGGCCACGACTGAAGCAAGTTAGCATGCACGCAATGAACCTTTGGGCTGGTAGGAGTTGAGGAAAACTTATTTTTGTTTTTTAGTTTATCAGACATTTGAACTCCAATGCTTGAACCTAACATTCTCTTGACACATAGAGCCACTGGGAGGACAGAATTGAGAAGGGTGATTATCAATAAAACAGAATCTCGAAGAGAGTAAGCATTCCAGTGGAGGGGTTTGCCTTGGAAAGGCAGAATAATCTATGTGGTTCTTGTAGGCTGTTTGATTTGGAGCAGGTCTTTATGTTAATAGGTTGACCATCCCCTTACCTGTACTATTCAGGTGGTGAAGTGAGTTAACCTTTTGTTTAGCCACTTATATCCTCGAACCCTTCCTTTCAAGTTCAACCTGACCTGGTCCCCAGAAATAACGGTACATACAATCACATCAGCCTTCCAAAGGAGGCGGCTTCCATTCAGTGGAAGGCACTGAATGCAAGTTTGTATATTGCAGACAAGTGAACTTACTTACATCGTAAATGAGGGGGGAAATGGAAATTTCAGAACAGACTGAGTTGAAATGCAGAGGAGGGGAGGGACCAGAGAGGAACCAAAATGAAGAGGGAGTTGAGTATGGTGAAAATGTAAAAGAAAACTCAGGCTTCAAAGTGGCCACAAGGGACCTTTCAGAGTGGCAATGCTGAATGTAGGTTGGAGAATATTTTTCTGGGTGGTGCATTATATAATCTCCTCTAAACATCCCTTAACTCTTTGGTAAGGTCTGAGATGTTTAGGAATCTTTGTTTTAGTGGATTCCCTTTGGTTAAAACTGGCAGAGGAGCGGCACTAAACATTAAAAAAATTTTTTATTGGAGAATAGTTGGTTTACAATATTGTGTTAGTTTCAGGCATACAGCAAAGTGAGTCAGGTGTACATATGTTGTAGTCACGTGTTCCAGGAAGCAAACTCACTCAGAAGGACAATGCAGATAGTGGAGTGCAGTTTAGGCCCAAAGCAGAGTCTCCTTTTAGCCAAGGACTCCGACCAGTTTTTGTGAAAACCTTATGTACCTTAAGTGTAGGTGCCCAAACCCACCTCCCCAAATTCCCTGAAACTAGTCTGAACAAAGGAAAAAGAAAGATAAAATCAAAGTTAACCTAAGCCTCACAGTGGACAATTGTCAATAGGTCTGTGGTCACTCCCCAGTAAGCATAATAGAATGTATGATTCTATTCGGTTACACAGATAATTAGGGTATTCTTTTAGGGATGGAGAGCCCTGGGGCTCTTCCTTCCTGGGGCCTGGTTTTCCAGTTGGTCTGTCGTTTCCATAGATCCTGGGCATATAGCCAAAGTCCACAGTCCGGCCCAAGATGGAGTCCTGCTTTCAAGACAGAGCCTGTTCTGTTTCCTCCTTCACATATACATACATCCCCTCTTTTTAAAGATTCTTTTCCCATCTAGGTCATTACAGAGCGCTGAGTAGAGCTCCTTGTGCTACACAGCAGGTACTTACTAGTTATCTGTTATATGCATATGTTGGTGTGCTATGTGTCAAGCCAATCTCCCAATTTATCCCTCCTCTCATTGCCCCTTGGTAACCATGAGATTGTTTCCTACATCTGTGACTCTATTTCTGTTTTATAGACAAGTTCATTTTTACCATTTTTTAGATTCCACATGTAAGTGATATCATAAAATGTTTGTCTTACTTTAAACATTATAAAGGATTGTGGGAAAATATGTTTTATATAACATGAAAATTACCACGTTAACCATTTTCAAGTGTACAGGTCTGTGGCAGTTCTGTGCGCATTCCTGTTGTAGTGCAATCGTCACTGCCATCCATCTCCAGACGTTTTCACCTTCCCAAACTGAAATTCACTACCCATCAAACACCTCCTTCCCATCCTCTGCTCCTCCCAGCCCCAGTAACCACTATTCTACTCTCTGTCTTATGAGTGTGACTTACTCTAAGTACTTCATGCAGGTGGAATTATGCAATATTTATCCTTTTGAGAATGGATTCTTTCACTTGTCATTACGGTATTCAAGTTTCATCCTTTTATAGCATATGTCAGTGGTAATCTTTTTTTAAAAAAAAAAATTTTTGGATGAGGACTGTTTTTAATGGTCTTTATTGAATTTGTCACAGTACTGCTGCTGTTTATGTTTTAGATTTTAGGCTGCAAGGCATGTGGGATCTTAGCTCCTCAACTAGGGATGGAACCCACATCCCTTGCTTTGGAAGGTAAAGTCTTAACCACCAGGGAATTCCCTTTTAGGGTATTCCTTTTTAGAGCTGATTAATATTCCATTGTTTGTATATACCATATTGTGTTTATGTGGCATTCATCTGTTGATGGACATTTGATGGATTCTACCTTTTGGCTATTTTGAATAATGCTGCTACAAGCATCGGTGTACAAATATCTGTGTTCCCACTTTCAATTCTTTTGATTGTACACCCATAAGTGGAATGGCTGAATGACATGGCACTTTTAATAAACCAAGAACTTATTTTATTTTTGGTTGCGCTGGGTCTTCATTGCTGAGTGAGGGTTTCCTCTAGCTGCAGCAAGTGGGGTCTTCTCCTCGCTGCATTGCGTGGGCTTCTCATTGCCGTGGGGCTTCTCTTCTTGTGGAGCACAGGGTTCAGGTGGGCGGGCTCAGTAGTTGTGGCACACGAGCTTTTTGCCCCAAGGCATTTGGAATCTTCCTGGACTAGGAAGCAAACCCATGTCCCATGCATTGGCAGGCGAATTCTTATCCACAAGACGTGACAATTCTACGTTTAAAAATCATTTCTGTTTTTTTAGGAACCAAGGAGCTGCACTTTACGTTTTGGGTTGAGGTGTGGCACCCCCAGACCCAGAGGGAGCAGGTTACACACTCAATGAAATGCAAGTTGGTTGAGTAAGTGAGAATTATCCAAAATCTTAGGGAGGAGATTTTGCTTTCAAACACATTGGCCTTTGGGCTCAGATGTATTCAAGCTAATTTTTCCAGGTGCTCAAGATGAACTCTGGTCAGTAATGCAAACCAGGCTCAAAGTGCTTTTATGTGTATAACCAATTCACTTAAATAGGTTTTAAAGCAACTTACAAAAGGGATAACATGATAGTAAGCTGAAAATAAAGAAATCAAGGATGATAGAAAATACGGTGAGAAGAGTGAGGTGAAGTTGGAAGAAAAGTCTGTGTGTAGGAGGCAGTTTCAAATCCTGAAAAATGATGCTGTGAAAGTGCTGCACTCAATATGCCGGCAAATTTGGAAAACTCAGCAGTGGCCACAGGACTGGAAAAGGTCAGTTTTCATTCCAATCCCAAAGAAAGGCAATGCCAAAGAATGCTCAAACCACCACACATTTGCACTCATCTCACACACTAGTAAAGTAATGCTTAAAATTCTCCAAGCCAGGCTTCAGCAATACATGAACCGTGAACTTCCAGATGTTCAACCTGGTTTTTAAAAAGGCAAAGGAACCAGAGATCAAATTGCCAACATCCGATGGATCATTGAAAAAGCAAGGGAGTTCCAGAAAAACGTCTATTTCTGCTTTATCGACTATGCCTTTGACTGTGTGGATCACAACAAACTGTGGAAAATTTTGAAAGAGATGTGAATACCAGACCACCTGACCTGCCTCCTGAGAAATCTGTATGCAGGTCAGGAAGCAACAGTTAGAACTGGATATGGAACAATAGACTGGTTCCAAATAGGAAAAGAAGTACATCAAGGCTGTATACTGTCACCCTATTTATGTAATTTATATGCAGAGTACATCATGAGAAACGCTGGGCTGGAAGAAGCACAAGCTGGAATCAAGATTGCTGGGAGAAATATCAATAACCTCAGATATGCAGATGACACCACCCTTATGGCAAAAAGTGAAGAAGAACTAAAGAGCCTCTTGGTGAAAGTGAAAGAGGAGAGTGAAAAATTTGGCTTAAAGCTCAACATTCAGAAAACTAAGATCATGGCATCCGGTCCCATCACTTCATGGGAAATAGATGGGGAAACAGTGGAAACAGTGGCTGACTTTATTTTTCTGGGCTCCAAAATCACTGCAGATGGTGATTGCAGCCATGAAATTAAAAGATGCTTACTCCTTGGAAGGAAAGTTATGACCAACTTAGACAGCATATTGAAAAGCAGAGACATTACTTTGCCAACAAATGTCCGTCTAGTCAAGGCTATGGTTTTTCCAGTAGTCATGTATGGATGTGAGAGTTGGTCTATAAAGAAAGCTGAGTGCCAAAGAATTGATGCTTTTGAACTGTGGTGTTGGAGAAGACTCTTGAGAGTCCCTTGGATTTCAAGGAGATCCAACTAGTCCATCCTAAACGAGATCAGTCCTGAGTGTTCATTGGAGGGACTGTAAGCTGAAACTCCAATACTTTGGCCACCTGATGCAAAGAGCTGATTCACTGGAAAAGACCCTGATGCAGGGAAAGATTGAGGGCAGGAGGAGAAGGGGACGACAGAGGATGAGATGGTTGGATGGCATCACCGACTCAATGGGCATGAGTTTGAGTAAACTCTGGGGGTTGGTGATGGACAGGGAGGCCTGGTGTGCTGCAATTCATGGGGTTACAGAGTCGGACACAACTGAGTGACTGAACTGAACTGAGGAGGTTATTAGAGGTAGACTCTGAGTTTCCCTGCAGCCAAAGCAAAGTGGCAAAACAAGACTTACATATGGCATAGAAAAAGTACCAATTGCTCATAAGAAGCAAAGCATTTATTTCCTGGCTGCAGACTTGAGGGACTTTTCCCCCTGGCACTTACACAGGGGACACAGTTGGCACAGAGCTAGTGTCTTTCATTGCATCACTACTAGACTGAAGATTTTTCCATATGTTTCTTTAAAAAAAATTATTTATTTTTAATTGAAGGATAATTGCTTTACAGTATTGTGTTGGTTTCTGCCAAACGTCAACATGAATCAGCCACACATAGCATCAGTTCAGTTCAGTTCAGTCGCTCAGTCGTGTCCGAATCGCAGCACGCCAGGCCTCCCTGTCCATCACCAACTCCCAGAGTTCACCCACACTCACATCCACTGAGTCAGTGATGCCATCCAGCCATCTCATCCTCTGTCGTCCTCTTTTCCTCCTGCCCCCAGTCCCTCCCAGCATCAGTCTTTTCCAATGAGTCAACTCTTCGCATGAGGTGGCCAAAGTACTGGAGTTTCAGCTTTAGCATCATTCCTTCCAAAGAAGTCCCAGGGCTGATCTCCTTCAGAATGGACTGGTTGGTTCTCCTTGCAGTCCAAGGGACTCTCAAGAGTCTTCTCCAACACCGCAGTTCAAAAGCATCAATTCTTTGGCACTCAGCCTTCTTCACAGTCCAACTCTCACATCCATACATGACCACAGGAAAAACCATAGCCTTGACTAGACGGACCTTTGTTGGCAAAGTAATGTCTCTGCTTTTGAATATGCTATCTAGGTTGGTTGGTCATAACTTTCCTTCCAAGGACTAAGCGTCTTTTAATTTCATGGCTTCCAGAGAGCTTCTTTGTATTAATTATTGTGTCCAATTCTGGCAACCATCTTCATTTCACAGATGGATCCACTTAGTCTTAGAAAATATGTATCTGCCTGTGATCACACAGCTAGTAAATGGCAGAGATTTGAAATCAAATTCGCTGATCCCTGAATTGACCTTTTTTCCAACTCTATTCTTGCTATCCAAATCTGACTTGCAATCTTGGTGGTACTGAAGATGGCTTTAGACCTGGGGTTGCCAGTTCATAGGGTCACAAAGAGTTGGACATGACTGAAGTGACTTAGCATGCATGCATGCTTTCGCATGACAGCAGTAGAATTGAATAGTTGTGAAGATATGGTCCACAGTACTGAAAATATACATTATCTGCCCTTTCCAGAAAAAAGGTTGTCAACCTCCACTTCAGATGATTCTTAAATGCATATTTTAAGTTTTGACAGGTAGAGAATTATTTTAATCCTGTTTAGAAAAAATATAACCAGCATGCAAAAACTGTGGATTCATGAATATTATTGTTTAGGAGGAAACTGAGTTTAGAGAGCATACTAATGTAAAGGACTTCCCTTGTGCTGCAGTGGATAGGAATCTGCCTGCCAATGCAGGAGACGTGGGTTCAATTCCTGGTCTGGGGTTCAATTCCTGGTCTGGGAAGATTCTGCAGAGCAACTAAACCCATGTACCTCAAACTATTGAAGCCCATGCGTCTAGAGCCAGTGCTCCACAATAAGAGAAACCACCCCAATGAGAAGTCTTCACACTGCAGTGAAGAGTGGCCCCTCTCACTGCCACTAGAGAAAGCCTTGCAGCAATGAAGACCTAGAGCCACCAAAAGTAAAATAATAATAATAGTAAAGTGGACCTAATGAACTAGTACATAATGGTATAAATGATCTTTGGCTCAGTAAAAAGTGTGAATGTGGGGAAGGAGGGGCTGATATTTGAGGACCACCAGGCTATGCAGGTGCTGAGCAATAACGGTGGATGCTGAGCACTAGCAGAAAGCTTCGGGCCAACCCCTCTGCCTGGAATGGTGGCTGCTGCTCTTCTCAGACAACTGTGATAGTTAATAATGGGCTGTTATGCCTGGTGCTTTCCATTTCTCAAAGGATTTTCACATCAATTATCTCAAATGGATATCATTATTTCCACTTAGTGAATTCATCCATTAATTCCTTAACAAGGATTTATTGAGCATCTATCATGTACCAGGTGGTATTTTAGAGGCTGGGGATATAGTCAGGAACAAAATGGGCAGAGTTGCTACCCTATGGGCCTTAAATTTTAGTAGGGGTGAGTATCAGGATTTTGGCAGCAAGGAATCAAAATCCATCATGCCCTCTGGCTTGGGTAATAAGAAAATTTATCACCCGTTATAACAAGAGGGGCAGTGTTCAGTTGGGCTGCAGGTGCAGTGTGTTCATGGTTCTGCTCTGCTTCCCTGTGATTCTCTTGAACTTGCTCATCTCCATGTGTTAACCATCTTCTGGTTGGTCTCAAGTTTGCTTTGGTGTATCCAGACAGGACAGCACCCACGGGAAAAACAGAAACACCGTTTCTTTCTCTTATCTTTTTCTTAGGAATGAAAAACTACCAGAAGGCCCCTCAAGAGACTTCCTCATGTGTCTCACTGTCATCATATTATTTAAATTTAGATTGGACTGCATATTACAAACTCTGATTTAAAGAAATGTTAAAATTAAAATGGAGACTGGACTTAAGAATTCCCTGAGTAGGCAAAACCATTTAAGCATGCAAGCAAAAAAATAAATCTAGCTTATTTCGTGAACGCAAGTGAAACTTAAGTTAGATTATTTCTTGCAAATGCCTCTGACAATCATCATAACAGAAACTTAAGTCATCTTCCTGAAAATGGTATGAGATAATTGCTTTCTAAAAGTTCAGATCAGGAGACTTCCCTGGTGGTTCAGTGGTTAAGAATCCATCTTCCAAAAAAAAAAAAAAAGAATCCATCTTCCAATGCAGGGGATGCAGGTTTGATCTCTGGTCGAGGAATATAAGATCCCACATGCCACAGGGCAACGAAGCCCGTGTGTTGCAACTACTGAGCTTGCAGACTCTAAACCTGTGCTCCACAACAAGAGAGACCCACACACCGCAACAGAGACCCAATGCAGTGAAAATACATTCTAAAAAGCTAAATAAATGAAAATGCAGAAAAAGAATGCGATGCAGTATTATTAATTATAGTTACTGTGCTGTACATCATATCCCCCTGACTTACCTACTTTATAACTGGAATTTTGTACATTCAACTCTCCTCACCTGTTTTGCCCACTCCTCGCCCCCCTCTCTGGCAATCACCAAATCGGTTCTCTGTATCCGTAAGCTTATTTTGTTTCTTCTTTCTTTAGATTCCACAAATAAGCAAGATCATACAGTATTTGTCTTTCTCTGTCTTACTTACTTCACTTACCAGAATGCCCTCAAGGTCCATCCGTGTTGTCACAGCTGGCAAGGTGTCCTTTTTTATAGCTGAATGTCACGCCACACTTCCTTTATCCATACATCCACTGACGGACATTCAGATTGTTTTCATACCTTGTAAATAACGTTGCAGCGAACATGGGGATGCATATATCTTTTCAAATGAGTGGTTTTGTTTTCTTTGAGTAAATACTCAAAAATGAAATTGCTGAATCGTATGGTAGCCCTATTTTTAATTGTTTTGAGGAACTTCCATGCGGTTTTCCATAGTGGCTGCACCAATTTACGTTCCCACCAACAGTGCACAAGGGTTCCCTTTTCTCCACATCAACTGAAACTTATTATTTCCTGTCTTTTTGAGAATAACTACTGTAACAGGTGTGAGGTGATATCTCATTGTAGCTTTCATTTGCATTTCCTTGATGATTAGTGACGTTGAACATCTTTTCATGCACCTGTTGGCCGTAGATCCTGCTTTGCAGATAGCTACCTTCTCACCATGTCCTCACATGACAGAGAGGAGAGAGAGAGAAAGGCTTTCCTTGTGCCTTTTGTTGGTGTTGTACCTATTTTATTTATTTATTTTTAAAGGTTTTTTGGATGTGGACCACTTTTAAAGTCTCTATTGAATTTGTTACAATATTGCTTCTGTCTTATGTTTTGATTTTTTGGCCAAGAGACACGTGGACTTTAAGAGATGAGGGTAAGACCATTGCAATTAGCTCTCCCACCAGGGCTTGAATCTCTACCCCTGCATTGAAAGGTGAAGTCTTAACCACTGGACCACCAGAAAAGTCCCTCACTTATTTTATATCTTAGGGTTCACATAGAAGTGATAACACACAGTATTTGACCTTCTCTGTCTGACCTCTTTCACTTAGCATTGTATCCTCCAGGTGCATCCATAATCTTGCAAATGACAATAGCTCATTTTTTATGGCTTAATAGTACTCCACTGTACATGCCAGTGTCTCTTGTAAGGACACTCATTTTACCAGATTAGAGCTCCACTCTTATGACCTCATTTAACCTTAATTAATTCCTTTCTCCCATTACCATCGATTGGGGATTAGGCTTTAATATCTGATTTTGGGAGGTACATAGCAGGAAGCTTTGGAATTTAGTTTCCATGAGCTGCCAGGGATCCTGAGTGGCCTAAGCAGACCCAGAGATGGCTGTGGAGCTGGCTGGGGAGCTTGCTAGAAGGGATCACAGTACCAGAGTGAGGTACCAGATCTGCCCTACGCCTAAAATCCAACATGTGCCCTGGAGATTTGCGAATATTTATTAAAACAATTAGTAGGGACTTCCCTGGTCACCCAGTGGTTAAGAATCTGCCTTCCAGTGTGGGAGATGTGGGTTCGATCCCTAGTCAGAGCACTAAGATCCCACGTGCCACTGAGCAACTAAACCTGTATGTTGCAACTGCTGAGTCTACACTCTAGAGTCTGAGAGCTGCAACTAAGACCTGAGGCAGGCAAAATAAAATAAATAAATATATATAAAAAAAGAATCAGTGGACTGTGTCTTCTTTTTGTGGGTGTCTCATGGGTGTCCCAAGTTTACCAGTCTTCAAGAGCTACCCTTTCCTTGAACTTCTGACTAACAGCTCCCAGACCTTCAGAAAATCCACTCAAGAGCCCAGTACATGCTGATGTATTTCCATAGATCATGCCACAAAGGCTGTATTTTTCTCTGAATGGCTCCATTGTGCCATGCCTCTTTGTGGTCACCTACAGCCATTTCTCCACCTCTTCTCCCACTTGCTGTTCTTCCCCTAAGCTATTTGCTCCAAACATCTTTGAGCAGCTAAGGCTGGCTCCAGGAGAGCACAGAATCCAAACTCTGACCTGATCTTGTTTTTGCCTCAGAAGTGTGTGGTACTGTGGCCTCAGACACCATCAAAGTGTCTTCTAGCTCATCCAGGTAGGCCTGCTCTCAAAGGGTCAGCTGAGAGAAGGTGACCATTTTCTGGAGTTTAATCATCTTGCATCTTTCTTGGTGATCCCCCAGTAGTCTCACAATCCAGCTGAGTACTTAGATTCAATCCCAGGGGATTCAGAGAAGGTGTTGTTTTGTAGGGAAGAATGGATGAGGATGATGGGAGGTGGGTAGGTAGAGAAGATGGAGGGGAAGAGAGAGAAGAAGAGACATATTACAACTTAACCTAACAATTCAAACTCGAACGTGCACCCAAATCACCTGGAATGCTTGTGTTTTTTTTAATGTTTAATTTATTTAGTTTTGGTTGCTCTGTATCTCTGTTGCTGTGTGCAGGCTTTCTCCAGTTGCGATGAGCAAGGGCTATTCTTCATTGTGGTGCCTGAGTTTCTCATTGAGGTAGCTTCTTTTGTTGCAGAGCAAAGGCTCTAGAGCATGAGCTCAGTAGTTGTGGCCCATGGGCTTAGTTACCCCTTGACATGTGGAATCTTCCCAGCCCATAGACGAAACCCATATCCCCTGCATTGGCAGGCAGACGCTTAACAACCAGACCATCAGGGAAGTCTCTAGACGGTTTGTTAAAGCACAGAGTGCTGGCCTCCACCTCAGAACTTCTGATTCAGTAAGTTTGGGGTAGGGACCAAGACTTCTCATTTCTAACAAATCCCCAGGTGATGCTGATGCTGCTGGTCAGGGCACTACACTCTGAAGACCCCTGACTTCCTCCAAAACCAGCTGGGAGGCAGTGTACCCTCTTTAGATACAGTGTTTTGCTTCTCACAATGGGTAGGTAGATCTGCTCCTTCCTAAATATCCTCGCAGCCAACAGCCAAGTCCATCTGTTTGTTTGTACAGTGGCAAGATGTCCAACAAGTCCCTAAAGAAGCTAACAAGCAAGTTGGATCCAAATCTTTATTGTCTGTCAGAGGAAAGGCATCCATGCTTGGTAATGTGCCTTTGGTTGCTCTGCTGGACTCTGTGGCCAGAATTAAGCACCTTGTCATCTAGCTGATAAAGGTCTTAGTTGACAGTGTTGGACCAGAAAGTCTAACCAAGTCCTGTCCTCCCAAATAGCACCTACTTACATGCCATCATATTGGAGGTACAGTGGATGGTTTCTACTCTCAGAAACCCATTTGTTTCCATCTTGGTGGTGTGCAGGACAGGAGAGGGTATCCCACATTGTGCAAAAGCATGAGATGTGATGACTGCTGCTCCTGTTCACCCATTCCGTCAGCATTTTGTAGCCTCCTGCATGGTCTGACTCTGAACGACGTGGGAGCAGGGTCCAATGACAAAATGCACCCAAATCTGGTTCAAGGCTAGGCCTGTGACACCACTCCAGGCTGGGCATATAGTGAATCCTCAAGTAATGTCAGCCTTGATTATTATGAATTTGATTAAGGGAAGAGTGTTCCCATCACAATCCAGTATAGAACTCTCTTGCTTGATGCAATTCACAAATGCCTTCTGGGAGGAAATTAGCATTCTTGATAAATGCTTAAGCAATTTTCTGATAAACTTTAACAAGATTAAAACCTCCTTGGGGAAATCAGCTACCCAAACACTCAGCTGATTATCAGACATTCTTTGTCTTGTACTCAGTTTAATAACGCTTATCCAACCATCCTCTTTTCCTGGGGAATGTCCTTAACAAAAGAGAGCTGTGACTGGGCTTTGTGGCACGATCAAAATAAAACTTAGGCACGTGCTCATAACTGATTTATCTGAAGAAATTTAAAACAGTCCTTATGGAGATGGGACATCGGAATAGTAACTAACATTTTTTAAGTACTTGATGTTTGCCAGATGTTATCGGAAAGGTTGTGTAATAGCTCATCTCTCTCTTTTAAAAGTTTTATTTAGTTTTGGGGTGTGCTGGGTCTTCGCTGATGTGTTAGGGCTTTCTCTAGTTGCAGTGAACAGGGGCTACTCTAGTTGTGGTGCACGGGCTTCTCACTGCAGTGGTTTCTCTTGTTGCAAGGCATGGGTTCTAAGGCATGCAGGCTTTAGTAGGTGCAGTACTAGTAGGTGAGCTCTAGAGTGTGGGTTCAGTAGCTGTGATGCACGGGCTTCTTTGCCCCATGGCATGTGGAATCTTCCTGGACCAGGGATCAAACCTGTGTCCCCTGCATTGGCAGGCAGATTCTTAACCACTGGACCACCAGAGAAGTCCTCTCTTTCTCTTTATAATGAGCTGAGTTATCATAGCTCTGTTTTATTTCTAAGATGCTCAGAGAGGTGAAGTGACTTGCCCAAGAACACGCAGCCAGTAAATGGCAGAGCCAGGTTTAGAAGCCAGGCCCATGTGGGTCCAGAGCTGGAGCCAGCAATAGCTACACTCTTCTGCCTCCACCAAAGAATTATAGTGGGAGGTGGAGAATGGGATAGTGTCTGAGAGACAAGTGTAGGGCTACAGCTGCAGAGTGGGGAGAGCGCCTGCCTAGGCACAGGGCTTAGGAAGGAACTATGGGGGAAGAGGTGTGTCAGCCCATCAGAATATGTAGGGAGGGACATTGAAGACAGTGAGAAGGGCATCCAGGCTCAATGGGCTGGACAGAGGCAGAGTCCAGGCCAGGTATGTTTGAAAAAACGGTAGAGTTCAATCTAGCAGCCACAGGAGCGGTCCCCAGCCCTTTCAATAATGTGAACCCTGTCCTCCATGTGCTGCTAGTTGAATTTTTATGACTCTGGATTGAGAGATCCCATTCCAGTTCAATCACCTGCTAGCTGTGTGACCTTGGGAAGATCACTTCACCCCTCTGAGGTGAAGCTTTTCTCATGTGAAAATTGGAAGGTAATAATAGCCTTGCTCTTATAGGATTGCTGTGATAAACCGTGACAATTAGCACAAGCCCAATGTCTACTAAGAGCTCTGTAAAAAGGTGAGGTTTTAATGTGTGACTGAGCTTATGGTGGCATTATGTCACCATTTTCTCAGTGGGGCTGTGAAAAAAATTTTTTCAAACTTATTTTAGTATAATTTCAGACTATTAAAAAGTTTCAAAAATAGTACAAAGAGTTCTTCAATACTCTTTATCAAAATTATATGTATAATCATTATATATAATAGATATATATATAATAATTATATGTAATTATTATATATATTTCCCTCCTGAACTATTTGCAAGTCAGATGCAGACCTGATGGCCTTTTATCCCTAAATACTTGTGGTTATTCCCTAAAAGCAAGGACATTCTCTTATATAGTTTTATTACAATGATCAAAACCATGAAATTGACATTGACACAATACTATTATCAGCAAACTTAGTCAATTGTCCCATAATCTCCTATATAGCAAAAGAAAATCTCAGTTCATATATTACAGTCAGTTGTCCTCTCTCTTTAGTCTTCTTGGGTTGGTAACTGTTCTCTAGTCTTCTTGTCTCTCACGACCTTGACATCTTTGAAGAGTACAGCCAGTCATTCCATTTAGGTTTTTCTGATGTTTCCTCGTAATTGGATTCAGGTTAGGTGTTTCGGGCAGGAGAGCATCTCAGTGCATCACATCACTGTAAACACCTGCTCACGCCTTAAAATAGGATCCCTTCATGGGAAGAGGTAGGGAGCACTGGACCACTTGCATGAGATTCCCCCAAGGAACTTGATAAACATACCCAGGTCCCCCTGAGAATGTGGCTGGGGAAGCTCTGTGGTTAACCAGCACTCTAGGTGACCAGTCGTCTACTTGTCTGTTCCTTTCAGCCTTAACAATCTAAGACATGGCCAGTAGATGGCAGTGCAGTCTACCCTTTCAATGTTGCTTCTGGAAAGATCTAGTGAAGCTTCCTGTGAATTCAAGCTAACGAGCTTAAGCTGCCTGTCTTCTGCTATCCCTTCCTGTCCCTTCACAGTGACTTCCCTTGATGCCCCAGGACCTCAAAGTGGTCAGAACTCACTCAGAGTTTCCTAAGCTCCTCGAGGTAAAACCCCTGTTTCTGAAGAATTAGCCAGAAACTGTAAAATAATACCCCAATAATACTCCCACCAGCATTCACTGAGAATGTACTGGGTGACTAGCAGGACTTACTTTCTCTTTTAACACTCACAACTACCCCCAAGGAGGGGATTGTTAACCTGCTCACAGTTACACAGTAAGTCCCTGTCACCACCTCCTGCTACCATCTTGACTGGAACTTATACTTAAGTTAGAGGAGCAGATGGGGGGCAATAATTAATTCATCAAGGCACAGGCTCTGAGAGCTTGGAGAGCCTCCTGAGAAAAGAGGGGATGCTCTTTCCTGCTTTGGGGCCCGGGGAACTGAACAGGGAGCTGCAAGGGACAGACACAGGGCTTCAAATGTCCAGGAAAGCAGTCACGACTTGGGCCATAGCACATGGAGGGCCAAAGGGACAGCTGTCTTTTAGACCCTGGGAGGCTGGAGGGACTGGGGAGATTTCAAAGACTGGAGATGAACCTGTACAATTTGGATTGGGACTTGAACTCGGCCAAAACCCAGACTGGGATTGAACCCACTGTCTTTTAATTAAAATCACATACCTGGTCTCAAGACCTACTGAAGTTTAGGTTCTTTTTCTTCTTCTTCTTTTCTTAATTGGCGTTTAGTTGTTTTACAGTGTGGTGTTAGTTTCTGCTGTGCAGCAAAGTGAATCAGCAGTGTGTATACGTACGCTGCTTCTTTGTCACCGCAGGCATGGAGCAGAGCTCCCTGTGCTATACAGTAGGTTCTCATTAGTTATCCAGTTTGTACATAGACGTGTATATGTGTCAATCTCAATCTCCCAATTCATGCCACCCCTCCTTTCCCTCCTTGGTGTCCATACGTTTGTTCTCTACTTCTGTGTCTCTATTTCTACTTTGCAGATAGGTTCATTTGTATCATTTTTCTAGATTCCACACATATGCATTAATATAAAATATTTGTTTTTCCCTTTCTCACTTACTCAGTTCAGACTGTTTATGTCTCAGCACATAATAAATTCAGCAAGAAACAAAGCAATAGGTAAGAAGTGGTTTTATTCGGAGAGATACACATTCCTTAGAGTGCGGGCCATCTCAGAAGGTGAGAGGCACCGAAATATGAGGTGGTTAGTTTTTTATGGGCTGGGTAATTTCATAGGCTAATGAGTGGGAAGATTATTTCAACTATTTTTCTGAAGGGGTGGAGAGTTCCAGAAATTAGGCTACCACCCACTTTTTGGTCTTATATGATTATTCTTGGAACTGTCTGAGCAACTAACAGTTTCACATTTCACTTTTCTTTCGGAACTGTCAGGGCCCTGGTGTCATTTAGCATATGCTAATGTATTATAGTGAGCATAAAATGAAGTTCAAGGTCTACTGGAAGTCGAATCTTCCACCATCTTAGACCTAGATGGTTCTAACCAATTTATATTGTATCCAAAGACTATGTCATTCTTTTAAAGGTTGTGTCCAGGCCCCTTCCCTCTTGTTTCAAGGGGACACTGTGGAACATTCAGTCTGTGTAATGCTCATAATAGAACAAACCATACGTGTTGAATTTGTTTCTGCTTACTTAATCCTCTTCTAAGAGATTGCATCGAGGGGATTTTCAAGGGACGGGATCCATGGTATTGGGGAAGATGGTGTGAAATGAGCCTAGAGACATGGACAGGTAGGAATTTTCACCTGGAGATGTGGGCAGGTGGAGGTTTTCCCCAATGGGTGTGGTCAAGGGAAGTGTCCTAGAAAACAGAGACGTTTGACTGGAGATCCTGAAGTCGCCCTTATCAATACGTACTGCTGTTGAGGCAGACACTGCCTGTTGTTTATGAAAGATCTCAACTCCCCTTTTGCCATCTTACTAGAACCCTGGATTAGTTGAAGTGGCCACTCGCTTAGCTAAGGAGCTACATTTCCTGGTACTGGCAGCTGGTTCTGGCCAATGGGATGTGAGCTGGGCCAGGGTATTAGTCTGAATTCAATCAGAGGAGAAAAGCCACATGGTAATTTGAATAGGGAAAGTTTAATATAAAGAATTATTGACTAGTACAGAGGATTAAAGTAATGGAAAAAGGTAGGGGTAGGATGAATTGGGAGATGGAAAAGTTGGCTAGTAAAAAGTAAAGAGAACTCTGAAGAATACAGTGAAGTAGCAGATATAAGGAGCAGTCTCCACACTCAGGGCTGAGACAGAGCTTCCCCTCTACTACGTCCTCCTCTAGCCTGAGGTCCAGACTTTGTTGGATTGGACACAACTGTTCTTCACTGAGCTGCAGAGAAATACATGAGGTCTGTGCTGGTAGAACTTGCCAGAAAACTGCCCTCTCTCATACCAGAGAAAGTTTTCCTGATACCACTGACTTATCTCAATGAAGGCACTTGAACACAAATTTGCCAAAGGTAAGGATGCTGGGGGAAGCTACTGGCCTTTTGTGTTGCAAATGGTGACTGCAGCCATGAAATTAAAAGACACTTACTCCTTGAAAGGAAAGTTATGACCAACCTAGATAGCATATTCAAAAGCAGAGACATTACTTTGCCAACAAAGGTCCATCTAGTCAAGGCTATGGTTTTTCCAGCGGTCATGTATGGATGTGAGAGTTGGACTGTGAAGAAGGCTGAGCGCCGAAGAATTGATGCTTTTGAACTGCGGTGTTGGAGAAGACTCTTGAGAGTCCCTTGGGCTGCAAGGAGGTCCAACCAGTCCATTCTGAAGGAGATCAGCCCTGGGATTTCTTTGGAAGGAATGATGCTAAAGCTGAAACTCCAGTACTTTGGCCACCTCGTGCAAAGAGTTGACTCATTGGAAAAGACTCTGATGCTGGGAGGGATTGGGGGCAGGAGGAGAAGGGGACGACAGAGGATGAGATGGCTGGATGGCATCACTGACTCGATGGACGTGAATCTGAGTGAACTCCGGGAGTTGGTGATGGACAGGGAGGCCTGGTGTGCTGGGATTCATGGGGTTGCAAAGAGTCGGACACGACTGAGTGACTGAACTGAACTGAACTGTAAATGGGAGTTTCCTCTGTTTTGTAAAATACTATGAGGAGATGAGAATTATGTTTAAAGAAAGAGCTAATAGGGGCTTCCTTGATGGCTCAGCAGGTAAAGAATCTGCCTGCAATGCAGGAGACACAAGAGATATGGGTTTGGTCCCTGGGTCGGGAATGGCAACCCACTCTGGATAGAGGAGCCTGGCGGGCTACAGTCCAAAGGGTCACAATGAGTTGGACACAACTGAGCAAAGACAAGAAGAAAGAGCTAATAAAATCTTCAGCAAAGAAAAAGAGTCATAAAATACTTCCTGGATTTTGGAAACACTGGTGCTTCCGAATTTGTTACAGGAACAGGAGAGGAAAGAAAAAAAGAACAAAATGGGAAGGAGAAAGGTAAAACAGTAAAGAATAAGCAAAGGAGATTTGAGAATACTGTGTTTATAGACAGCTCAGTAGACTCCTTGGTATTGCTGGGGGAAATAAGAGGAATATTATTAAACCAGGGCAGCACGGTGGCAGCTTACTTGGAAGCCACACTGAACTGCCTGTGGGGGACACAATAGGGAGCATATCTTTGTCCCCGAGGGATATGATCGAAGCCACTGTATTCTGTCTCAATGGCGTCTTAACATGCCATGAAACTCTAGTTTCAGATTGACCTTTGAGGTGTCCCCAGGGATCCGCGGAGTTAATAGCTTTTATTTTGAGTCAGACACTTCAGCACATAGTCTCTCAATTTAGTGAAGATCCAGATAGATATTGGCTTTCACAGAAAGTGGCAAGAGACAGAAGCAATTGGCTTTGAGGTGTATGAGGAGGAGAAGGTGGCAGAGTGACAGCCCTGATGACCCCTTGCAACACCTCTCAGGTGAACAATAGCAGCAGTGGAGACAAAATGATGGAACAAGTAACAGAAGAACGTGTCATCTGTAATGAACAGGGCAGAGTTGAGCAAATGGTCAAAAGCACCTTCTAGATACACAGAACTATCTGTAACATGTTTAAGGAAGACCTGGGGAGCCTCTGTCTATCTTTCAGATATCATGTAGGTGCAGGTTTCCTAAAAGTAAGTGAGAAGGTTTGGAAGGGTCTGGCCAACATCTTTACTTGGAAAGATGAGAACTCAGAGCAGCGGAGGACTCAAGAGTGTTAGTGAAGGTCATACCTTGTGACTGTCCCCAAGACCTGGGGTGATGGGAACCTGGGCTGGCAGGAGGACCCCATAATATTAACAGCCTTGTATTCTCTGAGCTGGCTCCTGTATCAAACCAACAAGCCAAGGGCAAGGTGAGAGAGAGGTGAGAAAGACACTCTGCCATTACCCTTATACAACGCCAGCTGAACAGAGACGAAGCCTCTGAACCACACTGGCTAAAAGGGCTTTACTAAGAGCCACAGGGGGATACAGAGGCTCTAAATCAAACAACGGATCAGGTTGATATTAGTGATAATATGGCATCATGTCAATAAATGAATACATAAACAGAGAATGTGTCTTTCACTGAAACACCCATGAGAATATTCAGAAAAATTGACCATGGCTATACAGAAAATGTCTTCCCTGGTGGCTCAGACAGTAAAGAATCTGCCTGCAATGTAGGAGACCTGGGTTTGATCTCTGGGTTGGGAAGATCTCCTGGAGGAGGGCATGGCAACCCACTCCAGTATTCTTGCCTGGAGAATCCTCATGGATAGAGGAGCCTGGTGGGCTGCAGTCCAGGGGTTGCAAAGAGTCGGACACAACTGAGTGACTAAGCGCAGCACAGCATGGAGAAAATATCAGCACCTTTCTCCCCAAAAAGAAATAGTAGAGACCTCTTTGACCATCAGGTAAAAAAAGCAGGAATTAAAAAGTAGATATGAGGCAAAAGCCCAAGCACATGGAAAAATTAAAACCTCCTCCTCAAAATTTATTTATTTTAAAATTGAAATATAACTGATTTACAGTGTTGTGTTAATTATTGCTATATAGCAAAGTGATATACATATATACGTATGTATACAAGTTATTTTTAGAATGTTCTTTTCCATTGTGCTTTATCACAGGATATTCCATATAGTTTTCTGTACTATACGGTACGACTTTGTTGTTTATACATTCTAGATATAAAAGATCAGATCTGCTAACCCCAACCTCCCACTCCATCCCTCCCCCAGCCTCCTACCCTTGGCAACCACCAGCCTGTTCTCTATGTCCGTGATTTTACTTCTGTTTCATAGATAGGTTTATTTGTGTCATATTTTAGATTCCACATATTATGATATCTTATGCTATCTGTCTTTCTCTTTCTGACTTATTTCACTTAATATGATAATCTCTAGTTGCAAACCACCCCCCAACCTCAAAATGTAAAACTCCATTTGAGAACAAAAGAAAGTCAAAATTGCAAGTTCAAACCAGTTTGGAAAGAAAAGATGCAAACACTCTGTGTCTAAAGCAATAAGATACAGCTAAAACTATTATGAAAGGGAAATTTCATCTTAAACACTTATTTTTCTGAAAAAGAAAGGCAGATATAAATGAATAAGCATTCCAACCAGGAAGATACAAAATGAGCAGCAAAATGCGTCTAAGGAAAGAAGGGCAGAATGAAGACAAGCAGAAATTAATCAATCGAAATATAAAACAAAGGTAGAATTGGTAAATGGAAGAGCTGATTCATTGCAGGAAAAAAACCCACACAGTAAAACAGAGAAGCCACTAGCTAGCCTAATCAAAGAGGAAAAGACCACATACAGAGAAGACATAATTAGGATGAGAAATGAAAGATAAGCATGATAAAGGAACATTTTAATATGTATCTTTTAATTACATAAATAATGCACAGATACACAGGCATTAGAAATAAAAGTCAAGAAGAAAAAATAGAGTAGAAAGTTAAAGTCAGTTCAGGCTGCCAGAAGAAAATACTACAGGCTGGGTGGCTTAAGCATTAGAAATTTACCTTCTTGTGGTTCTGGAGGGTGAAAGTTCAAGTTCAAGGGGCCCGCAAGATGGGTTTCCTTTGAGGTCTCTCTTGTTGGGGTGCAGACATCTGCCCTCTTGCTGCCCCTTCACCCCTCTGTCCATGAGCCTCTGGTGTCCTTTTGTGTGTCCAAGGTTCCTCTTCTTACAGGAACACCACTCACTTTGGATTAGGGTCCAGCCAATATTTTAACTTAATCACCCCCATTAAAAGGCCCCATCTCTAAAATACAGTCACAGTCTAAGATACAGGGGGTGGGGGTGGGGTTTAGGGTTTTAATGTATGAATTCTGGTGGGGACAGAGTTCAGCCCATAACACCCTTTCTCCCCTTTCCTCCTTCAAATTCCACCTCTCTCCCGGGAGTAACATGATTTTTCAAAAATTAAGTAATTAATCATTGACTGCGCTGGTTCTTGGTTGCTTTACACAGGCTTTCTCTAGTTGCGGCGCACACATTTCTCATCGTGGTGGGTTCTCTCGTTGTAGGCCACGGGCTCTGGGGCTTGTGGGCTTCAGTAATTGTGGGCTCTAGAGCCCAGGCTCAGTAGCTGTGGCACAGGGGCTTGTGGCATGTGGAATCTTCCTGGGCCAGAGATGGAACCCATGTACCCCGCACTGGCAGTGGCTTCTTAACCACTGGACCACCAGGGAAGTCCAGAAGTAGCAGGGATGAACCAGACCCTCCGTGACATGGGTGGTGTCCTGGACAAGAGTCAAACCAAGGCCCACCTGCCATAGATCTCTATATTTTTTGTAAATCCAGCCACCAAACAGTTAAATAAAATGGTCTATCCTCCTACCTGGACAAATATACTTTCATTTTGATCTGGGAAACCAGGTTTGGATTTAAAATTTCTGGACTCTCCAGAGTTCCTTCCTAGAACATAGTGGTAGGGCCTCCCTTCTCTTCCTGTGGCCGGCTCTGTCTACACCACCAGAGCTTCTTGCATACATACATGGAGACTCCAATTTGCACATCCCACACCCCTCAACAGTGCCTTTTGGTGACTGATTGGGCTTAGCAGTGGTCACAGCAAGGCTGCACTCCATCCTCAGGAGGATGTACCTGGGGCGAAGTACCCCCACCCCCCCAACCCCCGCAGACTCTGGAAGGAATTTCTGGGTCCCAGGAATAGGAAGACTGGACTAGAAGGAAGTCTCAGGCCCTAGACGGGTGTGTTCTCTGTGGGTGGGGTGCACCTGGAGGGAATATGAGCAGCCCCTCTAAAAAGAAGCCCACAGGAAAAGTCCCTCTTGCTCACAACTAGATGTTAGTGGCTATCTTTTCAGACCATTTTATATCCGTTTTATATATAAAAAGGAGATCCTAATTCCAAAACAAAGGCTTGTTTTTATTTTTAAATTACCTTTAAAAATATTTATTTATTTGGGTCTTAATTGCAGTGTGCGGGATCTTCTCAAGTTTGTTGCAGTGTGCAGACTCTTTACTTGTGGCATTCGAACTCTTAGCTGTGGCTTGTGGGATCTCGTTCCCTGACCAGGAGTTGAACCTAGGCCCTCTGTATTGGGTGTGCTGAGTCTTAGCTACCAGACCACTAGGGAAGTCCCTAAAGGTTTATTTTTAAAAACAGATTCTCTCTTTTTCTGAGATTTGCTTTTTTTCCCTCCCATTTTGTCTTGTAGATCTTTCCATGTCAGCACAGATAGATTTACTTTATCCTTTTCCATTGTTGCATGATATTATGCAGTATAAAGGTAAGGGGGGGAATTATGAAAGCCTATTTAATATGATGCAGTGTTAGTCCTCTTGAAAATCAAGATGATTTAAAACCAAAATAAATTAAAAAAAATAAAAATTACCAGGATTGGCTTAAGAAGACATTGAAAACCAAAAGACTAATAACTATAGAAGTAGCTGAGCCCTCGTGAAGGGATTGTTGTTGTTCACTAGGTAAATCCAGTCCGAATCTTTGCAACCTCCACGGACTGCAGCACGCCAGACTTGCCTGTCCTTCACTGTCTCCCAGCGTTTACTCAAACTCATATCCACTGAGTTGGTGATGCTATCTAACCATCTCATCCTCTGTCATCCCCTTCTCCTCTTGCCTTCAATCTTTCACAGCATCAGGGTCTTTCCCAATGAGTCAGCTCTTCACATCAGGTGTCCAAAGTATTGGAGCGTCAGCTTCAGCATCAGTCCTTCCAATGAATATTCAGGCTTGATTTCCTTTAGTAACTTTATTAAGAGTCATAAGACATCGCCCTTTCTCCTTGCTGTGTTAAGACACAGCCAGAAGATGACCATCTGCAAGCCAAGAATTGGACCCTAACCAGGAACCAAATTGACTGGCGCCTTGATCTTAGACTTCTCAGCCTCCAGA
The DNA here is from genome assembly GCF_002263795.3 of Bos taurus. Taxonomy (NCBI): domain Eukaryota; kingdom Metazoa; phylum Chordata; class Mammalia; order Artiodactyla; family Bovidae; genus Bos; species Bos taurus. The sequence goes on along the minus strand of NC_037340.1, from coordinate 67,258,790 downwards.
ACGGTGGTACACAAGTTTCTGTTGTTAAAGCCACACCATGTGTGGTGTTTTGTTACATATAGCAGCCTGAGCAAAGACAAGTATCAAAACCTGACAAAGCAGCAAAAGGAAATTCACGGACTAATTTAATCTATGAATATTGAAGCAGAACTTCTTCATGAGAGATTAAGAGGTGGAATCGAGTAATGCTGTTACGGAATAAAAAAACCTATAGTCAAATGATGGGAGGCTGACACACAGAAATCAGTCACATCAGTCTTATTTCTCTATATTACCAATGAACAATTGGAAATGGAAATTAAAAACACAATACCATCTACGATAGCTCTATAAATGCAATACTTAGATATAAATCTAATAAAATATGTACAGGATCTGTATGATAAAAACAATGAAAAGTTATGAAATCAAAGGCTTCAATAGATGGAGAGATAGACTGTGTTCACAGATTGGATGATTCAATATAACAGAGATGACATTTCTCCCCAAATTTACTTATAGGTTTAACATAATTCCTATCAAAGTTCCAGCAGGGATTTTTGTAAATACAGACAAGCCGATTTCAAAACGTATACCTAAAGGCAAAGGAGATAGAACAGTTAAAACATTTGAAAATGAAGAATAAATTTAGATGAATCACAGTCCCTGATTTTACTACTTATCTATATAGCTGCAGTAATCAAAACAGTGGCATTGGGATAGACGCAAATCAAGGGAACAAAATAGAGTCCAGAAATAGACCCACACAAGTTAATCAACAGATTTTTTTTTTTTTTTTTTTTGGCATGTCTTGTGGGGCCAGGGATTGAACCCAGGCCCTTGGCAGTAAAAGTGCAAAGTCCTAACCATTGGACCACCAGGGAATTCCTGATCAATGGATTCTTCTTAAAATTTTATTTATTTATTTATTATGTTTATTTATTTATTTGGCTACACTGGGTCTTCATTGCTGCTCGTGGTCTTTCCCTAGTTGTGGCATGTGGGCTTTTCATTGCAGTGACTTCTTGGGACAGAACATGGGCTCTAGGGTGTGTGGGCTCAGTAGCTGCCGTGAGTGGGCTCAGTAGCCGCCGTGAGTGGGCTCAGTAGCCGCCGTGAGTGGGCTCAGCAGCCGCTGTGTGTGGGCTCAGCAGCTGCCATGAGTGGGCTCAGTAGCTGCCGTGAGTGGGCTCAGTAGCTGCCGTGAGTGGGCTCAGTAGCTGCCGTGTGTGGGCTCAGTAGCTGCCGTTGAGTGGGCTCAGTAGCTGCCGTGAGTGGGCTCAGTAGCTGCTGTGTGTGGGCTCAGTAGCTGCCATGTGTGGGCTTCAGTAGCTGCTGTGTGTGGGCTCAGTCGCTGTGGCACACAGGCTGAGTTGTCCCTCGGCATATGGGATCTTCCCAGGCCAGGGATCAAACCCGTGGCCCCTGTACTGGCAGTCAGATTCTTCACCACTGAGCCACCAGGGAAGCCCAATTTCTGTTTTCATATATTTATAGATTGCTAAACATAGAAATAAATACAAATACATGTATGAATGTTAGCCTACCCATGTGTATTTCCTAGTTCTGTCTTCTCAGAAGGCACTGACAAGCCAGTAGCAATAAGCATGTTTAGAGATGTCGTGCCCAGATTATGGTTTCTAAATACCATTCTCATATATATATATATATATATATATACACACGTGTGTGTGTTTCTGTATATGTTAGTCGCTCAGTCATTTCCAACTCTTTGCGACCCCATGGACTGTAGCCTGCCAGGCTCCTCTGTTTATGGAATTCTCCAGGCAAGAATACTGGAGTGGCTTGCCATGCCCTCCTCCAGGGGATCTTCCCGACCCAGGGATCAAACCTGAGTCTCCTGCATTGCAGGAAGATTGTTTACTGTCTGAGCCATGAGGGAAGCCCCCCCCCCCACACACACACATATATACTAAGGTTTCTTGGAGAAATATTTAATTCTAGAGCTTGGGCAGAAAAAGTAAACCATGAGCTTGGAACATATTATGATGTTAGCAAGTAAGGAAGTGCTCAGAAGATGATGGGGCTGTAGTGAAAGGACCCAGGAACCAATCTGAAGTCATTCCTGATGGTTTAAAGCTGGGACTATTCGAGCAACAAAATGAAGACTGGATTATAACCTTGTTCAGTTTTCTCCCCCAGAGAAGGCAATGGCAACCCACTCCAGTACTCTTGCCTGGGAAATCCCGTGGACGGAGGAGCCTGGTACGCTGCAGTCCATGGGGTCGCGAAGAGTCAGACACGACTGAGCAACTTCACTTTCACTTTTCACTTTCATGCACTGGAGAAGGAAATGGCAACCCACTCCAGTGTTCTTGCCTGGAGAATCCCAGGGACCGGGGAGCCTGGTGGGCTGCCGTCTATGGGGTCACACAGAGTAGGACACGACTGACATGACTTAGAAGCAGCAGCAGCAGTTTCCCCCCCAAACCATTATCATGTCTTAACCTACTGTATAATTAACTTATTGTGTGTTTTTTTTATTACCTCGTCTCCCCACTTGAATATAAGCTTTAGAGTGAGATTTGGGAGGGGGCTCTGGTTTGTTTATGGATATTGTGAATATTGGCACACAGACTAGGGAAACTGAATCTTCTAAGAAGCAAAGAGAGTTTTTCCAAAGAATTGAACACTAGGCATCAGCAGCGACCACCAGCAGATTGTCTTCCTCAGCACCTCTGAGACTCACAGGGGCCGGCAGGCCTGGTCCTGAGGGAGCTGAGTTGTCTGGGGTCTTCTGAGAAAAGAACGTGGCAAACTGGGAGGCTATCTCCCAAGGAACACTTTAGAAGATTTTCCTCTCAAAAGCACCCTTGGAACAGCTGTGCTTACTTTGCAAACTCAGTGAGAAGCTGACTTATGCATATTAAAAACCCATTGGTGTCTTTATCTCAGTGAAAACCCTCCCACTCCTGTGAAGCTGATTTTGTTGTTTAGTGCCAAGTCGTGTCTGATTTTTGTGACCCCGCCGACTGTAGCCCGCCAGGCTCCTCTGTCCGTGGGGATTTCCTAGGCAAGAGCACTGTATGTTGCCGTTTTCTTCTCCAGGGGATCTTCCTGACCCAGGGATCGAATTTGCATCTCCTGCCTTGGCATGTGGATTTTTTACTGCTGAGCCACCAGAGAAGCCCGAAGTTGACATCAAATTCGGGTGTTTATGGGTTTTACCCTGTTTTATGGGTAAAGGGAAGGCAGCATGGAGAAGGTAAGTGTGCTAGTTTCCTAGGACTGCTGTGGCCTAGAATAGCCAGATTCCTAGAGTCAGAAAGTACATTAGGAGATGCCAGGGGCTGGAGGTGGGGTGAGGTCGGGACGGGGAATGGGGAATTAGTGTTTAACGGGGACAGAGTTTCAGTTTAGGAAGGTGAAAAATTCAGGAGACGGATGATAGTGAGAGTTGCACAATGATGCGAAAATTCTTAGTGCCACTGAACTGACAGTTAAATGTGGTTAAAATAATATATTTTACATTATGTGACTTTTACCAGAATAAAAAAAACATTTAAAAAAAAGGACCACAAACTGGGTGGCTTAAAACTATAGAAATTTATTGTCTCACAGTTCTGGAGGCCAGAAGTCTGAAATTAAGGTATCCACCGCACCAAGCTTCCTCTGAGACTCTGGGTAGAATTCTTCTTTGTCTCTTCTTAGCTTCTGGGAGCCCCAAACACTTTTTGGCTTGAAACTACATGTCTGCTCTCTGCCTTTGTCATCATCTTTTCTCTCTGTGGGTGTCTGTTTCTGTGTCCAAATTTATAAGGAACCCAGTTGTACTGGGGCCTCCTTTGGGGCTCAGGCAGTAAAAAGTCTGCCTACAATGCAGGAGATCTGGGTTCGATCCCTAGGTCAGGAAGATCCCCTGGAGGAGGAAGTGGCTACCCACTCCAGTATTCTTGCCTGGAGAATTTCATGGACAGAAGAGCCTGGAGGGCTACAGTCCATGGGGTGGCAAAGAGTCATATAGAACTGAGCAGCTAACACTTTCACTTTTCACTTTCAGTTCTATTGGATTAGGGACCACCTTAAATGATCTCATTTTAACTTGATTATCTCCATCAAGACCCTATTTCCAAATAAAATTACATTTTGGGTTGCTGGAGGTTAGGACTTCATCATATCTGTTTTGGAGGATACAATTCAATACATAATGGTAAGTTTGAATCAAAGAACATTAGAGCTTGTTGTTTAGTTCTTAAGTCATGTCCGACTCTTTGTGACCCCATGGACTGAAGCTCACCGGGTTTCTCTAGCCTTCACTATCTCCCGGAGTTGGCTCAAATTTATGTCTATTGAGTTGATAATGCCATCCAACCGTCTCATGCTCTGTTGCCCGCTTCTCCTCCTGCCCTCAATCTTTCCCAGCATCAGGGTCTTTTCCAGTCAGCTTTTCACATCAGGTGGCCAAAGTATTGGAGCTTCAGCTTCAGCATCAGTTCTTCCAATGAATATTCAGAGTTGATTTCCTTTAGGATTGACTGGTTTCCTCTCCTTGTTAGAGCTAAAAGAGACTTTTTCTGTTGAAAAGTTTCCACCCTACTGGATACTCCCTCTCTGCATGACTTAACCATGCCTAGACTCTCCTGAAATGGAAAGTTACCAGGAAATTCCCAAAATATTAACTATGCTAATCCCTGAAATCTTGATTACCCTCTAAAGTGTCAACCTTTTAGGTCCTCTCTTTTTTTTCCTGCTGACCGGGGTTTCCACCCTCCTGAGTTAACATTTCATGGTTCACCTGCCTCCTGAGTACTCTCTGGAGCATTAACAGAGAGCTTAGAGCCATTGCAAAGAGTGAGAATCAGGTGAGACATCCTTTGGGGAGTTCTATGATCTGAACAGGAGTGATATAAAAGGGAAATACAGGGCCACTGAGCATGTGTGGTATAGCAAAGAGAAAGGCACAAAGACAATTAAGAACAGGCTAAAATTGGAAAAGCTATGTGGAAAGGGCCTGGGGCGGCCCATAGCTGGGGAAAAGATCGGAAAATTAGGCTAAGTGACAAGAGACTTCAAATCAAATCACCAGATACATATTAAGTGCCCGACTCAGTATTTCAATGAGCCATGGGTGATACAAAGGCATATAATATCTGTTTCCTGCCCTCAAGGAAAGTATAATCTACTTACAGAGGTCAGACATAAAACTCAGGAGAAATAGGACAACAAAATATTTAAATAGGAATTCACAGTGCCTCACAATTGATTGCTAAATGAGCTGTAAAGCCGATGACAAGCTTTTAAAACTCTGTACCAGGAGAGATTATTTGGTTGTTTGTGGTCTAATTAGGTGCATATTTTCTTGCTGGGGGAAAAAAAGGGTTAACTAAGCAGGGCAAATCAATGGACCTAAGAGATGTCTTTTTACAGAGATCAATGGAATTCATAGAGCTTTCACTAGACTAAAAAAAAAAAGAGAGAGAGAGATGTAAATGAAATCAGAAATGAAAGAGATGACATTACAACTGATGACACAGAAATAAAGAAAAGATGATAAGAGACCACTGTGAACAATTATATGCCAGCAAATTGGGTAAGCTAGAAGGAATGGAAACATTCCTAGAAACATATACCCAACCAAGACTGAATCATGAAAAAATGGAAAATCTGAGCAGACTTGCAACCAATAAGGAGATTGAATCAATCATCAAAAATGTCCCCCAAAAGAAAAGCCCAGGACCAGATGGATTCACTGAGAATTCTACCAAACATTTAAAGAAGAATCAGTGCCAATACTTCTCAAACTTTTCCAAAATATTGAAGAAGAGGGAACACTCCCAAACTCATTTTGTGAGGCTAGTGTTACCCAGATATCAAAGCCAAACGAAGACAGTACAAGAAAAGAAAACTACAGGCCAATATCTTCGATGACTATAGATGCAAAAATCCTCAACAAAATACTAGCAAATCAAATTCAACAGCTCATTAAAATGATCATACAACATGACCAAGTGGGATTTACCTGTGTGGGGCAAGGATGGTTCTACAGATGCCAATGATACACCATACTGACAGAATGAAGGATAAAAATCACACAGTCATCTCAGTAGATGCAGGAAAAGCATGTGACAAAATTCAACTGCCTTTCGTGATAAAACACTCGACAAACTAGGAAAACAAGGAAACTACTTCAACCTAATAAAGGCCATATATGAAAAGCTCACCACAGATATCTTACTCAGCGGTGAAACACTGAAAGCTTTTCCTCTAGGAATAAGGCAAGGATGTCCACTTATTGCCACTTCTATTCAACATAGCACTGGAAGTTCATGACACAGCAATCAATCAGGGACCCAGGTTGCTGCAGGCTCTGTCATCTTCAAGACATTTATCTCAAGTTACCTTGGGTGTGAACATTTGGCTGGGGGCGGGGGGCGGGGAGAGAGAGAGTCAGACTCATATGGGGGTGTTTATGGGCTACACCTGGAGTGGCATAGATTACTTCTGCTCACATTCCGTTTGCCAAAGCTCGGTTACAAGGTCACATCTAACTGCAAGGGAGGCTGGGAAACAGTTATGTGCCCAGGAAGAAGGAGAAATGGATTCATGACTAGCTATCAAGTCAGACTGTTTCTCATCTGCTCTTGTTCAGCTTGAAGGAACTTGGGCTCAGAGAGGTCCTAGGTCACCGTGAGTAAAGAGAAATTAAGAGATGCAATCTATGTGTAGTTGACGAAGCAGGAAACAAAAGTGCAGATGTAGTATCTGAAATTATAAATTGACCAACAGAGAAGCCAAAAATATGAAGCTACTGGGAATTCCCTGGGGTCCATTGGTTAGGACTTGGTGCTTTTGCTGCTGTGGCCCCATTCAATCCCTGGTTGGGGAACCAAAATATGCAAGCTGTGCAGTGAGACACCCCCACCCCCACCCCCAGAAAATGAAGTTACATAGCTTTCTTGAGAGAGGGACTGTAAATGGGATGGCTAAATGAGTTGTTGGCATATAAATGTTCAGTTGAAGTTCCTTTGTGTTCATTGCTGCTTAATATTCCATTGTGTGAATATTTCACCATGTGTCCATCCACTGCTGATGGACATTTGGGTTATTTTCAATTGGAGGCTGTGATGACGAGCATACATGAACACACCAGTAAGTGTCTTTGGTGAACGTATGAGGGCATTTCAGTTGGGTGTATGATCACTGGGGCATAGCCATGTTCAACTGTAGCGGGTCATTCCAATGGTTGTACCAACTTTCACTCCCACCAGCAGCAGATGAGTGTTCCGGTTACTCCACGTTCTTGCCAACACTTGGATTTTGTCAGGAGGAGTTCTTAGAGAGCCACCTTTTTCTTTCTTTATTTGGCTGTCTCAGGTCTTAGTTGTGGCACCTGGAGGCTTCTCCAGCTGTGGTGTAGGCTTGGGTGCCTCATGGCATGAGGGATCTAGTCCCCAGAAGAACAAAGCCCAGACCTCTCTGAGCCAAGCTGAATTCTTTACTACGCAACCTTCTTCAAGCCAACGCTGTGATTCTGAGGGAGCCCCTTCTTGTATATACTCAGGAGGAGCGGGGAGGGTGACAGAGGAGACTGAGAGCAAATACCCAGCTGCTAAATTGATGGAAAAGTCTCTTTAAATGACTGAATTCCATTTCTGGACATTTATTTCATGGATGAGCTGGCTCCTGTACATGTGCGGATGCATGAATAAGAAATGATGTATGGATAAGGTTATTCCCTGAAACATTATTTATTGTCACGAGTTCAGCTGAGTTGGAGAGAGAGCTGGGCTGCCACCTGGGCTGTGGGTGTAGTTGATTAAAGCAACAACAAGCCCAAATGCAAGTCACAGCAAAGCCTTTAGTCACTCAACCCGAAATATAAGCAAGAGGCTCAAACCAGAGAAAGCACCGATGCCCCTGTTGCATTTCCTCCATTGGACAGCGTGCAGGCGGGTCAGGGGGATTGGTGTAGACATTGGGGTCATCTCATTGGTAGAGATTCCCAAACAGAAGCCTCTGGCAGATTCCTGGACCCTGAGCCAAGGGGGTGGGGATGGGGAGGGTGCTGGGAGTGGACGAGGACTGAGCCTGAGTCATTATGGGTTTCCCTGGTGGCTCAGTGGTAAAGAATCCAACTGCCAATGCAGGAGATGTGGGTTCAGTCCCTGGGTTGGGGAGATCCCCTGGAGAAGGAAGGGGCAACCCACTCCAGTATTCTTGCCTGGGAAGTCCCATGGACAGGGGAGCCTGTCAGGCTACAGTCCATGGGGTTGCAAAAGAGTCAGAGGAGACTTAGCAACTGAGCAACAACAACAACGAATCATTGTGGGGAAAAAGTCTTCAAGGTTCCCCGCTTCGCTCTCTGATAGGGTCTTTGGCAGAGGCATCTAAAGACCTTGGCCTGAGGTTTCAGGTAAAGAGACTTAGGAATGAAGGCTTCTGGGATAGGAATGCACATATGCAAGGAGCATGCCCAGCCAGGGTGTCTGAATCTCTGACTGCAGCTCCCCTTGGGGACCACAGTGAATTTACTGGGCGCCAAGACTGGTGTGGGGAGGGTAGTTTTCCTCCACATGGCCTGTCAGGTCAAGCCTCTGTCATTGCCTACAGTAAGGCCTCAGAAATCTCACGTAAGTTTTTGGGTAAGTGCTCAGTCCAGTTCAGTCGCTCAGTCATGTCCGACTCTTTTGGACCCATGGACTGCAGCATGCCAAGCTTCCCTGTCCATCACCAACTCCTGGAGCTTACTCAAACTCATGTCCATTGAGTCAGTGATGCCATCCAACCATCTCATCCTCTGTTGTCTGGACTTCAGTTAAAATGAGGAGCTGGGCTTCTTACTTATAAAATCTAAGTATTGGAAACAACCTGAGGACCAGTTAATAGTGGGTTGGTTCAAAAAATTGAGCTTCACCCTCACCAGGAAATCCAATGCATCTTTAAGAAAGGGGAAGTTGTCTGTGTGGGTACACAAATATGGAACAGTGTGAGGCTGTAGGAGGGCTCTTGGGAAGTTAGTGAAGAGGGGGAGAGGCACTTCGTAGCTAGGAAGAGCATCTCCAGGGTGGCATCTTAGTTTGTGTGGGGTGAAGTCTATGGCACAATGGCTATCAGTGGTTCTTGTACAGTCTCTTGATGGTTCTTTGATAGCCCTGAGTTCTGACTGTTAATATTAGAATATGCTATCCCAAGGCTGAGCTGCTAAGGATACATGCACATCTACAGTCAGACTTCAGGGTCTCAGAACCTGCTAGGGGACCCCAGGACTGGCAGTGGTGGTCCTGGAGCCACCCCAGCAAGACACGATGACCGCCTAATTTGAGGCTCTGCTACTGAGGGAACATGTTTAGTCTCACTGGGTAGAAATGGCCTTTCCTTGCTTTGTGAATGAGAAATACTTTGTACTTTCATAAATAAGTGCTTTTTTTCCCTTGTCTCATAGCAAACCTGGTTGTCCCATACTCATCAAGTACTGGGCTTCCCCAAGTCCTTTCTTGGAGCCATTCCTTGGAATGCCCTGGAATGACCTAGAATGCTATGAAATGAGGACTTGCTTGCAAAACAGGCTGAGTTTCTTAAAAATACACAGAGGAGGGATACCTGGTGGTCCAGTGACTAAGATCCCTCCCTCCCAGTGCAGGGGGCCTAGGTTCGATCCTTGCTGGGAGAACTAGATTCCACCTACTGCAACTAAGAGTTCACATGCCACAATTAAGACCTGGCGCAGCCAAACAAATAAATATTAAAAAGTTAAAATATGCAGAGGAGACCAACCCAGGCTTTACAAGCAACGTGGCAAACAGTCTCATATCACATCCAGAAGTTTGGGCCCGTAGTTAGGCCCCACCTATCTTACTAGTCAGTCATGCCAACCTGAGTTCTACTTGCTGGCACTTAGGTTTCTTTGCCCTAGAGGTTTCTATGAGTGCCAGAGCCCACTCTGTCTACACTAGAAGAACCAGAGAACTAATGTCCTCCAGGAGATCCCCTCAACCAGTGACAGACGGGAGGTGACGTACAGCATCCTGGCAATCTCGGCCCTTGGGTGGGTCCTCGGGGAGGGTCCAACACTGGCTCCCAGGGTCCCCTCAGTGGGATGAAGGTAGAAACTGGTTTGGTCATGAATCTTTTGAACTTTAGAGTTTAAAGCTTGCCTTTCCTTCTCCACTCACTTCCTCTCCTCCACTGGTTACTTCCTGGGATCCTCTTCCCAATAAATTACTTGTCCCCACCTCCTTGTCTCAGAGTCTGCTTCCAGGGAGCCCAGAGGAAGGCAGGTGATAAATGCATCAGCTGTTTACCAGGACTTGGTTACGCCTATTTTTCCCCCACCCCTGCAAGCTGGATGTGAACCCATTGCATCCCTAGTCACCATGCAAGGAGGGGTTCCCAGCAAATTTGACACATGAGGACTTTAGAGAGCCCTTGCCCTGGGGCCCAGAGCAAATGTGTTGGGATCAAGACTGACTCTTTCCACCATAAGGCAAAGTTCTGAAAAGCAGGCACTGGAGCTGGTCTGTGCTGCTTCTCCTTTCCCTGTGCTGATCAGCTCAGGGCCTACAAACAGGAGATGCTTAGTAAGGATGTCCAGGCGATAATCACTGAATCCCCAGTAGGGCTAAATAAATCCTTTTACATGGATCAACTAATATCCTCATTATAATAGTCCTGGGTCATGGATACTATTATTAACATCCTTATTTTATAGCATAAAGTGGGGGAAAGGGGAAAAGGACCTGCCCAGGGCCACATGGCCAATGCTGGATGAAGTCAAGCCCTTCACAGTCCATCACTGGGGTGGATGATGGTGGTGAACAAGTGCACAAAAGGGATGAGGTGAAGCCGTGGCTTACCCCACCGCTAGCTGGGTGACAGTGCATCGTCCCAACTTGGAATTCATCTCTGTCACACACAGGGTAAATGGGTCTATTCCCTGTGAATTATCTGCTAGCCGGCAGCTCCATCCATGTGCTCAATAACACAATTAAAAAAATATCCAACAAGCTTTCTGATTCCCAGTCCCTGGGGGCCCAAACACATAACTTGGAAATGACTCTTTGGTAAAGTCTGATCAAAGGTAGGTTGTTCAGTAATCAGAAATCACGGCTTCTTCCTCCAGGCTTGAAGCTCATAAACATCAGTGGGATGAGCTTTATATTTGGGTTGGACTCAAAACCTAGACGGATCCATTTCCTCCTAATTTACACCAGTTTCAATGTGGGGAAAGCAGCAGGAAGCTGAGTTTTTGCTCTGGGAGATCCCCTGGTTCCTCTGTCTGTAGCAGGCAGAGAGGGAAGGAAGGAGGGGGGGCATACTGAAGGAGCTCATGAACTGTCCATGAACTGAGACAGACAAGTGCCTGAGAGAGCCAGAATCAGCACCAGCTCCAGGGCTGAGCAGGGAGAAAAATCCCACGTTCCCTCATGGAGGTTTCCACAACAGCATTGCCGAGAAATGAGAATGCAGTCAGGGCTCATCCTTGGAGACCACAGAAGGAACTGACCATCCAAAGACCCCTTAGGTAGTGGAGGGTGGGTGGTACGGCAGTTCAGCTGAAGTATCAGGTGGTTCCTTCATTGAGCCATTCAATAAATATTTATTGAGGACCAACCAAGTGCCAGCACTCTGCTAGGCACAGATTCGGTGGTGAATAAAAAAGACAGTACCTGCCCTTAAAGATAGGACAGGTTAGTGGGTGAGGATGGTCTATTCTGGTGGGAAGGTAAAGTCTGGAGTCAGAGAGGGTGTGGGCGCACCTGCTGAAAGGGTGGGGGAAGAGGCCAAGTCCCCACAGCTGATAGCAGAGACGTCTTCTTCTTCCCAGAATCTCCAGGAAAGTGCTGCACATCTGGAAATGCAACTTGGCGATCCAGCTGTGGCCTCCAAGCCCTGTCTTTCACCTTGCCCTCAAACTCTCAGGTACCGAACGTTGGTCCCCAAAAACAGGAAGTCCTAGGAGAGACAAGACAGGATGGGATGGTGAAAGCATCCTCTACTCCAAAAAGACGCATCTCTGATTTAAAGGGAGGCCCACATCTGGGGAAGCACACGCTCTGTCAGAAACCAGGTCAGCACATAAATCGAGCCTGTGTCTCTGTCCCCAAGGTCTCCATAAAGCACAGCTTTTGCCGGCTACCTTCTCTAAGGTGGCAATTTATCTGTCATTTCCCAAGCTGCTGCTTTCTGGCAGACCTCATAAATGTCCTTCATGTCACCTAAATTCTCTCTCCTTGGCAAATAACACAAAACTGTGAGCTGCTGGGGTTTACTCTCCTACCCCCTCATAAGTTTCCATCACCTAAGGCATGGGAATTCTGAACGCAGAGCAAAATCCAATTCTTTCCCTGGTTTTTGGGGCGAAAACACATTGGCAGAGTTGCCCTCAAAATTCTAATGCATGTCATTATATATACAGTTGACCAGTTGTTAAATGAGGACTAGGGGCGTTGATGCTCCATGGGTGGAAAATCCATGTAGAGCTTATAGTCAGCTCTCTGTATCCATGATTCCTCGCATCTGTGGTTCAGCATGCCCAGATTCAACCAGCTGTGCAGATGGTGTAATAACTTAGTATTTACTATGGGAAAAAAAGGGCTTCCCTGATAGCTCAGTTGGTAAAGAATCCACCTGCAACGCAGGAAACCCCAGTTCAATTCCTGGGTCAGGAAGATCCGCTGGAGAAGGAATAGGCTACCCACTCCCGTTATTCTTGGGCTTCCCTTGTGGCTCAGCTGTGGCTCAGCTAAAGAATCCGCCAGCAATGAGGGAAACTCGGGTTTGATCCCTGGGTTGGGAAGATCCCCTGGAGAAGGGAAAGGCTACCCATTCCAATATTCTGGCCTAGAGAATTCCATGGACTGTATAGTCCATGGGGTTGCAAAGAGTTGGATACAACTGAATGACTTTCACTTTTCATTGAAAAAAAATCTGCATATAAGCGAATCTGGGGACTTTCAAACTCGTCGCTTAAGGGTCAATCTAACGAATCTTCTAATGACTTCCATTACGCCAAGTAGCTAAAAGCTCTAATCTTCACAAGAGCCCAGTAAGGTTTGGGCTACATCTCATTTGACAGAGGAGGAAACTGAGACCAGCTGAGTGAGCTGTCACTCAGTCCTTGCTTTCAACAATGATCTGTCTCACTCCTTACAAACTCTCAATAAGAGTTGGATGTTGACTATCTCTGGGTCCAAAAGGGCTCCAGACATTTGCTTTTCAAATGTGACAGGTGATGTCTGTTTCAATGTTTCTGATCACTCTGCTGCCTGTCACTCTCTTCAGTAGCTGTTATTTGCTGGATGTTGACTATGTATCAGGCACAAAGCAGTATGCCCTTAAATGCTCACAAGGCTGCCAACCCAGTCATCCCACCTCACAGATGCTGTTCTAGAAAGATAACCTGAACCGTGGGGCACAGATGGCGCATAAAATGCCCGGCTAGAATAGTGGAGAGTCTAATGAAGAATAAGACATATTCCTTGACATTCAAATAGTTATAAACGATGGTTCATGGCATGGTTGGGACAGTATTCAACATAGGTGGAGAGGAGACTCAATTGCCAACAAAAAGAAAAAAAGAGAAGAAAGAAAAACAAGTCTGAGAGGTAGCAAGGCAACTATCCAAAACAATTTCAAAAAGTGCTTAGAGAAAACAACAGGCTTGAAGGAAGGACACGTAAGTCAGGCTGTGGGTGTGGTGGGGCGATGGGTTTATGAGGGGCAGCACACCAAACATGAATCCACGACAAACTTCTTCCACTTAAGTAATTAGAAGAAATTCTATTCTATTCTTTTCCATTCTATTCCATTCCATTCTATTCCAATCTATGTTTTGGCCATGCAGTGAGGCTTGTGGAATCTTAGTACCCTAACTAGGGATTGAACGTGGGCCCTCAGCAGTGAAAGTGCTGAGTCCTAACCACTGGACCACTAGGGAAATCCCAAGAAATGAGAAATTTCAAAAATGTACAAATGCCCTTCAGAACCTGAACTATTGGTGTGTTTAGGACTGCTGTATTTTCAAAATGAGCTCATTCTGAGGTTCCCCTTGGTCACCCATGGTGGGAGGTAGGTGTGGAAAAATTGTGACACAGATTGTGTCAAATCCTTCTTGCCCTAATAAAGGACACTTTATTAGGTGCCACTTATAAAGGACATGTGGATGTCTTCATGACATCCCAGCTGACCCCAAATTGTTCCACACCCTGTCCAGGCTTTCCCAGCTGCAGGGTTGGGCTGGGTCCCACCCACTGAGTTATAGCCTGCCAACCAGGAAAGCTCACCAACCCCCTCCCCAAATCCTCAGAGACCCGCTGAACCCACTGACCTTGTGGATCTGGAGAATGGGGTCGTAGAGCTGAATTTTCCGTAGCAGAGGGAGGGGGAAGCCTTCTGCCAACTTATCTGGAGGGTAGAGGCAGAATGTTGAGAGACTGGTTAGTAAATAATTATGGAGAAAATTTTACCAAAAAAAAGTTCCTCTCTGGAAACTCCATACATAGTATATTCCCATTTAATTATAACTGAAGATTGGGATTACTATTCTCACGTTACAGAGAAGGAAATTGAAGCACAGAATGGCCAAGTAACTTGTGCTAGGTCACACAGCTAGAAAGTGGAAGAACTGAGGCTTGACGCCAGGCAGGCTGACATAGGAGCCTGAACTCTCAGCCATGGTGCTCTGTGGAGGTAGAGGCAAGGATGGGGCAGCGTCCACTCATGATAAGAAGCTAGTGGGTACTTGCTCTTGGCCCCCGACCTGTATCCTGCTTTCTACTGCAGCCAAATGAAGCACGGCTTCATGGAAAGAGGGTTTAGGTCTTTATGCTTTAGTTTTTGACAAAGGAATCGGCAACTAACTGGGAAATGTAAATTTAGAGGTGGACAGGTAGCTCAAGCGGTAAAGAATCCTGCCAATGCAGGAGCCACAGGAGACATGTGTTTGATCCTTCAGTTAGGAAGATCCCCTGGAGAAGAAAAGGGCAACCCACTCCAGAATTCTTGCCTGGGAATTCCCGTGGGCAGAGGAGCCTGGCGGGCTACAACCCACGGGGTCGCCAAGAGTCAGACACGACTGAGCACGCACGCACCTTGCCTTGTGCTCTGCGTGTTAACTTGGTTCTCAGTCTTTGATCTGTCACTTCAGGGTGTGTGTGGGCACTTCTGTGAGCCCTTCTTTCTCTCTTAGGAGGAGGTTTCCTATGCTCCCAAAACTGCCCGTGTCCCCAACCCTCCTTAGAACCGTGGAAGAAGATGAGGCCGACTTCAACACTCCCGTCTCCCAGACAGGCCACTGAAACTGAGAGGATAAGTGACTCGCCCAGATCACGCAGCCTGCAGGAGAGCCCTGGTTCCAGCTTTCTTTCCCACGAAGAGCAGTGTCCACTCTTGACTTAGAAAAGTCCATAGTGATTCTTACCATTGACCTTGGGGTAAAAGTTGTTGAGAAGGTAATAATTGAGCAGTGCCTCCAACAGCTCCACCTAGTGGAGAATAGGAGAGGTACACCATAACCACGTGTACTATCTTGCCCACCAACAAACCTACAAAGAGCCACCCTTGGGGGTAGGGTTGTTCTGTAAATGCTGACGTGGCAAAAGCCTTGAAAAAAAAAAAAAAGCAAATTTCAGGTAGATACCAACATCATGCTATTGTTTTATAAAATAAAACTATTTTGAGATGCGCGTTCATATGTGTACAAAGCGATAGAAAATTTTGGAAGACTGTACAACCACCGCACCTACACAATCTTTCCTCTAGGAAGAACATCAAGGTTTGGCTTAGCCTTAAATTTAGTATTTAATTTTTCTTTTTGCAGTGAAAATGTTTTCTGAAATCACTTATATAACAAAAAATGATTTTAAAGTTGAAACAAAAATTATGAAACCCAACTTTTAACTCAGTGTGTACCAGGTATAGGACTCAGAGCATGACATATATATATATATAAGATTCACTATAAGTCTTCAAAGTTAATATTAATGCCCCCATTTCACAGATAAGAAAACTAAGGCCCACGGAATGAAAGTGACTTTCTAGAAATGGAATCCAGATTTATATGAGTCTACAGGTCTTTTTTTTTACAGTCGATGTTGGGAAAATCTGATAGGATGACTTTAAACAAATATTTATTTAGTTTAAAATATCTTTTCTTGGTTGTGCTAGGTCTTCGTTGCTACGCGTGGGCTTTCTCTAGTTGTGGTGAGTGGGGGCTCCTCTCTAGTTGTGTTGCACGGGCTTCTCATTGTGGTGAGCATGGGCTCCAGGCACATGGGCTTCAGTACTTGCAGTGCTTGGGCTTGGTTGCTCCGTGGCATGTGGAATCTTCCAGGATCAGGGATCGAACCCATGTCCCCTGCATTGGCAGACAGATTCTTATGCACTGTTGCACCAGGGAAGTCCCAGGATGACTTTTTGTGACTCTTTACATACGAATAATTTACTTCACAGCACATTTTTACATGCCACGCACGGACACAGTATTAGTGTGCCATTATTCACTTCATCCTTCATTCTCTGAAAGGAGTCATCCTTCGGGGTCTCTGTGAGCAGTGTCTCTCCTCACACTTATGTGTTTATGTCCTCTTGTACCTGAGGGAAAGTCTGGTCAGTGGAGAGCAGGTAGAGAGGGGTCGGAGAGGACCAGTATCCATAGGATGGTAAAAAGGTAGCCAACTACTGTAGGTTAAAATCTTTCCATCTCCTCCTTGACCTGTGAGGAGGAACATCACCCCAATTTCCCTCTTCAGAAATCTCTCCTGAGTGTTTCAGTCCACGCAAATCTTCCCATTCTCTGTTCTCCTTTCATATGAGGCCGTTTCACCACGGCCACGTTTTCCTCTTTGTGGAAATCATCTCTTGGTTTTGCCTGCCCAGCCATCAGTTCCTTTTGTTTAAATAAGAGAATTCCTATTTTCTTCAGGGGAATGCTCCTTTCCTATCTCAGTCCACGTGGTTTGGGACTGCAAATCTCGGTTCTGGGGAGATGAAACCCATGCTGGTTGATTGGCTTTGTCCAATTTCCAGCCAAGATGTTTGGCTAAAGACGGGCACTTGATTAAGAATAACCCAATGAGGACTAGCACACAATCTTTTTTTTTTTTGGTAGGTTTTTTTTTTTTTTTTAATAAAACTACAGGAAATTTGGGAATTTTCCACCAATGGGAAGAACCTGCCTGAGAATGAAGCAAACAGATGAAAGCAGAATGGAGAGACAGAGATTCTTCTCTTTATATATATATATATTCTTTTTTCTTCTTAAAAAATTCATGAAAGATTCTTTAAATTCTATAGTGCACTACAGTTTTCAGAAGTTTTGCACACATGATTTCATACAGTCCTATAATAACTTTCCCTGCCTTTTCAAATTGATGCACTAATCTGAACACCTGGATCCAGCTGTGCCTGAAACCTCTATCCTTAGCTTTTTTATTTTTGTTTTTTAGTATATGATCCTATTCATTCCTCCTCTTTGCTTAAGACACTTTTAGTTAGCCTTTTTTCCCCTTGCAATTAAAAGAATTCTGTCCACCAAATGATTTAATTTAATCTAATATTGGGAGGTAACTGTTCTTCTGCCCTATGTTTCATGTCCTTAGGGACTTCTATGATTTCTAGGGCCGAGAGTAACTCTTCTCCTTCTCTATTACAGCTGCCAAAGCATTGCTAAGTAAATACTCTAAATTACTACCCTAATCATTTCTTAAATAAAAACAATAATAACTTACATTGAATCGTCCAACTTTAGATTCTTTCAGTTCCACTTGTATCCTATAACAAATCAGAGAAGATTCAGAGATGTGGGCATTATGTTCAAGGGAAACCTAATGTGGGGATCCCCCAGAAGAAGGAAACACCAACTGGAGAAGGCATAGGGCCAAGGGTGTGGTAGAGTGAAAGTGAAAAAGATTATTGAGGAACCAAAAACAACGATACGACTTTACTGGGAAGGCTTGCAGAGGGGAAGTGTGGAGTGTAAAAGAACTCAATCTCTGTAATTTCAGGAAGTCAATATTGCTGATATCTAAAATTCATAGATAAAGGAAAAACAGTAAATTCTTTAGACGTTTGGAAGTAATGGTGGAAAGGAAGTTTAAGGAGACAGGACCAGTGGGGGGAAAGAATTGGTCCAGTTGGGCTAAAATTTAAGTTTGCTTCCCCACCCAGTGGTGGGCCCTAACGTTGAAGGGGGATCCAGTTACATCCCACCTCCAGCTGCACTGAATCAGCTGCAGCGTCAGATGGAGTGAGCCCAGTTGAGCGCCCCCACGTGGGCAGCATGCTGACTTACTTTCCTGGCTCCAAGAATCCAGTGATCTTGCTGGTGTTGAAGGTCAACATGGCAGACACATTAGTGGCCTGGAAATTCCAGTAAAAAGAAACAGGTCTGAGTGAAGGAGGTTGTTGTGTACAGGATGCGTAACTACGAGAACTGGCTGTCTCCTCTAAACGGTACCTCACTGAGTTAAAGCAGGAACTTGCCCACTGGACTGTAGGTTACCAGGAAGCTCATCGTAGGTGCTAATAAACGATTGAACTTGGACTTGAACATTTTTACTTGAAATTGCTCACTATGATGGGCTTCCTAGGTGGCACTAGTGGTAAAGAATCCACCTGCAATGCAGGAAACCCAGGTTCGATCCCTGGGTTGGGAAGATCCCCGGGAGGAGCGCATGGCAACCCATTCCAGTATTCTTGACTGGAGAATCCCATGGACAGAGGCGCCTGGAGGGCTACAGTCCACAGGGTCACAGAGAGCTGGACATGACTGAAGTGACTTAAGCATGGCGTGGCTGACTACGACAGCAATTAAACTCTGAACAGATGACCAAGGGAAGATGTGCGGTGCTTTGTTGCTTCATCGTGTCTGACGCTTTGCGACCCCGTGGACTGCAGCCCACCAGGCTCCTCCATCTGTGGGGATTCTCCAGGCAAGAATACTGGAGTGGGTTGCCATGCCCTCCTCCAGGGGATCTTCCCCACCCAGGGATCGAACCCGAGTCTACTGCATTGCAGGCGGATTCTTTACTGTCTGAGCCACCAAGGTACAGAGGCTTATCTCTGGAGATCTCTAAAGGGATCCTTTCTAGCTATCTCAGGGCCAAGATTCAGCTCTAAGGAATAATAACAGTATTAATAATAAATTACGTTTTAATTTAAATATACTGATGACAATTTTGATAACAAGGACAACCATTAAATTGCACATACAACATCTGGGAGCAATTGTTACTGTTTAGCCGCTAAATCTGGACTTCTCCTTATGGACTCACTTAGTGGAACAAGTATACATTAAGTAAGTAAACCTGCAAAGAGCTACATAAGTATCTTTACATAAGTTCTATGAAGAAAAATAAAAGGATGCCGTTAGAAAAAAGTGACAAGGGTTGTAAGATAGATCAGGGATAAGGGCAATCAAGAAAGGCCAATCTTGGGACTTCCCTGGTGGTCCAGTGGTTAAGACTCTGCCTGCCAATACAGGAGACATGGGTTCGATCCCTGGTCTGGAAACTAAGACCCCACATGCTTTGGGCAACTAGGCCTGTGCATCACAACGACTGAAGACTGCATGCCCTGTAACCCGTGCTCTATGACAAGAAAAGCCAGCACAATGAGAAGCTTGTACAGCGCAACTAGAGAGTAGCCTCCAGCCGCTGCAGCAAGAGAAAGCCTGCGTGTAGCAATAAAGACCCATAGCAACCAAAAATAAATAAATAAATAAACTTAGGAAAAAAAGAAGAGAAAGGCCTATCTGAGGATCCTTAAGTTGAGATTGATCTTAAGGAAATAACCAGGTGGTCAGTGCGAGGAAGAACCAGCAGGAAAAGGCAACAACATTTGCAAAGGCTTTGAACCTTACCACACTGAGCCGGAAGACAGGCTCCTTGACAGAGTTGGGCAGGAGCACAAAGGCTTCGATCTCCATCTGGGCAGCTGTAGACAGATTTCCAGGGCTGAAGTTCAGGCACGGGGCAGAGATCACTGCTCCCTGGAGCTCCAAGTTCGTGTTGGGGTACAGTCTGGCTATCTGAGGGTGGAATGAAGAGATTTTGTCAAGAGAAGAAAATACACAGGTTTGCTGGGACAACCTGGAGGGAGCTAGAGCAGCTGAGACCACCTGTTAGTTTAATTTCCACAAACTGCTCTGTGCCTTGTTTTCTTAAAGGTATCACTGGACATCTTTCCATGTCAGACATATAAAGGCTGCATCGTTTATCTCCTGGCTGAACTGTGTTCTATTCCACTGAGTGTGGGTACTGCAATTGATCTAATCTTATTGGATATCAAGTTGTCTCCAAAGTGTTGCCTTTTAATGACCACTCCCCTGTGTGCCCTTGGCTATTATTTTGGGGGATACATTCCGTGGGGAGTCCAAAGGCAAGAATATTTTTAAAGCTTCTTCCAGGTATTGCCAAACTCCTCCAGAAAGGTTGGACTGAATTTTTTCACTCCTTTTCACACCCTTCCCTGGGCAATCGGTGAGAGCTATTGCTTCTCTAGAACCTGCGCACCTGGCTCCCCCCGCTCCCCACTCTGATAACTGCATACGCCAATGCTTTTGAGATATGACACACCTAGATTCTACCATTTAAAAAGTTCTGGCAATTTTCTGTTTAATTAAAATTTAATTTGGGGTCAAGACTGTTCCGTGTAGGGGGGAAGTTGGTGGAGGAACAGTCCCATGAGCCTTTTAGCTATGCAAATATAAAATCTACATTCTATTGTAAAAGGGAAATGTTTAGAAGGTTGAGGAGGTAAATAAATCACTTTACCTCAGAAGGATAGCTGAGCTGCTTCTGTGTCAGGTTGATTATGATGGGAGCAGGAAGGGGGAGGGGGAGTTTCCTCCTCTTTCTGGGGAAAAAGGGCCGTTGGAGCCAGGATGTGGCCAAGGTCCCTCCAAAGCTAGTGCCAACAGTAGGAGGCAAGCTGGGCTGCTGTGGGGTTCTGGGGAGAGAATGGGCCTGCTGTGGGGGTGCCTTACGGAAGGAGGTGACCCAGGTACTGCAGTATTTGAAGTTTAACAATTTTCCCACCATTATAATTCCTCTCAGCCATCATCAAGCCTTCTGAAAGGAACTTTAAACACTACTGCCTATCTGAGCTGCGTCTTGAGGGGACTCGGAAGGTGGAGGAGAAGACAGGTAGATTTCTATGGGATTAAATGAGACGTTGCACGTAAAGAGCTTAGTCCAGCAATGACAGAGCTACAGGGTTATTCACTGTGTCACTCATGTAGCAAAGCAAAAAAACATACATGTCCTTCCATGTACGAGATGTTCCATGGGAGACGGGATACTCAAACTATGGTCAATCCATAATACAATGGCAAACTGGATTCCCTACCTATACAGAATCATCTTCTGGTACAGTAGGGGAAAAAGTAAGGTGAAAACTGGTGTGTAAAATATACCTCCATTTGTGTAAAAAAACAGAGGAAAGACAAATAACATTTATTCGTATATACACAGAATCTCCCCAGAAGGGTGTGTGCAATCTAATAATATTGACAGACTTGGGGTGTGAACTGGGTGTTTAGGGGATAGGAGTGGATGGGAATTTTCACTCTATAATCTTTTAGGTCTTTTGAATCTTGAACCATTAGAATTTATTAGCCATTCAAAAGACAATTTTTGTAATCCACCAAGAACAGGGCCTGACCCCTACTACACCCTCTGTAATTGCTTGGTGTCCTTAATTGGGACATTTTGTGGTGCTTGTCAGTATTCCTTGGGATTGTCAGAGATCATCAGTAAGAGACTGGGTGGCCTGTGGTCCCAGGAGACACAGGGTTTGGGCCTCTGTCATTTTGACTTTGAAGGGAAACCTGCAGCACCCCAGCCTTCACTGGGGACCCCATTGTGGGCCTTCTGGTTCTTGATCAAGCTGAGAGGAGGGTGGAGGTTTTAAAGAATACCCCTGAAGGCTTTGGGGGCTCAACCTGCACCCTGAGGGCTAATGGAAGCCTTACCCTGGGAACGAAGGCGCGGAAGGACTTGGTGTTCAGTCGAATGCTAGAATCAGGCGGAATCTGCAATGAAGGGACACAAAGAGGTTTTAGGTGCTCTGGCCAGAGCTGAAGGTCTGAAGAGAGATGGGGAAGTGGGAGGGTATTTAACAATGTAGCTTCTTGACTGCTTGTGGTTACCATGACAACAACGAGATGCTTGTTCTGCATTCACCGTGAGCACATGAATCCCTGGGGTCCTGGCTGCTCTCCTTGGGGTGTAGGTGACATGCAGGACTCAATCAGAGGATCCACAAGAGTGAGATTTGCAGTCTCACAGAACTAGGTTTGACTCTAGGCTTTGTTACTATGTAATCCCAGCTGAGTCCCTTTCCCTCTCTGAGCCTCAACTTCCTCACCTATAAAACGGAGATAATTATATGTGTGCGTGTATGTGTATGTGTGTGTGTTAAGTTGCTTCATTTGTGTCCAACTTTTTGTGACCCCATGGACTGTAGCCCACCAGGCTCCTCTGTCCATGGGATTCTCCAGGCAAGAATACTGGAGTGGGTTGCTGGGCCCTCCTCCAAGGGATCTTCCTGACCCAGGGATTGAACCTGGTCTCTTATGTCTCCTGCATTGGCAAGTGGGTTCTTTACCACTAGTGCCACCTGGAGGTCCCAGAGATAATTATAGTTCCCACTTACCGGGTTATTGTGAGGGCTAAATGAATGGTGAGTATAAAGCATCTAGTCCAAGGCCTAGCACATAGTGGCGTTCAGTAAGACACAGCTACTATGATCCCTTCCACTAAAGGAAACGTCTGTACCACAGGTGGGAAGGGTGACTCAAATATGACAATAGAAGTAAATGACCCTGGCTTGGATGAGAAATCATTCAAAGGACAAATATCACTCCATCCCTCACTCTGGTCTCCAATTTATTACCAGGATTGGCTGGACCATCCAGTTTGGATTGCATTGTGTTTCCTCCACCACCCTGACATGGTACACGAGGCTTCAGCTTTTACAAAGAGCTACAAGAAACAGCTGCCTAAAACCCAGAAATATGAAAGAAACTGAAAGAAATTTTCATGATGTGATCCACTATAAAATGTAGTAGCCTTTACACAAAGCCGCACTGGAGACAGTTGTTTTAGAGGTAAATGCTAGGGCGACGCTTTTTCTTCTTTTCACTGTGAATCCCTAAATACTGCACTCTTTCCATTTTGACTACGGGAAGCACCCACACAGATCTGTGATTAAAAAAAAATCAATTTATGGGTCCTGTGTCTTCATAATTGTGCCTTACTTTTAACGTGGTCTTTATTTTCTATTCTATGAAACCTTATGAGTTTATCAGTTCATGAATTTATCTATTATCCTGTCTCATTCACTAAAATCTTTAAACCTTAAAAATCTCCACAAACCATCAGGATGAAAGAAAATATGCATGAGGACAACAAATCTAGGGACTTCCCTGGTGGTCCAGTGGTTAAAAACCTGCTTTCCAATGCAGGGGACACAGGTTCAATTCCTGGTCAGGGAACTAAGATCCCACATGCCATGGGAAAACTAAGCCTGAGTGCTGCAAATACTGAGCCCATGTGATCTAGAGCCTATGCTCCACAACTAGAGAAGCTCCTGTGCGCCACAAGGAAGACACAGCACACACACACACACACACAGACAAAGATAATGGATCTAGACAGGAGGGAAAAGTAAAACACGGATAAGCAAGCCAGAAGATCTTCCACAATTGTTATAATGGAGAAAGAACTTTGAGCTTCCTGGCCGCCAAAGTGAGAAGTGAAATTGTGCTAACATATTTTTCCTGCTCTTGATTTTTTTTTCTTAGTTATAGTTTACTATTTCACTGATGTAAATGGGTGGAAAGGGAAGAGGAAGGAAGACCAAGTGACGAAGTCATTTGTGAGAGCTATTCTGCTATGATTCTCACCACATCATCCGTGATAGTAAAGTTCAGGAATCCCGCTTTATGATAAACTAGGCTGGCGGTGTTGAAGGCATAATCAGAGATGGCAAAGTAGACCATTCGGCTGTGTTCCTCAGGAAGGTTCATGACAGGAGCAAGGAAAGCAACTGGGAAGCGGTCATCTCGGCTAAAAATTTCACCCTAGAGAGAGAGATAGAATCCATTTGAACTTTTCTAAGTCTATCCCAGGGCTAGACACCTGAGCTAGGAGCCTATAGAGTCTGATGAGGGAACATGGGCTAGAGATGCTGCCTGAAATTCCACCATTAAAGATGTTTTCCTTGGAATCTAAAAAAAAATGATGCAAATGAACTGGTTTACAAAATGGAAGTAGAATCACAGATGTAGGAAACCAACTTATGGTTACCAGGGGATAAGGTAGGGGAAGGGATAAGTTGGGAAACTGGGACTGACACATATGCACTATATGTGTATATATATAAAATAGATAACTAATGGGAACCTGCCATATAGCACAGGGAACGCTACTCTGTACTCTGTAATGATCTATATGGGAACAGAATCTTTAAAAAAGCAGTGGATATATGTATATCTATAACTG
Source organism: Bos taurus (assembly GCF_002263795.3). Lineage (NCBI taxonomy): Eukaryota > Metazoa > Chordata > Mammalia > Artiodactyla > Bovidae > Bos > Bos taurus. The sequence continues at coordinate 67,234,347 of NC_037340.1, read as the reverse complement.
ATTCACCTTGCTGTACACCCGAAACTAGCACAGCATTGTAAATCATCTATGTGTGTGTGCTGTCACTCAGTCGTGTCTGACTCTCTGTGATCCCATGGACTGGGGCCTGTCAGGATCCTCTTGTCCATGCAATTTTTCAGGCAGGAATACTGGAGTGCGTTGCCATATTCCTCCTCCAGGGGCTCTTCCCGACTCAGGGATTGAACCCATGTCTCCTGCACTGACAGGTGGATTCTTTATCACTAGAGTTACCTGGGACGCTCAAATCAACTATACTCCAATAAAAATTTTTTTTAAAAAAAGATGCTTTCCTTCGGGTCAAAGTGTATGTCCAAAATCCCATAATGAAACGCTCACCAGAAGCTTGATGTTTTAACCTATAGGACCTCTTGGCCAGCTCTTCAATGCCATTGAGGGCCTGCTCTGGTTAACGTCACCTGCATGGTGGGATAGGTGAAGGAGTGGAGTGCGGGGCTGGGGAGGAAGGAAGTTTCAAGGCCTAAGTGATGTAAGACACCATGGGCGGATCCTGGCTCTGGGAATACTCCCCACAACTCCATATTGTCCTGCCCTTGACACAGTGGGAACCATGGGGACACAGGGACAGATCTGAAACTGGGGAGCAGGAGGCCCCAAGAAAGGGCTGAGCTGAGGGAATGCCACACCGGGGCTGGACCCACTCAAGCCCCTGACCCAGGACGCTTACCTTGAACATCACATCCAGCATTTGGGCTGTTGCTTGAGGGGCCCCCATTAAGCTGTAATCAAGGCCAGCGAGATGATCAATCTCTGTTGTGACTGTGAACCGGGGGAGGGACAGAATTAGGAGGCGGGCAATGCAGAAGCGATGAGGACTCTGGCTGACCCACACTCCCTCTGGAGAGGTCTCCAGAGCCCCCTGCCCCTCCACCTTAAGACCCTCCACCCTTGTGCTGGGGCAAAGAGCTCCTTCACCAAGAAAGAGACGACGTGGTTTCTTCTGTTCCACTGATGATTTAGCCACAAGGGGACTGGTGTGCTTATCCCAGAGCCTGAGCAGTTTCCAGAGTCTTACACACACATACACACATACATACACACACACACACACATGCACACACACAGCCTGAGCACAGGAGGAGCTCAGGTCTGGCAGCCCCTCCATACCCAGAACTTCACACCGAGGAAGACATACGATAGGGAAAATTCTCCAACCGAAGATATTGCTCTTCAACTTTATAACCAAGACCTTGATCTTCAAGGAAACCATCCTCCTACCAATATCAATCAAATAACCAGGAAGGCGGGGCCATGTTCAGAGGACCCAGAGACTCCCCTCCAAGGCCTTGAGGGAGCAGGAGCTCTCTGTCCCACGCACTGGGGCTCTGTGCCCATGTGGGTCTCTGCTGAAGGGAAGGTTAGCAGTGAGTGTGGAGGCCTGGGGTCCACGGCATCAGGGAACACCTCCAATTGTCCAGGGTCTGTCCCTGCCAACTTTACCTGTGTAGCCTAGCTCTGGGGCCTCTGCTTGTAGAAAACTGTTCTACGGGTACACTTACGTCCAGGCAAAGAGGCAGTATGAGATGCTCTCTGCCCCGTTGTTGGCAATAGGAAAGAATGACAACAAACCTACCTGTCCAGCAGCTGGGGGCTCATTAAATAAATGGAGACACATCCATAAGGTAGAATACTGTGCAATTATTCAAATGAAGTCTAGGGACTTCCTTGCAAGTCCAGTGGTTAGTGGTTACTCCACGCTTCCACTGCAGGGGGCACAAGTTCGATCACTGATTGGGAACTAAGATCCTGCAAGCTGAGTGGCATCCCCCCTCCAAAAAAAAATGAGGTCTATATAACCATTTTGGAAAACTGTTTGGCAGGATCTGGTAAGGCTGAACCTAGGCACATCACCGGAACCTGTAATTTCTCTCCTGCGTATATACCCCAAGATGCATGTCCATATGAGTTAGAATATTCACAGCAGCACTACCCACAATGGTTTAGAACTGAAACTACCCAAATGGCCTTCAACAGGTCTATAGATAAATAAATGGAGAGACGTTATGGCTGGTTCACGTTGTTGTACAGCAGAAACCAACACAACATTGTAAAGCAATTATCTTCCAAATTAAAAAAAAAATGGAAAGACATGGACACAGTGGATGACATAGCAGGAGAGTGAATGAACTCACAATATGGAACAATGTGGATTGACCTCATATTTTATTATTTTTTTAAGATTTTCTTTATGTGAACCATTTTTAAAGTCTTTATTGAATTTGTAACAATATTACTTTGGTTTTATGTTTTGGTTTTTTGGCTGCAAGTCATCAGGATCTTAGCTCCCCATCCAGGGATTGAACCCACACCCCCGGCACTGGAAGATAAGTCTTAATCACTGGACCACCAGGGAGGTGCATGGAGTGACCTCATATTTTAAAGTTGAACAGAGAAAGCCTTCTGCTTTTGATAAAAGACTGTGATTACTGTATAGGTCCATTCATGTACAAAGTGCAGAGCTGATCTTTGCTGGAAGAAGTGGGGAGGATGGTCACCCTTGAGGAGTGGGTAGTGCCTGAAGAAGATGTGAGTGGACTCTGAAAGGCCAGTCATGTTCTGTGTATTGATCTGGAAGCTGGTAAGTGTGTGTGCTCAGTTTATGAAAAAATTGTAAAAACTCCACTTACAGTTTGAGCACTTTTCTCCCTGTATTGACTTCCACAAAAACGTTTTTAAAAATGAGATCAGTTTATATGTGATGATAGAAGAAAGATCTCCAAGGTATACAGGTTACAAAAGAATAATGTCTCTACTATTACAGACTAATGTATATATTCATAATTATGCATATTCACATATATTCATGAACAAAAGTAACACATATGTGAATGTATGGTGGCGGTGGTGGTTTAGCTGCTAAGTTGTGTCTGACTCTTTGTGACCCCATGGACTGTAGCCCACCAGGCTCCTCTATCCAGGAGATTTCCCAGGCAAGAATACTGGAGTTGCCATTTATTTCTCCAGGGGATCCTCCCAGACCAGGGATTGAACTCCTGCATTGCAGGTGGATTCTTTTACTGATGAGCCACCAGGGAAGCCCATGTGAATGTATATTCATATGCTTATGTATGTGTTTATTTATATTTTCACATGCAAAGGAAGTATCTGAGAGTACACACTCAAAACAGAGTTTACCTCTTGGAAGAAAATTTGGGGAGGAAAGGGGACTTTTAATTTTTACTTTTAACACTGCTGCTCCATGTAAGGTTTCATAAGATACATATTAATGTATGCACTTATAAAAATTAATGAGAATCAAGGATGGGTGGAGTGCCTTACCTGGCAGAGTTTGAAGATAAGGCTGTAGCTCAGAGGTCACCGAGTCCTCAATAATTTCGCAAATCTGAAAAATATGGGAAAAGAAAGCCCGAGTGAGTTTGCTGGATTTTTCTGGCCCTGTGCTAACTGCTTCGGTCCCATTTCACATCTTTGCTAGTTGGTCATTGATTCTACAAAAATTTATAAGTGCTTATGATATGCCAGGTACTGAGAAAATAGAAATGATCAAAAACATGTCTGCCCCCACGTGGACCCCAGTAGGGTCCAGTTGGGCCTGTTAAAGTCCATCACAGGACTGGAGATCGGAGCTAGGTAATTTGGCTGGAGGTACCGCCTGAAACTCTGTCATGAAAGACCTATTCCTTTGGGAAGCCCTAGTCTCTCAGGGTCTAGAACTGGACAGCAGAATTAGATAGTAAGTAGCAATAGCCACACAAATAAGTGTACACTTAATGCAGATACTTCTTAACAGATTAGGTGGATGGATCAATAGTCCTTGTGTTACCGAGTCCAAACTCCCTCTGCTTGCTGAACGCTGAACGACAGGCCAGTGGATTGGAGACAGGTAGTAAGACAAGGAAATGTTATTCGGAGAGCCAGCTGACCAGGAAGATGGCAGACTAATGCTTCAAAATAACTGTCTTCTCAGGGTCTGGATGTGGGGTTCTTTTATAGATCAGAGATGGGGGAGATGAGGAAACAAAGTAAAAAGGCCATCGATCTTGCAAATATCTCCTAGAATGGCAAGCCTTGGAAAGGGGATATGTTAATTTCTTCCTTCATGCCATCTACTAGTGGACTAGGGTTCTGAACAAAGGCACTTTAATTTAACAGTCGGGCAGAGGGGCAGGATTCTCTGAGGCAGGCCATTATGTACAATAACAAAAGCAAGGAAAAGCAAGTCCAAGAAACAGTTCCAACACAGAGTCAGAATTGGCTTTTCCCTGCAACACTTATTTCCCCAGCTGCTTGTGGAAGACTGAATCCTCGCATCCAACAGGCTACCACTCATAGTAAACACTCAGAACTTGTTGCCCCAAACTGTGTGCTTCTCAGGAAATGGAAATGCTCAAGAAATGTTCTCAAACCTGTTTGCTTTCCTTGCTATTGCAATCACTCGAATTATTTCTTATGTAGGGACTTCCCTGGTAATCCAGTGATTAAGAGTCCATCTTGCAATGCAGGGGATGTGGGTTCGATCCCTGGTTGGGGAACTGAGATGCTGTGGGGCAACTAAGCCTGCCTACCACAACTACTGAGCCCGTGTGCCACAACCAGAGAATCTGTGCACCACTACGAAAGATCCCACCTGCTGAAACCAAGACCTGATGTAGCCAAATAAATAAATAAATATTAAAAGTTATTTTTTATGTAAACCCATGAAATAATGACTGAGAAAAGAATTGTTTGTCAGAAAAACCTAAGGTAAGTGCTTTGGAAAGATGAGTTGCTTAAAAAAAAATGTCAGTAAACTGCTGTGGACCAGAAAAGCTTCCCAGGAAAACAATTATAAAAATAAGGAAGGATTCTGCATGGAGGACGCTTTGCCAACATCTCTAGATTCTCACTGTGGTTAAAGAAATCTGAGCCGGAACCTGTAGCCGATGCATGTTAAATGTTGGAAGGACAGTGCTAGGCCAGTCAAGAGACTGTTTACAAAGAATGGTCCTGCGTCTTAGGTCAAAGGAATGTACGTTTACTGTATCTTAAAATATTTGGATCCATATGTAAATATTTTCTTTGTCCAAGGCTGTGTGAGTCCTCACCTCATTTTTCCCCCATTTATTTATTTATTTTTATTTTTGGCTGTGCTGGGTCTCCATGCTGCACGCGGGCTTTCTCTAGTTGCAGAGAGCCGGGCTTACTCTTTGCTGCAGTGCACAGGCTTCTCATTGTGTTGGCTTCTCCTGTCGTGGAGCACAGGCTCTAGGGCATTGTGCTCAGTAGTCGCGGCTCCCAGGCTCTAGAGCACAGGCTCAACAGTAGTGGCCCACGGGCTTAGCTGCTCTGCAGCACGTGGTATCGTCCCAGACCAGGGATTGAAGCCATGTCCCCTGCACTGGCAGGCCAACTCTTAACCACTGAACTACCAGGCAAGTCCGAGTCCTCATTTTAAACAGCTTTTTTTTTTTTATTAACTAGCTATCACCTATCCTCCACAGATATTGTGGAGGAGAGGGACTTATGGGGGGGAGGTGTCCTAGAGCATGCATGTGGTCCTGGCCTAGTAAGAGGGTCACTGATGGCTCCTATGAGGAGGTGACATCTTCAGGGCAAGCTGTAGCTCAGATGGTAAAGAATCTGCCAGCCATGCAGGAGACCTGGGTTCACAGAACTTTTATTGTATAATATTGTTATTAATCATTATTGTCTCCATCATCAACAGGGCGGCATAAATCCACACCACTGAAGAATACTAGGTCCCACTAGAAACGCATGGAAACATGGCAACGGGGCGCATGAGGAGAGGACTGGCGTGTTTTCCAAGCTCACTTAGACCCTGGGACCTCAGAACAAGAAAAGGAAAGAACGGCTTGCCACGTCCAATCCTTGGGGTCTGCATGCTATTTTCACTTTAACCACCAGGAGGCACTCAAAGCCAAACCAGACTTGGATCAGGAGAGGTGTGTGTGCCTGTGTTTCCCCTTTCCTCTTCTTTACTTTTTCTCTTCCCAAGCGGTCATCACTACAAATGCAGCTCCAGGTAGATGATACACCAGAGACAGGATTTTAGGGTGAAGTAGGTGAATGAGCAATGGCACCCCACTCCAATACTCTTGCCTGGAAAATCCCATGGATGGAGGAGCTTGGTAGGCTGCAGTCCATGAGGTCACTAAGAGTCGGACACGACTGAGCTACTTCACTTTCACTTTTCACTTTCATGCCTTGGAGAAGGAAATGGCAACCCACTCCAGTGTTCTTGCCTGGAGAATCCCAGGGACAGAGAAGCCTGGTAGGAAGCCTTCTATGGGGTCGCACAGAGTCGGACACAACTGAAGCGACTTAGCAGCAGCAGCAGCAGGTGAATAAGAGAACTGAAAGTTAACATAAACCTCTTTATTTTAGCTAGAGATTCCAAAATTTGGAGATTTCACAGGATTTTTTAAATGGGGAAAACTGACACTGTTGCTGTTTATACAAAGCAATACAAAGCAGGTGTTCATGCGTTCACCCAGGTAGGAACCAAGGGATCCTACGTGGTCCACACACTCCCAAAGCTTCCTGCTTGGTCTCCACAGGCACCTAAGTGTTGATTTCCTTTTCGGCTTTTGTGGACTGCAGACCTGGGGCGGGCAGTGAGCAAGGCCAAGCCGACTTTTTCCCTGTTGTTTGACCCTTGGCCAAGCATCTAACCATTTGCTGTCTAACTGAATAGACTCGGCATCCAGACACCTACATCTTGCCCTCAGCTTTGCTGCACACCAGTTCCATGACCTTGATTTGTCCTCTCTGGGCCTTGAGCCCAAATATGCCTGGGCCAGCCCCTAGGGCTGTTCAAGTCCAGAGGTCACTGAGGACTTGCACCCAACACTTGAGAGGCTCAGCAATGCCAGCTGCTTGGACAAGCTTACCTTGCTCTCCAAGACCCTTCGGAACCTGGACTCGATCTGGTTATGGAAGAGATTCAGCAGCCACCTGGGGAGGGAAGCACGGTGGATGGTCAGCTTGGTGGCACTGAATGCAGAGAAAGCGGGGCAGCAGGGAGAGTCAGGCCAGTTTCCAAGAGAGGGCTCCCCACCCCATCCTGGCCCCTGCTGTGTTCCAGAATCCTGAATGGAATGAGCATGCAGACTCCCATTTCCCAGCATACCCCATGATTCAGTGCATCTGACAGCCCAGCCCCAAATTCAATAGATTTAGAGGAGGGATTGGAGACCCCATGCGACTTTCCAGGTGGCTCAGTGGTAAAGAATCTACCTGCTAATGTGAGAGACAGGGAGACACAGTTTTGATCCCTGAATGAGTAAGATCCCCTGGAGTAGGTAATGGCAACCCATTCCAGTATTATCGCCTGGAAAATTCCACAGACAGAGGAACCTGGTAGGCTACAGTCCATGGGGTTGCAAAGAGTTGGACGTGACTGAGCACACACACACCACCACCACCACCACCTGGAGAATCCATGTTTTTCTTTTCCTTTTTGGGGGGAATATATCTTTATTTATTCTTATTTTTAAAATTTTTGGCTGTGCCTCACAGCAGCTGGGATCTCAGTTCCCCGACCAGGATCAAACCAGCCCCTCCTGCAGTGGAACCGCAGAGTCTGAAGCACTGGACCACCAGGGAAGTCCCAAATTCATGTTTTTCTAATCAAGGAAACTGAGACTTGAAGAGATTGGCTCAAAGGTTTGTGTGTTTTTCACAAGCTCTCATTTGACCAAAAGCCTTTGTGTTCTCTCCGTAGCCAAACTGCACTTGTCTGATGGTGGTGAAGCTCTTTATTTTTTGGTGGAAATGGCACACCAATGCCTGCTCAGTCGTGTCTGACTCTTAGCGGTCCCTTTGTCTGTGGCCCACCATGCCCATGGGATTATCAGGTGAGAATACTCGAATAGGTGGCCATTTCTTTCCTCCAGGGGTTCTTCCGGACCCAGGGATTAAAACTGTGTCTCCTGCAGCTCCTGCACTGGCAGGCGTATTCTTTCTTTACCACTGAGCCACCGGGGAAGCCCGGCACACCACCAATACTCTGAGCTTAAATCTGCTTCTGTTCATCTCAGCAGGTCCCCCAAAGGATTACCTCCAAGTGCACATGATGGGCCCATGCAGTACCCTGGACCGTTGTGCTTATCAGAGGCCTTGGGCCTTGGGTTGGATAGGTCTCTGGCTCCTGCCAGGGGTCAAGCTGGTCAGTGTCCCCACGGTGACTTACCCCAAATCTCCTGATATGTGCACCTCCACATCACGGATGTGGCTACTGCAGCTGGAGACAGCCACTTTGGGTCTCCCAGAGGGCTCACTGTCCAAGAGAAGATTGACTGAAATGGTGATGCCCTTGACCTTCACGTCAAAGGAGCCGTCTAGTCTCCTAGAGAAGAAAGGAGAAGTAGTAAGTGATTCGTAGACTATGGTCAGCCACCATTTGAGGGGAAATATAAATCTCAATTTCCAACTAAATGAAACCAGATTAAGAAGTTAACTACAGAAATTATTACAAATATAGTTATTACAAGATAAAGATTTGTTACAAACAAGACCATAAAAGATCAAGAAGAAAGCTTGGGTCCATTTATTTATGGTCAGGGATGGGCAAAAGCCTTTCTAGGTCAAATCCAAGTCTCAGAGCCCATAAAGGAAATGGTTATGAGCTTAACAGCACTGAAAATTAAAACTTTAGAGAACAACAATGGCATATGCAAATTAAAACAATTGCATCGTGAGCTAGCCAAAGATCTAATTTGCTTAACACATGAGCTAATATATGAGTTAATTTCCTTAATACAAAAAGAACAAGCTTATACAGAGTAACAAGGAAAGGACAAAAGAGGAAAAAAAGAGAGGTTCAAGATGTTAACAGAAAGTTCAATTACAAATAAGCACATGCTGCTGCTGCTGCTAAGTCACGTCAGTCGTGTCGGACTCTGTGCGACCCCATAGAAGGCAGCCCACCAGGCTCCCCCGTCCCTGGGATTCTCCAGGCAAGAACACTGGAGTGGGTTGCCATTTCCTTCTCCAAGGCATGAAAGTGAAAAGTGAAAGTGAAGTCGCTCAGTCGTGTCCGACTCTTATCGACCCCATGGACTTCAGCCTACCAGGCTCCTCTGCCCATGGGATTTTCCAGGCAAGAGTACTGGAGTGGGGTGCCATTGCCTTCTCCATAAGCACATAAGACGTGATTAAAAATGAAAATAACGATGCCAGTTTCCATCTATTGGAGAGATAAAAAGTTTAGCAGATTTTCATACCCAGTGCTTGTGAAGATATGAGGAAACCAAACACTGGTTGAGAGAACACATCAGGAACACAGATTGGTGGGGTCTATCCTTAGAAGAAATGGAGGAGTCCTCATAGTCAACAAGAGTCTGAAATGCAGTACTTGGATGCAATTTCAAAAATGACAGAATGATCTCTGTTCATTTCCAAGGCAAATCATTCAATATCACAGTAATCCAAGTCTGTGCCCCAACCAGTAATGCTGAAGAAGCTGAAGCTGAATGGTTCTAGAAGATCTACAAGAGCTTCTAGAACTAACACTCAAAAAAGATGTCCTTTTCATTATAGGGGACAGGAATGCAAAAGTAGGAAGTCAGGAGATACCTGGAGTAACAGGCAAATTTGACCTTGGAGTACAGAATGAAACAAGGCAAAGGCTAATAGAGTTCTGCCCAGAGAACACACTGGTCATAGCAAACACCCTCTTCCAAAAACAGAAGAGAAGACTCTACACATGTACATAACCAGATGGTCAATACCGAAATCAGATTGACTATATTCTTTGCAGCCAAAGATGGAGAAGCTCTATACAGTCAGCAAAAACAAGACCAGGAGCTCACTGTGGCTCAGATCATCAACTCCTTATTGCAAAATTCAGACTTAAATTGAAGAAAGTAGGGAAAACCACTAAACCATTCAGGTAGGGCCTAAATCAAATCCCTTATGATTACACAGTGGAAGTGAGAAATAGATTCAAGGGATTAGATCTGATAGAGTGCCTGATGAACTATGGATGGAGGTTCATGACATTGTACAGGAGGCAGTGATCAAGACCATCCCCAAGAAAAGAAATGGAAAAAGGCAAAATAGTTGTCTGAGGAGACCTTATAAATAGCTGAGAAAAGAAGAGAAGCTAAAGGCAAAGGAAAAAAGGAAAGATATACCCATTCGAATGCAGAGTTTCAAAGAATAGCAAGGAGAGATACAAAAGCTTTCCTCAGTGATCGATGCAAAGAAATAGAGGAAAACGATAGAATGGGAAAGACTAGAGATGTCTAAGGGAACATTTCATACAAAATTGGGCACAATAAAGGACAGAAATGGTATGGACCTAACAGAAGCAGAAGATATTAAGAAGAGGTGGCAAGAATACACAGAAGAACTATACAAAAAAGATCTTCGGGGCCCAGATAACCACGATGGTGTGATCACTCACCTAGAGCCAGATATCCTGGAATGTGAAGGCAAGTGGGCCTTAGGAAGTATCACTACGAACAAAGCTAGTGGAGGTGATGGAATTCCAGTTGAGCTATTTCAAATCCTAAAAGATGATGCTGTGAAAGTGCTGCACTCAATATGCCAGCAAATTTGGAAAACTCAGCAGTGGCCACAGGACTGGAAAAGGTCAGTTTTCATCCCAGTCCCAAAGAAAGGCAATATCAAAGAATGTTCAAACTATTGCACAATTGCACTCATCTCACACACTAGTAAAGTAATGCTCAAAATTCTCCAAGCAAAATTCTTCAAAGTACTGAGAATTTCCAGATGTTCAATCTGGATTTAGAAAAGGCAAAAGAACCAGAGATCAAATTGCCAACATCCATTGGATCATCAAAAAAGCAAGAGAGTTCCAGAAAAACGTCTATTCTGCTTTATTGACTACACCAAAGTCTTTGACTGTGTGGATCACAACAAACTGGAAAATTCTTCAAGAGATGGGAATACCAGACCACCTGACCTGCCTCCTGATAAAACTGTATGCTGGTCAAGAAGCATCAGTTAGAACTGGACATGAAACAACAGACTGGTTCCAAACTGGGATAGGAATACACCAAGGCTGTATATTGTACCCTGCTTATTTAACTTATATGCAGAGTACATCATGAGAAACACTGGGCTGGAGGAAGCACAAGCTGGAATCAAGATTGCAGGGAGAAATATCAATAACCTCAGATATGTGGATGATACCACCCTTATGGCAGAAAGTGAAGAGGAACTAAAGAGCTTTTTGATGAACGTGAAAGAGGAGAGTCAAAAAGTTGGCTTAAAACTCAACATTCAGAAAACTAAGATCATGGCATCTCGTCCCATCACTTCATGGCAAATAGATGGGGAAACAGTGAGAGACTTTATATTTTGGGGCTCCAAAATCACTGCAGATGGTGACTGCAGCCATGAAATTAAAAGACACTTTCTCCTTGAAAGAAAAGCTATGACCAACCTAGACAGCATATTAAAAAGCAGAGACATTATTTTGCTAACATAGGTCCATCTAGTCAAAGCTTTGGTTTTTCCAGTAGTCAAGTATGGATGTGAGAGTTGGACTATAAAGAAAGCTTAGCGCCGAAGAATTGATACTTTTGAACTGTGGTTTTGGAGAAGACTCTTGAGAGTCCCTTGGACTGCAAGGAGATCCAACTAGTCCATCCTAAAGGAGATCAGTCCTGGGTGTTCTTTGGAAGGAATGATGCTAAAGCTGAAACTCCAGTACTTTGGCCACCTGATGGGAAGAACTGACTCATTGGAAAAGACCCTGATGCTGGGAAAGATTGAAGGCGGGAGGAGAAGGGGACGACAGAGGATGAGATGGTTGGATGGCATCACCGACTCTATGGACATGAGTTTGAGTAGGCTCCAGGAGTTGGTGATGGACAGGGAAGCCTGGTGTGCTTCAGTCCATGGGGTCGCAAAGAGTCAGACATGACTGAGCGACTGAAATGAGATGAACTGATCCTGATTGTAACTACATAGCTTTGGTTCAGTAATTTTACTTCTAAGTCTTTAGTCTGTGGCTTATCCTGTCAAGATATTTGTGTGGGGAAGTTCACTGAAGCATCATGGGGAATAGCAAGAAATGAGGAATTAAGCTTAAATGTCAACTAGTCAGAACAGGTTCAATAAGTCGTGGGCATCTATGTGATGAAGACTTTACAAAGAATGAGGTCAAATGTGGTCCAGTTATACAGTGAAATACTACTCATTCATACAAAGGAATAAAGCACCGATATGTGCTGTAGTGTGGATGAACCTCAAAAATATTATGCTGCATAAGGGACTTCCCTGGTGGTTCAGCGGCTCAGACTCTGCACTCCTAATGTAGGGGGTGTGGGTTTGATCCCTGGTCAGGGAGTAGAGTTTACTACATGACGTGGCTGAAGATACTGTGTACCATAACTGAGACCTGGTGCAGCCAAATTAATTAACCAATATTTTTTAAAAATATTATGCTGCATGACAAAAGCCAGAAAAATATGTGTGCTGTATGATGTCATGTATATGAAAGGTCCCAGATCGGCAAATCTATAGAGACAGAGGCTGACTGGCAGTGGCCCAGGGTTGGGGGAGGGGCAAATGGGGAGTGAGTGCTTAATGGGTATGGAGCATCTTTTGGGGAGATGGAAATATTGTGGAATTAGGCAGAGGTGGCGGTCGCACAACACTGTAAATGTAATAGATGCCACTGAATTGGGTACTTTAAAATGTCATGTGAATTTCACCTCGGTAAAAATATTACATTAAAAGAAGTTTAAAAAAAGAATGAGCTAGATATTCATATGGTCATATGAAGAGATCTTGAAGAGTATGGCCTGATTCCTGTCACGGAAATTGAATTAATATGCAAATATTAATGACTGCTGACAAAGGTTCATGTAGTCAAAGCTATGGCTTTTCAGTAGTCAGGTTTGGATGTGAGTTGGATCATGAAGAAGGCAGGCTGAGCGCCAAAAAACTGATGCTTTTGAACTGTGGTGTTGGAGAAGACTCTTGAGAGTTCCTTGGACTGCAAGGAGATCCAATCAGTCAATCCTAAAGGAAATCAACCTTGAATATTCATTGGAAGGACTGTTGCTGAAGCTGAAACTCTAATACTTTGGCTACCTGATGTGAAGAGCTGACTCACTGGAAAAGACTCTGACCCTGGTAAAAATTTAAGGCAAAAGGAGAAAGGGTTGATAGAGAAAAAAGTGGTTAGATAGTATCACTGACTCAATGGGCACAAATCTGAGCAAACTCCAAGAGAAGTGGAGGACAGAGGAGCCTGGCATGCTGCAGTCCATGGGGTCACAAAGAGTTGGACAGGACTTAACTACTGAACAACAACAATTGATGACCTATATGAAAGTGTTAGTTGCTCAGTCGTGTCTGACCCTTCATGACCCCATGGACTGTAGCCCATCAGGCTCCTCTGCCAATGAGATTCTCCAGGCAAGAATACTGGAGTGGGTTGCCATTTCCTTCTCCAGGGGATCTTCCTGACTGAGGGATCGAACCCAGATCTCCCACCTTGCAGGCAGATTCATTACCATTTGAGCAACCAAGGAAGCCCAATATACTGATCTACATATTGAGCATCTTTCTAAAGCAGTGTTGTCCAACAGAAATACAATGTGAACTACATGGGTAAATTTAAAATTTTCTAGTAGCCACATTTAAAAAAAGCAAAATTAAAGGAGTGAGAATAATTTGAATAGTATATGATTATCATTTCAAAATGTGATCAACATAAACATTATTAATGCGATTTCTTATGTTCTTTTTTGTACTAAGTCTTCAAATCTAGTGTTTTACACTTACAATTGATCTCCATCTGTTCCGGCCACTTTTCATGTACTCAGTAAGGACGTGGGGGCAAAGGCTACTATATTGGACAGAGCAGGTCTACAGTGTCAGCATGGCCAGGTCACCCGTATTTGCCCTCCTGTTACGGGTTGAATTGTGTCCCCTGAATTTGTATGTTAAAGGCCACTTAGTTCCCGGAATTTGACCGTATTTGAGATGGAGCCTTTAAAGAAGTGATCCAGTTAAAATGAGGCCATTAGGGTGGCCTAGAGTCCAGTCTGTCCTCCTAAGAAGAGGAGATCTGGACACACAGAGAACCACCAGGGGTGCAGGCTCACAGAGGGATGGCCATGTGAGGACATGGTGACAGCAGCCATCTGCAAGCCCAGGAGAGAAGCCTCAGAGCAAACTCAATCTGCCCACATCTTGATCTTGAACTCCTAGCCTCCAGAAGTGTGAGAAAAAAAAAAATTCCCATTGTTTAACCACCCCTGCTCTGGCCCAGTCTGTGACATTCCATTATGGCAGCCTGAGGAGACTAACCCACCTTCCATCCAAGGACCTCAGAAGTCAGAGAACAGTTCAAAATGCTGAAGAGGTCAGCCCACCCTTGACCAACGGCAAACAGGAGACTGGGGTAACTCAGAGGTGCGCTCTGCCTACAATGTCCCCAAGACGGTTGTCCCTGGGAGGGTTGAGCTCCAGTGGCTGCCAAGCCGACTCCTTTCTTCCCCACCTCACTTCTGTACAGTCCTTGGATGTTTCCCTGAATCACTCACCAGATAAAGTACTTGCACTTGAATTCTTGCCTTGGGGGTCTGCTGTGGGGAAAGCTAGGAACACCCTGGACCCAAGAAAGATGGAATGAAAGCCAAGGTCAAGGTTCCGAGGGCCTGGGAGCACAGCCAACTTACAGTATCCTCTTGCGCACCTTCCAGTCGCCCGTGACCTGGATGAAGGAGTCGGAGATAGAGAAATGCAGGCCCTGATTGGGGAGGAGCTTCAGAGCGGAGCCAAGCAGCTTACAGCTCTGAATGTTCAGGCTGGGGAGAGAGACCCACAGAAGAGGCATCAGCGTGGAGGCAGAGGCAGGTCTAGTCTCTGCAGGGGTCTTGCTCTCACCCTGGGACCTGGTACCCAACTCCTACTTACCTGCTGTGTGCCCTGAGCTAACCATGCAGCCTTGCCAAGTACTTTGCATGCACTGCATCACTTGGTCTCACAGAGGGGGTCAAAACTGTTCAGGTTCCCTTTTCACACAGGGGGAAAGAGAATTTCTTGGAAGGCATGCATTTGCCCAGAGTCACACAGTCAGGATCAGAGCCCATAGATCTCACGACCCTGGCTGGGACTCCAAGTAAGGTGCGAGATGCAGCCCATTATTGCTTTCCTCTCCACATGCAGGGGGGGAACTCATTCAGAGAAGGCTGAGGGAAGGCTCAAGAAGAGACACGAAAGGCCTGGGAGAAGCAAACCCAGACCATACGCATCCTCGGGCTGTCGGTGGGAAAGGAATGGTCAAGTTCCCTTTTCTTTGCCTGGTGCACAGTGGGTGCTTGATAGATGTTTAGTGATGGACTGAATAAAAGAAGGACTGGAAGAAGCCATCGGTGGTGAGCAGAGAGGGGTGTGATGAGTCATGGGCTCAGTTGTCCCTGCTCCGTTGTCAAGCCTTCAAAAAGTGATTGATGTCTTTTTAGAAGATATTTATTTATTTATTTTTGGCTGGGTTGGGTCTTCACTGCTGCATACAATTTTTCTCTGGTTGCGGTGAGGGTGAGTTACTTCCTAGTTGCGGTGCGAGGGCTTCTCATCGCAGCGGCTTCTCTTGTTGCAGAGCACAGGCTCTAGCGCTCTCGGACTTCAGCAGTTGCAGCACATGAGCTCAGTAGTTGCGGCTCCCGGGCTCTAGAGCACAGCCTCAACGGTTATGGTGCGCAGGTTTTGTTGCTCCGAGGCATGTGAGATCTTCCAGGATCAGAGATCGAACCCATGTCTCTTGCTTTGCAGGTGGACTCTTTACCACTGAGATACCTGGAAAGCCTGATGCCTTTCTTTTTAAAGCATCAGCTGCTCTGGTCTAAATATCCTTTGAAGACTCAGGTGAAATGCCACTCCCTTCAGGAAGCCTTCCTTGACTCCTCCAGATGTGCCAACCTCAGCTCCAAGAGTTGGGTTACTATATCTAAATTTAAAGGTTTATTTACAAAAAAAACTTAAGGTCTATCTTCCCTTCCAGACTATATCCAGTGTCAGGCCAGAGCCTGGATTATCACTCCAAAGAGGCAGAAAGTTATCCCCATTTTACAGATAAGGAAACAAAGGCTCAGGTCACATAGCTAGTGGCTCTTCATTAATATTTGTTGTATGAGCAAATGAAGGGCCCAAGTTCCTTCCAGAACTTCCCTCTGAACTCTTTGAGGAGCCATCCCACCACTGCCTGCCCCAGAGAGGTCTTAAGCCATCCTGGGGCTCTCTCTCCCTTCCTGTCTGGACACCACCCACAGGCCCTGCTCAGCCACCTCGGAGCCTCACCTGTGGAATCTATAGTCCACACTGCCAAAATGTTTGATCCTGACGTCCCCGTTGAAGTCGGGCAGTGTGACTTTGTGCAGCTTACTCTGCAGAGCCAACAGCTCCTCTTGGGCCACTGAGGACACAAAAAAGCTGGGAGTCAGCTTGATTGGCTTGCCTCCCTCCCTCTAAACCCTTCAGTGGCTCCTACCTGTCCTGGGGAAAGAGGTCAACTTTCTGTTTAGCATTATTATGGTTGCAGGTTATTGAGCCCCTCTAGAGCAGGGGACTAGAGGGGAACTCCGTGGGTAAGCAATCTGCCTGCAATGCAGGAGTGGCAGGAGCCATAGGTTTGATCCCTGGGTCAGGAAGATCCCCTGGAGGAGGACAACCCACTCCAGGATTCTTGCCTGGAGAATCCCCGTGGATGGAGGAGCCTGGCAGGTTGCGATCCATGGGGTTGCAAGAGTTGGACACGGCTGAAGTGACTGAACACACACGCATGCCCAAGAGCACCAAGTGGCAGGAGAGATATTCAGGAGCATCTCGGCATTGCAGGTGGGGTGGTTATGTTCATGCCCATTTTATGGATGAGAAAACAGAAGGTCTGTCTTTGTCAGCAGCTCCACGAGAGAGGAGTGCCGTGTGCTTGGTGGCTGGGCCTCTTTCCTTTCCTTCACATTGTCTGCCTGTGTAGAACAGACTGCAAGGATTTTAGGGCTAGGATCCTGGCATTGGTGTCTTTCTAGCTGGGTGACCTTGAGCAAGTCCTCAACCTTGGCATTCTCTGTCTGTCCAAAAGCAATGACAGCAATACTTTGCTCACTGGGGTGGCATGAGGATTAAAAGAGATCACTGCAGGACTGCCGTGGTGGTCCAGTGGTTAAGAGTCCTCCTGCCAATGCAGGGGACACGGGTTCAATCCCTAGTCTGGGAAGATTCCACCTGCCGAGGATCCCATGTGCAACAACTACCGAGCTCGTGCACTTTAGAGCCTATGGTCCACGAGAGAAGCCACCACAGTCAGAAGCCCATGTGCCACGACGAGAGAGTAGGCCCCGCTTGCCAGAACGAGAGAAAGCCCGCACAGCAGTGAAGACTCAGCAAAGCCTAAATAAATTAATAAATAAAATTGTTAAACCAAAAAAAAAAAAAAAAAAAATCTAAGAAAAGAAAAACGTTTAAAAAAAGAGAGAGAGAGAGAGATCTTTGCAAAGCCAAAAGGAGTCTGGCAGGATAAAAAGCACTCTTGCATGGTGCCCGGCACACACGAAGCACTCAGTAAACACCCAGGAGGTCAAAGCAGGGTGGATCTTGTTTAAAAATATGGAAAGGAACCAAAATGTCCAGCTCTGGAGGACTGGTTACACTTACACAGCGGAAAGGAACAAGAGGCAAATTTTGCCTGATCTAGAGTTTCAATATAAACAGTATTCACACTAGGACTTTCTGTTTATTTGCAGGTATGAGAGACCCTGGATTGTACCACACCTTTGGAGTGGATGTGTGTACACAGATGACCACTGAGCTCCCCCACTCTGCCTCTTACCACTTTGCAGCCCTCCCTCCCACACACACAGGAGCTGGTACTCTCCCAAAACGCTATCCCTTGTCCCTGGCTAACTCTCACGTATCATTTCTACCTCACCTCCTCCAAGAAGGCTTCCTTGATTGCCTTCTGTCTGTCTCCAGCCAATCTGGGCTTCCAACAACTCTTCCTGAGGGAATGTTATTATCCCATTTGAACTGATAAGGCAATTGAGGCTCCATATATGTGAGGAGCAGCTCTCCATCAAGTACTGTGGGGAGGGGTATATAAATACCACCAATCCCTTGCCCTTTGGACAGATGATTTCTGAGGCTTTGTTTTAGCATCTTAAAAAAAATTACAAATGAATTATTATACAAAACAGAAACAAGCTCACAGACATCGAAAACAGACATGATTATGGAATGTGGATGGTGGGACAAATTAGGAGTATGTGATTAGCAGATATGAACTATATATAAAATAAATAAGCAAAAAGGATTTACTGTATAGCACAGGGAATTATATTTAATGTCTTGTAATAACCTATAATGGAATATAATCTGCAAAGAACCGAATCATTTTGCTGTATACCTGAAACTAATACATTACTGTAAATCAACTATACATCAATAAAAAATAAAATACAGTTTTACTTTTGCTCATTCTTTAAAATTGAAATATAACATCTGTAGAAATACAACCTAAAAGGCACTTGTCTTATTAAAAGTGTTAGTCACTCAGTCCTGTCTGACTCTTTGTGACCCCATGGACTGTAGCCCACCAGGCTCCTCTGTTCATGGAATTTTCCAGGCAAGAATACTGGAGTGGGTTGCCATGCCCTTCTCCAGGGAATCTTCCCAACCCAGGGATCATTCGGGGTCTCCTGCATTGCAGGCAGATTCTTTACCATCTGAGTCACCAGGGAACCTACTGGGAGGTAATTCTTACATGTTTATGCACCCATGTAGCCAACACCCTGAGCAAAACACAGGGCATTCTCAGCACCCCTGCAGGCTCTCTGTGCCCCTTCTGGGTGGTCACCACCATTCTAACCTCTAGTTCTAAGGCGTGTGTTTTAGAACTTGAGCAAGAATTTTCCAGCAAAACTGTTCCCATCACAGGGGCAATAGCTGGCTCACTGACATGCCTCTCCTGGCTGTCCTCTGTCCCCATCTCATGTGACAATCCTGCTACAGCGTTTCCTGGAATCATCTCCCGACCCAAACATTCGCCCCCAAATCTTTATCTCTGTTTGGCTAGTGGGAACCCAGCTAAGACAAGCAACATGCCCACGTGGTCCAATGTTTGGGTGACAAGGCCAGACCCCGAGCCAGGGCTGCCTGACCGGGAAGCCTGCACCACCCTGAGGGAGAGAGTCCCCTCTGTGTCCCCAGCTGTCCCCAGAGCAGCCTGGGGCCAAGCAGGTCAGCCAATCCAGCTGACAGCCGCGGCTCCCTACCGTACTCCAAGCCCTGGTCGGTGATCCTGACGACCAGGCCGGGATTGGCCCCCAGGGCCCCGGAGGTGAACGTGAGCAGGGTTCCCAGCAGGAGGGAGGGCAGGGTGCCCGTCGAGGTCACCATCCTGGATTCCCAGGGGGCTGGGCTGGATCTGTCGCAGCCTCCGCCTGGGCCCAGCTCCCTTAAATAGCCAAGGCCTGAGGACTGGGGCGGCTCCTGAGTGGGGCGGGTTCCTGGGACCAGGAAGGGGAGGCCAAGTGACTGGAACCTGCTTGCAACACTGTTGGGGTCACGGGTCATTTAAAAGCCCAGTTGGCACTGCCTGGAAGAGAGGGTGGGTTGGCCTGGGTCCAGATGACACTCCGTCCACCCTTCCCACAAAAAGGCCCCACGTTCATTTCCAGGAAGGCCTGGGTTTTATAGACAAGGAAGCTGAGGCTTCGAGAGGCCATGTCACTGGCTCAAGCTCACACACCCTGGCAGGTGGCAGAACTGGGAATCAAAGCCAGTTGAGTTATACCCAATTCTGTTTCTGTAAAAAAATTTCCCCGCCCCATCCCACCCTCCCTGCCTCCTATTGGGAAACAGGTTTTCTCAAACCCCGCTGATGGTAAAAGTTGTTGGAAGGCAACTTGGCCAATCCCTGAACTCCTGCCTGCCCTCCTCCAGGGGATCTTCCCACCCCAGGGATCGAACGAGAATCTCCTGTCTCCTGGATTGGCAGGTGGGTTCTTTACCACTAGTGCCATCTGGGAAGCACTAGCCACTCTCTGCTTTTCTGTAATTGTGGTCTTTTAAAAATAAGTCCTTCTGGAGGAGGAAATGGCAGCCCACTCCAGTATTCTTGTCTGGAAAATCCCGTGGACAGAGGAGCTTGGCGGGTTGTAGTCCATGGGGGTCACAAACAGTTGGACACTACCAAAGCAACTTAGCACAAAAATAAGTCCACAAATTCTTTGATACTCTTTCCATCAAAAGCTGAGGTCTCCTTGAAATTGAAATTGTGCCCGCTCCTTGAAATTGGATGGGTCTTTGGAATGCCTCAACACCCTGCCTGTGGCAGGGTCATAAAAGACACTGGAATTGGGCTTGGGATCTGAACTTCCACACTAAGTACAGGGAGGCCCATGCTGGGCTTCTCTGTGCCCTGTTGTTTGTATCTATCAGGCTGAGGATTTCGGACTGCGCTGTCCTCACCCCAACCCCTGAAAGTAACCTAGGTGGTCCTGAGGGCAGTGCTCAACCTTTTGAGTCCTGTGTTTCTTCCAGCATTGGGTGAGAATTGGCAGGAAACCAGCATTTATTGAGCACCTACTACATGGGGGGCACCATGCTGCGTATGCTGCATTGCCGCCTCTCAGCCTGCACCAGCCCTTTATGGGATTTTAATCTCCTTTTGAGCTGAAGAAACAGGCTCAGAGGGGTGAAGTGATTAAGCCATCATCACCCATCCGGGGATTTGAACCTGGCTTTGTGGGAGCCATTGCAGAACTATGGTTAGAGAAGCCTTCTCTGAGGTGATGTGCTGAGCAGGGACCCTAAGGATGAGGAGGAGTGGCCTTTAGGAAAAGCCATACCAGGCCAGCAAAGAGCAAGGACAAAGGCCTAGCAGCAGTGTGCCTGGGGGCCTCTGCTCCTTGGACTCAGCCTGCCAAGGCAGAGTGGGGGGCTCTGGGCTGGGAACCCGTAAACCAGGGTTCCCACCTTGCCCCGCCTGGCCGTGGATCCCTCAGCACACCTTGTCTCCTCGAGTGCATCTGTTTCCCTTGTAAAATGAAGGGGATAAAGCGGGTGACTCCCAGGGCTTTTCAGCTTGGAGATGGTGGGGAGGGGAGACAGTCTAAAGAGTGAGGACCTCATGGGGACACAGAAATTGCCCTTCCTTTGGCATCAGTCTGAGAATATCCAGATTGGGGGCTGTTTGCAGGGGCGGGAGTTCCTGTAGTAGTGAGCTTTGGACCTTAGACCTTCCCCCACCCCGACAGCCTGCCCCAGGGCCCCAGGCCTGGCCTCTACCCCCACAGATGTTGTGGACTTCAAAAATATTCACAGCCTGAAAGTTGAGAGTTATGTTTTATTTGGTGTGAATTTTTAGGACTTCAAGCCTGGACCTCAAGCATCTCAAGGAACCCTGAGAGAACTGCTCCAAGCAGGCGAGGTAGGGAGCCAGTTTATACAGAAGTTGTGCAATAAAGGGCAGGTAGTCTGAACATTAAAAGGTTATTGTTAAAGAAAACCAGATACCCCAAGTTAAGGAATTTAGCTCTTTTCTATGTATGGGAAGATACAAGAGTCTGGACTCACTGAAATCATTTATTTGACATGCACCTCAGCTCTCTGGGACCAGTATCCTGTGTTTTCACATCCAGAGTTTCCTTGGGGCTCACCTTCAGGAGTGACTGCGGTCTGATGGCTGCTAGATGACAGGTAGTCTTTGTTCATTCATATTGTTGCAGGGAGGAAGCCAATTCTGACTCTATGTTGGACACTGTTTCCTTGACTTGCTTTTCATTGCTCTTGTTATTATAATCATACTTACCAGCTTGCCTGGAGGACCCTGCCCCTCTGTTTGAACGTAAATTAAGGTGCCTTTGTTAGAATTACACAAAAAAGATCTTCAGAACCCAGATAACCACGATGGTGTGACCACTCATCTAGAGCCAGATATCCTGGAGTCCAAAGTCAGGTGGGCCTTAGGAAGCATCACTACAAACAAAGCTAGTTGAAGTGATGGAATTCCTGCAGAGCTGTTTCAACTCCTAAAAGATGATGCTGTTAAAGTGCTGCACTCAATATGCCAGCAAATTTGGAAAACTCAGCAGTGGCCACAGGACTGGAAAAGGTTAGTTTTCATTCCAATCCCAAAGAAGGGCAATGCCAAAGAAAGGCAATGCCAAAGAATGTTCAAACTACTGCACAATTGCACTCATCTCACACGCTGGCAAAGTAATGCTCAAAACTCTCTAAGCCAGGCCTCAACAGTCCACTGTGAACTTCCAGATGTTCAAGCTAGATTTAGAAAAGGCAGAGGAACCAGAGATCAAATTGCCAACATCCACTGGATCATAGAAAAAGCAAGAGAGTTCCAGAAATACATCTACTTCTGCTTTATTGACTACGCCAAAGCCTTTGACTGTGTGGATCACAACAAACCGTGGAAAATTCTTCAAGAGATGGGAATACCAGACCACCTGACCTACCTCCTGAGAAATCTGTACGCAGGTCAGGAAGCAACAGTTAGAACTGGACATGGAACAACAGACTGGTTCCAAATAGGAAAAGGAGTACGTCAAGGCTGTATATTTTCACCCTGCTTATTTAACTTACATGCAGAGTACATCATGAGAAACGCTGGGCTGGATGAAGCACAAGCTGGAATCAAGATTGCAGGAAGAAATATCCATAACCTCAGATATGCAGATGATGCCACTCTTATGGCAGAAAGCAAAGAAGAACTGAGAAGCCTCTTGATGAAAGTGAAAGAGGAGAGTGGAAAAGCTGGCTTAAGACTCAACATTCAGAAAACTAAGATCATGGCATCTGGTCCCATCACTTCATGGCAAATAGATGGAGAAACAATGAAAACAGTGACCGACTTTATTTTCTTGGGCTCCAAAATCACTGCAGATGGTGACTGCAGCCATGAAATTAAAACATGCTTGTTCCTTGGAAGAAAAGCTATGACCAACCTAGGCAGCATATTAAGAAGCAGAGACATTATTTTGCCACCAAAGTCCATCTAGTCAAAGCTATGGGTTTTCCAGTAGTCCTGTGCGGACATGAGAGTTGGACTAAAAGAAAGCTGAGCAACAAAGAATTGATGCTTTTGAACTATAATGTTGAAGACTCTTGAGAGTCTCTTGGGCTGCAAGGAGATCCAACCAGTCCATCCTAAAGGAAATCAGCTCTGAATATTCATTGAAAAGACTGATGCTGAAGCTGAAGCTCCAATACTTTGACTACCTGATGTGAAGAGCTGACTCATTGGAAAAGACCCTGATGCTGGGAAAGATTGAAAGCAGGAGGAGATGGTGATGACAGAGGATGAGATAGTTGGATGGCATCACCGACTCGATGAATGGGAGTTTGAGCAGGCTCTGGGAATTGGTGATGGACAGGGAAGCTTGGCATGCTGCAGTCCATGAGGTCACAGAGTTGGAAATGACTGAGCAACTGAACTGAACTGAACTTGTCCCTGCCCACCTGTGACTACAAGAGATTAGCACACCCCTTCCAAAGGCTGACCATTCCCTTGGAGATGTTTTACAAGACTGAAGACCCTTTCATTTTGCTTCCCCACTGCCTCGCTCTTTCTATTCTGCCTTTTGACTTTAGTTCCTCATTGCTTCTTTCTCTCTGATCTATAAAATAACCTGGCACTCAAACCCCAATAAGTTGGTTATTTTAAGGCACTAGCCTGCCATCTTCTGGGTCATTTGCGTCCCATATAAAGCCTCTTCCTTGCCTCAACACTTCGTCTCTCAGATTCATTGGCCTGTTGTGTGGCAAGCAGAGTGAGCTTGGACTAGGTAACAATATGGCAGGAAATACCCCATTTCACAGTGCCGATTCCCAGCTCAAGGTCCCTGCCAGTGACCCAGGACCAGCAGAGGCCCCTCGGAGCAGCATGAGCCCCACACTGGTCAGAACCCTTGGACTTTTCCTCTACCAGGCTGACCACCTCCTCCACAAAAGCCAAACCCACTTGTCACTCCCCCTACCATCAATCAAGCCCTTCGGAAGAGAAAACCCTCTCCCTTTTAACACAATGGTGTTTACTATGTTCTGATGACCGAAGTCTTGAAAGGAAATCAGGAAACCCAGAATTTGGAAACCACAGTGCCTGGAATACTGAGCTGCACATAGTAGATAATTGAGTGAATGAACATAAAGAGAAAAAGTAAAGGGTTAAGGGCATGAACTCTGGGACCAGGTGGCCTGGGTTTGAATTGTGGCTCGCCCACTAAGTGACCTTGGGTGGGATGACTCAGTTTCCTTATCTGTAGTTGGGCTTAGCCATGGGACAGCAGGGCAAGAGGTCAGAGGTCAGGAAGAAAGTGGGTCAGGGCACTTCTTCCTGCTCTTTCTTTGCTTTGGATCTCAGTCTGGCTATGGCTGCATCATTCCTGACATCCTCTCCCCCTCGACTCCAGCATCCCCCCTCGCGCTGGGACACCTCACCTCCTTTCTTTGCTGCTTCAAGCCTAGGGAGGCTAGTTCCTGGAGGCTTCCTATCCTTCATGGGTTTCTTTCAGCCTGTCCCCCAGCTCTATAAATAGCCCCTTCATTCGAATCCTAAGAACCGTCTGAGCTGGATTCTGTTTCCTGCCTGGAGCCTGATCGACACAGTTGGGACACTGAGTATTTCAAGCAAATGCGGAGAGCTGGGGATTCTTCTCCGAGGTCAGCACAGGTCTCATGTGGGGACAGTAGCCTGTCAAAGACAGAAGAGGACACAGCAACTTTACTCTGCCACCAAGGATGTCTCTGGGGGCCACATTCTGCAGAGAGCTGACATCCTTTTGGGCCTTGAAGGTCACATGAGGTTTTGCAGAGGAGAGAGCCAAGAGCTGTCCAGGAGAAGGATGCAGCAGAAACACAGAGCCAAAACATGTGATGGGCTGGCAGCTAGGAAGCCTGGATCCCTGCCTACTCCTGATGGTCTGTGTGACACAGGGGAAAACCACGGCCTTCTCTGATCCTCACTTTGCCTCTGAAGGCAGGGAAAGGTGTTAGACTAGGACAGCATTTCTCAGATTCTGGGGATCTTGTTTATTGATCTATCTTATTTTAAAATTCATTTTCATTGAGATGTAATTGACAAATTTAAGGTGTACAGTGTGTTGACCTGACATATTTATATACTGTAATAGGATCGCCACTGTAACATCAGCTGACACTTCTACCAAGCATACAATTATCACTTCTTTTTTGTAGTGGGAACAATTAAGATCTAGTCTCTTAGCAACTCTGAAGTTTATGATAGAACATTGTTGTCTGTAATTCTATGCTGTGTGTTAGACCTACAGGACTTATTTTTCTATGAGTTCCAAGTTTGGAGCCTTAAACACTGTCTCCCTAATTTACTCCCACCCCCGGCTCCTGGTAATCACCATTCAACTCTGCTTTTACGAGCTTAACCTTTTTAGATTCCACATATAAATGGCATCACACAGTTATTTACTTATATTTTGCTTAGCATAATGTCTTCAAGGTCCATGTTGTTGCAAGTGGCAGGATTGCCTCCTTTCTTACGGCTGAATAATATATCATTGTGTATATATGTAAACTTCTGCATGTAGAGATAAGGGAATGCTTATAGACTGTTGGTGGGAATGCAAATTGGTATAGCCACTAGGGAAAGAATATGGATATCTCTCAAAAAATTTTAAAAAAGACCTACCAAAAAAAAAAGTAGACCTACCATATGATCCGGCAATTCCACTTCTGGATATACATGCAAAGGAAATGAAAACAGAATGTTGAAGCGATATCTGCACCCTCATGTTTATTACCCCATTATTCACAATAGCCAGGACATGGAAACAACCCAAGAGCCTGTCAGCGGCTGAACAGATAAGGAGGTTGTGGAATGCATAGATACGCCAGGGGTCTTGTTAATGCAAATTCTGATTCATTAGTTTCTTTTGGGAGCCGAGACTTTGTATTTCTAACAAGCTCCCAGGTGGCACCCATCTTGAACCGTACTTTGCAAACAAGAGACTAACTGGGATCCAAGTTCCCTCCAAGCTCAGGGATTCTACATCTCTGTTCGTTCTTTATTTTCTGAGCAGTTTTCTATGATGGTGCCTGCACTCCTGAGCACATCGACTCTAGCTGAAGAGAAGGATGTTGTGAAGACCTGCCATTCTGGATCTCTGTAGGGCACTTCAGAGTTTGATATTAATATTTATGGCAGCCTCCTCCTCCAACCTGGTTACTTGCAAATCTGTGTGTGTGCATGGAAACACACACACACACACTTACACACATACACATGAGCCCCGAGGCATGTGGATTTACCAAAAAAGAAAAGAAATAGTAGTCAGTGACGTTCAGTTTGGTTCAAGACTGTGTCCCCTACTTAGGATGTCAGGACACCTCTGGAGCAGGAAGGCATGAAGGCACACAACTCCCCCCCAGGAAACTATAAGGAACTCAAAGACCCTCCTGTGTCTCCCTCCACCCCTTCTCTGCCTCTGCAATTGGCAGCATCTGAAATCCAATCTAGCCTCATTTCACCGGGACTTAATAGCTTTGGGGACCCTAAGGAGCTTCTGTTAAAGTGAAAATGTCTCAGCAAGAAAAAATTCTGTAATATTTGCCGGAGCTCACTTTATTGGATTCTTCTCGTGGAAGTCCAGAGGGCCCTTGCTTTTACAGATGGGGAGGCTGAGACCAAGAGAGGGAAGACCGGCCACACAGTGAATCCATCACTGAACCCAGATTTCCAACCAGGCCGTGGTTCTGATTCTTGGGGTCAGGCAGCCAGCCTTGGCTCATAATTTGAAAATCATCACAAACTGGCTTTGAGCCACGCAGAGGTGGATTCAGATCTGGACATTTTAAAAATAAATGCTTATTGACTGTCAACCATATGGCAGGCATTGAGAATATACTGTGGCAAGTCAGATATAGTCCTTACGGTAGAGTGAAAATTAGTGGTTTGTTAATGTTTAATGCTGACTTTGATTACCGTTTGTCAGATCCCATAATACAGATTTCACACAGATCTGATTCTCATAACAGCTCCCCGAGGTGGTTATCACTATTTGTTGTTGTTCAGTCGCTCAGTCGCTTCTGACTCTTTGTGACCCTGTGGACTGCAGCATGCCAGGTTTCCCTGTCCATCACTATCTCCCATTATTACTATGATCCTCATTTTACAGATGAGAAGACTGAAGGACAGGGATTTAATTGCTCAAAGTCACACAGCAGATAAATATCGGAGCAGGGACTTGAACCCATGGTGTCTGGGACCACGGCCCCTGCTCTTAATCACCACATCACGAGCTTATCATTCTTCCCAACAACCTCACGCCAAAGAGGAGGGCAAGGTTTTATCTCTACTTTACAGAGGAGGAAATAGAGGATCAGAGAGATCCATTTGGAAAAGTTGTGCAGCTCAGGATGGCTTGAGTTGACACCTCCCCTTCTCTAGGGTACCCCTGCTTCATATTTAAGTCAGAATTGCTGGAAGGAACCCCAAGAGGGCAATGCTTAACCAGAAGTGAAGCCGCTCTGATGATGAGCTTTCAGGCAGTCCAGAGAGAGCAATTCTTTTTTTTTTCCTTCCTTTCCAACACCTTTGTTGACACGCATCTCACACTCCGTAACATTCACCCATTTCAAGGGTAAGTTGAGTGGTTTTTACCGTATTCACAGGGTTGTGCAAGCACCACCACAATCTAATTTTAGAAGATTTTCAGCATCCCCCAAAGAAACCCCGTACCCATTAGCCACCACTTGGAGCGAGCAGTGCTCAGCCTGAAGGGAGAAGCTGCTCCAGTAGTGGTTTTTCAGGCAGCGTGGCAGATAATTGGGAGTGTCCTGGGGGATGCTCTTCACACCAGACCTCCAAACAACTGCCTATTTCTCAACCATTAGCGAGACCTCCCCAGGGCACACTGAGTTCCACTCAACAGTCTTTAGATACAAGAGATAATTGCACTTATTTCTATAGATAGTGGGGACAGGGGCTGCCTGAATGTCTTGGAAAGCAGAGGGCAGGAATGGGAGCGGGCTGACCATCTCCACAGAGAGTAATGGGAGAGGAAGTGGTGGTTTTGGTGGGGGGTAAGGGGAGGCTGGGTTATGTCCCCTACTTAGCAGCTGTGCTCCTACCCCAGGCAGAGGGGTCTTTAAAAAATGTGATATGGAGTGTGTCCTTCTCTTGCTCAGAACTCTCCAATGGCTTCCCTTACTTTTTGGAACCAAATTCAGAGACCTTCACTTCAGTTCAGTTCAGTCGCTCAGTCGTGTCTGACTCTTTGCGACCCCATGAACCACAGCATGCCAGGCCTGCCTGTCCATCACCAACTCCCGGAGTCTACCCAAATCCATGTCCATCGAGTCAGTGATGCCATCCAACCATCTCATCCTCTGTCGTCCCCTTTTCCTCCTGCCCTCAATCTTTGCCAGCATTAGGGTCTTTTCCAATGAGTCAGCTCTTCACATCAGGTGGCCAAAGTATTGGAGTTTCAGCTTCAACATCGGTCCTTCCAATGAACACCTAGGACTGATCTCTTTTAGGATGGACTGGTTGGATCTCCTTGCAGTCCAAGGGACTCTCAAGAGTCTTCTCCAAAACTACAGTTCAAGAGCATCAATTCTTCGGCGCTCAGCTTTCTTTATAGTCCAACTCTCACATCCATACACGACCACTGGAAAAACCATAGCCTTGACTAGATGGACCTTTGTTGGCAAAGTAATGTCTCTGCTTTTTAATATGCTGTCTAGGTTGGTCATAACTTTCCTTCCAAGGAGTAAGTAAGTGTCTTTTAATTTCATGGCTGCAATCACCATCTGCAATGATTTTGGAACCCAGAAAAATAAAGTCTAACACTGTTTCCACTGTTTCACCATCTATTTGCCATGAAGTGATGGGGCAGGATGTCGTGATCTTAGTTTTCTGAATGTTGAGCTTTTTTTTTTTTAATTTTATTTTATTTTTAAACTTTACATAATTGTATTAGTTTTGCCAAATATCAAAATGAATCCACCACAGGTATACATGTGTTCCCCATCCTGAACCCTCCCCCCTCCTCCCTCCCCATACCATCCCTCTGGGTCATCCCAGTGCACTAGCCCCAAGCATCCAGTATCGTGCATCGAACCTGGACTGGCTTCTCATTTCATACATGATATTTTACATGTTTCAATGCCATTCTCCCAAATCTTCCCACCCTCTCCCTCTCCCATAGAGTCCATAAGACTGTTCTATACATCAGTGTCTCTTTTGCTGTCTCGTACACAGGGTTATTGTTACCATCTTTCTAAATTCCATATATATGCATTATCATACTGTATTGGTGTTTTTCCTTCTGGCTTACTTCACTCTGTATAATAGGCTCCAGTTTCATCCACCTCATTAGAACTGATTCAAATGTATTCTTTTTAATGGCTGAGTAATACTCCATTGTGTATATGTACCATAGCTTTCTTATCCATTCATCTGCTGATGGACATCTAGGTTGCTTCCATGTCCTGGCTATTATAAACAGTGCTGCGATGAACATTGAGGTACACGTGTCTCTTTCCCTTCTGGTTTCCTCAGTGTGTATGCCCAGCAGTGGGATTACTGGATCATACGGCAGTTCTATTTCCAGTTTTTTAAGGAATCTCCACACTGTTCTCCATAGTGGCTGTACTAGTTTGCATTCCCACCAACAGTGTAAGAGGGTTCCCTTTTCTCCACACCCTCGCCAGCATTTATTATTTGTAGACTTTTGGATCGCAGCCTGAATGTTGAGCTTTAAGCCAACTTTTTCACTCTCTTCTTTCACTTTCATTAAGAGGCTCTTTAGTTCTTCTTCACTTTCTGCCATAAGGGTGGTGTCATCTCAGTATCTGAGGTTATTGATATTTCTCCTGGCAATCTTGATTCCAGCTTGTGCTTCTTCCAGCCCAGCGTTTCTCATGATGTACTTTGCATAGAAGTTAAATAAGCAGGGTGAAAATATACAGCCTTGACGTACTCCTTTTCCTATTTGGAACCAGTCTGTTGTTCCATGTCCAGTTCTAACTTGCTTCCTGACCTGCATACAGGCTTCTCAAGAGGCAGGTCAGATGGTCTGGTATGTCCACGTCTTTCAGAATTTTCCAGTTTATTGTGATCCACACAGTCAAAGGCTTTGGCATAATCAATAAAGCAGAAATAGATGTTTTTCTGGAACTCTCTTGCTTTTCCATGATCCAGCAGATGTTGGCAATTTGATCTCTGGTTCCTCTGCCTTTTCTAAAACCAGCTTGAACATCTGGAAGTTCACAGTTCCCCTATTGCTGAAGCCTGGCTTGGAGAATTTTAAGCATTACTTTACTAGCATGTGAGATGAGTGCAATTGTGTGGTAGTTTGAGCATTCTTTGGCATTGCCTTTCTTTGGGATTGGAATGAAAACTGGCCTTTTCCAGTCCTGTGGCCACTGCTGAGTTTTCCAAATTTGCTGGCATATTGAGTGCAGCACTTTCACAGCATTGTCTTTCAGGATTTGAAAGAGCTCAACTGGAATTCCATCACCTCCACTAGCTTTGTTTGTAGTGATGCTTCCTAAGGCCCACTTGACTTCACATTCCAGGATGTCTGGCTCTAGATGAGTGATCACACCATCGTGATTATCTGGGTTGTGAAGATCTTTTTTGTACAGTTCTTCTGTGTATTCTTGCCACCTCTTCTTAATATCTTTTGCTTCTGTTAGGTCCATACCATTTCTGTCCTTTATTGAGCCCTTAACAGTCTTAAAAGCCTCCTGGCCTCATCCCATGCTGTGCTCCTACTTGTCCTCTTCTTCCAACCTAACACGCTGCTTTTTTCTGTTCCTATTCAGTGCTTCCATTAAGTGTAAATAGAAAAAGGTGCACCTTCTTGGGGGATATATTAGAGAAAGGATTTTGTTCCTTCAGCCTGGTGTCTTTTTACAGTGCACGACCTAGGCCCCCGAGCCCAAGAATCCTGCCTTTAACATGCCACGCCCCAAACAGTCAAGATTTGGACATCTGGGAGGAGTGGAAAGAGCCTGGGCTCTGATGGCAGAAAGGGCAGGGATCCCAGCTCTGCCACTTGCCAGATGTGTAAGCTGGGACATGACTCAATCGAAAAGGATTGAACAGGTCCCACTCTGGGGGATGGAAAGTGTTGTGAGGATTAAATGAAATCATTAGTGTGCTGTGCTTGATCAATATCCCTCCCTTCCGCTGTGTGGCCCCAGAGTGTCTACCTCTATTAACGGAGAATCAATGCTGTTAGCAGAAGCATGTACATTTTTCTTTTTAAATTAAAAAAAAAACAAAAACCTTTTATCTGCTTTTTTCCCAGTACAAATGCTTCTTTCTGTTTTTACTACCATCAGCCTGGAAGAAGTCTGCATGACAACAGACTCCTAATTTGTTCCCGCCCCCTTCCACTCTTGCCTTTCCCGTGCTTTCAGAAGTCACAACTTTATAACTAAATCTGGTCATGTCATGCTAAACCCTGCTACCTGTGTCAAACTCTTCCTCATCCTTCTGGTCTCAGACCAAATGTCAGCAGCTAAGGAGGACCGCTTTATCACTTTCAAGTTAGAATCCATCTAATGGCCTAAGACGGCCACACCTGGTGTCCCACAGCAGAAAATGGCCCATGGTTTCCAAGAAATTCACCAAGAGTCCAAGGATGGTCCGGGCTGGTGACCTTGCTTTCTCACCAGCCTGGAGAGTCATGCGTGCATGCCAAGTCGCTTCAGTCATGTCTGACTCTTTGTGACCCCATGGACTGTAGCCCGTCAGGCTCTTTTTCGGTCCATGGGATTCTCCGGGTAATAATACTGAAGTGGGCTGCCATGCCCTCCTCCAGGGAACCTTCCCCACCCAGGACGACTCCCGCATTGGCAGGCGGGTTCTTTACCACTAGCACCACCTAGGTATCCCCATCTGGAGAGTCATGGGGAAATGTTAATTTTAGCTGAGGATGTGATGGACTAAAAACTCCAATGGCGTCTGTCTCCTAGCCTAGTGTTCTGCTTTAGGCACAACGGCTGGGCAGAAAGCATGGACTAAGGGAGCCATCAAGGTGGAGCCCAAGTATGGAGCAGAGAGAACAGTCTGTGGGGGCTAGCTGCTCCACAGCGTCACCATGTGGTGGTGAGAAGAGCAGCAGTCGCAGTAAATACACAGGACGGTGGACTGTGAGGAATCACTGCTCAACAGCGACACCATCTTGCAGTGGCAGGAACAACACCCCAATGAACAGACTACGGACCGCGGCCTGACATTAGAAAGCAAGACGCACTCCTTTTGGACTAAGTAAATCCCAATTATTCTTGGGCAGTGTGGAATGAGGGGTGTCCTCAAAAAGGGACAGTGGGGCTTTCTGCTCAGGAAGGCATGTGGGAGCTCAAAAGGTTTATTAGAGAACTAAAAAGAGATGATTGTATCTTGGCCACACCAGGTACAGGCAATAAATGAATGAATGAACATAAAACAAGAAGAAACAACATGATCACCAGAATTTCAAAGCAAAAAAAAAGGTTTTTTTTTTTTTTTTTAATGTAGTATGAAGCACAAAGAGAAATATTGTGATTACCATTGAAATGCAATTCTTGGAGGAAATGTCCCTGCAGCCTTAGCCCTTGGAAGAAACAATTCCTAAAATACACACCTCTCAGTTTTCCAAAAGACCAAGTTTCATGTTTGGATCATTTCTGAATCTGAGTTCAGAGAAGTTTGCAAGAGTCTCTGAGTCCTGAGCTAGAGAGGGAAGCCTAGAGAGGGGGCAGCCTGTGCCCCAGGGGTGTGTCAGGAACGGGTGCTGACAACCCTGCACCTCCTGATTGACGGCCCCCGGCACCCATGGGGTCTTCAGCTGTAGTGGACATCTGCACCGAACAGCAGGAAATCCTGGGGGAGAGATGAGAACGCCGTCATCTGCCGGAACAGTATCCCTCATTTGTGAGGGTGGGAATGCTGGGGTTTTTAGAAGAAAACTTTGGGAGCTTGCCTGCTGGGAAAGAGAGAGCCTCTCTGCTGACAGAAAGGCAAGAGTGAGTGGGGGCAGGGGGCTGGCATCCCACCCCTACGGTCTGCACATTAGCGGCTGCCCATGCCCGAGAATCTGTCAGCAGTTTCCCTGGCAGCTGTTTTCCGCTCAGACGTGGAGACCCCCGGGCTGCCGTGAAGGCCTTCATTTGTCATCCCTGCCTCTTGGCAGCTCCAGGGAGCCCTCCTTGCCATCAAGGCTGCAAAACCACTTCTCTTTTGCTCCTTCCTGTCCTTCACTCAAGAATGTTCAGAAAGGAATTCAGTTGGGCCCAGGGGGTCATTTTTTATTTTAAGGATGAACTGGGTTAGATGTGGGGGATGTGGGGGATGTGTTTCCTCTGCTCACTCAATTAACTTCTCTATTGTCTCTTAGCCCTGGGAGTTCTCCAGTTAGGTTGAAAGAACTGGGGACTGGTGGACTGGATGTTGGGGGTGAGGGAGAGCGAGGAATCTGGGTGGGGGTTTCCCATGAGGGTCATCAGAAAGCCCTGGACTGAGGTAAGGAATGCAAGAGTGGGTGATGGCTTCCTTGTAGAGTTATCAGCTCTTTGGGACATAGTGGGTGTAAGGAGCTTTAGAGTGGAGACACTGAAGAAGCCAGTATGTGTACTTTGGGCACATAGAAGAGACTGGAACCTCAGCCGGGTCACACGGAGATGACTGTTGTGCTTATGCTGATGAAAGTGACCAGGGAGGAACTTCTTTGGTGGCCCAGTGGCTGAAACTCCATGCTGGTCAGGGAAATAGATCCCACATGTCATAACTAAAGAGTTCACACGAAGCAACTAAAGATCCTGCATACCGCAACTAAGACCCAGTGCAGCCAAATGAATAAATATTAAGAAAAAGAAGACGACAGTGACCAGGGAAAGCAATTGTGGGGGAAGGGCAGAGGCCGGGGCAGGAACCCTGGAGAACTCTCTCTGGGAGGGGAAGAAGGAACCAGTAAAGGAGACCAAATAACACAGTGAGAGGTGGCTGGAAAACCTGGAGAGGGAATCGTCAAAGCTAAGAGAAGAAAGTGTTCCAAGGATGGGGAAAATAGTGTCAGATGCTGTTGGGGTCAGACCAGGGAAAAGGGAAGAGAAGGCTGTCCATTCCGGTGTCTTAATCTGCCAGACACTGACCAAGGGCCTGGAAGGATGCTGGATGCAAAGGAAGGCGTGCGTCACATATCTGTCAAATATGTAAATGCATCCACCTTATAAAGGAGGCTTGGGGCCACTAAGTGAGTTCCATTTCTACCAAGTATTGTGTGGGAGTGGTACAAGTCAGGGGTTAAAAACCGGGACCTGGCTTTGACTTTGGACTTCATTTAATGGCGGTGTGGCGTCCCTGAGTCTTATCCTCTCTTCTGTTTAGCAACATACCCTGTGGGAGTGTTGGAAGGGTCGACAGCGCTTGATCCAGAGCTGGAGGAAGGTGGCTATCGAAGTAGGAGATTTGGCGAAGGAGACCCTGGGGACTCACCTGGTAAGGCTGGAGGGTCAGGTTGAAGAGCTCGATGTAGGCGGGCAGCGGGAGAGGGAAGCCTTTCTGTAGCTTCTCT
This sequence comes from Bos taurus, assembly GCF_002263795.3. Classification (NCBI taxonomy): domain Eukaryota; kingdom Metazoa; phylum Chordata; class Mammalia; order Artiodactyla; family Bovidae; genus Bos; species Bos taurus. Next base: position 67,199,809 of record NC_037340.1, on the reverse strand, counting down.
GCATTGGAGGTTAAGGCAGAGGTTAAGGTGAAGGTACCACCTCTGATGGGAGGGGCCGGGGGAGGGAGAGGGTGGGGCCGGGACTCAGGCAGCCAGTCCGCAGCCTCCCAGGACCCTCTGGGAAGAAACCTAGGCAGGAAGAGTCCGCCCAGAGTCTCCTCTTCTCTCTCCTCCACTAACCTCCGGACACTGCGGACACTGGAATTCCGGGCCCCCTCAGCCCCAAGACCGCCCGCCTGAGGGTACCAGCACTGCTGGTGCACCCCTGGCCCGAGTGACAGCCGGGGCAACTGCTTGCTGGGGCGTGGAGGCCTGGAGACACCTGACGGATATGCACATGTAGCCCCTCGATGTTTCGGATGAAACCAGAAATGGGTGGTAGCCAGGACCAGCTCCCCCATCCCACCACACTCTGGCATGGAACTCTGGAGAATTCTAAGCTCCAGCCTAGTCCCTCAGGTCATTATGAAGCTGCACTTGTGAAGGCAGGAGGAGAAGCCAGAGTCTATATGTAACAATTCGTTGTCTTCATTTATAATTTCTAAGTGGCCTAAATCAGGGGTCCCCAACCTCCGGTGATGTGAGGTGGAGCCGATGTAATAATAATAGAAATAAAGTGCACAATAAAAGTAATGCACATGAATCATTCTGAAACCATCCTCTCCCACCCCGTGCATGGAAAAACTGTCTTCCATGAAACCAGTCCCTCGTACCCAAAAGGGTGGGGGCCGCCGGCCTAAATGTTCTCATCGTAGGGTGGGTGGGCCTCTATTTGCACCCTTGCACCTGGCTCTGCAAAGGTCAGGGGTTTCACCAGTGAGTGAGCTGAGTGGAAGTGTTGTTAGCCCAGGTTAGCCCTTCTTCCTTAGCCCTTCTCTCTTGGAAAAAGACCAAAGATTCTGGCTTCAGAGCTGGGATCGAATTCCAGCTTCATCTCTTACCTTCTCTGGGACCTGAGAACCACTCATTCTCTGATCTCCCATTTCCTCCCATGAAAACTGGAGGTATTATTCTCCATCTCAATGGACGGTCTCATATTTCACGAAGGAGGAACTCAACCCTTTTCCCCTCCCTTTTCTGGGCCAGGTGTCACTTGAGGTTCATTTGAGGAGACCACCTCCAGCCTCCACACCAGGGGCCCGATAACCCATGGCTCTAAGATCCACCCCCCTCACTGGGACTGAAAATCAATCCTTTCTCCAAAACTCCTTACTGTTAATCACGGGAAGCACGATGGTGGGCATGACGTAGTTGATGACAGACTGCAGCGACTCAACCTGGGGATCGGGAGGACAGGACCCATGTCAGGGCACTGGGGCATCAGCCGTCCTCCGTCACCCGCCCTCCCACCCAGAACAACCTCAGGAAGAACTGCTGAGAGACAGACCAAGGGGTGACCTGGAAACACTGCAGCTCAAGGTCACCAAAGCACTCTTTTGCTTTAAAGGTTCCAGATGCAAACCACATTCTAGACTTGTAGGGGGCAAGGCGGAAGCAAGGAAGGTCATCACAGAGCACTGAAATGTGAAAACTTTTGTGCAAGAACATGCACTCTCTCAGGCTAGGGGGGGCAAATTCATTCAACCTTTCAGAGGGCTATTTGGTGATGCTCATCAGAAGCCTTAACAATGTGTGTGCCAGGTGGGCCAGCAAACATGCCTCCAAGGCATTTATCCTAAAGAAATGAGGTAGTGCATTAAATAGAACCAAAATGATAAAAGCAACCTGCAGGTCCAGCAATTGTGGAATCATCTGGGGGGTGGCCGGTAGGGGGCGGGCGGGCGTGGTAGCACTTGGATAACAAGAGATACTATGTAACTATTTAGGGCTTCCCTGGTGGCTTAGATGGTAAACAATCTGCCTGCCATGCGGAAGGTTCAGGTTAGATCCCTGCGTCAGGAAGATCCCTTGGAAAAGGGAATGGCTACCCACTCTAGTACTCTGGCCTAGAGAATTCCACAGACAGAGGAGCCTGGTCCATGGGGTTACAAAGAGTCAGACACCACTGAGCAACTAAAACTTTCACTTTTCATGTGTAATTATTAACAATGATCTGGCAGAAATATAGCATCAGGGACTCAATGGACATGACTTTGGGCAAACTCTGAGAGATAGTGGAAGACAGAGGAGCCTACAGTCCATGGGGTAAAAAGTACTGGACACGACTTAGTGACTGAACCCACAACAACAACAGAAATATATTGGGTTGGCCAAAAAATTCATTTGGGTTTTTCCATAACATCTTACAGTAAAGCCTGAACAAACTTTTTGGCCCACCGGAGAATTATCAACATAGACTTTTTTGTGATCTATTTTTGAGTTTAAAAAAAGCAGGCTAATGTATAACTAATTCACTTTGCTCTACAGCAGAAACTAACACAACACTGTAAATCAACTGCACTCCAATAAAAATTAAAAAAAAAAGAAAAATCAGGTTACAGAAACCACGTAATTCCATCCTGTTATTAAACATGCATTGAAAAAAGTCAGGAAGGATATACACCAAATTATTAAGTAAGTGGTGAAAACAGGAGTGATTTTTATGTTTTGTTTTGCAAATCTGTAGGTTCTGACTGTTCTATAATGTACATGTTTTGCTTTTGCAGTAATAAAAAAATTCAAAAATAACGTAACACCTTCAAGATGATGGCCTGTAGTGGTGACATTTACAACCTGTCAATATGTACATTTTTGTTTCTGGAACAATTGAGTTTCCTTCCCCGGGCTGTAATTCCTGGGGCTTATCAAACGTGGTGCCCTTCTTCCCATGAATCTGGGAACTTTAAATTTTTATTTTTTGCAGAAGCAGAAGTTAGTTATTGACTGAGTCCAGCTGCTGCCAGGAGAGCCCTGGCATCAGTAAATCCATGAAAATACAATGAGGTTGCTTTGGGTCTTTCTGTTTGTTGTAATCTTATCAGATGGGAACGGCTGGCTGGATTTCCATCGGATTTGGAGGGGATGTTGGGACTGACTTTAGGGTTGGGTGATGGGGCTGCATTTCAGAGATCTAAGGAAATATTCTCCAGAGGTTTGGCAAGAGGCTCTCTGGCAGATTCCGGCCATGAGCAGTAAGACACTGTGGGCAGAATTAGCATCTTTTAATAGAGAAGGAAATAACCCACTCCAGTATTGTTGCCTGGAAAATCCCATAGACAGAGCAGCCTGGTGGGGTCGCTTAGAGTCAAACAGGACTCAGCGGACAGGACTTAGCAACTAAATAACAGCAACAGTGGAAGTCACAAGAGCAAGGCTCATTCAGGTCAGCTGTTGAAGAGCATCTGACCTGCTGTTTACAAGGGCAGCTCCCCATCAGGGCCAGAAGGTATGGTAGGAGGAGAAGGAGCAGTGAACCTCCTGTTTTTAAAAATAGATTTTGGGGGGATGTGGACCATTTTTAAGGCCTTTATTGGATTCGTTACAATATTGCTTCTGCTTTATATTTTGTTCTGTTTTGTTTTGGCTGTGAGGCACCTGAGATCTTAGCTCCCCGACCAGAAACTGAACCCGCATCCCCTGTATTGGAAGGTGAAGCTGTAACCACTGGACGGACCGCCTGGGAACTCCCAGTGGTGAGTCTATTTGATGACAATGATTCCATGTAGTGGAATCATCTCTGTGGGCTGGCGAGATACCTGTCATCTCCCTCCCATCTGCCCTGCTGTTCATTCACTTAGCTGCTCAAGTCAAAAATCTGGGAGTCATTCTTCATTGCCTTTCCCCCGCACCATGCACAGAAAATCTCTCACCAAGTTCTAATTCTGCTTCCAAAGTTTGTCTCCCATCTGCCATCTTTCTCTTCCTTCCTGGCCTTGTCCCAGCCTCCATCATCTCTCACGTGGACAATGCACCAGCCTCCCCAAGGCAAGGATCCTTATGCTCTGACTCATCCCCCATAGTCCATTCCCCTCATTTCTGCAGGGGCATCTTTTATAAAGTGGAAATGGATCATGTCCCTCCCTGCATGAAACAGTTCGCTGGCTTCTCACTGCCCTCTGAACACAAGCTACTCTAGCCTAGAAGGCTCAGGGTGGGCCCACCCCTGCCTGCCCGCCTGCCTCTCTCTGCCCCCAACTCCTCATCTTGTTTCTCTAGCCACACTGCTTGCCCCCACTGCCCGAACAAGCCAAGCGGTTCACCACAGGGCCTTCGCTCATGCTGCTCCCTCTGCCTGCCACACCTTCACCTTGTGGGCTCCTTCAGCCCAAATATCACCTCCCCAGAGAGGCTTCTGCTGATCACAGGCTCTAACCGTTAACCTGCCCCATCACTTTCTACCCCACCTCCACTTAGTTTTTCAAAGCATTGATCTTGACCAAAATGATCTTCATTTCTCATTGTCTGTTTCTCCCCTACAATGGAAGCTCTAGAGGAGTTGTTTTCTTGTCTAACTCATCAGCACATCCCCATCTGTGGAACAGGGCCTGCCACATAGTAGGTACTCAAGAAGGTAATTCACTTGTTCATTCAACACACATCTGTTGAGCAGATTCTCTGTACCTGATTGTGTACAGTTAATCCCATTTAAAACTCACTGCACTAACTCAGGCAGAAATTATTATCCTTGATTTGTAGGGAAGGTATGAAATTTGTTAAGTGGAAGTGACTTGCTCAGGGCCCATAGTTAGTAGGTTTGGAGCTGCAATTCTAGCTCAGGTCTCTGTGCCTGCAATTGTGTGTGTGTGTGTGTGTGTGCGTGCACGTGCTCAGTCATGTCCGATTCTTTGTGACCCTATGGACTGTAACCCACCTGGTCCTCTGTCCATGGAATTTCCCAGGCAAGAATACTGGAGTGGGTTGCCATTTCCTCCTCCAGGGGATCTTCCCAACCCAGAGGTCAGCACCCTATCTCCTGTGTTTCCTTAGTATAGGAAAAAGCATAGTATATGTAGAGTTCCCTTCTATCTGTGGTTTCAAGCAACCCCAAGGTCTTGGAATATATCTGCTGTGAATAAGGGGGACTACTGTATTCAGTTAAGCTGTTCAAGAGGAAATAAAGATTTCATCACACAATTCATTGTGACAAAACCCTAGACTATCCCACTTTGCTCAAAGGCAGTATGACAGTATATATCTTTTATGATGCTACATCTCCAAATGTACTTGTCTCTACTTGGTCATAGAGACATGGAAGGCAGTTGTACACAAAACCCACAGTGCTCCTCCCCTCATTATTTCACATGCAAATTATATGCAAACTAATCAGTAGTCTGTTGAAATGATGTTATGAGCCCAGGTGGCCCTCAGGACAGTTATCTCAAGATCAGAGGAAGGAAGGAGCCACCAAGGGCCTCAGACTCACCGAGAAGGGGCCGATGTCTGAGTGCTTCAGTTCCAGGAGCAGCCTGTGAGAAGGGGAGGGGAAAGTTGAGACCACCATTTGCCTGACCCATATTAGAATTCAATTACTGGGGAGAAGGGCTTCCCAGATGGCGCTAGTGGTAAAGAACCTGTGTGCCAGTGCAGGAGACATAAGAGATAGGTTTGATCCCTGGGTTGGGAAGATCCCCTGGAGGAGGGCATGGCAACCCACTCCAGGATTCTTGCCTGGAGAATCTCCTGACAGAGGACCCTGGGTTGACAGAGTCAGACACAACCGAAGCAACTTAGCACAGCATTGAGGAGAAGGGACACTCACTGGTGGGTGTTGTCCGCTCTTCCCATCCTGTATCCATTCCTCCTTCCTCTGGTGACAGCTCCCTGATTTTTTCTTTGGGACAGTCATCTGTTCCCTACATTGTTAATTCTGGGTTCTGGGGTGGGCTGGCCAAAGGGCAGAGTCTACCTCCGCTGCCATGGTGATTGCTTTGAGAATTGACCACTAACCCATGCTGGTCCAAGGACTTCTGCTGGAAATATTGGGAGTGAGGTATTCTCTTTTCTCCAGCAAAATTAGCTGGTGACCATTTTTGCCACCACTCGGTGACAGCCTGCTGGGAAATGAAGCCAGTATGGGGGAGAGCAGAGCCAAGAAGAGAGTCAGAGCCCTAAGGATATCATTGGAGCACCTGGATCTACCTGTGTCTGAAACCCTCAGACTTTGAATAATTTGAGCCCATAAACAATCCCCTGAAACGAGTCGCCAGTCCAGGTTCGATGCACAATACTGGATGCTTGGGGCTGGTGCACTGGGACGACCCAGAGGGATGGTATGGGGAGGGGAGAGGGAGGAGGGTTCAGGATAGGGAACACATGTATACCTGTGGCGGATTCATTTTGATATATGGCAAAACCAATACAATATTGTAAAGTTAAATAAAAATAAAATCCCCTATTTATGGACTTCATGACATCTTAACAATGATCCAGGAGAAAGGTAAATAAATGGCTATTTAATGAATCCCTTTTATTCACTATGTTGGATGCTATATCCTACTGAATTCCTGTAACACCCAAGAGGCAAGGGCCATCACACTCCCATTTTACAGATGATGTCCTTGACAATCAGAGAAGACAAGCAATCTGCCCAAGGGCACGCAGTTAACAATCAGCCAAGTAGAATTTCAACCAGGTCTCCCTGATGCCAAAGCTTCTGTTGTCTCCAGTACCCTGCAAAGCTTGAAAACTCTTGCCCTGTGGAGTCTTACCACTCCCTATTCCTGTATATTTTAGGAAGTCTGTGCTCAGCCATCACCCAGCTGTATTTTCTCCAGCTCCTCCACTTGAGAGGCCCACAGGTGTTTCCAGGAAAATGAAATCCACATGTTTCCAAAGCAGTAACACTTGTCAAAATGATGCCAGGAGAAATAAGCAGCATGCAAACCTCTGGAGCCAAGCTCAAGGTTAAGAAGGACAGCTCTGTGCCAGAGAGAAGGCAGAAACAGACAGGAATGTGGGTCAAGACTCAATTTAAGCAGAGTGAAAGTGAAGAAGAGGTAGACGCCAGGTTGGAATTCGGGGGTCATCACGTCTGCTCTGCTCGTCTCCCTCTCTTTCCCTCTTGCCTCCTTTGGTGTCTTTCTGTCTCTCTGACGGTCTCCCTATTACTGTGTCTCTGCATGCATCTGTCTGTCTTGCTCTACTTTCTTTCTCAGTGTCTCTCCCTGCCTTACTTCTCTCTGTGTTTCCCCATCTCTTTCTGTCTCTCCCCCATTTCTGTATTGCTCTTCTGTGTGCCCCTCTGTCTTTCTCTCTTCCTCTTGCTTGTTGAGCACTTATTATATCCTTCAAAGCGTTCTAAACATCACAACACATATTAATACAATGATTACGGCTGGCAAAGAACAGTAGTAATTGGGCTTATTTTACCAGCCAGGGAAAACGGCTGAAGTCTGAAGAGTTCTGTGCTTGCCAAAGGTGAGCCGCACTTGAAAGGCAGCCGCCTCAGCCTCCGAGCCCATGTTCCTAACCCCCACCTCCTCTGCTGGGATTCAAACCCAGGCACGGGTTCCAGAGTCTCCTGGCAGGAAGTGGCTGATGAAGCCCCAAGGATGGGGTGTGAAGAAGTTGAAGTGGGTTTCCAAATGTCCCAGGGACGTGGGGTGGCTGGAGGCTGGAGCAGATTTATCAACTGGCACTGCCCAGTCATGAATGGACTAGGATAGGGGCGTGACCTGGGATGCGGGGGTTTCAGTGCTAAAGCTGGGTCACTGCAGACAAGCCGAGATGGCTGATCACCCTATGACGGGTGGTCTTGGGTGGGTCACTTCATCTTTGAGCACCAGTTTCACTATCTGCAAAATGGGGATATTGTACGTACTGTGCTCTGTCTGAGGTTTAAATGGGATGAATGAACACGAAAGCTTGGAACTTGGTAAGGTCATTGTGAACTCACAGGCACCAAGATTGGATGGGAAGGACTTCCCCAGTGGTCCAGTGGATAAGAATCTGTCTGCCAATGCAGGGGACATGAGTTCGATCCCTGGTCCAGGGAGATTCCACATGCCATGGGACAACTACTGAGCCTGAGCTCGAGCCACAACTACTGATTCACATGCCCTAGAGTCTGTGCTCCCAACAAGAGAAGCCCGAACACCGCAACTAGAGAGTAGCCCATGCTTGCCGCAATTAGAGAAAGCACACTCGCAGCAACAAAGCCAAAAAAAGAATGGATGGGCAGTCCCCTCCTCCCATGCCCATCGCCCAACTTACTTGTCCAATCTGAGCTCTCCAATAAGTCTGTCGGACTTGGCACCAACAACCACAGAAAGGTTCAAGTTCTGCAAAGCAACAAGCCAGGGAGTGAAGTCCACTGACCCAGAATCCTGGGGCTCTGCAAAGCCTCTAAGACCAGAAGGTCTGCTTCACGAAGACCCAGCAGAAGAGCCCACATTGCTGGGTCAGACCCACAGAACCCACAGAAGGGAGGAGTCTTCCTTTATTCAACTTTGTGCTTGTTATGAGTCCTGGACTGTCAAACAATTACCATTTTTCTCCCCTTGCTTCTGGGACCAGTTCAGATTCGCAGGCCACTCCCATGGGCTGTAGGAGACAGGCTGTGAGGTAGGTGTCCAGGCCAGCTCTATTTCACATTCATTCATTGAGTCATTCAACAAATGAGGTTCCCAACCTCAGCTTTCCTGTCCACTGTCTGTGTGACCTTGGGCGACCCCCTCAGAACCCACTGAATCTGCAAAGTGAGGAAAATGGGTCTCAACTTGAGGCTGGACAGACCTGAGTACCTGCTGTTGGGGAGAGTCTGGCCCTCACCTCCAGTAGCCAGAGTGGGTGTCACCAATATTTGTGGAGTGACAGAGTGATCAGATGAATGAATGTACAAGTCAACCATGGGATGAAAACTTAAATAAGTGAAGGATTAAATGCACAAAGGAAGGAATAAATAAAGATAGGCATGGATGAATACATGATTAATGAATGAATGAACAAATACACAAAGGAATGATCCATTGAACAAAGATATAATAAATGAATAATGGAATAAATGCATGTATGAACCAGCAAAGATACAGTAGATTTCAAGTTAGCAGTTGAATGAATAATTGAATGACTAAATAAATGAATGAACAAACCCACAGGTGCATAATTGAATGGCCAAAGATATGCATGAACAGATTGGAAATAGTATACCTATTTCAAGCCAACCACAGAATGAATAATGGAATGAATGAAGAAATCAGAAGATAGTGGCTCTGGACACACACAATGCAGGTTTGAGTCTGGGTAGGCTTTACGCCAGTCCCCCTGGCTCTCAGGGCAGTGCTCTGAGCCCTGTCCAGGGCTGCCTGTCTGCTCAGACCTGGGATCAGCTTACCATCTCAAGCAGGAAGAGGGGGTCCAAGGAGGAGTTTGGGAGGATGGCAAAGGCCTGGGTGTCCAGGACAAAGATGAGGTCAAGGCCGCTGGGCTTCATGGTGAGTTTCGGAGGCAAAGAGGCCCAGATGAAGAGCTGCATCTGCATGTCAGGGAACATCTTGGCCACCTGCAACCCACAGGGGACGACCAACAAAAGAGGCCATTGATTAAAAAGTGTCTAAATCCTATCTTGTCCTGGTCCTGCAGAAGCACTTCCAATGTCTTCCCACTGTTGTTTTTTGGCAGTGCTGCATCTTCAATGCTGCACGAACTACTCTCCTCTGGTTGTGGTGAGTCGGGGCTACTCCTCTTTGTGATGCACAGGCTTCTCATTACAGTGGCTTCTCTGTTGCAGAGCACAGGCTCAAGGGCACACGGGCTTCAGTACTGTGGCTCCCTGGCTCGACAGCACAGGCTCAATAGTTGTGGCGCACGGACTGAGCTGCTCCGTGGCGTGTAGGGTCTTCTCAGATCAGGGATCACTGAACCTGTGTCTCTTCCATTGGCAGGCAGATTCTTTGCCACTGAGTCACCAGGGAAGCCTCCCCATTGCTTTCGGAATAAATTGTAAAGACTGTATAATTCAGCACCTGGCACCCTGCCAGCCTCACCCCATGCCCACCCCCTCCATCGCTTCTACCACTTGCCCTCTAACTCCACCCACAAGGGACTTCTTTTCCTCAAATGTGACTTGCTGTCCTTGTATACATCAACTCAATTAATCAATCGCAGCTTTATGAGGTGAAGTTGTTATTACTGCATTTTATGTATGAGAATACTGAGATACAGGCAGAACATGCTCAGGAACATAAAACTAGTAAGTAAGGACCAGAGTTCAAACCCAGATAGATCCCAGGAAGAGATTTATAATTCAAAACATCTTTTTGGATGGAATAAAAGTATCCTGAAATTAACTAAAAAAATTGCGCTCTACTCTCTTTCTGTCTAAAACTCCTTGCATTCTCTGTTCCCTCTCCCTGAGTGTTGATCCTGTATTCCTCCTTAGCTTGGCTCTTTCCCTTCCTTCAAGTCTAGAGAGCAGTGGTGGGTTCAAGGAGGATCAAAGGAGAGCTTTGACAACACCCCCATCTCAGCTAGCCTGCAGTCCTCCTCCAGGTAAACTCACAGTCTGAGTAAAAAGAATGCAATTGCTATGCAAATTAAGTTTCCCTTTCTCTTTCCCTGATCCCTCTACTCGTTGCAGCTCCTCCACACCAGTACTGCCTATATATAAATTTCTGGAAGTTCACCATTAAAGAGGCTATTATGGACTGAATGTTTGTGTCCCGCCTGCTCAGCAAATTCATATACTTAAGTCCTAACCCCCAGCGTGGGCATTCCAGGTGGCTCCGCGGTAGAGAATCTGTCTGCCAAAGCAGGAGCTGCAGGAGACACAGGTTTGATCCCTAGATTGGGAAGATCCCCTGGAAGAGGAAATGGCAACCCGCTCCAGTAGTCTTGCCTGGGAAATCTCATGGACAGAGAAGCCTGGAGGGCTACAATCCATGGAGTTGCAAAGAATATGACACAATATGACACAATTTTCACTTATCACAGTCTGTTTTCTTTATTGTTTTGGGTGTCTGAACAATAATTTTCTCTCTCTCCACTGGACGGGAGCTCCAGGAGGGCTGGGATATGATCTGTTTTGCTGGATGCCCTGCACAGGGCCCCAGAAATGCAGTGGGCACTCAGAAACTATTTGTTGAATGGATGCGCCCTCAGGATCTACTCACACCTGGTCACATGAGTGCTTGGGGCCTTTCTCCGCACTGAGGATGAGCTGCACAAAGCTGTGTCCACAGGCTCAGGCTGGGTTGCCTCTTGATCTGGACAGGGGCAGCTCTCAGCAGAGCTGTTCTCAGCTCCCCCCAGGCCTCCTCGCAAGATGACTAAAGGGGAACAAGTCCTTTCTCACCTGGGGTATCAGGATTCCAAAGAATTTGGTTGTCAGGCGGAACTTGGATTCCTTTGGAATCTGTAGCGAGGGAGGAAGAGAAAAGGATCTTGGAAGATTATGTTATAGATTGGGGGGCAAATTCTATATGAGGGGTGAGAGAATGAATACATAAACAAACCGTGGCCAGATCACGTATGACCGAAGAATGCTGACCCAGAATGGTCAGTGACTGCCAGCTTCCCTAACACTGGAAAAATCAAATATGCTTTTCAAACCAATCACATAAGATGTCTGGCTTCTGTTAGTCCCGCCTCCAGCTTGCCCACACCAACAACCTCTGTAAGAGCCTACCCAGCCCTTTCCCTTTATTTAATATAAAGCGTTCCCACCCCTTGCCCCCCCCACCGTATGCCTTTGAGTCTGCCAAAGGTAAGAGTTCTCATTGGGATGGTCTTTGTTTATCTCCACAGGGGGACGAGTCAGGGCTCAGCATCTCTTTGATGCCTCTCCAGAGGGGGAGGATCTGGCATCTCTTCTGAGAGCAGCAGAGGAGGAACCCCGTGTGGCTGGTGAGCAGGGTGGGTCCTGTTGCCCCTAGACTCTGGGGAGGATGGTCATTTGCTCATTCTATAGATGGGCAAACCGAGGCCCAGAGCAGGACTCAGCCACAGATACGGAGACAAAGTCATGGAGGATGATGACCATAATGTTGATATGATGGTAAGACTGGATTACGGACAGACACACAGCAGGGACACGGTCAATGTTAGCTGTTATCATTAGGATGCAGGGGACTTCCTCCACACTCATAAGCCTGTGCTGGGGCTGCCAAGTAATCATATCTCATTCAACCTTCCTTACACCCTTTGGAGGAAGATACTATTATTGGTGTTTTACAGATGAGGTTCTTAGAGGCTGAATAACCAACCTAAGGTCACCAGGATGGAAAAGAGGGGATCTGGGGTTTGAACTCAGGTCTGGCTGACTCCAGAGTTCAGAACTCGATGTTCCTGGCTGTGAACCAAGACTCATAACCAGACCATCTACTGCACTCTCTTCCCACATTCACTCCCATTTGGCCTTACCATGTCGTCTCTGAGGGTCAGATTCAGGGCTCCAGCCTTCTGATACACGAACCCGGCCGTGTTGAAAAAATACTCAGAGATGCCCAGGTACACCATGCGATCGTGGTCTGAGGGAAAGGCCAGCGCTGGCGGGGCAAAGGGCGGGGGGCTGCGGTGGGCCAGACTGAAAAACTCCCCCTGCGGGCAGAGGCAGTAGAGTGAGCCTGGGCATCCTTCAAGAATTACAATTCAATGTCTCCATTCCAGGAAAAAAATGCGCTAAGGATACTAATCATGGATTCACAGAGGAGAAAGCCATGGCCTGAGACTAACAACAGCATTGCATGCCTCCTTGTGCTAATTTCTAAGTGCTTCTCCACCAAGGCTGTGTGGTAGACGAGATCACCCGCATTTTACAAGACAGGATGCTGGTTTCCCAGGTGGCTCAGTGGTAACGAATCTGCCTGCCAATGCAGGAGATGCAGGTTTGATTCCTGGGTTGGGAAGATTCCCCTGGAGAAGGAAATGGCAACCCACTCCAGTATTCTTGCCCGGAAAATTCCATGGAGGAGTCTGGTGAGCTACAGTCCACGAGGTCACAAAGAATTGGACACAACTGAGTGAGTGAGCACACAAACACACTCTGAGGCTTGGGAAGGTGAAGTGGCTTGCCCAAGCTCACTTAAAAGGGTGAGTGCCAGAGTCAGTGATTGAACCCAGACATCTGGATTCTGGCAAGCACATTCCTAACCATGCCATGGTCTCTGCCTCAACCTTGCAAATAAGTGCAGAAATTCTCCTAAAAGAACAAGGAGAATTCATTTTGTTTTCACTTATCAAATTAGCAAAATATTCAAGAGAGAGGTAAATTGTTTTAAACGTGTGTGTATTTTAAACTGACACTATCCAGTTTTTGGTGAGAGTATTCATGGGCTCCTGGGGAATATGTTTACATTTCTGAAGAGCAATTTGGCTACGCATTGCAAAAAACAGATCATTCACTTAGCTGAAAAACAATAATGTTGCGTTATAAAATAGCAAATTGTCGATGGATACATATGTTAGAATACCATTTATGTAAATTGTGCTTTAGTCACTAAGTCGTGTCTGGCTCTTTGTGACCCCATGTACTATAATCCACCAGGCTTCTCTGTCCATGGGATTCTCCAGGCAAGAATATTGGAGTGGGTTGCCATTTCCTTCTCCAGGGAATCTTCCCGACCCAGGGATTGAACCCGGGTCTCCTGCATTGCACGCAGATTCTTTACCGACTGAGCTATGACGGAAGCCATTTATGTAAAATTAAAGGCCTAGAAAACATACTATATAAGAATTATTGACACCAGAGATAGATAGCAAAAGTATAAAAAGTCAGGCGAGGACACACAGGGACATCATCCACGTGATTCCCTGCGGGGTAGAGGGTCCCCAAGGGGGCCTCAGCTATTTACTTCTACAGTATTTCATCTCAAGAAATATTAAAGGTAAATACGACAAAGTAGTAACACTTCTAAAATCTGGGTAGTGGGTATGTGATAATGTGTAATATTCTCTGTACTTTTGGATCATTATTTGCCGTTAATGACCACGACACCCATCTTATAGAGTAAATATCATAAGCAACTCTTAAAAATAGCTGCAAAAAAGACAAAAAATAAAAATAACGGGTGGACTTATGTACCAGCCAGGAACCATCTCTAATATATATCACTAGGTGAGAAAAGAAAGTGAAGAACAATGCAAACAGATTCTCAGTAAAACTAGATGGGCTTTCGTGTAAGTGTATATGAATGCTCAGGACCAGATTAATACCTGCCATGGCTGACAGCTATCACCTCTGGGCAGGAGCCCCGAGTGGGGGTGGGGGGGGGGCAGTAAACAGGACATTCTCATTCGCTAGGGATAATCAGGTATTGTTTTAATCCTTTGTTCCATCTTATCACTTAGATTTTTTTTACAAGTATGCTATTTGGTCCAGCAATTTCACTTCCAGAAAGTAATCAAAGATGGGCAGAGACACAGCTACAAGGATACTCATGGCAGTTCTGGTTACACTTGTGGAAAAAAGGGAAAGAGCCCAGACATCCCAAGAGGGGGCACTGTCTACGTAGCTTATCACAAGCTATCCACTGAAAGACCCAAGAGCCAGTGAAGGGACTAGGGGAGGACATTTCACTGATGGATGTATGCCTTGCACCATTCTGGTTTTAAAAGTTGTAAAACATGACTTGTATACATATATATGTTTATATATGTTGTTTCTGTGTGTATTTGTTTCCAGGCCTACATGTGTGTATTTTTGTTTCTGCCTCTTTTACATGTGTGCATGTGTGTGTGTGATTTTCTGTGTCTAAGCAGAGGAAAGGATTGGCGGTTGGAGAAGTGTAATTTGTGTGTCAACATACAGGCCTCAGTCATATTATTAGGGTAATTTCTCTTTCCTTCTCCCCTTCTTTCCTCCCTATTTATTTCTTCTGCTCCTATGTGGTTTCTACATTTTCTTCCAGACTTTAAATGTGTTTTAGAGAAAACAAGCAAAAATAGTAAACAGACACACCCCTTGTGGAGGGATTGAGGTACATCCGGAGGGGATTCAGAAAGTGGGACTTATTCCAGCTGAGATGGGGGACGGCTGCTTAGGGAGTGACATCCCAGCCCAGACCCACTGGAGGATAAGGAGAAGATGGCTGGGAAGAGGAGGGGAAGGAGGAGAGGGGAGTCCAAGCAGAGGGAATGGACAGGATGAAGGCCCTAAGGTGGAAATTAGCTGGAAGTGTTGAGGAGGTACAAGGCCAGTGAGCCTGATTGGAGGGTACAGAGTGAGAGGGAAAGTGGCGTGAAATGAAACTCACTCACTCCATCCATCCATCCATCCAACCATCTAACCATCCATCCATCCAATACACATTTACAGAACAGTTATTACACGCCAAGCATAGTTCTAGGTGCTGTGTATGGTAAAGAACAAAACAATCACAGCCCCTTCTCTTTCATCGTATTGAGGGAGACAGGCTTGTGACTGCGGTGTGTGTACATGAGTAATAAGTGCGGCTGAGAAAAATAAAGCAGGATATAGGGGAAGAGGAGGGTACTGTTTTAGCAATGCTGGTCTGGGAGGGCTTCTCTAGGGAGAGGATACTTGAGCAAAGACTTGAAGGAGGGAAGAGAGAGCTGCTGTCGATATCTGGGTGAGAGCCTCCTGGCTAGAAGGAGCAACAAGTGCAAAGGTCCTGGGGAGGCAGCAGTCATGGTGCATTTCAGGACTAGCAGGAAGGTCAGTGTGATTGGAGCCAGGAGAAGGCATGGAAGGTGGACTGGGGAGAGTGGTGAGGATGGATAGGAAGGGGGTGGGGTCATTGTAAGATTTGTTTCCAAGGACGATGGGAAGCCGCCAGGTGTGGGGGTTCTGAGGCAAAGGCGTGAGGGTGTATGATTCTTGATATGAGTCTCACCTTCAGCAGCCAATCCAGGTTATTGGCTGTGGCTCTTGGAGGTGCCACCAGTGAGTAATCGACCCCAGCCACTTTGTCTAGTTTGGTTGTCACTAGGGGAAAGAAGATGGACCATGAGCTGGCTCCCCATGGCAGCATCTTTGGAGCCTGGGATGCAGACTCAGCATCTCCTAAAGTTAAATACAGACCTGCAGTGCTAATTCCATTCCCACTGCCTCCAAGGAGCCCTCCTCCCTGTGCGCCCCTCAAAGGAAAATGAGCCCACACCCCACATTCCCAGAATCATCAGCTCCCTCCCTTCTTCCAACAGCCCTGAGACATGGCCAAAGCAGAGTCAAGGAACAGAATGACTTGGGCTTCAATTGAACTCTGTGTGACCTTGGACAAGTCCTTTCACTTCCTCTGAGCCACTTGTTTTCATTTGTAGGATGGGGTACTAACGACTTTGCAGATGCCCTGTACATGGTAGGGGCTCAAAAGCCAGAAAGAGTCATTATTGCAGTGATAACATCCCAGGCAGAGCCCAAACTGGCTTCAAGTCTGATTGGTTTCTTTGTTTCCAGCATTAATCAATGAGGATTAAATGAATATTGGTTTCTCCTTTAGCCCTGCTTTCCCATGTTAGAGGGAATAAACTGAGTCTCAGAATACGTAATTAGTCCTGGATGGCAAAGCTTGTGAGTGACAAGGCTGGGACTCAAACCAAAATCTTTTTCCTGCCCAGTGAGGCTAAACCTGGGACCCTGAAACTGCGTTGAATACACCCAGGATGAGCTCTGCACCTGGAGGGGCTGGGACAGTGCCCGGAAGAAGGAAATGTATCTGAAATGGACAAGTACCACGTGCAGGCCACATTAGGCTCTGTGGGGAGGCAGCCCTGGTAGAAGTTTGGGGCACAGGCTCTGGAGTAGGAAAACCTGAATTTGGATCATATTTCTGCTTCTTACTGGCCCTGTGAATTTGGGCAAGTCATGGCTCCTGTTTCCTGGTGTAAATTTGGCAGAAAACAGTGATCTCAGTGTGGCATTGGGAGGCCAAGAGGAAACATTACTGCTGGGTACATGACACATGTTGACACTTGGCCAGATGGGTCTTCCTGCACCTTCTGCAACCCTTCACAATTTACTGAGCACTTGGGGAAAGAGAAGATTGTGTCCATTTTAAAGATATGGAAACCGAGTCCTTGAGAGGGCAAGTGACCAACCTCAGATCTCAGATCAGCTATGTATCTCTGGCTTCAGGGGGCTGTGGGTACTTGTTGTTTGTAGGGAAACCTTGTAGGGTTTCTCTTCCATTTAACTCCCAGACCTGCTACAAGGACCTGGCCCCAAGGGATCTGATACTAATTACCATTTGAAAATAACCTGCTCTACTCATTCGCACCCAAGCCTGGCCTGCCTAGGAAACTTGCTGGCTCCATCACACTCTCCCTATCTCCCTTCTATCCCAACTTCCCCTTCCCCCTTCTACCCCAGGTTCCCCCTCCCCTTCCACCCCAGCCTTCTTAGCCTTGCCCATTTCTTACCTGGCAGCGTCTGGAAATAAGGCTGCAGCTTGGAGGACACGGTACTAGTCACCACCTCGCAGATCTTGGGAGAATAAAAGAAAAAATCAGCGAAGGCTTCCCATAGTGGACAGTGTCCTTTAGGAATAATTATCTGGACAGGTTTTGCTTGTCTTGAATGTTTCCTTGAAAATCATGTAGCTACTCAAGCTTCCCTTTTCTCTTTGAGCTTCTGAGGAAGCTTCACCAGGAAGCTCAGAGTCCAACATATAGCTTGGAAATAGTAGCTGTATATGACTGTATGGGGGCTTCCCAGGTGGTGCTAGTGACAAAGAACCTGTCTACCAATGCAGGAGGTACAAGAGATGTGGGTTCTATCCCTGGGTCGGGAAGATCCCCTGGAGAAGGAAGTAGCAACCCACTCCAGTTATCTTGCCTGGAAGACCTCATGGACAGAGGAGCCTGGCGGGCTACGGTCCATGGGGTCATAAAGAGTTGGACATGACTGAACAACTGAGCACACATATGACTGTATGAGATGCATATCTGCGTTTTATTTCCTACTCAGATTCTAAAACCCATTTTATAATCTACTATGCTGTGCATTTTGACCACCATGCATGGGTATTTTTTTCTCTTAATATTTGACAGAGTGCTTTCAGATAGATGGTTGATATCTCCTTACCCACATTGTCAGCGTCTTTGACTGGAAGACCAAGGTCTCCCATCTGGAAGACTGCACAAGCCTCCTTGGTTTCCCCAAGACTCCTGCCCTGCTCTTGGCCCCTCCAGCCATTCTCACGGCAGCTAGACTAATTGATCTAAAGCACAGATCTGGCCAGGTCATCCCCTTGCCTAATACCTTCAATGGCTCCCCACTACCCTCTGGAGAAAACCCAAGCTCACTTGGCTTGGAAGACAGGCTCTGGGGTTTCCTGGAAGCTGATGGTTTATTAATGGGAAGCTAGCTCAAGAAACTACCCCTTTTCTCAGCTGAAGAGGTTGGCTTGTAGGGGATGGGGGTTAGAGTGAAAGCAGAGCTGGGGGGACACACTGGTCTGTCTGTCCTTCATACCAGTTCCAGCCTCAGGACATAGCTTGGCTACACTCTAGTCTAGCAGCTTCATCAGCTGCACGTTTTCTGGGTGGGGCTTACCACCAAGGTGGAGAAGGCAATGGCACCCCACTCCAGTACTCTTGCCTGGAAAATCCCATGGACAGAGGAGCCTGGTAGGCTGCAGTCCATGGGGTCGCTAAGAGTCGGACATGACTGAGAGACTTCACTTTCACTTTCATGCACTGGAGAAGGCAGTGGCAACCCACACCAGTACTCTTGCCTGGAGTATCCCATGGACGGAGGAGCCTGGTGGGCTGCCGTCTATGGGGTCACACAGAGTTGGACACGACTGAAGCGACTTAGCAGCAGCAGCACCACCACCAAGGGGGTTCTGGGGTGGGGGATGAGAAAGGAGGCCGGAGGGATATGAGGGTTCAGCAGGAAAGAACAGTAGTTTCTCTGCAGGGAGGGACGACGTCAGGGAAGGCAGAGGTGACTCAAGTGTGGGGCAGTTTGCTGAGGGTGCGTGACATGAACCTTAGTCTCTTGCTAGATTCCCAGGAAAATTGACATGACACATTGTAGAGCTGGACTTGCGCTCCCTAAAGGCTGTAGGGGACTGCTGAAGAGGTCTGGATGAGAGCCAAAGTGTCCCGCGATGCGTGAGGTTTGCGGACACCGCGGGCCCCACCCACCGCGGGCCCCACCCACTTTGACGGGAGCGGGCTGAAACTCTAAGCCCCTCCTACCTTTCTGGTCATGGACTTTTGGAGCAAAGACTCGATTCGTTTGCGGAAGAGTTGGATCAGCCACCTGGATTGACATGTGGGGACAGGCGTGAGGCTTTCCAGGTACTCCCCAGGCTGTGTTCAGAAGGCTGCCTCATCTGGGAAGCCTTCCTCCCTCTCCTGAAGAGGCCTAACCGCCCTCATCCCTGGGCTCCGACTCTGTACACCCCCATCAGACCCTTCTTCTGCTGTGTTCAGTGACTGGTCATGAGGTTATTTCTTACACAGGTGCACAGCGGGAACCCTGCCCCGTCCCAGCCTCATTCCTCACCACTCCCTCTCTCTCTGTCCTCCAGCCCCAGCTCGGCCATGTCCTCCTGTGTCCTCTGCTTCCTCCCACCACAGGACCTTTGCACACGCTGTTCGCTCTGCTTAAAACACCCACTGTCCCCAGTCTAATTAACTTCTACTTCTTTTCATCTCAATTCAAATGTCATTTCATCAAAGAACTGGGCAACCGCCAGACTAGGTCAGAACCTTCTGTTCTATGTGTTCATCACACGTTGTACCTCTTTTTCCTACTTCTAATATCCTTTTGTAATTCCTTGTGAGCCATTCATTAATGCAATGATTTGATTAATGTCTGTCTTCCCCACAGGCTGAAGCTTCAAGAGAACCGGGACTGTGAGGCTAAGAATCTGGGGGCTGGGAGTCCTGGATTGAATCGCTTCTCAATTCTCATTAGGTATGAAAACTCAGGCTACTTCCTATTCTTTCTGTGCCTTGATGTTCTTCTCTGAAAGTGGGGTAATAATAGACTAACCTCGTAGAGTCTTTGTGTGGACAGGATGGGATAAGGCTCATGTCTGAACAGTGCTAGGCATCCATCAACCCTCCAATCACTGTCAGCAAGGCCAGATTTTTAGTGACCACTGCTTTTTCTTGAACACAATGAACAAGCCTCATGCACAGCAGTTTCTTAGTTGATATTTGTTAGTTGGATGGAGAGATGAATGCCTACAGGCTTGTGATAAGGATTAATAACTTGGTGCACTGAAAGTGTTTAGTGCAGAGCCTGCAGCATAATAAGTGCTCAGTAAAAGTTTGCTGAATGAATATTGAATGAGCAAGGGACCCTTCAAGGCAGGGAGGGGGTGTTCCATCTGTGAACCTTTGTATCTTCCTTACATCTGAGACCTTTGGACAAGGCTGACATGGAAGTGGTATTTGGGATGTGCTTTTGAATACAAGAATGATTAGGATAATCCTGTCCCTCCTCCCAGGACTTCCCAGGTGGCTCAGTGGTAAAGAATCCACCTGCAGTGCAGGAGATGTGGGTTCAATCCCTGAGTCGGGAAGATCCCCTGGAGGAGGAAATGGCAACCCACTCCAGTATTCTTGCCTGGAGAATCCCATGAACAGAGGAGCCTGGTGGGCTACAGTCCATAGGGTCTCAAAGAGTCGGACATGACTGAGTGATTGAGCACACATACACATTCATCCCTCCTCCCATCCACAGCCCCAGGAGGTCATACCCCAGGCTGCTGCCAGAGATGTGTATGCGGACGGTGTTGATGCCACTGCTGCAGCTGGAGCAGGTAACAGTGGAGTGGCCCGAGGCAGGATCATAGCCCAGATTCAGACCCGCCAAAATAGAGATGCCCTCCACACTCAGGTCAAAGTTGCCACCGAGTTTGCTGAAGGGAAACACAAAGACAAGACTTGGAGCAAGCATTTTCTCCCCTCTGCCAGTCAAACTTCACACCAATGCTGGAAGGTAGGTTTTGCTATTATCCCCACTCAGGATGAGGAGATGGAGTTCAGAGAGGGAAGGCCGCTTGCCCAATGTCACACAGCAGCTGAGTGAAAGAACCAGAATCCCAACTCAAAGTTTGAAGCCATGTCTGCCTGGCAGAACCTCCTCTTATCCACTGCCTCAGCCTCTGCTTGTGCTGTGTGGCACGGGGAGTGTTTCTCAACCTCTCTGAGCTTCAGTTTCCTTACTCAGACCTTGGACCAGCAGTGGGACACTGGTTTTGCCACTAGAAAGCTGAGTTTTGGGAAGGGACGTGTCTTTAATTAATTAATGACTTGGTTCATTAAATGGGGTTAATAACTACTCCCTCCTGAAATGAGTTTGGGATAAGACAGTGGATGTGAATGTAATTTGTCAACTCTTCTATAACATGAGGAAGTATTGCTATTTATTTGTTTATGATCAGTAAGTGAAATGATAGATGTGAAAGAGCTCACATGAAAAATTAAGCAAGTCCCTCTGCTGTATAACACAGGGAACCCTTCTCAATGTTATGTGGTAGCCTGGAATGGGAGGGAAGTTTGGGGGAGAATGGATGCATGTATATGTATGGCTGAGTCCCTTTGCTGTCCACCTGAAACTATAACAGCATTGTTAATATAAAATAAAAAGCTAAAAAAAAAGAAAAATGAAGCAATGCTTATTGTGGGGAATTCCAGATCAGCAGTCCTTATAACGAAGGGCAGACTTACGCCTCTATCCTCATCAAAGGGTCTGTTTGCTCCCTGGATTCCCCACAAAGGAGAAGTTGCTAACGTGACAGGTCAGTCTGGGCCACTGTCACCACTGCACAGTCACCGCAGTGAGAGCCCAATATTTAGATTCACAGTTGTGGTTTGGATGATTGGCCCCAATTTTCACCCTCCCTGCGTCCATACCCTCTCCATTGCCTGTCTTGGGAGGATACGTGTGTAATTCCATGTTCTTGACTTTGGACTTGGGCACGTGACTTGTTTTGGCCAATGGTATATGAGTAGTGACTATGGACCAGTTCAAAGTCTAGGGCTTAGTATGCTTCTGGTTACCCTTTTTGCACCTCTGCTGTCACTAAGAACATGCTCTGTGTAGCTCATTCATTGGTCCAGGGAAGACGAGGAGATACATGTTGAACAGGGCCACCCCTAGCTGAGGCCAACCTATGGCAGGGAACCCCAGCCAACACATAGATACATAAGTGAAGATATATGACTTGCTTTAGGTCACTGAGTTTGGGATGGTTTGTAACACAGCAATTGCTAACTGATAAAGGGGTAAAGTAAAGGTCCCACTTAGCCTTCCCTCCTAAGCCATATGTACCAACTCAGCCTTGCTGGTGTCCTGCATTGAGATGTGGGAACATGCTCAGCTATTAACCAAGAGTTATGTTAAAACTTCGGAGAAGGCAGTGGCACCCCACTCCAGTACTCTTGCCTGGAAAATCCCAGGGACGGGGGAGCCTGGTGGGCTGCCGTCTATGGGGTTGCATAGAGTCGGACATGACTGAAGCTACTTAGCAGCAGCAGCAGCAGCATGTTAAAACTTCTTTTGTGAAAAATTTTCCCAGTAGCTCTGAGGGGGCAGATGGTATTTGGCCAGGCAAAAATTCGGCATGCTTGAGATCTTGGCTCTCCTCTCTTCCAAGTATCACCAAGAGCTTACCCCCACACTCAACAAACAACAAGCTTGGAAACTCACATGAAATTCTTTCGTGCCTTCCATTTTCCTCTGATCTTGATACTGGCATCTCTGATAGAGAGATCAAGGCCCTTATCTGGCAACGGTCTTATCTGGGAATTGGGAAGATTGAATCCTTGAATAACCATGCTGCAAGGAAGAAATAATCAGTTAGTCTCCTTGGGGTCCCCACAAGGACTCAGTCAATGGTCAGTGCAGACTCATTCCCCTCCAGCCTGGTCCTTTATCCCATCCATTTTAAGAGAGCCCAAAAGTTATGATGAGAGCAGCCTTGGGAACTCTGTGGCTAGGCTTTAAAATCAGACAAATCTGCATTTGAATCCTGCTCTTCAATTTACTTTTGTGTGATCCTGGCCACATCGCTTAATCATCCTGAGTCTCAGTTTCCTCATTTGTAAAGTGGGCACAATAACTTCTGTCTTGCAGGGTGTGTGATAATCAGTGAAGATAACAAATGTAATTCCATTGACTACATGTTCTGTAAGGGATGGAATGTGTCTGTCTTTTTTTCCCTATTGTACTATAGCAAAGCCTGCTGAATCAGACACATAGTAGGTGCTCAAAAATATCTGCTAAGTGAGTGCATAAAATTCGTTAGAGGACATTTATGGGTTTTCTCCCCAGCACCCACATCCCTCTCTTGTTGATAACAGAACTGCCATTTTTACTTTGGAGGAACTCTTCCCCACATCTAGCCCATGCTGCTCCCAAGAAAGTTGACTTCACAGGTCATCTTCAGGGGGTGGAGCTTGAGACTTCAGTACAAGCTCATTCGTGTTTTCTATTCCCTGGCCACAGTGATTGGTCCAGCAGTGTGTATGGACCTAAAATGGACCAATCAGAGTGAATCTTAGGAGTTTTGCTTGAGTGGTAAGAAGATGGTACCTTCCTCCTATAGGGCTGGAAGTGCTGAGAAGATGCTGATGGCCTCTTTGTAGGGACATCCTACCCGAGAATTAGCCTTTCCAGAGGGAAGAGATGCTGAGAGATGGCAAGAGAAAAACAGGGTCCAGTGATATTTGAGCCTTCCTCAAGCTGAACCTGAAGCCAGATGATCCCAGGGACATCTCAGTCCTCTGAGCCCCTACATTCTGGTTAAGGTCATTTCTGATTAGGTTTTCTGTCATAGAAACCTCACCTCTGCCCCTAATCCCAATTAACATAAGGGCTTGGCACAGAGTTTGGGGATTTATGACATCCCCTCGGGAGTCACAGTGAGTGTCTGAAAGACAGTTTGGGTGGTTTCTTCCACACGCAGCTTGGGGACTGTATCCCCTCGGAATGATGTGAACATTAGCTTTGGGATCCTCTAACCTCTCTTAGTTTAGGAATTTGTGGCTCTATGAATCTACGTCTTGGTGGCCCCAACACACGACAGTCCTGAACACGGAGGACTGAGCAGGACAGGGCTTACCTGAAGAAGCTGTATTGCCCTTTCCCGAGGTACTTTATCTTAAAGTTTCCTGAGAAATTGGGAATTGTTATCTTCTCCAATTCCTTCTGCAGAGTAAGCACTCCCTGCTGGCAGGCTGAGAGGAGAGAGAGGAGGCAGAGGTCAGAGGCATGTAGCTGGTTCATAGCAGAGACGATGGGATTGGAAAGGTCAGTTAAGGGCTCTTGTCAATGTCCCGATAATAAATAATTTCTGCTTTTTAGATCTTACTGTCTCCGTCACAACCACTCAGCTCAGATGTTATTGTACAAAAGCAGCCATAGACAGTAAGTCAATGAATAGGTATGGCTTTGTTACAATAAAACTTTACTGATAGAAAATGAAATTTGAATTTCACATCAGTGTCACTAGTGGTAAAGAACCCGCCTGCCAATGCAAGACACATGAGAGACATGGGTTCGATCCCTGGGTCAGGAAGATCCTCTGGAGGAGGGCACGGCTACCCACCCCAGTATTCTTGCCTGGAGAAACCCATGGACAGAGGAGCCTGGCTAGCTGAAGTCCATGGGGTCGCAAAGAGTTGGACACTGAAGACTGAAGTGACTTAGCATACACAGCACACACATCATTTTCACACGGCCTGAGACCAGATTCTCCTTTTGATTTTTTTCCCAGCCATTTAAAAATGTAAAAGCCATGCTTAGTCCCTGGGCCATACAAAAACGTGGTGACCCAGATTTGGCCTACAGGCTATTGTTTGCCAACACTTAGTTTGAAATATCACCCACTTCAAACACCCAGTCATGCATCCTATGGGTGTTTATTGATCATCTGCTCTGTGCTCTGCCTTCACAGATACTGGTCTCTCCGGGTTTTGGACTCTCTTGCCACAGGATCTTTGCCTGCACCTTTCCCACTGCCTGGGAAACCTTTTCCTCTCATCTTCACCTGGTCAGCTTCTAGTCATCATTTCTTCTAGGAACTTTCTCTGGTCTATCAGAAGAGTGCGATCCTGCTTGTTATCATTCTCACGATGCTGTGGGTATCTCTTTTGGAGCTCGCATTACCTTTTGTAATTATGCAACTATTCATGTGATTTTCCGATTAATATCTCTCTCCCCTACTAGATATAAGCCGCCCAAGGCCAGGGACGGATGTCACAGACATCCGCCACGTTTACCACAGGGACTAGAACCTAATACCTGATGGATGACTAAATGAATGAATGTCCCCACGGTCAGGAATTCTGCCATCTCTTATTATGTGGTTAACAGCGTCAGAGAACCAGTTAGATGGCAAACATGTTAAATGATAAGAGTAAGCAGTAAAATGATGGATCCTAGGATTTGCGTTTTTCCAAGAGCCAGTTAAGCATACTAATAATAACAATTGTAATAATAATAGTAACAACAACAACATTTATCAGGTTCTTATTCTGTTCCTGGCACAGTTCTGGGCTCCATGCATGTATTAAGTTACATACGTGTAACTGAACATACGAGAATCTGAACAGTCCTGGGTAGTAGGTCTTGTTGAAAAGAACTGATTTGGAACCCGGGTCTCCCACACTGCAGGAAGTCTTTACCAACCGAGCCACCAGGGAAGAAGCCCAGTGGGTCTTGTTACACCTCCCAATTCACAGACAAGGAAACAGACTCAGAAAGGTGACCACACAGCTGACAGGTGAGGGAGGCAGCATCTGAATTCAGGCCTTCTGTTCCCAGAGCCCATGCCCTGGGACAGGCCTTCTGGGGGTCCAAAAGTAAACCAAGCACAGACTGGCACTGCCCAGAGAGAAATGAAAATGTGGGATGGCCACCATCTGTGGAGCTGCAGGGGCTGGGTCTCGAAGGGTCTCTAATGCCAAGCCCAGGACGCCTTCTGAAGGCACTCGGGAGCCACTGAATAGTGTCAGTAATGAGGGTCCTGAACCGATATGCTGCACCTCAGGACACTCACTGGTGGCTGAATGGGGTGTGAGTAGAAGGAGGGACTGAGGCTGCTCTGACAGAATGTGAAGACGTTTGGGCTTAAAGGCTGAGCCCAAGTCTCTGCTCCCGGGAAGCAACCAGAGGCACCCCAGGTCTGGGTACAGGGCAGGGGCATAATCCTTTCTCCTAGCTCACGGGGAGTCTTCCGTCTGCAACCCTGGGATTCACAGGTGTCCTGCCTGGGCTGGGGTAGGAATTCAGGGATGGAATACCAGGTCTCCTTGGTCCTGTCCGGGGCTTCCCTGATAGCTCAATTAGTAAAGAATCCACCTGCAATCCAGGAGACCCTGATTCGACTCCTGGGTCAGGAGGATCATCTGGAGAAGGGATAGGCTACTCACTCCAGTATTCTTGGGCTTCCCTTGTGGCTCAGCTGGTAAAGAATCCACCTGTAATGCAGGAGTCCTGGGTTCGATCCCTGGGTTGGGAAGATCCTCTGGAGAAGGGAAAGGCTTCCCACTTCAATATTCTGGCCTAGAGAATTCCATGGACTGTATAGTCCATGGGGTTGTAAAGAGTCGGACATGACTGAGCGACTATCACTTCACTTCGGTCATGTCCTGATTCCTCCGGGCGTCCACCGCCCCTGAGAGCCTGCCTTCTCCTGGGTCTGATGTCTCTGGCACCGGCTGTCCCCCACTGTTCTGCAGGTCATCTCTCTGCCACAGAGAGGCAGCATTGAGCAGCCCCATGCCGATACTTCACAGACCAGAGCTCAGATCCAGGCCACCCCCTTCCCCTTCCCCCTTCCAGTCTGTCTGCTCATCTGTAAAGGTCACTAGTAACATTTTGTGCTTTTAGCATAGTGCCTAGACCGATATGAGCAGGTCAGGAGGCTGCTTCATAACATTCTCTGCCGTGTCTGGGCCTGAGGGAGTGGCCTGGGGGGATTGTCTCTGTGGCACCCGGGTGGCTACTGTGCAGAGTGTGGCTGCCAAGCACCACCGCTCCTCACGGAGCCTGAGCTCGGCCCACGCTGAGGACTGAGCCAGGGGCTGCCAGACGAGTATCAGGGCTGAGAACCAGCTAGGAAGGAAGTGAAGGGCCCAAGCCCGAATCGGTTATTGGGTAGAGGGAGGGGGACCCTGAGGGGCCTGAGCACTGGACTCAGAGTCCTCCAGACTAGGGTTCCATCCCCCCTGCTGCGGCCTCCCAGCTCTGTGACCTTGGGTAACTCACCCTGGCCCAGCTTCTTGCTCTGTAAGACGGGGTGAGAGGGTCACCTTGAAGGAGCAGTGAGCAGGCCATACCCTGGATTTAAGGGCTGCACACGGCAGGTGCTCAGTCAGTGATGGGAGAGAAGGAAAGGAAGGCAGCCAGTTACCGTAGTCCAGGCCCTTCTGGGTGATCCTGGCCACGATGCCAGGGTTGGTAGTCGTCACAGCCGTGCTCAGGGCGGCCAGCACCACCAGGGTTGCCCACCTCCGCGCGGTGTCAGGGCCTCTGGCCATGTCTTCGTCCTGCAGAGCTGCCAAAACCTCGAGGTCTTGGAGGGGAACCAGGGACCTATAAAGGAGGCAGCTGTGGAAATGCAAGTCAGGAGAACGGAGAAAGGAGGAAGGAACACGAGCAGGGGCGGAAGAGGGGGTGGGCGGCTGCCTGCCTGTGGTTCCCCACCGTATGGTGGGGCCACAGCCCCAGAACAGCCAGCAGTGGAGCCTGGGAGCCCTGTGCGTGTGCGTGTGCTGTGTGTGTATGTATGTGTGGCATGTGTGTATGTATGTGTGTTGTGTGTGTGGTTGCATTTGGTGTGTGTGTGGTGTGTTTGTGTATGTATGCTTGGGGTGTGTGTGGTATGGTATATGTGTACGTATTGTGGTGTGTGTATGTATGCATGCGTGATGTGTGTATGGTGTGGTGTGGTGTATGTGTATGTATGTGTGGTGTGTGGTTGTGTTTGTTGTGTGTGTATGTATGTGATGTGGTGTATTGTGTGTGTGATGTGTGTATGCATGTGTGGTATGTTTGTGTGTGCTGTGTGTGTATGCATGTGTGATGTGTGTATGATGTGTGGTGCATGTGTATGTATGTGTGGTCTATGTGTATGTATGTGTGGTGTGCGGTATACATGTATGTGTGTTGTGTGTGGGATTGTGTTTGGTGTGTGTGCGTATGTGGTGTGGTATGTTGTATATATGTATGTGTGATGTGTTTGTGTGTGGTGTGTGTATATATGTTTAGGGTATGTGTGGTATGGTGTGTGTGAATGTATTGTGGTGTGTGTATGTATGTGTGGTGTGTGTATGCATGTGTGATGTGTGTATGGTGTGGTGTGGTGTATGTGTATGTATGTGTGGTGTGTGGTTGTGTTTGTTGTGTGTGTATGTATGTGATGTGGTGTATTGTGTGTGTGATGTGTGTATGCATGTGTGGTGTGTTTGTGTGTGGTGTGTGTGTATGCATGTGTGGTGTGTTTGTGTGTGGTGTATGTGTATGCGTGTGTGGTGTGTTTGTGTGTGGTGTGTGTGTATGCATGTGTGGTGTGTTTGTGTGTGGTGTGTGTGTATGCATGTGTGGTGTGTTTGTGTGTGGTGTGTGTGTATGCATGTGTGGTGTGTTTGTGTGTGGTGTATGTGTATGCGTGTGTGGTGTGTTTGTGTGTGGTGTGTGTGTATGCGTGTGTGGTGTGTTTGTGTGTGGTGTATGTGTATGCGTGTGTGGTGTGTTTGTGTGTGGTGTGTGTGTATGTGTGTGTGGTGTGTTTGTGTGTGGTGTGTGTGTATGCATGTGTGGTGTATTGTGTGTGTGATGTGTGTATGCATGCGTGGTGTGTTTGTGTGTGGTGTGTGTGTATGTATGTGTGGTGCGTGGTTGTGTGTGTGTGTGTATGTATGTGTGGTGTGTGGTTGTGTGTGGTGTGGTGTGTGTTTGTATATGTGCTGTGTGTGTGTGGTGTGCATGGTGTGTGTAAGTCAAGACCTGGCTCTGAGCGTCATTCCCCTCCCCTTCCCCGCTCCCTGAACCCTCCACCCAAATCCCTCCACCCAAGGACTTCCTGGAAGCTGGGTGGCAGGTATATCAGAGTTGATTATATTTTTGTCTCCTTTTTTATGCTCTACTGAGGTACAATTGGCAAAATTGTGCACAGTTG
Source organism: Bos taurus (assembly GCF_002263795.3). Taxonomy (NCBI): domain Eukaryota; kingdom Metazoa; phylum Chordata; class Mammalia; order Artiodactyla; family Bovidae; genus Bos; species Bos taurus. The sequence continues at coordinate 67,170,887 of NC_037340.1, read as the reverse complement.
CTCCTTGAACAGCGCAGGTCTGAACTGTGCAGGTGCATTTGTATATGGATTTCCTTCAATAAATATGTACTGCCGTCCTGCACCACCTGTGGGTGGTTGAATCCAGAGATGTGGGACCTCGCATATGATGGAACTGCGTATATGGAGGTCTGACGCTAAATTATACTCAAGTTTTTGACTGCTTGGGATGTCAGCACCCCTAGCCCCTGCATTGTTTAAGGTCAAGTGTACATTTAAAGTGTACAATGTGATAATTCAGTATGTGTACACATTGTGAAGAGATTGCCACAACCAAACTAATTAGCTCATCTCTCTCTTCACGTGGTTATCATTTGGTGTGTGTAGGGAGAATGAAGATTTACTCTCTTAACAAATTCCAAGTATATAGTATTCTTAACTGCAATTATCATGCTATACATTAGATCCCCAGAACTTACTCATTTTATAACTGAGAATCATATTTTTCTTTCTACTTTTGATTTCCTTGGTGTTTTCCACAGTAAAACCTTTAAGGAAACAGAAGCATTTTCTTGTCCTGAGAGGCAATAGTGGTAATAATTAAATGCTTGAATTTTGAGTCTGGTATTTTAACTGGTTTTAAAGCTCAGCTTTGCCACTCTGTGGTGGTTTGACCTTGGTCAAGCCCGGTAACCTTTCTGAACCTCAGTTCCTCTTTGTAAAGTGACGATAACCAGAGTACACCCCCCACCTCGGGTTATTGTGAAGACATAAAGGGTTTTAAATCATATAAAGCACTTAACACAATACCCCATGCATAATATGCTCACAAATGGTAGCTATTACTGTCACTCTGACTTTCAAAGCAATCCATGTTCACGGGCCAAAATTTGAGAAAGAACCAAAAAAAATATAAATAAAAATTACGTGCAATCCCCAGTTCCAGAGAGGACAAGCAGAAGTGTATTTTAGAGTATTTCTCTCCTCGCTCCCCACTTTTGGTAAGCATAGATCAGGTGTGTCTTTCAACACAGAAATATGTAATCAACGCCAGTTTTGTGAAGTTCCCTTTTTTAAGAACAGTATGTGCGGTTCTCTGTATTTCATTGCTTCCTTACCCTACAGTTTTCTTCACCAGGCTTTTGTTCTTATACCTTTTCCCCTTTCCTTTGACATATGCGAAGCCTGAGGCTTCGAGAGGGGAAGTGTTCTTTCCACAGTCACGCAGCTAGGCTGCTAGCAGAGCTGGGATTCCAGCGCAGACGCATCCCATACTAACCTGAGTCCTTCAGCATCTTGGGAGCTGGGACGGGGTGGGGGTGGGGGTGGCATCAGCACACACACTCCCCACCCTCCCTCCAACTTTCCAGACGGAATTCTGTCTGCTAGGCCCCTGCCCCTCCCTTTGCAGCAGCCTCAGGCCCGGTGTGGGCGGAAACCCCACCAGGCAGCATGGCACCGTCTCCATGGTGATGAGAGGAGGGGCGGGGCTGCAGAGAGGGAGGCCAGCTTCTCTCCTGCTGGGTCCTCCTCAGCCCCCTGACGCCCTGTCTCCCCGACTCTGATTTGATGAAGATCTAATGAAGCCCATTGAGCCTGGAGGACATGAGACTTTCTGAGTTTTTTTTCTTTCTTCTCTTTCCACTGTTTCTGAAAGGATCTCCCTTCCTGCCGCCACCCACCACAACCAAGAATCCTTCTGGCTTGCTGTAGAATGAAAACGGTGGCTATGGACAGAGCATCTACTATGACACTTTATTTATATTGTCTTCAAGCCTTTAAATAACCAGTGAAAAGTGAAGAAATTGTTAATCCCTCAGTGTGTCCCATGGATAGTAGCCTTCCAGGCTCTTCTGTCCATGGGATTTCTTAGCCAAGAACACTGGAGTGGGTTGCCATTCCCTGCTCCAGGGGATCTCCCCAACCCAGGGATCAAGCCCGAGTCTCCTGCATTGCAGGTGGATTCTTTACCGTCTGAGCTACCAGGGAAACCCCAAATAACCTGTGAGAGAGGAATAATTATCCTCCATTTTGAAGATAAGGAAACAGAGTCACAAGGCAATTATGTCCCTGTCAAGGTCGCAGTGCCTTTCATGGAGAGAAATATTCTCCTCTCTTCTTGGGGTAGTTTCTAAGAGAACTTGTCACCCTGGGTCTTCACCCTAGCTCTGCGTTCCTGGGCCCCCAGATTCCCATGTCTGTATCCGTACAAGGAAGACACAGGCCAAAACACACAGACTAATGACTTGTCAGAAAATCCATTTTTGAAAAGTTATCTTACACAGTTTGGAATACCTGCAGCTCTAACTGCCCCAAATTCTTGAGTCCCCTGGGTCCAGGCAGATATTGCCTCTGTGAGGATATCAGACAGGAAAACTCACAGAATGATAACTTAAATTGCCACAACGTAAGCATCTTAAAACCAACTGGCAATAAGCCAGCCCCACTGGCTTCTGATGCTTATGCTCAGTCAAATCCAGAAGAGTCCATCAGCAAACCTCTGACCTCCTTTTTGGTTCTGCCCCTGGCCATGGTGGGGCCCCACTGCTTCAGACCTGACTCTTTACTTGGTGTGAGTGACAGTGTTTTCAACCCAAGCGACAGAAATCCTCAGCTCACATTGGCTTCAACAGTCTACCCATATGTCAGAGATGAAGCCCAGAGAGAGAGCAGGTTTGAGGATCTGATTAATTCAACAGCTAACAAGACTTCCCTGGCTATCCAGTGGTTAAGACTCTGCACTTTCACTATAAGAGCTGTGGATTTGATCCCTGGTTGGGGCACCTTTATGATCCCACATGCTGTTTGGCCAGGAAAAAAAAAAAAAACCACCAAATTTGCAACAAAAATGCTAATTTAAAAAATTCATTAATTAACAGGCATTTACCATCTCTCCACACCTGTCTGCTCTGCCACCCTAGTATCTCAAATTTACCCTTACACTGGCTTCTTTCATAGTTGTGTGAAATAAAATTCATATTTTATGGCAAGACAAGAAAAATTTAAACATAAAAAACTTATTTCTGTCCTTTGGCTTCCTCTTTCCCTTCTACTGTGCATTGTGTATCTGCATTAGGCATCGACTAAATCTTCGCTGTTGGCAGAAATACCAGCTCAGCCCTAAAGAGAAGCATTCTCCCAGCATCAAGAAGACAACTCTTCTTGATGGGAAGGTAACATTCCTTCTTGATCTTGTAAGGGGATCACATCATCACCTTGTACTTGCATATCTGAATTGTGTAAAATGTCAGTGATTCATCATGTAATTTACAGTCCTCTGTCTCAAAAAACTTATGTAACTGTGTTTTGACTTCTCATGGTAGAACAGCCCTCAGAGCTTTCTGAGATGCTGTTCCTGTTTTTGTTTGAGATTGAAACAATACAAGTTTTATTCAGTGGCCAAAGAATGGAGAAGGGGAAACTAAGTTCACAGATTAATTTCTCATATTCCTGGGTTATAATCCTCAGTTTGGCTCAAATAAAAATCTTCATTTCTTTCTTAGATTGACTGAGTAATTTTTCATTGACAGTTGCAAGATGACTGCAGCAGCTCCAGCCATTGCACCTAAACAGGCTTTTTCCAGTGTCTCCTCCTTCTCCTCTTCTTTTTCTTCTTCCTCTTTTTTGGCCTTTTTGTTATTATTGTAAAATCTTTCAAATATAAAGGTAAGAACAGACTACCCAAATTTGTAAAATCTTAACATTATGCCGTATTTACTTCATATAGTTTCTTTTAGCTCTATGAATCGTTAATACACGTACAGCTATGTATAACCAGGATCACCATAGAAATATAGAATATTTCTGTCATCCATTCAAACTCTCTCCTGTTGTCCCAACTCACAACATAGGAAAATACACTACCTCAGCAGAAATTTAGAGGTGGGATGGGTCAAGAGTGGATGATTCATGGGCTGGTTCTTTCCGTCTTTCTAATCCATGCTCCTTAGGATGTTGATTTTTTTTCCAAAAGAAAGTGCATTTGGCTTGGAGCCCTGAGTTTATAGTTCCAGCCAAGTTATTTGCTCTGGTCAAGTTATTTGACCCTTCTGAAATTTGGGTTCCTCATTTAAACATGGGGAAACAATGCCCAGCATGGGGGTTGTTCTGGGGATTAAATAATAGGCGTGAATTGATTGGCATGGAGAAAGTGCTCAAGAAATAGTCCTAATTTAACCATCCTGGCCAGCTGGTTGGAGAGTCCTGGAGTCCCCAGGAAAACACACTAGGGCACCACGCACTGAGCCCTCGCTTGTCAGGTCTTTGGGTCTGGGCTGGACCTTGCAGAGGGAGAGGTCTAGTGCTCCCGTGGCCTCTGTGAGCTGCCACTCAGCCAGGCACTGCAGGGAGAAACGCCCCCTCCCAGCACAGCAAGGCAGTTAGGAGTGTGGGCTGAAACCTGACGGACCTGGGCACAGATCCCAGCTTGCCACTTACTTGCTTTGTGAGCTTGACTTTGTCGCTTAACCTTGCTGCACCTGTCTCCGTCCCCACACTCCATCCTCGGGGGCAGCTCTTCTTCAGGCCCCTCCCAGTGTTAGGATGAGGCCATCCTTGTGGTTAGTGGAAGTCCCGGAAACGACTCCCTCTCCCTCTGCCCCGATCCTCCAGCTCTTTCCCTCCTGGCCCCACATCCTCTGGGTGTCTGGCTTCCCGTGTATGTTGTCAGTTATTTACTGACCCTGGATTTGCGGTGCAGGAACAGGAAGGGGTTCGTGGAGGGTCCTGGGGGGTGGAGGGGAAGGGAGGAATAGGACTTCATGGAGATCAGGCCTCAGGGTGTGTAGTATCTAAAAGGCAATCATAGGACTTCCCTGGTGGCCTAGTGGTCAAGAATCCACCTTCCAATGCAGAGGACAGGGGTTTGATACCTGGTTAGGGAACTAAGATCCCATGTGCTGAGAGGCATCTAAAATCTGTGCACTGCAGCTACTGAGCCTGGGCTCTCTAGAGCCCGTGCTCCGCTAGAGAAAGCCCTTGCACCGTGATGAACTAAGACCCAGAGCAGCCAAAAGAAAAAAAAGATGTTTTGTACTATGGCGATAACCTCTTGCTGGAGAAGGGCATGGCAACCCACTCCAGTATTCTTGCCTGGAGAATCCCATGGACAGAGGAGCCCGGCAGGCTACAGTCCATGGGGTTGCCAAGAATCGGACACGACTGAGCGACTGAACAACAACAACAACCTCTTGAGAGGTTGTCTCCCCTACCTTGTTAGCTAACAAAAGTCTCTTCCAGAGCCTTGAGTCTCATAAAAAGGCCCCTTTGGGTACCTTGTCTTAGAGGTGAACGTAAATCTTTCTCTTATTATTTTATTACTAGTGCAGTTCTTAGAGTAGATCACAAGATATATTCAGTAGTGAGTAAATGAATACAACAAACTAGTGAATATAATATAAAAGAAGCAGATTCATAGAGAACAAACTGGTGGTTACCAGTGGGAAGGGAGGAGGGGTAATAGAGAGTGGGGGAGTGGGGAGCATAAACTACTGGGTGTAAGATGGGTTCAAGGATGCACTGAACAACATGGGGAATCTAGCCAATATTTTGTCATAGCTGTAAATGGAAAGCAACTGAGAGGGTAACAGGCAGGAAGCCCAGGGGTCTCCAAACAGAGGACATAGGCTGCAAGTGTCAGACATTTTTTCTCTCTCTCTCAGGCGGCAGGAGGAAAAAAACAAGTATCAGATTTTTTTTCCCCTTCTCTATACAAAATTAAAAGGAGGTTTCTCTTAAAATATGTGTTGCCATGATACCTGGCTCCACCTGAACTTAACTTTTCTCAAACCTTGAGCTAACCAATGTGTGTCTTTCTTATGGAAATGTTTGTCTTAAATCTATGTTAATGAACTACGTATTTACCCTGCTGCTGCTGCTGCTAAGTCACTTCAGTCGTGTCCGACTCTGTGTGACCCCATAGACGGCAGCCCACCAGGCTCCCCCGTCCCTGGGATTCTCCAGGCAAGAACACTGGAGTGGGCATGTATTTACCCTAGACTCTGTCTTTCTCCAAGTCAGTTCCGCTTAAGATGCAGAACCCATAAGTGAAGTGAAGTGAAAGTGGCTCAGAATACTGAGTGGATAGCCTTTCCCTTCTCCAGGGTATCTTCTCAACCTAGGGATCGAACCCAGGTCTTCTGCATTGCAGGTGGATTCTTTACCAGCTGAGCCACAAGGGAAGCCACAGAACCGATAGTTCAGTCGCTTAGTCGTGTCTGACTCTTTGTGACCCCGTGGACTGAAGCACACCAGGTGTCCCTGTCCATTACCAACTCCCGGAGCTTACTCAAACTCACGTCCATAATGTCGGTGATGCCATCCAACCATCTCATTCTCTGTTGTCCCCTTCTCCTTCTGCCTTCAATCTTGCCCAGCATCAGGGTCTTTTCCACTGAGTCAGTTCTTCGCATCAGGTGGCCAAAATATTGGAGTTTCAGCTTCAGCATCAGTTCTTCCAATGAATATTCGGGACTGATTTCCTTTAGGATGGACTGGTTTGATCTCCTTGCAGTCCAAGGGACTCTCAAGAGCCTTCTCCAACACCACAGTTCAAAAGCATCAATTCTTTGGTGCTTAGCTTTCTTTATGGTCCAACTCTCACGTCCATGCATGACTACTGGAAAAACCATAACTTTAACTAGATGGACTTTTGTCTCTGCTTTTTAATATGCTGCCTAGGTTGGTCATAGCTTTTCTTCCAAGAGTTAGCATCTTTTAATTTCATGGCTGCAGTCACCATCTGCAGTGATTTTGGAGCCCCCCAAAATAAAGTATGTCACTGTTTCCAGTGTTTCCCCATCTATTTGCCATGAAGTGATGGGACTGGATGCCATGATCTTAGTTTTTTGAATGTTGAGTTTTAAGCCAACTTTTTCACTCTCCTCTTTCACTTTCATCAGGAGGCTCTTTAGTTCTTCACTTTCTGCCATGAGGGTGGTGTCATCTGCATATCTGAGGTTATTGATATTTTTCCCGGCAATCTTGATAACAGCTTGGGCTTCATCCAGCCCAGCGTTTCTCATGATGTACTCTGCATAGAAGTTAAATAAGCAGGGTGACAATATACAGCCTTGACGTACTCCTTTTCCTATTTGGAACCAGTCTGTGGTTCCATGTCCAGTTCTAACTTTGCTTCTTGATCTGCATACAGAGTTCTCAGGAGGCAGGGCAGGTGGTCTGGTATTCCCATCTCTTGAAGAATTTTCCACAGTTTGTTGTGATCCACACAGCAAAGGCTTTGGCTTAGTCAATAAAGGAGAAGTAGATATTTTTCTGGAACTCTCCTTTTTCAATGATCCGACAGATATTGACAATTTGATCTCTGGTTCTTCTGCCTTTTCTGAATCCAGCTTGAACATCTGGAAGTTCACAGTTCACATACTGTTGAAGCCTGGATTGGAGAATTTTGAGCATTATTTTGCTAGCGTGTGAGATAAGTGCAATTGGGAGGTGGTTTGAACATTATTTGGCATTGCCTTTCTTTGGGATTGGAATGAAAACTGACCTTTTCCAGTCCTGTGGCCACTGCTGAGTTTTCCAAATTTGCTGGCATATTGAGTGCAGCACTTTCACAGCATCATCTTTCAGGATTTGAAATAGCTCAACTGGAATTCCATCACCTCCACTAGCTTTGTTCACAGTGATGCTTCCTAAAGCCCAACTGACTTTGCATTCCAGGATGTCTGGCTCTAGGTGAGTGATCACACCATCATAGTTATCTGGGTTGTGAAGATCTTTTTTGTATAGTTCTTCTGTGTATTCTTGCCACCTCCTCTTAATATCTTCTGCTTTTGATAGGTCAATACCATTTCTGCCCTTTATTATGCCCATCTTTGCATGAAATGTTCAACCGATAAGGGCCCAACAAACCTGTATGTTCTACTCATGCATTGTTCCCCTGATCTATGTTAATGAATCTCCATATTTACTTGGAAACCTGCCTTTCTTCAAGATTTATGTCAATCGTTTTAAGGCCGGGGATGACTCACCTGGTGCCGCTGTTATCTCAAAGTCCATGTTGTGGGTGAGGGGCCTGGTGCCACTCTGAGTTTTGAGACCTCGCCTTTCTCTAATTAACAGCTTGCTGATAGGTATATAACATCCTGCTAAAGGAGAAATATCAATAACCTCAGATATGCAGATGATACCATCCTTATGGCAGAAAGTGAAGAGGAACTAAAAAGCCTCTTGATGAAAGTGAAAGAAGAGAGTGAAAAAGTTGGCTTAAAGCTCAACATTCAGAAAACTAAGATCATGGCATCTGGTCCCATCACTTCATGGCAGATAGATGGGGAAACAGTGGCTGACTTTATTTTTGGGGGCTCCAAAATCACTGCAGATGGTGATTGCAGCTATGAAATTAAAAGACACTTACTTCTTGGAAGGAAAGTTATGACCAACCTAGATAGCATATTCAAAAGCAGAGACATTACTTTGCCAACAAAGGTCTGTCTAGTCAAGGCTATGGTTTTTCCTGTGGTCATGTATGGATGTGAGAGTTGGACTGTGAAGAAAGCTGAGCGCTGAAGAATTGATGCTTTTGAACTGTGGTGTTGGAGGAGACTCTTGAGAGTCCCGTGGACTGCAAGGAGATCCAACCAGTCCATTCTGAAGGAGACCAGTCCTGGGTGTTCATTGGAAGGACTGATGCTGAGGCTAAAACTCCAGTACTTTAGCCACCTCATACGGAGAGTTGACTCATTGGAAAAGACCCTGATGCTGGGAGGGATTGGGGGCAGGAAGGAGAAGGGACGACAGAGGATGAGATGACTGGATGGCATCACCAACTCGATGCACATGAGTTTGGGTGAACTCCGGGAGTTGGTGATGGACAGGGAGGCCTGGCGTGCTGAGATTTACGGGGTCCCAAAGAGTCGGACACAACTGAGCGACTGAACTGAACTGAAAGGCTAGCAGGGGGCACTCTTTCTGCCCCCTTCTGATGTCTATGTCTGAAGCTTTCTCTATCTCTTTTATACTTTGATAAAACTTTATTACACAAAAGCTCTGAGCAATCAAGCCTGGCCCCAGATTGAATTCCTCTACTCTGGAGGCCAAGAATCCCAGCATCTTTCATGGCTCAGCAACAACCTTTCACAACCTTTAAAATTTTATAAAAATTGAAAGTTTAGGAGAATTCCCTGATGGTGCAGTAGTCAGGACTCAGCGTGGCAGTTTAAACTGCTGTAGGCCCAGTTCAAGCCTGGTAGAGGAACTAAGATCCCTGCAAGCAATTTTTAAAATTAAAATTTAAAAAAATATATTGTCAGTAAATGAAAGAAGAGTCAGAGCCCAGAGCATAAATTCCAGACAATAAGTTGTTTGGAGCCTAAGGAGAACAAGTGCAGCCTGACAATCCTCAGAGGCTTCCTGGAGAAGGTGAAAATTGACCTTGGCCATGGAGGGGCAGCCTTGGGGTTGAGAGAAGCAGGCCACTTCTGAGCCTGAAGGTATTGGCTTTGCAGGAGGGACAGTTTCTGGAGAGAGCTGAAGGCTGTGGGAAAGGGAAACAGAAAGCAGAGAGGTTCTCCTAGGGAACAGAGGGGAGGGAGTGTGTCCCTCTCACTTCTCATTTCTCTCTGGAAGCTGAAACCCTTCGCCAGGGTTACAGTGTTGGCTCCAGCAGGCTGGGCCTCCTCCAGCCCCAGGGACGATCACAGGAAGTAATGCAACACATAGTTGCCAAATGTCCAAGGAACACCCAGAGCCATTTCCCCCCAGCCAGGTTGGGAAATAGGTGTGTACTCAGCCAGCTCTGGAGCCTGCTGCTGGTAAGGAAAAAACCATTGCCAGCCTGGCCCTGCTTGGTAGTGATGAGAGCATGGGGCTGGAGACCTGGGCAGGTGGGGATCATGGGTGGCCAGTGAGGACCGGGGCCAGGCTTTTAGCCCTGGCTTTGCCTCTACACGGCTATGCGAACTTGAACGAGTCTTTGCACCTTTCTGGGTCTCAGAGTCCTCATCTGTAAGAGCAGCCCTGTCTTTGGAGGATGTAAACGAATCCCTCGGCAACAACCAAGCCAAACCCTTGGCTAACATTCTCTTTTAATAATCCTCACCTGTCTCTGAAAGTAGGTATTATTGGCTCTATTTCACAGATGAGAAAATTGAGGCTCAGAGAAATTAAGTAGCTTCCCCAAGGCCACACAACTGAGAAGTGGCATGTGGATATAGAGGACCTCAAAAAGAGGGAAGGGAGCACGTCCTGTTAGGTTGCATGATGAAATTGACTCTGAAATGTCAGGACTCCTGCAGAAGCACATCCCCTTAGACCCCTGGGCATCCTCCATGGACTGTGTGGGGGAAGGGTAGGCCAGGTGGAGGTAAGCAAAGGCATGTTGTGGTCTTGTTCTCAGAGCCCAGTGTCCCCTAAGTTTTCAAGTATGAAGATCCTCATGTGATAATAATTAAGTTTGCATCCAGTAAGTTGAAAAAAAGCCACTGCAAATCTAGAGACTTTTTTAAAATGAATTTGCATTTTTCAAACTCAGGGTTTAGAGACATTCGAGATGAAGAGGCAGGGGCACATTTGGATGATATTTAATAGTTAGGCTATGCTATGCTATGCTAAGTCACTTCAGTCGTGTCCGACTCTGTGTGACCCCATAGACGGCAGCCTACCAGGCTCCCCTGTCCTTGGGATTCTCCAGGCAAGAACACTGGAGTGTCCTTCTACAATCCATGAAAGTGAAAAGTGAAAGTGAAGTCGCTCAGTCGTGTCCGACTCTCAGCGACCCCATGGACTGCAGCCTACCAGGCTCCTCCGTCCATGGGATTTTCCAGGCAAGAGTACTGGAGTGGGGTGCCATTGCCTTCTCCGATAGTTAGTCTAAGGGGCCTCTAAATGACTAAAACTTGCCCGACCAGTTCCCCACCCCCTGGCCCCCTCTGCACCTGGGGAACTGAACTCAGACTGTCACACTCGGAAGCAAAGTAGTGATTCATGGTCAGTTGGGCCAGTGGCCAGTGGCTGAGGCTGGCCTGGAACAGAGGTGGGGGTGGGGGTGCAGGTCTCATCCCCTCCCAGCCCTTGGCTGAATGCATGGGGGTGAAACCCCAATGGCTGGCTTGGGTGGAGAGAGGGAGAGGGAGAAAACCAGAGTGAGCTTTGGTTAGGCTTACTGGTCACGTAGCACAGAGCAGAAGAACTGAAAATGGGCACCTGGATGTGTACCCTTTAGCCCCCGAAACTCCTGCCCACTATCAGACAAGAACCCATCAGTGTTCTAGAATCCAGCCAATTGGAGTAGCAATTCCAGATTCCTAGGGGGAGGGTCGGTACTCTTGCCTGGAAAATCCCATGGATGGAGGAGCCTGGTGGGCTGCAGTCCATGGGGTCGCTGAGTCGGATATGACTGAGCGACTTCACTTTCACTTTTCGCTTTCATGCATTGGAGAAGGAAATGGCAACCCACTCCAGTGTTCTTGCCTGGAGAATCCCAGGGATGGGGCAGCCTGATGGGCTGATGTCTATGGGGTCGCACAGAGTCAGACACGACTGAAGTGACTTACCAGCAGCAGCAGGAGGGGAGAAGGATGGTGAGAGCAGGGAAGCAGGTGGGGTTGAGAGCATTTCTTACCCTCCTGGGGAATGTGTGCTGGCTTCTAGACGAGCCTTCCTGAACTATTTGGATTCCTAGATCCTTTGAAAGAATTCAGATCCTCCACCCCACCCACCACAGCCTGAGGCCAGGACTACGTTGGTGACAGGAGCTATTAAAGGATTTTGAACAGAGGTGTCACATGAAAAGGTTATTCTTCTCTTAGCCGTTATGGAGCACTGTGAGCGGCATAATACTGTGTGTGCGTGCTAAGTCGCTTCAGCTGTGTCTGACTCTTTGTGACCCCATGGATTGTAGCCCGCCAGGCTCCTCTGTCCATGGGCTTCTCCAGGCAAGAACATTGGAGTGGGCTGCCATGCCCTCCTCCAGGGGATCTTCCTGCCCAGGGATCAAACCTGCATCTTTTATGTCTCTTGCATTGGCAGGCGGGTTCTTTACCAGGCTTCCCTTGTGGCTCAGCTGGTAAAAAAGCCACCTGCAATGCAGGAGACCTGGGTTCAATCCCTGGGTTGGGAAGATCCCCTAGAGAAGGGAAAGGCTACCCACTCCAGTTTTCTGGCCTGGAGAATTCCATGGACTGTATAGTCCATGGGGTCGCAAAGAGTCAGACAGGACTGAGCGACTTTCACTTTCATTCTTTCAGTGTCACCTGGGAAGTCCAATACTCTGTGTGCCTCTCAATTAATTTTAATTAATTAATTCACTCTGCCTTCATAGTTAAGGCATAGAAATTCCTGTGATTGCGTAAGCCAAACTTCTATCTTTTTTGTACATTTCTTTTCCTGCTCCAATCAGCACAGCTGCTTTCTGTTGCTGCCATTAGGAACAGTGGTTAGAACAATACCCATACATGTGTGTGTGTGTGTGTGTGTGTGTTGTACACAAGCTTGCATGTGTAGATATGCAGTGACCCCAGTGATAAGAACCACATGAGTCAGTGTCTCGGATTCTGTTCCCAGGTGTCTGATAGTCTGAAAGTGGAGGCTTCTTTTCTCAGAGAAAAGGGCAGACAAGCATTAACAAAATGCTTCCAGGTACTACATTTCACTGAATCCTGTCCACTCAGGAAGGAGTTAACATTTGTATTTTTACAGAAGACACCGAGGGTCCAAGAGTCTGGAAGGCTGCTAAGGCTTCAGAGCTACTAAGGGGTGGAACTGAGGACAAGTTCAAACCCTGGCCCCCTCCCACTGTTACCCATTGCCTTTCCCCTGGAGTTCAAAATGAGTGGGAGATTGGCCAGTTGGGGGTCTTCAAAAGGGGTGGAGTGCTCTGCCAGCATGGGGTACTGATCTCTATAAGCACACAGCAAACCCCTGCTCCACACGCCGCCCCAGCACATCAGTGGATTCCAACGTGGGCCATCCACGGCCCCTGAAAGAGATCTGTCCAGGGGCCGTCTTCGGGGGCTCTACTAGCCACCAAGAGCCTACTGTACATTTTGCCCAATGCTGTACCTTCCCTGAGGAGTGAACAACAGTGGGGAAGTTGCTGCCTGGAAGTTGCTGCTGATCCAAATGGGATTGAGATGACCTTTGCAAAATGAGGCCACCATGGCTAAGCCCCTCCTGTGCTGGCTGGACCTGGAACTCTCCATTTGTAATGGATATGGCTGTTGATGACTGGAAGTGCCAAGTCCTGCCCAGTAAGGAGAGTCTGGCTCAGCTTCATCCCGTCCCCCCACTCTCTGAGGAGGGGGCTGCAGGGGTTTGGGAGTTCTGAGTGGCAAAACAATGAAGAAGGGAGGGTGGGGGGAGAAAGAGGGAAATGATAGAGGTTCTAGGGCAGGGCTAGCTCTGGGGGCTGGCTCTTAATCTACATATGGATAAAGAAGTTTCTTATCTGTTTTGCTCCCAGGTACCTCGGTTGGCTTCTGGCACACAGTAGGTGCTTGTTGGCTGAATTAAGGGAGTTTGGAGAAGGGAGACCTCCAAAAAGCTGATAGTGATGGTGGTGAGGGATATGAACAATCGAGGACAGGGAAATATTGAGAAGTATTAATATCTCGGGCTTCCCTGGTGGCTCAGTGGTAAAGTATCTGCCTGCCAATGCAGGAGAGGTGGCTTTCATCCCTGATCCAGGAGGTTCCCACATGCCGAGGAGCAACTCAGCCTGTGCACCTTAATTCTAGAGCCTGGGGGCTGCAAGTACTGAAGCCCCCACACCCCAGAGCCTGTGCTCCAAGCAAGAGAAGCCCGTGCACTGCAACTAGAGAGTCGCCCCTGCTCACTGCAACTAGAGAAAAGCCCTAGCAGCAGTGAATACCCAGCACGGCCAAAAATAATAAAGAAATAAATGAAATTTTATATATATATATATAAAGAAATGCCTCAGGAGGTGGTGCTTATTCCTTTCAGAATGCTCTAAATTACAAGTGAAGGACTTGAGTTGTTTAAAAATTATTTGGGGGGTGTCAGGACAGTGACCCTGTGAGCGCCACCTGCCCTGAGATGGGACCAGTAGGCTCATACATCTATCAGCAGGATTTTCACAGCAAGGATGCTAATGCTTAGCTAATGCTAAGCACTTAGGTGGCAGACATTGTTCAAAGCCGTTTGCACATGTGTGCATGCTCATATACACAGACGACATCCTGATGAGCTAGCCTCCATCTTTATCCTCATGTTACCAGAGGAGGACACGGAGACACAGAGAGGCTGAGTCCCTGATGCAGGGACACAGTGATTAATAAGTGACTAATTAATTAATAAGTGATTAATTGGGCATCAGTCAGGGTGGGGGGCACCAGAGCACACCCTCCTGACCATACCCCTCATGTACTAGAGCCTAGGTCATGGGGAAGGGGCGAGCAGGTGTGAGCCACTGCCTCTGAGATGGTCAGGCTGCCTTGTGGCAACTGAAGGGGGCTTCTGGGTCTGAATTACTGCACCCCCTCACCCCTGCCCACTGTTGCGCAGTCTCCTGCTTTGTCTACTCAGGGAGGAAAAATAAACATTGACGGGACAGGGCTCAGGGTTCATCTGGGGGCTGCTGTTTTCCCAGCTGTGGAGTGGAGGCCTCCTCCCAGGCTCCCAGAGCCAGCCCTGGACTCCAGCGGTCACAAGGAGCCAGGACCAAGTGTGGTCTTTGTGGGAAAATCAACCAAAAGAAGAGCAAAAGAAAATAAAGATCAGCTGTGATCCCTCCACTCAGAAGGATGTGGACACCGTTTCTGGTGTTTAGCTAGCAGTGAGTCTTCCTACCAGTGTGTGTGTGTGTGTGTGTGTGTGTGCACGCACATGTGTGTATATACACACATACACACAAGTAGATGAAGCCTGTTACACAGTTGTGTGGCATGATATTCATTTGGCAATATTGGGAACGTTTATCCATATCATTAAATATTCTTAGCATATTTTTCTCTAGCTTTCACATGGTTGGCTTGTTTTAATTTATAAAGGTATTATACACCTTTTATACTTTGCATCTTTTTATTGAGGTGTAGTTTGCATATAGGAACACTTTGCATACAGTCACACTTTCCAGTGTTTATATCTGAGTTTTGACAAACCCATAGTCTAATCACCGCAGTAATCAACATACACATTTCTTCAACCCCAAAAGCTTCTTTGTCCTCTTTTGTAGTCAGCCCCTCCCACCACCCCCACCACTAGCAACCCATGATATTTTATTTTTCTGTATGTTTGCCTTTTCCCAAATGTCTTATCAATGGAGTATACAGCCTTTTGAGTCTTGCTTCTTTGATAGCACAGAGCACTGAGGCATATCCGTCCGTCTGTAGTGTCTTTCTTTGCTGAGTAATATTCTATTGTATGGAAACACCACAGTTTGTCATTCACCACATGAAGTAACCTGCATTGCTTATAGCTTTGGGTCATTATGAGCAGACCTGTTATAAACATTCACATAATTATGTTTTTGTTTCTCTTGGATAAGAACCTAAGAGTAGAATTTCTGGGTCCTGTTAATGTATGCAATATTATTTATTTTTTAACATAGGAAAAGCGAATTGTGTTTTATTTATGTTTTTCTGACATCACTATGAAAAACGTGAACAAAACACATAAACTGCTGAATTCATTAACTTGAAATGTTTCATTTTCTCTAATAGTAATTTTTTGATGTTCGGACTACCTGGTTTTTGTTGCAAAAATTCCTGTATATCCTGGTTTCTCCATTACCTCTTCAGAGCAGTCCCTCAGAACTATCTGACAGGCTGCTTCCAGGCTTAAGTCCTCAGCAAATCTGCTGAATAAAACAGAATTCTCAGCTTTTAGATTGTGCATTTTTTTTTTCAGTCACCACATGTCACCACATTAAAACCTACTACATCTTAGATTACAGCGTTCCTTTGTATGGATGTACAATAATTTATTTAAACAATCCCCTCTTGTTGGATATATAAGTAGACTTTTTGTTTTGTTTTTACATCTTATAAACAAAATCTTTGAGCCAAAAGTTGTGGTTTTTTTTTTTTTTTTTTTTGCATTTATAGGTATTCCTTTAGGATAAATACATAGATATGGACTTGCTTGGACAAAGACCTCCATGCCACTTTATTTCATTCTACCTTTTCCTTAATATTTTTTCCCTCGTGCATATATGAAAAGTTGGTGTATAACACAGCCTACATTGCAAATGCAGATGGAAATATTGGTCTTTCCAATAAACTGCCAGAATAGCTGTCTATTCATAAGGAAGAAAATGAAAACCATTCTCTATCTCATGTCATATATTAAAAACCCATTCCAGGTGAATTGAGAATTTAAATGTAAGTGGTAAATCTTATAAGTTTAGAATAAAATGTAGAAGAGCATCTTTATGGAAAAGTCCTTTAACCAAAGCTTTTAAGAGCAAGATACAAAAGGTTTAAACCATAAAGGAAATACATAAGTTTGACTAATTGAAAAGTGAGAACTTCCATTCATCAAAAGGCCCCATGAAGAGAGTGAAAAGACAAGTCACAATTGTCTATATTTGTAACACATAGAACTAACCAAAGAGCTGTAAGATATGTAGACAAACACCTATGAATCAATAAAACAGACTAATAAATAACACAAGAGAAAATGAGCAAAAATACAAACAGAAATTTCAAAAATGAAGCGGAAATGATCCATAAACGTGAGTAAAGACACTCCACCCATTTTGTGCTCATCTCAGTCTGTCAATAAGCAATGTGGTTGGAACGGCCTTTGTGGTTCTTATTATGATTACAAGATGCCCTTAAGCAATAGCCATTAGGAAACTGAAAAAAATGAAAGTTTAATACTTACAAGTCCTGGAAAGTACACAGCACACTTGAGGCCACACAGCAAGGTTGCAAGTAGAAAGAAGAGAGAATGCATGTGAGAGCCGGAGGCTCAGCTTTTACTGGAGAAGAGTGTGAGGCCCTTGGGTATCCTGGGCTCTCTCTCTATTGGCAAATTTAAAATATAACAGCCGGAATCTAAAGTGCAGGAAGAGAAAAAACAGGTGGCCCAAACGGTCATTTATTAAAATCAACCAAGGTCTCTAAAACAAAGGCCCCTCAGTAGGGAAAGCTGGCTTGATTCTTCACCTAATTGCTTCTTCAAGATAGACCTGATTGAAGTGGGTGCTTGGGCAATCAAAGCTTAAGGCAAACACTTCCATTCCAAAAGGAAAAGTCATCTGTCAAGGTTTACACTACAATCTACCCTGTGATGTGGAGGCAACAGAATTAAAGGTGAGTCAACTAATTGCCTGGGTAGACAGTTGCTAAAAGTTAAGGGTAAGTCAAGTTGTAACCCAGAAACTGCACACCTAAGTAGGATCATAGTAGCAGAGCCTACAATAATTGTATAGGCAATAGTCTGAAACCCACTTCATGGCCATTGTCTCACACTTGAACGGCCTCATGATGAAACCAAGTCAGTGATTTGGGAGCCCTAGCAATATCTTCAAAGATTAGAGTCATATTATGAAATATTTTTGAGCTTTCCAGGTGGTGCTAGTGGTAAAGAACCTGCCTGTCAATGCAGGAGACATAAGAGATGTAGGGTTCGATCCTGGGGCCAGGAAGATCTGTTGGAGGAGGGCATGGCAACCCACTTCAGTATTCTTGCCTGGAGAATCCCACAGACAGAGGAGCCAGACAGGCTATAGTGCATAGGGTCACAAAGAGTCAGACAAGACTGAAGAGAGTGCATAGGGTTACAAGGAGTTGGACAAGACTGAAGAGACCTAGCACACACGCACTCATGAAATATTTGAACATCTTCAGCCATTTGGTATAAATATGTTTGAATCTATCCTGATTTGGTAGATTGCTCCATATGTCATTGAATTGGTCTCTTAATCCTGACAAGTTGCTTTAGTTAAAGGGTTGTGTCTTATTTCAGTTGAGGAAATCAGTCCTGATTATTCATTGGAAGGATTGATAGTGAAGCTGAAACTCCAATACTTTGACCAACTAACTCATTGGAAAAGACTCTGATGCTGAGAAAGATTGAAGGCAGGAGGAGAAGGGGACAAGAGAAGATGAGTTGGTTGGATGGCATCACCGACTCAATGGACATGAGTTTGAGCAAGCTCCAGGGAGATGGTGATGGAAAGGGAAGCCTGGCATGCTGCAGTCCATGGGGTTGCAAAGAATCAGACACAACTGAGCGACTGAACTGACCTGAACAATGAAGCTGAGCTCTCCAGGTTAGGTCTACACAGTGCATGTATTGGCATCAGGTTATTTAGTAAGAGGCATTTCTGTGGAAGCAAAAGATTCTGAGTTTTGAAGGCAATCAGTTGAGAAGATTTCTGGATGCCAAGCCTGAAGTATCTTCAGATGGAGTGAGGGCAGGCAGTGGTGATCTAATAGAATTTCCTTGTTTGCAGTTTGAACGCCACTGGTGATCTTTCTGAGGGTCCCACACAGCAACAACTATGAAGATCCTCCATTTATGAGCTGGTGTGGTGATTTCTCTAAAGTTTATTTCAAGTTGTTCCACTTTAGCTTTCATGCCTTTGGGAAAAGGGCAGTTTTAGTTCTCAGTGATTCCAAGTCAGAAAGAAGGAGAGATATTGGAAACATTAGTTTGGAGAGTTGGAGCCAGATAGCAGAGAAAATGAAAACAGTTCATATCTAGTCCCGTTTACAGGTAGAAAACACAACCACAAAGACCACTAACAGAGCTAGACTCTAATATCCACAAGTGTGTATTATAGTTTCTACTGAAACATAGTTTTTTTTTTTCCCTCTATAGTCACCCCTTTTCTATCAGAGATAATCAAAGTAAGACTAATTTGTTTGCAAAAGAAATCTAGTCTCATTAAACTTGATCTTACTATTCACACAAATGCAGTAAGAATAGTGATTGACCATACAGACTCTTTTATGTCTGATTTGCTGAAACTTTTCATAAGGAATCTCGGATTGAACTTTTAAAGGCTAGATTTCTCTGGTGACCCAATGGTTAGGACTGTGTTTCCACTGCAGGGAGTGTGGGTTCAATCCCCAGTTAGGGAACTAAGATCTCATATGCCCTGAAGTGCAGCCAAAAAAAAAAAGAATCTAAGAAGCAATGCCAAACACTTACCATCAAACTTTGCCTGCAGTACCTATAGATTTAGATGAATTCCTCTCTTCTCAAGGTCTTCCAAATACCCTGAGGTTCCTGGGCCTGAACTTTCTTACTCATCTGGTAAGGCTACTGGGAAATCTATATGTGCCAGGCTGATTTTCCTAAGTGGCTGTTACTGAGCAAGGGCTCATGTACCCCTAGTGCAGAAAGCCAAATGCTAACAGGCAATGTTTGCAACAAAGGAAAGGTTTATTTGCAGGACACCAGCGAGTGAGAAACAAGTCTCGAATCCACTCCAACTTGGTCTTTGAGTTAGGGATGTATTGAAAGGGAAGAAAAAAGGAATGGGGAGTGATCATCATCTTGAGCCATTTCTGTGACATTTCTATTTTTTTTTTGTTTCAAAATAAACATTTTATTTTAAAAAGGTTATCTGTTATTTTATTTTGACAATTAATTTTTTTAAACAGAGATAAGAAAAATATTTGTATAACCATAGAGTTACAATCAGTTTGGTTATAGCAAAATCATACAATACAAAAAAATTTGGTAATAGGAAGATAATATACCTGACAGGGTGAGCTGACCCTCCTGATCCTCTTTAGATTCTAACAGAGGAATGTGAGTGAATAGCCACCAATCATCCAGGAATGAAATTAATGTTTGCATCAGTACATAAGGGGTTAACTTGGATTTAATGGGATCTTCTTTGGAATGTAGAAAATCACTTGCATCTAAGCAATTCTGTGACATTTCTTAATCATAGTTTTGGGAGTAGGAATTCTTCCGTTTACAATTCTCAGGCCAGGTGGTCCATAAAATGGGGGTCTCTTAGGTCATCTTGCCTTGGAGAAACAACTTGAATTTGTATATGAATGATTATATCTAATAATGGCAATTTTAGTACATTAATGATGTTATCGACCACAGCAATCTTAGTCATCTGATTCTGGTTGATTAGTGTTCAGTTAGCACAGGATTGAGGTCAGAGGAGATCAAAAAGGGATTGAGGTCAGAGGAGACAAGCAAGAGAATAAAGTTTTGGATAGAGAAATTAATCATACACTCAGTAAGGGCACTTGGTTTTAAGGGAACTTGGTTTCTGGCTTTATTGGCTCCACAGAGTCAGCCTTAGTTCTTTAACCCTGGTCGTATGTATGTTTATGCACATTCTCAAATATGATGTCCCAGCCAAACCCTTGGTAATATGCCCAATGATTCCAATTGTGTCCTGTCACAAGGAGAACAGATTCTTATTGAATTTAGGCAAATAATTATATTGCTGTGAACATAAGAATATTTAATAAGAGTTTCTAAATTCTGGAGGGATCAGTAGTGAGAAAAAAAATTCAGTTGACCAACATGAGTTTGAACTCTGTGGATCAATTTATAATCTTAAGTTACCTCCTAGGGTGTTTAATTTCATCTCCATTTGTTTGTTCAAAGACATGGTAAGAATTACAGCTTCAAGGGACAGGGAAAGAATGTAAGTTTTCTCCTAGGAGTTTTCATGCCCTTTGGATGATTTCAGCAGTCCCAATAAAATGTAGTAGCATTGCCCTGAAATTAGGGGAGGTATCTGTTAAAATAGGGCTTTCCTGGTGGCTCAGAGGGTAAAGAATCAGCCTGCAATGCAGGAGACCCAGATTTGATCCCTGGGTTGGGAAGATTCCCTGGAGAAGCGAATGGCTACCCACTCCAGTATTCTTGCCTGGAGAATTCCTTGGACAGAGGAGCCTGGAGGGCTACAGTCCATAGGGTTGCAAAGAGCCCAACATGACTGAGTGACTAACACTTTCACTTTCTGTTAAAATAATTCCTTGGATTCAAGGTCAAATGGGGCCTCTTCAGGAGTGGAAGTGAGGAGGGGGTCTTTTGGGTCACTGTGGTCGTGGAAAAGATAAACCCATTGGATCAGGTCAACTCTGGAATGGGAGATGGGTCTCATCTTAACATTTTTCATTCACTGAGATATTTAGCAGTGATCCTCATTGAAGGCCTCAATAACCCCGTCAGCTTTTCCCTTGGTGGCAGGGACTTCTCATGAGGTGTGTTTTTTAATCTTGTCCCACTCAAGGGAAAGACGAGAGGACTTAGGATCTCTGGTGTCTTGAAGGCAATGAGCATGTAGCCTGGATAGATCTTTATGGAACTTATGGAACTTGGGGTCCTCAGAGATACCTGTTGATCAATGTGTTTAGAAGCCAAGAATAATAATTCAGTATCTATAATGCATGTGCTCAGTCATGTCTGACCCTTTCTGACCCGGTGGACTGTAGCCCATCTAGGCTCCTCTGTTCATGGGATTCTCCAGGCAAGAATACTGAGCTGGTTGCCATTTCCTCCTCCAGTGGATCTTCTTGACCCAGGGATCAAAGCCCATGTCTCTTATATCTCCTGCATTAGCAGGCTGATTCTTTACCACTGAGCCACCTGGGAAGACTCTTCAAACAAATAAAACCCCACAATAATCAATGAGTTCCTAGTTCCTTTTCCTCCTTCCTGTTGCATAAAACCTTTAAGAAAGATTTGAATTTTAATAATATAGCTTCTGATTTCAGTTTTTACTTCTCTTTTTTTTTTTTGACTGTGTCTCATAACTCTTGGAATCTTAGTTCTCAATATTAGTTCCCTAACCAAGGATTGCACCATGCTCCCTGCAGTAGAAGTGTAGACTCCTAACCACCGGACTGTCAGGGAATCCCTAGTTTTATATGATTTTTCCTGTTACTTTAATCTTCTGTGTTGCTACCAGCAAATTTTGGATGACGTCATTGTGAGCCCTCTTTGTAGGTGGCAACAATTTTTTTCCCCAGGGTGTCCCAAGAGAACTTATAGGGATTGGCTTTTGCCAGCCACATCATATCAGAAATTGAATCCACAGTAAACAGAAGAGCAATGAAGAATAATGGTTGTGGGTGAAGTGGTGGCCCAGAGCCCGTAGGCCTGTTACATTTTCCTTAAGGTGTTGCCATTTGTTTCAGGTTCCGAGACTATTTTACTTCCGGATTAGGACATGCAGTCCAGGCACAACTTACCGACTCCATGCAGGCTGAGTTCTCCCACCTTCCCTGCCCCCCTTACTTATGGGACTCGTTTTCTTGGTATATTTAGCCCAGAGCCTCTCCCTGGGCAGTGACAACAGCCCTGGGATCCACTCCCCTCCTCCTTAACTCCTCTTAGCCTTGAGATGTAGAAGGCCCTTATGCACATTTATAGTCAATTAAAGCCTTTGTAATTAGTGGTCTAATTGTCTCTTGAAACCATATGGCCTTGATCATGCTGCTCTGGGGAGACCTTTTGGATGATTACAGTAGCCTTGGCATTTTGGGTTAGCTACGCAGGCAACACACGGCTGAGAGGGCAATATGCAAAAGCACTTAGCAACGTGACAAGCCCAGCAAGTGGTGCTCCTTTCTCAGATGGAGTCCCCACCTGAGTTAGGTGACTAGTAAGAAAAGGTGGCAAGAATACACGGAAGAACTATACAAAAAAGATCTTCATGACCCAGATGATCACGGTAGTGTGATCACTCACCTAGAGCCAGACATCCTGGAATGCAAAGTCAAGTGGGCCTTAGGAAACATCACTACAAACAAAGCTAGTGGAAGTGATGGAATTCCAGTTGAGCTATTTCAAATCCTAAAAGATGATGCTGTGAGAGTGCTGCACTCAGTATGCCAGCAAATTTGGAAAACTCAGCAGTGGCCACAGGACTGGAAAAGGTCAGTTTTCACTCCAATCCCAAGCATAGGCAATGCTGAAGAATGCTCAAACCACCTCACAATTGCACTCATCTCACATGCTAGCAAAGTAATGCTTAAAATTCTCCAAGCCAGGCTTCAACAGTATGTGAACCGTGAACTTCCAGATGTTCAAGCTGGATTCAGAAAAGGCAGAGGAATCAGAGATCAAATTGTCAACATCTGTTGGATCATTGAAAAAGGAAGAGAGGTCCAGAAAAACATCTCCTTCTCCTTTATTGACTATGCTAAAGCCTTTGACTGTGTGGATCACAACAAACTGTGGAAAATTCTGAAAGAGATGGGAATACTAGACAACCTGACTTGCCTCTTGAGAACTCTGTATGCAGATCAAGAAGCAAAGTTAGAACTGGACATGGAACAACAGACTGGTTCCAAATAGGAAAAGGAGTATGTCAAGGCTGTATATTGTCACCCTGCTTATTTAACTTATTTGCAGAGTACATCATGAGAAATGCTGGACTGGATGAAGCCCAAGCTGGAATCAAGATTGCCGGGAGAAGTATCAATAACCTCAGATATGAGATGACACCACCCTTATGGCAGAAAGTGAAGAAGAACTAAAGAGCCTCTTGATGAAAGTTAAAAAGGAGAGTGAAAAAGTTGGCTTAAAGCTCAACATTCAGAAAACTAGGATCATGGCATCCAGCCCCATCACTTCATGGCAAATATATGGGGAAACAGTGGAAACAGTGACATACTTTATTTTGGGGGGCTCCAAAATCACTGCAGATGGTGACTGCAGCCATGAAATTAAAAGACACTTGCTTCTTGAAAGAAAAGTTATGACCAACCTAGACAGTATATTAAAAGATGGAGACATTACTTTGCCAACAAAGGTCCATCTAGTCAAAGCTATGGTTTTTCCAGTAGTCATGTATGGACATGAGAGCTGAACTATGAAGAAAGCTAAGCGCCGAAGAATTGATGCTTTTGAACTGTGGTATTGGAGAAGACTCTTGAGAGTCCCTTGGACTACAAGGAGATCCAACCAGTCCATCCTAAAGGAAATCAGTCCTGAATCTTCATTGAAAGGACTGATGCTGAAGCTGAAACTCCAATACTTCGGCCACCTGATGCGAAGAACTGACTTATTTAAAAAGACCCTGATGCTGGGAAAGATTGAGGGTGGGAGGAGAAGGGGACAACAGAGTATGAGATGGTTGGATGGTATCACTGACTCAAAGGACGTGAGTCTGAGTAAACCCCGGGAGTTGGTGATGGACAGGGAAGCCTGGCGTGCTGCAGTCCATGGGATCGCAAAGAGTCGGACATGACTGAGCGACTGAACTGAACTGAACTGAAGAAAAGGTTGCTTCAGGCATGCCAACTCTTTCTGACCCTGTGGACTGTAGCCTGCCAGGCTCCTCCGTCCACGGGATGCTCTAGGCAAGAATACTGGAGTGGGTCGCCATGCCCTCCTCCAGAGGATCTTCCCGAATCAGGGATCCAAACTGCATAGATCTTGTGTCGCCTGTATTGCAGATTCTTTACCCCCTGAGCCACCTAGGAAGCCCCAAAGGGGCATTTCCCTTGGCTAATTGCAAGGGCAATCATGGAATCCAGCCAACTCGCCTGCTGGTCTCAGCCCATTAATAAATGTTTGAGTTGGATCCACCCTTGTTGTTCCTATGATTGCAAGATGCCCTTCAACACGAAAAAGATAAAAGTTTATTACCTGCAGGACCCGGAAATTATACAATACCCCAGGGGCCACACAGCAAGATTTTGAGTAGAGAAAGAGGATGAGGAACTGAGGTTCTGTGCTAACTGGGGTCAAGGGATGGGACCTAGGGTTTCTCAGGCTCTCTCTTTATTGGCAAATTTGAAACATAAGAGCGGGAATTTTAAAGCACAGGAAGAGAAAACAACAAAAACCAAGTAGCAAAAGGTCAGTTATTGAAATCAACCAGGATCTCTAAAACAAAGGAGTCTCAGCTGGGGCAGGGGGACCTGGTTTTTCCCTAGTCCCGTGGCCACCAATGTGTTTATTCGAGACAGCCCTTTTTGAAGTGGCGGTCTGGGTGATTAATGCTTAAGTCAGGCAATTCCTTTACAAAAAGAAAAGCCAATGGTCAGGATTGATACCTCATTATCAATCAAAGAAGTAGAGACTAAGACTCAATGAGAAGACTTCCCTGGTGGCCCAGTGGTTAAGATGCTGGGGACACAGGTCTGGGAAGGTTCCACATTCACAGGGCAACTAAGCCTATGCACCACAGCTACTGAGTCCACGCTCTAGAGCCCATGTTCTGCAACAAGAGAAGCCACCGCAAGGAGAAGCCTGTACACTGTAACTAGAGAGTAGCCCCTGCTTGCCACAACTAGAGAAAAGCCTGCAAGCAGCAACGAAGACCCAGCACAGCCAATAAATAAGCAAATATACATATTTTTTAAAGGATTCAAAGAGATATCCTTATATACCCACTGGATTGGCAAAATTTTGAAAGTCAGATGGCACCAAGAGATGATGAGGGCCTGAAGGGAGCTAGCAGGCAGGTAAACTTTGAAAAACAGCTTTCTATTATCCACAGTAATGCTGAAGGTTCTGGGCTTTGATGCGGACATATCTGTACATGCCTTCCCACTGATTGTTGTCATTGCTCAGTTTTATCAGATTCTGGGACCCTGTGGACTTAAGCCCGCCAGGCTCCTATGCCCATGGGATTCTCCAGGCAAGAATACTGGAATGAGTTGCCATGCCCTCCTCCAGGGGATCTTCCCGATCCATGGATCAAACCTGTGTCTCTTGCATTGGCAGGTGGATTCTTTACCATTGGTCCACCTGGGAAGCTCCCTGCTAGGTTTATCCAAAAGAAGCACATCTGTATATCAGCAATTTCTGCTGCTGCTGCTGCTGCTAAGTCACGTCAGTCGTGTCCAACTCTGTGCGACCCCATAGACGGCAGCCCACCGGGCTCTCCCGTCCCTGGGATTCTCCAGGCAAGAACACTGGAGTGGGTTGCCATTTCCTTCTCCAATGCATGAAAGTAAAAAGTGAAAGGGAAGTTGCTCAGTCGTATCCGACTCTTTGCGGTGGCATGGACTGCAGCCTTCCAGGCTCCTCCGCCCATGGGACTTTTCAGGCAAGAGGACTGGAGTGGGTTGCCATTGTCTTCTGCAGGAATACTCAAAGAAACATTGTTCACAACAGAAAAACAACAACGACAAAAACCTGGAGGAAACACAAGGATCCATCCACAGTAGAACACAGATACATTGGGTAATATGTACTGTATACTGTGTAATATGCGTTGTACAATGTACACAATAATATGCAGATGATGCAGTTCTATACAACAGTGAAGGCAAGTGAACTTCTGCTGCTTGTGTTCACGCAAATGAATCTCAAAAGCAGAAGGTTTGGGATGGGGTGGAGGAGAAAATCACAGAGAAATGTATTCAGTATGACTCCCATTTTTACAAAGTTTGAAAGCAGACAAAGTAAAAGAAAATTTTGTTTCACAAACTGTAAATAAGGTTTAAAACTATAGATAAAAACAAGGGATTGGGTTTTCTGGGGTGAAGAGCATGATCACGGGATGTGTTTATGAATCATATTTTTTATTTTCTGTATCTTGTGGTGTTCTGACAGCTTGAAAATCTTGCTGGCCCAAGAGAGATGGCACTGCAGGGTAACCAATTCTTAGAGATCGCCAAGGATTCCATCAGGAGTATGCGTTTTATGTGCAAACCAGCGAATCCAGAGACCATACCCACTACTACCTATTGGGGTTGGCCAAAAAGTTCATTGGGGTTTTTCTATAAACTGCATAGAAAGGGACATCCCTGGTGGTCCAGTGGTTAAGATTACCAGCTTCCACTGCAAGTGGTGTGGGTTCGATCCCTGGTCAGAGAACTAGGATCCCGTGTGCTGTGTGGTGCAGCCTACAATAAATAAACTTTTAAAAAAGATGCTATAGAGAAACCTGGGCAAACTTTTTGGCCAACCAATACTTTATCTAATTTTCACACACCAAACCAATACTTCCCCACCTTAAATCATCCCAGGGTCAGCTAACCTGGCAACTAAAAACCACCCCTACAGTCATGGTCGTTGTTAGCCGTTCAGTTGCCAAGTCCGACCCTTTATGACCCCATGGACTGCAGCACGCCAGGCTCCTCTCTCGGAGCTTGCTCAAACTCATGTCCATTGAATCAGTGATGCCATCCAACTATCTCATCCTCTGTCATCCCCTTCTCCTCCTGCCTTCAATCTTTCCCAGCATCAGAGTCTTTTCAAATGAGTTGGTTCTTCGCATCAGGTGACCAAAGTATTGGAATTTCAGCTTAAGCATCAGTCCTTTCAATGAATTCGGGACTGATTTCCTTTAGGATGGACTGGTTGGATCTCTGCCAAGAGACTCTCTTCTCCAATACCACAGTTTAAAAGCATCAATTCTTTGGCACTCAGCTTTCTTTATAGTCCAACTCTCACATCCATACATGACTACTGGAAACTCTACTAAAGGCTCTTAAACTCCCCACATCCTTGCTTCTGCCTTCTAACCACCCAGATGTCTTTCTCATGTGCCCCTGAGTGGTGTGGGATGCCTCCTTCCCTTGAAAAGTATTAAGTCATCAGTTCTTTTTTTCAATGACTTTAGAGTCTCTGAGTCATCCCTCGGTCACCTCCTTATCTGTGAGTATAATCATTGAGATAGGGAGATTGGTCAGGGAGGGGCACCCAGAGATCTTCAAGGTAATGGTAAAATTCTATTTCTTAAATGGACTGCTGGGCTCAACGACATCATCGTTATTCTTCAAACTGCACATACATACCTTTGTAATTATGGTATAGTCCACTATAAAAATTAAGAGAATCCATAAGCATTTTATTTACTACAAAAGTAGCACATCATTGTAACATTTTTTTAAAGTGTTCATTTATTTGGCTACACCACGTCTTAGCTGCAGCCTGAGAGCTCTTAGTTGCAGCATGTGGGATCCAGTTCCCTGTCCAGGGATTGAACCTGGGCCCCCTGCATTAGGAGTCTTAGCCACTGGGCTACCAGGGAAGTTCCCAACGTTAATTTCTTAGTTTCGTTGTTTTCTTTTTAAACGTTTTGGCTGCACACATGGCATGTGGGATCTTAGCTTCCCGACTAGGGATCAAATGTGCACCCCCTGCAGTGGAAGCACAGAGTCTTAACCACTGGACAGCCAGGGAAGTCCCTTCATCTCTTAGTTTTGATAAAAGTACTATGATGATGTAAGATGGTAACATTAGGGGAACCTTGGTGAAGGATATGTTAAAATTCTTTATATTGTCTTTGCCACTCTTCTGCAAACCTGAAATTATTTCAAAACAAGAAAAAGGTTTTTAAAAGTACTGCAGAAGCCAAACCATGCAGGATCCTCCTTGGAGGCCACTCTGGCGTGTTTGGATTCTGTCCTCTGAACAACAGGGCGTCACTGGAGGGTTTTCAAAAGGTGGGGCGGAGTCCAATCATGTGTAAAGACAACGCACAGCTTCTCATAAAAAGATTTTTTTAAAAACCCAGAACACAGCTTCTTAAGAATTTCAAAACTGTCATAGATGTGGAGGCCATCTTCCCTGTGGCCAGATGCAGATGGCCTTGACTGACCCCGGCGGTGAGGTCCTTGTGACAGTGGACATGTTGGGGGTGGGGGGCGCGCTGGAGAGAACACAGCATCCATTGATGAACAGCAGTGGGAGGGAGTGTCATAGGAGGGTCCTGGGGCAACGGGGAGGAAATGAGAAGGACAGAGGCTGCAGGGCTTGGTGGGGGATTTGTGGGGGATTGGGAGGGAGGCCTGTGAACAGAGAGGGCTGCGGAGACCCCACCTGCAAGCTTCCCGTGTCCCTCAGCCAAGCTCTCAGCCTCCTCCTCACACCACCCTTCAGCTCCATCAATAGGCCTCCTCCTTCCCCTCCTGTCCTCCCGTCCCCCACACTTATGCATATACCCCGCCTCTTCGACCCATCCCTCCTTCCTCAAAGTTCCCAGAAAAGTCCCAGCTCTCCACCTGGGATCTGCCCTCTTCCTTGAATTTTTTTTTGAGTCTTCTCAGCTCACAAAATTCTTCCTCATAAAGATTAGATAAAACTTCCCTTTGATCCCAGGCCTCCCTCCAGCTGTCACCCTCCACGCCTTCTTCAGCCAAACCTCCTCAAAGGCCTGATTGTCTCCTTGGCCCAGACTCCCACTTCCTGCCCTCAAGCCACCCCTCCCCTCTCAGCCCCAGGAACCTTTCCTCCTCTGTGTGAGACCCCACAGCTTTGACCTCTCATCCTCTAGTCCTGCGAGTCTCTCTCCCTCACACACCTCACCTTCTAAGGCAGCATATGCTTATTTGTTTATCGTCTGTCTCTCTCACTAGGTTTCATAAGGTGATGTTATGAGCTGAACGGTGTTAAAAGTGTTAGTCGCTCAGTTGTGTCCGACTCTTTGTGACCCCATGGACTGTAGCCCGCCAGGCTCCTCTGTCCATGGGATTTTCCAGATAAGAATACTGGAGTGGGTTGCCATTTCCTTCTCCAGGGCATCTTCCTGACCCAGGGATCGAACTTGAGTCTCCTGTGTTTTTATGTAGAGTCCTTCCCTCTCAATGATCATGAACCAGCTCAAATGACCAATGGGTCCAGCCTCTCTGCAGCCCTTCATTATGCTATCAACTCCCTGCCCCCCTCATCTCAGACCCCATCTCAGATATCTCTGGAGCCCCAGATCGTCATCCTTTTGGACAGGGGCATCCCACAGGAACCCCAGGCTCGGGAGTTAAAAGCTAAGTGTACTTTCCCCCAGTCCTGTGCATCCAGGTCCAAGGATGCCTCTAAGAGATGACCCTGTGTCCCACCAATAGCAACCAGTCCAGCCTTGTGGATGCTGCTTCTGGAGAGTAAGTTTAGCATTTTTTTTTTTCTCCTCCACCTCACCACTACCACCCTCGCCCCACCCCGGCCACCATCTCCTCCCACCTGGACCACCATAGCAGCCTCCTCAGTGATTTTCCTTGCTGTCTGCTCTGTTGTCTAAATGGCAGTCAGGAGGACCTTTAAAATATACATTAAGGACTCCCTGGTGGTCCAGTGGTTGAGAAGTTGCCTGCCAATGCAGGAGACACAGGTTCGATCCCTGTTTAGGCAAGATACCACACGCTGTAAGGTAACTTAGCCCGTGCCCCATAGCTGCTGAACCTGCAGTCTAAACCCCACATGTGCTCTAGAGCCCACGTGCTGCTCCCCCATACTGACTCTATATGCCTGGAACCCATGCTCTGCAATGAGAAATCAACTGAATGAGAAGTCTGCACACCACAACTGGAGAGTAGCCCTCGTTCTTGGAAACTAGAGAAAGCCAGCATGCAGCAGTGAAGACCCAACATAGCCAAATATAAATTTAAAAAAAAAATCTACATTTAAGCTCCTTCCTCTGCTTAAATCTTTTGCTGATTTACACTTTTACATATAGAAGAAAAACAAAATTCTTAGCATGCTGCATAAGTTCCTCCTTGACTTGGTCCCTGCCAGCTTTTCTCCATCTCACTTGAGCCTCAGGACCTTTGCACTTGCTATTCCCTCTTCCTAGGACATGTTCCACTCAAATTCTTTATGACTCACTGCCTTGCTTCTTTTAAATCTCCACTAATGACTGTTTTTCTTTAAGAGGACTTCTTATCTGCCTCTCACGAACTAGGCACCCCCAGCCTCTCACCTTGCTTTCTATTCCTTCTCAGCATTTATCACCTTATGCATGTTATATGCTTGTTTGCTTACCAGTTTGTGTTTTTCTCTCCTTCCTACTAGAACGTGAGGCCCAGGAAGGCAAGGATTTTGTTTGCTTTGTTATCTCCGCCCAAACCCAGCACCTGAAAAAGGTCCAGCATACAGTAAGCACTTAATAGATATAACCAGTGAGTGAAATTTCTAATTCCTCCCGCCTCAGATTTGGGGCTTCAGCAACACTGAGCTGCTTTTGGCTGCCCATACACATCACTGGAGAAAGAAATGGCAACCCACTCCAGTATTCTTGTTTGGAGAATTCCGTGGACAGAAGAGCCTGGCAGGCTACAGTCCATGGGGTCACAAAGAGTCGGATGCGACTGAGCAACTAACGCTACTTCACATCATGCTGTTTATCACCTCCAAGCCTTTGCTCAAGCTGATCTACCTTCCTGGAGGGCCCTTCCTCTGCTAACGTTGATATTCCGTAGACTCTTCCTTGAAGAGTCTGCTTGGGTTATCACCTCCTTCAGGCAGCCTTTCCTGATTACTGCCCCATTGCCTGGTTAAGTAGCCTTTGCAGGGCTCCTGCAGTATCTTGGATGTCTCAGTGGTCAGATTTATCACTGTGCTTTTGAAGGACCTGTTTATTGCTCATTTGCTTATTGTGAGCATCTTGTTAGCAAACCTTTCTGGTAAATCCTTAACATATAGCCTGATAGAGTCAGTGCTGAGTGAATGCTTTTATGACTGAATGAATGAATGAGTTGGCTTGGGTCTAGCCATAAAAATTGCTCTGTGACTCTGAGCAAGTCCACAGCTCTCTGTGGACCCCAGTTTTTCTCAATCTGTGTAACCAGGTGTCTCACAACCAGCTGTGCTTATGAAAATATACAGTTTCCAGGCCCAGCCTTGGAGGTTCTGATTCTGGAGAAGAAGAGACAGTTTGCATGTAATGCACCCCTTTGGGTCATTCTGATGTACCGACAGCTGGACACCATGGCTAGGTCCCCTGCTCACTGTGCAGACCTAAGATTCTGCCTTAAAGAGAAACCAGAAGGGGAAAGTGGCACTTGGTGGCCCTTGGAGGACAGTCCTGGGGGATCCCCTGGGGCTGGGGGGTGGAGCGCATGCAGGAAGAAAGCGACCTTCCCCCCCACTGACTTCCCCCATCCCCTATCAGGGCTGCAGATTGAAAGGAGGGCAGCGGGGACAAGCACAGCTGCACAGCACAATTTAGCCCTTTCATTAGGAGCTTAGTTCTTGGCTGGCTGGTGGGGAAAGGCCGCAGTGTGACCCCAGCCCCATGGCCACAGCTCCGTCTGCCCAGTTTTTTCTTGCTGCTCAGGCCTTTTCACCCCAAGAAGTCCCTGGGTGTCCTTGGGTGGCCCTAGAGCCTTAAAGTGGGGCCACAGAGGGGAAGGGGCCATTCTCTTGAGAAAAGAGGGAGAAGGAACTAGAATCTGGGGGACAGAAATATTTTAGTGCTGAGAATTCCAGGGATGAAGATCAATCAGGCTAAAGCTGCGGATGTTGAGGGCATACATGACTTGGGGAAGCCCATTTCCTATTTTTTCGCAATTCTGACATTCCAAGGTGATGTGGAAGAAATTCAACCAACCCTTCGAGCCCCACTTACCCTCTCTATGAAATGAGTGTTCGATGGTAGCAGCTGTGATAATACTGTAAACAGACCTTTTAGGTGCTTCCCATTTCTAGCACTCTGGAATTTAGGGGTAGATCCCTGGGCTAACAGTCAGGATAGTGGGTTTGAATCTTGATTCTGCCATGGACACGCTGTGTGGCCTTGTGGAAAACTATTGGACTCTCTGGGCATCTTTGCAAAGTAAGTGGGAGTAGAGTGCAGTGTGCCTAAGACAGTTGGTAACTTAACTTCATTACCTTATCCTTGTATGTATCAAGAGCATTTACTCCCAAGAGGGTTTATCACTGTTGATGTTGACCTTGATCAATTGGCTGAGGTAGTGTTTTCCAGGTTTCTCCATGTAAAGTTACTCTTTTTTTTCCTTTCCATACTGAGCTCTTTAAAACAAAATCACTATGTGCAGCCCACACTTTGGTGAGAAAGTAAAAGTTAGTCATACAGTCGTGTCCAACCCTTTGCGACCCCATAGACTGTAGCCCACGAGGTTCCTCTGTCCATGGAATTTTCCGGGCAAGAACACTGGAGTGGACTGCCATTTCCTTCTCCAGGGACACTTTAGTGAGAAACTATGCTCTATCTCCTTGAAGGTGACGTATCTACATAAATTATTTGGAATTATTCTGCAAGAATATTTATCTATTCTCTCCCACTTATTTATTTATATAAATATAATGCTTTATTTTCTTGCTTGCTCAAATTATTCCAGCTTTGGTCTTTAAAAGCTCTTTCAGTTGGATTCTGTGTCCCTTTGACATGCTGCCATCATTGTGGATTTTTATTTTAGTGCTTCCTTACCTGCCGCACTAAAAAAAAAAAAATTTTTTTTTTTTAGTGCTTCCTTACTTGCTGGGGGTTCCTTAGTGGCTCAGTCGGTAAAGAATTTGCCTGAAATACAGAAGACCCAGGTTCAGTTCCCAGGTCGGGAAGATCCCATGGGGAAGGAAATGGCAACCCACTCCAGTACTCTTGCCTGGAGAATTCCATGGACAGAGGAGCCGGACAGACTGAAGTCCATGGACTTGCAAAGAGTTGGACATGACTGTGTGAATAACTTTCACTTTCACTTACTTGCTGGCACTGCAACACAATCCGGGCTTATCTTGTGTATTCCTATCCCAGTCCTGGAAGAATCCATTTCTCCAAACAGCCCTGGTTCTTTTATTGGAGAATGGCATTAGAAACCAAGATGTGGATATGAGGTGTGCTCATTGCTACTGGGGTGTTTTTGCTTCAAACCCTCTCAGCTGATGGAGCAAGGAAATACATGTGTATAGGCTAACTTCTATGTATACACATATCCATAAAGATTTCTATCTATATCTATCAATCTACCAACTATCTATATCTGTATCTATATTAAGCTAAGTATGAGTTCATACTGTCTCCAGCTCTGAACTATTACCACCTGGATCATTCTAGTCCCTTGCTGGTCTGTAACTTCTCATTCCAATAGTGAGAAACCTGCACCATTCTTCTTTTGATCATCAAATTGTCTGAACTCTGACTAGTTGAATTCCCTTTAAGTTGGCTCCTTTCACTTGACTTCACCATTCTTTGAGGGCTTTCTTTCTTCCTGACACGAGACATTTCAGGTTCACCTCGCACTTTCTCTGAACAATGCAGGAATCAGCCATTTCTCTAGGGATGTGAGTCTCTTTTACTGGGGAATGGTATTTAGGGACCAAGATCTGGGTACTAGATGTGCTAATTCTATGGGGTTGTTATGGTTCCTTAGCCTACTCAATGGGCAGAGCTAGAGAATATATGTGTGTGTGTATGTGTGTGTTTATGTGTGAAGCATGAGCTCACACTGATGTCTCCAGCTGAACTCATAGCTGCAGATCCTTCTTCTGTGCTATGTTTTTAATTTTCATTTCCCGTAGTGAGAACCCAGGTTCCCAAGTCATTAATGTATTTATTTATTTATTCAATCAGACAACAGAAATAGTAGTTTCAGAATTACAGCACCAGTACTTTTGCCAAGTGTGGTTAATTCAAGTTCAAGACTTCTTTGTGGTTCTCTTTATTCTTAGAATATATCCTATTAAGAGGCTAGGAGTCAGAGTCCTGTGGCCAAACTTACTTAAATTAATTGTTTTCTTTGTGTGGTTATATTATAAACTTGACATGCAATTAAGCTCATTTCCCCCCTTTGTTTTCAAGTTTAGGATTTAGGTTTTCATCTTTTAATTTATATTATTTTTGAAAATGTAAAATGTTTACATGGTTAAAAAGTCAAAACTGTATAAAAATATACTCAGAGAAATCTTGCTGCTGCTGCTAAGTCACTTCAGTCGTGTCCGACTCTGTGCGACCCCATAGACGGCAGCCCATCAGGTTCCCCCGTCCCTGGGATTCTCCAGGCAAGAACACTGAAGTGGGTTGCCATTTCCTTCTCCAATGCATGAAAGCGAAAAATGAAATTGAAGTCGCTCAGTCGTGTCCGAACTCTTAGCGACCCCATGGACTGCAGCCTACCAGGCTCCTCCGTCCATGGGATTTTCCAGGCAAGAGTACTGGAGTGGGGTGCCATTGCCTTCTCCGAGAGAAATCTTACTCCTATCTTTTTCTTCTCTACTGCATTACTGCCAGTTCCTTATGAGAAACTGTTTTTAATAAGTTTCTGATTTATCCTTCTTCGGTTTCTTTTGCATAATCAAATAAATAAGTGTATGTAGAATAAATAATTAAAAATTTTTCTTACATGAAAGGTAGCATACTATGCACAATCCTCTACATTTTGTTTAACAATGTATGTTTTAAATCACTCCACGCAGGTTCATCAAGTTCTTCCTCCTAGCTTTTATGGCAGCATAACAATCATTGCATGTCTGTGCGTGTGTGCCCAGCTGTGTCTGACTTTTTGTGACCCCATGGACGGTAGCCCGTCAGGATCCTCTGTCCATGGAATTTTCTAGGCAAGAATACTGAAACGGGTTGCCATTTCCTACTCTAGGGCATCTTCCTGAACCCAGATTGACCCCTGGGTTCTTACGAATTGGCAGATGGATTCATTACCACTGCACCATCTGGGAGGCCCCAGACATTCATTATATAGAAATAAAGTTCATTTTGTTATTACAAATAACAATGAATGATCTGTATGGAGATTTTTAAATATTTGTGTAATTATGTCTTTACGATAAAGCCTAGAGGAATCCTGAGTCAGAGGGTACAGCCTATGTCATTCTTCTAGATATTACTGAATTCCCACCAATGATGTGTAAGGATGCCTGTGGGCTCCAAGGCTATCAGCATGTGTCGTCAAGCTTTTGAACTTTCCCCTAATTGATGGATAAGAAATGGCACTTCAGGGCAGTCTGATCTGCATTAAAATTTAGTTCCCTCTGTATATACATTTCCCCAGAAGTGCTGGGCCATTTCAAACAACCTCGGTAGACTGGACTTCAGGGTTGTCCCAACCACAAGTTTGGTTGGTGGCTGTGGCTCCCATCATGCCTGGGGGCCAGTGGGATCTCCACAGAGAATCGCAGCTCCTTACCCCCCATCTCTGGTTCCCCGAGGCCACTGACCCTCCTCCCCTCAGCCCCACACTGGGCAAGGCAGCAACTGCTTCCTCAACACAAAGAAGACTCTGAGTGAGGAGGATGACTTGGCCTCTGAGAAATGCTGAAGTCTTGACCTCCTCCACAGCTCAGAGGGCCAGCTGGGGCTGAGGAACGATGAAGGCAGGACCTCAGGGTGCGAAGGACTGGGCCAGGACTGCTCTTTGAGGACACTGGATTGGAGACACAGGGCACCTAATCCCCCTAGAATGCTTGACACAGCCTCTTACTTATCTCTCAGACTTAAGGCTCTTCCACTCTGTCCTCTCCTACCTGACTGCCTGTGGACATGCCTGAAACTTAGAGGTGACCATGTGCGTGCTAAGTCATTTCAGTCATGTCCGACTCTTTGCGACTCTATGGACTGTAGCCCGCCAGGCTCCTCTGTCCATGGAATTCTCCAGGCAAAATACAGGAGTGGATTGCCACGCTCTCCTCCAGGGGATGTTCCCGAGCCAGGGATCAAACCCAGGTCTCCTGCGTTGGCAGGTGGGTTCCAGTTGTTTACCACTGGTGTCGCCTGGGAAGCCCAGAGCTGACCATGGTACTCCTGTATTACAAACTTTTTTGGTTTTCTAGTTCAGATCTGATCTCGACTCGCCTTCTGAAGGAAATCTCCCTCTCTACCTATGGATGTCAAGGTGGAAGCTACAATGTCTTTTATGAGCTAGTCTCAGAAGTCACACATATAACTTCCTCTACATTTGATTCTTTCCAGGTGAGTCTAGACCCAGCACACACTGAAAGGGGCTCCACTTTGGGAAGGGAGGAGTGTCAAGAAATTTGTGAGTATGTTTTAGAATCACCATGCTATCCATCCACCTAGCCAATGAACATTAACTGAGCACCTGTTACACACCGGGCCTTGTGAGCAACTCACGGCCTAGAACCTTGAAAAGAGTGTCATCTGGACATGAGTGCAAACTCAGTCATCCCAGGGTCCAGGAAATAGCGTGAACAAGTGAACCAAATGGGGACTCGGGAGAGCTGGCTACCCTTGATGAAGGGAGAGGTTTCTGGCCAGCTTCAGAGGCTTATGTAAAGCCTCGTTCTTTTTAGACATTGACAACAAATTCAGTTGTTGTTTAAGAAACTTTCTGTCTGTCTGGTTTGGTCCATATGCCGCTAGTTTGCAGCCACACTGAATTTCTCAGGGTTCTTCTCAAACGTTCATTTATTCATTTCACAAACTCCTACATGCACGGGGCCCCTCTCACACATTAAAGAAATGACCTGCAATCAGCCCCTGCACACCCCATTTTCTTGGCCTGGAGTACCTTCTCAACTTTCTCCCTACATTGAACTCCTATTCCTCCTTCACAACCCAGGTGCCAGTGTCCCTCCTCCGGGAAACCTCCTGGACTCCACCTCTAGTGGGTGTTACTGGTTCTCTCCTGTAGGCTTCTAGTATATTTTCATTCACAGCTCCATTATAGAACTTTTTTGCTTCTTTCACCAGAGAGTAAGCTCCTGAGGGTTGAGTGAAAAGACAGGTGCTGCTGAGCAGAAGGGGGAAGATCACCTGGGGCTACTGGGCAGGGCTCCCCAGAGGAGGTGGTCCTGGGAGGATGAACAGGACTTGCAGAAAGGGGATCCCCTGGTGAGGGCAAGAGGATGAGCAAAACCACAGAGGCAGGAAGGCGTGGGTCGTGCCTGAGGCTGGCAGAGGCCCAGCTCCTTCCTCCTTGGACCTCCCTGCAGCTGGCGGGCTCTTGGCTGCCTCCCCAGATGGTGAGGGGTGAGGTCTGCAGGCCCCGAGAAGCTCCAAGTAGCCGGGGAAGGGGAGATGGCTGGAACAAGAAACCCAACTCCTAGATGAGTCATCTGTGGAGTCAGTCCTACAATAACACGAGAGGGAGGGCTGGACTAGGAGGGAAAGGGAGGGGCAGGGGGCTAAGGGATGCACTGAGGGAAGCAGGAAGGTCCTTAGTGTCCCCACCTTAGGGTCTCCAGCCCCAGGTTCCCCTGGGACCTTGGCTGCTGGTTTCCACTGCCCCTGAAGCTAGACTCCTCTCCAGCTCTCTGCAGCCTCCTTGCTGGTGGGTCTCCCTGCAACCCCTGCCTTCTTTTTGCTGTATCCTCCATCCTGTAGCTAGGAAAATCTTGGGAAAAAATCTGATCACATTACTCCCTCTGTAATTCCCTCCATGGCTTTTCATGGCTCTAAGAGACAATTCCCATTCTCTGTGACTTGCAGACCTTGCCCACCTCTCCCACTTCTGGTCGAGTCCCAGCCCCTTCACTCTGTCTCTAATGTGCCTCCAATCCACTCTCCTGCCACAGGACTTTTGCATGTGCTGTTCCCGCTGACTGTAATGCTCCTCCCTGACTTCTTTCACTAGTTCATCCTTCCTCTCTTGTCAGATCTCAGCTTAAGCCTTCAGGGCAGCCCTCCCAGACCTAAAATCCACTGGGTTCCTTTGATATGGATTCCTGTTTCCTTTGAACAACCATACCTGCACCTGTGTGGTGCATTCATTACTAAGATGTGATCTCTTACCATACTATGAGCTACACAAGGGCAGGGACTGCCTGTTGTGTTCACCCTGCCACCCCAGCACACACATTGTCCCTGGAATAGAGCGGGTGATCAATCAGTGCATCTCAGAACCGCTATCCCCTGCAGGACATGACAAATGCACATGGGTGTTGCCTCATAGCAGTCAGAGAAGGGAGCCAAAGCAGAAGTTATCGGTTCCATTGTACAGTTGAGAAAAACTGAGGTTCAGAGAATTTAGACAAACCCTCATGACACTGCAGGGACGTAGTGGAAAGGCAGGAACTTGAACCCAGGGCCCTTACTCATATATCATGGGCTCCCCTACCATGAAGCAGTTTTGTTTTTTTTTTTTAATATTGATTAACTGACTGATTGATTTGGCTGCTTCAGGTCTTAGTTGCGGCGTGCAGGATCTTTTGTTGTGGTGCACGGCTTGCAGACTTAGTTGCTCTGTGGCATGTGGATTTTAGCTCCCTGACCAGGGATTGAACCTGCATCCCCAGCATTGCAGGCAGATTCTTAACCACTGGACCACCAGGCAAGTCTCCATGAAGAAGTTTTAAGAGCAGACATGGTAGTTGTCCTGGCTGGGCAGTGTGACACTGCGTGAGTCAACCCCTCTCAGGGTGGATCTCCCTGCTGTAAATTAGGACAATTAAACAAGTGAAGTTTTAAGTCTCAGGGCCACTGAGACATTTTGTTCTCATAGATTTCTTTCCCTGTCCCTGCCACCAGATTGTGGGCATCCTAGGAGAAGGTGGGACAGTGTCTGGGGTACCTGTGTGTCCACAGGAGTCCTCCGCTCTGATCCCAAGACCTGGTATCAGAGAGTTCAGTTAAACATCATATTTCCCCCCTGTAAGAAGAGAAGGTCATTGAGGGAGAAAACAATGTCTTTTTTCTTCCTAGTGTTTATGAAGTGGGCAATGATCATCAAAGCTTTTGTTGACTTAACCTGTGTTTCCATCTCCCTCCTTCTGGTTTCTTTGAGAAGTTCTCCCCACTCCATGCAGTCCTGGTAGACCTGTCCTCATGTGTTCCCACTGAGGGGTGAGCATAGAATCTGTTCTGGCCAATCAGAATAGCCTTATTACTCTGGCCATAGTGATTGGCTCAGGAATAGACACGTGACCTAAGCAAGGCCAATCAGGGTCTTCCTTAGAGTTAGTGGCATATAGAGGCAGGGGGAAAATGTTGTCATTGTACTAGGACTGCTGCTGAGACCATGTAACCCTGAAGTTCCTGGAGACCTTCTTCCCTGGCCATGGGAGGGAAGCCACCTGGAGAATGATGACAGACCTCTGGCACTAGTTCTCGCTTTTAAGATTCTAAAGTCCCTTTTCTCACTTAAGCCAGGTTGAGTTGAACTTCTGTCATTTACAATCAAGAGTCTTTGATGGGTCAGGTCAATTTCATCCTGGAGAGGCCGGGGGTGATGTTCTGTGTGCCCTTCAGCCTCCCTGTTCCGAGTCACTCTTGGCCCCCAGCCCTCACAAGCATTTCTGTGCCACCCTCCTACAGACACCACCAGAGAAGAGGAGCAAACCACTCCTTTTCAACCCAGGCTTTTACAGTTCAGTGCTGTGTTAGTTGCAGCCTCTGAGAAACAGAAACCAAAGACAGAGTTAGAAGTGCAAGAGATTCACTGGGGGTGATGCCTGTAAGGATAAAGGGAAGAGGGAGCCAGGAGAGATGAGGACTGTACCGCAGGTCCGACAACTACAAAAGGAAACGAGGAGGAAAGGAGGGCTGGGCAGAAAGAATTTCAGTCTGTGGCATAGCACTGAGGAAGTCTCACCCAGCCCAGTGGGGAGCTCTGGCATGGGAACTGTTTAGAGAAGAGTCCCACATCAGGCAGAAGGGGTGAGCCCTTGTGCACAGTGTGCTTGGCCAGGGGCTGCCCAGGTAGGCACGTGGCCTTGACCACAAGCAGTGTCCTGAGTCATCCAGGGCTCATGGAACTTCCTGCAACAGGCTCTCACTTGAAGGGAGATGTAAGGGGCACACTCCATGGCTGGTACAATGCCTCAATACATACTCATTTTATTTTTTAAATAATTTTTAAACTTAATTCTAATTAATTGATTTTTAAAACATTTTCTGGCTGTGCTGGGTCTTCATTGCTGCCCTTAGTCTTTCTCTAGTTGTGGCGAGTGCGGGCTCCTCTTGGTTGCGGTGCATGGGCTTCTCATTGTGGTGGCTTCTCTTGCTGTGGAGCAGGGGCTCTAGGGTGCATGGGATTCAGGAGCTGCGGCTTGCAGTCTCTAGAGCATGGGCTCAGTAGTTGTAGCGCATGAGCTTAGTTGCTCCGTGGCGTGTGGAATCTTCCTGGACCAGGGATTGAACCCATGTCGTCTGCATTGGCAGGTGGATTCTTATTCACTGCACAGGTAAGTCCCCTACTTGTTTTAATAAGATGTATAGGGGGCAAGATTCAAACCCAGGCCTTCTGCATCCAGAGTCTGTCTTCTCCAGTGTCAATCTTCCTTATACATGAGGGACCACAGGTAGTAAATAAGCTTCATCTCTAGTGCCAGCTTATATTGATTGGAAGCAGTTACCAGGTTGTTGGAAGCAACAACCTGGATCTGTGTTGAAGAGAATTCTGAGGCTGCTTCTAGGTTCAGCAGGAAGTTCCATGATTGATTCATGATGTTTGTGGTGGGTAGGAAGCGGGTGAATATATGCACGTGTGCCAAGTACTTCTGCTGATAGTAGGAACAAATAAATATTTACTGAATAAATAAATTCTGAATCCCATGACTTTAAAAAAAAAAATTAGGCAAGTGAGACTGCTCCCTGATGAGATGTCCTGGCACCTGGCCCTGGGAATCTCAGAAACATAGATAGAGCTGCCATTTGCTGGAGACCTATTGCATGCCAAGCACTGTGTGAAGTCCTCTCAATGCATTAGCTCATTGGATTCTCACCAAAGTCTCATGAGGAAAAGATTATAACCTGTGCTTTATGCTGTGGATACTGTGGCCTCAATCTGTGCAAGGCTGCACAGCACATCAGAGCAGATCCCATTTGCACATTCCTCCCCGGTTCACTCTACTCCACTGTGTGTAAGAATGGTGATGGATTTTGTTATTTCTCCAAATTTAGTGGAGCAATTGGAGCAAGATTCAGTTATTCATTTACCAAAAAGAGAGGAAATGAATACTTGAACAGTTCTTGGAAAATCCTCTGGAAAGTTCCTGGGAGATGAACCAAATCCAATGGAGCATTTAAGCCCGTGTATTTAGAGGTTGATTTCACAACCATTGGTCCCTAACATAAACAACACCATTTTAGTGTTGAAATATATTAATTCTGCCATGTACCAGAGACAGTGCAAAGCACCTTACACTCATTAACTTATTTAATCCCCACCACAGCTCTGTGAGGAAGTAAATATTATTCTCTCTGGCTTACAGAGGATAAAGCTGAGGCACAGGAAGGTGAACTTGCTTGAGGTCACACACAACATGAGGCCAAGGCTGTATGGGTATGTGTGTGTACATTTACGGTTGCATGTGGAATTGAACCATAAAATAGAAAGTATTTTTGGAAGAATATGGGATGGGAATAAAGTGGCCAAGGATGTCAGTGGAGCCAAGCAATGGACTTTATAAAGAGCGTACTTGTGGTTTATATGCCATTTCAGATCCCTTCCCACCCTTTGTATGCAACTTAATTTTCTTTTGGGTGACCCATTGATCTGAGATGTTCGGGGTTGGTGGGACCTTGGGCACATGGCCCAATGAGAATCTCTCTTTTAAGTCAAGGGGAGATACACAAAACTGTCAGGGAGAGATACACAGTTTGGGATTCATTGTGGTAGCAAAAAGGAGCTAGTTTATACCATTATTCCTAGAAATGGACAGCCTTGTCCAATTTTGGTTTCCCAAGTAGGGCAGTGGTAAAGAATCCACCTACAAATGCAAGAGATGCAAGAGACACAGGTTTGATCCCTGGGTCGAGAAGATCCCCTGCAGTAGGAAATGGCTACTTATTCCAGTATTCTTGCCTGGAAAATCCCATGGACAGAGGAGCCTGGTGGTCTACAGTCCATGGGGTCACAAAAAATTGGACATAATTGAGTACGTCCAATTTTGGTTTCCTCAGTTAACTCCTATCCAACTTTGAACAAACTGCATAACTTCTCATTATCTCAGGTTTTTTTCACCTGTAAAATGAGGACAATAATAGAATTTACATCGTGTTTGTCTGTGTTGATGTAATTCCATCGGTCATCAAGAGTTTACAACTCATTCCTGCCAGGACCATCCCACTTACCTTGTATGTTTCAGAGGATGGACTCTGGCCTTCTCACTGATTCTGTGAGCACCCCATACTCCACTAATCCTTCATTTTTTTGCCTAACTCACAATCAGTCTCCATTGCCTGCAAATCCTGAACACTAGATGTCATGTCAATTCTGTTTCCCTGCAAAGCTGGAACTCTAGAACCTCCAGCCTACGATCCCCTCAACTTCCAGCAGGATCCTGCCACCTGATATCAACAAGTCTGTTCTCTCCAAAGCTCGAGTCTGGAGTAATGATACCAAAACCATCCAGACCGGCTTCTTCGGGTTGGAGAGGATTTGACTGCTGAATACATACCATCAAGAGATCCCCCGGGCTGGAGCTATTAGAAATAGGGGATTCTTAGTCCTGAATTAACAACGAACAAACAGAAGTCCAGGGATGTAAAGGGACTTGTAAAAGTTATACAAACAAGATGAGATGGCTCCTAGCTTGGATACTTTCTGCAAAAAGACTGGTTGACTTATGTGGGTTGGGAGATGGGCTGTGAATGATGCTTGGACTTTGAACTTAAACCCTTACTACTATACTTGTCCGTTTTCATTTCTTTGCTTAGTCCCAACTTCTTTAAGCTTAGTATTACCTCAGGGCCTTTGTACATGCTGTTCCTTTTGCCTGGAACTCTGATTCTCCCACTCCATCTCTACTCTTCACCTAATTTCTTCCCCTCTTTCAGATCTAGGCTTCTCTCCCCCTTCCTAAACCACCAGCTCTAGGCTGATCCCCCTACTGTGCCCAGCATTAACGTTTGTCTGTTTCCTTCTTAGCAGTTCACACACTCAGGTATTACTTTTTTGTGTTTTACGCCTGTCTTTCGCACTAGATTGTACATTACCCAAGGACAGGGGCTCTGTCTTGTTATGGCTCAGTGCATGGTACAATGTTTGATAAAGGACTGGATGAATCCCAGAGTCACCCAACAAGAATAACTAGCTATCATCTAGTTTCCCAGTCTCCCTCCAAAACTGAAGCTTAGCTGGGAACAGTTGTTTGGCCACAGTCACAAAACCGGTCACTATTTGAGAGAAATAAGACTAGTACTCACAACCGCCATCTCCTCTAAGCCTTGAGTTGGGTGGTCCTGGTGAAGCATGGGTGGGCTTCACAGGGGAAAGGCCTTGGGACATAATTCTTGCCACCAAATCTAAGAGGTAGGTACTATCGTCACCATTGTCACCATTATCATCACTACCACCATCATCATCCCCATCTTACAGATGAGGAAACTGATTTGCGAGAGTTCCTGACTTGCTGGAATCCCCCAGCTGGCAAGTAGACGAGGTTCACTTCACCGAGCATCAGGACAGCGCCAGAGCCTCGTTCTGTCAGTCTGTACAATGGGCGCTTCCTGGGGTGGGCGGGGTGCAAGATGACTGAGGCAGGAGCTCGGCGGCGGGAGGAGTGAGGAACAGGGCCAGATCAAATTCCCCTTGGCAGCCCGCGGCCCTGGGCCGGGAGGGGGGCGTCTGGTTCTCATCACAGGCGGCGGCGGGCGGGGCGGGGGCAAGGCGCCGGCTCCGAGGGGCCGCCGTCGGCCGCCGGGTCCCACGCGGGGAGCAGCCCCCGCCCCGCCCGTCCCGCCCCTGCGGCCGCCCTCGGTGGTGGCCCGGCCCTCTCCGCCCGCGGCTCTCCCCTTCTGTCTCTGTCTCCAGTCTCAATCACCGTGCGTCTCTCCTGCACCCACTCTGTCTCTCTGCCCGAATCCCCGGCTCCCCTCGCAGATGAGGCGGGGTCGGCGGCGTCCGGGGGCCAGCCCACCCCGCCCGATCCAGGGCTAGGCGGAGGGTCTGAGGCTGCATCCGACAGACTGAGGCACCGACGCGCGGACCGGACCCTCTGAGAGTTACCCGGGA
Organism: Bos taurus; assembly: GCF_002263795.3. Taxonomy (NCBI): domain Eukaryota; kingdom Metazoa; phylum Chordata; class Mammalia; order Artiodactyla; family Bovidae; genus Bos; species Bos taurus. The sequence goes on along the minus strand of NC_037340.1, from coordinate 67,126,521 downwards.
GAGGAGCAGCCGCCGCCGCCGAAGCTTGTACCCCGTCACCATGGTAACTCCTGCCAAGGCCTGGACCACCTTGCTCTGTCCCCTGTTGATGGGCACAGCCCTAGAGAGGGATGTCCAAGGCAGATTCCTTTTACGTTGAGACCACCTTCAGTTCCTGGCCAGAGGTCTGTGCTTAACTGCCCCAACCAGCAGGGGTGGGGTGGAGGATGCAGAAACCCATCTCTGGCGATGGCTTCCTTCCCTCCTCTCTGGACCTGCTTCTGTCCTTGTGTGAAGTGGATGCATTAAGATTGGATGTTTGGTAAACTCTGATACTGCACCATCCCATTGCACAGACCAGAGCTGAAACCTAGCTCTGAACCCTGGACAAACTTGGGGTGGTGTTACATTTCAGACCTGAGGCTGAGGGTCAGATATGTGCATTGTTGTCACTGTGTTTGGATGGGGAAAGGGTTCAAGTCCCCTCTTAGCCCAGTTGGGCACCACAGGGCAAGGTGGGTTAGGGTACCAAGGGGAGAGGAGGGACTTGTTCACCCAGGCTTGGCGTGGTGTTGCTGCTTTCGACTCAAAGAAACAAAGTCAGGTCTACTCATTGGTCCAAGAGGAAGTGCTCCCATGGGAACTGGGTGGGGAGGTAGGCCTAGGGGAGTGGGAGAGAGAGAAGGGAGGGTTATACCCCCCATGCCATGTCTTTCGGAGCTGGCACCTTGAGAAGGCTGGGGTGCTGTGTGTGTGTGTTTGTGCCAATATCTGGAAACAGAATGAAAGAAAAGCTTGTTTTCAAGGAATCTCAGCCCAGTTTCAGCCAGGAGCCCCGGGCTGGTTCACAGAAGTGGTGGGGATTTGGAAAAGGGCTCCAGGGACAGGTCACAACTTTAATCCCTGTGATGAATGAGGTTGAATCTGTGTCAGTTGAATTTGTGCACATGCAGACTTCTATACAGACAGGTTCACACATACACACACAGAGCATGCAAACATTCTCACACCGCTGAACACACATGCCCTCTTGAACCCGAGCCTTGTATGCCTGCTCCCCCAGGTTGCTAGAATATGAGCATAATCACCTGCATATACACCACAGACATACTGTAAAACCAGACTCCTAAATCCACGTACCACAGGGCAGGTGTACACACACGTCGCTCTTGGAGCTGTTTGGCAATAGTCATCATAAGTTAACAGATCTTCACCTCTCACCACAGGCAAGTCTCTGAGCTGGGCAATTTACATACAGGAGATCATGTAACTCACACCTCCTCCAACAGTAAACCTGCTGTATCTCCACCCCACAGATGGAGACCCAAAGCTCTGGGAACTTAAGTGACTGCCTAAGGGTCACTCTATCAGGAAGTGGCAATTAGGACACCCTGAATTCTGAACTTGCACTGGATGGTCTTGGCCACCCCAAAGCCATTTTTTCTGGCTTCAGACTTAATGCAGTTATTTGTTTTAGAATCCAGATGCCCTGCTGGGCCGCAGACACCTCAGATCAAGGCTCAGACACTGAGTGGCTCCTCTCAAAGGGTGAACAATTCTTTCCTGAATGGGAGTGAGGGATGGATTTTCCGCTTATCTCTGTCTTTAAATATTAAAGGTTGCCACTTGCCCATCTTTTCTGGAGTCAGCGTACTCCAGCCGCTCTGACTTTGGTTTCGAGTTTTCATGTTTCGTGCTCTCTTCTGCCACGGGGCCTTTGCACAACTGCTCCTTCCAGGTGGAACACCTTCCTCTAAATGAATTCCTATTCATCCTGTGTGTCTCCACCCGATGTCACCTCCTCAGGAAAGTCTTTCCCGAATCTTCTGCCTTTCACTCTAGCATGCTATGTATCTCTACATCCTGGCACCCATCACAGCTGTAATGTTTGTGGGGTGATTTGATTAATGGCCATTTAGTGTTCTGGGCAGCCCAAGGTCACAGAATCTTATGACAGGGGCTTAGGGCTTACCTGGTCCCACATTTCTTAAATTTCCATATCATTATAATAATTTTTGCATAACTACTTACTGGATAAGGTGTAAAGAAATTACAAAATGTACTACTTATTATTTACTTAATATTTTATTGAAATCAACTACTTTGTAAGTTTAAAAATATATTTAAATAGGAAATCTTATGCCCATGAAAAATCAGTATTCATTGTCATTAATAGAAAGTAACTGAACAAATAAATGCAATGAAAGTGAATATATATTAGAAAATTGTGGCTGGATCAAGTTGGATGTAGATGATTCTAAGCCTAGGACTATTTTCTTTCTCTTAAAAGAAGTAGTAGCTAAGTGTCTGAGAGGTGTTCCAGGTATATTGGCACTGAGCTTTCTCTTTGGTCTCATAAAGAGGACTGGGAGAGAATTAGAATAACTTTCTTACTGTGATTTCACATCAAGTTCATGTCCCCCCAGATCATCCCATGGGCCACCTGTGATCCCACCCCATGCTTTGAAAAATGCTGGTTGAGTCCAATTCAATTCACTCAACATTGCGAAGTACCTATCTTTGCAATGGTGGGTGGTCCTCCAAAGCACCTACTGTGTGCCAGGCCCTGTGTAAGGATCAGGGCCTGGAGATGAGTCAGCCCTGGTCCCTGCCTGGGGGGCTTGCAGTCAATGGGGAAGGCAGACCACTCCCTGGGAATTCTGTGCTGAATGATGAGCAGTTGAGTCCATCACTTTGCCTGGAAGCACATATATCATGAAAAAATTAAAGTTACGGGTCGGGGGAGTTCTTTGGTGGTCCAGTGGTTAGTACTCAGGGCTTTCAGTGCCCTGGGTTCAATCGTTGGTCAAGGAACTAAGATTTCCACCAGCAGCCCCCCCCCCCAAAAAAAATGCAAGTGGAGTAGGGCTCTGAAGGAAGAGCTCACCCAGTCTGGGGAGGAGCTTGTGGGAGTTCAGGATGTGCTTCCCAAAGTGGGGACTCCACAAAGGGTCCTGGAAGGGGAGACTTCGATGGCACTTAGATGAGCATTTCTCATTTTACAGCTTTTCATCTTAATGAGTGTTGCTGCTGCTGCTAAGTCACTTCAGTTGTGTCCGACTCTGTGCGACCCCATAGACGGCAGCCCACCAGGCTCCCCTGTTGCTGGGATTCTCCAGGCAAGAAGCAGGAACACATGATAATAAATACAAATAAATTCAAGTTGAGAATGAATTGACAGAAAGATGAATAGGAAGTATTGGGCTGGCCAAAATGTTTGGGAAAACCCAAACAAACTTTTTGGCCAACCCCATAAATAATGGATATTAAACAATAAATTAGGCTAGGTGAACAGTAAGAAAAACTCATGAATGAGATACATGGGTCATTGGGAAGCCCTGAGCTAGGGTGTATTGTGTATTAGACATAGGAAGGGGATTCTGGGGAGATTAATGGGCCACTAATGCCAGGCTTGGAAAAGGAAATGGCAACCCACTCCAGTATTCTTGCCTGGAGAATCCCATGGAGGGAGGAGTCTGGTAGGCTACAGTCCACGGGGTTGCAAAGAGTCGGACATAACTGAGCTACTTCACTCACTCAATGCCAGGATGAGCTGCTCAGGCATTGGGGAGCTTCTCAAGATAGTTGAACAGTGGAAGGTACAGTTGAGTCTGTGTGTTAGAAAGACCATCATGGCCAAAGGGGAGCCTAGACAGGTGGCAGGGAGCCTGGGGAAGAGGCAGAAGAACTGGTAGTTATGTGGGCAGGTTCATATGCTGGCTCTACCATTGACTTGGGCTCAGTTTCTTAATCTGTAAAATGGGAATAAATATACCCATCCCATAGAATGTTGAGAAGATGAGATAAAAGAATGTATGGAAATTTTTTAGCATAAGACATGCCACAGAAGACTTGCTCAGTAGGAAGAAGCCCTAGTTATAATAGTTATTAACCTTATGTGGTTTGGGTGGGAGATGAACCCCAGGGCAGAGACAAAAGGGCCAGGAGGGAAAGGAACAAACACAGAACTAAGGCCCAGAGAGGTGAACCAAATTGCTCAAGATCACACAGATGATACACAACAAAGCTAGACTTGAACGTGGGCCTGCTGACTCCCACTTGCTTTTTAGTTCACTGCATCTGAGTTGTTTTTCCAGTTTCTGAAAGTTTTTTTTTTTTTTTAATAAGGAGCCAATTCTCACTCATACTTCCACCCACACAAAACTAAAAAGGATTCAAAGCAGGAGAAGCTTTAGATGGATGTGAGCAATAACTTCCTGGCACCCAGAGCAACAGAACACTGGTTAGATTTTCCTGCCTGGAGGAGTTCAAGGGGTGGGTCCCAGGTAGTTGAGCCTGGTGGTCACAGCTTGATACCCACCAGGCTGCATCAGGCTCATAGATGTATTCGGTTTGGCCAAACTTTAAAATATTGGGAGGTTTTACTAAAATGTCAGTGGATCTGGCAATGCTGGGCAAAGGCAGCACTGGGCTGGAGCTGATGAAATGGGGCATGTGCCCCAGGAGCCACAGCTCCCTACGGCTTCCCTGATTCTGAGGCCCACCATAAGGGGTCACTCGCCAAAGGGCTAGAGGGGTTATTTTCTCACACAGAGACCAATTCCGTCTTCCATGTCAACTCTCAGGCCTCTGTAGGCATTTGCATCTGTGGCTGCTGGTTTAGACCTTCCCTGGACCTGAGTAGGAAAATGGATGAGACAGCCCTTTGTGAACTTTCTCACTACCTGTGGGCTAACTGACCCCATTGGGAAACCACATGCCAGGTCCAATCCTTCCTGGATCTGATTATACCTTGAATTCTAGAAAGGCCCCACTTGGAATGGCCTTGGAGATAGATAAGCCCAATGCTTCCATTTTACAGATGGGGAAACTGAAGCCAAGATGACTCGGTGAGTCAACGGTGGAATCTCATCTTCCCTTGGCATTTCTGCCACAGAGGGGAGTAGGGGTTGAAGGTCGTAGCCTGAGGATACTGCTTACCTCAGCTTTCCTCCACCCTCTCTTTTCCCAAGCTTGGAGGTGCCGATACTAGGTGATGCTAAAATTTACTGTGCCTGTCGGAGCAAATGCGTAAAGCTGGACCTTTAAGAGCTCAGCCCACCTCTCAAACGGCCCAGCTAACCACAGCTGGTGAGACCATTTAAAAAGGGAACCAGACTTAGAAACACACACACACAATCACACTTTTATATCCCCGCCCCCCAATTATAAAATCTCTACAGGCTAGTTACAGAGTGTTCGGAAAATCCAGCGACTGAGGAGGAAAATTAAAACTGCGACTTACAAGCCCCTGCCCCTCACAGCCCTCAGGGGTAACTACAGTTAACACTTTATTTGATGGCCTCTCAGCTTACACACATTTTTACACAGTGGAGACCACACTGCATGGGAATTTTTCTTTAAAAAAATTCTAATAGTCACAAGAATACTTACCGCTGGAATAGGAGAGTGGTCTGGGTGGGGACCTCTTTCTTGCAGGGAGGGGCGTGGAAATCTTGACCTTTCGATTCGGGTAGTGGTTCCAGGGGTATGTACAGAGTTAAAAATGCATCAACCTGTGCCTTTTATGTTGTGTTAGCTGTTCAGTCATTTCCGACTCTTTGCGACCCAGCAGGCTCCTTTGTCCATGGAATTCTCCAGACAAGCATACTGGAGTGGGTTGCCATTCCCTTCTTCAGGGGATCCTCCCAACTGAGGAATCGAACCCAGATCTCCTTCATCGTGGGCAGATTCTTTACTGTCAGAGCCACCAGGGAAGCCCGTGCACTTTCTGTTTGCTTACTTGATAAAGATAAGACTTAAGATTACAATAATAATAGAGGCTCTTTGCAAAGACATTGATCAGAAATTTACAAACACCCATACTCCCCGCTCGTCTTATGCCCAGACAAGACTGCCGGGAACAGACACTCTTCTCTGTCCTTTGGCATCATACAAGGTACCATGGGTCATTCCAGAAGGTCTGTGAGCATTGTACAGGTGCCAGCCTTGCGGGCCGATCCGGCCAGGCCCATTGGTGTTTCCATCTCTGGCACTTGGTCACAGGGGAGGGGGCTGGAGGGCTACAGACAGGCTCTGGGCGGTGACACCCTCTTCTTTCTCAGCTTCAGGCTGTCTCCTGCCTCAGATTCTGTCGAGGAGCAGTTAAAGGTGCAGCCAGGCTGTGCTCACAGGGGAGGAATGGAAACATGTTGATTAAGTTTCACGGAAATCATTTTGAGGGGCCCATGTCTAGCCGACGGTGTTTGGGTTCCTGTGGTCCCAGGCTGGGCTGCTCGGTTGATTTTGAGTGGAGAATGGCCAATTTTCCTCTCTGCAGCTGCCTGGGCCCCGTCACTGTGTGCTTCCCCCAATACTTGGACAGCTTATGAGCCCCTGGGGTTCAGGCCTGTAGCAGGTAGTGCTCTGGCCAAGAGCTCAGAATCATGTTAACTTAGAACATTCTTCCTTTTTACTGGCTGCTCCATATATGGTTAGAGTGTGCGGCCAGCTGAGCCAATGTGTAAAAGCCAAGGCCTCCCAGGCTACAAGCCTCTGACCGTGAGAGGTAAACAGAGTCTTTAGGTCCCACTCGAAACAGGGCAAGACAGCTGGGAAGGGTGCCCCCAAGTCTGGTGGCTGTTGGGGGCCCCAAGGCAGACTCCCAGTGATAAGGCAGAGGGTGGATTTGACCCTCCCAGACCTGGGTTGGATCCTGGCTTTTTCTCCCCTTCTCTGTGACCTTGGGCCAGATCAACCTCAGTTTCTTTATCTGCAAAATGGGATGTTCCTATTTTGCCCCTAGGATGGTTGTGTGTGGCCAAGCAGTGTGAGTAGAGAGTGTGGTTCACAGTAGGTGCCTGGAAACTGTTGTTAGTATGGGGGGGACCCTTGTGGATTCGGGAAGGGACCAGATGTCTTCATATAGAGGCCAGGACTTGAGCTTTGTTCGACAGAATGAGTAAAAATAAATAACAATTAATAACAGTAACAACAACAGCAACAACTTTTACTTTTCTTATGACTTCCTACATCCCTTATCTCCTTCTATGTCCAGAATAGTCATCTGAGCAAGACAGGCAGGGGACTAGAATTCATATTTACAGATGGGGAACTGAGGCTCATCATTTTTTTTCCCCCAGACATTGGGATGCAGACTGTAGTTGAGTCACAGGTGGTCCTAGAGTGAAACTAAGTAACGTGGAATAGTGTGGTTAGAGTCTGTCTCTTTCAAACTCTCCTCTGATCTGAGCACCCAGGGAGTAAGCCTCCCTCTGTGAAAAGATGTCTTTAACACCTTTCTAGAGTGTGGTGATCAGAGAGTGTTCTGACCTTCAGGAAGTCACCAAATATCCCTAGAATTTAATGGCAGTATTTGTTTTCATTGTTTACTGTTTGTTTTCAATATTTTTTAAAAATATAGTTGACTTACAATGTTATGTTAATTTCTGCTGTGCAGCAGGGTGGTTCAGTTATACATATATACACACTTTTTATTATTTTCCATTGTGATTTACCGGAGGATATTTTTTAAAGCAAGCGCTGCTTTCTTATAAGTTTATTTACTGTTTTTATTTTTGGTTGTGCTGGGTCTTTGTTGCTGTGCACAGCCCTTCTCTGGTTTGGCTGTGGCTTCTCACTGTCGTGGCCTCTCTTCCCTACTTCGTGCTGTCATGGCTACGGGCTCTAGGGCACATGGGCTTCAGTATTGCTGCATGCGGGCTCAGGAGTTGAAGTGCAGGGGCTTAATTGCTTCATGGCATGCGGGATCTTCCTGGACCAGGGATTGAACCCATGTCTTCTGGGTTGGCAGGTGGATTCTTAACCACTGGACCACCAGGGAAGTCCTACCATAGGGTACTGAATGTAGGTCTCTCTGCTACACAGCAGGACCTCGCTGTTTATCCATTACCTTTTGTTTTTTTTTTAATTAAATTTTACTGAAGTATAGTTGCTATGCAAATCCATTACTCTTTTTTTTTTAAATGGTTTATTTTTATGGAAATTGAATAGTAAAAATAGATTTTATATAATAAATGTGTAATTATTTTATAGTTATATATTAAATTATTTGCATAAATATACACTTACAGAGGGGCTTCTCCAATGGTTCAGTTGTAAAGAATCTACCTGCAATGCAGGAGACACAGGTTTGAGGTCTCAATCCCTGGGTTGAGAAGATTCCCTGGAGGAGGGCGTGGCAACCCACTCCAGTAGTCTTGCCTGGACAATCACACGGACAGAGGAGCCTGGCAGGCTACAGTCCATAGGTCACAAAGAGCTGGACATGACTGAAGCAACTGAGCACACAGTTACATGAGATATACATATATATGGCTATTATAATAATACATGTAAATATACTTATGAATAAATATAAACAAATACATATTTCAATACATTGAAAAAATAAGTATCAGTTCAGTCGCTCAGTCATGTCCGACTCTTTGCAACCCCATGAATCGCAGCACGCCAGGCCTCCCTGTCCATCACCAACTCCCAGAGTTCACTCAGACTCACGTCCATCGAGTCAGTGATGCCATCCAGCCATCTTATCCTCTGTCGTCCCCTTCTCCTCCTGCCCCCAATCCCTCCCATCAATAAAATAATATAAAAACTACCCAATGCATCTTTGGTTTATTTTTGGAGTTACATTCTAGTTAGGCCAACTTATATTGATTTTTCCATTTAAAGTAGTGATATAATAATAATTGTAACCTGACTACAAAAAAAGCAGTGATGGCTGTCGTTTAAAGTGCTTACTAAGTGCTAGACTTTGGCAGAGAATCTACGTGTACTCTCTCACTCAACCTGTCTCAACTCTTTAACGCAGGTAGGATGATAGTCTCCAGCTTTAAAGATGAGGAAATGGAAGCAAAGAGAGTTAAGTAACTTGCCAGGTCATGTGACCAATAAATGGCAGAGCTAGACAAACCGACAAAGGTCTAGCACAGCTGAAAATAATAAATAAATGATTTTTTAAAAAAGATGCAATTATGTATGTAAGTTTTTAAGAAGTAATAAGCGGAGGGACTTACCTGGTGGTCCAGTGGTTAAGCCTTTACGCTTCCACGGCAGGGAGTGTGCGTTCCTTCCCTTGTCTGGGAACTAGAATCCTGAAGCATGACCAAGAGATTAAAAAAAAAAAAGTGAGTGGATTTGAAGAAAAGTAGTAAATGATGATAGTACAAAAGGTATTAAAAAGAAAAGGTATTCAGATACTCTAATATTCATGAAGGTGACAATAAATGATTAAATTTCCAAAAACAAAACAAAACATAGCTAGCCCAACTCCATGTGCCCACGAGGAATGAGGCCCGGCAAGGAAGCGCCTACTCCAGGCAGCACAGCAGAGTAGGACCTAGGAGAGGGGAGGGACGGGTGGCAGCCTGAGTCAGGGTGTCTGTGTGTTCATGGGTGTCAGACAGGGTCCCCCAACTTCCTGTCCCCACTGCTGGCCTCAGGATTAGATGGCCAGGGAGGAGAGGTGGTATTGGGATTACTGGGTGTTGGCCAGGGGAGGCATTGAGAGAGGTCCCCAGGCCAGATGAGCTTTTCCTTGTTCTTCGAAATCAAACCCCATCCCCATGCTAGTGTGAAAATAGCGCCTCCTGGGCTTGTGCACTGCTGTGTGTGGGGGTGTGTCCCCTCTGAGCTTCCTGCTGTCATGCCAGGACCCTCCTTCCTTCAGAATGGGGGCTGTAGACATTCTTTCATTCGTTCTACAGAGAGCAGTAGAGGGCCTCCCTTGCGCTCAGCTCTGTGGGTGCTGGTGACCCAGCAGTGACCCTGACACTTGTCTAAATGCCCTGAGCTAGCATCCCTTGCTTTATAGCCTCCTGGCATTGGAATCTTTCTGGGATGGAGAAATGCATTTTTCCTTCTCCTCAAAGTCTCTATTTTATTCCCTATCTCCAGGGACCTCATTTAGAAAAATGATTTTTCTGCCCTAGATAGGCCTTCTTTATGTTGAAGTCTTATTTATTCTCGTCTTGCTTTACACCCCTCAACAATAGATGGACTCATAACGGCACCCAATCTGGGGCAACAAAAAGGGCTTTCATCAGGCTTTTGAAGAGCTGAAAATCACAACCCACGGATCCCACCAGACCTGGTTGGGAACCTCTGGCCTTGTTCCACTTGCCCATTTTACAGGTGGAAAAGCTGTGACTCAGAGAGGGACACTTTATTCATCCCTCCACATTTACTGAGAACCCATTTTATGCCAGGAACGAAGACCCTAGATGAATAGGAGCCAGAGCTGGCTGTGTTAGTTTCTGTTGCTGCTGAAATAAATGACCACAAGTCTACTAGCCTACAGCAACATGAATTTGTTATCTTGCATCTCTATAGATCAGCAGGTCCAACTCATTGGGCTCACTTCAAGGTGTTGATGGGCTGCATTCTTTCCTGGAGACTCTCAGTGAGAATCCGTTAGCCTTCCCCAGCTTCTTGGAGCCGCCCACATTCCTTGGCTCTGCCTCCATTTTCAAAGCCAGCAGCATGTCCTCTCTCGGATGCTTCTTCCACGGTCACATTTCCTCCTGACTTTTGCCTCTTCTGCATTCTCTTCCACTTTTGAGGATGCTTGTTACTGGATTGGGCCCACTTGAATAATCCAAAATAATCTCCCTATTTTAAATCCAGCTGATTAGCAACTTTTATTCCATCTGCAATTTTAGTTCCTCTTTGCCACGTAAGGGGATTTAGTGACAGGTTCCACAGATTAGAATGTGGGCATTTGGGGGTGGGGGGCGTTATTCTGAATACCACTCCTGTCCTCAGGGAGCCTGGGCTCCACCAAGGGAGACAAAATCAGTGTGGCGTTCGCCATGGAGGCTGAGAAAAGGGGACACTTGACCCAGCTGGGATGGGAGCGGGAGGTCAGAGAAAGTCTGGAAGAGATGATGGACTGGCTGGGATGTTGCATATGAGAAGGAGTTAGTTTAGTGAGCATGGAGGTGGGCGGCATCCCTGGAGGAAGGAACAGCATGTGCGAAGCCTGGAAGTGAGGAAGAGAGTGCTGTGTCCTTGTGGCAGAAGCCTGGGGAGAATAGTGAGGCTGGAGGCCAGGCTAGCTGCTTTCTGAAGCCAGTGAGAAACCTGTGAGCAGGTTTTGAGCAGGAGACTTGCAAGGCTAGGTTTGCATTAAAAAAAAAATATATATATATTTATTTGGCTGTGCTGGGTCTTAATCGTGGCACATGGAATCTTCGATCATCATTGTGGCATGCGAGATCGTTGGTGGTGGTGCTGGTTGCTCAGACGTGTCCGGCTGTTTACGACCCCATGGACTGTAGCCCCCCAGGCTCCTCTGTCCATGGAATTCTGCAGGCAAGAATACTGGAGTAGGTTGCTATGCCCTTCTCCAGGGGATCTTCCCGATCCAGGGATCCAACCCAGGTCTCCCACATTACAGGCAGATTCTTTACTGTTTGAGCTACCTGGGAAGCGAGATTGTTAGTTGCGGCATGTAGGATCTAGTTCTCTGATCAAGAATCAAACCCAGGCCCCTTGCACTGGGAGTGTGGAATCTTAGCCACTGGACCACCAGGGAAATCCCCCAGGTTTGCATTTGAGAAAGATCACCCTGGGGTCCTGTTGGAGAAATGGCTGGGAAGGAGACTAGAGATGGGAAACCAGTGACGATGTGATTCAGTAAAAGAAGTGATGGGGACCTGGATCAAGGCAAGGAAGGGGAACAGAGCAGAGGGAGTGGGTTGGTGAACTGTTGGAGATGAGAAGACTATAGGATACAGTTGACAGTTGCCTGTGGGCAGGAGAGGCAGGAGGAAGGGGCAAGATGATGAGCAGATTTCTGGTTTAGGAGTCTGACTGGATGAGGGGGCCAATCACTAAGGTAGGGTTGTGGAGAAGGAGTAGGCTTAGGAGGGTATGTGTTGATGGTCTGTTCCCAAAAACACCTAGGGAAGGCATCCCCCATATATGAATATGGGCGCTTGTATCAATTATACCAACTTGTATCTGTTGGTTATAGCTGTGTAACAAACCACCCCAAACAAGTAGTATAAAACAGCAACCACTTATTATCACTCATGTGTCCACATATGGCTGGGGCTTGCCTGATCCAGGCTGGGCTTTGCTGGTGGCTCACCTTCAAACTGCAGGCTTGCAGGTCAGCTAAGTAGCCAGATTTGGGATTGTTGACCACCCCTTTCCTTCTGGCCCTGACCTGAATGCCTTCCCTTGTTCTACTCTACCTTGGACCAGCAGATGATAACCGAGCAAAGAGCTACAGGAGGGGAGGGAATCAGGATGTCTTAAGGAGGAGCATTCTAGGCAGAGGCAACAGCCAGTACAAAGGCCCTGAGGTGAGATTTTGCCTAGTGTTTGAAGAACAGGAAGAAAAGCAGTGTGGCTGGAGGGGGTGTGTGAGTGGGAAGGGGTAGCAGAGGAGGTCAGAGTTAGCCAGGACCTTAGTCACATGGGGCCAGGAAGGTCCTGGGAAGTGGCCACTACTCTTATTGTTATTGCTGCTATCACCTTCCATCCTCTTCTCCTGTTCCCCGCAGGACCCCCCATCCCTGGATGCAGCCATCCAGCACGCCCTGGCGGGCCTCTATCCCCCTTTTGAGGCAACAGCACCTACCATCCTGGGTCAGGTGTTCCGTCTCCTGGATTCTGACTTCCGGGGCGATGGACTGAACTTCCTCCTGGATTTCCTGATCCCTGCCAAGCGCCTGTGTGAACAAGTGCGTGAAGCAGCCTGTGTAAGTTGAAAGGGACATGAGGTCGGGGTACAAGCTCTCCCAGAAGGGCTGGAGGTGGGCAGAGAAGGAAATGGGCTGGTGTGTGTCTTGTTGAAGAGCACGAACTGAGGATGTGGGATGGTTTTCGGGTGTTAATTGCTTGCCCCCCAAAAGACTTAAGCCCCATAGATGGACAGGAAGGTCCCTTGGGCCTTTGCCCTCTGACATCTAGGAGTCAATCACATTTGCACTTTAAATAACAAGGAGGGAGGCCTGGGTAAAGCATCCATGTGGATTCTCTGGCCCCCAGGAATTGATACTGTGGACATCAACTGGCTATCTTGACTCAAGTGGGAAGCTTCAGTAGAAATAGTAGAGAATGTCCCAGACCTTCCTTGGAGCCCTTGTGGCATCAGAACTCTTGCTTTCCTCCCTGGGTGATGAATGAACGAATACCAACTTTGATCAATTAATAGGGACCGCCGAGAGCACCTGGTTGGCTCAGTAAGAAGGGATTCTATGAATGGTTAATTATGTCTTCAATGTTTAAGGATGCAATAGACGTACTAGTGCTTGTCTGACTCTTTGTGACCCCATGGACTGTAGCCTGCCAGGCTCCTCTATCCGTGGGATTCTCCAGTCAAGAATACTGGAGTGGGTTGTCATTTCCTCCTCCAGGGGATCTTCCTGACCTAGGAATCGAACCCATGCCTCCTGCACTGGCAGGAAGATTCTTTACCACTGAGCCACCTGGAAAGTCAATGAGACTCCTTCAAACCCAGATCTCAAGGAGCCCTCTCCTGAGGCAAAGTGGAAAGAAAAGTGTTTTAGGCAGAACTCATTGGCTGCAAATGACAGATCCTTACTTAGGTCAGGACAAGGTGATCCTGACATGAGTCTGAGGTGATCCACTAATCAGACCCCTTCAGGACTCTGTCTCTTGTCTCTGCTTCTACTGCTTGTCAGGATCATTCTTACAAGCTAGGTGTTTCCTCAAGGGTGGAGCCCAGGGCAGCACCAGGATCAAACCCTACTCTGAAGAAGAAAATGAACTCTTCCCCATCAGTTGCAGATAGAAAACCACAAGGGAGAATCCTGATTGGCTGGGCTTGAGCCTTCCACCCGTGCTTGGACCAATCATTGAGACAAGAGGAATGAGGTACCAGGATTGGCCAGGTTTGGATCCTGTGTCTATCCTTGGACCAATTATTGCAGCCAGAGGAATGGATAGGAGGACTTTGCAGACTTGAATCGTATACCTCCCTCTGTGCTCAGAGGGTGGAGATTGTTTTAAGAAAAGGGTAGGGAGAGGTCTTTGGAGACAAAAGCTTCATGGAACTTAACCTCATCCTTCAGAGTTGCTGATTCTGCTCTGCCCTTCTGTTATTCAATGCCCACCCCTAACTGCTCTAGCCTCAAGAATTGCTAAGAGCATCTTAGGTCCTACTAGCCTTTCCTGAGTTGCTCATATCTGTCAGGGACCTGGCATATCAGGAACAGAAATAAATGGAGGAATTATGTGCATCATTTCAGTGATAGAAAAGAATTGAATGCAGTTCAGGCTTAGGAGGCTAGAATAAGAGATGGTTGGAACTGGAAGGAAATAGGTCATTTCATTCTAGGTGCTTAGCACGGTGGCTAGCACATAGAAATAGCTCCATACACATTCACTGTTCTTGGACGAGAAGAAAGAGTCTCGCTGAAACACTGCAGCCAATTTCCACATATCCATGTTGACATTATTTAAGCTGTATCCTCCCCATCCTTCCCTCCTGGCTCAGTAGTAAAAAATCCGCCTGCCAATGTAGGAGGCACAGGTTTGATCCCTGGGTCGGGAAGTTCTCTTGGAGGAGGAAAAGGCAACCCACTCCAGTATTCTTGCCTGAAAAATCCCATGGGCAGAGGAGCCTGGTGGGCTACAATCCATGGGTTGCAAAAAGTCGAATATGACTGAGCCACTGATCACGCACACAGTGGTTCCCCATCTTTATTTCTTCTCCCTAATAAACTCTACATCTACCAGCTTCTTTTATTTGGCCATTAAAACTGCATTTGCACTGTTCCTTTCCCATTTATTCTGGGGGCAAAGATCACAATAGTTAGATTTTTTATATTTTAATTTATGGACAACTTTAATTGTAATTATAGGTGAATTTGTGTCACCACAGAGCAGGGAGTGGTGGCATGGAATTAATGTATGCCCCCAGGGGTCAGGTGCCCAAGGTTCAAATCCAGTCTCCATCACTGTGAAGTTGGGGGATCCGTGTCTCCTCTCTGAACTTCAGTTTCCTCATAAGGAAAGCAGGCATGTTAATAACACAGGATGTACATACCTCACTGAGATGATACACACAGCTTAGCACAGAACCTGGCATGAGGAAATTGTTCAGTAGCTGCTGGCTGTTACTTTACCACTGTCTCCTTTCTCCCTATGAACTCAGAATGCTCTGGCCTCAAAGTCTTTCTTTGTAACCACCAGCACCCAGACAGACAGCCACAATCAATGAAGCCTAGGGAGACTGGAGACAAACATATGGCTGATTCTAAATGTGAGCACAAGTCCTCCTTTTGCGGCTTTTCAGCTGTGTGATGATGAGGCTTTTTTTTTTTTTTTTTTTACCATCTCTCTGAGCCTTGATTTTCTCATCTGTAAAGTGGGAATGATAGTTCCTGAACTGCCTGCACTCCTGAATTACTGTGAGTCAAATAAGATGATCATAACAGTCATTTCTATGATGATTTGCTATTTGCAAAATACCACTCGGCTGTTTCATCTCATTCACTGAGAAGTGGAGGGAGGGGGAAAGATGCTGTAAACAGCAGAGGACTATATGAAGAGGGTGAAATAACGCACAGACTTGTGGTTTATGGATAGAAAGTTTCTTGGAGACAGCCAAATCTGTCGTGTAACTGAAATGAATTGGCTTATCAACAAGGCAGGTACAGGTATGGTCAGATCTCATCATTCCCCCAATTCATAATTCCAGAAAACACCTGCTTGATTCACAGGAAGTTCAGTGTCATTCTCTAAAAGTCTCCCATACACTCATCCAAATTACATGAGATTATTGGAGCTTATTCGATCTGCGGGAATCAGACTCTTTCCCAAAAGTCAGGAAGAGAAAGACCTGTTTTCAGTTTGGTGGAGCTGTTGTTTCTGTTGATGCCACTAGGTGTCACTGTTGAACACTGGGCCTGCACAGCGCCGACTAAGTGCCTGAGCATGCCCGAACATCTACACATTATATTTTATGCATTGCATTGTTTTTAAAAAAACATACATGTATTTATGATTTCACTTAATCCTCAAACCAACCCAATAATACCAATGTGTGTATTGGTATCTGAGCTCAGTCACTCAGTTGTGTCTGATTCTTTGTGACTCCTTGGATTGCAGCCAGCCAAGCTCCATCCATGAGATTTTTCCAGGCAAGAGTGCCTGAGTGGGTTGTCATTTCCTTCTCCAGGGGATCTTCCTGACCCAGGAATTGAAGCTGCATCTCCTGCATTGGCAGGCGGATTCTTTACCACATGGGAAAGTCCTAATAATACCAATATGAATCATTATTCCTATTTGCAAATAGGGAAGCTGAGGCTCAAAGAAATTATGTCATTTGCACAAGTTAGCAATTCAGACCTTGGAACCCATGTCTCCCTGGCCCTAAAGTGGAGGGTTCAACTTGAACTGGGTTGAGAGGAGTTTTGATGGTTGGAAAGGAGAAGGCAGCCAGCAGGACAATCCTCATGGAAAAGGCTCTTGCTAACTGGTGCCTGGCGCTCAGAGCTTTTCTCCCTTGGCCCAGTAGGTGAGCAAGTATTGGTATTTTCAAGGTCAGGGCCAGGACTAGGGGGAGCAAGAGGCATGGAGGGCCCAATGTTTAAGGAGGCACTCCTCTCGGGGCTGCATGACTTGCAGGATGCTGAGAGTGGGGCCTCCTTGGATGCTGTGTCCTAGGCACCTTTCTTGCCTCACCTGAGTCCTCGACTGTTCAACGTTCCTTCTGGGAGAGGGAAGGAAGAAACCCGTGGGCGGGGCTTTCAGAGCCCGATTCTCTGATGCTGTCTCCTCCTCTTTGCAGGCCCCCTACTCACACCGCCTCTTTCTGCACGAGGGCTGGCCACTGTGCCTGCGGGATGAGGTTGTGGTCCACCTGGCACCCCTCAATCCCCTCTTACTACGCCAAGGTGACTTCTACCTCCAAGTCGAGCCCCGGGAGGAGCAGTCCGTCTGCCTCACGATCAAGTGCCTCTCTGTGGACCTCCGCACAGTGGACGCGAAGCCTGTCCCTGAGTCATCCTATCCTTTACTTTTCACCCAAGCCTGGCTGGAGGCCATCAACAGTGACTCTGAGGGCAGTCCCCTACACAACTGCCTGGTAGCTTCAGAAGATGGCATGGCCCCTGTGCCCTGGACCAAGATAACCAGCCCAGAGTTTGTGGATGACAAACCCCCAGCAGTGCATCTCCTCTCCCCAGCCTGGGAGTCCCTTCAGTTAGAGGCACTGGATTTGAGCAGCTCTCAAGAGCTGCACCAGGCCAGGTGCCCAGACAGGCAGGTGCTGCTTGTCCAGAGTTTGGGCAAGGGCAGGACACACAGGAACAAGTACCCAGGACTCATCAAGGTGGAGCAAGCTGGACCTGGGGAGGTGGGCTTCAGGGTGGAGGACCTGGAGGGAGAGTATGTGGCTCTTCTGGACTTTTCCCAAGAGAGCAGAGAAGGGTCTCCCAGTAAGGAGGTGGCGATGCCCAGTGGGTGTCCTTTGGGGACACCAGAAGAGCTATCTGGAACTAAGGAAATCCCTTTCTCTCAAAGGATGCTTCCTCTGTCAGGGGCCAATGGAGAGCCTTCCTTGGAAAAATGGGCTTGTGAGAAGCCTGAAAGCTTGGGGGAGAAACCCTGTGTTTGGGGCTTGGGGAGAAAGGCTAATGATAAAGTCCCTACCCAAGACTCAGAACACCAGCCTCGAGAGCCATACCTCAGCATCTTTGTAAACCCACTGCATTGTGCATCTGGCCTCGGGACAGGTGGCTCAGAAGAGCCACCCGCCTCCAAGACACAGGGCATTCAGGGAAACTCAGAGAACGTGGTCCAGCTCAAGCCAGGACCAAAACAAGCACCCTCTCCCCGGCTCTGCCCAGCTTCTCCTCTTGCTGCTCCAGCCTCCAAAACCAAGATGGAAGAGAGGACCAAACAGGGCAATGGGAGACTTGCCAAACCTGTGACCAAGGCTGGTCGAAACACTTCCTCTTCTGGGTCACCCACTCCTGGGCTCAAATTCTCATTCTTAAAGGGGCAGAGGCAAGCCCCTGCGGCCCCAGAGAAAGCCTCACTCCAGCATGATGGGCCCTGGAAAGTCTTGTGTTCACTCTACTCACCCAAACCCAACCGAGCCAAGTGCTTAGGGAAAGGTAAGATGCCTGCATGCTCAGCTGGAGAGGGCAACTGTTCTCTAGATGTGATCAGGTGACAAGGTGGTGTAGGATGTCAGGGACGAGATTCATCTGGGCTGGGTCCATCTCAGGGGCTTAGAGCATGGGGTGGCATGTCAAGAAGCTTAAGGTCTCTTGAGCCTGTAATTGAGCAAGATTCTGTGGTTGTGTTGAGACAGCCTGAGTCTATACCCCAGTTTGGCCATAAACTGTCTGGGTGACCATGATCAATGACTTAACCTCTGTAAGGCCAGGTCTCCCTGTCTGTGCAGTGAGGATCTCGTCTGCCTCCTCGAGTTGTTTTGCAGTTCAAAGACAACACCAATAGTAAGGAGCTCAGCACAATGCCTGCCACATAGGAGATCAATATTGTAAGCGCTTATCGTTAGGCAGAATGTGAGAAAACATTTTCCCTGGGAAAATCCATCTTCTGCAATATTCTTTGTTGTTTATCCGCAGCTGGAACAACTCAGACCGAAACATCTGGCCTAGACGCTGACTCAGACCCAGTGACTGAGGAAAAGGCTGACTTCCCAGAAGCTTCTGCCGGCCCTCCAGAAAAAAGCCCCGCTCTGGACGAGGACCCCCCGGGGCTTGAGCCCAGGATTGGGGCCCTGAGCGTGGAGATATTCCATTCCAGGATTGCATGCCTGCCAGGTCCTCAGGGGCTGTAGGGGCGAGTGGAGGTGAAGGGGAGGGAGCGGTGGGGGTGGGGATGGGGTGGCTGAGAATCTTCAGATGTTGGTGGGTGTGGGGGAGCAGGGAAGGTCCTAGATGCCTGTGTTCTGGACCAGGCCTCCCTGGGACTCAGATTCTTCATCTTTCCAATGAAGGAGGTTAAAGCAATTTCTAGGTATTCCTTCATCCATCTATCCATTCCTCCCTCCCTCCCTCCATCCATCCATCTGTCTTACTTCCAGTGAGGCCATCAAGGTGAATGTCTTAGGTCAGGTTCCCTAGAAGCAAAGCTTAAGACAGGGATCCTTGGGGTAGTGATTTATTTTCCTGAAGGTTGCTTTCAGGGGAAGGGGAGTGAGGGAGGCAGGGCAAGGCAGGGGAGAAGCTAAGCCAGGATGTGACCTGATTCTCTGAGGGTGGGGCAGCTCTGGAGCATGAATTACATCACAGAGATTGTTCTATCTTAAGGTTCAGGGGCTGACCTGTTGTACACCTGGATCTGTGAGTCATCAGCAGCAGGCTGATCCTGGGATGAGGATGCAAGTGAACCCGTGACCCAGTTCAGCGGAGGGCAATTCTTCAGACAAGGGGACATCTCTGGGCCAATTTACAGCCTGTAACTACAGCCTCTGGGGGATGAGTGCTCTGACCTGATAACAGGGGTCTGATTGGGGTGTCAACGTCATCCAGTACTGAGAGTGTTATCACTCTTGTTTAACATTTTTTCATCTTTGCAATAAAGATTTATTGAGCACCTACTGTGCGTCAGACCCTGGGCTTAGCACTGAGGCTTCAGCAGAGAACCAAGCCTGCTCTCAGGAAGCATATTCTGGGAGTAAATTCAACAGGTTATTACAGTAGGTTATTATAATTCACAGTAAAATGTGACTCTGTGGCATTACAGGGGACTTTGGGAGGTGCGAGAGGCCCCTGGGCTGCTTGGGGTAGAGGAGAGGTCAGGCAAGACTTCCTGAAGGAAGTAACGTGAAACTCAGTCCTGTAGTATGAGTAGGTGTTATCTGTGTAAAACGGTGGGGATGGTGTTCCAGGCACAGAGAACAGCATGTGCAGAGTTCTCCAAGCAAGAGAAACCACTGTGCTTTCTGGGAACTGACTGTCCTGCAAGTCTGTTTTATTTCATAGACATCTAAGTTTCTGCGGACGTATCCGGGGGGACACTGATCTGTCATTTTGTTTTGTTTTCCTTTTTAAAAATATTTACTTATTTATTTGGCTGCCTCGAGTCTTCGTTCTGGCATGTGGGTTCTTTGTTGTGGGCGACTCTCTAGCTGCAGCACGTGGGCTCAGTAGTTGCAGTGCTGGGGCTTAGTTGCCCGTGGCATGTGGGATCTTAGTTCCCCAACCAGGGATCGAGCCCCTGTCCCCTGCATTGGAAGGCGGATTCTTAACCATTGGACCACCAGGGCAGTCCCTGCTCTGTCACTTTAAAACTCCTGGAGGACATTGTCTGTCTTCTTGGTCATCTTTGTTGAAGCTCAGGCTGTTTGTTCCTATATTGGTGCTAAGTTGCTTCAGTCGTGTCTGACTCTTTGCGACCCCATGGACTGCAGCCTGCCAGGCCCCTCCGTCCATGGAATTCTCAAGGCAAGAATACTGGAGTGGGTTGCCATGCCCTCTTCCAGGGGATCTTCCCTACCTAGGGATTGAACCTGCGTCTCTTATGTTTCCTGCATTGGCAGGTGGGTTCTTTACCACTAGCACCATCTAGGAAGCCCCGCCCCCATGTTAATTGTTCACAAAGTCTCACAATCCTTCTGTGTTCTAGATGGTTGCACCCGTGTGTAAGGCAACACTTGCGAAGGTGGTTAAGTTTGTTGAAGGCTTCATGAGCTACAAAGGGTCTCCCACACTTCCACACTGTGGAGGGTTGTACCTGCACGGAGTCGACAGTGCTCACTGAAGGGTGGCCTTGAGTGAGGTGACTCTGGGGGTCAGGGCTGTGAGTCCAGAGTGCAGGACAGGCCCAGTTTCCAGTGGCCAGGGCCTCTTTCCCCCTGCTAGACTTTCCCTTCCCCACAGTGTAGACAGACTGTGCTGACCCCCTGGGCCTCAGACTCTTGACCCTTGTGGGGAGCATGGGGCACACTGTCTGGATTCCTGGAACAGGAAATAGTCTGTGGAGAACTCATGGTTAGATGTCTGCAAGAATAAATAGTGGGACTTCCCTTGCGGTCCAAACTCTGCGTGCAGGGGGCACTGGTTCAATCCCTGGTCAGGGAAGATCCCGTATGCCGCGTGGTATGGCCAAAAAAAAAAAGAGTAAATAGTGACCTGTCAGCTGTGGAATGCACACTCACCACATGGGGGCTGAGATGAGGACAGAGATAATGGCTATTACAACTGCTGTTTATGAGGCCCTTGCCCTGTGTTAAATGTTTCTCAGGAACTGTTTCATTTAGTCTTTGAAATAGCCTAATCCGCTCAGTATTGTATTCTCCCCATTTAACAGATGAGGAAACACACTGACTTGTCTAAGGACACAGAACAAGTCAGTGTAGAACTGGGACTTCAGTTCCTGTCTGTGTGATCCCAAAGCTCATTCTGTGAGCTCTGTTCTGCCCAAGGTGCCCAGGGCAAGGGGTGCCCAGAGGAGGGTGAGGCTGCCTCCGCATGGAGGATGGTTTTGGGGATGACTTTTCTGAAGAAGTAGTTTTTGAACTGGGTCTTGAGGGATGAATGGGAGTTCAGATGGAGAAGAGAAAGGGCATTCCAGACAGAGGGACTAGTACAGGCAAAGCCTAGAGGCCACAGAGCAGGTTCCTATAGAAGGGGCTCCACCGAAGTGCTCACTGCTCATGTGTGTGCTTTCTCTTCCAGGCGGTCGGGACAGGGCGGGGCGGCCCCTGCTCCTGGTGTCGACCACCAAGGGCCCCTGGGAGGCGCCGTGGTGCACGGCCTCGGAGGTCACCAAACTGTTTTCTTATCTGTGCACCATCCCCAGGTAAGGGGCTGGGCCAGCCTGACCACCCCATGCCCCCTCGGCCCCTCAGCCCAGAGCCCAGCACCAGGTACCATATGAAGAGACATCACATCCTCTTGGTCCTGAGCCAGATGATGGGAAGAAAGCAGGACAGACCAAAAAAGCAGGATAGTCCCTGACACGGGGGCGTTCCCAGGCTGGTGGGGGAGATGGATGGTATGCAAGGAACCAGCCACGGACCAGCAGCTCTCGGGAGTGTTAGTGTGGTGAAGAAAACAGGGATATCGTAGATCAGTGCGGTTCTCAAACTCAACAGGCATTGGAACCATCTGGAGGGCTGTTAAAACACATGGTTGGGCCCCACCTCCAGAGTTTCTGGTTCAGTTGACTGGTCTGCATATGACCTGACAATGTGTATTTCTAACAAGTTTCCTGGTGATACTGATGTGGGTGGGCTGCAAACACATTTTGAGAGCCTCCGTTGTAAAAGGAAGGGCGAGGGGCGGTTAGTTTCAACTGAGAAATCAGGGAAGTCTTCCCTGAGGAAGTGATACTTGAGTTGGTGATGTACAGGGAAGCCTGGCATGCTGCAGTCCACAGGGTCGCAAAGAGACAGACTGAGCGACTGAACTGAACTGATCTGAATTATAAATATTTGTTGAACAAATGAAGGAAAGGGTGAATGGGTGAAGGAATGAATAAGCGAGAGAGCAAAAGAATGAGTGAGTGATGAGGCTCCCTCATCACTGATGATGAGTGATGACCAGGCTTATTTCTACCACCGCCCCTTCCCTCTACCTCCCATAAGACTTCAGGTTGGACTGCCTGGGGAAGAGATTCCATCTTTCCTCTGAGTCGCAGTGCCCAGGCAGAGGTGGGCTGGGGAGGGACTCGGGGGACCCTTTGGAACCTCCTCGTCCAACTCCACCCCATGGGAGCCAACACTGCCACCTGCTGGCCACTGAGATTTTTCTACCCTTTGTCCAAAGAGGAGTGGTTTTTCCCGTCTGAAGGGGAGATGGAATCCACCCCCGCCCCCTACCAATCTGCTGTGTGACCTGGGAGTGGTTACTTTGCCTCTCTGAAATGCCCCCTGAAAAAGGGAGATGACCAAGTGGGCTGTGAGGACCAAGCATGATCACAAAAAGGGAAGTGAGGTGCAGTGTGAACTGCGCATTTGTTGTTTTTCAGTCGCTCGGTCATGTCCGAGTCTTTTCGACCCCATGGACTGCAGCACGCCATGCTTCCCTGTCCTTCACCATCTCCCGGAATTTGCTCAAATTCATGTCCATTGAGTTGGTGATGCCATCCAACCATCCCATCCTCTGTCATCCCCTTCTCCTGTCTTCAACCTTTCCCAGTACCAAGGTATTTTCTAATGAGTCAGCTCTTCGCATCAGGTGGCCAGAGCACTGGAGCTTCAGCTTCAGCATCAGTGCTTCTAGTGAATATTCAGGACTGATTTCCTTTAGGGTTGCACCTGGGGATTTCCTTTAGCACTGCGCATGGGGTTCTCCTATGCTGGGCTTGCCTCTTCATTCCTGTTGTGAACCACCATTGCTGGGCACCTGCCCTGAGACAGGCTTCGTACTGGGTCGTGCTGGGGACCCCGATCCTCCTATATTTGGCCTTGACCTCTATGGGTGCCCAGGCTGGCAGTGGAGGCAGGGGTGGAAATGAACTTCCCTCCCAGTATGGGCACAGCCAGAAGCAGGTGAGGACCTGAAGTCAGAGCCCTGGCCTCACCTCCAAGAGCCTCCTCTCACTGTGTGCTATGTCACTGCCCAGTACCTCAGTTTCCCCTCTCACGACAGTGATAACAGCAGACATTGACATCCCTGTTTCTAATCCATCAGTCCTCATCACAGCCCCCGGAAGCCTACACTATCATTAGCCCCATTTACAGCTGGGAAACTGACTTCTAGAGAGGTGAAACAACATGCCCAGGTGACTGCCACAGCTCCACATCTCACACTGGCCACCTCTGGCTTTGGTCTGTGACTTGGGTGGTTGTAAGACTTGAAGGCAGTTGGGGGTTACTTTCCCAGTCTGATCGAATGGCCAGGGTAATTGGAACCACAGACTGCCTGGCTCCACCCCCTACCCACTGGACACATTTCTTGGAGGACGAGCAGGGGTGGAAGTGAAGCATCCTTACTGACAATTGAAACTGTTTGGAAAATCCCAAGGTAATCACTGAAAAGTACCCTGTGAACCGGTGAGGATGTTTGGGCTGCAAGTAACAAACTCCAACTCAAAATGTCTTATCTGATACGGAAATGTAGCAGTCTTTGTCTCTGCCTTATAGCTCTTTGTAAGAACATTTTAAAGGAGAAAATGTCTTTCCCAGAAGTCTCCAACAAACATCTCCTCACATCTCATTGGCCAGAAAATGTCACATGGTCCCTATCTAAACCAATCATTGGCCAGGGGAATTGGGTCAGCTGTTGGCCTCAACCAATCAGAATCCAGGCCCTGGGGGCGGAAGGGATGTGGTTATAGGAAGAAAGTTGGATTCTTGAACAAAATGAGCCTTCTCCCCCAACAAAAGGGGTGAATGAAGGTTGGGTGACTCACCTACTGCAACTGGGATAGTAGCATATAGTTTATGATTATTAGGGTGTCTGAGAGAGCTGTGTGAGGTACTGTAGGAGGCCTGAAGAGGGAGCAATACGCTCTGCCTGGAGAAGAATCATGGAGGGCTCTCTGGAAGTGGTGTGTGTTGGGGGCTTGGGGAGGCACTGGAAATTTGTCTTGTAGGATGAAGAGTGCAGTAGTACCCAGGTTTTTGGCAGCCAGTTTCCCTCACCTTCCACTGGGTCCTTCCCCTTCGAGGGCCTGATTCAACCAATAAGACTGCCAATTCTGTTTACCACCCACAGGCCTGAAGATAAAACTAAGGGGTTGGCAGTTGTGATTGATGCTAGGAAACAGCCCCCACATCCCGGTCTGGTCAGTGCCCTGCAGGCCACCCAGGTGAGTGGAAGTGGACAGCCTCAGCCTACCAAGTTTTAGAAGCACTGGAGGCCTTTGGATATTCACAGATCCTGGGGATGCTCAGAGCTAGGACTGGGACCCCAGGCAGGGAACCTTAGTTGCAGATAATAGAAACCCCAGCCCAGGGGATTTCCCTGGTGGTCCAGTGGGTAAGACTCTGTATTTCCACTGCAGGGGGCTTGGGTTCCTTTCCTGTTTGGGGAGCTAAGATCCCACATGCTGTGCAGCAAAAGAAACCCCAACCCAAACATGCTTAAAGACAAAGGTCATTCATTGGTTGATGTGACTCAGTCTGGAAATTAAATCCAGCCTCAAGTATGACTTGATTTGGGGGCTCAGATATTGTCCCCAGGATCTGGTTTCTCTCCCCATTTCTGGCTCCATTCCTCCGGGAGAGTGCCATTATCAGCCAGGACCCACTCTTTTGGCTGTGCGGTCCCCACCGTCTCTAATTTCATATGATCTGTCATTTAAATCCAAAAGAAAAGAGCAATTCTTTTCCCAGAAGTCCCAGCAAAAGCTTTCTTGAGGACCTTCTTAGCCCCCGTTGGCTCAGGTGTCCATCCATTAGTCAACCTCTGTGGTCAGGGGACTGTGGCACACTGATTGGCTGAGGTTTAGCTCACGTAAATCTCACCAACTCAGAATGGGGCAGGGAAGAGATTCATAACTCACCAGTACAGGCAGCAGCATAAACGGAAGCTTGGGATAAGCTCACCTTGTGGTCTGACCTCCACCCCATCTCCTCCTACTTCTCCCTTTATGGATGGGGAAACTGAGACCCAGAGGGGGCGGGGCACCCAGAAAGTTTGCAACCCAGCTTGAACCTGCTGTTCCCTTGACTTCCGATGACTCCCAATAAATCATTTGACTCATCCTCCAAATAAGGATCCCAGGCCTCCCTTCCATGTGGATCCCAGGCATGCGGAACCCTTACCCTGTCCCCATGACCCATTTGCCCGCATCTTAGAGGGGAAGCTCGGTGAGGGCCTAGGCAGATCAGCTCTGAAATGGTTCTCTCTGACAGGCGCTGGTCCCAGCCTCCATCCGTGCCATGCTTTTCCTGGGGGAGAAGGAGGCAGCTCTCCAGCTGGAGGCACTACCTGACATCCAGGTAAGGGGAAGGCAGCATTGGTTGAGGTGCAGAGGAGTTGGGCTTGTGCTGAGCTGGGGTGAAGAATGGTGGCCCTGGAATAATAGAGTGCAAGTCAATTAGATATGAGGCCTGGATGCTACAAGGCTCCTGCCCAGCCCCCATGGTGTGCAAGTGTGCTCAGTCACGTCTGATTCTTTGCGACCTCATGGACTGTAGCCTGTCAGGCTCCTCTGTCCATGGAATTCTCCAGGTGAGAATACTGGAGTGGGTTGCCATTTCCTCCTCCAGGGGATCTTCCCGACCCAGGGATTGAATCTGTGTGCCCTACATTGGCAGGCAGAATCTTTACCACTCAACCACCAGGGGTGCCTACAGATTTCTTGGGGAATCACTGGTTCCCCAAGTACTGATTAAGTGGTTCTGGGTTGGGCCTGGGATTCTGCATTCTAGCATGTTCCTAAAGTGCTGCTGGGACTGCTGGTCCGTGGAGCACACTTGAAAAATCAGGGATGAAAAATGGGCTCAGAACCCCACAGAATTCTCCCCATCCCACACTTAGGTATGTGGAGCTGTTTGTACTATAAACCTCAAGCTTCACTACCTGGGAAAAACAGTCAGCTAGTCCCTGCTCCACATCTTAGTGGGTACCGTTAGGATTTGGCGACTTTTCTCAACATCCCCAAGAACATCTCCATGGGTCTCCAGAAAATGGTACAGGACTGCAGAGGAGTTGCACGACAAGGGTCAGCTTTAATCGGTTTGTGTGATTGCCTGGACAACTGTGCTGGAAAGAGCCCAGCTCAGAGGGAAGGAGTGCCGTGATCGATTAATGATGTCTGCCTCCATCACAGGCTAGGAGAGTGGCAGTATGAGCGCTGTTTATTTGCTATTCCTTACACAGGGTCTGGCTCTCAACTTTGATTTATCAGTGTTTCCAGAGAAAATTCTTTGCCCAGAAAGCAACTCTTAAAGCCAGGGACAGTCTTACCCATGGGAGGTGGAGAAATGCTGGGGCATGGATCTGGGCAGGACCTTCTCAGACATTGGTCTCTACATTGAGTTCCCTCGTCAGAATGACTTTTTTTTTTTTTTTTTGGTCTGCAGGTAGAGGTGCTGACCTCACTGAAGGCCCTGAGCCACCATGTGGACCCCAGCCAGCTCCCTACGGCCCTGGAAGGCCCCTTCCCCTACTGTCATGGCGAGTGGGTGCAATTCTTCCAGGTGTCTATCATCACAGCCTTCACCCCACGCCCTCATCCCTTCTCTTTCCCCATTCTCTATCCCGTTCCATGGATCCACCTGAGCTTATCTGGTTCAAAAACAGTCATTCAACAAACACTGATAATGAGGGTGGAGAGTGGAGTGAAGAAGAGCTCAGGCTCTGGGGCCTGAAGGCCTGGCTCCCACCCCCAGCTCTGCTGTGTGACCTTGGGGAAGTTATACGCCATCTCTGAGCCCTTTTCCTCAATGACAGAATGGGGGTTAAGAAGACTACCTCCTCCTGGGGCTAGTGTGAGACTTGAGTTAAGGTGGGTAAAGAGCTTAGAAGAAAGGGTGTCTGCCACATGCTAAGAGTAATGTGAGTGTTACCCACAAATACATTTACAGGCATCTGCTTTGTGGACACACAAATCTCGGGGAACTCGGGGTCTGGTGGGGGAGGCAGGCGTGCTCCCTCCTGTAAGAGAGAGGAAGTAAGGAAGCTTCCAAGGGTCTGCTGCTTTCCCATGTGACCTCAGTCCCTACTCACCCCAACCCTGCAAGGGGGCATCTCATGCCTGGTTTAGCACATGAGGACGCACAGGATGGGCACGACTTCTGCAGCAACACAAAGGTGCTTATGGGCTTAAGCCACTCGAGGACCAGTGCTGAGAGCCAGCCCTGGGCTTTCTCTAGCCCAGGGCAGCTCGATTTCAGCACTGTTCCTACTTGGAGCTGGATAATTCATGTTGGGGGTGAGCTGTTTGCACACTGTCACACGATTAGTACCAGCCCTGGACCCTACCCACTCTGACGATAACTTCCTCCAAATGATGACAACCAAAAATGTCTCCAGACATCTCCCTGTGTCCCCTGGCGTGGGAGACCAGCCCCACAGAGACTCACCGGTCTCTAGTCTCACATGGCCGTTTGCTTGCTTGCTTTTGGCCTACGCTCTTCTTTTTAATTGGATCTATTTTCAAACAGACCGTACGTTCAAAATTCAATTAGTACAGAAGGGTATAAACTGAAAAATCTCTTACCCTACTCGTCCCACAGGCTCCCAGTTCCCCTCTCCAGAGATCTCCAGTTCCTCTAGGGGCTTTTAAACTATATTTTTGCTTTAATGCCTTCCCTTTAAATTGAATCTTACCTATAGATCCAGCCTATAGAGGCTTCCCTGGTCCTTCAAATTGTAAAGAATCTGCCTGCAGTGCAGGAGACCTGGGTTCGATCACTGGGTCAGGAAGATCCCCTAGAGAAGGGAATGGCAGCCCACTTCAGTATTCTTGCCTGGAGAATCCCAAAGAGAGAGGAGCCTGGTGGGCTACAGTCCATGGGGTCGCAAAGAGTTGTACACAACTGAGCAATTAGCATTTTCACTTTCATAACGCTAATAATGAAGATGATTAAGGATGCTATTCTAAGTGCCTGGAACAAATAAACCCATTTAGTCTTCACACAAGCCTCTAAGGCAGGAACTACTGTGCTCCCATTTTATAGAGGCAGTGGAGGCACAGAGAGGTTAAGAAACTTGCCCAAGGCCTCACAGCTAGCAAGTGGTAAAGCCAGGCTGAAGTGGGACCCAGAGAGGATGGCCTCCAACCCTGCCATCTCACCCCTCCTACCGTTCCCTCCCCCACCATATCCCCAGTGGCCTGGGAGTAGGTCAGACCTGTCCTCTGTCTTTTCCCCTCTCATTTCTATCATGAGTGGTTCTCAAACTGTGGTCCCTGGACCAGTAGCATCAGCCTCACCTGGGGACCTGTTAGAAATGCACACTCTCATGACCCACTGCAGAGAAACTAAACCAGAAACCTGGGAGGAGGGCTCAACAGCCTGGATTTTTAAAAAAATAATTCTCTTGATATGGACCATTTTAAGATTCTTCATTGAATTTGTTACAGTACTTCTTCTATTTTACGTTCCGGTTTTTTGGCCAAGAGGCATGTAGAATCTTAGCTCCCCGACCAAGGATCAGACAGACCTGCATCCCCTGCATTGGAAGGCGAAGTCTTAACCACTGGCCAACCAGGGAAGTCCTGCAGCCTGGATTTTAACTGGCTTTCCAGGCGATTCTGATGCAGCTAACGTTTGAGAACCACCAGCCTGCATGTCCTCCTGGTGGGTGGAGGGGAGCGGCGTCCTCTTCGCAGGCTGACACCCCCACTCTGGGCCTCCTGTCCTGCAGAAGCTGGATCCTTTCCTCGTTGACCTTCGCCAGGCCTCCTGCCTGCTAAAGGCTTCCATCAAAGAGTTTGAGAAGGGTGAGCCCCCTGGAGGGGTGCAGGTGAGCCAGGGGCCAGAAGTGGGGAAACCACAACACACCCCCGATTCCATGGACTAAGGGCTCAGTGAAGGGCCCTTAGTTTTCATTCATTCATTCAGCTGATGTTTATTGGACAGTTAATATGTGTCACGCCCTGGAGACCCAGCCTGGGGTCCCTGCCTTCATGGGGCTCATGGTGCAGTGTGAGAGGTCATTAAAAAAAAAAAAGTAGACAGAAATGGACATGTCACTACAAGTAATGCTAAAGGCTATGAAAGTAAGATTGAGAATAATGGGGAAGAAGGGTATTGAAGCTGAGCCTTGAAGGATGAGATGGAACCCTGGGAACAGGAACAGGACTGTGCTCCAGGTAGAGGGCAATCATGTTCAAAGGCCCTGAGGCGGGGCTGTGCTTGGTATATTTGAGCAAGGAGGCCAGTGTGGAACAAAGTAAGGGAAAGGGAGGAGACCTTCTGGGTCCACAGCTGTATTAGGGAGAAGCTGGGTTGGGATTTGATTCTAAATGGGAAGGGAAGCTGCTGGAGAGTTCTAAGCAGCAGTGGGATGATCATATGGGCCCTTTGAGATCTATCTGGTTGCCATACAGAGAACAGACTGCAGGGGGAGCCAGGGTGCTATGGGGAAATCAGCAGAGCCCTGGGATGGGTGTACCAGTAAGAGATGATGGTGCTTGGACCAGTGAGGTTGCCATGGTGATGAGAGGAAGGTTGGTTTGAGGAGATGTTTTAGAGATAGAAAGGATGGACTTTCCGTAAGACCTTGAATGCCCAACTGGGGGAGTCAGATAGGATCAGGGTGTGGGGAGCCCTGGAAGGTTATAGAAGGAGAGTGGGAATTGAGCCTCAGGCTACTTCCCTACCCTGGCAGGAGGCCTCCAGGTGTCTGAGCAAGTCCAAGGAGCTGATGGAGGCAGTGCTAAGGGACCCAGGCCTGATGAGCCTCCAGCGGGAAGGCGGAGCCACCCTGGCCAGGCTGAGACAGGAGGGTAGCAGGCTGAACTTCAACCCGGACGTCAGGTACAGGCACCAGGCTTTTCCTCCCCAACCACATTATGTTCCCTGGGTTGGGACTCAGAGCTGGGGCCACTTTGCTGAGGGGTCACATAGGGTGGGCTCCGAGGATGTACAGAATCGGGGTGTTTGCAGTGCCCATATTCCAAGCTGAGGCTTGTACCTCAGCAAGTCCCTTCTCTGTGGTCTTCCTAAGCCCAGGCATTGGAGGACAAGCTCCCCCTGCTTCCGGTCACCATCATAGACCAAGCACTATCTCTGACCTAAACCCTGGGATGAGTGCCTTCAAGAGCTTGTCTCTTATTCCTCATAAGATTACATGAGGCCTGCCTCCTCCTATTTGGCTGATGGATGCTGAGGCTGAGAGAAGGGAAGTAAGAGCCAGGCCACATGAGCACTAACCCCCAAACTTCCCTGCCTGCCGTGGCAGGGGCCTGAGAGAACTTCACGGTGTGTTAAGGTCTCAGAACCAGAGAGCAAACTGCACATTCCTAGAAAGTACCAATTTTCTTAAAGTTAGGGATGGGGTGGGGTGCAAATCAGCAATTAAATCAGCCAGCAATTGTAAAAATTTTGTCTCTGTTAGAACGAGCACAATTACAAAGTTTGCATAAGCTTCCAAGAACGTTTTGTTTATTTAACCAACCTCAAACAGCACTTAGTATGAGCACAGCATTGTTCTAAGGGCCTCGAGAATGTTAACGTGTTTAATTCCCACCCACACAGTGTATCCTAGTACCGTCCTTATTTTACAGTGGAAGAGCCTGGAGCTCGGAGAGAGGATAAATGACTTGCCCAAGGTCACACAGCCAGGACATGAACCCAGGCAGCCTGGCCCAGAATCTTGAACACACCACCCTGAGCTGTGCCCACAGACAGATTCATGCAGATGCGAGTGCTGGGCAGCGGCTCCTGGAGGTGGAGTCATCTCCCTGCCCCTCACATGGCCTGGTGGGGCTGGCACTGCCTTTCCCAGCACGCCCCTGCCTGCCTGGTTGGGCTCCGGGGCCTCTTTGGTTCGCCATAGGCCCGTCCAGATCGCTGGCCACCAGAAGCTCCACCAGGGGGCGCTGTGGTCCCATGTGAGCCACTCCGCGCGTTGGTTCTGCAGCTCCTGCCTGTCCCCAACTTCCTCCCTCCCTTTGCCAGACTGCCTGGCATTTTCCATCCTGTTCACTCACCCGGGGCGCTCACCTATTCCCTGGAAGGGTAGTGACCCGTGGGAACCTGCGGTCAGATGAGGCTCCCTCCAGGAGAACAGACTCTCCTTCCCTCTCCTCTTTTACCTTTTCC
The DNA here is from genome assembly GCF_002263795.3 of Bos taurus. Classification (NCBI taxonomy): domain Eukaryota; kingdom Metazoa; phylum Chordata; class Mammalia; order Artiodactyla; family Bovidae; genus Bos; species Bos taurus. Next base: position 67,094,957 of record NC_037340.1, on the reverse strand, counting down.
TTCCAAAGGATCGCTAGGGCAGAGGAGGGCGCAACCACCTTGTGAGGTGGGTTCTGTTACCCTACTTGTTATAGCTGAAGAAACGGAGTCCAGAAAGGGTGAGGAATTTGCATAAGCTCCTCTTACTGGAAGGTAGCAGGCCTGGGGTGTGAACTCAGATCTGTCCACCTCGGTTCCTACCTTCCTAGGGAAAAACAGGGTCATTTGGTTTCCCTCTGTGGCCTCTGGTCCTCCCAGTCGCACAGAAGGCCAAGGCTGAGGCCCAGAGAGGTGTGGGGACCCGCCCAAGGTCACACAGCAAGTCAGCAGCTGAAGCACCCAGGCCAAGGCCACAGAGTTGGAGGGAGTTAGGGAGGCAGGTCTATGCTGGGCAGAAGTGCAGGGAGTGGGGGGCAAGGGATCAACATCTTGGGTTTTCGCTCACCCTCTGTGGCCTCCCAGGAGCCATCTGGCAGAAGCTGCCGCCCTGTACAGCCTTGTGGATGAGCAGCTGCACGTCCTGGCCACTGTGTCCAACCACCTCCTGAGAAGGCTGGAGCTCCGTGTCCGTCTGGGCCGCCTGGAAGCTGCCATCCACCAGGTGAGAGTGGGGAAGGAGGAGGCTGGCCCAGGAACCTGAGGGTGGAGGTGGGGCTCCTGCCGCTCCAGGCCCCGCCCCAGCCAGGCGCTTTGCTCTGGTATAAAGATACCAGGTTGGCACTTCTTGGAGAGCCAGGTAGGGGTTCTTGGAGCATACAACGTGCACTCCGTAAGTGTGCTTGGTGACTGAGGACATAACTCAAGACACTGCGTTTTTTATATATGTATATAATTTTGTATATTTATTTATTTCTGGCTGTGTTAGGTCTTCATTGCTGCGCGGGTTTTTCTCTAGTTGCGGTGAGCGGGAGCTACTCTCTAGTTACGATGCACAGGTGTCTCGCGACGGTGGCTTCTCTTGTTGCTGGCTCTAGGTTTGCCGGGCTCAGTAGCTGCAGCTCCTGGGCTCTAAAGCACAGGCTCATTAGTTGTCGTGCACAGGCTTCGTTGCTCCGAAGCACGTGGGATCTTCCCCAACCAGGGATCAAACCTGTGTCTCCTGCATTGGCAGGCAGGTTCTTTACCGGTGAGCCATCAGGGAAGCCCCCCAGAAGCTGCATTTCTTAAATACCAGCTTTGTCCCAAGCCCTGGGCTGGAGCCTTTGCGACCATCACCACTTTTCAGCCTCATCCCTGACCAGCAACACAGGGAAGACTTTAGGATTTCGCCTACTCACTGATGAGGAAACGGGGTCTGGGAGACGTTATGTCACCTGCCCTTGTCGCACACCTGGGGGTCTGATCCTGGAGCCCACACCGGGCACCATCCTGTCCAACTGCCAGTGCCTAGAGCCACCACCTCCCTGCATGCTCGGGGTCGTGGAGCACAGGGTGCCCGGAGCCAGACGGCCTGGGTTCCAGTACCGGTTCCAGCACTTACTAGTGGTGTGATCTAGACAAGGTGCTTAACTATTCAGTGCCTAGATTTCCTCATCTGTTAAACGGGGGATGAAATTAGTGGCCACACGGGGCTTTGTGAGGATAAAGTAGGTGAGTATGTGCCCTTTAAGACACCCCGGAATACGAAGAGGACTCGTGGGATCGAGAGCCATTTTACCCCATCTGTCCCTCATTGAATCCTCATGTCGCCAGAATCGAGGGCGGGGGATTTCAGGCCAGGTCAGTGGGCCCCCAAATGACTGAGGACAAGACCTCAGCCTCTCACGAAATCGGGAGGCTGGCCAAGGGATATTTCCTCAGCAGTCCCTCACATCCAAACCTCCCTCCCTGCTCCAGGTCAGCCACTGGATGGAGCAGGAAGGAAGCCGGTGCCTGCAAGTGCTGACCCCCAAGGACGGAAGCTTGGACACAGTGGAGAAAGCCCACGCAGAGTTTGAGGACTTCTTCCTTCAGGCTGCGGTGCATTCCTGAGACTGAGGGACAGGATGGGAGCAGATGGAGAGGACCAGAGCAGGGTGGGGGTGGCACTGCTGGGAAAAGTTGCGAAGGTGGGGAAGTACTAGAAAGCTGCTCAAGACAGTGAGGGAAGAAGCTTGGATCACAAAGGGCTTGGCTTAGATATTGTCTCTTCCAGGAAGCTTTCCCTGACTACCAAGTCCAAAGATGACCGATCTCAGAATCCCTGACAGATTTCTTAAAATACAGATTCCAGAGTCCTACTCTAGCCCTACTGAATCAGCCTGGGAGGTGGGGGAGTCTGCCTTCTGATGTGCTGGGCCCTGGGGCCCAGGGCAATTCAGCCCCTGTTTTAACCCCCAGGGAACTTCCAGGGCAGTTTTGTTTTTTTTTTTTTTTGGAGGGTGGGTTGGAGGGGCAATGGGGAAATAGTCAGAAGGGGAACACCATGGTAACATAGATGAGAAGCCTCTAACTCAGACTCTGGAGTCAGGGAATTTTTCCAGAAGAAGGTGACACTAAGTAGAGTCTCAGTGGGCAAAGTGAACCCCGGATTCCCATTTTATAGATGAGGAAACTGAGACTCAGGAAGTCTCATATCTTGGTAGAGAGGCTGGAGCTGAGTGGACACCCTGCCCTCCCCACTCAGGCCCAATACCGCCGCGGCCTGGAGCTGTGCAAGCAGGCGGCCCAGCTGGCAGCAGCAGCCAGGGCTGGGGAGGCAGGAGGGACCGAGCTCCCGGAGCTGGCAGCCTTTGCCTTCACCCAGCGGGCCTTCCAGGCGAAGCTGACCCACTTCTACATGGCGGCCGAGCGGCAACGCACAGACCTGGAGACGCTGCTCCACCTGCACCACTTCTGCAAGAAGGTGAGCCTTCCAGCCTAGGCCTCCCACCCCTGCCCCCAGCGCCTGGGAGGAAGGGTGGGCAGGAGTGGCCAGGCGCAGTGCTAGGCTCTCTTTCATTCCACAGTCATTTCCATAGCAAAGAGAGTTAGCTGCATTTTCTGAAAGGGAAGCAAGGTTTGCAAGATGAAGTTACCCCCCTAAACCAGGTCCGGCTGATCTCTGAACCCGGTTTGTCCCACTACACAGGAGCCTCCCCGGGACACGAACTCTCAGAGGACCCTCGGAAAACATCTGCTTCTTAAGTGATGGGTTTAGGGGCACGTTGTTGTCGTTCAGTTGCTCAGTCGTGTCAGACTCTTTGTGACCTCATGGACTGCAGCACGCCAGGCTTCCCTGTCCTTCACCATCTCCCAGAGTTTGCTCAAACTCATGTCCATCAAGTCGGTGATGCCATCCAACCAGCTCATCCTCTACGCCCCCTTGTCCTCCTGCCCTCGATCTTTCCCAGCATCAGGGTCTTTTCCAGTCAGTCGGCTCTTTGCATCAGGTGTCAAAGTATTGGAGCTTCAGCTTCAGCATCAGTCCTTCCAATGAATATTCAGGGTTGATTTCCTTTAGCATTGACTGGTTTGATTTCCTTACTATCCAAGGGACTCTCAAAAGTCTTCTCCAGCACCACAGTTCAAAGACATCAATTCTTCAGCGTTCAGCCTTCTTTATGGTCCAACTCTCACATCCATACATGACTACTGGAAAAACCATAGCTTTGACTATCTGGACCTTTGTCGGCAAACTGATGTCTCTGCTTTTTAATATGCTGTCTAGGTTTGTCATTGCTTTTTGGAGCCTGGGGATTTCTGAGAATCTGAGCAAAGTCATAGACTTTCCCTCCACATGTAGACCTTTGCAGGCAACTTCATGGGGTGAGAACCAGGCTGAGAACCTTGATCTAGTCCCACCTCTCTGTTGCAGAGCTGGGGCAACAGGAGGAAGAGGGGTAATGCCTCGTGGGTTAAGGGTATCTGGAAGCTTCTCTCCCCTGTTTACTAAATTTAGCCAGTTTCATCCCCATCAACCTTCTCTGGAGAAAGCAAGCTAGCTCCAGCACTGAGGCCTTCTCACTGGCTGTTCTCTCAGGCTGGAAAACTTTTCCCCTTGACGGGCTGGCTCCTTGCCTTTGGTAAGTCTCAGCTCGTATGTCCCTTCCTCACAGAGGTCCTGCCTGAGCCCGCAGCTCCTGCCCCACCCACCACATTCTCTCTCATCACCCTGTGCTGATGACTTCATGGGGCTCTTTGCAATCAGCTTATCCTGTGGCTCCATCACCTGCTCGCCTCTCCCTTATCTGTCACTGTGAGCTGGGCTCCTCCAGCAGGGACCAGGTCCGACTGGGTCCTGGTTCTATCACGGTGCCCAGGGCAGGGTCAGCACCCAGAGGAGGCTCAGTAATTGGTCACGTGAATGGAGGAAGAGTGAGGAGTCTGGTGTAGGGAGAAGGGCTGGGGGGCGTGCAGGAGCCCAGAGTCTTTCGGAGGTCGTACAAGACAGGAGGGGATGGCCTTAACCTTCATTCCCACCTGGCCTGTCTCTCAGCATTCAGCCTGGGTGTTCAGCCCCGTTCTCCTCTCCGGCTTTGAATTTTAATCCGCACAATAAGCAGTGGGGCAAGATGGTTTCTGAGGTGCTGTCCACCTCTGTCTGGCTTGGCCTGGAATATCTGGTCCCAGACAGACAGACAGCCGGACGGCTCAGTGCTGGGCTCAGCCCCAGATGGAGAGCGTGCGGGCGGCAGCTTTGGCACTAAATAATAATAACACGATTGTACCGCTAAGGGAGATTTATGGAGCCCTTTCCCAGCCATGAGCTCAGTGTGCTTCCGCGAATATGAAGCCATTTATCTACAGACAAGTTCCTTTAATCCGCGGAAGGATGGTCTCCTCGGAGAAAATGGTTCTTCAGTCCCCACCGCCTAACGACTCGCTGTCGGCTTCTAAATTAATGGAGAGAAAGATTATGTTTTTCACGAGCTGCTGGAAATGTGTTGGCTCTTTGCGGCCTGCAGACATTTTGTGGGTGACGTGGGGGCAGGCAGAATCCCCAAAGAGGGCCTGACCAGAGTGAAGGGGCTTCCAGGCCAGGTCTGGCTGACAGTCTCCCCATGGAACTGCAAGGGTGTGGCCCCACCTGGGCCAGTTTCTCCTGTTCAAGGAGGTGCTTGCAAGATACCCTCTTGAGGCGGGACAGTTGAGTTCAAATCCCAGCTTCTCCCTGACCTGAGGCAAGTGACTTCACGTCTCTGAGCCTCAGTTTCCTCCTCTGTAAAATGGGCCACTGGTTCAGTGAGATCCTACATGAGATGCACAGAGGCTGGCAGACGGTCAGTGGTTCAATCAATATTAGCCAGTCTCCTCCCTCAGCACCACTTATAAGGGGTTCATACCCTCCGAGAATCCACATTATTCAGCTCCCCAATTTTCATGATTAGTTACCACAACCTCCACTTTATGTAGGGGGAATCTGAGCCCTAGAGAGGGTTGAGTCCTTACTGGTCCCTAAGTCTGGAAGACTGTGCCTAAAGATCTCAAGGGTGATGGGGATTGTTTCTGGTGGGTCCTTGGGGAAGAAAGAGGAATATTGTTATCAGCAGCAGCAGCAGAGAGAACCACAGCCATGCTGGGTGGGGAGGGGCCTAACATGGATTGGGCATTTTTATTAATTCTCTCTAGCTAGATTCATTATTGAAGCCTCCTCTCTGCTCAGAGGGAGTACATCCCTATCCTCACGGAAACCCCACCTCCCTCTTTTCTTGTCTCCCAGGTGACCTGGTTCCACATGGACTGTCAGGACCTGATGGCCCAGCTGAGGCTGGGCAAGGCCCAGAGGACCAGCCCTGGGGACCAGCGCCGTCTCCACCGCTACCTGCAGCGCCTGGCGTCCGAGTTTCCTGCCGAGAAGCTCACAGCCATGGGGCTGCAGGTGGCCTCGCTGAGCCGGGAGGGCCTGGGCCGGGACCTGTGGGAGGAGGCCCAGGCGAGACACGAGGACATCCAGATGCTCCTGAAGAAGGCGCTAGCCCACTGTCCGTGCCCAGCAGGTTCCCCGGCCCACCCCACGTGCCCGGAACTCAGGGGGGCGGCCACCAAGGACCAGGGCCTGAATGGGGAAGTCACTTCCAAGGGCAGATGGGACCTGCCCCTCCAGGACTCACTGGGTTCAGATCGTTCGCCCAAATCCCGTTGGCCTCCTTGGGCCCCCAGGCGTGGACAGAACAGAAATCTCCAAGCGGCCCCTCCGACCCAGGAAGCTGGCCAGGCTGTTGAGGCTGATGAAGGCAGAACCCCCCATGGGCCCTTGGACCCCGCTCCTGAGCGTTTCCTCACCACCCTCTTCTCCTGGCAGCGACTCCCCAGGCAGACTCAGATCTCCCAGCCTGCTGGGGACAGCTTCTCCTCAGAGGGGACAGGCTCACAGACGTCTCTGGAGGACTCGCCCCACACAAGTCCCCCTGCTTCCCTCTAGCTGGGAGTTCCCGTCAATCATCAGACTCCTGAGGGCGGGGTGCGGGGAGTGCTTGGGGTGGAGCCCAGCAACAGATGGGGAGCCCAGGATGATCCCTCAGAACGTAGCTACTGAGTTTGGCCCGTGCTTGGAGGATGAGAACCCGGCACCTGCTCCTGGCCCCAGGTAGCTCCGGGAAGCCCGACTCACATTCGGAATAATGAGAGCGCAGGGCAGGGCAGGACATGGGGAAGCGTGGCATTGGCTCCAAAACCCCAGAGACTCGTCGTGGAAAGAGCTGATGGTACATACCTTTCCAGAGGTCTCTGACTTAGGCGGGCCAGATGCCCGCCTGGAGTTCTGGGGTGTGCCAGCTTCCTCTTGGAACACGAGGGGCAGAGCTGCCCTCATGATGGAACCCAGGGTGGGGAGATTGGGGAGTGGTTTCTTGTCTTAGGGGCCCACAAGGAAACAAACCCTACACAAGGATTCGAGTGCACATTTCTTTGGCTTTGATCCCAGGAACTACTGGCAAAGGAGCAGGGGGAGTGAGTCTGGGAAGGGAATAAAGGGTGTGCTGTCAAGGGAATTATCGCATGTAATTTATTCGCTGGTACCGCTGGCCTCAAGCAAAGAGAATCACCTGCTGGAGGCCAGTTAGTGCACAAAAGAGGGGTAGGGAGGTGGACTCTCTGCCGCGTCTCTGTCACTTGGCTCCTCCAACCGATATGAACATCAGTCTGAAGTTCAAGGAACCCCAGAGAGGACCCCTTCCTTCTCCTGTATCTCTGTCTTCTTCCCCTCCCCAGCACAGGTCCTCAGACCCTACCATCCGCTCTCCCCACCCTAAGCCCCACCTCTCTCTAGGCACAGCCTCTGGTGTCCAGTGCCATCAGGTTTTGCTGTGGTAGGGAGCCACATCCCCAGCCAGCAGGTGGTGCGAGGAGACAGTGGGAAAAGACTCAAGAGGCTCTGAGATCAGAGCATCCAGAAGAAAGCGGGCCTTTCACAATGCCCGGAGTGACCCCGGCTGGCGCCTCCCCTGAATGTCATTATCCCAAGAGCATGTGCCTGTCTGTCCTAGGATGCCTCACCAAGGTGGCCTCTGGTAGCTTAGCCCTGGAATTTTCCTGGCTCCGGGATGAGGGTGGGGTACACGTCCTCCCACAAGATGAGGCTCTAGAAGGAGTGGGGGAGGCAGGACCGGAGAACAAACAGGGTTTCTCAAGAGCCGTCTCAGTAGAGAGAGCCGCACAAATCTCCATGCCCAAAATATCTTTGGGCATCTTCCGGGACTCAAGATTCCGTCAAGAGTGGTCTGAGGCCTCTCTGCCTGAGAACCACAAGCAGAGCTGTTCAAAGGCAGTTTCCTAGGGGATCCCACCCCAGATAATCAAAACCAGACCCGTGGGGCGGGGTAGCTGGAACTTGCATTTGTAACCAACTGCTCAGGCAACACAGTGAAGTGTGTGTGTTGTTGGGAAACACTTGGGGCTGAGACCTGAGCCGGTGCCCCCACCCCAACCCCAAGCCAGCTCTGATCTTTCATTCCAATCTCCTGCCTTCTGTCCAGACAGCCCTGAGGATGCAGGAGGCATTTGATTGCCCATCTCCATCCATGCCTGTTGCCTCAGAGTGGGGCTAAAGGCTCTTAAAATGCTGTTGCCATAGCAACAGCATCCAGCCAGTGGGGACCACAGGCAGGGAGCCAGGGTACCTGGGGTGTAAGGATGAAAACTGAGTTCTGAGAGGCTACAGCTACTGCTAGGGCTGAGAGGGGCTGAGGAGGGGTATGGATAATCCAGGAATCCTTGGGAGGGAGGGTCTCCAAAGCCGTCTCATACATCCCTCTGTCTCCAAAAAGAACCGAACCCCAACAACTTGTTTATTCACAGCAGCCCAAAGGAGAGAAAGGGGTGCAGAAATGAAATATAGTAATTAATAATAGTAAGGCTTTCTGGTGGCTTGGTAGTAAAGAATCTGCCAGCCAATGCAAGAGACACAGGTTCGACCCCTGGTCTGGGAGGATCCCACATGCCAAGACGTAGCTAAACTGGTACACCATAACTATTGAGCCTGTGCTCTAGAGCCCGGGAACTGCAACCACTGAGCTCTCATGCTACAGGTACTGAAGTCCGTGTGTCCTAGAGCCCATGATCAGCAACAAGAGAAGCCACCACAATGAGAAGCCCAAGGGCCACAATTAGAGAAAATCCTGCATGCAACAACAAAGACCCCAGCACAGCTAAAAAATAAATAAAAATTTTAAAGATGATTAATAATAATAGTTAACATTTATTCTGTGTTTTCTTTGTGTCTGGCTTGGTGCTAAGCCCTTTAAAAACTTTGCCGGCCTTGTTGAATTTTTCACAACAATCCTACGAAGCCAATATTGATTTCACCCCATTTTACTGAGGAGGAAACTGAGACTCAGAGAGGTTTGGTGATGCCTTGCCCAGTGTCACATAGCAAGTGGCAAAACTGGGACTCGACACAGCACTGATGCTTCAGACTCATCTTCAGACAAGCTGGGCTGGTTGCTAATTCTGCAGTGACCATGGGCTTTGTCTCTTCAGCAGTCCTGCTGTGCCAGGACACTGCCATGCAGCCAGGGGCTTTGGCTGGGCGGGACTTGGCCCTTTAGGTGGCACTTTCTCTGGTCTCCAAAAGCATCCAAGGCAGCGTGGCTTGGTGGTCCTTCACATGGATGGACTGGGTTCCTGCCCAGGCTCCATAAATCACAAGCTGTGAGTCTTTGGCCAGATTATGCCACCTTTCTGTGCTTTGATGTCCTCATCCTTAAAATGAGAATCACCAGACCTCAGAGGCTTGCTGTGAGTACTAAATGAGTTACTATGTGGAAGGTCCTTAGAAAGGCTCCTTAGTAAGTGCTCATTAAGTGATGTGTAGTGCTATACTCTGGCACCAAGCCAGCCCAGCCCCTGATTTCATTACCCAACAAATCAGGGAAGAAATTCCTTCAAAGGACGTCAACGGATTCCCAAAGGGTCTTTTGCTCTCTGAATCATGTGGATTCCCTGATTAGTATTCTGGATCCCCAGCTGTCTCCTGAAAGCCAAAGAGAGCTGATTGATTGACTTTGCCCTGATCTGCCCATGGAGGAGGCATGGTATGCCCCTCCACCCCAAAAGATTCTCTACTAATTCCCAAATTCTGTTCTGAGGCTGAGGAGGGGCAATGTCTCTCTGATGGCTCTCTTAAGAAAGTTTGCAGCCTGTTCTGGTGGGAAGAAAATGGGGCTGAGGAGGAACCTCAAGTCTGCCAGTGACATGACTGTGATTATCCCAGTATGATGGGAAACTCGTTGCAAGCTCCAGGAGTGGTGGGCAAGGGCTGGTAGAAGGAGCACAGCCTGGGAGTCAGGGACCTCACGTGACCCTTCCGCCCTGCTGCCTGTTGGCTGCTTTCATGACCCCAGGCAGGTTGCTTCCCCTTTTTGGCCCTCAGTTTACCCCATCTGTCCCATTGGGTCACTGAATGGATAAGGATCTTTCTCGTCTTTGGATCAGAGAGCCCAGGCTTTGAATTCAGGCTTAACTGTCTGGTGACTCTGAGCAGATGGCTGCCTCTCAGTTTTTCCCATCTGTCCAGTGGGTGTGTCAAGCCTGCTGGGCCAGGATAATAAGATCGCGGGATCCTTGAGCTCCACATTACGCCTTTTCCTCCCCAGAGGGCTGAGAAATCCAGACTGTGAAGTCTGAGAAATCCACTGGGCAGTGGCTGGAGGCACAGGTTGGACCGAGCCCAAATAGAAGTTCAGGCACTTTACAATTTACAATGTGGTGGGGGTTTTTTGTTTTTGTTTTTGTTTTTTTTGTCCATCCATTTCTGCATCCAATATTCCCTACCACCCTGAGTGCATGAAATTCACACTCTAGTATGTTTCCATTTTACAGATGAGAAGACTGAAGACTGGAGAAGAGAGGCTACTGGCCCAAGGTCACACAGCAAGGGAAAGAAGGACCAGAAAACGGGAACCACAGAATTTGGATTGAGCTCTGGTGCATGCCCACTCCAGGAGAGCAGATGTGAGCCACTCTGAGGTGGGCACCCCACACCCTCAGGTCTTCAAGTTACCCACATCAGACCAAGACAGGGCACCTGGCAGCACAGGCTGCCCTCCGGGTACAGCAATGTTCTGTTCTCTGTGAGCTGCGAACTGGCTTTCAGCCCAGGACAAACCCATCAGGCCCAAAACCCCACCCTCTCCCAGCTGCAAAATAGCTCTCTGAGGCCAGAACCAGTGGGCTCCCTGGAGAATAAACAAGTCCTCTGGCCAGGTAACAGGACCTTTGGATCCCATCCCCTGCAGTCTGGGGCATGATGGGGATTTGGGTGAACCACTGCACTTCCTCAGGCCTTATTGTCTCCATCTGTGAAATGGGGGGATTGGTCAAGACCAGAGATGGCAAGGGGGTGTCATCTGGCCTGTGGAACCCTCCCAAGTCTGCCTCCTTCTCTGAGTACCATCCATTCAGGCACCCTGGTTGGAAACCGCAAGTTGTCCTTGAACTGCCCCAGAGGCCCCAGATCCACCCTCCTCATCTCTCTCTAATCTACTTCTTTCTCTTTCCATCCTCCCATCCTCATCCCAGCCTTCATCTTCTTTCCCCTGGACAGTTGTAACAGTATCCTCAATGGTCCTCCTGCAGCCTCTTGGGCCCTTTGATCTGCCCTCCGCACAGAAGTTAGAGGGACCTTTGCAAAATGTCCCTCTAAGGGCTTCCCTAGTGGCTCAGACGGTAAAACATCTGTCTGCAATCCAGGAGACCCGGGTTTGATCCCTGGGTTGGGAAGATCCCCTGAAGAAGGAAATGGCAGCCCACTCCAGTATTCTTGCCTGGAAAATCCCATGGACCGCAGAGCCTGGTAGGCTACCATCCATGGGGTCGCAAAGAGTTGGACACGACTGAGCGACTTCACTTTCCTGCAAAATGTAAACTAATGGTAGTCCCCACTTAACACAGCCTAGTGGCATCCCATGGCACTCCGGGTAAACCCCACTATGCCCATCGCTGTGATCTACAAAGTTCTGTGTGGTCAGGCCTCTGCCCATCACTTTAGCCTCACCTCACTCCTCTATCTCCATGCTGTCTGAGTTCCAACAGCACCTACCTTCCTCTTAGTTCCTGAGCTGTTCCAAGCTCTTTCAAGTTCCCCTGGAAGCAGACCTGGCAACAAGGACTAAGATACTGGTGATTTGCTGAAGAGGAGATCATGAAATCAGGGAAAGGAGAAATAGGACAGAGAAGGGAAGCAAGCCAAGGTACAATTTCAGATCTAGCCTCAGTCTCTGCCTAATTACATGGAGATTGCTGAAGGGTATTTTCCCACTGCAGGCCTCTGCAAAAGCCTGCTGCACAAAGCAAGGCCCAGGAACCCTAGAGCAGTGCTTGCTTGGAGGGTTATAAGTGTGGGCCCATAGAAGATAATATTCTGTATTACAATACATAGCAACTTCTCACCACTAAATTATAAATTTTTTAAAGTTCAACTGAAAAATAGGGAAAGGAGGGACTTCCCTGGTGGCCCAGTGGCTAACACTCTGAGCTCCCAATGCAGGGGGCCTGGAGTCTGATCCGTGGTCAGGGCACTAGCACACGCCACAACTATGACCTGGTGAGGCCAAATAAATAAATTAAAATATTAAGGAAAAATGGGTAAAGGATATGAATAAGTTTCTCTAGATAAGATACACAAAATTACAATAAGGGCATGAAAAAAAATTCTCAACATCATTAGTCATCGAGGAAATGCAAATCAAAACCACAATGAGATATCATTTTACATTTATTAGGCTGGCTAGAATTTAAAAGTCCAGTAATGTTGGCTGGATGTGGAGAAATTGGAACCTTCATACATTGCTGGTGGAAAATGTGAAATAATGCAGATGCTTCAGGGAAAGATCTTTAAATAGTTAAACATCAAGTTATCACATGACCCAGCAATTTCCTTCCTAGGAATTATACACCCAAAAGAAATGAAATCATATGTCCACACAAACATTTCTACATGAAGGTTTAGAGCAGAATTATTCGTCATTGTTAAAAGGCAGAAGCAATCCAAATATTGGTCAACTAACAAATGGATAAACAAAATGTAGTATATTCATACCATGAGATATTATTCAGCCATAAAAAGGAATGAAGTCACTTCCGAACTTATTCTATGAAGCAAGCGTTATCTTGATACTGAAGCCAGATAAATATATCACAGGAAAAGAAAATTACAGATCAATATTACCTTATGAATAGAGATATAAAAATCCTCAACAAGATACTAGCAAACCAAAGAATATAGCACATTGAAAGAATTATACAGTGTGATCAAGTGGGATTTATCCCAGGAATGCAAGGGTAGTTAAAGATAAAACAAAATCAATCAATACAATATACCACATCAACAGAATAAAGGGAGAAAAAGCATGATCGTCTCAATTGTCTCAGAAAAGACATTTGACAAAATCCAACAGCCTTTCATGATTAAAAACAAAATAAAATAAAAACAAGAACAAAAAGAAAAAATACTACTCCGAAAATAAAAGGGAACTTATTCAACATGATAAATGAAATTCATGAAAACCCAACAACTAAAATCAAATGAATGGTGAAAGATTGAAAGCTCTCTCCCTAAGGTCAGGAGCAAAACAGGATGCCTGTTTTCACCACTGCTATTCAATATTGTACTGGCAGTTCTGGACAAGAAAATTAGATAAGAAAAACATATAAAAGAAATTAAATTAGACCGTAAAAAGAGCAATTAACCCTCCAAAAGAAAAAAAAGGCTTCCAAACTGAAAAGAGATGAGTAAAATTGTTTTTATTCACAGATGACATGATTCTGTATATAGGAAATACCAAATAATCCACAAGAAAGCTACTAGAGCTAATAAATAAATTTAACGAAGTTGTGGGTTACAAGATCAACACACAAAGATCTGTGTTTCTACACACCAGCAATGAGCAATCTGAAAAGGAAATTAAGAAAGCAATTTCATTTCCAAAAGCATCTGAAAGAATAAAACACTTAGAAATAAATTTAGCCAAGGAGATGAAAGACATCATATTCATGGGTAGGAAGGCTTAACATTGTTAAAATGTCAATACTATCCAAAGGGATCTGCAGATTCAACATAATCCCTATCAAACTTCCAACAGCCTTTTTTTGGGCAGAAACAGAAAAACTGATCCTCAAATTCATGTAAAATAGCAAGTGGTCCCCGAGTAGACAAAACAACTTGAAAAAGAAGAACAAGCTAGGGGAACTCTCAGTTTCCAATTTCAAAACTTACTACAAACCTACAGTAATCAAAAGAGTGTGGTACTACCATAAGGATGGACATCTAGACAGAGGGAATCAAAATAAACCCATACATCTACAGTCAATTGCTTTTCAGCAAGGCTGCCAAGTCCATTCAATGGGGAAAGAATGAGCTCTTAAACAAATGGTGCTGGAAAAACAGAATTTCTTCTTGTAAAAGAATGAAATTGAACCTCTTCATTTGCATAAGCTTCACAGCATATAAAAAATTAACTCAAAATGGATCAACAACCTAGATTGTAAGGGATAAAGCTGTTAAACTCTTAGGAGAAAACATAAGGGTAGACCTTCATGAGCTTGGATTTGACAATGAGTTTTTAGCTATGACACCAAAGGCATGAGCAGCAAAAGTAAAAGTTGATACATTGGATTTCATAAAAATAAAAAACTGTACATCAAAGCATATTATCAAAAAAATGAAAAGACAACGTACAGAATGGGAGAAAATATTTGCAACTCTTATATATGATGAGGGTTTAGTATCCAGAATATATACACTCTTGCAACTCAGCAAGAAAAAGGCAAGTAACTCAATTTAAAAATAGGTAAAGAACTTGAGGAGAAGGCAATGGCACCCCACTCCAGTACTCTTGCCTGGAAAATCCCATGGACGGAGTAGCCTGGTAGGCTGCAGTCCATGGGGTCGCTAAGAGTCGGACATGACTGAACAACTTCACTTTGACTTTTCACTTTCATACATTGGAGGAGGAAATGGCAACCCACTCCAGTGTTCTTGCCTGGAGAATCCCAGGGACGGGGGAGCCTAGTGGGCTGCTGTCTATGGGGTCGCACAGAGTCGGACACGACTGAAGCGACTTAGCAGCAGCAAAGAACTTGAATGAGACATTGCCCCAAAGAAGATATATAAATGGCTAACAGGTACATAAAAAGATGCTCAACATAATTAGTCATTAGGGAAATGCAAGTCAAAACCGCAAACAGATATCACCTCACACTACCAAGATGAATATAACTGGAAAAGCAGAAAACGAATATTGGTGAGGATGTAGAGAAATTGGAACACTTGTACATTGCTGGTGGGAATGCAAAATGGTGCAGCCCCTGTGGAAAACATTTTGGTGGTTCCTCAAAAAGGTAAATATAGAATGACTCAGCAATTCCACTCCTAGGTATATATCCAAAAGAATTGAAAACAGGGACTCAAACAGGTACTTGTACACCAATGGTCACAGCAGCATCATTCATAATAGCCAATAGATGGAAATGATCCAAGTGCCCATCAAAATGTGGTATATATGTACAATGGAATAGTATCCATCTGTAAAAAGAATGTTCTGATACATGCTACAGTATGGATGATCTTTGAAAACATTTTGTTAAATGGAACAAATCAGAAAAAAAAAGAACCAATATTGCATGATTTCATGAAATACCTAGAGTAGGCAAATTCACAGAGACATAAAGTAGGTTAGAGTTTATCAGGGGCTGGGAGGAGGGAGGAATAAAGAATCATTGTTTAATGGGTCTAGAACTGGCAAATCTATAGAAACAGAAAGTAGATTAGTGGTTGCTTAGGATTGGGAGTGTGGGGTGAGAGGATATGAATCCTTAAAGAGCAAAGTTTTTTGGGTTTTTTTGAGGTCATAAAAATGTTCTGAAATTAACTATGATAATGGTTGCAGGTATCTGTGAATATACTAAAAACTATTGATTTGTATACTTTAAATGGGTGAATTGCATAGTATGTGAACTATATCTCAATAAAGTTTTTTTTTCCTTTAAACAATCAAACAAACAAAAAAGCAGACAGAAGCCAAAGGAGGGATGCAGAGAAACAAACAATGATCATAGGAAATCTGGATGTAGCACTGACAATTTCTGCTTACAATCTATTTCTTGTCTCAAGGCCTGGAATGTTCTTCCCCTATCTTTTCAATTTACTAAGCCTTCTTTATCCTTCAGATATCAGCAACAGGGTCAGACTTTCCTGACTACCCTTAAGGAGTCAAAATCCCCCTTTATGCAGACCATGTAGGTCTTCTTCATATCACTAATCTCAATTGCTATTTTATTAATGCACATATCCCTCACTAAACTCCTGTGAGTTTCACAAGAACAGGAACTGAACCGGCCTGCTCAATGTACCCTAGGCACAGGGAAGGAAATCAACAAAATTTTTTAGATGAATGAATACCAACTCTGATTGATTAGTAGGGACTGTCTAGAGCACCTGGTTCTCTCAGTTAGAAGGACTTCTATGATTGATTAATGATGTCTGCCATGGATGAGTATGTGACCGAGATACTAGTGTTTGGTGCTCCTGCTTAGTCATCTGACTCTTTGTGTCCTCATGAACTGTAGCCCGCCAGGCTCCTCCGTCCATGGAATTTTCCAGACGAGAATACTGATGTGGATTGCCATTTACTACTCCAAGAGCTCTTTTGGCCCCAGGGATTGAACCCGCGTCTCCTGTGTCTGCTGCCTTAGTAGGTAGATTCTTTACCACTGATGCGCCCCCAAATTGCCATCCCTGAGCTACAAGGGCCATCCCTCAGGGTCTCCCATCAGAGGGCGCTCTAGAAACAGTCTCATCTGCCTCAGCTCCCAGGAGGAGAGTGCCGTTGTCATCCCAGCTGGCCTTGATAATCAATCACACAACCATGTGATGCCATTAGGATTTGTCAC
Source organism: Bos taurus (assembly GCF_002263795.3). Lineage (NCBI taxonomy): Eukaryota > Metazoa > Chordata > Mammalia > Artiodactyla > Bovidae > Bos > Bos taurus. Next base: position 67,078,691 of record NC_037340.1, on the reverse strand, counting down.
TGAATCACATCCAGGTGCGCCGGGCAGGAGCAAGTGGCCTCATTTGCATCTCATCTGCATGGAAATTTGCATACGCCTCCACAGCTCTGTCTCCTTGCAATTTTCAAGTTAAAATGTCATTATCACTCCTGTGAAGCCTGTTAGTTCTTGATTTCATTTTCCCTGCTCCTCTACCCAGACTCCCTCCTAAGCCTTAGACATTCAAGCCTGGGCTGGGAGAAGAAAATAGGTTTGAGCTTTGGTTCTGTTGCTGATTAACTTGTGATTTCCCTCCCCAGGCCATGTCTGTGCCACTCCTATGGGAGCTGCCTATGGGAGCTGCCCTTTAAACAGTCCCACGAGGGCTACAAATTTAGCCACTAGGACTGTCCCTGTGAAGCCTCAAATTCCCCACCTCTAAAAGCCTTTGACCTTGCTGTGCCCTCCTCCTGGAAAAGCCTTCTCCCTTGTCTTCAGGGTGAATGTCCAGGATCCCACCCTTTCAGTTCAGTTCAGTTCAATGCAGTCGCTCAGTCGTGTCCGACTCTTTGCGACCCCATGAATCGCAGCATGCCAGGCCTCCCTGTCCATCACTAACTCCCGGAGTTCACTCAGACTCACGTCCATCAAGTCAGTGATACCATCCAGCCATCTCATCCTCTGTCATCCCCTTCTCCTCCTGCCCCCAATCCTTCCCAGCATCAGAGTCTTTTCCAATGAGTCAACTCTTCGCATGAGGTGGCCAAAGTACTGGAGTTTCAGCTTTAGCATCATTCCTTCCAAAGAAATCCCAGGGCCGATCTCCTTCAGAATGGACTGGTTGGATCTCCTTGCAGTCCAAGGGACTCTCAAGAGTCTTCTCCAACACCACAGTGCAAAAGCATCAATTCTTCGGCCCTCAGCCTTCTTCACAGTCCAACTCTCACATCTATACATGACCACAGGAAAAACCATAGCCTTGACTACACGGACCTTTGTTGGCAAAGTGATGTCTCTGCTTTTGAATATGCTATCTAGGTTGGTCATAACTTTCCTTCCAAGGAGTAAGCGTCTTTTAATTTCATGGCTGCAGTCACCATCTGCAGTGATTTTGGAGCCCCAAAAAATAAAGTCTGACACTGTTTTCACTGTTTCCCCATCCATTTCCCATGAAGTGATGGGACCAGATGCCATGATCTTCGTTTTCTGAATGTTGAGCTTTAAGCCAACTTTTTCACTCCCCACTTTCACTTTCATCAAGAGGCTTTTTAGTTTCTCTTCACTTTCTGCCATAAGGGTGGTGTCATCTGCATATCTGAGGTTATTGATATTTCTCCTGGCAATCTTGATTCCAGCTTGTGTTTCTTCCAGTCCAGCATTTCTCATGATGTACTCTGCATATAAGTTAAATAAGCAGGGTGACAATATACAGCCTTGACGTACTCCTTTTCCTATTTGGAACCAGTCTGTTGTTCCATGTCCAGTTCTGACTGTTGCTTCCTGACCTGCATACAGATTTCTCAAGAGGCAGATCAGGTGGTCTGGTATTCCCATCTCTTTCAGAATTTTCCACAGTTTATTGTGATCCACACAGTCAAAGGCTTTGGCATAGTCAATAAAGCAGAAATAGATGTTTTTCTGGAACTCTCTTGCTTTTTCGATGATCCAGCAGATGTTGGCAATTTGATCTCTGGTTCCTCTGCCTTTTCTTAAACCAGCTTGAACATCAGGAAGTTCACGGTTCATATATTGCTTGGAGAATTTTGAGCATTACTTTACTAGCATGTGAGATGAGTGCAATTGTGCGGTAGTTTGAATATTCTTTGGCATTGCCTTTCTTTGGGATCGGAATGAAAACTGACCTTTCCCACCCTTTAGTTCTCAGTTTATACTGTGCTGCAGCCCTCAGTCATAAACTGATTGGCTGAAAAGATAGACATGTGACCCAAACTCACCCATAAGATTCCCTTCCCAGGATTTGGATTTGGGACTCAGAGATGCTGGGCAGTTTCTGAACTGAGTATATGTAAACGAGTTCAGAGGGCACTTGTGTCCAGCTGTATCCACAGAAAGCAGAGAAGTAGTTCTGGGGAAGGAGGGGGAGACCAAAGCTGATGGGCCCAGAGCCAGCCTCAAGAGACCCAGAGTCAGCAAAGAACAAGGCTCCCAATCCAGTCCCCACACTCAAGCGCCACCCCTGAGGCCGGGCTGCCCTGCTCGCTACTGGTTCCACCCTGTGTCTCTTTTCATGCTTCAGCAAGCTCTAGGGACTTGTATTTCTTGCGACCGAGAGGAAACAATAAGGAGATGAAATGGAAGCTTGAGGACCCCAAAAGGAACTTTCCAGGGGAAAAAATTTGATACTTGACATCTCAAAAAGAGCACGGAAGCTGTTGCGAAGATAGAAAGCAGAACTTAAAATTAACTTTCTTTTTTGATGTTTATACTGAGAAAAGGGGGCATCATAAGTTCTTTAGAAACAGGAGCTATGACTTTCTCTTTCTTTAAAAAAAAATTGTATTGAGGTATAGTTGACTTACAATATTATATGTTTCAGGTATACAACATAGCAGTTCACAATTTTTTAAGATTATGCTCCATTTACGGTTATTTTAAAATATTGGCTATATTCCCTGTGCTGTACAGTGTATCCTTGTAGCTTATTTATTTTATACACTACAGTTTGTACCTCTTAATCTCCTACCCTTATCTCGCCTCTCCCCACTTTCCTCTCCTCACTGGTAACTGCTCGTTCTCTGTATCAGAGTCCATTTCTTTTTTTGTTATATTTGGTTGTATTTTTTAGATTCCACTTATCAGTAATGTCATACAGTATTTATCTTCTGTCTGACTTAATTCACTTAGCATAATACCCTCCAAGTCAATCCATGATGTTGCAAATGGCAAGATTTCATTTTTAATGGCTGAGTAGTAGTCCATAATATATACATATTTGTATGCATGTATATATATAGACCACATTTTCTTTCTCCATTCATGTGTTAATGGATACTTATATTGCTTTCCTAGCTTTCCAATTGTAAATAATGCTACTGTGCACACTGGGGTGAATGTATGTTTTTAAATTAATCTTTTCTTTTTTTTTTTTTAAGAAATAGGAGCTATGACCTTAATCTTCCAAAAAGCTTGGATCATCACCCTGCCCAGAGTGCCCTTCCTCTTCCAGGAAGCCCACCCACATGACCCCAACCAAATCAGAAAGGCTCTCCTAAAAAAAAAGAAAAAGAAAGGCTCTCCTACATCTCTGAACCTCTCAGTCCTCAGTTTACCCTTCATGCTGAGCACTCATTCCCTTAATCTGACCTTCATTCCCTTGGGACTGTGTATAACCAGAGGGCTCCATCTGAGGCCTGAAGGTCTGCCCCTCTCAGTACCTGACACTGTTTGTTACTACTAATAAAAACTAATACAAAATGACAATGGCCTTTTATTTACTGAACATCTATTCTGTGCCAGATTTGTTACAGGTGATTTGCCTGAGTTATTGCATCATCACAACAGGTACATCAATTTTATAAAAGATAAAATTAAGGAAATCAACCCTAAATATTCATTGGAAGGACTGATGCTGAAGCTGAAGCTCCAATACTTTGGCCATCTCATGCGAAGAACTGACTCATTGGAAAAGACCCTGATGCTGGGAAAGATTAAGGGCAGGAGGAGAAGGGGGCAACAGAGGACAAAATGGTTGAATGGCATCACTGACTCAATGAACATGAGTTTGAGCAAACTCAGGGAGATAGTGATGAACAGAGAAGCCTGGTGTGCTGCAGTTCATGAGGTCTCAAGAGTCGGACATGACTTAGCGACTGAAGAACAAATGGTCAGAGAGGTTAGGTAATACATAATAGCTCACACAGCCCCTAACTGGTAAAATCAGGATGTGAACCCAGGAAGTCTCACTTCAGAATATGGGCTCTGAACCTCTCCATGTAGATTTGAATTTCCCTAGGGATGCCTGGAGAAGGCAATAGCACTCCACTCCAGTATTCTTGCCTGGAAAATCCCATGGACGGAGGAGCCTGGTGGGCTGCAGTCCATGGGGTTGCTAAGAGTCGGACATGACTGATCGACTTCGCTTTTCATTTTCATGCATTGGAGAAGGAAATGGCAACCCACTCCAGTGTTCTTGCCTGGAGAATCCCAGGGACGGGGGAGCCTGATGGGCTGCCGTCTATGGGGTCGCAGAGTTGGACATGACTGAAACAACTTAGCAGCAGCAGCAGGGATGCCCCATGACTTGAAGAGTTCTCAAAAATGTACCTGCTCCAGAAGCCTTCTGCACTAGCTTGTGGCTGATGCCTCCGTGTCTGACATTTATGCTTCTAATACTTTTGAGTTAAGTAATGATCCAACCATAGGGTAGCCAAACATTTGCCTGGGACAGTCTCAATTCGTTCCTACTGTCCCCACATAATTATTAATAGCTCTCCAAAGTGTTCCCATTTGGCCAATAAATTACATGGTCACCCTACCCATCTGGTGTATTTCAGTGAAGAACAATGCCTCCCTAAGAACAGGGGGTGGGGATGGGCAGGTCCTCGCTGTTGGAGAACAAGGCTGGGGCAGGGAGGTGGAGGCCAGGGGAGCCTCAAGGCCACTGGGATGTGGGGATGAGTCATGGGACTGTCCGCCCAGCTGAAGTCTGGGCTTGTCCCCATTCCTCTATCATTCCCACGCATCCCATTCACCCTGGGGAAGGAGCCGTGGGCAGGATGTCAGCTAGGGTCCAGCTGCAATTTCTGCTCTCCACCCTCAACTCCCCCCCAGAAAAGGGGTGACCTGGTTTCTCCTGCGGAACTCAGTTTGCCCATCTCTTCTAATGGGAGCACTTACCCTGGTTCTAATGGCCAGGAAGCTGGAATAGGATAACTGGGGATGAGATGCCTGTAAGGAACACCTGCTTTCACACACACCCCCACCCTGTGAACTCCTGTGGACATAGCCACATCTGGCTGGGACTCTTGGGATTTCCAGCTGCCAATGACCTGAGACAGGAAGCTTCAGTGAGCCTGAGCAAGGGCTGGGACTATCCCAGCATCCCCAGTGCTCTCAGGGAGGGTCACTTCCCTCCCCCTAAATGTACACTTGAGAATTTAGTGTTTCATCTCACTCAATCATTTATTTCCTATAAGTTATTTCCTCCTCTGGAAAGAGAGGATACCAGTAAGAGTCCATAGCCTTCAGGGCTGTCATAGGGTTGAAGGAGATGTATGTAATTCTCAGCCTTGGAGGGCCATGTGTGGGAGGTAGCATCATTATTAATGACCTATTTACAAGGGATTCTGAACCCCAAGAAGCCTCTGCTGGGCTACCTCCGTGGAAGGAGATGGGGCCTCAGATTTAAGTCCCAGCTCGGCCTTTGGTGAGACGCCAGGAAAGTCACTCCCTTCTGTAAGCCCTGGATTCTCCTCCAGTTGCTAGGGAAAGTATTAGATGGTGGAGGAGGTGGAAGTCTGGAATCATCTGGATCAGGGAGCCAGCGCTAATCTACCTGAATGCTGGCCTGCCTCTCATGTCTCCCCGCTGAATCTCAGCAGCCCTGATCTCAGTGATTCTTTCTCTGAAATCTGCTCATGACCCTGTGCCCCTGGGGTACTCTTGACCTCTTACAGGGGGCCTATTTCTACCATCTGCTCTCCGAGAGGCCCTATTTTCTGGGTCCAGGCCAGGATATCCCAGCTCCAGGCTTCAACCCTCAACACAAAACCACGTCCTGTGGCTCAAGGAAGGATTTTGCAGCTGGTTTCGTCTCAACGTTTCCCTATCTGCTTTGCCAACCATCCTGCAAAGCTGGGATCACTGGGGCTGTTGTGTGGGTGGAGGTTTTCTTCTTGTTTCCTTCATTGTTTGTAGGAAAAAGGCTTAGCCACTCTGCTAATATGTTTCCACTGCAGGAAGGGCCCCAAGATTAGCTCTGCAAGGAGGTCCAAGACTGAGCATGAGCCGGATTCGACCAGAAAGGTCATGATTGGGTCTGAGGGAGGGATCCGAGCAGTGTGGGCTCCAGTGACAGTGCCGACGCCGCCTTGACCCAGGGGATCCCAGGCCCAGGCCCCACTCTGGGGCCCTTACAACACGCGTGTGGGGCAGACTGCATTTCCCAAAGGCGGCTGTGACAGCCCCTACCATCTCACTTGCTTTTCTTACCACGTGACCCTGACTCTTCTATTGAGCACAGATCAGAAAAAATGCAAATCTAGGGACTTCCCTGGTGGTCTAGTAGTTAAGAACCGGCCTTCCGATGCAGGGGAAGCAGGTTTGATCCCTGGTTGGGGAACTAAGATCCCACCTGTCGAGACGCAACTCAGACAACGGACCACAACTAGAGAAGTCAGCGAGTGCCACAGTTACTGAGCCTTTGTGGTCTAAAGCCTGTGCTCTGCAACAAAAACCCAGGGCAGCCATTGTTAATGGATGCAGTGGGTCTATCGCTTAGGGTGCTTAGCCAATGGAAAGTACACACCAAGTACTTTCATTAAAGCAAAAGCACTTGTGACAAGTAAGGGGACAGGAGTTAGCTCTCAAAGTACGATCTCCCAAACAGCAAGATTAAGGAACGTTTAAGCTAAGGCTGCAAGCGTATTCATGGAAAGGCAGGTGTGACCTTCCACATAGAGGTGGAGTTTGAGACCCGCTTGCACGGTATGACAACATGGTGGTAATCCCCACCCTTGGGCTGGAGATTTTAGCGTTAGAATGATGCAAAGCTTACTCTAGGTTGTCAAAATCCAGGCAGTTAGTTGAATGAAGTCACCAGGGTCAGCAAAAGTCAGTATCATCATTCTTTAGGCTCCGGTTAGTCTGGTGGATGAGTGCTCAAGGGGGGTTGGAGCCTGCAACACCACTCAAAAATGTGCTTCAGGCTGATCTCTACCTTTGAAACAGAACCAGGAGTCTTTGTGATTGATTTTTTAAAATAATTTTATTTATTTATTTTGGGCTGTGCTGAGTCTTTATTGCTGCCTGGGCTTTTCTCTAGTTGCAATGTGCAGGCTTCTCCTTGCAGTGGCTTCTCTTGTTGCAGAGGGTGGGCTCATGGGCTCAGTAGTTGTGGCTTCTGGGCCTTAGAGCACAGGCTCAATAGTTGTGGCCAACAGGCTTAGCTACTCTGAGGCATGTGGGATCTTCCTGGATCAGGGATAGAACCCGTGTCTCCTGCACTGGCAGGCAGATTCTTTACCACTGAGCCCTATGATTGATTTTTTATCTTTGCTGAAGTTATTTCTTTCGCCTGATCACAGTTGTTTGTTCCTGCATTCTTTTTTTTTTTTTTTTTTTTGCAGAAGATCTGGTTCGATCTCTGGGTTAGGAAGATCCCCTGGAGAAGGAAATGGCAACGCACTCCAATGTTCTTGCTTGGGAAATCCCATGGACAGAGGAGCCTGGTGGGCTACAGTCCTTGGGGTCACATAGAGTCAGACATGACTGAGCAACTAACACTAACTACTGAAATCTATTCTTTGTTTCCACGTGAAGACCTATAGGAGGCTATCGTTTACCTTTCTCGAAATCATCAGTAAAGAGAACACAGAGGGGTTCTGAAATTCACATTCTGGTTCTTGAGTTTATTCAGGGCATATTACACTTTCTCTCTCTCTCTTTTCTTTTTTTTTTTTTTTGGTTAAGATTTTTTTTTAAAGTGGACCATTTTTAAAGTCTTTATTGGATTTGTTACAATATTGTTTCTGTTTTATGTTTTGTTTCCGTTTTTTTGGCCATGAGGTATGTGGGATCTTATCTCCCTGACCAGGGATCAAACTGGCACCCCCTGCATTGGAAGGCAAAGTTTTAACAATTGGATTGCCAAGGAAGTTCCTACACTTTCTCTTATTGCCTGCTATTCTGCTTCTGCAAAATATGACATAGTCTGGTTTAACCACATCCTTTCCTTATCACTGTACTTCCCTGGTGGCTCAGACGCTAAAGCGTCTGCCTACAATGCGGGAGACCTGGGTTCAGTCCCTGGGTTGGGAAGAGCTCCTGGAGAAGGAAATGGCAACCCACTCCAGTATTCTTGCCTGGAAAATCCCATGGACAGAGAAGCCTGGTAGACAACAGTCCATGGGGTTGCAAAGAGTTGGACACGACTGAGCAACTTCACTTTCACTTTTCCTTATCACTGTCTTGCTAACATCTGGGAATGCAGCCACCAGGCTACAAGGCAGCCCCAAACTATCCAGCTAGAAAGGGACCACCAGGAGGGGCCCTATGTAGGGGTTTTGGTGACCGCCCCCACTGAGCTCCTAGCTGACAGTTGGCGTCAGTCTCCAGACCTGTGAGTGAGGTTGCTTCCATGTGATTTCAGCCTCCAGCCACTGAATCACCCTCCAAGCACTTCCAGTTGACAACATGGGTCAGGACAAACTGTCCCTAATTGTGCCATGTCCAAATTCTTGGACCACAGAACCAGCAAGTATCATAAAACGCTTGTCTTCGGCCACAAAGTTTTGGGTGGTTTGTGATGCTGAGATAGTACAGGAATACTGGCCCTGCTAGAGGTTGCCCCACCCAACATCCTGAGCCCTCCCCCATGGTGTGGGTCTCATCCCCTTGCTGAACCTCACCCAGAACCTTTCCCAGAATATCCCATCCTTATTCAGATGGAGAGATGGGTTCAGGGGGATCAGGGACTTGCCTAGGGTACCACAGACCTCAGTGGCTAGCTGCCCTGCTGCAGGGGAGCTCTGATTAAACCACATCTCTTAAAGCAACTGCAAAGGACAGCTGTGGGTTTGGCCCACTGTCTGTTTTTTTGTAAATAAAGCTTTGTTATCACATAGCCATGCCCATTTATTTACATATCTCCTTTGGCTGCTTTAACCCGGCAAGGGCACAATCAAGTATGGCCCACAAAGCCTGAAACAGTTAGCAACTGATCCTTTACTGAAAGTTCAGTTCAGTTCAGTTCAGTCGCTCAGTCATGTCTGACTCTTTGCGACCCCATGAATCACAGCATGCCAGGTCTCCCTGTCCATCACCAACTCCCGGAGTTTACTCAAACTCATGTTCATCGAGTCGATGATGCCATCCAGCCATCTCATCCTCTGTCGTCCCCTTCTCCTCCTGCCCTCAATCCCTCCCAGCTGAAAGTTAGCCTTCCTTAAAGCCCTGAGAAAGCTGCTGCCCCTCCCAGAAGCTCAAACCTCCCCAAGGTATGAAATGGAAAACTTTCAACTGAAAGTTTAACCCCAAGAGACCTGGGTGCTAATCTCCTCCTCCTCTCCAGACCTTACTTTTTTCTTTAACAAAAGAGAGCAATTATCTGTTCCTGCCTCTGATAGTGCAGGAAGGATGCAGGAAGTAAGGAAGGTAAAGACCCTCAGTCTATGAGCCTGTAGCCTACAAGCCTGTGGGCTCAGTCTTGTGAGCACCTCCCTTCCACCCAGACAAGTTTCTGGATGAAGGGGAGGAGCACGAATGGAGCTGGAGCCCCCAGAGAAATTAGTTCTTCTGGCCCCAGTGGCTTCACCTCATTTGTGATGTTAATTGCATAGATTTGCATAATGTGCTCACTGAGTTGTTATTTTACTTGCACATTTAAATCATTTAATCATCTGTCTTCCTCCCCACCCCCGTAATCTTGAAATGTCAAGATGAGGAGGGGGAGGTGAAAGAAAGACAGAGGAATGTGAGTCTCTAGGTTTCTTTCCCTGACTGTGTCTCTGTCTCTCTTTCTTTCTCTCTGTCACATAAACATACATACACTCTCACCCTGACAAAGCGCACTCCCAAACGCAACTCTGATGTTTAACACTCTCCATCTCCATCACTGGACTCCCATCACACTACTTCTTGCTCTCCCTGATTCATCCCTGCCTTCGGACCTTGGCACGTGCCTTCTCCTCTGTGTGGTACCCTTTCTCCAGATATCCACAGTTTCCACTTTTGCTTTATTCAGTTCTTGCCTCCTCAGGGAATTCTTCCTTGACCTTCTTGTCTTATTTAGTAGCTTCTATCCTTTTTGCATTTTTCTGCAAAGCACTTGTTACCACTCGACATTGTGGTACATTCTTTTGTCAACTCATTTACAGAATGTGAAGTTCACAAAGGCAAGGCTTTTGTTTTTATTTTCCTGCTTGGTTTTTGTCTACTGCTGTCTCTCTAAATGCCTAGAACAGTGCCTGGCACATAGTAGGTATGCAGTAAATATTTGTGAAATTCATGAATACACAGTGAAGGTTTAAAAGCCCTAAAAGGATAAGATGTAATGACTATACAGTCACAAGCTGTCCAAGGCACTGTCAACTCTGAGTCCAGGACCCAGGTTTGCTATCCCTGAGGTCAGGCTTTCTCCAGAAATGGAGCTGTTTCTGAAAGAGCCCTTGAAGCAATGACCCCAGGTCAGCATCCCCTGGGGACTGACATTTCCTGGGCAAGCAAGCATAGCTGTCTAGGGCCTGAGTCCAGGGAGTCTGAACTGGCAGCCTTTGGGGGAAATGGGCAGTTGTTTCACAACCCTAAGCGTCACATGTGGCAGAATTCAGCAGTCAGACTGATAAGCACAGAGGTCACAGAGGGCACAAGGAAGAAGGCGTGGGTCGCAGAGTGAGAGGTCATTGAGAGTCCTGAGAAAGCTGCTGTTCTCACTGCTCAGTGAGTGTTTTGAGCCGGGGATCAGAGCTGGAAATTCAAGCCTCCTCTGCACCATTGTGCAGATGAGGAAACTGAGGCTCAGCCCAGGGAACTGGCTTGTTCAAGTGTCCTGAACAAGACCCATCTCCCAAGAGGAAAGGCTCTGATCCCACTGCCTGTATTGTGCCCCTTCCTCCTTCAGATCCTCCTTAGGCATCCCTTCCTCCAGGAAGCCCTCCTTGATACCCTTGGTTTAGGTCAAGTTCCTCTGTTCTCAGAGAGTAACACTCTCTCCCTTCCAGGTCCACATCTCTTCAGTGACAATCTGGCATTTGCGTCCCCAGCCAGGCTCTAACCTCCAACAGGGCAGGGACCATGCAGGGCTGTTCCAGTCATCCCTGTTGCCAGAGCCTAACACACAGTGGTTGTGTCACAGGGATTCGATGACTGTTGGTTGATTGAACGCACACAGCACGTGCAGAGGTGTGGACAGAGCAGGAGCATTTTGTAGGTGACAAGGAGCCCACAGGGACTGGCCCAGAGGCTGGGATGGTAGCTCAGAAACTCTCAGGATATGCTCTGCCCACATCCTCAGATCCCTTTTCTGCTTCCTGCACACCAGCTTCTGGTCCACACTCATTTCCACAGCCATTACCTGGGTCTCTGTCCTGGGCTGCCTCAGGCTGCCAGAAGCCCCATTTCTTGTGTCTGGGAGGGAGTTGGAAGAGCCTGGAAGAAACTGACCAGCTTTCAACTTCCAATCTCTGATGAGTGTCCTTGGTCCTGACCCTGGCATACTCACAGCATCCTCTTTCCCTTGTCTGGGTCAGAGCATGTGTCAGGGTACTCAGAGACAAAAGCATCAGAGATCTGCATGGTTTCCCCAAGCCTTACTTTAGGATGACTGGCTTTCTGGCTGTTATTTAAAGAAGCTGCACTCTCCCGCTCCTCCAGGCCTTTGAACCTGCTGTTTTCCTTTGCCTGCCCAGCAAACTCCTACACATCCTTCAAAGCCCAGCTCCAATGTCACCTCCTGCTGGAAGTCTTCCCTGACCATGCTCTTCCCCCAGGTAAGGTTTGGTGATTTCTCTGGGCACTGACTCAGAGTCTCCTGTTCCTGACCCAACATAGAGCTGGCCACATACGTGCCTTTTGGTAACTGCCTCTTTTCTAGTCTGCCTCCAGGAGAACTGGAACTGGTTTGCTCATCACTGAATCCCAAATGCCCAGCATAGGGTTTGGAATACAGTAGGTGGTCGAACAACTGTTTGGTAAATGAATGAATGAAGACATCAAGCCACTCCTGGATTTATCATGTAAGTATGTAGCTCAAGGGTCAGGATCGGCAGTGGATCCAACTGCTCATTGTGGGGTTTTCTGGTTTGGGGTTTCATTTCATGTTGGTTTGTTCTTTTCTAAGGAAGTGATTTCAGTCCCAAGGGGCCCTGTCTTAACTCTCTCATGACTGGGAAATTGTGGGCCTTGGCATCATGGGAGCATTTGGCAGGTCCTGGGGGAGCTACTGATGCCCTTCCCTTTGGGGATTTCACATACACACTGCCCCCCCACACCCCTGCCCCCTGCCCCACCCAGGTTCTTCCTGCCTCCTTGGGGAGGCCCTGGGCTGTGTAGAGAGCTGGGCTCAAGAGTCCGACACATGTCTACTTTGCTGGCTCACTGACCTTGGGTAAGTCACATCCACACTCACTGCCTCAGTCTCCCCAGTGGATAAATGGGCATCTTAGAAGTCTGTGTGGGCCTTCGGGGTCTCCTCTCCCTGTCCCATGGCCCTGGGGAAAACGAAGGGCCAAGACATGTCTAGGGAGACAACAGGAGTCTGTTTTCAGAAGAGGAAGCCAGAGCTCAAGGCAGGGCTGGGAGCCTCAAACTCTTGGGGCTGAACGTCCTGCCAACCACAGCCTCAGCCTCGGGGAGGGCGGCCTTGCCACCAGGCCCCCAGCAGGGCTGGGCAAGCTGAGCTGGCAGAGAGGGAGGAGGCTTGTTTTTCAGTGCCTGGACTTCCCTGGGGGAGGCTCCTCCTTAGCCTCAGGGCTCAGCCCAGTCCCTGGCACAGCCAAGCCTCAGCTGGGGCGGGAGTTACCAGGGGGCGACCCTGGCCTGGCCAGGCTCAACTTTGGCATTTCCTGCTTTTCAGCCTCGACGTATCTTCCCTGGAGGCCACCCTCAGGAGCCTGGTTCTCTTAGGCCAGAGACTAGTAGCTGTGAGGGCCAAGGGGTCTGCCTGTAGCAGTGACCGTAGGGCTTGACCAGGGTGAGATCTCTGGAAAAGTATAGCATGTTGGTGAAGAGCCTTTTGGCCGCTTTTGCAAATCCTAGCTCTGCCTTCTAATTTTGCTGGGCCTCAGTTTACCCATCTTTAAAATGGGACTAAGAATAGTGTCCATATCTTGGAGTTGCTAAGAAGCTTGGATAAGTGAGGGTATACTCACTTGGCACACAGCCAAGGCTCTATAATAAGTTTGTACTTAGGTTCAGAGACCTGTGGGAGACCCAAAGTCCAGACCCTTTCTTGAAAGTCTAGTTCATGGGGGCCTGAGCAATGCCAAAGAGATGAGCAGCAGGACAGACAGGGAGAGTGTCCCAGGAGGGAGAGAAGAGAACAGAGGGAGACTCCCGGGCAAGGCAGAACATGGAGAAGGTGGAGGACTGGGGGGATGGAGCGCTTTACTGTAGGTTAAGAGACCCTGAGGGTGTGTGCATGTTGTAGGGGTAGGTGGAGGTGAGGGCGATGACCTGGACTGGGGTCAGGAGCGCCGGGGAGCCAGTTCTACCCTGTGTTGCTTGGTGACATAGGAAAGCCATTGCCCAGTTGTAAGTTCTGGATTTCTTGGAGGCTGGGAGCTAGAACCATCTGGTCTTGAGAATTGCTTCCAGTGCAACTGATGGGTTGAGGCTAAATCTCAGAAACCCAACTCAAGGTGCGCGCGCCGGGTCGGGCTCGGGCCCTGGGGACCCTTGGCGTTCCTGGGCCGGGGGCGGGCCGGGGGCGCGGGGCGCGGGGGCTGGACGCCGGGCCGGTGGAATGGACGGCGGGCTGAAAATATTAAAGAAAAAAAAAAAAGAAACCCAACTCAAAAGCCCGTTGGACTCTGAGTCAGTGGCAGGAAGACACAGTTCTAAGCCTCACCCTGATTATCTTCCTTCCCACGCAGAAAGGACCTTCTGCTCACTTTACGGATGAGGAAACAGACTCAGCAGCTGACTAACTTCTCACCTTTTAGCAGCAGGAATGGGTTCCAGAGCTCTTTCGCATCCACAGCCCACTTAAATAAAGTGTCTGTCTGTTACCCTGAGACTTTCCCACAGCGGTAAAGAATCCGCCTGCCAATACAGGAGATGCAGATTCGATCCCTGGGTCAGGAAGAACCCCTGGTGGAGGAAATGGTAACCCACTCCCGTATTCTTGTCTGGGAAATTCCATGAACAGAGGAACCTGGTGGGCTACAGTCCATGGGGTCACAAAAGAGTCAGACACGACTTAAGGACTAGACAACTACAGCAGCAGCAACTGTTACCATATCACGTGACGACAACTGAGTGGATGTTCACACACCAGAGAGGGTAGGGTTGGGATGTGTTAAGTGTTAGTCACTCAGTTGTGTCCAACTCTTTTGTGAAGCCATAGACTGTGGCCCGCCAGGCTCCTCTGTCCGTGGAATTTCCCAGGCAAGAATACTGGAGTGGGTTGCCGTTTCCTTCTCCGGGAGATCTTTCCAACTCAGGGATCAAATCCAGGTTTCCCACATTGCAGGCAGATTCTTTACCATCTGAACCACCAAGGAAGCCCATGATGTTAGATACAGGCCACCCTCAAGTATTTAGAACTCAGGCTGGACATTTCAGAAAGAAAGCACATACCATCGAGCGGGGCTGGACCTGAGGCACAAAAAGAGACAGGTGGGAGATGAGGCCCGTGTATTTAGGAGCCAAGTAAAGAAAGAAAACAATCAGGGGAGGAGGGATGGATATTCCAGATACAGACACTGATTTTTTTTTTTTTTTGACAGCATAGTGTCCCACGTGGGATCTTAGTTCCCCGACCAAGGATTGAACAGTGGAAGCACATAACCCTAACCACTGGACCACCAGGGAAGTCCCAGATGCCAATTTTCTATGAAGATATCATCACCAATTCAAGTGCATGCCGTCGGAGTCAAGTGCTTCTCTGGGAGAGACAGCAGGGGTTATTTATTCAATGACGATCAACTTGATGTTTCCACTTGAGGCAACTCAAACTTCCCAGGTCCCAAACCAAACTTTTGCTCTAGGCTACCGGTCCAGCTCCTCCCACAGCCATCCCATTGTAGACAGTAACAACTGCCTCCTTCCTTAGTCAAAATCCTTGTGATAATTTTCTTTTTCTTTTTAGCTGCCCCACATGGCATGCGAGATCCTAGATCCCCGACCAGGGATTGAACCCATGTCCTCTGCAGTGGAAATGCAGAGTCTTAACCATGGGACTGCCAGGGAAGTCCCACCTGGAATCCTCTCTGATGCTTGTCTCTCAATCTGTTAGCAAATCTTATTGGCACTACTTCAAGATACATCCAAATAAGGACTTTTCCGGTTCTTCAGTGGTTAGTACTCTGTGCTTCCATTGCAGGGAAACAGGTTCAATCCCTGGTTGGGGGAACTTTGACCCTGCAAGCTGCATGGCACAGCCAAAAATAAAAAGAGATATATCCACAGGTATTACCACCTGCCCAACTGCCAACGTCATCGCTCACCTGGATGACTGAGGCAGTCCTCTCATGCAGCCGCTCCTCCCACACACAGAATCCAGAACACCCTGTTAAAACCTAAGTCAAATCACTTGTCTGCTCAAATACCTTCATTGTCTCTCATCTCATCCAGAGTAAAAGACAATGTCTTTGGAATGTTCTAGAAGGTCCTCCTTGCTGGCTCTTTACAATAGCCCTGGGAGGTGAGCAAGGGAGGAGAAATAGCTTTCACTTTACAGAAGGGAAACAGAGGGCTGAAGGATGGCGATGCTGCTTGGGCCACCCGTCGCAGGGCTGTGTCCGCCAGTCTGTCCTGGATGCCTGAGAAGGCAGCTGCTGGTGTCTAATCTCGTGAGCACTCATCCCACACACTCCATGGAGTGCTGGCCCCCTGCCCATCCTCCAGAGACAAGCCAGATGCCAAAATAGACTTGTGGACACTTTGCCCTTGGCTGGGAGAGGCCCCTGGATTCCACCCCTTTTTAGGCCAGCTCGGAGCAGTGCATGGTCCACCCTCGGCTTCTGAGTAGCCATCAGAGGAATGTAAATCTCCTGGAGCCTGGAGTGGGTCAGTTCTGGGGAAACCAGCTGTACCCCAGCTGGGACTATCAGTTGCCGAATGACCTTGGGCAAGTCAGTTTTCTGTTCTCACTTGTGCTCCTTCTGCTCTTATGAAGTTCCAGCATTTAAGCATTCTACTTAAGAACAAGCTGATGCAATGTGGGCTGCATCCTATGAGACCAACAAATAACCAGCAGCCAGAAAATATCAGATGTCAGCTCCCCGCTGGCCTGAGCAAAAGTCTAAAATGGACTGTCATAGGGTTCTGTCCCAGCTCCATCCTGTTTGACTGTCTATCCATCATTTTAAGGTGGACAGATAGCCCTTTCCAGGGTATCTGGGAAGGGGGAGGGGCAACAGGACGCTGGGTATCAGAACTAGGGAGTCCAAAGACTTTGATCAACAGGAACAATGGGCTGACTATACGAAGATGAAATATAATAAGAGTGAATATCAACTCCTGTACTTGAACCCAAATGCCAACAAATGCATTTGGGATGAAGACAAAATTGCGATGAAGTTGATTTAAGTCAGTAGTTCTCTAGCGGGGCATTTAACATACTCACAGGGTCATTTTGGGCTGTCACACACAACTGGGGGCCCTAGTGACATTTAGGGACAAGGACCAGGGATTCTGGGCATCTCACTATGCATGAAACAGGCTCAGCCTGTTGGAAATTGCCCTGCATCCTTCACAAATTTCAAACGCCCATCTGGTGAAAACTCAAGACAAATATAGATAGATCAAGCTTTAGTGCATTACAATACTGAAAGCTTTTCATGAGCTGTCACACGAAAAACTCAATGACTTAGGAGAAGGTTGTTATTGACAGGAAAGCATAAATGGAATAAAGACATTAATTTAATTATTGAATAATTTTCTCTTTCTGCAGTCTGTCTGGTCAATGTATTAGACCATCACTGATTACATATTGAGAGGAAAAGGTTCCAAGGCATGGATGATGTTACTGCAAAAAAAAGTGAAACCAACTGTAAATATTTAATAGAAGAGATATGTAACTCATAATCCATTATGTACACATAATCCTTTTTTTTTTTACAAGTTTAGAGCCAAATATTAATAAATTAGAGATGGATGAAATCTGAATTTATTTAAGGATGGTTGCTTTGAATTTATGTTGTGAAAATTTAACATTAAGATGATTTACTCGGAGGTAACCTATCATTTTTCAGTCTTACTCAGAAATTGTCTTCATGGAAGCACCACGAGGTTTCTTGACAGCATTGATTGGAAAACTTCCTTTTGTGATCCACCTGCTAATCCCTAATGAGGGATGCTGTAGCAAAGGACTTTTTTCTTTTAAAGTCCTGAAGGCAGAATGCACCTGTCTGTTGAGGAATGGGATTCTAAAGAAGGTTTTCCGTGTGGCCACACCATTCCCCTGTCCTGTGCCAGCAGTCAGTTCAGTTCAGTCGCTCAGTCGTGTCTGACTCTTCGTGACCCATGGACTGCAGCACGCCAGGCCTCCCTGTCCATCACCAACTCCCGGAATTTACTCAAACTCATGTCCATTGAGTCGGTGATACCATCCAACCATCTCATCTTCTGTCGTCCCCTTCTCCTCCCGCCCTCAATCTTTCCCAGCATCAGGGTCTTTTCAAATGAGTCAGTTCTTCACATCAGGTGGCCATAAAACGGAAATTATTTATCACTACACTTGGCTTCCCTTGTGGCTCAGACGGTAAAGAATCTGCCTGTGGAAAAAAAAAAAAAAAAGAATCTGCCTGTAACATAGGAGACTCAGGTTCAATCCCTGGGTTGGAAAGATCCCCTGGAGAAGGGAATGGCAACACACTTCAGTATTCTTGCCTAGAGAATTCCATGGACAGAGGATCCTGGCAGGCTATAGTCCGCGGTGTCGCAGAGTCGGACACGACTGAGTGACTAAAACTTTCACACTCAAATGCTCACCTTCCTTTCCTCTACCTGTCTTGGCATGTTCTCCTTACTCCAGTGAAGGTTATGTCTCTTTCTCTTATCTTACACAAATGAGGTGGGTCTGTTGTGTCTTGCTCTAACAACTGTTTTGATTTTAATTTTCACCTGTGCCTCCTGCCCTGTCATTTTCCTGCACTGCTTATGTATCATGGCGTCTGATCTGTAATGTCCTTGGAATCCAAACTTATTCATTACGAGTAGATATGGGTTATTATGTCTTTTGGGGTGGTTGTTCCCAAGAACATATGGAGTTACACATAATTTTATTGTAAATGACTTCCCTTTTATACCTCCTTTATATTACAGACTAGGCATTCTATTGACATATACATGTTTCTGTAGATTATCCTTCATGAATTTCATTTTGGAAAACAAAATGCAAGGAAGCATAAGATATTTGCTATGAAAAAGGGGCTTTGGCAATTACAGTTTTGTGTTTATAGCCGACTAGAATTGTTACAAGTTTTCACTGATAAACATGTGTAAGAATGTTGCTAATGGCACATTCCTGATAATCCCAAACTAGAAACAATGGAATATCTATCAGAGCTGGATGGATACATAAACTGAGGTGAGCCACACAATGGAATCCTCCCGAGCAAAAACAACAAGCTCTTTACAAGAATAGGCAACAATGCAGATGAATCTTAACTAAAAACTGGATGAGAGAAGCCAGAGACAACAGGGATTGTCCTGAGCAAAGGCTATTTCTATAAAGTCCTCAAACCAGCCCTATCTGATGCTATTAGAAGTCGGTATACCATACATATTAGTATGGATTAATCTATGCTATTAAAAGTCAGGATAATGGTTACCTCTGGGGAGTCAGTGATTGGTTGGAAGCACAGGGAGGACGATGGTTGTGTCCTGTGTTATCATCTGTCGTGTTCAGTTTGTGAAAATTCATCAAGCCTTTATGTCCACTTTCTGTGTATATGCTTGTATTAAGAATTTTCCAGAGAAAGAGAACCAACAGGATATATAAATACATGTATCAGTTCAGTTCAGT
This sequence comes from Bos taurus, assembly GCF_002263795.3. NCBI lineage: Eukaryota > Metazoa > Chordata > Mammalia > Artiodactyla > Bovidae > Bos > Bos taurus. The sequence goes on along the minus strand of NC_037340.1, from coordinate 67,059,865 downwards.
TCAGTCGCTCAGTCGTGTCTGAATCTTTGCGACTCCATGAATCGCAGCACACCAGGCCTCCCTGTCCGTCACCAACTCCTGGAGTTCACTCAGACTCACGTCCATCGAGTCAGTGATGCCATCCAGCCATCTCATCCTCTGTCGTCCCCTTCTCCTCCTTCCCCCAATCCCTCCCAGCATCAGAGTCTTTTCCAATGAGTCAACTCTTCACATGAGGTGGCCAAGGTACTGGAGTTTCAGCTTTAGCATCATTCCTTCCAAAGAAATTCAGGGCTGATTCCCTTCAGAATGGACTGGTTGGATCTCCTTGCAATCCAAGGGACTCTCAAGCGTCTTCTCCAACACCACAGTTCAAAAGCATCAATTCTTTGGCGTTCAGCCTTCTTCACAGTCCAACTCTCACATCCATACATGACCACAGGAAAAACCATAGGCTTGACTACACGGACCTTTGTTGGCAAAGTGATGTCTCTGCTTTTGAATATGCTATCTAGGTTGGTTGTAACTTTCCTTCCAAGGAGTAAGCATCTTTTAATTTCATGGCTGCAGTCACCATCTGCAGTGATTTTGGAGCCCCAAAAAATAAAGTCTGACACTGTTTTCACTGTTTCCCCATCCATTTCCCATGACGTGATGGAACCGGATGCCATGATCTTCATTTTCTGAATGTTGAGCTTTAAGCCAACTTTTTCACTCCCCACTTTCACTTTCATCAAGAGGCTTTTTAGTTCCTCTTCACTTTCTGCCATAAGGGTGGTGTCATCTGCATATCCGAGGTTATTGATATTTCTCCTGGCAATCTTGATTCCAGCTTGTGTTTCTTCCAGTCCAGCGTTTCTCATGATGTACTCTGCATATAAGTTAAATAAGCAGGGTGACAATATACAGCCTTGACGTACTCCTTTTCCTATTTGGAACCAGTCTGTTGTTCCATGTCCAGTTCTGACTGTTGCTTCCTGACCTGTATACAGATTTCTCAAGAACAGGTCAGGTGGTCTGGTATTCCCATCTCTTTCAGAATTTTCCACAGTTTCTTGTGATCCACACAGTCAAAGGCTTTGGCAGAGTCAATAAAGCAGAAATAGATGTATTTCTGGAACTCTCTTGCTTTTTCCATGATCCAGTGGATGTTGGCCATTTGATCTCTGGTTCCTCTACCTTTTCTAAAACCAATATATATATATACACACATTTATATGTATGTATGTTTGTATGCATATAATTTGGGGTAGTATTTTAAGGAATTGATTCATATAGTTGTGGAGGCTGGCAAGTCCTTTGTCTGCAGGGGAGGCTGGCAGACTGCAGACCCAGAGAAGAACCGATGTTGCAATTCATGTCCAAAGGCCATCTGCTGGTAGAATTATAATTCTCTCTTTCTTGGGGAAGGTCAGTTGTTTTCTATTAAAGGCTTCAACTGATTAAACAAAACTGACGGGGAAGCCTGGTGGGCTGCCATCTATGGGGTCGCACAGAGTCGGACACAACTGAAGTGAATTAGCAGCAGTAGCAGCAGCACCCACGTTATGGAGAATAATCTGCTTTGTCCAAGGTCTATTGATTTAACTGTTAATCTCATCTAAAAAATATCCTCACAGAAACATCTGGAATGTTTGGTTAAATACTTAGATACTGTGGGTCAGCCAGGTTGACACATAACAATGCTTTATGTCAATAAAAAGCTATTAAGGGAGGAGTGTCTCTGGACTGACAGGGTTGAGAGCCACCAATTTAGCTGAAGTTCATAAGGAAATCCACAGTAAGTTACAATCACCGGAGAACCAGTTCTACATTAAACTGCATGCATGGGAGTATTGTACCTAGATCAAGGGAGTTGATTCATTCAGTTTCTCTCTTTCTCGCTCTCTCTGCTGATTAGTCATCACTTGGAGAGTTTTGGTCATTCCTAGAGGCTACACTTTCATAGTGACCCAGGTTGTCATTGGAATGTTGTAGCCAAGAGAGTAGCTGAAGGAAAATGATTGGCATGTAAAAGGGACATGATTCATGCAACAAAATGAGTCTTAAAAAAATGGGTGAGTCCTTATCTTGATAAAGGGCATCTATGAAAAACTCACAGCCAACCTCCTACTTACTGGCAGAAGACTAGATGTTTTCCCTCTAAGACCAGGAACAAGAAAATCATCTCTCCTTCCTATTTCTACTCAAGATTGTACTGGAGATGCCAACCAGAGCAATCAGTTAAGAAAATAAAATAAAAGACATCAGACTGGAAAGAAGTAAACTATATCTATTTGTAGAAGACCTAATTTTATATAGAGAAAATCCTAAAGGAACTAACTAACTAGAAAATTATTAGAACTAATGAGGCTAGAAAGGTTGCAGTATACAAGATCATTACAAAAAGACCTATTATATTTTTATACCCTAGCAATGAACATATGAAATGAAATTAGGAAAACAATTACAAGAGTATCAAAAGAATTAAATATTTAGGAGTACATTTAACAGAAGATGTACAAGACTTGTATACTGAAAACTACAAAACATTGTTGAAAGAAGTGAAAGAAGATCTAAATAAATGGAGAGATATCCCATGTTTATGGACCAGAACACTTAATATTGTTAAAACGGCAATACCCTCCAAATTGATCCACAGATTCAGTGCAATCTCTATCAAAATTCCAGCTGGCCTTTTTTTATTTAGCAGAGGATGATAAGATGATCCTGAATTTCATATGAAATTGCAAGGTACACCAAATACTGAAAACAGTCTTGAGAAAGAAGAACTAAGTTGGAGGATTCACACTTGCCAATTTCAAAACTAACTACAAATCTACAGTAATCAAGACAATGTTTTCTGGCATTAAGAACATAGAGATAGATCAAGAGAAGAGAACTGAACGTCCAGAAATAAGCTCTTACATTTATGGTCAATTGATTTTCAACAAGGATGCCAAGACTATTCAGTGGGGGAAAGAAATCCTTCAAAAAATGATGCTGGACAACTGGATATCCACATGCAGACCATACCTAAAAATTAACTCAATGGATCATATATCTAAACATAAGAGTTAAAACTATAAAGCTGTTAGGAGAAAATACTGGCATAAACGTTCATGACCTTGAGTTAGGCAAAGCCTTTTTAGATATAACACCAAAATTACAAATGGCAAAAACAAAAAGGATAAATAAGGCCTCATCACAATTAAAAATTTTGTGCTGCAGGGACTTCCCTGGTGGCGCAGTAGATAAGAATCTGCCTGCCAACGCAGAGAACAAGAGTAGGATCCCAGTCTGGGAATATTCCACATGCCTCGGAGTGACTAAGCCTGTGCACCACAAGTACTGCATGCCCTGGAGCCTGTGCTCTGCAACGAGAGAGGCCACAATGATGAGAAGCCTGAGCACCACAATGAAGAGGAGCCCAGCTCGCCACAACTAGAGAAAGCCCATACAAAGCAAGACACAGTACAGCCCAAAACATAAGAATAAGTAAACAAAACCAAACTTTTGTGCTGCAGTTTCATCAAAAAGACAACCCAATAATGGGAGAACATATTTGCAAATCATATGTAGTATAAGGGATTCGTATCTAGAATATATAAATAACCTTAACAACTATATAAATAATGAAAAGTTTTTAAATGGGCTAAGGATCTGAATGGGTTTCCCAGGTGGTGCTAGTGGTAAAGAACCCACCTGCCAACACAGGAGGATCTGAATAGACATTTCTCCAAAGAAGATATACAGGTGACCAATAAGCACATAAGAAGACATTTGGCATCATTAGTCACTGCTGCTGCTGCTGCTGCTAAGTCGCTTCAGTCATGTCTGACTCTGTGCTAGGGAAATGTAAATCAAAACCATGATAGCCACTAGAGTGTTTATAATAAACAAAGAGACAACATTAAGTGCTGGGGAGAATGTGGAGAAAACAGAAATTCAGACGTTGCTAATGGGGATGTAAAATAGTGCTACAACTTTGGCAGTCTCTCAAAAAACTATACAAGAGTTACTGTGTAATTCAGCAATTGCACTTCTAAGTCTATACCCAAGAAAAATTAAAACATGTGCTCAGTCACTCAGTCATGTCTGATTCTTGTGACCCTTTGGACTGTAGCCCATCAGGCTTCTCTGTCCATGGGGTTCTCCAGGCAAGAATACTGGAGTGGGTTTCCATTTCCTCTTCCAGGAAATTAAAACATACATCCACACAAAAACATGCACACAAATGTTCACAGCTGCATTCTTCACAATAACTTAAAACTAGAAACAACCCCACTGTCCATCAACTGATAAATGGCATCTCCACTAATGGAATATGACCGGGCAATAAAAAGCAACAGAATTTTGATGCTATATATGCTACAACATGGACAAACTTTGAAATTATAATGCTAAGTCAAAGAGCCCAGTGAAAAAGATCACATATTGTATGATCCTATTTGTAGGACATGTCCAAAATGGGCAAATCCATAGAGACAAAAAGTAGATAAGTGGTTGCCTGGGATGAGAAGGAGGGTAAAGAATAACTGCCAATGGGTATGGAGCTTCTTTTGGGGGGGAATGTTCTACTATTAGATTGTGATGTTGGATGCACTACTCTGAATATATTAAAAGCCATGAAACTGTGCACTTTAAATGAATGAGTTTTATTGTATATTAATTATATCTCAATGAAACTATTTAAACCAAAAATGGGTCCTTGATTCCATGATTAGAAATTTATGCTAAGGCAATCACTGCCAACAGACTGAAAAGAGTAGTTTGCATGATTCAGAGTTCAGTTGCAAGAAACAGAAACCACATTTTCTATTCCTAGTGAAGACTTAATAAGGGAAGTTGGGTTCTTTCAAAATTATTGAAAGACCTAGAGAGTGGGATGTGCTTCCAGGAGTGACTCTCATAAATCACCACTGTACTGCTGACCTGTGGGAGCTGCTGCCTCTACCACTTCCTGGAAGTGTTGTCGTAACTGTTGTCTTCAGAAATTTGTCGCTGTGGGGAATTTCCTGGCCGTCTAGTGGTTAAGACTCTGTACTTCCACTGCATGGGGCACAGGTTCAATCTCTGGTCGGGGAACTAAGATCCCACAAGCCATGTGGCATGGCCAAAACTTTTTTAATGGAAAAAAAACTGTCACTTCAGTTTTAATTTAGGGATCAGATGTGCTGATGCCCCCTCACCACCTCTTGACACCATGAGCTGGTGGCAACACTAAGACCACAGCTGTAGAAAATCTTAACGCCTTCACCACCAGCAGTAAACAGCCAAAGCAGGAAGATAACCTAGACATTGTTCTGCCTTTAGAATCTCACACAGTTCAGTTCAGTCGCTCAGTCGCCTCTGACTCTTTGCAACCCCATGGATTGTAGCACACCAGGCCACCCTGTCCATTGCCAACTCGTGGAGTTTACTCAGACTCATGTCCATTGAGTCGGTGATGCCATCCAGCCATCACATCCTCTGTCATCCCCTTCTCCTCCCGCCTTCAATCTTTCCCAGCATCAGGGTCTTTTCCAGTGAGTCAGCTCTTTGCATCAGGTGGCCAAAGTATTGGAGTTTCAGCTTCAACATCAGTCCTTCCAATGAATATTCAGGACTGATTTCCTTTAGGATGGACTGGTTAGATCTCCTTGCAGTCCAAGGTACTCTCAAGAGTCTTCTCCAACACCACAGTTCAAAAGCATTAATTCTTCGGTGCTCAGCTTTCTTTATAGTCCAACTCTCACATCCATATATGACAACTGAAAAAACCATAGCTTTAACTAGATGGACCTTTGTTGGCAAAGTAATTAATGTCTCTGCTTTTTAATATGCTGTCTGATTGGTCATAACTTTTCTTCCAAGGAGCAAGCATATTTTAATTTCATGGCTGCAGTCACCATCTACAGTGATTTTGGAGCCTCACACATGTGCATCCAATGGATATGAACAAATAGGTCTCCAAACTTTAGCTGCAAGGGAGTCTAGGAAGGAACATCAAAAGAAGTTGAAATGAATGTCTAAATGAATTATAATAAATGTCTGCAGTGATGACCACTGTTTGCAATAGTGAAAACATGGAGAAAAAACTAAATGTGCAACAATAGGGGTTTGATAAAGTAGGCTTCATCTATTTTATGAAATTCTGTTGTAGAAATACCTCTTGTGACCTGAAACATGTCAGACATACAGTGAAAAAAGGCAGGTGTCAGAGTAGTACTTATCAGCACCTGTCACGACTTTAGGAACCACATATGTTTTGTCCTCCTGTGTATCCCACTGGCTGGCACATGTTGGCACAAAGTAGGTACTCAATAAACATTTGTTGGACCATGAAAAGTAATTCCATTTTTAGAAGTTAAATCCAAAATAAGAAGTTAAATGCACACTTATATACATTTATATACATGTAGGTAAAGAATCTGCCTAAAATACAGGAGACTCAGTTTCTATATCTGGTTCAGGAAGATCCCCTGTGAGGAGGGAAAGGCAACCCATTGCAGTATTCTTGCCTGAGAAATTCCATGGACAGAACAGCCTGGTGGGCTATAGTTCATGCAGTCACAAAGAGTCAGACACGACTGAGTGACTGAGCACACACATATATACACGTATACTTAAATATGGTATAACCAGCCTGAAAGAAATACAGCAAAATGTTAATAATTATCTCCAGAGATAATATTTGAAATGACTTTTACTTTCCTCTTTTGGCTTTTCTGTATTTTATAAATTTTGGAGAGTGAACATGCATTAATATCAATTAAGGGGAAAAAAATCACAGATGTTCTGCTAAAGCCACAGAAAAGAAATATGCCTGCCTCATTTCTCTGTCTCCCACAGGGTCTGACACAGAGGTGGACCCAAATCTACATGTGGTGACCAAGTGACTGTACCTCTATTTTCTGCCTGAGTGGTTTCTGGATCTTTCTCAAGCAGCTGGAAGGTAGAATTGAGCTTTTAGGATAATCCTGACTCTAACATAGTATGCTTCTTCCAGCTAAAACTGGCAGAGTTCCAAAGCCATGTGCCCATCTCCCCAAGAGCCAGTCCTGAGTTTTGCAGAGGCTGTGTCAGAGTGAGGTCATGTTCAAGGGTCTTTAAAGGACTCAATCAATGACTCAGTCCTGCCCCTCCCATGCATCCGGCAGGTCCTGGAGCCATTAATGCTTTGGCTTGCCAAGTCAGCAAGCAGACCTGACATCCCTGCTACCAGCTGGGCTCAGCCAGGTAAGGTCTCGGGAACTAGAAGAGGGGTCTCTGTACTTCTCCAGGGCTGTCCCTCGATATTATGAGAAGTCCGTCAGTGGATGGTTTTCACTACTTTCACTTACACAGCTGTTGAGGTCTTAGTTCACATTAAGAGGAGCACAGGAAAGTGAATGTACTAGTGCCTCTGAACTGTATGGTTAAATATGGTTAGAATAGTATGTTTTATGTTATGTAACTTACATCACAATAAAGACAAAATTAGGGCTTCCCTGGTGGTCCGGTGGTTAAGAATCCTTCTTAACAATTGCAATGCAGGGGACACCGATTTGATCCCTGGTCCAGGAAGATCCCACATGCCGTGAAGCAATTAAGCCCATGCCCCACAACTACTAAGCCTATGTTCTAGAGCCTGTGCTCTGCAACAGGAGAGAACACCACAATGAGAAGCTCTCACACCACAACTGAAGAGTAGCCCCTGCTCGCCACAACTGGAGAAAGCCCTTGCGCAGCAACGAAGACCCAGTGCAGCCAAAAACACATAAATAAATAATTTTTCATTAAAAAAAAAAAAAAGAAGAAGTATAGGGACCTGAATGAGAAAAGTGAGAATCCAGTTAGCTCTGTGTATCCCAGAGTCACATTTGGACTAATCACGTAAATTATTTTAAAAAGTTGTTTTTCCAAACTTTCCCTAGTTTTTCCAACTAACAGCAACCTTCTGCCTCACACTTTTTGCCATGGTCAGGAAACCTGGTCATGACTGGCCTCCTTCCTCCTTAGGAAGTGAGGGCTGGAGGACGTCCCAGAATGTTTGATAGTCAGCACCAGCCATCACTTCATTTATTTTTTTAGATTAATTTTTGTTGGAGTATAGTTGATTTACAATGTTATGTTAGTTTCTGCTGTATAGCAAAGGCTCCTCCGTTCATGGAATTTTCCAGGCAAGAGTACTGGAGTGGGGTGCCATTGCCTTCTCCAATCAGCTATAGAAATACATAAATCCTCTCTTTTTAAGATTCTTTTCCCATACAGGTCATTAGAGAGTACTGAGTAGGTTCCCTGTGCCATACAGTAGGTTCCTATTAGTTATCTATTTTATATATAATCATGTATGTATGCCAATTCCAGTCTCCCAGTTTATTACCCGCCCCCCACCCCACCATTCTCCATTGGTAACCATAAATTTGTTTCCTACATCTAAAAATATGGAACGCTTCACAAATTTGTGCTGCATCCTTGCTCAGGAGCCATGATAATCTCCTCTATATCATTTTAATTTTAATATATGTGCTGCTGAAGTGAGCACCATCTCTTCATTTATCATACCCATTAACCAGATGAAAAAACTGAAGCTCCCAAGGGGAAGGGACATGGTTAGGGTCACACATCTGAGAAGGAACTTGTAAGAAGGGGGCTCCCATATGCACCATTGTCTTTGGAGACTATGAAGGGCAGGACCAAAGAAGAGAAATGGAGAGAGAGATGTCACAGAAGGATGGGACTTCATCCTATTGGGAACAGCTTACCTCACAGGCCATGCAAGCACACCCAATGTCCCAGTCTCAGAATCAGCTCACCTACAGAGACAAGGTGGGAGAAAATGCTTCTCCTGGCCAACTGTGGGCAACACATTTTGACCTCAATTTGTTAATCTTTAAAATAAGGTCCAGAGATCATGACAATCACTTAGTTTAAGCTCTAAAATTCCATGGTTAATGATTAGATCATTATCTTTCCCCAACTCAGCCCTAATCACACCACTCCACTGTTTAAAAGCTTTCCCATGACTCCCTATGGGCTAAGCTGAGCCTGGAATTGAAGGCTGGCTGTGGTCTGGGGCCCACCATGTTTTCCAGCCTTAACATTCCCTCCAAACATCCCTAAACTCCACTCACACTATTTGACATTCCATTCCCATGAATTCTCCACAGTTTTTCTCACCCCTATGACTTTGCCCCTATATGCACCGATAGGTTCCTTTTGCAGCAAATGCTCTTCTTCATGGTATTTGCCGACAACCTCCTACTCATACTGCAAAACCCAGATTGTGTTACCTCTTTCATGAAGCCTGCCCTGATCTACCACATGGGGAGAGTCTCTCTCCCAGCTGGGTTCCGTCAGGCCCCAAGCTTTCCTCCACCGCAATCCTGAACACAGTATATGGGAAGTAATATTTACATAGTGAGTGTCTTGTAGCCTATTTCTCCCACTCACTTGAGAATTCTTTAATGGCAGGAACTGTGTCTTATTCATGATTCACCACATAGTAGGTACTCGATAAATATTCAATAAATAAATTATCCAATAGGTAATCTCTTTAAAAAAAAAACAACCACAGCTTTATCTCGAATGCTTTATGGGTCTCAAAACAACATGAACCCTCTCTTGACCTCAGGATCCCTAATTATATAATGAAAAGGCTAAACTGGTTTGTTTCTCAGGACATGACCTCTCTCTCCCCACAAGCTGTGAAGAATCAGCGTCCCCAGTGACGTTGTCCATCTCTTAAGAACTAAGGAGGAAATTGAGACAGAAGAGAGTTAAGTAATCTCCAAGTTTTTGCAGCAACCAATGTGTAGGGGCCAAATCTTTACCCCTTCCTTCATTGAGTTTCCTACAAGCCCACCATTCAGATGTAGCAAAGCCTTCTCAGGCACCCACATTGTGCCCAGGTCTCCACACCAGGGAAGAGCATGTCAGGCAGAGGGAATAGCCAGTGCAAAAACTCTTAGCTGGGAGCATGCCTGGTGAGCTAAAGGGGTGGTGGGGAGGCCAGCATGGTGAGAGCCAAGTGAGCAGGAAGGGAACAGGGTGGGGGATGGAAAGCACAGGTCCACAAACAGAGTGAGCACTGAGCGAATGATGGCCACACATATGCTGACGTATCAGTAGCAGCCATCATCAGCACATGCGGCCCTGGAAGTAAGATGGGAAGGACAAGCACAAAGAATAGAAGACAAAGGCACGGAGGTGCAAACAGGGCCCCCCCACCTCCTCCCTAGCCTGGGCTTCCATCCTCTCCCACCTGGACTCTGACACCAGCCTCTTCTTTGAGCTCCCCACATGAGAACTGGCCCTTCGACAGGGGAAAGGTATTTTGCAAAAAGCATGGGTTTTAGAGCTGGGCAGACCTGGTCCTGGGCAAATGCATCAGTTTCGCCCTCCCCAGTAAAAGGCGGAGGGGAGCTGTGTGGCTCTGAAAGGCTTTAATAAAAGGTGGCTTTAATGGGAGGTGGCTGAGCTGGTGTTTGCTGCTCCCTGTGAACCTGGGAGGGAGGGCTGATGAAGGTCAAAGTCCTGCTGACCTCTGCCTCCTCAGGGCACCACAACAGATTCTCTGCCCAAACTCCAGCAATGCAGTCCCAGTGGGTCTGAGCTGCTGGTCTAGAACGATGCACCTTTTCTAGGCCTGCTGGATGGCAGCTGAGAAGGGGCGCCACGTGGAGGTGGTCCACTGTGTTCAGCTGGAGGGATGCGTCAGAAGATGGAGCTGGGATCCACAGGGAAGGGGCAGACCAAGTGTGAAGCCACCCACCAGCCCCAGGGTCCACCCCAGCTCTGGAATGTCCACCCAGTGACCGTGGGTGCTCAGTGAACCTTGTTGCCCTCTCACAACCTCACTCTTCTCATCTGGCAATTGGGGGATGGAGCCATTCATCATGCAGACAGAGAATTATGGAAGAGAAGGACAACTTAGGGTCTTTGTAGGGCCAGATGGGGCTGCAAACAAACCAATGAAGAGCAAGTACATGCAGAAGGCTCCTCCCTACAGGGCCAGCACGCAGTGGATGCACAAGATGCTAGCATCCCCCTCTCACCCACACCCCAGAGCTGACCTATGGGAACAGATGGCACTTGAAGCCCCTAAAAATAACGAGTCATTAAAACAGCCAAGGCTTGTATGGCTCCCACTGTGCCCTATGCTGTCCCATGCAATAGTGCATTTATTCTCAAGTCTGGGAGACTGGAACTCTCAGTCTCTCATTATTTGGGTGAGAAAATTGAGGTGAAGTTACATGTAACATGAAGTTACATGCATGACCTGTGTGCGGGCCTGTGCTTTCCATCCACCACTTTCGTTCCCTTCCTGCTCACTCCGCTCCCACTACGCTGGCCTCCCTGCCACCCCTTTAGCTCACCAGGCATGCTCCCAGCTAACAGCATGTGGCTGTTGTACCTGGAAGGCCTCCATCTCTCTGCCTCTGGGTTTCCGGAGAGGCCTGGGTACCACCCAGGGAGGATGAGGATCTGAGAAGAAGGCGGGTTGAGGCATCAGCCTCTTCCCTCTTCTTACCTCTCCATCCCCCAGCAAGGCCAAAAGCCCAACTGCCACTTGGGAAAGGACAGGGTTAATCTAATTTGAGCCTCCAGACCGTGTTCAAGGTGATTCATTTTATTCTTAAAAAAAAAAAAAAAACCGTCAACCTGTCAGGTCTTGTTTAGAAACCTGAACATTCTGAAAATATTGACAAAGAGAGGGGGCTGCACCCAGGAGAAGATTCTCAGCGAGAGGGGTGATGTTAATCCAATGTGACAGGGGTATTTTTTTTCTCAGGCCAGGAAAGCAGAGAGTGCAAATTGCTCTGCTGGGGGTCAGCCAGGCAGGGTGCAAGCTCAGGAAGCCATCTGTGGGGGGTGATGTGTGTGGGGGGGTGTGCTGGGCTCCCCTCCCCCACCAGCTCCATTTCCCAGGAATGGTTTATCAGACAGCTCTATCTTATTAATAGTCATAGCGTGTTGAAACCAGTGAATCTGGAGCATCAGAAATTCATTGTTGGTCCAATCTTGTCATTTCTCCAGTGGACAAACTGAGGTCGGAGTAAAGGGGTGAAGCATTTATTCTACCGACTGTCAGCCAATCAATATGAGTTAGAACCCTCATTATGAAGCTGTTCTCCCACCAAGGTGACCAGGGATTTAGAAAGGCAGCTATGACTCCCTTTAGGACTTTGATTTGGATTCAAATCCTTGCTCTGTGGTTCAACGCAGGTTATTTAGGCTCTCTGAGCCTCGATTTCCCCAGTAAAATGAGGACAATAATCCCTAAATCCCTTAGAGTCGTTTGGAGAATTTAATAAGATAAATGTCCGTTTCAGTCTTTGGTTATATGAATAGACACAGACTCAGGGGAGCTTAACAGTTTACAAGAAAAAAAAATCAATTGGAAGGACATGGGGATGGCTTACAGGTATTTACACAAAAGAAGTGAAAATATATGTCCACACAAAGAACTGTAGCTCTGTATTTATAGCAGCTCTATCCATAATCACCCAGAGCAACTCAAATGTCCTTCAACTGGTTAACGCAGAAATAAACTGTGATGTGTTCATTCAATGGAATACTTACTACTCAGCAACACAAAGGGAGGAACTGCGGGCACTTGCAACAATTGGATGAATCTCAAATGCACTGTGTTAAATGAGAGAAACCAGACTCAAAAGGGTATCTATTGTCTGATTTCACTTACATGACATCCAGAAAAGACAAAAAATAGGAACAGTAATCAGTTAGCGGCTGCCAGGCACAGAGGAAGTGGGGAGAGAATTGCCAGGAAAAGGGCAGGAGGGAAATTTGGAGGCTGTTGGAGACGCTCTAAGTCACAATTGTGATGTAGTAACAGGACAGTACATGATTGTCAGCTCATTGAACTGTGTACGCAAAAAGGCGAAATGGAATGCACGTATAAATTGCAACTCAATAAATCTGACTTTTAAAAGTCAAACAAAAGCTAAAAAGCCGAGCTTCAGAAAAGACAAAACGTGAAGTAGTTTTAGGAACGAACCAGCGAATTTTACCATCATTTAGAACTTGTATCAGAGTTGGAAGATGCCAAGTCCCAGAAGAGCTTCTGATTGGCTGAGTTTGGGTCCCAGGCCTGCACTTAACTAGAGTTGGGCCGGGCCATTTGATTGACAGCCCCATCAAGCCCACAGAAAAGGGCAGTTTTCCCAGAAGCAAACAAGCTGTATCTACCAAGAGGGCTCCAACTGCAGAGGCCTATAGCCTAGGGGTTTATTATCCTAGACACTGAGCTCTGTCTTTGTAGGAACGTGGCCAAAGCTTCCATCTTCTGTGACGATGGGACATGGTGCTGGCAGACTACCCTCAGATATGAAAGTTGGGTTTCAGACTGACTGGGTCAAGCTGAGGGCTGCTTCAGACCTACAAGCACTGGGTTCAGACAACCACTTGAGTGGCTCATCAAGCAGGCGGGAGAAACAAGTGGTTTGTTAAAGCCACACAAGTGTTCAATAAAGCCGGACAAGCTCAGCCTCTGCCCTAGAGAGTCATTTATTTCCATGAAAGAAAGTGTGTTTGACCAAATCGGGTGTGTCAGACAGACACAACCAATGACTCAGTCTAAGTAGGGGAGAAGCAGGGTAATGCTACAGAATGCAGTGGTTCATCTCCCAGGCCTCTGCAGCCACAAATGGCCATGGTGGCTTAGCCAGGCTCCCACACCAAGGCTGAACTCCCCTGGCATGAAGTTCCAGCCATATGGATTCCAAGTATGCACTCTGGAGCACTTGCTCTGCCCCTTCTGAGCTAGGTGGCCTTGGGCAAGTCACTTTACCTCTCTGACCCTCCTTTTAACACAGGAAAGGATTTTTCAAGCACTTTCTTAGATTTCACTGGGATTATGTGCTCCAGAAACATTTAAAGACATAAACAGGATTGGGAAGTAAACAGAAACTCAGTGTACCCTTTTCAAAATTCCAAATTTCAGATGTGGGAACGTTTGCGTATTTCGTCTTTACTCATGTGCTGTGGTCATGGGTTTGGTTTTGTAAGATTGTGCCAATATTGACAAAAGTTGTTGTTGTTTTTTAATGGACTGATAGTGGATTATTTTTTAGGCAAATTTCTTTTCTTTTTTCCCCCTCAGTCTGTATTTCTTTCTACCTATTAGAATTTCTTTTGCAGTATTTCCATTTTTATAAAAACTCAATTCTAAATGTAAACAGGTTATTCTTTTCCTCTTGAAAAGTTAAGCTTTAATTACCAAAGTGATACATAAAAATACTTCTCCACTTAAAAATTTTATCACCTTCCAGGGGATACTGAAATTACCTTTAATCACCACTTGGTGTTTAGTCACTAAGTCGTATTTGATTCTTTTGTGAATCAATTAGATTCACCAGGCTCTTCTTTCTGCACATGGGATTTTCCAGGCGAGAATACCAGAGTGGATTGCCATTTCCTTATCCAGGAGATCTTCCTGACTCAGGGATCAAACCCTCATCTCCTGCACTGCAGGCAGATTCTTTGCCACTGAGCCACCTGGGAAGCCTTTAATTACCGCTACCGCCCCCTAATTATGGTCCTAATACTCCTCCCATCACCGTCAGCAATTTGGAGAGAAATTTTCCAAACCTTCTTCTGTGTACTTCTGTTTACATATTTTACATATGTTTACTTATTATTTTCATAGGAAATGAATAGTCTTATGGAATCACATCCTAGTTAATGTCCTGCAATTTGCTTTCTTTGCTCAACGATGTGACTTGGAATTACTTTCATGTCCATACACAGAGGACTACCTCTTCTGGTTTTTAATTGTTGTATAATATTCCTCAGTTCAGTTCAGTCACTCAGTCGTGTCCGACTCTTTGCGACCCCATGAATCGCAGCACGCCAGGCCTCCCTGTCCATCACCAACTCCCAGAGTTCACTCAGACTCATGTCCATCGAGTCAGTGATGCCATCCAGCCATCTCATCCTCTGTCGTCCCCTTCTCCTCCTGCCCCCAATCCCTCCCAGCATCAGAGTCTTTTCCAATGAGTCAACTCTTCGCATGAGGTGGCCAAAGTACTGGAGTTTCAGCTTTAGCATCATTCCTTCCAAAGAAATCCCAGGGCCGATCTCCTTTAGAATGGACTGGTTGGATCTCCTTGCACTCCAAGGGACTCTCAAGAGTATTCTCCAACACCATAGTTCAAAAGCATCAATTCTTCGGCGCTCAGCTTTCTTCACAGTCCAACTCTCATATCCATACATGACCACAGGAAAAACCATAGCCTTGACTAGATGGACCTTCCTAAGCATGGCTTGTTTATCCATCCCTTTTTGCTGGGCACTTAGGTTGTGGCTGGTTTCACCATAACGAATAATGCTATAACGACCCTCCCTGTACAGGCCCTTTGGGCACAAGTGCAAGTATTTCTGTTAGGTTTAATTCGAAAATGGGACAATATTTGCAAAGGCTTCCAGAGTTTTATCCTTACTTTATGTTTTTTTTAAATCCACTGCCATTTTTATTTATTTGGCTGCACTGGATCATAATTGCAGCATGTGAGATCTAGTTCCCCAACCAGGGATCAAACCCGGGGCCCCCCGCGTTGGGAATGTGGAGTCTTAGCCACTAGACCACCAGGGAAGTCACTCTACTGCCATATTAAAAAGCCATGTTGTTGGGACATAATTTACTCCCCAGAAAATTCTTCCATTTATAATGTTCAATTCACTGGTTTTTAGTATAGTCACATATTTGTGCAACCATCACCACAATCTAATTCTAGAACATTTCCTTCACTCCCCCCCAAAGAAACCCTGTACCCATTATTATCCACTCTTCCATTCCCCACTCCTCCCTTCAGTCCCTGACAACTACGCTCCCACTTTCCCTTTCTATGGACTTGTCTGTCCTGTCCATCTCCTGTAAGTGGAATCATACTCTATGTAGACATCTGTGATTGACTTCTTTTCCCTGAGTGTGATGGTTTGGAAGTTCACCCATGTTGTAGACACATCACTACTTCATTTTCTTAATTGTCAGATAATCAGTCACCCATTTCTGAGTGTTTATTCTCTACCAGACATGGTGTTAGTCCTCACAGAAAGCCTGAGAAGAAGTAAGCATGATTATTATCATACCCATTTTTACAGATGAGGAAACTAGGGCTTGGAAGTGCTATGACTTAGCCAAGATCACAGGGGAAAGTATTGGTTTGCCCAAAAATTTCTTTGAGTTTTCCTATAACATCTTATAGAAAACCTGAACGATTTTTTTTTTTGTTGTTGTTGCCAACCCAATAACTGGCAGAGCTGGCTGTGAACCCAGGTCTGTGGAGCTCCCACATACATCTGTGTCCTTCTAGCTGAACGTCAGTGCTGTGAAAAGAAGCAGGGAGGGAGTGAAAAGTGTCTCAAGGGCTCCATGGGCAGATCATAAAGTCCCTTTTACTCATAGGCTGCCTGCCTCTGGGTCACTGTCATGACCAATGATGATGGCCCCATGAGGCTGGACTATTAACCCAGTTCCAAATGCCCCCAGACCTTACCAACGTCAGAGCTCTCTTGTCTACTTGTGCAGCTTTTCTGACGTCTCCCTCTCTCTCAGCACTTCCCACCTCTAGTGTTTCTTCTCCCCAGTCCTAATGTCTCAGTGTCTAACCTTTAGGGGCTGTTGTACAGTAAGGGTGTTACATCTTTGTTAGGACTGTATGTCAACTAAGTGATCACTGGTTGTGAGTAAGGGTCTGAGATGGATTTTCCCATGGGTAAGGCAAGTCTTGCTGCCTGAAATGAACAGGGCTCGACTCTCCAAAAATCCTAAAACCCTCCATTCCCTGGGGTGTCTGGAGAGTTAAGAACTGCAACCACACAATGGTGACAATAATAGGATCGGCTTACTCTCCTTGGGAGGGGCTGTCACTACTTTGGGCCTTCTCCTCGGAGTCCAGCGGGCTGCGGCGGGGGAGGGGAGGGGTTGTCCCATTTTATAGGAGATTAAGACTTGAGGTTGCACAGCCAATAAAGGAGGGAGAGAGGGCTGGAGCATGGCACTCTTGGACCCTGTGTCAGCCCCTGCCACACCAACTCACCCTGATTCCATCACGCAAGTCTCAAGTTTCACCCCATTCTCGGTTTCAACTGATGTCCAATTGCCAAGTTAAATAAAAGCAACTTTCTGCCTTTCCAAAATTGAAAGGAGAGGTACAGGTCAAGACTTATTGTTCTATAGGGTTTGGAGGCCCTACCTTGACTCTGCCCTAACTTGCTGTGTGATCTTCAGAAAGTTATCTGCACTCTCTGAGGCTCAGCAGTGGGTCTCTCTGCTCCTAGGATCGTAGGAGATATGATTGGAGAGTAAGTTGGGCCCAGACCTCTTGTCTCTGGTGGAGGCAACAAGAACTGAAAGATGCCTCAGAATCATGTCCTTGCCCCAGGCAACCAGCACCACAGGTCCTGCCAACCAAGGCTCTAAGCTAACCATTGGAGCCTGCCCCAGCGCCCCACTGCTCCCCCTTCTCTCTGTCTCTCTCTGAAGCAGGTCACTTGTTCATTCAACAAACATCTATTGAGCAGCCACCAGGAGTCTGGTGGGTGGTGGGAGACAGACACACACACATGAATCCTTATACAAGGCATATACTAGCTGTGCCCTGTGGGTGCTGGGCATGAAGGAAGGAAAGCCTGCTTGGGAGCATGGAAAGCCTGGTGAAGCTGATAGGTGAAGAGGGATGGCATCTCAGATGGCACAACTTGCGTCCAGGCCTGGAGGTAGATAACTTCAGGATGCATTTGGAGGGGTTCTGGTGGGGCTGGAGGGTGCAAATGTGGGAGACGCAACTGGAGGCTAAGAAGGGCCAGACCTACAGGGCCTCGACTTTTTAGCAGGAGTGGGACAAGCTCAGATCACTTCTCAGAAGGCTCCCCTTGGCTCCACACCTCCTCCCATCCTCCCATCAGCCCCCTGAGGTCTTGGTGGTAATTCCTGCTTTCACAGAAATTGCAGTTTCAGAGAAATGAACTAAAGGGTCCATGGTCTCCAGAGCTTAAGAGGCAGAGTTGGGGCCAAGACCCTATGCTGGGGGCCAGGGACCGTGGGGAGTGGGGGACACATTGTAAGGGTGGAGCTGAGGACCATGGCCAGGTCAGCTTTTCCATCCGCAAAATGGACATACTGGGAGGGCCCTCCCCAGTCAGGTGTCCTGCTCTCTGCTCCCCATGGCCTGGGACACCCAGGTTCTGCCTTAGAGAGGCCACCCACCCACTCCCTCTCAAAGGGCTGAAAAGGTCATGCCTGCCCCCTTCACATTTTCCCCAAGGCCCCTGTCCTGATGTCCCTACCTCAGCCCCTCCCAGCTCAGGGGAGTCTGGCCCTGCCTGCTCTGGGCTTTAAGCTAGACGCTGCTCATCCATCATTAGTCACCAGCTGGTAGAAAAGCTGAGACTATGTCCTATGGTGGTCCCACCCACTACTCCCCAGCCCTCCCTCCACTCCCAACTCAGCCAGCCAAGAGGATCTCTGGTCTAGGGGTCCCTGGTCCTTAGGGAAGAGCTGAGTTCAGCCAGGGCTTGGGAGCCTGACAGGCAATTTCCCCAACCTCTCTGAACCTTAATTTCTTCCCTTCTTTCCTTCTTCCTTTTACTCTGATTCATCCTCACACCACCCATCCCCATTGCTACCCTATGCCATAGACATTTATTGAACGTCTACAATACACCAGACACCATGGGTCACAGTCACGGACCACAGCCCTTAGAGGTCTCACTTGCCAAGAGCTTTAAGACTAAACATGACCCAGGCCCCTGAGGCCCCACTCCTAGGTGGGTGGGAATGGAGGGTGGAGGGGTGGGATAGGACTGACCTCTGAACCCTGGAAAAGCCAGTAGAGGCTTTTGAACCAAGCCCAGGTTTCACGTCCCCACTTACTGACTGTGATCTCAAGCAAGTCACTTCATCTTTCTGAGCCCCCGTTTTCTCATTTAATAAAGGACAAAAATCATATTGTGAGTTTTAAATGAGACATCTGGCTGGTAATGGATTATTTTGAAGTTCTAAAAATTCACCTTTGTCTCCACCTCGAGACCTGGAAATCCTTACGGAATGAAGGACTGATCCCTCGAAAGGGGAGTTTAGGCCTCAGTCAGTGACCCTGGGAACTGGGAGTTCTTCTAAGTAACCCTCACCAAATAGTCTACGTTGTTTGCAACCTGCTTCACCTACACACGTCAGAATCTCCTTTTGTGGGGAAAGGGGGATCCTCTCTATTTTCTTTTTGGCTGCACTGGGTCCTCGTTGCGCACGGGCTTTCTCTAGTTAAGGGGAGCAGAGGCTATGGCTTCTCTCGTTGCAGAGCATGGACTCTGTGTGTGGGCTCAGTAGTTGCAGTGCCCAGGCTTAGTTGTTCCTCAACATGTGGGATCGTCCCAGATCAGGGAAGATAAAACCCCTGTCCCCTGCACTGGCAGGCGGATTCTTAACCACTGGACCAAGCAGGGAAGTCCTGGAGTCCTGACTCTTGATGACATCATCATAAAAAATTTTTAGGTGATATTGAGCACTTACTATGTGCCCCCCCGTTGCACAGATGCTATCTTTAATTCCCAAGAATGGTGACTCTTATTATACCCATTTCAGAGATGAGGAAATTGAGGCTTAGAGATAATTTCTAGTAATTTACCCAGGATCATACAGTCAAGATGACCTCAACTGTGCCCTGCCCTGCACTTCCCCTGCAAGGGATGATGAAAGACCCCTTCCTGCTCTGTCTTGGACCTTGAGCCCATAACTATGCCCCCTGGACCTCAGTTTCCCCCTCAGTAAAATGCTTTTGAATTTTTGACTTGCCCAATGAGATAAGACAAGGCAACATTTCCCAGGCCTCCTGAACAGATGCGAAAATGGGGTCCCAGAGTGAGGCAAAGGCCCCCTGGTCAATAAGCCTGGAATTCAGGTTTTTGGGCCCAGCCTGGGTTCTAGTCTTTATTTACCACTTCTTGGAAGTCAGTTCTGGGATTGCTCAAGGCCCTGCATCACGTAGGTGGTCACAGTTCTACAGAATCGGGCAGAGGAAGGAAGAGGAGGTGCCTGTCTGGGTCAGGAACAGATATGGGCCTGTGCCAAGCCCCAAGCCAGGCCCCAGGAACAACCTGATGGGCATTCTAATAAGATTCCAGTCCATTCCTTCCCTCCAGGGAGCTCCTAGGTAGGGACAATAAAGAAAGATGAGTACCACGTGGAGAAGAACATGTCATTTTCAAATGGAAAAGAATGAACAAAGGCAAAATTCATCCATTTCTTTGGGGCAAGGCTGGCTGTTATAGAAACATTTAACCTACAGCCTTCCTTCTGCAGAGCCTGACTGTCCCCAGGCCTCCTGTCTCTCTTTGGGGTCCCTGTCCCTCAGGGCCAGGTTTCTGGGACACATGGCATTTTTGCTCCAAAACTCAGACATTCCATTTATCTAGTGCTCACCAGGTACTAGTTGCCCAACCTTAGTCATTTTGGTTGAATCTTATGCCAGGCCTGAGAGGGAGGAATTCTCGCCCCCATTTTGCAAAGGAGGAAACCTAAAATACCTGGAGACCTAAAACGCCTGCCCGTGGCTCCATAGTGGGATCTCAGACCCTGGCTTCTTGACTGATAGTCACTTGCCCCTTTTCCTCCTCGGAGCTCTTGTCAGCTGCAGGGGACACTTTCTACAACAACCTATCAGTTCAGTTCAGTTCAGTTGCTCAGTCGTGTCCGACTCTGCAACCCCATGAATCGCAGCACGCCAGGCCTCCCTGTCCATCACCAACTCCCGGAGTTCACTCAGACTCACGTCCATCGAGTCAGTGATGCCATCCAGCCATCTCATCCTCTGTCGTCCCCTTCTCCTCCTGCCCCCAATCCCTCCCAGCATCAGAGTCTTTTCCAATGAGAACTCTTTGCATGAGGTGGCCAAAGTACTGGAGTTTCAGCTTTAGCATCATTCCTTCCAAAGAAATCCCAGGGCTGATCTCCTTCAGAATGGACTGGTTGGATCTCCTTGTAGTCCAAGGGACTCTCAAGAGTCTTCTCCAACACCACAGTTCAAAAGCATCAATTCTTCAGCGCTCGGCCTTCTTCACAGTCCAACTCTCACATCCATACATGACCACAGGAAAAACCATAGCCTTGACTAGATGGACCTTGGTTGGCAAAGTAATGTCTCTGCTTTTGAATATGCTATCTAGGTTGGACATAACTTTCCTTCCAAGGAGTAAACGTCTTTTAATTTCATGGCTGCAGTCACCATCTGCAGTGATTTTGGAGCCCCAAAAAATAAAGTCTGACACTGTTTCCCCATCCATTTCCCATGAAGTGATGGAACCGGATGCCATGATCTTCGTTTTCTGAATGTTGAGCTTTAAGCCAACTTTTTTCACTCTCCACTTTCACTTTCATCAAGAGGCTTTTTAGTTCCTCTTCACTTTCTGCCATAAGGGTGGTGTCATCTGCATATCTGAGGTTATTGATATTTCTGCCGAAAATCTTGATTCCAGCTTGTGTTTCTTCCAGTCCAGCATTTCTGGGGCAATTACAAGGTTCACCTGTGGGACTATTTTATGGGTCAGCAGGGCCCCAAATCGTTGTGTTTTGTTCACTAAGATCCCAGGCAGGGTCCATTTGACTCAGGGACAAACATCTACTGAAACAACACAGGTTTATTCCCTGCACTGTGTCACACAGGAACGGAAACTGGGGCCAATTTTGTAAGCCCCAATCCATCAATAGATATGGAACTTTCAGGAAGTTCCATTCAGGAAGAAGGGTTGGGGGAGGCTCACAGGCCCCTGTCTCCCCAGAGACCCTTCCTGCTCAGGACTCATGGTGGATAAGAAGCACAGAAGGCTGGAGGATCAGAGGGAGAAGACTGGGTGATGCCTCCTGCCCCCAGATGCTAGGGGTGAGAAGGCAGAGGTTGAGTCCCTGGGAGACTGGCTTTGTCTCCTTGTGGCACAGGGTGGGTCTGCAAGGAGCATCATCAGTGGAAGTGAGAGGGGGAGGGGTAAGTGGATGATGGATGGATCGATGGACAGATGAGTGGATAGATGAGTGATTAGATTAGATGGTTGGGACAGAGGAACAGCTAGAGGGATGTCTGGGTTTTGCTACAGAGACAGTGTGGTATGTCTGTCTTTGCGGGTGTGTCTGCATGTCTGTACATGAGGCCGTGTCCCGCTCCCAGGATCTGCACCTTTGTGTGTCTCTAGGTGCCCCAATCTGATTTTGTGTCCACCTCTGACAGTGTGTTGTCTGTGTGTGTCTGGGAGCTGAGTGCCTCCGGACACCTGCTTATTTCTTTGTGGTTCTCAGTGGGTACCTGTCCAAGTGTGTCCGGCTGTGTCTACGTACAGGCATGTCACTGATTTTACGTCCATGTCACCAGCTGTGTGTGTCCAGGTTCATCTGCTGTATCTGTCTGTCTGTCTGTGTGTCCACATCCTTAGGTCTCCATGAGTCTGTATCTGAGGATGTGTGTGTCTTCTTCATCCCGGGTCTGACCTAACTGTGGGTCCATGTCTGTGTATCCAGGTATGCCTGTGTGTCTTGATGCAACAGTGTGTCTGTATGTGTGTGTGTGTTTCTGTATCCAGGTGTCTCTGTCACCCAAGATCTGACTTTGTGTATCCAAGTCTGTCTGAGTGTCCTGGCTTGTGTTGCCTGTGGCTGTTGTCCCAGCCCTGCGCTCGTGTCTGCTTCCCCAGAGGGCGCCCTTGCCCAGCCCTCTCCCTTCCTCCCTGGGCTCCTGCCTCCCAAGGCGCCCCTGCCGGCTGGTGGAAAGCACGTGGGCCCAGACCGGGCAAAGCCGGCCTCGCCGGGCCCCGCCTTCCCGCGCGGCCCCGCCCCCAGCCCGCCCCTAAGCGGGCTATAAGTTCACTTCGCGTTCAGCCCCTGCATTGCCCGCCGCCAGTGGTCTGCACTTGCAGTGTCCTGCCACCAGTCCGAGGAGCACAGCCACCACCTGACCATGGCCGAGGGTGAGTATCAGAGTCAGGGGTGCCGCCACCGCCCAGGGTCCCCGGGGTCCAGGGGCCAGCCATCTCTCCCTAGTCTCGGTGGTCCCACCGGTGCAGTGGGGGTCAGGACCCGGCTGGACTCAATCCCTAAGCCCCCGATTTGGAGCACAAACAGGAGGGCTGGGCTGGATGAGAGGTGCCCGGCCCCCAGTTCTGGCTCTGCTTGGGACCTCAGTTTCCCCATCCCCAGGGCATATCCATTAACCCCTGCCTCCCTGGATCAGATGAGGCAGTGGACCACGAAGGCGTGTTCTAAACCGTAAGGTACCTTGTTCACCGACCTCTGTCACTTGTCCTCAGTCAGTCAGTGGGGCCTGGCTCCCTGCTTCGTGCTGGGCACGAAGCTGTGCAGAGAATGCGGTCCCTGGCCTCAGGGACTGAGTTTTGGTTAGTCCCTCATGGTGTGTAGGCCAATCCTGGCTGTCTCCTTGGTCTCAGCGGATGGAGAGGAGCTCCTAGCATCCAGTGGAGGAGAGGCCTGAGAACAGGCTTGCTCTTGCAGGCTGCCTCAAAGTGCTGCATCCCCTGTCCTTGGCCACTGGTTGAGTCTCGGTTTCCCATCCTGTAAAACATGGACAGTAACTCCAGCCACTGGTACATCTGTGAGGAGAGGAGTGGAGAAGGGGCTCAATTCACTTCCTACCTGTCCCCCTCCACCCACACACACACACTTGGGCAGGGCTACCATTTCAGAGGCAAGATTTCTATGATGGGGGGCGAGCCTGCACTAATGCAGCTGTGCTCAGCACCCTGGCTGACTCTTGGGTCAAGTCCATTTGGAGGTGGCCTTGGCACCACCGCAGCCCCCAGAAAGGAGGGGGGCAGAGGGGACATTGGAGGGGCACATGGGGCAGATGGAGCGGGAATGAGTGGGAGGAACCATGGACGTGCCTGACCGGCTGTGCGTTCTCCGGCCACCTTTGTCCCTCTCTGGGACCCAGCTCCCCAACACATGTGACCGAAAGCCAGCTAGGTGGCCGCTTGTGTCCAATGCAGTTTCTCATCCCTGTTCCCAAGAGTGGGGCTCAGTAGGGCCGGGGGACCTGGAGTGGCCAGTTATGATGAGCCCCCTGCCCCATTGCCAGAGTGGCCACTTCCTACAGGGGTCCCAGTGGCCTGGAAGACCTCAGGTCCTTTCTTGGTACAGAAATCCTAGACCCTGGTGTTTCTGCACCTCTAGAGCTGGGCATAACTTCTGGGAATCCTTCACACAATTCGCATGAGACAGCAGCCCATTTGCCCCACACCAGGGTCTGACCATCTCTCTAAGGTCTCCCATGGGGACAACAAATTTCAGAGGCGAGATGCCTACGATGGGGGACGTGCGTGGACTAATGCTGCTGGACGCAACACCCGAAGCCTCTTTGCCGCGTCAGCTCTCTGGAATTGCAGTTTTCCTTCTTCACCCCAGGAAGCCAGCAGGAAGTTCTTCCTTGTGGCTAGTGGAGGCCTCTCCTGCTGTGATCCCAGGGGCCTCACCTTCCTCCCAGGTCTCCTCCCAGGTGTGAAACAACGCAGGATGTGGGTGGGGGGTGGACAGCAGATCCTGAGCTGTGAGTGAGGTGGTTACCAGGCTGGGCTCCAGACTCTACAGCCTTGGATTCTGGATTCAAATCCCCAGGCTTGGTCTTGCGCTTGCCATGAGACCTGGGGCCGCATAATGTCCCTACAAAGTGAAGATAGTGATAGTAGCTGTGTCTGATGCAAAGAACCCACTCATTGGAAAAGACCCTGATGCTGGGAAAGATTGAAGGCGGGAGGAGAAGGGGACGACAGAGGATGAGATGGTTGGATGGCATCACTGATGCGATGGACATGAGTTTGAGTAAACTCTGGGAGTTGGTGATGGACAGGGAAGCCTAGCATGCTGCAGTCCATGGAGTCGCAAAGAGTGGGACAGGACTGAGCAACTGAACTGAACTGGGCAGTTGTGGTTTAAGTGAAGATAACCCACGTCAAAGTCCTTGGCAGTCACTGGGCAATTTGCGCATCGTTTAGAGGATGTTCAGTGGCGGGAGGAAGGAGAACTGCGTGGATGACCCCATGGGAGGACCCACTTGCTAGGTGACTTCGCCAGTCCCTGCCTCGGGGCCTCACTGGGAGAACTTACTCTCAAGGGCCCCATAGCTCTGGGAGTCCTGCCTTGCCCATTCTTCCGACCCTACTGTCCCCCTAATCTTGACCTTGATTATGTCAGATTGAGCTTGCCAAGGTTATGAGACTTCTGCTTTCCTTAGCCCCTCACTGTCCCTACTTTGGCCTTCAGCTCCTTCAGAAATTATAAACAGAACTTTCACATATCAAACTTTTGCTCTGGGCTAAGCCCTTGAATCTTCAGAAAAGGAGGCACAGAGAGGGAGAGACACCTGCTAAGGATCACACAGCAGTACATCCAAACTGAAACCTAGGTCCTGAATACTCTCAAACTCCTGTCATTAAAAAAGAAATTTTATTGTAGAGAATATTGTGCACATATAAAAGTAGAGAGAATAGTGTAATAAATGCCTGTGTTCTCATCACCCAGTCTCAGCCACCACCAACTTATAGCTACTGCTGCTTCCTGCCCCTTCATCACTGCCTTCTCCATTATTTGAAAGCAAATCCCATACATCGGGCTTCCCTTGTAACTCAGCTGATAAAGAATCCACCTGCACTGTGGGAGACCTGGGTTCGATCCCTGGGTTGGGAAGATCCCCTGCAGAAGGGAGAGGCTATGCACTCCAGTATTCTGTCCTGGAGAATTCCATGGACTACAGTCCATGGGGTCGAAAAGAGTCGGACATGACTGAGCGACTTTCACTTTCACTTCACTTCCCATACATCACATCTGTAAATATTTCAATATTTCTCTCCAATGAATAAGGACTCCTTGTTAGACATGAATAAAAAATTCCTTAATATCACCATTTTCTATCAGTGTTCAAATTGCCAATTGTATGTGATAAATAGTTTTTAAAATCAAAATCCAAGTAAGGCTCATACAGCACAGTGGGTTATAATGTGCCTTAGGTTTCTTTTAGTCTACCCCCTTCAACTTTTTTTTCTTGTCTTTTTTCTTGATTTCTTTCTGTTTTGCAATTTATTGGTTAAAGGAACCAAATACTTTGCTTGTAGTTTCCCAGAGTATGAATTTTGTTGATTGAGTGCAGGTCCTGGGACTTCCCAGGTGGTTTAGTGGATAAACAATCCACCTGCAGTGTAGGAGATGTAGGTTCGATCCCTGGGGCAGTAAGATCCCCTGGAGGAGGGCATGGCAACCCACTCTAGTATTCTTACCTGGCAAGTTGCATGGACGGAGGAGCCTGGCAGGCTATAGTCCATAAGATTGCAAAGAGTTGGACATGACTGAAGCAACTGAGCACCCATGCGTGTCCTGGTCCTAAATTTAATGACTTCCTCAGTCCTCTGTATTTCCTGGAAATTGAAAATTAAACCTAAAAGGCAAAGCCCGTGTAACTAACCAATACCAAATATCACCCCACTTTTTACCAAAAGAACCCTCCAGTCACAATAGACTAGCCCATGTCTAGAAGGTGCTTTATTATGTGCAAGGCACTGGGCTTAATGGCTCACAGCCAACCTGGATCCTACTGTCTCTCACTGTGGACTCAGGTGGGTAAGTGAGGCCCAGAAGAGCTGAGTCGCCGGAGGGCCACCGCTAGGAGGTGGCAGAGCCTTCCCCACCTGCCCCAGTGTCCACAACCTGTGATTAAGGGTTGGGGAGGATTTCCCTGGTGGTTCAGTTAGAACGCTGAGCTTCCACTGCAGCAGGCCTGGGTTCAATCCCAGGTCAGGGAACTAAGATCCCGCAAGCAGTGTGGCATGGCCAAAAAAAAAAAAAAAGAACTGGGGACATTTAGACCTGGTTAACTTCTGCACGACAGGGCAGTTGAGGGTTGGGAGGGCCCTGAACACCACATGTCCAGGGAGCCTGGGGCACACAGCTGGCTGTGAGATGGAACCTTGGCTCAAGCCCCTCACTGTCTTCACAGAGCTGGTCCTGGAGAGATGTGACCTGGAGCTGGAGGCCAATGGCCGTGACCACCACACAGCTGACCTGTGCAGGGAAAGGCTGGTAGTGCGGCGGGGCCAGCCCTTCTGGCTGACTCTGCACTTTGAGGGCCGGAACTATGAGGCCAGCGTGGACAGCCTCACCTTTTGTGCTGTGACTGGTGAGTACTACCCTCCACCCCTTCCCGTTCTGATTTCATTGTCCCCTGCAGACCATGGGAAAGGTGACGCCATTCCTCCTCCTGGGAAGAAATTCCTGAGAAATTCTCAGGAATTCCCCTGAGAAATCCCCAGCAGTCACTGCCCCGTTTTACAGATGAGAGAACTGAGGTCCAGAGAGTGGAGAGATGTCATCCCACACCACTCAGCTTTATAGACAAGTCTGTGATTCTGGGTGCCTGGCTTCCTGACGACCTGTTATCACCAGGGTTGGGTATGCGGGGGTCGGGGGCGGTGTTTGCTAGCACACAGGTCCATCAAGATCCTGCCTGCCTTTTCCCACATCCAGACAATTTTCTAATTATCAACAGCTTCTTCTCCAAACCCACACAACCTAACCAGGCCTCTGGGATCAGACCCAAAGGGAGTCTGGGTGGTGGAGAGAACCCAGCTTTCTCTAGCTTTCTGAGCGGGCAGTTTTGTGTTTCCGTAGTTCTTTCTCTAAGCATCAGGAGGCTGCCTCAGACTCACAGACTTGGATTCTGGTGTGGACCAGACTGCCTGCCCACTGTGTGACTTGGGCAAATTACTTAGCCTCTCTGAGCTAAAGCACTCCTAAGGTAAAAAGCCTAACATGAGGGAGTGCCCTGCAGATGTTCACAGCAGTTGCTGATCTTGCTCCAGGGACTCTAGTGATGGGTGAAGGGACATTGAGGCCCCAGCAGCCCATCCCCAGATACCCAATGCCCAGTCATCTTTGTTTGCCATACCCAGAAAGTGACCTTAAACGCCACTGGGTTTGGCTTCTGGTGGGAACCACTCCCTTGAGGTCAGCGAGGGGCCACCTGGCTGGGACTCTGGCCCAGGGGTGGGAAAGGCCAGCTCTAGCTCTTTCTGAGGTCTCTGAGGCCAGAGAGCAAGCAGGCTGAGGCTTGTATTACCTGGGCGGCCGTTTGATAAAGCTTATCACAGTGCCTGCAGACCCACTACGGATATCCCCTCCATCCCTTTCCTCCCTCCCCTTTCCCTTCTGGCAGGGACACACCTACTAACCAGGGCATCCCCCCCGCACACACCCACACCCAGCAGCCTTGGGGTTCATGCTATAGACCTGAGGGCCCTGTGGCAAGTTTTCGATTTTTCCAGTCTCAGTTTCCCCTTCTGTAAAGTGGAAGCCTGAATCTATGGAACTTAAGGGCTGGGGGTGGTGCCCTGAGAAGAGTCAGGCTTGGGCTGGAGAGAATCACATCTGTGGTGTAAGTATACTTATCCAGAATCCTTCTGTTCTGAATGCATAACTAGCCCCCATTTTACAGATGGGAACACTGAGGCTCAGAAAGGTCCATTTACTTGCCCAGATCACACAGCAGGATTCAAACCCTGACCCCAGAGTTGAGGCTTTTTGTTGCTGTGATCTAAGAGCAGAGACATCTACTTGCTCACCACAAGGGCCTGCTGGCCTTGGTTTTATTATTCTGTGAAATAGATGGTTGTTGAATTGCTGGTATGGGAATTTCCCACCTTTTTTCCCCTTCTTTCACTCTCAAGGTGTCTTATTTCTTCTTCCTTCTTTTCCATTTGTCTAGGCAGCCTGGTGCTAGATAATGAGGCCCCTAGTTCAGGGTTGGGACCGCAACGGGAGGCAGGCAGGCAGCCTTCTTACCCCAGCAACTAATCTCTGTTCTCTGGTCTCTGCCAACCTATCTCAAGCCATCACCAACCTGCCCTGCTAACTTCCGCAGCCCCCAGGGCAGCCATAGAAGGCAATGTATTTCTGGGTGCTCTTGACTTCCCTGTCTGAGCTACCAGGACCCTCCCGTGGGCTGAAGAAGCTGAGGGACAATGCCAGGAAGCCAGGCTTCCCACCTCAAGGCCTAGCTTGAGTCAGCCTCTGGCCAAGCCTGGCCCAGGCACCCTGCTTTGGTGTTAGAACATTCTAGCCTGTGATCCGCTTCTCCTACCTCTTCAGGGAAACTGAGGCCCAGAGAGGGGAGAGAGCTGGTGAAGGTCACCCAGTGAATGGAGTGTGTGGCCTGATGCCACCCATGCCCAGATGCTGAGCGTCTCACCCTGACACTTCAAGGCCGGACAGGCCTGTTGTGGGGTACAGACCACAGCAGACAAGCACCATCCTTGTTATGGACTAAAGCTCTACTTCCCCCACAAGGGAGGCCAGGGTTTGAGGGTGGAGGGGTAACAGTGAGGTCAGCCTGGAACAGTGAAAAGAACCCTTATGAGGCTAATAGCAGGCTTGACTCTGGAAGCCTCCCCTCATCCACCCCACCCAGCCCCTCACTGCTGTGGTTAGGATAGAGGCCAGGACCCCTCAGGTCTCCAGGGTCATTTATGCCCAGTGTGATCTCTGTGGAGCCTCTGGCTCCACAGAGAGTACCGCATGGAACCGCAGCCAAGGAATTTTCTAAGCCAGTTTACCTGAACAGTGGTGGGGTTGGGGGACAGCCCATCCTCATCCCATCCCCCAAGACCCCTCAGAAGAAAGGGGTGTGTGTGTGTGTGTGTGTGTGTGTGTGTGTTTACAAGGCTGCCACAGGACAGAGAGCAAGTGTTTCTTGGCTGGTCCCCAAGGGCGGTGTGTCAGTGGTGACAGTGACTATGGGACCCAGCCCAGCCTATTACTGTGGAAACCAGAACATTGATCATCCCAACAGAGTCTCTTCTGAGAATGAAAAGATTATGAATAAAAGAATTATGCTGGGACCACTGGCATGAAAGGGTTTCCCTGGTGACTCAGTGATAAAGAGTCTGCCTGCAATGCAGGAGATGTGGGTTCAATCCCTGGGTCAGGCAGATCCCCTGGAGAAGCAAATGGCACCCACTCCAGTATTCTTGCCTGGGAAAACCCATGGACAGAGGAGCCTGGCAGGCTATAGTCCATGGGGTTACAAAAGACTTACCACCTAAACAACAGGCATAAAATGGGACTATCCTGGGAAAACTAGAATGTATGGTCACCCAAACCTTATCACTCTCAGCCCTGGTTTCCATATCTGTGAAGTGATGCAATTGAGCTAGGCAATTACTACATTCCACTGCAGTCTCAAAATCTGTTATTTGGTATGAGAACTCTGATTTGTAATGGTCTTGTTGGATGACATTGAGGATAGCTCATGTTTACTGCAAAATTAGTATATGCTGGGCACCCCACTCCAGTACTCTTGCCTGGAAAATCCCATGGATGGAGGAGCCTGGTAGGCTGTAGTCCGTGGGGTCGCTAAGAGTCGGACACGACTGAGCGACTTCACTTTCACTTTTCACTTTCATGCATTGGAGAAGGAAATGGCAACCCACTCCAGTGTTCTTGCCTGGAGAATCCCAGGGACGGGGGAGCCTGGTGGGCTTCTGTCTATGGGGTTGCACAGAGTCGGACACGACTGAAGCGACTTAGCAGCAGCAGCAGCAGCAGTCACTGCTTTAAATGCTTTCTATGAACTCTCACCAATTCCTCTAAACGGCATTTAGAAGGTGGTAGTGACAGTAGTAAATAATTAACTATTACTTATGAGTGCTTACTGCGTGCCAGGCACCTTGTAATGTGCTTTACAAGCCTCAGCTTCTTTAAGTCTCACGATGACCTTAGGAGGAGGTGCTGCAATTGACCCCATTTTACAGATGAGGAAACTGGGGCACAAAGAAACGAAATAGCTTGTCCAAGGTCACAGAATCAGACCTGGAATCAAACCTTTCCAGGAATATAGTCTAAGCCTGTTTTTGTCTTTGATGAGAAAATTGCAGATCAGAGAGGTCTCATGACTTAGCCGAGGTCACACAGCACTCCAGGTCTCATTGGGGGAAACCAGACTCAGGCTGGCTCTTGGGCCCCAGTGCTGCCCAATTCCTCCCCTAAATGCTAACTCTGGAAGACAGGGAGTGTTTAAAGGACAGCTGGCTCCTGGCACTCAAGGCCCCAGAGGCCGACATCATGCCTGTTAGTTCATAGTTATATTTGGGCCCGGGTGTGGGCGGGGCTGGCAGGTAGCCCCTTACTGGGCAGGCCCCGTACTGTCAGCGGTGGACGGCAGAGTGGCAGGGAGGGAGATGGAAGAGTAAACAGAAACCCTCCCGGGCAGCCGCCCAACCAGGCAGAGAAAGTTCTGTTTCTTCTCTCCACCACCCAAGTCCAGAAGGGGGGACCGGCCCCGCTCGCCCTCCCTATGACTCAGACCTCCCTGCAAAATCTGGGCCCTGCCCTCCCCCCGAAAAAGAGCCAGTTGGAGGCAGGCCCTCAGCACACTGAGACCTGAGACACTATCCTCCCAACTGGGGAAACCTCCCCTTTGGGAATGAGAGACAACGTGGAGACCTGGGCCCAAATGCTGACTTTGCCACAGACCCCTGGAACATTCTTGGAAGAGCCCTTCTCTCTGAGCCTCGGTTTTTCCACCTGTACAAGGGGTCTCGGGGGAAGCAGGAAGTGCCAAGGGCGCTTGGTAAAGTGTCAGAGGCTGTAGGGAGGTGAGGGATGGTTCTGGCTCTTCAGAGTTGCCTGTGGAGATACAGAGGCCAAGAGGTGGAGGGGGCTTTGGGGAGACAGACACCTGGATCTACAATGGCCAGCACCCTCTGCTAGCCAGGAGCAAGCAGGCTCTCAGACAGGCCCCACTGGCCACTTCAGAGGACTGAGGTCCCATTTTACTCAGAGTCTGGGCTTCTTTTTCTGAAAGAGAAAGCAGGATGCCAGCAGGTAAAGGATTTAAGTGGGAATGGAGGACCGTTGGGGAGTACCTTGCCTCATTCCTGGCCATTTTACAGATGGGCAAACTGAGCCCAGAGAGGAGGATATTCTTGCTCAAAGTCACACCAGTCCAGAACAGTGTCACTGTGACCCTGTCCCAGGCCACGCCGTCCCCTCTCCCAGGAGACTGAGGACGTGCTGTGTGCCTGCCACTTTTCGTGCATTCCCACAAAACCAGCCTGTGCATTTTGGAGCCCAGTCCCCAGATGAAGAAGCCAAGGCTCAGAGAGATGAAACCACTCCTCCAAGTTCCTTCTGGGAACTTGGGAACTTCTCACACCCAGGCCCAGGACACCCCCCAGGCGTGCACTCTGCCCCTGCCAGGCTTGGTGCTCACCCTCCCTCACCACCCCCAGCTCATGGCCCACTGCTTTCTTCCTCTGCAGGCCCAGACCCCAGTGAGGAGGCCGGGACCAAGGCCCTCTTCAGGCTGTCCGATGCTACGGAGGAGGGGGCCTGGGCAGCGGTGGCAGCGGACCAGCGAGACAGCACCCTCTCGCTGCACCTCAGCACCCCGGCCAATGCCCCCGTTGGCCATTACCGCCTCAGCTTGGAGGCCTCCACTGGCTACCAGGGCTCCAGTTTCATGCTGGGTCAGTTCACCCTGCTCTTCAACAGCTGGTGTCCAGGTGAGCTGCACTCTATCCACGGGCAGGATGGGGAGATGGGCAGGGCTGGACCCACCCATGGGAACCACGTGGTGGCAGGGGGGTGGTGGGCGGAAGATGGGGCAGCAGAGACATCCAGGTGGACTGAGTGAGGCTCTAGCCTCCCAAGATTTCGTGATGTCAGAACTCTCATTATTCCCATTTATAGAGGTGGGGACAGGCTCACAGAAGCAAAATGACTTGCCTCAGTCTACACAGCTACCAGGGCTTCCCTGGTAGCTCAGAGGGTAAAGAATCCACCTGCAATGTGGGAGACTCTGGTTTGATTCCTGGGTTGAGGCTACCTACTCCAGTATTCTTGGGCTTCTCTGGTGGCTCAGATAGTAAAGAATCCACCTGCAATGCAGGAGACCTGGGTTCGACCCATAGGTTGGGAAGATCCCCTGGAGGAGGACATGGCAACCCACTCCAGTATTCTTGCCTGGAAAATTCCATGGACAGAGGAGGGTGATGGGCTAAGAGTCATGGTGTTGCAAAGAGTCAGACACAACTGAGCGACTGAACACAGCTACAAAGGGATCCCACCTTGCCTGGAGGTGGCCTGGGTTCAGAGCCCCATTCAGGAAAGGACTGTCCAGTGGAGGCCCAGGGCCATGGCCTCATACCTGGTTCTATTTTGTGAGGCTCTGTTTTAAATCTCACCAAATTGGCTTGGGGAAGGGAAGCAGGGAGATGGAGGGATGGGGTACCCAGAAGAGGTGGGCAGGAGCAGTTTGGCCACCTAAGTGCTCCTTATACACTCTTTTATTTTTTTTAATAAATTATCACTATCACCATTTTTTTTAAAACTTCTCTTTTGATTTCTATTTTTAAAATATATCTTTATTTATTTATTTTTGGCTGTGCTGGGTCCTTGTTGCTGTGAGGCTAGTTTCTCTAGTTGCAGTGAGCAGGGGCCACCCTTTGTTGGGGTGCCTTCTCATTGCAGTGGCTTGAAGCACAGGTTCTAGGCGTGCGGGCTTCAGTAGTTGCTTCACTGCAGCACGGGGGCCCCATAGTCGCAGCCCTCAGAGTCTGTAGAGTGCAGGCTCGGGAGTTGCGGTGCACAGGCTTAGTCGTCTCATGGCAGGTGGGATTTTCCCGGACCTTTACCTTGGAGCCGCCAGGGAGGCCCCTTTATACACTTTTTTAATGGTTGCTCTCAACAACCCCCAGGGGCAGAGATTAGCATCCTTGTTTTACAGACAGGAAACTGAGGCTTAGAGATAAGTGGCTTTTGGCAGCTCCTTCAAGAAGTAAGTTGGCGGATGCCGGACAAAACCAGAGAATCAGGGAAAGGGCTGAGTCTGTCTTGAGCAGGAAAGAGGAGGGGATCACAAAGAGTCCACGGGGTCGCAAAGAGTCAGACACGACTGAGCAACTAACCCTACTACTGCTGCTTATACCTAGCCAGGCAGAGAGAGGGGCCATGTGGGCAGGCCCAGCTTGGTGATGGACTTGCCTCCTCGAAGCCTGGCCCCAGAACAGAAATTCTGGCCTCCTACTGGGCCAGACTGGACCTCCAGACCACCAGCCTCCTATTGAGCCACTAGCCTCCTATTGAGCCACCGCTTTATTTATTTATTTTTCTTCTCCATTTGGGGGCATTTTCTTTGAACAGAAAGATTTTTTATTTTCTCTTTTATATACTTTGGCTGTTCTTTCTTTTTTTCATTTCATTTTGGCTGTGCTGGGTCTTCCTCGTTGCACGGGTCTTCTCTAGTTGCGGAGAGTGGGGGCTACTTTCTATTCATAGTTTGCAGTGCGTGGGCTTTTCACTGAGGTGGCTTCTCTTATTGTGGAGCACGGGCTCTAGGCTCACTGGCTTCAATAGTTGTGGCTCCTGGGCTCTAGAGCACCGGCTCAGTAGTTGTGGCGCACGGGCTCAGTTGCTCCCCGGCATGTGGGATTGTCCCGGATCAGGGAGCAAACCCCTGTCTCCTGCATTGGCAGGTTGATTCTTTACCACTGAGCCACCAGGGAAGCCCTGGCTTTTATTTTTAATTATAACAGTAAGATATGAGAACTCCCTCTTTATAAAAGCTTCAAGCACTACAGAGAGATAGCCTCCCATCCTTCACTCCCCTCCTTAGGAAACACCATTATTAGCTGTCTCGGGAGGGGTTATCTCCTTAGATTCAGTGTTTGTGTCTGGAGACATCGCTGTATTTTTTTTTTCTTCCAGTTTTATTGAGATATAATTGACCTACACCACTGTATAAGCTTCAGGTGTAGAGCATAATGATTTGACTTACATGCATCATGAAATGATTATCACAATAAGTTTAGTGAACATCCATCATCTCATATACATACAAAATTAAAGCAAAAAATATTTTCCTTGTGGTAAGAACTCAGGATTTATTCTCTTAAGAATGTTCATATGTAACATACAGCAGTGTTAATTATATTGATCATGTTGTAGAAGACATCATTGCATTATGGATTTCCCTGTCTTAAACATTAAAGAATCCCCATTGTATACATCAGCCTGCAATTTGGGATTTTTTTTTCTCCCTCTACTGTCTTGAGGCTCTTTCTGCATCAGTTTGCACACGTCTGCTCATCGCTTGTTGTTGTTTTGTTTTTGTTTTGTTTATTTATTTGGCTGCACCGGTCTTAGTGGTGGCCTGCAGGATCTTCAGTCTTTGTCGTGGCGTGCAGAATCTTAAGTTGTGGCACGCAAACTCTTAGTTGCAGCATGTAGGATCTTATTCCCCGAACAGGGATCGAACCTGGGTCCCTTGCATTGGAAGTGCAGAGTCTTAGCCACTGCATCCCCAGGAAAGTCACTGTTCATCCTTTTTAAGAGCTGCAAGTGTCCCGGGCCTTGCCATCTGGCTCCCATCCACAGACATGAGTTGGTTTCCTATGGCTTATCACAGGGAGGAGTTTCCTTGCTCACATGCCCTGTGGCCACACAGAATGGTTTCTCAGGACAGAAGTGGCCTTGCTGGTCACAGTGTCTGCTCATTTTGATTTTAATCAGTGAGAACTTACAGGTAGTTGGCAACCCTGCCCCTGGGGCAGACACTTGGCAGTGCCCCTCCCCAACCCCATCACCGTGGGGTTTCAGAGTTCAAGGAACGGGCAGTGAGGTTCTAGGGGATGACCCCTCCCTGTGGCCTTGCCTCTTCCCTGCCCAGAGGGATGGGGTGGCAGCCAGCCAAGCACCACAATGACTAAAGGGACCAACATCCCAGAGAGGGGGTGGGCTGGAAATGTGGAGATAGGAAGTTGGGCTGAGTTGGGGTGTGGGGCGCTAAGGGAGGAAACTGCTCTCCCTCTTGGGGGAGAGGGCAACATCTGCCCATGACCTGGGGGCCTCTGGTCCCTGAGTTCCAGCATAGTCAGGATCCCAAGTGAGCATCCCCAAGACCTCCATCTTTACCAGCCAGAGACCTGAGTGGGGACATCGTAGTCCCAGCCTCCTGGGCTGAGGTGGGGACAGTTCAACATGTGCTGACCCTCCCACTGGATGGGGAAATAGCACGGCCTTTTCGTTCTCTCAGATTCTTTCTCCCACGCCACCAGCTGATTTGCAGCCACATAGCTCGTTTATCTGAAGACCGGTGTTCATTGCGCAATCGCCCAAGCCTCCTGGCAGGATGCATAAGGTGCTCAGCCACTTTCACATTTGTTTTCCTCCAGGCGGTGCAGGCGGGGGCTGCCTGCCTGTTGCTGTAGAGGGGCC
This sequence comes from Bos taurus, assembly GCF_002263795.3. Classification (NCBI taxonomy): domain Eukaryota; kingdom Metazoa; phylum Chordata; class Mammalia; order Artiodactyla; family Bovidae; genus Bos; species Bos taurus. The sequence goes on along the minus strand of NC_037340.1, from coordinate 67,023,666 downwards.
CAGGGGTCTGAGGGGCCAGGCAGCCGCTTCCCCAGGCACTGGACACGTTTCCCCAGGCTGATTTCAGTAGGCACGCTGCCTGGGCCCACCATACTCTTAGGGACCCGCGAAAATGTGTTAATTTCTTTTAAAATCAGAAGACCAAGAAAAAAAAGAGGTTCAGGCCAGAGAATATGTTTTACAACATAATATTAATTTATTTGGGCTTCCCTGCTGGCTCAGAAGACAAAGAATCCTCCTGCCAATGCAGGAGACCTGGGTTCAATCCCTGGGTTGGGAAGATCCAACGTTATACAAATGCAGTCAAAAAATATATTACAAAAAGATTTTCTTTAATGGAGGAAGGAGCCCATAAAGGCAAAAATGCCTAGGACTGATCAAAGCCATATGATGGCTCTGGATTTCCCCTTCCCAGCCTTAATTTCTTCACTTTTGTGAGTGGGAATTGGAAAAGTTGGACTAACCTTTGCCCTCCAGCTGGTCCCACCGCCTCAGGCCCTCTTCTGTCGTCACAAGCCACAGGGAACTAAGTATCGTCCATTTTCCAGCAGCTGCACCGCTCATCTCTCTAGTCCTCTGCTTAGAATGTCATCAAGGCAACCTTCAGATGCCACCTGACCCCCAAGCTGGACAGATCTTCTCCCTCTGAGTTGCAGCAACCTTGCGTTGACTTTCTCGGAATCATGCTCCTTCCTCACACCGCCTGGGGGCTTCAGCTTGCAAAGCACCTACCCGTTCTGTGATCACATTTGACCCTCAGGAAACACAGTCAGGTGGCAGAAGAAGTGACCTGCCCAGAGTCATACAGCAAAAATCCCCTACTCAGAGCTAGGGGATTCCTGACTCCTGGCCCCTGTCAGTGCTCCTCTGTCTCTTGTGCTGGTGTGATTTTCCCATCCGTAAAATATTCTCGAGCCTCAGTTTTGCCATCTGTAAAATGGGGCTTCCAAGGATATCTTCCACGTGAAGCTTTGGTGGAGGTTAAACAAGTTAACTTATGTCATTACATTTATCACAGGTCCTGTCAGGTGGCAAGTGTTGGATAAAAGACAGCCATTATCACCAACTGATAATACTTTATCTTACTGGTGTGAGATTATTACTTAATGATTAGTTTTTCTGACTAAAAGAGAGAATGGCCTCAGGGAAGCTGCCCTGGCCCTGAAGGGTTGGCACCCCAGCTGCCATGTCTGTGGGGAACCTGGGCCTTGCCAGATGCCGAGTTGAGGCCTTTTCCTTTTTACCCACAGCGGATGCTGTGTACCTGGACTCAGATGAGGAGCGGCAAGAATACGTCCTTACCCAGCAAGGCTTCATCTACCAGGGCTCAGCCAAGTTCATCAAGAACATACCTTGGAATTTTGGGCAGGTAGGGCCACATTCTGCCCCTCCTAACCATCTCTGGCTTGCTGTGAGCTGGGCCCTGGGTCTGAGACAAAATCAGAAAGTGTAAGCAAGGTCTCAGAGTCACCCACCCCATGCTGTCAAGGATTCAAGGGCTCTGAAATGGCTGGAGGCTCAGAGAGGGCCCAGGCCAGGCCTGAGGTCACACAGCAAAGGACGGCCCTGTGCCCTGTGGGAGCGGCAGCTCTGGATTCAAGGTGGGAGAAAGTCAGAGAGCCTGTAGGAGCCGTGGGGCTGGCAAGCACTCCAGGAGGGAGGGAGCCATTCACAGCCATAGCAAAATAGTGGGCAGCCCTTGGAGAACACTGACTGTGCTAGGCATGTACTGAGCGGGGCTTTAAACCATTGTCTAAATTAGTGGTCCTCAAACTTGAATTATATGTCTAAATTGCCAGAAAATTTTGCGTTAAAATACACTTTTAACATATTGGTGTCCTCGGGAATAGCATGAGCAGAAAGCACAGAGGTGAGAAACTTTACATTGTGCCTAAGAAGTGTCTTGCAGCCTGGTGAGCGCTTGCATGAGACGGGGCCCCAGGAGATGACCTGGGAGAAGCCCACAGTATCCAAGCTGTGAACAGCCCTGAATGTCAGGACAATGGCAATAGGGAGTCAAAGAATGAATGGGTCAAGCCAGGGGAGCTGCTCTAAGTCATGGAGGGAGGCCTGTGATGAGGCCTGATTTGGGACAAGGCCACAGACACAGAGAGCCGGGAACAGACGGGCGAGCCTTTGAATGTGACCGAAGTGGTCTGAGGGGTGGTGACAGGGAGAGATTTTGATAAAGACAGCACCTAAGCTGCAAGGATGAGAAGGTGTGAGTCACAGAGCGAGGGGCAGAGAGAACATTCCAAGCAAAGGAAACAGCATGTACAAAAGCCCTGGGGCAGAGTGAGTGTGGTTGAGAGGTGAGGTTAAGATGGGGTGGGACACCGATCATGAAGGGCCTTGCAGGCCACAGGGAGAAGTCTCCATCTTACTCTGGGTGCAGTGGAGATAAGAGCGATGAGATTAGATTTACATCTTTACAATTTATACTTTGGTTCCAATCAGCGCAGTGTGTAGGGGTGGGGGAGGAGGGACACTTATCAGCTCTGCGGGGTGAGTCAGGCTTTAGGGAAGTGAAGGTTTGGCTGTCGGGTAAGGGAGGGCAGCGGCTGGGCCTGAGGTGACTGAGGGCAGTCAAGCTCCAGGGACTCTGGGCTTACCTTCCACTCCAAGTTCCCAGGACCCCTGCCCGACCCCCTCCCCCCTGCCAAGTCTGGATGCAGGCACACCCCATCCCCTTTCTCATACACTCAGTCATCGTCCCATCGCACCCCGCCCCCCTTTCCTGGGCCAGGAAAGCTGGCACCACAGCAATGTGACTGACCCAACCCGAGCCTCCAGGTGTGATGTGTGAGACAATGCACGGGGCTTCCCACAGCCGCTGGACTTAAAGGCAGGCTTCCTGGAGGAGGTGACGTCTCAGCTCCCTCATCCTCCTGTTCTTTCCTCTGACACAGTTTGAAGAAGGGATCCTAGACATCTGCCTGATGCTCCTGGATGTCAACCCCAAGTTCCTGAGGAATGCCGGCCGAGACTGCTCCCGCCGCAGTAGTCCGGTCTATGTGGGCCGGGTGGTGAGCGGCATGGTGAGTGAGCGCAGGCCCGCCTCAGGTGATAATGGAGACCAGGCCCTGGGCTGTCATGGTCAGGGAGACCTGGGAGATGGGTGCGTCTCAGCTAGGAGACCTTGTATTTAGACAGACAAGATGTACACAAATGAGGGTAAGGCCGTGTGGTCCCAGAAAGCAATTCATTCATTCACTCACCCAGAAAGTATTTATCAAGTGCTACCCATGTCCCAGGCACCAGGGAAAAGCGGGTGGAAGACATGAATGGTCTCTCACTTCCTAGAGCTTCCATTCTAGGGAGTGTGAGAGAAGACGGGAGTTAACCACAGGATCATGTGAGCGCCCAGTCATGTTGCAATGCGCTCTCAAAGGGGCCAGACGTGTGATAGTGTCTGACCACAGGGTGCAACCCCAGTGGAGGACTGGGGGACTTCCCTAAGTGATGATTCTTGAGCTGATGTAACTGAGAGGAGAAGAGCGTCCCATGCAGAGGGGACTGCTTGTGCACAGGTTCCCCGAGGAGGGATGACTGGCAGATTTGAGGAGCAGAAAGGAGGCCAGTGTGAGCGGAGCGGAGAGCAAAGGGGCAGGGGGCCGGGGGCCTGGGGAGGGTTGCAGGTGGGCTGCAGAGGGGGCGGGGCCAGACCCTGCTTGGCTCAGGGCCAGGGCAGCAGGATGCTGAGAGTCTGGGGGCAATGACACCGTCTGGGCAGGGCCAGAACAGGCCTCTGTAAAGCTCAGATCATGCCGCCTGCCAGCCCCCACACACATTCATATCTCCAGCATCATCCTTATGGCCCTGACCCCTCTCCACCTCCTCTCCCACCCCCACTCCTATCTCCAACCTCCCCATCAGTCATACCTCGGGATCTTTGCACCTGCTGCTCCTTCAGCCTGGAAGGCCCCGCCCCTGCCTTTCACCACGTGCTGAGTTCATGCCCACTCTATCACAGCCGTCACTAACCACAGACTTGGCCCCTCTGACGCTTTCATGGGTCGCAGGTCAACTGCAACGATGACCAGGGCGTGCTGCTGGGGCGCTGGGACAACAACTACGCAGACGGCATCAGCCCCATGTCCTGGATCGGCAGCGTGGACATCCTGCGGCGCTGGAAGAGAGATGGCTGCCAGCGCGTCAAGTACGGCCAGTGCTGGGTGTTCGCGGCTGTGGCCTGCACCGGTAAGCAGCAGGCGGACGTGGCGGGGCCTGGAACCGCCCTCGGCTTCCAGGAACTAAGGCTGAGTCAGGGTCCCTGTGGCCTTCTCCCAGGCCTGATGTATAACAGATCCTGGGAAAACTCGGTCAAGTAACGGGACGTCTGACCCCGGTGGTTGTGGGGTTTCTTCTCTTTTTTAATATTTATATTTATTTGGCTGCACCAGGCCTTAGTTGCAACATGCAGGACCTTTAGTTATGACAGTTGAACTCTTTAGTTGCAGCATGTGCGGTTTAATTCCCTGACCACAGATCAAAGCCCAGCCCCCTGCATCAGGAGCTCAGAGTCATAGCCAGAAGTCCCAGCTGTGGGGTTTCTGCAGGCAGTTGAATAGTGGATCAGCCCAGGAACTGGAGTTGGACTGCCTGGTTTGAATCCCAGCTCTGCCTCTAATCCCTGGGCAAGAGAATCGGTGTCTCCAGGCCTCAGTTTCCTCACCTGTAAAACAGAGACAGTGGTAACTGACCTAAGTCACAGGTAGTTCTTAGGACCCAGGGGAGGTCACTTAGCACAGTCAGTCAGGTTAGGTTCGGTTTCAGGGTTTCCAGGGGCATCTGGGATTCCCCAGCTGGATCCTGGGACATCTTCTCTGTGTCTGTTAGTTGGCCAACAGTGGTTGGACGGATATTTGCAGTGACGGGCACGGTGACACACTTCTGTTCTGCCAGACTGCTCACACCCATCCCTCTCTGAATCATTACAGCATCCCGACAAGCTGCTATTATTAGCTCCTCTTAGAGGAGGAAGTGGAGGCTCAGAGAGGAGAAGTGGCTTGGCCAAGGTCACAAAGCTGGTGATCTGCACAGCCAGGCGTGGAACCAGGTGGGCCCGCTTCAGGCACAGCCTCCTGGTCTTAGACTGTGAGGATGAGGCCCCCGAGGGACCCCATCCCCTGGGACAGGAGTGGAGCTTGCTCCTGGATCAGTGGGGACAAGCCTCCTCCAGCCTGAAGTCTGTACTCTGAAGCTTTTCTTGATGGGGCAAGGCCTGGAATTGGAACACCAGCTCTCCCCATGGGCAGCAGAGAGTCTGGCCCCTACCCAGACCACAAGGCACAAGAACCAGGCAAGAGGTGGAAGGTCACAGCTGCTCCTTCCTCCCTCCTCCTAGGGCTCTCACATCTCCTGACCTGAATCCGGGGCCTTCGGGGAAGTTTATGCCCTGATTGATGGCAGGCACTGGGCAAAGTTCACATTCCTGCCTCTCCCCCATCGCAGAGACTCAACCTCATCAAAACTAAAAGTAAAACAAAAGTCCTACAGCTTGTATTTAGTAGGCCTTTCTGCTTCACTTCTTTTTTTAGATGTTACTTTCTTTATCTTACCCTGAGAATATGTTACTTTTACATTTTACATAAAAAGTATATTAAAAAACGAAAGGGAAAAAGCACCCATAATCTCCTCTGTCGGGAACACCCAGCACCACTATTCGAGCAGGATTCTGTGGCCTATAGATGCCAGTTGACCTCCTGCCTCCTTGTCACCTATCACTGCAACACCAGCCCCTTTCCCAGTCACTCCGGCCTCTCTGAAAACCGTGCCTCCACACAGTGCAGGCCCTTCTGGTCCACAGTGGAGCCCCAGAGCGCTGGAACTCTGAGCCAGAGAGGACGAAACAAGGCCCAGAGAGGTGGAGGGACTGGCCCCAGGCCACACAGCTGGAGCAGCTGGGGCTGGAACAAAGGGTCCTGACCTCTGCCTCATCTGTCTACCCCACTGTTCACTCCTCGCCCTGAATCTGTCATTCCTTTTCTCCTTCCGTTCCTCCTTCTCTTTCTACTTCACTCCTTCATCCCATTTGACCGATTAGTCTGTGCCGGGTCTTGCAGGGCTCTGGGACTGTAACATAAGACAGATCGCTCACTGCCCTCAGAGGACTAATTAAAGAATCCCTCACATACCCATATATTGAGAGTGATGATGCATCCCTAGTCTTACTGTGAATGCAGATGATAGGGTAATCTAAATCTGGCGGGGTGGCCTTCCCGGCTGAGGGATGGGCATACGCCAGTATCCTGGGGCAGGTGGGAGTGAGGTGTGCTGGAGGCCAGTGTAGCTGGAGCAAAGTGTGCAGAAATTGATCAAGGGCCAGATCCCGCAGGGCAAGGCCCACAGTGGAGGTTTGGCCTTGACCTTGAGGGCCTTGAAGAGCCATTGAGGGTTTAGTAGCAGACTGTTAATGTCAGATTTGCATTTAGAGTCTGCTTTTGTTAGCTGTGAGGTGAAGGGGAGAGTGGGGAACATGGGGCAATCAGCAAGGTGGGCACCATTGTCTGGGCAAGGGGATGGCACAACTTCACCACTTGGACAATGAGTACAGTGCTCCCTGGGGTACAGATGGGTATGTAGAGGCCCAGGCAGAGCAGATGTCTCTAGGGCCCCAGCCCACCCCCTAAACTCTCTCCACCATGTCTTCCACCCAGTGCTGCGGTGCCTTGGCATCCCTACCCGAGTCGTGACCAACTATAACTCAGCCCATGACCAGAACAGCAACCTGCTCATCGAGTACTTCCGCAATGAGTTCGGGGAGATCCAGAGTGACAAGAGCGAGATGATCTGGTGAGGGGTTGCCCAGTAGGGAGGGTCACCTGAAGAGGAGACGGGGCGATGTCTCAGACGAGATCACCTCTGAATTGGGTTTAAAAGTTGAGCAGTATTTGGACAAAAGGAAACAAGACTTGGAGAGGCTCCCAGGGAGGCAGGAACAGCAGGAGCCAAGGCCGAGAGGAAGGAAAATCAACACAGGACACGTGAAAGGAGAACGCCTTGTCCAGAGTCTGCACTGCAGGCTGAGGGTCTGGGCTTGATTCCAAAGGTTTCAGACTGGAGAGGAGTGGTCTGATGACTGTGAGGATAGATCAGAAGGAAGGGGGTGGGGTGTGGTCCTGGTGGGTGGTGATGGGGCCTGAATCCAGGCAGAGCCTGTGGGCTGGAAAAGAAGGGGCAATCAAGAAATTAGGAGGTCAAGTCAGCTGGACTTGCAGAGCCACTGAGAGGGGAAGGGAGGTGGGCAGAGGGGTTGAGGGATTGAGGATGACTCTCAGTGTAGGAAGGAATACCTGGCTGGGACCCCTGGAGGAAGAGCAAAGTGTTGGGAGAGTGTGATGCGCTCAGCTTAGGACAAGGCAAGTGTGAACAGCACGTTGGAGGTGACCACGAACGTCTGCATGTGAGTCTGGCTCCATATTCTGCTTTGTTTCCCCAACAGGAACTTCCACTGCTGGGTGGAGTCGTGGATGACCAGGCCAGACCTGCAGCCGGGGTACGAGGGGTGGCAGGCCCTCGACCCCACGCCCCAGGAGAAGAGCGAAGGTGGGTTGGGCAGAAGTGGCCCCATCACTGAGATGAAGAAGCAGAAATGGGAGGGGACCCACCCACCCGAGGGACTCCCCAGAGAAGGGCAGAGCAGGGATGCTAACCCAGGTCTGGCTGACTCCAAAGGAACTTTGAGTGTTGGTGTTTTATGAAACACCTCTTTTATAATTTGAAAAGCGATTCATGCACATTGTGGAAAACAGAAAATATGGAGAAGCACTAAGGAAAAAAAAAAATCAAATAGCATCTTTGTCCTCTTCCCCCCAAAGAAATTTCATTAACATTTACACACAGTTTCCAATAATTCAAATGACTCCTTCCTCAGAATAATATTTTAAATGCACACAATATAACACCTATATTGAATATAGTACCTTCATAAAGATGAAGCTTCTTTCTGCTACTAATGTTAAATCGGGAGTGGAAAAAGGGTTGAATTCCATTGAAATGTGGTTATCAAAAATTTTTTAAATATTTTTGTGATATAGTAATATAAGTGTTACATAACATGATCTAGTGATAGAGGCAGTAATTTCCCTAATTTCTTGATAGAGATGAACATAATCTCTATTTTCAGTTATCTGTGACAACTATAAAGATATATGAAAATATCTGTGGTTCTTATGAGTGACAGGTCACAAGTGTACCTAAGACTGTGGTTTGTGGTCTGCTTGCACAATCGAAAAAAAGTGTTAACAAAATATAATGAAAATAGTGAGGTGATTTTTTTTTTTCCTGTCCAATATCACGAACTCCTGAATTCTATTTGCTGCGCCTCGGGGGGATCCATGGGCCCCAGGTTAAAAACTGGCTGCACATGACCTTTTCTCCTGGCCCCCTGGCTTCTCCATATAGCATTAGCAGTTCTGTATCAGATCATTTTCCGTGATTTGAATTTTAATTGAATGTTATTATGTTCCATCAGGTAGATGCATTGTAATATAGCTACTGAGCCTCTAATCCTCAACATTGCAATTGTGACTGGTTTGAGGCAGTTGTAAACCACACCTAGATAAGCATCAAGCTGTCTTGTTCATGAGCTCTCTTGTTCATTCAATCAACACACACTCCCTGAGTCTGTGTCGGGCACTGACTGCTACTCTCATTCTGGCAGGAAACCAGACAGACACACGCCCTTGTAAAGTATTGCCTACACTTGGCTCCCTCATTTCCTAAAGTGCCTTGGGATACATTTCTCTTTATCAAACACATAGCGGATAAGAGTTTGTGAGTCTTCATTTGCAGGTACAAATGTCATCACATGAAGCCAGGACTCAGAGAGGTTAAATGAATTCTCCAATGTCACACAGCTAATAAGAGGCTGTGCTGAGATTTGAATTCCAGAAGCTGAGTTCCAGAGTCCCCTGGACTTCTCTTTTTTGACTGCATTGTGAGATTTGCCAGATCTCAGTTCCCAACCAGGGATTGAACCCAGGTCCGAGCAGTGAAAGCGCAGAGTTCTGACCACTAGACCATGGGGAACTTCCTCTCTGGGGGTTCTGAGTTCTTGCCTGATGCTGCTGTCTTAGAAATGGAGTTCCTGGGTCAAAGCACTGTATCATCTTGCGGGTTTTACCCACATGTGCTTTGATGGTGGAAGGTTTGGGAGGTGCCATCCTCCCATCAGCCCAAGTCCGTCTCTGTCTCCTCCTCCCCTCACCCCAGGGACTTACTGCTGTGGCCCGGTTCCCGTTCGTGCCATCAAGGAGGGTGACCTGAGCACCAAATACGACGCCCCTTTCGTCTTTGCCGAAGTCAACGCTGACGTGGTGGACTGGATCCGGCAGGACGATGGGTCTCTGCACAAATCCATCAACCACTCCCTGGTGGTGGGGCTGAAGATCAGCACAAAGTGTGTGGGCAGAGATGATCGGGAGGACATCACCCACAGCTACAAGTACCCGGAGGGTAGGTGCTGGGGCTCATCACTGCCCTGCAGATAAGCAGTGGGTTTTACCAGCCTGGTGGGCGTGCGTGCCTGTGTGTGTGTGTGCGTGTGTGTATTTTATCTGGCAGCCTGCACGTGACGTGATTTGTTGCTTACTGTCTATTTCAAGAAATTCCTTAGAAACAAGTGCAAATTTGACACACACACTGTGGAGGGGGGAGGCGATGGTAAAGGATTACTCATTTAGGGAAAGAATTTTATATTCCACAAAAGGATCCTATTTGGTTTTTAAGCCTCACTTTCTTGGTTGGTTTGACTCTTAGTAAAACCAAAAGGGATGGCTGTTAAATAGGAGAGGCATGCATCGTAACAAAAAATTAGGATGTCCATGTTTATTAATAGTGCGTGCGTCCATGTTGAGTTGCTTCAGTCGTGTCTGACTCTTTGTGACCCTATGGACTGTAGCCCTCCAGGCTCCTCTCTGTCCATGGGATTCTCCAGACAAGAATACTGGAGTGGGTTGTCATGCCCTCCTCTAGGGGATCTTCCCAACTCAGGGATTGAGCCCATGTCTCTTACATTTCCTGCATTGGCAGACAGGTTCTTTACCACTGGTGTCACCTGGGAAGCCCCTTATTAACAGTACTCATTAGTCATGGGAGCTACAATAGACGGGCAGTTCCATGCCTTTTTACTGCAGTGTATGTGCTGAAGAGGCTTGGAAGGCCAGAGGGGCCATGGAAGAGAAGCCCCATGGAAGACAAACTGTAGTGTTTATCGTTGCAGTATTTCATAAAGAGCCGGGGAAGTGGGTATGAAGGTAGATTGGAAAGGTTCAAAGAGAAATGGACCAAAAGAAGCTTAAAGATAATAAGATGGGCTCAGTCAGACAGCAAGATGAAGCTTCTTTTTGCTACTGATGTTAAATCAGGAGTGGGGAAAGAAAGTGGTTTATTTTGCACATCCAGTGGCCGATTCAGTAGACAGATATTTTTGAAGCATCTACTGTGTTCCAAGCACAGTAGGTTCCACAGAAGTGACCAAGAAACCACAGCCCTCATCTGACCCCCATTGACCTTTGAAGGGCTGCCTGGGGATTGGCTGTGAAGTGGCCATGCTCCTGCAGGAAGGGATAAAACAGAAGGAAAAGATGATTTCCCTGGCCTCTGAAATGTCTAGAGTTGTTGATTTAATAGAAGAAATGGATATACATCCAACAACACTTGGGAAAAAATAAAAGGCACATAGGGGAGAAATAAATGGTATAAAGGAGGGGGCAGTTCTACTGGAGAACTCAACAGTTGGAGAAGTGATGGAAAGGATTTCACGTAAAAGCAGTCCCTGTGCAAATGCTTGGAGGTGAGAAAGTTTGAATTGTATTAGTGCCTGCTAGGCACTAAGCAATGTTGTAGGCATTGGGTATGACTTAAGATTAAGTGAAACACAGTCTTAGTCCCTAAGAGACTTGCGAGTGTAAGCATATGAACAGAAAAAAAAAAACAAAACACCCTAGTGGGCCAAAAAAAAATGGCAGCTATGAAACTCCAAAAGGTATTGTGAGTCATTCATCCTGGGGAAGTAGTCAGAGAAGGCATCCTGGAGGAGGGGTCATTTGGGGATGGGTCTTGAGGGATGTATAGGAGTTTGCTTGTGGGAAGTAAATAAAATACTTTCCTCCTCCTAGCACAGTAATGTAAAGAAGGGGCTCCTTCTGGGTGCTCTGGGTCACCAAGACTTTGAGAAGCCAGCTTGCTCTGCCCCCAGCCGCCTCCTCATTGATCCCCTGTCCAGCTGTGATGAAGCTCTCTACCCTATCCCCACAGGGTCCCCAGAGGAAAGGGAAGCCTTCACAAGAGCCAACCATCTGAACAAACTGGTTAACAAAGAGGAGACAGGGGTGGCCATGCGGATCCGTGTGGGCGAGGGCATGAACAGAGGCTGCGACTTCGACGTCTTTGCCCACATCACCAACAGCACCCCTGAGGAGCACACTGGCCGCCTCCTGCTCTGTGCCCGCACTGTCAGCTACAATGGGATCCTGGGACCTGAGTGCGGCACCAAGGATCTGCTCAGCCTTTCCCTGGAGCCCTACTCTGGTAAGGTTCTGTGTTCCTGGAGCAGCTGTTGACCACACTGACTGGACTGTGCCCCGAGCACTGAGCATGTACAATCTGCCTCACTGCAGGTCTGGCCCTGTCCTTGGCACTTTATAAATAGCAACCCAGTTCCTTCTTATAACAAAAGTAGGAGGTGGATTCTTGTATGGCTCCTGTTTTCCAGTTGAGAAGACTGACAACAGAGAGGTTAAGTAGCTTTCCTAAGGGCACACAGTTAGGAAGTGACAGGACAGAAACTTGAACCTGTACTCGCAGCAACTGTTCTATTTTGTTTCAGCTCATCTTCATGTGACCCCTGACTGCTTTCCCAGACTCTCTACTTACTGCCCCTTCCAGCAAATTCCTGCCCTCTGCCTCCAGCAACTCACACTGCAGCTGTCTCTCCCCAGAGCCCTTTCGAGAACCGCTCCTGTTCTTCTGGAGGTTCTCAGGGAGAAGAGATTCAAGACTAGTGCTGCCCAGAGAACTGTCGGAGATATGAGAACGTTCTATATCTGTGCTGTCCACTAGCTCCATGTGACCACTAGCTCCATGTGGCTATTGAACGCTTGCAGTGTGACTCACGCAATTGCGGGACTAAAGTTTTCATTCCATTTAAACAGCCATATGTGGCCGGAAGCTGCCATGTTGGACAGTGTTGTTCCCACAGGGATGGGAAGAGCCTTGATCTTCTCTTCTTAGGTTTTTATCTTTTTAATTGGGGGTATAGTTGCTTTACTTTGTTGTGTTAGTTTCTGTGTACAGCAGAGTGAATCGCTGTATGTTTACATATATCTCCTCCCTCTGGGACCTCCCTCTCACCCTCTGCTCCCTATCCCACCCCTCTAGGTCATCACAGAGCTTCGAACTGAGCTATACAGTAGCTTCCCATTAGCTGTCTAGTTTACACATGGTAGTGTATATATATCAATCCTAAATTTCCAATTCACACCCCTCCCAACTGTGCCTACCCATCCATTCTCTATGTCCGAGTCTCTATCCCTGCTCTGCAAATAGGCTCATCTGTGCCATTTTTCTAGACTCCACATTTATGCGTGAACATATGCTCCAGGGCCTGGCCAGACCTCCCTGGGAGCAGATCCTCTTCCATGTTTGGGGCTGAAATGATGTCAGCGACTCACCCAGCCCTCACCCCTGGGCTGAGCCTCTGTCGCTCTTTCTTCCTGGTCGGTCGCCTGCACAGTCATCGTCCCCTTGATCCGTTTCACTGTCCGCTTTGTCACCATGCCTGGTTATCTCCCTAAAAATAAGCCGGAGGCCCTGAGTGGGGTTGTGGCTGATGAAGTCACTTAGTGACGCAGCGTGGAGCCTGGTCTCTCCCTCAGCCCCCGCAGTGGCCCTTTTCTGGCTTCTGTGTTGGGAGCCTACGGGCATGAGGAGGATAGGGGAGTCTTGGAGTTGGGAGAGGACCTGGGAACAGCGTGGTTTGAGCAGAACATCAGTCAGCTCTAGGGCCTTTATCTCAGGCAGGCACTCCTGGAGCTACACGCCAGGACAGAGCAGACTCTGTCAGCGTCCAGGAGCAGCGGGGAAGCCTTGGGGACAGAGCCAGTTGGTACCAGGCTAGGGCCCCAACACTTTCACTGCCAAAAGGCATGTGCAAAGGCCAGACTTGGCCTTGAATCTGGCTCTGCCACCTTCTATTATTATTCTTAATTATTGGTCACACCATGCAGCACGTGGGATTCTAGTTCCCAGACCAGGGATCGAACTGCTGCCCACCTGCATTGGGAGCGTAAGGTCCTAACTACTGCACAGCCGGGGAAAAACCTCTCCCACCTTCTAGATGTACAGCCTCGGGCCTCACACCACACTCAGCTGTCAGTTTGGGGCATTGACACGCCCCTCGTGGGTGGCTCTGAGGACTGAAGGAGATGTGTGTTCTGGAAAGATCTGGAAGATGTAAAATGGCGCCCGGCCATGGTGGGGCCCTTCATGCCCCACTGAGCAAGCGCAGACAGGTGTGGGGAGGACAAGAAGCACCTTTGCTGAACAGCTGCTGTGCCGGACAGTGCTCTCCAGGCTGGGCTCAGAGCTTCCTGAGTCACGGCCAACATTGCTGGTGTCTGGAGGACCGGGCTCTCAACTCTGCCTCTGGGCCCCAAGTCAGGGGCAGGACGCTGGCCCTCCAGGTGTGTGGGGTGTTTGGGACACACCCAGGTCCTACTTTCTGCACTTCCGCCTGCAGGCTGTGAGCTCCTGGGTATTTCTCTTCTCTATTCCAGGCCTCAGCTTCCCTATTTTTAGAAAGGTGGTTCATCTTTTCTTTATTTTTTTTTTTAAGTCAAATGTTGATTCAGGGAGGAAACCCACTCCATAAACAGAGTGGGGGCCACCTCCAAATGCAAGAGAGACCTGGTTCATCTTTAGAGAGCGCCAGCCCCGTTGTGCGAATGCACGTGTCAACTCTTCCTCACATTCAGAACCTCTTCAAAGGGCGGAAGTGTCTTTCCTGGAATATGTTTCATAAGGTGAACCCCAACCTGAACCAAGATGCCAGAGTGACTTCCTCCCGGGCCGCTGTTGAGTCACACTTTGCCTCCCAGATACATCTGGGCTCCTCACAGCATTGTTCTGCTTCAGCCACGCCTGCCAGTGTCTCTTCCTGGGAAAGTGTTCATAGCAGAGGGGTCCCACCTGCTCTGTAGACCCCCGAGGGGCACAGCCTGTCGGGAGAAAGCGGAGGAGGGCAGCAGTCCGGGGCACTGCCCTCAAGCTGGAAGCTGGGGCTAGGCCAGGGTGCGCTATTGAGGCCTCCCAGGCCAAGGTCACCCTGATTCTCCCACCCTCCAAGACCCTGAACTTTTCCTGAGTTGCTGGTTATGCTTTGATGATAAGATCCAGGGGATTTCCACATGCTGGTGGACAGGAAGCCAGGCCTAGGACAGCTGAACTGAAACCAGCGGCCCTTACCCTGGCCTCCTGGCTCTGCGGCTCTCCCGCTTCCTGCCCGTGCCCCCTCTCTCTGGGGCCCTCACCCCTCCAGGTGGGGCAGCACAATCTCTGTGATGGTCAAAGGGGTATCTAAGTAATGAGTGACAGTAACCGCACACGTTTCTTTTTTTCGGCCAGCGCTGGCCTGAAGCCAGGCCAAGGCCCCTAGCCCGTGGATGGCAATTCTCAAAGGTCCTGTCTCACCCTGACCTCAGCCTCCGGAAAAGTTAACAGCAGGGGCCACCCCCTCCAGGCTCCTGGAGAGCCGTGTTTTCCTTCTTCTCCGTGGAACTGGTCAGAGTTTCCACTCCGCTCCACCAATTCCTGACCCAGGAATTTTTCACTCCTTTTTGTCCTTTTTGGCAGAAGCTGTGTTTTTTTTCCTTCTATGTCATCGGAGCCGAGGTTGGGGCAGGTCCACCCGGGGAATGAGTGACGGGAGGGCTGGGCGCTCATTTTCCAGAGAGCAGGATAGGGGGCACCGAGTGTGCATGGCCAGGACCTGGACCTTGACCCATGCAGAGAGAAGGTGGCCGTCTGCTCAGGCCTTCACAGTCCTGTAGATGACCTCCCAGCGGGTGCTCGCTGGCCTGGGCACCCCTGACCCTTGCTAATCTCCCTCGTTAACAGTAAACTCAGGTCCTGAACTCAGAGCACTCAGCAAACAAGAATATGACCCTGAATGAATAAACTTGACATTGTTTGCTGGTGTTTGTTTTTACCAGCTTCCTCCTACTTGTGGTAAATAGACAGGTTTGCTGCAAATAATGGTAACAAGATTCCCTAACCAGAAAAGGTTGAAAAGTATGAAGCAAGCAGACTGAAAGAAAAATAATGAGCAAATAATGAGGATTTACTCAGACGTGTGAAACATCACATGAATGACTAGAGTTTGGGAAACTCGAGTCTCTTGGGGGGAGGAAGGGAGCAGATGACAGAAAAAGAGGAAGCAGCATGGCCCATCATGGTTGACTGGGCTCCACGGAGTCCCAGCACCATCCTTCCAACATTCCTGTTTAATGGGGCAGGCTCTGCCTGCAATGCAGGAGACTTGGGTTCTATCCCTGGATTGGGAAGATCCCCTGGAGAAGGGAATGGCAACCCACTCCAGTATTCTTGCCTGGAGAATCCCATGGACAGAGGAGCCTGGCGGGAGAGTTGACACGACTGAGCAGCTCACACACACACACACACACACACACACACACAAGGGACAGAAAGGATTTCTCCCAAGGTTCTCTGTGACCACGTGAACAAGCAGAGCCTGCCGTAAGCCTATGGATTCTCTCTTTTTTTAAAAAAAATAGCAGTATAGTTAATTTACAATGTTGTGTTAGTTTCTGCTGTACAGCAAAGGGAGTCAGTTATACACATATATACACTGTTTTCTAGGCTCCCTTCCCAGACAGGTCATCTCAGAGTATTGAATAGAGTTCCCTGTGCTATTCAGTAGGTTCTTATTAGTTATCTAGTCTAAATATAGTATGTATATCTCAATCCCAGTCTTCCAATTTATCCTGCCTCCTCCCCTCTCCTCCACTGGTAACCAGGAGTTTGTTTTCTACATCTGTGACTCAATCTCTATTTTGTAAATAGGTTCCTTTGTATCGTTTCTTTAGATTCCACATATGAGCGATACCATTTGATATGTGTCTGTCTGTCTTCACTCAGTATGATAACCTCCAGGTCCATCCATGTCGCAGCAAATGACACTAATGCTAATGCTAACGCTAAGTCGCTTCAGTCATGTCCGACTCTGTGTGACCTCATAGACGGCAGCCCACCAGGCTCCGCCATCCCTGGGATTCTCCAGGCGAGAATACTGGAGTGGGTTGCCATTTCCTTCTCCAATGCATGAAAGAGAAAAGTGAAAGTGAAGTTGCTCAGTCATGTCCGACTCTTAGCGACCCCATGGACTGCAGCCTACCAGGCTCCTCTGTCCATGGATTTTCCAGGCAAGAGTACTGGAGTGGGGTGCCATTGCCTTCTCTGGCAAATGACACTATTTCATCCTTTTTTATAGCTGAGTAATATTCCACTGTATATGTGTACCGAATTTTCTCTGTGGTCTGTGGATAATCCGTCCAGTTCCTGTGCCCTTTTCCACTGCTCCTGCCAGCCTCTCATAAGCTGACCCTCGTGCCCTAGGGCTTCCGTGTTCTTGTCTGAGAAACAGGGCTAAGATCCACACTTTGCTTCTCTGCAGTGGGGAGATTGGCCCTGCCAGCTTCGTTCTTACCCCCATCGCTGTGTGACTTTTGCTCTGAACTGATCTCTGGTCTTAGCTCTGCCCTGTGGGATCCAGATGCTCCTGGGAACAGAGAGGAAACGAGCAGAAACAGAGGGGGGAGGTCATCTCCCCAGGCTCACACAGTCAGTCAGTGGTCCAAACAGGACCAACTCTCCCCTTCTGAACACTTATGGGCAGAAGTGTTTCTTCATCTGTAAAATGGATACAATTCCACCAACCTCGTGAGGGGAAATGGACATCCTGAGAGGTAGGGTGACTCACCCAGCATCCCCAGGTAGCAAAGGGCAGAGGCAGGATTAAAACCCAGGCCATTCATCCCACTTCCTTTCTGGGAGTGCTAGAGCCAGGGCAGGTGGGAGAAAGTGCTGGGACCTGCCCAGTCATTCACCAGCTGTGTGACCTCAAGCTCATCCCTTGCCCTCTCTGTGCCTTGTGGAGGTGCCATAGGAGAGGTGGGGGCCATGATTCAGATGGCATGAGTGTTCTCCCCTCTCCCCTTCTGCAGAGAAGAGCATTCCCCTTCGAATCCTCTACGAAAAGTACTGTGATTGCCTGACCGAATCGAACCTTATCAAGGTGCGGGGCCTCCTTATTGAGCCAGCTGCCAATAGCTACCTGCTGGCCGAGAGGGACATCTACCTGGAGAACCCAGAAATCAAGATCCGGGTAAGGGCTGGGTCCCCAGGTCCAGATCCCACACCTGCATGTACCTCCCTCCCTACAGACTCAAGATCTCTGATGCCCCAGGATTCCTCAAATCTAGCTTCATCAAAGAAAAGCATCGTGAAACAGAATTTGGGACTCATAGCCTCCAGGAATGAATCCGCACATCCCAGAGTAGTAGGATCATGACATTTAGGGATCTCAGAATTGTGGGCCCTTAAAAGCTGAACTCCCAAGGCAAGATTCTGAGGTCCTGGGGCCCTGGTGGGGCAGGAAGGGGTGGAGTTGTTAAGGGCTCAGACTCTGGAGTCTATTTGTTCATCTGTAAAATGGGTGTTATAAGGATTAGCTGTGAGTCTACAGGAAACACATAGACTGTATCCAGCATGTCATGAGGGTGCAATAAAAGCTGATTAATACTGACCATCAGCGTCATCATGGTCATCACAGTGATTCACTTGGAGCAGTCTCAGCCCCAGGTCCTCAAGTGCTGCCGTTACAAATAAATGGTAAAGAGCAGGGGGTGGCGGGGTGGGGAGTGAGTGCTGTGTGCTGGACAGTCTGCTAGGATCTTGCATATGTTAGCTCAGTGAATCCTCGTGAGAACCCTGCAGTCAGGCATTTCTCTCCTATGAAGAAACCAAAGCTCAGAGAAGGTGGTGGTATCTTTGCCAAGGTCACACAGCAAGGAAGGGACAGAGATCAGCCTGCTTCCAAAGCCTCTGATTTTTCCACCCCAGACCTTAGAATGAAGGAGGCACTTTACACATCCCGTGGGTCACGTGGAGCCTCTCTGCACCTCCGTGAAGGAGGAGGCCTGGGCAGGAGTCATCATCCGTGTTTTCTGGGTGAGGCGAAGAATGACAGCGGCGGAGCTGCGCAGACATGGGGCCAAATTGCAGTGGAGATGGAAATGGCTCATTTGGGACCCTGCCTGCCCTGGAGCGGCTCTGGGCCCCTCTCTGTCTCTGCTGCCCGTGACATCCACCCCGTGTCTCCTCCAGATCCTGGGAGAGCCCAAGCAGAACCGCAAGCTGGTGGCTGAGATATCTCTGCAGAACCCGCTCACTGTGGCGCTGTCGGGCTGCACCTTCACTGTGGAGGGAGCAGGCCTGATTGAGGAGCAGAAGACTGTGGACATGTAAGTGCCCGTCCCTCCCACCAGGGCCGGGAGCAGAGAGTGGACGCTCGTGGAGGGGACAGGTGCCCTTAGACACTGAGCCCTGGGCTCTAGCCCCCTCCTCTCATCACCCACACACTCACCCACACAGGTCTATGTCCAAACACCCACACATCAGCTGCATCCTGTGCACACGGTTCACACAGCTGAACAGGTACACATTCAGTCACTAAACCCCCGCCTCAAGACACACAAGTCCTCCCATGCACACAGGTGCACACGCGTGCCTGTGCCATGTACCCTCACAGATAATTGTCTATATACCCATATGCTTATGAGCATTTACACTTGTTTTTTCACTTTTTGTTGTAATATCATTTGCATACAGTATACAATACAAATCACACATGTACAGCTCAGTGCATTTTCATGCATGTGGTCACATGAGCATCCACATCTTACGCCCTGGCACACCATTCACTCTCATACACACACACACACACACAGAGGAGGGCGATGGCCCAGGTCCTTGAGAGTTATGAGCAGGGCCCATTTTATCCTGTCGTTATTCAGCTGTACATCCGTGGAGGCACTGGGCTGAGATCTCAGTAGTCACGTGTCATCCCCATCCCTCATCATGGGGACCAGGCCAGAGCCCCTCTCCTTACCCTCTTTCTCTCTCTCTCCCAGCCCAGACCCCGTGGAAGCAGGGGAGGAAGTCAAGGTGAGGGTGGACCTGCTGCCTCTGTACGTGGGCCGCCACAAGCTGGTGGTGAACTTCGAGAGCGATAGGCTGAAGGCCGTGAAGGGCTTCAGGAACGTCATCGTTGGCCCCTCCTAAGGGGTCCCTGTGCCAGCCCCACCTCAGCCACTGAGGGCCCCCACATTGACCCCAATCTTTATCCCAAGCTAATGAACAAAACTTGCCCCTCCTTGGGCCCTGGACCTCAGGGCAGGGGTGGGCTGCCTGCGGGGGCCCTTTGGAATCGAATGTACTTCCCGCCCACCTTGTCCCCCTGAGCCTGTCTCCCCACACCCTTCACCTATGAGGGAGGCTCTGTGCCTGCACTGTGGGAGCTCTCCTCTTGGCTGACTGAGCCTGGAGGGTAGGCCATCTCCCCCTCCCTTCCCAGCCCAGAGGCCCCTTAAAAAGCCACTGACCACCCACCAAACTGATTGATTGACATCAGAGCCCCTTTCTAGGAAGCAGGCAAAAAAAGTGTGCCCAGTGACCAGATCAAGGAATTCAGCTCCCTAGAGTACCCTGAACCCTTTCCCCAGGTTGAGCCCAGACCCTGGGGGCCCTCGGCAGAGCCTGAGCAGGTGCAGATGGGGAGGGTCCCAGGAACAGACCACACCCCAAATCCCCTCACATCCCAGCAGCCCTGACCCAATACTTCCTCCACCCTCTCACAATGGCGAGGCGCCTAGTAAGTACCTGGCACTTCCTGGGTATACTGGTGCTCACACGCCCATCAGCCCATTCAGTCCCCATGGGAAACTGCAAAGCGGGAGCTGAGGAGACTGGGCTCGGAGAAGGGAGGCGGCTGGCCCTGCTCCCATGGGATCCTGGATATTTGCAAGGCTGGCTAATGCAGAGGCACAAGAAAGGAGCCCGGCTCTTCTGACTCTGAGTCCAGTGCCCCATCCACCACTCCAGCCCTGACCTGGCTGCGTCCGAGAGGCCATTTGGAACCTGATCAAAAAGGATCCAATTAGGACGAGGAGACGGGAAGGGCTTAGAGCCCTAGGTTCAAGGCCCAGGTCTGGCCAGCTACTGCCTTCCCCTCCTCTGGGCCTCAGTTTCCTCTTTAGTCACAGGGAGTGATTGAACCAGCTCATCTCCAAGGCCCTCCCAGCTCTGCACTTCCGGTGCCTTGTATGACCCAGCCTTGCCAATGACAGCAGGTCCTCCTCCAGGGCTTCACAGAGCCTTGGGACACAGACCCAGGATGCTTCAAAGTGTGAGACCATGACCGTGACCACCTTCCTGTCCCCAGTCGTGTCTGGGTCCCCTCACCTGTGCCCAGGCATCTGCCTTCGGAGCCCATTTATAGGGGGGAAGAGACCCCCCAAGAAACCCCTGTCCTAACCATGAGCCCGCCCACCGCAATGCCTAGACGTCACAATAGCCTTAGTTGCCTATGCTGATCACCCAGCAACAAGGCTGGCATCTTAGCCATCTCCTCTTTGAAGAGCCAGAGTCCTGGAACACAGCCCCTGCCCCCTGACTAAGCTTGGGGACCCCACGAATTGCCATCTCTGACTTTATTCCTCACTCTCTCCATGTGACCAGGCTTCCCTCAGCCTGGAGGAGGGAAGTGGGAGAGAATTCTGTGAGTGGGGTCAGAGCCTCCAGGGAGCCCCCAAGCCCCAGAGAGGGACTTGGGGAAAGTCACGCTTGATACACTTAGAACTTTCTGCTTTGCACAAGGAGAAGCACAAGATGAGCCAGTATATATTCGTTCTATATAAGTTTTGCTCTGTTTCCCTATGGTTTTATAAACGCTTTTGGGTTCCAAGCAAGCAGTAGATGTGCTTTTGAGCTACAAACAGCGAGCACTGAAATAAAAGTTTATTTTTCACATTCAAACAAGGTCTGGTCATGCTTTTGAGGAGAGTGAGTGGGTGAGCTCATTTAGCATCTGGACAAGCCACTTCATGCTAAGAGCCTTTCCCTAGCTTCAGTGCTTCCCTCAGATCTAAATTTAACCAGTATTCAAGGCTCTACAACTGTTTAGCTCCGTCTCCAATCCCATCTCCAAACAGCCATGTTCAGATCAGAATGAAGTGCCTGTTTCTCTTCTAACATCCCACGCACTTTCAACCTCTTACCTTGGAAAGCCGCTGTGTTTTCCTTACTCAGCTTATGAACTCCTATTCATTTCATAATGCTTCACATTAAAGTCACCTCTTCTGTGAAGCCTACCCAGATTTCTTCTCAGAACCCTGGAACGTGGACCAACTCAAACATTTATCACAGTGACTTTTAGCTCCATGTTGATACACCTGCCCCTCACTTCCTGTCTGAAGTCCTCAAGGGTGGGGACCAAGTATCTCTTAAACAGACCCTAATAAATGCTGAATTGGTCAATTGATGTGTTTCAACTCAGTTCCCCTAAGACCTGTGTTGTTCAGTAGAAAAATAATGTGAACCACAAATGCAAGTCATATATGTAATTTAAATTTTTCTAGTGGCCCTATTAAAAAAAGAAACAGGTAAAATACATCTTAGTAATGTATTTTGTTGAACCTAATATGTCTGAAACATACTATGTTTAATAAGCATGTATAATAAACATTGTTATTGCAACACATAATCAACATAAAAATTATGAGTGAGATATCTTACATTCTTCTTTTCATACAAAGCCTTTGGAATGCGGTATGTATTTTACACTGACAGCCCATTTCAATTAGGACTAGCTGCATTTCAAGTGCTCCATGGCCTCAGGTGGCTACTGACTACCACACTGTGTTACCGAGCAAGGGCTCATGTGCCTGCCACACAGAAAGCCAAACGCTGACAGCGGGTATTTGCAGCAAAGTAAGGTTTTATTTGCAAGGTGCCAACTGCCAACAGTGTGTTTTGAGCTTCCCTGATGGCTCCATTGGTAAAGAATCTGCCTGCCATACAGGAGACCTGGGTTCAATCCCTGGGTTGAGAAGATCCCCTGTGGAAGGGATAGGCTACCCACTCCAGTATTCTTGGGCTTCTCTGGTGGCTCAGACGGTAAAGAATCCACCTGCAATGCAGGAGACCTGGGTTTGATCCCTGGGTCGGGAAGATCTCCTGGAGGAGGGCATGGCAACCCACTCCAGTATTCCTTGCCTGGAGAATCCCATGGACAGAGGAGACTGGCAGGCTACAGTCCATGGGGTTGCAAAGAGTCAGACATGACTGAGCAACTGACGCTTTCACTTTCTTTTCAAGCAAGGAGAACAGGCAGCTCATGCTCCAAAGACCTGAACTCCCCTTTGGCTCTTAGGGAAGGGTTTTAAAAACAGTGTAAGGGGAGAGGGTCATAGGATGCATGATCAGCTGGTGGACCTTCTGATTGGTTGGTGGCGGGGCGATGGGGGCGGGGGACGGGTAACAGGTGATGTGTCAGGAATCTCAACCTTCTGGTTCCAGCTAGTCTAGGGTACGTGCTTGTGGTCAGCACAGAGCCTCCATCCTCCACCTGGGCGGGGGTCTTAGTCTCTACAGAGCAACTCAAAGATATGCACCAGATTGTTATCTATATCCCTTCAGGAGGAACTAGGAAGCCTGTAATTTTATAGTCGTCATTGTTAACTGCTTGCACCTGCTCCTTGGAACTTAAGGAAGGTCTAGAAGACTAAAGCCTCCCTCCACACCTTTTTTTTTTTCTTTCCACTAACAAGAAACGGGACACACAGGGATTTTTGTACCTGGGAAATCCCCACAAGGTCCTGCTTGGTATGGTCCCCCTTTTCCTTGACACGCCTCAATCTTTAGGGGAACGGGGGTGGGACAAGAAAGGGAATAAAGTTTTGAACAGAGACATTAATCATAAACTCACCTGGGGAACTCAGTTTCAGGGGACTCAGTTTCAATTGGATGGCGCTGGGTCTAGACTATTTCCCGAAGTGCAGGGACCTGGTCGTTCATCTCATTCCACAGCGATGAAGCACTCATCAATGTTCGTTGATTGAACAGTGGCTGGGAGACAGTCTCTTCCTTCAGGGAACTCGTGTTGAAACACCTGACATGCAAGTAAAAAACTCAAAGTGCGTTATCACATTTTTCAGGCTGCTGAATCTTTCTGTTCCTAAAGAATTACACCTGGGGCGTCCCTGGTGACTTAGTGGTAAGGAATCCACCTGCCAATGCAGGAGACACAGGTTTGATCCCGGCTTTGGGAAGATCCCACATGCTGTGAGATCCAAGCAACTAAGCCTGTGCCCCAGAACTTACTAAGCCTGTGCTCTAGAGCCCAGGAACTGCAACTTCTGAAGCACGCGATCCCTAGAGCCTGTGCTCCACAACAAGAGGAGCCACCGCCATGAAAAGCCTGAGCCCGCAACTAGAGAGTAGCCTCCGCTCTCCACAACTAGAGAAAAGCCTGTGCAGCAATGAAGACACAGCACAGCCAATAAATAAATAAATAAATAATTTTAAAACATTGCACCTGGATCTAGCCTACATGACCTGAGCATATTATCAATTAATGCCCAGCAAGAAAACAGAACCATTATTTCAGGTGGGGAAGGAGTTTATAAGGGAAATGGACTCCCAAGGCATCTGAGGTGCTGGAAGAGCAGAGAAGAAGGAGTGGTATCCAGAAATCAGGAGTCAGCTACTGTCCAGGAAGCTCAGCAGCCCAAGAGCTGTTCCCCACCACCCAGCTGCTGGAGGCGCTGTCACTACAGCCCTGGAACCAACAGAGCTGGTGAATCTACAAATGCTGCTGAAGTCAGTGCTGGCAGCAGCCAGAGGCAGGCTGGCATCTCTCATCCTCCTGCCTTCTCCCCACTGGCAGATCCTCACCAGAAACTGGCTGGCAAGGGGCTCTGGTAGTTATCATTTTTAGGCTTCCAGCCCCTGAAAAACAGAGATGGCTACGCAAGGGTGGGGGCGGAGGAGGGAGTTGAGTAACTGATACCTATTGCCGCTCTCTCTTTAAGAACACCCATCCCTTCATCTCCACCTAAGTAACTCTTACTCAGCTTTCAAAACCCTACTCCAAAGAGACCTCCTCTGGGAAGCCTTCCTGGACTGCAGCCAACTGCTTCAGCTCTGATTCCACTTAGCATATGGTAGAGAGCCCTTTACAATTATCTACTCAGTCTAGCTTAGGATGTTCACCCATGCTCTAGAGCACTCCAAGAGCAGAGTCAGGGCACACGTCCCAGGAGGGGGCCCCCAAGTGGACTTGGTAGTGCTAACTCTAGCTCCCAGGCCTGACTGCCTCCCCTTCTAAAAAAAGACAAGGCCTCCCTGGCCAGGCCTGCCAGTGCCCTGGCAGATTCGGACCTCCCAATAGGCTTGCCCCAACCCAAGAGCTCACTAACTGGGAACCCAGGAAGGAGGAAGGCTTTGTGGGTCATATAGGCCCATTTTATAGACAGGAAAAATGAGCCTGAGATCCTGTTCCCCAAGCCAGAGCTGAGGGTTGTCTGGGGCCCTATAGGACAATGCTAGTCACTGACCTATTGGAGCTCAAGACTGCTGGGCCCCTGCCCAAGCTCAGCTTATAAGCCAAGTTGTCAAGGGCCTGGATTCTGGAGCCAAACAGACCTGGGCTCAAATCCTGGCACTGCCACGGGTTCACAATGTGGCTTCAGGCAGGTTCTCAACCTGTCTGTGCCTCTGCCTCCTCCTCTGTCAAATGGGGGTGATTTGGGGTCTGCTTTAATGATTGGTGCACACGTTCAGTAGAGCGCTGCACACAAAACATTTAGCTGGCTCCTGGCACATTCTAACCTAACAGCTAACTTTCCTCTGGGTCAGGAAACTTTTCGCCCAGTGAGCTATTCATGCCTCAAATATTCTTACCCAGAGTTCCCCCATTTTACAGATTTGATAGTCACACAGTTGGTGAGGCACAAAGTGGGGATTTGAACCCAGGCAGTCTGCCCTGCACCCCCACCCCAGTGCCTGGTCTAGCCCAGAGAAGGCCCAGTTTTTACTGGGACCCTCCTTTTCCACCATGTGCCAGAGTATGTTAGCAGAGACCTCCACCACAGCCCTCGTGGAGTGGGGTGTCTGATTGGGTCCATCTTTCTGCCTCCAAAAGTCCCTCTCCTTTCCAGCTGCTCTTGTTTACTTGGGAGGTCTGCCAGCTCACCCCCCAGCCTCACGGCAAGCCCAGAATAACAGAACTTTGACAGAATCCAAGAGGAGAGGTGTAAGTGGGAGGGCCAAGAGGGGCCTCCTAGAAGCACAAGCATGGGGCCAGGACCAGGTCAGAACATACACTTTCCCAGCCTCCCTACCTCCCTCCCCAACAGACCTGAGCACATCCACAGAGACACGTATCTGCAAATCTGTGAAGCCCTATGGTTTGTGAAGCCCATAAAAAGGAGAAGGGATGACAAAAATGATGGAGTGTACAGTCTTGAGAGGGGCTTCCCAGGTGGCACTAGTGGTAAAGAACCCGCCTCCCATTGCAGGACACATAAGAGACGAGACGCAGATTCAATCCCTGGGTCGGGAAGATCCCCTGGAGGAGGGCATGGCAACCCACTCCAGTATTCTTGCCTGGAGAATCCAATGGAAAGAGGAGCCTGGCGGGCCACAGTCCCCAGGGTCGCAAAGAGATGAACACGACTGAAGGGACTTGGCATGCACATACACAGCCTCGAGAATGCAGGATCTGCAATGACCTGAAGTTGAGCAACAGACGCAAATATGAAAGACCATTTTCCACATAATTCCACTTGGATGAAGGTCTTGAACTCATCCATGGTGTTTAGAAATCAGGGTCCTGTTTTCCCTGGCAGGGGAGAGATTTGGCAGAAGCACAAGGTGGGTTTGGGAGCATGGAGATGGCTTTGACCGTCTTCATCCACGTGCTGGGTAAACAAGTACATTCAGCCTGTGAAAATGTGTCTAGTTTAAAATATATCATATTAATATTTTCTTGAAGTTTCTAAAATTAAGTCCAAAGTGGGGTGGAGACTTGATCCATAGACTCTGGCCACTGGGAGTAGCAAGTTTCCCCACATAAGCACCCCTCAAGGTCTAAGAAAGCCAGTGTTGAAAGGCTGGACTCATAGACATAGTTGCCATATGATCCATTATTTCCACTCCTAGGTATAAACCCGAGAGAATTGAGAATACACAACCACACAAAAAGTTGTCTGTAAATGTTTACAGCAGCGTTCTTCATAATAGCCAAAAAGTGGAAACAAACCAAATGTCCAACAACCGATGAATGGTTAAATAAAATGTGGCATGTCCATACAGTGGAATATTATTTGGCAAGAAAAAAGGAATGGAGTACTGATACATGTTCCACCATAGGTGGACCTTGAAAACGTTACATTCAGTGAAAAGAAGCCAGTCACAAAAGACCACATATTGCATAAGTTCATTTATAGGAAATGTCCAGAAGAGGCGACTGTATGCAGACAAAGCAGAGTAGTGATTGGGGCTGGGAAGCTGGAAGGCTGACTGGGAGGGGTGACAGCTAAAAATCATGGAGGTTTTTTTTTTTCCTAGGGTAATGAAAATGTTCTCAAATTGATTGTGTGATAGGTGCACAGTTTTGTACTAAAAGTCACTGAGTTACATACTTTACAAGGGTGAGTTGCAAGAAAGCAATGCAAGTTGCATTGCTGCTGCTGCTGCTAAACCACTTCAGTCGTGTCTGACTCTGTGCGACCCTGTGGATGGCAGCCCACCAGGCTCTTCTGTCCCTGGGATTCTTCATTAGGTCTCAATAAAGCTGTTTATGAATGATTAATAATGAACAGGGGGGAAAAAAGGCTGAGCCCCAGAATCTGACTTGATTTGGATTCGGGATGTCTGTCTAGGTGTGCTGGTGACCTTGGGTAAAGCTCATCCCTTCTCTGGGCCTTAGTTAGCCCAGCTGTCATGAGAGAGAGATGAGGGGAGCAGCAGAGAAGCACTGAGACACCACTGATGTGGCCATGATGTTTATGACCACGTCGGTTCCTTGCCCAGCCTGTGGAATCCGAGGGTCACCTGGGGGCAAATAACTCGTAATGATTCATTGAGATCTTTGCACTCCTTTTAAAATGGCAGAAGAGGAACTTCCCCAGAGGTCCAGTGATTAAGACTCTGAGCTTCTATTGCACGAGGCACAGGTTTGATCCCTGGTGAGGGAACTAAGATCCTGCATGTCCCACAGCACAGTCAAAAAATAGAAGGAAAAATGGCAGAAAGGACATTTTTTCCAAACCTTGCTCTTGGCCACTGCTCAAGGATACCAGAGGTACAGTAGATACCCCAGTTTCTCTTCAAGCGATTCATCACTTCCCAGCTCCGTGTCTGTACTGTGCCTAGTTGACTAGTCGTGTCTGACTCTTTGCGACCCCATGGACTGTGAGTAGCAAGTGATATAGTCTCCTTGATGCTTTAGGAAGCTCCCTCCAGCCACCCCAGGGAGAGAGTGGGGAGGCTTGGGGGAGGGCAGAGAAGTCTTCCTGGGCAGCCACTCAAGGGCAAGACAGGCTTGGAAGGTGGAGGGAGGGGTAGGTGGGAAGGATTGTTCAGGTTAGAACAGGGGCAGCCAGGGTGGGGGTCTGAAGAGGAGAGGAAGGCTGGTCTCCGACCATTCTGCAGTGAACTTCCCTGGCCCCTGCCTGGCCAGGCTCGAGCTCCAGCCCTGCCCAAGCCTGGCACGCCAGCTCCACCTGGAAGCCAGCTCTCTTGTCAGCCAGTTCCTCCTTCACTCCTTCCCAGGCCCAGCCAGTTCTGCTCATGGAAACTCTGAGGGGCCCACAGCCAGCTCTTGGCAGCCACCCAGATGCTCACAGAGCTGAAAATTTGTCTCTCCTCAGTCATGACTGTTTTTTTTTTTTTTTTTTGTCTTCCCTGTTTTATTGACCAAAACTCTTGTGACACCTTTCTTGGGAAGGGGATAAAACACTTTTCTTGGGAACAGTCTTTCATTTTCATTTCATGAGTAACTTAAAAATAGAAAGAAAGAAAAAGTATGAGGAGGGCTTTCTTTGGAAGGGAAGAGAACACTCGGGAATAGTGTTTCATTTTCATTTCATGAGTAACTAAAAAAAGACAAAGCATTTCATGAGTAACTAAAAAAAAAAAAAAGAAAAAAGATGGAGTGAAAGATCCTAGTTGGTTTAAAATTGCCTCATTTTAAACTGATTGATAAACCACAGGTCTCTGGCTTAGACACACAGAGAAATGAGATTCAGGAAGCTTCGCCTTAACAGCAGAGGCAGTCTTGGAGCTGGACGATGCGCCTCGTCTCCTTGAGAAACCGCGTGGCCCTGGCGAAACGGGCGGCACTAACCCATACAGGCTTCCCGGGGGCCTCAGTGGCACAGAATCCACCTGCCAATGCGGGAGACGCAAGAGACTTGGGTTCGATCCCTGGGTTGGGAGGATCCCTTAGGGTAGGAAATGGCAACCCATAGGAAAGTACTTTTGTTCCCTATCTTCACTGACAATTCAAATTATTTTCTTTTGCTTTGTGTTTTAGCCATTCTGGAGGCTGGAAGGAGCTTCCTAAAGCATTAAGGAGATCATCAAGGAATATTCTTGGCTGAGAATTCCACGGACAGAGGGGCCTGGCGGGCTGCAGTCCATGGGGTTGCAGAGTCAGGGATGACTGAGCGACTGGGTATACACATAGCACTACCCATTTTACAGATGAGGAAAGTGAGGTCTGATGAGGTGAAGTAACCTGGGGCCAAGATCATTCACTCCATCAGGGGCAGAGACTGATTTTTAACAACAGTTAACAGCTGCTGTGTATTAGCACTAAGGGGTGCCAGATACTGTGTATGCATTCACCCATTCAGTCCCCACAATGACCCAGAGGAGGAAGCTGCACTTATTATCACCCCCTTAAAAAAAAAACTGTTGAAGCCTTGTGTACATGTGCAGAAAAGTCCACAAATCATAAACTGAACCCACCCATGAAACCAGCACCTAGGTTAAAAAAATGGAACAATTCATACGCCAAAAGCGTAAATGGTAAAAGAGAAGATCGGTAAATTGGACTTCACAAACATTTAAAACTTCTGTGTTTCAAAGGATACCATCCAGAAGTGAAAAGACAACACACAAGATGGGGAATATATTTGAAATCATCCATCTGATAAGAGACTAGCATCCAGAATATGTAAATAACTCTTACAACTCAATAATGAAAAGGAAAATAATCTAATTTTAAAAGAGACAAAAGACTTGGAAAGACATTTCTCCAAAATAGATATACAGATGCTAATAAGCAAATGAAGGGATGTTCAACATCATTAGACATTAAGAAATGAAAATTAAAACCACAAAGACTCACCACTTCATAGTAACCAGATGGCTATGCTCAATAAACATAATAACAAGTATGGGTAGGATGTGGAGAAGCTGGAACCCTCCTACATTGCTGCTGGAAACATAAAATGGTGCAGCTGTTTTGAAAGAACAGTTTGACAGTTCCTCAAAAGGTTGAACATAGAGTTACCATTTGATTCATTAATTTTACTCCTACTGGAGTTAGGAAAAAAAATAAAAAAACGTAAGTCTACACATAAAGTTGAACATGAAAACTCATAGCAGCATTATTCATAGTAGCTTAAGAGTATAAACAACTGCCCGCCCAACAAGTAGGAAAAAACCTAAATGTCCACCAACTCATGAATGGGTAAATAAAATGTGGTACATCCATACAATGGAATATTATCCAGCAATAAAAAGGAATAAAGTACCAATACATACCAGAGCGTGAATGAAATAGGAGAACATATCCTAAATGAAAAGACCACACATACTATGATTCTATTTATTCATGATGTGTCCAGAATAGACAAATAGAAAATAGATTAGTAGTTGCCTAGGGTCAGGGAACGGCACCGCACTCCAGCACTCTTGCCTGGAAAATCTCATGGACGGAGGAGCCTGATGGGCTGCAGTCCATAGGGTCGCGAAGAGTCGGACATGACTGAGCGACTTCACTTTCACTTTCACGCATTGGTGAAGGAAATGGCAACCCACTCCAGTGTTCTTGCCTGGAGAATCCCAGGGTCGGGGGAGCCTGGTGGGCTGCCATCTATGGGGTCACACAGAGTCGGACACGACTGAAGTGACTTAGCAGCAGCAGCAGCAGCAGCAGGGTCAGGGATGGGAGGGTGGAGGTAGGGTCGAGAGTAGGGTCAAGAGCATAGGGAATGACGGCAAATGAGTGTTTTCTCTGGGGGATGATGGACAGTGTTCTAAAGTTATATTATGATGGTTGCCCAGCTCTTCAATACACGTAAAACCATTGAATTGTACACTATAGATAGATAAACCTTATGGTATGTAAACTATATCTCAATAAAGCTGTTTAAAAATAAAAGCATATTCCATTCCTTTTTTCATACTTTTCCCATACCCAGATTGTCCCTACCTTCTGCTAGTTCTCTGAATGCCCCCAAAACAACCGATTCTAAGGCCCAACTCGAATGCTATTGCAAAGATCTCCTTGATATATTTCCATTAGAAATAATTTCTCTCTCCTCCGAATGCCCACGTTAATTCACATCGTTCATTCAGGGATGATTTATAAGGCATATATCATGTGTCTGGCACTTATTACATTTCACAGGATTATTTAAGACCTGATTTCATCTCTTTTACTCTGCTGTGAAATTTTGGAGGGAGGAGATTACATCTTGTTCCCTTTTGTGTACTCAGAACCCAGCTATGTGACAGGCACCCAAAAGACATTCAAGGAAGGTATGTAAAATTCATTCTACATTTCCTTTTTCTTTCTTTAAATAAATATTTTACTTATTGGGCTTCCTTGGTGGCTCATTGGTAAAGAATTTGCCTGCCAACGCAGGAGACAAAGGTTGGACCCCTGATCTGGGAGGATCCCAGATGCTCTGGAGCAACTAAGTTCGCCTGTCACAGCTAGTGAACCTGTCCTCTAGAGCCTGAGGGCCACAACTACTGAGCCCACATGTCTAGAGCCTGTGCTCTACAACAAGAGAAGCCACTGAAATGAGAAGTTGGTGCACCTCAAGTAGTGAGCCGCCCCTGTTCCCTGCAACTAGAGACAAGCCAGTGCAGCAACGAAGACTCGGCACAGCCAAAAATAAATAAATAATATAGTATAGTATTTTAAGTACATTTTCAAAAATATATTATTTATTTATTTATGTTAATAATATTTTATGTATTTATTTTTGGCTGTGCTGGGTCTTCGTTGCTATGTGTGGGCTTTCTCTAGTTGTGGTGAGCGTGGGCCAGCCTTGCTTGCAGTGCTCGGGCTTCTCCGTTGTGTGGCTTCTGTTGTTGCAGAGTACAGGCTCTAGAGCATGGGCTCAGTAGTTGCGGCACACAGGCCTAGTTGCCCCACAGCATATGAGATCTTCCTGGACTAGGGATCAAACCCATGTCCCCTGCATTGGCAGGTGGATTCCTAACCACTGGACCACTAGGGAAGCCCTACATTCCCTTTTCCTCAAATCAGCCTTCTCCCAGGATACAGCGTCTCAACATCAGGTTGAGGCATCATTGTCTCCTCCACAGGAACAGCCTAGCACTTAGTGTATTTTTTTGTTGAGTAAACAGAAAACGATTAAATGATGAAGATGGCTTTAGTTTCCATTGTGACTATCCAGTGAAAGGTTTTGAAAAGAAATGAGACTTGTCTCCAGGTGTGGAGGATGGAGAGGGATAGATGAGGATTTGCAATCCAGATGGGGAACAGAAGAAGGAAGCAGTGTGATCCTGCAAATATCTGCATGGTACAGGAAACCGTGGAAGGTGCCCCAAATCCCACAGATGCTTCTAGGGAAAGTGTGGAGGTAGCATGTGCATGCTTGCTCAGTTGATCAATTGTGTCTGACTCTTTGAGACCTGCATAGACTGTAGCCCACTGGCTCTTAAATCCCTTAGCCCAGAAGTTACACATATCACTTGCATTCACATCTTTTGCTAGAACTGGTCACATGTTCTCTCCCATCTCTAAGGGTCCTGGGAAGTGTAGTTTGCCTATGTTTCCAGAAAAGAGGAAAACCAGGTAGGAAAGAGCATTTATACTCCCTACTCAGAGAATTTAAACAAAACAATGAACAAACTTGACCTAATAGACACATGTAATTCTGCATCCAATGCCTTATTTTCAAACACAAAAGACAATTTACAAAATTTGACTATAACTTGGGCTACAAACCCAGTGTCACTAAATTTCAAAGAACTAAAATAGAGCTTATTATTTAACTAGTTATTTCTTATAATTAAGGTATAAATCCATAAGAAAGCATTAGAAATTTCCATATTCTAAGAAATTAAAATACACTCCTAGGGACTTTGCTGGTGATCCAGTGGTTAAGATTCCAAGGTTCCAATGCGGGGGGCATGGGGTCGATCCCTGGTCAGGGAACTAAGATCCCACATGCTGTGTGGTGCAGCCAATAAGTTCATGGGGGGAATTTTTTTTTTAAATACACTTCTAAATAATGCATGAGTTGAAGAAGAACTGACAAAGAAAGCTAGAAAATATTTTGAATTAATTGATAATAAAGAAAATTCATATTAAAATTTGTAAGTGTAGGTAAATTGTACATATAAGGGAAATGTATAGTCTTAGACACATATGTCAGAAAAGACAAGAAGCTGAAAATTGATAAAAATAAACATCCACCCCAAGAAGTTATAAAAAGAATGTTAAGACAAATCCAATAAAAGTAGGAAGAATTAAATAATAAAGGCAAGAACAGAAAATAAAGTAAGAAAGCAAAGATTAAACCAGAGCTAAAAGATGGTTCTTTGGAAATACAGCAAAATTGAAAAACCCCTGAATGAAGTTAGTCTAGAGAAAAACAGAACTGGCACCAAAAAAACAATATTAGGAATAAAAAGTGGAACATCACTACAGATGTTGCCAACATTAAAGGAAAAAATAAGGTACTTGGAACAACTCTGATCAATACATTTGAAAATTTAAATGAAACGGACAACAACTTAGAAAAGTACCTTATACCAACTTCGGCACCAGACAAAATAGAAACCCTAAAGAATCCTCTAACAATTAAGAGCCCTGAGAATCTCTTTCATTAAGGAAACTTCAAGTCATCACTGGCATATTCTATCCAACATTCAAGGAAGAAACAATTTTAGTTTTCTGGAGACTAGAAAAAGAGTAATATAATCCCTAATTCATTTTAGCAGATTAACATAACCCACAGACCAAAACAGCACAAAGATAAAGCAAGAAAAGAAAGTTACAGGCCAATTTTATTTATAAACATAAATGAAAATATCCTTAATAAAGTGTTAGCCACAAAAATCACTATATAAAAGGATACTACAAAAGTAGGCTAATCCCAGAAACACAAAGTTGATTTAACAATAGAAAATCTATTCATACAAGTCAGCACATAAACTGATTAAAGGACAAAAACTACATCCAGAAAACCATTTGATAAAAAATTAATATTTATTCATTATTTTAAAGCTAAGAACATTATGAACAGAAGGAAATTTCCATACTTTGATAAAGATGATGTCTGTGGCTACCATAATTAATGGTAAAATATTGCAAGCTTTTCCTCTTGAGATCAGGAAGTCAAGGATGCCTACTGCATCCGTTTTATTCAACATTTTACTGGCAGTCTTATCCAGTGCAGTGAGACGGGAAAAAGAACTGAAAGATGTAAGATTTAGAAAAGAAATAAAAATCCTCTTTCAAAGGTGCTACAGTTAATATGTATAGATTAACGAGAAAATGTAGCATTTTTATTGGACTCAAAATAACCATATTGCAAATATGTTTCCATACAACCGCCCACTGAATTATTGAAGGAAGCTACCACAGGGAAGAATTGCACTTGGAGGACAAGATCTTCTGAACATTCAGAGATAAACCTGTGGGAACGGTTTACTCCGTGTGTGAGTGAGCTTCCTGTCAGTGGAAGGGTTCAAGCAGGGACAGGATGAGCTGCGTCCAAGGGGGCTGAAGGCTGGTTCTCCCCAGGCTGGACCTCAGCTCTTCTCACACTTGGCCCCAGGAGGCAGCTTCTCTTCTTTCTTTTGGCTCTTGTCAAAATTAACTTAATGCTTCTGGCAACGAAGGTAAAACGAGCCAGGATTTACGGCTCCAGAATGCAATTGCTAATCTTATCCACTCCCCTTGCCTAGGCTCCCCTTTCAGAGAAAACCCACCATGGTATTTCTCTTGCCTTGCCTCCTGCCTTCCATCCCCACCCCACCAGACTTATCTACCAAGTCCAAGTTCTCTGGCAAACAAAACAGCTCCCCCTAGGGGGATGAGTGTTGGCCTGGGGGTTTTCCACAAGGGAAAACTGGAGGTTTACCCTGTTCAAAACCTTCAAAAGCTCCCTGATGCCTAGAGTCAGGGCTTTTTCCCCAACACCGCAGACCCCTTGAGAAAGGCAAATCCTTCCTTGCACAAAGCACTCTACTGAGATTTACTCTGTGTCCAGCACTGCGCTTAGGCTTGACTTCACTGACTCCCCTGTGAGACCCCATGAGGTAGGATCTATTATTAGCTCAAGGTCACTAAGTGAGAGCTTGGGACTGGGTCAGTCTCACTTTAGGCCACACAGTCTGAAATACCATGTTAATCTGTTTTTTTGTTTTTTTGGTTTTGGTTTTGCCCCCACATTATTGTCTTCCTTCCTTTTTTTTTCTTTCTTTCTTGGAGTATAATTGCTTTACAATGTTGTGTTGGTTTCTGCTGTTCAACAAAGTGAATCAGCCATAAATATACATATATTCCCTCCCTCTTGAGCCTCCCTCCCAGCCCCCATTCCACCTCTCTAGGTCATCACAGCGCACCAAGCTGAGCTCCCTGGGCTACACAGCAGCTTCCCACAAGCTATCTATTTTCTCACTGAGAGTTTATATAAGTCAATGCTACTCTCCCAGTTTGTTCCACCCTCCCTCCCTATGTCCACATGTCTGTTCAGCATCTCTATTCCTGCCCTGCAAATAGGTTCATCTGTACCATTTTTCTAGATCCTGTATATATGTGTTAATATGCGATATTTGTTTTTCTTGGTTTGGTTTTTGTAACTGTTGTCCAAGTGAAGCTTGACATAATCCTTTAAAGGCACAGTCATGCCTGGACTGCTAGATTTTTCCACCTCATTCCCCGAAGCAGCTCCCTCAACGGGCACTCAGCCACCAAATCCACCGTCCTCACAGGAGGGGTCCAGGAGACAGAGACATATGGCTGCAGACTTTGGAGTCAGACCTGTGCTCTCTAGTTACCTGAGCTTCAGCCTTGGTTTTCTCACCTGAAAAATGGGGCTAAGACCTTCCTGCTTTTGTAGGGTTGTAGTGAGGATTAACCATGATCGCTAATGTAAGGGCTCATCACCCAGGAGGTGCTGCATACATATCGCCTGTTGTTATTGGCAGTCTCTGGGGTTTGGGGTAGCTCCTCAGCACCTCCTTCTGGCCTCCCTGGTGGCTCAGATGGTAAAGAATCTGCCAGCAATGTGGGAGATCTGGGTTCAATCCCTGAGTTGGGACGATCCCCTGGAGAAGGGAATGGCGACCCACTCCAGTATTCTTGCCTGGAGAATTTCATGGACAGAGGGGCCTGGGGGGCTACAGTCCACAGGGTTGCAAAGAGTCGGACACGACTGAACAGCTTTCACTTTCACCTGCTGTTCTTTCAACACCATAAATCAAGGGCCATGATCTCTAGAAAATGCTGTGACCAGGAGCTGAGGCAGCCCTGACCCCTGCCGGGGACATGGCCACAGAGCCTCACTGGCTTTCCTTGCAGCTGTAGCATCCGGGCTGATGTAGGGAAGCATGGCTGTGAATAAATCTGTCAGTTTCCTGGATGCTCCCCATCTTCCCCACCCCTATCGGGGACCCTTGCCTCATAGGAGGGCTGAAGCCTAGCTGGCAGCAGAACCACATGTTGGCTGAGCCGCTAGATAACTCTGTTAACTCTGTAAGGAACTGTCCCTCAGGCTGGAGGCGTTAACCTTGCTGCCTGGGCCCTGGGGTTAACCCTTTCACTTCCCAGCCCCAGGGAAGCTAAGAGCAGAGCACATGTGAGGGAGGACTATATTGATTATCCCTTGCTGCTGAACAAATTACCCCCATATTTAGCAGTTGGAAATAACTATTAACGTTCAGCTTCTGTGGCTCAGGAATCTGAATGTGGTGTCACTGGGTGGTTCCAGGTCAAGAGATTTCATGAGGCAGGAAGCAAGATGGCAGACACGTCGAGGCTTGACTCTGGGAGGACTGGATTCCACCCTCACTCGTGTAGCTGTTGGCCAGCTTCCGAAGAGCTATGACCAAGTTCACTCACACGTGCCTGTCCACGGAACTGCTTGTGTCAAGGCAGCTGGGCTCCCCCCATGCCCTCCCGGCTCCACCTCTGCATAAGAGGTGAAGAGGGAGAACGACAAGCATCCAAGGTGGAAGGCACAGACCTTTAATAACCCACCCTCTTCACCCACCACTTGTGATGCTGTTGCAGGAAGGGGGATCCCTTCCTGGGCCAAGAGTGGGCTCTTGTCTAACACTCGGAAATGAATTGTCTGAGGAGACACACATGTTGACAGAGCAAGAGACTTTATTGGGAAGGGTTGCCTGGGTGGGGGCAGGAGGGTAAGGAGACCCAGGAGGACTGCTCTGCCATGTGGCTTGCAGTCCTGGGTTTTATGGTGTTGGACTTACTTTCTGGGTTGTCTCTGGCCAACCACTCTGACTCAGGGTCCTTCTTGGTGGTGCATGCATTGCTCAGCCAAGATGAACTCCAGTGAGGATTCTGGGAGGTGGTGGGACACGTGATGTCTCCTTTGGACCTTTCCTGAACTCTTCCGGTTGGTGGTGGCTTCTTAGTTCTGTGTTCCTTTCCAGTACCCCCTGCGGTAAAATGTAAAATAACTCAGGCAAATAGTTGCTATGGTGCCGGGCTAGGGTGGGCAGTTTCAGTCAGTGTGTTTCCCCTGCCAGTATTTCCTATTTCTTAGCTGTAAGTCAGTAAGCCCAGCCCACACTCAGGAGGGGAATTATATGAGGGTGGGAAAGCCAGGAAGCTGTGGGTCACTGGGGACCATCTCACAAGGTGCCCACTTCAGAGGGGCCGCAGCTGGGACACACAGGTAGACCTAAGGCTGACTCACCTTCAGATGAACCTGTGCAGAGCTGGGAGTTGGCCTCGACTCCTCATTCCATCTATCACCAAATCCTGGTAATTCAAAATCCTAAATCGTTTCCGAGTGTGACCACTCTGGACTGTCGTGGCTCCAGTCAGGCCCCCATCATGTCTCACCAGGATGTCATCACTCCATCACCATCTCCTCACTGGTCCCCCTGTATCTACTCTGCTCCTCTCTGCCCCCACCATCCCTCCCACCATCACCTGTCCCTTCCTAATAGTATTCAGAGGAGTCAAAATGCTGACTTGATGCTGTCCTCCTTTGCTGAGAATTCTTCAGAGGCTCTCCGTGATCCTCAGCATGAGACTTCTCCACAGACAACAAGATTCTGCAGGGTCTGACTCGCCCGGAACCTCGACAGCCTCACCTCACAGCACTGCTGGCTCCTCTCGGTGCCTGGAACAGGCCCTGTGCCCTCTTGACCCAGGTTTCCCACATGCTGTTCCTCTTCTGGGAACACTTTTTTTTTGTACCCTTCACCTAGTCAGACCCTCATCACCCTGGGGATATGGGCACAAGAGTCACTTCTTTGAAGAAGCTGACCCTGTCCAACCCTGACTGAGTTCAAGTCCTCTGTTGAAAACTCATCCTCTAGTCGTAGCGTGTTGCCAGGCCCACTGTGCCTTTATCTGATTGGTCGCTGTCTGTCCTTCCCTGAGACTCTTAAGTGCCATGATGGCAGGGACTGAATCTGGTTTTGCTAGCTGGAACCATTGTGCCTGTCACCAGTGGGTGCTTAAGAAACATATATTTAAGGGACTTTCCTGGTGGTTCAGTGGTTAAGAATCTGCACTTCCTTTGTAGGGGGGCACGGGTTCGATCCCTGGTTGGGGAACTAAGATCCCGCATGCCACTCGGTGCAGCCAAAACATTAAAAAAAAAAAAGAAAAAAAGAAACATAGAGAATTAAAAAAAAATTAAAGTCCTTGGGAAGATAAAACTACAATTTTAAAACAGAATTCATTAGAATCATAGAATTTGGGGGCTCAAAATGGGCTCAGAAACTAGCCAGAGGAAATTAAGGTCCAGAGATGAGGAAGGGTTTTCTAGGCTGCAGAATGAGTGGAGACCAAGACAGAAAGACAGGGCCCTGGATGACCCCCTCGCCTCCCACTTTCCGTCTGCCATGAGCCCCGCTAACCTCCTATCACCACCTCAACTTCACCAATGGCCCCTGACAAACACTAACAGATCACCGACGTCAGTCCTCAGACCTCGGCACAAAAGCTCCAGAAGCTGCTGACAAAGCCTCCCTTCAGGTAAAGTCTTTTCTTCGCTCTGCAACTACCAGTCCCAAAGATGCACAGCCAGTCTGAAAACAGCCGTGTCAGCCCACATCAAGAACAAGCCCTGCCTTTGAAAATTCTCCATTTGGGGCATTCTCCATTCCTCGCGAGTGGAACTTTCCACCTTTTGGTTTGGCCAGGACCTAAGAGGTTCTTGGCCAGTTTCAAAAGGGAAACTGAGGCCAGAGAAGAGCAGAGACTTTTGCAAGGTCACTCAGGGAATCAGTGACAGGGCGGGGACCGGAACCCAGGCCTCTCCAGTCTCTGGCCAGCAGCCCCTGCGTCTCTACAGTAGGGTGCAAGAAGTTGGACTGGATTAACTTGAAGCTTCTTACAGGCTCTGATCTGAGGCTAATAGATTCTTCTTTGAACAGAGATTCTTCCTCAGACTGTGCTCAGCTGTGCAAATTTCTATCTCAGGTCTTTAGCCAAGAGTAACTTTCTAAGTTCTGAAATGAAAATATGGCACTCCAAAACAAATCAGCTTTCCCAGAACCAGCCA
Organism: Bos taurus; assembly: GCF_002263795.3. NCBI lineage: Eukaryota > Metazoa > Chordata > Mammalia > Artiodactyla > Bovidae > Bos > Bos taurus. The sequence continues at coordinate 66,984,535 of NC_037340.1, read as the reverse complement.
ACCAACATTCCAAAAAAAAAAAAGAAAAAATTCCAAGCTGGTATTCAAATTAGTTGCCAACATTTAAAAGCGAAAATATTTTTACATGCAAATCCAAGTTCCCACATTCTTATAGAAAAATCAGCCAATCTGGTATAATCCTGATCTTCCCCTCCAGTGTGTGACACTTGGCTAAACTAGCCAGCAGCCGTCACACTCTCGCCTGTCCACAGCTGGCCACATTGCCTGCTTCCTGTTGCCTTCCCAGGTCCTGAAGGCATTTGAATTTGGAGCCCCTGTTCTTTCGGGGTTTACAAATTCCCTCTGTAACTATTCCCCAGGTAACGGGTCACGTAGGCACTGTTTGATGCCAATAGAGACAAGTGGTCTCCTTCCAGTCCGTTCTGTGGCTGGCCAAGAAGATGGTGGTGGGGAGGGAGAGCTTGATTTAAACCATGGCTTATCTGAATCCATGTATAACAGGTCATGCTGTAAGGTACTTCCAAATTCTAATGAACTTTAATTACCTCAGAACCAGGACAGTCCATGCTTGTTTTGGTTGAGACAGATAAGAAATGACTCTAGGAAATGACTTCATAGACTTACAGGCCATCAAAATGAAATCCACATGCCATCACATTCTGGCCAAACTGGGGACCAGGTCGGGATGGTCTTTTTGGTTTTGAAGGAAATCCATGCTGATATCAAAAGAGGGTTTGGAGGTCTGTCTTCGGGTTCTTGAGCAACGACAGTGCTCAGATAAATTGCCTATGACCCTGCCAGGAGCTGTCATCACTTCCTGCCCCATGTTTCATAATCCATGGGTGTGGGGGGAGTAGAGGGTGGGGGTGAGGGAGAGTGCTTAGAGTAACGTTAGGCCACTGAGCACTTCATCAGGAGGTGGCCCAGAGAATCTGGGCAGATACTCTTACAGAGCTCTTGGCAAGCTTCAAACTTTGGAACTTTAAAAGCAATGGCTTTGTTCTTACCACACTTATCAGTAGTCAAATCTCAAAGCCAGCAGAAACATTAGAGTCCAGGACTATATCTCAAAGCCAATAGAAATATTAGAGTCCAGGACTATTCAATACGGGAGGGCCCTTGTATGTTTCAACTTGTCTAACTCTCCACCTTAATTGAGTAGCTTCCAACAGCACCCCAGACAAGAAGACTCAGCCAACCTTGGTGGGACATCTTTCTGATAATGGGTCAGAAGCTCTCCCTATTGAAACCTCCAGCTTCTGTCCCCAGTTTTATCCTCAAAGTTAGGACCATGCTTATGCCCTTCTTCATCTATGTATATTGAGCATCACTATATTTACTCTCTCATCACCAGGCTACACTGTTCCAGGTCATCCTTCCTGGGAGACCTTGATAGAAAGACCTAGCTTCTCCCCTACACTTGGCCCATGCCTCTCTCCAGCATCTTTTCACAACAGCTATGACTTTAAGAGGACACAGCTCTTGCTCTATGATTTCTAGAGAAGAACGGCTGAGTCCAGCTGGACCACATTTCAGGTTGACATGCCCAGAATTTGCACAAAGTGTTCCATATTGGTTAACAGCTTTTATTTACTTAACAAATACTCTTGTAGTTCAGCTTACTTTAGTAATATTCATTAAATCCCCATAATCCTAGGTGGTGCTAGTGGTAAAGAACCCGCCTGCCAATGCAGAAGACCTAAGAGATGTGTGTTCAATCCCTGGGTGGAGAAGATCCCATGGAGAAGGAAATGGCAACTCACTCCAGTATTCTTGTCTGGACAATCCCACGGACAGAGGAGACTGGTGGGCTATAGACCATTGGGTTGCAAAGAGTCGGGCATGACTGAAGTGACTTACAGCAGAGCAAATCATCATCCCCAGTGTACAGATGATGGAGCTGAGACACAGAAAAGTAAAGTCACTTGGCCAAGGTGTCAGTTAAGTTGGGAGATTGGGATTCAAACTCAGATCCTTGAAGTTTGGAGCTGAAGCTCCTAACTTCCCTATGCTGCTTCTCCATGACGTTTGTTCATGTTAAGCTTGAGAAGAAAGATCTCCAGGGAGGTCTGGAAATCTACATCATCCTGATAAGGTCAGCCTCACCCTAAGATGTGAAGCGACTTATCTAAAGTCACTCCATTCTGCAGTGATGGAGTTGGGACCTCAACTGGTTTCAAGTCCAGGGCTCAAACTGTGGAAAATTCTTCAAGAGATGGGAATACCAGACCACCTGACCTGCCTCCTGAGAAATCTGTATGCAGGTCAAGAAGCAACAGTTAGAACTGGACATGGAACAACAGACTGGTTCCAAATTGGGAAAGGAGTATGTCAAGGCTGTATATTGTCACCCTGCTTATTTAACTTATATGCAGAGTATATCATGCCAAATTCTGGGCTGGATGAAGCCCAAGCTGGAATCAAGATTGCCGGGAGAAGCATCAATAACCTCAGATATACAGATGACACCACTCTTATGGCAGAAAATGAAGAACTAAAGAACCTCTTGAAAGTGAAAGAGGAGAGTGAAAAAGTTGGTTTAAAACTCAACATTCAAAAAATGAAGATCATGGCATCTGGTCCCATCACTCCATGGCAAATAGATGGAGAAATGGTGGAAACAGTGGCAGCCTTTATTTCCTTGGGCTCCAAAATCACTGCAGATGGTGACTGCAGCCATGAAATCAAAAGACACTTGCTCCTTGGAAGAAAAGTTATGACCGACCTAGACAGCATATTAAAAAGCAGAGACATTACCAACAAAGGTCTGTCTAGTCAAAGCTATGGTTTTTTCAATAGTCATGTACAGATGTGAGAGTTGGACTAGAAAGTTGAGCACCAAAGAATTGATACTTTTGAACTGTGGTGTTGGAGAAGACTCTTGAGAGTCCCTTGGACTGCAAGGAGATCCAAGCAGTCCATCCTAAAGGAAATCAGTCCTGAATATTCATTGGAAGGACTGATGATGAAGCTGAAATTCCAGTACTTTGGCCACCTGATGTGAAGAACAGACTCACTGGAAAAGACCCTGATGCTGGGAATGATTGAAGGCGGGAGGAGAAGGGGACGATAGAGGATGAGATGATGTGATGGCATCACCAACTCGATGGATGTGAGTTTGAGTAAGCTCTGGGAGTTGGTGATGGATAGGGAAGCCTGGCATGGTGCAGTCCATGGGGTCGCAGAGTCGGACACGACTGAGCAACTGAACTGAACTGAACTGAGAGCATGCTGTGTGCACTTATCAGATTCAATCTTACCTAGGGAAGTGAAATGCGTTCTAAACTGGCTTTGAGCCCACATGCATATATAACACACCACAGTTAACCCAGTGGGTTCCTGGGCCAGGGAGAGGAGAACTACCCAGCTTAGGCTTCTGATAGTTTGAAAGTGCCCATGTTAGAACATACATGGAGACCTCATTCATTCATAGTCCATTAATTCAGAAGCCATCATGGTCTCTGTTGGGTTGAAATGCATATTACATTAATCCAAAGATGGGCAAACTTTGGTAAAGTGTCAGAGAGTAAGTATGTTGAGAAAGTCAGTCATCCGTTGCCTAGTGATTGTTTTGTTGTTATTGTTAAGGTGTACCAATCCTTTTAAAAAATAATTAATTTTTGGCTGCACTGGGTCTTTGGTACTTTGCACAGGCTTTCTCTAGTTTCAGCAAACAGGGGCTACTCTGTTGCAGTGCATGGGGTTCTCATTACAGTGGTTTCTCGTGGATACAGGCTCTAGGGTTCATGGGCTTTGGTCACATACAGGCTTCGATAATTGTGGCACACTGGTTTAGCTGATCTGCGGCATGTGGAATCTTCCTGGATTGGGGATTGAACCCATGTCTCCTGCACTGGCAGGCAGATTCTTATCCACTGTGCCACCAGGAAGTCTCAGGCTGGTGATTCTTGCACAGTTGCATAAAAGTGTTCCTGGGACATTTCCTTACAGGAAGGTAAGGAGCTCTCATAGCCAGTGTTGGGCAAAGCACTTGTTTGCAAATATCTTTTCCCTGCGAACAGGCTTGATGTGTATGTCTTTGTGCTGCTTGAGTGGCACCTGGCCAACCCCACCGCTTCTATCTGTTCCTGGGGAGAGGGAACAGGGTCCTCCCCCTGCAGCATGAGAGGGGAGCAGGCAGACCATCTTTCTGTGTCAGCTGCAGGATAGGACCTGCTGACCATGGGAACCAGTGCTCACTCTTAAAGCAGACTTTGCTCTCTTCTCTCTGTGAGTCAAGCATCATTCCATCTAATCTAATGCCTATGTGAGTCATGTCTTACTTGGTGACTCCAACACCTGAAACCATACACTTTAAATTTCTTATTATTGTGAATTCCCTGGCAGTCCAGTGGTTAGGGCTGTCACTGTGAGGGCCTAGGTTCTATGCCTGATGGTGCTGTGCTGTGCCTAGTCACACAGTTGTGTCTGACTCTTTGTGACCCCATGGACTGTAGCCCGCCAGGCTTCTCTGTCCATGGGGATTCTCTGGGCAAGAATACGGGGGTGAGTTGCCATGCCCTCCTCCAGGGGATCTTCCCAACCAAGGGATCGAATCCAGGTCTCCCGCATTGCAGGCAGATTCTTTACTGACTGAGCCACATCCCTGGTTGGGGAACTAAAATCCCACAAGCCATGATGTGTGGTCAGTAAAAAAATAAGCAAATTTCTTAGTACCTGACTTTTAACTGAGGTATTCAGACGTTTAATGTGATTACTGACATGCTCAGATTTTAACATATCATCTTGCTATTTGTTTTCTACATGTCTCCTCTATTCTTTGCTCTATTTTTTTCCCTTTAACTGCCTCCTTTTGGAATAATTGAATAATTTTAATGATTTCATTGCATCTCCTTTGCTTATTAGCTACATACAGTTCTTCAGTATTTTCATGGCTGTTTTAAACTTTCTAGTGTATATCTTTATCTTATCACTTTTTACCCTCAAGTGCCATTATGTCACAAATACTATGATCCTTTTAATCTCATCTCTCCTCCTTCTGACTTCATGCTATTGTTGTCATATTTTTTGTCATATATATATATATTGTTGTCATATATTTTGCTTTCTTGTACATCATAAAACTAAGTAGATTATTATTTTTGTTTAAACAGTCAATTATCTTTTAAGGACATTTAAATTATAAGAAAAATTATATACTCCCCCATGGAGTTATTTTCAGTGCTCTCCGTTCCTTTGTGTAGATCCAGATTTGTATCTTGGTATCGTTTTTCTTCAGTCTGAAAACCCTCCTTTAACAGTTCTTATTGTTCAGGTCTACTGGTGATGAATTATTTCAGCTTTTGTTGCTTTGAAAACATTTTCCTTTCATCTTCATCTTTCTCTCTTTTTAAAAACAAAGTAAAACTGACTTACACTATTAAATTAGTTTCAGGGGTACAATATCATGGTTCAGTATTTTTATAATTACAAAGTGGTCATCATGAAAAGTCTAGTTACCATTAGTCGCCATCAAAGTTTTTCCAAAATTATTGACTATATTCCCTGTGCTACACATTACATGACTTATATTTAGTTTGTAACTGAAGTTTGTACCTCTTAATCTCCCTCACCTGTTTCATACACCACTCTTGGCAAACATCAGTTTGAGCTCTGTATCTCTGAGTCTGTTTCTGCTTTGTGATGTTTGTTTTGTTTTTTAGGTTGCACATATAAGTAAAGTCATATGATATTTGTCTTCTTCTGGCTTATTTCACTTGGTATAATACCCTCTAGGTCCACCCATGGTGTCACACATGGCAAGATTTTTTTTATATAGCTTAGTAATATTTCATTATGTGTATATACCTCATTTTTATCCATTCATCTGTTGATGGGCACTTAAGTTGCTTCCATATCTTGGCTGTTGGCAATAATGCTGCAGTGAAGCTGCTGCTGCTGCTGCTAAGTTGCTTCAGTCGTGTCCGACGCTGTGCGACCCCAACATAGGGGCACATAAATCTTTTCGAATTAGTGCTTTTGTTTTCTTCAGAAAAATACCCAGAAGTGGAACTGCTGGATCATACAACACTTCTATGTTTACTTTTTTTGAGGATTCTCCATACCGCTTTCCGTAGTGGCTGTACTCATTTGCATTCCTACCAACACTGCATGAGTGTTCCCCTTCTCCAGTTCCTCACCAACCCTTGTTATTTCTTGTATTTTTGGCAATAGCCACTCTGACAGGTATGATACCATATCTCATTATTGCTTGATTTGCATTTTCCTGATGATTAGTGGTATTGAGCATATTTTCATGTATCTGCTGGTCATTTGTGTGCCTTCTTTGGAAAAAAAGGTATATTCAGGTATATAAGCCCATTAAAAAAAAAAAAAGGGTTGTTCGTTCTATAAAACTCTTAGAGGAAAATATAGGCAGAACACTTGATGACATAAATCAAAGCAAGATCCTCTATGATCCACCTCTTAGAGTAATGGAAATAAAAACAAAAGTAAACAAGTGGAACCTAATCAAACTTAAAAGCTTTTGCACAGCAACGGAAACTATAAGCAAGGTGAAAAGCCCTCAGAATGGGAAAAAATAATAGCAAATGAAACAACTGACAAAGGATTAATTTCCAAAATACACAAGCAGCTCATACAGCTCAATACCAGAAAAACAAACCCAATCAAAAAGTGGGGAAAAGACCTAAACAGACCTTTCTCTGAAACAGACGGCTAACAAACACATGAAAAGATGCTCAACATAGCTCATTATTAGAGAAATACAAATCAAAACTACAACGAGATATCACCTCCGCTGGTCAGAATGGCCTCCATCAAAAAGTCTACAAACAATAAATTCTGGAGACGGTGTGGAGAAAAGGGAACACTCTTGCACTGTTGGTGGGAATGTAAATTGATACAGCCACTATGGAAGACGGTATGGAGATTCCTTTAAAAACTAGGAATAAAACCACCATATTATCCAGCAATCCCACTCCTAGGCATATACGCTGAGGAAACCAAAATTGAAAGAGACACATGTATCCCATTGTTCATTGCAGCACTATTTATAATAGCTGGAACATGGAAGCAACTTAGATGTCCATCGACAGATGAATGGAGAAAGAAGTTTGGCACATATACACAATGAAATATTACTCAGCCATAAAAAGGAATACAGTCCGTTCTAATGAGCTGGATGAACCTAGAGCCTATTATACACAGTGAACTAAGTCAGAAAGAGAAAGATATATATCATATTCTAATGCATAGATACCGGAGAAGGCAATGGCACCCCACTCCAGTACTCTTGCCTGGAAAATCCCATGGACGGAGGAGCCTGGTAGGCTGCAGTCCATGGGGTCTCGAAGAGTCCGGCACGACTGAGCGACTTCACTTTCACTTTTCACTTTCACACATTGGAGAAGGAAATGGCAACCCACTCCAGTATTCTTGCCTGGAGAATCCCAGGGACAGAGGAGCCTAGTGGGCTGCCGTCTATGGGGTCGCACAGAGTTGGACACGACTGAAGCGACTTAGCAGCAGCAGCAGCAGCAATGCATAGATACGGAATCTAGAAAAATGGTACTGAAGAATTTATTTGCAGAACAGCAATGGAGAAACAGACATAGAGAATAGACTTATGGACATGGGGAGAGGGGAGGAGAGAGTGAGATGTATGGAAAGAGTAACATAGAAACTTACATTACCATGTGTAGAATAGACAGCCAATGGGAATTTGCTATATGTCTCAGGAAACTCAAACAGTGGCTCTGTCTCAACCTAGAGGGGTGGGTGGGGAGGGAAATGGGAGGGGGGTTCAAAAGGGAGGGGATATATGTATACCTATGGCTGATTCATGTTGGTGTTTGGCAGGAAACAACAAAATTCTATAAAGCAATTATCCTTCAATTAAAAATAAATAAAATTTAAAATTATATATATATAAAGGAAAAAAAAAAAAAGGCTTGTTTGTCTTTTTGATGTGAGTTTATTTTGATGCGAGTATTAACCCCCTTTGGCTATATGGTTCACACATATGTTCTCCAACTCAGGCTTTTTTTTTTCTTTTAAACTTTTTATTTTATATTGGAATATAGCCAATTAACAACATTGTGATAGATTCAGGTGGACAGGCAAGGGACTCAGTCATACATATACATATATCCATGCTCCTCCAAACTCCCCTCCCATCTAGGCTGCCACATAACACTGAGCAGAGTTCCCTGTGCTGTACAGCAAGACCTTGCTGGTTATCCATTTTAAATACAGCAGTGTGTTCAGTCAATTCCTAACTCCCTAACTACCCCTTCCCCCCGACCTAGCCCCCTGCCACCACAACCATAAGTACATTTTCTAAGTCTGTGAGTTTGTTTTGTAAATAAGTTCATTTGTACCATTCCTTATTAGATTCCACATGTAAGGGACGTCATACACGCTGTTTCTCACTTATTTCACTCAGTATGACAGTCTCTAGGTCCATTCATGTTGCTGCAAATGGCATTATTCCATTCTTTTTAATGGCTGAGTAATATTCCGTTGTGTGTATGTACCACATCTTCTTTATTCATTCCTGTTGTTGGACATTTAGGTTGCTTCTAGGTCTTGGCTATTGTAAACAGTGCTGCAGTGAACACTGGGGTGCATGTATCCTTTTAGACCATGTTTTCCTCTAGATATATGCCCAGGAGTCTCCCACTCAAGTTTTTAAAAAACGTCCTCTTTGATTTTTTCAACACTCCATCATTTGCTTGCTTATTTATTTAGGCTGCACCACACGGCATGCGGAACTTCCCCAACCAGGGATCAAACTAACGCCCCTACAGTGGGTGACCTACCTGAGGGTGCGGGTCCTGGTTACACTGCATCCTCACCCCTCCTGCCGTCTTGTTGTAGTTCTCTACGTCTTTAGTTGTGGAGAACCTATTCTGCTAGCCTTCAAGTTGTTCTCATAGAGAGTTGCTCTCTAAATAGTTGTAATTTTGGTATGCCTGTCGGGGGAGAGCTGAGTTCAGGGTCCACCTACTCCACCACCTTGGCCACACTATCCATTTTTGAGGGATGTTTTTGCTAAACACAGAATTACAGACTTTCCCTCCGTAATGGGGGGACTTTTCAACACATTAAAGATGTCATGGCATTCCTTTCTGGCTTGCATAGCTTATGACGAAAAGTCTGCTGCTATTCTGATATTTGTTCCTCGGTGTATGTTTCTTTTGATTCATTCTCAGTGGTTTATCAATTTGACTATGATGTGTCTTAGGATGTAAGTTTTTTTTTTTTTCCATATGTATTCTTTTTGAGGACTACTGAGTTTCTTGGGTCTATGCCTTTATCGTTTTCATCGTATTTGGAGAACGGTCATTATTTTTTCAAGTATGTTTTCCTTTTCTCTCTCTCATCTCCTTCTGGTATGTATTTTTGATACTTGGTATTGTTTCACAGCCTCTTCTGTTCATTCCTTTAAAAGTATTTTGTCTTTGTGCTTCATTTTGAATATCTATTTCTGGGCCTTCAATTTCACTGGTATTTTCTTCTGTGTGATCACTTGTGTCTGACTCTTTGTGACCCCCATGGACTGTAGCCCACCAGGCTCCACTATCCATGGATTTTTGAGGCAAGAATGCTGAAACAGGTTGTCATTTCCTACTCCAGCGTATCTTTCCGACCCAGGGATCAAACCTGCATCTCCTGCGTTCCCTGCATTGGCAGGTGGATTCTTTACCACTAAGCCACCTGGGAAGCCCCCATTCTTCTGGGAGGGTCTAATTTCTTCTGCTGTCAATCCTATTCAGTTTATTTTAATTTCAGATATTTCACATATCATCACCAAAATTTGACTTGGATTTTTAAAAAAGTATATGCCCTATGCCTTTCCTCATTACGTTCATGCTTTCCTTTACATATCCTTATGTGTTTATAATATTATCTGTTAAGGTCTTTGTCAGCTAATCCTATCATCTGTGTCATTCTGGATCTGTGGAATTATTTTTCTCCTGACTCTGATCATATGTTTCTAATGCTTTGCCTGGTGAATTTGTTTTGCACCAAACATAATAAATTTTAACATTGTCGAGTGTTGGGTTTTGTTGTATTTCTTTAAACATGCTGGACTTTGTTCTGACAAGCAGTTAAGTTGCTTGCAGATCAGTCTGAGGATTAATACTGAGCTTGTTTTATGGCAGGCCAAAAGCAACCTTTATCCTAGGATTACTTGAGCCCCACTTCAAAGGCATGACCTTTGCAGGACTCTATCTATCACTGTGTGTTAGAATGTCCCTTCTCTGGCTGGCAGAGACTTCAACTATTCCCAGAACTATGGGAACCCTGGGAATTACTTGGCATGCAACTTTCTCTTTTTTCTTTCCCTGGTTGCATGGAGTTTAATCCCATGTCCTGATCAGAACTCACCTAGGGGTCCAGGAAACCCTGTGGGATTTTCTGAGCTCTATCTCTGTGCAGCTACCTTCTCTGTTATGTTGTTCAGTTGTTCAGTCACTCAGCTGTGTCTGACTCTTTGTGACCCCATGGACTACAGCACGCCAGGCTTTCCTGTCCTTCACCATCTCCCGGAGCTTGCTCAAATTCATGTCCATCGAGTTGGTGATGCCATCCAATCATCTCATCCTCTGTCGTCCCCTTCTCCTCCTGCCTTCAATCTTTCCCAGCATCAGGGCCTTCTTCAATGAGTCGACTCTGCATCAGGTGGCCCAAGTATTGGAGCCTCAGCTTTAGCATCAGTCCTTCCAATGAATATTCAGGGTTGATTTCTTTTAGGATGGACTGGTTTGATCTCCTTGCAGTCCAAGGGACTCTCAAGAGTCTTCTCCAACACCACAGTTCGAAAGCATCATTTCTTCAGCACTCAGCCTTCTTTATAGTCCAACTCACACATCCATATTTGATTACTGGAAAAACCATAGCTTTGACTATACAGACCTTTGTCAGCAAAGTGATGTTTCTGCTTTTTAATATGCTGTCTAGGTTTGTCATAGCTTTTCTTCCAAGGAGCAAGGGTCTTTTAATTTCATGGCAACAGTCACCGTCTATAGTGATTTTGGAGCCCAAGAAAATATCTGTTGCATGTCCATGTAAATTTCATCTGCCTCGGCCTTCCTGTACCCCTACCTCTGTCTCTTCAATTCAGTGATACAGTGGGTGTCAGTTTCCCCATCTCTGTGCTGAAGGTTGGAGGCATCCTAAATGAGTAAGATTGGTAATCACCCCTTCCTGTGCATTTCCTGTCTCTCAAGGAGTCACAGCCTGTGCTTCCTGATGTCCAATGTCTAAAAACATTTGTTTTATGTATTTCATCTGCTTTTCTGGTTGTTTATAGTGAAAGGCAAATCCCACGCACTTAATCCTTCATGGGTGGAACAGAAAATCTCTATCCTAGTTGTTTTCACCATTGGTTTATACTTTAAAATATCATTTATTTAATAGATGGTGGTTTCATTAAAAGTTGTTAGAGACAGTTTAAGAAAATTGTGTTGGGAGTTAGTTCATGAATATTTTTGAGTTTTACAATTCTATCAGGAAGTCTGGCTCTGTGAAGATTTTGTGAAAAGTTGAACTAGGCAAAGATCTTCAAGGTTAACTTGAATTGATCAAGACACAACGCATTACTTAACCTTTAAATTTGTTTTCTTAAAGCATTCAAGATCTTGACAAGGATGCCAAAACCATTCAAGGGGAAAAAAATAATCTCTTTGGCAGATGGTCCTGGGTGAGATAAATGGATATCCACATGCAAGAGTGAAGTTGAACTCTCACCTCACACCATACACAAAAATTAACTAAAAATGCAGCAGTGACTTAAATATAAGAGCTGAAAGTATAAAATTCTAGAAGAAATCATCTATCTCAATATCCTGATGATTTTCTCTGGAAAACCCTAATATAGCAGTTCTCATCCACTACTCATGGATATGTACATGGTGCCACCACTGTGGAAAAGCATTTGGTGGTTCTTCAATTAGTTAACAGAGAAGGCAATGGCACCCCACTCCAGTACTCTTGCCTGGAAAATCCCATGGATGGAGGAGCCTGGTAGGCTGCAGTCCATGGGGTCGCTAAGAGTCGGACACGACTGAGCGACTTCACTTTCACTTTTCACTTTCATGCATTGGAGAAGGAAAATGGCAACCCACTCCAGTGTTCTTGCCTGGAGAATCCCAGGGACAGGGGAGCCTGGTGGGCTGCTGTCTATGGGGTCACACAGAGTCGGACATGACTGACGTGACTTAGCAGCAGCAGCAGCAATTAGTTAAACAGAGTTGTCATATGGCCCAGGATTTCCACTCCAAAGTATATTGCCAGAAGAATTGAAAATAGGTGTTCAAACAAAAATTTGTACAAGAATATTCATGGCAACACTACTGACAATAGCCAAAAGGTAAAAAACAACTCAAATGTTTGTTGACTGATAAATATTGATGAATATGTGGCATATCTATACAATATTATTCAACCATAAAAAAATAAAATTCTGATAAATGCTATAACATGAACGTTGAAAACACTATGCTGAATGGACAAAACCAGACACAAAGATCACACAATGTATAATTCTATTTACATTATAAGTATCCAGGATAGGCAATGTCATAAAGACAAAAAAGCAAACTAGTGGTTGCCAGGGGCTTGGCACAGGGGCTTCCCTTGTGGCTTAGCTGGTAAAGAATCTGCTTGCAATGTGGGAGACCTGGGTTCAATCCCTGGGTTGGGAAGATCCCCTGGAGAAGGGAAAGGCTACCCACTCCAGTATTCTGGCCTGGAGAATTCCATGGACTGTATAGTCCATGGAGTCGCAGAGAGTCAGACACAACTGAGAGACTTTCACTCACAGGGGCTTGGAATTAGGAGTGACTGCTTAATGACTATGGAGTTTACTTTTGAGGGGTGAAGATATTCTAAAACTAAGCTGTGATGGTTGCACAATATCATGAATGTATTAAATACCAATGAATCATACACTTTTAAAATGGCTAAAATGGTTAATTTATATCATGTGCATTTTACTACAATTAAAAAATGTGTTCAAGTACACAGAGAAGGATGATTCTTGAAATTACTAAGAAACAAATTAAAGATACGGAAGTGAACTTTTTAAGTTAAAAAAAAAAAACAACAGTGAATGAAGAATTAGAGGGCGTAAAATAAATCACGTGTGTAACCGTAAGGAAATGGCAACCCACTCCAGTGTTCTTGCCTGGAGAATCCCATGGACAGAGGAGCCTGGCGTGGGCCACATGTAGTCCATGGGTCACAAAGAGTCAGACATGACTTAGTGACTAAACAACAACCACTGTTACAATAAACAGGCAGGCTTATAGAGAATTACAATCACAAAGCAACTTTATTTTTGTCTCCTACTCTCCCTTAAAATCCAACTTGAGACTAGTGTATCCCTTAATTCTAGAAGAAAACTCGGGCCTCTGCAACTTCTCTTCAGTCATGTCCAACTCTTTGTGACCCCATGGACTGCAGCGATGACAGACCTCCCCATCTTCCACTATCTCCTGGAGTTTGCTCCACTTCCTTAGTGCATCTTAGTATCATCCTGTAGTCACATTTGGGGCTTCTCAGGTGGCACAGTGGTAAAGAACCTGCCTGCCAATGCAAGAGACACAAGAGATGCCGGTTCGATTTCTGGGTCGGGAAGATCCCCTGGAGAAGGAAATGGCAACCCACTCCAGTATTCTTGCCTGGAAAATTCCATGGACAGAGGAGCCTGGCAGGCTACAGTTCATGGGGTTGTAAAGAGTCAGACATGACTGAGCATGCACACACACAGAGTCACACTTAAGGTGTGTAACAGTCTCAGTTCAGAAATTTAAATGTCCAATTCGGTTATAATCAAAATGGCTTATCACTTGAAGTTGAGGCTTCTCTAGGCCAGCTGCAGACTGGAAGCCAGCATTAGGGAACTGAGGTCTTGCTTGTGTACTAAGGTTTCTGACCCTTCCAGGGATAGGGCCGTGGGAGTGAGGAAATGAAGGCAAAGCAGGAACAATATCCTGAGTTGAGGTGTTGTGGTAACTGGACCCTGACCTGGCAAGAGTTTTAACTGTGTCTTTCTCCCGTGGACTCCTCCTGCACCCCTCAGGGCAGCTTCTCCCTCCCAGTCCTGCCATCTTCATGCCCAGAGATCCCTCAGGAGTGATGCCCACCCTGTGGCTCTGCTTTCTGCTCCTTTGTCCGCACTGTGAGCCGAAGTTCACCTCCTGGAGGAAACCCTTGCCTCTTGTTCAGGCTCTGAGATGACTACGTGTCGGTTTCCTTACACGCACACAGCCTACATCCGGTCCTAGGGAGGTATGCACACACCCCCTCTCCCGCTCTGCCCCATCCAGGCTCCAGGAGTAGAGGCCATACTCACCTCTGTCATCTGCTCCATCATCAAAGCACGCAGCCAGACACAGGTAGCTCATCCTTTAGATTTTTCCAGGCTGGGGTCTGTGTAGTCCACTGGATTGTCACCCTACAGGGGATGCTCATTAAGTTTCCAACCAGGCCCCCTTTCCTTGGCCTTGAGGTGAGGAGCAGCTGACACCCACTACTCTCCCTGAGGAGACTCAAAACACACGAATGGCTCTTTCAAAGTCACACCAAGAACTCTCCTCCTTCTCCTCTAACTCTTCTTTTACACCTTCAGTGTGGGTTAGGGAGTTAAAGAGGGCTTCAGGTTTTTGACTATCTCCATTATAAATTCAGAGTATGTAGTGTCTTCCAAAAGACATGTATTTTAACACTTTGTTACACGCACATTTAAATAAGTACAACCATTATTGAATACAGTTAACAGCCACTGTTGAACCCCTAATTTGTCCCAGACATGGTATTAGGCCCTATTTTACATCTCATTTAAAGTCGGAAGGACTGATGCTGAAGCTGAAGCTCCAATATTTTGGCCACCTGATGCAAAAAGCCAACTCATTAGAAAAGACTCTGGTGCTGGGAAAGACTGAGGCAAAAGGAAAGGGGGGGGGGGCGGCAGAGGAGGAGAGTGCAATGGACATGAGCTCTAGGAGACAGTGAAGGACAGGGAAGCCTGGTGTGCTGCAACTCACGGGGTGTCAAAAGATCTAGACATGCCTTAGCAACTGAACAACATTTAAAGATATTAACAGTTTAAATTCACTGCAAGTTATTAATAGTTATAATTACTTTGATTTATCAATTTCATGAGTTCCCACAGATAACTGGCATTAAAAAATCTACAGAGTGAGGTGGTATTAATAAGATTCTCAGTAGGAAGAAATATTTTGAAACCCTAGTTGCAGAACTGTAGATCTGGAAATGATGGCAAAGGTTATTCAACCTTACTCATTGCCCTTAAGCAGCAGCTGAGGTCCCGAGAGGCTGAGGGACGTGCCCAAGGTCATCAGAGTGACAGGAGATTGGAAGATGGGGGCTGCCATTTGCTGCAGCTCTTGTTTGTGAAAAGCATTAGATACATT
This sequence comes from Bos taurus, assembly GCF_002263795.3. Lineage (NCBI taxonomy): Eukaryota > Metazoa > Chordata > Mammalia > Artiodactyla > Bovidae > Bos > Bos taurus. The sequence continues at coordinate 66,969,167 of NC_037340.1, read as the reverse complement.
CTGATGCATACTGCTAATTTTAATATTTATCAAACCAGTGGTAGAAATGACTTCTTAATGCAAAATAACTATTTCAGAGTCTTAAAAAATTGAACAATCTGGGCTTTCAACACGAGATAAAGCTGTGAGAATCCTAATCTGCTGTACAGGAGAATAATGGATTCTTAATTGAATCTGTGCCTCAGAGTGGAAGAATGGTTTTTAAATGGAAAATCTCACAGAGGTGGTGATGAGAAATGAGTTTAGCTAGATGAATGATCTCAAGAGAAAGTAAGATAGCAAAGCCAGGGTGGAGAGCGGCTTTTTCTTAAAGATTTCAAATAAACCAAATACAGGCAGTTTGTACCCAGATAGTGAACTACCGTGCTTACTCTCATCTTCCTAGTCTTGGCACTGTCTCATGTTCTGACCTTTATTGGCTACAGTACCCCAGGGTTTCACAGATATTTCTTAAGAAATAAGTATATATGGTATAATGATGATATTATTACTCTATCAAGTACTGTTGGCAACCCAGGACATGCCATTCAGCATTCTCAGACTTCAGTCCTGCGTTCATTTCCTCGGACACAACAAATCATATGCTTCAGGGCTGGCAGGGTGTCTAGAAATAATTTCAACCAATACAATTCAAAGATGGGAAAACTGAGGCCCAGAGAGGAAAGTAACTTGCCAGGAAGGTCACACAGTTAATGGCTCCCATCACAAAAGTAACGCAGTTTGACAGATTCATGAACTCTTGGGTAGTTCCACCCTCAGCTCTGAGGACCTTGGAGTCACATTTTGTAGCCTGAAGTGTTAATTAAACCTGAGGAATTATGGACTTACTATTTATAGGTAGGAGTGAAGACATTAACTAGGCCATGAAACCTGGGGACACAGAAGGAGATTGTCTCCTGAGATCCACATATTACATCAAGCCTTTATATTTTAAGGAAGAACTTGGCTAATGCCATAGTCTCAACTTTCCAACTCTGATCTTCATCTCGAGTTGCTACATATGTAGCCCTGAAGGACCATGACTGCAGCAGTTTTTTGCATCATGAGATAAACAGATAACTGTACTTCTGATAAAGGCTATTCTCACCAATAACAAAGGTTAAAACCATCCTTCTAAACGTATCAATTGCTTCAAAGGACTGTATTTCAAACCATTTTTCAATATTTTGAATTTTAACTGGTAATAGTCAATATGGTCTCATGAATGTAAAAGTGAAAAGGAAGCCACAAAAAAATACTTTTTTATCTCCCATGTTTCTTTTTACTGTTCAGAGTGGCTTTCACTGTACCGCCAGCATCAAATCTCTCTTAGGAGGCCTGGTGGTACGAACAAAAGCACTGAAATCAAAGAACTTCCAAGTTTTAATCTGCCAGAGACTGTGTGGTACTAGAGAAAGAGTCATGTGACCTCTCCATCCCATTTCTGTACAATGAGGATAAAACTCTGGAGGTACCTCTCCTGGATACTGTGTGGACTGGCTAACTGACCCCCTGGAAAGAACCAAAAATTCTATGTAACAGCTGAGTATTTATGGGCCACTAACTGTCACAAAAACTCCTAAGAGACAGGATTCTGTACAGATAGTACAATCTCTATTGGTAATTACTAATTACCCACTGATTACAAAGAAAGTTTTGAGGGTTCCCTAAGAGGGAAGGGAAAAGAAACACTGTACAATGTTGTTCAACAACACCATCTTTATTCAAAAATATATATCTATGAGACATTTCAGAATATACTGCTACCGCCAATGGCAGCCTATACTTCTAAATAAAGTCCTAAATTAATATACAAATTTAAGCTTTAAAAATATTCTTTAAGAAAAAAAACAAAACAAAAAGGAAGATTGAAGACTTTCTGAGGAACATGACCTAAAGGAAAGGTCTTGGAGGCCGATGGATGTCCTAAGTGTAGGAAAACACAAAACAAACCCCCCACCCCCACCCCACCTGGTCACCTCATACACACAAGGAGAAAGGGTCATTTAAATTAAACAAACGAAGTAAAAAGTACACTTGGGGAGGATGTGGGAGAATTGAGAGTTAAAAACCAAAAGCATTTCATTGGGAAAAAAAAAAAAACAGGACTAACCTCCTTATAGGAAGTCTACTAGTAACAGGTGTTAAGAGGCCAACACATTCATTTACATAATTGCTACAGTTTCATTTCTTGCTCTTGCTGTAATAATTACGCACCAATCTCTAGTCAAAGACTCAATCAGATAAAACACAGCAGTGGGCAAAATCCATTATGTTATATAACATTTTCATCTAGCTGATGAGACCAAATGCCTTCTCCACCTTTCTGGTTGGTTTGTGACTGCTAAGACGCGCCTCCTTTGAAAGCACAGAGTGCGCCCACGGCGATCTGTTTGGAAGCGGCTCGCCTGCAAGACCACAGCAGCACACCACACGGGGAGGGCTTATATGCAGATACAGCAAAGGCTGGAATTCATTCTGCAATTGTGCTAAAGTCATTTACTGCCCTTTGGCCTCTGGGAGAAACACTTTACAGACAGACCCATTAATTTAATAATGACAGGACGACAGGCAGTGTCGATATGTAACCAACACACAGTCCGTATTCAATCTGAAAAATAGCTTAAATGCTACGAGGTTCTACAGAGTTAAACTGCATACCTGCTGTGACTTTTCCTTGTTTTCACTTCATGGCAGGCAGAAGAGCTTCCTGAAGGGAAGCCTGTTACACTTCTAAAAACAGACATCATCATGCTCTAACATGTTGAACATGTAGAATCACATGTAATTGGCTTTTTTGGTAATCCTGAAAAGAGCAACTCAAAATGATGGAAATTCTGAAGCCCCCTCCAAGGAATTCCTTTTATAGCTTTTGGATTTCAGCCTCAGGGCTCTAATTCCTATTACACTATTAGGGCGAATTGTTTTCTGCCCTTTCCAATGTCAAAAATCAGCCCGCCAAATGAGAATGATTTACAGACAGCAGGCCTAGCCTTTACTAAAAGTAAGATAAAAATCCTAACTACATCATACAGTCATAACGTCAGCTGGCATGATAATGGAATTAAGACCCCCCCAGTTAATATCCCTCACTCTCCCCCTTCCCGAGATGGGTTAGTCAGCGGCACCTAACACAAAGCACTCCTCCTCCCCGGGGCACAAGGACACATATAGTGGCGTGAACTGAAGGACAGATAAGCATGCAGCGTGTCAGGTCTGCAGGGGAGAGTTTCAAGTTTAGTCACCATGCTGTGGACAAGCACCCACGCAATGAATTAACTGGTAGTGTGTGCCCTATTCCCCCAAAGAAGGGGTCAAAGCAACAGCAGAACCCGGACTCCCAGAAAGCCTTCAGTTTCAGGGGCCCACTGTGCCATTTCTAATAACTGCCTTCAAGCTTTCACAATGTGGGGCAAGGATAATGTTTCTAGAAACGTGCTCCTGACCAGAGGTTGGGACCCTTGATCAGAGCAGCCTGGGAAGGTTGATAGGAACCTTGAGGAAATACCTTATTTTTGATTCATGCTTGTGATCCCCGTGAGTCTGTCTGTCTCGGAACTGTGGCTTGATGTCCCAGATCAGCTTTGAATCTTTACTGCTAGATTCTCTAGTATGCTCACAGAACACATGCACCTAACCTCTGACAACACATTGCCAGAAGTCACAACAAGGGAGAATCTGAGATTTGGCAAACTCTTTATGGCGAAGACGCTCAAAACAGTTGTGCCTCCAACCTCTGGGGTGGATGGCAGCCAGGAAAGCCAACGATTCCAGACCTGAGTCCCTTGGCGGAAGCCTGCCCTGAACTTGAACAAGCCCAGCTCGAAAAGGAGCAACTGCTTTCATGACACAATGTCGTCATGAGGGACAAGATTCTTCTACACATGATTTTCATAACTTCTTAGGCGTACAGAGAGGGCTAAAAAGGGAAAACCAACAGGGGCATGGAAACGTGAAGTGAGTTTGTGTTCTTTCCAAGTATACACTGAAACTGGATTCCATTTGCCACTGTTCTCAATTGTGCTCGACAGAGGAGAGGCGGGAGAGGGAGGAGAATCAGAGTCTGTGGTTCTTTCTTGAGGATGGGGGCCGACTGAACGAGGGACAGAACCAGGGGCTTCCAGGTTATTTCCAACCATGACGCGCCCTCTTCTTTCTGCTGGTACAGATGGGAATCTGGGGCATGACACCTGCCCTAGTCAGTTGAAAACAGGTCACCAGCAGAGGGCAGGGGGGCCAAGCCCCCTGTGACGTTGGGCAGCAACGAGAGGTCTGGCAAGCTCTGAATGTGGGACTTGAGTTCCTTGCGGACCTGGGTTACCCGAGCAAGCTTCTGTTTATATTCCTGAGGAGACAAAGAGTTACGTTAAGGACAAAGAGAAAACAAGCTTCTGTTTATGGTCCCGAGGAGATGATGCAGTTACGTTAAGGAGCTGATACAGATACTCTCAGCCTCCTGGCCTGTGCTCCTGACCAGAGAGCCCCTCACACATTCAGCTAAGCTACCAGGCTCAGGTTTTCAAATGCTCAAAAGCAAGACTGTACACAAAAAATGAAAGCTCTAGAGTTCGATACTGGAAATAGTGAATTAAATGGTATTTAACTGAGTGCTTGAGATCTGGAAGTAAAAAGTGATGTTATGTATTTGTAGTGTCTTTGGTGCTTATCTATTTCAAAATGCTCTGTAAGATAATGCTTGAGCTTTACAATTATTTTGAAGGCTCCACCTAGACATGACTAGGAAAACCACTCTAGAGCTAACTATTTTCTGTGTTAAACTTAGATTAACCCAGAGTTAGCATCTTCATAGACAAGGACTTCAGAAGCTCAAAATTCCCACCGCCACCGCCTGGTTCAGGACTTCCTTGTTCTACACGTAGGCACTGTAGCAAGGCCCTGCTGAGGCCTTCTGGCAGTCACCCCTAAACATGCCCCTGGACTTATCTTTCAGAAGCCCAGCTTTCATCAAGTCCCTCCTCTGATAAAGGGAAGCATAGGGCCACACTATCTCCATGACTGATCTGAGTGCAAGGTCTTCTAAAATTAGCTCCTGCCCACATGCTGCACAGGCCAGAGCCTGCACTGGCCGTTTGTTCAGGATCCCCCTAAGCCTGAGGGTTTCTTTCTTCTCCTGGTCTCGGCAAGGTCCTGACTTTGCTCCTTCGCCAACTGCTGAGTCCCGCCTCTCTAGGAAAATCTTTCCTCCTCATCCAATACACTGGTCCCCCTCTCCGCTGGCCTTCCTGAGCACTGCGCCCCTCATGGACTGCTCTGAGGTGCTCTCTCCACATGTCAGAGTTCTACGTTCCTCTAAAATACGACTCCCTTGATGATAGGAACTGAATATACTATTTTCTTTCCTCAGCTCCCAGCTATAAGGTCTTGGGTAACAACTCTAGGCCAGAGGACATGCGTGGTTTATGGCTCCTTTGGGGCTCGACTTTTTCTTTTTTCACCCTCTTCGGTGTTTCCGCAAAGACAAGGTGGCTCCTGAGACGGGGCCCTTGCTGACTAAAGCCTCTCCTCCAGGAACATAACAGAGCACTGGGCTGAGACACAACGCCCTGGGCTTAGTCCTGGCTCCGACTCCCAAGTTCCAGTGTGACTGTGGAGGTGTTCCCTCCTTTCCTCCATCCTTCTTTATCTGAAAATGAGGGAAGTGGAGTACCCATAAGGTTTTTCTTCATGTTCTAGATTCCTTCATGCCAGACATCTTCCACATACTTAGAGAGGCAAAAGGTTTGAAGAAGAGTGATAAGATAGGAGATAGGTTAAAAAAGAACACTTAGCTGAAGCTGTAAAGACAAATTCCAAGCAAGGAGTGGGAGAGGGAAATGGGGAAATGAGCAGGGAGGCTCTGCCCCTATGTGACTGCTGGCAGTCAGCCTTCCCCCTGAAGTGACAGCTGCTCACACAAGCCCTCAAACAGAGACAAGGGGCAAGTAAAGAAAGGCAGCTCTTCTGATAGCCCCTTCCTTTCCTCTGAGACTTAACACAACTAAAATAATGACTTCTATAAATTATTCCTAGTAACTCCCCCAACAAACCAGTAAGCATCAGAAGGCAAGGACCAAACCCAACTGCCTCCCCAGCATCCACCATGCCCAGCAGTGCCCTGCAAACAGTAAGTATCTACACAGCTGCCCAATGAATTAACAATATATAAAAGATAGGACTATGTACCAGTAATTACCTTTCATTCTTGAAACAAAAAACTGATTTCAAATCTGAGGACCTATTAATAAAATGTCAAAGTTCTCTGCTCTTCCTTCTACAAACAGTTTTCTCCTCTGGTTTTACAGAAATCACAAGAAGCTAACAGAGGACACCTATTCTCTGTTACTGGACATGGATTCATTTATTGAACTTCTCCTGAATTCTAGTACAAAAAGGGTAATAGTTACCCCTTGTTCCCTGTGACCATCCTCTGACCAAAGCTGACACATGAAAGCCACCTCAACTCACAGCCATCCAGAGTAGACAGAGAGCACTTCAGTTGAAGGAGGAATTCCTCAAGGACAGTTTGAAAATCACCGACTCCCTGGAGAGGTGACCTAGGATCAGAATCCAAGGGTCCCTACTCTCGGGTGATCCTCAGACTAATTTAGCAAGTCCACCTGAGATCAAAAGGTGGTTGATTGGATTAACACTCCCACACCATCTTAAATTCAAACAATTCTCATCTTAAAAAAAAAAATCTCATTTGTTCCTCTTTTAGGAGTACAAGAGGTGGGAGGGTATCTCATCATGTTTCAGTTCAGTTCAGTTCAGTGGCTCAGTCGTGTCCAATTCTTTGCAACCCCATGAATCGCAGCACGCCAGGCCTCCCTGTCCATCACCAACTCCCGGAGTTCACCCAAACTCATGTGCACTGAGTCGGTGATGCCATCCAGCCATCTCATCCTCTGTCGTCCCCTTCTCCTCCTGCCCCCAATCCCTCCCAGCATCAGGGTCTTTTCCAATGAGTCAACTCTTAGCATGCATGAGGTGGCAAAAGTATTGGGAGTTTCAGCCTCAGCATCAGTCCTTCCAATGAACACCCAGGACTGGTTTCCTTTAGAATGGACTGGTTGGATCTCCTTGCAGTCCAAGGGACTCTCAAGAGTCTTCTCCAACACAGTTCAAAAGCATCAATTCTTCTGCACTCAGCTTTCTTCACAGTCCAACTCTCATATCCATATATGACTACTGGAAAAACCACAGCCTTAACTAGATGGGACTTTTCTTGGCAAAGTAATGTCTCTGCTTTTGAATATGCTATCTAGGTTGGTCAAACTTTCCTTCCAAGGAGTAAGCGTCTTTTAATTTCACAGCTGCAATCACCATCTGCAGTGATTCTGGAGCCCAAAAAAATAAAGTCTGACACTGTTTCTACTGTTTCCCCATCTATTTCCCATGAAGTGATGGGACCAGATGCCATGATCTTCATTTTCTGCATGTTGAGCTTTAAGCCAACTTTTTCAGTCTCCACTTTCACTTTCATCAAGAGGCTTTTTAGCTCCTCTTCACTTTCTGCTATAAGGGTGGTGTCATCTGCATATCTGAGGTAATTGATATGTCTCCCAGCAATCTTGATTCCAGCTTGGGCTCTTTCCAGCCCAGCGTTTCTCATGATGTATTCTGCATATAAGTTAAATAAGCAGGGTGACAATATACAGCCTTGACGTACTCCTTGTCCTATTTGGAACCAGTCTATTGTTCCATGTCCAGTTCTAACTGTTGCTTCCTGACCTGCATACAGGTTTCTCAAGAGGCAGGTCAGGTGGCCTGGTATTCCCATCTCTTTCAGAATTTCCCACAGTTTATTGTGATCCACACAGTCAATGGCTTTGGCATAGTCAATAAATAAAGCAGAAATAGATGTTTTTCTGGAACTCTCTTGCTTTTTCCATGACCCAGAGGATGTTGGCAATTTGATCTCTGGTTTCTCTGCCTTTTCTAAAACCAGCTTGAACATCTGGAAGTTCATGGTTCATGTATTGCTAAAGCCTGGCTTGGAGAATTTTGAGCATTACTTTACTAGCGTGTGAGATGAGTGCAATTGTGTGGTAGTTTGAGCATTCTTTGGCATTGCCTTTCTTTGAGATTGGAATGAAAACTGACCTTTTTCAGTCCTGTGGCCACTGCTGAGTTTTCCAAATTTGCTGGCATATTGAGTGCAGGATTTTCACAGCATCATCTTTCAGGATTTGAAATAGCTCAACTGGAATTCCATCACCTCCACTAGCTTTGTTCATAGTGATGCTTTCTAAGGCCCACTTGACTTCACATTCCAGGATGTCTGGCTCTAGGTGAGTGATCACACCATCATGATTATCTGGGTCGTGAATATCTCATCATGTTTAGATTGCTATTATATTCTAGATATCATTAGAGAAAATTCATTTTAATGAAAGGAAGTATGTTCCACATTAAAGTCCTCTTTTCATAGCACTCTGAAAGTGGATGGATCAGGCCCACACCTCCTTGTGACCCAGGGAGGTCTTCTTGTTTTCTACCCACACACATTTCTATTTTAAGGGCAGGTTCATGAGTCTAGGAGGAGGGCATCACTAGACAAAGGATGAAAGCAGGAGCCGATGAACAGGATTAAAAAAAAGAGTTGCAAGATACAACATTAATATATAAAAGTCAATTGCTTTCCTATATATTGGCAATGAACTAGTGGAATTGAAATTAAAACCCAATACCATTTACATTAGTCTTTAAACAATGAAATACTTAAGTATAAAGCTAACAAAATATCTATGACATCTACAGGAGGAAAACTACAAAATTCTGATGATCGAACATAGAAGAGGTAAATAAATAGAGAGATATTCCACGTTCGTGGATAGAAGATGCAATTCTCTTACAATGTCAGTTCTTCTCAACTTGATCTGCAGATCCAAGGCAATCTCAATCAAAACCACAGCAAGTTATTTTGAAGATATAAACAAACTAATTCTAAAGTTTATATGGTGAGGCAAAAGATTCTGAAGAGTCAACACACTATTAAAAGAACAAAGCTAGACACTACTTAACTCTAAGACTTAACTTTAAGCTGTTGTAATCAAGAACGCAATACTGGCAAAAGAACAGACAAAAAGATGAGTGCAACAGAACAGAGGGCCCAGGATGTATCAACAGTCAACCGATCTTTGACAAAGGAGCAAAGGCAATACAATGGAGAGCAGATAGTATTTTACATACAACATCAACAACATGATCCATGAAAGAAATGACAAACTGGATTTCATTAAAATGAAAAATTTCGACTCTAGAAAAGACTGCCAAGAGAATGAAAAGATAAGCCAGAGAGTGGGAGAAAATGTCTGTGAAAAACATCATATGTCATCAGGGAAATGCAAATTAAAACAATACCGAGGGCTTCCCTGGTGGTCCAGTAGTTAAGAGTCCACCTTGCAATGCAGGGGATACAAGTTTGATCCCTGTTCCAGGAAGATCCCACATACCTCAGGGCAACTGAGACCATCTGCCACAACTACTGAGCCCATGCTCTGGAGCCTGTGCTACTGAAGCTCACACACCCTGGAGTCTGTGCTCTGCAGCCATTGCAATGAGAAGCCCCCATACCACAATGAAGAGTAGCTCCCACTCACTACAACTAGAGAAAGCCTGCACACAGCAACAAAGACCCAGCACAGCAAAAAATAAAATAAACATTAAAAACAACAACAGCATTGAAATACCACCCCATACCTGCTAGAATAGTCAGAGTGCAGAAAAGACATCACCACATGTTGGTGAGGATGCAGAGCAAGAGGAAGGCTCAAATACACCACTGGTGGGAATGCAACATGGTACAGCCACTCTGGAAGACAATTTGGTAGCTTCTTACAAAACCAAACATACTCTTACCATACGACTATGCTTGCTGGTATTTATCCAAAGGAGCTGAATATCTGGGCCCACACAAATACCATCACACCACCGTTTACAGCAGCCTTATTCATAATTACCCAAAGCTGGAATCAACCAAGACGCCAAGTAGAGGAGTGGATAAACTCTGGTACATCCAAACACAGTATTATTCAGCACTAAAAAGAAATGAGTACGTCAAGGCTGTATATTGTGACCCTGCTTATTTAACTTCAATTAAATAAGCAGAGTACATCATGCAAAATGCTGGGCTAGATGAAGCACAAGCTGGAATCAAGATTGCTGGGAGAAATATCAATAACCTCAGATATTGATGACACCACACTTATGGCAGAAAGCAAAGAGGAACTAAAGAGCCTCTTGATGAAAGTGAAAGAGGAGGTGAAAAAGCTGGCTTAAAATTCAACATTCAAAAGAGGTGAAAAAGCTGGCTTAAAATTCAACATTCAAAAAACTATGATCATAGCATCCAGTCCCATTGCTTCATGGCAAATAGATGGGGAAACAATGGAAACAGTGACAGACTTTGTTTTCCTGGGCTCCAAAATCACTGCAGATGGTGACTGCAGCCATGAAATTAAAAGACGCTTGCTCCTTGGAAGAAAAGCTATTACAAACCTAGATAGCATATTAAAAACAGAGACATTACTTTGCCAACAAACGCCCATCTAGTCAAAGCTATGGTTTTTCTAGTTGTCATGTATGGATGTGAGAGTTGGACTATAAAGAAAGCTGAACACAAAAGAATTTATGCTTTTGAACTGTGGTGCTGGAGAAGACTCTTGAGAGTCCCTTAGACTGTAAAGATATCAAATGAGTCAACGCTAAAGGAAATCAACCCTGAATATTCATTGGAAGGACTGATGCTGAAGCTTCAATACTATCGGCCACCTGATGTGAAGAGCTGACTCACTGGAAAAGACCCTGATGCTGGCAAAGACTGAAGGCAGGAGGAGAAGAGGATGACAGAGGATGAGATGGTCGGATGATATCACCAACTCAATGGATGTGAGTTGGCAAGCTCCGGGAGATGGTGGACAGGAAAGCCTTGCGAGCCGCAGTCCATTGGGGTTGCAAAGAGTCTGGACATGACTAAGTGACTGAACAACAAAAATAAATGAGCTATCAAGCCATGAAAAGACAGGGAGAAACTTTAAATGCATATTATTTCTGAAAGAAGCCAATCTGGAAAGGTTAACTACTGTATGACTCCAATTATATGACATTCTGAAAAAGGCAAAATCATGGATACAAAGGTTGGAGGGAGGAGGTAGGGATGAATAGGTGAAGCAGATGATTTTCAGGGTAGTGGAAACACAATAGTGATGAATTACACATCGTCCAAACCCACAGAATGTCCAACAGCGATGTGAACTCAGGTAACTATTAATCTGGTGTCAGCATAGGTTCATCAGGGCTTCCTTGGTGGCTCAGATGGTAAGGAATCCACTTGCAATGCAGGAGACCTGGGTTCAATCCCTGGGTTGGGAAGATCCCCTGGAAAAGAGAACAGCTACCCACTCCAGTATTCTAGCCTGGAGAATTCTGTGGACAGAGGAGCCTGGCGGGCTACAGTCCATGGGGTTGCAAAGAGACTGAACAACTTTTACTGCTCACTATGTGGGTTCATCAGGAGCAAAAATGTACCCCATCTGGAGGACGTAGATAGTGGGGGAGACAAGACAGGTCTGGGGATAAGGGAGTATATAGGAAATCTCTGTACCTTCCTCTTAATTTTGCTGTGAACCTAAAACTGTTCTGAAAAATGGTGAATCGGCCAACTGGTTAAAATGTATCAGCAAGAGCCACTAGGTACATACTCTGAATATCTAAATACAGGTAAAGACTGCCTTTAATACTGTTAAAACATCCCTGGACAGGGGGAGAATAAGATCCCACAAGCCATATGGCACAGCCGAAAAAACAAACAAATAAACAAACAAAACTGTTAAAATATGTAGCTGCTTAACTGGGACAGCTGAATGACCCCACTTAATGCCTTGAGGAAAGACAAACAATTCACCCCAAGCTCTAATTAGGTCAAACTGAGGCTATAGTAATTTTATAGTCCCCTAAATAAAGGAAATGGCAACCCACTCCAGTACTCTTGCCTGGAGAATCCCATGGGTGGAGGAGCCTGGGGGCTACAGTCCACGGGGTCGCAGAGAGTCGGACACGACTGAGCAACTCCACTTTCCAAACAGATTTAGTAGTAACTGACTCTGTGATATCCTAACGGTTTTTTTTTTTTTTTTAATTAGAGTCAGCCTTTTCCCAAGTGTATATATGTACAGCTTGTGTCAGAGTCTGTGCGACCCCATGGACTGTAGCCCACCAGGCTCCTCTGTTCATGGGATTATCCATGCAAGAATACTGGAGTGGGTTACCGTTTCCTCCTCCAGGGGATCTTCCCAACTGAGGGACTGAACCTGCATTGGCAGGCAGATCCTTTAATACTGAGCCACCTGGGAAGCCCTTAATGCTGCCACTGACCAACAGAAAATTAAGCATGAATCCAAATAAAACTACTTCCTCAGACACAAATCCAGCATTTACCTGTCTCTACGTCTTCCCTCAGTAGGGGCAGGGCACACCCTTGATAGCTGCCTTCCTGTTATTCTCTTAGGTTCTAAACAGGCAAAGGAGACAGACCTCAGGAGAATCCAAGCATCTTTTTCCTCAAGGTACACTGTGTTTTCTGACAACTAAGACCCACAAGCTCGGTAAGGTTCCACACTGAGCCCTCAGGAACTCCTGTTCTCAGCAGAAATCAGGAATTCTTTTCAAGACACCATGAAACCAACTTCCAGGTGATGAGACCCATTCAAATTCTTTTGACTCACTGAAGTGTGCTGCATCCCACAATCTCTTCAGCACACAGACAAATGATGCGACAAGGTGGTCACATGCTGTTTGCTTAAAATACCTTAGACCTGTGTATAACAGAGGACTCAGCCTTTAATCTAAGGCTCCCACTACCCTTCCTGGTCCAGGAACTCGAGAGATGGAGCCCTGCACCATTTACACCAGCAGATGCCACCCCTGCCCTGCTCCTGTTTCTCAGTCTTCTCTCCCCACCAGCTGATTCACCTCACCCACACTTCACACGGCTCTTTTTCACACCTGTATCTTCAGACACTTGCCTTTTCCTCCACTACCAGGCAAGCAAGAAGACAAGACAAACCCAGGAAGCGCTGTTGCTTTGCCTTCCCTGCTCATGCATAATTTACACTGGGGTGGTGGCAGAGGCGAAGCGCTGAGCTGAATCCGCCGTTCGCTACAGGCACTCACTGCAGCAAAACACGCCCCCACCGACCCCCACCATGGGGAGCCATGAAACAGGCAGGCGTTCTACCAGACTTGCGGCTACTGCTGCCCTGGTGCAGGATCCTGGAGGGGAGGTAGTGCAGGGGGAAGCAGGCACACATGATGAACTGCCTGGGTTTCTGTGATCGCCAAGAAATGCTGAAAACAGAGAAGGTAAAGGACAGAGGTGTGGCTCTAAGACTGAGCCTAGGATTTATGTTCCTGGCAAAACTCTGGAATTTTGCCTCAAAGATTCTTTGAACCAGAAGTAGAAAATATGTCCAACATCCCCCTGCTTCCTATGGATCCAGCTGACACTGTGGGAACACAGCCCAGCACAGCACATGGAGACAACTGGCCAAGGGAAGCAAGGCTGACACATTCTTTGCCTTTTTTGGTTAGAGGGGTAAGCCAGAGCTGACATGCTGCAGATGAGCTGGGGGATAAGACGGTTAGAAATGACAGGGGCCAATGTCGCAACGACCTTTCGAGGGGAATTTCACTTTCAAAACAAACAAAAATTGTAAGCATTTCCTCTAGCAACTCATGTAAGAAATACAGATCAAAATGTAAACTGTCAAACCTACTTTTTTCTCCTTGCTAAGAAGTATTTACACAACAAAAATTGTGTTAGAAATAACACCAAAGGCAGGGGCTTGATTTGATAAGATTTCCAGTAACAAGATGTCTGTTTTCCTTTATCTTGCCCTGTTGTGCTATAGGACACATGGTATATAAAAATCACCCACTGCCCAGCTACTTCCAATTAAGAATTATAAAGGGTTATTATGCATGAAGAAGTTTATGAAGGGCCCTGTTTGAAACGTGACCTGCCACACTGAATTAAAGTCAAAGAACGGCTTCATCACAGGAACGCCAAGAGAGCCAGGCAGAAAGGGAAAGCTGAGTCTTGCCCCAAGGTTACTTAACATGCCCCCTCAGCCCTCTTGTCTTTCCAGGAGGCTTAACTCTATAGTTGCTGATGCTATAGACTTAGAAATCTACACTTAGAAATCACAGCTTCAACTTAAACTACAACTAATTAACTCATCCTTCATTTTTTATGGGAAAATACAATATCTAAATCTTTGGGCTGAAAATAAGAATGCTGCTTTTAATTTTTCTTCAAGGATCTACATGGGAACATTAAAAACCCATCGCTAACTCGCACCTCTCTCCCAGCCAGCTCCATTGCTCCATGTGACTTAGTGGCAGCTGCGACATTTCAGAATGATCCCTTCTGAGGTGTCACAGCAGGGCTGGAGCTGCTGAGTTAAGATGCTGGGGAAGATACAAGGGAAAGAGAAAGCTGTGGCTCTGATTCTAGTCTTCAGTGGCTTTCAGCTCTGTTACCAAAACCAATAATAAAGGGGCTACTACTGCTGGGGCTCCGAGTGGGCTACCTCAAAATGGCTATACCATGGCATATTAATTATTTGAAGTTGCATGAAAAGCACTGATATAAGAAATTAAAAAACAAGAAAAATTCTGATCCTCTTCTGTCTCCCTGAAAAGCAGGAAATAAATCTCTCAAGTGAAAGGTTCGCTTTCTGCATCTGGAGGTGGAAAGACAGACACCCTTATTGTCAGAGACAGGAATTCAGAGCTGAGAAGCCTGTATAAACAAACTCTGTTACTTCTCTGATTCACTACCCCACACTCAAATTCTGTTTAGATTCTTTTCTAATTGAGCACCCAAAGCCTAAGTTTCTTTGTGCTGTCATTCCTCACAAATTTACTATGTAAAACATATAAAAGCTGCCTGCTTTGGTTACTTCTTAGGTCTCATTTTTAGAAGACCTCTGTGTATATGAAAAAAAAAGACAAAACATTTCTTTTTTTCCTCTTAATCTGCCTTCTGTCCTTTTTGTTTTTCGTTTTAGTAGTACAATCACAAGAACTCAAGAGGAGCAGAGGGGGAAATTCCCCCTCTTCAAAAGTACCCATAGTGTTTCCCAGGAGGGAAAGCGACAAAATGACTATAATTCAAAGTATTCGCAGAGCAATACATTACTTTACCAACAAAGGTCTGTCTAGTCAAAGCTATGGTTTTTCATAGTTATGTATGGATGTGAGAGGTGGACCATAAAGCTGAGCACTGAAGAATTGATGCTTTTGGAGTGTGGTGTTGGAGAAGATTCTTTAGAGTCCCTTGGACAGCAAGGAGATCAAACCAGTCAATCCTAAAAGAATTCAGTTCTGAATATTCATTGGAAGGACTGATGCTGAAGCTGAAGCTCCAATATTTTGGCCACCTGATGTGAAGAACTGACTCATTGGAAAAAACCCTGATGCTGGGAAAGATTGAAGGTAGGAGAAGAAGGGGATGACAGAGGATGAGATGGTTGGATGGCATCACCGACTCGATGGACATGAGCTGGAGCAAGCTACAGGAGTTTGTGATGGACAGGGAAGCCTGGCGTGCTGCAGTCCATGGGGTCACAAACAGTCAGACACAACTGAGGGAATGAACTGACTGGCGGAATCAAATGGGAACTGGCTTCTTAAGCTGGAAATCATACCACAAAGTGTTTTTGGAGTATTTCTTTCTCCCCAGAAGACCCTCTACACAAAAGGTTTAAGGGAGCTTCTACTATCACAACAAAAACCCCCTTCTGAGAGGGATTTGCAAAAGCAAGGGAAGAAGAATGAAAAGTTACTATGTATCATGTCCAACTCTTTTGCAACTACAGCCTGCCAGGCTCCCTCTGTCCGCTCCATTCTCCAGGCAAGAATACTGGAGTGGGTTGCCATTCCCTCTTCCAGGGAATCTTCCCAACCCAGGGATCAAACCTGGGTTTCCTGCATTGCAGGCAGATTCTTTACCATCTGAGCCACCAGGGAAGCCCAACACACAGAATTAAACTAATAAAAATGAAACTAACAAAAATAAAATCCATTTTGCGTGCATGTGTGCGAAGTCATTTCAGTTGTGTCTGACTCTTTGTGACCCTTGGGACTGGAATCCACCAGGCTCCTCTGTCCATGGGATTCTCCAGGCAAGAATACTGGAGTGGGTTGCCATGCTCTCCTCTAAGGGATCTTCCCAACCCAGGGACTGAACCCACATGTCTTGTCTTCTGTATTGGCAGATGGGTTCTTTACCACAAGTGCCACCTGGGAAGGCCAAACTCCATTCTGGGACTGGGCAAATTTTCAAATCTTAATGTAATCATAAAGCTAAAACTTAAAATTGAACAGATGCCTGTGAAAGTGCTTTAAAAAGAGACTAATTTTAAAATGCACCTGGGTCCCTCAAAAATGCTTATACCAGTTATACAATGGGTCCCTCATACAAAACCAGGTAAAACCAAACCACTAATGCACAGGAAGTATATTTATAATTAATTCATTTTTTAAAAAGTTAACCTTCAAAAAACATCAGCTTTATGCAAATAAAGCCCCCACAAACTGATTTCCTTAACAACCATTTTAATAAAAAACCAAGTTATTGATGTTGTGCAAACATGAAAGGTGCAGGCAGACCTTTCAGCTGTTTCTCTTGTCGAGCCCAATACTGGTGGAGTCAAATATTCCTGCAGGGCAGCAGTGAGAAGCAAAGGGTAGAAAGGAAAAGGGCATTTTTCACACTAAATAACTTTAAGCAATGTTTGTTATAATTTAAAGTGCTGAAAGGTCTGCCTGGAGCAAGGTGGCCTGTAGGTTACTGCTCTGCATTTGATACAGCTCTCTCTACAAGCAATAAAAAGTTTTCACTTCCTTCCGTTAGCCAAAAAAAAAAAAAAAAAAAAGGAAGTAAAATGCATTTCCTAACTCTCCCAAAAGACTGAGGGTACGTCACCCTCCCATGGGAGGGAGGTCTCCATAGTAGAACAGAAAAAACCTGGAGTCAGAAACTCCAGATTCAGGGATTTTCCTGGTGGCCCAGTGGCTAAGACTCCACTTGGTGCTCCCAATGGAGGGGACCTAGGTTCAATTCCTGGTCGGGGATCTAGATCCTACATGCCGTAGCTAAGACCCAGCTCAGTCAAATAAATAAATAAGAAAGAGTTGGACACAAAGAGTTGGACACGACTGAGTGACTGAGCATTCACACACTCAGGTGAGAGATGGTGTCAGTTTGGACTACACCGGTAAGTGGAGACAGAGATGAAGAGAAGGAGGACAAATTCAAGAAAAACTGAGGAGATAAAAATCACAAGGGCTTAGCAACTACTCCAATGTGGAAGAGTGGTGATGGGAGGCTGTCTTGCAGAGCTGCAGAAGTGGAGCTGAAGAAGCGACTGGGACATGAGGTGAATGAAGTGACTCACGTGGGAGGTGGGAAAAACACAAAGAGAAACACTGGATGAGGCCCAGTGTCTGGCTCTGATGAATGGCAGCTGGAAGGGAGAAGATGGTGAATGTGATCATATTAAGCATAAGGTGTTTGTGGAAATTAGATACATGGGTCTTAAGTACAAGGAAGGATCTAGGTATAGACCTAAATTGAAGCCATCAGCACAGAGGTGGTAGCTGAAGCCACTTCAGAGAATGAGAATGAGAAAAAAGCTAAAGGAATATCCATTTATTGGGCAAGAATAGAGAAAAGCATATTAAAGGACAAAAGGCCTAGAACCAGCAGAAGGTGGGATCCAGAAACCAAGAGAAGGAAAACACATGAAAAGTAATAAACAGTATTAAATGCTATAGTTTCTAGCCTCTAGCCCTTGCTGGTCTGGTGGCTAGGATTCCTGGGTTTTGTATAGATGACTGTTAGTCACTAAGTTGTGTCCAACTCTTTGTGACCACATGGACTACAGCCTGCCAGGCTTCTCTGTCCATGGCATTCTCCAGGCAAGAATACTGGAGTGGGCTGCCATTCCATTCTTTCTCCAGGAGATCTTTCTGACCTAGGAATTGAACCTGGGTCTTCTGCATTGTAGGCACATTCTTTACCAACTGAGCCACCAGGGAAGCTCCCATTAAATGCTATGCTACTGCTGCTGCTAAGTCACCTCAGTTGTGTCCGACTGTGTGACTCCATAGACGGAAGCCTACCAGGCTCCCCTGTCCCTGGGATTCTCAAGGCAAAAACACTGGAGTGGGTTGCCACTTCCTTCTCCAATGCATGAAAGTGAAAAGTGAAAGTGAAGTCGCTCAGTCATGTCCGACTCTTAGCGACCCCATGGACTGCAGCCTACCAGGCTCCTCCTTTCATGGGATTTTCCAGGCAAGAGTACTGGAGTGGGTTGCCATTGCCTTCTCCGATTAAATGCTATAGAGAGGGCCAAAAAGAGAAAAGAAAAAGAGAGCCAGAGACTGAGAAATATCTTTAGGCTTCTGAGATTAGACTACTGGTGTGTGTGGGTGCTCAGTCATGTCCAGCTCTTTACGACTGACTGCATGGACTGTAGCCCTCCAGGCTTCTTTGTCCATGGGCTTCTCCAGACGAGGATACTTGAGTAGGTTGTCATTTCCTCCTCCAGGGGATCTACCGGACTCAGTGGTCAAACCTGAGTCTCCTGAGGTTCCTGCACTGGAAGACTGATTATTTACTGCCGAGCCATATGGGAAGCCCTAGGCTACTGTGGGGGATTTTAAAGACAGTAATGGAGATGTACCTGCCAAGCTGCAGTGGGGTTAAGCAGAGGCAAAATGGGGAGCCACGATGCAATGATGTGGTAAAAAAGGGAGAGTAGTAGTGATGCGGGGTGTGCTCGTGTGAGCGTGACGTAAAAACCATATTAGAGAGGCAAGGCATGATACATCTGCTGAGAAGGAGCCCTTCAGCCAGCCTACTGGAGACTTTTTACACAGAAAGGAAAATAACTTGGTCCTAAAGGTCCTGTGCGCTAAGGAAAGGCAAACACTAACTACTGAGGTTGGACAAGCGCTGGAACCTCTTTGTTACGGGTGAAGGTAAAATTATTATTTTATAAATGAAAAACCATGCCAAAGATAGGAGGCTGCCAAAACCACTGACTGGCCTCAGTAGAGAAAGGCACAAAGAGCCTGGAACGGGCACTGCGGATCCTCATCACTAAATCTTGACTGGGGTTAAATGGTATATTTCTGGGAATAACTCCTTGTGAGTCTTATGTCCCACAGAGCAGAAACAGTGGTGGGCAAAATAAAAGCACCAAACAGAGCCTACCAGACGCCATGAAGGAAAAGTGGGATGAGTCTATTTTAATCATTATCAAAACCTCAAGAATGCTTAGAAAGCCACCAGCAAATTTTTGCTGAGTTGAAGTTCACAAAGTTACTCTGCTTAAAATTCTCAAAGAACCTCATGACTGGAGTAAGAGAGATGTCCAAACTTTTTCCTAAAGATGTTGAAAGAATCTGAATAAGGAGGAGAACAAATAAGGAGGCTTGCAGAGTCATAGAGAAAGTTGACTGGTACCATCACTTCTTCACGTGAAGCATGCCATACCTTTGGGAGCTCAGGGACTTTGTAAAGGTTTCATGTTGACTCCTTATTATAAGCAAGCAAATTTTTGCTCTAAACATGGAAAAAGACTCATTCTGACCTTACTTTAAGCCCTTCATTTTATAAGGGAAAACAAAGTCAGAGATACAACTTGCAAAAGCAGAGCATGCCATAATCTAGTTTCACTTTCTTCAAAAACCACAACTTACGGTAGGAGCAGAAGGCCCACCTGAACAGGAGTAGGAACATTCATAAAAACCAAAATAGAGCTTTGCTCAACGTAACACACAAGAGCTCAAATTTCTGTAATCTGAACTCTGCTCTCAAAGCTATGCTCACTCAAGTCAATGTTATAATAAGTAGTTGCCATCTTCACACAGCTGTTTCAAATGTAAACAGTTAATTTAAAACCCAGAAGAGAGCCCCATTTGTCTAATTTGTCTGCTTCAATGTTCACTCCTTCATAAAACAAAGACTAATCCTTAACTTGTGGGTATATATCCACATTACACACATATGTATGTATCTTCTACCTATCTGTCTGTCTATAAAGCTCAGTGAAGTTCTAGTCTACTTAAGATGCTTTGAAAAAGATCAAGAACCCATAAGTCAGAAATGCCTACTGAAGGCAAAGACCTTGAAATACATATGACCTGGAGTATACTTAAAGACAAGCAGACACCTGCACACATACAGAATCCATTTTTTTAAATTTCTAGGAATTAAAAAATCCAGATACTAAAAGTTAGCCCAAAGTTTAAAAAAAAAAAAACTTCAATAAAAGTAATTGAATATCAAACCATATTCAAGAAACCATTTAAAATGTTTACAAAGTTTTTTGCTAATAAGGGAAAATAACCACGTAAAGTTTTTAAAGGCATATATGATCATTTTAATTTTAAAACAGGAGGAAAAAATAAAAGAAATATATCAAAATTAAAAGTAGATATCTCTGAATAGTGAGATTATGATTTTTTTTTCTTTATATTCATTTTTTCTAAGTTTCCTGTGAGTGCTTCTTTTGTTAATTCAAAAAAGAAAAAGAACTGAATATTAGTTGAGTAAGAATGAATGTTTGGGGACTTCTCTGATGGTGGGGTGGCTAAGACTCCAAGCTCCCAATGCAGAGGGCCTGCTTCAATCCCTGGTCAGGGAACTAGATCCCACATGCTGCAACTAAGACCTGGTGCAGTTAGGCAGCTAGCCAAGTAAGTGAGTTAAGTTAGTTTAAAAAAAAAAAAGAATGAATGAATATTTTGGCAGACAAAGCAGTGATGCAGGGCTTGAACACTGTTTTTATTCAATGTATATATGCACTTCATAATAAATCTGAAGAATTAGTGCTACACACACTTGCTAAAACTCAGTGGAGCTGTTCTGGGAAGGAGGAGGAACCATCAAAAGTTGATAAATAGGAAAACAATGCTGTGGCTAAAGGTATGGATTTACAGCTGGGAGAGCTTTGAATTCACGTCACGGTTTTCAAAGTAAAGTCTCAAGTGTCAGGGAACCATGCCCTTAGGTCACCAAGTAAGTGAAGTACATTATATGAGGCCTTTTCTCCCCTAGAGTAATGAGAGATTAATATAGAAAGACACACACACACACACACCCGTAAGCGCACACACGGATAGATAAGAGCTCCAGCTACAAATCTGGCCTGAGCTAAAAGGGTCAGCAGTACCTAAAAAGAATGGAAGGAATCCAAGGATTAAACACACCTTCCAAACTCCAAATCACTTACAGAACCACGCAACTCAAAAAGTCCCCACCTACTGGAGGGAAACTTTAAAAAAAAAAAAAGAAGAAAAAAAAGGGGATGCACATCAAAGCAGGGGTGAAAAAGCAGTGAGCGAGCCAAGGCCTGCTGTGTGGGGAAGGACACAAGTACAACCCCATCCCACCAGCCCACCGCTGATCAAGTGACCAGTGTGAGCAGACTGGCCTGCTTCCGCCCATGGTGCTGACAGCGCTGCTAGTCTAGGGAGGGGAGAACACGCTAAGGAAGGGAGCAGTACAGAGGACCCACAGGCAGGGCCTCTCAGTTCCCAGGGAACATGGTAGATGATCACTGGGGTCAGGATTCTGCAGACTGGGGTTCTCTCCTCACTGACTTCCTTCTGTGACCCTGAACTGCTCAAAGGAACGCTGAGCTCTGTCTTCTCATCTAAAAGAGGGATTATATCGCCTGCTCCCATCTGCCCTGACTGTAATGGACAATGAGATACTGGCTTCCCTCACCATGGAGAAAGGGGAGGATTTGTCCAAAGCTGACCAAAAATGGAGCTCTCTATCTCTACCTACTGCCCATCCCATTACTGGAATGAACATCTTTCACCATCTGCACCCTGCAGGGGGGTGGGGGATGCCGCCAGAAATAACAGATGCCGTTAGTGCCCCCTGAGCTATAGCCCAAGAATCTCTCAAGTTTGTTGGAACCAAATTACAAACAGATATAAGAAGTCACAAGTCAGTGCTGGATTCTGGGCCATTTCCCCCTTCCCAGCTGTGCTGTGCTGTCTTAAGTGAAAGTGAAAGTGTGAAAAGTGTTAGTCACTCAGTTGTGTCCAACTCTTTGTGACCCCATCGACTATACAGCCTGCGAGGCTCCTCTGTTCATGAAATTCTTCAGGCAATTATACTGGAGTGGGTAGCCATTCCCTTCTCCAGGGGATCTTCCTGACCCAGGGATCGAACCCACGTCTCCTGCACTGCAGGTGGATTCTTTACCATCTGAGCCACCAGAGTCTCAAAGGAAACGTCACATGTACTCTTGAGTATTCATTACAGTGGAGGGCGACCTACCAAGTTTGGGAGACACAGCAACAGGCCCAAGTTCAGTGACCAATTTCTCCCTTCTTCTCAGAGCAAGAGAATGCAGAGTTATGGCAGGAGGGTACTTAGGAGCTTGGTGGCAAAGTACGCTCTCTCAAACTCAGAAAGGTTTTCTCAGGGGCCATTCCAGAATGCTTTCCTGCAACCATTTTAATGCCCCTATATAAGACATCATGTCTCTAAAATAAGATTCTTGGGACTGCTGAAATGATCAACTCTGGCTACTCTTCTGTGTAGAGCGTCTTTCTGCTGTGACCTGACCTCATGAAATAAATAAATAAAATTTTAAAACCACAATAAATAAACCAAAACAAACTTGATAAAATGACAAGATGTCTGCTTTAAATTGTATTTCTGGTCTGCGCTAACTCTGGGTCTGAAGAGAAGACTATATGATTCAGAAGCTGGACTATACACCTCCTGAGGTCCTATCCAGCTCCATAATCCTGTTGAAGACCTTACCTAGACATCCAGGCCTCTCCTCTGCAGAATAAAGCTGGCAGTCTTGCCTGTGCCCTGGTGACTTTGTTAAACACACATGCATACACACGCAGGCCTTCCAGAGGTGGGTGAACACTGCCCACTGGAAGGAGAGGCGCACACTGCCGTCTACTGCGGCTCTGGACACTGAGGGCACCTAAACAAGGCCTCCGTAAAACCAAATGCGCTGGGAAACGATGCTCTAGCATGTCTGAAAATTCTGCAGCAGAAATTAAAGAATTATCTAACTAAATGGGAAGACATTTCACGTTCAGGGACTGGAAGGCTTAAGACTTAAGATGGCAATAGTGCCCAAAGCAATCTCCAGATTCAACACAACGCCTATGAAAATTCCAACAAACTTTATTGGAATGGAAAAGCTGATCCTCAAATTCCCACAGAACTGAAAGAGGCCCTGAACAGCCAAATGACACTAAGACAGAACGAAGTTTGAGGATTCACATTTTCTGATCTTAAAACTTACTATGAAGCTACAGAGATCAAAGTAGTTGTGTGTGATACTGGCATAGGACGGACACACAGATCAGTGGAACAGAACAGAGTCAAGAAATATACCCATACATCTATGGCCAATCGATTTTTAACAAAAGTACTAAGTATTCAGTGGGGAACAACAAACAGTGCCAGGGCAACGAGGCATCTATATGCAAATAAAGGAGGTGCGCTCACACTCCCCTGGCCCACCTCACATCACAAGCAAAAATGAGCTCAACAACCTCAATGTAAAAGCTAGAACTAAAAAACTCCTAGAAGAAAACACAGAATAACTCTTCCTATGACCTGGATTTTGCAATGGATTCTTAAATGTGACACCGAAACGTAAGCAACACAAGAAAAAACGATTTAGATCTTATCAAAACTTACTGCTTCAAACAGCATACTGAAGAAAGTGAAAAAACAGCTTACAGAATGGAACAAAATATTTGCAAAGCATTTAACTGGTAGAAGTCTGATATCCACAACATACCAAGAACTCTTACAATTCAAGAACAAACAACTCAGTTCAAATTTGGGCACAGGACTTGAACAAACACGCTCTTAAAAAAGATACACAAATGGCTAACAAGCACACACTAAGATGCTCATCCTCGTTAGTCACCAGGGAAATGCAAATCAAAACCACGCGATACGACTTCACGTCCGCCAGGATGGCTAGAACTTAAAAAGGACAGACAACGCCAAGTGTTGACAAGGATGTGAGAAAAGCAGCCTCATACACTGCTAGTGGGAATGGGAAATGGCACAGCTGCTATGGAAACCAGTTCTGGCGTCTCCTCAAAAAGTTAAACATAGACTTCACCTTACGATTCAGTAATTCTATTCCCAGGTATACATATACCCAAGAGAAATAAAACATATGCCCACACAAAAACTTGTTCACAACTGTTTATGGCAACACTGTTCATAATGGCCAAAAGGTGGAAACAGCCCAACCGTGCATCAGCAAAGGGACGGGTAGACATTTGTGCATATCTATAAAATGGACGATTCAGCCATAAGAAGAAATGAAGTACTAATACATGCTACAACCTGGATAAATCCCAAAACATGCTAAGTGAAAGAAGCCAGACCCAATTATATGAAATATCCAGCGCTGGCAAATCCATGGGCACAGAAAGCTGATTGGTGGTTATGAGGGGCTGGGAGGAGGGGCCCACAGGGAGGGACTGGTTAATGGGGCACAGGGTTTTCTTTTGCTCTGACAGAAAGCGAGCTATTTTAGAATTTGATACAGGTGGTGGTTTCTCAATACTATGAATGTACTATGTGTCGCTGAAATGCATATACTTTAAAAGGGTTATTATTTTCATGTTTCACCTCGTATTTTTAAAACATCTGCAGACAGGAACACAGTTCTCCAGAGCTCGTCCCTGTGCGGCATTCAGTCTGTGTGTGTACCAATGGCAGGGACATCACACACAGACCTGTCTCCTTTCAGTTTAGAGCACTTAGCAGTGCTAAGTCAACAAACATCATGATGTTTTAAAAAAAGGACCGATGTGTCAAAATTATGAGCACCTTCCCCATTCTGATTTTTTTCTTCAATGCATGTACAAGTAAGATTTCCCTCCCTCTCTCTCTTTCCCCTTTGCATATGCCCAGATGGAATATACCATATCAGGCTTTCTCCAAAGTGACAAGACTGGAACTCTGTCCACCCTACTCTACAGCTTGTGAGCTTCTAGCAATCACTTGGGGTTAATGGTCACCTCTGTCCCCCAGAAACAAATTCTCCCTTTGCTCTAAGAACTGAAGTTTTAGAGGCTTTTCTGGCTCCTTTTCCTTTATTGAATTCACTTTCTTCTACCTCCTCCACATTCCTGATCCTCCCTTTCAGGCTGCTATTTGTGCTTCCTGCTGCATGTCCTCTTTCCCATTTCTATGTTTTCTCATGTTCACGACAAAAGCATGACAAATATTAAGCAGCTTTCCTTCTAACTTGCCTGGAGTTTAAGGCCAATGTCTATTATAACATCCAAAAGCAAGAGCATGGGGAAAAAAGAAAGGAAAAAAAAGGTAAACAAAGAAAAAATGAATCATGATTCTATTTAAAGGAAAAAAAAATACAAAGGAGGAAACCCACAGTTTCCATCAAATACTCACCTTTCTTTACTAATATAGTCTTTACAACTAAGAATTAGTTTTTAAATGCAACCTAAAAAACCCTCTTCATTGAGTAAGGTTGTATCAGGTGATGAATTTCACTCCCAGAACAAATATTTACTGAAAAAAATTACGTTTCTGATACTGGAAGAGCTGCCAAAGAACACCTATTCTAGTGAACTCTGGAAGACCTGCTGAAGGCATTTTTGTTGAGTTGCTAGGTTGCATCTGACTCTTTGCAATCCCATGAACGGCAGCCTGCCAGGCTCCTCCGTCCAAGGGATTTCCCAGGCAAGAATACTGGAGTAGGTGGTCATTTCCTTCTCCAGGGGATCTTTCCCACCCAGGGATCGAACCCATGTCTCCTGCATTGGCAAGTGGATTCTTTACCACTGAGCCACCAGAGAAGCCCACTGAAAGCACAGCATTGTTCAAAAACTGTCTGTGCATTTTATAATTCACTTCTATTTTAAATAAATGTCTGATCGATACAGTATATTAAACAAATAACATTATCAACTTTCCTCAGTTGATTTTAGCTTAGACATAGTGAGTTAAGGTATTCCCCTTATTGAGAACATTTCTCACATTCTACTTTAACTTCATTCTTGCTTCTACTAGAGTGGAAGCTCACTGAGGGAGAGCACATATCCTGCTCATCTCCACTTATCTCCTGCCTGGCGTGGGTTCTGCTAACTTCATGGCTGAATGAGCAGCTGCTAAGAGTTTTGTTGTTGTTGAAAGAGTATGACGCCTAATTCCCACGGGAGGGCTCTGGGAGCCCGCTTCCCGTACCTTCTGTCTTTGTCTTCCTTTACTCATCTGTCTGCACCAGTGTGGTTGTTCTCCATTTACAAATGTATTTCCCTTCTTCAGTTGCTACTTCCTCTTATGAAAAGTCTGTATTGCCTGCCAGGAAGTTTAGACTTAACCTTAAACCACAATCATAACTGCAACCACAATCGTAATTGCCAGCTGCCTCCTTGATCTATATTACGTACAATCCCTTGGTTTGGTTTTACGTTCAACCATCCTGTTTATGCAAAAACATTATTTCCTTGAGGGCAGAAACACAATTTCTCTGGGAGCCATAACTCTTGTCTTCTACGTCTCAGGGTCTGAATCATCCTAGGCTCTGAATCATTATACTTCCTATCCCAAAGTTCAGGAGACACTGAGAATCTAAGATAAAATTCTCAAGTGAAATAATAAAGAGGTATACTCATTATATAAGGAAGACATAAACCTGTAGAAAAAAATGTTATGTGTTATCAAATTAGAACTCTGGGAAGAAAAGAGACTCTCAAGCAAGTAACTACATTTCCAGAGTTCTAAGAATTCTATGTTCATACACTGATGGCAATGAAAAGATTAAAAAATAAAAGTAGATTTCATTACTCTTCTGACGTGGCAGTTTTAAAACAAGGACTGGTAATGTTAAAAAAAAAAAAAAGAATGTTAAAAAAATACATATACTTTATGTACTGTCCCTATCAATAAGACACTTTTGGAAGATTTAGAAGAAATCATAGTAATAATGTGTCTTTCAAGTGGCACATACTTATTAAGTTTTATCATCACCATAAAGATATAATGGAATTAAGATCAGTCTATTATGGGATATGAGAAAAAAATCTCAAGATTCTAGGGAGCAGACTGTTCATATTTTTAGCAAACATGGATAAAGAATGAAATCATCTCTCAACATCTTATATCTAACAGTTTGCTTTTTTAAAATGTAGCAAATTTAGCTCCATTTTTACAATGAATAATTTTCACTCATGTGTCTGACAGACATAGTTTGGGATAAGAACTGGGAGTTCAGAATCTATACTTTCGGGTGATGGGACATACCTGTTCTGATTCTTAAAGAATTCCAATGCCCAAGTGAGTAAAAAAATTGGGGCTGGAAAGCAACGGATCCAAATTTCTGATCCATTTCTGCCTTAATAACCTCCTGTGGCATTTAGCAAACCATTGGTTCTACAGAAACCAGGAAGATTTCCCCAGAAGAAATATAGGGAGGAAAGTGCAACCATGAGAAAAGGAGACGAACAAAGGGTTAATTCACTCTACCAACTCAATCTCCTTCTCAAAGACTCTGTCCTCTATGGTAGCCTGCCACGTTCCACCCAACAGCAGCTGCTCATGATAATCAATGTCTGACAGATCAGAGAAAGCCCTTAATGTGTCGCCAAGGGGCAGTTCAACAGATGGTATGGTGACTTACAACCAGAATCATTAATTACACTCTCTTATTAGTCCCGGGGCACAGGGCTGAAAATGCTTCCTCAGTGAAAGATGAGCATTTCAGATAAATGACCGTCTGGTACTGCCTATGAAACTCCCTTTAGGATTTCTGATCAGTGTTGATTTCTAAATCTAAGCCATACTATTTTTATATCTCTTTCCCATCTTCCACTTTCAAGCTGGCTAGGAATATGAAGTCCCCCCTACCACTACCCATCACAGCTCCCGTAACCACTGCAGTAACGACATGGGAAGAAACACATCTTTCATTTCCCTGCACAAGTCAAATGACTGTGTTGAAAGGCAGACATAATCATGGCAGCCTCAGGGCTAGCTCACTTTTCCGTCCCTCTGGGCCAGAGAAAGTGTCTCTTGAGTGCAGGGTTGGCAGATGGGGACAATCCCCTCCCTCCCTGACCTACTCTTGTTTCCTATAAGAAGTGACTGATTTTTCAACTCAAAACTGTCTTCCCTTCCCAAGCCACTGGTTGCAATTCTTCTCTATATATCTTTGAAAAAAAGAAGGGCAGACATTCCTTAAAAGGAAGCTTAGCTGCAGGATGCAAGCAAAAGTTCCCAGATATCCACACTGCTGGTTCAGGTATCAAAGGACTGAGATAAACCACCAGGTATTTAATTAAGCCAGACAAATGCATGGAGAGAAACTAGTTCTGGAGCCGCTCTCCAAGGGCATTCAGACAACGTCAACTCAGGGTAAAAATAAGCTCCTTCTCAACAGTTTGAGAACTGGGCTCCACAAACATTATTAGGTTTATGTGGAATTTTAGAAGAGACTGCAGACAGAGCTTGGAGGCACACTACTTACTGGCCTTAGAAAGGATATAAGTTGGAAATAAATCTCAATATAATCCAAAAGAAAGTTTTAACCATTTCCCAAATGCAATCATTCCTTGGCTGTGCTGAATGCCTATTCTTCTCAAACCTCAATCTACAATTGTTTTTCTTGAAATATGAGCTCAAACTAAAGCAATGAGACCCTAAATGCTGTGATTTAAGACTTCATTGCTTGCTTTCTGCATTCCACTTTGTTCTTTCCTGGACATATAAAAAACATGACTTCAATTTTCAACTTGGTTTAAATCATTACAGTATCTGATGGATGTTCTCATCTCATGAATGTTTTAAAGAAAAAAATGTGCTAATTAAGGCATAATAAAACCCTCCTAACGTGGGCTCCAGGAAGGTAAACTTGGGGAGTTTGGGTCTGCCTTGCTGTGTACTCACTTCCAGTTTTTTCTCCTTTTCTGACAAAACGTCTTTCTGGTTCTGGGTGTACTCCACCAACATCCGAGCCAGCTGGCGTCGGTCTTCCAGCTCCGCCGCCAGGCGCCCGTTATATTCGGCTAGTAACAGACATGCTTCATCTACTGTTTTTGAAAGACGTTCAGCTGCCTCTTTGTCTAAATACAAGTGAGACCAAAAAGAGAGAGACAATAAATAATGACACAGGCATAATTGCAAAGACTTCTGGGGGAGGTTAGCAGTTTCTCCCCTAACACCCAAGTCCAAGAATAGGCTGGAACCTGTAGACAATGGACTGGCTGGCAAAAAAATCAGAGGCACTTACTCCTGTCAACAAGATGGGACTTTCTGAACTACCTGAAGTGAGGCAATTGTACAAAGAGGTGAATCCGACAAAGGACTTCAAAATGCCTATTCCTATAAAAGCTCTACAAATAAACAGATTTACAGTCATATATGAAATAATATTTCCCCGTCTCTGAAAATTTCAAAACTGCTTTCTTCATATTATGTCATTAACTACTCTTTGCATATCCATCTGAAATACAAAAGTAAGCACCCATTTCTTGAGTGTGAAAACTAAGACAATAAAAGCTACACAACAGATTCAGTATCGTGGGCTTCGCTGAGGAGCTGTGGACTCAAAACCATAGCTCTAAAATGGACCTATAGGGACTTCCCTGGTGGTCCAGTGGTTAAGGCTTCACCTTTCAATGTAGGAGGTGTGGGTTCGATCCCTGGTTGGAGAGCCAAGATTCCACATGCCTCATAGCCAAAAAACCAAAACATAAAACAGAAGCAACATTATAACAAATTCAGTAGACAAAACAAAAAAAGCTCGATTAAAAATAAATAAATAAAATGGACCTTTAAGATTATATTTCTTAATCTGTGTAAGCATTAAATCTCTTGTTCAGCAAAATATACAGTCTGGTAAGACAGAAGTTTTTAAATGCTTTTGAATGTGACCCATGCTAAGAAATACACTTTATATAAATATATATTAAAAAAGAAACCAAAGTTTCATTAGACAATACTTCCTTCAGTGTGTGCAGAGCATTCTATCTGCCACCTCATTTAAAAAAAAGAAAAGGTTGGTTATTATCTACCAGACTGACTTCAGGCCCAATTAATGGGTTGCAACTCATTGTTTGGGGAAGAAACTGCAGAAGAATCAAAGCATAAGAAAGGGTATCCTTGGGAAAAAGTGGTGAACCACACTCAACCTCAGGAAGTGAAAAAAGACAAAGGATGATTTGTATTAAAGAAAACCTGACGTAATTAATTACACGTGGGGATGGCGAGATTAACACTGAAGTATGCACGTTGTTGTTGCTGTTGTTCAGCTGCTAAGTCGTGTCCAACCAACTCTTTGCAACCCCATGGACCGCAGCACGCTAGGACTCCCTGTCCTTCACTATCTCCCTGATTTTGCTCAAACTCATGTCCATTGAGTCGGTGACGCCATCCAACCATCTCATTCTCTGTCGCCCCCTTCTCCTCCTGCCTTCAATCTTTCCCAGCATCAGGGTCTTTTTCAATAAGTCAGCTCTTCACATCAGGTGGCCGATAGTACTGAAGCTTCAGCATCAGTCCTTCCAATGAATATTTGGGGTTGACTGGTTTGATCTCCTTGCTGTAAAAGGGACTCTCAAGAGTCTTCTCCAATACCACAATTCAAAAGCACCAATTCTTTGGCACTTAGCCTTCTTTATGGCCCAACATTAGTACATGACAACTAGAAAAACCATGGCTTTGACTATACAGACTTGGCAAAGTGATGTCTCTGCTTTTTAATATGCTGTCTAGGTTTGTCATAGCTAAAAAGGCTTTAATGCTTTGAAACAAAGCACTAGAGACGCCAGTAGCTCCATGGGATAAACTGAAAGTGAGTGTCAGTGATACAGATTTGTTGCTTCCTCTGAATGCAGGTGGTCAAGGTGAGAGAGTTCAGCACAATCATAGGTAACCCAGATTTAAGAATTCCCCACCGAGTTTCTCTGGCAAACAGTGTCTGACTATTAGACGCTGCCTCAATATGAATACTGGAAGGTGAACTGTTGAGGGATTCCAAATTAGGCCTGATGCCAAAGATCAGGTACTTCTAGGCTCCTCGGGGACAGGGAAACAACAGGATGTTCTTGGTGGAGGAGGAGTGAGCCAAGAGAAAACAAAGGAGAGAGACGATTTCAGTCACCGAGGGTAAAGAGGACAGTGAAACTTATTCTTCGAGACTGGTGGCACGGTCTAGGAACAAGCTGCTGGGTCGTTAGGTTGGTTACCTTCATCACTGCTGAATTATTTTTGTAATGGTTAATTTCATTAAAATGTTTCAGGGCCTGTGGCAGAAAATGACAGGTAAAACACTACTTTTTGAGATTAAAAAAAAAAAAAATCAATTCTCACACTCCATGAAGTTGTACAAGGGAAATAATTCATTCACACAAATAATTACAACCCAGAAAAAGAACCTGTGATAGTTTTATGAGCCAAAGAAAAAAATGCAGTTGAAATGTAGCAGTGAGATGCTCACTTTGGGGAACTTACCCGTGGCTACCCTCAAATGCTCTGCCCTCCCAAGTCCACAGACAAGCGCTGTGTGCCTCTCTCAGCCACTCTGTCACTTAGCACGGGCACCCCATCTGCTGCCTCCAAGACTCAAGTGTCTGGGACTGTCACCTGCGTGTCCCCAGCCGTCTCTCCCTCTGGAAGCATTCCCACTAGCATGCACACACGCTGCTCTGCCTTCTGACCACATGTCCCTCCCCAGCTACCGTGCACGTGCCTGCTCCCCTTACAGCAGAACTACTCGACAGAGCTGTCTCTCCTCCTGGTCCCCACCCTCTTTCCTACCAGGTCACTAAACTCACTCCAATCAGACTTTTATACCCCAACCTTTCCAAGCAGCCTGACATATATGTGGACTCCTATTGTGTGTCCAACGCTGTTTTAGGCTCTCAGCCAAAAGGTAACAAAAAGACCAAAACTTTCTGCCTTCAAGTTTACATTCAAAGGGAGGAAAAGAAATAAATAATACACTATATTTTACTTATTTACCAGCTGAAGATAAGAACCCTAGAGAACAAAAAGGCAAAGCATTTGGAAGGAGGTGGCGCGAGAACAAGTCATGTGACCATCTGGGGAAGATCATTCCAGGCAGAAGAAACAGTCAAGTACAAGGGCCCTTGGAGAGTGCTCGGCAAGGAACCCACATGACTAGAGTGTTCTGAGCAGAGTGGGGCATGATCCAACTTCTATTTTAGTGGATCACTCTGGTTACTATGTTGAAGACAGACTGATGGCTGGAGGACAAGAGGCAGCAGGGAGAGCAGACAGGAAGCTACTGGGATAATTCAAGTGAAGATGGTGGACACTCCCACCAGGTGGTAGCAGCGGAGGTGGTAACAGGTGTCAGGTTCAAGCTGTAGTTCAGATCAACAGGAATGATGAGAGGGTCCATCTATTAAGATAGGGAAGACCATGAGACAAATTTGGGGGGAAGAGGAGGAGTCTGGTTTGGGACAGGTGAAGTCTGAAATGTCTTTCAGGATATCCAACTCAGTAACACTCAGAGCAGGAGGCTGGATGTATGGGTCTCAAGTTCAGGAAAGAGGTCAACCCTAGAGATGTAAATGATCATCAGCACAAAAATTGTTATTTAAAGTCATCAAACAGGATGAAAGGAACTGTCAGTGAAACTAACTAGGGAAGAGAGCTAATTACTCAAAATTAAGAGGAGAAGAAGGAAGTATCAACAAAGGAGCCTGAAAGACACGAGACTAGAGAGGAAAGCTAGAACATGTGGCATCCCAGCCTCCCCCTGCTGCCAGAAACACAGCATCAGAAACAACACAGACGTAGCATCCTGACATTTATCGTAGTATCATGGCCCTTTCCTTCTATCTTCAAAATGCATCTCTCCAACTGCTGCTTCCCCAGTCATGTCTCTTACTCCTGCTCTCCTTGCTCTTCTAAGGACCCAGACCACTTGACTAACCCAGGAGAATAACCTCCCCACCACAAGATCCTTCACTCAACCACATCCACAAAGTCCCTTTTTCTATGTGAGACAATATATTTGCAGGCTCTAAGGATCAGAACATGGACATTTGGGGAGGACCATTATTTTGCCTACCACACCAAGTGAGAAAGTATTTTTAGGAAGAAGAAATGATCAACTGGGCCAAATTAAGAATGGGCAAAAATGTATAAGGCCTTGCTAAGACTAGTAAGGGGGCACTCTCTGTCCCCCTTCTGATGCCTATGTCAGAAACTTCCTCTGTTTTTATACTTTAATAAAACTCTGCACCCCCCCGCCCCAGACACACACACACACAAAAGAATGGGCACAAAAAGTTCACCACTGAATTTAGCAACATGGAAGTCATGAGCCAACACTGATAAGAGCAGTCAGTGAAGTAAAACCAAAGGGTGGGTGGCCGGGGGTGGGGGGGGGGGCGGTGGTAGAGAATAGGGACAGATGAGTATACGCCATCTATTTAGAATGTTTAGCTACACAACAGAGAAAGGAGACAATAGCTGGAGGAAGGTACTAGGCCAAGAAAAAAAAATTTTTCCCACATGGGAAAAAAATATGTATTTTATGCTATGGAGAATGGCCCAGTAGCGGGGTGGGGATGGACTGGAGATTCAGGAGAAAAGGGGAGAATTGTCAGAGCAGTGCCCTTGGGTGGGTAAGAAGAAATAGGCTTACTAGGCTAACGGGCTGCTTTAGAAAACAGCATGTTCATCCACAGAAATAGGAAGAGAAGTTAGCCAATGTTAATCATTTGTTTTGCCAGCCACATACAATTGTGAGTGGCGGCCGCCAGGAGCTGGGGCGTGGGTGGGGACAGTGAATTGTTACTCTAATGATAGAGAGCTTCAGTTCTGCAAGATGGAACGAGTTCTGGAAACTGCACGTGAATGTACTCAGCACTTCTGAATGGCGCACCTCTGAACGGCACACTTCAGAATGGTTAAGATGGCAAGTTTTGTTAGGTGTATTTCACCATAATTAAAAATCAAAATAAATACTTTTTAAAAGCCATGTAAGTCCTTTAAGTCAGTGAAAACAGACAAATGCAACTACACATGCTGCTGATTTTATGTTAACTTGTTTTCAGTTTTGCAGACTGTGATTCAAAAAGTTGAGTTTTTCCAGGAGATTATAGGGTGAAGGGAAAAAAGAGCAAAAGGCACTGAGGGTGTGTGCGAAGGGTGATTATAAAGACCCGAAGCCGAGTAACAGAGAACATGAGGCCAGGAGGGGGCTAAAGGCTGGGAAAAGGGGGAAAGATCAATAGCCTGTGCGCTCAACAGGTTGTTCGATCCAGTGGGTTTGATTGCTGGGGTTGGGGGAGTAGAGAGTGAGCCAAGAGGCCTGGCTGTGCTCTCCAGTAACCCACTCCTGCCTGAGGGGCTTTCCGCCCCCTCTGTCTGGGCAGCACTGTCTTCCTTCACTTCTCCTCATAGCTTGCTTCCTAAATGAAGGAGGCGGAGAGTTCACGCTCACTCCTTCCTCTCGACTGACCAAGCATAGAGGGGGAAGAATGTCAACTGCCCCTCCCTGTTTAACTGGGGGTTATCATCAAAAGTACTCCTTGGAAGGAAAGTTAGGACCAACCTAGATAGCATATTCAAAAGCAGAGACATTACTTTGCCAACAAAGGTCCGTCTAGTCAAGGCTATGGTTTTTCCTGTGGTCATGTATGGATGTGAGAGTTGGACTGTGAAGAAAGCTGAGAGCCGAAGAATTGATGCTTTTGAACTGTGGCGTTGGAGAAGACTCTTGAGAGTCCCTTGGACTGTAAGGAGATCCAACCAGTCCATTCTGAAGGAGATCGGCCCTGGGATTTCTTTGGAAGGAATGATGCTAAAGCTGAAGCTCCAGTACTTTGGCCACCTCATGTGAAGAGTTGACTCACTGGAAAAGACTCTGATGCTGGGAGGGATTGGGGGCAGGAGGAGAAGGGGACGACAGAGGATGAGATGGCTGGATGGCATCACTGACTCAATGGACGTGAGTCTGGGTGAACTCCGGGAGTTGGTGATGGACAGGGAGGCCTGGTGTGCTGCGATTCATGGGGTCGCAAAGAGTCGGACATGACTGAGTGACTCATCTGATCTGATCATCACAAGGGCAAGGTGATTAAGATTAACAATACAAACCACTGAAGAACCTCAAGGGGGCGTGGCAGGGTACAATATAAAAATCATGACACTGAGTCATACATGTTTTTTTTTGTTAAGAGGGTCATGAGTTTAATGCTTCCCCCTCCTTTGCCCTCCTGCACACGCAGTTTGTACCCTGATTTCAAAAGACCGTACTTGAACTGAGTACCACAGGCTGTGGCACGCTAGCATTTCTGCAATAATTCTTAGAGTCACTATTCAAGCTCAGACTATCCCAGCAGCTCCTTTGTTCAGTCCGTGAGTTATGTTTGCAAATCTCAAGACAATAGAGAACCTAGGCCCAGGTAGAAGGTCTGTATCTGCAGACGTTGGCATGTCCTGGGGTCTGATGCACTGGAGATACGTTCCCCTTCCCTCATCCTTCACCCGACCTCTAACTTCTCACCTGTTATTTTTTCCAAAAGAGAAACGTCTTGCACTTCCTGGGGTAAAGAAGCAATTTTCTGTCGGACAGTAGCATCCCCCGATGCAGCATTTTCTAGGTCCTGCAAAGCTTTGATCAGCTCCTCAGTCTGTACAAGGAAAACAAAG
Organism: Bos taurus; assembly: GCF_002263795.3. NCBI lineage: Eukaryota > Metazoa > Chordata > Mammalia > Artiodactyla > Bovidae > Bos > Bos taurus. The sequence goes on along the minus strand of NC_037340.1, from coordinate 66,933,445 downwards.
ATAATACCATCCGTGAAGATATGTGGGGATGTGGGGTTTAGAGAAACTTAGCTGGAGTTCAACAAGGTGAAGGCGAATTCTAAAATTGATCATCCCTGACATTTAAAAAAGAACCACTGTCCCTACCCCAGTGTATACTGAATCAGTGATACAAATTCTAAGAGAATGCACATAGTATTTCTAAGTGTGAGGCAGAACACAAATGAAATTCTACATAACTGTGGAAAAGAATTTTTTTTTAAGGGTATGTTTTTGGAAACTTAAGAAAATGGAGTCTGGTTCACACTGCTTAGTTTCATAGTCTCTAGTACAGAACGGCCTCCAGTTTAGAGTAAAGGAACATGTATCAAATGCTCCAGCAACCTGATTAAATGAAAGGACACTACCTACTTCAATTCTTTCCTGGATTTGCTCTACAAAATGAATGTCACAAAGATGACGTTTTTGATTTCGGCAGCCACTACCAAAACTAAATGTGTCAAGCTCGTTAATTATAAACAAAGAGGGAAGAAAACAAAAACAAACAAAAAAACAAACCAAGAACGCATATTCTGTATATACCAAAAAGGGGTCTTTTAATTATCAGGGAAACATACAACATTGACAGGTTAGCTAGTTCACAACGACCCCCAGAGAACCCTGGAGACGGCAGTCAGGTTAGCTAGTTCACAACGACCCCCAGAGTGCCCTGGAGATGGCAGTCAGGGTGTCCTGAAAGTTGGTCATTTGGGCTGTTCTCTTGCAAGTTTTTAAATGCAAAGATACATGGCCTAACACTGTTTTCATTTAACTCCCAGGCTAATTTGACATCTTAACATAACACAGATCAGACATGCTTTCTATTTACACAGGCCTTAAGCACACCCATGTGTAATAAAATAAAGCTGCATTAGGCAGAATGAGAGCAGTGCAACTCAGTGAAATGTGTATGGGCTTTGAAGTTAGCCAGGCCCAGATTCAGTTCAAACACCAAGTAAGTTACTTAATTTGTCTCCTTGAGACTCACTTTCTTTGACTGTAAATGAATACATAAATAAACAAACAGCTAAAACGAACCAACCATACAGAGTTCATGAACTAACTTACACAAGGGGGTCAAACAATGCAAATATATGGCTAAAAACTCAGTCAATGCTAGCATCTGGTCTAATATTTAAATAGGCTATAGTGTAGCAAATTTGCTGTTGTTACACACACTATCCTCAGATACTAACACCTTGTTTACTTATAAGACAAGCCATAGTAGAGGACTTCTGAATGTCTTTGTAATATCTACTGCTTTACAAAAACTACTTTTAAAGAATATTTTAAATTTCTAGGAGTGAAAAAACGCCAAATCCAATTACTCTGTAAAACACAAATCCATCCCGGAGTTGAGGCACGCAAAGACAAAATCAAGCCTGCTTCACGACGTGGATCCTGCACCCAGTGCCAAGAGCTGCCCTCTGGTGATTCCACACTACTGATCACTAGCTCCACCTTGTGGCCAGAATCTTCAACTAGGGGTCACTTCAAGCCATTCGGCCCAGTGCTCTGGGGGGTCCGGACGTACCAGGAGGGGCCCTGCGGAAGGATCCTGGGGAGAGTAGCTGCCCGGATAGTCGTCATCCTCCTCCTCCTGTATTTGCTGAAAAGTTCGCTTCAGAGATTTCTTCTCCTCTGTTGCTAGAGGAAAGAAAAGAGGGCACACGTGGGTCACTGCAGCCTGAAGAGGTAGGTCAAATGCTAAGCACAACGGGTCACAAGTAAAACAGGGTAGAAGGGTGCACCTTTCCAGAGATGGCTTAACGTTAACCCTAACTGCCACTTATTTTCCAGTGGTGGTCATTCCGTACATTATTGAGAAGAGTCAAAACGGCCTCAGTTGGTCGTCTCAGACTGGCTCACTGGAAAACCACCACCGGAAAAAAGCATCTAAAAGTGAAACTTACCAAATTAACATATTTCACTAAAAAACTTCATTATCTTTAAAAGAAAAGAAAAAGTTAACAGGGAAAGTAAAAAGGTAACAAACCTCATGAGAAAATATAATGAAGCAAGCCAACGTCTGCCAAGGCCTGAACAGACTATACCGTGTGTACAGTGAGAGACTTTACACTTTCCGGGATCATTTCAGAAAAAAGTAGTAGACAGACCCATCGATAAGACTGTGTCAAAAGCTCTAAAAACAAATACCCTTTAAATCGTCCCTTTAAGAACAAAACAAACCTAGTTTTACACTAAAATTTAAAATAACCATTGCTGAGCATGATGATACTACTAAGAGAAATGACCTAAGTCAACATTTAAAATTAACCACTTTTGAGGCTAATGGGTTACATTTTTTAATTATCTGTATCATGTGCTCTTAAATTTTTATGATGGATGTATTAATTCCAAAATCATTCCTTTTGCATCAAATTGGACAATACAAAATAAACGCCAAACAACTGAGGGACATAAACGAGAAATTCAAGTTTGGAAAGTAAAGAAACTACTGGACGCCTAACATGTGCCAGGCATCCCAAGAGCCTCTTTACATTTGACCCTTTCAACAATTCTAAGGCGTGGTGTGTCTCCATTTTATAGGTGAGAAAATGAAGACCCAGAGAGGCTGAATAACTCATGTAATGGTATGATTTCAACATCTGTGTGCTTTCCACCAAATTCAACTAAAGCTTACTTAGTGCCACACAACTATCCTCTCCTCTTGTCAAGGGAGGGGCACCATGCACCTGCCTCAGATTTCTGTGAGTTATAAACAGGACAGGATACTTCCTGCTTAATTCAACATTCTCTTCTGGACCCCAGGATGTAGCTTCTGTTCTCTACCTTACATATTAACCGAGCAAACTGTGTTTGACGTGAAAGCCAAGTCAATATTGTGGGTTTCATTTTTTTTTCTTAATGTTCTGTTTGCTCTGCTAAAGAAGAGAAACAGCAGCATCTGTATGACGGGCAGTCCTGTCTTCGTGCTATTCTATTATGCACAGATTTATTACCACAGTTTGGTTAAATGATACCATTCCCCCAACACACTTTAAATTTCAGTTGTCATGGCGTATTTATTCGGAGTAACTGCATCAACCACAAACCTCGCTGCTAACTTCGGTCCACAAATCACTTTGTAAATAACTAAAGGGCATCATGATTAGTGACCGCATCACCTCTTTCAAGGTAAGTAACTGGTCACTGTTATTCAGTTCACACATAGGCAACGAAGTGTTTAGTCGTGTTGTTAGTCTCCCAGTGTCAAAATCCACATGACATTTTATAAAAATAAATAATCAAAACAGGGAACTGACTGACAAAGATGAAAGAGAAACAAAGAAACTAAAACTAAAATTAATGCTGGAAATGAAATTCACACGAAACATAAACATAAATGGGGCTGTACAAGAGACTGGGGCTGTAGGGATGCAGACCCTTGTCATGTTCTCCAGGAGACTCTGGATTCATAGCCAGAGGGAACTTAGTGAAGGCCAACTTATCAACATAAATGAAGAAAGTGGTTGTGATGAAAAGAATATCCTAGAGGAAGTAATGTTGACAAAATTCACTTTAGAGGAACGCTTAAGAGATACTTCACAACAGTGACAGCACAAAGGAAAAAATGTTAGAAACGATCCAAAGTTAGAAAGGAGCATGACAAAGATGGAAAAGATGCAACAAGCTTTGTTCAAATCACTCTTGATAAGTCTGTTACAGAGAAATAAACATTGCAACTCATGTTTCTAATTTATGTTAAAACATGCTAAATAAATCTTTGTTTTACTTTTTTGTTTTCTTATACAATTGAGATCAACAGTGAGTTTTTCTTTGATAAAAAAATTTTAAAAGTCACAGAACAACTGTAATTTTCCACACTGATTATTAAGATCACTTTGATGATATTCAGCTTGACCAGTCATTTTTACAGTCCTGCACTATGCAAAGCAAGGATGGCTGTATTTTTCAAACAGAAAACCTGTAAGGCTATAATTTGCATATGAAATGTCTTTGCACACACTGGCTGCCTAAGTAGTGTGTAGCGTGTGGTATGATCCTGTCGACATTCAGTCACTACAGCGTCAAAGTGGCTATGTTTGATTAGTGGTCACAAGAATGTAAGCACTGGAGCAAAAATGAATTTATAGTATTGTTCTGTTCACTTCCAAACACCTAGAAGAGAATGCTCAAAAAATAACTGTTAAAGACACTAAAGAAGGGAGAAAAAATTATAAAACTTCAATTTTCCAACTCTCATACAGAAATTATTACATATAAAAACCACATATCACTGAACATCTCAGGACACTCGGAACCACTGAATTCAGATAGTGGAAGCCCTTACACATAACCATGTCTTTGCTTTCCCCACTGCTCCCCACCTCATTTTTCATGAGAATGTCAAGGCCCATCAGCTGAGGTTTCTCTAAAGCCAGAGACCTTGTTTAGTAAGTCTGGGTCCTACAGCAAAAGCTTTCTGTCTCCTAAGCGGGAGTTCTTGCTGTCACTCACTCACAGCAATGCAAAACTAAAATCAAACTGATGACAATTTTAGGGCTGTTTCCATCCTTCAACATCCTGATGGAAGAGGGTGTAATAGGAAGTAACCATCATCATCCTGTTTCCGGTTCTCTCCTGTCTCCACTTAGAGGACCTATTGGAAATAAATCATTTATCATTTCCCCCACAAGGCTCCTCCTTTCCTGAGCTGTCTAGTTCCACTGGCTCCATCTTCCAAGTACCATGCCTTGGAGAACAGCAGACTCTCTCCCCGAGTCCCAGCTTGTAACAGATTCCACACCTGTGAGGAATTCTTCCATATGTCCACTTTCTGCTTCTTCCCAAAGCCTCTTATCAGCCACCTGTCCTTTCTCATGCCTCATCCAGACCGCTGTCCCAACTGCCTCCTGCCTCTTCCAACCACTTCTTCTCCAACATAGACTATACTCCCTTCTCTTACTAAAGCTGAGCTCTGGCCCCATCAGGCCTCTATTCAAAACCCTGGAAAGGCCACCGAGGCTCAGTTTGCTTGGTAATGAATGGAAATGGCAGCATCTCTCTTAGCACTCGCTTTCAAGCATCACCGTCTCCCTCTAACCCCATGGGCCTCTCTTTGAAAGCAGTTGGCCCTGCTACTTTGCATGGCCGTTGGCAGGCACAGGCCTTCTGTGCTGATAGAAACCTTCAGCACCTTATTCCTTTACAGCCCTACGATGCTCACTAAAGTGTCAACACACCTGAGCCTGAAACCTCCCGAGGGCAGAGGAAGCACAGTGCTTGGAAAGCCCCAGGGCTGTGCCACAATGACCATCCCCACTGTCCTTTACACCAACCAGACTCTCCTCTGCTCATGTGCAGGGTTAGCAGTGAGGATGCCCAGAATCCTCAACTGAGTCACACAACCATTAAAACGACCCAGGCATCTGCCAGGCCCGTTCCTGAGTGGATTTCAGACCAGGGACCTTCCGCTATCCATCCGGCTCTGACCACAGCAGTTCCACTCATCCCCTTTTCACGCCCTCACTCACGCTGTTCACAGGCAGGGCAAACACCTTGGGGGCAAAGTTCCTTCTGTCCTCATCTTGCACACCTTCTGTTCCGTCCTCCAACTCATTCCCGCGTCTCCAGGGGGCCTTGCACTCCGCTAACCGTCAAATGCTCTGGTGACCGAAGGGTTTACAGTATGCATAGACCTGACTGTGATAGAATTTCCGACAATAAAACTAATTCTAAGGCAAAAAGTTAGCCCGAATGGTCCCCAATCACATTAGAAAATGCAGTCATCTACCCAAAAAGCTGGACCTTCTAAAGATCTACTAAAAATTTCTAAGATTAAAAAAAAAAAAGAAAAAAGAAAAAAACCCCCACAGATTTTATATTACTTTTATAATGAAAAAAGAATCAGGAAATACTATTTCTAATAGCTCCCTCATTCTTTGTTCCCTCCCTGCAAAAGAGACTCTTCTTTTAAAAAACACATTAACTTCTACTTGTGGGGAGAAAAAGATGTGCAGCAAACCAAGGGCTGACACTCGAGGCACAGTTCTGGAAACACCCGACCCTTCTCATCTCACTGGACTGTACCGCCAGGTCCAGCCCTGAACCCAGGAAGCTAAGCCTAGAGTGTGCGCTCTGAACCACCATGCTTTCCAACCTCGCGCAAAGTCTCAGGGACTGAAAATACTAACAAGATTCTTCCTACTTTTGCTATTGGCTTGTATTTAGAAACTCAGAATATTAGATATTAGAACTGGGAGGGGGTGCCAAAAAGAAGCCATGTGATCACATTAATAACTTCATATCTACATGATCTCAAGAAATCTTCACACAGGCCTATGAGGTATTACTATCAATAGCCATACTGTACAGTGAGGAAGCTGGGGCTCAGAGAGGTCAAATGCCATGCCCAAGGTCACACAACTTGCAAGCGACAGAGCTAGGATTCATACTCTGGAAGTTTGCTTTCAAACCCTTGCCCCGAATAGCTAAACTAACTATACTAAAGGTCCAGGGAAGCTGAGTGACCTACTCATGAATTCATAACCTAATTCAAGTCAACTGAATCCATGTGCTTGCAAGGAAAAGTTAAGGTGTGAAGAAAATAATGCTTTTAAGTTATACAGACCTGAGTTTATATAGACTTACTTATCAATTGTATCTACTTGGACAAAAGTACTCTATCCTTTCGAGTCTTAGTACTGTCATCTGAGATACAGTACTAAATACCTATAGTCCTTAAGTACCTAAAATAAATTAACAGGAAAAGAAGCCAGCAGAGAGACTGGAGTTGAATAAATGCTACTTCCTTTGTACTTCGCTTTCCCTTCCAAAGTCTACAACTATAGGATGCTGTGTGATTTATGCGGGACTCAAGTAAATGATGATGTTCCACCCAGACAAGCAACGACTTGAGTATTCCCAAGAACAGAGCGACAACTTTAGAATCCCTGGGTCCTGTACCTGAGAGACAGGTGAGCGAGTCAATTCCTAGGCAGGTTGATAAGAATTCCGGGGGTCCCCGAGGAGAGAGGGGTCTGGGGTTCTCAAGGAGGAAAGGACAAACATTTTTTTTCTCTACATTCATTAATCTTAGTCATATACAACGTTTTTTTCTTTAAGTCTGTAACTGATGATTACACAACTCAGTTTAAACTCTGCTAAGGATTATATAACCAACAATGTATCCTGCTTGAGGGCAGTTCTCCTTCCTGAAAACCTTCTGGCTAATCCTGTTATCTTAAAATGTAAATTGTGGGAGTGGGTCTGGTAAAATTTTCACAAACTTGAGACATTTTTTTGATTTATTGTAATAATTAAAAAGTATGTAACTCCCTTGCTAACACTAGCAAGGGGGGTATTCTCCATCCCCCTTCTGATGTCTATGTCAGAAGCTTTCTCTGTTCCTTGTCTTACGTTAATAAAACTCTGCTACACAAAAGCTCTTGAGTGATCAAGCCTGGTCCCTGGTCCTGTAGCTAAATCTTCGGAGATCAAGAATCCGACACTGTTCACCATAAGCTATCACAGGTATATAAACTCAAAAAAAGTCCAATTCTAAAAATTCCTAAACTCATACATTCTAAAAGATTAGAACTGCCAAAGTTCCACGAGAAAATTTTTATTCCAAGGGTAAACTTTTATAAAGCTGTCTGCAGACAAAGAATTACTCATGAATTAACACTGCAATATAAATGGACTATTTAAATCTGGAAATAAGCTTCTGGAAAAATTCATCAACATTCTGAAAGGACTGTGTAAAATATTCTGGTAATTGAAGTTTGAAGAAGACAGTGAGAAGACAGTGAGTTAGCTGAGACGAATACACACGCTGGAACCTTTTGATAAGTGTTTTCATCTTTACAAACTAGAAAAAGAGAAATTATCTTTGGATCAGCATCACCCTCCACAGTAAAGGAATATTGTCTCTATTGTTAATGTCTAGACACTACAAAAAAAAAAAATCAGAAACCTAATGGAGCTATTTTCAAATCTACTGCTACCACAAATCCCCCAATTAGTCTGACTGCTCCCTGAGTGCAGAACTATTTCTCACTCCTCTCTGCTCTTTCCTATACTGTCTAGCAGATCTGTTTACTCATAGCATATATCTGGCAAATGTTTGCTGAATTGAAATTCAACACTTGGCTTCAAACATCATCTTTCAGAGCTCTCCTACTTGCCCAAAGGTGTTTTTAAGAAATCAGCACTGTTTACCAATGAACTTGAAGTCAGAGGAGAGAAAAGAATGCTGGATAATTCACCGACGCTGTTCAAAACACCTCCAAAGGACACAACACGAACACGGCCAGAATCCAAAATAGGAAGTATCTTGCTCTTCAGAGCGACCCCAAAATTGTCTTCTGTCAACTCCAAGTAAAACAACAATGATCTGCAATCTGAAAGCACTTATGCCATTCTTATCAAGCCTCTAACCTATAATTTCACAGGAAGTTATCCTACCTTAAAACACATATAAACTCAGGTCTGGAAGGGATCATGAAAGGTATACAATAAAGAGTTGTTGAATGAATATCATCACGTATGCTGCTGCTGCTAGGTCGCTTCAGTCGTGTCCGACTCTGTGCGACCCCATAGACGGCAGCCCACCAGGCTCCCCCATCCCTGGGATTCTCCAGGCAAGAACAGTGGAGCGGGTTGCTATTTCCTTCTCCAATGCATGAAAGTGAAAAGTGAAAGTGCTAATCATGGTTAAATTCTATTACAGACGCATGTATAAAATACTAGAGGAACAAGGAGGGAATTGGCTACATGTACCCAGTCAAGCTGGCAAAGATGTCAGAATCAGAGTAGCATTCTTGAAGAGTAGGTTCACCACGTACAAGGGGGCAGAGAGACATTTTAGGCAGAGGTAACAGCAGATGCAACGGAGAAGGCAATGGCACCCCACTCCAGGACTCTTGCCTGGAAAATCCCATGGACAGAGGAGCCTGGTGGGCTGCAGTCCGTGGGGTCAAGAAGAGTTGGATATGACTGAGCAACTTCACTTTCACTTTTCACTTTCATGCATTAGAGAAGGAAATGGCAACCCACTCCAGTGTTCTTGCCTGGAGAATCCCAGGGACGGGGGAGCCTGGTGGGCTGCCATCCATTGGGTTGCACAGAGTTGGACACAACTGAAGCAACTTAGCAGCAGGAGCAGCAGCAACAGCAGATGCAAAGGAAGGGGAACCACAGAGCATTCAGAAGGGAAGTTGTTAGGAATGGCCAAATATGGTACATATGAGGAAATGGGAGAAGAATCTGGAAAAGGAGACTAGTTCACATTATAAAGAGAACACCATGTCAGGACTCGGACTTGATCCTCCAGGCAATGGGTATATATGCAGTCACATGAGAGCTGTGCCAACCAGAATTCAATCACAACTAACCAGAAGCCAAAGAACCAAATAATGTTTGGTCTTATTTCTCTTCAAAGGAAAAAACAAAATAGCTTTTAAGGACTTGGCAAAATTCACATACATGCATGTACACATTACCTGAGGATATTCTTGGTTCAGTAAAGACCAAAACCAATTTTTGATGACAGCTGACACCTGTCAAAGATACATCACCAAACCACATGAATATTTAATGAAACCAAGTTCCAAAAGGGCTAAAGGACTTATTCAAGAGCCTATAGTAGTTAACGGCAAAGCTCGGACAAAATCTTACTCAGGGTACTTCCTAGTTCCCTAGAACTCTCAACAAGTTTGTCGTTCGTTCCCCTTGTGCAAGGAAAGTCTCAGAAAGGTAGGAGCGACCCAAGGAGAGTACAGAGCAAAAGGCAGGGAACGAGATGATGAACAGCATGAATACGAGAACCAGGCTTACACGCTGCAAGCACTATGTAAATTCTCACCATCATTTATGAGCATTTCTCTCTGAAGAATCATACAATCGCTGGTGGTTCACAGCAACCCCCACTGCAGCTTTTCATATTTGATTCGAAAGTAGGCAAAGACCAAGAGCTGTAAGCATGTGGTGATGTCTCTACCTTTGGGGGGAGGGCTCTTGGAGTCCTCCATAGACAGCTTCAGCTGCTGGATGAACTCGCCGCCATACACACTTCTTTCTTGCCAGATGTTCAGCAATCTTTCTAAAGGTTTTTTACAGCCTTCATCTGCCTCTCTGCCCAGAAAAGATGAAAAGATATATATAAGCTTAAGATTTTTTATTTTAATTAGGACAGATTTACTTAAAAAAAATAAAAAACAGAAAACATCAACAACTGACTACATGATTTACATATTTAAAAACAGAAGAAAGAGTAAGGTACATACTGTAATTAATGGATACTCAAAACTTCACCAGAAACTATATTCTTCCTGTGGTGTGTAGGGAAGAGAGAGGGATTATGTTACAAAAGTAATCTGTGTCTTTTATCCTCTTTGAAAGGCAAATAGGGCAAAAGCCAAAGGCTCATTTTCACTGACAGAAAATTATCAAAAACCAATCATATCAATTGTGACAGCCTGCTTTTTAGAATGCATTAACTTAAATCTAGTGCCAGACATACTGCTGGAAAATTAAAGCAGGCCAAAACTTTTTAGGATGAGAAAAAAATGATTAAAATCAAATGTTTAAAATGGGGAATACATTTGTAACAACGCATCAATGCTAACACACCAACACCTCTAACATGCACAAATACAACTGTACACATATATATGTCAAGACTAATCTCAACTTTATACTCACTACTTCATAATTATTTTCATTCCTTGCTAGGTCTACATTCCAGGTTCACACAAAGGTGTGGAGCAGATAATCTTAGAACACAGGGAGCATAATACAGTTCTTTGTAATTTATATCTGAATGAAAGAAGCTAGATAGTTTTATTCTTGACATATTACTCTTCTTAAAACAGACCATTTTTCAGGGCAATGACCATAGCTCACAAGCAGTGTTAGACAGTTGTTTACCATAAAGTGTCAGACAGCAAGTGGAAGCGTCGGGGAAAGACTTTTCGAAAGGAAAACAAATCCCCTCACCATCCGCTGTATCACTATGAATTGTTCTGTTCCGTGAAGCACTGAGGGGCTTTACACAAGAAAAAATACCCCGACATTTTAGCATCTAAGTCAATAAATAGCTTTAACAAGAACCTCAAAAAGTAGTGAGTGAAAGTCACTCAGTCCTGTCCGACTCTGCGACCCCATGGACGGTAGCCCCCCAGGCTCCTCTGTCTAGGGGGATTTTCTAGGGGGTTGGACAATCTGGAGTGGGTCGCCATGCCCTCCTCCAGGGGATCTTCCCAACTCAGGGAAGTTGGGAAGTCCTGCATTGCAGGCAGATTCTTTACCAACTGAGCCACCAGGGAAGCCCTCCATACCAAGTTCAACTTAGGTGGGAACTTCACCCACCACCAGCCCTGACAACACTTTTAAAACTTAAAAGATGAGCTGAGGTTTTGGCGTCATCTGGTCAGATTGTATTACTTACGAATTATTAGTGGCAAATTTTGCTAAATTGGGGGAGTCAAAGTACTAACTAAATCAGGACACATGCAAAATTAATTATTCTTTTGTTCAGCCTTTTTTTAAGTCAGAGGTCAGGATGAGGAAAAGGGGGGAAAACTTTCCACTGATAGCTTATAAAACTTAAAGATATGACCTTGATATTTATAACAAAAACATCTCTACTCCATCTTCAAAATACACCTAGAAACAAATCCCTTCTCTTTCTCTGCTATCAGCCTGGTCCAAATCACCATCATTTCTGGTCTAATGGCTGCAGCAGGCTCATTACTAGTCCCCCTACTTCCACCCTGTCCTCCATCTAGTCCCAAGTTTTCAAACTCCAATTCCTACCTGTCTTGTGGAGGCAGTTCACACGTCACTTTCTTTCTCCAAACTTTCAACAGTTCTTCCTATTCTCCCTCAGAATAAAAGTGAAGGGCCTAACAGAGCCTACAAAGCCCTTCTCGGCCCAGCCAGTCATCTCCCCGACTCACCTCCTGTCCTCACTCTCCCTTCCCTCCCTAGCAGCTCCCTGGCCCTCCTGCCTCAGCGCCTGGCCCAGCCCATCATCTCCCCGACTCACCTCCTGTCCTCACTCTCCCTTCCCTCCCCAGCAGCTCCCTGGCCCTCCTGCCTCAGCGCCTGGCCCAGCCCGTCATCTCCCTGACTCACCTCCCGTCCTCATGCTCCCTTCCCTCCCCAGCAGCTCCCTGGCCCTCCTGCCTCAGCGCCTTTGCACTTCGCCTGGAACCACATTACCCGACACAGCTCAGGCCCGACAAGGCCCCTCTGCTCTCCTTCAGGTGTGTCTGTTCACACAGCACCTTTCCAGTGAATCCTTTGCTAATCTTCCTATTTAAAAGTACACTCCTTACTCCTGCTTAATTTTTCTCCACAACGTTTAATATTTGGATGTGCTGTATGTATAGTTTCCCTGTTTATACTCTTTCCATTTGAATGTAGTTTTCACAAGGGCAGGGATGTGTCTTCCCCCAACTGCTATATGCCCAAGAATAAACACAATAAATGCTGAACTGCAATGTTTTTAATAAAATTTTAGATAAGTTTCAGTAGGCCAGGCAATTAGTTAGCTTTCAAAGACTATTTTACCACATGGAGGTCATTCATGTCAGATGTCATTTCAATTAAATATTCATCTGCTCATTCATTGGGGTTTGTGAAATACCGTGCTTGGAATACACTGAACAAGGTCTAAGTCCTCACCTCTAGGACTTGATCTAGCAGCACCCCACCTCTCCACATCTTCACATTCTAGAACACTCAACCGTGTTCTCTACTCAGCATTTTGCTGCCACTGGTGAATGTGGCTGTGTTCATGCTATCTCCGCTCCCTGGAATGGAACCCCCAAAACAGAACATGGTGAAGAGCAAGAAGCTGTAATTCAGGTAGCTGAAGTGTATAGGGAGTATGTAGAAACAGCAGAAGAAACTGGAGGGATAGAGACAGAGTGGCCTGAGATTATAGAGGACCTTATTTTGTTGTTAAGTCGTTATGGCCTTTATCCTGGAGGCAACAAAGTCCCTAATGTGATCAAATGTAGGCTTTAGAAAAATAAAGTCATTTTAACTATTGTAACAACAAAATCACAACTAACCAGAGTTTAACTGGTTGGTATTTTAACATGAAATCTGTTCTCTTGGGCTTCCCTGGAGGTCCAGTGGTTAAGAGTCTGCCTCACAATGGAGGGAATGTGGTTCAGTCCCTGGTAGAGGAACTAAGATCCCACATGCCAAGGGGCAACTAAGCCCACGTGCTGCAAAGACTGTGCGCCACAAGGAAAGCTCCTGCTGACGCAATGAAGACAGCGCACAGCCAAATAAGTAAACAGCGCACAGCCAAATAAGTATTTTTTAAATTAAACAAATAAATAAAATCCATCGTCTGCAAATTTTCCTAAAAGAGAAAGCAATCATGTCAACAAATTCCTGAAAGGACTGAGGGACACCACCCAAACACCACGCGCCATTCCTGAGGCAGGTGGCCTGGTGCTCCATTAAGGCCGGCAGTGCAGCTGCAGTCTCACTACCGGACAGTGGATACTGATGCTCACATCTGTCATCACCAAAAGATTTTCAAAAGGCTTTCGCCACTAAAGTGAAGTGAAGTTGCTCAGTCATGTCTGACTCTTTGTGACCTCATGGACCATAGCCTACTAGGCTCCGCGGTCCACGGGATTTTGCAGGCAAGAATACTGGAGTGGGCTGCCATTTCCTTCTCCAGGGGATCTTCCCAACCCCAGGATCGAACCCAGGTCTCCTGCATTGCAGGCAGACGCTTTACCGTCTGAGCCACTAGCCCAAAAGGGCACTCTAGTTTAATGAGTGAACTAATTAACCGTGATAGGCTGATTCCTTGAGCACTATAGTAAAACAAAGTTTTGCCACCTAAGGTCCAAAGACAGAGACACAACAGTCAACAAATCTTTTTACAGATGGGGTTTTGCTATAAGTAGCTCCAATGAAGCTGAAGTCACTTTAGTACCTGAACTGGATACAACCAAAGCAATAAAATCATTTTATGATAGGAGGAGCTATCTTTTCAAGTTGTACTAAGTCCATTCTAATTAGAGATATTTAAGTGAAAAAACACCAAAAAACCCCTTGCCACCTATCAATGAATAAACTGAGAGATAAGTACATATATAAGTTATTTTGTGGAACACAACTTAGTATGTATCTTAATTCTAATTATTATAAATTCAACCACTGAAAATCTAATCTAAAAAGTGAAAAGTATGTGTTATACCCATGTGGGACTGCTGATTGAAGTGTCAGCTGGATACCCGAGGGCCCGCCAAGCCAGGTTACAGGTCTTCCTCTGCAGTGCTAAGGGCACTGCCTTCCTTGGCACACCCACCATAGCTCGTATGTTTCTCTCTAATCCCATGCACAGTAGGCCAATGGCAGGCCTACTCAGGATAGAAATGCTAAGTACCCTCAGCACTTCCAAAAGCACCTCAGGTTAACAGCAGAGCAGAAACAGTTCTTTGCAATTGTGTAGAAAATAGGAAAAAAGTTAGGAAAGCCTGGCGTCCATGCAGCCCATGGGGTCGCAAAGAGTCTGACATGCCTGAGCAACTGAACTGAGAAAAGAGTTAACACGGCAGGCCTGAGACTGCTGCCCTGACAAAGGCCTGCTCACAGGGCTGGCCCCTGACTGGCATCTGGGAACTTGGATTTCAGACATGGCCCCATCACGTCCTAATGGAAGAGGGTGGTTTTCTGTGCTTAAACTGTTTGTACAAACAGTATGGTTTTATGCTGAACACCTGCTTTTCTTCTGCGAGTCTAGAATTTTGGCCAAGAATACCTGTGACCAACCCCAACAAAACCCCTAGGTACTAAATCTCTAATGGGCCCCCAGGTAGTTGACACTTGGCGTGTGCCATCACAACTCAAAGTGGGAAGAACTGAGTGTGTCGCGTGGGACCCACCACGAGTGGACCCCGGGAGCTTATGCCTGGCCTCCTCTGGACTGCAGCCCTTGCCTCTTTTCCCTCTGCTCATTTTGCTTTATATCCTTTCACTGTAATAACTCACAGCCATGAACACAACTACACACTAAGTCCGGTGAGTCCTCCTAGAAAGTCACCAACCTGGAAGTGGTCTTGGGGACCCATGATTGTTATAACAGGAAATAAATATGTATAGGGGGATAATTCCAAATTCATGTCTCCAGAAATTAATTTCCTACTGAGCTTCCAACTATTTCATCCATCTGCCTATCTGGCATCATACCTTGGAATATCTATCAGCCATCTCGAACTTAATATAGCCAAAACAAAATTCCTGATTTCCTCTACCAATTCTTTACCCCAATCTCCATCACAGTAAGCAGGGCCATCAGTCATCCATATACTCATGTCAAGAACCTAGAAATATGCGCTCTTTGACTTCTCTTTTCCCTCACTACCAGCTTCCACTTAATTCCCACAAATCTTCTCGATTTTACATGGGAGTGGGCCACACAAATCTATCCATACACATTTAATAAAGCTGTAATTTTCTCAGCGCTTCTGAGTCCTAGCCAATGTCATCTCTACCCCATGCAAGTGCAAGACCCGCCATGCCCATGTCCCTGCCCTTTATAATTCATTCTCCACCCCAAAGTGGAGGGATGCTAGAACAAAAGTAATTGGAATACATCATTCCCCTGCTTAAAATCCCTCACTGACATCCCATCAGGACAAAATCCTAACACTCTGCCAAGGCTCACAGGGCATATGTGACTGTCACCTGGCCTCTCTGGTTACTTAAACTGCTATTCAAATTATATCTACTCCCAGGAGCTTGGGTTCCAACCTGTAGCTTAGATGGTAAAGAATCTGCCTACAATGCAGGACAGCCCGGTTCGATCCCTGGGTGGGGAAGATCCCCTGGAGAAGAGAATGGCAACCTACTCCAGCATTCTTGCCTGGAGAAGTCCATGGACAGAGAAGCCTGGGGGGCTGCAGTCCAAGGGATCAAGGAGAGTCAGACACAAACGATCGACTAACACTTATTTACTTACAAGCTTGGCAAGCTTTCCCAGACTTGAGAGGTTTGTTCCCCTCCCCCCACCCTAGGTGGCAGGGGGTTTGAAGGAGGAAGTAAGAAATTATCATAAAGAGATTCCTAATCAATTTTAGTCAATATTAATGGGTCTATCTTTGTTCATTAATTGGACACACAAAAAACAATACAGACAGCATTTCTCATTGTTGATAAGGTGCCTCGGGATCAAAGTGGAGTGGCTGGACTTTCTATCCTAATAATGGGAGTGGGAGTAGGGAGGGAACTTAGAAACATGGGCATCTTGGGAATAATATCCAAACAGAACCTTAAAAGAACTAGAAGAATGCAAAGAGGAAAGGTAACAGGCCTATTTTATGTTTTTTAGGATCAGGTCTATTTTCCCCACGATGCCATGGAATTTGCCAAGACATGTTTACAATGTCTCCTGGAAAGGTTTTAAGATGAAACCAAGTAGAAAAGGAATTTTTAATCTTGGTATTGCTCATCCCTCTTCTCCCACCCCTTTCTACTTATCCTTTTCTGATTTGGGGGCAGCTAATGATTACTGTTCAATGTTTAAGGAAAATGTGTGTTATCCCCACAGGAATTATTTTAGTCAATTTCCTATACTCTAAATTAGTTAACTTATTCAGTGACTATTTACTGTATCCCTACTCTGTGCCAAAGCTGTGCAACAATATTGCTCAGCTCTTGGGATACCACTGATATCAAGACTAAACGGTGTTACCTAAGCTATGTAAGCCAGTAGCTCTACGCCAGACACTGCACCAAGTGCCTGGAACACAGCAAAGAACAAAAATGAAACAGTCCTTCTCTTCACAGAGTTTATAACTTAGTGCACTCCCATGAATGAGCAAAGACTGTTTTACTTTAACCTCACAACAACTCTAAGGAGATAGGTGGTAACATCCCCTTTTAACCAATTAATGAAACTCGGGTTCAAAAAGCTAAGTAACACATCCAAGGCCACTCAGACAGTGTTGGAGGTAGAGCTGCAGCCCACATCTAAGAAACTGTTAACTAAATCTCCTCAAACAAAGAAATTGCCTCTCTCCAATTTCAGATGGCTACTCTAGTAGTCTGTTCTAAGTTTATTCACTGTTACGAGGATTCCATGTTTTCAAGTTCCTAACACATTCTGCTTTTTCAGTAGCCATGTTCACAAAAAAAGTCACTTGACAAACAAATATTTTGTTTCCATCTCTATAAAGCTAGATGTCATCTCTTCAAAATGTTCTGAATTTCTCATTTCATTCTTTCAAACTTTGCAAATCTTTCACAGAATGCCAGACATATTTCCACACTTAAGGTCTTTCACTTACACTCTAGACCCTAGAACAGTTTCTGTTTAACCCACTAGTCTCCTCACTGCCAGTCTCCTTTGGCAAAGATGTTTACTTTCATATGTTTACTTAGTAACATTCTAGTGAAAAGTAACTTTTCTTTGCTTCTTCTGGGCAACTAGGTGTCAAAAGCAGTTTGCTTTTAAATGAATAAAAATGATTTGTAAAATTTTTAATGAAATGTATAATTTCCATGATCTCAGCTATAGGTATGCCCTACGCTCCCGTCCTCTGTCACAAAACACAACAGGGGCAGAGTCTCAGTATGACAGAGCCAGAGAAACTTTTAACACTAATAGCTCCTATCTTTGCAGTTACAATAATGACTACTATTTTTAGTGAGTTAGACATCCAGACACCCAGAAGGAAGTAAATAAAAACAAAGGCACAAGCAACTAATTTCTTGCTAAATAGCATGGTTTTGTTACCGGAAGGTTCCCTTGTATAATTTAGCTTTGTTTTTTGACCATAAGCTAATGAGGTAACTCAGCCAAACCAAGGAAAATACCATATTCTAGAAATAAATTCAATAGTGAGTACCTCTAAGAGACAAAATGTGCTTCAAGTGCTAGACTGAATCCCTTCAATACAACAAAATATTTACATGTCTGAGAGAGTTCTCAAGGGCCCAGGCAAAATATAAAACCACACTCTCTATAAAGCACATCTCTTTTAAGTATGAAGTTGGTGAGGTACAAAGGCTATCACAAAAAAAGAACAAAAGGGAAAAAGTAATGCATTTAAAAATAAAACATACCTGGCAACGTGAGAAAAAGCATCCACAAGGACAGATTCAAACTCCCTCGTGAATTCGGGTCCTTTCCTTTTACTGTTTTGAATGACATCGTTGGCTAAGTATAGAAAAGTAAGCTTTCTGTTTGATTTGGCTGGAAAAAAAGAAAAGATAGCTTACACCAAGGAAATTCTCAATCCACAATTCTTTTGCATTATGCTACTCCTAAAGAATATTAAGACAAACATTATCCACTTGAGGTCTAGACAGCTATGTTTGAAAACAAACAAAAAAAACCACAATTTAAGGAACTCCTGGAGGTGTGTCTAGTAAAATAGGACTGAGAATACAAATTTTGAAAAAAACAGGAAACAAAAAAAGCCATCTTAATTTCTGTGTTATTTTAATCAGTGTAATTAATTGGCAATAAAAATGAAAATAATCCAAAGAAGATTCCTAAAAGATAAGCAGTCAATATTCTCCAGAAGACATGTTAAAAGCAAGATTTTCATTTATTCTGTTGCAAAGATGAACATTTCTAAGTGAAGTCGCTCAGTCGTGCCCGACTCTTTGCGACCCCATGGATAGTAGCCTGCACCAAGCTCCTCCATCCATGGGATTTTCTAGGCAAGAGTACTGGAGTGGGTTGCCATTTCCTTCTCCAGGGAATCTTCCCAACCCAGGGATCGAACCCAGGTCTCTCACATTGTAGACAGACGCTTTACCATCGGAGCCACCAGGGAACATTTCTAACTCACTGTTAATTATCAAATACCACAGAATGAAAGACTGAGTTAGGTTTCAATTTTAAAATAGATTCTTGTAATTTATGCTCCTGGACCAAGAATTTGAATTTCTTTTTCAACAGTTCAATAACCATAATCAGTCAATGATACCATCTCTACAATTCAGAGGAATCTCTAGATGTACCTATCCGTGGATATTCATCTTAAATAAAAATACATGTTAATGCTACATAATCAGTGAAAATTTACACACGTCTGAAACCTGGATATGCAAAACCATGGCTCCCACAAAAATTCTTCTCTCTTATACCTACTAAATGCAGCATTCTCTATTACTCTACATGGCATCATATATTAAACCATAAAAACCTCATGCAATCTATCTGAGTTACAGTTGCTTAGTGGAACATACTGAATTTCCCAGCTTCTCTGCACATAACTTTTCAACCATGGAGTTACATCAATATCATTTTTGGTCCCAGCTTTCCTTTGTAAGAAATAAATTGTAACACAATCAGTTCAAAACAAAGTTTTCTTCAACATCAAAGTGCCTGAAAAACTCAAGCAAACCCTATGTCAAACTTTACACACTGAATTACTAGTCCTTATTCCTTGCTCTGAGAAACCATTTCTGTTTCTTTTGAAATGCACACAGCATGCATAAATTCTGACACAGCAGGCATAAGATCTGACATTTTAAAATGTAGTACAGAAGAATAACTCAGGTAAAAACAAGATTTTTAAGGCATGTTATAGTTTAAACTGATGACTTAAAATGCTCATAAAATCATACATGGATACACTGAACTGTATTAACCTTCTGGTAATAACCTAGTTTAGACAGCCAGCTGATGTGAATATTGAACACCTTGAGCTATCTTTAACTGTTCTAATGATTATTCAAAAGCAGAATGTAAGCGTCAATAGTTTCAATATGCCACTGTTGCTACAAAGGTATGATTACAGCAAAAAGCGCTTTCTTCAAAAGGCACTTTTTTAAAAAAGTAAACCTTTTTCTAGGATATTGCAGCAAATTAAACTATCACGTAAACAACACCATGAAAGCTGAAGATTCAGAAGTAAAACAGAACTTCTACAAAGCAAATCGAACTAAGTGAAGGTTTACAAATATGATATACTTTATGTTAAAAAAAAAAAAAAGCCCAGAATCCATATTGCAAAATGTCTATTAGGCCATTCAAGACCTGATATATTGTGCATTATTACAAATATGATAGCTAAGAAGATACAGAGCCAAGGTTTTCACCATCTATGATGTAATTAATTCTCATCACCCTCAAACTAAGCAATGGGAATTTGTTTAGGATAAAACTTCATCCCTCCACATTCAATGTCCTGAATAGTCAACATTAGCACCATGTGTGCAAAGGCAATATAACAAAGTCTTAGACGGAATTCCCTGGTGGTCCAGTGGTTAGGATTCTGAGCGCTCACTGCCTAGGGCCTGGTTCTAGCCCTGGTCAGGGAACTAAGATCCCACAAGCCACAGCCGAAACAAACAAAAACAACAAAAAACCCCCCACAAAACCCTAGAATACTTGAAAATACAGTCATAATACACAGAACACACACACACACACACACCCCCCCACCCACCCGTCTACTCCAGCCCTGGGTGATAACTCACTTGTTCAGGTGTCTTTCCAATATGTCAGTACAGATTCTTTCACTCCCTACAGAGGCTCATTCCAAATTGGTTCAAACAGTTATTGAGCAAGGTTTAAGTAACTGGCTGTCCAAAAATTTTCACTTGTTTGGCTAGTTCAGACATCTAGGGAAACTAACTTTTTTAAAAAAGGTTTATTTACCTGCATTCAGGCTAAGGTACAAAACACTACTGAAAAATGTTCATCTAAGAGCATTTTCCCTGGAGAAGGAAATGGCCAACGACTCCAGTATTCCTGCCTGGGAAATCCCATGGACAGAGGAGCCTGGCCGGCTACAGTCCATGCGGTTGCAAAAGAGCTGAACACGACTTTGCAACTAAATAACAACAACACAGAGTATCTTACACCAAATTGTTTCAAAAATTAAGGGAGTCGTTCTACCTAGAACAGAGTCCAAAGGGATAAATTAAGACTTATTCCTAGGAAATGGAAAGAAAATAACAGTAGGCATAGAAATAGTATTCTATTTCCAAGCAGGAAAAGGAAAAAGTTTAAAGTCTCATAAATATTTGGAGGCATAAAGACAATCTGTGAGTGTCTTAAAGAAATGACTACAGACAGAAATGTCCACTTTTAAAGACTCAGGGTGGGCTAGAACCTAAAGGGCTAGTCAATCGAACGATGGGGCACAAAATCCTTTTCCACTTTAGTGTGGAGGCATTTTCAATTCATGAAGGAAGCTTGGGTATTAGAAAACTGTATCCTGAGGTTTGGAAGACCAGCCTCTAGTCCTATATTGTCCAATATGGTAGCCACTAGCCACATGCAGCTATGAATATTTGCTTTGTACGTAACAAAACTCAGGAACTGAATTTTCCATTGTATTTATTTGAAACTTCCTTAGTCACACATTGTGAGTGCTCATGGCAAGAGGCTACCTTATTGGACAGCAAATGTAAAACATTTCTTTCATCACAGAAAGCTCATGTCCCAACTGGATAACCTTTAACAAAGCATTTAATCTCTTCGTATCTTTATCTTTTCATCTATAAAACAGGGATAATAATGCTGACCTACTTACAACATAAGGTTCCATTATACAAGATTAGGGTTTAAGAAGCTTCATAAACAAAAGAACTCTAAATTGTTACTCTCAATAACTCAAATAAGGTGAGGTGGGGAATCAAGATGGCATCACAAAAGAAGTGACATTTGAGATGGATTTTGACATGCCTCTGAGATCCTACTAGAAAGGATCCTATAGAGGCAATTCAGATTTTCTCCCCACATCTCAGATGATCTGAGTGGCACAGTGGGGTCCATGAATGAGGTTCTGGGAGCCCCAGGCTCTATTCTCCAACTACCTAGAAGGATGAGGGGGCTGCCCCCCACATCTCGGTACAACACGTGATATCTGGAGGGGGTTGGGGGGAGGGCCTCTGCCAGAGGACTAGAATTGGGTCTCCCCAAAGAATCCTGGATTTTGGTGTCTGCCAATCTGATGTTATCCGAGGCTCATGGGTTCTCTCATCTGCATAACAGGGTGACATCCTGAGCTCACAGAGAGCAGAGGACACATGTAAAGTTACCTCCTATGCTATAAAAGGTCTACCACACACAGGCTGTCCAAAACAGCGCTAAGCTTCATTTCCTCAGCTTTTTGCTCTGAAACTCACCAGGGCATAAGACAGCTATGTAGGTGCCCATCTTTCCTCACCTGAAAGCAACTGTGGCAAAGACCGTGTCGCACATGGAGTCACCAGTATCCCCCCTCATGGTATCCATCCAATGCCTACACTGTGCCTGACACCATGCTAGACGTCCATGTGGATTAGGCTGATTACTCTTCACCATACACCCTTTGAGCCTCCTTTTTTCTCACCTGCCAAGTTCCTACTTCATAGAACTCTGGGAATTTTAAAAAATGACATGTGTGTAAAGAGATGGGTACTGCACTTGGCACAGAACAAACGAACCGTAAGTATCACTTATCATCATCTTCATTTTACAGATCAGGAAACTGAGAAACAGAGAAGTTAAGCTGCCGGGGCTCAGTAAATGACAAAGTCGGGCTTAGATTTGAGGCAGTTGGCCTCTGGGGCCAACAGGCTTTCAAGCACCCAACCCAGTGCCTGGTACATGACAGGTTGAGCTCAATCAATGGCAGCCAGATCCTGAGCAGGATCTAGAACCAAGGAGACCTGCATGAGAAGAGGAGCCTGAGAGGCTAGGTGTAGGTGGAGTGGCCTCTTAACTTCTCTGTAATGGCAGTGACTATATCCACTCCCCAGGACAGTGCTGAGCATTGAGTACAAGGATGTACGAAAGGTCCTAGCACACTAACTGGCACAGAATAAAGCCTCTGTAAGGGCCAACTGTCCTCATTTTCGTTTGACAGATGAGAAAACAGAGGCTTAGAAGAAACTTGCCCGATATCACTCAGCTAGTAAAAGTGGCTGAGCCAGGGCTCGATCTGGGCAATCTTACTTCAAATCCCTAGCCAGCTCCTGGCACACAACAGGCCAGGGCTTGTACCCTCCACCTGGCGCTCAACGGGGCCGAGAGAATAATAGTCACTAGTGTCAGAAAAAGCCGGAGGGGGAAAACGACTGGATGAACTGAGAATCCTGAGCCCCGGTCGGTGGAACTTTAGACAAGCACCTTAAACCTTCCGAGGCCTCGGTTTCCTTCTCCGAGAAATGAGGATAACACTGTTTCCAATCTCAGCAAGCGCAATCGATCACAGGCCCGGGCCTGGAAAGCCAAGGCTCAGCAAAGCAGCTACAGGAGCCGCGGGAGTGGGTGCGGACGAGGGCTACCCGGGGTAGGACCGGAGGGGGACGGAGGGGATGTTTACCTTTGCGGAGCTCGCGATGCCACACCGACACGATGGGGCCCGCGTGCTTGCGGTGGTGGATGAGCCACAGGGAGAGGGTCTGCACGCTCTGCTGAGAGTTGCTCAGCTCCGAGAGCTTCTTCTCCAGCGCCGACTCGGAGAAGGAGGACATGGTGGCGGCGGTGAGGGCCGGCAGGGAGCGGCCTAGGCCGCCCAGTGCGGCGGGAAGAGTGACGGCACGAGGCCGGGGCCTCACTCCACCCGCCTGCGGGACTCTTTACGGACTGACAGACGGCCGGGGGGCCCGGCGGGGGAGGGGATGGGTCTCCGCAGTAACAGCCACCCGCACCGCCGCCACAAGATGGCCACCGACCTCTCACCCCGCCGCGAGCGCAGGGTCAAAGGGCAAGCGCAGAAGTGTTGGGACACCGTGGGGCGAGAGTCAGAGTGTAGAAAACACCCTAGTGTTGAACGCCTATTTGAAACTCGCTCTTGAGTAGTCCGAGAGCGGCAGACCGGGAAAAAAAGCGCAATTCGACGGCCTCCGGAAGGCGCTTTGACCGCTCGCGCCCGCACGCCGGCGCAGTGAGTCTCATCGGAACCCTTTCTCCCGCTCCCGCAGAACCTTTCTGGCTCTGGGCGGTGCGCGAATTACGCGTCACTTCCGGCGCGGCGGAGGAGGCGGGAGACTGAGGGAAAGGCTGGAAGAAGAGGTAAGGGAAGACTGGCGCGAGCAGGAGGGAGCCCAACAACCTCGAGCCCTTAGAGGGGAATCCCAGGGAGACGATGAGGCTGAGAGATCATAACCTGGGAATGGAACGGGGCCTTTCTCCCTCACCTGGCAGGCCGCAGCCACACTCTTCCTCCTGCTTTCTGACCTACCACCACAAAAAGCTTTTTTTTGGTTCTGCCAAGCCACGCACGTGCACTTTTTCTGCCTCCACACCTTGGAGTTTGCTCTTCTTTCTCCAGAGGTGACGCCCCCCTCCCCACGTGGTGGGTTCCTACTCCACCTCCAGAACCACCCGTAGTGGCTAGTTCCGATGTTGAGTTTGTGACAGCACCGCTGTAAAACACACCTTTGTGCTGTTAGTTGTTGTGCGTGCCTGCGTGCGTGCTCACTAGTGTTTGACTCTTTGCAACCCCTTGGACTGCCGTGCCAGGCTCCTCTATCCATGGGATTTTCCAAGCAAGAATACTGGAGTGGGTTTGCCGTTTCCTACTCCAGGGTATCTTCCTGCTCTTCGGGGAATTAAAGGCTGCCCTCTTGAGGGGGTGGGGTGAGGGGTCCATTTGACTGTTGCTCAAATTTAAGTACCATATGTTAACTTTGTGGGTGGATAAGGAAGTCAGTGGGTTCGTTAACCTCCTTTAAGAAACACTATTTGACACTCTGTTTTCAGAAACAGAAATACTCTGTACCCTTTTCCTATTTCAAAAAAGTTATAAATTTCAGTTATCAAATCAGCAGAGCAGTTTGTTCTTTTAACTGATAATGAGGTTGGTGGTAGGGAGTTAGGTTATTGTAGACATAACAGAATTTTAAAATGTCCCGATCACAGTGGAACCGACCAGTTGAAGCAGATTCCACTTCGGAGACCCTGTTCTATTATAGTTGATGCCTGTTTTTGCTCTTACTGCCCTGTTTTTTGCTTAGCTGCTTTTACTTTTCCAGACTGGAATGGTGATAATCATAGCCAACATAATGAGCTGCTGCTGTGAGTTAGACACGTTGTTTTCACACAGTGACTCATTTAATCGTCGCAACAAAGCTATGAGATGGTATTATGTATTCCCATTTGGCAAATGAAGAAACTGAGGCTGAGAAAGTTTAGGTGACCTACCTAAGATCACATATCTAAGATTACAGGGAAGGGACTCTACCTATATTTTTTACCCTAACACCTTATTTGTAGCTGATTGAGTGAATTAATATCAAAAAGCTGAAAAGCCTAAAATCACAGTCAATATCCAGTCATAATTATAACCTAGGGCCTTTGAGTCCAGTTGCTCAGTCGTGTCCGTCTCTTTTCGACCCCATAGACTATATAGTCCACGGAATTCTCCAGGCCAGAATACTGGAGTGGGTAGCCGTTCCCTTCTCCATGAGATCTTCCCAACCCAGGGATCGAACCCAGGTCTCCCGCATTGCAGGAGGATTCTTTATCAGCTGAGCCACCAGGAAAGCCCAAGAATTCTGGGGTGGGTAGCCTGTCCCTTCTTCAGCAGATAGTCCCAACCCAGGAATCAAACCAGGGTCTCCTGCATTGCAGGCGGATTCTTTACCAGCTGAGCTTCCAGGGAAGCCCCAAATCTAGGCCATCTTTCTGTATTAAGTAACAGTGTCATATAGTGAGCACTTTTACACCAAGTTCCTATGTATTAAGCATCTTACATACATTCTTTTATTTAATCGTTAACAACAGTCCTATGGGGAATGGGTATCACTATTTGATATATGAGAAAACATTAAACATGGATGAGTAATCTGTTCAGTGTCACTTGGACACAAGAAACAACGGAACTGGGAATCAAATTGAGGTTATCTTGTCACAGATTTTTCACTCTCAAGCCAGGGGTTCATTTATTCTTTCAGCCAGTAATTTTTGAGAGCCTTTGTCTGAAGCACTATTCAGAATAGTGCAAACAGACTGAATCTTTGTCCTCAGAAGCCTATCTTCTGCACAGGAAGATAAACATAGTTGTGTGTAAAATGAGCCCAAAAGTTGTAAGTGCCTTGAATAAAAATAAAGGAAGGTAAGAGGGTTGGGGTGGAGGGGGGGTTCCCTGGTAACTCAGTGGTAAAGAATCTGCCTGCCAAGGCAAGAGACTTGGATTGGATCCTTCGGTCCGGAAGATGCCCTGGAGAAGCAAATGGCAACCCACTCCTGTATTCTTGCGTGGTAAATCCTACGGACAGAGGAGCCTGGTGGGCTACAGTCCATGGGGTCGTAAAAGAGTGGGACACGACTTAGCGACTAAACAACAACAACAGAAGTATAGCACCTTATCCTATACAGAGTGTCCCATTTGTCTTCCGCACCTGTACACTATGGCACAGAGGTCTTATATCGCCCATGCCTGTGACAAAGCAGAAAGAGTCGGGGAGGAGGGGGAGAGGTTGCCAGGGAAATGAGTTCACTCAAACACTGATTGCAGTTCTGTTCTAGCACCTCCCCAGGGACTGCTTTCCACAACCCAGTAGGGCTCCACTGAAGTTGGAAAAGATTAGAGTCGAGAACTGGTTTATTCAGTCATTCTCTGCCACAGTTGAACTCTGGGTTGTCTTCTCTGCTCACCCAGAGAATCAGCTTGTTCTGAGTGCCTCATCCCAATATCACTTTCTGGGCCAGAATGCCCC
Organism: Bos taurus; assembly: GCF_002263795.3. Classification (NCBI taxonomy): domain Eukaryota; kingdom Metazoa; phylum Chordata; class Mammalia; order Artiodactyla; family Bovidae; genus Bos; species Bos taurus. The sequence continues at coordinate 66,906,835 of NC_037340.1, read as the reverse complement.
TTGCTATAAGTTATATAAATATCAGACTTTGCAGTACCACTGTAAATAATCAGGGTTGCATTTTATAGGAGTAGAATCTAGGACACCTAAGCTTCTAAATCTCTAAACAGTTTCTTCTGTAATTGACATATTGTCACACAGGTGTGATTTCATGGCCATCCCATAAAGGTGTTATATATGAGTACCTTTTATAGTCATGCCAAAGTAGCCATTTGTTACACTCTCTTCCTTACAGAAAGCTGGTTTATGTATTTCTGAACCCATAACCCATTCTTTGAAGATCTCCAATTGTGGTAAATCTTCATCTGTACAGGATCCCATTGGGAGAATATACTGCTATTTATCCATTATACTATAGATGTGCAGTAGTTTTTAATGTGGAGGCAATTCTGGATAGTGTATTCCAGAACACACCTATTGTATGCATTTCTGTCAGGTATATTTATCAAAAAATGTAATTACTAGATCATAGTGTGTATGTATGTTTATCTTTAGAATAATAGATACTGCCTGAGTATTTTCCAAAGTAGTAGTACCACTTATACTCTTACCAGCACTGAATGAGAGTTCTAGTTGCTTCATATCCTTGCCAACACTTAGTATTTGCTTTTTTCTCCCCCTTTTTACAGTTTAGCCCTTCTAGTTGTTGTGTAATGGTGTTTTGTTGTGGTTTTATATTGCATTTTCCGTACTAATGATGTTGCTGCTGCTGTAACTCTGTGCAACCCCATAGACGGCAGCCCACCAGATTCCCCCATCCCTGGGATTCTCCAGGCAAGAACACGGGAGTGGGTTGCCATTTCCTTCTCCAATGCATGAAAGTGAAAAGTGAAAGTGAAGTCGCTCAGTCGTGTCCGACTCTTCACGACCCCATGGACTGCAGCCCACCAGGCTCCTCCGTCCATGGGATTTTCCAGGCAAGAGTACTGGAGTGGGGTGCCATTGCCTTCTCCAACTAATGATGTTAATATCTTTTCATATGTTTATTGGCCATGTGGATATACTCTATTGTGGTATGCTTGTTCAAGTCCTTTTCCATATTTCTGCTGGATTGTCTTTTCCTTAATGATTTATAGAAAGTCTTTATTATAAATATGGATGTGTTATCAGACATATCAGATATCTTTCCTCACTTTATGGGTTGTCTTCACCCTCTTAATGGTATCTTTTGATGAACAAAAGTTCTTAATTTTAACATCATCCAATTTATCAATTTTTTTCTATGGTTAGCTCTTTTCTGTGTCCTGTTTAAGAAATCTTTGGCTACTCCAACATTACAAAGATTTCCTTTTTCTTTAGAAAGATTGATTATTTGACATTTCACATTTAAATCTAGTGTGAGATGTAATCAAGACCTCTTCTTTGCCAGTTTATTTCAGTGTCACCTTTGTCACGTATGTGAGCCTACATGGGGAGGCTCTGTTGAGGCGGTTAAGTCTCTTTGTGTGGGGGTTATTTCTGGACTGTATTTTGCTCCATTAATTTGTCTTTCTTTTTGCCAATAACACACTGCCTTTAATTATCATATCTTTACAGTAAATCTTGAAATCAGGTAGTGTAATTTACCAGTTTAATTCCTCTTCTTCAAGATTATCTTAGCTATTATAGGTGGTTTGTATTCCCATATCAATTTTAGAATAATTTTGTAACTTTCTACAAAAACGCTACTGTGTTTTGGTTGGGATTGTGTTGACTCTGTACCAGTGGTTCTCAGCCAGAGTGATTTTTACCCTCCACAGCACATTTGGCACTAGCTGGAGACATTTTGGTTGGTACTCTTAGGGGAGTGCTCCTGGCATGTTGGGGATGGGGCCAGAGATGCTGCTCAACATCTGACAATGCACAGACCAGTCCTCTACCAATAAATTATCCAGCTCAAAAATGTCAATAGAACCACTGTAGAGAAATTCAGAATTAACGTAATCAGTGTTTCTTTGGGCTTCTGTCTACCATCTTATTAAGTATTGGTCTTCTGTTTGACTCACTGGTTTTGCTTCCTTTTTTTCTCATTTTTCACCTTCTTTTGGATTAACAAAAAATATTTATTATCCCTTTTCATGCTATTCATGGGGTTCTCAAGGCAAGAATGCTGAAGCGGTTTGTCATTCCCTTCTCCAGTGGACCACATTCTGTCAGAACTCTCCACCATAACCCATCTGTCTTGGATGGCCCTGCATGGCATGATTCATAGTTTCATTGAGGTATACAAAGCTGTGATCCCTGTGATCATTTTGGTTAGTTTTTTGTGATTGTGATTTTCATTCTGTCTGCCCTCTGATGGATAAGGATAAGAGGCTTGTGCAAGCTTCTGATGGGAGGGACTGGCTGTAAGGGAAGCTAGGTCTTGCTCTGGTGGGCAGTGCCTTGCTCAGTAAACCTTTAATCCAATTTTCTGCTAATGGGTGAGGTTGTGTTCCCTCCCTGTAGAACCAGACATGGAACAAGGCTCCATGGATCACGGCTGTGGTCTTTCCAGTGGTCATGTATGGTCATGAGAGTTGGACCATAAAGAAGGCTGAGCCCCTACAATTGATGCTTTCAAACTGTGGTGCTAGAGAAGACTCTTGAGAGTCCCTTGGACATCAAGGAGATCAAACCAGTCAATCCTAAAGGAAATCAGCTTTGAATATTCATCAGAAGGACTGATGCTGAAGCTCCAATACTTTTGCCAGCTGATGCGAAGAGCTGACTCATTGGAAAAGACTCATGCTAGGAAAGATTGAGGGCAGGAGGAGAAGGGGGCGACAGAGGATGAGATGGTTGGATGGCATCATCGACTCAATGGACGTGAGTTTGAGCAAACTCCAAGAGATGGTGAGGGACAGGGAAGCCTGGCATGCTGCAGTCCATGGGGTCGCAAAGAGTTGAATGCAACTGAGTGACTGAACAACAATGAATTTAGTATCCCATTTTTACTGCTCTCTGAACTTGTTAGAAACATATTCTTTTATAGTTCTTTTGGAATTTACCCTACAGATTTCAACATGCATTCTTGACATGTTAGCTAATACAGATTTTTTTTTAACTACTTGCTGGTACTACTAGTGTCTTAATATCCTTATTTCCTTTTACACCATCCATGCACCTTTTGTGCATTATTGTCTTGCATTTTACCTTTAATTTTGAAAGATATTTTTGTAGAGTGTAAAATTCAAGGTTAGCGGTTACTTTCTTTCATCGCTTTAGAGATGTCATTCTGTTGTTTTGTGGATTTCATCATTTCTTTAGAGAAGATATCTATCACTTCTACCACTGTATTAAGATTTTTCTCTTTATTTCTGGCTTTTTGGCTGTATGATGTGTCTCTGTGTTTCTCTTTGTATTATCAGCTTAGAGTTTCTAAGCTTCTTGAATCTGTGGGTTAATCTCTTTCATTTTGTTAGCCATTTCTCAGCCATTTGTCCCCCAGCAGCAGCCTCCTCTCAGAAGTCATGTATTTTGAGATTCCTGAAGACTATGGTTTTGCTTATAGGACCCCAATCCTATATGACCACATTAAAAGCATCATCGTTGCTTTTTCATCAGTGACAGCCCTCGGCCTAGGCCTCATCATAAGCTTGAGCCACGTCCAGAATCAGCAAATAGACCAAAGGAAAACAAACAAACCAGCTGTTGGTTGTTGACTCACTGTGACTTTCATCCTTCGCTGGAATATTAGTCCATCTGGTCTTTGTTGCTTCTACAACTATTTGATGCTTTCAGTTCAGATCAGGTCAGTCGCTCAGTCATGTCCGACTCTTTGAGACTCCATGAATCGCAGCACACCAGGCCTCCCTGTCCATTACCAGCTTCTGGGGTTCACCCAGACTCACGTCCATTGAGTCAGTGATGCCATCCAGCCATCTCATCCTCTGTCGTCCCCTTCTCCTCCTGCCCCCAATCCCTCCCAGCATCAGAGTCTTTTCCAATGAGTCAACTCTTGGCATGAGGTGGCCAAAGTACTGGAGCTTCAGCTTTAGCATCATTCCTTCCAAAGAAATCCCAGGGCTGATCTCCTTCAGAATGGACTGGTTGGATCTCCTTGCAGTCCAAGGGACTCTCAAGAGTCTTCTCCAACACCACAGTTCCAAAGCATCAATTCTTCGGCACTCAGCCTTCTTCACAGTCCAACTCTGTGCTTCACAGTCCAACTTTGATTTAAGAAGTGGTTTTTAAAATTTCTCTGGGCTTCTCTAGTTGTCACCAGGTGTATTGGCCTGCTATCCTCTACTGGAGCTACTTGAAAGGAGAATCTGTACAGATGTTTTTGAGTGCTTTGTCATATGCCAGATGCTCTTGCAGCTTCTAGGTGTATGGTTGCCTAGTCTAAAGTAGGTAAAACAGGCACAAACAAAATAATTCAGCATGCTGAATACTGTAGTAGCAGTGTATACAGTGCAAGGAGAAAGGTGACTATGACAGCACCACCTGCTTAGGGAATTGCAAGTTTTGTCATTTCACATGGTGCAGTTTCCACTTCAAGGGGCGAAGCAGCAAGAAATGAAGTTGATGAGCATGGGCCTGATGGTGCAGAGCCCTGTACGCCATGGTACAAAGGCGTTTGTACTTTAAGCAGGCTACAAAGAACAGGTGATGAATTTTAACCGTGGAAAAGAGTGATCCAGGTTTTTGTTTTAAAAAATTACTTACATGTCAATGTGAAATGTGGGTTCAAGAAGGACATACACACAAGGCAAGGGTTGCCAAAGAAAAAACATTATGATCAGTCCAATGTTAAATAGATGATTATAAGCATCAGTAGATTTGAAAGATACTGAAGGCGTAGAACTGATGAAGCTTAAGGGAAGAGTGGAATTAAGAGAAAGGTGAGGGCTTCCTCGGTGGCTCTGTGGTAAAGAATCCACCTGCCAACGCAGGAGACACAGGTTCAGTCCCTGGTCCAGAAGAATCCCACGTGCCACAGAGCAACCAAGCCTGCGCACCACAACTACTGAGCCTGTGCTCTGGAGCCTGGGAGCTGCAACTACTGAGCTCTCCCACCCCAACTACTGAAACCTGTGAGCTGCGACTACCGAAGCCTGTGCTCTACCACAAGAGAAGCCACTGCAGGGAGAGCCCAGCCACCACAATGAGGCGTGGCCCCTGCTCGCCACAACTCTAGAAAAGCTTGGGCAGCAACGAAGACCCAGCACAGCCAAAAATAATTTTTTTTTTAAAGGGAGGTGAAAGAATGCAGAGTCTAAGGTGTCTAGCCCAGGTGAGGACCATAAATCACGAAGGGAATACAGCAGAAAGAGCAGATGAGTCCAGTTTGGGACAGGCTGTGGTGTCTTCACTAGCTCTGTTACAGTTTTCGTCATGTAATCTGAGAACGTAGTTCCTGGGACCCCCAGGTTATCTTCCTGAAACTCCTGAGATGAATAAGAGAGATGCAGGACCCCAGGCCATCGCCTTCCACCCAGCTTTAACCAGACACTGATTTTATCAGTTTTACATGCTGGGCTTCCATTTAAACTGTTCTATTTGAAGGAAGTTTTCCATGCTAAAAGATAAGAAAGTTACTAAGCAGTGTTTCCTTCTTCATTCATCTTCCCATTTTAAGTCTGTTTTGAGTCGCTTGCTTGAATGGAGTCCTTTGGTAGGACATGCAGTGCTACCCTCTCTGAATCCTTGTCTGTGGCTGTTTGACCCTGATGGGTGCATCTCTTTACTGTAAGTAGGGTTTGGGGGCCACAATCCTTAATTTGCAGTCAGTAGATGCTATTCCACTGTCTTCTATTGCAAATGAGAAGTCCAAAGCTGGTCTTTTTCTAAGTTATTTGTTGTTTCTTCCTGAAGGCATATATGATTTTCCCCCCTTTTATCTTTTAGTGTACAGGAATTTTACCAGAATGTGACTAGATGTGTATCCTTCAGTCTTTTCAATCTCCAGGTAAATCCTTTTGCAGCTCAGGGAAGTGTTTCAGTTGTTTATTTGTTTTAGCTCCTCCATCTGTTCTTTTTTCTCCTTCTAGAATTCCCATCCTCCAAGCCTCACATTTTCTGTTTCTTTGTATTTCTGCTCAGTTTTAAGATAGCTCTACTTGATCTTGCCAACCACTAATAGGATCACAGCGATTAACTGTCTTAAAAAATTTTTTTTTAATCAGTTTTTTTGGTATGGAAAGACATATTTTTAAAATTCTAAGAGATATCTTTTTGTCTTGTAATTGAATTTCCTTATTACTGTTTTTTGGATTTTTATCTATCTCCTTTTGTTGTTGTTTGGGTCATGCTAAGTGGAGTTGGTGATGGACAGGGAGGCCTGGCGTGCTGCGATTCATGGGGTCGAAAAGAGTCGAACACGACTGAGCGACTGAACCGAACTGAAGTGAAGTCCTGTCTGACTCTTTGCAACCTCATGGACTGTAGCCCACCAGGCTCCTCTGTCCATGGGATTTCCCAGCCAAGAATACTGGAGTCGGTTGCCATTTTTCTTCTTCAGTGGGTCTTCCCAACCCAGGGATTGAGCCTGTGTTTTCTCCATTAGCAAGCAGATTGCTTACTGCTGAGCTACCAGGGAAACCTTGTATCTCCTTCAGTTGTTCTGTTACTCTAAGGTTCACCACCTCAGGGGTGCTCTGTCTGCCTTTCCTACTCCTGACCTCTGTGTCCCATTAAGTGGTAACTTCTTTCTTTCTGTTGTTACAGTTACTAGTACCTCTGGATCATCGGTGTGTGAGCTGGTGCTGATGGAGCGTCGGTAGTCCTTGACTTAGCTTTCTGGCATCCATACCTGGCATTTTGCTAGCCTGGATTAGAGAGGATTTGAGCTTCTTCCCTTCCCTGGCTTATTGGAGGTCGCAGAGACCAGGAACCTCACAGACCAGCAGTGCCCTTCCTCTCGTGGAACTCTGGGGACCAAACTCTGTACAGGGTATGAGAACCTAATTGTTGCCCCAGAGCCCCTTCCTGACCCCAGGGGAGAAATCCAGGACTAGCTCTCTCTCTGGGCTGAGCAGGTTTTGCCCACACCTACCAGGCACCACTTGCCTGCCAGCTGTAATGGGACAGGGAGAAGCAACAGACACTTTTATAAAAAAAAGAAAATTATTTGTTTGGCTGCCTTGGGTCTTAGGCATGGCATGCAGGATTTTTATTTGCAGCATGTGGAATCTAATTCCCTGACTGGGGGTCGATCCCAGGTCCCCTGCATTAGGAGCGTGGAGTCCTAATGCAGCGTGGACCACCAGGGAAGTGCCAGCAGACACTTTCTTGTCATTATCTGTTCAAAAGCCCCCAGCAAATAAAGAGAGTGAGAGAGAGAGAGAGAGACACCACCAGGCTAGGTGATCTCTAAGCCTCCATCCATTGCCTGCCTTTTACAGCCACATGTATTTATGGTCTCCAGCTTCAGCTCAATCCTCAGTACCCTGGGACCAGACTTTTATGTCTTCCCAGCATGCTTTGCTTTCCCCAGAGGGAATATTGGAGACTTTTATTTCTCTCCTCAAGCCCTCTGTTTCCCCTCCTTCTTGTTCACTGTCAGCCCATGACTTTGCATTTCCCCTCGTAGAGAAAAAGAGCTTCTCTTGTGTAAAGTTGCTGAGCTCCTTCGATTACCTATAAACCTGTCTCCTTTCCCTGCCTACCTGCCGTCCACCTCTCCATCCTGCCCCAGCCTCTCTTCTCTCGTGGTCTCTGTGATCGTGTGCGCTCCTGGTTTTCCCATCTCTCTGGCCGTTCCCTTTCATTTTGTGTTGCTCTCAGCCCCACCCAGTTCTGAGTCTTCTGTATTACTAGCTGCCAGGAGTCTTTTTCAGTGAGTAAAGTTGATTCAGTCACCCTCTGCTTAGAACCTGTCTATGATAAGAAGAGGTGTAACTAGTCCACACTGGTAAAAGTCAGAGTAACGGTTACCTCTGGGTGAGGAACCCATGGGTAGGGGAAGTGGGAATTGATTGCAAAAGGGAATGAGGGAGCCTTTCAGTGTGCTGGAAATAATTCTGTATTTTATTTTGGGTAGTGTTTCGTGGGCCTCTGCATATATTGAAATCCACTGAGGTTTCTATTCACTCCTCCCTTGAGTCTTGCCTCAGCGTTTTCCTCCTGTGAAACCGAGGCTGTCTGTCTGAGTGTTAAGACACGTAGGTCTTCCAGGCTCATGTAGGACAGTAAGCACAGGTCTCTCCTAATTCTTCATAGACCGTGTTGTCACTGTATATCTGCTTCCCTCACTGGACTGAGGGCTCCCGAAGACCAGGAACCGGCTCTTTTCCGTCCGTTGCTCCCCCAGCACCTTGTGCAGTGACTGGCACGTAGGCCCCTGCTGAACGTCTGTTGAGTGATGAATGCGAGTTCACTTTGTATTTGCTCTGAGCTTGGCTTTCTGTACTGAAAAGTCTCCTTCCCTCCAGCCTGCAGGATGTTTCCTCAGTGAGAGGAAGGCTGTTGCACAATGGCGGTATTTGATACCCCGGAGGAGGCCTTTGGTGTCTTGCGTCCAGTCTGCGTTCAGCTCACCAAGACACAGACGGTGGAGAACGTGGAGCGTCTGCAGGCCCAGTTACAAGCCGTAAGTGACTCTGCCCTTCAGGAACTTCAGCAGTACATTCTCTTCCCTTTGCGATTTACCCTGAAGACCCCAGGCCCCAAAAGAGAGCGCTTGATCCAGAGCGTGGTGGAGTGTATCACCTTCGTCCTCTCTTCCACATGCGTCAAGGAACAAGAGCTCCTCCAGGAGCTCTTCTCGGAGCTCTCTGCCTGCCTGTATTCGCCCAGCTCCCGGAAACCTGCGGCTGTGTCGGAGGAGCTGAAACTGGCTGTGATCCGGGGCCTCGGCACGTTGATGCACTCAGCTTATGGGGACATCCTTCTGAATTTTTATGAGCCCTCCATTCTGCCTCGCTTAGGATTTGCCGTATCTCTGCTGTTGGGCCTCGCAGAACAGGAGAAATCCAAGGAAATTAAAATGGCTGCCTTAACATGTCTGCAGGTTCTGCTCTTTCAGTGTGACTGTCCGGACCATCCCCGCACCTTGGATGCGCTCCAGCAGAAGCAGCTGGGGGATTTGTTTGCTTCCTTTTTACCTGGACTCTCCACTACCCTGACCAGAGTCATCACAGGAGACTTCAAACAGGGGCACAGCATCGTCGTGTCTTCCCTCAAGGTCTTTTACAAGACAGTGAGTTTCATTATGGCCGATGACCAGCTCGGAAGGGTCTCAGAGGTCCAGGCAAAGTCTGCCGTGGAGCGCAGGGTAGCAGAACTGATGGTTCACAGGGAAGCCAGCTGGGTAAAAAATACTGGTGACAAGTTGACCATCCTTATTAAGAAGATAACAGAGTGCATTTCAGTCCACCCACACTGGAAGGTCAGGCTGGAGCTGATAGACTTTGTCGAGGCCCTTCTCTTAAAGTGCAGTCGGTCACTGATCGAGTCAGCTGGCCCCCTTCTGAAGGCCCTGGTGAGTCTGACAAACGATGAGAGTCCTGACGTCCAAGCCCAGTGCGATAAAGCCCTGAGGCGTTTTGCAGACGAGAAGGTGGTAGTGGGCAGCAGAGCCTTCGCTGACATCCTGTCAGAAAACCTGCACTCCCTGGCCACGTCCCTTCCCCGCCTGATGAGCTCCCAAGACGACCAGGGCCGATTCTCCACTCTCTCCCTGTTACTCGGATACCTGAAACTCTTGGGCCCCAAAGTGGACTTCGTCCTCAACTCTGTGGCCCACCTCCAGCGCCTTTCCAAAGCGCTTATCCAAGTTCTGGAGTTAGACGTGGCCGACGTCAAAATTGTTGAAGAGCGGCGCTGGAACTCTGAACATCTGAGCGCTTCTTCAGAGGCTCCAGCCGCAAGGCCCTGGGCTCAAATGCAGAGGAGATATTTCCGCTTCTTCACCGACGAGAGGGTTTTTCTGCTCTTGAGGCAGGTTTGTCAGCTGCTTGGCTTCTATGGGAACCTCTACTTGCTTGTGGATCACTTTATGGAACTGTACCACGAGTCCATGGTGTACCGGAAGCAGGCCGCCATGATTCTGAATGAGCTGGTCGTGGGAGCTGCTGGGCTGGGGGTGGAGAATCTCCATGAAAAACACACTCCAGCTGACCTGCAGGAGCTGAGGGAGATTGTGACCTCCATACTGGAAGTGTACACGAGCCAAGAAAACTGGTATTTGGTCACTTGTGTGGAAGCTGAAGAAGCGGGAGAGGAGCCGACGATGAGGTGGACGGGCCTTCAGGCCCTCGCTTCTGGTCCACACACCTGCCCACCTACCTCTTTCCCTGAATTCTCAAAGCCAAGTCCCACGGTCTGCTCCATGAACAGCAACATCTGGCAGATATGCATCCAGTTGGAAGGGATAGGCCACTTCGCACACGCACTAGGGAAGGACTTCCGTTTGCTCTTGATGTCAGCCCTATATCCAGTACTGGAGAAGGCTGGGGACCAAACCCTGCTCATCAGTCAGGCGGCCATCGGCACCATGACAGACATCTGCCAGGCTTGTGGCTACGACTCCCTGCAGCACCTGATCAATGAGAATTCCGACTATTTGGTGAATGGGATCTCTTTAAACTTGCGTCATCTCTCTCTGCACCCCCACACCCCGAAGGTCCTGGAAGTCATGCTGCAGAACTCGGACTCGAGCCTGCTTCCTTTGGTGGCAGACGTGGTTCAAGATGTCTTGGCCACCCTGGACCAATTTTATGATAAGAAAGCTGCAACTTTTGTCAGTGTCCTGCACGCCCTGATGGCAGCGTTAGGTAAATTGAGAGCCCTTTTTAATGCTGATGGGAGGGAAGGACTAGTATCCTTGTTTGTTGCATCTTGTTTTTGTTTGTTTGTTTATTTGTGGTTATGCTATGGAGGACATTGTTTCATTATTTGTATAGTTGTTTATCTGGTCCCACATGTTATGCTAGGGTTCCATTGCTTATGTTCTTATGCTTATAACAGTCTCTTCCATCCCAACAGGCTCAATGCCCCTGCTCCATCCCAGGGACATAAAACCCTGCACACTTTAAATATAAACGTTATTTTTATTTTACAGAGAAGGAGAACTAAAGCTCAGTGAGCTCCTACTTAGCCGAGGTCACACAATTAATAAGGAGGAAAGTCAGGATTTATGACTTTTTTCTCTTCAATATACCAGACTTTTTCTGACAGTATTTAGAGTTAGCAGTATCTTTGCTAATGGACAACAGAACTAGCATGAATTATTCAGTCCACAGATAATCCAGAACAGTACTGTCCAACAGAACTTTCTGTGATGGTGGAAATGTTCTATATCTGTTCTGTCCAGTACACTAACCACATGCAGCAAGTGCACCTGAGGGACTGAAGTATTTTTATTTAAATAGCCACACATAGCCAGCGACGGCCACGTCAGAGCAGGCCTAGAAACTTTAACCTTTTAATTGTATGAGTTGGTTTGAATTTCTCTCCTTCCCTTTGACCTCGTTGGGTGTCTGTTGGAGGTATTAGCCACCATTGGCAATGGCAAAGTTTTGGACTCTTAAGAAAAAGAGCCCTCCACTGGATAGTCCATCTTTGCATGAAAAAATAAAAAACTAAAAAACGAGCTATATACATGAGCTCCTTCTATCCAGAGAACATACATCCAGTATTTATTTCAGTACTGCTAGTAGCTGCCAAAGTAGGTGGAAAGGTCACTGACCTCATTCTATCAGCTGACAAAGCCAAGACCACTTAAGAAAAGTTTGTCAAGGAAGATGACTGAACAGGGACAGTCTTCTGCCCTGTAGCTGATCCTGCTTCCAGTGTTCATTCATGAACATGCAATGTAAATGTTCTGTGATTCATTCATTAAATAAAGAGTGCCTGTTAGATGTCAGACACTGTGCTAAATCAGGGTACAGCAGTGAACAAGACTGATAAACTCAAGGAGCTTTCCTGCTCCTGTGAGAGGGTAACAGGAACAGTAGCAGAGTGGTCAGGAAGGGCTTCTCAGAAGAAGGGACATTATAGTTATGACCCAAAGTTTGAGAAGGGCTCATCATGGAGCTTTCATGTCCTTTTCAGGGTTTTAAAGAATATTCAGGCCAAGCAAATAGCAGATGCAAAGGCCTGGAGGGAAGAAAGGGCTTGGGGTCTTTGGAGAATGGGAGAGGGGTCACTGTGGAGAGAGTGACACCAGATGAAATTGAAAGGGTGGGTAAATGTGAATCCCACAGGCCTTGTAGACCAAAGGAAGGAGTAGGGGTTATATTTTGCAACCACGAAGAAGCCTGTGTCCTGGGCTAGTCACTGGGATAGCAGCCATGACCAAGGAGAACCTGGTGGTCCCTGCCCTTGTGGAAGTGCAGCTAACACTTGCTGACTGTTTATAGATTTTAGATTATGAATGGCTTCCATGGCCCAAATATTCCAGGGCCTAGACTCCTGCCCGTAGTGCTTTGGAGAACTCTGCTGCTGCTGCTGCTGCTGCTGCTAAGTCGCTTCAGTCGTGTCCGACTCTGTGCAACCCCATAGACGGCAGCCCACTAGGCTCCCCCGTCCCTGGGATTCTGCAGGCAAGAATACTGGAGTGGGTTGCCATTTCCTTCTCCAATGCATGAAAGTGAAAAGTGAAAGTGAAGTCGCTCAGTCGTGTCCGACTCTTTTCGACCCCATGGACTGCAGCCCACCAGGCTCCTCCATCCATGGGATTTTCCAGGCAAGAGTACTGGAGTGGGGTACCATTGGAGAACTCTACTATGTCTTAATTTGAGTTTTAAAAAATATATTAAGAAAAAACCTATTAAAAATATCCTCGGGGACTTCCCTGAGAGTCCAGCAGTTAAGACTCCATGCATCCAGTGCAGGGGTTTCGGGTTTGATCCCTGGTTGAAGAACTAAGATCTCACATGCTGTGCAGCATACACACACTCATGGTAGTTGTGCCTGCTCAGTTGTGTCGAACTCTTTGTGACCCTTTGGACTGTAGCCCACCATGCTCCTCTGTCCATGGGATTACTCAGGCAAGAATATTGGAATGGGTCACCATTTTCTCCTCTAGGCGATCTTTTGGACCCAGGGATCGAACCCTCTTCTTCCTGTATTTCCTGCACTGCTGATGGATTCTTGATCCGCTTTAGCCATCGAGAAAGGCCAAAGTGTGTTAGTCACTCAGTCACGTCTGAATCTTTGCAACCTCATGGACTGTAACCTGCCAGGCTCCTCTGTCTATGGAATTACTTATATATATATATTCTCTCAGGAGATATCTCATTTTGGGCCTTGAAAATGGAATTGCCTTGGATTGCCAGTGTCTTTGATCATTTCTAAAGGAGGGATCCTGTATAGCACCCTTTCCTTAAATTGTAGAAAGGATAATGAGGATGGCAAAAGCTTGACTTGATAACATTCTAGGAAAAGCTGCCAAAGTGGGGATAGCTATTCCAGAAGTTTCAAAATAACCCAGACAACACTTGCATTTTGGATGGTAAGCAGTTCTGTGGGGAACGCACATGTGGGGATCAGCCCCGCATGAAGCAAAGTAGCACTGTCTGCTGGCTTTCTTTCTTCTAATTGATGGTCACATTCTCTTAAGACGGGAGTGGAAGTGTGGTCTCAGGGAACTTCCGAAAGGTTTTAAAAGAACCCGGTATGCCTTTTAGGAAACCGAGTTACTATAAGCACAGCGTTTCACACTCATTGACTAAAAAGCCATAAGGTTCCATAGTGAAGGCAAGAACTGTCAGTTAAATTACTGCTTAGCACCAGCTACTGGTTGGCTGATTATTTGTAACAGCAACAACAACAAAAAATTGAGTCTCTTTGAAAAATGAGAAAGCATCCATGCCACACACCTTGGCCCCCGAAGAACGTGCCACATGCACACACGGAGCTGCTGTATTGTTTTGATGGCCGCATAGTGTTCTGTTGCACGGCTGCACCATGATTTAAGCAGTCCTTTCTTGGTGGACATTTTGTTTGTTCTGATCTTTTTGTTCCCCCCAAAAAATGCTGCAGTGAGTATCTTTGTAGGTCATTTTGAACATGTCTAAGTGTATCTATAGGGTAAATTCCTAAGACAATTGCTGGCTTAGAGAGTGTTACATTTGAGTCTTTCACAGAGAGATACAGTTTCAAATTGCTCTGTAAAGAGGTTACACCAATTTAAACTTCCATCAGCAGTATAAGAGAGCAGCAATTTTGCCACCCCCCACCCACCCTGTATATTACCTTAGCTTTTTGATCTTTGCTAATCCAGTAGGAGAAAAATTGCACCTTATTATAGTTTAATTTGCATTAAGAGTGAGGTTGAGCTTCTTTTCATATGTTTAAAAGCCATTTGTGAGCAAAGACTTTTTAATGTCTGGCAGTAGCCTTAAATCTAGAAAATAATCTTCGCAGCGTGTCTGCTTTCAGCAGTGTAAATGCTGGGTACTGGCTTTAACCCATTGGGACTGCAGTCCCTCAGAGTACAATAAGGACAGGTTTATGTCTGGGCAGTGAAGCACTGGCATAATCGATCCCTTCATGTAGGAACCTTCAAATACTGAACCAGGGGTTCTCATGTCCAGCATTCACTCTCTGCCACTCCCAGTTGCCTGGCCCAGGCATAGCCCATCTGCTACTGCTGTGACTCTTTGCAGATACTCCTTGATAGAAAGGAGATTGTTGCTGCTGTTGTCTTAGTTGCTAAGTTGTGTCTGACTCTTTGTGACCCCATGGACTGCAACCTGCTAGGCTCCTCTGTCCATGGAATGTCCCAGGCAAGAATACTGGAGTGGGTTGCCATTTCCTTCTCCAGGGAATCTTCCTGACCCAGGGATTGAACCCACGTCTCCTCCTTTGGCAGGTGGATTCTTTACCGCTGAGCCACCAGGGAAGCAGAAAGGAGATTAGCAGGTGCCAAAGGTTATCAGAGACTTTCCCCTGCTGTCTGCAAAAGGAGGACAAAAATTCAGGCTACAGGGCTTTCTTATTGTTTTGTTCTTTAAGTATTAACTGCCATTTTGAACTGAAGCCCTGGGGGACCCCAATATATAAAAAGAGTTAAAACTAGAGCAGTGCTGGCCACAGAAAGTGTAGAAACCCTGTTCCCACCCTTTAACCTGCTGTCTGTGGGTGCCCTTCCTCTTGTGACCCTGAGACGTTTCTGCAGAGCCCTAGGGCTCCTCAAGGCACAGTTTGAAAACCAGATTCGGTACTGTTTGAAGCTTATTCCGTGGTGACACATCAGAAGTATTAGAGGATCACTGAAGAAGGAAAAGCTTTGGAGAGAAAATGCCAGCCTTCTGAAGCATTTTGTATCAAATACCTGTGTGAGCCTTGTTAGTTCTCAAGGCTCTGCTGAACCTCTCTTGTGCTGATGAGCAATGTAGTCTGCACTCAGAATTTTGTCTCTTGTAGCTGTCCTTCAGTCTAGTGTATTTATTCATTCAGCGTGTGTTTTGAGCATCCACTCCATGCTGGGCAGACTGACTTTGCAGGGGTAATCACTGGAGCACAATGTCTAATGGGAGATTCAGGCACTAAACAAGACATACAAAGTAAATACAGTAACTGCAGATGCTGATGAGTTGAAATGAAAGAACATTAGACGTGAAAAGAACATATCTAATATAGCATACAAGAGACTGAAGTTGGGATGGGGTACGGGAGTCAAGGGATGGCTTTACTGGGTGAGGTGTATTTGTATTAAGATACTAAAAGTGAGTTGGAATTAACCAGATGTGACATAGGGGTGAAAGTATTCCAGACAATGAGAACAGCATGTGCGGAAGTTCACAGGCGGGAGGACATCTGACAGACTGGAGGAACCAGAAGACGGTCAGTGAACAGGCAGCCAGGAGTGGTTAGAAGAGAAGATTGGAGAGAGGTAGAGACTGGATCCTGTGGTGGCCACACGGGCCATAGCAAAGAGCTTATTCTAGTTAGAAGGTACTAATGCCTATCGTCAATGACCAAGGTGATCTTTATAACACTTTATTTACAGTTCAGTGGTTCCCAGACGCGGGTCATCTCGGGCAACTCCAGGAGCAAAGCGTAGGGGAAGAGGGAAGTCCTTTGAACCAGAGACCAGCAAGTCTTGAGAAAGGCCTTGAGAACCCCACCACAGCCGAAGACATCGAGCAGTTCGTGCTGAACTACCTCAAGGAAAAGGATGTGGCAGCTGGGAATGTCTCAGATCTTGATAATGAAGACGGTAACTATCATTTATTTTGGCTTCAACTGTTTTGTTTGTTTGTTTGTTTTCTTTTTGAAGTAGATTATTGTAAAAAAATGAAACATCGTTATAGACAGTTTGGAAATAAGAAGTGTCATTCATAAGCCCACCATGCTGACGTAGGCATCCTCACTTTGTGTGCTGTCTTTTTTCCATCCTTTTCTGTTGCAGGCCTGTTTTTATTTGATTGCAGCCACAGTTGAAATGTATGATACCCCTTTTGCATTTAGTTATATAAGAAGGAGCTCTTCATGTTGCTATGGAGTTTTCATAATTAATGTTTTAATAGCTGCTCCTAAGCATCCATTCCCCTGTGGGAAGTTTAGGTTGCTTCTAGCTTTTCACTCTGATAAACAGTGCTTCAGTGTATGATTCTGTGCATGTGACCTTTTCCTTCCTTTTGCATATTTCTTTATAAATCCCAGAAGTGGGATTTCTAGGTCAAGGATATGAACATTATTTTACGCCTGCCAAATTGCCTTCCAGAAAGGTTGTGTCAATTTACGCCTTCCCCTTAGCAGTACAGGATTAATACTGGTTTCACCACAGCCTTGCCAACAACGACTATCACCAGTTTTACTCCTCGCTGAATCAAACTGGTTCTGATTATTTCACTTTGCATGTCTTGGATCACTAGAAAGGTCAAACATCTTTCTGCATGCATCTTTCCTAACAGTTTTTTTTTTTCCTTACGCCCATTATCTTTTCATACGCTTTGTCCATTTATTTTATTTATTGGTAGGAGGAGATTCCAGTGTTTTTCTTACCAACTGATATGATAAAGAAGGGAGTTTAGGCTAGTTGAAGCTTTGGCCTGTTGTTTTATTCACAAGCTCAATCTGGAGCTTCAGGTCACGGAAGGATTAATAAATTATTAGAATCTCCTCTGCAAACATAAAATGCCAAGTCATAATGAGCTTGGTGGTCTCAGAACTATCCTAAATCGAACTGAGTCCCAAATTAGTTTGTTAGGTTGGAGTTGAGCAGATTTCTCTCTCTTTTTTTTTGGCAGTCTCTACTCTGAGGCTCTGGTGAACTGAAGCCAATACTTTTTCAGGATAACAGGAAATAGTAGTTCAATGCAGCAAACTACAACAAATTCCTTCTAAATAGCAGGGGAGCATCACAACCAAGAAACAATTTATGCAGAGCTGAGTTGTTTTTCTCTCCAGAAACAGAATTTTCTAATCAGAAATCCATCCAGCTTTTTCTTCTCCATTTTGTTTCTGGAGCCAACCCAATCCTTGTAAACTGCACCCCTTAACCAAGCCTAGAAACCATGAAGGAGAGGCATCTTGATCCCTGGTAATCCAGATTGCCAATTCCTGTTTGAAATTCTAGCATCGTCCCTGAATCCATTCTTTCATGATTAGGAGCTTCTGGTTCTAGTTGATGTTTGCCGGGAGCGGAATGAATGAATCAAATTTTTCTTCCAATAGCAAGAATCTGCAGCTCTCAAATAGCATTCCACAGTAGGTGAATTTCAAACAACCAGTCCTCCTCTAGAAGCAGAGCACAGCCTTGTTGTTCTTATCGTTATCATTCATCAAGTACACACCACACACTTGGCATTATAAGGAATGTTTAGATTGATAGTGGTTTGACATGGGTTTTTTTGTTTTAGCCATAAACGCACCTTGGGTATCTGAAGCCTCTCACCAGGAAATCCAAGCATCCTATAAACACATTTTCCTTTATCTTTTCAGCATTGTTAGAGACAGATGTGGACTCTTAAGATTCTGTTTTTCCAGCAGAGGAAACTGAAATGGAAGAAAGTTAGGGGAGCAATGCTCAGCTCCGTGTAAATGAGCACAGCTGATATTGAGGATTGGGGAGGAGGCTAGAGGCTATAAGCAGAGGGAGGAAGAATTTCAGGGAAGGCATTTTGGCCTGGGTTTCACGCTACTCAAGTGTTTTTTGTTTTAATTTACAAACTTACACTTATCTCATGCAATGTAGCACTCCAGGCGGTGAAAGCAAATAACTGGTGACATTCATCTCATTTAATTCTCTCAACAAGCCAATGCTTTATCCCCATTTTTGTCAAGTGAGGTAACATGGGGTGAGAGGAGCTGCTCGTAGGATGAGGAGGCAAGACTAGTCCTCTGACCAAACCCCATCACTGTATGTTGCATCAAGCTGCCCTGGTGTTATCCCTCATACCAGGAGGTACAAGGCTTGATCTTGGCCCTCCAAAGAGCTTCCAGGCTGGTAGAGAAGACAGACACGTACCCCCTTAGTCAAAAGGAGAGGAAAGAGAATAAAGGGCCAGAGGCCCACCAGGGAACTGCCCAGCCTCAGGGCTCCCAATTAGAACCTTGCCCTCTTATGTTTTTATTTTAAATATTTATGAATGGCAACTTAGAAAAGGCTAATGGTGTAGGGAAAAAATAAAAATCCTTATCTCGTGACCTCATCTCTGTTAATATTTTGTACTTCCTCCTGTCTTTATATAAAACTTTATATAATAGTACTCACACTGTGTATGCAATTTTGTATCCTGCTTTTCTCTTTTTAACACAATGTTATTTCATAAGCATTTTCCCTTGTCCTTAAAGCCCTTGATAAACACAAATTTTCAGGCCTTCATAACATGCGGTTCATTTTATGGATCATACCATGGTTTATATAACCATCCCCCTACAGTGGACATGGAGGGTTTCCCTAGCTGTTAGAGGTAGTATTTTGGTGAATATCTTGACTCAGAGCTTGACCCACCTTTTTTACATGGTTTTCTTGGGATCAGTTCCTCGACATTTTCCCTCTAAAATCTTACTCCAGATCTGAGATTGGGAGGTTAAGTTGAGGTGCGGCATCTCTCAGGAAACACTGCCCCCAGGTATCCTTTTTTTCCAGAGGAGCAGTCAGACCCTCCCGAAGTGGAGGGGGATGACACCGGTCCCCACGTGGAGCCACCACTGCCAGTGCAGATCCAAATAGCCACGGATGTGATGGAGCGCTGCGTCCACTTGATGTCAGATAAAAGCCTGAAAATGCGCTTGAAGGTCAGTGTGCAGCCCTACCCCTGTGTTCACAGAGCAGCGGGATGAGGTTTGGTCTGCGGGCAGTGACTGCAGGGTGAGCAGGAGCCACCCTTATCTCCGGTGCATGTGTGGTGGCCGAGAGAAGGCCCCAGGAGGAATTTATCTGTGGGATGCCATCTTATTCTTTCTGTATCGACCCAGATGCCAAAAGGGAGCTGAGTCCCCTTGATGGAATTAAAAAGCACAAAGTTTCAGAGAGTCATCGCATCTCCAAGGGCGGCGGGGAGGGAAGTCATAAGCTTTGGGAAGGATATCATTTTCTGTGCTGACTTAATGTGGGACACAGGTTTTAATACTTTAAAGTGGTCGTTCTTCCAAGCCTGACTGTAGCCCTTATCTCTGTTTCCGCTTCCATTCTCATCCTAGGCCGAGCATCAACACTTTTCTTAATCTTACATCCTCACTTGCTGGCAGTTTCTGAAGCAGCAGTTTCCTCCCCATCAGCAAGGACTTAAACTATACAGTAGTGATTCTGATAATAGGCTGGGGGCATGGGGGCAGGGTGAGCATGGGAGACACAGTTTTCAGATCACCTGGGGGCAGATCTGACACCCAAAGGAAAGTACAGCCTGACCCGCTCCTGCCCACCCCCAAGCAGGAGTGAGGAACACAGCCGCCTCCATGAATTACTGATAGTGACTAGGGCACTTCGCCCTGACCAGGGGCAGTGGGCTGGAAAACCCTGGTCCACAGATTACTTCAAACTTCAGCATCTGGGTTTTGTGGACTTGTTTAGTCTTCCCAGAGATACTTCTTAGTATTTTCTGTTCCATTCAGGAGTCATTTTTCAGGTGCCTTTTGTTAGTGGTGTCTGGTTGATACATTAACAAAGTGTCTTCCCTCTTCTGGACACTTTGTAGCAGCCATGTATGAAAGTGAAAGTCACTCAGTCATATCAGACTCTTTGTGATCCCATGGGCTATACAGTCCATGGAATTCTCCAGGGCAGAATACTGGACTGGGTAGCTTTTCCCATCTCCAGGGGATCTTCCCAGCCCAGGAATTGAACCTAGGTCTCCCACATTGCAGGCGGATTCTCTACCAGCTGAGACACAAGGGAAGCCCAGTTGCCATGTAAACACTGTAGCTATGGAGAACGTCAGCACTGGAGTCAGATCGGCATACCCGAGTTCAAATCCTGGCTCTGCCCCTCACTAGCCACATCACCTTTTTGAGCATGTTCTGCTTCATCTGTAAAGTAGACATGATGATGACCTGCCTCACTGAGTTGTTGGCTATAAGTAAAAAACAGCATCAGGTGTGGCATTTATACTCATTCACTTATTCGCTCAGTACTTACTGAGGACTGCTACAGATCAGACAGAGGGTGTGTAGAAGGAAGTGAAGCAGACATGATCTCTGTCTTCATGGAAATTTCTGTCTCTCAAGGGGAAAGAGGTGATGCACAGATACACACATGTACATGGAGGAAATGCTGTGAAGGTAGTAAGAGGTTCTATGATAGAAAATTCACCCCTGTAGTAAACGTGTTTGGAAACCTACTCTCCCACGGCCTGTTGAATAAGAGGGAGCTTACGTTCTGATTTAGACCAGGTTGTTGGTGATGTTTAAGCTTAAAGGCTGAGAAGGAACCAGCCCTGCAGGGGAAAAAGGGAGAGGAAGAACATTCCAGGCAAAAGGGGGAAAACATGCATCTTTGAGTCAATGAAGTATGGTGTAACTTGCCCAGTTAGTGACAGAACACAAATCCAAAGCCAGTCAGCAATCCCAAAGCCATTTCCCCCTGAGTACTACCCTTCTCTCCTGAGGTTTCTCTTCTTCCCCTAACTATTCAGCCCTCAAGGGCAGGGCCTATTTTGTTCTGTTTCTATTCCAGTCTTCCTATGACCAGCACACACTAGGCATCCAATCTGCGTTTCCTGCAGACCTCACTCTGTCTTCCTAACTCACATACGCACCCTCACCTCTGTGCTGGGGGAAAGCCCGCCCTGGTCATCATGGTGACCGCTGCCTGTGACCCTGAGCAGGCCGTCTATCTTCAGTGAACTTTGAGACGTGAGAGATCAGGAGACATGTTTTCAGGAAAGGTAAAAAAACCAATTGACATCTAGGCTATCCCAGACCTCTCTTCTGAGGTCTACTGGTGTCCCAGCTGCCTACTTGACCTCTCTGCTTAGAGGTCACAGAACCCGATCTCCCTCCCCTCTCCCAGTTTCCTCCCCCTCCCCTGTTCCTGTCTCGTAAAGCTGCACCTGCATCTGTTCAGTTGCTAAGCCTGAATCCAAGCAGCTCGTTTTAATACTTTTCTTCACCTCCACAAAGAGCAAGTCCTTCAGCAATTTAAGCCATTTCATCTCCAAAACAGATCTCAAACGCTTCACATCCCTGCCTCTGTCTCCAGCGTGTGGCTGCGTGACTCCACCCCCACGCCACCCAAGTGGACATATGTCTTGGCTTCCTCCAGGGCCTCCTCACTTCTTCTCACTCCCCCTTCAAGTCCCCTCTCCACTCAGCAGCCAGAGTGACCTTTTTAAAACATGAATTGTATCATGTCACGTTCCTGAACATTCCCCTGGCTCCCCACCACATTTAGTACCAGATAAAAAAAGTCTTAACGTGATGCCTTCATGGTCCAGCCCCATCTTACCCTCCTCTGTCATGCTCCATGCTGCCCTGCTCTAGTTTCTTTTTAATTTTATTTATTCATTTATTTGGGTGTACAGGGTCTTAGTTGCTGCACACGAGATCTTTGTTGTATCATGTGAGATCTAGTTTCCTGACCAGGCATCAAACCCAAGCAACCCTGCATTGGGAGTGCCAAGCCTTAGCCACTGGACCACCAGGGAAGTCCCACCCCTTCCACTCTTTATGTGACTAGCTCCTGCTCATCCTTTATGCCTCCTTGTGGAAGTTACTACCTTGTTTCTGCCTTGCTTATCTCCTTACAGCAACCTTGCAAGGAAGATACTGACATCCCCACTTTTGACAGAGGAGGAAGCCAGCCCAGCAGCCCTCCCGGCAGCTTGTATGGTGTAGATCCCTCCCTTTAGTGTCTTTGCATTTCTCCCTTGATTTTGTCCTTCGTAGCACTCGTCACAATTGGCGATCATTCATCCGTTTATTTGTCTTAGCTAAGGTCTGAGACCTTGGGTCTTTCCGCAGTTGACCATAAGCCCCTCATGAAGGCAAGGAAACACGTGTATTATGAACACACATATTTTGTCCCTGTGTGCTACCACCCAGTATACCTCACCAGTGGTTGACATGTAGTCAGGAACTCATGAATACTTATTTGACTTAATGAGTGTCTAAGTTTTATTCTTTTCAAGTGGCGACTTGATTGCAGATATTTGGTTTCAAGCCTTTATGGTCTGCTGCAATCATGTCCTCTTCCCTTTCAGGTCCTGAACGTGCTGGATCTGTGCGTGGTTGTTCTGCAGTCCCACAAGAACCAGCTGCTTCCCTTGGCTCATCGGGCATGGCCCTCGCTCGTACACCGACTCACCAACGATGACCCCCTGGCGGTGCTCAGAGCCTTCAAGGTACCTCACCAGAGCCCCACTGCCATCAGTCATAGGGATGGGGAGATGTAAGCTGAAAGCTCAGCAGTGTTTTGGGGGGATTGGTTCTCTTTTTATCTGATGTGACCTACTATACCTTGAAGAAAGTACAGAAAAATAAGAAAAGCACAGAGAAAAAGAAATGAAAGTCAGTTTCCTTTTGAATTTGAAGCAGAATGAGTGAGCTAGTAGATGAAAGGGCCACCAGTATCCACTGAGCACCTCCTGTGCCCCAGGCAGCATGCTTGGCAGTTCTCCATGTGTGAGCTCATCTTACAACACCCTTGCAAGGAAGATACTAACATCCCCATCTTTGACAGAGCAGGAAACAAGCCCAGAGATATTAAGGAACTTTCTCAAGATCACACAGCTAGGGACTTCCCTGGTAGTCCAGTGGTTAAGAATCCGCCTGCCAGTACAGGAGACACAGGTTCAATTCCTGGTCCCGGAAGATCCCACATACCTCAGGGCAGCTAAGCCCTTGTGCCACAACTACTAAACCCACAGTCTGGGCCCAGGCTGCACAACAGGAGAAGCCACCACAGTGAGAAGCCCACACTCCGCAACGAGAGGGTAGGCCCCCACTCAGCACAGCTAGAGAAAGCCCTCACACAGCAGTAAAGACCCAGATAGTCAGTGATAGGACCTGAGTCTGTGAGCTCATGCCCACCTCTGTGCATGGCACAAAGAGTCAAGGTGAAGAGGCCGAGGGTCTGCAGTCTAGCAGTGGGCATCCTCTGTCCAGCTGAGCAGCTCTGGACAAAGCTTGCGGCCACCCAGCCCACCTTTCTCATAGTTGTTGTCAAGGATAAAATGGGACTATTTGATGAAATGCTTCAAAAAGGTAAAAGCCCTCTGTGTATGCATGGTATTATTCTCCCTGAGTTAGTTTGGCTTATGTTAGCACACATATTTTGGCTTATTTATTTATATCCTTCCTTGTTCTAAAAAGCACTTAAGGCAGCTTACAGAGATACATTTACCATGGCAAGCTAACATAAATTAGAAGTGAGTGAGCAAGATAAGGCAAAGAAAAAAAGATGTGTAGGGATATAAAATGAAGCCAGGGATGCAACTGATATACTTGGCAGAAGTATATTGTGTTTCTGTAAGATTCTTTAACATATACTGGACCAAAATGCAAGCTTACATTGATAACATACAAAATTGTTAATGTATTTTCAAAAGCAAAATGTGCAAGGTGACACACAGATGTGTTGGTGGTGGGGCGGGGTGGGGAGAGAGAGAGAGAGGGAAGAAGAGAAGTTAGGGGAAGGGAGGAGGAAGGAGGTCTTGCTCAAATTGTACTCAGCTGTGTTGTTTCCTTTAAGAAAATTAATAGGTTATCTGAAATGACAGCAAGTGTGGAAAAAAATATAAAGGTGTATGCACTGTAACTGAGGCTGCTTTCCCACTGCCAGACCCATTGGTGACCCTTGAGCTCCGTCAGGCCTTGTGCAGCCCAGCTGAGGGCGCTGAAATAAGTGCCTCGTTCTCTACAAAGTCAGCAAATGCTGTCTGTGCTGGATATGCCTTGCTTACCAATTTTTAAAGAAATTCTTATTATCCTGTACACTCAGTCCTGTGCAGTGGGGCAAAACGTTTCAATATGTTCTGCTAGAGAAAGTTTAAAACGAGACATGCAAAGAGACTGCCTGTTGTGAAAGTTGGAATGAGGATGATGTACATAAGAGATTGTGCCACGGAACAGAAGGAACTCTGACTCAGCTCTGCCCACCAGGGTCCCTGCCCAGACCCAGCCAAGGACCTCGGCCAGTCACTGCCCTCCCGACACCTGCACATGGCAGCAGCTGAGCTGGGCCTGGGCTCCTGGGCCTGTTTGTGTGTGTTCAGCCAACTCTTTCAGAGTTAAAAAGCACAAGTCTTTCCTTCAAGGGCTGTTAGGAAGATTCGAGAGATGATCTATGTGAACTGCTTTAAGCTCTTGGTTTTTTTTTTAACAAAAAAGGAAGGAAAATCCAGGTATTAACCATATTATTCATCCAACCCAAGATTCCTTTGAATTATTCTCCACATAATCTGTATTTATGGATAGAAGCAGCCATGCCTCGGGAACAGAGACCTCCGAATTCATAACTGTCAGAATCACAAACCGTGGGCAAGGAATTAACAGCAATAATTCTATTTTTTTTTTCCAAGCAGAGACTGAGATGAAATTGAATTACCAAACATTCTCTTAAACGCTCTTGCTGCCTTAGCGATGTTCAGTCACCGGATTAGGGACTGTTTCCGCAGGTTTTGCGTACCCTGGGAGGCAAGTGTGGCGATTTTCTAAGGAGCCGGTTCTGCAAAGATGTCTTGCCAAAGCTGGCTGGCTCTTTAGTCAGCCAGGCTCCCGTCAGTGCCAGAGCTGGACCAGTTTACTCCCACACGCTGGCCTTCAAGTTGCAGCTGGCCGTCTTACAGGGCCTGGGCCCCCTCTGTGAGAGACTGGACCTCGGTAGGCACCAGCCCGTTTCGCCTGGACCCACACCCCATCCTCTCTGTCTCACCCGCTCTGTTGCCCTCTTTACTTGGCCCTGCTTCCCTCATCTCCCTTCCTGTGCACATCCTTCCATCTCACTTTGGCCTCATTTATCCGTTTACCTTGCTGTGTTTTTGGACTTGGGGATGGAGTATAGAGCCCATGCATCTTGCCGAGCTGTTCCAGTTTCATGCAACAGCAGTGGGTTACTGCTCATCCCTGATGAAGTCTGAGGGCCAACGCTTGTTTTGTTTTTCCTCTCTGCAGGTGAGGGTGACCTGAGTAAAGTGGCGGATGCCTGCTTGATTTACCTCAGTGCCAAACAGCCCGTGAAATTACAAGAGGCGGCCAGGAGGTACGTCTGCTTGATCACCCGCATCTCTTTTACGTTTGTCCTAAATTATGGATGATTTGCTAATGGTGAGCAGAGTGGAGGCATCTCTGCTCCTTTCTCTTCTCTCTCTCCTCGCCAGGTTAAGATGGGTTCTTTAACTGTGCCAACATCCAGAGATGGCATTTTGACTAGACGCCTTTCTCTTGGAAAGTAACCTTTTCCTCTGCTGCAGCATCAGCAACAGTCCCAAAGGGGCCAGAAGCATAAAGACAGTGTCCTGGAGGGGAGCAGGCAGAGGGTGATTGGCGTCTAGCTCTCCTCCCTGGCGCCTCTCTCTCAGCTCCCCCACTCGCAAAGCAAAAGCATTGCGTTATTGATCTACCAGACCTTGGCTCCACAGAATGTCTGAATGGTCTTCAGGTGCCACAGACCCTCACAAATCGTATGCAGCATTGTGTGTGTGTGTGTGCAAGCAGACACGTACATGTCTTTCTCTAGATGGAGTCTACATCATTCATCTGATATATAATAGGAGTCTGTGAACCAAGAATTATTCAAAACCCCTAGACTAATGATTTAAAGGGCCTTTTCAACTCTGAAATTATGTGATTCTCATTTCTAAAAGATTTGCTTATTGAAGAATAGCTCTACTGCCTTCAACAGAAGAACCTATGTCTGGTTCCGAGAGTCCTAAGGAATATTCAGCAAAAGCTAAAACTGAGCACAGCAGCCTTCCCCCGACTTGAGACCCACAGTGCACCCTGACCCTCCTCTCCCAAGCCCTCCTTCTAGCCGGCAGCAGCCTGCGCCCTGGAACTGCCATCTTTGGATGTTTGCAGCGGAGGTGAAAGCTGGCCGGTCTGCCTGGCACTGCCTGCTGCCCTGGGCCTTACAGTTCCACCTCCCCAGGCAAAGAAACAGCCCCTCCCACTCCATCAGTTTCTGGAAATGTGCCCCTAATCTTCCTTGGTGGGCTCAGTGTCGCCTCACTCCCTGAAGGGCTGGAAGGCTGCTCTCTGTCTGAGAGTGAGGAAAGCCCACTTGCTCCCTTACAAACCTTGCACTCTCTGGGAGTGATGGAAATATCTCTTCAAATTGATTTATTATCCTTTCCAGTTTTCTGCTCTTGATTTCCCCAGTTCCCTTTTTTCTTTCTGTCCCTTTCCTGTCACATCCTCTAGGCCCAGAATCAGTCATGGTTTCTCGAGCGCAGGGGTGCATCTCAACCAGCTTCTTGTCCCCAGACATTCTCGTTCCTTAAAGATGAAAATCGTCCTCCCCCAGGCAGAGTCCCTGAAGCTAATTGTGCTCTGATTTAAAGTACAACTCACGAACATGATGGATCCATCTGGAAGCAGATTCTTCTGGGTGTCTGCTACAATCGAGAGTCTGAAAGGTCTGGTTTTTCTCATCTCCCATCTCATTCTACTTTTCCTCCACCCTCCCCATAGCTGTCCTTCCAATTCAGACCCATCAAACAGGCTAATATTCACAATTCATTATCTTTTCATTTCTAATTTTCTTTTTTTTTTTTTTGCCACTGAAAGCAATCAAACCCAAACTGGACCTTGCTGACTCTTGAGTTGGAATTCCAGGTGCCTCAGGAGGAGGCGGGTGGGGAAGGAGGAGGTTGCTGCCAGCCTGATAGAGGTGCCTTTTGTTTGCTCCACCGCATTCCACTCAGGGTTGAGTCAGATGACCTCCTTCTGCCGGGCGGGCCAGGCGGGGAGGAAGTACAAGGTTGATTGCTTCACGAACGCATCATCTGCAAACTTATTTTGAAGTCAGAGGAAAAAAATACCTGTGTTGTCCTTGATCCGGAGCTGATTTGGCATCTTGATTCAGAAATTAATAAGCTCTCTAAATGGGAGAAGAAGCGTGAGACAATAGGCAACCTGGTCCCTTTGTGAGTCTGATTGCAGAGCAAAGCAGGGAGAAGGGTGGGCCAGTGAGTATGAAAGCAGTCAGACCTCCAGGGACTAACGAACGAGGTCCCCTGAGTGAGACACAGGCCCCAGCTCAGCAAATGGCTGCACATCCATCCTGTTGTTTGTCCTTAATTCTCCTCTTTCCTTCACACGCCGCATCCGTTCCAGAAGTGAAGCCTGTCTATCTAACTTGCGATATCTCTCTTAACACTGTCTGCTTCTCCTTACCTCCAAGCTGCCAGGCCAGGCACCCTCATCTCTTTACGATCCCCTGCAGAAGCCTCACCCCAGCCCCCTGCTTCCACTCCTGCCCCTCAGTGTTCCGCCCCAACAACTGTCAGTGACACCCCTACCCACTTGGGGGAGAAGTAAAGGTGGTGTGTTCTTTGCCAGCGCCCATAAGGGAGTTCTGTAACCAGAGGGTTACAAAAACTCCAGTCTCAGCTCCGTATTCAAGAGAACTAGTACAGACTAGAGCCGTTCAGAGACGCCCCAGCTCCCTCCAGGGCAGTGACTTCCTGGCACCGGGCAGGTGACTGGCTGGGCTGTGGTAGGGCTGGTGAGGATACCTGGGAGGGCAGGTGGCTGCTCTGAGCCCACCCCCACCCCAACGCAGAAAGGAGATGGAGGAGCAGCTGTGTCTGTAGGTCTGGCAGGTGGGGGTTCGGTGAGACCTCGGCAGGGTGGCCTGCCTCGTGTGGGGATGGAGGCAGACTCAGCAGCTCGAGGCGAGTTCCCCTTTGCGTGTATTCACGGTTGGATTTTTCCTTCCTCCTGTTTGCTCTTCCTGGCTCCAAAGAATGACCAAGCCTGTGTTTACTTTTTTAATTTGTCATATTAAATATAGCCTTTGTGGCAGGCTTTTACATCCTGGCTGTAAACTCTAGAAATGGAAATTGATCAGGGGGTGGTTGATATAACCAAGGCCATAAATGCTAAGAACGGAGATGCCATTCCAGTTTAATGCTTTTATCTAGCGAATGTGCCTTGTAAGGAGGAACATAAATCTTGCAGCTTGGTTGGGGGGAGGGGGGCGGGATGGGGGGCATGGGGGTGGGTGGTAGGAGTAGGGGTATAATCTTGCTGTTTGTTACCACCAGGTGTCACTGTTAACTGGCTGTGCAAGAGAAAATACCAACTCTCCCAGAGTTCACCTAGTTAAGTGATTTCAGTGGGTAACAAATGAGAAAACCATGTTTGGGGTGTGGGAGGAGGGGTCAGCATGTCAGTAGCTATAAATAAGGCCCAGTCCCTGAGAATAAGCACTGGAGTACAGAGTAACACGTTCTCTCAGCCACGCCCCCGTCTCAGCCTTGGAGAACTTAACTGACATCAATTCCCCAGTGGCCCCAGTGGCCTTTGAGGCACCTCCCGGCATGCAGTGGGCCTCCACGGTTCTGTGCCTTTCTGGCCACGGAGCTTTTCCTTCTCCTACATGAAAGGAATCTGAGATAAGCACGCATTCCCCCAAATTCCTGTGTTTTTCCTTCCAATCAGTACATGCTCTCAACCTGGTTCAGTTCAGCTCCATTAAAACCACACTCCTCAGGCCTCTCTCCGAGCAGCCTCTGAGGTTCCCTGTCTTTTGCATACATCATCCAGTCAGTCTCCCACCCTCAGGCTAAACAGAACTAGAACTGGGCAATATCTGTTTTTTCAAACTTGGAAGCCCATGCCCAGCAAGGGAGGGACAATGCTTTCAGGCCACCCAGTTTCCACCCCCACAGTCCTAACTCCACCTGTCACCCTGAGGTGCCAGGTGGGGGTGCAAGGTGCCAGCAGTTAGTGACCAGCTGGTACACCTCCTGGTTGGGCAGGTGTGGGACGCTGTGGTTCTTGATGCGTGTGGTGGGAAAGGGAGAGAGCCTCCCCCATCTACCTCTCCTGGACATTGTGTAGACAGGCCCGGGGCTGCAGTCCTGGACGCAGGCAAACCCAGGTTCACATCTTCCTAGCTCTGCGACCTTGAGCAGGTGGCTTCGTTTCCTTGCCCCTCATCTCCTTTCCCTGTAAACCGGATTTGGTGATAACAGCTTCCTCCCGACATGTCACGCCAATGCTTAGCATTAGTGTGTAAGACTCCACTCGGCAATCATTCATGCTGCTGATTGACTGAGTAGCTACTCCGTGCCTGGCACTGTTCCAGGCATGAAAACTAGAGGGGAGCAGGAGAGAGAAGGCCTGTGCCCTCATGGTGCTCCCATTCTGGAGTTAACATTTGTTTGTATGTGCACACCTGTGTGGAAAACATTAGTCGCTCAATCATGTCTGACTCTTCTGTGACCCCATAGACTGTAGCCTACCAGGCTCCTCTGTCAATGGAATTCTCCAGGCAAGAATACTGGAGTGGGTAGCCATTGCCTTCTCCAGGGGATCTTCCTGACCCAGGGATCAAACCAAGGTCTCCTGTGTTATAGGCAGACTCTTTACCATCTGAGACACCAGGGAATCATCCATGTGGGGAGATATATAATTTGCCAAATATATGATATGTTTTGTATTTGTTACACATACATGTATACCCTTGGGCATGGTATTTTTGTTGGAAGCCTGCTTCATCTTGACTGAAATCTGAAACGGGGTATTCACCTCAGAAGGATCTTTTTCTTAAATCTTATGTACTTATCTTGACTGCACCTCGAAGCACGCGGGATCTTGGTTCCTGAACTGGGGACAGAACCTGTGCCCACCGCAGGGGAAGTGCAGAGTCTTAACCACTGGGCCTCAGGGAAGTCCCTGAAAGGTCTTTTTCATGTCAGTTGTTAAACCTTTCCCTTACCACTTTTGCTTGAGCAGCCAGGACCAAGTTTGAATGCTCATTTACTGACTGACTTCCCCGCATTCTTTCTAGCAGTAGGATCTCAGCCCATCAAAGATGCAGCCACTGCCTCAAACCCTGGACGAACTCAGACTGGCAGAGGCTTGTTCATTTCATCCCCGTCAGAGCCCCAACTCCTCTTTACCCACATGTGGGCTTATTATATTTGAATGGATCAGCAGCCACAGAGGTGATCCGTTAGTTCAGCTGAGCTTGAAATTAGCAGCTCACCCCCTTAAATGGTGTGGGCAATGTGTTTGAGCTTGGGCTGCCGAGCTGTTTCCCTCTCAGACTACACCCAGCATGGAAATGAGGGCACTCCTAATATTTTTCCTTTTGATATTTGATTAATGGTGGACAAATCCAGACCCAGTAGTTAGCTTTCCTATTATCCATCTTTTGGCAGGCACTGCTGCTTTTCAAGTCTCATTGTTCTAAAAATGCACTCAGATCTGAGGCTGTTCACTGTGTGGATATAGGCATGATTTCCTGGTGTCAGAGATAAGAGACATCTGCCATGCAAATTACAAACGAAGTGGGTTGCTGGGTTTCAGATCAGAAGGCAGGGACCTCTGTGCCACCAATTAAATCAAATGCTACCAATCCTTCCCCTGCTTTCTCGGTGTTGTCACATGACTGATAATCTGCCAGGGTCATCCATTCTACCACCCAGTGGTAAAGCCCAGTGTGGGGCCTGCATGCACACTTATATGTGCCGTACTGGGTCGGGAACCATGATGCTCATGATGGGAGATCGAGCCTGGTAGCTGGACAGCCTGCACCAAGTAGATTTCAGATATCAGAAGCCTTGGCCGACTACAGAGTGGTCATTTCATCCCTTTGCAGGGTCTGAGGTCTGTCTTGAACACCTAAGAAGCAGGAATGAATGTTGACAATCTCAGTGCTTAGTGAAGTAGCCAGGGACATGGCCTCAATTGTCTTATTATATATGTATTTATTCAAAAGATGCTTTAGAGTCTCTTATTCGCCAGATACTGTGCTGAGAGTTCAAAGGTAAAGACCACGGTAGAGTTGGCCTCACATGACTGCTTAGCAGTGGTATCACCTTGGGCAAATTAATTCCTTCTGGAAGTCTCAGTTTCCTCATCTACAAGACTAGAATAAGCATATCTTTTTTTTTCTGCATGATAAAATTATTACAAAGATTTAGCAAAGTCATGTATATTAGTTTATAGCACAAAATGTCAGCCCAAAGTAAAAAGTCAATCATTATCATTATTTAAACTTCTTCCTTATTCCAAAAAAGACCTTGAGTATCTTACAAACTGAAGTGTATGCAACAAGGTAAATAAGAACTGAAGACATTTTTTAAAGGAAAAATAAGAAGAGGGGAAACAAAGTGAAGCCAGGGCTGAGGTTCATTTGTAAAACACAGACTTGGAGCTCTTCACCTGTGCTAGAGATGAGCCTGCAGCAGGCTCTGGGCTTCCTAACACAGGAGGCAGAGAGGGAGACATGCCTGCTGTGCGACTTACAGTCATCACTGAAGTCAGAACAGAAAGCTTTTAGAAGGCAACCCTCTGGAATCCCCTTGGTACTAAACCCTGAGAAAATGCACCCCCTGGGTCATCTTAAAAGAACACTAGGTACCTTTGTGACTGATGACTCCTAACATCCTTGCAGTAAATACAGAAGTATTTCCTAGAGCTGTTTCTTACAGCTCCATCAGTGGAGGCTGCTGGCTTGGTGCCCAAGCGTGGGTTCAGGAAAAGAGTTTGAGGGTGGCAGGGAAGGGGGTGCAAAACAGGTAGGCTACCAGGAAGATGTCTTTTTCTGCAAGGGTGTGAATCTTCCAGGGAGGGCCAGGAAACTTGGCATGCAGCCGGAAAGTACAGACGGGCAGGGCCACTTTGAGATCCATGCCCAGCAGCGTTGCCATCATGGGATCTGGGCTGTCAGTGGGGCCTGGAGCCGGAAGAGCTGGCCAGATGGGAAGGACTGCTTTTAAATCCGGCCCCAGTGGGATTTAAACCCTTCTCGGCTCTGGCTTATTTTTGAATTGTCGGTAACAGATTGGGCCTCTCAGTGCCATATCTTTTTAAATATGCACAAAGCCATGGAGTCATTCCACTGCAACTATGATACTCTGTCTTGTGATACTTTAGGGACTGCATTAGCATCGTAAGCTTTCACTAGTGTTTATGGTTTTAATTCCTATCCCGGTTGCATTTAAAAATGTTTTTAATACCGGGCTCTGCATGAGTGTGCGGGTTGGCGATCGATAGATGAATGGCTGTGAACAGGTAAATATAGTTAAGTCGAACGAGTATGTATAGCTGCAAAGGCAATTGGTGGTATTTATTTGGAGAGTAAATCGTTGCTCCAAGTCATAATCCTCCATTTCCAACATTTAGAAACAAAAAAACGGCCTCTGTGCAGGGGAAGATAGCTAAATTGAATAGCAAGAAAGGACAGGCTTGAAATACTGGTTAACCAATGAAGCGAGACCCATTAGAGTAAATTACCGAGTATGGAAGCATCGCCCCACTGCTTTGCTGACTCCAACACGTGGATACCCTTAGCATCCGTTTATTTAAAAGGAAACGCACAGCCTCATTTGTAGCGTCAGCATGTACTGAGTCAGCAGGTACAGAATCATGGGAGAGGAGGTGGCCGGAGAAAAGAAGAATGTGGCGGCTGTTCTGCCAGAAAGGGAACCACAGGGAAGCCAAAATCACTTTGCAGTATGCCTGCTTTCCAACAAGTGAGTTTATCCTCCAGTTGCCTTTAGTTGCACCCACATTGAGACAGCCTGTGTCGTGTCCCTAAGGAGACGCCCTGAGTAACTTCTTTCAGTGCTCCAAATAAATAAATAAATAAACCTCTCAGAGCCACAAGTTCTTTACCACTGGCATTTATGCAGACAGCTCATGAGAGCATTTTATAAATCCAGAAGGAGACAAGGAGCAGCAGATCCCTCAAGCAAGTAATTGACAGAGAAAGAATAGCCTGTCACCCAGGAGAACTGGGAGCACTGAATTTCAGTTACGGTTTATTTAGCTTTGCCGAGCCTCAATTGGCCGGCGGTTTTCTAGAATTCCCCTTGAAGCCAGCGCGGTCTAGCAGGAGATGGTGAGGACACACTCCATAATATTCGCGTCTTCAGCAGAAGGGTGTCTTTTTGGTTCTGCCCCACTTGGGATGGACAGGCCCAGGACTCAGCCCCCAGATTTGAGAACTTCTGGGGCATGTTGGAGCTGGAAGGGGCTTAGAAGCAATCTCACTGATGTCCAGGAAAGACTTGCGGGTCCCCACCTCAGGAGTCCTTCCCCGGCTCCGGCCCAGCCGTGACCTGAGCCTGGCCCTCTTCATGTCACACTGTGGGTGTCTGTGGTCCGTCTGTCCTCCCCCACCAGACAGGGAGCCCTGAGGCCAGAGCCTTCGTCCACCCATCTTTGTGTCCCACACACACCTGACACAGCTCCCTGCGCTGGACCAGGTGCCAGTAAACATTTGGTGAACCACACAGGGATGGGACCAGACCCAGCCAATCAGATTCCAGCAGCACGTTTCCCAGCCCCCCAGGCGCCCTCACCCCTGGCTTTGTCACTCAGAGCACCTGATATTGATCGTAAAGGAATGAGTCGCTTCTGTTGGTTTGGTGTCTGGAGTTTATTAGGTACTTACTGATACCCGTCAACTGTAGATAGGGCTGAAGTGCAGGGAAATGGCTGCCTGCATGAAGTGAAATTCAATAAAACCGCATTTTAAGTGAAAAATCAGTATAAACACCAGGCTTCTTTGCCATGGAAACAGAGGTTGCTTAGAAACTGCCTAACGGCGAGTTCTAAATTTTTTAAAGTCAAGTTATCATTTAAGCTACACGGCCCTACAGGTTATTGAGAGATAATCACTCGCCTCAGGACACTCGGAGGCAGGAGGCCCAGCTGAGTGCCTCCCAGAACTCTGGGGACCAGATAATCTCTTGATAACTGTGCTCCCTGGAGCCACCGATTTGGGCCTGGGGGAAAGAGAAAGAAATTTTTGTGCAGGAGTTAAATGGTGTACATATATATATATTTTTAAAGTATTTTTCTTTGGGCTTGAAAAAAGATGGAGTTGGCCATTTGGCGTGTTCACCAGCCATCCCGGCCATGTCTCAAGATGTATTGGGAACATTTTCCAGGCAGTTACTCCAATCAATTCAAAGCAGAGGTCTCCTCTTTGTCTTTCATCTTTCGATTATGCAGAAGGATGCTTTCAGGGTCTTTGGCTTTCTGCCTTTCCCTGTCTGGGTGCCCGTCTCCCCAAAAAGGCCAGGAACCTGGCCTGGGACAGGGTGATCCTAGAGGTTGGAGCAAAGCTGGGCCTCTGAGTAGTCAGACAACACCACCTGGGTCTCAGGCTCAGCTCCCAGGGCCTCAGAGTGAGCGAGGGTTTGGGTTCAGAATTTGTCAGTGTTTAGAGTTCAGCAGGTCGCATGTCTTTTGCCAAGCAAAGAGCACAGCTCTGCCTACCAGGCACCTGGCACAGTTGAACGGCACAGTAATTGCTCGCGACCTCAGGCACATGGAGGGCAAAGAACAGTGCATTCATTTCTTCCTGAAAATAATGGGCAAAATTACAACCCCAGTGGCTGAGAATTGGGACCCCTACCAAGTCAATATGAAGGAAATTATGACTGAAGCAAAAGACAAATGTTCTGCCCTTTTCAGAGCATCTGAGAATTTTCCATGGTGTGGCAGTCCTGCCGGGGTTGGTAGTGATAATTATTCCTGAGACACACACACTCTTTCTGGAAGGAACAGTTGTTTTCATCATACACTTCAAAGTGTTTTCCTGCACCTCATCTCCTTAGAGCCTCCGAACAAACCTGTGAGGAGGGTGGGGCCAGTGTGATTATTTTCCTTTGGAGAAAAAGGAAAACAGGTTCACAGAGGCAAAATAATTTGCTTCCAGACGCAGAGAGAAGAAACCAGCATTGCCAACCTGCCATTCTGGGGATTCTATCACTTTAGGAGCTCAGGAATGAGACCCAAAATAATTCTTCCAAGAGTTTGGCCCTGGCTTCTAGAAGAAGATGAACTTTGCACGTGATTTTTCCTTTGCTTCCCCGTTAGTGTCTTATTTAGGGTTCTCGAAGGGCAGAGAGAGTGGTTTCCTTCCTTTTCCTTTCCTGCCAACGAATATAACACCCGAATTTAGCAAGTTAAAAAGGGATGCCGAAAATGAACTTCAGCTTTGCAGAACAGAGCGGTGACTGAACTGGGCTGCAGCACCACTTGGCTGGGTGTCGCCCAGATCAAAATACTCCTTGAAGTTGAGAGTGTGCACCCATGCTATCGCTTGAAGAATTGTTCCAGTTCTTGAAGGAGGAGAAAAAAAAAAAATCAAATGAAATCATTTGCATTCTAACAGCCTTTGGCACCAGGAAAAACTATCAACTGTGTCACGTGTAAATAGAAATCTGCTTCCCAGTTTTGGTGCATTTTTTCATCACTTCCCTCGCCACTCTAATTATCAAAGATATTTTTGTTTTTAAACAAAAATTGTCTCCTACGCAGGCCCCATCTCCTTTCTGCGGTGAAGTGGAAACAATGCATTAGAATATTCTAATCACTTCTCCAGGAGCCACTGCTGAGGTTATAAACTCAAGATTATCCTGAGTAAAGAAAACTTCAGGCACTAGACAGGTCAGAAAATCAAAGTGCCCCCTCCACCTGCCTCCCTGGCCACCTGAGCCCACATCTGTTATACCCAAGGAAGGAAGCACAACTGGCTCCACTGAAGTAAAACCTGAATCCCGTCCCCCAAGGGCACAGGCTTTTCAGATTAACAAAATTAAAAGCCAGAATTTAGCGCCAGTTAGCAACCGTTTTGGACATGACCAAGCAGGCACGCCACAACTGTTTAAGTTCCTATCCGACACCCAGTAGTAGGGGAGAGACTCCTCAGAATGGTCATCAAGAATCAAACGTGATCCATCAGATAGATTCTGTCTACTGTTAGCTGGTAGACAGGGATCCCATGCGGGCAGCCCTGTGTAGGGCCGGATCTGTGTTTTCCCAATTAAACCCCAGCAGAGCCCTGGGTGAAGTGTATCTCCCGTTTTCAGAAATGAGGAACCTGAGATGAAGATAAGTCACACAGCTAGTGACGTCTGTGGTAACGTGACTACCGTTAGTGACATCCGTGGATCCTTCCTTAGTGGTGAGCCATTCACCTCTTCTTTAGGTCATTTTACAGAATATCGCTATTTCAGCTCTAATATTTTGGTCACCTGATGCAAACAGCCAACTGATTGTAAAAGACCCCAGTGCTGAAAAAGATGGAGGGCAGAAGGAGAACAGGGCATCAGAGGATGAGACGGCTGGATGACATCACCAATGCAATGAACAGGAACTTGGACAAACTATGGGAGATGGTGAGGGACAGGGAGCCCTGGCATGCTGCAGTCCATGGGGTTGCAAAGAGTCAGACATGAGTTAGCGATTGAACAACAACTATTTCAGTGAGGGATGCCACCTGAAGTCGTTAGTGGGCAGCATGGTAAGTCCCTTCCTTATTAAACATGAAACCTGTTCAATCAAATGTTGGTTGAGTGCTTACCGTGTGGACACCAAACACCCGAGATACATCAGTGAACCAAACAGGCGTCCCTGGCCTCAGGGGCTTGTGCTATAAGGAAGGGAGATGGTCAGTCAATAGGCCATTGACAAATGCTGGAAAGAGTGTCCTGAGAAGGAAAAGTCGGAGCAAGCACCTAGGCAAGGTGGTCGGGAAGGCCACCCTCTCTGTGCAGGTGGGTCAGGTGTGAGATGGGCACGATGGCTGCAAGAGAGCCACCCAGCTAGGGGAGGGCCTCACCCTTCCTGAGACTGAAAAGCCAGACTCTGCATCGCTGAGTCAGCCGAGCGTAAGAAGTTTACACCTGGGTTGCCCAGTGCCATGGCCCTGGGCATTGTTTAGAAATGAAATGTGAGCAGATAAGAGGCAAGGGTTGTGACCCCACAATTCAGACCAAGATAAAGAACCTCACCTGTGGTGGGTGTCTGGCACTGGGTAGCCTGGGCCCTTCTGCTGTGTTTGTGTTGTATGTTCGTGACCAGTACTTGGCATCTGCTAAAGGTCTCAGGGCAGGGCTTAGCCCATCCTGCCACGGGAGAACAACTGGATCAGATCTCTTTGTGGGTGAATCCAGACCACCGAAATTCCATGGCTCTCAGAGGCCTCGACTACTGAGTTCATCAGCTTGCCGGAGGGAAGAGATAAGGACCTGAGGCCCACGAGTTGAGGGTTGCTCAGGTCCCCAAGCAGGACAGGGAGTCCCTGCCCCCGACTGGTCCCGTGAGCGGAGAGGACCGTGTAATGGAGGTGGGCCCTATCCATTTCCTTTCTTCTAAAAACTGCTTTGTAGCCAAGAATTTAACCACTTTCTTTGCCAAGAGCTTGTTTGATGTCAATATGGTTCCACTCAGACTAATTACTTTCCTTCTTTTTCTGTCAACGGAAATGAAACTCTTTACCTCTCTTTCTGTTAGAAGGAGACCATCTATGGGACCATCATAATGGTTTTCAGAACTAAAGCGGGTTTTGTTCTGCTGTTTGAAGTGATGTGGTTATCAGTTGTTTTCACAAATAGCCCAGTATAGAGCCTCTGGGGGTGCGGGGAGCCCAGCAGCCACCCCCCACCCCATGCCCCCACACTCCTTTTCCATCTCTCCACAGCGTTTTCCTCCACCTGATGAAGGTCGACCCGGACTCTACCTGGTTCCTCCTGAACGAACTTTACTGCCCGGAGGAGTTCACGCCTCCCCACCCCAGCCTCCACCCTGTGCAGCTGCGGGGGGCCACCAGGCAGCAGAACCCCTACTCAGCCAACGTGCTCCTCCTGCTCCCGGAGCTGCAGTGACAGCCCTCCCCTTCCCGGGTGGGCAGGTGGATGCCAGAGGAGGTCCCTTCCCTCCCCTGCCGAGGAGGACGAGGTCGTGGGGCCGACCCCACCCTGGCGAGGGCGGCGGTGGTGGCAGCGGAGAAGACTGCCAAGGTGGATTAGACAGCCGATCGATTTATAAATTGATCGATCACACAACTGCTCAGAAATTGGATTGAAGGAAAGCAGCCGACTGTTATTTATATTTCATACCTGGTGTTTTCAAATGACATTGTCTGGCAGCTCTAAGGGCTTAACTCCTTAGCTTACCACCTCTGCGGCCCCAGCTGCCTCACAGGCCACCCCACACACACACCCATACCCGAGAGCTTGGGGACATGTGGGGCAGAGGCCTGTGCATTGTGTGTGTCCTGTGAGCGCTCAGGGGCCACGTGGAAGCGACACCCATCCACGAGTTTTCCGGTCACTGGCCGGCAGCACCAACTCACACACCTCCCTCTCCTCAAATAAGGAGATGGAACCTCCCCTGTTCTTTGGAAGGAAATGAAATAAAGGCACTTCTTGAATGAAAAGTATGATCAAGACCTCACTTTGAAGTTTGTTATTTAAATTGGGTGACTTTTTAAAAATGAGTTTATGTTTGTAAAGGGATAACAGACTCATGGTATAAAATCCAAGTGGTACAAAACACTGAGAAGTCATTCTCCCCATCCTCATTCACCAGACATCTAGTTTCCCTCTCTAGAGGCAAACTCTCCTGACAGTTGTTTGGATGCCTTTTAAGTATTTTTCAACTGTCTACCATGGATAATGGTCTACTGACGGCCATGTGGCCATGACGCAGTTGCACCAGTCAGGACTTGGCCAGCCCTGCTTCATCCCTCCCCTTCCCAGTTACCTCCACGCCCCCACTCAGCCCCTGCGTTATTTTGAAGCAAATCCCAGATGTCATATCCAAACTGTTTTTTGTGTTTTTTTTTTTTTATGGACAACCAGAATACATTGGGCTTCCCTGGTGGCTCAGATGATAAAGAATCTGTCTGCAATGCAGGAGACCCCGGTTCGATCCCTGAGTTGGGAAGATGCCCTGGAGAAGGGAATGGCTACCCACTCCAGTATTCTTGCCTGGAGAATTCCATGGACAGAGGAGCCTGAGGGGCAGCAGTCCATGGGGTTCTAAAGACTTGGACACGACTGAGCGACTAACCCACAGAATAGCATTAAAAAATGTTTAACAATGGTCCTTTAATATTATATTCAGTCAGTGTTCAGATTTTCCCAGTGTGTTTGAATCAGGAT
Source organism: Bos taurus (assembly GCF_002263795.3). NCBI lineage: Eukaryota > Metazoa > Chordata > Mammalia > Artiodactyla > Bovidae > Bos > Bos taurus. The sequence continues at coordinate 66,867,458 of NC_037340.1, read as the reverse complement.
GCAAATAAGGTGTATACATTGCCATTGTCGATATGTTCCTTAATAAATCTCTTAATTTATAGATTCTCCACCTCTCTTTTCTTTTCCTGGGAAGTTTTTGTTAAGGAAACAGCCATTTATTCTACAGCACTGCCCACAGTCTGAATTTATTGATTACATCCCCTGGGGGTCATTGCACAGGCTCCTCTTGTCACCTGTGTTTCCTATAAATGAGGCAAAACAAGAGATCAGGGTTTTTTTGTTTTTATTTTTTGGCAGCACTCCTCTGTGGGTGGTATCACTCACTTCCATCAGGAGGTGTATGATGTCTCATCTCTTCTTGTGATGTTGGCAGCCACTGGTGGGTCGCGCCTGGACCTAGTCATTCATTACAGACCGCAGAGCAGTGCTCTTCCCGCCCCACCATGCCAGCTGGCTTGTAGCTAGAGCCTTGCATCCCTTCATCAACCATGCGGTAACCTTGAGAGAGTTTGTGTGGAAAAGGCAGGATAAACACTTGATTTTCATAGCTGGGAGACTTAAAGCCCACAGATTATGTAAATTCAGGTATACAGCCACACACACACACACACACACACACACACAGGTGCTGAAGGACACATGTGCAGGAATGATGAATGCTTTCTCAGCAGATGCATGGTGAGGCACTAGCTAGATAACTCCTCCAGTGACATAGATAATCCCCAAGCTCTAAAAATAAAAAACAACCAGAAGACGGCTGGCATGGGGACCTCATGGAGCAAGGGTCCCCAGCCCATTCCAGAGAGGTCCCACTCCTTGCCTTGCAGAGCCTCCGTGCAAGGGCAGCGGATGCCCAGCTGGCTTCTGGTCTGGCTCTGTCAGTGAGTCATCAGCTCCCACCCCCCACCCCCCAGCCCCCGCCAACAACTTTGGGCCTCAGTTATCCCACCTAGAAAGTGGATGGAATGGGCCGGGAGAACTCTTAAACTTGGACGATTCTAGACTCCGCTAGGAATCACCCCCTGAAAACATTCCTCCTCCCGTCACTCCCTGGAGGGTACAGCATCCTCTGAGCCTGCAGTCACGGCAGGCTCCACCTCCTGCTGGGTCCGCTCAGCTGACCTCGAGAAATTCTGTGTCCAATTTCAGATACCTCACCTGTGACCCCCACAGGGACTCCAAGTTAAGAAGCCCTGAAAAGAGAGAGATAATCACTTAACTCTCTTCCAGTTTGAAAATTCTGGAGTGATTTCCTTTGGGCAAAGGGAGGAAATGCCCTCTAATTGAGGGGATTGTCAAAGGATTCACAGAGCATTGTTCCCGATTCCACTGGGGACAGAGTGATAGACTAATTCAATCTCTAGGTCCTGACAAATGAGAAAAAACAGGTCAGAGAGGTGGCGTGACTTGTCGAGCATGACCTGGCTCCCAGAGAGATTAAAGCAGCCTGCCTTCCTTCACCAGGTGCCAGGGTATGGCAGGCCAAGATGGTGTGCCAAGGAGTCGGGGTACATGCACACCCACCCTGTACCATGATATTAGAAAGCTCGTGCTCTGGGGAAGCCCTCCAGGGGATAACCTGCACGAGAGAATTTCCGTGATGTTCCGAAAACCCACCGCTTCCTCGAAGAGTTAAGATATCCTGAGTCTCTTTCAGATTCCTGCAGGCAGATTGTTGAACTTGATTAAAAAAAAAAAAAAAAAAACTAATTAGAGTGCCTCTCCAGTTATTATTATATTCAGGCAACTTTAATTTTGAACCTGTCCTGCTGACTCAATCTAGTCCTTGTTAACGTCCGCTTCGCAAAGCGATCGTTTCCCCCTGTTAAAATTTCTGGTGCAGCGATGGTTTCTCCTCTCATTCAGGGTGTACCCTGAGTACCCTGAGTGACTGTGTGGCTGGAGTCAGGGGTAGGGGAGGAATGAATAGGCAGATGCTGAAAGGCCCTGCAGTTGGGGTTGAGATGTTTGAGCTCTGATCTGCAGGAAATGGAGGATTCAGGGATGTGTAAAGCTGGACCCAGGGGATCCTGAGAAGAGTTAGATGTGACCCTCGGTTGGGGCGGGGTTGGGGGGCACCATACTCTGGAAAGAACATGGATGTGGAGTTCATCAGAGCTGGGGTTGATTTCTGACTCTGCCTCTTCATAATAGCATGACCTCATTGGGTCACTTTACTTCATATTCAAATCTCTAAACTGGAGCTGCTGGGACTGCCCTGGTGGTCCAGTGGTTAAGAGTCCACCTTCCAATGCAGGGGGAGTGGGTTCCATCCCTGATCAGGAAACTAAGATCCCACATGCCAAGGGGCAACTAAGCCCCCGCACCACAGCTAAAGAAGCCTGCTTACCTCAATGAATATCCCATGTGCTGCAATGAAAACCTGATGCAATCAAATAAATAAATATTTTAAATAAGTAAAATGGAGCTGCTGCCACTGCCTCTTTTGGCGGCTGCTTCAGGAGGAGTAAATGCTATAGTGTCTCTGGTGAGTAAGTGCCTGGCTCCCAGGACAACACACTGTCCTTCCCCCATCTCCCAACCCCACTGCTCGTGGCTTTGTTAGGGATGCAACACCTACTCCTCCAAGACATTTACAGCTGAGCAAGTAGATGGTTATGTCTCTGAATGAACTATCCAGGAACTACAGGGCACCGCAGCAGAGGAGGAGATAAGATCCTAAAAGATAAGCAGACAGGCAGAGAGGATAAAGGGCATTCCAGACAAGGTAATAACATGCCCAAAGGCATTGGGCATACCTGCCAATATCTGTACTCATCATAACTCCTTCCCTTGCAGCTGGCAGGGGACCCAACTCAAACTGGCTTCAGCTACAAAGAAATGTCTGGGCTCGCATGATCAATGGGCCTAGCTGGCTTCAGCTCCACAGCCAGCCTCTGCCTTTTGATTCCACTTCCCCCAGTGTGGCCTTCCTTCTCAGGCAGCCTTCTCTGTTAAGTGCCTGAGGTGGCCACCGCTAGCTCCAGACATAGGTTCAACAAACCTGGGAGAGTGTGCCCGTCCTTCCGACAGCTCCAGTTCTCAGCTCAGCCCGTCTGTCGCCACGCTCCAAACCAAGCACTGTGCATCCAAGCAGGTATCCACAAACTTTCTCTGTAAAGGGCCAGCTGGCAAATATTTTAGGCTTTGCAGACAGGTTCTCTAGGACAGGGGTTCCCAACCTCTGGGATCTAATCCCTGATGATCTGAGGTGGAGCTGATGGAATAATAATAGAAATAAACTACACAATAAATGCAATTCGTTTGAATCATCCCCAAACCACTCCCTCCTCTTTGGTCTATGGGAAAATTGTCTTCCATGGCTGGGGACCACAGCTCTATGGCATCTTCTTCCTTGATATTTTTTACAACCTTTTCACATGTAAGCACTATTCTTAGCTCAGGAGCCCCTCAAAATAGGACAGGGGCCCTTTTTTTTTTTTTTTTTTTTTTTGCCTGGGGACCTTAGTTTGCCCTGATCTACATTTTCACAGGCAGGCCTGGAGGCAGGTGTCAGGTCAGCTCACCAAACTATATGGAGAGGGAACTGGACTGGTTTCCCCTAAAAGGAAGTGCTGCATTTCCGTTACCAGGAAAAGAGATGCGGGGTGGAAAGGGGCCAAGTCGACAGGCTGTGTCTGTGATAGGTGACAAGGGTGGCTTGGCTGTCTAGGGAAGGGGTGTGTGAGGAGGTTGTGGGGGCCGAGGCCACATGTACGAAGGGCCTTGACTTGTCAACCTGGGGATCCTAGCCTTAAGAGGTCAAGAGGGGAGGCCTTGGAGGGTTTTTGAATGGGTGAGTAATGCGCTGAAAGCAGCGTTTTAGGAATATTCATCTCGTGGCAGCGTGCAGGAGAAATTGGAAAGGAGAGAGCCTGGCAATGAAATTGTGTTTCTGAAAGTCCCAGGATGAGAAAATGTACCTCTTCCATCAACCCCAAACTGTTTGACACGCCGTGGTTCATGAGCAACTCGAGGCACATAAATATGTGCTTTAAAGTTTAAGAGTAAGAAGTGAGATGAATGGAACCTCTGATGAGGCTCCCTCCTTGTTCAGAAGCCCAGGGAGTGATTTTCCAAAAGCAGCTCCGGCTGCGATGAGCAAGGCAGGGCTCCTCTCCCTTTGTGTGACTCACCCCAGCCTCTGTGTCGGCCTTGATTGGAAGCAGAGTTGCCCGTGTTGCCTTGCCTCCAGAGTAAGGAAGAGAGGCCAAATTTCAGAAAATAACTCTGAGTGATGGCTGCCTCTGTGGAAGCACCGATTGCTTTATAAATGGCCTTCCCCTCCCCACCGCCCACCCCCTTCCCCACAGAAGTTTGGAGGCGGCAGTGGCTTTCCAAATTATGCTTGAAAAGCAGCCTGATTTCCCTGAGGAATCCTCTCCGAGATGAGGAGCTGTTCTCCCTTTTTTTCCGACACTTTCACCCAGAGTACAAAGCCTGTCTGCCAAGGGCTCAGAGGGAGCGGTGCCCACCTCCCTTCAGAGCCATCAGCACCAGCCGTTTATGAAAATCTCTCTGGGTTGCCCGCCTGTGCAGCAGGAAAGGGTTAAAAAGCGCTGGTGACCAGCTGCCTCCAGCACCCCCTTCTGTTTTCCCTCCTTGGGAAATTCTCCATTCTTTTCGCACAACAGCTCCCGGGTCTCAACCTGCTCTCTCAGTCAGTACCTTCACGTCCTCAGCTTCCTCCCACGCAGGTGGCTCAGAAGTAAGGAAGCACCTTCCGGAATCTCTGAGGCCGTTTCCAAGGGAAAAGAAGGCGGGGGCGGGGGAGGTGGAGCAGGAAGGAGTAACGGAGATGAGTCAGAAGTTTCTTCAAGAAATAAAACACGGGAATTCCCTGGTGGTCCGGTGTCTAAAATCTGCCTTCCGTTGCAGAGGGGCGTGGGTTCAATCCCTGGTCAGGGGACTAAGATCCCACGTGCCGGATGGCACAGCCAACAAAAAATATACAAGAACTAAAACCTGTTACGTTCCCCAGGGCAGAGGTGTGCCGTGGACACAGACCTTGGTACACCCCATTTCCCCTCCGCCCCACTTTCACATCCTTTCTTACCTCACAGACCCCACCTCGTGCTCTCACACGTTCCACTGGGACACTGCCCAGCCCCCGAGAAGAGGCCAGAGAGGCCAGAAATGGGAATCTAACCATGCCACAGTTTACAGGTGACCTTGGGTGGACCCTCCTCCTCCCCAGGGCCTCAGTTCCCTGTCTGCTAGATGAAGGATTTGAACCAGTCTCTAAAATTGCTCCACTTCCTAAATGGTGACGGACTTGATAATAACGTGTTGCAAGTATGTGGGGAAAACAGGCATGTACGTTGGCACGAGCTTGGGGTTTCCCTGAGAGTCCAGTTAGTAAGACTCCTTGCTTCCAGTGCAGAGGACATGGGTTTGATCCCCGGTTGGGGAACTAAGATCCCACATGCTGATCTTGCGTGCTGTGCAGCGTGGCCAATATCTGTATGTATATATCAGATCAGATCAGATCAGTCACTCAGTCGTGTCCGACTCTTTGCGACCCAATGAATCGCAGCACGCCAGGCCTCCCTGTCCATCACCAACTCCCGGAGTTCACTCAGACCCATGTTGGTATATATATATATATATATGTACACACACACACACACACACACACACACACACACACACACTCCTCTCTCCATGGAATTCTCCAGGCAAGAACACTGGAATGCGTAACCAGTCCCTTCTCTAGGGGAACATATATATATATAATAGGTATATTGGAGGAAGCTCTCTGGAGGTCAACTTGACCATATCTCATAAGTTTCGGTGTACACGCCTTGTGACCAGCAATTCTGCCTCTAAGAATTTAATACTGATGCATGTGCACAAAGGGTACCTGCTCAGGCGAGTCACTGCAAGGTTGCTCCTGCTTTGCAGAAACCCACAATACTGAATGCCCAGCATGCACCAGGCATTATGCTTAATGCTTTACATTAATACCTCAAGAGACTGGGAGCGAAAGATAGGAAACAACCTAATCACAGGACTTCAAATCCACCCAGAGGAGGCTGAAAGACCCCCTCACCCTACCCCCCAAAAAGCCCCACCAGAAGTTCTAGTGAGCTATACTGAACAGTGGTAGATCAAATGCCATGAAATGTTAACTATTTCCTAAAAGTAAATACGGAATTAAAAAGAAAGCAGAAGGAGGGGTTGGGGAGGGAGGGAGGGAGGGATTGGTTAAATGAACTATGGTCCATCCGTATAGCAAAATGAATGAAACAACAATGGATATGAAACTTTTAAATCTACATACTCTTTGACTCAGCAGTCCTGCTTTTAGGGATTTCCTTGTCCATATGCAAAGATGAGGGCTTCCCTGGTAGCTCAGCTGGTAAAGAATCTGCCTGCAATGCAGGAGACCCCAGTTCAATTCCTGAGTTGGGAAAATCCCCTGGAGAAGGAATTGGCTACCCACTTCAGTATTCATGGGCTTCCCTGGTGGCTCATATGGTAAAAAATCCATCTGCAATGGGGGAGACCAGGGTTTAATCCCTGAGGTGGGAAGATCCCCTGGAGGAGGACATGGCAACCCACTCCAGTATTCTTGCCTGGAGAATCCCCATGGACAGAGGAACCTGGCGGGCTACAGTCCATGGGGTCACAAAGAGTCAGACATGACTGAGCAACTGAGCACAGCACAGCATGCAAAGATGGTGAACACAGTGTTCATTGAAGCAACGTTTGCATTAATAAAAGTTTGGAAATTACCTCAAGGTCCATGCAGAAGGTCTTGGCTAAATAAGTGTCATACTGTTGTGCCAAATAGACTTGAAAAAGAGCTAGTTCTCTGTGTACATCACCAAGATTTATTATTAAAGAGAAAGGCAAGCAGGGCAATGCTAGTATTTATGGGGGACAGAGATACTTTATGTGAGGAATTCCTCTTAAAGAATACCGAAGTGGCAGCCTTCTAGGAAGAATAGCAGGATCAGTGATGAGAAATCTTTTCACATTGCACCCTTCATATCTTCACATTTTAAAGCCATATACATAATCATATGTGTAACTTCTTCACTCACTCAAAAAATTATTATTAAAATATAAGGCATTGGTGAGTCTGTTATTCTACTCACATTTTGGTGATAGGAGTATAACATCATCTGGGCTTCCTCTCATGTGCTTTGCATTTCTCCAGGACAACCAGGCTTGGGAAGAGGAGGTATTGCTTCAGCCAAATAAGGAAAGGGATCTTGGCAAAGATCCCTTCACAGGATGGGTTGTGTACTGTACAGGCAACCACCGCACAGCTCCTGTCTGCATGGAGAAAGACCATCCCCCCCATCAGTGCCCCAGCTCATCTGAGCCCCTCATAGCCCTAAAAGAAGAAGGTGGAGGCTCAGAGGCTTTCCTGGCTGCCTTAGTGCTCTTGGGCATTGCACATTGCCCTCTGCCCTAGCCTCTACTGTGGCTCTGTCAGGCTGGCAGCCTTGTCCCTATGGAGAGATGGCGTTCCTGGCTGCATCTTCAGCACCTTGGACAGGGCTGTGGCATGTACCTTCCTCTCACTGTTAGGATGACAGCCACCTAGGCATGGGCCCAAAGGCACCAAATAGAGGGCAACCATAGAATTCAAACCGGAGGCAGCCAACATCCCATGATGAATTACATGATCAGTTACACCAGGTTACTCCACAGAATCCAGAATCTGCAGGTTGAAAACTTCAATTCCGTCCAACAAGCATTTTTCAAGGCTTTTTGTGTGCCAAACCCCAAGACAAAAAGGCATACATTCTGTCTCCTAAGAGCCAAGTCCAGAGGAGAGCTAAACAAGACAGTCATCATGAGGAGGCAGTGATAAATTCTGGATTGGAAGAAGGTTGGGAGCAGCGGTTAAGAGCATGGCCTCTGGACATACAGCCTGGGTTTGACTTCTGACACTGCTGCCTTGGCAAGTCTCTTCATTGCTCCAAGATTTAACAGAATGGGCATAAAAATCATACCTCTGTGAAAGCATGGTGAGGATTAGAGCCTGGTGGGAATAAAATGCTCGACTCAGGGCCTGGCCCCTGGGCAGTGCTCTGTAGGAGCTTGTTGTTGGGCGATGATGATACCTGAGAGGTATAAGCGCCAGCTCAGAACATGAACTGAAAGGAAACTTGGAGGTTTCATGGAAGAGAGGCCATCCAAGCTGGCTTTGCAGTATTTGCTCCTCAGACACAAAGGGAGGGGCCCCTCTGGGAAGAGGGAAGGAGGTGGGGACAGTAAACAATAAGGCTGGGGATGTTCCTGGTGGTTCAGTTCATTTCAGTCACCCAGTCATGTCCAATTCTTTGCGACCCCATGGACTGCAGCACGCCAGGCTTCCCTGTCTACCACCAACTCCCGGAGCTTGCTCAAACTCAGGTCCACTGAGTCGGTGATGCCATCCAACCATCTCATCCTCCATCACCCCCTTCTCCTCCTGCTTTCAATCTTTCCCAGCATCATGGTCTTTTCTAATGAGTCAGTTCTTCGCATGAGGCGGCCAAAGCATTGGAGTTTCAGCTTCAGCATCAGTCCTTCCAATGTATACCCAGGACTAATTTTCTTTAATTGACTATTTTGATCTCCTTGGTCTCCAAGGGACTCTCAAGAGTCTTCTCCATGGTTCAAAAGCATCAATGGTTCAAAAGCATCAATTCTTTGGGGCTCAACCTTCTTTATGGTCCAACTCTTACATCCATACATGACTGCTGGGAAAACCATAGCTACCTGGTGGTACAGTGAGGATAGGAATCTGCCTGCCAATGTAGGAGACATGGGTTCAATCCCTGGTCCAGGAAGATTCCACATGCTGCAGAGTAACTAAGCCTGCGTGCTACAACTGCTGAGCTCAGACTCTAGAGCCCACGGCCTCAAATACTGAACCCACGTGTCACAGTTAGTGAAGCCCACTCACGCTAGAACCCACGCTTTGCAACAAGAGAAGCCACTGCCATAAGAAGCCCACATACCCCAAAAAGAGTAGCCTCCTCTTGCCACAATAGAGAAAAACCTGTGCAGCAATGAAGACCCAGTGCAGCCAGAAATATAAATAAATAATAAATAAACATTACAAGCACAAAATGAGTTGATGTTATTTTTTTAAAAAACATTGTGCTGAGGGATGAGAGGGGGGTTCAAGAGGAAGGGGATATATGTATACTTATGGCCAATTAATGTTGATGTATGGCAAAAAAAATCACAATATTGTAGTTATCCTCTAATTAAAATTTTATTCTGTAAAGCAATTATCCTTCAATTAAAAATAAGTAAATTTTTTTAAAAGAAAAAAATTTTTTTAAGCATTGTGGTACAATCCTTAAGAAATAAGTCTGAACAAAAGGATGAAACTTCAGGAAGGGAGACTGGTCTATTCCACACCCAAAGGCAGACACAACTCTGCTTCCAGAGGGTGCTCAGTGTGTGCCTGAGGAATAGATCGGTAGCATTGCCCCGGGGAAGTTGTTCTCTGTAATTTTTCTGCAGGACTGGATGGAGGGCCGAGTTCCCCCTTGCCAGGCTCCCCCCAGTGTTCCCCTCCACTGCCCCTGAGGCCTCTTGTGGGGATAGAACTGTCCTTCGTGCGGTGAAGTGCATGGGGTCTGAAGGCAGCCTGCCTCTGCCATTTATGCACTTTCCAGCCACGACCATGTGACAAGTCAGTTTCCTCATCTGTAAAATGGGAGTAATAATAGCATCGCCTCTTGTCGAATTTTTGTGAGGACTCACAAAAATTTGATGTAGGAAAAGTGATCCCACATGTGGGATCTTAGTTCCCCGACCAGGGATTGAATTTGTGCACCCTGCATTGGAAGACAGAGAGTTAAGCCCTGAGGCACAAGGCAAGTTCCAGGAGCCTGGTTGTTAACAAGAATGAAAGAGTTCAGGACACTGGGGCTGCCAGGTAACTACATTCTCAAATAGACCCTCTATCGACCATCAAGGAAGATAACACCAGGGTGTGAGCTGATACTCCTGGCTACACAGCTCTCTCTAATCTTCACAGCAGCCCTGAGACTGAATGTTGTGCCCATTGTACAGGAGCAAAAACTGAGCTCAGAGGACCGAAGAAGCAGATTCCCAGGGTCCCACTGCGAAGCAGGGCTCTCCCAGGGCAATTCCAGCTTGTGAGTCCCTGCTTTCCAGACTTTGGGGAAGTCTGCACAAAATAGCGGGGGCAGGGTTGGGGGGAGCCCTAGAATTTACACTCCAGTGTGGGAGGCCAGACTTTTCTGAGAAACGTTTTCATTTACTAATGGATTTAATGAGTGTAGAACTTCCTGTTTTAAACAAACAAGTGATTAGCATTGACTACAGAAGTGAAAACGAATCCTAATGAATTGCTAATTAGCCTCCTCCTCTTCCTGGGGTCTTTAACTGGTAAATTCTCTCTGGCTACTGGAAGTTCTAGTCAATGGGACTGGAATTCATTCATTTTTCATTCATTCACCTCATATCTATTTCTTGAGGACCTACTGTGTGTCTCTGTGAACAAGGACAAGCAAGATCCTTCCTTACAGTCTGATTGCAAGACAGTCTATGAGGAAGACATCAACTAACCTCACAAATATATAATGACACACTTACAGGACAGGGATCTGGGCTGGTGTGCAACAAGAGGGCTTGTACTTGTCCTGGGGTGGGGGTGTCCCTCAGAGAAGGCTACCTAGAGGAAGGGATGTTTGAGCCAAGATTGAAAGACTAAGTAAGTCTTGACTACATGAAAGGGGACAGGAAAGAGTAGCAGAGTGCTTCAGACATCTCTAGAACAGCACATGCAAAGGTCGGTGGTGAGAGAGAACAGAGTGAGTCTGAGGAAAAGGAAGAGGCCAGCAGGAGGAGTGTGCAGGAGTGTGTGTGTGTGTGTGTGTGTGAGAGAGAGAGAGAGAGAGAGGGAGATGAGGCTGGGGTGAGGGATGTTGGTTCTCTCCTCTGTAGCATACAGGGCCCAGTGTCTAGCCCACATCCTTGTCTTACCATCTCAGTGTGCGCCCACTAACTTCCTGCTACACTGTGTTTGCATCTCTTTGCCTGAAGACTTTGCATAGATAAGGAGGGCCTTCTTAGCAGACCAGACGTCTTGGTATATTAACAGCTTGGGGGCAGCCTTCGGCCAATGACTGACAGAAGTTAATGTATAAAAGCCACAGGTCCCCCAGCCCTAGGGATGACTTTGAGGTCCATGCTCTGCGCTGGCTCCCAGAACTCCCTGGTAGGACAGAGCCCCACTCGCTCACAGTGGCTGCTTGCCTGACCACTCACACTTTCCCTTTCTCACTTTCCCACTCCCCTTCTGGTACTTTCTGGAATCACCTCCCCCAGTAAACTACTTACCCTTAAGCCTTTGTCCCTGGTGGTCCAGTGGTTGAGAGTCTGCCTAGCAATGCAGAGGACTTGGGTTCATGTATGCACTAATATAGGGTATTTGTTTATTTCTTTCTGACTTACTTCACTCTATATAACAGGTTCTAGGTTCATCCACCTCACTACAACCGACTCAGATTCGTTCCTTTCACATGTATTTATTTACATCTGAACTAATAAAATATTAAGTCCCCCAGTTGTACCAACCACATTGCAAGTGCTCTGTGGACACAGTGCATATATTGGAGAAGGTGACGGCACCCTATTCCAGTACTCTTGCCTGGAAAATCCCATGGATGGAGGAGCCTGGGAGGCTGCAGTCCATGAGGTCGCTAAGAGTCGGACACAACTGAGTGACTTCAGTTTCACGTTTCACTTTCATGCATTGGAGAAGGAAATGGCAACCCACTCCAGTGTTCTTGCCTGGAGAATCCCAGGGACAGGGGAGCCTGGAGGGCTGCCGTCTATGGGGTCGCACAGAGTTGGACACGACTGAAGCAACTTAGCAGCAGTGCATATATACGGAATCTAGAGAAATGGCACACAGGAGCCTATTTGCAGGGCAGGGACAGAGACACAGATGTGGAGAATGGACTCGTGGACACAGTGGGGGCAGGAGACGGGGGAACAAACTGAGAGAGTGGCATTGACATATGTACGCCATGATGTGTGAAATAGACAGCTAGTGGGAAGCTGCTGCATGACACCGGGAGCTCAGCCCTGTGCTCTGTGACGACCTAGATGGGTGGGATCGGGTAGGGGGTGGGAGGGAGGCTCAAGAGGGATGGGGATGTACATATACATATAGCTGATTCACATTGTACAGCAGAAACGAATACAGCAATGTAAAGCAATTATCCTCCTATTAAAAATAAATAAATAAAATATTATGAAAAAATATGTGTGGCTAATGGCTATTATATTGGACACACAGCTCTGGGATATGCCCTACTGTCTGTAGGCTGCTGTTTCCTGGACATCAAGTCTGATGGATTATGGGAGGGACAGCCAAGTGGACCCAGCTCTCTGCACCCAGCTCTGCCAGTGGGCCCATTAGAGATTCCTCAGGTAGGCCACCAGAAGGCAGCCACTCAGGTCCCAGGGTGGTCAACAGTGTGGGTCTGTCTACAGATGCCATTATTAACTCCCCCTTCTCTGAATGGACCACCCTTCAGCTGCTCCTCACCCCACTCTCATCCCCTGTAGCTGGAGCAGAAAACCTTGAGGGAGAAGCTACCGTGGCTGATATGTTGGTAGTGGGTGGGAGTTTGGAAGTGCTGAGTGAGACACCTCCTTACCCACCAGCCTGGCTTCCTTTTGTGTAGTGAATTAAAAGGTTCTCTTTGATTTTGAGGAATAATTGTATTTTTCTACTAAGATAGTATATTAAACTCAGAGTGCCTAGAGTTCAGGACAGAGGCAGGCTCAGAGTAGGGCCTTCTAGAAGTCATCAATAATTAACCTCCCCTTCTTCTAAACAAAAGAACCCTGCTATTTATCTAGGCACACAGCTGGTCAGAATAAAGGTCACCCTTTCCCATCTCCTTTGAGCCAGATGTGGCCATGTGACTATGATAGAGAAGCAGAAATGATCTTCAACTTCAAGCAAGCATACTTAAAGAAAGGCTGTGTGCCCCTCTCTCCCTTTTCCCCCTTCCTCCTGGCTGAAATGCAGACCCAGTGTTGGGAGGTGGAGTGGCCGTCTTGGGCTATGAAGAGATATCTGGCCAAAGGGACGGTAGGTCCCACAGTAATTAGAAATGCCAACTAGTTCAAAACAAGGGTCTTGTGATATTTAGGGAAGGAGAAAACAGGGCTCCAAAACACTTCCTTTGTTTAAATGAGATACAGTCCAAACTTTGACCCAACCCTTAAAAGCTGTCAGTGCCTGTCAGGGACAGATCTTTGTTCATCAATTCATTTATCGAGTGCATGCCATGGACCTCGAGACCTGTGCGAGGCACTGGGGACACAGCAGGGCGCTGAAAGTCTGGGCCCTCACAGAGCCTTCATTACCATTCCTGACATTTTATAGCTCGGGGTAGTGTTTTTACAGTCACCTACAGTGAAGATGGCATTGAGTTCACGCTTTAAAAATAACCTGCTCCTCAATCAGAATGCTCATATATTGCAGATGGGAATGCAAAATGGTGTAGCCACTTTGAAAAACAGTTTGGAAGTTTCCAGACATACACTTACTTTGCTGCCTAGCAATCACATTCAGGTATTTACCCAAAAGAAGTGAAAATGTGTCCACACAAAGATTTGTGTATGAATGTCCATGGCAGATTTATATATAATGGCTCCAGCCAGAAACAACCCAAATGTCCATCAATAGGAAGTGGATAAGCAAATGGTGATATATCCATACAACAGAATACTACTCAACAGTAGAAACAAATGAAGTAGTAGCATACACAACCTGGATAAATCTCAAAATCACTGCTTTGTGGGACTAGCCAACCACAAAAGAGAATATACTGTCTGATTCAATTTATACGAAATTCTAGGAAAGGGAAAACCAATGTATAGAAAGTAGATGACTGGTTACCTGGGGCTGCAGTTTGGAGAAGGGGATTGATAGCAAAGGGGTACAAAAGAAGTTTTGGGGTTCATGAAATTATTCTTGATTATATACTGTATATGTTTATCATATAATGGTGACTTTATGACTGTATCAAGTTATACACTTTAAATGGATGCTTTTATTCTATTAATACATTAGTCATATATACCTCAATAAAACTGACATAAGAAATATTTTTAAATTTTTATTTATTTTACTTCCTGTCGGCTGTGCTGGGTCTCTGTTGCTGTGCGTGGGCTTTCTCTAGTTGCGACAACTCTCTAGTTGTGACAACTCTCTAGTTGCAGTGTGTGGGCTTCTCATTTCGGTGGCTTCTCTTGTTGTGGAGCACAGACTCTAGACTATGCACGCTTCAGTAATCGTGGCATGTGGGTTCAGTATTTGTGCATGGGCTGAGTTGCCTTGCACCGTGTGGGATCTTCCCAGACCAGGGATAGAACCCTGTCCTCTGTTTTGGCAGGCAGATTCTTAACCACTGGACCGCCAGGGAAGTCCTTGACAAAAGAGAATTCAACCATATTATCCATAAACTAGTGAGGAAAGATAACCTGTTTATATACTGCAGCAACAGATAAATTATATTTTTAAATAAATAAAATTACATAACCACATTCACAAAGATAAGGGAATAGACCTGCCAAGCCCTGGATCTGGAAACAGGCGGAAGTGATCAGGAATTCAAGACCAAAAGGATTCTTCAAGAAGTAGAGATAGCATATCAGACTCTTGCTTGAATCCATATCTTAGGTAATGAGGGGAACAGCCGGTCTGGCAATTAGAAACTGAACCATGCCACCTTGACTCATTAACTGTATCTGTGACATCTCTGATAGCACTGAAATCTGGGAATCCTAAGCTCCAGTAGGAAGCACAGTTTGAGACTAGATGGGGATTTAGACAAATGCAGAGAGAGAAAATGAGCATAAAGATTCCTCTTCAAAACAAGCTTGCAAACCAAAATTCTAAAGCACTTGAAGTAAACCAACAACCGACAAACTCAACTCTTAAGAGATGAATTTGCTCATGAAAAGTGCCAGTAAGTAAAGCAATCTGAAAAATCCATTAAAGGTTTAGGATCCTAACAAAGGTAAGTGTTAGTTGCTCAGTCATGTCCAAGTCTTTGTGACACCATGGATTGTACCCTGCCAGGCTCCTCTGTTCGTGGAATTCTCCAGGCAAGAATACTGAAGTGGGTTGCCATTTCCTTCTCCAGGAGATCTTCCTGACCCAGGGCCCAAACCCAGGTCTCCTGTATTGCAGGCAGATTCTTTACTGAGCCACTGGGGAAGCCCCCAACAAAGGTAAAGGAATGAATAACATGTAAAAACATGTTACAAAACAAAGACAAACAATTAACTGCTAATGTGAAAAAGAAACAATTAGAAATCCTAGAAATGAAAAGTATCATTATTGAAGTGAATTCAAATGGGATACATTCTAAATAAAACACAGTTGAAGCCACAATTAGTATATCAAAAGATGCGTGCATGAGTCCTCAGTTGCATCCAACTCGTGCAACCCCATAGACTGTAGCCTGCCAGGCTTCTCTCTCCGTGGATCTTTCCAGGCAAGAATACTGGAGAGGGTTGCCATTTCCACCTCCAGGGGATCTTCCCGACCCAGAAATCAAACCCTCATCTCCTGCGCTGCAGGCAGATTCTTTACCACTGAGCCACCTGGGAAACCCTAGGTTTGAAAGATATTCCTGAGTAATTCACCCAGAAAGCAGCACAGAGAGATAAAGAAGTGGAAAATAGAAAAGCATATTTAAGACATAGTGAGCACATAGAAAGAGTCCAACATATGTGTAACAGAAACTCTAGAAGGATAGAATGCAAAGGTATAATGGAGATATAACATTTAAGAGATGGTGACTAGAATATTTCAGAATCAAAACAAAAGTCCTCAGATGAAAAACACTTACCGTGTGCTAAATAGAATGGCTAAAAATCTCAGGAATTCCCTGATGGTCCAGTGGGTTAGCACTGGATGCTTTCACCACAGGAGCCTGGATTCAATCCCTAGTCAAAGAACTAAGGTCCTGCAAGCTTCACAGTGTGACTGCCCCCTTCAGCCCCAAAGAATCTCAACCAGAACCATCGTAATTGTAGAGTAGAATGTCAAAGACAAAGAGAAAAATCTTAAGATTTAAGAGAATAAAGACAAAGTGCCTACAAAGGAAACCCAGTTGAGCTCACAGCAGATTTCTCATCAACAGCAATAGATGACAGAAACAGAGAAATAATATCCAGATCATGCAGAGGGTAAAATTGGATCAGCCTATCTCGATACACAGCCAGATGAACACTGAAAAAGGAAATCAAATTACAGATCTTTTCGTAGATTGAGAGTTTACCACCTGTACTCTTACCACCTGTACCACCTGAGTATTAAAGCATGTACTTCAGCAGAAGGGAAAGTGAAAGAAGGAAAACATTAAGTGCAGAAATTGGTCAAGTATACTGGTGAATCTAAATAATTTCTGATACTATAATTTCTGTGATGAACAGTGGAACTAACATTCTAACGAGGATGATGCAATGGGGGATAATTCAGCTCATAGTTAGATGGTGTTAGAGGGGTTGTCTTGTCAAGAGGAAAATAAAGATACTGAAAAACTTTATATTAACGCTGTTAGGAAAATATATACTTAAGGATGTTAAAAAATTAAATCAGGGATTTCCTTGGTGGTCCAGTGGTTGAAAATTCACCTCCCAATGCAGGGGACGTGGGTTCAATTCCTGCTCAGGGAACTAAGATCCCACATGCTGTGGGGCAACTAAACCCCCACACCACAACTAGAGAAGCCCTCACACCACAACAAAAGATCTGCATGCGTCAAGGAAGATCCCACGTGCTGCAACTAAGACCCGACACAGCCAAAACACAAATATAAATAAATATTAAAAAAAAAATTTGAAATAGTAAAAGAAATGTGATACACAGCTTTCAAATCAGTGAGGAAGATAAAGGATGGAGTGCTAAAGAATGCTATCCATCAAAATTCAAAAAAGAAGAAAAACATTAAAGTAACCCTATGCGTTCCCCTCCCCCAAAAGTGTCATGTTAACAGAAAACACACACAAAAATACACTGAAAATAAGATGGTAGAAAATAAGTCTAAATAAGTCAGTAATCACAATAAATGTAAGTGGATTAAACTTATCTATTAAAGACAGAGACCATGAGATTTTTAAAAGAATCAAAATCCAGCATCAGCTTTGTATAAGAGATATACCTAAGACAATGACACAGAAATATCCCAAAAGAAACAGATATCACAGGCAAATAGTAACCAAGAAAACTCATCTAAGAATGCTAATATCAGCAAAATAGAATATAATGCAAAAAAGGACTCCTAGGGATAAACTGTGGAGAAGGCGATGGCACCCCACTCCAGTACTCTTGCCTGGAAAATCCTGTGGATGGAGGAGCCTAGTAGGCTACAGTCCATGGGGTCGCTCAGAGTCGGACAGGACTGAGCGACTTCACTTTCACTTTTCACCTTCATGCATTGGAGAAGGAAATGGCAACCCACTCCAGTATTCTTGCCTAGAGAATCCCAGGGACAGGGGAGCCTGGTGGGCTGCTGTCTATGGGGTCGCACAGAGTTGGACACGACTGAAGTGACTCAGCAGTAGCAGGGATAAACTGAGTCATGATATTTATGATAAAATGAAGAATCCCATCAAGAAAGTGAAAACTCATGGACTTTTCCTAGCATTTCAAGGGAGTCCTTTTGCCACTACACTTATTCGAGGATTCATTGTTCATTAAACTAAATCTGCACACAGGCCTAAGTCCCTTAATGTAAAAAAGGGTGAGGCATGAGGACAAAGGAGATTGAAAAGTAATGTCGCTTACTAAATTATTAAGTATACAGCTCTGGGCTAAATCAACATAACTGCAAGTAGAACAATAAAGGCCCAGCACATCCTAAATCACTTGTGGTACATTTGCATATTAAATTGGAACATTTATGTAGCTGAAGCCTAGAAAAATGGCCTTTATTTAAATGTGCCCACAGTTAACACTTTCAGAAACCAAACTCATATGGCTCCAAATGCAACTCAGCAAACCTCCTTCTCTTTGTGAGAAGTGAGGGCAGTCAAAGGGTTGAGTTATAGGTGAAGGAGATATTGGAGGCTCAAGAAACCTGGGGCATTTGACAAAAATCACATTTGATGACCATGTAGACAAGAAAGAGAAATGAGCTAGATGAGGCACAATTAGGTAAATTTGTCTTGGGCCCCAAAGGGCAGCTGATTAATTGGTGCTGTTAAGCAGGAGGAGAGTTCTTAATTGTAGAGTTCTATAACCCAGCCTCAAATACTAGGTCCCTCATTTATTTACCAGCTAGGTGATCTCAGGAATTGTTTTTCTTTATTTCTCTGAGCACCAGTTACCCCAAAAGAAATAGCTGCCCATTTCAAGGGTTGTCGTGAGAATTAAATAACTCCTTAAAGCATTTGGCATACAATAGGCATTTGACAAAGAATAGGGAGAGAGTTTAGGAGCCAGACAGTAAAGAATTTGCCTGCAATGCAGGAGATGCAGGTTCAATCCTTGGGTTGGGAAGATCCTCTGGAGAAGGAAATGGCAATCCACTCCAGTATTCTTGCCTGGAGAATCCCATGGACAGAGGATCCTGGCAGGCTACAGTTCATGGGGTTGCAAAGATTCGGACATAACTGAGCGGCTAATACTCACTTTTACTTTAGGAGTCAGATGAATGATACAAGTTTCAGAGTTCTGGTGACACAGAGTTCAACAGTATGAAAAAGCAGTTTGTAATTTGAGCTGCAATAATAGGAGTGTGCTATTGGTATTGAGGGAGATACTAGCTCTGCTCTGTTAGCACTAACTAGATCCCACTTTGAGTAGCAGTTTCACTTTTGAAAGCCATGTTTTTACAGCAAACTAGATCAGTGGTTCTCAAACTGTGGTCCCCAAGTCCAACAGCATCAGCATCATCTGGGAATTTTTTAGAAAATGCCAATTACTGGAATTCACTCCAGCCCTACTGAATCTGAAGCTCTGGGGGTGGAACCTAGAAATGTATGTTTTAGTAAGCTAATGTTCCCTGATGGGTCAGATGGTAAAAGAATCTGCCTGCAATGCAGGAGACCCGGGTTCATTTCCTGGGTTGGGAAGATCCCTTGGAGAAGCGAATGGCTACCCACTCCAGTATTCTTGCCTGGAGAATTCCATGGACAGAGGAGCCTGGTGGGGTATAGTCCATGGGGTAGCAAGGAGTTGGACTCGACTGAGCGACTAACAAACCTTAGCATGATTCCAACACATGCCAAAGTTTGAGAACCAGTGATCTGGATAGACATACCTGTTAGTGGTATATAAAGGTCTCAAAACTACGCACAAGTTCCGTTGAAGGACTTGAAGATGTTCAGCCTCAAGTAAAGAAGATCTGACCAGTCTAAAAATAGGGATCAGATGGAAGATCTGATCTTCCATGTTACCTCAGTGATGGTTAGGACCAAGTGTGGGAAACGCGGCAGAATAAAGAGAGCATGTAGATTAGAGAACGTGCCCTTATCTGCAGATAAAACGCAACTTGCACAACAGCTTGAATGAGAAGTGATTTATTGATCAGTAACAGGAGTCTAGAGGTTCCTATCTGGCTAATCCACTGGATCAAAGACCCAGTCTTCTCCCATAAGTCTTTTGCATCTCAAGTGTATCAGCTGCTCTCCACATGGCTGTCCAGTGGTGGGATATATTCCCAGCTTACATGCTCAGACACTAAGTAGCAGAGGAAGAAAGTATGACTTCCCTGTGTCTCCTCTTAAGAAACCTTTCCGCAGAGGGACTTCCCTCTCCCTCCATCAGGTGGCCGCTTGCATCTCATTGTGAACGTGACATACCAGGTCACATGACCTTTCCTAAACTAGTCTCCAGCTCTAACTTTGGCATAGGCCAGAGTTAATCCACCTCTTCTGTGCCAAGGACCCCTTTGGTGAAGCCTAGGGACCCCTTTCCAGAATACTCTACTTAACCTCATAGAATAAAAATGACAGGATTACAAAAGAAATCAATTGTATTGAAATACAGTTTTCAAAATTATATTTTTAAAGTGATTTAAGAATTAAATTGCTTCTTTACTAGTGCACTAAATAACAAAATCTAGCAGCAAAATCTAATAACAACCATAATTTTTAAGTAGTGATGAAGGTAAACAATTTTCTGAGGTACCTGTAATAACTGTTTTGTGATACAAAAATATTTGTGATTTCCATTGGTGACAAAGTCACAAGTTACTGCTAATGATACTGCGGTTTGTTGCTTACATTTGTAATAGAAGGAAATGCTAAATTTCAGTTGGAGTTTAATGCAAAGAAAGACATCGTTTTTTTTCTTTTTTTCCCAGTGAAAGAGTGTGACTCTCAAGCATTCCATCCACAGACCCTTGACAAGAGAGGTCTGTGGACTCCACATTAAGAGCCTGTAGCTTGGATTAAGTAAGATTTGTATTCTGAGTCATGCTGTTGTTGTTGTTCAGTCGCTCAGTCGTGTCCAACTCTTTGCGACCCCATGGACTGCAGCACACCAGGCTTCCCTGTCCTTCACTATCTCCTGGAATTTGCTCAGAACTCATGTCCATTGAGTCGATGAAGCCATCCAACCAACTCATCCTCTGTCGCCCCTTTTCCTCCTGCCCTCATCTTTCCCAACTTCAGGGTTTTTTTCAGTGAGTTGGCTCTTCGCATCAGGTGGCCAAAGTACTGGAGCTTCAGCTTCAGCATCAGTCCTTCCAGCGAATATTCAGGGTTGATTTCCTTTAGCCTTGATTGGTTTGATCTTGTTGCTGTCCAAAGGATTCTCAAGAGTCTTCTTCAGCACCATAATTTGAAAGCATCAATTCTTCAGTGCTCAGCTTTCTTTATGGTCCAACTCCAACATCCATACATGACTACTGGAAAAACCATAGCGTTGAGTATACGGACCTTTGTCGGCAAAATGATGTCTCTACTTTTTACTGAGTCTGGGAATGGCTAAGTCTTTACTGAGACAAGTGGCTTCAAAGGAGTGTGAATATCTGCACTAAATCAGGAAGAGGGACTTCCCTGGTGGTCCAGGGGTTAAGAATCTGCCTTCCAATGCGGGGGACGTGGGTTCAATCCCTGGTTGGGGAACTAAGATCCCACATGCTGCAGAACAACTAAGCCCCACACTGCGACTACTGAGCCCAAGTGGCAACTAGAGAAGCTTCCATGTCTCAGTGAAGATCCGACACAGCCAAATAAATAGATAAACAGTTTAGAAAATGAAAAATAAACTAAATCAGGACTAACAAGCAAAGAAAAGAAGTGAGAGTGGGAAGAGGGTGGGAGAGTAACGTAGAGGAGGAGTGAGTGTGAACCTTTCTCCAGGGTCTGCTCCATGTAGAGTCAGCAAGGGCTTCTTCTGGAAGTATAATACTGGAGGAAGAAATGTCAAGGGGACTCAGACATACTAGGATAGCTGTCAACCTTGACATCTTACATTCGCCTCATTTTATTTACTTTTGTTTCTTGGTCAGTTTTCTTTACATGTTTGTATGTATTTCAAGGTACAGCTATTCAGCCCCCCGGAATATATCCCTTTTATCCCAATCCTTAGAAGTGACCACAGCTCTCAGCTCAGTGGATATCTTTTCAGACCACTTGCTATGCACACGTGATATCCCAACCCTTACAAATTTTCATTTATTTATTTCTGGCTACACTGGGTCTTCACTGAGGCCCTCAGGCTTTCTCTAGTTGCAGTGCGCAGGCTTCTTAACTCCGCGCACTTCTTAAGTTAACTTCTTAACTCTTAACGGGCTCTAGGCCCGTGGGCTTCAGTACTTGCAGCGTGTGGGCTCAGTAGCTGTGGCGCATGGGCTTAGTCGCTCTGTGGGATGTGGAATATTTTGGGGGGCAGGCAGAAAAATCCATTCGTTTTTAAGTAGTCTTTATAAAAGCAGACAAAAGAAGTCCTAGACAAAATGAGAGGATATTACCAGGGAGAGCAGTATTTTTTTATCATTATTTTTTAAAGCTTTTTTGATGTGGACCATTTTTAAGCTCTTTGTTGAACTTGTTACAATATTGTTTCTGTTTTATGTTTTGGTTTTTGGGCAGAGAGGCATGTGGGATCTGGGATTTTAGCTCCTCCACGAGGGAACCAACCCGCACCCTCTGCATTGGAAGGTGAAGCCCTAACCACTGGACCATCAGGGAAGTCTTGGCGGGGAGTGTTGAGATACTATAGGAAGATGTTGTCATAAAATGTAAGTTCTGGTCATGTTAATTTATAAATTTTCCTGATCCAACTAAAATAACAATCAAATTCTTTTTAACTAGACAAGTTGATTCTAAAGTTCACATGGAAAAGCAAAGAAGAATCCATGGAAGTTCTAGAAACAAAAATTAAACAAAAAGGGAAGTAGGAAACAGGCTTAGAATATATCAAAATATGTTATAAAGCCATAATAATTGAAACAGTAAAGTATTGACCCATGAATGAGGCCAGGGGGTAGAAAAGAAAGTTGTGAAACGGTCCAGATATATGATAATGATGGCACTTCAAATTAGTGGAGGAAAAATAGTGTTGAGATAAGTGATAGACATCTAGAGGAAAATAAAACGGGAACCTTACCTCATACTTTGAAGCAATTTGAATTCCTGAAGGGTAAAATTTACATTCATAGACATGAAACAATACAGAAATGACAAAATAATGCTTCATAGATATAAAGATTAATAGACTAATCTTATTAATAGATTGATACAGATTAACAAATATAAGGTACTTAGCAAATTTTTGAAAAATTTAGTTGGGAGAAAAGAACAGCAAAAACAAAGCCAAAAGACAAATAAATAAAGACTGACAAAAATATTTGCCAATCATTGCACAAAGAACTCCTGCAAATCAATAGTATGACAACCAAGAAAAAAAAAATAGAAAAATGGGCAAGGATTATGAACTGTTTGTTCACAGAAAGGGAATACAAATGGTTCTTAAGCAAAAAGATGCTCAGTTTCACTCATAAGGAAAATGAAAATTTAAACCACCACGAGATCCTATTTTAGCCAACAGACTGATCAGGATCAAAATATTTGATAAAAGTGTTGGTGACATGGGGGGAATCAGGAAATAGGGCCTCTCTCTCACGTATACAGCTTGTGGGTGTGTAAGCTGGCCCAGCTTCTGCGGAGATCAATTTTGTAATATTTACCAAAATTAAAAATGCAGAAACTCTTTGAATCAGCAATTCTAACTTCTAAATATTTATCCTACAGATATATTTGCATATGGATGCACAGATTTATACTCTGGGAAATTCACAATAAACATTGTTTATGATAGCACAAGATTGAAAGCAACCTCAATGTTCCATGCTAGGGGACTGACTACATAAATCATGGTTCATCCACATAATGGGCTATTCTACAGCCAATAAAAAACCCATGTGGAACCATCATGAAGGTAGATTGTTAGGTGGAAAAAGCAAGATTCAGACCTGTGTATATCACATTATATCATTCAAGTATTTTAACACACACACATGCACACAAATGTAACTGGAAGGAGAGTAAGAAATTCCTAATGGGGAGACTTCCTTGGTGGTTCAGTGGTTTAGAATCTGCCTTCCAAAGCAGGGGACTCGGGTTCAGTCCCTGATCAGAGAACTAAGATCCCACATGCCTAGGGGCAACTGAGCCCATGCGCTGAAACTAGAGAAGCCCGTGAATCGCAACAAAGAGCCCAAGCAATGAAAGATCCCACGTGCCACAACTGAGATCCCACTCAGTTAAATAAACAAATATTTTCTTTAAAAAGAGCTTCCTCATAATGGTAATTGTTTCCAGGAAGAATTGGGAAATGGTGGATAAGTGGAAATAGAATGTAATTCTCTATAAATACTCTTGAATTTTAACATTCATATCATGTGCCCTTATTACTTATTCCAAAAAAAGTTTTTTTTAAGATAGTCAAGGTGGCTTGGGGGGAGCAATTTGAAAGAATATCTGGTGCTAGCAATTTCATGTTTAAGGATTTCCCACACACTCTGAAATACCCTGAGAGTGCCACGCTGTTCGCAGAGCCATACTCAGGTGATCATTACCTGTAATAGTAAATCATTAGAAATAACTTAGATGCCCATCAGGAGGAGAGTGGTCAGGGTAACTGTGGTACATCCTCTGTTGAAATACTCTCCAGCGAGCAGCAAAAATGAGATAGGTCTGTATGTGGCATGCGGTTAAGTGAAACAAACACCGACCCTTATAAAAAAAAATGTATTATTTTTTTAAGTTATACATGTTTGTTTCTTTAAAGAATCACATAGCACATTACTTCTCCAACTATACTCCTCTGGCCACCTCCATCAGAATCCTGTTGGATGAGGACTTCCCCGGTGGTCCAGTGGTTAAGAATCTGCCTGCCAGCGCAGGGGACTCCAGTTTGATCCTTTGATCCCTGGTCCAGGAAGATCCCACATGCTGCAGGACAGCTAAGCCCCTGCACCACAACTACTGAGCCTGTGCTCTGGAGCCTGTGAACCGCAACTACGGAAGCTTGTGCTCCATAAGAGAAGCCACGACGATGAGAAGCCCCTGTACCACCCCTGGAGAAAGCAGCACCCATCAACGAAGACCCAGCACAGCCAAAAATAAATAACCCCTCCAAAATTTCTGTTGGACATACTTATTCCTGGACTCCACTCTAGAGTTACTCAGCCCCAATCCTGGATGGTTCACAAGCTCCCGTGACTCAGATGGCCCTGGGTTTAGGTGATGTGTGGGCCCCAAGAGGGCAGG
Organism: Bos taurus; assembly: GCF_002263795.3. NCBI lineage: Eukaryota > Metazoa > Chordata > Mammalia > Artiodactyla > Bovidae > Bos > Bos taurus. Next base: position 66,842,753 of record NC_037340.1, on the reverse strand, counting down.
GCACCTCGCCCATTCTCAGGGTCCCTAACAGGGCTCATGAGTTCCTTCCTCCTCCCCCTGGACCAGGCCTCCAGCATCCCTGCCCAACGCTAGTCTTCACTGAACTGCTCGGATGATTCTGCGAGGTCCCTGGCTGTCTGCTTAGCTGATCTCACAGCCAGCACTTACTAGGGGCTCAGAGGGCAGTCAGTCCTGCCCTGTGCTGGGAGGGTCCAATCCCTGACTGAAACTCACTGAACTCTCTCTAATCCTTCTGAAATGGGGCATCCGTGCCTCCCACTCTGAATCCTGGGGTGAAGGAGCAAGAACTGGGGTGGGGGTGCAGAGGCCTGATACTTTGCTGTCAGTTTCTCCCATTCCCACCCAGCAGGGAGCAGAAAGGGAAGTTCTGAAGTAGAGTTGACAGGGGAGCCCTGAGAGGGTCTGCCCCTGAGGGCAGCTGGGCAGGCAGGATGCGTGGGGACTGGGCCAGGATTCAGGGCCTCGGAGACCGAGGGAGCTGGGCCAGGGCTAGAGTCGCCCAGGAGCATGAGGGGGCACTAACCATCGAGGTGGGTGCCATGGGTCTGAAGGTCAAGAGGGGTCTGGAGTTCTGAGTTTACAACAAGCACCCGCCCCGGGCTACTCTTCTACTAGGGAGCAACTAACTTTGGGTTGCGAGGGGAAGTTTCTGAGCATTCAGGACAGGGCCTGGGGACCCCCTATAAGAACTTCTCTCTCCAGACTTCCCTAGTGGCCCAGTGGTTAAGAATCCCCCTGCCAAAGCAGTCCCTGGTGCGGGAAGATTCCACAGGCCACCACAACTACTGAGTCCACGTGCCCTGGAGTTAGTGTTCCACAAGAGCAGCCACTGCAGTGAGCAGCGTATGCACTGCAACTGGAGAGTAGCCCCCACTCGCTGCAACTAGAGAAAGCGCGTGAGCAGCAGCAAAGACCCAGCACGGCAGGGGAAAAACAAAGAACTTCCCTCTCTCAGGGCTGCTGTTTCTCTGCTACCACCCCATCCCCCACCCGAGTACCGTAGGCTGCCACTCTCAGCTCTGCTCTGAGGTCAGCATGATTTGGCTGTGGCTTCTACATAAAAAATCACGGCAATATCAACAGAAGCCAGAATTTTCCAAGTGCCTCCCAAGTGTCTGTTGTGGGCACGTGGGTGCTTTGCTATCGTTAAGAGGATCCCATTTCCCTTACAATTCACCCCTGTAAAGTGAAAAGTGAAAGTGAAAGTCACTCAGTTGTGTCCAACTCTTTGCGACCCCATAGACTATACAGTCCAGGGAATTCTCCAGGCCAGAATACTGGAGTGGGTAGCCGTTCCCTTCTCTAGGAGATCTTCCCAACCCAGGGATCAAACCCAGGCCTCCCGCATTGCAGGCAGATTTTTTACTAGCTGAGTCACATAGGAAGCCCATACAAATTGTTATGATGATTTACATTGTATATGATTTTCTGTGCTGTGCTGTGCTTAGTCGCTCAGTTGTGTCCAACTCTTTGTGACCCCATGGCCTGTAGCCTGCCAGGCTCCTCTGTCCATGGGGATTCTCCAGGCAAGAATACTGGAGTGGGTTGCCATTCCCTCCTCCATGGGGTCTTCCCAACCCAGAGATCAAACCCAGGTCTCCTGCATTGCAGGCAGATTCTTTACCATCTGAGCCACAAGGGGTGATATTAAAATTTCATTTTTTTTATTTACAGAGGTGTGTGTCCATCACCCCAAATAATTCCATTACCCCAAAAAAGAATCACATACCCAATCAGTCCCCACTCTCTTTTCACCCAGCCCGGGTGACCACCAGTCTGCTTTCTGTTTCTATAGACTTTCTATTCTAGATATTACATAGAAATGGAATCCTACAATATGTAGCTCTTTGTGTCTGGCTTCTTTCACTTAGAGTAACGTTTTGATTATCACTTAGAATAATCCATGGTGTAACACATATCAGTACTTGGTTCTTTCTTATTGCCAAATCTCAGTAATATTCCACTGTCTGGATACACCACATTCTATTCATCTATTCATCAGTTGATGGGTATTAAGGTTGTTTCCACTTTGGGGCTATTATTTATGAATGAATAAATAATATGAGTGAGTATTCATGCACAGGTTTTTGTGTGGACATATGTTTTCAGTTCTCTCGGGTACACACCTAGGTGTAGAATCGCTGGGTCATATGGTAACTCTATGTTTAACATTCTGAGAAACTTCCAGACTGTTTTCCCAAGGAGCTGCATCATTTTATCTTCCCACCAGCAGTGTATGAGGGTTCCAGTTTCTCCACAGCTTTGCCAATGTTTGTTATTCTGTCTTTTTTTATTAGGTGTTTTTATTTTTAGCTAATTAATTTTTGTGGCTATGCTGATCTTTTTTGAGGTGTACGGGCTCTTTGTTGCACCGTGTGGGCTTTCTCAAACTGCAGCACACAGGCTTCTCTGGTTGTGGCTCAGGCTTAGTCGCCCTGCACCATGTGGGATCTTAGTTCCCCCATCAGGGATCAAGCTTGCGTGCCTTGCATTGCAAAGCAAATTATTAACCACTAGACCACCAGGGAAGTCCTCTGTGTTTTTGATCCTTGCCATCTTAGCATATATCAAGTGGTACTTCATTATGATTTTCATATACATTTCCCTGGAAGTGTTCCCATTTTACAGAAAAGGAAACTGAGACTCAAAGAGGTGAAGAACCTTCCCCGGGGTCCTGAAACAGTCATGGGCAGAGGCAGGATTCTATCCCAGGCACTCTCTCTCCCCTGAGCTGTATTCCCAGAGGAGCAAGAAAACGCCCTCCCAGGAGGAGGGCACTCCCCTAAAGAGTGAGAGGGCTGTAGATGAGACACAGGCTCTTGGGAAGGTAAAAGGAGGTCCCGTGAAGCCTCAGGATTTCCTGTGGAAAAGTCCTCTCCTGGCGCAGTATAGGTGCTCAGGGCCTATGAGAATTGTTACCACGCTAGCACGAGCCTGTACCCCCTAGACCTTCCCAGAGGGACCTGGGCTTTTCAGGCCTGCCTTGCACTTGGAGATTTCTAGAAGGGACCATGTTCATTGACTGCTGGCCTGAAAGGACCATCGGTCACAGACCGTCCAGACCGGGGATCCTGTAACCAGTCCGAGCCCTGCTGGCTTCACAGCCTCATTGATACACATCCTCATCCAGCCCAGCCATCCGCCAGCCTGCTCTTCTCTGAACTTCAGCTTCCTCATCTCAAAACTGAGGATACGTGCCTCCCTTTGGGGCTGCTGTGGCGGTCAGCACAGTGCCTGGGGCACACTTAGTGCTCAGCCAACGTCAGTCATCATTCCAGCAGCTCCCAGACCCTGCCCTTGAGGAAGCTCACTCAGTCTGGCTGGCAGGGGAGCTCGGGGACAGGCAGATGCCCCAAGCTCCGTGTGGGTGATGCCAATGGTTTCTGTAGGGGCACAAAGCGGGTGCCATCTGGGCATGCTGGCTACAAAGGCTTGACTGATACACCCCCAGGCAGATTCTCAGCAGGACCGAAGTGGGCAGGACTCTTGGCTGGGATGAGCAAAGGGGAGTCCAGAGCCCAGGGCATGATGGAAGGAACAGTCAAGCTTGGCAAAACAGATTTCAATAGCTTAGCCTCTCTGAGCCCATTTCCTCAACTGTAATATGGGGGTGTTGATACCTGGGGAGAAAATGAGATCCCTAAAGGGATGCCTAAACCTCCCAACTGAGCAGTCCACGTGCTCACATGCAGGGCCATTAATTACAGTGCACCCAGATGGGACCACAGATTCTTGTCAACAGTATTAATGGATGCATAAATTGATAAGTTGTAGGATAGTCGAACGGTAATAAAAATGGACACATTACAGACACATGAAATAATCTAGGTGAATCTCACAAACATAGCAGTGTATGAAAGAACAGATAGGGTATAATTCCATGCGTATAAAGTTCTAAAAATGTAGACAAAACTCAACTATATTATTTAAGATGATATACATATAGGTAGTAACACTGTAAAAAAAAAAAAAAAAAAAGAACACTGAGAATGGGATTACCTTAAAAATTAGGGTGGTGGTTCCCTCTGGGAGAGAAGAGGGGGTAATCTGGAAGACACATGGGCAAGGCAGGGGGTTCTTTTCTGGGGTTGCCTGGTGAGCTGGTAACTCACCCTTACTTCATTTATAAGTTATTTATTCACAAAACAGTATAAACATGTTTTTTGTTCGCTTCTATATGGGTAATGATCTCAAAATCAGAATCATTCGAGCGCCTGGTAATTGGATTGGCGCTGGACGAGGGCTGGTTTTCTTTCTCCTTGAGCCCCCACTGGAGTTCGTTCTGTGCTTGGGGGGCCGAGAGCAGGCGTGAGAAGGGACTGAGTGAGGTGCGGTGTGGGCTGGCCTCCCCCCCCATCTCCCCCTCCCTGGCCGCACTGTTCCCAGACGTGAATGCCCCAGAAAGACTGCCCAGGGTTTTTTTTTTTTAAATCGCTTTATTCAGGTTGGCTGGTAGTCACGGACTGGATCATGTGTACAGGGTAACCCACACCCCCCCCAGGCAAAGCCTAGGCCTCTCCCACATCCCCCGCCTCCATCGCTGAGGGGTGGCCAGAGGTTCCAGCCAGTTCTGAGGGGGTGTGGGGCTCAGTAGAAATATTTACAAATCACCAAGGGGGTGGGTGCCCCCCTGCTCAGGAATTGTGAAAGGATTTGGTATGGGGGGGCCCTTGGCTCCCAACAGCGCCAGGCCCTTGAAGGGGGGTTCGGCATGGGTCCTGGGAGGGGGCTGGGATGGTAGGAGCTGGCAGAGGGGGCTCCTGCAGAGCCTCGAAGACCCTCCAAAGGGTCCCGCTGGTGCAAGACTCTGCCTGGGGCCAAGGGGTCAGAAGGGAAAGGCCCCCCTTCTGACTTGCCATGTGAAGGGGCAGATCCAGGGTCCCCCGCCTCCCTGGTGGGTGGGACAAGGGGCTGATTCTTAGTGGGAGGAGACTGAACATGACTGGAGGCGGTGGGAGCAGTCTCCCTGTCCTCCCAGGGCCCCTGTGAGCCACTTGGCCAAGGGGTCACGGCTCTCCTGGGGGGCTCTGTGCCTCACTCCTTCACCAGAGGCCCTGGTTCTGCTCAGAAGATTCAAGTCCACATTTGGGAGAGGTCACCGTTCCACGCCCCCGGGGTCCAAGCAGGGGATGGGAGGAAGGAGGGAGAATAAGGCTGGGAGGCCCCCGGCTTGGGACGGGATGGGAGACAAGCAAGCAAAGCGAAACACTGGACTCAACCGAAGCTGGTGACAGACGGGGGCGGCTCGGTCCCGGCCTGGTGCCCCAGCCCAGCGTTCCGGGGCGGCTGTCCCCTGGGTGCCCCGGGCCACCTTCTCCGAGCCAGGTCGTGGCGGGGGTCTGAAGGGGGAGGGTTGGGCGGGGCTTACATGCTGAGCTGAGGGGTGGTGGGCGCAGGGCCGAGGAGGGGGCCACGGGCCGTCTCGGGGATGGGGAGGAGCTGGACCCGGGCAGCCCCGGCCCCGGCGGTCCAGCGGCTCCTCGCACACTCGATATAGCCAGAGGGGCGCAGGGCAGGCCGGCGGCGAGCTGGGCATCAGTCTAGACGCTGCAGGCCTCCTCGTCCACCGAGCGCTTCCGCAGCTCCTTGCCGGGCTTGGGGGGCGGCGGGGCGGGCGCGGCAGGTGGGGCCTCGGGCAGGTGCAGGACGGAGTTCTCCCCCGGCTGCACCCGCAGGTAGGCCTTGACCTTGTGGTGCCGGGCCTTGCCGTCGCTGAAGTCGATGACACGGCACTCGTAGGTGCCTTCGTCCGTGGGCTTCACGCGCGACAGGCGCAACTTGTGGGAGATGTTGCTGCCCACTACCTTGACCACCTGGGGGCGACACAGAGACAGTAACCTTGGCCACTGGAATCCAGGGCCCGCTCCGCGGGTGGGGCCCCAGGGACACTCCCATCAAGGCTTGCGGAATTCAACAGCAGAAAAGCAAAGCAACTTAAGTGTCCATCAACAGATCACATGAACAGGTGCTGGTCAGTTCATTCAGTGGAATATTGCATAGCAGTGAAAAACCATAAGCTAGAACTAGCCGTATTAGAGCTCAGGGATACATGGGGTGAAAAGATCTCATTGCAAAACTCTTGCCCTATGATGTCATTTCTGCAAAGAAAGGCACGAAAACACTCTACACTGGTTTTGGTGACTTGTGTGCAGGCAAGTTTGAAAACAGACACCAGGGAATACAGTGTGGCCTCAAAGCTATGGTTGTTTCTGAAGCAGAGCCCAGGGAAGGGCTGGGGTAGACTGCAAAGTGAATTCTTAGCCTTATTTGTCAAAATAAAATAAAGGCTGATCACAAATATATCAGGATGCCAATAATAGCTCACTCCAGTGGAGGTGGGGTGCAGGAGGAGCAAGACTGTGATATTTGTCTTCATATTTTGGCTTTTTGCTCATTTACTTATTGGATGGGGTTTTAAAATTTTTACTTAAAATTGAAATATAGTTTATATACAATAAGGCACACACAGCTTAATGAAATTTCACGTGTATGCTGGGTGTGACCACCATCCAGAGCAAGGCATGGGACGTTTACAGCCTTCTGGAGTGCAGCCTAGTGGCCCCTCCTTGTCAATTCTCACCCCCTTAGGTTACCTAGTACTCTGATTTTTATCACCCTAGACTAGTTTCCCCTGTTCTTGAACTCATTTGTATGTGTCTTCTTTCACACAACATACTATCAGTGAGATTCCTTCATGTTGCCTGGCTCAATTTGTTCCTTTTTATTGCAGTGTAGTATTTCATCACATGGATATATCGCAATCTGTTTATCCAGCCATCTGTTGATGGACATGTGGGTAGCTTTCAGACTAGAGCTCTTCTTAATAAATCTGCCACAACTATAAAGCTGCTGTGAATTTTTTCAATGAAGAGGGAAAAGGCAGTTGGACAGTCATATGAGATACATCACTGGGGAAGCTAGATGAGGACAGGGGACTCTGTGATCTCTTTGTAACTTTCTCTGAGTCTGCAATTCAAAATAAAAAGCTGAAATAAAAGCGAAGTTTGGCCTATAAATTGGGGGTGTTGTAAAAGGGGGCTTCCATCCTTCTTGTCCCCTTCTTCCTTAGAGCCAAAAGAAGCCCCTCCTACAGCCCCCACTCAATCTAGACAGAACAGGGGAAAACAGTCCCTAATAGCCAGCTGCGACCCCCTGCTCAGTGATGTCATTACTAGCTGGCACTGCAGGCTTGCCAGGGCCAGGATGGAGCTGAGTGAGCTTCAGACTGGTGGCCTCAGTCCGGAGCCCAACTGGTCCTTCTCTCCTGGGGGGGTGGTGATGAGGACAGATACCCAGTCTGCCTGTTCTTGCCACAACCCATATTCTGTAGGAGGACACCCTTGCTGATCACCCTTGTAGTGAGGAGGCCAGGGTGAGAAAGAGGACGGTATCTGAGGTGATGTGTTCACCATGCAGCTGGGCCCTCACACACGTGACTTCTAATCATCCTATTAATTGGCTCTGGCTTCTCTGGTTCCTTCCTCCTGGATTCCAGGCTCTTTCTGACCTCACAGCCTTTGCTGGTCTCTCTGCCAGGATGCTGTCTCCCATCACCTCCTTGACTCCCATTCATTCTCACACATCACCTCCTCCAAGAAGCCCTCCATCACATCCTCCTGTCTATTTCTTTCCTAACACTCATCACAACTGGAGAACCAAATATTTGTCTGTTTACTTGATTTTTGTTTTTCTGACTAAACTATAAACTCCACAAGGGCAGGAATGATATCTATCTTTTCCATCTCAGTGACCACTCCAGAGCCTGGTACCCTGTAAATAATAATAATGAAAAAAGAAAATGTATAAGTGTTTAAATGGACTTACTCTAGTCCCTCCTTTCTCCAAATGAAGTGGTACCCAGATATCATGCTTGTTAATTTTGGGTCACATATATATGATCATATCCACTTTACAGATGGTGAAGCTAAGCCTCTGAAAGATGTGGCTTTCCCATGGGCATCAAGTCAGTGAACCCAGGTTGCCTTTGCACACTCTAACCCTTCAAAGGTGTGATGGGCCCACAGAGGGTCACCCAGAGGTAGCAGGGCCACAGGGCATGTCCCAGGCTCCGGAAGGGAAGACAGCAGTGGGCAGCTGCTAGGAGCCTGGCTCACCCTCTCTTATTCTGACCTTCCTGGCTGGTCATCATCCCCCACAAAGCAAGAGTACATGGGTTTATGGCACAGCAGGAGGCAGGAGGTGGGACAGAGGCAGAACTGCCCACTTCCCTGTAGAGCAAGCAGTGAGAGATTCTTCCAGTTGGCCCCCTGGGTGTGGGACACCCCCTCCTCCAAGGTACTGGGGCAGGGCCCAGCTGGAGGCCATCAGCCCTGCTGGTTCCATCACCTCTGACCAAGGGCACAGAGAGGTCCTGGGGCCCTGCCACGCTCTCAGGCGAGTTAGGAGATGCCGTTGCAAATGCACAGCGGGGAGTGAATTACCTCAACATCTGTTTCCCTCACGGATATTAATTATCCTTCATTTGTCAACCCTACAAGGCGCTAATGGAGTAATAATGTGAAGCGCTGGGAGGAGCGCTGGGGAGGGAGCACCATGCATGGCCCATCCCTCTGCCCACACTTTCCCTTCCCTGGACCGGAAGCCCTGGTCACTGGCTCCCTCCTACCCCGTCACCCCTGTGTGTGACCTCCCCGACCCAGGGAGGAGAAGGGAGACAAGGAGAACAGCAAACAGTGCTGGGAGGCTGGATCTGACACTGACCTGTCCCGAGCACCCTGGCCTCAGTTTTCTTGGGCTGGATTCATCCTTTCATTCGACAAGACCATGAGCGAGACCCACTCCGAGCCAGGCGCTGGGGGATACAGCTGCGAGCCAGCCAGACCCCTGCAACTCCCACCTAGGCTCCAGATCTAAGGGAGAACCCAGACCTCACATCCGTAACCAAGCACCCAGGGGAGCCGGCTTACACCAGAACGACGGGAGAGGACACACATCAGTCCTGGGGATCTGCATCTGTAAGCACCACCCAGAGAAAGCAAATAATAAAAACAGTAACAACAGTTAACAGCAGAGCTGGTAGCTAATATTTATGGAGCGCTTGATCCCTGGGAGATGATGTGCTAGAGTCTACACTTTATTTAAATCCCATAATAAATAACCCCAAGATGTAGGCACTACTGGGATACCAAGATATAGGCACATTGGGATACCCATTGTAAGGGTCAGGAAACAGGGCTCAGAGAGGTAAGGTGACTTGCCCAAGGCCACCCAGCTGGTGACAAGAACCAGGTCCTAATCATATCCCTGGGGATTCTCCCAGGACCAGTAAACAAGTCTGTCTTTCCACCCGCCCTTCCTTGTCTTTCCCTAGGCCTCCAGCCTTCCATGTCTTCGGGCAGCCTGGCCCCTTCCTCAGAAGCATCTCTTAAGTGAGAGAGCCATCATCTTACCCAGGCTTCATGGGGATGGTGGAGCAGCCTGTTGGATTTCAACATTCACAGACTGGGCAGAAAAATCCTGCAGCCCAGCCCCCCAGCATGGGGCTGTGAGGCAGAGAGACCCCCACGTGGAGGCCTGGCTGTAAATCATAATCGCCTCGGCCTTGGCCACGGGCATCGACAGGCCTTAGCAGTGCAATTAAGCACCTAATTATGCTGAAAGAGACAAGGTGGCCAGTCCACACCATGAACAAGCTCAGCCTCCTTCTTGCCTGCCCACGGCCCAGGCCTCGCTGGACACGGCAGGAGCCCACAGACCATCAGGTGGGTGGGCTGGGATCCTTCTCCCGAGCTGTACCAGGAAAAGTGGATGATGGCAAATTAATCCATGGTGCCAGACCTTTCCTCCATGTGTCCTCAGCCTAAGAGTGACGTGGTAACCCTGAGAAGGTGCCGGGTAGGGAGCAGAGGGTCAGGAGGTCCTTTCCCCAGGCCGGGCTCTGAGCTCTGCCACTCCTGAGCTTTCATCAGGAACACCCAGCCAATTCACCAGTGCCCAGCTGGTAAAGAATCCGCCTGCAATGCAGGAGACCTGGGTTCGATCCCTGGGTTGGAAAGATCCCCTGGAGAAGGGAATGACTACTCATTCCAGTATTCTGGCCTGGAGAATTCCATGGACTGTATAGTCCATGGAGTCTCAAAGAGTCAGACACGACGGAGCAACTCTCACTTTCACTTTGGCAAGGCCAGACACCAACTCAGAGTCTCCCCAAATCTGGGCCCCAGAAGGCCTCACCCATTGCAGCCAGACCCTCCCAAGTCATGACCCCCATATCTCCCTTCACACGGGCACAATCTGTCTCTGAATCCCACTGATCTTCCTGCTAAACAACACTGGTCCTTCCTTTCTCTCCGGAACCCAGATCCCCACACACTGGCCAGGGCAATATCCCAGCCTCCCCCAGGGTCTCTCCAAAGTGCTTTGCTGCTAAGTCATGTCACTTGTGTCCGACTCTGTGCAACCCCATAGATGGCAGCCCACCAGGCTGCCCCGTCCCTGGGATTCTCCAGGCAAGAACACTGAAGTGGGTTGCCATTTCCTTCTCCAGTGCATGAAAGTGAAAAGTGAAAGTGAAGTAGCTCAGTCATGTCCGACTCAGCGACCCCATGGACTGAAGCCTACCAGGCTCCTCCATCCATGGGATTTTCCAGGCAAGAATACTGGAGTGGGCTGCCATTGCCTTCTTTGGCTCCTTCCAATCCATCCCCCTAAGACAGTCAGACATATCTTTCCAAAATGGCTCCAACTTAGAACCCTTCCTGTGGTGGCTCCCCATAGTGGCTGCTGGGGGAATCCTCTCCTTTCCCTCACCCACCAACCTCCAGCAGTTCCTCCAGCACACACACACACACACACACACACACACACACACACTCAGAGAAGTTCCCTCTACTCCAAGTCAACCCCCCTACACTCCAGTGCTCACTTCAAAGAACACCTCCTCCAGGAAGCCCTCCAGACCCCTCAGACTAGGTCAGGTCCTCTGTGACTGGCTGCACTCCTTCTTATTTTGATAGTCACAGCTGTAATTTTACTTTTTATCATGTGTGATGGTTGAGTTATCATCCATTTGCCACACCGGCTGGGAGTACCCTGAGAGTGGGGACTGGGTGTGTGTGACCATGGCCTTCACAGAGTAATCTTTGGGGCCTCAGCCAAAGGCCAGCTGCTCTGTGCCTATTTCAAGGGATTCCCAAGATGCATGGAGTGATTTCGACTCCACATGAATCTTGCTTCCCTTTCAGACTGCAGAATTCCATGCCCTTTGTATACCATGGATCACTGCAGGAATTTTCAAGGAAATATAGAAATGTCTTCTACAGAAAATAAAGTCGTAGTACACCATGACCCACTGCTTGGCCTGTTAATCCTTCATGAAGAATGCAGAGCTCGTGTGCTGCTCTCGTCCCCAGCCCCCACTCCCTGCATCAGAAACCATGCAGTATTCATGCATGTATCACATGTATGGGGTGGGCAGGCAAGGCAGGCAGGGGCTTGATCTGACAAATACTGCTGCCTCCTTTTAACCATTTATGCAGATTTGGGGGCCCAGAGTTGGGAGGTGCTGTTTGCTTTCCACAGTTTTTCAAAAATCCAATTAGGTCCCAACAGTTAAAAATCAGGGGCTTCCCTTTGCATTACAGGGGACACTGGTTCGATCTCTGGTCCGGGAAGATCCTACATGCTGTGGGGGCTGCAGCGTGCTTTCTGAGGCCTCTTTGGCTGCCGCTTGGCTTGTAGGGCTTGGCTGGAGAGGAGGCAGGGCTTAGGCTAGCAGGGCAGGAGCACAAGGCCACATGTATACTGGGACCCAGGCTGCCCATGGCTGTTTTGGACTGAAACAGGTTACATGAATCTACAGCACAAACAACTGCAGTTAGACCAAAGAAGGGACTAACAGTAACAAAGGCAGGTGAGCCTCCTGGGAAAGGGATGCATGTGGAGAATTTCACCTTATTTTCAAATTCAGCAGTTGGGGGCCATCTCTACTTACAAAATTGTTAGTTAAGGGGAAATTAATTCCAAAACACAGCACTTCAGTGAACTCAAAAGAAAGACTTCCAGAACCTGAAAGTGGACACAGGCAGAATTTATCTGAGCCCCAGGAATGAGGTCCTGATGAGGGAATCCTCAGCATATACAAGCTCCCAAGCGAGATAATTTTTAAGGCCAGGGGATCCTTCCCCAGGCCTCAAGTTAAATGAGATAAATCACATTGTAAAGTACTCATCATGGTTCCTGACATATGGCAAGCACTCAATAAATGTTAGCTGCCTTGTTATTATTGTTATCAATGCTATTATTACAGGTGCCTGTAATTTAAACGATCTCCTTATGAGATTCTGAGCTCTTTTCATTCCCTCTCCTGTTTTCTGCAAAGCTGGGCCTCCTTTCCCTGCTCCACACCCCTCCACCCCCAATTCTGGGAATAGGAATCATGTGATTTGAAAATTCATATTAAGTTTCCACTCTAGTAACCATTGTCATTTACACGGCCGAATCCAGAGGACTTTACAGTTTCCATGGCGCTGTTCATATATTTGTTAGACAGCAGTGAGTGGGGGAAGAGAGGCCCAGGGAGGGGCAAAGCTGGACGAGGACTCGAGTGGCCCTGGGACATTTGGCGCTGGCCCCACGTGTCCTCCCTGCTCTACCCCTGCACTCAGCGCTGCCGCATCTCAACCTCCCCAGGGCCACTATGGTGAACCCAAGGGGTTACCGCACCCACGATGGAGCCCTGCCTCCACCAAACCCCCGGAGACTCATTTTACTTCCTACTCTGAACCTGGGGCCCCCAAGGTGCTGACGCTGCCCAGCCAGAAGACTGAGCTGTTTGTCTTCCACAGTTTTTCAAAAATCAAATTAGGTCCCAAGAGTTAAAAAATCAGGGACTTCCCTGGTGGTTCAGTGGTTAAGAATCCACCTTGCAATGCAGGGGACTCGGGTTCAGTCCCTGATCCGGGAAGATCCCATATGTCTCAGAGCAAGTAAGTCTGTGTGCCACAACTGCTGAGCAGAGCGCATTCTCTGCACCAAGAGAAGCCACCACAATGAGAAGCAAGTAGGGAGTAGCCCCGCTCACCGCAACTAAAGAAAGCCCGCATGCAGCAACGAAGACCTAGCACAGCCAAAAATAAAATAAATTTTTTTAAAAATTGGGAGATACTTCCTGGAATTTCGGAGTTTTAGGTGACATGGGACTCTGGGACCAGCACTCCTGCATGGCTCATCTGGCTCCTGCAGGCACAAGGCCTTCGTTCCCAGGCCCCACCTTCCCACATGACCCCTGTACACATACACGCACAGGCACGATGAGTATGGTGTTGGCATGTCCGTGTATCAAAATCTGTGTCTGGCTTTGTGCTGCCATTGGCCTGGGTGTGTGTTTGTGTGTGTGTGGCAGTCACTTGGTAAATATTTATTGGGCGCTGACTACCTGCCAGGCACGGTGCCAGGCTCCAGAAATCAGGCAGGCGCAGTCCCAGCCACACTGTCTTCAGGGAAGACAGGCCTGAAATGTCTTCAGGCAAAAGACAGACAAAAAAAGACAGACAAAAATGTAGCCAGCAAGGAGAAGGAAGGGGCGCCGGCTGAGTCCCAGGGTCCAGGGAGGCTTGATGAGCTGAGTTCTGAAGGAAGAGAAAGGAACTGTTTTCTAGGCCAAGGGACTGGCCTGTGTAAATGTCAGAAGGTAGGAAGGAATGCGAGGCTGGGAGGCAGCCAGGGTTGGGAGGGACAGGGGAACCAGGTCCAACAGATGAGATGGCCCAGAGGGTGAGCAGAGTGAGCTGCACAGAATCTTGAAGGCCATGGAGAAATCTGAGCCTTCTCTCAGGCTGCAGGAACCTAGGGTGTGCTGCTGCTCACAGATGTCCGCTAACTGTGCGTCCATGTACTTAAGAACTATCACAGGAAAGATGCTCTCTGCACATGGAAATGGGTCTGTGTTTGTCTGGGAATCTCCTAACCAGAGCCCCAGCTGGTGCAGGAATCGCCAGGGATTGGGGTGGGGGTGGGCATTGCACAATCATGCTGAGTACATTTATTTTATTTAACTAATTAGCATCTTTGCATGCCCCTCACGTGGGGCCCAGCAGCCTTGAATTCTAATCCTCTAAGTCAATTAGATTATTTTCTCCTTTGTGTTAGATGCTTCTTAAACCCCAAGCAAAATCATCAGTGAGAGAGTTGCCATGAACAGGGTATATTAATGTACACAGAGGTCTCCACCTGGCCAGGCTTAACTGATGGGTGTTTGGACAAGAAACAAGATGTTACACATGGGCGTGCCATTGGCAGAGGATGAGGGTAAGGGGCCAGGGTCGGTGGGCCAGCAGCCACCCTGAGCCAGAAATGATTTACATTTTACCAGCTCAGAAAGGGCCTGAGGGTAGATAGCACAAACGATGCTTTGAAGGCCTTTCTTCTGTCATCTGCCCATCTCCTGTCTGAGCCTCCGTGGGAGCCTCCCTCCCAACCTCCCGGCCTCTGTTCTGCCACCTCCAGGGCCTGGCATGACACCTCACGCCTCCTGGTGCCCACTCTTTACACTGTGAATTCTGCTGTAGGTGATCCTCTGTGTCTAAGTGGCCTTGGGGCCCTGAGCTCCCCAACAAGTCCTTGATGGGCTTGGGAAGGAGCAGCAGAAAAGAGTGAATCTGGAGGTCACTCCCACCAACATGCATCCATACCCCTGTGGGCACCTGCATCTTCTGGGCATGTGTCCAGTTGACTCCCAGCCTCCTGCCAGGCTGATTGCATGCCCCATGCACAAACCCAACCTGGTCCCATGGCCACACGTATCACCAGGTCAGTCCCCTCTCCTCAGCCTCTTCCAGACTCTGCTTGGGGCGCCCTTCTCTATAAAAACTGGCACTCCCTGAGTCCCCTGGGTGCCCTACCTCATGGGGCTCCAGTGTAGCCTGGAGACAAAAGCTCAATGTGGCTCAGCCAAGTCATGACCTCCAGCAAGGCTTTGACCCCTCTAAGCCTCAGCTGCCCCATCTGTAAAATGGGCAAAAGCTTGCCCTTTCCTCGAGAGATGGAGCAATGATGAAAATGAGTCAATGCATTAGAAGGCCCGGCCAGCCCTGAAACCCTTCGGCTGTAGATCCTCTGTCCCGCCTCACGTCCGGAGCCAGATGACCCAAGTGACCGTGAGATGCCGCAGCCGTCATTTGTGATGGGCCGAAAAAAGCCGACTCAGTCTCATTAGTTCCTCGTTGGCTTCCCAAATAAAAAATGCTGCTGAGACAGGCACGAAGCATCAGGCATGCAGAGCCTTGGCCCCGACAGGAGAGAATGCATCTTCTCTCCCCCATCATTTGTTTGTGCCTGTCATTCAATGAACTTGAAAAATCTCTGGCTTTTAAAAAACAGCTGGGCCAATTTTTTCCCCTTCTTTTTTTCTTTTTTCCTTCTCCTCCATCTTCTTGCCAAAGCTCCCTGCTGAACTAGACCAATTTTTTTTTTTTTAAATTACAGCTGTGTCCTCCATTAGAGCCCTTGTAAGAAGTCATTATCAAAACTCACACTTATTTTGGTGGCGTCCTTCCCTGCGTCTTCCTGCTGAGATGCTTTTAGCTGTTGGGAGGGGGAGGGTAGAAAAAGCAGAGACAAGGCGTTAGCATCACGGGATGGGGATATGGGCCACAGCTAAGATTCTCGAGACAGCAGGTGATGCTCCAAGGACCGCGGGTCTGGAGGCGGGGCTGGGGGGGGTAGTCCTTCAGCTCTGTGTCCACTCAGGGATGGAGGTGAGTTAGAGCAAAGGAAGATAAAGGAGGTATCTGTAAAACTGACTGCACATGCGCTATGCATTCTGATATGGAGGGTACTTGGAGATACACAGGGAGGGTAGGTGTGAACAGGCAAGAATGTAATTCGGGTTTGGCGTGTCTGTAGGACTGTCTGTCTGCACACTTGCATCTCTCTCCATCTGTGGATGCGTCCTGTTTTCAGGTTTGTTTGCACAGATGCTGCCAGAGCCCTGCCCACATACTTTCCCCTGCAAACTAACCTCAGAGGCTTCCAACTGCAAAGCCCACAACTCTGTGCCTGAGAGCTTTCTCTGACCACTCGAGTCCTCTAAGCCAGTGTGCTGGGGAGTGGACACCTCCGGGAGCCAGATGATTTTAATATGTATTTGTGAATATGTTAGAAGCCATTTCATGAAACATGCAAGAATGTGTGAGCATGCCTGTGTGTGCATATAAGAGTGTGTCATGTATGTGTTCATATGTGAACAGGTGAGCAGACACATATGTGTTTGCATAATACCTATATACACACAAGCGTAAGAATGAGAGTGTCTTAGTTTGCTCCCCCAGAAGCAGACCTTGAGACAAAGATTCAAGTGCAAATGATTTATTTGGGAGGTGATGCCAGGAAACACCAGGAGGTGAGTGAGTGAGTGATACCAAAGAGCAAAGGAAGTTAAGGTTGGGTATGTCCTCAAGCCAGTTACCACCGTGGGCAACTGAACTTTCTCCCTCTGAGCACCTGGGGATGCTCTTCAGTTATCCCGACTGAAGGGCGAGGGAGCTGGGGTATTTACCCTCCAACTGCTGTCAGCCGTTGATGGAGCCCTTTCCCAGCCTGCCTTCCGTGCCGGCAGGCTCTGTGGTCCAGAGAAAACCCACAGGCAGTGTTGCAGGGACTGGCAGTGGGGCTGGTGGTGGTGATAGCGCTGGCCAGGCAGGTGGGCGGGGACACCAGTAGCATATGCCTCCACGGTGTGTGTGTGTGTGTGTGTGTGAGTGTGCACGTGTGCCGTGACTGGGCTGCCTCCTGTGTCCGCAGGTATGTGGAAGGGCATGCGTGCACGTGTGTGTGTGTGTGGGGTGGGGGGACCGAACTGGGCAAAGACTGCCCTGTATTTAGAGGGCTTGCAAGAATCCGCCTGCAACGCGGGGGACCTGGGTTTGATCCCTGGGTTGGAAAGATCCCCTGAAGAAGGGAAAGGTTCAGATCAGATCAGTCGCTCAGTCGTGTCCGACTCTTTGCGACCCCATGAATCGTAGCACACCAGGCCTTGGCCTGGAGTGTTCCATGGACCCCATAGTCCATGGTGTTGCAAAGAGTCAGACAGGACTGAGCAACTTTCACTTTCACTACAAAGCAAGTGCCCCCAGGGCTTGGAGAAGGTGAGTCAGGAGACGCGCCTTGCCCAGTAACCTGGAGCCAGCTTCCGTCCCTCTGGCCTCAGTTTCCCCACCTGTACCTGAAGGGCGGGACTCTGCTCCCTGCAGGGCCCTACCAGCTGCGCGCATCCCAAGTACATAGCCTCGCTCCGCTCCCTACTCCGACCCCCCCACCAAGCTTCCATTCCAGGAAGGGAGGGAGACTGCTGGGGGCTGCAGAGGACGAGCACAGCTGGAGCCCGAGCCCGTGCCCCTCAGAGACGATGAGAGGCAGAGACATACCCCCTCCCGGGGAGTGGGGGGGCCAGGATCCTCCCAGCCCCACTCGGATAAGGCTCTCCCGGGCGGTACCTGGTTCGAGGCCCACGCCTGCTTGTCCGTCCAGTCCCTGTGGCTCCGCACGTACCACCACTGGATCTCCAGCGAGTAGGAGGGGGAGCCGCTGCCGCGGAAGGAGCAGGCCATCTCCACGTCCTCGCCCGTCCGCGCCGTCATGTCGTGGGGCGTCTCTGTGAACAGGGCTGTGCGGAGACACCGGGGGAAGGGTAGCCAAGGGCTCAGGAAACCTCAGGGCCGGCGGCGGGGGCGGGCGGAGGGGAGGGGCGGGGGTGGGGCGGGGTGGTCTGGCTGCTGGTGGGGCGCTTGGACCAGCTCTGGGAGGCTGGGCAAGAGGGCTGGGCAGTGGAGGCAGGTGGCAAGACTTGGGGATGAAGGAGGAGGTCGGGGGGCCCCGAATGTCCCACAGAGGCCAGCCCTCGACCCCCGAGACCGCGGGCACCAGATTGTCTGGAGAGGGTAGTGACGGATCCGAGGAGGGCTTGGTTGGAAGGTGTGAGCAAGAAGGCCAGGAGGCCAGAAAGGAAGCTGCTGCTTTCATCAATTCTTCCCAATTTCTCTGCCTGCCCCGCCCTGGGGGGGTCTTCTCAATCCCAGGGCACAGCATTCAGCACTGTCTTTGAGAAACCAGACCAGACCTGAGCCTCCGCCTCAATCAAGGAACCTTGCCGGGGTCCCCTCTGCCCAGGTTGGAGGGCAGGCCACTCCCACCTCCCCTTGGTCTCCATTCTGTCCTGTGAACAGGCCTCACTTTGGTCTCCGCTGTTCCCAGTGCCTGAAGTGTGCTTCCCTTGGTGCCTCTTTGGCCAGGCAGGTCACTCAAAGCTCCGCTGAAACCTGGCCCCCTCAGAAAGACTGTCCCTGACCCACTGGGTCGGTTCCCCTCAACACCCTGGTCATGGTCACACACACCCGCTGGCTGCGGGTACTGCCTGTCGCAGCTGCAGGACAGCAGGGACCAGAGCTCCCTCACTACACATTTCCTGGCACCTGTGAGATGCCCCAAACAGGTGGTACAGTCTCCATCCTCTCAAGGCCCCCAGGGGACGGTGGGAGACCCAGGTGCCTCCCGTCACCCGCGCCCCCCACCCCAAGCCAGGTCCAGCTCCCCACCAAAGACGGAGCAGCGGTTCCCCAGGCCCAGCACGAGCCCCACCCTTCGGCCACCCCCACCACACTAGCAGATAAATGGGAAAACCAGTCCCCGCTCGGTGCAGCTCCCACCATATGTTCTGTCTCTTGTCTTTCCAAACAAATACTGTCCTGAGACGTAATTAGAATTCTTTCCTCTTCTCAGGACGGATTATCTCTCCCTGGAAAGATGCCTGGCAGCGGCAGGTCACCCAGGGAATGTTGCCTCCGTCGGTCCCCGCCACTCCAGGTCTGTTTTGCTGCTGCCAGGCGCCCCCACCCAGCAGGCAGACAAGCCCACCTTGCAGCCCCCGTGGTCCCTCCTGGCACTGCTCGCCTCGAAGCTGGAGGAAGACAGAGCCTGACTGGAAGCAGGGGTCCTGCTCTGGGGTCACCTGTTGCCACCCCGCTCCCATGATCCCAAGCACTTTGGGAGGGTCAGGATTGATAAAATCCTGCTGTTTCTGCTGTACACACAGGGTTTCCAAATGGAACTTGACTCCAGCAATGAGCCTGCAGGCTAAGAGAATGTCTGTGACATCCTTGACCTCCAAGGTCATGGGTTCAGGCTGCCCATGTTCTCTGAGGTTTGCGAGGGACTGACTGCTGTTGCGTAACAAAGCCAGTTTAATAAGAACGGAGATGTTGTTTGAGTTACTGAACACGTGTCAAGGGTGGTGTGTCAGCAACTGAGAGCTGGGACTGTCCTTGTTTCCAATGGGCAGGAAACACAATGGGCTCCTGGAGGAAGGTACTTGCCCACCCACCTTTGACCTCCAAGTGCCCCGGCCCCCCAAAAACTGTAGGGTCTCCCTTGCCTCCTTTGTTCTTTCCCTTATGCCCCCATTCAGTCTCTGGAGAGTTCCATGGGTTCTGTCTCCAGAACATCTCCTGAATCAAGCCCCTTCTCCCCGCTTGTACTGCCCCAGGCTGGGCCAGCCATCACAACCTCTCGCCCATGACAGCGGGGGAGCCACTGGCCTCCCTGCCACCACCCACCCTCCTCATTCATTTATTTTCAACACAGCAGCCAGAGGAAATTTGGCAAAACACCAATCAGTCCCTCTCTCTCTCAAATCTCCCATAACACCCTCTCCCTAAGACGAAAAACCAAAGCCTTTACAGTGGCTGACAAGCCTTCCGTGTTCAGCCAGTCCCCTGTGGAGGAAAAGCTTCTGTTTTTCCCCTTGCTCATTCCATTCCTGACACAGTGGCCTCCCTGCTGTTCCTTGGATGTTTAGCTGAGATCCTACCTCAGGACCTTTGCACTTGCTGTTCCCACTGCTTAGCACTCTCTTCACCCAGATTATCACTGGGCTCCTTCCTTCCCCTGCATCAGGGCTCTGCTGAAATGTCACCTCTTCAGTGAGGCCTGAGGCCTTCCCAGGTGGTGCTAGTGGTAAAGAACCTACCTGCCAATGCAGAAGACGTAAGAGATGAGGGTTCAATCCCTGGGTCAGGAAGATCCCCTGGAGAAGGAAATGGTAACCCACACGAGTATTCTTGCCTGGAGAATCCCATGGACAGTGGAGCCTGGAGGGCTACAGTCCATAGGGTCGCATGGAGTCAGACACGACTGAAGTGACTTAGCATAGCATGCACGTGCAGCGAGGTCTACCCTGACCACTTCACTTAAAGCTGCATCCCTGGGAATTTCCTGGTCCAGTGGTTAGGACTCAGTGCTTCCAGTGCCAGGGCCTGGATTTGATCCCTGTTCAGGGAAATAATATTCCACAAGCTGTGCAGTCAAAACAATTAATTAAAAATTTAAAAAAAGAAGAGAAATTGCAAAATACAATTTGCATTGAAAAAAAAAAAAAAGAAAACTGCATCTCTTGCCCCAACCCAGAGCTTTGAAACCCTCTTCCCTTCCAACATACTTTCAGTGCTGCTCACTAGAACTTCCTGCGATGAGGAAAATGGTCTGTATCTGAGCTAATACAGTGGCCACCAGCCACATGTGTCTGTTGAGCACCTGAGATATGACTAGTGTGAATAAGGGACTGAATTTTAAGTTTTACGTCATTTAAATTAATTTAACCTAAAATGTAAGCATTTCTGTGGTGGTCCAGGAGAATCGGCCTGCCAATACAGAGAACACGGGTTTGATCCTTGGTCAAGGAACTAAGATCTCATGTGCTGAGGGGCACCTAAGACCATGTGCCACAACCACTGAAGCCCACATGCCCTAGAGCCCATGCTCTTGCAAGAAGAGAAGCCACTGCAATGAGAAGCCTGTGCACCACAATCAGATAATAGACCCTGCTTGCTGCAACTAGAGAAAGTCTGTGAGAAGCAACAAAGACCCAGCACAGCCAAAAATAAATATTTTTAAAAAACTTAAATGCAGATGGCCACTTGTAGGGGGTTGTTGTCATCCAGTCACGAAGTCGTGTCCGACTCTTTGCAACCCTATGGACTGCAGCACGCCAGGCTTCCCCATCCTTCACCATCTCCTGGAGTCTGCTCAAACTCATGTCCATTAAATTGTAGATAACAGCTACTGTATTGGACAGCACAGCTAATACACTTATTTTATGTATGTTTATGGTCTGCTTTTTCTTCCAGGAGGTAGGGGTGGTGCCTGTCTGGTCTACTGATATATCCCCAGTTTCTAGAACAGTGCTTGGCACATAGTAGGTGCTCGCTAAATGCTGATGCCGACTCGCCAACTCAGGCAGGACTGAAGGGGGCCGCCGAGGACCTGAGCCACCAAGAGGACTGGGAGGTGCTCAGAGTGAGCCACTGGCCCCTGGCCCTGGGGACAGCCGGATTCTGCTTTGATCCACACCCCTACCTGCCCAGCACCTTTGCAGATGGGGGAAGGAGGAGAGTGGTGAGGCTCCCAGTTGGATCTGAGGTAACTGGCAGTGTGACCTTCCTGGCCAAGAGATAGTGGGAGCGACACTGCTGTTGTAACCCCCTCCAGCTGTCCCTGCCTGAGCCATGGGAATCTGAAAGTAACCACCATCTTCCCTCCTGCCCATGGAGAAAGGAGATCCAGAGCTACTGTGTGGAGAGGGGCTTGCTCCCCCCACCAGGAGCCACCCCCCGCCCCTCACCCAGGATCACAGAGCTAGGAAGGGCAGAGCCAGCCCTGGAACCAGGGCTGTATGACTCAGCCATGGCACTTCTCCTCCTAGGGCTGGGTGAGTCCGTCCCACAGGAGGATGGGAGATGGTATGGTGGGTCTCACGGGTGGAAGGAAGGGCAGCGATGGGTTTCCATCAGGGTGAAAGGAGGGGCTGGCCTCCATCTGCCTTCACTCAGCCTCCCCCTGCCCACAGGCCCCCCAACTGACTGAAAACCCTGACCTTGGTCCACCAGCTCTTCTTATTGATGCAGAAATCTGGCCCAGGGCTACTCAGCAGCCAGGGGTGGGAAAGGTCAGGCCCTCTCCAGCCCCACAACAGCCCCTCTCCCCCAACACGGATCCCAGTAATCATCCTCTAGAGGGTGCTGTCCAACAGACACAGAATGCGAGCCCCGTGCAAAGACAGAGGGAATTTTCAATTACCTGTCGCCATGTTTTTAAAGTAACCAAAAAAAAAAAAAAAAAAATTTAAGAGGTGAAATCAATTTTAATCATTTATTTTATTTAACCCAAGATATCAAAAAATTATTTCAACATGTATAAAATTATTCATGAGAAATTTTACATTCTTTTTTGTGCTAAGTCTTGGAAATCCACATGTATTTTACATGATTACAGCACATCTCAATTTAGGCCAGGCACCTTCCCAGTGGTCAGTTGTCATGTACGGCATCCTGGCAGGTGGGGACTCTGCCAGCCTCAGCTCCCCACTGCTCAGAGGTGGCGGCCCAGGCCCAGTGTAGGGCAGTAACCCTTCCAAAGT
Organism: Bos taurus; assembly: GCF_002263795.3. NCBI lineage: Eukaryota > Metazoa > Chordata > Mammalia > Artiodactyla > Bovidae > Bos > Bos taurus. Next base: position 66,820,306 of record NC_037340.1, on the reverse strand, counting down.
CACACAGTGGAGCCTGGGTTTGAACCCAGGCCAGGCTTCCCAGATGATGTTAGTGGTTAAGGAACCCGCCTGCCAATGCAGGAGATGCAAGACATGGGTTCAATCCCTGGGTCAGGAAGATTCCCTGGAGGAGGGCCTGGCAACCCACTCCAGTATTCTTGCCTGGAGAATCCCATGGATAGAGGAGCCTGGTGGGCTACAGTTCATGGAGTTGCATGGAGTCAGACATGACTGAAAAGACAGCACACACACACACACACATGCACTGTCTGACTCCCAAGGCTGTGCTCTTTCCCACATAACTCAAACTCTTTGGGGTGGTAGGACTCTTTCTTAAAAAGGAACAGTCCCCAGTGGCCAACCTTGTTCTGGAAAGTCCTGAGGAAGCGCTGTCCTGTGGGGAGTCTGTTTTATTCTGAGTGTAAAGGCCTAGGCTGGTATCGAGGAGGCGTTTCACCCAGCCTGAGGCAATCAAGGGAGGCTTCCCAGAGAAGGTGCTGCTCCCCACCACCCCCACCAGCCCCAGGTGGGCCAGGCAGTCCTGAGCCAAAGTGGGGAGGGGCCCTGGCTGGGAGGATGGAGGGAGAATCTGCTCTGAGAACTCCTGGGAGCCAGGAGAGTTGGCTGTAGGTGCGGCCACCAGCTCTCCCTCTCCACAGGGGGCTCTGGCCCCTCGCTCTTTCTCGCTGATCCCCTCAGACCCTGCCAGGAGCCACATGGTTGGGTGGGTTGAAGGAGGCCCCCTTAGGATCCCATTGGCTCCATCCTCTGTGATGAAGGGGGCAATGCATTCTCAGGACAAGTGGGGAAGCTGAGGCTCTAGGCGTTTGATGGCATATCTGAGTCCCCATATTCCAGAAGCAGCAACATGAGGGTTTGTTTGGGGCCCACCCCAGAGAACCCCCTTCCTGAAGGGAGAAACCACACACAGGTGAGTGCCAGGACCTGGAGCCGGGGAGAAGGGACTGAGCCTGTTTCTGCCGTCAGACTTGCTGTGTGACCTTGGGAAAATTCTCCCCCTCTCTGAGCCTCAGTTTACTCCTCTATACAGTAGGGTTAGTCCTCACAGTCTGAGACCCCCACCAGCTCAGACAAACCCAAGGGAGCCAGGCCCTGGGCACTGGGAAGGGGAGGCGTCCCTTCCACTTCGGGGAAGAGGAGGTGACCTGGCCCTTCAGCTGCGCCCTGAAGGAGGGGTGAATACCAATAAGCAGAGGTGGAGAAGGATAGTGTGAACCCAGAAGGGAGGAGGGGAAACCCACGGAGCTTTGTTTAAAAAATAATAATCACACCTTTTAAGGAGCATCTACTAGCTTGATGCTGACATTGTCTCTAACAGTTTCTAATCCACTCACTTCCATTTGACAGATGAGGAAAGTGAGGCTCAGAAAGGTGACATCATTTGTCCAAGATACATACACAGCTGGATTTTGAACTTAGGGTCTGATCATCAGGCGTGACCAAGACCCTGGGAGTCCATCAGCTCCCATCAGAATTTGATCTGAATTATCAGGTCAAGTTCAGCCACCAGATTCCACACTTCTGTGTCCCATTTGCACACCTCCAGAGACGGGGAGCTCAGCTCCTCCTGCCTCCACTGAAGGTGGGGACTCTAGTTGTCAAGAAGTTCTTGCTCCCTCTGCTAATTCTGTGATGAGGACTCAGCATCAGCACCAGAGACCAGAAGCTGAGCCACCTTAATTTTGATGATGACGATGATGATCTCTGACAAATATGGAGTGCTTGTTAGTATTCCATTATTTGTTAGAGATCATCGTCTCTAACAAGGCCCTCTGCCAAGCTCTTTAGGGAGGTGTGATCATTATCATCCCCATTTTTCAGATGGGGAAACTGAGGCTCAGAAGGGTTAAGTGACTTGACCAAGGCCCCAGAGTCAGTGGTTATGTATGAACCCAGCTCTGGAGGACTCAGGAGTGGCAGCCCATAACTTCTAGACCATGCTCTATAACCCTCTTCTTGGTCCCCTCACCCCACCACCTCCTTCCCTCTAGCCTCTCAGACCCCTCCCCAACCTCCACATCATCCTTGCTGAGTTTGGGACGTTCAAATCCTCTTTCCTCTTTGACTTCTTCCCACCCCTCCCTGTTCAGGTAACTCCTCCCAGCCAGGGAGCTGGTATAATTATAGATGTTTGAGAAGGATATGATTGTCCTCTCCAGCCCCAGGGCCCTGAGCAGGGCTGGGCTCGCTGGGAAGACAATTAAAACCGCTGTCCACAAATTAGGATTCAGCAGGAGAAGGAGAAAGGGGCTTGACTGAATGCAACATCTCCTTCCTTTCTGCTTTTAATTGGGGGAGCGATGTATTAATTAACCCCAGGCCTGGTTTATCGGGCATCATCTGCAGGAAATAGTTTGTGGCCACAGCCGGAGTCACTAACTTTGGCTCCTGGAAAAGGCAGGAGATGATTTGGAAGATCTCACCTGCCCTTCAAGAGTGGAACCCTGACCTCCTTCCTAACCTTTCAAGCCCTCGTTCAGTACAAACATCTAGCACTTGGCCTCTGGCATGGATCTGAATCCTGTTTCCTTGAGTCCCTAGCTGTGTGACCTGGACAAGCCCCTTTACCTCTCTGAGCTTCAGTTTCTTTAGCTGAAAAAAGGGAAGAATGAGAGGATAAAGAGAGAATTGCACAAGGCAACATACGCCTCATGCCTGGCACATAGTAGGTGCGCAAGAAAAAGCACTCCCTTCTCTCAGTTTCTAGCTCAAAATCCTACCATCTCCAGGAAGATGTTTAAAGATGCTTCCTTGTAGCTTCATCAGATTATGCAGTGGAGGCAAGATCTGTATTTCACTCACACCTGGACCATGACACCCCTCATCCATCAGTCCTCTACTCTCCTTCCAACATCCATGCCTGCCAAGCCAGGGAGATTCACGCAGGTCCCAAGGAGGCATGTTGACCCAGGCAACCCTAGCCTAGTCCCCACATCCCTCCATCTCTGAGCTCAGGTTCCTCATCCCAGACACTCTGGTCCAGCCCCAGGTCTCCCTCTGCCCAACCCTCTCTGCCTTTCCAGTCTTCAGGTTTCTGGACTAAGACTGCCTCTTCCAGGAAGCCTGCAGGGACTGGTCCCCAGCCCACGCATCAATCTTTGCTGGAGCTTGTATTCCCCCGGGAGACTGGTGGCAGGGGCAGCTCCTCATCAGGGGAACCAAGGCAGAGCTGGAGCTAAAGAGAGACGAAGCGGGCAGAGCAGAGAGAACCAGTGCGGCCCCTGGGGTCCTGAGGTCATCTCTGTCCCAGATCCAATCTCCTGCCAGGAAATACTGAGTCGATGCTTGCTTAAAACCTTATGAATGGATAAGCAGGATGCGGTCCCTCCATACAATGGAATATTATAGTCTTAAAAAAGGAGATTCTGACATCTGCTCCAACATGGAAAAACCCTGAGGACATTAGGCTAAGTGAAATAAGCCAGTCACAAGAAGATAAATACTGTATGATTCCACTTCCATGAGATTTCTAGAGTAGTCAGACTCATAGAGACAGAAAGCAGAATGGTGGCTGTTGGAGCTGGGGGAGGCAGGCTGGGAGCATCACTGTTTAACGGCTATAGAGTTTCACTTTGGGGTGATGAAACATTTACGTAAGTGGATAGTGGTGATGGTCACAGTAATCTGAATATATTTGATGCCACTGAGCTGTACACTTAGAAATAGTTGAAATGGTAAATTGTACATTATGACTATTTTACAATTGTTTAAAAAAAGCCCTACCACCTCCTGTGGCTTCCCAGCTCTGCCACAATGGTTTTCATCAAAAAAAATTTCCCTGCGCTTGTGTCTAGAAGACTCCCCCTGCCCCCGTATCCATGGGAGCCTCTCACTTCTTTCGTCTTTGCTCCAATGTCACCTCTTGTATCGTCCCTGGCCTCTTCTCCCTCATATTTTTCCTTACTGCTTACTAATATATTATATTCTCACTTAGCGTCTCTCGTGTACTGTCCCTCTTCCACTCAGGGTGTAAGCCCCTCAAAGGCAGGAGATTTGGGTCTGTTTTGTTTACTGCTGCACCCTGCCAGCTAGAATGATGCCAGACACATAGTAGGTGTTCAACGAATACTCTGCTCTCACACAGAACATATGCAGCAGCTCTGGTGAAAGACCAAGAAAGGATCCCATCCTCCCCGCCCTGGAGGATGAGCAGGGCGCTCCCAGAGGTATTGATGCTTGGGATGCCCCATTGAGAAACCGCCAGCTCTCAGGGTCAAAGTCAGACCCCCAGGTTGAGCATCCGAAGCCTCTAGCTCTGGCCCCGCCCAGAACCCAGTTCAGCCCCTCCTGCCCTTGGGCCATGTGTGCATATCTCCCTCAGGGCCCAACCTTGCATGGTTCCTGGAATCCCTGCTCATAAGTGGCCCTCTGCCTGGAGACGCCCCCTCCCCCTGGGCTAGGGCAGAAGCCCTCCTTGATGCTCCCGATGGTCTCCGAGTCCTCCATTTGCTGCCCCACTGGCCTGTGTTACATGGCAGGTATTAATCAGGGTGTCTGTGTCTCCCCCAAACTGGAAGCTCCCCCAGGGCAGGGCTCCGTATTGGCCAGGATAGAGGAGGCGCACAGATGGTACTGCTGGGCATGTACTGAATGAAGTGAGAAAGGAAGGTTAGACAGAAACTTCAGAGACTTAAGTTAGAAACTTGCAAGAAAAAAACGAGACGTAGACATCATCCATTCATTCATTCATCCCGTCATCCACCCGCCCAACATTTACTGGGCATCTACTATGTGCCAGATTAGTGTTTGGGGGGACAGCACCCACGAGCGCAGATGTATGGACACAGGCAGGGAGGTCCTGAGTTGGGCCCCCCCAGACCCACCCTACCTCCCACTGGCCCTCACGACCACCAATGCCCAAGCCCAGTCTGGCCCACTGGGTCCAGCCAAGGGGCTTCCCAGAAAATTGACAAGCTGGAGGCTCTCCATGATGACGCATCAAGTTGTCATGTGAAATGTGACCAAGAGTGAACAGGCCAATAAAGAAAGGCTGAAGCTCCAAGAAGGGCCCTCAGCTCGCCTGCCCTTGAGGCCCAAGGACCAGTGCCATCAACCTTGTGGGGTGACCTTCTGACTGGAGGCCCACTAGGAACCAGAAAGTTGAGATGCGTTTTCCCAGTAATCCTCACACCGACCCGCTGGGCAGGGGTCACTGTCTCTTTATTACAAGTGGGGAAACTGAGGCTCAGATAACCTGGGGGCTATTGGGGACAGTCCCCTGCCCCGGTGTTGAAGGGAACCCCTTGATGTGGCAGACACTCTAAACAGGACCCTACTTCATCCTCCCAGAGAAAAAGGAAAGAAAGAAAGATAGCACTAAGTCGTGTCCGACTCTTGCGATCCTATGAACTATACAGCCTGCCAGGCTCCTCTGTCCATGGGATTCTCCAGGCGAGTTGGTTGCCATTTCTTTCTCCAGGGGAACTTCCCAACCCAGGAATTGAACCCAGGTCTCCCACATTGCAAGCAGATACTTTACCGACTGACCTACTTGATGCTAGTCAGATTTCAATCCCAAGGCTGACTGTGGAATTTCCCAACCCAAATCTGAGTCCTCTCTCACCCGCTGTCCTCTTGCAGCTCTAGAAAGTGAGAGTCACTGGGGGCTATTTGCAGAAAGCCTGCTCGGTGACCAGCTTAGCAGAGTGCTGAGGCAGAAAGGGTGTGTGACATGGGGGTCAGAAAAGACCAGAGCCTCCTGAACTCCCTACTGGGAGGCAGAACAGGGAAAAGGACTGCAGAGGGAGTGTTGTTTGGGAAGCTCCATCTCACATGAGACTCTCACAGAGCTCTTGAAATCAGGGGATGTAAAATGTCCATAAGAGGAAAACCTAAAGAAGTGGGATGAAAAAGCCTCCAGGGAATAAGAAGCCTGGCAGGGGTGGGTGTGGGGTGTCTGCTCTGGGATGGGCCTGGGGTCGGGGGGCACCCAAGGGTTCCCTGTTTCCTCCTGGGCAGCCAGCCCCCCACCTTGGGCAGGTGGCCTGAAGCAAGAGGGGTCAAGGTCACAGAGCCTCTTTCATCTTGGAATGGACAGGTGTCCTCTTCTCAAGAAGTGAAGAGGAGGGTACTTCCCTGGTAGTCCAGTGGCTAAGAGTTCATGCTCCCAATGCAGGGGGCCTGGGTTCAATCCTTGCTCAGGGACTAGACCTCACATGCATCAACGAAAAGATCCTTAGTGCTGCAACTAAGACTCGGCACAACCAAAGGAATTGATAATAATAATTAAAAGAAGTGACAAGGAGTGCATTTTGTACGAAAGTCTGAGGAACTGAATGTGCCTTCTTGGGATGATAGGGGCCTGGGCATGTGGTAGGGACTCAAGTCCTCCTTGCAGAAGAAATGAGAGATCAGCTTTCACAGATGCCTACCCTGGGCCAGTCCCTGTGCTGGGCTTCCCAAGATGCCCAGGCCAGGCCCTGATCCTCAAGGGGCACACATTCTGCAGGAGCTACAGACACACAGACCAGTAACTATTGTTGGGACTGAGCAACTAGGGCTGGGACTGAGCCTGGATTGGCATGTACGGTTGTTCAGGGTGTGCACCATTCACAGAGCCAGAGACCCTAGTGCGCTGCAGAGACATGCGGAACACAAGGTGTGTGCAGAGGTTCTGGACGGAGGTGCACGTCCTCGGAGAGGAAAGGCTTCTGGGAAGAGGGGACAGGATTGGACTTGAACACTGATGGGATCTGCACAGCCAGGGTGCTCAGGGGCCAGAAAGGGCATAGGAAAGAGAGTTCTGCAAGCCCAGCCTTTTGGGGTCCACTTTACCATTTCTGCAGGTTCCCTGGACCACCTGCACTATTATTTACTTAATATTTATTTTCAAAGCATCTTTCTCTTTTTTACTTAAATAAATTCCACTTAAAAGGAGACTTTTATTACTGCCATAAATGGAAAATCAGCATCACTTGCCATAAAGAGAGGGTAACAGGAAAAATAAACACTATGAAAACCAAACAGCGTTCGTAAATTCTAGCCAGAGAAGGTTGCCTGCTGAAGGCTATGAGCCTCCGTCCCCATTTCCTCTCATTAACAGGGGAGATGGGTGAGAGATGGGTGTTAAATTCGAGCGGCATCAGGAAGAGACTTCCTTCTTGACCAGAAGGGCTTGGGATGCAGGTCCAGCTGACGTTGCCCATCGGTGGGCAGCTACCTCCACCACTGTCACCAGCTCTGGCTGTCTTGGCCACTGGCCCAGTCCCACGATTCATCTTTAGTTGGCACCTCCGAGATCTTGCTCGCTCTGGCCCATAGACCTGAAATCCCACTCACCTATATGGCACAGCATCCTGTCTGATTTGCCAGAAGGTTCCCTGTGTCTTGCATGTGGGGAGGACTGACATAAATTTCAGTAACGAGGAGGCCTGAATGCGTGCTCGTAGAATGAATGACCAAAGAAATGAATGGAGGGCTCCCTTCTGGCTGTACTGAGGCTTTGGAAGTGACTTTCTGAGGCATCAGTTTCCTTCCCATCCCTCCGCTGCCCCGACAAATGGGAAAAGAATATTACTTTTGTATTAAAACAAACATGAATATATTATGGCATGGAATACAGAACTCATGCATTTTGGATGAAACAGGAGACATCAAAGAAATGTTGCCCTTGGTGGGGAGCTGTTTACTCTCCGGCACGAGGCGAACCCCTTGTCAAGGACCTCCATCCCATCCAATCGGAGGCTGCCTTCATCTCTGCAGCCTCAGGCTCTTCAGACCATGCTCTGCGCACTGGAGGGCTGATGTGTTGGCAAAAGGGGCAGAGGACCCAGAGGAAAAAGAGGGACTGGGGGGCAGGTGAAGTCCAGGATTTACAGATGTAGATGCCTTTTCATCCATACAACAGAGCCCTTTTCACAAGTCCAAGCCCAGTGCAGGGCATGATCCATAATCCTCACAACAATCTTATGGTTTTTCACAGATAAAAAATCTAACACTCGGGGACAGAGGACTGTGTATCACAGGGTACAGATCCAGTAAATGGTAGGGCGAGGACGTGAACCCAAGTTCCAGGAAACACCAGAGCCTGTATTATTGTCACACAGCCCCCCTCCCTAGGATGTGGCTCCACTCTTTCTTGCTGTGTGATGCTGTGTAAGTTGCTTCACTTCTCTGGGCTTCGGTTCCCACGTGTGTCATTGGTTAAAGGCTTATTTTTGAGGATTACATGATCTGTGCAGGTGAAGAGTCTGTTTCGGTGTTCTGGACACAGTAGGGCCTCAACATCCACTCACTGCTGAGTTTTAGGGACACACTAGCACATTGACCTAAGTGGGGTCCCTGCCCAGCCCCAGCTGATTGCCCACCCAATAACAATTCAAACCGCTAACACTCAATGTGCCTCGGTTTCCCCATCTGTAAAATGGGGATAATAATAACAACCACTGCAGAGGCTGATGTATGGATCTTTTAAAATTAATTTTTCTTGTAGTTGCTAATGTGGTTAGTTTCTGCTATACAGCAAAGGGAATCAGCTGTTGTTTACATCTATGCCCTTGTTGTAAGGATTAAATCCATTAGTGTTTTTATAAAGTGAGTGTCTGACTCAAGTATGTGCTTATAAAAACGTTTCCTTTTTATTTATTTATTTAGTGGTAATTGAAGTGAAGTTCACATAACATAAAATTAACCATTTTAAAGTGTACAAGTCAAGGGCATTGAGTCCAGTCACCAAGTTGTGCGACCACCATGCCTATTTAGTCCCACGACATCTTCATCCTCCCACTAAGCAGTCACTCCCCCTCCTCCCAGGCCCTGGCAACCACCAATCTGCCTTCTGTCTCTACGGATTTGCCTATTCTGGATATTTCACATAAATGGAATAATAGAATATGTGGTTTTTGGGGACATGCTTTTTTTCACTCAGCATAATGTTTTTGAGGTTCGTCCATATTGTAGCATATTATCAGATTTCATTCCTTTTTACAGAGTTGTTTCTTTAATGAAATATCTCACAGAATCCCTAGCACATCCTGGGAAGCAGCCACTGTCACCCTCCTCTTCTTCAGATGAAGAAACTGAGGCACAGAGAGGGTGGGGACTTGCCCAGGCCCCCTGCCAGGCAGCCCCCATGCAGCAGGGCTGGCAGGCTAGGGGCGGGGTGCCTCCCAAGGCCACCAGCACATATTGAAGGAGACAGCCGTGGAATTACAAATCTGGGGAGATTTAAGGAGAGTGGAAATGTTCTGGCACTTGCAGGATTGTGGAAGTTGAGCAGGTTTCCCCAGTGGAATTCCCGCCTCCTCTTCCCACACATCTAGGCCACAGGGGATGAAAGGGCTTGAGAGGGAGAAACCAAGTGTGGGGACGTGCAGGGAGCCAGGGATGGGATGAAGGCTGACGGCTGTGCAGGTACCATTTCTTTTCATGCTCACCTGTACATCCTGCAAAGCTGGTGGGGTGAGCCACCCACTGCACTGATAGCTAGTGAGGCTCAGAGAGGTTGGCAGGGGAAGAGCGGCCAGGATTTGAGCTTGAGTGTCTGAGCTCAGAGTCCACGTGTGTACCCATCCTTAATGCTTGTCACAGATTGCAGGGGGTGTGGATGGAGGAAGCACAGGGAGGCTGCATCAGCCATAGAATGAGAGGTAACCCCAGAGCCCCAGAGAAAAGCTTCCGCAGATCCACCAAGAAGGGGAAAAAAAAGTCTGGAAGCACCCAGAGTGGAGTGAGAGAGGCCAGGACCAGAAAGGACAGAGCAAGAGAGCGGCAGAGATGGGAGCACCTGAAAGCCAGGTGCAGAGATCAATAGGAAGAGAGAAACTGAGGCAGCATGCCCAGGGACGCTTCGGAGCAGAGCTTCTGGGGATGCCCAGAAGGCAAGGGCAGAGAGCAGAGTGGCTATGCTGCCCCCTCCTCCACCCTCTCTCTGACAGGACCCAGTCAAACCCAGCTCCCCTTGGGACCCAGTTCCTGCCTCCAACCCAGTCCCTGCTACTCCTGCCCAACTGTGTCTGAGAAATCCAAGACTGTACCAGTAAACACGTGGGCTCTGGAGTCAAGCTGACCTGGATTTGAAACCCAACTGTACTTCCCAGAGGTCAGCCAAACTCTGAACCCCAGTTTCCTCATCTGTAAAATGGGTATTGTGGGGACTCGAGGGGATCACACATACCTGTAAACGTCTGGCTGCTGCTATTCATGCTGACTCTCTGGGGGGCGGGGGTCTTACTCCAGCCCCGCCTCCCAAAGGCTCCTACCTCCTTTTCCCTCACCTAGAAGACTGGCCTTTAGGGAAGGCTTTTAAGCCCAATGACTATTCTAGAAGCAAATAAGCCCTAGCTGAAAGGGTTCTGCCCTACCCCAGGGCCTTTGCACTTACTGTTCTCTCTGCCTGGAATGGGATTTAATAGAAAGCAGCAGAGCTGGGATGGGGGTGGGGGCACCCAGTGCCTATGTGGAGTTCTGTGACCACTGCTGCAGTGTCTGGGGGACATGAGGAGACCAGCTGATGAGTCTTGGGGCCCCTGCCCCCAGAGCCCCGCCATCAGCCAGCCTGTCCGCCCCTCCCTCTCATCTGCCTGCCCGAGACCATCAGCGCCTTTGTTTTGAGCACTATTTCCACTACTGTTTGCTCTGGCCGCCGGGCCTCCATTAGGGACCCTTTCCTGGGGCCGATGACAGGCGGCAAACAGCTCCCCAGTGAGCCAGCTGTAATTGCTGCCGCCTCTAAGGTCGGAAATGATTTTTTTAAAACCTCACAAAGCAAAACAGACACCCTGCCGCCTGCTCTCTCCCTCCCCGCCCTCAGCTGGGAACCAAGCCTGAGGTTTCTGAGAAAGGGGGGTGCAGTTAAGATTCCCCTCAGCCCAAGAGACACCCTTAACATGCCAGGGTGGGGAAAACAAAGTTTGGAGCTCCCATCCCTCGCTTTGAACTCGGTGTGGGGCCCTGGACATCTCCCTAAGCTCCCCTGCCCCCTATTTCCTCCTGGGCGAGAGGAGCGTGTTGATGGGTGTCTGGGGTGCCTGCCGGGGTGACTGTGACAGGGCTCTGACAGGAGGTCACGGGCCTCTCAGTGAAGCAGAGAGAAGCGCAAGGCAGGAGGGGAAGGAAGAGAGCCTGCCAAGGGGAGAAGATCACTCGGGAAAACGTTCTGAGGAGGAAGGAGTTCGTGTGTTCAAGAAAGGAAGCTAGCATACTTCTACACACGCGCGCACACACACACACACACACACACATGTACACACACACCAGACACCCGGCTCCCATCTCCTTTCAAGCCAATACATCCTGCATTAAACAGCCCGCATCCTATGAGCAAACTAGCCTCTCGCCAACAACAGCTCTCCCTCCATACCCCAGCTCCAAGGCTATTAGCCCCACTTACCAGCCAGCACGCCTGTGCTTACCACTCAGAGATCCTCCGGTTGCCGGCCTGGACAAAACACCCTCCCAGCTAGTCTCAGCACAGCTGCCATACGTCCGCAGCCCTCCCGCACCAGACGAGCCTCCTCCACCGACGGCTTGACGCAGGCAGAGAAGGCGCCCACCAACCCTAGGAGGTCTTCCCTGACTGCACCAGGACACAGTAACCATTCTCACTGGGAACCCCCTACCCCGAGACCTCCCTCCTCTGCGGCTCACCTGCCCTGTTTCTGGGGCTCCCACCTCTGGTTGAATGTCCTCCATTATGTCTCCCTAAACTCACCCCCGCGGACACTCACCAAGGACCTGCGGGGGAAAGGGAGTGAAGCTTCTTCCGAGGCCACCTCAGGTCACAACACGGAACACTCCCCAGCGGTAGGGGAAGGACTCCAGAGCCTGGCTCTGCTTCACGCCAGCCCTGTGTCCTGGGGCCAGCCTGGAACCTCAGTCACAGGAAGGCTGCTTCCCCCAAGGACCACAAGTGGGCTTTGGGGGCCCTCAACAAGCCCCCCTGACACTGGACCAAACCACGAGGTATTTTTCTGAGGAAATAACCCAGTTTTCATCAACCAGTCCAATTCTCAAGAGGATCGTGACCTCCAAAAAAAACTGGGAACCATTAGTCTAGACAAGGTCCAGCGCCCCTGGTAGCTTCCCCATGTGGTCATTCACTCGTTTATTCCTTTAGTTCATTCAACCGGCATTTCCTGGGTGCCTGCTCTGTGTGGGTGTCATTGTGATACACAGAATCCGTGCATGTGTAAGCCTGAGATGTCACCTGAAGAGAGGAGTGTGTGTGTGTGTGTGTGTGTGTGTGTGTGTGTACAGAGAGACAGAGGAAAAGGGCAGACCGAGGTGGGAAAGATGAGAAGAGGGAGGAAGGAGATGGAGCAGACACAGGGAAAGGAACAAAGAAAGATGGAGAGTGATCGAAAGACGGAGATAGAGATTGAGAGAGACAAACCCATAGAAAGAGATTCGGAGGAAGAGAAGCAGGTGAGCATGTGGCACTGATGGGCACTGCCAGCCCCCTAATTGATAGCTCTGAACGAGGCCCCCCTCCTGGCTCCAGCTCTAACCTTCCAGATGCTCCCAGAGCCTCCACACCTCACGTCCCAAGGGCACCTGCCTGGAGGGGGCTGGGGAGGCCAGACCTGATGCAAAGGCAGAGGGCACCCGCCTGGCCCCTTAGGCCAGTCCGATAAAGGACCACCCAGGCCCCTTCCTCCCCACTGCCACAGCTCCTCCAGTCACACGTGAGCAAATACCCGAACATTCACTCCAGACTCAGGCTCAGACAAAAACAGCAGCCCCCGTAGAATCCAGGCAGGCATGACCCTACTCCCACCACTCCCCATGATGATGCCAGACTTGGATCCAGGACCCTAGACTCTCAGCCCTGGGCTCTTTCAGCCAGACTGGGCCTTCTCAGCCTTTTGGCATCATGGACCTTGAGAGAATCCCATGAATCCAGGGCGCGCTGTGGAACAAAACACCGGCCCACAAGCCCAGCTGGTTTGGCAACCAGCAGAGGACAGATGAGCGGGTTAAGAGCTGCAAGCTGGGCTCAGGCCTGGCTCAGCCATCCAACATCTGCGTGTCCTCAGGCAAGTCACATCACCGCCCACCCCCGCAAGCCTCAGTGTCCTCGTCTGTAAAATGGGAGTGCCCTCTGCACAGAACAGGCGAGGACTGGATGAGAGGAGGTGGAGAAGGGGCAGGCACAGAGAAAATCCCCTGTGATTCCTGGCTGGTGTTTTGGTTCAGAGCCCAGAAGGCCACTGAGAGCTAAGCGCCAGGTGCCAGATGGAATGCCAGGCCACCATCGGCTCCATCCTCACCTGTTGATGGGAGGACAAAGGACAGCACTTGGGAGGATACAGATGGAGGTGTTCTAGATGCTTAGAGCTTAGGAGAACTTGGTGCTGTTCAGGTGGGAAAATGAGGCCCAGAGAGGGGCAAGGACCTGCCAAGCCACCCAGAAGCTGGAGGCAGGGGGAGGGTAGATAAAAACCCAGGTTTGACTCCCTGCCCCAATTCTGGCATTATAAGTGGGAGCAGAACTGGTAAAGGAATCTCTACCCCAACCTCTTAACACTGGGAGCAGCGAAGGCCCCCACCCCCACCGTGTCCCCCGTGTGGGACCAGGCCTCCTCAGTGTTGGGAGCCCTGCCCAACTCAGCCCTTGTCCCAGCCCCATCACCAAACTGCTGGGTGACACATCTCATTAACACCCACTGGCTTCTGCCCACTTCACCAGTCTTTGCTCTTTTGGTAAAGAAGGCAGGCTTCTCCTCTGTGATACCCCCAGCTAATAACTGGTCCAGCTTGCATACCTCCTGTGATGGGGAGCTCACTCTTGGTACCTTCACTGCCCCAGGAGGGAGTGCCCTTCTCCAGGCTGAACATCATTCCTGCTCCTTAACTCATCACAATTTACACTTACATAAATTTTACAAATTTAGTTATCTGAGCAAGAGCCCTATCTGTCTTCTTCACTGGTATGTCCCCAGTGGCTAAAAGAGCCTGCTCCATGGTAGGTTCTCAACTATTGAAATATTTGTTGAATGAAGGAAGGAAGGAATGAATGATCTTGCAGCCCCTGTTAGGCCAGCAGTTCCCAGTGTGAAGAATAGGAGTATGAGGTGGGAGGGGGTGGCCTGCAGGCCGGCACCCCCAAGTATGGTGACCCGCACACATGAATGCGTCTGTGCACCACCTGTACCATTACATCCATCATGCTTTTCTATAAATGGACTCACTATGTTTTAATATCCCTGTTAGGCTCATTCTAAGCAATCATATCTGTGAAATCGCAGTTTTGATGTGCTGGTTATATTCTTCCAATCCACATTAAAATAAATGCATAACTATTAAAATGTAAGAGGTTTGTCTGTGTTCTGCCTAAAACCACCTCTCAGGTAGGACCCAATCTTGCCGAGAGGGGTCTTCTTGAAGAAGGGGATGGTGGAGCTGAGCCCTCTGCTGGCTTCAAGGAAGGGGAGGGGACACAGCAGTGAACAGGGGGACCTGGAGCAGCAGCAGCCCCTCTGCCCACCCCCCTTCTCCACAGCAGCAGGTATCAGAGCGATCCTGGGGTCACCAGCTGGTAAAGGAGTGGATTTATCCCCCTAGCGAGACCATGGCCCCTTTTTCCATTGGAAGAATCCCACTGGGGGCTGGGAGAAGAGGCTACATCCTGGGACCCCATTACCCTCAGGGCTGAAGCATCTCATATGCACCCCAAGGGGCTGGGCCTAGGGGTCTACCCACTGCAAGAGGGAATCAGCCTTACTCACCCCAGATGCCCATGTCGTGGTCAGTAAAGATAAGGAGGGGGTTCGGGTTTTGTGATTTTTCTACTAATAACATGGATTTCTTATGAAATTAAAATTATGTGAATGTTTAAAATGACACTGATTTGGCATGAACACAAGTTTACATTCAGACCTTAGACTTCTACCTTATCCTCCTTGCCACCCACTCCATCATTCCCTGCCATCTCCCGGGGCTGGGCATTGTGGTGGGTACCAGGACACAAGGGACTCTGACCCGCTCCCACCGTGGAGGCCCAGTCATTACAGTGGGGGTGGTGAGAGTGCCCAGATGCCAGTCCCCATGTGCCCAGTTGGGCCCAAACTCCCTTGAGGCTGAGACACCCTTCCCATAACGCCCTCAACAGCTGGTTCAGTCCCTAAAGTCCAAGGTCATGGCCGAGCACCAGGAGGTGGGTTTGCCTCACGTCCCCTTTCCCTTCTTTCTGACACCTACCTCTCCCAAGGGCGCCAATGTCACTGTTCACACCACGTATCCACTCTCCTTACCCATCTGATTTTCTCTACCTATGACAGAAGCTAGGAAGTCACCAAGGCAGGTTCTGGTCTGGGGATGGCCAGGTCCCCTGCTGCACAGCTCGGGTGTGGAATGTAGAGGTCATCATCATGGGACCAAGGGCCTCTCCCTCCTCTCTGGGACACAACAGCATTGGGAACATGGGCCCCATCTGGGCTCCAATACTTGCTAGGTGCGTGACCTTGGGCAAGCCCTTTTAACCTCATGGAATCTCAGGTTCCTCATGAATACAGGGGAAGTCCCCTCCCCTTAGGATTCTGATGAGGATCAAATGACACAATGCCATTTAAAACCCTGACATGACAATATACGTTTGCTTCCATATAATTCTCACTCTCTCTTTTTAAAAAATATTTATTTATTTGGCTGTGCCAGGTCCGAGTTGTGGCATGCGAACCCTTGACTGTGGCATACAAGCTCTTGGTTGCAGCATGTGGGATGTAGTTCCCTGACCAGGGACTGAACTCAGGCCCTCTGCACTGGGAGCTCAGAATCTTAACCACTGGATCACCAGGGAAGTCCTCTCACTCTTTTTGTACCGAGGTGGGTCAGGTGATCCCCAAAGCCAAGCACTAACCTCCCAGGCAATCTGGGTGCATACTCTCTTGCCCAAGGCCTTGGTTTTCCCCTTTGTGAAATGGGCAGAAGATGGTCCCAAAGGCCCTGCTGACTTGGCCTGAGCCTCAGTGATTCTTTTATTCCAAATGCTCATCTCCTGCCCTGATGGTTGGCGAGGACCACTCTCCCTGCACCCCAGACCCTGCCCACTTACTTGTCACCAAGAGACTTCCCCCAACACGCCTGCTGTCACGGTGGCAGCGAGTTGAATTCCCAGTCCTGCTGGCCGCCTGCGGCTCCCCTTGCTTGGGGAAAAGGCTGAGGGAGCCGCTGATAGGCAAAGTGTCAAAAGCAATTGGTGTGAAGGACTTGGGGAAAACTGCTTGCGAGGGCCAATTCCCCACAGGAGGCCAGGAAACCCTCAGCCCAGGGCGCAGTGTTTACGGGCGTAATTGATAGAATAATCACCAACACCCGAGACAACGCGAACACATTTTTTAACATCATAACCTTCGGAAGACAGCACTCAATTTTCTCCATCTCCCAACCACCAAACTAGCCAGCTTATTGATGGGGAGATACCAACAGTTCGGGAAGGAACGCAAGAAAGCCTGGGTCATTTTTCAGTGCACGGGCTGATTGCCAAATGGCCCGGCAGCCCCCACCCCCTCCCGCAGCATCCCGCTGCACCCTCCTGGCAACAGAGAAAACCTCAGGACAGGGAATCACTGAATGGACAAAGGCCTGGCCAAGCCAGGATCCTTGTCTGCATTGGGGTGTATTAATAATTGAAGGTGCTGGCCTAGGGGTGTGTGTGTATGTGAGTGTGTGCGTGTGTGTGTGTGTCTGTGTGTCTGTGTGTCTGTGTGGCAGGGCGAGGGCGGGAGGATGGATGTTTGCTGCAGTGAAGGGCTTCCTGGGGCTCCTCTGAGGGTCCACATATCCGTTCCAGTTGGGACCTCTTCCTCACTGGCAATCCAGCAGCTCCCCCACACCAGGCAATTTCTCATCAGGTTGGGTGAATACTTAAGGCAGTGACTCCAAGACTCCGGGCCTGGGGAGCTTATTAAAATGCAGATTCCAGGGTCCTCTCAACAATCATTTTGGCCAATGTGTCTGCATTTTAACAAACTCCCTGGGTGCTAGCAACACAGGAGATCCACAAAGATCCTCATTAAAGATCCTGCCTTCTAGGGACTTCTCTGGTGGTCCAACGGTTAGGACTCTGTGCTTCCCCTGTAGGGGACATGGGTTTGATCCCTGGTCAGAGAACTAAGATCCTGTGTGTAGTGTGGCCAAAAAAAATAAAAAGATCCTGCCTTCCAGACCCCTACTGTGAATAAGATCTAGGAAGAGTCCTGGAGAAGAAGTCTAATCCAGTTTCCTGCTTCTAACTTGCACGTGGCCTCAACAAGATCTCATCACCTTTCTGAGCTGCTGGTTCCTCTTGGTGGAACTCACTGTTTTCCCAGTTGTCCGGGGAGCTGGAAAGGAGTCCCTGGGGTAGGGACGAGCAGGGAAAGGAGTTCCATCACACGACTGGCCAAGCCTGCCTCACAGCTGTGCTGGAGGAGGCAGGTTTGGAACTGCCAGACACACTTTTATTGTAGGCTCGCCTTCCCAGCTCTCTGTACAGACTCAGTGACCTTGAGCAAGTCACTGGCCCTCTCTAACCTTTGTTTCCTCCTATTTTGGATGTCAGCCTTAGTGAGTAAACACTGGTCAGGGGTTTGGAAGCACCTACCACACAGTAGGAAGTTCATAAATGTCAGCTCCCTTTCCTCCCACCTGCGCTGTGCTCAGGGCAATGAGCTAACTCTATCTGATCAGAAAAAATCAAATTAGCTGCCATTCATTGAATACCTACTTAGCATAGATACTGACCATCACCTTCCTTGCCTCCTGTTTCCCGATGTCTCCCTAAGAGACAGGTACCAACCCCTCCCCATCACTCCTCATGTCTTTAAAAACCCCTCTGCGAAGTGGGCTGAGTGGAGGCAGCCGGGAGGTGGGAAGTGAGACCGATGTCCTTGCGGACCCATCTGACCATGGGCTTTCCCTGTGACAAGCCCCGGGGCGAGCAGGTGGAAGGCGTTAGCCTGGTGGCTGGGCTGGGCTGGGCTGGAACTGAGCTGGAGAGCAGCCACCAAGCGGTTGGGGTCAGTGGACTCCTCCCCGGGAGCCCCCTCTTCCAGCCTCCCACCCCCACCCGAGGCACAGAGACACCTCCCTAAGCCAGCCACATTTCCTGAATCAGCTGAGGACACGCAGAGCCCAGGAATAATGGAACGATCGGGCTCCAATCTGCTGAACAGCAATTTCTGGGCTTTTTCAGCACACACAGCTTTTATCAAATTGGTATTCTCCTCCTGAACACAAACGACTTATTAGACATGACCCACTTATCCGCCGTGTCTCACTATCATTAATAACAGTTTCTTTTTGTGATTAAGTGAGTGGCTCTGAGCCCTTCCTGTGGTGTTAGGCGTCTGGCCCGGCAGAGGGGCAGCGGTGGGGGCTCCTTGGCATCAACCACTTGGTGACTTTGAACCTGGTAGTGTTGGGAGCCGGCAGTCTGGACCCTGCAGAGCGGTCCAGCCTCCTCGCTTCTTGAGGGACAGAAAGAGCCCTAGAGGGGTGACTCACTTGCCCAGAACTGCACGATGGGTCAGCAAGAGAAGCAGGGCTCCCCTGGAGCCAGTGCTGTGTCCTTCCCATCCAACCCCTCCTCTGGGCCCTTGGTGGACCTCCCCAGGGTGCAGTGGGGGCAATTACAGCCAGCGGGGCAGAGCTGTGCCCTAAGCACACTTGGCACCAGGGGGCAGGCAGAGACTGCCACACAGGGGTGAACCCTGCTTCCCAATGAGGGGGCCACCTCGGGGCCTCAGGAATGACAGAGTAGCACCCACAGCCTGGGGGTCTGTGTCTGCACCCACAGCTCCAGGGACGGGATTGATGGTAAACCTCACAGCCCCACTCCTTGGGTCTCTCGGGACCGAAAATTCAGGAAAGCCCTTCCTTGGAACATCTTCCTAGTGTGAGTTCCAACCGTGCCAAGGATCTGAGTGGAGCCAGGAGGGGAGCGGGAGGAGGAATCCCTAGTTTCCCTTGAATGGGAGGGAGCCTGACAGGGAGATGAACGTCCTGGAAAAAGCACTGTCTTTGCCCGACAGACTCTGGGGCCAGTCTCGGTGCAACCATTCACTCACTGTGTGACCTTGGGCGAGTCCTTTTACCTCTGAGCCTTGGTTTTCCCATCTGTATACTAAAGATCAAAATAACCCTTCCCCTATTTTAGCACTGCTCCAGCCAGGTTGGTAGAAATTAGATGAGGGATAAGAAAGGTGCGCAAATGGTACAAATAGAGCAGTTACTATTTAACCTGGTCAGGAAGAAGGGTGTAGGGAGTCACAGTTCCTCAAAAGCAGAGACCCTGAGAAGGGCTTACTCTCCCAGGCAATTCCAACTCACACGTCACGCCCCAGTAAAGCCTTCTCTGAGCTTCTACCACCACAGCCCTTACTCTTTTCCATCAGAAGAAATCACCCAGTTCTCTGCCCTTTGTGCAAACCTGTCCCCAGTCCTGGGCATACATTGCCCAGCATGGGTGCTGCAGCCTCCCCTGCAAGCTTGGAAATCCTTGTAAGGAAGAGATGGATGAAGTGTCTCCATTTTCATCTGTGCCCTGGTCCTCATACAGGAAGAAGTCCACCTCACGGAGGCAGGGGGAGCCCCTGCAGCTGCCGGCCTCAGACAATCCAACTCTACCGCCAACTTGGGCTCCTCTGGGGCTGGAAGGAGCTTCTGACACTCTGGCAGCCAGTGCTGGGAATGCTCACTTGCTCCCCAGCTCCCACAGTGGCTGAGTTGAGAGGTCCCACCTTTCAGTCCTCCGGGGTCAAAGATGAGGATGAGAGGGGACCCTACAGAAGGATGGCAGGGGACCCTACAGAAGGATGGCAGGGGGCTTCCTGCCCACCCCTAGAGGCAGACAAAAGCTCCAGGCTTCCCTCTTCCCCTTCCACGCCTCCGACTGGAAGCAGCAATGTCAACTATTCCAGCGTCTTTGAGGGGCTCCCACCAAGCCAAGATGCCACCCACCTGATGGGGTGGCTGCAGTCCAGGCTACCAGTTCTCAAGAAGCGGGCTCGTCTGTCCCCCGGGACCTTTCCCAGTGGGGCAGGTGTGGAGAGGGAAGGGACAAGGACAGCTACAGGGTTAAACCCACAAAGGGGAAAGGCAGATGGGCAGAGAGGGGTGGGTGAGCAAAGTGTGTTCACAAGTGTGTGTATTTTGCCAGTGTGTCTGCAGGAAAGCGGGCAGGCAAGAGTTGTGCTCTGGGGTGCCAGCTGGCAGGGTGTGAGCCCTCCGGCTGCGCCTGCTGTGTGTGTAGTGGGCACAGAAGTGAGGGCGATCGGAGAAGGTGTCTGGAGATGTGTGAGGGTAGGAGTTGTGTGAGAAAGCAGCGAGTGTGGCTGTGTGTCCGTGGCTGGTCGTGAAGGTGTATGTATCCACGCGAGTGTAGAGGGTGGGAAAGGAGCCCTCCGCGAGAGTGGCATGGGGGTGGCACCCGGGGTGCACCCTGGTCCGCAGGAGTGGCCAGGGAGCCAGAGCCGGTCCGCAGACCCTGCAGGGGGCGCCCCCCCTCGGACTCCCACCACCGGCGCCGCGGGCTCGAGTCCGGGGACCGCCAAGTCGGAGCCGCGCTGCCCAGGGTGGGGTTTGGTGGGGAAGTCCGCGGGGGCGGCGACCCAACTCACCGTGGCCGGAGATGTGATTGTCCCAGGGCGCGTGGCCGGCGGGCCGCGTGGCGCCGCCGAGTTGCAGGAAAAGTGCCAGGTAGTGGAGGGCGCCCAGCGCCACGGCGAGCGGAGCCCCCATGGTGCGCGCTCGGGCCGGAGGGGGCGCCGCCGCCTCACATCGGGGCTCAGAAGACCGCAGACCTCGCGCCCTCCGGCCCCTGCCCGGTGCGGCCTGGCTGCCCGGCTGAGGCTGCTGCCCCTTCGCTCGCGGAACCCGGTCGGGCCCGGTTCCGGCCCCCGCCCGGCTCCGGCCCAGCCCCGGCTGCGGGAAGCGAGCGCACGCCCAGCCGGCCGCCTCCGACTGCGGGACTCTTCCCTTCCGCGGAAGGCCACTCCGCTCGGCGCCGCTGCCGCCGCACCCCCTCCCTCCCGCTCCCCCCGCCCGCCCAGAGGAGGAGGCGGCGGCGGCGGAGGGATCTGCCGCTTGATTTATCATCAAAGTTTTGCCCAGGCTGGGATTTTTAAAGCGGTACCCGCAACTTCTCCCGGCCCGAGAGCGCAAGTCGGGGCGAGATGGGGTGGAGGAAGCCACCCCAGGGACCCGATTCCTGCCAAGCATAACACTACTGGTTTCACGAACTGAAATGCTCTCCAGTGGGATAAAGAGGAAAACCAATCGACCAGACCCAGCGCGCTCAAAAGGGACTCCCCAACTTTGCTAGCTGGGCGGTGCCGAGGTCAGGGAGGCAGGTTGGGGTGGGTGGGTGGATGGATGGAGGTGAGGGGGAGGTGGGAAGAAAACCTGGGCTGAGGCACTGGAGACCTGGTTAGACCTGCCTGCCGCAGGCTGTGTGATCGTGTCCGAGTGTCTAGCCCAGGCTGAGCTTCAAGGTCTTCATCTGAGAAGTGGGAATAAAGAGCTGCCTTACAAAATCGTGTGTGTAAAGCGCTAAGCATAAACGCCGCCCTCGTGGTAGAAGCTCAATAGTTATTACTGATGTTGTCCCCCTCTCTGGGACTCAGTTTTCATGTCCGTGTAGTGGGTGTAAGTAAGGCAGGCCAGTGGCTGGGTCTCCTTCTAGCTTAGAGAGGCTGAGCCTTGTGCAGTGGAGTGGATCGCCCCCTTCTGGACTGCAGAGCTCCCTCCCTTGGACAGAGGGGCCTAGAGGTGGTGGTGAACGAAGTCACTTTCATTTCCAGGAGCAGGAATCCTAGGAGATCCTCCTATTCCTCCTCTGTTTTATTGGGGCTGTTGAGACAGACCTCCAGAACAGACATAAGGCGGACCTGTGGCTTCATTTAAAAGAAGACTAAGCACGTTAAATCAGAGACAGAGCTTCTCCGAGGACCTCAGCGAGTCTGGGGCCAAGTTCCTGCCTCCCGGGCAGGATCTCTCCTACTCTCATCCCTTGTGCTTCATCAGGCATCGTTCCGGGCACAGCCCTACCCGCCGCGGTTTCAGCACCTCGGAGGAGGACAGCATCCACCCCGGCACCCATCTTTTCAACCTCACCCACCGCACCTCTTCGGACTCTTAGATGGGAGGGTTCAGCACCATGGACAGACCTTCTGATTGCCTCCCTCACCCCCGCCGAATGGGAGTCAGAACTAGAGAAGGCCCACATCCCTCTCCAGACCACACACAGGTGGATCCAGCATTGTGGACATCACCCCAACTTTGAGAATAAGGTTAGAGCCCGAGGAACAGCTTTCCTCCTCGCCCCCGTCTTTAATTTGTTCTTTCATACCCCTTTCCAATAATATGGCGGACAACACACCCGTTGGGGCCTGTGTTCTCCAGCAACAATACAGTTTATTCGAAACCATGGACAGCACCCTGAAGGGGCGCGCTCTTACGAATACCCAACGGACAGCATTCACAGGACCGGTGGCGCGGCACCGCCTTCAGCACCGCGGACAAACCCCGTCGTCATCTAGCTCCTTCCCGTCCATATTCTCTGGAGTAAGGGCTTTTTTTTTTTTTTTGGCCTGATTAACTTACTTATCATTTCCCTCCCACGCAGAGGTAGTATTTATTTAGGCTATCCTGGAATGGCCTGGCGTCTTGGACCCTATGAAAGCGTTTCCTTATTCATTAATTCACTTTACCCTCCCTCCCAGTGAAATGGTTTCCATTGCCCCCGTTATAAAGATGGAGAATCTTTTGTTGTTTGGCTGCACTGAGTCTTAGCTGTGGCAGACGGGACCTTTGATCTTCATTGCAGTTGCGGCATGTGGAATCTTTAGTTGCTGGCATGTGGGGTCTAGTTCCCTGACCAGAGATCAAATCCTTGCCCCTCTGCATTTGGAGTGTGAAGTCTTAGCCACTGGACCACCAGGGAAGTCCTGAAGCTGAGAATCTTCAAGATCACATAACGGCTGGTGCTATGACTGAAACCCAGGACTCTTTCAATCCCAGCCTGAAGCCTCTCCAGGAGAATAGAATGCCAGAAATGGGGTGCAAACCCAGGGTTTTTTCCTCTTAAATTTCAATTGGAAGGAAGCAGGCAGAGGCAAGGGCACAGGGAGATAAAGGAGAGAAGAAAGGAGAGAAAACAAGAGACTCTACTTTCAGACTGCAGAGAAACGAGGTCAGAGTGGGACAATGGCCCTGCCCTTACCCACTGACTGACCTGCAGGCAGCCTTTCTTCTCATAGTCTGTGCTTAGTCACATAGTCGTGTCCAACTCTTCGCAACTCCATGGACAGACTCCTCTGTCTATGGAGATTCTCTGGGATGGGGTTGGATCTTGTAACCCCTGAAGTTCCTTCAAGGACAGATTTCCAGGGATTTAATGAGTTTGAAAAGGCTGTTGCTGTAATGGTTCTGCTCAAAAACCTCCAATGGTCTTGTCTATTAGAGAAATCTGACATCTCTGGTTTACATTTAAGGTCCCAGCCTACCTTCTGCTCCAGGCACCATCCCCTGTCCACGTTGTCTTCCTACACCCATGCTAGCTTCATCGTAGCCTTACCATTCCCTGTGTTTTCCCTCTACACGCATGCCTTCCCCTCTATCTAGCTGAGTCTTCCACTGGCCAAAGTCCCATCTGAATCCCTCACAGGAAGACATGCCTGCTGGCTTCTCCCAATCTCTGAGCCTCTGTTGGCCCATTACTGTTTACCCAGTGTTATGCTACAAGTTTACTTCTCCGACTTAATCCTCTGAACTACCAAGCCATATAGGGTAGAATAGTGTGATTTTAAGTGTGGAATCTAGTTTTGAATCCTGCCACCCACCCACTAGCTGTGTGACCTTAGATAAGTTACTTAGCTTTTCTGTGCCTGAGCTTCCTTATCTGTAAAATAAAGATAATAAAGCCTCCGTCACAAGGTTATCATAAGGATTAAATGTCTTGCTACATGGAAAGCAGTTAGAACACTGCCTGAAGAAAGTGAAAGTGGAAGTGAAAGTGTGAGTCGCTCAGTCACGTCAGACTCTATTCAACCCCATAGACTGTAGCCCTCCAGGCTCTTCTGTCCATGGGGTTTTCCAAGCAAGAATACTGGAATGGGTTGCCATTCCCTCCTGTAGGGGATCGTCCCGACCCAGGAGTCAAACTTGAGTCTCCTACATTGCAGGCAGATTCTTTACAGTCTGAGCCACCAGGGAAGCCCAGAACACTGCCTGTTAATGTTGTTCAGTTGCTCAGTTGTGTCCAACTCTTTGTCACCCCATGGACTGTAGCCCACCAGGCTTCTCCATCCATGGGACTCTCCAGGCAAGAACAGTGGAGTGGGCTGCCATTTCCTTCTCCAAGAACACTGCCTGGCACAAAGTAAATAGTAACACATAGAAAATACATAGCCATATGCTGCTGCTAAGTCGCTTCAGTCATGTTCAACTCTGTGTGACCCCATAGACGGCAGCCCACCAGGCTCTGCCATCCCTGGGATTCTCCAGGCTAGAACACTGGAGTGGGTTGCCATTTCCTTCTCCAATGCATGAAAGTGAAAAGTGAAAGGGAAGTCGCTCAGTCGTGTCCAACTCTTCGAGACTCCATGGACTGTAGCCCTCCAGGCTCCTCTGTCCATGGGATTTTCCAAGCAAGAGTACTGGAGTGGGTTGCCATTGCCTTCTCCGACATAGCCATATACATGCTGGCTATTATTATTATTTATACATAAGTAAACAGGTGTTCAGAGAGGTTAAATATCTTCTCCAATGTCTCACAAGACAATTGCAGAGTGTGGTATTTTGATTCCAGAGCTGATGCTCCTGGCATAATACCTAAGCACATCTAGTTCAATCCACCCAGCTTAGGAAACTAAGACCCAGAGATGATGAATGAATTCCTCAGAGTCACACAGCCAACCACGGCAGAACTAAATCCAGGACTTCTGTCTGTCAGCTCAGGGCTCTCCCACAATACCATATTGTCCTGTCTGCATTTTCTGCAGCACCTCAACTGTACTTTTCAGTTTATAAATCACATTTACACCCATGCTCTCATATAATTTATGCAACAACCCCTGAGGCCACTATTATTACCTTCCTTCTTATTAAAAACTATTTATCTATTCATTTGGCTGTGTTAGGTCTACATTGCGGCACATGGAATCTTTGTCGCATCATGCAGGATCTTTTTTTTTCAGCGCATGGACTCTCTAGTTGTGGCACTCAGGCTCTGGAGTGCAGGCTCAATAGTTGTGGCGTGTGGGCTTAGTTGCTCCTCACCATGTAGGATCTTAGTTCCCCCACCAGAGATTGAACCCAAATTCCCTGCACCGCAAGATGGATTCTTAACCACTGGACCACCAGGGAAATCCCTACCTTCCTTCTTTTACAGATAAGGAAACTGAAGCTCAGAGAGATGAAGCAACCTGTTCAACATTGCACGGGGAGGCAGGGCAAAGGCTGAATGTGAAAGGACGAATCCTCAGCCCCCTATTCCTCCTCTGTGAAATTTTGCCTCTTTTCTGCTTTGCGATCCAAGTGCAGACTGCAGACACTGTGGAAGCTAAAAGCCTAGGAGGCCCAAGGTAAACGAAAACCGTTCCAGGAAACAGTCTCTAGGAATTCGCTAGGGCGGCAGACTGTTGTCATTCATCTCACTCTGGGGATGCTCCAGGAGACAGTAAGTTTCCCATCCCTGGAGACAATTAAACAAGCAT
Source organism: Bos taurus (assembly GCF_002263795.3). NCBI lineage: Eukaryota > Metazoa > Chordata > Mammalia > Artiodactyla > Bovidae > Bos > Bos taurus. Next base: position 66,794,651 of record NC_037340.1, on the reverse strand, counting down.
CTCGTGGTCACGTGGACGCCAGGAGGCAAATATCACAGCTATTTCCACCACCCAAATGAGGCTCAGAAGGTGAATATCATGTTAGGTATTTCAGTCAGGAAAGGCAATCTTTTCAAAGTTCGCCCCAAGCAGTGGAACTTGCACTGTCCCCTCCCCCTGGCGCAAGCCCACTGGAGAGTCCCCGGCCTCCCCTTAACTCAAGGAGGCCGCCCTCCCCTTCTTCCTTGAGAGGTGTCACTTGAGCACCACGGCTCTGTCAGTGGTAACAGCCGTAAGATTTGTCCTTTTAATCCAGAATCAATAACAAATTTCATTTAAAAATAAATTAAACCAGGCATTGGAAATCATTCACTGTGTGGGCCAGGGCCCTCTATAGTGCCGTCTAAATGGCTTCCTTCTGCTCATCTATCAATGCCAAGAGGGGGGAAATACCTAAGCTGCCTGATTCATGGAGAAACTACTTGAATGTATCAGCTCCTAACAATGAGCAATTGAGCCCTGAGTTGCACCTTTTAACACACCAATAACATGTGGAGCACGAGTTCATGAGAGCTTATCGGAGACCCCATGGTCGCTGGCTTGGAGGGAACCCATTTATAAGGGGGAACAATGGCTTCAGTATGTAGCCACCTAATTTCCAGAATGCATTACTGAGCTCAGAGGAGCAATGAAATTCTATTAAACTCTTATCTGCCATGGGAGGGTATGAAACTGGAGGGGAAATCCAGACTCGGCAAATACATGACCAGAAAGGACTGGGACTGACCCTAGGAGGTGGGTGAGCAAACCCAGAGGGGAAGAGGGGCAGGCGGGGCCCTGGATGGGTAAAAATATGTGCATTAATAGAGCTCTGGTTTCCAGCGATTACATTTACATCAGCGAATAAAACTTGGCAATAAAACATCGGAGCTGCGTCTCAGACAGCATTTCCTTTTACAGTCTGGTGTATTTCATTCATTATAACAGGAGGCAAGGAGCTTGAGGTGTCCCCATTTCTCCCCCTTTAATTAAATTTTTAAATTACTGCCCAAGATTTGGATAAAGGAAAAGACTTACAGCTTTGCGAATCGCCATCCCATCTGATCGCAGCTCCCATCCTATCACAGTGGTGGCCCTGACTGTACCAGGATCCAATATTATTAAAGTGAAATACTGTGGGCATTTCCTGCCTGGGCTCTGGTTTGTAAAAGGAGATGCAAATTTGGGAGAAAAATTGGCTCAGGCTCAGAAAAGAGGCCTGGGTTCTGAGACTGGTTTTTGCCATCCCCTTGCTGTGTGACCTTGGTCAAGTTACTACCCCTCTCTGAGCTTGACAAGTTCTCTTTTCCCTGACACATCCATCTGGAGGCTTTTAGAAGTGATTAGGGGCTGGGGGTATTCCCCCCCGCCCCCAAGTGCACACTGGGATGTCTTAGGGAGCTTAAAAAAATAATAATGTTCAGTGCACACGTGCTAAGTCACTTCAGTCATGTCCAACTCTTTGCGACCCTATGGATTATAGCTTGCCATGCTCCTCTGTCCATGGGATTCTCCAGGCTATACTGGAGTGGGTTGTCATTTCTTCCTCCAGGGGATCTTCCCAACCCAGGGATCAAACCTGTGTCTCTTAAGTCTCCTGCATTGGTAGGTGCATTCTTTACCACTAGCATCACCTAGGAAGCCATAATAATGTTTAGATCACACACCCAAAATTCTGACCCAAGTGGTTTGGGTGAGGCTAGTCCTGGGTATCCGGTTTTTTTGAAATTCCCCAGGTGATCCCAGTGTACAGCTGGGGTTGAGCACCACTGGCCTAGACACAAAATTATGTAATATTCATGGACTTTAGACTCTCTGGGGAGACTGGTTGTGCCTGTACTGGCCCAGGCCCCACTCCTGGGGCAACCCTCCTAGTCTGGCTGGGGGAGATTTCTGGGGATCTGCCAGCTCACCAAGCCCCAAGTGTACCTTGTGCAGGGATCCAGTGGGCCACAGAGAGGACCCCAACAGGATGGGAGGACCGGGGCTCCTACTCCTGCAGTCTTTGAATTGGGCCCAATCAGCCTCTTGGGGTGAGGAGGCTACCTGCCCCAGCTCTTATCTGCAGGGTAGTGCTGGGCGCTGAGTTGTGACCTCCTCCTCCCACGTCTGGGATGCTCCTCTCCTCTGACGACCGATTTCTTTATCTGTTCTCCAACAAGCTGGCCTCTGCAGTCAGGCCATGTCCCATTCACATGAGCCTCCAGATTCTGAAACTTCTCAAAGACAGCTGGCCATCTTTGAGGCAGACCCAGGTCCTCTTATCAGCATAAATTCTGAGCCTTCATCTTCATTCTGCCTCCCTCAGAACTCGTGGGCCACGTAGGAAGCCCCTAGCTAGGATGAGACCAGGGGCAAGGGGAGATCAACTCGCCTGGCCCCTGTCCTTTCTAGGCTGAGTAAGCCCATGAAGACCTTTGGGACCACTCTGAGGTTTTCCTTCTAGATGGTAGCCTGGGTGGACCATATAGAGTGAATATATGATCTGACACTCAGAATTTAAAATAGTTCCATTTTTTAACAGAAAAGGGTCATCAAGGATCAAGAGGGAGGTTCAAGAGGGAGGGGACCTATGCATACCTAAGGCTGATTCATGTTGATGCATGGCAGAAACCAACACAACACTGTAAAGCAATTATCCTCCAATTAAAAAGAAATAAAATTGTCAAAAAGAATCACCCACCGTTGCCACATTGTATAGATCGGGAAGCTGAGACCCAGAGAAGGGTGAAGACAAGCCTAAGACCTCACAGGGAGGAAATGGCAGAGCCAGACCAAGGACTCAGGGCTCCAGGCTCCAGCCAGGGCCTTTCCTCCCCATGTTGTGAGATGAGGAACCTCTGCAACCAGGCAGCTCCTCCAGAGGCGTTCCCCTCTGGGGGTTCCCAAAGGGGGCACCACTCTGAGGTCTGGAGAACCCTCCACTTAGGCCTTGGCCCTCTGATTTGAACCCAAGCCTGTAAACTGTGCTCTACCAAGGCCGGTAGAACTCACACTAGATGCGTATCTGTGTTGTCCCAGCAAGGAGCCTGATGATAATTCCCATCAAAGGCAATTAATTGCATCAGAAAGACGGGGTTCCTAGGGCCCTTCACCCTGTGAACCGGGTGCTTATTAAACACGACAGGACAACAGGGTCTCTGCCAATTTTGAGACTCTGCTTGTGGGAGTGTTTTAAAAATCCTGAAATGACTTTAATGGTGTGGTTAATGCCAGTCTAAATATGCCATGGCTGTGAGTAATTAGCTAGACCAACGCTGTCCAGTAGAAATCAAATTTGAGCTGCATATGAAATTTCAATACTCCCGTTGGTGGTCTCGTGGCCAAGACTCTGCACTTTTAGTGCTGAGAACTCAGGTTCAATTCCTTGTCGGGGAACTAAGATCCCACAAGCTTCATGGTGTGGCAAAAAAAAAAAAAAAAAGCGGGTAAAAAACATGTCTGCAAAGCAAGAGAAACAGGAGACACAGGTTCGATCCTTGGGTTGGGAAGGTCCCCTGGAGAATGAAATGGCAATCCACTCCAGTATCCTTGCCTGGGAAATCCCATGGACAGAGGAGCCTGGAGGGCTATAGTCCAGTGAGTTGAAAAGAGTGGAACACGACTGAGCACACACACATATATGTACATGCGTGTGTGTGTGCCTGCATCCTCAGTCATGTCTGACTCTTTGCGACCCCATGGACTCTAGCCTGCCAGACTCCTCTGTCAGTGAAATTCTCCCAGCAGGAACAGTAGAATGGGTTGCCATTTCCTACTCCAAGGGATCTTCCCGACCCAGGGATCAAACCTGTGTCTCCTGCCCTGGCAGGCAGATTCTTCACCACCACATCACCTGGGAAGCCACATACATGACAATAAATAAATAAATAAAAACTTCTAGTAGCCACAATACAGAAAAGTAAAAAGAAACACTGCTCAGCAGTAAGGAATCCACCTGCAATGCAGGAGACTTGCAAGAAATGTGGGTTCAATCCCTGGGTTGGGATGATCCCTTGGAGAAGGAAATGGCAACCCATTCTAGTATTCTTGCCTGGGAAATCCCATGGACAGAGGAGCCTGGTGGCTGCAGTCCGTGGCATTGCAAAGAGTCGGATGCAACTGAGCGACTAAAAAACAACAAAAAGAAACAGGTGAAATTAATAATATATTTCATGTAATACCCAAGTGTTATTTCAATGGGCAATCAATATAAAACTTTATTCATGAGCTGCTTTACATTCCCTTTACATTTAAGCCATTAGGATCCAGTGTGTCTCTCACACTGATGGCACACGTCTATTTGGACTGTCCCCATTTCCAGTGTTCAGTAGCCCCCCCAGAACACAGTTATTTCAGACCTTCCAGTCTCTGATCAAATGCCTCCCCAACCATTTAATATAAAACCGCAGCCCCCACCCCTCCGAAGCCCCTGACTTTTCTGTCTTTCTGAACAGTGACCATTATCTGTCACATTACATGTCTATTTCTTGACTCTTTGCTGCCCTCACTACAATGAAAACCCCATGAGAACAAGGGCAGCGGATGTCTTGCTTTCCAGCCTGGGTCCTGGTGCAGGGCAGGTGCTCAAGAACTAATTACTGAATGAACACACAAATGTGCTTTTTGAAACTTGTTCCTGCTGGTCTCCACCATGGACTGGGATGTTTCTGAGGGAGAGGCCAAGCTGCTTTTGCTCATGACTTTGCTCCTGCAGGGCCAAGCACACAGTGGGCCCTCAGCCACTACTGGCTGAATGGACCTGGACACACCACACCCCGGGAAGGGGTATAACCTCTGTGCTATCATGACCTGCAAGCTTTCGTTTGCCGAGGGTCTAGAAGGTGCCAGTTCATATGTCAAGTGCTTACCTGTCTTTCCTTTAAATCCTCCTAATGCTGAAAGATAGATATTTCATACCCATTTCGCAGATGAGGAAACTCAAGGCTTGAGAGGTGCTCTAGGTCTTCTAGCTGACAAGTGTGGATCTGGGATCCCACTCGGCTCTTCCTGGCCTCCAAATAGGAAATAACACTTGCTGTGCAGGTCCTGATGGGCACAGACCATGGTCACTCTCTTCCTCGCAGTCACAGAGACCCTGGGAGGTCCCACCACGGACATCTCTGCTTTTATTTATTTATTTATTTTTGGCTGTGCTAGGTCTTCGTTGCTGCTCGGGCTTTTCTCTAGTTGCAGCGAGCGGGGTCCACTCTTCATTGCGGTCCACGGGCTTCTCATTGCGGTGGCTTCTCTTGTTGCAGAGTCTAGGCTGTAGGCGCGTGCCAGCTTCAGCAGCTGCAGCACAGCACTTGGGCTCAGTAGTTGCGGCACGCTGGCTTAGGTGCTCTGCGGCCTGTGCAGTCTTCCTGGACCAAGAATCAAACCTGTGTCCCTTGCACTGGCATGCAGATTTTTATCCACAGGACCACCAGGAAGTCTTGACATCCCTGCTTAAAGATGAGCAGCCTGAGACTTAGAGTGATCAGACTGTACCAAAGATGTCACAGCTGGTGGCCCCCCAGAGAGACCTGTCTGTAAGGCCTGAATAGCAAAAAGTTCCTTCAGTTTCAAGAGCATCATTTGAGGCCAAAATCTCTGTTGACTGGAGGGGAGGGGGTCCGCCTGGCCCATTCCTGCTGATCTTGGGGTTGGGTCCCTTCCATCAGGTGAACCTGGGGGTCGAGTGTGCCTGGCCCTTGCCAGGCCCTCTTCCCCTGCATTCTAAGTCACCCCTGGCAGCCATCCTCCTCTCTGCACCACAGTCCTTCCCATCTCGAGAGCAGGAGGGTATAATTCGATCTTCACTACAGAGCCCTTCCAGATCCACACTCTAGAAGGAAATGAAGACTTGTGATTTGACCAAAGCATACATTTCCAACGTAGATTACTTTAGATACCTGGGCTGTTGTTCTCCACGCTGAAGGAAATGCCCTTTAAAGCCAGAACTCTGGTGTTAAACCAAAGGAGTGGCATTCTAATGGTGAAATTGCAGGCAAGGATGGAGGTTGGGACAAGTCTTGACGAACTTGACCCAGGGTCCTGGGGCTGGGACGGGGCAGAGGGGCTTCCTCGGAGGTCCCTGCCAAAGTGGAAGCCTCACCAGGCACCCCGGGTCTCTCATATCAACGATCTATTGGGAGAACCCAGTGGAGGTGCCGGGTAATTCTATTTAAACAGCTGCAACCTGCTCCAGGGTTTCATGGCACTGGCCAAGGCTTGTAAATCATGCCACAGCAGCTCAGGGAGGGGATAAATTCCCTTCTAATTCAGGAATATCTTTAGCTATGATCTTGAATGCAGCGTAGCATCTAGGGGAGGGGGTGCTTTCAGTGCCTGGTAGACAGTGGCTCAGGCTTAGGCAAGGTGGCAGCGAGGCCCAATTTCCCTCGTGGCTGGTCTGGTTTGGTGGATGTTCTCCAGGTGGGCTCAGCTCAGGTGTGGAGGTGCTGATTGGTGAAGGAAGCTGACAGTCAGGCCTCAAGGCCCTCAGGGGGCTTCCAGCTCCACTGACACCAGAGGTCAGTGGACCAGGCCACGTGGCCGCTGGTAGGGCTGTGAGGAGGGTACAGCCTAGAACTAGGAAGGGGCTGGGCTGCCCTGATCTGTCCAGCCCTGGTCTCCCCCAGCCCTGCCCTGACTCTTCTGCGCCTTTAAAGAGGGACACTGACTCACTGGCAGGGAACAGAGTGTCAGGAGGGGAGCCTGCAGACCACACATTTTCTCCCGGGTGAGTTCATCAGCCTCTGGGGGACACAAATCTGGCTCTGTCAGTCCTGACCCAAGCATTTCCCTGCCTAGAGCCCATCTCCTCTTGAATGGCTCTCAAACCCAGCACGTCCCGCCTTCACCAGAATTCCTATCTTCTCCTCAAGTCTTGCCTTCTTCTAAACTTCCCATCTCAGGAGCAGTCCCCAGCCATCCCTCTATCCTGCCTCTGAGATGGGATCGCTCTCCCCGGGAGGTGGGATCCATCCTAGCTCTCCCAGATGGGATCCATCCCCCCAGAGATGGGATCCTTCTCCCCAAGATGGGATCCATCCCCTTAGAGGGGGAATCCTTCCCCGAGCCCTGCACCCCGAGTGAACATCTTCTGAACCCCTTCCCCTGACTTAAAACTCTAAATGCCTCCCACGCTTAGAATAAAACCCAAACAGCTTTCTTCTGTGACATCACCACCTGTGGGCTCCCCCTCACTCTCCCTCCTAGCCACTTGGCCTTCTGGAGGTTTCTATAATGTACCTACTCCCTCCTACCACACTTTCCTCTGCCAGGAACACTCCCATATCTCTCCCAGAGTCTGGCATTAGTGCTACTTCCTGGAGGGGTCCATGGTCCCTCTTGAGGCCTCTTCTTAGCCCCTCACTCCTCTTCTTTGCAGCCCTGCCACCCCAAGTGCTCAACTGGGCTTGAGCACCCAAGGGTGTGGTCTGATTCTCCTCACTCATATTCTCTGAGCCTAGCACTTGGTGAATCTCATTGACTGAATAAGTAAGGGAGATAATGGATACATAAATGAAGAGTTGACTCTTTAGCTAGGGGAGCCAAAGACGTGACCATAGATGAGGTGGGGGGCCTGATCGCTGTAGGGGAGCCTGGGCCTTGCACTGACCCCAGCTCACTGTGTCTCTGGGGTATTGGTCCCTCAGTTTCCCTGGAAGAATGAGGAAGTTGGGTGAGGTGACCTCTAAGGTTCCTCCTCACCCTGAGTTGGGGAGGGGGTCTGTGTTCTGGAATATAGAAGGAAGCGGACAAATGACCAAGCCAGGGCCTAGAGGTGGGGCTGGAGGGAGTCAGGTCAGGCCCACTTAAGGACAAATGTTCCCACAGTCAGAGCTGTCCTACCACCAGATGAATAGCCTCAGGAGGAAGTGAGCTCACCATTGCTGGAGGTGTGTAAGTATGGGGTGCTGTGGGGAAGACCCCCATACTGCCTGGGTGGTTGGACACATGACCAGGCGCACAGCCTGGAATTGGGAGAGATGCAGACTCTAGAGGTCAGTCTCAGCTCCATCCTTATTAGCTGTGTGACCTTGGGTGAGTTGGTTAGGTCTCTGAATCTCCCAGAGCACTTAATTTAGAAATAGATATAGCCTTGACCTTGCATGGTTTTGAGAAGCTACGTAGAGCCTGGAGCTGTGTAAGTGTTTGGTAAGCGTCAGCATCTTCTCCAGCCCAGCCCGCACATTGAGGATTTGACTTCTGGCTGAACACAGGACAAGCTAGCTTCTTCTTCCTGAGTCCAGCAAGGCCTGGACCCCAGTTCCAGAGTCTCATGGAGTGCTCACTTGGGCCCTCATGCCGGGGGGCCTTGGTCTTGACCCTGGGGCCTAGGAGAAAGACAGCTTAGACTGGGCACCTCACCTCCCTGGGTGCCCCCTACAAATTCACTGGCCAGTGGATTTTTCCCTCTGCCCTCCTCCTCCGTCCCCTCCCTGCAGGGAGCCCCATCCTTTCCACGCCTCCCAATCACGGCAAACTGCCTCATCAATCATGTTCTCTCTAATTAACTTCTAATTTACCTCTTTAGTCAAATCTATTTACAATCAGAGACAAGAAAACACGCAGCAGCTCCAAGTGCGGACATGGCACCAGCTCTGGGGACCATGGAGGATCCATCAGCCCTAGACCAGGATCAAAGCCCAGTGAGGGCTGAGGGCTCTGAGGGGCAGGGGTGGGGGTACCACTCGGCCCAGTGTCCAGCCCGCAAAAGCCTGGCATCCAGCCCCTGGCATCACCTTGCATCTCCCAGAGGCTTTTCCTGCTGGGCGCCCCCAGCCACAAATCACCAGCCGCCCCTGCCCTCCCCACCCTGTGTTTCCCTCTCTCTGGTTTCCCTGCCTCACTGGATGAGAGCTCCCCGTGGACAGGCATCCAGCTGCTCACTGGCTGCATGGCCTCAGAAAATGACTGGACAGCTCTGAGCTTCTGTCTCCAGTTTTGCACAGTGTGGGGCAAAACCACATCGCCCACCTTGCCGGCGGCAGCCCGGCCAGCCGTGCCTGGACCCTGAGCCCAGGGTGATGGACCACAGACCTTGTTTGCTAGTCTTTGTTTCTGTATTTTGGATGTTTTAAATTTTTAAAATTTTGAACAAATCTCCAACATCCAGAAAGTGAAAGTGTTAGTCGCTCAGTTGTGTCCGACTCTTTGCAACCCCATGGATTGTAGCCCACCATGGCTCGTCTGTCCATGGGATTTCCCAGGCAAGAACACTGGAATGGGTTGCTATTTCCTTCTCCAGGGGACCTATCCCACCCTACGGGTCAAACCCCGGTCTCCTTCCTGCACTGCAGGCAGATTCTTTACCATTGGAACCACCAGAGAAGCCCTTACAGAAAAGCTGCGGGCATGGTTTGTGATATGCCATTACCTCCAAATTTCAGTGTGTGTTTTCTAAAGACATATTCTTACATAACCACAGTATAACCTGAGGAATTGAGAGATTTGTGTGGAAATATCACTGTTGTCTAAGCTCAGCCAGGGCCTGAATTTTAAGCCCACTGTGTCACTCACTGGCTGTGTGACTCTGGCCAAGTCACAGGGCCCCTCTAAGGCCCCTTTCTGCATCTGTAAGTGGGTGGTCATGGTAACAATCTCATCTCTATCTTGCAGGGCTGCTGTGGGTGTGAACTCAACGAGCTGCTGGGTGATGGGTAGAAAATAGCATGGTAGAGGGGTGGGGGTACTGCCCCATCTCTATGCTCCAGGCAGAAAGGAAAGCTAAGGGGGACCAATAACTTGCTGCAGGTCACACATGGTAGAGGGGTGGGGGTACTGCCCCATCTCTATGCTCCAGGCAGAAAGGAAAGCTAAGGGGGACCAATAACTTGCTGCAGGTCACAAAGCACGAAAACTGAGGTCACAGCCCTGGAAGATCCTGGCCTGGAAGAGTCAGAACCCTGGGATGGAGGACCCGAGACTCAGAAAGCCCAGTGGCTTCGGCCCTACGATAAGGTGGAAAATGGTGCATTCCCTGATGGTCCAGTGGTTAGAGGGGCTTCCAAGGTGGTGCTGGTGGTAAAGAATTCCCCTGCCAGTGCAAGAGACACAGGTTTGATCCCTGGATCGGAAAGAGCCCCTGGAGTAGGAAATGGCAACCCACTCCAGTATTCTTGCCTGCAAAATTCCATGGACAGAGGAACCTGGCGGGCTGCAGTCCATGGGGTCGCAAAGAGTCAGACACGATTGAGCAGCAGAGAGTGCCAGTGGTTGGGACTCAGCGCTATCACTGCCTGGGCTTGCATTCAATCTCTGGTTAGGGCACTAAGATGCCGCAAGCCGAGCAGCCTGGCCAAAAATAAATAATCAAAGGTGGAAAGTGGAGAGCGGAGGGGCAGGTGAGGGGTAATGATTATTAATGGTGCACCAATAATACTAACAGTAACCAATGAGCAAGTCACCTTGGAGAGGCCTCTCCTGGGGCCTGCGGGAGATGAGGGTGGAGGGGAGCTGTCCCAACACTGGGGGCACCAGGCTGGTTCGTGGGACTCTCGGAGGGGCCTGTGAGCCATACTGGGGGGGACACCTACTTGGCCCTGGCTCCCGGCCTGTTTGCTCACAGAAGACCCCCTCCTCCTCATTCACGTGTACATCCATCCACTGGCTCATTCTGTTCACGCTCCATGTTCCCTCTGCCTGGAACATTCTTCCAGCTCCACCCTTGGCTGCCCCTGCCCACCTCTCAGGTCTCGGCTGGAGTATCACCTCCTCGGAGGGGGCCCTCCAGAACCATCTTATTTCCAGTAGAACCCCCTCCCCCCAGCAACACACTGTCTAATTTGCTCTTTATCTCATTACCTTATTTTGTTCATCGCACCTATTTCTATCTGAAATTATATCATCTCATTCTCTTCTTTTGGTTACTTTGCGCCTGTCTCTTTCCACTCATGAGTTTCTTAAAAGCAGAGACGTTTGAATTCCCCGGCGCTCCAGTGGTTAGGGACCCATGCTGCCACTGCAGGAGGCACTGGTTCCATGCCTGGTCGGGGAACTAAGATCCCACAAACTCCAGGTGTGCCGAAAAAAAAAGAGCAGAGATCTTTGTTTTGTTCCTTCCCATCACCTCAGCGCCCAGCCGGGACACAAGGAGATGCTGGATAAATACGGCAGAATGAACTTGGAATTCACCCGATCATTAGTGCCTGCCCTGGTGCCTGTCGATGTGGGGAATGCAGAAATGGAATCAGACTGGGGTTCCGCCCTCACCTGCTCATAACCTGTCCAATGTCTAGTTGGGCAGCAAAGCCCAGCCTCCTGCCCCTAACACTACTGGTGGGGACAAAATCTCCTGGAACAGCCCTCCTGGGGGGTTGGTCAAAGGACAAGCAGTGCTCGATCATATCCAGGATGGAGCTTTGGGGCCACGTGAGTGTGGGGTCCAGCGCAAGCTTGGCCCCGATGACCCCAGCTGGCGACCTGAAATGACACCAGTTTTCCATGGGGCTCTGGAGGCTGAGAGAAGGGACAATGCTCCAGCCCGGTGTGCACAGGCTCCAGTTTGTCTCTTTGTGGGGGTGGTGGTGTATGCTGGGGAGCCCCCTCCTGGGGAGCAGGGATTTTATTCAAGGACTGGGAGAGGCCTGGGGTCTGGAGACCTCGGGGGGATGGGGCGACGGGGAGATGGCCCTGTGGTCTCCCTGCTCTGTTTGTTCACAAGTCTATATTCCTGCCCATGTTCCTCATTCCAGCCTGTGTAATTAGGTGTCCAGGGGTGTCTCCGACTCTGTTTCGATAGAATTTGCCTTGTTTAATAGGTAACAGGATGGCTGCCTCTGACAGCTGTTTTTCCCAGGAAAAAAAAAAAACAGGGCTATTTGGGATGAGGTGAGTCAGGAAGCAGCAGAAATCGGGCTTCTTGGCTTAAATTCACCTTTGTCACAGTCTTGCAGGCAACACCAGTGCCTGTCCCTTCTTCTCCCTGGGCCTTCAGTTTGCCCGTCTGTAAAACGAGGGGAGTCAGACACTGTGACCCCGCTCAGCTGGGACCCTGAGACACGGAGGCTGGAGGTGGAGTCATAGCGGGGTGGGGGGTGGGGGGTGGGCCAAGTTCACATCACTCGTGGGGAAGCCAGAAGAGAAGAGGCACTTAAATCCAAGGTGGCATTTTTATCTCTGTGTTCTTAATTGTAATTGCCATTTAATTAGATTAATGATAATTAATAACACGAATAATGTACTGTCCTTTGTCTGGGACAATGACAATGCCGATCTACCGTCCCGAAGCAGAGCTGGACTGCACTGAGCCCTCCCCTCTCCTCTCCCTGCCATCTCCGGGACCCCTCCTCCCAACTTTGTCTCCCTTTTCACACGTGCTTGGCACACTGGCTTGTGACCACCTCTGGGCACGGTGTTCTCCCCGTTATGACTGTGAAGTGCTCCAGGGGTCTAGGGACTGGTTCAAGCATCCCAAGCCCTCCCTCCACCCTGCAGAACATGGAGGGACCCGTCCAGAGAGGGGACTGATACTTGCTGGATGGAAGGAAGGGTAAGTGAGGGGTTGGGTGGATGGATGGGTGGAGACGGATAAATGCATTAATGGATGGCTTTAGCCTCCAGCCAGGGAGGTGATGGAGCTACCCGACCCCCTAGGGGACCCACCTCTGCTCTCAACCCCCCTTCTCTCTGACCAAGCCCAGCCCACTCTCACTCCATCACACCTTTCGGATATGTCTCCTCTTCTTCATCCTCAAGGTCACCTCCCCTGCCTGAAGCCCCAGCACACTGGCCTAGACAACAGTACCAGCAGGTCCCCTGCCCTCGCAGTCTCCTGACTTAGCCCTTTTCCACCCATCGTGCCCAAAACCGGAAAGTCTTTCAGACTCACGGACGTATACGACCTGCCTGTCTTTGGTTGAGAACCCTTCCAGAGCCCCTCTTGGACTTCCAAAAAGAGTATGAGTGCGTGGCCTTGGCCCTGGAGCATTCCTTTTTTTTTTAAAGTATTTATTCATCAGGCTGCACTGGGTCTTAGTGGCGGTATGTGGGGTCTTCGATCCTCGTTGCCATGTGGGATCTAGTTCCCTGACTGGTGGGCCAAAGGACGGGAGGGGGCCCTGGGCTGGGCACGGCAGAGCAGAAATGGGTGAAATGCAGCCTCTGCCCTCAAGCAGCTCACAGGGCACGTGGGGAAATAGGGGGGTGTGGGAGAGGAATGAGGGGGCCCTCAGGGGTGAGGGCAGAGTGTGTGGTTCTCGATCCCACTGCTTACCAGGCTCTTGCTGATGGGCATTGTATCTGCCTCTGTCTCTCCCGTGAGTCCAGGAGCCCCTGAAGGCAGGACTTGTACTCTTGCTTCCAGAGAGGGAGCTAGTCTGGAGGCTCTGCAGGGGTTTGAGACGTGGAAAGCAGGACAGATCATAGAGAAGGAAGGCCGTGGACAAGGGCCTGGGGTGGGCGAGTATCAGTGCAGGCTGTAGGCAGTGGCTGGCCGCTGTTTATTCCCCCTTTGTTCCTAGAGGATCTCTGCTGAAGGCTTCCCTGGTGGTCCAGTGGTTAAGAGTCCACCTTGCAATGCAGGGGACACGGGTTTGATCCCTGGCCTGGGAAGATCCCTCATGCCTCAGAGCAGCTAATCCTGTGCACCGCAACTACTCAGGCCTGTGTGCGTTAGGGTCCTTGCTCCGCAATGAGAGAAGCCACCGCAATGCAAAGGCCCCACTCACCACAACTTGAGAAAGCCCACACGCACCAACAAACCAGCACAGCCAAAAATAACTAACTAAATAAAATTATTAAAAAAAAATAATGAATCTTGCCTTGGATGTTTGTTGATGATGGATTGATGCCCTCATGGGTTTGCTCCTTCATTCTGAAAGGCAGAAGCAAAGATGACTCAGCTGCCAGCCAGTCCAGTGGGGAAGGTGAGCAAGAATGCCCAATAAGATGCGGATATAGAGAAGAATGATACGACCACTGACCAGCACATTACAGCACTTCCTGCGTATCAGTTTGTTGCCGGTCTAGACAGTGAGTTGTATTGTATAGCACGATCATTTTACAGGGGAGGAAACTGAGGCTCTGGCAGGTGAAGTGACCCATCCAGGGTCACAAAGCTGGGGACAAGCAGGGCTAGATTTGAATTCAGTTAGCCTGTCTCTGCTAAATAGCTAAGTGATACAGTAGGCATTAACCTGGCTTCCCTGGTGGGTCAGTGGTAAAGAATCTGCCTGCCAGTGCAGGAGATGCAGGTTTGATCCCTGGATCAGGAAGATCCCCTGGAGAAGGGAATGGCAGCCCACTCCAGTTCTTACCTGGAGAATCCCATGGACAGAGGAACCTGGTGGGCTACAGTCCATAGGGTCACAAGAGTCGGACATGACTTAGCAACTAAACAGCAAAAGCCTGCCTCTATTGTCCTTGCCCAGTGTGGGTCCACGGGGCCAGCCTGGTGAAATTTGTTTGTACATCTTTACATTTACCCCAGTTATAGAGAGACTTTTGCTTGCAGCTGCTAAAAGCAAGAAGCTGTCCTCAGGCCTTGCTCCCAAGAGGGCCAGAGTAAGGTGGGGGTCAGGGAGAGAAGACAGCCAGCCCAGGTCATGTCCTGCCATGGCTACTTAATGAGCTTAACTGATAACCATGGGCCCAGGCAGGCTGCCAGCTGGGTCTGTGCATTTGGCCAGGCTTCCTGGCCTTACACCCACTGGCTGGGGGAGGGTGGCAGGGGGCCAAGGGAGGGGCCTGAGGAGCTCCACTGTGTGAGCACTGGCAGCCAAGGCCAGCATCAGTGACCTTGGGCAAATTCCTTGAGCTCTCTGAACTTCCTTTCCTTATTTGTAAGACGGAGGTGAGCATGGCCCCTTGGAGGATGCTACAGGGATGCAGCAAGTTGCAGCATCCCAGTCCTACCACATTTGAATAAAGCAGAAAAAGGTTGCAGTGAGAGACTGGAGACCTGGACTCTCCTGACTGTCACTAACTGAGGGGGTGAACCAGATCCTAGCTCTCTCTGGGCCTCAGTGTTCTCATCTGCAAAATGGTACGATCTCTTTCTCACGGATGTCGGGAGGATTCCAGGAGTCAGGCATTTACTCAGTTCCATCATGCTGACACCAGGGTAGTTTTGGAGGGCTGGGCCTGCAGATCCCGTTAGGTCCTAGGACATTCCCCTACTTTCTGGAGCCTCTGTTTTCTCATTTGTGAAACATCTGACCCCAAAGTCTGCTCTCCCCCAGCTCTGTTGTTCCAGGAGTTCAGCAGTGGATTTTTTGTTGTTTAATATTTATTTATTTGACAGTACCAAGTCTTCCTAAGTGGTTCACTGGTAAAGAATCCACTTGCAATGTAGAAGACTCAGGTTCAATCCCTGGGTTGGAAAGATCCCCTGGAGAAGGGAATGGCAACCCACTCCAGTATTCTTGCCTGGAGAATCCCATGGACAGAGGAGCCTGGCAGGCTATAGTCCATAGGAGTCGCAAGAGAGTCGGACATGACTTAGTGACTAAACAGCAACCACCATGTCTTGGTTGCGATATGTGGGATGTGGTTCCCTGACCAGGGATGGAACCCAGGCCCCCTGCATTGGGAGGGCAGAGTCTTAGCTGCTGGACCACCAGGGAAGTCCAGCAGTGTTGGTTACTGCTTCCACTGAAACTCACTCATCTGCATTAGATGCGGATAGAGTAAAATCCTTGTGTCCAGGGGCGAGGGCTTAAAGGTGGGGACAGGAATTTTGTGCCTATTTCCCAGGTAAAGAGAGTAAGGCCCCTGGATTTTAGTGGCAGGTCACATAACCCTGCCCGCTGCTGCCTCGTGCCTGTTCAAGTCGTGGGGCTGGCCGGGGAAGGACCAGACTCCCCTGGGCCCCAGGAAGGCCTGAGGAGGAGGACCTGGGTCTGGACCCTCCAGGGAGTGAGGCTGTGTCTGCTCGGAGTGGAGGCAGGGCCTGGGGGTTGGAGGGGCAGATTTATTGCAGCCATTCCTCTCCCCCTGCAGCGCCTGCTTCTAATGAAATTTTACGGCAGGTGGAAATGATATGACTCCGCCAGCCCTAAAAGCACTTCTATTTATTCATTAAAGATATTTATATACTGAGCAGCTCTCGGCCGGCCCCACCTGACTCCTGCTGGGCCGGTAAACTTGCTCCCAGTCCTCAGTGCTGGGGGAAGGCTCCACTGGGTGGGGCCCCTCCCTGCAGAGTGACCGGCTGGCTCTGCCTCGGCCACACCCCCAGCCCTTGTCTCTAACCTGCTCCCTCCTCTTGGTCCAAAGCACCAGAATCTCTTCTTGGATCACCTGCCTCCATTCTGGGTTCCGCAGTGTGTCCTCCATCAAACCTTCAAAGGGATCTCTTTGAAACCAGATCACGTCCCTTGCAAGCTCAAAACCCTTCCGTGGCCCTCCAAGAGCACCTGCCCCCTCTCTGGCCTTTTCCCGCACCAGCCTCTGGCTCACACATGGGCCACTGAGACTTCTTCTGGCTGTTTTCTGAAGCATGATGGTGCTCTCTCTCTCTGCCCCAGGACCTTTGCACCTATGTTTTTGCTTAGACCCCTCTTCCCTCAGCTCTTGGGCTGCCCCACTCCTCGGCATCATTCGGAGCTCAGCTCAAAGGCACCTCATCAAAGAGAACTTCTCAGGACACCCGTCCTCAGGATCGCCTGTTATCTAGTCTCCATCACTTTGCACTGAGTTTGCCCCTTGATAATGCTCTGTGATCACTCTGCGTCTTTGTTTACTTGTTTATTGTCTGTCCCACGAGGACGTGAGCTCCTGGGGCAGGGACAATGTCTGTTTTGTTTCCAGCTATGGTGAGTGTCCAGTAAGTGATGGGGGCGGGTGGTGGTGGCTGATGAACACCCAGGTACCGTGAGCTGGTCACAGATGTGGACTTCCCCAGGCTGGCACCTCAGTCCCCAAATGAAGGAGAGCCAAGATCCCAAGAGGGAGAGGGATGTTCTAAGGTCTCACGGAGGCTGGGCTGGGGGTCCCGGTTCCTGTCCCCTGTCTTCTGGGTGTTTCCTGGATGGGCAGGATTCCTGAGGCCCCTGGAGCTGGAGCCTGGCTGCTGGAACCTTCCTGAGCTGTGACCAGACCATGGCATGGTTTCTGTGGACCCGACTCTGGTGGCTCTTCCCCAGCTGCTCCCTATGGCTTCAAGAGCAAAGCCTCTTCCCAGGGGCTGTGGGCCTCCCACAGCCTTCCCACTGCCCTAGGGGTGGTGGCCTCTTACCCAGGTCCTGGGTGCTTTCTGGATGACCCTGTGAGGTCAGATCTTGCTTGAGGAGTCAGAATGGAGGCTTCATCCCCATCCAGTGGAATCTGCTTCCCCATCACTCAGGATCTGTGGAGACTTGAACTGGAACAAGCTGTGACTCTGGACAAATGTGACCCCTGATCTCCCAGGAAGTCACCCTGCATATGGTTCTGTCAGGTTCTGCAGCAGTGAGGAGCTCATTCACCCCCCAGGGCAGCCAATGAGGTAAACGTGAAACCCCCACATGCCCAAGGGCCCCATCCCATGCAGTTCCCTTGGCTTTGAGTGATGTCCTGCCTCTTGGGCATTGAGACTCATGGCCCTCCTAGGCTCCCGTGAAAGTCACTCAAGACACAGTGATGGTGCCAGTCCCATCTCTCCCCATCTGTCCTGCCAGGTTTGGGGGCCCCTCACCTCTGCTGAAGCCCATCACTGCTCTCTTGTGACACCCTGTTTGGCCACCATGGGGGTGTTCAAACTGCCTTTCAAATTGGAGTGCACGGTTCCAGAGCCCAGCATGGGGCCTGGCACAGAGCAGGTGCTCAGCAGACATCTCCCAGGAGATGACTGGAAGGAGGCAACGTGGGATGAGGAGTGCGGAGCGGGGAGGTACTGGGTGAGGGGTGGGCGGGCAGAGGCAGAGATGGTGGGGAAGGCAGGCAAGGAACCTCACCCAAGGGTGCCTGACGGTGGCTCCTCCTCCCTGCTGTGGTGGGAAAGCCTAACCTTCCAGACATTTCTCGATTTCCCTCTTTATGGGAAGGGCAGCCAGGGAGCCTGGCCCCAGGGCTCCGCATGCAGGTGAGTGTTGCAGCCACCGCTCAGATGGCACGTGAGAGACACAGGGAGAGAACAAAGGCCTGCAGGGCTTCTGAGGGCTTCAGTCTTGGGGCTGTTTCTCTGGCGTTTCTGCTTCCAGTGGTGCGATAAGGCGGGGCCCTGTCTCTGCCACATGGTTGGGGGCCAGTGTGGCTCTGGGGTTGATGAGTGTAGGCTTTGGAACCACTTTGCTTATGTTCCCTCCCAGCTCTGTCTCTTTGTAAGCCACTGATCCTCTCAATCTGCTTTCCGCATCTGTGAAATGGGTTGATGATAAAAAGTACCTACACCGCAGGAATGATGGTTCCACGTGCTCATCTGAGTAAAGCACTTAGCTCATACATAGCAAGGGCTCCATGAGCACAGCTCACATGGCACTTAATACATCCATCCTTGTGAAACACTGAATGACTTCACTCATAAGAGAAACGCAAATTAAGACAACAAACTCCGTTCCCTGTTCAGACAGGCAGAGATGAAAATGGCTAACAGGGGCACAGAGACAGTGGGGCTGGGGGTTGGAGTGGCCCTCACGTACACCATTGATGGAAGGAGGGCAACGTGACAATCTGTATCACAGTGAAAAACACACATCCTCTCTGACTTAGCAATTCTGCTTGGGAATTTAAACTCACACATGTGTGAAATGATGTTCTATACAAGGATGTTCACTGCAGCATTGTAATAGCCAAAGATCGAAGACAACCTAAATGTCCATTAACAGGATTAACTAAATTATCGTACAGCTCTGCCATGGAGCTCGGCTATTAAAGGAGTGGGTGGTGGGTGGGATACTCTGTGCATCGGGTGAGTGTAGAGTGAAAAGCGAGGTGCAGAACAGAGAACAGGAGATGCCACCCTTTGTGTTAGCTATATTTTTATTCACTTGCAAACACCTAAGACCGCCTCTGAAGGGCTACTCCAGCTCACTAGCACTGGCTGCTTGTGGGGAGAGGCTGGGGTGGCCCGGAGACGCAGCTGGTAGGGAGATTTATGTTCTGAATCCCCTTCTGTACCTTCTGAAGTTTATGCTAAGGGCATGTATTAGCTAATCAAGGGAAAGGTGACTGGAGGAGAGCTTGCCATTTTCCTGGCACAGATAACGAAGGCCCACTGCTGCGATACCAACCACTTTCCATGTGTACCAGGGAGCAGGACAGATTGAAAAATGTGGCTCCGCTTTTACCTCTACTGTGGAGTAAGAAAATCTAATCAAGAAGTTTTTGCCTTCAGGAAAGCGAGTCTCGTTTCCCTGTTGACACTAAATCGACGCTCTTGGTAATGGCAGGAGATGCCACCTGGGCACTGGTGCTGCTGTGGGGGTGACTGAAGGATGCCTGCCAGCCTCCCTGACAATGCCTTTTCCCCAGATAAAGAAGGAACGCAGACTGCATGCAAATCTCTCTAAATTAGACACAGCCCATCTTGCTGCCGCTGAATTCAGGCAGACCACCACAAACAGAGCAGCAAGCTTCGAAGGAAGAGGAAAATGAAATCTTCATTCCTTTCATGAAGAAATTCTGGCTAACAGTGAATAAAGAAAGTGAAAAAAAAAGTGTTAGTCACGCAGTCATGTCCAACTCTTTGTGATTCCATGGACTGTAGCCCACTAGGCTCCTCTGTCCATGGGATTCTCCAGGCAAGAATACTGGAGTGGTTTGCTATTTCCTACTCTAGGGGATCTTCCCTACCTAGGCAAGGATCAAACCCAGGTCTCATGCTTTGCAGGCAGATTCTTTACCATCTGAATCACTATTTTATTGCCAAGTTTAGATGGGAAAAGGAATACTGCTCACTAGGGTGCAATGTCCTGCACGCAGCTATGAACACAAGATGGACATGAAGGGGCGTTGTTTGAAGGGCGGAGCTTGGGAAGCCTGAGTGGTGGAAACAAGAATCAAGTTCAGAACCACAGGGCAAATGCGGCCTTTATTTGAGCCCAAGAAGCCCTCCTGGAGGGCCGAGGCTGCTCGGTGAGGCAGAGTCTCAGCCGTGAGCAGGCTCCAGAGGTAGAACCAGGCCCCAGGAGCCTAAGGGTGAATAAAATCAGTAATGAGGGGCTTTCCCTTGCTCCTAAGTCTTAGCCCCGAGTGACAGGTTGTTAAAAATAGCCAAGTTTAGAGGTTTCTCCTCATCCCATCTCCTTGTTTCCCCAGCTTCTAGAACTCTACACTCTTTCTGATCTTCAGTTCAGTTCAGTTCAGTCACTCAGTCGTGTCTGACTCTTTGCGACCCCATGAATTGCAGCACGCCAGGCCTCCTTGTCTATCACCAACTCCCAGAGTTCACTCAGACTCATGTCCATCGAGTCAGTGATGCCATCCAGCCATCTCATCCTCCGTCGTCCGTTTCTCCTCCCGCCCCCAATCCCTCCCAGCATCAGAGTCTTTTCCAATGAGTCAACTCTTCGCATGAGGTGGCCAAAGTACTGGAGCTTCAGCTTTAGCATCATTCCTTCCAAAGAAATCCCAGGGTTGATCTCCCTCAGAATGGACTGGTTGGATCTCCTTGCAGTCCAAGGGACTCTCAAGAGTCTTCTCCAACACCACAATTCAAAAGCATCAATTCTTCGGCGCTCAGCCTTCTTCACAGTCCAACTCTCACACCTATACATTCTGATCTTAAGGGATGATAAATCACATTTCCCCCACCCTCCCCCCCACAAAACTGCTGGAGAAGGGGACATTTTCCTCATTTGAAAGTGAAGGTGTGGGTTCAAACTTGATTTTCTTACATGGACTTGTTGGACAAACGAAATCCCAGGAGGCAGTCCAACATAGGAAGCAGGAGGACTGCAGTGGAGGGAGTGAGTGCCTGGAGCCCTACCCGTCTTCTCTTCTTCTTTTAAAATATTTATTCAGCTGTGCCGGGTGGGGCTTGTTTTCGGCACGTGAGATCTTCAGTCTTTGCAGTGGCATACATGATCTTTAGTTGCAGCATGTAGGATCTAGCTGCCTGACCAGGGATCGAACCTGGGCCCCCAGCATTAGGAGCGTGGAGTCTTAGCCACTGGACCACCAGGGAAGTCCCCACCTTCTCGTCTATGTTGGCTTCTGATGCACTTGTAGCAAGCCTGTGGCTCAGGGTAGAATACAGCAGAAAGCGGCTAGACAGAACCTCTCTGAAAGGATAATCGGGTGACCCCGGTTGCGTCCAGAGGATAGGGAGGAGGCCTGGGGCAGGGGTGGATGGGAGGGGAGACTCCTCACTACGAACGTATTGTTGAAATCTGAACTTCTGTACCATGTACAAGCATTTGCTTGTGCTTGGGCATGCTTAGTTGTATCTGACTCTTTGTGACCCCACAGACTGTAGCCTGCTAGGCTCCTCTGTCCAAGGGATTTTTCAAGCAAGAATACTGGGAGTGGGTTGCCATTTCCTCCTCTAGGGGATCTTCGAGACCCAGGGATCGAACCCGCATCTCCTGTGTCTCCTACATTGCAGGTGTATCCTTTACCACTGAGCCATCAGCAAGTGCCTTGTACAAGCATTACCTGGGTAAAAAGAAAATTTAAAAAGAAAAGCCAAAGGACTAATGATATAAATGAAAACCTTAGTTCAAAAAGTTTAAGATTCTGAACTTATTTATAAAACAGAAACAGACTCACAGATATAAAGAACAGACTTGTGATTGCCGAGGGGGAGGAGGAAGAGGGAAGGATGGACTGGGAGCCAAGAATCAGCAGATGCAAACTATTCCATAAAGGATGGATAAACAAGGCCTGACGGTACAGCACAGGGAACTACATTCAATATCCTGTAATAGACCATAATGGAGGGACCGCCCCGAGGTCCAGTGGTTAAGACCTCCCCTTCCAGTGCAGTGAGTGTGGGTTCAGTTCCTGGTTGGGGAGCTAAGATTCCCCACGCCTTTCAGCCAAAAAACCAAAACACAGAACAAAAGCAATATTGTTACAAATTCAATAAAGACTTTAAAAATGGTCCAATCAAAAAAAGGAGAAAAGAATATGAAAAAAAAAAAAATATATATATATATACACACACACACACCCTGGTGGCTTGGATGGTAAAGAACCTGCCTGCAGTGTAGGAGACCTGGGTTTGATCCTTGGGTTGGGAAGATCCCCTGGAGAAGGGAATGGCTACCCACTCCAGTATTCTTGCCTGGAGAATCCCATGACGGAGGAGCCTGGCGGGCTACAGTCCATGGGGTCACAAAGAGTAAGACGTGACTGAGCGGCTAACTTCACTTGTATAACTGAATCACTTTGCTGTACACCAGAAACTAACATAACATTGTAAACTTATTTCAGTAAAAATAAATTGTAAAAAGTGTAAGATTCCACAGGTTACATTCTGTGTGAATTCATTAAATCCCTTGGACAGTAGAACCGATTGAAGTGGACTGCTTCAGTCAGTGACCTGTGACGGTCTCTTGATGGAGGCTGCTGGGGGAGAGCAGAGCCTGGGCTGTGGAGTTGGACAGACTTCGCTTTGAATGTGGGCTCTGTGTGTACTGGCCCCGGGGCCTCACACAAGTTATTTACCCTCTGGGACCTCAGTCTCGGCTTCAGTAAACCAGGAATAATGACTTCGCCAGCAGTGCTGCTGCACAGGTTAGAAAGCATGGATGTAGAGGGCATGTCAGCTCTGGCCAGATGGCAGCGGCCACCAGGAGCCCCGTCCCTGGGGCCTCACTGAGCAGCCAGAGCACTCTGACTGAATGGTGGCCACAGGCACTGCACGGGGCGGGCGGCGTCCCTTGCAGTCTACCAGCTGACTCTGGGCTAACACTTGATTCTAGGTCGGCTGTCCTACTCCTCATAGTGAGGACTCTATGCTCTGGGACAGACTGAAACCATGCCAAAGGGCTGCTGACTTCCATAAAGGAGGAGACCAACTTTCTCATAGTCTCTGGGAAAGGGGTGAGACTGCAGTTCTGAAGCCACAGACTTGGGAGGGAAGGACGAAAGAAATCCCCACGTGGGGATTATTACCCCCACTTCGCAGATGAAGGAAATGAAATTCAAGAGGGTAAAGTTATTTATCCAGACAGTCCCATCTGGTGAATAATGAAGTTGGGCTCTAAAGCAGTGGCTCTTGGAACTACCTGGGGGCTTAGAACAGCGCCAGCGCCTGGGCCAAACCACAGATTCTGACTTCGTCCTTCTGGGGTGGGGCCAACATGGATACATACTTCTAGGTCCCCTCCCCAACCAGAGCAACTCTGATGTGTGGTTGAGTTCAGACCGCTGCTCGGAGGATGGCACACTCTGTGGCCAGCCTTGCAGCGCCACGGAAGCCCTTCCACATGAGCCACGTGCCCCGTTACAGGCTCAGCCCCAGAGAGACCCCCAGTCCACGCCTGCACCTTCCCAGCTGCAGACGGGCAGCCTCCCCACAACCCGCAGGGCAGCAGAGTGGCCACCTCATCACTGATGATCACCTCATCGTCTGCTCTCAGAGCCTCTGGTTTCTCACTGGAAGGGTGAGGCCCACCATCCAGCTTCCTTGGCCGTGTCCTGTGAGCGCTGCGGGGAGAGGTGTCGGCTAAAGGTCAGACGGTACAAAGAACACCAGCCCGGGGATACCAAAACTAGCTTTAATTTGTCCAAAAGTCACATTGAGCTCCACAAAGAGTTTCCGGAGGAGCCCCAGGGTGGCCCCGCTGCTGAGCCGGCCTAGAAGTTCTCCAGCAAGGCCAGGATGCGCTTCTGCTCACTCTCCCGGAACTCCGGGCTCCGGCCGTCCCCGATGTTCTCCGCGTACTCTGGGGAGACAAAGGCAGGGTCAGGGGGAGTCTGGGGAGCGGGGGCCATCGTGGCTGGGTCATGTCGCACTTCTCCCTGAACCCTGGCGCCTGGGGGTGTGTGCCTCCAGAGGCACCCACAGCGGTGGCTGTGCCCAGACTCCTTGGGTCCTGACCGCAAGGTCCATGGTAGACCAACTCCCTGGCCCCTGCTCACGTTCCTCTCCAGGCCGAGCCTTCCTCCACTTAACACACACAGTGTTAACTATGGGCAGGCACTGCCCCAGAGCCGGTGGTTCTGAGTATGACCCCAACCACCAGCAGCAACGTCATGTAGGAACTTGTTAGAAATGCTGATGTCGGGAGCTCCCCAGTGGTCCAGTGGTGAGGACTCGGCACTTTCACTGCTGAAGCAGGTGTGCAGGGGAGTATCTGGGAGCGAGCGGCAGGGGGCAAGCAGAGCTGGGGCTTCAGTGGGGAGCAGACCTAGTCCCGCTGAGAGGGGAGCAGGCGGGGCGGGCATGGGGCAGGTGGGCCCCTGTCGGCACTTCCCCAGAGATGAGAAGTTACGAGAGAGCTGTAAGCAGAGGAATGACATGATCTGTCTGTTCACCAGCGCTCACTCTAGCTGCCGCAAGGAAGACACAGTGAAGGGGCCAAGGGCAGAAAGAAGGGGATGTGATTTGATGGTGGTCTGGCCCAAGGTCATGGTGGAGGAGAGATGTCTTCAGATTTCAGATGTATCCTGACAGTGCCTCCAGCAGGATGGGGTGGGAGAGGAAGAGACGTGGATACTGAAGTCACCAAGAAATACAGCAGGAGAGGTGGAGATGGTGGAGAGGGTGACAGTGAGCTCGAACTCCTCCAAGGGATGAGGGCTTGTCCACGCCACAAGGACGGGGGCTGGGGTACAGTCCACTGCTGCTGAGATTCAAACCAATGGGTGTTTTCTGGGAAAAGGGAGGAGGAATAGTCTAGAGGTGCCCAGGAGAAGCCTGGAAGACCCATCTCCCATCTTCACCAGCAGACGGCCTGTGAGAGAAAGCAGGTACCACCTGAGTGGGCCCATCCCAGGGAGACACAGTTTCAGTCAGACCAGGAAGATACAGGAACTAACGTCTAGAGAGAATAGGAATGCAGGTCACGATGCTGATGACAGGACATCATCAGAGCTGTAAGGTGCGAAAACGTATCCAGTTTACCTGTTACCCCAGCACAACACGTAACACTCCTTCATTTTATTCTCGAAAGTGTCCAGGCCCCCAGGTTATGTGGGCAGCTGGTTTTAGGAGGTGGGAGGGAGTGGGATATGGCACAGACATGATGTGCGGAGCTCTGGGACGAGAGGGCAGGGCTGGGTGGTGAGTGGCGCCCCGGGCTTCCTGGGGTGACTCCCACGAGCAGGGGCACAGAGCCCAGTGGACGGCAGTCCTGCTCCTCTGAGCGCTGACTGTGCCCTGCCCCTGCCCTCGGGAGATGCTGCGACATCATCAGGTTTGAATCCTGACCCTGACTCACAGTCCCAGGGGGCCTTGCATGGTCTCCCCTCTGAAAATGCATGTAAAGAGCTTAGTGATAACACATGTTTCAGAAACACCGGCTCCCTTCTCCAGCCTGCTTTGCTCAGGCCAGTAACGTCTCTCACTGCTATCCCACACAAGTCCCACCAAGTCACCTCTGACTCCCGCTCCCCTCCTCCGGCCTCTGTCTCCCGTCACAGGCCTGACTTCTGGATGATCCTCTACTTGTCCCTCCATCCAGACTGGCAGCTTTATGAAGGCAGGGGCTTTTGCCTCACTTTCAGCTAAATTCCCAGCAGAGCCGGGCTGACAGCCAACTCCTGGCTGTTTAGTGAATAAACTCCCAGAGCAGTGAATCAGGACGAGTACCTGCGTGTCTGCCCCCAGCCCCCTGTCTGGGGTGGCCAGAGGTGGAACAATAGAAAACTCTCCTGCAAAAGGCATCTGCATAATAAAACATCTGCAGATCCAAATCTGACAAAGACTTGGGGAAAGGAGGAAAGCCTGCAAACCTCCCCCACCTCCCTTCCCCCAACCTCCTTCCCCCACCGTGCTGGGGCAATCCTCTTGCTCCTGCCACTTTTGCATGTCTCCGTCCTCTTTATGACTCTGGACATGTGCCGGAAGAGGCGATACGGGATTCAGACATGTGCCAGCTGTGTGTCCCTCCTCTCCCGAAATCATCCTCTCCTGTGAGGCCCATCCATCACCTCCAACAGCAAATGGCTGTGATTCCTTCCATGAAGGCTCCTTAAAGGGAGGGCTGGGGTGATGGGAGAACAGGAAGTGGGTGGTGGGAGAAGGCTCTGGGCTGGTATCTTTTTACTCTCATGTGAATGATCTAGTCGCTGCCCCAGGAGAGAGAGAAATGACCATTATAGCATTTAATACCCTCAAAGGCCTGGCCTGAAAGCAAGAATCTTAATGGACTGAACTAACACTTTGTTCTCCTAATGGATTCTCAGACCCAGGAGAGAAGGAAGTGAGACACAGTCTGATCCTTTGGGGCAATGCTTTTCCAAGAAAAGCCAGCTTCCCTGGAGGGACCTTATTGCTTTCCAGGGATGCGGAGAGTACAGCACCAATGTCTGTATCAGTCCCCTTGCTGAATCGCCGCTACCAAGGCTGTAAAAAAAAACGCCTGCCACCACGGTACACAGAACACCCGTCAATGGACAAGTCTCCTTGGATGCTCCACATGCGGAGAAGGAGGAAACAGTCAGATTACCTGCTCTCTGGAGACGGGCTGTGAAGAAGGGAGTAAAATGAGGAAGAGGGGCTGTCCTGCACAGAGTGGAATGGGACCTCACACGTGGGCAACACTGTTGATGTGCCAGGCATTTATATATGTTGTCTCACTGAATCTTTGCAGCAATCCTACAAGGCAAAGAGCACCTTCTCTGTTTACAGATGGGGAAACTGAGGCTTATTTGAGAGCTGAAGCAACCTGCCCAGGTGCAGTATGGCAGAGGGGCTGAGATTCAAACCAAGAACATGTGCGAGAAGTCAAGAGGGCACCTCTAAAGGCACTGGGGGGCGGGGGAGCTGGTCCCGAAAGTGGCATCCTTTTCTCTAGGCAGTACCCTACCCTGCCTGTTCCCCATCCTTTGCGGAAAAAAGTCTCCAAGGCAGTCCAGCTCTGGCAGGGCATCTGGTGTCAATATCCTCATAACAGGTAAGGCTCTGGAGGGGATGTCCCGGGGTCAAGGGGCCTCAGCAATCAGAAGAGATGTGGAGTACTGGCTGGGGCCATGCTCCCTCGTGCCCGGTCACTAAATGTCAGGGCTGACAGGGCTCTCAGAAATGTACAGCAACCCAGAGGGACAGGTGAGCGGCCAGGGGCCCACAGCGAGCCGGCCCCAGAAGCAGACCTGACAAGCCCTGAGTGCTCTCCCACTGGCCCTGGCAGCTGGTACCAGCTGTGCACCTCACATCTCACCCTCCACCCCTGACCCTGACTTGTTCTTTGTTTCCAGAGTGGAATCCTATTTGGAGCAAACTGTGGTGGTGCCAGCTACCTCCGGTTATTATGGCTGCTGCAGCAGTTTATAAATATTGAACAGATCCCTCCCAGAGGTCTTGGGAAAGAGTTCTCTTTGCTGTGTGTGTGTAAGAAAGGGAGAGACTGGAGGGGAAAAAAGAGATGCTAGATGAAGGGACAACTTCGGGGTTAGGGAGAGGGAGAGGGAGAGAGTGAGTCGGTCTAGAGAGTGAGAAAGATGGGGCAGATACATCCACTCCCTTCTCTCCTTCCCCAGCATTTTCAAATGCTCTTATAATAAAGGCTTTGATTGAGCTTAGAAACAGGCAGCAGCGTTGAACGCATACATATTAAAGCAAACTTTAGACAGCAGGTTTACTGTTCAGACATGGAATCTGAGCTATTCTGTTTATGTTAAGAGGGAGAGGGAGGGGTACCCCGACTGGAAGACGGGGAAGAACTGTTGTCCAGGACACAGACCGGCGCTCACAAGCCCGGTTCAGATCCTTGGACCTTCAGCCTTAAATGCTCACCTCTGAAAAAGTGCAGGAGGAAGGGTGAGTGGGGAGAAGAGGAATGTCAGCATTTTTACACTGATAACCCTTGAAGACATAGAAATAATAATGAAATAGAAACTAGGAGAGTAAGGCCCTTGAGGTCTAACAGAGATTCCTCAGCGACAAGGATAGATGTGGAAGGACTAACGTGGCTTCTCTGGAGGAGAATGTTGTGCTGGGGCTGCAAGTGGGGGTGTAAGTTTCATCAGGGACATCATGACAGTGCAACTTACTTAAGGAGAAACAGAAGGAAGCTTACTCTTTGCTTACGATGCTAACAGGGTCACATCCCCATGGACTGTTTTCCCACAGACATTTCAGCTGTCTGGAAAAGCACCACCACCCCGCCCGCCCCACCAGGCCTTGAAGAGTGAGGTCTGGGTTGGGCTTTCCTGACTGCCTCTGAGTCCAGGCTGTTGCCAGCACCGGTGAAAGGATGAGGGCAGGGAAGGGAAGGAAGGAATCTGCATTTACTGAGCAAGTATTCTGTCCCAGGTCCCCAGCTGCATCTCTATCTCAGCCATCCTTGGGGGCAATCTTCACTTTCCGTGTGCTTTTTACAGAGGAGGAAACCCAGGCTCACACATGTTATCTACTAACTTACCCCAAGTTACAGAGAGCCAGAATCCTGCTGGATTGTGCATCTCAGTTCTACCTCTTCCCACGTAAGCTGGGACTCAAGCCACACCAGTAAAGGTAGCTAATGTCATCAGACACTTATCATGTGCCAACATGGAAGCCCTTTACTGCAGAACCTCATCTAATTCTCACAGCAAACTTTGGAGGCGGGTTATCCATCTCCATCTTATAGATGCAGGAACTGCTTGGGGGGAGGGCACGTAGCTGCCCGAGGTTAAAGAGGCCCCTCTTCAGGATCCTTTCCCACCTCCCTAAATCCTAGAGGCTCCAGCAGCAAAGGCCTGGTGGAAGTCACACACACACGAACATGTCATCAAAGAGAAATCCCAGCAGCTTCTGTAGCTTGCAAATCACAGAGGCCAAGCTCAGGTTACCAAGTGCTCCAAATTAATACGGGAACACATGTTTAGGAGCTCCTGAGAAAGGACTTCAAGCCATAAGGAACACAAGCGAATCAAAGGGCCAGGAGCCAATCTCTGAAAGCGTTCTGAAGTCTTTGGCTCAGACTTTTCACCACCACTGAGAGTTTTTTGAGTCAGTAATCCTCTAAGCTTTCCTCTGCCAAACAGCCTACCACCACATGGTCTTAACTTTCACCAGTGACTGAAACATTCAAGAGATTCACTGGAGGCTTCCACAGTAAGCCCTGGCACAAGTATTTATACTCAAAGTATTTCCAGGTCACAGGTCCTACTCCACATCCAACGAGGGGACCACTCAGTGTACCCCTGTGTCTACCTATGGAGGTGTCAGGTTTCGAGAAGCCACGTTCTTATTTAGTCATCAGCTTCATGGGGACAGAACATGCAAGGGTGGCTGCCAGAGGCTAGGGGAGGGGGAATGGGGAGTGAAGGGTTTAATGGGTACAGCCTTTCAATTCTGCTGAAATGAAAGTAAGTTCTATGGACAGGTGATGGTGATGGCTGCGATGGTTAAGATGGTAACTCCTGTGCATGTTTTACAATTAAAAAACAAAAACAAGCACCTCTTCTTGCAGCCTCTCTGGGTCTTCCGGCTCTCTCTCCATCTCCTGCAGAATTAACTGTGCTTTCTTGATTCCCACTCCATCTCTTAGCACTGACTTCAGTCTGCTTTGTGTAGCGATTATTTATTCCTCATGTGATGGGACTGAATCCCCCTGGGGACAGGGTCTCCTTGGTGTGTCTAGGGAGCCCACCGAGTGCCCTGTGATGCCGCTGGGTGCTCTGAAAAGATTGCCACCCTGAATTTTCTTTCTTGAAATGCTTGAGGAGTGTATCAGCCAACTGGTTAGAGCTTTCCTTTCTGCCAGATGGAAAGACCGACTTAGTCTGGATCCAGTTTTCCTGCATTAAGAGCGACTCGGGTAATGCCGCTTAACCTCCGCAGGTCCTGGCTTCCTTGTGGGCACAATGGAGAGTGTAATCCTGCTTTTAGAGCTTTTGTGAGAACCGGAGAACAAACATTAGAAGCCTGGCACAGAGGATGTGCTTGGGAGTGACCACTCTACCTACTGTGACCCTGATTTCAGGAACACCACAAAGAAGCCTGAAGTGCATCCCCAGTAAACATTAGCCGAGCCCCTTCTCTGTGGCATGCGTGGCCTAGGCACCAGAAGATAAAAGGCAGGACCACTGTCACTGCCCGTGTGGAGCACGTGGTCCTTCTCTAGTACGGAGACCGCTGCCCCCCAGGTGGGTGCCACAGGCATCAGGCCAGAGCGGCTACCCGCTCAGGGAAGGCTGGACTTCAGGAGCACTGAGTATGCAGCCTGCAGACCGAGGCACTTTAATGAGCCATCAATTATTTCTAGCTCTCGTGGCACCCCCAGTACAAAAGGAGGGAGGGAAACTGTGAGAAAGGGGACAGAAATAAAATGGGAAGAGTCCCCTGCCGGGCCTGCCTCATCAGCGTTTTCCTGAGACCCCAAGGGATCCATCAGCTGTCATCCTGCCAGCAAAACTTGGGAAATATGTAGGCCATAAAATCAAAGAAAAAAGCTTGCATCTAATTAGTATGATAAAAAAAAAAAAGGGAAGCAACCCAAACCGAAAAACAAAATTAAAATCAAAGAGGACAGACTGATGAGCTGGTTTTCTTTATGAGGCTTTGTTTTTTCGTGCATTTTGATGGAATGAAGGCTGGGGGAGGGAGTGAAGGCTTTTAAGAGGTGGGCCTAAAAGCAGAAGCCCAGCCATCGCCCCCGACCTAGTCCCGTGGTAGCCTCACCCCTTTTCAACCTCAGCACTGTCTGGAGAGTGCTTGCTGGACCGCATTCACAGGCTGAGGTGGACCGTGGTACAGCTCTGCCACCCAACACCGCAGACAGACGGGTTCCTGGGGCCAGTGTGAGCCCTTTATTATAACCTTAGCCTTCCATCTGGAGAGAACGCTTTTTTTTTTGTTTGTTTTTTGTGGTCAGCATCCTCTGAGGACATCTTTGACCTGGGCAGTGGCATCTGATCCCCTGGCTTTAAATATCACCTCCCTTGTAAAGACTTACAGTCGTCCAAACTAGCACTTTTCCTGCCCGAATGAGAATGTCTGCTCTCTGCTGGCCAACAAAGGGGTGCAGGCACTGCCTGTCCCCCCAAACTCACCGTGTACCCAACAGAACTTGAGAGCCTTGTCCAGAAACACTCCCAACCCCTCCTGATGCTCCAGCCTCCCGCATCCCTGCGTGGCCTCCCCTGATGGGGGAGACCCTGTATGAAGGCCACTGACGTCCTGTTCCAACTCAGGCCTCTGCTCCCACTGCCTGGGATATGCTTCCCCACCCCGGACACCCTTCCCAGTCCTGAGAGCATCCTCTCTCTTCCCTGGGATTCCCGGGTGTGGCCTATGCCTCCATTACTGCCTCCTTATCACTCCTTTAACACTCTGTTCACAACTTCAACACAGCACTTATCATGTTATAATTAGTTTCAAGTCTTTCTCCCACTAGACCATGAACCCTTAGGACAGGGATCTTGCTGATTCTTCCTTGTCTCTCTAGTCCTGGATACAGAGCCTGGCACC
Organism: Bos taurus; assembly: GCF_002263795.3. Classification (NCBI taxonomy): domain Eukaryota; kingdom Metazoa; phylum Chordata; class Mammalia; order Artiodactyla; family Bovidae; genus Bos; species Bos taurus. Next base: position 66,763,237 of record NC_037340.1, on the reverse strand, counting down.
CAGCAATACTGGCTGAGTAGCTGCTGAAGCATGTATTTTGTTTGGCTCAGTGGTAAAGAATCTGCCTACCAAACAGGAGACGTGGGTTTGATCCCTGGGTGGGGAAGACCCCCTGGAGAAGGAAATGGCAACCCACGCCAGCATTCTTGCCCGGATAATCTCATGGACAGAGGAGCCTGGTGGGCTAAGGTTCATGGGGTTGCAGAGAGTCAGACAGGACTTAGCGACTAAACCATGTCCCCCCAAAAGACTAAAAACTCTATGAGGGCAGGAGCTGTGTGACACCTCAGTAGTACAGTATTAGCACTGTGCTGAGCCCTGAGGAGTCTCAGTAAATATCTGCCAATTTAAATGCACACAAGGGTAGGGCTGAATTCAACAATGTTTAAAATATTCCCTGGGTGTCCACTATGCGCCTGGCATTGCTCTAGGTGCTGAGGAGACACGGGGATCAAGCCAATGGCCCTGCATCACGGAGCTTACATTTTAATGCATGAGACACACAGAACAAGTAAACAGAGACATAAATAAAAATAATTACAGACTGTGATAAGGGCTAGGAAAGAAAGAAACACGCCGCTATGATGGGAAATAACAGACGGAGAGAAGTGGATTGATTCCGGATTGAGGCTGGAGGCAGGAATGGCAGATTTACTAAGGGACTGGCTGTGAAGGGGGCTGGAGAGAGAGCTGAAGGGCTGGACCTGGGTCTGGAAGGAGGGACCTGAGAGCCTGGACAGTGGGGGAAAGAAAGCGACTGGGGAGAGGAACAAGAGTGGTGGAATGAACGCAGCATCTGTGTAGGCTGTTCACCTGCTCACCCGGCCAGACAATCAACAAATGTGTACTCAGCACCCAGTACGCACCCAGCACTTTAACAGGCACTCGGGGAATAAATTGGGCTCTAAGGGGCACTGAGGCTGGCTCGCAACAACTGAAAATCCTGAATAACCTCGGGTACACACGTTAGGATGTCAGGAAGAAAAGCATCCCCCTACTAGCTGTTAAAAACACTCTTCCTTTCTCAAAAGATCACTATTTTGATCGTGGGGATGGAGGTGCAGGGAGAAGCTTAAATGCAAGACAGAGGAGCTGAGAGTCACAAAAAGTTCTAATTGAATGTGTGGGCATTGAAAATGAATGTCCTTTAGAGGCTGGGCTTTCTCATCGCCGCAGCCGCACCTGAGGGAGGAGGCGGCGTGACACCTGAAGCAGTAACTCACGCGACTGTGACACTGACGGGGAGAAGGGAGCACCCAGGATGCCACTACGGGAGACACTAGGTGAGGCTCATGAACGGGTTCCCCCTTTCCTTTTTCTCAGGGGGAAGACAATAAATTCCAGTGCCTCATAGGCTCCATCTGCAAAATGGGCACAAGATTTACCATCCCCACGCGCCGGGAAGTGCAGTGATGATCATGTGGCTTCCAGTCCTAGGTTTTCACCCACACGGTTTCTTTGTTTTGGAATGTCTAAGACCCAGCTCAATGTTCCTACTCCCACACAGCTTCCCATGGGATATTAGTCCTGCCTCACTTGTAACACTGCTGACGATAGTTATCATCACATTTCATAATACTCACAATAGCATTTACCAAGCAAATAGCAAATACTCGGCTAGCATTTACCAAGAACTTATGAACTGGAGATACTTTCCATACATCATCTCATTTAATCCTTTTACCTATGCTAGGAGGTCTCTGAGCAATTGGATATCTTGCCTGATATAGCACCGCAAACAGAAGGAACAGGATTCACTTCCAGGAGCCAGATCCCAGAACCCAGGGCTCTTAACGTCTCCTCACTCTATTATATATATCATTTATCTTCACATTTCATCTCCCACCTGTAATGGGAGTTATAAGCCACTTATCCGCACACCCTTCAAGTAAATCTAGCCTAATTCCTCAGCTAAGAAGTGGGCAGAACGAGGGTCAGAGAGAGACACGATGTGGCTGCGGTCCCGTCCACCATGACTCTGAACTCTGGTGTTATCAGTAAAGTCCAGCACAGGCTCCCGCTGCCACGTGGGCTGGTCTGTGCTGAGTGGTCCAAGGGCGGGCGCTGCACCACAAAGCTGACTGAGAGCTTGCTCACCGACCAGGGGCCTCCCGGGAGCCGCTCCAGCTGAGTCAGGTCCAGCCAAAGAGGCAACAGTGTTTGAGGGGCCCGCTGGGCAAGGTGAAGGAAATTCACCCGAGCATTTCCTGTGTGCTGGCCACTAGGCTGGATGCTGTCATGTAGCATCTCATGAACTTTTCCAAATTTCTTCTAGATCTCGCTCACACAGCTGGGGGAAGGCAGAGCTAGCACTGGAAAGCACGCATGCTTTTTCTCCTGCCTCGAACTCACTTCTTTCTGCCTTAATTCCAGGTAGTTCTTATTAGTTTTTTTTTTTTCCCCTAAGAAAGCAATTTCCTTTCACTACATGCAGTTTGGACCTGGATTTTTGTGTGTTTGTGTGTGTGTGTGTCTTAATTTCCAATCCCTAGTGCTTCTTGTTTGTGTTTTTAAAATTCTGGAAGTGGAGAATCAGAGGCAGAGATTAACTAGGTTAGTCTTTGGTATTCTGACAGGATGATCTGGACACAGACCGAACTGGACAACACACTTAAGCCTGCAGTGCAGAGAATGCTACGCACCAAATTCCAGGCATATAGACACAGATGGAAAGAAAGCATCATCTAATTAATTCCCTGGAGCCCCAGACACAAGCAACATCCAACTCACCCTTGATGATGTGCCTGACGATTTTGATGGAGCTTCCACGCATATTCAGGATCTGGTGAACCCTCTGGCGAATCTAATAAGGAAAAGAAAGAGTGGACAGAGAAAGAAAGAGCATCGTTTGTCCTGGTAGACATCAGAATACATCACGTTGGAAGTATTCAGTTCACCCCCATCCCTGAGAAAGAGGCCCCACGGAGAGTGAAGGAATTCAAGGAGTGTGTGATCCACTTCCTTCTTTGAGAGACTCTCCCCTAAGCCGGTGGCAGGCAAGGAGGCAGGGATGGATGGGCCCACCCAGGGCAGCCCCTCCTACCTGGGGCACGTTGGCATTGCAGATCTCTGCCATGATGTAGCAGATGTGCTGGAGGACAAAGAGCCCAGCATCCAAGCGCCGGAGGTAGAACTCATCCTCGATGTCATTGTCTATGATCTCTCCACGCCGGACCATGTCCTAGAAAGGAATGAACATTGGGGAACAAAAGTCAGACGGTGAGTGGAGGAGGAAAGAATAGGTTTCTAGTCCTCTCACGATTCACAAAAGAATAGTAACGACAACTACAACAACAAAAGAAAACCACTCTGCCTTCATTTGCCTCCTGCTCGTCTCCTTATTCTAAAGCATCTTACGTTCTCATTGTTAACGGACTAGAGGTTCACAGAGTCAAGACTAAAGTCCATTATTTTGTCTATACAATGACTCAAGGCCAAAATGATCTCATCCACACATTCAACCTGAAAAAAATAAGCTGATGGGGACATAAATCTATATATCTGCTTCTACTCATTCTTTACTCTTTGGTTCCCGCCTCCATCAGTAACCTCTCTACAAGATATACTTAACTCTCTTTTTCTTCCAAATTAAATTAACCTAGGGAGGAGAGGTCCACTTTCTCTATATCTGTTTTGGTGCCCTTCTGATGGTGCAGGTACCCATTCTACGTGTCCCTTTTGGCTTATATTTCATTAGATACAAAACACCAACCTTTCCGTTTCATTCCACGAGTTCAATACTTCCTCAAGGTCAAAGAGCTAATCTCTTTCCTCTTTAGGGAGTCTCTTTCCTAAAGTTCTGTAACCCAGACGTATCAGACTTGCTCTCCCCATATATATTCTTATATAGTTGATTGTTGAAAAAACAAACCTAGCTTATCCAGATACAATTGATGTACCGTAGTATTCAACCATTTAAAGCAACAGTTCTGCATGTAGTCAGTTATGCAACCACCACCACAGTCACTGCGGCGTATTTTCATTCCACTCCACCCCAAAGCCCCCCATCCAGAGGATTACCACCTCTGCCAAGACAGCTCTTCTTCCCATCTCAGGGCATTTATGCCTTGCTTCCTAAGGGTTCTGGGATATCTCTCATGCCAACACTATAAAGCAACCTCTCCTACAGAGCCTTCCTTGATCATTTAAGGATAACAAAATTCCTTTCCAAAATTCCGGACAGCACCCTTGCAGGCCACTCCACGGCACGCTGTCTTCTGGCCCACCATATCCACACTGATTTCAGTTACCATCAGCTCCCTGTTTCTATAACTCCCTCTGTTTCATGAGGGTGGGCTGTGAGCTCTGTGAAAGTGGGGACTGAATTCTGTCTTTACATCCCCGGCTCAGTAAACATCCACGCGGTGAATGAGAGGAAAGAGACATAACTGCTTCAGGCTGTCAAGAGTCGGAACTGGGTGAGGGACTCGTTCTGCACGACTAGCAGATTGGTCTAAGAAGACAGGTGTGAATACATGCTTCTGATGACAACAATCCATTTCTTAATTCTGTCAGTGGTTTTACAGCCATGGTTCCCTCTGACAATTCAGGCACCTGTCACTGATGGAAGCCCTGGGGACCCTGCTTTCCACTTTCCCAAACTCGAAGGACTTACCACCGTGGTCATCAATCTCCAACCAGCATCCTTCAGAGACTATTTAGACGCAGATAACGCGCTTCTTTATTTGCCCAGGGGGCCTGCCTGTAGCTACTTTTCATCTTGTTCCTAAAGGCCTCTGTCTGTGAGGCAAAAGAAGGCTCTAGGTTTGCCAGGCCCGGCGCTGCCTGGTAAAGCACCACCACTAATTCAGAGTGTTGTGTAGTAGCAAGTTCTTTGGTGATCTGGTGATAGTGTTAATAGTCATGAGGTAGTCACGGAGCACCCGACTGATGTCCAAGGAGTTTAAAAATAGAAGGGCCTCTTCAGCTTCTCATTTGTTCATAATCATAGCTTCCTGCTCCACAACTCCTAAGTGTTCAACAGCTGGGGGCACAGGAAGGAAAATTACTCTTTGACTTCCACTCATGCAAAAAGCATTTGCGGCTAATACTTCACATTTCTATAATGCGGTGGAGTTTAAAGTGTTATTATATATATGGTCCTTATTACCAAATTTAAAGCGAGCAGGGAAGGGATATTAATCCCATTGTACAAATTAGAATCCAAGGCACACAGAGGTTAAGTAAGTTGTTCATAATTACATAATTATCAGTTTCTCGAATATGGACTCCCCAGGGACAGGAATCCTGTCTGATTCATCTCTGAGGTGGAAATGATTAACATGAAGCGGTGTGCTCAGATCCGGAGCCTGCTTAACTGCCCTGTGGCAAGAACACCATTCCAAGCACTGAGTTAAGGCAGAAAAGGAGTAAGAATGAAGCTAAGGGGATGTGCTGGTCTTAGTCACCAAGGAGCTGCCAGTCTGACTGGGAAGATCACAGCAACACATCAAATGATCAAAAAGTAAAGGGATACAGTGCGTCTACAAGTTTAAAGTAATTACAAGTGGTGGGTGCTAATCAGGGTTGGTTATAAGACACTGGGAAGAAGTGACTTTTGGATAAGGCTTCAAGGCTTCTGACCGGCAGACGCAGTAGGACAGATGACTTAAGAATGAAGGCAGGGACTCCCCTGGCAGTCCAGGGGCTACGACTCTGTGCTCCCAAGACAGGGGGCCCAGATTTGATCCCTGGTCAGGGAACTAGATCCCACACATGGCAACTAAGAATTTGCATGCCGCAACTAAAGATGCCATGCGCTGCAACTAAGATCGGAGATTCTGTGTGCTGCAACTACGACCCGGTGCAGCCAGAGAAATATATATTTAAAAAAAACAACTGAAGGCATTTTTGTGGCCTGAAGCCTTATGCAAAATGCATTATGCTGTTCATACTTTCTGCTCGTTGGCCGTCCCCGCCGCAACACACACAGCATAAACAGGCCTGCCCTTCCTTTTCTGGCCCCCTCACGGTTGCTTGTAATGTTGGTACTCTTCCCACATCCCAATCTCTATCATAATATATTTAAAGTCTAAAATGTGATATTCCTTATAAAATTTTTCCTGAGATATTTAAAAACTTGTACCCTACAAAGCACCTTGCATATTACTTTCTGCAAAGCAGACTCTGGAAAAGCATTTGTGAATCTGTCAGCCAGAGAAGTGAGACAGGATGAGCTGCAGACTATGCTGTGCGGGAAAGTGAATGAGGATGTGTGAACACCTGTCTGACGGACACGGTGGCTTCAAGTGTTCAGAGGTAGGCAAAGTGTACAGCTCGTAGGTTGCACAGTGTCAGCCTATATGAGAAGCAGATCAGATGGAGAAGAGAAGAGGGATGGAGGGGGAGAGAGAAGAGAGACCAATCCCTCAGTGCAAACCTGGGAACTTGGGGAGAAACATATTCATCCATCCACTGGTAAAGAACACTAGCTCAGTGTTTCTGAACACTAACTATGAACCAGCTATTATATGATGTGCTGGGGGCAGCAAAGATAAATAGGACAGTCTACAGAATCAAGGAGATTAAAGGCTAATGAGGTTAACAGGTATGAACAAACTTCTTTTTTAAATGTAGTAATGGCCATTATGAAGGACCTTGCAAATTGTACTGAGTGCCAGAAGGAGAGGCTACATTTGTTTTGTTTGGGTTATCAGGAGAGTTCCAGGAAAATATAACATTTGAGCTGGATTCTGAAGAAGCATGACAAGCTGGAAAGCACACTCCAAGCAGAGGGAGCAACAACAGCATGGGTCAGCCTGGCGAGGGTGGAAGTATCCCACAACAGTGGGATACCACTGTTACTAACAGAGATAGAAGGGAGTGTATGGGTCAGCTTGGTGAGGGTGGAAGTATCCCACAACAGTGGGATACCACTGTTACTAACAGAGTAGAAGGCAGTGTTTCTTTGCTTATTAGATCTTAGCTCCTGGCACATCATAGTTTTTGATTGATTACTAAATACCAGGCATTGTGTGAGGCAGTCTGAATAGTAACCATTGCCACCACCATCTACCTGCCTTGCGGGAGAAGCTTGTGTTTGCTGAGGGCTTAGTATAGTGCCAAGTGCTTTACCTACACCGACTCCATTACTTCCCACAAATACTGTGAATGAGATGCTTAGATAGCATCACTAACTCAATGGACATGACTCAGAGCAAACTCTGGGAGATAGAGGAGCCTGGCATGCTACAGTCCATCAGGACGCAAAGAGTCAAAAACGACTTAGTGGCTGAACAACGACAACAATAGGGATCATCGCCCCTATTTCCAATGAGGAAACTGACTCAGGCCGAACAACCTCCCTAAGGTTAGTGGAAAGGAGGACGGGGGACTCAAATCCAAGTCTGTGCTCTCTCTTCATGCTACCACGTCTGCAGAGGCATGACAGATTTTAGAGCTGTTTGGAGAACAAAGGAAGATACTAAATTAGAGTGGTAGAATGGCTTAGGAACAGAGCTTAGCAAAATTAAATTTCTCCAATTACGTCAGAAGTGCCCTGGTAGTTTTTCCTTTTCACACTCTTCCCGATAATCTGATCCTCTTTTAACCAGACGTACTGTACTTTCCAGTTTCTCCAAATGTTGTCATGTGGAAAGGATGGACCCAAGAGAGCACTGCTAAACCCTATTTTTTCCTCCTTCCCCAGAACTTCAAGACTCCGACAACGTTCACTTCGACATTCTACTTTTAGACATGAGGCCGCATGATTTGAAAGTGAAATTTTCAAATGCAGATCTGAGACAGGATTGCAGTTCATTTCCAGGAGAGGCATCACCATAACTGCACTGAACACACACAAAGATGAAACAGAGATTGGCTTCGAAGATGGGAGTTTCTGCCCTGACAGTTTTAGAAGCATCAGAGAAACCAGCACGGAGAGATGGTGACTGCTGTCAGGACAGCATCTAATCTAGCCTGTTACAACTCTGTGGCATGGAATATTTGCTGCTGAGTGGATTCAGGGAAGGTGAGCACAAGTGTGTACCTCATGATTAAAGGGAAATTAAAAAAAAGCAAGGTGATTATGTATTATTCTGATGGAAAATAAAGAAGTTTGGGTAACAGTTGTTTAAGGCACATTTTCTTAAGTTCTGGTCTTTTAAAAAAGAAGTAGGATGGTATGTCACCTTTATTATCTATGCCTGTCTTACTATGTGTGAACAGAGCCAACTTTTTATAAATGGATTAATGAATTTCTGGCTCCTTTTCTTGGCTTCTAAGATACTAGATAACAATTTGATCTTGTGATAAGACCTGATACTGTTCTTTGGATTTCTGAGTGTGAGGAAAAAGAGCTAGACATCTGAAAGAACTAAGCAAACGGGATCAGATCTCAACTCAAACTACTAGGGTCCATAGGCAAGTCATTTACATGTTTTGGCCGCGGCTTCTTTGCTTGGAAACTAGAAGCCTGAACTGTATCTGCGAAGGGAAATAGGGTTCCTGAGCGCCAACTCTAATCCACTAGAATGGCTATAGAGAACCATATTGGCAAAGTATTGTGAGGCCAAGCTGGAGCTTAGTTGGGGAAGAACACTGAAATCTACTGGCACTGTAAACTCCAGTCTCAGGCTGGGGAGTGTACAGGGCTGACTTTTGTCTTCCCTGATTTCTTTCCCTGATCTTCCTGAAGTGCCTTTTAGCTTTGACAACCTGTGGCAAATCTAGGACTGAAGCACTTTAACAGCCAGAAGCAATGGGTTTTTGCCCACATATGGGTAAATTGATAGACTAGAGCTGTTGACAGGCAGTGCTCTGAGACAGTCAGAAGAGCCACTGGGAAACATGCCTCCAGTAGTCGTCACCTCAACAGCAAGTGCTGAGCACTGACAATTAGCTCATCCTGTCAACAAAGTAACTTCCCTGTAAGAAAGAGACAACTCTTGGATTTGCTGGTATATTAGAGGGGCTATTTTAAAACAATATGAGTGTGTAAATTGAATGCTCTTAAGTGGGAACATGATTAATAGAGATTAAAGAGAAATTCCCCCAAACCAGTAGCCTCCTTAAGTATGGTAAAGATATTGTACTTTACCCAATTTCTAAGTGAAAATCTATATACATGTCGAACTATATTTGAAATAGGGCATGAGAGTTAAGATTTAAAGGATGTCCTTCACAAGCTAATGCATTCAACTCTCACGTTTGAGAAGACGGGAGGTGACCGTCTTCTCTGTGAAGCAATGACAACTCAACATCCATGTATGGCATTTTTTTACTCTTCAGAGCAGAGGACCTGCATTAACCTCACTTGCTGTAGGTTGTCTGTGCACAGGAAATACGATTTTCAGATTTCACAGATGGAAAAACTGAGATAGACATCAAATGACTGTCACTGAGTTTTGCTTAGAGACTTTAGTGGGATATGATTTCCTAGTCTAAGACCTTTTCCTGTTAGTCCTTTCACTCTGACGAAGGATGGGCGAGGGACTTCTCTGGTGGTCCAGTGGTGAAGAATCCGTCTTGCAATGCAGGGGACATGAGTTCAATCCCCAGTCAGGGAACTAAGATCCCACATGCTATGGAGGAACTAAGCCCGCATCACAGCTAGAGAGTCTGTGCACCACAGTGAAAGACTCTGAATGATGCAACAAAGATCCCACATACTGCAACTAAGACACAAACAAATAAATAAATATGGGGGGAGGGAAGGCTGGGCGGGAAAAATGGAATAAAAATGGCAAAATTTCCTGGGTCCTCACTGTTTATCAGGCACTGTGCTTAGCACAGTGAATTTCTTGAATTCTCACTTTCATGAATTTCTCACTTTTCCTTAAACCCCAAGAGGTAATAAGAATCATAACTATTTCCACTTTAAATAAGAAATTGAGGTTTAAAGAGGGGAGAATTCTCCCACGGTCACAAAGCTCAGAGCTGAGTAAGTGTTGGAGACAGGATAAAAACCCACATGAGTCTGGCTCCAAGCCTGTGATCACTTCCCTAGTTCAAAATGTCTTTGTTTTATAGACCTTTTCCAGGATTAGCCTATGAGCAAATAGATGGGGTTTTTCTTCATGCTGTATCTGGGAACCACTGCAAATGACCAGCATTAAATGTAAGGTCATCTAGCTCTTTTGCCTTTTTCTTATAAATTGAAGAAACTGAAAAAAACAAAAAACCAAAAACCGAGGAGGGATCTCTAGCTAGACTAGCAAATTCCACGTGTAATTCAGGAGAGTTAAAAAAACAAAAAAAGACAATCTGAAAGGTTTTATTTTGTTCATTCCATAAGGGAGGACTGAATAAAAACTTAGATGGTTATTCAGTGAATAGCACATTAAGTAGAACAGACTGCAATTCAGGGCAGCATAAGCCTGTCTGGGGGCTGCTAAAATAAACAGATTCATCTCCAAAGACACACACAAGGAGGTGGTGCGTGTGGCATCAAGGTGCCATTGCTGCAGGGCTGTGTGTGTGTTCCCCCCACCCCCCGCCACATCCTCACTTTAAATGTTAATCTGTCTTCAGAGTGCTACCAAATCACCACCTTGCCAGGTGCCTCTATCTCTCTCCGCAGGCAAGTTGCAAGCCTCCAAATGAGCGCGTGGATGCCACGCTCTAATCTGCCCCTGACAGGCAGCCAGCTGCCCCTCGCTGATGGAAGGAGACAGTCATAAAAGAAGCTGCTATGAAGCAATAGGAATCCCTCTTTCCTTAGTAAGCGGGACATGGCTCAGAACCGCAGCGGGGGTCACTGCTACTATGTAGTCACGTGTAGTCATGGACAGGAACTGCCCTGCCACTGAGAACAGGCCAATTTCCCTTTTTCTTCCAGAGTAAAGGGAGAAACAGGAAAGTGGAGAAGGAGGAGGCACAAACAACAGCCAAACAAAATCTTCTTCCAAGAGCTTCTGAAACAGGGCAGACTGAGAGAAGGAGACGAGGGACTGCAAGTCATTTTCAGCAGGGGAAACAGGCTGGAGAATTACTGAAAGGGATTTTTTTCTTTTTTTTTTTCTGAGAATTTACAGCTAACTGATAGCAGCTCTGATAAGAATCCAAGGATATCAGGCCAGAGTTTGCAAAGAGAAAAGAGACTATGTGTTAGGCCAGCCTTAACACATGAGCATGTGCCCCTCTAATAAAGCTACCATGAAAACTAAAACACACACATATACACACCAGGTAAGGCATTTTCCAAAAGAATGGAATTTGTGTCTGGCAGAGCTGGGATTTAAACCTGGGCTATATGATGTCAGGGTTCATGTTCCTTCTAGGGTAGCATGACGCCTCCATCACACGTGGCGTCACATCAACCACCTAAATTTAAAAACAAACAAGCAGACTGCTAGACCACTCATTCACTGAATTCTGACAACATATAAGACAGCCTTGTGGCTCTGTGGTAAAATATCTGCCTGCCAATGCAGGAGATGAAATAGATGCAGGTTTGATCCCTGGGTTGGGAAGATCCCCTGGAATAGGAAGTGGCAACCTGCTCCAGTATTCTTGCCTGGAAAATCCCATGGACAGAGGAGCCTCGTGGGCTACAGTCCACGTGGTTGCAAAGAGTTGGACACGACTGAGCACACACACACTCTCCCAAGCCAGCCTCGAGAAAACCAGGGCTTCTGTGAAGTGCTGTGGGAGAGACTGTGAGCCCCCTGAGAGAGGAGGACAGAGAGGATGAGAAAAGCAAAGCAGAGTGCTCAGGGCCAGGGACTTCCCTGGCGGTCCTGTGGTTCAGACTTCACTTTCCAATGCAGGGGGTACGGGTTCGATCCCTGGTCAGGGAGCTAAGATCCCACAGGCCTCGTGGCCAAAAAAAAACCAACACATAAAACAGAAATAATACTGTAACAAATTCAATAAAGACTTTTAAAATGGTCCACATTAAAAAAAAAATTCTTTAAAAGAATGCTCAAGGCCATACTGCAAGGGAAGAGGCAGAGGAGTTGGGCCAGGACCCAAGTCCCCCAGCTTCTCCTCTAACGGTAGAAAGGATGATTGTGATTGGGAAGGGGGCAAACAGGGAGGGAGGAGAGAGCGGGGAGTGGGCATTTGGCTAAATCTGCCTCTAGGAAAGAGGGAAGCAGGAGGGAGGGGAAAGCACTGCTCCATCCCCTCCCCCACCAGCTCCGGCTTCTACTGCATGTGCTGTAAGCTGTGGTCTGCCAAATTCATAGACTGAGAAGTTTGGGAACCACTGTTCAAGGAACAGCTGAGAGGAGCTCTCAGCAGGATTCCCTTTTTTTTCTGGCTTGCCCAGAAGCTTCCAGCACAGTTAGCAGAAGACCTGACTGCAGTCTCACACTTCCATTATCTACACAGCTCGGTAGGCGTGCTTTATGATCACGGACCCCACTCCTTTGCTCCTGTACTTTTCCTCCTCTGTACAAATCTATACATGAGGGTCAGATGCTAAGGAAATCGTCAAAGTCTCTCTCAGCCATCAAGTCCTGTGGATGCTGTTTCATTACAAGAAGTCCGTCTTTTTCTTTCCAGGATAAAGCCTGGGATGATTTAACTGTGGCAAAATTAGCTTGCAATTTGTACATCATTATGGTGCAAAGTATGTGGCGAGAAGGTTTTACTGAATAAACCTGCTGAGAATAATTTTCCCAGGAACTAAAAAAAGGAAAACCTCTCTCCAAGGCTCTTTCCTTCCTCTTTTAAAATCCCTGCCAGTACCTAAATAATTATCTCTTATTTCTGACATGCAGAAGCCTGGCATCCCTGTACACTGAACCAGCAGAAGCCAGAGAAGTCAGGACATCTGCCCAACAACAGGGACCTTGGTATTTTCTGGGCTTCTTGTTGCTTGGGGAGTCAGGTGAAATCTGCTGAGACAAGCACCCTGGGTATTTACAGACCACAGAGAACTGCTGCTCACTCCAAGAGTCTCAAGAATTACATGCCCTTTAAAAGTTCAGGTCAAATCTTGTTAACCAGGAAGCCCCAGGGTATGTTCAGATACTCTGTGGCCCTGGAGTCTCACGGACACTGAATATAACATGAGAAAGCAGTGGACAACTGCCCAGGACGTGGAAGTCTTTGCTAGTTAACAGATTCTTGCAGTAACGTGACTGGAACCAAGTCTGTATATAATACAATTATCAGTCTGTCCTGCAGACGCTTCTAAATAAGAGGGTTTTAATATAGGTACAGGTATGCCACAGAATGTACACAGTTGTAGAAAATATTTTTTTTGATGATGGGGCTATTCAGAGAAAATACAAATTAGAGTTAACAATGAGAGTTTAGATATAATGTAGGAAACTCTGGACTCTCTATCTTCCTGATACCCACAGACAAATATTAATTTTAACTCACGAGTAGTTGTCTTTCATTTACCGCATGTTAATCACTGAGTAGGTCCTTAGAACATGATGAACAAGCGGGATGAGAGTCACAGAGAGAGAGAGAATCAGCAAATGTATAAAGTAATCACAGGTCAGGAAGAAGCACTGGCAGCTGGGGGGCGCTGCTTCACACGTGGCAGGGGGGTCACTCTGAGGGTCTGACATTTAGGCTGAGACCTGAAGGCGGAAGGAGGCACCAGCTTGAGAAGAGGCAGGACAGAGGGAGAAGCAAAGACTATGAGACAGGAAGCTAAGGCACAGCAGCAGGAGAGGAAGGAGGAGAAGTGGGGGTGGGGGTGGGTCTGAGATCCCACAAAACCACGCAGCACAAGGGAAGGAAGAAAATACGTGTATGCGGAGGCCTGGTGGTAGAAACAGTCCTCACAGAGAAAAAAGGAAAGGTTCTCTCGCAACTCTCCATGCCAGGACCTGTGAAAGCAGCTTTCACCTGTGTGATATCTATGTCACTGAATTCTGAAATGTGTAATTCCTCACACACCCACAGGTTGAGATGTGCACCTCAAAAAACAGAACACCAGAAAGGAAGAAAAGAAAGCTGGAGAAATGAGGCTGTGTGTCTGCAGTCGGAGAACCCGAAGCTGCCTGGCTCTAAAGTCCATGCTCCCCCATCACACCTTCTGTTCCTGGAGTATAACTTAACAGTGGCCCCCAAACTTAACTTGGCCTCCCACTGCTGCTGCTTCGCTCCTGCTCCTGGAAATGCCCTGTATGCCCCCTGTGAGGTGCAGCTCGGCTTCTGCCTCATCTGCAGGACTGTTCAGGGTGACGCGAGGTGCAGATGGCTCCCCCGCGCCCTGGATTCGTCCAGCCCTCGGCAGCAGTAGCAGTGCTCCCTGGGCCCCTTTTTCTCTCGACACTTGAACCTGCGCTCACCCCAAGCCGGTGTCGAGCTGATAGTGCCTGCACAGAGCAGGTGCCTGAGAAACACGTGCCACATGACGGGATTCTTTTCGGTGCGTCCTGGTCAACTGTAAACCCGTGGACGTCTGCACAGTGCCCTTGGCAGTCTGAAGTCTGCAGGGACAGCGGTGGCTCCGAGACACTCAGACTGTCAATACCTGATCCCCCTTCTCTTGGTCAATTTATTTAAGGTGTTTTTGTTGCAGGCCTGGCACAATATATGAGATATTTATTCCTTACAGATCTGATAGTCAATGTTATCAAGAAAAACAAGGATTCAATTCTGGTCAACAAATATTTGCTGAATTCCTAGTAGGTGTAGAACATTCAAGTTTAAAGGGAGTAGGGTGGAGTGAGGCAACAAACGGTCTGTGACTTGCGGGAGGAGACCGCATGAAGGAGAGACAGGAGAGAGGCTGTTGGTTCCAAGTCCCTTTACGCCTGGGAGGCAGCTTCACCTGGCAGGAGGAGCCTGAGTGCTGGCGGAGCGCACTGCTCACAAACGCACCCCTCGCCCCCCAGCCCGCCCCGACTCCCTGAGCAACACCAAGGCTGCTGGGCACTGACAGCCTTGGAATGTTTGCCAGGGCCCAGCTGAACGGCCTTGGCATCAAGGAGACAGATGTTTGTCAGGGAATGGCAGGGCCCCACACCTGTGGCACACGGAAGCACTGGGAATGCTGGGGAGAATGGCTGCAGTCGTTTCTCTCCATCAGTGCTAATCAATTTCATACTCTCTTCAGTGCTGATAATAGATAATCTTGTGGGAAGCAGGCCAAGTTTCCTAACAGCTCCATGCAAGCTGCTCCAGAATGCTCAACAGCTTACTCTGGTCTCTCTCAGAAAACAAAACAATACCCCTTCAAAAAAAAAGAAAAAACAACAACAAGCAAAAACCAAAGCTTATTCCAGCTTAGCCTCAGACAAAGCACCGAATGGTGCCAATGCTCTGGTCTGCTAGGACAGCTCCTTCTGGGTTATTTGGGAAGGAGGATGCTCTTAGGAACAGGGGGGCCTGGCTTACTTAACAGTTACACAGGAATTTCAAAGGAAGCTAGGAAAATCTAGTAACAGCAGCAGCTAAGTACTGAGCAAGGTACTGACATACTTTATGCTTGGTCTTCATAACAGCACCGAAAGGGAGGTATTACATCCATTTCACAGATGAGAACATCAAAGCTCAGAGAGGGGACTTCCCTGTAAGTCCAGTGGTTAAGAAGCTGCCTGCCAACATAGGGGACATGGGTTTGAACCCTGGTTCGGGAAGATCACACATGCCGCGGAGCAACTAAGCCTCTTGAGTCCTAGCTCTGCAACGAGAGAAGCCACTACGATGAGAAGCCCTCACTCTGCAACGGAAACTAACCCCAGCTCACTACAACCAGCCTGTGTGCAGCCAAAAAAAAAAAAAAAGGTTGGGGGAGGTCAACTCATTTGTCCAAGGTCTCAGAGCTAGGAAGCAGCAGAGCTCAAGTTCAAATCCAGGCTTATCTGGCTCCCTACGCCTCACACTTAACTTTCCACTAGACTGCTGCTCTTCTATACAGAAGACAGCAGCTAATCAACCTCTTACTATGCTTTTCATTTATTCCATTTTCAAAAAATGGCAGAGTTACCAAAGTATGTTCACCTGAACCTGAGGGAAAACATTAAGTTGGAGGGGACTTGAGAGACCCCTTTTGCTGAAGCCATGTTATAGCTAAGAACCCGGGCTACATGAGGCGTGGTGACGAGATGAGGCAAGGGGTGAATTAGAGGTAGGTGCCTGCACTCAAATCCTAGTCCTCGGACTCCCAGGTGTTCCTGCTACCAGCCCTGAAAATCTCCTTCAGCAGATAACTTGGGGGACGCCATCAGAGCTGGAGTTCTAGTTGTCCTGGGGCTGTCTCCCTACAAAAGTCTAGGGAAAGTTCAATCTGTTTCTAATTACCGTTCAGTCTAAGAAAAAGAATACATTACTCTGGCATTTTAACAATCACTCAGTATCGACCATGTACAAGCTGCTGTAAAGGGAAGAAAAGATGGAAGAGGAAAGTTTAAGCAAAGAATAAAATAGAGGGGGTGAATACAGGACTGTGTGTAGAATATGCTGGTATCTGAAGTCCAGCCTCAGAATTTAGTCTCTGCCGCTTGTCTTGTAGTAGTCTCATCATATAAAAGACGACAGTCCCAGTCAATCAATCCAATCAATCAACAAACATCTGAGGATGCACGAGGTTTAGAGAGCACAAGGAAACCACAAGAATGATACACACGGTTACTGTCTCCTGCTATTTATAAACGAAGGTATATTTTGTGAAAGGGAATGGGTAGCTAAGAAGGACACAGACAACAAGGTCACTGTCTTCCCCAAGCTCTAGTCTCTCATCCTGGCCTGAGGCACAGCTTGAGGGAAGATGATTGTGCGATTCCCAATGCACACAGCTCTGCCTCATGGCTGGCTTGCCCCAACAACACAGAAGTGGGGGCTGCGGAGGCGCACGCTCCCACCAGTGAGGCTCCAAAGCCTCAAGTGTGTCTTTAAGGCAAGAAGAGTGAAAAAAGAGAGTGAAACAGCAAACCAAGATCACAAAGAAAACGACTCTGAAAAAAGCAAGAAAAGGATCATTTTGTAGCCTGACCAAAGACTGAGGAATGTCTTGTAGGGAAGAGAATACAAATCGGACATTAACCAACAGATATGAGAACCTGTCCTGATTAAAGAGACAGATGAGAAAGCTACCGAGGCCAGAGACGGCAGAGAACAAAACAGAAGGAGGTGAAAATACAGGAGGTAGGGTATCATCCCTGCTAAGTCCGGCCCCTCAGGAAAGACAGCCTGCAGGTTTCACCTCTCCCAGCAACCATCGCATCAGACAGTGCGGCTCAGTCACTGTGACCCGGTGTGCGGGCCAGGCGGCACAGCTCTGAGTTCCCTTCTCTAGGTCTCCAGGTTCCATCTGCAAATGCAGGAAGTGGATTCAATGACCTCCCAGTTTCCTTCCAGTGCCTCCCTGTGACTACTGAAGCCAGCAAGTGCGTGTGCCAAGACACACTCTGCCAGGGTGGTACCAAGTCACAGCACTGTGCCTTGGTCAGGTTTTCAAGGAGGAGCTCTTGTCAGGGGTACTTGCGCTACCACCCAGACTCCCAGGTCAGCCCTGGCTCGACCGTACACATCCGCCCTCTTTAGGGACTTCAATCCTGTTAGAAGAGCAGTTATAACCACTGGCAGACCACCCCCTGCTCAGGATGACATGCTAACTGGCACATGAGGCCAGGTGGCATCTTTGTCCTGGCCTGTCCAGTGAGAAGACACGGGGTGCACAGGGACCCAAATGGAGTGCAAGTCAAGAAGAGCTGGCAAGAGACAGGCAGGGATACATACGTGCTTTTCCCCTTCAATCTTCTTGTCGGCCACCTGCACTGCATCCAGATATTTAAAATGCAATTCCATCAGCCTGTCAACCTGAAAGAGAGGTGTTTCACAGGCGTGAGTGAGAAGGGAAGAGAATACCAGGGCAAGAGAACAGCAGAGCTCCTATTCATCTCACTGTCGCTCTACACAAAGGGAGAGCCCCTCTACCAGTTCTCACTCTGGATCTGAGCTTTGCCTTGGAATGGATCAGGAATGGATCAAACAGCTGGGGCAGAACAAAGCAAATGCTTAGCATGGATACTGAACACAGGTCCATTCCCGAAGGACATCATGTGTTCCCAGCCCTCCTTGGACTCCCCTGAATTCAAGCTGTTAAAAACAAATAAATCCATAAAAATTCAAGACCCTTCTTGCAAAGAAGAGGAGCTTGAAGTTACATACTTGATATTCACTCAGAACTTTACTGAAACTTCTTTTTTTCAAACTGAAACCTTTCATGTTCGGATTCTGCCCCAGAGCTAATCTTTTTTTAAAAAGGTCTGAGTAAAATCTCTTTAGTTGCTTTTGAGTGAGAACAGAGTGCAAGAAAAACTCCTTCAGCAACTTAAAAAAAGCCCTGACTTTTGCTTAGCAGTAACCTAAAAACCAGTTTCAAACTTCACAAAAGTCGCTTCAAATATGGCCCAAGGAACACTCAGTAGGTTTGAAAAAGTTTCTGTTTTTTTTTTCCCCCTTAGACTTCCAAGAGATTGAAGGAACACTGTGAAGCCAGCCTAGACTTCTGACCTCTTTTTACTGGGTTGGCACCACCACGGCTGTTGGTAACCCTGGAATTTACCCAGTGTGTCTTGTGTGTGTGTGTCCGTGTGCATGCATGAGCACTCCATCACTTAGCTGTGTCCAGCTCTTTGTGACCCCATGGACTGTAGCCCACCAGGCTCCTCTGTTCATGGGATTCTCCTGGCAAGAATACTGGAGTGGGTTGCCATTTTCTCCTCCAGGGGATCTTCCTGCCCAGGGACTGAAACAGCATCTCTTGTGTCTCCTGTATTGGCAGGTGGATTCTTTTATCACTGAGCCACTTGGGAAGCCTGTTTACCCATGGGCTGGTATTAATAATAGATGTTGCTTCAACATGGCATCAGACAGGAAGACTGTGCCCACACCTTCCCTGGTTAACAAGGAAGACCCTTAAATCTTAAAGGTTTCAGTTTACCAAGTATTCTCATATCCACTATTTCCTTAAACATGAGAAAAACCTGATAAGGTAGGCAGGGAAGCTAGAGAGCAATCCTAATTTTAAAGATGAGGAAACTAACATACAGACATTAGATGGTGTCACCAGGGTGACACGACTGCTAAGATGTTCTCTGTCCTAACCTGATGGCCTTTTTCTTTTTTTTCAGACAACAGTTGCATTTATTTCTATTACTTATATGGGAGCAAATGGTTTCACTGCATGTTAAGAATTTTTAAAGCACTGACTTCATCTTTTCCTCCTCGTCTTAATGATCCATAATGGTACATTAGTGCATACAGAAATGGTTTCAAAATATTTGGGGATGGGGAAATTGCATTTGGAAATGAGAGGCAGGACAACCAGAAAACTCTCTGAGACCCAGAGCAATGGGGCCCAGATGCTGGAGAGGACATTTTAGGGCAGGATCATTCTACCCAGCACTCCTCAGATCACACTGGGGAGACAGCCCTTTTCTCCCCTTGGGTCCTGGCCCCATCGTATAGTCCACCAAGCACCTACCTTCTCACTGTCATTTTCAGTGAATTTATTCAGAAGCCGGGTCCGCTGCTGCCCTCTCAGGTTCCGCAGGAGGGAAGCGAGGATCGAACAGACATGCTCTGGGTTGGGAAGGAGAAAAGAGAACATGCTGTGATCAGAGCAGTAATTATTACCTCTCTTCAAGCCTGATCTGGTTCTATTGAAGGAGGAATAAGTAGGCCTTCCCTGACTGCTGCTATTGATTAATAAGACAAGAACCTAAACTGTGTCAATGGAAAACTAAACTGATTTTCACAGACAGCACAAGAAATATATTCAAAGGGGATTACATCCCCAAGGACAACTTGAGCAACTGAATCAAAACTAAGTTAGAATTTCTGTTCTGCCTGGAATTAATTGAGTTCTATTGTCCACAACAGAACCTCAAACTAATCTCCCCATTTACAGAAATAACCTGTGAACAGTGTATGAATACTAACCATGAGGGGAGCACACGATGAACAAATAAGACACGTTCTATCATATTCTCAAATCATCTTAAAACTTTCCCAAGCAAATATCCCAGAATTAAATCAGAAATATGATGGGGTCCCAGAGCTATCACTTACATTCTGGTGCAGCTATAATCCTTACCTGTTTAAAGACAGCTGGATAGTAAGTACTTCAAAACGATAACTGTTTTTTTTCAGTTCACATAACCTATGGGCTTCTATTATGAGATACTATTATTCTAGCCAGGGCAGAAGAGGGTAATTGAAGGGTATATTATAGGCTTCAGCTGTTAAGAGGTTCTTTTCTTTAAAAAGAATTTTTAAAAATCAAGAATAATGACCTTGAAATGGAGATGGCAGAAAAACGTTTATTTTGAAATAAAATGCCCACAGTGTGGGCAACAAACATTCTGTTTTGAAAATGGAATGAAGAACACCCTCATGTGCAAATTTACCGTGAGTTCTCAAAAAGTCACTTGATTATTAAAGTCACAAGGAAGAATTCTTATGGTAGCACGGATACAATTTTGTATTTGTTTTTTTCCTCACTTATATCAGAAGCATTCCTCACTACTTCATTTCCCCAGTCTCCTAATGTGAGAGTTATTCACCTTCTTCTAGCCACATTCACCTCCCTGGGGATCTCATCTAGTCCCGTAGCTTTAAAGACCAGTTGCATGCGTGTGTGCCCAGTTGTGTCCGACTTTTTGTGATCCCATGAACTGTAGCCTGCCAGGCTCCTCTGTCCATGGGATTTTCCTAGGCAATAATACTGGAGTGGGTTGCCACCTCCTACTCCAGGGGATCTTCCTGACTCAGGGATCGAACCAGCCTCTCTTGTGTCTCTTGTGTTGGCAGGAGGACTCTTTACCACTGTGCCACTTACATGCTGACTACTCCCCAACTCTACAGGTCAGTTCTGTTCTCTGAACACAGGTTCATGCATTCATCTGTCTACCTGCTCTCTCCACCTGGTTGTCTAACAGGTCCTTTAAACTGAACATGTCCAAAAACAAGCTCCTGACCTTTCTCCTTAGACCTGTGCCCACAGTCTTATCCACTGAGTTAACGGCAACCATGCTCTCCAGTTTCTCAAGTCAAACACAGTGGCGATACCCCTGATTCTCCTCTTTCTCACACATCCCACAGAAACCTTGTCAGCGGTACCTTCAGTTACATCCAGAATTCCATCTCTTCTTGCTGCTGCCCCCCAACGCCCTTCATAACTCTGGCACGCAGTAGTGGGAATACTCAACAGCCTGCTGTGGGACTCTGCATCCACCCTTGCCCCCTTCGCCTTGATCTCCATAGAGCGGTCAGTTAAAACCCAAGTCACACCCTATCACTGCTCTGTGTAAAACCCTCTACTGAGCCCCAACTCACTCAGACTAAATGCTGTTTTCTAACGCCAGACACGTTCCTGTCCTGGGGCCTCTGTGCCTACTGTTCTCCCTGCCTGAGACACTCCTCACCAGGATATCTGCGTGGCTCAATCCTCAGACCCAGTCCTACTCAACTGTCCTCTTCTCAGTGAGGCTTATCTTTGGCCACCCTATTTAAAAATGAAAAGCCCCAGTGCTGCCTAGTTCCAAGTCTTACCTGCTTTATTTTTCCCTTCAGCATGCATTATCTTCTAACATGCTGTGCAAGTTACTTATTTGTTTTGTTTACTGCTGCCTATCAATTAGAATGTAAGCTCCTTGAAGGAAGGGATTTTAGTCTGCTTTGTTCACTTATATATCCCTGGCCTCACAACAATGCCTGGCACATAGTAGGTGTTTCAGAAATACTTGCTGAATGTATGGGAAGAAAGCAGGTTTTCAGTGCAAGTTTTTGGTGGTAGTGGTGGGAGGTGGGGAGAACGAGACAAACAAACCACTCTTGAATTCTTGGTATTTTTCAAATGCCTTTGTATAGCTTTCACCTCTTGTACACAGTGCCTATCCCAAGTTCAGAGTAAGAGCACCTCTGCGTTGGTAATATACTCATCAGTTACAAAATGGTCCTTAAAGATATTCTGCATTTGGGAATGAGTGGATGACTTTTTCCTAGGGAGCCATGAGTTTGAATAAAAGATCTCTAATTAGTAGATTCACTTTATTAAGTATAAAGTTTTTCATAAAATACGCTGTAGACAGAGAGGTATCAAACAGCTTCTCAAGGTGACTCCTGAGTCACCCCAGTATCTTTCTGCTAACTTTTGTCGTGAAGCTGGGATTGAGGTGCTTTAATCTCCATCCTGAACAAAAAGGAAGGGAAAGGGAACAGGAGTGGGGCGAGATGAAAAAAACATCCTGAACTTAAGGTAAGGACAGTGAATCAAGACGGCTCAGCTCAGGGTGACAAAGTAGAACAAGAAACGATGTCTCTGGAGGCTCATGGCAGAAGGAAAAAAAAACAAAACACAAACGACTTCTGTGTATATCAAGGGGAAAAGATTACAGGAAGGAAGACGGGGGTATATAATCAGTTCTGTAATCTTGTGCCAAACAACCGGATGTGCCTCTGATCTCTTCAGCTGGTGAACAGATGTGGGACAGGTCATAATAAAAGTAGTGAATTTTAACAAGCTTAGTTCTGAAACTTTGAAATTACTCAGCCTGACGACTGTTAACAACCTCCATGTGTGTGTGTGTGTGTGTGTGTGTGTGTGTGTGTATATATGTATGTATGTACGACAATCTGACAACCATAGAGGAAGGAAAAACAAGATCAGCCCAGAGATCTCACAGATTATCCGGGCCAAATCTCTCATTGTACTGATAGAAAAATTGAGGTTCAGAGAGCAATGACTTGTCCACACAGCTAACTGGTGAAAGAGGTAGAACTCAAACTTCAGATGACTCACTCAGTCATTCACTGACCACTTATCTCTGTGCTTGACAAGCACTTGGTGATCAGAGCTTCCAAACAACACAGTATCCCTAACCTTAAGGACGTGCTTATATCATGGGGAAAACAAAACAAGAACTACAGTGCAGTGTGCCAAGTTTCATCACTGAGGTAGGCAGAGGGGAAGCGAGGAGCACAGACAAAGCACAGTGGACCTAGAGGGATTCCCACTGGAGGTAAGGAACAGCTGAAAATCATAAAAGCACACAAAACAAACAAGTCATGGCTGACAACTAGGTAGAGAAGATAGAGCACTCCGGGAAGAAGGAGCCATATATGCAAAGGCCAGTTTGGATGGAGTGTTACATACACATGAGGGAGGCGAGGCCAGTCAGGTGGGGAAGAGTCTGGAGAGAAAAGTCACAAAAATCCACAAATGAATTTTAAGCTGGAGACAGACAACTAGATAAGAGTTTAGCCCAATCCTTGGCTGCTAGATTCCTTTCAGAGATCAAGATCAGGAAAACATGTCTCTTTCCTGATGAGTTTTTTGTTTACCTGAGTTCCTGCTTTGCCTTGGCTACCAGGAAGCTCAAAGATGAGTCTATATTCACTTACAGGAATCAATTTTTAAAAATTGCTTTACTATTGATTCCTTCTGTCCTCCACCAAAGAATTTTAAAAATCAAAGCGATGGATGCATCATTAATGGTTATATACTTATGGTTAAAAATGAAACTATACAAAAAGGTATAAATGTCCTTAACAGTTATTCACTGAGCATGTACTAATACATTCCGCCCCCCTACTCCTTTCACTACCCTGTTCATCTCTTCCAAATGACAAAAAACTACTAAGTATCTTGTGTATACTTACAGGGGAGGGGAAAAAATGTATCTACACACACACACACACGTTTTCTCTTCTATATCTTTCCATATCAACACATTTTTTATTTTAAATAGTTATGCAGAACTTCACTTAACTTATTTATCATAATTTAACTAATGTCCCCAATCGTGGTTATTTCACATGGTTTCCAGTTTTGGGTTGTTTTGTTTTTGCTGTGAGAAATAATGCCACAATGAACATCCATAAACACACATTCTGGCGCTTATACCTTTATTTCTGGCATGGATACACTTTTGCATGCGCCCGTGTTCTTGCCTGGAGAATCCCAGGGACGGGGGAGCCTGGTGGGCTACCATCTATGGGGTCGTATAGTCAGACACGACTGAAGTGACTTAGCAGCAGCAGCAGCAGCAGCAGCACTGGAAGCGGGTGAGGCAAAAGCTACTGATACATAATGTTGAAAAACTAAAAGCAAGCACAGGTGGACTGACCTAGGGCCCGTGCGATTACAGCAGGAAGAGACATCACTTCTACATGCACAAGGTTGCGGTGGTGGGTGGGTGGAGGAAGGGGATACTGAAGACAGAAACACACTGGTCTGTTTTTACTGTATATATTGTTTACTAGAAGCTGGAGATAACTTGGTCTACAAAATAGTTCAAAAAGAAGCCCAAACTATTACCAAGCCAATTCAACTAAGGTATAGAGATTTGCCTATAGTAAATAAAGGACTGAGGAACCCAGAAAGAAAACTGTTTTTGGAAAGACACTGACAACTGGTCTTCCAAGAAGGCTGTACCAACTGACTCTCACTCTCAGTGTGTGTATGTATGCACCGTATACATATAAGCAGCTTGGATGATTGCCTTTATTGTGCGGGAAGCATGTAACTTAGTAGGAAAAGCTTACGTTTTGGAGTCGGACAACATGGTTCACATCTAAGCTCCCACCACTTGCTCAAGAACGTGGCCTTAAGTAAGTTAATCAACCAGGATGTGCACGTGGGCATGTGCTGTGTAACATGAACACACACATATCACATATACACACCGAGAATGGAAGGATATTGTAAAAGAGTATCTGTTTTCTCATATCCTCACTCAGATTGGGTATTGTCCAACTTAGAAATTATGACAACCTGGTAGGTGAAAAATGGAATCTTCTTTTGATTAGCACGTTTTTGTTCTTGTTATGAATAAGGTCAAACTCCTTTGCTGATGTTTACTGACCATTTGTATTGCTCTCTGGGTGAAGTGCCTGGCCTTACATCCTTTGCCAATTTTGATTTCTATGAGCTCTTTATGAATTAAGAATATTACCCTTTTGTCTTTTACACTGCAAATGTTTCCCCCAGTTTGACATCTGTCTTGACAAATTCTTACTCAAAGACAAGATTTAGCATCGCCACATTGTTTTGCTGTAACTTGCTTCAAAATCCTATCTGAAAGTAAAAGCAAGCAGGGTGCAATAATAACTGTCACCAGTTGACTGTGTATCTGTAACAGTAGGATTGAGTCTGTATACAATATTTTCAATGAATCTTCACTAGTAAGCTATGAGAAAGGTACTACTCCTATTTCTCTATCATAATGCAGAATCCAAATGTCACTGCAATTAATCAACTTACTTAAGGTCATGTCCTTCAGAGAGCGGTGGAAGCTTAGATTTGAGCTCATGTTGTCTGACTCCAAAATGTAAACTTTTCCTAATAGGTTACATGCTTCCCACATGTAAAAGGTAATCCAAAG
Source organism: Bos taurus (assembly GCF_002263795.3). Taxonomy (NCBI): domain Eukaryota; kingdom Metazoa; phylum Chordata; class Mammalia; order Artiodactyla; family Bovidae; genus Bos; species Bos taurus. The sequence goes on along the minus strand of NC_037340.1, from coordinate 66,737,993 downwards.
CTTTTAAAGAAGGAAAATAAGAGATCAGAAACTAAACTGTGCAAAGCCCAAAAATGTGCTTCATGAGGGGCTCACTGAGTCCAAAAGGTAGGCACTAAGCAACCGTGGATGAAGAAAAAACTCAGCAGTTCCAATGAGAGGAAAATGAAGTGAAAGGCCATCTGCAGGTAGACATGACTAACAACCCCTTTTCTTTTTACTGAATCACTTTCCAGAAGTAATTTCTGCTGCTGCTGCTGCTAAGTCGCTTCAGTCGTGTCCGACTCTGTGCAACCCCAGAGACGGCAGCCCACCAGGCTCCTCTGTCCCTGGAATTCTCCAGGCAAGAACACTGGAGTGGGTTGCCATTTCCTTCTCCAATGCATGAAAGTGAAAAGTGAAAGTGAAGTCGCTCAGTCGTGTCTGACTCCTAACAACCCCATGGACTGCAGCCTACCAGGCTCCTCCGTCCAAGGGATTTTCCAGGCAAGAATACTGGAGTGGGGTGTCACTGCCTTCTCCGGAAGTAATTTCTAGTAGAGTCCAAATAAAGAATGGAGCAGTTCTACAAAATACTGAACCAGAACTTCTCAGTAATTCCCTTGTTTCATCTTCCTGATTAAGATGGATGAGGAACTGTAAGTAAATGTTCCTCTTCTTGGGTGGGCCTAGCGGCCTGCAGGATCTTAGTTCTCTGACCAGGGATCAAACTCGGGGCCCTGTTAGCAGAATCCTAAGTTCCAAAGACTAGCAAGGAGAGATAAGAAAGCCTTCCTCAGCGATCAATGTAAAGAAATAGAGGAAACAATAGAATGGGAAAGACTAGAGATCTCTTCAAGAAAATTAGAGATACCAAGGGAACATTTCATGCAAAGATGGGCTCGATAAAGTACAGAAATGGAATGGACCTAACAGAACCAGAAGATATTAAGAAGAGGTGGCAAGAATCACAGAACTGTACAAAAAAGATCTTCACGACCCAGATAATCACGATGGTGTGATCACTCACCTAGAGCCAGAAATCCTGGAATGTGAAGTCAAGTGCACCTTAGGAAGCATCACTATGAACAAAGCTAGTGCAGGTGACAGAATTCCAGTTGAGCTATTTCAAATTCTAAAAGATGATGCTGTGAAAGTGCTGCATTCAATATGCCAGCAAATTTGGAAAACTCAGCAGTGGCCACAGGACTGAAAAGGTCAGCTTTCATTCCAATCCCAAAGAAAGGCAATGCCAAAGAATGTTCAAATTACTGCACAATTGCACTCATCTCACACGCTAGCAAAACAATGCTCAAAAGTCTCCAAGCCAGGCTTCAACAGTACCATGAACCGTGAACTTCCAAATGTTCAAGCTGTTTTAGAAAAGGCAGAGGAACCAGAGATCAAATTGCCAACATTTGCTGGATCATCGAAAAAGCAAGAGAGTTCCAGAAAAACATCTATTTCTGCTTTATTGACTATGCCAAAGCCTTTGACTGTGTGGATCACAACAAACTGTGGAAAATTCTGAAAGAGATGGGAATACCAGATCACCTGACCTGCCTCTTGAGAAACCTGTTTGCAGGTCAGGAAGCAACAGTTAGAACTGGACATGGAAAAACAGACTGGTTCCAAATAGGGAAAGGGTTATGTCAAGGCTGTATATTGTCACCCTGCTTATTTAACTTATATGCAGAGTACATCATGAGAAACGCTGGGCTGGATGAAGCACAAGCTGGAATCAAGACTGCTGGAGAAATATCAATAACCTCAGATATGCAGATGACACCACCCATATGGCAGAAAGTGAAGAACTGAAGAACCTCTTGATGAAAGTGAAAGAGGAGAGTGAAAAATATGGGTTAAAGTTCAACAGTCAGAAAACTAAGATCATGGCATCGGGTCCCATCACTTCATGGCAAATAGATGGGGAAACAGTGGAAAGAGTGGCAGACTTTGTGTTTTTGGGCTCCAAAATCACTGTAGATGATGATTGCAGCCATGAAATTAAATGATGCTTACTCCTTGGAAGGAAAGTTATGACCAACCTAGATAGCACGTTGAAAAGCAGAGACATTACTTTGCCAACAAAGGTCCGTCTAGTCAAGGCTATGGTTTTTCCAGTGGTCATGTATGGATGTGAGAGGTGGACTATAAAGAAAGCTGAGCGCCAAAGAATTGATGCTTTTGAACTGTGCTGTTGGAGAAGACTTTTGAGAGACCCTTGGACTGCAAGGAGATCCAACCAGTCCATCCTAAAGGAGATCAGTCCTGAGTGTTCATTCGAAGGACTGATGTTGAAGCTGAAACTCCAATACTTTGGCCACCTGATGCAAAGAACTGACTTACTGGAAAAGACTCTAATGCTGGGAAAGATTAAAGACAGGAGGAAAAGGGGACGACAGAAGATGAGATGGTTGGATGGCATCACCAACTCAATGGATATGAGTTTGGGTAGACTCTGGGAGTTGGTGATGGACAGGGAGGCCTGGCGTGCTGTAGTCCATGGCGTTGCAAAGAGTCGGACATGACTAAGCGACTGAACTGAACTGAACTGAACTGACCCACTGGATGGTCAAGGAATTCCCAAGAGAATGTTCTTTGTATGTCTCAACAAGATGAGGTGTGGGGTGCTGGTGGCACAGACAAAGTATCAGGAGCTGTAATTTTCACAAAAGAAAATGTAATAAACAGAAGAATCATTTTTTCTGGAACTAGATAATATTAACATGCATTTCCATAACTCATCACAGCCTGGAGCAGCAGATACCTTGACCAATCGCAGTGGTGCACTAAGAACAAATGACATATACCTGTTGGCTTGGGATTTTTACGTAAAGGACAGGTTGCCCATTTCAGGAGACCTGAATCTGTCTATGTTCTTTCTGTCTCTCTCTTTCTCTGAGTGTTGTGGTTGGCTATAGGTCACTGGTGCCTGCCAGATAGGAAAATACTTCATCCACCCCAAGTTTTGTGCCTGTACATGAGCACAAACACACACACATGGTTTCATTAGCCACTAATAAATGTAGCTTCCCTAGGAATAGATTTCAGCCCAAGGTGGTGTCAATTTTTCATGGACCAAGGAGATGGGGAGAGCTGCTGGCACAGAAAGCAGGGGAGATAACAGGTTTATCTGCTGGCCAACACCGCTCAGCTGCTCTGTCATTTCGACAGGATAAAATGGAGGTGAAGGATGGCTATGGAGCTGTCAACACGGACAGGGCAGATGTGGTGGCTCCACTGCAGAGAACAATCTATACGGCAGGGCCCAGGAAGAAAAGAACATATGATTTAGAGGGGTGGCTCTGGCCCATTCTTCCCCTAGATCAACTCTTCAGGGTCTCTCAAGAGTTATTAGCAATGAGTTAGATGCCCCCCGGGTATAGTAAAAAAAAAAAAAAAAGTCACTCAGTTGTGTCCGACTCTTTGAGACCCTATGGACTATAGCCTGCCAGGCTCCTCTGTCCATGGAATTCTCCAGATAAGAATACTGGAGTGGGTTGTCATTCCCTTCTCCAGGGGACCTTCCAGACCCAGGGATTGAACCCAGGTCTCCTGCATAGCAGGCGGATTCTTCATCAGCTGAGTCACCAGGGAAGCTCTGGTGCATATACAAGGTATCAGTTCAGTTCAGTTCAGTCACTCAGTCGTGTCCAACTCTTTGAGACCTCATGAATCGCAGCACGCTAGGCCTCCCTGTCCATCACCAACTCCCAGAGTTCACCCAAACTCATGTCCATTGAGTCGGTGATACCATCCAGCCATCTCATCCTCTGTCATCCCCTTCTCCTCCTGCTCCCAATCCCTCCCAGCATCAGAGTCTTTTCCAATGAGTCAACTCTTCCCATGACGTGGCCAAAGTATTGGAGTTTCAGCTTCAGCATCAATCCTTCCAATGAACACCCAGGACTGATTTCCTTTAGAATGGACTGGTTGGATCTCCTTGCAGTCCAAGGGACTCTCAAGAGTCTTCTCCAATACCACAGTTCAAAAGCATCAATTCTTCAGCGCTCAGCTTTCTTCACAGTCCAACTCTCACATCCATACATGACCACTGGAAAAACCATGACCTTGACTAGATGGACCTTAAATAACTCCAGAAAGAATGAAGGGATGGAGCAAAAACAATACCCAGTTGTGGATGTGACTGGTAATAGAAGCAAGGGTCCGATGCTGTAAAGAGCAATATTGCATAGGAACCTGGAATGTTGGGTCCATGAATCAAGGCAAATTGGAAGTGGTCAAACAGGAGATGGCAAGGGTGAACATCGACATTCTCGGAATCAGCGAACTAAAATGGACTGGAATGGGTGAATTTAACTGAGATGACCATTATATCTACTACTGTGGGCAGGAATCCCTTAGAAGAAATGCAGGAGCCATCATGGTCAACAAAAGAGTCTGAAATGCAGTACTTGGATGCAATCTCAAAAACGACAGAATGATCTCTGTTCGTTTCCAAGGCAAACCATTCAATATCACAGTAATCCAAGCCTATGCCCCAATCAGTAATGCTGAAGAAGTTGAAGTTGAACAGTTCTATGAAGACCTACAAGACCTTTTAGAACTAACACCCAAAAAAGATGTCCTTTTCATTATAGGGGACTGGAATGCAAAAGTAGGAAGTCAAGAAACACCTGGGGTAACAGGCAAATTTGGCCTTGGAATACGGAATGAAGCAGAGCAAAGGCTAGTAGAGTTTTGCTAAGAGAACGCACTGGTCATAGCAAACACCCTCTTCCAACAATACAAGAGAAGACTCTACACATGGACTTCACCAGATGGTCAACACTGAAATCAGATTGATTATATTCTTTGCAGCCAAAGATGGAGAAGCTCTATATAGTTCGCAAAAATAAGACTGGGAGCTGACTGTGGCTCAGATCATGAACTCCTTATTGCCAAATTCAGACTTAAATTGAAGAAAGTAGGGAAAACCACTAGACCATTCAGGTATGACCTAAATCAAATGCCTTATGATTATACAGTGGAAGTGAGAAATAGATTTAAGGGCCTAGATCTGATAGATAGAGTGCCTGATGAACTATGGACGGAGGTTCGTGACATTGTACAGGAGACAGGGATTGAGACCATCCCCATGGAAAAGAAATGCAAGGTATAAGCCTTGGTATATGCAAGGGGGCTAAAAGTTTGATTCTCTAGGGTCAGTTAGAATTCTGTAATTTTCAGAGCTGAAAGGAGAATCAGAAATCTTCAGTTCAATTCCTCTTGGATTTCGAGTATAGAAACAATAGCCTAGATAAAGGATGTGATTTGCTTCTGGTCAAAAGTCATTTGGCAAAACCAATACAATAGTGTAAAGTTTAAAAATAAAATAAAATAAAATAAAAAAAGGGAAAAAAAAAAAGTCACTTTCCAGGCCACTGAAATCTAGATCTGCAATTTGAGGCACCTCCCCCCCCCAACTCCCACCACATTTTTTTCTTCTTAAAATCATGATAAACACTTTTGAGAATCTGATGAACCCTTATGTATGCTATTGTCTGACTCTCACACACACACACACACACACACGTCAGAGTGTTCTCATCTCTTAGGGTTGACTCTTTGGGTTAAGAACCCAGATAAGAAGTCTTTCCAGAATGGCACAGACTGTGGCCGTCGCTCTAACCAGCCTCTTACATGCTGCTGCGGCTGCTAAGTCACTTCAGTCATGTCCGACTCTGTGCGACCCCGTAGATGGCAGCCCATCAGGCTCCCCCATCCCTGGGATTCTCCAGGCAAGAACACTGGAGTGGGTTGCCATTTCCTTCTTTACTCTTACATGCAGTGTGTGCCAATTTTGTAGAGAGTAAGATGGAACTGCATTTCCCACCCTTATTCTTAAAGAAGAATGGTCCAAACCCCAACAGGCCAACATCAGCTCTCTCTGTGCGGACAGCTGCTCAGCCACCCAGGCCTGTACACAAGTCAGTCTATCAGCGTCTACTGCCGAGAGGGATGCTGAGGGGACTAACTTCTGGGACCTCCCCCAGAAACGTCAAGTGAATGAATGAACAACTGATGTGGAGCTTTATGATCACACGGACTTGGATTCAAATCTTGCCTCTGGCACTCACTAGCTGGTTAAACTAAACCATGGGCATGTTGTCTAATTTCTGAGCCTCAGTTCTCTTATTTGTAAAATGGGGCTGTACCTTCTATCTATTAAGTCCATTGTATCAGATGAGCCATGTGCACAGTAGGCACTCAACAGACATCGGTTTGAGACCCGCTGCACTGAAAAAGAGCATCACAAGAGATTCTCTCACCTAGGCACCTGCCAAAATTGTCACCTTGCTCCTTCCATGTTGCATCCTGATCACATGTTGGCCTCTAAACATGTTTCAGTCAGCCTGGGTTATTCTAACTAGCTCCTGCTGAGAAAAATAGGAACTTGAATCACTTGACTTTCTCAGCTGGTAGGGCTATTTTCTACAACTCGAGATTTGTTCTAACCCTACAATGGAACAGGGCCAACTTTACTCAGACTCTTTAATCCCACAATAAATTAAAATAAAGAGCTTTATGTGTGGTTGCCTTTATAGAAGCCAAATAATACATGATTATGGGAGACCTGTGGGCAGCCCTGAGGTGCGTAGTGGCTATTTACCAGTAGGCTGAAGGACACGGCACATCTAAGCAGAGATGGTCCTTTCTTTTAATAAAACTAAACATACTTTGCCATGGTAATCATTTGCCTTTTGATCTTGCTGCAAGAGCTGAAAACACAACACATGATCTGCAGAGGAAATGAAAAAGATGTTCTCCTTTATGAGTTTCATAATCACAGACAACTAATCGCAGGGCACAAAGTAGTACACACACCAACCATTCCTTTACTCACACTTCTGAGTGCCCACTATGTGCCAGGCAATGTACTAACACTGGGACTGCAGAGATGAAGGAAGATGGTCCCCTCTAGAGAAGCTGTTCTGCATCGTCTTATGAGCAAGGCCGGGTGTATTACATGGCAAGGAAACGTCTGTGAGCTCACAGCTCCAAGTGTTCTGTGCTAAAGTTGGTAGACCGAAGCTAGGATCTTGGGTTCTAGGAGCACATTTAATTCCTTAAGCACAGATCTGGACCACATTCTCGAATCCTGGGACAAATGGACTACTATTTGCATTAACGAGTCTCCCAAGGTGGGGACTGGGGTGGGAAGGGAAAACAGGGAAGGAGGTGACAAGGTGAACAGTAACAATCTTCAAGGGTGACTTCCTCCTCTCTCCATGACTCTGGATTTTGCGCGGGCCCCGCTTGCATCTCTGTTGGCGTTTTGGTCCCAGGAGGCAGGGGAAGATCATATTCACCAGAAAGGAAGAGAAGGCACTAACCAGCTGAGCTGGGCCACACGACGGTCTTTGGCATAGGAACGGACACTAATTCATTTATTCATAAGACAGACTCCTACAACGTACAAGATGTAGAGTTTGGGGACCGAGACAATCAGACAAGAATTCTGCCCTCTAGGTGACTCAGGTATATTACGTCTAAAATTACTTGACAGAAAGTGACAGTGAAGGGGAAAGGGGCAGAAACTACTAGTGAGGCAAATACTCTGCCAGCGAGGATACCTGGGGCAACTGGTAGGCACGACGGCACTTGGGCTGAGCCTTGAAGAGAAGCAGGAAAGAGAAGAGCAATGGGAGCAGTGGTATTCCGAGCAGATGGCCAAGCATGATGCAAAGGCATGAAGCTGGAGTGCACGGGGTACAGGCCAAGAACTGGGACGAGATCAGCGTGGGGGGAGCGAAGGGGGATGAAAGGTAATGAGTGTGGCAGCCTGGGTGGGAGCGGGGTCGGGGAGAGGATGGATACATGTGTATGTTTGGCTGAGTCCCTTTGCTGCTCACCTGAAACTCTTACGACATCGTTAATCGGCTATACACCAATAAAAAAAAGTCGGAAAAAAAAAAAGAGGTAATCAGGTTGGCAAGGTCAGGGAGGGGTGCAGATCAAGGATAAATAGACATACTGGACCATGGAAAGCGGACCCTAACCAATATTCTGATGGCCTGGCATTTAAATGTTGGCCTAGCATGGCTCATGGGAGAATAAATTCAGGGCTGCTCTGCCTACCCAGCTTCAGAGCCTGCATCTCCTTCCAGCAGCCCAAATGGTTAAGAATGATATGGGTCAGCCAGAGTTCTATTCTTAGCATGGAAATGGTCCCTGGACTTCAACCATCAGGCCCATGTCAAGGCAAGATTCTGCAGGGCCAGTTTAAAATTCCAGGCCATGCTGCAGAGCTGCCTTTGTTTCCATGGAACATTTGAGGCCATTAGCTCTTTTGTTTTAAGGAAATCACACCGAAGTGGTCTTCCCTCATTTCTAAAATTAAAACCATCTCTGTTTTATTGCTGAACCTTGCTGCCCACCTCCCCTCTGAGCTCCCCCAGATGGAGAGACATCCTGCTTTCTGGTAAGACTCTAGATGCAAACAGGATGTTTAAAATACCCTAATTAGATCGATCTTGATTTCAGTAGGGGTGTGCTGGAATACAGATTAATCTGTTCCATGCCTGGCACTGGCAGCTGAAGTAGCAGGAGGCCCTGTCAAATCAAGCCATAACATCACACTCCTCTGTCTCTGTTATTATTTTTTTTCCCTTTTTACATTTCATTATAATGGACATCTGCCTAGCAGGGGGATGTGGTAACCCTAGAAGAGTCACGCGTGTGTGCTCAGCCACTCCAGTTGAATATTGATGCAAGTCAAATCGAACACTTTTCTCAAGACAGATGGATCTGTGTTAGCATCTATATATAGTCCCTTTTAACGCATACACAAAATACATACATTCCTATTCTTCACAAACTTTTGCTGAATCCTGGCAGGCACTGGGCTAGAGACTGGGGACTTAAACAGGCAACATTTACTGTAAACCTACTATGTGCCTCTGTGTGCTCTGCATGTATTACTTTATTTAATCCTCACAACAATCCTTTGAAACATGTTTATTATTCTCCCCATTTTACAGGTATGAAACTAGAGACTCAGGAAAAAAAAATTGGTCTCCCAGAGTTTCTCAGCTATTAATAACTAGGAAGTGACCTCATTAGTTCCACTATAATACAACTTGATTATTTTCCTCAAGAGTTAAAAAAAAATACCCAGTAAGAATACTAAAAAAGCACTCAGCTTTCTTAGCAGTACCAATAAAATCATGAGATAGTTTCATTTGATAAAGTTTTCAAAATACCTGACGCCTGGAAGGCTGTGGGGAGGGGAGCCCCCTGCGCTGCTGGCCCACGAATACTGTGCATGCAGGACTGAAACCACTCTTGCTGTGTGCATCTCCCCAACAGATGGTGCACTCCTCCAGGGCAGGGACCACATCTTATTCACTGCCACACCTTCAGTGCCTAGCCTCATGCTAGGCATTCAACTAATACTGAATTTGACATCCTAACTAAACAGCATGGTAAGAGTTAGCTATCAGAGATATATCTGTATAAAAAAGAAATAATAACTGACTCCCTGACAGGGTCTGGATGAGCCAAACTGAAGGATGAGAAGGAATTTATCAGAGAGACAAAGGCGGGAACGGCATTCCAGACAAGAGATTTAAAGGCATGGAGACAGAAATGAACATGACACAGGACAGGCTGCAGGGGGTGGGTGAGGAAATGGCAGGTGAGGGAAGAGAGGTGAGCAAGACCCTCGCAGACTCAACTAGAGTCTGGACTTTATCCTGCAGGACCTACAGAACTGACAGAAAACAGGCAGCATGACCAGTTTTCTGTCCCAGAAAGATCATCCTGGAAGACATGTAGGAATGTACACTGGAGGAGAAGCAGGATCGGATCCAGATTATCACAGAAACATATGTAATAAACACAACATATTGCATTTGGGTATATTTAACAGGTAATTCTCCCTAAGCAAAACCTGAAATAGTTAATGATCTTTCAGAAAGAAGCCCAATTTCCCTGCCCCCTTTCTGGGGGAAGAAAGGAGGTGCAACATAAAGATCACCAGAGTAAAGAGATATAGGTTTCCAGTCCATACTCAGAGGAAAATCTTCTATGTGCCTCTAACGAGGTCTCTTGTCCACCTACTCTCTGGGCCTCAATCTCCGTGACTGTAAAACGAAAGAAGTAGCTTGGAAGATATACAAGGTTCTCCCTCAATTCAATGACAAGATTCTAGTTATCAAAAAAACCATGAATGATTACCAAATGACCCAGCAATTCCACTCCTTGGTATCTTCCCAAGAGAGAATGAAAACATACGACTAGAAAGACTTGCACAAGAATGCTCATCGTAGCTCTATTCATCATCGCCCCACTCTTGAAACAGTCTGTCAACAGGAAGAATGGAAAAAGACATCCATCGTGTGTTTGGGTGGCTCTCAAACACAGTGCTGAGGGAAAGCTTTGCCCTGAAAAGAATACACTGCCTGAGGCCATGGATACGAGGTTCCAGATGAGGTTATTTGATGGTGAAAAACTCAGAACAGATACCTTTGTGAAGTGGGGGAAGGGATCTGACTGGAAAAGGGCATGAGGGAACTTTCTGGTGTGGTGGTAAAGTCCTGTACCTTGACAAGAGTATAAGGAAGGAAGGAAGTGTCAGTCGCTCAGTGGTGTCCGACCCTTTGCGACGCCATGCACTGTAGGCCGCCAGGCTCCTCAGTCCATGGGATTTCCCAGGCAAGAATACTGGAGTGAGTTGTTGCTATTTCCTTCTCCAGGGGAACTTCCTGACCCAGGGATTAAACCGGGGTCTCCCGCATCACAGGCAGGTTCTTTACCATTTGAGTCACCAGAGAAGCCCTGAAAGAGTATGTATTTGCTCAAATCTATCAAATGCTGTGTTCAAGATAGGGGCGTTTCACTCTATGCAATTTTATTAAAAAACAAACAAAATGCCTGAACTCTAGGTTACTGATACTCATACTGAAGAGCTAAGCATGAACTGTACTGATGTCTGCAATTTACTTCATGCATCAAAAAGTCAAATGGATGGATGGAAGACAGAGATGGACAAACACATGACAAAGCGAATACAACAGAATGTAAACTGTACAATCTAGGTGCTGGGGACGTGCGCATCTGCTGCACCGTTCTTTCAACTTTTCTGTATACTTGAAAATTTCCTTTAGGAATTGTTGGGAGAAAGGAGGCAAGAAAAAAAAGAGAGATGTGAACTTGGAATATATTATAAATGATGAGATCCCTAAAGGCCATTTTTCCAAAAAGTGGCCTTTTAATATGTCTGTTGTTTGAGATTTTGAATGCATTTTCCACTGATACAGGCCCACTGAAACCCATTTAACCTGAAATATGGCCAAAATTAATTCAGTATTCTCATTTTCCAGTTGCAGTGAGATTCTACAAAGTGTCTAAGCATCTACTGAGTGCAAAGCAATATGACAGGTGTTGCTTTTTAAAAACTTACGTCCACTTTCCCATGGGATTTCTTTCCTGCCTTTCAGGGTTCCAGTAGCACTACAGATTTAAGAAAGTGTTTAGGTGCTAGCTTAACTAATTTACAGACTTGCATCTGTGGGAAAATGGGCCTTACAGCAGGAAAGGGCTATACATATGCCCAAGAAATGCTTCTTTCTACTATACATTCTCACTACACATTCTCCAAGGACTCAGAGTGGGAAAAAAACCCAAAAAAACCCCGAAGGATGTGGCATCTAACACTCCTACTCAGGGCTTAAGCTGAAAGCATGAAAGCTCCCAAAGTCTGAGGTTCATCTGTCAGGGAAGGTCCATATCTCAGATGAGCTGAAGGAGAGGGCCATGAAGCTCTAAGTGCCTGCCACGTGAGTAAGCGACTATCTCCTGTGGAAATGACTCGGTCTGTCGTTCTCTATGGCTCCCACAAGGTGCTCTGTCAGTGAACCAGCCCTATCACTCCAGCAGCGGCAGTGTGGTCTGGGAAGGCAGCTGGTTCTGGGGAGCACCATGAAGGATGAGCTGGGCACCTGTGGCCTCAGACCTCTGGGGCGGCCTGGACAAGCTCTGCCCAAGACAGATGCTCTGTACCAAGCGGCAGCAACCTGACTGGTTGAGACTGCCAGCTGCCTAGCCGATTTCTCCTCTTATTTCGTACTAATAGAACCTGTTATTTATTTGGTAATATGCCCAGCTTAAAGAAACAAACCACCTCTTCCCTTATAGCTAGGTATGACTGTGTGACTAACTTTGGGTTAAGACTTAAGGTGAACTAGTACTTGGGACTTCCAGGAGGGACATGCCCCCTTCTGCCTGTTCCCTCCTCTTTTTGCTCTCCTGCGGTATGGGATACACAGTAATCAGAACTCTAGGAACCATCTGAGACCGGGAGGCAACCTTAGAAACAGAAGCCAGGCATTTTATAAAAGAAGGAGTTTGGGGCACATGAACAAGCAAACAAGCCCGGCCCTGTGATGCGGGAATAGAAAGACAGAAGGCTGGGCTCCGGACGGCACTGTGAGGGTGCAGCCAGTCCTGCTGACCTCTGAGCTGACTTTACGAGAAATAAAGCCCCGTGTGTTCTGCAACTGCAGTTCCTAACTGATATACTAGTCCTTTTCCAGGAAGCCCAAAGACAGACTGCATTCTGGATTTACCCCGAGAAGCTGAGTGGACAGTCTCACTCATTTTTGGAGCCAGCCATACAAGCCAGTGGGGAAAGTCCTAGAACAAGGAATAACTGCTGGTAAAAAGGTACATTTCCTTCTTTTCACTTCACTGTCTTGAAGAACCTCCTTAAGACACTTTCCTATTAGGTTCTGAAGAACCTGGCTGGCAGGACTGATACAACTTACAGAATTTTTTTTTATATATTAAAAAAATTAACCCTCATCCATATAATGGCAGAAATAAATGCCTAGAGTTCCAGCACCTCTGTTTTCTCTGCATTCCCCGCAATGCTCACGGAAGCAGCACTCACACCTGGCAATATTCTGAAGAACTGGGATGCGATGGAGCTCAGATGCGTGGTTTCTGACTCACAAGCCTGAGTCCTTCGCTGATCCCACTCGATGAAGCCATCTGAACCTCAGGGGTGGCTGGTTACAGTTTCCTTTCCTTTAGCACATCACTTAGAAGTATTTCATCTAAATTAAACGGACTCTGTGGCCAAGAAGCTCTTCCGGGGTTAAAAGGGTAATATAGAGTTCCCACTCCTCTCTCCACCCACGCCCTGCTAAAAAACCTTTAGATCCAAAAATGAGACAATCTCTGTGGATATTTGTGCTGCGACTTTTTTTTTAGAGTCCTTTTCAATGCTCAGCTTACTGTATTCTCAGATAAGCCTAGAAGGTTAGGCGAGCCCAGCAGAACCCTGTCACAGCATGGACACACGAGGGTGAGCACAAGTGCCAGAACTCTCTCCCACTCTCCCCCCCCTTCCTTCATCAGCGGTTTCTTCCCTATCCCAGTTCCCCGCTTTCCAAGTATCAACCTGCCCTGGTGCAGGAGAGCTGATCAACACAGCCCCAAAGCAAGGGAAGTGTTTTCACACTGCTCTCAGAGCCATCCCTGGATGCCTGCTTTAGATCAGAAATTCAGTTTAGAAAAAAAAAAGAAAGAAAGACCTGTTTTCAGGGCCTTCAGGGAATGATCTAAACCTACGTCTGTGCTACTTTGATCTTATTCACCAGTCCTGCCTTTGCACTCTTCAAACAGCCACCGGCTCCTCCTCCCATTCTTGCCACATTTTAGCAGCAGAGTCCTCCTTTAAGCTGCTGCAGCCTCACCAACTGTTGGGCTCCACACACTCTACCTTCAGACTCCAGGGCTTCGGCGGATTGCCACAGAAACCAGAAAAAACCTGCTCACAGACCCAAGGTGGCCTTATGTTCATTTTCTTGAAGTCTGACTTCTTAACCCTTCTTCCATCAGCCAGTAATACAGCAGTGCAAGTACAGAAGGAATTTCAGAGCTGCACTAACACAGCTCTTTCATTTCCAGTGTGAGACTAAGGAACTGAACCATTCTGCAATCTTGCACAGACCAAAAACCACTGGGAAAACATGCAGTCATCTCTGCGAAAATGCTTCAGAACCATATTCTAACTGGTATTAGACTCAAAACAGGGAGGTGATAAAGGAACCTGACTAATCCTAAAAAACAGTGCCATTTGTGAAGACTGATTCCATGTTGTTTTACGATTAAGACATAATCAACAATTGGCAGGTATATGGAGTACTTTGCCATTATCATTTTCTCAAAAGTTAATTTTTCCAGATACTCAGTGCAACCACTTTGATGGTGGTGGTGGTTTAGTTGCTAAGTCGTGTCCGACTCATGAGACCCCACGGACTGTAGCCCACCAGGCTTCCCTGTCCATGGGATTCCTCAGGCAAGAATGCTGGAGTGGGTTGCCGTTGTCGGACAAGTAAAGAACTAAGGGCCTGAGAGATCTACGTCCCTTTCCTAACGGATTATTTTTATTTTGGCCATGTGGTTTGCAGGTTCTCAGTTCCCAACCAGGGACTGAACCTGGGCCACCGCTGTGAAAGCCTGGAGCCCTAGCCCCTACGGCACCAGGGAACTCCCCAAGGAGTCTTTCTTACAAGGAAAAAACACATTTATCAGCATCACATGCCTCGTTACTGCACTAGGTGCTTTGCATACTCTTTCTTACTTCATGTTCATAACCACACTGGAATGAATTATTCTCCTCATTTTATAGATGAGGAGAAAAAAAAAAAAAAAAGGCCCAGAGAGGTTATATGTCCTATTCAAGTTCTCAGAGATAGTAAGAGCCAGAGAGGTTATACATCCTATTCAAGTTCTCAGAGATACTAAGAGCCAGAGACTGATCAGACCAGTTTTTTTTCCCTCACTACTCCTAATCTGCCTTTTTAGTGGTGAACTGAATTTTGCAGCACCCAAATTTCTGAGATACTGCTTAGCAAACTGAGTTGTGAGAAATAAGCAGGGAGCCCATTTTGAACAAAGCTACTAACTGAATGCCAGTGTCCCTTTTGCTTTATACAAAGCAGAAGGCTTCTGGGGAAAAAAATAAACTGACTTCAAAGTAATTTCTGTGAAGCAAATCCTACTTGTTTACCACTACAGAACCCAAGATGCATTCCCAAGGAAAGAATCTCCCGGGCTGCTTCGTCATAAATATTTGGTAAAGGGGAACGATGGGCGCCTTGGCAGATGCTGGGCACGGCTGCAGATTAGCAGTGGTGCATCCTTGCCAGATCTCCTGGCAGCCGGGCTCTGCGGCCCTCCTGCTCAGTGAGACGCCCCCACCAGGACCACAGGGAGTCTTCCTGAGCTTGGGGGGCCTCTGACCTCACTCTGGTGGCTTCTAGAAACTGTGTGTAAGAGAGTAGGATGCATGCTGGCGTGGGGATTGGAAAACAGCTTTTCTTCTCCAGCTTGGCACGAATAAGCACAGTAATACTCAGAAAGGCATGCTTCCTTTCCGGGACTCAGTTTCCCAACTGTCCACTGAATAGTCAGTCCTCTGAGCTCTCAACATCTCTCAAATTCTTCCCTCTTTGTCAGCGGTTCTCAATAGAGGGGTGGACTGGGAGGAAGATTCTATTGTCTGAGGTATTTGGCAGGTTTTCTGTGGGTGTTTCCCCTGGAAGAAGAAATGGCAACCCATTTTAGTATTCTTGCCCGGAAAATCCCAAGGACAGAGGAGCCTGGTGGGCTATAGTTCATGGGGTCACAGTGAGTCGGAAACAACTGAGAGACTAAATAACAACAAAAGACTGGGGCAGGGGGGAAGGTCCTACTGGCATTTAATGGGAAGAAGCCAGGGATGCTGCTAAACAACGTACAGTGCTGGAAGGACACCTCCCCTCCACTCCCGGGCAACAGAGTTATCTGGTCCCAAGTGGTAAGAGTGCCAAGGTTGAAAAACCTGGATATTAGCTACTTCTGCCTTCTAATGGTTATGAGGCTGAACTATCAACAAATATTTATATATATACATATATATATATGTATATATATTCTAGCTTGAAAAATGCCTAAATCCAAGGCTCTCATTCATATAAATTATTTTGTAAATTAAACATTCCATATCCGAGGTAAAATTACATGATATCTAGGGTTGCCTTAAAATATTTCAGGAAAAAAAAAAAGGGACCTGCTCCCCCCACCACCTGCCAACACACACACACACAAAGCATAAGACACACTCCTTGACCTGGCAGAGCTCACAGCTGAGTGGAAACAAGCCAGCCAACAACCTCCACACACAAGGGATGCTATTTGGGAGCATAAGAAAGAAGTGAAAAGTGAAGTGAAAGTGAAAGTCGCTCAGTCGTGTCCAACTCTTTGCGACCCCTTGGACTATACAGTCCATGGAATTCTCCAGCCTTCTCCAGGGGATCTTCCCAACCCAGGGATCAAACCAAGGTCTCCAGCATTGCAGGCGTATTCTTTACTGTCTGAACTACTAGAGAAGCCTGAAGAAGCATAAGAAAGGGACCACTCTAAAAACAGAAGTGGAAAAGCCAGGAAGGGATTCAAGAAGGAAGCAAGATGGGAGGAAAGTCCAGAGAAAAACTAGTCAGTCTCACAGAGACGGGAGTAAAGAAGTGTCTCAGTTAAACAAAGCAAGAGGTGTCAACACATGTGCATGCCAAGTTGCTTCAGTCGTGTCCAACTCTCTATGGACTGCAGCCTGCCAGCCTCCTCTGTCCATGGGATTCTCCAGGCAAGAATACTGGAGTGGGTTGCCATGCCCTCCTCCAGGGGATCTTCCCCATCCAGGGTTCAATCCCACATCTCCTCTGTCTCCTGCGCTGGCAGGCAGGTTCTTTACCACTTAGCGCCACCTGAGACACAGAGAGACCACACTAGCTCAGGCTAAGGGCAGGTAATTTCAAGAGGGGGACAGCAAGAGAAGGCCAAATGGCCAGGTCTTCTACATCATACTACGGAGTCTAGATGCCTCCCTTGACTTGTATTAAGAAGCTCTTAAAAGACTGAGCAGCAGAGTCACATGATCATATTTTAAAGGAACTTGAAGCAGTTTATCTGTGTGTTTCAAGACTGGGGAAGAAAAGGGACTGGAGAGAGGCGAGAATTCTTCCAGTAGTGAGTCAGGGAAGAAAAATGGTGCAACCATCTGAGAAAGGAACTAAGAGGAATGAGGGTTAGTAGGGATGATAGGAATGACAAGAAGATTAAATTCAGGAGATAATTTATGATTATAACTGATGTCATCAAAAGAACTCCAAAGTAGACATCAGAGAAGTTTGCCTATGGAGACCAAAATTGGGATTATCAGAGAAGAATGTACAAAAGGACTTAAAAAAAAAAATCAAATGAATTTAGTAGATTTATAGATGATGGCCAAGGAAGAGGCTGAAGCTCCTTCCATTCTCAGATTTTGAAGATTTTAGGCACGTATGATAGATATGATACTGTAGCTGGGAGTGTCTGCTGGGCTGCTGTAGGAGAAGGCTGCCCTGGTCCAGCTGTCTTGGTTACCCCTACTGGCCTTGACAAATACAGTCAGCAGTCTGGCTCACTAAGCTTAGTCTCTAACCACAACGCTGTAATTCTTGCCTTTTCCAGAGTTCCATCAAATTCTCAGTTGCCATTCTATATGCCGTTCTCTCTGGCTAAGAGTTCTTCTCTTTCTTGTTCATTTTGGACATTCCTACTCACTTCAATCTTTCTAGTCCCCTCAAGGAAGATTTCCAAGTGGACTGGAAGCCTGTTTCTTCCTTCAATGCCTCCATCTGCAACCTGTACCCACCTCCTTTATAATCTTCACAGTATTATACTGTAATCATCATGTGCATGTCGCCTGGAAGCTGAGCTGCCGCCAGGGCACACATGTTCCCAGGATCTGACACCCTGTCTGATACTATCAGGTATTCAACAAATAATGGCTACAGAACTGTAGAGCGAATGAATTCGCGGAAGAGGTCAGGGGAGGATTCCTTTGGGCCACCTTACAAAGGTTTTCACAGAGTTCCTAAGTGACTCCTAGCTCTGGGCAAACACCTCAAGATGACCTCCTAAGTCACCAAGCTATATTCACATGTGATTAAGCTCATTTCAAAGCTTAATCCTGAGCTTATTACTTGTGACATGTCTTCTGTAGCCTGGAACTTTTGACAGAGATAAGACAGGCTGGGAATACATGTTTCCAGAAGTACATCTTAAACAAAGGCCATGTTTGTTTAAGGAAGGAAAAGGCAAAAGGGCTAACATTTGTTAAGCACCTACTATAAGCCACAATGAATCCGAGAGGCAGACACCTTAGTGAGCTCGCTGGGCAGGATGTCGGTCTCATGTCCCCATTGTTCTAGTGCTTTTGGAGCGTGTCTGTGTTTCTGCTGTGTGGTTTTGTCGTGAAGCAAGCCTGCTTGATTTTGTGGTTAAGCAAACCTGCTTTCTTGAGTGGATCATTACAGGGGTCTTCCATACTTCCCTCTCTACTTACAATACCCTAGTGTGATTAACTAATTAATCACCTACTTTGCCCCTTTACTCTGTCCCTATCGGTGTTATAGGGCTTCCTTGGTGGCTCAGATGGTAAAGAATCCTTCCGCAATGTTGGAGACCTGTGTTTGATCCCTGGGTTGGGAAAATCCCCTGGAGAGGGGAACAGCTACCCACTCCAGTATTCTGGCCTGGAGAATTCCATGGACTGTATAGTCAATGGGGTTGCAAAGAGTTGGACTTGACTGAGTGACTTTCGCTTTCACTTTTGGAACTGTGAGAGAATACATTTCTGATATTAGGGTTTCCCTGGTGGCTCAGATGGTAGAGTCTGCCTGCGATGTGGGAGACCCAGGGTCGATCCCTGGGTCAGGAAGATCCCCTGGAGAAGGAAATGGCAACCCACTCCAGTGGTCTTGCCAGGAAAATCCCTTGCATGGAGAAGCCTGGCAGGCTACAGTCCATGGGTCACAAAGAGTCGGACATAACTGAGCGACATCACTTTTCACTTTCATCAGTATTATAGACTCCTGCTCCTTGAAGTGTGGTCAGAGGACCACGAGCAGCAGCAGCACCTGGGAGCTGGTTGTAAATACCCAATGTCAGGCCTCACCCGCACCTACCGAAGCAGACAGTGTTTTTAAAAGATCCCAGGTCATCTGTCTGCAATATAAACACTGAGAAGCACTGTTGTAGATGCAGTATATCTGGGATCAGTGAAGTTAATTAATGTGCCTAAGGTTACTGTGATATTGTGATTTATAATAAGAATTATTATATTTGGTCTTTGTCCCAGTTTCTGGCAAAGAACTCCTAAAACCCTTGGAATTTCCTAAGTGATGAAAGTCATAATGGTGTCTCTTGTTATGTTAATATTATGTTGCTAACAGAACCAACCAAGATATTAGAGCGATTAGAGGGTTTCAACTTTCAGTCCCAACAACAGACCTGGGAGGGGAGAGGGGCTATAGATTTAATCAGTCACAAACAGCCAATGATGTAATCAATCACACTTTGGTAATAATGGCTCCATAAAACCCCAAAGGATGGGTTTGGAGAGCTTTCCAAGTGCCGAGAGAGTGGCGTACCCGGAGAAGGCATGGAAGCTATGTGCCCTCTCCCCACACTTTTCCTTCACACCTTATGTTCGGCTGTTCCTGAGTTACATCTTTTTATAATATACCAGTGTGAGTGTGTGCTAAGTCACTCAGTCATGTCTGACTCTGTGGACCCTATGGACTGTAGCCTGCCAGGCTCCTCTGTCCATGGGATTCTCCTAAGAATACTGGAGTGGGTCGCCATGCCCTCCTCTAGGGGATCTTGCTGACCCAGGGATCAGGCCTGCATGGCAGACAGGTTCTTCACCACCAGCACCACCTGGGAACCCGATTTCAGGTAAGTAAGACGTTTCACTGAGCTCTGTGAGCTGCTCCAGCAAATTGATTGAACCCAAGGAATAGGTCTTGGAAACTTCTGATTCATAACCAGTTGGTCCGAAGCACGGGTAACAACCTGGACTTTAGAGTGGTATCAGAAGGGAACGGGGTGGTCTTGTGAGACAAAGCCCTTAACCTGTGGAAATCTGTTGTCTCCAGGTCTACGGAGTCAGAACTCCAGTGAATTCTAGGACGGCCTTCTGGTGTTCCCGAACTCCTTGGTGGTATGAGGAAACCACCCCACCTCTGCCTTGGAAACTGAGCCTCAAAGCACCTAGTTTAGTTACACAACTGGTATAAGCTGGGATTTGAACTCACGCCTGCATGTTCTATAAGCTTTCCCCATACACTGCTATTAAGATCTATGCCAAGCTTACGACTTAGAAAAACACATCTAACTTACTAGAAAATATATAGAAAAAACCTTAGGATAACAAGATTCATCGTTTCAAAAATTTAGGTTGACATTATAAAAAAATTTTCACATCCCACAATGCAGAAATGCTCCCCCTCCCACCACTCACCTTCTACTTAATACAAAAAAACTTAGTAATAGAACTTTTCTGCCTTGCCCTGCCATGCCAATATTATAAATTTTCCTATTTATTTCTAGAAATAACTAAAGGTTGCTTTGATGATTAAAAGTCACTTAACTCTGGCTTTCAGATGTCTCCTTGAGAGACTTAAAGCACAGGATCACAAACATGGGCTTTGGGTTCTGCTGCTAAGTCGCTTCAGTCGTGTCTGACTCTGTGCGACCCCACAGACGGCAGCCCACCAGGCTCCCCCGTCCCTGGGAATCTCCAGGCAAGAACACTGGAGTGGGTTGCCATTTCCTTCTCCAGTGCATGAAAGTGAAAAGTGAAAGTGAAGTCGCTCAGTCATGTCTGACTCTTAGCGACCCCATGGACTGCAGCCTACCAGGGTCCTCCATCCATGGGATTTTCCAGGCAAGAGTACTGGAGTGGGGTGCCATTGCCTTCTCCGCAGACGTTCGTTTAAACTGTGCATGATTTGAGAAAGTACTTTACTTCTTGGGGGCTGTTTCCTCAGCAATAAAGCAGGCTAATGATACGCCACACGGAGCTGATGGCAGGGATAATGACATCATGGATAAACTGAACACAGCAAACACTTAATAAATGTGAGGCACCATGGCAGCCATCATTGTCCATGGTAACCTCAGACTGGCTGGTACATCATCAGGAGAATCAGCCTGCTAACGAGGCAAGCAAACATTGTTATTCCACAAGTTCGCCAGCCAGGAGGCATGCTTAACAGAGACATGATTTATTAGTAATCAATACATTTAAAGAAAGTTGTAGGCATATTTTTAGTGATTATCAAAATGATACGCTTAATTTATTTTATGGTAACCCTGCAGCAAATATGGAATAAATTAACCATCATTTTCTTTCTATTTTGGAGCCAGAGACAAGGGAGAAAAATGTTACAAGGGGGAAGAAAATGTAAGGGATGTAGAAGAGACAAGGGAGAAACACTGATTGTAATATATACCAGTACCATGGCCATATTGTACAGGGGCAAAATCTTCCAGTATACGAAGCACTTCCCCACGCCTTATCTTATCCAGTTCTCACACACTGTGAAATAGTGTAATCTCCCTCTTTAAAGGTGGGGAAACTGAGGTTCAGAGCGTAAATGACTTGCCAAAGTCACAGAGCTGTGGTATAAACACCCATCTAGACCTTGTGAACCCAGCCCAGGGCTCCTTTGTAATAGGCTATGCAGACAGAGGTGCTTAGCCTCAGAAAATTACCCCATGATGGTTCACTGCAAGGCTGTCTGTCCAGCCCCAACCCCAGGCTGACCTCCCCAGCTCAACACAGAGATCCTTTAATAAACCCACATCTTAAAGAGAAAAGATCTGCTTCTCTATAACCTGATACCTGAGAATAATTTGTGTTTGGGGATCCTTTGTTTGGCTACCAGAAAAGAATATTCAACATCTTTTCAACCTCCTTCTTATGCTAATTACAGCTCATCAGCATCTGGACACCCACAAGCAAAAGCAATCTGACTATAAAAGAAGCCAAAGACATTTTCTTACCATAAAGAAAACAAACAAGTAAGGCTGCAACATGATTAAATACACAGAGCCATTTCCCCAGCAACCTGCAAGCTGCTGTGTATAAAAATCACATCCAATATCACAAGAATCCAGGAAGGTGGACACTAACAAACATTTCACACGTGTATTCTTTATGAGCAGTGAAATGTATACGGGTCTATTTTCAGTTTATCTCCTTCTACACTATATCCGCTGTTAGATGCCAACATGTATAACACCTTAAAATACTCATATGTTTAAAAAAACATTTGAAAGGCATCTTCACTTCTCTTAGAACCAAGTGAACTGAGATGCATTAGCCTTTAGTCCGCCCCTCCTTTCCGTGCCATACTGAAGTCCCAGCACATTCACAACTTGGAAGAGCCAGCCTCACCATCCAAGCCCAGCTCACCCCTTCCAAAACGCTATCACCTCTATAGCCTAATCATTTCACCTGAAATCTATCCTGCCTTCTAAAAATATACAGTCCAGTTTCCTAATTGTATTAAAAGACACCCCTGTCAAGTATGCCCAAGACACACTGAGTAAAAACAGGTTACAAAATAGCATATACACCATGCTTCCAATTATACAAAATTATATTCACATATATTCAAGCCCCATCCCTAATGCAGAAGTTTGAATGGAGAGTGTCCACGATACTTCTAGTGATTAACTCTGGGTGGTGAAATTGGGAGCAGATTTTTACTTTCCCTCCTTTCTTTTCCACAATGCTTGACCTTTCTACACTAGGTTAATTATTCATACTCAGAAAAAGTATTAAGATATATCTAACAAGCCTTCCCCTAAGATCCACCATGTCAAGGATCTTCTCTTGGCCCAAAGAGAAAGTCAAAATATGCTCACCAAGGCTTATGCTCTGAACATTTTAGCCAGTGAGTCTCAGCACTAACTGAGCAACAGGCTCTGGAGCTTCTAAAAATTACAGAGGTTTGGAGTTTTGATCCTTAGAATTCCTGGCGGTGGGGCCCAGGCATGTGTATTCTGTTAAAGCTCTTCAAGCCTTACTCACCATCGGTGAGGGTTGAAAACTACACATTCATGTCTCTTTCTCCAGGAGTCAACAGAGGGAGAAAACAGGCCAGAGTGCTGAGTGAAGGGTTCAAGGGCAGACAACTGCAAAGGAAGCAGATTGCAATGTGTAGGAACAGAAACTGAAGGCTGAAGCGGTGCTGAGCTTCAGGCCTGAGAGGCCTGAAGAGAAGAGACTATCAGGGGACAAATACCCCCGAAAACTGGAAGCCAAGAAGAGGTGAACAAAGTGTGGCAGGACGAAATGTTTGGAATTGACAGAGTTTATGCAGTACTGGATGCAGGACTACTGATGACTGAGAAGAAATCAAATAGGCAAAGATACCACAGAGCAGTTTAAATCAGGTCCACTACTACTGGGTAAGTTCTGATTTATGATTAAAAGAAGAATTAGAAGAGCACTGCATAGGATTCAATTTTCAGAAACCATGGAAAAATCTTAGCTTAAAATCCTAGTAAGGCCATGTACTAGCTGTGTCTTTGGAAAATGACAACTTCCTTATGCCTCAGTGTTCTCACTTGTAAAATGTAGGTAATAATACATGGCTCACAGGGCTCTTGTGAGATTAGGTAAAACGATATAATGAATTGTTTTTACCTGATAGGCTTTTGCCTATCAGAGCACTCAACAAAAAAAGCCCCCAAATAGTAAGATTAAGAAGCATATCATGGTAAAGATGTGAAGAGCAAACTCATTGGAAGAGACCCTCTCTGATGCTGGGAAAGATTGAAGGCAAAAGAAGAGGGCAGCAGAGGATGAAATGGTTAGAGAGCATCACCTTTCAATGGACACGCTGTTGTTGTTCAGTCACTCAGTCGTGTCTGATGTTTTGTGACCCCATGGACTGCAGCACTCCAGGCTTCCCTGTCCTTCACTACGTCCCGGAGTTTGCTCAAACTCATGTCCATGGAGTCAGTGATGCCACCCAACCATCTCATCCTCTGTTGCCCGCTTCTCCTCCTACCCTCAGTCTTTCCCAGTATTGGGGTCTTTTCCAATGAGTTGGCTCTTTGCATCAGGTGGCCAAAGTACTGGAACTTTAACTTCAGCATCAGTCCTTCCACTGAATATTCAGGGTTGATTTCCTTTAGGATTGACTGATTTGATCTCCTTGCTGTCCAAGGGACTCTCAAGAGTCTTCTCCAGCACCACAGCTCGAAAGCATCAATTCTTTGGTGCTCAGCCTTCTTTATGGTCCAAATTTCACATCTGTACATGACTACTGTAAAAATTATAGCTATGACTATACAGACCTTTGGTGGCAAAGTGATGTCTCCGCTTTTTAATACGCTATCTAGGTTTGTTATATCTTTTCTTCCAATGGATGTGAATTTGAGCAATCTCCGGGAGAAAGTGGAGGACAGAGCAGCCTGGCGTGCTACAGTCCATGGGGTTGCAGACAGTCATACACGACTTAGCAACTGAACAACACAGAAAAGATTATGTGTTGAATTTTAATAAACCAGGTTATTACAAGCCAGGTTTAACAAACCACTTAATTACTGTCTAGCTCCTAAGTTATTCCTCATTTTGGCACCACCCAACGCTAAAGAAATAACCTATAAAGGTTTGGCTGTTTCTTGACTGCTGTTTCCACATTCCTGGTATTGGTTTTACTTCTATAAAGGAGATATGCTGCATACTAAACTATTTCTATAAAATTTAATCAAGATAATAAATGAAAACTAACAGAGTCATATTGACAAAATAATAAATGTACCAGTGGAAAATTCTATATCTAAAATAAGAATTCAGCTAATGCTGCCACTGAAGAACTAAGTTTCTCCCTGGCAAAATGAAAACGCAGAAGAAAAATAGTGATAAATGTTTCTCCTTCATTCTTTCCACCCAGGCCCTCAATATCAAAATTGAGTTTATGCTAAATTAGCTGAAATAGTCAAAATAATTAAAATTAGTACTATACCTATGACATATAAAAATTTGGAGGAGGCTTTTTTTTTATCATAATATAAGAACAGCAATAACTATCAATATTAATGAATGCTTACCATGTGCCAAGTACTGTCTTAAGCACTGTACATGTATTAACTCAGTCAGTCCTCACAACAGCTCTGCAGAGTCCTCCAAGGTCTGGCTTCTGTTTAACTAGTCTAATCTTCTGCTCCATGCTCTTCTTACCAAGGGCTGGTGCCAGACTGGTCTCAGAGGGTACTCGTGGCAAGCTTAACAAAGTACAGATCCACCAATATAATGTAGACTGTTGGAATCAGAAACTCTGAAACATGTCCCAGAAGGCTACATTTTAAACAAGTTTCCATATGATTCTGAGGGGCGGTGAGGTTTAAGGCTCACTATAGCCTGTGCCTCCCATCTTTTATTTTATATATGGTGCTTTTTTTCATTTAACATTCCTTCACCTGGCTAACTCAGATCTAAGGTTTGGCTCAAGAGCCACACTGCTAAGGTAGAGCTGTTTCTAACCTTCATCTGTTCTTCCACTGCCTAGGAGCCCCTGATCTGTGCTCTCTTCTATCATTTTCCCTTGTACTATAAACACATGTTTCCATGTCTCCCTAACTGGACTGTGAGCTTATTCACCTTCCATCTACAGCACCAAGCCTGGCGCAAAGAAGAGCTAGTGGCTTGTTTGATAAAAGAATGAAGCCTCACTCATCTACCTACAGGGCTCTTATCCACAGAGCATCAGATGGAAATAGAAAGGTCTGGTACTTCATTCAAGGTGTGATAAATTTTGACAGGAGCAGCACAACCAGGATTATACCTAAGGGCCCTGATTGCCAGGCCATCACGATAAACTGGACTTCTCATCTCTTGGTAGCTCTTGTTATAACCCAGCCTCCCCACATATGGAGTCCTGGTCCACAACTGGGCTTCAAACCCACAAAAGTCAAGGAGACTGCACTCGACATGTAAATATAAATGTGAAATCAGAGAGGTAAGGATGACTATTTTTGAAAGGAAGCGGAGACACAGTAACTATTTGACCATTTAGTAAATGTCTACTTGCTAGAGACTATATAGGACGTTCATGATCATTATTTTTCCCACAGCAATTTGAGGAAGGTTTTTATCTGGCTTGTTGACTGAAGAGGAATGGAAGATCTAGAAAGAATAACTTCCCTAAGGCCACCAGCTAGTTTGGGGGCAGAGCTGGGATGTGAAGCCAGGTTGTCTCACAAAGACAGTCCTCCTTTTCCCTTCGCTCTGTTGCCTCTGGGTACCAACCAGAAGACCACTGGAGCCACCCTGGTGTTAGAAGAAGCTTTAGAAGCAGACTGGGCTCAAATCCTGCTTTGCCACTCACTTGTTGAAAGGTATTTGGTAATTAACAAACTCCCTGAGACTCATCTATAAAAAGATGATAGAAATGCCTAATTCATAAAGTATATACACCTATAACACCCTTGGTATATCAGTACAAGGGCTTCCTAGGTGGCTCAGAGGTAAAGAATCTACCCGCCAATGCAGGAGACCTGGGTTCAATCCCTGGGTCGGGAAGATCAGATGCCCAATAAAATGAGAGCTGGCCATGACCTTCTTCCCACAAAAGGGCAGGAGCAGTTTCCAGGATACTAAATACATCCACTGCTTTACTGTCTTCCTCAGTGGCAAGCTACTACACTGTGCTCTACTTGAGAAAGGCCTGTGGGTTGTTACTCCTTCATATGACTGGAACCAGTTAGCAAACCAGCTGTGCAACAATCAGAATCATTCCCTGAAGCCTGATGAGGAAGCCTTAAGAGGAACCCCTTAAGTCCAAACACATTGCTTATTTCAGCATCCTTATGTTTTGTCATCTGAGGTCAGCAATGAGACAAGTAGCTGGAGGGAGAGAAAAGAAATGGATCGAGGAACTATTCAGTTAGAAGGTTTTCGGATGGCAAAAAAAAAACAACAGCCAGACATTTCCATCCTTGTTTAACATAAAAGTGCCTGTTAGTAGATGGCTTAATGCTACTCTTAAAATTAAATACCATTTACTCTTCACTTGCTCATTGTTCTGATCACTATAATCAACTCTGGGATTTTCAAGCTTAAGGAACACACAAAAAAGTGTGTGTGGGGGGAATCTTTGAATTCTCTGTTTACATGATATGGAGCAGTGGGGGTCTGGGGCTCCCCAGTCATACCCTCTGTGGGGGAGGTCTTGTCTCATCAAGACTGGGATGTTTACATCTATTCCTTAAATGGCAGACTCAGGGGGAAAAGGATTTCAGCTGGAGGGTACTTTTAATTAAAACTACCAAGAGGGGAGTTTTCTGGTGGTCCAGTGGCTAAGACTCTAAGCTCCCAATGCAGGAGGCCTGGGTTTGATCCCTGGTCAGGGAACTAGATCTCACATGCCGCAACTAAAGATGTCGTGTGCCACCATTAAGACCTGGCGTGGTCAAAATAAACAAAACAAAAAAAACTACCAACAGTGTAGAAAGAAGAGGAACACAAAGAGGAAACCTACCCGCATCCCAGCCACTAGTATTAGTGAAGCAGGCACAGTGTTAAGCAGTTGATCAGTATTATTTCACTTAATCCTCGCATAGCAACCTCATAAAAAGATAGATTTCAATATTATCCCAATTTTACAGTTGAGGAAATACAGACTCAGGGAGGTCAAGGAACATTCCCAAAGTCATAAAGCTAGTAAAATGACAGGACCAAGACACCAACGCAAGTCTTGTTGTGTACATGTGGGGAATATTAAGAATTAAGCGTGGTGTGTTGCTTTCTGCCTTGGGTGGTGGAGTAGAAGTGGTGCCATTTACCAGTATAGGAAAAGCAGAAGAGACTTGGAAGGAATGAGTATGGTTTTGAATGAGCTGAGTTTGAGTACCTGGGGCAGCTGTCTTCTGGTTAACTAGCTGTGTTGATTACAGCCTGGGAAAGAGACAAGGCTGAAGACTTGGAAATCAGTGGCAAACAGATAGAGGTTAAAGCTGCAGGTAGTAGATGAGATCAAGGAGAGTGTGAGGAACTAAAAAAAAAAAGAAAAAGAACTGGGGACAACACCGCCAATGCATGTGAGGGACAGGCTGAAGCAAAGGATCTGGAGATGGAAGCTTGGGAAACCCTATTATCCTGTCACATAATAGGCCTGTTAAATTTTGGACATAGTATGAGGCCCTATAAAATTAAAAGTCAGCCCTAAACAATGCCATGTCATTACCACAGCTCACCATGGACACGATACAAATTTTTTTTGCCTGTGTTGGCTAAGCTCCCTTCTTTTCTGACTGCAGGAAAGCTTTTGCTATTTCCCTCTTCTAACCCTGGTAGGTGGTGGGAGCTCTGGTCTGCAGGTCCTCACTGTCAGGACCCTGTAAGTACCAGGCAACTGCATACCTCCTGACTTGAGGAGTCCCCCAGAATCACTTACAGTTCTTTGCAGATGACAGAAAAGTATTCTTTAAAGCAGTGACCTGTGCTCAACTGCTGTCAGTGTTGATGAGCTAAAAGGTGCACATACACCTACCATGCACACCGCACACCTACACACTGCTTGGTAGCTCCCCCCTGAAAGCCGCTAATAGCCTCCAGGGGACCATGTTAAAACAGCGCAATTAACTAGAACTGCTATCAACTCAATAACTCACCTACCTAATGAAGCAATACATGGAAAACTGGACCTATTTTAATAAGAATTTTTAAAAGAGACAAGAAGTAAAGGTCAAATGCCATTTCTGGATCCCAGCTCTGTTCTTCTTCCCTCATATTCTGAAGCAGTTAATTCCAAGGAGACAATACATGCTGTGCTATTCTCTATAAAACCAAGGCGGCAGCCAATCATGCTGTTGTACCCAAGGGCAAATTTTTTCTTTCCAACCCGTCCCCCAAGCTAAGTGCCTCCCCTGATCTATTTCAGAAGGTTTTATTATGTGAACCTGAATGTGTTTCAATTACAATAATTCTTTTCCCTCTTCATCCCAACTCACAAAAGAAGAACTACATTCCCAGCAATTCTAGGTTATAAGAGTGGTCTCTGCTTCTTCCCTTCTCTCTCTAGAGTCAGCTTAATCTAGAGACTGTCCTCTCTCAACCCCTTCTGTTGGCTTGGGGAACATAAAACATGGTTGTTTTTATGCCACTCCTCTATTTAGCATATCATGACTCCTGACAGTCCCGTCAAGAATGAGTCTGCCTATTCTCTAGAAGCTATCACGTGGCAATTAGACTGCAGGCCAATAAAACCCACACTCTCCCAACCTGGGGTGTGGGCAAGTCTCTTTACCTGGCTTCCCAGTGACCTCCTAGAAGAATGAGTATGTGTGACTAGGGCCAGGTTGGGCAGAACCGGAGACAGATTTAGTGGAGAACCTACACTTCCTGAAGCGCCCACCATATTCTAGAGTCCATGCTACACTTGTATTTGTCACTTCACCTGACCCTCACAACCACCCTCAGTGGTAGACCTAGCATTTTACATATGGGGCAAGAATTCACTGGAAAAGACCCTGATGCTGGGAAAGACTGAAGGCAAAAGGAGAAGAGGGCAGCAGAGGATGAGATGATTAGACAGCATCACTGACTCAATGGACTTGAATGTGAGCAAACTCAGGGAAATAGTGAAGGACAGAGAAACCCAGAGTGCTGCAGTCCATGGGGTTGCACAGAGTCAAACACAACTTAACAACAAGGCTCGGAGAGTTTAAAAATTAACCCCGTGGATAAGCAGTGGATCCTTCTGTACCACACCAGGCTATATTGCTATCGTATGAGTTTGGGAAAGTTTTGAGAAGTGACAGGGGCTGAGACTGGACCAGGATGAACTTAATCCTGAATTTTACAAGAAAGGGAAGCTTACAGGGCAGCCGTTCAGAGGTTCTGGACAGGCAAGCTGACTCCCAGCCCACAGTGCTTTATTAGGAGTTGCTAGATTACCAAAAGGAGTTTGTCATAGGGTGGCCTCACCTCTAGGGAAGTTCTATCCATGACAGGGCTCTGAAAGGCACAGCTCTAAAGTAGAGGAGAGAAGTTCTGCCATAATTTCTAAGCACACACTGCTGCTGCTGCTGCTGCTGCTAAGTCGCTTCAGTCGTGTTTGACTCTGTGCGACCCCATAGATGGCAGCCCACCAGGCTCCTCTGTCCCTGGGATTCTCCAGGCAAGAACACTGGAATGGGTTGCCTTTTCCTTCTCCAATGCATGAAAGTGAAAAGTGAAAGTGAAGTCGCTCAGTCGTGTCCGACTCCTAGCGATGCCATGGACTGTAGCCCACCAGGCTCCTCCGTCCATGGGATCTTCCAGGCAAGAGTACTGGAGTGGGGTGCCATTTCCTTCTCCATCTAAGCACGAGACAAAGAAAAACTTAAGGCTAGGAACCCTCTTGGTTTTGCTTCCAAACAAGCTGGGAGAAAAACCACTCGCCCCAGGGGCATGATCAACAACCATCAACTGTACTGACTCAACCCTGCAAGGTTCTGGAGAGCCCCAAATCCATGTTTGTCTTTAATGAGCAGTCTTTTAGGGAAGCAATTATCCATTCACACGGTCCATGAACATACACTGTGCATCCACCACATGCCAAAAACAGGGCTAGGCCCTGGGATCCAGAATTGACAACGTTATTAGTTCCATAATCTTCAGGGCTATGAAGTCAAAGTCCAGGGTTCAACAGTTCACTTCAGAAGAGGTTCTATTCTAGCCCCGGGGCTCATGTTATGTTTCCCTGAGCAAGTGACATCAAAACTGAGGACTTGAAGGATGACTAAAAGGCAGTCAAGTGCACAGGTCAGAGAAAATTGTTAAGACGGAGGCAAGAGGATGGTCGAAACCTGGGGCTGGGCATGTTCGCAAACACTCCTGATGCTGGAGGCTGCTGTGCTCCAGCTTACCACACACACCTGGTCCACTTGCTTCAGAAGGGTGAGCATGTGCACAGGGACCCAGAAGACAGGACAGAGAAACCTTGCACAAGGTGCCCATGCTCCGCCCTGCCTGCCTTCTCACCCTACTGCTCACGACCAGGAGCAGAGGCAGCTAGGCGGGGTGGGAGAAGGGCCGGGGCTGTGTTTCCTCCTCGGGGTTCACTGCTCTTTGGGTGCCGGTGTATTCAGGATGCAGAGCTCATCCTCCCCAGCCCATTATAGTCCAAACATGCCTTCCAGGAGCTGTCTTCCCAAGCCATTGCCCTCACTAACACAATGTTATCAAATTCCTAATGCGGGTACTCTAAAGCAAATGTACTGTTACCAGCACGCCACCGGGCACATTTTTCAGAAGGAAAACAGCTGCTCACTGAATCTGTCACTTGTCTTCTCAGCGTCACGCACACAAGGCAAGAGCCCGCGAAGGGCTTGTTTTCCTTCATTTTCTTCACGCATGCTCACGGTGCAGGAAGCACCAAGCCTCTCTGTACAACCCAGCAGGTCAGCCACACACAGTCCTTGAGGAGTTTCCTGGATTACAGGACAGAGCCTTGACAACCAGGGCCTGTGCCTCAGGACCTAAGGTACCGATATCAGAGCTTCTATTTCACTACTCTAGTTTCCGCATCTTACAGAACAGGAAGGGAAAATGCAGTCCAGAGAAGTTAAGTAAAGTGTCTAAAGTCACACAGCTACTTAGCTGTAGAATCACAGCTTGGTTCCTTCCTCAGTGGATCTCATCTAAAGAACAAGGATACCACCATCTATTTCATGGGTTGTGAGGTCCAAATGGGGCTTCCCAGGTAGAGCTAGTGGTGAAGAACCCGCCTGCCAATGCAGGAGATGTAAGAGACATGGGTTTGATCCCTGGATTAGGAAGATCCCCTGGAGGAGGGGATGACAACTCACTCCAGTATTTCTTGCCTGGAGAATCCCATGGACAGAGAAGCCTGCTAGGCTATAGTCCATAGGGTCACAAAGAGCCAGACACAAATCAAGTGACTGAGCACGCACTCGTAAGGCCCAAATAAGGTAGCACATAATGCAGCCGTGCTAGGAATGTGGCAGGATTTCAATGAATGGTGACAGTCTCCTAAATTTTATTTCCAAGATCTTCAAGACCATCCATTCTCTCTCCCATGCATAAATTTCCATTGAGGAAAGAAAAAAGACCAGCAATGGGGTTAACATGCTCACAGCTGGTGTTTCAACAGCTGGGGTTTCAGTCAGTACCTGGTTTGAGGTGACCTGAACTTTCTATGTGTTGTCAGACCTCCAGCCTGTAGTTCTTCCCTGCCAGACTTTTTGCTGGGTCTGGAGAGGGGATTCCGTCAAAGAAGGTATCCCTGGTGGTAACCACTGAAAACATGACACACCACCTTCCTTTTAGCCATTTCAAGTTGGTAGAGACTAAGTCAAGTCAAGATGAAAAGAGACAGACAGGAACTCTCAAACTTTTATCTAGGAGGGTATGGAATAAAAAAGATTTTGCAGACATCTATGCTATTCTACTAATCACTGATAAAAAAGAAAAATCAAATCATGGGACAGATGTTAACTTCTGATAAGATGACTAAATTAGCCAGTCAGCCAGCCCAGGTCCTCCTCTTTTGCACACACCACCACCTCATCGCCCCTGTAGCCCTTTCTCCATACTTTAAAATAACCACCCAACCATGTAAATTTCCTCTGCAAGTGTTTGTTAGCCTCCAGCAGAACCGTCAGCGCTCATAAATCCGGGGCCCTCCAGATTGCGCTGCCGTCATTTATTGGGAGAGGGAAGCAGCAGGCCTCTAGACAATAGCAGGGCAGGACTGGTCTAGCAGCAACTACTCTGCTTCCAGCACCGCGATTCATGGCACTTTGCTGGGAGTGCGCACCATCAGGGAGGAGAAACATAAAAAGGGGCACCTGGGCTGTAAATAGTTTATTTCGGCAATTCCTGATGTTGGCTGAATCATACTTTAATACAGAAATACATGAAAGCGCTACTCCGGAGGTGACATGTGTTGCTACCTCATTACTCTTTTCAAAAGGGTCTTCCATCAGAGAGACACCTCGCTACAAATTATAGTGAAGAAAACAAAACCCTCACGCACTGGCTTATTAACAGGCCAGCAGGGAATGGAACCACCAGAAGCAGCGTGACAAAGGCCATCTGTGACCAGGGGTCACTGGGTTGCTTTTCCAGGCATAGAAAATACGCAGATAAAAAAGAAAAAGGTAGCACACTTCCACCTGAGAGTCGACTCCTCAGCTGCACAGCACTTCGCCAAAGCAGCTCTCATCTCCCCCATTTCTCCTAACACCTTTAAGTGAGGCTGACTTCTCCGGCGAACCCTACCTTCATGCTCCTTCTCAGTGGTTCCCACTTTCTTGATCTTCCTGGGAGACTTCATAAAAAGGGGAAAGATGGTCCGTAAGCCAAGAATGTCAACAAACTTGTGGCAGTTGTCTGTGCCCTCGGGCCCGATCATGGCGTGGTCCAGCACTTTCAGGGCACTGCTCCGGGAGATCTTCTTTTCTCTGGGAACAAAAGAGGCTTTACATAAGCATTTCAGGAGCATGGTCTAGTCTTAAAAAAGAAAAAGTGTATTTTCTACAAAATTCATTACAATGGAAAAAAGAAAAATAAAAGCAAAAACAATTTAAAGGTCCACCAGTCAAAATATTATTACATTATAGTATATCTACATGCAATATTACACACTTATTAACAATCAGGAGAGTAGGTGTTAGAATCAACAAGTTCTTAAGATCAGAATGGTAAGCATGAAAACTAATATTCAAAATTCCATATGAAGCATTACCTCATGTAAAAATATGTAAAAAATATGCATTAGAAGACACTGGAAAGAAACAGATCAAAATACTAACAGGTCATTTCAAGGTGGTAGGATTATGGATCACCTATTCTTCCTTTTTCTTTCTCTTTAACAGCTTTATCAAGATATAGTTGACACACCATACAATTCACCCATTTAAAATGTACAATTCAATGGATCTTAGAATATTCAGAAATGTGCTACCATCACCTTAGGCAATTATAGAACACTGTCATCGTTGCCAAATCCAACGTCATGAAGATGTAAACCTATGTTTTCTTCTAAGAGTGTACTAGTTTTAGTTCTTACATTTAGATCTTTATTTTTGAACTAATCTGTGTATGTGGTATTAGTTAAGGATCCAACTGCATCCATTTGCACGTGGGTATCCAGTTGTGACATCTGAACTGAGTCTGAAGTATGATTACTTGCCATGCAGAGAAGAGAAAGCCATGATATTGGTGGCGGTAAGCAGCATATGCAAAGGTACAGGAGGTCTGTAAGAGCGTGTCACTTGGAGGGATTGGAAGTAGCTTTGAATGATGGGGGGTGGGGGAGACGACTGAGGGGAAGTGGGCAGGAACAGGTCACGACAGGCCCTGGCTGTGCTGCCCAAGGGACCTGGGCTCCATGCCACTGATGCTGAAGAAGCCGTGATATGTTTAAGAAAAGGAGGGCGCTACATAAATAGATTTTTGAAAGCTTAATCTGGCAGTAGTGTGATGAAGGGCCTGGAGGGACAGAGCTTGGGGTCAGGAGGCACCTTTAAGAGACTATGACAAGAGTACAAGTGAAAACAAGAGCTCTAATTATGGCAGGGCATCAAAAAGGCCTATTTGTGAGACATGGAATCTTAAATATCAGGAGTAGGGTAAATAAGATTTCTAAATTCAGCAGGGAGGGGTTTTTCTGCATCAAAATAAAATTCTGAAAGGAAACTAGACAAACAATATATTTGTTTTCACTGAAGCTGGACTTCAGCATCCCACTCTACAAACTTAAATTTACAAAGGTTATGACTAGGGCATGTAACCATGTGAGGAGAAATTAGGAAACTGAAATACAACATCCTTACTGTTTAGCCACTCAGAAAAAGTCCTCTCGAAATGAATGACGGTCATGTAACAGGGCACCTTCCAGTTACCATTCCGCATACATTCAAACCATTTCACATATAACAGAATTGTTTGAAATGCTAAAGGTAAAGGATGCTGCTTTAGCCAAGTCTCTCTTTTTTCCCTGCCTAAGCAAATTCAACAAACAAAAGATTTTAAAAGTAAAATCCTTTTCCAGATAGGCAGTGTAAGACGCCTTTAAAGGGGGCAGTAATTGCATATTGATCACCATTTAGGCAAGCTGCATGGAGGTGAACTTTGGAATATTCACTGGGCTTAAGTTCAGGCTTTTAGCAATCAATAGCTGTTTGGCCTGACTTTCTTGGGTTGGCTTTATTTGAAATATTTATTCTACTTGAGGACAAGTAGTTTATCTTAGTCTTGGCTGGGTTCATCAGGTTGTCGGTCATGCCAGGCCCAATGTGGATGCTGGCTGCTAGAAAATGGGAGCTGGTGAGAAAGGACTGAGTCATCTACTCTTCTACCAAGGTGAACCTTCTGAGGAGGCAGAAAGGGGAAGACAGGGAAGTTTCCACTTAGGCTTAATTAGACAGAAACTCTTTCTTTTTTTTTAAGACAGAAACACTTTCGTAATAAACATGCATTTTGAGTATGTTCTTTCATCAAATATTTATGAAGCACCTAACAAGTGCCAGATATTAAGCTGAGATGTAAAGAGAGGCACAGCTCATGCTTCTGAGGAGTGCGGTTCACAAGGGAGAAAGATGTGCAGACCATGGTATACTGAGAAGAAGAGCCATGTGCTACAGTGGAGGTGTGTGCAGAGGAGAAAGTGAATGCAGGGAGGAGGGCGAGGAGTCAGGGAGGCCTCACAACGGGGATGATGCCTGAACCAAGGTGCACTGGATGGCTTTCTCAGATCGGCAAAAAAGATAAGGGTATTTAGAGCAGAAGGAAACAGCCAAGGCATGAATAAGCATGCTACATTCAGGAGAGTGGTGCATGGTCCTGTGAGAACATTAAGAGCCAGAGAGGCAGCAGGAAAAAAATGAAGCCAGTTGATTCTGTGTATTAGAAAGACCATACTTGCCACAGTGGGTTGGACTGTATCAAGGGAGGGGAAAAGGAAGAAGTAGAAGAAAGAGTGGAAATACATGGAAGGCAGAGACACTGGTAAAAAAAGGCGAAGTAACAAGAGACTATGGGTGAAAAGAGGTGAGTTCAGATTGATCCTGGGTGTTGGTGAGACACCAGCTTAGACTTACCGCTCTGCAGTCCAGGAATGAGATTAAAAATAGAGGGAAATGGACTTCCCTGGTGGTACAGTGGATGGCAGACTGCCTGCCAATGCACGGGACATGGGTTTGATCCCTGGTCTGGGAGGATTCCACATGTTGCAGAGCAACTGGGCCCAGGAGCCACAACCACTGAGCCCTGCATGCTGCACTGCTGAAGCCAGAGCCCCCAGAGCCTGTGCTTCACAGGAGAAGCCACCACAGTGAGAAGCCTGTGCACCACAGCTAGAGAATAGTCCTGGCTCTCAGCAACTATGAAAGCCCATGTGCAGCAACGAAGACCAAGCGCAACCAAACACAAATTAATAAATAAATAAAGTTATTTTTTAAAAATGGAGGGAAATGCACGTGCTCAGTCACTTCCAACTCTTTTGTGACCCCATGTGTAAGAATGATTAAATCTATGGCTAGTAATTGAATCAATGATGTGAAGATTACCCTAAGAGGGTGAACAAAATATGCAGAAAAGAGGGATTAAACCCTGAAGGAAACTTATTCGAAAGACAAGTAAAAGAGTTAAAGTCCACTCCCTTCTCAACCAGAAGACTGTGAGGAATCAAGAAAAAAAAGTGATAGGCAGTGACAGTCTTCTTTAAAAGACACTGTGAACCATAAACTTATTTCTGCAAAAAAACGTGGATAATGACATATGAGATCATTTTTGTTTGCTTTAAAATGTACATGATTACGTTCATTTCCCTTTAGCTCCCCAAATATATCACTTTCCGGGATCCAGGATTCCTATGAATTAGACATAAGATCAACATGACTAAGTTCACAGGTGCTCTCAAAGTACAGTGCCGAAGAACACTAGTGCTGTGGCAGACGCTAAGAGATATTCCACCTCTAAAATAGAACAGTGGCAGTCTTCTATATCGCTAGATTCATTTTTTTCAATTTCTACTCCCATTCATTTTTTATAAACTACTAGTACCAACCATTTCTTGACTGCCTGTGCCAGAAAATGAAACAAATATGTAGAAAACAAAGGTAAGATTTTTGTTTCTAGCACTATAGTAGACATAAAAAAACACAGTAAAAATAAAAAACAGAAAGACATGTGGGAGACTTCTCCAGCAGTCCAGTGATTGACTCCATGCTTCCCCTGCACAGCAATGAAGACCCAGCACAGCCAAAAATAAACAAATAAAATTACATATATATATATATATATATATATATATATATATAAGGATTCTACCCTTCCAACACAAGGGATGAGGGTTTGATCCTTGCTCGGGGAACTAAGATCCCCCCCCATGCTATGAAGTATGGCCAAAAGAAAAAAAAAAGGGAGGAAATTCCCAAATATTTTAAAACTAAATAATACACTTCTAAATATATCATGAGTCAAAGATGAAGTATGGAACAGTCTTATGGACTCTGTGGGAGAGGGAGAGGGTGGGAAGATTTGGGAGAATGGCATTGAAACATGTAAAATATCATGTATGAAACGAGATGCCAGTCCAGGTTCAATGCACGATACTGGATGCTTGAGGCTAGTGCACTGGGACGACCCAGAGGGATGGTATGGGGAGGGAGGACGGAGGAGGGTTCAGGATGGGGAGCACATGTATACCTGTGATGGATTCATTTTGATATTTGGCAAAACTAATACAATTATGTAAAGTTTAAAAATAAAATAAAATTAAAAATAATAATAATAAAACTCAACATTCAGAAAACGAAGAAAAAAAAAGAGAGAATTGGAAGGTGTTTTGAACTGAAAATACAACATATTAAAATGTGTGTAACATGGTTTAAAGCAGCAATTAGAGGGAAATTTATACCATTAAATATATATTAGAAAATTCAAGAAAGATGTCAGGTCAGCGATCTCGAATTCCCTTCTTGAGGAATCAGAAGAATAGCATATTAAACCCCAAGCAATCAGAAGAAAAGAAATAAAGAAGATCAGAGTAGAAATCACTGAAACAGAAAACAAACAAAAAACCAGTAGAAATCAATGACAACAAAAACTGATTCTTTGAAAAGATGACACAAATGACTAACATTAGAAATAGCAGAAGGCATATCTCCCTGCAGATTATATAGGAGTTAAAAGGATAATAAGGGGATATTCAAGAACAACTTTATGCCAAAAAATTGTACCACTTAGATAAAATGAAGTCCTTAAAAGACACAAACTACCCAAGTTTACTTAAAGAGAAAAAAAGAAAAAGAAAAAAGATCACTGGAACAAGTGAAAAAATTTTACTTTATCAAAATTTAAAACTTCTCTGGGAATTCCCTGGAAGTCCAGTGGTTAGGACTTGGGGATTTCACTGTGGTGACCTGGGTTCAATTCCTGGTTGGGGAACTAAAATCCTGTAAGATGTGTGGTGCGGTGACTGCCACCCCCCCCCAATCCCCAATTAAAACATTTTTTTAAATATAAATTTATTTATTTTAATTGGAGGCTAATTACTTTACAATATTGTATTGGTTTTGCCACACATCAACATGAATCCGCCACAGGTATACATATGTTCCTTATCCTGAACCCCCCTCACACCTCCCTCCCTGTACCATCCCTCTGGGTCATCCCAGTGCACCAGGCCCAAGTATCCTGTATCATGCATTGAACCTGGACTGGCGATTTGTTTCATATATGATATTATACATGTTTCAATGCCCAATTAAAACTTTTCAAAAGACTATGCTATGAAAATGAAAAGGTAACCTATGGACTGGAAGAAAATATCTGTAAAACAAATATCTGACATGAGTGTATCTATGACACAGAAAGAAATGTTAATAATAAGACAACCACTCTTACCCCTGCTCAAAATGGGCAAAAGATTTGATCATACACTACCAAAGAAGATATGTAGATGGCAAATAAGCACATGAAAAGACACTCAATATCACTAGCCATGAGGGAAATTCAAATTAAAACCACAAGACACCTATATACACGCACTAGAATGGCTAAAATACAAAACACTATATACACCTATCATATGATCCAGATATGATAGGATCAACCATTATACTGATCCTAGATATGATTCAACTCATAGATATCTATCCAAAAGAAATGAAAAATGTTGTTCAAAGATTTTATTCATGAATATTAACAGTAGCTTTGTTCTTAAAAGCAAAAAAGTGAAAATCTAAATGTCCATCAACAAATGAATGAACAAACTGATGTATTCTTAAATGGAATACTATCCAGCAAAGAAAAAGGGACAATTGTTACATGTGGCAGAATCTCAAAATAATTATAGTGAGTTAAACAGTTAAACTGAAAGAAAAAAAAAA
The DNA here is from genome assembly GCF_002263795.3 of Bos taurus. Classification (NCBI taxonomy): domain Eukaryota; kingdom Metazoa; phylum Chordata; class Mammalia; order Artiodactyla; family Bovidae; genus Bos; species Bos taurus. Next base: position 66,698,792 of record NC_037340.1, on the reverse strand, counting down.
AAACTCAAGATTAAAAAAAAAAATTGATGGTTCCTAAAATGGATGTATGAATGAATGTACCCTTCTCTTTCCTTTTTTTTTTTTTCCCTTTTGGCCTATACAGTTAATAATCAGCACGGGTTCACTGTATTTCTGCTACACAACCCCAAGCTACAATTGTATACATCCCTTGGGATCACGGTGGTCTCTTCTTTTTCTAAGTGGAACAGGGTTTTACAACAGAAGTAATAAGCTTCATGTCAACGTTTTCAAGGAAACTGACAATGTAATTCTTCTGTCTCCCACTGGCTTTGTTGTTTCTCAGAGAACACTGAACCATTTGATAAAAGGACATACTGTTAAAAAGTGCTCTGTGGAGGCAAGAAGCGAACGCTTCGGAGCACAGTCTGTAATTAAACCCGGTATATTGAAATCTTAAATTTGCAGCAACAGCTTACCAAAGACAGACTTCTGTAACCAAGCACAAAGAAATGGCAAACCAGTCTCCATCCAGGGGCAATGAGGCCGTCTTTACAGCTCCACCCTCATTTTCTGCTAAATTCTAAGATGGCCATGGCCCCATAGGTATAATTTAGTCTTATTTCTGTGAATTGGACCCTATAAATCTCATCACCTTGTTAAACTGCATGATAAACTGTAACTCTCCCAAATTTTATTTTTCTCTCAACTATTTCTGACTACCAAAATACCACTTGGTTTATGTTCCTATCTTAACTCTCTGGCTGCCAGCCAAGGATCACCCAAATATCCTCTTTGTACCCTAGTTCTTCCCAGGTGGCTCAGATGTAAAGAATCTGGCTGCCGATGTGGGAGATGAGAGTTTGATCCCAGGCTCAGGAAGATCCCCTGGAAAAGGGAAATGGCAACCCACTCTAGTATTCTTCCCTGGAAAATCTCATGGTCAGAGGAGCCTGGCGGGCTACAGTCCAGAGGGTCACAAAAGAGTCAGACACGACTTAGTGACTAGACAACAACCACCACCCTAACTCTTGACTACCAAGCCAAAAGAATAAGGGAAGATAGCCGAAATTCAGGGCCTCTGGTTTTCTCTTCCTTTCAGAAGAGTTCTCCACCACCCAAGGGGCTCTGTGGGTCCCACCCTCACCTCATATTCTCTCTTTCCTTATCAAAAAACAACGGCCAAATGAGAAATCCTTTTTTTTTGAGTTCTTATACTCTAGGATGGCTACCTGCTGTTTCTTTCACAGCATGAGTTCCAGTTTTAAATATCACCTCAGCAATCCTTTTTCTTCTTTTTCAAAATGTCTTCATCTATTCTTTGGCAGAGAGAGAAAAAAACAAACAAAAAATAGCCTTTTTTCCCTTATTGATTCTGTCAAGCACTGTGAAATCCAGGCACTCTCAACACAGGAATGAAAAAGTCATCTGACAACTAAACTAACAGTGGGATGGAGGGGAAAGAAGAGGGCAAAGGCCTGTGAGGGAAGGGCTAAGAGGTCCCAGACCTCCAAACAGGGCTCAGAAACAAAAGCTAAAACTCAGCTACAAATCTACACGAAGGGCTTCTTTGAACCTTGAGTAGAAAGGTTGTAAGAAATAAATACCTAAACCATAACCCTAAAATATCTAGGAGGAGGATGGAAGAAGAGAGCTGAGAGGGTCAAGTGTTCCAAGGGGGGATAAACTGAAGTGTAGACACTTGCATTGGCTTTGCTCTGGAGCCCAGCACGGCACAAGCCAAACCGGGCAGTGAGCCCAGGACTACAGCTGATGCCTGGCTTTCCTGGAGTCTTGAAGATCAGGTTCACCACCACCCTATTTTATATTCCTCACACACCAAAAAATTTCACACGGGCAAACAGGACTAAATGTCTCTTGACGGGAGACTACATTCTCAGCTACATGGCTTTTAATAAATCATTCCTCATTCTTTGGGTCTATCTACAGGATCTGCCGGCAATTCTATGACCCAATGATTCTAAAAAGCAAAAATATTTCTCAAGACGTTCCTTATTCATTTAGAAAATATTTACTGAGCGCCTAATAGGTATTATTGCTAGATTCTGGGGATACAGAGAGGAAAACCTGGTTCCTGCTCTCAAGAGTCTTATAGTACAGCCAGGGACAAAGAGGTGCTTGCCACACAGGATGGTAAGTGCTCCCACAGCGGGGGATGCCCGAACCTAATCTCTGAAATCAAGAGGGGGTGTGTGGGTGTAAGGACAGGGCAAGGGGAAGTGATATAGGGACAGAGGCTTCTTAAAAGAACTTTAGCCTAAGTATCAAGGGTGAGGTACCCAGAGAAAATAAAGAAATGTGTTAAGGAATCTAAATAGTTTGGTTTAGAGAACAGAAAGTACATGTGTGGGAAAAGGAGAATGAGCGGAGATGGCCACAGGAGAATTAGGCAGAGGACAGATCCTGAAGGGACTTGGTACCACTCCAAATGTTCATAAACAAATAAATCAAGCTTCATTTTTCAAAAAGTAAATTACACTAACAGAAAAGAAATGGAATAAATTGCTTAGTTTCCCGCAGAAGGAAAATGAAAGAACTAAAAGACAAAGCAAAATAAAATCTTCAAGAAAACCATTGGAACAAAATAGAGAGAAGGAAAGGGCCAAACACAATAGTCACTGTAATAGAAACAAGTACATTAAATTCATCTGCTTAAAAACAAACTCTCACATTGGACTAAAAATCCAAAAAAACAGCTACATGCTCTTAATAGGAGTCACATATAATATAAAATGACATAAAAAGTTAAAATAAAAGAGTTAGCATTTATTTCCTGAATAAACAATGTAGAATATAACGAGCAAAAGAGTCAAGAATAAAAGGAAAAAAAAAAGCCAGTTATATTAAGATATCAATATTACTCTCTAAGTTTGACAGATTAGTTTTTTTATTTTTATTTATTTTTTTTATTTTTTTTATTACCCATTTTGTATGTGTGTGTGTGTGTGTATTCTTTTTTTTTTTTCCTAATTTTATTTTATTTTTAAACTTTACATAATTGTATTAGTTTTGCCAAATATCAAAATGAATCCGCCACAGGTATATATGTGTTCCCCATCCTGAACCCTCCTCCCTCCTCCCTCCCCATACCATCCCTCTGGGTCGTCCCAGTGTACTAGCCCCAAGCATCCAGTATCGTGCATCGAACCTGGACTGGCAACTTGTTTCTTACATGATATTTTACATGTTTCAATGCCATTCTCCCAAATCTTCCCACCCTCTCCCTCTCCCACAGAGTCCATAAGACTGTTCTATACATCAGTGTCTCTTTTGCTGTCTCGTACACAGGGTTATTGTTACCATCTTTCTAAATTCCATATATATGCGTTAGTATACTGTATTTATGTTTTTCCTTCTGGCTTACTTCACTCTGTATAATAGGCTCCAGTTTCATCCACCTCATTAGAACTGATTCAAATGTATTCTTTTTAATGGCTGAGTAATACTCCATTGTGTATATGTACCACAGCTTTCTTATCCATTCATCTGCTGATGGACATCTAGGTTGCTTCCATGTCTTGGCTATTATAAACAGTGCTGCGATGAACATTGGGGTACACGTGTCTCTTTCCCTTCTGGTTTCCTCAGTGTGTATGCCCAGCAGTGGGATTGCTGGATCATAAGGCAGTTCTATTTCCAGTTTTTTAAGGAATCACCACACTGTTCTCCATAGTGGCTGTACTAGTTTGCATTCCCACCAACAGTGTAAGAGGGTTCCCTTTTCTCCACACCCTCTCCAGCATTTATTATTTGTAGACTTTTGGATCGCAGCCATTCTGACTGGTGTGAAATGGTACCTCATAGTGGTTTTGATTTGCATTTCTCTGATAATGAGTGATGTTGAGCATCTTTTCATGTGTTTGTTAGCCATCTGTATGTCTTCTTTGGAGAAATGTCTATTTAGTTCTTTGGCCCATTTTTTGATTGGGTCGTTTATTTTTCTGGAGTTGAGCTGTAAGAGTTGCTTGTATATTTTTGAGATTAGTTGTTTTAAATGAATATGGAAGAGTTAAAATATATTTTAAAAATTGATTTAGGAGTTATGTACAGCACTTTATACTCTAGGAACACAAACTCTAAGTGTCCACGGAATATACACAAAAACTAGCCATCTACAAGGCCACAAATAAAGTTTGAAATTAGAAAAGCAGATACTATTCAGCCTATATTTTCTATTAAGGTAGTAAGAAAACAAGACTTAACCACTTGAAACTGTGTGATGAGGCTAAGCTATTTTAAGAGGAAAATTTTAACCTTAAAGTTTGTTTGTTTGTTGTTGCTGTTCTCCCCTTTGTCTGTGCCACAAGGCTTGTGGGATCTTAATTCCCTGACCAGGGACTGAACCCAGGCCCTTGGCAGTGAGAGCACAGAGTCCTAACCACTGGCCCGCCAGGGAATTCCTGAATGTTTTTATTTTCAAATAAAAGGATTATTTTTAAAAGCATTAACCATTCAACTCAGGTATTTAGAAAAGGGCAACACAATAAATGGAAATAAAGAAGAAAATAGGAATTAAAGACAAACAAATTTGTGAGAAGGCAAAAAGTATACAAACCAACAAAATGCCAAACCAAAAGCAAAGACAATCTCAATCACTTTTAACAAAGTTGACTGAGTAAGAAAGCAGGGAAATTTAAATAGATAACATTAGCAGTTATAAAGAAGACATAATGAGCAGAAAATGAAAAAGAAGAAATGGAAGATATAGAACAGAATTACACAAATACAAGGACAACTTCTATCAATAAACTTGGAAGTCTATGAAACTGAAAATTTCTAGGAAAATACAAAATATCAAGTTGTCTTTAAAAATCAGAACACCGATGAAAGAATAAAAGACCTAAATAAATGGAGAAATATACCATGTGCATGGATTGGGAGTCTCACTGTGGTAAAGATGTGCATCCTCCCCAGAAGAATCTAGAATCATTAGAATGCCAATTAAAACCCTAGCAGTTTTTCTAGAAAGTTATATACGAAGAAACTATAGAACTAGAATAGTTAAAAGTCTTTAAAAAGACATTAAGACAATTCACATCACATAATTTCAAGACTCAACCGTACAGTCAGAACAGGGTTGTGTTGGCAAAAAGACAGACACATAGATCAATGAGGCAGAATAGAAAGCACAAAAAGTAGACCCACACATGTAAGATAATTAATTTCTGACAAACGTGTAAAGGTGATTAACTGGAAAGGGCACAATCTTTGCAATAAATGGTGCCAGAATTGGATATATGGGTTTGGGTGAACTCCGGGAGTTGGTGATGGACAGGGAGGCCTGGCGTGCTGCGGTTCATGGGGTTGCAAAGAGTCTGACACGACTGAGTGACTGAACTGAACTGCTGCAAAAATAATAAATAAAACCAAGAACCTCAATTCATACCTAATACCAAATATGAAAATTAATTTAAAATCGATCACAGATCTATAAATGTAAAACATAAAACTGAAAATTCTAAAAAAAAGATGAAAGAAACACTTTGAGACCCTGCTTAGGGAAACACAGTCTATATGTCATACCAAAAGCACAATTATATATATATATATATATATATATATATATATATATATATATTTTAAAATTAGACTTTATCAGTAAAACTTTTGCTCTTTAAAAAGACACTGCTAAAAAATGAAAAGGCAAGCCACAGACTAGGAAAAACATGTTTCCAAAACATGTCTCTGACAAAAACTTCTTTCTAGAATAAAGAACACTTAAAACTCAATAACACAACCCAAATAAAATTTAGACAATAAGTCTGAACAAAGGGTTGACTAAACAAAAGATGTGAGAACCGTCAACATGAAAAGATGTTTAACAGCCTTGTGCACGCCTATGTGCTAAATTGCTGCAGTCGTGCACGACTCTTTGCGACCCTGTGGACTGTAGCTCACCAGGCTCCTCTGTCCATGGGATTCTCCAGGCAAGAATACTGGAGTGGGTTGCCATTTCCTCCTCCAGGGGACCTTCAGCAATACGTGAAGATCCACAATACGTCAGGCTTCAGCAATACGTGAACTGTGAACTTCCAGATGTTCAAGCTGGTTTTAGAAAAGGCAGAGGAACCAGAGATCAAATTGCCAACATCTGCTGGATACTTCTCCTTTATTGACTATGCCAAAGCCTTTGACTGTGTGGATCACAACAAACTGTGGAAAATTCTTCAAGAGATCGGAATACCAGACCCCCTGACCTGCCTCTTCAGAAACCTGTATGCAGGTCAGGAAGCAACAGTTAGAACTGGACATGGAACAACAGACTGGTTCCAAATAGGAAAAGGAGTATGTCAAGGCTGTATACTGTCACCCTGCTTATTTAACTTATATGCAGAGTACATCATGAGAAACGCTGGGCTGGATGAAGCACAAGCTGGAATCAAGATTGCCGGGAGAAATATCAATAGCCTCAGATATGCAGATGACACCACCCTTATGGCAGAAAGTGAAGAGGAACTCAAAAGCCTCTTGATGAAAGTGAAAGAGGAGAGTGAAAAAGTTGGCTTAAAACTCAACATTCAGAAAATGAAGATCATGGCATCCAGTCTCATCACTTCATGGGAAATGGATGGGGAAACAGTGGAAACAGTGAGAGACTTTATTTTTCTGGGCTCCAAAATCACTACAGATGGTGACTGCAGCCATGAAATTAAAAGACACTTACTCCTTGGAAGGAAAGTTATGACCAACCTAGACAGCATATTAAAAAGCAGAGACATTACTTTGTCAACAAAGGTCCATCTAGTCAAGGCTATGGTTTTTCCAGTGGTCATGTATGGATGTGAGAGTTGGACTATAAAGAAAGCTGAGCACTGAAGAATTGATGCTTTTAAAGTGTGGTGTTGGAGAAGGCTCTCGAGAGTCCCTTGGACTGCAAGGAGATCCAACCAGTCCATCCTAAAGCAGATCAGTCCTGGGTGTTCATTGGTAGGACTGATGTTGAAGCTGAAACTCCAATACTTTGGCCACCTGATGCGAAGAGCTGACTCATTTGAAAAGACCCTGATGCTGGGAAAGATTGAGGGCAGGAGGAAAAGGGGACGACAGAGAATGAGATGGTTGTATGGCATCACTGTCTCAATGGACATGGGTTTGGATGGACTCCGGGAGTTGGTGATGGACAGGGAGGCCTGGTGTGCTGCGGTTCATGGGGTTGCAAAGAGTCAGACACAACTGAACAACTGAACTGAACTGAACTAAGCATAAGAAAGAAACACACTACTGATACATGCAAAGTAAATGAACCTCAAAAACAACCTATTGAGTTAAATAAGCTAAACAAAACACATACTGTATGATTTATTTATATGAAATTCTAGAAAGATAATGGTTGACTGGGGCCAAAGCTGGATTGATGGGAATTGATTGTAAAAGGGATCAAATCAATTTCAGAGGGTGATAAAAATGATCTATACATGCGTTATCCAATATGGTAGCCACTAGCCACATACAGCCATGGAATATTTGAAATACAGCTAAATTTCAGATTTAAGTTTAAAAATTGATACTTGATTCAGTTATTGGGAAATATTTAAGTATGTTTGGAATAAGTATATTTAAGTATGGGAATCTACTTTTTCAACTGTAAATTGTATGAAATCTAAATAAAAACCAAGTACTTTAATGAAAACCTAGCATTGGATTCAGATGTAAATGTAAAATGCACACTGGATTTTAAAGAGTTAGTACAAAAAATGAATGTAAAATAGATTAATAATATTTTTTATTGATAAATAATATTGGTTACTTTTCCCCTTTGGTAACCATATGCTCATTTTCTATGTCTGTGAGTCCATTTCTATGTTGTAAATAAGTTCATTTGTTTCATTTTTTTAAGATTCTACACATAAGTGACTTAATGTAATTGTCTTTGACTTCACTTAGAATGATAATCTCTAGGTTCACCCATGTTGCTGCAAATGACAATATTTTATTCTCTTTTATGAGAGAGAATATGGCTCTATCATTATTTTTATGGCTGAGTAATATTCCATTGTATGTATATATAACCACATCTTCTTTATCCATTCATCTGTTGATGGACACAAGTGGCTTCCATGTCTTGGTTATTGTTTAAGTAATGTGGCTAAGAAACACCGTGCTGCGTGCATCTTTTCAGATTACAGTTTTCGTCTTTTCCAGATATATGCCCAAAAGTTTTGGATTGCCGGATCATATGGTAACTCTATTTTTAGTTTTTTAAGCAACCTCTATCTTGTTGGGCCTGCACCAATTTATATTCCCACTAGCTTCCCACTGTGCTTCCCGGGTGGCGTTAGCGGTAAAGAACCTGACTGCCAACGCAGGAGACATAAGAGATGCGGTTTTGATCGCAGTGTCAGGAAGATCCCCTAGCGAATGAAATGGCTACCCACTCCAGTATTCTTACCTGAAGAATCCCATGGACAGAGAAGGTGGGCAGGCTACGGTTCATAGGGTCACAAAGAGCTGGACACGATGGAAGGGACTGAGCACACACACACCAAAATTGCAGGAGGGCTCCCTTTTTTCCACACCTTCTCAGCATTTATTACTTGTAGACTTTCTGACAATGGCCATTCTGACTGGTGTGAGGTGGTACCTCACTTCAGTTTTGACTTGCATTTCTATAATAATTAGTAATGTTGAAGATCTTTTCACGCACCTGTTGACTATCTTGGCTATCTCTACTGTATATCTTCTTTGGAAAAGTGCCTATATAGGTCTTCTGCCCAGTTTCTGACTGGGTTGTTATTGGTTTTTTTTTTGACATTGAGCAGTAAGAGCTGTTTGTACATTTTGGAAATTAAGCCCTTGTCTGCCGCATCATTTGCAAATATTTTCTCCCATTCTGGAGGCTGTCCCTTCGTTTTATTTCCTTTGCTGTGTAAAAGCTTTTTTGCTTGATTAGGTCCCATTTGTTTATTTTTGCTTTTATTTCTTTTGCATTGGGAAACTGACCTAAGAAAACACTGCTATGATTTATGTCACAGTGCTCTGCCTGTGTTCTCTCCTAGGAGTTCTATGGTGTCATGTCTTTATTAATGTCTTTAAGCCATTTTTGTGTATGGTGTGAGGACAGGAGAAGATTTTCTGGGCCTAATTTCTTGCATCCTCTCCTATCTAGGAAAGCAATAAAATCATTAATGGAGACATCTGCTCCTCAAGATTAGCAGCAACACCATGCCAAAATGGTACACATATCTCCCTTCACCAAAATTACACATAAACTGACTTCCCCACTTCCTCTTCAGAGCAGTTCCTCAGAGCTACATGAGAGGCTGTCTCCCAGGCAATAGTCCTCATTTTGCCCCAAATAAAACCTAACTCACAGCTCTCATGTTGTGCGTGTTTTTCAGTCGACAGTATCTTACATCTTCCTTGTGGTGAAAATAAAGGTATACACATTTGTCAAAATTAAAACTCTATACTTAAAATGAGTGTCTGATTATATACTATATATGCCTTGATAAAGCAACTTCACTTTCACTTTTCACTTTCATGCATTGGAGAAGGAAATGGCAACCCACTCCAATGTTCTTGCCTGGAGAATCCCAGGGACAGGGGAGCCTGGTGGGCTGCCATCTATGGGGTCACACAGAGTCGGACACGACTGAAGCGACTTAGCAGCAGCAGCAGCAAAGATGATAAAAATATTAAAATTGAATCATATATATGTATGTGTGGTGTGTACATAAGTGTATAAATGACTATCTTGTTGGTGATCGTTCCTTATCAATAATCAGAAACATAAAAAAACTCACAGGCTGTGGACATGCAAAATTCACCGTTACTCTTAACAGTCAATACATTAAATTATATTAGAGTTATTTACTGTCGGCCTCCATCACGACCTATTGAGTTTCTTGAAGGCAAGAATCCTGTCTTGTTCATGTCTGTGATAAGCCTAGCACTTAACACAGTAAGTGAACATAGCACTTTATCAATGTTTTAATAACTGCAGAGCTGTCCCAGACAATTTGTAGTCTAATTCCCACAAAATCCCTGGAAATTTGGAAATGGAAATCCCTTCCATTTTTCAGATGTAAAAAGGGAGAATCAGAGGACAGAAAGGTTAGAATAACTCACCAAACATCCAAAACTAGTCATTGAAAGAGCTGTGTTCCAAATCCACATCTCCCTTAACTCTAAACCCCATTCTTTAACACTACCCCATATTGCTACCTCTCCAGGTGGGCATTTCATTAACTGTTTGATGAATGCTTGAAATCAAATAAAAATAAGTATTTAGGGGCAATGGAACCAGAGGAATTTTCCTGAACTTCTAGTGTTATAGCTGCAGTTTTTAAATGGGTTCCCTTGAGACAGAGAGCAACTTGGCAGCTCTTGCTAGAAGATCAGGAAGGATGGATCTACTAGGGAGAAACAACTCCCTCCCAATTAAACTTCTCATTTGGGAGTCTGAAGAAAAAAAATTACACAGAACAAAGAGCATGGGAAAGGAAAAAAAAAAAAAGAAACGCTGAATCTGCTGATATAGCTAATTAATGTAAAAGAATTAATTTAACAGTAACTTCAGCATTCAAAAATGAAAAGTTAGGAGATCCTAGAAAGGTGCTATTTCTACATCTTTTAGAGCTCCTTTTTAAATTAGGCTCCCAGAACCTCAGCATTCCTGCTTGAATAATCCATACTTCTGGTTATTTATTCAGCTCCCCACTGCTGCACATTTCCAAGCCATATGCTACAGGAATACATCACCTCATATTTGCACTCAAACATCCAAAGACACTGGCGGTTCAGATCTTTAAGAAGCTTAGAAGAAAGTCCATACAGAATATAGTTTTAAGGTTAAAAGGCCCAGGAAGCCAAATGCATCTTCTTTATATGCTATGTGCTTGAGAGAAGGTGGGTCATTTCAACAAAAGGACAGGCAATTAGAAGGGTAAAGGAAATAAACAAAAGACTCAAGAGAGTAAAGCCAGCAAAAATCAGCTGAACACTAAAGGCCTCTGAATAATTACAATGCCCCTCTCTGTACTTTAAAATAAATTTTTTAAAACAATTCCACCAAGGAAGATTTTTCAATCAATCCAAGGTCTGGTACACACTGGACAAAGCAAGAGGTCTACTGTGCCCCGGGCCTATACAAGCCTTTAAAGAGAAGGTGTTTTCAAAACACATACCCTGACGATCTTAAGTACAAACATAGCTTTAAGCACAAAAATCTGTAGAATCTGTCACTGGAGAATTTTTTATAACAACAAAACATGGGAAATAACTACAATATCAATAACAAAGAAAGACCAAGTAAGTCATATTCCCTTAGAGTCACCATTATTCAATTATTGAAAACTGTCATGAAGATTATGTCACAACATGGGAAACAGCACGTTTAGTTAAAAAAATTAACAGAACAGAAACTTATAAATGTGGTAGGCCCAAAAAGCTGTTAAAAATAGAAAACAATCATGGGGGAAAAGACTCCAAGGAATCTGCATCCAAAGATGGATTGTGTTTTTAGCTTCTAAAACTAAAAATACAGGAGACAGGAATCCTACCATTCATTTCTGTACAAGCCAAGCACTTAACACATTACTGTATCAGTGTTTTAACAGTTTTGTATGTCTATATTCTAAGTTATATTTAAGAGGTATGTATCAAATTTATTAAAAATTTTTTTTCACTGAAATTTTCAATCTATCCAGATATGTTTCCAAACAGCAGACTTGGGCTCAGTTTCATAAAGAATAATCCCATAATGCTCAGACCTCCAACCAATCAAACATGCTCTTACATCTCTCAATTTAAAAAACTGACCATTGTCAACTAAACACCCGACTCTGGTTACCCCGTCACCCTATATCTCTAATCCACTTCCAAGCCAGATTTCTCAAGAGTTATCAATTACAAGCTATCTCCCATTTACTTCCAGATTCTGTGAATTACACTAATATGAAACCTACTTTAAGTATTTTAAGAAATGAATGTACAAATAATAAGATATGAAAGTGAACGGAAAGTGACAGTCACTCAGTCATGTCCGACTCTTTGCAACCCCATGGACTGTAGCCTGCCAGGCTCCTCTTCCATGGAATTCTCCAGGCAAGAATACTGGAGTGGGTTGCCATTCCCTTCTCCAGGGGATATTACTGACCCAGGGATCAAACCAAGGTCTCCCGCACTGCAGGCACATTGTTTACTATTTGAGCTTTAAATTAGACCTAGATATTGCCAGGAGAAATATCAATAACCTCAGATATGCAGATGACACCACCCTTATGGCAGAAAGTGAAGAGGAACTAAAAAGCCTCTTGATCAAAGTGAAAGAAGAGAGTGAAAAGTTGGCTTAAAGCTCAACATTCAGAAAACAAAGATCACAGCATCTGGTCCTATCACTTCATGGTAAATAGATGGGGAAGCAGTGGACACAGGGTCAGACTTTATTTTTGGGGGCTCCAAAATCACTGCAGATGGTGATTGCAGCCATGAAATTAAAAGACGCTTACTCCTTGGAAGGAAAGTTATGACCAACCTAGATGGCATATTCAAAAGCAGAGACAATACTTTGCCAACAAAGGTTTGTCTAGTCAAGGCTATGGTTTTTCTGTGGTCATGTATGGATGTGAGAGCTGGACTCTCACATCCATACAGTGAAGAAAGCTGAGCACCGAAGAATTGATGCTTTGAACTGTGGTGTTGGAGAAGACTCTTGAGAGTCCCTTGGACTGCAAGGAGATCCAACCAGTCCATTCTAAAGGAGATCAGTCCTGGGTGTTCTTTGGAAGGAATGATGCTAAAGCTGAAACTCCAGTACTTTGGCCACCTCATGTGAAGAGCTGACTCATTGGAAAAGACTCTGATGCTGGGAGGGATTGGGGGCAGGAGGAGAAGGGGACAACAGAGGATGAGATGGCTGGATGGCATCAACTCGATGCCATCGTCCATTGATGACCGACTTGATGGACGTGAGTTTGAGTGAACTCCGGGAGTTGGTGATGGACAGGGAGGCCTGGCGTGCTGTGATTCATGGGGTCACAAAGAGTTGGACACGACTGAGTGACTGAACTGAACTGATACAAGGAAGGAATTATGAAGAAAGTTCTAGCACTGTCTTGCACATTTTCGTATCTCCTATGCTAGCCACATGGCAAGGTACAACTCGTTACTGAAAATAATATATAATGAAAAGTATGTATAAATGAAAAATAGGAATTACATTCTGCTGTCAATAGTAAAGTATGTTAGTCGCTCAGTCATGTCTGACTCTGCTATCCCATGGACTGTAGCCTGCTAGGCTCCTTTGTCCATGAAATTCTCCAGGCAAGAATACTGGAGTGGGTTGTCATTTCCTTCTCCAGGGGATCTTCCTGACCCAGGGATCGAACCTGGTCCTCCCGCCTTGTGGGCAGATTCTTTACCATCTGAGCCACCAGATTTTTGTCAATAGTAAAAATATGGACAAACATATGGCATAGATAGGTCTACGTAAGATAAAAAGAAAATTGGGCTAAGTTTAGAAATTAACATAGGGTATGTTTAGAAATTAATGACCAGATTTCCCCAAACCAACACACTATGAGAAGGAACAACAACAAAAAAATTTCCCTTCGATGGAGTGGTCCTATTTCCAAATGACATAACAACAGGGTACAAACAGACCAAAACATACTCTGTATTCATCCAAACGAACTTCAGGAAAGACTACACACTCACCTTAAGACTGCTGTTTCACATATCCAGGAAACTCAACGGAATAAAAGACCATAGCTAGCTACGTTCTCAAATCCAGGCTAATAGTGAGGAGTTGGACAAAAAAAGATGGACAGCTAGGACATGATAGGAGATGAGAAGCATACCTTAGCATGAGATTCATCAGCTGAAGACCCTCGCCTTTCAGGAAGCGCTCACGATTGGAACTCAGCATTAGGCAGGAACAGAGGGAATCAAACAGATTTTCCATCATCTCCTGCTCCTCGGCCGTGCTAGGATTGTGTCTTTTAAACACCTGTCAAGCAAAAATATCAGAAGGCACAGAATCATAAGAGAAGGTCTTTTCATCAACCAGCATTCAACAATTTCCGAAGCCTGTCTACTCCAATAACCCTACAACTGAAGAAGCAGAGCCTTATCAAACAAAATTCTCATCTGTTTCCATTTTAGAGAAACTGGGCTGATTCACAGGTACTAAATAAATGGCTATCATGCAAAAACAAAAAACAAACAAAAACCCCCACAAAAACAATAACAACAGAAAACCACTCAACTGACCATTAGGTCCAGGAGTGATTCGCAGTTCCAAGGAGGCAGATTTAACAAAAACCAACAAAATCTTTTTATTATGAAACATATTCACCTACAGAAAACTCTATAACACGTACAGCTAAATGAGTAAGGTGAACACCCCTGAAACCATCACCCAGATCGAGAAACAACTTTGCCAGCTACCCCCACCCCAAAGCTCTCCACTTGGCCCAACCGACCACAACACGTTTCTTCCCCTTCTAAAACAACCACAGTTCTGAAGGGCAAATCCTGGCCCAAAATAAGGAACAGTTTCCTAGTCATCAGGGTTAATGAACTGCCTTACAGACCATTTGTGGCTCTAAGTCGTGGGAATGGCTTCAAGCAGCTTTTATCTTTGCCAGAAATACATGGCATGTTAAGAGGAAAGCTTCTTAACAGTGTATGCATACCCATACAGTCTGCTACAAAATGATCAATCTTACAGGAGCAGGACTAAGCACTTTCCCAGAACTGGGAAGAGATTCACATTTCAAAGCTCTGTTTTTTGGGGTGAAGGCCAAACCACTCAGGCTGCTGGCACCAGGATGGAAGCTGTATGCAAACTGACATCTCAGACACTCCCAACACTCTAAAGATTTTATCCAAATGATCTATTTTCAGTCTTGGTTTTGGAATAGCACAGATGAGACTGGTTAGGGAAAAAAAATCTTAACAGTATTTTCAGAATGCCAGCAGAACATTTCGATGGGATTTACATTTCTCACACTGAGCAAATGGCAACTTCTAATTTCTTCTTCCAGCCTCCAGTGCCACACCCTCCCCCATCCTCCTCTCTGACCTCTGTCCTGTTGCACTGGAACTTGTACACATGAAGCTTACCTGGATCCTAAATGAACGGACTCCAATTTAGTGGCAGACTGACAGAAAAGAAAGTGAATAATCTTGGGAGTGGGTCAACTGAAAATAATGTGGCATTCTTGGCTCAAAAATATATACTTAAGTGGAAAGCGCATGTCTTTGGGACTGACAAACATCAGGAGCCTGAGAAAGTCCACACCAGATACATGGTGCTATCTGGTCATAAAGAGCAAACGAACTACGAAAGGAGGCAAACCATGTGCCTCCAGTGTGACCTGAAGCCTGCCAACACACCCCATATGGCTTGCATCACATGGTTGATTCCTTCCCACAATCTCCAGCTCCACCTCCCATTTAAAGATACAAGCCATGTATCTTCATGGCAGACAGGAAGCATAAGAATTACTCACGGATAACTGCTGAAGAAGCACATCGATTCCATCCAGCTCCCCAAGCAGTTCCCTGTTTTCTAAAAGGGGGAAAAAAATAGAAGAAGAAAAAAAAAATGAAGCTAACTGTCAGATTTTACAGCCGTCTAACACTGATACATCAGCAAACAAAATCAATACAGCTTGACAGAGTACAAAAGCTGCACAGAGCGCGAGAGGGAGAGCAAGGGGATGCCAAAGGTAAGAGAGCTTGCTGTCATGATCTGAAACAAGCCTGGCTCCTATCCTAACAGAATGTCAATACCGAGAGGGAGCCTCACCATCGTTGTCCTGGAGCAATATGGCCAGCACTTCACTACAATACAGTTTGTTGGCATCGAAAGGCATCTTTGCCTGTGGGAAAACAGGAGAAAGGAGAAATATGTTAAGGGCCCTTGTTTCTTTCCCCAGGACAAATTTTTCCACAAGTATTAGGATCTGAGCTGGAGAGATGGAGAAGTGAGAACAGGAAAAGGTAGGTTATGGGTCAAAAAAAAGTCTGCCTCTGCCCTCAAGAGACCAGACTCAAGTACAATGTAGTGAAACCATAAACAGCATTATGTACACAGCAGTCCTCACCCTTCTAATGCCCAGAAACAAATGTCACCTCCTCTGTGAAGCTGTCCCAGATTCCCCATTGTGAGTCTAGGGACTATGGTCGAGCACATAATATGTACTCAAATGCAAAGTAGATGAATGAAAGTTTTTAAGACTAAAATCTATCATGAAGCTTCAGTCACGAGTGACGGTCATAAAATTAGGCTGTAAATTAGCCTATGGACAGATGATCAGAGAAGCTGAAAAGAAAGCCAGTTCTTATTTAGATTAGCTGAATGTCTTTGTAACAAAGTAGTTCCTTTTTGGATTTTTTAATTTTTTTTAATGCTTAAAATTTAATTTGAAACCATAAACCTATCTGCTCATGGGCCATAATCTGCCTACTATTTAAAAAGGAAACCACATTAAATATGCAGAAATGTGTTAATATTTTAACACCCAAATTACTACCCACAATTCTTTCCCTGCTGCATGCTCTGCTACTTGGAGTCGCAGAGGGGACACACGCACTGCAGAGCCCATCTTTCACAGTCACCCACATTGTTGCTCCTGAGCGAGACTCAAGTGCCTCACCATTAACGATACCCCGTGGATAAAGGGACAGAGAGAGGAGCGTGAGCCTCATCGATGTGTTTTTATTTACTGGACCCTCGATCCTTAAAATGCAGGCACAATAACAGCTGTTAATCAGCAGCAACCCTGCTACCTATCCAGGTTTTTGAACTGAGAAATAATTACTGTACCTGGAAAGGACAGGAGAGGTGTTTATCTTGAAGCTAATACCGCCATCCCCTTAGCACCATTCACACTTCTGTTTGGACATTGATTTTGCACTTAAGAACGAAGACTGGCCCCTAATGAAGCAACACCCAGCATCTTTTCAGCTCTCTCTTCACGTCTTCCTCATCGAGCCTATGTGCACCCCACAGGGCTCCAGGAGGCTGACCAGGTATGACCCATCTCAGGTTAAAAGATCTGTAAATACAAGGTCTTACGTGTGCTGACTGCAAGGTATGCTCCCTGGGCAAGCTTAAGGTCTTGTTTCAGGAAATTCAGTACAACAGCCAGTGTTTAAATGCAAACTGTGGTATTTTTCACTTTAAGAAAAACAGTTTTATACAAATCAAAACACAAAAGTGAAAAGCCAAGGGGTGAGTATATCTATCAGAATGAAGAATCTGCTAATCAAATCACTCAAATTATTTAAGTTATGAGTATTGCTAGTTTGCTGACAAAAGTCCGTTGAGTCAAAGCTATGGTTTTTCCAGTAGTCACATATGGATGTGAGAGTTGGACAGTAAAGAAAGCTGAGCAAGGAAGAATTGATGCTTTTGCACTGTGGTGTTGGAGAAGACTCTTGAGAGTCCCTTGGACTGCAAGGAGATCCAACCAGTCAATCCTCAAGGAAATCAGTCCTGAATATTCAGTGAAAGGACTGAGGCTGAACCTGAAGTTCCAGTACTCTGGCCACCTGATGCAAAGAACTGACTCACTGGAAAAGATCCTGATGCTGGGGAAGATTGAAGGCAGAAGGAGAAGGGGATGACAGAGGATGAGATGGTTGGATGGCATCACTGACTCAATGGACACGAGTTTGAGCAAGCTCTGGGAGTTCATGGTGGACAGGGAAACCTGGTGCACTGCAGTCCATGGGGTTACAAAGAATCAAACATGACTGAGTGATGGATTTATATATTTATTGCTAGTTGAAGTGATTTAAGCCATACCAACTTACTGCAGCTTTTTAAGGGTCAAGGTTCTTAGTTCAAACAAGATACACTCAACTGAAAGAAGCCAAAAGATATCAGGCCCTTGGAGCAATAGCCTTTCTGTGATTCCAATGACTCTTGGCTTTTACTTGATTGTATAAAATTCTATCTCCAAGGTAGGGGGGAAGGTTTCCCTCTTTTCCCAACAAGTTATTTAGTAGGCACTTGCTAAATGTAAGACAAAAAATTAAACATGACAGCAAACAGAGGTGAATTTGCATGAACCTGATCCACTTATATCATTTAAAGATTACACTGAATTAAAATTAATTTTATCAAGTAATACATGTATATTAAAAAAAAAAAGGACATAAATCTAGGATCAGACACACCTAGATTTCACTCAGAAGCATGCACTATGTATGTAACCCAAAGTCTGCAGTTCCCAAACTGTGTGCCATGGGACACCATACTGAATCCACAGGGGATTCCAAAGATTCACAGTATTTCCAAGAAAAGCACAGTGACATCTGACATCTGTGGAATAGTGAATGCATCAACCATTAGCTCCAGGTACTGTTTTCTTTTGATGACATCCTTTCTTTGACAGGCTGGCTTTGGGTGGTTACTATGATAAAAGAGCTGTGTGAAAATCAACGTGGAGAAGAAACAAAGATGGTGGTGTTCAATCTGATTAAAAGGTTTTAGAAGTTGTGCAGTACTCAAAAGGCACACACATCTATCGGAAAGTAGTTGTGGTATTTAAAAATGAAATAAAAAATATATTTTAATCCAAGCATTTCATTTTTTCAAATGGCTACTAAATTCTTAGGACATAAATATGTATGAAATTGTTTGCACCTAACTGCCTTAAATGGGACGATTAGGTCCTTTTTGGCATAGGACCTTATAAAAAAATTACTGAGATATTGATGGCACCATAAATTAAGAATGGTCATCTATGACTGAAGTAATATTCCTGGTCTCAAGTTTCTTTATCTGTAAAATGGAGACAATAAAATAACATCTTCTCTGGAGGGTTACTATAAGAATTAATATGGAAGTTGCTGTTGTTTAGTCACTAAGTTGTGTCTGACTCTTTTGCAACCACATCAATTATAGCCTGCCAGGCTCCCCTGTCCACGGGATTTCCCAGGCAAGAATACCAGAGTGGGTTGCCATTTCCTAATCCAGGGAATCTTCCCGACCCAGGTATTAAACCCAGGTCTCCTGCATTGGCAGGCAGATTCTTTATCACTGAGCCATTAGGGAAGCCCAATATGGAAGTACCTAACACAATATGGAAGTATCAATAACCACAGATATGCGGATGACACCAACCTTATGGGAGAAAGTGAGAGGAACTAAAGAGCCTCTTTATGAAAATGAAAGAAGAAAGTGAAAAGTTGGCTTAAAACTCAACATTCAGAAAGCTAAGATCATGGCATCTGGTCCCATCACTTCATGGCAAATAGATGGGGAAACAGTGGAAACAGTGAGAGACTTTATTTGGGGGGGCTCCAAAATCACTGCAGATGGTGACTGCAGCCATGAAATTAAAAGATGCTTGCTCCTTGGAAGAAAAGTTATGACCAACCTAGACAGCATATTAAAAAGCAGAGACATTACTTTGTCAACAACGGTCTGTCTAGTCAAGGATATGGTTTTACCAGCAGTCATGTATGGATATGAGAGTTGGACTATAAAGAAAGCTGAGCACCGAAGAATTGATGCTTTTGAACTGCGGTATTGGAGAAGACTCTTGAGAGTCCCTTGGACTGCAAAGAGATCCAACCAATCCATCCTAAAAGAAACCAGTCCTGAATATTCATTGGAAGGACTGATGCTGAAGCTGAAACTCCAATACTTTGGCCACCTGATGCAAAGAACTGACTCATTGAAAAAGACCCTGACGCTGGGAAAGATTGGAGGTGGGAGGAGAAGGGGACAACAGAGGATGAGATAGCTGGATGGCATCACCGACTCAATGGACATGAGTCAGAGTAAACTCCAGGAGTTGGTTATGGACAGGGAGGCCTGGCGTGCTGCAGTCCATGGGGTTGCAAAGAGTCGGATATGACTGAGAGACTGAACTGAACTGAACACATAGTAGGTGCTACATGTTTTTCAGATGACTGGGATCAGAAATACCCAGGTTAGAATCTCAGTTCTACACATTAGTTACTACCTATGTGATCTTCACAAAATTACTCTGCCTCTCTAACCTGCCTGATATCTCCTACGTTGAGTGAAACCGTGGGCTTGATGGGAAAAAAGGAGACTAATCTTTCATGTCTAGCCAAAGACAAAAGTCACCAAGGAAGTTTTATTTCTGTTTAAATCTCACTCAGAGATGACAGTCTCCAAGCCTGCAAAATACCAAACTGCCAAATTACAAGGACATTTAGTCAAAATCCGGAGGAGAGAGAATTCATTTACCAGGTATCTTCTCTTGGATTTTGCAAAGTTACCCAATGGGAGTTGGAGCTTCTGGGGCTCTCCTCCATCCAGGAGCCTGGTGATCCTAAATCTTTCAGCTGTCAGAGTAATTACAGAGTCGAGCATAGGTTTGTACTCAGCACATGCCAGCCCTGAATAAAATTAAACTTCACCTTTTGGGGAGCTGCTGCTTTTTTGGAAAGTACAAGACAATTATGCTACTGCCTGCAGCCAAAAGCTGCAAATTATTTCTGCAGCTTACCTCTGGTACCTGGGGCAGGTTCAGACATGGCTCCAGCCCTGTACAATCGTCAAAGCAACCTGTGCCCTACAAAAATCCCAACTCCTGGTCATAAGAGGCCAAGGACTTAGCGTCAACCGGTTGTACATGTAGTACACTGTAGCCAATTCTCAACTCATGAGCTCAATGCTGAATATTGCAACTGTTTTTGAAGCAGTGATTTCATTGGGAAACAAAAAGGAATCTTAATTTTGTTTCTTTAAAAAAGAAAAAAGTTTTGGTATTATTTTCCATAGTACACAGTATCCTAATAAGTTTCTATTCCCCATCAAAAAGTGAACTATGGTGCAGCGTCTCTCACACTACAGTTATCTGCTTACTTGTTAAACCTTTTAATGCAATCCTATGAAATGGGTTTTATCCCCATTAGCAGCACAAATTAGTAAGGTTTCATTTAGTGAATGAAAAAATCCGTAAGTATCTCTGTATACTGCTAGCGAGGCTACTAGTACCAAAAGGAGACTGACTAATGTGCCATTCACTTAGGGGTTACTCAAGGACTACTGAATAAACAATGGGATGATCAGTTAGGTAGCAAGGTTTTATAAAGCAATGTAAATATAAAAGGGGTTCTCAGACTTCAGCATACATCAGGATCTCCTGGAGGGCTTGTTAAAACACAGATTGCTGGCTCCACTCCAAGCTGGGCAGATTTAGTGAGTCTGGGGCGGGTTCAAGAATGTACATTTCCAATAAGTGGCCAGGCAATTTTGACGCTCCTCGTTGGGAATCACATCCAGAGAACAACGGGGAAGAGATGCACATATGATGGAGTCCTAGTCCTTGCTGTTAAGGAGTTTAAGGATATTTGGAGAAAGACCAGGAGCACACATAATAATATGGAAGTCTCCCAGGTGATGAAGAAAAGATACTCCATGAGGGTATGTTTCACACAGCTATAGGCATATGTTAGAACCCAGATCTGCTAACTCCCAGAAGAGAACCAACATGAAAAAAAAAAAGATTGATATTCAGAAAAGAAAGAGGGCAGTATGGGCAAAGCAGTGCTATGCAAAGAGTACATGAAGAAAGTCTGGAAACTTAGGTTTTAATTCTAGTTCTACCTCTAGCTACATGAATTTGGGCAATCTTAATTGTCCTAATCTCTATACGTCTTGATTTTTAATTTTTTTGTAGAACTTATAAGATTCCTTCCAGTTCAAAAAATGGTGGTGGCAATATGGAAGAGTAGGGGTTTAAGTTGGTTTAAGAAGGTTATGTACAATTTAGAAATACATAAGGCAGGAGTCATTCCTGGTGGAGGGAGGAACAGGAAGAAAGACATAGAGGTCAACAATGTTGACCTTTGCAAAGGTAGAGGGGCATGTCTGAAAACTAAAAGGCCAATGTTTCAAAACTGAGAGATGGAAGGGTCAGATCAGGCCAGGTTAAGGGGCCTTAAAAAGTAGGCAGAGATGGTGGGATCTGATGCAGAGGGCATTAGTATCACTGTAGGAAGGTTCTTGAACAGGGAATGGTATAATGAAAATGAAGTTTTAAATTAGTTTTGGAGCAGTACTGAACAAAAACAGGTAACAAAAATGCTCACATTTCTAGAAACCAGTGGATCTTATACCACTGTACATTTATAGCCACACGTGGAACGTGTCTAAAATACACTGAAGACGGAGACTGAGAAAGTACGTCTGGGAATTTGTATTTTTTTAAAGTTCTACCTGTGAAAGTAAGGATCTGGGTCCATCATTCAATCTGATTCACCAAGATGATTATGATGGTGAAGATTACAGTAAGCACTTCTCCAGATTATGAGAAATAAGAGCAAGGAATTGCTTTTAAAGACATGCCTTCTTGCTGGCCTCACCCTGAAGCAAAACTTTCATTTATGCCTGGTCAGCACATAATTTTCTAAGAATTTTCGCTTACTAGTAAAATAACCAAATAGCATTTTAATGGTTAGATACCCCCAAATTTTGAAAAACTGTTTTAGAGATAACATGGCTATTTGTGCCCTGAGGATCGCATAAACACTATGCCTGAAAGGCAAGAGTCAACAGCTTGCAAGACGGCCAAATGGGCCTCTTTATTACTCTCATAAGAGTAACAGAATCCAACCAAACACCCAAAGGTCTCAATTTCCCCTCCTGTTACCAATTCATAAAAAGACCGGCAAGTTTCAACACCTTTCAAAAGGCAGAAGAGGCCGGATATTCTAGTTTAATGAAGATCCCTGACTCAGTACCAAGCCTCAAGCAACTGGGAAAGATTGGTCCTGACCTCACGAAGACAAAAATTATTGGATTATTTGTATACAATTGTGGCCCCAATCCATTAAGGCCATCCCATTAAGACTCAGGTCCCTGCCATCTAGCCCGTCACCTTAGCTCTGTGTTTTACTTTCCTCTCCCCTACTCCTCACCCCCAAAATGTCTCACAGCTTGGCAGAATAAAGTTTTGTTGAATATCAAGGAACGAAGAAACTGAGGGAGATGTGAGTGTAATTCCATGGGGAAACCAAAGGACATAAAGATTCATGAGAGGAGGTCAAAAGGAAGCTGCAAACATGACAATGAATGAGTTAACCAGACTTGACTCTTTCCGGAAAGGAAAGGTGCGGGTGTGTGTGTGTGGATAGGCGGTTGCCATGCGCTGAACTACGCACCAAGTTTATCCTTATACCAGCAAGTGCGCCCCTACCCACCGATGAGAACATACAGGCTAGCTGAGTGTCCTCAAGCCATGCTATGAAAGTCTATGTTACAGATTTAATGGCAACAAAGGGTTAAATAAGAAGGATTTGGGAAGACCTAAATTGTCAGAAAGAGAGGGAACCATGTGGACATATGATATCTTAAGCAGAATCTTCCTCCTCACCCCGGCCAAGACAGTGGGAACAGGGGAGGGGGGGGAGGCGGGGGAGAGGGGGAGGCAGGGGTGGGGATAAATTGGACCTGATGCACCTCAGAGTTTCTGCATCTCTATGACCCTCTGGAGCTCAGCAAGGCCAGGACTACCTAAAGAATCATTCCAGCCACAGACAAGCTTTCTCACTGAAAAGCTGGGAATCCTTGCTTGCCCAGAATATTTCAGTACTACAGTATTAAGTAGTTCCAAACCTCCTCCCAGCATGTCTTTGGTTAACACTATCCTGAGAGAAGCCCTGACCTCTCCCTTTCCTAATTCACTCTACGGTACAGGCACTAAATGGTCAAAAGATGATCAAAGGACTGTGCTAACAAGAAAAGTGAATGAATGATCCAACAGATCAATGAGCCAACAGATCAACAGATCAATGAATGATCCAACAGAAATATGAACAAAGTACATAAACAGGAAGCTAGAAGAGATGAATACAACTGGCTAATAAACAGGTGAAAGCCAGCACCTGTACTTGATTTTAAAATTCCAAATTAAAATAAAATACCAGTTTTCACTTATCAAATTAACAAAATTTTAAGTTTGACAATGCCCAATATCGCTAGGGGAAATAGACATCTCAACTCAGTGGAGCAACTGATAGAGGACAATTTTGCAAAATTTACCAAAAATGTTAATGTGCATACCCTTTAACATTACAATTCTATTTCTAGGAATTTATCCTACAGATAAACTGACACAAGTGTGCAAAAAAAAAAAGAAAACAAAACAGTGTGTGTGTACATGGGGATACTCACTATTGTGCTGTTTTAAGAGTAAAAAACTGTTATGAACAGGGGAATGGTTACATTAATTTGGCACAACCATAAAACAGAATACTAGGCAGCCACTAGTTCAGTGAAAAAAAATCAACTTGCAAAAGAAAATAATGTATGATTCTATTTGTGAAACACATATAAACACACACATACACTCCTATTTACAGAGACAATTTCTGGAAGGATAGATAAAACATTGTTAACAGTGGCTGTCTCTGAGAAGTGGAACTAGAAGGAATCAGCAGAGGAGAGCTTCTATTTCCGGTATAAACCTTCTGTACTATGTGAATTTGTGTTGACAACATGTTTATATTATTTTCAGGGCTATTAAAGGCTATTTTTAAAACAAATGGAAGAAGAGAAGCAAAGAAAGAGGCAACATTTGCCAAAAGATTCCCAAATGGGATCACACAGCACAGGAATAACAACCTGTGCCAATGACCCAGCATGAGCCAGGCACACTGCAAAGATTTACCTTCAGCCTCTTCAACAGCCACTGCAGAAGACCCTGCTGGGCGGCCTCTGTGCACATCTCCGGCCGGAACTCGGCCATGTTTTCCACAATAGCTGCAGAGAGACAGACACCAGTCATTTGGGAGGGCAACTTTGTTTCCATCTGTAGCCTGCTTCCCATGCCAGACATTATATTCCTCTTCCCACTTGCCTGTATTCCTCCCAGCCAGATGCTGTGTTGTCATTCTTAGATTAACTAGGGACATGCTATGTTGTTTTTTTTTTCCTTCAAGTATGTTACAAGTAAAACTCATAACTGAACTTGTCAGAATTCACTAAAGGAATAGTGAAAGGTTTTCTGCTGTGTAGAACACCAGCAGAATACACAAAGTGTGAGTATCTGCCTAACAAGGCCCTCTTACTGTCACAGTACTACGGTCCCTGAGACATGTAACGGAAGACACAGGGGGCTAGGCAGAAGCCTTATAGGGAAAAATCAGTGGAAGAATTCAGAGCCTCATCCTCTCCTGATTCACCCACTTTCAGATCTCTTTCTTCAGATACTACAAGGGAAGCAAGCATGATCTTCTTAATTGAACAAAACAAGGTGCATAGACAGGAAAGGCCATGCTGGCAGAGGTAACTGTCAGGTACTCAGAAGCAAATATACTTGGTCCTGCTACCTCCTACAACAAGCACATTGCCATTTAATAGAAAAATTTTAAATAAGCAGGCCAAAAAAAAAAAAAGTGATTGTATGATTATGAGACTAAAAAAAAGGCCATTAAAAAAAAAAAAACAAAAACTACAGACTTCCCTCATGGTCCAGTGGTTAGGAGTTGACTTTCTAATGCAGGGGATGCAGGTTCAATCCCTGGCTGGGGAACTAAGACCCCCACACACCACAGGGCAACTAAGCCTGCTTGCTGCAACTAGAGTCTGTGCTGCAGGCAGGGAAGCACCTTTGCACTGTCGAGAAGAGCCCACGTGCCACTACGAAGACCTAGCACAGCCAAGAACAAACGCAACTATACAAACCAAACCCTCATTCGAATACGTTCAGTGCTTTCCTTTCCCTCAGGCCCCTGCTGCTCCCCATGCCAGGATATGTTACTACCAGAGAGCAGATGGAGCTCTGAGCTCTCTAAGCACAATGCCCAGAGCCTTTAGGAAAAAGAGCTGAAGGAAGCAATACACCTCTTTTCTCCTCACTCTTCAGCCCATGTCGGCCTCGCCAATGGCTACTTAAAGGATGTCCAGGCAGCCCCCCGGAGAGTAGACACAAAGCTGTGAGAGCAGAGTAGCAACGAGACCACTGAGAGATGGAGACCATTTGAATACCTTAAATTACTTTTGACGTTTTCTAAGAAATTGGCTCATTCTTTTTAATCTCCGAAGCCCTTATCTTACTCTGCTTACCCTCTGCTTACCCTTTAGGTGGCTTTCTATTGAACACTAGAATCAAATCCAAACATCTTGCCAAGGTTTAGAAGGTCTTTCATAGTCTGGATGAACTTACTCCTCTGGTCCCATCTCCTACCATCTTCACCTCTCGCTGCCATAGCACATTTCTAGTCTTTCCCCAAAGCCCTTACCCATTCATGACTTGACAAACGATACTGCCCTGCCTGAGGGTATGGCTCACATTTCTCCATCAAAATGCACCTCTCTTCATATTCAGCCTCAATCAGCTACCTGCTCCTACCCAGCCACTTGGAGACCCTTCCTCTTCTCTTCCATAGGGCTCCCCACTGACTCCTATTATACTCCTATTGCAATATCCTGTATTATCCCTCCTTTCTATTCAAGACTTTCCCATCAGTCTGATTCTTAAGAGGAACTGTGCCTAATTCATCTTTAATGTACCCAGTGGCCTAGAACAGTGCCTGACAAACATCACATGCTTAGTAGGGAAGAGAGGGATGAATCTCTTGAGCTGCTGGTAAGGGACCAAGTTGAAACTACACAGATCTTCACAGATTGACAGGCTGGTGCTTTTCCCATTACATCAGGCTCTTTTTATAAACAGTCCGTTAAGACTTCTGATAAGCCTTCTATTCAGCGAAATTCAGCATTAGGCTAACAGATGGCAATGCCAAATTCTGGCTCTAGACTACAGCCAACCCCCAGATCACAGACTGTTGTGTTCTCTCTTCTCTTACTCCCTAGGTGCTATGTCTTCCTCCTTCTTTATGATAATTTCCCAGGAGAGAGTATAAAACTACAACGGAAATATGTGGTAGACACAAAGGAGCTGGGAGAAAATCTAACCTCATCAAAATTTCTACTTCTGCTGGGCCTTGTTCATTTCTTAAGCTCTGCTTACAGATACGTCACCTTTGGTTTTATAAGACAGCAAATGGTGATAAACAGAGCTACCCCAAACTATAATTTTAAACAGACTATTGGTTAATCAACTTTGCAGAGGGAAAGACTGGGGAGACTTGAGGAGGAGGAGGGGAAATACTGCAGAAGAATCTACTTAAATGAACATATGATAAAGGGACAGCCAAGTTAACAGCAATATTTCAACTCACAGTTTACACGGCAAAGTACACATAAGAAGGGAAGGAAATACTATTTTTCAAATAAAATGTCCTATAAAGGCATAGGTGTACCTTGGAGATATTGTGGGTTTGGTTCCAGACCATTGCAATAAAGTGAATATCACAATAAAGTGAGAATCACATGAATTTTTTGGTTTCCAAGTGCATACAAAAGTTATACTATATTGTAATCTACTAAGTGTGCAATAGCATTATGTCTAAAAAACAATGTGCATACCTTAATTTTAAAAATATCGTATTAGTAAATAATGCTATCATCTGACAATGCAGGGTTGCCACACATTTTCAATTTGTAAAAATGTAACATCTGCAAAGCACAATAAAGCACACACACACAAAATGAGGTATGCCTATGCACAGTGGTTCAAAAGCTTGTAGTTCCAGTGAAGAGAAATGGGAAGAAAAACCACTAGAAGGGGATTCAAAAATCCTAAAATACATACTTTCCAAAGGAAAAAAAAAAAAAATTCATCCTGCATAGACTTTATCCTGACTTTTAGAAGCAGAGGCAAAAGGCCTATTCAGAGAAGCCAGCCGTTTTTGTCCAGGAAGGTCACCTACTTAGTGGATTTCTGCTTTTATTACCTGCAAGCCCAACCAAAGCAGCAGTTGTATGAAATTTACACAAGGGTCTTCATTTCTGAACAGGCAGTTTGGGAGCAGAAAAAAGGAAAACCCTCTGGCTGTTGACTCTATTACAAAGGAAGAAGGAAATGAATGCCAACCTCCAAAACAAACAAAAACTCAGGAAGTGCTGGCCACTCTCCCCCTTACCCAGAGTGTTGTGGACGCCATCCGCCTCTTCCTTCACAGACTCGTCTAGACGCTCCAGATTCTGCACGAGCAATGCGACCACCTGCCCGTCCACCTGTGCATCAGGGTGGCAAGAGAAAGGGGTACATGTCACAGGATGGTCCCCAGAACGTTCCCACTCCTGTACCCCCCTCTCTACTGAACGAGCAAAGTAAACAGCCTCCACTTGTGGTCTGAAGGGTGCTTTCCCATCCCAAGATCTCTTTTGAGTTGTGCAGTGACCCAGAGGCAAAGAAACAGCAGGCCTCATTATCCCTCATTGAAGCTTAAGGGGACAAGGTAAAATCCAAGGTAACAGTGAGTGAGTTACATGCTAGCACTTGAACCTAGGCCTTCTGAAATCAAGTCGTGTGCTCCTTCTACTTCTAGAGAGTATGAAACACCTTACGAAAATGCCTTCTCGAGTCACAAGTTCGTTCAAGTGAGAAGCACATTTCTCAACTACAGCACCAAGAGATATTCAGTAGGAAAGTTTACTTGCCGTATTTGACACTGATCTCAAAACTTCAGGTTAAACTCAAACCGTTTCTAAGTTTCCATAACCAAGCTTTTATGAAACTATTACCTTTGATGAACTTCTGACCCCTTCTCAAAAAGAATCTTAACATAATAAAATGTCTTATGTTTTATTATATATAATGCCTAAAAAGCAATTTTATTTCTCTCATTTGATTCATATAACCACATATCACTTACAAGAAATTTTCAGTAGCCATGTCATACAGATGATATTCAAGAGATTAGTGACCTGGCCGAGACCACACGTTTACTAAGCAGTGGCAGCAGAAGCAAAAACCAAGCTTCCTTCTTAGATGAAACAATGTTTCCACCATTCCATGCTACCTTCTGACACAATGTGTGCCCTACACAGAGACTGCCACTGGGGAACCCAGGAGCACCCCCAGGAAGGTAAGTAAGGAAACAGAAACACCTAATAATCAAGAAGTGATTATCTGCCTGGTAATAAATTTCCAAGTCGCAGCCAATAAGTAAACCTATACCGGTCGACAAGATCTGCTGCGTACCCATGGTGCTCCTTTCTCTCACTGCCCCAGCTTCTTCACTTAGGAAATGGGAATGAGTTAAGAGTAAATGAAACTAAAAAAAAAAAAAAGAGTAAATGAAACTATACGGCATGCCTTACCCTGGGTCTGGTTCAAAAATTCAGCAGATAGCCCTTTCCTTCTTCTGATACCTGGTTATTCACTGTTCCATCTCTTGCACGGGCTAAGAAAACTCAAATTTTCTGAAGGCAGACGCTGCACCCTCACTTATCTTGGTACACTCTTCAAAGCCAAGTGCAACACTACACATACCAGACATTCGGTAATTTTGCTAAATTTAAATAAACTGACAAAACATTTACTTTGTGTACTGTAATCGTATTTCTACATACACTGCTTCATTTACCCTCAAGTATCCCTCACAGCTTTTACATGTGAGAATACATAGGTCCAGAAGGGTTAATCAGCCTGGTCAAAGTCACAGAGCTTGTGGCAGAAGTGACCAACTCCTAGACTTTTTCCATCACATCCTGTCGTTTCTAGTGAGGAGAAAAGGAAAGGAGAGAAAGGACAGGAAAGAAATGATCTCATCGACTGATGCTTCCTGAACCCTTCTGCACAAGGCACTCTCAGACAATTCAAACTGAGCCTGAGGATGGAACAGTGGCAAGAGAGACACATCTTGAAATAAGGCCTCTACTCTTTCTGGGCGAGACTTGAGGGAAGCATCCAGATGGGGGAGAGTTGAAACTATTGACTAACTGGGGATACCTGCATCACCAAGGAAGCACATTTGCTAGGCTCTCCTTTCTGCCCCGCTGTGAGGACCCTAGCTGCAGACTGGAGGAGATACTGATGCCAGAATTGAGAGCGCCTTTAAATAGGAGAAAGAGCTGTTTCCCCCTCTTATATATCAAGGAGATATACAATCTTGCTCTCAAATCTCACAGCCAGCAAAAGCTTCAAAGAAATCCACTGCAGTGTTTTCCTTAATTAATTGGACAATTTGGGTGTGTGAGAGAAAACAGAAAAACATCTGGGGGAAAACGTGAACCATGTCACAGTTTGTTTTCCCCTAAATCACCCTGATTGACTTGTAATCTCCCTGAATCCTACAGCAGCAGACACTGCAACTCCGCCGGGTATCACACTGCTTGTCAGTTCTGTGAACTGCCTCGCCACTCTCAATTGCTTACCGCTGCCGTGTCTGCATTATTTTCCCTCCCTTTCCTCGATTCCTAATTCTGTTACCAGAGTCGGCTGTCTGGAAGGTTGTGGGGACAACGCGTGCATGCTCAGTTGCTCAGTCGTACCCGACTCTTTGCAACACCATGGACTGTAGCCCGCCAGGCTCTTCTGTCCGTGGGAGTTTTCAGGCAAGAATACTGGAGTGGGTTGCCATTTCCTCCTCTGGGGGATCTTCCCGACCCAGGGGTCGAACCTGTGTCTCCTCCGTTTCCTGCACTGGCAGGTGGATTCTTTACCACTGAGCCAGGCAGTAAGCAACACACTCAAATTCCAGAACTAGATGGTTATTGGTAATGGGTCTGGCTGGAGAAAATCTTTTTTCCTTGCTACAAAAATCTAACTTCTAACAAACAGCCTTATTAAGCTTGCAAAGTGTGAAACTTTATGTTTAGCTGGGTTAAATGCAATTTTATCTGATTGCAGGAGGGTCAAAGCAGTCAAAATACATTTAGCTGAGAAAACCCTCGGAAAAATATTTATATTATGCATAGCTCCGGATATCATCTAGTAAGAGGCACAGATTAGCATTCTGTCCCTCTACACTCTTGGGTCTACCGCCTTCATGCCTATTTTTTTGGACCTGTGACTAACTCTGAAACTAAAAACAAATTCTTCTTAGGGATTAAAGCATCAGCTACAGCAACACTGCCCTTGGAAATCGTGACTGGCTTAAGTCTGACGTTTTCCGATAAGTCATTGGGTATTTCCACTTGTTAGCATACCTGCCAAACAATATTCCACCAGATTCTACCGAGACAAAGTTCAGGGGCAAAATCAGTCGTATTTTTCCGCTTGTGCAGAGACAGTAGATACACGAGAAAAGGAGGAAATAAGAAAGGGACAGATGAGCGGAGATGAGAGGGTTTGAAGGATTCTTTTTCTATCTTCCACAATCTGCCAACAAGGTTTCTTGAGTTTGACTGGGGTTTTTCTACCTACTATGAGTTCTGGAAATTTCATATTAAAAAAACAATAATAAACCCTCTCCCCGACCCCTACATACACACCCACACCCACTGAATCTTGACCAAGCAATAAGTTTTGAAAATACACATGGTAATATGGTTATAATGCAAAACGTAGGCCTGCTGGAACCTCTCTCATATACAGACCTACTACTGTTCTTCCCACTTTACAGAAGGAGCTGAGCGCAGAGAGGTTAGGTAACCTTTCCAAGGTTACACACTGGTAAGTGACAAAGCACCACTTTGGCCCCTCCCCTGCTGGGGAGCACATCTCAGGAAAGACAAGCTTCTAACAAGATGTCTATAAGCCAATGTGACGAGTGCCAGGATGTACCATGAAGCAGAGGAACACAAATTCTGCTGAGGTGATGAGTCTGAAATAAGACTCAGGAGAGATGAGGTTTAAGTGAGGCTTTAAAGGATGAATAGGAGTATTCCAAATAGCCCAGGGGAAGCCAGGCTTGCCAAGCTGAAGGGAGATGTGAGCAAAGACATGGGATTGCCAAGTGCGTGGCAAATTTTGGGGACTAGTAAGTGGGGAAATGACTGTAATTTAATCATGACTCTCAAGGAGTCTTCTTTAGAGAGGCATGCCAGAGGAACTGCCATCAAAGCAAATAATCTATGTTTCCACTCTCCAGAAAAGAGTCTATTTCCCAGGCTACCAAGTCAACTTGTTACAAAGCACAAATATTCGCCTCTGTGTAAGTAATAGCAGTGGATGTAAACCAAATTTTAAACCCCGAAGATCCCTGAGAATGCCAGGACCACACTCTCTCTCCACAAATGTGCTGTTCTATTGCCTAGGACCTCCAGCTGGGAAAAAGACCAAGGCAATAACTGCAAACTGCACATCACAATAAATTCTGCTATATGCCCTCTAGCCTCCACTCGTGCAATTCCAGGCCTCCGATATTGGCCCCAAATTAAAACTACGAGGACAACTCAACCCTTATAATATGAGAATATTTATCAAACTTCTTCCTGAATGCAGCACAAGGGTAGGAAGACACAGATGAAGACCACCTACCAGTTCTGCTGTTTGACATTTACTGATGGCTCCTGACTGGCTGCAGATCAGCAAATAATATATGGGAGTCTAGAAATGTTCACTTGTTTGTGATTCATGCCAGCCCCACCAGTATAAAGCTGTAAGAGTCAAAACTTTAAAATAATATAATAAAACAGAAACTAAACAAAACAAACAGAAAACCCCGTACAGCAGCTACTTAATGGTTCCCCGGACTGAGGATGAACCGTTTCTTCCGAAACAAACAATAAAATCTGCAAGATCCAGCTTTTGTCGGTGGGCCTGGCAACACAGAAGACACAAAGGGGGCTTTTGTGTGAACTGCCGTTTCTAGGTACGCTTTACAGGCAGCAGACCAGCTAGCCGATCCTTTCGTCTCCTCTATTCACACAGGCAAAGGATGATAATTAAAATCGGTCTAGGGACCAGGCAGGAAGGCTCATTCAGGGCCACTGTAATTAACCTCTGGAAGGCAAGACGACACAGATGACACTGTGGGGACATGAGAAGGAGCAAGTGCCACAGCCTTCCTTCAGATGCTGCTCGGAACAAAAGACCCCCACGCCATCCTTTCCTTTCTGCACGGCGGTTCAAAGGGAAAATAAAGGTCCTGGATTCGACAAAAGTGGCAGTTCGCTCCAGGAAGGAGCTTGAAAGAAAAATGGCCATAGAAATTTTCATCATACTCAGTCACAAATGGCCCTGCTGGACTCCAGCCTCTCTCTCTATAAGAGACAGTCCTTCATATCCAGTGGGTTCACAACCCCTTCATGCACACCAAATGCCAGCTGCGAGCATGGCACATGGGAAATTTCTCATGTCAAGAAGCTTGAAAGAGAAGGGTGAGGAAGGGCTGGGCAGTGTAGCAATGGGGTCTCAGAATCATCTGGGGTCCAGCCCCAGCCATTCTAATTCAGCAGGTCTTGGATGGGGCCAGAAAGTAGCCTAACCAAGCACCTCAGGTGCTTCTAATCCAAGGAGCTATACCGATCTTTGATGAACTCTGCACACTGCAACAAAACCAGTGCTTAGGGCTTCCCTGGTGGCTCAGTGGTAAAGAACACGCCTGCCAATGCAGGAGACGTGGGTTTCGATCCCTGATCGGAGAGGATCCCACGTGACACAGAGCAACTAAGTCTGTGTGCCAGAACTGCTGAGCCTGAGCTCTAGAGGCCAGGAACTGCAACTGCTGACCCTATGGGCTAGGGAACCCATGCCCCAAAACAAGAGAAATCACCACAATGAGAAGCCTGAGCACTGCAACTAGAGAGTAGCCCCCACTCTCCACAACTAGAGAAAAGCCTGCGCAGCAATGAAGAACCCAGCACAGTACAAAATAAGTAAATAAATAAACTTATTATTAAAAAAAAATAAAACACCCAAAAAACAAAACCGAAAACCCTGTACTTACTAACATTCTTAACCAGAGAGAAAAGATCAGACAGTAGAAGACAAGAGAAACGACGGGAACTTGAGGATGAGATAGCTTGATGGGTTAGATAAGAGGTCGATAGGTGGTATCAGGGTAAGAGGCTGGACTAGCCCTGCCACCGGCCCTCTGGCGAGAGAGGGAAGCTGGTGTCATGGGCCAGGATGGCAGAGGGGACCGCAACATGCAGGAGCTCATCTCTGCTATTACAGGGGCTGGCTGAGTGACGCGGGGGAAGGCTTCCCTTCTGCAGCTGGGCTTCCTCATGGGTAGAGTGGGCTGATGAGACGACATCAGTTCACCTCACATATAAACTCTTGCAAGTGGCTGCTGCCTGGAATAACAGTTCACCTCACATATCAACTCTTGCAAGTGGCTGCTGCCTGGAATAACAGCCTAGGCTCCAAAAAACGGGACACAGAAATCAGCTGACCCTGACTTCTGAAGTCAAGGGCTGCTCCTCGGGCCGGGGTAAGCTAGAAAGTTTGTTCTTGCTTTTAACATTCTCTGATTCCCTATCTGTAAAACAAGTAATAATGATACCGTCCTCACCAGCACTTGAGAGTACAAAGCCTAGAGCCCAGAGCAGAAAAGAAACTCTTTTCTGCAAAAACTCCTCGTAAAAGAGGTTAGAAGCAGCATGGTGAGGGTGGGCGAGCTGGAATTGGAGTCAAAGAGAACAGAGGTTCAAATCCCAGCCGTGTGACCACAGGCAGGTTTGTTTTGTCTCTCAAAGCCTCAGCTCCACGGCTAAGTGGGAATAGTAGCAGTAACACCCTTCTGAGGGGACACGGTGAAGAGCAAATAAAGTGTAAAGGCCTGCCTAGAGCAGATAGTCAACAAATGCCAGGACTCTACGCCCCCTGCCCTAATACAGTTCCACAGAATAAGGTACCCCAAGGTTGCATTCTACTTTCATATCCTCCTTATTCAGTCCAGCCTTTTGCCACAGAGCTCTCTGTCTCCGATACCACTCACAGAGACAACGGTGGGGATGGTGTGGACACCATATGCACAGCTGCAAAACCCCAGAGGGCCGCGCGACTTACCAGAGCATCAGTGAGCACTTCCGCTCCTTCTTCACTCTCGTGGAGAGTGTCTATGTCTGTTAATTCCTGAAGCAAATCAACCACTGCTATGGACACATGTGAAGAATGTTAAGGGTAACACGCACATATGAAAACCCTAGTGACATTTTATTAAAATATTTGGCTCCCAGCCACTTCCTGGTCAATTGCTTCACCACCGTTTACCTTTAATACACTCTAGTTTTATAAACATCTCTTCAACAAGGTTCTAATCACAGTGGCTGTTCAATACATGTTGGTAACTGCTTCACTTAGGCTATTTCCCTTATGCTGCCTTCCTGGCAACTTATTCCATAGGTTCACTACATCTTCATAAATTTCACAGCTTCAAGTAGATCACTTGGGTGGTCGCTTTTCCAGTGAGAAATAGGCCAACACCCTTAACCTTACCTCATAATTTAAATTCTTGGAACTGAGTAAGGATAATCTTAACTACCTTGTGTACTTTACCTTCAAAGACAGTAATGATTTTTTCTGAGATTAGATGGCTGGTGTTCACCAAGGAGTCTTCAGAAATCAGGGCATGACAAACAGATTTAGATTGTAGAGGGAAGGATTTATGTTGGACTGTGCTAGACTCCACCAACCTCCCTTCCCCTTAAATATGCTTCTGCTTTGGACACAAAAGGAAAGTAAACAATGATGATTACAGACTAGGCAAAAAGAGAAGGGGGGGGGACACGTAAGAGAAAGGACACACAAAGAAGAGAAAAAAGGAGTTATGTTTGGTAACTGGTAAACTGGTAGCCCGACCTAAGGGCTTCCCTAGTAGCTCAGTGGTAAAGAATCCACCTGAAAAGAGACACGAGTTTGATCCCTAGGTCAGGAACATCCCCTGGAGGAGGAAATGGCAACACATTCCAATATTCTTGCCTGGGAAATCCCATGGACAGAGGATCCTGGCAGCTACAGTCCATGGGGTCTCAGAGTTGGAAATGACTTAGTGACTAAACAACAACAAGAAGCCTGAACTAAACTAAGTTTCCCATACATACAGACACACACATACACACGAACACACACCACTTGCTGTCAGTCAGCATCTACTGAATGCTTACGATGAATAAAGCACTGTGATAGAGACAAAGGCAAATCCATTCACTCTGGGCCTCAGTTTCCTCATCAATAAAATGAGGAAGTTAAGGTAATTAAAGACATTTAAACAATTATCCAGGCTTGTCTAGTGGCTGAGATGGTAAAGAATCTGCCTGCAATGTGGGAGCCCTGGGTTTGACCCCTGGGTTGGGAAGATCCCCCGGAGAAAGGAATGGCTACCCACTCCACTATCCTTGCGTGGAGAATTTCATGGACAGAGGAGCCTGGCAAGCTACAGTTCAAGGGATCACAAAGAGTCGGGCACAACTGAGTGACTAACACTTTCACTTTCACACAATTATACACCACAGGCAATTATCAATGTGTAACAAATGAGGAACACGGACAACTTGAACCGCAGACATCCTTAAAACATGGAGCAATCAAATTGAACTGGGAAATCAGGAAAGATTTGCTACAAGAAGACTGGTCAGAAAAGAGGCAACTAAAAAGATGAGGGAAGGTAAACTAGAAAGCAAAACATCAGGAATATAGGCAGAGAGATTCGAACGTAAGAGGGTATATGAAGAGGAGAAGAAAGAGGACTGGGGAAGCAGGGAGGGGAGAAAATTAGAATCATATGAAGAAAATAATGTCTTGGAAGAATAACCTAACAGCTATGTGCAGGAAGCACTAAACAGCACTGTGAGGGTTGGGAGTGGGCAGACGTGGGGTGCGGGGAAACGTCAAGCCTGAAGGAGCAAAACCTGTTCTGAAGCTACCACACACACAAGGGTCCAGAAGCAAGATGATGAAGGTCTTATCAGGGCAGGGCAGTTTCAGTACAAACTGGAAAGAAAAAGATAATAAGAAAGATACAGGACCTATTAACAAGAATGACAGGACTTGCTCACTGCCAACTGATGTTACAGATATCTTATGAACACCTTTTGCTAAAAGAAAAATTATTCAGAGCTTTGTTTTTATCTATAACTGACCAGTTGGCTATCATGAATAAGCTTTCTGTGTTTTATTCTCTCGCACTTTAAAGTAATATTTGTGCAAAACATGGGTGTGCTATGAAACTCAATGTGTATGAAAACAGAAAAGGTCTCTGGACAAAATTCCTTCATGCTTATACAGTCTTTACTAACAAAGTAACTAGAAAGCTTTTGACATAACAGACCAGGTGTCATAAGTGACATATAGTAAACCAAAATACATAAACTGAATTAATTTTTTTAAAAAAGGGCTAATCAAATTAACCTCTAGAAATGCTGAGCGTTAGGAATTAGTAGTTCTCCCTTTCTAAACACTGCAGTAGATACCATCATAATCACTAGCATTTTTTAAGTCATCATTATGCCAAGCACTGTGCTGCTGAATTCTCACAACGACATGATCCCTATTTTACAGACAGGAAAGTGAAAGCTCAGAGTGGTTAAGTAACTTACCTAAAGGTCACTGCAACCGTAAGGGAGAATGTTAGGTTCGCATGATTCCAAAAACAGTATCTCTGCCACTACTCTTCATATTAATGCAGAGGGGAATATACACCAGCTTTAACTACAACTAAATTCTAGCTAATGACCCTACTATAATAACAGAGAAAAGAACTGTCATTTATTTCCATTATAAATTATTAAAGTTCCAGGAAAAAGGACAAAATGCTGACCACACCCCCGTCATTCTCCTCATCTAAAAAGCTCCCATACTGATTCTCTTGAACAGTTTTTACATATGAGATGTAAAAATACTATTATTTATCCATCTGTTTATTTAATAAGCATGACGACATTTCATCCATCCATCCATCCAACCACGGTGGAGTCAAATGTCTATAGGACAAGGATGTGAATCAGGCATGCAATAGGTACTATCCTTACATTCCCAACATCATGCCGCACTAAGTACTTACTAACCTGATATGTGATGATTATTAATTAAACATTAACCTCAACAAACATGTGGGATATATGTGAAATAACAGATGAAGAGTCACAGCAAACTCAAGGATGGGGCCACATCATATTTATCTTTGATTCCTATCTTTAGTGAACCAAACTATTGCCAAATTATTAATACTATGGAATCTTGCTCAAGCTTCTTTATTTCCATATAGCTTATATGCCTCATCTGAATAAGGTGGTAATGATCTCTGCCCAGCCTATCTCACACAGTAACTATAAGGAATAAATGACATCATAAGGTCAAAGGGCAATTAAATCAAAGTACTGAGAAAACAAGACAGCACTATAACAAACGTTGTTAGTCAATTCTTCCCACAGAATGGTCACACCTTCACTACTGCCTTCATTTTTCTAAAACTTCTAAAATCTAAAATTTAAGCTAACAACAACACAATCCTCCCCTTTTGGGTTACATTGGGTTGAAAATCTAATTTTATATTTCAGCTATGCCACAGAAATTCAGATTGATCAAGTCCTTTTTCGGCCTCTAAGGTTTCATGGGACAGGCAGGTATCATATTTTTCTTTGATTATTCTTATACCATGCTTACAAATGGGTCATAGTAAACCTGGAGAAAAAAGGAAAAGAAAATTTGATAATGGTGGTGGTTTTATTTAGGAACAGAACTAATGTCTAATTCTTATCAAGAGCAGCTATTTCTTCTAATGGGCCAGTGGATAACTCCTTGCCTACATTCCTGCCTCAGTTGAGAAATCAAACAAGAAACAAGTTACCAGCTACCAGGTCTGGCAAACAACTCAGCAATTCTAGCACTAACTGATTTTATGTAAATTCTCAACTTTCACCAAATAGCATTTCAGCAAGGCAGTAAATGAGTCCATAATTGTAATCGACTCCTGAGTAATATAATATGACCCATAAGATGGAGGTCATTTGAGGACCAGAAAGAAGAATAAGAAGCAAACTAAAGACAGACAGATGAACTCTCAATCTTGATGAGAAAATTCAGCATGGTCTGCCACCCATCCAGCATTTTTTCACAAGCAGACTCTGGGCATGGGTGATAGGTTTTTCCACTGTAGTTACAATTTCATTTCACAAGGTAAAAGGCTCTCCCATCCAAGTGTAATAGGAAAACAGAGAGCCTGTCTCTCTGCGAATTACTAAAACACAGTTTGTGACAGCCTATTCTGCCAAGTCAGGTAGAAAGGCCACCCCATTCACTCCCTCAGCACCTGCCCACTAGGGGGGCAATAAGCTAGTATAATAAGAAGTGAAGTAGAAAAGACCAGCTGGGCACAAAATGGTCCACAACCCAGTGGCTTTTTACAAAAAGAGGGGTGTTGGCTTTTATTTTTTGGTTCTAGATACTTGTTTTTGGCCTGATCTCATGGAGAGTCTTAGGACAGAAACAGAGTGTTAATTTCATTAATCTCCAATGAAATATGGCCATAGGAACAAAATTATTTAAAAAAAAAAAGATAAAGACGAATAAAATATATTAAGCAGATGGCTTTTTTAAAAAAGTCATTTCAATAACGTGTCTTAAGAAAAATGACCAGTCTAGAGTCACAGTATATAACTGATTTAATGGAACAAATCTGGGTGGGTTTTTTTTTAAGTCTTTTTAAAATTTTATTCCTAGGACAATGCTTAGATATAGCTCATCTAATGTAGATGAATTTCTAAACAGACAAAATGGTCTTTTCCTCCTTTTCTAGCAGTTGAAAGAGAACTACCTAGAATGAATCTAGGCCTTTAATTTTATCCCAATCCTTAATCTAAATAACATGAGTGGGGGAAATGCTCTCATTCTTCATTTACTAGGTACCCAATAAATGTTAGTGGGCACTACTACAGCACAGGGGAAATGTCCCAAGCAGGCCACAACCACCCTAACCTTCCAAAGACATGGAATTCACCTAAAACTCATAAGCAAGATCAAAAGTTACATTAAGAGATGCTTTTCCTAGACCGCCATTTTGGTACTTTTCATCTGATCTGATTTATTTCAGAGCATATTGAAACAGCTCCAAAAAATGAGTGTTTGGTTTATCAGTACAGATTATCAGGGAAGTTGGATGATGAATGAGGAAAAGAAGTAAATTCTTTTCCATATAATTTTGATTCTAGAAATATCAAGATGAGAATAGCTCCCAGCAAAATAACAGCTTGAGATACAGGAGTCTTGTTAGACAGTGCTTGCAGGAAAGTACTGGAGCAATAACCAACTCCCTTCCAGTCCAACTAGAAGAAAGTCCTGAGGAGGTGCAAACCCTTCCCAGCCCTATTCCTGCTCATCAGCATGGAGGCTCAAACACGAGGCACTCCTTGTACACACCTTCTGGAATAATATGCTATGTCACAGTCACAGACTCAGATTGCTCAAGTTCAACAATCCCTGCTGGTCTTTATTAAAAAAAAAAAAAAAAACTCCACCTGCTCTTTATTTTCCAGTTCCCACAGCAATTTTTCACAAAATCCAACAGGATAACTTCACGCAAGTTTTCCTGGCTTTCTAGGGTCTGAGAAAACTAAGCAGTAATTTAGAAAA
This sequence comes from Bos taurus, assembly GCF_002263795.3. Taxonomy (NCBI): domain Eukaryota; kingdom Metazoa; phylum Chordata; class Mammalia; order Artiodactyla; family Bovidae; genus Bos; species Bos taurus. Next base: position 66,658,563 of record NC_037340.1, on the reverse strand, counting down.
GAACAGTGCTAACGACCACTCCCTATTTCAGACCAAGTAGCACTGCCCCATCAGCACCAATAATCCACTCTGCAACTAACAAAACGAACCCCCCTTCCTAGGAGCACACAACCTACTGTACTGACGCCCTGAGTCAACAGTACAACATGTGCTGAGTGCTACGTGGCTGCAGTCATGTCGGACTCTTTGCGACCTCATGGGCCGTAGCCCTCCAGGCTCCTCTGTCGGTGATATTCTCCAGGCAAGAATACTGGAGTGGTTGCCATGCCCTCCTCCAGGGGATCTTCCTGATTCAAGATGGAACCCACATCTCTATGTCTTCTCCATTAGCAAGTGGGTTCTTAACCACTAGCACCACCTGAGAAGCTCACTCAGAAGTGTAATGAGACCTCATTTTTCTGAATCACAAATAGGTGGAGAGAAAGCAGATTTGAAAAAAAATTTTTTGGTTTGGATTACTCAATAGTTTTTAAATTAAAGAAGAGGGTATTTAGATGGGGGCAGTTGTCATGACTCTAAAAATAAATAAAGCCATGGACCTGATATCCATGTAAGTCTGGGCTGACTACATGGCCACATCAGCTCCCAGCACGTGAGGAATGGCAATCTCCATTGCCAAGGTAGACACTGTAAAAATACACTTGAAATGCATACTAATCCCTAATCTATCAAAAGCTTATGCATCTCCAATGCCCAATTCTCTAATCACTGCCAAGCCAGAGATGATGTGTGTTTTCTCAGAACTCCAGTGGTATTTTCTGTGCAAAACACTCCAAGGGTACTTATCACACAGCAAGGTGAGTGTTTTTGCTATCAACTGGAGTTATTATTTCTTGCCACCCTAATAGCACCCAACAGGGCTTATCATACAAAGGAGGAACCCAGTAAATGCCATGATCTGTCACAGAACTTTAGAAAGGATTCCACTGACTCGTCCCTCAAGTTGAGAACACAGCAGATGACATGCGAAAATCAGACATTTATGGATTTTGTGCCTAGATTTTTTTTTCCCTTTGGTCATAGCAGCAGAGGTAGCCATCATCTGGGGTTCTGTCTTCCTCTTGTTTTAGTCCTCCTTGTTCCTTTAGGCAAATGGAGTAAACCTGGGCCACAGAACTGATTGTTTAGCACTACCTTAAGAAAATACTGATATCTTTAAATGTACCTTTGATTTCATTTTTCTGTAGAAACACTCCAAAAGGTTCACCAAAAGGGCTCTAAACATGTTTAAATGATTTACTTTAAAGGAAAAATTGTTTTTAAAAGCCCGATTTCTGAAAGGCAACAGCTGTTGGATCCCACCTCGTGTTCCCTCCTAATGCATTCAGAGTGACTCTTCAGTACTGCGTGAGGGGTGTGCTCCCCCTCCCCCGCACCCCCAGAGGTGCTCTTCACAGACCAGAATTCCTCTCCGCAGCCAACCTACGGCTGAGCTGCAGCCTCTCGAGGCGGGGAGATGAGGCCCAGAAGCGCTGACAAGCCCTCCCCAGCAGCAGTGATGCAGAGCGCCAGAATAAACTCTGAAGCGGCTTCTCACGGTTGAAAGGACAAGACTCAAGCTGTTTTCTCACATCCTCTGCCTCTTAAGGTTACAACAGACCAGCCTCTGATCCAATTAAAATCCCTATAGTTTATGTTTTCGCAAAGAAGGACAAAGCAAAAATGACCTGTGCTTGCTGGCAACATAACCAGCCATGTATGGCTGTGGTTGATAAATGAAGAGTTAAAAAAGATTAAAAATTTAAGTCATGACTGCCACGAAATTGTTTATTCATGGTAAGGTGTTTTGGGCAGTTACAGCTGTACAACAGTAAATTGTTAACAACCGTTTCCTGAAGAAAAATTTCCATTATAGATCACAGATAAGACAAGAAACAGAGTGCAGTGCCACTGGGAGATCAACGCTCCAACAGATTGAGAATGTGTTAGATGCAAGTCAAGAGGGCTGACTCTTCCCTGAAACCACGCCCAGGAAAAATGGTACTAGGAGGAAGATGACATTTACCCTAGTTGCTGCATCTGATTAAAATTAGGTAATTTTTAAAATTTCAAGTGCACTTTAAATTTGATGTAAGGCGTAATTAAAAAATCAGATTAAAAAAATATAATTAGGGCAGCAGGGTGAAGATTAGCAGCAAGAGGGGAAAAAACAGTTTAGCTTGGAGAAAACAGGAGGGAAATGGCAGTCTGTCAAAGTTATTACAGGGGGACTTGTTTTTTTTTTCCTCTTTAAAGACCAGAACTTAACAACTTGGAACATCTGTGCCCTTGCCTTTCCCAAGTATGCCATGTCGAGCACACTTCTTGCATCAGTCTTCTCCCCAGCAGGAACCAGGCTGGTGAATCAGCAAAATGTCAGTACCTTCAGAAAGCTGCCACTATTATTTTGAGTTGGCAGGAACAGAAAAAAGAAATTAGAGTTGTGTTTCTAGAAACAAAACAGGTGATGGCTGTATCGACACACAAGGTAATGGGTGACACTGCAACTCTGTCAGGGGTGCAGTAAATCCTACAGGGAAAGACTCAGGGTGTGCTAGAAAAGGACACTGGACTGGAAATCCCCCACCGCAACAGCCAGTGGTTCAACATCTGGACCTCAGACATACTACTAACTAAACAAATAAGGCTCTGGATGAAGTCATCTCTAAAGTCCATTTGGATTCTGAAAATCTACCCTTCTATAGTTAAGCTGAAATGTGAAGTCACAATTAGAACTCTTGGTTGCTAACTCTGGGAGGGCCAGTTACCTTAAATAGGTATCCTGAAGTCCAGTATCCTAAATAGGACTTATGCTAGACATCCACTATGTTTACTGACGGATGCTGCTTGAGCATCACTGCAGCCTGTGGTTCCTGGGGGTTGAGCACAGTGCCTGATAAGCACTCAGAGCCATGCTTCTCAAATGAATTCACAAGACCCGTATCAAGCTCACCCAAAATAAGCTAACTGACTGGGGTTCTCGTACCACTCAGAACTGCCCAGTGAATCCTGGGGAATATTCTCATCAATCCGGATACTGACAGAGAGATTCTCCAGACTGTCTAACATTACATGAAGTATCAGAAATGGCTTAAGATCACCCTTCAAGAAGCCTGAGTTAAAATTATTCACTGATTTATTTCTATGAGAATTATCAGGCAGGAAAGAACCTAGTCAGACATGCTCTCAGGAGAGAGATTACCAGAAAGATGAAAATAACATGAAGCAGCAGCAGATCTCCCATGAATATCACTCAAGCAGACGAACTACATTTGTCTCTTACCTTCGGAAATCTGGATTCAAACAGAACAACTACTGAAGAGAATTTGCTTTAATGACCATGACCACGACCACAGGCACATCAAACACCTTTTCCACTAAAGCGGTTTTGAATCTGATAACAAAGTGTAGAAAGGTTTTGGAAGTCATGATTCAGCTTCAGTTAAAAGCATTATTTACTAAATACCTAATGTGAAGTCGCTCAGTCGTGTCCGACTCTTAGTGACCCCATGGACTGCAGCCTACCAGGCTCCTGGGATTTTCCAGGCAAGAGTACTGGAGTGGGTTGCCATTGCCTTCTCCTTACATATGTTGCTGCTGCTACTGCTAAGTCACTTCAGTCATGTCCAACTCTGTGCGACCCCATAGACTGCAGCCCACCAGGCTCCCCTGTCCCTGGGATTCTCCAGGCAAAAACACTGGAGTGGGTCGCCATTTCCTTCTCCAATGCATGAAAGTGAAAAGTGAAAGTGAAGTTGCTCAGTCGTGTCCGACTCTTAGCGACCCCATGGACCACAGCCTACCAGGCTCCTCCACCCATGGGATTTTCCAGGCAAGAGTACTGGAGTGGGTTGCCATTGCCTTCTCCTAAATACCTACTAAGTATCAGAAATTGCTTAGCACTCATATGAACTCCTGGAGAAGGCAATGGCACCCCACTCCAGTACTCTCGCCTGGAAAATCCCATGGACGGAGGAGCCTGGTAGGCTGCAGTCCATGGGGTCACGAAGAGTCGGACACTTACTGAGTGACTTCACTTTCACTTTCATGCATTGGAGAAGGAAATGGCAACCCATTCCAGTGTCTTGCCTAGAGAATCCCAGGAACGGCAGAGCCTGGTGGGCTGCTGTCTATGGGGGACTTAGCAGCAGCAGCAGCATATGAATTCCCTTGATCCTCTCAACAACACTGAAAGGCAAATGTTTATACACACACACACACACACACACACACACACACACACAGTATAGGACATGAGTTTGAGCAAACTCAGAGCAACAATGAAGGATAGGGAAGCCTGGAGTGCCTCGGTTCATGAGGTCTCAAAGAATCAGACAGACTGAGCAACTGAACAACAACACAGAGGAGCCTGGTGGGCTACAGCCCAGAGGGACACAAAGATTCAGACACGACTGAGTGAGCGCAGGCACGCACACACGCACACACATATGTATTTTTAAATGCCATCCATGAATATACACAGTATCGTACCCACAGAACAGTCTATAGCATTTAAGTCTTGAAATCAAGCTGAGAAACTAAATTCACAATTTTTAGATCCTTCAATGATTTAATGTTCTATGCCCTTAAGACTGTTAGACCTTAAGGCACCCAAGTCTGGTTATGTCCCAGTGACATAACTCATCTACTTTTGCAGATGAGAATACTAAGGGCCGGAGGTGGGGGGAGGGCACCAAATTTCATACTAGAAATAAAGCTGGGAGTCAAACCTAGATTGCCTATTTATGTCTAATGACCAGTTAACAAACATTAAATGTCATGTGCACTCAGTCCTCTTTAAAGGAATTGGGACTATAGCAGTAGACAAAGTAGATAAAAATCCCTGTCTTCCTGGACAATAAATGTGAAACTAAAGGAAGGTTCATGGTCTCCTCTAGGCTCGGCTCCACTGGGCCATCTGTTAACAAAATGATGTCTAGATCAACAGATGCAAATCCTGCCTGGTCTTGCCTATATAATGGGCCCCCAAATCAAGATCCTAAAAAATTAATGCTGTTAATATAAGAACAGATACATCACGATGAATTCTAATACTAATAAGAGCAAATAGGACAATTAAGGGTTGCCCAAGATTTGTTAATAGATTAAAAACCAGACTTCCAAATGAGTAAAAAGCACCGTGTGTTTCAAGAAGGGAGATAATTAGAATGGAAATAGAACACCAGACGTGACAGCAGACATCAGCAGAGACAAACAGGAGAAGAGAGTAAACAGCACTCCCCCACCACATCCGTCCGCCTTCCCACTGAGGACAGATCTGAAAGGATATCTGTGTTATCATGTCCAAGCAGCCCGAGAAGAGACTGAACAGCATTCAGCTCTACCAGAAGGTGGTACAGGTCTGGCATGGTGGCCACCACGTGCATCTCCTGAATGATGTCATTGAGGTCCAGCTCGGATTCCATAAACCTAGGAAGGGAAAACAAGACAGTGTCACTGCAGGGGAAGGGGTGCAATCAGTGGTGAGGAACAGACAGCAACATAATCCAGACAGAGACAATCTGTCAAAGCACCTTCAACAGACCAACCAAGAAGAATGCTCATCCAAACATCACAGTGTCACACAACTTCCCTGGGAAATCGATTTCCTCATTACAAAAATCAATTTTGGATTCAGACCTCGTTACAGGGTTCCCCTTACCTTTGCAGTCACAAGTTCCCTTTGAGAGGCTCTGAAAGCATTCTGCCGCATTCAGTGATCTATCTGCCCACCAGTTCTGTGGATTAGTTACCATTACTCCTTGGAATGGCAATTCACTTTGTTGCCCTGAAGGTAGGCATCTTGGTAATCCAAAAAGGACTTCTCTTTCCTGTCACTTCAGATCAAGGGCCAATTATCCCCTTACCCAAAGGAAAATACCGATTCTGCTACCATCCAGAAATACCTTCCCCTCCCCACCCCCTTTCCAATGAGCTGTTGAAGAGGAACATCCCAAAGTAAAGCAGGTAAAGTCTGGCATTCCATAACCCCATACCTTAAGTAGCATAATACTTCACTCACATTTCCACACCTGAACCTTTCAGCCAACCTACACCCCGGCACTAAGAAAGAACTGCTTTGCATTCACCCCTGCATGCCCTTCCCAAGTGTCTGACATTGAAGAAATGCCCACTAAGCTTTTGATGAGCAGGACAGGAAAGTTTGTTCTGAGAACACAATGCGGGATCCATGTAGAGCAACTGAACAATACCTGACTGAGGAATCAGTGGTTAAACAGACTGGAGCCAGACAGCCTGGCTCTGAACCTCACTTACCCACTTATTTAGCCTCTCTATGCCTCAGTTTCTTCATCTGTATAATAAATAGAATAATAAAGTTACCTATCTCACAGGCTACTGTAAAAAGTTAATGAACACACACACATAAAGCACTTTGAAAGTGTTTGCCGTGCAAAAAGCACAATATGTGTGCTCTCATTTCCATTACTACAATTATTATTTATAATATGTCTACCTTCCCTTCTAGGATGTAAGCTTCTTAAAAACAGGAATTATAAGAATGGATACATGTATATGTATGGCTGAGTCTCTTTGCTGTTCACCTGAAACCATCACAACATTGTTAATCAGCTATACTCCAATACAAAATAAAGAGTTTAATAAAAAATAAATACAACACACCAAATAAACCAGAAATTAGATCTTTTGTCTCTACATATCCACTGCTGCTGCTGCTGCTAAGTCACTTCAGTCGTGTCCGACTCTGTGTGACCCCATAGACGGCAGCCCACCAGGCTCCTCCATCCATGGGATTTTCCAGGCAGGAGTACTGGAGTGGGGTGCCATTGCCTTCTCCCTACATATCCACAGATGCCTGCTAAAGAAAAGGAACACAAGCAGGGATTCTTGAAGTCACTGACTCATCAACAATAGATACCGAGGAGCTGGGCAAACACTGTCTCTCCAGAACTTGGGAGATCGTGCAAGAACAAAATCTAGAGACTACCATTTTTAAAAACATGTCCATATTTTATACAATATCTTACCACTGTTTCTCTCCATTACTATTTTTAACCATAACATTTATATATATATATATATATATATATATTTTCTGATGATAAAACATTACTTTTCGTAAAAAACTGGGGAAAGATAAGCCCTCAAAAAGTAAACAGAGATCTTAAAAGTGACAAAAATAAAGAAAAGTAAACAGAAATCATCTATAACCTTATTAGCCAGAAATAACCACTGATAATACTCTGGTAAGTTTAAGTCATTGTTCTCAACTTTTGGCCTTCCCCCTACCCAAAAGTAGCCTACATAGTATATAGTTCTAAGTATGATTTTTGCTTATTGTTGTCAGCAGAGGCTGAACAATTTCTCTTATCGTTAAACATTCCACAACAGGAAAAGTCAGTGTCCAGCACACCTCCCAGTCCTTCTTCTCCCAGGGCAAAATTCCACACTGAGCACAGCATCGCCCCTGCGGAGCCCAGACAAGACTTCAGAATCCTTCTCAACACAGCGTTTCAGTGACAACAAATGATATTAAGATACATGTGTTCATATTTTTGTGTTAAGATAACTCCCAGGAAGGAAAAGTACCAAGTCAAAGAGTATGCATAACTTAACAGGTTTTGATATATCCTGCCAGAAAGGTACCAACAGTGTATAAGTTTATTTCCCCTCATCCTGTTCAAAACAAAGTATTATCTATTTAAAATCTCCAATTTGAGATGGGAAATGCAGCTTTTTAAAATTTTGCATTTCTGATACCACAATGGTTAAAATTCAATTGCTGTTTACTAGCTATCTGTATTTCTTCTTTGCCCATTTTTCTATCAGGGTGTTCATCTTATTTATTGATTTATAAGTACTCTATATATTAAAGAAATTAATCTCTGTCACACATTGAAAAAAAAAAAAAAACAGAGAAAAATATTTGCCCTTTACTTTGTACATTGTGCTTTTTGATACAAAGGTTTTTAATTAGGGAAGTTTTTGCCTCACGAATTCTATTTTACATGTATTCTGAGCAAGGTTTTCTCTATGCTAAGATCAGATATATTTTATGGTGTGCTTTTATGTTTATACATTTTTAAATGTTTAAGAGTAATAAAACTAAGATTTATTTCAGAGTATAATATAGGACAAAGATCTAACTTTATTTCCGCAAATGTCTGGCCCATTGCCCCAGTACCATAATCTATCTTTTATCCACAGATTTGAAGAAATGCCACCTCTATCATACACTAAATTTTAATGCATACTCTAATCTGTTTATGGGCTTTTCACTCCATTTCATTGATTTGTCTGCAAATTCCTGAGCCAGGACCACACTTTCCATAGTGTTACAGTATATTTTATGTCTGTTACTGCAAAACACTCCCATACTAGCCTTCTTTTTAAATGCTCCCTGTCTGTTCTCAATTGTTTATTATTCCAAGTAAATTTTAAAATTATTTTTGTCAAGGTCCCCCGATACCACTTTTTCTAAAAAAGTCTCCTTCCACAGTGCTTACAAACAGATTACCTTTTAAATCACTAGCTCCCCATCACTTCAAGTGTGGAAGCCAAATCAGAATCATGACTTGGAAGAGCTGGTGCAGAATTCAAATATTCTATGGGGCAGTAGATCTATATAATCTTTGAATCTAATGGGCTCAGCAAACCTCTAAGGCTTCTTTGCCTTATGTGGGTAATTAAAAAAAAAAATCTGATTTCTTGAGACTAACTTGACAAAAGATTTTTACAGCTCACCGGGAAGAATTAGCAAGGGAGACTGGGCAGCAACTAGTAATAAACAAATCATGCTGGATACAAGGAAGCGATCGGGGGACTTGAGTGATAATCAATGAATGAATGTCAGCCTGGAGAGAGGCTGCTGGTGGTACCCTTCAGGGCTCCATCCTTAAGTCTGTTTAAGTATTTTACTGTTATTTTTTGACCCACGACTCAGGTGAAGATACATAAAAGGCAAACTTAACAAATGTCATATAACACAAAGCTTATAGTGAACACAGCAGCTGACAGAATCAATTCAGAAAGTTCCTGACAGGCAATGATGACAGGCCAAATCTAACAGGAGGAAAATTACCTAGGATCCACATGGAGAATAATGCACTGAACCAAAAAGGCAAGAATACATGGATCAGGAAAGACAGTATAATAAGTGGAAAAAAGTGAAAGTCACTCAGTCGTGTCGACTCTTTGCAATCCCATGGATTGTAGTCCACCAGGCTCCTCTGTCGATAGTAAGTGGACATGTGTGGAAAGGACTTGATGATTTTAAGTCAACAGTAATCATAATACAAATCAGACCATGAGACAGCTCTGCCAGGACACAGACTGCTTCTCAGTCCTCTCTGGACACCTAGCACTGGACACACTCCCTGTCCATTGCAGAAATTCCAAAGGTGCCTGTCAAAGGGAGAAGTGGAAAACTGCTGCCTCAAATGCTACCGTGGTTTTAGGCTGCTTAAAAGAAGACAATAAGATAAGAGTAATGCTGACTATATGGCCTAAAAGTTTGTAACATCTGTTATGGGAATCTACTTTGTGAGGGATGAAAGTGAAAGTGAAAGTCGCTCAGTCATGTCCAACTCTTTGCGACCCCATGGACTACACACAGTCCATGGACTTCTCCAGGCCAGAATACTGGAGTGGAGTTATGGAAACTAAATAACTTGGGGAAGCAACTGAAATCATAAGGAGTCTAACTACCCTCTTCCATGAGGATCTGTTGAAATTCTTTTTCATTCTGAGTTGAAATCTAAAGAGTCAGAGCTGTCAAATGATGAAATAGGTTTCTTTGGAAAGTTATACCCTTGTCACTGGGGGTAATTAATAAAGGGTGATATTTTTAAAAATCAATAATTAGAAGGGAGAAATAGACTTGTACTTTCCAGTCCCTTCCAACTTTGAAATTCCTCTTTCACATATGCAATCCTAACCAAGTATCTTTAAGTTTAGAAACTCAGAAAATTATCAAAACAAAATAAAACCAGCAGAAAGTCAACTGTGAGCAGGGATATAGCATAAAAATACCACTGGGGTCCCATGTTACAAGAGTAGCGTGATATGGTGAGAAATGCCTGGACTTGGGAATGAGATTGACCTGGGTCACATCCAGCCTGTGTAACCATTAGCAGTTTGTTACTAAGTATTTATGGGCACATACTAGGTGTCCATATAACAGATAACAATCCCAGTTTGCTGTCCTCACTGAACTACCCTAGCACAAATATAAATAATCTATTGCAGCCAATTAGTAGCAAGAATATCCAGCACTGCCCAAGAAAACTGCCCCTGGAACACAGAGCACCAGACTCCAACCTTGTCAAGGGAGACAGAATATTAACTAACCTACTTCTAAAACTCAACTTCCTTCATCTTTCTCTCTGAATTAAAGTGAGGATTAAAAGAGATAAAAAGAAGTTCCTAACAATTGTTGGTAGATAGCAGGCAATCAATGAATCTAGATTCCATCAAGTTTGCTATGCTATAACAAAGAAAATTCTCTTTTTGCTGACAGAAGTACAAGCTGACTCATTTTTAAGCACACGCTACACTGTTTGCAGACGGCTGTCTAGGGATTAGGCATACCTTCAGCAACAGATGACTCACAGCTGGGGGAGAGGATCAAGTTAGAGGTCAATGGGAAAGCAATAGAGCAACATATTAAAACAGTACCCCAGGCTGAGATGGGGTCACTGATTCCATCTGGTATGACGGAGAATATTCCGCTAGCCTGCTCATGCACATTTGCTTCGTATCAGCAGGATGCCCTCCTTCAACCACAAAAGTGAATTTTAGCAAGTGACCAGCAGTGTTCAAAAGCACTATAAAAGCACCAGAAACCAGTACATGCTCCTGCAATCACAAAACCAGCTATAAGTGCACAGAGAACATGGTGCTTTCTTCACTTGCTTAAAAGCATGGTCCTGAGATTGAAGGGTCAGCGTAGGTGGTGGCTGGGGATCCTTTCAGGGGTCTATAACATCAAAACTATTTTTAGACTAACTCCAAAACATTATTTGCTTCTTTTACTCTCTTTCTCTCGGGAGTATACAGTGGAGTTTTTCAGAGGACTATACAACGTGTGATGCTACCACTGCTCTAATGGCTAATGATATGTGTGCTTGAATATTCTAGAATCTTCTAAGATAAGCACTTTGGGGTACTCAACAATTTATGCGTACAAAAGATGCCTGAGACTAAAAAATTTGAGGGCCACTGAACTAAATAATTCTGCCCCTGCAAAAATGAAGAGAAAAACTACTACAGGACTTACTGGGGAAATAGCACACTCCACTCTATGTGCTGTTTGGGAGAAAGATCACACAGTGCAGAGCAGAGGCTGCATAAGGAGAATTGTCAATTGAATCTGAAACGCAGCCAAATGAAGAGAGGCATTTTTCGGTATGCAATCAAAATGACAATTGCATATATGGGAAAATAAATTTGAATGTTTCTGATCTCAACCGGAAAGTTTCATTCAAATATGCTCTAGCAATTTTCATCTTAATTGCACCTCGCTGGTCTAGAGAATTATAAAAGACCCTGCACCAGTAAGAATTCAAGAACTCAAGGTTAAAACACAATGTAGTTTCCTGACTGCTTTTGGACATAAAAAAAAATGTTCTTTATGCATGATTTCAATTTGCAAATGTTCAGATTTAAAAACTAAAATAGTATATATATTGTCTGAATGACAAACACTGTTGATATTTTTAAATAAAATAACATTTCCTTAAAACCACTTCATGAATTGTAACAATGAATTCATGTAGTACCTACGACGTAGATGGTGAACAAAAGCTGCAGAAACCCACTGCTTTAAAGTATACCCACCAAATGGGCAAAGGCAATACTGGCATTTCAATAAGTAAACTGAGTTTCTTAAATTTCCAGTGTCATCCATCTATGGCATAGCTGCCTCATAATGTAGCCTGAAGTTCCAAGAAATGGGGATATAGTAAACATGACGTCAACTACGTAAGACCTCTCACGCGTACTGAGTACCTACAGTATGGCAGGCACTGTGCTAGGTACTACAGAGACAAGCAACACACAGTCCACCGAAAAGGAGCACAGAGTTGAATGCAGAAAAACCACTGAGTAAAGAAACAACAATAAAACAAATGGCACAGATGTTAAGGCAGATCAAATTCATTATGGGCAAGAATGCAGGGAAAGAGACCTGCTGATGGAAGAACTAAAGGAGACAGTGGAGAATTTGGCAGTAGCTATCACCCACGTGGCTCAGTGGTAACGAATTTGCCTGCCGTGCTGGAAATGCAGGAGATGCGGGTGTGATCCCCAGGTTGGGAAGAACCCCTGGAGGAGGAAATGTCTCTGGTCTTCTTGCCTGGAGAATCCCATGGAGAGAGCCTGGCGGGCTACAGTCCATGGCGTCACAAAGAGTTAGACACGACTGAGCACGCATGCACGCATCAAAGTTTAAAATGTTCATGCTTTCAATCTGGGAATTCAGTATTTAGATATGTATCCTAGAGAAACATATGGATACCAAGACAAATGTACATACAGGTTCGCTACAGTATTACTCATAAAAGTCAGTATTACAAATAACATTGTAAATCAACTATGCTTCAATAAAAAAGGGAGACTAAAAAAATAACCAAATGTCCATCTAGAAAAACGTAACAAATAAATCATGGTTATCTCCAAACTACAAAGTACTATGCAAACAGCCACAAAGCATAAGGTAAATACGCATATAGTAACATTGAAAGATACTCTGTTTCATGACCAAAAAGTAAAGGTGCAAGATAAGTACAGTATGACTTAGGTGGGAAAAAAATTTTGCATACCTATATATATATATGTAAATCAGTGTACAGAAAATAATGAAAAAGGATACTCACAGAAGTGTTCACAGGTGCTATCTCTAAGTAGGGGAATGGAAAGGGGGTCAGTGCAGGGAAAGAAAGCTTCCATTTTTCACATTTTTCATTCTACTTATGCACTGTTGGTATTTTTTATGACGACAGTCTATTTGCGTATTACTTATATAACCAAACACACACACATGCGGAATGACAAGTACAATTACTGCTGTATGGTAGTGGTGGTGGTGCTCAGCTGCTCAGTCGTATCCGACTCTTTGTGACCTTAGAGACTGTAGCCTGTTGTCCATGGATTTTTCCAGGCAAGAATACTGGAGTGGGTTGCCATTCCTCCTCCAGGGGATCTTCCCAATCCAGGGATCGAATCTGCATCTCTTGCATCTTCTGCATTGGCAGGTGGATTTTTTACCACGGAGCCATCAGGGAAGCTCATGTCATTCGGTGGAGGTCAGTGCAAAACCTGACGGGACTCTGGCGCTGGGAAAGCCGAGCTCTGATCCAGCCACTCCTACCATCAAAGGGGGCTGTGGCCTGAGGTCCAGTAACCAGGTTCTCCTCTCTCCACCTCCTCATCTACCATACAGACAGAATGCAGTGGACACCAGCCTTTCCAGGTTGACGTGAGGATAGAAGGCCCTCTGATACCCCTGTGCCTCTGTTCCTGCTGGTCACACTGCCTGGCGTGCCTTTCCCTGTTCTTTTCGACCTAACTAAAATCAAAATCAGCTCAAATACCACTTCTGCTGTGAAGCTCTCAATAAGCTCCAACTATTCACTGCTTCTTCCTCTTGTATTTCTTTTAAAGTATACTTTGTTCTACCATGTATTTACAGTCAGTCTCCCTAGTAATTTTGTTTGTCCATTTGTTTTTAAACCGTTTATTTTATATTGGAGTGGAATACCAGACCACCTGACCTGCCTCTTGAGAAACCTGTATGCAGGTCAGGAAGCAACAGTTAGAACTGGACATGAAACAACAGACTGGTTCCAAATAGGAAAAGGAGTACGTCAAGGCTGTATATTGTCACCCTGCTTATTTAACTTATATGCAGAGAAGGTGATGGCACCCCACTCCAGTACTCTTGCCTGGAAAATCCCATGGACGGAGGAGCCTGGTAGGCTGCTGTCTGTGGGGTCACACAGAGTCGGACAAAACTGAAGTGACTTAGCAGCAGCAGCAGCAGCAGCAGCAGAGTACATCATGAGAAACGCTGGGCTGGAAGAAGCACAAGCTGGAATCAAGATTGCTGGGAGAAATATCAATAACCTCAGATATGCAGATGACACCACCCTTATGGCAGAAAGTGAAGAGGAACTAAAAAGCCTCTTGATGAATGTGAAAGTGGAGAGTGAAAAAGTTGGCTTAAAGCTCAACATTCAGAAAACGAAGATCATGGCATCTGGTCCCATCACTTCATGGGAAATAGATAGGGAAAGAGTGGAAACAGTGTCAGACTTTATTTTTCTGGGCTCCAAAATCATTGCAGATGGTGATTGCAGCCATGAAATTAAAAGACACTCCTTGGAAGGAAAGTTATGACCAACCTAGATAGCATATTCAAAAGCAGAGATATTACTTTGCCAACAAAGGTCTGTCTAGTCAAGGCTATGGTTTTTCCTGTGGTCATGTATGGATATGAGAGTTGAACTGTGAAGAAAGCTGAGTGCCAAAGAATTGATGCTTTTGAACTGTGGTGTTGGAGAAGACTCTTGAGAGTCCCTTGGACTGCAAGGAGATCCAACCAGTTCATCCTAAAGGAGACCAGTCCTGGGTGTTCATTGGAAGGACTGATGCTGAGGCTGAAACTCCAATCCTTTGGCCACCTCATGAGAAGAGCTGACTCATTGGAAAAGACTCTGATGCTGGGAGGGACTGGGGCAGGAGGAGAAGGGGACAACAGAGGATGAGATGGCTGGATGGCATCACCGACTCGATGCACATGAATTTGGGTGAACTCTGGGAGTTGGTGATGGACAGGGAGGCCTGGCGTGCTGCGATTCATGGGGTTGCAGAGTCGGACACGATTGAGCGACTGAACTGAACTGAACTGATAGCCAATTAACAATGTTGTAACAGATTCAAGGGGACAGCAAAGGGACTCAGCCATATATACACATGAATCCATTCTCCCCAATCTCTCCTCCCATTCAGGCTGCCACATAACATTGAGCAGAGTTCTTTGTCCCCTAGTAACCTTTAAACTTGAGTGCAAAGACTGTACTATTCAACTCCTCATTGCCTAGGGACAATATTAAGATTCATTAAAAGTGTATGTCTTGGAAGGGAGGAAGGGAGAGAAAGAGAGATTTAGGACATTAAAATCTGTATAAATACGAAAATCTACTTAGGATTCAAAACCGATTGAAAGCTATCAGAGTCTTCATAACAGCACTTCCTAGTGCACTGAGGAGCAATCAGATAACCATCAGTTCATGAGCACTTACTACACACCGGACACTGAGCTAAACCCTTGCCATTATTCTCATTTATTTCTCACAACAACCCTGTGGAGGAGGTACTATTTCTTTATACAGATGAGACACCTGGGGCTAAGAAAGAAGACCTGATTTGCTGAAGGTCATGTGGGAGTCACACCCATATCTGTCTAACCCCAAAGCCTTTGACATTTTCTCGGTAGTAAAGCTATCGCTAGTGGCAGCCATGGTTAGTTTTCTAGGGGCCTGGAAGAGAAATGCAAAAAAGAGTAAACAGATCCTAGGGTGGCATCTGGGAACCTGGCTTTTGAAACAGTTCCTAGGAGATAAGGTTTGCTTTACCCATCTGGGGCACTGAACATCTGCTTTCCGTCTGTGAGTCTGCAATTTTAGTAGTTGTTGCTGGCAGAGAATGCCATGGTCTGTCTTCAATAAATATCCTGGTCTCAGTCTCAAATGGGCTTCCCTAATAGAAACAGGGCACACGCGATGAGGTATTGCATTGCTGGAAGAAGGAGCCTGTCTGCTGACCCCTCCCAGGGGGCGGGAGAAAACACAGGAAGCCTGTTTGTGAATGTCTCCAAACTGCCTGATGTGTCTTTTCCCCTTGCTGATCCTACTGTGTACCCGAGTACCACTGATTCTGAGTCCCGAGAGAACTTCTAGTGATTTCCCAAACATGTGAGTCATCCTGGGACTCCCGACCCAAAGCACAGAAACCAAAGCAGACAAAACACACAAAGAGCAAAACAAAAACCAGCAACAAAGCATCTCAGAGGAGAAGGGGCAAAAAACAGCAAAACGAGCCTTACTTCTCTGGGTTGTCTGGAAACTTGATCCGCAACTCTTGGTTTTTGTATGACCTTTTCTCAAATGTCAGGATCATTTTCTTCACTGAGCTTTCATCCAATGGTTCTTCCTGGTGTAAAGAGACAACAATTCAGTCCAAAGGGATTGTTTCTTATTCACTAATCACTACTTCCTTCCCATGGCTTTTACTATGCCACTCTGCCACTCACCTTTCTGGATTAAGTGTACAATACACACATACTCCCCTCCACCCCCTATTAGAATGAGGGTTAAGAGTCTACATCATGTGCTACTTAGTATCATTACCCTGTGTGTCTCACATTTAGCCCAGGAAGTTCAGCTTAAGGTGTTAAAGATTCACTCATTCAACAAATACTTGAGTATACTGTATGGCATTGGAGTAAGCAACAGTAGTAAATGAATATTATATAATATTTATCTCGTCCTTCTCTTCTTTCATACAGATAAGATAACCTTCAGAGTTTTAAAAGAACTTGTTCAAGGTCAAACCCTGAGTCAGTGACAGTGGCCCTCAATCTTCTCCCCACACCAGGGGTCAGGAAATTGTGGTCCACATGTCAAATTCAACTTAGAGCCTATTTTTGTATGCCCGCCCGCAACGTGGGAGACCTGGGTTCAATCCCTGGGTTGGGAAGATCCCCTGGAGGAGGAAATGGCAGCCCCCTCCAGTATTCTTGCCTGGAGAATCCCCATGGAAAGAGGAGCCTGATGGGCTATAGTTCACTGTGTCACAAAGAGTCAGTCATGACTGAGTGACTAAGCACACACACACACACACACAAGATAAGAATGGTTATTAAGCAGCAACAGTCACTGCTTTGTGTTTCTTATACATTACATTTCTTATACATTACTGTATCTAGCCCATCCTAGCTGCTGAGAAGGGAATCAAACAGGGACCTGGAATCCTGATACAGCAACAAGAATTTAGTAATCTCGCTCAGAGTAAGCATAAAAAACACCCCAGCAGGCCACATCGTTTTCTCACTTCTCATATACTGGAATAATACCTACAAAGGTAAATAAAATGAGTTTTTGAAAACAGAATCATTTCCTCCAAAAAAAAAAAAATCTACACTAAAATTTCAGAAATGCTTTTTCTTCAGTTTATTTCCCAGTTTAATCTGCTGCAGTTCACTCTGCCTCTCCAACACTCTCCCAACTCCTAGCTTCACAGCTTGATAGTCCCTGACCATAACTCACACCGAATGCCATTAAGAGAACCAGAAATAGATCCTTTTGGAAAGCACTGAATCATCTCATAATTCTTTTAAGTTCCCAAAAATGTTAGCTATTATTTTATTAAATTTAGATTCTGACATATTGAGTTTTAAATGGGAGATACCTGTAACATTCATTTGTGCATGACACATTTCTTAGATTTTTAATCAATGACTCCTGGACCCAGAGGGACTCTGTTGGAACCACCCACAACCTGCTTCCCAGTGTCTATGGCTTTACAGAGAAGTTCCCTGACTTGGTAAAAACTGAAGTCAGTGCTCTGGCCCAGTCAGGACTCAGAGCTGTAGCTTCACTACTTACTACTCACGTAGCAATGTCACTTTGCTGAATGTATTATCTTCAAACCCTCACCAAGTCTCATTGATTCTACCTCATATGTGAGTCCATCCACTTGCATTTTGAATAAAATTCCATATTGTTCACACGACCTATATAAGGATGGTCTGGCAGGATCTGGCCCAGTAATCTCCCCAACCCCCAATCCCCATTGGTGGCCCGTGTCCACTTGTTCACTGTTGACTCTCCAGCACCCAGGACAGGGCCTGGCATACAGGAGGCATCCAGTGAAGATCTGCTGAAGGAAGGAAGGAAGGTAAGCAGAGAGGGGAAAACTATCACCTTTATCTTTCAAGGTCATAGAGATGACCTAAAGACATGAAGCACATAAATCTGTTTCATAAACTACATGACACTATACTAATGTAAGCTATTATTGTAACTCGTTGTAGCTTGGTTAGTCGCTAAGTCATGTCTGACTCTTTTGTGACCCCATGGACTGTAGCCCGCCAGGTTCCTCTATCCCTGGGATTTCCCAAGCAAGAATACTGGAGTGGGTTGCCATTTCCATCTCCAGGGGATCTTCTTGACCCAGGGATCAAACCTGTGTCACCTGCTTTGCAGGTGAATTCTTTATCAGTGAGAGACCTGGGAGGCCCTTATTGTAACACTTAGCATGAGTGTTAATGTACCCAACTTATCACTGGGATTTAACTAAAAAATAATTTAAATTTCTAGGAAAGGGTTAAATCACTTTTAAGCAACTTCAATACCCACGGCTCTTCTTTCCCTTAGCTAACATCCTGCCCACCCTGTAGAAGAAAACTTTATTAGTGTTAATAATACAGCTCTCACAGGATTCCCAAAGTCTTAGCCTCTCCAGGGTTTGGCCTTCCCTCCTTTAATCTGTCTCCAACACTGGGGGAAAACTGAATTATCAGTCTTAGTCATCGGCCACAGCAGTATCTCCAATAGCTCAATGTCAGAAACCAGAGGGAGATTTCAGAAAGATGAATGCTGGTGATGTAGCACAAAAAGGACAATCATATTTTACAAGTTCACGTGACTTTACAGGGGTAAACATCACTTGTTTTTCATCAGATGGGACTTTGGTGGCAGAGAGAAAATAACTCCTGGACTTGTAGCCCTCCATGTGTCATTTTTACAAAGCGATCTCTCTTTCCCTGTCCCTTCCCGGAAGGGCTGGTCCCACACTGCATTTCTGTCTCCCAGGCTAGAAACCATTTACCCATGACAGCTACTAGCCTAATCCCCCAGTACCAGCAGTGCCCGACACGGGAATTATACCTGCCAATTAACTGCTGCTGCAGGGCTAACAGATTGAGCAGAAGCTAGTGAGGAGGGAGGGCGAGAGGGAAAATGTGCTACACACACTGTTTGTCTAAGGCTGGCAGGACTGCTGTCCTCAGAGAGGAGATTCAGGACTGTCTCCCACCACAGATTTCCAAAGTGTCACCACCTTTTAGGGGCAGACCCCTAAATTAGCACTGGTAGAAATCCTAATGAGGAGAGGGCTACTGTCATAACACAGTAAGGACCTTTTTCAGAATATGAATCAATTTTTTTTTTCCTTCTCAGATTCACACTCCAGCTTCATTTTTTAAAATCCAAACTTAGCATCATGTCTTTGAGGGAACCAAAAAACAGCTGGCTCTTAAGAATCTATTTCCATAATTCATATTGAACAAAATGCCAGGGTGAAATAATATACAAGTTAACACTTCAAGATTTCAAAAGACACAAAGGCAAGGTCATTTGATTTTTAATCGCTGATATTTTACCTCTATTCTTTTCAGCTTCATTCATTTATTCATTCAATAAATATTGGTTAAGGGCTTACACCAAGAGCTAGGCATTGCTTGGAATGCTAGAGATACAGCTGTGAACAAAACCCAGCCCGTCCCCATTTTCAGAGGAGATTGGGGAGAGGACAACAAATGAGTAAAATAACAAATAGGAAGACAGTATGTAAAATAAAGTGGTAAGAGAGTAAGAGAATGATTACTCTCAAGAGGGCACAGAAGGGAGAAGGTTCAGAGGCAGCAGTGAGTGCAAAGGCCCGGAGGCCACCTGAGGAACAGCAGATAGAAAGGCTTGGCCAGCTCTTTCCCTAAACAGCATTTTTTCAATCACATATAAACACCCAATCCCTTACCTCCTCCTGTAATTTCTTCAACTTTGTTGCTTTGGTAAGGCTGTTTTAACTGCCTGAAAGGCCCTTCTTCCACTCGTTTGATAAAATTCTATTCCTCTTTCAAAGACTATTGACTGTGCTTAAAAATGAGTGCCATCTATGTGCCCTCAGTATGGGCTAGGAAACCACCGTGATCCTCCTCGGTCCATACCAACAGCCCCACAGTTCAGTGCTTGGGCCTCAGTTATAATATATAATCCAGAATAATTTAAAAACTCTATCTGTAATGTTCTTCACACTTTGCAAAATGCCTTCCAAACTCCACTTAACCTTCATACCAACACTGTGAAACCAAATATTCTTAACCCCATTTTACAGATTAAGCTGGGAAGCTCAGAGAAACTAAGCATTTAATCCCAAATCACCCTCTACAGACACTGCATCAAGGCTGAGCATCTCAGCCCCCAGCCCATCTCTGCCACCTTACCTCTTCCTCTTCCTCCTCACCCTCTCTGTCGATAATTTGAAGCAGCCGTTTTTTGTCATCATCTGCTTCTTCCACCACAGTCATCTCCTCCTCCCGATAGCGGCCACGCTCTCGAGTACCAGCTTGTCTCCGACGCATCTTCAGCTCTTCCTCTTCGTCATCCCGGGGACGTTTTGTGCCCCTGTTGGGCTAAGAAAGACAAAAAAGAAACACAGGATTTTAGAGCTGGAAAATATGTAGAAGGGAGTACACACCAAATATTCCAAAAGTGTTCAAAAATTCCACAACCGAAAAGCACCATAGCACACAATTTCTACCACAAAATGAAGTAAAGCTCTAAGTCATTATTTTTCAAGCCCTTAGTAATTCTATACATACAGGGTTACAGTCACCTACAAGATGCTGCTGCTGCTAAGTCGCTTCAGTCATGTTCGACTCTGTGTAACCCCATAGACGGAAGCCCACCAGGCTTCCCCGTCCTTGGGATTCTCCAGGCAAGAACACTGGAGTAGGTTGCCATTTCCTTCTCCAACGCATGAAAGTGAAAAGTGAAAGTGAAGTCACTCAGTCATGTCTGACTCTTAGCGACCCCATGGACTGCAGCCCACCAGGCTCCTCCGTCCATGGGATTTTCCAGGCAAGAGTACTGGAGTGGGGTGCCATTGCCTTCTCCGACCTACAAGATAGTTGGCTTTTATTTGTTAAAGAATTTTTTCAAGACACAAACGTCAGCCCTTCACAAAAGTTCTCGTTTATACAGAAACCACAGGGAACAAAGTCACTTTGAGGATTAGGATTCAGTCGCCAACATCAATCCCTTAGCACATGGTTTTAATTCAGGTCTGAGACAGATTATAGTCACTCACAAGCAGCTCAAACGAAGAATACTACATATATAACTTCCAAGGGTCCACAACACTTTAAATTCCTACTTTACAGGCAAGTATAGTAAGGCCAAAGGTCAATGATTACCCACGGTCACAAAACAGCAGTTTTTACAACTGCTTGACATTCAATCGGAATAAAACAGGGCACTTCGGAAATGGGCTTCAGAACTGAGGGTAATCTTTCTCCTCAGCACTCTACAGCCCTGCAGTAGACACCCAACAGCCCGATGCCTCCATTCAGCTCCAAGTGCTACTGTACAACTTCAGGCACCTCATTTAATGTCTCTAAGCTTTAGTTTTCTCATCTGAAAATGGAGATTACAACCCTTTTCTCCCTGTGTAGTTAAAAAAAAAAATGTTTGTGTATCTGAACCATTTTTTTCAGCTTTATTGAGATATAACTGACATTATGTCAGTTAATATAAACTGACATTAAAAACTTAATCACTGTGCAAGTTTAAAGTGTACAAAGTGTACACATGACAACATGATGTGATTCACACACATATTGTGAATAATACCACAATAAGGTGAGTTAACAACTGTATCACCTCACATAATTACATTTTCCCCCCACCCCCGATGGCAAGGACATTTAAGATCTTAGTAACTTTCAAGTACTAATACAGTATTATTAACTATAATCACTCTGTTATACATTAGATTCCCAGAACTTATTTATCTCATAACTGGAAGTTTGTACCAAATGGCTGCAAACATTAGTGAAAGAATTCTAAATTATTCATATAACAGTACTAGACAAATTAAAATTATTTTTATTGTTTAGTTTCTAAGTCATGTAAGACTCTCTTGAGACCCCATGGACTGTAGCCTGCCAGGCTCCTCTGTCCAGGGGACTTCCCAGGCAAGAATACTGGACCGGGTTGCCATTTCCTTCTCCCGGAGATCTTCCCAACCCAGGGATCGAACCCACGTCTCCTGCTTAGCAGGTGGATTCTTTACCACTGAGCCACCTGGGAAGCATATAAAATTATTTCTGTGAGTTAATTCATCAAATGATTGTGTCTTCCCCAACACAAAACACTTAAGAGTGTTAGACTCTTCAATGAGCTTTTCTTTATCTGTGATACTAACTGCACACACCAAAAGTGTGCTGGGTGCAATGTGGTATGTTATTAGCAAAGTGAGGAAAACGCTGCATTCACTGCCATCCTGCTAAGTTGTTTGGTGATAACAGACAAATTTCTCTTCTACATGTTACACATCTCCTCTTGTGACTTATAAGCCACACTGTTACTGAACTCCTCCACCCCAGTGGTGCAAAGTCTTTCCCCTCTATACTCAAGTACCCTGCTGGGCCCACATACCAGGTGCTTCAGTAAGTCTCAGCATACGACACAGCTTAGAAAACTCACATTAGACAATTTGGTTTGTGGGATACCACCTGCTATTTTTCGCTCTGCTCCTGAGTCTCCCTGGGATAGATTATAATTTCATATGATCACACTCTATTTCCATAAATATAAAAATTACCAAAATTGCTGCCATTATTACCTGTCGACATTTTAAAAAGGAGAAGAAAAAGGAAATCAACATGGCAGTAACCACAGAGCACAAGGAAAAGGAGGTGGTGGTTTTCATGTGAGAAGGAGAAGGAGGTAGTTAGCTCTGAAAGGAGGGCAGGCTCTAAACTGGAAATCTGCAGCTCCCCAGCAGGTAAGGAACTTCAGCCCTCCCGGGAGCACTAATTCTTTCGGGCTCATAAAATAAGCCCTGCTGTGGTTCTGATTAGCGTGAGCCTATTGCAGCAGCCAAGTCAAAGCATGAACTCCATAGTTCTCCACGGAGAGGAGATTTCTGGATTGTTTATCTCAGAGCAGAGAGCAAAGGCAGCGGACCACAGTTAAAGGGGAAAGCTAAATCCAGCCACAGTTAAAAAATGCAAAAAAAAGAATACTTGCAATGGCTCTTTTGCACATCTTCTAATCCACTTCTGTGAAACAAACGTTTCAGAGGTCAGGGAGGAGTTTCATTTTTACCACTGATAATAATAATTTCCAGTGAAATAGCACTTTCCTTCTGCAGAGCTTAAAGCGCTCCTTTTCATCTTCACCCCATCTCTGGGGACGAGAAGTAATTAACAGTTCCATTTTATAAGCAGGGAGACAGGATGCCTGAGATCCTTTAATAAACTCTTGTAACAACAACCTGGCGCCTTCTAAAAGTTGAAACTGATCTCTGGCTAGTTTGCCAATTTCCATGATTCCAGAACCCTGATTGAGACAGATTTGAGGGACTTTCAGGCGAGAACAAATACCCATGAACCTAAGTCATACAAGACCTCGGCCAAGTTAAAATAGTATTTGCTAGGCCATTCATTCAACAAATAACTTATTAAAGAACTCCAAAGCTTGAAGGATCCTCGAGTCATCAGCCTGGCCTAGTACCGGTCCCAGGCTTCCATTAGGGTAATGTCTAAATGGGGACCTGGGATAGACTGTGAGAATGGATTTTAGAGACAAGAATAGCTTTGCTAATCTTCATGAAGAGTTTTAAGCACATTCCTGAGAGGGCAACCTTTAGGTTTACCCACTGCGTCTCCAATTTCCTTCCTGTTCACACAGGGTATTCAGCTTTACCTCCTCTCATGGAGGACAACTCTATGACAGAACAGACACAGGAAAACCCACCGGGATAGTTCAACATGGCTCCTTCACCAACATACCAGCTTCCCATCCCACTCTCCAACAGATGGATAAGTTGTTCAAAGGCCTGGATATGTTTTATTTCAGCACTTTTCTCTCCCAAGGCAAAATTTTAAGAACTTCTGTCCTTCATTTCTCTTCTCAACTCTCAATTCTCTCTTTTTCAGATACTGATAACCCTCTAAATAGAGAAATTTCTATTCATTTCTGAAATCTGACCACTCTAAGTAATAAAGGTTAAAAATTCATTTTAACAAATATATAATAAACGCCAACTCCATGTAAGGCACTGTGCTGGGGACTAGCAACACATGTGAAAATAAGACAAACACTGCTTTGCTCTCAAGGGGCTTAAAAGTCTAGGCCACAGCAGTCGGTCAAAATACACTGTAAGCCAAAGACGTAATTTAAAATTTTTTAGCTGCCAAATTTTAAAAAGTAAAAAGAAATACACAAAATTAATTTTAATATATTTTATCTAATCCAATATATCTAAAATATTATCATTTCAACATGCAATGAACATAAAAAATTACTCATGATGTATTTCACTTTTTTTTGTAAGTACTAAGTCTTTGGAATTTGGTGGATGTATTTGACACTCGTGATGCAGCTCAAACAGACCTGGCCCCATTTCAGTGCCCAACAGACATATGCAGCTAGTGGCTACCTTACTGACATCCCAGGTCTAAGGAATTTTCATCTGAGGGGTTCCTGTTCCCTGATAATGTCAAAATAAAATTGGGTTTCTGACAATGAAATAGGCACTCATATTTATGAAATATGAAAGATCACCCATTAAAACCTATGAAGCTAACAACACCCTGACCCAGAAATAAACTTCTAGATTATATTTACCCATATTCACCACTGAGGGAGTGCTCAGTTGCATAAAACAAAGCAAGAATATGCAGGCAGAGAAGAACCAAGGAGCTGTCAAACTGATTTCACTACGGAAGAGCCAACGGGCTCTGGATCCAGAAGGGAAACAGAGCACTCACAGCCTGTCAGAGAGAGGTCAGCAGCTCAGGCCTGAGGTCTCCTTGTGTCTCACACAACCAGTCCCAAGAAGATCAAGCCATTCTTACCAGTCACCTTTGGAGATTAATTTGGGTATCTGAAAGGTGTTTGGAATCCCTCAAGATGAAGGAATGACAAAAGAAACTGTTCTTAATAAAGTCATTTCTCGGCTGCTGCTGCCCACAGCAAAAAAAATGATTAACTTCTAACTTCTGATGTACTAGAACATCAGCCTTTGAGGATTTTTACAGTCTTCTATAATTCCCTGCTTACTCCCAATAGGTGGTGAGTGGAATAAATGCTCACTAAGCGTTTGCCACCAGCCAACTACAGGATACAGCTGGTATCCTTTCTAGGCTACACAAAGGGTTCCCACATGCTCAAAGCCAATAGGAAGCTCCAAGAATACCTATTACATATATGTATATATATATATATATGCATATATAAATATATATTTTTAACTTTCCAAAAATCTTAAAAGCCTTGTGTGTTTGTGTATGATGGATGAGAAATATATATACCCATCTGACTAGAAATAAAAATCAAGACATCTTCATGAAAGCTTTGAAAGCATTAAAAAATTAAATAAGCAATCTGCTTAGAATACTCCCTGCATACCCAGACAATATCCAACCTAAAGCTTTAGGTTTCATTTTTCCCCCTCTCTCTTTCTCTGTCTCTCTCTCTCTTTTTAATTAAAAAGCAATGAGAAGCTGTAGCTATAATGAGGGGCTGTGGGAAAATGCAGTTATATTGGGCTCAAAGTAATGTACCATAGGAAGAGGCTACCTCACCAGAACGAATCCTAAATTAAAACTCCACTATGAAACCAACTCCATTTCCTCTGAGCATGCAATCTATATTATCGCATTTATGGTCTGTCTCGACCTCAATTAGACTTGGGGATGGGGGGGGAGAAAGGGGACTTCTATAATAAGCAATAATGGTATCATTATGATAAATTATGAAAACACACAGTGCAATTATTAATGTGAAGAGCACATTTGTACTAGGATATAATGTAGATGCGCATTTGTAGGGGGAACATCTAAATGTAGCTCAATATTCCGAGTTACCTGGCTAAGAAATGGAGTAATTTTCACAAAATGTACTTTGTTGTTAATGGCAGAAAAAATATGTTCAATTTTATTAAGGAAATGGAAAACTCAAAAGGAAATCTGTTAACTTTATAATAAACCAGGAATTCTTCACCTAGCACCAAGCAGGTCACATATCTTCAGAATATGGGCCTTCCAAGTGGGGGCACAAAGGGCCGTTTCCTAAATATCAAACAGTAGGAAAGACTCAGAAATCTGAGCTGAAAGAGATAATCTAGTTTCTCCCGCTTTTTATAGAAATAGGGACATCTGAGCTCAGTGTGTTTAAGCACCTTGTCTGTGGTAGGTAATAACATAAGGCTTCTAATTCCCAATATAGTTCGTTTCCTCCTTTGCCATACTAATCAGTCATTCCTAACCTGTGTGCAGTGGTGATATCCTGTTTGGAGAAGGAATTTTGGAGTCAGATTTTCCTAAATTCAGATCCTGGTCCCTTTACTTAGCAGCCCTGGAAAGTAACTTACTCATTCCAGGTTTGTGTTTTTTCAATCTACAAACTAGGAACGACAACCGCTTTCACACAGACATTTGTGTATAGATGTATGTATACAGATAAAGGCCAGTCTTTCTAAAGTGCTAATCACAGTTTAGCCCGCAGAAGACAATACATGTGTCTCTCTTGGACACACCTGACTCAAAATCAAAAAAATTCAAGGTTGGAAAGGGTATTGACCATTATCAATTTTTAAAATAAGGATCCCAAAATTCAAGGTTGGAAAGGGTATTGACCATTATCAGTTTTTAAAATAAGGATCCCATTTTTTTAATTTAAATTTATTTATTTTAATTGGAGGCTAATTACTTTACAATATTATATTGGTTTTGCCATACATCAACATGAATCCGCCACGGGTGTACACGTGTTCCCCATCCTGAACCCCCCTCCCACTTCCCTCCCCGAACCATCCCTCTGGGTCATCCCAGTGCACCAGCCCCAAGCATCCTGTATCATGCATTGAACCAGGACTGGGGATTCGTTTCTTATATGATATTATACATATTTTAATGCCATTCTCCCAAATCATCCCCCCCTCCCTCTCCCACAGAGTCCAAAAGACTGTTCTATACATCGGTGTCTCTTTTGCTATCTCGCATACAGGGTTATCATTACCATCTTTCTAAATTCCATATATATGCGTTAGTATACTGTACTGGATCCCATTTTTAATGTCAACATATTTGACAGACCCCATACCCAGCTGCATTTTTTAGTATCCAATGAGTGAGAAAATGCACAATGACAACAGATAGTTTCTACGTATCTGGTAATACTTTTCCACTGAATTTGTGTTTTTAACTCCCACATTTCTGAGAGAGAGAAGAGCAGAGCTGACAGAAATAGAGAGAGAGTGATCAATTTTCAGAGAGATTTTGAGAGACTGAGATTCATTCTACAGAAAATGCTTGTATACATATGGATTCGAAACCTTGTGGAATAATTCTGAGCGCTAGAGACAATCCAGACTTCAGGAACTCTTCATCTAACTGGATTATCTTTCTGAGGTGTGAAGACCCTTTAAAACATTGTGGTATAGGCTGGGGCTTTCCTAACACTTTTGGTGACCAGAAACTTAACCTTCTCCCTAAACTGCACCCCCTCCATCTCCGGATCACTCAGAGAGTTCATTCAATTAAGGAGAAACCTTTCAACTTATAATTTTCTTCCCCAGTCCATAATCTTTCTCCTTAAAGCAATATAAAATTGGTTTAGTCTCACTCTCACATTAAAAAAAAAAAAAACTTTAGATTTTAAGACAGTAATCCTATTTCATTCTGCCTCTCCCACTGCCTTTTCTTTTCAAAATAAACACTTTCAATATGAAAGGGGAAGAGTATATGCAACAGGTATGGGAGGCATATACATAATTAAATTCCTTCCTACCTTTATTTTGGGATTTCATCATTTTAAAGCTTTCCCATACCTCTTCAGATATTAGACATATGGAATGCCACAAACCCAAGATTGTGGACGGATTGCTCTAACCAGTTCGAAGTGCTCAGAAATCATCTGCTGTTAACCTCGCCTGATTACATTTTGTCAGAATAAAAAGGAGTTTTCCAAACATTCATTTTGACCAGATGGTAGTGAGTGGCCTGACCCAGAAGTTACAGATGAGCTGCGGTAATGAGTTTTCCCTTGCCTTTGCTGGCTGCACATTCACTGGTGACATTTTACAACTAGGGCTTCTGGCTCAATCAATATTTGCAGGCATGAAACCTGCCAAAGTTAACATCAGGGCTCCCTTGCAAATTTGCTTGAGGCACCAGAACTGAAAAAGCTCACAATCTCTAATGCCGCAAGTATCATCAGCCAGAGTTCATAATTAGGGATCAAAGTCATCCGAGACAGAAAATTCTACCCACTCAAAGGGTTGTTGTGATGATTAAAACATCTTACAAAGGGGCTTTGTGTAAACCATAAAGCACTATTATCAACATAAGGGATTATCATAATCACATTTTTAAGAAATATCTCAGTGGCAATTCCAGATATTCACATATAATTATATATTATGCCTTTGCAAGAATCATGGCAATATGCCACCTTTTCTTCTGAAGAAAAACCAGGTACCAAAAACTCCTCAAAATCTCAAAGCAAAGTCAATGCAAATATTAAACAGTACCCTCATTTATTTAACTCCCAATTTAAAAGATTACAGATACTAAGAGCACAGTAATTGCTCGAGAATGTAGGTTTTACCAATGTCCACAAGGGGTGGGGGTGGGGGGAAAATCAATGTATCAGAAAGAAACATCACCAAAGTTCTCACATATGATCTGGAATCTGATTGGCTGACAAGCAACATGGATGTGATTTATGATTTAAATCACCAGTCATGAAGACCCTACTTAACAATTTTTCCTACCAAAAGAATTTTTACTCTTTGTTAAAGCCTGAATATATGTTCATCTCGCTTCCAAAGAGTGTGCATAATTCCTTTTTTGGAAGTACAAACTACTCTTTAGCGTTTGTGATTTACTTTGACATCTTCTCTGATTAATTCTGCAGTTGCATCAGAAAGCCGAATGTTGATTTGGTTTCTTTATTTATCAAGCCTAACAGAGGCAGATACTTGTAAAATCATTGTAAGGTAAACCACCTCCATTTTAACAGACAATATGAATGTTTTGTTAGCTACACCAGAACCATGATCATTCATTCATTCACTCAGAAAGTATTTACTGAGCTAATAAAACCTGAATATCACTCTATTAGGTGCTGGCGGGAATATCAGATATCAAACCAAGAACCACCACCATAGTAGAACTGCACTGATCTAAAAGAAGCAACAGAGTACAATGCAGAGAGGAGACCAATAATCCAAAAAATCTGGGTGCTAGTGAATCACTTAAAAGTCACATGACTTTAGATTAGTCATTGAACCTACTAGCCCTGCATTTATAAAAATGCTCTGCCCTTGCTCTGTTACCTCACGGGATTGTCTTTAATCAGGCAAGGGAGAGTAAGAGTAAGTAAAATAAAGATACAGCACTTTGAAAAGAAAACAGAGCCTAGGATTCAATTTCTTTTAATGACAGCTAACCGCAAAGTCCTACATATACAACAGACTTTTACAATTACTTTTGACGCAGAATATAATCACAATTATATTTCTCTGTCTGCCCACGTGAGTGACTTTGTGAAAGGTTTTGTTGAGATAAAGATACTCTGTAGTATTGTAAACCCTTAGCCTTAGTCAGGAGTAACAGTATCAAGGGACTACAACCAGTTGGGCGTGACTTGTTCTGCAGGATTCCCTGCTAGCTTCTCCTTCCCCCTCCCCCAATTGTGTGCATAACCGTACCATTTTGCCAAATTTATTCCAGATCTTTTTTTTAAGCATAAAATATTATACAATTAAAGTGTCCTATGTACCCTTCTCTAATCCCATGTCACTGTGTACCTCTCCTTAATCCGGGTTCTTTATCCCCCTTCTTAGAAGTGATCACTATCCTAAACTAGGTGAGTGGTAGTACAGACAGGTAGAATCCTAACTGGCTGAACAGAAAGAGTATGAGCAGGCTCAAGTCCTCTGTTTAACTTCAAAATAGTAAATACATAAAGTCCCTGCCAGGGGATATATGACTTCAGAGCTGACAGTTTTAGCAAACATCTTTTTCAACAGGATGGCCAACTTAAATTTTTTAAAAACTGAATGCACATTAAGGGTGCACTATTAGAAGTAAATATCCAATTTGGCTACAGTCCCATAGAACAGAGTTAGCCACCACATTTTAAAAGAGGCACTGTAATCTCAATATTGCATAAGCAGGGTAACACAGGGTCTGAACCCTTGCTACAGAAAAACAAACAATAAGGGAGTGAGAGAAGAATCTGGAAGGGACCCAGGAGTCACCTTCAGTTATTCAAATGATGCCTTGGAATGGATACATAGTGCTACCATGAAGAACAGAGCACCCTCCTTTCTCGTTTCATTCCAGCTAGAGAAATCCTACTCAGCCTTAAACCCCAACTCAAAGGTCACCCTCTCTAAAAGTCATCCAAATGCTGCCCAGGAAGACCTCTGAGCTTCCTCAGCACTGTATCATATCATACCTCTATCAGTACACAACATGTGCATTAATAAATCTCCTTCTCCACCACTAAATCAAGGCTAGGTCCTCTAGGGTAGGTGTCCTGAGATCTAACCTTGCTGCTAACACACTCAGCATCCAACAGCATCCAGCTCATAGCAGGTACTTAACCCATGTTGCTAAATCAATGAGAGATGACAAGGGAAGGAGACCTAAACCAATGTACTACTCAAGAATCGTAATTCACTACTGGCAATCCTAAAGGAAATCAATCCTGAATATTCATGGGAAGGACTAATGCTGAAATTGAAGCTCTAATATCTTGGCCACCTGATGAGAAGAGCTGATTCATTAGAAAAGAGCCTGATGCTGGGAAAGATTGAAGGCAGAAGGGGATGACAGAGGATGAGACAGTTGGATGGCATCACTGACTCGATGCACGTTGAGTTTGAGCAAACTCCGGGAGATGGTGAAGGACACGAAAGAGCCTGGCATGCTGCATGCAGTCCATGAGGTCACAGAGAGTCAGACAAGACTGAGCAACTGAATAACAATAATTAGCAAATGTATACAATGTATGCATATTCTCAGAATTACCTGGATCATTAGATAACAGCAACCAGGCAGAATTCGTCTATTCTGTATTTACATCTTTAATCATTTTATGCCCCTCTGGGCCACAGCTTAGCAAATTTTCTCATGGTAGTACCAAGTGGTATTCAGAGGGTAAGAACAGTAAAGTGTCTGTGTAACCTCATAATTTACAGATGAATAAACTATGACTCAAGGAAGTGACAAGACTTGAGCCTGAAGCCATAGATCTGGGTCTGAACTCTAACTCCCACTTTGACAGCAGCAGTATACACAACCCCTCAATCCACTTTCCTTAGTCACAACTTCAGAAACTATTACCTCAAAGGTAGTAATTTGCATCATCTTTCCCTGCTGCCATCATCATTCAACTAACACTAAGATCTCTTCTGTCACTTTCCTGCCCATGCCTCTAGCCAGGAAAGCTCTTTTCTATAGTTGCTCCTTGCCTGTTTGAAAGCTCACTGACCAGAAGAGCTTACTGTCAACTGTCTATATGGAGATTTCTGTAAAACTCCTTCCCCTAGATCATCTGGGCAACCAACACTGAGCCCAGTGGGTACCTACTATGAACATCAGTCCACTCTTAATCTTTAAACATTAAATAACAAATTAATATAGCAACGTTCAGATTATTCATAGTTTTAGACCCAAGGCTCAGATATAAGACTCAAAACTGCGTTCCTCTTTCAAACAGAAAGAGTGGTTGTGATGTGGGGGGAGAGGATATACTAGCAGAAAGACAGATAGGAATGAAAAAGTGAAGATATTTTTAGAAAATGGGGAGAGGGAAATATTCAGAGTATACTAAATGGCCTGAGACTGACTGAGTGAGAACCAGATCATAAGTGAGAAATGTCATGTTATTCATTTACAAAGTCTAACTCTTTCACAACTGCTTATTATTTCCTTAAGGGTTTTGACATGATTTTGATCTCTGGAGTCCAGGACATCAGATATTACCATTATTTCTTTTAAAGCTTAAAATTTATCCACACAAATCTGTTACACAATGGCTGCTGCATTTATTTGAAGGAAGACAGAACTCACGTGAAACTTTACCCTGAGCATCTTGTGAAAGATATTGGCTTAAAACTCAACATTCAAAATAAGATCATGGCATCTGGTCCCATCATTTCATGGCAAATAGATGGGGAAACAATGGAAACAGTGACACATTTTATTTTCTTGGGCTCCATAATCACTGCAGATGGTGAATGCAGCCATGAAATTAAAAGATACTTGCTCCTTAGAAGAAAAGCTATGACCAACCTAGACAGCATACTAAAAAGCAGAGACATTACTTTGCCAACAAAGGTCCATCTAGTAAAAGCTATGGTTTTTCCAGTAGTCACGTATGGATGTGAGAGTTGGAGTATGAAGAAAGCTGAGCGCAGAAGAATTGATGCTTTTGAACTGTGGTGTTGGGGAAGACTCTTGAGAGTCTTGGACTGCAAGGAGATCCAATCAGTCAATCCTCAAGGAAATCAGTCTTGAATATTCATTGGAAGGACTGATGCTGAAGCTCCAATACTTTGGCCACCTGATGAGAAGAACTAACTCACTGCAAAAGATCCTGATGCTGGGAAAGACTGAGGGCAGGAGGAGAAAGGGATGACAGACAATGAGACGGTTGGATAGCATGACCAACTCAATGGACATGAGTTTGAGCAAGCTCTGGGAGTTGGTGATGGACAGGGGGCCTGGCGTGCTGCAGTCCACGGGGTCACAAAGAGTTGGACACGACCGAGCGACTGAACCGGAGAAGGCAATGGCACCCCACTCCAGCACTCTTGCCTGGAAAATCCTATGGACGGAGAAGCCTGGTAGGCTGCAGTCCATGGGGTCGCTAAGAGTCGGATACGACTGAGCGACTTGACTTTCACTTTTCACTTTCATGCATTGGAGAAGGAAATGGCAACCCACTCCAGTGTTCTTGCCTGGAGAATCCCAGGGACGGGGGAGCCTGGTGGGCTGCCGTCTATGGGGTTGCACAGAGTTGGACACAACTGAAGTGACTTAGCAGCAGAGCAGCTGAACTATCTCGTCAAAGAGTATTTTTCAACATTATGAATAACATTTTGAAGTCTGCAAATGTAGCACGATTTTACAATACACTTTCCTGCACTGGAGTGCCAATTTACCTTTCACTCTCGGCTTGAATGAAGTATCTGGTATTATGGCCTCAACACATGCCTGTTGATGAGTCCATCAAAAACAACGAAAAGAGACGGCTTCATGTCTGCTTTTGTCTAGGATGCACTTTATTTTCCTCAACTCAAAGGTTTTACTATTTCTAGAAGCTTTACAGACCACTAAAGTTAGCAAAATACCTCCATTCCCAATAAAGACAAGGATGGTAAGTGAGTTCGAGTCAGAAACATTTCTTATACCCAGAAAACAGAGGGAACCAATGACCGTGTGGAAAACGATCGAACGGAATTCTTCGGTAACCTGGGTGAATGCCTCCTGGGAACCTACAAATTCCCCCTACAAGCTCTATCCCCACCAGCACAATGCTCTCAGAAAGAATATAAAAGTGGCTTCAAGGTGATTTTAAACTAGTAACTGCTCACCTCAAAAACAATTTAGGATACTTAAGTTTCCTAGCAGTACTGTCTAGTAAACTAGATAAGGCAAAATGCATACCTTATTGTGCAGGAAAAAACTCCACCAAGGATCAAGATAATTAAATAATGTTTTATACAGAAAAAAAATTAAATACATGGCAGAATAAAATAACTGTTTTGAACCGTCTCTCTCCTTTTTAAAGTTTTCTTGGAAGCTTGGTAGGCTTTTAGCATTTAAAAAAAAACAACTTAATTGAGCTCCTTTAAAAAAAGTGAAAGTTGCTCAGTCGTATCCAACTCTTTGCAACCCCATGGACTATTTATTCAGTCCATGGAATTCTCCAAGCCAGAATACTGGAGTGGGTAGCCTTTCCCTTTTCCAGGGAATCTTCCCAACCCAGGTCTCCCGCATTACAGGAGGATTCTTTACCAGCTAAGGCACAAGGGAAGCCCAAGAATACTGGAGTGGGTAGCCTATCCCTTCTCCAGTGGATCTTCCCGACCCAGGAATCAAACCGGGGTCTCCGGCGTTGCAGGCGGATTCTTTACCAACTGAGCTATCAGGGAAGTCTTTAAAAAAAGCTTTACCTTAAAACAGTGCAAAGACACTGTTTTTGTTTGTGTGTGTGTGTGTGTTTATTTTTTGCATCATGTAAAGACATCATTACAAGTTATAATAGCTTTATTTTTTTATAAAGGAAAGTAAAGTGAATTTTCATAAAAAGGTTTCCTCTGTGGGTGAATCTCTAGCTGGTTACAATCAACTCAGAGAGAGCTATCAAGGCAAACTACCCATTAGCTGTCAATTTAGAATGACTCCAGGAAGCTAGCCCTGGAGCTCCACTGATATCTTTTCAACAACCTCTTAATCTTGTTTATAACACCTGTGTTAAAGCAGCCTGACATCAATCCTACTCTCTCGTCTCAGACTGAAATTACTTAGAAACTTGAGAATTCCAGTAAACATATCAAAAAAACAGAGAGACACTGGCTGAGAAACCTATACACAAGGGAATTTGGCCCCCTCCTTTAAACAAAGCTGCCTAAGTAAGCCAGGACAGTCCTCAATAGGCCAAGTTGGATATAAACCTTACCAAGAGCTTCTCAAGGAGGCACTGAGGTCAGAGAATCTCGGGGTTTACAGAAACCATAAAGAATTCCTCCTCCAGATCCCTCACCAAGTGATTATCCAAGCTACAGAACAGTGACCATTAACTGTGTGCTTATTATATACCCAGAACTTGACATTTCATTATTTTTTCAATCGTCACACAACCCTGCCAGGTAGGTAAGACCATTCCCCGTTTCTTCAAGTGAGGAAACCAAAGCTTGGGGGGTGGCTTGCATAACAAGCTGCTCAAGGTCAAGGAGCTGGGAAATAGTGGAGACAGGATTCAAGCAGTCAATCTAAGCCCCAAGCTCTCACTCCTGCCAGGGTACCACACTCCTACCATGTGATGGGGAAATTTTCCCACCTTAACTGACTTCTGTGCTTGCTACAGATCTGTGTCCCAAGGCTACTGAAGTGAACTTTTAGCAACTCTACCACCTCCTGTTTCAGAAACCCATGTTTGTCCTCAGCCTGTATAAAATATACAGTACATTCAAAATGCTGCTGCTGCTGCTGCTAAGTCGCTTCAGTCGTGTCTGACTCTGTGCGACCCCATAGACGGCAGCCCACCAGGCTCTCCCGTCCCTGGGATTCTCCAGGCAAGAACAATGGAGTGGGTTGCCACTGCCTTCTCCAATGCATGAAAGTGAAAAGTGAAAGTGAAGTCGCTCAGTCGTGTCCAACTCCTAGCGACCCCATGGACTGCAGCCTACCAGGCTCCTCCATCCATGGGATTTGCCAAAGTAGTCCAATTTATAGAGGGGGAATAGTGCAGGCAGAAGAGAATGGATTCTAGTGGTCAGACACTTAACTTTGTTGTTACTACTGTGTGACCTTGCTTGGGCAAATTGCTACGTGTCATCCTTGAAAAAGCTCCCACAGCAAGGAAGTGCCTAACCCAGAAAAATAATAAATGTTTAAGGGATAAAAAGTCAAATGGAAATGGATGTGCCAGATATAATCAACATGAAATAAATATTAACCTTGCTGTATTGTTTCCTATCTTTTGCCTATAAGGCTGGGTAAAGAGAAAACAGCAATTACAACCCAAAGTCGCATTGGTATAAATCTTTGGATGGAAAAGGTCAGTTTTCATTCCAATCCCAAAGAAAGGCAATGCCAAAGAATGCTCAAACTACTACACAATTGCACTCATCTCACACGCTACTAAAGTAATGCTCAAAATTCTCCAAGCCAGGCTTCAGCAATACGTGAACCATGAACTTCCAGATGTTCAAGCTGGTTTTAGAAAAGGCAGAGGAACCAGAGATCAAATGGCCAACATCCACTGGATCATCGAAAAAGCAAGAGAGTTCCAGAAAAACATCTATTTCTGCTTTATTGACTACACCAAAGTCTTTGACTGTGTGGATCACAATAAACTGTGGAAAATTCTGAAAGAGATGGGAATACCAGACCACCTGACCTGCCTCTTCAGAAACCTGTATGCAGTCAGGAAGCAACAGTTAGAACTGGACATAGAACAACAGACTGGTTCCAAATAGGAAAAGGAGTATGTCAAGGCTGTATATCGTCACCCTGCTTATTTAACTTCTATGCAGAGTACATCATGAGAAACGCTGGGCTGGAAGAAGCACAAGCTGGAATCAAGATTGCCGGGAGAAATATCAATAACCTCAGATATGCAGATGACACCACCCTTATGGCAGAAAGTGAAGAAGAACTCAAGAGCCTCTTAATGAAAGTGAAAGAGGAGAGTGAAAAAGTTGGCTTAAAGCTCAACATTCAGAAAACGAAGATCATGGATCATCCGGTCCCATCACTTCATGGGAAATAGATGGGGAAACAGTGGAAACAGTGACTGACTTTATTTTTCTGGACTCCAAAATCACTGCAGATGGTGACTGCAGCCATGAAATTAAAAGACGCTTACTCCTTGGAAGGAAAGTTATGACCAACCTAGACAGCATGTTCAAAAGGAGACATTACTTTGCCAACAAAGGTCCGTCTAGTCAAGGCTATGGTTTTTCCAGTGGTCATGTATGGATGTCAGAATTGGACTGTGAAGAAAGCTGAGTGCTGAAGAATTGATGCTTTTGAACTGTGGTGTTGGAGAAGACTCTTGAGAGTCCCTTGGACTGCAAGGAGATCCAACCAGTCCATCCTAAAGGGGATCAGCCCTGGGTGTTCATTGGAAGGTCTGATGTTGAAGGTGAAACTCCAATACTGTGGCCACCTGATGTGAAGAGCTGACTCATTTGAAAAGACCGTCATGCTGGGAAAGATTGAGGAGAAGGGGACGACAGAGGATGAGATGGTTGGATGGCATCACTGACTCGAAGGA
Organism: Bos taurus; assembly: GCF_002263795.3. Lineage (NCBI taxonomy): Eukaryota > Metazoa > Chordata > Mammalia > Artiodactyla > Bovidae > Bos > Bos taurus. The sequence goes on along the minus strand of NC_037340.1, from coordinate 66,621,514 downwards.
CATGGGCTTGTGTGGACTCTGGGAGTTGGTGATGGACAGGGAGGCCTGGCATGCTGCGGTTCATGGGGTCGCAAAGAGTCAGACACAACTGAGCGACTGAACTGAACTGAACTGTACTGAAACAAATGATTAGTTTAATCTCTTGTTTTGGAGTAAGAGACAGCACTGATCTTTGGAAAAAAAAAAAAATTCCAGCCAACTCTCAGGTTATTACAGTATTGAAATCAGACTTTTATCAAGATCATCAACTGTTAAGTTTCACCCAACCCAGTGAGTCCTATGACCAGGGCCACTAACAATCACAAACTCAGCTTAATCTTCTCTCCATCAAGAAATGAGAGACAAGAAAGAGAAGGCAACTGAGAGGGTGCCAAGTCTTCACATAAAAAGATACCTGGAAGAAACCCAAATTCAGCCACCTGATCACTGATTCACTGCTTCATTCATTCGCCTTCATTCTTTTTTTTCTTCAGTCAAGACACATTCACTGAGTATTTATTATACAGTAGGTACAGTATAGTCACTGCCCTGGAGGAAATCAAAGTCCAGTGGGAAGAAAGAGGTAATCAAGTAATTTCAATAAAGAACTGTTGGGAAAGGCAGCTTCATGCATGCAGTATTTCAAATCCCACTCAGTAACATAAAAATGGGCCTTGGGCCTGGAATACTTCTTTACAAGAGATAAGGAACCCAAATGGCCAATGCCTGGTTTGTCACTTTGTACGGGAATATCTTTCCCTGTCTGAGGCTCAGCAAGTGTTCCTTTGTCCTGCTTAAGTTTGACTACCAACGGCCCTGAGTCGTACCACACCTTTCAGGTCTGGGTCCTTCTGCTGCTCTAAGAAAGAGGGTTGCACACAGGCCAGCCGTCCATCATGGGAGTGGGGGGGGGGGACCCTGCTGGCCACCAGGGACTGACTCGCACCACCGGAGCTGATCCTCTCTGTCTCTCCTCTTTGTGAGCAAAGCATTGCTCCATCCAGTGCTTGACTGTGTTGTGCCTTCCTTGGCAGCTCCAATACCAAGATGCCAGGGCAGCATTTGAAGTCTTCCCCGGGGACTGCTAACTGATGAATGGTGTTCTTCCGCCCTGGATTTGATAACCAGTGTGTGGCGCTCTACTGGGCAGGAATGATACACGTGGCCGAGCACAGGTGAATACAAGGTAGGGTGATGGCAGCATTCTGCTGCATTCTCATCTTTAGGGTGTTTCTTTTTTTAAGCTACCTCCATCCACTGAAGCCCTCAATTAGGAAAAAGATTCTACCACCTACTTCTTGGCTATCTTTGAGCAAGTCACTAAACCTCTGTGAACTTTCTTTCCTCACCTATGTAATAGAAATAAGAATACTATCTTCCTGGACTTGCCTTTAGGATGTGACAGAATGACAAATCAAATAGCTCAATGCCTGGCTCTTCAATACATTGTGGTTCCCAATCTTCTATCTTGTTCTTTTCCTTGGTGACACAGGAAGGAGAAAACACATATTCTTTTATTTCATTGAAAGTACGACAGTTTCTACAAGCTCCTCTATGAGCTGTTTTTCATTCGCTTCAAATCAGGAACATACTAACCCTTTAAGTGACCCCCTTCTCCGACAGACACAAAGGTAATCTGTCAACTGAAGGCAACTCTGCCTCTAATGTAGAGGCAGTACTTCCAGACCAGCTGCATACCACCTCCTGATGTTATCCTGTTAGATTTGGTGTCAAGCTCCTAAAACAAGGTATACTCCCCATACTCAGCAATCAAAGTGCCTCCACCTCACACAACATGAACCACAGCTAAAAACTGCTTCTTTTTTTTTTTTCCAATTAAAATAAGAATTCATCAACATCTTGCCAACAGCACAACTAGAATACGGAGCCCAATATCAGACTGTTAACCAGTCTCCATCTTGCTCTAATGGTGGTTTTAAGCACACAGCAAAGTAAGGGGGAAAATTACTCATTTAAACATAATGTTTAAACCTCTAATTATGGGGCAGGTACCAAGAAGATGGAAAGCGATTTGCAATCTTCATTATGGAATCCGACCACTCGTACAAGTCACGTCAGCCAGAAGGCAGACACCATCTCTTTTCCCCCCACTGAGCCCTCTGTGTCCTTTTAAGTTCTGTGGGGATGGAAGAAGAAATCTTTGGAAAAAGAGAAAAATGAGGGACAAGAATCAGAATTTCTGTCTCCTTAAGTTCATTATGCTGAATGAGGTATAAGGATCCCCAGTGAAAAGCCAGGAAGATAATATTCAGGGACTACATTGGCAGGCTAAGCAGCCTGAGGGTCTCTGAAACTCTCAAGTCTTGTAAAAACTGCCCAGCTCGGGTGGTGCTTAAGCAATTCTTTTTATTTGCAGAAAAGTCCTGTCATCAGTGGTAAGAGATGCACAGAAAATTAGATGGTGCCCACCAACAGCACCTCTGGTCAGAAGGAAATCTGTTCCTCTGCAGATAGGCCTGTACCATTGCTAATTTGTGTTATCTCTGCCCGTTCAGATCTCTACGTGCTAACTCAGGAAAAAAAGTCCCTGCCAACTAACTGTGACAAGTCTGATGGCAGAACTCCCACTGGAAGAATCAGCAGAGACAGCAAAGTCAGGCAATTATTCCCCCTCGTTAGAGAGAGTTCTTTTCAAGTTGTGTTTTCAGTTTTGTTTTTTGTTTTTTTTTTAATTTTGAAAACAAAGAGTAGCCATTCACAACCACTGCTCACAGCAGTCAGTCATAAAACTGGCAGAAACTGAAATTCCCCTCAAGCCAAGTGAAAAAGATGTCCTGGAAGTAACCAGAAAGGCGGTGCCCCTTAATTACTCACTGTAATGTAAAACCAGACATGGAGAGGATGGCCACAGCATAGCAGATCTGGGCAAAACAGTGGTGATATTTAATCATCCGTCCAGACCATCTGCAACTGTTTTGCAGAGGCACATAAAGTTTATGGATTCCAAAGCTTCCTACAAGTACCAGGTGCTGAGGGTCACCTGCATTGTCCTCAGGTCCACCAGAGGCTGCTTTCTTCATTCTCTCCAGGCCAGGGTGCTCAACACAAGGCACCATGCCCACATTTTCCCTGCCAAGCCTGGCACTAGGAAAAGTGCTGCTTCTTGATTAAGCCAGAACACAGATTAAATGTTTAGAATTGGGAGATTCTGAAAACAACCTAGGCGGGAAAGCAATTATTCTAGTGAGAGCACAGCTTCAGCTGCGGCCCTCTGCAGCACAAAGGTGAATTCCACCCTCTGAACAATGAAGCCAGCCAGATTGCTCCCCAACAATCCAGCCTCCATTCCACAGATGTAGTGGCCATTTAAAACATAATCATATTGTATCACTCCACAGCTTCAATCCCCCAATCGCTTCCTGATGTACTGACAATAACATCTGAACATTTTAGGGTTTCCCATCCTCCCCAGGAGAACTGCTTTTGAACTGCAGTGTTGGAGAAGTCTCTTGGACTGCAAGGAGATCAAACCAGTCAATCCTGAAGGAAATTAGTCCTGAATATTCATTGGAAGGACTGACGCTGAAGCCGAAACTCCAATATTTTGGCCACCTGATGCAAAGAGCCGACTCATTGGAAAAGACCCTGATGCTGGGAAAGATTGAAGGCAGGAGGAGAAAGGGACGACAGAGGACGAGATGGTTGGATGGTGTTACCGACTCGATGCATGTGAGTTTGAGCAAGCTCTGGGAGTTGGTGATGGACAGGAAGGCCTGGTGTGTTGCAGTCCATGGAGTCACAAAGAGTCTGACTGAGCGAATGAACTGAACTGATCCTCCCCAGAGCAGACCGCTCCGTCCTTACCCTCCTCACTCACCACGCTCTACCTATACTGCCTCAAACATGACAAGCTTGTTCCCACCTTAGGGCTTTTGTAGTGGTTTTCCCCTTGGCTTACGTTGCTATTCCCACAGCTCTTCCTGTGGTTGGATCCTGCTCGTTATTCATATTCAGTCTCAACGTTATCTCCTTAGAGAGCCCTTCTGGAACTTATGGTGGTCCCCCATCACTCCATTACATCAGCCCTTTTCCCCCTTCATATCTCTATTTAAAGTTATCTTGTTTTTATTTCACTAGCATTATTTGTTTGCATGTTTAGGTGCTCTTATTTATATTTGTTTCTCTTTATTTTCTGTCTTGGTTCCCTGGGTATAAGTTCTCTAAAGACTAGAGACTGCAACTGTCTCATGTATCACTCCATTTCTGGTGTCTACAAAAACATCCTGCATTTAGTAGGCATTTCATAAATGTGTTGAATAATTCAAAGATGAAAGGCTCAATAAGGATTCAGTTCAGTTCAGTTCAGTTGCTCAGTCGTGTCCAACTCTTTGTGACCCCATGAATCGCAGCATGCCAGGCCTCCCTGTCCATCCCCAACTCCCAGAGTTCACCCAGACTCATGTCCATCGAGTCAGTGATGCCATCCAGCCATCTCATCCTCTGTCGTCCCCTTCTCCTCCTGCCCTCAATCCCTCCCAGCATCAGAGTCTTTTCCAATGAGTCAACTCTTCGCATGAGGTGGCCAAAGTACTGGAGTTTCAGCTTTAACATCATTCCCTCCAAAGAAATCCTAGCGCTGATCTCCTTCAGAATGGACTGGTTGGATCTCCTTGCAGTCCAAGGGACTCTCAAGAGTCTTCTCCAACACCACAGTTCAAAAGCATCAATTCTTTGGCACTCAGCTTTCTTCACAGTTCAACTCTCATATCCATACATGACCACAGGAAAAACCATAGCCTTGACTAGACGGACCTTTGTTGGCAAAGTAACGTCTCTGCTTTTGAATATGCTATCTAGGTTGGTCATAACTTTCCTTCCAAGGAGTAAGCGTCTTTTAATTTCATGGCTGCAGTCACCATCTGCAGTGATTTTGGAGCCCCCCAAAATAAAGTCTAACACTGTTTCCACTGTTTCCCCATCTATTTCCCATGAAGTGATGGGACCGGATGCCATGATCTTTGTTTTCTGAATGTTGAGCTTTAAGCCAACTTTTTCACTCTCCTCTTTCACTTTCATCAAGAGGCTTTTGAGTTCCTCTTCACTTTCTGCCATAAGGGTGGTGTCATCTGCATATCTGAGGTTATTGATATTTCTCCCAGCAATCTTGATTCCAGCTTGTGCTTCTTCCAGCGTTTCTCATGATGTACTCTGCATACAAGTTAAATAAGCAGGGTGACAATATGCAGCCTTGACATACTCCTTTTCCTATTTGGAACCAGTCTGTTGTTCCATGTCCAGTTCTAACTGTTGCTTCCTGACCTGCGTACAGATTTCTCAAGAGGCAGGTCAGGTGGTCTGGTATTCCCATCTCTTTCAGAATTTTCCACAGTTTATTGTCATCCATGCAGTCAAAGGCTTTGGCATAGTCAATAAAGCAGAAATAGATGTTTTTCTGGAATTCTCTTGCTTTTTTGATGATCCAGCAGATGTTGGCAATTTGATCTCTGGTTCCTCTGCCTTTTCTAAAACCTTACCAATTCGAACAAAATTTAGGTATTAAATCACTTCAGTCGTGTCTGACTCTTTGTGACCCTATGGACTGTAGCCTGCCAGGCTCCTCTGTCCATGGGATTCTCTAGGCAAGAATACTGGGGTGGGTTGCCATTTCCTCCTCCAGGTGATCTTCCCGACCCAGGGATCGAACCTGAGTCTCTTGCATCTCTTGTGTTGGCAGGCAAGTTCTTTACCACTAGCGCCACCTGGGAAGCCCCAATGAAATTTACCAGCCCTCAAAAATCTGGATTGGCTCACAGCCTGACTGTGAGCGTGTGTCATAATACCCTAAAAACATACAATACACCAGCAGAGGGCTGATGGACTGTTAATGGTTAAGTCTATTGAAGATTGAATCCAAAAGTGATTCTAAACTTAGTTGCTCTTAACTGGAGCAGGGATGTCAAATAAAAATGTAATCAATCCTCAATATTATGTACTAACAGAATGAGCCCATGAATAATGCCAAAGTGTTCAATAATTGATCATACCTGTCTTTGGAATACAGCCAGACACAGTCAGAGAGAAGCATCATAATACTCTGTGCTCTATTTCAAATCCTTCTCAGTTCAGTCCCTGACTTTGGACACCGATGGGTACTTGAAGGAAAGTCTGAGGAGCCAAAGTAGACAATCTGCTTACAGGCAACTGATCATCTAAAATGAGTTAAGAGATGAAATTGTGCTGCGGCAGTCTTACTAGACCTTTCACTGAACTCACAAGGAAGGTAATCCAGTTTCTATTTACCAACTCACAATGGAGCTGGGATTCCAAAGTTTAGGCCAACAGGCTCCAGGAACTCCGTGGAAAAGAAAATGTTCTTTAACTATTCAGCTGAAATACTAGAATCAAATGGCTGGTCTTGGAGAAGGTAAAGAGAATTCCTGCTGTATCTCCTCCTGATTCCATTTTTTCTACAGCTGTACAAGACTCAGACCAAAACCAATTACTTCCTTCAGGAACATTAAGGGGAAAAAAGAAGGGAATAATTTGTAAATGAGATTCCTGGCACTAGAAAAGAGGAAAGCTGAGATATCTTAGTAATATTAAAGAGACATGGGAAAAAGAATTACTGTGTTGATGATATAATTCTTGATATCAGTGGCTGCTAACTGTGGTAGAATAGGGTTATACTTTAATCTATTGAGAAGAGTTCTACACGTTGGCATGTGTGTGTGACAAACTGTTCCCATTTCCTTTTATAGCATTCTAAACCTTAATCTCCAAGGGACTGGTGACCTTGGGAATTCTAAGGCAGCTTTGCAGAATTCGAGAAAAACATTTTTTCCTTCTGCTATACCATCGGTGTTTATAATTATATCAATCATAAAACTAACAGCTAGCATGTACTGGACACTTTACCATATGCCAGGCACTATACTACTTAGCACTTCCCACACTGTCTCATTTGATCCTGTATCTTCAAAAAAGATGGTGAAGTGGAGCTTTTTAAAAAGATGGTGGGGCAGAGACAGACTCTATTATATAATCTGTATTTTAAAGATGAAGACCTGAGGCTTAACGAGATTAATTAAAGTCACATAGCTATCAAGTAGCAGAGGTGGAATTCAAATACAGGCAGTCTGTCTAACCCAGAGTGAAGGTTCACCCACCACACTAAACATTAAAAGATGTCTAAAATGAGCACATTCAGAAGGGCATGTGTTTGAACTATTTTCTCCAACAGAGCTATTTTGAACCATCCACATTCTCCAAAGCAGTCATTTTTACGTGTGGCAACTTCTCTATCCGGGTCTTATAAATGCAATCCCCCAATTTAAAGTGACATCTAGTGAAAGACTACAGAAAGCTATGGCTTCCTTAAGTTCACCTCCAAAATTAGGCATCTCAATAAGACCTATCTCCAAGGAAGTGGAAATAGGTAGGGCTGGCAGCCATGATCAGAGCAGGCTGATGGAGGAAACAAACCAACATTTATCATGCCAGTATAAGATCTATTAGAAAAAAACTTTTTTGACAAAGTCCCAAGAGTCTAAACTAAGATGGTGGTGACTGAAATAGAAAGGATAGAGAGAAGGCTCCTAAAGAAGCCACAACTCCCTTGCAAAGCCTCTCCAACTTCCCAATGGCGGGACTGCTCCTGCCTCTTTGCCCCGACTTCCTGTTCACTCAGTGGTACTGCATACTGTTTGCTGTTGTTCAGTTACTCAGTCATGTCCAATTCTCTGTGACCCCATGGACTGCAGCCCGCCAGACACCTCTGTTACCAATTCTCAAATCTGTGAGGCGCTTCCCTTTAGACTGTAAGCTCCATGACAGCTGGTCGTTGTCGTGTCGTGAAGTCACTCAGTCGTGTCCGACTCTTTGTGACCCCATGCACTATAGCCCACCAGGCTCCTCTATCCATGGAATTTTCTAGGCAAGAGTACTGGAGTGGATTGCCATGACAGCCAGAACAGTGGCTTAAGCATTTTCAGATCCTAGCACCCTCCTGACTCCTGAGAGAGGAGCTAGCCCCCCAATTGAAAATTCATGTTTTCCATACAGAAAAGAACCTTGTCTTTCATCTTTGAGAAATAGGTCCAGGGCTTTTCTCAAGTCAGCCGGAGGCAGCTACACCCTTGACTGAAATGCAGAACCGGGGGTAGGTGATAAGGGGGCTGGTGGAGAGACGCAGGGGATTATGTGATACCAGAGCATCTGGTTAGAAGGTTCAGTAGACACATGAAAGCTAAATCAGGGCTAGTGCGCCAAGAGTTTATATAATGCTGCTGAAGGACAAAAGACTGGATGAGTTCCTCTAAACTGAGGAACCGGGTTACAGAATCAAATTCTAGTGAAGAGTCAAGACTAATGAGGCTCTAGAGGTTATCATACTAAGTGAAGTAAGTCAGAAGGGGAAAGACAAATACCACATGACAGCACTTACACGTGGAGTCTCAAATACGATACAAATGAACTTATTTACAAAACAGACTCACAGACAGAAAACAAATTTAAGGTTACCAAAGGGGAAAGGGGGTGGGAAGGGATAAATGAGAAGTTTGGGATTAGCAGGTACAAACTACTATACCTAAAATAGATAAACAACAAGGTTCTACTATATAGCACAGGGAACTATATTCAGGGTCCTATAATAAACCACGATGGAAAATATATACATGTACACATACACATGTTTTAACTGAATCACTTTGCTGTAAACCAGAAACTACAACAATATTGTAAATCATCCATACTTCAATAAAAAAATAATTAAAAAAGAAAGCATTTACAAGATATGTTAGAAAACAAAACAAACAAAACTGGTGACATTTAAGACTGTATGTTTGTTATCAGTATATGAATGTTAATTTCCTGATTTTGACCACTGTGCTCTGGTTGTATAACTTTAAGGGAAGTTATTTGAGGAGCATATGGGAACTCTCCATACTATTTTTGCAAAACTTCTGTAAGTTTAAAGTTAGATCAAAATTAAAAGTTTTGTTGTTTTTTTTTTTCTTAAAAAAGAATGTAGGTTTTGTAGCAAGAGGAGCAAGACATGATAAGGAAGCAGAGGACAATTTAGTAACTGAAGTAATGGATTTAAAACAAACTTTCTCAAAGTCTAACATGAAAGCAAAGAGATACAAGCCAGCAAGCAGACAAGATATTAGAACAAAAGCTTTCCAAAAGGCATATTTAAAGCCACGTACTAGTTCATTCACTCCATCGTTAGATGATCATTTATTAGGTATCAATTATGAGTGAGACACTCCGGCGCTGGTCCCTGCCTCTCCGTTCACTGCCTAGTGTGCAAGGAGGCACATAAAAACAATGTATTTTACGAGTATAAAAGGAACTCACCAGGGTAAAGAGAGAAGGTAAGATCACAAAGGGAGGGAGGGAGCATTAACAAAAAAGTGACCCAGAAGATGAAACAGAAAACACCTTGAAATGGGAATATCAATACCAATAGCAATTTGTTATTTATAGTCCCACCAACAATGAGTAACTTCGAAAAGCACTAGTCTCAACCGTCATGCAAAAAGAGCCTATTTCACGATGCTGTAAGAGACATCATGATTAGGATAATATTCTCAGAGTTCTTGGGTAAAATGGGGCTACCAAAGAAAAGATACATTTGAGCAGTGTCCAGTCTTCTGAAATTTTTTCATCAACAAAAAACACAACAGAAAAGCACAGTTATAAACTACAACTCTAGGAAAAAGAAGCAGATGATAAGAAGTACAAACGATAAACAAAGGGAAAAAATGCTTATTAAAGCAAATGAACTAACACTTTATATACTTACTAGATTAATGAGAAAAAATAAATTATGACAACTAGTAGTTGTCAAGATTGCAGTAAAACTGGAACACACACCACTGATGTCAACTGATAAGGGATTAATCCCACATGAGCGCTGTGTCCTGCTTGAACTTCTGCAGCTGAGGCAAACCCGTCATTTCCCGCCACTCCTCTTGAGTTGCTCAACGCTCTGTACATTTCACTGAGGGCTTTTGTACTCCCTAATCATAGTCAAGAATGACTCCTTAGCCCCCTTCACTCATCAGGGCTGAGATTCCAATATCTTCTCCTTTTCCTCAACAACCAAACCAAATCCATTTCCAGCATCCCCTCTCCAGGCATATGCAATCATTTGATAATTACTACAGCAGATGTGAGGGGGAAATGCTACCTGAATAAAGAAGTTCACAGCAATATTATCTCCAAGAACAAAACCTGGAAACCACCTAAGTACTCGATTATAGAAGAACAATTTAGGAGAAAATGGTTGGCCTATGACTTGAGGAAAAAAAAAAAAAAGTTTGCAGACATTAAAAATAACATGCAGAAACAAAAAGTATTTCTGGCAATGTTAAAACATAGAACACAAAACAGTATATATTCAATAGATATAGTCATGAAAAACACCAAAGTCCTCTGGGAATATGAAAATATTTATAGGATTAGGGGTAATAGTTTCCTTTTCCTTGAACACTTTCTTTTAATACCACTCCTGTCAAATTACTGTCATTAAAATTTTTTATTTCAAAAGAAAGAAATAAGGGTGAAGGAGAAAGATGCTAGATTCCAACAAGCCATTGCAATCTCAGGAACTGTTATATTACTGACTGATAAGTAACAAGAGGAGTGGGTGTCTGCAACACTGCCAAAACCAAGGGTCCTTGACCCCAATCTGCCTCAAAGAGAATACTCTCATGTCACAAAGCGAGTCATTCCCACTGAGCCAAACTGCACTAAACGAGAATTCTTTATTGGAAAACTTCAGAGGTAAGAACTTTTTCCAGGCATCTGTGGAATTAGTATTAATGAGAATGCCCTGGAGTTCATACACGCGTCTATGCAGCAGAAACTTCTCAGCCAAGGAACTGCTGGGCACACTTCTTGATGAGATGTCTAAGCCTGAAGGCATCAAAAAAGTACATTTCCATATTGGGAACATAACTAGTTTCCTCTTTAAGACTTTTTCCACCACCTCCTGTCCACATTGTAATTCTCCTGTCTTCTCAAATGAATAGTTAACATATGTCAAGGATGTAAGGCATATACTGAGGCGCTCGCTGCCTAACTCTATTATTAGAAGAACCAATCTCAGTAGAAAATTGCAATCTTCCCACCAAGCTGCCCCAAAAGTGAGACTTTGTAAGCACTCAAAAAATGTCAAATACTTTTAATAAACATCTTGACATTACAGATTTTCTTTATTTACCTTAGTCTTTGAATTTTAGGAAAGGAAAGAATGAGAAGTCATAGAGCTCAATCTCATTGTATATTAATCATGATTTAAAAAAAAAATGATATACAGAGAAGAAAGCGACTTATCCTGAGTCACCCGGATAAATAATGATAAAGGTAGGATTAAAACTCAAGTCTCCCAGATTTTCAGCCCCAGTTCATCCTTCTATGTCAAGCTTTTTTTATCCCTTGAAATCTCTGGCACTCTTGGCCTAAATAATTAGTTATCACAGAATTTTAAAGCTAGAAGGGAGCTCAGAGGAACTTACTTAATCTTCCCTCATTAGTCATATGAGGAAACTGAGGCCCAGAAAGATTAACTGATTTGTTCTCAATATCTTAGATGGCAGGAGGAAAAGTACAGCTTACACTCAAAATACTGCAAACTAATGGCCATGAAAAGGGAGGTGAAATGTCTCAGTTGAAGAAAATTTTAAGAGGAATGTAGATCATTCTAGGCCGGGGGGTCTCAAAGTGGGGTCCCTGGCCCCACAGCTTAAGCATCACCTGGCATCTTGTTAGAAATGCAAATGCTAAGGTCTCATGGGAGACTTACTGAGTCAAACTCTGGGGGTGGGGATGTTCAAATCAGACCGCTTTGTCCCTGAGAAATGAACGCCAGTGGTCATGCTCAGTCTATTTTGTAAATGACAACTAAAATCAAAAGCACTTAAGATTCGCGCATTCGTCTATACGTGTACCATAGTTCAATTTTAAAAGTTTTTTTTTTTAATTGGAAAACTAGATTTGGGTATTCAATTGGTTCCAGTTCTAGCTCTGCTCCTTACTGTTTCATCTTGGGCAGGTAACTGACCCCTCCAGCTTGAGTTCCCTTTTCTATAAAACGGGCTTGCCACCTACCTCAAAGAGCATGTTGAGAATTAATGTAAGGACGTATCTAAAAGCAGGTTAGTTCAGCCCAGCACCGTGGGTAGGAGCTCCAGCTCTGGGGCAGGCACCTTTTTGTACCTCAGTTCTCTCATTTGTATAGCAGAGATTTAAAACAGCCCTCCACATAGGGTTGTTATATTTAGAGATAGGATGCAAGCATGCAATCCATCTTTCATGTCTATAAAAACTGCCCGTTTTCAAAGAGCTTTTGCAGCTGTTAACTTGGGTGATCCTCATGACTTTCCACAAGAGGATGGGTGCGTCTGATTTATCATGGACTGGATTCCAGACTGACCATCTTTTAGGAACAGGAGGAGTGGACACTGATCTTACAGAAAGAAAACTGCATGAACAGTGCCATGTAGAGAATGAACAGAGCTGGAAATAAGATCAGGATTCTGGTTTTGACTCCGGCCACTACCTTGGCCCACAACCTTTGGGAAGTCCCTTTACCAAAATGGGGTTCACTTTTCATTTGTACACATGTGGGTTGAATGAGGGTGTCTGTAACAACTCTCAAAATGGAATTCAAACTCCTTATTATGGCCCACAGCAAGGCCTCCATAGCTGGTCATCTGCCTACATCTCCAATTTCATCGCTTTTCATTCCCCTGCTCATTTACCAAGTTCCAGCTACATCAGTCCTCTTCCTGATCCTCTAACAGGTTGCACCACCTTCTACTTCAGAGTCTATGTACTTGCTATTCCCTCTGTTTTGATTATTCTGTGCTTTTCACATGATTGATTCCTTCTCAACCATCTTACCATGTCCATTCTTCAAAGTCTTTCCCAGACCATATTATCTAAAAATAATAGGTCCTGTCTCCCACTTCCATGGGTTATTTTCTTTAATGGTGCTGTCTGGGGCTTCCCTGGTGTCCAGTGGTTAGGACTCTGCACTTCCACTGCAGAGGGTGCAGGTTCAAAATCTGGTCAGGCAACTCTAAGATTTCACATGCTGTGCAGTGCAGCCCAACAATTTAAAAAATAAATAAATAAAGACAAAAAAAAACCATCGCTGTCCAACAAAAATATATTGAAAGCCATAAGATGTATATATAACTTTATGCATATATAACTTTAAATTTTCTAGTAGCCACATTTTAAATATGGCAAATATAACTTTAAATATATATATGACTTTTGCATATGATGCATATATAACTTTAAATTTTCCAGTAGCCACATTTTAAATTTAAAAACATTTTAAATGTTTTTAAGACGATAATACTAGTTTTAATAATTTTCTTTAAGTCAATATACCCTAAGCATCATTTCAGCATGGAATCAATATAAAAATAATATACTTTAGTCACCTTTTCATCACTTCCTTCACACTAAATCTTGAAAATCCAGTGTATACTTTACATGGGTAGCGGACCTCAACTCAAACTAGCCACATTTCAAGAGTTCACTAGTAACATGTCACCAGTGGCTGTATCAGACAGCCCAGTTCCATAGTATATCCTGTGTATCCTTCAAAGCACTTATCATGACCTGAACTTCTCATTCATTTACTCTTATCTTGCTACTTCCCCACCAGATTATAAGCTCCACAAAGCAAGAACCTTGTCTGTTTTGTTCAGTGCTGTATATCAGTGGATACAGTGCCTTGCAAAGTACATACTCAATAAATATTTGTTGAGCAAATAAATGAACCTTTTCAAGCTTTAATGTTCTATGAGTGCTCTGCCACCTTAGTTGTGTCCAGCTCTTTGGAACCCATGGACTGCAGCCCACCAGGCTTCTCTGTCCATGGGATTATCCCAGCAAGAATACTGGAATGAGTTGTCAATTTCCTCTTCCAAAGGATCTTCCAGACCCAGGGATTGAACCTGAGTCTCCTGTGTCTTCTGCATTGGCAGGCACATCCTTTACCACTTGAGCCACCTGGGAAGCCCATTTTATGAGTAGTGTGCTCATGTGTAGGCCAAACAGGCATCAAAGTGAAAGAGTTAGTTGCTCAGTCATGTCCAACTCTTTGGGACTCAATGGACTGCCTTAGTTGTGTCCAACTCTTTGGAACCCATGGACTGCAGCCCACCAGGCTTCTCTGCCCATGGGATCCTCCAGGCAAGAATACTGGAATGGGTTGCCACTCCTTTCTCTAGAGGATCTTCCCGACCCAGGGATTGAATCCAGTTCTCCAACATTGCAGGCAGATTCTTTACCATCTGAGCTACCAGAGATATAACCACTCATTCAACCCACCTATCTCCATTCTTCTTTCACATCCAATTACTGTCTTAAAAAGGAAATCTCTTGGCTATATACTTCCTATTGCTTACAAGTTCTTTCTCATGATGTCTGAGTCTCCAAGGTCAGTACTATGTACAATATATTGGCTGAGGGAATTGCATGAATATAATTGCTAACATTCTTCAAACGTTTATTCTGTGACAAGCATTGCTCCAAACACTTCACATTTCACAACAGCTTCACAACAGACTTTTATGATAGATACTTTCATCGCCCTCACTTATAAGATGAGGAAACCAAGGCAGAGAGAAGTTAAATATTTTGTTCCAGGTCACAGCAGTCAGGGAGCAGCAAAACAGGGATGCCAAGCAACAGAGCTCCAGACACATGGTTCCTAGTCCCCTATTCTCTACTGCAGAGCTGTCCAAGGAAAATGAAAAGCCAGCTATATATGTAATTTTAGTAGCCACACTAAAAGGCCAGTAGCAACATTTAAAGTCAACAGAAATAGGTAAAATTTATTTTGAATATATTTTATTTTGCCCATTACCCATATACGATTATTTAATCAATATGATCAATAGTCAAAGTAATTGATATGATCATGTAATCAATATTAAAATTTTACTTTTTTATACTGATTATTCTAAGAGTCAGTCAGTTCAGTTCAGTTGCTCAGTCATGTCTGACTCTTTGCGACCCCATGAATTGCAGCACGCCAGGCCTCCCTGTCCATCACTATCTCCTGGAGTTTACCCAAACTCATGTCCATTGAGTTGGTGATGCCATCCAACCATCTCATCCTCTGTCGTCCCCTTCTCCTCCTGCCTTCAATCTTTCCCAACATCAGGGTCTTTTCAAATGAGTCAGCTCTTAGCATCAGGTGGCCAAAGTATTGGAGCCTCTGCTTCAACATCAGTCCTTCCAATGAACACCCAGGACTGATCTCCTTTAGGACGGACTGGTTGGATCTCCCTGTAGTCCAAGGGACTCTCAAGAGTCTTCTCCAACACCACAATTCAAAAGCATCAATTTATCGGCGCTCAGCTTTCTTCACAGTACAACTCTCACATCCATACATGACTACTGACGGATCTTTGCTGGCAAAATAATGTCTCTGCTTTTTAATACACTATCTAGGTTGGTCATAACTTTCCTTCCAAGGAATAAGCGTCTTCTAATTTCATGGCTGCAATCACCATCTGTGGTGATTTTGGAGCCCAAAAAAATAAAGTCTGACACTGTGTCCACTGTTTCCCCATCTATTTGCCATAAAGTGATGGGACCGGATGCCATGATCTTAGTTTTCTGAACGTTGAGCTTTAAGCCAACTTTTCCACTCTCCTCTTTCACTTTAATCAAGAGGCTTTTTAGTTCCTCTTCACTTTCTGCCATAAGGGTGGTGTCATCTGCATATCTGAGGTTATTAATATTTCTCCCAGCACAGTAAACTGTGGAAAATTCTGAAAGAGATGGAAATACCAGACCACCTGACCTTCCTCTTCAGAAACCTATATGCAGGTCAGGAAGCAACAGTTAGAACTTGACATGGAACAAGAGACTGGTTCCAAATAGGAAAAGGAGTACGTCAAGGCTGTATATTGTCACCCTGCTTATTTAACTTATATGCAGAGTATGTCATGAGAAACACTGGAAGAAGCACAAGCTGGAATCAAGATTGCCGGGAGAAATATCAATAACCTCAGATATGCAGATGACACCACCTTACCTTACGGCAGAAAGTGTAATTTAACACAATTCAGACTAGTCTCATTTCAAGTGTTCAACAGCTGTATGTGGCTAGTGGCTACCATACTGGACATTTAAGAAGACCAAAGAAAGGTAAAACGGTTGAGCTGGGAGCCAAAAGACCTCACCTCTAATCAAAGCTCTTATTGAGTGACTTTGGAAAAGTCTTTTTTTACCCTCTGGGTCAGTTTCCCCACATGTATTCTGAGCAAATGGGACAAGAAGAGTCCTAGGGATCCATCACATGTGAGAAAGTCAAACATCTGCCAACAACTGCAATTAACATGTGTCCAACTTTCTGCACTTTAAAATCAGCTTTCATACTCATTGATTACAGTCCTCAAACTACCCTGCTGCTAAGTCACTTCAGTCGTGTCCCACTCTGTGCAACCCCATAGACGGCAGCCCACCAGGGTCCCCCGTCCCTGGGATTCTCCAGGCAAGAACACTGGAGTGTTCTTCTCCAATGCATGAAAGTGAAAAGTGAAAGTGAAGTCGCTCAGTCCTGTTCGATCCTCAGCGACCCCATGGACTGCAGCCTTCCAGGCTTCTCCGTCCATGGGATTTTCCAGGCAAGAGTACTGGAGTGGGGTGCCATTGCCTTCCCCGCAAACTACCCTAATAGGTAGCTATTACTGTCTCTGTTCTATACATACAGAAGTTGAGGCTCCAAGAAGACAACAGAACTTGTCCCAAAGCCACAGAGTCGATCAGTAGAGAAGCTGATACTCAAATGCAAGAAAGGCCAATGCTCTCCCACCACGATCATCAACTCAGTGACTTGAAGAAGAGAATTAAAGGGGAATGGTTGTGAAGATAGTCTGGGGCCTTCAGAAAAGTGAAAGGCAGTCAAGTCTCAGGGTAGGGTGAGAAGAGGCCCAGACTGAAGTTAAGAAGAGGTCCGGGCCTTGAGGATCGTAATGAATTGAAAGAACCCAGGAGAAATTCGAGGGAGGGACCCGGTTGACACGAGAAGTGAGAGGACCCAGGCCCAGGGAAGAGATGGGAGAAAGTGATATGAAGGAACTCTGGTCCTGCGATTCCTGCCTGGGTGAGAGGACGGTCCCCCCAGCCCTCCTCGACCCTCATACCTGGTAGCTCAGAAGTTCCCCAACGTCCATGGTTGCAGTCTCAGTCAACACTGGCTACTCGGATTCCCTCCACTCACGACCAAACCGCGGCCCCCAGAGCAGCGGCTCCAGCCACACTGCCGTAAAGCGCCTGGAGCAGGGGCCGCAGAGCCAATGAAGCAGAAGTGCGCGCGACAAGCAAGCCGGCCACACTGCAGTAAAACGCAGCGATACTGCAAAGCGCCCTGCTTTTAACAGCACTACTTCCGCCCGGAACCTGAAGGGGGCGGGGAAAGGGGCGGAGACTTGAAGGGGGCGGTGCGTTAAAAGAAAAGAGTAAAGGAAGCAAGATTTATTGCGCGCCCCCTACGTGCTGGGCGGAGTGCAGGGCAGAATGCACGGTTGTTTCCCTTGTCCTCTCTTAATCCATTCAGTGACCTAGGCAGTTTTATTCCTCATTTTATTCTCAGTTCACAGAGAAAACTGAGGCATTGAACTGCACTGTCCAGTACTCTACCTACTAACCACATGTGGTTACTGAGGGCTTGAACTATGGCTAGTCTGAATTAAAATGTGCTTTAAGTGTAAAGAAAATACCCATCTGATTTCTAAGACTTGCGTTGATTACATGTTGAAGTTATACTTAGGGTCAAATAAAATATAAAATTTAATTTCACTTTACTATTTACTTCACCATTTCTGTTTACTTTTTAAAATGTGGTTAGTAGAAAATGTAAAGTACTCGTGTGGCTCTCTTTGTGGCTTCCATTCCATTTCTGTTGGACAGCACTGGCTCAGAAAGTGTAGTGTCCAAGACCAGACAGTTGTTAGTGCCTGCGAAACAGTTGGTGATGACATTTCCTTCTCTGGGCTTCTGTTTATTCATCTATGCAAAGGCCAGTGGAAACTGGATAATCCTGTTTCTACTTAAGTGGTGTAAATAGGTTTTCTGTAGGTGAAAGTTGCCCATCATTGGAAAAGAACTATTCAAAGAGTGCATCTGAGCTCCTGGGATTTAAATGTTTCTGTATTCAAAGAGAGCTAAGCCTCTCTGCTAGTTCCCTTGGCTATTAGTCTGGTGCTTTTCATGTTCATGCTGTCTGTTTTAGTCCTTTCAGGCTGCTATGGAAAAAAAAAAATACAGTGGCTGGCTTATAAACACCAGAAACTTATTTCTCGCAACTCTGGGGGCTGAGAAGTCCTAGATCAAGGCACTGGCAGTTTCCTTGTCTGGTGAGGGCCTGCTTTAGGATTCACAGAAGTGCCTTCTTACTGTATCTTCACATGGAAGAAGGGGGTGAGGGATTTTTCTCCCACCTCTTTTACAAAACTAATCAGGAGGGCTCCACTCTTTTGATCTAATCAGTTCATCAAAGCCTCACTTCCTAATACCATCATCTCGGGAGTTAAAATGTCAAATTATGGGTTTCTTGGGGAGACACAAACATTCTGACCATCACAATATTGATAACCATCCTTCTCATCTTACCTTCACTGTCTCCAATTGTACAGAAATTATTTTTATTCCTCAAACTACCAAATCCTCTCCTCTTCTGCCTAGCCACTAGCCCCACACCTCAACCAACTGTTTCTCATCTTTCAGACCTCCAATGTCACTATCTTAGCATAATCTTCCACTACTCACCTTGGGTCCAAGTAAGCAAACCCTCCTCATGATTCTCTTTCCTAGCACCTTCTCTACTTCACTGTGTCTCGGTCTGTCCTTAATGGCTGATTACTTGTTTATTGACAGCCTCATTTACTGGACACAGGCTGCATGGGAGCAGGAATTGTGGATGTCATGTTAACCACTATATCCTATGACAAAAACCCTGATACAGTGTTCGGTACAGGAGGAGGAGTTTCCACAAAAGGGCCTTGTGGGTCATGATAAGGAGATTGGATTTTCTGCTAAGAGCATTAGGAAGATATTGAAAAGGTTTTAAGCAGGGGGGTTGGGGGGGGGCGGGTTGTGATTGGGTTTATGGTTTTTAACAATCACCTATGCAATCTGCTTTGAACTGAGTTATCTGAGTGTCTTTTCCTCTCCTACTCAGCTGTGGGGGTAGACTGTGCCTCATTCAGGGATGCAGGACAGAGTAATGGTGGGAGTGTGTACTTTGGAATTGTGTACTCTTTAGAACTATGTCCCAGTTCTTGGTATCTGGAACCAGCTTATATAGACAGGCTTGCAAGACCCTGGGGTTAAACTTTAAGGAAATTTACAAGCCAGTTGACATCAGGTTGGTTCCTTCAAATCCACCTCAGTGGGCGTATTTACAACATGGAAATCAACATATGCTACAAATCATGACTCTTGGTTTTTCAGTGAGCTGACTGTTAAACCTTTACCAACACATCACTAATTTTGGTTCTAGCCAAAGTTCCACCACAATCACCTCTGTGCTTTTAGACAAGTTACTTTCTCTCTGTCAAAGTTGCAGTCTTCTCATATGTAAGGTGACTCATTCATTTATTCAGGAATTCACTGAGTGCCTGGTCAATGCCAGACACAATTTTAGGCTCTGAGGATATCGAAGTTTGTAAGGAGATAAGTTCCTGCCCTTTTGGGACCTACATCCTAGTTGGGGAGAAAACGTAACAAGGAAGATGAGGATGTAAAATCATCCTCATTTTACAGGTGTAGAGACAG
Source organism: Bos taurus (assembly GCF_002263795.3). Classification (NCBI taxonomy): domain Eukaryota; kingdom Metazoa; phylum Chordata; class Mammalia; order Artiodactyla; family Bovidae; genus Bos; species Bos taurus. The sequence continues at coordinate 66,601,756 of NC_037340.1, read as the reverse complement.
AGGCAAGTGGCTATGTACCTGATTGCCTTCTCCGAAAAGTGGAGATCCAACTGAATTTACATCATAAGATTATGGGGAATTTACAAGAGATGCTGCATGCAAAGCACTTAGCTTGGTGCCTGGCACAGTAAAGTACTCAATCAATATTTGACTAAGAGTTGAGTGGGAATTGGGGGAGAGGGAGTAGGGCAGGGAAAATGAGCTCATTTCTTATATCCTTTCCTTTTAAGGTATTCAGTCAAGTCTGTGTATTTTTAGAAACCAGGCCTTAAAATATAAAATCATAAGGCAAAATCATATGAGAACCATGTTTGGGGAAGCACCCTGAAATTAGGATAATATACCTTCCAGGGCGGAGAAGGCAATGGCACCCCACCCCAATACTTTTGCCTAGAAAATCCCATGGACGGAGGAGCCTGGTAGGCTACAATCAATGGGGTCACTAGAGTCGGACACGACTAAGCGACTTCACTTTCACTTTTCACTTTCATGCATTGGAGAAGGAAATGGCAACCCACTCCAGTGTTCTTGCCTGGAGAATCCCAGGGACAAGGAAGCCTGGTGGGCTGACATCTATGGAGTCGCACAGAGTCGGACACGACTGAAGTGACTTAGCAGTAGCAGTAGCAATACCTTCCAGGGAAGGTTTTCCAGAGAAGGTGCCATTTGGACTAGGGCTTAAAGGATGAGAAGAGTTTGCCAAGAGGACGTGGGGAAAGATGGGTGACCTGGACAGAAGAAACAGCATGGACATAGACAAGGAACTGGACAGGGAATATTGTGTGTGGAGGGAATGGTAAGAAGTAATAGAGGAGAGGGCAGCTGAGCTGAGGAAGAGCACAGAGAGAATTAAGGGATTTAACACATAAAAACATGACACCTGCCGGGGGCCAGCCCAGGCTGATCCAGGGTATTCGAAGGGGAGACGGCTTCGGCGAGGATCAGGATACAATAGCTTCAATTAGATATTAATTAGAGATATAAAGAGTAATAGAATGAGGATAGCTCAGCAGGAAAATTCGGTGGAGAAAAGAGGCTGAGTAGCTTGGTTTACGCGGGAGACCAATAAAACTTCAAGACAAGAAGCTTGCACCACTTACATAGGCTGCAGGCGTCCTTCCGTTCTCCCGAAGGAGAGGAGACACTGAGGCCTCCCCGGTCAGATCTTAGAAGCCCAGGCATAATAAGTAAGCTTGGTGGGTTCCGCGCTCCAGATGGAGACTCAGCCAGAGTTTGAGAGAGAGAGCGACATGGGGAGACCAGTATTTCGAGAAACTGATCCCCATTCTTTATTTTCCAAGAGTCTGTTTTTATACACTGACATGTTATACAAAAGTCACGCAGGGACAGCAGTCCTGACTTTTATTAAAGTCAGGTGCTTCATACAAATGTATACAGAGGTCTTAGGGGTGTTAAATCATCTTCTGGCCAGGGGGCCTGCTGACAATTTATGACCCTCTCCTTGTGACAGCGGTCAGTCAACCAGAACACTTATTTCTCCAAGGGTGATTATTCTTAAAACAGACGCCACCTTCCGAAGGTACCAGATAAAGTTACATTCCTGTAGGGTGAGGGTGTAGTGGGTTTTAATTAAAGAAGGAATTTGCTTAGCCTAAGGTCTAATGTGATTAATATCAAAGGTTAATACTTATTTCTTCTATATATTCATTAATGTGTATAAGGGCAGGGGATGTGGAGACTTAGCAATAAACATTGGCTCAACAAATGAAAAACCCTTCACCAATACAATTTCTAATCAGCCCACTATACTTGTACTAATGGTTTTCTAACTTTTCTAAAGAACCTGTTTTTAGAAGGTTTAAAGCATCTTATGCCTCTCACAGTTGGGAGGCTGTGAGCAATCACATGTGGCCGGACAAGCCTGTCAGGCAGGCTAGAGAACGTTCAGAGGAGTTTGTAGGTTAAAACACTCTTGTCACGCCCAGGAGTTTTTACTAACTGGAGCTCTAAGTTAACTCCTTCTCCGAAAGAGGTGGTGGGGGACAGCCCCCCGTAAAGTCAGAGGTGTAGGTGAGAGCACAAAGTAGCAAAGTAGGCAGGCTCTGGTTATGGGGGTAGATGCTTGAGAATTTCCAGGGGGACTCCTGAGGCTCATCCCACCTTTGCGTATGTCGAGCCTCCTTCCTCATGACCTTTGCCACGGGCGGAGTGCCTCACGCCAGCCCCCAACTGACACCCAATCATGTCTGAATTTCAGTTAAATGATAAAAAAGGTTTTAGTATAAATATGTTCCAGAAACTTTCCTGGTGGTCCAGTGGTTAAGACTCTGCATTCCCAATGCAGGGGGCCTGGGTTAGATCCTTGGTCAGGGAACTAGATCCCACATGTCACAATTAAGAGTTTGCATGCTGCAACTAAAGATCCTGCATGCCACAACTAAGCCCAAGTGCAGACAAATAAATAAATATTTTAATAAATAAGTAAATATATAAATATGTTCCATGGAATATGTAGTAACATACCAAAAGCTTTTTGTTGCTTATCTGAAATCCAAGTTTAGCTGGGCATCCTGTATTTTATCTAGCAATCCTCATCATGGAGGATCTTGAATATCACATTGTGATATTTCAATTTTATCTTGATGGGAAGGTCCATTAATAATTCCTTAGGAACCTCCACAGGGATAAAGGTTGGGGCCCCCATTCTTCAGGTCTCAGCTTAATGTCACCACATCACAGGCATCTTCCTTGACTATGAGATCTATAATAGTCCCTCCCTCCCCTGAAGATTCTCCATCAGGAACTTCTCTGGTGGTCCTGTGGTTAAGAATTTGCCTTGCAATGCAGAGGACACAAGTTTGATCCCTGATCAGGGAACTAAGATCCCACATGCTGTGGAGTAACCAGGCCCTGTGCACTGCAACTCCTGAGACTGCACGTCACAACTAGAGAGTCTGTGTGCCCCAACAAAAGACCCTGCTTGGTAAATCAGCAGCCAAATAAATAAAGACACAAGTAAATTTTTACGAGAAGATTCTCCATCAGCATTCCTAACCGTTATCTTCAGAACACTTGTGATTTGTGTTTCTGTATTTATCTTCTTTTCACTCATTGGGGAGGGTCTGTTTTCTCTTTCATATGCTATGCTCCACAAGGCCAGGGATTGCTGCCTTGCTCACCACAGCAACCTCAGAACCTAATACAACACCTAGCACTTAACTCGGAGAAGGCAATGGCACCCCACTCCAGTACTCTTGCCTGGAAAATCCCATGGATGGAGGAGCCTGGTAGGTTACACTCCATGGGGTCGCTAAGAGTCGGACACGACTGAGCAACTTCACTTACACTTTTCACTTTCACCCATTGGAGAAGGAAATGGCAACCCACTCCAGTGTTCTTGCCTGGAGAATCCCAGGGACGGGGAAGCCTGGTGGGCTGCCGTCTATGGGGTCACAGAGAGTCAGACACGACTGAAGCAAAGCAGCAGCAGCAACAGCACTCAACTGGCACTCCCTACAGTTGCTGATTTAATAGATGAACCAATCAATCTACTGAAAAATTGATACAATCCTGGCAATAATACTATCAAATACTTTCAAATCCCTACCCCAAACCCTAACAAAATGCTATTCCAATGTTAAAGATGAGGAAAGTTCAGAAAAGCTGTGTATATGCTAAGTGAACTAAGTCCAACAGAAAAAGCTTAATACCATATGATTTCACTTAGATGTGAAATCTAAAACAAAAGAAAAAAATGGGCTCATGAATACAGGGAACAGATTGATGACTGCCTGACGTGGAGGGGTGGGGAGTGGGCAAAATGGGTGAAGGGGGTCAGAAGGTACACATCTCCAGTTTTAAGATGAATTACTCATGTATTATAGTATATAGCCTGGTGGGTATAATTAATAATACTGTGTGCATATTTGAAAGTAGCTAGATGAACGGATCCTGAATGTTCTCATTACTAGAATAAATAATTTTTGTAATGATGTAGGATGGACTTCCCAAGTGGTTCAGTGGTAAAGAATAAGTCTGCCAATGCAGTAGACATGGCTTTGATCCCTGGGTTAGAAAGATCCCCTGGAGAAGGAAATGGCAACCCACTCCCGTATTCTTGCCTGGGAAATCTCATGGACAGAGGAGCCTGGCGGGCTATAATCCACAGGGTGACCAAACTGTCAGACGGGCTTAGTGACTAAACAACAAAGATGTTACCTGGACTTATGTGGTGATTGTTTTGCAATATATACAGATGTAGAACATTACATGGTACACTAATATGATTTATGTAAAGTATACATAGAAAAACTAACAAAGGAAAAAAAAAAAAGAAGAGCTATGGGTTATGCACCAAACAGTCCAAAAACATGTGATAATGATGATGATTTGAGCGTGGCTTCCACAAGAGAGACGGGAGAAGGGCACCACTCTGGAGACCAGCTGCTGGGCTGTAACCTTTTAAAAAATCTAATGTGGAAGAATGATTCCTTCTGGAAAATTTCAAGTAGCTGTGGGCCTCCTAGTTTTCCTTAAACTTCAAGCTTTAGGTGCTCCAAGATGTAATCAGAGTCTCCTCCTCCATCTTTTATTGCCACAATAAATTATTTGTTGGAACAGCCTTTAAGAAAATATCCTCCGAAAAAACACTCATAAAGTGTATTTATCACCAATATTGAGCTCCTACCCTGCCATTATGGACTGATTGGAAACATATGACAGTGTCGTAGAAATCCAGACGCCTCCATTCAGGCACTGAATGAGCGGGGAAGAGTCGCAGGGTAGGCAGTGGAAAGGGGATCTGTATTTCCTGGGGAGTAGAATGCAGTTTCTGGGCTTCAAGAGAAGTCTTTGTTCCCTCTGCCTCTCACTCCCCAAGTCCAGGTTCTCAGATCCTGTCTACTCTAGTATTTTAATTTTTTATTTTGGATTTTCTGTTTGCTATCTTTTTTAAAAGATTTGTTTGTTTACTTACTTATTTACTCTTGTCTGTACTGGGTCTTCGTTGTCGAGCTCAGGCTGCTCTCTAGTTGGGATGCGTGGGGTTCTCACTGCAATGGTTTCTTCTGTTGCAGAGCAGGGGCTCCAGGCACAGGGGCTTCAGTAGTTGTGGTGCAGGGGCTTAGTTGCCCAATGGCATGTGGAATCTTCCCAGACCAGGGATCAAACTCGTATCCCCTGCATTGGCAGGCAGATTGTTAACCATTGGACCACCAGGGAAATCCTACTCCAATATTTTTAAATAGTGAAAGCTGAAATGTAGAAGGTTTAGTCACTTGCCCACAGCCATAGTGTTAGTCATTGGCAGTACTCCAATCCAAGCCTGTCTGACTATGCACTGCACAGTAGGGATTTGAGCTCAGTGAACCTCCCAAACGGTGCTGACACTTATGATCCAAGCACAGATGATTACTGAATGCTGAAGAGTAATTATCTCTCCCAGTAGGCACAGGTCTCAATTAGATACAAGGAGAGTTTGCTTTCTTAGATACACTGGGAGCCAAGTAATAACTCTAACAGTCAGGGAGGTGCAACACAAAGGAATTATTTGGGGGCTTTATTATTGTTAAAGTATGATAATAGAATTGAATTACATTGTCCTAATCTTTGAGAGATACATACTGAAATCTCTGTATGAAATAATGTGATGACAGGAATTTGCTTCAAAATAATCCAAGGCGGGGGGGTAGGTGTGGGGGTGAGTGTGGGGGATGGATGCAGGTGTGGGTGGAAGCCAGGATGAGAAGTTTATTGGTGAGCTGTTAATTGCTGAAGCTAGGTAATGGATGCATGGGAGCTCATTTTCTTACTCTCCTGGCAACCGAATGGCAGCGGCAGTTCCAGCCACAATAACATCAAAAAGAATAAAAAGGATCATCTTTTCTTGAGGCTTTCTCTTAGGAGGGAGGGAGAAGGAAGAAAGGACGTGGGTAGGGACCAACTGTGTCTATTGCACAAGAAAGGATTCCCTGGTCAAGTGTGTAGGGCTGGGAAAGCCATGAGTGCCAGTACACACAACAGCTCCTAACAGTGTAACAAGTCTCATAAACCCCTAATTCTGAGGGGCTCCCCATCAATGCCTCATACCAATGGTCCCAGTGAGTCAGACCTTGCTGAGAGGCTCTCATAAAAAGGAATGGAGGGACTTCCCTGGTGGTCCAATGGCTAAGACTCCATGCTACCGATGCAGGAGGCCCAGGTTCAATCTCTGTTTAGGGAACAAAAGATTTTCATGCTGCAACCAAAGACCTGATTCAGCCAAATAAATAAATAGACATTTCTTAAAAAAATCAACTTTTATTAAAAAAAAAAAGGAATAGAGAGAATTCTTAATGCAATCAATATTTGGGGTCAGTGAAAGGACCACTTCTAACTTAGGAAGTAAGCAAGTTCCATAGCCAGTGAGCTGAAGCAGCTGTTTATTACCTACCTTAACACTAAGGGGGCTTCCCAGGTGGCACTAGTGGTAAAAAACCTACCTGCCAATGCAGGAGATGTAGGAGTCATGGGTTCGATCCCTGGGTCAGGAAGAATCCCTGGAGGAACACATGGCAATCCATTTCAGCATTCTCCCTTGGAGAATCCCATGGACAGAGCACCCTGGTGGGCTACGGTCCATAGGGCTGCACAGAGTCGGACACAACTGAATCGACTTAGCATGCATGCATAGCACTAAGGAGATGGATTAGCTATCTACTGTTGTGTAACAAGTTACCTAAAAGCATAGTGGCTTAAAACAACAATGAACCTTTATTATCTCACACAGTTTCTGTGGATCAGGAATTTGGAAGCAGTTTTAGCAGGATCAAGGTCTTTCTTGAGATTAAAGTCAAGATGTCAATCATTTCCAGGATGGGTCAGTCCCACGCCCAGCAGGTTGATGGTGCCTGATGGCCAGAGACCTCCATTCCTGATCACATGGATCCATCTGACCACCCATGTGTTCTCATAACACGACACCTGGCATCCCCCAGAGCAAGTGATCCAAGAGAGATCAAGGTGGAAGCTCCAACGTTTTTTATGACTTCATCCTAGAAGTTATAGTCCATCATTTCTGCAACATCCTATGGGCCGCACAGGTCAGACCAGTTCTTTGTGGGAGAGGATTACACAGGGTGTGAATGTCAGGAAGCGAGTCATTGGGTTCATCTTGGAAGTGGAGCCTCCAGTGCAGTCAAGCTTTCAGGTGGTGCAACCCTGGCTGACATCTTCACTGCAGCCTCTTGAGACACAGGGCACCAGAATCATCCATCTATGCCAGTCCTGACTTCCTCGTCCACAGAAACACCAAGATAATAAATGCTTTGGTATTTTAACCTCCTGAGTTTTTCAGTAATTTGCTATGCACCAATGGATATAAAAAATCGAAGAAGCAGGTGAGGTGCCAAAGAATGACATTCCCATCATTGGCTGCCACCGTGACCTATTGATAAACTGAGCATCTGATTAATACCCCTTTAGACTCCCTGAACCATTCCTGGTAGACATCAATGAGGGCAGAGAATGGACCTGCACACCAGGTCGACATGGAGGGGCAGCTGCTAAGTGTACATCTTCTCTTAGAGGATCACGATGCATGTCAGTATATTAAAAAGCTCCAAGCAGTCTTGTAGGGGAAAACCTGTTTAACTGCTTTACTCAATGCTTTCCAGTCTATTTGACCACAGAAGCCATTTTTCATGCAACATCGGTGGAAGCAGTATTCTGAGAAACACACCTTAAGAAAAACCGCTCTACGTCAACCTCCACAGAAGTTTCAGCAAATCCTCTACTCAGAGTGAGATCTCAAATTTTTGCTTAGGAAAAAAAAAATCTGTGCATATCCATGTATACATTTAAAAGACCTAAATTTTTCCAAGCCTGACCTCCTGAGCACACAAATGATGTCCCATTGACATTATTTAATATTCTCTGACACAGAGCTTCTTCCTACACCAGTCAAAGCAACCCCACCTCACCCAGCCTAATTCTCATAAACAACTGAGTTCTTTCTGAGCGTGCACATACCCACGTACACCCCTGGTTGGTCCTCTCAAAGGACTGACCTCTTAGACTACTCTGGTGGTCCAGGGTTAAGAATCTTCCTGCCAATGCAGGGGACACAGGTTCCAACCCTGATCCAGGAAGATCCCACATGCTGCAGGGCAACAAAGCCTGTGTGCCACAGCCGAGTCCTCTCTCTAGAGGTCACATGCCGCAACTACTGAAGCCCGTGTACTCTAGAGCCCATGCTCTGCAACAAGAGAAGCCACTGCAATGAGAAGCCCACGCACCGCAACTAGAGTAGCCACAACTAGAGAAAGTCCACGTGTTAACAACGAAGACCCAGAGCAGCCATAAATACATAAATGAAATTCAGAAAGAAAGAAAGAAAGGACTGACTGCCTCATTAGCAGCTGTTGCCCCCAAGTAACGAAGGGAAGCCTCACCCTCGCCATTGGTACACTCCTCAGGGTGTTGCTCCCTGGCGCTCCAGAAACTGCAGGACCTGGAGGTGTCACGGGCTCCTGGTTGGGTCCTCAGAGCAGCAGAGCTGGAGTGTGTCCTGCAGAGTTGTAGGGAGTGGGCATCTCTCCTCAGTCTAGGTGGGACTTGCCCTTTGGACGCCAAAGCAGTTCTGCTTGTATCTCGAATCTCACTTCCCCTTTCCATAGCATCTCTCTATAAGAGGGTCAGGCTCCATCCCTGAATGAGACCAAGTGGTAGACAATACCCTGTTCTCCCAACTCCCCATCTACCCTCAGATGCCCACAAAACCTCAAAAGATTCTTTTCTTTCCCATTGCTCCCTTCCCTACTTCTCTTCCTCCTGTTCTTTTCTTCTTGTTCCTCTCCTTCATCACCCTCATCACCTGGTTGGGGGCGTTAATTAGTCCATCAGATTCTATTAGAATCTAAAGTCCTATTAGATCAGCTGGGACCCCCTTCTCTGAATCTTATGTACATGTGTGCATGTGTGCTAAGTCGCTTCAGTTGTGTCCGATTCTGTGCGACCCTGTGGACCATAGCCCACCAGGATCCTCTGTCCATGGGATTCTCCAGGCAAGAATACTGGCATGGGTTGCCATCCTCTCCTCCAGGTGATCTTTCCAACCCAGGGATCAAACCCATGTCCCTTATGTCTCCTTCACTGGCAAGTGGGTTCTTTACCACCAGCGCCACCTGGGAAGCCCGGATCTTACATGAAGAAGATGCAAAGGCTATGTGATGTCAGTGGTGATGCTCTCTGAGGAGTGGGCTATGAGTGGCTTTAATTTTCTTCTTTTCGTTTTTGTTGTTTATTTGCATTTTCTCAATTTCTATCCTTAACAAGTATTATAGAAGTAAATAATAAATATATAAAATATATAAGTATTTACAAAGGCAATCAAATAAAACTGTTTTTTATGTCCATGCCATGTGTTAGTTATTTGTAATGCCACACCTTAAGCTTTGTAAAATGACATGGTTTCTATTCTCTTTGGATGCTCCCCTCCCCCAATGCACCTCTAACCATCCTATTTCTCTCCATGATAAATAACCACTGTTGGTATTTTTGGAATAGGTTTTTATAGAGCTTATTACATTTTCTATTTATGTGTTTTTGCTTATACCATCACCTTATTCCTGGTGATTTAGGAAGAAAGGATTTAAAGTGACTTAAGAAGATACATAGCTTCCCTGGTAGCTCAGCTGGTAAAGAATCCGCCTGCAATGCGAGAGACCTGGGTTTGATCCCTCGATTGGGAAGATTCCCTGGAGAAAGGCATGGCAACCCACTCCAGTATTCTGGCCTGGAGAATCCCCATGGACAGAGGAGCCTGGCGGGCTACAGTCCATGGGGTCGCAAAGAGTCGGACACGACTGAGCAACTAAGCACAAGAAGATACATAAAACACAACAAGGTAGCCCAAATTAAAAGAAGGTTTAAGAAAAAGGAAAAAAACACGGAGAAGAGCATACAACAGAGATAAAAAATGAAGCTAATACAAAAACACAGAGTCCTATTGGCTGGCTCCAGGGAGGCCACTAGTTGGTTTTAAGTAACTAGCAAATACAGGAAGAGCAACTTGCCCATTAATTGGTTTCTCCTACTCCAGCCACTCATCTAGTGGTTTTCAAATTATGGTCCTATGGAACCCTTTCACGAACTGCTCCCAGCTGTTCCAAAATCCAGTTGTGGAAAACTGGCAGTTATAGGCCGACTCGTGGAGGGAAGGGTTAACGGGTAGAATTACCTTCATTGGTCATTTCCCTCAGTGCATGTCCCCCAGCTGTAGCATCTGCCTGCACTTCTTATGGCAGAGCCCTATACAAGATGGTATTTTATTTTAGCATAAAATTATATATTTACTCATTAAAAAAATTAATTTTCCAACATTTCACGCTATTTTGCAAGAAGGACAATGATTTCAAGGTGTTGCTCTACCACCTAAAAAAGCTGGGGAAAGCCCAGTTAGGGGAAGGTGCTATCTATGAGGGCTTCCCAGGGCTTCCTCCTGCCAATGCAGGAGACGCAGGAGACACGGGTTCTATCCCTGGGTCAGGAAAATCCCCTGGAGGAGGAAATGGCAACCCATTTCAGGATTCTTGCCTGGAGAATCCCATGCACAGGGGAGCTGAGCAGGCTACATGCAGTCCATGGGGTCAAAAGGAGTTGGACACGACTGAATGACTGAGCACACAGGCATGCTGTCTACAAGAATTCAGTTGAGCAGCCTTGCTGTGGCCACTGGAACATGCTTTGACTGTCTGTGGAGCAGGTCAGAGGTGTCAGAGAATTAACAGTCCACCCTACCCTCCCACTCCAGAGCAGCTCTCAGCCTGATAGAACTTAGTACATAAATGCCCAGCTCCCTCACTCCTCAGGTGGGGTAACTCTGAGCTACGGTGTTGTTCACTGGCTCCCAGAGGTCTGGCCAGTGTTTCCTGGGGTCATATTCCAAATAAACTCTGTATATATGAATTCTTATCTCAGGCTTTGGGGAGATCCCAAATAAGATAGTGTATCATAAGGACAACAGGTTTGAGTATTGCAGGGAAGGATGGGTAGACCAGTTGTCCAGGCAGGAGGTGCTTGGGGCTTGAACTGGGTGTGCTAGGGGTGGGCAAAAGCTGGAGAAAAATCAGCAGAGCCAAGATACACACTGGATGTGCTGGAAAAGGAAGAAGGTGATGTGAAGGCTGCCTCCTGGGCTTTGTCCTCCCTGGAAGGGAGGGCAAGGGGAAAGGTCAAGAATACATATGTTAATAATTTTGTGCGTGTCACAGAACAGCTTGTAATCACCAGATTTTCTGGAACTCTCTGCTGTCTTCTTGCCCTGCCCCGACTCATCAGACTCTAGAACAACCTAGCTGCCATTGTCAGGGGAAGTCTGCATTTTCTCCTGTAGGGCAGGATCCAATAACAGTGTTCTCATCCAATAAAGGTGGCTGGCACACAGGGACAAAATATTGAATTAAAAACAATACCAGTGCCGCTGAGCTCGCGCCACCCCTGAACTGCCTGTGCGCGCCTTTGCTCTGCAAATTGGTAATGGGAGCCCCAGGGAAATACTGTCCAGGAGCGCGAGGAGGAGGGAAGGTGGGGGAGACGGGGAAGCAAAGTCAACTCTTAGCCTCAGTTGGCAGAGCCAGCGCTCAGGAGCAAGGAGTCAGCTGCCCGAAAACCAGCCCTGAGCTGGTGCCCTGGCCTTGGTCCTGTCTCCGTAAAGCCACCTTCAGTGAGAAACTTGGATCCTCTGGGATCAGGTATTCTTGGCTTTGAAGCCTGCCTCCACCTTATTGCATCTCTACTAACTCTGGTGATTCAGACAGTAAAGAATCTGCCTGCAATGCAGGAGACCCAGGTTTGATCCCTGGATCGAGAAGATTCCCTAGAGGAGGAAATGGCAACCCACTCCAGTATTCTTGTCTGGAGAATTTCAAGAACAGAGGAGTCTGGTGGTCTACAGTCCATGGGGTTGCAGAGTCTCAGACATGACTGAGGGATTAACACTTCCACTTTCTTTCCACCCTATTGCTTGACTCTGTGACCTTGGGTTAAATCCTTAGATAACTTTGACTTCAGTTTTCTGGTGGCATTATTTCAAGGCCCAGCACATGCCAGCACTGTCCTTAACATTTATTTAATCCTAACAAGGACTCTATTTCCATTTTACAGTTGATGGAACCAAAGCTCAAAGGAGTCAGGTAACTTACCCAGGGTCACATGGCCAGGTATAGCCAGATTTCAGATAAAGTGGTGTAAACACTGCACGGGCCCTGTTAACCATTACAGACTACTCCTCTTCAGATAGGAAATCTCCTATTTTCAAGCTGTTGGGGGCATCCCCATGCCATTAGAGGGAAGGGCTCTCTCTGTAATACAGAATCTAGTCTCATAGCTTGCTGTATTCTCTTTCACCCTCCCCCTCTCCCCACTCCCAAGTCTTCTTATTTTTTTCCTCCAACCTTTTCCTAGCCCAGATTACAAATTCCGCCCTTTGGTTCTTGGCCAGCAGTTTACCACAACCATATCATCACCTTTTAGCCACCACACTTGGCATCTTAGCGCCTGCTCACATCCATGCCCAAATGGGCCTCACCTGTCTCCAAGGAAGCTTATCAAAGTATTCCCCCAACCCAAACAGTTGTTTTCAGGAAGAATCCTGATGCCCACTGTTACAGTGATCAATATGTCTCCACCATGCTTCAAAGCCTGAAGCTCAGATGGGGTCCTAGGGGGTCCTAGGTCTGTCCTCAGAACAGACCTAGGGGTTTGGACATAGTAAGTACACTGGGGTTGTCGAGGCTGAGCTGCGGAAGTGAACAGGGCTGCCCAGGGAGAGTGAGTGGAGTAAGAAGGGCAACCTTGTCCCTTTCCTTCTCCTCCTCCAGATTCAGGAATGCAATTCCAGGACCTTGAAATCTACATAACCACCGGCATTATGGGAACTGGATTTGGTAATTAGAGATCAGATGAGTCCAGTCATAGGGTAAGTTTGGGGTGAGTGTAGAGGCTTCCACAGAGGCAAAAAAAAAAAAAATCAATGATGACCATAGCAACAACCAGAACTGGTATGAAATAGTGAGTACTTACTATACACCCTGCACAGTCCAAAGCAGCCCTTTCCGTGTATTACTTTATGTTATTGTCAAAGTCCTATGGTATGAGTTTTCTCCTCCCCAGGAACTGACTCTCACAGGCGTTAACTGAGACATTAACATCACAACTTGTCCAAGGTCGCAGTTAGGAAGCAGTTAGCTGGGACTTGAATCGGCTCTGTCTGACTGCAAAGCCAGCACCTTAAGCCCTCCCAGGCCTGAGCAATGAAGACACCCACTTGGCTTGGCATCCTTTTATCCTCTTGTATCAGTCAGAATGCTTTGGGCTGCAAAAATGGAACCACCAACTTAGTTGATTAACAATGAGAAAAATGTATCAACTCAAAGATTAAGTTTCAAGGTTTAATGGCTGCAGGAGTCATTAATTCAGCAGCTCAATGAAGTCCCTTCCAACTTCCCATGATGTCATCATTAATGTGTTTGTTCACTTTCCTGGTCACAAAATAGCTGCTACATCTCCAGATATCACGTACAAAACACGACCACATCCTGCAAAAGAAGAGGGATTTTTTTTTTTTTTTTGCAGCAAGAAAACCTTTCCCAGAAGTACTTGAGAAAATATTCCTTTTACTTTATTGGCCGGAATTGTTCCTATTCCTGTTTCCAAACCAATCAGCCACAGGGCAAATAGAAAGTTCATGAATGGCTTAATTTTTGTTCACGTTCATTTGTAGGAGGATGGATTATCCCCCAAATTGAATTTCTATTAGAAAGGAGAAAGAAGGCAATGACAGCTTTTGAGTAAACAAACAAAAATGTACGCTATTCTTCTCTTTTCTCTTCCCAACCCCCAATGTCCTCTTTCTCTATCAGTTAACATTTTATTCACCCTTCAAGAATCAACTCAAATATTTCTGCTGGGCAGTCTTCCCTGATTTTTTCCCTATCAGATTAATTACTCTCTTTACTGTGCTTCCAAGGAGTTTGGCACATGCTACTTACGTGGTCTTCACTACATCCTCATGGACAGAGCCAGGCTTTGGAGTAACTAGACTCAAGTTTGAATCCCAGGTCTGCCACTTCCTTCACAGAGGACTTTAGGTATACCACTTTCTTCCTTTAAGCCTCAGCTTCCTCATCTGTATAGTCTGCATTCCTTTTTAGGCAGTTTTGAGGACCAAGGCAGATAATATGTCTGGGATTATTCAATGATCTCCTTGGAACAAAGAAAGGGAGGAAGGAAAGACACTATCAGGCTGGACTAGGCAAAACGGAACTTTTAGCAAGAAAAGCAAAAGTCATTCCAAGGTGCCGACCACACGGCCCCCTTCCTGTGAAGTTCCCCTCCCCCCAGTTCTCCCAAGAAAGTCATTTTTCATCCCCAAAGCCATTTGGTCTAGAGAGAAGGGGGAGATGCAGTGGAAGGGTCTGTATTGTGCCTGCCCTGGCACCATCCATCACCCAGCCGACAGGAACTCACCTCCCACAAATAAAGTTATGACAAGCGTCCCCAACCCATTCTTTCAGCCATTGCCTCCCTGTTTCCATCATCTCTGACATTATAAGCCATCAGCCAAGCTGTTTGTCATGCCTCTGACAGGGCCTTGGCATCACAAGCAGGAGAGGCTGTGCTAAGGTACAGCTGGATTCAAGGGTGGGTGTCCCACCCCCAGCCCCACCTGCCATTGGTGATCTTGAGTTATTCCACATGGGCTCTCAGAAAGCATTTCTCCCCCGAGGGGCAGGGGTCCAGAAGTGGAGCAGAACTGGAGGGGACTATGCATCCATTTATCCGCTTGGTGAACAGGAGTGAATATTCTACTGTCCTGACCCTGTGTTAGGCACAGCTGCAGCCACAGAGAGAAATTAAAACACATGCCTTGCCCTTGAGGCGTGCCCAGTATAGGGAGAGTGGAAAACAAGTCATTTCAACAGACAGTGCCAGCACAACTGTGGCAGCGTCAGTCTAAGGGTTATGGGAGCACAGAGAAGGGTAGGAACATAGGGAAGGCTTCCTGGAGGAGGTGACATTTGAGCTGAGATCTACAGGAGAAAGAAAAAAAAGACATGTGATGGGGCAGAGTGAGTGATACCTTGAAACTTTCCCTTTCTTCTCTGCAGATTTATCTACTTATAAGCCCTAAAGGGCAGAGTGGAGCGGAGATACGAGAGAGAGAATCATATTCCATGGAAGCCGATGACATCAGCAAGGTCCCTTCCCTTTTGCTTCCAGTAGGGTCTGGCCAATGGGAAGCAAGAGCAAGCAATCAGAAGGAGGGAGTAGAGACAGGTAGATTGTTTCTTTCCCAGGTCCCTCCCTGTAAGCTCCCTCCACCAAAGGCCCCAGTTCCTGCCAGGCAGAAGCCTCTTGGAGCCACAGCTACTCTCCCTGGATTCCAGTAACCATATCTGGCTCTTGCCCTTCAGACTAGGGGTGCCAAAGGCTCCATTGTCTAGCCCAGAGGAGCTGCATCATCCTTTGTTGGATTCCCGAGGCTATCGTAATTCCCTAAACACAATAGCTCCTTTATTATAGTCTCCTGAAATTACAGCTCCAGTGCCTCTGTCTCCTTCAAGGACCCTGCCTGTTACACCCCGGCAGCTCAAGGCTCTGCTTGACCCTCTTCTGGTGGTAAGTCAGTCCCATGTGGTGGCCCTCAGTGATCCACATCTGCCATTATTTGTGCCCTTGGGCGTCCCCTCCTACAGCGAACACTGGACTTGGCCATGTGATTGGCTTTGAGCAATGGAATGTTAGCATAGATGAGGCAAGAAGAGGCTTCAGAAGCACTTGAGCATCTGTGCTTGACGTTTTGGAATGCTCCCTCTTGGAATCCCGCTGCCGTACTGAAAGGAATACTGGGGTATCTTGATGTAGAGTGGAAACCTCGTGGAAAGTTCCAGGAAGATGACCTGCCATATGAGAAAAAAGGCAACACAGGGCAGAACTGAGGTTCCCCAACTAATAGTCATCACAGAGGTTCCAGACCCTAAGCGAGAGACTTTGTCAAAGGGGGGATGGCAGTCTGCCCTAGAAGTGTGGGTGTTTAACTCAAACATTGTTTAGAATTGTCAGCATTGGGTGGTAAAAAGCAGACTGACTTTTAACCAATGTTAACTATCATTTTGGGACTTCCCAGGTGGTTGAGAGGTAAAGGACCTGCCTGCCAATGCAGGAGACTTGAATTCAATCCCTGGTCTAGAATGATCCCACTAGAGAAGGGAACAGCAATCCACTCCAGTATTCTTGCCTGGAAAACCCCATAGACAGAGGAGCCTGGTGGGCTACAGTCCATGGGGTCTCAAAAGACTCAGATACAACTTAGAGACTAAAATGGCAACAACAACAATGATCATTAAACTTTTTGCAAAAACTGCTTTTCCTTTTTGTCAGCACCTAGCGTGGACCACCTCCCACCCCCAACTCATCTCCCCACTCCAACTCTATTGGTCCTGGGCCTTTCTAGTACAGTCACAGCTGAATGCAGCCACAGAGTGGCCCCAGCCAACATCATGTGCAGCAGAAGCACCACCGTCACCCTACAGAATCTTGGGAAATAATAAATCATTGCTGCTTCACTCCCAAGTTTTGGGGTGGTTTGTTACACACCAATGAATAACTGAAACATACTGGCAGCTCCAGTTCTATTGCAAGTTCAAGGGCAACAAGAACTTTTCTGGCAGCTCCCCTAAGAGTCAGAGTCCTGGAATCACTTTGATTGGTTTCCCCTGGTCATATGCCAGCTACGAACTGATGGCCTGGCCTGCTGCTGCTGCTAAGTTGCTTCAGTCGTGTGTCCGACTCTATGGGAACCCAGCAGGCTCCCCCGTTCCTGGGATTCTCCAGGCAAGAACACTGGAGTGGGTTGCCATTGCCTTCTCCAATGGCCTGGCCAGGGGAACATCATACACTGATTGGCTCCTCCTTTATTCTGGTGCAGGAGGTGCAGCCCCACTTGGACCTCTGGACTGACTGACAGTGGGGAGGGGATTCCTAAAGGAAGATGGGGGAAAAGAAGTCTGGCTGCTAAAGACACTTGATGGAGGCAAAATTTGGGGAAGATTATCCTTGGTGTTCCCCATCCAGTTACTGTTTGTGCCTGTAAGAAATGGATAGGGAAATTCCCTGGTGGTCCAGTGGTTAACACTCGGTGCTATTTCTGCTGTGGGTCCAGGTTTCATCCCTGGTTGGAGAACTGAGGTCACACAAGCTGCACTGCATGGCAAAAAAAAAAAAAAAAACCAAGAATGTATATATGGATGGCTGAGTCCCTTCACTATTCGTTTGAAACTACCACACCATTGTTAATCACTATACCCTAATTCAAAATGAAAAGTTTAAAGTTAAATAAAGAAAAGGGTAAAAATGGATCCCCAATATAAAAATGTAAAAGACCCCTATGATGTGATAAGCAAAAGTGTTAGTCACTCAGTCATGTCAGACTCTTTGCAATCCCATGGACTATAGTCCACCAGTCTCCACTGTCCATGGAATTATCCAGGCAAGAATACTGGAGTGGGTTGCCACACCCTTCTCCAGGGGATCTTCCCAACCCAGGGATCAAACCCAGGTCTCCTGCATTACAGGTAGATTCTTTACCATCTGAGCCACCAGGGAAGCCCATGATGTGATAAGGAGACCATAAGACTTTGGCCATGGACAGACCTGGTTTCTAACTCTCACTTTCTTTTTAGAAGTTGCTTTGGGCAAGCTGCTCAACCTCTATGAACTCATCTATAAAATAAGCTAGTTAATTCCTGCACTAGCATAGAGCAGGCGGTGGGGGTGGGGGAGGTTTCAATTAGATTATGGCAGTGAAGTGAAAGTCACTCAGTTGTGTTTCTTTGTGACCCCATGGACTATAGTCCATGGAATTCTCCAGGCCAGCATACTGGAGTGGACAGCCTTTTCCTTCTCCAGGGACCCTCCCAACCCAGGAATCGAAACCATGTCTCCCGCATTGCAGGCAGATTCTTTACCAGCTGAGCCACCAGGGAAGCCCAAGAATACTGGAGTGGGTAGCCTATCCCTTCTCCAGCAGATCTTCCCAACCCAGGAATCGAACCAGAGTCTCCTGCATTGCAAGCGGATTCTTTACCAACTGAGCTATCAGGGAAGCCCTATTATGGCAGAGGTGGGGGACAAAGAGAGAGGCTGCCCAGATACCCGCTTTAAGAAAGGGCTTGCTGCCCAGTGTGGGGAGTATGGCAGCAAACAGCTGTCAGCCCTTCCAGGTCTGCCTCAGCCGCAGCGAGCCACCTGGCCTGCGGTCACACCCTTCCCGGGACAGCCTGCATCTGGTCACTGGGTGAGCCAGGGTTTTAAGGCCTGACGAAGAGCCACACTGCCAGGCAATGCTCATTCCAGAGCTCCCTGCTGGGCTGCCTGAGGCTTTGTAGAACCTGCATCAGTTGACTTCTCCCCCCATCCAACCCTGCTGTCTCCTCTTCCTTTCACAGGTGTTAATCTCTAATAAATACCTCGCATCCGCAACTCTGCTTCTGGAAATCCCAATCTGTGAAGCAACGCTCAGCACTTAGTATCTTCTTTTTTTAATTAGTGAATATATTTTTAAATTATTTATTTATTTGGTTGTGCCCAGTCTTAGTTGCAGCAGGTGGGATCTAGTTCCCTGACCAGGGATCAAAGAAGTGTCCCCTGCATTGGCAGCCTCTGGAGTGCCACACAAGTCCCAGGAGCCTGTTGATAAAGGATTGCCGAGTGAAAACTGGCTCCTTGCTCAGGAGAATGAGAAATGGGAAACAGTTGGTGCAGGCGACAGAGGCTGGCACAGGGACTGCCAGGCATTAAATAGCTGTTGTGGAGGAAGGGGCTGGGGGGCTGGCAGAGGCAATTGCTTCCTCAAATGGGAGAGGAGGGTCTCTCCAGGGCACCCCCTCCCCGCTCCACCCCCACGCATCTGCAGCCCCCTGCTCACCAAGCAACTGGATCAATTATGAACGAGACCGCACATGTGCTGGTAGATGGGAAGACAGGCAAGTCAGGGCTCTCCTCCAGGCTGGGCCTGGCCTCAAGTGGTCTGTCTGGGGTCCTGCGGCCTGGGGGCCCTTGGCAAGGTAGCAGAGACTGCTCAAGTCCTAAAGCAAAAGCTTCCTCCTCTTTTTGTAGAATCTTAAGTGTTCCAGAATCTTAGAAGGAGAGATTCAATATTCCAGGATGATGATCATCATCCAGCTGGAAACGGCTCTAGACGGTCTTGGGACACAGGACTGTCCCAAGGGACAGTCTTGGGACACTCACTCTTTGCGACTCCATGGACTGTAGCTCTCCAAGGTCCTCCGTCCATAGGATTCTCCAGGCAAGAATATTGGAGTGGGTAGCCATTCTCTTCCCCAAGGGATCTTCCTGACCCAGGGATCTAACCCAGGTCTCCTGCATTGCAAGTAGATTCTTTACCATCTGAGCCACCAGGGAAGTCCCTGGAACAAAAGAGTCCCTGGTTTAAAGGATCCCGGTATTTGCAGGCTAGAAGGGGCCAGGCAGCCTCTTCATTTGAGCATTTCTCTCTGAGCATTTCTCTGAGTGCAGACCCTAATTGCATGGTGTGGTCTGGAAGCACTTACCACATTCCTCTAAGTGCACAGGAGCAGGTGGTGGTCCAGTGGTTGACTCTGCACTTCCACAGCAGGGGATGCGGGTTTGATCCCTAGTTGGGGAACTAAGATCCCACATGCTGCTTGGCATGGCCAAAAATTTAAAAATAATAATAGTAAAATGCATTTAAGTGCACAGGAGAAGAAACAGACCCTACAGGAGCGGGGTGGGGACGGTAACTGAGACCAGAAGGAGGGTATCATAGATGGAAAAAAAACCAGTGTGTAAGGATGGGATGAGGAACAGCAGTTGTGTGGGAGGGACTGTCTTTATGAAAGTGAGGGCTTCAGATGAAACAACACATGTAAAGCATCTGAACAGCACATAATAAATGTTACTTCACTTGCCTTTTTCTTCTGCTAACAATTCTCTGTTCCCTATATTTCTGAATTATCCACATTCACAGTGAGGAGTTTGGGGAAAATGCAAGGTTCTCTGAAAGGAAGACTGAACTGACTCCCCCCGACCCAGAAAGAATCCTCCATCACAACGTATGGGGACAAGTGCTCAGTACAGGCCAGGACTTTCTGCAACGGGAACAGGAGGATGGATGACTGATCACAGAGAGTAATCCAGGAAGGGGATATTTGAACAGGGTTTTGAGAGTAAAAGAGGAATTCACTGTGCAGAGAGGATGGGATGGGGGGGGGGGTGGATTCCACATACTTTCTGTGCTTTCAAAATGAATTGCTAAGGCCTCCCCCTTTCTAATCCACACCTTAGGTACAAATTCAAGCAGCTACCCACTCTGACTTTACAGATGGAAAAATTGCTGAATATGGACAGATCAAAGCAATCCTCACCTTTCTTTCCTGTTTCTAAAATCCCTGAGGCAGAAATACAAGGAAATAACAGTGTGTCCTAAAACCCAAGTTAGCCCTTGAGATGGAGAGATGTTTTCAAGAGTAAGGGCCAATATGAGGGCATTTTTGATACAACTAAGTTTATTTCACTTAAAGGTCAGTCTTTATTCCAAGATCATGGCCTTCCTACTTTAACGGTGTTTAAGATGGCTTTATGTTTATGAAATTAGGGTGATAGTAAATGATCTTTGTAAGTCAGATTTTGTGTGTGTGTTTTTACTTGGCAAAATAAGAAGTTAATAACCCTACATTGGTTCTCACAACAAAAAAGTTTTATATCATGCCACTTTCTGAAACCTCAGTTTCAGAACCGCGGAGTGAGAAGCCATTGGTGGTAGGAGGTCCCATCTCATCGTTTGGGCTCTGCTTTATATCACCGCCCAGAGGCACCCTCCCTGGCAATCCTGAGATGGCTTCTCTCTCCCTCCCCAGGTTTTCTCTCTGCTCCTTGTTTCTTCCATTCAGAACACTTCCTCTCTGAAAGCATCCTCTTGTTCATTTGCACATACACTTATTTATAGCATTTTCTCTATTTGAATACATGCTGTCAGGTCAGGAACCATGTCTATCTTTTTCACCCACTCTTCCTAGCACCTAGCACTGTTTTTAGGGTATAAAAACTGGGGGAGTGTTTGTGGAACGAATGAGGGGAAAATGAAAGGGAGAAAGAGAGGATGAAAGGAAGAAAGGAGGAAGGAAGGGAGAAAAGGCCATGGAGCTTGGACACTCAGGCTGGAGAACATCAGGGGCAGTAGAGGGCGGAAGATGCTGTGGGTACCCCATGTCAGAGTCCCTCACCCCACCTTTCAGCCGCAGCCCTGGTGAACAGCACCCATGCACACTGGCAGTATCTTCCCACAAGTACCCACCCAGTCTCTTAATTTTTCCACCCAAGGCTTTCTTGGGAGCCCTGAGCCCTTGCTCAACCCACCCATAGGCACAGTCCAGAGGTACAAAGGGGTTCATGCCCCCTGCGGAGATGCTTAACCCCTGGGGGAATGTAAGTTGGTGGATAAGAGCCCCTGCCTCCCATCCTTGGGGTGAATGATTGTGCCTGGTACTCAGAGGGTCCTCCGGGGTCTGAGTCCCAGGTACCCACAGCAGCAACCAACTCCTTCCCCATCTCCCCACTCTCTCACCCCTGCTTGCCATGCTCACCTCGCAAGGAAATTACATGCCCTAAGTCCTCGTCTCAGGCTCTGCTTTGGGAGAGAATCTAGTCTTAAGACAGGCTGGGTCACTCCCCTGCACCTCAGAAATTCCCTTTCTCCTCTCTGAACCCCAAGTTCCACCTGCTCTGCTGGTCCCGGGTGACTCCTAGAGAGCCACCCCCTCCCCCGCCAGGCAGGTCAGCTGGCAGGTCTTGACCATCTTCCAACCCAGTCTCTGTTCTGAGAAATTTCAATGAAGGGACCTGGCACAGCACATGGGGGTCCAGGTGCTTTGGAGACAGTCAGGGAGGAAAAGGCCTCTCTAAATGAGCCTGTGATGATTAAATCATCGTCTGTTCCTGTGCTCCGCCCCACCTCTTGTGCTTTGGTTGAGACGTTATCTCTAATCCATTATCTTTCTTTTCTTCTCTCAGCCTCCCCAGTCTGCAGCCACCTCTGTGGGAAGGCTGAGCAGCTCTGAAACAGGACAGCCAGATCTGGCGGCAGGAACTTTATAGTTTACAAAGAACTTTACAGGCTTAGAGGTGTTTATAAAGTCTTTTCTATTCACAAGACAATTCATTAGCATTATTGAGGTTGTTTCCCTCCCCCCCCCCCCATAAAGAGAAGCCTTTTCCTTTTTTTTTTAATTTATTTTTAATTGCTTTACAATGTTACTTTAGTTTCTGCTGTACAACATGAATCAGCTGTAAGAATACATATATCCCCACCCTCTTGAGCCTCCCTCCTGCTCCATCCCGCCACATCCCACCCTGCTAGGTCATCACAGAGCACCAAGTCGAGCTCCGCATGTTATACAGCAGCTTCCCACTAGCTGTCTGTTACACATAAAAAGTGAAAGTGTTAGGGGCTCAGCTGTGTCTGACTCTTTGTGACCCCAGGAACTGTAGCCCATCAGGCTCCCCTGTCCATGGAATTCTCCAGGCAAAAATACTGGAGTGGATTGCCATTTCCTTCCCCAGGGGATCTTCCTGACCCAGGGATCGAACCCAGGTTCTCCTACATTGCAGGCAGATTCTTTACCATCTGAGCCACCAGGGAAGCATATATGTCAATGCTACTCTATCAACGTGTCTCACCTTCTTTCCCCACTGTGACCACAAGTCCATTCTCCACACCTCTATCTCTATTCTTGCCCTGCAAAGAGGTTCATCGACGAAATTCACTCATTCATTCTCCTTTTGGTTGCTTCTCTGTGTCCAGGCCCTGGGGATACAAGACGGTGACCTTCCCACCAGGAGCTTGGAGCCCTGGTAGGGGAGTACTTGAGTCTGTGTCTAAGCAGGAAACACTTGAATATTAACAAAATAGGAACTCTAATCCAGGAAATGAAAGGTGATGGAAGAGCTGAGAAGCCAACTGGACGCAGTGAAGGAGCCCAAAAAGGAGTAACAGCCGGTGGCTGCCCCCACCCACACACCTGAGGGACAGAGGGAGATGAGGTGCCAAAAAATATTTGTAGAGCATTTCCTCTGTGCTGGCCATTCTAGATGCTGAGTATAAAGGATGACCAGGACAGCCATGGGACTTGCTGCCATGGAGCTGACAGTCTAGGAGAAACAGACCCTAAAAAACTTACTAGAAACGATTGTGTGAACACCCATAGTGGGTTAGGTGCTATGACCAAGCCCATCCTGGTTGTAAAAGGATAACCTAACTTAGTCTGGTGTGGCTTCCTGGAGGAGGTGACAGTTAAGCTGAGAGTGAATGATGAACAGGCATTATTTAGATCCCATGTCACAAACTTTAGCTTCTACAGGGGACTGCAATCAAGTGCTTGACCATGCTGCATGTCCAGCTTGGACCAAACCCCAGTATCCCCCAGAGGCCCCACTCTGGCCAGACACGCTTGGACACCCTCTTGGCTGGATGGTAGCCTAGCCCACTACTGGGCTTGGCATTACCTCCTAGACCACCGTTGATGAGGGATTCCTGCCAGGGCTAGAGCACCTGGAATGCATTGGAGCTCAGCACAAGCCAGTGCCTTCAGGAAGAGCCTGATCAGCACTGAGGCTTGTCCTCCAGGCCTTAGCGGCTGCCTGGAGCCTTGGCAGACAGTCAGGAGGAGGTGGCTGGGAGGGAAAGACAAAGAGAATTCGATTTCCATTTTGCTCCTGGTTCCCTGTTTTCAGTCCAGATGCCTCCAGATCTAATTCCAAATAAATAATTGTACTGAGTTACCCGGGTCCCTTGGTGATTAAGTAAACACGCCGAGGCGGTGGAAATTGAATTAGTGCGGTGTGCTCAGCCATTATTACCCGCCCCTTCTCATGAATATTAATGAGTGGTTATTAAGAAATGTAAATGCTGCCTCAGGGGGTGGGAAGATGGTGGGGGAGGTCAGGGCGAGAGGACAGACCGTTCAGAAGGCAGCGTGATTGAAGGCATTTTAAAAATTATGTCGGATCTTTCTCTTCAGCACCGTGGCAATGTTTCCGGACCCTTCATTTTTATTAAAACAAGGATAAAGGAACAAATTTTAATTGGAGGATAAAATTAGCGTTTTCCAAGCAATGTTGGCGGCAGCAAGAACATATTTTGCCAGAAAATGGACATTTGGGGCGGGAGGTGCGGGTTTGGGGGAGCAGTGGCTGATGGACGATTACTTCTCTCAGTTCATCTCCAGGCAAGGGAGTAAACAAATTAATCTCTGAACGAGGAGCAGCCTGGAAAATGATGGAAGCCTGGAGGATCCAGCAGTGTCTTTGCTGGGAAGCCAGAAAGTGCCAAGGCCTCGGATCTTTGTTACTGCTGGTTCAGAGAGGTTAGGCACTTGTGTGAGGTCACACAGCGAGGGAGGGTGCTCTGGCTGGGTTCTTTGGGCAAGTTGGGAATGAACTGCCTCTGAGGGCAGCCCCTCCTCTCACCCTTATCCCTTGATCTCCAGGACCCCCTCTGGTTGTCCCACCTCTATGGCTCCAGCTTCTACCCTCACCATTCCTTCCCAGTCTGTACTGTCAGATTCATGTCCCCACTTTCACTATATTCTGCTTCTGCTCTACAACCTTCAATAGCTTACTATTGCCCTCCGGCTGAAGGTTACGTTCCTACCTTTCACAGAGAAGTCCCTCCAGGATCTGACCACAAATCCACTTTTCCAATTTAAGTATCCACTGCCCCTCACAGCTGCAATCAGATGCATCTAGGAAAATGGAGAAGGCGCAATGGCACCCCACTCCAGTACTCTTGCCTGGAAAATCCCATGGACGGAGGAGCCTGGGAGGCTGCAGTCCGTGGGGTCGCTAAGAGTCTCACACGACTGAGCGACTTCACTTTCCCTTTTCACTTTCATGCATTGGAGAAGGAAATGGCAACCCACTCCACTGTTCTTGCCTGGAGAATCCCAGGGACGGGGGAGCCTGGTGGGCTGCCGTCTATGGGGTTGCACAGAGTCGGACACGACTGAAGTGGCTTAGCAGCAGCAGCAGGAAGGAGAGAAAGTGAAAAGAAAGGAGAAGAAAAGAAGGTGGGAAGACAGAAAAGAAGGGAGAAAGGAAGTGAGGGAAAGAGGAAGGAAGAAGAAACTAATATCAAGTTTCAAAATATTCCAGGTTTGCAGGACTTCCCTGGTGGTCCAGTGACAGACTCTACCCCCCAATGCAAGGGGCCCGGGTCCCATTCCTGGTCAGGGAACTAGATCCCACACGCCGCAATGAATACTGAAGATCCCGAATGACAGACTCTACCCCCCAGTGCAAGGGGCCCGGGTCCCACTCCTGGTCAGGGAACTAGACCCCACACGCCGCAATGAATACTGAAGATCCCGACTACCCCCCAGTGCAAGGGGCCCGGGTCCCATTCCTGGTCAGGGAACTAGACCCCACATGCCGCAATGAATACTGAAGATCCCGAATGCCGCAACTAACACCCACTGCAGCCAAATATATTAAAAAGAAAAATAGTTAAAAAAAAATATTCTAGGTTTGCTAAATATTTTACATAAGAATAATGGTGATGATGAGGATATCTGTAGTAACTGCTGTCATCTATTGAGTTCTCCCGCTAAGCCAGCCCCCAGTTTAACACCACTTAATCCTCCCATTGTCACTGTGAGGTGGGTATTGTTATCTCCATTCTACAGAGGAGGAAACAGACATCACACACTTTGTAAATGACAGAAACAGCCTGTTGGACACTGAAATCTGAATTCTCGACTATTGCACCTCCCACCTCACATGGCAGACGTTATCAGCCCCATTTTACAGATGGAGACAGGAGGCTCAGTGAAGTTAAGTGATTTGTCCTACAAATACCTGAAAGAAACAAACAGAAATGAGAGGATTCAAAAGTCTCTGAGCCAGCCTTGCCCCATCGTCGTGAGCACAGTTCCTGGAGAATCCAGGTAAAATGCACTGAACAGCCTGGCCCCCGCTTCCCACAGTCAATGTCACCAGGCACTCTGGAGGAAACTCAAAAGCTTGCAAAGACCTAGTTGAGCTGTGCCCCCAACTATGTCCACCAGGTGAGGCCTGCAAGCTGGGTCTGTTGGTTCCCGGAGGTGTCCTCACCCAGGTCTGTGAACCCCAGACCGGTGGAATGAAGTCCAGATGCTGGTTCAAGCATTCAGCCCCCTATGCTCTGCTCTGCACAGGAAAGAGTGAATACGATCAAACTCATGCATTTTAACAACTTCTTCAGCCTGCTTCACTCCATGCGCTCACAGGAATAAAGGCTGACAGGTGCAGCTGAGTTAATCAGAGTGGATAATAGAGGAAAAGACAGGAATCACTGGCCAAATTGCAGTGAGAAAAATGGGGTGAAATCATAAGACACAAGTCAAAGGTATCCAATTAAAGTGTGATGATGTTTAAAGGGCAAGAACCCCATTCTCAGTCCCTTGGAAGTTCTTACTATGAAGATGCATGGAACAGTGGCACATGAGATAATTTCTGGTGGTACACAGATGAACAATTTTTTAATTTGAATAATTTCTGGCAGTACACAGATGAACAATTTTGTAATTTGAATAAGGATGTTTGATGTGTGTTAGAAAAAATACAACTAGAACATAAAACTCATAACTAGCACATAAAATTTGATGTCTAGAATGAATCTAAACCTCACCCAAAGAAGTCATTTAATTGCTAGCCAATTAAAAGAAAAAATATTTTTTAAATAGTATAGATGGAAGAAGAATATAACAAAAAATATGAAGGGGGCAGTTATGTGACTGAAGTTTGGGAAGTAATATAATAGTTCTTTATCACTCGAAGTGGAGTCCATGGATCAGTAGCAGCACAATCAAGTTTGTGAGAAATGTAGAATCTCAAGAACCTCCTTAGACCAATGGAAGCAGCACCTGCATTTTAATGAGATTCCCTGATGATTTGCATACCTTGTTCATGTATACTTTGTTTAAAAAGGGCTGATCTGTCTTATTTATCACTGGGGACAATGAAGATCTTTTCAGATTTGGTCCTAGGGAAAGAGCACTGGACTGGGATTCCATTCTAGCTATGACACTCTTTGACTCTAAGAGTTTAAAATTTTGTAATTATAGAAGAGGAGACTGAGATCTAGAAAAGGCTGCAATGTGTGATTTTTGTCAATTTTGGAGCCAGTCCGGGTCCCCAAACATCTTGTCTTGTGCAGGAGGAAATGGTTGACATCAGAATTGCTGTCAACAATGTGATGTGACTTTTAAAAAATTGATTGTTAAAGATGTCTGCTGCTGCTGCTAAGTCGCTTCAGTTGTGTCCGACTCTGTGCGACCCCAAAGATGGCAGCCCACCAGGCTCCCCCGTCCCTGGGATTCTCCAGGCAAGAACAGTGGAGTGGGTTGCCATTTCCTTCTCCAATGCATGAAAGTGAAAGTGAAGTCGCTCAGTCGTGTCCGATTCTTAGCGACCCCATGGACTGTAGCCCACCAGGCTCCTCCGTTCATGGGATTTTCCAGGCAAGAGTACTGGAGTGGGGTGCCATTGCCTTCTCCAGTTAAAGACATTACAAGGAAAAGAAAACTATAGAACAATGTATGAATGAATACTGATATAAAAATCTCAATAAAATACTAGCAAAGCAAATATAGCAACATATAAAAAAGATTATATGATATGACCAAGTGGAATTTATTCCAGGAGTACAAGGTTGGGTTAACATGAAAATCAATTAATACAATACACCATAGCAATAGAATAAAGGACAAAACCCACATGATCATCTCTATACATGCAGGAAAAGCATTCAACAAAATCCAACACCCTTGCATTATAAGGAACACTCAACAAAATAGGAAAAGAAGAGAACTTCCTCAATCCACTAAAGGCCATCTAAAAAAAAAACCTAATATATTCAATGTGGTCAAACCCATTTTCTTCCTAAGATGAGTGACAAGCAAAGATACTTGCTCTCACCCAGTCTATTCAAAATTATACTGGAGGTTCTAGCCATGGCACTTAGGCAAGAAAAAGAAACAAAACCTTCCAGACTGGAAAGGAAAAATGAAACTGCTTCTAATTGTAGATGACATGATCTTATATAGAGAAAATCCTAGGAAATCCCTATTAAAAAAAAAAAAGAAAACTATTAGAATAAATGAATTCAGCAAGGTCATGGGATAAAAGATTTTCAAAAGTTAATTGTGTTTGTATACACTGGCAATGAACAATCCAAAAATGAAATTAATAAAACAATTCCACTTACAATAGCAGCAAAAAGAATAAAATTCTTAGGAATAACTTTAACAAAAGAAGAGTAAAGCTTGCACTCTGAAAACTACAAAATATTGTTGAAGTATATTAAAGAAGGTTTAAATAAATGGAAAGACATCACATGCTCATGGATCAGAAGATTTAATATTGTTAAGATGGCAGTACCGCCTAAACTGAAATACAGACTCGATGCAACTTCTACCAGAATTACAGCTGGATTTATTTACTAATTTTTTTTTTTTTGCACAAAATGGAAAGGTGATTCTAAAAATCATATGGGATTACAGGGAGCTTCAAATAGCCAAAACAACTTTGGAAAAGAATGAAATGAAAGGAGTCACATTTCCTGATTTCAAAACTTCTGATAAAGCTGCAGTAATCAAGACAGCATGACAGTGGAAAGACGTATAGATCAATGGAACAAAACTGGGAGTTCAGAAAGAAACCCTTACATTTACAGTAAACTGACGTTCCACAAAGTGCCAATAGGAAGGAGTAGTCTTTCTAACAAATGGTGCTGTAACTGGATAACCACACCCCTAGCTCACACCATATGCAAAAACTAACTCACAATGGATTATAGAGCTAAGTATATGAGCTAAAACTATAAAACTTTTAGAATAAGTGAACAATAAGAGCAAATTTTCATCACTTTGATTTGGTCTCTAAGAGCACCGAAAGCACAAGTGACTAAGAAAAACTAGTTAAATTTCTTCAAAACCGAAAACGTTTGTGCTGCACATGATACCATCACGAAAGTAAAAAGACAGCCCAAAGAATGGGAGAAAATATTTGCAAATCTTGCGTCTGATAAGGGACTTGGAACCAGACTATATCAAGAACTCTTCTAACTCAATAATAAAATGATAACTCAAGTTTTTTAAATGGACAAAAAATCTGAATAGGCATTTCACTAAAGATATATAAATGGCTCAGAGCACATAAAAAGATGCCCAACATCATTAACCACTATGAAAACACAAATGAAAACCAGGAGATAACCACTTTATACCTACTAGATAGTTACTGAAAAAAAAAAAAAAAGACAGAAAACAACAAGTGTTGGTGAGGATGTGGAGAAACCGGAACCCTCATTCACCACTAGTGGGGATGTAAGATGGTACAGCTGCTTTGGAAAATAGTCCGGTGATTCCTCAAATCTTAAGTTGTCATACGATGCATTAATTCCAACTCTATGTATATAACTAAGAGAAATATAAGCATGTTCACACAAAAATGTGCTCTCAAATGTTTATAGCAGCATTATTTATAGTAGTCAAAAAAGTGGAAACAACCCATACGTCCATTACAAAATGGAATGATGAATGGATAAATAAAATGTGATATAATGCCTGCAATGGAATATCATTTGACAGTAAAAAGGAGTAAAATAGTGATGCCTATACAATACTATGCTAAGTGAAAGAAGCCAGTCTCAAAGCACTGCGTATTATTTGATTCCATTTATATGAAATGTTCAATCGGCAAATCTATCATGGCAGAAAATAGACTAATGGTTGCCTGGGGCCGGAGAAGGGAGGATCTGTGTGGAACTAGGAGGAAATGGGGTGACTGTTAATAGGTTTAGTTTGTCTTTTGGGGGTTATGAAAAATGTTCAAAAATTGAAGTGGTGATGGTCTCCAGGTATTCTGTGAATATAGTAAAAAACCATTGAGTTGTATACTTTAAATGGTGAATTGTATGGTACAGGGCCCCTAAAAGGTGTCTGCGCCCTAATCCCTGGAACCTCTGAATATGGTAGGTTACGTGGCAAACAAGAATTCAGAATGCAGGTGGTGGAATTCCTTGGCCATCCAGCAGTTGGGACTTTGCCTTCCAATTCAGGGGGTGCAGGTTCCATCCCTGGTCAGGAAGCTAAGATCCCACATGCCTCACAGTCAAGGGACCAAAGCATAAAACAGAAGCAATATTGTAACAAAGCCAATAAAGGATTTTAAAATGGCCCACATCAAAAAAAAAGAAGAATGCGAGTGGGATTAAAGTTGTTGATTACCTGACTTCGCTGCTGCTGCTGCTGCTAAGTCGCTTCAGTCATGTCCGACTCTGTGCGACCCCATAGATGGCAGCCCACCAGGCTTCCCCATCCCTGGGATTATCCAGGCAAGAACAGTGGAGTGGGTTGCCATTTCCTTCTCCAATGCATGAAAGTGAAAAGTGAAAGTGAAGTTGCTCAGTCGTGTCCGACTCTAGCGACCCCATGGACTGCAGCCTCCCAGGCTCCTCCGTCCGTGGGATTTTCTAGGCAAGAGTACTGGAGTGGTGTGCCATTGCCTTCTCCGGATCACCTGACTTTAGAATAGAATAAAATAAAAATAAACCAGGGAGATTATCCTATATTATCCAGTGGGCCCAATGTAACCTCAAGGGACTTTAAACAATGGAAGAGGGACTCTGAGAAGAGAACCAGAGAGATGGCATTGTGAGAAGGAGTCATCCCAACATTGCTGGCTTTGAAGATGGAAGAAGGGAACCACAATCCAAGGAATGCAGGCAAGCTCCAGAAGGTAGAAAACGTAAGAAAACGGATTCTCCCCTAGAGAGCTTAGGAAACACAGCCCTGCTGATACCTTAATCCTAGCCTAGTGAGATGTACATCAGATTTCTGATCTACAGACGTATAAGATAATGCATTTTTATTATTTAAATTTGTGACAATGTGTTGCAGCAGCAGTACAAAACGAATACATATGATATATCAGTTATATCTCAATAAAGCTGTTTTTAGAATGATTACTGTCTTAGACTACATAAATAGAAGCATGGTGTCTAGAGGGAGGAAATGATGGTCTGCTTGCAATCTAAGTGAGACCGACTGGAGCTCAGCATCAATGTCACCCTGGAGGAGGGATGTGGGAAAAGCAGGGTGGGTCCACAGAAAGGTCACTGTGTTAGTGAAAAGACTCAAGATGATGTTGGATGAGGAATTCACTAAGGTGGGATGAGGTTAGTGGGGATGAGAAGACAGATCCGGGAGCAATGGGGTATGTGACCTACAGGCAGGGTTCAGCTTGAGAAGAAGATGAGTTTTCTTTTTTTTGCTTTTATCCTCTGTTTGTCTTTTTGTTTGTTTGTTCTTTTGGCTACACCATGCAGCATGCAGGGTCTTATTTCCCTGACCAGGGATGGAACCTGCACCCCTGGCATTAGAAGCATGGAGTCTTAACCACTGGACCACCAGGGAAGTCCCCTCTTCTTTGTTTTAAAAAAATATTTTATTTAACCCCAATACATGTTTGGACTTCCCTGGTGGCTCAGGCTATAAAGAATCTGCCTGCAACCCAGGAGACCTGGGTTCGATCCCTGAGTTGGAAAGATCCCCTGGAGAAGGAAATGGCTACCCACTCCAGTATTCTTGCCTGGAGAATCCCATGGACAGAGGAGCCTGGCAGGCTATAGTTCATGGGGTCAAAAAGAGACAAGACCAGGCAACTAATACTTTCAGTACATGTTTTACCTAGAAAAACTAGAAAATACAGTTAAGTAAGAAGGAAAAATGAATAACCAAATAGTCACATGCCATTTTGTTGCAAGTTATTAATGCTTCCAGCACTGGGAAGGTAAAACCAAGTCTTTTATTGTTATGTTCCCAGAATCTGGCTCAAGGTAGACGATCATGGAATGCTTATTGAATGAATACATAATGCACACACACATTTTTAACTTACAAAAATAAAACCCTACTGTATATATTGCTTTATAACCTTCTTTTCCTCCATTACTGATATATTATGGGCTTCTTTCCAGTTCAATAAATATACATTTACATTAGGGATGTAATAGATACTGCCAGACTGCAAATAGAATTCAGGGGGTCTGTGAATTTGAATGGGGAAAAAATTATGTCCTTATTTTCCCTAACCTCTAACTGAAATTTCTCATTTCCTTCAACTTGAACGTAGGCAACAAGCCAGAGTAGTATTAGCAGTATTCTTGCCATCAGAAGTGATCATAGATGTTTTCATAGTAAATTACCATTGTTGCTTGAAATATTGTTTATACTCATCTTTCTTTTGAAACGCCAACAGTTATTATACTGGCTGCAAGCACTTGTTAGTGAATATAATAAAGAAGCATGAGTCCTACTGTATCAGAAATTTTAAAATATTTAAATAACTGTATTTTAATATAATTAGTCTTCTTGGAAAGATTCAACATCTTATTTTACATGTTTAAAGTCATTATTCTTGCAAAAGTGGCCATGGGCCTCACCTTAAAGGTCTATGGCACAGCAAGGGTTAAGAAGGAACTCTGACCTACACTCACCTTTTTTCTTAATTTTTATTCTGGAATAATTTTAAATTTACAGAAACATTGCAAAAATAGTACACACACTCCTCACCCAGCTTTCTCTAACGTTAACACATTAGGGACTTCCCTGGTGGTCCAATGGTTAAGACTTCACCTTCCAATGTAGGGTGTGTGGGTTCGACTCCTGGTCAGGGAGCTAAGATGCCACATGCCTTGCAGCCAAAAAACCAAAACAGAAACAATATCATAACAAATTCAATAAAGACTTTAAGAATTGTGCACATTAAAAAAAAATCTTGAAAGAAACAAGTTACATAATCATAAAATAATTGCTGAAAGCAGGAAATTAACATTGATAACATTATTATAAAGCAATCTTCAAACTGAATTTGAATTTTGCCTGTATTTCCACTGTCTTTTTTCTGTTCCAAGATCTTCCATTGTATATAGTGGTCAGGCCTCCTTGGTCTCCTCCAGTCTGTTGTAATTTCTCAGTCTTTCCTTGTTTTTCATGATCTTAACACTTTCTAAAAACTGTTGGTCAGTTAATTTGCAGACTGTCCATCAATTTGGATTTGTCTGATAGCTTCTCACGATTCGATGGAGAGCATGCATTTTTTGTAGGAATCGCACAGGAGGGATGCTGTGACCTCTGCCAGCATCACATCAGAGGAGCATGATGTAGGCATGTGTTATTTCTGTACATAGTGGCTGCAGCATATTCATTATGTATTTAATTGTATATAACATACAATTTACTTAATTGGTCCCCTTCCAATGGACTTTTAGCATATTTTCAATTTAGGGCAGTTACAAATAGCGCCATGATGGAAAAAGAAGTACAGGGCAGGGCAGCCTGAAGGAGCAGCCAGCAGCCAGGAGTGGAGATGAGTATCCTGTCCCTGGAGGCATGCAACAGCAGAGTGGCACCAGACACCATTTCCATTTCCCCAGAAAGAGCATCTGGTGGCCCAGAAGACTAGTAAAATGCACAGGGACAATAAGAAAGGATGCTCTCCTCCCCTGGGTCTGCATTCATTAGCAAGGTGAGGCCTCGGCCCAGGTGGAGGGTAAGAAATGCTCCCCACAATAGACGACGACGACGACTAGTTAGTATTCTGAGCTCCCTGCTCCACTGACGGCTAATTGCCCCTAAGAGCTAAGATCACTGGAGGGGAAAATGCAAGGTGGCCTAACCTTTGCTGGGCTCAGAGAGCCAGCCAGCCTCCCAGCAGAAAGGTCTGCCCTGCCACTCAGCTCAGTAGCTCCTTTCTCTGCCCTGATTGCTAATGTTGGAGGGTGGCTGCCACAGGGTAGCTCTGGGGCCCAGCCCCCAGCAGTGGAGTAGCTTTGTGACTTAACCAATCTCAGGAGGTTTGGAGGTGGCAGGGGAGACAGTGCTGAAACTTCCAGCTGCTGGGTTCCTAAAATGTATGAGTTACAACTGTTTTGGAACAGTGTTTGTCAGTATCTGGGAAAGCTAACTGCATATGTAGTCTGCTCCTAGGTACGTGTTGTGCTAAGTCACTTTAGTCACGTCCCACTCTTTGTGACCCTATGGACTGCAGCCTGCCAGGCTCCTCTGTCCATGGGGACTCTCCAGGCAAGAATACTAGAGTGGGTTGCCATGTCCTCCTCTAGGGGATCTTCCCGACCCAGGGATTGAACCCTTGTCTCTTATGTCTCCTGCACTGGCAGGCAGGTTCTTTACCACTAGGGCCACCTGGGACGCTCCTAGGTATATACCCAACAAAATAAATGCTTACATCTACCAAAGAATGTTTATATAAGCTCTATGCACAATCACCAAAACCTGGAAACAACTCAAATGCCTATCAGCAGTTCAGTTCAGTTCAGTTCATTCACTCAGTCATGTCCGACTCTTCATGACCCCATGGACTGCAGCATGCCAGGTTTCCCTGTCTATCACTAACTCCTGGAGCTTGCTCAAACTCTTGCCCATCGAGTCAGTGATGCCATCCAACCATCTCATCCTCTTTTGTCCCCTTGTCCTCCCACCTTCAATCTTCCCCAGCAGAAGAGATAAACAAATCATGATCTAGTCACATAATGGAATCATACATGGCAATAAAGTCAAAAAACAAGCTATTGCTAAATGCAATAGCATGGATGAATTGCCAGATAATGTGTTGAGTGAGACAAATGAGGTCATAGTGTATGAGTCCTTTATGCAAACTATGGTGATAGAATTGAGACTAGGGTTCCCCTTGGAAGGGGGGTGGTGTTGACTAGGAAGGGGTCCACTGTGAGGGGGCTTCTAGTATGCTGTTCTACAACTCAGTAGGGGTAGGGGTTCTGTGAGTGTGAAAGAAACTGAAAGTGAAGTCGCTCAGTCGTGTCTGATTCTTTGTGACCTCATGTACTATAGCCTTGTAGGCTTCTCCGTCCATGGGATTTTTCCAGGTGAGAGTACTGGAGTGGGTTGCCATTTCCTTCTCCAGGGGATCTTCCCAACCCAGGGATCACACCCGGGTCTCCCACATTGCAGGCAGATGCTTTACTGTCTGAGCCACCAGGAAAGCCCTCTGTGAGTGTATACCTAAGTAAAAATTCATCAAGAGTACACTTACATTTTTATGGCATATAAATTATGCTTTAATTTAACAACAACATTAACAAAGAAATGGGTGCAGGCCAGAGCAGGCTCTGCTGGCCCAGAGAGGTAAGAAAGAGGGCAAAGAGGAAGTGACAGATCCCAGCCCTCTTAGGACTCGCTTCGTGACCTGGGCCACCAGATTAAGTGCTTCAGGTTCTTCTGCTGGGGAGATGCTGATACTGCCTACTGCCCCTGCCATGTTATTGGGAAGAGAATTTGGGGAGGTGTATCAGAAACCAGCTTCTAAATAAAAAACTGATGCATAAGGACTTCCCTGGTGGTCCAGGGGCTACGATTCCACACTCCCAATGTAGGGGGGCCAGGTTCAATCCCTGTTCAGGGAAGTAGATCCCACGTGCCACAACTAAAGATTCTGAATGCCACAATTAAGACCTATTGGAAGGACTGATGTTGAAGCTGAAACTCCAAAACTTTGGCCACCTGATGCGAAGAGCTGACTCATTGGAAAAGAGCCTGATGCTGGGAAAGATTGAGGGCAGGAGGAGAAGGGGAGACGACAGAGGATGAGATGGTTGGATGGCATCACCGACTCAATGGACATGAGTTTGGGTAGGCTCTAGGAGTTGGTGATGGACAGGGACGCCTGGCGTGCTGCGGTTCATGGGGTTGCAAAGAGTCAGACACAACTGAGCAACTGAACTAAACTGAACTGAACAGCCAAATAAAAACATAAACATATATGTTTTAAAGTGATGCCTGTATTGACTCCTTCAGTATGTATTAAGCACCTCAGTCATGCAGGCAGATTAGACTCAGTCCCGGCCCTGGCAGGAAGTCTCAGACTAAGCAGGGATAAAGGCCACCAACCCCTAAACAAACAATTATAAGCCATGATGAGTTACAGAAAGGCCAGTGGGTATGGAGATGGTAAATAACCGAGCAGTGGGATAAGGAATTCATTAGTGTGGGGAGATGGGGATGACCTCTCAGAAGAGATGACTCAGAAGCAGAGACTTTAAAGGACAGGAAGGAGCCAGGCCTGCAGAAGGACATTTCAGGCAGAGGAATCTGAGAGGGCAGAGATAGAATTCACAGCTGGAAAGTGTCATGTGTGGCCAGAGAGGGCGAGCCAGAGATGGGTTCCTGGAGGGGCAGACCATGCACAGCCTGGTGGGCAGGGTAAGGGTTTGAGGTTTTTATCAGAAGCTTATTAGAAAGGGGCCAGGGGTCTTTTAATCAAGAAATGACGTGATCTGATTTGTGACTTTAAAAGATGACTTCAATAACTAATGATTCTTTGTGACCCCACGGACTGTAGCTCACCAGACTCCTCTGTTCGTGGAATTCTCCAGGCAAGAATACTGGAGTGGGTAGCCATTCCCTTCACCAGGGGACCTTCCTGACCCAGGGAGCAAACCTGAGTCTCCTGCAATGCAGCCAGATTTTTTACCATCTGAGCCACCAGGGAAGCCCAACCAGAGAGGAGCCAAACACAGAAGATTATATACTTGATAATTCTATTTATGTGAAATTCAGAGATCTCCCCAAACTAACCAGAAGTGATGGAAATCAAAATAGTGGTCAGCTTTGAGAACTGTGGTCTTGGAGCTGAAGGGTTGGAAATGTCCCTTATCCTGATGTATCAATAGATGGGAGGTACAAAAATGTAAAAAGTTGTCACAATATACACATAAGATTGGTACACTTCATGGAGTAACTAGACTATTTGTGCACCATACACCTCAACGAAAAAGCAAAATAAAAAAAAATTTTAAATCACTAACATTTTTATTGGCTAACATCATTTTTTAAAGTGAGGATTATTGAGATATAATCTTCATGCAATCACACCTCCCCCTTTAAAGTACATAGCTGGATGAGTTTTGACAGATGCATACGCCAGCTTAACTGCCACAAACAAGATATAGGACATTTCCAGCCCCCTCCTAAAGGTGCCTTGTGCCCCTCTGCAATTGATTCCCACCTGTCCTCCCCGTCCCTGCGCTCTAGCTCCTGGCAACCAACCACTGGTTTCATTTCTGTGCTTAGAGTCTGGCCTTTTCCAAACTGTCATTAAATGGAATCATTTAGCATTTAACCTTTTGAGTCATCTGCTTCTTTCACGAAGCAGAATACTTTTGAGATTTAACATGCTGTTGGGGACAAGTTATTTCTTTATTATTCTTTATTTATTTTTGGCTGTACTAGGTCTTTGTTGCTGCACGCGGGCTTTCCCTAGTTGGCAAGCAGGGGCTACTCTCTAATTGCAGTGCACAGGCTTCTCATTGCCGTGACTTTTCTTGTTGGAGAGCATGGGCTCCAATAGTTTGCTTCTTTTTACGGCCGAGGCATTTGCCTAGTATGGATGTACTGTGATTCATTTACCCATTTACCAACTGATGAACCTTTGGGTTGCTTCCAGTTTGGGACAGTTTCCCAGTTTGGACAAACACTTGCAGATGGGTCTTTGGTATACCAGGTTTTCGTTTCTCTCAAAGAAATACATTAGTATTGGGATGATCAGGATATATGATAAGCACACTTTAATGTTGTAAGACACTGCCACAGTGGTTTTCGAAGTCGTTTCCAGGTACTAAATACATTATCTCATTTTCTTCTCAGAATAGGTGAGGAAAGTGAGGGTCAGAGAGGCTGAGCTATTTGCCCAGGGCTTCCCTGGTGACTCAGATGGTAAGGAATCTGCCTGCAGTGCAGGAGACCAGGGTTTGATCCCTGAGTTGAGAAGATTCCAGGGAGAAAGGAATGGCAACCCACTCCCATATTCTTGCCTGGAGAATTTCATGGAAAAAGGAGCCTAACATGCTACAGTCCAGACTGAGAGACTAATATTTCCTTTTTCATTTCCCAGGTAGTGCTAATGGTAAAGAACCCAAAGCAGGAGACTAAGAGATGCCAGGTTTGATCCCTGGGTAGGGAAGATCTCCTGGAGGAGGAAACGGCAACCCACTCCACTATTCTTGCCTGGAGAATCCCATGGACAGAGGAGCCTGGCCGGCTACAGTCCATAGGTCACAAAGACTTGGACACGACTGAAGTGACTCAGCACACACGCGTGCAAGCTATCTGCCCAAGGCCCCACAGTAAGGAGGTGACAGTGCTGGATCCCCAGGTCCCCACAGGGAAACCCTGCTCTCAAGCTCTTCCAAAGGGGCTGCCCTCATGAGCAGGGCTGGTTCGCCTAGAGCCAAACTCAGACAAGGTCCAGACTAAAACTTAGAAGCGTGACAGAGGAGATGGCAGCAGACCGTGTAACCCCTCCAAGTAAGAAAATAATGAAAGAAGAAGGAAGAGCCAGGCAACATGAAAGCGGAGAAAATTGTCAGCTACAAGCCAAGCATTAATTCATTTGAAGTCAGCCGTTCGCCTCTGCTTCCAAGTCCCTTGGTCCTCTGGCATGTTTTCAAATTAAAGCACCGAAGATTCCCTCCCTCCCCTGACCCCCCAGATGATGAGGGCTGGCAGGGCAGGGGGTTGGGGCCAGAATATTGTCTGGAACTAGCAAACCAGAACCCCCACCCTACCCCCAACCTCAGATAGAACCTGGACCCCCGCTGGCTGGGAGGTGGCCTCCCCAAGCCCAAGACAGCTCTGACCCCCGCAGGGCCACAGGGGGAATGGAGGTTAATGAGATTTTGATGAACCTGCAGTTTCCATTTTGCGAGGGAAAAGGCTCAGACCCTTGCTAATTAAAGGGAACTGACCTGTAAAATGAGTCTGGGGATGAATGACAGGGCAGGAGGGCCAGCTGAGGGAGGAAGGGAGTAGAAGCGAGACCCCAACAGCTTTGTCAACACAATCCAGTTTGATGGGGGGAGCAGGCCCAGAGACTGAAAGGGATTTGCCCAAAGACACACAGCAAATCAGACTAGACTTGGATCCTGAAATAGATAAGCATGAGAATGGAGGGGAGGAAACTAAAAACATGGAGATAGACAAAGAAACAGACTGAAAGAGACCAAAAGGCTGCATCTTCAATGATAATATCTAACCTTCCTTGCAGCCCATCATCTCATTTAATCCTTACAACTCCAGATTGTGCTCAGTCGCTCAGTTATGTCCAACTCTGCAACCCCAAGGACTGTAGCCTGCCAGGCTCCTCTGTCCATGGGATTCTCCAGGCAAG
This sequence comes from Bos taurus, assembly GCF_002263795.3. Classification (NCBI taxonomy): domain Eukaryota; kingdom Metazoa; phylum Chordata; class Mammalia; order Artiodactyla; family Bovidae; genus Bos; species Bos taurus. The sequence goes on along the minus strand of NC_037340.1, from coordinate 66,562,477 downwards.
CATGCTGGAGTGGGTTACCATTTCCTTCTCCAAGGGTTCTTCCCGAATTAGGGATCAAACAAACCCATGTCTCTTGTGTCTCCTGCATTGGTAGGCGGGTTCTGTACTACTAGGGCCACCTGGAACTCCAGGAGATAGACATTATTATGCCCATATGTGGAAACTGAGGTTCAGAGAAGTGAAGCAACTGGCTCAAGAGCACCAGCCAGCCAAATCTACCCAACTCCATACCCTTATTCCCATCCCCTATGCTTGGGGTGGCCCTGGGTCCCAGTTTACACATGCTGTTCCAGTTTTAGTATTAAAACAGCACTTTCACTGTCCAAAGTGACTCAGTTTAAGCCAAATATTATATAACCTCTGTACCTAGGCTACATCTTATAAGTTGCTTCCTATGTGACATGCATAGCCCAGGATCCAACACACACACAGTCAAACCTAGACACAGAGTCATGTCTCAGCATGTCTCAGCAATGAGGCAGAGAGCACAGTGGTAAGAAACCAGCTCTGGAGCTAGCCAAACTGAGGCTCAAACCCAGCGGTATGACTTTGGGTTAGTCACTTGACCTCTCTGGGCCTCAGTTTGTTCTTCTGGAAAGCGGGGATAACCATGGTTACTCCCCCAAGTTATGGAGATGATATGAAGAGAGAAGTATAAAGTACCAGTGCACGTTTGCTCTAATTTCATGGTACATCTACAGTTTCAGCCTGCCCCCTTTCTGCTACACCCTGTGCATTTCCATAGCGTGTACTTGGTTTGTGTTTGCTGGGCTTGTTTATAGACCTTTCTCTCCTGGCTCACCTGGCAGTTCCCTGCCCCAGGACCTTTGCACATACTGGGGTTTTCATTTGCCTGTTTAACTTAAAATCGTGTGCTAGCCACCATGCTAAGCATATTGCATATGTTAACTTACTTCATCCTCACAATAATCCTGTGTTTATAAATGAGGAATCTGAGGCATGGAGGGGCCAATCACCTTGTCCACAATCACACAGCTAGTTAGCAGCAGAACTGGGATTCAAACCCAATCAGCCTGACTTAAGGATCAACCCTATATAGTACCTTCCTCTGTCCAGAAGGTGCTCCCCTACTCCGACCACTGACCCCTCCACTGCATGTGCCTGAATAACTCCTACCCACCCTGCCTTTGCTGGAATATCACTTTCTCCAGGAGACACAATGATTGCTCAGCCTAAATCACATTTCCCACCCCTGCCCGTGGAATAGTCATTCATCCCATTCTTTCCCTTCTTTCAAAGCTGAATTCAGTTTGTTATTCTCTATTTATGTGCTCATTTGTCTTCCTCACTAGACAGTTGCATTCCAGGAGGGCAAAGACCATTTTTGTGCCCCAAGCATCGAGCAACAGACATATGGTAGGTCTTCAATAAATATCGGTTGAAGGGAGGAATAAAGGAAAGGAAGAAGGAAGGAGGAATTAGAAACCCCCTAAGGACAGGAGCTGTTCCTGATGGTGTTTTATTGTCCCAGGAGCCCGTCCCAGGGTCTCCGAGCACACAGGAGGGCTCTCAGTGTTTGCTGACCCCAACTATATCAGCCACCGTGGCCGATCCCCCCCACCCCTTTGGGCCCCGGGGCTGTGGGCGGCCAGATGGAGCAGGGCTGGCACCCAGCCCTCTTTAGCCACCAGCGTTTCCCCTCTGACTACACCCACCTCCCCTGACACCCAACCCCTCCCTTCTCCCTTCTCCCTTCTTCTTCGCTTTTCTGAGATGAAGCGGTGAAATGATTTTTCTACTTGAGCAGTTTTCAATTTAGATTAAGAAAAATGTGATCTGCAGTCACTCGGCAAAAGGCCGTGGCAGCCCTGTCCCTTCTGGGACCAGGGGTTTCTCAGCCGTTGACAGCAGAGCTGGTTCTGGGGAGGGGGGATTGTGGAGGGGACTTCCCAGCCCCTCTGCGTCCCCTCAACACTCATCCTCGTCACTTGGCCTCCTCCTGTCTTCTTGGGTAAGAGACCAGGGTCCGGAATCAAACAGAACTGGGTGGGTTCAGGCTCTAACCCATGCATACTGTGTGACCTTAGGCAGGTTCTGCACCTCTCTGACTCTTCTTGTTCCATCCATAATGCGGGTCGACGGTAAACCCTCTAATTTGGTCCCTGCCTATTAGATCAAAAGGCTCCCTCTTAGCCTTCCAGATTGTGGAAGAATAAATAGCAAGAACAACATGAGGATGTTTAGCTGGGCTATGCCAAGGTGGACAGAGCCTCAGAAACCCCAGGGCCAGAGCACACAACAGGTGAAACATGCTGATGGCAAGGGAGGCTTCAGCAGCACAAGAATAGATGGAAGTTTCTAAAGAGGCCCCCAAGGAGCCAGAGGTAAACTAGGGCCAGAGACAAGGGTGGGTCGGCCGGCAGAGGAGGAAGGAGGCCGAACTCTGGGACCACTTAACTCCTTCCTAATTCTGAAATCTTTATGCCTGGGATAAATTTTGTGCTGCTTGTTAATGTCGCCTTTTGAAATGGAAATACTTTTGTTCATCTGGGTAAATAAAGGGCATATATTAACCCTAGTTAATGGCACCAATTCTGGAGTCAAGAATACCAGGGTCTCATCTCCCGCTCCTCCCTTCAGTAGCTGTGTGATCTTAGGCAAGTTACTGAACTTCTCTGAACCTCTCCAAAATATGTAATTTTCACACTGGTCTGTTTCTTAGGTTTGGTTTTTTGGTAAATCAACTTTACAAAAATGATGTAACTTACAAATGATAAAATGTATGCATTTTAAGTGTACATTTCAATGAGTTTTGACAAATGAATATCGATGTATTACACTCAGGTAACTGCCACTGTGATCAAGAAACTGAACATCTTGATTATACTAAAAAGTTCTCTTGTGCCTCCTTCTGAGTCCTGTTGTTTTTAATGTAAAAATAATAGGTTCTGCAGGCCCCATGATAACACATCTTGGCATCAAAATAAACATCCTAGGACGTCCCTGGTGGTCCAGTGGTAAAGAATCCGCTTGCCAAAGCAGGGGACACAGGTTCCATCCCTGGCCCAGGAAGATCCCATATGCCACGGGGCAACTAAAGCCTGTGCACCACAGCTACTGAAGCCTGCACGCCTAGAGCTTGGGCTCTGCAACAAGAGAAGCCATTGGAATGAGAAGCCCGTGCACTGCAACTAGAGAGTAGCCCCCGCTCCACAAAACCAGAGAAAGCTCAAGCGCAGCCATAAACAAATAAATTTTAAAGAAAATAAACATCCTAGGAAGGTGTGTGGTATTTACACTGTGATTCTGCCTCTCTGCTCCCCACCCCCGCCTTCACACACACACACACACACACACACACTGTCGGGGAGACCCAGAGGCGCTCAATTCAAGCCCAGCATCACAGGATTCAAGGTGGACTCCCCCATGCCAACTGCCAGTGGTGAGCCACTAGACAGCCCAGCCCTCCCTCCACAGACGGCCAACTGACAACTGGCCTCCCCGGGGCCACTCGCCACGTGTCTTTGTATCTGACACCTCCAGGAGCTGAGAGCTGCTCCAGGGAGGGCACCTGGCTGTCGCCTGTCATCGACCACTGTGTATTCAGTGCCCCAAAGGGGCCTGGTGCACAGTAGGTGCTCCATAACTAGGAGTAGAATGAATGAATGAAGAGAGGGACGGCCAGCCTGAGGACCCCTGATAAGCAGTGAGGATCTTTGTACACCTACCCGAGCGTTGCCCAAACATCTGCCCTTCAAGTCCGACTTTCACAAGAACCAGGCACTATTATTTAATATTCTTTAAATTGGCTCAATTAGTTTTTACTCTCTCTGTGTTTGCTTTGCCTTAAGCAACCATGAAATCATGGTTTGATTTGATTTGTATATAGAACTTTCCATTTTAATATAATTTTTTTTTTGACTGTGCCTTGGGACTTGCGGGATCTTAGTTACCTGACCAAGGATGGAACCCCGGGCCCTCAGCAGTGAAAGCACAGTCTTAACCACTGGACTGCCAGAGCATTCCCTAATACGATTTTAAACTTTACAAAAAAGTTGCAAAGAACATCCATACAGATGTTTTTTCACCAAGATTCACCAGTAATACACATTTTTCCCCATTTGATTTATCTTTATATTTCTCTCTCTCTAACTTACGTCTGCATCATGTGTGTTAGTTGCTCAATCGTGTCCAACTCTTTGCAACCCCCTGGACTGTAGCCCACCAGGCTCTTCTGTCCATAGATTTCTCTAGGCAAGAATACTGGAGTGGGTGGCCATTTCCTTCTCCAGGGGATCTTCCCACCCAGGGATCAAACCCAGATCTCCTGCATTGCACACAGATTCTTTACCATCTGAGCCACCAGGAAAGCTCTACATCTGCATAGTTCTATTTTTTTCTAGTACACCTTAACATAAACACTATACAACATTACTATAAAAAAATAATAAAACTTATGGGACTTCCCTGCTGGTCCAGTGGTTCAGAATTCTCCTTGCGATGCATGACACGTGGGTGTGATCCCTGGTCAGGGAGCTAAGATGTCACACGCTGTGGGGCAACTAAGCCTGTGAGCCACAACTAGGGAAGCCTCCCTGCCACAACAAAGACCCACTGCAGCCAAAAAATATACAAAATAAAATTTAAAGAAACAACAACATGTTTAAAAGAACAATACTTGTTGCCCTCCTTACCAGGTCCCTCCCTGCAAAGGACTGTAGCTCCTACCTCCCGGCCACCAGGTTTGGCCACGTGGCCTGCTTTGCCTCCTGAATTGTAAGCACAGCTGTGTGTGTCACCTCTGCGTGGAAGCTCTCACGCCATCACGTGCTTCCGCCACTGGTCCTCTCTTGCTGCCACCTAACCAGCAGCGTTGTGGGCAGGGGCTGCCCCTTTAGCTTCATCCTCAGCATGATGTTACGGAGTAGAATCAGAATGGACCCGTGGCGGACACGCAGTGTGAACAAGAAATAAAACCCTATTGTTGAAAGCTATTGAGATTTGGGGGAGGGTCATTTGTCACCACAGTATAACATTATTTAAGCTGACTGATATAAATGCATCACTATTAAAATGAAAAATGTTTCTACACCACCTGCAAATACACGGCAAATTTGAAAAACGTGGAGTTGGCCACGGTGGCCCCGAAAGGTACGGCTTAATAACCCACGTGATGAAGAAGGAAACTGAGGCTCACGGCGACCATGTTGTTTGCTCAAAGCCTCTCAGTCAGGGAAGACGGCAGAGACGATTATTCTGGGTACTGCCATCCGGCCTCGGTTGAAGGAGAGGCAATGGAATTGTCCTTTGGCAAGTCAGTTCTGTCAGGGATCTTTCTTCTGCACAATCATCTCTCCTTTCAGAGCCCCTTTCTTCTGCCCATGGTTCCCCAAGACCAGCAGGAAGCACTCCTGACCCCATCTTCTTGAAGCCAAATGCCAGGTGATCCCCTTGAAGGAGTTAGCTGCTAACTAAAGGTGTTAACTGCTAATGAAAGTGCCAGCACTAACTAAGGTATTAGCTAATAAGCATTAACACCTCTCAAGGTGTTGGCATATTAATAAGGAACTTCAGAAAAATCCAAACAATTTCAAGAATCAGAGGAACAAAGCTCAAAAGGTGGCAGAATAATTCAGTTCCACAATTCTTCTTGCCCCTATTACAAGCTGAGCCCTGAGCTAAGACCTACATCTAATACAGTGCATACATATAAAGCTTTGCAGTATGCATGATATTCAATAGTCTGCAAAGCACTTCAGTTTACAGGCCACTTTCTTATTCATCGTCTCCCTGCTCTTCCCATCAACCCAGTGAGGGAAGTTTTGCTATCTCCAATCTGCCAATGAGGGAGCTGAGGTCCAGAGAGCGGGAGTGACTTATTCAAGGTTACAGGCTAGGGAGTAAGGGACTGGAGTCGTCTCCTGCACTGTCAGACTCTCAGCCTGGTGCTCCTCCCATGGACCCCAAACCCCTAACACAAGTGAAGGAGTAACGAACGGGGACCAGAGCATTTCAGTTCACATCTGCCTTCCTCCTGGGCCTAAAGTGGACTGTGACCCCCCCAAGGAGTCAGAGCCAAGGCCAGGCTAGTCCAGGCTAGTTCTTGGGAGACTCATGCCTGTAGGCCCCCTCTTTTCTGCTAACTCTTGTTCATCTTTCCAAGCTCAACGCCTTTCTCAGGCATCACCTCCTCCTGGACACCTTCCCAGATGGTCATGGGCCATCTCTCTTTGAGCTCCCAACACACAGGGCATATCTTGATCCTACAGATTGCACTGGAATGGTGCCTTTACAGGTTGGAGAAATCGGTGTCCCTGTGCCAGGCATGCGGCACAGAACAGAGGAAGCAGCTATAAATGCTTGTTGAGTGAATGAATGAACAATGCCCATGGTTGGTACAGAGAACTCATGAAAGTGAACCACATTGCCAGCCCTCCCAGGAACAGATTTGAACAAACTGTAGTCATTTAAAAGTAAGAGATGAGCTGTTTCAATTTCTTAAAGCCCGATTAATATTTTACTATACAGCAGTAGTAGTTATTTGTATCGTTGTTTATCTCCTCTCTGTGTGTGAGCATGTATACAAGCTATCGGGGGGAAAAAAGAGGGAAGTTTCAAGACCAGATAAGTTTGGAAAGCTCTGGGTTTAAGAGGGGTGTACTGTAGGACTTTTCAGAGCCTTTAAGAGTAGCATTTATGGAGCATTTACTATATGCCAGGCACTACGCTAAGTGCTTTACATTTATTGCCTTATTCCTTTATAGTTCAATCAACCCATTAACTTATATTCTACTAGATTATACGTTCTGTGAGGACAGAAGCGTATTAGTTAATTAGTATGCCCAATTGATAGATGAAGGAACTGACTATAACCTTGCTGCTAGTCTTCAATATAGTAACTAGTGAGCCTGGCAGATCTGCAGGGCAGAGTGCTTGCACTTAGCATTTCTAGTCTTTATTTGGCTCTGAGCATCTTTTTCAAGAAGGATCTGGAAGGACAGTACCTTGAGGAACATACTCTATGAAATGATACTCTAGGCTCTGCAGGCTCTTAATGGCAGACTCTGTCTTCTTTTGTCTCCTGAGACCATAGCACATGAAGACTGGAGGGAGGAAGGAAGGAGAAGTCAGGGTATTCTTTCTGTTCTTTGTACTCTTTTTAGGAAGTAAGGGGAGAGAAAGGGGGGTGAGGAAGAAAAAAAGAGAAAGGAATGAGGAAGGAAGGGAAAGGAAAGAGAGAAAGAAGGAAAGGGGAAGGAAAGAAAGAAGATAAATGGATAAGGAGGAGCAGGGCTAGACACATGGGTGAATGGATGGATAGATGGATGAAGAATGGGTGGATTAGAAGATGGATAGATAGAAGGATGGATAGATGGAAGGATGGATGGATGGGTGGATGGATGGAAGGATGGATGGATGGATGGGAGGATGGATAGTAAACAAATAAGGGGCTGGATGAATGGATGTGTAGATAGATAAGAGTACACAGGGACAATGAGATATTGACGCCCAGCAATTTCTATGTGGGGGCAACCCACCAGTTGGAAGGGATGCTTGACATTATATTTGCAGAACATGTTACAAAAGATTCAGAAACTATCAGTTGTCCATGCAAAAGAAACAAGGAAGAGGTGGCAGAAATTATAGAGTTAGATTTAAATTAAAGCCCCCCTAAGCCACCCCTTCGTATTCCCTCTGCAGGTGTGACTTTAATAGTCTATAACAGTGAGCTGAAAATCCATGTCCCTTAGAAGATTCAAAAGTTTCGAGGTTCTATGTCCCTAAGACCGAAAATGTAAGACTCTGTGTCCTTAAGGGCTCTTTATCTCTGCTCACATAGTGAGAGAAGTACTCTGTGCCAGGGAGTGTTCTAAGTACTCTACAAAGAGCAGCTCCTTTCATCTGCCACCCATGGAGTAGACATTACTATCGTCCTCAAAATGAGACACAGCGATATGAAGTAATTTGCCTTCGATCACACAGCTGGTAAGCATCAGGACTGGGACCGGAAACCAAGAAGGCTAGGTAGCATCCACAGTCCATGCTTTCAACCACCACGTGTCTTGCCTCAAGGCAGTGAGGATTCTGTCTGCATCTAATTTTCGAAGATTCGGTGCTCGAAGCTTGAGGAGTCTGCAATTCTAGGACTCTGAGTGTCTCCATGCTTAGGCAAGAAGGAGCCTTCAAAGGCGGAGGGAAAAAGGAGGCGGGGGTGGGGATGGTGCCTGGCTGGCTCCTGTAAGCACCAGCCCCGCTGATGTCAGGCACCTGGCTGTCACTCTTTCTGTTAACCTTGGGGGGAAAACACATTTGTGGCAGATAACAGGCACGAGGGTGTGTCGGCCCTCCGCCCGCTCCTGGGCCTGATGGATGGGCTACACGGGGCCCCCCTGACCTGTGTGTGTACCGTTATCTGCTCGGCCAAGGGAGGCTGTTCATCATGCCGACAGCTTGGCAAGGCACACCCGCTGGGCCTGCGTCAGCTAGAGCTGCCAGCGTCCCAGGAGGAGCGAGGAGAGATAATGGGAGGGGTGGGGCAGGAGAGACACAGAGAGGAGAACCAAGGACCCCATGACGGCAGCATCCCTAGGCCCAGGATTGGCCCAGAGGGTGGCACTGATTGCCGGGCGTGATGCTGTTTCTGGTGGTACTGTGGATATTGTGTGTGACTTTGGACTAGTCACTTAACCTCTCTGGGCTATAAAATAACATTAAGATTTGCCAGAGGAGGGGAGAAAGGACAGGGTGGGATGTTTGGAGAGAGTAACATGGAAAATACATTACCATATGTAAAACAGATAGCCAATGGGAATTTGCTGTATGACTCAGGGAACTCAAACCAGGGCTCTGTAATGACCTAGAAGGGTGGGATGGGGAGGGAGGTGGGAAGAAGGTTCAAGAGGGAGGGGACATGGATATACCTACACCTGATTCATATTGATATCTGGCAGAAACCAACACAATACAGTTAAGCAGTTATCTTTCAATTAAAAATAAATTTTTAAAAATAGAGTACTGGATTGGGGTGCCATTGCCTTCTCCAAAATAGATAAGAAAGAAAGAAATAGGCAGTACTTAATAAATCATTTAAAAAGTAAAAAACAAAAAGATTTGCCAGATACCAGAGGGCCCTCTTTTCTTCTCCTTCTCTTCATGTTCCACATCCAGTCACTAGGTCTTATTGGTTTTACCTCTGAGTCTGTCACGATCCTGTCCATTTTTCATCATCATCTCCACTGGGACCACCTTGGTCCAGGCCACCACCATCATCTCTTGTCTGAGCTCCTGCTTTCCCTTCCTGACCCTGCACTCCACTGTACACCCAGCAGCAGGAGAATCTTTACTATAGAATCAGGTCAGATCACTCCCCTGTTTCAGACCCACCAGTGATGCCCTGCACAGTGAGAAATGAACCCAAACTCCAGGGCTCTGCAAAAGCTGGCCTTCTCTCCCTGCCCATCATCACCTTGTACCTTCTTGTCCATTTGCTTACCACCTTCCAACTACACTGCCAAGTCCTTTTCTGTCTCCTAGTCTTTGCATATGCTGTTTCTTCTGATGTAAAAGCTCTCTTCTCAGTTCCTTGCACGACCAGCCAACTCTTTCTCAACCACAGATCTCAGCTATAAATGGTCACTTCCTCAAAGAGGTCTTCCCAGCCTGAAATAATACCCCACCCTCCCTCTAAGCTCACTTTATCAAAGCACCAATGTATGCCCTTCCCAGCCCTTATTACAACCACAAATTAGGCTGTTTATTTATTTGTGCATTTACTTATTGTCTGTCTTCTCCACTAGAAAGTGAGCTCTAAAAAGTCATGGGTGTGGAGGCCATCCCTGGTCATCCAGTCATTGGGACTCTGAGCTCCCAATGCAGGGGCACAGATTTGACCCCTGGTCCGAGAGCTAAGATCCTGCATGCCACGTGGTGTGGCCAAAACAAACAAACAATCAAAAACAAACAAACAATCAAAAACAACAACCAAAAAGGTCATAGGTTTTTGTCTTATTCACCACTGTGTCCCTGAATGTTTCCCCACTGCCAGGCTAGATGGTCCTCCCCACCCCAGGGTCTTTGCACCAACCATCCCTCTGCTTAGAATCCTCTTCCCTCTCTCCTTGCCCTATTTAATGCCTACTCATCTTTCAGATCTATGGGAGACTGCATTTTCCAAGGATGGTCGCATCCTTCTGTTGTTCATCAGATATAACCTTGACATCCTCCCGCTCCACTTGAGGGTGGGCTCACAACTTGACTTTAACCGATAGGATGCAACAGAGGCAACAATGGAACACTTCTGCGTTGAGGTTGAAGACACTGACTCTGGAGCCCTGAGCTGCCAACTAAGCAGCATGACTGTCTGGAGGACACCATGCTATGAGAAAAGCCAAGCTAACCACACAGAGAAACCCTGAGAGCACAGGCAGAGAAAGAAAGAGACACTCAGAAGCCCCCAGCTGCACCAACCCCAGCCACCACCTGACTGAACCTTCTTCTTTAAAAAAAAAAAAAATTTACTTATTTGTTTGGCTGTTCCAGGTCTTAGTCTTGGCATGTGGAATTCTTAGTGGTGGAATGCAAGATCTTTAGTTGTGGCATGGGAACTTTTAGTTGCAGTATGTGGGATCTAGTTTCCTGACCAGGGGTCGAACCTGGGCCCCTTGGATTTGGAGTGCAGAGTCTTAGCCATTGGACCATGAGGGAAGTCATGTATAAGCTATTCTCATTACTGCCTTTCATGAGAGAAAATAGGAGGCAGGGTCAAGATTTGAATCCAGATCCATCCATACCAGAACTCCTTCCAGGATGGCCTCCTGCCTCGACAAGAGCTAAGGGAAATTTGAGGCCCCATTAAAAAGGGAAATCAAGGCAGGCGGCATGGAGGAGGAAGCACCAGAGTTGGGTCTTGAAGGAAGCCGTGGAATTTCTAAAGACTGAGCTGGGGAGAGCATTCCAGGTAGAGAAGGAGAACACGGGAAAGGCTGGAGGTGGGAGAGGTAGGCCCGTGTGCTGGCTGAGGTTGGAGGGGTGGGCTGTGCCGGGCCTTGGCAGCCACGGCTAGGACAGGATCCTGCTGTTCCTGCCCCTCACCGCCTCTGCCACCCCCGGTCACCTTCCTCGACACCCACCCTCCAGCCCCCTACCTCAGCCAGAGAGAAGGCTGGAAAATAAATGAGTCTGTTTATGAAGCCCATAATGTTGCCAGCAAAACAAGGCACTCAGCAGAGCAGCTCGGGGCCTCTAATGGGATATTATTTATGTCATTTTCCTCCTGGCGCTGGAGCCATTATCGCCCAGGATGGTGCTCAGTCACCCTCCACTCCCCCAGCGATGTTCCAATGTCACGCTGAAGGATGTGAGCTGCAGTCATCTCGGCTGGACCTGGGGGAGGGAGACGCTGAGGGCGATGGGGCAGCCCCCCACTCTCTGCCAATGGTATCTAGCTCGTCCTGAGCTGCTCTTGGTGCCGGCCAGTTGGCCAGGCATTAAGGATGTTCCCACGTCTCCCCACTGCCCTGCAGATCAAGCCCCATTTCTCCCATCAAGCAGTAAGGTTTCTGGGCTTTGGCTGCTACCCAGTTCCCCAGCCTCAGCTCCAACCACTTGTGCATTAGTTCCAGAATCAGGCAGACCTGGTACCCCAGACCCAGTTTATGCATCTTCTCTGATTGACTCGGTCCTACCTGGTCCCCTCTTGCTCTGCGGTGAGCCTGGCCTCTGCCTTTGCCTAGCCCAGCTGCCTCAGTCTCCTCTGGGTGAGGACCAGCCTGCAGCATCGCCTCCATCACGTTCGCCAGGGTCCAACACTTGGGTTCAACCCAGTCTGAGGGAGACTCTGGCTCTTTCGTGCTCAGATAAAACACCATGTGCGAGGCATGGGGTCTGGTTCCCCCAGTGGCTTCCTGGAGATGCCGAGTAACAGCGCTCCGTGGAGTGAATGAACTAATGACCAGGAGAGAGGACAAAGCCACACACAATGAACTATTTCAAAGAATGGAGGCTCACGTGGCTTATGGATGCGCTGCCCCACATGACCTAGACCCTGCTGCATTGGCCCTAAGCTGGGGCCAGCTCGGAAACATACCATCATGTATTTCCCTCCTTCTCTCTATCTCACTTCCCCTTCCCCCTCATTCTTACTGTCCCAGAATCACATCCCCATAAAGGATATAAGCTTTGCCTCAGCCTTCAAGTTCAACCCCAACGTCTTCACTTCCTGCTGAAGAATCTAGGAGATGTTAAGGAACTTCTCTGAGACTTAATCCCCTCGACTACAAATGGAGATAATAATAGTCTCTCCCTCCTGGGTTGTTGTAAGTACTCAGTGAATGTCAGGGATGCTTGTTTCTCCTTCTGGGGCATAACTTGTCTTGCGTCAACACTGGTACATGCTATTTTCATCGCTAGGAACACTCTTACGGACAACCCCATTTATCCACCTTAGATATCAGCTCCTGGGAGAATACTTCCTGCTCCCTCTGGATGCCCCAGTCCCCCTGTGCTTCCTCCCTGATTTCACCGGACATCGTACTGCTTTTGCCTTTTTCACTAGACTGAAGACTCCCCGAGGGCAGGGCTGTGTGTTTTGCTTCCCTTTGTTCCCCTGGTACTGAGCACAGTGCCTGGAATATAGGATGCACTTGTGCCACACATTTTTCTTGAGTGAATGAATGAATGATCTTATTTCAGTCTTGCCACAGCTCTACTTTGTAAGGGTTATCGTCTTCATCTCATTTTCTGATTCATCCATTTCTTCTTCGATCTTTTAAAATTCTTTTCATTTTATTTTTTTTAATTTTTATTTATTTTTGGCTATGCTGGGTCTTTGCTGCTGTGTGTGGACTTTCTCTAGTTGCAGTGACAGGGGGCTGGCTACCCTCTAGTTGCAGCATACGGGCCTCTCATTGCAGTGGCTTCTCCCATTGAAGAGCACTGGCTTTAGGCACGTGGGCTTCCGACGTTGTGGCACACAGGTTTAGTTGCCTCAAGACATGTGGAATCCTCCAGGACCAGGGGCCAAACCTGTGTCCCCTGCATTGGCAGGCAGATTCTTAACCACTGGACCACCAAGGACGTCCCCTTCTTTCTATTTCCTTTGGACTTCTTTTGTCATATTTCTACTATCTTTAGTGTAAGAAAATTAAAGTTTTCAATCTTGCTTTCTAATAAATGCATTACCTGCTAAAAATCTCCCCCTGAATATTTTCTTGTCTACATGCCACCAGTGGGGATAAGACACACTCTCATTGCCCTTCGGTTCTGAATGGCTTGCATTTTATTTCCATTTTAAATAAGGAAAGTGAAAGTCAAAGGGGTGAAGAGGCCACAAAATGAGAAAGGGCCAGAGCTGCGATTCGAACCCAGGATGCTCTAGACCCCATCCTCTGCCTCAGTATATGTAGGTGGTATGTGTGTGTCTGTCTCTGCCCCTCTGTTTTCAAGTAAACCTTTATTTTGAGGTAATTGTACATTCAAATGCAGTTGGAAGACATAGTCCATTGAGATAACATGCACCCTTTACAGTTTTCCCCAATGATGACATCTTGCAAAATTACTGTACAATATTCCAACCAGGACATGGACATACAATCTACTAATCTTATTCCGATTTCTCCAGTTTTACTTGTATTCACATGTGTATGTGTTTCTATACAATTTGATTACCAATGCTCTTTGCATTTTAAGAGCAATGTATTAATACCAATGGTCTTGGGATTGTAAAATGGTACCTCTTAGTACATCAGGTTTCTGAGCATCTTTCTGCCAAGCTAGGGCTTTCACACTCTGTTCCAGGAACAAATCACACTCTTTTAACTGTGTCCTTTCCTTTTCCCCTGGGTCTGAACCTCAGCTGAGCCTCCCTTCAGGGGCCCCAGCCCTCTACACTCAACTGTACTTGGAGCCCCACCCTATACTCGGGGAGTTGGCAGCTGACTGCTGCTGCTGCTGCTAAGTCGCTTCAGTCGTGTCCGATTCTGTGCGACCCCATAGATGGCAGCCCATCAGGCCCCACCATCCTTGGGATTCTCTAGGCAAGAACACTGGAGTGGGTTGCCATTTCCTCCTCCAATGCATGAAAGTGAAAAGTGAAAGTGAAGTCGCTCAGTCGTGTCCGACTCTTAGCGACCCCATGGACTGCCCCCTACCAGGCTCCTCTGTCCATGGGATTTTCCAGGCAAGAGTACTGGAGTTGGTTGCAATTGCCTTCTCCATGGCAACTGACAGTCATCTCTAAAGTCTCCTCACTCACCTGTCCACCTCTCATCATCCCCTCCTGTAGACCACCATGAAGCCAACCCCTCCCTTTGCAGGTCACTGGTTCATGGAGGGATGAAGCTGGGAGCCTGCTTTGGGTGGTTTGGGAAGATCTAAACAGCCCCTCCCACATCAACAGCTGTCATGGGAGCTGAGGGTCAGACTTGACCTTCCAGTGAGAGATCTTCCGGTGCCGTCTTCTTGTTTTACAAGGGGAGAAACAGTAGCTGAAGTTACTTACTAGTTAAGTTGCTCAGTCGTGTCCAACTCTTTGCGATCCCAGACTGTAGCTCACCAGACTCCTCTGTCCTTAGAATTCTCTAGGCAAGAATACTGGGGTGAGTTGCCATTTCCTTCTCCAGGGGGTCTTCCTGACCCATGAATTGAATCCTGGTCTCCTGCACTGCAGGCAAATTCTTTACGGTCTGAGCCATCAGGGAAGCCCAGTTATTTTGCTGTGCACCTATTATGTACCTAGCACTTTCAAACTCAGTGCCATTTATTTTCATTATTTTGCAGTGATGCACAATTTATGGGTGAGGAACTAAGGTTCAGAGAAGGAAACTGACTTGCCCTGGACCATAAAACTAATACATTGTGAAGCTGAGATGAAAACATAAAGTCGGTGCAATTCAACAGGCCATGAGGTTTCTGCTACCCTTCATTTTAAGACAGGAGTCAAGAGCATCTCAGACCCTGGAACCAGACCGCCTGGTTCCACCACTTCTCTTCTCTGAGCCTCAGTGTCCCAGTCTGTAAAATAGGAATAAGATGCCATCAACATCTAATCCCAACATTTATATGGGATTAGCCCCATATAAAGCTTCATGTGAAATCCCTATAACTCCCAGGGGAAGAGGCATTTCCTCTGTGAGTGGCGGACCTGGTATAGAGTAGGGACTTGTGGTTTATTCCCTTCTCAGCCTTCCCCCGTGGTCCAGGTAAAGGGGCAGACCCAGAGGGTGAAGTGGCTTGGCCAAGGTCATGCCACTGCCACTAGGTAGGTAGTGGAGCTGGGATTTCCACCCATAGAGCTGAGTGGGTGATTGAGGTCTCTGAAAGTCAGAGACATTTTAGGAAAGGACTAGGGACATATATCCCAGGTTCTTCTCCTCTTTTCTTCCCTGGAACCCTCCTGAGGATCAGGAGTGGGTGTCAGGGTGGGACCCCGGAGTGGGGTGCCATTGCCTTCTCTGCCACCTGCCTCTATGCTAAATCAGGCTTACCTCGTAGTTCAGCTGGTAAAGAGTCTGCCTGCAATGCAGGACACCCTGGGTTGGGAAGATACCCTGAAGAAGGGATAGGCTACCCACTCCAGGATTCTTGGGCTTCCCTGGTAGCTCAGACGGTAAAGAATCTGCCCTCAATGCAAGAGACCTGGGTTTGATCCCTGGGTTGGGAAGATCCCCTGGAGAAGGGAACAGCTACCCACTCTAGTATTCTTGCCTGGAGAATTCTGTGAACAGAGGAGCCTGACAGGCTACAGTCCATGGGGTTGCAAAGAGTCAGACACAACTGAGCAACTTCCACACACACACTATGCTAAATCACATTTGAATGCATGCCCTCACTGACTCCTTATAACACCTTTGACCATTCCCACTTTACAGATGAGGAAACCAAGGCTCAGAGGTACAGGAAATTCTCCCGAGGTCACATACCAAGTAAGCTCAAGCATTCTGACTCCACAGTCAGTAATCACAGCTCCTTTGTTGTGCCACTTTGCTGAATCCCCCACCTGAAGGGCAGAGATGGGAGCTGGGTGGTTCATTTAGATGCCACTAGCACTTCACCCCTGGATGGCAGCCCACTCCAGTACTCTTGCCTGGAAAATCCCATGGACAGAGGAGCCTGGTAGGCTGCAGTCCATGGGGTCGCTAAGAGTCGGACACGACGGAGCGACTTCACTTTCACTTTTCACTTTCATGCATTGGAGAAGGAAATGGCAACCCAGTCCAGTGTTCTTGCCTGGAGAATCCCAGGGACGGGGAAGCCTGGTGGGCTGCGGTCTATGGGGTCGTACAGAGTCGTACACAACTGAAGCGACTTAGCAGCAGCAGCAGCAGCAGCACTTCACCCCTGTGCCTGGAACCGATTTGTTCACTTATTACCATCAATATGCTTTGAAAGAAGTATGAGACAGCCAAGAGTAGCGGAGTGCATACATACATTCTGTGCTTTACTGAGCACCTACTAAGCACTGGGTGCTCTTCTAGGTGCTAGGAATAGGGCAGTAAGCAAAACACTAAACCTCTGCCCTCAGGGGGCCTGGTGAGAGGAGACCACGTTCTGGGGAGAAGCAGGCAACAACAAAAAAATTAATACAGGATCAGGATGTCAGATGGTGAAAAGGGCTGTGGAGAGAAAGCCGGGAGGGGCGGGTGACAGCAGGCACAGGGGTGCATCTATAGTGGAGGACAAGGGTCCGTCTTCCAAGGTTCAGGGAGAAGTTGATCCAAGAGGAGACAGGTCTCCACTGGGGGTTGAAGGGCAGCCTGGCGGGGCAGGGTGGGAGAGCAGCACTGGGTGGGGAGGGGAGGGGGAACGGGGGCAGGAGAAGGGACAGAGGGTGGCGAGTAGAGAGGGAGGGCCCCCCCCCCATCCCAGGTCCTGATCTGTCTTCCCCCACGTGCCCTCGCCCTCACTCCCCTCACCTCCCTGCCTGGCATCTAACAGGCTCAGAAAGAAACGGCCCATGGGAGGAGCCATCCAACGTCCCCCTACAGCCTCGGCTGTGACAGTGGTGGCACTAAAAGTAGCAGCGTGACGGGAAATGGCCGTCGAATTACTGCCTCCTCGTTGGCCTTATTTATGGCCCGTGCTGTCTTCGCTCCTGCCTGCTAGTATGGAGGGTGGAGGGTGTTGGAGGGAGGGGGATTTGGAGGGAAGGAGAGGGGGTTGCGTCAGGGAGGGCACCGCCTGATGCCAGATGACCTTGGGAACAGTGTCCTCCAGGGTCCCCAGGAGAGGGGTGGGTTCGGGAACATGGGTCACTGCCTTTCCTGTGGCAGCCCCAATATGAAGGTCACCTCCTCTATCTAGAAAGCCTCAGACAGCTCAGTCCCACTAAAGGCGAGCGTGAGAGGAGGCTGACCTTTATTGAGACCGCCATGCCAGACATTTGTTAAAAAATAATTTGCATTTATTTAGTTTTGGTGTGCTGGGTCTTTGTTGCTGCGAGTGCTTTTCTCTAGTTGCAGTGAGCAGGAGGCTACTCTCTAATTGTGGTGGGGCCTCTAGTCTTGTGGAACACGGGCTCCAGGACACTCAGGCTTCAGTAGCTGCAGCTCCTGAATTCTAGAGCAGACGCTCAATAGTTGCGGTGCATGGGCTTAGTTGCTTTGCTGTGTGTCTTCCTGACCCAGGGATCGAACCCATGTCTCCTGCACTGGCAGGCGGATTCTTCACCATTGAGCCACCAGGGAAGCCCTGTGCTGGATACTTCACGCACAGCTTCCTTCAGCCCTCACGATCATCCTATTGCTCCCTCTTAGGAGAGGAAATTGAGGCTCAGAGAGGTTCATTAATGGGCCCAAGGTCATACAGCTAGTCAAAAGCAGATCAGGATTTGAACTCAGGTTGGTCTGACTCAAAGGCCTTCATTTTTCCCTCTAGAACTCTGGTCCTCAAGGTCACTTTTTATTTCTCTGGCACCTCTTGGCCAAGCCCACTGCAAATCATTAGCAGGCTGCAGACAGAGCAGAGTAAGATCTCATAGCAGCGTGGACTCTGAAACCAAAGAAGCCTTGATGTCCAGTCCTGACTGTGCCACGTCATAACTCTGAGACTCCAAGCTAGTCCCTTTCCCACTCTGGGCCTCGGTTTCCCCATCTGTAAAGTGGACATAATAATAGTCTTCCTCTTGACCTGCTGTTTAAGGGTGGATGAGATGCCAGCCAAGATCATCTTTGGAGAAGGCGCCGTTTGGAGACAGTGCAGTCATGGTACGAGCAAAATCCAGGAGAGGGTTAATGAGAAAGGAGCTTTTATCATTCCGGCAGTGGTGGCGGCACCTTTGCAGCAAACTTCACCTGTTTACAGTCCATTAGAAGCCATTATTGCTGTGTCTGGGGTAGATGCACACCTCTGACCTTGACGCGTGTCTGACAGCTGCAGGCAGCAATCTGGAGAGCAGGAGTCATTTTGGCCGCATTTAAATGGCCACGAGAGGCTGAAGGCCTCTTCCAGTGCCCTTCTCCCTCCCCACTCCTGGGCCACAACCCCTGAGAACCAGAGGGCCAAAAGAGGGGCCCAGCCTGGGTTCCAGACCTCTCAAGGGTTCCCCTCTTTGCCCTCCGATTACCACCTTGAGTTTGCAACCTTAATAAAGCAGTAGTGAGCAAAGAAGAAACAAATAGACAGCTAGGGCCACAGGGGCTCAGAGAAATTGAGTCCAGGCCTTCCCTCGTATGTAAGAAAGGAAAGGACATGCCCAAGGTCAGAAAAAGAGAGTCGGAATTAGAACTGAGCTCCTGGGACTAGCCTCAGCTTGGAGATACTAATGGTGGGAATTTTAGGCAGTGACCACTGACACATAGGCAGCAGGACTGGGCAGAGAGGAAGATTTTATATCATGTTACATAGACAGCTGCCAGCTCTGGCTTCAAGAAAGGCAGACCCTGGGCAAGGGTGGCTCCAAATCAAGTTTTTACTCCCAGCTTCCAAAGTTTTCTTGAGAGAGGGAGAGAAGCCATAGAGAAGATGGGGCCACTACTGCAGATGCAAAATCAAGGTTTTCTCAAAGCTCTTGCTTTCGTTTTCTGCCTAATTCCCTTCTCTAGTTTTCTTTTCTTTCCATTTTTTTTTTTACAAATAACTCTTCTTCTTCAAAGTATTTATTGCCCCCAGACTTTTTGATTCCCCTTCTCTCAAAAAAGGATTAAAATCTCATTCATACTCAAGTGTAAATGACTGACAACAGCTCTAAGGCAGCGGAACTCCCTTTAGCAGGACTGTAAGAAAGGGGTAGGAACTAAGCTACACATCCCTGCTTCCCCACCTAATTACTCTTAATGTTAAGACTTGTACTCAAAAGGCTCTCTTCCAGGAAGCCTTCCTTCACCTCCAGGGACCTGATTCCCTCTATTATACCCCCTCACAGAACTGAGTTCCTTCTATTCAGAGACCTTTGTCTTTTGGTGTGATTATTTGATGACCTTCTGTCACTCACACTTGATTACAAGGTCCCTGAGGGCATCTTTTGCTCTCCAATGGTTTCTCCAGAGCCTAGGAAAGTCTCTGGACCATAAGAGATGCTCATTAAACACTTTCAGAGTGAATATATTGAGTGAGTGAAACTTGAGGCAACTATAAAGTCTGGACTCTGCCTTCATTCCATGAAGAATAACCTCCCAGTCCCCTGAAAGCAATGAGTTTCTCCTAAGATGTTGAGATGGGTCTTGTTGGCACAGCTATCCAGACCCCCTTTCCAGGCAAGCTTTCTCATCCCCCTGTCACTGACGGGGCACCTCTTCTGGGAGGTTACACCCCCTCCCCATCTCCTACCCAGGGGCAGCTCAGAGCCAGTGATGACTGACACTCCAGAGCCCCCTGTGGATAACCTGAGATGACATCTGTGCTTGTCCCTTCTCCTTTCCCTCTCCTGCTTCCCACCCTCCTTTACTCAGTTCAGTTCAGTCACTCAGTCATGTCTGACTCTTTGTGACCCCATGAATCGCAGCACGCCAGGCCTCCCTGTCCATCACCAACTCCCAGAGTTCACTCAAACTCACACCCATTGAGCCAGTGATGCCATCCAGCCACCTCATCCTCTGTTGTCCCCTTCTCCTCCTGCCCCCAATCCCTCCCAGCATCAGTCTTTTCCAATGAGTCAAATCTTCGCATGAGGTGGCCAAAGTACTGGCGTTTCAGCTTTAGCATCATTCCTTCCAAAGAACACCCAGGACTGATCTCCTTTAGAATGGACTGGTTGGATCTCCTTGCAGTCTAAGGGACTCTCAAGAGTCTTCTCCAACACCACAGTTCAAAAGCATCAATTCTTCGGTGCTCAGCCTTCTTCACAGTCCAACTCTCACATCCATACATGACCACAGGAAAAACCATAGCCTTGACTAGACAGACCTTTGTTGGCAAAGTAATGTCTGGTTTTACTTAAAAGCACTTCTTCAACAAATCCCATGAGCCAAATCCCTCTCACGCTCTGCTTCTAGGACTCCAACCAGAAGTAGGCACTTCCCATCTTCCATAGGCTCTAGCTTAACAACATCACCCTAGGAACTAACATTTATTAAGCATCTTCTGTGTGCTAGAGTCCATGCTAGATGCTTTACATCTAGCATCTAATCCTCACCACCACCTGTTGAGATGGGTCCTATTATTATCCCCGTGTTTTAGAGGAAAAGACCAAGGTTCAGAGAGAGTACATGACTTGTTCAAGATCACACAGTTGATAAATGGTGGGCCAGGGCTTTGAACCCAGTTCTAGCAAGTGAGGTGATGATGGCTACTGACCATTGTAATATAGGATGACTACAGTGGGGCTTCCCTGGTGGCTCAGCTGGTAAAGAATCTGCCTGCAATGCAGGAGACCTGGGTTCGATCCCTGGGTTGGGAAGATCCTCTGGAGAAGGGAATGGCTACCCACTCTAGTATTCTTGTCTGGAGAATTCCATGGACAGAGGATCCTGGAGGGCTACAGTCCATGGGGTCACAAAAGAGTCAGACACCAGTGAGTGACTAACACTCACTTTTTTCATAGTTATAATAGCAAATAAAAAAAGAGAAATCAACATTGTAGGGAGTTATGGAGGATGGTGAAAACTTTCTCTAAGTAGAAAACATTTGCGTCTTGAAGAAGATAAAGAAGATGGAAGGCCTGCAAGGCAGAGGGAACAGCGTGGGCAAAAGCAAGAAGGCAGACATCCATGAAACATGCGTTTCATGTAGATCCAACAAAAGAGTGTGAGGTACATGGAGGGACGGGCTACAGACAGAGGCCAGGGTTAGGGTTAAACCAGATCTTAAATGGCTTGGGTACTAAGATAAGGAAATGGGACTCTGTCCTACAGGAAGTTAGATGCCACTGTTGGGTTTTAAGAAGAGGGATAATAACATGGTATGTTTCTACTTAGGGAGATTACTCATGTTCAGGCTGGAAGATGGACGGGAGAGAAAAACTGGAGCCCAGAAGGATGTTTAGGGGAAAGAAGGTGAGATCATAAAAGAAGCAAGATTATGTTTTAAGGCCACAGGGATACAGAAAAGTAAGTAAATTCAAAAGAGAATGATTTATGAGATAAAAATAGCAGGATTAGGGATCTGGAACATGGGAGTTGAGGAAGAAGGAGAAGTCTGGGATAGTGCCCATGTATCTGTCATAGGTAGTATCACTTGCCAAAGTGAGAAAAAAAGGGTAGATTTGGATACAAGCATGATGAGCTCAGTTTTTGACACGCCGAATCAGAGGTTTCTCAGGGACAGTGTTCAGGAGATTGCAGATAAATGGCCAACCTCTCCTGTAGCTCAGGGCTTCCCTGGTGGCTCAGATGGTTAAGACTCTGCCTGCAATTCAGGAGACCTGGGTTCAATCCTGGGTCGGGAGGTCCCCTGGAGAAGGGAAGGGCTACCCACTCCAATATTCTTGGGCTTCCCTGGTGGCTCAGATAGTAAAGAATCCACCTGCAATGCAGGAGACCCGGGTTCACTCTCTGGATCGGCAAGATCTCTTGGAGAAGGGAATGGCTACCCATTCCAGTATTCTTGCCTGGAGAATCCCATGGACAGAGGAGCCTCGCAGACTATGGTCCACAGGGACACAAAGAGTCAGATAACACGTTCCTGTAGCTCAAGGGAGAGGTGGGAGGTGAAGTTCTGTATCAGAAACTCTGATTGGCTCTTTGTGACATCATAGAAATGGAGAAGGGGTGGTAAAAGAAGCCCTTGACCATGAAAATACTGAGAGTAACTGGTCTAACCTAGTCTTCCATGTTGAACTTCCTGTCCCAGGTGAGCTTGCCAGAATTGAATTCTTTCAACTAAGCTCTTTGGACTTTTTCAAATTCTTTAGGATCACAAGCTTCCTGCTGCCAGGGCCCCACATCCCCCGCCCCCCACCTCCCGCGCCAACCCCATCCTTTATCCACCCCTCCTCCACACTGCCTTTCCAAAAAAAGAAAGGAAAAAACGGTGGAATGGATGATTTGGGAGCTGCAAACCTCCAAATGGAGAGGTTATATTCTCAAGACAGCAGCATCAATCACCACATTTTCATTATTAAGTAACATCGAGGTATGCAGAGCCGATTCGGCACCTTATCTGAACCTAGCAGCTGTGCCCTAAATTCCAGCCGTGGCGCCTGTCTGCAGGAATTCAGTTGCCTGTGTTTAAAATGAGTGTTAGCATCTATCATTTCCCCACACCAAATGCTTTTGTGTCGGTGGTTGGCAGCGCTAATCCGTCACCAGGGTTCTCCACTGCCCGGCTCGATACCCTCTTCGTCACTGTTGGGGGGAGAGGAATGAGAGGCCCCCAGGATGGGGGAAATGTCACTGTGAGGACAACTGCAACATTTGGGACTCTTTCACCAAAAAAAAAAAAAAGCAGGAGGGAGAGGAAAAAATGTCCATATCTATTGCAGGGCTGACTTCTTTTTTTTTTTTCTTTTTTTAGGGCTGACTTCTTATCTCACAGATTCTAGGTAGTCAAGGGTCTTCCATCATCCATTCTTTCATTGTTTGGTCGCTAAGCCGTGTCTGACTCTTTGTGAACCTGTGGACTGTAGCCCGCCAGGGTCCTCTGTTCATGGGATTTCCCAGGCAAAAATACTGGAGTGGATTGACTTTTCCTTCTCCAGGGGACCTTCCCAACACAGGTATCGAACTTGCGTCTCCTGCACTGCAGGCAGATTCTTTACCACTAAGCCACCTAGGAAGCAGTATACCTATGGCTGATTCATGTTGAGTTTTGACAAAAAACAAAAAAAAACTCTGTAAAGCAATTATCCTTCAACTGAAAAAAAAAAAAAAAAGTTGGTGGGACCTTTCCACAGAGGATGGAAGGCTTTGGCTCTGTGATCTTTCAGCTCTCAAGGATAAAGAATTGCAGCACATTTGAGCTGAAAAGGACCTTAAACCATCTGGTCTGGTTTGTCTCAACCTCCTTGGGGATTCAAAAACCTTTTAGGATCCTCTACTCAGAAATATGGACTTCCCTGGTAGCTCAGATAGTAAAGAATCTGCCTGCAATGAAGAAGACCTGGGTTCAATCCCTAGGTCAGGAAGATCCCCTGGAGAGGGGAATGGTTACCCACTCCAGTAGTCTTGCCTGGAGAATCCCATGGACAGAGAAGCCTGGCAGGCTACAGTCCATGGGGTTACAAAGAGTCAGACATGACTGACAGACTAACACACATATCCAGCAATATATACAAATCCAAAATTTTTTCTCATACATACCAAACTTAGACTATAATTTTATGGGATATGTGAACCCCTGGTTAAAAATCTTAGATATAGTTTAAACCCCTCATTTGACAGATGGAGAGGCTGAGTCCCCATGGATAGAAGGCTATGTGTCAGAGTCTTCAGAGTGAACAAGTAGAATTTTGGGTGGGGTGAATGAATCCAAGCCAGTGAGATAAAGTTGAAAAAGGAAGGGCTTAAGAGCCGAAAAGACCTGGGTTTGAATCAGCTCCACAACTTGTCGTTACTAGTTGTGTGGCTTGGGAAAAACAGGATAGATACACTCTCCAGAATTCAGTTTTCTTATCTGTGAAATCACATAATAATATCTAGTTTGTAAGACTGCAGGAAGGATTAGTGTTAATGGAAGTAGGTAGCATGCTGTGATACACATCCAGGTCCCCCATTCAGAACCAAAGGATTTTCCCCACCAATGGGGGTGCCATCATCAGAAAGCCACAAGTTATCAGTCCCCTACAGGGATTGCATCTGCTGAAGAGAACGGCTTCACTCAACCTAACACCTTTTCCTAAGGCAGGCTGCATCCCATAACTGACTTATAAGGCAGCATAAAGGCCCGTCCCAACTCTGGACAACTTAAATGTCATCTTATCTTCAAAACCATCCATAAGGTTGGCTGAGGCCTCTGTGGAGTCTGTATCACAGCTCTGCTTTCCCTCTGTTCAGTCCAACCCCGTCCCTTCTCATCCACGGCTGTTGATCCTAAACAGCACTCCCTAACTGTTAGGAGAAGCACACTGACTGAAACCGCCCACCCTGGCCAGGCACCACAGTCACCGTTTGCGTGAGTTATTTTTATGACAGGAGGTCCTGGTAAGGAACACCAAACTAACAAGCCACCACTAACCGGAAGAGCTCGGGAAACGTCAAAAGGAGACACCATGTGTCCTATCACTTCTCAGAAACCTTCTCGCTGGCATCCATCTTGGCAGAGCAATGCGTGTGCCAGCAGGGAGGACCCTGAGTCAGAATGATTGACCAAAGACAACCCAGAAACTAATCCATCGCCATAAAGCCTGAGAACCACGTGGTAGAGCAGTCCTCCTGCGTTCCCTTATCCTCCTGCCCTCCGCCCCAGGCACCCTTTCCCAATAAAGTCTCTTGTTCTGTCAGCATGTATGTCTCCTTGGACAATTCATTTCCGAGTGTTAGACAAGAGCCCACTTTTGGGCCTTGGAAGGGGTCTCCCCTTCCTGCAAGAAGCACTCTGCCTCCTGAGCTCCATCCATCTCTGAGTCTGCCTTCCAGTAAACCCAGCCTATGATATAGGACTAGATCAGGTCCTGCTGGTTAGCAGGCTCTGGGGTGTTTTCCTGATGTTCTTGTTGTGATTTGAGTTTGGAAGCCAGAGCTCCTGACTCCCAGTCAGTGCTTTACTTTACCGAGCCAAAGAGCTCTCAGTTCCAGTGTTTTCACTGTCCCAGCCCTCTTCTCTGCATGGGCTTGGTGCCCCTTAGAGGCAGAGGATACATGGGCTGCTGTCATCCTTTCAATCCAACCCTCTGCCTCCTGTTATCAAAATGCCTCAAACAAAAGGTAGAGAGGCCTGGGCTGCTTGAGAAAGTGATACTCAGGTGCCCTCACTCCTTGAGTTGGAAGGGACAGAGTGAAAGTCATTTGGCTTCGTGTGTGTTTGGATTCAGAACCTGAGGCCCAAGGGGTAGGGAAGAGGTGGGGTGGGGGCTGGGGGCCTGCACATCAGGCTGGAAACTACAGGAGGGGGTGCCTGACTGTGTTATCAGGCTCTCTGACTTCTGTTCAAACCATACTGTACCCTGCACTGTCAGCTGTGAAGCCCTGGGTAAGGGTGCTGATGGACAGGCTAGAGTCCTGAATCCCCTGGGATTCCACTATTCAACATCCTGAAGATGGTGTCTGAACTGGATCTTGAAGCTTATGGCAAACTGAGGGTCAGAGTGACCCAGTCTGCTGATGCCCCCCTTCCCCTCTCATATCCACTTAAAGAGACACCTGGGCAGAACAGCAAATCTGCAACCAGAAAACCCAGATATTCGACACTCAGCCCATGGGTGATGAGTACATGCTATGTGTGAGGCTCTGTGCTCTGGGGAGAATGGTGTCTAGTCGCACCTTAGGGGGCTCCAGGATTAGATACACTCACTCATTAAGTAGGTTGTTCAGCAAGCATTTACAAAGCCAAGCCCTCTGCTGTGTCCTGGGGAGATACAGTGAACAAGAAAGATGCGATCCTGCCCTAAAAAGATCACAGCCTAGGGCCTCCCATTCCAGTAGGGTCTTCGTGGGGCTTTGTTTCCCTTCAGTTGTCGAGGACATTTCCTTCTACTAATCACGATGCTTCTGACTTTCATTTAAACTTGTTGGGGGCTTCATCCTGTGGTTACGGTCCCATTTGCTGTGGCTCTTATCTCACCTTTGAGGACCCTCCTTCTCACTAGGCCTTACATTTTGCTCACCCTCTCCTTTGTTTACAACCAGAATCATCTTCTTAGGATAGCTCTAGACTGAATCAGACTGGCAGGAAAGAGCCCAAGGTCAAAAGACCATTCACCAGTGATTCACTGGCACCACTTGGTGACCAGATGGTGCTTGTTCCTAATCTTTGCCCACCCTCCAGGCCCAAACCCAGAGAGTGGGTGAGACTGCCCATGACTGGTTGGAAGCATCATTTTCCTTTATGAAGCCTGTCTTGCTATGCTTAGAGTCCCTCTGCAAGGAGTAATTATACTTCCTATCATGAAGACTGGAAAACTGAAGCACAAAGCTGAAAAATGACTTCACCAAGGTCATACTACTCTCCCGAGGTTGAAATTCTGCACTGAATTTCAAGTGAGAAATTGACACACGCAAACGCACAGTCAAGAAGAGCAAGCGAAGGTAAGAGAAGAGGCAAAGACAGGGGCTAAAAAGAAATGTAGACAGGGGACAGAATGAAGGCGAGGCAGAGGAAATAAGAGTGAGAACTCAGCCCAAATGATGACTTCTTTGCTTTCCAGAGGCATTTATCTTTCATTTGACCTTATAAGAGTCTATTTGTGTTGAGATTTTAAATTGAGGATTTTTTCCTTTTAAAAAACATCCCTGCGCAGTTAGCATGGTTCTATATTAATTTTTATTCATGCCAGTGGCTTCGGTATTTATTCTCCTCCAAAATCACTGAGATGGAAGGGACAGAGTGAAAGTCATTTGGCTTTGTGTTTGTTTGGATTCAGACTGAGGCCCAGGGGGTAGGGATGAGGTGGGGTGGGGGCTGGGGGTCTGTACATCAGGCTGGAAACTAGAGTGGGGGGCCTGACGGTGCTATCAGGCTCCCGACTTCTGTTCAGACCATACTGTACCCCGCACTGTCAGCTGTGGAGCCCCTGGGTGAGGGAGCTGATGGACAGGCTAGAGTCCTGAATCCCCTGGAATTCCAATATTCAACGTCCTGAAGATGGTGTCTGAACTGGGTTTTGAATCTTATGGCAAACTGAGAGTCAGAGTGACCAAGAAGTCAAGTCTGGGCCTGGGTATGTGACTTCCTGGGTATGCGTTCTAGCTTCACCACTTATGGGCTGCAAGACCTTCACTTCACCTGGACCTCAGCTGTTCTCATCTGCAAAATGGGATCAATAAAAATGATGACTGCCTGGGGCAAGTGTGAGGATTAAGGAAACGACTACCTTAAAGAACTTGGCTTTAGTGTTTGGCACCCAGTAGGCGCTCAAAAAGTGTTTGTGAGTTGAATGAATATAGTTCATGCACCTGCATAGGAATTCTGCAGGCAAAGGAGGCATGAAAAAGTGACTAAATACATAGGCTCTGGAAACAGTGTGTGCTGTGCTAAGTCACTTCAGTCATGTCCGACTCTGAGACCCTATGGACTGTAGCCCACAAGGCTCCTCTGTCCATGGGATTCCCCAGGCAAGAATACTGGAGTGGGCTGCCGTGCTTTCTTCCAGGGGATCTTCCAGACCCAGGGACTGAACTTGCATCTCTGACGTCTCCTGCATTGGCTGGCAGGTTCTTTACCACTAGTGCCACCTTGGAAGCCTGGAAACAGACCTGGGTTCAAATCTGTTATCTGTTTCCGTTACCTAGGGGTCAGATTGCCCTTAGTCCTTAATAGCTTTATAACTTTGAACTAGTCAGTTTATTGCTCTGAGCCTCTGTTTATTCATAACTAAAATGGAGTTGATAATAATACCTACTTCATTGTGTTGCTTGAAGACTAAATTGGAACACACATATAAAGGGCTTAGCATGGTACCTGCTAAGATAATGGTACCTGCTTATATAATGAGAACCGGAATGTTTACAAATAAAACACGCCCCATAGAGGGGAATTCACAAAGCACAGAAATGCAGTGGCAGACTTTGAAAATAAACAGAACTGCAGGTGCAAAGGCCCAGAGACATAGACAAGCACAGTGTGACAAGCTGGCTGACTGGGACCCACAAGGCATGCCTGGAGCAAAGAGTGAGGGCTTGGGGGAGGCAAGCTGTGTCTGTGGCAGGAAGTAATCATGCAGGGCCTTGAATACCAGTCTAGGGAGATTTTTTCTTTCTCTCTTTTTATTCTTGGCTGTGCTAAGTCCTCCTTGTTGTACATGGGCTTTTTCTAGTTGCAGCAAGAGGGGGCTACTCTCTAGCTGTGGTGCACGGACTTCTCATTGCCGTGGCTTCTCTTGTTGCAGAGCACAGGCTTAGTTGCCCCGTGGCATGTGGGATCATTCTGGACCAGGGATCGAATCCCTGTCTCCCACACTAGAAGGTGGATTCTTAACCACTGGGCCACCAGGTAAGTCCCATCTAGGGAGCTTTAACTTCTCTCTGAAGGCCCTAGGGAGCCACTGAGAGTTTCAATCAGGGGAGGGACATGGTTATATTTGGACAGACTAAGCTCCTATTCCCTGAGGCTGTAATCCATGAAGGCCTTTGCAATCAAGGTGAGATGTCTCATTCCATGGATGGGAAAACCAAGGCCCCATATGGGGAAGGGTTTGCCCAGTGCCTAGAGTTAGGCTTTGGCAGATTCAAGGCCAGAATGCTGGGCTTCAGCCCACTGATTTCTTCCCACCCTCCTGGGCTTGGGTAAAGACAGGAAAGGCCCGGCATCCAGGGATACCACTGGAGCAAGGAACTGGATATTGCATAACAAACAGTGGGGAAAATCTCAGTGGTAAACAACAAGAAGCATTTAATTAGCTTGCAAATCTCTGGGTCAGCCGGGGTGGCTCTGCTTGGCCCCCATCTCCTCCCAGGACCAGCAGGCCAGGCTGGGTACGTTACTGTGGCGAAGGCAGAAGCACCACCACGCACGTGCTGTTCAAGCCTCAGCTCACTGCACCTCTGCTGACAGCCCCCTGGCCGAAGCAAGTCCCACAGCTGAGCAGTGTTAAGTCAGAATCCCAGCGGGAAGTATGGCAAAGTAACATGGCAGAGAGCACAGACCTATAACTGGGGGAGCAGCGAGGGATGGAAAGACTCAGAGCCACAGTCCAGGCCACCGCAGGTGCTTCTGGGGGCTGTCCAGGGTTCCAGGCTCCCCTCCTATCCTCAGATGTCCACTTGTCACCCCAGCTACTCCCCCAAAATGAGGTGGAGCCACTTCCCTGGTGGCTCAGTGGTTAAGAATCCTCCTGCCAATACAGGGGCGACGGGTTCCATCCCTGGTCCAGGAAGACCTCACATGCTGCAGAGCCACTAAGCCCATGTGCCACAACTAATGAGCCCACGCTCTAGAAGCCAAGAGTCACAACCACTGAAGCCCGCTCTCCTTAAAGCCTGGGCTCCGCATCAGGAGCAGCCACTGCAGTGAAAAGCCCATGCACTGCAACCAGAGAGTAGCCCCTGGAGGCCACGACTAGCGAAAGCCCTCGTGTAGCAACGAAGACCCGGAGCAGCCATAAGTAAATACATAAATAAAATTTTTTTTAATAAAAAAGAAGAGATGGGGGGAAGGTCAACGCCTTTCCTGAGCACACATACCAAGAGTCCTGCCGCGTGCCCTGCAAGCCCGTGCTTCATCACGCACCTCACCCTCCCCGTCTGCCACGTCACGCCGCTCTCCCCCACGACCCCTCGTTCTCCAGCTCGCTCCAGCTTCACTCTAACTCCAGTACCCCAGCTCTCCAGGTGCTCCCCCACTCCAGGACCTTCATCCATGCTGTCCCTCAGCCACCTTCCCCGCTCTTCCCACCCCCACACCTTCAGGTCTCTAAGAAACCGCCTCTGATCCCTCCATCTGAGTCTCCGGTGATTCTCTATGACCGAAGCCTGTTTATTATTTTTTTTTCCAAGCTCTTATTATTGTTTAAAATTGTGTCAATGTGTTGGTCTGATATGTGTCTGTCTCTCTTAAGATGTAAGCACCTTGAGGGACCTTACCACCTGTACCTCGTACAGGAAGGACCTTCTTCACAGTAGATGTTCAATAAATACCCACTGAAAGCAAGGAAGGAAGGAGGGAGGGAGTGGGGAGGAAAGAGAGACCGTGAGGTGAGAATTCTTGATGCCCGTTTTACAGATCTAAAAAGACTCAAATAAGTGAAGCTCCTTGCCCACAGGCCCATAGCCACACCTCTAGGAAACTGATACAAACCCAGCCCCGAGAGGTTCCCTAAGTCTGCTCTTCCCACTAGACCCCTGATGACCAAAGATGATCTTAACCTACAAAACACAGAGTCAATTATGTAGCAAAAACCCCTGTGCCCAGCATGTAGCTCAAACAATAGAACATTATGGAGACCTTTGAGGTCCCCTGAGTTTTTCTTCTGAACTCCATCCCTCTCTTCCTGCCTCCCCAGAGGTGACCATCATGTAAAACTGATTGTTTAGCATTTTTAGGCGTGTTTTTAAAAATACTTTTACTCTGGTGTGTATGCTTAAACAGTATTGTTTTATATCCGTTTAGAGCTCCATATACATTGTGTCATCCTCTGTGTATTTTTCTGCAACCTATTTTTTTTCACTTGATATTATGTTGTGAGCTTCATCCCTGCAGTTCTAGTTCATTCATTTTCACTGCTGCCTATTGGTCCCTGTATGAATAATCCATGGTTTATTTATCTATTCCCCACACTGATGGACATTCAAGTTGTTCCCAGCTTTATGCAATGTGTGAACCTTCCTTCAAAAGAAATACTTTGCAGAACCTCAACATAAAAAGCAGATAAAAGCAGAACTTCTTCGTTTGAGTTGAGGAAGGGGCTGTCCCGGGGGCCTCGGATGGGGTTCTACTGCCAGGAAGGCAGCAAATATTCCTGGGGCATCCCCCAGGCAGTAGGTAGGCGAGAAGGCAAGAGGAGACAAGACAGTGAGAAAGGATGGTATTTAAAAAACAAAATGAGTGAGAGTCATTGCTCACAAGGCCTCTCAACAGAGCTAGGAAATATTATGCCACATACGTACAGACATTTAAATACACATTTGTGCATGTATACCTATAGTTACATCTATAGCTATCTGTAACCATTAGTTCAAGTCAATACCTCCAATTCCAATGTGATATGTCAGGTTTCTTTCTAGCCTGGGACCCCTGGTTTCCAACACCCTCAGTATATTTATGAGTTTGCTCAGCCCCTGGATGTAAACAAGACTCCAACCACGCCAACCCTGTCCTTGGCCCTGTGGCCTCCTTGATCCTGCTGTCTTCTTAGCCCCTGGCCAGGCTGTCACTTCCAAGAGCAGGGAAGGAAAGGGAGTTGGGGGAAGGAGAAGGACGGAGAAGAGAGACGAAGCAGAATCTCCGATTCTCTCTTAAGCTGCTCCAGTCAAGCTAAATCTCCCATCGTTCCTCCAAAACTGCTTTGATCAAAGTCACCCATGGCCTCCAGGCTGCTAACCCTAATGGTTAATTCTTAGTTCTCCTTTTATTTGCTCGAAAAGTCATGACAGATACAATCGATTATGGTCTCTTCTGGAAACACTTTCTTCACTTGGCTTTGCCTGGCCCCCCTCCCACCTCACTGACTGCTGCTTTTCTGTATCATTTGCTGGCCCCTCCTCAAATCCCCATCTATTCAGTCTGGGGACCCCAGGCCTCAGCCCTTGGTCCTCTTCATCTCCCTTCACTTGGTAATCTCATCCAGTCTCATGACTTTAAATGTCTGGGATTTCCTTGGTGGTCCGGTGGTTAAGAACGCCTTCCAATGCAGGGAATGACGGTTCGATCCCTGGACAGAGTACCAGGACCCAACATGCTGCAGCGCAAATAAGCTCGTGCTCCACAACTACTGAGCTCACACACTCTGGAGCCCGTGTGCCACAACTGGAGCGTCCGTGTGTTGCAATGAAAGATCTTGCAGGATACAGTGAAGATCTCTCAACCCAATGCAGCTAAATAAATAAAAACAGTAATAAGTAAATATCATCTATGTCTTGATGTCTACTAAGTCCTACCTAGGACCTCTCCTCCAGACCTCTAGATCTGTATTAATTTCTTGCAGCGGTCATAACAAATTACCACCAACTGGTTATTCTTACAACTCTGGAGGCTAGAAGTTCAAGATCAAAGTGTTAGCAGGGCTGTTTCCTTCTGGGGCACCTGATGGAGAACATGTTTCCTGCCTCCCTCCTAGCTTCCAGTGGGTGCCAGCACCCTGGCATTCCTTGGCTTGCCGATGTATCACTCTGATCCCAGCGTCCATCTTCCTCTGTGTCCTCACATCACCTTCACTCTCTGTGTCTCTCTGCATCCAAATTTCCATCTTCTTACAGCACACCAGTCATTGGATTAAAGGCTCCATCCACATTCCAATTCAGCAAGATCTTATCTTAACTCGATTACAGCTGCCATGGCCCTGTTTCCAAATAAGGTCACATTCACAGGGTCCCAAGTAAACATGAACTTGGGGGAGGGAAACACTATTCAACCCTGTACAAGACACCACTCCAAATCTCACTATGGGATGCCTCAATTTGGAACTTAAGATGTCCAACCTGAACCCCAATCTCCCCTTTCTGCCCCCCAAACTGCTTCTTCTTCAGCTTTCTCCATCTTAGTAAGTGACAACTTCATCCTTTCAGTCACACTGGCTAAATCCCTCTGAGTCACCTTTGACTCCTCTTTCTTTCACATCCCACACTTAATCCAGTAGGAAACCCCGCTTGCTCTAACATGTGTCTAGAACCTGACCCTTTCTCACCACCTCCCCCACCATCACCCTGATCCAAGCCTCCATCACCTCTCACCTGGATCACCTATAATGACCTTTTCATGAGGCTCCCAGCTTTCACCATTACTCCTTTGGTCCGTGCTCCCCACACTAGCCAGAGAGACCCACTTGAAACACAAGTCGGGCCATTCACTCCTCTGTGACACTCTCCAATGTTAGGATGCCAGATAAAATATGGGATGCCCAGTGAAATCTGAACTCCAGGTAAACAGAAAGTAACTTTTATTAGAAGTATGTTCCATGCACTATGTGGAACATACTTACACTAGAAAAAGAAATAAAGAAAGAAAAAGCTGTTCATTATCTGAATTCACATTTTAAATTTTTACTATTATTATTTTTTACTTTGTTTGGCTGCCCCAGGTCTTAACTGCAGCACCTGATATCTTCACTGTAGCATGTGGGCTCTTAGTCGCAGCATGCAGGATCTGGTTCCCTGCCCAGGGATCAAACCCAGTCTCCTTGTATTGGGAGCAAGGAGTCTTAACCACTGGACCATCAGGGAAGTCCCCAAAAATTCACATTTAACCAGACATCCTGTATTTTTATTTGGTAAATTAAATGGTCATATTCTTATTGCTCCCATCTCATTCAGAGAAATACCCAGAGTCCCTATACTGGCTTACAAGGGCCCTACATAACCTGGCCCCACACCCTCTTCCCATCTTCCTACTTTCCTCCTTTCTCACCCACTGAAGCCACACTGGACTCCTTACCAAGTTTGATAAACCCCAATCTTACCCCCACCTCGGGATCTTTGCCTGGTACATACTTCCTCTGAATATTCACATGGCTTGCTCCTCACTTCCCTGAAATCTTTGTTCAATGGCCTCTCAGTACGGCCTTTTCTGACCACTCAAATCATTCACATGCCCCAGATTACCTATGCCCTTTCCTGCTTTACTTTCCCCCAGAGTCCTTACCATCAGCTGATATATTTTATTTATTATCTATCCCCTAGATTAGAATGGCAGCTCCAAGAGGGCAGAGATGTTTGTCTTCCTCACCGTTCTATATATAGTGCCTGGAACAGGGCCTGGCCCACAGGAGGTGCTCAGTTAACATTTGTTCAATGAATGGCTTTCAGTTTCTTCATCTGTAAAATGAAAATACTTCCCTAAGTTATGGAGCTATTATGACAATCAGATGAGTGTTTAAAAAGTAAAGTGGTGCTGAACCAATGTCCCCTGCACCCCCTACCCTCATCTAGGTTTGCTGCCAGTTTAGGAATTCTATACAACAGGGGTCCTCAGGACTTCCCTGTGGTCCAGTGGCTAAAACTCCACGTTTCCAATGCAGGGGCCCCAGATTCATTCCCTGGTCAGGGAACTGGATCCCACATGCTGCAACCAAGGGTTTGCATGCTGCAATGCAGAGCTCATTGCCTCGACTAAGACCTAGCGCAGTCAAATTAAAACAAACAAGGAAACAGGGGTCGTCGCCAAACTCCAGGATCTAATGCCTGACGATCTGAGGTGGAGCTGATGTAATAACAGAAATAAAGTGCACAGTAAATGCGCTTCGCTTGAATCATCCTGAAACCATCCCCCTCCTGATGTGCAGAAAAACTGTCTTCCATGAAACCAGTCCCTGATGCCAAAAAGGTTGGGGACCACTGCATAAAAGATTTAAGTTCTGACCACTGCGCTGGAGTCGCTGCTGTCCTCCTAGTGGCCACCGCTGGAATTACAGGCACCATGCCCTGGAAGGCCCAACCTGTCATTAGGGACCAAGCTCTGCAAATCCCCTTTATAGGTTAGCAAACATGCCCAGAACTCCTGATCAAGGCTCCTAGGAACAGGGCAGCCAGCAAGTGTCTCAGAGATCCCTCCCACATCCCCAGGCCCACATACACCTGCTGCAGGCTCCCACTTTCCCCAGCACCTGCCTCTGCTCTTTCCTGGGTCAGGTTTTTAATTCCGTCTCGCCGTCTGCCTTTGCCTTCATTATCCTCTGCCTGCCGTGGAGGGGTTAGTTAAAGTGTCAGAGCGATGTCATTTACAGCCTCCCGTTGCTAAGCAACAGACCCAGGTGAGCCCTTGAACTTGTTTCTCAGCTGCTGAAATGTATCTGGTGGAGTGATGGGGGCCCGAGTTGAAGTATTTCATCACTGGGATGAGTTGCTGGCCTGGTGCCCTGTCCTTCTTGAGCCTGGACAGGACTGACCCAGGCCTCAGGGCCCTACTTTCCTCAGTTCAGTTCAATTGCTCAGTCATGTCCAACTCCTTGCAACCCCATGGACTGCAGCACGCCAGGCTTCCCGGTCCATTACCAACTCCCAGAGCTTGCTCAAACTCACGTCCATCGAGTCAGTGATGCCATCCAACCATCTCATCCTCTGTTGCCCCCTTCTCCTCCTGCCCTCAATCTTTCCCAGCATCAGGGTCTTTTCCAATGAGTCAGTTCTTCACAGCAGATGGCCAAAGTATTGGAGCTTCAGCTTCAGTATCAGTCCTTCCAATGAATATTTAGGACTGATTTCCTTTAGGATTGCATGGTTTGATCTCCTTGAAGTCCAAGGGACTCACAAGAGTCTTCTCCAACACCTCAGTTCAAAAGCATCAATTCTACAGCACTCAGCTTCCTACTGCCCTCAGCCTCCCCTAATTAACCAGCGCTGCTCAGGGACTCCTGGGTGTCCAGCCCCAAGGTACCCATTCCCAGTAGAAATAAACCAGACATGGCCCTACCTTGGAGGACACCCCTGGCTCAGTGGAAAGAGAGCGCCTCCCAAGGAGGCCACTGCAATCTGGGCTTACAAGTGAGTCAGATTGTCTGCCTGCCAAGGATGCTCCAGAGAAAGTGACTGAGTCTCAAAGGATGAACAGGAGTTGGCCTAGGACAGCTGAGGGAAGAAGACTTTCCAGGACAGGGCATAGGCTGTGCAAATGCCTAGAAGCAGGGACAGCCCTGGCTCCTTTGGACAGCGGCTTCTGCCCCAGAGTGGTGGCGACACTGGCAGAGTCTGCTCTCAGCTTTAGCATTCACTCTGTGTGGCTTCAGCTGCATCCTTGCTTCTTTCTGGACCTTGCTTTATAACCCTCAGGATGCAAGGGGTGTGGATTAGATGAACTCAGTGTTTTGCAAAGTACTACGTACATGCTGCTGGTGGTATACCCTAGGTTTTGGCAGGGGGCTATTTCAGCATTAAACCTTTATTTGAATAGTTTTGAACTTACTTTAAAAAATAATATTGTGTCTCTCTCCTTTAAAAAATATTATTTATTTTTTCTATTTTTGGCTGCGCTGGGTCTTCATTGCTGCGTGGGTTTTCTCTAGTTGCAGTGAGCAGGGGGGCTACTCTTCCTCGCGGTGTGTGGGCTTCTCAGTACGGTGGCTTCTCTTATTGGGGAGCACAGGCTCTAGGTAGTTACAGCACACGGGCTCGGGAGTTGTGGCGTGCGGGCTCTAGGGCAGGCGGGCTTAGTTGCTCTGCGGCATGTGGAATCCTCCCAGACCAGGGATCGAACCTGTGTCCCCTGTACTAGCTGGTGGGTTCTTATCCACTGTACCATCAGGGAAGTCCTGAACTTACTTTAAATAGGATGAGAAAGGTATGCAACTGGTATATCAAATAAGTGATGTGACATAGTCCCTTAAAATACTTTAAGTTTTTGACAAGCCAATTATTTTAAAGAACAATATTAACTAATAATACAGGTGTGATCTGAGGATGTCCAAGATTTCAGAAACACTAAAGTAGTCTTCCAATCCGACACAGGACTAACACTGCCCAGAGCTCTTAGTCACTCCTAAACCATAGTGCCTGGGGCACTCCAGGTGAGATTATCACCTTTTCTTTTCACAGATGGGTCACTCGGGCCCAGGGAAGTTATTGAGCAAGTCTGTGGCCTTGAGAACTGGGCTCTGAAGCTGTGCCCATCCCCCACCATGCTGACATCACTCATCTGTATCTTCCAGCTCTCACCCCAGCATAGGTGTAAACTGAATTTTAACCTAAAGCATCCAGGAGCCCACTTGCAAAGTCAGACAAACTGGAGACAGCCCACCACGAGACACTGGGCCAGTTGTTTCCCCATCTCTGGACCTCGGTTTTGGGAGTGTGCCCAATGAGAAGGGGTAAGGGTTGGGGTCTTTTCCAGCTGCAAGTTCTTGAAGTCAGAGTTTCTGAGAGCCCCTGAATGTTCTGGAAACTAGGAGAGGGGGGTCGGTGAGAAAAGCAGAGAGCTGCAGCATCTCAGTCCTCCTTACTGTGCTAGTGGCTCTGAAATGCAAAGGCCGGGATGCTTCCCAGCATCACCTTGGGCAAGACTCCTCCATTGTTCTGGGCCATCTGGCTTGCTTGAGCCTGATCTCTGGGGTCTTCTGAGGACATCTTTTACTCCCTGTTGCCAGATGTGGGTGCCTGCCTGATAGGGTGACCAACCATCCACTTTTCCTAGGATGGAGGGGTTCCTGAATTGTGAGACTTTAAGTTTTAACAGCAGGATGGTCCCAGACAAAGATGGACGAGTGTTCTCCCTGTGCCCTTGTGCTGTGAGCTTTACTTTCATCTCCTCCTGGATCCTTGACACAACCCAGAAGGGTAGGGCTCATTGTTACTATTATTTTCTTTTTCCAGATGAAAAGAATAGAGGCTCAGAGAGGAAATGACTTGCCAGGGTCAGCAGTGCCAGTGGTAGAGCTGATTTTCACATCCAGGTCTGGGGTATCTGAGGTACAGATACTTGGCATAAATCTTTTCAGTGGCCCAAGAGTCTCAGCATTGGATGAGCCAGGGTGAAGTCAGAGAGGAGGTGGATTGCTCGGAGTCAATACTGAGGCCCTGCTCTCTGCTGTTCTCTGTGTCCAAAATGACAGTCCTCTTTTCCATGAAGGTCAGAGACTTGGACTACGGTGCCTAACCATAGGACTCCATCCCTAACTTGAACAAATCACTTGCTTCTCTGGGCCTCAGTTTTCCTAACTAAAAACTGGAAACATTATCTGGGATCCCCTTGAAGACTATATGAAAGAGGCTTAGAAGTCATCAGATTGAATCACCACTTCATTTTACAGATGAGGGAAATTGAGGCCCAAGGAGAGAAAAAACTAAGTTCTTCTGATTGCACTTGCCTATGGTAGTAGAGAATGTCAATACTCAAAGAGAAGCAGAGTCAACATGAAGAGAAATACATAGAGAGGAAAGGAAGAAGAGACAGAGAAGATAAGGGGAGGAGGGGGAGAAGAGGAGGGAGAGACAAGAGAAACTCAGAGAAGAAATGAATGAGAATTTGCAGCTGGCCTTATTTGGCTTCTGGATCTAGCCATGCCTGAAGTCCACTTGGGCATCCCAGTGATTGAGCCAATAAAGTCCCTCTTTTACTTAAGCCAGCTTGAGATCTGCTTCTCTCACTTACAACCCAGAGAGTTCTAAGTCATTTACACCAGTTCCTTTATCCTTCCTTTCAGGGACCTGGGGATATGTGTATTAAGTAATTAATTCATTCATCATTCAACAAACATTTATTAGCACCCACTATGTAATAGGTACCATGCAAAAGGCACAGTGTGGATACAGCGATAAACAAGATACACAGGAGGCCTCAAAGGACTCACAATCCAGTTGGGAAGGCAGATAGGAAAATAAATTAGTGCAGTGAAGTGTGATGGAAGTTGCAGAGAAAGACTGCGTGCCCGAGAGAGGTGAGGCACTGCGGGGGAAGTGGGGGTGCCCAAGCAGGCAGACTAAGAGATAGAAACGATGGCCTGCCCCTGGGAAATGACGTTAAATGGTTGGGGGTAGGGGTGGAAAGGAGTAGAGAGGCAGAGGGTAGAGGAGGAATCTGATCTGCGGAGCTGCAGTTGATTTGAACGTGGACCAGGGCCTCCTCTGCTACTGAAGTCCAGCGTGGACCTGGGGTTTTCCAAGATGAGTAAGATAGCATCCTTCCCAGGGTGACAGGGGAGCCAGAGGCGCACAGACAAATATCACAGGGATTGTACAGAGTCTGGGAGCAAGGCCTGTCCACTGAGCCGCTGAGGGCGTGGCTGCGGGAGGGGATGTCAGACAAATTTTCTTATAGAAACATACCTATGTTGGGTCTTTTAGGTAAAGGTGAGGTGATCAGGGATGGAGAGTATACTCCAGGTAGGGTTTTATTATTATTTTAACATTTATTTATTTGGCTGCACCAGGTCTTAGTTGCAGCACGTGGGATCTAGTTCCCTGACTAGGGCCTCTGCATTGGGAGCACCGAGTCTTAACCACTGGACCACCAGAGAAGTCCCCAGGGAGGGTTTTTGGTGGGCTAGGACTTGAGGCTTTGGAGCAGGGTAGCCCCAAGGCAGACAGATTGAGGGCAAATCCCTGTCTGAGGCTGCTTGCTTCATCGGGGTTTTCCCCACAGCCAATCCTAAGGTGAGAATTTACGTGTAAGCAGTATATCTGGGGGGTGATCCCAGCACAGTGAGGGGAGTGAGACCGGAAACGGAAGGGAAGGTAGCTAGTGCAGGGTATGTTCACGAGCGGGCAGCTGCTGTGGGCACCTGGAGCCGTCCTGCTGGGGATGCTCGAGAGCATGTGCCTAACAGGCTGCAGAACTGTCCTGAGGCGATGGAAAGGGGTTTATGGAGTGAGGAGGCTGGAATCCTGCCCTCGTTTTTTTTGACCTGTCTGCCCCTGTGGGCTCAACATGCCCCCACAGGCCAGAGATACCCCTTGACCTGTCCAGGGTCTGGCTACAGATGCCCCCTGGGGCAGGTTGATGGTGGGGCAGGGAACCAAGAGCATCTGCCTCCATCATTCACCAACTGTGTGACCTTAGCCCTTCTGTGCCTCGGTTTTCTGATCTGTAAAATGGGGCTGATAATGGTAACTGCTGCACAGAAATCATGAGGATGTAAAATGCTTAGCACAGGGCCTCGGAAAGGGGCCCTGACAATAGTTATCATCTTTAGGGAACTGAGAATAGCTCAAAAGGATGGACAGGGAGGTGGGAGCCAGCAAGAAATGAAAGGGGAGGACAAAACAGGGAGGGAACAGGAAAGGCCTTGACCATCAGCACAGGTGAAGCCTGAACCAGAGCTAAGGAGGGGAAGGAGCAGGACTTGGAGACAGACAGGGCAGAAGGAG
This sequence comes from Bos taurus, assembly GCF_002263795.3. Classification (NCBI taxonomy): domain Eukaryota; kingdom Metazoa; phylum Chordata; class Mammalia; order Artiodactyla; family Bovidae; genus Bos; species Bos taurus. The sequence continues at coordinate 66,522,608 of NC_037340.1, read as the reverse complement.
GTTGGGACAGTTCCCTGAGCACAACCTAGGTCGTGTGTTCATTCACATTCATCCATGAACAATGGCTGCACAGCTTCTCTGTACCAAGTACTCTCCTGGAAGGTGAGTCCCATCCTGCAAAGATCTCTTAGTGTGGGCAGGGAGATAATATTTGAGCAGAAATAATAAGCTGGGTAAAAGCCATGAGAACAGCCATCAGAATGGGACACATGGAGCTGAGGGAACTTGGGGGAAGGAAGTAAGAGGTCAGAAGATGCTTCCTGTAGGGAGAGGGGATGGTAAATAGGACCTTATGGGAAGGACAGAGATTTGGACAAATGAAGTGAGCAAAGGCCCAGCCTATGTAAGGGCAGAGAGGTTGGAACTTACAAGGAGTGCTGAAGAAGGGGCACTTGGGTCACACGTCTATAGCTCTGACATACAGACCTCCTTGTGTATCCTCTTTGGAATCAAGAGTCCTCTTGTCATGTCCAATTCATGACAACATTTGAGTTTAAAAGTTTGATAGCAAATGATGTTGTGAGGCTGTGGGGGAATAGCTCCTCTTCCCTCCAAATGTAGGCAGTGAACACTGCATAAATCCTATAGGGGCGGGTGGGTTGGTTTCCAGGAAGGAGATGAGGATTCCTGTGCATATAACTTATTATAGGAGTACTCCCTGGGAAGACTGGGAAGGGTGTGGGGGAAGCAAGATAGGGAAGAGAGGAAGCCAAGCAAGATCTATGTATCAGTTAGCTGTTGCTGCATAACAAATTTCCCCAAATTAGAATCTAAAACCATCAACATTTACTATCTCATGGTTTCTGTGAGTCAGGAATCCAGGAATACCTTAGCTAGACGGGGTCTGTTAAGGTCTCTCAGGGTCTCTCAAGAGGATGCAGTCAAGGTCTTGACCAGAGCTGCAGGCTTCTCAAGGCTGGACTGAGAAAGGATCTACTTCTAAACTCATTCCTGTAAGTGCTGACAGGCCTCAGGTCCTCCCTGGATGCTCCCTGGCACATGGACCACTCTGTAATGTTGCTAGAACAGGACAGAATAAGAAATCTGAAAGAGAGAGGGGACAAGAGAGAGTTCCCAAAACAGAAGCCTTGGTCTTCTTATTGCCTACTCTTGGAAGTGATGTCACATCACAGTCTAGATTCAAAAGGTGGGGATGACTACCAGGGGCATGAGCATCCTGGGGCTATCTTGGAGGCTGCCTGCCACAGTGAGATTTTAGGCAAAGTTCCAGCCTCAACCTGGTCCCACGGGGAGCTCTGGAGTATAAATCACACATCAGAGTTTGTCCAGCCTCGAGACATGAGAACTGGGCTTTCATTCTCCTGGGCCAGTCATTGAAAGTCCCCCGAGGTAGGACTTACATTCAGGCATTTCAGTTGTTTTATGGGCAAAGCAGCTCCAATAGCCTATGGACGGGCTGCTGAAGAAGATCACGAGTGTGAACTATCAGGAGCCAAGCCCAGAACATTGGCACACTCACAGCAAACCCAAGGAGATCACAGTGGAGCATCAACAGTGTTCCCTACAAGGGGATCATTTGGAAACATTTATCAACATAAAGACAGTCTTTCCATGGGACTTCCTTGGCGGTCCAGGGGCTAAGGCTTTGTGCTCACAATGCAGGGGGTCACGGTTTGATCCCTAGTCAGGAAACTAGATCCCACAGGTCACAACTAAAGATTCCACATGTCGAAATGAAGATCAAAGATCCTGCATGGTGCAACTAAGACCTGGTGCAGTAAAATAAATAAATATTTAAAAAAGAAAAAAGAATATCTGTCCCCTTTAACTATCAATCTCATTTCTCCTACACACACACTGAAGAAACAGCCAAAATATTTTCTAGCAAGATCTGGTTAAATAATGGTCAACTTACACACTGGATTATTATATAGCTGTTATAAGAATTAATATGAAATGATCTCTCAGACACATCATTAACTGAAAAAAGCAGGGTGTAAAATATTGACTGCGTTGGAGAGAAAGGAATTACTTGTATATATCCATACTTGCGGGGCTTCCCAGATGGCGCTAGTGGTAAAGAACCCACGTACTAATGTAGGAGACAAAGACACAGGTTAGATCCCTGGGTCAGGAAGATCCTCTGGAGGAGGAAATGGTAACCAGTTCCAATATTCTTGCCTGGAGAATCCCATGGACAGAGGAGCCTGGCAGGCTACAGTCCATAGGGTCCATTTCCTCATCAAATGGTTTAAGATGATCCCTGCCTCACTGGGTCTTCATGACAACTCAAAGAGACATCCACGTAAAGCCGGCCTTGGGCCATGGTCAGTGCTCTGTCCATGGATGCCCTTGTTGTTATCAGTTATGCTGAGGGCAGCAGGGAGTCCTGGGGAGATTTCAGCAGCCATGGGAGTCATGGGATTGGATTTGCTCCTTAGAGCTCTGGGGTGGCTAGGGGGAGGATGACCTGGATGGAGCCAGACAGGAACAGACTGGTGTGGGCCAGTAATTTACAAAGCTGTCAAGTTCAGATCTTTCACACTTTTGGCCAATGGCTATTATACAATTTTTAGAGTGAAATATAAAATACGATCTAATCTTCAGAGTAAATTACAAAAGACAAAGCAGAAAGAAATTAGATAGATGATACAATCTTGTTGAACCAAAGCAGACATGTCCCATTGATGATGCTGGGTTGGGTTAAAACCACTTCTGACGGGTCCTCAGAGCAACAGGGTCGTGTGACTGGAAGACTCACATATATATGTGGCTTCCAGGGATTTGGGTTTCCAGGTTCACTTGCTTTTGTTTAGAAACTTAGTTTAAAAATTAGTATAAAAGTATAGGCACATATTTAAATATTCAGTTATTACCAGTGATACAGATTGTCTGTCTCCTACCCCAGGCTCCCAGTCTTTCCTCTCACTTGATAATAATTTATTGTTTATTTTTACCTAAAAATTTCCATCTCTTTGCAAGTATGGAAATGTGTGCCAAGTCACTCAGTTGTGTCCAACTCTCTGCAACCCCATGGACTGGAGCCCACCAGGCTCCTCTGTCCTTGGGATTCTCCAAGTAAGAATATTGGAGTGGGTTGCCATGCCCTCCTCCAACACCTGACATGTGAGATCGTAATTCCTCAACCAGGGATGGAACCAGCATCCCCTGCATTGGAAGCTCTGAGCCTGAACCACCAGGGAAGTCCTACCTGGTACATTCGCTACCCTTTCCTCCCATGCCAGCTGTCTGCACTGAGCCTCCAGCCCTGTCAGCTTCCTTGTCCCTCTCCAAACAAGAGTCCTGCTGGGCAGCAGATGAGAAATTACCTCCGCAGGGGTGGCTTCTGTATCATCATGCCTCCATCTCAGGAGGATGTGAGCCCAAACAAGCAAGTTGCAGCAACCTGCACAATATGGGACCCCAGTTCATCAGGGCTTTTCTGCTCACCCCTCCTTGAGAGGTGGTCTTCCTTTGCCCCTTCACACACACACACACACACACACACACACACACACACACACACACACACACACACACCCACTCCCACTGTGTTCTCACTCCTCAGACTTCAGCTGCAATGTCCTTTCTACAGAGAGGCCCCCTTACCCCCTTTGATCACCATATATGAATAATCTCTGCAGATAAGGCCTCTCCCAGCACCTCTGTTTGTAATAACAAATATTGGTTGGTAAAGGTTTGTCTCCCCACTGGTATTTAGCGTCCAGAGGATGGAACCAAGTCGTCCGATTTCAACTTCATCTTCAGTGAGCGAAACACGTAACGCACTCAATAAAGGTGTTGAGTGAATGAAGGAATGAGTGAGTGAGTGAGTGTATGAGACAGAGGCTGGAAGAGGGGAAATTATTGGACATGAGCCCCCAGCTACTGGATGAGGCAAAGATAGATTCTGGGCCTATTTCTCCTGTCCCTCCCTCCCCAGGAGCGCAGGCACCAGGGAGGAGATTCAACCTGGGTTGGGGGGCTCCCTGCCCCCACTGCTCCCCTGCCTGGAATCTCCCATCCCGTTGAAATCAGAGACCCCGGGAGTCTTCAGGATACCGGCCGGCGTGGTTCAGCATCTCCCCTCCACCTGGAACGGAGGGGCGGGGCCCCGCGCCACCCCCTCACCCCCATCCCGTCCCCACACCCAGCCCAGCAAGGGGAGGGAGAGAGCGTAGTCCCCGCGCCCACCGCTGCAGCAATTTGCAGCCCGACCTCAATTAGCCCTGTGCCTACGCGCGCCAATTACCCCGTCAATCACTGTGCCCGAAGCAGCGGAGGGGGGAAGAGGGAGGGGAGAGGGCCCGGCTGGAGCAGCCCGGGTGCCCTGGACCGGCTGAAACCGGTCCAGGCTCCCGGGGAAGCAGTTGCTAAGTCCCCCATCCCCTCCGAGTCCAGCTCAGAGCTCGGGTGACCTCTCTCATCCCTGTTTTGGACCCCTCCCAGATGGAGATGGGAAAGAGCCTCTCCTCCTCCCAGCCCCCACCTACCTCCCCATGCCCCACTCCGCGCTCTCTCTGCCAGCTTCAGTTTCCCCATCCTCTAGACTGTAAGCTTCGTGAAAGAGAGCCAGTATGTTGCCTGTCTTGCACCCCCTAGACACTCGATAGCAAATATATAGTGACATAAATAAAAGAGCAAATCTGTTATATGGAAATCAAAACACTACCACAGAAGACAGTTGTGAGGGTAAAGCAAGATGTCTAGAAAATTATGGAGAATTGGCACACCGCGAATGCTCGAGGAGTGCTGTCACCATCTCCATCCATTTAGTCAAACAACATCTGAAGGCACCGCCTTGGTGCCAGGCTCTGGGCTGGAGGCCGGGCGAGGACCCAGCCAGGAGGCTGGCCGGGTGTACGCAGGAGCTCATCAGGGTCGGCTAGTTTTGACTCGAGGGTTAAGGTTTGTCTTCTCCGCAGGATGGCTCATTTTTTTTAAGTCCCAAAGCTGTTTGTTTGTGGTTTTTTTTGGCTTTGAAAAAAAAAAAAAATGAAGTGGAGGCACAGAAGGCGAAGAGAAGACTAAAACAACTGAGTAACAGAGCACAAAGGAGGGGAAGCCACCTCAGCCCCCTCCTTGAAGGATTTCCTGCCCCACAGAGCAGACAGACATGGGGTCCCCTAGTTTAGTGACCCCAGCACTCTTTTTTAGCCTACCTTCTTCAGGTACTCTTGCTGCTGCTGCTGCTAAGTCACTTCAGTCGTGTCCGACTCTGTGCGACCCCATAGACGGCAGTTCACCAGGCTCCCCCGTCCCTGGGATTCTCCAGGCAAGAACACTGCAGTGCGTGCCATTTCCTTCTCCAATGCATAAAAGTGAAAAGTGAAAGTGAAGTCGCTCAGTTGTATCTGACTCTTCGCGACCCCATGGACTGCAGCCTACCAGGCTCCTCCGTCCATGGGATTTTCCAGGCGAGAGTACTGGAGTGGGGTGCCATCGCCTTCTCCGTCAGGTGCTCTTGGGGGAACCCTTTCCCTCTTCACCCTTCTGTTCCTGGAGGAGTTGAAGTAGTCACCAGTCGCTCTAGCCGTGACTCAGGCTGGCCAATCAAAGGTCCTTCATTAGCATAGCCAGAATGATTGGGCCAAGGATGATCATGTGACTCCAGCAAAGCCAATCAGAGTTTGCCCTGGGATTGGTTATAAAAACTGTGGGTTGTGCCCGCTTAGCTGCTGCTGCTGCTGCTAAGTCGCTTAAGTCATGTCCGACTCTGTGCAACCCCATAGACGGCAGCCCACCAGGCTCCCCCGTCCCTGGGATTCTCCAGGCAAGAACACTGGAGTGGGTTGCCATTTCCTTCTCCAATGCATGAAAGTGAAAAGTGAAAGTGAAGTTGCTCAGTCGTGTCCGACTCTTAGCGACCCCATGGACTGCAGCCCACCTGGCTCCTCCGTCCATGGGAGTTTCCAGGCAAGAGTACTGGAGTCGGGTACCATTACCTTCTCCGCCCTCTCAGCTAGGGTTGCTGAAATGGGGACTTGAATCTGGGGTTGCTGGTAGCTGTTTCACAGGCCACAGAAGAACATTTTTGATTCACTGAAGCCACGCCAGGGAAGAATGGGGAGAAAAAGAGACACACAGTTCCAATTCCCGGTTCCACTGTTAGGGGAACATGGGTCTACTGTTAAGTTATATGAGCCAACAAACTGAATCTTGCTCAAGCTAGTTGAAGTTGAGTTTCTGTCCATTGCAACCAGAGGTCTTTCATTTACCAAAATCTCAACCATGGACATGCCTAATTAGTCTAATGTTTTAAATATAGGGAGATGCTCTTAGAAGTACTCAAGTACAAGGGTGATGTCCATTGGTTTCTTTTCTATTCATTTGCGCTTTATGTCATTTATACAAGGACAAGTGTTACTTTTGTGATAAGGCAAAAAGCAGAAACAATTATTTAAGAACAAATAATTCACTTATGATAATAGAAACATAATAATGAGTGAAAGAAGCCAGACACAGAAGTGCGTATTGTATGATTCCATCTGTATGAAGTTCAAGAACAAGCAGACTGTCTGTGGTAGTAGAAATCGAAAAAGTGGTTACCTGGATAGTCAAGCACAAGGGAGGCCTCTGGAGTAATGGCAACATTATCTCACTAGGTAGTGGTGGTGGTGGTTCTTGTTCAATCACTAAATTGTCTCTGAATCTTTGCAACCCCATGGACTGTGGCACACTAGACTCCTCTGTCCTCCACTATCCCCTGGAGTTTGCTCACATTCATGTAGTGATAAACATACGTCAAAGTCACTGAGCTTTATACTTCCAGACTTGTGTGTTTTCTTGGGTGTATGTTAGACCTCAATAACATTTTTTAAATAGAAAAGTAACATAATGGATTTCCCCGGAAGTCTAATAGTTAAGAATCTGCACTTTCACTTCAAGGGGCACAGGTTCCATTCCTGGTTGAGGAACTGCGACCCCACATGCCCAGTGGCATGGGCAAAACAAAAAACAAAAAAAGGAAAGTAACACATTCAAATTTCTGGGTACAGCTCTACAAGCCCCCTTAATTTAGCCTATGATCCCACATGAATTTTATATGAAAAATAAGAAGTCTTTTCTTATTCGGATTCTGAAACACAGTAACTTAAAATTTTTAAGTTAAACATTAAACTAATTAAAGACAAGATCATGGGGACCCCGATTTTCTTTCACTGCCTCTGTTCCTGACTGAGCTCTCTGGGTATTCTCACCACCCCCAGTTACTATCTCAGAATAAGATGTGAATCAAGAGGCTGGTAGATTCAACAGAACTGCATCTTCTTAGAACAAAGAACAGTCTGGCATTTGGAACAGAAAAGCCTTGCTTTCCCAGCAACTTTGCAAAAGTGATTTCTCGTATTAATGGGTGAACTCTTCTCCTGGATTGATCCCCCTTTTCACAGGACTAATTATAGATTTATTAATATTTATGGACCTCTCGTCACAGCCAATAGCTCTTGTTTGAGAACATTAAGCCTTATCTCACTGCCTCCAGGAAGGGGCATTTGATGCCAGCCCTAATTGGGTGACCCACAATCAAGATAGAAGGGAAAAAATGACAATAGCTTGCCTGTTGCCATATATTAAAATACCATCCGCCCAGCTTAATGATTATCTTTAGAATTAATAATCTTGCTAGCCCAGGTTTGGGTCCTAATAGTGGGAAATTGTATTAAATACTTTGCTAAGAGCAATCAGCTTTTTGATGAGGCTAATGGCCCTGCCCCTGGCTGTTTCTCATCACTGAGCTCTCTGTTTTCCTTCCCCAGCAGAAGGCCATTTTGTCCATATCGCTTGTCATCTAATGTCAGCGTCACCTGGTGGGGTTCCTGCTCCATCTCTCGCCCCCATCCAATCCATCTTAGGTGCTGCAGTGAGATTTATCTGTGGAAGATGTGGCTCTGGCCCCACCATGCCCCTACTCTATAATCTTTCATGGCTCCCCATTGCCTGCCATATGAACTGCATGAACAGGCATCTAACTTTCTGCAATCTGGCCCCAGTTGCTCCATCCTCTATTCCCTTTCAGTTCAGTTCAGTCGCTTAGTCGTGTCCACCTCTTTGCGACCCCATGAATCGCAGCATGCCAGGCCTCCCTGTCCATCACCAACTCCCGGAGTTCACCCAGACTCACGTCCATCGAGTCAGTAATGCCATCCAACCATCTCATCCTTTGTCGTCCCCTTCTCCTCCCGCCCCCAATCCCTCCCAGCATCAGAGTCTTTTCCAATGAGTCAGCTCTTCGCATGAGGTGGCCAAAGTACTGGAGTTTCAGCTTTAGCATCATTCCTTCCAAAGAAATCCCAGGGCTGATCTCCTTCAGAATGGACTGGCTGGATCTCCTTGCAGTCCAAGGGACTCTCAAGAGTCTTCTCCAACACCACAGTTCAAAAGCATCAATTCTTTGGCGCTCAGCCTTCTTCACAGTCCAACTCTCACATCCATACATGACCACAGGAAAAACCATAGCCTTGACTAGATGAACCTTTGTTGGCAAAGTAATGTCTCTGCTTTGGACAATTACTTCTCTATTCCCAGGGCATACGCCTGATGTCAGAGACATAATACCTGGGACTGAGATTTAAGACAAAACATGGATTGGGGATTTGGATAACCTCGAGTCAGATCCCAATGCTACCACTTTCTAGTTTGATCTTGTGTAAAATGCTCAACCACTTCAAGCCTCAGTTGCTACATCTGTAGAATGGGAATAAATTGTTGTCTCCCTCATATGGCTTGTTATAAGGATTGCATGTGATCAAGTAGGCCAAGGGCCTAGCCCAGGGTCTGGCATACTTCCAGAACAGGTGTGCAGTTAATGCACACCTTTTTTCTAATTCTGCAACTTTTCATCCCTCTACCTGGTGAATGGAAGAGTGTGGGGCTTCAGAGTTCAAGTAACTGGGAATTTAAATTCAGGCTTGAGTTATCTTGGCAAATGTCTTAGTCTCTCTAAGCCTCAGTTTCTTCATCCATGAAATGGGTATGATTGTCCTAACTGATTATCACTATTATGAGCCTTAAGGGACATAATACAGGCAGAACACAATATTACTGCACAGAGCAAGTGTTTGATAAACATTAATTGCATTGTCATTACACTCCCAGACATCAAAACACCAGTCGAAGGCCTTCTCCTCCAGGAAGCCCTCCCACATCTCACTTTTTATGACTCTGTTTTGTATTGTTTGGTACTTTCCACATATTTGGATGTCTCTATATTTCCCCTCTGCCACCTCTTAACTGGACTGAGTGCTCAGGGACCAAACCAAGCCCAGCTCTGCACTCTTTCCCAAGACCCTTGAGGCCTTGCATGAAGTTTGGCACAGAGTGGGTGCTCATTCTTGACGCAAGAATGACAGTAATTATAGCTAATTAATGCTGAGTCTCACTATGTGTCAGGCACTGTGATGAGTACTTTAAAGCAATGAATTCTTGCAGCAGTTAATTTTTAACATTCATAGTAATTAACAAGTAGTTCACTCCTAGAGCAACTAATAGCAATTTATTCTTACAAGCAAACTCTGTTTGTATTCTATTAGTATCTCCAGTTTATAGGGCAGGAACCTGAGGTGTGAAGAGGTCATACAGTTAGGAAGTGAAGGACTGAGGGGTCAAGTGTACCCTGAGGGCCGCTGTGAGTTCTCCACCAACAATAGGGAGCTAGAGTTGGCAGTGTTTCCTAAGCTTTTCTCAGATAATCCCAGTAGGCAGAGCTGTGGTTTTCTTTCCCCAAGGTGGATAGCAGTGCTTGCTCTATGCCCATCTCTAAGTGAGGCCCTCCCCAAAATTATCTCCTTACATTGAACACTGTTATCTTCATGTTATAATAGTAGCAACCGAGGCTCAGAGAGGTGAAGCTATTCACCTAAGGTCACACAGCTGATAACTGGAGGAGCTAGGATTTGAACTGGCGTCCAGGGGGTGCCAGTCTCCTTCACAATTGGTAGGTTCAATTAGAGCATGAGTTTTTCCCTCCAATTTTTGCAGGACCTCAGCCCTGTCTTGACCTCTATGCCTCTGTCCTGGGATCCTGACACCCTGCTCTGTGGTCTGCAGCCCCTATTCTTGAGAGTTAGGAGGGCTCTGGGGCCCTTCTCTCCACCTTCTCCTCCCCACTAGCTGGTGGTCTCATTTTAACACCAACAGAGTTGCCTTCCTGGGGTCCCTGTGCTGCCTGGCCTCTGGTCCTTGTCCTTTTTGGCTCTGGGCAGCTGAGCCCACCTGGTCTCCCTCCTCAAGCCTCAAACACTGGGATTGGGGCATTAGAGGCAGGAGTCCACCTTGTCCTTCCTGGGAACTTATTCCAGGCAGAAGAGGGAAGTCAAAGCTTTGGAGGCAGAGGGAGTGGGAGTGGGAAACACAGGGAGACCTAACATTAATGCTTCCTCCAAAGAGAGATGAGTAGGGGCTGTCAGTGGCAGAGGCCAGAGTCAAAGCCAGTGAGGTCAGTCCTTTGCGGGTAGGGGTGAGCTCTGTGATTCCAGACAAGGTACAGGAACTGGGGCTCACCCTCCCATGTACAGGGGACAAGGAGCAGTGAAGTGAAGAGTACTCAGACTCCAAGAATAGCTGCTCTGTGTCACCTTTTCCCTCCCTCCCAGGAGCCATCACCAGGACAGTGATTAGGTGCTGCCGACAGGTGCCAGGCAGACTGCTTGCTATCACCTGCGAGGCTCCTGACAGCCGCTCCAGCTGCCTCCCGTCAGAGAGAACACACATCTAGGACCAGCCTGATGAGGCTGTCTCCAGACAGGTGGCTGTGGAGAAAGAGAAGCGGAGACAGGTGGCTATTAGAGTGCACACCCTGGCCACCTCCCCAGCGCCACCCAACCAGAGGCTCCGAATCACCAGAGGGCCTTCGGGGGCCTTTCTCAGGCTCCTTTGACCTCGCCAGCACATGCATGTGTACAAGCATACCCTTAAACAGGAGCGAGAGCCCATTCACGCACCATATGACAGATATCTACCTTTGCCCAGACATAGGTGTGCAGAGCCGGCAGTGGAAGCATCTGGACTGGAGTGTAAGCGTATACAAACATGAATATGTGCACACACACACATCACACCTGTTCTCAAACAGAAAAGCTGCCATAGGTGCACACATGTCCTCATTCATGCCTTGATTCCTATGCACTCGTGAACACAAACATGTGTGCAACGTATTCACACATGTACACTCAGAGTCTAAATCTGGCTTCTCTACAAAAAAGATGCTAAGATAGGGATTTGAATACAAGTAGTGGACTTGGGGTGGCAGGAAGCACAGGGCGGAAGACAAGAGACAAGGAGGGTGTGTTAATGAATGATTTGCTCATGGAGGTCCCTGGTATGTAAGTCCTGATGACTTACATACATTCTCAGGAATTGTGGACACACTCTGGAGTGCACTTTGGAACTGTGTAAGGAAGTTGGAGTGTTTGTCTGAAAATCCTGTCCCTCAATGGCTGAGTGTTGCTCCTGGGCATTAATTCTCCTGAATTTCTAAGCTGAGTGCACCCAGGAAACGCCCTTAGAAGGAGACACAGAAAGCCACTAGCATAAGCAAGAGCTGTCCACAGGGGCCCGCAGAGTAGGCCAGGAATATGAGTGGGACACTGAAAATGTCCACTACACACAGGGGACACCCCGACACAGGTACCCTCAAAAACATGTAAAAGAGGAGTAAAGATACGCTAAAGACACAGATGGTGACTGCAGCCATGAAATTAAAAGATGCTTGCTCCTTGGAAGATGTTATGACCAACCTAGACAGTGTATTAAAAAGCAGAGACATTACTTTGCCAACAAAGGTCCGTCTAGTCCTAGCTATGGTTTTTCCAGTGGTCATGTATGGATGTGAGAGTTGGACTGTAAAGAAAGCTGAGCACAGAATTGATGCTTTTGAACTGTGGTGTTGGAGAAGACTCTTGAGAGTCCCTTGGACTGCAAGGAGATCCAACCAGTCCATCCTAAAGGAAATCAGTCCTGAATGTTCACTGGAAGGACTGATGCTGAAGCTGAAACGCCAATACTTTGGCCACCTGATGCAAAGAACTGACTCATTGGAAAAGCCCCTGATGCTAGGAAAGATTGAAGGCAGGAAGAGAAGGGGACGACAGAGGATGAGATGGTTGGATGCCATCACCGACTCAATGGACATGAGTTTGAGTGAACTCCAGGAATTGGTGATGGACAGGGAGGGCTGGCATGCTACGGTTCATGGGGTCGCAGAGTCGAACACGACTGAGCGACTGAACTGAACTGAACTGAATGATTAGATACTTAAGGTTTTCTTAATTGCTGTGAACCTGTAAGTCTCACAGTCTTTGCCATAGGACTGAGTGTATGTATTGGGGAATTTAAAACTCTGTATTCACTTTCTACTTACATAGAGCCTCAGATCAGCCACAGGTGAAAGATTATGGCCTTCTCACATCTTTCCTAGGCATGCACATGGCCTTCTAGAATCCCGGGATATGTTAGGGATTTTCAAAATCCCTCATTCATTCCCTCAATTTTCTTTTAAGATTTTTGGTTACTCTTTTCTTAGCTCTAACTAAGATATTGCTGCCTCAGGGAGCTGTGATGTTAAACAATTGCCTCTGATTGTTGTCACAAAAGCCCTGGGACATAGAACTTTTGCACAGAGAGAGCTCTAATTCAGGACAAATAAAGACCAGTTCTAAAAATGAAATTTTTGAGCAATTTGCCAAACAGGTCAAGTAATGACGGTTCTATAGGAGTGAAACTTTGGGGATTTCCAAACCTGCTGTGTCTGCTCTAGTGGCTGCTAGGCTGATGGTTTGCACAGTTACTGTGGTTGCAAAGCTGTCGGTTTTACCATGGAGCTGGGGAGAGGGGATAAGATTAAAGTAAATCGAAACATCACAAAACTCACTGTTCTTACCAAGATTTGGCCATTTTTCTTGAATTAACACCCCTCACGTTGTTGTATGCCTTTAGTTAATTTCCAACGTTCAAAGCAAATGTATTCGAGAGTTTTTCCAGTGTTCTCGTTGTTTTTATGGAGGATTAGATTTTTGGAAGTCCTTCCTCCATCATTCCAGAAGTCAGCCGCTAAGATGCTGACCTTTCCTCTGTATCTTTTTCATTGTATTAAGTTTTTACCATGTCTAATTATTACCCAAACAAAAAGAAAATATATATGAAAGCAAAATATGGTGTTTACACACATGTTCACACATTGATGCAGGAGCCTACATGCGCAAACACATTAATTTGTCTGTGACACGTATTTCTTCATCCACATGGGGGCGTGACAGGGTCAGCTTTGTGCTTCAGAAAGATCTCCCCACCAGGACCTCCCTGGTTGTCCAGTGACTAAAACTCTACACTCCCAGTGCAGGGTGCCCAGGTTCTAGCTCTGGTCAGGGAACTAAATCCCACATGCCCCAACAAAGATCAAAGATCCCACACGCTACACCTGAGACCTGGTGCAGCCAAATAAATAAAGGTTAAAAAAAAAAAAGTCAAGCTGGGATTCTAAAAGAAAGATCTCCCCTACTCTTGGCTCAATGTGGAGAACAGAGAGGATGCGGTGGGAGGAGAGAAGCAAAGAAGAGGCTGGGAGTCATCTGGCAGCAGTGATGATGTGTCGGGGACTTGGTCCAGGGGCAGCTAAAATTACCCTGGGCACCCCATGGGCACACAAGCCCAGGCACATACATAGGCAGGGACATGATCCACGTGTTCAGGCACGCATGCATCCTGAAACATGCTGTTGAAGTTAAAGAGGGGCTGGAGGACTGGATTGTAAGGGAATTACAATAAGGGAACTCACCATAAGGGAACTCACCATAAGGGAACTTGGTGAGAAGGACTGGGTTCTACAGGACAGGGAGGAGGGAGGTGTGGTTGTCCAGGCCTGAGTCCCTGGGCCCACCAGCCTCCCCTCTATCAGGCTGAATCCATACACTGCCTTCTGCTCTGGAACATCCCTTTCCAGCTATGCAGACCCCATCCTCATTTTCAGCAACCCATCTCTAGGGCACAGCTTTAACAGTCACTGGGGCCCCTCCTTGGCCCCCTGATGTGTTATCAACTCCTCTTGTATCACCCTAGGTCACTTCTCTTCCCTGTGAGCGGTTTCTACTGATGAGGGTTATGTTTGTTTCCTGACCTCATCCACCTCCAGAGTTCATCTCATCCTTAGCTCTGAGCCATTCCACAGTAGGAAGCATACACACAAAGGATGGAAGCGAGCTGAGTAAGACCCTGGATGTTTCAGACACGCGGTGTGTGTGCTCAGTCGTGTCTGACTTTCTGTGACCCCATGAGCTGCAGCCCACCAAGTTTCTCTGTCCACGGAATTTTCCAGGCAAGAATATTGTAGTGGGTTTCCATTTCCTTCTCCAGGGCATCTTCTCGACCCAGAGATCAAACCCACGTTTTCTGCATTGCAGGCAGTTTCTTTACCCCTGAGCCACCTGGGAAGCCCTCATCCCGAATCCCCAGCAACACCAAAGATTACAGGTCTCCTACATCCAAGATTCAGGATTTTTAAAAATACAATTTATTTTTATTATGACTTATTTCAAATATCTAAAGAACAGTGTAATGAAGACCAATGTACTCACTACCCAGTTTTAACTTAGAATGATGCCTGACTTGCTCCTGTTCTTGGTGGCTTAGTCGCTAAATCATGTCCAACTCTTGTGACCCCCTGGGCTGTAGCCTGCCGGGCTCCTCTGCCCATGGAATTCTCCAGGCAAGAATACTGGTATGGGTTGCCATTTCCTTCTCCAGGGGATCTTCCCGACCCAGGAATCGAACCCAGGTCTCCTGCATTGCGGGCAGATTACCAACTGACCTACAAGGGAAGCCCAAAAACCTGGCAGTGGTTTGGTCACTAAAATTTGTATATTTATACTATCTATTTGCATATTTACCCTACAAATTTGTATATTTATAAATATATATTTTATTAGTTATGACCTTTTAAAGAAATAAAATGTTACAGCTACACTTGAAGACCCCTGTATATACCCCTCCTCAATTCAATCCCCTTCTCTTTCTCCCTAGCCCAAGGAAACACTCTCTAGGAATCCTTCTGTGTTGTACTTTAACTGTTTATGAATGTTTCCATACTGCTGGTGAGATTTTGATCTTTACCTACATATTAAATAATACTTAGCCTTCTGTGACTTGCTTTTTATTTTTTTTCCACTCACCATTATAGTTTTGAGATTTATTCATGTCGATACATGTGGCTGAAGTTCATTACCTATAACTGGTATGCTCAGTTTACTAATTTGCCACATTTTATTTATCTATCTTCCAATGGAAGATTGTAATGGGAATTAAGTAATCCTGGTTTTTGTGATTTTGAGATTCCAAAATCCCCAAATTATATCATTCTAATATCTCAGTGTTGAGAACAGAAGGAGAAGGGGGTGACAGAGGATGAAATGGTTGGATGGCATCATCGACTCAATGGACATGAGTCTGAGAAAACTCTGGGAGATAGTGAAGGACAGGGAAGACTGGCATCCTGTAGTCCATGGGGTCACAGAGTTGGACACGACTGAGCAACTGAACAACAAATGTTTCAGGGTAGTCAAATGATCCTTTCGAAGTATGTATCCATTTTCTTATCTCCAACTGGTGTCCTACTGGTCTTAAGTTTGCAAAGCCACACCCTGAAAGGAAGAGGAGGGCTTAGGGGCACAAACAGCAGAGGTGGGAGGCAGGCTGATGGTCTGGAGAGTGTCCAGGCTCTCAGGCACCCCTGAGACCCCAAGACAGCTCCCTCAGCTGGGCTTGGGATGAGGAATCAGAAGGAGCCTTGAAAGCTGAGGCCTCTCGGAAAGGAGTCCCACCCAAATTCCAGGCCTGAGGATGGTAACAGAACTGAGTCAGGTCTGGAGGACTTGAGAGCAGGGGTGTTGTTGTCATTGTTTAGTCTCTAAGTTGGGTCCGATGCTTTGCGACCCCAAGGACTGTAGCCCATCGGGCTCCTCTGTCCACGGGATTCTCCAGGGAAGAATACTGGAGTAGGTTGCCATTTCCTCCTCCAAGGGATCTTCCTGACCCAGGGATTGAAACTGCCCTCTTGCACTGGCAGGCGGATTCTTTACCACTGAGCCGCCAGGGAAGCCTGAGAGCAGGGGTGACTTGTGCCCTACTCCAGACTGAATCCGAGAAGAAAAGTCTGGGTACACAGACCCGAGGTGACCTCTCGGAGGTCCCCGTGCCTGGCATGGTGCATCAGGGAGACTCCCCAGCCCCAGAGGGGCCTCTGGACAGCAGGACCCCAGGATGACCAGCAGCAGAGAGCAGGGCAGCGTGTCTTGATGGTGGACAGCAACTGAGGGTCAACTGTCGTTCCTGTAGACCCACGTCAGTCCCCAAAATGCCCTCCAGCCACATCAAAGAGAAGACCCCCACCTCCCTGGGTTTCTCCCCCCATGGCAGCCCCAGGCCCCTACCTGGAAATGACATTGCCCCATAGGAAAGCGAAGGAAGTGACATTTCTTGTACACCTGGGGTGAGTGGAGAATTACACCCATCGTACTTGACACTGAGGGATCTGGGTCTCCAGGGAGATAAGTGTCCCAGGTTCTAAGATTCCAAGCTTCCCAAACCGCATAGTTCAAGGTCATCGTGGAAGTAGGGAAAGTCTAGTACTGGGGCTCCTGAGGCCTCTGCCGGGATTGTGTCCATTTTTCTGACTCTCCAGGCCACCTCAGAGGGCAGCTAAGGAATAAGGAGGTTTGGGGGGAAGCCGGTGATCTTCTTGGCCCAGATCCTGCCAGGCCTGGATGAGGCAGGGCTCAGAGACCCCCATCAGTCGAAGCTGTAGTGCCTTCCTTTGCAGAGTTCCCAGTCCAGTCACGGGGCCAGGTGGGGAAGCTGAGGCCCAGAGAAGACCTGATTTGCTCTGGTCACACAGCCAGCTGCACAAACCCCAGCCCCCTGACACACAGCCTCCCGCCCCTCTCCTGTCCTGACACCTTCCCCGGTCCGGGCTGCATCCGACCCTGTGCGGAGGCAAGCAGCCTGGGTTGGGAGTCAGAGGTCGCCTGGTAACGTGTTCCCCACCACTTGGGCAGTCGTGGCCGGGCTCCCCGCCCGGCCCCAGGCCTCTCACAGCCCGCAGGTTGCCATCCATTTTCTGTTCACCTCATTTGTCTGCAAACCATGAAGAAAAATTGCCCCATCTCTCTGTGTCAGCTACTGCTATGATAGATGGCCTCCATCAGACCCCTTACCCCAAAGGCACCCTCCTTCTCCCCCAAATTCCCCAAGGCCAATGTTCGACGGTTGGAATGCTACTGAATCAGCTATAGGGGAGCATTTTCAGAGATCATTCAGCACCCGCTCTCCCTGCCTTGTCTTTGTGGAGGGAAGACATTACCCATCATTGCTGTGCAGACTCAGGCAATGCATGTGACCTCTCTGTATAATAACCCCCTCCCACTTCTCCCCCCAGAAGCCACACAAGATCTGTTTGCAACTTTTACTTCACTTGTTCTTTCCATCATCGCTGCAGGGTACCTGATGAGAATAATCCTAATTTCTATTTACCTTTTGTGCCAAGGCCTATGCTGAGCACCGGAACCCACAGCCACTGCCCTTGATAAGCCTTGGCATCTTGGGAGAGAGCCTGACACACTAAAAAATAAGAGCACCACCCCAGTGTAGAAGTGCAATCATCGAAAACTTCCTAGATACATAGGTGTCAAAGAAGGGGGTCCCTCTGCTGGGATGGAGGTGGGTGTGTGTAGCTGAGGGGATGCTCTCAGGAGGTGGTCTCTGAACTGGGTTCTGAACTTCTGAGGTTGGGAGCATGGTCTCTGA
The DNA here is from genome assembly GCF_002263795.3 of Bos taurus. Classification (NCBI taxonomy): domain Eukaryota; kingdom Metazoa; phylum Chordata; class Mammalia; order Artiodactyla; family Bovidae; genus Bos; species Bos taurus. The sequence goes on along the minus strand of NC_037340.1, from coordinate 66,504,857 downwards.
GGTTGGACTGGCTGCACTGGTATCCTGCTGTGTGACCTTGGGCAACTTGCTTGGCTTCTCTGAGCCTTTCCACTGAACTCCAAAGAGCTGGTAACAGGAATCCTTAGGGGGCTGTGAGGGCCAAGCGAGGAAGGCATAAAAAGTGCTAAGTGTAGTGCCTGTTACAGAAGGTTAGCTGATGCTCTCAATTTGTGGAGCACTAAGAGTGCCTAAGTGCTCCCCAAGTGATAAAGAACCCCCCTGTCAATGCAGGTAGATATGGGTTCGATCCCTGGGTTGGGAAGATCCCCTGGAGGAGGACACAGCAACCCACTCCAGTATTCTTGCCTGGAGACTCCCATGGACAGAGGAGCCTGGTGGGCTACAGTCCATAGGGTCCCAAAGAGTTGGACATGACTGAAGCGACTTAGTACACATGTGCCAGAGTGCTTAGAGGGCACGATGGAGGCAAATGGTCCAGGCAGAGGAAACAGTCTATGCACGGGGGTGGACACGGGGGAATATGAGCTGCTGGGAGATGCTGGAGCTTATGGTGTGTGGCACGAAGTGCTGAGAGAAGAGGTTGATGCAGACAGGGCTTGGAAAGCCAGGAACTTGTACCCAAGCCTGAGGGCAATGGGGAGCCATGGGAAGGTCTTGAGTGGAAGAGTGGCAAAGTCAGACTGCATGTTAGAAAGTCACGCTGATGGTGACTGGGGAAGAGAGGTTGGAGGGGTCAAGCTGGGGTCAAATGCCCCTGAATATTTCCAGCAGGACTTCAAATTCTTTGTGAAAAACCAGAGCCTGGTTTTCCTAAAGGCCTCAGGTACCAGTGAGGTTCTCATCTCAGGTATATGCAGACCGGGATGGAGGGAATGGAGGAGTCCAGCTCCCAAGCAGGAGGCCGCTCAGCTAGATTCCGGCTGGGGTGAGGGGGCGGGTTTGTGGGGAGCAGGGCAGCCTCAGTTCATGGGCCCTTCCACTGTGGAGTCGGTCCAGTGATTCCCCCTCCAAGGAGCAGTAGCTGTCAGGCGTGTCCAAGCTGCGCTCCTGGCTGCCTCAATTTCACATCCCCCAGGCAGCGCAGACACCGTGAGTGGCCCGGAAATTGAATGCAAAATCAAAATGCAGCAAATAAATGGATGCAAAAGTCATTTGGAGCCAATAATAGGAACCACCTCCAGACTCTGTAGCCGACAGAGTCCCGTGGAGGCTGAGCTGGTGGGGCACCCCCCTTCCCCAACTTCCACTGACCCCCAGCTCTCCTTCCACTGACCCATATTACTGGATGAGCTTCAAGGTCACCCCATTCACCACCTTGGCATACAGACAGAGAAACTAAGGCTTGGAAAGAGAGGCCGAGTGGAACCCAAGGGCCCCAGAGAATTAGGGCCCTGGCATCAGCCAGTTCTGAGTTTTGATCCGGGTCCTCCACTTTCTAACACACATGACTTTGGGTGGGTGGCCCAATGCTCAGCTTCTCCATCAAACAAATTGGGAAGAGAAATCCCTCCTCACAGTTTAAATGGGCAGAAGGAAGGTAATTCTGAGTGTGGAAGGACCCCCAGCCCTGAGCAGAGACAGAAGAGTGGGAGAGGAACGTGGTCATGCCAGGCTTTTTCATGGCTTCTCTCTGAGCCTGCACAGTGCCCAGCATACAGTAGGTGCTCAGTGTGCATCTGCTAAATGCACGGATGGTGGAATGACCGCATGGGAAACCAAAAGCAGGGTTCGGCTTTGTTTGCTCACAGAGCCCAAGTCTTGACTGGTGATAGGCACACAGTAGGCACTCTGTAATTCACACAGGAAAGAACCGTTTTACACTTCGACTTCCTTCTCCCACTAATCCCCTCACCAAAGAGCTCCAGCACCCCAAATTCCTCCCACTGTGGGTTCCCTGAATGTTGTTGTTGCTCAGCCACTCAGTCCTGTCCAACTCTTCCATCCCATGGACTGCAACTTGCCGGGTTTCCCTGTCCTTTACTATCTCCCGGAGTTTGCTCAAACTCATGTTCATTGAATCAGCGATGCCATCCAACCATCTCATCCTCTTTCACCCCCTTCTCCTCCTGCTCTCAACCTTTCCCAGCACCAGGGTCTTTTCCAATGAGTCAGCTTTTTGCATCAGGTGGCCAAAGTACTGGAGCATCAGCATCAGTCCTTCCAATGAATATTCAGGGTTGATTTCCTCTAGGATTGACTGGTTTGATCTTCTTGCTGTCCAAGGGACTCTCAAGCGTCTTTGGCAACACCACAGTTAAAAGCAGCAATTCTTCAGTGCTCAGCCTTCTTTATGATCCAACTCTCACATCTGCACATAACTACTGGAAAAAACAGAGCTTTGACTATACGGACCTTTGTTGGCAAAGTGATACCTCTGCTTTTCAACCGGAGGTGGGGGAACAAATCGGCTTTTCATCTCCTCATTGCTCAGATATCAGAAAAAAATGTGCCAACATCTGCTGGTCACAGACACCAACCAGGCACTTTACGGCTTATTGTGCAGGCACCCATCAAATGCCTCTGTTGCCCACCCCTCACCCCAGCCTCATCAACTTCACAGATGGAGAAAGAAACTCAGAGTATTGTCACGACTTGCCCAAGGTCAGGTGGCGCCAAGCAGGGATGGCAGGAATACGATCTCCTTCTCTTTGTATCACTCATTCCTCCAACACAAGTACAGTGAGCACCCGCTGGCTGGATCAGGCTTAGGACTTCGGGGTCTCCACTCAGGGCTTTGAGGGTCCTGGATAAGAAGGTTGAGAGCCAAGGCCCACCCTGGGCCACTGGGAGCTGTGGGGACCAGGGGGCCTGAGGTCAAATGAAAGACAAGAGGGGCCTCAGGCTGGGCCAGGTAGGCAGTCAGTAGAGGAGACAGGCGGAAGGGCAGAAGGAAAGGCAATACACCAAAAGCATCCACCAAGCACCTCCTGAGCCTCCAGTATGGGCTTCCCAGGTGGTGCTAGCGGTGAAGAACCCCGCCTGCCAATGCAGGAGACACGGATTCAATCCCTGGGTTGGGAAGATCCCCTGGAGGAAGGCATGACGACCCACTCCAGTATTCTTGCCTGGAGAATTTCATGGCCAGAGCCTGATGGGCTATAGTCGCTAGGGTCGCAAAGAGTCAGACACAACTGAGGCGACTTAGCACGCACACACACACACCCCTCCTGTACACCAGGCATTGAGGATACAATGCTGATTAAGGCAAAAGCAGGCATGAAACTTACACTCCGGTGGAAGATGGAGACAGACATTGAACCAACACCCTGATTTGTAAGCATTCATTAGAAATAGAGGTAAGGGACTTCCCTGGTGGTCCAGTGGTTGGGAGTCCGCCTGCTAATGCAGGGGGCATAGGTTTGATCCCTGGTACAGGAAGATTCCACATGCCGAGGGGCAACAAAGCCCATGCACCGAAACTACTGAAGCCTGTGTGCCCTAGGGCCTGTACTCTGCAACAAGAGAAGCTACTCCAATGAGAAGTCTGAGTACCTCAACTAGAGCAGCCCTGCTCCCTCTCCCCACCCCCACCCCCGCTGCAGCGACTAAAGAAAGCCCAAAAGCAGCAACAAAGACCCAGCACATCCAAAAATAAAAATAAATAAATTAATTAAAAAAAAAAAAGAAATAGCGGTAAGGACTCTGAAGGGAAGGAACACAGTTCTAGGAGCCTGTGACATAGGGACAGAAGCTGGGCCTGGAGGAGGGGTCAGGGAGGGCTTCCTGGAGGAGATGGTGCTGGGGCTGAGATCTGGAGGATGAAGAGGGAGGGAGGGAGAGAGAGAAGCAGAGACAAAAGGAGTGAGAGAGGAGTAGAGACAGAGAAACGGGGAGGGAGAAAGACAGAGTTAGAGTTTAAGAGAAGATGCTGGATAAAGAGAAGGAGCCAGAAATGAGAGACAATTGGAGGGCAAGGTAGACAGAAGTGATCCAGACTCAGCAAGCTAGACACATTGACACAGAGAGAGGGCTGGGGAGAGAGGGAGTGAAAAGAGAGACAAAGAGCCAGGGAGGCAGGGAGGGTGAGAGGAAAAGAAAGACTGCAAATGACTCCCAGCTCCCCACCCTCTGTGCCTGGACTTTCATCTCTGACATGGGTAGAACCTGAATTCCCCTCGAGGATGCGAGGGGCGTTTAGGCTGGAGCTGAATAATGCATTTCACGTTCCAGGGCTGTTTTATCTTTCCCTTTGTAAACCTGGGTTCTGGAGTGGAGGCTGGCGGCAACCCATGGAGATACAGAGGCGGAGTGAGGAGGTGGGCGCTGCTGCAGGGGGGCAGGGCCAGGCCAGGCCCCCCATCTTCCCACATCCCCCACCCTCATCCCTCTACACTCCCACACCCCGAAACCCCCACCCCCACAGCACCCCAGTGTCTCATCCTGGTTTTCAGCTGGAATTTAGTTCCTGTTAAGGAATCAGCTGTCAGTGAAGGCGCTTGTTGTTGAGCGGTAACTGTTAACACCAACTGTTGTTGGTGTTAATAGGATGCCTTCCTAGGACGCTTTCACTGCGGGCTAGAGTGCTCATTGTCAACCAAGGTTTTTGTTAAATAGCATGTTTGCAGTTTACTAGGGCGTTAACTGTTAATCAGGATGTTTACTGTTCACTAGGGTGCTAACTACGATGTTCAACAACAAGAAAGGTTTCTGTTAAGTAGAGTGTTTGTAGTTAATTAGGGTGTTAATAATGAAGGTACTGGCTATTAAGTAGGGTGTTAAATAGGAGGCCTCGGGTCTGATCTCTGGACAGTCACTGACTTGCTGGGCAACACGTGTGAAGCATTGCCCTCTCTGGGCCTCGGATATAAAGCAGGGTGTGGACCAGCATGTGTGTGAGGGTCCAGTCACCTGCACTGTTTGAGGCTGTGCTCATCAGGTCTATTTCCCAGTTATGGAGGCCCACGGGGGTGGCTCTGTCCTCGGTGCGCACCCAGCCTCCTCCGGACCCATCCGTCTCCACTCACCCCGGTCCTTGTCTCCTCCAGCCAGACCCCTCCCGGATCCTGAGAGCCTCCTCCAGCCCCAGGTCAGGGACTCTGCAGTCACCAGCGCTTCTCCTCTCAGGAAACTAAGTACCAGGAGCGGGTGTTGGAGAGGATGCCAAGACTGTCCCGTCAGGCCTCTGCTCAGGGCCTCCACCCCTTTGCCACTCCAGCAGGCTGGTTTGGGGCCATACATACACACACACACAAATCTGCAAACACACATTTGCTCTTAGGGCAAAGGCCACACCCAAACAGGCCCACTGCCCCCCTCAGCTCACTGAACCCCAGCCCCCTCCAGCCGCACCAGCCCCCACACTGAGCCTCCTGAGGCTCTCACTTCTCCAGGCCCGGGCCTTGGCACAGGCTGCTCGTGTGCTTGGGTGCGTGTCCCTCACCCCTTCCTCCTTGCTAGCTGACTGACTTGTGCTCAGCTCAAACACCATCTCTCTGGGAAGCCCTCCCTGAGCCCCAGGCCACCTCAGAGCTGCCTGGTTTATGCACTCCTTAGAAGCACCAGGCATAAAAAATTTTAAAAAAAGGAAAGAAGCACCAGGCAGAGTTGCAATGACCAGGTTTGTGAGGATGTGATGCTCTTCTCTCCTGTCTCCGTTAGGCTGGGTACTCCCTGAGACCATGTCTGTTTTGGCCTCCTTCACACACATCCCCAGTGCCTGTCATACAGCGTGGTACCCAGAACACTTCATATGCATTTATACAATGAAGGAATGAGTAAGTAGATAAAGAAGTGAATGAGTAATGGTCAAATCTTCACACATACACAGCCAGAGAGAGAGAGAAATATGAGAACACACACATACACACACAGAGGATTTAGAATTAGGAGACCCAAAATCAAATCCCGCTTGCTCCTTTCTGTCTAGGTGACCCAGAGAAGTGTCTGGACCACTGAGCTTCAGGTTCCCCATTTGTAAAGATCAGGATAAATAAATAATCCCTGGTGTGACGTGGGGAATGAAATGCACTAGTAAGTGGCAAGTGCCCCACCTTGGTCCCTTTTGGAGGGATGCTGCCCGGTCCACACACACATACGCTAAGCCTGGCCAGAGGCAGAGCTCCCATCTGGGGCCCTGGCTGGTGCCTCTTGGCCAAGCAGAGAGCACAGCGGTGGCTGTTGGTCCACACAGTGGGCCACCCTGACCAAATGCTTGATGGGCATTTTCTTATTTAATTCTCTCCACAGGTACCTCTGCTGCTGTTGCTGCTAAATTGCTTCAGTCGTGTCCGACTCTGTGCATCCCCATAGATGGCAGCCCACCAGGCTCCCCCATCCCTGGGATTCTCCAGGCAAGAGCACTGGAGTGGGTTGCCATTTCCTTCTCCAATCCATGAAAGTGAAAAGTGAAAATGAAGTTGCTCAGTCGTGTCCGACTCTTAGCGACCCCATGGACTGCAGCCTACCAAGCTCCTCCACCCATGGGATTTTCCAGGCAAGAGTACTGGAGTGGGTTGCCATTGCCTTCTCCGCAGGTACCTCTACTAACCCCCATTTTATAGAAAAAAAGACTGAGTCTCTGAGAACGTGTTTAGGATGATTGTGGGAAAGAAAACAGGACCCTGTACAAGCAACCCCACCTCTGTACTTCCTTTGCAGGTCCCTCTCTCTCTCCCACCCCTGATGCTGGCATCTTCCTCCATCTCTTGCAATCCTTCTGGTCCCCCACCAGCTGCCACCTTCCCCTCCTCTCAGAAGAGGACAAAGAGAGTGAGGGATAGGTCTGGGCTTGGCCTGGGTTCTGCCTGCCTCTGCCACTCACTAGCTGTGTGCTCTTGATTGAGTTGTGCCTCATTTTCTCCATCTGCAAAGTGGGGGAATAATAATACCACCTAGAGCTGTTGCAAGGAAATAAATAAGCTAATAGAAGTGGACGCCCCAAGCCGCTTTCCCTGTTCTGTGTGTTAACAGCTCACCTCCTACAGATTTGCAAACATATTCAGAGACCTGACCTTGGGCTGAAGTGCCTGGGTCTAGGCACCCCTCGAGGGGCCCGCAACCAATGACTGACAGGTCCAGGAATGTGAAAGCCCAGTTCATTTGCTTCCAGGTAAGACAAGCTCTGAAGCACCCCTCCCACTCCAGAGCTCCCCATGGGATTAGGCTGCTCCCTTACCTGACCCCTCACCTGGACACACTCGTGTCTTAATACATCTCTTGCACAGGAGTCTTGATCTCCAGGTCAAGACTTCTAGGTACCCTGGCCTAAGAAACAAGTCAAGCTGTTCAACATGGGCCTGGCTTAGAGGAAAGGCTCAATGCATTTGGGTGACTGTCATTACATATATATTTTTAGGCCACGCCCTATGGCATGTGAGATCTTAGTTCCCCAACTAGGGATTGAACCCATGACCCCCTGCATTGGGAGCATGGAGTCTTAACCACTGGACCACCAGGGAAGTCCCTAGCTACTATCATTTTAATTTTTGGCAACCCCAAAATAAATACCTTTGTCTCTTGAAGCCTTAATTTCCTCATCTGTAAAATGGGCACATTGACACCTGCTCTGCATAAATCTACAATAAATAACTGAGTGAGAAATAAACACATGTCCCACCTTCACCGAGGAGTGGCCCTGGGTGAAAGTTCCTGCCCTTCTTTGTCACTCCCACCTCCCAGCTCTCCCCCTAGTCCCAGCAGTTAGGAATCCCCACCACTGCTTGACCCAGAGGAAGAAGCCCCTACTTCCCTCCCCTAGAAGCAGGAAGACTTCCCATTAGACTGCAGATGCCCTGAAATCAGCCCAGCCCTCCTCCCATCTGAACAACTGCCCTCATAGCTATAATCTACCCTCCCAGCCCTTCTGGATGCAACTGCAGCGGCCTGGGCAGTCACCCCATCCCACAGTGTACTACAGCCAGCTTTTGCTAGTTTCACCAGAAGCAACTGGTACATTTTTAGAAATTTTGAGAACTGGCTGTTAAACTGTTGGCAACTTGAATAAGCCACAGTGGGAATGTTTACACCATGGAAATTGGCAAATGGTACCAAAACAAAAAACAGACTTTTTTTTTTGGAGAATGAGTTTACCAGCATGCAATTAATTCTATCTCTTTAGCAGACCCGCATCTGAGCCCCTGTTCTGCCCAAACATATAAAATACTTTGTATTTTTTTAAGTTTAAAAAGCTAAATTACTTTGATTTCTGCATGGGGTCTTTTCACAGATTTCTTTTCTGTGGGTACACGGTTCACCTTAGGAAACAAACAAACAACCAAAAAAACAGATTTCATATTCCCCTCTTGGCACCTCCACCTTTCAATATACATCCCTCATAGAAAGCCACATTGTGACCTCTTTTCAAAGATTTCTTAACTCAAAGGGTCTTAGAAATGTTGACTCCCAGAAACCCCAAGTTATAGAAACTTTAGATTCTGAAATCCTGAAACCTTTGACTCCTAATCTTAGACTTGGAACATCCCAATTCGGGGATTTGTTTCAGAGTTAACAGGTGAGAAAATATTCCACCCCAGGGTAGTCAAACTAACCCTGTCCCCCTGGGAATTCTTCAGGAGACCCCATGCCGGAGCCATCCACTGCTCAGCGGGTCCAGAGATGGAACGAAGCCTTGCCTTTTCAGTTGAGCCAAGTGAAAGTCACTCAGTTGTATCCGACTCTTTGCGACCCAATGGACTATGGAATGGAATTCCATGGACTATGGCCATGGAACTCTCCAGGCCAGAATACTGGAGTGGGCAGCCATTCCCTCTCCAAGGGATCTGCCTAACCCAGGGATCAAACCCCAGTCTCCCACATTGCAGGTGGATTATTTACCAGCTGAGGCACCAGGGAAGCCCAAGAATACTGGAGTGGGTAGCCTATCCCTTCTCCAGCAGATCTTTCCAACCCAGGAATCGAATCAGGGTCTCTTGCATTGCAAGCGGATTCTTTACCAGCTGAGCTACCAGTTGAGCCAAAGACCAAGTATTTGGTGTGAGTTTACGGTCTGTTGTGTGTGTGTGTGTGTGTGTGAGCACTCAGGCACTCAGTCATGTCTCTTTTCGATCCCATGGACGATAGCCCACCAGGCTCCTCTATCCGTGGGATTTCCCAGGCAAGAATACTGGAGTAGGTTGCCATTTCCTTCTCCAGGGGATCTTCCCAGCCCAGGGATCAAACCTGAGTCTTTTGCATCTCTTGCATTGGCAGGCAGATTCTTTACACTGTGCCACCTGGGAAGCCATGGTGTCGTAAAATACATATATTTAAACCCTGGAATTTCACTCAGGGTGGCAAGATGCCCACAACCATCATGAGAGGTGTCTAGCAGGCAAAGCCACACTCTTGCCATTTTACATGCTCATGTTTACAGAAACCCCAAATGGCTCTCTCCCTCCTCAGTCATAATTGAAGCTCTATATAGTCCTCAATCAAAGAAAATTAAAATCACAGACATTTGGGTGGAAGGGACCTCACAGTCAGGCCCTGTCAAATGCTGAAATCTCCCATACAGCATCACATACCCCCACTAGAGAGTTCATTCAGCATCTGTTTGAATTCCTTCAGTGGCAGGGAGCTCACCACCTTGCAAGACAGCTCTTGTCACTGTGGCTCACCTTTAATTATACTGTTGGAACAAGATGTCCCTTCCCATAGTGTCAATCCTTAGTGAACACCTCCAAGCTCCTCCCCTACAGCAGCTGGGACATGGAAGAATCAGGCCCCGCCTGACTGGGGAGCCCTAAAACATCAGTTTTGGGATAGAAATGATGCTCTGGGTGCTCGGAGAAGGACTAGTCACTCTAATGAGCCTGACGACTCCCTTGAAACCAACCGCCCCCCCCACCAATTCGGCATGTAATTTCTGAATATTCATGGACCCCTAAAGTCCCATGATCCAGTACAAATCTCTTATCATGTAGATGAGAAAATTGCAGCCCAGAGACCAAAGAGACTTTCCCAAGGTCAAGGTCACACAGTACTTAAGAGGCAGAATCAGGATCCAAACCTACATCTTCTGCCTCAAATCCTGCCAAGTTCCCCCTAGACCACCCCACCCCCATCAGGCCCCATTTTCCAGCCCAGCCTAGACAAGCCCAGAATCTGAGATCTGAAGCAGAGCCTCCCCGCTGCTTTCCCAGCCTCCCCCCTCCCCATCCCTGGAGTTGGGGAGAGGTTCGATCTGCCTGGCAACCCTCAACCACAGTCGCCACAGGAGACCTTGGTGTGTACACAGGCCACTGAAGGGGGCGGACAGCTGGGCCCGGTGATGGGTGGTTTTAATATTTAAACATAGTTTGCTGCTGCACAGCCAAAGGCAAAAGCCAGCTGCCTCCTTTTTCTTCTCCTTCCTCTCCTTCCTTCCCCCACCCCCCACCCCCCGCCTTTTTTTTTTTTTTTAAATCTTTAATGTCTCCCGCCAGCCCGCCAGTGGGGGAGGTGTTGCTGGAGTGTCATATTTCAAAGGGTTGCCACAGCTGGAGGGATATTCAGAGCATTTCCAGCCAATCCATTGTGTATAAATATATAGATATATATATATAGGTTTCATTATCCCCTTCAGGGCTGCCAGAGAATATATTCTTTTAATATGTATAATATATTTGAGCTGCTACATGACTCGCCGAGGGGGGAGGGAGGGTGGGTGGCCCACAATTGACATTTCAGAGGCATTTCAGGGAAGAGAAACAGCTGACTTTGGGAAAGGGGAGGACTGCGTTCAGTTGAGATTGGCTTCTGGGGTCTTGTCGCTAGGATGGCATGGGATCCCCATCTTCTGCCTGAGCCCAGCGTGGAGATTTATCTGGTCCCTTGAGATGCTTCAGCTGATCCTTTTGGGTATCTGTAGCTTTCCACTGTTTGGTGGTGTTCAGCTGTAACAAAAGATTTGGGGGCCACATTACCCAGATCTGCCACAGTCACAGAAGTTCAAGGCTGTATGCCTGCTGTGTAACCTTGGGCAAGCAGCTTAAACTCTCTGAACCTTAGTACCTATGTCTGTAAAAGGAGATGGCAGGGCTGCCTTGCAAGGTGAAATCAGATTGTGTCGGTGAACATGGAAACAGATTGCCAAGTGTGTGCCCACAGTGGGGGACGTGACCCACTTATGGGAGTGAGGTTGGGGTAAGGGAGGGCTTCCCTGGAGAAGCGCCAGAGACCTCAGAGATGACTCCAGAAGAAGAGGGTCAGGGCAAGGGAATATTCCCTTCTCTCCCAAGCCAATATTCCTTCTCTCCCAGGCCGGCAAGGCTAACGGACCTTTAGACCATTTAAGACCCACTAGTGGGATGAGTCCAGAATGAACTGGGCTGCCCTCAATGGGCAGGCTTAGTTTGGAGTGAGCCCAGGGCCCAAGTGCCCCTGACTCCCACCTCTGCAAGTGCATGGTACAAGGCTTGAACCTCTGTGTTCTGTGTTGCTTGCCAATTCCTCTGAGTGATTCCCCCAGCTACTTCCCAGGAAGCAAAGTAATATCTTTCTTAGCAGCTGGGATTATTTAGAAATGAGGTCAAAATTAAAAGGAGGCTTGTTTTCCCCTGGCATTTCTCAGCATCTCGAAATCTCCAGCAGCCTCTGCTCATTTGTCTCGGGGTTCCCTCCTCATTCTCTTGCCACTGCCTCTTCCCTCACTTGGGTAGAGCCACCTGGGAGAGGAGGACAGAGGTCACCAGGGTCCCAGTGGAAACAGACACCCTGAGCTCTGGGGTAGGGGTTCCCCCACACAGACCCAGACCGGTTGAATCAGCACCCCCAGGAAGCTTCCGAGTGGGTAGACTGGGGGCCCAGGGGTCATATTTCCCAACACTCCAGGGTGATGCTGAGGCCAAGTTTAGGAGCCACAGTGCTTGAGTTCAGAACCACAATCCACCCCCAAAGCCAGGGGAATAGAGGCAGGCTGGAGTCTGTTCTGGCATCCCTAAGTGTCTGCCAGCACTCTTCAATTCTGTGACCCTCCCTCTCCACTTGCTTTCCTCACATCCTTCCCCATCTCAGCACAGAGCACTTCCAACCACCTAACTCTTTAAGGCATCATCTTGGATTCTCCCCTGTCCCTTACCTCTCATCTAACAGAATCCACCACCCGCCTGGCCACGCTGATCTGAGGCACTAGCATTTCTCCACTGAATTATTACTACCGCTTCCTCTCCGGCTGTCCGGCTTTCACGCCCTGCCCCAGCCCGTCCTCCTCCCAGCAGCCAGAAGGATCTTTTAAAAATATGAATCTGATCATTTTCCTTGCCCTATTTCCCCCCTTTCCACATGCCTCGCCTGTGCATGACTGGCTCCATCTCATCTTTCAGCTCCTGGTTTAAATGTTGCCTCATTAGAGTCCCTCCCCTGACAGTTCTGGCCAAGAGCAGCTTCCCCCTCCTTGGTTACTCTATTTCTGCCCTTTCCTGGTTTCCTTCACAGCACTGATCCCAATTTGTAATTATTTGGTTGTTGTTTACTTGTTTGACAGTCTGTCTCCCCACTCAGGAGGGTAAGGTCCTAGGGGAAGGGCCTCATTTTCCTGTTTATTGTTCCCTCCCCAGGACCCAGCACAAAGACTGTTGCCCTGCGCGGGCTTCCATATCAAATTCTGGAAGAGCAGGTATTTGATTGGCCCAATTCATCATTTTGAGTCAGGCTGCTTAGGTAATAAAAATACACACCCTCAGGTCAGATGACAATCCCATTTTCCAACTGAGCAGGGTCCAGGAATGAGCAGGGTGGTCTCCTCTAGAAGCAGTTGTCTGGCCAGGGCAAGGATGGAGTCCCCAGGACATTGGTCCAGCCACCTCTTAACCCACAGATGAAGCAGAAAGGACAGGAGAGAACTGAAAGAGACGGTTCCCTACACACCGGTTTTACAGATGAGTAAACAGGTCTTTGGGCTTTTCTCTGTGACTCAGTGGTAAAGAATTCACCTGCCAACGCAAGAGATGCAAGCACCATCCCTAGGTCGGGAAGATCCCCTGGAGGAGGACGTGGCAACCCACTCCAGTATTCTTGCCTGCGAAATCCCATGGCCAGAGGAGCCTGGGGGGCTACAGCCGGACACGACTTAGTGACTAAACAACAAAAGGGACCTTCAGCCCCTCCCTTATACTGGATGACTTCCAGAGGGCAAGTCTCCCCAGTCTTGACCTCCAGATCTCACCCCGGGCTCACAGACCTCGCAGCAGCTAATGAAGTTCTCTGAGGGGATTGAGAGGTCGAGTCTATCCCCCTGCGTCCGAGCAAGTCTGAGCGGCCCAGTGAGAAGACAATCCTCCTGCCTTACCTCCCAGAGAGGCCCTCCCTTCCCAGGCCAAGTCTAGAGAAGGGTGTGGTGCGGTGGGAAATTGGGCCTGGGATTTGGGAGATCTCAGTTAGCCTGCCACACGTTTTCTGAGCCTCAGTTTCCCTTTCTGGACGAGATGAAGTATTTTGAGGTTGCGGAAGGCTCGCACCCGGCCCAGCGCGGTCTCTCGAAGTCCCCAGTCCGCCCTCCGCCCGCAGCAAGGCTGCAGCGCAGCTTCTCCGCGAAGCGCCGGCGCCCCCTGCTGGAGTGAGATGGGATGACAGCCCCGGCCCCGGCCGCCTCCGCTGTCTCTGGAGGTGGCTTCCCGGGGGGTGGGCAGCACCACCGGGCCTGGAACCACAGGCTGGCACAGAGACATCGGGCTGGCAAGAGAGTCAGACACACAAGGGCACGGATACATTCCAGGCCCACCCTAAAACATGGGCCCAATACCACCCGCGCCCTTCCCATTGTTCCAGGAGCACAGAAAAGCAAGGGGCAGAGGATGGCAGAAGGTGTGCACAGAGTTTGGACACATGGACCACAGTAGGGACTCGTATGTGTGTCCCAGAGGCCCTTCATGGTGTGTGAGGAAGCGGAGGGGGGTGGGCTGCATAAATACCTGGTGAGGGAAAGGCCCCCAGTGCCCCAGCGCTGGGAGAAATGCCACATGCAGGGGCGGCAGGCTGAGTCCTAAGGGACACGAGAGGAGGCAAGATGCCTCTGCCACATCTCAGGGTTACAGGAGACCCTCAGGAATTCCAAGTGTGAGGATCAAGACCCCTGGAGCCACCATGTCACTATTTCGCCTCTCCTGTGTGCATTGTCCCCCTGCAGGGCTCAGAAAGTGTCAGGCTTCCCCAGCAACCACAGTAGGAACTGGCCACTGGCGAGGAGGTGCCCCCAAACCCAGCGGACCCCTGACTCAGAGCCCTGACATTTGGAAATCAGCCCTCCCGACTTTTTATTCATTCATTGTGGACATGCCACGCGCTTGCTGGACACTGTCTGCATCCAGTGAGCCAAGTCCAGCTCTGAAGATGCAGAGCAGGGAAAAGGGACCATATACAAAAAGCAAACAAATAGGTAATATAATCCCGTTGATTATCCAGCAGGTTTATGGTTCAGTATACCCAAGGGAATTGAAAACATACCACCATATGCCCACCCGCAGACGTACATGTGACTATTCATAGCAGCTTTAGTTCTGATACTTGAGACATGCACACAGCGCAGGTGTCCATCAACAGGAAAGTGAACAAATCACCTGAGATCCATCCATATGGTGGATACAGCTCAGCCACAGGACTGCATGAAGCCCCTCACAACAAGCGTGTGTATGCGTGCTTAGTTGCTCAGCCGTGTCCGACTCTTTGCAGCCCTACGGACTGTAACCCGCCAGGCTCATCTCTGTCCATGGGATTTTCTAAGCAAAAATACTGGAGTTGGTTGCCATTTTCTTCTCCAGGGGATCTTCCTGGACTTAGGGATCGAATCTGGGTCTCCTGCATTGCAGACAGACTCTTTTACCATCTGAGCCACCATGGAAGCCCCATAATGATGAGAGAGAATCTCAGAAACAATATGATGAGCAAAGGAAATCAAACACAAAAGAACACATGCAAAATTATTCCATATATGTGGAATTCTAGAAACGAAATAGCTGAGCTATAATGACAAAAAGTGGACGGGTGAGTGTGTTGTGCAGGGAGAAAGCCATCTGACTGAACTTTGGAGTGACGGAAATGTTGATTCCACTGCATACCTATTTGTCAAAACTTGGCAGACTGCACACGCTAAATGAAGGTCTTGTAAGTTATACCACAACAAAGAGGTTTTTTATACATCAGTGTCTCTTTTGCTGTCTCATATACAGGGTTATTATTACCATCTTTCTAAATTCCATATATATGCGTTAGTATACTGTACTGGTGTTTTTCTTTCTGGCTTACTTCACACTGTATAAAAGATGCAATGCCAAGAGTTATAAAGACAATAGAATGAAGGGAAAAGGAGTGTGTTTAGGATTATGTGGTCTGAGACGCCTCTCTGAGGAGTGGATATTTAAACTAAGAACTGAAATAGATGAGTTGGACTTGGGTGTGTCTTAGGGGAAGCATCTCAGGGGCAGGACCAGCAAGTGCAAAGGCCCTGAGGCAGGAAAGCCCCTCCCTCCATGCTCCAAACACCTGAAACAAAGCTTATGCCACCAGCAGATACCCAAAGGCTGCCAATCACTGGCCTAAATGAAACAATAAAAAGGAAACTTTCTACCCCTTCCACAGTCTTGGTTTTCTGGTTGTGCCTACAGACTGCTGTAACTGGTGGGCTATTAGGGTGCACACTAGCTCTGGGTTTCATTTGGGTGGATGAAACCTATGTCTCCAGGGCAGGAGGGAGACATAGGGGTATCCCTGGCATTTCTTGCTTCTCTGTCTCCCCTGGGGTCCCCTGAAAGCAGACCCTGAGGAAAGGATGCAGGTGCTTTTGCAGGGAAGTGGTCCCAGGAGGCACAATCTAAGAGCAAGAAGTGAACCTAGGAAGGGAAGAAAGCTTAATACAGGGTTGTTAATGTGGGGCTCCTGCTGTGTGTAATGGGGGCTGCATCTGGCTGGGGGTCTCTGGGACATTGCATGAAGCACATGAATGAGGGCCAGTCCTGGGACATGAATTCAGCTCGTCCAGCTGCCCGGTGTATAGGCTGACCCGGTTCTGGCTAGAGAATGCCCACTGGCAGAGAGACACTCAGAAAGATGTCAGCGAGGATGGTCCTGTCTGTGAGCCACCTGCAGCATGGGCTGAGGGAGGGCACCAACCGCATCTGCTGCAGCATCTGACTGGGGACACGGGGCAGGAACTACAGAGTTCTGCAAATTATTATTTCATTGCAGGATATAAGAATCCAAATCTCATAAGGTGCAGCCACTCTAACATGACTGACTCTGGCACCACCTTAGAAGTACCCTGGTCCCTTCAAGCCAAAAACCAGGGCTTCCCCCAAATCCTCATCTTTTTTACTCCCATATCCAATCAAACCCCAAGACCCATGGATTCTTGCCTCCTTCCTTCCCTCTAGGCTCTGGACTCATGTCCTCCTATCACTGCCCAGTCAAGCCAGGTGGCCAATGAGCCGGCAGTGTGAGCCTCAGCGTTCCAGCCTTGCCTTGCTCCTCCCTCGCTCCATCCTTGCTGTGGCACCAGCCTCAGCAGTATTCATCAGTCGTCTATCCCTGATCTACCTGCTTTTGTTATTTACTTAATATTTTCCTTCAAGTTGACGTGCCTGTTTGATTTATGTACATTTATCTTCAAAACAAACTATTAAAATCCCATACTATTTTAAAATCCTTGTGAAATCATGAATTTGACATTCTATCTAAAATGATCCAGCCTCTTTCCTGTTTCCCTCCTTGGTATCCTCTTGGGGATCAGGAGTGGGTGTTTGGGTGGGCATCCTAGGGGGGCTGTTCCCGTCAGCAGGGAGCCTGATTCTGGGTACCACTGCCAGCCCCCAGCTACTCCTTCAACATTCTATCTAAGCTTTAGCATCTCCCCTCTGGAATACCAGCTCTCTTCTGGCAGCCCTCTCTGCCTCCTATCCCCCTTACCCCATCCAGACCACCTCAAACAGATGCTTTATAACCCAGGGTTGGCCACACTACACCCCTGCTCAACCCCCTTCAGTGGCTCCTATACCAGTAAGACAGGGTCCAAACTCCTTTCAGTATTGGAGGATTTCTTGACCTCACCCCCTCCACCTCCTCTGCCTCCTCAACTGCCACCCTACAAACACACACACACACACACACACACACAATTAGAGTAGCACTCACCTGCTTTCAGGCTTTTAGCTATGCTGTTCCCTCTGCCTGACATTTTCTTCCCACATCTTTATGTACCTGATGCTCTCCTCTTCATCCTTCAAAACCTATTTCAAATAGCAATTGCTTTCTAGATTGTATTCACTCTCTGAGCTCCCAGAAGAATTAATCTCTCTCTCATCTGGCTTCCCACACTCCTCTGTCTGTTACAGTACAAACCATCTGGTGTCATAGAAGCTTGTTTAGATGCTCCTCTTCCTATGTGGCTGGGGGTGTTTCTTTTAAGGAAAAGGGTCTGAGGTGTGTCTTATTCATAAAGCATTCACAAATACTTATTTAGTACCTTCTGTATACTAGGCACAGTGGAGGACATGGTAGATACAGTCATGAGCAAGACAGACCCAATATTTCTCTTCTGAATCTCACAGCCTACAAGGGACTAAATACACAGACAAACAAATGAGTATATAACTTCCAGATTGTGGTAAATCGTATTAAGAAAGCACCCTCGGTGTTTGGAGAGAGAATGACAAGGAATGAATTTGGATAGGGCGGAATAGAAGGCCTTTTGTGGGGTGACATTCGAGCTGCAACCTGAAGAAGACAGCAGGAAGAAAGGCTGAGGGCAGTGTTCCAGGCAAAGAAAACAGCCATGCAAAGGCCCTGAGTTGGGAAAGTGATATATTTCCTGATGAGCATGGAGGTCAAGGTGTCTGGAGTAAGAAGGAGAACAAGATGAGGTTACAAGGATAATGGTGTCTAGGGACTTTCACTGGTGGTCCAGCGGCTAAGAATCTACCTTCCAATGCAGGGTATGTGGGTTTGACCCCTGGTACTCTTGCCTGGAAAATCCCATGGGCAGAGGAGCCTGGTAGGCTGTAGTCCGTGGGGTCGTGAAGAGTCGGACACGACTGAGCGACTTCACTTTTCACTTTCATGCATTGGAGAAGGAAATGGCAACCCACTCCAGTGTTCTTGCCTGGAGAATCCCAGGGATGGCGGAGCCTGGTGGGCTGCTGTCTATGGGGTCGAACAGAGTTGGACACGACTAATGCGACTTAGCAGCAGCAGCAGCAGCAGCAGGGGAACTAAGATCCCACATGCCGCAGGGCAACTACTGAGCCCACACACTCCAGACCCTACATGCAGCAATGAAGATCCAGCACAGTCAAAATTAAAAAAAAAAAAAAAGGATGGTGGTAGGCAGATGACGTAGAATAGAGGAGACATCGCTGATGGTGCTTCAGTCATCAGCACACACACACCCTGCTGCCTTCCTGTGTCTTGCTGCCTGAGAGTCACTTACCCATAGCCTTGAGCTTGGCTGAATTTCAAGGACAAGTCAGGAGAGTTAAAGCCCAGGGTGACCCTGGATCAGTGAGGATCAGAATTTGGAGGATAAACACCCCCATCTTCCCTCGGGGCCAAGATGAGTCCAGGATGTGCCCTGGGAAGGGAGACACCTGGAGCACCAAATTTGAGATTCTCACAGTTGTGCAAGCGTCGAGTCAGCATCTGAGAGCAAGCACCTCCTTAACTGTTTTTTATAATCGCTTTATCGAGATGTAATTTAAATACTATAAAGTTCACCCTCTTAAAGTGCACCATTCAGTGGTTTTTAGTATATTCACAAAATTGGACAACCATCACCACTCTCTAATTCCAGAACATCTTCATCACCCTGAAAGGAACCCTGAACCCATTAGTCACTTCCTGTCTCATTCCCATCTCATCCCAGCCCCAGGCAGCCTCTCATCCTCTTTCTGTCTCCATGGATATGCCTGTTGTGGACAGAAATGGAATCATTCAGTATGTGACCTTTTGTGACTGGCTTCTCTCACTTGCTGTTGTTCAGTCGCTAAGTCGAGTCCGACTCTGCAACCCCGTGGACTGTAGCCCACCGGGTTCTTCCATTTCCGGGTTCTTCCCTCCGTCCTCTACTATGTCCCAGAGTTTGCTCAAATTCATGTCCACTAAATCAGTGATGCTATCAAACTATCTCATCCTCTTTCACTTAGCATAATGGTTTCAAAGTTCATCCAACATACCATGGATGTGTCAATACTTCATTCCTTTTTTATGGCTGAATAACATTCCATTGTCTGGATAAACCACATTTCAGTTTATGCATTCCTCAGTTCGCAGACGTTTGAGTGGTTTCTACTCTGAGGCTATTAT
This sequence comes from Bos taurus, assembly GCF_002263795.3. NCBI lineage: Eukaryota > Metazoa > Chordata > Mammalia > Artiodactyla > Bovidae > Bos > Bos taurus. The sequence goes on along the minus strand of NC_037340.1, from coordinate 66,485,672 downwards.
GACAGATGCCGCTATGAACACTCATATGGTTCTGTGAGGTAGTGTGTTTTCATTTCTCTCGGCTGAATTACTGGGTCATATGTTAACTCTGTGTTTAACCGTTTAAGGAATTGTTTTCTACACTAGCTGCACCATTTCACGAGCCCAGCAACAGCATGTGAGGGCCCCAAGTCCTCCACACCCTCGCCAGCGCTTGCTCTTGTCTGTCTTTTGGATTGGAGCGATGTGGTGGGGTGGGGTGGGGCGGTGGTGTGAAGTGGTACCTCGTGGTTTCTCCTTGGCTTTGGCACCCTAGGTACCTCGCTTGTCTCACCCTAGTCCCGGCTCGCGATTCCTCGCCCGTCCATGGGGCCTTTCGCATTCAGATGCCTTCGTCTCCACATAGTCCCTCCGAGTGTCCGCTGCGGGACTGAGCCCATGGTCCACAGCGGTAACACACCGTCACAGCGCCCCCTGTTGGCCTTCCCGCTCATCTCGCTTCCCAACTCCCCACACACGCTTCCTGTGATCACCTCCCGGTTAAAGTTCTTGTCCCCAAATCCTTATCTCAAGGTTTGTTTGAGAGGAGCCTGAACTAAGACATATTGCCGGAAGGGTCGCAGCGAGGAATTAACGTTGAAACTCTCTAGGAGTGACAAGAGTTCTAAGCAGTCTGGGAGGCTGTCATTGTCCTGGGACTGGCACTTGCCCACCCGGGGCTGGAGCTGGGTCCCAGAGACTAAGGCTACAGGGCCCTGGGGGTCCTGGGTCTAATGCTTATGCACTGGTATGTGGGGCTGGGTGCTGGGCACTCTGGCAGGCAGGGCTGAGTCTAGGAGTAGGCGTGGGCTAGGGGTCTTAAGGTAGCCTGTCTGCTGGTGGAGGGGGGTGGGCGTTGGGGGGCTGTGTCATCGCCCAGCTAGTTGCTTGGCTTGAAGTGCTCCAGTACTAGTACCTACTGCTGGGCTGGGGCACAGCTGGCTCCTGAGGCTGGTAAGCTAAAGGGAGGATTCCACAATGGCACTTGCCAGCACCAGCGTCTGCATGGTAGAATTGTTGTGTATGTGGATTCGGCTCAAAAAGCCAACAAACAGGCCAGGTTGGTGGAAACGAAACTTTGCTTTATTTCAGATACTGGCAACTGTGGGGTAGGGGGCTATCTGTCCAAAGGCCACACCCCCACCCCAACTCCCAACAAGCAAGGGACCAAGAGCTTTTATAGGCAGAAGTGCGAGGCAGCTACATGCAGAGACAGCACATCTTCTAACTTCTCTAACAGTCATCAGATTGGTCATCAGTGGTCTGGCCAGCATCATCTTGGTTGTTTTAGGTACAGTGAGTCTTCAGTTCCAGGGTCCATTTGTTCCCATTTCTTTACGGCCAAATCTCAGAACTGCGGCAGCTCGTGTCCTGGGTACAGTCTGGGTTGTCAGGTAGCTAACTTCTCCACCTGGTGTTCTAGACTCTATAAGAGAGCTCACAGGATATGACTCATGGCTCAGAATATTATCTAGAGCCCTTGAGAAAGAACTAAAGATCCTTGACTATGCTTCTTGACTACATTATTATTATTATTTTGTCTCAGACTGTCTCCCTTTGTTTCTGCATTTCTCACTTCTCTGATTAAACTTACTCTTTGACTAAAGTTTTCCACAGACAGAAGGCAGGCAGAGGACATGGGGTGGGGGGGTTGGGCGGGGCAGGGCAACGGGGTGGGCAGGACAAGGACCGTAGGGTCTAATCTGTTTCAGAATGAGCTTGCAAAGATGGGAGGGAGTGTCTGTGTCCCCAGGGTGAGCCCCAGTTGCCTCCTGCCTCTCTGGGAGACTCTCCAAGATCAGCAGGTAGGTCCGAGGCAGGCTTCTTTCAAATTACTGCTTCTGCCCTGGGTCCTGGAGCGTGTGTGGTTTTGTGAGTGCCCTTTAAGAGTGGAGTCTGTATTTCCTACAGTCCTCTGGGACTCTTGAAAGGAAGCCCTGCTTCCCTTCAAAGCCAGATTTTCTGGGGACTCATCTTCCTGGCCCAAACCCCTGGGGTTGGGGAACCTGATGTGGGTCCCAGGCCCCTCACTCCTTGGAGAGAACCTTCCTATCTTGTTGTGCTTCCTTCTTTGTAACTTCTGTTGTAGCAGATCTTTTCTGGTAGGTTCCAGTCTTTTCCATCAATGCTTATGCTATCAGCAGTTCTAATTTTGGTGTGCCTGTGAAAGGTGGTGGGGCTTGGGGTCTTTCTAACACCCTCTCAGCCAATCTTTCTACTCACTTTAGTTACTACACAGCTTATTTAAAAGCTTTTATTGTGGCAAAAATACACATAAATATTTTATCCTTTTTGGCGCCATTGTAAAGGAAATGTTTTCCTTAGTTTCCTTCAGATTGTTCATTGTTTGTGAACAGAGATGCAGCTGACTTTTGTGTGTTGACTTTGTCTCCTGCTAATTGGCTGGATTCATTTATTAGTTCTAACAGGGCTTTGGGTGAAATCTTGAAGGTTTTACATATAGGATCATATCATCCATGAAGAGAGATCACTTTATTGCTTGCTTTCCAATTTGGATACCTTTTGTTTCTTTTGATTGCTTAACCTGGTTAGAACCTTCAGTACTGTGTTGGATAGAACTGGTGAAAGCAGACATCCTTGCATTTTTCCTGATATTAGAGAAAGAGCTTTCAGGCTCACGCTGTTGAGTATGATGTGCGCTGTGGGTTTTTATGTATGGCTTTTATTATGTCGAAGTAGCTTCCTTATTACTAACTTGTTCAGTGTCTTTCTCATGAAAGGCCAATGCATTTTTTTCAAGGACATTTCTATATCAGTTGAGATGGTCATGTGGGGTTTCTTTCCCCCTTTATTGTGTTAATGTGGTGCATTACATTGATCGATTTTTGTATGTCAAACCATCTTTGCCTTGCTGGGATAAATTTCACTTGACCATGATGTATAATCATTTTAATATTCTGCTGAAGCAATATTTTTATGGATCCACCTGATAGATTAATGAAAATAAAAACAAAAATAAATGAATGGGACCTAATCAAAGAAAAGTTTTTGTATAGTAAAGGAAACCGTAAACAAAATGAAAAGACAACACTCAGAATGGGAGAAAATATTTGCAAATGAATGAAGGACAAGGAATTAATCTCTCCAAATATACAAATAGCATATGCAGCTCAATATCAAAACAATGAAAACAACACAATAAAAAATAAGCAGATCTAAATAGACTTTTCTCCAAAGAAAATATACAGATGGTTAAAAAGCACATGAAAAGATGCTCAATATCACTAATTATTCAGTTCAGTTCAGTCGCTCAGTCGTGTCCGACTCTTTGCGACCCCATGAGTCGCAGCACGCCAGGCCTTCCTGTCCATCACCAACTCCCGGAGTTCACCCAGACTCACGTCCACTGAGTCAGTGATGCCATCCAGCCATCTCATCCCCTGTCGTCCCCTTCTCCTCCTGCCCCTAATCCCTCCCAGCATCAGAGTCTTTTCCAATGAGTCAGCTCTTCGAATGAGGTGGCCAAAGTACTGGAGTTTCAGCTTTAGCATCATTTCTTCCAAAGAAATCCCAGGGCTGATCTCCTTCAGAATGGACTGGTTGGATCTCCTTGTAGTCCAAAGGACTCTCAAGAGTCTTCTCCAACACCACAGTTCAAAAGCATCAATTCTTCGGCGCTCAGCCTTCTTCACAGTCCAACTCTCACATCCATACATGACCACAGGAAAAACCATAGCCTTGACTAGATGGACCTTTGTTGGCAAAGTAATGTCTCTGCTTTTGAATATGCTATCTAGGTTGGTCATAACTTTCCTTCCAAGGAGTAATCGTCTTTTAATTTCATGGCTGCAATCACCATCTGCAGTGATTTTGGAGCCCCCAAAAATAGTCTGACACTGTTTCCACTGTTTACCCATCTATTTCCCATGAAGTAATGGGACCAGATGCCATGATCTTCGTTTTCTGAGAAGCCCTTTATTTCAATATTACTTCATTTGGGATTAAGATAAACTTCTAGGCAATAATGATTCTCATTGTCAAATGATTCTCATTTTCAGAGTTTTTAAAAATCCAGCAGTGAGAATCCCTCTTCAGATATATGTACTCAGATAGTCCACAGATTCTTTCATTCAACAAACATTTCACCAGGCGGTCTGCTAGAAAGGAGGCTTATATCAGGAAATGAAACAGGCAAACATCCTTGCCCCCATGAAATTTACATCATGGAGGGAGAAGACAGATAATAAACAGTAAACATGCTGAATGAATAAATTACATAATATGTTAGAAGGTGGTAAGTGCTGTGGGAAAAAAATAGGATTGAGTGAGAAAGATCTGAGTGTGGGATAGGTTGCAGTTTCAGATAGGATGGTGAGGTCTGCCTTGTTGAATAGATGGTACTTGAACAGAGATTTACAGGAAGATGTCTGGAATTTGCGAGAAACAAACACGAGACTGGAGGGCTGCAGAGGTGATGTCAGAGGGGGAGCAGGGAGAATCTGCTAGGATTAAAGGGACATTGGGGATTCCGAGGAGAGTATTTACATGATCTGATTTATTTTTTAATGAAATCACCATGGCTGCTGACTCTTGACCACAGCAGAGCAAGGCTGGAATAAGGAGGCCAATAAGAAGGCATTTGCAATAACCCAGGTAAGAGATGATGGTACCTTGTATTAGAATATTAGTGGCAGAAATAGTGAGAAGTGGTTGAATTCTGGAGTTATTTCAAAGCTGGAGTCACAGGGATTGACCAGATGTAAGAAAAGTGTCAAAGATAACTCAAAGGAGAAAAGGGAAGCCTTGCCATCAGTTGAGACGGAGAACACTGCAGGCAGAGCAGATTTGGAGTAGGGGAAGGATCAGGATTTCTGTTTTGGATACTGAGTTTGAAATGCCTGCTAGATATGCAAGTGATGGTATCCAGTAGACAGTTCAGGAAAGTGGTATTAACCCCCTTCTCTGTCAGTGTCAGACACTGAGAATTAATTCCTTATCAACATGTCGTGGCTTTTGCATACCAAACTTTTGTTTCTGGAAACCATATGAGGCACTCCCCAGGATCAGTCCTTTCATGGACTGTGTCAAATTATTTACAGATGTCTGCAAAGTGATGGGAGAAGGGTTCTTCATCTCGCAGAGCTATTAATACTATACAAAGGAAAAGCACTTGCTACTGGGAAGAGCATCTATCATGGGCACCTGAAATCATCTGGAAAACCAGAAAGAGCATCTGAGGAAGCAACAATAAAACTAAGACCTAAGAATGAGTTTGGCTCAGCCAGATGAAGAAGGGGAGGGACAATATTCCAGGAAAATGATAGGGGGTGTGGCACATGCAAAGGCCCTGAGGCAGGAGGGAAAAATTTTGAAACTTTCTCTTTCAATTGCCTCTTAATTCCATGGGCCCCAAGATTTTGCTGATACATTTCCTTTTTACTTAAATTAGCTGAAATTCCACTGCTTTCCACCAAAGGAGTATACACTTCAAATTTTAGGCAGGAATGTTTGGCTACAGTCTGCACTCTTTTCTCACAGTCACATCAACCTGAGCCTCAAATCCTCACCTTGATGGACTCACTGGCCAGTTCCTGTGTTAATGGACATGTGGATCCATCTGGCTTCTCCAAGGAAAGTCAAAAGAGTATTCTTGTGTGCAACTAAGTATTGAAAGGCTTCTGATTTCCTTTTCTCCTCATGTTGGTTCTTCAGAGGGAGTCGATGGCATGATCCTAAACACGCAGACCTAACATGGTCTCTCTCCGCAGCACTTCTTGCATCTATTACCTCCTCCCATCCCTGTGTCTGGGGCAATCACGCAGCACAACCCTAGACAGACAAAACAACAACAAATCTCTACCCTCTGGGGTATATTTGAACTCAATATAGTCTCCTTAAGCCTGCTATTCCCTCAGTCTTACCCATTTCAGTAAGTCCATCCATTTTCAAGCACAAATCCCAAGAATCATCCTCAATTCCTTTCTTTATCTCTTCACATTTTAAGCAACCAGCAAATTCTAACAGCCTTGCCTCCAAAGAAACAAACCAGCCCACTTCCCTGCATCACCATTGCCTCCACCCTCCATGAAACCACCATCACCACCTAGACATCTGTCCCGGCCTCCCCACCACCTCCCCACAACCTCTCTGGTTCTCCAATCTATTCACTTCACCTAGCGTGATCTTTTAAAGATACAGGTATTTTGCTTAAAGCCTTTCAAAGGCTCTCCATTGTCTTAGGATAAAACCCAAACTCCTTTAAGACCTTGTGTGATATGACCATGACCAGGTCATGGTCATCTCTTTTCACCCCCACAGATCCAGCCACACTGACCTGTCTGTGTTCTCTAGACCAGTCCTGATCTCTCACCTCTGGGCTGTCTCAAATTCTATTCTCTTTTCCTATAATACTGTCACCTGTATTCATAATCCTTTCTCATCCTCCGGAATCCAGTTAGATGTCACCACCTCCAGGAAGCCTTCCTTGGTCTCCCTCACACTAAAGGGACCTTAGGTCCGCTTTTTTATGATTCTTCTCCTTCACACAGTGACAGCTTGTAATCTCCATGTCTGGCTCCTCCACCATCAGACTGTGAGCTCGGTGAAGTCAGGGGCTTTTTTGTTCCTGTTCACCACTGTATCCCTACAGCCTAGCATGATGCCTGGCTTACACTAGGAACTCAGTGTTTGTTGTAGGGTTGGATGAATGAATGACAACTGGGATTCTGCAATCTAGGCTTTACAGCGAGTCTTTGTCAGGATCCCATTATCTTCTGGGATTGACTCGGTCACCTGGGAAGGAAAAGCCCCCTCGGTCCTAAATTCTCCAAGGAATATTAGGGAGACATGTTACAGCTTATTCAAGCATGAAAGTCTAAGCTTCATTTATTGTCCCTAAAACAGCTATAGATTATAGTTATGTTCTGCATGAGGCAGGAATATGATTTTTCATGTTTTCTCAGCATTCATGCAGAGGCCTGACATAGAGGAGTTAAAAATGCAAACTTCAGGTCCACATGGCCTGGATTCAAATCCAGTTCTGTCACCTACAGCTGTGTAGCCTTAGGCAACTTCCTGGCTTCATCTTCCTGAATCTTCCTTTCCTCTTCTGTAAAATAAAGGTAATAACAATTTTCTTCTTATAGAATTACATTGAAAATTAACTAATACAACTCATGTAACATTCAGTGTCTAGCATAGGGAGTATCTAACCATTACTGGTGAAGAATGTAACAGGTATTGTTCATACAGTTAATATTGTTAACTGTATTATTCATACAGTTGATAATAGGTTGAAGACAATTTAAGAATGTCAGGCATTTCCCCATATTACCACTAGATGTCGCCACAGACTAGGCTAAAACAGCCATAAGTTCCAAATGTAGAAGCCCTGAAGTCTGGAACCAAAGGACCTGGGAGAGACTCAAGACAGCTTGGGCAGGAACTTCTCAAGGTCATGATAGCAGGTCTGGGACTTGACTCCGCTTGTCCTGACTCCTTAAGGATGACAAATTTAAGGGCCATGGTTGGGAGGCGCCCTCCCCACCAGGGTTCCACAGCTCATCCAGCCCTGGGGATAGCCTGTTCCGTCCATTTGTTGCTGTTCAGTCACTAAGCTGTGTCCAGCTGTTTGTGACCCCATGGACTGCAGATCACCAGGCTCCCCTGTCCTTCACTATCTCCCAGAGTTTGCTCAAATTCATGTCCATTGAGTCAGTGATGCTATCAATCTCATCTTCCGCCTTCCCTTTCTCCTTTTGCCTTCAGTCTTTCCCAACATCAGGGTCTTTTCCAGTGAGTTGGTTCTTTGCATCAGGTGGCCAAAGTATTGGAACTTCAGTAACAGTCCTTCCAACAAATATTCAGGGTTGTTTTCCTATAGGATTGACTGGATTGATCTCCTTGCTGTCCAAGGGACTCCATTGGTATTAATAGGTAGCTCTGAGTGCTAACTTTGTGACGCTGTTAACAGAAAAAGGGGCTTCCCTGTGGCTCAGCTGGTCAAGAATCTACCTGCAATGCACAAGAGTTGGATTTGATCCCTGGGTTGGGAAGATCCCCTGGAGAAGGGAAAGGCTACCCATTCCAGTATTCTGGCCTGGAGAATTCCATGGATAGTCCATGGGGTCGCAAAGAGTCGGACATGACTGAGCGACTTTCACTTCACATACTTCACTTAACAGAAAAGGTGCTATTCTAAGCATGAACTTCTTGAATTCTCAGGAACAAACACACAGGACAGAGTCTCAAGTTTTCCTCATTATACCCATGGGAAACGCGAGGCACAGAGTGGTTAAGTCACTTGTTCAGTCACACAGCCAATGAATGCAGAGTGGGATTAAGACCCTGGCATTCTGGCTACAGTCTGTGCTACCAGAGCTCACTGCTTGGTAATAGTGCTTTTTATTACATTTTTAAAATTAGAGTATAGTTGAGTTACAAAATTAGTTTCTGGTGTGCAGCATAGTGAGTCAACATTTTTATAGATTATATTCCATTTAAGGTTATTGCAAAATAATGGCTGTATTTCTCCATGCTGTACAATATACTCTTGTTGCTTATTTTTATACACAGTAGTTTGTGTCTCATAATCTCCTATCATTGTCTTGCCCCTCCTTTCTTCCCTCTCCCTACTGATAACCATGAGTTTGTTCTCAACATCTGTGAGTCTGTTTCTGTTTTGATATATATTTGTGTCTTATTACATTTTAAATCTTTTGATATCACGTAGCTTCTTTGGTGATTTAGCAAATAACTATTACTCTCTTCCAGTTAAATTTCCTGACTTTCCTGTCTTGATAAGGAAATAATGTCGATCTGCAAAAAAACATAATTGTCATGTGGAATGATGATATAGGAAAGTAGGTCTTATCGGTTACCCAAAGCTTGTGCTATAAATAACAACCTTTTGCTGATTCGTTATCATTTAGCTCCAGATTTGCCATCCAGTTCCAACCAACTTCCATGGAGCTGGTTACCAGCTAAATCAGATGCTTGGAGGAAAATGAGAAAGGGCAGAGATTGTCCTGGCTTTTCATCCATCCATCCATCCATCCACCCATTCATTTACCAGTTACTGCCTCCTCCTTCCTGCCAGGCCCTTTCCTGGGCTCTGAGGCCAAGAAGTGACCTCAAAATGAGCCCTGCCCTCAAGCAGCTGTAGCCAAGTGAGAGTTAACAGATGCAGGAAGTGCCCACAGATGGGCGTTGCGTAACCACCTACCTCCCTGGACTGTGTACATAGGGTGTTTGTCGTCCTCGTTTCTCTATTCTCCATGCCTAGCACAGGACTGGGCCACGTTTTAGGTGCTCAGTAAATGTTTGCTGAATGAATGCAAAGGCTTTGTGGAGGAGGCAGCGTTTGACCTGGGGCTTCGACACTGGAGAGGCTACTGACAGGTGAAGATGTGGTGGCGGGTAGAAGGGATCACCCCCTCAAGAGGATGAGTGACAAGGCCATCTTAGAAGGATCATCCTGGCTGCAGTGTGGGGAATGGTGATTCTGGGTGAGATGGGGAGTCGGGGGGTGCGTGAGGAGGGAGTCCTGCTAGGAGGCCAATACAGTGTCAAGGAAAGAGAGGACTGTGGTCTGGACCAAGGCTTTGATAGTGAGGCCAGGAAAGGCCTGAGGGGAGATTGTGAAGGAATGGACAAGATGTGGGAGGCGTGAAGCAGGAGAGATGAGTCTGGGCATCTGGGGGAGAGGGCAGGTTGGCTATGCCTGGCAGGAAGTTCAGGTCTTTTGAGCAAAATCTGAGGGCAGAAAGACCTTCCAGGTCCCTCAATTCAGTGCTGGTATCATTTCTACTACCTGGAACAGAGCTGGGCGGGAGGGGGATGGGTGCAGCTGTCCAGTGGGTAAAGGGAAGAGAAGTCAGTTCCTTATGAATTAGAGGCCCTGCCTCACCTTCACCTGTTTTCTGGGCCCTGAGGGAGAGAAGGTTTGCCCCTGGGACCTTGTCAATGCCCAGAGGGTCGCTGGAAGGTGACGTTCCTCCAAAAACGCACGTTCTGATTTTTGCTCAGCTGCACACGTTGCACACCATGGATGGCAGGACCTCCTCCTCCTCCCTCTGAATAGCTTTTATTTTTCTTGGGATATAACATACATAAAGTACATAAAATCCTCTAATCTTAAGATATAGCTTGCTGAATTTTTGCCCACATCATCACCATCCAGACTGAGATATGGACCTTTGCCAGCACTCCAGAAAATTCCCTCCTGCTCCTCTCCCATCTCTATGCCCTCCTCTGACCCAGGTGACTACTATTCTGATTTTTAGAACCGTAGATTAGTTTTGCCTGCCCTTGAACTTCCTGTGAATGAAATCATACATAATGTATTGTTTTGCGTCTGGATTCTTTCAATCCACATACTCTACATGACTATAATCTATACTGTCACGAGTCAGCAATTCGTAGTTTTTTTTCTTATGCCATGCCACTTGGTTTGTGGGATTTCAGTTCCCCCACCAGGGACTGAACCCAGGCCACAGCAGTAAAAGCCCAGATTCCTAATCACTAGGGCACCAGGGGACTCCCAACAATTTGTACTTTTGTATATATAAACATAGTATTCGATTGGCTGGACATGCCATAATTTGTTTATCCATTCTTCTGCTGATGAACACTGGGTTATGTCCACTTTGAGCTATGAATAAATCTGCTATGAAAACCCTTGCACAAGAGACTTTCCTGCCAGTACAGCGGTTAAGAATCTGCCTTGCAATGCAGGGGAGTTGGGCTCCATCCCTGGTGGTGGAATTAAGATTCCCATGTGCCACAGAGCAGCTACTGAAGCCCAAGTACCACTAGAGTTCCTGCACTGCAAGGAAAGGTCCTAAGTGATGCCAAAAAGATTCCGTGTGCCGAAACTAAGATCTGACACAATCAAATACATATTTTTCTAAATCCTTGCACAAGTCTCTTTGTAATAAGCACTCATTTGTCTTGGATGAAAAGCAAGGAGTGGAAATTCTCGGTCATAGCATAGGTGTCTGCTTACATTCAGCAGAAACTGCCAGTTTTCTGAAGTGATTGTACCAATTTCCTCTCTCACAGGCAGTGTGCAAGAGTTTCGGTCGCTCCACACCCTTGCCAATGCTTAGCCTTTCTCTTTTCTAAACAAGAGTTTCCATTATGAGACTCCTCTTTTCCTCCAGTGTTGGATGTTGGGTGCACCTGGCCTGAGAACACAGATCCCTCAGTCCAGAGGCAGCAAGACAGAAGTCACATCTAGTTTGAGCCTTACCTCCAGGGGGAATGGTCACCTCCTTGATGTGGATGGGACTCCAGGAACTAGGGTGGCCATTTCATGACCGTGAGTATGAAACCAACATGAGGACAGCGGGGCAGACCTGGAATGGACCTGAGAGATGGAATATCTGTGAGGACGTGGCCAAGCCATTCAATTAATCTACCACTGAGTGGCAGGGTACTTATTTTTTTAAGCCAAGTGAATTAGGGTCTTCTGTTTGGAACTAGAATCATAAAGGATACAATCCATAAGTCCCCCTGGTAACCAGACCGAATGGTGCCATTTCCCTCCTCCACAGCAGTCAGCACCACTGAACACTCCCTCCACCCTTAAACCTTCTTTCTGGGATCCCATGCTCACCTGGTCCTCCTCATACCCCTTGGGTCACTGCTTCTCAGCCTCCTTTCTTGTCTCTTCCTCCTCTGCCTACTTTTAAATCTACCTTTGTTTTCTAGGCTCTCATCCAGACCCATGACGTGCGTGCTATGTGTCGATGCTACCAAAATATGTGTCTCCAGCCCAGAACTCTCTTCGGAGCCCCAGTCTCATATACAACGGCCTGTTGACCCTCTCAATCCAATCATTGCCCAGGCTTTTCAAACTTGCCTTCTTAGCCAAACTTGATCTTTCCCCTCAATCTGAACCTTCTGCAGGCTTTACCACCTTAGTCAAGGACTCTTTCATTCCTGCATACCCGAGGCAAAGATGGAGGTGTCATCACTAATGCTTCAACAACCACCCACATCTCATCTGAGATTCTTTGCATCTCCACCTCCCCAAGCCACAACCTTGCCAGGGTCACAGGTTGGCATCTGGAAACCTTCAGCAGCCTTCTACCTGGTCTCCCCACACCCACTGAAAGTGTTTCCTGAGCTATGAAGCCAGGGTGGCCTTTCAGAAACCCAGACCTGGTATGATTCCCATGATGCAAATGGTTCTCCTTACTCTCAAGGGAAAATCGAAATTCATTAGGTAGCACTATCTGCTCTACTTGCTCATTCCTCACCCTCACTGGCTCCTTCCCTCCTCCACAACATCTGGGACAAGTGGTTCTTTCTGCCTAGAACGTTTCCCTTCTCAGTCTTGCCCCAAACAACTCTTAGCTATCCTTGGTTTTTAGCCTAAATGCCAGCTTCCCAAGGAGAGTCCACCCTCACTCTTCACCCTACATTTGTTGTTGTTGTTTAGTTGCTACCTTGTGTCCAGTTGCAACCCCATGGACTGCAGCCCACCAGGCTCCTCTGTCCCTGGGATTTCCCAGGCAAGAGTACCCGAGCTGGTTGCCATTTCCTTCTCCAGGGATCTTCCCGACCTAGGGATCGCATCTCTTGCATCTTCTGCATCGGCAGGCAGATTCTTTACCACTGAGCCACCTGGGAAGCCCTCACCCTACATTAGGACTCCATTAATTTTTCATAACACTCTTCATTCCCCCCCAGCACTTCCCATCATGCATAATTATATATTGATTTGATTAAAATTATTAACAGTGATCATTTTGATGTTTTAAAATTTTATTGACATATAGTTGATTTACAATGTAATTTATGCTATACAGCAGTGACTCAGTTATACACACATATATATTCAGTTCTTTTCATATTCCTTTTCATTATGGTTTATCATAGAATACTGAATACAGTTCCCTGTGCTTTACAGTAGGATCTTATTTATACATTCTATATGTTGCATCTGCTAATCCCAGATTCCAAATCCATCCCCCTCCCCCCAACAAGTCTGTTCTCTATGTCTGTGCGTCGGTTTCGTAGATTTGTTCATTTGTGTCATAGTTTAGATTCCACACGTAAGTCATTTGATAACCAGTCTCCCACCCTCCCCGACTTTCCCCCACTAATCGGGCAGCGTTTTGAGTTAAAACAGTGCCTATGTCACTCTCCATTCTATCCTCTTGCCTTTAGCACTGCACTTACATAGTAAGTGCTCAAGGAATGTGTTTAATCAGCTAATAAATGGATACATTGAGTCATTTAATTCCTATAAGCAACCCTGTTATGCAGGCATCCAATCAGACGGGGAAGCGAGGAGTCAAGGCAAGTAGCAAAGTACAGCACAAGGGGAAGTTAGGTCCTGATCCAAGTCAAATCGTAAATTCTGAGCCGGAATATTTCCGCTCCTGACCGCTGGCCTTGGTAAAGGGGCAGGGGAGGAGGCCGACTTAAGGGTTTCCCCGCAGGACACGGGTCATCCCCAAATGTGTAAGTGCTCACCTACGGAGACTAGGGTACACCCCCTCCGCTCCCTGAGTGTAAAGATCACAATCTACTGCATATGCATGAGGGGACCAAAGGCGCTGTGACTCGGGGCTGTTCAGGATGCGCCTGATCAAAAACTCTTCGGATTTGAAGCGTCCAGAGCCCGCAGATTTCGGCACACACTAATAAAAACCTTCAAATGGTCATCTATGCAAATGTTAAGAGCGTATGAGGCCAGGGCGAGCCCCCAGAATTTAGGTCGCTTGATCAGGCGTCTGATGTAGGCAGCCCGATTCCAGGAGAGGTCCTCGACCGGCTCGACTAGAAGACGAAGGGGGCGGCTCCCCGGCTTCCTGCGGCGTCGGTGGCGAGCTGAGGTGGAAGAGGGTCGCGGCAGCGAAGGCGACAGCAGTGGCCGCGGCGCCATGGCGGGTCTCGCAGGTACCGTGGCGTCGGCCTCCGGGGGGCGGGATGAGAGGCCCTCATGCGACCGCGCCGCCATGTTGTCCCTTCGGGGTCACCTTAAGGCGTCGTCCGGTCCCTCTCTGGGGTTTTCCTTCCGCGCACCCTGGGGGCCGCCCCTGTCCGGTGTCACGTGATCGCGCTGTTTGGCCTCAGGGCCGGGCCTTGTGGGGGGCGGGAGGTGGGGGGAACTACCTTCCCGGCCCGAGGGCGGGTCCCGGGCCTCCTGGGTTCTCGTTCTGGCCTCCAAGGTCAGCGCTCGCCTGTCAGCTCCCGGGAAGGGGCAGGCAGAACCGGGGAGCGCGGGGCTGGGGGTGCGACCACCGTGTCTTCAGCCCCTGGGACCCGTGGCAGGGGGCCCAGCTTGTGAGAGATCTGTCACTCTGTCCCCCCCACTTCAGTTGCTTTTTCCTCCTCTTTTTCTTTAAATCAGAAGGGGCGTGGGGGAAAGTGGGGAGAAAAGGGTCTCCGTCCCCGGGTCCCCGCCGTGGTGTCTGGGGTGATAGGTTGACGCTCTGCTTTGGGGCGCGGGTGGTTCTTCGTCTCTCTAATTTTACACCAAGTCTAGACACCCGTTCCCTTTCCTACAATGTACATGGGGAGTGGCTCTCAAAGGCAGCTGAAGGAATGAAATGCCTGGCACACTAATGGCCTGGAAAGAATGGGGGATGGGGGACAGTTGATTTTTCCTTCCCTCTTCCACAGCTTCTTTAATTTCCTTCCAGGCCTGCATGTCCCTTTGCAACGCTAAATGTTGGGGCACACTGGGGTCTATCTTAGGAAAGAAATGGTCTTTCTGTTTATAGGTATGGATCGTGTTTTATCCCTTACAGGGAACTGGTGTCTTGGGGACCACTTCTCTTTGCCTTGCCTGACATGGTACCACCATCCCCTCAGCCTTCTGGACGGCAACACCAAAGCCAGAACCTCCCCCACCCCCAAAAAAAGTTCCAGCTTAAGTGCTAATGCCAAGTGTTAGATTTTGTTTATTTGTTTGTTTGAAATCAGAGACTAATTAATGTCAACCAAAGCTGTTGAAAGATTTCGGAGCCCTGGTCGGTTTCCAGTGACCAGATCACTTGTGTAAAACTAAAACAGGTCTTGGTAGAATTTCTGCGAATAACAGTTTAACCTTTTGTCTGTAATCTGTTGTTTCAAAGAGGAATCTTGAAGCCTGGGTTTGGTTGTGTTTTTCTGTTGTTGTTCTCTTATCTTCGAAGCATATGCATTCCATTTCAAGCCTGTCACTGTGAGATATACCAAGGACCCTGTGTTGCTTGCCTCTCTGACTTCCTGTTCTGGGAATGCTCTGGAATCTGGATCCTGCTGGGGAATGGGCCCCGTGGGAAAGGGAGAGGGGAGGTTGAGCAGGACCATAACCAGAGAAGATGGTGGCATGTCTCTGGGGCTTATAGAGGAAATCAGAGGTCACCAGGGAACAAGACTGTTGTGAGACTAATGTTTTGTATGTGTGTGCACGTTTAAATCTCTGGGGGTGAAAGTAACTGCAAATTTAGAATCTCACTTTAGGGTGCTGGCTCCTGAGTAGGTACAAGTTTGAAAATAGTTGTCTAGCAAATGGCTTACAGCACACCTGCTCACACTTCCAACCCACGCGTAATAAGCTGTTGCTGTCCTGCAGCTGAAGCTCAAGAAACCTGTCCTTCCATCGCAATCCAAATGTTCCACAGGGAGGGGTAATGCTGTCACATAGCACCCCATACCTCTTAACGGCCAGGGTACCTAAACCCCTCTGGGGTTTAACGGAAGCTGGTTAGGCTAAGAGACTAACATCCTCTGGGGGCATTCGTCCCAAGAGCCTTGCCTGCTGTTGGAGTCCCACTCAGCCATTCCAGGTCCTTCATAACTCATCTGCTCTATCCTTGGTCTCGTGGGGGCAAAGCGGGGGTGGTAAAGAAAATTTAAGGAAAGGGGGGTGCTGTGGACTAAGGGCTTTGCAACAAAATTGTAGTCATTTTTAACTCCTCCCATTGTTCTCTATCAGAATAAAATGTTTTAATGGTATTGCTTCTGGAAAAAAAATTGTATAAACAAGTTAGGTTTGGACCAGACTCTAAGCACTGCACAGGAGTAGAAAGTGAACATATTCCTTCCGTCTCCTCCAGTGGACTGTGTTTCCTCCCATAACATGAGGGCTTGATGCGGGGCAGAAGGGCGGGGGGAGTGGACATTGTGCATTTAAGCCACCTGTGTGAGTGCAGCCCACCAGGGCAGCCCTGGCCGGGGAGTCTGTCATCTCATCATGCCGCACTCAGAGTCCTGCCGATGGATGGATGGAGGAAGCCCTGCAGTGGGGCTTCGCCAGGATCATCTGGGAAGCCCTGGGGCTGCCAGCAGCCTCCTGCCTTTTTAAAGGGGGGCCTACTGTGTCAAGAGCATCCAGACACTTCCATGCTGCCTCATCTCATCTCCCTAAGCCCGGCTGCCTTATACCTGGGCCAAGACTAGAGCATCTGGGGCATTGGGGCCATGGGGCACACCCCTTGAAGGCTCTGCGAGGAAGGGCACCCTTCATTGAGAACAGGTGTTGGAATATGTTCACGGGTCTCCCAGTTTAGTGTGGAAAACCACGAATACTCCCAGTCTTGAGGCTTGCCAAGATATGGGCTTCAGAAGGGAGGTGTGGACATTGCCGGCTGCTGAGTCACCCTGGGGCATGAGGAGATCTGCCCCGCCTTCAGGCTGTGGTAAGGACTGGAACCACCCAGCCCGAGCCTTGGATCCTACATCCCCACCCCAAGCCTCAGATTGCACATCCCCAGTCCCGTTGAGTCCTGATTGCCACTTTGATGGCCGAATGTTTCTATGATGGCCAAATGTTTCTAGCAGGTTGGGGTTCCCTGGGATCTTAGCAGTCCTTTCACAGAGGGGAACTAAAGGGAGGACTAGGAGTGACCTGACCAGGTTCCCTGGGCTGACCAAGGCAAGGCCACTATCTGAATTGAGGTCTGCACCCTCCACCCCCTTAGTTTTCTGACCTTGAACTCAAGTTATAGGTGCCTCTGAAGGTCTGGTGGTTGGCCTGAGAAATGCTAGGGCCTGGATTAGGGGCGGGCAACATGAGGCTCAAGGGATTGAGGTCCTTTGTGCTCCAGAAGTGTTTGCGACAGCTGTGACTAAGGGATTTAAGGAAGTGGCAGAAAGATTTATGGCCCTCCAACTCACTCCCTGGATATTGACCCGGGAACAGGTGTGTGGTGACAGGAACATATAAAGCCACAGACAAGGCTGAACAGGCGGCAGGGCCACTTGGTGGGGCAGTCAGCTGACCCCACGTAAAAGAAGCCCTGACTCACTGAGGAGTGGGAGAGAGAAGTCAGGAGCTGAGCAGCCAGCCCACCTACCCACCCTGGCATGATGGCAGGGGAGAGCCCAGGGTCGGGGACCTGGTAAGCACCCTTAAGAATATGGAGGCTATGGGTGGGAGAAGCCGAGAACCCAGTGATGGGGAAAGTGAGCTGGAGAGAGGTTCCTGAGGGTTGGGGAGGAGGCCCTGGGGGACTAGGCCGGCCTGGCAGGATGCCCATGTCGTGGTCCTGGTAGAGGTTATAGGGCCTGAAGGGGTGAGCTGGGCAGGGGAGGGCCACACCACACCTTTTATCCCAGGGAAGTGTGGCGCGCTGCAGTCCATGGAGTCGCAGAGTCAGACCTGACTAACGACAGAACACCAGTAGTGTCCAAACCTGTGTACCCCATGCTTATTTCCTTGGGGATCCTAGATGGATCCCCAAGACTTTGTGTTCTCAATTCCTGATTACCCTCTTGGTCCCTAGTACCCTCAGGGACGTAGGGCTCCTCCCACCTTTCCACTCCTCCTCCTTTCCCTCCTCCCACTTCCCCCCCTTTCCCCCTCCTTCTACCCTTCCCTTCCTCCCATGTTTCCCCCCTCCCACCTTTCCCCCCCTTATCTTTGCCAAGACCCCTATCCCAGGATGAGTGAAGTCCACCCCTTTGGGGAGGGATAAGTGGTCCCTTATTTCGAGACCACGAGTGAAGATGGTTCCCCTTTTTCCTGTGGGTGGTGGGGGGTGAAGTCCTTTTTCTTAGGACAGTGTTGAGATGAAACTGGGTGTGTGAAGGTTTATTCCCATTTTGTTGCCTCCCCCACCCCAAGTAGTGTGCCCACCCAGACCAGTCTTAGAAGTATCTTAGAAGTATGTGTTGAAGCCACAAGAAGTGACAGGAGACAAAATTTTTGGTGCGCCTCCACTGCCCCGCAGGGTCCTGGGACACTGTGCGAGACAGGGGAGGTACTTTTTTATTTTTAGTAGAGGCGGTCCCTGTCCTCCAGGAGCTTACAATCTAGCCGGGGAGACACAACTAATGCACACTTATTCAATCATTACAATTAGCAATTACAATTAGCAATTACCACAATATTGACCACAATTGCATGAGACCTGGGGGATTCAAGGTCAGTGAGGGGCTGGGGGCTTGGAGAAGGTGTTTTGATAAAGATGGGATTCGTTTTCGTGCTCAGTAGGTCCAAATTGAGTGACACATTTCTTTGGGGTGGCAGTGAGGGAGAAAGGGGAATCGAGGGAGCAAAGGCAGCAAGGCTGGAATGCACATGCCGTAGGCAAAGGACAGTGAGGGCCCTGCTCTGCTTCTTAACCCTCTCCCCTCACCCTCTGCCCTCCAGTCCTGCCACACAGGCACAGAGTTGTCGCTCGTCTGCTGCACCGAGATTCAGGGCTTCGGCTGGTGATGTTGGAATGTCCATTCTGCTGGCTGGTGTAGTTGTCTGGATCTCTGTGGTGCGGCCTGCTGGCATGGCCATGGCTGCGGGGCTGGGATGGTGCTGTCCCGACTTGGTCCAGATCTGAATGCGTTGCCTGTGCCCAGATCTCAGGAGTCTGCTCCCCCTAAGCCCCGTTCCTCCCTCTAGGCCACCCGCAGTGGGAGGGGTGCAGAGGGGTGGGGAAGGGATCTCTTGTTGTCGTCATTGTCGGTGCTGCTTCTCCAGGGGCCTACCAGCCCCTCACTGACCTTGGCAAGTGCTCCTCTGGCGAGAGGGCACAGGGGACGCCCCATTCCTGCGCGGCGCTGGCTCCCATGCTGGTGGAATGGCACAGGAGCACCTGGTGACACGGCCGCCCAGGGGAGGGGGCTGGGGCCTCAGTTGGGGGCCCGCTGGCGGCGCTCTCCCAGCACGTGCCGTCCGGTTCTCGACACCGTGTATGCCAGCTTCTGCAGGGAGTACCTGAACACCTGTGGCGAATGAGAGACCCAGGACCTGCCCTTAGAGGCGGGCACCCGCAATGTCTGCAGCGCTGCCGGGCCCGCCCTCGCCCCGCCCCCTGCCCCGCCCGCCTGTCCAATGAGGAGAGGCGGGTGCGGGCGCAGCTTGTCCACGAGTCAGGGCAGCTGGAGCTTTTCCAACTGTGCTGAAGGCTGCATGGCCGCAAGCTGATTGGACCCACAACTTAGGTATACCTCACTTCTCGCAATGGGCTGTGTCCCTGGAGGATTTCGAAAAGCGAATCCTACCCAGTAAATGCAGCATTCCAGGAACACCTTGAAGGAAATATGCGATTCCTTTGGCAAAGGATTCCTTTAGCAGGGAATTCTTCCAACAAGGGGTGCTTTTAGGGTAGATGATTTTATGGACAAAGCGCTTTCTTCTAATTTATTTCTTTTTACACAAAGCAATTTCACTATTTTTAAATAAAGCGAACTGTCCTTTTTCGGAAGCACTTTTCCCCTATTTTTCCTGAAAAGAACCTTTTCCTCTAATTGCTTTCTTCAAAGCGCTTTTATTGATTCATAATTTCTGTTAGCTCCTTTGTCTAATTTTTTTCTGCAGTGCGTTTTTTATCTAATTATTTTTTTCTTCCAAGTGCTTTTGTCTGATTCTTCCTGCAATGCGCGATTTCTCTAATTCATTTTTTCCCGCGAATTTTTCTGATTTGTTGTATTCGTGGCTTTTGCAAAGTGCTGGGTTTTTTCCCGAGAAATGCCTTTTTCTAACTTATTTTTTGTCCCACCCCCGCAAGTGCTGTATTTTCTAAAGGAAAATTTTTCCGCAATGCGCAATTTTTTTAAGGCAGAAAAATTTCACTTTGTGAGCGGTAAAGTCTCTCTTCGCAAAACAGAAGTGCCCCGCCTCCCTCCTGGGGTCGAATCTGGTGTAGCAGGATTTTCTTACCACGTTGGTCGCTAAGAGCCTCGGCGATCATCAGCGGCAGGCGCCCGCCGCGCCCCAACTCTTTGTTCCCGAGCGGGCGCACTGGGAAGGGTCTACGCAAGGAGGAGGGCGCAGGGAACGGGCGGGGGCGTGTGCAGTGCCGCCCGCGGCACTTGGGCGGGCAAGGATCGCGGCAATTGGGGCAGGACGGGTTGGGATGCGGCAACTGCAACGCGGGCTTGCCGGTTCTGGGGACGCGCATCGGGACCCTCTCCCACCCAGAACCCGAGCATGCTTACCTGCAGCAGCACGCGGAAAATGTACCAGCCGATGATGAGCAATTCAGCCGACGCTGCCGCCACTGCCGCCATGGTTCCGAGACTGGTGGGTGGGTGGTTGAGAGCGAGTGCTGCCGGTTCCGAGGTCCGCTGGCCTCTCGGAGTCCGCTGTTGGGCGCACTGCTGCAGCCGCGGTGGCCGCGCCTTAAGTATCTGCCCGCTGCCCAAGTGCGCATGCGCGCTTGGGCGGGGGGTCCGTGAGGAGGGGTAGCTGGGGGCGCTCCTCATTCGTCAGAAGAGGAAAAAAAAATAATCCATCTGCTCTTTCCACATCGACCCCCGCCTCCTGAGTTCATCTTCGCCCCTTTCCAGAAGATTCCGCTGTGCCCGCTCTTTGAATTTTAATTTAAAATGGAGGGGAAATGTAACTCTGAGTTAGCGCATAGGGTGAAAGTAGAGGCGCGCACTTCTTGGTAGCAGAACCCCTCTCTCTGACCCCAAGCCTGCAGATTCGAGCCCAGTGTCCGATGCTGTGCAATATCGCACCTTTGGGCTCAGGTGGAAAATCAAGGGGACCTAAGTTAGAGAGGGATCATCTGCCCCGCGGAGCAAAAACAGGTGCCCCTTCTAGAAGCCTTGACTTCACAAGTCCCCTGCTCAGTATTCTTTTTCTAATACTCAATGTGTTAGAAGCCCACGTCCTCTGCAAGAGTCCCTGCGCGCAGAACCTTTCGGGGATTCCTCACATCCCGCTTCTTACGGTTGTTAAATCTGCAGCCGTGGCAGTTGTAGGGAGCTGAGCCAGGACACTGAGCCCTAGGTGGAAGAGCGATAGTCACCGGGTGTCTACCTTGTGGGATGGGAAGTGGGCGGGATGGCGCCTTTGTGTGCGCGGAAGGGATGGGATGAGCTCTCCAAAGTAGTGGTCTGAAGGCGCTCTGGGATAGTTTTCTGCTAGGTGAGTTATTTCAACCTCTGCTCCCCTACCCCCAGGCCCTGGTAGGTCTTCCTCAGCCCGTGAGGTTCTTTGTACCCGTTAAGCTGGACGCCTGGAGTTCGGAGCGGGGTTTTGGTACAGCCACGGGAGGGTTGTGGCTGCTGCGGTTCAGATAGCAGGCGCGGCAGGAAGACCGGATTGCGATCTGCGAGTGCGGCCCTGGCGTACCAGTGGCCCACCGCTCAAGCGCACTTCTCTCCAGCGACTGCCTGGCACAGGCGCCAACTGGCATTTGCCCCAATATGGATAGACAATTAATTTTGATTAAAATCGTATGGAGGGCAAGTTCTATACAGTGCCGGCGGCAGATGGAGAGCGTAAGTGAGCTTGGGCAAGTGGTCATGTTGAATGAAGCAGAAGGGTGATTTTTTTCTTTTTTTTTTTTTTTTTCCTATTTTGACTTTCGAAGAAGTTGGCAAATTTTGGCAGAATGACACTAGATTATTTGAAAGAGCCAAGCTCGTTCTGGGCTGCCATCTTAAAGCAAAATATTCGGAGATGCTGCGGCAGCTTCGCAGAGATTGCGAGGAACCATTGCCTGCAATCTGCCGCCTGCGGTGCGCGGCTACTTTACACCAAGCACCTGCTGTGAAAGAGACTACAGGCAGAATCCTTTTCTTATTCCGCGGGGGCACAGCACGGAGCCCATGGCCATCCGGTGGCAACCACAGGGCGGTATTGTGAGGTCTGGGCCCCTTGAGGACGGGCCGCAGCCCCAGGAGGCGATACATGATCTCTGCTGGGCAGGGCCCAGGCAAAGCCAGTCCACTGTGCCGGACCTGCCTAGAGCCCTCTGGCCGAGCTCCCCCCCACCCCCCCAGAAGGGGAGATACCCAGGACGCTTCTTCAAAGGGTGGCTTGAAGAGGAGTAGACTTCCATGGGAGGGCAGGGAGGAAAGGGCATTCACATTTGGTGTTGTTAACCATGATCCATTTTTCCAAATAAGTATACATTCTGTTCCTGTTTTTTTTTTTTTTTTTTTTGTCTGTTTGTCTGTCTGTCTGTTTTGTGTCTGTTTGTCTATTGTGTTGACTTTTCTCTTCAGGATCCCTGCTGCCTTGGTGATCCCGGGCTGACAGCCAGAGAGCACAGCGGCTCAGCTCCTGGAGAGCGAGGGTTGAAGAAAGCAGAGGGCAGCCGCCCGCGCCCGCTAGCTCCTATTAGGTCGGTTCCTGCAGCGGTGCCCGGTGGCCTTGGCGAAGGCCCTGTCCGGCAGAGATCATGTATTGCCTCCAGTGGCTGCTGCCCGTCCTCCTCATCCCCAAGCCCCTCAACCCCGCCCTGTGGTTCAGCCACTCCATGTTCATGGGCTTCTACCTGCTCAGCTTCCTCCTGGAGCGGAAGCCTTGCACAATTTGTGCCTTGGTTTTCCTGGCAGCCTTGTTCCTCATCTGCTATAGCTGCTGGGGAAACTGTTTCCTGTACCACTGCTCCGATTCCCCGCTTCCAGAATCGGCGCACGACCCCGGCGTCGTGGGCACCTAACAGCCAGCCCAGTTAGCTTTCCAAGGAAGCAGAAGACGGGAGGGGAGGCATTGACATAGGTCATAAAGCATTGGAGTTTCAAATCCCGCAGTCCCGCGGGTGCCACATTCCTGACGGCGCCTTTTTGGCCTGTGATGTTTTATCCTTATAATGTGAATAATGGGCACTGAGCGGTGCTTTTATTGTAGAGTCCTGTAGTCGTGGGTGGTCTTGTGGTTGTGTGTGTTCTGTCCCCATCTTGGCCCCCGGCTGGCAGGATGGCCACCCCCCTCGCCGCATTCCCGCGAGGCATCTGCACCCATCCTGGTCAACTGCCCCAGCATGACCGGGGCAGATAAAATGCCAGTCTCATTGTCACCTCTGTCCTCCCTTCCGAGTATTACTGACTCCTCCGTCCCTCTCTTGGCTTCCTGTAAGTTCTCTTTACCCCTTTCCTTTTTTGGGGAGCACCTGTTCAAGACAGTGCTCGTTTTTGCACTTATCTCGAATATAAAGAGATTGCTGACGCCCGAGAGCCTCGCTTTTTCATCTTTCTTTCCCAGCTGACAGGCTAGATAGCACTGTGTCTCGCCTGCTGGCCACAGATCTTCAGTATTTTCCCCCAAGTCATTCTGAAGGAAGAAGTAACAGATTTTCATCCAGGGGTCTGAGCTCCTGCTTAGCCACCCAGCTTCGCTTCCTTTGCCCTTCCTCCTGCCTTTCAACTGTCGTGAGGAGGGGGGCCTCATTGTGTCTCCCATGCATGCGCTGCAGGATTGATGTGCAGTGTGTTTATGTAGATCTAGCAGTCCCCAGCCGAGTGAATGGGAGCGTACTTGTGTGTTTCATAACAGCCAGGATCCCCTCGATACGTGTTTGGATATTTTTTGGTGTGGTGTGCTGTGCGTGCTGCGTGTGTGTTTACGTACCTGTACAAGTACATGTTGTAAATCCCCTTTAAAGAAGCTTTATCGAACGTGTTCTGATTTTGAGGTGTCACAATAGCTAGCTCATAGGTGCCTCTACAGTGTGTATTTAGCATGGGGATTGCAGAGTGACCAGCACACTGGACTCCGAGGTGATTCAGACGAGACAGAGGCGAGCAGTGGCCATCGCCCTCGTGCCAGGAGTTCCTCCAGTCCTGCGCGTGTATAGACTGTACCTTACGAAGAATACACAGGAAGACTTTGTGACTGTCACTTGCTCTTTTCTTTTTTCTGCGCTTCAGTAAAAGTGTCAGCAAACGAGACTGTCTCCTGGCCCCTGCCCACTGGGGATCAGCATGGTTGTTCCTCCAATCTAAAGCATCCATCTTTCTCTTGCCTGAAGCAGGAGGGAGATGGGCCAGGCAGAGGACAGAACCGGAGGCAGTCCATCTAGGGAATGGGACCTCAAGGCCACACTTGTGCGACATTTGGACTGCTATTCTGGAGCTTTTATTTCTGGTGTGTTCGTTGCACAGCTGTTTGAAATGTTTAATAAAGCTTTATAAACTTTACTCTGTGGTTTTATGTGGCTGCAGTCCGTTTGGGTAATGGTATTGGATTTCTGAGTTGGTGGGGGGCAGAGGGTAGTATGGAGGGGCAGAGTCCTTGGCGCCAGAGTACCTTAGCCCGAAAATTCGATCTGCTCTCTGGAGAGCAGATGGTGGGATTGAGGGCTGGGGAGCAGAGGGCAGGCCAGGCGGTGAACAGGAGGGAGCCTGAAAGTTTTCAGAGAGGAGACATGTGCGTTTCTCAGCTCCCATGGCTTCTCGCCTGAAACTGTTTCCCTCCGTAGGAGATCGGAGTAACCGATCCCTTGACAAACAACTTAAGACAGCTGGAGCTCTAATCATCAAGGATTTTTATGGTGCTGCTTTTGAAGTAAAAATAAAGTGAAACCCCTTTCGGCATTTCAAATGGAAAAACAAATAAGGCCTGCCAGCCACGCCAGGGGCTCTGGGCGATGGCTGGAAGCGCGGTTCTATGCTGTCGATGTGCACGTGCTCCCGTGGCCGTGACCTTTGAGACAAAGCCGGGTGCCTTGTCAGGGCCCCATGCTGGGTGTCCATCTCTCCATCTTGTCTCCTAGAAAACGTAACAGGAGCACTGCCTGTCCAAGGCACAGGACTATTGTGAGAGTTTATTGTGAAAGAACTTGGGTCATTTTACCTAGATTGCTAATTTATTGCTATAAAGTACTGTGTAGTTTTCTCCTGCCCTCTTCAATCTCCCCATTGTCCGTTTATCTCTTTTTCATTCCTACCGTTGCCTATCAGCACTTTCTTTTTTCTTGGTCAAAACTTGCCAAAGATTTGTTCATTTTAAAGGTATTTTAAGAGAACCAAACTTACTGATTATATCTGCTGGGTGTTTTGCTTTCTGATGCTTCTGTTTTTTCTCTCTGCATTCTTTCTTTTTTTTCTTCTGGGTTTCTGGATGTATTTTGTGGTTCAACAAAGTCTTGTCAAGCTGAGGAGTCCTACATGTGGAAGGGATGGTTTGTTCAGCAAACACGGAGTCCCTGTCCTGGACTTGCTGGGGATTTCAGGGCCAAGACCTGGGCCTGACTCTCCAGGAGCTCATGACTCTAGCCTAGTGGGAAGACTTAAGAAAATAGACAACTGCAAATTCCAAAAACAAAACAAACAAGCAAAAAAGGCTTTTGTGACCACGCTCTCCCATGGAGACACCTGGATGATAAATGAAGCCAAGATTATTGCTTATTTTGCTCTCCTCTAGAAAGCAGCTTTCTGTCATAGGTCAGGCTCACTAAAGAGTCACAAACAGGCCTCCCTCCGAAAGATTTATGGCCCTTTCCAACAGGGAGCCTGCAGGCCGCCCCTCCCCAAGGTGACTGCCAGATCAGCATTCTGTCTGTCCAGCACTGCTCTCCATCTTACCGCAGCAGCACCCAGCCCCTCCTCCTGAAATACCTTTCAGGAAAATGAGAAGGAGATGCCTTTCCTGCAAAAGAGCAGGGTACGAGGTCTTAGAAAACCACACCTGGCAATTCTGGCAGTCTCTGTGGCTCCTAGTGTGAAATGACTGGTACCTGATAACCACAGGATTCCATGAGGCCTTGGTCTGGGCTTTTGTAGGAGCTGGTCCATGCCCTCATCTGGCCCTCAGTTTCCTTATAGGTAAAATGTGGTTTTTGGAG
The DNA here is from genome assembly GCF_002263795.3 of Bos taurus. Classification (NCBI taxonomy): domain Eukaryota; kingdom Metazoa; phylum Chordata; class Mammalia; order Artiodactyla; family Bovidae; genus Bos; species Bos taurus. The sequence goes on along the minus strand of NC_037340.1, from coordinate 66,459,729 downwards.
CACACACAGTCTTCCTACCTCTAACATACAGGAAGTCCTTTCTCCTAGGGTCTTCGTGTCCTCCTGGATGCACTTGAGGAAGGTGACTGAGCTCTGGGAAGGTGGTATTGCCCTTGCAGGGCAGCCTGCATGTGCTTTATGATTTATTCACTGTACCATGTTAGCCCAGGAGGCCTCTGTCAGGAAGCCTTCCTGGACTTCTGCCCTCTCCCGAGAGATCCACTTGCCCAGGTGACTTCACTCAGCCCTCTGTTGAGTGCTAATGTTCATTCAGACTTCCTCAGTGACTGGGTTTCCCCCCACCTCCCAGGGTCTTGTGTTGTTATTCAAGCCAAGGTACTCAAGCCATATGGAATCCTGTACGGAACTAGGCCTTGGGGCCACACAGTGGACAAGATGGATCGTCTCTGTCATCAGGGAGTCATCTGAGCTAAATGGAATGATGTTGGCAGATAATCCCACAGATAAGATATAACAAGCGCCCTAAGAGGAGAGGACCTGGTGAGGTTCAGGCTGAGGCCTGAAGACCAGTGTGAGTGCTGGAGCCATGAGATAATAAAGGAAATGTTATTTCTCACTGTCTAATCAAAGCATCTCTGGCTTATAGCTAAAGAGACTGACTGGGCTGAAAGTAACAGGAAGGACTATCAGGATCTGCCTGCCCTGGAGGGCAGTGTTGGGAGAGAGTGAGAGGGTCTAAGGTTGACCTGTTGGTGTCAGGCCCACAAACTCAGTCCTGAGTGAGAAGCCTTCAGTTTCCAGCTGATGGAACCATCACAGATAAGGGTGTGCTGGGGATAGGGGTGACCCAATCACAGCAGCGTTTAACTTAGGATGGGATTTTTTTCCATTGGGAACACAATAGCATTTGAGCAGTGAAAGCAACAGGTTGGCAGGAAGGCCCCTGCCCTTTCTAGATCATCACAAATGGGGAGAAGTGGATCCAAGGAGCCATGATGGATGAGGAAGACAAGGCAGGGAAAAAAGCAGGCTGGGGAGGGAAGACAGAGAAAGATGAGAGACTCCCATTGAACAGCCACAGGAAACCATCAGGGAGGGGTCGTTCTTGTGTTCAGTCAGCTGGCCAAGCCAGAACCCAAGCTCCTGGCATCTAGTGCAAAGCTCACTCTCACTCCCAACCCCCTCCCCCAGCCCACCCCCAATGGGAGAAAGGGTCACTGCTCTGGCAAGAAGGAAGAACTAAGCAGTGCTATCCTTGGCGAGCAAGGGAAGGTGATCCTGACTAATAGCCAGAAGAGGGGCAGAGTTTGGTCTGCCAGGTTCAGGGAGAGAAGTCCACATCTTGCGAAAAACTTGGGTTATAGAGTGTTCTTGAGGTAAAAGGGAGTAGCTGGCTGAGCAACAGCTGAAGGTTTCAGACAGAAGCCCTGGGTCTACCTCTCGGCTGTCAGGTCTTGGTGGGGTGAACTTGGGGAACAACTTAGGACTGACAAATGTGAGAGATGAGGTTTTGGGGAGCCTAGACCCTATGGCCCCGCCTCTGTGACCATATGTCCCTGAGCCTCAGTTTCCTCACCAGTAAAACGGAGATCGTAGCACCCACTGGAGCTTGACTCAAGGCCGAGTCTTCACACATGTTCTCGCCTCTCTTCTGTGCCCCCACTGCCCTCCACCTACCCTAGCTTCTTAAGGATGCAATCTGATCACCCAGCTCTCTCGCTCATTCATTCCTACAGGGAGTATTTGCCAGGCCCTGTACCAAACCCAGAACCTGAGAAGGCTGTGCGCTGCTTGAGGAGCTCAGCAGGAGGGAGAGCTCCGAGGCAGTCCTGTAGGCGCATAATTACAGTGCCCGTCATCAGGGCTGCACAGAGTTAGGGAGAGATCTCATTTGGGAGGCCGTATGTCAGCACCTCCACAGGAATTCCCTTAATTATTTTTTACAAGCCCCAAAATGACAGTATCCTAAAAGGGAGGGGGGCACCTAGACAGTGCTCTTTCCTGAGAGGCCAGAGTCCTGCTTGGCCACTGGCTTGCCCAGGACCATCCAGGAATTTTTGCCTCTTGGAGAGAAATCCCTGCCTGTACGGCCTTCTCCTCACGAGGGACCCGGATGTTCGAGAGTGTCGCATCAGATACGGGTGAACATGAACCTTCTCCACAGGCTGGCCATTGGAGCAGTTCTGGCCTCTCACCTCTCTTCCTGGCAGCTTGTGGAGTGTCTACACGGGGAGGCCTCACCACTTTTTCCAAACCTAAACGCTGCCCCTCGCCGCTTCACACTGCTAGTGGCAGGGAGCTGAGGCCGTGGCCCCATTCCGACCCTCTTCCAGTGTGACCTTGCCCTCCTCTGCCTCCCCTCCAGGCCCATTTCCCCATCTGTTCACCAAAGAGGGGCTGACCCAGGAAGCCGTCCACATTTCCAAAGCCTTCTGTGAAATATCAGTGGACTTTATCCTTATTACTTCAGTCTGAGAAATCTTGATTGAGAGAAAGTGTGTTAAAACAAGCATTTGATCAAAGAATTTTTTGCATTAAAGAGTAAACTCTACATCTCTTGGGTGCAGAAGTAAGTGTCAAGAGTCTTAGAGTCAAAGCAGACTTGGAAGGGTCTCTGAGGGAGGAAGACAAACACAGCCCTTCCGTGGTTCCCTGTCACTTGTGGTCTTGACTCCTAAACTTGGCCATCAAAGCCCCGCACAACCCTTGAGGGTAGGGGCTTGAACTTTGTCCCCTAACCAGGCACAGTACTTGCCTGACCAGGCATGGCATAGACTGCTAGTTGGCTTGCCAGCGGGTGGATGGCTCAATCAGTTACTCTCTCGACTCCCTAAGGAATGAAGTGGGTCGGTCTTTCTTAGAAGTGAAGGAATTCAGTTTACCTCCCAAGTCTACTCTTGGCAACTCTGAAGTGACAGTATTTTCCAGCCTCCAGACTAATATTTTACACACACATATCACAGACACTAACATGTCACAAAAGATGCATGAGAAGAACCTCCTGAAAGGCTCAATAGCCTGGTATCCTTCCTTCAACAACAGGTGGCTGTGAGTCACCTCCCCTCAGTGGGCCTCAGTTTCCCTATTTGTAAACTGAGGCATTTGGGCAAGATAACCCTTGAGTTCCTTTCTAGCTCTGGCATCGCCCTCAGATGCCCTGGTTCCTAGAGCAGTCATTGGACAGGGGTCATGATGACTCCAGGATCTGGGTCAAGTCCACATCTTGGAGCATGGCGGAATCGTGGCGATGGCTGCAGCCCCCAGAAGATGAGCCAGGCAGGAACTGGCTGAGAGATTTTTCTGCTCATGGTGAAATGTCCTGGCAGAGTCTGTGCAGGTAGGTTGATGCAGGTGAGGGGGGGGCTTCGGCTCTCCCACCCTTGTGGTCCCTGAATAATGTTTCCTTGTAGAGTCAGAAGCCAGCCAAGACTGTTTGTTGGGTGCCAGCTAGATTCAGCCCCTCATACTGGCCAAGTGGGTGAACCATCTGTCCACACACTGTCCTGGCCAGGCTTTCAAAAAGGCTTTTTGCTGCTACCCTTAAATGCTTTCCTGCCTTTCATTGTCACTGTGTCTGGAGTCATACCTTCCCATAGCCTTTTGGTTCCCTGTCTAGGTGGCATATTCTCTGAGGATGTTGTGGTTGTGATGCCATCATCAGCCAGGAATAACTTAGCTTAGTGTCAGAGCCACAAGGGGAAGACTTGTCCAAGGTTGGAGCTCTATTGAAAGAAAAGTAATAATCCATTTTCAGCTTCCCTGAGAGCACATACCCAAATTCAAAAACTTTTGATCAGAAAGGAGACATAAATTCCATTAAAAACCAGAGAGAAAAGGAATTGGATATTGAATGTATCTGAAAGCGGAAGCCCCTCTAAGCTAAAAAACAACAAAGTACAAGAAGGCAAAGACCAACCAACTTGACCACATCAAAGCTAAGTATTTCCAAAGTCAAACAGTGTCACAAACAGAGCCAAAAAGCAGAGCGGATGAACTGTTTGCAGATCTATAATGTGTAAAAAGATGACACACAAATCCTTAACAGTAAAAATAACCCTCACCCTTACCCAACAGATAGCTGTGTCATTCACCTCAACAGCATACAGAAGAGAAAATAGACTTGACTGAAATTTTTTTGAGAAAATAATTAAATTTCAGTAATAACAGAAGATCAACAATAAAAACACAATAAAGAAGCAGTAGTTTTCACCAACAAATTTGGGGGGAAAAGTCTACGAATACTCAATGCTGATGAGATACAGTCAAACAGGCACTAAGTACAAAGGGAACTGTGAATTGGTATAAACTTTGGAAAATAATATGATAGTCAAAGAGAAGGAGAGAGATGAAAGTTTCAAGCAAGGGCCAATGACCTATATATTAATACAACATTTGAGTGCTTTGAAATCTGCCTGCAAGGCAGGAGGACCTGGGTTTGATCCCTGAGTCAGAAAGACCCCCTGGAGAAGGAAACAGCAACCCACTCCAGTATTGCTGTTGGGAAAATCCCATGGACAAAGGAGCCTGGTGGGCTACAGTCCATGGGGTGGCAAAGAGTTGAGCACGACTGAGTGACTAACACTGTGTGCCACCCGTAGTGCTGGGTGTTAGAATGTGAGGATAAATAAGACACTGTCTGCTCTTGGGCATACGGTCGAAGAGAGAGAAAAACACACAGATTCTAAAGTGATATGTAGTGAGAAGGCCAGAGAGATGCTTGGGACATGGGCAAAGCATGGAGCAGCCCAGATGGGTGGTGCAAGTATGAAGCTTCATGGGAGTATCCAGGGAGGTTACTCGTCTCTGCTTCCTGTCTCTGGTTACTTGGAGACATTTAGAGGTGTGAGAACCAATGAAGAGATGATTGCTTCGGTCCAGGTAGAGAAGACAAGGCCTGAATTAGGGTCGGGGCAAGAGGATAGACAGAAGGTAAAATTAGGAGAAGCTGCTGACCGACTGGTTGCTGGGTCAAAGAGTCTAGGATGCCTTCCCTGTTTGTGTCTTGGGTGGATGGAATACTGAGGAGAAAGAGCAGGCTTGGTGGTGAGAAGAGGATTGTTGAGCCCAATTTTGCACAAGTTAAATGAAAGGTGGGCATCCAGGTAGAGATGGCCTATGAGGATCTAGGAGAGAGCTTGGACCCCAGCAGGGATTTGAATGAAAGATTCAGATCGTGACTAATGGCGACTGTAGCCATGGGCTTTGCTGAGCTGCCCTTGGAGAAGGTGGCAGCTGAGAAGAGAAAGGAGGGTCTAGGGCTGAGAATCTTTCCCCTGTTGAAGCGTGGACAGAGAGAAAGAAAAGCCCACAGAGGCAAAAGAGACAGCAGAAAGAGAGGGGGAAAAGCACCTGGAGCCTGTGTTGGCATGGAAACCCAGGGATGTGGAGCGTTTCCAAGAGAGAATAATCAGTCAACAGAAGAGAAAAGCCAGTTAGATAGGGACGGAGGGCCCACCACACGGAGCAGTTAGGAGCCCCTCAAGCCCCACAGGAGCAATTCCTGTGAGAGGTGGGCCTAAAGCCCCCACAAGGTGGGCAGAGCAAAGTGAAAGGGGGGTACAGCAGGCAGCATGGCACCTGTCCTGAGGAACTTGGAATATGATGGAGAAGCTGCCAGGGTTATGACTTGGGTCAGAGAGATTTCTAGGCTGGGCTGAGAGGAAGGCAGGATCAACATGATGGAAGAGAGGCTGAAAGGGCTGTCACCTAAAGTCGTCTTGTCTGTGTAAATCAGAGGCAAGATCAAAGAGCATGGATGGCAAAGAGGAAAAATGGCCATAAGTGACCTTGACTAGAGCTGTTTCCAAGAAAGTCTGTCTGCCAGTCTGGAGCTCACAAAGGAGGTGTGAGCCTGTCCCCAGGGGGTAGATGGAGAACTCAGAGAAGTGCAGAGTTCATGGAGCAGAGCCAGACACTGAGCTGTGACCGACATTTCAGGGACGGATGCAGGGATGCTGCTGAGGAGTCTAAGCGGGGCGAGGTGGTGGGGCGAGGGGGGAGAAAGGGCTGAAAAATTGGGGGCCCTGGAAGTCCAGGGAGGAGAGAGCTTCCAGAGGTCAGCATGACCATTAATGTGCGAAAGGCACAGAAGTCAGAGGAGATGAGAGTATCCCTGGTCTTTGGGGACCCCAGCCATAGCAGCTTTAGGGTAGGGGGCAAAACCCAACTGGGTGGGGGTGATCTAGAGACTGGCTGAGAAAGCAGGAGGGGAAAGGGAGACCCGAGGGGACAGAAGTTTCTAGAAGGTACTGTCTCTTACACATTGACATTTGGAGGGAGGAGGGCTATGTGAGGACACAAGAGCAGGGACAGGTAATGAAAGGAGCCCCTGGAGCAGTGGGATTAAGTGTATAGGTGAAGGGATTAGTCGTGTTGGTGGAAAGGGGCAAAATTAAATCATGTACATTTTACCAAGTAACCTGATCCCTGTGTTTTTCTGAAGGTTGTTTTTCTGCCCTCTGAGTACTGACTGCAGCTCTAATTAGCAGTAGTTTCATCCTGCCTCGTGTTTGGGGCTGTGTCTTATTCATTTTTGTACCTTTCGGTACCTAGCAACAGGCAGCGAGCTAGGTAAAGACAGAATAATTATTTCCTGCTTGAAATCAAATGTCTGAAATGGAGGTTCAGAATTTTTTTTTTTAAACCACAAAGATTCTGTGACTATTCCCAAGGAATCAACAAACAGGGAAATGAAAGTCAAAGTTGAAGCTGTCTGTGAGGCTGTCTGGGTCTCAGGAAATGCACTCTGCATTCTGGTGTGGGTACTGCTCTTCATAATTTTTAATGGTGAGGTTGTGATTGTTGTCTCATCTGGTCATTGCAAATCCACCCTCCTGTCCTTACTGAGGCAGACAGAGACTGCTAGCCCCATTTCACGGATTAGGAAACTGAGACCTAGAGTGGCAGGATAGAAGGAAAGAATCATGAGCAATGAAGTCGGTGGGGAGAGGTCTTGAATACTGCGTTCAGGGTCTTCACACCACTCCTGGTGTAATCTAGCACGTGTGCTCAGGCACTGTCATGTCTGACTCTTTGTGACCCCATGGGCTGTAGCCCGCCAGGCTCCTCTGTCCAGGGATTTTCCAGACAAGAATACTGGCATGGGTTACCATGCCCTTCTCCAGGGGAGCTTCCTGACCCAGGGATCGAACCCGTGTCTCCTGCATTAGCAGGTGGATTCTTTACCACTGAGCCACCTGGGAAACCCAGTATCTCCTTAGACCAAGAAGGAGTCTTGGTCTAACTGGTTGCACTTGGGCCTCATGCCATCGCCTGATAAGAGCTGGGTGGCAAGAGGTGGGGCCTGAAGGAGGGGCTTCTGTGGGTTCTGTGTGAGAGAGCATCCCATGTCGCACCACAGCCATGTAAAATGGAGAACAGGAAATCTCCCTGAACGTAACAAGGGCTGTTAAGGAGGCAATAAAGAATGCTGGAAAGCCCGACATCCCCACCCTCGCCCCCAGACATCTACTAAGGAACCAGACAGAGGCAGGCAGACTTGTTTAGGAGGCCATTGTCCAGATAAGAGTGAGAGAAGTCTGAACTCAACCAGTGGAGAGGGAGTAGATCCAGAACTTAGAGGAGATTAAAAACCAGAAATGATGATTGGCTTTTAGGAGGAGAGAGAGAGTGAAGACAAAGACTCCTGTGTGTCTTAGGTAGACAGTGGGGAGGCCCCTGGGAAGATGGGGAGTGAGTTTGAGGGGCAAGACAGTGGTCTCAGATACAGCCAAGGGGTCAGGATCATAGTCAGGTAGAGCCCAGCAGGCACTTGAGTCAAGGATCAGGGGCTCAGAAAAAAATTCCGCTGGGAGTACTGGCCTAAGGCCGTGGCCACTCAAGTAACAGGAACCCTGAGAATGAGTAAGATCACCAGAGAAAGAGAATGGGACGGGGCCCAGGGCAGAATCCTACGGTACAGTGACACTTGAAGTACCAATCAAGGTGTGGGTAGGTGACAAAGGAGAAAGAGAAGGAAAGGCTTGAGACATGCGACAACCAACCAGGTGAGTGGGTTGCCATGGAAACCAAGGTAGTGAAGGGTTTCAAGGAGAAAGTAATCAACACTGTCAAATGCAGCAGAGAATTCCATTAAGATAAAGACAGACTCCCCCCCCGCACCCCCGCCTTTGGATCTGATGATTAGTAAGCTTTGGATGCCCTCAATAAGAGCATTTTGGGGGAGTGATGGGGCAAAACTTGAATAATGTTGAGATGTGAGGAGGAGGTGAATTCGTCACCGAGAGTTCTTTGAGGAGTCCGGAAGGAAGACTTGGAGATGTGAAGGACAAGAGTGGGGAGGTTGAGCAAAGGGAAGACAGGAGCAAGTTCATAGGCTGATATCCACTCCCAGATTCGATAAGTGTTGTTTAGTGACAAAGTTGATTCATTCCACATATTCTAGTTTACCACCTGTTTGTGCCTGGCAGTCTGCCCAGCATTGTGGATTCTGTGGTGAATGAATTGAAATAGGCAGATTTCTGTTCTTGTGGCATTTATATGATAGTAGGGGAGAAAGATGTGAATCACGTAATCACACACATAAATGTGTGATTTCCAACGTTGACAGAACACACTCTGAAAGAAAGGTAGCGAGTGCTGGAGGATGTACAGGGCCCCTGCCCCAGGCCAACTCCAGAGGCTTCCCTGCAGCGGCGACACTTGAACCAAGCTGTTAAGGGGACAGAGTTCATGGGACTGAACAGATTCGAGAAGAGCCTTCTGGCCAGAGGGACCCGCCCGCCTGTGCACAGAGAGGCGCACTGAGGCCAGAGAGGCAGGCAGGGCTGGGTGGGCAGAGCTCTGGAGGCCGGGGCTGAGCTCCTGTGTACCTCCCGAGAGTGAGGGAAGCGTGTTTGAGACCTGCCTGAATATTTCCTGTGCTCTGAGACTGGCTGGTCCTGGAGAAGTCATTAGAGGAAGCACAGGTGGACTTAGGGAGACAAGTTGGGAAGTTTCTGTTGTCCTGGTGGACAGTATTTGGACAACACATTCTGGTCGGTCTTGGTGCTGTATGGAAGGAAGATGAGTAAGGAGGGGAGGAGGTGTTCCAGACGACCCCTGAGTTTAGGGCTTGCCTTACTGGTGGTGTGGCAGTGCTTTCCTCAGAACTGGGGAGCCCTACAAAGAAATGAGGTCTGTGAGGCAGACCCCCAAGTCTGGTGGTAGACAGCTGAGACATGCAAGCTAGGAGCTGGGGAGGAAGTGGTTGAATGCGTGGACCTGGAACCCAGAGTGAGAAATCACAGAGACCGTTTCAGTACTCCTGCGGGATCCTGAGTGAAAATGTGAACTGAAATGGTATCAGGTTTCTGGAGCATTCTGAGGAGATGAGGGAGGCTGAGGAAGAAGAGGCCAAGCATCAACATTTGGGGGCCTGTAGAAAAAAAGATCCTCTTGGGGCACGGAAAAGAAAGGGCGAGAGAGGTCTTTCAACAGAAAGATGGAGTGGTCAGCAGTGGTTATGTGCAGAAAGGTCAGAGGTCAAGGGCAAATCCAGGAGCTCTTCTGAGGTGCAACTGCCCAATCGCCATGGCACCCCTGGAATTGGGCAGTGTAGTGTCTCTCCCGATTGGTACCCCCCCAGGGCCCATGGGAGACCTCAGGGGACCGTAGCAGAGACAGCCTGCGTAGGGGGTGATTAAGGAGAGAAGTGAGGGAGCAAAGTCTAAGGCCTTTAAATGAAATTTTAGTCTTCAAGGAAATAGCAATACTGGCATACAGATATTCTGAGGGAAGGGAGCCTGAGTAATGGAGTGATTAAGGATGGAGACAATTAGTGAAATGAGTTCCCACAGGGGTTGGGTTCAAGTGTAGTGGTGGATAAATTAGTTTGGGGCAATAATGTATATTTGACTGAATGGGGCAAAACTTAATTATTTACCTTTTAGACAGTATCTTGATCTCCATGTTCTTTGGGGAGCTTTTATCTGACCTGTGTACCAAATACAACTCCAATTAGCACCACTTTTATCCTGTCTCAGGGCTGGGATCATGTCTTATTATTTTTGGTGTTTCTCAGCACCTAGCAACAGGCAGTAAGGTCTTTGGGTGCCGAATCAATATTATCTGCCTTGGAATGAAAAATCTGAAGTCAACATTCAAACTTTTTGACCAAAAAGAATCTGTGATAATTCTCCAGAAGTACAGTGTGGGAAAGAATTGGTATAAAGTCCTGGTGGCAGGAGTTTGGGGTGGTGGAGGGTGGAGAGAGAGTACAAGAGTCAGCTGTCTTCATCCTTATACATTCTGTCCCATTTATGCCTTTCACATTCATCCTCTCATATGAACTTCACCTCCCCCGGAAGAAGGAGAGCATCACCTCCCATCATAGAGGAGGGAGCAGAAACCAGAGGAGGGGAACGTCCTCTAGTGGTCCAGTGGCCAAGAATCCACCTCCCAGTGCAGGGGATGTGGGTTCAACACCTCAGGGGAACTAAGATCCCACATGCCTCAGGGCGACTAAGCTCACACACCGCGATGAAGACCTAGCATAGTGCCCCCCTCCCCCCAAAAAAACCAGAAGGAAGTGCCTTGCTGACATCGAGCACAAATAACAGGAGCTGGATTCAACCTCAGTCCGTCGAGGATCACAGTCCGTCTTTCCAGGATCAGGTTGAGCTGAGAGAAAGAGGAAGAGGAGTCTGTGAGGTGCAGGTGGACGCTCCACCTGGACATGTGCGGAAGGTTGGAGGCACGCTCCGACAGGAGACCGGATATTAAAGCATCATATAAAACTTCGGTGATAACATCTGCAATGCTAGCACCAGAGCAGATAGCTCATCCGTCTTAAGAAGCCTCCCTACCTTGTGAATGATATACACATTCTACATTTACACTGAAGACATCTGTATTTTTTTTCAATGTTTGTCTTTAGACCCATCTTAAATGTATTTTCACGTTTAATGTGACAGAGATCTAATTTGATCTTTTTCCGAACGGATAACCAGGTGGCTAAGCACCATTTATTGTTCCAGCACTATCTTTTCTCCCAGTTCCCTATGTCTACACTCTGTTCAGGTCTGTTGATCTGTTTGTCTACTTCTGGGCCAGCACCAGATTTTAATAAGCAAAAGCTTCATCTTCCTACCTGATCAGGTAAGTGCCCCTCCCTTCCTGGCCCTTTATTCTTTTTTTATTTTATTTTTTTTTTCCTTTATTCTTTTTTTAAAAGTACGTTGGTTGTATTGCACATTTACTTTTTCACACACACACTTTAGAATCAGCTTGTCGAAGTTCCATGAAAATCCTGTGGGAATTTTGAGAGGGATTTCACTGAAGGGAGAAATGACATCTTTGGGATACCTGTTCTTCCCATCTGTGAACTAGTATCTGTCTCCATTTAATCAAAGTCTTATTTGTTTGGGTTGATTTTTAATGCCTTTTAATAAAGGTTGGTCGATTTTGTCGTAAAGGTTTTTCACATTTCTTATTAGGTTTATTCCTGAGTACCTTATCAGTTGTGTTCTTTTTATGAGTGTAAAAGGCTTTTCTTTTTTTCTTTTTGCTTTCCAAATTTTAATCAGTTTACTAATCACGATGCTTCATTCACTGACACACTCTCGGAGTAAATGTGCTTTGTCCCTGGGTACACAAATGAGAACACAGCACACATATAAAGTAGAACTAATTGACTGGAAATGAATTAGAATTTTTGAATTAAAATTTAATTATACAAGTAATACATGAATACATTTTCCTTTCAATAAGATTAGAGTATTACAGATAAAGAAGTCTCTACTGAATACACCCCACCCCCAGCCTCCAGCAAGACCCCTCTCGCCCTGCTGAGGTAACTGCTCTTAGGTTTTTTGCTGCTTATCCAAAATGTTTTCCAAAGCCCACTGAAGCATGTCTTCTGTTCTCTTTTGTGTGTTTGTTTACACAGACATGGTGTGTACAAGCTGGAGGTGTTACTCAGCTTAGCACGCTGTGAGACTCCTGGAATAGCTGACACTGGGCCACAGAGCTCCTTGCCACTGGCAGCTGGCGGCCCTAGCCAGTTACACTGTGTTTGATTTCCTATTTCCTATTGATTGACTATTAAAGCGTTTCCAGTGTCATTCCATTAAGACACACCTGTAAGAGCCTCTTAGGATTGCTCATTTTGCACATGTACAAGTATTTCTCTGGGATAGATACTTAGAAATGGAACTGATGGATTGTAGGGAATGCATATCTTAAATTCTAATAGAGATTTCTAAAAATGTTCTCCATTTGCTCCTTTCTCCTGCTCAGAGTGTGTGTGTCCATTTCCCCAGACCATGTCCAGGTTTTCCATTTTTAACCAGTGAAAAATAGTATCTTGCTTTAGTTGGTATTTTTCTTAATTACCTACGAGGCTGAAGTCTTCATGTGTTTACTGTCCATTTTTTGTCTTTTTGCTATTGATGTTTAAGAATTCGTTATGTATTTGAATATTAATACTTTGTCATGTATATTGCAGATGTTTTCTACATTGCGATGTGTGTCATTTAATTGCATAGTACCTTTTTGTCTTCGAGAAATTTAAATTTTGATACAATCAAATTTGTCAATCTTAATGTTATGCCATTTTTGCAGTCTTATTGAAGAAAGCCTTTCCTATGTCAAGGTCATAAATATTTCCTGTATTTCCTTCTCAAAAATTTATAGTTTCTACATACATACATATTTAAGCTCTTATACTATATCTAAAAAATAAATTCCTTATGCACAAATCTTAGGGTCTAACTTTAATCCCTTCCCATCCCCCCTAAATGGATAGGTAATCGTCCCAACACCATTTATGGAGTAATGTATCATTTCTCCACTGATTTAAAATTGCTGCCTCTGCCTGATACTAAACTCCAGTGGGGGTCTATGTGAGATCTCTTTCTTGTCCACTGATCCATTTGTCTACTCCTGAGCTTGATAATATGCTTTGCTAAGTGACGGGACAAATCCCACCCTCTTTGTTGTTTTTGTAAAATTGCCTTGGTCATCCTTGCATATTTGGCCTACCACATGAATTTTTAAATAGCCTGTCAAGTTTCAGGAACAATTTTGCTAGTATATTGGGATCACATTGAGTTTTGGATATCTTTGAAGAAAATTGACACCTTTTTCATATTTGAATCTTTCTCCCACTGCTGATTGCTCTGTCTCTCAGTTCTGGTCATCTTTTATGTCTTTCAGGGAAGTTTTATTTATTTATTGTAACTGGAGGCTTTCTCTAGTTAAAATCTTGCATATTTCTTGATAAATTTCTTCCTAGGTTTATTACAGGTTTTGTTGGCAACTGTGAATAGGATCTCCTCTCCCCTTGTTTGTTTGGCCCTTGTTTTTTCATATTTAATTTCAACCTGTTTACTAATCAGTGGGCTTGACTTGCAGGCACACATGCAAAGTAACATTCTTCCTCCTTGGGCACAAACATGCAAGCACAACCACACTTGCAGAGCCGGCATAATTGGCTGAAATAAATTAAATCTCTCCAGATTAGACTTTAATTAAAGAAGTAAAGCATGAATACATTTCCCATTTAAAAGTAGAACAATATGAATGTAATTAACGTTTCCTTTGGTCACCTGAGATCCTGGTCCCTTCCCCCTCCACAGAGGTGACCACTGTTCAGAGTTTTATGTTTTGCCTTCCATAGTAAATATATAGATAGTATTGATGGAGGTATTTTCAATAAATTATACCGAGTCATAGGTCTTATACTGTATCCTGCATTTTTCCTTTAATCTTATATTTGGGGGGAGTTCCCCAGGTTAGTGATATAGCAGCTCCTGTTCCTGCTTTTTAACAGCTGTCTGCTTAGTATAGTACTCATGCTCACAACTGTACTGTTTCCCCTTCTCTGACATCCATAGACCGGGGGGTTCCTCCTCTCTGCCCACTATAATGACGAATACTGCCAGGAACACCTTGGCACCTGCCAGCTCCTGAAATGTTTCTCTAGGGTAGTACCTGAGAGTAGAACTCTAGCCTCTATGGTGGCCACTGTTTCAGTTTTCATAGACACAGCCCAGGTCAGCTTTGAAAGCTGCTGTGCCAATTTAAGATCCTTCCACAAGTAAATGTCAATCTCCCTTGTTTCAGACCATTGACAGCTTGTAAAGCTTATGGATCTGATGGATGATAAAAAGTGGTTTCTTCTTGGTTTCATTTGTGTTTTCCTGGCCACACCATGGCCTCCTCCCAGGTCTCCTGGCCATTCTTATTTCCTCCCATTGGGGTCATCTGTGCATCTCCTCTGTCCATCTTTCTTCTGTGTTGTTCATTTCTTCCTGACTTAAAGGATCTCTTAATTTTGTATATTAGTTCCTTGTTTACTCTATGCGTTGCACATAATTCTCTACCATTGTGACCCTTGTCATTTTAACTATATTGTATCTTTCATCATAGAACTTTTCATTTCTATGTCAAATTTAGAATCTCATCTTGCCTTAAGAAGGCCCTCTCTATACTAAGATCACAACCATTTTCCTGTGTTTTTCCTAAAGCTTTTGTAATTTTCCTTCTTGTATATATGTTTTATTACTTTCACATTTAAGTCTTTATTGAATATGAAGCTAATTTTAAGTGTGATATCAGTGCTTAATTTTTTAAAATGTCAAAATTGATAACCAATTTTTTCAATACCATTTATTGGATAACATGTCATTTCTTCAGTAATTTAAAATTGCTGCCTCTACCTGACACTAAATTCCATTGCGGCTTTATGTCAGAGCTCTTTCAGGTCCACTGATCCATTTGTCTACTCCTGAGCTTGATAAAATGCTGTGCTAAGTGACGGGACAAATCCCACCCTCTTTGTTGTTTTTGTAAAATGGCCTTGGTCATCCTTGCATATTTGGCCCACCACATAAATTTTTAAATAGCCTGTCAAGTTTCAGGAACAATTTTGCTAGTTTTTTAAATTGGGATCACATTGAGTTTTGGATAAGTTTGAAGAAAATCGACACCTTTATCATATTTGAGCCTTCCCCTCGATGCTCACTGCTGTATCTCTCAATTCCAGTCCTCATCTATGTCTTTCAGGCAAGTTTTATGGCTTTCTCTAGTTAAAGACCTACGTATCTCTTGATAAATTTATTCCTGGGTTTATTACAGACTTTGTTGTCAACTGTGAATAGGACTTCCTGTTCTCTTGTTTGTTTGGCCCTTGTTTTTCCATATTTCATTTCAGCCTGTTTACTAATCAGTGGGCTTGACTTGCAGACACGCATGCAAAGTGAATGTTCTTCCTCCTGGGCACAAACCTTTGAGCACAACCAAACACACAGAGCTGGCATAATTGGCTGAAAACAAATTAAAATCTTTTCTGATTATACTTTAATTAAAGAAGTGAAGCATGAATACATTTTCCTTTTAAAAGTAGAACAATATGAATGTAACTAAAATTTCCTTCGGCCATCCTCCAAGTCCTGGTTCCCCTGCCTTCCTCACAGTTTTATGTATCTCCTTCCATATAAATGTAGAGTATTGATGGAGGTATTTTGAATGAGTCATCCCACTTTATAGAGATTTTACTGTAAGCTGCATTTTCCCTCCACCATATATTTCTAGGATATACTCATATTGATACAAATAGCCCTTGCCAGTTCCTTTTAGTAGCTATGTTATATTCATTCCCATGAATGGGCCACGTCTTTCCTTCCTTAAGATGTGTGTACATCTAGTTCTATCTTTTCTTTCCTCCTTCATAAGCAATGCCACTGAAAACAGCCTCACACTTGCCTCTTCTGTAATGTTTCTCTAGGGTAGTGGTTGAGAAGTGGCATTTTGCTTCTCAAGGTTCCCACGTTTTTAGTTTCAGATATTACCAAAGTGTCCTCCATAATCTCTGTACCATTTACACTTCTGGCCAGAGGGTATGAGAGGATTCCAATCCCCACACCATAAGTAGTTGTTTTAAATATTTGCCAATTTGATGGGTGAAATTGAATTGTTTTTTAAAGTTTATACATACTTGTTTGCTAGTGAGATTTTCAGATGTGTATTAGACATTTGTATTTTCTATTTTCTGAATAATCTATTTTTGCTCATTAAAAAAATTAGGTTGTTTGTCTTTATCTTACTGATTTTATGAGTCTCATGATATAATCTGTTAATCTTTTGTGTGTATGTGTATGTGTGTGGGCAGTTATTTACTTCCAGCTTGTCTGTTGCCTTCAGATTTTTTTAGGAACTTTTGTTAGAAGTTATCAATTTTGACATAACCAAATTTATTATTTTTTTTCCTTTATTCCTTTTATTTGTAGGTCGTGTTTAGGCCTTTTTTACTCCTAAGGTTTAAATATATTCTGCATTCCCTTCTAGTAATTTTGTTTTTCTGTGGGTCTTTAGTGCAGCTGGAATGTATGTTTATGATTGAAATGAGATATGATCTAACCTTTCTCCAAATGTACAGCTGATTATTACAACATGATGGATTGACTAGTTCATTCTCTCCACTGAGCTGAGATGAAGCTCCCTCACACACTGAATCGCCATGTCTAGGTAGGTCTGAGGCCCTTGTTCTGTTTCACCTGGCTGTGTATTTCTGTCTGCTTCACACTCTTTCACCATAGCTTTAGACCACCTTTTGGTACCTGTTAAGTGAAATGCTTCATTTCAGTGTGCTTCCTTTTCAATTATCTCTGCTAACTATTAACGCCTCTTCATGAATTTGAAAACCTGCTTGCAAGTTCTGTGAATTTAAAGATTAATTTGGGGGAAATCGACATTAATACAATACTAAGGCTTTCAATCCATGAACACAGGAGATCCCTACACTTATTCTGATCATCTTATCTCCCCTTCAGTCCCATTTTATGGTTTTCTTCATAAAGAACCTACCCATTTCCTAATGTGTTTATTCCTATACTTTTTTATTATTGTTGTCAATGAGTTCTCTCTACTTCCTCCGCTTTGTTTTTTCTCTTGCTTGCTACATTTTTTTAAATCTACTAATCACTGTATTTCATTCATAGACACACACAAAGTGAACGTCCTTCCTCCCTGGACACAAACATGCAAGCACTGCCAAACATGCAGAGCTGACATAATTGGCTGGAAATGAATGGGAATTTTTCCAAATTAAAGTTTAATGACACAAGCGCAACATGAATACATTCTCCTTTTTAAGAAATAGAACATTGCCAATGAAGCTCAAGTCCCTTTTGGCCACCCACTGCCATCCCATTTCCTTCTTCTTCCCCCGAGGCTGCCACTGTGATGGGCTCAGTGTTCACTTTCTAAAAACTCGTAAGTACATAGTAGGTCCCCGTGGGGATTGATGGTATCGTTGACTCAAATGATGAGAAGTTTATCTTTTCCTTTTCACTTTTCATTGAGAGTCAGTTTTTGTATTGACCTGGATTTTATTGATGTTATAGTTACTGAATGGAATGTCAATATCATCCATCATAACGTTAAAGTGAAGATACGGAAGCTGGGAGACAGCAGTGGAGGGAAGCGGGTCAGAGGACTGACAGGGGTGCAGGGGGAGGCACAGGAGCATCTGTGGACACACAGTGGAGTCAGTCAGGAGTGGAGAGGAAGTAGATTTCTTAAAATGAGACCATAATTCAGAAAGATACGTGCACCGCAGTGTTCACTGCAGCACTGTTTACAATAGCCAGGACGTGGAGGCAACCTAAATGTCCATCAACAGAAGAATGGATAAACAATGGATATTACTTAGCCACAAAAAGCAATGAAATTGGATCATTTGTAGAGACATGGATGGACCTAGAGTCCATCATAGAGTGGAGTAAGTCAGAAAGAGAAAAACAAATATCATATTTGATTTTGTTCAGTCTCTAAGTCGTGTCTGACTCTTTGCAACCCCACAGACTAGCACGCCAGACTTCCCTGTCCTTCACTCTCCCTTGGAATTTGCCCAAACTCATGTCCATCGAGTCAGTATATTAACACATAAATGTAGAATCTAGAAAATGGTACTGATGGGCCTATTTGCAGGGCAGAAAGAGAAACGCAGATGGAGAGAACGGACGTGGGCTCGGGTGGGGAAGGGGAGGGCGGAGTGGGCTGGGAGGTTAGGATTGACATGGCTGATGTACAGTGACCACCGTGTGTATAACAGGTAGCTAGTGGAAACTGCCGTAGAGCACAGGGAGCTCAGCTCGGGGCTCTGTGGAGACCCAGATGAGTGGGATGGGATGCGTACATACAACTGATTCACTTCATTGTACAGCAGAAACTGCACAACATTGTAAAGCAGTTATCCTCCAAAAAAAATAAAAAGATAACCAGCAGAGCTATTTGACAGCTTTGGTGGGAGAATCAAGGAGGGAGGGGAGCAGCTTCCAAGTGACCCAAAGCCTCATCTGCCACATGGGACATTAGTGGGTCTTATGAACTAGAAATCGGGTGTCGTAAATGCTGGTCCGAGAACTCTCATGACCTAATTTTGACTAGGGTCTTGTTCAGGGACATTATGAGGCAGCTTTAAGGAAGCACTTTCCTCCCTGATTAAAGAGATGCATCTGGAAGGCTTTATTGGCCCTGCCCCTTCCTTTCCGCTTAGGTGCTGTTGGGTGAAAACATGATGCTTGGAGCTCTGACAGCCATCTTGTGACCAGGAGGGGAAGGCCAGGAGATGCAACTCTGTGCTGACTCCAGCTTGAGCACCTGGCACCACTGACTTCTGGACTTTCTTTGAAATAAATAAAATGTTCTTACTGTTTAAGTCACTCTTGGGTGTTTTGTTAGCTGGTGAAAGCAGCCTTCCTAATACGAGGGATCTAAGAGCTTCTTAGAGCTGGGAGGTGACCCCAAGGAGCAGATCACATATTCTGAGGTGAGAGTTTGGGGATGGGGAGAAGGCTGCTCTTCTATCTTCTTGTTAATATGTGGACAGTGTTTGCCTCTGGGTACTTTGGGTACTTAGCACTTTTCTAAGATGTCCACAAATTACTTTTGCAATTACAGAAATGAAAAGACCCAAATTCTTAGGAGATGACACTGAGAGAGATAAATTTTAATACAGGAAAAGGAAGGGCCCAGAGCTTAAAAGAAACATCCTGGGTAAAATCCTAGATAAAGAGTTGGCTTCAAAAGATTTGAGAGCTGCAAGATTAGGGGAGGGCAGTGGAGCAGGCAAAGTGGGCATGGGTCTCATCGCTTACCGGGCCCCTGTATGGCCAGCAGCCTCCGTGGGACACACCAAGGACAGAAATGAGTCCAGCATGGGTGGGGCACGCAGGTTTGGGGCGTGAATGCAACTGGAGGGAGAGCAGTGACTCATGTGTCAGGCTGAGGAGTTTGGGCTTTTATCCAAAGACTGCCACTGCTGTCCAGGTGAGAAGAGATGCAGGGCTGAGCCGAACCACAGGGCAGGTGGGGAAGAGGTGGATTCAAGACACAGAGGTAGAGGGGCTTCTCTGGTGGCCCGGTGGTAAAGAACCTGCCTTCCAATGTAAGAGACACCGGTTCTGTTCCTGGTCCAGGAAGATCCTGCATGCTGCAGAGCAGCTAAGCCTCCAAGCCACAGCCACTGAAGCCTGTGCATCTAGAGCCCGTGCTCTGCAACAAGAGAAGCCACCGCAATGAGAAGCCCACTCACTGCAGAGAGTAGTCCCCACTCTGAGCAACTAGAGAAAGCCCTCAGCGACAAAGACCCAGTGCAGCCAAAAATATATATTTTTTAGAAGTGAGATGGTTAAAAGAGCAACATTAGAGGTAGAGATAGGAAGCTTGAGTCTGACAAAGCACAAGAGATGAGAAAGAATGAAAAGTTGAAGATGGCCCCAGTTTGCTGGCCCAGAAACTGCCACAAACAGAGCCTTGCCAAAATACAGCTTCTTTTATTTCTCCATGATCAAGGTCACTCTTACCTGCACCCCTACCCCTTTCTGTTCAGAAGCACAAAATCTTTTCAGTTCAAGGTAAATGCAGTTGCATCTGGATGTTTCCTAAGTCTCTCTTAAGTAGATTCTTGGTCTGCTTCCATCTTCTCTGCTTTCCACTGCTCCTTCCCTTCTCCTGAGGGTGCATCATGTTCTGGGATCTCCTGTTTTGACCTGGTCCCAGGGCATGCATCTGATCCTAGATCACAGGCTCTATCAGCTGCCATCCTCTGAACCAGCACGTCACCCCTGAATCCTTGTCCTGACCACAAAACATTTTTAAGTCCACCAGCTGTACTCACTGGCTATACTATGCCCTCATCACCCCTACCTTGCCACAAGGACTCACAGGACCATGGAGGACATCCCAGGCCCATCTGTCAAACACCATCTCCCATCAGGGCTCTCAAGCTCTCCAGCCCTTGCTGGGATGTGTTGGTTTCCTGGGAAATACCATGAGAAACCAGGCAATATTCCCTCCTACTCTGGGATACTCCCAAATTTCTTTCAGGAGATGTAGCATCTACTGTTCGTTCTGTCTCCATGTGATTCCCCTCCTTCTGCTAGATGGTCAGAATTTTATTCCTTCCAGGCAGAAGGACAGCTTCTGCATTATCCCTGTTTCATGTTCATGGCATCAGTTTCCAGTTCTGAGTCCCCTGAGTTCTTTTCTGTTTACAAACCATTGACCACAACCAAACACCCTATCTCTGTTGTAGGTTTCAAGAGACTACTTGAAACCATTGACTTTCTTTCTCATTGCCTTCATGCTGTCACAACCCAAATCTTCCCCCAAAGCTGCGACTGAATGCAGAGAGGGTGACCACGGAAGCTAGTTTCCAACATGGCTGCCAACAATTCCTGCCTCCTCGTATGCACATACTACTCACATCAAGAAGTAGGGTCTACTTTCTCTCCCTGTGAATCTGGGCTGCTCTTAGTGTTTACTTGGCCAACAGAACATTAGGCCGATGGCAGAAAAGACATTCTGGGACTTGTGAAACTAGGTCATTAGGAGCCTTGTAACTTCTGCACAGGCTTCTTGAAACACTTGGTCTCAGGACATTCCCTCTTGCAACCCAGCTGCCATGTTGTGAAAAGTCCAACCCATATGAATCCACATGTGAGCACTCTGATCCACAACCTTGGTTGCCAGCTTTGTGAATCTTGCTCAGTAAGCCCTGTTGAGCCTTTGATGACTTGAGCTCCAACTGCCTTCTGCCTGCAACTGCATAAGTGACTTTAAGCAAGAACCACCCAGCTGAGCCCTATCAATCCCCAGAACCATGAGAAATAATAAATCATGCCTTTAAGTAGGTAAAGTTTGGGCCTGTTTGTTATGCATCAAAAGAGTGACAGGTAAGGAAGTATGTGGGGGAACACATTGAGTAACGTATAGAATAGTGTCCAGCAACACATCGTGTAAGTGGACCATTATAATACAGCATGGTAAGTGCAATCATGGAACACAGATGTGTACAGAACTTTCCAGAGCAAGTGACCACTGGCCTGATTTCTTAAAGATAAGTAGGAATGAGCAAGCTACAAGGGATCGGAAGGACATTCCAAGCAAAGGAAGCAGCAAAGCAAAGCCCCAGGAGTGAGGAGTAACTAGAGTGAGCTTGAGGGCATTTGGTGTTCCTGGAATACGAGAGAAGAAAGTGAGAATGTGATAAGTGGACTGAAGATGTGAACAGAAATCAGACCCCTCAGGGCCGCGGATGCCCTCCATATCAAGGAGTTTGGACACCATCCTGCAGCCAGTGGGTGCTGTTTTCACATTGGTGATATGTTCAGATTTGTGGCATGGGAAAATCACTGTGGAAGCCCTGTGAAGGCTAGATTTGGAAAAGTGACAGTCTCCAGCTAAGGAGATCAGTTCATAGATTCTGGTCATGGTCCAGGCAAGGTAGGATGAGACCTGACCTGGAGCAAGGGCAAGAAGGATGGACAGAACCTGGAAACTTTTAGAAAAGAAATGCACAGTGATTGTTAGCTGTCAGGATGAAAGTGAGGGTAGAGCTAAGGGGGATGCCCATGTGTCTTGGGTGGGACCCTCCGTGGATGGTGGCGGGCAGGGATACTTGGGAGGGGAAACAATACGGGGGCCAGTTTGAGGGGTATAACAATGGGCTTAGTCTCAGGTAGAGCTGTTTGGGGCTGGAGGCTGCAGCCTGGTGCGGCCCAACTGGATCCTAGACCAGGAAGAATTTTGACTGGAGGGGTCGACCCTGGGACAGAGGTTAACGGATAATTCTTACCTAAGAATGAGTAAGGTCCCCAGAAAGAGAGTGGAGGGAGAGGACCCAGGGTGAGTTACTGTGACATTTGAGGGGCTGACTGAAGGTAGGTGGTCGACAAAGGAGAGGGAGAAGGAAAGACTTGAGGGATGAGACAAACAACTAGGAGAGGGGGGTTGCCAAGGCAACCGAGGTAGTGAAGAGTTTCAAGGAGAAAGTAATCAACTCTGATATGGCCCAAATCTCAGAAAAATGAGAGGCCAAGTCCTTTGAATTTAGCAATCAGGGGGCTATTATGAACCTTAGCAAGTACTGTTTCAGGGAGTGAAGGGGCAAAAACTAGTTTATAGGGGGCGCTGGAGTGACTGGGTGAGGAGATACAGACTTCTCCCACATAAGGGTTAGGAGACTAGGGAAGGAGCTGGGAGGCAACAAGAAAAATGCGAGTGATCAATGGAGGATTTTTTTTAAATGAGAGGTCCTAGAATTTCCTCCTCTTGAAAGAAGGGGCACCTGCAGAGAGGGAGGGGATGAAAAGAGAATGATTTGTGAACTGGGATCCATCTTCTGAACCTGGCTGAAAGGAAAAAAGTGGGTATGACTGGAGATGTCTCAGGGGAGGAGAACGGACCATGGAGAAGTCTCCCTGTGATGCCCTCTCCGATCCTGAAAACCTGGAGGCCAGGTTGTCTGATTCTGCAGGGTGGTGAAGACTGACAAGAAAGGGGAAATAGCTGGAGGGTCATTGGGTGACTGTTCTGGACATTGTTCACTGGTCCCTCCAGAGCCATTCTCTATCTTTCTGCATCCTGTCCCATGCCCTAGATGGCCAACATGTACCACCACCCATGCTCCCTGCCCTCTGGCTTCTAGTTGAGTTTAACCAATGGAAGAACCAGTGGGAGAGTCGAGGGGAAAGGGGAATGAGTCTCCCCTGATCACCTGCCTGTGGGCTGTGGGTTTGCAGTGACCACCAATCCTTACTCATGGCCACAGGTGGGGTCCCTTTCTTAAAGCCACAGCTTTCTCTCCAGGTTCTGAAAACCCACAGCCTCCTCTCATCTCTTTAGGCCTAGAGGGCTTCCCTGGTGGCTCAGATGGTAAAGAATCCTGACTGCAATGCAGGAGACCCAGGTTCAATCCTTGGTTTGGGAAGATCCCCTGGAGGAGGAAATGGCAACCCACTCCAGTATTCTTGTCTGGAGAATCCCATGGGCAGAGGAGCCTAGGGGCTACAGTCCCTGGGGCTACAAAGAGCTGGACACAACTAAGTGACTAACAAGAGGTACTGATGGTTTCCAACCGTTGTTCGTCCCTGGGTCCTTTGTCATTGCTGGAACCTTTATCCCTGCCACACCCTGGGAGTCATCCTTTCATTAAAGTAAATTCTGTCAAATTATTTTGGTTGCACCACCTTCTAGGATCCTGACTATCCATGAACTTGGTTCATCTAAACAGTGGGACAGTTGTGTCTGAAGGTACACAACACTGAGCAAAGACAGGCCTCATCTTTCCCCACCTAGAACTGCCACTCCAGCAAGGGAGCCAGATATTAATCAAGACAATAAAGAAATCCCTAATTTTAAACTCTGGTAGTGCCATGGAGACATCTTCCTAGGTCAGAGAAGTAACATTTGATCAGGGGAGTGGACATTAACTAGAAATGAGAAGAGCTCTGCACATAAGGATATGCCATTTGCAGAACTCTGTGCTGAGTGTATGATATATTCCAGAAACCAGAAGGCCATCATGGCTACAGCACTTAACAGTAAGAATGATTTTGACACAAGTGACTGAAAACCCAATTCAAAAATTGTTAAACAGAGATTTGTTACCATGCATAACAAGGAGTTGCAAGGGAGGAGCTCTAATGTCATCACGGACCCAGTTTTTGTACATCTTTCAGTTCGCCCAGCCCCTGAGTATGGGCTCCTGTCCCCATGGTCACAATATGGCTGCAACCACTCCAGGTATTATATCCACAGTACTAACATCCAGAGATGGATGGGAAAAAGTGGTTCTTCCTTATACTTCTTTTTGAGGACTAAGAAACCCTTCCCAGAAGACTCTACCACCAAAAACTCTCATTGATCAGATTTGCACCAAATACCTACCCAGAGGCCAGTCACTGATGAGACAAATAGTCCTGCCCTTTGTGACTGTCAGTGATCAGTCTGTGTCATGAGGAGTGGTTTATGTTAGCAACAAGCAAAGAGAAATGACTGTCAGGTGGGAATCATGTCAAAGACCAGGGAACCATGATATATGATGAGACTGGAGAAATCAAAGTCCATCTTGCTTTGAAATCGTTCAAACCATTGAACAGGATGTGGGCATGAAAAAGATATGTATTCTTTTTTTTTTTTTTAACTTTTTTTTTGGCTGCACTGGGTCTTTGTTGCCACACACAAACTCTCTCTAGTTGCAGCAAGCAGAGGCCACTCCCCAGGTTTGGTGCACCAGCCTTCCTTGTTTCGGACCATGGGCTCTAGGTGTGTGGGCTCCAGCAGTTGTGGCTCCTGGGCTCTACAGCACTGACTCAGTACTTGTGGCTCACAGGGCTACTTGCTCCTTGGCATGTGAGATCTTCCAGAACCAAGGATCGAACCTGTGTCCCCAACACTGGCAGGTGAATTCCCAACCACTAGACCACCAGGGAAGCCCAAGATGTGTACTCTTAAATGACCACTCTGGCTGCTCTGTGAAGATTGGATCATTGGAAGCAAGGGTGGATTTGAGGAGACAAATTAACAGATAACTGCACTGGACCAAGCAAGAGATGATGGCGTGGACCAAGCTAGTGGTGATGATGGAAAGGGTTAGGAGGTAAGATCCACAGCCTCGTGATGGTATGTTGCAGGTGAGGTCAAAGGAGATTCTAGGTGACTGCTAAGTGTCTCCTACATAGCAGGGGCATCATTCTCCAGAATAGGAAACCCCAGATGAGGATGGCTGGCGGGAAGAAGGATTAGGAATTTGAATGAAAAAAAAGGATAATCAAGTGATTAAAAACAGATCAGGAGGACTTCCCTGGTGGTCTGGTGGCTAAGACTCCATGCTTCCAATGCAGAGGGGCTGGATTCTATCCCTGGTCAGGGGATTAGATCCCACATGGCCCAACTAAGAGTTTGCAAGCTGTAACTGAACATCCTGCGCGCTGCAAAGATCCCGAATGCTGTAGCTAAGACAGCCAAATAAATTTTTTTTAAAAGACCAAGAGTTTCGTTTTGGTCACAGAGTTGAGGTGTCTGAGTTGTTGGTAGATGACTGGCTCTCAGGTTCTGGAGCTCTGGACTGCACGTGGGAGGGTGGTAGTTAAAGAGAAGGATGAATGTGTTGGTCTAGAGCTCAGAGGAGGCTTGGACTGGACAGTCAGTTTGGAGAATTAGCTCCCAGTGGGTCTGCAAAGCATTAAAGATGTATGAGATTGAGAGGAAAGGTACTCAGTGAAAGAGCACACAGAGCCCTGGATGACACTGACACTGGATGGGACCAGTGTAGACACGAAAGTAGAGTTCGAGAAAGAGAAGATAAGGAAAGATGGGCCTCGAAAGCCCCTGAAGAGGAGTTTCCAGGATGGAGTGGCCACTGATGGGCCAGAGGCACAGACACTGGGGGAGATGAGGTCATGCCCTGGACCTGGACTGTGGGGACCCCTGCCACTGCAACTTTGGGGAAGGGAGCAAAGCCCAACTGCATGGAGGATGAACTAGAGGCTGACTGAGAAAGCAGGAGGGAAAAGTGGGGTTTGGGGGGGACAGAAGTTTCTAGAAGGTGCTATTTCTTTCAGACTGACATTTGGAGAGAGGATGGCTGTGTGAGCCCGAGTTTGAAAAGCAGGGACAGGTAAAAGAGATGGTGGGATTAAGTGTATAGGTGAAGGGATTAGTTGTGTTTGCAGAAAGGGGCAAATTAAATCATGTATGTATTACCAAGGAACCTGATCTCCATGTTTTTCTGGAGGCTTTTTCTCTGCCCTCTGCATAGTGACTGCATCTCTAATTAGCAGTGGTTTCATCCTGCCTCATGTCTGGGGCCATGTCTTTATTCGTTTTTTCTTTTTTCTTTTTTTTTTGTAACTCTCGGTACCTAGCAACAGGCAGCGAGCTCTAGGTAGAGACAGGATAATTATTTTCTGCTTGAAATTGAATGTCTGAAATGGAGGTTCAGAATTTTTTTCTTTTTACCAAAAAGACATTATAAGAACTTCTAAGGGAGTGAGATTAGAGGCAAAAGGAAGCTCTGAGGGTTGGTGGGGATGGAAGGGTTGGGGGCTGGGACCTGGGAGATGTGCTCAGAGGATGTACTCAGGAGGAAGGACTGGGACTTCTCCTGCCAACATGGACCAGCTCTTCATAGGTGATGGTGCTGCCCACTGGCTGGGCATCATCCCCACCTGTTCTTTTCAACAATTCCCATTGGCCCATTCAGCTTTTCAACCCTTCCCTCACTCAGGCTTGTGGCTGCTTCTGATCCAGCTGACATTTCTTCCTAAAAACACCTTTCCTTGGCCTCCGTGACACCAAGACCTCCCAGTTAGCCTCCCCACTAGGGACTTCCCTGGCAGTCCACTGGTTAAGACTCAGCCTTCCATTACAGGGGTATGGGTTCGATCCCTGGTCACAGAACTAAGGTCCTACATGCTGTGGGGTGCAGCCAAAAATTAAAAAAAAAAAAAAACCTCCCCCCTCACTGTCTTCTCCATCCACCATCTAAGTGGTGATTTCCCTCAAGACTCATGGATGGGCTCTTCCATCTTCCTTTATGTTCTCATCCTGGGTAGAACTCATGACTCCAATTGCAGGCCCCTGGCCCTGCCCTCTCAAGACTGGCCTGCCCAAGCTACCCAGCTGACAGCTCTACACTGATGTTCTTCAACTTACCAAAGCCAATCACAATGCTAACTTCTTCTCCCCAAACTTGCCTTGCCCTGGACTTCCCTGGTGGCTCAGACGGTAAAGCGTCTGCCTACAATGAGGGAGACCTGGGTTCAATCCCTGGGTCGGGAAGATCTCCTGGAGAAGGAAATGGCAACCCACTCCAGTACCCTTGCCTGGAAAATCCCATGGACAGAGGAGCCTGGTAGGCTACAGTCCATGGGATCGCAAAGAGTCGGACATGACTGAGCAACTTCACTTTCACTTCTCTGCAAAAGGCCCAGCCTTCAATCTGGTTTCCCAAACCCAGCCCTTTGAGTCAGCCTGGAGTCTACCCTGCCCTCCCCGCCTCCCATCGAGTCCCAGGAAATCCTGCCATTTCCGTCTCCAGAATCCTCCCCGGTCTGACCCTTCCCCCCCCCCACCACCTGCTTCACCCCCCACCCCCCATCTCCTTGCCACAAGGGCCTCACAGCCTTCCTTCCTCCTCCTCACCTCTCTCCTTATCACACAGCAGTAAAAGCAGATCCTTAATACGTAAATAAGATCCTATCATTTTTCTCCCTAACACCATCCCTCAGTGACTTCCCATCCCCCTTAGAACAGAATCTGGGCTCTGTCTCTCAAAGCTGACAGGGCTCACCACATCTGCCCATTCATCTCCTCAATCCCCTTGGATGTTCAACTCATGGTCCTCAGCCTGCGGCGAATTCCTCCAGTTCCTCTCTTACAGCCTTTGCTCGCTTAGTCCCTCATCCCAGGAAAGCTCTCCCCACACCTCCTCCTCTCAAATGTCCAGAGCAGGGTCCCTGCCCCCTTCTTTCCTCAACATTCCATTCACTTCCCTCATGGCCCTTCTAGTCATTTCTTTGGCAGTTGCCTTTTCCCTCTGTTTTGAAGAGTGTTAGTCTCTCAGTCATGTCTGACTCTCTGTGACCCCATAGACTGTAGCCTGCCAGACTCCTCTGTCTGTGGAATTCTCCAGGCAAGAATACTGGAGTGGGTTGCCATTCCCTTCTCCAAGGGATCTTCCCAACCAGGGATTGAACCCAGGTCTCCTGCATTGCAGGCAGATTCTTTACCGTCTGAATCATGAAGCTCCACTGAAAGAGCCCTAATTCTTACTTTTTCTCCTAAAAGCTTCCTGAAGGCCATTTCTTCAGATCATTCCTTCCTTGCCCACTCTGGAATTCCTGCTCCTCACACACAGTTGTTGATTGGAGAATGAAGTTGTGTTGATGCTCTCTACTCATTTTGTTACAATAACCCCATTTTACAGAAAAGGGAACTGAGAAGTCCAGAGACACAGTGCCTGGCTGACTGGGGCAGCGCTAACTCCAGATCTCCTGATACTGCCTCCAGATTTCAGGGTTGTACCCACCCCTGGGCTGCCCCTATGGAGGCCAGCGTTGCAATTTTATTTCCATAGCGAAGAAATAGCTCGAAAAATGTATACATGTGTGGACAAATGGTGTTGTGGGAAACCCAAGATGAGACAGAAAGTTGGACATGGAAGTTGGATGCTTGGGCAACCGATCTGATAAGAAATAGAGATTTAATGTTTGTTCATAACAAGTCGGTGGACCTCTTGTACAGTACCAAAGAGAAAGAAACAGAAAAGTCAGTCTTCTAAAAAATGATATGGTGATTAGCTCTGCTAACCCTAGTGCACCTCATTGGGTACACACTGGGTAACCCAAGTACCTCATTGGGACCACATTGGATAACCCAAGTACCTCATTGGGACAGGTGGCTCTTTCTGGAAATTGTCTTTATGAGGACAGAATTGTATTTCTTCAATTTAGTATGGCTACTCCAGGTAAGTGGGTGAACTCAGTGTTCTGGGCTATGCAGTGCAGAATCTAGTTATGGAGTTTAACTACTTGCTTGTAACTTAGTCAGAAAAAAAAAAAAAAAAAAAAACCACTCTATAATTTCAATGTCTGCCACAGAAACTAGAGGTTTTTATCTTTTTGTTCTGTCTCCGACACTGTTCACATGTACAATACACTCCCATCAGTAAGTTCTAGACGAAGAAGAATAAAAAAAAAGAAATAGAGGTTTCAAGAGTTCTAACCCTAACAGATATTGCAGTATAACATAAAATGAAATAATTTTTTTTCAAACATAGGAAGACATCTCAATAGAACAGAACAGAAAACCCAAATGAAGATCCACAGATTATCACTGTAGTTTCTGAGAAGAACAGAAACATTACGAATGAATAGAGAATGGAAGGATTGTTCACTAAGAGGGGATGGCAAGTGATATTTATTTGGGAAACCAAAAGCAATTTTTACCTCCCCCTCCCTTTATCTTAATGATCAAAATCAATCCCAGGTGATTTATTTAAAGAGTTCAATGCAAAAAAGAAAAGAAAAGAAAAATACTACTAACTAGAAAAAGAAGTAGAAATGATTCATTATATCAACTGTGATTGAGGAAGGCCATTGTAGACTTCACAGCCATGGAGAGAATTATAATGGAAAATACAAATATAATTGATACAGGACAAGTTAGGTTCTGAGTGCTGAAAGTTCTCATAAATAAAACATTCACAGAGCAGTAAGAATTTTCATAATGAAATGTTGGGGCAATAAAAGACAGTAAGAGTCCATTTATGAAAGATGAAGTTCAAAAGGCCATCTCCGTTGAAAATGTTGAAGTTAGTTACAATAAAATAAATGTAAATTAGGATGGAGAGTTACCACTTTGGGCCCATCGAAGGAGCACTACAAAATGAGAGGCTGGCGGTGCTGGCTCCGTCCTGGTGGCGTGGGACCTCTTGTTCACAGCTGGCAGGACTGTGAAGTGGCAAAACCTTTCTAGAAGGCAATTTGCTTAAGATGTGTGAAGAGCCTCCAAAGCTTCATACTGTTTGGTTCAGGAATTCCATTTGCAGGAAGTTCATCCCAAGAAAACGATCTAAAAGAAGGAAAGATGGATACAGAAAGATGTGCCCTGTGGCTTTATTTATAAAAGGGAAAGGGAAGAAAAACAATAAAGCTATCAAAATCTCCCACCCCAGGGGAATGGTTAACCAAATTATGTTTCATTCATTAGGTAGATTATTAGGCAGCCATTAAACATAATAATTACAAAGAATGTTGACTAACACAGAGAAATGCTTAGCATATAATCGGTGTAAGAGGATGGTGCAAATTACATATATAATAAAGCTATTTATTGAAAACAAATGCATAAAAAAGACTAAGAAAAGATGTGCTTTTCAGATGCATTTTCCCAGAACACATCTGTGGGTGCTGAGGTTCAAGATGTTTCTGTTCTCCATGCGTTAGTCACGTGCACATTTTCTGCAATGACCAGGTAGCACTGTTTTTATGATAACAGATTTCAAAAATACAAACGAGAACAAGAATAGTGTGATGAACACAGTATGCAATGTATTCACCCTCTAAGATCTTTATATTACTTTTATAATAGGAACCCCCCCCCCCAAAAAAAAAGAAAACAGACATCACATAAAAGTTCAGGTCTTAAGAGAATGGTACCTGCATCAGGCAAGTTTTGAAGGTAGGAAGTAGGGATGATCAGAAACGGAAAGAAAATGGTCCAATGTCGGGGAGGCTGCTTGGGTGGGCCCCTTTCAAAGAGCCGAGAAATGCAGAGCTTTGTGCTCCTGAAATGCCCATCCTAGAACATGGCAGGAACTCTTCAGTTCTATATAGATCAGTGTGTCTGTTCCTGGCCACATTGTTTAATCACTGCTGCTTTAGTCTATGCTACCTAGTAGGGTAAATTCAATCCTTTCCCTCCTATTGTGTTCCCACCACTTGTTTTACTTTCTCAAAATTATCTTGGCTATTCTTGCCCATCTCCTCTCCCTTATGACCTTTCGAATCAGCTTATTAAGTTTCCATTAGAAAATCCTGGTGGGATTTTGATTAGGAAGGCATTGAATTTGTACATTAATTTGGAGAAAATTGACATCTTCACAATATCGAGTCTTCAGGACCCTAACATTTCAAGGGTGGTTGAGTCAGAGGCTCTGATTAATGAGACTGAGAAGGAAAAAGCGTCATAGAGATGGGTTAAAAACAAGGAGAGGGTGTTGTCATGGAAACCGAGAGAGCCGAGCATTTCAAGAAAGCGAGGGTGATGAACAATATCAGACCCTGCAGAGAATTCCAATAAGACAGGGATGGAAAAACACCCACTGAAGTTGGTAATTAGGAGGTTATCGGAGCCCTCAGCAAGAGCAGTTTCAGGGGTGAGACAGAGCAGAACCCTGACTGCAGCGCCTGAGGAGAATAGATACTCAGCGAAGACGCCCCTTTTGCCGAAGTTTAGATAATTAAGTTTAGATAATTAGAAAAGTTTCGAGGATTGTTTAGAAGCTAGAGAGCGAAGTCAGGGGAAAGTTTTCAACTCAAGTCAACAAATGTTTCCCAAGCATCTCCTTCCTACGTGCTGGCTGGCTGCTGGGGAGACGAAATGAACAGGACAGACACGTACCTGCCTACATGAGCTGCACGTCTAAGCAGGGAAACAGACATGAGTGAAGCAATCACAAGAATAAGTGGTTATCAAAAATGATAACCATGAAGGACAGGTGTGTGTGATGCTGAGAGCAGCCAGGGATGGGAGGGTCTGCTGATACTTCCCAGAAGAGATCTGAAGGATGAAAGGGTACGGACCACTAAGGGGCATCAGAACAAGAGTTCCAGGGGGAGGCCCTGCAGCGGGAGGGGCAGGACTTGTGGGAAGGGAAGGGCCGAAAGGTGGGTGTGTGACAAGAAAGAGGGTGAGAAGTCAGCTGGAGAATTCAGCAAGCGGGGGATGCTTGGGGCTTGATCCCAAGAGTGATAGAAAGGGGTCTTTGGAGGAGTTTTTAAAAGCCACGACATGATGCCAACTGCATGTTGAAGGTATCATTCTGGTTACTGGTGAGGAAAGGATTGCAGGGGAGCAGGAGGGACCTCCAGGAAACCTGGGAGAGGGCAACTTACCATCCATGATCCAGACCAAGGCTGGGGTCTTGGACTAGCATGTTGCCAGTGAACTTGAAGAGAGCTGGAAGGATTCAGGAACCATTGGGAGGTCAAGTCTCGAAGGCAGGAAGCTGGCCTGTGAAGGGGGGATGGGTGCACATAAGCGAAGGAGGAAGATCCCAGGTGTCCGTTTGGTGATGTCAGTCCATGAGACCCAGGCCTCTAGTGAAGAACCAAACTGTAGACAGACAGACTTGTGTGTTGAGTGTTTGCTGTATGAGACGCCTTCAGACTTCTGGGTTCTGGAGCTCTGGGCCTAGTGATGAGGACTAGGGGGGTGATGACACAGGCGGGGGTGCAGGGGCTTTGAAGCAACTCGGGCGGTGGATGACATTAAGAACTAGAGTATGGAGCGAATGAGCAGAGGACAGAGGCTGAGGCGAGCACAGCATTTAGAGGTCTGAATGAATATGGAAAAAGGAGGCTGAGAAGAAGCAGAAGGGAAAAGTCAGCTGCAGCGGAGGGGTTCCTAAGAGCCCAGGGAGGAGAGTTTCCAAAAGGACAAGAGCAGGGACTTCCTGTGGTCAGGGGTTAAGAATCTGCCTTCCAATGCAGGGGACATGGGTTCGATCACTGGT
Source organism: Bos taurus (assembly GCF_002263795.3). Taxonomy (NCBI): domain Eukaryota; kingdom Metazoa; phylum Chordata; class Mammalia; order Artiodactyla; family Bovidae; genus Bos; species Bos taurus. The sequence continues at coordinate 66,427,241 of NC_037340.1, read as the reverse complement.
CTGGGAAGATTCCACATGCCTCAGGGCAACAAAGCAGGTGCACCGCAACTAGAGAGACGCCCACAGGCTGCAACGAAAGCTCCCGCGTGCTGCAACGAAGACCCAGTGCAGCCAAAAATAAATAAAATAAATAAATATTTTAAAAGAAAGAAGCAAAAGCACAGAGTGGCTGCCAGTGGGCCATGGTCAGAAGTGTCAAGCTGCCAGGCTTCCCCAGACTTGGTCTTCGGGACCGTTTGCCAGTTTTTTGGGGGGTGAGGTCTACCTGTGAAGGAAGGAGGGTAGATAAAGTGTGCAGGGTTTTTCATCTGGTTTGGTTATAATAGAAGATCAATTTGTGTTAGTCGCTCATTTGTGTCCGACTCTTTGTGATCCCATGGACTGTAGCCCACTAGGCTCCTCTGTCCATGGAATTCTCCAGGCAAGAATACTGAGTGGGTTGTCATTCCCTTCTCCAGGGGATCTTCCCCACTCAAGGATGGAACCCAGGTCTCCTGCATTGCAGGCAGATTCTTTACCATCTGAGCCAGCAGGGAAGCCCAAGAAGAGCAATATCTGCATATTAATTTTCCCAGAGGAAGACACCTGTGGGACATGAGCCATTGCAGAACAGGGCAATTAGCTAAATGAAGCCCCCAAGGAAATGAGGCCATATGGACCAGAAGGATCCATCCTGGGCAATAATGTGCATCCAACTCCCGGGAGAGAATTCAGGACTCAGCCTTTTACCAAGTAACCTGTGTCCCACTTCCTTTCAGGGAACTTGGATGTGACCTCTGTGACTTACCCATGTCTCACATTAGCAGAAACTTTTCATCCTGTCCCTGGCCAGGACTCTTGTCTTACTCATTTTGGAATCGTTTCCAGCCTGGGGCAGCCAAGGAAGAGCCGCTGAAGAAATTATTTTCTAACTTGAAACAAAATGTCTGAAATGGAGGATCAAAATCTTTTAGCTGGGACTTCCCTGGTGGTCCAGTGGTTAAGAACCCGTGTGCCAGTGCAGAGGACGTGGGTTTGATCCCTGGTCCAGGAAGATCCCAAATGCTGCATGACAACTAAGTCCATGTAACACAGCTAGTGAAGCCTGAATGCCTAGAGCCTGAGCTCTGCAACAAAGAGTAACCCCTATTCGCTGCAATCAGAGAAAGTTCACACACAGCAAAGAAGACCCAGGGCAACCACAAAAAAAAATTAGTTTTAATTAATTAATTAAAAAAAAAAAAAACTTTTAGCCAAAAAGAAATTGGTGATCAATGGAACAATCAGAAAAATATTTTTGGGTGTGTGCTGAGTCCTGCATAGCAGAGTGAATGAGAGCCTAGGAGAGGTGGGTTTTGTGAGGGAGGAGGAGGATTAGATGGTTGGCATTCTTGCTAAGCAGGACCCATGGAATATGGGGAAAAGAGGTCTGCTTGTGAGATAGAACCAAGACAACCCACATCAGCGTGGTACAGGTCCTTATACTTTACACAGTTGGGTCATAGCCACCATCTTGTGTGGTCATCACAGACCCTGTGAGGCAGATAAGGATTGGTAGCCCATTTCACAGACAAACGGCAAAGGAAGCTGAGCCCAGCAAGGGACATAGGCTGTGGAAGACCTCAGAGTGTGCTGGTGGCTGGCTGTCCTTGCTTCTGACTCCAGCATCCCAGCCTCTCTCCATCCCAGGATGAGCTCCAAAAGGAGCTTGGGTTCAAAAGCTGCCTGCTAGCAAAAATCAAGTCCTGAACCTGAAGGAAAAGTTGTGCAAGTGTTAAGAGGGTTGGAACTCTCAGTCTTCCCCACTCCCCACCCCTCACCTGCAGAGAGAGAAGAGGGGCTTGAGATTGAGTTCAATCACCAATGGCCAATGATTCAATCAATTCTGCCTATGTAATGAAGCTTCCAAAAGGATGGGGTTCAAGGAGTTTCTGGTGGATGAGCACTTGGAGATTTGGGAAGACTGATTCAAGGGAAAGGGTACAGGAGCTCCGAGCTCCTTCCCACATACCTTGCCCTATACATCTCTCTCTTCATTTGGCTGTTCATCCATTTCCTTTATGATATCCCTTATAATAAACTGGCAAACATAAAGAAAAAAAAAAAGAGGAAAAGTTGTGAAACATGAAAGCAGAATTTGTGGGTCATCAAGAGAAGACCTTTGGCAGAAGGCTTACTGAGGCTTGAGGTTGGACCACCCTCTTGGATATCAAAACCTCAACAACAACAACAAAAAAAACAACAAAATCAAAACAAACAAGGACATCAAAACCACATCAATGAGGCTGCACTAGCTGGGTGTGGGTCCAAGCCCTAGGCTCAGGGAATCAGTGTCAAGTGCTCACACAGCTAGTCTGCTCAGCTCCATCCTCATGTGACAGCAATCACAAGCCATCATTCTGAATCCTCCCCAGCTTCCCTTAGTCTCCCCAGGGCCCCTCAGCTCACTCAGCCCCACCAGTCCCTTTGCAGACACCCCAGACATGCTCAGATGCCATCACGAGCCTGTACCAGTGCTCTGGCTGTGCCCTCTGTGGTGTGAGCACCATGTTGGGCTGATGACTTCTGCTCTGGGATTACCCAGACTAATCTGGGACCCGAACCTATTCCTCCCTGGGACTCAACTTAGGGGCTGAGCTTCTCCTGGGGCCAAAGTTCTAGTCAGTCCACTTGAATTTCTCTCTTTCTGCCCAAAGGTTCAACTCTTTGCCCTACTCATGGGGCCCAAGCACAGTGTTGTGAATTGTTTTGTCAATCTACTGTCTATGCAGAAGCTCTTTGCCTCTTTCATTAGCTATATATATATATATAACTGAAATGTAGTTGATTTACAATGGTGTGTTAATTTCTGCTGTACAGCAAAGGGATATATGTATATATGGATATATATATATACATACATATATACATATATATATGTATAATGGATATATATATATCCATTAGCTTGGTCTCATGGGTCCATGGGGTCACAAAGCCTCAGACATGACTGAGAGACTAACACTTTCACACTTTCATATATATATGTATGTGTGTGTGTATTCTTTTTTATACTCTTTCCCATTATAGTTTATCCCTGGATGCCTCTTCCATTAGCTTTGACTCCAAGTCCTCTAAGCTTTGTGAAATCCAGAGTTTTTCTTTTCTCAAGCCCCAGCTCTCACCCTGAAAAGCTATGGCTCTCACTCCATAGGCTCTCTTGTACACAAAAGTCTCCGCAACCATTGTCTGTGCTGTGGGCTTACAAAAGCCCACAGCGTAGAAACTAAAAGCCAGGTCAGAGGCTCTGTGTCATGGCGTCCTGGGCCCCTGAGAAAAGCGTACCCAGGAAGCTTGGGCAGTGGGGTGGAGGTTGAGGTAGAGAGAATTCTACCCACACATAGCACAGTAGAAAAATATTACCGTACTGACATAGTTAAAAGAGGGCACCCTGAAGCAGTGAGCAAAGGAAGGTTTTTAGTCAATAAAAGGTATTGGAACAATTGCTAAGCTGTTTGGAAACACAAGTCCACCTTATTCTTCACTTCATGTCATACATCAGCATCAGGTTTAGGCAGATTAAGGATTTAAATTAAAAAATCACATGTGAATAAAGTAGAATTGAATATGCATCCCAAAACTCTGGATAAGTGTTACCTTCTAAGCTTAAAAGTAAGGGAAGCATTCACAAAGAAAAGACAGAGAAAACAAGTTTGAAATTCTGGACTTATGTATAAGGACACTGAAAACAACTTCTAAAGATGTCAGGCTGAGGGTTAATATCCTTAGTGTTTAAGAATCCATACAAATTGAGTTTTAAAAATTCACATCAGTGCTGTATAAACGTGAAGGGAGAGGAACACTCAATTAACAGAAGATTAATTTTTTATGGCTCATAGGTTGAACCTATTTTCCAATATCTAATTATTTTTTAAAAAGTAAATTAAAACAACAGTGAGATAACACTTTTTGCCCATCACAGAGTGAAGAAAAAAATTTTAATGAGACTACCCCATGCTGGCTAGGGTGTGATGAAACCATCAATAATGCTGATGGGAATGTGAATTACTACAGCCTTTGACCTGGTAATTACTCTTATGACACTCCCTCAAAAGAAAATAATCTCAAATTGACAAAGATTTATGTACAAAGAGATGTGGTGTGGCCTTGTTTATAACAACAAAAATCGAAACAACCAAAATAACCAACTATTGGGAAAGTGTTAAGCAAATTATTTTATATCCAGTCAAATGGATATAAATCAATTAATCATGATTTTTGCCAAGAGATTTGGAAAATTTTTATGATATAAAAGTGGAGCAGCAAGTGAGAAACCAGAGTGCAAAATGTGTTCCAGACATCATCTTGGCTCAGGAAACAAACAAATACTTAAAAAAGACTGAAAGGAAATGTGTTGGGACCCTAAAAACAAGGGCATAGAACTCAGGACAATTTTGTAGAAGACAGGGAAGTAAATGGCCAAGCCCTAGAACATGCCAGAGAGGGTCCTACTTGTCTTCTCAAATTCAAAGAAATCTAGAGAAGGGGGAAAGTGGAGTCTTACTTCACCCTGGTTGCCTGGTTCAGCCTGCCCTTATGTTGAAAGAAAGAATTACGCTGGCCACTGATCCCAAGAAACTGCAATTTGGGGTGTGGCGGAGGGACGGATTGGAAGTTTGAGATTAGCAGATGCAAACTACAATATTAAACACAGAATGAATAAACAACAAGGTTCTATGATATAGCACAAGGAATTATATTCAATATCCTGAGATAAACCATAGTGGGAAAGAAAATTTTAAAAATATATACATGCATACATATATATATATATATATATATGTATATCTCACTTTGCTGTATAGCAGACATTAACACAACATTGTAAATCCACTATACACCAATTAAAAAGAAATAAAATAAAAAATAAATTTGCCATTTGATCAGTACATTCAGAGCAACTGACCAAGAGCAGTGGTGGGGAGTTACTACTGAACCATACCAGAAGGTAGGATACTATCTTAACAACAGTGAAGAACCACGAAGGAACCTTTGTGATCTTGGGTTAGGCAAGGTTTCTTAGATATGATGAAAAAAGTAACAGTCATAAAAGAATAAACTGATAAATTGGATTTCATCAAAATTAAAAACTTACATTCTTTGAAAGACACTAGTGAGAGAAAGAAATAACCAACCTCAGACTGGAAGAAAATATTTGTGAGTCTTAAACCTGACAAAGGACTTGTAGCTAAAATTTACTTTATATATCAATTTTTAAAACCTAATTAAAGATGAGCAAAAGATTTGAATAGTTACTTCACCAAAGATTTATGGATGACAAATAAACACATGACAAGATGCTCAACATTATTGGTCATTCAGTTCAGTTCAGTCGCTCAGTCGTGTCTGACTCTTTGCGACCCCGTGAACCGCAGCACACCAGGCCTCCCTGTCCATCACCAACTGCTGGAGTCCACCCAGACTCATGTCCATTGAGTCGGTGATGCCATCCAACCATCTTATCAGTCTTAAACCTGACAAAGGACTTGTATCTAGAATTTATATATCAATTTTTAGAAACTAATTAAAGATGAGCAAAAGATTTGAATGGTTACTTCACCAGTTACACAGCTGGTGGCTGTGATGGTGCATGGCTGCGGGTGGTACACAGGCTCAGTGGCTGCGGCCCCAGGCCCGAGGCCAGGGGCAGCAGCCGAGAGGAGCTACCCCACGTCCAAGGTAAGGAGCAGCAGCTGTGCTTTGCTGGAGCAGCGGTGAAGAGATTCCCCACATTCAAGGTAAGAGAAACCCAAGTGATACTGTAGGCACTGAGAGAGGGTATCAGAGGGCAGACAGACTCAAACCACCATCACCGACAACAGGCCAGTCTGATGACACAGACCACAGCCTTGACTAACTCAATGAAACTAAGCCATGCCATGTGGGGCCACCCAAGACGGACGGGTCATGGTGGAGAGGTCTGACAGAATGTGGTTCACTGGAGCAGGGAATGGCAAACCACTGCAGTATTCTTGCCTTGAGAACTCCATGAACAGTGTGAAAAGGCAAAAAGATAGGACACTGAGAGATGAACTCCCCAGGTTGGTAGGTGCCCAATATGCTATTGGAGATCAGTGGAGAAATAACTCCAAAAAGAATGAAGGGATGGAGCCAAAGCAAAAACAACACCCAGTTGTGGATGGTACTGGGGATAGAAGCAAGGTTCAATGCTGTAAAGAGAAATATTGCATAGGAACCTGGAATGTTAGGTCCATAAATCAAGGCAAACTGGAAGTGATCAAACCGGAGATGCAAGAGTGAACGTCGACATTCTAGGAATCAGAGAACTCAGATGGACTGGAATGGGTGAATTTAACTCAGATGACCATTATATCTACTACCGCGGGCAGGAATCTCCTAAGGAAACCCTTAGGAGAAATGGAGTAGCCATCATAGTCACAAAAGAGTCCGAAATGCAGTACTTGGATGCAATCTCAAAAACGACAGAATGATCTCTCTTCGTTTCCAAGGCAAACCTTTCAATATTGGTCATTGCTGCTGCTGCTGCTGCTGCTAAGTTGCTTCAGTCATGTCCGACTCTGTGCAACCCCATAGACAGCAGCCCATCAGGCTCCCCCATCCCTGGGATTCTCCAGGTAAGAACACTGGAGTGGGTTGCCATTTCCTTCTCCAATGCATGAAAGTGAAAAGTGAAAGTGAAGTCACTCAGTCGTGTCTGATTCCTAGCGACCCCATGGACTGCAGCCCACCAGGCTCCTCTGTCCATGGGATTTTCCAAGCAAGAGTACTGGAGTGGGTTGCCATTGCCTTCTCCATATATTGGTCATTAGGGAAATGCAAATTAAAACCACGATGGGATGTCACTGCATGCCTGTTGGAATGTCTAAAATTAAAAAGAATGATTATACCAAGTGATGATGAAGCTGTTCAGCAACTAGAACTCTCATACATCGTGGGTGAGAATGTAAAATGGTACACTTTGGAACCTAATTGGACTGTTTCTTTACAAGTTAAACACACACCTATTGTATGATCTAGTTATACTTCTTGATATTTACCCCAAAGTAATGAAAGCATGTTGGAGAAGGCAATGGCAACCCACTCCAGTACTCTTGCCTGGAAAATCCCATGGATGGAGGAGCCTGGTAGGCTGCAGTCCATGGGATCACGAAGAGTTGGACACAACTGAGCGACTTCATTTTCACTTTTCACTTTCATGCATTGGAGAAGGAAATGGCAACCCAATTGTTGCCATTTGGGTTGGTACATGCATGTTCATAGCAGTTGTATTTGTAATAGCCACAAACTAGAAACCAGCCTGAAAATCCATCAACAGTTGAATGGATAAACAATCTGTGGTACACCCATACAATGGAATACTACTCAACATTAAAAAGGAATAAACTATCAGTACACAACAAATTAGATGAATCTCAAAGTAATTATGCTGAGTGAAATAAGCCAGAATAAACAAGAATATATCTATCTCTATTTATATAAAATTCTGGAAATTGCAAATTAATGTATATTGACAGGAAGCAGATTAGTGGTTGTCTAAGGAATAGAGGAAGAAAGTTAGATTGGGAAAGAAAGAGAAGTCAGTTCAGTCACTCAGTCATGTCTGACTCTTTGTCAGACTCTTTGTCTTTGACCCCATGGACTGCAGCACGCAGTTTACTCAAACTCATGTCCATCAAGTCGGTGATGCCATCCAACAATCTCATCCTCTGTCGTCCCCTTCTCTTCTCACCTTCAATCTTTCCCAGCATCAGGGTCTTTTCCAATAAGTCAGCTCTTCACATCAGGTGGCCAAAGTATTGGAGTTTCACCTTCAACATCAGTCCTTCCAAAGACTATTCAGGACTGATTTCCTTTAGGATGGATGGACTGGTTGGATTTCCTTGCAGTTCAAGGGACTCTCAAGAGTCTTCTCCAACACCACAGTTCAAAAGCATCAATTCTTCGGCACTCAGCTTTCTTTATAGTCCAACTCTCACATCTATACATAACCACTGGAAAAACCATAGCTTTGACTAGATGGACCTTTGTTGGCAAAGTAATGTCTCTACTTTTAAATATGCTGTCTAGGTTGGTCATAACTTTTCTTCCAAGGAGCAAATGTCTTTTAATTTCATGGCTGCAGTCACCATCTTCAGTGATTTTGGAGCCCCCCAAAATAAAATCTGTCACTGTTCCCCCATCTATTTGCCATGAAGTGATTGGACCAGATGCCATGATCTTAGTTTTCTGAATGTTGAGTTTTAAGCCAACTTTTTCACTCTCCTCTTTCACTTTCATTAAGAGGTTCTTTAGTTCTTCACTTTCTGCCATAAGGGTGATGTCATCTGCATATCTGAGGTTATTGATATTTCTCCTGGCAATCTTGATTCCAGCTTGTGCTTCATCCAATCCAGCATTTCTCATGATATACTCTGCATGTAAGTTAAGTAAGCAGGGTGACAATACACAGCCTTGACGTACTCCTTTCCCTATCTGGAACCAGTCTGTTGTCCCATGTCCAGTTCCAACTGTCGCTTCTTGACCTGCATACAGATTTCTCAAGAGGCAGGTCAGGTGGTCTGGTATTCCCATCTCTTTCAGAATTTTCCACAGTTTATTGTGATCCACACAGTCAAAGGCTTTGGCATAGTCAATAAAGCAGAAATAGATGTTTTTCTGGAACTCTCTCGCTTTTTCGATGATCCAATGTGAAGGTGAAGTCCCTCAGTCGTGTCTGACTCTTTGTGACCCCATGGATTGTAACCTATTAGATTCCTATGTCCATGGGATTTTTCAGGCAAGAATACTGGAGTGGGTTGCCATTTCCTTAGATGTTGGCAATTTGATCTCTGGTTCCTCTGCCTTTTCTAAATCCAGCTTGAACATCTGGAAGCTCACGATTCACATACTGTTGAAGCCTAGCTTGGAGAATTTTGAGCATTACTTTGCTAGCATGTGAGATGAGTGCAATTGTGCAGGAGTTTGAGCATTCGTTGGCATTGCCTTTCTTTGGGACTGGAATGAAAACTGACCTTTTCCAGTCCTGTGGCCACTACTGAGTTTTCCAAATTTGCTGGAGAAGAGGAGATCACAAAAGGCTTCAAGAAATCTTTTTCGGCAACGGGTATGTTCATTATCTTGACTGCTGTTGGTTTCATGGGTGTGTTGTTGTTCAGCCGCTTAGTCGTGTCTCACTCTGCGACCCCTTGGACTGCAGCATGCCAGGCCTCCCTGTTCCTCACCATCTCCCGGAGTTTGCCCAAGTTCATGTTCATTGCATCAGTGATGCCGTCCGGCTATCTCATCTTCTGACCTCATCTTCTCCTTCTGCCCTCAATCTTTCCCAGCATCAGGGACTATTCATGGGTGTACACATATGGAAAAACTTTCCAGACTTTAAGTAGGTGCAGTATTTGTATGTCAGTTGTACCTCAATAAAACTATTAAATAAATAGGAAAATAGGACTTATACTGGTGCAGCATGGTATCAGGGACTTTTCCTCAATTTCTCATCTCTATATTCAATTTCCCTGGAACCCAGATGAACCCCTGCCCTTCCTGGGCCAATAAATTCCCTTTTTGCCTGAGTTGTTTCAAGCTTGGTTTCTGTTGCTTACAACCAACATTGTAGACATTCTGTTGTAACCAACGTTGCTTACAACCAATATTCTGAATGGAGATAATGCCTGGAGTGTTTTTAAGGACAGAAGACGGGGACTGTAACCTCATCTTAGGAACCCAGAATTGGTAGAAGATGGTCAGGAAGAAGATGCCTAGAGAAGATGATCCTTCAGCTGATTTCTCAAGGAGTCGGAACTGCAAAAGTTCCTAGACAGAGGGAGAAGCGTGAACAATGCCATTGAGGACAGGCACTGTGAGCTGTGTGGTTGGGACATTTGGGGGCTGCCTGGAATTTGGGGTGAGAGAGGCACTGTTGGAAAACGAGACTGAAAATTCAACAGGGAACAAGATATTTGTTTTGCAGGGATCTCACTGGCTTCCATGGTGGCCCAGATGAAAAAGGATCCTCCTGCAGTGTAGGAGACCCGAATTCGATACCTGGGTTGGGAGGATCCCCTGAAGAAGGGAATGTATTCTTGCCTGAAGAATTCCATGGACAGAGGAGCCTGTCGGGCTACAGTCCATGAGTCAGACATGACTAAGGGACTAACACTAACACTAACTAACAGGGCCTTGGAGAAGCATGTGGACTGAGGAGGGGTCATTGCCACGGTTCAGAGTTGACTTTGAGGAGCCCGTGGACACCTGGGGGAGGTGACCAGCAGGGAGTCAGGGCTAGAAGTCTGATTCTCAGGTGAACATGTCACCTGGATCACAGTCAATGGCTGTGACTTGGGAAGCCTTAGAGGTAAAGAGAGCCCATCAGAGTCTGAAGATCTCCAACTCGCAACTTCAGGGGCTGTAGAGCCTGGGGTGCCTACAAAAGCCGTGGAGAGAAGGAAATGTCAGAGCCACATGGCCACGTGAGCAGAGCTGAGAGCAGGTTGTCATGGAAACTGAGCTAGCGAAGCATTTCTAGGAGAGAGGGATCAGCAGGACCAAAGGTAGCAGAAAATTCCAAAGCATTGAAAGCTGAAAATTTTCTTTTGATTTGGCAATTAGAGGGACACTGATGAGCTTAATAAGAATAATTTCAGGGGATTGTGGGCCAGTGAGGGGGGAGAGATAGAAAGGGATCAAGGAGGTAAAATGGATCAGAGTTGGTGATGGGGTGCACATTGGAGGAGGAGGGGACAGCGTCAAGCAAGACCCCCCTGCCCAGGATTCTGGCCTCTGAAGGGACTGGACAGTAGTGGGCAACACTGAAAGAGGAAGATCTGTTTGGGACATCTTTATCTAGTGAACATGTTTTGGCTTTGACAATGTGCCAGACACTGTTCTAAGAGCTTTACTTGTATTACTTCATTTATCCTTGTAACTATCCTATGAGGATAGGATAGCTACACACTCATTTATTGCCATTTACGCATGAAGAAACAGACACAGAAAACAGACACAGAGGTGGAGAAAGTTGCCCACAGCAAGGAAGGGCAGAGTACGGATTTGAAGCCAGAAAAACCAGGCAAGTAGGGGTGAGGTCCCCGACCCCTGCCCCAAGATAAACAAATGGGTATCAAGGAGGCAGGTGGATCTAGGCTGGGGATGGGGTGGGGGGCTGGAGGGGGCTTGGGCTGGAGGTATAGGAGCAGCCCCACACAGGGGAGGGCCTTGATTTGCCTGCAGCCAGTGCTGGTAGGGGGTACATACTGGGGGTCACTGGGTCCAGAAGGGGATCAGAGCTTTAGGGATGGGTGATACTGCGGCCCAGACCATGCCAGCATTTAGATGAATTTGAGCAAATTCCAGGAGATAGGGAAGGACAGGGAAGCCTGGGGTGCTTCAGTCCATAGGGTCGCAAAGCGCTGGACATGACTTAGTGACTGAACATATGCACATCAGGGAGATTGGAAAGGCAGGGAAGGGGCCTTTCCTGGTGGTCCAGTGGCTAGGTCTCCATGCTTTCACTGCCTGGGTTCAATCCCTGGTCAGGGAACTAAGATCCCACAAACCTAGGGGCTGGTTTGTGGGATCTTAGGACAAAAGAAAAAGCAGGGCCAGAGGGTAGATAGGGTAGATGGGGATTCAAAATTCAAAACCTACAAAGGAATGGATGTCAGGTGACAAATGTCCCTCGGGGGCCTCTGCCCCTGTCTGTTCCCCTGGTCCCCTCCGTAAAGGCAGCCAGCATCTCCTTCCAGAGGCAGAAAAGAAAAAGTCACCATGTGGAATTCTGGAATTCACAGGAAAAAGAAATCTCAGAGTATGGAAACTGAAGGGGAAGGACGCCTTGCCAAGCGAGTGATGGAGCAGAGGGACACAGGAGCCGGGGGTCCCATGGGGAGCAGGGAAATTAGTTTTGGACGAGAACGCATGTTTCATTGAATGGAACAAAATTAAATCGTCCTCCTGCTGCCAAGTACCGTGAGCTCAGCCTTCTCCCGGCTCTTGGGGCACCCGCCCCCGGCGGCTGCTCCCGCTCCCCGGAGTCTGTCCTGCCCCACAGCTGGAGCCCTGGCCCTGCCTTTGAAACACTCCACACCTGGCAGCCGAATTAATCCCGCCAGCTGCTCAAGAAACGTTTTCTGACATGAAATGAGATGTCTGAAAGGCAGCTCAATCTTCTTTTTTAATTACTGAAACCAATTGGAGTGTCAAGGGCACATGAATGGAAGCTCTAGGGCTGAGGGACAGGAGGTGGCCGGGGGCGGGGGTTGCGGGGGGAGAAGCAGGGCAGAGACCAGGCTGCCCACCCTGAAAGTTCCTGAAGCTCTGGCTGCCTGTGGTCTCAGAAAGTGAAGCTGCAGCTGCAGGACCATCATTCCCAGAGTTGCCAGGCCCTTCTCATGGTGAGTGGGGGTGTTTGCCCCCCTCACCTTAGCAGACCCCCATTCATCAGGGCAGGGGCTACACCACTCGGAGGCCCAAAGGACTGAGATGCACTTAGAGTTGGGGTCACTGTGTCCCCTAGTGCCTTCCCTCAGCCTCCTTCTGTGACTCCTGGTGATGCCCCCCACCCACTGGGCTTCAGTCCTCTGGTTGTAGAAACGGTGAGTGGGCTTTGCAGGGAGAGCTGGCACTGGGTGACCTCTCCATGCTGGCTTCCACCATTTTTGCCCTGACCACGTTGGACTCCCAGCATCCATCTCTATCTCTAGTGATGCCCTGGTGGCCACTTAGGACCCAGGTCACTGTCCATGGGACCCCATTGTCCAAAACATTCCAGCATCATGGCACCAGAGCAAGGGGGCACGTGGGGTCAGTGGGCCTCCTCAAAGATAAGCTTCTGGTAGGTTGAAGGGGTGAGGGCTGGGCCCTGGGGTCCTCCTAAACCTGGCAGGGGGTGTGTCCTTGGGGAACCAGGAGTTCACAGGTGAGTCTTGCACAGCCTCACTGAGTGCTGAGAGCTGCATCCAGTGCGGTCCCTGCCACCCTGGCAACACCTGGCCCCCTATTCCTGCTGCCTCGGAAAGTGGCTTTCCAAGGCCTCATTAAGTGCCGTGATCCCTGAGATGGAGGAACCTGAGAAGCTGTTCTGAGGCACTAACATTTTTTATGTACATTTTAGGCTTGTTTTGTTTGTGGCTGCACTGGGTCTTAGCTGTGGCTTGTGGGATCTAGTGCCCTGATCGGGGTTTGAACATGGGCCTCCCCCATTGGGAGTGCAGAGTCTTAGACACTGGATCACCAAAGAAGTCCCATTTTAGTATTTTTAATTGAAAATCAAACCTGCATGGAGTGAGTGCCCTGGTTTCCCTCCTCAGAGACCTCCCCTGTCACCAGGTTGTCATGAATCTTTGGGACCCTCACCAGGCTGACATCAAAAGAAGGGGAGTGGAGAGACTGGAGGTGCACAGAATGAGTTGACCCATCAGATGTGGGGTGCCTGAGGGAGGGCAGTGGGGTGCTAGAGCCTGGGCTCCCACCTGGGCTCCCATCAGTTCTTCAGCATTCAGCCTTCTTTATGATCCAAGTCTCGTATTCGTACATGACTACTGGAAAAACCATAGCTTTGACTATGTGGACCTTTGTCGGCAAAGTGATGTCTCTGTTTTTATTACACTGTCTAGGTTTCCCCAGTGGCTTAGCTCATAAAGAATTTGCCTGACAATGCAGGAGACAAGAGATGTGGGTTCGATCCCTGGGTCCGGAAGATTCCCTGAAGAAGGAAATGGCAACCCACTCCAGTATTCTTGCCTGGAAAATCCCATGAACAGAGGAACCTGGCTGGGTACAGTCCATGCGGTGGCAAAGAGTCAGACATGACTGAGCACACAGGCCTAGGTTTGTCATAGCTTTTCTTCCAAAGAGCAAGCTTTTCTTAATTTTATGACTGTTGTCACCATCCACAGTGATTTTAGAGCCCAAGAAAATAAAATTTGTCACTGCTTCCACTTTTTCCCCTTCTATTTGTCATGAAGTGGTGGGACCAGATGCCATGATCTTAGTTTTTTGAATGTTGAGTTTTAAGACAGCTTTTTCACTCTCCTCTTTCACCCTTATCAAGAGGCTCTTTAGTTCCTCTTCACTTCTGCCATTAGAGTGGTGTCATCTGCATATCTGAAGTTGTTGATATTTCTCCCTGCAATCTTGATTCCAGCTTATGATTCATCCTGGCATTTCTCATGATTTATTCTGCATTTAAGTTAAATAAGCAGGGTGACAATATACAGCCTTGTGGTACTTCTTTCCCAATTTTGAACCAGTCAGTTTTTCCATGTCCAGTTCTAACTGCTGCTTCTTGACCCACATACAGGTTTCTCAGGAGACAAGCAAGGTGGCCTGCTATCCCCATCTCTTCAAGAATTTTCCACAGGTTGTGATCCACGAAATCAAAGGCTTAAGCATAGTTAATGAAGCAGAAGTAGATGTTTTTCTGGAACTCCCTTGCTTTCTTCATGATCTAACGAATGCTGGAAATTTGATTTTTCCTCTACCTTTTCTAATCCCAGCTTGTACATCTGGAAGTTCTTGGTTCACATACTGCTCAAGCCTAGCCTGGAGGATTTTGAGCATAACCTTGCTAGCATGTGAAGTGAAAGCAATTGTATGGTAGTTTGAACATTCTTTGGCATTGCTCTTCTTTGGTACTGAAATGAAAATAGACCTTTTCCAGTCCTGTGGCCACTGCTGAGTTTTCCAAATTTGTTGACATATTGAATGTAGCGCTTTAACAGCATCATCTTTTTGGATTTGAAATAGCTCAACTGGAATTCCATCGCCTTAAACTAGCTTTGTTTGTAGTTATGCTTCCTATGGCCCACTTGACTTCACCTTCCAGGATGTCCGGCTCTAGGTCAGTGATCACACCGTCATGGTTATCCGAGTCATTAAGATCAATGGCTCACATCAAAAAAAAAAAAAAGGCCATCAACACCACATTGCCGATTCCCAAACATCCAGCCTACCCAGCCCAGCACTGGACTCCACATCCAGGTAATAGCAGCCACCTGATGTCAACTGTCCAACTCATGCTGAAATGTGGGATTCATCCCTGACTCCGGTCCTCCCATGCCTCTCCTGACAATCAGAACCAAGTCCAGCCTGTTCAGTCTGGCTGACATTTCTTAGACCTGCCCCCTGATTTCCATCCTCACTGCCTGGTCCAGGTGCTATTCTCACTCTGCTCAGGACTGCGACAACCCCTGACCTCTGCCCCCAGGCTCACTCTGGCTTAAAACAATCTCCGCTGCTTCAAACAATCAGTGGCTCCTCACTGCTCTTAGAATAAAAATGATACTGCATGATTCTGCCCTCTGCCCTCTTTTCCGGCCTCATCGCCCACCATCCTGCCCTTCACTCACTACTCTCCCACTGCAAGGGCCCATTAATCCCTCCCATGTCATCCTCTACTTCCTGCTTCAGGGCTTTTGCGCTTGCTATTTTTGCTGTTTGAACTAACCTCCCTTTGCGGTGTGCCTCTCTCTCATAGTCAAAGCTATGGTTTATCCTGCAGTCATGTTTGAATGTGAGAGCTGGACCATAAAGAAAGCTGAGCAATGAAGAACTGATGCTTTCGAACTGTGGTGCTGGAATAGACTCTTGAGAATCCCTTAGACTGCAAGGAGATCAAACCAGTCAATCCTAAAGGAAATCAACCCTAATATTCATCGCAAGGACTGATGCTGAAATCGTTCATTGATTTCCTAAAGGAAATCAACCCTAATATTCATCGCAAGGACTGATGCTGAAGCTGAAGCTCCAATACTTTGGCCATTTGATGAAAAAGGCCAACTCACTAGAAAAGACCCTGTTGCTGGGAAAGATTGAGGGCAGGAGGAGAAGGGGATGACAGACGATGGGAAGGTTTGATGGCATCACTGACTCAATGGACATGAGTTTGAGCAAACTCCAGGAGATGGTGAAGGACCGGGAAGCCTGGTATGTTGCTGTTCATGGGCTTGCAAAGAGCTGGACACAACTGAGCGAATGAACAACAACAGCTCTGTCTACTTCAACCCACTAACACCGGTGAAGGTTCTGTCTCGGCTCAGACATCACTTCTTGGGGAAGGCTTCCTTGAAGGCCACCGTAAGCACCTGGTCTGTCTCCCTCATTGCTTATTTTTCGTAAGATTGCTTGTCAGTAGGAGTCTTTTCCCCTGCAGACGGGATGCTCCATGAGGACCAGGATTGGGGCTGTTCTATTCCCCAGCATTTTCTTTTCTTGGCCATGCCACATGGCATGTGGGATTTTAGTTTCCCTGATCAGAAATCAAGCCCCTGCCCCCTGCAGTGGAAGCGAGGAGTCTTAACCACTGAACAGCCAGGGAAGTCCCCCTCACTAAGTATTTTCTGATTGGCTAAATGTATCCAAGTGGAGATATTAACCAGCAGCCACCCTGTGCCAGGCAAAAATGCAGGAGATACAGCTGAAGATGCCAAAAACCCTTGACCACATGGAGCTCACAAGCAAGGATAGGAGACAGACAGCCAACAGGCACACAAATAACAACATCCTTGCCTTCAGTGATCATAAATGTGATGACAAAATGCAGGATGAGGGCAAGAGGCTGAGACTAGCTAGAGTTTTTCCTTGCTTATGGGTTGGGGGAAGGGTCAGGCTGTTTAGATGGGATACGCAGAGAAGGCATCTCTGAGGAGTTGGCATTTGGTCAAAGATGTAAATGACACGAGGGAGTGAGTGATATAAGGACCGGGGGGAGGAAGTGTGCCAGAAAGGGGGAGTGTATTAGTTTGCTAGGGCTGCATAACAAGTACTACAATTTCAGCAACAGAAATTCTAGGGGCGAGAAGTCCAAGTTTAAGGCACTGGCAGGCTCAGCTCCATCCTAAGGCTGCAATGGAGGATCTACCCCACATCTTCCTCCTGCCTTCTGGAGGTTCTTTGGCGTTCTTTGGCTTGAAAACAGAGCCATCACCCTGATCTCCACTATCATCTTCACCTGGTTTTCTTCCTATCTGCCTATCTGTGTCTAGATTTCTTATAAGGACATCAGTTGCACTGGGTTAGAGGCCCACCTGACATCAGTATAACCTCATTTTAATTTATTACATCTGCAGTGACCTTATTTTCAAATAAGGACAAATTTGGAGATGCTGGGGGTTGTGACATCAACCTATGAATTTGGGGGAACTCAATTCAACCCATAACAGAGAGACTTTAGAACAAGGGACCTGCAGTTGGTCAGGCTGATGTGCTCCCAGAATGGCAAAGGGCCAGTGTGGCTGCAACAGAGAGCAAAGCTGGGAGTGAGACAGGCAGGCACCCCAACCTTGTTGGTGTTTATTCCAAGTGCAGTGGGGAGCATCGTGGCTCTGAGATATGATTTCCATTTGTAAAGGCCCTTCTGGGGACTTCCCTGGTGTTCCAGTGGCTAAGACTCTGCACTCCCAATGCAGGGGGCCATGTTTGATCCCTAGTCAGGGAAATGGATCCCACATGCAGCAACTAAAGAGTTCCCATAGCCACAACTAGAAGACTGGGTGCAGCCAAATAAATATTTTAAAATATATATGTTCTGGCTGCTGCGTGGAGAAGGATGTGGGGGCCCTTTCAACTAGAGAGGGGGTGAGGAGGCCCAACTGGAGTGCAGTAGGAGACAAGACACCATTACAGAAGGACAGGCTCCAAGTGTCAGCTGGAAGAGCCGGAAGGCCAGCAGGATTCCTGGAGTCAAGGGCTCTGGGGACCAAGGAGGAGACACGCTAGAAGACCTGAGCCATCTGTGTGCACCCGAGTGGGGAGGGGGCTGGGAGGTGTCTGGCATGGTTGGCATCTGGGGGGCTTAGGTGGCTTGGCCTACAGCTCAGAGACCAGATCTAACCCAGAACTCAGGCAGAGAAGGAGGAGAAGTCTGCAAGGCAAAGACACACAGAGGAGAGGAATCAAGAGCCTTACCCTAGAACTCACCGCCAGAACGGGGCGCTGGATACAGGGAGAGAAGCCCAGAAAGGCTACTCAGACAGGGCTAAGTGGGGGCTAAGGGGGACAGGAGAGGGTGGTCTGCCAAACAAGGGAGCAGGAAGGTGGGAATGGAGAGATGAGGAGAGAATGGTGACCTCCAGGCTTGGCAAGCTTTGGGAAGCTTGGGGGGACCTCTGTGAGAGAAGCTTTTCAGGAGAGGGGGTTGGGGAACAACCAGTTGAGAATACATACACCGCCCCCCCTGACCCTGAGAAGGGAAGGCAGGAAACGGAGAAGAGCATGGGCCAGTGGGGCCCTATTGTCTAGAAAGTGAAATGTAATATACTAGTTTTCTGAGAACACACATCAGGGACATTGAGCTAGTGGGGATGTGACAGCTAGGGGCCAGATGGGGCCAAGGGTGTAGGTGAGGGGATTATCATCAGACATGTGTTAAGTTCGACATTTAATTAAACTGCCTCTCTTTCCAGAAAGCTTGATCCCTCTGTGTTCCTCTCCATGGTGATGGGGCCCCACATAGGTACCAGTTTCATCTTTCATCATGGCTGGGGGCACGTGTTCCCCACTTCCTGACACTCTTGCCCACTTGCCATGGTTGATAAAACCAATGAGTGCTGAATATATTTATGTTCAGTTCTCAGTCATGCCTGACCTTTTGTGACCCCATGGACTGTAGCCCTCCAGGATCCTCCATCCATGGGATTTCCCAGGCAAGAACACTGGAGTGGGTTGCCATTTCATACTCCAGAGGATCTTCCCGACCCAGAGATTGAACCTGCATCTCTTGTATCTCCTGCATTGCCAGGTGGATTCTTTACCACTGCGCCACTTATTTAGTTTTGTATTAAAGCTTAGTACACAAGACGTACAGCAAGCAAATCTTCCCTTCTCTAAGAAATCTTCCTGACCCAGGGATCCAACTCAGACCTTCTGCATTGCAGGCAGATTCTTTATCTTCTGAGCCACCAGGGAAGTCAAATGATGAACACATCCATGTAACCATCACTCAGGTCAAGATAAAAGCAATTTCAATCCCCTAGAAGTCTTCCAGTTAGCACCCACCACCCCGTGTGCAGTGTGGCCAGAAAACAGCTACAGCAACAAAGCTGTGGCACGTCCATCCAATGGAACAGTTCTCTGCAATAAAAAACAACAAATACTGAAACTTACAACAACGTGGATGAATCTCCAACGCATTATGGTGAGTAAAAGAAGCCCGACCCCAAGAGCTATCCACTCTGTGATTCCGTTTATATGACGTTCTGGAAAAGGCAAAAGTGCAGGACAGAGAACCATGGTAATGCTTGAGGGAATTTGGGGAGGTGGGTGAAATGTTTTATATCTCAATTATGGTGGCGGTTATGTAACCATATGTAACTACTGTGTAGGGTAGTAATTACCATCCTGACTTCTCTATCACCCAAGAGTGGTTTTGCTTGTTCTCGAACTTCACATGAATGGAACTGGTGTATACAGTTTTGACAAATGCATATAGTTGCATAACCGCCACCATAACCTACAGCCCATAGCGTCGCAAAGAGTCGGACACGACTGAAGCGACTGAGCATGCGCGCACACACGGGTATGCAGCGGTTCGTGTCTTTTGCCTGTATTTTTGTTGGGTCGACTGGGAGGGTTTTGAGTGGAGGAAGGGCATGATCAGATGTCAGATATGTGTTCGAGGGCTGGCTGGAGGGGACCAGAATGGATAAGCCTGTGCCCTGGGACCTGGAAGGAGTTGGCGCGTTGTCTGGACGTTGTCTGGCCACACCGGGGGTGACTATGAGGATGGGGGAAGGAGAGAATCTGAAAGGAGTGTGAATGTATTCAGGAGGGGCTGGTAAGCCTTGGCTGTTGTGATGTCCACTGACCTAGATCAGGGTCCCCAGAAGCAAAACATAGGACAAGCATTTAGAGACAGATGGCTTATTAAAGAAGTGGTCTGAAGACAAACTGGTAAGGGAATGGGATGTAGGACAGGAAAGGGGAGGAGACCCATCTCAGATAGGTCCTGCAGAGTGGAGACCCAGCCTGATCCCCTGGGGAGTTCAGGAGGGTTAGGCACACGTCCAAGTTATCACTTCTGGAAGGAAGGCAGCTGGACTTGCACACGCTTGCACCAATCAGGCATCGGCTGAGGGGCTTGGCGGTGCAGAGTGGGGCTGGAGGATGGAGCCCTAAATCCCCATGCACTTTTGGTTCTTAATACCTGTGGGGTGAGTAGCTCCTGACGGATGCCTAAGAATAATCACCCCCTAAAAGCAACTGCATGTGTGAGTTGTGGGAAACCAGACACACCAAAGGTGAGGATTAAAGGGCACAAAAAAAGCCAGTCAAAAGGGATCAGGAAGGATGCCGACAGAGTATCCACACTGTCCAGTCCCGATGACGCATCATAGCACCGAGATCAAGGCAGGCACCTTGCTGATGCTCAACAAACCCTTCGGACTGAGTAAGATGGACACTCAGGAAGAAGGGCCAATTCAAGAGGAAAAAGGAAGGGTTTGGTTTGAGGCCTGATGCCCCGGAGGCAGTGAGGGGGCAGTGGGTGCCTTTAACTAAGGGCCTGGTGCTCAGTTGGAATTCCAAATGGTTGGAATTCTTTTTATTTCAATTTGCTAACCAGGTGTCTCAGTGGGTAAAGAATCCGCCAGCAATGCAGGAGACACAGGAGACGCGAGTTCGATCCCTGGGTCAGGAAGATCCCCTGGAGGAGGGCATGGCAACCCACTCCAGTATTCTTGCTTGGAGAATCTCGTGGACAGAGGAGCATGGCAGGCTGCAGTCCACGGGGTCACAACAAATCGGACACGATTGAAGCAGCTGAGCACGCAGGCACTGGTGCTCGGAGCTGGGCACAGGAAGGGGCGTGGAGAGAGAAGAGGCAGAAGGAAGACTGAGCCACTGGGAGTGCAGGGAAGAGGAGCCACAAAGGGTGAGAAGGTGGCCAGAGATGGGAGAGGGAGACCAAGAGAGACGTTGATGCTGAGGAAATCCAGGGGCGACGAATTTGAGGAAGTAAAGGTTGTCGGCCACCTGGGTTGAAGCCACTGGCGGGGACCCTATGGGCCGGACTGATGACACCCGCCGGGAAGGTTTCACTTGCCTTGGAGGGCCTGGAGCGAGCCGGAAGGGGCAGCCAGAGACAGACCTGAGAAGGGGCTACTGCAGGCAGAAGGGGCAGGAGCGAGGACGGCTGTTGTAAGAGGGAAGAAGTAGGTGGGGAGGGGGGCGGGGCGGGACGTTGACAGGATCCAGGCCAGGTGGAGGGATTAGTTTTAAACAATACCTCAGTGTTGGGCTGAGCTGCCTGAGGTGAATTAATTAAGTCCTCAGCAGGAAACGTTATCCCCGTGTCCTGGGTGAACTTCCTGGGGTCTCGAATCCTCCCGGGGAAGGGGGGTTGCATCCTGCCTGGGGTCTCCACTTAACTGTGACCACTGCTGGAAGCCCCCCAAGTGGGCAAGCGGGCCAGCGAGTCCCTGGGAGCCCTTGGGAACACCAACCCGAGGGGAAGAAGGTGAGGCCGGCAGGCAGGATGGCAGCGGCTGCAGAGAACAGCTCTCCCAGGAGGGCGAGGAGAGGGACCTGGGGGAGGCCAAGGAGGCGGCCTGGGGGCTGTTGAGAATTCTTATGGGCAGAGAGAAAAGAGCAGGCAGAGAGGGAGGAAACGGAGGAAGAAGAAGAAAGGGGGTGTGAAGACCAAGAAGAGAAGGGCACAGCTGGCCTGAGACATGGGAAAGGTGCTGGCAGAGCGCTCCAGAGATGCTTGGGAGGGGAGTGGGGGGACCGGGGGCCCCCACAAAAAAGCCTCTGTTTACTCCACAGAGAAGGAGCCCAGGTTGTCTGTTGAGCCTGGGGAAGAAAGGGGCACAGGGGTGGGGGTGGTTCAGGCAGAACAGCTGTTGCAAGGGTAGAAAGGGAAGGAGTTTGGGGACCACTTGAGGGGGTGCTGAGCTGCATTTAAGACCTAGCTGAGGTTGGAGAAAATGAATCTATGTTGGCGCCAATCAGCGTGGTGATGTGATTTTCGCCTGCCGTTCTTGGCAGCCCAGAGGTGGAATGGAGAAAACAGATGGTTTTCTGAGCTCCTGCTCATCCACCGTCTAGTTTAATCTGCTGGCAACCTTGGCCGCCTCTGATTTACAGATGGGGAAACTAAGGCCCAGGGAGGGGAGACCACGTGCCCAGGATGTTGCAACAAGGAAGTAAGGTCGAGCCCAGCCTGAGGACCTGGACTCTCTGCTTGGGGCACACCCCCTGGTCCTGGTGCCTTCTCTGTTTTGCAGCTCCTTGCCCCCCACCACCCAAATACTAACTGAGCCCACTACCTCGTATGCTCAGAACTGCTCAGCTCAGCTTTGCCTGCTCCCTGAAACCTCTCTGCCAGGGACCAGGAGGAAACAGGCTCAGAGATGGCACGTGATTAGTCTAGGGTCACACAGCATGTGACTCAACATCATTAAGATGTCTCCCCAAATTGATGTATAAATTCAACACACCTGCAATCTAAATCTTAGTAGGCTTTTTGTAGACATCGACAAACTGATTATAAAGAAGATAAAGAAATGCAAAGAACATAGAATGGTCTAAAGAATTTTATGAAAAAAAGAACAAAGTAGGAGGACTTGTGGGGCTTCCCCGGTTTCTCAGCAGTAAAAATTCCACCTGCAATGCAGGAGACCAGGGTTCGAGCCCTGGGTCGGGAAGATCCCCTGGAGGAGGGCATGGCAATCCACTCCAGTATTCTTGCCTGGAGAACCTCATGGATATAAGAGCCTGGCAGGCTACAGTCCACAGGCTCGCAGAGTCAGACACAACTGAAGTGACTGAGCACACAAGCACGCATGCAGGAGAACTTTACTACCTAATTTTGAGACTTACTATAAATATACAGAATTGACTATGTGTGGTTCTATTCGATCAAGTGGAATAGAACCACGCATACGTAGTCTATTGATGTTTGGACAAGAGTGCTGAGACAATCAATGGGGAAAGGATGATTTTTCTCAAATGGTTTGGGAACAATTGGAAACCCATATGAAACAAAATTAACCTCAACTCTTACCTCACACTGTGTTCAGAATACATAAAGAACTTCAATAACTCAATACTAAGATTGTCAAGCTGTTTTTTTTTAAATTGGAGAAGATCTGACCAGATACTTCACCAAAGGAGATATGAGTGGAAGATAAGCATGTGATAAGATGCACAACATCATTGGTTATTCTAAAGATGTAAATTAAAACCACAAGGAGATACCACTACACACCCACTAGAATGCTAAAGTTAAAAAGACTGACGATATCAAAGTTTGCAAGACTGTGAAAGACTGACGATATCAAAGTTTGCAAGACTGTGAAACAACTGGAACTCTCATGCATAGCTAGTGGGAAACATTTTGTCAGTTTCTTATAAAGTTAAATGTGCACAAACCATTCAATCCAGCAATTCCACCCCTATACATTCACCCAAGAGAAATGAAAAACTTGTGAATACAATGAAACACACAATGACCAGCTCACAAACATCATAGTAGCTTTATTTGTAATAGCCTAAAACTAAAAGGAAAAAATAAATGTTCATCAACATGCAAAAGGTTAAGCAAAATTTTATCTGTTTACACATAGGAGTACTACTCAGCAATAAAAAGGAAACTTATACATCCAACAACATGGATAAAATCTCAAAAACATTCAGTTCTCAAAAACATTCAAAAACAAGTCGCTCAGTTGTGTCTGACTCTTTACGACCCCATGGATTGCAGCATGCCAGGCTTCCCTGTCCAACAGCAGCTCCCGGAGCTTACTCAAACTCATGTCCATTGAGTCGGCAACACTGAGCAAAATCACTCAGACGCAAAACAGTGCACACTACATGATACATATAAAACTCAGGAAACTGAAAATCTAATCTATAGATGATGGAAAACAGATGATTGATTACTTGAGGTGGGGAGTGGTGGGAGAGTGACTGTCAAGGGGCATTGAGAGGAATTTCTGGAGGGATGGAAAACTATATCTTGATTGTAGTGATGTTTACATTGCTGTAATACTTTGTCAAAACTCAGCACAATGTACACTTAAAATGGATGCATTTTATTATATATAAATGTTATACCTCAATATTTTATTATTCTTTATTATAGTATATAAATTTTATATATTTATATATTATAATAATTTTGTTACAATATAAAAATTATACTTCAAAGTATTATTTAAATTGTCAACACGCAAAAAATTAGAACTCTGCGGACCTTATACTTACTTCGTGGTTTTTCAATTGTTTTGTTTATTGTTTGGGTAGATGAATCATAATTTTGAAGACCCTGAAGGCCTTACGCCAGCCCTGAAGGCTGGGAGATGCCAGCACTGAGAGCAGAGAGTCAGTTCACCCGGGGAGTGTGTAAGGATTAGAAGAGGAGGAAAGGAAGACACGGGACAGACAGACAGACAGACCCTACTCAGAGCTAATACATGCTGTTGGTGGAAGGATAGGTGGGCAGACAGATGGAGTGTCTGCGAGAGTGGCTGCGGGTGGGAGCCAACCCGGACCTGGCCTGGGCAAGACGTGACCCACTGGCGGGTACACACACACACACAGAGACACACGTGCTGACACAACAGAGTGAAACTCCGCAAACTCCACAAAGAGAGGAGGAGTGAAGAGGGCCCCCAGACACACACACAGCAGGAACGACTCACAAGCAGAAATTCAACCAGGCTCCTCTGGAAAACAGGAAGGAGAGCGAGCCACTGAGCGAGGTGAAGCCAGAATCAGTGAGAGGAGGGGCAGGAGCGGGGACAGGGGCTCAGACAGACACACAGACAGGCGAGATTCCGACACAGCCCATGGGAAGGCATAAACACAGACCCACACGTGCGAGCCCGCCCAGGCTCCAGCACCTGGAATATGCTCGGTGTCTGAGGCCAGTGGATGAACTCATGGGAGGGGAAGTGGGTCTGAAGTCACCGAGCAAATGAGAATTAGAATGAGAAAACCCATAAGTGTGACCTGTGAGACACGCAGCCACAATTGCGACATGGCATGAGGACCAAATCTAGAAGGACAATGAGACAGTAAGAGAAACAGTGGGGAAAGGAAGGAGACTCAGAGCCGGAGGCTCAGAGAGGCGGACGCCTGCACACGGACGGACAGACAAACAGGTGCTTCATAGCCTTACATGGGGACCCCAGACAAGCGAGACACTGAGGGAGGCTGTGCATAGTAGCCTGCCTGCCTTCTTTCCTTCCTTGCTCCCTCCTCCTTCCTTCTCTCCTTTCTTTCCTCCTTCTTCCTTCCTTCCATCTAGCTATCAGAATAATTCACAGCAATCTGATAATGTGGATCCATATGGGAGAATATGTTAGAAACCAGGATTTAGGGTAATCCTTCCTGCAATGTTTTACTCTTTTTTTCAAGTTGAATGTATTCACACTATCGCTTGGATAATTAAAAATTAATTTTCCGAAGAAGGAGAATGAAAGAGGAAACAAAGACAGAGTCAGAGAGAGGAGATACCCACAGGCAGATACGTCTATTTGTCCATCCATCCTCCCCTCCAGCTACAAACATTCCTCAGCCTCTCCTCTGTGCTGAGAGGCAGTGAGAACTCAGAATCAGTCCCTGCCCTCGAGATGTTCATGGTCTGATGGGAAAGAAACACGTGCCTCCAACACACCCATGTGCCTTGTCGTTCCCAGAGACGCCTGCGATACTGTACCACGGGGGCTCTCAGGGGAGAGGGGACACTGGACTTCATCAAGAAGGATGAGATGCCCGAGTCAAAAGCAGCTTTGCTGTTTGTCTGGCAGACCAAGAGAAAGGGCATCTGTGCAGAGGGCCAGCTTGAGCAAAGATGGGAAGTTGGGAAACAGCCCGTGCTTTCCTGCCACTGCAAGAGGGAACCTGCCAAGGAGGGCAGCGGGGCAGGGTACTGACCCAGCAGGGGTCAGGCCAGTAAAGGGAGAATTTTGCCAAATGGGAGATTTAGGGAGGTGGCTGGGGCAACTGCACCCAGTGTGGATAGGAGGGGCAAGACTGGAGGTCGGCATTCAGATAAGACAGCGATGGACTCCTGGGGACAGAGGAGGGTCCCCATTTGTAACGGAAAGGACCTGACAGCCCTATGGTGGGACTGGGTGTGGCCAGGACTCAAGAAGACGGCTGTGACTTACTCGGGGCTGAGAAAACCAGTGTGGAAATGGCAGGGAAGAGTCTTCAGGTGTCCATAAGGAGCCCCCATCGCCTACTCCCCTGCTCGGGTACATGGATGAGCAGGTCCCTGTTCAGGGAACTGAGCTCTGGAGAGCATCAGCACTGGGTGTGGGAGGGTATGGGTAGATGGAGGAGAAATGGCAGAGAAGTGGCCCGAGGGTTGGGAAGAAAGCCAGGCGCATCCAGACAGAGTGTCTGGAAGCAAAGCTAGGCACCACAGTCTGGGCTGCTGATGGGCCAGCGGAAGTGAGCAGACAAAGGGGACATGGGGCTTGGCAAGCAGGAGTCTATGAGGGCTGGCTTAAGTACCATGATGGACTCAGGGCCACTGTGGTCAAGTGCAAAGGACTGAGTGGGGGGGGGGCACAAATAGAGGCAATCAGAGCCGAGGGTTCCTTTCCTGGCTCTTGTATGGCTTGAGAAAGAGAGGATGGAGCAAGAGAGAGAAACAGTGGATAAGGTCTCTGCTCGTGTTGGAGGAAAGTGGACCCTGAAAGAGGGGAAAGGATGGCTGTTGCCAGGGCAACCGTATGGGCCACGGAAAGGAAGAGGAGCCAAGGAAAGCTGAGAGACTTTGGAGGAAGAAGCAGCCAGACTTGAAGGATGGAGGCAAAGAGAGAGTAAGGCTTGGATTCTTGTTCCTAGAGATGGAGGATGGGGAGCGTAGAGGAGCAGTGGAGAGGATAAAGTCTGGTCCGACTTGGTGAGCCTGTGATGCTGGCGGTATGACTGAGTGGGGCTGGGCAGGGGACTGTGGATGTATGTGGCTGGAGCTGAAGTATCTGGGAGAGGGGGAAGCCAGAACGGAAACGTGGGGCACTTGTGTAGAAGAAATCTCTGAAGTCATGGAGTGGACAGTGTGGTACATGAGAGCGCTTGGAGGGGGACACACAGCCCTGGGAAGGCTCAGCCCTGGACAGATACAGTCCCAGGGAGCACTACTAGGGAAGATCAGGAGGAGGGAGGCGAGAGACTGGTTTGAAGAGATGGCCAAGGCAGACCATACACTAGCATGCACACACACAAGAGGGATGCTAAGAGTGACTTAGAGACTTCAGAATTCCCCATCTCTCCATCACCGAGCATTTGATCACTGGTCTTTCTTCCCCTGGGATTCCTTAGAACTCATCCTGGGGCTTTGGAACTCCCATCCTCAGAGTGCTCAGGTGCCTGATGGATGTCTGCTGGTGGATAGATGGATGATGGATGGATGGATGACTGGTTGGCTGGCTGGATGGTACAGTCATCCAATCATCCAGCCACACGATGCCACAGCAGGGGCTGAGAGGATGGGGGGCTTGAGGAGCCCCTTGGAGAGTTGGCAGGGAGGGGGAACAGATGGGCCGTGGGTAGCTAAACAGGAGTATTCAGAGACAACTCAGGGCTCCTGGCTGCAGGATGGCACCGGAGAAGCAGTGACATTCTGTATTAATGAGAACAGGAAAGAGGCTGGTTGGGGGGCATGGAGACGACTAGGTGAGTGTGAGGCACCTATGGTGGGGACCAGTCCACGCTGGCTCCAATCTGTGGCTTGAGAGAGAGAAGGGGATGGAGCAGTCCTGAGGTGCAGGAGGAGATTGGGGTGTCCTCCCAGAGGGCAGGAGGTAAGTTTGGACACAGTCCAGGTGGTGTGACAGGAGGGGCATCGAGGGAGGAGAGGAGGAGAGACCAGACAGACAGACAGATCCAGGTCCAGAGGTCACCTGCCATTCTGCGGACAGATGGGTGGATGTACCATCAGATGATGAGTGCATAGGAGTTATGGAGGGGTTGGGAACCAACCCTGACCATCTCTGGAGAGATGGGACTCACAAATGTGTACAAGCACACACGTACACACACAGAGAGAGAAACACAGAGAAAGAGCAAAACTCCACAAGCTTCCAGAAAGACAGAGAAGGAGCTGGAGGGGAAAGCAACAGGCGCACACGCACGTACACACAGCCGCACACACACGCAGAGCAGGAATGACAGAGACACTTGCGAAGCAACATTCAGTGAGTCTCCTCAGGAGAGCGGAGCGAGCGTGGCGGAGCGTGATGAAGACGGAGGCGGGGCTGGGGGCACATCAATAACAAAGTGAAAAACCAACATGAGGGGGACCCTCAGGGAGACTGAGGCAGGCCAATGCAGAGATACGGCAGACGTGTGTGCACGCGTGCGCACACCCGCACAGGTGAGCAGATGAGGGAGGGAGGAGTGGGAGGAAAAACCTGCCATGGAGCCTCAGAGAGAGGGGCCCTGTGATCCTTGGCCCACACTGAAGCAGACAGCACTTGTGACCCTCAGGACAAGGACCAGATCTGGAAGGAAGAAGAAATAAGGCAGAAGGAGGAGAGAAGGAGAGAGGCAGGCCCACGGACCTCCGGACGGGCAGCCATGTGCAAGCTCAGACAGACAGACAGAAAAGGACCCACCTACTGGAGAGGGCAATGGCACTCCACTCCAGTACTCTTGCCTGGAAAATCCCCTGGACGGAGGAGCCTGGTGGGCTGCACTCCATGGGGTCGCACAGAGTCAGACACAACTGAGCGACTTCACTTTGACTTTTCACTTTCATGCATTGGAGAAGGAAATGGCAACCCACTCCAGTGTTCTTGCCTGGAGAATCCCAGAGACAGGGGAGCCTGGTGGGGTCACACAGAGTCGGACAGGACTGGAGCAACTTAGCAGCAGCAGCAGCAACTGGGGTCATATGGACACATCCTGGAGGGATGACCCCAAAACCAGAAGAAGTGAAAACAGCAGGAAGGGATGTCTGAGCACAAACTTCCATGGCAACTCTATCTGTCACAGTGAAAAAGAGAAAACAGCCTATACGTCCTTCCACAAAAGGGGAGCTTATCAAATGCATGTAACTGTATTCTGGATTGTGCTCTGGAGCAGATTTTTAAAAGAGGGTGCATCCTGGACTGGGCTAGCGGACTGGCTCTCTGGGTGGGGGCGTGGAGCATTCCCAGTCTATAGCTTTTGTTGATTTCTGTGGCATAAGTACAACTACCAAAGCCAATTTCAAGCTACGGAAGAGCTATCACTGGACAGAGTTGGAAAAAGATGGCTGGTGTTGGCGGTTGCAGCCGGAAGAAGCAAGCTCCAGCACAGGGGCCGTGGGTCAGCGTGTTCATGAAAGAGCTTGAGACTGGCCATTGGTTAAGAAAACTTGCTGGCAAAACCTGGGAACGGTAAATAGCACGTGTATTTAAAACACTCTGCCCCTCCCCCGCAGGGCAATTCTATTTTATGTAAGTAAGATGAAATGGACAGCTGCACATAGGCTGGGTCCCAATGACTCCTCTAGAGCAGGCTGGGGGTAGTGGCGGGGCAGAGACTTCAGTCTTTCCCATCATGCTTTAAATGTTTGCAAAGAAGACACCTTCACATATCACATGTACAATGAAAAACTGCTAGGTTGGCCAAGAAGTCCATTCAGGTTTTTCCTTAAGATGTTACCAAAAAACATGAACAAACTTTTTTGGCCAACCCAGCATCATTTTAATCAGAAAAGGAAGAAAACTGGAGAGGGGAGAAGGGAGAATGAGAGGAAGGAAGAGGAGGAAGAGGTCTTCAGATCTTTGGTCTGTCTGTCTGTCTATCCAACTACATTCCTCAATCCCCTCCCCTGTGCTGAGACACAGAGAAATCAGATGCAGGCCTTGTCCTCAAGGAACTCACAGCCCAGGGAGGTGGTGGGTGAGGGTGGTGGGGAGGTTGGGGGAGACGCCCAGATGGTTAGACACATGCTCCTGTATGCCCTGAGCATGCGGAATCCTCAGTCAATAAGGTGGGGTCCCCAGGGAGAGGCTGACAAAGACTTCTATAAGGAGGATGTGGGCCTCCTGGAGAGCACCCGAGACCCTGCTCAGCAGAGGTCCAGCAAGAAGGAGGGGTGTTGGGTATGGTCAGCAGGAGGCAAGTCACCCAGGCCCTCCAGAGAGACCACCCAGAGGAGCAGACAGGGGGAAGGGTGAGGATGGGTCCTAGGAGAATGCATACAGAGGGGTGGGTGAAGCCAAGGAGGCTGCAAAGGAAATAGAAGTGCCGCCCCCCAAGCCACCAAGGTGAGCACAGAGTGACTGCCATGGAGGCTGCAGAGGACCAAGGGCTGCAGAAGGAGTAGGGGGGTATGGCCAGAGCTGAGAGCCCCTCCTCAGCTGTTCCGTGGATGAAAAGAGAAAGGGCAGGAGGGAGTTGGGGGGAGCACAATGTCAAGGGACACTGACTCTCAGGTGGGAGAGATGTGAGCGTGTCCACCTGTGGAGAGAGCCCAGGGAAGGACAAGGGAAGGGGACAACAGTTGCCAGGGCAACAATATTTACCGGAAGGATGAAGATGGGACTCTGGGGTAAGAATCAGCCATAAGTTGGACATGGGAGGCAGATAGAAGGGAAGGGGCTAATCTACATTTGGGGACATGCAGGGAACACAGAGCTGGTAGCAGACAGTGAGTCGATGATGCTGGTGGGGTCTTCAATGCATGATACTTCAGAAGAGGGGCCTAGAGTGGACTCAGAGACATGGGGGCATCTCTTTCACATATAAAACCCCACACACTGATACTCAGAGTGGCATGTAGCAGAGCTCCCTGTGCCATACAGTAGGCCCCTGTTTGTTATATCCATCTAAAATATAGCAGTGTGTACCTGTGCATCCCAGACTCCCTAACGATCCCTTCCCTCCAATCTTTCTCCAGGAAACATAGGTTCATTCTCTAAGTCTGGTGCGCTTACCCCTATATTTTTATTACAGATAACTGCTTCCTCGTGGACTCAGCTCCACCAGGATGTAACCTGGGTTGTGAAGTCTGTGTCCTCAGCAGAGCATCCAGTAGGTGTTCAGTGCATGCTTGTTGGATAGATGGATAATGAACGGATGGATGGGAGGAAAGGAGGGGGGAAAGAGGGAGGGAAGGAAGGGAGAAAAACAGATGAATGGATGGATAGAAGAAAGAGTGGAGATGCCTTGAGATGCTCTAGGTCTGCGTTGGTTTCAAATATGAAGCTGCATCTGGGGCAGAGTCCAGGCAGTGGGAGAGAAACAAGGGTGTCAGCCAGAGGAGCAGGGCCAGGTCAGGGAGCAGGGGCCCCGTCCATGGGAAGAGTGGGGAGGTGGCCAAGAAGGAAATGAAAGGACAAGGACTGACCATGCCTGGAGCTCAGTGAGCAGTGTGTGTGCAGACAGGAAAATGGATGGACAGATGTGGTTTACACAAGGGATATCGGCCACATCCTAGGGAGGGAATGGGTGCAGACACATACATAAACCACGCACACACAGTGAGACTGACATGAAGTTAGAGAAAATACCACAGATCCAGAAAGAGAGGGCTGAGGGGGTGGGTGGCATGTGCAGACAGTCACAGCTGGGAGGATGTGCAGACTCAGAGCAAAATTCAAGATCGCTTTGGAGAGAAGGAGGGAGCCTGGCTGACAGAGATGAAGACAGGGCAGAGAAAGGATAGAGGGCAGAATCCTCGGTGAAGCAAAGAGGAAGGAGGCGGCATGGATGCAGGAGACTCGGGGGTGCACACATGTGGTGGCACATAGGAGGCGATGGCTGGAAGCGGATGGACGGATGGACACTTGGGGTGACAGGGGAGACAGAGGGCCTTAGAGACACAAGTGGCTGACATGTGCGTGCCCAGACAGACAGACAAAGAGGGACACATGTGCAGTAGGCTAAGGACAGATGCTGAGAACCCTCTAGAACTATGCTAGCACGGGGGTCAGTAGCCACGTGTGGTTCTTGAGCACTTGAAGTGTGACTAGTCCGCATTGAGATCTGATGCGAGTGCAAAACACACACTGGATTTCAAAGCCTCTGCACCTTAAAAAGGTGAAATAGTTCATTAATAAATATTTACATTGATTGCATGTGTGTCCAAGGATGTTTTGAATGCATTGGATTAAATAAAATATTTATTAAAGCTAATGTCATCTATTTCTTTTTACTTTTTAAAAAGATTTTTATTGATTTATTTGGCTGTGCCAGGTCTTATTTGACCATCGTCGTTGTGGCTTATGGGATCTATCTAGTTCCCCAACCAGGGGTTGAACCCAGGCGCGCTGTATGGGGAGTGTGGAGCCTTAGCCGCTGGTCCGCCAGTAAGGTCCCTCTTTTTACTTTTCCACGTGGCTGTTACTGCTGCTAAGCCACTTCAATCGTGCCCGACTCTCTATGACCCCATAGACGGCAGCCCACCAGGCTCCCCCGTCCCTGGGATTCTCCAGGCAAGAACACTGGAGTGGGTTGCTGTTTCCTCCTCCAATGCACACAAGTGAAAAGTGAAAAGGAAGTCGCCCAGTTGTGTCTGACTCTTAGCGACCCCATGGACTGCAGCCTACCAGGCTCCTCCATCCATGGGATTTGCCAGGCAAGAGTACTGGAGTGGGGTGCCATTGCCTTCTCCACCACTTGGCTGTTAGAAAATGCAAAATTCTATACATAGGTCGCATCATATTCCTACTGGACAAGGCTGGGCTAGAACCTTGAAGAGGGAGACAGAAGAGGAGGCAAGGGGCCTGCGAGTTGGTGTCAACCTTGTATGGAATGGTGATAGAGTGAAAACAGTGGAAACAAGTTAAACATCCATCAGCGAGGGATCAGCCAAGCAAACGCTCTTGTCAGAGTCCTCGGGACACTTTGCTTTGGATCTAAGAACAGCAGGGCCTCCCCATGAGCTGCCAGGGAAAGTAAATGCAGCTGGTCATCGAGTGAAAACCCCATACAGAACTGTATACACTTAAAGTCACATTTAGATTTTGGGGGGAGGAGAACTAAAAACACTGCATTTCTATGAGCACCTAAGGAAAAGGGTCAGAGGACTTTCCCCCCACCCAACGATCCCTTCCATTTCCTGGGTGTTCAAAGAAAACATAGCCTCGTCTGTAACATGTTAATATGTAAAAAAAAAATCGTTCAGTTGTGTTATTTCTGTAATGGAAAGTTAATTATTTTTTAGAAAAAGAGAGAGAAAGCGAGGGCAAGAGGGAGAAACTAACAAAGAAAGATGGAAAGCCGCAGGCAAACAGAACTTCTGTGTCAATCTGTCTGTTTATCCTTCTGCCCAAACATCCCACAGCCTTGTTGAAAGAATCACACCCTGCCCTCAAGAGTTCACAGTCCAGTTCGGGCCAAGACCTCCCCACACAGGTGTCAGGCCTCCCCTAGGTGGTGATCATGTGGGCTGGGGATGTCGCCAGAGGAAAGGGGTCAGCAAGGCTCCTTCAGGGACGACAGAGTGCTGGGTCCCCAGGGATGCCAGGCTGTAAGTCAGACCCAAGGGAAAGGCATTCCTGGCCAAGGAATTCCAGCATGAGGAAAGGCCTGGAGATGGGAAATAGGTTTTCTAAGGACTGTAGGTGGTTCAGGGAGCTGGGCTAAGACAGAAGAGCCTCCAAGAGACTCAGGGATGAGGGAACTGACACCTGGTCAAGGGAGACCTTGAAGCTGGGCCAAGGGCCTGAGTGTGGTAGAAGGACCCTGGGTAATGACCAGGCTTGGGAGGGGCAAGCTGGCCAGGCATAAGTCTTAGAAAGGGTGCCCACTATTCACAGTAGCTGAGACATGGAATCAACCTCAATGTCCACTGACAGATGAATGGGTAAAGAAGATGTGGCACCGAATACACACTGGAATATTACTCAGCCATGAGAAAGAATGAATTTGTGCCATTGAAGCAACATGGCCGCAGCTAGAAATTATCATACTAATGAAGCAAATGAGAAAGAGAAAGATAAATACCATATGATGTCACTTGTACATGGAATCTAAAATATGACACAAATGAAGTATCTATAAAACAGATCTATGTTGTATCTCACCAACATAGAAAGCAGACTTGTGGTTGCCAAAGCGAAGGGGTGGGTGGGGGGATGATGAAATCAGAGTTACATATTGGGGCTTCCCTGGTGGACCTAGTGGTAAAGAACCCATCTGCCAATGCAGGAGACATAAGAGACGTGTGTTTGATCCCTGGGTCAGGAAGATCCCCTGGAAGAGGGCATGGCAACCCACTCAAGTATTCTTGCCTGGAGAATCCCCATGGACAGAGGAGCCTGGAGGGTAAGAGTACCTAGGGTCGCAAAGAGTCAGTCACGACTGAAGTGACTTAGCACAACAGAGCACATTGGTGGCTCAGAGGGTCAAGCATCTGCCTGCAATGCAGGAGACCTGGGTTCAGTCTCTGAGTCAGGAAGATCCCTTGGAGAAGGGAATGGCTACCCACTCCAGTATTCTTGCATGGAGAATTCCATGGACAGAGGAGCTTGGTGCAGAGTCTGACACGACTGAGCAACTAACACTTTCACTTTTTCACTTTCATTAGCAGATGCAAACTATTAGATATAGGATGGATAAACGGCAAGGTCCTACAGTCTAGCACAGGGAACTGTATTCAGTATTCTATGACACACCATAATGGAAAAGAATATGAAAACATACACATACATGTATAACTGAATCACTTTCTTGTACACCAGAAACTAGCACGACGTTGTCAAACAACTCTACTTCAATTAGAAAAAAGTTTTCTAGAAAGAGTACTCAGGCATTTGAGTGGGCATGGCAGGAGGAAACTGACCTTTAAGTTTAGAGATCAGGCTGGTGGCCTGATGGGGGGCAGTGCCAGGAGAACTGGGAGAGCTTTGGGTTACTCAGGAGGTAGAGAGGCTGAGTTGTAATGGGATGGATGGTGTGAGGGGAGGAGTAGCCTGGGATTCTGGACCAAGTTGGATAGTGTTCCCCCAAATCCACATCCTTCCCAGAACCTCAGAATAGGACCTTATCACAGAGAGGGAAGTTGGCCATGTGAAGGCAGAGGCAGAGACTGAAATCTGATAACTTAACCACCAGAAGCTAGGAGAGAGGCATGGGACAGATTCTCCCTCTGTTGTTGTTCACTCGCTGAGTCCTGTCCGACTCTTTGCAACCCCATGAACTATAGCACCACAGGCTCCTCTGTCCTCCTCTGTCTGTCGTAGTTTGCTCAGATACATGTCCATTGAGCTGGGTGATGCCATCCAACCATCTCATCCTCTGTTGCCTGCTTCTCCTCCTGCCCTCCATCTTTCCCAGCATCAAGGTCTTCTCCAGTGAGGAGGCTCTTTGCATCAGGTGGCCAAAATATTGGAGCTTCAGCTTCAGCATCAGTTCTTCCCATGAGTATTCAGGATTGATTTCCTTTAGGATTGACTGGTTGGATCTCCTTGCACTCCAAGGGACTCTCCCTCTGAATCCTCAAGGAAAAAAACCAACCCTGCACACAACTTGATCTTGGACTTCTAATCTCCAGAACCAAAAGGGGATACATCTCTGTTGTTTTAAGTCACCCAGGTTGTGGTACTCTATTATAGCAGCCCTAGGAGATTAACACAGGTTCTGACCAGGCAGGTGGGCAGGTGAGAAGGGGCAGGAGCGCATGGATTTGGGGAAAGGAAAGGATGGGGTCTGTGGTGGTCACACCAAGTGTGAGAAGGTGCGTGTGGATGTCCACAGCATTCTTCCATGTGCCGCTGGGGCTCTGCAGAGAGTCTGGAGCCGAGAGAGAGAGTGTGTGCACTTACTGGGAGGTTAGCATGTGGACAGGTAGTGCCACCTAGGGGGCGGGAATGTCCTCCAGGAGATCAGGCAGTGCAGGAAGTGCAGAAAGAAGAGAATCAAGTCCTAGAGAGCAACACAATGAGGAGTGGATGGATGCAACAAGAAACAAAAAGGAAACTTAGGAGGGACTGCTCAAATATGGTCAACTGGCGGTCAACATGGGTGCCAAGACAATTCGAGAAAGATTAGGCTCTTCAGCAAACGGTGCTGGAACAACCTGACATCCACCGGCAATAGAAGGAACTTAGACCCCTATCTCATACCATATCCAAAAATTGACTTAAAATAGATCGTAGACCATAGCTCATGAAAGAGGCTATAAAACTCTCAGAAGGAAACATAGGCATAAATCTTCATGACCTTGGACCACAATGATTTTCTTAGATATGACACCAAAGGCACAAGCAATGAAAGAAAACACAGATAAATTGGGTGTCATCAAGATTTAATATTTTTGTGCTTTAAAAGTCACCACCAAAAAGTGAAAGACAACCAACAGAATGAAAATGTATTTTTTGCAAATTATATATCTCATAAGGGACTTGCATCTAGAATATATATATATATATATATAAAAAAACTATTACAACTCAATAATTTTAAAAAGTCATGTAGCCCAATTTAAGAGATGGGCAAAGGATCTGAACAGACATTTCTCCAAACAAGTTCTACAAACAGCCAGTAAGGACATAATGAGATGCTCGACATCATCAGTCATCAGGAAAATGCAAATCAAAACGTCAATATGATACCACTTCACACCCACTAAAATAACTATAGTCAGAAAGATATATAACAACAAGTGTTGGTGAGGCTGTGGAGAAATGACCAATCTCAGTGAAGGTACTGGAATCCTCAGCACCAGGAGTGTTGCTTTGGAGAACAGTCTGGCAGTTCCTCAAAGAATCAAGCATAGAGTTATCATATGGCCCAGCCATTCAATTCCTGGTCTATACTCAAGAGAAATGAAATACTACATAACATGCCCACACAAAAACTTGTACATGGATGTTCATAGCAGTATTATTCATTAAGAGCCAAGAAGTGGAGACAAGCAAAATGCCTTTCAACTAGTGAATGGAAAAATTTTATGTGGTCTATCCACGCAATGGAATAGTATTTGGCAAGAAAGGGAATGGAGTATCCGGTACATGCTACAACATGGATGAAAACATGATGCTAAGTGAAAAGAGCCCGTCAAAAAGGACTACACATTGCATGATTCCACTTCTATGAAATGTCCAGAATAGGTAAATTCATAGGGCCAGAAAGCAGATTGATGGTTGCCTCAGGCTGAAGGGGATGGGGAAGGAATGGAGGTGATGGTTGAAGGGTGGGGGGTGTCATTTTTGCAGGATTGAAAATGTCCTGAAGTTAATTGTGATGAAGGATGCACAATTATGTAAATACATTAACAACCATTGAATTGTATCACTTTAATGGGTATGTAAATTAGCCTCAATAAAGTTGTTTAAAACACAATAAGAGGTAAGGACTTCCCTGGTGGTCCGGTAGTTAAGAGTCTACCTTGCAGTGCAGGGGAAAGGAAAGGAAAGTTAATCCCACAGTCATGTCCAGACTCTTTGCGATCCCTTGGACGGTAGCCCGCCAGGCCCTCTGGCCATGGAATTCAGGCAAGAGTACTGGAGTGGGCTGCCATTGCCTTCTCCAGAGCCCATGGTACACAGCTATTGAAGCCTGCACTTCTACAGCCTGTGCTCCGCAACAAGAGAAGCCACCGCAACGAGAAGCCCACGCACTGCAGCTAGAGAGTAGCCTCTGCTCGCCACAGCTAGAGAAAGCCCGCACGCAGCAACACAGACCCAGTGCAGCCAAAAATAATTAATTAATTTAAAAAATAGAGCCATAAGAGGGAGTGCCCAAGAGGCAGGGGGGTGGTGGGGGGAATGTGAGTAGAGGGTGTCCCATGAGGAGAGAAGGAGGCAAGATAGGAAGGGCATCCGGATGTGAGGTTGCGAAGGCAGAGGCCCTCAGTGGGCTGGGAGGTGAGTGGGGAAGCAGGGCCACCGGACCCCGGAAACGAGAGGCTGGTGGGGTTCTCCTCCCACACTGGGGTGGGCTCAGGACTGACCGTGCACAGTGGGAAGGCTGAGGGGAGGGTGGTCCTCCCCAGCTCCTCTGGGCCTGGGAGGTGGGGTGGGGGAGGGGAATAGGTGCCCGGTGGGACAGGCACTAGGGAGAAAAATTCTTTCTCCTGGAGAGAGTTGAGTGTTCATCTGGGTGTTGGATGTTGCCTTGGGGACGGAGAAGAGAAAAAGACTCTGGGAGAGACAGTCAAGGGAGGAGTTGGCAGGAAGACTGGAGGGGGGAGGTCAAGGTGTAGCAGGGGGAGAGTCTTGGGATTTCTTACCCCAGAGCTGGGGCCACAGGGAGCCTGCGCAGGGAATGGGAAGGCGAGGAGGAGGCTGACTCTGCACTGGTTTGCATTGCTGGGGCTGAGGAAGCTTCCGTGGATGTGCGGGTCTAGTGCTTCCTCCGCAGGGGCTGGAGTGGACGCAGAAATGAGGCAGCCATCTCTGTGGGGAGAGGCTCTGAAAGCCCTGGGGCTGGACGATGTGGTCCTGGAGAGAGAGGAGGGAGGAGGGCACAGTTCTGGGGAGCACAGTGTAATGGGAGTATAATGGGAAGATGGGGGAAAATCCAGTGACGAAGGGAGCAAGACAGGAAACAGATCCCTCCTTTTCTCTCTTTATTTCTCCCCTTCCCCATGTATGTACACACACACACACATCACACACACCTGCAGCTCAGAGTGACAAAAAGATTTGAGACTGCTTTATCACTGTCTTCTCATGGTGTGTTAACTTACCCATGTCCTCTGGGGCTCTGAGGTCCTCAGCAAAGAACCCAGTGGATGCTCAGTAAGGTTAGAAGGAAGGAAGGAAGGATAGATGGATGGATGGATGGATATGACCCAAGCATAAAATTCTTCCATCTGAGCTGAGGCAGGGGCTCAGAGGATGAAGAGGGAGTCTTAACTTGTGCTTTGGAGGGAGACTTGGCAGGAAGAGGGCAACAAGTGGGCCATGGAGATAAGAATAGGAACAGCCAGAGATGACTTGGGGTTCCTGGATGTAGAGCCTGGGGTGATGGTGATGTGCAGTGCTAATGAGAACAGAGATCATCAAGGAGGTGTAGAAACAGTGCATGGGGCTGAGGAGCTGGGTAAGGGCTTCCGCAAGCTCAAGTTTGTGGCTGGAGGGAAAGAAAAAGAAGGTCTGGGCTGCCAGTGGAGGGAATCCACACAGAGGACAGTGGACAAGTGAATCCAGGAATGTAAGTGTGGTGAGCAGAGATCCTGGGAGGTGAGAGAGCAGGAGGAGGTGGGGAAGGACAGGACAGACAGACACTGCACTAATTAAGCAGTTTATGGATACCTACAAGAGCCAGCTGATAAACAGACAAGGAAAGAGACAAAGAGGGTAGGAGCCAACTCCAGTCATGTCTCAGAGGAAAAGACGAGACCCACACGTGTTCACACACGGTGAGACGGAGCAGAGAAAGGACATGGGTACTGGCACCCGCTGCAGGGTGCTTGTGGGTGATGGATGGGTGGATATGGGTGGGTGGATGGATGGAGAGATAGATGGAGTAACTCAGGGAGTAAGAATAAAATCAGATAATGGAACCCGAAAGAGAAAGACTCATGCATGGCCACTCTGCTGGTCACTTTCCCGATAACAGATTTCCCACGGGGAAGGGGTGGGGGAACAGAGTGGGGGGGCATCAAAGAGAATTTCAAGGCTTTAGAACAAAACTCCACAAGCCCCCAGAAGAGAGAGAGAGCTGCGGGGGAAGGGCAGGCAGCCCAAGCACGCACACACATATACGCAGCAGGAATGACGCACAGCCTCAGAGCAAAATTCAATAATTCTCCTCTGGAGAGAGGGAAAGAGCAGAGATGAGCAAGACACAGTCAGATACAGGAAGAGAAGGGGGATTAGACATCAATAAGAAAGTTGAAAAGAAGCGGGGGCAGCAAGACACGCGGGCAGACAGAGGGGGAGCAGGCAGAGACCGAGGGCTCACGTGTGCGCACACGCACCTCACCAGGCACCCCACCCACTCAGGACACGGGGAGACATGCCCGATGGTGGATGGATAAATGGATGGATGAGTGGAGGGGGCTGGGCAGATGAATGGATGGAGCAACCTGGAGACCAGAAACAAAAGCTGACAAAGGGCCTGGACAGAGAAAAATTTAGATGTCTTCTGCTGGCTCCTCCAGTTCCCCGCTCCACGCTTCTCCTCTGCTCCAAGAGGTTGACTACCCTGACTACCGCCAGTGGCCTCCCTGCTCTCCGGGTTCCAGCTGGGTTTGGCTCCTGGGCTGCCCTGGCAGGAGACTAGTGGAAGAGGAGAGAGATTCCCTGGGTCACCTCCTGCCTGCCAGTCCCTAGACTGATGTCGCGGCTCCTCTCAGGGCAGCCCCTCTTCAAAACTATTGCCTCCAGTTTCTGGGCTTTGTACCCATCCCTCGTCCCCTAAAGAGCAGAGCTGGCCACAGCCTCACTGCTGTTGTCTCCAGGTCTCTGTAAAAACCCTCAGGGTTTTTCTATGACCACACTTGGCAGCGTAGAGTCTCTGTAAATAAACTCTCCTTGAATGCTCCTAACTGTGAATGTTCCATTTCCTTCCTGTTAGGACCCTGACTAATACAAACGCACGATGAGAGCAGACAACATAAATGTGTATATATGTGCACACTCACACATCCTCACTTACAGGGACACAAAGTAATGACACATCCAGAAGGAACAGGGAGATTGGATAAGCTGAGCAAATGAGGAAGTCAAGGAGAGACAGTGACTCAGAGACCCGGAGGCAGACAGAGAAGGGACATGGGGACACGGATGTCCATGGCGATCCTGTTTTAATGGCAAAAAAGTATAAATCATCTAAATGTCTTTTACCAGAAGAAAGGCTAAATAAACAATGATACGGCTGTTCTCTGGGCTTCCCCTGTGGTGGCCCAGCTGGTAAAGAACCCACGTGCAATGCGGGAGACCTGTGTTCAATCCCTGAGTTGGGAAGATCCTCTGGAGAAGGGAAAGGCTACCCACTCCAGTCTTCTGGCCTGGAGAATTCCATGGACTACAGTCCATGGGGTCACAAAGGGTCGGACATGACTGAGTGACTTTCATTTTCATTTTCATGGTTGTTCTCTGGGATACCATGCAGCTCGTAAAAAGGCTGGTGTACACCCATATGCATTGAGAGGGAAAGAGATCCCCCAAAATTGTTTAGTCAAAAATCTCACAGCTGGTGAGAGGGAGGTCTTCCCTGTGGCTCAGTGATAAAGAATCCACATGCCAATGCAGGAGACACGTGTTTGATCCCTGATCTGGGAAGATACAGCATGCCTCGGAGCAACTACGCCCATATGCCCCAACTACTGAGCCTGTGATCCAGAGCCCTGCAAGCTGCAGCTACTGAAGCCCACATGCCCTACAGCCTGTGCTCTGCAACAAGAGAAGCCTCCGCAATGAGAAGCCCTTGCACTGCAGCTAGAGAGCAGCCCCCACTTGCCAGAACTAGAGAAAAGCCCGCAAAGCAATGAAGACCCAGCACAGCCAGAAATGAATAATTAAAATTATTATTTTTTTAATCTAACTGGGAAATTCCTTGGAGGTCCAGCAGTTACAACTCTGCACTTCCACTGCAGGGGGTAAACATTTGATCCCTGGTCCAGGGAGCTAAGATCCTGCAAGCCACACAGTAAGCCCCCCAGCCACACAAAAAATCTCACTGAACAATATACGTAGCTCAAAATAATCTCTATTGGGAAAAGTGCCCTAAACTGAAACCTACCAAAAACATTTTCCATTTCCATAGGAAAAAAGCATACACATACATATATACGTATCGTATATACACATATGTGTGGATCTAGGAATGTGTGTTTATGTATGCATGTATATGTGTCTAGGATGGAATGATACCTGCGAAAGTAAGGACCTGTGGTCTCCCCCAGAGGAAGTGCTTGGAGAACAGGATGGGAGGAAGTTCAAAAGGACCCCTTGGTCTTATCTGTGATACTTCATTGTTCATATGAAGATGATGTGTTCGTGTGTCACTTAGGCAATTAAATACTAATTTTTCACAGGAGAGGAAGAAGCAAGGGGAGCAGGAGAACAAGAAAGCTGCGAGAAGAGAAGAGACCTCTAGACAGACACAATTTCCGTCTGTCTGCCCCTCATCCTCCCCTCCTGTCACAGCTATCTGTCAGCCCCTCCTCTGTGCTGAGACATGGGGACCTTGCTCCAAGACATCCAAGCCCAGATTGGGTGTCTGGGTGTTCCAGATGCCCTGGAGGTGCTTCGCCCTGGGAAAGGTCAGCAGGCGTTTCTGGGAAGGACACAGATCTTCCTCTGGATAGACATTGGGAGGGGAAGGGGAGGCCCGTGGTGGCCATGCCAAGGGGAGCCATTCCCTCCAGCCAATGGACATAGGGGCCCAGCTCAGCAGGATGAGGCTGGACCACAGACACAGTCATATGTGGCCAAGGTAGGAACGGTCCCCAGGCCATGGGAGGCGGGGAACTGACCTGGAGGAAGCAGGCAGGCAGGTGAGGAAGGCAGGGAAGGGTCGTGGAAAGCAGAGATGCTGCAGCCCAGGGAGGAAGAGAACCTTCCATTAGAAATGGAGCAGAGACAGCTCGAGAGGTGGGAGAAAAATCAGGACCCTCGTTGTTCCAGAAGCTGAGGAAGAGCAAGGGTCCAAATGGCAAAAACAGTCTCCAGAGGCAGGGTCCCTCTGGACTGGCGGGGGTGGGGGGGAGAAAAAATCAGATTCTGTTTAAAGGTCAATGGAAGCCTTGATGGAGCACCATGATGGGCTCAAGTCAGCTGCAGGTGGTTGCAGGGAGGCGGTGGGGAGGATGGGGAGAAAGAGCCTAATGTTTTCTCAAACCAAGCTCTTTTGTGGACTTAAGGAGAGAGCAGACAGGAGGTATTGGGAACAAAAGGTCAATGGAGGGAGGTGAATGTGTTTGTCTCTGAAAAACCCAGGAGAGGGGAAACATGGTGTTGCCAAGGCAACCACGCTGACCAAGGGTGATGGAGAGAAGTGAAGGGGAAGATGGGAGTGGGGGTTCCGAGGAAGAATCAGCCAAACGTAAAGGTGGGAGGCAGGATAGGAGAAGGGGGCTTCGATTTCTGTTCCTGAGATTGGGGCGGGATGAAGTTTGGAAAGTCAAGGATTTCCTCCCAGACTTTGGTGAGTTTGTGATGCTGGTGGGACACCCACGTGGGGATGAAAAGATGTTTAGATACATGGGCCTGGGTGGACACAGACACGAATGAGGGGATGTTAGTGGTCCCCAATGTGGATGGCATGGCCCAGAGACACGCAGTGAGTGGAGATGAACAGAAGAAAACACAGCCTGAGGACAGTTATACTAGAGAGATACAGTTTGGAGTAGACACCCAGAAAGACCCCACTACACCCCGAGTGTGAGACTCAGAGACCACAACTGAGGGAGCCTTTATCCCCCTCCTCATTTTCTCCTGATGGAATAACTGTTTTGTCTTCCCCTGGACTCTTGAGTCTCCTCAGGTCACAGCTTGGGACTTTGAGCTCTTTGTCCTCAACAAAGCACACGGTAGGTGTTCCACTGGCATTTTTTGAATATCTACTGGGTATGTGGGTAGGCGGGTGGATGGGTGGGTGGACGGGTGGGCAGCTGAATGGGTGGATGAATGTCATCCAAGATCCTGGGTCGTTGCTGAGGCAGGGTTGAAGAATCAGGCAGGGGTTCTTGAGCAGTCTCCTGGAGGTTCACTTGAAAAGAAGGGGGACCATGTGGGTCATGAGTGGTAAGAGAGAGAGACAGAGATCATTTGGGGTTCCAAGCA
Source organism: Bos taurus (assembly GCF_002263795.3). Taxonomy (NCBI): domain Eukaryota; kingdom Metazoa; phylum Chordata; class Mammalia; order Artiodactyla; family Bovidae; genus Bos; species Bos taurus. The sequence goes on along the minus strand of NC_037340.1, from coordinate 66,383,622 downwards.
GTGGAGTGACATTCAGCACTGATAAGAACAGAAAGCAATGCCCATGTGGGGTTTGGAGATGCTGTGGGAGTGTTGTGATGCTCTGGATTTTAGACACCCAAGGGGCGTCACAGCCAGTGTTGGCTCAGAGAGGCTCACATCTCCAGGAGCACAGTGGGGGATGCACACAGGAAAGGCATGGCAAGATGGTCCATGGAATATGTATGGAGTAGAGAGGAGCCACAGGAGTGGACCAAGGCACCGCAAGGTGGGAAGGTGGGTGGAGGAGGAGCAAGAGTTAGAGAAGAACATGGCGAGACTCAGGACACCGTGGCTCAGAGCTCTCCAAGAACCCCATTAACAGATGGGCAAGTGGATGGATGGATGGATGGATGGGTGAGTGGGTAGACAGATGAGTAGATGGATGGGTGAATAGATGGGCGAGTGGATGGATGGATGGATGAGTGGATGGATGGATGAATGGATGGGCAAGTGGATGGATGGATGGATGGATGGATGAGTAGATGGATAGATGAGTGGATGGATGGATGAATGGATGGATGAGTGGATCAATGGATGTGCGAGTAGATAGATGGATGAATAGACAGATGAGTGGATGGATGGATGGATGAATGGATGGGTGAGTGGATGGATGGATGGATGAGTGGACGGATGGATGAATGGATGGCCGAGTAGATGGATGGATGAGTGGATGGGTGGATGAGTGGATGGATGGATGAATGGATGGGTGAGTGGATGAATGGATAGATGAATGGATGGATGAGTGGATGGATGAATGGATGGGCGAGTGGATGAATGGATGAGTGAATGGATGGATGGATGAATGAATGGGTGGGTAGATGAATGGATGGATGAGTGGATGGATGGATGAATGGATGGATGAGTGGATGGATGGATGAATGGATGGATGAGTGGATGGATGGATGAATGGATGGATGAGTGGATGGATGGATGAATGGATGGATGAGTGGATGGATGGGTGAGTGGATGAATGGATAGATGAGTGGATGGATGGATGATGGACAGACAGGGAGACAGATGAAGCTGGACAGAAACGATGGGCATCAACTCAGACCGTGAACACACATGTACACACACACACACACACACACACACATAGTGAGACACAGAGAAAGAAAGACCACCCCCAACCCAAGCCTCAGAAACAAGAGAGAGAAAGCTGCAGGGGAAGCAGCAGCTACACACACACACACACACACAGCAGAAATTATGCACAAACAAAGCAAAATTCGATCAGGCTCCTCTGGAGAGCTGAAGGAGATGAAGCTAGAGGCAGCAAGAGAGCCAGCAGCAAAGTTTCAAAATTCAAAGAAAGGGAGCAGAACCCCCAGGGAGGTGAGGCGGTGAGGGTGTGAGGCACAGACACGCCGGTCCAGGACCTCCTTTCAGTCCAGGACCTCCTCCAAGGAGATGCTCACTCGTGTCTTCAGGGAGAGAGATGAACCAAAGGGGCGAGAACCAAGCCTGAGGAGGGCCCCAGACAGAGGAAGGACCTGTGCCCCCCAGGGTGCAGGGCAACTCCCCAGAGCTCTGGTCTTAGCCCTCGGCTTCCTCCCAGCTCTCAGCCCCCAGGAGGCTGGGCTGTGCAAAGGCAGGCAGTGCCTCCCAGCCTGAGACCCCAGCTTCCCTCTGAGTTTGGCCAGAGGGGCCATCTGGGGAGTTCGGTGTGTTCAGTCCCCTGGACCTCAGGCTGCTGTGTCCTCTTCCTCTCGAGGCAGCCCTGTCTACACGATTTTGGAAACTTCTCCCAGTGATAGTAACAATTCACTGCCACCATTCCTAGCTTCCTGCCTGATGGTCCCCTAATCCACACCTCGGTACCTTTGTCAACAGAGCCTCCTCAAATGCCCTTCATTGCGGAGAGTCCTGTTGGGACCTGACTGAGGCAAGGATGGGAGCAGGGGTCAAAGGAGACTTCAGTCTTGGATGCTGTGCTGTACTGTGCTTATTCACTCAGTCATGTCGGACTCTTTGCAACCCCATGGACTGTAGCCCACCAGGTTCCTCAGTCCATGGGATCCTCCAGGAAAGAATACTGGAGTGCGTTCCTCCCAACCCAAGGGATCTTCCCAACCCAGGGATTGAACCCAGGTCTCCTGCATTGCAGGCAGATTCTTTACCAGCTGAGCTACCAGGGAAGCCCCAGTCTTGTATAGGAAACTTTAATTTTTTTTTTTTTTACAACTACAAATCAGTTCTTTTATCACCTATGGAATTTTAAAATTATTTTCGAAAAGGAGAGATGAAGCCGGAGAGGAGAGAGAACAAGAAAGTGGAAGAGGAGACCCACAGACACCTGCCTGTCCAGCCTCCCTTCAGAGCAGACCCCAAGAGAAAGCCAGCCCAGCCCCAGGGAGCCAGCCACCCAGCAGGAGAGAGATGAGCACAAGCACGGGGCTTGGTGCTGCCCGGGGAGCACTCGCTGAGCCCCACAGGGCCCCAAGGAAGGGGTCAGCAGGGGCCTCTCTGGGGAGGACCCTGAACCCAAGGCCTTTTTCTCTGCACAAGGTGGGAGTTGAGAGAAGGAGAGGGCCTGTGACCCACTCCAAAGGGAGCCTCCCTCAGCCAGCATGGGGGTGCAGGCTGGGCAGAGTGGCCTGAGCTGGGCAGAGCTCAGCACAGTTCCAGAGAGGCAGGAGCCAGGAGAGGGCCCTGGGGAGCACTGAGACCCCGTGGAGGCTGGCAGGGTAGTAGGGGAACCATCCAAAGGAAACAAAGGGGGCACAGCCTGAGACGTGGGGAGAAACCAGATGTCTTCAGTGTAGGCAATGCTGGCCTCCAGCATCAGAGGCCTCTTGGGGGCTGAGGGGGTAACGAGTGAAACCGGCTAGCTGGTCATCAATGAGCAGGTGGAGGAGGCCTTGCTGGGGGGCTGCAGGGTTCATAAGTGGGGGCCTAATTGCAGAGGACAGGAGAGAAAATGACCAGGGTCTGACGTTCTGCCACCAGGTCATCTGCAGATGGAAGGAGAGAGAAGGCAGGAGGGAGACAGGGACTTCTCTCCTCAGGTGGGAGGGAGGCAAGCAAACCCACCTACCAAGAGGATCTGGGAGGAGGGGGAGAGGATGACCGTTGCCAGGGCAACAACACTGGCCCTGAGGATGGGGACGAGCAAGGAGAGATGGGAGAAAGCCTTTGGGGAAAGAATAGTGAAGAATTGGGGGCCGATTAGAGGTGGGGGCAGAAAGAGGCGCTGGAGGGTCAGATTTCTGGCTTTGAAAATGAGGGGGAGTGAAGAATTTGGTCGTGTTTTGATAAATCTGTGATGCTGCTGGACGTACTTGCAGCCAAGGAGGGAACCATGGATATTTAAGGTCTGGAGCTTAAGCTGAACAAAGGGCCTGGGTTGGGGGTAGGGAGGAGACATGAGGTGAGGCAGCATCTTGTGGAGGGGTCCCTTGAACCCCAAGGAGTGGACAACAAGGCCAGGAAGAAAGAGGGTGCAGCTTCGAGGAACATCAATGCTGGAACCACACCAGGAGGAAGGAGAAGGGTCTGGAAAAGTGGCCAAGACACACACACAGACATACACACACAACAATGCTGAGACACAGAGTCATGGGAAGCCCTGATCACCCACGTTGCCTCAGAGTGCCTGGAGGACGTGGGCTTTAGGACCCAGGTCCTCAGTAGAGACCCAGTGGGTACTTAGGGCAGGTTAATGGTATAGGTGGAGGGATGGATGGATGGATGGTCCAGGCAGCAAAGAGCTGATGACTGTAGCTCTGAGAGGCTGAGGGGATGTGGGGGGAGGGAAGCGCTGAGCAGCCCCTCAGAGGGAGCCTTGACAGGAAGAGGGGACAGATGGGGGTGGACGGCAGTAATGAGCGAGTCAGAGATGACTCCAACTCCCGGCTGTGAAGCCCCAGGTGGTGGTGATGCACAGCGCTAACGAGAGTGGGGAGAGAAGCACATTTGGAGGACTGGGAGATGATGCACTGGGTTTGCATGTGAGTCCAGAGTCAGCACAGGAGAGGGGAGAGGATGAGCAGGGAGGAGGCTGCAGGAAGAACACTGGGGTGTCCATGCCAAGAAGAACTTTGTGAACTCATCCAGGAAGCAGGTGAAAAGTAGGAGAGAGAAAGATCCAGAACAGGAACTGGGGGTCTGTCATGTGAGGGCGTGTGAAGCAGGAGGTCCCAGGGAGGAAAGACGGTCAGGACGGACAGACCCTATACAGCAATGTCGTGGATAGACGGACAGGCAGACAAACAAACAGTCGTGGAGGATGGCAGAGAGGGTGGGAGCCCATGATGACCCTGCCTCAGAGAGAGAAAGTGAAAGTGAAGTCGCTCAGTCGTGTCCGACTCTTTGCGACCCCATGGACTGTTGCCTACCAGGCTCCTCTGTCCACAGGATTTTCCAGGCAAGAATACTGGAGTGGGTTGCCATTTCCTTCTCCAGGAGATCTTCCCAACCCAGGGATTGAACCCAGGTCTCCCGCATTGTAGGCAGACGCTTTACCATCTGAGTCACCAGGGAAGTACTCTTCCCTGAGAGAGAAGCAGGACTCTTCCCGGAGAGAGAAGCAGGCCCCAAACACGTGTGCACATGTGCCTGCTGCATACCCACGGTAAGACAAGGAGAAAGTAAACTTTACAAGCTTGAGAAAAAAGAGCCGGAGCTGAGGGGGCGGGCTGTGTGCACGCGCGCACACACACAGTCACAGTAGGAATGACGCACAAATGCAGAGCAAAATTGAATAATGCTTTCTCAGGAAAGTGGGAAAGAGCATGGCTGAGAGACAGAGATCAAGACAGAAGCAAGAGGAACAAGATGATGTGTAAGTTAGAAAGAAAAGAAAAAGAAGGAAGGTGAAACCTGCAGGGGACCTACAGGCAGCAGGTAGAGACACGAGCACACGCTCCAGCACACATCCCCTAACACACACACACTCTCTCCCCCTCTCTCTCTAAGCTCTGCCTCTAGAACAGCCTCCATGTGTCTTTCTGGATGGATGATAGGATGGAGTAGCTCAGGGGGTGAGAACAAAACTTGAGAAGGTCCCCAGAGACAGGAAACTTCCTCAGATTATCCTAATTTGATGGTGACATCAGTTTCCTGGTGGGACCTTTACTGATCCACCTGCAGAGTGGGGAACAGGCAGCATGGAAACACACGCGCACGCACACACACAGACGCAATAACTAGGGCCAAGTCCAAAAAGAAATGGGAAAGATAAAGAAGAAACTAAGAGAAAATGAAGCAAGGAAGAAGATACACAGAGCTCTCAGGGAGCCAGGAGACAAACGAATGCACAGACGAGGTTTGGAGTGCCCCTAGGACCTGGAGAAGTGGGAGCCAGAAAGAGACAGCACGTATGCAGTACCATCTTATCTGTAATGATGCGAGAGTGAAAACAACCAGAATGTCCATCCTTGGTGGGGAAGAGCTAAATAAACTCCAGTGCAGCTCTTCTCAGAAATCCTGTGAGCAGAGAAAGAGAACTGACTGCGATATACGCTCTAATAAGGAAAAGGAGCCCTCGGAGAACAGTTGAGTGTAAAAGCCCACAAGAGAATCATATACACAGTATGAGACAGTTTCTTTTAAAAACAAGAACAGCGACAGTATTTTGAATACTGTTTACCAAACTATTCTCTGAATTTTCTAAAGGAATGTACATGCTTCCATTTCCAGTTATTCACTGATTTTTGTAGATTGACTTTGTATCTTGTGACCTTGCTAAACTCACTTAACAGTTCTAGGAGTCTCTTTTGTAGGTTCTTTAAAAGTTCCTATGTAGACAATAATGTCATCTGCTAAGAGAGAGAGTTTTATTTCTTCCTTTACCATCTGTATGTTCTTTTACTTCTTTTTTCTTGCCATATTGCACTGGCTAAGACCTCCAATGGGAGGTAATAAGAGTGATAAAAAGAGGATGTCCTTGCCATGTTCTGATCTTAGGAGGAAAGAAGTCTTTCATCACTGGGTATTATTTTGGCTGCTTTGGTACTCGTGTGTATGTGTGTGTGTGTGTGTGATGTACTTTTTTGATAATGTTAGTTTCTGCTTGGGAAGGGAATTGAGAACCAAGATGTAGGCTGAGAAGGAAAAGGGAAGGGAATTTAGTTTCATATGTAGTGTTTTAATATTTTAACATAATATACTTGTATATCACAGAAGAGACCAAAATGTAATTTTTATTAAAAAATAGAGTGAAGTGTGGCTGAGAGGGGAGAAGGAAACTGATGAAGGACAAAGAGAAAGAGGAAACTCACAGGTACAACTCCTGTCTGTCCACCCGTCCTCTTTCCCCAGGCCTAATGTTCCCTAGCCCCACCTCTGTGCTGACGTCCAGAGGAGAAATCAGACGCAAGGCTCAGTCTGGTGGGGAGAAAGCCACCCAAACCAAAGACATGCCTGGATATTCCTGGGATATGATGGAAGATTGGGAAGGAGGCTGTCAGGGTCTTCATCAAAGAGAATATGGTGGCTTATTCTTAGAGATGGGCTTGAGAGGGGAAAGGATAGAGGCCATTGCAGCCTTGCTGACAGTGAGGAAGGAACATCCATGGGAGCCTCTCCATTGGGCAGATGGATTTTCTTTTTGCAATAGAATAGAGACTGCAGATCTGGTGGACAGGAGGTCAGTAGAGGGATCTGCCAAGCATCATGGCGGACCCAGAGGAACTAGAGGTGGCTATGCTAAAGCCAGGGCTTCCCAGGTGGCACCAGTGGTAAAGAATCTGCCTGCCCATGCAGGAGATGGAAGAAAAGTGAGTTCGATCCAGGGGTAGGAAGATCCCATGGAGAAGGAAATGGCAACTCACTCCAGTATTCTTGCCTGGAGAATCCCATGGGCAGAGAACCTGGCGGACTACAGTCCATAGGGTCACAAGGAGTCGGACACGACTGAAGTGACTTAGCACACATGCACGCATGCTAAAACCAAGGCTTCTGAAGATGGAAGGAGAGAGCAGCCAGGAGTGAGACAGGACAAGATGGAGTGTTTCTCCACAAGTTAGAGGAAAGTGAGCATGTTCCCCTGCTGAGAGCAGCCTGGAGAGAAGGAGAGCATGGCTGTTGCTAGGGCAACCATATTGGTCATGAGGACGGGCAGGAACAAGGGGAAAGGCTGGAGAGAGATGTTGGATGAAGAGTCGGCAAGAAATGGGAACTAAATTGGAAATGGAGGGCAAAGGAAAAGAGAAGGTGATGTTTAGATTTCTGATCTTGAAGAGGCAAGGTAGGAACAAGGGAGAGGGTGGCGATGCTGAAGAGCTTGATCTTGTCTTGGTAAGTCTGTGATGTTGCCGGGGCATCCAAGTGGGACTGAGGAAGGAACAGCCAGTATGCGCAAGGGCGTTGCTGCACGGAGGAGGGTCTCAGAAGCCCTGGACGTGGAGAGCTCTTGGAAGGAGAAGAGCAGGAGGACACAGTCCTGGGGAGCGCCTAGAGCCTAGTCTGGAGGGCTTGAAGGAAGAAGGAGGTCTGAAAAAGTGGCCAAAGCAAAAAAGACAGATGTCACCCCCAAAACACATAGTGTAGAGACCAAAGTAACAGAAAATCTTGGGATGCTCCATCACATGTCTCATAGAGCAGTGATGATTGGTCTGTTTTTTCCCTGGACTCTGATGAGCTCCTGCAGGACTTGGGCTGGGGCTTTGGGGTCTGTGTCCTCATCAGAGACCCAGAGGTGCTTGGGGCTAGTTTGTTGGTTGGATGTATGAAGGCAGTGGTCCAGGCTTCAGTTTTCTGGGCCTGGCTGAGGGAGGGGCTGATCAGACATTGGGGGGTGGGTGCTGAGCAGCTTTTGGAGGAAGATGCTACAGGAAAGAGAACAGATGGACTGTGGGTGGCGGGAGAGTGAGGATTCGGAGATGACTCGGGGCTCCTGGCTGTGGACCCAGGCAGGCAATGACACTCAGCGCTAATGAGAACAGGGAGAGAAACCCATTAGAGGTGAGGAAATGATGCGGTGAGCTTGTCATATTCTACGTTTGAGGTACAAAAGCCAGCTGGGAGTTGGCTTTGAGTTTTCAACATGTGAGCAAAATGGGAGTCTGTCCCAAGGGCAGGAGCCCATGATGAGGAGTGGGTGGGGCCCAGTACACACACCTGGGGGCCCTGATTGTGAAGGCAGGTGGAGGGACAGGAGAGGCAGGTGGGGCAGTGGACAGCAGACAGCCACGCACTTACACCACACACACACACACACACACACGCACACACACACATCCCTGGCATGAAGCAGGTGTTTAATAAACCTCTTGTGGATGAATCAATAAATAGTTGGACAAAGTGTGAATGACAGTGACCTAAAGACTGGGAACCACCTAAGCCCAAGCCCCAAGGGAAAAGATGTGAGAGGCCAACAGATGCTCACACATACACACACATATACACACAGAGTGAGAGTGTCACAAAGAAATGGCAAAACTACGCAAGCTCCAGAGAGAGAGGGAGCAGAGAGGGAAGGTCAGCAGGTGCTTGCACACACACACACACACAGAATTGCTCACAGACTCAGAGCAAAAATTCAACAAAGCTCCTCTATAGAGAGAAAGGAAATGTGTCTTTGGAGTGAGATAAAAAAAGAGGCCGTGAAGGAGGGGAAAGGAGCCCTCAGACAGCAGGGACACAGTTATAGGCACACTGCACACACACTCACATTCTCACTGATTGGCACAGAATCCAGCACTTGTTAGATGATGGATGGCTGGATGGACGAATGGATGGACAGATGGCTGGATGGACGAATGGATGGATGGATGGGATCAATAAGTAAATAGATAGGTAAGGGGATGGATGGATGGATGAGATCAATAAGTGGATGGATAGGTAAGTGGATAGATGAATGGATGGGTAATCCAGAGATGAGAACAAAATTTAATAAAGGGCCCTGAATAGGAGTGATTCATATATGTCCACACACCCACATCACACAAATACATTGCTTAACATAGCATCCACCCCAAGGTATTTAAAGATGGAATAACTAAATTAAGTAGTAAACTAACAATGGAATGAATGAATGAAGCAAACCAGAAACCAGATTAAAACTCAGTAAGTAAGACTCAAGAATAAACCACGGTGAGACAGGCATACCCAGACATGGGTGTGAGTTCACACACACACACACACACACAGGATGATACACTCACAGTGGAGGGCCAAACCTGTGGGGGCCTGGAGAGAGAACTCAGAAGCTAGGACAGAATAACTAACACTGCAGAGCCAAGCAAGGACACCAAGGGTCAGCTGGAGTGCAGGGTACAGGAGGAGAGCTGAGAAACAGCAGACTTGACAGGGATGAGGTCACCAATGGGGTCATGCACGTGATTCATGAGCATTTGTAGAGCACCTACTATGTGCCAGACACTGTTGAATGAGTAGATTAAAGCAGGGAATTTCTACTGTAGGAGACACAGCTCCTCTTCTCCCAGAACTGATCTTCTAGTACAGAAGACAGAAAAAAGCCAAGTAAGTCAGTGAGATGTGAAAGTGTTAGTCGCTCAGTTGTGTCTGACTCTTTGTGACCCCATGGACTGTAGCCTGCCAGGCTTCTCTGTCCATGGAATTCTCCAGGCAAGAATACTGGAGTGGGTGTGGCTATTCCCTTCTCCAGGGGGTCTTCCTGACCCAGGGATCGAACCTGGGTCTCCCACATGGCAAGCAGATCCTTTACCACCTGAGCCATAAGGGAAGCCCCAGTAACTAACTACAAAGTCTCACGTGATCAGAGCCAGATCAATGTTAGACTTTGGCTCAAAGCTTGGGTTTTATAGTCAATGCACTGGGAACCATTAGAGGGGTCTAATCAAGCTGTGGCCCGATCTGACTTATAAGATTCCTCAGGTTCTGCATTCAGGAGTAGAAGCAGTGAGCTCAGGAAGGAGGCAGAGCTATTATTGTCTCAGAGAAATGGTGGGTGCTTGAGTTAGAATGGAACAGATGGGGTGAAGAAAGCAGAACGATTGTGGGTCCTCTGGAAGTTCAGTCTGTGAGACTTAAACCAGTGAACTGACCGTGAATATGTATGAATGATGAGGGTAACAAGGGACTCCTAGAGAACTTCCAGGGTTTCAGGGTGGTGTCATCTATTGATCTGGGAGAGAAACTGAGGCAGGAACAGGTTTTCAGGGAAGATGGGGTAGTTTCAGCTTTGGGGACAGTGAATTTGTGTGTTGTGTGTTGACCATCCCTGCAGAGGTGCTAAATGGGCAGTAGGGTCTGAAGTTAAGGGAAAGGTAGCTTCTGGGAGTCATCAGAGAATAGAGAGTATGTGAAACTGTTGAATTGGAGAGACTGTGTAAATGAAGACGAGAAGTGGGCCATTTAGAGGTTGGGGGAAGTGGGAGGATCCAGCAAAAGAGACCAAGAAACTAAGAAATCAAAAGAATGTCATATCATGAGAGTCAAGGAAAGTGAATGTTTCAAGACTGAGGAAGTGTTCAACCATATCCAATACTGCTGATGGGATGGGAAGATGAGGACTGAGAACTGACTGCTGGATCTGAAGACGGAGGCCGCTGCAGACACTGTCAAGAGTAACGTCAATAGCAAAGGTGGGAGTGCAAAGCTAACTAGAGGGGTTAGAGAAAGAATGGTGGGGGATGACTTTCAAGGTCTTGTTGAGATCTGAGAAATGCTCGAGAGTATATGAGGTGGATTGACAACAGGTGATGAAGGCTTGGGAATAGGATGGCTTGAAGTTGGGATTTTGGAATTGGAGCTGTTGTTGCAAGGTCAAAGAGAGACCATGGTTAAGGTCGAGTGGAGGACAAGATTGTTGGCACTTGGGAGACCATGGTAATGGCTGCACCATCCATGGGCTTTCTTAATGGTTCAGTGGTGAAGAATCCACCTGCAATGCAGGAGAACTGCATTCAATTCCAGGGTCAGGAAGATCCCCTGGAGAAGGGAATGGCTACCCACTCCAGTACTCTTGCCTGGAGAATTCCATGGACAGAGGAGCCTGGCGGGCTACAGTCCATGGGGTCTCAAAGAGTTGGACATGATTGAGCAACTAATACACACACCATCCATGTGGGTGGTGAAGTCATCAAGGATGACCACAGGACTGGGAACAGAGAGAAGAACCAGGAAACACAATCCTCAGTGATTGAGAGGGTGCAATGGGAGACTGGAAGAGGACCACCCCAATGAGAAATGCTGGTGCAGCGAGCAAAGCAGGACCGAAAGTGATGTGAAGGTACCACCCTCCACGACAGGACACGTCCTGTTTGCAGACCCAGGGATCCCAGCCGGAGAAGGACGTCTGGGGAAGATGTGGAGTCCACTTTGGGACACATGGAGTGGCAGGTGCCTGGAAGAACATCCAGGTGGAAGCATCTAGAAAATGGCTAATCACACTGATCTGAGGCTCAAGATAATGATGAGGCAGGAAATTAAAACTTGAGAGTCATAGCGTTTGGGTGGTTACTGAGATAAGGGGCAGGGAAACAGGTAGGAGGAGAAATGAGAAGGGCCGGGGACACGGTCTTGGCAAGGAGGGAGGGCAGCACGTCCTTGTTTTCGGTTCAGGTGGTGGGTGCGTCAGTTACGGAAGCGAGGGAGGCAAGGTGGGAAGCGGGGTCAGGCTCGGGGAATGGATGGCAAGGTCTCATTTGGAGCATGTTAGAGCTGAGTTGCCCGTAGACTCCCATATGGAGATGTGGGTTTGGTGGTCTGGGATTTGGGCTCTGGCTGGAAGTCATGAGCATAAGGCTTGCTGGGACTGGATAGGATAGGACTGGATGAATCAAGATTCCTAAGGAGAGAGAGACAGAGAGAGAAAATCTCCGAAGACTGAGCCATGGGCTTGCCAGTGCGTCATCCACACTTACAAGGGGTTCTCCAGCTTTCTCCAGCGGCTAGTCACGAAGGACACGAGGGGTGGGGGGTGGCAATGAATGTCCTGTGAACTGAGAGCAGCGATGAAATGCGGCAAAGACTAAAATTTAAATGTCTATTAAATCTGGCAGCAAGGAGGTCACACCAGTGACCTTGCTGGGGGTGGATTGCTGATCCCAGTGGGGGTGGAGTCAAGGGCTGGCTGGGGTGGGGTCAACTCTTTATCTCAAGCTTTGCTGAGAAGAGAGGAGAGAGATAGAGCTGTAACTGGGGGAGAGATGGGGGTCAAGGGAGGGCTCTTTTTCTAGGATGGGAGAAAGGTGCATGCTGGCCGGAGGGATCCAAAATTGGAAGGGTATTCATCCTTCCAAAAGTACAGCCTATGAGACAAGGAGGTGGAGGGTGTTACTGAGAGCAGGACAAGAGAAGGAAGGTGCAGCCACTGGGTCATTCATTCAGAAAATCTCTAATAACAACTATCCGTTTAATCCTTAATAACAGCTGCGGATGGTGAGCCTGGCCCTGCCGTAACAGCTTTTCAAAATTCATCTAATCCTTGTGACACCCCACGAGGAACGTGCTGTCAGCGGCTTCACTGGCAGAAGAAGGGCCTTGGAAAGGTGACAGGTGTTGGAGCAAGAAGTGGAGGGATGAGCACGGAGGTAGGGGGCCGGGGAGGGGGCTGCACCGCAAGAGGGGCTGCACGGGGGCTTCCGAGGGGCTCCCGGAGGGAGAGGCAGCAGGGAGCCGGCAGATGGCTGTGGGCAGAGGGAGTTGAGGAATCAGAGATGACTCCAGACTCCTGGCTGCAACCCTAGTGGGCACTAATGAGAACAGGAGAAAAACAGGTTTGGGGGCTGCAGAGACAAGGTGATGGGTTTCAGGCATCCAGGGAGAGGCCCAGCCGGCGCTGGCATCGTGTCTTTACCCTTGTGGACTACAGAAGCAGGGGACATACTGCCCAGCAAGAAGGGGCAGAGTGAAGAGACAGCAGGCTCTGGGCAGGACAGGAGAAGCTGAAAAGAGAGAGATTTCAGGGCCCTGGAGAAAACTGCTGAGAGAAAAAGTGCAGAACTGGTACCACCTTGGTTCGCTTAGAGGATGACTCTGGACCCAGGTAGCCTGGCTCGAATCCCACCTCCACTACTTACTTGCTGCGTGAGCTGGGACAAGTCACTTAACCTCTTTGAGTCTTGGTTTCCCCATCTGTAAAATGGGAATAAGAATATTATCAAGAATCATATTGTAAGGATTAAATGCAAAACACCCGTGAGGCATTTAGGACAGTTTCAAGCATGTAGTAAGCACGGTACAGGATGAGCTGTTATTCTTTCAGATGTGGTTATATTCTGTCTCACTCTGCCCCTGAGTACCCACAGCCCTTAGGAAGGCAGATATACAAAAAGAGAACAGCGATGTGACCTGAGATTTGTTTTAACACCCACACTGGTGAGAGAGCCCGGGAAGCCACTTACTAATAGGGGATCAGGAAAGATGTTAGTGAGGAAGGGTCATTTGAGCTGGGCCTTGAAGGATGCATACGAGTCTGCAGGTGGAGAAGAAAGGTTTTTCATTCTTCTAGCCACTCTCCAGCATTCCCTAAGTGCCTCACTCATGCCTGGCCTTGTGTGAATGTTGGCGGCCAAAGCTCCAGAGAGGGCCTGAGTACCAGACCAGTTCCTCTTCACGTCACCCCCAGTCTCACAGGGAAGGCAAGCATGGGAGAAACAGATTGTGATCTGAGAACGTAGTACCAGCAGCCACCAGGATGTGCCCAGAAGGTTATGGGAGGGACACCAAAAAGGAGCAGAGGAGGGAGAAGTAAAGGGAATGACAAGTGAAGGAGAACTGCAGCCCAGGTGGGGCGCAGTCACAGCCAAAGCCTTCAAGGCGGGCACCCGTGTTATGAAGGTCACTCGTGTCCCCAGCCTTCCCTCCCCCGTCCCTGCTGCCCACAGGCCTCCGAGATTCCCCTTGCTCCCTAATTCCTTGAGTATTTATTGGACAACTCAGAAGAACCACTGCTGGGTGGGAGGGCGGGAGGGAGTGAAGGAAAGAACAGATAGAAGGGACCTATAGTGTGGGGTGAACTGCCGCAGAGAAGAGACAGGGTGTCAACACAGCGGCAGCAGAGCTGACCAGCACGCGCTGGGCACTGCCACATGCCCACCCTGTGCTGAGCCTCCTTGACACGAGCCATCCCATGGAGCCTCCGAGCTCTTATTGTCCCCATTTTGCAGGTGGGGACACTGAGCTCTGAGAACCAGCATAAGATGTGATCAGGTGTCGGGCACTAAAGTCCAGAGGCTTGTTTACCTACTGTGTCCTGATGAGAGGCAGGAGACAGAGGCAGAGCCCAGGGCAGAAGAGACCACTGAGTTCTCTGAGCCAGCCGCAGGAAGAGGCTGGGTGGGTTCAGACCGCCCCACTCCTGCTGCCCTCATCCCACTTTCTGGCCCCCAGCTCCTGCGAGGCCGAAACAAGAGTGAAGCCCCTCCATGCCCAGGCCCCTGGTCCTCTGCCGCTCTCCTCTCCCCAGCTGCACAAGGAAAGCTTCTAGAAACTCCGTCCCATTTCCCAGCTCCACTGGCTGGTGGAAGCTGTGCCCTCCACCTGCGGCATCCACCCAACCCCTAGCCCACCCACCAACTCTCCTACATTCTTAATGAAAGTCACTCAGTCGTGTCCGACTCTTTGTAACCCCATGGGCTGTATAGGCCATGGAATTCTCTAGGCCAGAATACTGGAGTGGGTAGCCTTTCCCTTCTCCAGGGGATCTTCCCAACCCAGGGATCAAACCCAGGTCTCCTGCATTGCAGGCGGATTCTTTACTAAGAAACCCAAGAACAAAGGGACAGGGCAGGAAAGGGTTGGTGGGACACTGAAGGCTGCCAGCATCCTGATGGTGGCAGCAGAAGAGAGAGAGAAGGGAGAGGAAGGGAGCATGGGTCTTTCTCTGTCTCTGCTGCTAATCAACACTCCCCACCCCACTCCCTGCTATTTTTTCCTCTGGGTTTCTCTGTATAGCTTCCTCTCCTCCCCCATCTTGTATACACACACACACACACACACACACACAGGGACACACATCTGATAAAGCCCCAGAAGGAGGAAGGAACGGAGGGAGGAGACTGTCAGACAGACAGACCTTCCCAGACAAAGACATTCAGTGTAGACCAGCTGACAAAGACACACGGGGGTGTCCCAAATGGGGACCCCCCAAATGCTTCCAAAGGAACAGGTAAGTAAGAACAGAGTGAAACTGAATGTGCAGAGAAAGACACACACAGAGAAAAAAAAAGTTCACAGATACAAGGAAGATTGTGAAAAGATCCCCAAATGTTAATAGTGGTTCCTTTCTCTCTAGGAGCTGGGATTACAGGGGATTTTTATTTCATATTCTTCTGCACATTCTTTCTGGTATTTTCCACCTTCTCTGCGGTGAACACATATTACTTCTGAAACCAAAGGAAAACAATAAATGTCATTTCTGAGAGGGAGAAAACGTCCTCGGGGTGGGGAGAGGAACAAAGCTTGCCAAAGCTGCAGAGAAGGAGCAAGACTGTGGACCACACGCGAACACACATACTCCACACCCACCTGCACACTCATGGGCTCACACACCGCTCCACATTCACATGTACTGCTCCCAACAGGCACACACACAGGCCCATTTTTTATGCTCACAGCGTGAACAACCAGAGTGAAATTCCAGAAGTCTCCAAGGAAGGAAAAGGATGGAGAAGGGGAGGAAGGAGAGGCAGCCAGGGAAGTCCAGAGATGGACGGACAGACACACACACACACACACACACACACACATGCACACACGACCCTCTAGCCCAGGACATGACTCAGCGCGGCCACTGACAACAGGCCCCTAACACCTTCATTACTCTGATGGTGGCTGTGGTTATAACTTCCGCGAGATTTTCTTATTACAATGGTAATAACGTAATTTGTGTTGCTGGCAGACAATTTAGAAAAAAATGATGCTCTATTTTTTGAATGAGCAAAAGAACTTATGAATGGGAATGACCAGCGGAGACACAGGGAGAGCAAACTGTGAGGAAAGCACAGAGAGGAAGTGAGAGAGGCAAGAGCCTGCAGAGGGGGACGCACATCCGCGAGCGCAGGCACACAGCAGCGAGCGCAGGCACACAGCAGGGCAAGAACAAGATGGCGATTTTAAAGGCTGTGGAGACAGGGAGGTGGCACGCAGACAATCAGGCAGATGGGTGTCCAGGGATTCAGACACATGGACACGAGCGCAACATGCCTTCCGCCCCCGAGCTCACAGAGACTAGGGATAAAATTCCGGGAGACCTGAGCAGTGGGAGGGGACCTGCTATCCCACAGACACACGCTCTCCGGGTCCCAGAGTCTTTAGGACGGGCTTTATGAATGAATGAGTGTAGATGTGGGAGATACCTGCCCCCATGGGGAAAGCAGAGCCCCTGCAGACAGAGACAGGCACCCAGAGACAGAGGAATGGACGGGGAGAGACAGAGAGGGGCTCAGAGTCAGACCGGAGACAGCGACACAGGCTGAGAGGGGCAGGGAGTGCGAGACAGAAGGGGGGACAGAGGAAGGGGCGTGGGGGGCTAGAGTTCAGCCCTGGGGCCGGGGCCCCGCCTCTGGGAAATGGGATCAATAGGAGACTTCTGTTGTTTTCTCCAGGCTTCTCTGTATTTTCTAATCACTCAATCATGAAGATGGATGTATGACTTTGGGGATCAGGAGAAAACATGTGCCTTGAAAGAAAGGGAACAAAAGAAAAATGGTACAGAGATTGAATGGAGATGAAGCTACAGAGAACAAGCAGGGG
The DNA here is from genome assembly GCF_002263795.3 of Bos taurus. Classification (NCBI taxonomy): domain Eukaryota; kingdom Metazoa; phylum Chordata; class Mammalia; order Artiodactyla; family Bovidae; genus Bos; species Bos taurus. The sequence continues at coordinate 66,366,975 of NC_037340.1, read as the reverse complement.
AGTGATCAGACACATCCACGTGCACACGCACACACACACCATCCCTCCCCATCCTGGGACTGAGGACAGCCCCGCCCCCACCAAGGGGAGCAGGGAGCAGTGGGGGCAGGGCAAATAGGCAAACAGAGGCTCCAAGCCCCAGACCTCCTCACACACCTGCACTCATACAGGGAGAACAAGCTCCTGGAGGAGACTGGTGCGCATTTATTGATCACCTACTGTAAGCTCAGGGTACGGTTGGTCCCCTCAAGCCTGCTGCAGTCTTGGGGGGTCAAGTCTGGGCTGACCCTGAGGCCTGGGCAGGGAGCATCTCCCAGAGAAGGGTCCCAGAGCCCAAGAGCTTAAAGCAGGGTCCGGGGTGGGGTGGGGGGAGGAAGCAGAGTTTGCCAAACAGATGGGGCAGAAGGCCTGCGGCGAAAGGGGGCCTCGCTTAGCAGGCAGGGGGAATGCTTGGGCACAGGGCAAAGGCTTGGAGGAGCACAAGTGTCTGGTGAGAGAGAGAGAGGCAGAGACAGAGAAAAACAGAGGGAGAGAGAGGCAGAGACCAGAAGGAGGCGGCAGCGCCCCTGCAGCCTGAGCGGAGGGCCTGGAAGACCTCGGAAGCTGGCTTTGTTCTTTGCACGATGAGAGTGAGGGGTCTAGGGGTTAGGGTTTGGGTTAGGGTTTCTGATTCCTGATGGGAGCAGAAGCAGGAAGAACAGAAAGGAAACCAGGGGAGCCTTCCAGAGAGAGACGAGGTGCCCTGACCAGGGAGGGAGAGGGGCAGGTGAATTGAGAGCTGCGTGGGGGACAATGTTTGCAGGATGGGTTACTATGAGGGGAGAGGGGCCCAGCTGACCTAGACAGCTAGAGGAATGATGGAGAGCCCCAACTCCAAGAGGGCTTGGGAGGGAGGGGTTAGATTGGTGGCACCTGCCAGATGTGAGGGTATGAGGACCCCATCAAGCATGGTGCCTCAGGAGGCGGTGAAGTCACAGCTGTGGGTGCCGTCAGGAAGACACTGGTCCCCAGGCAGGGCACCCCTGGGAGTTCCAGCAGGTTAGGGGGTGGTGGAGGGAACAGGAGACCCAGGTGTGATGACACACTCACGGATACACACATGTTCACACACAGAGACACAGAGCCCTGGAGGAAGGGGAGCCCGAGAGGAGGAAGGTCAGAGGGAAACACGTGGCATGAGACAGAGTCAAACATGGGCACATCTGGAAAAGTCGAGGAGGAAGGAGAGGGAGGCCAGGAGACAGACAAAAGGCCGAGTGTGGCGGGAACAGAGAGACAGAGAGGGTGACGGTGCTGGGCAGACGGGGAAGAGGGATGAAGAGCCAGCGATGCGGGAGAGACCCCGAGTTAACGGAGGCTGAGAGATGGACAGTGGGGACAGAAAGACCAGAGCGGGAAGGGAAGCAGGGAGGGGCGACCCTACTCTTTCCACCTCCTGCTCCTAGAGCCCAGGCAGACTTCACTAACGCCTTAGAGACAGAGAGGGAACCGGCTGGAGGGAGGGGAAGAGAGAGCGTCACACACACACATACACACATACACACACACACACAGCCCAGCGCACAAGAGAGACTGGAGCCGTGTTGATTGAATAGAGGGCTGAATGACGGAGACTCACAGAATGAACACAAAAGCAAGAACCCTGCAGAGAGAGGGGCCGGGCCGAGCACGGGGCTCCTCTATCTCTGTCTCTCTCTCCCTCTCTCGCTGTGTGTGTGTGTGTGACACACGTTCAAAGAATGACAATGACCCCCGGGGCTGAAGCAGACAGAAAGCAAGGAGTACAGTGTGGCGGGCAGTCAGATGGACAGACAGAACAACACATACCCCCCCCCACCACACACACACGACAAAGCATCTGACACTTGAAAGGAGCGTAAAGCTACCTAACGCTTCAGAGAGAAAGGCAGGAGAGAACACAGAGCAGGAGGCTCTCAGAGGGGTGGGCAGGGGTCCCCCCAGGGGGAGGCACCATCCTGGGCACAGGCGACCCAGAGCCTGAACTGACGAAAGGACGCCAGCAGCACACAGTGGGGCAGGGGCTACTCAGGAAACCCCTTCTTTCCTGAAGACACTCACTCCACTGGGGGTAGGGGGGCCGTGGGGGAGATGACTTGGATCTGATTTCTGGAGCTCTGAGGCAGGCCAGGAAGCAACACTAGGGACAGAGCGGTGAGAACTCCATGGAAGAGGTCTGGGCAGCTGGCGTCGGGGAGCTGGAGGAGCGACAAGGCTAGAGAGACAGTGGGGGCTGAGGCCTGGACTTTGATGGGGCGGGGGATGAATGATGCTGGATAGACATGGTAGGACAGACGTGCTCAGAGGCGTGTTGGAGAAGGAGCTGGTGTCTAGAAAGTTTGACCTGGGGGACCCGGGGATGGTTGGCCAGCCAAGGGGCAGCAAGAGACAGGCTGGCAAAGGCGAAAGGCAGTGAGATTCAAGAGATGGCCATGGTAGGCAGCTCAGGTAGGGAGGAAGGGAGACACAGCCTGGGGCGTCCAGGGTGTGCAGCCAGCCCGGGGAGGCCCAGATCACCCCCAGGAACAGGAGGGCCAGGCAAGGGAGGGTCAGTATCCCAAGACAAAGCAAAGTGAACAAGGTGTGGTCTCTTCTCGCACTGGAATAGTATATAGCCATAAAAAGGGACCAAGTCCTGACACAGGGGACAACATAACCTCAAAACCATTACACTAAGTGAAAGGAATCAGACTCAGAAGGCCACATATGGGAGGGCTCCATTTATCTGAAATATCTGGATTAGATAAATCATTAAAGACAGAAAACAGATTGGTTGTGACTGGGGACAGGAAGGGGGACGGGAAATGGGGAATAACTGCTTGATGGTCAGAGCATGTTCTTTCGGGGGGTGATTAAAAGAAAAAAGTTTTGTAACTAGATAGAGGTTGCACGACATTGTGGAGGTACTAAATGTCGCTAAATTGTTCACTTGAAAATGGCTCATTTTATACACATTCCACCTCAATAAAAAAGTTTGTTTTATTAAAAAATAAGGACTTCCCTGGTGTCCCAGTGGCAAGACTCCACACTCCCCATTCAAGGGGCCAGGGTTCGATCACTGATCAGGGAACTAGATCCCACATGCTGCAACTAAGACCCAGTGCAGCCAAATAAATAGGATTAAAAAAAAAAAAATTAATTCACCAATTAGTTCACCAAGCAGGCATGTGCAGAAAGGGATTTCCAGGTGGACGGAACAGCACCTGTGAAAGTGGAGAGGCATGCGGGCACATGGTGGGGGTGGGAGGAGGTGTGGCAGGTGGAGGGGCTTAGAAGCCAGAGGAGAGGATGGGGCAGGGAGTGGGTGGATGGGGCAGGGAGTGGGCGGGTGGGGCGGGCTTGAACGCTTCTTGGAGGCAAGCGCCATAGAGACCCATGAGGCAGGAGAGTATATGAGCAGAGCTGTTTTGCAGAGCTGTGACTGGTCCCCCAAGTGGGCAGAGCAGGTCCCCAGGGTAAGATCAGAGACTGGAGGAGACCAGAGAGGATGCGGGCATCAGTCACTCAAGTGGGGGCTGATGAGCTGTGAGCAGCAGGCACTGGGGTGGAGGGAGGACTCAGCCAAGGCCCTGGGACTTGGGGACCGGTTAGGCACAGGTGACAGCTGATGGGGTCCCCAAGGCTGTAGCTGAGGGCTGCCTCCCTGGAACTGGATGGACAAGAAGAGGCACTTCCCTGCATCCCAGCCAGGCAGGGCTTAGACATCAGGCTGTTCAATGAGTCAGAGAACATGTACTGAGGGCCTTCCCCAGGCCAGGCAGTGTTCTTGAACCTGCAGACACAGCAATGAACAGACACTCCCTGCCTCTTCCGGGGGCCTACAGTACAGTGGCAGAGAGGATGGTGTGAGAGAAAGAAAATAAACCAAGAAACTCATGGATAAGATGATAGCTGCAGGACTTGGAGAATGAGCTAATGGTTGCCCGGAGTGGAGGGACAGTCGGGGTGTTTGGGATGGGCATGTACACACTGCTGTACATGGATAACCAACAAGGACCTACAGTATAGCACGTGGAACTCTGCTCGATGTTATGTGGCAGCCTGGATGGGAGGGGGCTTTGGGGGAGAAGGGACACATGTGTATGCATGGCTGAGTCCCTTTCCTGTTCACCTGAAACTGTCACAACATTGTTGGCTATGTGTGTGTGTTAGTCACTCAGTCGTGTCCAACCCTGTGACCTCACGGACTGTAGCTCATCAGCTGCCTCTGTCCATGGAATTCTCTAGGCAAGTACACTGGAGTGGGTTGCCATGCCCTTCTCCAGGGGATCTTCCTGACCCAGGGATCGAATCTGGGCCTCCCGTATTGCAGGCAGATTCTTTGCCTCTGAGCCACCAGGGAAGCTCCTAATTGGTTATACCCCAATATATATAAAAGGTTTAAAATAAATAAAAAATTTTTTAAAGATGAAAGCTGCAGTGTAGAGTGCTCTGAAGACAAAGACAGCAAAATAAGGTAAGAAAAGCTAAACTGGAGGATTCTGTGTGAGGCTCAGTCATCAGGGAGGCCTCTCTGAAGAAAGACAGTGGAGCAGCGGTCTGAGAGGTGAGCGAGCACACAAATCTCAGGACAGAGCGCTCCGGGCATCTGGAACAGCACATGCAAAGGCCCTGGGGTGGGGCAGCACATCTCAGTCAAGGAGAGGCAAGGGCAGGGTGGCTGGAGCAGAAGGGCAGTGGGCAGGGGCTGGGGGAGTAGCGGGTAGCTGAGCCCTGCCTGCAGCCAAGGCCATTCCTGTAGGTACCAGTGGGTGCCTTGGTTTTGAAGGGGAGTGTCCCCCAGGGAGATGGACCCTAATGAGAACACGAGGAATAAAAAGGACAAGGAGGACCTGTCAGGCCCCAGCCCTGCTGGCTCTGCCCCCCGCAGGGTTGGTTGATTAAGACTTGATTAAACCCTGAAAGTTTCCCCAACAGATTCCCTCAGCAACAGAAAAGCAACAGGAGGGGCGAGAGCAAGGTGCTTTGGAGCGATTCACAGAGACTCAGGCCAGATGCAGAAAGAAAGGAAAGAAAGCTTGAGAGGTTCCAAGGGAGAGCAGGGAGCAGCCAGGCGAGACCCCACGCCGCCAGGGGCTTGGGATGACGCACGCTGCCGGCCCACGCAGGCGTGAGGTGTGACATACAGCCCACGCTCAGGCCACCGGGCACAGACCGTGACGTGATATCCCATCAAAGCTCCCAGGAGCGGGGACACAGAGAAGGGAGGGGAGGGCGAGGGAGACACATGAGCTGGACAGCCCAGCACTGGGGGGATCTGGGGCCAGACAGACAAGGAGCCCCGAGACAGAGAGGGAAGGACACATGGACAAAATCATCCAGACAGACCCCTCCACTCAGAGAGACACAGCCAGAGACACGGTGATTCTCACAACACATGGAGATACAACCAGGAAGGACTGTCCCTGAGACACATAGATGGACATCACGCACACATGTGACACCCCACACAGACAGGAGACACACACACGAGGAGACCAGCACACACTCCTGTTCTTGGGGGCAGAGACATTCAGAATCCCCGGTCAGGACACACAGACCATCAGATAAACACAGAAACCCAGAGAGACAGACATACACATACACACAAATACAGATACCAGACAGTCAAATAAATACACACACAAACGCATCCACAGACACCAGACAGGACGACCAGATAATCACACGCTCTGGTGCATGGGGACAAACAGACAGACCTCACAGGGAGAGATACACAGACCCTCAACCTGAGTCAGACGGGAACACACACACACGGGCATGTGGAGAGACGGGAGGGACACCCGCAAGGGCGAGACGGAAGGACAGGGAAGTCGGTGGAGACGAGAAGACGGAGGTGAGGCCAGGTGCCTGAACCACAGCCTAACCAGGCTCGAGGGCTCCCCTCCACTCCAGGGAGCCCAGCCACGGATACCCTTTTGACTCTAAAGTCTACCCCACAGCAGGGGGACCCTTTGACTCTAAGGTCTACCCCACAGCAGGGGGACCCTTTGACTCTAAGGTCTACGCCACAGCAGGGGGACTGAGGGATGGAGGGTCCTCTGCCTCCCTCACGTGCCCCCCCCCACCACCCCATCGTGGAGCAGCAACCGTGTTTGTTGGCCAAATCCTCCTGCCGTCAGATGCAGGCTGGAGCACAGCAACAGGTGACAGGTGACAGGACCAGACACGGAGAAGGAGTCAGCAGGGAGGGGGTAGGGTCAAGCGACGCAGTGTCCTCGGGCTGCAGAGGATGGACTTGTCTGCAGCGTCAGACCCGAGTTGGCTGGAGGGTGGGAGAGGCCACAGCGAAGCCATTTCAGGGGGTCAGGAACACAATGCTGACAGCCAGGGAATGAGAGGGAGGTGCACAGAGAGACAGCTCTGGGACGGGTGCTCTGCAGGATGGGGGAGACAGATCGGTGGTGGGGAGACGGACCTGGGGCTCAGCTCAGCTAGAGACCCCGATGGCAGCTAGTTGTGGAGCAAATAGAGTTTGCAAAGAGGTCTGGGGAGCTTTGAGGGGCAGGAGGCGAGGGGGTCAGGCCAGGCACACACACACACAGAGCGCTGGCCAGTGCTCATCCACCCTCCGAGACAGCGAGGGAAGAAAGGAGAGAGAGAGGGAGAAACAGAGCCAGGCGCACCTGGAAAATTCTAGGTGGAGCCCCCAGGAGTGGGAGAGGAGGAGAGAGAGGCAGAGGTGGGGGAAGCAAGCAGGAGCAAGGGGGAGGTGGTGGGCAAGCACACACACAAACACACTCTCACGCACACATACACTCCTGCAGTGACGCACAGAATAGAAGCAGAATTCAATAATGACTTAGAGCGGAGCGAGCAGGGAGGGAGGGAGGGAGGGAGTGGGTTAGACACACACAGCCTGTCTCAGGAGGTATTCAATAATTGTTGATCGAATGAAGGAACAAAGATGAGGGACTCTCAGAAGGAAAGCTATGCCTGAGAAAGTTCCGAAGCGGGTAGACAGAATGTCACACATATACACAGTGAGAAAAAAAAAAAAATTCCCAATCACGTTTTGGATTTAAAATAATGAGAATAAACAGTAAGAGAGTCAGAATAACCGGTTTGCTTGGCGGTTGGTGGTGATCCTGAGAGAGAAGGGGGCTGCTGGGGGCTGAGATGATTTGTTTCTTGCTCTGGGATGTGGATCCACAGGTGTAGACCCATGTAAAATTCATCGAGGTTTTTCATTTAAGATTTGTACATTTATGGTATGCAAGCTCTACCTCAATTTTTTCTAATGAGAGAAAGAGTTGATAGGAGACGGAAGGAAAGATGAGTGTCAGACAAGAGAAGGACAGATGCACGCGCGTGCACACGCACACACAGACACACACAATGTAACAATGTCCAGGTGAAAACAAACCCTGACAAAGTCTGACGAGAAAGGAATTAAAAAGCTAATGTGATGGAGAGAGAAAGCCCAATGCCTAAACCCTCACATGGAAGGAGAGAGAGACCCCAGAGAGACCTGAATTGGGAGCAGGGTCCACAGGGCAGGAAAGAAATTGCCAACTTTGGCCCTTTGAGCTGGAGGTGCCAGGGGTGGGAGCTCCCGGGGCAGGTGTCCACCACCAGCCGTGAAACAGCCTGGCCAGGATGGGTCATCGGAGGTGGAGTTGAAGCAAGCATGTGGGGGAGAAGGGGGCAAGGAAGGTGCTGAGTCTGGGGTGGACTTGAGGGGTGCAGGGGCCAGGCTTGCAGAGGGTCCCAGGAGCAGCGGTGAGCTCAGATCTGGAGCTCACAACTCAGATCAGACAGACAGGCAGATGGATAGAGGGATGTGCTCAGGCATGAAGTGAAAGGAAGTGCTGGACAGAGTCTCAGAGACGGATGGAGAAGGAGAAAGAGAGATATAGAGGGGAGTGGGGAGATAGACAGGTCGGCATGTGTGGAAAAAGCAAAATGGAGCCGGAGAAGAGGGGGAACAGAGAGCAAGGGGTGCAAGGGACTCTGTCACACACACTCATTCACACACACACACACACACACTCACACTCACAGGAGGTGTTCAGCATGTGCTGACCGAAAGAAAATACAAAGGAACTACCCCTCAGCTTGGGAGCAGAGGATTCAGGTAAAGTGGCCGAGGGGACACAGTGACAGACGGCTTGTCACACACAGATACACACACACACACACATACAACCTCTCTCTGTGAATCCACACGCAGGACCAGGTTAGCTTTCAGAACTGCCTTAGAGACTGGGCAGCTACACACTCACACCCAGCAGAGCGCTGGCTGAACAGAGGGACAGATGCAAACCGCTCAGGGCATGAGCACAAAGCAAGGACCCGAATGAGAGGGGCCAGGGCAGGGGGCTACTGGGGCCCTTAGTCACTCCGTGTCTCACACACACACCTGCCAGGGAAGGACTGATCTAGGAAGAGCCTAGATGCTAAAGGAAACACAGCCCCCTCCAACGGCAGGGACCCCCAGAGTAGAGTGAAGGAGATGGCCGCCCACACTGGGGATTCCGCAAGAGGCTCAGGGGTCAGATGAGTTAGAGCCCGGCTCGGCCACATGGACACACACACAAGCCTGAGGGCCCCACCCAAGTGTTTGGGGCGGGGCGGTGGGTAAGTGAGTGGGGGGACACATTTTGGGACCCAGACACACGGGCACACAGACGACCGTGAAGTCACATCTTGGCAGAAAAAATGAATTAATGTGGGTAACACAGAGAGTTAACCTAAAACTAAGGATGCAGATAACGTAGTGCGCGCGTGCTCGGTCACTTCAGGCGTGTCTGACTCTGCAGCCCTGTGGACGGTAGCCCAGCAGGCCCCTCTGTCCATGGATCTCCAGGCAAGAATACTGGAGTGCTGGAGTGGGTTGCCATGCGCTCCTCCAGGGGATCTTCCCGACCCAGGGATTGAATCTGCGTCTCCTGCATTGGAGGCAGATTCTTTCACCACTGAGCCACCGGAGAAGCCTGGGTAACACGTAGAGCTAACCTAAAACTGAGAGGCAGAGGCAGAGAGAGACAAAGAAAGAAGAAGCAAACAGAAAGCCAGAGACACTGAGACAAAGACAGGAAAATAGAGAAAGGGAGAAAGGCACTGAGGCGGGGTGTGGATGCAGCGGCGACAGACACGAACGCAAGAGGGGCCCAGACGCCATAACCAGAGGAGCGGCCCAGAGCCGGGTTTGGAAAGAGAAAACGGAGATGGGGGCTGAATGGAGCAGGAGAGGAAGATCAGCAGGAGACGGAGAGGCGCCCGGGCCACCAGAGCAGCGGAAGAAGCAAAGGAATGAGTGAAAGAAAGATGCCTGAACGGACGCGAGGGACCCTCAGCACAGCCCTGGCTGGCTTCAGGGGGCAGCCAAGGGGTCAGCAAGGGAGGCATGTGCCACACCACACACACACACACACACACACACACACACACACACTCACACACCCCACACCATAAAACACATATCACTCGACACACATCACACCACACACACACACACACACACACCACACCATACAACATACATAACACATAACACACACCACCCCCACACACACACTGCTGCTGCTGCTAAGTCGCTTCAGTCATGTCCAACTCTGTGCGACCCCATAGACGTCTGGCAGCCCACCAGGCTCCCCCGTCCCTGGGATTCTCCAGGCAAGAACACTGGAGTGGGTTGCCATTTCCTTCTCCAGACACACACCCCACACCATAAAACACACATCACTCATGACACACACCACACCACACACACACACACACACCACACCCCCCACACACACACACCACATCCCACACACACACACACACCACACCACAAAACACACATCACTCATGACACACACCACAGTGCACACACACACACGCACACCCCACACCATAAAACACACATCACTCATGAAACACCCCCCACATACACACACATCACACCATAAAAAACACATCACACATAACACACACCATACCACACACACACACCCCCACACCATAAAACATACATCACTCATGATAAACATCACACCACACACACACACACATCACACCATACAACATACATAACACATAACGCACACCACACTACACACACACATCACACCATAAAACACACATCACACATAACATACACCATACCACACACACACACAGGCACACACCCCACACCATAAAACACACATCACTCATGATATACATCACACCACACACACACACATCACACCATACAACATACATAACACATAACGCACACCACACCACACACACACATCACACCATAAAACACACATCACACATAACACACACCATACCACACACACACACACTCCACACCATAAAACACACATCATTCATGACACACATCACACCACACACACACACACACACACTCATCACACCATACAACGTACATAACACATAACACACACCACACCACACACACACACACCACACCATAAAACACACATCACACATAACACACACACCACACACACACATACACCCCACACCATAAAACACACATCACACATGACACACACCACACAGCACACACACATATACCACACCCTACAATACACATCACACATACCACACACCATACCACACACACCACACCCCACACACCTCACAAATACTACACCATACAACATATCACATGCTGAACTACATACACAAAACACGCATGACCCATACACACCACACAGGTGTGTGAACACATGAACAATTGCAGGAAGCCCAGAGAGAAGACAAGGTTTCGAGAAGTCCCAGAGAAGGGGGAAGGAGAGAGCAGGAGAGGAGCAGTGAGGGCAGGGTTCCAGGTGCCTCTCTCCCCTTCCTGGGGTCAGTCTGGAAGTCTGTCCAGCTCCCTCTCACTCACTCTCGGCCCCTCCCCACCCTCCCAGCACACAATCACACTCTCCAGGAAAGGGGCGAACCAGGGGCAGAGAAAAGAGGGGCTCGGTGACTGTCCTGCCCCCGGGAGCGCTTCCCCTTCCCGCATTCTCCTCCCTGGCTTCTGCACCTGCTGCCCCAGGGCCTCAATCAGCCCCCTCCTGGGGGGGAGGTGCACTCCGGGCCCTCTGTTCAAGCTCGGACCGGCTCTACTCTCCGCAGACAGTGGGCCTTTCTGCATCTGTTCTGCTCATCTGTCCTTCCGGACACTAAGTGCCTGGTCAACAGCTGCTCTGCAGCAGATTTTTCTCACCCCTGAACCCCAACCCCCAACCAGGATCAGGCACACAGTAGGGGCTCAGTGGCCATGTGTACAATGAAAGCTTACACACCTGAGTGACAGCAGAGCTGGAAGGCGTTAGGACGAATGTGGAAGGGAAAAGCCAAGGGTAGAAGAGGAGGGCAGAGGGAGGGAGAGCCCTGGGCGGGGGACGGAAAGATGTGGCAGGCATATCTGGAATAATCTAAAAGGAGGTACGGGGGTGGGGCGGAGCCCTGGAAGCTGGCGGGCAGTGGGTGAGGGGTGAAGCACTTGGTGGGTACAGGCTAATACACGCACGCGCGCACACACACACCCGGGCAGGGCAGCTGCTTCATGACAAGTGCTTTATGAAGAGCCTGAAGAGCCCAGGGAATGAAATGAAACACCCACCCCCAGCACTCAGCAAGAGAGGGGCTGCAGGGAAAGAGCCCACACTGGAAATTCAGTAAGCCTGCAGGTCCCGGAGGCAGGTGGCCTGGGGGATAGACAGGGAGCTAGACCCCTGCTCCCTGGCAGACACACAGATGCCAGGGCCACACATGTTTGTTGGGGGAATGAATAAATGAACAGGGGACCCCAGAGCAAAAGACAAACCTGTCAAGGTGAGAGAAATGGACAGAGAGCGACAGAGACTCAGGGGGCGGGGGTGCGAAATATACTATGGGGCTTTGATGCTCTCATATGGAAGTCAGGGGCAGACCTCAGGGGGCAGGGCGGAACCCATAAGATCCAGAGAGGGTAGAAGGTGCAGAGGACATAGAGCATGCCAGCAACAGCTTTTGCCCAGGGTCAGCACAGAGAGGGCACTCAGTACATCTACAGCCCACAATACCTTTAGGGGCCCATGAAAAATGTTTTAATTTCTTTCAAAATCAGGAGAAAAAATGAACTTTAACACAAAGAAAATGTTTTCATATATAATGTTAACATATTCCTCTTTATATAAATGTTGTAAAATACCATTTTTTTTTGGTATCTTTATGGAGGAAAGGGCCCACGAAGGCAAAACTGACCAGGGCCCATGAGTCATCATGGAGCCCTAGTTGAGTGCCCAGCCTGGGATGGGGTAAAATGAGGCAAAGTCTAGGACAGACCCTACAGAAGGGAGTGCTGGAGCCAAGGGAACCCAGGGAAGGGGCAATCAGGAAGGAAGGAAAGATATGTCAGGCAATCGTGAGGAAGCTGAGGCTTCCTCCACCAGAGACAGGCTTCTTCTGAGTAGGGCCAGAAGTGGGAAGAGAAAATGAAAGACCAGGGCAGAGGGAGGCTGAGTGATCGCTGACTGGGGCCCAGGATCAGGGAGGGACCAGACAGGAGTGGAGTTGAATTTGGAGTGGAGGGTGCAGTGTCCTGGGGATGGTTGCCTGGGAAACCGTCAGGGAGGGAGGCCTAGAGATGGAGGCTGGAGGAAGCGTGGGGTTGAGTCGGGCCAGGATGGGGAGCAAGCAGAAAGTGACCCTTGAAACCAAGTCCTAGGAGCCCTGGGAAGAGGAAAGGGGGCAGGGGGAGGTTCATTCATACACACACACACACACACACACACACACAGAGAACGACAAGAAAGGGAAGAAGAGAAAGACATTTAATAAATCTGCAGGGAGATGGAGGTGGGAGGTAGAGAAAGAGACCCACTGGCACAGAGACCCAGCCGCAGACACAAGGACACACACACACACACACACACACACGGGGACAGGACAATCAGAGAAAAAGATAGGCATTTAATGACACCTCAGCAAGGGGGAGGCAGGGCAACAAAGGCAGACACACAGACGGATGGACAGATGGGCAGAAGGCAGAATCCTGGGTCCCACTGGACATACTCTGAGGGAAGCACAGGTCTGGCAGTGGGTGGGAAGAGCCCCAGTGAGAGAGGGCTGGGGAGAGTGGGATGGACAGATGGACAGAGCTTCATCTCCCCTCCAGATCCCTCACCACCACACCACCCTCCACCTCCATCGCTCCATCTCTGTGTTTCTCTCCCTGCAGGTCTCTCTCTGCCTTCCTCTCTGCAAACCACAGCTTTCTGAAGACCCAGAGAGAAAAATGGGAAAAGAAGACAGAGATGGGAGAAAAAGACGAGGGACCTTGTGTGTGTCTCTGTATGTGTGTGTGTCCAACACAAGGTCTGGTTGGACTTTTAGGAGGGAGGGGATGAAAGGAGCAGATGAGCAAAAGGACCAACAGCAGATTGAGGGGCGGGGCACAGCCTGGAAGGATCAGGAACACACAAGCCTCATAACACACCACATACTGCACACATCACACACACACTGCACACACTAGAAGTGCCATTCGTGGGAAGGAGGTCAATGAAAACATGGAGAAAAAGAGGCAGCGCGTAGAGGGTGTGTGGAGCTGAGACAGATACACAGGGGAGTGCCTTTACTCCCAAGGCCGCCTAGCAGGACTGGGCCCAGGGTCCATCTTTAATGTAAGTTTTACATATGAATGTCTGAAAGAATCAAGAATCAAGCCCAAGAGCCCAGGTGACAGCCAGTAACAATAGGCCAAAGGATGAAGAGACAGAGAGAGAGACAAGGAGACACTGAAGCCAGTGGGTAGAGGACAAGCAACAGTCCCAGATGGACACACACCCAGAACCATGTTCCACCCTCTCTAGGTGGTGGGAAGGGGTACATAGCACAAATTACCGTGTTGTTGTTGTTTTTCTGCCACATGGCAAGCAGGATCTCAGGTCCCTGACCAGGGATGGAACCCATGCCCCCTGCAGTTGAAGAGCAGAGTCTTAACACTGGATCACCAGGGAAGTCCCAATTACCACCTTTTATTGTATGTGCTTTTCTGTATCTTTCCTACCCTGCTGTAAGGAATGTTTTGTGTTTGTTTTTTTTTTGCAAACATCTTATTTTTCTCAAAAAGAAAAAAAAAATGCAAACCACTGAAACCTGGACGGGAAGGAGGAAGAGTGAGGAGGTCCCAGGGTCTCCGATCCCCTGGCGAGAGCTGGACTCTGAGGAGGGCGGCAGAGGAGGAGCCGGCAGCAGGGCGGGGAGACGGCGGCCAGCGGAGTGGGCGTCACGAGCCTTTTCACTGTCTCTCTCGAAGGGTAGAGAAAAAGCAAATTGAACAGAAGCCTAGAGTGAAAGTCAAAACCAGAGAAGGAACCAGCGATAGGTGGGAGAGACAGGCTGAGCCTCTGCCTCCCTTCCCTGAGCAGATGGCACCTCTGTGGGCCACATTTGGGTGCCTCAGCCAGAATTTCCCCAACCCTGTTTTCATTCTCTTGAGAGAGTTGTGTGAACCACTATGACAACCTCTGCAAGTTCCAGGGGCGTTAAAGAGAGCTTCCAGAGGTGACTTGTGGCCTCCGAGACATGTTTTGAAGGATGAATAGGAGTTTGCCAGGTGGCAGAGAGGCAAGAAAGGGCATTCTCAGTGGTGGAAACAGCCTGGACAGAGGCACCGGGTGGCGGGAGGGCTTGGGGAAGAAGCAGAGGCTTTGAGAGATTGGTTAAAAAAAAAAAAATCTGAGACAGAAACACACACAGAGAGACTAGAAGAATAGAGATGGCCGTGAGGCACAGAGAAAAAGAGAAACTAGCAGCAGGGAGAGACAGACACATACAGACACACAGACAGACAATCAGGAGCGCACGGGGACACACAGAAAAACACGAAGAGAGCGTGGTGGTGTGGGGGGAGGGGGAGGGGCTAAGGAAGGAAAAGAAGCACAGAAAACTGTCAAGACAGCCAGAGAGAGAGCTGGAGAGACGAAGATAAAGAAACACAGGCCACTGAATCGCATGGAGAGAATAGGGGCTGGGTCTTCTCCAGGGTTCAACCCTCCGCCCTGCGCCGAGCTGCGCAGGCGCACTCCCGACCCTCATCCCGCTGAGGATGCCGAGGACAGGCGCTTTGTCCCCGCCAGGGGCTGGGGCGCATCCCAGGCTGATCGCATGTGTCCCTGCACCCCGCCCCGCCAACCGTGTGTGTGGGCCCTGGCCAAGCGGCTGGCATTCTGTGCACGTCCTGAGCCCACAAGCATCCATGTGAACACACACGATGCACAGTGCAGACAAGAGAAGCCCCGTCATTCAATTCGGGGTCCTGGCCCCAGTAGCCCACAGATTGAGGCAGAACCTCCTGAAGTGGTATCCACGCAGTACTCACAAATCACATCCTCACAGCTGGAAAAAAGCAGGTTCACACATTTGCGCACACAACCCCAGGAGCCCAGACTCACAGGCCACCTGGACACATGTCCACACACCACCACAGGCGTTCATGAGCACACAGGCCCACAGGTGTACCCACGTGAGCACAAAGACACTCCCAGGAGCGCACACTCACTCCCATGCTCCTACCTCTGCTTCCAAGACACATGCACACCCATGGAATCTCCAGATGTCCATTCAGATCTGGACATTGTGGTGTTTGGCTTGTGAACATAACAGCAAACAGAGAAACATCCCAATTTTGAAATCTGTTTTTAATTAAACAGATTAAACAGTGTCATTAGGCCAGAGGTAACTCACATGGATAGGTGTGTGATCTGATAAAAAATACATTTCTTCCTATAGACTGTTGCAAATGAATTTCCCGGGGCCGTGTGCCCTGGTGGAGGGGACAAGGGAACAAAGGAGGAGTCTTTGGAGTTTTCTCCAGAATACCCAGGGCTTTTGCTGACCCAGTCTCACCACCCCCACCCTCCCAGGCACTCCTGGGAAACACACAGCACACACACAGCCACAGCTCCCCCTGGGGACATCCACAACTCCACAAGGGCATGACAGCCCCATAGGGCCCCGAGTGTCAACTGCCACCATCCACCCAGGGCATGCTACTGCTACTGCTAAGTCACTTCAGTCGTGTCTGACCCTGTGCGACCCAATAGACAGTAGCCAACCGGGCTCCCCCGTCCCTGGGATTCATCTGAGTCCTCAACTGCTCACACTTGGAGAGTCCTGGGCTTCACCCAGACACAAGCAAGGTTGCTGCCAGGCATGGTCACTCCCCAAACACAGGAACAGATGTTCACACACAGCCACACTCCAGAGGTCTCCAATCTGATTATGTCCCTCCCTGACCTGAAGCCGTCCAGCCACCGGTGCTGCCTGCACAAAGGCTCCTCTGACACAGCCTGTCCTCCCATCCCACCCCCTGTCACGCTCCAGCACACAAGAGATACTCAAGAAACCACTGGCCAAACTCTGAGGTCTGTTTGTGTTTAATCAGACAATATGCAAAGTATTTACAACCAATTCCAAATTCCCCCCTCCCCCACCCCAGGCCTGGGCCATGGAATGCGGGACCCCCTGGCCCTGCCCAGAGCCGGGGGTCCCCTAGGCCTCTGCATAGTCATCTGAAATCTACAAAACACTGTTCGCTTAAAAAAAAAAAAAAAAAAAGGACAGTATTAGGATACCTTATACAAAGGGCGCTGGGCAGTTGGAAGGGGATTTGAGAGCACGCTGGAGTGAACCCAGATTTTGACTGGGACAGACAGGAGAAGACTTGGGTAATACACATGTATGAAAGGAAAAATTGAAATTTCATAGGCAGGCACCACTTGGCCTCCTTCCCCACTGGCAGGGCCTGGCTGGCTCAAGAACCCCTGGCAGCAGGAACGTTATTGCTATGATGAGGGGCAGGGGGTGAAATGTACATGGCTGGGGGACAGAGTAGGGGACATTTTTACATGTTAAATATGGACACACATGGAGGAGGAACACACACGTGTACACACACACATACACACACACAGGGGCCCTTGGCAGAATGCCTACAAAACTGTCAGCTGCCCCATTTAAGAAGGGCAGGATGAGGCCCAGGGAGAAGCCACCACATAGCCCAAGGGCCAAAACACGGTCTCTTGATGCCACGGGCTGGACTCACCACGTGATGCCAGGCCATAAGGTCTGGACAGGAGTGGAGTAGTTGCAGAGGCCATGGCCACATATGGAGGCAGACACTGAAGCCCAGAGAAGCAGCAGGGGCTGCCTGAGGTCACACAGCCAGTCCTGGTATGTGGCAATAGACAATCTGTCCTCTCTCACCCCAGCCTACGCACTCCCTCCCCTACTCGTGAGTTAAGGGTGCCAACTTGGAGAGGAGAGCAGGGGCCAGGCATTGAAACAACACAGGACAAACTGGGGGAAGGAGGACCTGGGGTTCCGTCCTGAGGCCAGGGTCTCACAAACACTTGGATCTTCCTTCTACTTCTGCTTGATTGCCTCCAGAGCCTGTGAGCTCCTTTTCATGATTGGCTAGCGCCAAAGATAAAAAACCACCCACATTCTGATTAAAACCTGCTTCCCTATCCTTATACCCTTCATTTCTAGCTCAGCCCCACATCCACCTCCACTTTCTCCCCCGACAATAGCCCCACTGAGCGAGCAGTGGCAACAGGACTCTGTCTGCTATCTCTGAGCCATTCTCAGGCCCCTTGTCCCCTGGGCTACCCCAGTCTGTCCACAATGCCTCCAAGGACAATTGCAATGGTTCCTGAGGAAGACAGAGGGAGCACCGGGTTCCAGTTCCACCTCAACCCTGAAGTGCTCTGCTGCCTCGGGCAAGTCACATCCTCTCTCTGGACTCAGTGTCCCCATAGGTAATACGAGGACAAGGAACTGATGATCTCTGAGGATTCCTCAAGCCTAAGAAGGGCAGGGTTTGAGGACGGTGTCCAGCCCCACCCACGATCATCAAGTCAGGCTAGGCCTCACCAGCCTGGGAGCCACCAGCAGAGAGGGCTGGACCCAGGAGCCTTCCGCAAACAGGCGATTCAGAAACGGACGGATGGGCCAGGGCGGCAGGCAGGCCGGGGGCCAGGGGCCCATCACTCCTCTTTGGAAAGGCTCTTTGGCCAGCTCTGCAGACAGACCTGGGGTGGCGTGGAACTGGCAAGGAGCCAGTGCACGGGGTGGGCTGAGACTAAGAAAAGGGCACCCTCAGCCCCAGCCTTTCTTCCCAGGGTCTCCCGCTGAGACATCCAGAGCTCCAAGAGAGAACGCAGGGAGGGGGCGTGTTTGTGGGCGGAGCCAGGACAGCAGCCTTAGGCCCCGCCGCCATGGCGCCCCCAAGCCCCGCCCCACCACGGAAGAGGGCGGGGCCTCGTCACTGGCAATTCCACGGAACGCGGGCAGGCAGAGGCAGGCAAGACCCCGCATCAGGGGCCCCCGCATCAGGGGCCACCCCGCCCAGGATCCAAGCCGAGAAGGCAGTCTGGCCCGGTAGCCCCGCCCTATAGGTTCTCTCCGGGCTGGTACTGGGGCTCGGTGGACGTGAAATAGTCCTCCAGGAAGGCCTGCAGGTACTCGAAGGTGGGCCGTTCCTCCGGGTCCTTCCGCCAGCACTGGCACATCAGGTCATGCAATGACTCGGGACACTCAGGAGGGCAGGGCATCCGGTAGCCCCGCTCCACCTGGTCCAGCACCTCCCGGTTCACCATCCCTGCGGGCAGAGGGAGGCGTGAGGCGCTAGGGGAGGCAAGTGGAGCAGAGGGACGTTGATGGGGACAACAAAGAGGGGTTCCTGCTTAGGGGCAGGGTGGCTGTGACCATAGGTAAGGCCCTCCCCAAGCCTGGGAGCCCTGAACAATGACAGAGCCTAGGATCAGAGGGTCACCTCCTTGTTATGCAGACGGGGAAACTGAAGCCCAGGAGGGGCTTTTACATGCCCAAGATCTCCTGAGCAGGGGGGTCACCAGGGCAGGGGCAGAAGGACTAAAGATGGGCGGCGGGGAGTTCTCTTACCAGGGTAGGGCACCCGTCCCTTTGTTGTGAGCTCCGTCAGCAGGATCCCAAAGGACCACACGTCTGATTTGATGGTGAACCGGCCATAGAGGGCAGCTTCCGGAGCTGTCCACTTGATGGGGAATTTGGCACCTGTAGGAACAAGAACGGTCGGGGGAGCTCAGGAGAACATCACTACCTCTCTGTCGGGCACCATTCTGGTCCCCACTTGACAGAGGAAGAAACTGAGGCTCAGAGAAGGGGTGTGACTCCCAACGGCCACATAGCATCGGCTGGGAGCCTGCCCACCTTGCCGGGCTGTGTATTCGTTGTCTTCAATGAGTCGAGCCAGCCCGAAGTCAGCCACTTTGCATACGAGGCTCTCTCCAACCAGGATGTTGGCAGCCCGGAGGTCTCGGTGGACATAGTTCATCCGTTCCACATAAGCCATGCCTGAGGCGATCTGCAGGCAGAACCCGGGAGTCTGATTCAGAGGCCACCCTGTGCCCTTCCCAGATCACAGGGCACATCCCCAGGGATGGGGTCATCCCCAGGAGTGGACAACCAACCAAATGCCCTGCCCTTCCCAGTTTTTCAGGCAATGAAACCAGTTTACAGTAAACCCTGTTGGCACAAAAAGCGGAACCAGTGCCTGGCCTAAGGAGGGAGCATAGGACAAAGGGGAGGCACAAGACAAGATGCAACCAGGGAAGTGGGATGACCATGAAAAAGAGACCCCAGACGCTCCCAGAGACACAGATGAGAACCAGATCCTGCCAGTTGTCCCAAGTTCCCTTTCTGAGCCTCAGTTTTCTCATCTGTCAAATGGAATAATAGCCATCCTACCTCCTCTGATTAAGTGGCTGTTGAGCACTGCCTGCAACAAGCAAGTACTAATACACGTTTGTTGAGTGTACTGACACTTGACAGAGAAGAAAACTGAGGTCTGAGGTCCCATAGCAAGTCAGTGACTCCTGATGCCCAGGTAAGGGCTCTTTCTTCTGCCCAGAACCACCACTCACAGCATCTGTAAGTGGTCCCAGTAATACATAGGATGAGATCAGTGAGGGTGGGGGCAATCAAGGCAAGTTTCTTGGAGAGGGCACTCAAGAGGCCAGATGTGGCAGAGCCAGGTGGGCGGGAGAGCTCAAGGCCAGATGTAGGAGGTGGGAGGGGCTGACTCACCTGTGCAGCCATGTCCACCAGCTGAGGCAGCCGCAGGTACTTGCCTGTCTCCCCCTTGAGAAAGTCCAGCAAACTCCCTGGGCAGAGAGAAAGCAGCTCTAGCTCCCACTCTGTCCTCCCTGAGCCAGGAAGCAGTGATTCCCAGATCTTGTCCACTGGGGCAAGCCAGTCTTGCTTTAACCATACAGCAGATTTTATGTAAACCTATCTCTGAATAAAGTCTGTGTTTGTCACTCAAAAGGCAAGCAGGATGGGAAACAACCAAACGTTCACCTCTAGGAGAACAGAACTGTTGTACAGCCATACTATAATGGCACAGCTATACTATAATGGAATACTACTAAGCAATCAAAAAGGAAGAAACTACCGATAATACACAAGAAAGAAAACCCGTGGATGTAAAAGATTTCATATATGAAGTTCTAGAAGAAAGAAATCTATGAAGACAGAAAGCACATCAGCGGCTGTATGGGTTTGGGACTGTAAGCATACTATCTGCAAAGGAATACAAAGGTGTTTTCTGGGGTGATGGAGATATTTATCTCAACTATGCTAAGAGATACACAGCATATCCATTCATTAAAACTCACTGAACTGTACATTTTAAATGGGTGTTTTTTTCCCAAAGGTTTTTTTTAACGTGGACTATTTTTAAAATCTTTATTGAATTTATTACAATATTGCTTCTGTTTTATGTTTTGGTTTTTTGGCCATGAGGCATGTGGGATTTTAGCTCCCTGACAAGGGATCGAACCTACATGTTCTGCATTGGAAGGCAAAGTCTTACCCACTGAACCACCAGGGTGTATTTTATCATATGTAAGTTATACCTCCAAAAGTGGAATTTTGAAAAATAATTATTTTCAAAACTAAGTAAAAGTCAAGCCAGGAACTTGACCCAGGTGTGGCTCAGCTTGGAGGATTCAGGGAATTTTCCTTCCAGCCCTAGAAATGGCAAACAGCTTTACAAAAGCAGCAGACAGGGGGACACTGATGCATTGTGGGACATCACTAAAAACAAAATGAACCGAGAAAGGCAACCTGCAGTTTAATGTTCCATGGATGTGGGAAGTTGATTCTTTTCATGCATTTCACCTTTAAAGGCATGCACTCTAACTCACAGACCTAGAAAACGAACTTATGGTTGCTGGGGGAGAGGGACAGTTAGGGACTTTGGGAAGGACATGTACACACTGCTATATTTTAGATGGATAACCGACAAAGACCTATTGGATAGAACAGGGTACTCTGCTCAATGTTATGTGCCAGCCTGGAACCAGGTGAATGGGAGAGCTCAAGGGAGGGAGGCCCGGGGCAGAAGGGATACATGCATACGTATGACTGAATCTCTTTGCCTTTCACCTGAAACTGTCACAACATTGCTCATCCCCAACACAAAATGTTTTTGATGTTATAAATAAATAAATAAAAATTTTAAAAAATAAAGGCACACACTCATTCTAGATGTGGTGGGAAGTGAAGCGCGTCCCACCTGCCCTGTTGCAAGGACCCCCACCAGGGCCCTCCCGGCTTCCCTCACCCTTGCTCATGTACTCCGTGACAATGTAGATGGGCTCTTCGGACACCACGGCGTACAGCTGCACGAGTTTTTCATGCCTCAGTTTCTTCATAACCTGGGCCTCCTGCAGGAAGGCCTCCGGAGACATCGTACCAGGCTTCAGGGTTTTGATGGCCACCCTGGTGGTGCCGTTCCAGGTACCTGTGTGGACAGGTGTGCAGGTTGCCTCAGGGGAGGACCCCCATTCCCATCTCACAGGGATGCAGGATCTGCCTGTCTGGGTACCAATGTCAGCTCTGACCTCCCAGGCCAGGTGACAAGCCCAGCCTCTTTCTGAGCCTCAGTGTCACCATCAGCAAAATGGGCAGAACACTCCTCACAGGGCACGCTCAAGAAACAGTAGCTGTTCTTAGGACTCTTATGATTAGAAATGTCCCCAAAAGCAGCACATTCGTCAATTCAACTGCCCTCCTCGGGGTGGTCATGTTCCTTCTGGGTGACACACTGAAAGGTGGCCTAGGTGTTCACAGCTGGTGCGTGTGCACTGGTGGGGGATGGGGGTGAGACAGAGCTGGCCTCAGAACAAGGCCCCAGAACAAGAAGCTGTCTCAAGCCACACTCGCCAAAAATTAATTAAAGCCTTACACCAAGTACAAAGACTCAGAGGTCAGACTGGCAGGAGTTTGGCTCCCACCTCTGCCCACTGTCAGCAGTGAGACCACAGGTGAGTCAGTGCCCCTCTAAACCTCGATTTTCTCATCTGGAAAATGGGGATGCTATAATCCATCTATGGGGCTGCCAGGGCTGCTAAGCCCACTGGGAGCACCCAGTTAACAGCTGCAGCTGTCATTTTATTATCTGGTTTTTCAAACTGTGATGCCTCGGGGAAAGCTATGTTTTAAACCAGTGTGTTTAATCCCTGTTTGGTCCCAGCCAGGCCTGAGGATCCTTTGATGAGTGGCCTTGGCCCATGCCTCACTATCTCTGGGCCTCCATCTGTGGGTTGGGGCTCAGGCCCATGTCTGCAGTCCTCCAGCACAGGCCCTCTGGAGATATGTACCAGGCTCTTCATAAGTCTGTCTGGATCATCCAGGGAGGAGCGAGAGCCTCCTCCACTGATTTCACCGCACAGCTAAACCAGGAATGAGTTTTGCAGCCACCAGAATGGCGGATGCTATCTCCGTTTTGCTCGGGTTCTCTTTTTTTAAGATTTATTTATGCATTTGACCACTAGATCTTAGTTTTGGCACACGGGATCTTTGATATTTGTTGAAGCATGTGAACTCTTAGTTGTGGCTTGCGGGATCTAGTTACCTGACTAAGGACTGAACCTGGGCCCATGCATTGGGAGCATGGAATCTCAGCCACTGGACTGCCAGGGAAGTCCCATCAGTTCCTCTCTTTGTGCGTGTGCTTTGCATCTCCATCCCCTCTCCCCAGCTCAAAGCCAGCAGCTCCTCTTTCCTGACCTGGCCTGACCTCCAGCCTGTAGGCCCCTGTCCCTGCATTGAGCCTCCCAGGAAGCCCCTCTGCTCTCCTCCATCATCTCTTCCTCATGGGAAGGAAGTGGAGGCAGTGATACACCAGAGCTCAGATGGAACCGCCTTGAAAACTGCACACGGTCATCTCCCCATGGGATATGCGGGCTCACAACAGCCAGGCCTCCCTCACCACAACCTCTGCGACACGTGTCCGCAGAGACCAGTCAGCAGAAGGGGGCCTGGGTTTTGTCAGGGCTGCACGGCGTTTGTTTTCAAGGACAGTTTGGCCATTTCTCCAGAGTGAAACAGGAGATCGTTAACAGGCCAGGAACCCTCTAGACTGCACCTCCCGGAGCTCCATCTAGGAGCTGAGGTTTCTCTTCCCACGGCTGAAGTTAACGTGGGGACACGTGTAGGGCAAGCATTCTCTCAATCCCCCAGGGGGTCCTATTACCCCCCGCCCCCGCCAGCCCCATTTTACAGGTGGGAAGATCAAGGCTCAGAGGGAAGCCACCCGGCCCAGACCACAGGGCATGTCACTGGGGAATCACGATGCCCAGCCCCAAGCAGTTCTCAGAAAACGGGTACCACGGCAGCTGGAGGCATGGCTTGCTGGGGCCCTAGCTTGCTACTGCCCACCACTGGAGGAGTTCCACGTTGAGAGTAGGACCCACAGTTCACAGAGGTTATAAGATCATGGAAGCAAAGGTTGGGGGACTCATGGGGCCTGGAGAAGCCACATGGGACAGACATCTGCCTGGTTTTCAAAGGGGGACAAAGCAGGGGCGGGAGAGCCGGGGGCATGGCCTTACCCATCCACACCTCTCCGAAGCAGCCCTGGCCCAGCTTGACCTCCAGCCGCAGCGACTCCCGGGGGATCTCCCAGGCATCTTTGGCCAAGCCTTGAGTCTGCGGCTTGGACGTGGGGCACACAGTGGTGAGGCGGTGGCAGAGGCCGTCAGCGTGTTCTGAAGACAGAGACAGGGCAATGGAGTTCAGGCCTGGCATCCACGCAGGGTCACCGTGTCCCACGGTGTGTGTGTGTGTGTGTGTGTGCGTAGACTCACACACTGCATGCACACAGGCTTCAGGGCCACACAGGACACCCTCAAGGCCAGGCGTCCATACCTGTGTGTATGCACTGCCCCCAACACGGGCCCACAGTGCCTCATGCATCTGCTCCCCGAGTCATTCGTTCATTCATCTGACTTTAAGGGGGTGCCAGGGAGCCAGTGGAAGCCTGCCCTCATGGAGCCCCCAGTCCAGGGGGGCACCCAACTTTCCCATATCACCTCCCAGGACCACAAGTGTGACAGAGGAGAGCTGTACATGCAATAGCAGGTGGGTTGGGTGGAATTCTGGGAGGCTTCCTGGAAGAGGTGGCACCTGGGCTTGTATTTGCAGGAGGGTGAGTGGTCAACTAGGGAACAGCCCTCTGGGTAGAGGGCACACTGCCTCATCCATGTGCAAAGGCCCTGAGGCAGGAACAAGCCAGTGGGTTGGAGGAGCTGAACGGAGGTCGAGGTGGGTGGGGAGGGCTGCCAAGGAGTGAGTAGGGGAAGGAGGGCCCCACGTAAGGCATGGAGGCCAGTTGGGTTTAGACCACCCAAAACCTGACGCCACATGGGGGTCTTTCTCCTAAAATTCCAAGGTAACCAACCCCTGGAGGGTTTTGATCTGGGGGAACCGGGTTCAGAATAAATACAGCGGTGGCCAAAGGGATGGAGGTGGACAGCGGCAGATCCTTGAGGAGTCAGGAGGCTCAGCTGACAGAGGAGAAGGGGCTGGCGCTCTCAGGAAAGGCCACACGTGAAGGCTGTGGCCACATGCCAGACACCCAGGTCCCCACAGGACTGTCCCATGGGAGCACACAGGCCAGGACACCACTGGAGTCCACCCAGGCAGCCCGGACATCCAGACGGACTGGCCACAGCCTTGCACACATGGCCTAACCCGCGCCCACAACCTGCGCCTGTGAGCTCCCCGCCTGCCACTCGCTCTCCCCCTCTCTGCTGCGATCAATCTAGACGCCCCCTCGTCTCCTGGTAACCGGTTCTAACCGGTCCTAAGGCTGCAGGGACAAATGACACCGGTCTATGCCCCCCTCCTTCCCGGCTCACTTCTCCAGACAGCCCCCTCCTCATCAGGCAGCTTCGGAGGAGGAGGACGGAGGGGTGGGAGGGGGTGGGGAAGGCAGAGGGAAACCAGGGAGGAGGGCATGGGAGGAGGGGAGTGGGAAAAGGGGCACAGGAGGAGGGGAGTGGGAGGAGGGCGAAAAGGGGAAAGGAAGAAGCAGGAGGGGAACAGGAGCTTTCATCCTCAGGGTGACAGGAGTCCTGGACCTGGTTGGCTCCAAAGCCCCCAGCTCAGGGTCTGCAGTATGGATGGAGACCCCCACCTCCCAGCCGCTCCCGGGCCCTTCCCTCCCCTGCGCCCAGCTGGCAGCCCGGAGGCCGGCCGGCACTCACTGGAGTAGTAGGCCACCAGCTGCTGCAGGCTGTTGAACTGGGTGCGGGAGGTGATGTAGAAGCCTCCGCTGTCCAGCTTGCGGATTTTGTAGTGCTTCACGTTGAGGCCCTTGGCGTTGTCGAAGTCAGACACCGAGAGGCAGTAGGCGCCTGCAGGACAGGCCGGAGAGGGGCTGTGACCACCACGCCCGCTCGCCCATGGCCGCGGCGCTGAGCACACCTACCCAACACGGGACAGAAGGCAGGCACAGACGGAGCCAGGTCTGGTCCAGCCTGTCTCTGAGCACCTGGCGCCTGGGCGGCCAATGGGGCAGAATCAAGTGACAAAGGGCACGTGACTCAGGAATCTTTCCATGCACCTTTGACCTGTGAAGCCCAGATGTGCATCCCAGCTCTGTGACCTAAGCAAGTGACTTGCCCTCTCTGGGCCTTAGTTTCCTCCTCTGCACAAGCAGGCTACTCCCCAGGCAGCTGGGCAGATTCAGTGAGACCACATATAAGAAGGCCGGGTACACAATAGGCGCTCAGTAAATGTTTGTGGGGAGCCTCATAGGAATAGCCCCAGGTAGCTGTGTGTCCCTGGCCTAACTGCCTCTCCTCTCTGGGTCTGCCCACTGTAGTGGTGTCCAGGCCCCGCCCCTCCCTGAAGACTCCAGGCTTAGGCAGGAGCCGGTGGTTGGCTAAGGCCGGGCTGCCCTGGGCAGGAGACCACATACTGGGCGTGGCCTGAAGGGCGCCAAGGCTCAGCTGGGCCAGTCCGGGTGGCCCCTCCCTGTTGCCCTGGAGCCTAGAAAAGCTTTGGGCTTGAAAAGTTTCCTTCTGCCCAACAGGCCTGTTAACCTGAGCCCAAGAGATGCCTGGGGTGGCATCAGGGAAAAAGGCTGAGCGCCAGAGGTGGGGGAGAAGGCTTCAGTGGCCAGAGAAAGCGCTTCTAAGTAAACAGCATACAGGCATCATTCTAGAAGCCCAGGCCCCTCAGCCCCCACAACCTCTGGACAATCCTCAGGTGGGGTTTACAATATCCAGTGTCAAAAAGGGAAAATGAGGCTCAGAGAGGCAGCTAGCTTCGGGTCACCCACCCAGCAATTCAGACACACACAGAACCTGTGGCTGGGTCTCTAAAGCCTGCACTGGACAACCATGACTTTCTGCAGATGGCCCAGGCCATGTGCTATAGAAGCCACAGCACTAAATCTAAAGCCAAGCCCTGACCACGTGTGCACACACCACAAACATGCCTGTGTCCGGTGGCCATATGCTCACACAGGCTCACGCTCTCCAGGCCCCCAGGCACAAGGACAAACCCACAACAATTCACTCCCACACAGCATTACACAGACAACACCACCCCAGGTGCACACACACACACGCCTGGACCCACATGGCAGGCACAGCCACATGACTGCTCATAAATGCACACACGTGACATGGACACTCTGCTTTCCCATCTCCCACTGAGCCCCAGGCCCACAGGAGCAGGAGCTTCGTCGCCATGGTGATGGAGTCTGCAACCCACTTGCAGAGGGGCTAGAGAGAAAGGGGGTGATCATTCTCTGGCAGAGGGGAAGGACAGGAGAGAAACAGAGGCCAAGACTACTGGGAGAAGGGCAAAGCCAGGTCCCAGTACCCAGTCCAGCCCCTGAGGCCCCTGGGGAGAGGGAAGAGAGAGGGCCATTGCATCAGCACCCTCCTTGGGAACAGCCTTTGGCTTTTTGACCCTCAGGCCTCCTGATAATGTGTGTCCATTCCTTATCTGAGCAACCTGAGGCCAGAGAGACTGGCCTCTTTTGTTGCACCTTTTGCGGCATCTTTTGCTCACCCCAGATAATTCAGTGCTCTTCAAATGTACCTCCCTGCCGTTGATCCTGGCTTTTTCTCCAGCTGGAGGATTCTTCCCATCCCACTCCATATACCAAACTCCTATTCATTCCTCAATACCCAGCTCAAATAACCCACAAAAGGTTCAGTTCCCAGTAGAAGCACTCATACCTTTCGTGGTCTCGCTTTCTCGCACTAGGAAGGTCCCTCTTGGGTTCTCTGCATTGAGCAGTAACCGCTCTGACTCCCGTCTGGTGATCTTGCCAAAGTACCACCTGGGGCGGGAGGGAGGGGGATGGTGCTGGTGGTCCAGGATTCTGCCCACCCACCATGCCTCTTCCTGGGATGTGGCTGGGGCAGCCAGCCCCTCCACTCTAGCCCAGGAGAGAAGCTCTGAACCAGTAGCAATGATGGTGAGCAAGCAGGAGGCCAGAGTCAATACTCACTCTTCAGCCTGGATGGAGTCAGAGGGTGCCACGTAGTTGCTGGGGATGTAGCCCGTCTGTCCTGTGCTGAGCGAGTGGGCCAGCCACCAGTCTCCCTCTCTGAGCAGGGGGAGAGGGAGGGAGCAAAGGAGAAGGAAACCATCAGCAATGGGCCCCGGGGCGTGTGGTCTTCAGAGGTGCTATGCTGGGGGCTCGCGAGGCTGAGTGAGGTGCAGGGAACACGGAGATCAGGCCACTCACCCCTTGCCAAGCTGAGCTGGCCTGGGACTCCTCCCCTCCCTATCCCAGAAACCTCCTGGCCAAAGCTGACTCAGACGATGAGGCCTGAACTCACAGGGGCAGAGTCCTGAGACAGGAAGTGATCGGCTGCCCTGCAGATACCCCAAGCCATCTCAAGATGCCAAGCACCTGCCTTGGGATTTAGGGAGGGAGCTCCCTGTCTCTGGGGAGCAAACAAGTTGTAACAGGAGAAGCTTCCTGCCTGAGATGGATGGCGAATCAGACCTTCAAAACCTCCCCAAGCCCTGAGATTTTGAAGCCCAAGCCTGGGAAGTGGCGAGACCTGAGTGGAGGCAAAGGATGGTCCTTTTGGGGCTTGGTGACAATCCAGGCGCTCTCTGCAGAGCTGCCACTGCAGCTGGAGCAATGCTTGCCTTTGTCACAAATCACAGGTCACGCCCACCAGGCTCCATGACTGAAAACTACAGGCCTCCTCCTGCAGCCTACCCAGCTATGGGGAAACTGAGGCCAGAGGGGGCTGGGACTTGCCCAAAGTCACACAGTGAGTCATGTCAGAGGGAGCTGAAGTGGCAGAGCCCCAGTGCCCAGGGCCCTTCTACACTGATTTCCCCATGAGGCAGGGAGTGTGATGGGGACAGGGTGATGGGGCAGGAGAAGCCCCCAGCAGGGTGGGTCCCCTGGGTCTGGTGGGGAGCAGGGAAGGGGCAGAAGTACCTTTGCAGCCATCTGAATGTGAACCAGGTCTGGCTGGAGCGGGGGTCCAGAGACACAGAGGAGGGAGGAGAAAGCGAGAGCCCAACAGGAAAGAAGAGGCAGAGATGGGGGTGGTGAGAGAGAGAGAGAGGCAGAAAGAGCGAGGGAGAGAGCAGAGTGCCAGGCGGTGCTGGGGACAGGGGAGGGGGGACAAGGCGGCAGCCACAGGAGCCTCGCATCCAAAGCAATCAATGGAGGCAGGGAGAGGATTGATGGGAAGGGAGGGGAGGCTGATGGGAAGGGCTGCCTGGGAAATAGGGCCCAGCCCCCTCCAATTCCCACTGTACAGATGGGAAGACTGAGGCTAGAGACGCAAGGGCCTCTGCTCAAGGCCACACAGCCAGGCCCAGGTTCCTAACTCCCAGATGAGGAGGAATCCTTCCCTACAGGGAGCTGTAGAGCTGGATACCTTGCTGAGCTTCTCACCTCAAGGCTGCCTTTGACCTCATCACAACCCTGAGAAGACACACAGCCAATGGATGTGTCCCCTGCTGCCCATGATCGGGATCCAAAGAGAAAAAGGCCCTTGCCCACAGCCACAGTCTGGACTTGAACCTGGATCCCTGGCTCCAGGTTCTTCTGAGCTGCCCCACCTATGCTCTTCAGCCCATTTTGAAGATGGAGAAGTTGAGGCCAGGAGAGAGTGGGGCTGGGCGAGCTCTCCGAGAACAGATGAGTATAGGTGAGCATCCCAAAGTCAGCCAGGTGAGCCCAGGCTCGACCAGAGAGTATGAATCCCATCTGGATGGAGTGAGATTGGCGCTGTGGGGCTGACTCAGCTATACAATCATTGCACGCATGCACACTCAGGTGGGGGCACAGGCTCACATGGGAGTCTTGGCAGGAGACGGGGGGCCCCAGAGTAAGGTGGTGATGCCCACCTCAAGGAAAGAAGCCTGGAGGTGCCCCGGACCTCCATCTACCTCTCTGTGTGTACCCACAGTGGATGGGGGGGCCCCTCACTGTCTGTCCTATTTGACTCTCAAGACTGCCCTGCAAAAAAGGCAGGCCTCAGCCCCTAGATGAAGAAAAGGTGGCTCAGAGATGTCTAGGGGGCCAGCCCAAGGACACACAACACCCAGGATGGAATAACCCAGCACTTTCTTCGTAGAGTTGGTGAAAATGAGGCACAGAATGGGTAGAAACTTCCCCAAAGCTAGCGGAGATCTTCCAGCCCAAAGCCTTCACTTCAGCAAGGGGAAAACTAAGGCACAGAGAAGGGCGATGATTTGCCCAAAGACACACAGCGAATCCACAGCAGAGCAAGGGTGAGAACCTGGGCCCCTGTGTGCCCACAGCCAGTCTTGGCCGGCCCCCTGGACCCCTGTGCCCTCCCCAGGCCCCTCAGACTCAGAGACCCTCAGGGAAACCAGGGGAAGATGGAGGAGGAGGCAGCAGGGCTGGGGGCAGGGGACTGAGCCAAGGTCTAGGTCAGAGACTACGAAATGCGGCAGATTGACAAAGCAGAGTTTGCAAGCTGGCTGGCCTTGGGAGAGGCCCCAGCCACCTACTCACAATGGAAGGCTGGCAGCAGCATGTGCCCAGAGGCTGGCCAAGCACGGCCCCAGAAGCCCCTGAAGCGGGGGTTCAGCCCTGCTGACATTACCCAGACTGGCCCAGCTGAGCCTCCAGCTCCCCGACACCAGCCCATGTATGAGTCTGGGCTCACAGTCCAATTTGGGGGTTTTATTTCACAAGGACAGGGATGGAGGCGTGCGGAAAGCTCACTAAGGATCCACGGTCCAGCTTCAGCCTGGACCCAGCTCGAGAGGTTTCAAAGAGCCTGAGCGCCAGAGTCCAAGCATCCTGGCGCCAGCCCAGCTCAGCATTGCAGGCATGACCTTGGCCCTACCTCGGTTTCCTCATCTGCAGGATGGGGATACTCATGCCTCCCTCCGAGGATGTAAAAT
This sequence comes from Bos taurus, assembly GCF_002263795.3. Taxonomy (NCBI): domain Eukaryota; kingdom Metazoa; phylum Chordata; class Mammalia; order Artiodactyla; family Bovidae; genus Bos; species Bos taurus. The sequence continues at coordinate 66,336,273 of NC_037340.1, read as the reverse complement.
TGCAGCACTATGCCTGGCACACAGTAGGTGCTCAATGTGCATGAGCTGATAGTATCTTGGTTTGGCTAAAAAAAGAAAAAGAATGAAATCTGCAACTCTATGGTACCCCTCCCCACTCTCAACACGGCTTTAAAAACCAGCACGCAGCTCAGTTAGTCTCCAATAAGGATTTGCTGTGTGACTTTGGGCAAGTTCCTTACCCTCTCAGCACCTCTATAAAAAGGAGGTAATAGTCATAAAATCTCCCTTGCAGGCAAAGCGTGTAAATCAGTCAGCATCAAGCCAAGAAGTGGCTTGATCATCTGTGATGATCATCTGAGCCTCAGTGTGCCCACCTGTGAAATGGAAATATCAAGCCCCACCTTCCGCTGCCAACGGTCTGGAAGGTTCAAACCTGCCTCAGACGGCTGTGAGCTGGCTCTGCCGAGGGCCAGGGACTGCCCTCACAATGAGGGGCCCCATAGCTTCCCAGATCAGCCCGGTCTGGTGGGGACTCTGATCTGAGCTCAGAAGTGACAGTGGTGTTAACCTAACATGTTGAGCACACTTACTGCATCTCACACCTTTCCTGGGGCCTGGGTCCCATCAGATAGGGAGGAAGAAGGGAAGGAAGGGAATCACACATTCCCTGCCTGACCCCTCACCTTCCCTCACACGGCCAGAGAAGAAAGTACTGGACCAGGAGTCCCCGAACTACGATTTTACACCCCAAGTGCTGTCACTAGCTGTGTGACTTCAGGCTACTGACCTCACCTCTCTGAGCCTCAGGATCCTCTTTTTAGAGCCTAATCCTTGTGGCTAATTCAGGCAGGCATGTGGACTGGGAGGGTGGCAGCTTTGGAACCTGGGGAATTAGGACAGCTTGCATTGTTCTATTTAACTCATGTGGGCTGTTGGGACTGACCAGAGAAGCGATTTGGAGCTTGCAGGCGAGCCAGGGCAGCTGGGCACAGCTCAGACAGTCAAGTTTCCGAGCCTTGAGGCCTGGACCCCTGCTTGGTCCTCGGGGAGAGAGCAGGGTGAGGCCGAGGCAGATCGTGCGAGGAGGGCAGGAAGAGGTCCCTCGCCCCATGGTGGGGAGTGGAACCGAAGAGCCCAGGGCAAGGGGGCAGAGGTCAGTGCCCGCTGGAGAAGCTGCTGGAATAATCGGGGTGGGAGGAAACGGCAGTTTGGGAAGCACCCCAAAGTCAGACCCGAGGGGCTCTGGCTCCTAGAGAACCAGGACAGGGGCTTAGGGTGGTCACCCCTCAGATGGGCTTCCTCCGACCCAAGGCCACACAGCAGCCAGAGCTCTAGGTCCAGGACCACGTGGCATGGAGATCCAAGGAGCAGGGTCTCCAGGCAGCTACTGTGAGGACTCCAACCCAGCCAGCCCTGGCCCAGCCCCAACAGGCTCAGCTTCAAGCTCTCCCTCCCCGACTCCCAGCCCAGCCACAGGCTAGACTCAGAAAGTCCCTCACTCCTGCAGGGTGTGGGGTGGGTGCAGGGGGCTCACAATAATGGAGCTTAAGCAATAACGGTACAAGGACATGCGGGGTGTTCCCAGGGTGAGGTATGAAACCTCACGCGTGGGTAGCCTATCTTCCACTAAGGGAAGCAGGACAGGGATGCTTCCCTGTCCCATCCCCGATCCTGTTACCCCTCCTCTTCCTCTAATGCCAGCTCCCCACCAACTCCATCATCACCCGACTTCTGAGGCAGAGGAGCAGCTGAGTGCTGTGATATGAGGAAGGGCTCCCGATCCACCCCCACTTTCTAATCGGGGCACCTCACTGCCCCCCATGGGCTTCCCATGGACAGATCTCCATCACTTCCGGCCCTCCTGGCAGCCCATCCTGGAAGGCAGGAAGAAGGAAAGGAAGGGGCTGGCAAAGGACGAGTGAAAGAGGCAGGATCAAAGTTTCCAGAACTTTCCTCTGGCCACACCTTTGCTCAAGCTGTGAGTTCCCTAAGAAGCCCTTCCCATCGTTGCCAGTTGAGATCTCCCCAGCACTTCAAAGTCTCCTCCAGCCTGAGGCACCATCCCGCCCAGCTCGGGCCCCTCCCTCCTCCCAGCTCCTCTGCACCTGCACAGAGCCCCTCCTCCAAGGGCTCAGGGTCATGCCTACCTCCCCGCCGCCCAGCTCTGCCACTACTAGCTGTGTGACCTTGAGAAAGTCATTTCACCCCTCTGGGCCTCAGTTTCCTCATCTGTAAAATGGAGCCAACAAACATTTCCACTTCCCAGGGCTATGGTGCCTTTTAAATAAAACAACGCAACTGAAGCGGTCAGCGTGAGCACAGGCCCACAAGCAGGGCACAAGAAATGGTGCTCCAGTACCACCTGGGTACCCCCAGTGGGGTGAGGAACATGGGGTGGGGGGCCCCAAAATGTGGCAGGCACAAGAGCGGCCCTCAACAAGTTTCCAGTTTGGGGGTGGGCAGATGGAAACAGCTGGAACCAGGAGAGAACTAGAGTGGCATTGGGACTCAGACAGCAGGGGTTTGGGGGAGCTGGGAAAGGCCCCTCCCCTTGGGAGAACAGCTTAAAGAAGACAGAGAGCTGCTGCCCAAGTTCCAATCCTGGCTTTGCTACTTGGTGGCTGTGACCTTGGGCAAGGGCCTTTACATCTCTGAGCCTCAGTTTCCTCCTTCCATATGAGGAATCAATATGGCGATGGCCCCGCCCCCATCACTACAGCCCTGGCAGGCGGAACGGCAGCAGAGTAAAAGACGTGGGTAAAAATGCCTACCCCTCTTTCCCCCTTTGCCTCACAAGGAAGGCACTTCTGAGCTGGATCTTGAGGGATGAGTAGGAGTTTGCCAGACCAATGGGAGAAGGGGCCTTTCACGCAGAGGGAACAACATGCATAACAGCAGGCAGGCACGAACAAGCAAGAAATGACTGGAGACGGTGGGGATGTCCAACCTCCTTAGCCAGGCCTTCAGGGATGCTCCAGGATCAATCCCACTCTACCCTCTAGAACCTTCTCGCCCTTCCATAGCCCTGAAGGCATGTAAACCCCTCCAGCACTGCACCCTCCCAGGAGCTGCCCTTCTGTGAGGGGTGCTGGCATCTACCACCCCACTCCAGCACCTCTGCTTCACTGTGCTTCCTTTGAGGTCCTGCTTGAGTCTCCCAGCCCCTGGTCACCACCAGAGGTGGGCACACAGCGCGGCCCCCTAAAGACCAAGCTGACCCCAGCCCCGCCCTCCACCGGCCACGGGGCCCGGACTAGGGCCAGTCCCGCTATACTCTGGCCCCAGGAGGACGTGGCCTTCTCCACCCAGGCCTCCCTGGGCCCAGCGCTGGCCCTGCATGCAGCTGGCACTCGGGGGGAGCTGAGCGAGCAGGAGGTGGATGGGGAAGAGGTGTGACGGGGAGTGACAGGGGTGATGAGAGGACCCTCCCCATTCTCAGCCTGGGGGTGCAGCCTGGTCCAACTCTAGGGTGTGAGGACGGAAGCTGGGGAAGCCGGAGGGGGTGCAGCCAAGGGGGTGCAGGCGGAAGCGCATGCAGCCCCACCCCCACCAGTGAAGCACCCCCACCCAGCCCGCCGCCCTGGGAGCGCGTACACACCTGACATCCACCTTCCTCCTAGGGCCAGCAAGAGAGAAGCAGAGAGGGAGAAGCTGAGAGAGAGCTGGAGGGAGCAAGCACGGGCCAGGAGTGGGGCAGGATGGGAGGTGGCAGAGAGGGGAGAGCAGGCCGTCCAAGGGCAGGAAGGCAGCTGGTGTGGAACTGTGCCCCGCCCTCTGTTGCCAGCTCCGCCCCTACTGTGATCACCCCAGGGCACGGCATCCAAAGCCTGTACTCCCCAACCCCCATGACAGGTGCTGCACCCCACTCCCCACTGCACTCTGGGCGGGGAAAGGAGAGGAGGAGGAAGGAGGCGAAGGACCCCATCCCCTGGCTGAAGCCCCACCCCCCTCATCAGTTCATCACTCACAGGGGCCCCAGCCCCCCCATTCATCAGCTTGGCCCTAGGATGCCCCATGCCAAGGCTGGAGTCCTGGAGGGGGGCATGGATGCCACCCTAGGGTGCCCTGCCTTCCACATCCTATGCCCCCATCCTCCCCATGCCCTATCCTGACCTCTCTCACGCTGGGTCCCTAATATGGGTCCCCCAACCCTGCCAATGTAGGGGCCTCCCTCTACAGCTGAAGACTCATTTTCTGGGCTGCCCCAGGCGCTCCAGCACCTCTGGGGGCACAGCCTTCAAGTACAAAGGCCCTGCTGTTTGTAGCCCCAGGTCCCGGGCCCAGTCCTGTGCTGACCACACACCCCTCTGTGGGTGCTGGGATCTGGAGCACCACGCTCTGTGGACCAGTTACCAAACCCAGATCCCTGTCCCTGGAGCCCTCTCAAAGCCCCACCCACCTCATCAGGATGCCTGCCTCATCACCCCCACAGGCCCCAGGATGCCCAGGATGGGTTCCCTGGACCTCGGCTGCCTTGACGTCCAGCCCCACCCACTGCCCATCAAGCTGGCTCTGGGATGCTCAGAAGTGGCTCGGATCAGGGTCCCCAGGGGGCACTCACGTGTTGTTGACAATCTGAAGCCGCTCCCCTTTCTTGAAAGACAGGTCAGTCTCTGTCCGCGACTCATAGTCATAGAGGGCCACGAAGGTGGTCACTCCGCCTGCTCAGAAGACGGGCGTGTCAGAACGGCCAAGGCCCTGGCTGGCGGAGGAGAGCCCTGCACCCTGGGGGTGGGGGTGGGTCCCCCACTGCCAGCCCGGAGGCCTGCTTTCATTTACAGACGGCAGGCTTCTACGCATGGCCCCTGTGTCTATGTGTCTGGCACAGCCGTGAGGGCACGGAGGAGGCACGTGGGTCTCTCACGTGCGTCTGAGCGGGTTCAGGTGACGAGCCCAGCGGGTGATGCTCGGTGTCGGCTTCTGTTTGGTATCTGTCTTCCCCCCAGAACCCGAAGTCCCCAGTAACAGGCATCTTTGTTTTGTTCCTAGAGTCTGGCGCATAGCAGGTGCTCAAGAAACAACCATGAGGTGAATGAAGCAGTGAATGAAGGGAAACTGCCCCCTGGGGAGGTGGTTCTGTGACTCTCTGTGTGACTCTGGGTGCTTCGGGCCATCAGGGACGATCCTGGCTGCGGGTGACTGTCCCTCCTGAAGCCCTCTCTGTGCCCATCTTAAGTTACAACCTCCATCCACACATCCCCCAGCGTCCCTCCCTGTCCTCCGTGTTCTTGCAGAGCAGTTACCACCCACAAACACACGGCACAGTTCGCACAACTCGCTCTTCACCTCTCTTCCCCAGGAGGGTTTTGTCTGTTTTACACACTGCTTGTGTTCCTGACACCAGAAGAGACCTGGCACACAGGCGGGGCGCCACGACTGTCTCTTGAACAAATGAATGGCTGTGTTTGTGGGTCCATCTGTCCCACTTGGGTGCACGTCTGTGTTCTCACTGCACGTTTGTGCATCTGCGAGTCCGTGGGTTCTAGCTGAGCATGTGTGCACTTCTGAAGGGCTGTGACTGCACGTGTCTGTCTCCATCTGGGAGTAGAAGGCGTTTCTGCGTATGTGCATTTGTATTTGTGTGCATCTGCGTTGGGTGTGTGGCTGTGCCTGGAGGGTGCCCATTCCTGCGTCCCTCTGTCTCTGTGTCCACGATGGAATCTTCAGCCTAACATGTGCACGTGTCCTATATGGGTGTCTCTGAATGAGCTGCCGACTGTGTGTGTGTGTCCGTCTGAAGGTGTCCCGGTAGAAATGCCCGTGTTTGTGTGAGGGTCTTACCTCTCCAGAACCACATCTACATCTCTTACTAAGCCTCACTCGCCCGGGGCTGCTGTACCCCCTCAATACCAGCAGAGGGCGCAGGGGCGCATCTCGTAGCTTCTGGCCTCTGAAGACCCGAGCTCGCTCTCTCCTAAAACCTGCCCCGTCCCCTTGGCCACTCACCGCCTCCAGTCCTGATCCATCTCAAGGCTAACCAGAGCGAAAAGGAAAGCCTCAGACCTGGTCCTCGGGCCTCCCCAAGAAGCCCCCGGCTCTCTGGGCCTCAGTTTCCACCTGCAGCCCTTTATCTCTAGGGCCCTTTATACTGTGCACCAGAATTCAGCCCTAAAGGCAATGGCGTGTGCACCACATTTTCCAGTTTATAAAGCCTCCAAAAAACTCCCAATAGGCCCTAAGACCAAGTAACCCCTAGACTCCTCCCCATCATTAAGAGAAAGAAACAGCAGCCCAGAAAGCGGGCATCGCTGCCCTCCGGGGCACACCGCCACCCGGCATTCACACTCCCAGGCACACTGACCAGACAGGGGCCCCGCCCTCTGCGGGGAGGTGACTGTGTCCGAGGAGTTGAAGCCTCCGAACAGCTTGGGCTCAGCGGCTGCAGGGGCGAAGGCCGTGTTGGGGCCGCGGTGGCCATCAGAGGAGGCTGGCTTGCTGGGGGTCTGTGAGGAGGGGAAGGCACCCCCACCGCCGCCGCCGCCGCCGCCGCCTCCGTGGGTGTTCTCAGCAGACTCCAGGCTGCGGCGCCGCTGGCTGGCATCCTTGGGCTTGCTCTTGTTGCTGCCCATGGTCCTGGAGACTAGAGAGGACCCTGAGGTGAAGGACTCTGGGAGCAGACAGGGCTACCTGGGCCCCTTAGCCCGCACTTCCACTCATTCTACAGATGGGAAAACTGAGGCCCAAAGAGATATCTTTGGGTAAGTTACCTTTCAGAACCTTAGTTACTCCATCTACAAAATGGGAATTGTGATGGCACGCATAAAGGGCTTCCTTGGTATAAGGTCAAGCACAGAAGAAATGCCTCATAATCAGAAGCCCTAACTGCACCCCGCCCCCTTCTCCTGAGACACCGTGTCCGTCCCTCCTGGACAGGGACAGCATCTGAGGCATGTGTGTGTTCCAGGCACCCAGGAGAGGGCTGAGGGTTTGTTGAGTGAATACATGGTTGGCTGAAACTGTCCTACACCAAGGAACGAGGTGCTAAAAGTTGCAACCAGGGCAGGGGTATAGCAGGCAGCTGGAAGAAGGAGAGATGGCTGATAGCTCATTCCAGCCCCAGGGCCTTTGCACATGCTCTTCCTTCCACCTGAATGCTTTTCCTTGACTATTTCAGCAGAGTAACTCATGTGTCTTTCAGTTCTCAGCCCAAAGGCAGCACGTGGGGAGTGGGAGGGAAACGTTTGGGGTGATGGATTATCTTGACTATGTGGATGGTTTCATGTGTGCATCCATGTGTCAAAATCTATCAGACTGCACCCCTTAAACATGTGCAGTTTACTGCATGTCAATTATACTTCAATAATGCTCTTAAGGAAAAAAAAATTCACCTCCTTTGGATGTGCTCCCAAACTACTTTCACTGGTTTAAGTTCCCTTCCTTTTGTGCCTCTTCTTGATAACATGAGGCTTCCCTGGTGGCTCAGACAGTCAAGAGTCTGCCTAAAATGCAGGAGACCCAGGTTATGTCCTTGGGTTGGGAAGATCCCTGGAGAAGAGAATGGCTACCCACTCTAGTATTCTTGCCTAGAGAATTCCATGGACAGAGGAGCCTGACGGGCTACAGTCTGTGGGGTCACGTGACCCAGTGTGTGTGTGTGTGTGTGTGTGTGTGTGTGTGTGTGTGTGCACGCGTGCACGTGTGTGATTATATGATTATTCCTATGGGCTTTTGTCCATCTAGACACATTGCTGCACTCCTAGTACCTAGAAGTGGCACATAGTAGGTGCTGAATGAATGAGTGAATGTGTGACTATTGAAGAGTTAGGAGATGTCTAAGCAGGAATCTGGGTGGGCTAGAGATCAGGAAACACAAAGAAACTCAAGTTGCAAACTCCCCAGTGATGACCATCACCCCACCACCCCCTTTTGCTCCCTACGTCCCCATCTACAGGTGCTGACTCCCACCAAGCCTGGCCAGGGTCTCCCCACCCACTATGGCCACCCCTCGCAGCTCCCTCATCTTGGCAGCCCCGATGGGTCACCACCTCACCTGGTGGAAAGCAGGGGCTATCCCAGAGGACCTGGGAAGCAGCCTGAGGTCAGAGCACGAACACCAAGTGTGGAGTCAGGGGTCGTGGACTAGAGGCCCTGCTCCACCTCTGCCTGCTGTGTGACCCTAGGCAAGTCACTTCCCCTCTCTGGGCCTCAGTGTCCTCATCTGCAAAGTAGGGATAAAGCAGACTTCTCAGGACTATTGAGGGGATATGATTAGAAAGAGAAATCAGGAACTTCCCTGGTGGTCAGTGGCTAAGACTCTGTGCTCCCAGTGCAGGGTGCTTGGGTTCGATCCCTGCTCAGGGATCTGACCCCAGGTTCAGATCCTCTGTGCCACAACTAAGAACCAGCACAGCCAAATAAATAACGATTTTAGAAAGAGATATTGCCAAGGCGCTGACCCTTGGGTCATGATTTATCTGGCTCTGACTCTGGCAGGCCCAGTGCTAAGTGCTCCCAGACCCGAAAGATCCTTCATTCCTCTCAAAGCAAGAGAGAGAGTGAGGCCAGGTATAGCATGGTGGGCTCCGAAGCCAGACTCCCTTCTCTTGGATCCCAGCTCTGCCCCTAACTGGCTCTGTGACCTCAGGCAAATGACTTAACTTCTCTATGTACCCCATTTCTTCATCAGGAAATGACTGTGACAACTGAAGGCAAGGCAGAGTGCTGGGAACACAGTAATCACCCTGCCACACCAGCTATTACTGACACTGTCATTCTGGACACACTGGCGACGTGAGTTCCAATTACTCCCTCGGGGATGCTGCAGGTCCTGGAATCAGTCCAGAATTCCTCTGGGAACCCATGAATGGGGAAAAGTCCCCATGACTGGCTGGGGCCTCGGGGAAGACTGTTTGCCCTAAGCACTAAGCCCAGCTATGCGATGCCCCTCCCTAGGTGAACCTTAGCCAGTGCCTCTAACCCTCTGGGACTCAGGCTGCCTATCTACACAATAGGGGTGTGGCCTGCATGCTCCCTGGGGGCCAACCAGCTCAGAGAATGTGGGGCTGGGAAGGCCCTGGGGAGACCTGTTCAAAAGATCACCAGGGGAGCAACATGCTGATGGGCCTGGGAAAGCTGATTTCTATGGCAACTCAATCCCTTGAGGTCATGATGCCCAGCAGCGCTCATATGGTTGCCGTCCTGTGGGACCTACTGACCCAGTAGCCCACAGCCCCAGGCTTGATGGAAGCTGAGCCCCAACCACCATACCTCCCACTCACCTGCTCCCCCGGAACAGTATTCACAGCACCAACTGTGCAGTAAGCCCTCTGCCAGTCACCATAGGGGGACACAGAGATGGACTGGCCAGGTCCTGTCTCAGGGGGTGCATGGTCTAACAGTGGACTTGTTTGCAGGACTTTGAGAGGAAATAAAAATATAAAAGTTTTTTTTTAATTTTAATGAAGAACTTTCTAAAAGCCCAAATTTTCTTTACAAGGAACTAAATGATAAAGAATGAGCCTGCTGTCACTAGAAGTAATCAAGGACAAGAAAAAGAGTCCTTTGACGTGCCATGGAGGGCGAGGGACAGCCAGGGCTGCACCTCGGAGGCCCTTCCAGCACCAAGAGGATGCATGTGCCCTCTTGGGAAGGAGCAAGGAAAAAAGCTCCTGGCCTCTAAGTTCTTACACTGACCAAGAGGACCACTCCCCACTGAGGCATTCAGAAAAAGCATAAGGGGCCTTCAAGACTAAGGTGGCCTGGGGCCTCTGACTGCAATGTTTGTTGGTTTGGTGGGGTTTGGGTTTTTGTTACACAATGATTATACAAGTACCATGTGTTTGGAGAGAGGTGGGCGGGTTGAGGTCAAGGGCAAGAACACTGGAGAAGACCATCTGTGTGAGTTCCAGCCCTACAAGCCCAGTGTAGGACCTCGTGCCTCAGTTTCCTCCTCTGCCAACTGAGGATAATACCAGTAAGTACCAGGTCATAGGGCCACTGGGAGGATCCATGAGGAAGTACACAGAAGATGCTGGCAACATGCCAGCCCCTGGGCATGGCGGTGGACTTCCTTCCAGTGTCATATAAACATAAGACCGAATCCAGGGACCCCACTAGTGTGCTTGACTCCAAGCTCCCTCCAGGCAGGACCAGGTCAGATCCATTTCCTTATCCCCACTAGGTATTCTGAAATATTTGTGGAAGAGACAAAAGACTAAATGCAAAGACTAAGCACTTTGCATCCTGCTTTGTTCCTGCAATGCCACACGGTCAAGACCATGTATCTGAGATATTCAAAGTCTCCTGGAACCTGGACCTTGTACTGGGCCCTGCTCTAAGCACTTTGCAAATATTGACTCATCAAATCCCCATGATAATCTGGGAGGTAGACATTAATAGTGTCTCTATATTATTGATGTGGAAGCAGAAGCACAGAAAGGTTGAGGCACCTGCCTGAGGTCACACAGCGAGGGTGAGAATGAAAAGAAATGGGGACATGAAACCACATTGAGCAGGTAGGAATCAGGGGTTGCTCATGGGGTCCACCTCCTGCCTTCTGGACCTCTCCTTCACACAAACAGCCAGATAGATGCCCATGGCAGATGGGGCATGACTGGATAAGGCAGCCTAGCCCCGTTCCTCTAGAAAGACCAAGATTTCAAATTTTTTAAAAATATATTTATTTATTTACTTGGCTGCATCGTGGCTCTGAGTTGTGGCACGTGGGATCTAGTTCCCTGACTAGGGATAGAACCCAGGTCCCCTGCATTGGGAGCGTGAAGTCTTAGCCACTGGACCACCAGGAAAGACCCAAGATTTCAAGCTCTGACACAGCAGAGTGTGCTAGAAGGACAGCACATTTAGGGAGGGATCCAGTCCCTGCTAGGGTGTGTCACCTTGGGACCGACCATCCTTCCAGACTGTGGTCTCCTTTCTTGAAACAGGACTCTGTCTCAGGGCCCAAACACTAAGTCACCATGAGCTGCCCATTTGAGAAGGGCTAGCTCCACACATCTCTTCCGCCACTTGCTCACTCCCAAGCAGAGATAGATCCCCCCTGGGGTTCAAGAGGAAGTGGGGAGAGCTCCATACTGGGGATGTGTGAGGCTCCCAGAGGAAGGCGGTCCCTTTCCTCTGGGGACCTGCTCCTGACCACAGGCTCAGGACAGAGGACCTGTGCTGTCAATACCGTGACAGGCCCCAGGATGCCCTACAGCAGTGGTGCCCAACCTATTGGGCACCAGGGAACAGTTTCGTGGAAGACAACTTTTCCATGGACCACAGTGGGGGGTTGAAGATGGTTTGGGGATGATTCAAGCCCGTTACACTTACTGTGCACTTTATTTCTAATATTATTACATTATCTCCATCTCAGATCATCAGGTATTAGATCCGGGAGGTTGGGGACCCCTGCCCTACAGCACTTCCCCATCAGTGTCCCCAGGGCTTCATGCTCAGTGGGCCCCAAACTGACTTAGCATCCTCCTCTAAGACTGCCCCGCACTCCACGTTTCCGTCTCAGGGCTGGTTCACGCATCCTTCCTTCCAATCTTCCTCATACACATCCTTCCCCTCACCCTGTCTCTACTCCCTCGAGGCCAGGCCCTTGTCATCCTGACCTGGGTCAGCAGTGGAGACCCCTCCTCCAAAAGCCAGCGGCATCTCTGTAATCCACACAAACAAATGGGGCTTTTGTTCAAAACTGTCCACGGAAAACTGGAAACGACCTAAGTGTTTATCAGATGGGGACCGGATAAATAAGGGATGGTCCATTCACCGAGTGCACAGCTGTGCAGCTAAATAAACAGAAAGAGTGCTCCGTGTGGCCTGGGAAGATGCTCATGATACACACTATTAAGTGAGAAGAGGAAGACAGCACTGTAGAAGGTCCTCTGGGCCATCAGGGGCCTCAGTTTCCTCATCTGGAAAATGGGGACAATAGTGCTACCTAGGTCCGAGGGTTGGTGGAAGGATTAAAGACACAATGCAGGCAAGGGCGTAGTGGGGTGCCTGGCATGTAGTACACAGCAACTCCAATTATTTCTGTAAATTCACGTGTGAGTGTGTATGTGCGGATACACACACACGTGCTATAGAGGTTTAGAGAAAGTTTTGGAAGAAGTCCAAGTTCTTCACAATATTTCATCCAAAGGTGTGAAAAAGGGAAAGGAAAATCCCTTCTTTATGTTAAGTGTTGTATCACTTGGGCTTCCCTGGTGGCTCAGTCAGTAAAGAATCTCCCTGCAATGCGGGAGACCTGGGCACAATCCCTGGGTTGGGAAGATCTCCGGGAGAAGGGAATGGCAACCCACTCCAGTATTCTTGCCTGGAGCATCCCCAAGGGCAGAGAAGCCTGGCGGGCTACAGTCCATGGGGCTGCAGAAGAGCTGCACACGACTTAGCAACTAAACAACAAAAAGAATAAAAGTAAAACAGACATTTTCAGACAATTAAATACCAACATGGGCTTCACCGGTGGCTCAGATAGTAAAGAATCTGCCTGCAATGCAGGAGACCTGGGTTCGATCCCTGGATTGGGAAGATCCCGTGGAGAAGGGAATGGCAACCCACTCCAGTAGTCTTGCCTGGTGCATCCCATGGGCAGAGGAGCCTGGCGGGCTACAGTCCATGGGGTCGCAAAGAGTCAGACATGACATTTAGAAATTACTCTCATCATTTTTTTTCAATGAGTCTTAAAGAAACATATAAGCGCTTCCCATCATCCTCTCTGGATGAGGCCTAAACCCTTCACCCGAGTCCACGCGGCCCCTTGAAGTGGGGCTGCGGCTCCGCCCCCCAGCCCCCTACAGGAGGGCACCACACACTCTCACCTCCTGGCCTTTGCGTAAACTGTGCCCCTCTGCCTCGTACGCAGACACAACATCCATAAGAGTCCAAAATAGACTGTAATTCAGTCAGGACATACCCACTTCTTCCTTCCTGACTGAAGAATGTCACCTCCACCTTCTCTAAGGGTGGAAGGAAGGCCGGGAGCTTAGGAATAGAGTGAGGACTCCAGTCAGACCTGGATTCAAATCCCAATGGAGTCAGCCCCACTATCTATTAGCTAAATCTTCTCCGGCAAGTCACTTCACCTCTCAGTTTCCTCATCTTTAAAAGGGGGGTAGGACTTCCCTGGTGCTCCCGTGCTTAAGAATCCACCTTCCAATGCAGGGGACGTGGGTTCGATCCCTGGTCCAGGAACTAAAATCCCACACATCACGGGGCAACTAAGCGCACACGCCACAAGGACTGAGCCCACACGCCACAACTAGAGACCCAACACAGCAAAAAAAAAATAAATAGGTGAATATCTTTTAAAAAATAAAATGGGGGTAGTAATAAACTTAACATCTGAAATTAAGTGAGAGAGTCCATGTGCCAGGCAGAGAATAAGTGCTCAATAAGTCGCTCAGTCATGTCCGACTCTCTGCAACCCCATGAACTGTAGCCCACCAAGGATCTGTCCATGGAATTCTCCAGGCCAGAATACTGGAGTGGGTAGCCGTTTCCTTCTCCAGGGGAATCTTCCCAACCCAGGGATCGAACCCAGGTCTCTTACATTGCAGGCAGATTCTTTACCATCTGAGCCACCAGGGCAGCATGGCGAGTCTGGACATAAATACTTTTTAAAAAATAAAATAAAATGGGGGTAGTAATAAACTTAATATCTGAGAATTAAGGAGAGAGTCCATGTGCCAGGCAGAGAATAAGTGCTTGATAAACAGCACTCACTGTCGTTTGCTGTTATTACCGATACAAGTGACCCGAGGACAAATAGCAAGATGAAGCAAGAGTAGATGGCAGGGACCTGAAAGCCGAGCACAGAACTGAGAACTTTGCTTGCAGTCCATATCAATTGTCCCCGCAGCACAGTGAAGTGGGGGACTATAACTACACCCTCTTTACAGATGGGCTCAAAGTTCAGAGAAGCCGGAACTTTGCCTGAGGCCACACAGCAAGCCAAGTGCAGCTGAGTTGAGATGCTCAGGTTCAGGGAAGTGCAGTCAGAAGGTACCTCTGGGGCCCCGCTGATGCTCTGACTACCCCAGGCGCTCCCACCACTCGACCATCTCCACCTCCTTAACACAGAGGCAACTTGGGTCAGAGGTCAACCTCTAACATCACCATCCATATCTCCGGATCCTCCAGGGAAGAAGAAGCTTTACGGAAGGCCTGGATCCAGAACACCAGATTCAGAAGCCAATTTACCACTTTCTAGTCGCACAGCCTCCAGGGGGCCTCAGTTTACTCCTCATCAAAAATGGGAATCTATAATTGCACCTACATGATTAAGCTTGAGAGGAAATCATGAGGTAATACTCATACAGTGCCTGGAACACAGGAAGTGCTTCCTAAATACTTGCTATTATTATCATTACTATGGAAGATTTCTTTTCATATCCTTGCTCTCTTTTCTAACAACTCTTTTAATTAAGCAACAGCTTCCAAAATTCCTAGTATGTGCCAAGCCCTGTGCATGACCCTGGACAGAGTATCTGGTAGAACTGATTGGAGCCAAGGCTTACAGAAGCCACTTCATAGGGAAAGAGTCCAGAAAAGACAAGCATGTCTACGAGTTAACTTTGCTCTACAATGCTTGCCAGTGCAATGAGCTAAGAAAAAGAAATGGAAGGGATAAAGAGAATTGGAAGACAGAAGACGAGTTTCATCATGTGCAGATGTTATCAATGTATATCTGAGAAATCCAAGAGAATCTGCGATAAAACTATTGAAGAAAAAGTAAACTGAGTAAAACAGAAGGAAATTAAATGTAAATATCCCAAAGTCAATAATGTAGCTACACATCAACAGCAATGAGGAGATAAAATGAAAGAAAGCTTAGCATGACAAAAATATCAGTTCTTCCTAAGTCAATCTAAACACTGAATGTGATCTCAATGAAAATCCCAGCAGGATTTTTTCTCTAATTAGGCAGGTCAGTTTTCAAGTTTATGAGTAAAGGTATAAGAATAGCCAGGAAATCATAAAAAGAAGAGTAGCTAAGAGCAAATAGCCCAACCAGAGAGTACAACTTACTGACAAATTACATACGGAAAACTGTGTGATATCACTACAAAAAGAGACAAATTAATGGAGCAGAACAGAGGGGCCAAAAATTGTCCCCAAACACATGGGAATTTAATATATTACGAAGGTGGCATTTTATAACAGTGAGAAAAAGGTAGGCTATTTTTAAGACGGAGTTGGAACCAACGATCTTCCTTCAGGAAACAATATTGGAGCTCGATCTCACTCAACATGCCTATAAGTTCCAGATCAATCATATTTAAACTACACAAAAATGGCATCCAGATGGACAAGAAAGTAAAACTATTCATAGACGTCAGAATTTTGTATATAAAAATTCCTAAGTACGCTAAAAAGATTAGGAGAACTAAATAAACAAGTTCAGCAAGTTGCAAAGTACACAATTAATGTATAAAATTAAAATGTATACACTAGCACAATAAAAAATCCAAAAATTAAATTAAGAAAATAAATTATAATATCAAAAGAAGACTTAGAAATAAAATTAACAAAAGAAGTGCACAACTTATACTCTGAAAAACACAAAAATTGTTGCAAGAAATTAACTAAATAAACAGGATGAGAGCCCACATTTGTGGATCAGAAGACTATGCATTTTAAGATGGTTCAGTTCAGTTCAGTTCAGTTCAGTCGCTCAGTCGTGTCTGACTCTTTGTGACCCCATGAATCGCAGCCAGGCCTCCCTGTCCATCACCAACTCCCAGAGTTCACTCAAACTCACGTCCATCGAGTCGGTGATGCCATCCAGCCATCTCATTCTCTGTCATCCCCTTCTCCTCCTGCCCCCAACCCTCCCAGCATCAGAGTCTTTTCCAATGAGTCAACTCTTTGCATGAAGTGGCCAAAGTACTGGAGTTTCAGCTTTAGCATCATTCCTTCCAAAGAACACCCAGGACTGACCTCCTTTAGAATGGACTGGTTGGATCCCCTTGCAGTCCAAGGGACTCTCAAGAGTCTTCTCCAACACCACAGTTCAAAAGCATCAATTTATTAAGATGGTAATAGTCCTCAAACTAGTCTATAGGGTCAACACAACCCTTAAAAAAAAAAAAATCCTAGCTAGCTTCTTTGCAAAAACAGACAAACTGATCCTAAAATCATGCGGACGGTCAAGGGACCCAGAAAAACCAAAACAATCTTGAAAAAGAAAAACAAAGTTGACGGCCCACACATCTCAGTTTCAAAACTTGCTGCAAAGCGCTGGTAATTAAGACAGTCTGGTATTGGTATGAGGACAGATTTAGAAATCAATGGGAGCGAATTAAGAGTCCAGAAATAAGCACTCACATTTATGGTCAATTGATTTTTGACAAGGCTGCCAATATAATTCAATGGAGAAAGAAGACTTTTTTCAATTAAGACTGTGGAACAACTGGATACATTCAGGCTGAGCACCTTCCTCAAAACCCTACACAAAAATTAACTCAAAATGCATCACAAATCTAAATGTACAGGGTAAAACTTTAAAAAATCTTATAAGAAAATACAGGCATAAGTTTCAACACCTTGGATCATGATGGTTTCTTAGACATGACACAAGCAACCAAAGAAAAACACAGATAAAACTGGACTTCATCAAAATTAAAAATTTGTGTGTGTCAAAGGGCACCATCAACCATAGGTATACTATGGCTGTTCATGGTGATGTTTGGCAGAAACAAACACAATATTGTAAAGCAATTATCCTCCAATTAAAAATAAATAAATTTAATTATTTTAAAAAAAGGGTGGGGGGACACCAGCCAGAAAGATGGAAAGATGGGAATTACCTGGCAGTCCAGTGGTTAGAACTCCATGTTCCCACTGTTGAGGGCCTGGGTTCGATCCCACAAGCTGCATGGCATGACCAAAAAATTTTTAAAAAGAGAAAAAAGAGAAACAGACTTATGGACACTGTGGGGGAAGGAGGGGAAGGGATGAATTGAGAGAGTAGCATTGAAATAAATATATTACCATGTGTAAAACAGAGCTAGTGGAAAGCTGATGGGGTAGGAGGTGGAAGGGAGATTCAAGAGAGAGGGGACATGTGTATACCTATGACTGATTCACGTTGATGGATGGTAGAAACCAACAGAAAAACACTGTAAAGCAATTACCCTCCAATTAAAAATAAATTAATTTTAAAAGAGAGAGACAGAAAGTAAAAAGAATCCACCAAATGTGAGAAGATATTTGCAAATCATGTATCTGATAAGGGACTTGTGTCTAGAATATGTAAATAAGATTTACAACTCAACAAACAAAGAGAGAAATGACCCAATTTTAAAATGGGCAAAGGATTCAAATAGACATTTCTCCAAAGAAAATATACAAACGGTCGATAACTGCATGAAAATATACGCAACATCATTAGTCACCAGGAAAATGCAAATCAAAACCACAGTGAGATAGAGCTTCACACCCACGAGGATGGCTATAATTGAAGACAGAAAACAACAAGTGGTTGGAGAGGATGTAGAGAAGTTGGAAACTTCATACATCACTGGTGGGAATATGAAATGGTGTCGCTGTTTTGGAAAATAGTCTGGCAGTTCCTCAAAAGGTTAAACAGAGTTGCCATATAATCCAGAAGTCCCACTCCTAGGAATATACCCAAGAGAAAAGAAAACATATATCCGCATAAAAACTTGAATGTGTCCATAACAGCATTGTTCATAATAGCCAAAAAGTGGAAACAATCATATGTCCATCAACTGATGAATGGATAAATAAAATGTGGTATACCCATATAACAGAATATTATTTGGCAAGAAAAAGAAGCGTGTACTGATACACGCTACAGCTTGGGTGAATCTTCGGAACATGCCAAGTCAAAGAAGTCAGACCCAAAAGGCCACATATTACACAATTTCCTTTACATGAAAGATTCAGAATAAACAAATCTATAGAAACATAAAGTAGATTAGTTACTACCTAGGGCTGGGGGAGACAGGTTTGAGGGGCCATGGGGACTGACTAAATGGGTTACACAGTCTCTTTCTTGGGGGGAGGGGTAATGAAATTGTTCTAAAATTGATTGCAGTGATGGTTGTACAACTCTGTGACTGTACTAAAAACCATTCAATTGTACACTTCCGGCCGGAGATAAATTGGCAAATTGGGACTGACATATACACACTACTATATATAAAATAGATAACTAATAAGGACCTGCTGTATAGCACAGGGAACCCTATTCAATACTCTGTAATGACCTATACGAGGAAAGAAGCTAAAACAAAGAGTTAATATATGTACAACTGATTCACTTTGCTGTACAACAGAAACTAACACAACCTCGCAAATCAACTCTACTCCAATACAATTTTTAATAAATACACAAATTGTACACTTTAAATAAGTGAATTGTCTGGTATGTGAATTCTATACCAATAGAGAGAAGTGAAAGTCGCTCAGTCCGGTCCGACTCTTTGCCATCCCGTGGACTATACAGTCCATGGAATTCTCCAGGCCAGAATACTGGAGTGCGTAGCCTTTTCCTTCTCCAGGGGATCATCCCAACCCAGGGACCGAACCCAGGTCTCCCACATTGCAGGTGGATTCTTTACCAGCTGAGCCCCAAGGGAAGTCCAATAGAGGTGTGATATTAAAAAGACAAAGCACTACACCAGAGGCCATCTGTTAAGATCCATCTATTAGATTGGCAGGTTCCCACATTCTAGAGCAACCTGTGTTGGTGACAGCTAGGGGAAGCAGAGGGTGGGGTGTGAAGGTTCACCAGCACCCACTTCCATGAAGGGCCATCTGGCCACATCTACCAAAATTACAACTGCACACATTCTCAGACCCTGCGATTTGGGACTATCTAGTGTTCCTCACACAGGGCCACTAAGTGTACAATGGAAGGCATGCATCACAGAATGATCTGTAATAAGCAAAGCAATCTTAACAAATTAAATAAAGCACTGTCTCCATCCACACAATGAACACTATGTAACCAGGGAAAAGACAGCAGTAGCAGAAAACGATCTCCAAGGCACACTGTCAAGAGCAGTCAGGTGTAGACTACAGGATACACCATGTGTGATCATTTGTGGTTTTGTTTTTTTTTTAACATACATGCTTCCATATACGCCCTGGAAGGACATACTGGAAACGCCTCCCCATGGCTGCCTCTGGCAAGGAGATGTGAATGCCAAAGAGGCTTTGCTTTTCCCTGCCTTCTTCGGTACTGCTTGAATTATTTTTTACTGTGTGTGTTAATGCTTTTTCTTTCCTTTTTAAGAAAAAAGACAGGCTTACCTGGTTTCAGATCCTGGTGTCGCTGTCTCTCATAGCTGGGCAAGTCACTTCACTTCTCTGAACCTCTGGATTCTGCAAAGGGAGGGCTAATAATAGTCTCCACCTTGCAAGGTTGTGGTGAAGGATTAAATAAGACAAGGCCCCACAGGCATGCACAGGGCCCCCACTGTTTCTGTGTCTGGCGCCTAGTGGTAGGTGCGTGGTCCGTGTGGGTTACTAATATGTCACTATGGACGCCAAGGTGGATTGTAACAGGTGCCACCAGAGAGCCTCAGACTAAGTGTTCAGAGCATCAGCAATCCCCTCAGCCTCGGAGAAACTGGAAGGGCTTCCTGGGAGAGGCAGCATGTGAAAAGGACTTCAAAGTCGAGAAGGAGGTCCACAAGCAGAGATGACTGGGGCTGGTGCATCCGGCAGAGAGTCGCGCAGGCAAAGGCCGGGAAGTAAGAAAGCCCCGGGTGTTTGCGCAACCGTGCATTCACTGCCTCCTTCACCAAGCTCAGCTGAATATTGACTCTGCTAACCAGGCACTGTCGTGGGACAGACAAAGCCATAGCTGGACCAGCCGAGGGAGGAAGTACAGTGTGTGGAGACAAGGGGCTGGGGCAGAGCCACACCCAGCTCCAGGTGCTCAGAGAGCAGACCAGGAAAAAGAGGCTCAGAGAGGGACAGAGGCCACCTAAGATCACACAGCACCTTCTCAACTTCCGGAAAGGGCCTCTCCCAGCTCCACCCTCCCTGTGTCTCAGAGGCCTGGAGAAGAGGAAGCCTACAGGGGCCATCCCACAGTGTGCTCAGCAAAAGGAGGATACAGATGCCATCACAAAGAGGAGGGACAACTGGTTCTCAGATGATAACAGCACCTGGTTGATGGGTAGAGAGGCTCCTGTGTACCAGGCACCAGGCTGAGAAGTACATGCGGTCCACAAGCCCAAGTGAACCTTCTGCAGCCCTACATGGTCAGTCCCATTTTGCAGATGAGGAAACTGAGACCCAGAGAGGTCAAGTGACTAGCCTAAGGTCACACAGCTCAAAAGAGACCGCATCAGCAGGCAGACCATCTGCTTTTGTCCCAGGGCCTATCCCCCGAGGGAGCCACTGCCAGGGCCTGCATCAGCAGTCATACTCCTTCTTAAAAGGGCCCAGGGTGTAAGCTCTTCTCAGCCAGTCCAGGAATGTGTCCTGATAACAGGACCAGGGGTGGGAGGGGTGGGTGGTGGAGGTTGTGCGGGGAAAGTGGGGGCAGAGGAGGGGGAAGGCGGGGGAGGTGGGGGAGGGGCACAGCCCATCTGCATCGTGCCTCTGGAGGGAAGGGAGCAAAAATAGCCCCATCGGGTACCCGCTGGAGCCAGCTGGGTGGGGTGCAACATCCTTGTGAAGAGGGATCCTGCCACGACCCATGGCAGGGCCCCGAGCAAGTCAACCAAAGCCTCGTTCAGTACCATTGCTATTGTTCAGTTGCTCAGCCACGTCCGACTCTGCGACCCCATGGACTGCCCCACACCAGGCCTCCCTGTCCTTCACCGACTCCTGGAGCTTGCTCAAACTCACGTCCATCGAGTCGGTGATGCCATCCAACCATCTCGTCCTCTGTCGTCCCCTTCCCCTCCTGCCTTCAATCTTTCCCAGCATCAGGGTCTTTTCTAACAAGTCAGCTCTTCAGTACCATGGAGACACACAAAAGGATCCCGGGACAGTTATGAAGGCAGAGGAGCTAACCACGTGTGCCCTGGGCACTCAGGCCATGCTGGATAAATGGGGCTCCAACCATCACAGCTACCTTATAGTTTCCATCGTTACTGTGGAGCTCTCCAGTTCTCACAGGGACCCTGCTTCACAGAGAAGATCAGCCCAGTCTCCCAGACAAGGCAACAGAGAGAGGCTCAGAAAAGCCAAGCCAGGTGCCCAGGCCACCATCCAAGACAGCAGAGGACCAGCTGGAGACCCTGGCTCTCCTGGCCCCGGGCCACTGTGGCCCCTCTCTCCAAGGGCACCGGTCCCAGCTGGGCTCTCGCAGGGAGTTACTACACCAGGGATTTAAGCAGGGCACTCAGCCAGTCCATTTCCAACTAGGGGAATGGAGGCCAAGACACGGGGAATGGGCTGGTCCACATAACCCAAGAAGAACACTTATTTTGGAATGAACCTCTCAGCCCTCTGAACCTCCAAGGCTGGGTCCCCAGCTGATGCCCCATGCCTCCTCGCAACAGCCCTAGGCGGGGCAGGCACCACCAGCATGCCATGTCCACCGGGGAGGAAGTTGAGTCTGGGGGAGCCTGGGAGAGGGGCCAGCCCTCATGCCCATCTCACAGATGGGGGCCGCCACCCCTGCCTGCCTCCAGGGACCTCCCTCATGTGGCAAAAATCTTCTCATTCTCTTTTTTCCTTCAGCCTTTCAAAAGAATGACCTGCTCACCTGAGGTGTTTTTGTACAAGCAGATTCAGAATATAAAAAAAAGTCCTACTTCAGAGAAGAGAATATGAATAATGACACTGATAAGATAACAGAGGAAGCAATAGCTAATACATATTTAGTGCCTACTGTGTCCTATGCTTTCAACCCATTTTACAGATGAGGAAGTGGAAGTAGAGAAAGGCTAAATAATGTGATTAAAATCCCACCTCTTATTAAAAAAAAAAAAAAAAAGAGGGAGGGAGGAACTTGCTTGGTGGTCCTGGGGCTAGGACTCTGCGCTCCCAATGCAGGAGCCTGGGTTCCATCTCTGGTCAGGGAACTAGATCCCATATGCTGCAATTAAGAGTTCGCATGCTGCAACTAATGATCCCCAAGTGCCACAACTGACCTGGTGCAGCCAAATAAATAAATATATTTTTTTAAAAAATCCCACCTCTTGGGACTTCTCTAGCAGTCCAGAGGTTAAGACGCCGCACTTCCAAAGCAAGGGGCACAGGTTCAATCCCTGATCGGAGAACTAGGATCCCACCTGCAGTGCAGCGCAGTCAAATAAGTAGTTTTTAAAAATATCCTGCCATCGGCTGTTCCAATGCGGGCTGGTGGGGTGGAACGGGGCATGCTGATGGTGGTGTGGAGACCTACACCATTCCCCCTCATGTCCTCCCACCTGGGGTTCATGTCCTCCCACGTGGGGTTTACAGTACTCCTTCCATACTCCCAACAGCCCTGGAACCACTTTAGGTGTCACTCACTTTACATGTCAGCACATGGGGGGCTCCAGCAAGCTGCCCCAGCCAGGAAGTGGAGAGCCAGGGTGCCAAGCCAGGCCCAAGGATACCAAAGCCCACCCTCTCTCCACCATACCTGCAAGGAGGCATGGGAAGGGCCGTGCAGGAGGCGGACACAGAGCAAGCAAAGGCCCTGAGCCAGGAGGGTCAGATGTGCAGGGGGTTATCGAGTGAGAGGTCTGGACCGAGTGGGTTCCAGCCTATCTGGGTCGCTGCAGGCTTTTGGCCCAGGCACGAGGAGGTCTGAGGGAGGCCCCGAGAGGGACACGTCCAGCAATTTAGGTCATAAAGACCTGAAAAATTGAGAGGGGAGCCCATGAAGATTTTCTCAGGCCCTGGAGCACGCTGAGCGGGATGGGGGCAGACTATTGAGACTTCATCCTACAGCGATCCTGTCAGAGCACAGTGGTCTCCAGCCCCAGAGGAGGCACCTAAACCACGGTGGACTTCCAGGAGGAGCGACATCTTACTGGAGGTCCAAAGGTAAGCAGTTTATGAAAAGAGGAAGGGGAAGCGTGATCCAGGCAGAAGCAATTGCTTGGCCAAAGGCCCAGAGGTGGGACCATTGAAAGAAAGGCAAAGGGTCAGTTTAAGTCATGTGGCCTCAGTTTCTCCAGCAGCAAAATGTGGGGGAAGGGCACACAGTGGGTGCCTCCATCTCCCCCACCCCCTCCTCCTACCACCTCCCTTCTCCAAGGCCCCTGCCCGACAGGAAGGGCACTGGCAGCTGGTTCTCCCGCCGTGGGAGCATCTTTGAGGCTGGCAGGATTGGGAGGCTTCACTGACCTCCCCCTACCCTTCGACCCCACAGGCCAGGCCAGGCTGCCCAGCAGGAGGACGGGGAGGGCAGCTGAGGGGCCAGGAGACGACAGTCCCAATCTCAGAGAGCTTTGTAAGAGATCCCCATTCTCAGATGTGGAGGCAGAGGCCCAGAGAGGGGCACACTCAGCCTCAGGCCACACAGCACAGTTGAGTTAGGGGTTCGAAAGAGGGTGTGGGACGGGGCTTGGACTGAAGATTCTTGGCACACCAGGCCTAAGGGCACTGAGGTGAGGAGGAGCTGGAAGAGGAGATGCTGGGCCCCAAGGACCACGCATCAGGCTGGTCTCAGGGACCCAGCCAGGTACCGCCTGGCCTGGCCACCATGTGGCTAAGCAGAAGGCCTCCCTCCAAATCTCCATGTGATCTCCGCAAATCACACCCACTCACGGGCCTTAGCATCTGCACCTGGGCAGAGGCCCTGGCATGCAGAGGATTCTTTAACAGACGCCCCCCGCCCCTGCCCCAGCATCAGAGTGACCCCAGGGAACACTGAGGTGACGAGTTTTGCTCTGTCCCAGCTTCTCCAAGGTCATGCCTCCCAGGCACCCCCAGCCCCGCCGGCTGATGGCTGACAGGTTCCGGGGGAGACAGCTGCCAGCCGGCCCCTGCCCACGGCACCCGCTACTCCTGCCAGCAGCTCTGGCTGCGTCCCTGCTCTGGGGACACACAGTGTCCCTTCCTCCCCACCCCTACCCCAGCCCCCGCAGGGACACGGGTGGGCAGGAGCAGCTGGCAGCCAGGCCCCTCCACATGGCTGGCCCTGAACTCAGCCCCCCACACTCAGAGCCTGCAGGTGCCACCCCGGACGTGTAACCTCCAGAAGGTCCAGGCCTCCCTTTACTCATCCATGAAATGGGGACCTCTGGGAGGTCTCTGAGAGAGATGGCGTCCGAGCCTGAGGCCAAGGACAGAGGTAGCAGGATGGCCAAAACCCTTAAAGCTCCTACGATTCGTTCATGGGATCAAGGCCAAGGCTGGGGGCGGGGGTGGCTGCTGCAAGCTCCCTCCTCCCCACCCCTTGACCCTCCCTGAACTCAGAATTACGCTCCAGCCTCCAGACCTTTGCACCCTGCTGTTTCCTCCTGAAGCAGCACAGCCCTGGCCCCAGCCAACTCCAGGAACTCCAGTGCCCACTTTGAGCCTGACCACAGGCCATACTTGACCCCGCCTGCCCTCGACTGAGAGAGGTACCCTCTTTTTCTGGGCTCACATAGCCTCCATCACATAGAGATTAAGCATTAAACCGCCTGGGTCCCAAACCCAGCTCTGACCCTTCCTAGCTGTGTGGCCTTGGAAAAGTGACTCTACCTCTCTGTGCCTCCATTTCCTCACTTATAAGACCCCACATGCTATGTGGCACAGCCAAAAGAAAAAACCAAAAAGGAAGACGAAAGAAAATAATACAAAACAAGGTCTGAGCCCCTACCCCTTGCCACGAACCGCCCCAGGCTAGGCCAAGCACTGTCACACTCTCCACTCGCCAGACCAAAGCAGCAGTCGTCTCTCTGGTCTGGGGGCTCCATCCTTAGTCCCCACAGTCTGCTTCCCACACAGCAACCACATGCCCTCAGAAAGCCTCCTGGAGCCCCATTTCACTGGGAGTAACAGTCAACGTCAAAAGGATCCGGATGCCCTCCCTGACCTCCATCTCTCTCTGTCCTTCCCTCCTGCCATTCTCCCCCTTGCCCACTCTGTTCCCCTGGCCCCCATGCAGTTTCTCCAACACTCCAGTGCACCCCACCTTATGGTCTTTGCACTGTCTGTTCCTTCTACCTGGACTCTCTTGCCTCAGGGAACGACCTGTCTCCTCCCTCCCCTCCGGGGACATGAGCTTCTGGGAGAAGTCTTCCCCCTGCGTTCCCATCCCTCACCATCCTATCTAATCAGCTAATCACAACCCATTCTCTATCCCAGCCAGTCTTCCCAGCTTTATGTCTGACCCATGACACGCTGGCAAAGATTGAAAGCAGAAGGAGAAGTGGACGACAGAGGACGAGATGGTTGGATGGCATCAGCAACTCAATGGACGTGAGTTTGAGCAAACTCCGGGAGATGGTGAAGGACAGGGAAGCCTGGCATGCTGCAGTCCCTGGGGTCACAGAGAGTCAGACACAACTGAGCCTATCAAGTTCTTACAGACCATGTGCGTATTTTCCTTATTTGCTCTGCTTTTATCTCCCCAACTAGAATGTCAGCTTTGTGAGACCACATTTTTGCCTTGTTGCTTCTTTGCTGAATCTCCAACCTCTAGAACATGGTCTGGCACATGGTGTGTGTTAGTCTCTCAGTCGTGTCCGACTCTTTGTGACCCCATGGACTGTAGCCTGCCAAGCTCCTCTGTCCATGGGATTCTCCAGGCAAGAATACTGGAGTGGGTTGCCATTTCCTCCTCCAGGGGAATCTTCCTGACCTAGGGATCGAACCTACTGCACTGCAGGCAGATTCTTTACCATCTGAGCCACCAGGGAAGCCCCCCTGGCACCCAGTAGTACTCAGTAAATATTTGTGGGAGGGAGGGGTAGATGGAGGGAGGGATGGAAGGAGGGAGAGATAGAAAGAGGGATGGAGGCAGGAACAGAGGGAGGGACGGATGAATGGGTCCTATCCGGAGCCCCCTAAGATAAAGAGATACAGGCCTCCGTCCCAGGTCTGCCCAGCTGCACAACCTATGCCCCAACTACAGCACTCTCCTGCCACTGCCTGGCCTGTCCCCTGGGCAGAGCCTCTGACCTCCCTGGTTACACGGGACAGTGTGCAAGGGTGAGACAGCTCTAAGCCACGAGCCCCGCC
Organism: Bos taurus; assembly: GCF_002263795.3. NCBI lineage: Eukaryota > Metazoa > Chordata > Mammalia > Artiodactyla > Bovidae > Bos > Bos taurus. The sequence continues at coordinate 66,310,263 of NC_037340.1, read as the reverse complement.
CCGCACGGCTCAGGCACGGACTGGGTACCAGGGATGCTTGCTGCATGAGCCAGGGGTTACTGAAGCGTGAGCCAGGGGCCATCCACGGGCCAGGGCAGCCAGGACATGTCTGGTCCTGTGTTCCCGGTGCCAGCACATGCACAGCTGTCAGACCTCAAACCGGCTCCGCCAGTGCGGCCAGGGCGGGATGGGCACTGCAGGCTCAGGCTGGCATGGCGGGCAGATGGAGGGGCGCTGCCTGAGCGGGGACCCACCCCCCGGGAGGATGATGGTTCAGCAAGCGGATCGTGCTGCTCCCACTAACCCCGGCCCTGTGGAGATGGAACTGTTCCAGTCCAGGCGGCTTTTAGGTTTCTTTCTGGACAGGAAGGAGACCCCCTTTCCAGACCCTAGGTCCTGACCTGCTCTGTAAAGGGCGGGGTCCCTTCCTGAATCACCAACAGCCCAAGAGTAAGGACGATTCTTCCTGTGCCCCATGAAACCCAGTTCCAAGCCCTAGGACCTGTCCTCAGCCGGGAAGCCCGAAACGGGGAAAGAGGCGATGTCGGAGCTCGACAAGGCAGCAGGCGACCTGGTTAGAGCCCCGCTCCTCACCCAGGCGCAGCACGGCCCTCGGCCAATCCAGGTGGGTCCAGACCGTTTCCCCAGGGGGAAAGCAGCGCCGGGCACGGGTTCCAGGGACTTTCTTCCATCCCAACCTCCAGAGTTATCTAGAAGAGGCCACTTTGGTGACTCCAGCCCTCCCCCAGAGCCCACCCCTGGGGTGGACGTGGCCAGAGCCTAGACTTGCACACACGTCCTTACTCCTCACAGAAGCAACAATAATAAATAGACCTGCTAGTTACTGAACACTTTACTCTGTGCCTGCCATGCTGGCTTTACAGGCACTGTTTCATCTGGTCCTCCCACCAACACTGTGAGGTAGGGACCGTTACTGTGCTCATTTTCCAGCAGAGGAAACTGAGGCCCAGATCACATGGCAAGTTGGAGTCCAGGTCCCCAGCCCCACCCCTGAGGTCACACGGGCAGCTTCTCTCTCCCCAAGACAGGTCAAAGTAGGAAAGAAATCTCAGGTACCCCCTGAAATCTATAGCTGGAATTGGAGGAGGTGGGCAGGGTCCATATTTCCGAAATCCATAGGCCTTCCTGAGTCATGAGAGGCCAAATCCTAACCCTGCCCCTACTGTGTAACCCAGGTCATGGGTGTACCACTCTGAGCTTCAGTTTTCACATCTATAAAATGGGTAGGATCCTGCCAGGTTAGCCTAAGGTATACCATTGCTTAAAGGCACAGAAGGGAGGAACTTTCCTGCTGGTCTAGTGGTTAAGACTTCAGATTTCCACTGCAGATGGCATGGGTTCGATCCCTGGTCTGGGAACTAAGATGCCGCATGGTACGGCCAAAATATTTTCAAAACTAAAATAAAAATTTAAAATAAATAAATTTCCTCTTCTAATAAATAAAAATTAAAAAAGCTTCAGGAGCCAGAAGACTCAGTCCAGCCCTCAGGACAAGGTGGAGAAGCTGCTTGGCCTCCGTGCCTCCAGATGGATCGGGGGGAGGAGAGTGAGCAAGAACAGGAAGCCAGTGGCGTGTGGTGTAGACTCAGCCCCACATCACCAGCAGCCCAGAGAGGAAGGATGATTCTTCCTGTGCTTCACGAAACCCACTTCCAAGCCCTGTCACTCCCACCTCCAAACACAGCCTGAATCCACCTCCTTCCTTCCCACCAGAGTCACCCCTCAGGTCAACCCCTCAGGTCAACCCCTCAGGCTGGCTGGTTGCCTGCAGAGAGTGTCTCTGAAATGTCCATCTGAACCCATCCTTCCTGCTTGACGCCCCTCACAGCCCACACTCCAAGACGAAAGACAAAGTCCTCACGGGGGCCTCCAAGGACCCCAGTGGACACTACCCGGCCCACGCCCCTCCCCTCCTCCCACTCTGCCCACACTGGCCACTTCCCCTTTCCCTAAGAACCTGGTACACGCTTGCCTGGGAGCCTTGGCACTTGCTGTTCCCTCCACCAGCGCCTACTTCCTTCGGGGGCTTTACTCAGACGTCTCCTGCTCAGAGAGGCCAGTCCTGACCACCGGTTTAAACAGCAACACACTCAGCCAATCCCGCTCTCTCTTTGAGTCTCATTTCAAAAGCCACCTCCTCACAGGAGGCCACTCTGACCTCCCCCAAGTGAGAACCTTCCACTTCTCCTTCCTGGTGGGGACCATAGCTGTGATGACATGACACACTAGATGAGTACATGTCTGAGGAGGAGGACCGGGGCCACTTCCATCTCACTCCCAGCCAAATACTCTGCAGTGGGTGTAACAGTCACAATACTTCACAGCCGGGATGCTTGGGGCCATCCGGTCGGAATGGACACTGGCCAAAGTATAGGGCCTAGCATGGAGTCAGTACTTGGTAATTACTGGTTGAATGAACAAATGGATGGATGGAGGGACGATGGATGGATGGAGGGATGGTGGATGGATGGAAGGATAATGGATGTATGATGGATGGATGATAGATGGACGGATGACGGCTAGATGGATGGATGGATGGATGGATGAATAAGTGAACACACCGTGGGCCTGGGACTTACCAGAGATGCCCAGGGCTCTGAGAAGGTGGCCCAGAGAAGGGAAGGGTCCGCCCTAGCTCACCAGCCAGGCTCTGCAGCTGGAGTCTCTGCTCCTGCACAGCCCGACTTTCATTTCCCATCCTCTCGGTCTAAGGAAGCTCCTTGCCCCCCACCCTGGGGAATGAGTGAGGAGGAGGGGCAGATGGCCCCCTGGCTCCCAAAGAGGGGGCGCTCCCAGGCTCCATCTGTCCCACCACAAAGGGGCTTTGTCCTCAGTGCTGAGAGCCTGGGGCAGACCGGAAGCTGCCCCTCAGCCACCCAGCAGGTCCCAGCACCCCCGGTCAGCTGAGCTAACAGCTCCAAAGCCGGATCCCAGGGGCTGGCATGGTACTGGGCACAGCCTTCTAAAATCTCATTAATCCTCCCTGAGAGCCCTAGGAGGGAGGTTCTAGGATGACCCCCATTTTTATGTATGGGGAAAGTGAGGCAAAGTCACTTGGCCAAGGCCTCCCAGCCAGCACAGAGCAAAGCCAGGATTCAGACCCAAGCCCACCTGGCACTAGCATCTTCAGCCCCTGCTCTCAACTCGCCCTGCCTCTGGGTTCAGAAGGGTGGAGGCGCCTTTTTTGGAGGCACAAGTGGGCAACCACACCTGGTCCTTCACCCTTAGAAGACCGCTGCCCTTTGGAGGTTTACCCAACAAGGGAGAGGGGGTCGGGCTCTGAACCCGGAGCCCTCGCTCCATGCCCAGCCCATGCCCCAGGTGTCTTTGCAATCTGCCAGCCAGGCCCCAACACGCTTCCACCACTTCCTGCCAGGCAGGCGTCCACAGGGAAAGGCTGGGCGGGCAGACAGACCAAGGGGTAGACTTCCCCCACCCCTCACCCGCCACGCCCCTGTCAATCCCAGACCTGCTATCTACCTCCCGGCACCCACCTTCTCTCCAGGCCCATCTGGTCTCAGGGCAGTTACCAGGGCCACTTCACCAAGGCCACAGTGCCAACGGGACACCTACCCTCAGTGGACACTAACCACAGGGCCAGGCAAATCAGTCCTGCCCATCACCACCACCACCTCTGCCTCTGTGGCTTCTCCTTGCTGCCCAAGGGTAGTGTGTAGACTCCCCAGGGAGGGACTCCCAGCCCTCCATTGATTGGCACCAGCCACCTGCCAGGAGAAAGCTCTGCGGTTCTGAACTCCAACAAGAGTAGAGCTACTCACACTGTACCTTCAGGCCTTTCACAAGTTCCACCTGCTCCCAGAGAACCGTTCCATTCTCCCAAGGATGTCATATGTATCGCTTCCTCCAGGAAGTCTTCCCTGACTCACTTCTCCAAGACCCCAGACCAGCCCCTCCCTTCTGTCCCAGCTAGGGGCTCTTGATCCCTATCTTGAACCCCAGCCTATGTGGGCTGCCTTCACTTGGCAACAGTAACTGAGCACCTGAGCCCAGCCTGATCCTTCTCTCTGCCCTCCCTTCACACCTTCAGCAAGAGGCCGGCCCTGCTCCCAGAAGTCGCAGTCCGAAGCCTTGCCTGACCAACCTCATCACCGTCTAACTGTCCTGGATCTGACCTCCCCAGTTCCCCAGATCTTTGCTTACCCTGTCTGTTCTTGCTGGCAGGCCCTCACCCTTCTCTTTCCCTCACGAGCTCCTGCTGCTCCTGCTCCTGCTGCTGCTGCTGCTGCTGCTCACCCTTTAAGCTTCAGGCCAGGTATCACCTCCTCTGTAAAGCCCTTCTGGCATCGTAACAGCTGCCCCAGTTCATACAGCATCTACCTGGTGCTGGGGCCATGATCAGGGTCTGTGTCTGGCTCCCCTGGGGTGTAGGCTGCTCCCAGAGTGCCTCTTTGGGGTCCCCAGCACCCAGAACAAGGCCCAGATCTCACCAGCAGATAGTCCAAAGGCCAGCTGCCAAACCCCTGCCTGGAGAACCCACGGGCAGAAGCCAGGAGCAACTCCCAGAGGCAGGACTGACTCCTATTTTGCCCACACTGCCCACAGATCTAAGGTAGGGGTGGAGTGGGGGAGGGGGGCTTTCCACCAATGGCCAACTGGTAACCAAACCCACGTCGTTTCTAAAACTAGGGCACAGGAGAGAAATGGGAGCAGCAGAATTGTCCCCAAATAGAACGGTGGCTCATCTGGTTCCAGGGCCTCCGGGAACACCTGGCGGGGGTGGGGGTGGGGAGGGCAGGTGGCCGCTCCCAAGGCTGCAAAGGGAGATCTGAAGTTTGGAGAACGGGGAGGTCGAGACCACTGCAGCTGGAGATGGTGGTGCAGACACCCCGCCCACCTCCCTCAGGGTTAGTCCCAATCCAATCCCACTTGCCCCCACCTACCCACTGGGTGCTCCCTAAACTGTCCCACCTCCCAGCCTTTGCTCACTTGCATCCTCTGCCCAGAATGCTGTTGCCCTGGCTGTCGGTCAGAATCCTGCCCTTCCTTGGCATCATGGCCACCGACTGGGCACTTGGTATAAGCCTGACACAGGTAGGCACCTGGGGGGAATGAGCTTATCAAATCTTCCCAACAGTCATATGAGGAAAAGACTCCTGCCCCCATCTCACAGATAAGAAAACTGAGGCTCAAAAAGAGAAGCCATTGGCTCAGGACACAGAGCAGAGGAGGCAGGTAGACCAGATGGAAGGTGGTAGGACCTGGGTGGTAGCAGCCGGAGGACCACCCAGGAGGTCTGACAGGCCTGGTTCACCTTTCTATGTCAGCCCAGGCTTGGGGACTTGGCATAGCTCAGGGCCAGAGAACCTCACTGGCCCAGACAGAACAAGAGCCCCTACATCCTTCTGACCTTCCCCTCAGAGTGGCTGGGGACTGAGGAGCCACCCTGGGCCAATGTGATACAACTGTCTCCCCTCAAACACGCACAGACCCACCGCACAGATGAGAAAACTGAGTCCAAAAGGGGACAGTTTTCCCCTCCGGAAAGTGTGATGTGCCCCAGGAACTCTCTGGCTGTGACACTCCTCTATGGATTGAACTGGTGGATACGATTTCCTTTCTCTGAGTCTCAGGTTTCCTATTTGGAGACTGGAGCTGTGATTCCTCCCCATGTGTGCTACGTTGCTTCAGGCGTGTCCAACTCTGCAACCCTATGGGCCATAGCCTGCTAAGCTCCTCTGTCCATGGGATTTTCCAAGCAAGAATACTGAAGTGGGTTCCCTTGTCTTCCTCCAGGGGATCTTCCTGACCCAGGGATCAAATCCGCATTTCTTATGTCTCCTGCATTGATAGGCAGGTTCTTTATCACTTTTCCAGTGCTACCTGGAAAGCCTTGATACAAATTATAATAAAGTAACAGCCAACACATATTGAGTGTTTCCTACATGCTGGCATTGCTCAGAGCATCACGCATAAGGCCTCAGTTGATCCTTAGAACAAGTCTGTGATGCAGATATTACCATCAGGCCTGTTTTTCAAATGGGGAAACTGAGGCACAGAGCAGTGAGCTAACTCACAAAGTCACACAGCTAGCATGGAGGCAGAGGAGAAGGCTGTGGGGCTGGGGACGGCGGGGGGTGGGGTGGGGCTTTCCAGGGGAGTCCCTGGCCTTCACACTGCCCCGAGAGGAACAGTGGGGACGGGGCTGGAGGAGCGATCAGGGGTCAGGCAGGAGGAACAGAGGACGGGGCAGGGCAGGCCTGCAGTATTCAGGAGGCCCTGGGTCCGCAGCCAAGCCACTGTGCTTTTGCTCCTCTGAGCCTCTATTTGGTATAATGGGGCCAGAACTTCTGCCTTGCAGGGACACTGTGGGGACGGGACACGGACATTCGTCTGCCACTGAGCGAGGGCTCAACTATGTGCTCAGGAAAGATGCCTCAGGGCTGGGCCGATGGCTCGCTGCCCCTCCAGGATCTGGGTGGTATCTGATTCTCTGCTCTGCAGGGGCAGGAAGGGGGGTACAGCCTACCTCTTCCCTAGAGGGAACCCTCCGAGCTCTGCCAGCTTTCCAGGCTGTGTGACCTTGGACAAATCACTTCCCCTCTCTGAACTTCTGGCTCCTCCTTTTGCTACTAAATCAAGGCTTTCACAGGTCCCTGAGGAAGGTGGTCCTCCCTGGAAGGACTGAGAGCGTATGCAGGGAGGGCAGCTCAGTTCAGCCTGCCTATGCGGAGAGAGCAGTGCCTGGCATGATGCTGCCTTGAGACCTCCATGTCTTCATCCTGCCAAATGAAGTCTGCTGGGTTTTTTATTTTGGCTGCGAGGCTTATAGGACCTTAATTTCCTGACCAGAAATTGAACCCCTGCAGTGGAAGTCCCAACAACTGGATCACCAGGGAATTCCCCAAATGAGGATTATTAGATAGTCTGTCTCCCTCCCAGCCCTGCTGGGGATGATCAAAGGCGATGGTGAAAAGAGCTTGGTAAACTGCAAAGCGTGGCACCCTTGAGAGTGATGACAATCACTGTACTCCCTTAGAGGCAAGAAGAATCCTGCGACTTGCCATCTAAGGTAGAATGTGCTACAGCCATGAGGGAAGGCAGAGAATGGGGGGGTGGGGTACAGAGAAGCTTGGAAAGTGTAGACTTGGGTTGGGGCACAGGGTGGTCAGCCAGAACTTTCCAGAGGCAGAGACATCTCAGCCACGGGAGAGGGCGGGAACGCCTGGCAGCAAGACCCGCAGAGTCAAAGCATGGACGCTAGACTGCCCGGGGCCGGCAGGAAGGCAGCCGATGATTCAGAAAGGCTAACGGGTCACCTGAGTGAAAGGGGAAAGTGGGAGGCGACAGGGTGGAGTGGAGGGAAGAGCGTGGTCCAGACCACCGCCATGTCCAGGAGCCCTTGCTGTGGGCCCTAGGCCCCTCCAGCCTCTCTCAGCTTCAGCTGTGCCTCCCCCAAAACACAAGAGTGGTGACAGTCCCTGACTCCAGGCCCAGCGGGCAAAGATGCAAAGCACGCAGTGCTCAAACAGCAGCCACTTTTGGAGAAATGGACCCATTCAGTAAGGGAGTCCTTGAATGCCAGGGCTCAGGACACTCAAAGGCCTTCACAAGCCACAGGAGGGCAGGCGCTGAGGCAGGAGGCTGGAGGGAGCTGGAGGGAGCTGGCGGCTTGCAATTGGTCCGGCCACCAAACCTCTCTGTCTATAGTTAACCTCCCCGCCCCCCATCCCCGCCCCAGTGGACAAGCCTGGACACGGGCGTCCAGTCTCAGGCCTCAGGGCTCCTGGATTCACTGGCCTGCAGAGACCCAGAATTCCTGCCTCATCAGGGAATTACCTTCATAATTACAGGCACTCAGAAATCCTAAGCACGGACTGCGTGGGGGCCCTGCGCCAGAGCAGACACACATTCTCTCGCCTGACCCTCAGGCCACCTGGTCGAAGTTGCATTGGCCCTGCCATCCCCACTTCAGAGATGGGGAGACTCATGTTCAGAGCCACCATTTCCCCGCAATCACACACAGCAAACAAGGGGCACAGCCAGGATTTGAACCCAGAACCCATTCGGTCCAAAAATCTGAGTGGAAGTAGCGTCCATGGAGCACCCAGGTTATGCTGATTCTGGGAGCTGGGCAGTCCCTGCAAGTCCCAGGATTCCAGATCTGAGTGGAGATCCACCAGCCAGAGCCGGAAGCCTAGGGAGGCAGGATCGCCTGTCAGCCCAGCCACACACCCATGCTATTTCGGGCAAGACCTCAGTTAAGCTGAGCTCCCATTCAGTGGGACTCAGATGCTACACATTGACCAGCAGCCAGAAAGCTGGGCTCACACTCTGATGGGTGATTGTGGCTCCAGCTCTTAGCCTCTCTGAGCCTCAGTTTCCTCTTCTGTGTAGTAAAAACAAAAATTCCTCCCACCCCCGGATGACACAAAGGTTGGAATGAGTCACCTCACTGTGACCTGGACCTTGACATCAGACAGAGTAAAAATCAAGACTGAGAATCTGGATAAAGCAGCCGGAAAGAGGAGCTCCCCAGGTGGTTCAGTGGTAAACAATCTGGGGCCAATGCAAGAGGCATGGGTTCAATCCCTGGGTTGGGAAGATCTCCTGGAGAAGGAAATGGCCACCCACTCCAGAAGAATTCCATGGACAGAGGAGCCTGGCGGGCTACAGTCCATAGGGTCACAAAAAGTCAGACACAACTGAGCGACTAAACAACAAAACAAGCCGGAGAGAAGATAAGCAGGCCTTGACAGAGTAGACCAAGCTTCCGGATGCCACTCCAACCCCGATTTCCATCCCATAGCAGCAGGAATCCGCCTGCACCAGCCTCACAGCCCAGCAGGTCTGAGGACCCCAAACACCCATCCCCACAGTCTCTCAATAGCCTCCAGCCCCACTGACATCCCCAGGCCCACCCGGCATCAATAAGGACGCAGCCGGAGCCAGCCCCTGGAGATCCCCTACTAGGATCCCTGTCTCAGAACCTCAGGAGGGAAGAGCCCTCACCAAACAGATGAGGAACCTGAGGAACGGAGCACAAAGAGGCTTGGACAGGATCACTGGACTACTTCTCCTCTCTGGGTTCTCATTTTATTCTGGAACTCTGCTGGACAGTTTCAAGAGGAGGAGAGGAACTGAAGCCCAGGTTGCAGGGGAAGTCACTTGCTCAAGGTCTTGCAGCAAGGAGCGGGGAAATTGAGGTTCTGACTTCCAGCTCTGGGATCTTCCCCAAACATCTACTCCTTGACTCAGCCTCCCCGACCCCCGCATTGTATTGTGGGGCTGTATTGTGAACAAGCTGGCTGGGTGGGGAGAGCCCCGGATGAAAAGATAGGAGATGTGCATTTTTCACCCTGCTTGAATACTATGTCCTGGGTCTTTCTGGCCTCAATTCCCCCATCTGTGAAAAGAAAAGCTCAGAATAGATCAGGAATGACAAACTCATGGCACATACACAGTGATATCTAACACTACTAATCTATCACAGCACTCTTTCCCATGAAGTCTCCGAGTGGGCCTCAGCATGTTTTTTAACAGAGTACAGTCCAGGCCTGGGGGATCTGAGTCCTAGGGCCACCCCTAGATTGGGTAACATCTGAGTTCTCCCCAAGGGAGGGGAGGGTTTCACAGGTGGCGCGAGTGGTAAAGAACCCACCTGCCGGTGCAGGAGACATAAAAGACACAGATTTGATCCCTGGATCAGGAAGATCCCTTGGATGAGGGCATGGCAACCCACTCCAGTATTCTTGCCTCGAGAATCCTTCGGACAGAGGAGCCTGGCAGGCTACAGCCATAGGGTTGCAAAGACTCAGACATGACTAAAGTGACTTAGCATGCACGCAAGGGAGGAGAAGGGAGAAAGAAAGACGTAACATTTACTGGATATCCAGTAGTTTCAAGCGCTGGGAGACATTTATTGATTTAATCCTAAGGAGGGAGGTGTGCACAAGCTGAGGTTCAGAGAGGCTGAGTGATCTGCCTTTGGACAGACAGCTGGGAACGGGGCCTTGAACACAGGGGAGGTACCTCTGGGGTCACCCTCCCCAGGGATAGTGATGCAGAGCCAGCCACCAGGTGAGAGCCTAGGTTATGGCCTCACCTCGTCCTCCTTTTGGCCCTACTAAGTGCAAGCCCCATGCCCATTTTACAGCATCAGAAACCGAGTCACAGGAAGGGGGTGTCAGCTGCCAGAAAACGATGGACTTGACCATGTATCTAGCTGTTCCCGCCCCATTCATCCAGCTAATGTGTGCTAAACGCTTTATTTCAGTCCCCTTGGGACACCCCAGGAGCCATGACTCATACCATCCCACTTCATAGATGAGGAAATTGAGGTGCCCCCAAAGGAAGTGGCCCCCAACCCTCTAGGGGCTCCAGTGGAGACCAGAGTGGTTTACCATGGAGATAAGTGGGGAGGAGCAGTGGAGGGGAAGTAAAGGGCTGGGGGAACCCAAGAGAGATAGAGGCTGGGTGGCCACACAGCTAAGGCAGGAAATGAGGCTCTGGTCAAAAGGCCCAGGGCAGGGGATGGAGACCTCTGAAGGGTCTCTTAGGCCTGCAGAGGCACGGGAGGCCCTGCCCTGGACTAGGAGCCCAGGGCCCCAAGCCCAGGTTCAGCCCTGTCACTTGGCAACTGGGAGACCCTACCAAGTGTCTTCCCCCTCCGGGTCTCAGTACTCACAGGTGGAAAATGGCCTAATATCACTGAAGGCAAGCTTTCCAAAAGTTGGGACAAGCTGGACCCACAGAGCTCTCCCCAACTCAGCCTCCTCACACACAAAGGGCAAGGCAGGACTCCGGTCACCCAGTGTATGGATGGCCTTGGCCACCAACATCCTTTCTGAGGCCAGCACCTTCAGAATTAGTGAGCTCATCCCCTCGAAGCCTTCATGGGACAGCTGGGGAGAGGTCAACTCATCAGGGCAATTGACACGCCCAGTGTTCACACCGCACAGGGCAGGTCCCACTCCCCCGAGGACCTGATGGTTCCAGGCAGCCCTCCTTGAACCCTCACTCCATAGGAAGATATTGACTCTTCCCATTTTCAAGACAAGGAAGCTAAGTCTCAGAAAGACAAGATGAATGAGCCAAGGACACCCGGCAAGCAGGCATGGTCAGAACTTGAATGCAGGCCTGTCTGACTCCTGAGCCCTTACCATACCTTAGTCTCCAGCTCCCCAGCTGACCCCTTCCTGCTCCCAGCCTCCAGCCATTCTGCATGGCACTGCCCCTACCCCTGGCTCTCACCCTTTCCTGCTTTCCTGCTACTGAACTCCTACTCTACTCTCAAAGCCCAGCCTCCAGTGCCTCCTCCTCTTGACACCTGATCTATGCCCCCACAGAATACCTAGAGTCCAGCCCACAGATTTACTTCTCCCAGGTGACTTGGTCAGCTCTGACCTCCCTGGTCCCCAAGTTGGAGCTGTTCACACAGGGGACACCAATCAGCGCCTTGTGCGAAGATGGAAGCCAAACTTTCCCAAGGCCCATGTGGCCCCACATGGCCCAGCCCTGCTGATAACATCCCCTCGTTTCACCTCTCATCTGCTCGTCTTAATTTTCTGTGCTCCAGACTCACAGGCTTTCCCATTGTTTCTCCAGAACAGCACACACTCCCTGCCTCAGGGCCTTTGCACATGAGTTCCCTCTGCCTGGGAATCCCTATCCCCAGCTCCATGCCTGGAGGACTCCTCCGTGCTTCTTTCATGATTCTTCTGCACCCCACAGCTCTTTCTCAACGCTTATCACATCTGTGATTATACATTCATTTACTTGGTAACTTGTTTGCTATTATACTTGGCTCACTCTCTAGACTTACATTTCTGGGCAGCCAGGACTGTTCACAATTCCCCAGCAAGGACCCACCCAAGCTGACCACTCCCACACACGTCCCAGAGCCTCCCCCAGGGGCCCTGGGACATGTCCGAGCTGAAAGGAAGAAAGAATACTGTGTCCCCTTCTTTGTTGAGGAAAATGTTGCTCCCTGCCCCCTCCGCCGCCCCTGTCACCACCTCCTGGAAGCCTCCCAAGGTCTCCTACAGCTCCCACTGCTAACCCATCACACAATGCTCAGCTCAAGATCAAAGCTCCTAGAACATCATAGGTACTCAACACAGGGCCATGGATGCTTGTATCTCAGCAGGTTTGGGAAAACGGGGTCAGTTGAGGTTCAGGGAATGGGTGGTTGGTCACAGACCACTGAGCCATCTCCCTCCTGGCTCCTGGGGTTTGAAGGAGCCAGACAACCTCCCCCTACCCACCACCCCACCACTCCCAGGTCACAATCAGGGTAGAAGCCAAAGCCGGAACTGGCTATGAGCTGGGGATACTTCACGCCTGGGAAGAGGCTAGGGGAGAGGAGGAGAAAGCTGGGAGGCCTTCCTGGAAGAGGTGGGCCTTAAACGAAGCCTTAAAGAGCAAAAGCAGACAAGCAGCTCCTAGAGGAGAGGGCACTCCCGGCGGGGAAACCTTCAAGAGCAAAGGCCCAGGGGTCATACTGGAGGGCCTAGGCAGGCAGTCAGCTGAGAGAGGTGATACACTGTAAATCATTTCCTTGGGTGGAAAGACCACATCACCACGGCACACCACTTCACCCAAAGGGCCTCGTGGCTTCCGCACAATCACTCATCGGAGTCTTTTCCAACACTGTCGTGTGCCTGGTCCCATACTGAGAAACACCCATTCCTCCATCACGGGAAGGGAACAAGGGCAGCCAGACTGGGGACTCTGAGCTCTAGGCTCTTATTCCAGCTTCAAACTGTGTGGCTCGGTCAAGTCACTTCCGCTCTCAGAGCCTCAGTCTCTTCCCCAGCAAAAAGGGGATACACAAAAATCCCTACCTCCTAGGAGGTACTCGACAGATGTTAGCAGCTATCATTCTCACGAGCCCATTTTACACTGAACAAAATTGAAGCCAGAAGGAGAAGCGAGTTGTCTCAAGCGCTGGGTGGCAAGATTGCACTGAGGCTGGTTCCTCCTCAAGGGGTTAGGAGGTGGCTTTGGGGACACCGATCCGCCCTCTTCTGGGATAAGCCCCACAAGAGCCAGCCATCTCATCTCATGCCCATCTTTTTCAGGCCATTCATCCAGTGCCATGCTCATTTATTGAACACCTACTACATGCCAAGGCCCTACCTGCAGAAGTGCCTACAGGTTTCCCCTGGGGATCCCCACTGCACACAAGCAGACTCAGAGAGGCGGTCCTTTGGCCCAGGTAACCCAGTGTGACCAGAAGCCTAGGTCTTGTCTCTCCAGCCAGAAAGCCAAGATGAGGCTCAGCAACAGCATCAGCCTGCTCCATTCTTGAAATCAAGTCTGATCTCAGCTGACTGAAGCCAGGCCTGGAGTCACCTCAGGTGATCCAGAGACCATTGCCCCAACTGGACAGTGTCCCTGAAGCTGGGGACACCTCACCCAGGGCCACACAGGCTCTGTCCACTCTCAAGTCTGCCTGAAGGTCCCAGAGGTTGAACTGCTACCCCACAGGTGAGGACCTTCTGTTCACCCAGTCCTTCCACCAGCCCAGTAGGCCCAGCCAGGCTCACAGCTGGACCTGAGGAGGGCCCCCAGCTCAGAGAGAGCAGGCAGTTGCTTGAGGAAGCACAGCAAGGGCGAGAAAGCAGCGCCCCGCTGGGACTCCAACCCACCACCAACCCCAGCCCAGACAGGCAGATGGACCGGCCTGGGGGCGAAATCTTAAACTTTTGCCAACTTCTGAGCAGACAGGAGGTAGGACCTGCCCAGAGAGGAAGCTGGGGGCTGTGGGCAACTGGGACCAACCACAGTTTGGCCCAGTCCTTTCCAGGCCGGCAGCACCAGGCCCTACCCGAGGCCCCACGAGGACAAGGAGACCCTGGTGTCCTGGCCCGGCACCCCCTGCCCGGCGCCCCCCAGGTCCACCCTGCCGGCCCCTCTCCACCTCCCATCCCGGGCTGGGGGCGCCAGGCTGGGTAGCGGCGGCCAGAGGCGGCGCCGACTGGTTCAGATTTCAGATTTGGCCTAGACCTGGCCTGGGGGCTCAGGCCCGGCTCGCTGCTCTCAGGGGGCCCGCAGAGGGAGGGTGAGCGGAAGGGGGGGTCCTCGCGCGGACAAGACCCCTACGCCCCCAACCCAGCCGCCTCCCCACCCGCGGCATCACAACAAAAGGCCGCGCCAGGCAAGTCCCGGTGCGCCCGCCCGGCGCTCCGGGATGTCCTCTCGGCTCGAGGGGTGAGGGTTGCGGGGGGGGGGGGGGGGGAGTAACCCCCGCGGCCCAGCGATCGGACGGCAGGGTGGTCCCCGGCCGGGGGGGCTACCTCACGCGGGCCGGGAGCAGGGAGCCGGGGCCGGCGGAGGGGCGGGGGGCGCTCACCTGGACCGGCGGGCAGGCGGACGCACCGGGCAGACAGACGCACTGGCAGACGGACCGCCGGACGGCCAGTGGTTCGGGCACACGGCGGCCTGGCCGCTCCGGCTCCCGGGCCGGAATGGATTCCGGGCCGGGAGAGACAGATCGAGAGAGAAAGGGAGGCGGAGGAGGAGGAGGAGGCGGCGGCCCGGGGAGGGGAAGAGGAGGGAGGGAGCGCGCGAGCAGGGAGGAGGGGCCCGGCAGGGAGGGGGAGGAAGGAGGAAGCGTGCCGGGACGAGTCCCCGCCGGTGACCTGGGAGAGTCCCGCGCGCGGCCTCCCCACGCCCGGGGTCCCGGCGGCCAGGGAATGGAAGGGCGGGGGCACCGGCCACGGAAGCCCCGCCCCCACCCCGCCCTGAGAGTGCTCTCTACCCATGGGGCACCCACCCATCAGCTCTCAAGCCAAAATACCCTCCCCAACTCCTCCCAACCCACCCATCCAATTGACCCCAAATCTACCTCTCATGAAATTATTACTAATCATCAGGAACAGCAGCACTGATGGAGCCCTCATTCCTTGCCAGGTGCCATGCTAAGCTGTTCAGGTCAACTTTAGAATCTCTTCCTACCAACCAAGTGGGCTGGGCAGGCCAATGATCACCCCCATTTTACAGATGAAGAAACTGAGGCACAGAGAAGGGACTCACCTGACAAGAACCAGGTCTTGGACCCTGGCCTTGACCTGAATTTCCCAAACTGGGGACTGAGACGAGAAGGACAGTGTGGTAAGTAGCAGCACTTTTATCTTACTAGATATGCATTCATTTTAATGTGCATCAGAAGGGGGAAAAAAAAAGTAACTAAGAAGCCAGTAAGTTCCAGATAAGGAACTTATAAGGGGCTTCCAGTAAGCCCCTTAGGAGGGGCCAAAGCAGGTATTTAGTGGCAATTATACTTCCGTGGTGGCTCAGATGGTAAAGCGTCTGTCTACAATGTGGGAGATCTGGGTTCGATCCCTGGGTCGGGAAGATCCCCTAGACAAGGAAATGGCAATCCACTCCATACTATTGCCTGGAAAATCCCATGGACAGAGGAGCCTGGTAGGCTACAGTCCATGGGGTCACAGAGTCAGACGTGACTGAGCCACTTCACTTCATACTCAGTGGTAAAGAACCTGCCTGCCAGGGCAGGAGGCACGGGTTCAATCCCTGGCTCTGGAAGATCCCCTGGAGAAGGGAATGGCAACCCACTCCAGTATTCTTGCCTGGAAAATTCCATGAACAGAGGAGCCTGGTGGCAGGTTTCAGTCCATGGGATCCCAAAGAGTCAAACGCAACTGAGCACGTGTGCTAGTCCCACCCTTGGCTTTTCACAGGTCCTCCTGGGATTACTGCACAGGGGAAGGTGGGCCTGAATCCAGCTTTGAATACCACCATCTGCCTCTGTTTTCCTTCTCTGAAAGTTTTCCCATTTCACAGATGGGAAAGTAAAGCCCAGTCCGGGTCAAACGGTAGAAGCCTGGACTTCTCCTGAGAGGAGCAGGGAGGGAAACTCGAGACCACGGGAGGCAGGGCCTCAGGGTACAGTACAGTATCTGGGAGACCAGGAATGAGCAAGGCCTTAAACTGGACTGATCTGGGTTCAAACCTAGACTGGTTGCCCAGCTGCCGTACCTTCTACGAGCCCGTCACCTTCCCCAGCCCAGGTCCCCTCGCCCATGAAACGGGAGTAAACATGTCCACAGACAACTTCTGGGAAGGTTAGAACTGACAGGAGTGAGGGTGGCTGAGGTTGTGCTCAACAAAGGTAAATCGCTTATGGTTGGTAAACTGAGGCCAGAAGGGGAAGGGGCTGCTTGAAGCCCCACAGCAAGTCAGCAATAGAGCCAGCACCAGAAGCCAACCCTGGCTGGTGAAATGGCTGCAGGTATTTGCAAAGGTGGTTTAAAGATTAACCCCAGCTTCCTAGGATATTCTGGGCGGGGCCCTAGCTGGAGGAGCAGGTTTCTCAGCCCTCATTCATTCCTCAGACAGGCCTACAGGCCTTTACTGGGGGGCCTGGGCTGAGGGCAGGATGTTCATGCAGTGGTGTGCTGAAGCTGGCTCTTCTCTTGTGCAGGAGCAGATCGGGTTCATCTCTTCCCAACTCCACATTCAGTGATATCATGCTGGTAGCTTGACGTCAGCAGAAGTGGAAGTTTTAACACCGCAGAAACCAGCAGACACGACAAATCAAGGCTTTTTTTTTTTTTTAATTCCAGAGAGCTAGTTGTTAAATATTTACCAGCCCATCACTAGATTCATCCCCAGGAGTTCAGTCGAAAGTTCTGGGCTTCTTCTAAAGCTTGGATGACAAGAGCGCTTAAAAGCATAGACTTTGGACCCACAGACCTCGGTTCAAGTCCCGTCTCTGCCACTTCATGGTTACATCTCCTTGAGGGGAGCAGAGTTTCTTTGAGCCTCACTATGCCAACCTGCAAAAGGAGCTAAAGAGAGTGCTCCCCTCAGAAGACTCACGCGAACGTGAAATGAAGCAATGTCCCCTCAGTGTGTCTCAGCCCTTTTCACACCCTACCGCTGTCTTGGAGGAGAGGGGGCAGCTGGGACCCCTCTTGGCTCTCTGAGCGCATATGTGGCCTTCCACCTGGAGCCACCAGTGGCTCGGCTCAGCCGCTGAGGTTCTCAGGAGGTCTTTTGGGAGGATGTGGCCAGCACGGTGGTTTCATGATCGAGCGTTGGAAGAGTTCGTTATTTTCAACCACCCCTCTGGGTCTTCACTCAGGCTGTAACCCCCACCAGGAATGCTCGCCCCACCTCTCTAGCTTCCCGAACGTCCCAGTCCATCATGGTCCTAAGTAAGTGTGGCCTCCTCCAGGATAAGTTTCCTGACAATCTTCTGCTGGAGGCACACCCCGAGCCATTTGGGAGTGTCTGTCCCCACCCAGAGGGCAGGGACTCTGGCCTATTCCCTGGCACAGAGTAGGCACTGCCAAGCGACACTGTCTGGCCAAGACAGCACTGGGATTAGGGATATACATACAAGAGTTCTAACTCTTCCATTCATTGACTATGTGATCCTGCCCTCTCTGAGCCTCAATTTACTCATCAATAAATTGGGAGCAATAACCTTACCAGGATTATGCAGGCGCAAGAGTTGCTTGCTGGTCTAGCCTGGGGAACTGGTGAGTGACTCTTTGTATATTATTTTGCTTAAAAGATTGTTAGTAAAACAGCAGCTCATTGCTTCATACCTGCCAATCATTCATCTTTGTCCATGGGCAGCAAACACTGGTCACTGATAATATACCCAGCCCCGTGCCAGGCCTGGAACACCAAGAGGGATAATTTCCCAACCCCAAGCACCCAGCAGATGACAGATGTTATTGATGTCAACACTGTGGAGATGGTGAGCACCAGCTGTATACAGTTCTCTGTCTCTGGAAACCTCCTCTCTTTTCCTCCCCCCAACCTGGGTCAAAGCCACAACCGAGGGCAGGATGGAGCATGTGGGGTGAGGCCTGGCTCCTCACAGCTGGCAGCAGATCCGTGGCACCTCCCCCAGGCTATTCGCCTCACCCACCCTGAGCCCAGCACATCCTTGGAAAGCCACTGGGAAGCTGACCCATCCCAGGCGCTGGGTGGGAAATTCCAGACCCGCCCTCTCATTCCCTAGATAGTCTGCTGCAATTGGAAGAACCAGGCTCAGGGCTACAGGACAAGGTGGAAAAGAAGACAGACTCTGGCCTGAGGCTGTGAAATGGGTTTGGCACCTCTCGTGGCACTACAATTTACAGTTTAGACAGAGATGTCCAGTGCATCAGCCTCGCCAACTGCTCGGGCCTCACTTGGGAAGCCTCAATCAGTTCACTTCAGTCTAGTTGCTCAGTCGTGTCAGACTCTGCGACCCCATGGACTGCAGCACACCAGGCTTCCCTGTCTATCGTCAACTCCCAGAGTTTTCTCAAACTCATGTCCACTGAGTAGCTGTTGCCATCCAATCATCTCATCCTCTGTCGTCCCCTTTTCCTCCTGCCTTCAATCTTTCCCAGCATCAGGGTCTTTCCCAGTGAGTCAGTTCTTTGCATCATGTGGCCAAAGTATTGGAGTTTCAGCTTCAGCATCAGTCCTTCCAATGAATATTCAGGATGGACTGGTTGGATCTCCTTGCAGGCCAAGGGACTCTCAAGAGTCTCCTCCAACACCACAGCTCAAAAGCATCAATTTTTCGGCGCTCAGCATTCTTTAGAGTCCAACTCTCACATCCACACATGACCACTGGAAAAACCATAGCTTTGATTATGGGAAGCATGACTTTGACTATGGGAAGCCTGCTTCCCTGTTATCACAGCAGCTTGTTCCACCCTGAAGCGCCTGCTCTGGTCCGTCTGCCTGGAATGCCCTCTACCCGCCAGCCCCTGGCTAAGCCGTACTCTTCCTTCCTCTGGTTAGTCAATATTTACCGAGCATCTACTATGTGCTAGGGTCTGTGCTCTGCACATTCACCTCTGGGATTCAGTAGTGAACAAGCCAGGTCTGGTCTCTGCCTTGGAGATGCGGGGGGGAAGAGTGATGGTGTGGTGGTTGGCACAGTGATGGGTAAGCACTGGGGGGTGGAGGGATGGGGCTCTGACTCTGCATGTGTGATGGAGTCCGGGTGAAGGAAGAAGGTTGTCTATGGAGAATATAGAAGCCGGAGGAAGTAGTTGCAGGTGAAAGAGGGGCAGAGAAGGCGTTCCGGGCAAAGGGGTCAGCATGAGCAAAGACACAGAGGCTGAAAACCCTGTTCGGAAGCAGGCTCAGGCAGTGCTAAAGGAGCACAGTGTAATGAGCAGTGGGTGCCTGGGCTGGGGGAAGGGAGGTGGGAAGGGAGGCTAGGGGGAGCCCTGAAGATGCTTGAATGTCAGGCTTGGCTTCTGTCCTGGAGGCAATGGGAGCCATGGAGGGTTGGTCGAGAGGTGCTGTTCCTGAGCAGGGAGCAGATGGAGGGGTGGGAGGAGCAGTCTGGGGCCTCTGGGTTGATGGCAACTACAGCTGAGGACCAGCGGAGGTGGAGCCCCTGGCTTACAGGGTGTGTGTGTGGGCGCAAACCTATATTCCAGGGAGTGAGGCCAAACTGGCCCGAAGGCCTAAGACCCAGGATGCCAAGGGAGTGCCCCCAATCCCATGAGAACCAGAAGGAGCTGGGAGCAAATGAGCGTATGTGTCCTCAGAGGCCGGCTCCGGAGGGGTGGTCAGCCAACTGCAGGCTCCTGCAGCATCTGCCCACCTCCGGGGAGGGATGGAAACAGTGAGCGCCTGAGCAGATAGAGCCCAAGCGAAGACCAGCAAGTGACGGCGCTGACCTTGGAATGCCACCCGCACACTTAGAGTCCTCGCAGCCCACCTTCTGGGTCTGCACGGTCACTTCACAGATGGAAATGTGTGATTCCAACTTCTATTCTCAGCCTGGAGTCTGGAGACAGAACAGAGGCTGCCCATGTGAAAATAGGGGAGACTCTTGCCCCCCCCCAACTAAGAAACTCAGCTATTCTTCACATCACTCCCCTCAGCTGAGGCCCAGAGGGGGACAGACACTCTCCCAAGGTCACACAGAGAGTTATTGGCCAGCAGAACCTGCCCTCCTCCACCCCAAGCCTCCTTCTGCCAGAATCTCAGAATGTTTGTGAGAAAAGATAAAAGGAACCAGGGCCCTTGATCTGCCTGGCCTGGCAGGAGGGCAGAGGGCAGGGCGGAAATCTGCAGCCAGAGCTGTGACCCCAGACATCAGAGGGGGTGAGAAACCTGCTGAGCTGAGAGGAGACAGTCTGCAGCAGAAGGGCTTCACAGAATGCTTGTGAAAATAATCAGCGTCGCAACAGCCCACAGTGACCGTGGCCGGAGCTCCCTGGGCAGTGCCCTGTTCTGGGGTCTGTGCATAGCAATGTGCTTGTTCGTCACGGCACTACAGGGTAGGAGCTATTTTTATTCCTACTGTACAGATGAGGAAACTGTGGCGAGGCAAGGCAATGTGCCCTGGGGAGGGAGGGCAGGACCTCGATCTCAAGCCCTCCTGAGTCTGAAACTCAGGCTCTGTGGTTCTGTCCCACCCAGACCTTGGGCGTATTTCACGTCCAGTAGGGAGAGGCGAGACCCACAGAGCTGGACGCCACCCCTGACCTCTCCTACCCTGAGCCTCTGCTTCCATCTCATGGAATGTCTCCATCTCCCACATTTCCCAGGTCTGTTGGCTAGATGGAACGTAGCAATGTTCTGTGGGAGTACTTTGAAAAGTAGATACTAAAGAAGAAAAAAATGGTAACTCAAGGAGGGGTGCATAACTCCCAGCTCATTAGATGGGGGGTGCTCACAGTGCCTTCCTTCCTCCAAGAGAGGACAGCATGGGGTTGGAGGCAGTAACATTACCTTGGAGAGACCTGATAAACACTCCCTCAGCCAGGTGGTCAAGATCTACATCAACAGGGATAGGGCAGGATGATAATATGCACCCTTGATATGATATGATGAACATAGCACTTCACCTCTGTGGTCTTCCTCCCCCAAATCCACAATCCCAATGTCCTCATGAGAAAGACATCGGACACAGTAGTCCAAAGACATTCTACTAAACAGCAGACCAGTTCTCGAAACTGTCAAGGTCATAGAAAACAAGGAAAGTCCAAGAAATTTTCACAGCCAAGAGGAGCCTAAGGAGACATGATGATTAAATGTTATATGGCATCCTGATTGGGATTCTGGAACATAAAAAGGACATTAGGGGAAAACTTAGCACTCTGAATGAACTATGGACCTTAGTTAACGATAGTACACTGAGATTGGCTCATTCATTGGAACAAATCTACCATCCTGATGGAAGATGGCAGTTATAGGGGAAACCAGTTGGGGAGTATATGCCATGTTGGGCTTCCCTGGTGGCTCAGCGGTAAAAAATCTGCCTGCAATGCAGGAGATGTGGGTTCGATCCCTGGGTGGGGAAATCCCCTGGAGAAGGAAATAGCAACCCATTCCAGTAGTCTTGCCTGGGAAATCCCGTGGACAGAGGAGCCTGGTGGGCTACAGTCCCTGGGGTCCCAAGAGTCGGACATGATTTAGTGACTAAACCACTGCCACCATATGCTCTGTTATGTTCTTTAACAAAGGACAGAATTTTAGGATAGACAGGAAGCCAAGAGAGCTGTCACTAAACATTTCCTTTTAAAACTTGGAAAACCAAGGACTGGGGAATAGAAGAGATTTTCCCAAGGTCATATGCAAGTTCATGACAGCCCGAACTAGGATCAAGGGTTCTGGATGGCACAGGTATTTATCAAATACCTACTGTACACAGGACAGCAGCCTAGGTCCTTGAGAGTTTCAGAGTTTTGTCCATAGGTCAGCACCTCCCCTGGGCCAGGTGTGCAGGGACACAGACCCTGCCCATTGAGGGCTCTCAAACCAGAAGGGGAAGCAGATACTGAAACACCTGAGCAGGAGAGCCAGAGAGCCATGAACTTCCATGTCTGGAAGATTCAGCCCCACCGTCTGCAACCCACGTGATCTTGCTAAGCCTCACGATGCTGCTTCATGGAAAGGAGCTGGTGATGGAACCTTCTCTCCATGATGCTCAGTGATGCTAAGAGGAGGCGATAAGGTGTTGGAGCTCTGGGGGATCTAATACAGCACTTTGGGCCCTGAAATTTCTCCATAAACAATGATTCCTTATTTTCAAGAGCAGTCTGAGTGCTGGAGAGCTAAGAGAGGGAGCGATTTGTCAAGTTGCTTTGGTGGGGCTTTCTTGGGCATCTTCCTAGGTGAAGGACCTTTCAATTGGGTCTTGAAGGATGGGAAGGAGTTTGCCAGGGAGAGAGGATGTGGAAACTGCAGCCCCAGCCGCCAGAGTTCACCACCTGGTCTGGCAGAGAAGGAAACGCATCCAGCAGCTCTCTGAGGGCATTCCCACGGGATGGGACTTCCCCATTTCTTGGCCTTGATGCCTCCTTCCTGACCTCCCCTGGGCTTTCAGGTTCACCACTGCCTTGAGTCAAGGGCAGAGGCAGTGGGAATGGGCGAGGGCGGGGGCGGCCACCAGAGCTGAACAACTCCAGGACTGTCTGGAAATGAAACCCAGCCCTGCCTCCCACTCACCAGCTGAGTGTCGCTTATACAACTTCCTCCTTCTGCTCTTGTTCAGGAATTACCCTGGGGCCGGGCTCTGCTGGTTGGGGGCACTGCCCCAAAGTCTGGGCCCAGAACCTCCTGGGGTCTGCTCTGGTCACTCAAAGACTCAGACACTTGGTCTCGTGTCCCGCCCCTGCCCTCCAAAATACACTTTCTACTTCCTACCTCCATTCTTCTGCCCGTGATTGCCCGCCCTCTCCCCTCCACTAGTCCAAACCCCAGTTGCCCTCCTCAGCCCATCCTAAGCTCCTCCCGGAGGCCTTCGGCAGAGACCCCTCCTGGTCCCTGTATCCTCTCTACCCATTCATGCCTCCTGCCTGGCAGGCAAATCAGCAGCGAGCAAGACTGGCACGAACCCTGTCTTTGTAGCAGGGGCCTCTAGGCTCTATGTCCCATGCATCCTGCAGGCTCTGTCCACACCTGGGATGGTGTATTGGAAGTCTGGTACAGCCTCTGCACTGTGTGATCTTGGGCAAGTCCCTTCCCCTTTCTGGCCAGTGTTGTTTCCATAGCTGCTGAGGGGAAAGGTTCAATGCCACATCCAGGGAGCCTTAATTAAGGGAACAGGCAGGGGAGATGGAAAGGGTTGCCCCACCACCCCCCATTCTGTCGACCCCAATACAAAGCTTCCCTCTGAGTGGAACGGGTGAAAGGCAGACTCAGAGCATCGGTTCATCGGAATTTCTGGGTGGAAACAGACATGGGGGCCTGGGAAAGGAGGCTATGAGGTGGCCAGACATCATGATTAAGAGCAACTATGAAGACAGGGCTTTGAATCCTGCCTGGATAGTTCTGTGGCCCTGGGCAAGGCACCTGACCCTGTCATCCTCACTGGTATCATTTATAAACTAGGGGTAACTGTACACATTTCCTTTGGTTTTTAGAAGCATGACACATGCTTCTTGTTCAGTCACTCAGCCGTGTCCAACTCTTTGTGACCCCATGGACCGCAGCACACCAGGCTCCCCTGTCCTTCAGTATCTCCTGAAGCTTGCTCAAACTCATGTCGATTGAGTCGACGATGCCATCCAACAACCTCATCCTCTGTCACCCTCCTTTCTGCCTGCCCACAATCTTCCCCAGCATCAGGGTCTTTTCTAATGAGTAGGCTCTTCATATCAGGTGGCCAAAGTATTGGAGATTCAGCTTTAACATCAGTCCTTATTGAATATTCAGGGTTAATTTCCTTTAGGATTGACTGGTTTGATCTCCTGGCTCTCCAAGGGACTCTGAAGAGTCTTCTCCAGCACCATAGTTCAAAAGCATTAATTCTTTGGCACTTAGCCTTCTTTATGGAACCATGACACATGCTAGATGCTCAGTAAATGGATATTATTACTATTGTTATTGTTATTATTTCTGGTGTAGCCAGTTTACGGTTCCATTAGAAAAGTGGACAGCTGTGACAGTCTTAAAATTAGCAATGTACATCTATATATTTTGCCCCGAAAGGGTTCATACTCTACTAGTACATTTAAATGTTATAGTATTAACAATATAATCCCATTTCTGTTTTTAAAAAAATGTGGGAGTAGGGAAAATAAAAGGAATAAACACTACCACGTTTCGAGCAGTTGTCCCAGGGATAGGGGGATGAGGGGCAACTCACAGATGAGCTTAATAATTTTTTCTTCTGTGCTTATCTTTATGTTTTAAATTTTCTAAAATGAGGTCATGATTTTTGTTGTTCAGTTGCTCAGTCGTGTCAGGCTCTGCAACCCCATGTAGCACACGAGGCTTCCCTGTCCTTCCCCATCTCCCAGAGCTTGCTCAAACTGATGTCCATTGAGTCAGTGATGCCATCCAACCATCTCCTTCTCTGTCGTCCCCTTCTCCACCTGCCTTCAATCTTTCCCAGTATCCGGGTTTTTTCTAATGAGTCGGCTCTTGCATCAGGTGGCCAAAGTATTGGCGCATCAGCTTCAACATCAGTCCTTCCAATGAATATTCAGGATTGGTTGAGGTTTTGATTCGGGGGCAATAGAAAGTGGTAGAGATTATTTGTGACTCGATCAGCTGCCTCACTGGTCTGGACGCCCAGGGCCAGGCCTGGTCATAGACTCCACCGCTCAGGGCTCCTGGGAGCCAAGGTCCATGAGGGTGAGCTGGCCCTGCACCTGGCCTCTCCCCACCCGCTCTGGGTGACCCACCCCCACCCTCCACCCCCAGGTGCCTCCACATGGGATCCTGTGGCTCATTTTGCTCCTGGCCCCACCTGATGAGGAAGAGCCAGGCTCCCCGGGGGAAGTGCCTGGTTCTCTTCCATGATGTTCTGGGGCCCTGCTCTTTCTCTTTCCCTAGACCTTGGCTCACCCTGTGTATGTCCACAGGCCCTTCCAGGATGGGGCAGAGGCAGGTGATAAGGAGGGGGGCTCCTTGGCCCGGGGCCTGGGTTTGGGGCCGAGGGCACAGCCCATAGTAGCCCGGGAGGAGCCCACAGTCTGCAGGCTCCCACTCATCTCCATCTTGGTCCGGTTCTCCCAAACCAGAGCCTGAGGCCACACTCCTCTGGGAAGGGATTGCAGAAGCCACTGGGAGGGGACAGGAAGAGACGCAGAAGAGGACAGGCCAATAAAGGAGGTTGATCCAGGCCGGAGGCCACAGGCGCTCCAGTTCCTCTGAGACCTCAAATGAGTCTCAACACGCCTCCACAACTGTCCATCCTACGGAGATTTTGTCCCTCAGTTCTGACTCCCTTTGGCTTCGGGATAGCCCCCAGGCTGTTAACTCCCTCACATTCCATGACCAAGCCTGCTCCCTGCCTCCAGAGAGCCAGAGGGAGAAGAGTCCAGAAGGGAGCACCCACCCAGCTTCACCCGAGCCCCCCTCCCATGTCTTGGTCTCTCTCTCTAGAGCTTTGGACCTGTCTGTCCATCATCCTCCAGATCCTTCCCCAGGACACGCTCCCCTCTCCCACTCTGGCATCCTGGATACTCCCCCACCCCCAGAGCTCAGGTGAGCTTGGAGCATCCAGACAGCATCCGGGCCTCTTCATGATCTCCCGGCCTCTGGTCTCCCCATCCCCCACTCTTCCTCTAACAGCCCTCACCTTCCTATTTTCAGGACACCACTCTGTCCTTCAGTGGCTCCCCTGTGGCCTCAGGCCACAGCCCATAGAAGAGGCCACACAGGGCCAGACAGCCTCTCCGGTCCTGTCTGCATCCTCCCCAGGGCTGAACCGAACCAGCAGCCCTGTCTCACCTTTGCTCTCTATTCCACAAGGGATGATCCTTTCCCTGCCTCTCCTCCCAGGTTAATCCTCTTCATGTTTTGGCCCCTCCCCTGACACCCCTCCACCAGGCTTCCCTGGTGGTTCAGTTGGTAAAGAATCTGCCTGCAATGCCAGAGACCCGAGTTCAATCCCTGGGTCGGGAAGATCCCCTGGAGAAGGGCATGGCAACCCGCTCCAGTATTCTTGCCTGGAGAATCCCATGGACAGAGGAGCCTGGCGGGTTACAGTCATGGGGTTGCAAAGAGCGACAAACACACATACACAGTGATTCCCCCAGTCTGGGTCAAAGTTTCACAAACCTCATCTGCCTGTCTCACAAGGAATGTCCAGTTGACCATTCCCCCCACCACGGGCTGAGAGCTCCGAGTGGGTAGAGTTTGGGCCAGGGTCATCCTTGTACCCCAGCACTGCCCCTCCTTACCCACAGGGCTTGACACTGAACAGGCCCCAGGCTTGTCAGGACAGGAATCTCAGGCCTGGATTTCCCAGCTCCACAGAAACACTGCCTGGCCTGTCTCAGCCCCTGCCTGAGGCTAACACATTCACTCAGCCTTCCATACCAGGAACTGGGCCAGCCACTCAGGTCACACTCCAAGTCTGGCCTCACCTTCTCCCCGTACTCCTGCTGGCTCAGGGAGGGGCTCGCGGGGGTTGGGGATCCCAGAAGGAGCCAGAAAGGAGCCTGGCCCTTCCCTGTCTGATACCTCTCCCATCCCAATGACGGAGTCTGGGGACGCACCTCCCCACAACCCCAGTTTGAACCAGGTCTCTTGCCGCCTCCTGTCGCTGTGGTCTGTCCTCAACTTCTACCGCATCTACCTCCCAATAATTAAACATATTTAATCATCCCTGGTGGCTCAGACAGTAAAGAAATCACCTGCGACGCAAGAGACGTGGGTTTGATCTCTGAGTCAGGAAGATTTCCTGGAGGAGGGCATGGCTACCCACTCCAGTACTCTTGCCTGGGGACTTCCATGGACAGAGGAGCCTGTCGGGCTACAGTCCGTGGGGTCACAAAGAGTCAGACACGACTGAGCGACTGAGTACTCGCAACCATCCAACAGGTAAGAGAGCTCCCAGGGGCCTTGAGCCTAGCTCCCCTTCCGGCTTCTCATTCCTGGAGGTTCTGGCATCTGTGTTTTCAGGGCCTTGGGGGCAGGGCTATTTGACTCAGTGCAGCTCAGTAAACACGGTGGAGCACTGTCTGCAGTAGGCAATGGTGCCAGCCAGGCTGCCTCCCTCCCCGCTGCCCCTGGGGCCCAGACGAGGAGAAGGAGTCCATCTACCTGTTGGGCACAGGAAACCCAAGGCCCAGAGAGGGTGAGAAACTTCCCCAAGGTCACAGAGCCCAGGAGCAGAGATCTGGTTAAGGACTTGGGAGTTGATTAAATATTTACTTTATCATCTTGTGGGTACACATGGTTGATAAAATACACACAGCTCCTGCCTGTGTGAAGTTCACCGGTTGGTGTGAGGGGTGATGGATAAAAAAGGCACAAACCTATAGAAAGGCGGATCGTGCTACCTACTAGGGTGAGAGGAAGCCTGGAGTGTGATGGGGAAGAGTGGGGAGCACTGAGGACAGGAGGTTTGGGAGGGCTTCTCAGAGGAGATGAGTTTTAGCTTTGAAATTTGAAAGATATACAGAGTGGCCATACAAGGATTTAGGAGGAAGAGCGTTCAGGCAAAGGCCTTGAGGTGAGAATGGGCTTGAGTTGGTCTGGGTGGAGCAGTTGGGGTGGGGGCTGGCGTGGGGCGCAGGCAGAAAGGTGAAGCTGGAGCCTGGAAAAGGGCCTGGAGTTTCCTGGGCTGTAGCGAGAGCCTTGAACTTTATTTAAATGCACTGGAAAGCCTATAGATGTTAAGCAAGAGGGAGTGACACGATTCAATGTATGTTTTTGAAATATCCCCCTGGCAGCTGCTCAGAGGGGGATTACAGGGGGGCAGGTAGGAGCAGAGAGGCGGGCGAGGAGGCTGGGACGCCCTCTTGGGGGGTGGTGAAGGTGGCTCAGCCCAGGGGGCGGGGGCGGGGGAGATGGCAGAGGGGCAGGGGAGGTGGAGAAGAGCATGATTCAACTGCATGTGGAGGAAGCGCCCACAGTCCTTGCTTGCATCGGGAGCGTGGGCGCACACAGAGGGCGGAATCGAGATGAATCCCCAGGCTTTGGGTTTGAGTGGATGGAGTTGCTGTTAGCTGAGATGGGGAAGCCTGGGTAGGAGCCAGCTGAGGGCAAAAAGTCACAAGTTCGGCATTGGCCAAATTATGTTGGAAAAACCTTTTAAGTATCCATGGTGATGTGGAAAAAATGAATACTTCAGCCAACACTCATTGCACACATTCTGCATCAGGCAATTTAATCCCTTCATCAACCCCTAGGAATAGGTACTGTTATTATGCCCATTTCCTTGATGAGGAAACTGAGGCTTGGAGTAGGATGTAGCGTATAGGATGAGAAGAAAGCCAGGCAGAGTTTCAAGACGCCCTCATGTCTAAAAGACCATGGGCGGGGGATGCCTCTGAAGGGAGTCCTGGGCTCCCAGAAGGTGGTTCTTCTGGATCATCCTGATGTTGCCAGGGGTCACGTGAGAGAAGGTTGGGATGACAGAGTGTCCAGGGGGTGGAGACACAGCTTGGGTGCAGAGGAGTAGGGGCTGGGAGCTGGATCACAAGAGCTCAGGAAGGAACGGGAAGGGGAGAGGAGGACAGAGAAAGTGGCCTCACATTTTCCAACATCTAAGTCTGGCTGGAGAGGGCAGGAGAGAGACGGGGGCAGCTAACAGGGGCTGAGGGTCCTGGGCTGCCGCCCTGCCCATCTGGGGGCAGGGACACCCATTTGCCAGAGGGATGGACACTTCAGAATAACTTCCTTTCTGATACAGTCCAGCCGGCGGTGCCCCAGTTCTGTGTTAGCATGGAGCACTCCCTCCCACCCGTGGATTTTCTTCAGGGGACCCAGGACAGGGTGTGGGGTTAGGGGAGGCAGATGACTCACTGTCACTTCTCTCAACCCCCAGTATTCCCACACAAACCAGGGCTTTGTCAGAGCCAAGAGGTGTGTGGGGCACCCTGGTGCTTCCTGGGGACTGTGGGCCTGTAGGGGACCAGGGTGCTCAAATGCCAGAACAAGGAGCCTCACCTGGCTGCTGGACTAGGCGCCCTCCACGCTTAGAAACTTAACATCAAAAGGAAGTGGGGTGATGGGGAGGAATCGGGAGATTGGGATTGACACATGCATACTATTGATACTATGTATAAAATAGATGACTAATGAGAACCTACTCTATAGCACAGGGAACTCTACCTAATATACTGTGGTGACCTGAATAGGAAGGAAGTCCAAAAGGGAGGGGATATATGTATATGTGTGACTGATACACTTTGCTGTACAGTAGAACCTAACACATTCTAAAGCAACTATATTCCAAAACATTTAATTAAAAAAAAAAAAGAAAGAAACCAGCAAACACTTTCCCCACTTCAGAAAGTCCAGAGTGACCACAGCTCTCAGCTGAGTTAGCCATCCCCCTGGAAGTATGCTCCTGGGAGTTTTAGGCCCAGAGTGGGGAAGGGTCTTGCCCAACACCTCATTCCATTGGTCAACCCCTCTTTCATCAGTGCCACCAGATGCTAATCCTCTGGCATTGTCACCTCCTCCTGGAAGCCTTCCCTGATTCTCTTCCAGGCTGGATGAGGGACTTCCCTTGCATTCCCAAAGCCCCTCAGGTATAACATCACCAGACTTGCCTATCCGATTGTCTATCCGATTGTCTGCATGTCCACTTGGCTCCACAAATTGAGGGCAGAGGCCACATCTGATCCACAGCAGTGCCCAGCTCAGGGTCTGCACAGAGCTGAGGTGTGGGTGTGTTTGTTGAACAGATCTCATCTGAACCGAACCGGTGGTGCCTTGTGAAGGGCCACAGACTTTGATCCTTCTCTGGCTCCCAGGCAGAGTACCACATTTCGGGCTTAGCATACCTACCAAGTGGACGTGCAGAGGCACAGAGGCCCTGAAAGAAAGGAAACTGAAAGGGACACCCGGCTTCTCATGCTCATGTTCCAGGGGAGGAAGCTGAAGCTCAGAGCGACAAAGGCACGGTCCACGGGCATAACGTGAATCACGCTCAGATGGTCTTGGCCCTGTCCTATGGCTCTCCTCCCAGGAAAGCTAAAGCCTAGGTTTCCTCATCTGCAAAACTGGGCTAGATGCAGCAGCCTCTGGAAGCTCAGGCACGGTCCAGTTCTGTGAACTCACAGACGCCAGGCGCCGCGGTAGGGGAGGAGGGATCATTCCAGAGGCTGTTTATCATCTTGTCGTACCCCCTTGAGCTCTTGGAGCAAAACATTCCCAAGGAGCAGGGTGATTCATCACAGCACCATTTGCCAGTTCCAGAGAAAAGACAGACCATGAAATACATTCTGCAACTGTTAAACAGGAGACAAGGAAATTTTAAGATTAAGTTTCTTTTTAGTGGACAGAGACGGAATTGGGAGATATATATATATATATATATAAAATATATATATATATATACATTTTTTTTTCCTCCCAGAGATTCAGGCTTTGAGGGAAGGAAACTACCATGGTTTGAGCCAAATTGTCCCCAGATGCAAGGTGGCATCCTCAGTGAACACCAAGGACAACATTGCTTTTTAAACAGCATGGAGGACTGAACCTGACAAGAGCCACTGTGAAGGCTGACTGACTGCATGTGAGTTAAAACCAAATTAGGTTGGATCCTTTTGTTGTTCTTGGCACTAATCCATTCCAGAACTCTGATGGTCAAAAGGAAGATCAGCAACTTATCTTGCTTGCTCCACTTAAATTAAGCAAAGGAGAGCTTGCTGGATGGTTTGGACATCTTGTAACTCAAGAAGACATGGAGGGAGGTAACAGGTGAGTCTGGTTGGGGGATCTAGGGGAAGTGTGGTTTAATTGCGGTGAACTTGAATGGTGAGCTTCCACCATTCACAGAAAACCACAGGAACTGCTCCAGCAGTGCAGGGACAGATGGATAACCCCATCTCTTATTTCGAAGTCACTGGATATCTATGCCCTGAGTTCGCATCTCTCATAATACAACTGTTATATTCAACTCTTTAAAAAATGGTACTTTTTGTATGTTGGTAAATGCCAGGGGTCAGGGTAGGGGGTGGGAGGGGAGATGGGAAGTTAGTGTTTAATGGGGACAGAGTTTCAGTTTAGGAAGGTGAAAAATTCGGGAAATAGATGGTGGTGCACAGTGTAAATGTACTTAGTGCCACTGAACTACACACTTAAATATGGTTAAAATAGTACATGTTACATTATGTGACTTTTACATCAAAAAAAAAATTGGGGGGGTCATAAATGATATTTATTAAGAATGCATATTCTCATGATTCAAAACCAAATACTTTAAAGGAATGGTATTCCTAATAAAAACTGACATGAAAGTGTTTTAAAATTGTAATAAAAAGCGAACATTTAAAACACCGTTGTCTCTAGAAACACAGACTTTAAGGATTAAAAGTAACTCCAAACTGTCAGAATTAAAAGCTCACGTCACAGAAACGCTTAATCAGGACTGACCAACAGATTACAATAATGGTGGTGGTTTAGTCACTAAGTCGTGTCCGACTCTTGCGATCTCATGGACTGTAGCCTGCAAGGCTCCTCTGTTCATGAGATTTTCTAGGCAACAATACCGAACTGGGTTAAAAAAATTTTTTTTTTAATTGTACTTCTCACTCCCATGACCTGACTGGGCAGAAGTGGGAGTTAACTTGACCTCTTTGCCCAAGTGAGGTTGTGTGATAACAGTAAGAAATTTCCAGAGATATGGCTTCTAATTTGACTCGGATGCCAAGAAGCTAAGTCTCCTCACTGGGACTCAAGTTTCCCCAACTGTAAAATCATAGGGAAGACAATGGGTAGAGTGAAAAGAGAGGACCCCTGAGGCATGGGCTTTGAAATCACACAACCTGGATTCTAATCTCATTTTTCTAGCTGTGTGTCCTGAGGAAAGTTGCTTAACTTTTCTGAGCCTCAATTGTCTCATCTGTAAAGCAGAGACAATAACATCTACCCATGGGATTTGCTGACAGGTTAAATAACATGATGTGCACAAAGCACATAGCTTAGTGTTTGGCCCATATGAATTTTTTTTTTTTATGAAGGTATGGTTTATACATAGTGAAATGCTCAGATCTTCAGCATTCAACTTTGATGATTGCATAGCAAGATACAGAACATTTCAATCACTGCCGAAAGTTTTCTCATGCCCCTTCCTAGGCAACACTTCTCCCGGGGTGGCGGGGGGGAAAGAGATTTGATTTCTATCACCACAGGTTAGTTTCATCTGTTTTACAATTCCATACAAATAGAATTAGGCAGTATATATTGTATTTGTGTGTTTGTGGGGATTTTTAGCTTCCTCAGCATGACAGTTTTGAGGGTCATTCCTATTACTGTGTGAGTGAGTAGGATGCTTCCTTTATGGTGTGTAGTATTTCATCACATAAATGCAGTACAGCTTTTCTATTATGAGCTTCCCTGGTGGCTCAGAGGTTAAAGCATCTGCCTATAACGCGGGAGACCTGGGTTCGATCCCTGGATCGGGAAGATCCCTGGAAAAGGAAATGGCAACCCACTCCAGAATTCTTGCCTGAAGAATCCCATGGACAGAGGAGCCTGGTGGGCTACAGTCCACGGGGTCACAAAGAGTCAGACACAACTGAGCGACTTCACTTTCACTTTTTCCATTGTACTGGTGATGAGCCTCTGGGCTATTCCCCGTTTTTGCCTGTTATGAGGAAAGCTGCTATAAATCTTCTCATTAGAATTTAGTAGAAGACTTTCATGGACAGATATTTTCATTTCTCTTGGGTAGATACTTGGGAGTGGAATGTTGGATCATAGGGTAGATGTATGTTGCACCTTTGAAAGAAACTCCCAAATGATCTTCTGGAGGGGTTGTATCATTTCACATTTCCATCAGTGACGTATGAGCATTCTAGTCACTTCAAACCCTCGCCAACATTTGGAGTGGTCAGTCTTATGGATCTTGGTCATTCTGGTATCACATCAGGTTTTAACTCGCACTTCTCCATGACTAGTGACTCCCTGCCATGCGCTCATGTAGAAGACTTTCCAGGCAGCTCCTCTCCCCTTTGCTGCTGTGTAGCTTTCACGCTCTATGATTAGAAGGACTGACGAACAAATAAGGGGGGAGACTATGACCAAATCTACTGAAAATGTAAAGAGCTCTGCAAATACAAAATCAAACATAAGCTCAGCCTGGAATCCCTCCACTGACTTGGGTTTCCCAGGACTAGGGAGCTAAGGACTTGCTTTTCTTGAATGAACTGGGGGACAAGATCATGGCTGACTTGATGTCAGAATTTTTTTTTTTTTTTGGCTGCACCGTGTAGCGTGCGTGATTTTTGGTTTCTCAACCAGGGATTAAATCCCTGCCCCCTACAGTGGAAGTGCAGAGTCTTTTTTTTTTAAATTTTATTGTAGTATTATTTTGAGGTTTCCCAGGTAGCTTGTGGTAAAGAATCTGCCTGCAATGCAGATGCGATACCTGAGTCATGAAGATCCCCTGGAGAAGGAAATGGCAATCCATTCCAGTATTCTTGCCTGGGAAATCCCAGGGACAGAGGAGCTTGGTGGGCTTCAGTCCATGGGGTCGCAAAGAGTCGGAGACAACTTAGCTGCTAAACAAGTGCTATTTTTTATTTTTTAAGGAAGCTCATTCTATTTCACACTGTGACTGTACCAATTTATATCCCCATCAATAGTGCACAAGGGTTCACTTTTCTCCACATCCTAGCCAAGCCTATTTATCTATTTTTGATAATAGGCAAACTAAAAGACGTAGAGATATCTCACAGTGATTTTACTTTGCATTTCCCTAATGATTAGCCATGTTGAGCATCCTTTCATGTACCTGTTGGCCATTTGTATATATATTTTGTGTATGTGTGTGTGGAAAAATGTCTATTCAGATCTGCTTATTTTCTAATTGGATTATTTGTGTTTTGTTATTGAGTTGTAGGCTTTCCTTACTTTTTTTGGATATTGATTCATTATCAGACAGAGGACATGAAAGTCTTTTTAAAGTTTCGCAGTTGCCTCATTTTGTTGTTGCTTCTGTAGTGCATCAAAGATTTACACTTCTTTTGTAGTGCAACAGATTTTTGATACTTTTTTTTCTTTTTGTTGCTTGTTGGTACTGTCAATGATTTTTTTGGGTAGGAAGCAGGGAGTCAACCACTGGACCACCAGGGAAGTTCCCAGAATGTTTTAATGATAAACTTGTCCCTGACTGAATAATCAGGTTCACTGCTGCCTTTTATAAACTGCCTACTCTGCTCCAGTAGTAGGCACGGTACATGTCTTTACACACGGTATGTGTATTTTTACAATAACCCTGCAAGGTTGTTATATGATCTCTATTCGGTGGTCTCTAAACACCAGGTATGAATTTCATTTATTTACTTTTGGCTGCACTAGGTCTTCCTTGCCACACACGGGCTTTCTCTAGTTGCGGTGATCAGGGGTTAGTCTTCACTGCGGTGCACGGGCTTCTCATCGCTGTGGCTTCTCTTATGGAGCACAGGCTCTAGGTGCATGGGCTTCAGTGGTTGCAGCTCATGGGCCCTAGAGTGCAGGCTCAGTGGTCGTGGCTCACGGGCTTTAGTTGCTCCATGGCATGTGGAATCTTCCTGGACCAGGGATCAAACCCATGTCTCCTGCATCTGCAGGCAGATTCTTATCCACAGAACCAGGTAAGTCCAAAGATATGAATTTCTTTGCCTAACACCACACAGCTACATCTCCATGGGGTCTAGATTCAAACTGCAACTGTGGCTCCAAAATCTCAGTCAAGTTGCTTTTTATTCAGCTATGAAAAGGAATGAAGTGCTGATACATGCTGCAACATCGACGAACCTCAGAAATATTGGGCTAAGCGAAAGACGGCAGACATAAATGGTCACCCAGTGTGTGATTCCATTTATGCCAAGTATCCAGAAAGGGTAAATCTACCTTTAGACGGATAGCGAGTAGGTGGTCACCTGAGGTTGTGGGGAGAGGAGAACTGGAGAAATTGTTTAATGGCTGTGGGCTTTTCTCTTGGGGTGACAAAAATGGTTTACAACTAGATGGAGATGGTGGTTACACAACACAGTAAATGTAATAAATGTCACTGAACTGAATACTTATGAATTTTTTTTTAATGTGTTTGCACCGGGTCTTAGTTGCGGCATGTGGGATCTTTGATCGTCACTGTGGCATGCGAAATCTTTAGTTGCAGCATGTGGGATCTAGTTCCCTGACCAAGGATTGAACCCGAGCCTTCTGCATTGGGAGTGCAGTCTTAGCCACTGGACCACGAGGGAAGTCCCTAAAATGGTTAATTTTATGTTACATGACTTTTACCTCAATAAAATTTTTTTAAAAACCAAACACTTCACCCTGCCATCTTTTCCTCATTAATGAGCATAATCTTACCACGAATGATTAAGTCCTTGGGGTAGTAAAGTTCCCCAGCACCTGGTCCCAATCTTTTCTCTCCCAGAGAATCCCTGCTTGCTTAAGATTTTCAGGGAGGAAATGGAAGCATGACCCAGAGAATGGGCCCTAGAGTCAGCCTGCCTGAGTTCAAGTGCAGGCACCTCCATGTTCTCATCCGTAAAATGGGGCTGCTAATGCTACCGGGCTCATGGGGTTGTTTGAAGATGGACCAGTATCGGGCATGTAGTGTCCGGGCACAGGGAGTGTTTAGAGGTGCTGTCTACTCACCAGGCTGTACTGTCAGGGCAGACCACCTGCTTCTACTGTGTGGACCAGTATCGGGCGTGCAGTGTCCGGGCACAGGGAGTGTTTAGAGGCGCTGTCTACTCACCAGGCTGTACTGTCAGGGCAGACCACCCGCTTCTACTGCCACCCGTGCTGCAAATGTTTAATGAGCGCCTGCTACATGCCAGGCACTCTTGTAGGCCTTGGGGATTCATCTCTAAGCAAGAACAATAGAATTCCTTCTTGGAGTTCACACTCCAGTTGGGGTACAAGACGATAAACAGACAACGTAAATAAAATGCACAGTACGTTGCGTGGTGCCTGCTCAGTTGTTCAGTCATTTGCGACCCCATGGGCTGCAGCCCGCCGGGCTCCTCTGTCCATGGAATTCTCCAGGCAAGAACACTAGGGTGGGTTGTCATTTCCTTCTCCAGGGGCTCTTCCCGACCCATACTAAAGAGGAAAAGATAAATAAAGGGTGTGGATAGGGAGTTTGGGGGAAACATTAGCATTTTTTAATTGGGTGGCCAGAGGTTTCCCTGAGTAATGTTGAGGGCAGGGAGGTGTCTGCATCTCTTCTCGCTGCTCTAGCGAGTTAACACGAACTTAGTGGCTGAAAAGAACACAAACGTAGTATTTTACATTCTTCAGTTGGTTCAAAATGGGTCTCATGGGGCTGAAACCAAGGTGTTGGGGGAGCTGTGTTCCTTCCAGAGGCTCCGGGGAGAATTTGTACCTTGCCTTTGTGAGCTTCTAGAAGCTGCCCACATTCCTTGGCTCACAGGCCTGCATCATTCCAGCATCCACCTCTGTCATCACGCCTTCTTCTCTTTGACATTTCCTACCTCCCTCTTTTCCTTATAAAGACCCTTGTTGGGGCTTCACTGGGGGCTCCGTCAGTGGTAGAGAATCTGCCTGTCAGTGCAGGAGACACAGCTCAATCCCCGATGCAGGAAGATCCCACATGCTGTGGGGCAACTAAGCCCATGTGCCACAACTAC
Source organism: Bos taurus (assembly GCF_002263795.3). Classification (NCBI taxonomy): domain Eukaryota; kingdom Metazoa; phylum Chordata; class Mammalia; order Artiodactyla; family Bovidae; genus Bos; species Bos taurus. The sequence goes on along the minus strand of NC_037340.1, from coordinate 66,273,778 downwards.
TGAGCCTGTGCTCTAGAGCCCAAGAGCCACAACTGCTGAAGCCCACGCACGCAGAGCCTGTGCTCAAGAGAAGCCACCGTAGTGAGAGGCCTGAGCACTACGGTGAAGTGCAGACCGCACTCGCTGCAGCTAAAGAAAAGCCTGAGCAGCAGTGAAGACCCAGCATAGCCAAAAATAAATAAAATTCTACATATATGTATATGTATACATGTATACATATATACACACATATATGTATGTACTTATATATATATATACACTTATGTGTATATATATACACATATATATGTATGTATGTACTTATATATATACACACATATATATAAAGACCCTTGGGCCCACCTGGATAATCCAAAATACTCTCCCCATTTCAAAATGCTTAATCACATCTGCACAGTCCCTTTTGCCATGTAAGGTGACATAGTCACAGGTCCTAGGGATTAGGATGGGGACATCTTCTGTCCACCACATGAGGCATAGTATCTAGAGGACAGCAAGTGCAAAGGCCCTGAGGCAGGGCTTGCCAGGCATGTCTGAGGAAGATGGAGACCAGTGAAGATGGAGGGGAGTGGGCAAGAGAGGAGTGGTCTCTCTTGAGGTCAGAGGGGGGAAGAAGCTTCAATGGCTCTTGCAGATCCTTCTGGGTCCCAGTGAGGACTATGACCTTTATCCAAATAAGCTGGGAGCAGGTGAGGGACATAACCTTATGGGTTTTAATGGGATGCTTCTGGCTGCTGTGTCGAGAACAGACTCTCCATTGCAGAGTCTGTGGGATATTGCAGGTGGCTGCAATATCCATGAGATGATGCCAGCTGGACCATGGCAATAGAGGGAAGCAGTGAGATGGGTCTAAATCTGGATTTTGAAGGTCAAGTTGCAAGGAACCACTTAGGAATCAAAAGTGAGGTGTCACGGAAAAGAGGGGAGTCAAGGATCAACAACTGAAAGGACTGAGATGCTCTCCAAGATGGGAAGACCACAAAGTCAGGCCTGGGGCTGCTGGTGTCAGGACTTTGAGATGCCTGTTGGGTATCCAGAGGGAGATACTGAGTAGAAAGTCGATTTATGAGTCTGGAGTTTGGGTGAGGGATCTGGAGGGATGTTGGTGAGATATCGGCATGTTGGTATTTAAAGCCATGAGCCTGGATGAGCTCTCCCAGGAAGTACAGGCAGAGCGATCAAGGACTGATCAAGGACTGGGTCCCTTTGCTGAGGAGGAACCAGTGACTTAGGAAGAAAACCAGGCCAGGGCGGGGTCCTGGAAGCCTCGAGAGTGCCAAATCCTGCCAACACTATCCAAAGTGAGTGCAGAGCAAGGATGGCGGAGCAGAGGACTGTTCTCTGGCCAACAGCCTCTACGGGAGACAGTGTATGGGAGCTGGACTACAAGGCAGCCCTGCCATTCCAGAGCTGTCTTCCTCCAGGCAGCTGGACAGATCTGCTCGAGAGGTCTGACCCCTGCTCTCCCAGCATCATTTCCCTCTGGTCTCAGCTCCAGTTGGGCTTTTAAGACTCAGTTCAGTTACTCCCCTCTGCCACGTGGCTGTGCTGCCCCCCAAGGCTGAGCTGGGGGCCCCTACCCAGCTCCCACAGCTCCCCACTGGGCAGCTCTCCACACCAAGCCTGTGTACACGTCTCAGTCTCCCACTGGGCTTCTCAGAAGCTTCCTGTTTGGGCATCCCCCGGCCTAGCGTGGTGTGAGGTGTCAGACCCTCAGTAAACATCTGAGAACACACTCAGCAGAAGCCCCTTCCCCTGGGATATGGCTGTGTCCAGTGCTTTGTCATGCAGACGCTTCCGTCCCCTGAAACTTGGGGTGCTGGGATCCTTCCGGGCCCTTGCAGCAGACTGGCCATCACAGCACCCACCTGCTAACACTCATTGAAGAGCTGTTAAATATCAGGAAAGAGGCCAAGGACTGGGTCCAAGTTCAAGTCCTGGCACTCACGAGTCATCAGGACTTCAGTCTCCCATCTTTGAAAGGGAGAGGACGCACGCTCATCCCTTAAGCTCCTCCTCCTCAGCTGTGACCTCTGGGAGTGTGTTTGGCAAACTAAACCAGCCGGGCATTCGGAGGTACCACAGTCAAGGCTTCTCCCTGGCGATTCGGGCATGTGACTAGAACTGTGTGACCCACCCCAGGCCACGTGAGGCCTCCGAGTGGGTTCTCCTCAAGCCACTCTGAGGATAAGTGGCGTCCTCACAGGCAGCCGGATCCGGGGACGGAGTGGGACCTGGCCCACGAAACTCTAACACACACGTGGATGTTCATAGCGTTTCCACTGACAGTGACTAAGGGCTACATGAAGCAGTTGGCTGGACCCGTCCTGAAACTCATCCCAGATCTGCTCTGACCAGACCCCACTCAGGTCACCTTCTTTTCCAGGGGTGTGCCCTGCCTCACCCTCCAGGGCAGGGACCAGGCTCCGCCTCAGCACAGACAACACACAAGAGGCTCAGCGTGCGGGGCCATTCATTGACCTTTACTTCCCCAAATGACTGTGGTCAGGGGTTGAAGGAAATGGAGGGAGAGGAGGGGATACAGACAGAAGCAAAAAGCTACACCCTCAATGTGCTGTGATGGGCTGGACAGAGGTTTGTCTGTGACTGACAAGTCCCTGCCCCTATCCCCTATTTGAGATGCTCAGGAAGTCGGGACTCAAGAATACACACTCATTCAAGCCAAATCCCTTCCATCGGCTGGAGGAGGACCAGGCCTCTTAAGGCCTGGTTGCTGCACCAGTGGGACCACTGTGCTAATGGCCTTGGCGCCTTGACTTAAACAAACAGGGGAGGCCTGGCCTGGCTCCCTCTGCACAAGCAGAGACGAAGGTGACTGATAAGCAAGAGATCTGATCTGCGGGGTATAGATAATGGCAGAGGGTGGTGGTTGCGGCAGTAGATAAGGACTCTAAAGCGTAGTGTAAAACTACAAGGGGGTGACTAAAAGTAGGACACGGGGATTAAGTCAGAAAATGGAACTCTGTGAGGTGACCCAACTTTTCAAGAAGCTTCCAGGACAGTCTCTGTTCACAGGGTATTTCAGCCCCCTTGGCCCGAACCCCTCAGGAAGGCAGAAGGAAGAAGTGGTGGTCTGCACTCCGGGGCCCGGGCACTGTCAGGATTGTCCAGATCTCTGTGGTCACAGGGCATCCCAGCCACTTGAGACCGTGTGCCACAGGAGGGCTGCCCTCAGGGCCCTCGTGCCAGGCTGCGAAGGCCGCCCCTTCTACCGCTTCTTCTTCGCCTCCTTCTTGGGTCTCTTGTTTGCAGAAGGAGCAGTGGCCTTGGGTTTCCTCGTCACCTCTGCACTTCGGGGCTCGGATGGTTCTGCCTCCTGTGTGATGACAGAGAGGAGAGTCCCGCTTAGACAAATCAAGCCTGACACCAGCGAAATGAGATCACGTCTGAAAGGACTCTGCAAACAGAAGCAGAGAAACCAGGGATGAAACCATCACCACGGGGACCTGGGAGCCGTGTGTTCCTGGACTGTCCCCGGGGAGCAGGTGAAGGATAAGGGAGGAGGCCTGAGGGGAGGGGCGGCCTTTGGAGTCTCACAGGCCTGGGGGGCACCGAGGCTCCCCCAGTTCCAGCCAAGTGACCTTGTGGGCAACTCCCTTCCCCTTTCTGCATCTCGGCTCACCCACCTATGGGATGGAAACAGTGATGTGCACCTTGCAGGGCTGATATGAGGCCAAAATGCTCGGGGAGAACCCGGGAAACGCACCCAGGGGCCGGTGGGACGCAGTGAGCAGGGCCTGGGCAGAGTACGGCTGGGGAGGCGGCGGTGGGCAGGCTTTCTGCCGCTTGCTCTCCTTCTGGCCCTGCTATCCTCTACTCCCATTCAAGCCACAGAGGCGGGGAAGGGAAGGGTGGAGAGCGCAGCCGCTACACAAGGTTCTGTGGCGCCTGGCAGGGGTGCCCTGTGGGAAAGGGCAGAGGGCAGCCTCGGGGCACAACTCAAGACTCTCCCTGTGTCCGGGGCAGCTCTGGTTTTTATCTGTCATGTACACTGTGATTTGTTCACTGTACGATCTGGTTTAAACAAAGGTTCTGCTGCTGAAAAAAAGTTTAAAACCACAAAGCCAGCCCCGGCCTTCAAGGGGCTGATAAAGAAAGTGGACTGTGGGGAGGGGAACTGGCCTGCCCCAGCCTCACAGGCTCATGTCAGAGGAGACTCTGGAGTGGGCCCTGTCCTGTTGGGAGTCTCCTCCTCCCTGTGATAAACTCAGCCAGGAAGGATGCTAGAGTTCCCATATAGCACAGAGAACACGAGCCACGGTCCGCAGGCCTGGTCGGGCCCACAGGCAGACCTCACTTGGCCTGCAGTGTTTATTTTTAGGAATTCGAGCCAGTTGGGAGATTTCCCATTCAACGTGGAGTCCTTGCTTTTCTTGAAAACTTTAAACATCCGGTGACACTAGCCTCATGGAAGAAATGGGCTGCGCACTGGCCGTCCCTTTATTCAGTGGCCCCGCCCCCTGCCCTGGCTCCCGCCACTCCACTGGCCCCAGCACTGTGGTAAAGAAACATTTTCAGTACTTGTGTTCTTTTGTTAAAAATGGGAGAAAAGCAGACTCAGAAGACAACGAGGGAGCACGGTGTTTCTAGAAAAGCATTTCTTCGTGTCTCACTGGCCAGCTCCCAGCTCGCTTCACTCTCAGTCCTTCTCTGCTCACTGTCGGCTTCTGGCCCCAGCCTCGAGCTTCCCTCAGACAGAAGAGGCTGGACTGTGGTTGTAGACGGGCGGTCCCACCTAAGGCCCAGTCCAAAGGTACACCGGCTGCCTCTTATCAGCCTTCACTAGCTCTCCACCCTCCTCGCCTGCCAGCAAGGAAACCAGGCGTAAAGGCCCAGCCCAGTTCCAAGCACCCATGGGTGATCCTCCCTAGATAACCAGGGGGCCAGCCCCTGGCTGGCCAGATCTCTGATTGAGCTCAACCAGTCCCCTTGCAGTGATGCTGTTTATGAAAGAGAAGGAGGGAGGGTGGAAGGGAAGAAGGAAGGAAGAAGAAAAAAGGGAAAAAAAGCTACCCTATTAAAAAAACAAAGAGAATAAAACCTCAGAGGAGACACTGTGTCAAGCGCACAGGCTGACAGCTGCAGAGCCAGCAGGAGGGCGATGGTTTAAGGCCGACCTCACAAGCACAACGCCTCTGGAGACTTTGGGAACTGGAAACAGTCCCCAGTCCAGTACCTGTGTGGCCAGTGGAAACCCATCAGTCCCTGCGTGCCCCGAGCAAACAAGATCTGATTAAACAGAAGGGTTTCTGCACAAGGGACTTGCCAGGCCTGCCAGGATCTCCAGGGATGGAGCCCCACTCTCAGCTCAAACCTGGGGTCTCCTCTGATTTTAGTGGGGCCGGTTCATAACCCAGAGACGAGAACACCCAGCTGCCATCCCTCCTTTACTCCACAGACCTCTCTGGCACCTCATCCTGTCTGTCACCGCCCAGATCTCTCTCCTGGCCCAGCGTGGAACGGGCACCTCCCAGGCACCTCCAGCTCAAGTGTCGCAGACAGAGCATGGCCCCTCTGCAGCCGGCCTGGCCTTCCTCCTCCACCACACCCCCTCCAGTAGGCAGAACAACCCGAGTCCCAGCGACTCCGCCGCCCCTTTGCTCCCCTCTGTCCAACAGTCACCAAATCCTGCTGACTTCACCTCCTCCACCTTGACTTGGCCACTGTCTTGAGCATCAAAGGCCCTAATTCTTTATGCCATGACTCGTGTACCTGCCAAAAGAATTTTTCTAAAATGCAGATCCTTTCCACGTTAAACCTTCCAGTGGCTTCCATCACCCACAGTCTTTTATGTCCTGGGATGGCAGCTAAGGAGGCCACCTCTCCAGCCTCTCCTCCATCCCCCACACCAGGCCAGACCCCAGTGCTTCCACTGCTCAGCCCTAAGTAAGAGGAGCACCCTTCTCTCCTTGGCCGCCCAGCAAAGCCCTCCCCACGGTCTGGCCCCCCAGGAACACACCGCTACTCCCTTCCAGCCTTCTTCCTCCACTCTTCTTCCAGCAGGTGCATGCCCTCCACCCTGACGCCCAGGAACCTCAACAACGCACGTGCTCATGATGGTCTCCCCTCCTAGCCTGTGAGCCCCTTAGACGGCTTCAACTGTTTCTGAAAGAATGAATGAAATCAAAGAACACACAAGATCTCCCATAACCATGGGAACTTCTCCCTTGCTTTATCATCATGAAAATACAGCACTTAAGACTAGATCTGGGGCTTCCCTGAGTGGCTCAGTCAGCAAGAATCTGCCTGCCAATGCAGGGGACGTGGGTTCGATCCCTCCTTCGGGAAGATCCCACATGCGGTGGAGGAACGAAGCCTGTGTACCCACAACCACTGAAGCCCACGCGCCCTAGAGCCTGTGCTCGCAACAAGAGAAGCCCAAAACGAAGAGCAGGCCCTGCTCGCCACAACTAAAGAAAGCTCGGGCACAGTAGTGAAGCCAAAAAATCAGATCAGATCAGTCGCTCAGCTGTGTCCGACTCTTTGCAGCCCCATGAATCGCAGCACACCAGGCTTCCCTGTCCATCACCAACTCCCGGAGTTCACTCAGACTCACGTCCATCGAGTCAGTGATGCCATCCAGCCATCTCATCCTCTGTCGTCCCCTTCTCCTCCTGCCCCCAATCCCTCCCAGCATCAGAGTCTTTTCCAATGAGTCAACTCTTCGCATGAGGTGGCCAAAGTACTGGAGTTTCAGCTTTAGCATCATTCCTTCCAAAGAAATCCCAGGGCTGATCTCCTTCAGAATGGACTGGTTGGATCTCCTTGCAGTCCAAGGGACTCTCAGGAGTCTTCTCCAACACCACAGTTCAAAAGCATCAATTCTTCGGCGCTCAGCCATCTTCACAGTCCAACTCTCACATCCATACATGACCACAGGAAAAACCATAGCCTTGACTAGACGAACCTTTGTTGGCAAAGTAATGTCTCTGCTCTTGAATATGCTATCTAGGTTGGTCATAACTTTCCTTCCAAGGAGTAAGCGTCTTAATTTCATGGCTGCAGTCACCATCTGCAGTGATTTTGGAGCCCAGAAAAATAAAGTCTGACACTGTTTCCCCATCTATCTCCCATGAAGTGATGGGACTGAATGCCATGATCTTCATTTTCTGAATGTTGAGCTTTAAGCCCACTTTTTCACTCTCCACTTTCACTTTCATCAAGAGGCTTTTTAGTTCCTCTTCACTTTCTGCCATAAGGGTGGTGTCATCTGCATATCTGAGGTTATTTATATTTCTACCGGGAATCTTGATTCCAGCTTGTGTTTCTTCCAGTCCAGCGTTTCTCATGATGTACTCTGCATATAAGTTAAATAAACAGGGTGACAATATACAGCCTTGATGTACTCCTTTTCCTATTTGGAACCAGTCTGTTGTTCCATGTCCAGTTCTAACTGTTGCTTCCTGACCTGCATACAAATTTCTCAAGAGGCAGATCAGGTGGTCTGGTATTCCCATCTCTTTCAGAATTTTCCACAGTTTATTGTGATCCACACAGTCAAAGGCTTTGGCATAGTCAATAAAGCAGAAATAGATGTTTTTCTGGAACTCTCCTGCTTTTTCCATGATCCAGCGGATGTTGGCAATTTGATCTTTGGTTGCTCTGCCTTTTCTAAAACCAGCTTGAACATCAGGAAGTTCACAGTTCACGTACTGCTGAAGCCTGGCTTGGAGAATTTTGAGCATTACTTTACTAGCGTGTGAGATGAGTGCAATTGTGCAGTAGTTTGAGCATTCTTTGGCATTGCCTTTCTTTGGGATTGGAATGAAAACTGCCCTTTTCCAGTCCTGTGGCCACTGCTGAGTTTTCCAAATTTGCTGACATATTGAGTGTAGCACTTTCACAGCATCATCTTTCAGGATTTGAAAGAGCTCAACTGGAATTCCATCACCTCCACTAGCTTTGTTCGTAGTGATGCTTTCTAAGGCCCACTTGACTTTACACTCCAGGATGTCTGGCTCTAGGTCAGTGATCACACCATCGTGATTATCTGGGTTGTGAAGCTCTTTTTTGTACAGTTCTTCTGTGTATTCTTGCCATCTCTTCTTAATATCTTCTGCTTCTGTTGGGTCCATACCATTTCTGTCCTTTATCGAGCCCATCTTTGCATGAAATGTTCCTTTGGTATCTCTGATTTTCTTGAAGAGATCTCTAGTCTTTCCCTTCTGTTGTTTTCCTCTATTTCTTTGCATTGATCGCTGAAGAAGGCTTTCTTATCTCTTCTTGCTGTTCTTTGGAACTCTGCATTCAGATGTTTATCTTTCCTTTTCTCCTTTGCTTTTCGCTTCTCTTCTTTTCACAGCTATTTGTAAGGCCTCCCCAGACAGCCATTTTGCTTTTTTGCATTTCTTTTCCATGGGGACGGTCTTGATCCCTGTCTCCTATACAATGTCACGAACCTCATTCCATAGTTCATCAGGCACTCTATCTATCAGATCTAGGCCCTTAAATCTATTTCTCACTTCCACTGTATAATCATGAGGGATTTGATTTAGGTCATACCTGAATGGTCTAGTGGTTTTCCCTACTTTCTTCAATTTAAGTCGAATTTGGCAATAAGGAGTTCATGGTCTGAGCCACAGTCAGCTCCTGGTCTTATTTTTGCTGACTGTATAGAGCTTCTCCATATTTGGCTGCAAAGAATATAATCAATCTGATTTTGGTGTTGACCATCTGGTGATGTCCATGTGTAGAGTCTTCTCTTGTGTTGTTGGAAGAGGGTGTTTGCTATGACCAGTGCATTTTCTTGGCAAAACTCTATTAGTCTTTGCCCTGCTTCATTCTGTATTCCAAGGCCAAATTTGCCTGTTACTTCAGGTGTTTCTTGACTTCCTACTTTTGCATTCCAGTCCCCTATAATGAAAAGGACATCTTTCTTGGGTGTTAGTTCTAAAAGATCTTGTAGGTCTTCATAGAACTGTTCAACTTCAGCTTCTTCAGCGTTACTGGTTGGGGCATAGACTTGGATTACTCTGATATTGAATGGTTTGCCTTGGAAACAAACAGAGATCATTCTGTCGTTTTTGAGATTGCATCCAAGTACTGCATTTCGGACTCTTCTGTTGACCATGATGGCTACTCCATTTCTTCTGAGGGATTCCTGCCCGCAGTAGTAGATATAATGGTCATCTGAGTTAAATTCACCCATTCCAGTCCATTTCTGTTTGCTGATTCCTAGAATGTCGACATTCACTCTTTTCATCTCTTGTTTGACCACTTTCAATTTGCCTTGATTCATGGACCAAAAAATAGTGTAAATAAATTAATTTAAAAAGACTAGGCCTCACTTTTTGCATAGGGACAGAGGACACAGCAGATTTTAAACCCAATATACGCACCCTAAGTCAACATCTAGACATAGCCATAAATAAGAACAGTAACAGTAAGAGCCACAATAGCTGCTAATATTTACAACATGCCAGGCTCCATGTTCTGTGGTCTGGACATGTCTTATTTTTCCCTCACAAAATGCCATAACATGCCCCATTTTAAAGAAGAGACATTCAGAGAGGTTATGTGACCTGCCTCCGCTGGTAAGCAGCAAGGCCAGGATGAACCTAAGCCGAATGGTATATTGCCTCTTTCAGGTTTCCTAGTGGCCTCGGGCTGATGGACATCAAGAATCGGAGTGAACTGTGAATCTACTTTCTGTTTAGCCGAATCTGGAAGCACGGGGGATGGTGGACTGACAAAAACAGCTTGTTCAGGACCCTGCCGATGGGTGGCTCAGGACCCCCTGCTTGCGGCAGGAGTCAGGAAAGCGGTTTTGTGCTCCTCGAGTCAGGCTTTGCTCCTACAGTTGAGAGCAGCTCTCCACGGGCACGTGGACACAGTCCTTGAGTCATCCGAGCGCCTTGTCTGTCTCCTCTTCACCCCAGGCCTCCTCCTCTCTTCTCCAGCTCAGGTTCTAGCACTGTCACGCACCCAACTCCCCAAGCTACAAACCACTGAGCCATTTCTGAGTTCTCACCATTCCCTGCATGCCCCCACATCCAATCTGTCACCATAGCCAGTCCATTCGGCTTTCCACAGAGCTCTCAGCTCTGCCCAGTCCCCTCTAGACACACTACTGAGCTGGCTCAGACGACCCCTGCACCGCCCACCCCAACGCCCCAGTCTCCTGCCTGCCCACCTCAAGGTTTTCCTCACCATCCGCCACACTGCTTTCAGTCTATTCTCCTAAAACAACCATCCTGACCAGACTGTTTTCTGTTTTAAACATGTTGCTGGTTCCCTCTTCGTATAAGGCAGATTCCAAGAACCCCTGAGTGGCCTCCAGAGCTATTCCAACTGCAGCTTTGGCCCTGTCCCCGGGCACGCCCCCTCATGCAGCCCACTTTGCCACTTCTGGGCGACTGGCCAGCCAGTAACTCCCAGATGCGCTGTGTCTTTCCCACTCTGCACAGGTGCTCAGCACCCACAGCCCATCCGTCTGCGCCCAGCGCATGCAGGTTCTGGGTCAGGCAGCGCAGGGGAACCAAGAGGAGGAGCACTTCGCGATGTGTGCTGTATGACTGCCTCACAAACAGCAGCCGCTGCGCCTCCCCTCACCTTGGTGAGCCCATCCCTGGGAGCCCCATTTTACAGGCCTCACCAAGAGGCTCACCAAGACTTAGCGACTCAGACAGTGGGGAAGAGCCCCTTCCCCGAAAGGGGGAGGGAAACAAAGGCAGCTGTTACACACGTGATTCGGCTGCTGGGGTCCTAGCCACACAGAGCAAGTTCCAAATTCTTAGCTGGCAAGAATGACTCTGAATAAATGGCTGACTTTTCATTTCTCTTCAAATGCGCATTGCTGGTACAAGCTAGGCAGACGGCAGACTCCGAACACGACAGCCCCACCTTTCAGTCGCGCCTCCTCTGCAGCAAGTTCCCCCCGCAATCTCACGTTAGGGAGTGAAAGAACCCCTCCACCCAGGGAGTTCCTGAGTCTGCGGAGGCGTCCTCCGTGATACAGGGCTCATCAATAATGAAGCAGCTCCACAGCCACTTATGAGGCCAGGAAATTGCTGCTATTCATCAGCTTCAAATAATCGAATCTGTGCCACAGTGCATCCAATCTCTTCCAGCAGGGAGAGCACACAGAATTTTTATAATTTCCATTATACAGTTCAGGGTGGACTGAGTCCAATAAATCAGGACAAAATGTCATTCTACACAGACTGAAGCTCTTCTCTCCTCTGAAATGATCCTGGCAAAGGAGACCCTGTGCTGTGCGCAGGCAGCCCCATGGGTCTTATCTCACCCAATCCTCAAGGACGGTGTGGGACAGACATATATACACGATCACGTATAAAATCGATAACTAATGAGAACCTACTGTATAGCTCAGGGAACTCTTCTCAACGCTCTTGCTGTGCTTAGTGCTCAGTGATGTCTGATTCTTTGCGACCCCATCGACTGCAGCCCGCTAGGCTCCTCTGTCCATGGGATTCTCCAGGCAAGAATACTGGAGTGGGTTGCCATGCCCTCCTCTAGATCTTCCCCACCCAAGGATTGAACCCAAGTCTCCTGCATTGCAGGAGGATTCTTTACTGTCTGAGCCACCAGGGAATCCCACTCAATGCTCTATGGTGACCTAAACAGGAAGGAAATCCAAAAAAGAGGGGATATATGAATATGTATGGCTGACTGGCTTTCTGTATAGCGGAACACAACACTGTAAAGCACCTATACTCTAATTTTTTTTTTAATTATATTAAAAAAAAGAGGACCACATGGGTCGGGCGTGAATGCCCTCCTTTTCTAGCTCAGGACACGGGCTCGGAGAGGGTAAGGCGCCCGGGGCTGAATTCCAGTCTGCCCTGCTGTGCACTCTTGCCTGAGGCCCTGGGCAGGGTGGCGGCTGGGACACCTTGCGGGCTGGGACTAGAACTGGCCTTGAGCGGAGGACAGGACCAGCTGAAATCAAGCGGGGGAAGCTGTTCATGTGAGTTCCACAGGCGAACAGAGACAGAGTCCAGGACGCGCTTGGCAGGCAAGGAGAGCTATGATTAGAGAGAACGGCCCATGCAGCTTACCCCAGACACGATTCAGCACCCCGCAGGCCCCGCCCACCAGCTGGTCTGTGGCTTCATGCATGTCCGTGAGCATCTCAAGACCGTGTTTAGACCTTTGCCCTACCCACTGTGTGGCAATCTCTTGAGAACGGCTCATTAAGTAAAAAACATCCTGCTGCCCAATTCAACTGCAAACCCCTCCCAAGCTTAAAAAAAACAGGGCAGAACTGAAGAGGTGGTTCTGTGAGACTACCTCCTGAGGTGTGGAGAACAGGTATACACCTTGCCCAAGTTAATCATTTACTGCGGCAGCCTTCACTGGCCATGGGGGGCTGAGTTTAAAATCAAGACCTGGGACTTCTCTGGCAGTCCAGTGGTTAAGACTTTGAGCTTCCGATGGTGGGGGCATGGGTTCAATCCCTGGCTGAGTAACTAAGATCCAGTTTGCTACACAGCATGGCCAAGATAACAAAATCAAATCAAATCAAGACCTCCATGCTGGATATCCCAACAGGAACTTCCAGGCCACGGCCCCACTACCAAAGGAAGGCTCCATCCATCTCGGGGCTTCCTGGTTGACAGTGAAGTCTACGTGGGCATCGCATGGAATGCCACTCCTGCCATCAATTCTGGTGAGCTCTCCTCCGCTGGATCACAGTGCTGGGCACCAGTTGTCTTTGTCTGCCCTCCCCCACCCCTGCCCATCAAGGCCATGCTCTTTCCTTGTCCCATGTGATTCTGGGGGGCTCTCAGTCACTGTGACCACAGCCACGGCCCGTTAAATGTGGCCTGGCCAGAAATGGTACCCAATGCCCCTTCCCACCTATGAGCCAAAGTACAGACATGTGGCGAGGCCAGGGCCAAGCAGAGGCCTTCCACGAGATCGGGAAAGCGAGCAAAGGCAGAGAAATGGCTTTCTTTGCTTATAGAACATGGGCAATAAGGACACAGACTGGGGCTGCTGCAGCCATTCTGCTGACGTGTGGCAAGGCCCTAAGAATGAAGCCAGCACTGGCGGGAAGGCAGGAGATGGAGAGACAAAGGGAGCCCTGATGACCTTTCAGCTTCTGGATCCAGTCTTGACATTCCCAGTTCTAAAAGCCCATACAGTCTCTTTCTAACCTCCTCAAAATTTTTTTTACTTATTTATTTGGCCCTACCGGGTCTTAATGATGGCATGGGGACCTTTGTGGCCACGTGTGGGATTTTCCATAGGTGCGGCATTTGGGATCTTCCCAAGCTCCCTGCATTGGGAGCATGGAGTCTGAGCCACTGGACCACCTAAAGAGTCCCCTATAGCCTCTAAGGAAACTGCTGGAGTTGAGTTTCTGAGTTTTCAACTGAAAGAGTCCCCATTAACAGAAGAGACTGAGGCAAGCCCGCAAAGACGGCAGGGTGGCAGTGAAAGCACCTGCCGAAAGGCCGGCAGCTGGCTAGGCACACGTGACATAAGCATATGAAGACCTGAGAACAGTCGGTATTTACACCACTAGGAGAGTTTGTGACTAGCAGATGAACCATTACTACCTACAACATGAGTCACTGAACAAAAAAAGTCAATACCTGCTTACCCAGGATGGACAGGATCAACATTCTGGGCAGAAGCGGATCCAAAAGAGGCTTGGGGAGGATGCTCAGGTAGGCTGTGGGGAACACGGAGAGGACTCCCGACCTTCGCTTCCTCATTACCTACTCCTTCATTCCTGGAATGTGGGTCCCACCTCGTTCAAACTACTGCTCTCCACTTGGAGAAAAGCTATAGGCTATCTTCCCAGAAAATGTGTCTAAGCATGGAAGCATCACGTTTTTGCACAGAACTGCAGGAAACGCACAGGCTTCTGCAGTCTTTATCTAGGGGCGCTCTAGGGGTCCAGAACTCTGCTAAGAATTTAGTTCTACTGAAACCCAGCTCTGAAGGAGGCAGTCTGAGTATGTCCTCTTCAGGTGGAGCAGCCTTCCCTCCATCACTCAGCCCAGTCTCGGTGTCCTCCTCGAGCCACATGGGGGTCTGCAGTGAGACCAGAGTCTTCTAGTCCTCTGCCCATTAGTCTGTCCGTCTCCAAGAGAGTGAAGGAACGGAGACCCCAGTTTTGTCTGCATGGCACTCCTGCTCCCTTGGGAACTGACTTCCCACTCCCCCACAGAGGTCACACCACAGGATGCTCCCCTCTCTCACACTGGCCACAGCAGTCCCAAGCTGGGTCCCAGGTACAGCTCCTTCTCTGGGGATTCTGGAACTGGGACCAAGCAGGAAGGCAGGCTCCAGAGGCTGCAGGTGAAAGATGCAAACTTGAGAATCTGTTAGTGGCCATGTTGTATCTCATCACAGGGACAGCGAGCAGAGGAAGGAAGGCAAGAGAAGTGAGAGACAGGAGACGCACAGGAGGGGAGGCAGAGGGGATGTGAGTGATGGGGTCCCACCCCTTCCAGAGGCCCAGTTGCATCCCTGCTCAGGGAGACCACCCATATCTTTTCAGTATCTCCACACTGCATAAGAACTGCCTCAAGCAAGCCAGGCATGCCTCAAGTCCAGGCCTTCCCTGAATCTTCATTTCCCTTGAAAGGCTTAGCAACTCATTCTTAGGGTTTCGAGAAGTAATACTATGTTGGTTAAAAGAATCCCCAGGTCTCCATCCCCAACTTCTTGCCAGCTCTTCCCTTCCCACTTGGGTGTCATCTGTTATTACAAACTTGACACATAGAGCGGAACACCTCCTGTGTGCCCCAAATCGGTTTGTGCTTCAGGGAGACAGTCTAAGGACCAGTGGCTGCATGACAGGATCACCTGGGCACTTGAAGAAATTTCTGATCCAAGGCTTCAGAGAACAACTGAACCAGAATCTCCACGGGTGCAGCCGAGGCCTCTGAAAATTCCCCAGGTGGAAACAGCCAGATAAAGAATCACAGACCAGACCAAGGAAAGGCAATTCACGATAACGCTCGCCAGTCCCTTGCTCACGGCAGACATCAACAAATAATTTCCTTACTCTGAAGCCTAAAAGCAGCCCCAGAATCCTTTCCACCATGGCCGCCATACAAACATCAGACTGAGCATGAGAGATGAAACACCGCTGCATCCTGGAGCTGACCGAAATGGTACAGGATCTACCTTCTTAGATTTTAGAACCTGGCCTACGAGGAAATGCTTGGATTAAATGTGGCCCAGGCCCCAATCAGGCTCAACCAAATGTTTGTTTTCTCGGGTCTTGGTTTAATGAGGTGTCAATGAGAAAACGTTATCATCTGGCTTAGGATTCTAGGGGCTTTGGTTTTAATTTTACAAATTAGTTCTCGTTCCCACTATAGAAAAGAAAGGGGGGTGGGGTGGGAAGCATTTCTCTGTGTTCCTTTTTTCCTTCCCTGATTACCCCCAAAAGAGCTTTCAAATAATCTGCTAAGTATTGAAATACTGAAGTCATAAACTAGTTGCAGAAAATCGGCTTACTGGAACAACAGGAAAGACATTCTTTTGCCTTTCAAAGCCTTTCCCATCATCTAGAGCCAAAAATATTATCTTCTGACCCGAAAAGCCACTAATAAACCTTGCTTCTATAGGCTAAGCAAGAGGCATGATTTTCCCCTAAGCAATGTGGCTGAGAGAACAAGACTGTTCTCTGGGCCCCCCAGCCCATATCCATCCTCTCCCACCTCCTTGTCACCTTCAGCTTCCAGGTACTTTGCTCCTGCTCTCAAGCTGCCTAGAGTCCCCACAGCTGTCCCCATTCCCACAGGCTCCTTTCCTCCACAAGAGCACCCCAGCCCCAAGTTAAAACCCCTTTCTTTTTCCCTTCCTATCCAAATTCTAGTCACAGCTAGCGGCTGAGCACAATCTCTAACCACAGTCTTAGCACTCATTCTCTCTTCGTAGAGCTGTTTATACACACAGAATTGGGTGTTTCTTTTCCATTTACTTAAGAGTTTGGGAAAAGCCTGCCTTATGGGGGCATGCAGAGGAAAGCCAGCAATGGAATCCCTGCATAACTGAGGACCATTTTCAGGCATGACGCATTAATAAAAAGTCAAATTAATGGTACTATATTTTTTGCTACTGATCCACTGAAAAACCAAAAAACAAATAGAAACAAAAAACGTAACACAGGAACCTTCAGTTACAAAGATAATTCATTTGTGTTCCTTATTCCCCTAAACTTGAAGATAAAAGAAAATGAGATGTTTTGTGCCACATTTGTATTTTAAAACATGAGGCTATTACAGAGTAAAGTCAGTCAGAAAGAGAAAAACAAATACCATATATTAAGGCATATATACAAAATCTAGAAAAATGGCACTGATGAACCTATCTGCAGGACAGGAACGGAGACGCCGACATAGAGAATGGACTTGAGTACGTGGGGAGGAGACGGAGGGCAGGAGATGGCAGGACGGACTGAGAGAGTGGCAGGGACATACGTACACTCCCATGAGTGAAACAGAGCTGGTGGGGAGCGGCTGCAGCACAGGGAGCTCAGCCCCGTGCTTTGTGATGATCTAGAGGGGCAAGATGGGGGGGAGGGAGGCTCAACAGGGAGCAGACAGTGTACATATGGCTGATGCACAATACTGTACAGCAGAAACCAACACAACACTGTAAAGCAATTATATTCTAATTTTTTTAAAAAGATGAGGTTGTTGATACCAAAATCAAAGATGTCACAAATAAAGAAAATTAAAGGGTGATATCACTGATGAACACAGTGACGCAAAAATCCTCAACACAGTATCAGCATACCAAATCCAACAGTATGTTAAAAGGTTCACACACCATGACTAAGAGAGATTATCCCAGAGAGGCAAGGGTCAATCAACATGATATACCATATTAACTGAAGAATAAAAACCATATGAACAGAGACCCAACAGATGCAGAAAAAGCTTTTGACAAAATCCAACATCCATTCATGATAAAAACTTTCCAGAAAGTAGGCACAGAGGACATACTTCAACATAATAAAGGCCAGATATGACAAACACACAGCTAATGTCACACTCAATGGTGAAAAGCTGAAAGCATTTCCTCTAAGATCAAGAAAAAGGATGCCTACTCTCACCACTTTAATCCAACACAACACTGGAAGTCCTAGCCACAGCAATCAGATAAGAAAAAGAAATAAAAGAAATCCAAATTAGAAAAGAAGTAAAATTTCCCTGTCTGCAGATGATACTATCTGTCTACCATACATACAAAATCCTAAATAGGCCACCAGAGAACTGCAAGAGCTCATTAGTGATACAGAAATCTGTTGTATTTCTATACATCAACAATGAACTATCAGAAAGAGCAATTAAGGAAACAATCTCATTTACCATCATGTCAAAAAGAATACAGTACCTAAGAATAAACCTATTAATACCTAAGGAGGTAAAAGACCTGTACTTGGAAAACTATAAGACACTGACAAAAGAGATGGAGGATGACACAAACTGATGGGAAGAAATCCCATGCTCTTGGATTGGAAGAATCAATATTGTTAAAATGACCATACTACCCAAGGCAATCTACAGAATCAATGAAATCCTGTCAAAATACCAAGGGCATTTTTCACAGAACTAGAGCAAATAATTTTAAAACTTGTATGGCAACACATAAGACCCCAAATAGCCAAAACAACCTTGAGAAAGAAGAACAGAGCTGGAGGAATTATGCACTCTGACTTCAGACTATATAAAGCTATAGTAATCAAATCAGTATTGTAATGGCACATAGATCAATGGAACAGAACGGAGCTCAGAAATAAACCCATGCTCTTATGGTCAATTAATTTACAACGAAAGAGACAAGAATATATAGGTGAAAAGACAATGTCTTCAATAAATGGTGCTAGAAAACTGAAAGTGAAACAAGTAGTGTTTATTAGGAGGAAAAAGAGTAAGTATGGACAGACACACAGGTGAGCTCAGAGAATTTCACCTTCATGGTGGTTTTATTATAATCACTTTTATGGGGCATTTCTTCCAGGTTTTCCTTCAGCCAATAACCTTACTTTGCCTGGTTCTGAGTCTGTACTTGGCATCATTATATTTCAGGGCCCTTCCATGTGAGCCCACGCATCTCTTGGCCAAGATGGATTCTAGCGAAGGGGCCTATGGGTAAGCTGACATCACTTACTACAAGCTGACATCTCCTCTCGTTACCTCCAAGGAGCCTTTCTGGCTATGTGTAGTTGAGAAAGTCTCCTTGACTTTGAGAATGAGAAATATGTGGTCTTTTATCTCTTAACTGGGCAGGCTCAGCCCTTCTCTCTCCTGCTGTTTTGGAGTAGCTGTCCAGAGGGGAGAAACAAGCTGTTCACCCAGAGGCCCATCTAGCTCTTGCCTCTGCTCCACATTCCCTCCTAAGAGACCTCATCCTCTCTCATGGCTTTAACTATATCTTGCTGCTAAGTCGCTTCAGTCGTGTCCGACTCTGTGTGACCCCATAGACGGCAGCCCACCAGGCTCCCCCGTCCCTGGGATTCTCCAGGCAAGAACACTGGAGTGGGTTGCCACTTCCTTTACCAACACATGAAAGTGAAAAGTGAAAGTGAAGCTGCTCAGTCCTGTCCGACTTCTAGCAACCCCATTGACAGCAGCCTACCAGGCTCCTCCATCCATGGGATTTTCCAGGCAAGAGTACTGGAGTGGGGTGCCATTGCCTTCTCTGTAATTATATCTTGAAGTGAAGTGAAGTGAAGGGACTTCAGACAGTAAAGAGTCTGTCTACAATGTGGGAGACCTGGGTTCAATCCCTGGGTCGGGAAGATTCCCTGGAGAAGGAAACGGCAACCCACTCCAGTACTCTTGCCTAGAAAATCCCATGGATGGAGGAGGTTGGTGCAGGCTGCGGTCCATGGGGTTGCAAAGACAGACCCTCCTCCTCATACAGACCAGTAGATACAACTGCCTACTTGATATAATCACCTGGACATTTTAAAGGCCTTTGTTAAAAACTGAACCCAGCATGCTCCTTCCCCAGATATATAATCTCCAGAATATCCTGTTAAATAAGGAAACATGTAAAACTGTGTTTAGTATCGTTTGTACATCAAAGGGAGAAAATAAATGAATAAATAAATATCACACACACATTACATTTGCATACACCTTCAGAAAAAAGAAACAAAAGGGGGATAAATCAAATAAAAATGGGTGCCTACCGGGGAGGAAGGGGAAAGGGTGCAAGATATACAGATTCAAGGAGATTTCTGTAACTGCATCCTGTTACACAGTTTTGACTTTGGCAAAATTTGTAATATAAAAGTTTACATAATTTTAAACTAAATCAAAAGGAAAAACCTCTAAAAGTGAAAAACAAAATGAAGCAAATCAGTGTTATGTCATGGTGGGAGTATACCAATGTGAAGAAAAGGCTTCTAAACACAGTACTCTGAATATATATACATCCCAAACTGGGACACATTTGGGGGCCCAGAAAGAAACATAAAGAAATCATGAATTTCATTCTAAATCTTACTGTTAATAGAGAAAAATAACATAGTTATTTGAAAGCTATAATAAGTATGTTTCAGGTGTGCTGAACAAAGTTTACATTAAAAAAAAAAAGTAAACTGCTGTCCTTAGAAAACCCAGCTTGCAAAGCTGGCCCTTGGCTGACATTTGGGAAACTGGATTTTGGGTGGTTCCCACAATTCCCAGAACTGATAAGAATGGCTCACTATGCCTAACCTGTCTGTGGAAACAACATGGTTTATGTTGAAAACCTGCCTTCCTGCTGGAAGTCTGGAATTTTGGTTTGTGTTAGGCAGAGGGTGCTTATGTGATCTGTCCCCAGTAAAACCCTAGGCAATGAGTCTCTAATGGGTTCCCTTGGTAGACAGTCTTTCACACAACTGGATGGGGTTCCCATTGAAAATCAAAGCTTTATTGGTCAAGATTGGAGGTTGCTAGAGTCCAAACTCACAACTCTGAAAACTAATAGAGGGAAAAAATCAAGCATTTATCCTGCCTTTTACTATGAACAGCATTTCAGACTAATCATATAGGTGTGACAAAAACATCTTCTTCACTGAAGAATTCCAGGTAATAAAATGCAGAAGGAAAAATGGCTCTAAGCAATGATCAATGGATGCTAAAACCATTTAGGTGAAAGAGGGATGAAGATTTTGTAACAGAGGGATCAGCTATGACCACCTGAACCCACGGATATCTTAGAATCTCTATATGACAGACAGACACTAACTGCCTGTTGATTTCAAAGAACAAGACACCCACAGCACTAGCTATGAGGTGGTCTCACTAAACAACTGGACCTGAATTGAATCAAGCCTCTAGACTGCACTTCTCATTGACAGAAAATACGAGGAACAAGTTGAACATGTCAGATGACACCACACAGAAGCAATCAGCCAAATCCTGGATGTGGTGGACGATGACCTACCTCCTCCAACAAATCAGTGTCACGAGAAAAGTGAAGGTAGGGTGGAGGAAGGAGGCTGTAGAGCTACAGAAATACAGACCTAATGAATAAAAGCCGAAATAACAAGAAAGTCAATCTGATTACATCACTCTTCTTTAAAAGCCCTGGGCCCCCACCCCCACTCTTCTGGCTGTACCTCTCATCACGTCCCCTCTGTGCTCTGGCCACAGTCACCTGCATTCAGGGGTGAGCCCATTCCTTCATTCCTTGGGTCCCTACACATGCAGTTCCTTCTCCCTGGGAGAGAAGTGTAAGTTCAGGTCCTCCCCCTGTTACACACCTTCTCAGTACCCTGTACAGGGAAATGTGTATATTTGTTTCATATCTGCCCTTCTCCCAAAGACTAGAAGTTCCTTGAGGGCAGACACCACATCTTTCAGCAGAGTCTGACACATGGTAAGTAGGTACTAAATAAAAATCTGTTTCTCACACATGCAAACAAACAAGGTATGAACCACATGGCCAGTGCCACCAGGTGGGAATTTGGAGACACTTTAAATCAATCAAGCCCCGCATAATCCCGGCTAGTCTTCACGGCTGTGAAGTCTGTAATTTTCAGGACCCAGAACCCAGCCTGAGGAGCTGAGGCTCACGGAGAAGGACTCACCGCCTCGTGGGACTTGGGAACAGGAATGATGATGGCCAGCACGCAGATGAGCTGGAAGATGGCCCCCAGGAAGAGTCCATACCGCAGCAGGTTCTCCAGGAACGTGGGCTCAGGCACCTCGGGAGGGGAGAAGTCCAGGTCGGAAGCCATGGCCCCAGCTGCCTGCTGCCTGAGGTCCCCTCCAACTCACCGCTCTCCAGAGCCAACTTCTAAATTCAAAGAGTTAATGTCACGTTTCCACAACTGATGTTTAAACAGTTCCACTTACACAAACACGCCCACATACATGCAAGAATATGTAAAGCAACTGTGGTGAAATGTTAACAGCTCTTGAATCTAAATGGAGGATATGCGCAGAGCCACCGAATCATTCTTTCAATTTTCTTCTATGTTTTAAATCTTTTCCAAATATGAAGTTACAGAAAATAAATAAATGTAAACACTTCAACAAAAATCTCAAATCAACATACATTTGCTGAAGGTCTGCTCTGTTTCAGGTTTTCTTTACTTGTTCACTTATACATCCAGTCATTCATTTAACAAATACTTATTGAACACCAAGCACTGAAGGCTGAGCAAAACAGTCTTCTCTTCTCTCGAGGCCAACTTCTAAGGACAGAAGGACAGAGGAAGACAAAGAACTCATCCAGATGGAACATGCCAGCTAGTGGTCACTGTTTGAAAAAAAGCTTCAGAAGGGCATCATTTTATTTTGTATAGAGTGACAGGAAAGGCCTCTCTGAAGACAAGACAGGAACGAAGTGGCGGAGACGGGAAGCGTGAGAGTGAGGCAGGGCGGCATCTCTGGGAAGTGTAGCCCAAGCAGAGAGAAAAGCAAGTGTAGAGGCCTGTGGTCAGGGATATGAGTCCAAAATGGCCAGAGACGAGTGCAGGAGGGAGAAGGAGGAGGTAAGATAGAGAGGAGAGGGACTGACCTGGAAGCACCCTGACACTCTGATTTTATGAAGTCGCCACAGAAGGGTTTTGAGCAGAAAAGTGACATGATCTGACTTACATTTTAAGTAGGGCAAGAATGGACATGAGGAGACCTGTGAGGAGGCTACTATCAGTAATCCAAATAAGAGATGCTGGGGACACAGACGACAGGGGCAGTGGTGGTCAGCAGTGGCAGGTCCAGTCTCAATCCACCTCTCCAGACCCTCCTTTCACCAGAGCCCCCAACTCCTAACACCCTGGTCAAGCTGAAAGACCTGCCTGTAATTCTCCAAGAGCACTGAGCTCTTTCAAATCCTAGGCCTTTACCCAAACTGCATACTCTGCCAAGAATGCCCTCTCCCACTCTGACCGCTTGCCAAATCCCCACTCTGCCTCTAAGGCTGAGCTCATATCACCTCCTGAGCATGCTTTTAGCACTGCCCTCCTCCTGTCCTGGACTGAACTGCTCCCCCTCTACCACAGCACCCATGAGTGGCTTCCTCTGGCCCACCCCAATTTTCTCAAGAAAGGGGAAAAGTTTTGGGAACCAGACCCATCTGACTCCACAGCCCTTTGTATTTTCAGGGATCTATGCCACAAGGAAACTTTCTGCTAAATCTAGGCTGTCTGATATCATGGTCATGATATCACGTGGCTATTGAGAGTTGAAACACAGCTAGTCCAAACTGAGATGGCTGTTAAGTTAGATACACACACAATTTATAAGCGAGGATGATCCTAAGAATGAAAAATATCTCACTAGCAATGTTTTATATTGAATCCATATTGATGGCATGTTGAAAAGATACACTGGGCTAAATAAATTATCAATTTCATCTATCTTAAAAAAAGAACAAAGTTGGAGGATTCACTTTCTGATTTCAAAATGTATTATAAAGCTACAATAATCAAAAGAGTGTGATACTGGCATAAGAATCTAGGGCAATGGAACAGAATAAAGAGCACAGAAGTAAATCCTCACATATACAGTCAACTGATCTCTGAACAAAGGTGCCAAGACCATCCAATGGGGAAGGATAGTTTTGTTAACAAATAGTACTGGGAAAACTAGATATCCACATGCAGAAGAATGAATGGAAGTTAACTCAAAATGTTTCAAAGAACTAAACTTAAGAGCTAAAACTATTAAACTTATTGAAGAAAACACAGGAGGAATCTTTATGACATTGGATTTGGCAATGACCTCTTAGATGCCAAACCACAGGCAACAAAAGAAAAAATAAACTGACTTCATCAGAATTGAAGATTTTTGTGCATCAAAGGGCATTATCAAGAGAGTGAAAGACAAACTGGCAAACAGTTTGGCAGGTTCTAAAAAACTTAAACCTAAAATTATCATATGATCTAGCAATTCCACTCCTAAGTATATATACCCAATAGAATTGCAAGCATGGACTCAGATACTTGTACACCAATGTTCACAGCTACACTATACACAATAGTGAGAAGACAGAAACAACCAAGTATCAATCAACAGATGAGCTGATAAACGAAATGTGGTATATTATATATAAACACCCACACGTATGTTTACTCGGCTGTTGAGATGAATAAAATTCTGACACATGCTACTACATAAATGAATCATGAAAACACAGTTAAGTGAAATAAGGCAGATGCAAAAGGACAATATTGTATGATTCCACTTGCTAGGTACCTAGGAAAGGCAAACTCATAGAGACAGAAACTAGACTATAAGGTTACAGGGACCTGAGGAGGGGGGATGGAGTAATGGTTACTGTTTAACGGGTACAGAGTTGCAGCCTGGCATTATGAAAACGTTCTGGAAATAGTGGTGATGGTTACACACGCTGTACACTTAGAAGTGGTTAAAATGATAAATTTTATGCTATGGATACTTTACCACACACAAAAAAACTGTACCTATTTCTTCTTACTTTTTAAACATAGCTACTAGAAAACTAAATTAAACACGTGGCCTGCGTTATACCCCTATGGATGGCTCTGCGTTTGCCCGAAAAGCTTCCTCCGCTTTGGCTCTGACACTTCGTTGCTCTGCAACATTTTTCCAACATGAACGCGGAGTGACTAAAGGATGACAAAAATGATCTTTGAAGTGAATAGACTGGGGGGTTTATGCAAATACACATGGTCTACCTTTTAACCTAGTCTCTTAGGAAGGTCATGCGCCTGTGCCGACAAGGTGGCCATTGTTCCACGCCACTCCTGTCTCCCTTGGGAATGGTTTTCAAAGTCTGAGGTTCACTCCCCCACCCCCAAACCCTCAGAGCTGGCAGATCTTATCCTCCCAGAAAAGATCTGACTTCTGGAAAGAACCCAACATCATCTGGATCGCAGGGTGGTGAATCAGGTGGAGCCTCAAGCCCAGGAATACCATTTTTGGTCAAATACAAGGTATGACGCTCAGACCCTCGGCAGATTGTTTGTAGTGGCTCAGACACTGGCTCTGAAGTGAATTCCAAGGCGGCTGCAAGAACAGCTTCACGAGAGGAAACATACAGCCAGGCAGGGCACTGCATCCTCATGCTGTGTGCATAGCAAGGCATAAAGAAGGTCTCTCATTTTTCAGTTACACCTCATAAATACACACTTTTTAAAAATGCCCTTGGCCCTAAACTTTACCTTTAAGGCTGTAACCAGCCTAGGGGGTTTATCAATATTTAGATTTATTAGTGTTACTAACAGCAACATTGTTAAGAATATTTCTAATACAATAAAAACATGGGGCCAAGAGTCAGGCTAGGGGCACAGACTCTGCTTCTATTACCAATTAGCTACACTTTGGACCAATCTAGAGACTTATTGATGTTCTCAGGAGCCAAACAACAATAATGCATTCAAAGCTATGATGCATTTAGAGTTTTTTTTAAATAGCAATTAGGCAACACCTAACAAGAGTCATAAAAGTGATTATTATATCCTTTGACTGAGTAACTCACTTCCTGGAATTTACAGTAAGGAAACAATTCAAAAGAAGAAAAAGGCTTCAGGTACAAAAAAAAGAGTTCATGGCAGTGCTATTCAGAATACTGAAAACCAGGAAGCAACTCAAGTGTCCAACAATAGAGAAGCCACGATGTACCGTGATGTTAACCCAATTACGGTACACCATGGCATGTTGCCCCTTGGCTTAAACAGCAAATACAGATGTTGTGTATCAGGCCAGTGCAAAGTCTTTGCAAATTTATATTACATGAAAAAATTAAACAATTACATAAACACTATCACTGCAACCATGTATAAATTGTGATTTCACTGGCTAAAGATCAAAAGAGGCCATAAGAAAATGTAAATAGTTGCTATTAAAAGTGAAGGGGCCATACGTTTTAATTCAGGGGAGAATCTTATTGAAAAAATTAATATAATCTAAAAGAAAAATCCATGCCCTATCTGCTCTCTTCATAGAACTTTTTATAGAGTCTAATGAAATGTTGCCCAGGAGAACTTTCTGCAATGACTGAAATGTTCTATGCTTCTGCTCTCCAATATGGTAGCCACATGTGGCCAGTAAGCACTTAAAGGAGGACTGAGGAACTGAATTTTTCATTTTAACTTCAATTAATTTATAAATCATCACATGTGGTTAGAGGACTCCCAGACTGGACAGCAGAAGTATAACCAGAGGATAGCTGTGGTAATGTTCTAGAAAACATAAAATGCTCTCTACATCCTGTGTCTGCTTTAGAACTCCTGTCTAGTTTTCTCTGCACCCGTACTTTACTTCCTCGCCCGCCTGCCTGGATTTCTGGGTTTTCCTTTCCTGACTACAGAAGTCACAAGAGTGCTACTCATCCTTTGGCTCCCAATGAAGAAGCTCTTAGCTCTGACTCCGTGACAGGCTTTGCTCCCCGACCCCCTCCACTGTCACAGCAGATCATCTGCTAGATGAGCACAGTGCTTTACAGTCTAACTCATTCAATTCACAACCATTACAGACAGGGGGTATCACTAATGAGGATGAGGAAACCGAGGCTCAAAGAGGTTATGTGGCCTACCCAGGGATTACTTGGCTGACAAGGAGCAAAGTCAGGATTCAAACTGCCTGGTGGGTAAGACTGAAACTTACCTGGGGGTCAATGGTTCTCAAACTGCAGGTTTTGGCCCATTAGTGAGCCATGGAAACCATTAAGGGGCTTGCCGCTGACACTTTTTAATTTTATTAACCAGTATAATAGACAATATCACATTAGTAAGGGTGAGCATTATATCTTGAAGCTTTTTTTTTTTTTTCCAGTTATATCCATCTACATCCCAGCATGCATGTTCTGGGTCAAAATTCATTTCTTATTGTTTGAGAAATACCACACAGTCTAATATTCTTATTGTTCCACTATAATAAGCTCCTGAGGTAGCTGGGACCCAGGGTCCATTTTGAGTTTGTTCCAGGGACTGACACAAATATCTGGTAACTGATCAAACCTGTGCTTGGTTCCCATCTTTAAAGAGCAGCCTCATTTAACAAGGGGGGGGAGCTGAGAGGCACGGGGCCTACGTAGGCTCGCCCACTGAATCAAGGCAAAGCTGAACATCCTGCTATGTCTCTAACCCTGTGGTGCTCCAGACTTGCTTAAGAGCAAAGGTTTGGTTTGTTTGTTTGTTTTTTAACACATGGGGATACTCGTACCCCCACTGGAATTTAATAAAAAGTACAGACTCATTTTGGAGAAGGAAATGGCAACCCACTCCAGTATTCTTGCCTGGAGAATCCCATGGACAAAGGAGCCTGGTGGGCTACAGTCCATGAGGTCGCAGAGTTGGACACAACTAAGCAACTAACGCACACACACAGACCCATTTATTATCAAACATGGAAAATAATTTCATAAGGTCATCAGACCCCTTGAGGCTCATCCATGAATATCAGACACCAGTGGTCTGAGACATTCATTAACTGAACACAGAGTTACTGAGTCCCAGCCATGGAGTTTCTATACAATCAGAGGCACCCAAACACAAAGATATAATGTAATGTCGGCAGTGAGTAGTATGAGAAAATATAGAGAGGGAGGTAAGGAGTGCCATTTTATATGAGGTGGTCAGGGAAAGGCCACCCTGAGAAGGCAACATTTCAGCAGAGGCAAAGAAGAAAGTGAAAGAACAAGTTATTTCAACATCTGTTAGGTACCCCAAGACGGAGGAGAACAAGGGATAAGGTCTGAGGCAGAAATGAACTTTATGATCAGAGGAGCATAAAGTGAGCAGCTGTTTAAGACCAGTAGGACTCTGGGTCAAAGGGCAGCCACTGGAAGGTTCTTAGCAAAGAAACATCATCTGACTCATTTTTAAAGGGTCCCTGTGGCTGCTGTATTGAGAACAGATTGCAGAGGGACAAGAATCTGAAACAGGGAGACTAGTTAAGAGGCTACTATACTAGTGGTAAAGAACTGAGTCCTCTAGGCAATGCAGGAGTCCCGGGATCAGTCCTTGAGTAGGGAAGATCCACTGGAGAAGGAAATGGCAATCCACTGCAGTATTCTAGCCTAGGAAATCCCACAGACAGAGGAGCCTGGTAGGCTACAGTCCATGGAGTCGCAAAAGAGTTGGACATGACTTAGCGACTAAACAACAATTATTAGTCAAAACGACACATCTGCACCAGGCAATGGCACCCCACTCCAGTACTCTTTCCTGGAGAATCCCATGGACGGAGGAGCCTGGTAGGCTGCAGTCCATGGGGTCGCTAAGAGTCGGATACGACTGAGCGACTTCACTTTCACTTTTCACTTTCATGCATTGGAGAAGGAAACGGCAGCCCACTTCAGTGTTCTTGCCTGGAGAATCCCAGGGATGGGGGAGCCCGGTGGGCTGCCGTCTCTGGGGTCGCACAGAGTCGGACACGAGTGAAGCGACTTGGCAGCAGCAGGCAGCAGTGGAGGTGGTAAATTCTCAGGTTATAGATACATTCTAAAGAGAGGGCCAACAGGATTTCTGGGATGAAATCTAAAAGAGAGAAATTAACAACGAGACCTGAAGGTGAAATTATTCTGTATGATACTGTAACAGTGAATATAAGATAGGAAGTATTTGTCAAAACCCACAGAACTTTACAGCACAAAGAGTAAACTTTAATGTACACAAATTAAAAAAAAAAAAATCATTTAGGTATCCAAGATGGGATGTAGAATGTGACATTCTGAGTCGAAATATATTACAAATGGATGAGGTAATTTCACGGAAGGGGTAGGGGGAATGAGGTGCTGACCTCAGTAACTGTGGAAATGGACAGAATTGAGAAGACTAAAAGCAAGAGGAACTGTACATGGGCTGTTGTTTTCTGCATGGTATACAGTTAACAATTCTGAAACTATACACACACACTGGAATTGCACTATTGAGTCAATGGATGGCAGATGGTGGGAGCCAGGTTTGTTACAGTTGGGAATAGAAGGTTATAGATAAGCCAGAGGAGGCTGGATGGTCCACGTGGATGGATAAGTGTTGTGGATATCAGTAAAAGTCATATTTAGATTATTACAGATACAGACAGCTATATATATATATATATAGAAAGAGGGGCGGGGGAGAGGCTAGCCTTACACACATATGTCTCTTGCCTCGCATTTTCTGAGAGGGCCTAGAAACGGGAATTCCAAACAGTAGCAATAAGCACACCTAGCACCCAGACCTTGGTGTCTAATATGATTCTCCAATACAATGAGCCAGGGGCTCCTTAGAGAAACGGTTAACTCTAGGACTGAAGCAGGAAATATATAAGATGAGCCTGTAACAGAAAGTAAGAAAGTGTTCAAAAAAAACAAAACACATTGATCAGGGTATGTCAAAGGGATATAAGACCCACTTCGATGGCCAAAGCCAGAACAATCTGCCCAACAAAATAAATTAAGTAGTCCTGGATTATAATCCAAAGTATGAAAAGAATTATTCAAGGCCGTACTGATATTATTTAATAAGCAAACAAACTTCCCAAGGAGAATTTAAAATAATTTATGTAAATAATCTGTCTTAAAGTGTGAAGTATAACTCCACACTCCTTAAGGATGGGCTGTGCATAATGACTTCCTTCCAGGAGTACAATATGGAAGAGTAGTAGAAGGAGAGTAACTTTACAGTGGAAGAACTTGACTACTTCAAGCTAGTGATCTGGGGTAACATCGACAGTGATGACGTATACTGACAGTACGTACCCCACTGTGACGGTGTGAGGTACACACAGCATAGTATATACCCTGTGAGGTGATGAGAATGGCACTTTACCTCCGGGATCTTCCTCCCCCAAACCTGTAACTCCAATGTCATCATAAGAAAAACATCAAACAAATCCCAAACGAGAGTCATTTTATAAGATATCTGACCAGTAATACTCAAAACTGTCAAGAAGACTTTTCTACACGAAAAGTCTGAGAAACTACCACAGTCCTAGAAACCTAAGGAGACACGACTAAACATAATGTGGGATCCTGGAACAGAAAAAGGACTGAGCAAAGAAAAAACTGAGCAAATCTGAAGAAAGCATGGACTTTAGTTAGTTACCAATACTGGTTCATTAACTGTGACATAAATATTATACTAATGTAAAATGTTAATAATAGGGAAAATTGTTGGGGGGACATATGCGCCACTCACTGTAGTATCTTTAGAGTAATTTTGAAAATCTAAAATTATTCTAAAATTAAGTTTATTGGAAAAAAGTCAACATTTCAAAATAAATAACCCTTCAAACATGTATAGATGTCCAGACTTAGCAAACAGAAACTAAGTCTTGTCTAACACAGAAAAACCCAGATTCCAAGTATCTTGGTAGGGTGTCCTTGGCTTCTAATGAAATGATTTTAGAATTCTGCTCTGAGACTTCAACTGGAACAGAATGGGTAACAGAAAATCAGTGTCAGGAATTACTAACTACCCTGTGCTGTTTACCCAGACCCCTCCCATTACAACAAATTCCCAAGAACTGCTCAAAACTGAGTTCGAATTTTGTCCTATGCAAAGATAAGCCATCTCCCAGAGCAGTAAAAGCTGGCAGCCAGTGGGCTGAAAAAGACGGGCAGATGTCCTGTAAAATGTCATTCTGATGTGGTTGCCACAAGAAAAAATGTGGTTTCACAGATTCATTTCTCACTTCTCTCAAAAAAAAAAAAAAATCAGCAAACACGCATTGTACATTTATTAGGCCTTTTGCATTCACCATCTCATTTAACCCTCCAATCAACTCTATACACCCATTTTACAGAGGATAAAACTGAGAACCAGAGAAGCAACCAGAGCTCGCCCACAGTTACCGAGTAATACGGTACACTAAGGATCCGAACCCCGGCCAGACTGACTCCGGAGCTCTGGCTCCTCCGAATGCTCCGCCCTTGGGAAGAAAGGCCAGGTCACAACTGTGAGGAGCACCGGGTCTGGTCCCAGCTCAGAGTTAAGGCGCTGGACACGAGCAAAGCAAGGCCCTCCGCCACCCTGGGAGTCAAACTCCCCTCCGCAAGTCACTTCCGAACAAGCGACCCAGGAAGTTATTTGCGCCAAACACGGAGCGGTCCCCGGGCCAGCAGAGCAGCGCCTCCGGGACAGGGGCAGCGGCGCCGGAGCCTAATCCCCGCTCCTGTACCACAGCCTCGGCGACGACGCCCCGCCCCGAAGCCCGAACCGACCGCGGGGGCTTCGGTACTCACCTCCCGCGCCGCCGCGCAGCGCCCCCCGGAAGTGGTTTCTTGCGACCTTGGGGCCCGGAAGTGACGCCCCTAAGCAACCAGCTGGCTCGGTTCCGCCCCTCCGCGTTGCTAGGGTTGGTGGATCCAGGCTGCTGGGCTTTGTTAGCCTTTTGTCCCAACCCTGTGGTTTGGAGCTGGAGAGAGGCCTACAGAAGTGAAAGCCAGGCTCCCTCGATTCTCTAAGGCTCTGTATCACAGCCCATTTCAGCAAACATTTATACACGTTTATAGACGCCTTCATTTTTTTTTTTTTAAGTTTGATTTACAAACTAGTTTGTAAGTTTTAGGTGTGTTTGTAGTGGTGTGTAAGTTTTAGGTGTACAGCAAAGTGATTCAGCTATATATATATATATATTTTTTTTTTATTCTTTTCCATTATAGGTGGTTATAAGATATTGAATATAGTTCCCTGTGCTATACAGTAGGCCCTTATTGTTTATCTATTTTATGTTTGTTGTTGTTGTTGTTGAGTCGCTGAGCCACGTCTGATTCTTTTGCGACCCCATGGACTGTAGCCTGCCAGGCTTCTCTGTCCATGGGATTTTCCAGGCAAGAATACTGGAGTGGATTGCCCTTTCCTTCTCCAGGGGATCCTCCCAACCCAGGGATCGAGCCTGCATTTTCTGCATCTCCTGCTTTGTCAGGTGGATTCTTTACCACTGAACCTCTAGAGAAACAAGCCCATTTTACACATAGTGTATCTGTTAATCCCAGACGCCTAATTTATCCCTTCCCCTCATCCTGTTTGGTAACCATAAGTTTGATTTCTATGTCTGTGAGTCTATTTCTGTTTTATAAATAAGTTCATTTGTATCATTTTTTAAAAGATTCCACATGGAGGTGATATCGCATGGTATTTGGGCTCCCCTGGTGGCTCAGATGGTAAAGAATCTGCCTGCAATGCTGGAGACCTGGGTTCAATTCCTGGGTTGGGAAGATTCCTGTGGAGGAGGGCATGGCAACCCACTCTAGTATACTTGCCTGAAGAATCCCCATGGACAGAGGAGCCTGGTGGGCCACAGTCCATGGGGTCACAGAGAGTCAGACACAACTGAGCAACTAAGCACAGCACACATGGTATTTGGCTTTCTCTGATTTACTTCACTTAGTATAACAATCTTTAGGTCCATCCATATTGCTGCAAATGGCAATGTTTTTATGACTGAGTAATATTCCATTGTATATACATACCACATCTTCTTTATCCATTCATCAATTGATGGACATTCAGGTGGTTTCCATGTCTTGGCTACTGTGAGTAGTGCTGCTGTGAACACTGGGGTGCATGTATCCTTTTGAATTAGAGTTTTCTTGGACATATGCCCAGGAGTGGGATTGCTAGATCATTTGGTAACTCTAGTTTTTTTAAGGAATTTCCATACTTTTCTCCATAGTGACTGCAGCAAATTTACGTTCCCACCAACAGTATAGGAGGGTTCCCTTTTCTCCACATCCTCTCTAGCATTTGTTATTTGTAGACTTTTTAATGATGGTCCTTCTGACCATTGTGAGGTGATACTTCATTGTAGTTGATTTACACTGTATAGATGCCTTAATTCCATGTGAGGCCCTGAGCTAGGAGCCTGCAATGCAGAAAGGAGACAAGCACAGTTTTATAATTCAGACAGAAGCAAATTATTAAAATTCATTCAAAACATTCACCAAGTACCTACTCTATGGCTTGTGCTGGTTGTTGAACTAGACAGATGGAGTCTCTGCCCTCACAAAGCTTACAATTTGAACCCACTATCATATAATGTGACAAGTGTTTGGATGGCAGTACAGTTCCTGACTGAGTGTGGGTTGGGCAAATAATGAAGGGGGAAGGGAACTCTAGTTGGACATGGTAATCAGCCTCCACTTTGGACCTGAATGATTTTTGAATCATAGGATCCATGCCCGTGTATAGCCCCTTCTCACACCAAATAGGGCTAACAGATAGTTAATAGGATATAATGGAAATCATGGAGTATGAGTTCCAAGATTAAGACATAAAAGATATTGTTCTTCCTCTTTGCGCTCTTTTCATCATTCATGAGGGATCCATATTATGATACTCAAGCAGCCCTGGGGAGAGGCTTGCATGAATGATAACTGAGTCTCTTGCCAACAACCACCTCCAACTTGCCAGCTATATGTGTGAGTCATCTTGGGAGTGGATCCTCCAGCTCCAGCCGAGCCTTCAGATGACTGCATCCCTGGCTAAAATCTTGAATATGATTGAGAGACCTTGAGCTAAAAACAACAAAATTACTCTTCAATTCCTGACCCATAGAAACGATTTTAAGTGTCTAAGTTCCAGGGTAATTTGCTTTCAGCATACAGAACTAGTACAGAGAAGATCAAGGAGGAGGAGGGGGATGCCAGAGATTCAAAAACAAGAATGAGACCCCATCTTTCCCTCAAGGAGTTCATTTTCTCCTAGAGGACACAGACAGAAATGATTATAATTCATTCAATATCCACTATCACCCTTACTGTGTGAGATGATCTGGAGGATCCAAGGATGTGTTTCTGCATTCATTCAACAGATATCTATAGTTTCTACTCTGAATCATACACTATGGAATCAGGAAGGCCAATAGTCAGTAGGTTGGTCCCTACCCTCTCTGTGTTTAGAGGTTAGGGGTTATCTGACACCTTCATTAATCAATTGCAAAGAAATGTATATTATTAACCATGAGATGTATAAGGAAGAAAGAAGAGGAAACCATGAGAGAGTAAATAACATGGGAAATGCAATCAAGAAAGGGTGATCAGGAAAGGTCTCTCTGTGGAGGTAATATTTAAACTAAGAAACAAAGGATGGATAGGAATTTGCCAGGCAAAAGAGGCATAAGGATAGTAGGAGGTGGGAAGGCTGTTGAAAAGGCTTGATGCGTAAAAGAGTGGGGAGAAGCTGAGGCCTGAAAGGTACAAATATTTAGGGGAATTCCCTGGTGATCCAGTGGTTAGGACTTAGCACTTTCAGAGTCCAGGTTCGATCCCTGGTAGGGGAACTAAGGTCGCACAAGCTGCACAGCATGGCCAAAAAAAAAAGAGAGAGAAAGTAATGTACAGATATTTTAAGATAAGACTTGGTGTTTGTCCTGGAGGGGCTCACGGTGGGGTGTGGATGAGGAGGGCCATAGGAGATGGAGATGTCTTATGTTTTGAATTGTGTCCCCCAAAAATGATTTGGTGGAGAACCAACCCCAGTACTTCAGAATGTGATCGTATGCAGAGACATGGTCTTCGCAGAGGTAATCAAGTTAAACTGAGGTTATTAGGATGGACCCTAACCCAATATGACTGGTATCTTTATTAAAGGGAGAAATTTGGACACCATGCACACTTAGGGAGAATGCCATGTGAAGATGGAAGCAGAGACCAGGGTGATGCTTTTACAAGCCTAGGAATGACAAAGATCGCCAGAAAACTACAGGAAACCATGGGAGAGACGTGGAGGGGATTCCTCCCCACAGCCCTCATCCTTGATTTCTGATTCCTAGCCGGCACAGCCGGAGAAGGCAATGGCAGCCCACTCCAGTACTCTTGCCTGGAGAATCCCATGGATGGAGGAGCCTGGTAGGCTACAGTCCATGGGGTCGCTAAGAGTCGGACACGACTGAGTGACTTCCCTTTCACTTTTCACTTTCATGCATTGAAGAAGGAAATGGCAACCCTCTCCAGTATTCTTCCCTGGAGAATCCCAGAGACGGGGGAGCCTGGTGGGCTGCCATCTATGGGGTCGCACAGAGTCGGACACGACTGACGCGACTTAGCAGCAGCAGCAGCAGCCGGCACAACTGTGAGAAAATAATTATCTCTTGTTGAAACCACCCAGTTTGTGGTACCACATTATGGCAGCCCTAGCAAACTAATACAGATGTGCAGGTGCTTTGAAACCTGTTAATATCAGTATCCAAATGTGAAATATTCCCAGCACGGCTGCTGCAAGCACAGCTACTTCCTTACTCTCTGGAAGCTTCTGGAGGGATCCATCTGAGTCTTACTCATCTCTGCGCCCTGCCTGGCTTCATTAGCACCACAGCACGGTGGAGAACTCTGCGGCATGCTCATTCTTATCCATAACATCTCTGTGAGGCACACTGTTTGCACGATGAAAGAGAAAAAGTTGCAAAAAGCATGGTGTCTGCTCTGAGAAACATTTCCAAACTAGATGAACGCAACAGGGTGAACCAGTTTGAAATGATTAATTATAGCTGCTATTTATTGAGTATTCACCAGGTGCCCAGCGCTTTACATATATCAATATTCTCCCAGCAGCTTCCCTGTAAAGCAGATATTATTATTCTCATCTACAGGTGAAGAAAAGCAGGACCGGAGAAGTTAAGCAACTTCCCCAAGGCCCCACAGAGATGGTGTGTATAACCACTGAGCTACCTAACCAAGCTGTTCAAGCCAGATGGGCATTCCAGGCTTGAGTGCTCTAGGATGAAGGGAAGGATCAACAGGGAACGAGGTATCCAGGAGGGCTTCATGAGGAAGGTGGCTCAATGTGGGTCCCAGATGATGGGCTGAATTTGGATATGGGCGAAGGAAAGTGGGGTTTTCCTGGTGGCTCAGACAGTAAAGAATCTACCTGCAATGCAAGAGACCCAGGTTTCTGAGTTGGGAAGATCCCCTGGAGAAGGGAATGGCTACTTACTCCAATATTCTTTCTTTTTTCGTCCTCTGTGATTTTTATTTTTAAAAAAATGTACAAAAGAGAACAATTTAAGGCCTATCAGAAATGTGGAGTCCCAGGCGGGGGCCCTGCCTCAGCCGGGTCTCTGCACTAGGAGGCTTGTCCAGCTGCCCATCATATTTTGTCCCTCTGGGACACAGGGGGTGTTCAGAAGCATACTGTGGCCCTACTCTGTCACCCCAGGCTGACCTCTGTCCCCACAGCCTGGGTTAATGCTCTGCTGTCCCTGTCTTGAAATTCTTAATTCTTGAACAAGTAGCCCCACGGCTTCATTCTGCAAGTTATGTAGCCGGTCTTGTCTGTCTTCCTTTGAACCTGTGTTTTTCAGGCCATGCAGTACCCAGGCAGTGCTCATGTGCTGGAGTGTGTGGAGGCACCCAGGCGCTCCAGCCTGGGACAGGAGTCTCTGGTTTTCAAAGGTTTTAAGGCTGGAGCCGCTGCACCTGCCACCCTTCAGCCTCATATGGCCCTGATGGTCTGCTTTCCTGAATACCTCGTTCCTAGGCGCTCTCGCCTCCTGGACCTTGCAGTATGGCCTCGACTGAGGTGCTTGCTCTCTGAGCCCCACTCCAAAGATGAAGGGGACAGTCTCCGAACATCAGTCAGCTCTGACCTTCTTTGACTTTTCCTCTTGCTTGCCTGCCTACCAAGCTCTTGTTCATACACCAAAGCCTTAGCTAAAATGCCCTTTCCCCAGGAAGCCTTCTCCACTCCCTCTTTGGACTCTCCCAGCTCGCGGTCCTTTCCTCTGGTCCTTGGGTCTGGAAGTATTTATGTCTGGTTCTGTCGCTCCCAGACTGGAGGTTTCTGAGGGAACATAGGCCGACACAGACTGGTCGAATGGTTTCTCAGATCCTACTGTGGGTATCTGGTACCTTATGAGGACCAGTCCAGATACGTCAAGACTCCAGACTGGCTCTTCCCTTGTGTGATGTTGGAATGGCCCCATTTTGTTCTGAGACTCAGTTTTCCCAACTTCAATGTAGTCAGCCCAGTCTGTTCTTCATCTAGCCACTCCTTGCTCATGTCCACGGTGGCTGGAAGCATGTGTAAACACCTTATCCTTTGAAGTTTCCACTTGATGCTCAGCAGGTCATGCAGCAGGGCCTCCTGGCCTCGGAGGGTGGGTTGGGATCATCCTCGGAGTACAGGGGTGGTGGACGGTAGTGGAACTCCTGGATGTAGGCAAAGAAGGGGACTTCCATGCTCACATCAGGGTCTTGCAGTAGTGGCAAGAGGCTCTGTTCCATGGCTGCCACCTCCTCATCGGGCACCACCTCGGAGTACTCAGGAGGGGCTTCAGGCCGCTCTGGCAGGAACCCCAGCCCCCAGTCCATCAGGAAGCTGGCATGGCTGCCCACGCTGGATGAGCGGCTGCCGAAAGGGTACAGGGGGATGGTGCCTAAGACCAGTGGGAGCTCCAAGAGCAGCTTGGATGAGCCCGGGATGTCCACACAGACCCTGAGGGCATAGTCCACGTGTAGCAGACGACCGTGCAAGATAGAAGGACGGGAGGGATCCGCAGAGCCCGGCCCTGCCACAGTGCCCGCCGCCTGGGGCCCACAAGCTCCCCCGAGAGGCTAGCCACCACGGCTCGCTTCTGTTTTCGGGCACCTCGCTCCATGAAGGTCTGGGTCTGGACCACGGCTGCCCGAGGGAGCACGGGGCACGTGGAGCCGTTGTCAATCTCAGCGAAGACAGGGATCACTTCACCTGGTGTGTAGCCCTTGCCGTCGATCTTGGCTGAGAGGGAGACAAGGCCACGGTTATTGTACCAGGATTGGGCGATCTTTTCCCGAGCTCCGGCTTGAGGGGCCAGCAGAGCCGGTGTGTTGCTGTCCACAGGCTCAATAACAGTAAACGCCTTCTTTGTCCGACGGGCAGGGACCAGGGCCGGTGGAGGGTGGCTTTGATGCAGTATCTGACACTGCCGTGTTTGCCTTCAAAGGAAGTCACTAGCATCGGTGGCAGCTGGAAGCTGAATGGGAATTCATGACGCCCAGGAGGCAGCGTTGTGGTCTCTCCAGTGCCTTGTCGAACAGCATCGCCGCGGGGATACGAACTCGGCCCCTGGCTTCAAACCCCCGGCGGCTCTACGGCTGCAGCCTCAGAACTCGATCCCACCAGGCGCGCACAGGTGCACTTGAAGGTCGGGCCAGAGACTCCACTCCAGTATTCTTACCTGGAGAATTCCCTGCACAGAGGAGCCTGGCGGGCTACAGTCCACCAAGTCGCGAAGAGTCAGACACGACTGAGCAGTTAACACATACACAAAGGAAAGTGAGGCACAAGACTTGCTTTTCCACCTCCAAACCTTTGCCTTTGTTGATGTCTTCACCTCTTCTCCCTGCTCTTCACAAGAGAGGCTCATTCGCATCACTCAGGGCTCATCCCAAACACTACCTTTTCAGAAACATTTCCCATGATCACCTTTTCTAGCTAGTTATTTTTTCTAGAAATGGCTCCAGCAGTGTTGTTCATCCCACAGGGTAGGGTCTTTTCTGCCCTATGATTGCTTGGACCAACTACATACAATGGAAGAGATGCTGTGTCCATCTCAGACTTCGCGCCCAACTGGCCTGAAGGTCAGCCATCAGCTAAGAGGTATGACCAGCCCTAGACCAGTGAGCTGTGAGAAGTCCAAGCCACATAGGGAGGAAGGGAATCTGAGCAGACACCAGACCTAGAAGTGAAGAAGCCATTTGGAGAGGTAGAAAGATAGACAGATGTGTGATAGAGCAAAGATGGTAGAATGTTAAGTGTAGAATCTAAGTGGTAGGCATAGCATGTGCTATACAATTCTTTCAACTTTTTTTTTTTTTTTGTATATTTGAAATTTTTCACTACAAAGTTGTGAGCAAAAAAGAAACCATCTTGGAATGGGATGCCTCAGCCCCAAACACCTCAACTTATCCCACTTGGAGCAGAGGTGAACCTCTCTGCCCAGCCTTTCCCAAATTCCTGACCCACAAAATCATGGATGGATATTTTAGGCCACTAAGTTTTGGGGACTAGATTACAAAACTTCTCTAAGTAGATCTCTTTTACTTTCTATCACAGCTTCCTGCCTATTTCCTTTATAGCATTCATAACAGGTTGTCTTATGTGCTTGTTGTCATCAGTCTCTCCCCTTCTAGGATATAAACTCTGTCTCCATTGTTTACTCCTACCTCCCAGCACCTAGCACCCTGCCTGGGGTACGTGTAGGTTGAAATGAATGTTTGTTGAGTGAGCAGGACATGGAGCTCTTCTGAAGAGTACTACAAGAGAATATGGAATTCACAGAGTTGGGGAAAAACTGCCATTTGTCTCTTGGGCTGCCCAAAATCTGAACCCGCATTTGTGGGACTCCCAAGAGGTAGGAGGAGACAGGCCCCCCTCACTGTGGCAGATGGATGGGATGAACACACCCTCTCCTTAGGCTGGAGCAAAGATGCTGAACTTAACCACGACCCATCAGAAGCCCCCACTCCAGATTCTGAACCTGGGGCAGGAGTGCCAGCTCGAAGGGTCCCAAGTCTAGGGCCTTGTTCGGATCAACTGGATCCTGGCCACTCCTGACCTTGGGTGGTTCCTGCCTGAGCGCCTTCAGTCCTGCCGTGTTCCATTAACTCCTTCTCTGCCCTTAGGTTTGGCTCCAGCAAGAAACGAGGAATGTTGAGTGTGGTGCATCCTGGTAAATCCAGAATGTATCCATTGGTGAAGAAGCATATTTTATGTATTTCCCTCCAAATGGGGAGGACATACTTTATGTGCCAGAAAGGCAAGGAACACATTCATCTTGGAGCCAGCAGAGCCTAAACAATAGTGGAGGCTCATCATATTTTGGATTCTTTCTCTGGGCCTCCAGGAGCCTTCTAGCAGATAACCAACTCTGATAGTTCATGGACTGTTCTCTTGCTTTCTACAAGGTGTGAACTTGAACTAAAGGCTAGATTTCACACTTGAGTGTCTATAAACCCATGGTGGACTTCCCTGGTGGTCTAGTGGTTAAGACTCACCTGTCCGTGCAGGGGACATGGATTTGATCTCTAGTCCAGGAAGATTCCATATGCTGTGGGGCAACTGGGCCCATGCCCCACAGCTCCTAAGCCTGTGCTCTAGAGCCTGTGCTCCACAAAAGAGAAGCCGCTATAATGAGAAGCTCATGTATCGCAACTAGAGAGTAGCCCCCACTCATGGCAACTAAAGAAGGCCCACACATATCAATCAAGACCCAGCACAGCCAAAAATAAATTAATTCGTTAAAAAAATTATAAACCCATGGTTTGTTGTTGTTGTCCAGTCACTAAACTGGACACATTTAGTGTCCATAGAAGCACACCAGGCTTCCCTGTCCTTCACTATCTCCCAGAATCATGTCCATTGAGTCAGTGATGTTATCCAACCATCTCAACCTCTGCTGACTTCTTTTGCTTTCAATCTTTCCCAGCATCAAGGTCTGTTCCCATGATGGTCATTGGTCATCAAGTTCGGCTCCTCACATCAGGTGGCCAAAGTATTGGAGCTCCAGCTTCAGCATCAGTAAACTCAGATCCTAATACTGTGCTCTAAAATATTCCAGGAGCATGTCTGCTTCAGAGGAGGAGAGGTTCACCCATGGGCTCATTAAGTCATCACACAGGACTTCTATCAGAAGGTAGAGTACACATCAACACCACAGAGGGTTTGCCCTTCCCAGGAAAATCCAGATGCTATAACTTGTTCTCAAGACCCCAGGTTTCCCACAGTTTTGAAACCTGAAAAGTTGTATCCAGCAGAAATTCACTGAGAGCCAACTATATGTCAGGGAAACACTGGAATAAGATCTTAGGCTCTGGTGAGAGAGACAGACATAGATACAAACGAACACAATAAGATATTTTGCGTTTCTACAAAAGAAGTGTGTGCAGAACGACATAAGAACCCAGAAGAAGCATCAGACTTTGCTTTCATTGATCATGGAGGGCATCCTAGAGTAGGTGACATTCAATCTCCAGGAGGAGGTTACAGCTGAAGCAAAGACCAGGTCAGGGCTCATACTTCCAGAGTACTGAAGTTCTGGAAAGAGTCCAGAGCTTCATCTCCTTGAAAATCCTTCAGCCATGGAAGCAGCAAAAACTTCACAGGAAGCCAGCATCTGGATGGTGCTAATTACCTCCACCTTTATGAAGTGCTGCATTAAACCAGGCACATGAAAAGATGTTCTGCATCACTAATTATCAGAGAAACGCAAATCAAAACTACAATAAGATATCACCTCACACCAGCCAGGATGGCTATCATCAAAAAACCCACAAACAATAAATACTGGAGAGCATATGGGAACCCTCCACACTTTTGGGTAGGAATGTAGATTGGTAGAGCCACTATGGAAAACAGAATGGAGGTTCCTTAAAAAGCTAAAACAGGAGCTACCATATGACCCTGCAATCCCACTCCTGGGCATGTATCTGGAGAAAAACATGATCCCAAAAGATACACGCACCCCGATGTTCATTGCAGCACTGTTTACAATAGTCCAGACACGGAAGCAACTTAAATGTCCATCAGCAGAGAAATGGATAAACAATATGTGGTACATATATGCAATGGAATATTACTCAGTCATTAAAAAGAATGAAATAATGCCATTTGTGGCAACATGAAAGGACCTAGAGAGTGTCATGCTGAATGAAGTAAGTCAGACAGAGAAGGAGAAATATCATATGGCATCCCTCATGTGTGGAATCTAAAAAGAAATGATACAAATGACCTTAATTACAAAACAAAGACAGACTCGCAGACTTCATGAAGGAGATTCTAGCTGCCATGGGGAAGAATGGGGGGAAGGGATAATTAGGGAGTCTGGGATGCACATGCACACACCGTTATATTTAAAATGGATAACTAACAAGGACCTACTGTGTAGCACATGGAACTCTGCTCAATGTTATGCAGCAGCCTGGATGGGACCAGAGTTTGGGGTTTAGTTGCTCCATCATATCTGACTATTTGCAGCCCCATGGACTGTATGTAGGCCCCCAGGCTCCTCTGTTCATGGAGTTTTTCCAGGCAAGAATACTAGAACAGGTTGTCATTTCCTCCTCCAGGGGATCTTCCTGACCCAGGGATCAAACCAATGTCTCTTGTGTCTCCGGCATTGGCAGGCGGATTCTCTACCACTAACACCACCTGGGAAGCCCTTGGGGGAGAATGGATACATGTATATGAATATCTCTTCAACGCTCACCCGAAACTATCACAACAGTGTTTGTTAATCAGCTATACCCCAATACAAAATTTTTTTAAAAATCCACACTATTCAATTATGCACAACACAAGCAGAGTCATATTTAGTGGAGATCAGTTCACTTGTTCTGTGAAGGCACTTTTCCAGCTAAATAATGATGGTGCCTTTTAATTGTGCACTACCTTTCTTCTCGGGAGCTTTAAGTGGGACCATGTCCCCAGAGGAAGCCAGAAACTAGGTGTATCATCTCCATTTTGTAGTTGGATGAACTCAGTAAAGAGATCTGGCCCTAGGCACACAAATCGGAATCTTAACTCCTCCCCAGGGCCCAGCTCAAATTACCTTGTCTTAGAAGATTTTTTTGTTTCCCCCATCAGAATTCCCCTGCTGTACATGACCCTGGAAGAAGCTGAGAGAAATGGCTGAGCTTCACTTTCTACAGACCTTGTGTTAGACACTTGATCTGCAATTACTCACTTGATCCTGCCAACAAACAGGAGAGTGCATTCCCATTTCACAGCCAAGGAAACTGAGGCACAGAGATGCTGAGTGACGGGTCTTCGATTATACAGCTAATAAGTGTTAGGATTCAAGCCCAGGCCTCCAAGCCCTTTGTCTTAACCACACAGAATCCTGGCCCATTCATTCATTCATTCAACAACTATTTGTTGAGCATCTACTGTATACTCAGTGTTTGCTAGGAGTATAATACTCGCTAGGGATGCAGTAGGGAAGAAAACACAGTCCCTGCCATAACAAAGATTATCACGTAGCAGGGAAGACAGATATGAAACACTTTCACAAACAATTATTTAATTACATATCAGGCATCAGGCAATGTTAGCAGAATTTAATTGAACTAGGTAAGACACTAGCAAGCAAGAAAAGAAATCAGGTCTCTGGGTAGCTCTTTCTTGTCTGCAATTCAGGAGTCAGTCAACTCTTCCTTTTTTCTTAGATTCAGTAGCTAAGCAATGCCTGCAGATGCACACAACTGCTTTGGGAGTTTCCACAGACCACACTTCCTTCTCTGAATCATGGAGTTCCCAGGCTGTAAAATGGGGATGAAAATAGCAAAAGACTGGAAGTAACCCAAATATCTATCAACAGGGGACCACTTAAATAAGTGATGGTACATCTACAGCCATGGAATATGCAGCTATTAAAAAGCACGAGGCAACTCTAAATGCTAGAGAAGGATCACTAAGATCTGGATCCTGGTGAGTCACGGAGTGACATACTCTTTTTAAAAAATTATTTTATTTTTCTGGCTGCACTGGGTCTTTGTTGACGCGCACAGGCTTTCTCTAGTTGCAGCGAGCGGACTTCTCATCGTGGTGGCTTCTCTTGTTGCAGAGCACAGGCTCTAGGGCATGTAGGCTCGCTAGTCACAGGGCACAGGCTTAGTTGCCCCCATCTCATGTGGAATCTTCCTGGATCAGGGATCAAACCCACGTCCCCTGCATTAGCGGGCAGATTTTTAGCCGCTGGGCCACCAGGGAAGTCCACGACTTACTCTTAGTGTGTGCCATTTTGTACCTTATTTTGCACTCTATGCAGGTACCTTATCAAAATATAAATTAATCAATTCAAGAACATTTTAATACAGCATTTTGATGGGTATAAAAAAGCAGCAAAATAGCCCTGCTCACGTCGGCCCATTTCATGGTGTTACTGTTAGTTTCAAAGGAGAGGTTAGATTTGGCAGCCCTTGGAAAATCTAAAACAATTAGAACACATGTTGCTTCTAATGAGATAAGAGAGGAATAAGGGCCAAACAGAGAAGAAAGGAGGAGGAGAAGAGGAGAAAAACAAAGAGGCCATGCAGAGACTGGCAGAGAAAAAATCCACAATTACTTTAGTGCCACTGAGACCCCAAGGCAGCTGTGCTACCTGCTTCTTTCTAACCAGCTGCCAGGTTGCCATGGTAATGTAATAGCCTGTGATAAGCTTATTTATGATTCTGAAAACATTAAAAAAAAAAAAAACAACCCACCAGCAAGCTGCAGATATGCTGCAATGAGCAGAGAAGATGCCTGCATGAGAGGAGGCGTCAAGGTGACCTTCCTGAGGATTGAGGTCCTCCCTTGAAAACTGGTGGGGTCAGCCTAGAGCAGAGGGTCACAAACCTGAGCATGTAGCCAAATCACCTGATGTGCTGTGCTGTGCTTAGTCGCTCGGTCGTGTTCGACTCTTTGAGACCGCATGGACTGTAGCCCACCAGACTCCTCTGTCCATGGGGATTCTCCAGGCAAGAATACTGGAATGGGTTGCCATGCCCTCCTCCAGGGGATCTTTCCAACCGAGGGATCGAAAACACAGATTGTGAGACTTCCCTGATGGTCCAGTGGTTGGGAATCCGTCTTCCCATACAGGGGACACGGGTTCGATCCCTGGGATCGATCACTGGGATACCGCATGCCACAGGGCAACTGAGCCTGTTCTTCAGCTAAAGAACCCGAGAGCCACAGCTATGGAACCTGCACACTCTAGAGCCCGGGTGCCGCTATGCGAGAGCCGCGAACCACAACGAAGACCTAATGCAGCTGAAAAAAAAAAAATTTTTTTTAATTAAAAGATAATAATGATTTAAAACACACACACACACAGATTGCTGGACCCATCCCAAGAGATTCAGATTCAATAGGTATGAGGTGGAGCATTTCTAACAAGTTCTCAGGAGGTTCAGAAACTGAGGCTTGGAGACCAGCATCCTAACCATCTCAAAAGGCCTCTTGTACTCAGGATTCCATGAGCTTTGGGCTCCACCTCCCGCTCGCCCTGAAACAGGAAATAATGCTTCAGTCTTTCGGGGTAAAGCACGTTCATCCCCTCCATCAGCTCCTCTGTTAACTAAGGAACTACAACACCCAGTGTGGGTTGTAAGGTAGCCCCAAACACCGGGTGGGCCAAGGCCTTTGAGGGCAGTTTCCAAAGCCAAGGCCAATGCCTCATGCAAGCAATTGCCTGGGAAGATTGGCCGGCATACCAGCTGCCTTTGCCAGAACTCTCTTGTGGGGCCAATTAACTGGGTGTGATGGCCAACAGGTGTCATGGGGCCGGAGGAAAGGCGGCTGCCAGTCAAGACTGTGACTGAGCTAGGGCCAGGGCTGGTGGGAGAGGATTTGAAACTGACAGAAGCCAAATCTTCAGGCGCTGTAATTTCCCGCAGTGGGATTCTGATGCCCCACAGAAATGGAAGCAGGCAGACAAGTCCGAACACCCAACCCCGTTTAGTGCACACAGCATCCCGAGTGAGAAAGCTCCCGGCTGGGGCAGAATGCAGTTTTAGTGACAGGTCCCTCCAAATTCAGGATTTCTTGTACATTCAACAAATATCTGTAGAGCACCAGAGGTGTGCCAGATGCTATGAT
This sequence comes from Bos taurus, assembly GCF_002263795.3. Taxonomy (NCBI): domain Eukaryota; kingdom Metazoa; phylum Chordata; class Mammalia; order Artiodactyla; family Bovidae; genus Bos; species Bos taurus. The sequence goes on along the minus strand of NC_037340.1, from coordinate 66,228,855 downwards.
GGGTGATGCAAACGTGGGCAGCGGGCAAGAGTGGCCCCAGCCGTTATGGAGCCTACATTTAAGTAAAAGGAGACAGACATTATTCAAAGAATCAGACAGTTTAATTGTGCTGTGGTTTTGTAAGTGAATGATCTTGTTCTCAGGAAATAATGCTTAAGTATTTCAGGGTAAAGGGGCAAGATATCTGCAACTTATCTCAAGAAGTTCAGAAAAATAATCATATATCATATATTATCTATACATTTATGATTGTATATATTACCTATATAATCTATTACATATATACATACACGGAGAGAAACAGGGAGAGAAAATGATAAAGCAAATGAGACAAAATACTGACAATTGTTGAATGGAGGCAGAGTATATGGGAAGGAGTTCTTTGTATTGATATTATTCCTAGAATTTTTCTGAAAGCTTGAAGTTATTTCAAAATTTGGATTTTAAAAAAGGCTCACATTATGAAATGGCACCTTGTCCTTCCTCTTAGCATTACAGGTTTTGCCAAAAGAACATTTTTGCGTCAAATATTGATGTGTGGAAGTGAGGGAGCTGGTCTGCTAAACCAGTAGTTTGAGATACTAAACTGTCATTTTTGCACCTTTGAATACTTGAAAGGCTGACTTTGTATAAATGTATCCTCTGGTTTCCTAGATATTGGAGATATTTAGACCATAATTTCATTATGAGTAAATGAATAAATATTCAAAAAATACAAAAGGATCACATAAAAACATGACAAATTATAAACAGTGAAGAGTGCTGTTTTTTTTTTTTTTTCAAGTATGTAACGGTGGTGAGGACCTAAAGACGAAGTGGTTTGTCTTAGATAGGGAGATCAAGGAGGGCTTCCTGGAGGTGGCAGGTTTGAGCTGAGGTCTAAGTGGAAGTTGACCAGAGGAGAAGAGTTACCTTCCAGGCAGAGGACACAGCTCTGGCAAAAGCTCTTTGTAGGAAAGAGCAGAGCTCATTAGAGGAATTGAAGAAAAGAAACGGGGCAGTTGGAGCTGAGCTCTGCACGTCCTCTCCTCCGAGCGTGATGGTGGGGAACTGGTGGGGGTCAGGGTTTCTGGACAGGGCTGCTCTTCTGGCCCCAGACAGGGTCTGTTTTGTTTCTCTCCTACCCTTCTGCCCTTTCCAGCTCATGTTCTCTTGTATCTTCCTCTGGCTCCCCACCGAACCCAGGTCCTAAGATTCTGCTCGAACGCAGCTCCCCAGGCCGAGGCCCAGGATCCCAGCAGCATATAGCAACATGGTCTGACAGCTTCTCACTGGCCCCTTCCCTGTAGCTCCCTCTCAGCCTCCAATCCCTGGTTGCCATCCATCAACCCTTTTACCTGCTATACAAAAATCATCGGGCTGTCATTTAAACTTATTTCTACAATTTGCTTCCTGGGCCTCAGGCAACCAGCTCCATCTGCAGATGGCTCCGTGCAGTTTCCATCTGGTCTCCATCCACTGCTGGTTTTTCCGAGAGCTCACATGGAGCCACCTTTCAGATGTCTTCCGGGGGCTCAACCGAGAGCAACCGCAGGAGATTTTGGACCACGAACCTGCCTGATAAAAGCGTGGCATCCTTCATCTGGCCACGCATTCTGCAGACACGGGTAACATCATACCATATCCCGGTAATGCTTTGTAAACTCAAGGGCATGAGTGCCATTTCATTAGGTATCCATTGAATCACAGAGTTAAAAGCTTAAAAGGGAACTTCTTGGGGTCTAACACCCTCATGTTGCAGATCAGCTCAGAGAGGGGAAGTAACTTGGCCAATATCACAGAGCAAGTTCGTAGAGGAGCTGGACCTAGAAATCAGGTTTCCTGAAGCCCAGTGGAAGGGTCGTGTCCAGCTGATACTCCAAGTTATAAATAATACGCAGGACCTCCCAGAAAGCGAATGTCCTCAGAGCAGCTGCAAGACAGTCCTTATCTACGAAGTGAGCAGGCTGGAGAGCCTTGGTGGGAAACCAGCCCCATGAGTCTGTCTTGTTAGGTTTAGCAGCTACTCATTGTGTTATTTTTATCTGTTTCGTTTCGCTTTAGACCTGGTTCCCATTTCACATTTATGACTAAAGGCCCTTGTGTGAGGAAAAGGGAAGCTGGAAAGAAGATTCTTTTCTTTTGTACTCTGCAAACCTTTCCAGACTTTTTTTTTTTTTCCTTTTATAACATTTCCATTCCAGGGCCCCCAGAGCTTCTCAAATCTTCTGCATTTCCAATCCCCTGTTCGGCCTTCACTGTAATTATCTTGGGAAAATTTAAATTCCTTATCATGGTTCTGTGACAATACCGGCTAAAGATAAGCACATTCTGAGGTCTTGTCAAATTGCCCTCAATAGGTTCAGTTAATAGGAATTACAGTTAGATTTTTCTGTAAGTGTGATAATGGTATTGTGCCGATGTTAAAGAAAGAGTCCTTATCATATTGAGATACAGACTGAAATATTTATGGATGATGTGATATGAAGTCTGGGATTTGCTTCAGAATATTCTTATGGGGGAGAGGTAAAGAAAAACCCGCTCCCTTCATACAAAGCTCTCCACTGGCTTTCTCTAGTTTCTTTTGCGGCCTCTTCCCCTCCCCCAATCTATGAATCTGTGTATTCCCTATCTGGGGGTGGGATATGCCTCCTGGGGTTGCAGCCCAGAAGAGAGCTTATAGATTTTGGAGCCAAAGAGGCTTAGATTCAAAACCCCAGCTCCACCCTCATGAGCAGAGGGACCGAGGACAAGCCATTTAAGTGTCTTAGTTCTCACTTCCCCATCTGCAGAGTGGAGATAATACATCGACAACCAACCAACAGCCTATTTTTCTAATTTGTTCTTTTCCTCCACTTTTTCTAAGTCTGCCTCCACCAGCCCTAAAAGTGTATCTTTTTCTCCAGGATCCCACCCGAGCCCCTTGGCTCTTCAGTGAAAGTCACTCAGTCGTGTCCGACTCTTTTCGACCCCATAGACTATACCGTCCATGGAATTCTCCAGGCCAGAATACTGGAGCGGGTAGCCTTTCCCTTCTCCACGGGATCTTTCCAACCCAGGGATCGAACCCAGGTCTCCCACACTGCAGGCGGATTCTTTACCAGCTGAGCCACCAGGGAAGCCCAAGTACTGAAGTGGGTAGCCTATCCCTTCTCCAGAGGATCTTCCCAACTCAGGAATGGAACCGGAGTTTCCTGCATTGCAGGCAGATTCTTTACCAGCTGAGTTACCATGGAGGCCCTGGCTCTTCAGAGGCTCATCCTACTGCCTTCTCTGTGCTGGCTCTCCCATCCACCCACCCTGCCGCTTCCCCCGTCCCCCACCCTCACACCCAACCTTCCCACCATCCTCACCCTACCCAGATCGAGATCCAGGCTGGATCTGAGTGCCTGTTTCCCACTTCCTTGTGGAGGTGCCATGAGTCTGAAAATCCCAACACATGTAAATTGGAACTCATTGCTCCTTCTCTTAATCTGCCCCCTACAAAGCATCTGAACACCCTCCAGGCTCCCCACCCCTCCCCTCTTTTCCCTCCCCCTTCTCCTCTCCCCACTCCATCCTATCTGCCTCAGCCCCACACTCCCATCTCCTAGAGCTCCCTCAAATCCACCTCAGGGGCTCCTACCACATCCTCTGCTCAGGCCCACAGGCCTGGCCAGCTGTAAAAGCCTCCCACCTGGGCTCCTTCCCTAGGACCCCTCTGCTTTCTAGTCCCTGCTCCAGGCTGCTGGCACAACTCTCCATCCAAAACCAGCACTCTTGGACTGGAAGGCCTCCCAGGGGCTCTCTCTGCTAAGAAGAGAAAAGTTCCAAATTCCTGGGCTCGGTATTTGACACCCTGCATAGCCTGGCCTGTGCACATATTGTTCCAGAGTCATCCTCTGCATTCGCTGCCAAGGAAGCCCCCGGCCTGGGCATCTCGGACTGCCATCTCTCACACCAGCATCAGAATCATCTGGGGCCTTGTTGGGAAATGCAGAACCCTGGGTCCTACCCCAGACAACTGAATCTGGAGGGGTCCAGGCCTGATGCACACAAAAGCTGAGGACCCTCACTCTAGTCACACCAAACTGCTTGCCTGGATCATGCCTCCAGGCCTCTATTCATGCTATATTAATGTTTCCCCTTTCTTTAAGACCTAACCTAAATGTCATCTTCTCAGGAGTCATGTACGGATGTGAGAGATGGACAATAAAAAAAAAAGGCTGAGCGCCGAAGAAGTGATGCCTTCAAACTGTGGTGTGAGAGAAGACTCTTGAGAGTCCCTTAGACAGCAAGGAGATCAAACCAGTCAATCCTAAAGGAAATCAACTCTGAATATTCATTGGAAGGACTGATGCTGAAGCTGAAACTCCAATTGCATCCAATTATCTCCTATAGCACTAGGCACACACCTCTGTTGCAGACTGCATGTATCACAGGGTATGTAATGATTCATTTGCCTGCCTTCCCAGCTAGAAGGAAGTCTCCGCCAAAGTCACTTCACAGAACGCCCAGAGCCCCCTACACAGTGAACGGCACCCGGCAGGCACTTGATAAATATTAATTAATTTGAATTGCATCTTACTACTTCTTGGCTCCTGGATCATAAACATAATGCATAGCTCCCGGCAGGTTTTATTACATTGATGTCTGATGGATGAATTATCAAAGGATAGATGAGAGCCTGAAATGAATGATGAAATATGCAAATAAACTAATGATGAATTTTCATCTTTGATTAGTATTCTAAAACGCCTGGGTGTGCCTAAAACCATCTCTAACCTGACGGGATGTATAAATCGGGTCCAATGTGAACCCAGGACTTCTGGTTCCAGGTTCCCCGGTTGAAATCGGCAGACCAAAGTTCTGATGTTAATCAGAAATGTCACTGTCACGATGATGAGTGCATGGCCATCTTCCATCACAACTTTCCTGGCATCAGCCTCGGGAAATCCTCACTTAATCACATTTATCATTCCACCTCACAGGGTCCACAGAGAGCCTACTGATACTGTTCAAAGAGAAACCTGATATCTGTTGTGAGGAGCAGGAAGAAATCAGCCTTCAGGTGCTGAGGCTGGGGAAATTCCCTGGCGATCCAGTGATTAGAACTCCACACTGTCACTGCCGAGGGCCTGAATTTGATCCCTGGTCGGGGAACTAAGATCCCACAAGTATTGTGGCACAACCGGAAAAAAAAAAAAAAAGATGCTGAGACTGGGGTAGAAGGCAGTAAGGCATGTCTGGTGGCAGACAGGTGCCACTCCTAGTCCTGGCTTCTCCATTTACGGTCTGTGTGAGACTGGACAAGTTACCCAATGGCTCCAATACTCAAGTTTCTTCCACCATAAAAATAAGGTCACTTTGTGTTCCTACCCTTTAAGGTTATTGAATGAGATCATGTACATGAGTAGCACATAGTACGCATCACGCTCGCGGTGCAGGGGGCCCAGGTTCGATCCCTGGTTGGGGAACCAGATCCCACATGCAGCAACTAACACCCAGTGCAGCCAAATGAAAAATAATTAAAAAAAAGAGAGAGAGATAGAGAGAGATGTTATTGCTACACTGCTGTAACCAGGGCAGCTAGATTCCAGTAAATGATTAGGTGGTGGTGAGTGGGGCTGACTCAGGGGCTGGAGTAACTGGAGTCAAGAAGCCAGGTCTCAGCCATCTCTTAGGAATAGATTCCCCAGTTAGAGGAGAATTCTAGCTTTAAGAATGGGGCCAATGGTGGGAATGCAAACTAGTACAGCCTCTATGGAGAACAGTGTGGAGATTTCCTTAAAAAACTGGAAATAGAACTGCCATATGACCCAGCAATCCCACTGCTGGGCATACACACTGAGGAAACCAGAATTGAAAGAGACACATGTATCCCAATGATCATCGCAGCACTGTTTACAATAGCCAGGACATGGAAGCAACCTAGATGTCCATCGGCAGACAAATGGATAAGAAAGCTGTGATACGTATACACAATGGAATATTACTCAGCTATTAAAAAGAATGCATTTGAATCAGTTCTAATGAGGTGGATGAAACTGGAGCCTATTATACAGAGCGAAGTAAGTCAGAAAGAAAAACACCAATACAGTATATTAATGCATATATATGGAATTTAGAAAGATGGTAACAATAACCGTATATGCAAGACAGCAAAAGAGACACAGATGTAAAGAACAGACTTTTAGACTCTGTGGGAGAAGGTGAGGTATTCTCTCAAGGTATGACTTGAGAGAATAGCATTGAAACATGTATATTATCATATATGAAATAGATCCCCAGTCCAGGTTCGATGCATGAGGCAAGGTGCTCAGGGCTGGTGCACTGGGATGACCCAGAGGGATGGGATGGGGAGGGAAGTGGGAGGAGGGTTCAAGATGGGGAACACGTGTACACTCATGGCTGATTCATGTCAATGTATGGCAAAAACCACCACAATATTGTAATTAGCTTCCAATTAAAAAAAAAAAAAAAAGAATGGGACCGAGCGTGGAAGCTGATCATTCTGCTCTGTGGCCTACATGTTCAGGAACCAAATGATGCAGAGTCAGGAAAGGCCAGGAGGATGTGGCCAGACTGGGAGCTTTGGCCCCACAGGGAAACCCCAGCAGCACTGCTTCCAGTCTGGAGTCAGGGCTCTTTGGCCAGGTTTGCCCCATCCACGGCTAATGCAGCTCCCTGAACTGCACTCTGACCACAGACGGAAGTGAAGCCGTAATCTGGTCCCTGGTATGGGTCACCCACATCAAATGGGGAACTGGAAACTGGAGTCCCAGGCGGGCCTTGGGTTTTTTCTGTAGACACTGAATTACTGGGAACTTCCTCTCTCTGGGTCTGCAGGCCCTCTTGTCACTCAGATGCAACAACTCTGACTCCCAGTGAGAAGGGGCCTCGCAAGAGATGCCCTCGTCCTCACCGGCCAAGTTCTTGCTGGTGAGCCAGGCCGGAGGGAGGCTCCAAGTGCTGCTTTCTCCTTTGTGCTTCTTCCTGGGGACTCTGGGACAGGGGCTGAGCTTGGGGATCACACAGCCTCTCCTAACTGGAAACATAGCTGAGAACCCAGGGCAGGACCTGGGTAAAGAAAGATGAGGGTGTGGGCGGCACAAGGGGCTGGGGAGGGCATGGCCTGATGGAAGTAATTGACCTGGACCCTGGGCGCTCCCGGGATTTCATAAGGAACAAAGCCCTGGCTGTGGGACCTCTGACTTTCTTCCCAGGGCTCGACATGGTCAATGACTGGGGAACAGCGCCATCTCCTGGCTGCCTGCAGTCACAGCCCTCCTCCTGGTGGGAAAACTACAGGACGTTCAGAGACCATCTTAGGTGTGGGATGCCTTTAGAATCCTGGAACAAACAGGATTTTGTTTTTAATTCGGTCGTCTGGGGTGGAGCCCAAGATTCTGCATTTCTAACAGGCTGCCCATGCCACTGGTTTAGGGACCTGATCAGAAAGCTTTATATCTCAGTAAAACTAGAGGAAATTAAATGCTTTGAGGGGCTCAGATATGAATCTGGTCCCAGACACCCCAAGGGTCTCAGGAAAGATACTTTTCCACATATAAAATCTGTGAGTCACAAGGCAAGACAAGTAGGGAAAGCTTCTCGGAGAGAAGGGATCCAAAGTGCATTCTGAAGGGTGGTCAGATAGATCTTCACGACGGGAAACTTGCCTAAAGAGTCAGCTGGGAACAGCCTTCCTGCTGCCTTGGGTCTACCAGCCCAGATGCAATGGTTCACAGCCATAATAACTGACCTGGGGCTGGTCCAAAGATTGCAAGCAAGGTGACTGGTTAAAGTAATCATGGGAGGGCTTCCTTGGTGGCTCAGTGGTAAAGAATCCGCCTGCCAAATGCAGGAGACTCAGGTTCGATCCCTGATCCAGGAAGATCCTACATGCCATTGAGCAACTAAGCCCGTGCACCACAACTACTGAGGCTGTGCTCTAGAGCCCGGGAATATCAACTACTGAAGCCCGCTCACCCTAGAGCACGTGCCCCCTAACAAGAGAAGCCACTGTAAAGAGAAACCCGCACACCGCAACTAGAGAGTAGTCTGTGCACTGCAACTAGAGAAAAGCCCGTCCAGCAACAAAGTCCCAGCACAGCAAAAAAACAGTTATTTTTTTAAATAAAGTACTAATGGCAGTAACATTTCTGAGCAACAGTCACTTAATTGATTTGCTAAATATAATCAACATCACCTCTTATAAAGAGTTCTTCTAATGACCTTCCCAAATGCAGAATTTTCCAGAAAGAGATGAACGTCTAATGGTGATTGGATCACCCTTCAGTCACAGCCCCTTCTGCTTAGGTAGGACATGAAGTAGGAGAAAGGACCCCATTGGCCCCATTTCACAGAAGAGGAATCTGAGGCTCAGGGAGGTCACGTGACTTTGCCTGAGCCCACCCAGCAAGGCTAACCCTGAACCCCTTGACATGGCACTCAGGAGCACTCCTGTGACATCTGCCAAGTTTGACTCCATAAAAACAGGCACAGAGAGGAGGAGGGGGCGGCGGGCCGGGGGTGTCACGGGAATCTGGGAGTCTGGGGTCCAGGCCTTCCATGCCTGCACAGTCACCTCGAGCTGGGAGCCCTGCCATCATCCAGGGAGGGTGAAAGCAGCTTTTACAAAGCAGGGTCTGAGGGCCTCGGACAGGCCCCCCTTTGTCGACTTCCTCCGTCCTCCGCCCCGACGCCCCGGCCTCGGCCTCCAGCGTCACCCTCTTTGAATGGCTGGCTCCTACACACTGGAAATTTGCAACACAAATGCACGGCTTGTATCTCGGTAGAGCTTCACTGCCCTAGCCTTTTGGAGTCTTTTAAAGCCAGCCTTTCTCTGGGGCGCTTTCTTTGCACAGCTCAAGCCCCCAGCCCTTACACACAGGCATGATCGCTAATTAACGCTGGGTGAAAACCCGTCCTGGGAAGAGAGCCGGGTGGCGAGCGGGCTGTTCCCACCCCTCTCCAGGGCGGCTGGCAGCCAGAACTGGTGGAGGGGGCTGAACTCTCACTCTCAAAGCTCATGCTGGCTTCCTCCCTCCATCCTCTTCCTTGATGGGTTTGAAAATTTACAGCAAATTAAGCTCATCACCCAGGATGGCACCCAGCTTTTCAGAGCTCAGCTCTATTCATAAGAACTGCAGTAATGGCTAACACAGACTAAGAGTACCAGACACTTTATAAACATATTTCTGATGCTCATAACAACCTGGAAAGGCAGAGGTTATCACGCCCTATGCAGAGCCTCGATAACTGAGGCTCAGAGTGATTAAACACCTAGACCTGCGTCACACAGCCTACAAGTGGCAGAACTGATTTTCAAATCTAAATCCATCTGTGCCCCAAACACCTGCTCCCACTTTAGGCTTCTCTCTGCTCCTGTCCAATGCTCTCCCAGCTTTACTGTGACTTCTCCCTTTTCTCAATTCTTGGAACATGTAGTGGTGTGTCCATCTCTAGGTCTACTTGCCTGAGGTGATGGTGGCCCAACTGAATGAACTTATGAAAACATTGAACTGTAGACTTCAAACAAGTGACTTGTGTGGTACGTGAATTGTACTTCAATAAAGAAGTTAAGGCTCTTTGGGAAAAAAAGGGGGGCAGGAGAACAAGAATTGGTGGTCTATGGGGACTTCCCGATGGTCCAGAGGCTAAGACTCCACATTCCCAATACAGGGGGCCCAGGTTCGATCCCTGGTCAGGGAACTGGATCCCACATGCCACAACTAAGACCCAGAGCAGCTGAATAAATAAATCAGTCAGTTCAGTCACTCAGTCCTGTTTGACTCTTTGCAACCCCATGGGCTGCAGCATGCCAGGCTTCCCTGTCCATCACCAACTCCTGGAGCTTGCTCAAACTCATGTCTATCAAGTCGGTGATGCCATCCAATCTATCTTATCCTCTACCATCCCTTTCTCCTCCTAGTTTCAACCTTTCCCAGTATCAGGGTTGGAGAAGGCAATGGCACCCCACTCCAGTACTCTTGCCTGGAAAATCCCATGGATGGAGGAGCCTGGTGGGCTGCAGTCCATGAGGTCGCTAAGAGTCGGACACCTGAGCCACTTCCCTTTCACTTTTCACTTTCATGCATTGGAGAAGGAAATGGCAACCCACTCCAGTGTTCTTGCCTGGAGAATCCCAGGGACAGGGGAGCCTGGTGGGCTGCCGTCTATGGGGTCGCACAGAGTCGGACACGACTGAAGCGACTTAGCAGCAGCAGAGTCTTTTCCAATGAGTCAGTTCTTCACATCAGGTGGCCAAAGTATTGGAGTTTCAGCATCAGTCCTTCCAATAAATATTCAGGACTGATTTCCTTTAGGATTGACTGGTTTGATCTCCTTGCAGTCCAAGGGTCTCTCAATATATACATAAATAAAAGATCTCTTAAATAAAGAATTTGTGGACTATGGAATATTAGCTTGTCATGGATCGATGAATTTGCAAGTCAGAAATATTTGAGTCTTGGCTCTGCCACTGCCCTGCTGTGTGACGGCTGGAAAGTGGGCACCCACTCTGTGCCTGTTTCCTCGTTTATAACAGCAATAAAAATAGCAGTGGTAAGAGCTCATTTATGAGGTTTATTGTATTCCAGGCCTGTATCTTATCCACTATCACGTGTAATCCTCACCCCACAACCTCACGAGTTGAGCCTCATCATTCCCATTTTACAGTTGAGGAAACTGAGATCAGGCACAAAGTCTTTAGCACAACCCCTGTCACAGAGCTTCAGCCGAGGTTGAATTCGATCCCCATGGTTTCTTCAGCCGACTCTGTGTGTCCTATATCTGCACACTGGTCTGGTGACCGTTCAGGGTGCCCAGCTCTCCATGGTGCCCAGCTCTCCATGGTACCCACCTCGTGTTTGCTGAGATAACCTCCTGACTGTATGAGCTCCCATTGCCCCAGAGGCTCCCGCCTCCTCCATCTGCCTCCGGCTGCTGTGACCCATCAGTCCATCCTTACTCCCTGGGGATCTGGCCTGACCTGACCGCTTTGTGTCCAGGCCTGCAAGGACACCTGTCCCTCAGTGCCTGCCTCTCTGGGGAACACCCCGTGTTTGGTCTGTGCCAAGAACTTGGTTCAGTGCAAGCTAAGAAGCAGGATCATAAAGTATCACTGCTAGGAGGTTCCTTCAGAAACTACTGGCTCTGGCACTTCCCCGGTGGTCCAGTGGTTAAGAATCGCTTGCAATGCAGGGGACGTGGGTCTGATCCCTGGTCAGAGAATTAGGATTCCATATGCCACTGAGCATCTAACCCTGCATGCCACAACTAGAGAATCTGTGTGCTGCAACGAAAGATCCCGCATGACACAATTAAGACTGGACATAGCCAATTAACTAATTAAGAAAGAAATGACAGATTCTAGCTGTGAACTGCAGAACTGTATCCTAAAAGGCAGTCTCCACTCCCTGCTCTTCAACCAGACCAGCCCTGTTTGAAAAAGTCTGATTCAGATACTGCACTTCCCTAGATTTCCAAAGAAAGATCTAGGTTTCAAATTCTTTTAAAATCTTGAAAACTACTGTCCTTTGCTGTTTCTCTGTGGATGGGAGTAGGAAATTGATGGTAAAGAAACTGAGGCCTGGAGGGTACCAGTAACCTGCAGAGGGTCACCGAGGCAGTGATGGATGGACACAGGAGGGCAGCAGGCGTCTGGACGCTTAGCTCAGAGCTATTTCCCCTGCTCGACAACAGCCGTGTGGGAAAGCACGGCTTCTGCCTCCCACACTTTCATGCCATTCTTGAAGATTCTTTAGCATTAGGCTAGAGAAATCCGAAAGTACAATTCTCCTAAGACTTCTCATTCCTTGCCTCTCACTCCATACCCCTCTGAGGCAGCTGTCGACTTTGGCCACCTCGACACAAGACAACGATGCTCCCCAGGCCAGCTGCCTACACCGGCCTGTGACCGCAAGAGGTTAGGCCAAATAGAGGACCATTTTGATAATTGGGCGACAAGGGAAATGGCAAACAACTCTCTTCACTAAGGGGAGAAAAAAACACTTTCGTCCGTAAAGTTGACTGTCGTCAAGTGAAATAAAGTTGCACACGGACAAAACAAGATTATGTGAACTTTTTAAAAGGCTCATTTAATTTCAGAGAGTAAATGAACCCTTGGCTGTCTCACTGTTAGGAGTACTCCAGTTATTAGATGAGCAGTATTAGACGCTTCCTCTGGGAATAATGTTATAACTTCTCGCTCTGTCCTTTCTCTCCAAGATAAAGTTTGATATGAATCTTCATTTGCAAGGGGCAAAACCTCTCTCCCCTATTAGGTTTTGTCAGTGTGATGCTAAAAATGATCCTTTGGCGGACTTGTGAGTAATTGACCCTCTGACGCTAACAACGCCCAGGCAAATAAAGGTATAATTGGTGGGAGCGCCACGCAGCCGCTGGAGCAGACGCCGAGGCCTGTGGAGCTGGAGCGACCTCTCACTGCAGAGGAAGACCTGCCTCCTTGGAGGTGAGCGGGCAAGGGGCGGGGGGTGGCCCTGGGGGCTGGACTGGATGGGAGTGAGAACATTGAGCTGCTCACCAACTCAGAGGCCCCACGTTCAAGAGGCCCACTGCCATCCTCTCTGCCCCTGGACTGGTGAGTACATTTGAGGCCCCTTGTTAGGGGCTCGGGAATATGCTTTGAACGGTGGGTACCATTTTGAGGTTGTCTTGAATGCTTGAACCTCAGTCCATGGGGTAGTAGCAGCAGACAGGTGCCAGGTGGGCTGTCAGGGGCAGATGAGGTCTCCGTGCTTTTTCAAGGGTGTGCCAGGTGGGCTTCCAGGACAAATGCATCACCTGGCAAGATTCTCCTGTCAAGCACGGGATTCTGCCATGGACTACAGCTTCCCTGGTGGCTCAGATGGTAAAGAATCTGCCTGCAATGTGGGAGACCCAGGTTTGATCCCTGGATCAGCAAGATCTCCTGGAGAAGGGAATGGCTACCCACTACAGTATTCTTACCTGAAAAACCCCATGGACAGAGGAGTCTGGGGGCTACAGTCCATGGGGTTGTACAGAGTTGGACGCGACTGAGCGACTGACACTTTCCAAGTGGCTGTGCAAATCAGTACCTTGCACTGATCACTCAGAACTGATTCAACGTAATTGCCTGGAAATTGATAATATTTTGCTTTCTTGTGCAATTGTAGCTGTGCGCCTTACTTTAGGTTTTAGACACGATTATCTGCCCTTGGAGTACTCCATTACCCCCCGTTTGTCTCTCAACCCAGCATTCAATGATCCTAAAGTATTTGTATCTTTTATCACAAGCCGCCTCGAACCCTTTCTGGAAGAAGGTGAGGTGTTCTTTTGAATGACCATTCAAGATGCTTCTTCATGAATAACTTAGATCTCCTTTGACTTGGAACACTAGCGGTGAAACAGTTTATAAAGTGAATCAGGACATCATTGCTTTAGGGTTCTTAAATTACATAGCAGAAGATTTAAAAGAGGTAAAAGATTGTTTGTTTTTTTTCCAGAAGTTCAAAAGTGGCCTTGCTGGTTTTGTACTTGAGACCTTACCTCTGTTGTTAACTGAAAGTTTGTCTGCAGAATTCTTGGAGCATTCCTGGCATGAAGTCTGGCAAAATGTGCCAACTAATGTAGATTAAGTGCCCATTTATCCTGAGTCCAGACGACCTCAAATATATCTAATCACGGAATTAGTTTGTAAGCATGGTGGAGAGCTAACTGATACACATAATGACAGCCGATAAATCCTAAAATGCCTTCAGAACCATCCAGGAGGTGTTGATGGTGTTCTTGGACTCATGCTTGATTTAATTCAGTGAATTCTAGTTTCTTAGACTCGCCCTGTGGAAGCTGTCTGCCACGACCACTTTTTTATTCCTAGCGGCACAATCTATCCTCATCATACCAGCAACTGGATGATTCTTGTTGTTTTCCCTCTTTGTCCAATGGGATTTTGTAACCCCGTGGAGTAGCTTATCACTGGTCAGAAGTTACAATGGTGTTTTGACCCATCCCTGGGGTACGTGGTTTTGGGTGAATGTTGTGCTTCTTGGTTGACCAGATTATGAGGTTGCCCAGCCTCCCTCTGAATGATCTGGGGTTACTGGCTTTCCTGTGACTTGACTCCCAAAGTCTGCCAATCTCAGGTTATTTTCAGCTCCCCAAACCCCTGCTGTGCACAGGGACAGGCCAGCCAAGCAGGTGTTCCTGTCTGTCCCCCTTGTCTCCTCCCCAGAGACTCAGTAACAAAGAGCAAACGCTTTCGGTCTTCTCAGAACTGCTTTCCATGTGCAGGGGATGAATTCTGGAGCGCCACCATGAATAGGGAGCCCTGTGAATAGGGGATTGTATCAAAGAGGCTGCCGCGCAGAGCGGGAGGCCCATTCTAAAGTGCCCACTCTGCGACTAATTTGATGGAGGACCATGGAAAAACAGCCCTTCTCTCTGGGTTCATTTCGTTGGCTGTCTAAAACTAGAGCTCGTGATACCTGCTCCCGAGGGCGAGTGTGAGGGTGGGCTGTGAGGGACAGGGGGGCCCAGGGGCTGGGAATCCCTGGGAGAAGGGGTAAGCGTTGGAGAGGCTGAGATGGCGCTTAGGCCAAAAACAGGGGTTTGGGCTTTGCCCTGGAGGGAGTGGAATGCCAAGGGCTTCTGAGAGGTGAGAGAGGTGATTGCGAGCTTGGATGTGCTCAGGTCATTGAAAGAGCAGCTGGAAAGAAGGCAAGAAAGCCCAGACTGCAGCTGGGAGACAGAAAAAGTAGTGGTCATGTCAAGGAGACCCCTTTGCTCCCAAAGATCTCCCTGTTTAGGAGACTCCAGCAGAGGAGCAGGTCTAGAAAAGAGAGATGGGTGTGATAATGTGTGATGAGGACAGAAAGCTAAAGATCCTTGGTCTGGGGAGCCAAGGTCTAAATCAGGTGCAAAACGCATCTAAAGGGCTCATCGTGTGGTTAAAGGTACAGAAGGTCTGGGAGGCACAGCTGGTGGATGTCAAAGGCGAGGCCATGGTCTCATCTTTTCTCTAGCCCCGATCCTTACCAGAGTGGTAAAAGCTTAACAAATATTTGCAGGATAAGGGGACTTGGACTTGACACAATGGGAAAAGCTTCCAAACAGGAAAAGCTGCCTGGAAGTAGGACACACTGGCTTGGAGGTAGTGAGCTCCCTGTCACTCACAGTGTTTGAGCTGAAGCTGGACCATAGGCTGTTGGGGGGAGGGGGATGGAGGGGAGCACATCAAAGAGGAGGCTCGCGTTTGAGATCTGGATGGCTGCTCGCTCCCTCCAGCTCTGGGGGTGCAAGGGTCTCAGGCAGCAGTGAACAGTCCGCAGGGATGCTTCCTGGGATCTCAAGGCCTCCCGGGTTTAGTCCAGATCCCAGTGTCTGGGAGACGGAGGGTGATACCCTAAGAGGAGAAGTGAGCCCAGGGATGGAAGTGGATTCCTCCTGGGCTGCCCCACCTGCCAGAAATCCCTTCTGAGCAGGACCTGCCGGAAATGGAGACACTCAGGGAGATGGTGGGCCGTGAGTTGTCTCTTGCCCTTTCCAGGGCCGGCCAAGCATCTGGAGGGGTCTGTATGCCCCTAGAGGGGACATCTGGCTGACAGGGGGGTGCCTCTGGGAGATGGGAAGTCCTGACCCTGAGGTGACTGAGTCTCCCTGAGCCCAGCGGTTTCCACCCCGCAGTCTGGGTTGATAGCAGAGCATGGCCCTAGCAGAGGCGGCTCTGTCCCCCGTAGACTATTCTTCCTAATTGCTGAGAATGGTGTCAGCAGGCCCCCATTAAGAATAATTACATGATCTATGAGATGGTTCTGCCACCGGGCTCCCCAGGTCCCTGGTCTCTTCCAGGGCTAAAACTCTTAGACAAAATCTAAACTTCTGGAGCAAGAGGCACAGCCATTCTCCCTTCCCTCCAACTCCACACAAGACAAGACAGCCTGCCCTCTGAACAGGTCCTCAGAGCAGAGGTGCGTGAAGAATACCCCCTGTGCCAACCACTCACGTCAGCCGCCTCATCTCAGTTCATGCTCACATGACCCTAGGCAGTAGGTCCAGTTATCGAGTCCATTTTGTGGATAGAGAAACTGAGGTCTGGAAAGGAGAAGCCCCTAGTCCTGGGATGCACAGCTAGTGATGACCAAGCCTGGATGTGAACTTGGGTTTTTCTGACTCAGAGCCTGAGCTGTCAGCTCCACTCAACGCTGTCAGTGCCACACTGGGCAGGGGAGGACTTAGGCAAATATGAGAAGCTGTTTGCTCCTCCCCCACTCCAGTCTTCTCGCCTGAAGAATCCCCACGGACAGAGGAGCCTGGTGGGTCGCAAAGTGTCGGACGCAACTGAATCGATTTAGCACACATTATTATATTATTCCTTGCTGAGGCCTGAGTCCCACGTAGAATGCCCTGTAGGAAGCGGTAGTTTCACCATTGTCTTTCATTGTATGTTCAACCCTGTGAGGTCAGCGGCATAGCCTTATCATGACCATTTTACAGATGGAGAAAATGAGGCCAGAGTTTGTGACTGGCAGAGGCAGAACTTGAACCCAGGTGTGTCAGACTTTGAGCCTGCTCTGTCTTCCCTACCCCACAGCTTCCAAAAGACAAGGATCATAGCTCTCACGGACCAGGCCGAGGGCCAGAGCTAGCAGAGGGCATCTCAGTGTCTATGGCTATGCTTGACCTTTTCTTCCTGTCTGTCATTTCCCAGGTACCAGCACAGGGGTGAAGGATGCTGCTCTGGGTGTTCTTCCTCGTGACCCTCACCCTCAGCAGCGGCTCCCACGGTTCCCTGCCTTCCCAGCCTCTCAGGTAAGCAGTTCTGAGAAGAGAAGCAAGAGAGGCCCTTTGAGGATGCAGACTCGAGCTGGTCCCCAGCTGGGTCCTCAGGCAGCCTCCCTTGCTCATCTCTGGGAGGGTGGCAGACTGAGCCCCAGAGAGGTCACCACCCAGCCCTGGTTCCAGCCCTCTCTGGGGACGAGCAGGGCAAGAGGCGACAGAAAGACCTCACAGAGACCAAGTGAGCACAGTCCCCTGGGCCTCCCACCCCACCCTTTGACCTCTGACTCCTTCTACTAGGATTCCACGGTACGCAGATGCCATCTTCACTAACAGCTACCGGAAGGTTCTGGGCCAGCTGTCTGCCCGCAAGCTACTCCAGGATATCATGAACAGGCAGCAGGGGTGAGCCAGCGTTCTCGTGACTTCTCCCTGCACCCTCGGTTCATCATGATTTGGAGGAACCAAGTCTGGTGTCTTCGCTTGCACAGCAGCTGTCACTTCTGGACTTGCCAGGGCAGAAGGGCTCCAGTGTCAAACCTTGTCTTAACCCTTAACTGATAAGTGATCATTGAGCATAGATGCTTGTCCCTGAGTTGGGCTCCAGTAGTAACACTGACAGCAGTCACCACTTGACTGACTCTACCAGAAAAAAAGACTTTGCACTGGTTCATCAATATACAACCTGGCACAGTGCATAGCAAGCCCTTGGCAGTGTCAGCCATTATGCTCAGGTTCTTATGTGCTGTTTCCAACAACTTTACAAAGGATGTCCTCTTACCCCCATCACACAGAAGTTACATTAATAGCTTCTAAAGGACACACAGCAATGAGTGGCAAAATTAGCATCCAATCAGCCTGACTGCCTAAACATGTTTTAATTTTCATTTTGAAAAAATTCCAAACTTACAGAGAAGTTGCAGAAATAGTACAAAGGGCTTTAACATGCCCTGCTCTAAGAGTCAACAATTCCTAATATTTTTTTACTATATTTGCTTACTCCATATCTGGGGCTTCCCTGATGACTCAGTGGTAAAGAATCTGCCTGCAATGCAGAAGATGCAGGTTCCATCCCTGGGTCAGGAAGATTCCCTGGCGGAGGAAATGGCAACCGACTCCATTATTCTTGCCTGGAGAATCCCATGGACAGAGGAGCCTGGCAGGCTACAGTCCATGGGGTTGCAGAATCAGACATGACTGAGCATGTATACACACACACACACATTCTCTTTCTCTCTCTCTCTCTCTCTCTCTCTCTCTGCTGCTGCTAAGTCGCTTCATTCGTGTCCGACTCTGTGTGACCCCATAGACTGCAGCCCACCAGGCTCCCCCGTCCCTGGGATTCTCCAGGCAAGAACACTGGAGTGGGTTGCCATTTCCTTCTCCAGTGCATGAAAGTAAAAGTGAAAGTGAAGTCGCTCAGTTGTGTCCGACTCCCAGCGACCCCATGGACTGCAGCCTACCAGGCTCCTCTGTCCGTGGGATTTTCCAGGCAAGAGAACTGGAGTGGGGTGCCATTGCCTTCTCCATTCTCTCTCTCTCTCTCTCTCTCTCTATATATATATATATATGGGTAGATACAGGTCTAGACATATGTACACAAACTCAGGTATGATTATGAGTATTATTGTTTTGCTGAACCATTTAAGAGTGAATTATAGTCATCATGACCCTTTATCCTTAAGTTCTTTTGTGTGTCTCCTCTAATAGCTAATCAAAGGATACTCTCTTATATAATCACAGTATAATTATCACTTAGAGTCCATATTTAAATTTCACTAGTTGTCCCAAAATATCCTTTATAAAAATTTTAAAATATTTTTGGCTGTGTGAGGTCTTAGTTGTAGCACGCAGGCTCTTCCATTGTGCCGCGTGGACTCTCTGGCTGTGGCACATGGGCTTAGGAACTGTGGTGCTTGGGCTCAGTTGCTCTGTGGCATGTAGGATCTTAGTTCCCCCATCAGGGATTGAGCTCATGTTGCCTACATTGCAAGGTGGATTCTTAGCCACTGGACCACCAGGGAAGTCCCTGTAACAATTACTGATCTTCCTCATCCAGGACTCAGTCCAGCCCCAGGTGGCATTTAGTTTCTTTTAGTCTGGATCAGTTCCTCAGTCTTTATGACACAGACATTTTTTATTAGTAAAGGGCAGTTCTTCATAGAATGTCCCTCATATTGGGCTTGCCGGGTGCTTCCTCATGAATAGATTCACATTATGCAACAGAGGTAATGCGTTCTTCTCGGTGCATCCTGCCGGGAGGCGCGTGTTGTCCAGTTGTCCCATTGGTGATCACTTGTAACCCATTGGAACCCATTGGTGATGGTAACTTTGATCACTTGTGTAACACGACGGCTGCCAGGTTTCTCCTCTGTTAACATCTTCTCCTTTGTGCTTAATAAGTCATCTGTGGGAAGATATTTTGCAAATGTGTACTTCACAGCCTATAGTCTTCACTCCTATACACACTGCCTTCTTAAACGCTGCTGAGTCTAATTCAGCTGGGTGCAAGAGTCTATGCCAGATATCGCAATAGGCCGAGGGATGCACCCCCGCTCTGCTCCCTTTGCCCTGAACTTTCCTAGGCCTCCTCCACTTCCTACTCAAACAGCAACTTCTGTTGTTCCTCTTTTTCTAATCAAACAGAGAGAGAAACCAGGAGCAAGGAGCAAAGGTACGGCTTGGCCGTCAGGTGGACGGCGTGTGGACAGACCAACAGCAGATGGCACTGGAGAGCACCTTGGTGAGCCTGCTGCAGGAGCGCAGGTGGGAATATGTGTGTGTGCACAAGTGTGAAGGTGTGCACAAGTGTGTATTGAGGGACCTCAGAGGCTTCTGTCCCCAAGGGTAGCCAGGAAAAGGACTTTCCTCCTCTCCAAGAAAACTGGGAACGAGGTCCGTTCTTCCATACATCAAGAACCGGAAGAAGGGGGGACATGTGTGATGGAGTCTGGCTCTCATCCACTCCTGTATCTCCAGTGGAGCCAGAGGCCAGCCTCAGTGTCTGTGTCCAGAAATGTCCCTCACTCATGAGTCCTGGGGATAGGACCCAGGAATCTGAATTTGAACGAGAGTCCCAGGGGACTCTGATGCTCCTAGTCTGAGATGCATGCCCTGGATCCCTTGCCAAGTTCATCAAACTGTAAAATCAAAGGGAGACCAGCCCCTCCCAACACCCTTGGGTAGAGGACTGTGAGTAGTGCTTGTGAGAGGGAGAGATGGGAATGAGTCGCTCCCCAGCTCCCTGACCCTCACAATCCTAGGAGGAGTCAGGGAAGATCAGGAGTGAGTTTTCCCATTTTACAGAGGAGGAAAACTGAGGCAAAGAAGAAGAAGTAGCTAGCCCCAAGTCAGGGACTAGGCAGGCCCAAGACCTGCCTTTCTTCCCCAGAGCCCTTCACACGAACTCCATTTCTTCAAAACGACACGACTGTTTGCAGAAACTGTGCTGTATTTTAGAGCCCGATTTTTGAACTGTGAGCACAACCATGCCCCAGCGTGACTCTGCCAGACACCTCCAGCCCAAACTATTAAGCAAATCCAGTTCCCAGCAGAGTTCTCCGTGTGCCCCCTCGCCTTCTTCCCAGCCTGATTAGACACCGAGAGCTCAGAGATCTGGCCAAGTATTGTCCTGGGGAGATGCAAGCCGCAGCAGGCGGACAGGCAGAGCGTAGCAGAGGTGAGAACCAACCCCGGAGGCAGGATGGACACCTGAGCCCCAGGTCTGCTTGTGCAGCCAAGTCTTTGCACACAGCCAGTCATCTTCCCCGTTCCCACCTCTGTGAAGGGAGCAGATTTGCTCCAATGACCACCAAGGTCCTGGAGGATAGAATTCTTTTTTTAAATAAATGTCCCTAGAGAATAATGCCTCCCCCCTCCACACCGTCCCAGCCCCGTGCCTCTCATGCTGGGATTAGGTCACTATTCACCTGCTTCAGGGCTCCCACCAGGCCCCAGTGGGGTAGAGTGGCCCCAAGGAGGGCCACGTCCTAAGAATGCAGGCTTGGTTCCTGCAGGTTAAAAGCTAGAGGCTTCACAGAGCTGAAAGTCCTAGAGCGGCAGGAAGGCCCCAGAGGTTGCCCCAGCCATTGTTCCCCCTCCAGCTCAACTGTTGCAAATCCCAGGACATGAGGCGGGGGCGGGAGGGGGGGGGGCGGTGCTGAGAAAACAGAACTGCTGAATGAATTCTTACATTAATACGTTAAGAGTAGAATGATTTGGCAGTTAGCAGCCTTTCATACCCACCATGCTTTATGTCCATATAACAGTCCTCTAAGTTAATAAGTTCAGGTTTCTCCATCTTCCCAGCTCTTAAAAGTCATCCAGGGACTTCCCTGGTGGTCCAGTGGTTAAGACTTCACCTTCCAATGCAGGGGGCATGGGTTCAATTCCTGGTCTGGGAAATAAGATTCCATATGCCTTGTGGCCAAAACATGAAAACATAAAACAGAAGCAATATTGTAACTAATTCAGTAAAGTCTTCTAAAATGGTCCATATAAAAAAAAATCTTAAAAAACAAAAAGTCATCCAAAGATGGCCAGGCTCTGGGCTGAGGGGATGGCCATGGATGGGCCAGTCTTGGTTTCTGCTCTCATGGAATTCATAACACACTGAAGTAGACAGAAATTAAACAAGTACGTGCACAGTGGATTATTTAATTTGTGATAAATGGTAAGGGATGTGGTGAACGTGTGTGCTGGAAAGAATGACCTCATCTACCCCTGTTTGGGAGTTAGAAGTGGCTTCTTCAAGGGCCAGTGATTGTCCAGGCTCTCAATAGGAGTGGGTTGGGAGAGCTGGGGCTAAGACTGAGGTCATCTTGGGAGTCGGTCAGTCTCAACATTGGAGTCACGGTCACCCTAGTTCCAAGTGTCCTGTCCTACCTTGCCTTGGTTTCGGTGCCCCCAGACTAAGCTTTATCTTTCTTTCTGCAATAGGAATTCCCAAGGATGAAGATTCTGCCTCTATTTTCTGCTCCCTGCAGCTGAGACACAACTGCATCCGGTTAATCCTTTTAAATTTCTGACCTACTTTTTCCTTTATAAATACAATAAAGTTCCCCCATACTGGTCTGCATTTCAATTTTCTTTTATCTTCAGCCTAATTTTTTCACATCTTACAGAGTTCCATTTCCCAAAGTGGTATTACAAGCTTTTTTTTTTTTTTTTTAAAGCTAACATTTACCAAACACTCAGAGTGCCAGCTGGGCAGCTTCACGTGTAGAACCTCATAGACTCCCTACACAGCCTAACAGGAGGTACTGGCATCATTCTCATTTCACAGATGAGGAACCGAGGCACAGAAGGGTGAAGTGAATTGCCGTGGTCACTGCCAACAAGGAGAGAGCTGGGATTCAACTATAGGGGACCCAGCCCAGAAGTGGGCTCTTAACCATATTCGACTACTCTGAGCCCAAGTCATCCTTCATTCACTGGTGACTCATCCACCTATGAGCAATGCCATTTATTCACTCAACAAACGTTTCTAGAGATCCCACTATGTGCCAAGTGCTGTGCTAGGCAAACAAAGCCGCTGGCCTCATAGAGCTTACGTTCGTTCTTTCTTTTTGGCTGTGCTGGGTCTTCACTGCTGCATGGTCTTTCTCTAGTTGCTGAGAGCGGGGGCTACTTCAGTTGCAGTGTGTGGGCTCTCATCACAGTGGCTTCTCCCGTTACAGAGCTCAGGCTCTAGGGGGCACAGGCTTGTGTCATTGTGCCCACACGAGCTTAGCTGCTCCGAGGCATGTGGTATCTTCCCAAACTGGGGATCAAACCTGTGTTCCCTGCATTGCCAGGCGGATTCTTAACCACTGGACCACCAGGGAAGTCTAGCATAGAGCTTATATTCTAATGGGGGAAAGAATAATAAAAACAAGTAAATACAGAATTTGTAAGATGGTGGTGATTGCAAAGAGCAAAAAATTAAGGCAATGGGAGTACTGGAGGGGATAATTTAACCATAATGAATGAGTATGTGGTGCAGTGGTTAGGGAAGGCCTCTCTGATGAGGGACATTTGAATTAAGTCCCTCAAGAGTCGGCTTGAGGAGAATGACTCAGAGGAGGATGACTGGGTGAGGAACATTTTCAAAACAGTGAAAACCCAACACAAAGGCCCCTAGGCAAGAGTGTGGAGGGAGGAGGCGCAGGAGGCCGGTGTGGCTAGCCAGAACACAGTGAGGCTGAGAGCGGAGGAAGGGAGGCCAAGAGGGAGCGGGAGGCCAGCTCATGAGGAGGTCCTTGGAGGCCGTGGGAAGAACCAAAAGGATCTCTCAGCGAGATGGGATCCACCGCAGAGTTTAAGCAGAAGAATGACATGATCTGACTCGCATTTACTGCCACTCTCAGAAAGGGTCAAATGCTGGATATATTCTCAGGGTAGATGGATAAGGTATGGGAACTGGAGAGGAGTTAAGAATAATTCCAAAGTTTGAGGCCTGAGCAACTGGAAGGACGGAATCGCCATTTAGGAGCTTTGGAGGTGGGGGGAGAATTAGGAGTTGGGGTTTAGACATGTTGAGTCTGAGATGCCCTTTAAAGGCCCCAGTAGGGGGGCTGAGTAGGCACCAGGGTATGCAGGTCTGAAGCCAGGAGAGAGGTCTGGATAGCTGTCACCTTTTAGGTGGTCTATAAAGTCAGGAGATTAAAAATTTTTTTTTTCATTTTTTAACAAGAACTTACTATACAGCACATGGAACTCTGTTCAAAATCATGTGGCAGCCTGGATGGATGGGGAGTTTAGGGCAGAATGGATACATGTACATGTATGGCTGAGCCCCTTTGCTGTTCACCTGAAACTATCACAACACTGTTAATTGACTACAATTCATACAAAATAAAAAGTTTAAAAAAAAAGGAAAATAATATGAAAAATAGTATATATGTATAACTGAATCACTTTGCTGTACAGCAGAAATTAACACAACATTGTAAATCAACTACACTTTAATATAATTGTTTTAAAATTTAATTTAAATTTTAGAAATTAATTTTTTTAATTAAAATAACTTTTTTTTTTTAAAGAGAATCCCCTGGAAGTCCAATGGTTAGGGCTCAGTGCTTTCACTGCTGGGGCCCCAGGTTCAATCCCTAGTTGGGGAACTAAGATCTCATAAGCTGTGAGGTTGTAGCCTAAAAAAAAAATTTAAAAATAAAGTCAGGAGAGTGAGTTAGATCACCGAGAAAGAAGAACAGAATAGCAGAAGTACAAGGACTACCCCAGGGCACTCCGTATTTAAAGGCTGGAGGAAAGATGAGGAACCAGCAAAGGAGACTGAGAAAGAAAAAGCAGAAAGACTATGAGAGAAATTCCAGAAAGCAGTTCAAGAGAGTGATGGACTGTACCAAATGCCGCTGATGGGTCATCAGTTGAGAACCGAATGTGAAAATGATCGTGGAAGCCAATGATGACCTTGGCAAGAACAAATTGGGTGCATGGTGGAGGCAAAAGTCTGACTCTAGTGGGTTCAAGAGAAAATAGTCCGAGAGGGATCAGATCCGGAGAGTAGAGATCTGGCTGTACCGTATGGTGACCACTGAACACATGTGGCTGCTGAACACAAGATGTGGCTAATATCAACTGAGATGTGCTTTACATGGATTTCAAAGACAGTATGAAAGAAGAATACCAAATGTCTCATTCATGTTTTATATTGATTACCTATTAAAATAATATATCTGATAAGTTTGGTTAAAATAAAATATATTAAGCTTGATTTCACCTATTTCCTTCTTACCTTTTTATTGTGGTTACTAGACAATTTCAAATCACCTATGGAACTTGCAAGCCTGGTGCGCTGCATGCAGTCTGTGGGGTCACAGAGAGTGGGACACGACTTAGCAATTTAACAACAGCAAATGGGGCTTGCATTATATTTCTATTGGATGGCACTGGCAGAGTCAATTCTTTTGAGAAATTTTGCTATTAATATAAAGAGAAGCAGAGAGTTGAAGTCACTGTCCAGAGTTACCTTTGTCAGTGATTACCCAACTTTTTCTTTTCATGAACCATTTTACTTGGGCATATCCCAACACATTGCCTCTTTGAAGAATTGGTGACCTTGGGACTTCCTGGTGGTCCAGTGGCTAAGACTCCATGCTTCCAATGCAGGGGGCCTGGGTCTGATCCCTGATCAGAGAACTAGATCCTGGCATGCCACAAATAAGAGTTCACATGTCACAGTGCAACTAAAGACCCCACATTCCGCAACTAAGACTCAGAGCTACTAAATAACTACATTTTTTTTTAAAAAAAGAATCTGTGCTTTCATTGCAGGGGCCACAGATTCCATCTCTGGTCGGGGAACTAGGATCCTGTATGCCCTGAGGCACGCACGGCCAAAAAAATAAGTAAATAAAAATAAAATTCAAAAATAATAATAAATAAAAAAATTTTAAGTGAAATGTCTCGATGATGGGATGTGTGTTTGGATTAAAACCATGAAAATATTCACAGCATCTTAGAGTTGATGGGGACTCGGAGGTGAGCAATCTCCTCTCTGTCCTTTTCCGGTCTGAGACACGTCAGTGCTGGATCCGTGGGTCCGTCTCCCACACCGGGACCATAAAGCCAGCTTGGGGTTTCACAGCGTTCAGACCACCTGCTCTCCACAGTTTATCCTCCAAGAAAGAATGTGAAGCGTGGGAACGGCTCCACAGGGAGCCCGGGTGGCTCCACGGAGCAGACAATACCCACAATGGGGAACAAAAGACCCCTCCGGAGGAGAAGGCTGGCCTCTGAGGGCCGCAGTCCACTTCAACCAAGCCGAGCCGGCCACCGAGAACCTGCCAGGGGAGCAGAACAAAGGAGGCGGCTGCTGAATGGTGTCCAGCCCGACCCCCCTCCATCCCCCAGACCCACCTGCTCATCTCTTTCCTCCGCCTGTCCCCACAAAAGCAAAGACTGAGGGCTCTCTCAACTTCCAATTAGTTTTTCAAATGAAATAATGACCGCTGGGGCCCGCTGCTACTTGTGGGTTTCGAGGTGAATGCCGTTCGTTATAAAGGAAAAGACTGTGATGGCCACAATTCCGGTGCTTTATCTCCATTAACTACCACACTAATGGCGGCTTAAAGGACTTAACCGCTGCCCACAGAGGGGCTGGGAGCTTCCCGATCCCTTGAGGGTCCCACTTAAGATGAAGGGCTATTTTTATTATTTTTTTTTTGTCCTACAGCATGCTCTGATCAATGGAGGATTTGTTTCTTATGATAATCCCTTATGTTTGCATTAAAACTCACAAAGAGGTTCTCATCCATTGCTTCATGGACTCCCTACCACAGCCCTAGCGGGAGGGCAGAACAGAGGTAAGAGGTCAGGTCCTTCAGCTCGGAGGGGTCAAAGCTGATTCCAGGACAGTGCCCTTGTGTTGTTCCAAGATGCCAGGCCCCTCAGGAAATGCTGGGGAAGCAAAGGAATTCAACCAAACAACAAAGAAACAAAAGGACCTAGTACAAACTGCTCCTGGGCCCCTGCTAACAACACAGGAAATAACAACAGTAATGTCTAGACTAATCTGAGCAACCTCTGAGTCAGTGTCAGTGCCGGGCGCTCTGGTGTGTGTTTTGGATGTGACCTCATTTAACCCTTATAAAGCCCTCAGAGGTGTTATCCCATTTTCACTGATGGGAAACTAAGGCCCAGCGGGCTGAAGAAAGGTCAGTTGGATACTGACCTGCTGTGCTGCCTACTTGTGGGAGGCCAGGTCCAGGCACTACTGTAATGCCAAATGAAAAACAGAGCTGCATGGCAGTTAAAGTGGTAAAAACAGATTTTATCCAAGACTATTTCAACAGCGGGAAAGAAACCTCATATAGAAGTGGGCTCAATTCCGAATACAGTGTGGTCTACTGGGAATTGGTAGCCAAGGAGCAGGGTGGGGATCAGTGGATGGAAACTTACGAAGAGGATACAGCAGGGGTAAGGGGATTCTGGCTGAAGACAGACCAGGGAGATGAGACATCACCTGGGAGATGGTGGAGGGTGAGAATTCTGATCATATATCAGCGTGATCAGACGTGGAGGTGGGAGGGTCTGGTTAAACTGCTTAGCAGGATTCTTGCTAAAACTAGATCTTAAAAAAAAAGGCACATATAGGTGAAGGAGAAATTTCAGGAGCCTGGCTAAAGTTTGATCAAGCAAAGAATCTTTGCCAGTGGTGAATAATTTAAGCAACAAATCTGGTGTATGTCATAAGTCCTAGTAAAGAGTTAGGCCAGTTCTCAACTGCAGCCTACCCAGATCCATCCCTAGGCTAAAAGCAAGCAGACTCTCCCTTGCAGGCTTCAAGAGGCTTCTCCCAGTGGGTAGGACCAGAAAGACAGCATAAAAGGTGTTTCTGCTTCTGCTGCTGCTGCTGCTAAGTCGCTTCAGTCGTGTCCGACTCTGTGCGACCCCAAAGACGGCAGCCCACCAGGCTCTGCCGTCCCTGGGATTCTCCAGGCAAGAACACTGGAGAGGGTTGCCATTTCCTTCTCCAATGCATGAAAGTGAAAAATGAAAGTGAAAAGTGAAAGTGAAGTCGCTCAGTCGTGTCCGCTGTTAGCGATCCCATGGACTGCAGTCTACCTGGCTCCTCCATCCATGGGATTTTCCAGGCAAGAGTACTGGAGTGGGGTGCCATTGCCTTCTCCTTCTGCCTCTGCTACATCCCAGCATAAAATTCAAGTTCCCTAAACTTGCAGTTGGTCCTAAAATAAAATCTATCCCCTTTACCACAGCCCTTAAAAATTGTATTTGGAACTTCCCTGGTGGTCCAATGGTTAAGACACAGGTTTGATCCCCAGTCCAGGAAGATTCCACATGCTGTGGAGTAACTAAGTCTGCACGCCGCAACTACTGAGCCCAAGCTCCAGAGCCCATGTACCAAAACTACTGAAGCCCATGCACCTAGAGACCGTGCTCCACAAGAGAAGCCTGTGCACCGCAAGGAAGAGTATCCCCCACTCCCTGCAACTAGAGGAAGCCTGCAAGCAGCAACAAAGACCAAGCACAACCAAAAATGAATTTTTAAAAATTCCATATATATGTATTTGTGTTTCTCTAACTTACTTCACTCTGTATAACAGGCTCCAACTTCATCCACCTCACCAATATGCAAGGCAGCAAAATGTGGCTCAGCTGATAAAAAATCCACCTTCGATGTGAGTGACCTGGATTCGATCCCTGGGTTGGGAAGATCCCCTGGAGAAGGGAAAGGCTACCCACTCCAGTATTCTGGCCTGGAGAATTTCATGGACTGTATAGTCCATGGGATGGCAAAGAGTCGGATACAACTGAGTGACTTTCACTTTCACTTCACTTTCAAAAGAGACACAGATGTAAAGAACAGACTTTTGGACTCTGTGGGAGAAGGAGAGGGTAGGATGATTTGAGAGAACAGCATCGGAACATGTATATTACACGTAAAACAGATGACCAGTTCAAGTTCCATGCATGAAGCAGGGCACTGAAGGCCGGTGCCCTGGGACAACCCAGAGGGACAGGGTGGGGTGGAAGCGGGGAGGGGGGTTCCAGATGGGGGATGTGGCTGACTCATGTCGATGTACGGCAAAAGCCATCAAAATATTGTAATTATCCTCCAATTAAAATGAATTTTTTAAAAACCCTGTATTTGTTCTAACTTCCAAGGATACTCTCTTCCTTGCTAACTCTGCCCTGTTTACACTGCCCTGCTTTCAGAGCCTTCGCATAGGTTGCTTCTCTGCCTAGAATGTTCTTCCCCAGCTCTGCAAAGACTGCTCCTTTCCTTTGTCAGCTTACCCTTTCCAACCCCTCTAGATAAAAATTCCTTTTCAGATTTGGACTCATTCTGCTCCCTTTCCCCGGTCTCCTCTGGGATATAAGTAAACTGAGGGCAGAAAAGGCATCCATCTTGCTTACTGCCACAGCTCAACCAAGCCCAGAACCCGGCATGTAGCAGATGTCTGCTATGCTTTATTTATTTACTTATCGATGGCTATGCTGGGTGTTTGTTACTGCACACGGGGCTTTCTCTAGTTGCAGCGAGCAGGGGCTACTCTCTAGCTGCAGTGAGCAAATTTCTCGTTGCGGGGGCTTCTCTTGTTGCAGAGCACAGGCTCTAGGGGCGGTGAGCTTCAGTAGCTGTGGTACACCGGCTTAACTGCTCCACCACATGTTGGATCTTCCTAGACCAGGGATTGAACCATTGTCCCCTGCACTGGCTGGCAGGCTCCCAATCATTGAATCACCAGGGAAGTTCCTCTGCTGTGCTTTATTCTCCAGACCAGCCCTGAACCAGTCATGGCATCTCTGAGCCCTGCCACCCCTTTTCCAGACAGTTGTTTCCTTACCTCCTCTCCTCCATCCACTCTATTTCTGTTCTCAGGCCCTAATGCCCTGGCTCTACACCTCTGTCCAGCAGGCTTCAATCAGCATCTTCCAGAATGGTACACGTCTGGTTTCAGTGTGAAACTCCCAGGTGGGTGGGCTCTCCTGCTCTCCCCTCTTCCCCACCACTCTGAGCTGTTGAGGTCCCAGCATCCCTAAGTAGGGACACTAGGAGACACCCCTTGAACAACAAGGAGATCCAACCAGTCCATCCTAAAGGAAATCAATCCTGAATATACATTGGAAGGGATGATGCTGAAGCTCCAATACTTTGGCCACCTGATGCAAAGAACTGACTCATTTGAAAAGACCCCGATGCTGGGAAAGACAGAGGGCAAGAGAAGGGGACAATAGATGGTTGGATGGCATCACTGATTCAAGGGACATGAGCCTGAGCAAACTCCAGGAGATAGTGAAGGACATGGAAGCCTCGCGTGCTGCAGTCCTTGGGGTCGCAGAGAGTTGGACACAATTGAATGACGGAACAACAGCATGGGAAACCAACATCACTTTTTCCCATCAGAGTGGGCCTCCAAGTCATACGTCTACGGCAGCCAGGCAGGTGCCAATCCCATGAAGTTGGTAGGGGGAACAGGCCCAGGGTAGGTGGAACTGACACCATCTGGGGCTGGGTAGGGGTGGAGTGGGACTATGGCTGGCGGAGAGTGCAGGCCCCACTCAAAGGCAAGAGCTACTCAGCTGCAGCTGACTGTTGCCATTCAGAAATCAGGCCCAATGTTGCCAGCTCTGATTTTCCTTTTCCAGAGAATCCTAAACCCTAGACCTGGATTTTTATATGAATTTTCTCAATTTGTGAATGTTAGCAACTGACTCAATCAAAAAAAAAAATTATGGATCAAATAAAACATGGGTCACCAGTTTGCAACCTCTGGGAAAGGTGAAGTCACTTTTCCATCTTAGAGGCAGTCCTGTAACTGCCCATATGGGCCTCGCCCCCGCAGAATCCCATTCAGAATTAGCCCAGAGTTCCCGAATCACCTTTCCTCTCTCCCCAATCAAAACCCCCATTCCCTCACTGTAGCGAAGTCCAGCTAAGCTGGAAAGCAATCTGATTAAAGTCATTTCTCCCCCGACCCCAAACTCAGTAAATACTCTGAGGATTACCTGTATTTCAAAAGTTACCTTTTATTATGTTTGTTTATTTTTTTAGGCTGTGCCGAGTCTTCGATGCAGCTCGCAAACTTCTCCAGTTGCAATGCATGGGCTCAGAAGTTGCAGTGCTCGGGCTTAGTTGTGGTAATGTGGGCTCTTAGTTCCCCAACCAGGGATCGAACCCGGGCCCTCTGTACTGGGAGTGCACGGTCCCAACCACCGGACCACCAGGGAAGTCTCCTATTATTTTCAGTTAATGGAAGTAAAGGCAATGAGTCCAAGTGTGTAACTACGGGCCAGTTTGGATAGATGCCAAGCACTAGGCCAAGATTTCAGATGCATGAAACTCCTTCAGTCACGTGAGAAGGTACCGTCATTATCTTTTACAGAAGGAAAAAAAAGGCAACTTAGTGACATTAAGCCACTTGCCCAAAGTCCTTCACCCTGTGGTGAAGTAGGCTTGCCCAACACTCAAGTTTGCACACTTGGAATACACAATTCAATATTACTTTCCTAGGTGATACCATATGACCTCTGTGCAATGGTGGTCCTGGGTACAACTCCAAAGGGGCATTTCCAAGATGCGTGTGTCCCTCTCAGCACCTAAGATGGCTCATGGGCCCAGCCTTCTTTTACGATATTCCCTTCCCTTCCCCACTGCACGCCAAGACCAAACTTTCCAGAAGGCAAAAGCAGAGGGGCCTTTAGATATCAGCAGGGCATAGGTGGTACCCAGTGCTGGACACAAAGCAAGGATGCTGGCTTTTCTAGGCAATTCTCACTTCTGTTAGGAAAAGTGAGAAGGACGAATGTCAAAGGTCCTGGAGAATCACCTCGCCATCACGTCAAGCATACTTTCCAACTAAGGCCTCATGTCATGTGTCCTAGAGACCCCACCAGCCCCAAAGTACCAAAAAAACCCTCTCAGGTCTTTGTTCCTGTTATTCTCTTTATTCCATTAACAGATTAATTACAGATTTCAACTTTTCAATGCAACAAGTGGGTAAGCCAGAATATTCACAGCATCTTGCTGGGGCACCATGCCAAAGAAACCAAGTATCTGGGTGCCTGCTCTGTGCTGGGGATACAGAAAAACAAGCAAAGTACAACCACAATTTGGACTTTCTTCTTTTTAAATAAAGGGGTTTTTCATTCCTCTTTTCAAGCTGTGAATTGTCCTTAGCTTCTTTTATCAATATTCACTTCAGCCTTCAGAACTTCCTTCCTTTTTCTGGAACTAATGTGCTGTTCTGAAAGAAAATGGAGACAAACACAAAATTATCGATGGTTCCAACTCACTGTTACAGCTCTTAACTTGGTGACAACAGAGAAACCAAGGTCCTTTCCCACTATGAGATCCCATTTGTAAGGGAATAATCATTCCTCTATTAGTCCTATTTATTTATGTCCCACCTCATTTCATGAAAAATGAAAGACAGCTCAAACTAAAGCTGATGACAACTTAAATAAACAATGAAACACACCTGATGATACCTAAGTAAGCGTGATATGTGAAAACACAAGATGAGGTAATTAATTCCAGGCACACCTCTCACAGTGTAAGGCCAAAAGGACAGTGTACACTTCAACTAGAGGAAGGGTTTAAAGAATGCTCATCTTCAACTTCCCAGACTCTGGGTCCACCAAACAACACATGGCCCTCATGTAGCTTGGACAATGACATCCTGACCTTTTGGTACAGAAATCTGCACCATATTCCTGCCATGTGGTCATGTTCTTGTCAATGATCAGACTGGATGTCTAAACTTCACAGAAAAAAATTAAATCTACATCTCACTAAATCTCTTTAGCCTCCCCTAGACTTCAAGAAGTGACAGAGAAACACAAGAAGGACAATGATAATTTGGACAGATACTGTGCGACCAGAGGGTGAGAGCACCCAGGAGGTGATCTGGACGGTTCTGGTGACCAGAGGCGAGGGGCTCACACACATGCTCTCCTCACAGGCAGCTGTCCCCAGTGGTGAGGGCTGATGCGATGACAAGGAGGTCTTGCAGAATGGCATGCTCCAAACCCAGTAACCAACAGCCAAGGGGCACACACGCACAGGTGTGGAACTCGTCCTGAGTGCCTCTAATTCTGTGCCAACATTCAGAGGTTCCCAGGTGCCTCAAAATGTGTGTGTCCCAGGAATTCCCTGGTGGTACAGTGGTTAGGATTCCTCACTTTCACTACAGGGGGCATGGGTTCAATCCCTGGTCAGGGAACTAAGATCCCACAAGCCACATGGTTCAGCCAAAAAAAAAGTGTGTGCTCTGAAATATTTATGCAGAGAGGACAGTATAATTATGAAATAAGAACAGGTGAAAGCATGGTGACCCACAAGCCTCCACTGTGGCTGAGAAGCTAGCCCTCTATTATGCCTGATCAAGTAGATACCTGTCCTCAGATCAAAAACGCTTGGCTACCAGGGACTCTCCAATAAAAGACGAGGGCCCGACATGAGGAAGTCCCAGATGCCCAAATGATCAAGCGACTTTCCTCTTTCTCAGGAAGTATGGTTTGGGGCTAGCAGGGTCGGGGGTTAACTATCTAAAAGGGGGTTAACTATCTAAAAATCAAGAAAAACAAATCTAATCCAGTTAGTCTGAAAGAATTAAAGAGCTCAATATGCAGGACTAGTTCCGAAAGCAAATCTCAAAGAGAGCGACTATAATTCAGGACAAAACCAAATGGGTAACGCTGAGGAATGGGGCGGGAGGGGCAGACCACAAAGGGACATGGATGGAAGCTTGCTGGAGGGTGGAAACAAGTTTGTACCTTGGTTGAGATAGTATTTACTACAAGATTGTCTACGTTTTTCAAGATTCACAGAATTATACACTAAAAAGGGTGAACTTTACTGTATATGAATTAATACTGAAAAAAAACCCAAAACATGTGGTTGCTTTCTATGTTGAGAACGAGATGGTTCAGCTTCTGTTCACACATCAGTGCAAAGGCTCTACATTCTATGCTCTTGTGAATTTCTGTTTCCAGAGGAGTGAGAATTAGATGGCTCCATTGCTTTGGCAGCAAAAGCCATCTCCATGGCAAAGGACAAAGGGGGAACATGACCTGAAAACTCAAATACCCCCCCTCTCTTTGTTGTTCTAGTTCAGGGGTCAACACGTTGTGCCCCAGGGGCCAAATTAAGCCCAGCAGCCGTTTCTGTAAATAGCATCTCACTGGAGCACGGCCATGCTGGCTTGTTCACGTGGACTGGGCTGTCCTCACACTATGGTGGCAGAGTTCAGTAGCTGTAACAGAGACCGCACGGCCTACAAAGCCTCAACTACTACCTGGCTCTTTCTAGAAAACATCTGCCAATCCCTGGACTACAGGAGATGATTAGTGAAGCATCAGACATTCTCCTTTCACCTTGCCTCCACTCCATCCTCATCCGAGGACCTGACAAGACGGAGTATGGGTGGTACTTCACTGGGCATTTTAGCCACACAAGGAGCACCCCTGAACCATGTCCTGAGCTCTAGGAATGTGAGTTTGGATGCTGGCTTTGATCTGTGGCCATCAGTCTTTATAATTTAGTGTCTTACCAAACCCCACTGTTTGGCCCAACCAGGGGATAATACTACAAAAAGGCCTAGAACGGTGACCAGGTGTGCCGGGATTTTCCATGGGACCATCATTTAATGAATTTAGATGTCCTGAATGGGGGGTGGGAGGGGTCCCCTTTAAGAAGTACTAAAGTTAAATCAGTCTTTTCCTCAACTCTGCTCTCCTATGAACACAGAGAGGGGCTGTGTCTATGAAGTACCTGTGGGACATAAGTGAGGAGGAAGCCTTACAGTCAAAGCCAGGTCCAGGCTGCTGCGCTGCCAAGTTACCACCAGCTAGGCTAACTCAGGGGGCTTTGGCTTTTGCCCTGGTCCAGGAGGTGGGGAAATGGCCTCAGAATTCAGCTCTGGGGTAGGGGGGATGGGAAGGAAGAAGTGTGCTGAAAATAGGTAAGTAACTGACATGCATGGACGTGGGCAAGGTGGAAAAGGGGCCCTGCTCCTGGGTTGAGTGCCCCTCATCTTTACCGTAGTGTCCTATATTTTGCCAATCTACTGCTCTGCTCTGCAGCGATCCTGCCAAAGGAAAGAGGGTTTGAGAGTCAAGAAAGGACAGTGAGAAGAGAAATAAGCTGAGGAAAGAAATGGCAAACAACCAACCAAGAGCTTTCGTTAATGTCACCGCTTTCCCCAGGGGCAAAGCCTGATTCTAGAACTCATGAAGACAGCAACAGACAGCTGTAACTTTCTATATAGGATGGAGGGGGCATGAGAGCCATGGTCTTCCTCCCCAGAAAATGTACTCCATTTTATCTGTATTAGGAACTCCTGCTGAGTGGGATCTAAATCAAATGGTTTCCACCCCCATCTCCTCTCAATCTTGTTCGTCTTGTGTGAGCAAACTCCAGAAAAGAGAGCTCAGCAGAGGACAGCCTTTTGGCTCCGGGGGGCCTAGACGGGCTGCTCTGAGAAAACAGGGCTCTGCTGAGAGAAAACAGCTGAGCCCCTGGCTCTCTCTCAGATGCAGCACAGAGCTGCCAAGTTAGGGCTGCTGCAGGGGCTGAGAATTGAGCCAGCTGCCACTGCTGGTGCTCTGGGAAGCCCCAGCAGAATGCGGGCGACCCCGGGAGAGGCAGGGAGCACCCTGGGCCAGTATTCCTGGGGAGGCCCTCAGAACACTCACAATGGATATCTGGGCAGGAAGGAGACATGTGGCTCTCCCACCCATATGGTCTCTGAGAAAGCTGCTCTGTTGATCTGCCCAACTTAACCAGCAGCAGCACTGAGGGTACATTGAGGGTACTAAGATACATTCTTCTAGCAAGAGTCCTGGAGAGGAGAACGCAGGGCACGTCTGAAAATGTTAACTTCCAAAGGTGAAAGCAATTCTGACCTTTTCTTATTGACCTTTACGTGGTTGAAATCACCCAAGTTCTAATAAAGTCAAATCAATGAGAAACACCAATGTGACATTTAAATTTACTTCTAATTCAGGTTTGAAAGTCAAGCTGCCAGCTAGCCGCCATCACGTTGGGCCCTGACCCTTTGTGTGAATTGAAGTTGTCTGGTTCTCGGGGACATGATGTGGGCCCCCGTGCAGTGCTCCCTGCCAGGGGCCTCTGCCCGATGCTGTTTTTTGGAGGGGAAGAGCATGGACCTCATGCTTAGGAGGAAAAGCTCTGGAAGGCCGTTGGGGTTACAGAGGAGTCCCTCTCTGGGGCATGGGAGAAGCATGGAGAAGGATTCTCTGTGGTGGCAGAGGAGAAAATGGTTACACTGCTAGCACTTTAACTACAATCTTCTGCCACCTGTCCTGATCCACTTTAATCTTCACGAAGCAATTATTTTCTTCTCTCATTCTAATGTGTCAGGGCATAAACTGTTGTGGTTTTAATATATTTAAAGCTTACCATCACAACTGATTTAAAATGCTTCTGTTTCAGGCTGGATTGAGGTGTCACAATGGCCCCTCAGGATATGAACCTTTTCACCACATACTGTTGGTTCAAAGAGCTGGGTGGACAGAGCTGACAAAAATATTTCTAAACCACTCTGGGCCCCTGACCTGCCCCAAGCCTTACCTCTTGATTGCCTGCTGAGCCAGCATCCGATTGCCAGCCAGAAACGTCACGCTGCCTAAGATGGCCAGGTACTTCAGGGTCTGGAACATGTTGAGTTGTGTCCAGTAGACATACATGAGCCCCAGCATAGCTACAAGGACAGGCGTCGTGAGAACCAACTGAATCAAACAGTGACACTGCCCAGGGCAGAAGACAACCAGAAGCCAGTAACTGCGGAGCCCCAA
This sequence comes from Bos taurus, assembly GCF_002263795.3. Taxonomy (NCBI): domain Eukaryota; kingdom Metazoa; phylum Chordata; class Mammalia; order Artiodactyla; family Bovidae; genus Bos; species Bos taurus. Next base: position 66,192,852 of record NC_037340.1, on the reverse strand, counting down.
CAGGTTTGTATTTATAGACCAGCTGGTTTTATTCCTTTCCTCTGATGCCAGAAAATACGTAACTCAATATACTTGCTTCTCAGTCTTGACTACCAAGAAATTCGGAGGTAAGAACCAGATCTCAGTGATCTGATTCCACGTTTTTGCATCTCTGTTCTTAAATGACGGCTTTGCATTTGTTTTTTAAAATTGCTGTCAGGTTATATTGGGTTGGCCAAAAAGTTCATTCGGATTTTTCTGTACCATCGTCTAGAAAACCTCCAATGAACTTTTCGGCCAACCTAGTAATTTGGGATTCAGCTGATTTTTCAAATTCTGAATGAAAGCCCTCAGAATTAAAGAAATAAATCCTTTTCCTTTTTACTAAAAGTGAGAAATAGAAAAAAAAATTAAGGCTAATTTGCCATTGAAACTAGGAAGGAAGCAAGGAGGGCAGGAGGAGGGTTTAGCCCAAAGGGCTCAGGCCCAGGGATTCCCTGGTGGTCCAGTGGTTAAGACGTCACCTCCCAATGCAGGTGGAGCAGGCTTGATTCCTGATGCGGGAGCTAGGATCCCCACATGGCTAGTGGCCGAAAGACCAGTACACAAACAATGCAAGCAGTGTTATAACACATTCAATAAAGACTTTAAAAATGGTCTATATTAAAAAAAAAAAAAAGGAAAATATTACAAAAAAAAAGCAGCTCAGGTCTGGGCACTGAGAACCCTGGGTTCTGACCCAGCCTCTGCCCTTCACAGCCACTTTATTTGTCTGAGCCGAAATTCTCTCACTCGTCAAACCAGGATCATAACTCCTGCCCTGGTCACCCCCATCAGGGTTGTGATGAGTCAAATGCGGGAATGTGCACAAAAAGCACTCTGGCACAAAAAGTCATGGCTCTAAACAAATTTATATTCAGGTTTTGTTTTCCCTGACCCAGGAGGGCTATCACTCAAATTCAGTAACTGGGCTGGAGAGAAAGGTCATCCTGTCGATTTTGCCCAGAAGGATGATGGATGAACTACAGCAGGGCTTCTTAGCCATTTTTGAGGTCACGGACCATTGTTAGAATTTTGATCAAAGAGACAGACTCTTTTTCCCCAGGAAAACAGAGATACACATTTGCCTAGAGTTTCAAGTGGTTCATCTGCGGACCCCTAAGGAATCTGAACACTACAGAAATGTGGGAGGGCTCCTACAGAAGTCAAAGAAATCAGAAAAGAATATTGAGGTCTTGGTGAAATGCAGGGGCCACCAATCCAATAGTGTCGAAAAGTTTCTGAAACGCTTAACTAATTTGTGAATTTACTGTCTTGTAACGTTTAGGTCCTAAGTTCTCTAGGGGACAATGCAAGAGCGTGTTTGATTGTGGAAGGGACTGTTTTCTGTTACTCTCCGGACACAGCCGCCAGCAAATGTGAAGATCGATATGGTGGGGGAAGATAACCTTTGGAAACTGCATTAATGCTCTCCATCCAGGAAGATGGCTCAACGTAAAGATGCGATAAGTGAGTAATCTCTGGAAATGAACAGAGCTATTAACTGAGGGTGAAATGGTCTGCCAATGGCAGCCTCATACAATGAAACCCGATATAATGACAGCTGTTCTAAGCTGATGGGCCAAATAGGTTTATCATCATATTAACCGTTGTAAAAGGCCAGGAGGAAGAGGGAAATGTTATGCTATTAAGTCATTATAGTTAATAGGTTGTGGGTCTACTTAACAGGGTTTTGGCGTGGGCAGGCGAAATGTCAAAGGAGGTTAAACGGAATTAGCAGCCTGGGGCGCTTACCAGCATGTCCCAGGTGAAAGACAATTGTGCTGGGAGCAAAAGTGAAGTTGGAGACATTGGCACCAATCCGGATCCACTGAAAGATGGGGAGAAATAAATTAAGAAGACATTAGAATGTGAAAGGGAGGCAACCCACACTGTGCCATGCTAATCCAAAAAACAGCCCTAAGGGCTTCAAAATTCATACATACTTGAAGGACAGGGAATTTGTCCAAGTGACAACCACCCTATTGTGAGTCCTAAGGAAAAAAGGCATTCCAACACCTGTTCGCAAAAGTGCTTGAAAATCATTTTTAACGACGGCAAACTTTTCTATTTTAAAACAGGTGAAGCCATGGAACGGAAAGGTCCAAAACTGTATTGATGATAAAGTGATGACACCCCTGCTAATGTCTCTAAGTTTTGGTAAGATAAACCCACTGGCAGCTGGGAGGAGGTGTGCTCACTGTGGGTTCTTTGCCTTTTGAAATTCTGATTACTCAAAATAACAGGTGCCTAGGGTTGGTTTCTGAAAGCTTGTGGCATGCCTTTCAGATTTTGACCAAGCAATAATTCTTTTATTAAAATCAGAGGATTAGGAACATCGACAATTTTCCAAAAGTAAAATCTAATGAGTTTTCTATATGGTTCTCAAAATTCTCTGAACTTGGAGGATCTGCATCTACGTTTATAGATTCTAAAGAGACAAGGGGAAAAAGAGATAATTAAAAAAAAATATTCAAATAGCATGTTAAAATGGTAAAAATGTCCTTTCTCTATACTCCCTAAAAGGCCTTCTCCTTAGAGGTGACCAACACCAATAGTTAATGCCTTTTTAAGGTTTTTAAACATAGAAGATGATACCAAACACCCTATCCTACCACTTGCCTTCTTCACTCAATAGGACATTCTTAACAACCTTGGCATATCCGTTGACAAGTACATAAATTTATCCATTGTTTTAGTGAGCTGCATATTATTCCATTGTGTGGATGTACCATAATTTATTTAACACTTGCTTTTATGAGGACTTTAGGTTGTTTATAGTTTTGTGCTCCAAACAGTGTTGAAATGCACAGCCTCTGTACTCATTTTTTCTACAGCTATCAGCATCAGGTCTTGCTTTTTTCACACTTGGCTTCATCTGAACATTTGTACGGAGCATCCGTGTCCATATTTTGACCATTTATAATGGCTACCAGGTACTTTATCATGCCCCTTGTTAAGGGATCAGTTTTTTTGGCAGGTCCGCTATGGTAGGTAGTTTTATTTATTCTAAACTTTTTGGACCATCGGTTCAGGTCACAGCTGCTGGACCCCTTTGGAGCTGTGCTGAGGCCAGAGCACAGTCTCCTTTGGAACGGCTACATCTGTGGAGTCTGGCACCAGACACACGCTGCCCATGCTAATTACAGCAACTCACCAGAGCAAAGAGCAGGAGCAGGGGCGAGAGGATCAGCGCGGTGAATGTATTGGACACCACTGTGGGGGGCCTCTTCTCAGGCTCGCGGAACAGGTGCTGCCAAAAGAAGACACACCAGGAATATTCTACCATGTGTTCTTCCCAGCGGGGCTGCCATGTATACCAGGAGCCAAAACCCCAATGACAGTCAAGAGGAGGAAATGCCTTCCAGAGGCTGAGCCTTCCTGGCCATGAGCACCCCGTTAGCCTTTTCCCTCTTCCCAACACTGGCTTCTGCTCCCACTGGTCTCCTTCCAGGGACATCATACCAGTCCCAGCTCACAAATGGCAAAGTCTCTTTTCCCCTCCAAAACTCACTGCCATTTAGAGGCTAGAGGATGTAACCTATCAAGCAGCATCCACCTGGTAACAAAAATGGTACCCAAGCATCTGGATGACTAGGGTGACACATCCCAGGCAGGACGCTGGATTTCACAATGTTTCTGAGTTCCCAGGGTGGTGTCATCATATTTTGCTGACTTAAGTTAGCTAACTGCTGTATTAACGATTTTAAATTTTGAAATTTTCTTGCTTGCCAATGTCCAGTCAACCCAGCTCCATGACAAGGCAGCTCCATGTGAGACTCCTATTCCCAAATTTTTAACCTCAGCTCCTCTTTGCTGTCACTGTCACGAAGGGACTTCTAATATGGCCCGTGGCAGCTGCTGCTGCCTACCCCACCCTACAAAATCAGTTAGCACCCTTTGTCATCATGGTTATACGTTCCAGTGTTTAACTGCATTCCACATTCTTAAATGATGCTATAGCAACATCAGGAAGAATTTTAAAAATACTACTACTACTCTACCTTTTGGGCCCTTGGCTTTTTTCTAAGTGGAGTAAGAGTCAGTAGTCTGCTTGGAACACTTCACCATTATTTCAGATTGTGAGTTTCCCTGTTACTGCAGTATAATCATTTCTGAGGACTCCAAAACAGTACACTGAGTGGAGCCACTCAGTTTCCTTAACCAGGGCTCCAACTGTTTAACAATTATTGTGTTCATTTTGTACACTGCTTTAGAAACTTTTCAAAGCTATTCTTTCCTTATCTGGGAACTATTTTGAGCCTCACAACAGTCCCATGGACTGGGCTGGGCAGGGATTTCTAATATTTGTGTGCAAGGAAGGTGAATCCCGGGAGAGAGGAAGGGCTGGCCTAGGGGGTGAAAGCCCTATGCTCCAGCTGAGTTGGCCACCTGTGGGCTCCATCGGCCCTGGTCTATGCAGGAACACAGAGGAGCAAAGCCAGACCCATCTGTGCTGTGGCATCAAGCAGTGATCTGAGGAATGAACCTCCTGCATGTTTAGGAAAAACAGACATAGGTTCTGATTTTGTCTCTAGTTATCTGCTTTCTGGGAACTGGCCGGCAGGCAATCTGAGCCTGTTTTTTTAAGCTCCAGGATGGGGCTGACATTTGCCCTGCCTGATCCACAGGGTGGCAAAGACCAAGCTACAACGTATCATCTAAACCACAGCCAGTGCCTGGGGCTCTGCTGCCCTCTCTCATGTGTCCATTTCTCCTCTGTGTTTAGCGAAGAAGCCCTTTGGGATGTACCTGAATTTCCTGTTTGGGGGTGAAAATGTTCTTGGACAGGACAGTTGACGGAACATCATCTTCAGGGAACCTGATGACCACATCAGCCTAAAACAATAAAAGCAGTGATGAAAGGCCCAGGGGCAGAGAAAGGGGTGAAACTCATCAGCAGGACAGTATCTCCCAACTCCCATCCAGGACTGTGACTGAAAGGAGCTCCAAGCAGTCCAATCACTTCTGAGTCATTAGCCAACAAATTGAGGCAGTAAAAATTTCAAGAACAAAATAAGTATTTGTTGAAAATGCTTTTTAGAGCAAGAGTTCCAATTTTCTACTGGTCTGGTGAGCCCCACAGGGCTGTTTAATACAAAAATCCCAGTTGGTACTCAGGCTGTTACAGTAGCAATCAGAAACTGCTCCTGGGGAAGTATAATTTAGTCTCAGACAAAGAAAAAAAAGAAAAAGAAATGAAAAAGTGCTCTCATACAAAAACAGCCCAAAATCCGAGAAGAAAAGGAGCTTTGACTACAATAAGAAAATGCAGCTGCCCCTTTGTCTTGCACAGGGAGCCACCCATCATTCAAGGCCTGGCATCTGGCCTCTGCTACCTTCCCCACCTCACCACCTCCTGCCCTTGACCAGATTCAGGTGCTCCAGCAAAGCGGACCCACTCGTATCTCACTGAAAGCACCTCAAACTTTCCTGGAGGCTGTCCCCCAGTGATCATCCAACAGCCCCTCGGATACAATCCTGAAAAAGCCCTGCAACTCTTCAACCCTGGCTCAAATGTCATGTCTTTTAAGAAGCCTCCTCTTATCCCACCAGCCCAAAGTGAGTTATGTACGTGAAATGCACTATGCAAACTATGAACACACCATGCAGCTGAAGGGTATTAGTTTATCCTGGTTATCCTAGATGGTTATTAGAATATCCTGCAATTCATTAGTCCACACCATAATGAATTGGAACTGGATTTCAAACCTCAGGCTCCTCTCCAGCCTACCCTGCAAGGGCACACTGTACCTCAAAAGCTAGAGACTTTATCTCTTATATCTGTGTATTCCCTGCACTGTTTTGCCTGTAATATGAAAACCTTCTTCAAGTACAACTTTTAAAGAAATCTGCTAGAACCCATTAGGGCAAATCGATATACTTCATTCATTCACTCAGTCACTATTTATGAAGCCCCTATGACATGCCAGCCAGGCCATGTGCACGCCCCTAAGACTACCAATGGGACGAGCATGATGTGTACTTATTTATGGCCCTCTGGGTGGCATGGGAGAGGCCTGGGTACAAAGCCCACGCCCTGGAGAGGGGCCATCTTTGTCTGACTGTGGCATAGCCACTCCTGTCTGGGTGAAGTTAAAGGAGGCACATACCACATTCCACAGGATTGGGTTCTTCAAAGTTGCATCTCCGATGATCAAGTAGAGTGTGTAGGTGCCAGATGCAGAGTCAAATTCGAGCTTTCTCTCGGAGGTGTCCAGTTCAAACTTGTACACATTCTTGCTGTCCGGCTCTGCAACAAACACCACTTCCTGGCCAGTCTTCTGGTTGTGGAGTCGGACAAATGTCTGGATGGAATAATAACACAACTTTTCATCTGATGATTTCAAAACTCCCTCTGGGCCCAGATCCCTGAGGCAGCAGGCTGTCAGCTCTTCTGTCCCAGTGGGAGTTCTGAGGTCAGCCAGCCCCACCCTGCTTATAGCTCCGAGATCAGACAGTACTTTTTGCAAGTACAAGAAATTTAACTTAGGGGTCCGGCCAAATCTCAACGACTTGTAGGCCGAATGCCCAGTTTGTGAATGATTTAAGCCCTTTGCTGAGGCTGTAATTTCCTCTTCCTGCCAGCCTTTTGCTGCCCAATTAACTTCTTCACTAGAGGGTGAAAAGAAGGGAAATGAGGTGAAACTGTAAGAAGCCCATTTTCAATTTCCTAGTGCCTCCAGCTAAAGATTTAGGAGAGGAGGCATGGGGATGGATAGCAAGGCAGAGTTCTCATCATGCAGGGCAGCCCAGTGTCAGAGAGAACCCAGGCTTGAAGACAATCAGATATGATTTCACTACTTAAGAGCTGTTATTTAACCTCCTTGAGCCTTGATTTCTTCATCTTTAAGACAGATTTAACTTCTACATGTGTTGTATCCGTATGAAGACTCACAGTAAAGTACGCAATGCATTTAGCGTAGGACCTGCTATACACTATCTAGTCAACAAACATTTATCAATATGATGATACAAGTCTAATCACATAATCCCCCAATGGTATAAGAAAATAAGGTTTCTGCACATAAGATGCAGCAAAACTTAATACACTCAGCTTTGCTTTCAGAAGTTTCCAAATAAAGAATTCAACAAAGCCGGTAGATTGGTTCCATTTTACAGATCATAAGGCATGGAGGATTAAATGAGTTGCCGTGGTCACACAGGTAGTGCTGAATCCACAGGAAAAAAATCTAAATCTCATTCATTACTCTACACCTGGGCAACAGACAACAACCATCAAAGTATTTAGGGAAAGAGACCCAGAGTTGTGAAGCCTCCTGGTTCCTGCAATTGTGGCCAAGAATGGGATTTAGGAGCCTGGATGCATGATCTTCCTCCTGTCACAGCCAAGCACAGGCAAGCAGCCAGGCTCACCCGCAAAATGCCATCTCTACCTAGGAGGTCTGTAAGCCAGGCTTTCTAGGATCTTGGATAAGACAAGTCTTCAGTTAAAGTTTTACTTCCTCACTAGCTCTTCCTGCACTAATCCTAATCCCACCAATTTTGTTTTGTATAATGACTTCTCTTCATATTCCTTCTTCTCTTGGGCTTTCATTGGCAAGTGTCATTTTGAGAAGGGCCTGGGAGATGCTACGGAGTTGAAGCAATAGTCATGGCTAAGTGGGGCTGACCCAGCTCTCTGGAGACTGGGGGTGGAGGGGAGAGAAGTTGAGAAGGGCAGGGATGGTGGTGCCGGGGCAACCACTCTGGGCCTGGGCACGAGTGCAGCAGCTGCAGCAACGAGAAACAGAAAGCCAAAAGGTTTCCAAGTAAATCCACTCAGCTCCACGGTCTGTTTTGATGCTGCCTCTCTGTGTGGATTAAGTCTGCTAGCTCCAACTCAAGGACTACTACTAGAAAGCACCTAAGCCACGGCCACTAGGGCCCAGGTTCTTTCCTGTTTTTCCACACTCAAAGTATTTCTGGGATTTCCCTTTACAATACAACCATGGATGAAGCCGTGCACAGAACAGTTATTCTCAACCAAGTGGGAAGACAGAGGCAGGAAAGGAGGGAGTCTAAGAGAACAAAAGCTATATCAGATTCTCTGGGAAAAAGATATGGTTTGAGAATCTTTTCAATAATAATCATTATTTTACATATGGAAGACAGAAATGAAGCCTATTGCTTTCACCATACTTAGTAGGCACAAGTTAAAAAGTGCTGTTTTTGGACTTCCCTGTTGGTCTACTGGTTAAGACTCTGAACTTCCGGGGGGAGAGGGGCTCCAAAAAAGGAAAAAACTGCTAGTTTTCAGATTCTTACAAAATAGAAAATCTGTTTTGGCCAGAGCAAAACATACTTTGGTTACACTGCCAAAGTTTTCCTTTTTTCAAAATTATTTCAATATATGTTTTTATTATAGTCAGAAAGAAGAAAGAAAAAAGCTTCAATTAAATGCTAATCTGCCTTAAATATCTTTCGTACACTAGCTAATCTCTCTAAAAGAAGGCTCAGGGTTACTTACACACACACACACACACACACACACACACACACACACACACAGAGAAGTCGCTCAGTCATGTCCGACTCTTTGCGACCCCATGGATTGTAGCCCACCAGGCTCCTCGGTCCATGGGATTTTTCAGGCATGAATACTGGAGTGGGTTGCCATTTCCTTCTCCATGAGCAAAAGAAGCCAGACACAAAAGACAGTATACTAAATGATTTCATTTACATGAAGGACAAACATAGGCAAAACAAATGTAGGATGATAGAAACCAGAGAGTGGTTGCCTTTGGGGTGGGAGAAATTGGACAGAAAGCAGATGAGAGAATTTTTGGGGCTGATAGAAATCCATTATATCTTATTTCTGGTGGTGGTTGCACAAACTGTATTAACTATACTTAAGTAAGAATACTTAAAATCTGTTATTTTATTGTCTGTAATTATACCTCAATTTAAAAAAAGACATTCTAGGATAAAAGAGCATGGTATGTTTATAGGTGCAAATGACTAAGATACTCAGGGCTGATGGTTGCTTCTTTTATTTAATTTTAGCCTAGAAACCAAGAGTTCAAACCCCTGTCCCCGTGATAAATTATTCCTGTGTTTTAATCCACAGCAATGAAAGAGTTATTTATTAAAGCCCTTTCTCATCATTATATGTGTCATATAGGGGACAGGGGTTGAAAACATCAAAATTAATGAAATAAATTTTATCTCAAGTGGAATAACTCAGGACATGTAAAAAAAAAAAATGATCAGCAGCATGTGAGAAAGGACATGGCAGCTGGTTTTAAAAACTTTGGCTGGTGGAATAAGAACAATTTGAGTGGGGAGGATTACTCAAGTAAGCCTCTGTACTCTATTCCTTCTACCTCCAAGTTATACTCAGTAAGTTTTACCCCCCCAAAAAAATTAATAAAAAATGATTGGTATCTGAAAAACAAATCCTGGGACCACACATTATATTATGATATAAAGAACTTAATTCATGAACCTTTCTTTTGAATCATGATTTACTTCTACAGGCAAGGCACTGTGTCTCCTGCAACTCATCTTTATATCCTTAGAAGAATCTAGGCCAGGATCTTGAAATTAATGGATCTGCATAATCATTTACTGACTTGAATTAATAAATAAATGTACTGACTAATTAGTTAGAATTTAAGTCCCAATTACACGTTCTTGTAATGGGAAATTTACCAAAATTATTTTACAATATCTTCATATAAAATGTTTGAACCAGCAATGATCTCATTTGGTAATTTATGAGAAGTATATTTAAAAGGAGTACATGAAATGATATAGAAGTCCAACTCACCCCAGCTTAAAAATACAAGCATACTGTAACTATCTTCCTGGGTTTTTGAAAAAACTTATTTAAAAAGTACAATTGCTAAAAATATAAAAAACAAAAAAACCCACCAAGTCAAGTTTTGGTCTCTGTTTGGATCTCTAAATGATTATAAGAGCGCGAGTATACTATTTTGCACTGAACACCACACTGGCAAGATCAGAAAAGCTGTGAGATGAGAAGGAAACTGTTATTCCAGTGATGGAACCTCCTCTCCTGAGTATCACTCTGCCAGCAGCTGAGACTTCAGAGGATTCTCACTATGAAAATCAGCAGTCCTTAGAGTGTCACAGGGGAGAACCTGATAGACCGTGAGGGTTCAGAGTGAAGACCTGAAAGCAGGAATTCAGAATTTTCTTGACTCTGTGTTAAATACCACATCCACACAACTATCGTGTACAGCAAGGTTTCATGCTAAGAGAACTGTCTGGGCTTTTTCCTGACCTGGTGAGGGGTGAGTTCAGCGCCAGTGTTCACATCTACCAGCTGGAAGAATAAGGCAAAGTTCTGGTGGCTGTCCGCAATGAATGTGCCCTTGGCTTTGGCTGGGTAGGTCACCCTGAAAGAGACATTTATATGGTAAGTCTTCAGAGAGGATCTCTGAGAACAGAGGGAAGGAGACCAACTTTGCTTCGCTGCCTAATTTTCTCTCTCCCAACTCTGTCTCTCAGTTCTAACACTTCTGTGGTCAAAAGAATGGAGAACTGTCTATGGCCCGAGGGCAAATGGGACTGATAAAGCTAAGATGGAGAAAAGCACAGAATCAACTTCCATCAGGGTCTGGGGAAAATGCTATGTGTGAGTCTCCAGGCTTTCACTTCAAGGATCTAAGGATTCAACCAAGCCAGACACCAGAGAGACTCACATGCCCTGCTGGAGGCTCCCGGGCGAACTGGAAAGCTGGGCTAGCAGAACCACAAAGATTAAAAAAAAAAAAAATTAACAGGATGGACATTAGCAGCCTACGTGAGTATGGTTGGGAAACCAGGAGGTGGGAGATGCAAAAGAATGAGGGCTATTGACAGCTTTTTCTTTTTTTAATGCTGCATTTTTTTTTTCCTTTCACACTGTTTCAACTATTTTTCTGCCTGAAATTGAGCTTTAAAAAGTCATTTTCTCCAAAGGCAGGAGTGATGAGAAAACTTTTCTCAGCTATCCCCTGAGATTTTAGGTTAAGATGGCCGGAGGATAAAAAAACAATCCCAATGGTTATAGAGCTCACAACTGGCTATATTTCCTGCTTATTTACTTATGAGTAATACCAACTCTTTATCTATATAGAGCATTAAACTCTGGAAAGCACTCTTACAGACATCATTCCAGTGGGTTCTCAATAGTGCTCTCATTTCTAATGTCACTATAAAAATATACAAGCCAGAGACAGAAAGCCTAGCCCTTTCACATGACTTAAAAGGAGTAAATGCCTGGATTCTAGTCTCTGGCTAACATCCCATTTTCAAAATGACCTTGAGGGTCCCCCTCCTTTTTGTGATATCTACAGCCACCCCAGTTGAGTAAATTTGGGGTCTGAATTCTACCCAGAGGTCTAGATGGGCATTCTACCAAGGATCTGGAAGAGAACTAAGAAGTGGGCTTCATACAATGTTCCAGACGAACTCTGATCAGTTACTAATGGTGACCTAGAAGTGTGTGCTAAAAAAGATGCTAAGTTCCACAATCACCAATGTTATGACTGATCAGTGATCTCCATGGACTGGAGGAAAGCAATCCCAGCCCTAGCGCTGGGTACCTGCCATCTCATCTCTAAGGACCTATGAGACATACAACTGATTTCAGACCCACTGTGGGCCACAGAGTGTGGCCATGAGGACCCTAAAACCAAGTTCAAGATTGTGAGGAAAAACAGATAACACCAGAAAATAAATTAATACACTGCTTCCTCCATCAATAAAGTTTTTTTTTTAATTATCATCTGAACTAAATAGTGTGCTTGGGAATAAATCTGATGCAGACTTACATTCTGAGGCGAGCTCCTTCCCAACTTGTGGACTGTTAATAGTTTGTATAATGTATACAATATACATACAATACAATAGTTTGTTCAGGGACTGATTGCCAATATAGACAAACCCCAAGTTTGTCTGGATGCCAAGCGGCACCCTTGGTGCGGTCCCAGAAGAATAACAGCCACTTTAATTTGGAGTACAAGCTGGGTCACTGCTGACATGGAAAAGATGGCTGGAGGGCCTCAGGGCCTTGGCATTGTCCTCCCAGCTCAAGCCTGGGTTCTCCCTGGACCCGGGAGGCATCCCACCTACCGTGTTGTTTTGGGGGCGATGCTCTGATCCTTATCCACAGTGGAGAGATCGACATTTGTGATGCCAACTTCAGTGGAAATCTTGACTCTGAGCTAAGGTGAAACACGGAAGAAAATCGCCAGGTCAACTGGTGAATATACGAGTAATCAACATACATATCCAGCGTTTTCTCTTACTGGTGAGTCAAGGCAGGAAAAAATCCTAGGACAGGAATCTCCAATAATTTTAGTAAAACTGACCCAACCAGGTAGTATTTCCATCTCTTCAATCCAGAGGCCTAAAAGTAACTCCTTGATTCTTATCCCATCTTCCATTCTTTGGCTTTGGATGAATGGTATATATTAAAAAAGAAATGAAAAGAAACAAAGTGGATCTTTTCACAGGTACTTTAAAAAAAATAAGGGGGTAAAAAGTCCTTAAGTAGTAACCTTCAAATAGTTTAAATTAACAAGTACTCAATTCTAAGCCACTGAGATTTGGAATTTGTTACAAGCATAACCAATCCCTCTTGACTCTTTCAGTGTTTAAATTCTATACATTCCTTATAAACATTTTCACAAAGAGGAGCTAGCCAATGCTATTAAACAAGAAATTTTTTTAAAAATTAGATTCAAATAAATGTAAATTTCCAAAAGAGAAAACACGCTAAAAGTCTACTCAGGGGAACTTTTTTATTTAAAATTTTTATTTAAAATCAAAGTTAGAATGTGCAAATTATGCAATCCCAAAGCACTTCTAATCTGTAAACATATCTATGAGACTTTCAAATATTTGAAAAACTTGAATGTAATGCTTAAGGTAATCCTTGCCAAATCCACTGGTTTACAGCCTAAGTCAGGATGAAGGAACAGAGAGAGAAGTCTGGGCAAATAACTGAAGCAAAGCTTCAGCATTTTTCTCAAACACATTATGAAGGTGTGACAGCCTCAAATCAAGGGCAAAGAAGAAAAATTAAAAAGGGATAAAGATAGCTATCAAGTAATTCTTTTTAACAGCCTCTCTCCTGCCTCTATAATAACTATTTTGTGACAATAACCTCAATTATCAGGTTGAATAGGGGGTGCTCTGTTTTGCTCAAAAAGAAAAAAAAGAAAGCCCTAATAAAAGATTTATTACCAAAGGCCATAAGGATATTATTATCTCCTACTTTTGAATACAAAGCCACCTATTGGCAGAACTATGTTTAGCATCATAGTCTGTCACTGAATCTAGGCAACAGGGTGAATTATGGTAGGGGGAGGGGAACCGCTGGTCTTCAAGTTGAATAAACCATCAAGGAGAGAGCTACAGCAATCAGAGCAGAAAAAGAAATAAAAGGAATCCAAATTGGAAAAGAAGAAGTAAAACTCTCACTATTTGCAGATGACATGATCCTCTACATAGAAAACCCTAAAGACTCCACCAGAAAATTACTAGAACTGATCAATGATTATAGTAAAGTTGCAGGATATAAAATCAACACACAGAAATCCCTTGCATTCCTATACACTAATAATGAGAAAACAGAAAGAGAAATTAAGGAAACAATTCCATTCACCATTGCAACGAAAAGAATAAAATACTTAGGAATATATCTACCTAAAGAAACTAAAGACCTATATATAGAAAACTATAAAACACTGGTGAAAGAAATCAAAGAGGACACTAATAGATGGAGAAATATACCATGTTCATGGATTGGAAGAATCAATATAGTGAAAATGAGTATACTACCCAAAGCAATTTATAGATTCAATGCAATCCCTATCAAGTTACCAACAGTATTCTTCACAGAGCTAGAACAAATAATTTTACAATTTGTATGGAAATACAAAAAACCTCGAATAGCCAAAGCGATCTTGAGAAAGAAAAATGGAACTGGAGGAATCAACTTACCTGACTTCAGGCTCTACTACAAAGCCACAGTTATCAAGACAGTATGGTACTGGCACAAAGACAGAAATATAGATCAATGGAACAAAATAGAAAGCCCAGAGATAAATCCACGCACATATGGACACCTTATCTTTGACAAAGGAGGCAAGAATATACAGTGGATTAAAGACAATCTCTTTAACAAGTGGTGCTGGGAAATCTGGTCAACCACTTGTAAAAGAATGAAACTAGAACACTTTCTAACACCATATACAAAAATAAACTCAAAATGGATTAAAGATCTCAACGTAAGACCAGAAACTATAAAACTCCTAGAGGAGAACATAGGCAAAACACTCTCTGACATACATCACAGCAGGATCCTCTATGACCCACCTCCCAGAATATTGGAAATAAAAGCAAAAATAAACAAATGGGACCTAATTAAACTTAAAAGCTTCTGCACATCAAAGGAAACTATTAGCAAGGTGAAAAGACAGCCTTCAGAATGGGAGAAAATAATAGCAAATGAAGCAACCGACAAACAACTAATCTCAAAAATATACAAGCAACTCCTACAGCTCAACTCCAGAAAAATAAATGACCCAATCAAAAAATGGGCCAAAGATCTAAATAGACATTTCTCCAAAGAAGACATACAGATGGCTAACAAACACATGAAAAGATGCTCAACATCACTCATTATCAGAGAAATGCAAATCAAAACCACTATGAGGTACCATTTCACACCAGTCAGAATGGCTGCGATCCAAAAGTCTACAAATAATAAATGCTGGAGAGGGTGTGGAGAAAAGGGAACCCTCTTACACTGTTGGTGGGAATGCAAACTAGTACAGCCACTATGGAGAACAGTGTGGAGATTCCTTAAAAAACTGGAAATAGAACTGCCTTATGATCCAGCAATCCCACTGCTGGGCATACACACTGAGGAAACCAGAAGGGAAAGAGACACGTGTACCCCAATGTTCATTGCAGCACTGTTTATAATAGCCAGGACATGGAAGCAACCTAGATGTCCATCAGCAGATGAATGGATAAGAAAGCCGTGGTACATATACACAATGGAGTATTACTCAGCCATTAAAAAGAATACATTTGAATCAGTTCTAATGAGGTGGATGAAACTGGAGCCTATTATACAGAGTGAAGTAAGCCAGAAGGAAAAACATAAATACAGTATACTAACGCATATATATGGAATTTAGAAAGATGGTAACGATAACCCTGTGTACGAGACAGCAAAAGAGACACTGATGTATAGAACAGTCTTATGGACTCTGTGGGAGAGGGAGAGGGTGGGAAGATTTGGGAGAATGGCATTGAAACATGTGAAATATCATGTATGAAACGAGATGCCAGTCCAGGTTCAGTGCACGATGCTGGATGCTTGGGGCTGGTGCGCTGGGACGGCCCAGGGGGATGGTATGGGGAGGGGGGAGGGAGGAGGGTTCAGGATGGGGAGCACGTGTATAAAAAAAAAAAAAATAGAATCCTCTACTTTGGCCCTTGGGTGCTCTGCTGAGCAAACAGCTTCACAACTCATACAGGGCTCACAACCAGAGCCAACTTTGCTATTACAAAGCTCAATCCAGAGAGGCACTGACAGGACTTCCATTTGGAGAAAACCTGGAGTGGAAGGCTCAAGCAAAGTAGTCAAGAGCTTTGCTTAGCAATGCACCCCACTGAGATCACTTCCCCACAACCCCCCAGAGCATCTGGAGCACCCAGGTGCAGGGACAGAGACAGCGAGATGCACTTCCTATCCTAGAGGGAAGCATACAGGCAAAGCTAAATTACAACGGAGCAGGCTGCTGCCTTGGTGGAGGGAGGGACAAAGTGATACAGAAGCACAGCAGGAGGATCAGGGACCCAAGTCAGCAGCGCTTGGATGGGGAGGGAAATGGGTAGCAGGAGGGCTTAGGCAGGCCTCCAGTTTAGGGAGAGGCAGGACCTGAGCAACCACTCCATGCTATAATCTGTTTTCATAGGTAATTACTTTGCAATCTTCATCAACATCAACTAGATAATTCCCTCTTCACTTCTCACTCTCTTACGGACTCATTTAATCTGTAAATGTGCTTTTAAAATCATCATCTCACCTAAATGTCCATAAACAGGAGACTAGTTAAATAAATAATGGGATATTCACGTACACTTTGAATTACTCTGGAGCAATTAAAGAGAACACGGTAGGTATCTATGGACAGATAGGAGATATATCTCCTACTTTTGAATACACAATCACCGATTGGCAGAATTATATTTAACATCACCTGTCACTGAGTTCTGGCCACCGGTTGAATTATGGCAGGGGAGCGTGGAGGTGGGGAGTAGTGGGAGGCCATGAAGCTGAACAGACCCCAAGGGGTAAGCTGGGAGGCTCTACTTTGTAACAAAAGCAAAGAATGTAACTTTATAGAATGATTGTTTTTGTGTAAATAAGAAAGAATGTGCATACATTCAATGATATGGGCATTCTTCTTTTTCAAAGTAAATACAGTTAACTGTTACTAAAGGAGAGGGACTGGATCAAAGGAATGAGAGAAGGCTTTTATATTTCATTACATACTTTCTTACACTTTGAATTTTTAAACTACATGCATAGTCCACTATTTTTTTTTTTAAATAGGGCTTACCTGAGCAATGACACTGTGTGACAAATACTTTCTTCTTTATAAACAGTTTTGTATTAAAAAGTACCACCCAATAAATATAATTAAAAAAAATTGCTCTCCCTTTCAACAGATGGATAAATACAAACAGATGTTTAAAGATATGTATAAGGTTCCTCAATGTATCCTAATTATAGTGATAAAGAAGCCATCAACTTGCGGGTTTTTACTTAGAATCCTGACTATAAGCTTTCAATAATAACATGGTCACTAAGGCCTGCTAATCAAGATTCAACTGTGTGTTCGTTCGGAAGACTTAAAAGCATTCACAGCAGAGACATGGAATAATGAGGGCAGACTGCAGTGAGCTCCAGTCCTTCTGGGATCGCTCTCAGCCCTAATTTTAAAAGGCCCCCCAAGTTACAGCTTCCTGTGCTGCACAGAAACCATAGGGCTGCTCTTAAATAGGGAACAATTTGAAACAAGTCCTTCTGCCCCTAAAATCTTAACTGCAAATGGGTCTCTGGAAACATTTAAAAGAAAAGCTTTTTTATGCTACTCTCTTAGAGCAAACTGAGAAATAAAAATCACGGTAACTTTTTTCAAAGCCCTGTTGTAAAGAGTTCAGAGGAGGATCCCTGTCGATTAGCTGCTCCTTCTCCTTCCTTCAAACTAACACTGCAGGATTCATTTTTTTTATAATAGGAAAGGGACTTGTTTAGCCACTTTAAATGCCACTAAGCCTGCTTTACAGTGAATCAACCAGTCCTTCCTTTGCCTGTGCTGCACGCCACATACACCTCAAAGTTTTAATGCCAGGAAATGCAGTCTTTCTGCTGAGAGTAATAGCCTCCCTGTTTAGCTCATTACTGTCAAAAATAATGGTGCATTAGGGGCAATTAATGCTAATGACAGCTTCTAAAACCCATGCTTCCCCTGACAGCAAGTCTAATGTCAATGAGTGCTATTACAGGCCTTCCACACCAAACCACTCTTAATGCACTCTGACCAATGTCAAGCATCTCTCAGGAGAGTAAACAGGACCTGCTGACCCGCTCTGAGGTTCTAAGTGTGACTACTACTGAAATTACAAAGTAAAGTTGCATATGTGACAGAGCATGCACGTGCGTGCACACACACACACACACACACATGCATAAAGCTTAATAAAATGAAGAGGAAGAGAGGAGATTTGTAAGACTTAATCACTGAAAAGAAAAAGGACAGCAGTGGCCTCAATGGGAGCTTATTATCTTTGCACGAGTAACAGAGCTATAAGGCATTTCTGCTATTCTGTACTTATTTAATTTTTCCAGCAACCACAGAAATACTTGCACAAACACCAAATTTGATGTTACAAAAGGTCAAGCTGTTCCAACAATCAAGATAGTTAGGTACTGGTATAAGGATAAAAGTATAGATTAATGGAATAGAACCGCAAGTCTAGAAATTAACTTTATATTTACAGTCAATTGGTTTTTGACAAGGATGCCAAGACAAATCAACAGAGAAAGAACAGTCTTTTCAACAAACGGTGCTGGAACAACTGCTCATTTACATGTAAAAGGATGCTGGATCCCTACCTCACACCACACAGAAAAATTAATTAAAAATGGATCAGAAACTTAAATGTAAAAGCTAAAATTATAAAATTCTTATAAGAAAACATAGGAGTAAATCTTCATGATCTTGGATAAGGCAACAGTTGATTAGATATGGCACTTAAGTCAGTGCTTCTTTCAGTGAAAGAAACAATTAAAAATATTGGGGCTATTAAAATTAAAACCTTTTGCGCATCAGAAGACAACATTGAGAAAGGGAAAAGACAGCCTACAGATGGTGAGAAGATATCTGCGAATCATATGTCTGACAAAGAACCTGTATTAAGAATATACACAGAACTCATAGCTCAGGAATATAAAAAGACAGTGGAGTAACAAAAGGAAATAAGAGCTATATAGATCCAGTTCAGTTCCGTCGCTCAGTCGTGTCCAACTCTTTGCGACCCCATGAATCACAGCACGCCAGGCCTCCCTGTCCATCACCAACTCCTGGAGTTCACTCAGACTCACGTCCATCGAGTCAGTGATGCCATCCGGCCATCTCATCCTCTGTCGTCCCCTTCTCCTCCTGCCCTCAATCCCTCCCAGCATCAGAGTCTTTTCCAATGAGTAGGAAGGAAGAAATAAAAAGACAAATTTTTAATGGGGAAAAGATCTGAATAGACATTTCTCCAAAAAAGATATACAAATAACCAATTAGCACATAAAAAGATGTTCAACATCATTAGATATCAGAAAAATGCAAATCAAATCATAAGATACCACTTCACACCCACCTAGGAGGGTCAAAATGAAAAAGACAGAAAATAACACGAGTTGGTGAGGATGCAGAGAAATTGGAATGCTTATACATTATTGGTGGGAATGTAAAGTGGTACAGCTTCTTTGAGAAACAGTGCCCGTTCCTCAAGAAGTTAAACGTACAGTTATCACATGACTCAGTACTTCCATTCCTAGGCATAAACCTAGAAGAATTGAAAACAGGTGTTCAAAAAAAACCTGTAGATGAACATTAACAGCAGCATCATTTATAATATCCAAAACGTGGAAATTTCCCCACATGTCCATCAACTGATGAACGGATTAAAAAATGCAGTATATCCACACAAGGGACTATTCAATTATTTAGCCATTAAAAGGAATAAAGTACTGATACATGCTACACCATGAATGAACCTTAAAAATATTTTGCTAAGTTAAAAACACAAGAAGCAAGATATTGTATTATTCCAGTTATATGAAATGTCCCAGACAGGCAAACCACAGAAATACAAAGTAGATCAGTAATTGCCAGGACAGAGAGGAGGATATATTCTTATAGAACAAGGAGTGTCTACAAATAGACACAGGGTTGCTTTTTGGGGTGACAAAAATGCTGTGGAATTAGATGGTACTGATAGCCACACAACTCTAGACATACTAAAGATGCTGAATTATACACTCCTAAAGGGTAATTTTCTGGTATATCCTCAATAAAACTTGTTTCAAAGAAAAAAGAAAGCTGCTTTGTACAGAATAAAAGGCTCACCCCTAAAAAGATGAATTACCACAGTTCTAAGGGTCTTGGAATGCGGGAAAACATCTTTAATCTTCAGACCACTCCATCCTTTTCTTCTCTTAAGTGGTCTGAGATGGAAGCTAAGCACTGAAAAAACAAGAGTTGGTCTCTGCCCATAGGGAGCACCCAGCTCAATGAAAAAGCAAAACTTACAAGCAAACAATGGTAATACAATGCAGTAAAAACAATTATGGACACAATATAAAATACCATAGCAACAAAAATAAGCCAAGTAGACTGAAGCCCTAAATATAAGGGGAAAATAACTTAAAAACTCTTGGAAGAAAATACTAGAAAATACTTTTTGGATCTTGGAGCAA
Organism: Bos taurus; assembly: GCF_002263795.3. Lineage (NCBI taxonomy): Eukaryota > Metazoa > Chordata > Mammalia > Artiodactyla > Bovidae > Bos > Bos taurus. The sequence continues at coordinate 66,172,823 of NC_037340.1, read as the reverse complement.
TGTAGAATTTTTTAAAGACACAAAAAATACAAACAATCTAGGGGGGAAAAAAAGACTTTTAAATTAGGCTTCACTGAAATTAATTTCTGGGCATCAAAAGATGCCATAAAGCAACACTAAGGAATTATATCTGATGCTTATAACTAAGGATTTACTAATACATACTGCTTCAGAATATATGCAGCACCTAAAAAGAAAATCAGTAACTAAAAGACTAACAAACCAAAAGAAAAAGACAAAAGATACATGGCAATTCAGACAAGAAACCTAAATGGCCAATAAACACAAGAAAATATGCTCAATCTTACAAGTAACCAAAGACAAACATTAAAACAACAACATACCAGTTCATATTTAACAGATTATCAAAACTCATCATACCAGGTACTGATAAGAATATGAAGAAAACAGCAATTTGGCAAAACATAAGAAAGCTGCAAGATGAACATATCCTATGATCCCACAACTTCACTCCAGATAAATAAAACATGCATGAAAAAATGTACTAAGATGTTCACAGCAGCACTGTCTGTACCAGTGAAAGTCTAAGTGCCCAACAACAGAAAATGAATTAATAAATCCAATGCATTCATAAAAGGAAGACAATTTTATGAAAATTATTTATATTTATGCATAGCTCTAAGTTTGACATGCATAAATATGGCTGTCATAAAATTAATATTGAATGAAAACAAGCAAATTGCAAAAGGATGCATATAATGAAGCATATAAATCTGGGGAAGATGCAAATCAATGCACTATACTGCTTAAAATGTAAAAACTGGCGTTGGAATATACACTTCAAATGTGGGCAAAGAGGAAAGAAAAAGTGAAGAATATACAGAGAGCTTAAGTTCAATCTATAGGGTTTTATTACTTACCAAAATAAAACAAAATGAAGGAGAGGGGTTTCCCTGGTGGTCCAGTGGTAAAGAATCCACCCGCCAATGCAGGAAACACAGGTTCGATCCCTGCTCCAGGAAGATCCCGCATGCAACCAAGCTGTGCGCCACAGTTCCTGAACCTGTGCTCCTGAGCCCAGGAGCTACAACTACTGAGCCCATGTGCAGCAACTACTGAAACCCAGGTGCCCTAGAGCCCATGCTCCACAAGAGAAGCCACCGCAGTGAGAAGCCTGCCTACCACAGCTCGACGGTATCCCACTCTCTGCGACTAGAGAAAGCCTACACACAGCAATACATACCCAGCACAGCCAAAAATAAAATAAATAAACAAAACAAAGGAGAAAATATAGCAAAATGTTTGGGTTTGAGGGAGACAAATAGCTGGTAGGTATATACCAATGACACTATTCTCTATTCTTCTCTATTTTTGAAATAGTCTAAACTGAAAAAATAAAAATAAAATTCTAAGGGAGCACTGAAGGAGCAACATTTGAATTAGACCTTACAGGATGAGTACTTCAGCAAGGGAGGGGAAGAACATTCCCCATGGAGGAAACAGATGCCCAAGTGCATGTGCAGGTGGAGTATAGATGAGGACCAGTATGCAGTCAAGAGCAGCTAGAGCTGAGCGGATGAGGATGTAACCACAATGAAGGATGCCCATGTGCCTTGCGTGGGGGCCTTCAAAAGGCACACCGAGGCGTCTAGACCTTATTCATATGCAATAGGGAACCAAAGAAATGTTTAACCACAGGAACACTGTGATTTTTATTATTCTACTGGTGTTTATGGCGCTTATGAAGTGGAAGGGGGCAGAGACGGAAGACAATGAAACTTGCTGGAAACTACCTACCTATTTACTTGGGATCTACCCAAGTGGGACCAAAGAACAAAGGAATCACGGAAAAGCCATTGAAAGGTGGACTCAACAGGGCTTGGTGACTGACTGAAGTCAGAAGTGGAAAGGAAGAGAGAGATTAAGAATGGCCGTGATGCATGGGTATGGCACTTAAATTGGGTATATCAGTATCAAGATTGTACAGGCAGAAGGAAGGTTTCAAGCAAAAAAAAAAAAAAGTTTGCCTTTCAATGAGTTCAGCTACAAATAACAAAAATAAGGCAGGAAACTAAAAGTGAAAGAATCTGACTTTTAAAGGTTAAGGCTACAGTCCATGGGTCGCTATGAGTTGGACACGACTGAGCGACTTCACTTTCACTTTTTCACTTTCATGCATTGGAGAAGGAAATGGCAACCCACTCCAGTGTTCTTGCCTGGAGAATCCCAGGGACGGGGGAGCCTGGTGGGGTGCCATCTATGGGGTCGCACAGAGTCAGACATGACTGAAGCAACTTAGCAGCAGCCGCAGCAGCACACACTACAATACTTTCTATCCAAATCTGTGTTAGTGAATGAACTAGGATCAGATGTCTCCTGCCTAAAAGGGTCAGACATGAGGGAGAGAAAAGGCAGAGCGATTAGAGTTCCAGAAAACATCCTCCTTTCTACCGAACTTTTAATCTAAATGCTGAATCTATGTTAAGTAATGGCCCGCTTTTAAAAAGGTCAAACTTTCTAGCTTTGTGTCCTTTCATTAAAGAAAAGTGACACAAGGCCAACCGGAGGAGCTCTCCAAAGGCTGAATCTGGGATAAAATGAGCAAAAAATAAATGATGACAGTAATGGATTATAAAATATACAGTAAAATAAGAATCCATGAGTAACTAAATACAGGGAGAGGTGGACAGCGTTTTCTTACAGTGAAATTCCAAGTAATAAATGTAGACGGAATGAAAGAGAAAAATCACCTTTTGGCATACACCATATTAATAACTCTTGTAGGCAAAATCGTCAGGGTATGTACAGTCTCAAAATATCACTATCTACAGTCTCAAAATATCACTTCAGCAGACACTTAATTACAAAGCAGAAAAAACAGCAACTTTACAATAGAGAAACCTAGTAGATGCCACCTTAACCAGGAGATGAAGGTTAACATCACCAGCAATGAGACACACCAACAGCATATACTTCCTAACAGGACACACTGGGAAGGAACATTGCTTTTAGAGTATTTTTGCATGACCTGAATTTAATTATGAGGAAACAGCAGACAAACCCAAAGTAAGGAACACTGTACAAACTAACTGGCCAGTACTTTTCAAAAGTGTCAAGGTCACAAAAGACAAAATACCCTAACTGGAGGAGGGTAAAGGGTCATGGCAACTGAAGGAATATGTGATCCCAGGTTGAATCTGGGACCAGAAAAGGGACATTAGTAAGATACCTAGTGGAATCTGAATTAAGTCTACACAGATCAGTTAATAGTATTGTATTAGTGTTAATTTTCACATATTGAAATTATATTAGTTATATCAAGTATACATTTGGGGCAGCTGGATAAGGGGTATACAGGAATTCTGCATACCATTTTCGCAATTTAAGACAGAAATGATTTCAAAATGAGAAAGTTTAATTAACAAAGTCAGTGGAAAATGACATCTGAATAGTGAAGAAAACAGCTGTCGCAAATAGATATATGTAACTACTGAAAAGGCACTGTAACACCACAAGTTCCCCTGACCCAACAGAAGGTGGGACAGTGTGGCCAAGGAGATGCAACAAAGACAGTGGCAGAAACATGAAGAAATGACAGCTCCACGGACAAAGTAATACTATGAACAGGCCGGCAGGTACAGCCGCACACAGGCCTCAGCCTCTGAGCTAGCTCAATACTCACCAGGGCACGTAACTACACCAGCACTGTGGAAGGGATTCACCAAGCACAGACAGGCTAGAGGTTTTGGACAAATTACTTTACCCCTCATCAGTGAAAGGAAAAGGACTCCACGCATCTGTTAGGACTGTTGTAAGAATAAAATAATACAAGCAAAAGCACAGAGAACTGTGCTGTGTATGTCACATGCTTTCATGCTGATGACCCTCAGGCAGAATCAGAAAGGTTAAACCGTGTCTCATAGTTCAAGAAAGTAGGAAAATGTGTAATTCATCTTCAATAAACTTTTATCCAAAAAGATAAAAATGAAAACCACAGTGCCTGGAGGGGCAAACGTCAATTAGCTGAGAAAACCACTAACGTGAAATAACTCCTTCTCACAAAGCATCAGATAAATGAGGCAGAGCTTTCCACCCTTAAAACCACTTGGATCTTCAACACAACTCAAGACAGCTAAACATCTGAAACACAGTTCATTAGGAAGGATTACCGATTTTCTTTGGTATTTCACCCAGACAGCCTCGCTGTGCTGCTACAGGTCACTTGATGCTTTTGGTCCCCTTAATTAGCACCAAGCGCATCTGTAAATCTATCAAGGCCAACCATAGAAAACATCAAGAATATTTATATCTCAGGGGAATTAGGGATGATTTTAATTTTCTCTACTTCCTAAATTTTATGTTAAGAGAGTAAGGCTAAGTTACAATGCAAAATGAATAACTGACAAATCCAGCTGCCTATGATCAAGTTCTTGGCTGAGTCTGTCAAAGAGCATAGTTCAGACCGACCTCTCTTAACATATTCATTTTAACTGGGTCATAAGAGAGGTCAACACATGTAAATGGTTAATGCCATGTGCCTGTATGGTCATTTCCTTGGGTGTATTAACACGGCAATGGGGATGACAAGAAAGCACTTACCTCTACAGTATTTGCAATGTAACGGTTGTCACCTTCAACTTTGACAGAGAAGTCATAATAACCACTGGAAAATTTGACATTCATGAAGTTTAGCTCAAAAACATCCCTGTTAGGAACGACAGTGGGGTTAGCAACAACTTGCACAGGAAAATCACAAACGGACACAACAAACAGGCTGCAAAGTGCAGCATTCCAGGGATGCACCACTTTTTTTTACTTTTCCACTTCCCACCCATCTTGGGCCACCTCCTGTTCAATCACGTATTATTATGAGGGGCAAACTTCAAAACCACCTAAAATGACCTTCTCTTTCAAGTCTCTAAAGTCTTCTTTTTCTATTCCCTACCCACCCCTCCTCCCAGCTCCTAAAAATCCCACCTTCTTCAGGTAAGTCTTCCACAATTACATTTTTTTTTTTAAAGTGGAAATGTTCAAAGAGATTGGTGTAGGGTAGTATAATTGTAGGTAATTTTCTGCATTAATTCTACTTTCCTGTGCTTTTTGAATTTCCTAAAAAGGGCATATCTTACTTTAACTTACTAATTCAAAACTTAAAAGTTTCCTACAAAAACTAACCCTTAATTTTTTTTTTAATTACCTAACAATAACACGCAGCCATTGAAGATAAGACTACGGAAGTATATTAAGCCTATGGGGGAAATGTTCCTGACACATTGTTATTAATAAAGCATAATCCTAAATGTAGGTAACTTTGGTTTTATGATCTGGGTTATATTGGCTGCAGGCTAACTTTCCAAAACAAGTATGTCAGCGCTCTGCAGAGATGTGCTCAGGACTTACCCGATGAGGGTGAATGATGTCTTCTGAAGGACTGTAGCTCTGGAAGCAACAGATTTCGCATGTTCTAGTTTAACAGTAGCCTGAGTCAAAGGCTGGGACAGAACGTTGGTGACCTGCAACTGGAAATACATTTCAAAATTATCTGTAGCCACAGAAGCTGAGGGGGTACAGATTTTTGCTTCTAGGGGTGGAAGCTTTATCCACAGGGAGTGAGCTCTGCTGAGGGAGAATCATTTCATTTCAAGAACAGTCTCTAACCTGTGGCCTACTATCTCTGAAGGATCAAACAGAGGAAAACACAATTAGTTCGGAATGACATAGATTACAGAATGTTAGGGGTGGGGGAGATCTTAAAGATGATTTTACCCAATGATCTCATTTTTCAGGTAAGGAAACCAAAGTCTAGGGAAAGACAATGACTGGCTTCAGATCACACAGTTAACATTTCCTTCTCTCTGATCCCCTGATCTTCCCACTCTACTGCTCTACTATAGTACTTAAAAAAGAAAAATTATTAGCAAGAAAAATACTTTATGACGGTATGGGCAATGAGAAAACTGAAGAAATATGGATAATGTTAGTAACAGTCATTTGTTAAAAGTCGACTATTTGCCAGACACCAGGCTAAGCACTTGTATCTATCCTACCACCAATCATCTGAGACAGCTGGTATAATCTTCACTTTACAGATGAAGAAACTGAGGCCACAAGAGGATATGGGGCAACTGAAGGCCACACAGCTAAGGACTGAAACCCCAGGCTATCTAGCTTCAAAAGCCAGTACTGTTTCTACTTTGCTTTCTTAGCTCCCCTGATTCATGGTGAACTATATTACCCAGGTGAGTTCTCACCCCAGTCTTTGCTGAGGGGAGGTGACACTTAAGTAGGAGCACAAGAGGCAACTCGAGTCTGGGGCACTTCTCCTGGAGAGTATCTGAAGGGCCCTGCAAAGCACAAGAACTGATGGGACAGGTGGACAGTCCTATGTGAACGCGTGTATTTAGATATCAACAAGATGCTAATTTCTTATGCAGATTTTAGCTGCTCACTGGTTTCCAAACAATAGCAACAAATGCCTCATTGGAATGGAAACTCTTAAGTTGTGTGCATTTTGTTCTGCTCAGACAGTTAACATACACAACAGTCCTTGCTTACTGCTGAGGGGACGGAGTGCTATGTTATGAAGAAGTGGAAAGATACACTGTCGGCTCCAAGGAATAAGAGACCTGACACTGATCCTAACAATGTTAAAGAAAGCTACCTTAAAATAATGGATTTAGAAAGTCTGGGTATAGGAAAATACATTTTAAGAAGTAAGACTTCTCTATACATCTGGACTTATGAATCCATAAATGCAGTTTTCCAGCACTTCATTGAAAGCTGTACTACTTCAAATACTCAAAAAAAAAAAAAATCCTGTGACTAGTTCACTGAGTCCCCATTTGCTCATTTAAGAGATTATGTCCTATCTCCAATGATAATGGGGGTTACCACTGGCTGTGTAGATTTCTGGAAGCCCAACACTGGAAATGGCGATCAGAGCAGCACTCTGGGGACATGGAAGTCATACCCGCAGGATAGCCTGTTCCTGAGTGTAGGAAGGAGAGCCCTCGGGCACAACCACAACGGGCACATGGTAGCGATTCTCAGAGAGCGCAGCGGCAGCAGAGGCCACACTGAAGGCTTCAGAGAGTGACTCAAAGTTCTTCTTGCTGAAGATGGCGTTCATGAGCTGGATGACCTGATCCTGCAAGAAAAGGCGAACACAGCTTGAGATCTTCCTCAGTCAGGCAGTGGGGACAGCCACCCATCCCTGTCCACCAGGGCTCAGTCATTCCTCCTCTGTTTCCAAGTGTTCACATGAGAAGTCATTCAGCCACTAACCAATTTGGTAGGGGTGGGGGAAGCAAATATTCTGCATTTAAGCGTAAAACTTGAATTTGGTTGGTTTTTTGAATCTTCTAGTACAAATTGAAAGGGATGCACTTCTTTGTCAACCATTTACGAATGCTTGCTGTACAAATGTAAGGAACTTCTAGACAACTACTGAGATATAAAAGTTACTATATTATACCTATCGCAGTACCCATTTGTTCCAAGTCTATGTGTGCCAGGCACTGTTACAGGTGTATTAACTCAGATCATGACAAATAGCCTGAGAAGACTGCTCTCAATCCTTTCCAAATAAGGAAACTGAGGCTAAAGGAAGTTAATTAACTCTTACAAGTTAAGACAGAAAGAAAAAGAGAAGGACCAAAATTCACATGTAGGTCTGTTTGTCTCCGAAGTCCTTTCATAATAAAATATGTCCTTTCCTGTTTCCCCTCACCCTCCCAGCTTAGCTCCCCTCCTACCCAACCCACCTCCACACAGGATGCTGGGACTAAGTAGGTGTTTACAAGACCAAACTGCACAGCCAAAATGTACATTAGAAAGAAACTAAAATAACCCTCCATTAAGAACTAATGGGCTGCTTAGAGAAGAGGACTGAAAGCAATTTTTTAAAAAAGTAGAACCTAAAAGGCATTATTAAAATTCTAGAGGTTGTTTGCTTAAGAGGAAACATTTTCCATTTCAATCAGTTTTGTTTTTTAAAATCTACCATCTAACAAAAGAGCTCCCCTTGTTCCCGACAGTGTTATTCACAGTCGACATGAAATAATTTTCTTTAATTGTACCAATTACATTTTCCATCACTAAGCTGTTGACATGTTAAAATGGGGGACTGTTCACCAGAATGGTTATATCAAAAGCAGTAACAGCAAAATTATCCCAGCCAAATATCTGGTTGGTAGAAGTCTGGGAATAAAGCAAAACAAAGTTTAAGTTGTTTAATGCAGAATATCACCAATTCATCAACTGCACTGTGTACAGGAAAATCTCTAAATGATTTGTACCATAAGACCCACGTTCTTGCACTTTCACCTATAATGGAAATTTAATAAGGGTGTGGTGTCTCTAGACCTCTAAAAACTTAGGATGAAGGAGAAGACAACATAAAAATGCTAACACATGACTAAATTATCAGATCATAGCCTCCAGAGAAAATACAAAATTAACTCAAATTACTCGAGAAAGGTAATTATTTACTGTTTAGTTGAAACTCGGCACACAACTCACAATGCATTCCTAACACACAAAAGAAGTGGAAATTCTAACTGGGGACCCAAATCTTTCCTCCTCAAATTAAAACAGCAGCAGCTTGTATTTGAAGTCCTTGAGATCAAGGGTTGGTCACCTTCTTACAAACAAGGGGTATCAAGAGGGTCCCACTCTCAAGACTTCCCAGACACATTTCCACTAAAGGTTCCTTCAGGTTAACAAGCTCCTTTTGAAAAAAGAAAGAAAAGAATTAACTCTTGGTGGATGTCTGGTAGACACATGCCTCTCAGTGAACTATGTCAATCAGCACAGATTAGCTCTGATTGAGCCACTGCCGAGGGTCGGAGGGAGAGAGAACAGGCAATTCTGACATATAGGGTGCTTCTCAAGAGAAAAAGGATATGCACGGGCCACCAGCGTGGAAAGAATTCATGAGACAAACACTTAGGAGTGCTGGGGAGGACAGGGAGGGGGACAGAGAAAAATGCACTTGGCCTCTGCACCACTGTCTCATGACAAAACCATATTCCATTTAAAACAAGTGTAGCAATTTGCTTTCATGCCTGTCCCGCTGACAACCAATTTCTCAAGAACAGGCTTCACATTTTTCTTTCTCATTTCCATGCCGAACCCAAGATAGCCCAAAGCTAACCAAATAGCCCTCTCTGAAAGGCTATCGTTAGGAGATAATGTCAAGGATGCCTTTGAGTTTCATGTCAGAGAACTGTGATGTAGGAAGGCACCTCCTTAATGGATGGCTCCGTCCCCACATGGTCCATAAGCTTGTAGGTGGCAGCCACAAACAATGCCGTCGTTTCCAGTCCTTCTTCAAACTGGAGATACACACCTCCCAGTTCATCCAGGCGAGCAACAAGGTCCTGTCATGACAAAAACGGAAGCTGGTTGGAAGTCAGGGGATAAAACAGAGGTAAGATGGACAAACCACCGTCACCCCAGTGCAGACAAGGTTTTGGGAAATGTCAGTCTGTAGACCACTTCAGTCTCTCAGTGCTTTCTCAACAAAGGTGCTTAGGCGGAAAGCGAAGTACAGCATACAGGCATCTGAAGAGAACGGTATCTTCTGCAGCTCTGAGAGTGCTCCTTCCCCAACCCCTTCAACTTATGCCCAAGCCCAGGAGTCAGGCCACTCAAGGCACCAACTGCTCTGGGCAGAAGGCCAGTGGGCCAGGCTGCGGTGTAGCTGGGAAGCACTGTGACATGGATGGATTCGAAGGCCATCTGTTTGGATACAAGCTCTAGAGCTAAGCCTTTCTCCTCCTTAATCAATGCTCTAAAGGATGGAGAGAGACATACTGCTCTCCGGGGAAACATGATGAGGCAGCTAACGTGCCTGTGGGGCAACCCAGTGACAACACTGTCAGACTGCCTGTCATCACTGGCTTTTCGGTCCATGGGAGCAGGCTCTGAGCAGCGGGAGGGCCTGGGCAAAGGATGGAAGAAGAGCAAAAACCACAGCGACCACTTGCTGAGTGTCTGTACTAGGCACTTTAGAACTCCACTTGTTCCTAACTACCACCATGTAGGCAAATTGAGGCTCAGGCATTAATAATTTGAGGTAACAAAGTAGTAAGTAAAAAAAAAAACAAAAAAAATGAATTTCAGATTTGTTATGTTCTAAAATCTGTGGACTATGAGACCATACCTACCAAAGTAGGATGAAGTAGTTTGTTGTCTCACTGATGGTGTAACTATACTTGCCTAACCAATACTCCCTATGAAATACTGCTCCGATACAAAGAACAGAAGTGTGCCAGGGATATGAAAAGAAAGGTAACTGGCTGTAACAAATGATTCATGTTTATCTGCAAGACTCTTCTAATGGGTTTCAAAGACAGGAACTGGGAGATTCCCTTGGCAAAATAAATTTGTACCTCAATCTCCTCCACGATGCTTCTCAGGTCAGCCTGCTGGGACAGGTAGGAGGCCGTCTGTAGAGCCTGGACTGTTCTGGAATGTAAAGAGTAGAACCCCAATGAATGGCAAGTCTCTATGCACCCCTTCCTGTATCGGGGTATCTGTAAAAATATCCTGCTCTTGTTCTTTAGAAATGTGACAGTCTCGGGCCTGAAGGAGCTGGTTTACAGTCTATGTAAATGGGAATCTAATGGGGATTGTATGTACATTACATACAATCTATGTAATGTAAATCTAAATATATGGGAAAGAGGCAACAAAGACCATCACATTACAAGGAGTTCCCTGATGGTCTAGTGGTTAGGACTCAGTGCTCTCATCGCTGGGATCCCAGGTTCAATGATTGGTTGGGGAACTAAATCCCATAAGCCATGTAGTACAGCCAAAAAAATAGACCATTACTATCACAAAGTTCACTACAGCTAGAGAGAAGGCAATCTGGGCAACAGGATCCACAAAAGTACTGAAGGCAGAGAGAAGAGATGGAGCACCAGTGAACCCCCTTCTGAACCTCCGTTTGGTTCCTAATGGCATTGCACAGAGAACACTAGACGAAGACTTCATTAGCTCTAGAAGAGATACACTCTGAGATAGAATGGGATTCAATTCAACCAAGGTACACTGGGCATCCCCATGTCACATGAGGTACTGTGCCAGGCAGAGGCTAGCTACCTGTTAACTTTCTACTTTTCTTACTCCAAGACCAAAGAAACTTTGTGGAATGTACATATGTAGGTTGCTGGTAGAATCTGGAGCAACTTTTCTGAAACCAGATGAATGCAGCAGAAACAGGAAGCATTTGGTAAACATACAGCTAACACTTGTGCTGTTGTCATCCAGCTAGGAAACCTGAGAGCTGCTCGTCCTTGAGGCATTAAATAAGGTGAAAGGAATAAAAGATCTGGTTCTCAAACCAGAGTCTATTCTTTTTTTTTTCTTTTCTATTTCTATTATCATTTACTTCTGACTATAAAAGTACATATTTGTCAAAAATTCACACAGATTACTAAAGAAAGTTAAATTTCTTTAGGTTATTTAAGAAAGTTAAAATTCTTGTAATGCCTACCCCTAAAAGATAACTGCTCTCTAATTTATCTTTAACTTAATAGACTGTACACACTTTTCCATGAGTACATATAAATGTATTTCATCCTTATTAACAATGACAAAGTATTATATTGCTTAGATGAACCATAATTTACTCACTTAATCTTCAACTATGCACTTGTATGTTTTACTAGGTCATACAGTGCTGTAACTGTTAACCCTTATCCATGATTGTATATGTATATATACATTTTAATTCACTGAAGTGAAATTCACATGAAATTAGCCATTTGAAATTAGCCATACTAAATTCAGAGACATTTAGTATGTTTCACAATGTTGTATAATCACCACCTCTATATAGTCTTAAAGCATTCCCATCAGTCCAAAATATTAATAAAACCCTATATCCATTAAACAGTTTCATTCCATTTCCCATCCCCCACTCTCCCTGCCCCCTGGCCCTGGCAATCTGTGTTCTGTCTCTATGGATTTACCTATTCTGGATATTTCATATAAATGGAGTCATACAAATGTGACCTTTTGTGTTTAGCTTCTTTCATTTAGCATAATGTTTTCAAGGCTTGTCCACTCTTAACACAATCAGCACTTCATTCTTAAGGTGCGATGTAGTACGTACGTCCGACAAAGGTTTGCATAGTCAAAGCTTGCGATTTTTCCAGTGACTACTGGAAAACTATTGTATGGATGTGACAGCTGAGCGCCAAAGAATTGATGCTTTCAAACTGTGGTGCTGGAGAAGACTCTTGAGAGCCCACGGGAATGCAAGGAAATCAAACCAGTCAATCCTAAAGGAAATCAACCCTGAATATTCATTGCAAAGACTGATGCTGAAGCTAAAGCTCCAACACTTTGGCTACTTGACGTGAAGAGCCAATTCACTGGAAAAGACTCTGATGCTGGGAAAGACTGAGGGCAGGAGGAGAGGGGGGTGACAGAAGAAGAGATGTTTGGGTTGCATCACGGACTCAATGGACATGAGTTTGAGCAAACTCCAGGAGTTGGTGATGGACAGGGAAGCCTGGCATGCTGGGGTCACAAAGAGTTGGGCACAACTTAGTGAACAACAAACAACAAGTTAAGTATGTCCATGTAAGATATTTTATTAGGTTCTATTCTCTTAACGTGGGTAACTAAGAATGGAAATGGTGCTTTTAGAAGTGGAATGGAGAGAGCTGAGGACCCCTGGTGGTTAAGCTGATGCTGCTCAACCCTAGAAAGGTTCTCTAATTCTCAAGAGATGACCAGGCCTTTGTGTAAAAACACCATTTATCAAGTCAGTATTTTGGGGGATGTAGAGAGAGAATTTGTCTGCTTTCGTTGTGATTATAACAATTTAGATTCCCTCCATGGAAAAAAAATTCCATTAAGGTGGCAAGCTGGAAAACACAGGGGTCAGAACTCATGGAGATGCTTGTTAGAATGCACTTGAGAAAATGAAACCTGAATTTCCAAACAAGACAGAAATTCCACATCTGCCTACAATAAACACTGAGCCCAGAAAAGACTGCTAGGAGAGCCTAGAAAGAACTTTTCAATTAAGATATCATTTTTCTCTTCTTCAGAACAAGACAGCATCACGCTGGTAACAACCTCAGAAGTTTTCAGAATGAAATTAATCCACTTAGCTTAATCCAAAAGCCATTAATCATTGGCTTTATTTATTCCCCAGTCAGCAACTTCTCTCCCTCTGGAGCACTATATGCAAACACTAAGAAAGCAGATCCTGTCTTACTAATATACTGTTGATGATTCAAAGACACTGGGTTATGAGAGACCACAACAGCATCTTTTTAGATTGTTCACTCAAGCTTACAAATGTTCTTTTCCTGTTCTAGACAAGTTTATGAACATTCATTTCCTACAATAAGTTCAATTAAATGTAGAAGGCCCATTTAGAAAAGTCTTAATTTATATCAGATTTCCTAAAACAGGGCAATTGAGTAGTAATATTATATAAGGCATTCTGCCAGTTTGATCTTCACAATAACCCTATGAGACAGATATCATTCTCCCTGTTTAACATACGAAAACACTGAGGTTTAGGGAGGTTAAACAGCCTGCTCATGGTCACAAAGTATAAGAGGCTGGACTTGAACATTTCTCTCACATCCCAAGCGTGTGGTCTTCCTATCTGAAGTTTTTCAAGAGGAGAGAACAGAAATATAAAAGTATAGTTTTGAACTTAACTCTTTCTTGGGCACCTACCATGGTACCAGGCTCTCTGAGCACTACAAATAAAGCTAAAAAATTACAATACAATCAAGTAACCAGCTCCCTAAGAAAGGGACCTGAGAAGGAAATGCTCTAGCGAGCACGAACTCCATGTGGCCCATGCCCACTAAGACCAGGCACTGCACTAAGCTCTTGACAAGAACCATCTTACTGAACCTTGATATTTGTTCTGTGATGTTAGGATTATTGATCTCATTTACAGATTAGGCTCAGAGAGGTTAGTAACTTGCCCAAAGTCACACAGCAAGAAACAGAGCTAGTATTCAAACTCAAGTCTAACAGACCCCAAACTGGATATACTTTCCTTGTACTTCTTTCTGTTATGGAGTTTAGAGGAGGGAGATTTTCCCTTTTGCTTAGAGGGCAATGGAAAGATATTTCTGTAGAAGGTAGCATCTGAGTGAGGCACTGACAAATGAATTCATGACAGGAGACACAGTGGTGATAAGTCCTGTGACCTGAAACCAGAGCACCACAAGGGCCAAGCACTGGGCAAAGTGTGCACAAAATGTCATTCCTAGGAAAAGCCCCAGCCCCCAAGTCACTGATTACTGACCACGTGAAAATGAGTAGGATGTGAGAGTGACAAAGAGAAAGGCAACTGACTGTGAACCTGCTCTTAACAAAGCTTCAAGTTTAGAAACATTTCAGTTCTTAGCAAAAGCAAAAGCAAAAGCAAACCAAACACTGGGAGACAACTGAACTACTCTGCAGTAGGGCACTGCGTCGCTAATGTCTTGCTGACGATAAACAGGAGTCCAGGTACTCCAATCCCTCTCAGGGTTGCAATTAAATGGGGGGCACGCAGAAAATGAAATACATGTATACTGTGCTTAATGAGGAGTTTCAGGATCAAAGGGGGGGAAAAACTACGTGCAACTTGTAAGCTTAGTAAACATCCTGAAGTCAGTTACAATACACGTACAATAAATGTATAACAAACAGGAAAGTTGCTCAGTGTTCCTTCCTAGTGGGTGCTTCTCCCTCACCCGAGCCTTTTGCAGACGAGCAGGGTTAGATCCCTAGGATACTCTCCCCTCTGAGCCCCTACTCCCCCGCTGGGTGCTGTCACCCACAGCTCTAAGGGACCCCAGGAGCCCTCCTCCATGGCAGAGTCTCCACCATCACACCGTGGCCTGGCCAAGCCTCAGCACGAGACACACATGGCTCCCTGGCCTCCCTCTCCCTTGGTCACTCCTACCCTTGCTTCAGCCCTAACCTCAAATGCAATCGTGTCTCTGTAGCAGCACACTTATGTTCTGACTCAGTATTTGCCCTGGCCAGGGCAGCTACAGGAGACCATGTGTTGGGGAGCTGCACAAGGACATGGACCTTAGTACAACACGATGTCTGCAGTGCCGACAGAGCACCTGGAGCACAGCAGGTGCCCAGACAACACCTGTGGAACCAGCGGATGAAGCCTCTCGGGGAAGCAGCCTGAGAAGCGCTTGAGATGCGGACTTACGCTAGCACGGTCTCCTCCTTGCTGAGACGGGCAGTAAGGGCACCGAGCGCTTCCTGGGAAGCCAAGGGGAGGCCAAAGCCACTGAGGGCTGCCACTGCATGGTAGATCTGGGCCACCGAAGAGTCTTCGCTCACAGCTGCCAGTAGCAGGTCTTTGGTCTCATTTGAAATAGAGATCTAAGAAAGGATAGGCAGACACAGAGTTTAGAACAGGTGAGGGCCGCCTGCGGCAGGCAGAGCAATTACCACAGTCATATCACCCACTTGGTCCTCGATCACTGTCTTCAACATCTCAGAAGCCAGAATTAAATATCTGGGAAACCTCAGCACAACACTTTTGAAAATATTCTGGCAAGTTACTAGCCTACTGATAGGGTTCTCCTGTGATCAAAAAAATAGATTTCTAGAAATGTGGCGTTTTCACTTTAAACATTTTGAAATGTTAAAGGGAGACTATAAGAAAAAAAGCAGGACTTCCCAGAAGAGAGGCAACTCAAGGAAGAAATTACTTAAAAATTCACAAAAAGTGAAAACTTGGGAAACATAAACCAAGTCCATCTCTTTAAGAAAAAAAAAAAAAACCCACAAGAATGGAATTCCAATAGTCTCCCTGCTAAAAAAAAAGTCTCACGTGACCACCTGTCTTCAAAAAAGGACTTGACAGTTTAAAGTAAACACAAACGTGAAGAAGCTGGACTCACCTCACACCCTGAGAGGGCCTGGCTGGACTGAGCGGCGTAGAAAAGGGAATCCACGTTGCTGGGATCAAGGTTTGATTTAATGAAGGTGCACGCTTTCTAAACAGAGGGAAAATCAATGGTAAGTGGTGATACACACGATGAGTGGGTCAAGTGTACGCAAGACTGAGCGACTGACCTGGACTGAACTGAACCACAGCCCCAGCTCAGGGGAAACAGCCCCTGAGAAAAGACCTCCAGGAAGCGCTTTCCCCCCAGGCCTGGAAGTAAGAGTTCACAGGATGCGGGGAAGCGAGCCTCTTTTGGGGAAGAAGAGGCAGCAAACCGGCGTGTGTTTGCAAGCCTTTCTTTGGAAGGACCGTGTTAGCTTCTACAAGGGGAGAGCTCCAGAACTGCTCAGAGGCCCGATATTGGAGAATCACGGCCGAGATTCTGCTCTGCCCTTTGCGAGCCTTGCCAAGACATTCCTAGCTTCTAGCGTTACTGCCCAGGAAGGAGCAGGCTGCGGGAGTGTGTGAGACATGACTGGCGCCTTACTGGCCTCAGGGCCGCTACTGCCTTTCCTTTCGACCTAGGACCCAGGCCTACTTGGAGAAGGGTTAGGGTCTGGTTGTTTCCAAACTGCCAAGGGCTACAGCAATGAGAGCTCTGTCAAAGGTAAGGGAAGAGCAATTGGATGGATTCTCAAGATGTTGCTTGGTCGCACTTTTTTGAATGATGAATAAAATTCTGAGCAATCTATGATGGCTTAAAGAACCAGCTACACAAGATTTCAGTTTTTAAACAGATATTTTTCACAGGAAGCTATATTACTCCCAAATGCTAACTTCATAGAAAGAGCAACTCTAGGGCTTCCCTGGTGGCTCAGTTGGTAAAGTATCTGCTTGCAAAGCAGAAGACCTGGGTTTGATTCCTGGGTTGCGAAGACCCCCACCTGGAGAAGGGAATGGCTACCCACACCAGTATTCTTGCCTAGAGAATCCCATGAACAGAGGAGCCTGGTGGGCTACAGTGCATGGGGTCACAAAGAGCTAGACACGACTAAGCAACTAAGCATACACACACACAGTCCTTCTGAAGCTGGAAGTAAGGAAAGGAAAGGTGGTCACTCCCACTGACACCTGCTCTGGCATAACCTGTGCAGGGTGTTTATGATGCTCTTCCTCTTAATGAACATGAGGACCCTGTGGCAGGTATTATCATCCCCAGTGAACAGAGTAAGAAACTGAGGTTCAGCATTGGTAGGTAACCTCATGAAGGTTACAAAGCTAATAAATGGCAATGTCTTCACTCAGATGTCTCCAAAGCTAAGTCAGGTTCAACACATCTAAAAAGGATTTGAAGAAGAAAACAATCTATTCAAGAAATCCTTTCAGCAGAATGTGGGTAATTGCTGTGTGCTTTGTCGCCATCTGGTGCTTTAACAATAGAACAACATCCAAAGCCCCAAATGACTATGGTCATTGTTAGCACTTTTTGAGCACTTAAAATGAGGCAAGCAGTGTTGACAAGTGCTGTATAAGCATTTCTCCTTTAGTAAGAGGATCTATGCACTAGGTCCTCCTATTACCTGAATTTTACAGATAAGAAAACTAGGGCATAAGGTCACTCAGCTCTTAATGAAGGAACTGGAATTCAGACCCAGGCAGCCTGGCTCCAGTCTGAGCTATACAACCTTTCTAGGGACTACAAAAACGACCTATTCCTGTGTGAAGCCAGCATCATGCCTACTATACTTGCTTTGCAGAGACAGATCTACCAGCTGTCTGTGATTTCAAAGCTCAAAATGTCAGCAGCTTGTTTTTGCTTTTTTTCCTATGTGGGATGGTCGATCTTGAGCCTGCAGGAAGGAAGCTGGCCCCAGATTTCTCCAAATCCACATTTGTTTGCCTCCAATTCTTACGTGTCTAAAGACAGGAAACCACAGACACGCCTTTGTAGGAGGGTCATGCACGCTCCATTCTCTTTGACTCCATGAACCACAGCCTGTCAGGCCCCTCTTGGGGAAAATTCCATGAATATGGAGGCAAGAATACTGGAGTGGGTTGCCATTTCCTCCTCCAGGGGATCTTCCCAATTCAGGGATCGAACCTGCATCTCCTGCATTGGCAGGCAGATTCTTTACCAAGGAGTCACCTGGGAAGCCCTACATATACAGTACTTGACACTGAAATGAAAGATGTTCATTCTTCATTAACACCTAAAATCAACTCTTATTCCACACTCCACTGTTCCCAGAGCTGTGCTCTCCTCTCATACTTACTCAACCCCATTCCTCTGTTTTCCTGTTGAATCTGTTATGACAAAATAACCAAAATCTCCCCTAATGATCTATCTATGACAGCAACCAACTCAGTGGATCTAACAGAACTGAGGGAATTCTCCCTACTCACTGAAAGCAACGACAGCTGAGCAGGACACACCCCACTACATGGAAGTGGCAGTAACAGAGACTCTTTCTCAATTGGTTTATTTAATGTGCATCTCTTAATAAGGAAATCCACCAGCTCCTAAACGTCCATACAACTCCCTTCCTTCCACAGCTTACAATGTACACATCACACCCTCACCACAGCATGTTTCGTAAGTGATTAGAAGAATGAAATATGTGATTAAGCCATTTATTTTCTGATTAAGAGGCACATTTAGAGAGTTTTCATTTCTATTACGCTAAAGTTTACAATTCATTCATTCAACAAATATTTGTGGAACACCTTTTGTTCAGTAGGCATTAAGCAATGCGGATGGCAGTTTGATAAAAAAAATAAAACATCCATGTACATGAACTACCACTATTACATAATAGTACCATTAAGAGCTAATACTGATTACACACGTATTACCTGCCATCACCATGCTAACCACCCTACATCCATCAGCTGTGAGCTGTACTGTAACTATCTCCATGTTACAGATGAGAAAACAAAGATTCTGAAAGGTTCGGTAAGCAGCACAGGTCCCTCGGTGGTGCGGTAAGTCAAGATCTTGAAGCCAACCACTGAATTAGGAACAAAAAGCCACAGCTAACTGTACAATTTGGAGAAGGAAATGGCAACCCACTCCAGTATTCTTGCCTGGAGAATCCCATGGACAGAGAAGCCTGGCAGGCTACAGTCCATGGGGTCCCAAGAGTAGGACACGACTTAGCGACTAAACCACCACCACCACCAATCACACAATTAGCTGTGGTGTTGCAGAAGACTCTCAAGAGTCCCTTGGACTGCAAGGAGATCAAACCACTCAATCCTAAAGGAAATCAGTCCTGAATTATTCACTGGAAGGACTAATGCTAAAGCTGAAACTCCAATACTTTGGCCACCTGATGGGAAGAACTGACTCATTTGAAAAGACCCTGATGCTGGGAAAGATTGAAGGCAGGAGGAGAAGGGGATGACAGAGAATGAGACAGCTGGATGGCATCACTGACTCGATGGACTTGAGTTTTAGCAAGCTCTGGCAGTTGGTGATGGACAGGGAAGCCTAGTGTGCTGCAGTCCATGAAATCGCAAAGAGTCGGACATGACTAAGCAAATGAACTGAATCACACAATTACCCCCGAATCACAGTGCACTGCAGCTGTCTGGATGGCTTTAGCCTATACCTTCAGCCTGGGCCAACATCCACTCGAACTTGTGACATCAGCAGAGAACACCCGCAGGGGCAAGAGTTCAATCTAAATCCACAGGCAGCTCCAAATCATGAGACAGATTAAAACGTAGCGTTCTGGGCTTCCCTGGTGGTCTGGTGGTTAGGAATTTGCCTGTCAGTGCAGGGACTTGTTGGGTTCAATCCCTGGTCTGGGAGGAAGGATCCTACATGCCGCAGGGCAACTGGGCCCGTGCACCACAACTACTGAGCCTGCACCCTAGAGTCCGTGAACTACAACTACTGAAGCCCACTTGCCTACAGCCTGCGCTCCACAAGAGAAGCCACCGCAACGAGAGGCCTGCACACCACAGCTAGAGAAAACCCGCATGCAGCAACAAAGACCCAGCACAGCCAAAAAATATAGAAATAAATCTTTAAAAAAAAAAGATATCATTCAAGTTAGAGTAAGACCACCCCACTCTTCCAGGAGGCCCCTGGACTGAATGCTATGGTCCCACAAATGTTTGAAATCCATTAGTAGAAACCTCTCATCTGCATTCAAATCCAAAATGTAAAATTAACCTAATAATCCCCATTTTCTCTCCTATACCTGATGGTACAAAACCTCTGCTGGTCAAGATTGCTCCACTCTATGCCTCTCAACTGCTCTCTCTCTTCCCAGGCTCTTTACAGACACCATGGGCTGTCCATACAGTATCTACACCAGCCCCGTCTGAACTCTCATGAATAAATTATCAAAAGCAAAATTATAAAAGCAAACGTTTTAAAATATTAATTATAACAATAGTTAACAATCAAAGGGCCTTTCATGGGCCTGTTACCTATCAGGCATAACATGATTTCACATTATCTTTTCAATGATCCCAGGAGAAAGGCATCATAACTCCCATTTTACCGAGATGGAGCCAAGATCAAAAGCTTGGGCTAACGACTCTGCTGCTTGTGCACTTTCTTTTGAGTAAAACTAATTTTATCAGGCGGTACCTTGACCTAGAGGGTTTACAACAACATGAGGAAAGTTAGTTTCAACAGTCACACACAGAAATACCAGGCAGGAACAAATAATAGCTATCAGGAAGATATCTGAATTTCTGAAAAAGTGCAGCTCTCATACAGCAGGGATTAGCAAATTTTCTACAAAGGGTCAGAGAATAAATAGGCTTTGGGGGCCAGATATCTCCCTTTAGTAATTACTCAACTTTACTGTTAAAGTGTAAAAGTAGCCATAAGCAATATACAAATGATGGGTCTAGTTATGTTCCAGTAAACTTTTATTTACAGTAACAGACTTCAAGCTGGATTTGACCCTAGGAGCCATTATTCAGATGATGGTTGGCAGACACAGGGCAATTTTCTAACCCTTTCTGAACTTATGTTTTCTCCTCTATTATAGGAAAATGTTTCTGACCATATGGAATTAAGAACTGGAAAATTCTTAAAGAGATGGGAATACCAAACCACCTGACCTGCCTCTTGAGAACTCTGTATGCAGGTGAGGAAGAAACAATTAGAACTGGACATGGAACAACAGACTGGTTCCAAATAGGAAAAGGAGTACGTGAAGGCTGTATATTGTCACCCTGCTTATTTAACTTCTATGCAGAGTACATTATGAGAAACGCAGGGCTGGAAGAAGCACAAGCTGGAATCAAGATTGCCGGGAGAAATATCAATAACCTCAGATATGCAGATGACACCACCCTTATGGCAGAAAGTGAAGAAGAACTAAAGAGCCTCTTGATGAAAGTGAAAGAGGAGAGTGAAAAAGTTGGCTTAAAACTCAACATTCAGAAAACTTTAAGATCATGGCATCTGGTCCAATCACTTCATGGGAAATAGATGGGGAAACAGTGGAAAGTGGCAGACTTTACTTTTTTGGGTTCCAGAATCACTGCAGATGGTGACTGCAGCCAAGAAATTAAAAGACACTTGCTCCATGGAAGAAAAGTTATGACCAACCTAGACAGCATCTTAAAAAACAGAGACATCACTTTGCCAACAAAGGTCCGTCTAGTCAAGGCTATGGTTTTTCCAGTAGTCATGTATGGATGTGAGAGTTGGACTACAAAGAAAGCTGAGCACCGAAGAATTGATGCTTTTGAACTGTGTGTGATGTTGAAGACTCTGGAGAGTCCCTTGGACTGCAAGGAGATCCAACCAGTCCATCCTAAAGGAAATCAGTCCTGAATATTCATTGGAAGGACTGATGGTGAAGCTGAAACTCCAATACTTTGGCCACCTGATGGGAAGAACTGACTCATCCAAAAAAGACCCTGACGCTGGGAAAGATTGAAGGTGGGAGGAGAAAGGGACGACAGAGGATGAGATGATAGGATGGCATCACCGACTCGATGGACATGAGTTTGAGTAAACTCCGGGACTTGGTGATGGACAGGGAGGCCTGGCGTGATGCAGTCCATGGGGTCACAAAGAGTCGGACACCACTGAGCGACTGAACTAAACTGAGAATTAACAACACTCAAGATAACATGTCCAGTGTATCTGGCATATATCAGATATTCAATAGATAGTAGCAATTACTGATTCTAGTCCCAGCCAGGAAAGATAAACCAAGGACATCAGAAATTCTCAAAGACTACCAGTTCACAAAAACACACACATACAGAAACATTCTGGCCCACTGGCAAAAATGGAACATTTTAAGCATCAAAAAAAAAAAAAAAAAATTGCAATGGACTCCAAGACATCAACTGGGACTACCTATTTTGACCAGGACGGAATCGAAATATTAAACTGCCACATATAACTATAAAACTGAACAAAATGAGATGTTGAGACACCAGACAGCACAAGGCTGTGATCCTTGAAAAAAAGTAAGAAGTATGACAGTAGTACAAATGATGGGAGTTTGAAGAGAAATATTTTGTTATAAGGTCCTTTCCTTACTCATGATGCAGCAAAATAATTCAAAATATACTGTAATAAGTTAAGATGCATATTACAGGGACTTGCCTGGTGGTCCAGTGGTTGAGAATCCACCTGCCAATGCAGGGGACATGGGTTCGATCCCTGGTCCAGAAGATTCCATATGCCACAGAACAACCAAGCCCAGGCCACAAATACTAAGCCTAGAGCCCATGAGCTGCAGCTATTGAAACCTGTGCTCCCTAGAGCCTGTGCTCACCAGTAAGAGAAGCCTCCACAACGAGAAGCCTGTCCACCACGGCTCGAGTAGCCCCCATATGCCACAACTAGAGAAAGCCCACACGCAGCAACCAAGACCCAGTACAGCCAATTAAATATTAAGTTTTTTTAAAAAAGATGTTTATTACAATCTCTAGATCAACTGCTAAAATGCTAAGTAAGCAAAAAGTCAATAAAAGAGATAAACTATTTTAAAAAAAAAGATTCAAACTAAGAAAGGAAAGGAAGAGGAAAGGATGGATAGACAAATAGAAAATAACAAAATGGTAGACTTAAATCCAACAGCATAGTTACAAAAAATATAAATGAACTAAATCCCCAACTAAGAGACTGAGATTATCAGAACAGATGAAAAAACAAATCCCTGCTATATACTGTGTACAAGAGATAGACTAGTGTTACAACACGTGAATCTAATTTTATCATAACTAAAAATGAAACAATCAGGTATCATGCATCCACTAATAGGAAGTACACAGCACTGCCTACAAACTGACTCTGAATATAAATAAGCCTCAAGAATTATCTGTTTATAAGAATCCAAGAGTTAAGAAAAGATGTTCAAAAACAACATGAGGATATAATCAATCAAAGGCAGAATGTGGAAAATTCTCCAGGACAAGTTGACAAGTAAAAGATGGGGGCAGAGGGAGACTGTTAGAGATACAATGGATGTGAGAGTCCAGGAGGATGCCAAGACAGGCCTTGGCAAAGGGAGTGAGCCGCTAACTGGACACGTTGCTGCTGCTAAGTCGCTTCAGTCGTGTCCAACTCTGTGCTACCCCATAGACGGCAGCCCACCAGGCTTCCCGTCCCTGAGATTCTCCAGGCAAGAACACTGGAGTGGGTTGCCATTTCCTTCTCCAATGCATGAAAGTGAAAAGTCAAAGTGAAGTCGCTCAGTCGTGTCCGACTCTATCGACCCCATGGACTGCAGCCCACCAGGCTCCTCCATCCACGGGATTTTCCAGGCAAAAGTACTGGAGTGGGGTTACCGCTCCCTAAATTGCAGTGTCCTCTGAAGATTACATTGCCCTGATCTGTTGAATCCAGGCATGGCTACCAGACTTGCTTTAGGCAAAGAAATGAGAAAGAAAAAACAAGTGGCAAGTATCTCTTCTGAAGAGAAGTTGTAAAAGTTATGCTTTCATCTCTACAACAGTCCAGAAAGAGACTACTCCATCAGGCTAAATCTTAGCCTGAAGAATATGAAGCAAAGCCCCAGCTGACTGTTGATGGCCATATTATAATACAAGTGAAAAATAAACTTTAGTCATAAACCATTTAAATGTGGGGCCATTTCCATGCTAGTATAAGAAAGGCAGCATTCTAAAGATGTCATTGTCAGATTTCCATCCATTGATTATATATTTGAACACTAACCTAAGAATTGCTATGAAGGGATTTTTTTAGGTGTAATTACAGCCCCAAAACAGCAGACCTTAAAATTTAGAGATTTTCCAGGTAGGCCTGACCTAAAAGGTAAGCCCTTTTAATTGCAGAGAGTTTTCTCCAACTGGTAGCAGAAGAGGAGGTCAGAGAGATTTGAAGAGCAAGGACTCAACATGCCATGACTCACCTAAGTGGGGACAGGGCAAGATGAAAAGAAAGGAGATGGTCGTGAGGAGTGGACAGCAGCCCTTGGCTTGACAGCGAGAAAATGGGGACCTCAGACCCACGACCACAAGAAACTGGATTCTGCCAACAACCTGAAGAGCCTACGGTTAAGAGCCAAGCCTGGCCAATATCTTCAAAGGGACCTATGAGACACTAAGCAGACAGCTCTGCCAAGCCTGTCTGGACTTCTGACCTACAGAACTATCCATTCATAAATGAGTGTTGTTTTAAATCCCTAAGTTCACAGTAATTTGTTACACAACTATAGGAAACTGAGACACAAGGCTTATGTGAGAAACCTGGCCCTGATTCCCTACCCTAGGCTGTCCATGTTGCTGTAATAAATAAAATGTAAATTCACAATTTAAGACTTTTCCTAAATCCAGGAAAGGTTTCAGTCATGATGCATTTTTCCTCATCAAAGATCCAAAAAATATATCAGAATTGCCTGATGCTGTAACTGTCAGTGTTTAATAAAAGTGAATGCTCCCCATCTTGAATTCCTTTAATATTTATTAGCCACACACACGGGGCACTTAACAAGTATACCCCTCACTGTAAGTGAAGTGAAATGAAATGGAAGTCACTCAGTCGTGTCCGACTCTTTGCCACCCATGGACTGTTGCCCGTGAGACTCCTCTGCCCATGGGATTCTCCAGGCAAGAACACTGGAGTCGGTTGCCATTCCTTTCTCCAGGGGATCCTCCCCACCCAGAGATCAAACTGCGATCTCCATAATTCTTTACCGTCTGAGCTACCAGGAAACCCCAGCCTCACCGTAAAAGTTTCAATAAAAGCTACAGAAAGTTCCTAAAGGATTTATGACTTGGTCTTCTTTATACTTTACTAAACACCCGGCATGGTACTAACATACATTAGTCATTCAGGAGAAAAAAGAGGATCTGTCAGATTGATATAAATAGTTATGATATTGGCTTAGCCTTGGGTATTCTCAAATAAGCAAGAGTTAGGTTTGAAGTAAACAAAAGGAAGACAGTGAGGGAATGAGGCCACCAGGGCAAAAGTGATCTCACCTTTACATCTGGCACCTGGGCACCAAGGCTGCTGAGTCCCACGATGGAGTAGAAAGCAGACTCCAAACTTGTGAAAGGGCGGTCCAGAGAGGCTTTCAGTCTCTCCACGTCATGCTTGGTGAGGTAGTGAGTAGGCGTCAAAGCCTGGGTGCTGGCTATGATTGTCAGGGCCAACAGGAAGACAGTGCTTGAACCTTGGGGGGAAATGATTGTTAAATAAATACACTCCACACTATTCAAACTTTTATACACAGTTCCAATGATGAGGCGCACCAAGGTCTGGGAACCAAGTCATGTAAGGAAGGGTGAGGAAATGGGAGGTTCCACCTGGGGAACCGCTGGGCACAGTCTTCAACTATTTGAATGACAGTTCTCCCAGCAGCTTCTGGGCATCTAAAGCAAGGGGCTCATCATGCCATTCCTGTCTCAGGTATGTTTGTAGCTCCAATGCCTCCTAGGACAAATCCAAACCCGAGTCCTCACGTGGCCTTGCCTGTTTCCCAGTGGGACCTCTTCCCCCATTCTTTCATCTGTGGCTCTCTGCCCTCCTCTCCGTTCCTCTAACGAGTCGTGTTCTTTCCTACCCAGCTCTTTGGCATGTCTTCTCCTGCTTAATTTCAACTTTCAGATTTCAGGTCAAGTATCTCTTCCTTTGGAGAAGGCAATGGCACCCCACTCCAGTAGTCTTGCCTGGAAAATCCCATGGACGGAGGAGCCTGGTAGGCTGCAATCCATGGGGTCGCTAAGAGTCAGACATGACTGAGCGACTTCACTTTGACTTTTCACTTTCATGCATTGGAGAAGGAAATGGCAACCCACTCCAGTGTTCTTGCATGGAGAATCCCGGGGACGGGGGAGCCTGGTGGGCTGCCATCTATGGGATCGCACAGAGTCAGACACGACTGAAGCAACATAGCAGCAGCAGCATCTCTTCCTTAAGAAGCCCCCCAGCAGCCTTCCTCTGGATGGGGTCCCAGTTCTATGGTGAAACACAAGGTGTCTGGGGCCAGGTTTAAATCTCAGCTCTGTCACTTTTTAGCCAGGTGGCCATGGCAGTTACAATGTGACCAGTCTGTGCCTCAGTTTCCTCAAGTGGGATAATACCAGTATCTACCTCAGGGTTGTTAGGATTACATGCATTAAGTTAGAGTATCTTAGTGGCATGTATATAAATAAGGGTTACATAAATGTTAACTACTCCTTCTTTTACATTATTGTTGTTGTTTCTATATTTCTCAAAGCAACTTACAATTCTATGTAGTATTTTTTACAACTAAATTTAGTAATGTCTGATTCCTCTGCTAAACTATAAGCTCCACGAGGATAGGCTGTTGCTTTTATTCATCCCAGTATTTCCAAGCCTTGCACATGGTAGTACTGAACTAATATTTGCTGAATAAATGGGAAAAAAAAAATCAGTCCTCATCTATTATGCCCCAGGGGACAGAGGGAAATGCCAGGAGTCGAACATTTCTACTTTTCATTGGAATAAAATCCTTTCAAACAGGCAGCTTCATGAACAGTCTGCCTTCCAACAATAATCACAAGGTTAACATTTATAATTAATTCCCCTTTGCCTATATCGTCTACTTCAGTTTGAACTAGAACCCCTTAAGAAAGGTATTTTACAAATAAGAAAGACAACCAGAACAGCCTTTAGACACAGCCAATCTTGGACTCATATCCAGGTCCATCTAGAGTTCTCACTCCACTATTTTTGGGAGAATGTTGATGAAGGGATGCCTACATTAGAGATATGAGTGTTCGTGCTACTTAAGCCCTGGTGTGTATTAAATAACCTAAAGAATGTGAAAGCTCTTTAAAAAAACTAGAAAGAGATCTGTAATGTGGATCATCATTCATCAAATGTTTCTGAATAACTACTATGTACCAAGAACTATCTTTGGTGTTAATACAACATGAAACGGAACAAAAATCCCTAACCTCATGGAACTTACACTCTACTGGGAAAAGACATGACACAAAAAAACTAAGAAACATTATTCATCATCTTAGAAGGTGAAAAGTGCTGTGGAGAAAAATAAAGAACATAAGGGATATCTGGGAAGAGCTGCAACTTTAAACATGGCAGCCTCTGAAGGCCTAACTAAGAAATAGAGATATTATGTATAAACCTGAGGGAAAAGAGGGAGAAAGTCATGAAGATATCCAGAGGGAAACTATCCCAAGAAGAAAAGCAAGTACAGAGACCCGTCTGCACTAGCCAGGAGGACATGGCTGGAGAGGATTAAGCAAGGGGTGAGAAGTAGGACAAGGTGACAGACACAGCAAAGGTCAAACCCGGACGACCCTATGGGCACTCTGGCTTTCATTGAGAAAATTTTGAGCAGAGGAGTGATCTGTTTTACATTTTAACAGGAACTTTGTGTTGAGAACAAACAATACTGTGCTGAGATTACAGAGGAGCAAGGATAGAACCGGAGAAGGCAATGGCACCCCACTCCAGTACTCTTGCTTGGAAAATCCCATGGAAGGAGGAGCCTGTTAGGCTGCAATCCATGGGGTCGCTAAGAGTTGGACACAACTGAGTGACTTCACTTTTACTTTTCACTTTCATGCACTGGAGAAGGCAATGGCAACCCACTCCAGTGTTCTTGCCTGGAGAATCCCTGGGACTCAGGAGCCTGGTGGGCTGCCATCTATGGGGTCGCACAGAGTCGGACACGACTGAAGTGACTTAGCATAGCATAAGGATAGAAAAAGAGACACCAGTCAGGAGACCACAGCCATACCTCAAGAAAAAAGATGGTGGTGGTCTAAACCAGGGGACCAACTGGTTGGAGTCTGGCTAGAACTCAATTAGAATTGCTGATACGTGTAAAGATGTAAAAGAGGGATCCAGATACTAATGCTGACCCAGTGCCTTGAATACATGCATGTACTCAGTACATTAAGATCTAGAAACTATGACCAGCATTTTCCCAGCTAGACTGCAAGTTCCTCTAACATAGCACTTGTGCTAGTGTCCTGATATTCCCACCTCATATCAACGATATTAATGATATTACATCTTTGGGGACTGTAATCTGAGCACTTAACACGTGCCTGGTATGCCCACACAATACAAAAGAACTCTGTGTGCCTTTAGTCATTAAATCCTCACAATACCCTAGTCTGTGCACTTTACAGACAAAGAAACTGAGTCTCAGAAATAGTTACCTGCCCTAAGACAGGTTAACTAGTTGAGAATCAAACTGCAGGAACTCTATTATCTTCAACCTGTCAAATAATGGAGCAGTGAGCCCACAGATTTATTCATTGTTACCTTGGGCAAGTTACCTGTCTTCTCTGAGATTCCGTCTGTCAAGTGGAAATAATAAAATAGTACACATTTCCCAAGTTGCTGTGAGACTACACGAGGTTGCATCCTGCAGTGTCCTCTCAATACCTGGCAATATAGTTCAGTTTACTGAGTGCTTACTGATTGCCGCGCACTGTTCTACACTATGCAGGGAGATGGTCTCATTTAACTCCCATTGTAATTTACGAGACTAACCTATTTAACAGATGAGAAACTGAGGTGCAGAGGAGTTAAGTAACTTGCACAGGGTCACTTTACGAAAACGTGGCAGACTGCAAGTTTGTACCCGGAGACATCTTAACTTCAGAACTCACGCTCGTAAACTCTCAAAGAGGTGTGATTTTCTAACCCCTTTCACTGAACAGGAAACTATGGTCCAAAGGACGATTTAGCCAAAAGCTCACTCTTAGGCCACCTGGCCCGGAAGCCGGCGCGAGTCAAATGAATGGGTGAAGCCAGACCGCGGGTTTCCGCGGCTGCGGTTCCCGACTGGGTCTCGGGGGGACCCGTAGCCCGCGCCGTACCGACCGCCACCCTCTCCTCCACTCGCCCGCAGTCCCAACTGCTGGCCAGCCCCCCCTCAGACGCCGGACCCCCAAAGAGCCTGAGCTCATGCCCCTGCCCCGCAGGGGAAGAGGAACCCTCCTGGCCGCCCCCCGAATGGCCAGCACTAGCCCCTCGCGGGCGACGGCCCACTCGCCAAGGCGTGTGGGCCGCGGGACCCCCTTGTCAAGCCCTGCGCAACGCCTCACCCGGCAGCGCCATTCCTCCGAGCAGGTCCCACCAGGGCCCGAGCCGCAGGCGGACTTCCGCTCGAAAAGGTGGCTCCAAAAGGGCTCCGGAGGGGACGCCGGGAACTCGCGGCAGACCCCGTGTGCTGGGATGGGCTCCAGGCACAGGTCAGTCCCCGCCGTTCCGCTGGGCAGGGCGGCGCTCACCAGCTGCACAGTGTTGAGCACGCAGTGCGCCACGGCCCGCGCGTACAGGTCCGCTTCCTCCCCCCCGCGCCCCGGCCCACTTGGAACCGACCTCCTTGCAACGGTCCCATTCCGGAAGGCACCGGCAGGCGGTTGGACAAGGCCTCAGGGGTGGGCCCGAGACGGGGCCTCCTGTGATTGGTCGGTCGCAGTGTCACTCAGTCGTCTCTCTGCAACCCGGCCGATTTTAAAGGAATGGAAAGGGTCCGGTGGAAAAGGGCCGGCAACATTTGAGCGGTTTGCGGGTTTTTTTTTTTTTTTAAATAAGAAAATTATGGCAGCTTTCCCTGAAGATTGTTTCGGTTGTTAGTAACTGACTTATAAGTTACTTTTAAACCGATCTGCATACTTTTGTGTGAGGAGAATATAAATCCCAATGGAAGTGACTCGTCTAAGAATTTATTAATTAGGTAACTCAGATTATTCAACGTTTACGGGATAGCCAGACAGCGTACTAAACGCTCCATATACTTTGTTTCATTCACTGCTCATCCCCAGTCTGTGAGATATGTACTATTAATATTTCCATTTTATAGAGAAGAAAATTTAAAAATGTTAACCGGGACAGTCTGACTATAATCTGCTTTTAACTGTTACGAACACAAAGTATTCACAATGCGATATAACTTTTACAATCATTAGTGTCCTGGATATTACCATCTATTACTGTCCCAAACAAGGAAGAGTCAGTTCTTTCTCTGTTTGGTCGTGTGCTACTGTATGGTATACTAGCGATTAAATATGTGGATATTTTAATTTGAATTTAATTAAAATTAAAAATTCAGTTTGTCATTTGTATTAGCCATATTTCAAACATTCAGTGGCCCCATGTGGCTGGTGGAGATGATACTGAACTGTGCACAATTATAGAGCATATAGAACATTTCCATTGTCACAGAATATTCTAATGGACAGCACTGATCTAGAATATATAAAAAACTCCTCCAACTCAATACTAAGACAACCAGTGGTGTGCTGAAGCCTCATACTGGCTTGTGAGAGTCAACTGTTAATTTTCTCAGAAATTTTGATAAACCTCAAAGTCCTACTGGGATGTTGGCAATTGGATCTCTGGTGCCTTTTTTTAAATTGCCAAATTTGAAATAGTCAAATTGTCTAGTCAAAGCTATGGTTTTTCCAGTAGTCGTGTATGGATGTGAGAGTTGGACTATAAAGAAAGCTGAGCACTGAAGAATTAATGTTTTTGAACTATGGTGTTGGAGAAGACTCTCCAGAGTCCCTTGGACTGACTGCAAGGAGAGCAAACCAGTCAATCCTAAAGGAAATCAGTCCTGAATATTCATTGAAAGGACTGATGCTGAAGCTGAAACTCCAATACTTTGGCCACCTGCTGCCAAGAATTGACTCATTGGAAAAGACCCTGATGCTGGGAAGGATTGAAGACAGGAGGAGAAGGGGACAGCAGAGGATGAGATGGTTAGATGGCATCACTGACTCGATAGACATGAGTTTGAGCAAGCTCCAGGAGTTGGTGATGGACAGAGTAGCCTGGTGTGCTGCAGTCCATGGGGTTGCAAAGAGTAGAACTCGACAGAGCGACTGAACTGAACTGAAAAGTCCTACTGTATAGCACAGGGAACTGTATTCAGTATCCTATAATAAACCAATGAAAAAGAATGAGAAAAAATATATTTTCTGTATATATCTATATATTCTCTCACGTTGGTGTACACCAGAAACTAACGCAGCATTGTAAATCAACTATATGTGCATACATGCTAAGTTGCTTCAGTCATGTCCAACTCTTTGTGACCCCATTGACTGTAGCTCTCCAGGCTTTTCTGTCAATGGGGCCCTCCAGGGTAGAATACTGGAGTGGGTTGCCATGCCCTCCTCCAGGGGATCTTCCTGACCCAGGGATGGAACCTGAGGTTCTTATGCCTATGCCTCCTGCATTGTCAAGATGTGTTCTTTACTACTAGTGCCACCTGGGAAGCCCATAAATCAACTATGCTGCAGCTGTTGCTAAGTCGCTTCAGTCATGTGCGACTCTGTGCAACCCCATAGACGGCAGCCCACCAGGCTCCCCCGTCCCTGGGATTCTCCAGGCAAGAACACTGGAGTGGGTTGCCATTTCCTTCTCCAATGCACGAAAGTGAAAAATGAAAGTGAAGTCGCTCAGTCCAACTCTTTGTGACCCCATGGACTGCAGCCTACCAGGCTCTTCCGCCCACAGGATTTTCCAGGCAAGAGTACTGGAGTGGGTTGCCATTGCCTTCTCCCTAAATCAACTATGAAGGGAAGGGAAAGTCACTCAGTCATGTCCGACTCTTTGCGACCCCATGGACTGTAGCCTACCAGGCTTCTCAGTCCATGGGATTTTCCAGGCAAGAGTACTGGAGTGGGTTGCCATTTCCTTCTCCAGCGAATCTTCCCAACCCAAGGATCAAACCCAGGTCTCCCGCATTGTAGGCAGACACTTTACCCACTGAGCCACCAGGGAAGCCACCTAAGTAAAAAATATATAAGTGAGGGGAATTTTGCAAATTGGTTGTTAAATATTAGAAGAATTAAATTATATATACTTAAAATGAAATAAAGTATATTAAAAACAAAATTCATCATTTCCTAATTATTTTCCTTTATTTTACCATTGTCTGTGCTTTTGTGGTAGCTTGTATCTACTGTATATGAATGGTGGAAATATTATATCATGCTGTGCTACTACACATCTCTTTCCAGTAACATTGGTAGCTTGATTTGGCTGCAAATGGAATATTTGTACCATAGAGTCAGCAAATGCTACAAACCAGGGCTTAACTTATTGCTTTGTTATTGAGTAAATTTAATGTTGGAGATAATGTTAATCGAGATTAAACTTAAAAATATATCTCATCTGTAGATTTTACATTATAAATAGCACAGAAACTTGAAAATATTTGTGTTGTGTTTGAAAATTATTATCTAATTCAGAAAATAAGTCACTTTTAAAGTTTCAGTTACATGTTTATTGTTGTTAGAGTCCCTTGGACTGCAAGGAGATCCAACCAGGCCATTCTGAAGGAGATCAGCCCTGGGATTTCTTTGGAAGGAATGATGCTAAAGCTGAAACTCCAGTACTTTGGCCACCTCATGCGAAGAGTTGACTCATTGGAAAAGACTCTGATGCCGGGAGGGATTAGGGGCAGGAGGAGAAGGGGATGACAGAGGATGAGATGGCTGGATGGCATCACTGACTCGATGGACGTGAGTCTGAGTGAACTCCGGGAGTTGGTGATGGACAGGGAGGCCTGGTGTGCTGCGATTCATGGGGTCGAAAAGAGTCAGACTGAGTGACTGAACTGAACTGAACTGAAGTCATGTCCCACTCTTTTCAGCCCCTTGGACTTCAGCACGCCAGGCTCCCTGTCCTCTATTATCTCCTGGAGTTTGCTTAAATTCATTTCCATTGAGTCAGTGATGCTATCTAACCATCTCACCCTCTTCCGC
Source organism: Bos taurus (assembly GCF_002263795.3). Classification (NCBI taxonomy): domain Eukaryota; kingdom Metazoa; phylum Chordata; class Mammalia; order Artiodactyla; family Bovidae; genus Bos; species Bos taurus. The sequence continues at coordinate 66,139,786 of NC_037340.1, read as the reverse complement.
CTCCTGCTCCTTTTGCCTTCAATCTTTCCCAGCATCAGGGTCTTTTCCAATGAGTTAGTTCTTCGCATCAGGTGGCCAAAGTATTGGAGCTTCAGCATTGGTCCTTCCAATGAATATTTAAGACATTTTAGTAGAAGGATAATGATGATACAATATCATTAATAAGTGAATGATAGATGATACTGTGAGATAAGAAAAAGTATGAAAGGGTAAAGGGGGCTGAAAGAGGGGCAGTGTTCTGCCTCAGTCTCTTTTATCAGTGGAGTAGTATCTTTTACCTATCCATTCACTTCTCATGAGGCTGACAATGTGTTAGGTACTGAGGATGAAACCACAGAAATATGTTTCAGGGGCTCCAAAGAGCCCCAGTTCTTTATGTCTCAACACAGAAAGAATTGACTGAGAGGCAATGTTATAGATAAGAAGTGATTTATTAGAATAGGATGCTTGTGAGGTTTACAAGCAGATGGGCAGGAGGGTGCAGGGCTCAGAACATACTGCCCTATAGTTTTATACTCAAAGGAAATGTGGGGAGGGGGAGAAGACCACCTTCTCCCTCATTCTTTAGTGGACATCGAGCTTCCATCATCAGCTCCTCCTTTTCCTCTGTATCAGGTGGGGGAGTTTTCTCATCTCTACATGTTCAAACTGGGACTGTCATGGTACAGTGAAAATGAGCAAAAAGATGGTAACGAACACCATAAATGGTAAATCATCTCAGGTTTCAGTATAATGTCACCTTATCCCTTTTTTAGTGTGTGCAGAGGAGCATGAAATAGGAATCATTAACTCATTGACCTCATTGGACAGGATGTGGGTCTCATTCCCCTATTGTTTTCTTGTGCATGGGTATACCTCATGCTTCTATTGCACAGGTTTCTGGTGGTGGTTGTTTTTTTTTTTTTTGCCGTGCTGCATCTTCGATGCAGGGTGTGGGCTTTCTTTAGTTGCTACGCATGGGGGCTCCTCTAGCTGCAGTCAGTGGGCTTCTCGTGCTGGGTTGCAAGGGCTTCTCTAGTTGCAACACATGTGCTTAGTTGCCCCGCAGCATGTAGGAACTTAGTTCCCAGACCAGGGATGGAACCTGCATCCCCTGCATTGGAAGGTGGATTCTTAACCACTGGACCACCAGGAAAGTTCCCTGCTGCACAGTTTTGTTGCTCAGCTTTGTTCTTGGTTTTGTCGTAAGTAAACCTGCTTTCTAGAGTGACTGTTAACTTAGGGGTCTCCCATACTTTTTCCATTACTTATGATTCTTTAGTGGGATTACCTATTTAATCACCTACTTTGTCCCTTTACTCTGCCCATATCAAATATACAACTGTGACCACATCAACAAGATTTCTTCCCTCGTGGAGTTTATAGTCTGATGGGAGATGGTCAGTAAACAAACACACATAAACTTGATAATTGTAGGTAATAATTAAATACTATGCAAGAAATGAACAAATAAATATGAGACTGGGTAGGGAGAAGCTACTTAATGTAGATTGGTGATCAATAAATGCCTCTCTGAGAAGGGGACATTTAAACTTTCACTTGAGTGATGAGACAGAAGCCGTCCTGAAAAACTAATTTTTCCAATCCCCTCTTCATTCCTAGGATCTGTGGTCGAGAAGAAATAGTGATGCCTTATGCTTCTGACAGTGATTCAGGAAGTGTGGATTTGCAGCTGGGCAACTTAGAGGATATTAAAAAGCAACCAAGTAGCCTTGAACTTACAGGTGAAATGGGGGAAAGATAAAGGAGTGGGGCTGGGAACAGGGAATCTCTTGTTGAGTGACGTTTCAGGATGACCAGCTGTCAACTAGATTTTGACAGCGAATTTGGTCCCTGACTTTAGGACCTTGGAATGTGATTGGCAAAATGAGATGATATATTATTCTAGGTATATAGAAATCTAAACTTGGTCCTGAAACATCATCCTAAAGGCTTGTACAGAGTCTAAGTGCTAGAAGGATTCTGAGAAGGGAGAGGTAGATGTGGATGGTTGCTGGATTGGGTTACAGCATAACTATCTTTCATTTATACTACAAACATTTTTTGAGGACCAGTTGCTGGGCATACAACAATGAACAGGGCCAATGTGATCCCTGCCCTCATAGGATTTACATTATAGTGCTTTTTGAAAATGACCCCCAAAAAGTAAACAGACAACAAACAAAGTAATTACAAATTGTAGTAAGCACTATGAAAAAGTTGAACAGCTACAGTGTGTTTGAGGAACTACATTAATTCACTTGTACATTCATTCAACAAATATTTATTGAAGCCCTATTGTTCTCTCAACACTGATCTAGCTATAGAACAGTGTACTTATAAACAAATGATTGGAGCTCAGTATAATGTGTGTGATTAAGGGTTGGGGAGGAAGTAATGAGCAGACAGAGAAAGGTTTATTAGCAGCTCAGAGGATACTTAGCCAAAATGGGCAAAGGGGATTCAGGAAAGGGATCCTGGAGTTGAGCTCTGATGGATGAGTAGGGGTTAGCTAGGCAAAGAGAGGAAGGGAAGGTGGGGAGAGGAAGAAGAAACAAGCAGGCAGAAGGAAAGCCTGTGCAAAGATCATGGGTGAACAGGAACATAGGCTTCCAATGGACGACAGACACATGGCAGGAAGTGGGAGAAATGTACAGAAGACAGTAGTCATGGAAACCACTAAGTGAACAAAAGTAGAGAAACCCTCAGCTGATAGGTGTGTTAGGGAGGAACTAGGAAGGCTATTTACCCAATAGGAATAAGAAATTTGGTATCAGAAATGGAGGAAGCAAGGATATAAAACGACCTGAATCTAGGAAGGCCCAAAGGAAAACGCTATGTTCCTCACTGGCAATAAAATTATTGTATTTCCTCAATTATAAGATATACATTGTCACATTGTATAATTTCTAATCATGATATATTTATTTTATAATCACTGTAATTGGTATCAGAGTGTTCCTTTTTTCCTGCAAAGTTTATTAAACAGAATTGGTGTATTTTATAATCTTAAAAACTACATGAACAGGAAAATGATGCCAGCAGAATCCTTGTCACTCGATAAAGAAGGTTGTTATCATCCCCATTTTGGAAATGTAGAAATAGGCCCAGAGAAACTAAGGTTGCATAAAGTCAGAAAGCTAGAAGAGGCAGAACCAGGATGTGAGCCTAGGCAGACTCTGGAACCTGTGCTGTTAAAGTATTAGGTTGGCCCAAAAGTTCGTTCAGATGTTTCCATAAGATGGTATGGAAAAACCCAAACTAGCTTTTTGGCCAACCCACTATATCTCAGGTCAAGAAGGAGATACCTCAAGCACTTACTCAGCCACCTGCTCCACTTGGAAAGAGATCATCAGCACAAGAGGCCACTATATTTTAAGCTCTAGTCACTGCAGGCTCAAAGACTTTTGGATTTACAGAAGAATATCTACCATTGAAGTGCTTACTGTGGGCCACATACTGAGAAAGTCTTCTGTATGTACTACCTCACTCAGTCTCCAACAATAACCCTGTTTTATTGGTGAGGAATCTAAGCTTCTAAGAGACAGACTAATTTAATGAATGTCATATAGCTAGTAAGTGGTGGATCCAGGATTCAAACTAGTCTCAGACTTAGAAAAACCCATGCTCTTATAACCCTCAGCTCAGCCTTAAAGGTGTTTGTAGTTTAGGAGGGCCTTGGAGAACATTGGAGGCCGTTGGAGAAGGAAATGGCAACCCACTCTAGTACTCTTGCCTGGAGAATCCCATGGACAAAGGAGCCTGGTAGGCTACAGTCCATGGGGTCACAAAGAGTCGGACACGACTGAGCGACTTCACTCACTCACTGGAGAACATTGGATTTGTAATTGAGAAAACAGACTCAGGAGGGGAAGAGACTTGTCCCGGGTTGCAGAGGAAATAGGAAGGGTGAGAACAGGACCTATCTATCTTGATGTCCAGGGGTCCTCCCCACTAAACCGTGTGACTTCACACAGTACAGAGGCACCATCCAATGTCTTTCTTTCGGCGTTAGACTCGGACATCTCGGAAATCCCCGGACTCCCCAGGGAATCCCTCACAGACACCTCCAGACACCTGACCCACCAAGGCCCCCTCGGTGAAGTCGTTGTCGAGCAGCTGATCCAATCCATCCAGAAGTTTTTTAATGGTGAACTAAAGGTACGAACAAGCAATCTTCCAAGGTATTCCAATTATTCATCTACCAAATATCTTAAAATTTTTTATATAAAACATTTATACTACAGGGTATAAAATTGATTAAATGTATACTGTCAACTGGAAAAAAAAAAAAAGCATAACCTGCAAATGAAGAGTTCGGCTTTTTCGGAGGTGTTACTAAGGACTAAAGGGCTTCCCTGGTGGCTCAGATGGTAAAGAGTCTGCCTGCAATGTGAGAGACCCAGGTTAGATCCCTGGGTTGGGAAATGCCCTAGAGAAGAGAATGGCAACCCACTCTAGTATTCTTACCTGGAGAATTCCATGGACAAAGGAGCCTGGCGGGCTACAGTCCCTGGGCTCACAAAGAGTCGGATAGGACTGAGTGGCTAACACTAAGGACTGGAATGACAGTCTTTCAGATAGCTCTGAGGGACTGTTGGTAAGAGAGGAGTCAGGATAAAAAGGAGTTTTGATGGGGAAAAAAAACTATGTAGTGAAAGCACCAAAAGATGGACTGCTAATTACAAAAGCAGACATTTCCAATTAATCATTTTAGTGCGTGTGAGAAGGTACGGAGCAGCTCCAATGGCTGATGGCTTGACAGGCACAGCACCGTTTGTTCACTCAAATGGCAGGTGGCATTCTTTATCCACAATACTTTTACATTTATTTTTTGTATTTATAATAAATATATTTACATATTCTTCTACATTATTTTTATGTTTATAGTAATTTTAAATTTCGTATAAAAACAAAGAAAACTGTAATAAAAGGTATAGGTTAATCTTCCCTAATCCTCTCAAGATTTAAGTTATCTTAGTTCTCCTTCTACAGAGAAGGCAATGGCACCCCACTCCAGTACTCTTGCCTGGAAAATCCCATGAATGGAGGAGCCTGGTAGGCTGCAGTCCATGGGGTTGCGAAGAGTCGGACACGACTGAGCAACTTCACTTTCACTTTTCACTTTCATGCATTGGAGAAGGAAATGGCAACCCACTCCAGTGTTCTTGCCTGGAGAATCCCAGGGACAGGGGAGCCTGGTGGGCTGCCATCTATGGGGTCGCACAGAGTCGAAAACGACTGAAGTGACTTAGCAGTTTTCCTCCTAAGATAATTTCTGTTAACATTTTGGTGTATGTATTTTCAGACTTTTTCTTGTGCGTACAAATACATGTAATTATAGAAAAGCACGCATCAGAGATAGTGGGAGAAAAAAGAAATTTCTTGGTCAGTAACTATAGATCTGTATTATCCTACTTAATAATGCAGTATTCATTATTTAAGTGAAACATTCATTCATTCTGTGGGAGCATATAACAAAAGAATTTGTCTTGACCTGGGGGTAAATGGAGGCATTCCTGAGGAAGTAACCTTTCAGCTCAAGTCTAAGGAATGAATAGGAGAAAGTAGGAGAAGTTAAAATTGGAGGATTGATCTCTGAGTTGGGAGGATCCTCCGGAGGAGGACAGGGCAACCCACTCCAGAACCCTTGCCTGGAGAATCCCATGGGCAGAGGAGCCTGGTGGGCCACAGTCCATGGGGTTGCAGAGAGTCGGACACGACTGAAGTGACAGCACACACGCACGCACGTTCCAGAAATAGGAAATGAAACATTTAACAGCTTTGTGGCAGAAAGGGTCAGAGAATGTCTGATGAACTCAGAGAAGCCTGGCACATCTAAAGCAGTGTCCAAGGTCTCTGTCTTTTGCAAACAGACACTTGGGTTACTTCCATGTTCGTGTGTGCTCAGCTGTGTCTGACTCCTTTCGACCCTGTGGACTGCAGCCCACCAGGTTCCTCTGTCCATGGAATTCTCCAGGCAAGAGTCCCGGGTGGGTTGCCATTTCCTACTCCAAGGGAGCTTTTCGGCCCATGGATTGAACTCATGTCTCTTGCATCTTCTGCATTGGCAGGCAGACTCTTTACCACTGTGCCATCTATCTAACTGTGAATAATGCTGCAGTGAATATGGGAGTGTAGATACCTCTCTGAGATCCAGTTTTCATTTCCCTTGAATATATGTGCACAGATGTTTGGGGTTTGTGAAAATTCAACAAGTTTTATATTTTCTCTATGTATAATGCCAGTAAAAAAAATTTTTTTAAGACTTAAAGCCAGAGTGTTGGTCTTCACTTTTGACTTTGACTTTGCTTTATACTTCACGTCAGTAGGGCTTTCTAAAGGATTTCTTTGTAATTAATAAAGTGCTTGGATTGCTGCAGTGAATTGGAAAAAAAAAAAAAAAGCCCATTCCCTGCCCTGACCTAAATCCACAGCGTCAGGGTAATAGATGAGTAAGAAGGCAACTTTATCACAGTATCACAAATACCATGTTAGCAATATATACGTGTGGTTTATGGATACACTTAGAAGGGTACTTAACCCAACTTCAGGAGAGAATGCATGATCTAAGTCTTAAAGCATATATATAGATTTCAGTCAGTAAACAAAAAGTGTAGACAATTGAGAAGGCGGAAAGGCCCAAAAGCAAGAAAGAGCAGCATGAAACTTAACTGGGCTAAAACTCAGTATGCTACCAGGCAAGGTGGAAGATGAAATGGCAGAAGTTAGCTGTGGTCACTTTGAGAAGGGCCTTAACTTTAATGGGTGCTGTTGAAAAGAGTTTCAGTAGACAGTGAGTTACCTGATCAAATTTGCATTTTATGACATGAAACTGGTCATAGCTGGGTGAATAGACTAGAAGGGGACAAAACTGGAGCAGAGTAACCCAATGTAGGCTTGTTCTACTAATCCAGGTGATAGAAAATCAGGCCATTGCTATATATTGCTACTTATTGCCACTTGCTGTCCAAAGGGCTTATACCAATTTATACCATCTACATGCAGGGGAGAAAAGACGGGAAGAGATTTTCTCATGATACATAGAATTATTGGTGTCTTTTGCTTTCTTCTTAATACCCTATTTTTTCAAAGTTTGTATGATAGATATTGCTTTTATAATCAGAAAAGGAAATAATACAAAAGATTTTATTCTTCAAATCAGAACTTGTATTTTCATAGAAAACAAAGACTCAAAATAATGAATTTTTAATGACATCAGGAGAGCTGGACGTAACAGTGTTAGAGGTCGCCTTTAAGAAACAGTAAACAGGGAGGGCTTCCCTGGGGGCTCAGACAGTAAAGAATCTGCCTGCAATGTGGGAGACCTGGGTTCGATTCCTGGGTTGGGAAGAGCCCCTGGAGGAGGGCATGGCAACCCACTTCAGTATTCTTGCTTGGAGAATCCCCATGGACAGAGGAACCTGGCAGGTCTGTCCATGGGGTTGCAAAGAGTCAGACATGACTGAGCAACTAAGCACACAGCACACAAACAGGGAAGGTAGGTGGAGATGCAGACTAAAGGTGCATAGAGCCATCATGGAGTACTTAGGAAAATCTAGCTGAGAGGGAAAATGAAGACCCAAACTCAGGCAGGGCCACTGGACAAGGAATGTTATTCCTCTGTAACTTCTTTATTCCTTGTAATAAAATGCTAATCTTGGGTTGAATGAGATGTCATTTAAAACATTCCAAGAAGCTTTTCAAAAGCCTTTTACAATTATCAAATGAGATTATAATGTAGAGTTGCGTTTTTATCATTTTCCCACAAACTCAGAGTGAACTTGAGAAGCTGACAGCCCTGAGATCTTTGTCTTCTCTCAGCCGAACTTTACCTTCTGATGAAACCACAGAATCATTCATTCACAGCCACATAGCAGACATTGTGCATCTGCTAAGTGTAAGTATTCTGACCTTATCCCAGATTATTGTCACCATGCAAATTCTATGACAACAAAATTTTTAGTGGCTGCATCTATGTTATCAATTCCCTCAACTTCTTTTTCATATTAGTATTTCTGCATAGAGGAGAAATACCCAAGGTACTCCACTAAGATAATCAGCCTTGAAAACCAATTAAAAGAGCAGCAGTAAGGGAAGGAACAGCATTTAAATAAGCGAGCAGTAGTTCTGAGGCAGATTCTATAATCAAATGCCTAGTTCAGTGCCACTTCTGCCTCTTTCTAGCTGTGAGACTTCGGGAAAGTACTGCACTTCTCCGTGCCTTAGTATTCTCATCTATTAAATGAGAATAGCTGTATCTATTGGAGTGGCCAAAAATTTTGTTTGGATTTTTCCATACGATGTTATGAAGTTTTTGGCCAACCCAGTACTTTACATAGCTACTGAGAGCATTAAATAAATAAATGCTGGCCACAGAACACAGTACCTAACACATATTTTGCATTTGAGAAACATGGTGGTATCCTTTTTATTGTTGTCCTGTTTTTATTTAGCTCTAGCCATACTCTGCCACTAACTCATTCATGCATTGCCTTGCTAAGTACTTGACAGTTCCAGACAGTATCCTAGGAACTGAGGCCACAAAGATATAATCTCTGTTCCTGCAGCTAATCAAGTGTCACAGAGACTATAACAAAAGTTTAAATAAGTCTAGTAAGGGCACAGAGGAGTAAGTGAGTGGTCTGTTCCATGTCAAAGGATCCAGATGCACTTAGACAAGCACTTAACTTTAAAAAAATTTTTTTAATTGAAGGAAAATTGCTTTACAGAATTTTGTGATTTTCTGTCATACATCAACAAGAATCAGCCATAGGTACACCTGTAGGTGCACAGATTTGTAAGGCTGATTAGATTGATGATTAGTTTTCAGAACTGAAGGCTAACCTGCTAACGGGTGTGTTAAGTGGTAGGCGTGGTAAAGAATCCACCTTTCAGTTCAGGAGACACAGGAGACATGGGTTCAATCCCTGGGTTGAGAAGGTCCCCTGGAGAAGGAGATGGCAACCCACTCCAGTATTCTTGCTTGAGAAATCCCATGGACAGAGGATCCTGGCAGGCTACAGTCCATGGGGAACCAAAGGGCCAGACACAACTGAGTGAGTGAGGCCATAGGCACGCCAGACTATATCAAAGATCTTCTGTACCCAGAACATTGTGGTGCTGGTTATTCCTTGCCCTTCAAGAGTTTACAGTTTGGAAGTGACTACACCTCATAAGTAGGTTGAGAAAAATTCCAAGTAATACATTATGTAGAACAGAATGATATGATGCAGATTTAAGGGTGAGTGAAGGTTTTTACTTGGCTCTGCTCCATGCAAAGAGAGTTATATGCAGCCATAGGACTCAGCCAAAATGGCATGATTCCACAGTCCCACGTCTACAAAAATTGGCAGCAGTGGGTTGACACATAGTTCAACCAGTCAGCTCAGAAGATCCACAAGCTGAATCCACAAGCACGCTGAATTTCCCCATGCTTTGCACCTGAACCTGTCCAGCCAGTAGCAAAATACCTACTGTCAGGCATCAACCCAAGTTTGAGCTGGCAAGGGGTTCAGCCTCGAAGAGTTAAGGAGAGTCAATGTCCACCAGAAAACTCCAGGGGTCAGTACATCATTGTTCAAGACCATGTGCAGGAGCTAAAAGAGTGTTGCTTCCAACAACCAAGAGGAGAGGCAGCTCTGAGAAGAAAACCAGGGTCATTCTAAAGAAAGAGGTTTATGGGATTTGCCAGTCTTTCTCTTGATCCATGACAAAGCATGGCTTTTCAGTATCCAAATAAAAAGAGCAAAGGAAGCTGAGAGTAGAATATGGAAAAGAAGGGGGAAAAGAATCTGTTACAGTACTTCACCAGAGAAGATTTACAAATAAGCACATGAAAACATGCTCCATCACTGTGATTAGGAAAAAGCAAATTACAACCACAAGAGGGACTTCCCTGGAGGTCCAGTGGCTAAGATGCCACATTCCTAATGTAGGGTGCTTCGGTTCAATCCCTGTTCAGGGAACTAGATCCCACAAGCTGCAACTAAGAGTCTACATGCCGCAACTGAGACCCAGCACAGCCAAATAAAGAAATAATACACATTTTAAAAAAAAAACACAATGATATGCAACTTTATACCAACTAGACTGGCTAAAATGAAAAGAAAGGTGATACCAAATGTTAGTGAGGAGGATGTGGCACAACTAAGACTCCCATGTACCCCACAGCCATTTTGGAAAACTGGCAGTTTCTTAAAAAGTTAAACATATACTTACTATATGACCCAGCAATTCCATTCCTGGGTAAAATGAAGCATATGTCCATACAATGACTTGTACGCCAGTGTTTTATAGCAGCTCTATTTGTAGAAACTAAACACTGGAGACAACCCAAAGATCCATCAACAGGTGAGTGGATCAACCAGTTTTGGTATATCCATACAATGGAATACTACTCAGCAACGAAAATGGATGAACTGTTAATATATTGTACAGCTTGGATGAATCTCAAAATAATTATACTAAGTGAAGGAAGCCAGATAGAGAATATACTCTGTGATTCCATTTACATGAAATTCTGGAAAATTAAGATTATCTATAGTGATATCACATCAGTGCTTTCCTGGAGGTGGGAGTAGAGTGGGGACAGGCAGGAGGGAGAATTTACAAGGTAGCACAAGAGAACTTTTGGGAGTGATCCATATCCTGATTGTGGTGTTGATTCCATGCATACATACCTATGTTCAGAATCATTAAACTATACACTTTAAATATGTACAGTTTATTGTATGTCTGTTACTTCAAAATCAAAAAAGATGTAAACAATATGTGGAGAACTTTAATAGAAAAGAGAAGAACTGCAGTGACAATTGGGATATAAAGTAATGACAAGATTTGAGTGAAATTGATCCAGATAGATCTCCTGAGCTAATCTTAAAAGGAAGTGATAAATAGGGTTGAAAGAAAGAACCAGTGAGTAGGGACTTTGAGGGGTAAATTGGGATCTGGCTACGTGAAGTAGTAATTCTGAGTTATGGCAGAATTATTCATAACCCTGGGGGCTTCTCTCCTGGGATGCAGGCTAACTTGCCTCATAGGCATTTGGGATCTTAGTTCTCCCACCCGTGTCCCCTGCATTGCAAGGTGGATTCCTAACCAGTGGATAACCAGAAACGTCCTCCTGTTGCAGAATTTTAAAGTAGCTGGACTTGTCCATAATGCCTCTTAGTTTTCCTCTGGCAGCTTGGGACTCCACCCTAATTCTGCCTTGAGGTCCTCCACAAAACCCTACTACTAGGTCATCTGGTAAAGGGTATACTCAACATTGAAAAAGCACTGTGTTACTTGAGCAGCAAGGTAAGAAATGGGTGAGAATGATGTTTTAGGAAGACTCTTCTATGATATGAATAATGCATGCTGAAGGAGTATGGAGGACAGGCAGTTCACAAGACTGAACTAATAAGAAAATAATCTGTCCTGTTGTCCAAGTGAGAGTTTGAGCTCCCTGAAGCAGAAGGATGGAGAAGAAAGGGACCTGTTTTAGGAATTAAAGGACATAGTTTCTAGTTCTAGTTCTGTCAAGCACAACCTTTGTGATTTTAGACAAACCACTTTGCTTCTCTGAACCTCTAGCTCCACTTGGAAAATGGAGATAGTAATATCTGTATGGCTTTCATTAAGACCTTTGAAACAAATGTCTCATTTTGTTAAGATTGGTTAAGATTCTTCTTGAGGCGAGCAATGAAGATCAACTCTGGCTCACTTATGTTAAAAACAAAGGGATGGGGACTTCCCTGGTGGTCCAGTGGCCTCCCCTTCCCAATGCAAGGAGCCCGGGTTCAACCTGGTCAGGGAACTGGATCCCACATGCCACAACTAAGAGTTCTCATGCCACAACAAAGACCTGGCACAGCCAAATGATTACATATAGAATTAAAACCAACAAAGGACGCCGGAATATCTCGCTTAGAGCCTAAGGAAGATGTTTACCTATCAAGCCTCCAAAAAAGCCCATTCCAGGACACCTCCAGGAGTCTCAAAGGCAGGGAATGCTCTGCCATCACTATGACCCTAACCTCTCGCAGCTCCCAATCTGTCCGTGTCGGTCAGTCCTTAATTCCACAATCCGAGGGAGAGAATCTGCTTGGCCCAGGCTGGGTCTCTTCTCCACTCCTGCATCAATCGGGCGTGTCAGGGGGCAGCATGGTATCATGATGCCATGACTTCTGGGCATCCCTCCCTCCCTGTGTATTAGAGGCAGCTCCCAGAGAAAGGGTGAGTGCTATGATTTGGATAGTCACCCTGGGAGGTCCCTGCTACACAAATACTTTACAATCAAAAAGCCTCTCAGCTTCTGATTCCACATAGTGGTTAGCATAATTGTGAATATATAATAAGCCATTCATACCTTACAGATTTAAAAAAACAAAAGACATACTGGGTGAAGTAAGTTAGAGAAAGACAAAAGATACAATATCACTTATATGTGGAATCTATAAAAGAATACAGATTAACTTATTTAAAAAACAGAAGTAGAATCGCAGATACAGAAAACAAACTTATGGTATCAGAGGGTAAAAGGGAAGAGAGATAAATTGGAAAATTGAGGTTGACATATATAACTATATAAAATAGATAACTATTAAGAACCTACTGAGGGAATTCTACTCAATACTCTGTAATGAGCTTTATGGGAAAAGGAGTGGAGATATATGTGTGTGTGTGTGTGTGTGTATAACTGATTCACTTTGCTGTAAACCTGAAACTAACACAACACTATAAATCAACTATTCTCCAATAAAAAAAGTTTTTTTAAAGATTATTCTGACAGAAGTGGTCAGGTATATTGAAATCAGAACTGCAGGCCTGGAGTTTTAGCTAAAAAGCACTGCCTTCATCCATGTGGGAGTGGCTACAGGAATATGTAGGAATATGGGTACCGGGATGGAGAGTCAGAATCTGTGCAAAGCAGGAAGGGGCTATCACTGTGACAGATTGGACATGGGAAGTAAAGAGAGGAAAAAAACCACAAATTGTCTCTCTTACGAGCCTGGGAAAGGATGCTGTCCTCAGTAATTGGAGGCAGAGAAGTGCTGTCCTTTGCATGGGAGAATGATGAGCTCACCTCTTAACATCCAAATGCCAGGCTGTCCCTGTGACCTTAGTGATGATGCTCTTGAGAGACGTAGATCGGAGTGAGTAGAGGCCGACTGTCAGCCTGAAGGCCAAGTCTGATGCTTTGTTCCTTCCAGACTGTGAACCATACAAATAAGTAAGAAAGCTCCATGAGGAAATCAGAAAGAACAAGTAGTCCATCTGCAAGATCTGACCAGAGTTGGAAAGTGAGACGAGAAAAGAGAAAGAGATAACTCAGAGAAGGGCACAAAAAAGAGCCCAGGCATGTTTGTTGAGCACTGCCTCCTGGGCACCATCCTAAGTTCTAAATGAGATCTTTTGGGTGGCAGGCAAGAGAAACCTAAAAGGGAAGATCTATTCTTAGGATCACTGCATGCTGCCTAGAATCCTGTAATAGGAAGAGCATCTTGCTCCAGAAAGGAAATGAAACCGCACACACACAAAAAAATTTCCTCATGCCCAGTGCGAACATTCCACCTCTTTCCTCCTTTGTGTGCATTTCCATCTCCCTCCGTCTCCCTCCTCCTTCCCTTTCCTCTCCCCCCTCCCACTTCTTTCCTGCCAAAATTTGCTCTTTTGATTACCCAATCCATAGGGCAGTGCTCCCAAATTTTTAGTTTTCTCCTTTCATAGACCAGCCAGACAGAGATTGAGGCTCCTTGTCTCAGTTCAGCATTCCTAAGAGAGAGAATATAGTGAGTTGACCTTGTGGTGTGTACTCCTAGACAGACGAGTTGTGGTTAATGGAAGAAAATGACTTAGCAGAAACATGGCTGTGTGCGGACTTCCCTGGTGGTCCAGAGGCTGAGACTCCACGCTTCCAATGCAAGGGACACAGTTGGATCCCTGGTCAGGGAACTAGACCCCACATGTCACAACTAAGGATCCTGCATGCTGCAACTAAAGATCTTGCGTGACACAATGAAGATCGAAAATCATGCTTGAGGCAGCTAAGACCTGGCACAGCCGAATACATGAATATTAAAGAAACGTGGCTGTGGAACACCCACTGTTGATGGCCGAAGGCAGTTGCCAGAGAGGCTGGGTAGACGGTCCCATAAGGAGGCCCCTACATCCGTTCACATCTGCTCTTCAGCTCAACTCCCTGAGAAAGAGCTCATCTTCTCCATCTGGATAAGGAAACTCAGGCACAGGAAAGTTCAATATGACACACAGGGTCACAGAGAGCGAGAGAGTCAGAACCAGTGCTCAAACCCAGGTGTATCAGCTCCAGAGCCTCTTTTTTCCTACCACTCTGCAGGTTTATTCAGTAGTGCAAAGCTGCTTTCCCTCTGCCAGTTTGGAATCCGTGAAGTTATTTGTTTTCCAGAACAAGCAACTTAGAATAAGATTAGGCACTAGACTAGAGATGGCTGGCTTAGTAGCAAGAAGAGTTAGGAAGCCTAAACTGGAAATAATCACTGCTGCTGCTGCTGCTGCTAAGTCGCTTCAGTTGTGTCCGACTCTGTGCGACCCCATAGACGGCAACCTACCAGACTCCCCTGTCCCGGGGATTCTCCAGGCAAGAACACTGGACTGGGTTGCCATTTTCTTCTCCAATGCGTGAAAGTGAAAAGTGAAAGTGAAGTCGCTCAGTCGTGTCCGACTCTTAGCGACCCCATGGACTGCAGCCTTCCAGGCTCCACTGTCCATGGGATTTTCCAGGCAAGAGTACTGGAGTGGGGTGCCATTGCCTTCTCTGGGAAATAATCACTAGTCATGAAAATAGTGACTAACAGACACTATCTCACAGTTACTGCTGCTGCTGCTGCTAAGTCGCTTCAGTTGTGTCCGACTCTGTGCGACCCCATAGACGGCAACCTACCAGACTCCCCTGTCCCGGGGATTCTCCAGGCAAGAACACTGGAGTGGGTTGCCATTTCCTTCTCCAATGCATGAAAGTGAAAACTCAAAGTGAAGTCGCTCAGTCGTGTCCGACTCTTAGCGACCCCATGGACTGCAGCCTACCAGGCTCCTCTGTCCATGGGATTTTCCAGGCAAGAGTTCTGGAGTGGGTTGCCATTGCCTTCTCTGCACAGTTACTGAGGGCTACTGAGTATTATGGGCTTCCCAGTTGGCTCAGTGGGTAAAGAATCCACCTGCAACGCAGGAGATGTGGGTTTGATCGCAGGGTTGGGAAGATCCCCTGGAGGAGGGCATGGCAACCCACTCCAGTATTCTTGCCTGGAAAATCCCATGGACAGAGATCCCTGACGGGCTACAGTCCGTAGGGTTGCAAAGAGTTCGACACGACTGAAGCGACTGAGCACACATGCACTGAGTATTATGAATTAGCTCATTTAATTCTCACAACCAACTTATGAAGATAAATAGTACTGTTACCTTGTTTTGCAGATAAGGAAACTGAGGTACAGGCAGGTATCCACTCAAACAGCTAGTAAGAGGCAAAGCCAGGCCTCAGAGACTAAACTCCTAGCCTGGCCACAGTCCTGCTGCCAGCCCGGTGGAACCCAGGAGCAGGCCCGCCAGAGGACCTGCCGTGGTTATTCCAGGCCGTCCACGTCTCCTGCCATCTGGCCTAATGGCTCTGCCTGTTCTCGACTCTCTAAAGTTCTTTCCCTCTCACTGCAGACACTGGTAGAGGAGGAGCCCCTGCAGTCTCTCTTCAGCCCTGTGCTCCAGGAGGTCTTTATCACCATCACTGACTTCAGGTGAGGCCCGCATGCCCCCTATGCATGCATCTTGCTTCCTCATTCAGGGCCAGTGCCAGAGCCAACAGACGTGCTTCCTATTTTTAACTCCTGAAAACTATTTAGAAAGAGAAGGGGAAGTCAGATCCATGTTTCTGTGTAAGAAGTTGGCTTTCGTGTGTGCTCCCATCTGTATCTCAAAGACCCACTAGAACCTCTGTGGAGCTCAGTTGTGTCCAGAGTATATTCAGTATAAAGGTATTCCCATATATGCTTCATGACAGCAGAAGTCCATGGCCTGAGAAATTTGGAAGGGCTGTCTGCTATTTACCTCTCTTAGAGATTAGTACGGCACATTAACTGATTAAAGGTCCCAAGAAGTCCTGTAGTTAAAAGGTTTTTAAACTTGGGTCCGCCTACCAGTCCCCAAACTCAAAACCAAAAACTAACAAGCATTCAGCACAACACACTTTGGAAAATTGTGGTTTGTTGTATCAGACTGTAGCTGGCTTCCTTCTGTGGTTGAACTGAAGGAAAGCCTGAGGAGTCACTCTTGTGGGTTGGGGAGGGAAAGGAAGGGACCAGGTTGGAGGCTCTGAGCCTGAAACTCCTCCTCTTAACCTTTTCGAGGTTTGTCCAGACAGACTGACAAGTGTGCCATTGGTCTCCTCCATTAGAATGATATACCAAGCAGTTTCTCCTTCTCTTTGGGGTCACTTGGATTCCTGCTTATCAACATCAAATCAGATTCTTCCCAGCTAGTTATTCCCAAACTGTCTTTTTTTTAGTTGCCAAGATGTCTACTTGCTGTTTGGTTCTGAAGATCGAGCTGACCTGTTCAGTCTTGTCACCAAAAGTGTAATCGCTCTGCCCTCTATCAAGACCCTTATCCATCCGCAGGAAATCATGCCAGGTGGATCCTGCAATTCAGAGGTAACTCACACCTTGCCAGAGTAACTCACCAGCCACAGGGTCAGCTGATCTTGGCTTTTTGAAAGTACATTCGATTTTTTGGAACTCACCAAAAACTATTTAAGCAAAGTCTGGTGAATAAAATGGGTGGCGCAGCCAGGTGGCGCAGTTGGCAAAGAATCTGCTTGCCAGTGCAGGAGACGAATAAAATAGGTTGTTAAATAGTTTTGTTTTTTTTTAATCCCACTTTATTTTGTTTTCTTCCCTTCATTCCTTCTTTTCCTGCACTTGGCTTTACAATAAGACGGGAACGTTCATATGCCTAGTTTTTCAATAACATGGGAAAACCAAATGAACTTGTTGGCCAGCCCTATGCATCAGGTGCCAGAGAGAGGCTTCCTGATGAGGTGACAGTTGCAGAGAGGGCATGTCAACATCTCTGTAAGAAAAGCTTTCAAGCAGAGAAAAGAGGAAGGGAAGGGCCAAGGCTGGATTCCCTTCTGCAGCTGGTAAACTGGAAGGTGAAGCAGTTGCCAAAGGGGACTTTGTTCTCTGGGTTTTAAGGTATCAGAAAGGCTCACAAGTCAAGCTTTAAAAGTATGTTGATAACCTGTAAGTAGTTCTCACAAGTAGTGAGAATCAGTTAACTGGGTTCCTGGTAAGGCTGAGATGTCCATTTGAAATGAAGATTTATTGTTTCACCTCGAGTCACATACTGCCTGTGAGTGCTTTACACAAAGGTCCTTTACCTTTGAGTAAGGTCTAAGATAACCAGGAGAGCCTTAAAGTGTGCAGTGTGGGAGAGCTTCCCGCGGGGTCCTCACTAACCCTGTGCCTTTGCAGTATCTCTACAGGCGGACGTTCCAGGCGTTCGTTGAGATGCTCCAGAGTTTGGTGATAAAAGACCGACATTTGGAAAATCTTGACATCATTTTTAAGGTAAACAAGATATCAGGAGAGAATGGGTAACTATTCCTATTAACTGGTGAAAGTGGAAGGAAAAAATTTGGAAAGGTTAAGTTTTAGGAGGCAACATAATAGGCGAGTATGGGCTTCCCTGGTGGCTCAGACGGTAAAGAATCTGCCTGCAATTCAAGAGACACAGGTTTGATCTCTGGGTCAGGAAGATCCCCTGGAGTAGAAAATGGCAACCCACTCCAGTATTCTTAGCTGGAAAATTCCACAGGCAGAAGAGTCTGGAGGGCTACAGTCCATGGGGTCGAAAATAGTCAGACGCAACTGAGGAACTAACACTTTCACTTACTGTAATAGGTGAGTATCAGCTCTGCATGTTGAGTCAGACTTGGGTTCAAATTCTGACTCTCTGCCATTCATTGGTTACATACATTCAGCAAGGAATTTAATCTTGCAGTCTTCACCTTTTTAAAATACTTATCTATGTATTTATGGCTGCACTGGGTCTTGTTCTTCGAAAGCACAGGCTTCTTCCAGTTGTGGTGAGCGGGTCTGCTCTGCAGTGCATGGGCTGCTCATTGAGGTGGCTTCTCTATTTGCGAAGCACAGGCTCTAGGTACATGGACTCAATAGTTGTGGCACACGGGCCTAGTTGCCTCAAGGCATGTCAGATCTTCCAGGATCAAACCTGTCCCCTGTGTTGGCAGGCGGGTTCTTAACCACTGGACCACCAAGGAGGTCTGTCTTCTCACCTTTAAATGGAGATAATAATTACTATGAGTATTGAATAAATGGCCTTCAAAAATGGTTTAAATGCTTGCTATAATTATTCCTTAAATTATTTTTGCTCATTACTATAGAAGGGCTTCAATCAGTGATCAAGAGAAGAGAGTCAGCCTCGTGAAGGAGTAAATAGGCAGCTGCCTACCAGGCAAGGTTGTTCATAGCCACCTGCCATCACCTGTACCCGTTCCAGTAGCTGCCATTCCACCAATAGAGTGTTACTCATTGGAGTGCATTCACTGCAGTTCAAGCGTCTTACTCTCTTTCTTCTTTTTAAGGTGCAGCTATTCTAGAAAGGGATACCCTTTAAATTATTATTAATCATTTGTGCCTTTATGCAAATGGATACTAATCTTTGCCACAACAGACCTTAATGTTATTTTTCATGCTTGTGCTCAGTCACGTCCAACTCTTTGTGACTCTATGGACCGTACCTGTCAGGCTCCTCTATCCATGGGATTTTTCCAGCAAGAATACTAGAGTGAGTCACCATCTCCTCCTCCAAGGGATCTTGCCAACCCAGGGCTTGATCCAGTCTCCTACGTCTCCAGCATTGGCAGGCGGGTTCTTTAGCACTGAGCCACCTGGGAAGCCAGACGTTATTTCTCATCCTCCTTCTATTTATACATCAACACTCCAGCCACGTTGGGTTTCTCTCATTTACCTGGTTGTGCCTTGGACCTTCCTGCCTTCCTAGCTTAATTCAAGCCATTTCTTCTACCTGAAATGCCACTCTTTCTGTGAAGTTCCTCCTCCATGAATCCTTCCCTGACTGTTTCAGGCAGATACAATTTCCCATTCTCAGTTCAGTTCAGTTCAGTTGCTCAGTCGTGTCCAACTCTTTGTGACCCCATGGATTGAAGCACGCCAGGCCTCCCTGTCCATCGCCAATTCCTGGAGTTTACTCAAACTCATGTCCATTGAGTCAGCGATGCCATCCAACCATCTCATCCTCTGTTGTCCCCTTCTCCTCCTGCCTTCAATCGTTCCCAGCATCAGGGTCTTTTCAAATGAGTCAGTTCTTCGCACCAGGTGGCCAAAGTATTGGAGTTTCACCTTTACCATCAGTCCTTCCAATGGACACCCAGGACTGATCTCCTTTAGGAAGGACTGGTTGGATTTCCTTGCAGTCCAAGGGACTCTCAAGAGTCTTCTCCAATACCATAGTTCAAAAGCATCAATTCTTCAGTGTTCATCCTTCTTTATAGTTCAACTCTCACATCCATACGTGACCACTGGAAAAACCATAGCTTTGACTAGACAGACCTTTGTTGGCAAAGTAATGTCTCTGCTTTTTAATATGCTGTCTAGGTTGGTCATAACTTTTCTTCCAAGGAGCAAACATCTTTTAACTTCACAGCTGCAGTCACCATCTTCAGTGATTTTGGGGCTCAAAAAATAAGGTCTGTCACTGTTTCCTTATCTATTTGCCATGAAGTGATGGGACCAGATGCCATGATCTTAGTTCTCTGAATGTTGAGTTTTAAGCCAGCTTTTTCACTCTCTTCTTTCACTTTCATCAAGAGGCTCTTTGGTTCTTCTTCACTTTCTGCCATAAGGGTGGTATCATCTGCATGTCTGAGGCTATTGATATTTCTGCCGGCAATCTTGATTCCATCTTGTGCTTCATCCAGCCCAGTGTTTCTCATGGTGTACTCTGTATAGAAGTTAAATAAGCAGAGTGACAATATACAACCTTGACATACTCCTTTCCCTATTTAGAACCGGTCTGTTGTTCCATGTCCAGTTCTAACTGTCGCTTCCTGACCTCCATACAGATTTCTCAAGAGGCAGGTCAGGTGGTCTGGTATTCCCATCTCTTGAAGAATTTTCCAGTTTGTTGTGATCCACACAGTCAAAGGCTTTAGCATAGTCAATAAAGCAGAAGTAGATGTTTTTCTGGAACTCTCTTGCTTTTTCAATGATCCAACAGATGTTGGCAATTTAATCTCTGGTTCCTCTGCCTTTTCTAAAACCAGCTTGAACATCTGGAAGTTCACAGTTCATGTACTGTTGAAGCCTGGCTTGGAGAATTTTGAGCATTACTTTAGTAGCGTGTGAGATGAGTGTAAATGTATGGTAGTTTGAGCATTCTTTGGCATTGCCTTTCTTTGGGATTGGAATGAAAACTGACCTCTTCCAGTCCTGTGGCCACTGCTGAGTTTTCCAAATTTGCTGACATATTGAGTGCAACACTTTCACAGCATCATCTTATAGGATTTGAAATAGCTCAACTGGCATTCCTTCACCTCCACTAGCTTTGTTCATAGTGATGCTTCCTAAGGCCCACTTGACTTCACATTCCAGGATGTCTGGCTCTAGGTTGGTGATTCAGGCAGATGCAATTTCCCATCCTCAAAGCTCCTTAATAGCAGCACATCATTGCTTTTCTTTCTTTCTTAAATAGATTTCATAAGGCTAAAAACATACAGAAGTAGAGAATAAATAATTGAGGAAAGTTGGATGAAGAGAAAATCAAGTCTAGAATATAAGCACCAGTGGAAGCTGGACCACCTGACTCCCTAGGTCTTTGTGGTGGTTTGTCATCCCACTACTTTCATTTGCAACCAGAACTGGTTTGTCATTTAAGAAAATGTTTTCAGACGTGGTAGTGACACGTGGCAGACTTCCCAGAAGGCACAGTGTTAGGCCGGTGCAAGAGAAACAGGAGATGAGGGTTCAGTTCGTGGGACGATCTCATAGAGCAGGAAATGGCAATCCACTCCAGTATTCTTGTCTGGAAAGTTCCACGACCTGAGGAGTCTGGCAGGCCACAGTCCATGGAGTCGCACGGAGTTGGACATGACTTAGCGACTGAGCGTGCATGCACAGAGTTATATGTGAGACTTTTCCCTCCACACTTCTTCTAAAAGAATATGGTGTTATCATAGATCTTCCTGATAAACCATTTTTTTAAATGTAAAAAGTTAGTTTCAAGTTTTCCATTTATACTCTGTAAAAGCAAATTGAATGCCTCCTGTTATGCATAAATATCTTAAGTGATAAGATTTTCTAGGATGATAATAGAAAACCAGTTCTATCAGAAAGTCTTTGAGTACCTATTAGAGAAATTAAACAATGTTAGTAAAATATGAGCTCGTGACTTTTGGGTTATTTTCCTAGATCAAGCTGCTTAACCATTTATTTTTCACAGCACATGGATCCCTGGTTACGGTCAGACAAAGACCATGAACGGGAACGGGCCACAGCCAGCATGACTCAAGTTCTGAAGTGTTTATTCAAACATCTCAGCCTGCAAGTAAGTTGACCTCCAGTTGAAGATGAAGGACCCAGAGCTATCCTTTGAACTGCCCAGTTCCCCTCCTGTTTATGGCTCTCCAGACTGGTGCCTTCTTGATGCTCATGTAAGAACATTTGGCATTATTCACTTATCTGCTCCTCTCCCGTAAGTGAGCAGCTTGAGGCCAGGTACTGTGTTTAGTAATCTTGCATACCCAAGGGGATGCACAAGAGTTTGAAGCAGTAAAGTGTAGCAGGCAAATATAAATATGTAAGTCAATTTAAAGATCTCCCAGCATCTCAGAGAAAATGGTTGTACAATACCTCCTCTCTTTTCCCTTTTGCATTCTCACTTTCCAGTTGTTCTGAATTCTCTCCCATAATTCCTAAAAAGAATTCCCTAAACTCAGATCCTCTTTCCTGATCTGTTCCTTTTTGTCATCTACAAAATCTCTTTCTTCTTTCCTCAGTAGATCTTCTCCACACTGGAGTCTCTTCTGTTCTCCATCCACCATTTCTCCAATCTGCATAGTAAGGCCCAGGAATTGGAAGAGAAGCTGGGGGAGAGTCGGAATAGTAGGTCTTTATGAGAATTCCTCAGAGAACTTAGCATTCATGTGACTATTCTAACAGTCAAAAGGACAGTGTGCCACTACCTTTCTCATTTCTCCCTTTGAAAACACATCCAAACTTGCCACCTCCTTACTGAAGCTCAGCCCCTCAAATGATGGAACTTCCCTGGTTCTCTGTTTGGTCGATGAGAGCACATGACTTCTGGCTCACTGACCACCTTATTATTCTGTGCTCACTGGCTACCCTATTGTCTGACCACATGCATGCTTCTTCCTCAAACTCTAATTTTGGCTGCAGACTAAAGACAAGAGTTTCAAATGACTTCTTCCTATGCATAATCTCCCTCTAGGCTCGGCGGAACCTCCTCAGCATTTTCTTCCTGGCAAGAATTGCCAACGTAAGGGTGCTTAACTTAGGTGCCTGAGGGATCTGTGAACGTCCGGAAAGTTCTATGCAGAATTTTGTGTGGTGCAGTCTCCTGGACTTTTCTGAGGAAGGTTCACTGTTTGTGTCCGCAGTGCCAGCCCCAGTGCCTTATCCATAAGTGCTATGGTCATAACCAGTACCTGGCACATAATGGATACTCAGTGTTTGTTGATTGAAAGAATGAACATATTATCAGAGAATGAAAGATCTTACACAATTTGCATATGTGTTTCTCTGTTTAGTGTACATAGGTTGTAGAAGCTGTTGTTTCCACTATCTCAATGTATTTTTCTGAAAAGCCACAGTGGAAATTTCTTTCTGCCTCAATCCTAGGAACAGTCGTGCTGCCTCTGTATGGCTATTTGCTTCTTGCTTCATGGACAGTGTGAATCCTATTAGGTGCGTTCCTCTGTGTGAAGCCTGAGAAAGTTTGAAGCCTAGCTCTGCGGCCTAGTTTGAGTAAAAGATGATCCTGCATTCTGCATGCTAACAAAACCCTTAACTTCATTTATCTTTTCTGCCTTCATTTTTTTTTAATTGGTTCCACTTGCTTCATTATTTATTTTAAATTATATTTCTTTTTCTGGTAGGTTTTGACCAGCTACTTGACTTTTTTTCCATAATATGGTAAAGTATCTATAAATAAAAATTTTAAATATTGTCAGTTGGTATATCTCAACTTTGTATCTGACTTTTTCAACTTAGCAAACTAGCACATATTCCTGAAAAAAGGGAAGAGTGAAAGTTAGTCACTCAGTTGTGTCTGACTGTTATTCCATGGAGTGCAGACTGCCACACTTCTCTGTCCATGGAATTCTCCAAGCAAGAGTTCTGGAGAGGGGTGCCGTTTCCTTCTCCAGAGGATCTGCCTGACCCAGGGATTGAATCTTCATTGCAGGAAGATTCTTTACCATTTAAACCACCAAGGCTAATTTATTCCCAACTTATTATAAATTCTTGGGATACTTGTTTCCTAATGGTTGTATTCATAATTCTTGTTGTTGTTCAGTCAATCTGTTGTGTCTGACTCTTTGCGACCCCATGAACTACAGCATGCCAGGCTTCCCTGTGCTTCACCCTCTCCCAGAGCTTGATCAAACTCATGTCCAATGAGTAGGTGATGCCATTCAACCATCTCATCCTCTGTCATCCCCTTCTTCTTCTGCCTTCATTATTTCCTAGCATCAGAGTCTTTTGTAATAAGTCAGCTCTTCACATCAGGTAGCCACGGTATTGGAGTTTCAGCTTCAGCATCAGTCCTTCCGATGAATATTCAGGACTGATTTCCTTTAGTATTGACTGGTTGGATCTCCTTGCTGTCCAGAGGACTCTCAAGAGTCTTCTCCAACACCACAGTTCAAAAGCATCAATCTTTCAGTGTGCAGCCTTCTTTATGGTCCAACTCTTACAGCCGTACATGACCACAGGAAAAACCATAGCTTTGACTACATGGACCTTTGTTGGCAAAGTAGTGTCTCTGCTTTTTAATATGCTGTCTAGGTTGGTCATAACTTTTCTTCCAAGGAGCAAGCATCTTTTAATTTCATGGCTGCAATCACCATCTGCAGTGATTTGGGAGCCGAAGAAAGTAAAGCCTATCACTGTTTCCATTGTTTCCCCATCTATTTGCCATCAAGTGATGGCACCAGATGCCATGATTTTTGTTTTTTGAATGTTAAGTTTCAAGCCAGCTTTTTCACTCTCTTCTTTCACTTTCATCAAGGGCTCTTTAGTTCCTCTTTGCTTTCTGCCATAAGGGTGGTGTCATCTGCATATCTGAGGTTATTGATATTTCTGCCAGCAATCTTGATTCAAGCTTGTGCTTCATCCAGCCAAGCATTTCACATGATGTATTCTGCATCATAACTTAAGTAAGCAGAGTGACAATATACAGCATTGACGTACTCCTTTCCCTATTTGGAACCAGTCTGTTGTTCCATGTCCAGTTCTAACTGTTGCTTCCTGACCTCCACACAGATTTCTCAAGAGGCAGGTCAGGTGGTCTGGTATTCCCATCTCTTGAAGAATTTTCCAGTTTGTTGTGATCCACACAGTCAAAGGCTTTGGCATAGTCAGTAAAGTAGAAATAGATGTTTTTCTGGAACTCTTTTGCTTTTTCGATGATCTAACAGATGTTGGCAATTTGATCTCTGGTTCCTCTGCCTTTTCTAAAACCAGCTTGAACATCTGGAAGTTCACAGTTCATGTACTGTTGAAGCCTGGCTTGGAGAATTTTGAGCATTACTTTAGTAGCGTGTGAGATGAGTGTAAATGTATGGTAGTTTGAGCATTCTTTGGCATTGCCTTTCTTTGGGATTAGAATGAAAACTGACCTCTTCCAGTCCTGTGGCCACTGCTGAGTTTTCCAAATTTGCTGGCGTATTGAGTGCAGTACTTTCACAGCACCATCTTTTAGGATTTGAAATAGCTCAACTGGAATTCCATCACCTCCACTAGCTTTGTTCATAGTGATGCTTCCTAAGGCCCACTTGACTTCGCATTCCAGGATGTCTGGCTCTAGGTGAGTGATCATACCATCGTGATTATCTGGATCGTGAAGATCTTTTTTGTATGGTTCTTCTGTGTATTCTTGCCACCTCTTCTTAATATCTTCTGCTTCTGTTAGGTCCATACCATTTCTGTCCTTTATTGTGCCCATCTTTGCATGAAATGTTCCCTTGGTATCTCTAATTTTCTTGAAGAGAAAATTATTGTTTTCCTCTATTTCTTTGCATTCATCACTGGGGAAGGCTTTCTTATCTCTCCTTGCTATTCTTTGGAACTCTGCATTCAGATGAGTATATCTTTCCTTTTTTCCTTTGCCTTTTCACAGTTATTTGTAAGGCCTCTTCAGACAACCATTTTGCCTTTTTGCTTTTCTTTTTCTTGGGGGTGGTTTTGATCACCGCCTCCTGTACAATGTTATACATCTCCATCCATATTTCTTCATGCACTCTATCAGATCTAATCCCTTGAATCTATTTGTCACTTCCACTGTATAACTATAAGGGATTTGATTTAGGTCATACCTGATGGCCTAGTCATTTTACCTACTTTCTTCAATTTAAGTCTGAATTTGGCAAAAAGGAGTTCCTGATCTGGGCCACAGTCAGCTCCCCATCTTGTTTTTACTGACCATATAGAGCTTCTCCATCTTTGGCTGCAAAGAATACAATCAGTCGGATTTCAGTGTTCACCATCTGGTGATGTTCATGTGTGGAGTCGTCTCTTGTGTTGTTGGAAGAGGGTGTTTGCTATGACCAATGTGTTCCCTCTGACAAAATGTGGTCCACTGGAGAAGGGAATGGCAAACCACTTCAGCATTCTTGTCTTGAGAACCCCATGAACAGTATAGTTCTTATTGCTATTGGCAATTATTTTGAATATGTGGTCTTTAAAAACCATACTAGAGGGACTTCTCGGCGGTCCAGTGATTGAGCCCACCTTCCAGTGCAGGGGACACTGATTCCATCCCCAGTTGGGGAACTGTGATACCACATGTCCCAGGGCAACTAAGCCTGTAAGCCGCAACTACTGACCCAGAGAGCCACAACTAGGGAGAAGCCTGTACACCACAACAGAAGATCCCACACGCCACAACTAAGACCCAGTGCAACCAAAAATAAATAAATATTTAAAAAGAAAAAAGTAGTAAAAACAGTGCTAGAATGAACATCTTTAAACACAAAGGATTTTTCAGGTTGCTTACTTAAATTAGAATTTATCCTATGTAATAGCATCTGCTGGATATATTGTATCTACACATGTAGATAGAACACTGGATAGAACACTGGCCCTTCTCTCAAGCAGGAGGTTCCAGAATTATTTCCACAGTTGAAATCTGAGGCACCAAATGCACATGCAGTCTAATGGTATTTTTCTTTTGCTTCCTAATCAGCTTCCAGTGCAATTCCAAAGACTTGGACACCTGGTGGCTCTGATGGCTCTGCTGTGTGGGGACCCACTGAAAGAGGTGGCCGAGGAGGCTGCGGAGGGCATGCACTACCTGCTGCACATCACCCTGAGGCTGAAGTGTAAGGCACTGCTGGAGGCAGTGAGGCCCTGAGTCAGTTCTCCAGCACAGCACAAAAAGCACCAGGCCTCCTTGGGCACTCACTGCCCACATTCTAGAAAGACTTTTACCCTGGTTCATAGAGAGAAGGGTAGCCTGTCCCTAGGCAAAGATAGAGCCACACTGACTTAATAATTAGAAGGATAACACTGGGTCAGACCCATCAGTGTCAGCCATGTGCATGCCCATGGAGTTGGAGCAGAAAACATGTGGCCCTGTGGAAAAGCTGGAGTAGTTAGTTTAGCTGCAAGTAGAAGAAGTTCTTGCCATCCCTTGGGCCTGCCTTTATGTGTTTATCCCAGAAACGTTTACTAAGTCCTTACTCAGATCTAACAGTAACCAGAAAATATGTGGTCCGATCCTTATATGGGCTTCACAGGGGGCGCAGTGGTAAAGAATCTGCCTGCCAATGTAGGAGATGCAAGAGACATGGGTTTGATCTCCAGGTTGGGAAGATCCCTTGGAGAAGGAAATGGCAACCCACTCCAGTATTTCCGCCCAGAAAATGCCATGGACAGAGGAGCCTGGTGGGCTACGGTCTGTGGGGTTGCAAAGAGTCGGATACAACTAAGCGCACACACACACACAATCCTTAGATGTAACACATGATCTAGTGGGGGCATCAGAGAATCAGGGGGTCAACAAATAACTCTTCTTATAAACACTTGACTGCTATGAAGGGAGATTACAGAGGCCATGAGTAAGGATCAA
This sequence comes from Bos taurus, assembly GCF_002263795.3. NCBI lineage: Eukaryota > Metazoa > Chordata > Mammalia > Artiodactyla > Bovidae > Bos > Bos taurus. Next base: position 66,112,444 of record NC_037340.1, on the reverse strand, counting down.
ATCTAGTTGTGGGGTTCAGAAACGGCCTCTCTGAAGATAACCTAAAAAATAACATTTAGTCAGGTGAAGTGATAAGAAGAGTGTATTAGGCAGAAGGAACAGCGTGAGCAAGGACACTCAGCAAATATGAACGTGGGGAATTTGAATAACAAAGAGAGGGCCATGGTGGTCAAGGAGTGAATCACCGATCCCCACAGTTGGAAGAAACTTCAGAAGATATCTAACCCAGACTTCCCCAGTGCTGAGTCTGAGTCTGTTCTATCCCTACCCAGCAGTTGCCCAGCCTGGCCTTGCTTATACCAAGGACAGCATAGTGCTCTACTTCCCAAAGCAGCAGTCTCATTTCCGAGCAGCTCTGAGTATGAGCTTTGTCTCCCGAGACGTATAGCCATGGGAACACAGCTGGTTGTTCATTCAGCAAATATTTATGAAGCACTTCTTGTTCGAGGGATGCATTGGTGAGTAAGACAGGCAAGGTCCCATCCCACAAAGAGCTTATAGTTGGAGAAACAGTATCCTCAACCACGGGCTCAAATACTTCCTATAGATGAACCATGGGCTCAGATACTTTCTAGAGATAAATTTCCAGTGAAGATGAGCCACAGTAAAACACGAGGAAAACAAAACACTGTTAGGGCATCTTGGCAGACTCAGTATCAGCAAAACTAGACACATAGACAGTTCTGATTGCAGAACTATCAAACTCAGTACAAAACTGTGTAAATTTTTGTCGGGACCTAAGCTTCATAGGAAGGAAGACTCCTCAAAAGTCTTCACCAATGGGGAAATAAATGGTTTAACTTGCCTCGTTTGTATTCCCAAATCACTCAAAAGCTCTTACAAAGAGCTCTTCTTTTTTCTTTCAGCTGTTTTTATATATTGCTTTTCCACAGAAGAGAAGCGAATCAGATTAACATACATTCCTTCCCCCATTTTTTTGGGAGGGGGTGTAAAAAGTAAAAATGAGCATTTTTACTCAAGTGAAATAGACAAAAATAAGACTGGGGATCTACTTCAACCTGAAGATCAACCAGACTTGCAAAATCAAGAAAAAGGAAATAAGTCAGAAAGTATTAATATGTTACATTATTTTCTCAGGTATCACTTACGACAAGAAAAATCGCCAATGCTTGAAAAGAGCAGTGAAAAAATGCCGAGAACTCCTAGAACTCTACAATGTTAAACAGTTCTATAGTTGTCCCTTCAGAATTGCCCAGGTAATCAGAATGACTAAAATTTTAAAGACAGCTTGAAATGTTGGAGAGGATGGGAAACAACCAGAAGTCTCATACATTTATTCATGGGAATGTGAAATGATAAAATCACTTTGGGAAAAGGTCTGTTAATTTCTTATAAAACTAAACATACAAGATTGCCCAGAGAATATAGTTTGGAGATGAGGTAATGGCCATAACTGTTACACACTTTGCCCTGTGAGTTTAAGGGATTTAGATCAGACCGTCAGTGAGGCCAGTATCACTGTGTGGACATTTTTTCAGACCAGCTCTGTGCCTGTTTGCTCTCCTAACCCCACCCAACCCCTTGCAAATGTAAATCCTTGTCACGAAAAGAGACCTCAAGAGGGTGAATTTGAGGGACTTCCCTGGTGGTCCAAGGGTTAAGACCACCTTCCAATGCAAGGAGTGCAGATTTGATCCCTGGTTGGGGAGGTAAGGTCCCCTATGCCTTGTGGCCAAAAAACCAAAACATAAAACAGAAGCAATATTGTAACAAGTTCAATAAAGACTTAAAAGAAAACTCTAATTTTAAAAAAATGGGTGTAATTGATCCAAATACAACTATTAAAAAGCCATACACTTCTTTGTTAATGTAATTATCCAATACTCCACAAATACTAAACATCTTCTAGGTATCAGGGTCTTCCCTGGTGGCTCGGTGGTAAAGAGCCCACCTGCCAATGCAGGAGACCTGGGTTGGGAATATTCCCTGCAGAGGAAATGGCAACCCACTCCAGAATTCTCGCCTGGGAAATACCATGGACAGAGGAGCCTGGTGGGCTGCAGACCATGGGGTCACAAAAGAGTCGGACACAACTGAGAGACTAGGCAACAATAGGTGATACACAGAAAAAAAGCCTACAGATCTTATTCATGTTTGGTCTAAGGAATCAGGTAAATTGTCTTTACGTCAATTTCCTCATCTGTATATGAGGATCTGTAAAAATTAGGATAAGTCAGTTGTTATGAGAGTCAAATGAGATACAGTACAGAAAATGCTTTGCTTAGTGCCAATCACTTGGTAAGTGCCTAGTAGATTATACCTATTATAATTATGTGGAGGACTTTATTCACTGTCACGTACAAACTGTGGAAAATTCTTCAAGAGATGGGAATACCAGACCACCTGACCTGCCTCTTGAGAAATCTTTATGCAGGTCAAGAAGCAACAGTTAGAACTGGACATGGAACAACAGACTGGTTCCAAATGGGGAAATGAGTATGTCAAGGCTGCACATTGTCACCCTGCTTATTTAACTTATATGCAGAGGACATCATGCGAAATGCCTGGCTAGATGAAGCACAAACTAGAATCAAGATTGCCGAGAGAAATATCAATAATGTGCAGATGACACCACCCTTCTGGCAGAAAGTGAAGAAGAACTAAAGAGCCTCTTGATGAAAGTGAAAGAGGAGAGTGAAAAAGTTGGCTTTTAAAACTCAACATTCAGAAAACTAAGATCACAGCATCCGGTCCCATCACTTCATGGCAAATAGATGGGGAAACAATGGAAACAGTGACAGATTTTATTTTGGGGGGCTCCAAAATCACTGCAGATGGTGACTGAAGCCATGAAACTAAAAGAAGCTTGCTCCTTGGAAGAAAAGTTATGATCAACCTAGACAGCATATTAAAAAGCAAGAGACATTACTTTGCCAACAAAAGTCCGTCTAGTCAAAGCTATGGTTTTTCCAGTGGTCATGTATGGATGTGAGAGTTGGACTATAAAGAAAGCTGAGCACCAAAGAATTGATGGTTTTGAACTATGGTGTTGGAGAAGACTCTTGAGAGTCCCTTGTACTGCAAGGAGATCCAACCAGTTCATCCTAAAGGGAATCAGTCCTGAATATTCATTGGAAGGACAGATGGTAAAGGTGAAACTCCAATACTTTGGCCACCTGACTTGAAGAACTGACTCACTGGAAAAGACCCTGATGCTGGGAAAGATTGAAGGCAGGAGGAGAAGGGGACGACAGAGGATGAGATGGTTGGATGGCACTGCTGACTCGATGGACATGAGTTTGAGTGAGTTAAGATCTGGGAGCCGGTGATGGACAGGGAAGCCTGGCGTGCTACATGGGAATCACAAAGAGCCAGACACAACTGAGCAACTGAACTGAACTGAACGTATAGTGAGAAGCAGAATGACACATTATTTTAATAAATCATCTCCAAATTATTTTAGCTAGGCTTGTGTCCCTGTCAGCCATAGAGCATTAGGGCCTTTCCTTAATTCTTATTTCTGTAAAAGTATCATATGTCACTCTTTCTGAGTATCTCAGTAATCAAGCTTTTTTATCTTTGGCCATGATCCCTAGCTTGCAGGATCTTGGTTCCTCAACCAGGAATCAAACACGTGCTCCCTGCAGTGGAAGCACAGAGTCCTAACCACCCGACTGTCAGGGAAGTCAGTACAAGCTTCTTTCTAAAAGTCAGAGTTGTAAGAAACCATGCACAGTCCCTCGGGACACTGGTTTGCTTCCAGTTTTTCACTTCTGTAAACAGTCTTTGTGTGCTTCTCTGATTGTTGACTTAGAATTGTTCCTTGTTCAGGACTCTTCCTGTTAAACCATCCATCTCGAAAGTTCATTTTCCCTAAATCATCTCAGGTCTTCGAAGTTTTTCTCAATTCCAACGAGCTCTACCAGTTTGTGATGGCTACACTGGATGGCCTGAAAAACCTGAAACATCCCCACACGCAGCGGTCAGCGGGGGAATTGCTGAAAGCATTGGTGAAGAATGCACAGTCCCGGTTTGAGAAGGTAAACCACTCAGGGGACATTTCCCGAGTTTAAAATGCAGGCAGAGCCCTGTCCCCACCTGCAGATGCTAAGGTCTCTCCTGCTGTTCCTATTCAGCAGAATACAACTGAGAACAACCACTGAAGGGACCATGGCCAAAGCCTTAGTCTATTTAGTTAATGCGGAAAAATCATGCATTCAACAAGCATATACAGCCACTGTGTATGCAGCTAGGGATGGCAGGTTTTGTTTTGTTTTTTTAATCTGAGGTATGGCCCCTGTTTTCCAAAAGATTGTATTTTTTTTTTTTTAATATAATTAACATACACGAGAATGGTAACTCCAGTTTAGATCCTCATTCGGGTTAGTTAAAGGTACCAAAATTTAAAAAACCAAGCCATCAGTGATCCTAGAGGGAGGCTAACTTAGTAAATTTAAAATCAAGAGAGTTTATTTTAATGAAATTGGTACATGAAGAAATAACAGTATGGTTATATCATCTAAAATGTGGAAGGACATACTGGAAGAAATAAAATGGATTAAAGTAGTTGTCTCTGGAGTATGGACCTGGGGAATAGGCCAGAGAGAGCCTTGAATACCACTGGACTTTTAAAATTGTGTGCATGTTGCACTTTGATAAAAATAAAAATAATTTTAAAATGATGAAAACCCATTTTTTAATCTATTAGCAAAGATACAAAAAGATCAGTACTATTTTGGAAGATGGTGAAATGGGCATTTGTATCTTTTGGGTGCTTTCAGCTGTGAAAAAAAATATTTGTGAGAAGCTTATACAAAGGGTTTATCACCTCATATATTAAGAAGTCTGGAAGTAAGGTATATTTTCTAGGATGGGTCCAGCAACTCAACAGCTTTATAAGAGAGCCAGGAGTTTTTCCATCATTCCCACTTAATCTGTTCATATATTCATAAGTAAGACAGCCACCACAATTTCCAACTCTCTAAGCAGTTAAGACTACCCAGCAAAGAAGAGAGAGGTTGCTTGCCTTTAATCAGAGAGAAAAATCTTTCCCAGAAGCCCCCAGCTGGTTTTCCTCCATGTTCATTGGTCAGAATGCCATCACATGCCCATCCTCAAACCGTTTCTGGCAGCTGGTGGTAAGAATGGCTATTTTATATAAGGCTACTAAGGACTGCCTTTTGAAAAGCTGACATTTTCACAGAGACCTTGAGCCACAAGACTAGGAGCAGGAAGAGCAGTCAAAGCAGAGAAATGGATCAAGCCTAGTGGCTCTTGTTTCCTTTACCTGAATATGATAAACTTCTGCAGGAGGAAGGCAGCTATGACTCCCCTGCCATTCTCAGAGCCAGAGTGGGGAAAAACCAGCCTCCTTCCAGCTTTTATTAGTTTGTCTTATTATAAAACCAATACATAATATTTAAGGAAAAATTAGAAAAAATATATAAGCAAAAATGTAAATATCCCATCACTCAAAGACACATTAATATGTTTAGATATATGTTTTTCCAAATCTTTTTATGTGCATATACATTCATACAGGTATACTTTTAGTAGTTTTGATAATAATAAACTTTTTGAAAAATAATAAACATTCGGTATTAAAAGTTGCCCCCAGGACCTCTTCAAAATAACTACAGTATGCTCAGTAACTATCAGTGTCCCACAGCAGTAAGGTCTTAAGCGATTTCTTTCCCTTCTTCAGGTGCCAGAAATTATGGGCGTTATCTGTGCCCTGCTCTCCACAAGCAGCCAGCCTAATGTTCGCCAACAAATCACAAATATTGTGAGTTTGCTTATGTCCAGGCCCAAGTACACAGATACAGTGATCGATCACCTTCTGTGTCACCCAGTACCATATGACAGGTAACGGAATTGGTACAGCCTCTGGATTAAGTAGGGGTGTGTGCTACACCTCTGAGTACTGTGGAGCAGGGTTGCCCTCAAAAATCTAAGGATGTTCTTGTTGAAATATGATATAGACAGATGTCTTCAGGGTAAATCAGAACATAATGCCTAAAATAAGGAAACAATCCAGAATGAAGAACATTTTACAAGAGAGTTGGACTGAACTCTTCAAAAAAATTATCATGAAAGAAAATAATTGTGCCAAAGGCACTGTTCTAGATAAAAAGACACTAAAGTGTCATAACCAAATGCAATAAATGACTTTGATTGGATTCTGAAAGAAAAGCAAAAGCTATAAAAGAAAATTTTCAAGAGATTTAAATATATATACTAATTACTAAATTAATGTAATCTTAGTTGTGAAATAGTAATATGTATAAAATTTCCTTATTCTTAAGAGACAGATAATTTAAGGGAGATTTAGGGGTGAATGTCATGATATCTGCAATACATTTGAGAAAAATTTAGCCAAAAATGAATATATATATAAAAAATAAAGTATAAATATATATATAATAAAGTATAAGTATATACATAAATAAGAATAGAATCACAGAGAGGAACAAAGAAGAAGCTTTTTTATGACTAGTGGTTTTGAGTTGGAGGCAAGGCACCCTGGAAGTTCCAGGAAATGCTTTATGGGGAAGGCAATGAGGCATTCAGGCCCTATCCCACTTTAACCAGAGCAGCCCTTCTATTTATCTGCTTTATATACTGTGATTTTGGGTAATTACTATTTTGAAAGAAAGATTTCTTAGCTTTTTAAAAAATTGAAGTATATTTGATTTACAGTATTATGTTAGTTTCGGGTACACAGCAAAGTGATTCAGTGTTTGTATTCACATTTTTTCTAGATTCTTTTCAGATTCTTTTCCATTATAGATTGTTACAAGATATTGAATATATTAATAGTTCCTTGTGCTATACAGTCAGTCCTTGTTGTTTAACTATTTTATATATGGTGCTGTGTAACTGTTAATTCCAAACTCCTAATTTATCCCTCCCCCCCGACTTTTCCCTTTGGTAACCATAAATTGTTTTCTATGTCTGTGAGTCTGTTTCTATTTTATTAAAAAGTTCATTTGTATCAGTTTTTTAGAGTCCGTATGTAAGTGATACTATATGATGTTTGTCTTTGTCTGGCTTACTACACATAGTATGATAATTTCTAGGTCCATCCATGTTGCTGCAAATGGCAATATTTTATTCATTTTTATGGCTGACTAATATTCCATTGTGTATATATACCACATCTTTATCAGTTCATTTGTTGATAGACACTTAAGTTGCTTCCATGTCTTGACTACTGTAAGTAGTGCCACTATAAACATTGGTATGCATATGTTTCTGAATTAGAGTTTTTATCTTTTTCAGATATACACTCAGGAGTAAAATTGCTGAATCATATGGCAAATCTATTTGTAGTTTTTTAAGGAACTTCCATACTGTTTTCCATAGTGACTGCACCAGTTTACATTCCCACCAACAGTGAAGGAGGGTTCACTTTTCTCTACACCCTCTCCAGCATTTATTATTTGTAAACTTTTGATGATGGCCATTCTGACTAGTAGGTGTGAGATAATATCTCATTGTAGTTTTGATTTGCATTTCTCTGATAATTAGCAATATTGAACATCTTTTCATGTGCCTGTTGGCCATCCATATGTCTTCTTTGAAATGACTATTTAGGTCTTCTGCCCATCTTTTGATTGGATTGTTTGTTTCTATACTGAGCCGTATGACCTGTTCAAATAATATGTTTTGGAAATTAAGCACTTATCAGTTGCATTGTTTGTAAATATATTGTCCTAGTCTGTAGATTGTCTTTTTGTTTTATTTATGGTTTCCTTTGCTGTGCAAAATTTTTAGGTTTGATTAGGTCTCATTCATGTATTTTTGCTTTTATTTCTTTTGCCTTGGGAGACTGATCTAAGAGAATATTGCTACGATTTATGTCAGAAAATGTTTTGCCTATGTTCTCTTCTAGGAGTTTTATGATCTAGGAGTTTAATGTCTTATATTGAAGTCTTTAAGCCATTTTGAGTTTATTTTTGTGTATGGTATGAGGGAGTGTTCTAATTTCATTGATTTACATGCAGGTTTCCCAGCACCACTTGCTGAAGATTTCTCAGCTTTAAACTTTGAAAATTGTTTCAAAACTGGTTTCAATGAATGAGTTTCATATAATGTCTTGGTGCAGTGTTAATGTTTTCTGCAAGCTGAGAGAAAGTTTAGTTGCTCAGTCGTGTCCGACTGTTTGCAATCCCATGGACTGTAGCCTACCAGGCTCCTCCATCCTTGGGATTTTCCAGGCAAAAGTACTGGAGTCCGTTGCCATTTCCTTCTCCAGAGGATCTTCCTGACCTAGAGATTGAACCAGGGTTTCCCACACTATAGGCAGACGCTTTACTGTCTGAGCCATTACCCCACTGTATCAAATAAAGGAGAACTTTTTTTTAACTTGTTTTGCACTTATTTTTTGCAGCATTTATTCCCGGGCCATAAGTTTTTGTTTCTTCAGTTTCTCCTGGGATATCTTTTTCTTCCGTGCAACCTCCTCTTCTGGTTTAGGAACAATCTGTTCTTTTTCAATAAGGATCATCTCAATGTGGCAGGGAGAGCTCATGTAGGGGTTGATCCAACCGTGAGCTCTATAAGTCCTCCACCGCATTTTGGGACTTTGTTCACCTGGATGTGCTCAATGACCAGAGAATCTACATCTAAGCCCGTAAATTCAGCATTACTCTGCATTTTTGAGCATGTACAGTAAAAATTCAGCACTGTTTTTGGGTCACCGACCCTGCGTCCAGCCCCACTGTTTGGCCTGTGCACACCTACCAGCTCAGCCGTTGTAACGACGGAATGGCACACATTGCTTCTTTAAAGTGATATCCTTCAGATATTTGGTGGCTTTTTGGATATGCATATCCTTCATGGCCTGGACAGTTCCACGAGTGTTCTTAAAGTGAACACGAAGATTTTAACCTCTTGATTTGCATGATTTTGTGGAGTTTTCTGGGTCGAGTGAATAGCGCACCATTTTTAGAGGTCACCTCAGGCCACTTACCGGAAAAGGAATAAAGGAGAACTTTTACTCATCCAGAAGAAAAATGAGTTAATACAGATTGTTTAATGGTCTTAATTTTGTGTATGTCTCTGAAACATTGTTTTTAAATCTTTACTACTTGCTTCAGCTTACCTATTAATACACTAGATTCTTATGTAAAATATATGATTTGGTATAAAGTATTAACTATATTCAGTTGATTTAAATGTAATTTTAGCATTATTATATTTTTTTGTGCTTGTTCTAGTTCTTGGAAAACTATTGCTTTAAGTCAAGTGAGAACTGTAGACTCTGTTAGAAATGAAAATGACGTAGGAAACTTAGAGTACAGAGTATGAGATAGGAAAGTTGTGAGATTGAAAAGATATGTTAGGACCAGTTTGTGAATGGTCTTAATGTCCATGCTGAGGTTGTGGGAACTTGAGTCTATGAAACCTTGGGAGTTACTGTTGTGGAATCAGATGGCAATTCTGAAGAATCGAGCCTCAGAGAGGAAAACCTCTTATAGATTGGATTCCAGATGGATTCTGGGAAGCTCATGATCATGGTTGGCCTAGGATAAGCCGTTCTTCTGAACCCTCTTCCTCTGGATTTCTAGGCATCTGGCTGAGTTGTGGAGAACTCTGGAGGTGGAGCTGCCCAAAACGACCTGGATTCTCTGGAGACTCCTGAGGAAGCTGCAGAAATGCCATGATTCTGACTCCCAGGACAAGATGGCCTATGTGGCTGTTGCTGTAAGCCCTTGAGCTTTGCCCCTCCAACTTTAGCCCACCATGGCCCTCCTGGATAATTGGCCCAGCACCATCTGGAGAGTGTTCCTTTTGGTTCCTCTCAAAGTTTGTTTCCCTCATCCATTTATAAATCCACCAGTGTCACCACCAAGAGATGGATGTGGAGGAGGCTGAGATGAGTGAAGGAGTCAGTATGGTTTCATCTGTTTTAAGCATTCTTTTTCTCATCTTTTAAAAAATGCATATCATCATAGTCAAGAGAGTACAAACATTTCAAAGAATATAGAAGAATATAAAATAGAAACCAAAGGTCCTCCTTTGAAAAATTGTTGTTATTTTTTAATTTTTTTTGGCCACACCTCGCAGATGTAGGATCTTAGTTATCTGACCAGAGATCGAACACACACCTCCTGCATGAAAGGGCAGAGTCTTAACCACTGGACCACCAGGGATATCTCCCAAAGGCCCACCTTGAGCAGACGTTGGCAAACTTTTTCTGTCAAGGACCAGGTGGTAAATATTTTAGGTTTTTCAGGTCACATATAGTCTCCAGTCTTCACCACATATTTTTGGATATATTTTTAAATAATCCCTTAAAAATCAATAAACTATCTTAGCTCATGGCTATACCATGTCCCTAAAAATGAGCTTTCTGCAAGTGTTTATAATGTATAAACTTCTTGTATATGTACTTGGCATACTTTTTCCCTCTATATTTTTCCTTTTAAATAATTTTTTTTTAGAGCAGTTTTAGGCTCACAGCAGAACTGAGCAGAAAAGTACAGAGAGTTCCTATATATTCCCTGCCCCTCTGCATACACAGCCTCCACCATATCCATGTCTATTTTATTTCATTTTATTAACAATGTATTAATTTCTACTATATATAGGAAGGTGATTCAGTTATTCATATATATATATGCATATTCTTTTTCATATTCTTTTCCATTATGGTTTATCACAGGATATCAAATATAGTTCCCTATGCTATACAGTAGGGCATTATTGTTTATCCATCCTGTATATAATAGTTTATATTATTAAAGCAAACTCCAAACTAATTTTAATCCACCCCTCTTCCACCCCACTTCACGACTACTTTTTACTTTATTTTATTCCCTACCAGTTTACAGTTCTGCTTTCTCTGACCTAAGTTATTATCATACTTTTTTTTTTAGCTTTCAGAATTACTTTGAAGTCTCTAATCTGCTACTGTCTTCTCTCTTATGCTCTCTGTTCTTGTGGGTTTATGCCTTTTAAAAAATCCCTAAAATGTCCTTTTAGTGCAGTTTTAGGTGTTAGAGCAGATAAAGGTATACATTTAATCTGATTAGTCTATAAAATTCTGTATGTATATTAATAACATCACAGTACATACCATTTGATGATCTGCTGTTTTTCATTTAATCATACACAAACTACTTTCTATATCAATATGTAGGGCTCTCTGTTATCCTTTTCATAGCTGCATAGTAACTGGTTTTAATTACCTTTTTAAAAATAGGTAATACATGACGCAGAACCATTTATTTCATTATTGTTTCCTATTAGTGAACATTTGACACTTTTCAAACTTTTGTCGTGAAAACAGTGCTATAGCAAACTTAATCATGCTTGCATCAGTTTTGTTATACATACCAAATTATTTTCTTAGGATAAAGTCCATTGAAGGGGAATTTCTGGGCCAAATGGTGGGCTCATTTAAACTTCTGGTACTGTTCCCAAATGACCCTCTAGAACACTGCCCTCCTGTCATCATGTGTGAGCACGGCCTTGCCACACCGAGCATTGTTGTCTAGCTGCTAGGTGAAAAAGGAACGTATTCTAATTACAGTTCCGTCACTGGCAAGGTTCAACATTTATGTATGTTTTTCAGTTGGTCATTTATGTTTCTTCTTTCTTCATGTCCTACACACCCGTGCTTCTCAGTTTTAATACACATGCAAACCACCATCACCTAAGGATCTAATTGAAGTAGACATTCTGGGCTGGAGGAGGGGTGCTTGCGCGTCTCCACTTCTAATCAGCTCCAGGTGACGCCAGTGCTCCTGGTCGGTGGCCTACACTTCCCACACTTTGAGTAGCAGGCCTTTTCACTTGTTCCTCCTGACATATATGGGCATTGTGTATATTAAAACTATAGCATTTCTGCAAATTATCTGTCATCCGATTTTGTTTATGAACAGTCTTTTTTTTGCCCGGGCTTTAAATTTGTATGTGGTCAAATATGCGAATGGTTTCTTTATAGTTTCCTTCTGGTTTTCAGGATGCCCCTCACTGTGGCAACTTTTAGTGACAACTTCACTCCTATCCCAGTACCCTGTCACTTGCTGTTCTGCCTGTGATTTAGTAGAACCAGAAAGCATGTCCTGGAACAAGCAGAAGTAAAACGAAAGCAAGACTTTAGGATTAGCAGGTGTTCAGCTCCACTGTGTGCTTTTCTCCACAGGTGACAGATGCCCTTTATGAGGTGTTTGTGGGGAACAGACTCCGGGCAGCTACGTTCCGGCTCTTCCCTCAGCTTCTCATGACACTGCTCGTCCAGGTTCACCACGCCATCGGCCTCACCATGTCTGACGTTGCCATCCCCAGTGGCCTGTACCCAGAACAGGAAGTGTCTTCAGAGGTCACCCCCTTGTGGTACTGTCCACTGTGACTTTGTTGACCAGGAATCATTCTGTGCTCTCACTGGTTCTCTTTGGTCTTACTGGTGACGTCCGACTCATTGAGACTCCATGGACTGAAGCCCATGAGGCTCCTCTGTCCATGAAATTTTCCAGGCCAGAATACTGGAATGGGTAGCTGTACCCTTCACCAGGGGATCTTCCCAACCCAGGGATTGAACCCAGGTCTCCTGCATTGCAGGCAAATTCTTTACCATCTGAGCCAAGGAATACTTGGAAGCCCAAGAATATTGGAGTGGGTAGCCTATCCCTTCTCCAACGGATCTTTCCTACTTAGGAATCAAACTGGGGTCTCCTGCATTGCAGGCAGATTCTTTACCAGCTGAGCTACCACGGAAGCCCAGTCTTATTGGTGTCAAGGCAAATTTGGCTATCTGAGTTCATATGCCCTGCAAAATAATGGATGACAGCATGCCAGCCCTTTCTTGATAAATCAGGTAGCGACAGAGACAAGCGAGACAGCCTTAAACCTACCTCTAAGACCATGCTGATCCGAAGCTGAGCATTTTCTTATTTCTGCTTCATGTATAGGGAGGTATTTTTAAATTCTCCTTTAGGGTCTCAATAGAAATTTCTCAGTATTTCTGGGGCACATGGATTTCTTTCTGAGGAAGTGCTCTAATATGGAATATTTAAGAATGCCTGACTAAGAGGCAGAAGAACTTGAGTTCTGATTCTCATTCATTTTTTGTTTAAGTATTTATTTTAGGTTCTGCTGGGTCTTTGTTGCCGCACGCAGTCTTTCTTTTGTTGCAGCAAGTTGGGGGCTACTCTCTAGTTGCTTCTCCTTGCCGTGGCTTCTCACTGTGCAACATGGGCTCTAGGTGCATGGGCTCAGTAGTTGTGGTAGCCCGAGTGCAAGGCTCCATGGTTGTGATGCACAGGCTTAGTTGCCCTGCTGCATGTGAAGGCTTCCTGGAGCAGGGATCAAATCCGTGTCCTCTGCATTGGCAGGCGGAGTCTTAACTACTGGACCACGAGGGAAGTCCTGATTCTCATTCCTTTAAATAACTCTGTACTCTGGGCGAATCTTTCTGTTGTTCTGTGCCTGTTTTCTTATCTGTAAGTGAGCTCAGGCTAGGTATTCTCCAAGGACCTTTCCAGCTTCAAGATTCTCTGATATTATGTCCAAAATACTAGTTTGATAAGTAGTTTTCAAAAGCAATGGAGTAAATTTAAGGGAGGTATAAATTCTATCTAAATAAAGCTGTAAAGGAAAAAGCAGTGAATCTCAGTTTAGCATCCTACATCATTTGTTTTAGCATAGACTTCTTTCCATTCTCCCAGGGAAACACAATTTTATTGGATTTCTTTATGCTTAGAGTTTGTGTGAAAGGCCTTTCAAGTATTAGAGCACTGAGAATCTTTAGGAAAATCTAGAAAGAAGAGAATTAGAGTCCAGCAGCTATCAATACATGGCCTTCCTCGGTGAGAGCAGGTGATTTTATGCTCTTCAGTTGGAGGGACCGGTACTATATTCACTTGTACTATTTTTCTTGGATTAGCTTCGCCATACAGGCTACAAAGACTCTACTCCTCAGAACATTCTGCTGGCAGGAATTCAACATCATGGAAAAGAATAAAGGATGGACCCTTCTGGAAGGAAAAGATTGCCATCTTCAGGGAGTATCCCTCCTTGCCAAGTAAGACTTCCTTGCCATGCATCCCTGCTCTAAATCAGCTGTGTTTTAAGGTAATTTTTCCCCCCTTTTAGTTATCAGAGCCACCAAAGTTGAATAACCTTCTCATCCCAGAATGGACAAATGCCCATAATTCCAGCAAATTTTTCAGCCCTGCCTTACCCTCGGGAGGAGAAGGGGGCGACAGAGGATGAAATGGTTGGATGGCATCACCGACTTGATGGACATGAGTTTGAGTAAACTCTGGGAGTTGGTAATGGACAGGGAAGCCTGGCATACTGCTGTCCATGGGGTTGCAAAGAGTCGGACACAACTGAGTGACTGAACTGAACTGAACTTACCCTCTCGTGCACCTGAAGCTGAGGAAAAACTTGAGAGCCCCCTCACCCCCAATCCCTGCCCTGGGAACATTGCTCTCTGAGTAAGAGCATTTCTGAGAGATGTTCTGTGTTCTGTCTTGCAGTGCATTGCTGGAGAGAAATCATCTCCTTGCACATAAGGTCATGTACCTGTTAGTGCCTTTTCTTAACCGAGGGAACGATAAACATAAGCTCACATCGGCAGGCTTTTTTGTGGAGGTAGGACTTCTTCAGAGGCTGTATGTATTCAGGAAGCCTATAAGGGAGCTGTACCAGCCTTCCTAGGCCATGTCCAACTGAGTGACCAACTAGGGTCCGATTCAGACATAGGATAGAAATGGTCCAAATTTAACCTTATTGAAGTTCTCTGTCCACATATTCAGTGTTCCTTAGGTCCCTGCAGTGGAAGCATCATCCTGTAATGTATGTGCTGTAGAGTAGAAGTTTCAAAGGAAAATAGGTGTTTCGGAGTTGGTAGGAAGCTGGCTCCCCTCATGAAAAAGGGCTAAAAGGTAACTTCTTTGGCCACTTTCTGGGTTCTTTCAGCTTCTTCAGAGTCCAGTGGCTCGGAGATTTCCCAGCATATACTGTGTTGCCCGCTTGAAAGACTGGCTACTTCTTGAAAATAATCCCTTTAAAATTCTTGCCCTGAGGGGACTGTGCTATCTTACCAGACAGGAGGAAATGGTAAGACCACCAATTCTATTTTTTTAATTAATTTTAAAAATTATTTATTTTTAGTGGAAGGATAATGGCTACACAATATTGCATTGGTTTCTGCCATACATCAACATGAATCAGCCACAGGTATACATATGTACATAAGTTCTTTTGCCTTCTCTACTTATCAGTCCTGCCAATACTGAGAGATGGCATCAGGCCCTCTTTAATTCTCTGTTCTGGGCTGGCCAGAACAATCAACAACTCAACAAACACCAGGGACAGAGCACAGGTGGGAAGCCCTACTCTGGTAACAAAGGAAGTGCCATCGGGAGGGGTGGTGATTCACTGTTTTGGGCACACAGAGGGAAGACATCAAGAGCCTGCTGCCATGCATCCTAGACCTTTTATGTGAATCCGACGAGAAGATTGTTTTGTTAGCCATTCAGATACTCCTGCAATTCGTCAGGACAATGGATTTCACCACCCTGACTGCCATGATGAAGACCCTCTTCTCCTTATTTGGTGATGTAAGATAAGGGGAGAGGAGAGACTTTCCTAGGGGGAAGGTAATTGGCATAACAGCAAACCGAGGTTGGGATAGTAATAACTCTATTTTAGATTGTACTTTTTTGTTAAGAGCACTTTCAAATCTCTTAAGACCCTTCTAGGTAACCCTGTGATGTTGGTAGGGCTGGTGTTACTGTTTTTCAGATTAAAAACTGAGGCATAGAGACTTGCCAAGGTACTCCCCTGCTTCCTGGGATGAAGAAGGAGTTTCTATAAGAAAAGACATTGTCTTTTCTTTCAAGGAACAATCAGGACTGGGTCAGGATAGTGGACTATACTTATGTCTCCATCCCAGATCCCAAAGATTTGTTAAAAAAAATACGCAGGGAGACTTCCCTGGCTGTCTAGTGGTTAAGACCCTACGCTTCCACTGCAGGAGGCGTGGGTTTCATCCCTGGTCAGGGAACTAAGATCCTGCATGCTAAGTGGCCCAGCTAAAAATAAAAGAGAAATAAATGTGGCCCAATGAACCACATTCTGAAGAGTCAAATATGCCAAGGCTGGAATTTTTAATTTCAGCAAAACAGCATGTGATATGTATGTGCTAAGTCACTTCAGTCGTGTCCAGCTCTTTGTGACCCCATGGACTGTAGCCAGCCAGGCTCCTCTGTCCATAGGATTCTCCAGGCAAGAATACTGGAGCGGGTTGCCATGCCCTCCTCTGGGGGGATCTTCCCAACCCTGAGACAAAGCAGCATCTCTTACATCTCCTGCATTGGCAGGCAGGTCCTTTACCAACAGCACCACCTGGGAAGCCCAGCCTGAGTGGATGGTTAATACTAGGAGCAGATACAAGTGGTGAGGACTCATTCCTGGAGTGAGAGAATGAGCCATGCAAAGCAGCAAGTGTGACTGTCTCCACATATATTTGGTTTCTTGCCCTCAGCTACCAACATCTAAATATCCTCCTGTTAGGACTGGCATTTCAGCCGACCTAGAGCTCTTATAAGTTAAGCATGAACACATTCAGTGAGTTGCTTCCCTTTGAACATCCTTCATAGGTAAGACCGGATGTTCATCGTTTCTCCATGACCCTCTTTGGAGCCTCCATAAAGTCTGTGAAATACGCAGATAAGAAGGGTGTAGAGAGCCAAGTCCTGGACAGCTTGGTCCCACTTCTTCTGTATTCTCAGGATGAGAATGATGCAATTGCTACGGTAATGCCTACTGTTAACTTCTTTCAGCCCTGAATAAGTTCAAATCCAGAGTCAACTCTGCAAACAGGCCCTCATTTCTTTGAGGGCATGGACTTTGTGGTATCATCTTTATTCCCCATTTCCTCTGGCACGGGCTTCCTTTCAAGTATTTTACCTAAGTGAATTGTGTGAAAAATCTTACTCCTTATTTCTGTGTAGCAAATCATGATCCTATGTGGGTGAAAATCATGTATTATTATACCTTTCTGTAGCCCCTCCAATATTCAGCCTAGCCCAGAACTCTCAACACACTGCCCAATTCAAGAGACTCTTTCTGTTAATGATGATCACAGTCTGTTGTCTTTTCTTTTTAATTCAAGAACAGCCTTGTGGCCTTGAGACAAATAGACTAATGTTGAGGCTAAATCAGGAACAGAGAAGCTTCTCTGAAATCTGGAGATATCTTTGAAATCTCCTTAATCTCCCAGAGGTTCCTCTATAAGAATTGTGGGAGGGATGGCATCATCTTTAGTACTCTCCCATACCTCAGAAGCTGGTCTTTTTCAAGGTCCTGTGACCACCAGTTACAGCCAACCAGAGAAGTGGGTTTAGGCTGCAAGGAGTCTGGGAAAATGCTGGAGCTCCCACCCACCTATAGTCTTCCTTACAGAAAGATTCAGAAACAGGACTAAAGATTACGGTGGGCCTTGGCACCTTGTTATGGGGGAAGTGTTATGGCCTTGTAGCCATAAATACAAAATACTTCAGACCTCAGTGAAGTATAGGTCAGAGCCTCCCAACCAAGTGATGGCAAAGTGTGCCCCATAGAGGTCACAGACATGGGACAGACAGTACTGATCCCTGACCCCCACCCTGCACCCCAGCCAGCTTTTGGTGATCAGGCAAAGCCTAGAGCAGTCAAGACTTATTTTCCTTCAGACTTTGAACACCTTCTAGCCAGCTTGTCAAGGCTCCTCAGAAGGTGGCCTCAGCAAAGGGGAGGGATCCAGCCTAAGGTTAGGAATCACTGGCACTGACGACATAATTTAAAACATCAATACACCTACCACCTAGGCTGAGAAATAAAACTGGAAAAAATCACGCAAAATCTCAAATTTTGTTATCATTTCTGAGGTATTATTTTTCATGTTTTAAAACTTTATCTGAAAAAAGTTTTATACCTTAAAAAACTTTGTTCATATCATTTGTAAATCCTTTCGGCAATTTGCTTTTTCTTTGTTTAACATATTTAGAAGATTTATTCATGTTATATAGCCCTAATTCACTTATCACTGCTATATAGAATTCTGTCTTGTAACTGCAACTTATCCCATTCTTTTATTCCTAGACATTTAGATTACTTTTATTTTTTCCTTATTATAATGCTGCAGTGAGCATTTTGGTAAACTTCTTTGTGTAAATGTCTCAGAGTTTCCTGAGGGCATCAACCCAGAAGTGAAATATCTGGGTATCTTTAACTTTTTACTAGACACTTACAATTCATAACAAAGTAACTGAACTAATGTGCATTCCATCTGTCCCCAGAGGAATTTTAATGGCCCAGATGTCTAGTGGAACTGGGACCAAACACTTGCTTGGAGACTTACCAGGGGTGTTATATGGTGCATGGGGGCCTTCTGAGGGCAGTGTGTAAAGAAGAAGACCACTTGCTAATTTTGCTCAAGTATCAGGATCAAGACAGGATCAATACTTTCCAAAGTTTCTTCCAAGCTAGAGATTTACAAGGACTGTGAGATGGGGAGCTACTTTCCTATGCGTAGTGACAGGAGAATAACCTAGGAGCAGCGAGTAGGCATGGGAGCCCTCTCTCTAGAAGCATGGGGTAGTGGGACTCCTGCCCAAATCTCTGATCTGGGTATTACACTTGATGTTAGTAGCTCTCACTTATGCCCTCGACCAGTGGTTTCTCCATTTTCCCCAGAACCCTGCAGATTTTATGGGTTCTCTGTAGAGACTGTTTGGGAAAGTTGAAGGAAGGCACCTTGCCCTCACTTCAAACAAGATAATTTTGAGTTTATCATATTAGACTTTAGCATTTTATTTGAAGAAAGGTAATCTCAGCTAAAACATGTTTGAAAATGCTGATCTCTGATCATCCTTTTCACAGGAGAGCAGGCAAGTGCTAACTATATGTGCCCGGTTCCTGAAGTGGAAGCTGCCCCAAGCAGTGTACTGCAAAGATCCCTGGTTCATCAACCCTAGTGATGTTGCAACAATCTGCAAGTTCTTTGTATGTGAGCAATAATGGCTTTGGTAACTCCTTAATATGTTGACATGCTTATTTTTTTTCAGACATAGTTTTTAATGAAGGAATATGACATAAAGGAAACATTTCCCATCCTTCTCACATCAGCACTTGATATCTATGACCAATCTTGTTCTACGAATCCATTTTTCTGTAGTTTCCTCCCAAATGAATCAAAATTCATTTTCTCTTACCACCCTTCCTCACCAAAAAAGCCTAGTGAACTCTTGGGAACTCCACTAACCTGACTTAGGGGCTGCAGAGTCAGGGTAATAGTACATACTCAAAAACTACTTATGGGGTGAATGGAAATGGGGTTATGTTTGGCCTTTGCAATGATCTTTAATCCTTTCTTTGGATATAGTGAATTATTTTACCCTCCATCAGAGCATCAGCCCAAGCAAGGGCTGACGTGCTGTTGTAAGCCTTGCAACACAATGGCGGCATGCCACTGGCTCTGAGAGGCCCCAGATGGCATCCTTTCTCTTTACAAACTTGAGAGAGGCTACTGTGACTCATCTTAGGGGCAGGCTTGAGCCAGAGCAGCCCAAGGAGGCCCATCCATGGTTTTCTAGACAACTGAGTCTAGAACCACTGGTATCTTATTATGAAGACTCCATGACTGACTCTTCCCAGGGATCTTCCATATGTGTAGCCATTGAGGACCCAGTAGGGCCTCCTCTGATCAGACTTACTGGCCTAGGAAGCCACACAGTGCCCTTGTGTAAGGCTTTCCACGCAGGATTATCTCTCTGACCTGCGATCAAACCTATCACAGATGCACTAATGACAGTTATTTTTGAAGCAAGAAATTCAATGCTGTTGGTTGATGAGACCACATATTGTCCATGTTAAATCATAAGTTCTATAAAGAGCAAAATCCTGTCCTCTTCCTGTCCCTGAGGTGCCTGGTAAGAGATCCACTGAGGAGTGAATTCATTCATCCAATAAGCATAACACGCTAAATGTGCAACAGGCCGCAGAGAACCCAGAAACATGCCCAAGATGAAAACTTGTAAGGGGAGCTTACAAGCTAGTGAAGGAGATTAAACCTCTGTGAAACACTGAATGGAAATGCAAGGTGGAAAATGATGTGTTGCCAAGACAGAAGGACCTGCAAAATACTCAAGAGTACAGGGTTAGGTCAGGAAGGTAAGAGCTGTCAGGGAAGAGCTATTAGGAAGGCAGAGCTCAAGACTGAGCTTAGAGACCCTAGAAGACTTACATACAGAAAAGAAACGACAGATTAGAGGCAGTGCAGGCACAGTATGTGGGTGTGAACGAGGTATATTCAGAGGATTTAACATTGCCAAGGGCCTCGTTATTGTGGCATAATTCACTGAGCAACTGAAGTTATTTCAACCACTATACTCTGTATGTATATCTGACACAGTCCCTATGTAGTGAGGCCGATAAAATAGTGCTGCTACTTCACTCCTTCATACTCTTTTTTTTCCCCCAACTTAGGGAAAAAAATGCAAGGGGAAGGTCAACATTTTAGCCCAAACATTGATGTTCTCCAAGAATGCAAAACTTCCTATCAGAAGAGCAGCAGTCTTATTTGTAGGTACAGAGAAAATCCTTTCATTTCTACAGTCACTTTTATCCTGTGCTTTCCCAAATTGCGTTTTTGGTGTCCCCATTCTTTATGAAGATGACCTTGAAAATACTTCTTTGGAGAAGGGGGCTATGTTATCTATAGGTAACCATCAGGCACTTGGAGGAATTCAGTTTTTAGAAAATCTAATTATCAGAAAGTCAGTTGTGCCAGCTTTGTAAAACCAGATCTAGATCACAGACTCACAGACTTTATCCTGCATTTAGGGCTCTTATCGAGGTACGTGGATCACAGCGAACTCGGGACGAAGGGTACTGACAGGATAGAGGATGGTAAGTGGTAAACACTTGGACTTGGGGTACCACGTGTTTGGAAGGTACCTGAGGCAGGCTCTGTGGTAGAGATGAGACTGGGAACCAGAGAGCTTGACTTTTGTTATTAAAAAAAAAAGCCCTTGGAGGCTTCAACCAAATGACAGTCTCCTTCCAGGCCAGTTCCTTCTTTAGGAAAAGACATGACCCTATTTGTCTTGGAAACTAGCTTTGATGAATGTCTCAGGGGCAATTTCTGAATTTCATCTGTCAGAAAATAAATTATGTAGAAATATTATCTTAGTAAGTTCTGATGACACCTCATGAGTACTACATAAATTGACTGCCGCCCTCTTTTCTGTAAGTGGCTATTGTCCTGTAACGTGAGGGGACTTGCTAATAGAGAAGTTTTATAGTCCTGTAAGGCAGTTGTCATGTAAGTGGATTTCTACAGTTGTACAGCTTTAGGGATTTGTCACTCAGAGAATATTTATTTTCATTTAATAAATAGTCCTACAATCAGAAAGTGCCATGAAATGCTAAGTCTCACTATTCAGAAGCATGTACTTTGAGAACCAAATTAAAGTCCTGAACAATTCATTGCTTTTAAAACAAAAATATGTAACTTGTAATAGAGCCAGAAGCTGAAACTTATTTAAGAAAGATCATGCCACTTTTCTCTATGGTGCTCTACTTCCCCATAGATATCAAAAGCAAAAATGAAAAAGAAAAGTCATGTAGTTATTTTATTCTATGAGATATCACATGTTCAATTCTGGTCAATTAAAAGGAAATTATTTTCTAATCTAAAACGCTGGGGAACCAAAGTTCTTTTTCCATTCCAAATTTATTTCTCGAATATAAAAAAATGTATCTGTACAGATGATTTAAGATATGTGTGTGTGTGTGTGTGTGTGCGCACGCGCATGCTTAGTTGCTCAGTCATATCTGACTCTTTGCAACCCGGTGGACTGTAGCCCACCAGGCTCCTGTGTCCATTGAGTTTTCTAGCCAGGAATACTGGAGTGGGTTGCCATTCCTACTCCAAGGAATCTTTCTGACCCAGGGATCAAACCCACATCTCCTGTATCTCCGGCATTGACTGATGGATTCTTTACCAATGGGTCACCTGGGAAGCCCAAAGATATGTATAGGGTTGGCCAAGAAGTTCATTGAAGTTTTCCTATTACATATGGAAAAACCCAAATGAACGTTTTGGCCAACCCAAAGTGTAGATTATATATATATACATCAGAAAGAACCTTATTAAATTGCCATTTTGTAAGGCAAAAACAGTCAAATATCTGCAATCTCCCTTGGTTAAATCTAATGGAATAATCCCACCCTCTTTCTTCCCTTACAATGGCTTATCTGTCTTAGAAACAGGGTAGAACATCCTAGCACTCTTTTTTGGACAAGTTTATGTCATTTATCACAGTTAATTTTAAGCTAAATTTGAACAAAAAAATAACAAAAGTTTAAATATGAATTGAGATGAATTTCATGACAAAAATAAGTTTCAGTTCCTTTGGATTCCAAAATTGATGACTGCTCTTTCATATGTTCTGTGGAACACATAGATCTTCATGCAAGAACTATAAAAAACTAGTTAAATATTCCATTTTTAAAATAAGCATAATGAATTTAAAGACTAAACTACTACTTAAATAAAAGCTCCAAACTATGAAAAGGTCCTGAGTATTTTTGAAGTCTTGGAGAATTAGAAATTAAAAAGAGACCATTTTTCTTTTTTCTTTTTTGGATTTGCCATGCCATAAGTGGGATCTTAGTTGCTTGACCAGGGATCCAACCTGTGTGCCCTGCAATGGAAGCGTGGAATCCTAACCACTGGACCACCAGGAAGTCCTCACCTTTTTCTAATATGATTCAAACACATATCCATAAAGTAAAATGATAGATATTTCTACGTAAAATTTTAAAAAACCAACTTTGAAAAATAAAGAAGCAGACAAAACTGAAAAATAGGAAATAATGTGGGAGGAGTATATTTACATTAGGATAAATGGTTAATATCCTTAAAACACGTCACTACTTCTGCCAAAGAAAAGTGGCAAGCAATGTGAATAAGTAGTTCATAGAAAACCAATAGCCAATAAATATATGAAAAATATTACTAGTAATCAAAAGTTTGTGAAATAAAACAATGATGAGATGACAGTATGTGTTTTTCTTTCAAAATGGCAAAGATTACTAGTTAATACTGAGTGTTGATGTGTTAAGGGAAAACTGATGTTATCATACACTGGTATAAGCATAACTTTTTATAACATACTCTTTAAAAAATTTTGTTTGATGTGCTGAGTCTTAGTTGAGGCATGCAGGATCTTCAGTTGTAGCATGTGAGCTCTTAGTTGCAGCATGTGGGATCTAGTTCCCTGACCAGGGATTGAACCCAGGCATCTTGCATTGGGAGCGTGGAGTCTTAGCCACTGGACCACCAAGGAAGTTCCTGAGTATAATTTGATACAACTTTTTTATAGGGAAGTTTGGCAGTATGTATCAAAACCCTTTATTTTTATTTATTTACTAAAAATTTTTTTATTTACATGGCTGTGCTGGGCCTTAGTTGTGGCATTCAGGATCTTTAGTTACGACATGCGAACTCTGAGCTGCAGCATGTGGAATCTTTAGTTGCAGCATGTGGGATCTAGTTCCCTGACCAGGGATTGAACCCGGGCCCCCTGCACTGGCAGCACGGAGTCTTAGCCACTGGACCACCAGGGAAGTCCCTATCAAAACCCTTTAAATAAACATACACACTGACTTGTTGATTCCACCTCTAGGAAATTAAACTATGAAAGTTAGCAAAAATTGTTACAGGAATGTTCATTTAAGTGTTATTTAAAATGGGAAAAATAGGAAGCATCTAAGATTTAAAAAAATAGGAAATTAGTTAAGTAGAGTTTATCCATATTGTAGAATCATATATTTGGCCAGGAAAAATATTGTAGGAAAATGTTTAAATGACTTAGATAAATGATGATGCAATATTACTAAATAAAATAAGCAATGATTAGATAATATGTATATTATGGTTCCATCTGGACAAAAAACAGAAACATACCAGTGTAAATGAATGAATGGAAATAGACCAAAAAAGTTAACGGTGGTTTTCTCTGACAGGAGGATTTTAAGTGACTTTGATTTTCTTCTAGTGCTTGCTGCTAAGTTGCTTCAGTCGTGTCCAACTCTGTGTGACCCCATAGACGGCAGCCCACCAGGCTCCCCTGTCCCTGGGATTCTCCAGGCAAGAACACTGGAGTGGGTTGCCATTTCCTTCTCCAATGCATGAAAGTGAAAAGTGAAAGTGAAGTCGCTCAGTAGTGTCCGACCCTCAGCGACCCCATGGACTGCAGCCTTCCAGGCTCCACTGTCCATTGGATTTTCCAGGCAAGAGTACTGGAGTGGGTGCCATCGCTTTCTCCGTCTTCTAGTGCTTACATACATGTATTGTCTAAATTTTCCACACAATGAACATGTATTTCCTTTGCAATAAGAAAACATACACTAAAAATTTTAAAGAAAAATTAAAAGGAAATAATGATTTATTTAAAGACTTTTGCTCCTTGGGAAAAAAGCTATGACCAACCTAGACAGCATATTAAAAAGCAGAGACGTTACTTTGCCAACAAAGGTTCGTCTAGTCAAAGCTATGGTTTTTCCAGTAGTCATGTATGGATGTGAGTTGGACTATAAAGAAATCTGAGTGCCAAAGAATTGATGCCTTTGAACTGTGGTATTGGAGAAGACTCTTGAGAGTCCTTTGGACTGCAAGGAGATCCAACCAGTTCATCCTAAAGGAAATCAGTCCTGAATATTCATTGGAAGGACTGATGCTGAAGTTGAAACTCCAATACTTTGGCCACCTGATGCAAAGAACTGACTCACTGGAAAAGACCCTGATGAAAGATTGAAGGCAGGAGGAGAAGGGTTGACAGAGGACAAGATGGTTGGATGGCATCACCGACTCAATGGACATGAGTTTGAGCAAGCTCCAGGAGTTGGAGATGGACAGGGAAGCCTGGCATGCTGCAGTCCATGGGGTTGCAAAGAGTCGGACACGACTGAGTGACCGAACTGAACTGAATGATTTAAGAGTAACCTCAAAGACCAACGGGGCTTTCTTGGTGGCTCAGCGGGTAAAGAATCTACCTGCGATGCAGGAGACCCGGGTTTGATCCCTGGGTTGGGAAGATCCCCTAGGAGAAGGGAATGGCTACCCACTCCAGTATTCTGGCCTGGAGAATTCCGTGGACTGTATAGTCCATGAGGTTGCAAAGAGTCGGGCATGACTGATCAACTTTCACTTTCCAGGACCAACACAGGAACTCACAAATTAACAGTGTTATATGTGGTCTGCCAGGTCCATATAACTTGAACTTGGATTACTTGGCAGTTTGATTATTGTAAAGGAGTAAAATATTTGGCAACTCAGAAACAAGTTAAGTTTTGTAAGTGAAAACTGGAATTGATCCACAAGTATACAGACTTTCACACAGAGGTTTGGAAAAAGTTAGGTCTCCGTCTCAGCTGTTCTGGGCATACTGGGTCCTTTGTGTCTGACCAGTGATCGTTTCCATAGATCTTCACCTGTGATTTGTTTTCTTACCACTTAGATCTGAAAAAACTGCTGCATGACCCTGAGCCATCTCTTCGCATCATCGCCTCCCAGGCTCTATTCCGAATCCAGAAGGCGGGGGCTGAACTACATTCCAGGCAGACACTGTTTGGGCTGAGGAAGCTCATAGGTTGTTTGCCTTTCTAGAAGCCCAAGGCAAGCAACACTAGGTAAAAAAAAAAAAACAAAAAAACGAATCCCTTCAGAAGCCCTAGAAGCACCTGGTGCTCCATTAGCAAGAAACTTCCTCCACCCACTTAATCACCTCACAACATATTTTTTTGCTGTCAAAACCTTTAAGGAATGGCAATATAGAAGACAGAGCAGCTTCTGGTGTACCTTTGCAGAAACAGTGAAAATCTACTGAGATTCTGAGGCATGCCAGAACACCCATAAAGTTCTAGTCTTGATAAACAGGTTGAGGAAAGCTTCGAGAGATTTTCAGTGTTCATATTGCAGTGTTGGTAGTGTTGGCTCTTTTATCAAAGCTCAATCTGCTTGTCAACCATCTTAAAGTAATGACCAGTTCTTATAATTTGATGCTAGTGATGTATTTTTTTATAAAACTCCTTATGGCCTTTCTTCTTCCTCTTTCTCTTAAAAACAAGCAAGAAGCAGTTTCTGAAGTGGTGTAATACTAAAGTATCTGATATATGTAAAGTTTCCACTCCTTACTTTCCCTCTCTTATTTTCCTGATTCCTCTCCTACAATAGCTATCAGATCCTCAAATGGTTCTAGGATGGGAACTGTCATTTGTTGAGGACCACTGTCTGTTTTAACCTTTAACCATAGATGGAGAAAATTTTCTTACAAGTAGACATTTTCTGAGAAAGAGATTTGTTTTTACTGAGTGAATACTTTGATAAGCTGCATGTGGAAGGTTGGGACTAGATTAGAGATGGTCTCTCATGGGCTAATTCCCAGGCTCTTGTTTGAGGAACCTAAGTGGAGAGCAGAGCTCAGTTATTTAAGGCAATGGAGAGGCATCCTGGAGGTGGGATGGAAAAAGAGAAAGGAAATGAGGCAACTGGCATATGAAGAAGAGATACATCCAATGGTGGATTGCATAAAGTTGTATGAATCCCTACTCCATCCCACATTCACCCCATCCCTCTGCCAAGACATCTTTAGGAATACGTTTCTCCATGATTCATTGTAAGTTGGATATATTTTGAGGGATGTGACAGCCAAGGGTGGCTTCAAGAGCAAGATTCCTACTCAAGAGAGGTCTTCATATTTGGGACTAGCAGACAGGAGTTTTGAGCTAAAAGGCAGGCTCCAGCTGCCTATGGACTAACTGTTCACCCTCAAGCAGAGCTAAGAGTACACCTTGAGGGTGGCCATTGGATGCCAGCTTCAATGCATTGAGCACATTGGAGTTACGTGCACCCCTTACTGCTTTTTCTTTGGTCTCACTACGTGCCACCAACTCCACTCCCCTTTCAAACTATCCATTTTGTCAATCACACAATGAAGATAACCTCAGATATGCAGATGACACCACCCTTATGGCAGAAAGTGAAGAACTCAAAAGCCTCTTGATGAAAGTGAAAGTGGAGAGTGAAAAAGTTGGCTTAAAGCTCAACATTCAGAAAACGAAGATCATGGCATCCGGTCCCATCACTTCATGGGAAATAGATGGGGAAACAGTGGAAACAGTGTCAGACTTTATTTTTCTGGGCTCCAAAATCACTACAGATGGTGACTGCAGCCATGAAATTAAAAGATACTTACTCCTTGGAAGGAAAGTTATGACCAACCTAGACAGCATATTCAAAAGCAGAGACATTACTTTGCCAACAAAGGTTCGTCTAGTCAAGGCTATGGTTTTTCCTGTGGTCATGTATGGATGTGAGAGTTGGATTGTGAAGAAGGCTGAGCACTGAAGATTTGATGCTTTTGAACTGTGCTGTTGGAGAAGACTCTTGAGAGTCCCTTGGACTGCAAGGAGATCCAACCAGTCCTTCCTAAAGGAGATCAGCCCTGGGATTTCTTTGGAAGGAATGATGCTAACGCTGAAACTCCAGTACTTTGGCCACCTCATGCGAAGAGTTGACTCATTGCAAAAGACTCTGATGCTGGGAGGGATTGGGGGCAAGAGGAGAAGGGGACGACAGAGGATGAGATGGCTGAATGGCATCATGGACTCGATGGACGTGAGTCTGAGTGAACTCTGGGAGTTGGTGATGGACAGGAAGGCCTGGCGTGCTGCGATTCATGGGGTCGCAAAGAGTCGGGCATGACTGAGCGACTGATCTGATCTGATCTGATCTGAATGCATATTGAGTGCTTACAATAAACCAGAATCTAAGTACATTGTATGGTTAACTCTTTTAATCCTCATTACCACTCCATGTATTATTATCTCCATTTGGCAGATGGGGAAGCTAAGGGACAGAACATGAAGGTGACTTGCCCAAGGTCACACAATTAGTAAATTCACAAACTCAAGTTCTGGCTCGAAAACCCACATCCTTGGCCAGTCTGCTCTGCTCCTCTCCAGTGTGCTGTTTCCCTTCACTGTGAATAAAGATTTCCTCTATAGTTCATCTGTTGTTGAATTCATGCCTGAAATTCATGTAATCAAACAAATGTTGTGAAATGTTATTGAGCCTCAGATTACAAAGTTTGAACACTTCTTACCTAAAAGTTAGTGCATCTTATTTTTGCCCCCCCAATGGGATCGAATGCACATGCTACAGTGTAAGGAGTGGAGTTAGAGCAAAAAGTGGTGATTATTCTTGAATATTTTCTGAGTCCTTGGTTTAATCTCATGAGCTATCTGTGTCTCACTGCAGGGAACAGATCTTTTAGATTTAGGAAGCAGTTTAGACCTCCAGTGACATATAAGAGGTTGAGTGAATCCTTCCTCTACACTCACATTTACCCTAGAGTTGCCCTCCAGGTGGTATTTTATTGCCTGAGTAATGCCACTAACAGGGAGTAGCAAGCCCAACAATGCTTATTCTATTTTATTTATGTTTATTGTGTTAAAATCCACAGAGAGAAGTATCCATTAAGAGAGGACTTCGCTTCACTCAACTACCTCAGTGGTTTGGGAAGGGCTGAAGAAGCACTTAATAGTGATTGTATGAACAAGTCTATTTATTCTAAATATCTCCATTACTTTTACATAAGGCTCTCTTCATAGATAGGTTTATGTTTTTATGGAATTTTAAAAATATACAAAATAAATATTTCTGGACACTTAATTTGTTGTAATATGTTGCATACATATTAAAAAGTTCCATACAATTAAATATCATTTTGACTTTATTTTCATCATATACTTTTCAAATGTACTGTTTGTTATCCATTACTAGCCCAACTGTGTCTTTATTATTTTATATTTTGCCTTTTTTAAAACTTTGAGTATCACTTTTCCTCCTTATACTGAGATATGTATTCTTTCTTCTTCTTATTGAAGTCTTTCAGCCAACTAAACCAAACCTACTAAATGCTGAATTTAAGCTCAGAATATGTATTAGTTGATCTTAGGAAATCACTTTTATGGCAAGAGGGGCACAACACTAAGAAGGAAAAGAATTTCTAGGCAGTTCATGTGTTGTGACCTTAAAACTAAAGAAGTTGGTATTTCCAAGGACGTTTCCACTGCAATAGTCTTGGTGATTTTTTTAATACTTATTTTTGTATATTTATTTTTCTATATTTATGTGGCTACACTGGATCCCACAGTGTTGCAGCATGTGGTTTTTTAGTTGCAGCCTTCAAGATCTAATTTCCTGACGAGGGACTGAAACCGGGCTCGCTGAACTGCCCCTGGACCACCAGGGAAGTGCTGTCTTGGTGATTTCTAAAGAGTTTTTGTATTGTATTACTGTCCAGATTATCATTTTAGGTCAAGACCCCTTAGAATTTATAAGTCTGGCCAACCAATTACATTGCATTTTAGTATTTTAATATGAAAAAATTTTTTTCAAACAGGTTTTAGGCCAAACACATTTCTACAACTTCCTTTGTGGTAACCTATTTTAGAGCTTTAAATAGTCTTGTCATGTTTGGGGTTTTTTTGTGTTTTTTTTTTTTTAAGATTTCTAAGCCAAAATTTCTGGCAGTCATTTCCATCTCCTGCATTATTAATACAAATAATAGAAATTTTTATTAAAATAATTGAAAATCTTTTTAAATTATAAAAGGATTTTCTAACTCAGACCTTCAAAGCTTTTCTTATTTGACAGTTAATGAAACTGCCACAGCATCATGGCTGCTAAAGAACCTGTTAAGATGTTTGAAATATTAGTATCATACCACCACCTAGGTCTTATCACTGCCAAAAGTGAAATAAAAGCATGAAGCAGACATTATTAAAGTAGTCTTGTGTTGAAACAAAATCAGTAAATGATTGAATCTGAAAATAATCTCAAGATATTCATCTCTGCATCTGATTCTTTATATGAAAGCCCCAACCTCAGTGTACTTCTTTAAACTCAGGATATTAAGTCAGTTGGGGTTATTTGAAGTTAAAATACAGTATTTTTCAAAAATTCAGAAAACTGTTTAGTCTTATTACAGATTAAAGTGGTAATGCATGTGTGTTCCTGTATCAGTCATGCTAAATCACTTCAGTCGTGTCCAACTCCTTGTGACCCTTTGGACAGTAGCCTGCCAGGCTCCCCTGTCCATGGGATTTTTCAAGCAAGAATACTGGAGCAGGTTGCCATTTCCTCCTCCAGGGGCTCTTCCTGACCCAGGGATTGAACCTGAGTCTCCTGTGTCTTCTGCATTGCAGATGGATTCTTTAGGCTTGAGAAGGTAATATTTGAGCAAAGACTTGAAGGAAGTGAGGGAGGTGGTTAGGCACATCTAGGGAAAGAACATTCTGGGCAGAGGAAATAGCCATTTCTAAGTCCTAAGGCTCCAGGGTCCCCTAGGCTAGTCAAGGAACCACAAGAAGGCCACTATGACCAGGGTGGGGTAAGAAAGCTGAGAGGAGCAAATGAAGACACAGGGAAGTGAAGTGACAGACCATGACAAAGAGTTGGGCTTCACTCTGAATGACATGGGGAGTCACTGAAGCATTTTCAAACTTGTGGATTTTTGCCAGTTTCAGAGTGTTTTTTTTTAATGGCTTTTCAGTGGCTTAAGTTTACATTTTCTCTTATTAGAAAAGTTGAGCATCTTTTCATGTCTAAATGCCATCTATATTTCCTTTACCTAGACTGTATTCACCCAAGAAGGAAATGGCAACCCACTCTAGTACTCTTGCCTGGAGAATCCCATGGATGGAGGAGCCTGGTGGGCTGCAGTCCTGGGGTTGCTCAGAGTCGGACACGACTGAACTACTTCACTTTCACTTTCATGAACTGGAGAAGGAAATGGCAACCCACTCCAGTGTTCTTGCCTGGAGAATGCCAAGGATGGGGAAGCCTGGTGGGATACTGTCTATGGGGTCACATAGAGTCGGACACGACTGAAGCAACATAGCAGCAGCAGCAGCAGACTGTATTCAAGTCCTTCCCCCATTTTGAGATTTGTCTTTTTCACATTGATTCATATGAGTTTTTTACACTCAAGAAATTAGCCTTTGGTCTGTTACTTTAGTTACAAATTCACTTAACACCTTAAATAGTCTATAGTCACCTGGATTTTGCATTCTTGTGTTGCATTTCAAACTTTAGACCTTGGCAAAGATATTGCAATTTTATATGAAAATTAATTCATGATTCTTCACCCCTGTGTTAAATCATATATACAGAAAAATCATTTCTGAAATAAAATGTTAAGAAGTTCCTAGAAGCAGTTTTTAATTAACTGTTTATCCATAAAAACAAGTAGTAAAAAAAGTATTTTAAGTATCACTGTATACATATGTGATGGTCTATTTATTTTATAGCATACATTTTCTTTATTTAGTTTTGGGCATAAGTTCAAAGTTTAAGATACAAAAAGATAACACACTAAAAGTAACTTTGTTCTCAGCTCACCACTTTCAAATTTCTCTTCCCTTAAGCAACTACTGCTCCCACTTTCTCATGTATCTTTCCAGATATTTTATACAGATGCACAAACTCTGTTTGCTCTAAGTGAACACATTCCCAACCTCAGTTAATCTACATTTAAGAATCAGTAATACTGATCGAGACATGACACGCATGTGGAAAGAAAGTGGATCAGAGTTGATTGTAAAGCATCCACCTGTTTCTGATGCAGTAGAAAAGCAGTCGAGGAAACAGTAGTTATTCTTGTTCTTTGTATAGAACTTTCATGTTATTTTTTTTACCTTGAAGTGATTGTGTAATTTAGATATTATTGTTATCGCCATTTTACAGATGAGGAAACAGACTCAGAGAGGTTAAAGCCAGAGAGCACAAAATCAGTAGGTGATAGTGCTAGGACTTAGACTCAAGACTCTTGATTCCAATTCTCTGAACTTTCTTCAGTAGCTCCATAGGTAATAGCCTTAGCTGTTTTGAAGAAGAAAGAAAAATATCAACTTCCCTAAATCGAATGAGGAAATTGAAACGAGGCAGAAAGCAATAGGGATAGTCTTGCTGAGACTATTTGCTATTGCCATCTCTGGGTGTAACATACATCTCTCTCATATGGCTTAATTTTTCCAACAAGACCTTCTCCTTAAAAGGCTTATACCTGGGGTGGGTTTTCACTAATGTTCAGTTTTCCAACTTTTCTGGGAATGCAATGGAGCAGGAGTTACCAAAGTATGTATAGATTGAGGAAAATAAAGTGATCCTAAGTTTTGGTTCTAGTAGAATGAAGTCAAGAAGGCAATGGCACCCCACTCCAGTACTCTTGCCTGGAAAATCCCATGGAAGGAGGAACCTGGTAGGCTGCAGTCCATGGGGTCGCTGAGAGTCAGACGCGACTGAGGGACTTCACTTTCACTTTTCACTTTCATGCATTGGAGAAGGAAATGGCAACCCACTCCAGTGTTCTTGCCTGGAGAACCCCAGGAGCCTGGTGGGCTGTGGTCTGTGGGGTTGCACAGAGTCGGAAACGACTGAAGCGACTTAGCAGCAGCAACAGAATGAAGTCAATGTCAGGACAGTCTCTTAGAGGAAAACTTAAAAGAAAATGCTGTTCTGAAATTTCTTCTCATGACTGAACTGAGTGCCCAGGACACAGGTTTTGGTGGAGAAACCCTTAGAATGAACATTTTTAAGTTAAATTGGGCTTTTCAGTTTTTAGTTTCCTTATCTAAAGTCTGAAAGAGGTAGATAAAACATAAATTGTCCTTGTGAGCAGGGCAGGCTCTAATTTCTCTCTAAGGATCCAGCTAAAGGACCATCAATTTAGCTTTTTCTTTGAGGAACAACAGTTAAGAATGACAAGGTCAGGCCTTGCCCCTCCCCCACAACTATTAACTGCTTTTTTTTGTCTGTTAAAAGGTTAGGAGGTGAGTAGATTTTCCTAAGAGGGGCATGTGCCAACTAAGTAGTTGCTTAGGGCAGACTATCCCTGTTGCTTAGAGCAAAGCTGGGGGACAAAAAAATTTTGGAGGGGAAAGAATTACAAAATGAAATGGTCATGTTGGGGAAAATAATCAGAACTTTGTTGTACTTTCTTACACTTATTTTGGGGTTTAGAATTGTTTATATTTTGAATTATATTTGGGAGGTTGTAGATCCTAATCTTTTTAGTCTTGGAGCCTCTAAAGGTCTGAATCAGGCTCTTGACACATGCTCCAGGGAACTCTGAAATTTTAAATCCACAACTGGGAGGCTGCTAATCATACAGGTACTATGGGATTAAAATATAAACAACCTTCATGACGTATCTGGATCAGAAATGGAGAGTAAATCTATCTCACCACCCATAATTCATTTTCTAGTCAAAGAAGCTCAATTGAGTGTTAACACAGCAGGCCATTGGATAATAACGAAAAAAAAAGAACCAACATGTACCCTGAGAAAAAAGCAGGGAGAGCATATTGACAAAAGGGAAGAGAGAAAAAAAAAAAAAACATGAAGGTGAGGCTGGATCAATGCTTACCTACCTAAATTTGATTCAACTGGTAATAGTGAAGCCCTGAAGAGTCTTGAGAAAGAGACATGATACAAATGCTGCTTGAGAAAGACTGGACTAGTAAGTAAACATAAGATGGATTGGAAGAGAAAATATAACATGTTGAAAGACAACTAGAAATCTGGTGGAGGAGGAATCCACAAGATTTTGTGATTAGGTGTAGGGGATGAAGGAGCAGGAGAGTCAGTGATAACAAAAAGGACAGCATGGGCTGGGTTTTTTTTTTGGTGAGTTTGGCAGTCCTGTTTATTGAAAACCAATGACACAGGTAACAGTCCAAAAGAGGGGAGTAGGGGGAGAGTACAGTTTAAATCTGCTTTATTTCATAAGGGAAAGAAGGGAACTCAAGAGTATTTTCCTTTTCCTTTTATCTTGACCTCATTTCCAAAGCTTGTACTTCCTAATAGTTCATTTCAGGATAGTCTGAGAATTACCACATGGCAAAAGGAAACGTCATAGACGTGAGCGGTTAATTGAATGTAAAGAGTTACAGATCAAATGAATCAAAAGACAGGAGAGGAAAATGGGAGGTTCACATAGACAGGATAACAACGTATTGAAAATCCAAAGTTAGAGCACAGACTCACTCCGGAGGAGGAAAAAAACCCAGCATGCAGTGTTTCTCATTTTTTGTTTGGTGGATGACCTTTGAGAGAGGTGTGTCTTTTGTTTCTGGGTCATTTTCAAGCCAGCAGTGCCCCTCAGTTCAAACCTGGATGATCTGAAAGTCACAGCAAGAGAAGAATCAGTATCTTGCACATAGTAGGCATTCAGTAAACATATTTGGAATGAAGAAACGAAGGGTTTTCAGGACTTAGTGTGTGTGCATGAAGCAGAAAAACAAATCAGAATCATTCAGCTGCAAAGAAGAAATGGCCTTATAGTACATACACCGCAACTCACTGGAAACCCCACTACTGACTAAAAAGATGAAAAATGCAGCAATGACTCTCTGGTTTTCTTTGGCTTATAATTCCTGAGAGCTGTTTCCTTTTATCTTGGTTTCTTTTCAAGACCAGAATGACCCTCTGAAATTCAGATCTGGATAAAAATGGTTTCTTTTCAAGACCAGAATGACCCTCTGAAATTCAGATCTGGATAAAAAAGAGATTAATGAGTTATGGCAAAGGCAAAAAACTTGAGGTCTCTCAGCTCTTATGATCTTGTCCATGACCAGCTATGAAAGCCAAGACCCCATGGGGTAGTCTTATTTTTATTCCACTTTTCTTCAAAAAATTCCAATCATGATGTCTGTGTTTAACAGAGCCAGGGATACTTCTCAACAAAGAAATATCCAAACCTTTACCACTGTCATCTCCCAATTGCATGTTGCTATTTTCTACTCACCAGAGTGCCTCTCAGGTCTGTTTAATCTAGATGTGCAGTGATAACCTTCCAGAAAAGAGCTGTGAAAAGGAAGACCAGCCTCTAGATCCCCGTCTTGGGCACCTTCTCCAGGGCCTGGCTACATCGCTGGTCTCTTTATCTTCAGTCTCTGCCTGTCCCTGATTATTCACATGCTTGTGTTTCCCAATCCTAGAAAATACCCTTCCATTTGGCTCTCCTCCACCAGACTATGTAAAGACAAGTTTTTACTTTGTATTCCAGCTTTTTGACCTTCCTTCCAGCAGCCTCTCAACCACAGTAATCTGGCTTCCACTCCCACTGTGCTAAAGACAGCTGCTTCTGGAAAAGGTTACTGAAATCATATGAAAGATAATATAGGAGGTCTTCGTTGAATTCCTCATCCTATCTGAATTCTCTGTAGTGTTGGACTCTATAGAGTACTTCTTTCCCGGCCTCTGAAATACTGCTCCTCCTCCTTATACCTTCCTGAACAGTTTTTTTTTTCCTCTTTTCATTCACTCCTAAAATTTTGCCTATTGCTGAAATGTTGGTACTCCTAGAGGGTCTACCCTTGAGTCTCTTCTCGTGCCAACACACTCCCTGAGTGATATAAAACTGATCCCTTAACTTCAGGTACTGCCTGAAAATTCCCAAATCTTCATGTCCAGGCTGCCTCCACTCCTGGAGCTCTTAAAAACAGATGCACAGCAGCTTAATTAGAAAACAAATGATCTAGGGACTTACCTGGCAGTCCAGTGGTTTGATCCCTGGTCGGGGAACTAAGACCCTGAATGCCAAGTGCTGCGGCAAAAAAAAAAAAAAAAATCCAGTACAGGAAAATCTTTATCCATTTCATCTCCACTAATCCTGACATTTCTTTGCTGAAAAATCTAATAGGAGGTGAGTCTCCATGCAGACACTACATGCCAATACCCCTTTCAGAAGATAATAAGATGGTCCTGAAGTCAGCTAGAAGAAAGCAGAGCTAGAAGTACCACATTTGAGTTTGGGGGAGGGAGTTTGAGTTTTTACTCATTTGATACCCAGACTGCAGCTGGTCCCCAAGTCCCAGCCCTCCCTATGTATGGGGAATGTAGAAGACTGGGAAAATGCTCAGGGGAGAGGGGCGACCTTCTAGGATCCCACACACAACAGTTCCAGAACTGATCTTATCCGTCTGGTTATACTCCGTTCTAGTTGAGAGTATCACCTTTCGTAGCCCAAAGGGAAACCTATGTTATTGGAGACTCCTCCTCTTCAGCAGGGCCCCTTTCAGCTCTAGGACAGAGCTGTCTCTGCAGAAGGGCTCCTATCTATGCTGGACTCATCTCCCACCATCTCCATACCTCTGCTCTCTACCCCCAACTAACCCATATGTGACACCCAGAGGAACCTGGTTGCACAGACTTCACCTCCTTTTATTAAAATCTCCATGCTTTTTTACCCTTCTGAGATCCTTTGCAACCTAACTGGACCTGCTTCGTTTTCATCTCTGGTGACTCCTTCCCTCATCCAAGCAACAATGGGCTCTTTGTCATTTTTAAACATACCATACTAAGTACTGAGTGCCAAATATGCCAGTCACTAATCCATAAACTCTGGAATACACTGAACATAAAAAGAAGGTTCCTGCTGTCACGCGACTCACGTTTTAATAGGAAGAGCCAGCAAATAAACAAGATAATTTCAGATAGTAATAAGGTGCTATGAAGACAATGATACAGGTGTGTGTGTGTGTGCGCGCGCGTGCGTGTGTGTGTGCGCGTGCGTGCGTGCGTGTGTGTCAGGGGGAGAGATGCGGTTAGCTATTTTAAATACAGTGCTCAGGGATAAGCTTGACAAGGTGACTTTTTGTTGGATGATGAGAAGGAGCCAGACAAGCAAAGATCCCATGTAGAGTATTTGGGGTTGTTTGACCAGCATGTGAGAAACGCTTTGAGGTAATAATTAGTTTGGCAGTTTGGCATGTCCAAGGTTCCAAAACAAAGCAGGTTGGAACTTATTACATACCTAAGAAAGGGGACAATGCCCTAGATGAGGTGGGACCAGATCACATGGGGCCTTATAGGCCATGGAAAGAAGTTTGTAAATTATTTTAAGAGCAACAGGAATCTATTGAAGGATCTTGAGTGAAGGACTGAGGAGCTCTGATTTACCTTTTTAAAAGATTCTGGCTCTTCCTGGAGAAGGGGTTTTTGATGGAGCAGAAGTGTAAGCCTTCAGACCAGTTCCATGCCTTCAGGCTTATGCTCAGGCCATTCCTAAATCTGGAATGACAAGTTTTTACTGGGTTCCAGGGTCCCAGTTCCTAGGGCCCAGGGAGCTGAGGAAGTGCCCCTTACTCTCAGCTCTTTCAGCCCAGGTCAAGCCTCGTTTAGCCATCAAAAAGAGATGGACAGGTGTCTGCTAATATCTTTACCTCATCAACTCCTCAGTGATTCTAAAAGACCGCTCTATAGGCGCTGGAGACTCTGAGGAGTATCCGACGAGGCCCTCCCCTGCCCTTGATGCTGTGGGATCACTTTTTTCAGTTCCCTCCTCCGTTTCCTAACTCAGAGAGCAAGTCTCGATCAAACTGTGATTGGAGTCCTGGGGCAGGGAGGCCCATGGGTTGGCGGGGCAGAAGACGTTTCTTCCTAAGATGAACGGGGCCACCTCGCAATTGGTAGCCCTGCCTGAACCAGAGCCACCAAGAAAGGGATGCGCCGCTGGCGCCAAAGCTGGATACAGACTACAACTCCCGGCAGACCCTGCGCGCGAACTGCCGATCCCTCCGCTACCAATTTGCCCCGCCGGCTGTGTCCACCGCTGCCCCCCAAGGGCCAAGTTCAGGTGTTTTAGGCCCCGAAGTCGGTCTTCTTATGACATATCCGGAGAGGGCCGGCTGGGAGCCCTGGAGGAGAAACGGACTTTTTAGAGGAGAAACGCGGATGCAGACCATAGAAGAGACGTCGTCCTGCAGCTCCCGATTTTCGCGCGCTTTTCGCGCGGGTGGTTGTGGGTAGCGCGCCCAGGAGGGAGAAAGGAGCCGGGGGGCTGTGACCGCGCCGCCCGCCGGGCCTGAGGGGATGGACGAGGACGATCCCCACGCCGAGGGGGCGGCAGTGGTCGCCGCGGCCGGGGAAGCGCTGCAGGCCCTGTGCCAGGAGCTGAACCTGGACGAGGGGAGCGCGGCCGAAGCCCTGGACGACTTCACTGCCATCCGGGGCAACTACAGCCTAGAGGTGAGCGGCGGCAGGTGGGGCGGCGGGACCGAGCTCGCCAGACCCCACCCCCGCCCCGCCCCTACCCCACCCTGTGGGGCGGTGGGAGTTTCCCCACCGGGAAGGGTCTCTGCCCAGGCGGGCGCCGAGGAGTGCGAAGCTGGAAGGGAGGGTATAGATCCCATTTCTCCATTTATTTTGAGGCGGGAAACAAGTCCGGAAAAGGAGTGGCTTTTCCAAGGTCACACTCCACTCAGAGGTCGTCCCCTGGTCTTCAGACCAGCGCCACAGACGTCTTGAGACTGCCCTTAAGTCCATTTGAGAAGCAAATACCATAACGATAAAAGCCGGAATGACTTGTGTGCCAAGACACCGCTGCCCAGCGCTTTAGATGTGTCGTCTTACTTGGTTCTCTCCACAACCCTTTGACTATGTTCTGTGATCCCCATTACACAGATGAGGAAGCTGAATCCCAGAGAGGTTAAGCCCAAGGTCGCCCGGTTAATGGTGGAGCCAGACTCAGTCTAAGCCATAATCTCTCTACCCTGCCGGCCCGAAATGTGGGTTACTTTTTTGCCGTATTGCCGCGACACAGCTATTTCATCAGAGCCAATTGTGCACACAAGGCTTATCTCTGGGCCCCAGATTCCTCCTCTCTCAGACGGGGATAATTAGATGGTCTTGACGCTAAACACAGTGTCTGTCTCTGAACAGAATAAAATGTAAGCTATCATTAGATTTTCCCCACCATTCTTGCGTTAACTTCTCACAACAGCTCTGTGACACGACAGGGCAGGGAGTATTAATCCTGCTGTCCAGGTATCAAGACCAGGAGGGTTGTGTTGCCCAGGTTCGTTCTGCTAATCATCGCAGAAACCCAAACAAGCATAAGCCCAATATAGAGGTAGAATTATGATGGAATATATTTGCAGTGGCCTCATGATCAAAAGTTTTTGTGATCTAAGAGGAGTGTTCTTCTGACTCATCACCCAGTAGAATAGTTAATCGCTGAGTTCAGAGGCATGGAGTTGGAAATTTGGAGTTGACTGTGTATGTGTGTGTCAGTATATGAGGGAGAAGAAGAGAGACTCTTGTTTGTCTCCAGGGTAGGACTGGATAGACTGGATTAAGGACAGTCATCTGCATCTCGGGTGACACGACTGGAAAGCTGAGGAAAGGAGGAGAAAGTAAGGGAGATTATAACTTACAGCCTCTCGATTGAAAACACACTTTTTAGAAGCCAGAGAAAGCGTTTCTGACATCCCAAGTCTTCATTTAGTCTCTCATTGAATGCGCATTGCTGAGTGTAGACTGTATTGAAGGCATTAAACTAGGCGCCTCTTTCAGATTCTTGAATATGCCTAGCTTGCTCCTAACTTTCTCCATGCCAGTCCCTCTGCCTGGAAACTTCACTCCCCACTCCAGGGAACGTTTAAGAGCCGAATCTCCAGTTAGGCAGAGTTGATCAGGATATCTTAATGTTTGACTTAATTCACAATTGTGTTGAATTAAGATTTTGTGTTTATTCTATCTAAAGTGTTTTATTTTCCTCTTCTTTGTTGCTTTGTTTTTGGTGAAAGGCATTTTCATGTATCTACTGCTTCCTAAGAACCCCTCTGCCCAATCCCTATCCCCTCTAGTCTACCTGACAAGCTCCTGATTACCCACCCCACTTCACCCGTACATTTTGGTGATTTATCACCACTTACTACTTTTGTCTCCCTCTGTGAACCCTTCTGTGACCCCCCAGTCAAAATCAGTTGCTCACTACACTATATTCTCCCATAACACTTTATTTTCAATTCTTAAAACGTGTATCTCACCAGTTATAGGTAACAGTATCTGTTTCTCTTAGTTCTACACTTGGAGTTTTATAAGGTCAGAGTGTTTTTGTATTTTGAAGGCCTAGTATCAAGAAACTAATTTAAATACTATAGGTGCTTTTTATTTTTAGAAAAAAAGTCAAAGTAGTAATTTTGGTTCTTAAAGTTTCTCTATATTAATCGTGTTTTCGTCTAGTAGCCTGTATCCAAAAGCTCTATAATACTTGGGTGTTATACCCACACAATTCGTTAATCAAGGCTTCTAAAAGTATTCAACCTTAAGCTTACCTGCCTCAAGCAATTAAGACTTTTCACTACTTTAGGGCAGGAACACTGGGTCTTAGATTTATTAGTAGCTACCAATTTCTGCTCACTCCTTTTGGATTATTGCAGGAAATCTTTATTAGTCATTTTTATTCTGCTAGAGTCTGGTCTTAAAGAGGATCTGCACTACAGTATTGTGTTATGGTATGAGATTTGTGGCTAGTTCTTAATTTCATGTAAAGCTCAGCAATGAAGTCATAAAGTGAATCTAGCTTCAATAGCTCAAGTCTAGTGTTGAATTCTCAAATGTCACCTTTTTTGTAGCATTGCAAATTGAAATATCTGCTAAGATAGAGAGCCATACTTAGACTGTTTTAAAGATTAGGGTAAATAATTCCCCCAATTTCTACCTCACAAAACTGACAATCTCCTTTATGTTGAACACGATAGGTATTAGTTTTTATATGTGTGATTCTTTTGCCATGATTCTACTCTGTTCTTTCCTTTTCTCTGCCTAAGTGATTAAAAAAGAAACAAAATGATAGAAAGGAACTTCCACATCATCAAAGCCATGACTGGTGTTATAATACTGAAAAAGCTAATGCTGAGAAATTGAGAACTTTTTCAGTAATATTAGATTTGGGGTATAGATGAGAGATCTATATTTAGATTAATATCAATTTACCATGTTACACAGGACTGAGAGTAAGGAATTTTATACCCATTTTTGCTACCAACTAAGCTTTCTGACCTTGGGCAAATAGCCTCACTTCTCTCGCCTGTTAATACAGTATGAAAATTAGACCAGATAATCCTAAGATCTCTTTTGAGTCTAGAATTCAAGTGTTCTAACGAAATATATCCATTTTGCTGTTTTATCTTTTGCCTGCCAGGGAGAGGTTATACACTGGTTGGCGTGTTCGTTGTATGTTGCTTGCCGCAAAAGCATCATTCCCACAGTTGGGAAGGGTATCATGGAAGGAAATTGCGTTTCACTTACCAGAATACTACGTTCAGCTAAATTAAGGTAAAGCACTTTGATTTTTCAAACATTACTTTATAAGTCCTGAATTTAACTTTAGAATTTAATTTCTCTTCATTTTAAATCATTTAGTTTCATCCCATTCTAAGGTTTTTTTTTTTTACAGTTCTCACATTTTTTTCCTAGTTCTCACATTCTTTCTCTGACTTTCTTCCTCAAATTCTAACTTCAACCAAAGGCCCTGTTCTAAATCTTTTTTTTTAATTGAGTTACAATTTATAAGTCATATAATTTACTTACTTGTACAATTCAGTGATTTGGGGTATTTTTTACAGAGTTGTGTAACTATCACCACAGGCATTACAGGCATAGAGGTTTTGTTTTTGGGTGTTTTTTTTATTTTGGCTGCACCATGCAGCAGGTGGGAACCTGTGCCCCCTGCATTGGAAGCATAAAGTCTTAACTTCTGTACTGCCAGGAATATTACTAAGTCTTTTTATCTATGATTTTTTCCATTAATATTTTAAGTTTGAGAATAATTTGAAGCTTTCAGAAAAGTTGCAAAAATAAGAAAATTACAAAGACCATCCATACACCCTTGACCTAGACTCACCTTTTAGTGACATTTTACTCCATTTGCTTTATCATTTAATCTTTTTCCCTTAAATAATATATTTTCCTCAACTACTTCAATTTAAGTAGCATCCATTATAGCCCTATACCCCTAAATATTTCAGTATGTATTTCCTTAAATATCTATAGTACAGTTATCCACGTCAACAAAATTAATCCTGATACAATAATTTTCTATAATCTAACATCTCTATTCTAGTTTTATTACTTGACGCAGTAACGTTTTTTCTCTTTTTCGGCTATTCTGGGTCCTTGTTGCCGCTCGTCGGCTTCTGTAGTTGCAGCACAAGGACTCCTCACTGGGACCACAGGTGCCAGTGCCTGTGGCCTCAGTAGCTGCAGTGTGCGGGCTTGGCGGCTTTATGGCACGTGGGATCTCAGCTCCCCAACCAGGGGTCAGACCCATCCCCTACGTTTGGAAGGTGGATTCTTCACCACTGGACCACCAGGGAAGTCACTAATTTTAAGTGACTATGTAGATCTTTATAGCCTTGGGAAAATATGCATCAAATATTGCTAAATCATACTGCAAAATACTGTAGAAGTATAGATTCATACATATACCTGTAAAACTAGAAGATTTTTATTGATTTACCTGTGTGCCAGATATTATGTGCTAATAGTTTACATATCTTTATTCATTTAATCCTCACAGTAATCCTATCAAATAAATCTCATTTTAAAAATGAGGAAGCCAAGTCACCAAGAGGTTAAATTATATCCAGTGGTTATATACCTAAGTGGCAGAGCCTCTGAAGTCCATGCTGTATTACTTATGTATCAGTAAACAAATATACATTAGTGTGTCTTCTCTTAAATTGTATCTTTAATTCAACTTCAGTTTACAAAAAAAAATTAGCCTAAGCAATTTCCAACTTAAAAAGAAAGTTTCATGTGGGAATTCCCTGTCTGTCCAGTGGTTAGGACTATGCACTCTCACTACAAAAGGCCTGGGTTTAATCCCTGGTCAGGGAACTAAGATCCTGTAAGACATGAGGTGCTGCCCCCCCCAAAAAAAAGTTTTATGTAAAAATTTGTTCTGCTATTAATAGTGTTAAATATTAGTATCTGTTTTATAATTTGAATTTTAAATTCTTAATAAAGCAGCTGTCTGAGCCTCATTAAGTAGTGAGAAGTAATTTTTCCTTATTTTTTACAAGTTTTTTAGTAACTTGTGATTTAAATCAAGATTATTTTCATTCACTCATAATTTTCATATTTATTAGAACCTGAATGAAAAATTACTTTTCGTAATTTTAATTGAAACATTGATATTAATTTTTTACAAAGTAATTTTCTTTTTTGCCTTTTGAGTACCCTTAAAAATAGATGGTGTGCCACTATTGGGACATATGTTCCATATTACCATCTTTTCTCTGTACTTGGTTTTTGCTGGCAGGGTGAGTCATAGCTCCCAGTAAGCCATGCAATCAGCAGGGTAAGCAACCAGTACATTTACAACCATTCTGTCTCACAGCCATTCTGTTTTTCACTTTCAGTAGAGTATTTGTTAAATTATGTGAGATAGCCAACACTTTTTTTTTTTTTAATAAAATAGGCTTTTTGTTAGATGATTTTACCCAACTGTAGGCTAATGTAAGCATCTGAGCATGTTTGAGGTAGGCTAGGCCAAGTTGTGATGTTCAGTAGGTTTAGGTATATTAAATGCATTTTCAACTTATATTTTCAACTTACAGTAGGGTTACAGGTTATATCCTGTAACCCCATTTGTAAATCGAGGAAGATCTGTATACACATAAATAACATAAAGAGAGATGGATGACAAGCAAATATGCAAAATGCAAAATTGGTGAATACTGTTGAATAAAGAAGTTCTTGTATACAATTCTTGCAACTTTTCTGTAAGTTTGATGCTATTTCAAAATAAAAAAGTTTAAAAGAGAAAAGGGAATGCTTAGATACATTTATGGCACATCCATATAGTGGAATAAAATCCAGCTCTTAACATTATGGAAGGACGTTCATGTGAACTGAGAGGAAATGATCTCCAAAATTATAGGAAAAAAGAGAAGTATAGAATATCTATTGTAGGTAGTATTGTTTCATTTGAGTGGGGAAAAAGTATTTAATTAGGTGTGTATTCATAAATACCCTAAAAAGTTCTGCAAGGATAAATAAGAAACTAGTAACAATATAATTGTGATTTTCTCTGGCTCAGTAGTAAAGAATCTGCTTGCAGTGTAGGAGAGCCAGGTTCAGTCCCTGGATGGGGAAGATATAATTAGTCACTAAGGCAAAGTTGGTTGCTTTAGTGGAAAAAAACTGGGAGGGAGGTGATGGACAAGGAGAGATACTTTCCATCATGTATCCTTCAGTACCTTTGAAATTTTGTAATTATGTACATTACTTATTAAAAAAAGAAAAAAAACTGTCATAGGATAGTATGATATCCATCTTTGTATAAATATTTTTGCCTATATCTTTGACTCTCTCAGATTCTCATAAAAAGCAATTTTTGGATGAAAGAATTGAGTGTTTTTAAGACTTTATATTCATGTTGCCAAGTTGCCTTTTGGAAGGTAATTACTAATACTTCTAGCATATTTCACTGTATCCTTTTTGGAGTAGCATTTTTTTTTAACAGTCCTGTTGAGATATAATCCACATATCCATTTAAAATATATAGCTCAACAGTTTTTAATATATTCACATACTGACTACAATTTTAGAACATTTTCATCACCCCAAAAAAGATACCCTCATACTCATTAGCATTCACGTGTTATACCCCCACTAAATCCCCTTCCTCTGGCAACCACTAATCCACTTTCTGTCTTTTTGCCTATCTTGGACATTTCCTATAAATAGAATCATACAGTATATGATATTTCTTTGTGATTGGCTTCTTTAACTTAGCATAATGTTTTTAAGGTTCATCCATGTTGTAGCAGTATCAGCATTTTATTCCTTTCTATGACTGAATAATTTTCCATTGCGTGGATATAAACATTTTATTAATTTTTTGGTTGATGGACATTTGAGTTGTTTCCACTTTGGACTCTTATGAATAATGTTGCTATGAATGTGTACAGCTTTTTATGTAGACGTATTT
This sequence comes from Bos taurus, assembly GCF_002263795.3. Taxonomy (NCBI): domain Eukaryota; kingdom Metazoa; phylum Chordata; class Mammalia; order Artiodactyla; family Bovidae; genus Bos; species Bos taurus. The sequence continues at coordinate 66,067,625 of NC_037340.1, read as the reverse complement.
CTCATTTCTCTTAGATGTATGTATAAGGATTGCTGTGTCCTGTGGTAACTCTGGTTAACCTTTTGAGGAGCTATCAAGCTGTTTTTCAAAGTGACTGTACACTAGTCATTCTATGAAGATTCCAATTTATCCACATCTTGTCAACACTTATTATCCACCTTTTTTTTTTTAAGATTTACTTATCTGTTTATTTATTTATGGTTCTGCTGGGTCTTCGTTGCTGCACAAGCTTTCTCTAGTTGAGGTGAGCAGGGGCTACTCTCGAACTGTGGTATGCGGGCTTCTCATTGCAGTGGCTTTTGTTGGGGAGCACGGGCTCATTAGTTGTGGCTCCCATGCTGTAGACCATAGGCTCAGTAATTGTGGTGCATGGGCTTAGTTGCCCTGCAGTATGTGGTATATTTCCAGATTAGGGATCAAACCTGTGTCCCCTGCATTGGCAGCAGATTCTTAACCACTGGACTACCAAGGAAATTCTTATCGGTTTTTTTTTTTTAATAGTCAAGTGCCCATGAAGTGCTGTCTCATCATGGTTTTGATTTGTATTTCCCTAATGTCTAATGATGTTGAGCATCTTTCATATGCTTTTTTGGAGTACTGTATTCTTTGTAATAGATTTTCAATGAAACAAAAACTTTTGAAAGCTGTGAAGTTTACTTTGTATTTTAATTTAGTTTAAAAAAATCACATTCATAGTTTAAGTGATATCAGTCCTGGCAATGGCAACCCACTCTAGTACTCTTGCCTGGCAAATCCCATGGACGGAAGAGCCTGGCTGCAGTCCATGGGGTTGCTAGGAGTCGGACACGACTGAGCGATTTCACTTTCACTTTTCACTTTCATGCGTTGGAGAAGGAAATGGCAACCCACTCCAGTGTTCTTGTCTGGAGAATCCCAGGGACGGGGGAGCCTGGTGGGCTGCTGTCTATGGGGTCTCACAGAGTCTGACATGACTGAAGTGACTTAGCAGTAGCAGTAGCATTAAGGCTCTTTTGTTTGTTTTCAAACACTCTGATAAACTTTGTTCCAGGTTCAGTTTAGTTCGTTTCAGTCACTCAGTTGTGTCCGACTCTGTGACCCCATGAATTGCAGCACGCCAGCCCTCCCTGTCCATCACCAACTCCTGGAGTCCACCCAAACTCATGTCAGTCGAATCAGTGATGCCATCCAACCATCTCATCCTCTGTCATCCCCTACTCCTCCTGCTCCTAATCCCTCCCAGCATCAGAGTCTTTTCCAATGAGTCAACGCTTCTCATGAGGTGGCCAGAGTATTGGAGTTTCAGCTTTAGCATCAGTCCTTCCAAAGAACACCCAGGATTGATCTCCTTTAGAATGGACTGGTTGGATCTCCTTGCAGTCCAAGGGACTCTCAAGAATCTTCTCCAACACCACAGTTCAAAAGCATCAATTCTTCAGCACTCAGCTTTCTTCACAGTCCAACTTTCACATCCATACATGACCACTGGAAAAACCATAGCCTTGACTAGACGGACCTTTGTTGGCAAAGTAATGTCTCTGCTTTTCAATATGCTATCTAGGTTGGTCATAACTTTTCTTCCAAGAAGTAAGCGTCTTTTAATTTCATGGCTGGAGTCACCATCTGCAGTAATTTTGGAGCCCAAAAAAATAAAGTCTGACACTGTTTCCCCATCTGTTTCCCATGAAGTGATGGGACCAGATGCCATGATCTTCGTTTTCTGAATGTTGAGCTTTAAGCCAACTTTTTCACTCTCCTCTTTCACTTTCATCAAGAGGCTTTTTAGTTCCTCTTCACTTTCTGCCATAAGGGTGGTATCATCTGCATATATGAGGTTATTGATATTTCTCCTGGCAATCTTGATTCCAGCTTGTGCTTCCGCCAGCCCAGCGTTTCTCTGGGCTCTGCATATAAGTTAAATAAGCAGGGTGACAATATACAGCCTTGATGTACTCCTTTTCCTATTTGGAATCAGTCTGTTCCATGTCCAGTTCTGTTGCTTCCTGACCTGCATATAGGTTTCTCAAGAGGCAGGTCAGGTGGTCTGGTATTCCCATCTCTTTCAGAATTTTCCACAGTTTATTGTGATCCACACAGTCCAAGGCTTTGGCATAGTCAATAAAGCAGAAATAGATGTTTGGGATAGCAATATGTACATTGGATTTATATGAGAACATATTAGTTACGGCTCTTATTTATTAAAAAGAAAAAAAAAAAAAAAAAACAGATACCAGCTACCAACTTTGGCTCTCTTAAGGAGAAAAAAAATGTATTGAAAGAATATTGGATAGCTGACAAAGTCTTTAGGATAACTTAAGAAATTAGGCTTAGAAAATGACCAGGAGAAAGAGAGGCTGGCTACACAACCAAAAAGCGTATCACAGAACCCATCTAATAGGTACACAGCTTGCATGGCCAGCAGTGCTGTCCCTGGATTTTGGCAATGTTTTTGTCCCTAGGAGCTGCTATTGAGCTCCATAAGAATTTACCACTTCCTCATTTCTGTGCTGTCACCTCCAGATTCAAAAACCAAACAGATATATATGATTAAGGACCTCAGGTTTTATGCCTTCACCCTAAGTTCCAATGCAGCTTACCGTTCTAGTAGAAAATCCTCAGACAAAGGAAAGAATAGAATTTCACATGCTGAGCATCCCTGTCTCCAACAAAGTCCTCTATAAGAGACTATAATTTTGTCAGCCAAAAAAATTTTAGTAATCTAGCTTTTTTTCTTTTTTTGCTGCTCTTGATAAGAATCTTTTAAAAAGACTCAAATTCTTAGATTTCAGTCAGCATGTCTGGAGTTTGAACTTCTACAGACAACTAACTGATGATTTCTTCCACCACCTTTAAAAAAAAATTACATTCATTATTCTGTAATATCACTAGACACTTAAATGAACTTTAACACTACAAAATTTCAGTCCAAGACCATACTAACATGGGAACATAAAAAAATGCACTTATAATTGTATAAACCAGAAATGTAGAGCCATAGTCCATTAGGTGATTTTTCTGGGTATGTTCTACCTTCTTAGGTATATATTGATGTTTGATAGTAGAACCACGTGTTGTAACACAAACACTTGCATTTTATTCCTGCCCTGTAACAGTCTGGTGCTTTGTGATCAACTTCCAGAATCTAATATTGAGACAGGCTGTCTTTCCTCAGACTAGTTTTTAGTTTTGTGAACTCATCAGTCTGTTGACTAACATTTACTTTGTAATTTATATGCAGAGTATTGTCTAGGTACTACAGGGACTAAAAGAAGTAGATAGATACTGGAGAGGGCAATGGCACCCCACTCCAGTACTCTTACCTGGAAAATCCCAAGGACTGAGGAGTCTGGTAGGCTGCAGTCCATGGGGTCGCTAGAGTCAGACATGACTGAGCAACTTCACTTTCACTTTTCACTTTCATGCATTGGAGAAGGAACTGGCAACCCACTCCAGTGTTCTTGCCTGGAGAATCCCAGGGACGGGGGAGCCTGGTGGGGTGCCGTCTATGGGTCGCACAGAGTCGGACACGACTGAAGTGACTTAGCAGCAGCAGCAGATGGTAATACCTGCATAGTCAAAGATATTTTATGTATTGACTGTTAAGTTCTCACAGTGATTCTGGGAACCAAAGTAATTTCATAGCACTTGAAATGGGGTTTTTTTGTCTCTCTTTTTTAAAAAATAAATTCAGGGATTTTAATGTAGATTCTTAGGTATAAGTAGAGTGTCTCCTTTTCTTACCATTATGTGGATTCATTTTAAATTTGCTTTTTTCTGTTTGTTTAGTTTAATACAGTTTTTTAGTAAAATGAAGAAATGGATGGACATGTCAAACCTGCCACAAGAATTTCGTGAACGTATAGAAAGGCTAGAAAGAAATTTTGAGGTGTCTACTGTAATTTTCAAAAAATTTGAGCCAATTTTTTTAGATATATTTCAAAATCCATATGAAGAGCCACCAAAGTTACCACGAAGCAGGAAGCAGAGGTGAGACACTTTATCCTCATATAATTGACATAGAAATTATGATACAAACTTATTAAGGGCATTTGCATTTTAAAAGTCAACTTTTTAACCCCATTTAATAAACCATGGTTGTCTGTCCTTTGTGAATGGGATTTTATATGTAATTTGACTGCTACTTGGTGTATTTGCTGTTTCAATTTTTAAGTGACAAACGTAAAATGATATTTAGTAAGTTAGATAAAAAGTACGTTCCCCCCGCCCCTTTTTTAGGAGGATTCCTTGCAGTGTTAAAGAGCTCTTTAATTTCTGCTGGACACTGTTTGTTTATACTAAGGGTAAGGTGACACTTTCACTTGCTTTGTATTTCTGTTGTGGGAACTCGGTGCTATTTGACATGGAAGGTTCCTGGGTTTTATGTCTCTTTTTTCTTGTAAAGGTAATTTTCGTATGATTGGAGATGATTTAGTAAACTCTTATCATTTACTTCTGTGCTGCTTGGATCTGATTTTTGCCAATGCCATTATGTGCCCAAATAGACAAGAGTTGCTAAATCCATCATTTAAAGGTGAGACCTTATTTATTTTTGAAAACTGATAATCAGTTTTTAGAAAAAGAGTATTAAAAGTTGATCATATTCTTTTTTCCATCCATTGGTTCTTACACCCTGTCAAACTAGGTTTACCATCTAATTTCCAAACTGCTGACTTTCGGGCTTCTGAAGAACCTCCCTGCATCATTCCTGTACTGTGTGAACTGCATGACGGACTTCTGGTAGAAGCCAAAGGAATAAAGGAGCATTACTTTAAGCCATATATTTCAAAACTCTTTGATAGGAAGGTACTGTACTTACATTTAAATGATTCAGCTCCTGTGGGTCAGCAGTAGCAGCCTCCAGGAGAAAACCAGTATTTTAAGCAAGTTCTTAACATTATAGTACTCGGGCTCAAGTTCCCAGGTTTCAGCCTCTGCTGTGATGCAGTCCTGGCCAGTGATTTTCTGTGATGTGCAGAACTGAGCTGTGGAAGAATGTGACCAGCCGTATGTCCTGTTAACTAAATGCACAGCCAGAGGCATCTGTAGGAGGTTCTGATAGAGAATTAATGAAGGACAGACATCAGAGTAAGCCTAAGGAAAAGCAGGAGGTCAGAGTAAGCTGGTTTATTGCCACAATTTGAATACTGTTTACACAATTTGTTATTTACTAAAAGTAGGATGATATTTAACAGCTGTAGCTTTAATTCCATACAAGTAGAGCAAGAGTCCCTGAAAGGATTAGGTCATCACTAACTGGGTTCTTCTCTTACGTATACTTTTGTATCTAGTCTTATCTTTCAATAAACAAATATTTATGTGCATATACACAATTTTTATATTTCTGTGTGTGTGTATATACTCAAAATATCTCTTTCTAAAACTTTAATCTCCAGCAAAGTAAACTTTAAAGGAACTGAAGGATTTTGTCTGTTGTGCTCTGTAGAAACGGTGCACTCCTGGGTATGGTGACCATACATCTTGGTTTGCCTGGGTTATCTGGGTTTTGGCTGTTGGTGTGGCATAATTACTAGAATGTCTCCTTTTTTCACTTCAGAAGTATCCTGGTTTGAACAGTGGTTCTCTTGCCCATGGGCCACAGACCGTTTATTTGGCCTGTTTAGGATGTTTTACATTTTTATTTTGTTCAATTTTTAGCTGACACATGAAAACCTTTTATGTGAAAATTTTTTAAAAATCAGAATTGGCAGTGTTGGTAACTACATAGGTAACGATTGTCAAGCTCAATAATGGCTACCTCTTAGGACAAGGAAGTGTGCTTTCTGCCCTCTTCATTTATATATGTTAAACTCTGACCCCTGAAAGCATTTGAGTTTACAATCCCTGATGTTTGATAATCTAAGAATAGTGTGGATACACAGACAATGTGAATAACAGTGTAATTTTCCTTTCTCACCAGTTGTTGTTGTTAGTCACTCAGTCGTGTCTGACTCTTTGTGACCCCATGTAGCCTGCCAGGCTCCTCTGTCCATGGGGATTCTCCAGGCAAGAATACTGGAGGGGGTTGCCATTTCCTTCTTCTCACCACTAACAGTAGCTATATTGTTTTCATATCTTTTGCTTGTCTGACACATACCATCATTCAATAACTGTTAGTTTCCATTCTTTATAAACAATCTTTAAAATTGGACAGCTTTCATCAGAATCGTTTGGGGAATTTGTTAAAACTGCTGCCGTAGTTCAGGCTTTGAGATCTGTCAAGTCTGCCTTTTTAACAAGTTCCCCTATATGATTGTTATGTCACTAAAATTTGGAAACCACTGCTATGGGTAGACTAACTTCAAAGTATTTTGAAATCCTGACGTTAAATGTTTTTTAATATTCGCATACTAAATAGGAGGTATTGGTCTGGAAAAAAATGTTTAATAATTCTGTTTTGTGTTTGTGTGTGTTAATTTAGATAAATGTAATGTTCTTGTGTGTATGTTAATATGCTTACTTACATAATGTCACAATGACTTTTTCTTCCCAGATTTTAAAGGGCGAATGCCTTCTGGACCTTTGCAGTTTTACTGATAATAGGTAATTATCTAGTACTAAAAGTATCAGGCATATCATATTACTGTCAGTAATGATTTGTTACAGTTGGTTAAGGGATATGTTGTATCAAGTTAACAGCTCCAAATTCAAATTCAGGTTTCTTCTGCATTGGTGGAATTCAGTGCGTGTTATTGCTAAGCCTTGTAGTCTTAAATTTATTTTCAGAAACCATTGGCACTTAAAATATCTGCTCTCCTGAGAAACTCATAAACAGACCCAATGACTTCTGTATTTGAGTTTACATTCTTTCACTAATCAAATATTGGCACATTCAGAATGTACTTATATTTCAAGGCCACACACAATTGTTTCCTCAATGATCAGACCTTAATTAGGTTCAACTAGTTTTCAGATTAAGTACAGATTCTTTTCAGTCACCTTGCAAAGTAATTTATTGCCTTTTATGTGAATGTGAAGAATGTTCATGATCAGATAGAAACCTCAGATATTGTTAGATGGGCAGAGTTAATAAAAACTAAAAAGTCATGAGCTTTTCCATGCTATGGAGTCAAAATCTATAAGATAAATCCATTGTGTAACTTAGTTGTATCATAGGAGCTTAAAAGAATTCTCTTTTCAGCAAAGCAGTGAACAAGGAGTACGAAGAATATGTTTTAACTGTTGGTGACTTTGATGAGAGGATCTTTTTGGGAGCAGATGCAGAAGAGGAAATTGGAACCCCTCGGAAGTTCACTGGTGACGGCCCATTAGGGAAACTGACAGCACAGGCTAATGTGGAGTGTAACCTTCAACATCATTTTGAAAAAGTAATATAACCTAGCCTGGCCTCAGTCTTGAATGGTCTTTTTCTGTGTGTGTGTGTGTGTCTCTACTAACAGCAGAAAAGTGAAGAAAGTGAAAGATGCTCAGCTGTGTCTGACTCTTTGCAAACCCATGGACTATACAGTCCACGGAATTCTCTAGGCCAGAATACTGGAGTGGGTAGCCTTTCCCTTCTCCAGGGGATATTCCCAACCCAGAGGTCGCACCCAGGTCTCCTGCATTGCAGGTAGATTCTTTACAGCTGAGCTACAAGGGAAGCCCAACAGCAGAAGCATCTTTCAAGTTAAATCTTGAATTTCTTCTACTAATTCATATTTCCCATGAAAACTTTAAAGAATAATTTTCAAAACTATAGCATATAGTATTTAGGTCATTTCTTGCTATTTTTCATATTTGGGTATTTTCCCAGAATGCCTGGATTTTCAGTAGACTGTGTCTTTGGATGTGAAGACATACTTTTTTCCTGTTTTTCCTTTGTACCACTTTAGCTGCTGCTTTCTTGCTTTAAAATTTGCTTTCCTACCATATGCTTTTCTCAAACATCAGCCATATTATTCTGGGTTTGATTGTTTATAGCCAAGGCTTAATTCTCTGTTTATGTGTTAGGTGGGTTAGAGTATAAGGTCTGCTAGAAAACTCATAGAAACCTAAGTTTCAGTCCCAGCACTTCCATTACCTTTGTCAGCTGTTTCCTTGCATGCAAAATGAAAATGTGCATGTTATATTTCAAATGAATGTTATGAAGATAATGAGATTGTAGAGAGAAAGCACTGTGGAAAAGTGTTATTCACAGGTAGGATGTTATTAGCATAATATTGCTAAAAATGTGGTAGGTAACCAGAAGAGGGAGAAAAAGTAACCTACTAAACATGAATAGAGAGGATGGTATCTGTACTAAATTAAACATGTAATTTAGTAATTTTTAATGTCACATATTTTTCTTTTCTGTCAGAAAACATCATTTGCACCTTCTACCCCACTGACAGGACGGCGATATTTAAGAGAAAAAGAAGCAGTCATTACTCCTGTTGCTTCAGCTACCCAAAGTGTGAGCCGGCTACAGAGTATTGTAGCTGGCTTGAAAAATGCACCAAGTGAACAACTTATAAATATTTTTGAGTGAGTATGATACTATTTTTTTCCAAGTTTTCCTCTAATTTTAAATTAGATTCTGTAGTTCATTCTGTTTTCAGTACTTCTGAATTCTGGAGATAATGGATATACATCTGACAAGTTTTACTGTACCATTTCAATCACAAAGTGTATTGACCTAAAATCAGGTAGAAGTACTATGAAAAATTATATATAAATTTTACTTCATATTATTATAGACTTTGAAGATTAAACGCATCTTAATGGTTATGTAGCTCTAACATTCCACTCTGGTAACACCCCTAATTTATGCATTACTGTTTTTGTTTTCTTTTTTAAATGGATTCAATCTAAATGTCCATCAAATGGAAGACTGGTTACATATTGATTGTACAGCCATGAAATGGAATTTTATGCAGTTGTTGGAAAAAAAGAGACACATTTTATAGTAAAGATGATAAAATGAGGCCAGACCAGAGAAACTTATTTCCTAATACCTAATGAAATAACAGAATAATAAAAATCAGCAAACTATCAGCAGCAACCAAATGAAAAGAAGGATATTATTTCATGCTATAATTTTCCAAAGCGATGGTCAAGAAAGGAAATGGATGCTCCTAGTATGCCCCACCCCCAAGAAGCATTAGTGAAGGAAAAGGGTTTGTTAACAGGGTCTTGAAAATGCTCATTGAGTGAGTAGGCAGATGGGCAAAAAGTCCTATTAATAGAAACTCCCCAAGTGAAAGTTCCTCTATACCACCAAGATAGCAGCAGAAATATGAAAAATCCTTAGGGCCTTCCATTTTCTGAGGTTCCTACCTGATTTGTGGTGAGATCCTCATAAAACTGGAAGGTATCCCTGACCTAGGTATAGTGAACCCTGGAATGGGGATATTTAACTAAATCTCAGAAGAGAAAGCAAAGCCCTGGTCTTCAACAAAAGCTGAACCTAGCACCATCTGTGTTGTACTCCCAGTCCCCAAACCTCAGTCTATAGAGAAGTGGACAGAACATTCATCCCCAGCTTCAACCACAGCTCAGAAGATAAACAGATGGCAGGGAAGGTAGGAAGACTCATAGCATCTGACCTACCCTCATAGTATTTGAATAAATAGATCTGGACCGAGCTGTGCATTTAGCATGAACGAGTTAAAAAGAAATGGCAAAGCAACTATGCAAACTTTTTAAAATCAGTACACTTATTTATTTGGCTGTGTTGGGACTTAGTTGCAGCATGTAGGATCTTGAGGCATTGCAGTACATGGACTCTCTAGTTGTGTGTGGGCTTATTAGTTGCTCCATGGCATATGGGATCTTAGTTCTCTGATTAGGGATCAAATACTGCAAGACAGATTCTAAATACTGGATCACCAGGGAAGCCTCTGTGCAAACATTTTAAAGCACAAGAGAAGGAAGGAAGAAAATGTGGAATGCAAAAGACAACCTGGAAATAAATAAATGGAAAGACATTTCGTGTCTATGGATTATAAGATTTAATATTGTTAAAATGTCCACATTGCCCAAAGCAATCTACAGAATCAGTACAATCCCTATCAAAACCCAATGACATTTCTTATAAAAATAGAAAAAAAAAACTAACATTCATAAGGAATTTTGAAGGACTTCTAATAGCCAAAATAATCTTGAGAAAAAAGCTGGAGAGCTCACACATCTTAATTTCAAAAACACATTATAAAGCTATAATAATGAAATCAGTATGATATTGTTATAAAGACAGACATGTAGACTAGACATGGAATAGACTAGCATCCCAAAATGCAGCTTCATGTATATCATCAACTGATCTTTGACAAGGGTGCCAAGACCACACTATAGGGAAAACTGGATATCCACATGCAGAAGAATGAAAAAAGACTCATTTACATATACATAAGTTACTTTAGATACCTATTATAGGTGGAATCATGTAGCATTTGTGTTTGGCTGGATTCAGTTAGTAGAACATCTTCAAGGTTCATCCATTTTGTAGTATATAATAGGATTTTAAGGCTGTATATATATATAGAAATATATATACAGCATTTCTCTATATATTTCTATATATAGAAATAATGGAATATTATCTATTATATATTATTTGCATAAATAATGGATATTTTGTATATATATATATGTGTATGTATATATACACACACACACAGTTTATCTATTCATTCATCAGTGGACCTGTAGGTTGTTTCCACATCTTGGCTGTTGTGAGTAATGCTGCAGTACACTTGGGTCTCTTTGAGATATCTCCATGGAAAAAAATGAAGATGGGATTTTGTCTTATGCTTTATACAGAAGTTGACTAAAAATGGATTAAAAACCTAAACATGAGACCTGAAACTATACAGCTAGAAGAAAAAATTGGTGAAAAGCTTTGCAACATTGAAATAGGCAGTTATTTCTTGGATATGACATCAAAAGTATAGGTAACAAGCAAAAATAGACAAATGGGACTACATCATACTTAAATATTTCTGTATAGCATTGGAAATAATAGGATGAACGGCAGCATACTGGAATGCTTGCTTGCTTCTGCATGCTGAATCATGTCTGACTCTTTGTGACACCAAGGACTATAGCCTGCTAGGCTCCTATGTCCATGGGATCATCCCGGCAAGAGTAATGGAGTGGGTTGCCATTTGTTTTTCCAGGGAATCTTCCCAACTCAGGGATCCAACCCGTGTCTTCTGTGGCTCCTGCATTGACAGGCATATTCTTTACCACTGAGCCACCTGGGGAGCCTTACTCAATTAAAAAATAAAAGTGTTAGTTTCTTAGTCATGTCTGACTCTTTGCAGTCCTTTGGGCTGTAGCCCCCCCAGGCTCCTCTGTGAAAATCTCCAGGCAAGAATACCGGAGTGGGTTGCCATTTCCTTCTCTAGGGAGTCTGACCCAGGGATCAAACCCAGGTGTCCCACTTTAAGGGCAGATTCTTTACCATCTGAGCCACCAGGGAAGCCCTATACTAGAATAGGAGAAAATAATTGCAAGCTGTATATCAGAAAAGTTAGTAGCCAGCATATATAAAGAACTCCTACAACTCAAAAAAAAAAAAAGGCAAAAAACACTTCATTTTAAAAGAGGGCAAAAGACTTGACATTTCTCCAAAGAAGACATACAAATGGCCAAAAAGTATATGAAGAAAATTCTCAATGTTATTAATCATGAGATAAATGCAGATGAAAACCACAGTGAGATATCACCTCATAGCCATTAGAAAGACCACTATCAAAAAAAACAGAAAATAACAAGTGTTGATGAGTATTAGAACTGGTGTTCTGTTGCTGGGATTGTAAGTGGTGTAGCTGGTATGGAAAATAATATGGAGATTTCACAAATAATTAAAAATAGAATTTTTATTACCTAGCAATCCCACTTTTGGGTATATTTTCAAAAGAGTTGAAAACAGGATCTCAAAGAGATATTTGCACACCCAAGTTCATTGCAGCATTACCTACAAGAGTTCTAGAGATCTACTGTAATGTGTACATAGCTAACAAAACGTACAGTTAAAAATTAAGAGGGTGAGTTTATTATTTGTTTTACCACATAATGAAATAAAAAAGACAGCCTAGTTTGAAGAAAATATAACTCAAGAAGCACAGCTTTGTATTAGAAGAACGCAATAAGAACAAAGTGTTTTTGCCACGTATGCTACCTGCCTTTCTACACATGATGCTGGTCCATTTGAATATGGGATTGAGAATTCTGAACCCTATGCTTGTTATTTGGCTTTGGGCAAGTCACAGTCTTTCTCATAAACTTGGATTTGTCATTTCTGAATTAATACCTGTATTCTGTGGTTGAATGATAGGAAGGTAACAGAGTTAATATAATAATATAAAAGTAACAGAGTTAATTGCTTCTCGCCAGATATCTTCCTTTTTGATGCTACATTTTTTTTTTAACTTGTTTTGATTTTGGTAAAAATTACATGCAATTCATTTTTACACCACAATATATACCTAAACACTGCCCATTATCTAGTTTTTTAAATCAGGTTTATTGAAGTATAGCTCAATTGGTAAAGAATCCACCTGCAATGCAGGGGACCCCCGGTTTGATCCCTGGGTTGGGAAGATCCCCTGGAGAAGGGAAAGGCTACCCACTCCAGTATTCTGGCCTGGAGAATTCTATGGACTATAGTCCCTGGGGTCTCAAAGAGCAGACATGACCGAGCGATTTTCACTTCACTTTACTTGAAGTATAATTTATGTATGAGAGTCATCTTTTTTACTGTACAGTTGTATGAGATTTGACAAATGCATACAGTTGTATCATCACCATGATGATTAAGACATAGAAGAGTCCCTCCAAATTTATGCCCCTTTATATTCAGTCCCTACACCATCCCCAGCCTCTGGAAACTGTCCTTATAGTTTTGCCTTTCTAGAATTTCATATAAATAGAAGCATAATATAGAAGACATAGACTCCACTAATGTTGAAATTCTGAAACAGTATGCCAAATGGTTATATTTAAAGGCTGTAGACTAGTTTGAAATATCCTATGTTTATATATCCAGGTTTACAACTTAAAATAGGACTTTGGTCACTAAAATCCTGACTAATTCTTGAAAGAAGACATGTTAGTAGTCTGGGGTTTTTTTCCTGGTTATTAGATTCCTTTTGTGTTTTATAGGTCTTGTATGCGTAATCCTATGGAAAATATTATGAAAATAGTGAAAGGAATAGGAGAGACTTTCTGCCAACACTATACTCAATCAACAGATGAACAGCCAGGATCTCACATAGGTAAGGAGACAAAACTGAAATTGATACAGCATTGAAAGTAGACTGTCCCAAGAAAAATAGAAATCCAAGTTTTTCCTTCCCTGTAGTTTTTAATATATCAGATTTAAGTTTATATAAATTTTGTTCTTTAGTTATTAACAGCTACATTTCATTTTAGCACGTTTTCTTTTTATTTGCCCTCATAGACTTTGCTGTAAACAGACTAAAGCTTGCAGAAATTTTGTATTATAAAATATTAGAGACTGTAATGGTGCAGGAAACACGAAGACTTCATGGAATGGACATGTCAGTAAGTAAATTCACTCTACCAGCCGCTGGCAAGTTCCATAAATCCTAAGCCTGGAAGCTGTGTGTTGAGAGGCTCTGTAGTTCATTGTAGGTGGTTCATGGTCAGCAGTTAATGGCACATTTAGCCATAATGACATATTAATTGGCCTTCATTGTCTTTGGCACACTCAGTACTAGCCACCTCTTGGCAGAAATGTGGAACATGTAAAATTTGTTTTTGGTACGCCATCATCATCTTTCCCCTTCAGGTCTGTTGTTTGTCTTTCATTCCTAGTTAACTAATGTTGAAACCCCCCCACCCCCTGCAACTATTAATCCAAGTGATAACTTAAATATGTGGCCATACCTCTCAGGGGTTTTTAAGGAATAAAATGTTAGCAGCTTTTTTTTTTAATTGCTCCATTTTCTTTGGACATTTGATGAAATTGGATCCCTCTCTCCAATAGCTCAGTAAAGAAATTTTTCTAAAAAGTTAATCCTAGCATGTGATCTTTGTTTCTTCCTCCTCCACTCTCTTGTCACTTTTGGAGCCTTCTGACCGTAATTTCCAGTAAGAGCAAGTTGATGTTTGGGGGTGCTGCTTTAACTGTTAAAATAAAATTTCTTTGTGTTTGCACCCTGGAAGCTTTCTTCTGTGTTGGTTCCCCATTTTTACTGGATTCCATGTTTTTATTTTTCACGATTTACTAATATTTGATGGAGCATAGGCTCCCATAATCTCCTAAGAAAGAAGTAAATTTTCAGCTTTTTATTTTGAAATAATTATAGATTCACAGAAAGTTGCAAAAGTAGTACAAAGGATCTCATGTATTCATTTGTCCCCAGTGGTTACATTTTATATAGTATGATACCAAAACCAGGAAGTTGGAACAATGTATGTCGCTCCCTTTACCATTGTATCACATGCGTAGATGAGGTAACCACCACCAAAATGAAGATACAAAATTGTTCTGTCATCATAAAGATCTCCCTCATGTTACTCCTTTTTAAGTGACACTTGCTTTCTTTAGCCACTAATTTGTTTTCCCTATCTATACTTTTATAATACTCTGTGAGTTCATTTCGTTTATATTTGTTGAGGTTTATTTTATGACACAGGAATGGTTTATCTTGGTGAATGTTCTGGGCTCTTAAAAAAAATGTGTGCTGTATTTGGGTGAAGTGTTCTGTAAATGTCAATTCTGTCTTTTTGGTTAATGGTATTGTTAAATTCTTCTATATCCTTGCTAATTCTTGGTCTAGTCCTGTCAGTTAGTGAGAGGAGATAAGGGTATTGAAGTTTCCAAATGAAACTAAATCTATCTATTTCTCCTTTCAGTTCTGTTAGATTTTTTTTTTTTAATTCATATATTTTGAAGCTTTGCTGTTTGATGCATAGACATTGAGGTTACTGTCTTCTTGGTGAATTAATCATTTTATTATGACAGAATATCCCTCTCTTGAGTCTGGTAATTGTCTTTGTTCTGAAGGCATCTGGCTGATGTTTATATATAGCCACTCCTGCTTTCTTTTGGTTAATGTTTGTATGATATAAGCATATGTAGTTTTATTGTGCTTCACTTTTTTGTGCTTCACAGATAGAGAGTTTTTAATAAAAGTTTGTGACAACACTGTGTCAAGCTTGTTGGTGCTGTTTTTCTAATAACATTTTCTCACTTCATTTCTCTGTGTCACATTTTGCTAATTCTTGCAGTATTGCAAACTTTTTCATTATTATTGTATTTATTATAGTGATATGTGATTAGTGATCTTTGATGTTTTATTGCAAAAAGATTACGATTCATTGAAGCCTCAGATGATAACATTTTTTAGTAATAAGTATTTGTAAATTTTTTTTAGACATGATGCTATTATACACTTAATAGACTATAGTATAGTGTAAACAGCTTTTATATGCATTGGGAAACCAAATAATTTGTGTGACTCACGTTACTGTGGTATTTGCTTTATTGCATATTTATTGCAGTGGTCTAGAACCTGGTATGCCTATATATATTTTTCTACTCTTTTACGTTCATTCTACCTGTATCATCCTTTGAAATTAGTTTCTTGTAGGCAGTGTATAGTTGAGTCACGTTGTTCTGTATACTATGTCAGGGTCTTTCTTTTAACAGATATTAGCTTGCATTTAATTGTTTCTATGTTAAGGGCATAAATCTACTATTTTATTTTTTGTTTTCTGTTTTGTTGTTTGTTTTCTTTTTCCTACCTTCCCATGGATTACTTTGAGCATTTTCAGAGTGTATACCTTTGTATTAAATTTTTTTTAGTGGTTACTCTAGGTATTACACTATACATACATAATTTCACAATCCACTGTTATAAACATTTTATTGACTTAAGTGTGGAAACCTTACCTTGCTTTAAATTTCTTTTTCAAAACTGCATGAATGTTTTATTTTAAACTCATACTTGATTAATAGTTGTCTGTATATAGGATTCTAGATTGACAATCATTTTCTTTTCTGATTTTGAAGGCATTGCTCCATTATCTTCTAGATCCCAGGATTGCTAATTAAAAGTCCAGGGGCATTTTAATTCTTTGTCTTAGTACGTGACCTGTTTTTACTTTCTGGAATCTCAATATGGGAGTCTTTCCTTGAATGTTGGATTATTCCTCAAATGTTAGGTTATACCCTTGTCTTTCAATTGGAGGAATTCCTCAAATGTCTACTTTTTGAATGAGTCACTAAAAATGAGACATTAATAAACCCTTATGTCGATAAAACAGTTTGGGTCAAAACTCTTGTGCACAAGAGTGAGAATAAAAGTCCAGAAGCCTCGAGTGATCATGTAGTATAGGGACCCTCAACTGTTGGTGTCTTTAAAACTTATCTGGAGTATTTTGACTTGTCTAGAGAAGTATCTGCTAATCTCTTGCCTGGCTATTGGTGTTATGGAGCAGAACACAGAAGGGAAAGTTGGTCTCAAATTCAGTCTGCAGGCTTTCACCTAAAACCACAGTCTCTTCTATACCTGGTGTTCTGAGCTCTGATTCTCTCTAGTTCAGTTTTTGTAGAGACTAATTCTCTAGACTAGAGGCCTATCATCTGATTCCTTAGAGTGGATGTTGTGTGGGAACCT
This sequence comes from Bos taurus, assembly GCF_002263795.3. NCBI lineage: Eukaryota > Metazoa > Chordata > Mammalia > Artiodactyla > Bovidae > Bos > Bos taurus. Next base: position 66,051,078 of record NC_037340.1, on the reverse strand, counting down.
GAAGAGTTCTATGTTAATACTGTGAACTTGCAGATCACCCATCCATGTCAGCCCCTGCCTAATAACCTCTACTTTCCATTCTGCCTGTGCCTTCAGTTGCTGTGTTTTTCTCAGGTTGTATGGAGCAAATTCACTTAAATGTCTCTAGTCAGGCCCTTATGTTTGACCATCCTGCTTTCTGCTGGGTAATTTGTCATTCTTTCATCCACCTTCAGTTTACATATACAGTTTGTGGTTATAGGTAACTCCTTGTTTTATCCTAGGTATTTTCTATTTCTTATTCTCTTTGTTGATTTGGAGTGGTATTTTTAAGAAGGATGGCAAAAATACTATTTATAAAACTGAAAACTTATGTTAAATTTTAAACTCAGTGGTAAAATAGGACTTTATCTTCTTAGTAAAATGTTTCTTTCTCTGAACTTCTAAAAAGTCTTAGCTGTGATATACTATACCTTTGATTTTAGTGTTTGATTAAAAAACACTGCCCTCATGTTGAGAAAACAGGTGACACAAAACTCATGTAAGTAAAGGAGCCAATTCTTATGTTTGTCTCTTTGTGGGAATATTAATTATTTTATTATTTGCTCCAGTTTCAAAGTAGATTTTTGTTTATGCCTCATTTACATTTAACATCTACCACTGACCAAGATTATATCTTACAAGAAAACTCTTTTATCAGTTTAAGAACTTGGAGTCTTATCTATATTAATCTAGTAGAATGGAATATGCTCTTAGATAAGTTATAATATGATTTATAACTTACGTAAGTTATTTTTTCTTGTTTCTGTAGTCCTCTTTATATAATGGCAGAGGCTAAAATCCTATTAAACTGTGGTCTTTCTCTTCCCCAAGGTTCTTTTAGAGCAGGATATATTTCATCACTCCTTGATGGCCTGTTGTTTGGAAATAGTGCTCTTTGCCTACAGCTCACCTCGTACTTTTCCCTGGATTATTGAGGTTCTTAATCTGCGACCGTTTTATTTTTATAAGGTGAGATGAGAACAAAGTTTTGTTAATGCTTTGCCTCACATAAACATTCTGTTTGTATTAGTGATGAAGAAGTGAACTGTAGTGATGTCTGGATAATATTTCCAGAAGTATTCTGAAAACATACTGCTTTTGGGGTGGAATCAAGGACAAAGAAGAGAGGGAGAGAGAATATCAGTAAACTAAGCCTATCTCACAGCTTCAGACATCACTGAATTGCAAGTATGGCCAGGAACTAAGTACTTAACTTTGAGTTTTCTGTATTATGAATGAAAAATCATAATCCTGTTAAATAGAGGCATGATGAAGAACAGAAATTCTTTTCTCCTAGGAGAAAGAAAAATCTAAAATTAATCACACTCCTTCCCCAAATTTGAGTTAATTTACTGTGGAGAAATCTTACTTCCCCTTTTTTTCTGCTGAAACCTTTTTCTTCCCTTTTTTTCTGCTGAAACCTTTTTCTTCTAAACCACAGAGGGCACAGCTACAGTAACACTTAATGTTACCTAATTTCTGAATTTAAGATTGATGCTATTATTATACTTGTTGGTGTGGTTTAGTTAATATTTTGTCACCTATGTTACTTTCAAACTTCTGATTATGGAGAAGTTAGTTTGGGACTTCCCTGATGGTCCAATCCAGTGGTTAAGACTGTGCTTCTACTGCAGGGGGCATGGGTCAAGGAACTAAGATCCTGCATGCTATGTGGTATAGATAGATAGATACAGATAGATAAGCAAGCAAGCCTAATGTTGTAGAAATGCAGACCACTGAAAAGCTTACCCATTTGAATTGCTGACTGTGGAATTTAACTTCTTTTTAGTTTTGTGGCGAAAATTGCTTTTCTATATTTAATGTTTATGTGAGTATTTCAGATTTTTCCATTAGGAAATATATGTAGTTTTATTTGAGGAAAAAGTTTAGTTTTTGCCCTCACCTAATAGAAATTCATTTTTATTTGTAACACCCTTTTTTTCATTCTAGAAGTTAAATACGTTAGTTTTTTAATCATAAATAATACTCCCTGAAGAAAAATGAAAAGTATATACAATTGTAAATATTAAAATCATACATTATAATCCTAATATAAATGATAATTGCTGTTAATATTTTTGTATATACGCTTTCAGAGTTTGCTCTAGATGTTTATTCTTATTGAAAGTTAGTTGCTCAGTCATGTCCGACTCTTTGCAACCCCATGGACTGTAGCTGCCAGGCTCCTCTGTCCACGGAATTCTCAGGCAAGAATACTGGAGTGGATTGCCATTTCCTTCTCCCGGGAATCTTCCCGACCCAGGGATCGAACCCAGGTCTCCCACATTGCAGGTGGATTCTTTACCGTGTAAGCCACCAGGGAAGCCCAAATATTCTTATTAAAATGTAACTATAGTGTATAAAGGCAAATTTCCTTTTATATATGTTATTCATGAGCTGTTGGGAAGAATAGTCTGAGAAAGGAAATCGAATTCAAAATAGCACTGGCTTGGAAACCCAAGACCTGACTTCTACTGTTGGACTATTGACCAGTTTTACCTATCATTGCTTCAGTTTTCCATATACAGAATAAAACATGAAAACCAGAAATGTATGTGAAAGTATTTTTAAGATCTTTAAAACTTCTTTATAAATTAAAATATATTAATAAGCCACAGAATTATGATTCAAAATGTTCTTGGTTCTGTCATTAATAAGACCAGAGCTAGCCATACATGTAAGCCTGGTCTAGAAGTGACTACTTGAGACCATATTACTTTCTCTGTTTTCTCTTCCCCAGGTTATTGAGGTGGTAATCCGCTCAGAGGAGGGACTTTCCAGAGACATGGTAAAACACCTGAACAGCATTGAAGAACAGATTTTGGAGAGTTTAGCATGGAGTCATGATTCTGCGCTGTGGGAGGCTCTCCAGGCTTCTGAAAACAGAGTTCCTACCTGTGAAGAAGTGAGTTAGGGCAAGGCTAATAATCCCATCATTTTATGAAATCTCTTTATTGAGACATGATCCCATACTGTATAGTTTACCTATAAGTATACAATTCAGTAATTTTTAGTATATTCATAGATATGTGAAATCATCACCACAGTCAATTTTGAAACATACCACCTCAACAAGAAAAACTTTAGGTATCACTTCCCTACCACCTGCACCCCTACAGCCACTCGCACCTGTCTTTTTCCTGACCCTAGGTAACCGGTAATCTACCTTCTATCTCTATTGATTTCCCTTTTCTGGACATTTCATGCAAATCATATAATATGTGGTCCTTTGTAACTGGCTTCTTTTATTAATATAGTGATTTTCAAGGTTCATCCATGTTGTTATATGTATCAGCACTTCATTCCTTTTTATGGCTTAATAATATTCCATTGCATGGAAATATGTGTATATACACACACACACTGTTTTGTTTATTCATTTATCAGTGGATGAACTGGTGGTGTTTCCACCTTTTGACTATGGATAATGCTGCTATGAACATTCATGAACAAGTATTTGTATGGACATGTTTTCATTTTTCTTGAGTATATGGCTAGGAGTAGAATGGCTGGTCATATACTAACTCTAAGTTTTTGAGGAACTGTCAAACTGTTTTCCAAAGTGGCTGCACCATTTAACATTCCCACCATCAGTATATAAAGATTCCAATATCTCCACATCCTCTCCAGTGCTTATTATCTGTCTTCTTGATTTCTAGCAATCTTAGTAGGCATGAAGTATTATCTCATTGTGGTTTTATTTGCATTCCCTGATGGCTAATGATGTTCAACATTGATTCAAGTGCTTATCAGCCATTTGTATATCGTCTTTGGAGAAATATATGTTCAGATCCTTTGCCCATTTTTTATTTGGGTTGTCTTTTTAATATTGAGTTATAGGAGTTCTTTACATATTTTAGATATACTCCTTTATCTATTATATGATTGGTAAAACCTTTCTGTGGGTTGTCTTTTTACTTTCCTGATGATGTCCTTTAAAAAACAAAAGATTTTAATTTTAATGATGTCCAATTTATTTATTCTTAGTTTTGGTATCAGAGCTAAGAAATAATTAATCTCATCATTTAAAATTTTTCAAATACAGAATTTCATAAAGAATTAAACATTTTTCATTAGTAGTATTTAGAATAAAAAGATCAAAAGCTTCTGCCTAATACACTCAAATTGCACATTGAACAGTTTGGTATCATGAGAAATTGAGTTTTCTCCCTCCATCTCTGTGTTATTTTTTGACTCCTGTCTACATCCTTCTTTGCTTTTTTGTGGCTACTTATACTTCAATTAACCATCTTGAATTTTTCCCTAATCTCAAACTACTAAAAGAACTATTTAAGACTAGGAAGAACTGAAAAGAAAATGATTTCTTAAATACTCTCTTCCATGCTTCTGTTGTCTTTACAGCAGACTGTGGTTAATTGGACAGTCTTCAGTATTCATCAATTTTTCTATTACAGGATCCATTGGGGAATGAAAAAAACTATGACCTTGAAGGAAAAGGATTTGAGTTGAAGCCATTTCTTTAATACCTAGTAGTAGTTTCTCCTTAGGCAAATTTCACATTTTGAGCCTCAATTTTCTCAGTCCCTAAGTGAAGAACAGTAGTGCCCACCTGATAGGTTTACTTCCAGTGGTCAGTAATCTTAAATGATATAAGGTTAAGTAAGATGAACTCTTTACATAACTTAATATTAACTATTGAGCATTTTATACAAGTTGGTATATTTTGTGACGAGAGAAAGAAAGGGAAATAAAACAGTAAAAAAGTTAAGACTTTTTTCTTACCCTTTCTGTTATGTTTTGATCAGTGGGTTTATCTGTATGTAAAGCAGAGGGGCTTTGTTTTCTTCAGGTTATATTCCCAAACAATTTTGAAACAGGAAGTGGAGGAAATGTACAGGGACATCTTCCCATGATGCCAATGTCTCCTCTGATGCATCCAAGGGTCAAAGAAGTTCGGACTGACAGTGGAAGTCTTCGAAAGGGTAGGTTGACCATTGGTAAAACAAAGGAAAAATAACAAAGACTTTTTTTGTTAGAGAAAATTTCAAGTTTTGCCCTAATATGTTATTAAGAAACCAATTTTTTTTATAAAGATTTGAAAGGGGAATAATGTTTATGCCAATACCCTTTGTGGCTATTTATATACTTTTTTATATTAAAGTAATAAGGTTTCCACTATGATTCTGAATATAATTATTTTTTTTAATTGCAATATCAGTTATTATAGAAATCATATTTTGGCCTTTTTATAAATACATGCAATTTTTCCTCAATGCTAATAGAAAACTACTTAAACTAAGTACTCATCTTTGCAAATGTGACAGAAGTTATATTCTTTCTCTATGTGTGACTTGATATAAAAACGCCTAAAGCAGAACAAAGAACTTGTTGGGATACTTAAGTTCATTTAATGAATTACTTATCTGTACTCTTAAAATAGTTATTTTGAGCCTTACTGTAGGAAAATTTTAGTGCATTCTTCTTTATTTTCTCTTGTGATGTACCAAACTGATGTGTGTATCTTCTGGACTATATAACTCTTTAAGTTTTAAAAATCAGTTGAACCCTTCTGACCACAGAATATCCCTGAAGAAACCTCAGATGAATAAATATTCAGGTTACTTAGTAAGGTAGCTCAAGAACCATTTCTGAACTATAATTGTGTGTGTGTGTGTGTGTGTGTATATCTTGCTTTGCATGTAGTGTAAGTTCACAAAAATATGCAAGCTGTGCATGCAAAACAGTCCTCATTAAACTATAGGAATAATCAGGACTGTTTTATGACCTTTAAAAAATTGTCAAAACTAAAAACTTCCTTGCTGTCAATTATTGGTATTTATCAAAGAAGTGAAAAAATAGTAAAAAAAAAAAAAAAATACTTAATATATGGTTGGTTTAGTTGCTAAGTTGTGTCTGACTATTGAGACCCCATGGACTGTATCATGCCAGGCTCCTCTGTCCATGGGATTCTTCAGGCAAGAATACTGGAGTGGGTTGCCATTTCCTTCTCCAACTTAATATATACTATGATTAAAAACTTTGGAAACATTGAGAATGGAAGTGTTTTGTTTTTTAAAAACTTAATAATGATGCTTGCCACTTTCTTCGTATATAACTTGTGATACTGAGTGAGCTTTTTTCCTGTGCCTTGGTGAATTTTCATGTTCCTTTCACACTAAAGGAACAGCTTTCAACACTTTTATCCTTTGCTCTTTGAGTGTTGTGAGATTTTTTTTCCGAGTTCCTTTAAAGTGAAGTTTTTTGCCATTGTAACTTCCTGTTGGATGTCTTCATGCTGTTCATCATAACAACTTTGCATTTATATTAATAAGTCTCATCTTCACACAGTTATTCTGGCTGTATATCTAATCTCTTGAACAGCAGCAGTGTCAACATTCTTAGGGTCAGCTATTCTATAATTTCACTGACAATTTTAATTTCACTTTCAGCATTATTACTCTTCATTTCTTTGTTGCACTTTTTTTTTTTGACAGTTCCCTCTTTCATTTATTTTTGTAAAATGTGGATTTATCACTGGGAAACAAGGAGGCGAGGTAACTATATGCTTTATGCCCTACATGAGTTGAACAGCAGATTTGCCCTGACCCATGACTGACAGACTTTGAAAGAAGTGACAGGATTGGTCACCAATCATGATGCACATCTATTATTTACATAATGATTTGTGGGAAAAGTTTGTAGTTTATGCAATTACAGTTAATATACCATGGCAACAGAAATTTGAAATTTGAACCTTTTTGTTAAGGCTTTTGTTAATTTAACTATGTTGTGGTAACTGAAATTCATGTATACTTTAACTGTACAAAGCATGAACTTTGTGTGTAGCATATATGTATCTGACTATAATTTATATATTTATGTTATATGTGTGTGTGTTACCTGGAGAATTCCATGGACAGAGGAGCCTGGCAGGCTACACTCCATCGCTTTGCAAAGACTTGGACGTGACTGAATGACTGGCACTGTGTGTGTGCAGCCTAGCTAGAGATCTCAGAACTAAGATCATGAAGAATGGTCACTAAAATGATTTTCTCTCAATGGTGGGATTTTAAATGTTAACTTTTTCCTTATAGTTTTTGGTGTTGTTTGAATTTTTCAGTGAGCTTTTAAAACCTGAAATATAATTCACATACCATAAAATTCACCTTTTTAAAGTATGCAATTAACAGGTCTGTAGTAAATTCACAAGACTATACAACCATAGTTGTATATATGCCATTGTATACATGCCATCTAATTACAGAACATTTTTATCACTCCCAAAAGAATTCCTGTATCCAATAATCACACTTTATTTGCCCCTCTACCAAGACCCTGCAACTACTAATCTATGTCTCTATGGATTTGCCTATTGTAGACATTTCATATAAATGGAACTATATAATATGTGACCTTTGTGATTGGTTCTTTTTCAGGCATGTTTTCAGGTATATATATGTTGTAGCATGTGTCAGCACTTCCATTACTCTTTATGGCTAAATAATACTTGGGTCCAACTCTTTGTGACCCTGTGGACTATAGCCCTCCAGACTCCTCTGTCCATGGGATTATCCAGGCAAGAATACTGGAGTGGTTGCCATTTCCTTCTACAGGGGATATTCCTGACCCAGGAATCAAACCAGCCTCTCTATGTCTCCTTCATTGGCAGGCAGATTCTTTCAATACTGAGCCACCTAGGAAACCCTGAGCAAAGGTTTTTGAGCTTAATATGCATTACCCGAGAGGCAGGGTTCCCAGAGATGGGCCATTATGGATAATTTAAGCTTATAGGCAACATCCCTTTAGTGACTAACCTGCAATAAAGGTTCCTTCCTATTATATGGCAGTGGGATTTTGCAGTGAAGTGAGATTAAGTTCAACTCCTAGTACAACAGAGAAAGTAGGAACTTAACTGATGGACGTTTGGGTTATTTCTACCTGTTGGCTTTTATGAATAACACTGATGTGAGCATTCAGGTAATATATTATTTTTATAATTAGAAGAAAAAGTTATTTTCTTGTAGGGGTTCATGCAAGAGAGTCAAATAATAGAAAATCCTTAGAAAACAATAATATTGAGCCTTGACTGTAGTGGGGGAAAATACAGTTTATTAATTTGTATACTTACTAAATTTTTATTGAATGTCTACTGCAGCTTTTCCAATACTGTGCTAGGCAAAGAATCATTTCAAGGGGTTTGCTGCTAACTTGGTGGTTATAACATGCATTTTCCCCCTTGAAATGTCAGCTCTGAACATTCCTACTTAGCTTCAAGGACTACATCGGTTTTCTTAGAAATAAGACATAAAGGTAGACTTCTGTTAAGGGCAATGGGCTACAATAGAACTTCCCACTTGTTTGCTAAGGCTGAAAGTCAGAGCTGCTTTCATAACCCCCAGAATTAAGAAGAGATTTTTATTAAACCATAACTATTTCCCCAGTTACCTCAGAAATCCAGAGAGTTGTCAAATTATTACCAGAGGTGATTTTTCTACCTTATAAACATGTTTTGAAAATAGATGACATGGCTGTTACACACTAATGCCTCAAATTAAACAGTCATAACACTTCTGCTCATCTTCATCTTTTAGTGGGTTTGTAAAAGATGATTCTGTGTCTACTAAATCAGAAAGCCACAGCTACTGCCTTAAACTGTTTGAAGTGTAGATATGTGGGAAGAGAGAAAATTGTGAACCAAATCACTGATTTTTCCTTTTTATCAGGAGGGGACAGAAGTAAGTTGGACTACTTTTCTAATTTAACAGTCACTGTATTCTACCTCTCAGCTTCTACTTTCCCCATAATATTTTGGTTCTTTAACATAGGCAGAGGTTTAAGAAACTAGGGAGGTTAGCTATTGTAATTTTAAGATTTATTTCATTCTTCTCTCTCCCACTAGATTTGATATTGCATGAGGACAGAGGCTGTTATTTTAGCATAGTAACTCAGTATCTAGGGCTTCCCTGTTGGCTCAGTGTTAAAGAGACACTGAGTGTCTGTGCAGGAGACACAGAAAATGCGGGTTCAATCCCTGGGTCGGGAAGATCCCTGGAGGAGGGTATGGCAGTCCACCCCAGAAATCTTGCCAGGAGAATCCCATGGACAGTGGAGCCTGGCAGACTACAGTCCATAGGGTTGCAGAGAGTCAGACACGACTGAAGTGATTGAGCACAAGTATAGCACAACTCAGTATCTGTTGAACGAGTGAGTAAACCTGATTTTTTCTGTTTGAAATACAAGTCAAACTGTTAAAATTTTTCTCTTTATTAGATATGCAACCATTGTCTCCGATTTCTGTCCATGAACGCTACAGTTCTCCTACTGCTGGGAGTGCTAAGAGAAGACTTTTTGGGGAAGACCCCCCAAAGGAAATACTTATGGACAGGATCATTACAGAAGGAACAAAATTGAAAATTGCTCCTTCTTCAAGCATCACTGCTGAAAATATATCAATTTCACCCGGGCATAGTCTTCTGACAATGGCCACAGCCATAGTAGCAGGGACAACAGGACATAAAGTTACAATCCCATTGCATGGTAATATTTTGATGCATTTTTTTTTTTGAAATGGATAAAAATTTAAGAAATGTCTTACTGAATTATATCACATGGTCTTATTACTCCTGTATTTTCTCCTGAACCTGTATTTTTTTTCCTCTAGGAGTAGTTTTAGGTTCATGGCAAAATTGAGCCTTTCTTGCCATCAATATCCTGCACCAGACTAGCTCATGTATTACAACTGATGAACTTTCATTGTCACATCATTATCATTCTAAGTCCATAGTTTACGTTAGTGTTCACTCTTGGTGTTGTACATTATATGAATTTTGCAAATGTCTAATGACACATATCTACCATTATACTGTTATACAGAATAGTAACACTGCCCCTTTAGTTTTGTTTTGAATGTATAGAGGCTTTCCTCATTTTATTTCCTCATTTTATTGCACTTTGCTTTATTGAACTTTACAGATAACTTTTTTCTTTTTTTTTTAACAAATTGAAGATGTGTGGCAACCTTGTGTTGCCGTGTGATGATTAGCATTTTTTTAGCAACAAAGTATTTTTTAACTGAGGTACATACAGTTTTTGAACATAATGCCCATAACACACCCTATAGACTGCAGTATAGCAAAAGCATAATTTTTTTATGCCTCGGAAACCAAAAAATTCATGTGACTCATTTTATTATGATATTCACTTTATTGTGGTTCTCTGGAACCAAACTCTTAATATAAACTCTGAGGTATACCTGCACAGTTTTTTGAATTTTCGTATTTTATGGATTTACTACTCTCTTTGTTAGGACTTATTTTACCTGAGTTTTACAAATGAGTGCATTGAGCAAAAATTTTGTTTAGTGTTTAAAAACATCTCCTTTAGACCACAAAAGAGAACAGTATTATTGTTTCAGAGCAGAAATAGGAAACAAGAATATCATAACCTAGAATTAGTATTTTTGTGGCTTTCTTCTTCTAACATTTCGCACAGATAGATAGTAAACAAGAAGAGGGAGGGAAGGAAGAAGGAACGAACCAAGAAAGAAGTATTGACAACTTTTCTGGGACACATTTCTAAAACTAAGAACTCTTGCTTGTACATTCAGGTATTGCAAATGATGCTGGAGAGATCACACTGATACCAATTTCCATGAATACAACTCAGGAGTCCAAAGTTGAGAGTCCTGTATCACTTACAGCTCAGTCATTAATTGGTGCTTCTCCAAAGCAGACCCATTTGACCAAAGCACAAGAGGTACATCCAATTGGAATAAGCAAACCAAAGAGAACTGGGTCCTTAGCACTGTTTTATAGAAAGGTATGTGTTTTTATAGCATCTAAAAAGATCTCCTTTAATCAGTACAATAAAGATTGAGTAACAGGACAGCTTTGGCCTTTTTTTTGTACGTGGTAAAATATACATAAAATTTACTGTTCTAACCATTTTTAGGTGTACAGCTAAGTATCATTAGTACATCCACGTTGTTGTGCAGCTTCCACCACTGTCCATCTTGAGAACTTTTTCATCTTCCTAAACTAATTCTGTACCCATTAAAGAGTAACTCCTCATTTCTCCCCTTAACCCCCAGTCATCATTCTAATTTCTGTCTCTATGACTTTAGCTACTCTAGGTACCTCATGAAAGTGAAATTATACAATTTTTGTCCTTTTATGGTGGGCTTATTTTACTTAGCATAATGTCTTCACAGTTTATCCACATTTTTGCATGTGTCAGAATTTCCTTCCTTTTTAAGGCTAATATTCCATGGTATGAATATACCATGTTTTGTCTATCAATTCATCTGTAGATGGATATTTGAGTTGTTTCTGAACCTGCCTGCCAGCGCAGGAAACAGAAGAGACGTAGGTTCAACCCCGGGTCGGGAAGATCCCTTGGAGGAGGGCTTGGCAACCCACTCCAGTATTCTTGCCTGGAGAATCCCATGGACAGAGGAGCCTGGTGGGCTGCAGTCCATACGGAGGCACATAGTCGAACAAGACTGAAGCGACTTAGCACATGCATGTAGCTTATGGTTATTTTGAGTGAGTAATGCTGTTATATTGATGTGCAGATATCTAAATTTCTGCTTTCAGTTCTTTTGGGTATAAACAGAAGTGGAATAGTAATTCTAAATTTAATTTTTGAGAAACTGCCATACTATTTCCCATGGTGGCTGCTGCTGTTGCTGCTGCTAAGTCGCTTCAGTCATGTCTGACTCTGTGCGACCCCATAGACAGCAGCCCACCAGGCTCCCCCGTCCTTGGGATTCTCCAGGCAAGAACACTGGAGTGGGTTGCCAACTGGAGTGGAATGGCAACCCACTCCAATATTCTTATCTGGAGAATTCCTTGGACAGAGGAGCCTAGTGGGCTGCAATTCATGGGATCGCAAAGAGTCAGACACGACTGAGTGACTAACACTTTCACTTAAAAGAACATTATGATCTTGATGAGCTGTGTTTGGACTCAAGTTCATAGAATTTGATTCCATTTCCTGATATGACTTAGGTTTCTTGCCAACTTCATTTGCATAACTTTAAGAAAGCAGTTGGAATTTACAGGAACTCCACTGTGTTATATTGCTTTGAAAATTGAAAGTGAAAGTTGCTCAGGCGTGTCTGACTCTGCAACCCCATGGACTGTAGCCTGCCAGGTTCCTCTGTCCATGGAATTCTCCAGGCCAAAATACTGGCTTGGATAGCTGTTCCCTTCTGCAAGGGATCTTCCCAACCCAGGGATCAAACCCAGGTCTCCCACATTGCAGGCGGATTCTTTACCATCTGAGCCACTTTAGATTGAGTTTATTGTGGCACAAGTACATCTTAGATCTTATGTATAAGTTTAAATTACTGAAGATTTATTATTAAGATTTTGGGGATACTGTGGGGAGTCTACACAATTTTTATCATAAATCTCATTTGTTACCTGTAAGATTTGACTAGTCATTATAATCCCTAAATTGTTTTAGTATTAATGCAGAGATTTAATGTAGAAACAATTTCTATCCTGCCTTGCTTTTATAAGTACCTTCAAGCTTCTAATAAGACAGACATGTTAATCAGATATTTGTAGCCAAACATGCTGCTGCTGTAAAATAAATCCCAGAATTGGGAGATATCTCTCCAGTCCACTCTATAACTAGTAGCTATCTAGCCCATTCTTAAAAATTGTAAATGAAAAAAAAAGGCACTGTTTTTTTGTTTCTTTCTCTCATTGTGATTAGAGTTTAAGGCTTAAAATTTTTAAGAAATTCATTTCTTTTTCAGATTATTTTTTGATGCAAATTTATTTCCTCTATCTAGTCTTTCTTAGAATATTTCTTGAGACATGTGCTCTTTTTTCCACCTCCCACTACCTTTTCTACTCTATCTCACCATCCCCATTCCTGCCCACTTGTGCGTAATGCCTGTTTTTAAAGGAGAGTTACAAATGTAGTATTTCCCCCATTCATTTCCTGTTTTTAATTTTCAAAATAACAAATTGCTGCCTTTGATAATGAATCTAAGATTGACAGAAATAAGGCTTTATAAATTTTTAGTTCTGAATTTATTTCAGAATCTAGCCTGTCCATTTCCTTTCATTTAATTATAGCTTACTTAGAAGCTGCTGCTGCTAAGTCGCTTCAGTCGTGTCCGACTGCGACCCCATAGACGACAGCCCACCAGGCTCCCCTGTCCCTGGGATCCTCCAGGCAAGAATACTGGAGTGGGTTGGCATTTCCTTCTCCAATGCATGAAAGTGAAAAGTGAAAGTGAAGTCGCTCAGTCATGTCTGACTCCTAGCAACCCCATGGACTGCAGCCTACCAGGCTCCTCCGTCCTTGGGATTTTCCAAGCAAGAGTACTGGAGTGGGTTGCCACTGCCTTCTCCTACTTAGAAGCTTAAAAAAAGTTTTATTCTAAAAGGGAATTGAGATGTTCATATCTAATAATGAGTTCAAAATAACCATTTCTTGAGTAAATTGCAGCTGTTATCCATGCTGAACTCAGTGTGATACTGGGTGTCCTATGCCTGAATAGAATTTACTATGAATTTTTTGTTAGAATTAGCAGCCTTTCAGAGGATGTATATCAGATTAGCTTCAGAGAAGTCATTGGGTTAGCTTTGTAAAAGATACTTAACAAGTAGTAGTACCTAATCCTTCTAGCTGGGGCTATATCTGTTATCTTCTCCTATCATGAATGTAAAGTTCCAGCATGTTTCCCACTGCTCTGACCCCAGTGGTTCCTATTTATTTCTTGACCAACTAGACCAGAAACAAAGGGATGGAATGCAGAGAATGAGTTTGTTATAAAATGAATCACTGGTGGCTTTGGAGTCAGCTTTATCTCTCTATCAGATTAGTGTATTAGGTAGTTAAAATTAATTTTAAAGCTCTAATTTGTAAATTTTTTTCCCTCTCAAAAGATATTTTGATGTAAAGAATGCCTTACTCTTTTATTTTTTCTCCTGAATGTTTAGATTTAAAGCCTTAGTTCAAACAGAATAGTCTAGTTTAGGAGTATCACAGTAAGGTTACCAATTCTTAAAATAACAAAACAGAATGCTTTTTGAATGATCAGAAATCATTTTAGAATCTTTCAGGACCTTTGAGTCATTTTCATTAGTATCAGTTCATACAAAGACTCTGTATATAAAAGATTAAACTGAACTGAATTTACATTGAACTGAATTTACTCTGATATGTTTAAAAACAACTTGACAGAGACAGACAAATACTACATGATCTCATTTATATGTGGAATCTAAAAAACAAGCTCATAAATACAAAGAGCAGGTTAGTCGTTGCTAGGGGCGAGGGAGTGGGTGAAATGGATGGATGAAGGGAGTCAAAAGGTACAAACTGGAAGATATAAGTAAATCATGGGGCTATAATGTATAGCATGGTAACTATAGTTAATAACACCATATTGCATATTGAAAGTTGCTAACAGGATAGATCTTTAAAGTTCTTATCACAAGAAAAGAAATTATAAGTATGTGGTGGATGTTGACTTATTGTGGTGATCTTTTCACAGTATGTGTCAATAGTGAATCATGTTGTACACCTGGAACTAATAATGTTTTATGTCAGTTGTATCTCAATAAACATCAACAGTAAAATCTGGTGTCTCATTTACTTAACATTCCTTTCATGTGCTCATAAAAACAATGTAGAATATAGGGGAATTTTTTTAATGATTTTGCTCTCAGAGTCATTTTTGAAGTCAAACATTTTAGTGTATTATGTGACATTTTAGGCTTTCTAGCCATTTTACCTGAACCAAAAAAAGAGACTTCTGATTTCTTAAAAAGTTATATATTTATAATGGTCATAATGCTCATAAATCAAGCCATTTAGTTTTAGTATTTATCACTTTACATAGTTCACAGCATAGATAGAATAGCACAAAGCATCTTTTCCCAAAAATTGTTTAGGCTAGTTTTACAAAGAGAATTTTGTTTTAATATATTTTATTTAGCCACAGCAGTGAACTGATACTGTAAAATAGGTATTTTATGTAATTTAATGCATCAGCAGCCTTAGGTGTTTATTAATCTTGACCAAAAGCCCATCTTCATGGTAAGACATAAATTTGAGAAATTATTGACTTGTTTTTTTGCATCAATGTGCTATGTTTCGTCTTAGGTCTATCATTTGGCAAGTGTACGCTTACGTGATTTATGTTTAAAACTGGATGTTTCAAATGAGTTAAGAAGGAAGATATGGACATGTTTTGAATTCACTTTAGTTCACTGTCCTGATCTGATGAAAGACAGACATTTGGATCAGCTCCTCCTTTGTGCCTTTTATATCATGGCAAAGGTAATGTATAAGGTGGGGGAAGCTCCTTGCTGTCCTTACCTATATTTGAAGCATGAGGTGAAAATCTGTTGCATTCATTAGTTTACCTTAAGTGCTATAAGCCAACAGTGCCCACCTTCATTAATTAGGTGGTAAATTCCAGCTAATGCAATTGCAGGCCATTTGTAGTAAAGTGGTTCTCCACACTATTAATAGAGAACCATTTCCATCTCCACCCCTGTAACACCTCTAATCTTATACTTTAAAGTAATAATTCTAGATCATTACGTTTTAAGTGAGTAACAGAGACTCAGAGCTGAAAGTAACTTGGCCAAAATTACACAATTAGTGACAGGCTGTGATCTCCTGATTCATAATTTGATGTAAAATAGCTTCTATACTATATTCCTTTTTAGTGATTTATTCCATTACCTCAGAAGAGCATTTTATTTTCTGGTTGCTACAACATGTTTTAAGTCATAAAATGGCATATCTTTCTTGTTTTAAAAATTCTAATGTGTCTATAACATTCATCTGTAACTTTGGTCTTGATCATATTGGCCACAGATCCTAGCAGATGAGCATGTTACAACCTAATTTTTCAGCTTCTTGAGGCAAAGGACATGTTTTCGAACTCATTTGTGACTTCCTTTTCACATTGCCTCTTTAAAATCTCTATACAAAATATGTATTAATAAATATTGTTAATTAACCTTTTTTTAAGTTATTACTATTTTTTAATTATTTCTCTTAAGGATACCAGAACTCTAAAAACCAGCCATGGGTTTCTAATTTAGAGAGTTAATTTCCTTCTATGGTTACAATTTTTATGCATTTATTCCGGAACCACTAGATAAATACAACACAAAAGACCACATAGTTATTCCCCTTTTATAGTCACATGCTACATTGGCATCCATACCAATAATGCTTTATATTTGTATTCTCTTTCCACTTTTAAAACCACACCTATATGCATATTTCATTTATTTTACCATTCTAAGAATCTCCAGGGAATTACCCAGGAGTCCATTGGTTAGGACTTTATGGTTTCACTCCTGAGGGCATTGGTTTAATCCCTGGTGGGAACTGAGATCCTGTAAGATATACAGCAAGGCCAAAAAAAAAGGAAAGAATCTCCGAAGTCCGAACACTAATGACAACAAAACCCAAAGTTGTCCCAGAACTGATAATACCGCTGGGTTTCCCAGCAGAAGCAAACTGCTTTGAGGCATGAAACACTCAACCCTTAAGCCATTCAGTATTCACATAAGTAAAACCCTTACTAAAGTAGAACTAAAAAAATCAAAAATTATAAAACATTCAAGGAAATGAATCAATATAAGTATGTCAACAGATAAAATTTAGAGCAGGTTAGATATTGAAAATTTTAGTTAATGAAATTATTGACCTCAAAGTAGGCAGTTAATATGTTTAAAAGGATTTAGTGTATACAAGAAAATTCATTTTATGAATAAAGACCAAGTTACTTTAAAAAGGACCCAAAAATTAAAAAAAATTTTTAAATAAAAAGGACCCAAAAGATGTCAAAAAGAACTGAAGGAAACTTGGAATGGAAACCCAGTGAAATTTGGATGGAAACAAAATTCCAACCCAAAAAGACTCAATAGATTAGAATACAGATCTGTGGAAATGAAAAAGCAATGTATCACATAGAGATAGAAAATACAAAAAAATTAAGAGACAGAGTGGCAAAACATTTTTTTCTTGTTCCCTTTTTCTTTTGTTCTCTTGTGATTTGATGACTAACTTTAGTGTTGTGTTTCATTTCCTTTTTCTTTTTATCTGTTGTAGATTTTTGATTTCTGGTTACTATGAGGATTTGCTATAGCAATCTATGTAGAAACAAGATTGTTTTAAGTTCCTCATCTTTACAAGTGCATTTCCAATATCCTGCATTTGTATTATCTCCTCATAATTGCTGGTTTTGATATCATATTTGTGTATGGATAATTTCCTACCTTTTGTGTGTGCTTGTGTATGTTTGCCTTTACGGGTGAGCGTATCCATTTGTAATTTTCTTGTTTCTAGTTGTAGCTTTTTCTATTTAGAGAAGTTCCTTTAGCATTTGTTGCAGAGCTGGTCTGGTGGTACTGAGTTCTGTTAGCTTTTACTTGTCCATAAAACTTTTGATTTCTCTGTCAAATCTGAATGAACACCTTACTGGGTAGAGTATTCTTGATTGTAGGTTCTTCCCTTTCATCAGTTTAAATGTATCATGACACTTCCTTCTGGCCTGTAGAGTTTCTGCTAAGAAATCAGCTGATAAACTTATAGTTCCCTTGTATGTTGTCATTTTTCTCCTGTTGCTTTTAATATTTTTTCTTGGTCTTATTCTTGTCAACTTGATTACTGTGTGTGTCTTGGCATGTTCTTTCTTGGATTTATCCTGCCTGGAACTCTGCAATTCCTGGACTTGAGTGAATGTTTCCTTTCCCATGTTAGGGAGGTTTTTCAGCTATTATCTTTTTGAACTTTTTTTCATATCCTTTCTCTCTCTCTTCTCCTTCTGAGACCACCCCTATAAATTCTCTTCCACAGCAGTGATTCCCACCATTCTGTCTTCAGGTCACTTATCTGCTCTTCCGCCTCAGTGTTCTGCTAGTGTATTTTTCATTTCAGATGTTTTATTGTTTATCTCTGTTCTCCAGTTCTTCTAGGTCTTCGTTAAACGTTTCTTACATCATCTTGATCCTTGCCTCCATTCTTTTTCTGAGATCCTTGATCATCTTCAGTATCATTATTCTGAATTATTTTTTATGGAATGTTGCCTATATCCACTTTTAAATAAATACGTAAAAACTAATAAAACTGAAGACTACAGGAGAGTCAGCAGATCTGAGTTTTCTTATGTTCTTTTTTATAAAGAAAGGCATTTTGTGGTTTAAAAAAAATACATTTTCAGTAGAGTTATACCATAACAATCTTAGTGCTTTTGATTAATGAAACTATCTGCTGAGTTCCCACAGGCCACAAAGCCTGAACTTTTAAGGTAGTAGAAGTCATAAATGGTAGTGGTTTTTAGTTATGGAGTGGCCTGGGGTTAATAGCTTTCTGCAAGACTGCTCTCAGTGCCAACTGGTAATTGAAGTTTTTGTTTAGAGCCATTTTTCTTTTAAAAGCAATTGATGAATGAGGTTTTTATTTTCCTTAGGTAACAAAAGAAGAAAGAACTTTTCAAGAAATAATGAAAAGTTATAGGAATCAGCCCCAAGCTAATAGTCACGTGAGTTACATTATTTTTCCTCCTGTCCCGAAATAGATTTGTACTATTTCTCTGCTGATAAGTCATATAAAAGGTAAACTTCTTTTCTAGGTTTACTATAGATATTTGGTTTTATGGATACCATTAAACTTGAGACAATTTTAATCAAAAAAGTTTCAATAGAAGCCAAAAATCTTGCTGTTTCTGACTAATCTACATATTTGCATGTACTTCTCACACATTCTCTTATTCCATGTGTCCATTTGTTGAGTGGGGATGTTTTTCACTAGAAAATCTAATGAAAAATATTTATAATAATAATATTCTTTAATTATATGAGATTTGATTCTCTGATATTTAAATCCAGTGAAATTTGAAGATATATTAAGTCAAGTTTCTTTTTTCCATTTGCTAAGAATCTTAATGTTTGTATCTTTGAATTTGAATAGATGTCAGTCATTTTTTATATAATAGCCCTGGTAAGAATTCTATACAACATTTCAGTCATGGAAATATAAAATGTTAGCATAGTGGCCTGGCACATGGTAAGCATTTAATAACTGTTAGCTCTACATGATTTTTATTGTTGTTCTGAAGAACACAGGATTAGTTTACAGTAAGGCTTTGGCCGTTCAACAGCCTGATTGCTCTAAAGGAACATATTGGCCTCCTCTGTGGCCCCAGTGATCTGCCATCTTAGACTAGAAGAGAGAAAATAGTAGCTGAGATAACCCTGGCCCCAGTACTAGTATCCGTACCCTTCTGTAGGAGAGCCCCACAGGTAGTTTCACTTCTTTACTGAAGCCCCAAATACACTGCTAGCAGTATAGAGATACTAGAAGAGCCAAGTATAGGCATTTCTTATATCCTGTGATAGACTAGAAGAGGCCTGGTTTCTGGGCCTCTTCAGAAAAATCGTTCAGGAACAGAGCTTAGAGAGGTTCAGAACATCCCTAAGTTCATTAAGGCAAAGTTAATGTGGGTCAAAATTGGGTCAGGGGATTTCCCTCATGATCCAGTGGTTAAGAATCCACCTTCCAATGCAGGGGACATGGGTTTGATCCCTGGTAGGATAATTCATATCCCACATGCCGTGGGGCGGCTAAGCCCATGCACCACAACTAGAGAGCCCACAATCTGCAACTAGTGAGCCATGCACTCTAGAGCCCATGCTTTGCACCAAAAGAAGTCCTGACACGCTGCAGCTAGAGAAGGCCAGCATGCCACAACAAAGACCCAGCGCAGCCAAAAAAAAAGTCATGCCACAGCTTCCTAAAAATTCTCTCAATACCATTATCCATAGGATGAGGGAGAATGGGCATGCTTTTCAGTTACCCTGGAGGTTAAAAACAGTTTAGGAGCAGAGAGGAGAACACATTTTCATGTGCCCACCTGAAAAGACTTGGTATGGGATTGGAACAGGAAAGCAAGCCCCAGAGAGATCAAATGAGTCTCACGTAAGGAATTAAAGGGAGGAAGGAATAGGCTCAGATCTTTTAAGTAGCTTTTAATTGGCAAAACTTGCTCATCAGTGTTTAGTTGCTGCTGACTTAATTCTTCTAATTTGTAACCTCCTAAATGGCATATTTCAGGTGGTAGGCTCTGCTTAATAGCTCCTCTTCTAAGATGTTTGCAGTAATCTACAGGCTTAAAGCTCAACATTCAGAAAACTAAGATCATGGCATCCGGTCCCATCACTTCATGGGAAATAGATGGGGAAACAGTGGAAACAGTGTCAGACTTTATTTTTGGGGGCTCCAAAATCACTGCAGATGGTGATTGCAGCCATGAAATTAAAAGACTCTTACTCCTTGGAAGAAAAGTTATGATCAACCTAGATAACATATTCAAAAGCAGAGACATTACTTTGCCAACAAAGGTCTATCTAGTCAAGGCTATGGTTTTTCCAGTGGTCATGTATGGATGTGAGAGTTGGACTGTGAAGAAAGCTGAGTGCCGAAGAATTGATGCTTTTGAACTGTGGTGTTGGAGAAGACTCTTGAGAGTCCCTTGGACTGCAAGGAGATCCAACTAGTCCATCCTAAAGGAGGTTAGGCCTGGGTGTTCTTTGGAAGGAAGGATGCTAAAGCTGAAACTCCAATACTTTGGCCACCTCATGCAAAGAGTTGACCCATTGGAAAAGACTCTGATGCTGGGAGGGATTGGGGGCAGGAGGAGAAGGGGACGACAGAGGATGAGATGGCTGGATGGCATCACTGACTCGATGGACGTGAGTTTGAGTGAACTCTGGGAGTTGGTGATGGACAGGGAGGCCTGGCGTGCTGCAATTCATGGGGTCGCAAAGAGTAGGACACAACTGAGCGACTGAACTGAACTGAATAACATCTTGCCCTTAATTATCACCCTTACAGACAAATACTTTTTAATTGGCTTGATATCTTGCTCTTCTTATTTTTGTTTTGCTTAACCTGTGCCTGTTTGTGACTCAATAGTCCTTTATTTCCCTTATGACCTATAGGTCTATAGAAGTGTACTATTGAAAAGTATTCCAAGAGAAGTTGTGGCATACAGTAAAAACCTGAACGGTGATTTTGAAATGACAGATTGTGGTAAGTTGCCCAATTTAGCATTCTATATGTAGTATACCTTTGGTTATATATTTGGTTACATACTACAGTGGGTGTCTTGGAGTTACTTATGTAGGTGGGGTGGATAATGCATGTGTGTTTTGAGAAGAAACAAGTGACTTTGAAATAAGTATGGGTCAGGTACCTCCCTCCACAGAGATTGTGTATAGAAACTATTAATTTATCCTCTGTTTAATTGTGTTTTAGAAGTTTCCTAGTATACTTATACACACTAATATTGTATATACTTGTACACATTTATTGTATAAAAGACACAATAAAATTCAAAACTAAATCTGAATGACAGGAAAAGTAAGACAGCTGTCAGTGATCTGCCCGGGAAGACAAGGAAATGTCCTGTTCATTAATAAGTGTATTTGATATTCTGCCACCATCAGCAAGGTCACCTTGTTCCACCATCATGCTAAGACTTAAGACTCTAGTAATTTTTTTTAAAGAAAGAAGAATCAAATATTTGGTATTCATATGTTGATAAATTATGAAAAGGCCTCTTCTGCCTATATCCTTTTTCTTGTCTCATCTTTCCATTACTTAACGTAGACGTATGTGTGCATGTGTACATAGGTACTGTAATTTATTTAATTCCTCAATGTGAGGCATTTAGGTTGTTCTAATTATATACAGCTTTGTGAGGAACATCATTGTAAATTGGTCTTTGGTCCACATCCTTAGAGCAAATTCTTAAAGAAAATTGACTGGGTCAGAGACATTTTTTAAATTACCCAAATATCCATGATCATTATGGTGTCTACTGGGATCTTAAGTTTTAAGGTCTTAATGAAAAAATGCTTTAATGATAACGTCCTAGAATATGATCCTATTTAAGGCCACACAGGCCAAATTCAATTCTTTTTGTATAGATATAGACTAGAGATCTCTTCAAGAAAACTGGAGATACCAAGGGAACATTTCATGTAAGGATGGGCATGATAAAGGACAGAAATGGTAAGGACCTAACAGAAGCAGAAGAGATTAAGAAGAGGTGGCAAGAATACCCAGAAGAACTATACAAAAAGTCTTAATGACCTGGATAACCACGACGGTATGGTCACTCACTAGAGCCAGACATCCTGGAGTATGAAATCAAGTGAGCCTTAGGAAACACTGTATTAATATGAACAAAGCTAGTGGAAATGACAGAATTCCAGCTGAGCTGTTTAAAACCCTAAAAGATGATGCTATTAAAGTGCTGTCAGCAAATTTGGAAAACTCAGCAGTGGCCACAGGACTGGAAATGATCAGTTTTCATTCCATCCCAAAGAGAGGCAATGCCAAAGAATGTTCAAACTACAGTTGTGCTCACTTTACATAGTAGCACGGTTATGCTCAAAACCCTTCAAGCTAGACCTCAGTACGTGAACCAAAAACTTCCAGGTGTTCAAGCTGGGCTTAAAAAAGGCAGAGAAACTAGAGATCAAATTGCCAATATTTGTTGGATTATGGAGAAAGCAAGGGAGTTCCCGAAAAACTTCTACTTCATTGACTATACTCAGGCCTTTGACTATGTGGATCACAACAAACTGGAAAATTCTTAAAAGAAATGGATGGGACTATTAGACCAACTTACCTGTCTCCTGAGAAACATGTATGTGGGTCAAGAAGCAACAGAACTGGACATGAAACAACTGACTGGTTCAAAATTAGAAAGTAGTAGGACAAGCCTGTGTATTGTCACCCTGCTTATTTAACTTCTATGCAGAGTACATCATGCAAAATGCTGGGCTGGATGAAGCACAAGCTGGAATCAAGACCGTCAGGAGAAATATCAGCAATCTCAGATATGTAGATGATACCACTCTAATGGCAGAAAACAAAGAGGAACTAAAGAGCCTCTTGATGCAGGTGAAAGAGGAGAGTGAAAAAGCTGGCTTGAAACTCAACATTAAAAACAAACTAAGATCATGGACCCAGATTGCTTTGGCAATTATGGGTCTTTTATAGTTCTCTATAAGTTTTAGAATTTTTTGTTCTAGTTCTGTGAAAAATGTCCTGGGTAATTTGATAGGGACTGCATTAAATCTGTAGATTGTTTTGGGTAGCATGCCATTTTAACAATATTCTTCCAGTACAAGAGCATGGGATATCTTTTCACTTCTTTGAATCATCTTCAGTTTCCTTTATGAATGTTGTACAATTCTCAGTATATAAGTCTCTCACCTGCTTGATGAGGATTATTCTTAAGTTTTTTGTTGTTGGGTTTTTTTATTTTTTGGATGCAATTTTAAAAGGGATTGTTGGATTATATTCCCTGTTTTGATATTTCATTGTTAGTGTAAAGAAATGCATCTGCCAATCTTCTTATTTTAAGTATTTCTAATTCCCTCAACATAGACTGATTTTTAGGATTAGGCATACTTAATAAATGACCACTGTTTTCATCAATAAAAACCTACTTCTGATGTCAAGTATGTTAATTATCAAAGCATTGGTCTTTGATTGAGATATGCCTAATAGAAACCCTATTTATAGTAGCCACCTGTGGAGAAAGAGCTCCCTTGTTAAAAAACCAACTGGATACTCGGCCTGTGCATTCATTATCATGTTAGCAGAGCACCCCAGACTAGCATTCTTGATTAGAACACTTGAGAGATCCAGATTATAGCTTAGTCTAAGTGATACAAACATAATGCTCAAGTAAATTGAAAACTTTACAATACTTCCTCTGAGACTTGGCTTAAGAATTTTTTTAAAAAAAGATGCATGTGCGGTGTTTCATACAAGGCCTTCTCACAGTAAGGCCTTAGTAAGTAAGTAGTAATTATTATTTTGTTTATAAGTATAAAATATATTTTATTAATCAGTATGGCTCTTTAAATGTCTTTTTTTTTTTTAAGCTAATTTTTCTAAGGCCATATTCCTTACATAAAATCCTTTAAATGTTGAAAACTAGGTCAGACACACAAAAACAGTTAAATCCTCTCAAGTGACAAAAGTTCTGTTTCCATAGGAGATGTATAAGACTGATAACTACAAATTGATAATTAAGTGACTTTATTGACATTAGAACTATTTTACGGTCACCAGATAGACAGCCAAATGTGGGTAGAGCACATTTTCCTTTTAGATTGTCTGTGTAAACAAGGTTTCCTTGGTTTTAGATTACAATGAATGCCTTTTAGAGCTTATGAGAAACTGCCAAAATAGTCTTAAAGCACTGTAGTTTTAAACTGGTGTGTGCTCGGTGACTTTTGCATAACTGGAGCTCAAGGGCACCGCAGCCTACACACTTTTACAGTGAGGAGCGCAAGAGGATAAGGAGGAACGTGGTAGGAGAAATACACAACAAATACCAAATGCTTACTCCAGGGAAGTGCTGCTGTGCTGGTCAACCCCATCACATCTCAACATGACCCTTGAATTTATAAATAAATTCTGATCTTTCTTACTTTCATCCTAATTTTGCTTCTTTACTTTCTCCAGTTTCAGATGGTAAAAACTCACTGTATGTGTTTCTTCTCAGACTGAAGGCTAAGGACTATATGCAAAGAAATCAGCATCAGTCACTTGAGCAGCTCCTCTAGGAGTGAAGGATGGGGTTTCATTAATACGTGCATTCTAGACAGTTATGTGTGCCCATCCTCTGAAAACACGTCCCCTGAGAAATGCATATCTACTGTGCTCTCAGTCTCTTTTCCCCTGAATGCAATTATATTGTCCTGGGATATGAAACTAACCACGTATTATGGTTGCATTTGTTGGCCACCTGCAGCCCTGGAATAATTTGCCTTGTCCCTTCCCACTTTCACTTTAGATCCTTTGAAAATTCTGAAGTCAGAGATCCAGGCTAAAAATTTCAGCACATTTCTCCAGAGTTCTGCAGATAATATCTCCTTTTTTCTAAGAGCTTCTGTCATTCACTGATAGTTTTTTATGAAACCACATTTTAATTGCTTGACAGTGTTATATAATAATTCAGAAAAGACATTCTTCTTATTCATGAGAACATTAGGGAAAATTATGAATCCATATGTAGTTCATTGGTTCATTTCACAAATATATGTCAAATAAATACCATGTGCCTAAATTTATATTAAGCAGAGATCCCTTCTACCCTCTCAGGGAAAACAGATTTGAACCATTTATAGCACCAAGCAGGAAGATCTCATTCTCTTTCCCAGTCTTTCATAAGTTCTGCCTGCCAATGTATATGTTGTAAGATGGGTCACCAGGCCTACTGAAGCTTTAATTTCTGAGTGCCAAAGTCCTTAAAGAGGTGAGAATGTAGAAATCTTTTTCCAGCTTAAAGGATAACTGACATCTTGTTTTCTGTTTTGAAATGAAAAAATGCTAAATAGCTAAATGTTGTTCTTGTTTATGAAGAACTAAAAGACCTTTTAGAACTAACACCCCAAACAGATGTCCTTTTCATGATATGGGACTGGAATACTAAAGTAGGAAGTCAGGAAACACCTGAAGTAACAGATTTTTGGCCTTGGAGTACAGAATGAAAGCAGGGCAAAGGCTAATAGAGTTTTGCCAACAGAAAGCACTGGTCATAGCAAACACCCTCTTCCAACAACACAAGAGAAGACTTTACACATGGACATCACCATATGACCAGCACCGAAATCAGATTGATTATATTCTTTGCAGCCAAAGATGGAGAAGCTCTATACAGTCAGCAAAAACAAGACCCGGAGCTGACTGTGGCTCAGATCATGAACTCCTTATTGCCAAATTCAGACTTAAATGGAAGAAACTGGGGAAAACCACTAAACCATCCAGGTATGACCTAAATCAAATCCCTTATGATTATACAGTGGAAGTGAGAAATAGATTTAAGGGACTAGATCTCATAGACAGAGTGCCTGATGAACTATGGACAGAGGTTCATGACATTGTACAGGAGACAGGGATCAAGACCATCCCCAAGAAAAAGAAATGCAAAAAAGCAAAATGGCTGTCTGGGGAGGCCTTACAAATAGCTGTGAAAAGAAGAGAAGAGAAAAACAAAGGAGAAAAGGAAAGATATAGGTATCTGAATGCAGAGTTCCAAAGAATAGCAAGGAGAGATAAGAAAGCCTTTCTCAGCGGTCAATGCAAAGAAATAGAGGAAAACAGTAGAATGGGAAAGACTAGAGATCTCTTCAGGAAAATTAGAGATACCAAGGAAACATTTCATGCAAAGATGGGCTCAATAAAGGACAGAAATGGTATGGACCTGAGAAGCCGAAGATATTAAGAAGAGGTGGCAAGAATACACAGAAGAACTGTACAAAAAAGATCTTCACGAGCCAGTTAATCACGATGGTGTGATCACTCACCTAGAGCCAGACATCCTGGAATGTGAAGTCAAGTGGGCCTTAGGAAGCATCACTACAAACAAAACTAGTGGAGGTGATGGAATTCCAGTTGAACTATTTCAAATCCTAAAAGATGATGCTGTAAAAGTGCTGCAGTCAATATGTCAGCAAATTTGGAAAACTCAGCAGTGGCCACAGAACGGGAAAAGGTCAGTTTTCATTCCAATCCCAAAGACAGGAAATGCCAAAGAATGTTCAAACTACCGCACAGTTGCACTCATCTCACACCGAGGGAGCCTGGTGGGCTGCCATCTATGGGGTCGCACAGAGTCAGACACGACTGAAGTGACTTAGCAGTAGCAGCAGTACATGCTACTAAAGTAATGCTCAAAATTCTCCAAGCCAGGCTTCAGCAATACGTGAACCATGAACTTCCAGATGTTCAAGCTGGTTTTAGAAAAGGCAGAGGAGTCAGAGATCAAATTGCCAACATCTGCTGGATCATCAAAAAAGCAAGAGAGTTCCAGAAAAACATCTATTTCTGCTTTATTGACTATGCCAAAGCCTTTGACTGTGTGGATCACAATAAACTGTGGAAAGTTCTGAAAGAGATGGGAATACCAGACCACCCGACCTGCCTCTTGAGAAGCCTGTATGCAGATCAGAAGGCAACAGTTAGAACTGGACATGGAACAATAGACTGGTTCCAAATAGGAAAAGGAGTACATCAAGGCTGTATATTGTCACCCTGCTTATTTAACTTCTATGCAGAGTACATCATGAGAAATGCTGGGCTGGCGGAAGCACAAGCTGGAATCAAGATTGCCAGGAGAAATATCAGTAACCTCAGATATGCAGAGACACCACCCTTATGGCAGAAAGTGAAGAGGAACTAAAGAGCCTCTTGATGAAAGTGAAAGAGGAGAGTGAAAAAGTTGGCTTAAAGCTCAACATTCAGAAAATGAAGATCATGGCATCTGGTCCCATCACTTCATGGGAAATAGATGGGGAAACAGTGTCAGACTTTATTTTGGGGGGCTCCAAAATCACTGCAGATGGAGATTGCAGCCATGAAATTAAAAGGTGCTTACTCCTTGGAAGGAAAGTTATGACCAACCTAGACAGCATATTAAAAAGCAGAGACATTACTTTGTCAACAAAGGTCTGTCTAGTCAAGGCTATGGTTTTTCCAGTATTTGTGTATGGATGTGAGAGTTGGAGTATAAAGAAAGCTGAGTGCTGAAGAATTGATGCTTTTGAACTGTGGTGTTGGAGAAGACTCTTGAGAGTCCCTTGGACTGCAAGGAGATCCAACCAGTCCATCCTAAAGGAGACCAGTCCTGGGTGTTCATTGGAAGGTCTGATGTTGAAGCTGAAACTCCAATACTTTGGCCACCTGATGTGAAGAACTGACTCATTTGAAAAGACCCTGATGCTGGGAAAGATTGAGGGCAGGAGGAGAAGGGGACAACAGAGGATGAGATGGTTGGATGGCATCACCGACTCAATGGACATGAGTTTGGGTAGGCTCAGGGAGTTGGTGTTGTTCAGGGAGGCCTGGCGTGCTGCGATTCATGGGATCATAAAGAGTTGAACATGACTGAGCGACTGAATTGAACTGAACTGAAATGCTGTTCTTGTTTACTCACTTAGTTCAACTTTTTTTTTTTTAATGTTCTGTATAACAAGAATTTCTTTTCCATGGGGATGGATCACTTCATGGGAAATAGATGGGGAAACAGTGGAAACAGTGTCACACTTTATTTTTGGGGGCTCCAAAATCACTGCAGATGGTGATTGCAGCCATGAAATTAAAAGACTCTTACTCCTTGGAAGAAAAGTTATGACCAACCTAGATAGCATATTGAAAAGCAGAGACATTATTTTGCCAACAAAGGTCCGTCTAGTCAATGCTATGGTTTTTCCAGTGGTCATGTATGGATGTGAGAGTTGGACTGTGAAGAAGGCTGAGCGCCGAAGAATTGATGCTTTTGAACTGTGGTGCTGGAGAAGACTCTTGAGAGTCCCTTAGACTGCAAGGAGATCCAACTAGTCCATCTTAAAGGAGATCAGTCCTGGGTGTTCTTTGGAAGGAATGATGCTAAAGCTGAAACTCCAGTACTTTGGCCACCTCATGCGAAGAACTGACTCATTGGAAAAGACTCTGATGCTGGGAGGGATTGGGGGCAGGAGGAAAAGGGAACGACAGAGGATGAGATGGCTGGATGGCATCACTGACTCCATGGATGTGAGTCTGAGTGAACTCCGGGAGTTGGTGATGGACAGGGAGGCCTGGCGTGCTGCAGTTCATGGGGTCGCAAAGAGTCGGACACGACTGAGTGACTGAACTGAACTGATAACAAGAATAACCTACAACTGCTGTAACTAAGGAGAAGGCGATGGCTTCCCACTCCAGTACTCTTGCCTGGAAAATCCCATGGATGGAGGAACCTGGTAGGCTGCAGTCCATGGGGTCGTGAAGAGTCGGACACGACTGAGTGACTTCAGTTTCACTTTTCACTTTCATGCATTGGAGAAGGAAATGGCAACCCATTCCAGTGTTCTTGCCTGGAGAATCCCAGGGACGGGCGAGCCTGGTGGGCTGCCGTGTATGGGGTCACACAGAGTCGGACACAACTGAAGTGACTTAGCAGCAGCAGCAGCTGTAACTAAGCCAGTGTTTACTGTCTTACAACAGTGTCCCCCAGGATGGTAGCAAGTGTCATGGAGAAGAGGGACTGTGCATAGAAAGTTTGAGAAATATGGAATTAAAGTGAACGTATTTTTTTTCTAATTGCAAAACTTCCGTAAGCCTTTATTATACTAACGTGTATTCTGAATTCCTAAGAGAAGGCTATAATATGCAGCATTTTTTCAACTTACTGATCACATAGCTTTTTCTGCCTTACTAAGATCCTGCAAAAATAACGGGAGTAAAAAAGACATCCAAATGGGGACCAAGATTCCCCAGGGAGATTCCCTGTGGGCTGCCTGACTCTTGGACCATGTCAGAGTTTTCTTATTTTCCTAAGGTAGAAGCATAGTAGTAGTAGTAGTGTTAGGTGCTCAGTTGTGTCCAACTCTTTGTGATCCTGTGGACTGTACCCCACCAGACTCCTCTGTCCATGGGATTCTCTAGGCAAGAATACTGGAGTGGATTGCCATTCCTTTCTTAAGAGGATATTCTCGAACCAGAGATTGAACCTGGGTCTCCTGCATTGCAGGCTCTTTCTTTACTGTTTGAGCTACAGGGAAAACCAAGGTGGCAACATTCTTCTACTCATATTCTCAATGTTTGCAGGCCAATGTATTGAGAATGAGACATTTTTTTCACATGCTGAATTCTTTTTAATTGCCGGTAGTTTTCTTAGCTGTGTACAAGAAGCTCAGTTTAGGTAAACATCAACTCAGAGCTAGGTGATTCTTGTTAGTACAAGTAGAAGATGTTTTGTAATTCTCTCCCCCCAAAAAAAAGAACAGGATAAAGTTCTGCCTGGTGTCACAAGCTACCCTAGAGTTACACTAAAAAATATGAAAGCACCTTGGGGCAAGCAATAATTTTATAGCTGAGGATGATGCCTATAGACAGCATTAAGTTCCTGTTGTGCATGAGAAAATAAGGCTTTTTGAACACTTGTCACCTGCCATGTATTTGCAGAAAAGTAAACATAAGCAATTCACCTTGCTTCTTCCTTAACCTCTGAGGATACACTTTACCTTTTAGAGTCTTTCCACCTTTTCCAAAGAGCCAGTAAGAATATCTGCAGTCCTTTTTGTTATCTGAAGCTCAGGATTTACCACTGTTACCCATATTCTGAAGCTCAGTTTAGGCAAATTTCAACCCAGGGCTGGTGCCCCTCTGAGAGTCACCGGTGACAGTGGGTTCAAAGGAATGGTTGTGAAAACATTCTTGCTGAAGTGATATCTAGAGAATAGAGCACCCATTTAAGTTTACATGTTTGTATTTCTCAAGTTTCCAATTTATCCATAATATAGGTAGATTTCTGAACTTTTCTAAAATAGGTCATTGTCTTACATAAATATTTAGGTTTATTTGATTTTTTTCGCTTTTATATTGTAGAGAGAGTTGTGTTTCAGATCCTCAAATTATAGATTAAGGTACACCTATCACAACATTGAATTCTTTTAACAGACTTGGAAGATGCTACAAAAACACCGGACTGCTCCAGTGGACCAGTGAAAGAGGAGAGAGGTGATCTTATCAAATTTTACAATACAATATATGTAGGAAGAGTGAAGTCATTCGCATTGAAATACGACTTGTCAAATCAGGACCATGTGGTACGTTTTTTACTTTACTACTTTATTAATATCTGTTCTCATAATTGGTTTACTCTGAGTTTATTTTGGTAGATAAGTATTTCAAAGTTAAAGCCTTACTGATACATTTTACAGGAGAAAACATGCTAGTGATTAATCAGCGTGATTAAGGCTGTGATAAAACAGACTAGAGAAAATTATGGAAATTTCATCCATACTGTGATTATACATTCCTAGAAATTATGGATGCATATGGGCAAGGAGTCAATGGGAACATGGAGCAATGAAAACAATTCTGGTGGTTTTTTCCCTTGGTTTTGATTTCTGTTGTTATATTTCTCAGAGAAATGTTTTTCTCAAGATAAAGAGAAAAGGAAATAAATAGGCTTAAGTCAATAATAGAAACAACGCTAAGAAATTTTTATGCTGTATCTAGATTTGACACTACCAGCAGGCCTTTGTAAGTGTTATCAGTGTATAAGCTGATGTTGGTTCCCAAAAGAGCAGACTTCAGTTATAAGAAAGAGGAACCGAGTAGAAGCTGCATTCAGGCAGTAGCTATATACGTGTCTGTGTCTTTACATTTCTTTCCTTGTCCCTTTCAATGAATATGAGCTGACTATCCTCAGAGGCCATGACTACTCATTCTCCTCCCTCAGTTCCACACATCCCCCCACCATGTGCTATACTGAGGATATCTCTAACATCAGCTAATTGGGAAAAAAACAAAACTAGTTTTCCTAGCTTCAGGTGAAGATGATGAATGAAATAGTAATTAAGGAGTCATCCCCATTTGTGCTTGGAATAGAACATTGTATAGATTATTAAAAGTACAGTTCTTTCTCACTTTATCTCTGAGTCCTTTGCATTTCAGCATAAAGTCTTATACTTTGTACTAGTAACTCAGTCAGTAAAAGAATCTCCCTGCAATGCAGAAGACGGGAATTTGGTCCTATGGTTGGAAAGATCCCCTGGAGAAGGAAATGGCAAGCCACTCCAGTATTCTTGCCCGAGAAATCCAATGGACAGAGGAGCCTGGTGGCTATAGTACTTGGGGGTCAAAAGAGTTAGACATAGTGACTAAACCACCAGGCATAAAGTGTTAACCATTTTATTAAGAGATTTGTTCCTTGTTGGACTCTTCTTGCTGGCCCACAGAATACTCTGTCTCTCTTATTCTCTGAGCTACTAATCTGGCTGTGGGTATATATATGTGGACTCTTAAGACTCTTGAGACACCTTTGGTGATCAAAGGTGCATGGAGATCAAACCAGTCAACCCTAAAGGAAATCAACCCTGAGTATTCATTGGAAGGACTGATGCTGAAGCTGAAGCTCTATTAACATTGGCCACCTGATGTGAAGAGCCAACTTATTGGAAAAGACCCTGATGCTGCAAAAGATTGAGGACAAGGTGCGGAGGGGAAGACAGGACGAGATGGTTAGCTAGCATCACTGACTCCATGGACATGAATCTGAGCAAACACCATGAGATAGTGAAGGACAGGAAGCCTGACACTGCAGTCCATGGGGTCACACAGAGTTGGACACAACTTAGCACCTAAACAACAACAATGTATGTGTGGAGAGAGATCCTTATTGCAAGTGTTAGGACATAAGTTATTCTTTGCCTCACTTTCTGAGCATGGCATGAAGTTCCTATTCTCTTGGCTTACTGCTTCTGGGGTCTTACTCAGAATCCTTCAGGATTTCCTGAAAGATCCAGACAAATAAATTTGAGTTTATCCATTAGTAATTGTTGAAAAACAAGGGTTAATGAATCATTTAAAAATTTTTTTCAGCCATAATAAGTTCTTATGGTATAGTTCAGTTCAGTTCAGCCGCTCAGTCGTGTCCGACTCTTTGCAGCCCCATGAATTGCAGCACGCCAGGCCTCCCTGTCCATCACCAACTCCCAGAGTTTACCCAAACTCATGTCCATCAAGTCGGTGATGCCATCCAGCCATCTCATCCTCTGTCGTCCCCTTCTCCTCCTGCCCCCAATCCTTCCCAGCATCAGGGTCTTTTACAATGAGTCAGCTCTTCACATGAGGTGGCCAAAGTATTAGACTTCTAATTAGGAGATACCAATAAGAATAAAAACATGGTACAGGAAAAAAAGTTCCATGTTGATCCTTCACCCTTATGAGGAGGAGGGGAGTGTAGAATAAAAAATATGGTGGGATTTAAAAAAAGAAAGAAAACCTTTCATCTGATAAAAGCTTTGGTGGTGGTTTATTCACTAAGTCATGTCTGACTCTTGTGACTATGTGGACTGTAGACTGCCAGGCTCCTCTGCCCATGGGATTCTCCAGGCAAGAATACTGGAGTGGGTTGCCATTTTCTTCTCCAGGGTATCTTCCCTACCCAGGGATTGAATCTGGTCTCCTGCATTGTAGGCAGATTCTTTACCAACTGAGCCATGAGGGAAGCCCTATAAAAGCTTTACTTTTATGTTATTTCAGATGGAAGCTCCGCCACTCTCCCCTTTTCCACATATTAAGCAACAGCCAGGCTCCCCACGCCGCATTTCCCAGCAGCACTCCATTTATGTGTCCCCACACAAGAATGGGTCGGGCCTTACACCAAGGAGTGCTCTGCTATATAAATTCAACGGCAGCCCTTCTAAGGTAACGTGCTCCCAAACTTTACTCCAAAATGGCAATATCCATGTTAAAAATTGGATTCCAGATTTCCAGTTAGTAATCTTTAATCATACCCCAATTTTTTGCAAAGTTACTGCAAATAAATACAAACTCTTACTATGGCAAGTTTCCTGTGTATCCAGTTGAGGGAGTTTAATCTGTTATGACTGACATGGTATTGGGGGAGTTTGCAGTGTATCCAGTTGAGGGAGTTTAATGTGTTATGACTGACATGGTATTGGGGGAGTTTGCACCAAGAGCACAGTGTTTCCCTGCTCAGGCACCATCTTGCGAAGGACCAGTAAGGCAGCACCTGCAAGTGGTCAGATATGGGGACACTGTAAAGAAAGATCTTGGAAGGGAAAGTTCATTTGGTGGATGGCGCCTGGGATAGGGAAAAGTCTGAAAGCAGAGGCCTCTTCTGACTTACACAGACAGCTCTGTGGTCACCTCCATCTTTAGTCCCATTAATGATGATGATCCAATGGGGACATGATTGCTGTTTGCAGGTAATTTAAGGACTATCAAGTAGATGTGTTCATTGTATCTCCAAAAGCCAGAATGACTACCAACTAGAAGGAGTTGTAGTGGGATAGGTTGTAACTCAGTCCAAATACGTGGCAGCTCCTTAACTCATTAGTTTCTTAACTCATTTAGATCCACAAGCATTTGTTACATTCCTGCCATACTTAGCAAATAAAGTTTACTGAGATATACCTCACAGACTTGCATTACCTCTTCGTAGAAGGACTTTTAGAAGACATTCTTGGATAAAATCAGAAATGGGTCTAATTGAATTCTAAGGCAGTAATTTCAGAATCATAGGTCAGAATCTGGGGAGCTTGTTGAACACAGATTTCTGTCCTGTAGACTTACTGAATCACAGAGCTCCAGCAGGCAGATTCCCTGGACAGTGTTGATGCACTGTGTTCAGGAACAACTTCTCAAAGGCTGTTTTACAGTAAGACCAGCAACATCAGCATCACCTGGGAGCGTGTCAGAAATGCAGAATCTCAGGCCTCACACCAACCCTACTGAATCTGAATCTGTGTATTATCATTCCCCAGATGATTAGTAAGCACATTAAAGTTTGAAAAGCAGTGCTTCAGAAAAAAGACCTCAAAGTTGATGAAAGTTTGTTTGATTTATCAGAATCACCTGGAGGGCTTGATAAACTAGAGATAACTGGGTCCAATACCTAGAATGGGTGATTCAGTCGGTGTAGGGTGAGGCTTGAGAATTTGCATTCCTAATAAGCTCCTAAATGCTCTGCTGCTTGTGGTCTGATGTCCACATTTTAAAAACTATTGCTATAATGTAAATCCAATTTTTAAAATCACCTGAAAAGATTAATTCTAATCACCCTTAATAACTTGACCTAGATTCAAAAAATAATCCCTTCCTCCAGTGTTTAGCTTTGGATAGAGGATAAAGGGTAGGAAAAAGCAGTTAGTTTAGTTCTTTGCTGCTATTTCCCCCCTTTCCCCTTTTACTCACACATATCGTCTGTTTTTGCAGAGTTTGAAAGATATCAACAACATGATAAGGCAAGGTGAGCAGAGAACCAAGAAGCGAGCAATAACCATCGATGGTGATGCAGAATCACCTGCCAAACGCCTCTGTCAAGAAAATGATGATGTTTTACTTAAACGACTACAGGATGTTGTCAGTGAAAGAGCAAACCACTAGCACCCTTCTCACTTCTGTGGTAAAAGCACTCTCAGGTTGTTTTGCAGCAAGCTGGGGCTCTGTCTTCAAAACAGTCAACCCTGAAGGTAGTAAACATCACTGAGTTACAAGAAAAGGTACACCAAAGTTAAGTGGATTTTTTTTTTTTACTTTTATCCAAAATGTAGTTGACAGATGTATTTTGAGTTGGATTGTAAAGGAATGTTTTTAAGTGCACTTAAAAAGGAATGGTTTTAAGTGCATTTAAAAAGGAATGGTTTTAAGTGCCTTTTAAGCATATTAATAGTCATAGAATTGTTAAAATATTTGTTCTCTGAGTTTTTCAGACAAAGTAAGGAGAAACCTTATAATTTTTAAGCTCACTTTTTAAAATAATCAAATGTCCTCTCCTTCTGGGCTTTGTCATAAGAGGGTGAATAATCTATTTTTGGTAGGTATGCTTTGAGATGTTTGTGCTCCCAATTTAATATTGAGTAGGGGTTGCGTCCCATGGCATCTAGGCCAGAGGATGATGTAGGAGCCTGTCTCTGACCCAGTGTGCTAACTCCACATCCAGGTACCACTGTGGGTTGTCCAGAGGCTTCTCATGCTCTTCCTCTCCTTGAGCAGAAGCATGTTTGTACTTAAACCCATGCACTGCCCGACTCCTTGCTTTCCAACCTTAAGCCCTCTTAGCCTGGTGTCACAACCTAATAAAAGAGCTACTTGCTCCTTTTTAAAACTATTATTACTTTGTTTTCCAAACCATTAACTTAATTATATATGATTATATCATATAGCTCTCAAAATAGGAAACTGCTTCTCAGGCCAGTAGAGTAAAATACAGAAAAGAGCTGTTAGAGACTAAACTTCGTATTAGTGAGGTAGCAGCCATGATAATATGTAAGATACTATTTTTGAGATCATTATAAGATTGATCATTCTCAACGTCTAATTGATTCCTTAAGAATAGTTGAAACCTTTCTCAAAACCATGTTAATATCTTATAATTATGCCTTATAATTATACTGTTCCATCCATGACACAGCTGCTTATCACGTCCCGCTCTTTGCTCTCTGTATCATCAGTGCATTATGAGTTTCCCATTAGGGTCTGATCACTGGCCCCTTAAGGATGTTTTCTAGGGCTAGGGGTGCCACTTTACAAAGAATCAGCTGTTCAATATTCACTTTTCTAGTGTGTTTCCAGAATCTGGAAGGAGGTGAATAAGCCATTCTTAATTAATTTTGA
This sequence comes from Bos taurus, assembly GCF_002263795.3. Classification (NCBI taxonomy): domain Eukaryota; kingdom Metazoa; phylum Chordata; class Mammalia; order Artiodactyla; family Bovidae; genus Bos; species Bos taurus. The sequence continues at coordinate 66,014,889 of NC_037340.1, read as the reverse complement.
GAAAATTTTATCAAATGTATGTTTCTTAAACTGCAAACTGTATTTTTTTTAATGCTAAATATTTAACTAGTAAAAAGTGAAACTGGCTCAGTCATGTTCGACTCTGCCATCCCATGGACTGTAGCCTGCCAGGCTCCTCTGTCCATGGAATTCTGCAGGCAAGAATACTGGAGTGGGTAACCGTTCCCTTCTCCAGGGGAATCTTCCCAACCCAGGGATCGAACCCAGGTCTCCTGTACTGCAAGCGGATTCTTTACTTTCTGAGCCACCAGGGAGGCCCATTTAACTAGTAACCCTGGCTAATTTGAATTAGTCTAAAATTTGGCTATTAACTAGTATCAATAATTATGATTATTAGGAATTTTATTTTTAAATTTTAAGAAGAAAACTGAGTCTGGTCACATTTTGCTTTTCTTAAAATTACATCATTTTTTTGTGTAGTATCTACACATGTTACAAGCCAAATACCATCAAGTCTGTCTTGAATCCTTGTATATATTTTTATGTAGCTATAACTATTGTGTCATTATTAATGTGCAAAATGTAAATGAGCATTTGTACGTTGTCTTTATAAGAAAATCTGGATGTGTTTCTATCAGTTTTCTAGACTGTATATTCATGTACATAAAATGGTTAATAAAATATTGGTGTTTTTGTGAGATTACTGAATAAAACCTATCAGTTGAGTTCAGTCGCTCAGTCGTGTCTGACTCTTTGTGACCCCATGAATCGCAGCATGCCAGGCCTCCCTGTCCATCACCAACTCCCGGAGTTCACTCAAACTCACGTCCATCGAGTCTGTGATGCCATCCAGCCATCTCATCCTCTGTCGTCCCCTTCTCCTCCTGCCCCCAATCCCTCCCAGCATCAGTCTTTTCCAATGAGTCAGTTCTTCGCATGAGGTGGCCAAAGTACTGGAGTTTCAGCTTTAGCATCATTCCTTCCAAAGAACACCCAGGACTGATCTCCTTTAGGATGGACTAGTTGGATCTCCTTGCAGTCCATGGGGCTCTCAAGAGTCTTCTCCAACACCACAGTTCAAAAGCATCAATTCTTCAGCACTCAGCTTTCTTCACAGTCCAACTCTCACATCCATACATGACCACTGGAAAAACCATAGCCTTGACTAAACGGACCTTTGTTGTCAAAGTAATGATCACTGAGGAAGGCTTTCTTATCTTTCCTTGCTATTCTTTGGAACTCTGCATTCAGATGCTTATATCTTTCCTTTTCTCCTTTGTTTTTCTCTTCTCTTCTTTTCACAGCTATTTGTAAGGCCTCCCCAGACAGCCATTTTGCTTTTTTGCATTTCTTTTCCATGGGGATGGTCTTGATCCCTGTCTCCTGTACAATGTCATGAACCTCAGTCCATAGTTCATCAGGCACTCTATCTATGAGATCTAGTCCCTTAAATCTATTTCTCACTTCCACTGTATAATCATGAGGGATTTTGTTCAGGTCATACCTGAAGGGTCTAGTGGTAGACCTTTCCCTACTTTCTTCCATTTAAGTCTGAATTTGGCAATAAGGAGTTCATGATCTGAGCCACAGTCAGCTCCCAGTCTTGTTTTTGCTGACTGTATAGAGCTTCTTCATCTTTGGCTGCAAAGAATATAATCAGTCTGATTTTGGTGTTGGCCATCTGGTGATGTCCTTGTGTAGAGTCTTCTCTTGTGTTGTTGGAAGAGGGTGTTTGCTATGACCAGTGTGTTCTCTTAGCAAAACTCTATTAGCCTTTGCCCTGCTTCATTCTGTATTCCAAGGCCGAATTTGCCTGTTACTGTAGGTGTTTCTTGACTTCCTACTTTTGCATTCCAGTCCCCTAAAAGGAAAAGGGCATCTTTTTTGGGTGTTAGTTCTAAAAGGTCTTGTAGATCTTCATAAAACCATTCAACTTCAGCTTCTTCAGCGTTACTGGCTGGGGCATAGACTTGGATTACTGTGATATTGAATGGTTTGCCTTGGAAACAAACAGAGATCATTCTGTCGTTTTTGAGACTGCATCCAAGTACTGCATTTCGGACTCTTGTTGACCGTGATGGCTACCCATTTCTTCTAAGGGATTCCTGCCCACAGTAGTAGATATAATGGTCATCTGAGTTAAAGTCACCAATTCCAGTCCATCTTAGTTCTCTGATTCCTAGAATGTCGACATTCACTCTTGCCATCTCCTGATTGACCACTTCCAATTTGCCTTGATTCATGGACCTAACATTCTAGGTTCCTATGCAATATCGCTGTTTACAGCATTGGACCTTGCTTTTATCACTAGTCACATCCACAACTGGGTATCGTTTTTGCTTTGGCTCCATCCCTTCATTCTTTCTGGAGTTATTTCTCCACTGATCTCCAGTAGCATACTGGGCACCTACCGACCTGGGGAGTTCCTCTTTCAGTATCCTATCATTTTGCCTTTTCATACTGTTCATGGGGTTCTCAAGGCAAGAATACTGAAGTGGTTTGCCATTCTCTTCTCCAGTGGACCACGTTCTGTCAGACCTCTCCACCATGACCCGCCCGTCTTAGGTGGCCCCACAGGGCATGGCTTAGTTTCATTGAGTTAGACAAGGCTGTGGTCCTAATGTGATTAGATTGACTAGTTTTCTGTGTGTATGGTTTTAGTGTGTTTGCCCTCTGATGCCCTCTGGCAACACCTACTGTCTTACTTGGGTTTCTCTTACCTTGGACGTGGGGTATCTCTTCATGGCTGCTCCAGCAAAGCGCAGCCATTGCTCCTTACCTTGGACGAGGGGTATCTCCTCACCGCCACCCCTCCTGATCTTAAACATGGAGTAGCTCCTCTCGGCCCTCTGTGACTGGATGCAGTTGTGCAGCCGTCTAGAATCTGTATCTCTAAATATCTGGTTTATATCTTTTAAATGTCTTAATGTAATTAAATGTAACATTAACAGTAAAACTTGGTGTAACAGTGTAACTAATTAACATTAAAAGTTAATATTCTCAGTGCTTTCCAGGAGCCAGGAAGAGAATGGGGAGTGAATTGTCTGATTGACAAGTACAGGGTTTTCTTTTGAGGTGATGGAAACAATTTTATAACTTGATATAGGTGGTGATTGCATACCATTGTAAACTTACTAAATGACAATGAATTTTACACTTTAAAATAGTTATTTTTATGTTGGGAGAATTTCACATCAATTGGAAAAATGCCTTACGCACATATAAGAAGCAGAATTGTGTCAGGGTCTTGAAAAGGACCAAATTACCATACGAATTAAGGAAAAGTCTTCCCTCTTCGGAGTGCTTTCAGGTATATTTATCCATTTGAGACTCAAAGCTTAAAAATTCTTTGCTATTTAAGATATTTTTAATTAATTTTTAAAATCAATTAATTTACTTAGCCACATTGGGTCTTAGTTTTGATGGCAGGATCTTCACTGGGTCATGCAGGATCTTTGATTTAGATGCACAGACTCTCAAGTTAGGGCAGTTGAGCTCAGTAGGTACTTCCCATTTTATAGGATCTTAGTTCCCTGACTAGGGATTGTACCCAAGTCCTGCATTGCAAGGCAGATTGTTAACCACTGGACTATCAGGGAAGTCCCAAGATATTTTTAATTAACTTTTTAAAAATTTTGGCTGTACTAGTCTTCCTTGTGGTGAGCGGGGGCTTAGTTGCCCTGCAGCGTGTGTGCATGTGTGGTCAGTTGCTCAGTCTGTCCATCTGACTCTTTGCAACCCCTGTGTCATTGGAAAATGGATTCTTAACCACTGGACCCCCAAGGAGGTCCCTCTAATTATGTGGTTAGATTGTTTAAGTTTAAAAAAAAAAAGTTTTTTAAAGATGGTAATATTCCTGCTTGTTTTTATTTTGTTACTTACACTACTTTCACCCCGTCAACAAACCTAATTGGCTGTTTACTCTATGCCTGGCCCTTTGCTATGTGCTAGGTATGTGTTGGAGAAGACCCTTGAGAGTCCCTTGGACTTCGAGGAGATCCAACCAGTCCATTCTAAACGAAATCAGTCCTGAGTGTTCATTGGAAGGACTGATGCTGAAGCTGAAACTCCAATACTTGGGCCACCTCATGCGAAGAGTTGACTCATTGGAAAAGACTCTGATGCTGGGAGGGATTGGGGGCAAGAGGAGAAGGGGATGACAGAGGATGAGATGGCTGGATGGCATCACCGACTAGATGGACATGAGTTTCAGTGAACTCTGGGAGTTGGTGATGGACAGGGAGGCCCGGCGTGCTGTGATTCATGGGGTCGCAAAGAGTCAGACACGACTGAGTGACTGAACTGAACTGAGGGATGTAAAAGTGATCCAGGCATAGTTCCTGTCTTCAAGGTATATTTGTAGTCCATTAATATAATGGTGTAAGTATAGCAGTACAGTACTACACAGAGAGGTATGGTGTTAGCACAGAGCAGATGATTTACTCTGCCTAAACAGGTGTGTCAGGGAATGTAAAATCACTCTAAGTAGTAGTGTTAGTTGCTCAGTCGTGTTTGACTCTTTGAGATCCCATGGACTGTAGCCCACCAGGCGCTTCTGTCCATGGGATTCTCCAGGCAAGAATACTGGAGTGGATTGCCATTCCCTTCTCCAGAGGATCTTCCCAACCCAGGGATCAAACCTGGGTCTCCTGCACTGCAGGCAGATTCTTTACCATTTGAGCTACAGGGAAGACCAAAATCACTCTAAAGCGGGGGCCAAATGGTAATTTAGTCCTTAGGGATGACTACTGCCAGGGCAGTAGAAGACAGCACAACCAGTAGAAAGTCCCAGAGAGATGGAAGTACTGTAGGTTTAGGAATTGCAGATACTTCAGCGAGGTTGAAAGAAAGTGTACATACTCAAAAGTGCAGTGCAAAGAGGGCTAGAAAGGGGCCTTTGTTAGTTGGGCTCTAAGCCAGGTTAGGGAGCTCAGGCCTGGTCATTTCCAATGGTTCTCAACATTGGCTGCAGCTGGGGAGTTTTAAAAAACACATCAGTGAATGGGCTTCTCCACCCAGAGGTTTCTGATTTAATTGGTTTGGGGAACAACCTAGCTTTAAGATTTTTAAATACTCCCTCAGTTCAGTCAGTTCAGTCTCTCAGTCGTTTCCGACTCTGCAACCCCATGAATTGCAGCACGCCAGGCCTCCCTGTCCATCACCATCTCCTGGAGTTCACTGAAACTCACGTCCATCGAGTCTGTGATGCCATCCAGCCATCTCATTGTCTGTCGTCCCCTTCTCCTCCTGCCCCCAATCCCTCCCAGCATCAGAGTCTTTTCCAATGAGTCATCTCTTCTCATGAGGTGGCCAAAGTACTGGAGTTTCAGCTTTAGCATCATTCCTTCCAAAGAACACCCAGGGCCGATCTCCTTTAAAGTGGACTGGTTGGATCTCCTTGCAGTCCAAGGGACTCTCAAGAGTCTTCTCCAACACCACAGTTCAAAAGGATCAATTCTTCGGCACTCAGCTTTCTTCACAGTCCAACTCTCGCATCCATACGTGACTACTGGAAAAACCATAGCCTGGACTAGACAGACCTTTGTTGGCAAAGTAATTAATCACAATGGTATGATCACTCACCTAGAGCCAGACATCCTGGAATGTGAAGTCAAGTGGGCCTTAGAAAGCATGACTACGAACAAAGCTAGTGAAGGTGATGGAATTCCAGTTGAGCTATTTCAAATCCTGAAAGATGATGCTGTGAAAGTGCTGCACTCAATATGCCAGCAAATTTGGAAAACTCAGCAGTGGCCACAGGACTAGAAAAGGTCAGTTTTCATTCCAGTCCCAAAGAGAGGCAATGCCAAAGAACGCTCAAACTACCACTCAATTGGACTCATCTTACACGCTAGTAAAGTAATGCTCAAAATTCTCCAAGCCAGGCTTCAGCAATATGTGAACCGTGAACTTCCAGATGTTCAAGCTGGTTTTAGGAAAGGCAGAGGAACCAGAGATCAAATTGCCTATATCCGCTGGATCATGGAAAAAGCAAGAAAGTTCCAGAAAAACGTCTATTTCTGCTTTATTGACTATGCCAAAGCCTTTGACTGTGTGGATCACAATAAACTGTGGAAAATTCTGAAAGAGATGGGAATACCAGACCACCTGACCTGCCTTTTGAGAAGCCTATATGCAGGTCAGGAAGCAACAGTTAGAACTGGACATGGAACAATAGACTGGTTCCAAATAGGAAAAGAAATACGTCAAGGCTGTATGTTGTCACCCTGCTTATTTAACTTCTATGCAGAAGACATCATGCGAAATGCTGTGCTGGAAGAAGCACAAGCTGGAATCAAGATTGCCGGGAGAAATATCAATAACCTCAGATATGCAGATGACACCACCCGTATGGCAGAAAGTGAAGAGGAACTAAAAAGCCTCTTGATGAGAGTGAAAGAGGAGAGTGAAAAAGTTGGCTTAAAGCTCAGCATTCAGAAAACGAAGATCATGGCATCTGGTCCCATCACTTCATGGGAAATAGATGGGGAAACAGTGGAAACAGTGTCAGACTTTATTTTGGGGGGGCTCCAAAATCACTGCAGATGGTGATTGCAGCCATGAAATTAAAAGATGCTTACTCCTTGGAAGAAAAATTATGACCAACCTAGGTGAGTCCAAAATCACTGCCATCTGTGACTGTAGCCATAAGACGCTGCAGAAAGACACCTTGGAAGAAAAGCTATGACAAACCTAGACAGCATATTAAAAAGTAGAGACACCACTTTGCCCACAAAGGTCTATATAGTCAAAGCTATGGATTTTCCAGTAGTCATGTACAGATGTGAGAGTTGGACCATAAAGAAGGCTGAGCACCAAAGAATCGATCCTTTCAAACTGTGGAGCTGGAGAAGACTCTTGAGAGTCCTTTGGACTACAAGGAAATCAAACCAGTCAATCCTAAAGGAAATCAATCCTGAATATTCATTGGAAGGTTTGATACTGAAACTGAAGTTCCAATACACTGGCCACCTGATGTGAAGAGCCAACTCAGCAGAAAAGATCCTAATGCTGGGAAAGATTAAGGGCAAGAGGAGAAGGGGGTGACAGGATTTGTTGATTGGATGGCATCACCGACTCAATGGACATGAGTTTGAGCAAGCCCCAGGAGATGGTGAAGGACAGGGAAGCCTGGCATACTGCAATCCATGGGGTTGCCAAGAGTCGGACATGACTTAGCAACTGAACAGCAACAACAGGTGAGTACCTAAGGTGAGAATCACTGGTATATAGGTCAAGGGGGCGCCACTAAAGTGTTTTGTTTCTAATATTTATTTAATTTAGACTGTGCTGGGTCTTGGCTGCAGGGCTTCCCAAGTGCATGGAAAAGAATCCACCTGCCAGTGCAGGAGATGCAGGTTCAGTCCCTGGGTTTGGAAGATCCTCTGGAGAAGAAAATGGCAACCCTCTCCAGTATCCTTGCCAGGAAAATTCCATGGACAGAGGAGCCTGGTGAGCTGCAGTCCATGGTGTTGCAAAGAGCCAGACATGACTGAGCTTGCACACAAGGCGGGGGTGGGGCTGGGGTGGGTGGGTAGTCTTAGTTGGGGCTCATGGGCTCTTCCATCTTTGTTGTGATATGCGGGACCCAGCATGAGAACACTTAGGTGCGGCATGTAGGATCTATATCCCTGACTAGGGATTAACATAGGCCCCCTGCTTTGGGAGCACGTAATCTTAGCCTCTGGACCACCCGGAAAGTCCCAAAGTGGTTTTTTAATTTTATGTGGATAAGGACAAAATCTGATGTGTATTTTAGAGCAGCAGTTCCCTAAGTTGCCCAAAGGTAAGGATTACCTGAGACACTTGACTCCTAGGCCCCACCCTTGACCCAAGGAATGAAATCTTCAGGAGAAGAACTTAGGAATTTTGTTAATCTCTGTTTCAAGTGATATTTAACCTCAAGCAAGTCAGAGATGTTTCTGGCAGTGTTTCTCAAATTTTAAGAGCATAGAAATCACCAGGACACATGTATACCTGTGGCAGATTCATTTTGATACTTGGCAAAACTAATACAATTATGTAAAGTTTAAAAATAAAAAAAAATTAAAAAAAATGCAGTCTGGTGTTGGGTCTGAGATTTTGCTTTTTTAACAAGCTCTTACCTAACACCAGTGCTGCTAGGCCAAGGACTGTGCTTTGAATAACAAGTTTTAGAAATCTGGAAGCTATGTGGAGGACTGATTAGAGGATGTTTAGCCTGATGAGAGACAAGTTAGTCATTTTTAACTTGGTAAATTTTACCACCTTCAGGGACATTGGCAATGACATTTTTGCATTTTGGTTTGTCACAACTGGGTATGAGAGGTGGTGCCCAGTAGGTAGCTAGCAGACAGGAGCCAAAGATGCTGCTAAACATCCTACACTGTACTGGGCAGGCTCACAATAAAGAATTATCCAGCCCTAGTATCAGTGCCAATCCCTGAATTAAGGAAACTTTTACCTGGGCAGGAAGAGCTCTGTGTTTTAATGTCCTAGTAGTGGAGATAGAAAAGAAACCACCAAGGGTTACCCAACTGAGCAGGTATGGAGTCCTAGTCAGTGATGGCTTCATAAAGAAGATGACTTTCCAGGAAGGATTCATCGTAATAGATTCCAGGTGGGATAACTAATAACACACGTGGGATTATTTGGTGTTGATGATAGATCCTTAATATGTTGAAGAAAATGTTCCTGAGGTTTCAGATTCTACCTGTGTCAGTGGTTCCATCACATTTTCCCATGAATCACCTTTGCAGGTTTATTAACTATGCAGATTTAAAGTGTAGTACACAAACAGCTTTGTTAAGCATCCCAGGCTGCTATTCTTACCCAGGAAGCTCAGAAGGTACCAATCTAATGATCAGAAATACAGAGATCTGGGTTCAAACATCTGCTCTGGCACTGTCTCACCAAACCAAGTGGAACTTAATTGCTTACTCACCTCAGTTAGGTCACCATCACTTCAGGAAATAATTATGGAAAATAACATTCATTGTAGAAAACAGATTATATATAAGCAAAAAAATAAAAACTATATTCCCACCAACCAGAGGTCACCTTTTCAAATTTAAAAAACATTGTTTTTTCACATGAGGAAATTGTATAAATCTTGTTTTATACTATGATGAATTTTTCCCAGCTTCATTGAGGTATAATTTACATAGAATAAAATATACCCATCTTAAGTGTACAGTTTGATGAATTTTAGTAATTATGTATGATTGTATAACTACCACCACAATCTTCATCATACTGTGCTTTGCTTTATTGATTTTTACAGATAATTGCTTTTTTTTTTTTTTTAACAAATTGAAAGTTTGTGGCAACTCTGCATCAAGCAAGTCTTTTGGACTTTTGCAACAGTATTTGCTCCTTTTGAATTAGAGTTTTCATCTTTTCCAGATATATGCCCAGGAGTGGGATTGCTGAATCACATGGCAACTCTATTTTTAGTTTTTTAAGGAACCTCCATATTGTTTTCCATAATGACTGCGCTTCAGTGACCTCTTGATGTGAATCTTCCTAGACTTTTTTTCAGTGAATTTATTATGTATTTTTAAAGTATTAATAAAAATGGATCATATATGTAACTTCATATATCCTTTTTGGTGGTGGTGGTTTAGTTGCTAAGTCGTGTCCGACTCTTGTGATCCCATGGACTGTAATCTGCCAGTCTCCTCAGTCCATAGTATTGTCCAAGCAAGAATACTGGAGTGGGTTGCCATTTCCTTCTCCAGGGGATCTTCCCAGCCCAGGAATCAAACCCGGGTCTCCTGCATTGCAGGCAGATTCTGTACCTATTGAGCCATGAGGGAAGACTATATCCTTTTTGCAATGTCTAAGTTTTACCTCTCTGACAGTATTAATGCTTGTGTTCCAAAGGATTATTATTATTTTTTTAGTATTCATTTGTTTGACTGCTTTGAGTCTTAGTAGCGGCACATAGGGTTTTCATTGTGTCATTCAGGATCTGTTCACTGTGACGCACGGATTCTTTACTTGTGGTGTGTGAGCTCCAGAGCAGGCAGCCAGTGAATTATTTATGTTATCGTCAAACAAGGAAAGATTAGCACAGTCACTGCAGCCACTGCAGGAGGTATTCTCGACAAGATGAAGCACAACATTCTGGACCACTATTCTCAGGCCAGTGAGTACTCAGCCAAATATATCAGGAACTGCATCACCAGTTTAGTGCAAGACCAGACAAGTACTTCACTCTGGGGCTCCCCTCTGGGAGCACCCCCACTTGGCTGCTACAAGAAGCTGATTGAGTACTATAAGAATGAAGACCTGTCCTTCCAATATTGAAGACTTTCAACATGGATGAGTATGTGGGCCTTCCTTGAGACCACTGGGAGAGTTACCACTCCTTCATGTGAGACACCTTCCTCAAACACATTGACATCCTCCCAGAAAACACCCAAATTCTGGATGGGAATGTAGTTGGCCTACAGGCTGAGTGTGATGCCTTTGAAGAGACAATCAAGGCTGCAGGTAGGGATTGAGCTGTTTGTTGGAGGGATGGGCCTTGATGAACACATTGCCTTTTACAAGTCAGGCTCCAGTCTGTTGTCCAGGACCCATGTGAAGATGCTGGCCATGGACACCATCCTGGCCAGTGCTAGGTTCTTCAGTGGTAATCTCACCAAGGTGCCCACCATGGCCCTGACAGTGGGCATGGGCACTGACTGTCATGGGTGCTAGAGAGGTGGTGATCCTCATCACAGGGTTCACAAGGTGTTTGCTCTGCACAAGGCCATTGAGGAGGGAGTGAACCATCTGTGGACCATGTTTGTCTTCCCACAGCATCCCCACATGGTACTTATGTGTGATGAGGATGCCACCCTGGAGATGAAAGTGAAGATTGTCAAGTATTTCAGAGATTTAAAGCTTGTTCATAACAAGTTGGTGGACCCCCTGTGCAATATCAAAGAGAAAGAAACAGAAAAGCCAGCCTTTTAAGAAGCCATACACTGATTAGCTGATGCTACTTGTAGTCTCAAGGACCTCACTGGGACAGGTGGGTCTCTCTGAAGATTGTCTTTAGGAGGACAGAATTGTTTTTCTTTAATCTAGTATGGTTACTAGCTAAATGGGTGAACTTGTTCTTGGTGGTGCAGTGTGGAGTCTAGTCATGGAATTCAGCTAATTTATAATTTAATCAGAAAAAAAATCACTACATAATTTTGATGTTTGCCCCACAGATTCGGGGTTTTTAACTTTTTATTGTGCCTCTAACACTGTTCATGTGTACAATATACTCCCGTCAGGAATGTCTATCATTACATGCACTGATTCTCAATTGAGAGGGAGCTTGGGGCTTATGTGTATTGGACAAAACCTCTTTGGAAAGTCTTAAAAGCCTGTCTTCCTGCCCCTTGTTTTAGAATCATTGTTCCGGATCAAGGAACAAACTCAATGTCTAAAATCAGTGTAAGGCAGCAGTCCCTTTAGTCAGTAACATGTGCCATGGGACGAAAACTCTCCCTCACTGTTTTTCCCCAGCTAGGAAAACTTTGCCCAGCCGTTTTTTTCTGCTCTCTCAGTTGGCCTTTTCATGAACTCAGAGGCCTCCTTGAGAGAGGATTCGGGTGGGTGGGGCTAAAGAGAAGGCTTTTGCCTATGAACTCAGTGCCTCAAGTGGCCCAGCCTCATCAGACTCCTATCTCTCAGGGACGCTCCAGCACCAGGAGAAAGGCAGAGATCCTGTGTTTTGTTCCAAGGTCTCACTATGGTGCCTCTCTTATATACACTCATTCATATGTAGGAAGTTCATGGGGGCAACAGACACAACCAAGATTCAATGTTATGTTGAGCCAGGGGTATGGGGTCAGGGGAAATAGCTCAATTATGAGTTTAGAAACAATACCAGAGATACGTGTTTTCTGTGTCCCTAAGAGTTGACCGCCAAGAAATATATCAAGTGCTTCTACAGTCGTCTAATATCCTTTCTCCACTTAAAATGTTCTGCCCTTCTAACCTCCTGGGTCTGTGTGGTGTGGTCTGATGTTCCCAGAACATCAGGAAGTACACTTTTGCCCCGTTACCCTTCACTCCTTGTTCACAGGATGAGTCTATCGCTCTGCCTTCCATTCCCTCTTATGCCTTGATGGTCTAGATGCTGCCTTCTCCTCCTCCCAGTGTTTGTGTCTGTTTGAAGTCGCTCCTGCCTCTATTTCTGGAAAGGTCTTTCAGAGCCTGGCTCAGGCTTTAACTGCTGTGTTTGGTACCAGCGTTTCCTTTTTAGCTTTTATACGTGATTGTGCTGTCCTTCTGTTTTTTTGTTTTTGTTTCATTTTTAAAGTTTATTATTATAGATATATTTATTTTTGGCTGCACTGGGTCTTCGTTGCTGCATGTGGGCTTTCTCTAGTTGAGTCAAGCGGGGGCTGCTCTCTAGTTGCAGTGTGCAGGCTTCTCACTGTGGGGGCTTCTAATTGCAGTGGCTTCTGTTGTGGAGCACAGGCTTTAGGGCATTCAGGCTTCAGTGGTTGCAGCTCTCAGGCTCGGGAGCACAGGCTCAGTAGTTGTGGCACATGGGCTTAGTTGCCCTGCAGTATGTGGAATCTTCTTCAACCAAGAATCGAACCCATGTCCCCTGCATTGGCAGATGGATTCTTAACCACTGGACCACCAGGGAAGTCCTGTCATTCTGTTTTAACCTAATGAATCAATGGACTTATTTTACAGTGTGATATTTTCTATTAAATCTAGTACTTTCAAGGAAAAAATAAAGATTTAAAAGGTTTTAGATTTATTTCTTTGTTGAATTTGTTTTAGATACTGGCATTTGCAATAAATTTAGTGAGTCTAATGTTTGCAAAGTTAAGAATTAGACACTATTTAATCTATAATATTATGATGCAAGTTGGCTAAAATACGAGATATTGATTACATAATGGAGTACCCCTTACTCCCTTACTTCATTTGGGTCTCTGCTGCAAGTTGGCTAAAATACGAGATATTCATTATATAGTGGAGTACCTCTTACTTCATTACTTCATTTGGGTCTCTGCTCAAGTGTCAGGTCATAGCACTTCCCAGCCTTTCCTATACTCTTACTTAGCATGTTTTCTTTTTCTTCCCAGAATGTATAATCTACTCATTTGTTATCTGAATCTACCACTAGTGAATGAAGCACCATGTAGGGGGAACATTTTTTCTGTAGTTTTCCCAGAGGATAGAATGACGCGTTGAAGGAAGTATGGACTCAACATTTGCTGAATTAGGGAACTGAAGAAAGAGGCTTAGTGATGCTTTCTCTGTTGTTGTTTTTTTTTGGTGGTTTTCTTGGCCTCTTGGCATGTGGGATGTTAGTTCCCCAAACCAGGGGTTGAACTCTCACCCCACACGCCCCCCACTGCAGTGGAAACATAGAGTCTTAACCACTGGACCACCAGGAAAGTCCCCAGGTTGCTTTTTATAATAATTATATCTCACATGTACTAAGCACGTACATACTACAATGAACAAGGGGGCATATTTGTTGTTGTTCAGCCACTAAGTCACGTCCAATTCTTTGTGACTGCAGCCACGAAATTAAAAGACACTTACTCCTTGGAAGAAAAGCTATGACCAACCTAGACAGCATGTTAAAAAACAGAGACATTACTTTGCCAACAAAGGTCCACATAGTCAAAGCTATGGTTTTTCCAGTAGTCATGTATGGATATGAGAGTTGGACCATAAAGAAGGCTGAAAACCGAAGAATTGTTGCTTTTGAACTGTGGTGTTGGAGAAGACTCTTGAGAGTCCCCTGGACTGCAAGGAGGTCAAACCAGTCAATCCTCAAGGAAATCAGTCCTGAATATTCATTAGAAGGACTGATGCTGAAGCTGAAGCTCCAGTACTTTGGCTATCTGATGCAGAGAGCTGACTCATTAGAAAGAGACCCTGATGCTGGGCAAGATTGAAGGCAGGAGAAGAAGGGGACAAGAGAGGATGAGACAGTTGGATGGCATCAACGGACTTGAGTTTGAGCAAGCTCCAGGAGACGGTGAAGGACAGTGGAGCCTTGCATGCTGCAGCCCGTGGGGTCACACAGAGTCAAACATGACTGAGTGACTAAACAATGTAATAAGTGAGTGACAAAATGTACTAAGCATTTTCTATGTGCCACACCAAATTCCCATAAAACCTTAAAACAAAACTGTTTACAGAGGAAGAAATTAAAGAGAGTATGTAACTTGCCCAAGGTCACAAGATTCAAACCCAAGCACTCTGGTTCTATAGTCCCATTTTTAAAAAATTCAATGAAATCGGGGGTTTTGTGTGGTAACATATGGATAACATAAAACTGATCATTTAATCATTTTAAGTATACAGTTTACTGGCATTAACATTCATGTTGTACAGCCAATCTCCAGAACTACTTCATCTTGCAAAACTGTAACTTTATACCCATTAAACAACAGCTCCCTTTTCCCTGTCCCTCCCTGCCCCTAGCAACCACCATTCTACTTTCTGTTTCTCTTATTTTGACTACTTTAGATGCTTCACCTAGGTGAAATCATACAGTACTTTTTCTTTTCTGATTGGCTTATTTCACTTAGCATAATATCCTCTGGGTTCATGCATGTTGTAGCATGTGTGAGGATTTCCTTCCTTCTAAAGATGAGTAAATATGCCATTATGTATACTGGCATACACATTTTGTTTATCCATTCACCCTTGGATGGACTGCAGCCCAATTCTAATCTGTAAACTTTTCAAAACTGTGTCTTTTGATATTAATCTTGAGGTGACAGATTGTGGGAAGTACCAACTGTCTAAGCTTCTCTGTCTTCTGTGGGAAACATTTTTACTTCTTTCTGTTTTGGAACAGATCTTCTCACCCCCATCACACATACAGGAAATTCAACTTGTTGAAACCTTTCCATCCAAAAAGTTGCTCACAACAAATATTTGGGGATGGAGAGGGGTTGTTCAGTGGTCCAGTAACAATCTTCTCCCTTCAGTCCTTCACTTCCAAACCCTCTCTCCCAGTTGCCTCTTGGGAGCCCTAGATTCCTTGCCTTTATTACATGTTCCCTAAATTTCCTACTTTACCATCAGCTTTCACCAACATCCTGAAAATTGAGTCAGGTTGGCACTGAAAAGGGTCTTTTTCTCCAAGGAACCCTGCTCTCCTGCTCAGAATCCAGTGCCAGCTTATTCCCAGATACTCAGAGCACACTAGATGGGAGAATGTTCAGTGCCCTAAAGCTGCCTCACATGTAAATTATACTTCTAATTAGTAGGGAAAATTGATGTTTTCTCAGTCTTTTGAAAATATGTGAATAAGAGCATCTTACTGTTTTGTTTTCAGTTGTTTTTGTTTATTTTGGCTGCAGCATGTGGGATCTTAGTTCCCTGACTAAGAATCGAACCCTCATTCCCTGCATTGAAAGTGGGGAGTCTTAGCCACTGGACCACCAGGGAAGTCCCCCAAATAAGAGTATCTTAAACATTACTATGTGTATTGACATACTCTAACTCACAATATAGGAAAACACAATACAGTAAGTCCCCTACAAATGAACAAGTTCCATTCCAAGAGTGTGTTTGCAAGTCCAATTTGTTCATAAGTCCAACAAAGTTAGCCTAGGTACCCAACTAACATAATTGACTATATAGTACTATACTGTAAATAGGTTTATAATACTTTTCACACAAATAATACATAAAAAACAAAGACAAAAAATAAAACATTTTTAATCTTACAGTACAGTACCTTAAAAAGTACAGTAGTACAGTACAGCACCTGGCACAGAGGGGCTGGCATCCAGTGGACAGGCAAGAAGAGTTACGGACTGGAGGAGGGAGAGGGTGGGAGATGGTAGAGCTGAAGGATCATCAGCAAAAAGAGGAGGGCAAGCTGCAATATCACTCACGCTTGACACTGATGGCACAGGTTCTGGTTCCTTGCTGGATTCAGCTCTATCTACCCACTTGACATGAGTTTGAGTAAGCTCTGGGAGTTGGTGATGGACAGGGAATCCTAGAGAGCTGCAGGTCACAGGGTCACAAAGAGTCGGACACGACTGAGCGAATGAACCCGCTTGAAAAAATGGTCCAGTGATGACTGGGTCAAAGTGAAAGTGAAGTCGCTCAGTTCTGTCCAACTCTTTGCGACCCTGTGGACTGTAGCCCACCAGGCTCCTCCTTCCATGGGATTCTCCAGGCTAGAATACTGGAGTGGGTTGCCGTTTCCTTCTCCAGGGGATCTTCCCAACCCAGGGATTGAACCCAGGTCTCCCGCATTGCAGGCACACACTTTAACCTCTGAGCCACCTGGGAAGCCTGTGATGACTAGGTATTGGCTCTTTTTTTCTCATTGTAGATGACATGGTAGCACTGGATTACATTTTGAATGGCTGCTGCATCCTTTGTGCACTGTTCTACATTCGGCTCCTGTGCCTCAGAAACTAACAGTGCCTCCTCAAATAAGGAAAATCCCCTCACCATTTCCTGTGTCATGAATCGCTTCCATTCTTCAGTTACTACTTCTTCCTCTTGTTTCTATTCGTCCTTCCTCTGGGCCTCCAATTCCATCAGGCCTTCATTAGTAAGCTCTTCGTGTTGCACAGAAAGTTCCATTATTTTCACTTGGTGCTTCTTAGCAATACCAGCTACATCACCACTCCTTTTCGCTTGCTTACAGACATCCTGGGCTTGAAAATATTGTACTACTATACTCATCTCACACGCTAGTAAAGTAATGCTCAAAATTCTCCAAGCCAGGCTTCAGCAATACGTGAACCATGAACTTCCAGATGTTCAAGCTGGTTTTAGAAAAGGCAGAGGAGTCAGAGATCAAATTGCCAACATCCGCTGGATCATCGAAAAAGCAAGAGAGTTCCAGAAAAACATCTATTTCTGCTTTATTGACTATGCCAAAGGCTTTGACTATGTGGATCACAGTAAACTGTGGAAAATTCTTCAAGAGATGGGAATACCAGACCACCTGACCTGCCTCTTGAGAAACCTGTATGCAGGTCAGGAAACAACAGTTAGAACTGGACATGGAACAACAGACTGGTTCCAAATAGGAAAAGGAGTACGTCAAGGCTGTATATTGTCACCCTGCTTATTTAACTTCTATGCAGAGTACATCATGAGAAACGCTGGACTGGAAGAAGCACAAGCTGGAATCAAGATTGCCGGGAGAAATCTCAATAACCTCAGATATGCAGATGACACCACCCTTATGGCAGAAAGTGAAGAGGAACTAAGAAGCCTCTTGATGAAAGTGAGAGAGGAGAGTGAAAAAGTTGGCTTAAAGCTCAGTATTCAGAAAACGAAGATCATGGCATCTGGTCCCATCACTTCATGGGAAATAGATGGGGAAACAGTGGAAACAGTGTCAGACTTTATTTTTGGGGCTCCAAAATCACTGCAGATGGTGACTGCATCCATGAAATTAAAAGACGCTTACTCCTTGGAAGGAAAGTCATGACCAATCAATAGCATATTGAAAAGCAGAGATATTACTTTGCCAACAAAGGTCCGTCTAGTCAAGGCTATGGTTTTTCCAGTGGTCATGTATGGATGTGAGAGTTGGACTGTGAAGAAAGCCGAGCGCCGAAGAATTGATGCCTTTGAACTGTGGTGTTGGAGAAGACTCTTGAGAGTCCCTTGGACTGCAAGGAGATCCAACCAGTCCATCCTAAAGGAGACCAGTCTTGGGTGTTCATTGGAAGGACTAATGCTGAGGCTGAAATTCCAATACTTTGGCCACCTCATGTGAAGAGTTGACTCAATGGGAAAGACCCTGATGCTGGGAGGGATTGGGGGCAGGAGAAGGGGATGACAGAGGAGATGGCTGGATGGCACACCGACTTGATGGACATGAGTTTGAGTGAACTCCAGAAGTTGGTGATGGACAGGGAGGCCTGGCGTGCTGCGATTCATGGGGTCGCAAAGAGTTGGACATGACTTAGCGACTGAACTGAACTGAACTGATTTTTTTAAAGTCTTTATTGAATCTGCTATAACATTGCTTCTCTTTTACATTTTGTTTTTTTTTCACCACGAGGCATGTTGGATTTTAGCTCCCTGAGTAGGGATCGAACCCAAACCCCTTGCATTGGAAGATGAAGTCTTAAGCACTGGACTACCAGGGAAGTTCCAGGTTTACATCTTTGAAAGTTTGCAATTTGAAGGTTTATATGTAGGGAACTTATTATATATTTGTTTTTCAAATGCAACTCTAAAGACAACCATCCAATCCCACCCAGCTTATCAGCTCTAAAGTGAAAAGTGAAAGAAAAGTGAAAGTGTTAGTTGCTTAGTTGTGTCTGACTCTCTGAAACCCCATGCCTC
This sequence comes from Bos taurus, assembly GCF_002263795.3. Lineage (NCBI taxonomy): Eukaryota > Metazoa > Chordata > Mammalia > Artiodactyla > Bovidae > Bos > Bos taurus. Next base: position 65,996,643 of record NC_037340.1, on the reverse strand, counting down.
TAGCCCATCACGCTCCTCTGTCCATGGAATTCTCCAGGCAAGAATACTGGAATAGGTAGCCATTCCCTTTTATAGGGGATCTTCCTGATCCGGGGATTGAATCCAGGTCTCCTGCATTGCAGATGGATTCTTTACTATCTGAGCCACAAGGGAGGCCCCACCTCCCCTTAATAAAAAATCTGAAACTATTTTCCTTGTCAATCACAGTATTTAACAACTCCCAAACACTAAAATGCCTTTAGACCTTCTTGAGATAGGGTAATGTTTTTAGATGAGAAGGATTACTATGTAACAGATACTTAACTTTGAGGAAAGAATATTTTTTAAAAGATCAAAGCCTTCCTTAACATTTGAATTAATATGTACTTTTAAAATGTGATAGATGATAAATGTATATTTATTATATGATATCTTATCATATGATAATGTAATAAATGATAAATATAAATGATAGCACACTTAGAATGGAGAAATAGACAAGTATGTATGAGACTTTATTTTGTATGGTATGCAATAGCACAAGGGTTCTTGGTTGTAACCAGCTCCATGGTTGTCAGAAGTTTGGGGCCCAAACATTGCGAACCACTAAATCAAAATGTCCGACCTCAGGACATCAACTCAGGAGTGGATATCACATAGTACAAGCATGTTGGAGGTGTGTATCAAGTCTGCTAGGGCTCCCATGACAATATACCATGGACTGGGTGGCTTAAACAACAAATTCATTTTCTCAACAGTTCTGGAGGCTGGAAAACCAAAATCAAGGTGCTAGCACAGTTGGTGTTACTGAACCAGGTCCATCTGCCCAGTGTGCAGCAAGCAAAATACTGAAACGCCAAGGTTTACAGTCAAAGTTTATACATAAGACAGCCAAGTGAAGAGATGGGGGAACAAATCTCAGATCTGCCTCCCTGAAGGCAGAAGGACTGGAGTGCTTATGGGATAAGTAGGATGGTCTAAAAAGTGAGCAGGACACTGCAGAGCCCTCCTGAGTACAAAAGCTCTTCCATGTCCCCCATTTCTCATTTGTAGGAAAAAGGTTTCAGCCTTCTAGATCTTCCCTGAGTTCCAAAGGGCAGATTCAAGCAATTACCTATTACAGAAATGAGGGAATGAAGAAACAAAGGAAAAGCAGTTAAATAGAAAAGTAATGACAAGAGTGCAGCAATATAAGAATCTCTTCCTCAAGAGATACACACAACAATCCAATACATATCTTGAGTTGTTTTTATAGGAACTAAGTCTCCCCACCCAGGTGGAGGATGGTGACTTCATGTGGAGCACAAGATTCCTGGAATATAACCCATTACCTCACCATCCCCCCATCAGAAGAAAGCTATGCCCTCTGCGGCCCTCACCCAAAAGTTGGCTTTAAAAACTGTTCCCTAAAACCCCTTATCAGAGAGTTTGGGTCTTTTGAGCATGAGCTGCCCATACCCCATGTTTGGCACCTGCAATAAAAGCTGTACTTTTCATCATTCTGAAAGTGAAAGTGAAAGTCGCTCAGTCATGTCCAACTTTTGCGACCCCATGGACTATACAGTTCATGGAATTCTCCAGGCCAGAATACTGGAGTAGGTAGCTGTTTCCTTCTCCAGGGGATCTTCCCAACCCAGGGATTGAACCCAGGTCTCCTGCATTGCAGGTGGATTCTTTACCAGCTGAGCTACCAGGGAAGCCCTTTCATCACTACAACCAGGTGTTAATAAATTGGTTTTGCTGCACAGGAGGTAAGTGGACCCAAGTTCAGTTTGGTAACAGTTATGGGATAAAAGTAGCTGGAGGTAGGGGGAAAGGTGACATAATAAATATTCTGCACAGGTGCTTCTGGGTCACATACAAAGACTTTATTAGAATATTAAGAATTGCAGTTCAGGAGACATAGATTTAGGTGAAAACCAAAAGAGTGCTCAGAAGAAGAAAATGAATCAGGCTTACATGGCAAAAATCACAAGGTTGTTAGAGTTTTGTGTTTGGGTGAGAATTGTCATTGACTCTGACATAAAGAAGCATTTGTTATTAAGGAATAGGCTGCCACGAGTTGTTTTGGGGTAAGGTCAATAAGTATCTTGCATTTCTGGCAGATGTTCTGGATGCCTGTGTTAAGATAGCAATGGTCAAAAGTTCAGTTTCCCTCCAGGCTGAGATATGCACAAGTCCTGTTTCCTCAGTGGCCTTTCAGCTCCATCTTAGTGACCTCTCTTAGCAATACCTACTCCATTTTGACTTTTCTTTCACATTTCCCCCCTTTTGATCAAGATCTTTCTTTGGGAGGCATCAATGATCAACCATCTGGTTATTTGACATCAGCATCAACTTCCCCTGTGCTGGGAAGGCTCTTCCCAGAAAGTCATGTCACACAGAGGAAGGAAAATGGTGTCTATGCGAAAGATATGGTTTTAGAAAGTTTATGGCCATATTTGAGCAACAAGGAGTAATCTAGGAAGTGAGACTTCAGAGGCACTCAAAATAATAAAAGTTCAAAAACCTTTATTAAGAAGAATCTTATTGGAGTGGTCAGTCATCTCCAGATGTCTAGCTATCATTATTCCTTTTAGTATTTCTCCAAGACCTGGTATTAGGTCATTCATAGCAATTATTTATTTTTTCATATGACTTATTAATTGTATGACATTCAGCAGTTCTCAACCTTTTTAGCACCAGGGACCAGTTTTGTGATTATTCAAGTGCATTACACTTGTGCACTTTATTATTATTATTATTATTACATCAGCTCCACCTCAAATCATCAGGCATTAGATCCTGGAGGCTAGAGACTCCTGCATTAGATGGTCCATGTGGTCTGGAATCTTGGGAAAGCCGTTCACAACAGATTTCATCTGCTTCATTATCCTGACCTTTGATTAACTTTGCTTTCAGGTCTGTAGACTTGTTGTGACATCCAGGAAGGAGACGGTTCCTTCTTTAAATGAGAAACAGGAATCTATGAGTCAACGTCCTTAGGTTTAACAGCACAAATTTAGTTAACAATACCTGTCAAGGTCCCCTCCAACAAGGTTGGAAGATGTCACTGTTAAGGTGTCATTTCCAGTAGATACAGTCACCAGTCTGTTTTTTCCTGAAGGGGTGGATCTGAGATTAAGCAAAACGAAAGTCAGTGTTTTGGACCACAGAAGCTTAAATGATTAGTCATCATAAATGTGCTGTGGTAGGTAGAGTGCAAAGACAAAAAAAAAAATTTAGTTTGCCAGGAAGCCAGGAAGTACCAAGCAGTTGTTTTGGTTTTCCTGTAGCCTCCACTGTTAATTTAATTTACATCCAGTGTTTACCCATCTTAATTTCTCTGATTCAGGAGCAGTTTGTTGCCATGTTACAAGATATCAGGATAGGAAAAGTCTGACAACGAGAGGTCAATTCTTCTGAAGAAGCAGAATGGATTTCATCTACAAATGCCACAATATTTACATATTCTGTTGCTGCTGCCTTTGCATGAAAGTCAGCTAGGACTTTCCCCTTATACTCAGTCCTTTTAGTGTGAGCTTCTATTTGATGACAGACAACATTTTATGTCAGGACATATCAGACTTCTAGGAATTTCACACAATTTCTTGAACACCTAAAACACATACCCACATAGACACAACATAAAGAAGGCTAAACATTACTTATTTGACAATTCTTCCCCTACAATTTAAACATATCGAGTGCATCTAATTAGTTTAATATCTCTTCCTTTACAATGAGAGAGAATAAATCTTTGAGATCTCTGAAATATCTCTTATCTCAAGTTAGTTCTAAGTCAAAAAGAATTCATTTGGAATTTGATTTGGGGAAGTTTGTCAAAAATATCCAAAGTTTTAAAATAGTCAAATAGGATCATACATCACTATGAAACAATGCTTAGTTATTCATTTAACCAAGATAACAAAGAATTCACAGGCAAATAGGGAAGGTTGGGCTTCTCAGAGGGCTCAGAGGTGAAGAGTCCACCTGCAGTGCAAAAGAACACCTGCAATGCAGGAGACCTGAGTTGGATCCCTACATCTGGAAAATCCCCTGGAGAAGGAAATGACAACCCACTCCAGTATTCTTGCCTGGAGAATCCCATGGATAGTGGAACCTGGCAGGCTACAGTCCATGGGGTCGCAAAGAGTCAGACATCACTGAGCGACTGAACCACCACCACAGTTCTGAGCAAATCTTAGTTATCAAGAGGACTTGCATTACTTAAGTTATCATATGATAAAGACATGATTATTTTGATAAGATACAAGATGTTTGTTTTTTTCCCTAGGCATATTACTTAACGGTAAAGAAAAATCTTCCTTATTTCTTATCAAGAGCAGACAGATAGGAAAAAAATCAAAAACAAAAAACTGTCCTTTTAACAGAGGGAGAAAGCCAAACATATTACTTAAACAAAAACCTTTCATAATTTCTTATTTGAAGACCAGACCATTAGGGAAAAAAAAAAAATTATTTGTCCTTTAAACATAGAAAAACAAATTCCAGTTTTGTACCAGTTTACTTTTGATATTAAAATTCATTTAATTAAATTCATTTCAATCATTTCTAGTCTTAACCAGGCATGAAAGTCCTTTCTAAAGATTCCTTCTTCATAAACTTTCTTTTACGGAAAACAGACATCCTACTTTCCTCATATATGGAGATGTTTTTACTTATTTGTCTATTTATTTAGCTTTAATCACATATATTAGAATTTTTAAAAAATCCTTCAGCTCAATTGCTCAGTCGTGTCCAACTCTTTGTGACCCCATGGACTGCAGCATGCTAGGCCTCCCTGTCCATCACCAACTCCCGGAGCTTGCTCAAACTCATGTCCTTTGAGTCGGTGATGCCATCCAACCATCTCATCCTCTATCATCCCCTTGTCCTCCTGCCTTCAATCTTTCCCAGCATCAGGGTCTTTTCCAATGAGTCAGTTCTTCACATCAGGTGGCCAAAGTATTGGAGCTTCAGCTTCAGCATCAGTCCTTCCAATGAATATTCAGGACTGATTTCCTCTAGGATTGACTGGTTGGATCTCCTTGCAGTCCAAGGGACTCTCAAGAGTCTTCTCCAACACCAACTTAAAAATCCTTCTTAAGATTTTTAACTTCCCCACTTAAAAATCCTGAGAAAACTTTAATTTGAAAATTAATAAGAACTAAATAGCAATTATGACCTATGTTTTACATTGGCATTCTGTATATTGGCAACCTTATAAATAATTTTTATCATTTCTAGAAACATGCTTTCTCATAGAAAATTTCTCAGACTGGCATCAAATACTTTAGTTTCTCTGTAAAAAGAAGTCTATGTTCAGTAATTAATTCAATATCATCTTATTTGGAAATAGATATTCAATGAATTTAACTTAAAATTTAACTTATTACTTAATTTAGTAAAACTCTAAAGGTGTAAGTTACCAGTGAGATTTGAGAACCATTTTATTTATTTAAAATATTTATTTGGTTGCCTGGGGCCTTAGTTGCGGCACATGGGATCTTTACTTTCTGGTATGCAGGATCTTTAGCTGTGGCATGTGGGATATGGTTCCCTAACCAAGGATTGAACCCAGGCCCCGTGCTTTGGGAGCACAGAGTCTTAGCCACTGGACCACCAGGGAAGTCCCCCTGGGAAACTATTTTAAGTAATTGTTCAGTGCGTAAGTCATAGCCAACTCTTTGTGACCCCATGGATTTTAAGCAGATATATCATTGCTAAAAAGTTTGCCTAAAAACTCAACTTACTTACATTTAATTCATTTGTTCTTAACAACCATGTTTAGATCTCCTATTAAAATACTTCACTAGACATTAGATAACATCAGTCATCCTAAGTTATTTTTCTGACTGACAAATTTTGTAACAGAGATAACATGAGCTTATTTGACTTTTAGTAAACCTAAGTAGAATAAAATGTTATACTTGAGATTTTCCTGGTGATCAGGGGTTACGAATCCACCTGCCAATGCAGGAGACGTGGGTTCAATCCCTAGTCTGAGACGATTCCACATCTCCAGGGGTAACTAAGTCTATGTACCACAACTGCTGAGCCAGAGTGCTCTAGAGCCCATGAGCTACAACTGCTGAAGCTCACACGCCCTAGGGCCCGTGTTCACCACAACTAAAGAAAGATTGTGCACAGCAACAAAGACCCAGCACAGCCAGAAATTAATAATAAATAAATAAACTTATTTTTTAAAAACTCCTTAAAAAGTGTTATACTTAATGTTGGCAATGCTAACGGAATGTCTGTATTAAACCAACAAACTTAAACTAGCTTTTATTTCCTAAAGATTCACCCTAGATCACGTGAACTTGAAAAACATTTGGGTTAGGTTCTATTACATTTTTGCAAATAGACTTAATTTATATAATGCTTGTTCGTGTTAAGCCAATGCAATAGAACTCTTTTACAGATTAATTTTAGCAGCACTATCCAAAGGTAGGAAAAATACCACATATTCCCAATATATTTATATATAGACACATATGAACATGGTCTTCCCTAATAGCTCAGATAGTAAAGCATCCGCTTACAATGCAGGAGACCCAAGTTTGATCCCTGGGTCGGAAAGATCCCCTGGAAAAGGAAATGGCAACCCACTCCAGTATCTTTGCCTGGACAGTCCATGGACAGAGGAGCCTGGTGGGCTACAGTCCATGGGGTCGAAAAGAGTTGGACACGACTGAGCAACTAACACACACGCATGAACATACAGACAGATGCAAACAGAGGCCTTAAAGTTTTTGTTTTAAAACTTTTCTTAAACTGGATTTCTAGGCAAAGGCCCTTCTAGAGCAGCTTGTATTTTTATTTATTTATCTTTAGCAATTTATTTATTCACTTATTTTTATTTTTGGTTCCCGGGCCTGCCTTCCTTGCTGCTTTCAGGTTTTCTCTAGTTGCAGTGAGCGGAGGCTACTCTTCGTTGTGGTGCATGGGCTTGTCATTGCGGTGGTTTCTTTTGTTGCAGGGTATGGGTTCTAAGGCGTGTGGGCTTTACTAGGTGTAGCACGTGGGCTCAGTAGTTGTGGCACACAGGCTTACTTGCTCTGAGACATGTGGAATCTTCCCAGGTCACTTATCGAATCCGTCTCCTGCATTGGCAGGCTGATTCTTATCCACTGCGCCACCAGGGAAGTCCAGCAGCTGTATATTTAAAAGTCTTCTTCTCTCCCTTTCCCCTCCTTTTTTTTTTTTTTCAATTTTAGGAATTGGAGGGAAGTGGTCTAGATAAGAGTTCCCAGAGAGGATACAAGCCTTTGAGATAAACATGGGAGATGTGGGGAATGATGAAAAGGAATGGGTGAAATATGAACTGCCTCTAGAACTACATTTCCACTTTCACAAAGATTCATAAGGTATAACTTACTGTAAATAACACCATAGGCTGATCCACCCATCCAACTACTTTATCCTCAGTTTGCTTCTTTATATTAGGGAGATTTCTAACTGAGATGTAAACAAAAAAAAAATTATGTTTTGCCCAGGCAACATTGTTGGTTAGCTTTGTCACGTCACTATTAATTGGACATGCTAAAGGGCATGCTAAAGAGCATGTCCAATTAATAGTGCTTGAAAGGTGGATTTACATGCCTTAGTCCAGAGGATATATGTAATGGTGTGGTGCCATCCTCATTGGACCTGGCTTTAAAATGGGCTGCCATTACAGGATGGGCAGTATGGATGGTCTTCTGCTGGGGATCAAGCTCAGTGTTACAAAAAAATAAGGAAGTTCAGAAAGAGATGGATAGCAGTGAGGAGAGCTTTATGACAGATATTCAGAGGGACAGAAAAAAAGGAGATTTGGAAAGAGAGAGTTCTCAGAAGCCTCAGAGGATTTTTCTAGCTTGGAAATCTTTTGAGATAATTGTGAGTTAGTTTCTCAGGGGGAAGCAATAGTAGCAGATTCATTAATTATGATTGGAGGCCTCAAAATATGAATTGAAATACGCTTCACATTCTCTTTGTTTTGTATTATAGCTTTTCTCCAGTTGACCACACAGATAAACTAATTTTGAAATTCTCAACAAGCCAAAAGTAGACCAACAGAGTTTCAAGTCATTGCAGGCGATTTTAGTCCAACGCAAAAGAAATTTACAAGAGGAAGGCCCATAAGGTTTTTTTTTTTTTTGGCCCATAAGTTTTAAACATTAATTGATCTGGAGTTCTGAACAGTGGCAGTGCCTTTAGAAACCTAATTCCCCACAACTGAGTACTCACCAAGATGAACCATTCCCTTTCCAGATAAAGCCAGCCATAGAGGACCCCCAAATAAAGGCTCAGAACCTTGACTGTACTGGGAGGTTTGAAACTGAGAGGACTTACCCCTAAAGACGCAAGATCACTGAGGAGACGACTGAGTACAAAGTTGAATATAAGTTGAAATACAAGAGGAGGTTGGCTGTAAGCAATGAGTTTAAAAGGATTCATGAACTATGTTTACTCAGGAGCAACCCACTGAAGTCTGGCCACTCCCTCAAATGTTGTTTGAGCATCCTAACTCCCAAAAACATGGTCATTCCACCCAAACACTGAGGCACTCCTAGGAAGTCACCATAAGTGAAACTCTATAGAGTTGGCCACTCCCTGTGACTGCCTAAAAGCCATAGAACTTGTACCCAGCTCAAGTTACAGAACAGAACAGTGTTTTTCAAGGCTATGCGTGTGTGCTAAGTTGCTTCAGTCGTGTCTGACTCTGTGAACCTATGAACTGTAGCCCGCCAGGCTCCTCGGTCCATGGGGATTCTCCAGGCAAGAATACTGGAGTGGGTTGCCATGCCCTTCTCCAGGGGATCTTCCTGACCCAGGGATCAAATCTCTGTCTCTTATGTCTCCTGCACTGGTGGCAGGCAGGTTTTTTACCACTAGCATCACCTGGCTGATCTAGGTTCAAATCTCAAAGCACTTAACACATAGGTGTGGCCTTTGGCAAGTCATTTCACCTCCCTGGGCTTCATTTCCAAATTTATTAAATAACACCAAGAATCTTTGTCCAGAACCAAGTCTCTTCTTCCTGATACTAGACCTTGCCCTCCAACCCAAGGGGTAACGTACATCCTGATTGGGTCAATCATTTCAAAACACAACTGGTCCAGGAATGAAAGCAATCCAGACTTATTGAAGTCATTCCCTTACATTTGAACAGAGGAGCAGAGGCTTTCTTTTATTTCTAGATATGAAGCCATAAAGATGGGACCTCAAAGCCACTTGCAGCTGGTAGCCCTCATGTTTCCACATGATTTGCACCCTCCTTGACTTAATCTCTTAGTACTTACCCTTTGCTCACTTTTCCCATCCACATTGGCCTCTTTTCTATTTCTTTTCTTTTTTTTTTTGGAGGGAGCATCAGGAGAATTTAATAAAAACTGGGGTGAAGTCAAGCAGTTGGGTCAGGAGAGGCAGCCACCTGCTCAGGAGGATATGCCTCAAAGTACCGATCTAGCAGGGCCTCCACCTCTGCTTCCTCCGTAGTCCCACACCTGGAACCTGGAGCCATCGGCTGCTCCCTGGATCATGGCTGAGAGCACTCGGCCAGACTTTGGGCGAAACAGGCACAGGACTGGTTTGTGGAGGGCCACAGCCCGGCCCAGCTCATAGCCTACCCCCAGAGAGGGCTGGGTCACTTCTGCCACGACCACATCTGCCTGCTGCAGCCAGGCCAGGTCCCGATCATGGATGAACTTGTCGCCTCCAGCAGCCTCTTCCCTGCTCTTGTCCAGCTCGGCGGCCGCCACATGCTCGGTGAGCACCACCCCGAAGCTCCGGAGGCGAGACACGATGAGCACGTACAGTTCCCGGTCCTCTCGTCCGCCGCGGATACTCCCGCAGAAGTACAGGGAGAGAAGACCCGGCTCCCCGCGCACCAGGATTCCAGCCGCCGCTGCCATCCCGGCCGACGCAGGCCCCTCTCTTTGCTGTTTCTTAACACCCAGCATGCTCCTGCTTCAAAAGCCTTTGCACTTGGTGTTCTCTTTGTCTGGAATGCTTTTCCTCCAGACACCTACCTGCATGGTTGAGGAAGGGTTGAATCCTTCCTCTCCTTCCTGTTTCCTTAAATTTCAAGTTCTCAAAAGGCCTATTATATCCCCACTACTCAAAACTGTGACTCTATCCTCCTCCTCTACTCCTCTTAAAAAAAGTTTTTCCAAAGTACCTTCTTCTAACTTTATTCTTGTTAATTAGACTATTATTCATTGCCAGTCTCCCCCAGCTAGAATATGTTTCACTGGGGCAGGGGTTTTTGTTTCTTTGGTTCATTGTTGTGTCCCAGGTGCCAAACAAATTAGTATGTACCCAGTAAATATTAATATTGATGGAATGAATGAATGAACATATTTATAACCAAAGAAGATCAGCTAGTATAATACCTATCTAATGACATTGTTATAAGGATTGGAAATTATGGATAGAAAGTAAAGCACAAATAGACTATCTGATTCATAGTAGGTACTTAAATATGTTCAGTTCAGTTCAGTTCAGTCGCTCAGTCGTGTCCAACTCTTTGTGACCCCATGAATCACAGCACGCCAGGCCTCCCTGTCCATCACCAACTCCTGGAGTTCACCCAAACTCATGTGCATCGAGTCGGTGATGCCATCCAGCCATCTCATCCTCTGTGGTCCCCTTCTGCTCCTGCCCCCAATCCCTCCCAGCATCAGGGTCTTTTCAAATGAATCAACTCTTCGCATGAGGTGGCCAAAGTACTGGAGTTTCAGCCTCAGCATCAGTCCTTCCAATGAACACCCAGGACTGGTCTCCTTTAGGATGGACTGGTTGGATCTCCTTGCAGTCCAAGGGACTCTCAAGAGTCTTCTCCAACACCACAGTTCAAAAGCATCAATTCTTCGGTGCTCAGCTTTCTTCACAGTCCAACTCTCACATCCATACATGACCACAGGAAAAACCATAGCCTTGACTAGACGAACCTTTGTTTGCAAAGTAATGTCTCTGCTTTTGAATATGCTATCTAGATTGGTCATAACTTTCCTTCCAAGGAGTAAGAGTCTTTTAATTTCATGGCTGCAATCACCATCTGCAGTGATTTTGGAGCCCCCAAAAATAAAGTCTGACACTGTTTCCACTGTTTCCCCATCTGTTTCCCATGAAGTGATGGGATCAAATATGTTACTATTATCATTTTGCCAGTTCACTCTTTTTTTTTTTTTAACAATTCCCTGACAAACATGCAGATAAATTTCTGCATCAATGAACCAAGAAAGACTTACAAAAAAAGGAAAAAGAAAAAGACTTATGAGGCATGCAACCATGATCTGTATCTTTGGATCTGTATGTGTCTATATACACATTTTGTTTCCCAAGTTTTCCTTCTTGAGCATTATTTTTATCAGACAAAGAAATCTATATTTTTTAAAAAAAAAGAATTTTGGCTTGCTTTGGGATTTTGGCAGATGGAACAAACAAGGTCCTTGAGGAGGTTAGGTTCTGAGAGAACCAGGGAGTGGTGATAGATGGCACTGAGAACTAGCAGTGCTGGTTGAAGAGGAAGTTGTGCAGAGATGCAAAACCACAAGGTTAATAGTGCCAGGAATAAAATTGCCCAATTCAGCTGGGTGGGTGGAAGCTAGCTTGGAAGAGCAAGGAGGACTTGCTGACGGTATTCAAGGTCATTAAACAATGGGCCTTAAATTAATTGAACTTTGAATTCTTTTTTTCTAGTTCTAACTATGGTGAGATTGACATCAGAGGAGCACATGAATATTCATTTCTCTCAATAAGACCAGAGCAGAGGGCCTGTGTCTAGTAGGCATTTGTTTCCAGGTTGTGGAATGCCTGGATGAAACAGAATCACCAGGACCAAGTGGAAGTAAAGCAGCAAACTAGAAACCATCCAAGTTTTGGAGTCAGTTCTGAATCTTGAGTCTGTCACTTACCAACCATGTGACCTTGCACAAGAAACCAACCAACTTGTGTAAGATTTAGGGGCCCTATGAAGTAGATTAGGGGAAACATAATAGCTATGGCATATATCATAGTCTTTAATGAGCAAAAACAAATAGAAAATTAATTTCTCAAAAGCAACTGCTTTGAACAAACCCAACTGATTAAACTTAAAACCCTGCTTATATCACCTTCTACTGTCCAAGAAACCTTGCTGTCAGGGCAGGTTTTCCCACAAGTCTTATAAACACAAATTTTCAAACAGCCACGTTCAAGTTTAAATATATATCTTTCACATATGTTACTTGTCTCTTTGACCCCCTTGCCCTTGTGGTTTTGGTTTCACAAGTCTTGAAAAACATTCTTTACTCAAAATATTCTGGGGTTTAAAGATATGTCTTTTGGGCCCCGGTTCTTCCGTCCTTCCGTGCAGAGGAGGGCAAGGTCACCTCTCTATACTTTCCCTCAGGGTTCTATGGGATAAGGGAGCAATTGAAAAATTTGGGTTAACTAATATAAAATAATTTTGTATCAGAATTCCCATTACCAAGCAATGTTGGCAATTGAGTAGGAGCAGGGGCTTCAGAGAAAAGCTAGATTGCCCCCTGTTTAAATTCAGGCTTCATCACTCCCTAGCTGGGTGACTTTGAGCAAATCACTTATTTCTCTGTACCTCAATTCCTTACATCTTAAAGTTATTGTGGGCTTCCCTGATATTTCAGTCAGTAAAGAATCTGCTTGCAATGCAGGAAACCCCTGTTCCATTCCTGGGTTGGGAAGATCTGCTGGAGAACAGATAAGCTACTCACTCCAGTATTCTTGGGCTTCCTTTATGGCTCAGCTGGTAAAGAATCAGCCTGCAATGTGGGAGACCTGGGTTCGATCCCTGGGTTGAGAAGATCCCCTGGAGAAGGGAAAGGCTACTCACTCCAGTATTCTGGCCTGGAAAATTCCATGGACTGTATGGTCCATGGGGTTGCAAAGAGTCAGACACACCTGAGCAACTTTCACTTCACTTCACTTAAAGGTTACTGTGATGCTTAATTAATACTTGCAAAACCCTTAGAACAGTGCCTGGCACACAATGAAGTTCTAAGTGTTTGCTAAAAATATTTGGCTCAACTGCTAGACCACTGACAGGTTCATGCTGCTTGATCATAATCTGCCTCATTCAACCTTTATCTCGTAGATGGGTCTACGGTTGGGTTGATGGGCAGGTGTATTGGCTTTAGTAGCAGTAGTAATCCTTTACAAGTAACTGGACAGATCAAGATTTATAGGTAAGTTTGGGTCCTGCTCCAGGGTGGCAAGAATGAAGGCAAGATGCTTGCCATTTTCATAGGCAGCTACCACCAGGTAGTAAAAGTCCTTGAAGATAAATTTTAATTTATCAGATTGTCCACTTCCTTTCCTCTGGGCAGGGAGTTGGGATGGAGTGAGGGGTGAGATTCTTTTGGAAAGAAGTCTGACATCTGCTGGTGTGTGGAGACTTGAAGATAGGCTAAGAGTTCATGGACAGACATCCCCAAGACCCTCTAATTGGCCAGCAATACTCCAGAACTTGTTAATGCAAGCTGACAGCTTTACATCAGGTTTTAATTCATTCCAGCATCTTCCAGTTCTGCTTCCTGCCCACTTTTCTCTTAATCAAGATGAGGGCAACCTTATGGCCTTTCAGGTTTCTTTTAAGTTTAGCGCATCTAAAAAAAAAAAAAAAGTTTAGGGCATCTGAAATACGGCCAAGGGTAAACCTGGGATAGTCTGAAGTTCAGTTCACCAGAATAGCCTCTGCTCTGGACTGTAGCAGCTTGTACTGGGCACACTCTTTGCCGGTTCCCCCCCTTATTAGCACTACCCTCACTTTTCCTTCTACTCACTCGCTTTACCGTAAATACCTGGTTGCGGTTTAGGTCCATTGGGCGGTCATTGCGCCTGCGCAGGGGCTGGGGGGTTGGGGGACTGAAGTGGGCGGCCTGTCTGGCCTCAAGGCCTGAGCTGTCAGTGCGCCTGCGCGGTCGGCCTGCAGCCTGGCAGTATTAAGCGGACTCGCGGCCGGCGACGAGCTGCGAGTGCGCTTGCGCGCGGGTCGGGCGCCGGGGTTCTTGAGTGTGCTGAGGCGAGCTGTGTGTGCGTAACCATGCAGAGTGCCGACTCCCAGAACACCCCCAAGCGGCCCCGGCGCGATGGCAGCCCAAGAACGCCGCCAGACTCCCCTCTCGCAGACGCAGAGACGTCCCCGAGCCACGATCTCGACCCGGACTACCGAACCTGGGGCCCGGAGCAGGTGTGGTCCTTCCTAAGGCGCTGTGGCTTCAGCGATTCGGAACTGCTGAAACGCTGCCGAGGTATCATAGCTGGGTTGCTGAGGGGCCGCGGGGCTGGCGACCCGTGCCCGCGACAGCCGGGCCTGAGAAGAGGGCGCCCTGAGGCGGGGGCCTCTAAGAGGGGCCAGAGCGGCCAAGGGAGACCGGACGCGGGAGGCACCCGAAGGGGTGGACTGAGGCGGCGGCGCCGAGGAGGGAATGACCTGAGGCGGAGAGCGAAAACCTGAGGCGGCGAGCCCCCGGAGAAGGGGACCCGAGGGAAGGGAAGGGCAGACTTGACACGTGGGAGGCATCCGAAAGGATGGACCTGTGGCGGCGGCGCCCAGGAGGGATGACCTGAGATGGAGAGGAAGGAGAAATGGGGCGTCTGGGGTTGGGGACCCGTAGGCAGGGGGCGGACTTTGGGGGTTGGGACCCTGGAGGAGAAAGAGGGAGCAGCTGGTCTAACTCTGGTGGGCTTCTTCAGGAACTTAACAACCCGGCGCCGGAGAGGCGAGTCTCGGGTCCCTTTTTTTTAGAAGAACCTAAGTGGGAGGGTTGCTGTCACTCATGTTCACCAGGTTCAGGACACCCCTCTGCTGATGCAGCTGCATGAACACTAGCCACGTTAGATTATGTGGGGATGCTCGAAGGGGCTGCCCAGGTGGCGCTAATGGTAAAGAACCCGCCAGCCAATGCAGGAGACTTACTAAAATGAGACGCAGGTTCCATCTCTGGGGAGTCGGAAAGATTCCCCTGGAGGAGGGCATGGCAACCTACTCCAGTATTCGTGCCTGCAGAATCCCCATGGACAGAGGAGCCTGGCGGGCTGCAGTCCATGGGGTCGGAAAATATCGGGCATGACGGAAGCAATTTAGCACACACTCTCTGAGTGCTTGAAAGTTTGTGTTTCCTCCGCTCCCCTCCCAACCGGGAGTTTTTCTAACGGGGAAAGAAAATTTTTGTTAATCTCTTAATCCTCATCGCCTACCGTACCATCCCGGTAGGACTCTACGGGCTTGGTGCCTGTACTTGCAGAGCTTGGTGAAGATCATGTTTTGTTATCCAAAAGCAGTTTCCCTCGCTAACTCTAAACTCTAGAGTGGCTCAGTTGACCTCTGAACTCCCAGGAGCTTGCAATTTGGCTTGTAGGTTATGAATTTTAAGCAACTTTATTGGCTCAAGTTCAAACATCCATCCACTTGAAATCTACTGAGCTTCCTGTAAGCGATGTGAAGCTTAACCTCTGCTTTACCCTCTGAAGTGTTCAATAGGAAAGTGGGTGTGATTTGCAAATTCAGAAAACTTTTGCAGTTTGAGGGTGGAGCCCTGTTTGCTTAGGCTGGGGACTAGGGTGGGAGGATCTTTAGTGGTTCAAGTCTTAAGAATAGCTTGATGGATGTTGCACCTAACTACAGCCAGACAATGTCTTGTTAGACTGAGGTCACTTCTCCTCCAAAGGTTCTGGTTATCTCTGCTTGTCCCTTCTTTATCCTATAAAAAAAAAAAATCTTTTTTTTGAGCCACTTGCAGATTTCTGAGATCAAAGCATTCTCCCTATTGCAAATAATTTTTCTCATTAATTAAAGTCTGTCCCTAAGTTTAGATTTTTTTAAAAATTGAAGTATGGTTAATTTACAATGTTGTGTTAGTTTCTGGTGTACATCAGAATGATTCAGTTATACAAATTGTGTGTGTATGCTATGATCATTTGTGTCTCTTTGTGACCCTATAAACTGTAGCCCTCCAGGCTTCTCTGTCTAAGGATGCACGAACACTGGAATGGGTTGCCATTTCCTATTCCAGGGGATCTTCTCCACCCAGGGATCAAACCTGCATCTCTTGTGTCTCCTGCATTGGCAGGTGGAATCTTTACCACTAGCGCCACCTGGGAAGTATGTGTGTATATATATATACACTTGAGATGTATATATATACACCTGAGAAGTATGTATATATATATACATTTATTTATATATGCATGCATGTGTGCATGGCTTCAGTCGGGTCTGACTTTTTGCAACCCTATGGACAGTAGCCTGCCAAGCTCCTCTGTCCATGGGATTCTCCAGGCAAGAATACTGGAGTGGGTTGCCGTGCAATCTTCCCAGCACAGTGATTGAACCTGCATCTCTTATGTCTCCTGTATTGGTAGGCGGGTTCTTTACCACTAGTGCTACCTGGGAAGCCATATATACACATATAGAATGTAGTTCCCTGTGCTATACAGTAGGAACTTGTTGTTTTATACACAGTAACTTGTGTACAGATTAATTTTTATTTGACAAACTAAGCACAAGGTGCTGGGTCCCTTTCCTCATTTTGGAATATGATTTACAGGAATTTAGAAGCTGTGATCCATGTTTTTTAACATGGTATATTTGAGATTCAAAGGTCACACAACTAGAAAAAAACAGAGTTGGATTTTAAGATTAGGTCTTTGAACTCCAGAATTCATCCCAGCTATATCTTAACAAGTATTCTCATCAAAATACGCTGAATTTCCCTCAGCAATACAGGAACAAATAAACCAATAAGAAAAGAAAAGAGAACATATCCAAAGTTATAAAGTCAGCTAAGAGCAAGGAAAAAAACACCCCAGTAGGAAAATGAGCAAAACACAAGAACAAACAGTTGACAACCAGCTTGTAAACACAGAAAAAGATATTTAAAGATTGATAATAGAAATGGGTAATCTAATAAAGTTGATGAAAGTATCAATTTGTTTAACCCTGGACAGTTTGGAAATACCTTTTGCTTACAGGGAATTTCACTTGTAAAAATTTATAGAAATATTTGTACAGTGTCCAGAGAAATATATTCAAGAATTATTCTTCTAACCACTAGTTATAAAGAGCAAAAAAATAGAAATTTTCTACTGGACCAGGCCCTGCTCACCTGACACCTGAACGTTCATGCTTTGATCTAACTCACCCTAGCCTTGTAAGGGCAAGGTTGGCTGTAAACTTGGGGGCCCAGAGTCACCTTTGCCCTCCCACCAACAAACCCACGTGGGAGGTGCTGAGTCCTGAGTGTTCAGCATCCACACTATGTGACCCTGAGCTGGCTCCATGGAATTTTCCAGGCAAGAACACAAAAGTGGGTCTCCATTTCCTACTCCAAGGGATCTTCCTGACCCAAGGATTGAACCTCCATCTCTTGGCAGGAGGATTCTTTACCACTTCGTCACCTGGGAAGTACCTTGTTGCCAGTACTTGTTGCCAGCTGAAATCTTGGCCTTCTCTGCCTACTGAAGCTGAATGAAAAATATGGAAACAGAGTTTGGAGGAAATAGAAAAGTGGCTTTTATTCTCAGCTGGCGGAGAGGGGAACACAGTAGGCTCCTGCCTGCAGAACTGTGCCCCCACCCCACCCCCGCTCCACGAGGAGTCTGGGGGCTTATGTAAAGCAAGGGCTTGCACTCAGGAGTCAGTGATGAGGAATAAAGGTGATAGGATCTTGATTTCTTCCTCTTGTATTGTTTCAAAGACAATCATAAGCTGGCATTAGTAACCCAGTGATTGAGTCTGGCAGTTCAGTGGCTCTGTGGCCTTCTTTCTGATATGTAACTACAAGGTGAAGGGTGTTGTAAGGGTAAACACCAGATAGGGGGATGTATTTAGCATAGAGTCAAAAGAAAATAGGTGAGAAGTGTAGCTCCTGCAGAGTTAGGGGGCAGAAAAGCAAATTCAGACATTCAGAATTAGGAGCAAAGTGAAAAAAACTAGGAATGTTGAGACCTGCTCACTATTCCTTTATATTTGTTCTCAGGAAAGGGAAAGAGAAAAACTCATTGTCCTTTTCACTGCAACATACTGGATGCTCTAAAAATCTTGATCTGAGTAAATTCTGATGGATCCAAACTGAAAGAAATGAAAAAGCAAATGCTGTAAATATTGAAATCATTTATTTTTTTCTCTGTTTTCTTCCATAGAGAAGAGAATGTCAGGTTCGTTACTGCCCTTTCCTGAAGATCTTGGAATAAGGTGAGAATGATAAAATTCACATTGTATCCAAGCACACTTAAGACCTTTTGATTCACATTTGAAAGACAAAGCCCAAGATCATTAGTATTAACTGTCCTCATTTTAAATTTGTAGGGTTTTAAAACAGAATACCATGCCTGCTGTTTAACAGTTGTTTTTGTTTTTGCTGTGCAAATCCTGTGTTTAGTATTACTAATGATTCCTGTTTAAAAATTTTTGCTGACAAACCTTCATGAAGTTTGTAGTGACCAACTTTTTACTCTCAAGTTCAGAATAATTGAATTATTCACATCAGAAAATGTAGAACTGATAGGAAAAAACATTAGCAAGCAAAATGCAGTCCTATCTTGAACGTATTTCTAGGTTTTTTCTAAAGGTGTCTTAAGACTGAAATGCTTCCTTGGTGTTAAAGACACTGTCCAAAGAAGTTTGGCATTTTTCATTTGAATGATATGGGACAATTTATTTAACCCTTCAGTTTCTGCACCTGTGAAATGGATACCTGTGTGACAATGTGTGTAAAGTAATTAGCACATGATAAGCCCTTCATAAGTTATATGTATAGGTTGAGGTCTGTATGTATGACTGGAGATTCCAGGATCTAGATCTAGGTCTGCTTTAAAGATCTAGGTTGAGGATCCAATATCTAAATATTCCTTAAATAGAGACTTTATTTCTATTGGAATTGGCAACAGTAGTAAAATACTGTCTTTTTTCTGGAATTCCACTTAGTTAAGTGTTGTTTGTGGGAACAGTAAGCAAAGAATCAAAACAAAGGATTATACTTGAGTTACTTTGTGCATTGCTGCTTAGTAGTTGGTAAGGGAAGTAGATTGAGGGAAGAGATCACTTTAGGACTTTTAACAGACTTCATTCCTCCAAATTCCCTCTTACTACCTATTTCTTACGTATAGTAGTTGCTTACTATTTGAACTGAATGGATTTTTCTAGTAGAGTTTTGCTTTAAAAGGGAAACGTGTAGTTTGTGGATCCAAATACTATTGATTTATTCAGCAAATATTTGTGGAGGACCATTATGTGTTAGGCATTCTTCCAAGAACTTGGGACACATGAGTTAACAAAATAGTACAAATTCCAAAAGGGACACTATATATCACGTCTTTTTGTGTCCATCTCTTAACTCTGACGTGGGTTCTGCAGGACTCCTTATAACTGTGTTTTTCTATACAGCAGCCGCTAGCTATGTGTTAAAATTAATTAAAATGGAAATTTTAATTTCTCAGTTACACTGAGTCACAGTTCATTTCAGTTCATTCACTCAGCTGTGTTCGACTCTTTGTGACCCCATGGACTGCAGCACGCCAGGTCTCCCTGTCCATCACCAACTCCCGGAGTTGACGCATAACTCATGTCCGTTGAGTCGGTGATGCTATCCAATCATTTCGTCCTCTGTCGTCCCCTTCTTCTCCTGCCCTCAATCTTTCCCAGCATCAGGGTCTTTTCAAATGAGTCAGCTGTTCCTATCAGGTGGCCAAAGTATTGGAGTTTCAGCTTCAACATCAGTCCTTCCAATGAACATTCAGGACTGGTTTCCTTTAGGATGGACTGGTTGGATCTCCTTGCAGTCCAAGGGACTCTCAAGAGTCTTCTCCAACACCACAGTTCAAAAGCATTGTTATAGCCACGTGTTCTGGGAAACAAACTCACTCAGAAGGACAATGCAGATAGTGAAGTGCAGATTGCACTGGTGGGCCCACGGCAGAGTCTCCTCTTAGCCAAGGACCCCAACCAGTTTTTGTGAAAACCTTATATACCCTAAGTGTAAGTGCCCAAACCCACCTCCCCAAATTCCCTGAAACTAGTCTGAACAAAGGAAGAGAAAGATACAATCAAAGGTAACCCGTGATTCATATGCCCTAAGCCTAGGTAGTTAACAGTGGACAATTATCAGTAGGCCTGTGGTCATACCCCAATAAGCATAATAGAATTTATGATTCTATTTGGTTACACAGATAATTAGGGTATTCTTTTAGGCAATGGAGAGTCTAGGTATGAGCCCTGGGGTTCTTCCATCCGGGGGGTCTGGTTTTCCAGTTGCTGTGTCGTTTCCATATGTACTGGGCATATAGCTCAAAGTCCACAGTCTGGTCCAACATGGAGTCCTACTTTTAAGATGGAGCCTGTTCTGTCTGTTTCCTCCTTCAGCATCAATTCTTCGGCCCTCAGCTTTCTTTATAGTCCAGCTCTCACATCCATACATGACTACTGGAAACACCATAGCCTTGACTAGACGGACCTTTGTTGACAAAGTAACGTCTCTGCTTTTTAATATGCTGTCTAGGTTGGTCATAACTTTCCTTCCAAGGAGTAAGCATCTTTTAATTTCATTGCTGCAGTTACCATCTGCAGTGATTTTGGAGCCCCAAAATATAAAGTCTGCCCCTGTTTCCACTGTTTCTCCGTCTATTTGCCATGAAGTGATGGGACCGGATGCCATGATCTTAGTTTTCTGAATGTTAAGCTTTAAGCCAACTTTTTCGCTCTCCTCTTTCACTTTCATCAAGAGGCTCTTTAGTTCTTCCCTTTCTGCCATAAGGGTGGTGTCATCTGCATATCTGAGGTTATTGATATTTCTCCCAGCAATCTTGATTCCAGCTTGTGCTTCCTCCAGCCTAGCGTTGCTCATGATGTACTCTGCATATAAGTTAAATAAGCAGGGTGACAATATACAGCCTTGATGTACTCCTTTTCCTATTTGGAACCAGTCTGTTCCATGTCCAGTTCTAACTGTTGCTTCCTGACCTGCATATAGGTTTCTCAAGAGGCAGGTCAGGTGGTCTGGTATTCCCATCTCTTTCAGAATTTCCCACAGTTTATTGTGATCCACACAGTCAAAGGCTTTGGTGTAGTCAATAAAGCAGAAATAGATGGTTTTCTGGAACTCTCTTGCTTTTTCGATGATCCAGCGGATGTTGGCAACTTGATCTCTGGTTCCTCTGCCATTTCGAAAACCAGCTTGAACAACTGAAAGTTCACGGTTCATGTATTGTTGACACCTGGCTTGAAGAATTTTGAGCATTACTTTGGTAGCATGTGAGATGAGTGCAATTGTGCGGTAGTTTGAGCATTCTTTGGCATTGCCTTTCTTAGGGATTGGAATGAAAACTGACCTTTTCCAGTCCTGTGGCCACTGCTGAGTTTTCCGGATTTGCTGGCATATTGAGTGCAGCACTTTCACAGCATCATCTTTTAGGATTTGAAATAGCTCAACTGGAATTCTATCACCTCCACTAGTCATACTTCAGGTGCTCAGTAACCATTTATGACTGGTCGTTACCATTTTGGACAGGGCAGATATAGAATATTTCCATTTTGACAAAGTTCTCCTGCTCAGAGCTACCTTTGAGGATCCCACTGGGATCAGCTGAAGTTG
Source organism: Bos taurus (assembly GCF_002263795.3). Lineage (NCBI taxonomy): Eukaryota > Metazoa > Chordata > Mammalia > Artiodactyla > Bovidae > Bos > Bos taurus. Next base: position 65,975,089 of record NC_037340.1, on the reverse strand, counting down.
TTCACATTAGTACCAATACAACTGATTAAGTATTTTCCCCTTGTTTCCTGTTTTACCTTTCCTAACCCTCCACTCCATTTCCCAGGATTCACATCCCAAAATAAATTACCTGTATGCAGGCTCTTGTCGTAGGCTCTCCTTTCTATGGGGAAATCAGTTTAGACAAGTACTCCTGTATTTCCTCATGATTAACTGATGATTGTAAAAGGTTTTTCTAAAAAAATATTAATAACAAACATTATCACATAAATGTATACATCAGTTGTAAGAAACATTACATTTCAGAAATGATGAAATACAGAAATAAAATCTTCTTGTAGTCTATCCTGGCCCAAATCTTTGTTTAAAGTATTTATTTGGGGACTTCCATGGTGGTCCAGTGGTTAAGAATCTGCCTGCCACTGCAGGAGACACAGACTGGATCCCTGGTCTGGAAAGATGCCATGTGCCTTGGAACAACTAAACCCATGTGCCGTAACTATTGAGCCTGTGCTCTAGAGCTCAGGAGATGCAACAAGAGAAGCTATTGCAGTGAGAAGCCTTCGCACCACAACTATGAGTAGCCCCCACAACTAGAGAAAACATGCTCAGCGAACAGAGCAGCCAAAAAACAAAAGTATTTACTTTATCATAACTTTTGCCAAAAGAAAGACATTTCCAGGTTTTGGGTGGCTTTTTAATATACTTTAATCAGTAATTTTTTTAATTAAAATTTTATTGAGGTATAATTGACATGTAATATTATAGTCATTTCAAATGTATAATGTAATGATTCAGTATTTGTATATATTGAAAAGTAAAAGAAAAGAAAAGTGATCACCATAGTAAGTCTAGTTACCCTCTGTCACCATACAAAGTTACAAAGAAATTTTTTTTCCTATGATGAGAAATTTTAAGATTTACTTTCTTTGGAATTCCCTGGCAATCCAGTGATCAGGACCCCGCACTCTCACTGTCGAGGGCACAGGTTCAGTCCCTGGTTGAAGAACTTAAGATTCTGAAAGCTGCGCAAGGAAAAAACCAACACCGAAAAAACAACAAAAGTTTACTCTCACCAGTCAACAAAAAATTAGAATTCCATATAAAGGAGAAATAGAGAATTTTATTTGAGCCAACCTGAAGATTATAACCCAGGAGACAGCCTTTTAGAAAACTCTGAGGAATGTTCTGTCTGTTAGAAGTCAAAGACAGTCACGTACATTTTTGAGATAACAGATGGTACATCAAAGTGACGCACTGAAATTTTACATACAGTTCACCAGAGATTCATACTCCAGATCTGCACATAGGAGTAATGTGTCACCATGACCTTTACAGGGTTAGGAAAGGAAAAATTCGTCTTCTAACGAGTTACATTGTTTACATCAGAAGGAAAAACAGCATTTTTTTTTTTACACTCAGGCCAGCATTCTCACCTTTGAAGAGGTCTGGTTAATATGTAATCCAGATACACACTGCACATTAGAGAGGGCCCAGCACAAGCAGGGAACAGGTTATACTTAAATTTTCTTGCCTTGCCTTAGAATATAAAATGTATTTTATCATTTGGCAACTTTGAAACATGTACTGCAATATTAATTGACTATAGTCATCATAATGTTCATTACACACCCATGACTTATTTTATAGCTGCAAGTTTGTACCTCTTGAACCCCCTTCACGCATTTTGGTCACCTCCTCATGATTTCTATATGAATACGGTAGCTTCTTTTTGTGGAGAAGGCAATGGCACCCCACTCCAGTACTTTTGCCTGGAAAATCCCATGGGCTGAGGAGCCTGGTAGGCTGTAGTCCATGGGGTTGTTAAGAGTCAGACAGGACTGAGTGACTTCACTTTGACTTTTCACTTTCATGCATTGGAGAAGGAAATAGCAACCCACTCCAGTGTTCTTGCCTGGAGAATCCCAGGGACGGGGGAGCCTGATGGGCTGCCGTCTATGGGGTTGCACAGTTGGACACGACTGAAGCGACTTAGCAGCTTAGCAGCAGCTTCTTTTTGAGTTCTAATTAAGTAATGAATACTGCATATCAGTTGAGGGAAAGACTAGGCAGTGAGGTTGGTTTAGGTTTGGTATTGTTTTATGCTGTGATTCTTGGTTATGCTGTGCTGTGCAACAGTGCTTAACCTTTGTCAATTATAGCTCTGCCTTTAAGTACTTCTTGGGCCTGGCCTTTTTCTGTGCTTGTTACGTCAAACAGCTGAGGAGAGGGGAATAGTAAACACAAAGCATGCTGCTTTAATGGTTTATCAGCTGTAATGATGCTTCTATACATTTTAGGAAAATTATTCTTAAATTCTGTAGTTACCCTGAGTTTCAGGGTACAACATAGAGGTCAATTATAGTTCTTCTGGTTCCAAGTCTATTTAAGTACTTTTAGCAAACAATTTGGAGAAGGCAATGGCATCCCACTCCAGTACTCCTGCCTGGAAAATCCCATGGATGGAGGAGCCTGGTAGGCTGCAGTCCATGGGGTCGCTGAGGGTCGGACACGACTGAGCAACTTCACTTTGACTTTTCACTTTCATGCATTGGAGAAGGAAATGGCAACCCACTCCAGTGTTCTTGCCTAGAGAATTCCAGGGACAGGGGAGCCTGGTGGGCTGCCGTCTATGGGGTCACACAGAGTCGGACACGACTGAAGTGACTTAGCAGCAGCAGCAGCAGCAACAAACGATTTACATTTCAGTCTGATTAGCTAGCGGATTGATGAAACCTAACCCCTTGCCTTCTGCTTCAGCCAGGTATCAGGCTGACATGCCTAGACCATTTAGTAAGTGTAAATGGAGACTAATTAATAAGTGTAAATGAAGCAGGAAAATTAACTACAGGATTTTGAGCTGTTAAATTCCTATTCTTTCTCAGAATTTTAGTATTATGAGTAATTACTGATAGAGGAAGATAGGGAGGTATAAATGAAGCTAAAACCATAAATATTTGATTCATGCTTAAGTCATACCTGTACTCATAAGTCAAACTTGGACCTTTGAAACTCGTCACTATAGTGAATTTTAAAAGTATTCATGATCTTGTTTTTTTTTTTTTTTCATTCATGATCTTGTGACTGATCACCACCCCTGCCAAGAAGTTTTGTATTATTCTGCATTTCCTTTCATTGTATCCTAGATACTTCTTAATTGACATAAGCGACAATTATATCTCTTTGAAAGTTACTTTGATATGACAGAGACTCAGATTGTCAAAAAAATGTAGTTGTCCTAGATGTGACATCTTTGCCCATTTAGGTAGATGACTTTGTTTACATACCACAGGGTCACACTAATAAACTTCTAGATTCTTATACTTGAAACACTGCTGATGGGACAGATATTCACTTGGACATCAATAGTAATTTCTATAACACCTGTAATCATAATTAAAATTCTGTAGTTCTTGAGGGCAGGGACTGAGTCTGTTGTAACCTCAGTGGTGAACACACTGTTTAATCCCTCTGCAGCCCTGTGAGGGAGATATTAATAGTATTATCTCTGTGCTATAGATGAGAATATCAATATACCAAAAAAGGTTAAGTGATTTTTTCAAGGTCATGTAGATTCCATGAGAAGATGTGAGCCAGTTCTGCCTGATGCCAAAATCATTTTTCATTATCACTGTACTCTACTTCAAAGAGACCTGGCTATCTTGAGATTTCACTTACGTAAATCAAGCAAATTTTAGGATCATTAGGGTAGATGTTGGCATTGGTTAGGTTTAAGTAAGTTTGAAGTGTATATTGAACATTCAGTGATGCAGATATGGGAAGTGTTGAAATCTGAATTTACCAAGAAAGGAGGATTAAGGGCAAAAGTCTCATGTCTCAAAAGAAAAGGAAGGAGAGGGTTTCTAGGGAGGAGTATGTTTGAATTATTAATTGTCCTTTTAATCTGACTTCTATTCTAACAATCTAAAGTTGATTATATATTCCAGGATTATTATTAAGCAAATAATGACAGATTTGCTTATCCTGTTATAATTTTAGTTCCCATGGGAAGAAAATGAAGCTGCTTAATTGTATCCAAGATACAATGAAGGTAAGAGAAATCTGAGTTTATTATTATTTTTTAACATAAAGTGATATAATTCAGGTATGTAGAGGTCATTTTTAAAAGAATGGAAAGAAAGCTCTTTTCAGTAATTGGATTGAGAGTAATGGGTTATTACTTTCCTAAACTTTCTGCATTTTCTAAAATAACCATAGAGTATATAAGTCAAGAAAAGCTAAAATATTTTAAGCACATAGAAAGTATACATAGGCTACTGCCGAGCTTGTCAGATCTTAACATTTTGCTTAATTTGCTTCAGATCTTTTATTTCTAGAACAAAATATTAGAAACAATAGAAGGCCTCCTTTGTATCCCTCTTGAATTCTGTTTCCATCCTTTTTTCTCCAAGAGTAAGCACCATCCTGAACTTGGTGTTTAATCATTTTCTTCAATGGTTTTTGGGTTTTTTACTACATGTATATATCCATAAACAGTGTATAGTACAGTTTTACATGTTGTTTTTAAACACTGCTGCTGCTAAGTCACTTCAGTCATGTCTGACTCTGTGCGACCCCATAGACAGCAGCCCACCAGGCTCCCCATCCCTGGGATTTTCAGGCAAGAACACTGGAGTGGGTTGCCATTTCCTTCTCCAATGCATACAAGTGAAAGGTGAAAGTGAAGTAACTCAGTCATGTCTGACTCTTAGCGACATTATATACATGGAATTTCATTCACAGTAAGTAGCCTTCTAATGTTGTATTTTTGAGAGATATTCATACCAACACATATAGCCCTACCCTTAGTCATAGAATAACAGTTTTTTCTTTTTTGCTATCTGGGTCTTTGTTGCTGTACATGGGCTTTCTCTAGTTACAGCTATTCTTTGCTGTGGTAAACAGGCTTCTCATTGTCGTGGTTCCTGCTGTTGCAGACCATGGGCTCTGGAGCACTCGGGCTTTAGTAGTTGTGGCACGTGGGCTCAGTAGTTCCAGCTCCCAGACTCCAGAGCACAGGCTCAGTAGTTGTGGTGCACAGGCTTAGCTACAGTATGTGGGATCTTCCCAGACCAGGGATAGAACCGATGTCTCCTGCATTGGCAGGCAGATTCTTTACCACTGAGCCACCAGGGAAACCCTAGAATAACTTTTACATTAACATTACTTAATCAGTTTTGGTAAACATTTTTATCAAATGATGGGTCAAAGAGTAGGTATAGGCCTAAAAATTAGTTGTTTATTTTTCATCCCCCAGCCCCTTCCAGACATTTTAAAAGCCGTGTTTTTCAGACTTAGTGTCCCAAGAATCATTTTAAAAAGCAATCAACTGCCTAGCTCCCATCTCAGAAATTCTGATTATGGGAACTTACTTTAGATACCTAGGAATGTGCATTTTTCACAAGCTCTTCAGCATAGTTCTAATACCATAATTAAAGAAATTTTTTTTTTTTAAAAAGGAAACATATTTCTTGATTGGTTAGTGATAAGAAATGTACAACATTGCTTACCCTTTGACATCTATAGGGTAAGGAAACTTAGTTTCAGATCTGGAAGAGGGGACAGGGTTGTCATTCTCCTTTTACCAAGTCACCATTTGTATTTTTCGTCAGAGGTATTATATGCACTGAGTTATCTTAGATCCTATGACCATTTTACTTCTACAAATTAGTCTGCTTATTTTCCATTGAAAATCACATTTGAAAATTTGCTTCAATTCCACAATAACATCCTTTTAGAGATGAAGTAGTGATTCTTAGAGTAAATTTATTTAATTCCAGCCCTTTTTTGAAAAAGTTACCTATTATTAAAATACTTCATTTTCATAAAGAAGTAAATAGAAGGATCACTTCCAAAGATGATATCTAAATATTTCGTCCTGCAGTTGGAAGACAGTTACTGTCCTCCATTCTCTTGTGTCCCTCCTCAATAGCTGCAGCTTGGGTGGTCTCTTCAGGCAGGGCAGAGATAAGATGAGTTTTCTTTATTAGTTGAGATCATCTCAGATAATCTGAGGTCACTTTTTCACAATTTGCTGCAAAAAATCTTTTCAAAGTAATTTTCAAGTCAGTAGTTTCATTTATTCCCTTTTATTTATTTTTCTATTTTTCATGGAAAGCAAAATTGTTTAACCTCATGTATGAACTATAGTCACTGAAAATAGTTCTTAAAGCTACTAAGTGCTTGAGTCAGTGAGTCACTGTCTAGTAATGAAATTGATACCTTTTTGACCTTGGTTCCATCAGCAGTACAGTTGAACAAAAAATTGATTTCTACCCTAATTTGACATCTACCTTTATTTCTTTTTAAATAAAAACAGCTTTAGTGAGATAGAACTCACATACCTTACAATTCACTGTTTATTTTTTCATTTTTATTTTTTATCGAGATGTAGTTGATTTACAATGTTGTGCTAATCTCTGCTATACAGCAAAGTGACTCAGTTATACACATATATGCATTCTTTTATTCGTTCATTTTAAATATATGAGTCATTGTTTCTTAGAAATTTCATAGTCATCACCACAATCTATTCAAATTATGAGTTCTTTATATATTCAGGATATAAGACCCTGATATTTGATACACTGTGCAACTATTTTCTCTCATCTTCTGGATTATCTTTTTATTTTTATTTATTTAGGGCATGTTGAGGAGCTTGTAGGATCATAGTTCTCCAACCAGGGGTTGAACCTGGGCCCCCAGCAATGGAAGTTTGGACTCCTAACCACTGGATTACCAAGGGATTCCCTATCTTTTTACTTTCTTAATAGTGTTCTTTGGAGCATGAAAGTTTTAAATTTGGATGTAGTTCACTGTATCTATTTTTGCTTTTGTTTCTTACACTTTTGCTATCATATCTAAGAAACCATTGCCTAGCCCAGGATTATAACCTCTATTCTTGAGTCGGTTTTCCATGCTAAATTTAGTTCAGTTTGCCTCTGAAGCCAGAAATTATATAATAGTGAAGATGAAGTACAGTATTTGACATAGCAGGCACTAACTCCAGGACCCAGCATTACTCACTGGTGGGTGGGCACCAGTCCCAGGATCTCCTGGACCCCGATCCTCCCACACACCAGAGGGCAGACACAGGCCCCAAGACCACTGCAGCCCCACAGCCTACCCTGTCAGGACCCAACCAACACATTAGCAGCCCAGCAGCAGTCCTGGGGCCCTACCTCCTGGCCCTGCCTTACAGCAGGCTAGCTCCAGCTTTGGGACACCTTGGGTGCCACAGCCAGTGGTCCTGGGATTCAGGCCCACCCATCAGCAGGCTGACATCAGCTTCAGGACACCAAGGACCCTGTATCCAGAGACCTTGGGACCAGCTACACCCACCAGTGAGCTAGCACTAGCCTGGAATGCCCCCTGAGCCTGGCCCTGCCCACCAGCAGGCTGACAACAGCCCTGGGACCCCCCAGGCCCTGGACTCACTCATTAGCAAGCCAACACAAGCTCTGAGGCACTTTGGACTCCTCAGCCAGCCACTATGGAATTCATCCCCACTCACCAGCAGGCCAGCACCAAACCCAGGAACCCCGCCTCACAGCCTGTCATCTCAGAGCCTGGCTCTGCCCACCAGTGAGCCAGCACTAGCCCCAGGATGCTCTGGGGTTCTGCAGCCAGCTACCTTGTGATCTGGCCCTGCCAACCAGTGGCTGGGAGTCTCCACACAAGGCAGGCCCTGGCAACCAACCTAATTGGGGAGCAGGCCACACCTACCACACTACCCACGATACTCAGCCCACCACAGTAGAAGGACCCACACTGGGGGCACCCCTGAAGCATATAGCTCTGATGACCAGAGGAGTGTGAGATGCTGGGACACACAGGACATCTCCCACAAAAGGCCACTTCTCCAAAGTCAGGAAACATAACCAACCTATCAGATACATAGAAATAAAATCCACAAGTTAGACCAAATGAGACAACAGAGAACTATATTCCAAACTAAGAAACAGAACCACAAAAGAACTAAGTGAAGTAGAGACAGATAATCTACCTGATAAAGAGTTCAAGGTAATGGTAAAGATGATCAAAAACTTGGGAAAAGAATGGATTTACAGAGCAAAATGTTAGAAATTTTTTAACAAATAGAAAAATAGGGAAGAATCAAGCAGAGATGAAGAATACTGTAACTGACATAAAAAATACACTAGGAGGAATCAATAGTTGATGAAGTCATACAGAGGAGATCAACCAGCTAGAAGACAAGAGTGAAAGCGAAACAGAAAAAGAAAGGAAAACAAAAATGAGAACAGTTTAAAAGACCTCTGAGAGAACCTCAGGCATTCACATTCTAGGGGTCCCAGAAGGAGAAAAGAGAGAGAAAGGAGTAGAGAACATATTTGAAGACATAATAGCTGAAAACTTGCCCAACCTGGAAGAGGAAATAGACGTCCAAGTCCAGGAAACAAGGAGAGCCCCAAATAGGCCCAACCCAAAGAGGAACACATCAAGACATACTATAATTAAAATGGCAAAAATTAAAAATAAAGAGAGAATATTAAAAGCAGTCAGAGGCTAGCAGCAAGTTTATATAATGAATCTCCCATAGACTATTAGCTGACTTTTCAACAGAAAATCTGCAGACCAGAAGGGAGTGGTAGAGTAAAGTGATGAAGGGAAGAAGTTAAAACCAAGAACCTACCTGGCAAGTTCTCAGTAAAATTAGATAGATCAAGTTTTACAGATAAACAAAAGCTAAAAAAAGTTCATTACCACCAAACCAGCTTTACAAGAAATGCTAAATAAAGGCACTTATGAAAGGAAAAGCGCATTGGTAAAGCCAAATATACAGTGAAGGTATTCAAACAGCCACATATAAAACCAGTTAAAAGACAAAAACCAGAATCATCTATATCTGTAGTAAGTAGTGAAGGGATACGCAAAACAAAAAGATGTAAAATATAATACCAGAAACAGTACTCAAGGGGGTCTTCCCTGGTGGTCCAGTGGATAAGAATCTTCCTTATAGTGCAGGAAACTTGGGTTTGATCCCTGGTCAGGGAATTACAGATCCCACATGTCACAGAGCAGGTAGGCCTGCATGCCATAACTACATGAGCCCTTGCACCACAGCTCGAGAGTCTGTGCACTGCAATGGAAGATTCCACATGATGCAGTATAGATCTTGTGTGCCTCGACTAAGACCCAAGGCAATCAAATAAATAAATAATTAAAAAAAATAGTACTAATGGGAAAAGGGGAATAAATAGAAGTTTGTTAAAATTCATTTGAAATGAAGAGATCAGCAACTTAAAATAATCATGTGTGTGGGGGGGTATATATGAGTTTGAGCAAGTTCCAGAAGATGGTGAAGGACAGGGAAGCCTGGCATGCTGTAGTCCATGGGGTGGCAAAGAGTCAGACATGACAGAGTGACCAAACAACCAACATATATATATATATATATATACGTATGTATATATGTATATGTATGTATGTATAAACACATGTATGTATATATATACACACATATATAAATATATATATTGCTATATATAAACCTTCCAGTAAGCACAAACTATAATAGATATACACACACAAAAAGAGAAAGGAATCCAAACATAACATTAAAGATAATCATCAAATCACAAGGGAAGAGGACAAAAGAAGAAAGGATCAAAAGCTACAAAAACAATCCCTAAACAATGAACAAAATGGCAATAAGTACATACCTATGAATAATTATTTTACATATAAATGGACTAAATGCTCCAATCAAAAGACATGAAGTGGATGAATGAGTACAAGAACAAGACCCACATATAGACTGCCAGAAGACTCACTTCAGACCTAAAGAAACACCGACTGAAAGTGAAGGAATGAAAAAGTGTTTCATGCAAATGGAAATCAAAAGAAAGCCGGGGTAACAAAGCCGAGTAGTAAGTTAGTCCTGTATTCAAGTTAAACACATTCATTTAACACACTCATTCAGATCGTATAAGCCATTAGACTCTACTAAAGGCGGATGAAATCATATACGTAACAGAAAGGTTGAAATCTTTACCCTTCTGTTATTAGAATCCATTAAGAAATAAAGTGTACCCAGGTCCAATACACTTGATCTGTCTGGTAGTGATTCCTAAATAAAGTTAAGATTTTCATACCTTGTCATTTCCCGTAGTAGTATTCTTACTTGAAAGCAAATAGCTTTAACTTCACACTGTAGATCGGAATGAGTGGACAAAAATTTTAGATGGGGTAATGATTTCTTGCTCACATTAACTTAAACATAATTTTCTAGGTGATCAATGATCCTATCCATGGCCACATTGAATTTCACCCTCTCCTCATGCGAATCATCGACACACCACAATTTCAGCGCCTGCGATACATCAAGCAGTTGGGAGGCGGTTACTATGTTTTTCCAGGAGCTTCACACAATCGATTTGAGCACAGTCTAGGGTAAGAAGCCTCCCTGTTGACTCAGATGGTAAAGCGTCTGCCTGTAATGTGGGAGACCTGGGTTCCATCCCCGGGTTAGGAAGATCCCCTGGAGAAGGAAGTGGCAACCCACTCTAGTATTCTTGCCTGGAAAACTCCATGGATGGAGGAGCCTGGTAGGTTACAGTTCGTGGGGTTGCAAAGAGTCAGACATAAGTGAGCGACTTCACTTTCACTTTAGGGTAAGAAGAATACAATGAGTTAAAAGTTATGTGATTAATTTAAATTTTTTTTAAAAAGTTATGTGAACATAGTTTCTCCCTCTCTTTCTGAATACCTTGTTGTATAAATTTAATGCCTTTTTCATCTTAACTAAGCACTTACCACACACCATAGCTGTAGCTTTCACAGTTTGAGGTATATCATTGAAACTAGCACAAATTTCTTTTTCCTTCTTCACAATTTCACAGGAGATCTATTCTTATGATAGATCTTAGCAACCTCAGCATAACAATCTTTTTTTATCTTTATTGAGTTGAGAATTTTGACCTTTTTGCTCACTTACAATGGACATGAGTTTGAGTAGGCTCCGGGAGTTGGTGATGGACAGGGAAGCCTGGCGTGCTGCAGTCCATGGGGTCACAAAGAGTTGGACACGACTGAGCAACTGAACTGAACTACTCACTCACAGGAAGCACTTCTAGGCTTCTCTTTGGCACATCTGAATTGCCAGATTTACTACTCTTGCACTTTGGGGCAAAATAAGGGTTACTTGAACATAAGCACTATGAAATGTTGATAATCAGCCTGATAATTGTGCTGGCTGCTAAGTGGCTAATGTATGGGATGCGCTGGACAAAAGAGTCATTCATGACCTGGTCATGATGAAACAGAAAAGTATGAGATTTCATCATGCTACTCAGAATGGACTGATTTAAAATTGATTTATGAATTGTGTATTTCTGGAACTTTCCATCTAATATTTTCAGACTATAGGTGACTACTGGTAACTCAAATGAGAAGAATGAAACCAATGATAAGGGAAAACTGCTCTGTTACTTTGGTCTTGTTTATTTGTTTAGAAGCATTTTTAATTAGCCAGAACACAAACATCTACTCAAATCTTTATTCATCAATAAATACTTACTGAAAAATTGTCCAGTTCAGTCAGTCATGTCCCGACTCATTGCGACCCCACAGACTGCAGCACACCAGGCTTCCCTGTCCATCACCAACTCCCGGAGCCTACTCAAACTCACATCCGTCGAGTCGGTGATGCCATCCAACTATCTCATTCTGTGTTGTCCCCTTCTCCTGCCTTCAATCTTTGCCAGCATCAGGGTCTTTTCTAGTGAGTCAGTTGTTCACATCAGGTGGCCAAAGTATTTTTAGAAAAATTGTTAGACCATACCAAACTGATAAGGTAGCAACTGTTTCTATTCTTGTGGAGTTCAGAGTTTAGGGGACAAGAAAGATATTTATTCATTCAGGAAGTACTTTCAGGTGGAAATGCTAAAAGTGTATTTAACATTTGTTGGGCACCATATCTTCAATCTATGTTGTAAACATTACGATGCCAGAAGTTTGCTTTTTAAAAAAATGGGATAAAATAAACAATATAAAATTTACCTTCCTAACTATTTTTAAGTTTACAGTTCAATAATGTTAAATATGTCCACATTATTGGGCAACCAATCTCCAAAACATTTTCATCTTGCAAAATTGAAACTCTGTATCCATTGAATAGCAAGTTCCCATTTCTCTTCTCCCCAGTCCCTCAGTAACCATTATTCTACTTTCTGTTCCGGTGAATTTGACCATGTTATGTACCTCATTACAGTTTCCCAGGTGGCACAGTGGTAAAGAATCCACTTGCCAATGCAGGAGATGCAAGAAACTTGGTTTAGATCCTTGAGTTGGGAAGATTCCCTGAAATACGAAATGGCAACCCACTGCAGTACTTTTTGCCTGGAGAATATCATGGACAGAGGAGCCTGGCGGGCTACAGTCATATGAGTGATTTCATAGAATATTTGTCATTCTGTAATTGGCTTATTTCACTTAGCATAATTTCCCCAAGTCACTCATGATGGAGCGTGTGTCAGAATATCCTTACTTTGCTCAGTTAAAAACTGCTGATAGGTTACCCTAAGTGACAGACACTGGGAAATTTGTATTATGTATGTATAGAATTTGTACTTACAAGTACTTGTTTAATTGGGAATTAACTCTTATCCTAAAGTTGGCCAAAATGGGGTTCTTTTGATATTCCAAAATTAATTTTTTTCATGTGCAGCTAGAAAAAGCCAACTTGATAAAACATCTTTTCAAAATTCTGAACTTAAAGAAACAGAAGTCTTTCTGGGAGTATTTGCGTTTCTTTTCCTGTAATCTTAAAGATATAAAAGTTCTACCTGATCTTCTTAGGCATCCCCCCACCCCTACTGTGTTCTGAGATCTTGGTTTCTGCTACCCGAAAGTTACTCACATGGTATACATTTGGCAAGCAGTCAGATAGACTGGGAAGTCTGTTTGTCTGGCTGTGGCAACTCTCAGGAAAATTTGTTATAAAGGGTCTTTTTCATCTTAACCTTCATTACATCCTCCTATACACCAAAGGACTTTACTCTCTTAGGCTGTTTTGGGAAATAAATTTCTAAATCTTATGAAGGTTGCGTCCTTTGCACTCTCTTGTGGGGATGCCTCTTGCATTTTATTGGTTTGAGTCACTGTTAAGATACTACTTGTCAGTGACCAGACAATGGATCCTTAAAAGTGGAGAAACTTGGTAAATTGGTAAATTTTTTAGAGAGCTTTCATTATAAAGAGCTGTTTTATTGTTACCTATGAAGAAAATTAGAAGACGGATAGTATATAAGACAGCTATGCCATCAGTTTAGAACAGACAAAAATAAACAAATTTGGGAAGGCTTATTTTGTAGTGTCCATTTAGGGTTCCCTGACAGATGCCAATAAAAACATTAGGTTAATTAATGTTAATTAGATTGATTAATAGAGAAAAAAGCTGAGAGGAGAGTGACGAGACTTCTTCCCAAGAAGGTGAAAATTTTAAAGGGATTTGTCCCAACAGGATAAAAATCTTTAGATTTTATTAAGAAATTAGATATTTTAAATGGATGTTAATAGGATTAAAAGAAAGGTTTTGATACAACACTATGTAAGGTTGGATGGGCCATGGGAACCTTCTGTTGGTGCCCAATATAAAGGGCCCCAAACAAATCCATTCTTTTTACCTCAGTTTAGTTTATATATGTCGAGAGTCAGACACGATTGAGCAACTTCACTTTCACTTTTCACTTTCATGCATTGGAGAAGGAAATGGCAACCCACTCCAGTGTTCTTGTCTGGAGAATCCCAGGGACGGGGGAGCCTGGTGGGCTGCCGCCTATGGGGTCGCACAGAGTCGGACACAAATGAAGTGACTTAGCAGCTGCAGCAGCAGCAGCAGTATATATAGTAAATATACTTAAATATATGTTTAAAATATTTATGTATATATTTAGAAGGCTGGAAGAAAATTATACTGAGATACCTGATCAATAATTGTTGGGACAACAGTTAAGCCAGTTAATCAAGTTAAAGGTATTTTTTTAAAAAGACCTGAGTCCCTTAGTTATCCTCCTCCCTGGAGACCCCAGAGCCTTTATATAAAAATAGATAAAATGACCAGAGGATAAAAAGGAAAGTTTCTAGAACCCCTTGTAAGACCATAGATTGTTGATGGTGTACTGCTGCTGCTGCTGCTACGTCACTTTAGTTGTGTCCGACTCTGCGACCCCATAGACGGCAGCCCACCAGGCTTCCCGTCCCTGGGATTCTCCAGGCAAGAACACTGGAGTGGGTTGCCATTTCCTTCTCCAGTGCATGAAAGTGAAAAGTGAAAGTGAAGTCGCTCAGTCATGTCGGACTCTTAGCGACCCCATGGACTGCAGCCCACCAGGCTCCTCCGTCCATGGGATTTTCTAGGCAAAAGTACTGGAGTGGGGTCCCATTGCCTTCTCCGTGATGGAGGCTAAAGTTAATGGTGTAAGAGTTGATAGGATTGAGATGACAGTTTATAAAAATAGATGTATTTAAGTGGGTTTAATATAATATGTTTATATCTCTTTTTCCTAACTATATTGTGTATAGACCTTATGTCTTCCTGGGGAATGCTTCTCCTGCCTGGTATTATAAGACAGGATATATAAATCCGCCCCTCAGAAAATATTAAATATATAAAAAATTCCAAAACAATTCAATAGGATTACCTGAACTTACACAATATAATGTAAAAATAAGGCCTAATATTCATAAGCTAATAATAATCAAAGTAAAGAAAAGGTAGCTGGGGAAATCAGTCTTTTAATATTATTCAGGCAGCAGACCAATTCTTTGGGGAGTTAAAATCAATTCTCTCTGTCTTGCAAATCTCTACAAATCAGAAATATAAAACAGCCTACAAGGACCAGAAATGTAATACAGGCTGTTACAGAAATGTAATACAGCCTACAAGCTCAGACACGTAGACTCTGAAACAAAAAGAGAAAAAGAGGGCTTTTTACACTCAAACTGCTGAGAAGGGTCCATAACCCATAGTCTGATTCACAGCCTCCTTAGGGATTTATCATGGACAAATATACATCTTAACAGTCGCTCATCTTTCAAACAGAAAAATAAATTTTTCGTTTTTGTTTTGTTCCTTCCTGCTCTGCAGCGTGGGGTATCTAGCAGGACGTCTAGTTCGTGAACTGAGTGAAAAACAACCAGAGCTGCAGATAAGTGAACGAGATATTCTCTGTGTTCAGATTGCTGGTCTTTGTCATGATCTTGGTAAGCAGTTCAAAGAACCAGAGTTCTAGTGTAAAATCACCTGTCACCTCTCTTTGAAATACAACTAAGAGCAATATGAAAGTTGTGTTCTAATTCTTTGAAGAGTTAACATTAATGTAAATTTGCCATTGCTTCTTCCTAGAATGGTTCATAAGCCCAAAGCATTGCTTTCTTTTTTTTTTAAGTCTTTCAATGAGTTTCCCACGTTGCACCCTTCATTGCAGGTTATATGAAAGGACGTTCTAATAGTGGTTTTTCCTTACTACTGTGTGTTGGAATGTTGTAAATTTGATTTTTCCTTTATCTTTGCTGAATAAAATTGCTATTTCCCTTCAGTTACTTTGTGAAATCTATTCTCACACCTAGAATATATAATCTGCTCTAGCAGATTAACAAGAAATTTAGAGAACTCCTTGTGACCTATACTCACAACCTCAGTCTTGGGCCACTTAAATCCAAGTAAAAGAATATCATCTTTCTCCAGAGACAAAGAGAAAAAAGAATGTTCTCTTTTATCATGAGGAGTTTTTTCCTCTCTTCTTGTAATTTTTTCCTATTTACTGGAGTAATTTATGGATATCCCAGGCAGCGAAGTAGTAAAGAATCTGCCTGCTAAAAAAAAAAAAAGAATCTGCCTGCTAATGCAGGAGACTCAAGAGACATGGGCTCAATCCCTGGGTCAGGAAGATCCCCTGGAGTAGGAAATGGGAACCCGCTCCAGTTTTCTTGCCTGGAAAATTCCATGGACAGGTGAGCCTGGCTACAGGCCATGGGGTCACAAAGAGTCAGACATTGAGCGTGCGCGCGCACACACACACACACACACATTGAAGGATCCTAAGAGTTTGCATGTGCCCTCGGTGCAGACAAAGGGAGGTTTTTGTGTTTCAGTAGTCAGATAATTAAAGGCATAGGGCTGTCTTTTCAGCACGTTCCCTTGGAGATTTTAGTAGGACCAGTATCAGCCTTCGATCATTAATTTAAGATTCTTGGTATTTTGAGAGGGAGCTTTTGGGAATCTTATACCAATCCCCAGGAGTCTAAACTCTGCAGTAACAAGCCTTTATTTATGTACTGAAACATGCAGAAAAGGCCTGGGGCTGGTCCAAGTGAGCTCCCTCTCCCATCTAGCAAGGAAATGTGGGGGGGGATTTGTTCCCAGGACCCCCTCCGGATACAAAAAAAAAAAACCAAAGCCCAATGCTTATATAAAATTTGTATATAACTCATACACATCCTCTCCTGTGTATAGAGAATTAAATCAATTATTCTATAATTAAATCAATTCTAGATTACTGATAATACCAATATGTAAATAACTGCCAGCAAGCTTGGCAAATTCAAGTTTTGCTTTTTGGAACTTCCTGAATTTTTTTTTTCCCCCAAATATTTTCTGTCCAAGGTTGATTGAATCTGTGAATGCAGAGGGCCAAGTTTAACTCCTTCAGAAATTCTGATGATTCCAGATTTGTGCCTCAGCAAAGTTTCATGTTGATAGATGTTGTAGAATGTTAAGGTCACTTATGAATAAGATGAAGTAGTGATCTCCACTTTTGATTGCCCATATCATCAATAAAAACAAAGATAAGCCCTGATATGTGTCTAAAAGTATATACATTATAAAATTTACATAAAAAGGGATGTTTTTAAAGGTTCAGAGTACTAAAGTTCTAATGATTTCCTGACCCTAGTAGATTGTCTTAAAACTGCTTTTCTAACACTACCAATATGTAATCTAAAGAAGCCAAAAGTTTTTGTCATTAACATTCCTTTATTTACACAAAACTGTCCTTTCATTATGTAAACTCCAGTGACTCAGAGACCCCTCAGTGGAGAATTTACATTCTTGTATTGTTCTGCTTCTTGTTCTCTTGTTTTAGAAAATAGGAAGGAACAATTTGTTCCTTTTTTGTGATTATAAATTATTAATTTCCATTGATATTCACATTTAACTAAAAAAATTTCCTTTCCACCAATTTACAGTGTTCTGTTCTAAGGCAGCTTTTGTTTTTAAGGTCATGGGCCATTTTCTCATATGTTTGATGGAAGATTTATTCCACTTGCTCGACCAGAGATAAAATGGACGGTATGTATCCATATATTCAATATTTAGTAAAATAAAGACTAAGCAGTGACTACTGTGTTATAGTATAATTCCTGTTACAGTTTTTCAGGGTGTTGTTTTCATTTGATCCTCACAGCAGTCTCTAAGGAGGAAATCATTATCTCCATTTTTGTAAGTGTAAAGGAACTCGAAACCCAGAGGTGTACTGATGCACCAAAAATCACAAAGCCTGTGAAATGATAGAGCCAGCACTAGAAAACCAGCAGCTAATTTAATGCTCTTTCTACTCTGTCATACTAGTATAAAATAAAAAATCAAAGGCTGACTCTGGCTTTGATTCATTTTGTGTGACCATAAAGTAAGTTCTATACTAAGTTCTTTGTATAATTACAGATTTGCAGGTAGCTAACCCATTTTTCTGGAATCAGTTTTTGAGAAGTAAAGGTAGGTCATCTTCCATTTTTGGCTGCACTATATTTGAAGCAGAAGATGATATCACTACATCCTGAACACTTCATTACATGTCAACCACTATTTATTCTCTCATTTTTAGAAAGGTATAATTCATCTTAAATATGTTGTCCAGATCATCATTGTATAGTTCAGTGAGTATTGACAAGTGTATTCATCCATGCAGCCACTACTCAAGTTGAGATGTGCAATATTTTCATCTTCCTGGAGAATTCCTGTGTGACTCTTTCTAGTCAGTTCCTACCCTCCCCATCATCATCACCTTCTAACTTTTATAAACAGATTCATTTTGCCTGTTTCTAGACTTGATAAAAGTAGAATCCTGTAATAGGTACTGTTTTGTCCTGTTTGTATTCATATTGTTTGTCCCTGAGGTAATAGCCCATTGTATGAATAAATCACTATTTGTTTATCTTTTCTCCTTTTGTAGAATTTGGGTTGTTTTCAGTTTGGGGCTATTACAAATATAAGGATGTTGTACATGTTACTATACACAATTTTTGTGGAAAATATTTTCATTTGTCTTAGTTTCATTTCTCCTTACCTAGTAGTAGAATTGCTGGGTCATCAAGTAGATGCATATTTTAACTTTATAAGAAATTACCAGACCTTCCCCATTTTACACTCTGCCAGCAGTATGAGAGTACCTGTTCTTCCATGGCCTTACCAACATTTAGATTTTTGGTTATTCTTTCTATTGAGTGTGAAATAGTCTTTTGTGGGATTTTCCCTTTTTTATTTGGCATTCTCTTTGTGTGTTAACTTCCCATTTCCTGTACTTTGTCACTGATAAATAATCTTTTGTAAAGAGATTTTCCATTTACCCATTAGAAAAAATTGAATATTTACCTTTTAGTTATCAATTTGAATAAATACATATATATAGTCAGATACATGTATTATGGATATTTTTTCTCTGACTTACCAATTACCAATTTATTTCTTTAAGATTTTTTTTTAATGTGGACCACTTTTAAAGTCTTTATTGAATTTTTTATAATATTGCTTCCATTTCATGGATTTTTTGTTTGTTTGTTTGTTTTCTGTTTTTTGGCCACAAGACCTGTGGGATTTTAGCTCTCTGATGAGGGATTGAGCTCACACACCTTGCACTGGAAGGCAGTCTTAACCACTGTACTGCCAGGAAAGTCTTAGTTCATTTCTTGAACAAAGGTGGCTTTTCAGAAAGAAAATTTAAAATTTTGATGAAGTATTCTGCTTCTTTCACCTAGTAAAAAGAATAGATTCTTTCCAGTTCTCCTGCCCTAGGGCCTCCCTCAGGCTAAAAGCCATAAAAGAACTGGAATGTTGCCCACAACAAAGAAGAACTAGAACTTTTCTCTTCCAAGTGTTTAGTTCTCTCTAACATCTGCCTGCTTTTGGTGGTAATCCAATACCTTCAGGAAGTTCAGTTCGGTTCCATTTAGTCGCTCAGTCTTGTTGCACTCTTTGCAACCCCATGGACTGCGCCAGGCCTCCCTGTCCATCACCAACTCCCGGAGTTTACTCAAACTCATGTCCGTTGAGTCGGTGATGCCATCCAACCATCTCATCCTCTGTCGTTCCCTTCTTCTCCGGCCTTCAAACTTTCCCAGCATCAGGGTCTTTTCAAATGAGTCAGCTCTTCACATCAGGTGGCCAAAGTATTGGAGTTTTAGCTTCAGCATCAGTCCTTCCAATGAATATTCAGGACTGATCTCCTTTAGGATGGACTGGTTGGATTTCCTTTCAGTCCAAGGGACTCTAAAGAGTCTTCTCTAACACCACAGTTCAAAAGCATCAGTTCTTTGGGGCTCAGCTTTCTTTATAGTCAAACTTGTTGCAGGAAGGGGGACCCCTTCCAAGGCCGAAACTGGGCTCTTGTCTAACACTCGGGAATGAGTTGCCCGAGGAGACACATGTGCTGATAAAGCAAGAGATTTTATTGGGAAAGGGCACCGGGGTGGAGAGCAGTAGGGTAAGGGAGAACAGCTCTTAGCAAAGATCTGTCCTATCACAGTTCTTAGAAAAGCAGAGGCCCTCCAGGGGGCCATTTGTTCTTTGTAACAATTACAAATGACTGACCAGAGACTGTGAGTAAAATGAGTCTATAGTTTGAGATTCCAGCCCAGATTTTAACTTCAGATCTCTGGAACATCCGGACACCTTTTTTTTTTTTTTTTTGCTTCCAAGTTTGGAATTACCCCTTTTCACCACTAGATGGAAATGCTAATAGAACTTGTAGCTTCACAAATTCCAAAGCTGATGATACTATAGAACTAAATTTTATAGTAATATTCATTAAAATGGTATTCTACTGGGAATTTCCTGGCAGTCCAGTGGTTAGGGTTTGGCGCTTGCACTGCAAGGGCCTATGTTTGATCTCTGGTCAGGTAACTAAGATTCTGCAAACCATGAAGCTCACCAAAAACAAACAAACAAAAAGGTGTTCTATCCTTAAAATCTGGTAGTATTCAGCTGTGCTCTATAATACATACGTATTATAAATCTTATATCTCATTAAATATATTTATCAAATAATGATGCACCTGGATTATAAGGTTTTGTAGACTGGTAAAATATAGACAAATTTGACAGATATTTTTTAAATATCTGGAGGACTGTAGTTGAAAACTGGGTCATTAACGTGCATTAGAACTTTATCTCTGAATTACCAGGGAGCCAAGAGTAATTTGAATAATCAGGGGTCCCTGATGGACTAGAGTCTGTAACAAACCATACTGCTGCCTTTTCCTAGCATGAACAGGGCTCAGTTATGATGTTTGAGCACCTCATCAATTCTAACGGACTCCAAGATGTCATGAAATACTATGGTCTCATCCCTGAAGAAGATATTTTGTTTATCAAGGAACAAATTACAGGACCACCTGAATCACCCATCAAAGATGCTTCAAAGGTAAATTTGTGTACAACCTAATTTAAACCGACTGGTTCTTTTCATCTCGTCTTCTCTTGGTTCCTTCAGATTTGTATTTGAAGGGGTGACATTTTGCTATTTTAGGAGACTAAATGATAAAATATGTGATACATTTCTACTGTTTAGTGCAAAAAATAAAAGGCTTATATAGTTCTTCCAGCTCTTAACTGAGTTCTTTAGAAGTTATCCCCCAAATTAAAATACACATATTAATATTTTTAATGAATATGTATGCAGAATTTTATATAGAAGCCTAAAGTAACTTAGTTCTGAAAGTATGTGTCTTGTTTACCCATTAAAATTAATGTTTGGATTATTTAGATATGTGAAGACCTAGAAAAAAAAGTTGAATTAGTTCAGAGGGAAGTATGATTTGTTTCCTTTTTGATCTTTTTTCTTTTAATTAGGAAAAAGAATTTCCCTGAGTGTTTTTTAGTCTTTTTTTCCTTAAAACACACAAATCTACTTGTAAGGTATAAGATAAATAGGAGGATTTTACAGCAAATATCCTATCTCCAAAAAACAGAGTTCCTAGGAATTCCCTGGTGATCCAGTGGCTGGGACTCTGGCGCTTTCACTGCCAAGGGCCCAGGTTCCATCCCTGGTTGGGGAACTAGGATCCCCAGGATCACTCAGCGCAGCCAGAAAAAAAACACAGAGCTCCAAGAATTTTCACTCCTGAATTTAAGCATTCGAATATAAGAAACATTCTTACTAGTTTATAAATAGATCTTAATATTTTAAAAAATCTTTTAAACCAAGAAAACAAGAAAGCTTGTTGGTTATCTAAGTGTAATAGAATTAGGATCCTTCCAAAGGCACTAGGTTTAGTATTAACAGGATATCATATTTTAGCATTTCTAGCATTTCTTTCCCTTTTCTACTAATTTGGGAATTAAGTGAAGGAAAAAAGAGTAGAACCTTCTCACTTACCTAACATTCGCATTCAAATATCTGTTTATAATTTTCGGGTTAATACACTTGCTTTGCTTATAAATAGATTTATCTCCTGTTCTATAACTTTCAGTGGGTTTTCTTCTCTTCCAGTGGCTCTATAAAGGGCGTCCTAAAGAAAAAAGCTTCCTTTATGAGATAGTGGCCAATAAAAGAAATGGCATTGATGTGGACAAATGGGATTATTTTGCCAGGTATGCACTGAACACTTCAGAAAAATTGATTAGAAATCTTGTATACTTTAAATAGATACAATTTTTATTTAAGTAAATAAGCAAGCAAAATAAAACCGTTATATAAATTTAGTATTGATATTTAAGGTATGGTTTCCTTTGCTGAAAAATTTCATCTCTCTGCTTGGGAATCTCTCCAGGGACTGCCATCATCTTGGAATCCAAAATAGCTTTGATTACAAGCGCTTTCTTAAGTTTGCCCGTGTCTGTGAAGTAGATAATATGAAGCATATTTGTACTAGAGAAAAGGTAAGCTATGTCAGAGGACAATAAGGAAGGTGTGATTCTTAGCTTGAAGTCTAGAAATACCCTTTCAGTAAATTGGAAAAATCACTACCTGGTAAATTATCTATCTCTTTACTTCGTGCTTAGCATTTGTAAGTATTTTAAAGCTCTTTTCACTTCTCCTGTATGGTCTACTGTCTACAGTAGACATTTACTGAGTCTTGTTCTCAGCACTGTTTAACGTGCTTTAGAGGATTAACTCAATCTTCACAATCCTGTAAGATAGAAACTGTTATTTTCCCATTTAACAGATAAGCAAATTGAAGCACAAAGAAGGCATACAGTTAATGGCAGAACTGGAGTTTCAATCCAGGAAGTTTGGCTTGAGTCTTGTCCTTAATCACTGTATTGTATGTTTCATAGTAGTTATAATCCTATAATCATTAATTCCCTGCTAGGTTAGTCATATAACTAAAGAATAGAACAGTGCTATACTATACAAAGTCTTTCTTTTCAGAATGAAGATTAGAAGAAGAATACCTAACTTCTAGAATTATTGGGAAATTTAAAAAATATATTTAAGATGCCTCAAACAGAATGCATCGCAGAGTTAAGATGCTCAGTAGATTTTGGTTTACTAAGAATAAAAGTTGCAGATAAGTAGTATTATGAGTCTTCCTTGCTCTTTCTTGGGAGTCTTAGGGGTTTTGATGAATTTTACCTGTGTCCAGTCTTCTTTTATGCCACCATCCCTTTTTCCTGACTTATATGCTGTCTACTAACAAGGGAACCTAATCTGATCCTACCTTAATGTTTGTTTCACCTCTTTCTGCAGGAGGTTGGAAACCTGTATGACATGTTCCACACACGCAACTGTTTGCACCGCAGAGCTTATCAACACAAAGTTGGCAACATCATTGATACAATGTAAGAAATTTGATTGTTATTTTCCTATAAAATTTTCCATGATTTTTACTAGAGTATCGTACTTGGGTCAAGTTGAGATTTCTAAATAAATTCAAGTAAAGTTTAAGTGAACAAATCTAAAATGGTTCCCTTAAACAAAACAAAAACTAGCATAAAGTGAATTTAGAGGTGAGTGTTAAAGAGGATAGACTCAAGCAGAAGAGGGGGTTTAGGCTAGATAGGAAGAGGCTACCCTGGGATGGCTTAGATCTCCACACAGGTAGTCACTTAGGTACCAGATATTAATCATCGAGGTGAGAAATGAGATATGGATAACTGACACTCTGAAATTAATGACAAAAATGAATTTTGAAGATTAATGTCTCTCCCTACCCTGTCAATTATCAACATTAGTAGAAAACAGTAAAACCTACAGGAATTTCGGGCTTTCCTCGTAGCTCAGTCAGTGAAGAGTCTGCCTGCAATGCAAGATATCCAGATTCGATTCCTGGGTCAGGACGATCCCCTAGAGAAGGAAATCGCAACCCACTCCGGTATTCTTGCCTGGAGAATCCCATGGACAGAGGAGCCTGGCGGGTAACAGTCCGTGGGGTCGCAAGAGTCAGACACATCTGAGTGACTAAACCACCACCACAGAAATTTTACTTCTCCCTGATCCAGTCAGAACCAAAGCAGAAAAGTACAACTAGGTCCCTAAGTGACTCAGAGACCTCATGAGGAATTTCCAAAAGTGGGGTATGAGTCAAGTTAATTCTGTGGCCCTAAAATAGTTTTAAATGAATCTCTTTTAAGCTTTTACTGTTCATGTTTACATTTGTGTTGAGAAAATTTACTTTCTGCTTTTTTCTTCATCTTTTGTCATGAGCAGACTAGTTAGAATCCTTTCTCCTATTTGTATGGCTGTTACTTTGGTAAGCGGAGAAGGCTAAGAGTTTTTTTTTGTTTGTTTGTTTTCAATGCAGAGACTCAGAGAGATCTAGGAACAGTCTGGTACTGCTTCTTCCTAACTTGATTAAATGAAAATTACTCAATTTCTATGTCTATATAATATAGGTTGATTACACCTGTGTTACTGATAGAAAGATTAAATATGATGATGTATCTAAAGCTTTGTAGTAATGCCTAGAGCACAGTAAATATTACAGTCCACAAATTATCGTGGACTTACTTAGCATGGTTGAGATGCAATTGTCTTTTTTTGGTTTGTTTTAATTGTAAGTTGCAGGTGTACAATATAGTGATTCACAATTTTTAAAGATTATATTCATAGCTATTATAAAATATTGACTACATTCCCCATTGTACAGTGTATCTTTGTAGCTTATTTTATACCTAGTAGTTTATACCTCATACTCCCTCACCTGCCCCCGTCCCTCTGCCTACTGATCACCACTAGTTTGTTCTCTATAAGTCTGAAAAGCAGTTGCCTTTAGAACATTGTATCTCAAGATTTTGTTTCTTAAAAGTAGAGAGGTTTCCTAAATTTTAAGTAAAGCATAAAGCAAATATTCAATTTCCTCATAAACATAAACCTTTATAAAATGATCTTTAGGATTACAGATGCCTTCCTCAAAGCAGACGATCACATAGAGATAACAGGTTCTGCAGGAAGAAAGTATCACATTTCTACAGCAATTGATGACATGGAAGCCTTCACTAAGCTGACAGGTAAGAAGTAGAAGGTAACATAGGTGGTCCATCTCAGAAACCGTGTAAACTTTCCCTGGATTGCAGATGGGTTATTTTCCAAACATTCCAGTGTATTTAGCTTCTGAAGTGATTGTATACTACTGGATTTGAGTTTTATCTCTGCTTTGTACTAACAAGATAACCTTGATAAAGTTATTTAACCTCTCTGAACCTTGTTTCCTCATCTATAAAGTGGGAGTAATGATACCTAGCATGTAGTTTAGTTGTGATGCTGCAGTGAAGCATATAGCACTTGGAATAGTACTTGGCACACAAGTGCTGTGCTGTGCTTAGTCGCTCAGTCTTGTCGGACTCTTTGTGGCCCCGTGGACTGTAGCCTGCCAGGCTCCTCTGTCCATGGGGATTCTCCAGGCAAGAATACTGGAGTGGGTTGCCATGCCCTCTTCCAGAGGATCTTCCCAATCCAGGGGTTAAACCCAGGTCTCCGACATTACAGGCAGATTCTTTACTGACTGAGCCACCAGGGAAGTCCAAGAATACTGGAGTGGGTAGCCTATCCCTTCTCCAGGGGATCTTCCTGACCCAGGAATCTAACTGGGGTCTCCTGCATTGCAGGTAGATTCTTTACCAGCTGAACTACCAGGGTAACCTAAGTGCTCAATATTAATTATTTTTAACTTCAAATACAATTTGGCTTCCCTGGTGGCTTATTTGGTAAAGAATCCTCCTGCAATGTGGGAGATATGGGTTTGATCCCTGGGTTGGGAAGATCCCCTGGAGAAGGGACCAGCTCTACCCACTCCTGTATTCTGGCCTGCAGAATTCCATGGTCTGTATAGTCCATAGGGTTGCAAAGAGTGGGACATGACTTACACTTTTAATTACACTTTCATAAAACCAGACCAATACCAAAAAGCTGACTTGCTCATTTAACATAATTTTTGTTGCAAAACAGGATGCCAAAGACATTTCTGTGCACTTCAGCAGAAACAAACAACTTAGGGTGGGAAGGAAGAGGGGTGAGGTGTCATAACTGATTCTTTAATGTGGGAAAGTTTAAGATCAGTAAAGCAAAAGATGTAAACCAAAAAGTATATACCAGTTAAGAGTTCTTAGTTGCAAATCCTGAAACTGACTCTGCTTAACTAAAAACAAAGTGATAGAATCAGTGAGAAGGCTAGAGTTTCTGAAACGAGAGAATGGCAGAAGCTGAGTGGCCTCACCACAAGATCAGCTTCCTGTTCCATCACTGCTAAATTTTTTTTATACAGGTGTAAGCAGTGGCACCCCACTCCAGTACTCTTGCCTGGAAAATCCCATGAACGGAGGAGCCTGGTAGGCTGGAGTCCATGGGGTTGCTAAGAGTCGGACACGACTGAGCGACTTCACTTTGACTTTTCACTTTCACGCATTGGAGAAGGAAATGGCAACCCACTCCAGTATTCTTGCCTAGAGAATCCCAGGGATGGGGGAGCCTGGTGGGCTGCCATCTATGGGGTCGGACATGACTGAAGCGAGTTAGCAGCAGCAGCAGGCAGTTAATATATGGGCTTTCTTGGTAGCTCACATGGTAAAGGCTCTGCCTGCAATGCAGGAGACCTGGGTTCAATCCCTAGGTTGGGAAGATACCCTCAAGAAGGGAATGGCTACCCACTCCAGTATTCTTGCCTGGAGAATTCTGTGGACAGAGGAGCCTAGTAGGCTACAGTCCATGGGATGGAAAAGAGTCAGACACCACTGAGCAACTAACACTTTCACCTTCAGGCAATTAATAGAGTCCCCATTACACTTGTAACTTTTTAGGCACTTTCCATTCATACCTAAACTACAGGTTAGAAGGGAAATGGTGATTCTATGTATCAAATGTTTATATACTGAGAACACTGTGTCCATCAAATATTTGCAGTTTATAATGTGACAAATGAGTTTACTTTTTTCTTGTTAATTCATCTGGGTTGGATTGATGACAAAATTACTTACAGGGGATAATGTATTTGCCCTGAAACTTGTTGGCCCTTGTGTGGTGCTTGGTTTCAGTGCAGGTATGGAGGCATTTGATGAGCTCCTGTCAATTAATGTTCCTTGGAGTCAGGAGCTCCCTGGAGTCAGGGTTTGGACTTAAGCCTCCTGCTTCCAGTTATCGGTCTTATTTTTACAGTAGTTTCATAGCTTCTCCTTCTATACAGCACCATTGATAAAACATCTACGTTAAAGATGAAAAGTTTCTCTACTGTGAGGGTCACCCAGAGAGGTTCACAGCGTTATATGGAGAAGAGAAGAGGGAGGAGGGAGTAAGAGGTGACCCGAATGAGATGAGGTGGAATCAATAGAGGAGAGAGTGGGCTATCCAGTAATCTCTTCCTTATGTGCACTCCACAACTGGACCGCTCAGAGTTGTTCACGGAGTTATACAGAGAAGAGAAGAAGGAGGAAGGTGACAGAGGTGGCCAGGAGGATAAAAGGGGGGAATGAAAAGGAGGGAGACAGATCCAGCCAGTAATCAATTCCCTAAGTGTTCTCCACTGTCTGGAACACACAGAAATTCACAGAGTTGGGTAGAGTAGAGAGGGGTTAGGGAGGAGACACAGGCGACCTGGTGGAGAAAAAGGAGAGTCCAAAGAGAGAGAGCAGTTAAGCCAGTAATCTCGCTCCCTAGTGATAAAGGGGTACTGAAGATTGGGTTCTTAAAGGTACAAAATTGGTAACAAATACATAAAAGCAAAAATTAAAAATCTAGAGTAGAGTTTGGAATTTCAAAAATACGATGTTAAAGAAAAGAAGAAGGAAAAGAAAGAGAGAAAAAACAAACAAAAACAAACAAGGTCGTGAAAATTATAAAGAAAATATAGGTACAAAATTGATAACTAATACCAAAAAGCAAAAGTTAAAAATCTAGAGTAGAGTTTGGAATTTCAAAAATACAATGTTAAAAAAAGAAGAAGAGAAAGAAAAAAAAACAAACAAGAACAAACAAATTTGCATAAATTATAAAGAAAATACAGGTATAAAATTGATAACAAATACCAAAAAGCATAAATTAAAAATCTAGAGTAGAGTTTGGAATTTCAGATATACAGTGTTATTTAAAAGAAGAAGAGAAAGAAACTGAGAAAAAGAAAAAGAGACAATAAAAAAGGGTCACAGAAATTGTAAAAAAAAAAAACAACTATAGGTACAAAATTGATAACAAATACCAAAAAGCTAAAATTAAAAATCTAGAGTAGAGTTTGGAATTTCAAAAATACAATGTTAAAGAAAAGAAGGAAAAAAAAAGGTCAAAAAAATTATAAAAAATATATATATGAAGTTTGCTTTAAAAAAAATGGGGTCTTCTTTTTTTTTTGCAAAGTCATCGGTTATAAAAGTGAAAATTAAAGGAATAATAGAAGACTTAAAAAAAATTTTTTTAATTAAAAAATAAAAAAAAAAGAATGATCATAAAAATAGTAAAAATATATCTAGGACTTTCTCTGGTTTTGTTGTGAGTATTGCGGGTTCAGTTCATTTTTGGCTAGTTCCTTGGTCTGATTTATATTCTCAAGATCTACAGGCCCCTTCCTGTGTAGCTGGTACTAACCACAGGGTTTTAATCTATTGCCTGTAGCTTCTAAGGCGGTTCCCTCTGTTATAGCTTCCTCTGTTTGCTGGTCTCTTCAGTGTCTGGTTTCCGCCCTGAGCCAAAGGGGACGGTGGAGGACACTTTTTTTTTTTTTTTTTAGGCTCACTTGTTCAGTTGCGCTGAGGGGAGGTAGGGAGGGATGCTGCAAACAAATAACACTGGTGTGTGCTCACAGTGCCTCAGCCACACTGGGTCTGCCCCCTGTTCACGGCGCGTGTAGCCTCCCTGCCCACGCTGCTCAGGCTCTAGGTTGCTCCGATGGGAACCATCCGTGGCCGGCCCTGGGCTGCCTGCACTTCCAGGTCCAAGCTGCTCAGGTTCAGGCACTCGGGTAGTCCTCAGAGGTGCAGACTGTCGGTTGGGCCTGCATTTTGTGCCCTTCCCAGATCCAAGCAGCTCAGGTGATGAGGTGTTTGGCGCGCGGGATTGCTGTGACTTACCGCCTCCCTGCCGCTGGGTTATCTAGGTGTGCACCGGCGCACCTTCTCAGGCAGATATTGACCGTCCAGACCCCCAAGAAGTTTTAGTTAGCAAAGAAGCCTGCTTACAGTTTTACAGATGATGTCTCTCTGGGGCTGCGATTGTCCCCTTCCAGCTCTGGCTGCCTATCACCGGAGGGGTGTGGTCTGCCACCGGCTATCTCTGTTCAGTCCTTTGTTCTGTGCGCGGGCCTGGTGGTGTCATAGGTTAGGGCTGGCTTTTTGCGTGGTAGATATCCCACAGTCTGGTTTGCTAGCCCAAATTATTTCACTCAGATAGCGCTCAGGGTATTCAGGCCAGATCCTTGCGATGCAGCCCGCGCCGCGCCTCCCTGCCCAGCCCCCGCTTGCTAATGGCGGATGCAGGCGTCTGCGCTGCTTCTCCGCTGGGGGAGTTACCGTAGGGCTCAAAATGTGCGGGTTTTAATTGTTTATTTATTTTTCCTCCCTGTTATGTTGCCCTCTGTGCTTCCAAGTCTCGGCACAGATTCGGCAGTGAGAAGGTTTCCTGGTGTTTGGAAACTTCTCTCTTTTTAAGACTCCCTTCCCTGGACGGAACTCTGTCCCTCCCTCTACTGTCTCTTTTTTTGTCTTTTATATTTTTTCCTACCTCCTTTTGAAGACTTGGGTTGCTTTTCTGGGTGCCTGATGTCTTCTGCCAGCATTCAGAAGTTGTTTTGTGGAATTTACTCAGTGTTTAAATGTTCTTTTGATGAATTTGTGGGGGAGAAAGTGTTCTCCCCGTCCTACTCCTCCGCCATCTTAGCTCTTCCCCCCTCAGAACAGCATTTTCTTTTATGTTTTCCTCTAAGAGACTGTCCTGACATTGACTTCATTCTGTTGCTGCTGCTAAGTCGCTTCAGTCGTTTCTGACTCTGTGCGACCCCATAGACCACAGCCCACCAGGCTCCCCCGTCCCTGGGATTCTCCAGGCAAGAACACTGGAGTGGGTTGCCATTTCCTTCTCCAGTGCATGAAAGTGAAAAGTGAAAGTGAAGCCGCTCAGTCGTGTCCAACTCTTAGCGACCCCATGGACTGCAGCCTACCAGGCTCCTCCCTCCGTGGGATTTTCCAGGCAAGAGTATTGGAGTGGGGTGCCATTGCCTTCTCTGTGGCTGGAAATGGAAAAAGAGATTATAAGAGAATTTAAGCAACCTACAGATAGTTATTTTTAAACTTTTACTCATACTGAAGCAAATGATGCTGTATTTTAAAAAATCATCTTCAGTCTTCCTCAGAGACCAATCCTAACCATTTATCCTATAACAGTATGTTACATTTAAATTATCTTTCCAGTTAAAAACAAAAATGAATTTTGGACTTTATACACTTTTGGGTTAACTGACAAACTGTCAAATATCATACATCTTAATGAGGTCATAACTCCACGTGTCTGTACATAGCTCTTGCTCACCATGAATGAACATGCTGACTAGAACACTGAAACTGGCTTTTACCCTGTTCAGTGAGATGAGTTCACTGTTCACTTGCTTGGATGTTGTCACAATGCCAAAAATCCCAGAAAAGAAATTAGGTCACGTTTTTATGCTTTAACTGTCAGAATATAGAAGAATAAGCATACTGCCTTTCCACTTTCGTCATTTGAGCCAGAAATCATCTTACTTTTCTTGCATGTTATTCTGAGCAGTCATATGATCCTTATTGTCCTTAATAATAACACGACCTTGAAGGAATAGGATCCCATGAGCCCTCCTTTTTTTGGTTGCAATTCCAAAAGCAACTCATCTTTATTTTGAAAATCTTCACTTCTTATTTTTAATTTTTTTAGAATTTTTTTCATGTTTTAGGGATAAGTGTTGAAAATAAACAGCAATGTTAAAAGAGTTTAACAGTTGAAACCTATATACCTAAATTCTAGCATTTGCTGGACTTGCTTTATCACATATTTATTACTTACCATCCCTCTATTCATTTATTTAAAGCTTGAAATTTGAAAGTAAATTTCAGACATCAGTATACCCTAATTCCTGCAGCATGCAGATTAACTAAAGTTCAGTAACTGTTATAGATTTTTCTTCTTTTTATGCAAAATTACATGCAATTTATGTGTTAATAAAAATTGTAAGGTTAACATTTGCTGGACAAATGCAGGACACAGAACATTATCTTCTCCTTAGAAAGTCCCTTCATGCTCTATCCGACAATACCTGTTCTACCTCATCTCTAGAAGCAACCACTATTACCTGTCCTAGAGTTTCATATCAGTGGAATCATACAGTATATATTCTTCTGCATAAGGCTTCTTTCACTTAGCATTGACATTTATCCAGATTGCATGTATCAGTAATTCATTCCCTTTTATTGCTGAGTAGTAGTCTATTGTATGAATATGCCACTGTTTGTTTATCTCTTCTCTCTGCTTCCTAAATTCCTATTTCTGATGAATGTTTCAGCTTATCTGGATGCAACTATCGTAAGCATTGCAAATGTTATGACCACTGCCTTAGGTAGTCATTTTCATATCTTGGTCTTTATTCTGCAATATTCCTAAGCAATAGGTGGACCTTACCCTTTCCTCCCCTTCCCTTTCAAGACCTTACCCCCAAATCCCTTAATTAAATTGGGGCCTTAGAATGTTAAATTCAAAAGAACCTTAGAGATCATCTGCTTAAAACTCCTCTTGATGAGGAAACTAAGGCCAAATGAAAGAAAGCAACTTATCCTAATAAATGGCAAACCTGAGCTCAAATCAAGTCTTCTGACTCCCAAGTTGAATGTTGTTTACACTCTTTTAGTAAACACTTTAATCATTCAGTTTAATAGACAAGCAGTTTCCCTTTACTTTTGTACATATATGTATCCTGTGACCCTTTAATCCCTCTTTTGCCCACTCAGCCAATGAAAACGTCAGTCCACCCCAAAACCTGTACCTGGTAGAATAAGATGAAAGGCATAAGAAGAGTATCAGTCAAGTTCTTTGGGGTTCGAGGGAAGAAGAAATTACATCTGTAATTTGGATGCACTGGGGAAGGTTTCATAATTAGGCACTTTTTGAGATGAACCTCAGAGATTAGATAGGCCTTCAAGAAGTGAGATTCTGTCATGGGGGAAAGCATTTCCCTAATTTAGCTGGGAATAGGGTAGATTAAAGCATGGGTTAGAAAAGTGTGCTCTTATTATATTAAAATTGTTTTGTTTTTCAAACTGAATATAATATGTAAAGAAATAATGAAAACCAGACTTCCTTGGTGGTCCAGTGGTTAAGAATCCTCCTGCTAATGTAGGGGCCATGGGTTCAGTACCTGGTCCGGCAGGATTCTCCATGCTATGAGGCAACTAAGTCCATGCGCCACAACTATTGAAGCCCATGGGCACTAGAGCCCTTGCTCTGCAACAAGAGAAGCCACCACAGGAGAAGCACGAGCACTGCAGCTAGAGAAAGCCCATGCCCAGCAAGAAAGACTCAGCACAGTGAAAAATGAATAAAATGAACATGCTTTTAAAAGATGTTTCTTAAAAGCATTACTGAGAGGGTAAGGAATCTGTTAACCATGGATTAAGAGGGAAGAACATACATATACATGTAGGTGACGTGAATGACATAGGCTGCTAATATTTTGCCAAGAAAGGGCATTTTAATAAAATTCACTTTGCAAAATGCAATGGTTGATTCAATCAAGGATAATGAATGAATGCTAAACCATTGGTTGAAAACTTACTGGGATAATCAGAGCCTCTGAAAATATCACCTTGCAGAAAGATTCACTTTTAACAGAGAAAAACCTGAGGATTATTGCCCTAACCAACTTTTGGAACTTGTTAACAAAGCCCATTATGTGATACATGATGTGATGCACTGAGCCAAGCTCATGTGGTGCTCTTAGATGTTATAACACTTGTATAATGTTCTTCATAACAGTGTTTTCCTTGAATCTAGTGGTAAAGAAACAGTAAACAAGTTCACAGTTTGGACATTTTACACAATGACTGCGTGAACTTTTCTAAATTGTCAACATCATGAAAGAAGTTGGAATTACCTAGTTCTAGATGGGAGGAGCCTAGAAAACACGACAACTAATGTCATCCGTCATCTTTAATTGGTATCTCTATCCAGCAACAAAAATTTGTAAATTGCATTGTTGCAACAATTAAACAAATTCAAGTACAGATTGTATGTCAGATATCTTTATATCAGTGTTAAATTTCTTGACATGATTGTGATTAAGTTAGATAATGTTCTTGGGAGGTATATGCTGAAATATTTAGGAGTCAAGAGTCTTGCTATCTGTAATTTTCAAATGTTTCCTCAAAAATTTGTATGTGCACACATACAGTGTTTACATATGTCGAAACAAAACAGTTGATAAATTTTGGTGAAGGGTATTTTATTTTGAAATTTCTGAAATAAAAAGTTTGAAGAAAAAGGAAGAAGGAAATTAAGCTACCTTCTATCATCATGGAATGAAACCTTTAAAAGCTTTTTCTTTTTTTTGACTGTGCCTTTCTTTGCAGGATCTTAGTTCCCCTACCAGGGATCGAACCCAAGCCCCAGCAATGAAATTACTGAGTCCTAACTACTGTACCTTCAGGGAACTCCCTTAAAAACTTTTTATTAAGGAAATTTACATCACTTAGTTTCATGAGTTAGCTGCAATAATTAGCATTGCAGTTTTATTTCATCCCTTCACCCCATCAGACCCTGAGCCATTTTGAAGCAGATCTCAGACATAATTTTGTTATTCCTCAAGTTTCATTCTCTTTTTTTTAAAAAAGCAATAAACTAATATACCCTTTTGTACCCCCAAACTCAGTCTCAAGTCATCATCTCCAGTGCAGTCTTATCTCATCTCTCCCCTTTCCCACTCATTAGGTTATCCTGAAACAAATCCAAGACACTGATTGGAGCACTTTTTACAAAAGTTTTTTCACATCTTTATAATCATAGTGTGTCTATGTATGTAAACCTCTGCTTGAAATCATTTCAGAAGTACAGCAATATGAGTCTCTTTAAATATTGGTTTTTTTTGTTTTTTTTTCATTCTAATATAACTGAAATTTCATCAAATTGGCAGATAACATTTTTCTGGAGATCTTATACTCCACTGATCCCAACCTGAATGATGCACGAATGATTTTAAAGAAAATTGAATCCCGTAATCTATACAAGTTTGTGGGTGAGACTCAGCCCATGATACAAAGAATTAAAAAGGTAAGTTGAAAGGTCCTCTGTCCCCACAAGAGGAAACCATACCCATCACAATACCACAGCTGTATTCTAAGTCCTTTATAATTAATACGTTCTCATTTAATCTTCACATCAATCTCTTGAGACGTATCTTGCAGACAAACTGAAGCTTGGGAAAGATTAAATAACTTGCCTACAGAAGCACACTTAGTAAGCTAGGATTCAAAGTCAAGTCTCATTTACTCCAAACCTTTACTTTCTCAACTCGGAAGTGAGAGGGGGCCTCGTTTTACCTAGATCCAAAGACCAGAAAATGAATGTAATGGAAAAGGGGCCTCAAAATAAGGCCTCTGCAGGAGCTTCTTTGAGACTCTAAGGACCTGCTTTTTAACTACTTCCTTCTTTCACGGTTTATCACTTTGTCCCAGACAGTGCTTGCCTGCCTGCCTTAGTTCAGTCATTAGTTCTCTCTCCTGCTTGTTGAAGGGTCTTATCTTTGTCAAAAAACCTGTAACACAAGCTATGCTGATAACCACACCCTGCCTCACAATACTGCCTTAGGTCACACTTTACTTCTTCTTGTTTTACTAATAGGTTAATGCCTCATTTTTTTCAATGTGAAATTCTGTTATGAAAATCACACTATTGTGATTTGATTAAAAGGTAGCATGGGTATATATTTGTTAGGGAAATCTCTATCTATGTGTCTTGGTAAAGTGCCATTTTTAGAGAAGAACCCTCTTGGTGGCACAAACACTGTAGGATGAAGAACTGGAGTTCTAACATGAGGAGCCTTGTCTTTTCCAGGAAAACTATGAACACCTTCCAAATGAGGTCGCCAGTGCTAAACCCAGTGATGTAGAGCTAGAAGCTGAACTGAAGGCTGAAGATTTGATAGTGGATGTAAGTAGTTAGCTCAATAACATGCTAAGCAAAGAATTTATTTAAGGTAAAGCATCACTACCACCCCTGTTATAACAGTAGTACATGTTCATTAGAAAATCTGGAAAATATAGAAAAAAAGATGGATAGAAGAGAATCACCTATGATATCACAGAAAATACTAACATTAGGCAGATTTTTAAAATGACAGCCAACTCCAGTATTCTTGCCTGGGAAATTCCATGGACAGAGGAGCCTAACAGGCTGGGCTAACAGTCCATGGGGGCGCAAAAGAGTCAGGCACAACTGAGGGACTAAACAGCAACGAACAAAATTTTCTTTGACATATTTTTATGTCAATATTGTCAATATTTTTATGTAATTGTGGTCATGTTATTAATAGAGCATTGTATATAATGATTTTTAAATGTTTTCTTGATCAAAAAAGTAATTGTTGTTGTTGTTCAGTTGCTCAGTCGTGACTCCATGGACTGCACCATGCCAGGCTTCCCTGTCCTTCACTATCTCCCAGAGCTTGCTCAAACTCATGTCCATTGAGTCCGTGATGTGATCCAACCATCTTGTCTTCTGTTATCCCCTCCCCCTCCTGCCTTCAATCTTTCCCAGCATCAGGGCCTTTTCTAATGAGTGGGCTCTTCACATGAGGGGGTCCACTGGAGAAGGGAATGGCAAACCACTTCAGCATTCTTGCCTTGAGAACTGTACGAACAGTATGAAAAGGCAAAAAGATATGACACTGAAAAATGAACTCCCCAGGTTGGTAGGTGCCCAATATGCTACTGGAGAAGAGCAGAGATAGCTTCAGAAGGAATAAGAGGCTTAGTCAAAGTGGAAACAACGCTCAGTTATGGATGTGTCTGATGGTGAAAGTAAAGTCGAATGCTGTAAAGAACAATATTGCATCAGATCAGATCAGATCAGATCAGTCGCTCAGTCGTGTCTGACTCTTTGCGACCCCATGAATCGCAGCACACCAGGCCTCCCTGTCCATCACCAACTCCGGGAGTTCACTCAGACTCACATCCATCAAGTTAGTGACGCCATCCAGCCATCTCATCCTCTGTCGTCCCCTTCTCCTCTTGCCCCCAATCCCTCCAAGCATCAGAGTCTTTTCCAATGAGTCAACTCTTCGCATGAGGTGGCCAAAGTACTGGAGTTTCAGCTTTAGCATCATTCCCTCCAAAGAAATCCGAGGGCTGATCTTCAGAATGGACTGGTTGGATCTCCTTGCAGTCCAAGGGACTCTCAAGAGTCTTCTCCAACACCACAGTTCAAAAGCATCAATTCTTCGGTGCTCAGCTTTCTTCACAGTCCAACTCTCACATCCATACATGACCACTGGAAAAACCATAGCCTCGACTAGACAAACCTTCGTTGGCAAAGTAATGTCTCTGCTTTTGAATATGCTATCTAGGTTGGTCATAACTTTCCTTCCAAGGAGTAAGCGTCTTTTAATCTCATGGCTGCAGTCACCATCTGCAGTGATTTTGGAGCCCAGAAAAATAAAGTCTGACACTGTTTCCACTGTTTCCCCATCTGTTTCCCATGAAGTGATGGGACCGGATGCCATGATCTTCATTTTCTGAATGTTGAGCTTTAAGCCAACTTTTTCACTCTCCACTTTCACTTTCATCTAGAGGCTTTTTAGTTCCTCTTCACTTTCTGCCATAAGGGTGGTGTCATCTGCATATCTGAGGCTACTGATATTTCTCCTGGCAATCTTGATTCCAGTGTTTCTTCCAGTCCAGCGTTTCTCATGATGTACTCTGCATATAAGTTAAATAAGCAGGGTAACAATATACAGCCTTGACGTACTCCTTTTCCTATTTGGAACCAGTCTGTTCCATGTCCAGTTTTAACTGTTGCTTCCTGACCTGCATATAGGTTTCTCAAGAGGCAGGTCAGGTGGTCTGGTATTCCCATCTTTCAGAATTTTCCACAGTTTATTGTGATCCACACAGTCAAAGGCTTTGGCATAGTCAATAAAGCAGAAATAGATGGTTTTCTGGAACTCTCTTGCTTTTTCCATGATCCAGCGGATGTTGGCAATTTGATCTCTGGTTCCTCTGCCTTTTCTAAAACCAGCTTGAACATCAGGAAGTTCACGGTTCACATATTGCTGAAGCCTGGCTTGGAGAATTTTGAGCATTACTTTACTAGCGTGTGAGATGAGTGTAATTGTGCGGTAGTTTGAGCATTCTTTGGCATTGCCTTTCTTTGGGATGGGAATGAAAACTGACCTTTTCCAGTCCTGTGGCCACTGCTGAGTTTTCCAAATTTGCTGGCATATTGAGTGCAGCACTTTCACAGCATCATCTTTCAGGATTTGGAATAGCTCAACTGGAATTCTATCACCTCCACTAGCTTTGTTTGTAATGATGCTTTCTAAAGCCCACTTGACTTCACATTCCAGGATGTCTGGCTCTAGGTCAGTGATCACACCATCGTGATTATCTGAGTCATGAAGATCTTTTTTGTACAGTTCTTCTGTGTATTCTTGCATAGGAACCTGAAATGTTAGGACCATGAATCAAATTGGAAGTGGTCAAACAGGAGATGACAAGAGTGAACACTGACATTTTAGGAATCAGTGAACTAAAATGAACAGGAAAGGACCAATTTAATTCAGAGGACCATTATATCTACTACTGTGGGCAAGAATTCCTTATAAGAAATGGAGTAGTCCTCATAGTCAACAAAAGAGTCTGAAAAGCAGTACTTGGATGCAATCTCAAAAACGACAGAATGATCTCTGTTTCTTTCCAAGGCAAACCATTCAATTTTACAGTAATCCAAGTCTATGCCCCAACCACTAATGCCAAAGAAGCTAAAGTTGAACAGTTCTATGAAGATCTACAACACCTTCTAGAACTAACACCAAAAAAAGATGTCCTTTTCATTATAGGAGACTGGAATGCAAAAATAGGAAGATACCTGGGGTAGTAGGCAAGTTTGGTTTCGGTGTACAAAATGAAGCAGGACAAAGTCTAACAGAGTTTTGCCAAGAGTACACACTGGTCATAGCAAACACCCTCTACCAACAACACAAGAGACGACTCTACACATGAACATCACCAGATGGTCAATACCCAGATCAGATTGATTATATTCTTTGCAGCCGAAGATGCAGAAGCTCTATACAATCAGCAAAAATCAGGAGCTGACTGTGGCTCAGATTATGAACTCCTTATTGCAAAATTCAGACTTAAATTGAAGAAAGTAGGGCAAACCACTAGGCCAAGGTATAAAGTAATACATACCAATAATTTTTTAATAGCACACACACACAAAGGAAAATATTAAGATTTTTTACTCCTATTTTCGTGGAGAATGTAGTGTCTTCTTATATCCTATGAAAATGCCAAATGACTTTCTAATATTTTCTTCTGTTCTCTAGTAAGAAATTCTTTTCAGAGTTCTACTCCTGAAATCTCAGGACAGTCTTCCCTGTGTACTTTTTCCATAAGCCTCTAAATTCTTATCTTCTTGCTGATGCATCTTTGAGTGAAGGGCAATCTTACTATAACCATTCTTTGCCCTTGAACCCCCTTTCTATTTCCTTGGCTGCGTGTTCAAGTGCCTTAGATCTGCAGATCGGCTGCAGCTTCCTGTTTGATTAGATGAAGTTCCCTCAGAATAAAGGGATCTCGGGTCCTGACTTCCTGAGGCTCTGAAAGGCTTCCCTCTCCGGAATGTTACCCCTGGGCTTGCACATCTGTGCTTGCCCGCAGTGCCGAGCATTGCTCCTAGTAGTCCCCCACTTCCCAGGGCATCCCCGTCCAGGTGGCCTCATGCATAGATGACGTACACATGGCCAGTAGGCATGAAAAGAAGTTTAACTTTCTTATTAACCTGTAGGCAAATTGATGCAATGAGTTTCTGATTCTCAGATATATAAGATGAAAAAATTTTTTTTAAGATTTTGTGATAATAAAGATATGTGATAATGGAAGTGTAAATTGACACAAGAGATCAAACTTGGGTCAATTTTAACTGACCTGGCAATTTCAGTCTGGAGGTTTGTCCTAAGGAGATAATCAGTTTTGCACCAAAACACAAATATATTTATTGTGGCATTATTATAGTGTGAAATTTGAGGGAAAGTGTATATGTCAGTGGAATAATGGAAGCATTAAAAGTTGTTTTTAACATGGAAAGATGTTTATAATAAGTGAAAAAAGTACATACAGAATTATTTTATTTTTGTATCTTTAAATTTATATACATGTGTGTATACAGTGAACACACTGAAAAATCCTGGATATATTAACATTGTTTCTACCTGGGTGGTAGAATTGCAGGTGACTTTTTATAGTGAGTGTGGTATAAGAGTTTCATAATCAGAAAAAATAACTATCCATTTTAAGATGGGTAAAGCCCTTCTATATTCTGAGAAAGCAAGTAAAATTGCTAACTACATTTCTTATCGTGTGTTTGCATTCCAGTTTTAGTTTTACAGTGTGATATATTTATGTGGTCCATTTTACCATGCGTGACTCCTTTTAAGACTGCGAGTAGTAATTTTATGATTATCTAATGGGCTGTAAAACATAATTTGCTAGTTAGAATTAAAAATATGTAGTTGTTGGTCTGTAGCTACTTTTTACTCTTGTGTCCTTGGTTAAAAATGGGGTCTCTGGGACTTCCTAGGTGCTCCAGTGGTTAAGAATTTCCCTGCCAAGGGGACACTGGCTCGATCTCTGCTCCAGGAAGAATCCACATGCCATGGGGCAACTAAGCCCGAGCACCATAACTACTGAGTCCACACTTTAGAGCCCACAAGCCACACCCACTGAGCCCGAGAGCCCTTAAAGAATGGGGTCTCCAACATTGCCCTCTGGAAGAATAACTGTTTCAATAAATCTGCTTAAAGGAGGAATTTACAGTACATTGTAGAGAAAATGAGGATTACCTTTTATTCCAATTCTAAAGCCAAGGAAATAAATACCTAAGAGCTAGGAGTACTTGTAAAATGGTTGAAAATTTGATTAGTATTCATGCCTCATCATGATGGGTAAAAATGTCAAGGCTGCATCAGGGCTCTCGCACATGGCACTACACGGGGGCCTGTGACAGCACCAGCCCCAGGATCATGGGGAGGACTGAGCAGCTCTCCCTCACGTCAGAGGGATGCAGCTCTCAGAGCCAGTGGACCACACAGAATGGGAGGGTCAGCCATGTACTGCAGATGCTGGGCTCACTTCTGGCCCACAGCTGAATCTCAGATGTCCACACTTCTCACAGGGAGCGTCGCCACCAAAGCTCATATACTGGTTTTCTTCTGTCACCACTCACAGGAAAAGCCCCTCTCATCATCTGTTCTTTTTTTTTTTTTGCACTATCCTCGCCACATTACTCTATTTCTTCCTGTTATTTCACTTCCAGTTTCTTCCCTTGTCCTGAACTTATCCATGAAGCCTTTAGGAATTTCCATTCCATAATTAATGCACCTGTATCTTCAGCCTCTTCACTATCTCTTTGCCTTTGTTGCATGCAGCCTGCTGTCCCCTGAGAAGCTTATTCCCCTGCAGCTCTTTCAGGAAAAGCACATTCCTCAGGGTCAAGAGATCTTGGTCATCAGTCCTTTTGTTCCCTACTACCATCTCCAGACCCCATGCAAGATCCCTGTTCCTCTGAGACTGCCATCCTTAAACCAGCTCCTGTCCTCTTGGTTGAAGATTTTGGTATGGTATAGAGCCCTCCACTCACTCCAGTTCCTGCCATCATCTTTAGAGGCTTCATAGTCCCATGACACCAGCTCTGATCTCCGTATCCTCAACCTCAATGACTTTATCCCCTCCACCTCAGCCAGCACACTCAGCAGATTATGCACTCTGAACCTTATTGACATTGAAAAAGGCCCTTCCTCTAAAATTCACTAATTTAAGCATCCCATCTCTGTACACAAACTCCTTTCTTCCTTACTTTCTTGTTCCTAGCTCATTGGGAACTTCAGTTTATTGTCTCCTTCCTTTCTTCCAGCTTGTCCCCTTACCTTTCCTGGGTACCACGGTCCACTCCATATTCTCCCCTCTTGCCTCTCTTTAACAACCAAACTTCTAAGAGTTGTCGTCTCTCTTTTATTTCTCGACTTCTTTTTTGTTTTATTGTTGTTTGTTTTAAGCCATGCCATGTGGCATGCGGGACTTCCCCCACCAGGGACCAAACCTTTTCCCTGCAATGGAAGCACAGAGCTGTAACACTGGACCATCAGGAAAGTCCATTTTCCTCTACTTCTAAACTGCTTTTCTGTCACTATCACTATACAGCTCTACTCGTTTTATTGCCAGTCATCATATTGTACTTGGGATGTATTACAATATCTCCAAGGTCTAGGCCTGTATTAAAACTGCTCACTAAGACCACCAGTGACTTCAGTGTTACTAAAACTAGCAGACAAGTTTCTGTCCTTTGTGCCTCAGAGCTGTTTCTTCCGCCTAAAATTCTTTTCTTTCCTACCTAAGCCTGGTTAATTTCTGCTCACTTTATTAGTAAAATCAGTTTTCCCAGGAGAATATTTCTAGTCATTGCCTGCTGCTGCTAAGTTGCTTCAGTCATGTCCAACTCTGTGCGACCCCATAAACGGAAGCCCACCAGGCTCCCCCGTCCCTGGGATTCTCCAGGCAAGAACACTGGAGTGGGTTGCCATTTCCTTCTCCAATGCAGGAAAGTGAAAAGTGAAAGTGAAGTCACCCAGTTGTTCCTGACTTGTAGCAACTTCATGGACCACAGCCCACTAGGCTCCTCCGTCCATGGGATTTTCCAGGCAAGAGTACTGGAGTGGGTTCATTGCCTAGGAGCCCCAGACTACTAGGTTCTCAGGTCACAAAGTTTCACAGCACCATTTGCTTTTCCTTGGTAGCTTTTTTTTTTTTTTTAGCCACACCACCATACAGCTTGCAGGATCTTAGTCTTCTGACCAGGGATCAAACCCAGGCCCCTAGCAGTGAGACCACCAAGTCCTAACCACTGTACTGTAGCAAGGGAATTCCCAGTAATTACTTTTATAATTATTTGTTCTACCTTAGTCTAGGCCATGTGGTCTGTAGGGGCTGGGATTTTATCAAACGTCCTTGTATCTCTGCACAACAGTGCCTGGCACATGTCTGTCACATAGTGGATATTGACTTTATACCCTACTTATGTTGAAAGCACAAAATGTCTCTCCTTACTCCACCCAGATTTCAAATCTATGGGTCATGCACCAGAACTCCTGTCGTTC
This sequence comes from Bos taurus, assembly GCF_002263795.3. Classification (NCBI taxonomy): domain Eukaryota; kingdom Metazoa; phylum Chordata; class Mammalia; order Artiodactyla; family Bovidae; genus Bos; species Bos taurus. The sequence continues at coordinate 65,933,074 of NC_037340.1, read as the reverse complement.
CACTATGAGCCACTCCAGCAGGGCTCCTACTTCTCCAGAGAGTGCAGCTTCGTTTCTTGTGATACCCTCACAATCCTGAATTAAATTCTCATTGCTGTTATGTACATGATCACTCACTTATTGCTTGTATTAAGGTTATCAACATGGATTATGGGATGGAAGACAAGAATCCTATTGATCATGTTCGCTTCTATTGTAAGAGTGACCTCAGCAAGGCAGTCATGATTACTAGAAACCAGGTAACTACTTACAGTGGCATTTGGCAAATCTTTGTAGTAAAGTTGCAGTTTACATGCAGGTTAGGCTCTGAAGTCAATGTATACAGTTTTAAAAAAAGAAACAGAAACATATCTTTAAAGTATACATGATTTTCATAGACTAGACCATCTTAACAGCCAGTTTTTCCTGTTTGCTGAACTTGAAGAAAGCTCCGTTTTTTTGGTTTAGAAGGTAATTTATAAGTCTGGTGGGACAGGAATATCATGGTTGAAGTCCTCTAAGTTAAATGTGCTTATTTGTATATCTTCTGTGAGAGAGTCTGTAGTCTTCATATATCATACAAACCTTTCATATTGATGAACATAAAATTATGGGACATCGTGCAGTATGACAGTTACCCTGAATTCTTTTCTTTGGATAATCATTGGTATAAAGTACCAAGACAACATGGGGTGTTTAATACCACATCGAGCGCAGAGCTTAGGAACAGCTGATCTCTCTTCAGCATGTGAATTCAGGGTGACAGTGAAACCTTTCCTTCTTTAAAAGGTTTCTCAGTTTTTGCCAGAGACATTTGCTGAGCAGCTGATTCGAGTTTACTGTAAGAAGACAGATGAAAAGACTCTGTTTGCTGCACGACAGCATTTCGTCCATTGGTGCTTAATCAATGACTTCACCAAGCCACAGGTGGGTGACTTATTATTCACATGCATCACAGAAATTTTAAGTAAAAGCCACAAGCAATCTTTACTTCCCTCTGAAAAGTTCTCATTTAAATGATAGTCGTTTGATGAACTTACTTATAAGACAGAAACAGACTCACAAACTTAGAGAATGAACTTACAGTTACCATGGGTGAAGGATGGGGGCGGACAGGAATAGTTAGGGAGTTTGGGGTTGACATGAACACACTGCCATATTTGAGATGGATAACCAGCAAAGACCTAGGACCTTCTGTATAGCACAGGGAACTCTGCTCAGTAGTATGTAACAACTTAAATTTGAAAACGAACAGATACGTATTTATGAATAACTGAATCACTTTGCTGTACACCTGAAACTGACATAACACTGTTAATCAACTGTACTCCAATATAAAACAAAAAGAAAATAATAGTCATTTGACTTGATTTGGGGGGGAAAAAAGTTTTTCCACATTAAGCTGCCCTTTAAATCTTTTATTTTTAAAATTGGAGTATAATTGCTTCACAATGCTGTGTTAGTTTCTGCTGTACAACAACGTGAATCAGCTCTATGTAAACATAAATCCCGTCTCTGGAGCCTCCCTGCCACTCACCCCCGTCGCACCCGCCTCGGTCATCACAGAGCACGGAGCTTAACTCCCTGTGCGGTACAGCAGCTTCCCACTAGCTGTCTGTTTTACACCCTGGTAGTTTTGCCAGTCATCTTATTATACTTTGCATGTATTGCAATATCTCCAAGGTCTTGGCCTGTATTAAATCTACTCTCATTAAGACCACCAGTGACTTCAGTGTTACTAGAACTAGCAGACAAGTTTCTGTCCTTTGTGCCTCAGACCTGTTTCTTCTACCTGTAATTCTTTTGTTTCCTACCTAAACCCGGTTAATTCCTGCTCACTTTATTAGTAGAATCACTTTCCCAATGCTGAGTAAACTCAGCATTTCCAAACTTGTAACCTATTTAAATTCACTAGTTGCCAATCCCATAGAGAATGTTGTTGAAATGGTCCTTTATTGACCTGCACGTGGTGGATGCCTGGCACAGAGAACATTGATAGTTGTTGATTGAACAAATGATTGGTATGTAGGTCGGAAGCAGCATTCTGCTTCCTGGTCTAGTACTGTCTGTCACAGCACCCTACCTGCTTTAACCCCCAAGCATTGGATACTGAAGGAAACAAAAGTGAAAGGTTAGATGTGAAAGGGTAGCCCAGTATATCAGATCTTTGTCAAATGCCAGAGGGAGGGACACAGGGAAGTCTTTTAGTGTTCAGAGTTGAGAGAGCTGTCAGGTAGGAGGGAGGATTCTTCTAGATCCAAAAGCTGGATTGTGTTTGGATGAGTAGCAGAGAGAAATGAGAGCTACACAAAAATGAAACTGGAACAAGTCGGGTGTGTTTGGGAGCTATGAAGAGACTGGTCTGACTGGAGGAGAAAAGTCATATTGTTGAGGTGACAGGGCACACAGAAGGAATTGGCTTGATTGTGGAGAAGCACTGATAATCAGCTACGAGTTATTCTTATGCACAGTGGGGAGGGAATTGCCGAGAGTATTCAAGACTTACCGTGCTGCTATAATTATTTTCTTTTAGCAATTTTATTTATCTTTTTTTATTATTTATGTATTTTTTAATTTTATTTTATTGATTTATTTTTGGCTGCACTGGGCCTTCATCGCTGTGCATAGGCTTTCTCTAGTTGCAGTGAGCAGGGGCTACTCGTTATTGCAGTGCACAGGCTTCTCATTGCAGTGGCTTCTGTTGTGGAGTGCAGGCTCGAGGTGCCCAGGCTTCAGGAGTTGTGATGCACGGGCTCAGTAGTTGTGGTGCATGGGTTTAATTGCTCCATGGCATGTGGGATCTTCCAGCCTGGTCCAGGGATTGAACCCCTGTATTGGCAAGCAAATTTTTGTCCATTGTACCACCAGGGAAGTCCCTGCTGTAGTTATTATTTACTTCTGGGCTTTTATCTCTAGCTAGACCTGTGGGAATATAGGAAGTATGTCCATCTTAAGAACTATAGCTTCTAAGGAGACTAAACCCCTGATGAGAAAGGAAGACTCTAGCGACAGATAGACTGGCACATGGAGAGACTGGAAACAGAGAGACAAGACGCTACTCAAGTTCAGCGACTCAAGTTGGACCCTAAATCCAGATACATTCTTTCAGGGAATGAGTGTTCCCTCAGGTCCTGTGTCCGGGACCAGGCTTGGAACAGTACCTGAGACAGTTCCCGAGGGTCTCGCTCTAGTTGGGGACAATAAAAACTCAAGTAAATAATAATCACAGTAGTGCGTAAGTACTTTGGGGTCAGAGCAGTGTGTACAGTCTTAGAGGAGCAAAAAGGTGAAGGGTTTATGCCAGAGTTGGTTGGTTGGGAAAGACTCACTTAAAGAAGGACTTGGAAAGACTTCCCTGGTGATCCTGTGGTTAAGAATCCACCTGCCAATGCAGGGGACACGGGTTCAATCCCTGGCCTGGGAGGATCTCACGTACCATGGGGCAAGTAAGCCCGTGTACCACAATTACTGAGCCAGTGCTCTAGAGCCCGCACTCCACAACTAGAGGAGCCACCACAGTGAGAAGCCCATACACTGCGACTGGAGAGTAGACCCCACTCGCCACAACTAGAGAAAGCCCGTGTGCAGCAATGAAGACTCAGCGCAACCAAAAATTAATCAATTTTTTAAAAAAGGGCTTGGAAGCTGAGACCTGAAGGATGGATGAGGAGTCAACTGGGTAGAGAGGGTGGGGGACTGGAAGGTGACAGAAAAGTAGGTGCATTTAGGGGTGAGATCTGGGCTCTGTGCATAGTCCTGTAAGCCAGGAGCCCTGGAGCAATGGGAGCCGTTGGGGTGTTTTAAGCAGGAAAGTTACACATTCAGGTCAGCGTTTACAGCAGAGTCACGGCCACTGTACCCGACCAGAGAACTCATAGGAGAAGCACCTTGACTTCTCTTCCCACCTCTCTTCCAATCTCCCACCAGTGCCTCCCACTAGCCCAACCTGACTGGAGGCCAGTAGGCAGGGGAGCTGGGAGACGTTGTTCACAAGAGCCGCTCCTGTTATGCAGAGCAGGGCAGAGGGAGGCAGAGAGTGGATCTGAGAGCAAGTAGGCATGTGAGGCCCACAGTGTTCTATGCCAGCCTTCTCTTCCTTGTGCAGTAAAGGCTCTGACAGTCCTGTACCCTCATGTAGCCTAGAGAATCCAGCCACGAGTTCAAAAACAGTTCAGGATAGAGTCAGGCGTTGGAGGGCCTAGCTTCTTACACTCTGATTTCCAGTTGTAGTGTCGCTTCACTTCAACACCAACCCTCGTTTTGGGTGGAATCTAGGAGGCTGAGGCCAAAGTGACAGCAAAGGTCAGGTTCCACAGGTACACACTATCTTTCCCCTGTTTGCCATCTTGTAGACCTGGGCCATTTGTTACAGGGGAGACTAAGAGGGTCCAGCAAGGATCCAGCACATTCCATCTTTCCCTGGAAAACCAGGACAAGGTGCGTCCCCGGAAGCTGCATGAAGGGAAGGGGTCACTGAGCTGGGCCACGTGCTGCTTCTGGCCATCTGTGAAAAGAACTGGCGTGGTGGCTTTTGCTCTGAAAGCTCTTCCCTTCCCAGGACCGTGCGTCTCTAATTTAGCATATACACCATCCAGGGTTTCCCAAGAGTAAGTCTGTCCAGAAGCAGGCTATCTGCAGGACGAGGGTATGTGTGTTTGAGACATTCGCTCAAAACCACGAGAACTGGCTTTCTTCTCTATTCCTAGTTACTCTGTCTTTGACAGGATGGTGACGTTGTAGCCCCGCTTATAACACCTCGGAAATCGGAGTGGAATTCAGCTGGCATCCAGGAAGCGGCCAAAGTCAAAGCCCAGCTTTTCCCAAGTGACTCGATGTGAATGTCTACACTCGATTGTTTACAAAAAGCCCCTCCCATGCCCTTTCCCTCCTCCCCCAGCACAATTAATTTAGGGAATTTGATCACAGAGGTCTACAAATGGAGTGACAGCTAGTGCTTTATATTTTATATCTTGAATGTACGCACATACTAAGTCATTTTTATCCAGAGGAACAGGTACTAGGCAGACCTTATTAACATGAGCTATGGAAAGCGCTGCCTTGCCTCTTTTTAATATTAATCAGTCTTTCTTCTTTAGCAGTCTATTTTCTTAGAATTAACAGCTTTTTTAAGTACTTTGAACTCTTATGACATAAGATTGTTTTTTAAAAAATGTGGAAATAAGACAAAGGCGCACACTGGAATTTGCAGTTGGGGTTGTCATGAACAGCCGTGGTTAAAAACAGTACGTGAAACTCCGGCCCCCTGAGGAGGTGCCCATCACCCTGAATTTGAGGCTAGCTTTCCTTGAGTGATTGCAATATTAGTGAAAGGTACCTCCCCTCACCCTTTTAGCCCCCCATAAACTGCCAGGTTGGGGTCAACAGTATAGGAGGGCCACGAAGGGGCTCCAGCTCTTCAATGAGAGGCCTGATTGATTTGTTGAAAAGATCTGAGGGTGCTGGCCTCCTCTGAAATGGGACATAAAACTGCCTTATAGGAGACCCCCTAGCTCCAGTAGCAGAGGGACTCCCCAAACCAGGCTGTCCTCTGGGTCAGCTGTGGCTCCAGCCCGTGTGGGTTTCTTTCTCTTCTGAGTGCTCACTGCCCCCTCCCTGAGGGTTCCACCACTGCCCAGCCTGGAGAAAGCAGCTCACCGCCCCCGCCCCCCCACTCCGACCTCTGCCCCTCACTTGGGTGCTGATCGGAGGAACCGCCCTCAGGGCTGCTCAGAGCTGGGGCTTCATTTTTGCCAGTTCAGTGCATTTGATGAGTTTCAGGGCAAAGACTGGCTGCCTATGCTGAGACAAAGTGATTTACCCAGTGAATTCCAGGTTCCCCTTTGTGTCTCTACCTCCAGGAGTGGAGTAGCCACCACTGTGGTTGAGCAGTGCTCCTGAGCTAAACAGATTCTGGAGTTAGAGCTAAATCCGGCCGCTGCCAGAGGCAGGTCCGTGGGGAGTGCAGTCGTGAGTGCTGGCATCCTGTACTTCACCACACCCTTACAGAAGCCTCCCTGGCAGCCTGGGCGTGGGGAGCCAGCCTTGGCTCTGGGTCAGAGCAAGAGGGAGCAGGGAGGAGCTCAGATCACAGGGCAGAAGATCACCCCCCACATCTTGGGGGTGCTGCCACCGTCCACTGTGTCACCAGGTGCTCCTCTGTTGACACTAGGGTGACAAGCGTTTGGAATGTCTGCTGTTCTGCTCTGTCACCCCTCTCCCACCCCCAGTAGATAATCGAGTTGACCCTAATTCCTAGAGTAGTTAAAACCGTGCTCCTCTCCCACCACAGTGCTGTGTGATGGGGATGTGGATACAGTGGGCTCCTAGAAGCCCAAAGGAAGTGGTCATGGTACCAGGTCATGTCCGTTTTGGCCACGGTGCTTCCAAAACGGCCAGTGGGAGGAATCCTCCACCTCAGACTTCATGTGTCCAGGCCCAAGGTCAAGAATGTAATGTTTCTCTGCAAAGATTGCTTGATTTTTGCCACTCCTCCATTTACATCATTGTTTTATTCTGGAATTTTGTCATCTCAGAGTGTATCATTGTGCTCTCTGAGGAACAACTTGAATCTGTTTTGTTTGCATCTTTTGTTACTTTTTGGCAGCTGCACTTTATGCTCTTTGCAACTGTTTTAATTATGGGAACCACCTGCCATTGACAAGGTTAAATTTTTCTTAAGAAGCATCTTCAAAAAAAAAAAAATCAAAAAAAAAAAAAGAAGCATCCTCACTATTGTATTAAAAGGGAGCCTTTAACATTAACAGCTTGGCCTCTAGAGTTACTGAGCTTTGTCACCTTGAGAATGTAAATAAGACTGCAGGTTCAAGTGCCTGGTCACTTCATCCTGGTGAGGGAAACAGCTGCAATAAAGCTTCATGAATGTATCTCTGTCTTGAAATCAGTGGTGTCTTCCTCAGTGACTTTCACACTCATGTGCCCAGTTTTGACCCTTTTATGCAAAAGAACTGTGTTTGGTCTAGGAGTGTACCTCAGTACTGTGCTGGGTCTTCTGAGGGGATGGTTTTAACAGGCCCTATGTTACTTCGTTTTCCTCATTCAATAAAGGCAAGTAATGGCGTGATAAAGAATCTTATTCTGTCAGGAAGCAGGCTCTAGCATGGGTTGTGGGTTTTTTTCTTTTTTAGTTTTTCTAAGTTCCTCTTTTGCCAGAAAAAATACCCTTCCTTTTTGTTTAATCTCCCTGAGTTCCCGAATCTACAGAATTTCAGCTTCTTTACCCAAATGTGCATATAGTTCATTTGCTGCTTTCATATTTTCCTTGTGGAATTAAATAACAGATCTTCAAGTACCCAGCACAGTGGTAGCAGACTGGTCAGTTTTCTGGAAAAGAAGAATGCTATTTTGGAGTCTTTATTAATTTCACTGCTTGAGTTAGGTGTCTGTGGTTTGACAATATTCTTTAAAATAATGTCCAAAGTATATAGAGAAGAATCCTATACACCTCCTTGGAAAACTGTCTGGAAGGATATACATGAAAATGTTAGTGTTTTAGGGGATGGTTGAATTTTAGTCAATTTTAATTTTTTTACATCTTCTGGTTTTTCTACAATAAACACACATTAACTGTGTACTCTCTAAAAGGATCATTTTCCTGAGGAATTTTGTGCTGCTCGGGTGAGGTATAACTGTCTTTTACTCCGTCAAATTCCCTCTCAGTAGAATGTGGCCTGTCTCCACAGCTGTCTTGGTCCTCAGGCGCCAAGAGGCTGCTCTCAGCCACAGTCCACACCGGACACTTCTCCATCTGTGTTTCGGATGGAGCGGGCTCCCTTGGCTGAGCGCAGCCTCGTCAGCATCCGGGGGCAGGTCTGAACGCCTGTTGCCTCAGGAAGCTGCCCGCCGTGGCCTCAGCTCAGGACCCAGGCCTCCAGCTCGCTGATGCAGAACTGCTCCTGCCGGGCCAGTACCTCATTGTTGAAGGTCGCACAGGGGTGGCTCCCCCCACGGTACAAGTCTCCATCCAACCACAGCCCAAAGCGGCCACTAAAGAGAGGAGAGTTTTGGCACAGCTCCCTCCAGCACCCTTCAGACCTGCCCCAGCAGCCCTTGGCCACACCGTGACTGCTCTGCCTTAGTCTCATCTCCTCTGAAACCAGTTTGTCCCAAATTGTTAAGGACTCACACATTGTCCCCCATGGGGTTTCAAGCTTTTTTTTTTTTTAAACAATTCAATGATTTTGATACACATATACAGTGGAGCAACCATCACCACAGACCAGTTTTCGAACCTTAAGAACATTAAGATGGCAATGCCTTAACCAAAGGACGGACTCTCATAAACTTGGACTCCAAGCCCAGAACACGTCAGACCAGGGCGTCCGTTCTAGTCCCCTCTTGACAGCAAACCTAGGCTGGAGCTGGGAAGTGGGTTACTGCAAATTGGCAGCGGCTGGTGGGGACTGTGTCAGTCCACCTGTCTGTGGAGGCTATTCAGACAGCTGGGAGAGCGAAGAACTTGTGCTAATCAAGCAGTGCTGTCATCTGTGCCCTCAGGATAAGACTTAGTCTGCCTGAATATGCAGGTCACACCAGAGGCAAGATTGACCGTGTAAAACACACTCCACTTCCCACCCCCCAACACACACACACACACACACATGCTGTCACCAAGTAAACACTTTGGGGGACATTTCACGCCATCCTCACCTCTCAGTATTGACTTAGAGCAGAGTTTAGGGGGTTGGCTGGGAGGCCAGGCAGTGCCACAATATCTATCGAGAGGAGATTCTTGAAGGTTAACCAGCAGCCTCCCCCATTTTGTCTGGGGTTGCCTAACCCAGCATTTCCAGACAGGGGAAAGGACCAGAGTACAGACCACCTCGAGACTCAAGACTAGGGAAGAGTAGGACACGCACCTGCCACAGCCCATCATCAGAGAATCCAAGTCGCCTTTCACAAAGAAAGAGTTGCTTCCGGTCCACTTGAAGACCTGTGATAAGAAACCTCGTTATTGGTGGAGTCCTGCTCATGCAGTTTTACTCTGGACCACTGGGTGGCAGTGTGGTGAAGGAAACAACCTCCAAGCCCCGACTAAGGCACCAGAGCTACTCTAGGCTCCTAACTCGCAGTTTCTCTCCGTCTCCCTGGAGTTCACCTCCTCTTGCCCTCCAGTCTGAATTCCCACAGCCCCAAAGCCCTTCTGTTCTAGGAATAGACCAGAACCCTCTGAGGCTTCCTGCTTCCGAAGCTGGAGAGAGGAGAGGAAAAGTCCACATCAGGAGCCAGGCCCTGATTCTACCATTAACTGTTTCCTCCTCTCACTGGAGTTAACACTAAGCCTGCACACCCTCAGTGCTATTTCACACCCAACAAGTGTTTCGATCCCCACCCCAAAGAGACACCCTGACTACCACCAATTCTGTCCCCGCCAGTCACTCCTTCCTGGATCACAGCCTCCTAATGGGTCTCTGCTTCCTCTGTCTCCTGCCCCGAAGCCCATGTGTGCTCTCTCAGTGAGCTATTCAAAATTAAATCAGGGATTCCCCTGGTGGTTCCGTGGTATAGAATCCACCTGCCAATGCAGGGGACATGGGTTCAATCCCTGATGGGGGAAAATCCCACATGCTGTGGGCAACTAAGCACCTGGAGCCAGTGTTCCCCAACAAGAGAAGCCTGTGCACTGCAACTGGCGAGTAGCCCCTGCTCACTGCAAGTAGAGAAAGCCTGCGTGCAGTGACAAAGAGTGAGCACAGCCAAAAAATAATTATTTTTAAAAAATCAAATTAGATATTAGCCCTCCTCTGCTAAAGCTCTCCAATGGCCCTGACAATGAGAATAAAATCCAGCATCTAACAACAGCCGAAAGCCCAGCGTGCTCTGCCCTGATTTTCTCTCCAACCTCTTTCCCCCTTTACCGCCTGGACTTCATCTACTCTGGCCCTTCTGTTCTGGGAGACCTGAAGCTATTGCTGCTCCAGGGTCTTGCTGACCCCTCTGCCCAGAATGCTCTTCCCCCAGATCCTCAGAAGGCTCACTGCTCAGCTTTCAGATGAAATGTCGTCCCAGAGAAATTTAAAGTAGCCCTTCCTTCCAGGCCCTGTTCAGTGACAATATGCCCTGGTAACATGTAAGTTCCATGAAGGCTGTCTTGATTCTGGCAGTATTCCTGAGACATGGTGTAGATGTTAAGTGAACAAATTATTCAAGAGTCAATTTAGGACTTCCCTGGTGGTCCAACAGTTAAGGATCCACCTGCCAACACAGGGGAAACAGATTCAATCCCTGGTCCAGCAAGATCTCACATGCCACAGAGTAATTAAGCCCACACACCGCAACTGCTGAAGCCTGCACTAAAGCCTGTGCTCAGCAACAGGAGAAATCACTGCAATGAGAGCCTGAGATCTCAAGTCAAACAAACGCAACTAAAGAGTAGGCCGCGCTCGCTACAACTGGAGAAAGCCTGAGCGCAGCAATGAAGATCTAGCGCAGCCAAAAATAAATAGAATACTATTTTTTTTAAGTCAGTTTAGCTAATAAAAAGATTTTTAAAGGGCTGCAAAAGTATAGCCTATGATTGCCTGTAATTAGTTGCAAAAAGTGCTCTGAGCAACCAAAAGGTTTTTAGCAAGGAAACGGACTAATTGAAGATAAGCCCTGGGCTCAGAAGAGATAATATTAACAAGTGACCACAAAAAGACAGAACTATTCAACTCCTCCTCTACTTTCCTCAAGGTACATGACCTTCAGACTTGAAGGAGGAAGATAAACATTGCTACAGAAAAAATTAAGATGATGCTTCTTGGAATGAGGGTAAAGGAACTGGTGGGAATTCATGAAGAACGCAGAATGCAGAAGACCAAAGACAGGCAAAAATTAACCAATTTTTTGAAAAGATGAGATTCCATAATAATAGCCTGGGAAGACCATAGCAATTGCCTGGAAAAAAAAAAATCATTCCATTCAAGAGTTTGGTTTTTTGGTTTGTTTGTTTTGTTTTTACATTTAGCACAAGGCACTGTTTTAGGTACTGGATAGACCAGTGATGTAACAGACAAAAATTCCTGCCTCCTAGGACTCCCACTCTAGTGGCAGGAGGCAGGTTAAAAAGTAAAATAAATACTGTGTTAGCTGTGACAAATGCTTAGGAGAAAGAAGTAGAGAAGGGCGATAAGAGTTTCCAGCAGCTGGAGTGCTATAAATGTAAACAGCAGGAAGGGTCCTGCTGAGAGGGTGACATCTGAGCAGAGTCCTGAAGGAAGTGAGAACTGACTTACACGGAGATCCTGTGGAGGGAACCTTAGGGAGAACAGCATGTTTAAAGGCCCTGAGGTCGGAACAGGCTTGCTTGTTTAGGAAGCAGCTCCGAGGTCAGTGTAGGGAGAGGGAAAGTAGCAAGAAATGACATCAGAGAGAGTCCAGAAGACGTAGAGACCCGTAGGTTATTTTAAAGACTCGGGATTTGTCTGGTGGTCCAGAGGTTAAGAATCTGACTGCCAACAGAGGGGATGTGAGTTCAGTCCCTGGTTGGGGAGCTAAGACCCCACGTGCCTCGGAGCAACTGCCGCAACTCCTGAGCCTGCGTAGCAACTACAGAGAAGCCTGTGCACCACAGTGAAAGGCCACACGTGTCGCAACTAAGACCGGATGCAGCCAAATAAATAAGAACAGATTCTGAAAAAATACTTTGGCTTTTCTCTGAGGGAGAAAAGAAGCCATTGGGAGCTTGGAGCCAAGGAGTGATATGTTCTGACTTCATTTATTTTAAACATTTATTTGGCTGTGGCTGTGCCGAGTCTTAGTTGCATCACACAGGATCTTCAGTTGCGGCATGTGGGATCTAGTTCCCTGACCAAGGATCGAACCTGGGCTCCCTGCAGTGGGAGCTCAGAGTCTTAGCCACTGGGCCACCAGGGAAGTCCTCGACTTACCTTTTAAAAGGCTCACTCCAGGTACTGTGATGACTGAAGGCGGAAGCATTAGGAGGCTATAGCAGGGACACAGGCAAGTAATGATGGTGGCTTGAACCAGGGTGACAGCAAAGGACATTGTGAGAAGTGGTAGATTCTGGGTAGAGATAGAAAGAGAAGGAGGAGCCATCAGGGTTTGTTGACAGCTCATCAGATATAGGGTGTGAAAGAAGCGTTAAGAAGGGCTCCAAAATTTTTGGTCTCAACAGCAGGAAAGACAGAGGTGCCATTCACTTTGTCAGGGAAGATGGCAGGAGGAGTCAACTTTTTGGGAGAAAGTCAGGAGATCAGCTTGGCAAAACCCCAGTCGTGGTTGGACCCTCCCATCCATGCTGTCTGTGCTTGAACCTGATGAGCTGAATGCTGCTAGAGGAAAGCACACAAAGAAACCAGCCCTGGGACTTCCCTGGTGGTCCGGTGGTTAAGAATCCTCCCTGCAGTACAGCAGACATAAGTTCTATCCCTAGTCGGGGAACTAAGATCCCACCTGCCACTGGGCAACTAAGCCCATGCACCACAACTACTGAGCCTGCCCACCCTAGAGCCTGTGCTCCAAAACAAGAGAAGCCACCACAATGAGAAACCTAAGCACCGAGACTGGAGAGTGGCCCCTGCTAGCCACCACTAGAGAAAGCCTGCACACAGCAGTGAAGACCCAGTGCTGTCATAAGTAAATAAAAATTCTTGAAAAGACAAAAAAAGAGCATCACCTTCAGCTGTGGAGAGAAGGAGAAGAGGAAGGTCTCGCCAGTACCATAGAAGCCTTTGCTGAGTCGAAGGGCCGAGGAGGAGAAAGCCCCAAACATCTGGAAGGAAGAGTTTGTAGCTTGCAGCCGGCAGGGAGCTGGAGATCCCCTCCAGGCTGGGGAGTCTGGGGCAGAGCTGTGGGGGTCGGAGAGGCCCCGGGGGACCCATCAGCCCTTAGTGACAGCTCTCTCCCCGACACCCCCAGCATGGCTCACCTGGCCGTCCTGGTCTCTCAGCACCAGCAGCACCGGCCCGCTGTGGCCCTCCATCTGCCTGTACAGGCTCTGCAGACTGAAGCCATCCCTTGACGTGCAGAAGGCCAGGCTCCAGGAGTATCCAGTGACTCTTGGGGGCAGATGGAGACTGAGCTGGGGACAGAGCAGAGGGTGAGCAAGGGTTCCCGGTCCTCCCACCCTCGGTGCTCCATATCCTTGGGGTCCCAGGAGGACTAAGGTTAAACAGCCACCCCTCACCCAAGCCTGTGCTTTACAGGTTCAGTTCAGTTCAGTCGCTCAGTCGTGTCCGACTCTTTGTGACCCCATGGACTGCAGCACGCCAGGCCTCCCTGTCCATCACCAACTCCCAGAGTTTACTCAAACTCATGTCCATAGAGTCGGTGATGCCATCCAACCATCTTGTCCTCTGTTGTCCCCTTCTCCTGCCTTCAATGTTTCCCAGCATCAGGGTTTTTTCCAATGAGTTGGCTCTTCGCATCAGGTGGCCAAAGTATTGGAGCTTCGGCTTCGGCATCAATCCTTCCAATGAATATTCAGGACTGATTTACTTTAGGATGGGCTGGCTGGATCTCCTTGCAGTCCAAGGGACTCTCAAGAGTCTTCTCCAACACCACAGTTCAAAAGCATCAATTCTTTGGCGCTCAGCCTTCTTTACAGTCTAACTCTCACATCCACACATGACCACTGGAAAAACCATGGCTTTGACTAGACGGACCTTTGTTGGCAAAGCTTTACAGGTTATGGAGTACTTTCATGTTTCCAGGGGGCACCATGGAAACACCAATGAGCAGGAGGCCTCAGAGAAAGGGATCACTATTCCCATTTTATAGATGAGGAAGCTGAGGTTCGGGGAGATGAAGCAAATTGCTGGAAGCCCACATGGGGAGGAAGTGGCAGAGCCAGGATTTGAACTCAGGTCAGGCCCATCATGGCCCCTAGCAACCAAAGAATAGACGAGATACTGACTGCCTCCTCCTAACTCCCCATCTCATCCTCCCATTCCCACCCCAGCTTTGGCCTCAGTTCCCAAGGACTGGTTCCACTTAAAGCGTCAAGATTAGTTCACCATATCCTTAACCTCCTGGTGAAGTGAAGAAGGTGGTGCTAGGATTACTGACTCATTTCACCAGAAAAGCCCAGCGAGGAGAAGTGAGTTGCCCGAGGTAACACAGTGAGCAGAGGACAGAGCAGGAGGGACCCCAGGCGTCCCTGGACCTGGCTGGGGTGGGGCAGGACTGAAGTCTTTGTACCATGGACTGTGCCCGAACCTGACTCATTTCTGAGGCTCCCAGAACCTGGCTGGCTCCTGCCAGCTGGGGCACCATGGGGTGTTCAGGAACCGGAGTTGGGGCTGGGGTTGTCTCCTCCTCCTTTTCCTCCTCCTCTTCCTTGTCCTCCTCCCCAGACAGAGCATCCTCCACCTGGCTGGGCTGTAAAGACACACAGAGGCCTGGTGAGTTGAGAGACAAGGAGACACGAGCTTCCACATGTCCAGAGCCTGAGAGCCTTGGCCACCTCATCACCCTTTCCCCGGGCCCCTGCCAGTCCAGCCGGAGGAGGCTGTGAAGTGTCCACAACAGGCCAGACCCTGTCCTTCCCGCCAGCCAGCTCCCTCCCTGGCCCCTTCCAGCTGTGCCCACTGGATGGGGCCTTGGGCCCCTGAGGTTTGTCTGCCTGGTTGCTCTGGATCCAGAGTGGATGCCAGGGATTGTGTTCTAAGCTTGGGAGGCAGGAGAGAAGGGCAGGTGGCAGCTCCCAAACTGTGTGCATTTGTACATGAAATAAAAATAATAATATAATAGTGGCTGAATATACAGGTAACAGGACACACTTGACTAGGCCCGTGTGAAATGCTTGGTGAGCATAATCTCTGAATTTTCCCAAGAATCCTAAGAAGAATGTGCTTCTTTTTTGTTTTTTTGGCTGTGCCACAAGTCTTGCAGGATCTCAGTTCCCCAACCAGGGATTGAACCTGGGCCCTCCACAGAGAAAGCGTGGAGTCCTAACCACTGGACCACCAGGGAACTCTCCAGAGTAGGCTTTTTATTACCCCCATGTTATTATTATCTCAAAGGAAGAAAGAAGGCCTTTTGAGCTGGTGAAAGAACGCATGTTTCTCATGGGTGAAACAGTGCACAGGTTCATATAAAATGCGCATTTAGGGCTTCCCTCGTAGCTCAGTGGATAAGAATCCACCTGCCAATGCAGGAGACACGAGTTTGATCCCCGGCCCAGGAAGATCCTGCATGCTGAGGAGAAGCTAAGCCTGTGCACCAAGACTACTTAGTCTGTGCTTTAGAGCCCGGGAGCCACAACTGCTGAGCCCGTGAGCTGCAACTACGGAAGCCTGTGTGCCCTAGAGCCCATGCTCCACGACAAGAGAAGCCACTGCAGAGAGAGGCCTGCGCAGCACACCCAGAAAGTAGCCTCTGCTTGCCACAACTAGAGAAAAGCCTGTGCAGCAACAAAGACCCAGCATAGCCAAAAATAAAGATAAATTAAAAATGCCTCGATAAAAAAATGCACATTTGTGTGAAGGTGTGTGATGTGTTGGCTTAAAATAGAGTTGTGTAGGCAAATCAGCGTGAGAAGGTGTTGAATGTAACTTTGTATGTTACCTTTCAGTGTGTGTGTGGGTGTGAGCTGGGGTTATGTTGTATGTGAGTGTCAGTGGGCATGTATAATGGTGTGTTCATTCATTCATTCATTTAATCAATCACTGAGCTGCCACTCTGTACCAGAACATGTGTGTGTGTGTGTGTGTGCACACACGCGTGCACATGATGCCTGCACACAAGGACTTTGGGGCTTTTCATCAGGAGAGATCTCCTTGGGGAGAAGAGTTGGACAGGACACTGCTTTCCTATTCCCCAGGTTCAGGCCTATGGAGAGAGTCCTAACTGGACAGGCTTCTGGACAGAGCTCCATCTGGCACCCACTCCAGGGAGGAAGGAATGGAGACAGTAGTCTGCTCCTTGAGGGTCCCGGAACCACAGGGCTGGGCGCTAAGGCCCCAGCTTCCTGAGTCCCTGCTCTGAGCCCTGGGCCAGCTGGGGAGGGCCTCAGAAGGGGGCCACCCAGCTGTATGCACCCTGGCCCAGGCCCCACGCAGCCAGAGAGCTCACCTCCCCTGCCTGTCCTGACCGACCCCCGCCCCAGCTGGGCCTCTTACCAGCCGAGTGTAACGCCAGCGGAGACTTTTCATTCTTCTGTCCGAGCCCAGCCAGGGGCAGTAAGTGAGCCTTCAGCCCTGCCAGGGAGGAGGCAGTGCTGAGTGAGACCTGGAGCCGAGAGGGAGGGGCCTGGGGCACGCCTGGCTGGCTCCACACCCACCCAGCTGCCCTTTGCTCTCTCTCACCTGCCACTCACCTGTCACTCCCAGGCTAGCTTGTCCATGAGTGAGTCTGTGAGGTCAGCTATGCTCGGCATTCAGGGCCATACTTGTAGTTAGCAACTAATGCAGGTTAGCCATAAATTCTAGCTGTAATTCAGGCCCATAGACAGTAACCTTTGGGCGGCTGCCTGAGCCCCAGACAGGGTGTCTGGGGCCTGTACTTCCCTCTGTGACCTTGCATAAGTGCCATGTACCCCTGGGCCTCAGTTTCCCCACATATGACATGTTGGACCAGATTGTCTCAGAGGCCCTCACAAGACTGACAGCATGCAATTCGGTTTTCTCTCAAAGCCATTATAACAGAAGCTTGAAAAAGGCCAAGCTAGACGAAAAGAACAGAGATATATATATTTAATAGTCATTTTTCTAATTAAAAGAGCAATACATATTTACTAAAGAAAATTTAGAAAAGAATAAAGAAAAATACAAAAATATTCATAATTCTACCTCTTAAAAATAAACTCAACCCCTACAGGTTTATTTTTTCATCCTTTATATTTATTTCATATAAATGTATATACATACATTTATAAATAGATCATACAGTGTGTTGCTTTATAAGGTGCTTTGTCAAGCTTAACAAAAGAAAAATTTCCAATTACATTCAGTACCCTTTGAACATGTGATTTTTTTTAATGGATTTATTTAATTTGGCTGTGCTGGGTCTTAGTTTCAGCACACGGGATCTTTTTTTGTTTATTTCACGTGGGCTCTAGTTCCCTGACCAGGGATTGAACATGGGCCCCCCAGCATAGGGAGTGTGGAGTCTTAGCCACTGGACCACCACGAAAGTCCCATGAACATGTGATTGTTAATGGCTGCATATTATTTCATGACAGGATGTACATCATTTCTCAAATGTTTGACATTCTGTTTGCTTATAATTTTCTGTGATTATAAGCAAAATTATAAAAAACTTTCTTGTTCATAAATCTGATTATATTTTTATGATAAATTTCAAAAGTTGAATAATGGATCAAAGGGTGTTCACACATGCTTTTCCAACTGTTTCCAACGAGGCTTCCCAGAGCTTAAGGCTGACCAATGTCTGGATATCTTTCAGGAATCTCAAGGTAATATCTTTCTGATCATCATGTTTTACATCCTTAAATTACAGATAAAGAAACTGCCACTCAGAAAATTGAAGAAGGAGCTAACCACAGCCACAGGATAATATAACACAGTAAAAAGAGCACAGACTCTGGAGTCAGGGAGTCTAAATCCTCTGTCACCTTGGGCAAGTTACTTAACATCTCTGTTCTTCTGTCTCCTTGTCTGTAAAATACTAATACTTGTTTACCTGATAGGGCTGTTGTAAAAATAAATGAAGGTAATGCCTGAAGGGACGACTCATTGGAAAAGACCCTGATGCTGGGAAAGATTGAGGGCTGGAGGAGAAGTGGGCGACAGAGGAGGAGATGGTTGGATGGTATCACCGACACAATGGACATGAGTTTGAGCAAACTCCGAGAGATAGGGAAGGACAGGGAAGCCTGGCGTGCTGCAGTCCATGGGGTTGCAAAGAGTTGACACGACTGAGCGACTGAACAATGCCTGAAGAACCAGGAGGCTGAAAACCAGGTCTCCATCCTCCTGTTCTGAGTTCAGTGAGATGACACACGGTGCCTGGTGTTTGGTGAAAAAGTGAAAGTGTTAGTTGCTCAGTCGTGTCTGACTCTTTGCAACCCCATGGACTGTAGCCCGCCAGGCTCCTCTGTCCGTGGGATTCTCTGGGCAAGAATCCTGAAGTGGGTTGCCACTTCCTTCTCCAGGGGATCTTCCTAGCCCAGGGATCAACCTGAGTCTCCTGCATTGCAGGCAGATTCTTTACCGTTTGAGCCACCATGGGTACTAGGTAAGTGGCAGTGCTTAAGACCATCCCCCGACCGACTGCCTCTTTGGGAGATTCAGGGCTCAAATCACTGACAAATGGCCACTCAGTTTCCACCCGAGCACCTTGGGCACAGTCACTTGGTCACTTGCAGGGGTAGGTAGCTCAGTGGGGCAGGGAAGGGCAGGAGTGTACTCACTTTGCCAAGTCTCGACCTCTGGTGACCTCTTCCAGCTCGTCCAGCCTGATGGCTTCCCTAGTACATCTCCGGGATCCCACAGAGAAGGGGCCACTTCCGGAACCGACCCTGTCCACCTGGAGGTCTGTACGAAGCAGTTTTAGCTCTGTACCCTGGTTCTCTGGCAGACAGCTGTCACTTCTGCCCCAGCCAGGCTCCAGCCCTCCTCTCCTGGCTCTTATACCTGCCCAGAGGGTGGCATGCCCTGGCCCCGAGCCTGCTCCGGTTTCAGCCGGAAGGACCTGGCTGTGATTTTAATCCATCAGAAACTCAAATCCCACAAACAAGAGCTTGTCACCTCAGGTCCCTGCTCTACCCCTACCAGCCCAAAGAGGTGGGGTTTACCGAACTCCTGGGCTCTTCCTGGAGCCTCTCACCCACAGCTACTGAGCGCCGCATGGTGCCTGAAGCCCATCATGGAAGGCACTTCCCTTAAGGGGCGCAAATGTTACAGGAAAGGGTCGAGCTGTGGGGCCACATCCACCTCCTTGTGCTTCAGGGGAAACCTGGGGCTTGGCGGGTGAGGAGAGGCCGCCCTGCTCTGGTCCTGTTTCCCTTCTCTCACATAGGGGAGGTGATTCTTATTGGCCTGTCATGATGTGGGGTGAGGTTACGCACAGGAAGCCCAGTATCTGGCACACAGTAGGCATGCTCTCGGTTCAGGTAGTTCTCTGTCCCAGGCTCATAGTGGGACTTTAGTGAATGCTGCTGTTGAAACACAGAACCTCAAAGTTAGAAGGGGTTTCAGCCAGTCCCAGACCAAGTGACCTCCATGCAGGGCAGGAAGTCATGAAAAAATATGCCCAGCAAGGGTTCCCCAGCCTGTTTGGGGTGGGTGAGCCCACTCCCTTTGGTGGCTCACACCCTCGGACGGGCCAGCTGCCCGCTGGGGGACCAGGGTACAGAGCTACAGCTGTTTCACACAGACCTCCAGGTAAACAGGGTCAGTTCTGGAAGTAGCCCCTTTTCTGCAGGATCCAGGAAATGTGGGATGTGGTGGTGGGGAGGCTGTAAAAACCCCTTGGCTTTTAGAACCCCTTGGCTTCTAAAAACCCCTTGCTGGCCTTGGTGGAAAGGACTTGGGTCACCAGATCCTTTCTCCATGACCAGTTCTCCTGGGGCAACGCCCCAACCAGGAAGATAGGATACTGAAAGGACTTGTATTAATATTATGGGGAAAACACTCAAGTGATGGGCCCTGTTGCCATCTCAAACAAGGCTGTTGCAATACGTGTTTGAACTATTAACAGCCTGGAGGTCACATGTCTGGCCCTCCTGCTCTCACGGCCCCACTCCCAAATCTTTTTCCTCCACACTCGATTCCTGAACCTTTGGGCACTTTGGGAGGCCAGTGAGATGTGCCTTGCTGTCCCATTCTTTGTCCTTAAGTCTAGAAATGTGACCTGGCAAGAAAGCTAATTGCCACGAAGTGTGTTCAGTCGTGTCTGACTCTTTGCGATCCTGTGGATCGTAGCCCAGCAGGCTCCTCTGTCTGTGGAATTCTCCAGGCAAGAATACTGGAGTGGGTAGCCATTCCCTTCTCTGGGGAATCTTCCTGACCCAGGGATGGAGCCTGGGTCTCCCACATTGCAGGCCGATTCTTTACCATCTGAGCCACCTGGAAGCCCAAATCACATGTAATTGGCTTCTGAAAAGCTTCCACGATCAGATTCTAGACGCCAGAGGGTTGAATGTCCCAGCTCTGCCTTGCAGCCTGCCTTCTCCTTTCTCCACCAGCCCACACGCCACCTCTTTTAGCACGACAACAGTCATCGCCAGGAAACAATTTCAATGTCCAGTACAAGGGGAAAAGGTTAATCGACCCATGGAACATCCACTCTGTGCATTATTTCTAAGAATTAAAAGCGATGTTTGCCAAGAGTTCATAAATGCACAGGAAGATGCTTCTGCTACTCTGTAAAGTGAAAAAAGCAGATATAAAATGAGATGTGTGGCACAGTTTCCGCCTCGCAAAATAAACCCTAAGACATTAGGAGAAAAGGGAGAGAATACACCTGGTGGCTTGCTGGGCTGACTGGCTTCACTCTGAGCTGTGGATGGGTGCATGATGTACCCCTCGTGCATCCTGGGAGCTCTGATCTCCGTGCTCTGGTCCCTGTAATGGGCCATCTTTGCCCCACTCACACACAAGTGCCACTCCTTTGGCACCTCACTCTCAGCTGGTGACTTTGTTCCTCTTTGAGAAAATGGAAGTCATCAGTCCCTCCCTCACCCTTCCGATAGACCCACCTGCATCTCACCCATCTCTTCGGCCTTCCTTCCAGGACAGTGAAGGAACAGCCTCTGTTCCTTTTGGAAGCCAGTCCCTGGGGTCCCCCTAGACTTGTCGCTCTCCACTTTTCTCTGCCTCATCCGTCTCTCGCTTGCCCTTGCCTCTCGACGTGACCATCCCCTCCATGACGGCTCCATCCTCTTCTCCCCACACTCCACCTCTACCTCCTCATCACTGTTCAATCCCTGGCCTTTGACATCTGTCCTGACCACCCCTGCTCTTGTTGCTCTAGGCTGGGGGTGGGGGGGACACACTTTTCTGCTCTCATCTTCCTCCAGCCCCTCTGCTATTTGACAGAGTGATTCTCCCTCTCTTACACTTACTCCTTCAGTGGCAGCTCCCCCGCTGTCTTTTGTGGCTGGTGTCTCCTCTCTTATCCACTTTTTAGTGGATTCTTTTTTAATTTTCTACTTTATTAAAGAAATGATATATGGATGTAGCTTTATTTAATAAGATTCGAACAATTAATGATAGATGTTCTGGAAGCAATTGTGAAGGCCCCTCTCATCCTGTCTTCTCCCAATCTCATCCACAGTTGGAGGGAACAACTACCAATTTTTTTTCATTTTTAAATTTTACTTTTTATTTTAAATTGAAGTATACTTGTTGTACAGCATTATATAAGTTACAGGTGTACATGATAGTGACTCACAATTTTTAAAGGTTACATTCCATTTATGGGTATTATAAAACAGTAGCTATATTCCCTGTGTTGTACAATAAGTCCTTGTTGCTTTATTATTATTATTATTTTGGGAGGTGTGTGCCACATGGCTTGCAGAATCCCAGTTCCCCAACCAGGAACTGAACCTCGGGTCATGGCAGTGAAAACCTGGAATCCTAACCACTAGGCTACAAGAGAACTCCACTTGTAGCTTATTTTCTACAAAACAGTTTGTACCTCTTAGGCCCCTTCCTTCTCCCCACTGGTAACCACTAGTTTGTTCTCTGTATCTGTGATAGAACCAGGGATTCCTAACTTCCTGGTTCTAGGGCAGTTTTTCCTCTCTCTATAGACCGTCTCTGTATGTGACCTATCTGGTCTCATGGATTTAAATATTATCTAACTGTTAATAACCTTTCATGACTCCGGACCACATGTTACCATGGGCTCCACACTCATAGGTCTGTTGCCTATATGCCTTGAAAGTCTCCAAAAACATTTCAAAGAACTTTCAGTTGGGCCCAGAAAGAACTCTCAATTTCTATCTCTAAACCTGGTCTCTCTACCCACAATCACCCTCTAAGCTGTTTTCCCTGTCTCGTTAAACCACACCACCACTTGTCCTGTAACAAAAGCCAAAAACCTGGGAGTTGAACTTCATTTCTCTGATCCCTCACCTCCATGCATGGGTGTCTAAGGCTTCAAAGTTCCCAGAAGCGATCTCTGGAGCATCCCTCTTCTTCCCTCTCTACTGCCTCCATCCTCATCCCAGCCACCGTGACCTCTCAGGGGCTGGTCCAACAGCTCCATGCCCCATCTTCTAGCATCTTCTTGCCATCAGCTAGAGTGATCTATTTAAAACACAGATTACATCTCACCCTGGCTTACTCCAAAGTCCCCAGTGGCTTGTCACTGCATCAGGAATAAAGGCCTGCAAGGGCTGCTGTGACTCCCTCTGTCCACTCCAGCTCTGTCCATCAGCCGTCAAGTGCTGGTCACATGGCCCTTCTCACTTTCTTGAACATCTGTCAGATGGGTTCTCTCTGCCTGGAATTCTCTTATTCTGGATCTCTGAATAACTCACTTTAAATGTCACCTCCAAAGAGAGGCTGACCTGACTACTCTTTTTAAAGCAGGTTCCCCTACTAATTCCTCTAACTCTTCTTCAGCCAGTGGTTTGTATAAGGGACAAAAACTTTGGGACTTCCCTGGTGGCCCGGTGGTTAAGACTTCACAATTTTTAAAGGTTATACTCCATCTATAGTTATTGTAAAATAGCAGCTATATTCCCTGTGTTGTACAATAAGTCTTTGTAGCTTATCATTATTATTATTATGGGGGGTGTGCTAGGGCATGGCTTCCATCCCTTGTTGGGGAACTAAGATCCCATATGCTGCATGGTGTGGCCAAAAAATAAAAGCACTTTTAATAAAGGAATAAAAATTTCAGTTTTTAAAAAATCACCTCCTCTTGGGAGCCTTCCAGGATTTAGTCTCTATTCAGTTTCCATCATGTTGGTCAGTTCAGCTGCTTGAATGGGAGAACATAAATTGTTTTTCCACTGGGTGATCAGCATCTTCATTTCTTACAATCTGATTTATTTCTTATAATCATTTAATTCTTCATGACTTCTAGAGTAGAACTTTATACAGTGTGTGCCTGAGCTGAACACTACCCAGCAGTGCAGCACAACACGGTCAAAAGCTAGATGGCCCTCGGTTCAAATCTACCCCAGCCCTGCCACTTCCAAGTTATATGACCTTGAACAAGCATTCCAGTTATTCATTGCTGCATAACAAACTACCCCAAAAATTAGTGTCTCAGAACAACAATATTTATTTTGCAGTTTGGGACAGCTCATTTCTGCTCTGCTTAGCATCAGCGGGCACAGCTCCAAGGCTAGAGGCTATATCATCTGAAAATTCCTTCTCTTACATGTCCAGGGCTTGGTGGGGACCAGAGCTGGAGTTGTTCATTGGAACACCTTCATGTGGCCTCTCCCATGAGGGAGGCCTTGCTTCCTCCCAACGTGGTGGCTGGGATCCAAGGGAAAGTGGATTGAGAGAGAGAGAGACTCAGAGACACAGAGACACAGAGAGATTGAGTTTTCAGTCATATTGCCTTTTAGGACCTAGCTTTGGAAGTCACACTGTCACCTCTGCCATTCTCTGTTGGTTGAGGCAGTCACAAAAGCTGCTCAGGTTCTAGGCGAGGGAATACAAACCTCGTCACTCAATTGGAAGAGGGTCAGTGCCACACTATAAAAAAGAATAATTGGGGGACTTCCCTGATGGTCTAGTGGTTGAGAACCCACCTTGCAATGCAGAGGACGTGGGTTCTAGCCCTGGTCGGGGAACTAAGAAGCCTTGAGCCCTGTACCTCACCACTAGAGCATCTGTGTGCTGCAGCCGAAAGATCCTGCATGACACAGTGAAAATCCCACATGCCGCAACTAAGCCCCTATGCAGCCAAATTAATAAATATTAAAAAAAAGAATAATTGGGATAAGCTATACGTACATCAAGGCTGTATATTGTCACCCTGCTTATTTAACTTATATGCAGAGTACATCATGAGAAACACTGGGCTGGAAGAAGCACAAGCTGGAATCAAGATTGCTGGGAGAAATATCAATAACCTCACATATGCAGATGACACCACCCTTATGGCAGAAAGTGAAGATAAACTAAAAAGCCTCTTGATAAAAGTGAAAGAGGAGAGGGAAAAAGTTGGCTTAAAGCTCAACATTCAGAAAATGAAGATCATGGCATCTGGTCCCATCACTTCATGGGAAATAGATGGGGAAACAGTGGAAACAGTGTCAGACTTTATTTTTTGGGGCTCCAAAATCACTGCAGATGGTGATTGTAGCCATGTAATTAAAAGACGCTTACTCCTTGGAAGGAAAGTTATGACCAACCTAGATAGCATATTCAAAAGCAGAGATTACTTTGCCAACAAAGATCCGTCTAGTCAAGGCTATGGTTTTTCCCGTGGTCATGTATAGATGTGAAAGTTGGATTGTGAAGAAAGCTGAGCGCCAAAGAATTGATGCTTTTGAACTGTGGTGTTGGAGAAGACTCTTGAGAGTCCCTTGGACTGCAAGGAGATCCAACCAGTCTATTCTGAAGGAGATCAGCGCTGGGATTTCTTTGGAAGGACTGATGCTAAAGCTGAAACTCCAATACTTTGGCCACCTCATGTGAAGAGTTGACTCATTGGAAAAGACTCTGATGCTGGGAGGGATTGGGGGCAGGAGAAGGGGACCACAGAGGATGAGATGGCTGGATGGCATCACTGACTCGATGGACATGAGTTTGGGTGAACTCTGGGAGTTGGTGATGCACAGGGAGGCCTAGCGTGCTGCAATTCATGGGGTCGCAAAGAGTCAGACACGACTGAGTGACTGAACTGAACTGAACTGATACATCCCTGAACCTATCTTCAAAAAATACAGTCAGTCCCAAGAAATTCCTAACCTTTCCAGAATCCTCTGCTGAAGTGTTGGGCACTGAGCCTGGCATGAGTGCTCAGGGGGGCAGGAAGCCCTGGGTGGTCTCCCCACCTCCATGGAGCCAAGTCTGGGCCCCTGGCAAGTCTTACTCCTTCTGCTGTTTCCCTCCTCTGAACAGAGTCCAGAGCCCCCACCTTGACCTTGACTCTACCCAGCCCTTGCCACCCCACCCCCACCAGGGCCTTGCTGTTCCCCAGGCTCTTCTGGGGCTGCAATGTGGATTCAGGGCTCCCCCCATCTGAAGACCCTCAGAACAGGAAGGGCCATTCGCCCCCTGCTTAGCCATGAGTGTTGGGACCCAGACAGGGTATGTGGTAGAGCCAGGACTCTGGCCCAGGCCCACATGGGGAGATCCAGGCAGCTGCTGCTGTGGCCATGAGTGTGTCAGGAGTGGCTGAGCAGCCTGCTCTAGCACGTATTCCTCTGCCACGGTTCACATCATCCAGCATCTCCAAGCCCACATTCTGCATAGATGGAGAAATTGAAGCTCAGAGAGGGTATGGAGTTTCCAAGAGCCACACAGCAGCTCTCTGTGCCAGACCAGAACCAGTCTACAAGAAAGGGGGACATCAGAGCCAGAAGGACCCTGTCATCCATTATATCACATGGGGTCTTCTGAGGCCCGAGAAGCAGAGGAGGGCCTACCTTGGCCCTTGCCTTGGTGGAATATCATGCCATCCTATGGATGATGACTCTTTTGTGGCTCATCTCCTCCCTTGACTGTGTGCTCCATGAGGCCAGGAATTTACCACTGACAAGTCCAGCACTGCGGCCCTCTGTGGACTGGGTGAGTGGACAGTCAGTGTGGGCAGGGGAGCTGGTGCTTTGCCAGGAGCGGGTGGAAATGCCCCTGAAGAAGTGTTTGCAGAGGACCTGTCGAGGGGCCCTGCTCCTTACCTGGCTGATGGAGGGCACCTGGAGAAAGGGTTTGAGGATGGAGGGGGCACTCACACACCTAGACACCCCTAGATGGGAATGAAGCCGTGCCTCACAAGGAGAGGGCACACCCCAGGAGTGTATTCAACGCTCTGGGGGAGGAGGGACAGAAACAAAGTGGACCTGGGGCCAGCTGTGTGTCAAGGGTGGAGGAGTGAGGTAACAGGATTGGGGGGAGGAGGAAGAGGAGGGAAAGAGAGAAATGAAAAAGGAGTGGGGAAAGGGTTAGGAGGAGGAAACGAAAGGAAGAGGAACAGAGGGAGGTAGAAGGGGCTGCTGAGGGGTAAACACAGCCCTTCCCCCAACAGTCGCAAGGGGCTGCCACCCTGAGGGTGATCGCCAGCCCGCTGGGCAGCCAAAGGACTTCCGATGACTCTGCCCAGCAGGGGCTCGGCGGCGATGGCGAGTAGCAGCGAGGAGAGGGGGCGGGGAAGGTGTGACAGCCCCATGGGAAAATCAACAACACGGCAGCACAGTTCTGGAAGGAAAGAAACGACACCCATCAGAATCGGGGCTCCAGGGTCGTATGGAGTTGCTCTGTCGGGGACGTGTGAGGATCAGGGCAACCAGGTCCAGCTCGGACTAGCCCCCGCGGGAGCGAAAACCTACTCCCAAAGCACCCGCAGGTCTGACTTCTCAGAACGGGTCGCCTCGATTTTAGCCGGGCAGAGCCTGAGACCGGGTTCAGGGAAGGAGCGAGCGTGCCTGGGGTCACAGCCGGTCAAGGCGTGCAGAGCCGGGCAGGCACCGAGGGCCAGACGCTCCCCAAGACTATGAGAGGGAAGCCAAGCCTGGACATCCGGAGCACGCCCTTGGAGGCGCGAGGTCTGGCGTCCATCCCGGCTCTGCCAGTAACCGTGGGCCGGGATCGCCGGTCTTCCCCAGGCTTCAGTTTACGCATCTGTACATTGGGATGATCTGTCTCTCTCTGCCAGGTTCAGGGGGGCGGAGTTCGCGCACGCTCCGCACAGCCGCGAGGGGCGAGGTGCTCGGCGTGTATATGGATGCTGGCTCACGCGATCTGAGGTCCGCCCGGCCTCTGCCTGGGAGTCCCCCGTCTCGCCGCTCGCGCGACCTCTGCGCGGACGAGGGGAGCGGAGGCGCCTCCGCCGGGGGCGTCGCCCAGGCCAGCAGGGGAGGGCACGGCGGCGGAACGGAGGCGGAGGGAGCCGGGGCCTCGGCAGCCTCGGCCGGCCTGACCCTTGAGGGGGTCGCTGTTGCCTCGCAGATCCCTCCCTCGCTCGCCGCCTGTGTCCCTCCTTGCCGCTCCCGCCGCGTCCGCCTTTTGTTCGCGGAGCCGCGCGTCCCCGAGCCGAGGCGGCGGGGCGGGGAGCTGGCGGGGCTGCGCGGGGGGCGGGCCGCGCCGGGCGGAGCCGGGGCCCGGGCCGCAGCCGGACTCGGAGCTCGAGAGAGCGATCGGCGCGCAGGCTGCCGGGGCCCGGGCACGCTCCGGGGGCGCGGCGAGGCCGAGGGGGCGGGCGCCGGGCGGAGCCGGAGCCGGAGCCGGGGTGCCTGGAGGCGATCGGG
Organism: Bos taurus; assembly: GCF_002263795.3. Classification (NCBI taxonomy): domain Eukaryota; kingdom Metazoa; phylum Chordata; class Mammalia; order Artiodactyla; family Bovidae; genus Bos; species Bos taurus. The sequence goes on along the minus strand of NC_037340.1, from coordinate 65,905,788 downwards.
CCGCTCTCTCCGAGCCCAGAGCAGCGGAGAGACCGTGCGGCGGGTGTCGGGGCCGGAGCGCAGCCCGGGGGCTGAGGTGGGCCGAGAGGAGCCGCGACCCCAGCGGCCGGAGCGGCGCCAGGAGCCTCCCCCGGGACGCGGAGGCCGGGCGGGCCCGGGCCATGCGCGCCGCTCGTTGAGGCCGAGGGAAACCGCGATGGAGGTGCCGGCGGGGGAGCCCCCGGCTCGGGGCTGCGGCCCCCCGCCTGCTCCCGCCCCGGAGAGGAAGAAGAGCCACCGCGCGCCGTCGCCGGCCCGGCCCAAGGACGTGGCCGGCTGGTCGCTGGCCAAGGGCCGCCGCGGCCCAGGCCCGGGCGCCGCGGCCGCTTGCAGCGCCGCGTCCTCGGCGAGGCCCGACAAGAAGGGGCGTGCGGTGGCGCCCGGGGCGCGGGGCGCAGGGACGCGAGTGGCCGGGGTCCGGACCGGGGTCCGCGCCAAGGGCCGTCCGCGCCCGGGGACCGGGCCGCGACCGCCGCCACCGCCGCCCAGCCTCACCGACAGCAGCTCGGAGGTGTCGGACTGCGCGTCGGAGGAGGCGCGCCTGCTGGGCCTGGAGCTGGCGCTGAGCAGCGACGCCGAGTCGGCTGCCGGGGGCCCCGGGGGGGCCCGCACGGGACAGCCGCCCCAGCCGGCGCAGCCGGCGCAGCAGCCTCCGCGGCCCCCCGCCTCCCCCGAGGAGCCGTCGGTGGCCGCGTCGTCGGTGGGCAGCAGCCGCCTGCCCCTCAGTGCCTCGCTCGCCTTCTCCGACCTCACCGAGGAGATGCTGGACTGCGGACCCGGCGGCTTCGTGCGAGAGCTGGAAGAGCTGCGCTCGGAGAACGACTATCTCAAGGTGCGGGGTCGGGGCTGGGGACCCGGTTGGGGAAGGGGAGGCCGCGGGGAGGCGCGGGTGTCCGCCCCACCGGCCCGAGGCACCAGCCGGCCTGCTGTCCCACCGCTCGAGCTGGGCAAGGGGCCTAAAGCCTCAGGGGCTCCGTCGCATCCCGCTTCCCATTGTATCTGGGAAACCTTCTCCTAAGGGAAGAACCTGGAGGAGGAGACTGCCGATGGGCTCTGATTTAGGAAGGGGGTCTAGGGTGCTTTGGAGGATGCTTAGATAAGGTGCCTGGAATGGGGGTGGGTGCTCCGTGAGGGGCTGGACCTCGGATTCCGCGGCTCAGAGCCCCCACCCCCAGGCCGCTGGGACAGGGCCCTCCTTTCTGGGACAGGCACTGATGTGCCGTTTGCCGGGGAGACCTGTGGCCATCTCCGGCTAAGGAGAGGCCTGAACACTAGCCTGAGTCTTCACCCAGGGCTTTCCTGGCTCAGGCCTGTCCCTGCCTGCCTTTCAGGGCGGGTCCGCGTTTGAAAGCATGACATCTGGGAACATCCCCTTGGCTGGAGTCCGACTTCCGCCCAGTCTAACGGTCCTGCAGCTTGGGAGGATGGTGTCCTGGAGAACCCGTTCACAGCTCCCTAAATCCCAGGGTATTGTCTTCTGCCCAGTTTTGGATAGACCCTGTATACACAGCAGTCCTATCGGTGCCCCCCAGCAGTGCCCATCTCCTTTCCAATGAGAAGAGGGAAGCTGGCATATAGGGAAGCTTTTTCTCTGGGCATGTAGGGGACCTGAGAGCTTCCCAGGAAAGCAGGCTTGACCGTCACCCTTTCGGTGCACATGAGGACCTACTGGATCCAGGCCAAGCTCTGTCTGCCCACTGAGGCAACTTTAGCGTCGGCCCAGCCCTCCTATGCTGGTGGTGGCCTGGGAGGTTGCGGGCTTCCTGGGTTCTCTCCACATGGGCTGGGCACGGTTTGGAAGAGGCTGAAATGTTACCTGCTCTTATCAGTTGATATCCTGGCACAACACCCAGAGCACCCCTGGCCAAGAGCCTCCGAGTTCATGGCACTCTGCTAATTTCTGTCTGCCTGGCAACACTTAGCCTTGCACTGTAGCTCTTCGGGCCAAAAGGGTTTCTCTCTCTTTATAGTCTGTGAGGTCTTGCTTAACTGTGTCTCTCCTTCTCCATCTCCCCCAGGATCTGCTACCCTACATGTGTTTGGTAACTGCTTGTACAATACAAGCACAGGGTCTGTCTGAATCAGAATAACCTACCCCTTTAGCCTCTAACCTTTCCTCAGTCCAGGCCTTAGTTTTCTCATCTGTTAATTGGGAGGGTAAGCCTTCCTGAAGCCCCCATTCAGTGTGGACAATCGGGGGCTCAGTCAGCTCCTGCAGTCTTCACAAGCCAGCTGTGAGGAGGGTATTAGGAGAGAGGAGGGAGATAAGCCAGAGAAGGCCTGGCCCTGCCCAGGTGGTGCCTGACCTGCCCTGAACTTGAACCCTGAGCTCCTCAATCCTGCTTCCTGGCCTCCATCGCTCCCCTGGCAAGGGAAGATGGGCCATAGAACTTGGCTTCATGGTCTCCCTCACCCACCCCCACCAGCTCCTGTTCATCCCAGGAAATTACCCGGCAGAGCTCTGGAGTCCTGCTGAGCCACCCATGACTGTTAGGATGGAAAATAGTTCCAGAAGGCTGGAGATTGAACCTGAGGCCTCACAGGGGCCAGGGCCTGGCTGGGGACCACCCACTGCCTGGGTCAGGGCTCAGCCTCAGTTTCCCTCATTCATTCAGTGTTTCTGGCTTCACGAGCAGGCCTCAGGCCACTGTTATATCTGAAGAGTGTGCCTTCCTGGCTGTGTGCTCTAGGGCAAGCCCCTTAATGTCTCTGGACCTCAGTCTCCTTGTTGTAGAAAAAGACATCACACATCTTCCAACCTTAAGGGTTAAATGAGTTATGTGCGCAAACACCATGAGAGCGCCTGGCATGGAGCGAGCCTCAGAGGAGGGTAATTTCCACCACTGTTATTCTCAAGTGGTACATGACACATTTCCGTGGGCGCTTACCATGTTCTCTGGCAGACTCTGTGGGGAAGGAATAGAGCCTCCTCCCCACCCGAAGCAGTCCTGGCCCCTCATTCATTCATTCGCCAACTATTTACTTAATGCCTGCTGTGTACCAGGCACTAACACAGATCTGAGGATGAAGTGTCTATTTTCATGGAGCTGTTGGTCCTAGTGGAGGGAGACTGGAATTAGACAGTGGTCACACACTGCATCACACACTACATCACACTAGGGATCGTGATAAGGGTGGGGAGGGACATGAGGTGGGGACTGGGGGGCTTAGGGAGGCCAGGATGAGAGGGAGCCAGCTGAATAAGGAGCTGGAGTGAGACCCTTCCAGGCTAAGGGAAGTAGGAAGAAACTTATGGAATTCAGGGAACAGTTCAGAGCCTGGATAGAGGGAGGAGGTTGGATAGGAGAGGTGAGCAGGACTGGACTGTGAGGTTAATGCTGTGTCCACGTGAATCAGTCCCTGATCTACTCTCCAGCTGCCAGCCTCACAGAGGCGAGGTGAAAGCCTAGAGACTGTGGATTTGGGGCGTAAATGTAGAGGCTATTACAGGAGTTGAGTTCTTTGTTTGGTTTTGTTTTGGGGGGCACGCCATGCGGCATGCAGGATCTTAGTTCCGGGACCCAGGGATCAAAGCCGCATTCCCTGCAGTGAAAGTGCAGAGCCTTAACCACTGAACCGGCTGGGAAGTCCCAGGAGGAGTTGTTTTGTTCATTCTACAGATGGGTAAACTGCAGCCACAGCAGGGAGGGGGACTTGCTCCAGGTCCCAGAGCCAGCGCTCCAGACAGCCAGGCTCGGAGTCAGAGTACCTTGTACTCTTGACGTGTTTCCTGCCCCTCTGGGCCACTTTGCTTCTAAGATGCAGGAACCAAGTTACCAGGAGAGACTCCAGGTCCCTAGCATGTCCTCGGCAGGCCTGGTGCTGCCTGGCTTGAGTCCCTCGGAGCCCCGTGGGGCCTTGCTAGAGCTCACCTCCCAGCTGATGGATGGCACTGAGACCTGTCGCCTGGGGAGGGCCTTGCGGATGATGACTGCAGATCTCCTGTGCCCTGAAGCTTGCTCTGGGGCCCCGGGGGTGGGGGGTGGGGAAGGTGGAAACCTGGCAGTTCTCTCCCAGTGAGGAGCTGCTACAGAGAAGGGAGTGAGCTTGCTGTCACTTGAGTTATTCAGAGTTATTGAATGCTGGAGGTATTCGCCTGTTAGATAAAGACATGGGGCTTGTGGAAAACAGCTTGTAAACTGAACAAAATGTAGTGTTTGTGATTAGTTGAGGAGGATTTAGGAAGAGGTTTATGTGAAGGCTGTAGTTGAAATTGCCTGACCTCAGGGTCCCTTCCAGCCAAGGAAGTGTGAAGGTTATTAACTTTTTAAAAAATGTAAACAAGACATTGAAGTACAGTGGCTTTACAAGGTTGTGTTAGTTTCTGCTGTACGGCAAAGTGAATCAGCTATATGTATACATATATCCTCTCTTTTTTCCTTCCCATTTAGGTCACCACAGGACACTGAGTAGGGTTCGCTGTGCTATAATAGTAAGGTTCTCATTAGTTATCTATTTTTACACAGTATCAATAGTTTATATATGTCAATTCCAATCTCCCAATTCATCCCATCCCGTCCTTTTCCCCTTGGCATCTATGTTCTCTACCTTGAAGATTATTAACTTTTAAGGGTCCAGGATTCAAAGAAGCAGACAGATTGACTGTTTGACCTTCAAAATCCTGGTGGTCTGAGGTCTTCCATTTCCCCATCACCACTACTTGTTGCCGGTGTACCATCAGGACATGCTGGGAACCACCCCGTGTGGACTGAAGAATCTGAGAGTTGGAACCCAAAGATCTGGCTTTGCGACCTGACTGTCATTTACTGTGTGGCCATGAATGAGTCACATGGCCTCTCTGAGCTCTCTTTTGGTTTCATCTGTATAATGAAAAGATGGAATCTGCCTGGGCAACCTCAGAGGACTGTTTACAGGGATTCAGTTCAGTTCAGTTCAGTCGCTCAGTCGTGTCTGACTCTTTGCGACCCCTTGAATCGCAGCACCCCAGGCCTCCCTGTCCATCACCAACTCCTGGAGTTCACTCAGACTCACGTCTATCGAGTCAGTGATGCCATCCAGCCATCTCATCCTCTGTCGTCCCCTTCCCCTCCTGCCCCCAATCCCTCCCAGCATCAGAGTCTTTTCCAGTGAGTCAACTCTTCGCATGAGGTGGCCAAAGTACTGGAGTTTCAGCTTTAGCATCATTCCTTCCAAAGAAATCCCAGGGCTGATCTCCTTCAGGATGGACTGGTTGGATCTCCTTGCAGTCCAAGGGACTCTCAAGAGTCTTCTCCAACACCACAGTTCAAAAGCATCAATTCTTTGGCGCTCAGCCTTCTTCACAGTCCAACTCTCACATCCATACATGACCACAGGAAAAACCATAGCCTTGACTAGACGGACCTTTGTTGGCAAAGTAATGTGTCTGTTTTGAATATGCTATCTAGGTTGGACATAACTTTCCTTCCAAGGAGTAAGCGTCTTTTAATTTCATGGCTGCAGTCACCATCTGCAGTGATTTTGGAGCCCCCAAAAATAAAGTCTGACACTGTTTCCACTGTTTCCCCATCTATTTGCCATGAAGTGATGGGACCAGATGCCATGATCTTTGTTTTCTGAATGTTGAGCTTTAAGCCAACTTTTTCACTCTCCACTTTCACTTTCATCAAGAGGTTTTTTAGTTCCTCTTCGCTTTCTGCCATAAGGATAGTGTCATCTGCATATCTAAGGTTATTGATATTTCTCCCGGCAGTCTTGATTCCAGCTTGTGTTTCTTCCAATCCAGCATTTCTCATGATGTACTCTGCATATAAGTTAAATAAGCAGGGTGACCATATACAGCCTTGACGAACTCCTTTTCCTATTTGGAACCAGTCTGTTGTTCCATGTCCAGTTCTAACTGTTGCTTCCTGACCTGCATACAGATTTCTCAAGAGGCAGGTCAGGTGGTCTGGTATTCCCATCTCTTTCAGAATTTCCCACAGTTTATTGTGATCCACACAGTCAAAGGCTTTGGCATAGTCAATAAAGCAGAAATAGATGTTTTTCTGGAACTCTCTTGCTTTTTCCACCATCCAGAGGTGCGAATAGACAAGAAAACATTTTGCAAGCAGTGAAATCCTGCACATTTTAGGGAATTACCATTATTGTTAATCAGTGAGCAGAGAGGATGTCTAGGTCTTCATTCTTTTTTGGGGGGTGTGGCTGTGCTGGGTCTTTGTTGCTGTGCAGGCTTTATCTAGTTGCGAGGAGTAAGGGCTACTCTTTAGCTGTGGTGCATGGGCTTCTCATTGCGGTGGCTTCTCTTGTTGCAGAGCATAGGCTCTAAGGCACAGGCTCAGTGGTTGTGGCGCATGGCCCTAGTTACTCTGGGGCATATGGGATTCTCCCGGACCAGGAATCGAACCCGTGTCTTCTGCATTAGCAGGTAGATTTTTTACCACTGAGCCATCAGGGAAGCCCTGAAGTCTTCATTCTTGACAGAGCTGGGAGAAGACAGGAGGGTGGATCCCCTTAGCTTTAAGATGTTAATAAATCAGGAGCTGCTCCAGGGAGGACAGGAAGGTGTGGATCACATTCCATACTGTGTGGACTCCATGAAGCAAGCCCTCCCCACCTCCCTGGAGGTTCTGCATGTGAGAGTTTGTGCGTGCACGCTATCACTTCAGTCATGTCCGATTCTTTGCGACCCTATGGACTGTAGCCTGCCAGGCTCCTCTGTGCATGGGATTCTCCAGGCAAGAATCCTGGAGTGGGTTGCCATGTCCTTCTCCAGGGGATCGTCCCTATCCAGGGAACGAACCCGAGTCTTTTATGTCTCCTGCATTGGCCAACGGGTTCTTTACCACTAGCGCCACCTCGGAAGTTGGAAGTACAGCCAGTTTTAGATGTCAGCCCAGGAGGGGCCAGAGGAAGCATCTAATTCACCTCCAGTTCCCACTGGGTACAGTTGGGTAAATGGAGGCTCCAGCTCACACAGCCAGAATTCCAAACCTGGTTGGTCCAACCGTGGGTCCTGTTCTTTTCACAGTCTGAGGAACGTGAGCTTGTGGTTGCCAACGACGGGTCTAGTGTGGACAGAGGTTGGTGAGAGGAATTCTATTGTGTGCAGTGCCCTAGGCTAAGACTTGCTGGGAGCAAGTAGAGAACAACCTTTGCTGGAGCTGAGGGCCTGGAGCCTGCAGGCAGTGTGTGTGTGTGGGGGGGGGGGTGGCATGTGCCTGCCTCCGTGTACATGGATATGTACCCTGCATCCATGCAGAGTGAGGTTGGGACCAGGGGTCTGAGACTGGAGGAAGTGATGGGGGGTTGGATCCAGCTTTAAGGGTTAGATAATGGTTAGGCTGGAATCCAGAGTGCTGGAATGTTAGAGCCCGCCTGGGGACCCCCAAACCACTGATTACTGGCCTTCTCTGGCTCTTGCGAACAACAGCTATCAGCTATGAGATCATTTCCAGAGTGCCAGGCCCTGAGTTAAGTAAGTCCTTTACTCCTCCCAGCAGTCCTGTGTGGAGAGTTCTGACATCAGACCCGTTTGACAGAGGAGGAAGTGGAGAGGTTATGTCACGTGCACAGCTGGTACACTTGGGACCTCATCAGACAACCCCGGGGAGCTCCCTTGCCCAGTCGTTCTTCCACCCTCTCCCATGCAGGAGGCAGCCCGTGCCTCCAAGTTTCACAGAACAGGATTCTCGCCTGATTCTGCCAGTTACAAGCTGTGTGAGATGCTCAATCTTTCTGAGTCTCTGTTTTCCCTTCTGAAGAAGGGGAGATAAGCATATCTGCCCCTTTTCCAAGTGGGGACCCTTTTCCAAGTGACAATGTAGATCTGTGTGCGTGCCAAGTCACTTCAGTCGTGTCCGACTGTTTGCGAACCTGTGGACTGTAGCCCGCCAGACTCCTCTGTCCATGAGATTCTCCAGGTAAGAATACTGGAGTGGTTTGCCATGCCCTCCTCCAGGGGAGCTTCCTGACCCGGGAATCAAACCCACGTCTCCCGCGGCTCCTGCATTGCTGGCGGATTCTTTACCGCTGAGCCTCCGAGGAAGCCTGATATACATCTAGCACGCAGTAAATGCCAGTGCCTGTCCTGGTTGTCACCTTTCCCTTACTTGCTGCTTCAGGCATTCATTCATTCATTCATTCAACATATATTTTCCGAGTGCCTCCTGGATTCCAGGCCCTGTGCCAGGTGTCTGGGGCAGTAGCCAGCAAGCTGTGAAGCATTTCTCAGCTCCCGGGAGTTGTAGGGGGAAGGGTTCAATCTGCCTGTCACTGGATGGGGGGAGAGGAGTGGTCATCGGTCAGCAAAGCTCCTGGCCAGTCCCTGTCTTGAGTCGCAGCTGTCTCCGAGGTGGCTGAGAGGTGGCCTGGAAGAAGCAACTCTGAGAACTGGGTCTTTAAGGATTTTCAGCCTATCATGGGGGCAGGGAGCAGCTCCAGCGAGATGGAGAATGAGATGGAAAATGTGAGATGGCTGCTGCTGAGGCCTTAGGAGGACCACGAAGCTCCCAGGGCTCCCAGTATTCCTGGCAGAGGGGCTTGGCCTGTGTCCCTGGGCACACTTTCTCCTGCACACACAAACTCACGTACCCATATTCACAGTGCATGCGCAGAGATCCACGCCCACTGACACACGTCTCATGTACCCATTCAGGCACAGGCTTGTGCTCTCTGCTTTCCAGAAGCACACTTGCAGGCGTATTAGAGAGGAGACCCACTCAGAGAAGTACACAGACCCACGCAAGATACACCATACGTGTCTCCTCACACCCCCCGTTACCGGACAGACACAACACAGACTCACACCGTCTAGGAGACGGCAGGCTCAGAAACACACCCTCACACACCGCCAGACACGTTTGGCCGCGTCCCAGAGATGGACAGACCCTGGAGACAGTCTCAGACATATCGGAAGTACACGTGCGTATGCGGGCGCAGACTTGGTACACAAACCCACGCAGACTCATTACACACAGGTGCTGGCACCCGCAGAAATCCACAGACCCACTCCTGCCAGGCGGGCACAGACACCGCCCATCACCCAGACACCCCCACTGTGTCTGCCACAAAGACAGCAAACAGCAGACCCAGGCTCACTGACCCGGGCTTGCACACACGGGCTCACAGACACACACAGCCAGGAGACACATGTGAACAGGACATGGAGCCATGACATAGAAGCAGGCCATGAGCACAGAGTGTTCAGATGTCAGGTCTGTAGCATTGGCTAGCAGGAGCCAGAGACCCACAAAGGAGGATGCCCAGACATGCTCTCACACACCACACACACACACACACATACACGCTGGCTGTGACATTTCAGCCACACAGAAACACAGGATATCCTGGCCCGTGTCTCCCTGGAGCTTATGTGTACAAACTACTGTTTTCAGCGCCTCCATGAGGCTTCCTTCCACTAGGCTGCTGAGAACAGTGAGGAGTGTGACAGGGGCTTGATTTTCCAACCTCTGGGATCTGGGTGCCCTGGAGCCTGACTGAGGCTGAATGGTTTGTAGGCAGATAAAGGGCTGGGAGGTCACCGAGGTGGAGAAACTGCATCAAAGGCCCTCAGGCCCTGGACACACGACACTTGGGTTGGGGCCCAGTGAGCCAAACGGAGCAATTGTCAGGCCTGCCTGTGAGAGAAATAGTGCCCAGGGGCACCTCCCTCCTAATCTCCTCGGAATTTCCTGCTTGCCCTCATCTCCTGCCTCCTCCCCTTGCCCCTTTGCTGGGGCTGTGGAGGACTGTACCATTCCTGTCCCTAATGAGTGCCTGATTGTGCCTGGGAAAAGGAGACTGGGATAGGGAAGTATGTGGGCACTCAGAGGATGGGCCTGGAAGACTTCCTGGAGGAGGAGGCATTAGAGTTGAGGAGTTAGCCTTGAATGACTGCCTCTGTGTCCAGTGGCCGGGACCGTGCCTGGCACATCCTAGCGATTCAATAAATATTTGTTGCACGATTGAATGAAAGGCAGTGATCTGGGTCTGCAGGTGGGCTGCAAGCAGACTATGGGCTTAAAATAGAAGAGCTTGGGGGAGTGGTGGGCGGGGGCAGTGGTGAGGGGGAGACTGGGAAGGGGAGGTGGGCCCACTCGGAAAGGGCACTGGGCGCTGGGCTGACTGAGGCATTGTGAATGCCTTGCTGGTAGGGGCTGTGTTGGCCTAGAGCAGGGCTAGGCACTGCCTCCTTTCCATGTGTCTTCAGCACGGGGCAGGAGACCCAGGGGCCTCTGCAGGGACGTGGAGAAATTCCACTTTGGGGATCAGGTCTGGGCCAAACCTTGCTTTGCTGCCTCTTCCCTGTACATGAACCCTGTGTTCAAGGCCCCTCTTCAAGCCTCAGTCTTCCTGTCTGTAAGATGGGAACTTAGGGGGTCCAGTGATTAATAATCTGCCTTCCAATGCAAGGGATGCAGGTTTGATCCCTGTTTGGGGAACTAAGATCCCACATGGTGCGGGGCAACTGAGCCCATGCACTCTAGAGTCTATGCTCTCTATTAAGAGAAGCTCCTGGATCACAGTGAAGACCCACTATAGCAAAGAAAAAACAAAGGGAACTTAATTCCTTTCTTTCTTTCAGAGCACTTGGGAGGATTAATGGTCAGGTATACAGCACATTCAGCACCATCCTGGGCATAGCAGAAGGGAGGGAGCCCCACATGTGTAGTCTCTGGGGCAGAAAGAGTTCCTCAGGGGAGGAGCTTGGCTAAGTTCTAAGCAGAGGCCTAACCAGCAGCCAAGGTTATAACTAAGATCATTCCCCTGGGTGCCCCACAGGCGTGACCTCATATGCAGTCACATTCTCTTCCTTCTGGTGCCAGAAGGAACTGGGAACTGCGGTGGGGAAAGAGCCCGGAGACTTGGGTGTTCTGGGCCGGGCTGGCCCTGGTAGTCACTGGAGGAGCCCCACAGGTCAGTGGATGGTGCTGGCCTCTCTGAGGAATGGTGGGGAGTTGGAGAAGGTGGGAGCAATAAGCCAGCCTTTCCCTTTTTTGGGGTCCAAGGCGGTAGAGAGCACTGTGGTCTGGAGCCAAGCCCACTTGGGCTTGAAACTTTGTTCTGCCTTTTCTTCTATGAGCTTTGCCTTTACAAGCCTCAGTCTCCTCATCTGTACAATGGATGGGCATGCTGATGGTGCTCGCCCTACAGTGTTGCTGTGAGCATTAAATACGAGAAAGCATGTATGTGAGGATTACCTGGGGCCTATAAGGTCTCAACAGCTCTGCACCCTCATCACTCGTTATCACCAGGCTTGGATCTGACTGCCCGTGAGCCCTGGGTTTTTGTTTTTAATGTTTATTTATTTATTTCATTATGTTGGGTCTTAGTTGCTGCACACGGGATCTGTGTTGCGGCATGTGGAATCTTTAGTTGCAGCCTATGGGATCTAGTTCCCTGACCAGGGATCGAGCCCAGACCTCCTGCATTGGCAGTGCGGAGTCTTCCACCCTGGACCATGGGGAAGTCCCACACCCTGGGTCCTTGACGACAGGGGTTGTGCCTGGCTCTGGGTGTGGGTCTTGGCATGGAGCAGGGGCCTGGGAGGTGTGTGTGCAGCTGAAGTGCATTGTGGGTATCCCCAAACACATCTCTCCCTGCAATGCCCACCCTTTTCCCTCCTGCCCCAAGTCAGGCCAGTGCTGCAGGCTCTCATCCAGAGATTCCTTTTTGCTGATGAGGGCCACTTTTGGGGATCCCACATTCTAGAAGTGGGGTGAAGAATCTCCCATTGCCTGTGCCTCAAAGAGAAGCTCAGACTCCAAAGAGTTTGGGGTTCTGTATCCAGGCTGGACCAGCTGTCTTTACCCTGATTTTGCCCCAGATCCACATGAGTTCTTCGGGGTCAGGTGCCTTGACCTCTCCCCTCCACACCCCTCCTGAGCCCTGCCCAAGTGCCTGGGTGGCCTGTGTGGTCCTGCCTTTCTCAGCCTCACCTCACCCCAACTCCACCCAAGCTCTGAGCGCTCTGTGCACCCCAAGCCTGTCTCTGTCTTCTCTGCCGCTGGGCCTTTCTACTGCAGTTCCTCCCGCCTCCGTGGGTTTCCTCCTCCACCTTCCTGTGTTCAGCTCCAGGCCAGGCTCCTGACTTAGACACCTAGGCGCTTCCTGTGGGCTCCTTTGGGGCATTTACCTCTAAGTAATTACATTATTAACTAGATAATTACAGGTTTCATCCCCCTTCCCCACGCTCTGCATGAGGATACAGCTCTTACCCTGGTGGGACTTAACCCCTTCCTTTCACATTGGTGTCTGTAAACTGAAGATCAGAGAGGTTAAGGGGCTTGCCAAAGGTCACACAGTCTGTAAGTGGCAAGAGGCAGAAGGACTAGGGTCCCTGGTGCTCTTTGCTGGATGCTAAGCAAGGGAATGGTGCCCGCAAAGGTTTGGAGGTGTGCGATGCTGGAGTGTGCTGGTGCCTCAGGCCACACCGCCTGGAGCCACTCCCTTGACTCTCCAACCTCGCCTTCCCTCCCTGTACACCTTTGAGGCTGTGCTCTCTCTGCTCAGATATTTGGCTGCAGCCCAGAGGCTGTTTGGGGGATGATTTTGAATTTTTTAAAAATTATATTTATTTGTATTTATTTTGGCTGTCCGGGTCTTCGTTTTGGCACACAGGATCTTCAATCTTCGTTGCGGCCTGTGGGATCTAGTTCCTGGACCGAGGATCGAACCCAGGCCCCCTGCATTGGGAGTGCGGAGTCTTAGCTACTGGACCACCAGAGAAGCCTCTGGGGGACGTTTTAAATACATCCAGATCCAAATGCTACTTTCCTTCCTGTCAACAGAGAAAGGACAGGAGGGGCACTGCTGGGTGTCCCCGCTCTGAGCGCCCCTCAACCCAGAGGCATCAGGGGCTGCAGAGGTCTCGATGCTTTGGCTAGTGAGGCCTGGAATGGGACAGCGACAAGTCAGACAGGGCCTTGGAGGTCAGCGGTGTCCAGGCATCTCCTCCCTCCTCATCCCCTGCTGCCCATGCACACCTATGCCGACACACACACAGCTCCCCACCAGAGAGTGTCTGTGGTCTCATGCATAGAGCTGTGCCACATCTGAGAGGCTCACTCCTGATTGACTTTGGAGCCTTCTTCCTGACTCTCTGCTTATCTGTAAAATGGGCATCTATAGAATAGCACTTGCCTCAAAGGAATTGTTACTGAGGTAATGGACATTCAGAGCTCAGCCCGGTGCTGGCACAGGGTAAACCCTTGTATATATCAGCTATTATTACTGTCACTACTGTCCCATCAGAGACACCGTCTAGTCTAGTTTACAAGAGCTCAAACTGGACTCGAAACCTGGCCATGCCGTTTAACGTGTGACCTCAGTCCCTCACCAGTCAGTGCGGATGGCTGGGGATACAGCGAGATACGTGTGCCACCTGGCACAGTTGGTGCGCTCGGGCAGCCCTGTGCCTGTGGGCGTTTATTGCTCTTGGAAAGGCAAGTCCAGGACTCTGTCTTCTGCCACTGATACCAGGCAGCCTCCATGCCAGTGGGAGGGGACACTGTGTGGCATGGCCATGCCTGGCTGGGGTCCAGGCCCTCCTTCTCCAGGACCTTTGACCCTGACTCCACTAAAGCTAGAACCCAGCCTCCACACAAGGAGGCTAAGCTGGGAAACAGGAGTGCAGAGTCCCTCCTGGCTTGACTCCGGACAGTCTGGGGGACAGCGGGGTGTCCCAAGCCCCCTCTAGACCACAGAGCCCCTGCCTGTGAAGGGATGAAGTCTCTGGGCCCCCCCGCCCCTGCTACTGCTCCTGCAGTTCCTGGCTTTCGAGCTGGAAAGGAAGTGGAGCCGCACAGCCTCTGCCCTCCTTGGGGTCCAAGTGCGATGATCTCATCTGGAGCCTTGTCAGACCCTGGAGGACAGGCAGAAGGGACAGCAGATGGCTGCCCTGGCCTCTCGGGGAGGCTGGCATGCTGCCCTCGTGGCCACTGCTGGCCCACCCTGCAGGTCAGCCCTTCCAGGCGGGGGCGAGTGGCCCGGCCAGAGCCAGGGTGGCAGATGGGCAAGCAGCCTGGGCTTTGGCCTGAGGGAGGGACCGTGGTGGCCAGGGTGGTGTGGAGAAGGCCGGCCAGGCGGAGGCTCCCAGGCCTCTATGGAGTGGTTGCCATCCTGCAGATCGAAGCTTCTGGATCCTTCAGCTCAGCTGTCATTCTTGCTGGGTCTGTTGCCCATTGGTGGGTCAGGTTCCTAGAACCTGGGAAGGAAGTGATAAATTTGGGGAAGGTTTGAAATTGAGCGAGGCTTCCCTGTGACTCAGATGGTAAAGAATCCACCTGTAATGAAGGAGGCCCGGGTTCGAATCCTGAATTGGGAAGATCCCCTGGAGAAAAGAAGGGCAACCCACTCCAGTATTCTAGCCTGGAGAATTCCATGGACAAAGGAGCCTGGTGGGCTACAGTCCATAGGGTCACAAAGAGTCAGACACGACTGAGCAACTCACACTTTCACTTTTCTTTGAAACTAAGCAGGGGTGTAGTCGGGCTGGGACATGTGTTACGCTCCATGGAAGAAAAACAGGGTTGAGATGGACACGATGGGCCTAGAGGGATCTGGAGGGCTTCTCTGAGGAGGTGGCCTTTAAGTGGACTCTTCAAGCAGGACGGGAAGCCGGTAGTGGGAGATGCAGGGGACGGGAATCCAGGCAGAGGCTTAGAGGTGAGACAGGTGAGGTATCTTCTGGCCTCTGGGAAAAGACCTGAGTGGCCGATAAGAAGAGGAGTTGGGGTTGGCAGGATCAGGCTTCTCTTTTGCTCTCAGACCTGGTGATTTACATACAGTAAAATGAACTTTGGCAAGTGTATGGAGCTCTGTAACCACCACCATAATCATTCCATTCCCCAGTGGGTCTGATGGTTAAGAATCCACTTGGGCAGGAGACGCGGGTTCAGTCCCTGATTCAGAAGAGCCCCTGGAGAAGGAAATGGCAACCCACTCTAGTATTCTTGCCTGGGGGAAATCCCATGGATGAGGAGCCTGACGGGCCACAGTTCACAAAGAGTCAGACACTACTAAAGCGGCTGAGCTGCACCAGCTCTTGCCCCCGCCCAACATTCCCCCGTACCACTTGGTGGCCAGCGCCTCCCTCCTCCAGCCCCTGGCAACCACTGATCTGTTTCCTGTCCCTATAATCTTGCCTATTCCAGAATATCATGGAAATGGCTTCATACAGTCTATAGCCAACTGAGTCTGACTTCCTCCACTTAGCATAATGCCTTTGGGCTTCACCCGTGTGGTTGTGGGTATCAGCAGTTCCTTCCCCTTTATTGCTGAGTAGTTATTATATGGATGTACCACCGTTTAGCTCTTCACCAGTTGAGGGACCTTTGGGCTGTTTCCAGAGTTTGATGATTGTTGAAGGATTTCACATAGGAGAATTAACGGTTAAAAAAAATCACTCCATGTACTAAGTGGAGAACAGATTAGTGGGGAGTAGACCAGCCATCCTGGGGACCGAATCCAGTGATTTGGCGATGAAGCTGGCTCACTGCGTGTGTGCTCAGTCGTGTCCGACTCCTTACGACCCCACCTGACTCCTCTGTCCTTGGAATTTTCCAGGCAAGAATACTGGAATGGGTTGCCATTTACTACTCCAGGGGAGCTTCCCAACCCAAGGATCAGACCTCCATCTCCTGCATCCCCTGTATTGACAGGTGGATTCTTTACCCACCTAGGAAGCCCGTAGGTATTCGATAATTCTTCATATAAAATGGCTGTGCCCTGCGGTAGCCAGGGAGGCTTCTTGGTGGAGGTGGCATTTGAGGTGGAGGGGTGAGAAGGTGGGAGACAGATGCCAAGAGGAAGGAGGCCCAGGCAGTGCAGAGTCCCCATGGGAGCTGGGTGGGCTGGGACCCCAGCTTCCTGCTCCTGCCCCAGCCTTGGTATCCCAGGGTTTCTAGAATGTGGTCTGCAGGGCCCAGATCAGGATTCCCTGGGGATGCTGGGTGAGCAGGCACCCGCCAGGGCCCACCCCAGCCCCATGTGGGCTGATGCTCTGGGGTAGGAGTTAGCCAGGGGACCTCAGCTCTGGAACAATCTCTTCCTTGTTGGCTGATAAGAGGCTACCCCCTCATGCATTCAGGAACCTCCTGTCCCCCTAGCTCCTCCTGTCCCCTCTGGGCCAGCTGGGAGCTGTTGCTGGGGGTTCTCCCACCTTTTGCTACTTGCTGTGTTTCTTTAAGGGGCTTTGTGTTCGTCCCTTGCACCTCCAACGCCATGGGCTGGGAGACCTCACCAGCCGCTTTCCCAGTCCAGTTCCATCAGACGCATGTATCTGGAGCCCCTCCGAATGTTCCAGTAGCCCCAAATATAACCCCTCCCTTCTGTCCTCATTGTGCAGAGATTAATCATCTTACATTCCAGTAGGTTTCCTGCTGAAAGTATTTTTCCTGGAACATCTTGTATTTTTTTTGGCCATGCCACACAGTTTGCAGGATCCTAGTTCCCTGACCAGGTATCAAACCCCCACCCCCCACAGTGAGAGCCCCAAGTCCTAACCACTGGACTGCCAGGGAATCCCCTTTTCTGGAATATTTTAAATGTGGCTTGAAATCAGAGCTCTTCTCCAGCTTTATGCCCTGATGGTGGAGAGAGAGGGTCTGGGGTCGCTATCCAGACCCTACAGATGAGGCAGCTCCAGAGGAAACACAGATTCCGTTTTATTTTGTGCCGTGTCTCCCTTTAGTCTCTCTGCTGAGAGTAATTTTCAGAATAGTGTTTCTAAATGTTTAAAACAAAATGTAAAGGAAAGCAAGCATATGGAAATATAATTATCAAAGTATATATTTAAATGATGACATAGTAATAGGTGGGCTTATTAACTCATAAGATCTGGAAATAGGTCTACTAACACTGTAATTTCAAAGTACTGATGAGTGTAAAGGATATTTTGACATTTCTGCAACAACTGTTATATGCTATGAAAATCTATGTGGTTTCTTTTGGTGCCAAAGCCGTAAGTACTGCTGATACAACTGTGGTTTGTCCAGAATAGAAGGAAATGTTAATTTTTAGCTAGTGTTAGTGAAAAATAAAGGCGTGATTTTTTTTCCCCCTTACCACTGAAGTTCATGGTCTCCCTGCATTCTGGTGCAGATGAGAGAGCCTGAGTCCTGCTTGGAGGTGTCTCTGGGTAACCTTGGGCACAGCCCACATCCCTGTGCTCCTCTGTGGTTCTTTGCCCCTAGAACGAGATGGTAATTCCTGTGCTGCCTGGCCGTGGGGCTTCTGTGAGGACACGAGATGAGTCACGTGGAATGTCTCCGTAAACTGTGACGCCCCGTGCTGCCATGCAATGCCATGCTATTATTAGCGGTCGTGTGAGCTCATGTTTGGCCCTCCAGCCCAGCATGGACCGAGAGACTCTTCCTGGCCAATTCCCCCAGGGTTCCTGGGAATCAGTCCGTTTGGGGGAACTGGCCTGCCCCTGAGAGGCTGCTTCCTGCAGGCTGACCTCATGGGTCATTAGGGAGTGTGGTGGGGATAGACTGAAATGTACTTGTGGGCACGGTGTGGGTGGGGGAGCAGACCCTGCCCATCCTCCTGGGTGGCATGGGGGTCTGAGGCCAGTGCTGGAGCAGCCTAGGCTCTCCCTCTTTTAAAAAAATTAGTTAATTAATATGGCTGCATCAGATCTTAGTTGGGGCACATGGGCTTCGTTGCTACACAGCATATGGATCTTAGTTCCACGACTAGGGATTGAACCCACGTCCCCTGCATTGCAAGGAAGATTCTTAATCCTTCTGGGAAACTTCTGAGCCTCAGTTTCCTCATCTGCAAAGTGGGAACATTTTCCCCTACCTACCTCACAGGGCTGGTAAGGGGATCAGACTGTTGTGCATGTACTCCGCTTGGACTGAGCCTAGTAATCAGTGAGCTGTTTTTTATTTGAGGGCATGTCTAGACATGGGGGGCTAAGGATTCTAGGGCAGAGGGAGGGCTGTGAGCGCTGTGAGGAGGAGACCTGGGGAGAGGCGGGGCTGGATTCCAGGGTAAGAAGCATGAACCTAACACAGAAACCAGCAAGAATCAGGAAGGAAATAGAAAGCTACCTGCTTTTTCTTTTTTTCAAGTTTTTCCCAATAAACAGGTGTTACCTCTATGAAAGTGAAAGTGTTAGTCACTCAGTCGTGTCCGACTCTTTGTGACCGCGCAAACTGTCTGTGGAATTCTCCAGGCAAGAATACTGGAGTGGGTTGGGTTGCTATTCCCTTCTCCAGGGGATCTTCCCGACCCAGGGATCAAACTCGGGTCTCCTGCATTGTAGGCAGATTCTTTACGATCTGAGCTACCAAGGAAGCCCATTACCTCTATAATCAGAGCAAAATATTTTTTTTTTTTTTTTTTGCTGCTCCGCACACTTTGCAGAATCTCAGTTCCCTGACCAGGGATTGACCCTGGGTCACAGCAGTGGAAGTGCTGAATCCTAACTACTGTACCACCAGGGAATTCCCAAACTAAATATTCTCTGTAAATGGAAAGTCTGACTACTGAGGTTGCAGCGTGGATGTCCGATCTAGTCTTCAGACCTCCCCCCTCTACTCCCCGTCCTCAGGTTAAACAATCAGGTTAAGCTTCAGGGGGAGGAGAGGTTACCTCGAAGGAGCGGCCAGAGCAGCTGAGTTTGGAGGCCTAGCAGACTGGGCCCAATCTGGGCACCTTTCCTCAGCTTCTTTTTTTTTTTTTTTTAATTCGTTTTTTAATTTTTTACTTGTTTCTTAGCCCTGCTGCATGGCATGTCGGATGTTAGTTCCCTGACCAGGGTTCAAACCTGTGCCCCCTGCAGTGGAAGCAAGGAGTCTTAACTTGTTTAGTCTGGCTTCTTTAGTCTGGCCTTTCTGACAGGGGTTGATAATCAGGGGCCCCCAGGCTCCGAGGTGGGCACCTTTGGGCAGTGTGGCCGTTTTCTGTCTGCCGTGGGGGATGAGGTTTGGGTTTCCCCACCGATACGGGGTGGGGGGTGGTCTGTGACAACCTTACTGAGTAGCCACAGGGCTGGCAGAGTCCAGTGGAGTTTGGCCCCTCTCTCCCCACTTCCGTGCTTTTGGGGTGAGGGGCTCAACTGGGTCACTGAGAGGTCTTTGAAGGGAAGGCTGAGCCCCCCACTCCTCTGGCAATTCCCTACCAGCTCCCTCCATTGGATCAGACAGCCCCTGGATGCAGGAGTCCTGGGAGGTGGAGAGGCTCGGTGAGGTCTAAGAACCTTGGAGGAAAGCAGAGTTCTGCTCTTTGCCCGCTCCTCGTGTCCCAGAAGCCTCTTTCCCAGCCCCCACCTCAGACCCCGAAAGCTTAACCCGGCCTATGTCCCGCCTTCACCAGCTTCTGCTGCCCACATCCCAGCAGACCCAGCCATGCGGCCCACAAGCCAGCCTTTGTGGACTCAGCCTCTCCTGTGGACCGTGCCAGGAGGGGCTGACTGCATTCTGCCCAGCTGGGACAAACCCCCAAGGGCCCTGGGCCCCCCTTGGCTGCCACGGAGAGATGGAGCTGGCACGAATGCAACATCCTGCATTTTCAGAAATGGACTGTGGTGAAGGGTGGGCCCGGAGAGGCAGCTGCTCGTGTGAGAAAGATCGTTCATTCATTCATTCATTCACTTCTTCAATAGATGCTTACTGAGACCCTGCTCTGTGCCAGGCCCTGGGCTGGGGGAGCTTGTGTGCTGAGACACAGGACTCTTGCCCATTTAGGGAAAAAGACTGTAAGGAAACACCCTGCCTTAGAGTCACTCGGGGCCCCCCATTTCCAGGGTTTCTGATTCAGTTGGTCTTGGTGAGGGTGTAAGAATTTCACAGTTCCCCGATGTAGCCCACACTGCTGGTCCGGGGACCACACTTTGAGAAGCACTTGATTCAGGACCAGGTGGAAGAATTTTGAGTGATTTGTATCCGCTATATTTTCTAAACTATTTCTATGGTCATCATTTACTTTCCTCAGCAGAAAAATCAGTTATTTAAAAGGTTATTTTTTAAATGGTCCTGCAAAATTGACTTCAGTGCAGTGGGTGTGGTCCTGTGATGAGGGGTGTCACCTCTTATGATCTAAATGTCACACATCTTTTTTAAAAAATTTCACTTATCTTTAATATTTATTTATTTGCTGAATGGCCTTTTCATTGCAGCACGTGGGATCTTCGTCGAGTCACGTGGGATGTTTCGTCGTGGTGCATGGACTCTCTCGTTGTGGCACACGGGCTCCAGAGTGTGCAGGCTCAGTAGTTATGGCACATGGGCTTAGTTGCTCCTCAGGGATCCTAGTTCCCTGACCAGGGGTTGAACCCACATCCTCTGCATTGCAAGGAGGATTCTTAACCCACTGGACCACCAGGGAAATCCCTGAATGCCATACGTCTTTTAATGTAGCCGAGCATCATTAGTTGTGCATGCCCTGCACTTCCCTTTGGCTCCGCCTGAGCTTGGGATCCACTCAGACCCCCACATCCTCCTCATAAACATGTTCTATAAATGGTATGGTGAGGATTTGAACACAGGCCCATCTGGAGGCTGGTTTAGCTTGGATTTAGCCAACTGGCCCACACTTCCTGAGTGCCGTTTCCGTTATGCTTCCTTAATCTTGCCAGCTGAAGTGCGTGTGGACCCCTCACTTCCTCATTTCTTTAACTGATGTGATCATTGACTGGCCCACTTCCTCCTCCACAGATTAGTTATCTATTTTATATATAGCAGTTCAGTTTCTCTTTTTAGTGAACAGTCTTATTTAATGCGTTCAGTCATACGAAAGGTAGATCCTTTTATTTGTGATTCAGCTTTCACGTCTGCTATTAGACATAGTGATCATTGGTTTCTTCTCCCGGGTCTCCCCACTGCTACACTTTGTCTAGTGATTGCTGCAGGTTGGTGTGTCTCCTTATGGTTGTTTGCCTAACCAGACCTGCCACCATGCACTCAGGATGTTGGGCCCTATGCTGGGTGTGGGGGATTCAGCAGGGAGTGAGATAGACATGGAGAAGCTCCCTGCCCCTGCCCCTGGCACTCATAATGTCTCTGGGAGATAAACTATTAAATGAAGTATTACTGATGGGTTCATGTGGACAAAGGGGAAGTGAAGGACATCTGGGAATGATGACAGAGGTGGTCAGGAGCTGCCTTGAGGAAGTGAGGTCACCCTCCTCAACCCAACCCCCTCCACTTAAAACCCAAGCTCAGATTCTTGTATTTTTTATTTTTTTGGTTCTGCTGGGTCTTCGTTGTTATGCACAGACTTTCCTCTCCAGTTGCAGTGCACGGGCTTCTCGTGGGCTTCTCCTGTTACAGCACAGGGTGTTCGGTAGCTGTGACCCACGGGCTTAGTTGCCCCACGACACGTGGAATCTTCCCAGACCAGGGATCAAACCTCTGTCCTCTGCATTGGCAAGCAGGTTCTTAACCACTGGACCGCCAGGGAAGTCCCAGACTCAGATTTTTTATTCAGCCCTTCAAAGCCCTGGATGGCTGACCGTTGTCAGTCTCCCCAGCCTCACCTTACCCCTGTAGCTTCCCTGGCCACTTTGCTGTATCCTGATACACTGAGCTCTTTCCTGCCTCAGGGCCTTTGCACACACTCCCTCCACCCCTCTGTCTCATGGGTGTTCCTTCTGCCTCAGCTCAAATGTCCCTTTAGGGGT
Organism: Bos taurus; assembly: GCF_002263795.3. Lineage (NCBI taxonomy): Eukaryota > Metazoa > Chordata > Mammalia > Artiodactyla > Bovidae > Bos > Bos taurus. The sequence continues at coordinate 65,884,178 of NC_037340.1, read as the reverse complement.
GGCCTCCCCAGCCATGTCCTCTAACATAGCACGTTCCCTCATCACTCTATCATCTTACCCACGTGTTTTGTTTTTGGTTTTTTATCTTCATAACTCTTAACAGTATCTGAGGGGTTTTTTAATCTGTCCATTTACAGTGTGTCTAGCCAGTGAGACTTGGGGCTCCACACAGACGATACAGAAAGGGCCACGTTCGTCTTGGTTGCCATGTTCCTTCCCCACTCCCCTGCTTGCACAGGGCCTGATATGCAGTTGGTGCCCATAAATGTTTGTTGAATGAGCCCTTTTCTGCTTCCCCACTGTATTAGTTTCCTGTTGCTGCTATAAGAAATTACCAGAACTTTAGTGGTTTGCAGCAATCTCGGATTATCATTTTACAATTCTGAAGATCAGAAGTCTAAAAACCAAGGTGTTGGCAGGACTCCGTCCCTGTAAAGGCTCTGGCGAGAGTCCATTCCCTTTTCCTGCTTCTAGAGGCTGCCTGCCTCCGCTGGCCCTCGGCCCTTTCTCCACCTTCAGCGTACATCACCCCAGCCTCTGCCACATCACCTACTCCTGCTCTGATCGCTTTGCCTCCCTCTTTTTCTTTCTTTTACTTTTTATGTAGTTATTTGGCTGCTCCCGATCTTAGTTGAGGCACGTGGGCTCTTCAGTCGTCATTGCAGCATGCAGGATCTTTTTTTTTGGTTGTGGGACGCGAACTCTTAGTTGAGGCATGTGGGATCTAACTCCTTGACCAGAGATCAGACCTGGCCCCCCTGCATTGCGAGCGTGGAGTCTTAGCCACTGGACTACCAGGGAAGTCCCTTACCTCCCTCTTATATGGATGTTTATGATTACATTGGGTCCACCCAGAAAATCCACGATAATCTCCCAATCTCAAGATCCTTATTTTAATTATATCTGTACAGTCTCTTTGCCATGTAAGGTGACATATTCAGATTCTGGGAATTAGGATGTGGGCACTTGAGGGGTTGCATTGTGCAGCCTACCACTCTCAGACCCCCCTCCCCCGAGGGGTGCCTAGGACGGTGTTGGGTATGGCTTGTGCTCAAGCACTCTGGCCACTGCCACAGGGCCCAGCGACCTGACCTCTCCTCCCCTCTGCAGGATGAGATCGAGGAGCTGCGGGCAGAGATGCTGGAGATGCGGGACGTCTATATGGAAGAGGATGTGTATCAGCTGCAGGAGCTGCGGCAGCAGCTGGACCAGGCCAGCAAGACCTGTCGCATCCTGCAGTACCGGTTGCGCAAAGCCGAGCGCCGCAGCCTCCGTGCTGCCCAGACCGGCCAGGTGGATGGCGAGCTCATCCGTGGCCTGGAGCAGGACGTCAAGGTGAGCCTGGGCCCCCTCCCCAGTCCTCAGAGGCGCCCCTGCTGGGTGGGGTGGTGGGGAGGGTCCTGAGCCTGAGTGGGCCCTGGTCAGTTCACTCCTTGTGTGTCCCTTGGGCAAGTCCCATCATCTCTTTGCATGTCAGCATCCTCGTCTGTAAATGGGGATCCCTGATGAACTGATAGGCCATCAATATGAATCCTCCCAGCAACAGCTGCCGTGTGAGTCGCAGCCACACACCTGATGCTGGGCTCCGTGTTGTCTCTGCGCAGTTCCGTGGAAGTTTTCTTTCTTGTGCTGAAGGAGAGTAGTGAAGGTCTGGAGTTGGATAAGGCTGGTTTATATCTTGGCCCCAATATGCCCTAATTTTATGGTTTTGAGCAAGTCACCTGTGTTTCAGTTTCCTCATCTGTAAAATGGGTATAACAGCAGCCCATGCCTCACAGGGCTTTATGAGATGAGATGAGATCAGGTAGGTAAGAGGTCACTGTAAACACTGAAAAATGTTAGCTACTATTATTATTCCCATTTTTCTGCGTGAGGAAAGTGAGGCTCAGGGAAAGGAAATACCTCTCCAAGGTCACGGGACCCGCTGTGTAGCTGGCAGAGCGCAGACTCATCAGCCTCCCATGCTGGCTGCCTGACCTCACTGTCCTCGGCTTCAGGGAGCTGAAGGATGGCCTGCAGTCTGGCGGGGGGAGGAGTCTGCCTTACCTGTCTGTGTGAGCCTAGGTCTGGGGACTGAGAAATCTGGGGGACCTAGCCCAACACCCAGCTCTCAGCACTCAGCCCAGCGTCATCCAGGGATGTAGGAGCTGGGGGTGAGGGCATCTCGCACAGCCTGGGGGCCTATGGGGTCTTCCTGCAGGGGGACCTCTGAGCCAAGGCTTGAGGCACAAGAAGGAGTGTTGGAGGAAGAGGGCACCTGTAAGCGGGTGAAGAGTGAACACCAACCCCACCCTGGACTTTGCGTCTCCCGTTGTCTTGCATGTGCCAGCTGCATCAGGTCTGCTGATGACGAAACAGAGCTCAGAAAGGTTATATCTCCAAGTCCAAAGTGCACAGGGACCTCCCTGATGGCCCAGTGGCTAAGACTCTGCACTCCCAAAGCTGGGGGCCTGGGTTCAATCCCACATGCCACAACTGAACATCTGGCAGACTGCAACAAAGATCGAAGATCCCACGTGCCGCAACTGAGACCGAGAGCTGTCAAACAACTAAATACAAATACTTTTTAAAAAATCAAGAAACGAAGTGCTCCTCACTATGTGAGAAGACAGCATCTGGGATAAATGGTTACAGAAATATTCAAATTCCCAGCACCGGATTAAGAGGGTGGCGGGTGAAGGAGAGCCCTAGAGGCTTAGAGGAATCTGGGTTTGGGTCCAGGTAGTTGGGGCTTTCAGGCAGAGACCCAGAAAAGTCAGCCTTAGACGAGGAAGGCGTGGAGGAAGGCTGGAGCTGAGAGCAGACTGGCTGGGTGGCTGGTGCCTCCATGGGAGGAGCCGGGAGCAGCTGGTGTGTGTGCAGAGTGTGAGCGGGGAGGCCCCTGGAGTCTGGGCGGGGGGAGCAGGCCCCTTCTGTTGGGATTTGAACCAGCCAATCAGCAGTCGGCTTGCCCCTTCCCTCCCTCCTCTCCCTGAGCCTGCAGCTGGGGCGCTGAGCTCATCCATGCCGGCCTGGACTGGACAGCTCTGGCTGCCTCCCTCAGTCCCATGTGCTGGGGACATTCTGGGGCGTTTCTCGGAGGTTCTCAGAATGCTGACTTCCCTGGTATCGCCTGGGAGGGCTTGATGGACCTAAGTGTGGAAAGGACTGCTTGCTGTCTGGAAGGGACCCTCTGATTTCTCAGCCAGCAAGAGCAGACTGGCATGGGGCCACTTCTTGGGGTCTCAGTTTCCTCTTCTCTTAAATGGTGGGGTTAGAGCAGCTGAATTTTCAGGGCTTTAGCAGCTCCAGTGGTTGTAGCAAGCAGGTGGATTATTGGTGTGGGTGCTGTGAAAGAAACCTCAGGCCTTGGTCCTCCCTCTCCCCCTGCTCCCCCAGGCTCTCTCACTCTTTGCTGGTTCTCACAGTTGGCAGGACCCACAGAATCTCAGCTGGAATGTTGTCCATCATGAGGAGGGCAGAGGTGGGGACAGAAACCTGCTCTGCCACTCGCTTGCCCTGTGGCTTTGGGAGAGCTGCTTTGCAGCCTGAGCCTCAGTTTCCCCATGTGGAAAATGGGGGTGCAGCAAGTCTCTACCTGGAGAGACTTTTGTGAGGATAAGATGAAATAGTGTAAGTAAAGAGCATGCTGAGCACAGGGGCCCGCTCGGGATGCTCCCCCAGCAAATAAGTAAATGTTGGTTGGGGTGTTACTGTTATTGTTCAGGAGAAAAACTTAAAAGTAGGATGAGTGGCTGGGCCAGGGTGAGGAAGTGGGTGGAATCTCAGCCTCCCTAGATGGATAAGTATAGCCTGGAGGTTTGTTTACCATGCAGATTCCCAGGCCCCAGCCTCAGGGGCTGGGATCCTGTGGGAGGGTATCAGGTTCCAGGAATCAGGGATGAAAATTCCCACCTGAGGAGACCCTTGTAGGGGGCCCCAGGACACACCAGTAAAACATTTCTTAGAAGCCGTTGCTGGAGAAAAAGTTTTGGCTTTGGGTTTACTTCCTGGGTGACTCGAGCAGGTTACTTTCTCTTTTTGTGCCTCAGTTTTCTCATCTGTACAATGGGGATGACATTCCCACCCTCCCTGGGTTCTTGGGAGCATGTAGCCACACTGAATCCAGATGCTGCCTGGACATGGGGTGTTCCTCAGTGAGGGCTCTCAGCTCCTGCCCTGAGGATTCAGTGTGACAGAGATGCCTTAAAGCCTTAGGCTTAGGAGCCAAGGGACTGATGAGCGAGCTGGCTGTGGCCTGGAGGCTGCCAGTTGCATTTGGCAGGAGCCGGGCCCCAGCACTGTAAACAGTGACCTCATGGCTGAGAGCATTTGTTTGTGCTTTGGGGATTTGCCCTGGTTTCCGGAAGCTGCAGCTGCTTTGCCTCCTGTAGTATCTCAGTCGCCCCAACTTGGGGATAGTTGGGAGGGTCGTGAGGGGATCACATGAGACAGGCAGGTGGGGCCCTTTGAGCCCCTGATGCTGTGAGCACACGTTGTGCTTTTTTAAAAATATATATATATATATTTAGTTTTTGGCTATGCTGGGTCTTAGTTACAGCACATGGGATCTTTCTTGCCGTGCATAGGCTCTATGAAAGTGAAAGTGAAAGCGAAAGTGAAGTCACTCAGTCGGGTCCGACTCTTTGTGACCCCATGGGCTGTAGCCTATCAGGCTCCTCCGTCCATGGGATTTTCCAGGCAAGAGTGCTGGAGTGGATTGCCATTTCCTTCTCCAGGGGATCTTCCCGACCCAGGAATTGAACCCGGTTTTCCCACATTGCAGGCAGACGCTTTATCATCTGAGCCATAGTTGTACCTTAATGGGTGGGATCTTAATTCCCTGACCAGGGAGAGAACCTGCATCCCTTGCACTGGAAGGCAGATTTTCAACCACTGGACCACCAGGAAAGTCCCTGTGCTTATTATTAATACTTTTATTACCAATATTAACACAATGTGTTTTCAAGTTTCAGGCCAACAGCAGGCTCAGACTGAGAGCAAGACTCCAGAGCTGACCCACCTGATTTCAAATCTGGTTCTGTAGCTTCCTAGTGTGTGACCTTGGACAAGTGACCTTTTCTTTCTGAGCCCCAGAATGGGGATGATAAAGTACTTCCTGAGGGTTGAAAGGCACGTGGTGCGTGCTCAGGGAGTGACCTGATTCTGCCTGCTTACCTGTGGGAGCCAGGGGGCCAAGGACCACTGAGACTCAGAGAGGGGAAGGGACAGGCCCAGACAGCAAGGCTCCTGCGCTCTAGACATGTGCTCTTTGTTGCTGAGGGCCTTCATCGGGGCACCGGGCTCTGTGGGGATCTGAGATTTGTCCACACTGGGGTTCTGTAAGCTACCTGACGCTCGGCCTTCTTTACGAGGCACCCCTGGGGATAGAGAGCAGATGGAGAAAGGGGTTCCTGGGGAGGGGACAGAAGGCAGCTGGGGACTCATGGAAGGGATGAAATCCACAGAGTCACTCATGGACCCCAGAAGATCCAGGAATCCACACTGATCATGCCTTCTTGGTGGGGAGTGGGTCACCTGGTCACCAGGTTGAGGCCTAGGTGGGAATGGAGTGAACCCCAGGTGGAGAGGAGCTTGCCCAGGTGGGAGTGTAGTTGGGAGAGGAGCCCCGGGTCCCCCCCAGCAGCTGGTCCCTCAACCCCAGTCAGGGACACAGCCCCCTCTGGACATTTGGGGGTGTGGGTGGTTGGGGGGGCACATCCCCAGCCAAGTTTGGCCAGGTGCAGCTCCATGTGTCAGTCATTCACTCCTTCATTGCCTACCACCCATTTTGCTTGTTGGAGTCTCGGATCTGTTTGTTCATCCAACAGGCATTTATTAGGCACTTAGTATATGCCAGACTCTGCACTGCTACCGGGATAGAGAGATATGAAGGAGTCCAGACATGGCCTGGATTCTGGACCTCTGTACTCCACCAGTCCTGCCTGCTGGGGGCTAAGCAGATGGATGAGTGAGTGAATGAATGAATGAAGTATTCATCAGGACAGGGGCTCACTGGGTGACCTCACAGCCTAAAACTTGGGACCAGAGCCACAAGCCTGGGGCTGAATACCTCTAGCAGAAATACTGACACTAAACTCAAGAGTGAGGCTATGAGATGTTGGACCAAGTCAGATAAAATTAGTGCGCAGAGGTGAAGCGGTAATCTTAACAATGCATTACAAAATCATTATTCTTTTTTGGCCACACCACGTGGCATGTGGGATCCCTGACCAGGGATCGAATCTGTGCCTGCTGCATTGGAAGCTCGGAATCTGAACCACTGTACCACCAAAAGGTCCCCCAAATCATTATACTTTTGAGTACCTACTGTGTTTCAGGCATCAGCCCAAGCCCTGTGTTGGTTATTCCCCACGACAGCCTTTGTGACAAAGCACTGTCACCCCCTTTTACCGATGAGCAAACCGAGACTTTAGATGGTTAAAAAAACTCCTGTCCTGGGTCACACACCCAGTGAGGGCTGAAATTAGGCTTGAAGCCAGTTTTGCCACCTGCAACGTCTTTGTTCTGCTAGTGAGGAATCACTCACCCCACTTTGTGGAGGGGGAAGGTTTTGGGGGCCTAGAGAGACTGTGGAAGGAGCCTGGTGAGCCGGCTTCTGGCTGCCCTTGGAGATCTTCAAGGGTGGAGAGAGGCAGTGGGCAACAGAGGGAGGAGAGAGAGGGAGTGCTGAATTTCCTCTCTGGCTGTTGTTTTTTCTGGCCTGCCTTGCACACTGCCAAGGGGTCTGTGCTGAGCTGGGCCTGGGCCCAGGCACAAGGCAGAGCCAGGGAGGGCCCTCTTCCCTTCCGGCGGGGAGGAGGTGCCACGGCCATTTCCGAGACTGGCAGGCCCGAGGCGCTGGGCTGTCTGCCTCACTTATCCTTCTTGCTGGCAAAAGTCCTCATACCCCTTGTGGAGTCCTGGCCACACGGTCCTTCAGCCAAAGCCCCTGAGGTCCCCCCAGCTCGGCCCACACTATCTCTGTTTGACTCTGAGCAGGTCATTTGCACTCTGAGCCTCTTATTTCCTTGCCAGCAAAATGGGGGCAGAATTGGGGTGAAGATGGGTGAATCTGGCACATAGCAGGCATTCAACAAATGCTGGTGCTCAGTCCTCTTAGGGATGGAGGTTATGATTTACCATCTCAGAAGGGCCTTCCTGGGACTTCCCTGGTGGGCCAGTGGCTAAGACTCCATGCTCCTAGTGCGGGGGCCCCGGGTTCGATCCCTGGTCAGGGAACTAAATCCTGCATGCTGCAGCTGAGACCTGGAACAGCCAAAAAAAAAAAAAAGAAGAAGGGCCTTCCTCATCGCCAGGGACCCCTTTTCCTACCCTTTCACCCCCTCCATCAGGGGATAGGACAGGGGGTGTCCTTGAAGAAATGGAGCATTTTTGCAGCAGAGTCTTGGAGCCGGTGACCTGGGGTTTGTGGGTCTGTCAGCTCCTCCCGGAGGGATGACCTGGACGGCTGCCCAGCCTCTGTCATTTGGGGCATGTACTGTGTCCCAGACAATTGGAAACAGGCCTCAGGGTCTTTGTCACACTGTGACCCCCAGCAAGCCATGCCCTCTCTGGACTCAGCCTCTCCCAGCAGCCGCCACCACTCACCCAGCACGCACTGTGCAGGCCCTGGGCCAAGCCTTTGGTGCAACAGCTGATTCAGGCCTCCTGTCGGCCCGTGAGATTGTGCTATTATTATTGCACCCATTTTGTAGTGAGGAGAAGGCAATGGCAACCCACTCCAGTACTCTTGCCTGGAAACTCCCATGGACAGAGGAGCCTAGTAAGCTGCAGTCCATGGGGTCGCGCAGAGTCAGACACAACTGAAGCGACTTAGCAGCAGCATTTTGTAGTGAAGGAGACAGAGGCAGAATAGGGAAATGATTTGCTCAGGAATATATGCTGGTCACTGGCAGAGAAAAAATGGGCTTCAAAGGGCTTTAGGGGAGCCTATCTTGCTCTGGGTTTCCCCTCTATGTATTATTATTTTTTTTAATTTATTTGGCTGTGCTGGGTCTTAGTTGCAGCATGCGGGATCTCTTTCATTGTGGCATGGGAACTCTTAGTTCAGTGTGTGGAATCCAGTTCCCTGACTTGGAGAAGGCAATGGCACTCCACTCCAGTACTCTTGCCTGGAAAATCCCACGGACGGAGGAGCCTGGTGGGCTGCAGTCCGTGGGGTTGCTAGAGTCGGACACGACTGAGCGACTTTATTTTCACTTTTCACTTTCATGCATTGGAGAAGGAAATGGCAACCCACTCCAATGTTCTTGCCTGGAGAATCCCAGGGACGGGGAAGCCTGGTGGGCTGCCGTCCATGGGGTCGCACAGAGTCGGACATGACTGAAGCGACTTAGCAGCAGCAGCAGGGGTTGAATCCGGACCCCCTACATTGGGAGCGTGGAGTCTTAGCCACTGGACCACCAGGGAAGTCCCTCCCCTCTCTTTAAAGTGAGCTTCTGGGACTTCCCTGACTGTCCAGTGGTTGGGACTCCACCTGCCGGTTCAATCCCTGGTCAGGGAGGATTCCACCTGTCGCAGGAGCCCGAGAGGAACATCTACTGAAGCCCGTGTACCTGGAGCCCGTGCTCTGCAAGAGAAGCCACTGCAAAGAGAAGCCCATGACCGCAACTAGAGAGTAGCCCCTGATTTCCTCAACTAGAGAGAGTGCGCATGCACTAAAGACCTAGGACAGCCAAAAATAAGTAAGAACATACATATATACATAAATAAAAATGAGTTTCTGGTCCTGCCATAGGCTCTTGAGAGAACTGGGCGAGAAGGTGGATGGGAGAGGCTTTTGGAAGCATTAAAAGATCCAGATAAATGTAAAGGCACTGCTAAGGATAGACAGGGCCTCTCACTTTCTAGGGGCTGGACCATGATGTGAACACAGGAAGCATACGGTTTCTGGGTTTGGGTTTTGGTTCTCCCACTTCCTGGCTGTGTGACCCTTGTTGAGTTACTTGACCTTTCTGTGCCTCAGTTTCTTCCTCTTTAAGTGGGGGTGATAAGAGTAACTGCCTGCCCTGGGGTTGCTCTGTGGCCAAGGTAGGATGGCCCTCAGCCTGCTCACGCCCTGCTTGTCACTCGCCTTTGCTCAGGTCTCTAAAGACATCTCAGTGCGGCTGCACAAGGAGCTGGAGGCGGTGGAGAAAAAACGGGCGAGGCTGGAAGAGGAGAATGAGGAGCTTCGGCAGCGGCTTATCGAGACTGAGCTGGCCAAGCAGGTGCTGCAGACGGAGCTGGAGCGGCCGAGAGAGGTGAGGGTCCTGTCCTACCTGGAAGGGCCAGGCCTGGGCTGGGCAGGCATGTGCCAGCCCCACCCCAGCCAGCGTCTCTGAACCTCTGCTCTGCACTGTTATGCCATCCTGGCAGAGCTGTCTATTCATTCATTGGTCCAGCACGTGCTCCCTGAGCACCTCCTGTGAGAACTGTGTGCTGGACACCAGGGACACAGTGGTGCTTGAGAGACACGTGGCTCCTGACCTCCAGGAGCCCAGAGGCCAATGAAGGAGACAGCCAGCCATCAAAGGAGCACAACTGGGTGCGAGATTACCTGAGAAGACATGCAGCAATGCCCAGCCTAGAGCCCAGCCCTCTGCGCCTCAGTCTCCTCATCTGTAAAATGGGATAGTAATACTTCCAAGTCATCAGAAGGACTAAGCGGGATATATTTTATGGATGTGCTTTAGGGACAGCCAGGCGCTCCCACTCAGTGTAAAGTCACTGCTGGGGCTGGCCTCTGACTGGTGTCTCAGCACATTTTTAGGACACAGCTGCTTCTTAAATGTGACTCCAGGCACCAGGCCATCTGTCTTTGCTCAGGAGCGCCCCTCCCACCTGGCAGCCTGTTCTTCCTCCTGCCGTGTGTTAGGTGTACAACATGTTAAGCACCATGCCAGACACTTTCTATAATTTCCATAATAGACCCAGTGAACTTGTGATTGTACCCATTTTATGGATGGGAAAATGGCCCCGAGGGAGGGAGGAATGTCCTCCAGGTCCAGTAGGGCCCACTGGGGTGCACTGATTAGAAACCACCAGCAGAGGCGATGCCTAAGGGCTGGAATCTTCCAGAAGCCAGCACTCTGTGTCCCAGACAGCCCGGGTGCCTTCTGGCCCCAGCTGGGCCTCAGCTGTCTGACTGCTCCCGAGGCATCCTAGGATCAAATGTTGTGCTGGGGCACAGGCCTCATCTTCCCGGGGACAGGCATTCCAGCGTTCCAGGACACACCACGGCCCCGAGGCCAGAGCAGTCCTTCAGCTGCCCTTCCCGCTGGGTGTGTTGGTGTGATGTGCCAAAGGCTTCTCAGAGTGGAGAGGGAGGTATGTGCTGCTCAGGGCTTCCCAGGGCGGGGTGGTGCCCCCTTCCCTCAGGCAGCCTCCTGTCGCCTGTGACCTGGCCTGGCCTGGTGCCAGAGGGCACCGTCTCCACACATCTCATTGCTGCCACCCTTCATAGTGAAAAGGAGAGACAGTTTCAGAAAGTGCCTTGGAGGTCAGGCTGTTCCTACTGTAAAAGAGGGGGAAAGGTTCGATGCATGAGAGAGGGTGCTCAGGGCTGGTGCACTGGGATGACCCAGAGGAATGCGACAGGGAGGGAGGGAGGTGGGAGGTGGGTTCAGGATGGGAACACATGTGCACCCATGGCTGATTCATGTCAGTGTATGGGAAAAACCACTACAATATTGTAAAGTAATTAGCCTCCAATTAAAATAAATAAATTAAAAAAAGAGAGAGAGGAAAAGGAGGCCCAGAGAGGGAGAGCTTGCCTGAGGTCACCCAGCCTTTCCTTGGCTGAGATGTGGCTGAGACCCTGAAGCTACCTCCCCTTTCTAAGTCTCAGTTTCTTCCTCTGTGACGTCAGGATAATAACAGTACCTAGCTTACGAGGTTCGTGATCAGTCATAAGATTCATAGCCATAGAACACTATGAAGAAGTTAGAAAGAATAAGGTAATATGGCAATTCCTGAAAAAATTAAACACAGAGTCACCAAATAGGCCAATTCTCTTTCTGGGTATATACCCCAAAGAATTGAAAAGAGGGACATGGGCAGATATTGGTACCCCCATATTCATAGCAGACCTCCCTTGTGGCTCAGTGGTAAAGAACCCCCCCTGCCAAGCAGGAGACCCAGGTTCGATCCCTGGGTCAGGAAGATCCTCTAGAGAAGGAAATGGCAACCCACTCAGTATTCTTGCCGGGAGAATCCCATGAACAGAGGAGCCTGGTGGGCTGCAGTCCCTGGGGTCCCAAAGAGTCAGACACGACCGAGGGACTAAACAACAGCATTCATAGCAGCGTTATTCACAGTAGCCAGAAGGTACAAGCAACCTACATGTCCATCAATGAACAAAGAAATACGTAGTATGTACTTACATTGTATGTGTAATCCCAAGAAGGAATGTGATTCCAACACAGGCTACAATGTGGGTGAATCTCGAGGACATTGTGCTCGATGAAGTAAGCCAAACACGACAGGACAAGTATTGTATGATTCCACTCGGATGAGATACAGAGAGTAGTCAGATTCATAGAAACAGAAGTAGGCTGGAGGTTATCAGAACCTGGATGGGGGAGGGTGTGGGGAGATATTGTTTACTACATACAGCATTTCAGTTTGGGGTGATGATAAAGTTCTGGAGGTGAGTGGTGATTATACCACTGAATTGTACACTTGCAAGTGGTTAAAATGGCAGATTTTATGTTATGTATATTTTACAACCATAAAAGGAAAACATGGTTAAAATGGTAAATTTTATATTAGGTATACTTTCCCTTTTTTTTTTTAAAGGTAGATACATATGCAGTGATGTGGAAAGATTTCTAAGGTACATTGTTAAGCACAAAAAGGAAATGATAGAACCATGCATGTTGTGCAATCTCGCTAATCATTTTGGAGACCTATACAGAACAAACTGGTTTTGAAGCATATGTGTCTATGCAAAAATGCATAGCCTGGAGGGAAATCCGGGGGAAAAACCCGCTGAACTCTGGTGTTAGAAGTGGTGGTCGTTTATGACTGCTGTAGTTAGGGTTTTTTTTTAGGGGGGGCATGGTGATTATTAGTGAAATTTTAAATGAAGTCAAGCGTGTAAAGAGTCCTTTGTGGGGCCTGGCACACAGTAGATGCTCAGGAAACACTGGTTCACTTCCTACTTACTTATGTGGCTACAGCAGGTCTTAGTCGCATCATGCGGCTCTTTCGTCGTGACGCATGGACTCTTTAGTTGTGGACGAGCTTAGTTGCCCCACAACATTTGGGATCTTTGTTCCCCCACCAGGAATCAAACCCATGTCCCTTGCATTGCAAGGTGGATCCTTAGCCACTGGACCTCCAGGGAAGTCCCTCACTTCCTCTTGAAGGTGATATCAGCAGAGTTGGTTTAGCCTTCCCTGATGTCCCTTGGAGTCTTAGGATCTGGGCAGGGAGGCGTGGCCCTGTGTTTATTGGCTGGTTGCCCTCTCCCCCCTCCTTCTCTTTCCTGATATGGTTTCTATGGAGACAGGGGTCCCTTAGCAATTCTGCCAGAGCTGCTCTAGTCCCATCATCGAGATCTGCCTTTGCCATCCTGACAGGTTGCTGTGGCGATGCTGTCACCCAGCTGGGAACAGGAGCCCCTGGCCTGAACTGATGTGGTTGCTATGGAGACGGCACTTCGCGGGAGAGAAGGGAGGGTGGCCTGCCCCAGCCATGTCTGCAGTGGCACTGTCGCCAGCTGGATTGCAGCTCAAAAACCGTAATAGCAGCCCCCCAACCCCAATCCAGGATCACTCCCCTTCTTTGTATTTTAGGCAGAAGGCCAATATCAATGTTGATGGGATTTATTATAATAAAGCTGCTGTGTCTGAGCGCTTCTGTACCAGGCGCTGCACTAAGCAGTTTATGTGTCTTCACATGGTGTAGCCAACAGCCTCCCAAGGAACATAGTGATTTTTGTCCCCATTTTATTTTGTTTTCTTTCTAGCCATGCTGCGAGGCTTGTGAGATCTTGGTTCCCCAACCCAGGACTGAACCTGGGCCCCTTGGCAGTGAAGACTCTGAGTCTTAAGCCCAGGACATCCAGGGAATTCCCATTTTGTCCACGTTCTATAGATGGTACTCCTCTTGACAATTGTTTAATTGCAATATAGTCCACATACCATAAAAGTCACCATTTTATGTGTTTATTTTGGCTTGTGGGATCTTAGCTCTGTGACCAGAGATTGAACCCAGGCTCTTGGCAGTAAAAGTGTGGCGTCCTAACTGCTGGACCACCAGGGGAAAATTCACCATTTTAAAGTGTACAATTCCATGGGTTTTAATATATTCATAATGATGTGCAACCATCACCATTATCTAATTCCAGAACATTCTGTTGTCAACAGTCACTCCCCCCTCCGGCCCGTGGCAACCTCTCATGTATGAGTGTATGAGTGACATAGAGACTCTCTGTCTCTATGGTTTTGCCTATTGTGAACATTTCATCCAAATAGAATCATGCAATGTGATCTTTTGTGACCGACTTTTTTCACTTAGCATCATGTTTTCAAGGTCTATGTTGAGACAGGGTGTCAGTACTTCATTCCTTTTCCTGGCCATATAATAATCCTTTGTATGGAGAGACCACAGTTTGTTTATCCATTCATCAGTTGATGGGCATGGGGTTGTTTCCACTTTGGGGGCTGTTATGAACTAATGCTGCTGTGAGCCCTTGTGTACAGGTTTTTGGGTGGACATGTTTTCAGTTCTCGGGTGTATACCTGGAGTGGACCTGCTGCATGTAGACGGGATAGGAGAAAGGACTCTTTGCGTCTTCCAAAGGCACACTGACTCTCATGGCAATGCCCCTGCGCTCCTTGCCCCATCCAGGGGCCTTCCCAGAAGGAACCCTGCTGTGTTTCAGGACCTCTGAAGGGGCTGCTTATTCCAGTGAGGACCTCCTTCTCTGGCCTGGGCTTCTTGGCCTGATTCCCACTCTTATGGGTTAAGAAGGGCACTGACTGTAGCATCAGTTCACCTGGGCTCCCCTTTCCGTCTGCTGGATTCATCATGTCGTGCAGCCCTGCTATGGCCTCTGTGCTGCAGGACGAACTTGAACTTGGAAGTCACATGGGCCTGGGTTTGAATCCTGGCTTTGCCACTTATTGGCAAGTAACTGTAGCATTGGGCAAATCGTGTAACCTTTCTAGTGCTCAGTTTGTTCGTTTATAAAATGGGACTATGAATCCCTGCTTCTCAGAGGTGTTTGTGAGAATTGATCAAGACAAAGCAGGTAAGGACTTGATCAATGCTGGTTATCAGTATTGTGTCAGCACCCTGACAACCTCTATGATGGCTGTGGTCCCGAAGAAGTATTTACCTTAATCTAATAACTATGCTTCTGGGACATGCCTGGTGATCCAGTGGTTAGCACTCTGCACTTCCAATGCAGGGGGGTGCGGGTTTGATCCCTGGTCAGGGAACTACGATCCCACAGGCCACGAGGCGTAGCCAAAACATAAAATTTAAAAAATAAGTCATAAGTAAATATGCTTCTGCTGCCTCTAGCAAGAAGCTCTCCATATCAGGCTGCCAGTTGCCCACAGAAGGAGCAGTTAAGTTGCAAGACTGCGCTTGCAGTTGGCGGCGTCTGTCCCAGTGATTTGATCTGGGGCCCTTGTCAAACCATTCTCTGTTCCCTCCTCCCCAGTGGTCTCCCCCAGCCAGGAACCACACCCACTCTCTAGCTTCTTCAGCCAAGAATGCCTCAGTCTTTGAGATGCACCCCCAACCCAGATCCCCCTCCACCACCACCACCACCACTCCGGAGGAAATTTCATCCACACAGCACAGTCTGTGTTTTCAGGAGACCTTTCCAAACATCCCCTCTAAACTGGGTGAAAATCTACCCAACTGTTTTGGCAGAAGGCTCATTTTATTCCTTGAAGGTTGGTCTTTGTTTCCTGGCAGGATGGAAGGTATTAGCAGGCAGGGGGCCGCTGCAGTTGTGTTCTGCAGCCTCTCCAGTGCAGGCTGGGGGGGGCGCGGGCACCATCCTGGTCTCCCCAAGAAGGGAGAGAAGGGCAAGTGGGGACAGAGTTCCTGCTGCTACTAGGAGCTGTTAGACCAACGATGCTTAGAGGCGCCACCCTGGCTGCCCAGAGGCGGCCTTGTGCGTTGCTCGTGGGTGGGGAAGCCCCCTGCTGCTTGGCGGCCAAGGAGTGTGCCCTCGGGGTCCGGTACATGTGACTGGCATTCCTGTGGGTGCTCAGGCGTTGTCCTGCTCCGCCCCGTCCCATCCCACCCTGCAAGGCTCAGGAACAGAACATCTGCCCCTGGGGGCTCCACAAAGGGGCTCTGACGTCCTGGCTCCCTGGAGGGAACCCTGCCTGACCAGCTGCTGCCGTGCAGAGGGGAGGAAGGTCTGTGTGCTCTGTGAGCCTGCCTTGTTTTCCCTCCAGAGCCGCAGAGCACTATGGGAGCCCACGTGGCTGAGATGGGGTTGGGTCAGGGTCCGTTCCATCCAGAAAAGACTGGAGCCACTCTGGTCCTGAAAGGTTTCCTGCTTCAGCCCCTCTTCTCTGCCCACTGCCTGTACTTTCTTTCTTTTTTTAAAAAATTAATTTTTATTTATTTGGCTGCACTGGGTCTAAGTTGCAGCATGTGGGATCTTTACCTGTGGCATGTGGGATCTAGTTCCCTGACCAGGGATTGAACCCGGGCCCCCTCCATTGGGAACGTGGAATCTTAGCCACTGGACCACCAGAGAAGTCCTGTCCTCCTTTTTTGGTGGGCACTCAGAGCACCCCCCCTGCCTATTGAAAAGGCATTCATGACTTTCCTCGGGGAAAGTACGTTAAAAAAAAAACACAACAAAATAAAACCCTTTACTATAACTTTCTCCTTCCACCTGACAGTTAACATATGCTTAGTAGAGAAAGACTACAGAATACAAGGAAGCCATAAGGAGAAAAAGTCTCACCTGTAGCCCACTATTCAGAGGGAAGTCCTCTGCGTAATTACCAGATTACTATTTGGGTCGGAGTTCTTTCCAATCTGTTGTATTTCCAGTATGTTTTTCTATGTGTGTGCACACATATTGAAATGTACATATGCATTTGTTTTGACTAGAAAAGTAATACAAGGTCAGTGAAACAAAAATTTCATTACAAAAACACATAAATGCATGCCTAGCATACCTCTAAGGCTGGACACAGCAGACTCTGGTTGCCTTGGTTGCCTGGGGTGAGACAGCCGGTTAATGGGTTCACTGTATTCCCTGATGCCAGGAAAGATCGAAGGCGGGAAGAGAAGGGGACGAAAGAGGATGAGATGGTTGGATGGAATTACCGACTCAATGGATATGAGTTTGAGTAAACTCCGGGAGTTGGTGATGCGAGGCCTGGCGTGCTACGGTCCATGGGGTCGCAAAGAATCGGACACGGCTGAACAGCTGAACTGAACTGAACTGTATTCCCTTTTGGATTTTTTTGAAGTTAAATGAATGTGAGTGTGCTCTCCAAAATATAAGAAATGATAAAAACCATACATAAAAGAAGAAAGCCTCCCCTAACCACTTCCCTCAATTCGATGCCTGCTTCAGCCTAACCCATGGTTTTAGTTTGTGCCTTTTCAGGCCTTTATGCTTTACAATGTATAGTTGTTTCTGTATGTATTTTTCAAAATAAAGATGGGATTATGTTATAAGCACAGTTTTTGTAACATACATGATAATGTAGCATGAACACAGGCTGTCTTTTTAAATGCTGGATGTTTAGGGGTTTTCTTCTGCTTAAGGTGCTTATTATAAAAATCAAAGATCACAGAGCCAAGTAAACATAGGAAGGAAAAAAGTCTAAAAGAACACCATCTATTTCAGTATTTTAAACACAGAGCCAGAGGTCTAGAAGGAGCTCCAGCCAACCTTTGGCTGTGGTCACCCTCAGGAGATTGGGTGAGGGTATAAACAGGGGGACTCCTGCTTTGTCAGCATAGTATAGATTTACAGTGAGAATATAGCTTTATGTATTAATTTACTTTTTAAAAATTATGTAATTTTTAAAAAACTTTAAGGAGAAAACACTGGTGGACTATGTCTTCACTCCTCTCAAAAACGTGGGGTTAGAAAGGTGAGAAGTGCAAGTTCTCTGTACTCTCCTTGTTTTCAACTGGGTGTATATTCTTTAAATCATATCCCCCACCATGCACACGCACACACGTATACCCACATGCATGCATGCACACACGTGTCTTATTTTTATAAAGATGTAACACGTTCTAGTTTTTTTAAAAAATCATTTTATTTATGTATTTATTTTTGGCTGTGCTGGGTCTTTGTTGGTACTTGGGCTCCTCTCTAGCTATGGTGCGTGGGCTTCTCGTTACAGTGGCTTCTCTTGTTGCAGTGCACAGGCTCTAGTGTGTGCGGGCTTCAGCAGCTGCAGTGCATGGGCTCCGTAGTTGCAGCTCCCCGGCTGTAGAGCCCAGCCTCAATAGTTCTGGTGCAGCCACTTTGTTGCCTCACGGCCTGTGGGATCTTCCCAGATCAGGCATCAAACCTGTGTCTCCTGCATAGGGAGGTGGATTCTTATCCACTGAGCCATCAGGGAAGCCCCCCTCTAGCTTGTCTTAAATAACAGCTTTCTTGAGATATAATTCATTTACCATAAAGGTTGTCTTTTTTAAAGGGTAGAGTTCAGTGGTTTTTAGAGTACTCAGAGTTGCACAGCCATCACGGCTCTCTAATTCCAGAACATCTTCATCGCCCTAGAAAGAAACCTCAAGCCATCGAGTCACTCCCCACTCCCTCTTCCTCCCTGGCAACCACTAATCTACTTTTGGCCTTTGTGGATTTGCCTCTCCTGGACTTTTCATGTAAATGGAATCATATGTGATGTGTCCTCCTGTGACAGGCTTCCTTTACTCAGCACAGTGTTTCCAAGCATGTTGTAACATCGATCAGGACGTCATTCTTTCCCATGGCTGACGAATATTCCCCTGGGTGGATATACCATGTTTTATTATCCATTCATCAGTTGGTGGACGTTTGGGTTGCAGGTTTTGTTTTACAGTTTCCTTCCTTCTGTCTCAGAGTTTATCATGTCAGTGAATTTCACTCTCCCACTGCCCTTTTTAATGACTTCAGGTTTTGTATCATCTCAGTCCTTTATATGTGATGGCTGGGACCTCTCAGTGCCTCTGGGAACCCCTGGCTCCCCTTCCTGTCACCCACTTGCCTCCTCCAGGAGGTCTGCAGTAGTCATTTAATCTGTAGCTCAGTTTTGTAGATGATGGAGTGGAGTTTCTGGGAGAGGAAGTGGTTCACCCAGGCGTCCCACCTGAGTTCCCGGACCCACCCATCAGCTTGTGATGTGAAAGTGTTCTGTGCTCAGTTCTGTCTGACTCTTTGCAACCCCATGGACTATAGCCCACCAGGCTCCTCTGTCCATGGGATTTTCCAGGCAAGAACACTGGAGTGGGTGGCCATTTCCTGCTCCAGGAGATCTTCCTGACGCAGGGACCAAACCCGGGTCTCCCGCATTGCGGGCAGATTCTTTCCCATCTGAGCTACCAGCGAAGCCCAATACACTTGCGATAGGCAGGCCCAGATCTGCAACCCTGACCGTCTTGACTCCAGACCCCGCACCTCACCACTGCGGGAGGGGGTCTCTCTCTGAGCATCCCCTTCCCAGACCTCTTTTGTGGGAGGAGCTCTTTGTGGAAAGACTTGTTTTGTGACC
The DNA here is from genome assembly GCF_002263795.3 of Bos taurus. Taxonomy (NCBI): domain Eukaryota; kingdom Metazoa; phylum Chordata; class Mammalia; order Artiodactyla; family Bovidae; genus Bos; species Bos taurus. Next base: position 65,865,489 of record NC_037340.1, on the reverse strand, counting down.
CTCACCCACCTTCCCTACTCTTACCTCCTAGCTTTTGAAAGATTCCCCCATCAGCCCTTCTCAAATACTGCCTTCCTGCTCTTGGCACCCAGCGTCTGAAATATCAGCCTCTGCCTTCCTGCCTCATTTACATTTCAAAAGGTCTCTTTAGAATTTGATTGGGCTTTAAGATAAACTTAAGAGCCTGTCTCGGGTTCATCTTCCTCCCTAGCTCTGTAGTTCCAACCTTAGCTGCACATTAGAATCACCTGGGAAGCTATTTAAAAATACTGATGCCTGGGACCTACTCAGACCAATGATGTGAGAATCTCTGGGGCTGGGATCTTGGGTATCACTTTTTAAAATTTCCTCTAGGTAATTCTGATTTGCCCTCAGGTTGAGAGCCACTGTGCTGGGTCCGCCCTGGCCTCTGTTGAAGAAGATACATTTTCTCCTTCCAGTTTTTGGAGCTAGAGCAAGAGTTCTGTCCAGAACTGGTCCCACGTCAGCTCTGGTTTTGCTGTGGGACCTCTCTCTTGGCTTCAGTAAAGAGGAGGCTTGGTTCTCACCTACAGGGGTGGGGTGTGAGAGGTGGTGGACAGGAAGCACATGTATTCAAACTACTTGGAAGCATGCTCAAAGATTACCTGCCCGACTTGAAAAGTCAAATGCAACCCCAAAGTGGTTTTATACTCCACTAAGTGAAATACTCACTCCTCTCAAGGGAAGACGTGGTCAGTGGACTCCTGCCTCGGAGTGACTTTTTTAAATGCTGAGAAGCTTCAGAAAAGATGGTTGTAACAATTCCTCAAATTCCCCTCTATAGAACTTGTGCTATTTTGCATTCTTGCCACTGATATTGAGTGTTCCTGTTTTTCCATCGCCTCATCAATAGAACGTGTTGTCAGATGTTTGGATTTTTGCCAATCTGATAGGTGAGAAATTGTATCTCCGTGTAGTTTTAATTTGCATTTCTCTTCCATGAATAGGGAACCATCTTCCTATGGTTGGAGCTATTTACCACTCTTTGCCTGTGAACTGGTTTTCATCTCTCTAGCCCATTTCTCTGTAGGTTTGTTGGACTTGATCTTGTGACTCTCTTCATGTATTTAGGATATTAACCATTTGTCAGTGTCATACACTGCAAATATTTTTTCCCAGTTAGTCATTTATATTTTTACTTTTCTTAGAGCATTTCTTTGCCCCAGATAGAATTTGCTTATCTAATCAAATGTATCAATTTCTTCCCCTATTGCTTCTGTATTTTTGTGTTTGTTTTTGTTTTTTTTGGCCTCATTGTGCAGCCTGTGAGATCCTAGTTCCCCCAACCAGGGATAGAACCCTCGCCCCTGCACTGGGAGCATGGAATCTTAACCACTGGACCACCAGGAAAATCCCTGCTTCTGTGTTTTTGAATCATGATGATTATCAGAGCCTATCTGCATGAAAACCTACCATTTACATTGTAAAAAAAAGATCAGTTCCTCATCATTTCTAAGCCTCTTATATAATTATGATTTGTTTTACCATATTCATTTTGTTTATTAATGTGTGTTAGTCACTCACTTGTGTCCAACTCTTTGCGATCCCATGGACTGTAGCCAGGCTCCTCTGCCCATGGAATTCTCCAGGCAAGAATACTGGAGCAGGTTACCATTCCCTTCTCCAGGGGATCTTCCCGACCCAGGGATGACACCCTGGTCTCCCACATTGCAGGCAGCTTCTTTACCATCTGAGCCACCAGGGAAGCCACCTGGAGTTCCATGTAAAAGTGATATCATACAGTATTTGTCTTTCCCTGTCTGATTTATTTCACTTAATATAAGAGAAATATTACTGTTTACTAATATCCACTCTGAATTAAAGTTCTCACTACAATGCCAGTTCCTTGAGCTCAGGATTCCCCCTGAGATGGAGATTTGCATGCAGAGGCTTATGGAAGCGTCCTCCTGGAATAACGCCATCAGAGATGGAGGCAGCAGGAGAAGCTGAGTTGCGGAGCATTCATACTCATGGCCTCAGCTGATCCAATGGGGAGCTCCAGAGCTGGTGTGGGAAGAGGGCATGGACTAGTCATTGAATGTGGCTTCCCCCCATTGCCCCCCTCGCCCCCACAGGGAGGGCACAAGACCTTGGTTGAGGTAGTTGCCCTCAGCCAGTGACCATCGCTGGAAGGGGGACTAGAGGAATGTTCTAGTACTAAGGGGAGGATCTGGGCATAACACTCCAATATCCCCCTGGTACCCGTCTGTCATGGTCCCTGCTGTATTCTCCATGCCTTACTCTGCCTGGCACATGATGGGTGCTCAGGGAGTCTTTGGTGAATGAATGAAAGACAAACAAGAATGGAAACCCAGATTTTCCAGGTCTTGGGCTCAAGCCGATTAGATCACAATTCTGGGGTGGGAGAGAGGGGAGGAACCCTGGGCAGGTGGGTTCAGAATCGTCTTAAGTACTGACCTGGCTCTCCATTTGCAGTCTCTCGGTGGTCTTAAGACTCCTCTAACTCAGCAGTTGGTGCTGCTCAAGGCTGGCCATGGCTGGGCTGGGCTGGCCAGGGAGGGCAGCATTTCTCAGCAGAACCCTGGCTACCACGACTGCTCTTGGATGTGCATCACCCTTGTGAGCTTTCAGTTCAATTTCTTTTTAATCCTCCTCCAGCACTCCTTGAAGAAAAGAGGAACGCGCTCCCTGGGGAAGACGGACAAGAAGTCTTCGGTGCAGGTACTTCTGGTCAGCCTCCACAGCCGCAGGCAGCATAACCCCAAGTGGCAGGTTTTAGTCTGAAGGCTCCTGGCTTAACAAGTGGCCTGAGGAGTCCCCAGAGGTGTCCACCCCTCCCCTGTTTCTACTCCGCCCTCCCCTTGTTCATTTTCTTAGCTTTGATGCCAGCTTTACTTCTCCAAACTACGCCCTGAACCCGTGGTTCTCACATGCTCTGCTCTGTATAGTGCTGTCTGTAGCACAGGTCAGGCTACAGAATACAGAATACAGTTAGTCTCAAGTGGTTCTGGATGATCAGGGTGTCAGGCACTTTTTATATATTGTCTCCTTTAATTTTCTTCATGGTCTGTTGGGGGCGGCGTTATTGCCCCATTTTACAGATGAGAAAACTGCAGTAGCAATGGTAGTAGTACTAGCAGCAACAGTCACACTGACAGAATGTCACTTACTCCAGGAAGCCCTCCTGGACTCCTCAGGCTATATGTGTGCCCCATTTGTGTGCTGCGTCCGCCTCTCTGCCTCCTCTCTGGACCCCCAGCGCCTTAAGCGTCGAGACTCTCTTCCCAGCACCTAGTAGTTAGAGCTCCCGAAACGGTGTGGCTGAGCCTCCCAACACTAACTTTCCTGGCTCCTGCCTATTCCCTGTTCCCCCTCCGGCCCCAGGAGGACAGCGCGGACCTGAAGTGCCAGCTGCATTTTGCAAAGGAAGAGTCGGCGCTCATGTGCAAGAAGCTCACCAAGCTGGCCAAGGAGAACGACGGCATGAAGGAGGAGCTGCTCAAGTACCGCTCGCTCTACGGGGACCTAGACGGTGCCCTGTCGGCGGAAGAGCTGGCGGACGCCCCCCACTCACGGGAGACGGAGCTCAAGGTGCATCTGAAGCTGGTGGAGGAGGAAGCCAACCTGCTGAGCCGCCGCATCGTGGAGCTGGAGGTGGAGAACCGCGGCCTGCGGGCCGAGATGGACGACATGAAGGATCACGGCGGCGGCGGTGGCTGCGGGGGCCCCGAGGCTCGCCTGGCCTTCTCCGCGCTGGGCGGTGGCGAGTGCGGGGAGAGCCTGGTGGAGCTGCGTCGACACCTGCAGTTCGTGGAGGAGGAAGCCGAGCTGCTGCGGCGCTCCTCCGCGGAGCTGGAGGACCAGAACAAGCTGCTGCTGAGCGAGCTGGCCAAGTACCGCTCGGAGCACGAGCTGGACGTGACGCTGTCGGAGGATAGCTGCTCGGTGCTCAGCGAGCCCTCGCAGGAGGAGCTGGCGGCCGCCAAGCTGCAGATCGGCGAACTCAGCGGCAAGGTCAAGAAGCTGCAGTATGAGAACCGCGTGCTCCTCTCCAACCTCCAGCGCTGTGACCTGGCTTCCTGCCAGAGCACGCGGCCCATGCTGGAGACGGACGCTGAGGCTGGCGACTCCGCCCAGTGCGTGCCAGCTTCCCTGGCTGAGGCCCCGGGGCCCGCGGCCGCTCGGCTCTGCCGGGCCCGGGAGGCCGAGGCCCTGCCGGGGCTGAGGGAGCAGGCCGTTCTGGTCAGCAAGGCCATCGACGTCCTGGTGGCCGACGCCAACGGCTTCTCTGCCGGCCTACGCCCCTATCTGGACAACGAGTGCGCCGACTTCCGGCTGCACGAGGCCCCAGACAACAATAGCGAGGGCCCCAGGGACACCAAGCTGATGCATGCTCTCCTGGTGCGACTGAGCCTGCTCCAGCAGGAGCTCAACGCCTTCACGAGGAAGGCGGACTCGGTCCTCGGGGGCCCAGTCAAGGAGCCTCCGGAGCCCTTCTCCACACTGCCTGCCTTGAGCTCCCAGGGGCCCTCCAAGGAGATTCTTCTGGCCAAAGACCTTGGCTCAGACTTCCAGGTAAGACGTCCCAGGCAAGGGCCCTATTGCTTTTTTTTTTCACCTGGCCGCACTGTGCAGCAGGCAAAACTTCTCCAATCAGAGATCGAACCCACGCCCCCTGCAATGGATGCGTGTGAAGTCTTAACCACTGGCTGTGCAGTGCTAAGTCGCTTCAGTCATGCCCGACCCTCTGCGACCCCATGGTCTGTGGCCCACCAGGCTCCTCTGTCCCTGGGATTCTCCAGGCAAGAATACTGGAGTAGGTTGCCACGGCCTCCTCCAGGGCATCTTCCCAGCCCAGGGATCGAACTGGCCTCTCTTAAGTCTCCTGCATTGGCAGGCTGGTTCTTCACCACTAGCACCACTGGGAAGCCCCTTAACCACTGGACCACCTGGGAACTCCCCTATTACTTTTTATATATTTGTGTGTATACACACACACACACACACACACATATATATAAACCTTTTACTGAACCATATCGTACAGAGACGCACACAAAACACAAATGTGCAGCTTAATGAATCTTCCCAAGGTGAGCACACCCATGTCATCATCAAGATGACAAGAACCCCAGCAGCCCCTCCTCAGGTCCCCTGTTAGCCACTGTCCCCACTCCCAAGGTAACCCTTCTCTCAATTCAGTTCTGTCTTTGAACTTTGCATAAATTGGATCACACAGAACACACTCACCTGCGCCTGACTTCTTTCACTCACCATTACGTTTGCTGTCTCAGGTAGAAGTAGTTCCAAGTGTTCTCCGGACCAGATATGACCTCATGGAGTGAATATACCACAGTTCCTTTAGTCGTTCACCATTGATAGATACAGGCTCCTCTGTCCATGGGATTCTCCAGGCAAGCATACTGGAGTGGGTTGCCATGCCTTCCTCCAAGGGATCTTTCCCACCTGAGTCTCTTTTATCTCCTGCATTGGCAGGTGGGCTCTTTCCCACTAGCAGCACCTGGGAAGCCCCTAAGACCTGACACAGTCAAATAAAGTTAATTCATTTAAAAAAAACAAAAACAAAAAAAATTCATGGAGAAGTTGCAGTGCGCCAACCACCGGAGGTGAGTCCACTTAGGTCCCTGCCCTCAGGTGCCCGGTCAGAGGCTCCCACAGAGCCGGGGGCCTGGAGTGGGCGCTGTTTCTGGCCCCCCACATGCCCCTCTCGGGGTCACCTTTAGTTTCCTCTGCTTGTGCCTCTAGGTGCAGCCTCCTGACCTCAGGGACCTGCCAGAATGGGAGCCCAGGATACGAGAGGCCTTCCACACCAGCGACTTGGACTCCAAGTCCGACCCTAGCCGGAGCTTCAGGCCTTACCGAGCTGAGGACAATGATTCCTACGCCTCTGAGGTGGGCCTGGGCCCACACAAGAAGGGGCGAGGGGTAGGAGGAGAGTGGCTGAGGTGACTCAAGAACAGAGTGACCTGTGGAGAATCTTAGCCGGTGTTGATATGGATTCTGAGTGTTTCCTTTGGTTGCAAGCTTCCTGGCAACAAGGGCTGGATGAGAAACAAGGAAGTTTGGGCCATTCTCAGGACCTGATGACAGGAAGTTTATAAACTCATCTGAGGAAGTTTTTTTTTTTTTTAATTTATTTTTGGCTGCGCTGGATCTTCGTTGCTGCCGGCTTTCTCTTGTTGCAGCAGGCAGGGGCTACTCTTCCTTGCCGTGCGCAGGCGTCTTGCGGTGGCTTCTCTCGTTGCAGAGCACAAAGTCTAGGCTACGGACCTCAGAACCCGGGGCCCTCTGCATTGAGAGTGCAGAGTCTTAACCTCGGGACCACCTGGAAAGTCCTCAAGTAATTTTAATAAGCTGCACACTGCTGTGTAATCAGCAAGCAGATCAATGAATAACCCATGACCTGTCCCTGGAAGCTTCCCTTCTAGTCCCCATTTAGTCACATCCTGACTTCTAACCAGATAGATTTGTTTTGCCTGTTTAGCTCCAAATCCTTATAAACAGAATTTCTCCTGAAAATGTAGAGTTTTATTGTCTTTTTCATAGGAGTTTCTTATATTATAAACAGCAAATAATTAGAATCCCTAAATAGCATAGCATAAGGATGGAAAAAGAAAATCAAGATCACAAGATTAACACATAGTTAACTACTGTGAATGTTTAGTTTGTTTAACTTGTTATTGAAATATAGCGTAAAAATATACATATAGTAAAGGGCACTATCCTTTTTGGTTTTTTGGCCACACCTCTCAGCTTGTGGGATCTTAGTTCCCTGACCTGCGCATTCGGCGGTGAAAGCACGTTGTCCTAACCACTGGACCACCAGGGAATTACCAAGGGCACTATCCTTAAGTGTACAGTTGAATGGATTTTTACATAAGTATAGACCCATTAAACACATATGTTTGATCCCTGACTTACCTAAGCTGTTTGTAAATTATTACAGTTATAAACAATGAGATGAACATTTTTGTGAATTCACTTAGTTTTCATAGTATATCATTTTCCTCAAATAAATTTTCACCAGAAAGTATCAAGTTAAAATTCTAATAATAGCTAGATTTGATGTGCACTGTTTCATTTCATCTTCATGACAACCCACTGAAGTAGGGACCTGCCGTCATGCCTGGAGTATACGTGAAGGATAGCTTGGGTCTGACTTCCTGCTGTCTCGATCCCCTCTGACCATCATCCTTTGACTGCAGTTTCTGCCCTTCTGCTCTCTCCCTGCTCCTCATCTGTGTCCCTCATCTCGACCCCAGATCAAGGAGCTGCAGCTGGTGCTGGCCGAGGCCCACGACAGCCTCCGGGGCCTGCAAGAGCAGCTCTCCCAGGAGCGGCAGCTCCGGAAGGAGGAGGCCGAAAGCTTCAATCAGAAAGTGGTGCAGGTGGGTGGGGTCCTATCCCGCACCTCCTGCAGCCTCTCTTTCCTGAACTGAGGGCGGAGACCCTGGCGGTCCTTGGGTTTTCAGAGGCAAGCATGTGAGGGGCAACCTGTGTCTTTGCACGCGTGCTGCACTGGTACTTATGCATTAACTGTGCTGGGCTGGAATCCCGGGCTTGTCATGGACTGTGTGACCTGAGGCCCATCCTGTCTCCTTTTGGGGCCTCTGTGTCCCATCTATGAAGTATTGCCCCGCTCAGAGCTGAAGTTCTGCATTAGAAAGTCCATAGCCCTAGTTGGTAATCAAAATGGTAGTTCTGCTAGTAGAAATCATTTATGAAGCCCTTACTCTATGTCAGGATTGCAATGCACTTTCCACACATCATGTCCTTTAATCCTCATGTTTTCCCCTGTGAGGTGTCCCCCTTTTACACCTGGAAAAACTGATGCCCAGAGGGCTGAAGTGCTTTGTCCAGGACTCCACTTGCAGGGCGAGGTGGAGCTGGGATTCTAATCCAGGTTATCGGCTCCCTCTGATCCATGATACCTCGTTGCTTCCTAGGGTATTCATGTCAGCCTTCCTCACCCCAAGCATGGCCTTTGTTTTGCATGTTGGGTCACCCCTCCCTGCCATCATCACTCACCCTCCCAGGTGTCTCATTAAATGTGAGAGTCCACGTGAAACACTGGTGCCTGGTACGAGCTCATTGTGAAAAAGTGAAAGTGTTAGTCGCTCAATCTTTTCCGACTCTTTGCCACCCATGGACTGTAGCCTGCCAGGCTCCTCTGTCCATGGGATTCTCCAGGCAAGAATACTGGACTGGGTAGTCATTCCCTTGTCCAGGGGATCTTCCTGACCCAGGCATTGAACCTGGGTCTTCTGCATTGCAGGCAGATTCTTTACCATCTGAGCCACCAGGGAAGCCCACCTGGGCTCATTAGATAAAGCCAGTGTTTTTATAATGAGACAGAGCGGGTTCAGATCCCAGTGTTTCTACTGTGATTGCTGCTGTTTTTATGAGTTTCCTTTCCCTGGAGTGGCAGAGGGAGGTGTTTGTTTCAACAGAATGAACTGCTAGTGATAGAATCCCCAGCAGGGTCACCACTAGGCACCACATATAATTTCTGCCTTTATCTGAGGCCTGGAATGGGAAGAATCGGGGTCCCCAAGACAGCTGGGGTGGCTCACGCTTTGGTCCCTCTTGCAGCTGAAGGAGGACCAGCAGAGGGCGCTCCTACGGCGCGAGTTTGAGCTCCAGAGTCTGAGCCTACAGCGGAGGCTGGAGCAGAAATTCTGGAGCCAGGAGAAGAACATGTTGGTGCAGGAGTCCCAGCAGTTCAAGCACAACTTCCTCCTGCTCTTCATGAAGCTCAGGTGGTTCCTCAAGCGCTGGCGGCAGGGCAAGGTTTTGCCCAGCGAGGGGGATGACTTCCTTGAGGTATGGTTCCCCTGGGACTGGGACTAGGGTGGGAATGGGGTGGAAGAGAGAGGAGGGGAAGGGGCACCCAGCTGGGTCAACACAACCCTGGGGCTCAGATCTGAGCCATCATCTTGCAGCTTCCATCCCAGCATTCGTTCACTCATTTGCATCAGTTTGTTGAGAGCCAGCTCTTCACTGAGTGCTGTGGCAGGTGCTGGGGATAAGGTGGTGAAGACTTGGTCCCAGACTCGCCAAGAGGAAGTCTCCTTGGGGGCCAGAAGGTCTTTACCACCTCTCTGGTATTCCTGGGTTTCCCTCTTTAACAAGCCTGAGTCTTCAGCTGGCAACCGTATCTGGGTGAATTTAATGATCTAGTTTTGTTGCTTTTGTATTATATGCAAATATGATACATATTAATGTTTTTTTAATCTTTTAAGGTGTAATTTATATACAGTAAAATGCACACATCTTACGTGTACAGCTGATGAAGTTTTATAGTATACACCCCATAGATACACAGTATAGCATCCCCCAGATTATAATGAGCACATTTCCAGTGCCAGAACATTCCCCAGTTCCCCAGGTGATATGCCCATCCCAGCAGTCAGCACTGTTCTGGCTTCATAAACACCATGGATTAATTTCGCCTGTTCTAAAACTTCATATAAAGACATCTAGTCTTTTGTGTCCGGCTTTTGCTTAATAGGCATACAGAATCCTCCCAGATCAGGGATCGAACCCATGTCTCCTGCATTGACAGGCAGATTCTTTACTACTGAGATAACAGGGAAGCCCCTAATTTATTTTTAATGTTATCTTTGACAATGGTAATGGACAGTGACTCCCCATTTTTAGTAATAATATCAACTTCCTTTTTAATTTTATTTAAAAAATATTTATTTATTTGGCTGAGCCAAGTCTTACTTGCGGCATGCAGTATCTTTAGTTGCAACATGTGGGATCTAATTCCCTGACCAGGGCTCGAACCCGGGCCCCCTGCATTGAGAGCTTGAAGTCTTAGTCACTGGACCAACAGAGGAGTCCCTCACCTTTCTTTTTTACATTTATTTCTTTAACTAGAAGGAGTAGGTTGACTTAAAAGCATCAGTGATAGTCCAGGTAGTATTTGGGTGTGGCAGGAAATAGGACAAGTGGGGCTTTGGGAATGTGTGAAGGTTGGGAAGGACTCACGTGGCCCGTTGGTCCCTCAGCCTGTGACGGCTACAGGTTGACCTCAGATCCTTGACCTCAGATCCTCATCCTGTCACAGTCAGCCAGCGCGCTCACATTACTGGGAGAAGGGGACAGGTAAGGATGTCATACCTGCCACATCCACCTGAGTTGGCACTGCTCACCTGGCCTTTTGAGTACAGATACCTCTGGTCTAGACCAGGCTTTGCCCTTCTCATTCAAGCTACTCATTCCACAGTCAATGGAGACTAGTGGCCACCCCAGTGTTCCCCTCTCTGGGATCCCCTAGAGTAGCCTAAATGTCCCAATAGCAGGGGATGGTGGTTAGACCTGAATCTGTAGCAAGCATTCCCTCCCCTACCCCCAACAGAGCTCATGATTCTTCTCACAGGCCACCCACTTACTCCTGAAGGGCCTCGAGAGAGAGTTGCTGACCAGTTTCAGTGGACATGCTCGCTGCTGCCCTTGTCCAGGAATGTCTGACCCAAAGGTGCCCCTATGAGAAGCACCCTGAAAGCCCAGCATGGCTGCTCCTTGAGCATGACTCTTTGTGACACCAGGCTACTACTTTTTTTTTTTAATCTTATCCATGTATTTATTTATTGGAATATAATTGCTTTACCATATTGTATTAATTTCTGTTTTACAACATCATGAATCCTGCATAAGTATACACATGCCCTCTCCCTCTTGAGCCTCCCTCCCACCCCTGGGTACTACTATTTGAAACCACTGTCTGCTTTAGGACCACCCCTCCTGTTTGGAAGTCCCGCACAAGCCTCTGGATGGAGCCCAGTGTGGTTTGTTTTTTTAAATAATTTTTTAAATTTATTTTTTTAATTATAGTAAAATATATATAACATAAATTTTAACCATTTTTAAGTTTACAATTCAGTGGCATTAATTCACATTCTTGTGCAACCATCACTACCATCCAGAACTCTATCTTACAAATTTTTTTTTCTTTCCTTTTCATTTTTTTTTAAATTCTATTTTATTTTTTAGCTTTACAATATTGTATTGGTTTTGACATACATCGACATGAATCCGCCACAGGTATACACGTGTTCCCCATCCTGAACCTTCCTCCCTCCCCATACCATCCCTCTGGGTCATCCCAGTGCACCAGCCCCAAGCATCCAGTTTCGTGCATCGAACCTGGACTGGCGACTCGTTTCATATATGATATTATACATGTTTCAATGCCATTCTCCCAAATCATCCCACCCTCTCCCTCTCTCACAGAGTCCAAAAGACTGTTCTATACATCAGTGTCTCTTTTGCTGTCTCATATACAGGGTTATTGTTACCATCTTTCTAAATTCCATATATATGCGTTAGTATACTGTATTGGTGTTTTTCTTTCTGGCTTACTTCACTCTGTATAATAGGCTTCAGTTTCATCCACCTCATTAGAACTGATTCAAATGTATTCTTTTTAATGGTTGAGTAATACTCCATTGTGTATATGTACCACATCTTTCTTACCAATTCATCTGCGGATGGACATCTAGGTTGCTTCCATGTCCTGGCTATTATAAACAGTGCTGCAATGAACATTGGGGTACATGTGTCTCTTTCCCTTCTGATTTCCTCAGTGTGTATGCCCAGCAGTGGGATTGCTGGGTCATAAGGCAGTTCTATTTCCAGTTTTTTAAGGAATCTCCACACTGTTCTCCATAGTGGCTGTACTAGTTTGCATTCCCACCAACAGTGTAAGAGGGTTCCCTTTTCTCCACACCCTCTCCAGCTATCTTACAAAATTGAAACTCTTACTCATGAACTCTTTATCCCTCTCTGTGCCTGCCCCTGGCAACCACCACTCTGCTCTCTGCTTATATGAGTTTGTTAGATTCCGTATATAAGTGAGATCTTGTAGTATTTGTGTTTCTGTCTCTAGCTGATTTTGCTTAGCATAATGTCTTCCAGGTTCATCCACATTATCACAAATAGTAGGATTTCCTTCTTTTATAAGACTGAGTAATATTTCCTTGTGTGCATATGTCACATTTGCTTTACTCTTTCATTCATAGACAGACACTTAGGTTGTCTCTATATCTTGGCTATTGTGAATAATGCCACAGTGAACACACAGAGATCCAACTTTCATTTCCTTTGGATATATACCCATAAGTGGGATTGCTAGATCATATAGGAGTTCTATTTAAAAATTTGGGGGAAACCTCTACACTGTTTTCCATAGCTGAAGCCCAGTTTTGGCAGCTAGGGAAGATGTTTTGCCCCCAGAATTGTCTACAGGCCATATAGCCTATATTTTAAATTAGTTTGTTGCAAGCAAATTCTCTGTATTTGGTGAAAATCTTTGTAGCCATTTCAATGTACTGGGATAACAGAGAGAAACAGAAACTTACTTTAGGAGAAAAATAAGGTATAAGCATAGAAAATGAAATGATATATATACCTATAATAAATAGAAACATACATACTTACTGAAATAGACATAAATAAATAAATAAGTGTAGGGGCTTCCGTGGTGGCTCAGAGAGTAAAGAATCTGCTTGTAATGCAGGAGACCTGAGTTCAATCCTTGGGTCAGGAAGATCCCCTAGATGGGAATGGCTAGAAATAGACATAATTAATAAGAAATAAACATAACCACCCATATTGTAAAATATATGTATATATACACACATATAAAATATGATATAAAGCCCAGTATATAAAAATATATATACACAAATGCATAATAGCATACATATAACTATATAAATAAGGGGCTTCTCAGGTAGCTCAGTTCGTGAAGAATCCATCTGCCAACGCAGGAGATGCAAGAGACTCGGGTTCCATCCCTGGATTGGGAAGATCCTCTGGAGGAGGAAATGACAACCCACTCCAGTCTTCTTGGAAACTTCCATGGACAGAGGAGCCTGACGAGCTACAGTGCCTGGGGTTGCAAAGAGTTGGATACAACTGAGTGCACACACACTCAGATGCATGGGCCCAGGGCCCAGGAGTACAAGTAACAAACGATGCATATTCATACTTTGAAAGAAACATATATGTCCACATATGCAGAATTGAAACCGTGTTATGACTTCCCTGGTGGCTCAGACGGTAAAGCGTGTGTCTACAATATGGGAGACCCGGGTTCAATCCCTGGGTCAGGAAGATCCCCTGGAGAAGGAAATGGCAATCCACTCCAGTACTATTGCCTGGAAAATCCCATGGACAGAGGAGCCTGGTAGGCTGCAGTCCATGGGGTCGCAAAGAGTCGGACACGACTGAGCGACTTCACTTCATGTGAATGATAAACCCTCATATACTGAGTATTTACAGTGTCCTGGGCGCTGTGTCAAATGCTCTCAGTGGATAATTGCATTTCACTTTTACACATACCCTATGGTTTGGAAACAAGTACTGTCCCCATTTTACTACAGATAAAGATCTTTGATTCCTTGTCCTCAGTTCGGAAATCCAGAAATTCTGAGAACCGTTTTGTTGAGTCTAACTCAGATGGAAAAAGTGGACCTGATATTCATTTGGCAGCAAAACCTTTATTTATCCCATTTCATTAGTATTCACATGTTTGAAGGGGAAATACTGGTGTTGGTGAGCACAGGGTGTCACTCCAGACGGGGCTGTTATATAATATACAGTGTGGGTACCGTATTATCTTTCTAAATCCCGATTAATTCTGAATTCCAAGCACACCTGGCCTCAGAGAATTTCAGAGAAAGAATTGGGCACCTGTGTATCCAGATAATAAAGTCTGCATGTTGGACTGCCCTGGTGATCCGGTGGTTAAGAATCCACCTGCCAGTGCAGAGGACATGGGATCCCTGGTCCAGGAAGATTCCACGTGCCACGGGGCAGCTAAGCCTGTGCGCCACAACTACTGCAGCTCTCACACCCTGGAGCCTAGGCTCCTCGACAAGAGAAGCCACTGCAGTGAGAAACCCAGGCACCGCCACCAGAGAGTAGCCCCTGCTCACTGCCACTAGAGAACATGCAGCAACAAAGACTCGGCGTGGCCAAAATAAAATGAACAAATAAATACATTTGTTTAAGTTTGTATGTTTAGATACTGGTGACCAAGGATGGAACTGCGTGTTTTCTCACATAGGCCCTTCTACCCGCACATACTTCCCAGTGCCTGCCCTGACCCTGGAAACGTCTTCATTTGGTTTTTAGGACACCATATTCTCTTGGTTTTCTTTCCACCTCACTGGTTGCTCCTTCTCAGTCTCCTTGGCTGGACCCTCCTTTTCTTCCTGAACTGACCCCTTAAGGTCACAGTTGCCAGGGTTTGTAGCCCTCAGGCCGCATCTCTCCTTTTGACCTTTGCCTACTGCCTTGGAAAGCTTGTCCAGGCACTTGGCTTCCATGGCCTTTCCTGCACATTGTGAATCTATCTAGAATCTACAGAATCTGCCCCAGCTGCACTGCCCAGCCCTGTCACCACCCCCATCTGAACCATCATCACTTCTTGCTTGGATTATCACTGCAGCCTCCTATCTGAACCATCATCACTTCTTGCTTGGATTATCACTGCAGCCTCCTATCTGAACCATCATCACCTCTTGCTTGGATTATCACTGCAGCCTCCTATCTGAACCATCATCACCTCTTGCTTGAATTATCACTGCAGCCTCCTATCTGAACCATCATCACTTCTTGCTTGGATTATCACTGCAGCCTCCTATCTGAACCATCATCACTTCTTGCTTGGATTATCACTGCAGCCTCCTATCTGAACCATCATCACTTCTTGCTTGGATTATCACTGCAGCCTCCTATCTGAACCATCATCACCTCTTGCTTCGATTATCACCGCAGCCTCCTGACTGGTCTTCCTGTTGTTGCCCTAGCGCCCTTCCACCTAGCATCTTCTATTCGAAACAGGCAGGTACCGGGCTGCGTGTACTCCACGTGGATGGTGCCCCCCTGGTGCTGTGGAGCTCTGTTTCTGTCCTATAAAGTATCCCAACACAGCAGCCAGAGTGATCTCACAAAATTGGAAGTCAGGTCAGTGTCACTCCTTAGCACAGCCCTCCTCTGGCTCCCACGTCACCCAGAGTAGAAGTGGAAGTCCCTACAACACCCGGTCAACCCGCCTCGGTCCCCGTACCTCTCACTTCCTGGCTCTCTTGCTCTTCCTCAGACAGACACGTTCCCATCTCAGGGCCTTTGCATTTGCTGTGGTCGTTCCCGGGAATTCTCAACCCACAGGTCTTCACGTGACTTATTCTTTTACTTCCTTCAGAACTTTGCCCAAATACTACCTCCTCCCTGAGGCCTTCCTTGACCACCCAGTGGAGCACATCCTAGCTCCTTTCCTGGTTCTCCTCTTCTTCATAGCACGTATTATTATGGAACATTTCATATACTTAATGACATTTCATGTGTTTCACATATCTGTTTGTTTTATTGCTACTGGAATGGAGGCGCAAGGGGACCAGGGTTTTTTGTCTTGCCCACTGACATATCCCCGGTTTTGAACAAGGACCTGGTGCATGGCAGATATTCAATAAATATCTGTCAAATAAGGGACTTCCTTGGTGGTCCAGTGGTTAAAACTTTATGCTGTCAATACAGGGGGCACAGGTTTGATCCTGGATCAGGGAACTAAGATCCCACATGCTGCCGGGCACAGCTAAAAAAAAAAATCGTCAAATGAATGAATTAATGAACAGTAAATAAACACCCTCTTCTTCTCCTTCTCTCCTTTCTTGAACTAGCCCTCGTCTCCTGGACTGACTCTGGACTCCTGTCCAGAATCAATTAATAGCAACCCCTGCCCCCAGGAAGGGCCCCGTCTGTCTACCCAAACCTCTGGTTGCCCTTATCTATAGTTAAGAGGGCGCCTTGTGGACCTTTTAATCCAATCACTGTGCCTCCTTTGACAACAGAGCTATTTCTGAGTAGTTCTCAGGGATGTCTCATGGTCCTTGGGGCAGAAGAGATGGTTGTGGGGTAGGGGAGAGGGCCAGAAGGACCTGACTCTCTAGCTATGCTCCTTGGCCTGGATGATGCTTAGGAGTAAAAGTTAAATTTTGGGAAATCAGTGCCTAGCTGGGGTGCCTTTGGTCCATAAATCCTCATACTTGCTTCCTGCCTGTCTCTTCAGCCCCCTTTTTATCTGAGTCACTAGTCTGTATCCTCTCCCCCCGAAGGTTAGACCCTCAGGCATGATGCTCTGCCACCCCCTGATCAGTGTGTTTTTTAAAAAATAGGTAAATAGCATGAAGGAGCTGTACCTGCTAATGGAGGAAGAGGAACTGAATGCCCAGCATTCTGATAACAAGACCTGCGCAGGGGACAGCTGGACCCAGAACACGGTGAATTCTCAGCCCATTTCCAGTCCTGTCCTGTCTGTCTGTTCCTCTGTCTGTTTAGTGATCATGTCTTGCTGCTTTCTCTGATGGCAGTCCTCCACCAGGGACTAGAGCTCCAGAGGGTCATTGCCTGGTCACTGGCCCCAGATGCTCAGTACTGTGCGGTACGTAAGTCATTCCAGGGCAGTGACAGAGAGTCAGATGATGGATTGTGGGGTCACAGGTAAGACAGCAGTTAATTCTGTTCAGCGCGTAGGGGATGGTATTACAGAAAAGGGGTTTTAGGTGGTAGGTTTTGAAAGATGAATAGGAGCTTGCCTAATAAAGAATGAGGAAAAGGCCATTCTGTGCCAAAAGAACTGTGTATGCAGAGGTGCGGCGAGGTATTCTGAGACTGGCTGCAGCTTGGGATGCTTGTAGTGGGGTCAAGGACAGCAGGCTGGAGTGAGTTGTATGAAGAAAGGCCTTGTGGCCTAGGATCAGGAACTTTCAGATCAAGGCAGGGGGTAGTGGAGCAGTGGGATCAGGCTCCCAGGGGTACCCACACTAAGCTGGGTTATAGGTGGGAAACAGGTCATGTGCCCAGGAGAGAAGATTAGGCCAAGTCAGATAGTCAGGTAGACTCCAGGGTTCAGATGCTCATCTGGCCCCTGGTAGGTCAGAGAATGCAGGGAGAAAGACCCAGGCCTAGATACTGCAGGGCCTCAGAGAAGCCAGGGTCCAGCTCAGCTTTAGGCTGAATAATTGGTGTAACTACAGAATTTTGTGTTTATGTGAAGCTGGGGCATGTGTCAGCCTTGGAGGGGGCCTGGGCTGGGCTTGTTATGCCTGTTTTATGAAGAGATGATCCAGAGCAGCAGATGATCTGAGGCCTGGTAGAGTCCCAGACTGAACTCTGGATGAGTTCCCAGTCCAGCCTCCCCTCCTTGCCGCTCTGAAAGTTCCTGACTGAGACCTTGCCCCCATCTGCAGCCCAACGAGTACATCAAGACACTGGCCGACATGAAGGTGACGCTGAAGGAGCTATGCTGGCTGCTCCGGGATGAACGCCGAGGTCTGACTGAGCTTCAGCAACAGTTTGCCAAGGCCAAGGCCACCTGGGAAACAGAGCGGGTGGAGCTCAAGAGCCATACTGCCCTGGTGAGTGTCTCACCAGTCAGAGACATCCCTCTCCTCGTTCCTGTCTCTGCCAAGGTCTCAGCTGTCAGACTGGGAAACAGGATGGCAAGCCATGCTCCTAGAAGCATAGGAATCACTTTACTTACTTTGTGGCCCAGAGAAGGCAAGAGCCTTGACTAGATCACACAGCAAGGATACCAGAAGCAGTGGAGGCTGGGGGTCTCTGGGCTAGGAAAGGCAGGTGAGGGGTTGGCAAAGGAGCCTGGGGGCATCATTGACACCTTTCCCACACCACAGGCTCACAGGTGAGGCCAGAACACTTAAATGCCTGTCTGCACCTGACGGCATCTTCATCCTCACACCCAGACTTCTGTGGCTTGCTGTCCTTGTAAAGTCCCCTTAACTCTCTGCTACCTGGCCCTGTTTTGCTCCGTCCACTCAAAGTGGGGGGCTCCCCTCTCTACAAGCCAAATTATCAAAGAACCCTTAACCAGGAGCCCTGGGTATTTAGTCTCTGCTGTGTGTGCCTGGCAGCAAGTTAGCTGCCCTCTACTGTGGTCTGAGAAGTGTGAGGGTGGCTTCGTCCCACTCAGAGTGCTCTTACCAGCCCCATCCTGCCTGCACGGCCCAGCTTCCTCCCCACTGCCCCTGCTTCAGGCTGCCTTCCCAGGCGTCACGGGCCCCTTGGAGGTGGGTACACTGGCTATCTTTGTTGGGCAAGTGACAAGACAGGCACAGAGGAGTTCAGTTTCTTCTCCAAGATCACCCAGCTAGTAAGCAGCAGACCTGATCCTCAGTCCCCAAACCTTTGCCCTCCTGGCTTCTCATGACCGTGATCCCCGCTTCTTCCCAATTCTCAAACTTCTGGCTTCCCGGTGCCACCATTCTGTCCTCCCAACCTTCCCTGCAGATCTCACAGCTCCCTTCCCATCTGCACTTTCCAGTGTCCACTGTTCATACTGCCCCGAAACCCCAGCCATTGCAGCGGCCCCTCCCCCATGGGAATCTGACTACAGCCTGGGGTGTGGGGTGCCTTGATTCTTCAGATGGCATCTTTACCTCCTGCTCCCCCCTCTCCCGAGCTTGGGACCAGGAAAGCCATTACTCTTGAGTGATTCCTGCACACGTTTTTTTTATGTTTAGACTGTGCATATCTCCCACTAACTGTAAACCCTGGTAAGTGTTGATGAAATATCCTGAGAAGCAATAACTAGGAACTTCTGCCATTGTGTAGCTATGTCACCTGGGAAGAGTAACCTCTCTGAACCTCTTCCCCCTTGGTAAAAATATCAAAAATGGTAGTTATCTTGCTGGGTTTTCTTGAGGATACACATAATGCCTGAAAAGCCCTTAGCACCGAGCTTGGTGTGTAGAAACTGTGCCACACAAGCTTTGATTGTGAGAAGAGACTAGTTCTAACTGAAGGGGTCAGCGACGGCTCCTGGGTGAGGGGGTCCTCCGAGGAGAGGACCCTCCTCCCTTTGCCTACTCTCTGCTGGTGCCTTGGAGGGAAGATCATGGGAGGGGACGGCAAGGGGCCTCCCAGTGCCAGCTACCCAGTTTGCTCTTCCTTCCCCAGATGGAGCTGAAGGCTGGGAAGGGGGCTGGGGATCGGACAGGGCCTGACTGGAAGGCAGCCCTGCAGAGGGAGCGGGAGGAGCAGCAGCACCTCCTGGCCGAGTCCTACAGCGCGGTCATGGAGCTGACGCGGCAGCTGCAGATCAGTGAGCACAACTGGGCCCAGGAGAAGCTGCAGCTGGTGGAGCGGCTTCAGGGTGAGAAGCAGCAGGTGGAGCAGCAGCTAAAGGAGCTGCAGAATCGCCTGAGCCAGGTGAGGCCTGTCCCAGCCCCAGCCGCCTTAAGCCACAAGTGGGGAGTTGCTGTGGGCACAGACCAGAGGGAAGAATCCTTCAGGTACTGCTGGATCCGTGTGCTCAGAGACCGTGGTAGGGACCAGGTCTTCCTTCCTGCTGGTCTCATAGGCTTGCTTTCCGTGTGTTTTATTCCAAAGCAAGATGTCCTCCAATGTGGCCTCTTTGAATTTTGTGTTCACATCCTCACAGCTTAGCATTTGCAATGGGAAGAAAGTTTTTTCTCCACGGCTCTGATCAGCCAGGTATGAGTCATATGTCCATATCTAGAGCCTACCAAAACCCTTGAACCGAGAGGGAAGAACCAAGGCTGGTTCCTCATGAAAATTAGAGTTCTCTGACCAAAAGAGGTAAATAGGAAAAACAGTCATTGACTGTAGCCTCACTACAGTTAACATGCGCCTCGCTTATCAAGCTCTGTGACTTTTTCCTTTGTTTATTATTTCAGTTGTATAAATCAGGACTTTATATAAGACTCAAATACTGCAAAAGCATACTCCGTCCCTTTCTTGCTGTTTAAATTTACATTCAGATTTTTTTTTATCATTAATTGAATCATAATATATATATATTGTTTACATTTTGCCTGTTTCATAGAGAGCTGTTCACAACAGAGTGCGGAGCCATGCCATTCAGTTTAATTGCTGCTTAGCATACCTAGTGTGGAGACACCACTTTAATGTCATTCAGCTGCTGCCTGGCTGACATAGCTGTTCCAGGAACTGCAGCATGAATTAACATAGTAATAACAACTATTACTGTATTTGAGATAATGACACTTATAAGGATGCCTATAAATGGTTGGTTTTATGATCATTTGCCAAACCCACTTTGTTGGCTCAGAGCTGCTGTCCATTTGGAAGGTGGCTCCGAGCCCATGACCTGGGTCATCTGGGCTGCAGAGTGGAGCCTGGGGAATGCAACTGCACAAAACAGGGCCCGGCTCCCCAGCTTTGCCTGTGTGTGACCACCTTCTTTATTCTTGTTCAGCTGCAGAAAGCTTCTGACCCCTGGGTCCTAAAGCACTCAGATCTGGAGAAGCAGGACAACAGCTGGAAAGAGGTGAGAGAGGTGACAGGCTCCTGGTTACACTGCAAAATCCCTCCCTTGGGGGAAATGTGACCAGGACGATGCTAATCCTGTCCCGTAGGTCACATACCCTCACCCCCTTGGGCTCCTCAATCCTGAGGTCTCTACTTCATGATTCCAGCCTTAAGACCTGTGAAGGTCCCCTCCTTGCCAGCTCCATCCTTCCATGCCTGGGGAGAAAGGTTAGGTGTCTCTCTGTTTTAATTATGCTCTTCTCAAAAACAGGGCCTCCAAAAGAGCTTTGTGATCCTGGGCAAGTCACTCTGTCTTTTTGGGCCCCAGTTGCCTCACTGGTAAAATAAAGTCATATTTTCTGCCTTAGCCCAGCCCAGCTTCTGGAGATTAATCAGTGAAGTTTGCTTCTGAACCTCAGGGGCACTGTCCATATAGCAACACACTGAGTAAAGAAACAGTGACCATACAAGCCCTTGCTCATGACAGCCTGAGGATGTGGTGAATTAGATTTGGTTGCAGCAAAAGCCAATTCTGGGGAACTGAAGTAAGAGAGGATTTCATTAGGGCCTTAAGAGGGCTGGTGATGCCGGGTCAGAAAACTGGTGCAAGTCTTGGTTCTGGAACCAGGGTGGGGCAAACCCCAAACAAGACCTCAGGTCACTGCTTTCACCTTCAACTGAGCAGTGGCTACTGGTTGCTTTGTTGCTGCCATTACATTCACAGTAAGTTCTAAATAGACTCTCTTGGGTTCTCCCTTGGACTGTGGATTGGCCAAGCTTGCATCACATACCTATGGGGGCGGGGTTAGATGCACTATAGCCAGAAACTGACCAATGGGCTTTTAGATCGGTGCTAACAATACTCTTGCTCTACAGGAGGAGACTCAGGCAGAGGGGCTGGGGCCAGCTCCCACATTGTGGCCAGACTGACCCTTTCCTGTCTCTCTTCCATGACAGACCCGCAGTGAAAAGATCCATGACAAAGAAGCTGTTTCTGAAGCTGAGCTTGGGGGAACCGGCTTAAAGAGGTGCTGGCAGCCCCTTCCCCTTGCCTTGTCCGCAGCCCCACCCCCTGCCCCGCCCCCGGCCTGCGGTCTGGCCTGCCACTTTGCCTTTCTTCTTTGCTCCATGTGCCCAGCACTGCTCCTCCACTGAATTGAGAGAACATGGGGATATGTTTTTATGGAACCCCAGCCACTTAGGAGCTGGAAAACTTTGGGTGATAGCAATGCTAGCCTGAGATTTTTTTTTTATTCTAGTCATGGAAAATGGGATCCAGCATATCCTAGCTGAGAAAGAAACTGTTTAGCTCCTTTTGGGGTTCTTCCTGTCTCTGGAGTTTGGAGAGTCCTACTGGACCTCTATTCCTGGTAGTACTGAGCATCATCCTCTGGGCCCAGCCCTGTGCTATAGCCAGGGAACCCCCCGGGGCTCTCAAGACCATGTCTCCACCATTAGGAAACCCATGAAGAGAGTTGGGGTAACAGAACCCCACAGGGACCATGTGAGCAGCCCAAAGCCAGGTGAGCCCCAGGAAGGAGGGTGGCTCTGGAGTTGTGAGATTTGAATTTCAGCACTGCAGGTTCTAGCTCTGTGCCCTGGTGCTGTACTTCCCATCTCTACCTATGGGGTAATAGAAACTGGCCCCTAGACTTGTCCGAGGACTGAATGGTCTGACGTGTGCAGTGCTGTCATGTATGCCTGGCACTTACAGTCATCAGACAGCACGCACACCAGGTCTGGGCCAGAGATTAAGTGGTGTCCTAGATCCTATTATTATTTGTTGTTAG
The DNA here is from genome assembly GCF_002263795.3 of Bos taurus. Taxonomy (NCBI): domain Eukaryota; kingdom Metazoa; phylum Chordata; class Mammalia; order Artiodactyla; family Bovidae; genus Bos; species Bos taurus. The sequence continues at coordinate 65,843,371 of NC_037340.1, read as the reverse complement.
TTACTCAGTTGTGTCTGACTCTTTGCAACCACATGGACTATAGCCTTCCAGGCTCCTCTGGCCATGGAATTCCCCAGGCAAGAATACTGGAGTGGGTTGCCATTCCCTTCTCCAGGGGATCTTCCCAACCCAGGGATCAAACCTAGGTCTCCTGCATTGCAGGCAGATTCTTTACTGTTTGAGCCACCTGGGAAGTCCTAGATTGGGCTCCCCCAAAAGTAAGCCTTAAGGCAAGGATTTGAGTGCAAATGGGACATTTGGGAGGGGATTCCAGGAAAAGTCTGGAAGTGAGACCGGAAAGGGAAGGCACTATAAAGGAGGTGTTATCAACCAGGTTACACGTGGGCAGCTGGAGCTATTTCACAACATTGCTGGGAGCCAGAGTGGAGCGTGAGTTCTTGCACCTACGGGGACCTGGGGACTGGTATCAAATTACCAAACCCCACCCATGGTTTGTTGATGGCTATGTCTATACATCATGTGAAATTTTTAGTTTCCACACAGTGGTAAAGAATCTGCCTGCAATGCAAGATATGTGGGTTCCATCCCTGGGTCTGGAAGATCTGGAGAAGGAAATGGCAACCCACTCCAGTATGCTTGCCTGGGAAATCCCATGGACCGAGGAGCCTGGTGGGCTACAGTCCATGGGGTCACAAAAGGGTTGGACATGACTTCAGCAACTAAACAACAACTGGGTGGAGGCCAAGTATGCTTCTGCAGACAGAAAAAAAGCCCTCAGGTGGAGAATGGCAGGTGCTCGGACCATGCAGTACTGCACATGTGGGTGTGCGTGTGGAGGGAGTGAAAGGCAGGGCACCAACAGCATCTTTCACAAGAGGTGAGCAGGACCGTCATGGTCCCAGGTCCTGTGAAGCGCAGGGACCAGCGAGGAAGACCAGAGTGCTTGCTCTGTATAAGGCATCTTCCACTAAGCCATTCTCTCTGCTCTTCCTCAGGACCAAATCTGTTTCCTCCATGTCGGAGTTTGAGAGTTTGCTGGACTGTTCCCCGTACCTCGCCGGGGAAGCCTCCCGGGGCAAAAAGCTGCCCAACAGCCCTGCCTTTGCCTTCGTGGGCGCCCAGCCAGTGGACCCTGAGAAGGGTGCCCCCGAACAGCCAGGGCTGTCGCCCCGTGACTGCAACCGCCTGGGTGCCCTGGGCTGCCCGGAGCCGGCGGGGAGGCAGATGCAACGCAGCTACACAGCACCCGACAAGACGGGCATCCGCGTGTACTACAGCCCCCCGGTGGCCCGGCGCCTGGGCGTCCCGGTGGTCCATGACAGGGAGGGGAAGATCATCATCGAGCCGGGCTTCCTCTTCACCACAGCCAAGCCCAAAGAGTCGGCCGAGGCGGACGGGTTGGCCGAGAGCTCCTACAGCCGCTGGCTCTGCAACTTCTCCCGGCAGCGCCTGGACGGGGGCTCCGGGGGCGGCCCCTCGGCAGCAGGGCCTGGCTTCCCTGCAGCCCTACATGACTTTGAGATGTCGGGGAACATGAGCGACGACATGAAGGAGATCACCAACTGCGTGCGCCAGGCCATGCGCTCGGGCTCGCTGGAGCGGAAGGTGAAGAGCACGTCCAGCCAGACGGTGGGCGTGGCCAGTGTGGGCACGCAGACCATCCGCACGGTCAGCGTGGGCCTGCAGACCGACCCGCCCCGCGGCAGCCTGCACGGCAAGAGCTGGTCGCCGCGCGGCTCCTCGCTCGTGTCCGTGCGCAGCAAGCAGATCTCATCTTCCCTGGACAAGGTGCACGCGCGCATCGAACGGCCCTGCTGCTCACCCAAGTACGGCTCGCCCAAGCTCCAGAGGCGCTCTGTGTCCAAGCTGGACGGGGCCAAGGACCGCAGCCTGTGGAACCTGCACCAGGGCAAGCAGAACGGCTCAGCCTGGGCCCGCTCCACCACCACGAGGGACAGCCCTGTGCTGAGGAACATCAATGACGGGCTGTCAAGCCTCTTCAGCGTGGTGGAGCACTCGGGGAGCACGGAGTCGGTCTGGAAAGTTGGCATGTCCGAGGCCCGGGCCAAGCCTGAACCGCCCAAGTACGGCATCGTGCAGGAGTTCTTCCGCAACGTGTGCGGTCGGGCGCCGAGCCCCACGGCGTCCACGGCTGGGGAAGAGGGCTCCAAGAAGCCGGAGCCCCTCTCCCCCGCCAGCTACCATCAACCCGAGGGCATGGCTAGGATCCTGAACAAGAAGGTGGGCAAGTCGGGCGGCAGTGAGGAGGCCAGGCTCTCCGTGCTCCCGCAGGTGGGGAAGGATGGAATCACTCGAGATGGAGATGGAGCCACGGTCCTTCCCAATGAGGTAGGTGGGTTGGGGGCGAGGTGCCCTTTTTCTTTTGAGGTGAATTTGTCTTATAAATGGGTAAATTGTTAAAGTATTTGATAAGTGTTACTGAATTTCCTTTCCAAAGACTTTGTTGAGTTTCTAGAACCCCCAAGAGTATCTGGTGAGTGTTTTACTTTCCTATACTCTCTGGCTGCGTTAAATTAAAAAAAAAAAAAAAAAAAAACACTTTAAAATATTCCTATTTTTTTAATTAAAAAAAACCTTTTTTAGTTTAATATACATACTGTAAAAAAAATATGGCTTATTGAATTCTTACAAACTGAACACAGCCATTATATTAGAGTTCCTTGGAGAAACTTGGGAGTAGGCTTTGTGGTTATGCATGCGTGAGAATGTGTGTGTGTGTATAGAGAGAGAGAGAGACAGAGACAGAGAGACTGAGTCCAGAAGCCTGAGAACAGAAGAGCCAACGTTATAGTTCCAGTACAGCACATATAGCTGATGTAGTTCCAGTCTAAAGGTCATCAGGCAGGAAGAATTCTTTCTTACTCACAGAGAGTCAGCCTCTGGGTTCTGTTCAGTACGCCAACTGATTGGATGAGGCTCACCCACGTTAGAGAGAGCAAGCAGCTTTACTCTGTCTACTGGTTTAAGTGTTAATCTCAGTCAAAAGCATCCTCGCAGAAGTACCCAGGATAGTGTTTGACCAGGTGTCTGGACCTGTGGCCCAGTCAAGTTGACACAAAATTAATCATCATAATCACATAACCACAACTGTATCACGAAACCAGTAATACAAAGCTGATTGTATTTTGCATGTTGGTTGACCCAAACATTTTTCAGTATGTAAAATATGCTTATTACCCATTGATCCAGTAGTTCTCTTAAGAATGTAGCCAATGGAAATTTTTACAGAGGTGGATATGTATATAACGAAATGTACTGCATTATTAATAAAAATTGCTAAGACTTACTAGGCACTATGCCAACAGTTTGTTGTGATCACAACAGACTTTGAGGAAAAAATCCGGGCTGAGATCAAAGTTGATCACAACAACTTTGAGAAAAAAATCAAGGCTCAGAGAGGTTAAAAAACTTGTTCGAGGTCACATAGCTGGTAAGTAACTGGGCTGGAATTTGAACCAACCAATCAAGTTTTACAGCAGCACGTTTTTGGTGCTTTTTGAAGTATAGTTGCCATACAATATTATATAAGTTACAGGTGTGTAATATAGTGATTCATGATTTTTAAAGTTTATACTCCACTTGTAATCATTATTAATATTGACTATATTCCCTGTGCTGTAAAATATATCCTAGTAGCTTATTTTTCAGAGAAGGCAATGGCACCCCACTCCAGTACTCTTGCCTGGAAAATCCCACGGGCAGAGGAGCCTGGTGGGCTGCAGTCCATGGGATCTTGAAGAGTCGGACACGACTGAGCGACTTCACTTTCACTTTTCACTTTCATGCATTGGAGAAGGAAATGGCAACCCACTCCAGTGTTCTTGCCTGGAGAATCCCGGGGACAGGGGAGCCTGGTTGGCTGCCGTCTATGGGGTCGCACAGAGTCGGACACGACTGAAGCGACTTAGCAGCAGCAGCAGCTTATTTTTATTCCTAATAATTTGTACCTCTTAATCCCCTACCTCTATATTGCCTCTTCTTCCTTCCCTCTCACCATTGGTAACCATGAGTTTGTTCCCTATATCTGTGGGTCTGATGCTTTTTTGTTATATTCACAAGTTTGTTATATTTTTTAGATTCCACATATAAGTGATGTCATTCAGTATTTGTCTTCCCCTGTCTAACTTAACTTTACCTAGTGTAATGCCCTCCGAGTCTATCCACGGTAATGCAAATGGCAAAATTACTTTTTTTTTTTAATAGTTGAGTAGCATTCTATCCATTCATCTATTGATGGACACTTAGGTTTCCATATCTTGGCAATTGTAAATAATGTATAGCAGCACTTTTAACCATTATCCCTGTGTGTTGGTAGTAGTAAAAAAAATTAGAAACTACTTAAAACACATAAAAAATGAGTTGGATGAATAAATTAAGCTATTTCCACTCAGTGGGATACTGTGTGGCCATTAAAAAGAAAGAGATCTGGACATACATAATGACAAAAAAGTATTCATGTCTTTGCGATTACAAAGTAAACTATAGGAGTTGAGATCATTTTGGTAAAGGTATGTTCCAGAATTTATTTATGTATATTCCAGAGTTTATTATATTCTGGAATGTTTGGGTTTTTTTGTTTTGCTTTTTTGTCTGTACTGGGTCTTTTTTGCGGCACACAGGCTTTTGCTAGTTGCAGTGTGCAGGCGTCTCTCTAGCTGCAGTGCATCAGCTTAGTTGCCCCATGGCATATAGGATCTTAGTTCCTCGGCCAGGGGTCGAACCCGAGTCCCCTGCATTGGAAGGTGGATTCTTAACCACTGGACCACCAGGGAAGTCCCTGAAATGTTATTTATGAACACTCATTACTGTTTTATTTATGAGCGTTCATTACTGCTCTAATGGAAGAAAATACGTTTTTAAAATTGGTTCAGAGAGGGGCTACAGCTCCTAGGAACTGGTCCTGGGGCACAGCTGAGTCCAGATTCCTTGCCTGGCTGGCCACCCAGTCCCGGGGTGGGCGGTCAGTCAGTGCCTCCAGGCTCCTCCTGACTTCTCTCTCTCCCCCCACAGGATGCAGTGTGTGACTGCAGCACCCAGTCTCTCGCCTCCTGCTTCGCCCGGCCATCCCGCTCTGCCATCCGCCACTCTCCATCCAAGTGCAGGCTCCACCCTTCAGAGTCTGGCTGGGGTGGGGAGGAGCGGGCAGCCCCGCCCAGCGAGTGATAGAGTAGCAGAGCTCCTCATGTCGACCAGCCCCCGTCTCTGGACAGCCAAAGGGAACCAGTGGAGAGGAGAAGATGCTTGGGGCCCGCAAGCTCCCTGCATCTCTCGCCCTGGAGGGCTGCATCTCTGCCATGGAAGCGCTTTCCCAGCCAGGTAAAGCGGGGTCTCCTGCTGACTGCTGGGTGGTGATCTCTGACTTCCCAGGGGAAGGCAGTGAGTGGGAGAAAGACCAAAACTGGGTTTCAGAAGCGTCTCCAGAGAGATCCGTTGAGAGCTGATTCCTGGGTCGTAAGTTGGGAGAGCCTTGCCTGGTTCCACCCACACCCACTTCTCAGAAGAGCCGAGGAAAGGATCTACTTCCAGCCATGCGCCTCAGGGAAAAGGGCTCACAGAGATGTTCCTGGCCAACCACATCCCTATTCATGGGGAGGAAACACCAATGAGAAGAACAGGCTTTGCTCTAGGGCTCAACGTGGGGTGTCTGGTGAGCTGAGCTGGGCGTCACCCCATCCCTCTCTTCCCTCCGCCACCGCCTCCTCCTTCCAGCCCTGCTGCTCTGGATTGCTGCAGCTCTAGGGGATATGATAGGGCAGTAGCCACAGTCAGGTATCTGCTTGGAATCCTGGGGCCCTGGATCTCCCTGCCCATAGCTCAGATGCAGCAAGACCTAGAACGTGAGGTAGAAATGTGCAGGACCCAGGGTCGGGGAGCCACTGGCACTACCTTTCTTGTTAAGTTGACTTGGGGGGACCCCAGCCTTTCCAGGAGACTCCTTGAGGACAGACATAGGTAGAGTCCATCTCAAGACCTGGTGCACAGATAAATAAATGCCTAACTGCCCACTGCCTTGATTGCTGGGGGCTCTTGCCCCAGCACCCTGGAGGGGTGCCTCATCTCCACTGTGTTTACATCCTGCAGCTGGTGAAGGGCAAAGATGTTCCCAAAAAGAGGCCCCCGGTTGGCCAGATCAGGCCCAGGAGCCTTCCACGAGGTCGGTGCCCCAGGACATGGCAATAGACTGGGGCCTGGAAACACATTTCTTGCCGAGGTTGTTTATTTGAGTTTTTTTTACTATAAATATTTAAGGTGGTTTTACTTTATTTTAATAATTTAATTTACCCCAAAGTCCCTAAGGTAATTTATTGGAGGTTGAGACGTGTACTCTCATCACTGGGACAATGCAAGGCTTTAACACGATGGATGGGTGTAAGGTCCTCTCTGTGGACAAGGCAACTCAGCAGGCGAGCTCTGGTCTCCTGGTTCAGGTTTGGAGGGGGCCCCAGCAGAGGTCCCCACAAATCTGCTGACCCTTTGGCCTCAGAGCACCACTTCTATGCTCCACACCTGCTACTTGCCCGGCCCCCAGCCGTGAGATTGTAAATACAGACAGGACAGAGGGCTGGACCAGCAGCACCGCTTTCCAATCACTTCCCATTTTCCTTCCTCCTTCTGACACCTTTTTTTTTGGTTTCTAATGAGTCCAACACAGATTACTAAGGCTTTTATCAAGAGCATGGAGATCTCTCCAAGTTCCCTAAGTGAGAACTCGCAGGAAAACAGGACTGAACTTCGAGAATGTTGTTTATTGCAGCTTTGCACATGGATCTGAGAGTGTCTGCCAGCCTGCCTCAGTTCTCACCAGCCTCCAGCCTTTTCACCAGCCTCTCTCCTTAGCCTTACGGACTCTCCAGGCTCGTCTCTCAGTCCGAACCCCACTGCCCACCCTTCCCCGTTGCATGTGAGCTGTCTGAGCTATCGGACGGATTGCAGCACAGCTCATTGCAGTGGTGACAGGGCAGGGGAATGCAGGAGGCCTCCCCCTGGTGCCAGTGAACCCATTTTGGTTGCACACGTACCTGCATATGTGTGTAACTGGTTCGGGGCTCAGAATGAAAACATCAGGATAAAGTGGCTTATCTGTGAATTTTCTATCAGGAAGACTGAAAGCCGGCAGCTTTGCTAGTGTGTCCCCTAGGACTCAGGAGATGCCTCTGCACTCCCACCCACCAGCCCCCAGTCTTGCCCTTTCTGGGGCACCTGGACCAGTTACCCAAATACCTTCATCTCCATTGCCTATCGGCAGAACTTTGGGGTCACATTAGTACAACCAGCCACTTCCTCATACCATAGTGACCTGTGTGGGCAGAGCAGGCAGGTCAGTGGAGCCAAGGGCCAGGCCCCTCTGGAATGCCAGTGTTCCCACCCAAGAGGTCAGGGGAGCCCCTCCAATGCCATCTCCAAGGGAGGGGGGTTCACACCAGGCCACAAGCTACCAGAGGCCTTGTGCCACCTCCCCGGGCTGCAGAGGGCCAGGGAGGCTGTACTTCTAGCCTTGGGGAGGAATCCTCACGAGACCTGGACCCTGCTGACTGCTCAGCCTTACCATCATTGTTCTCATCCAAGATTGTCCTTGCATTCTCGTTGTCTTAGCGCCTGGCCGCCCAGCCCTCAGCCAGTGTCAGAGGCCTCAGACCTTGGTTTTCAGTAAAGTCCCAGTTTCTGCTTCCTGCATGCCACTGGGCAAGGTCACTCATCACTGTTCCTACAGAAGCCTCTGGACATGGGGCTTGATGGGGTTGAAAATGTTACATGTAAATATTGGTTTGATTTGGGTTTTAGCATTTTAATTAGTAACTGGTTGTGTTTTCTTTTTTTGGGGTGGGGGGTTGTCTTGTAAAAACTCTCTACTCTTTTGGAATGTAATTTCTAAGTTTGTTTGTTCCTTCAAATGCCTTTTAAGTCTTGGTAACATTCCGGGAGCAGAAAACTGCCTGGCCCACCGTGAGGACTCCCCAGGAGCACCGGGTCCCAGGAAGGAACACTGCCCTTTTCCCCTTTCTTCTTTGCTGCCTCTTTACTCTCAGCAACTTCCTTCTCTTCCTCGCCCTCTATCCTTCTTTTTCCTCTCCTTTCCATCTTTGTTCTCTTCAGCCAAAGTCCCAAGGAACCCTGGGGTCCTAATTCCCTACAGGCCCCTAGGCTTGGATCCATTGTGTTGGCACAGTTGGTTGAGGGGAAATGGAAGACCAGTTGCCATGACTGACCCCAAACTGGATGATCTTGTGTTTCTGACATCTGACCTCTTCCCATAGCCAAATCAGACCCTCCTGGGGGCAATGATGTCTGTATTTGAAATGAAAATCAAATTACTCTGGCATGTCAGTGGCCCCTAGATCCTGCATGCATGAGGTATCAATATTCAAGTCCCTGTCACCCTGGCAGCCCTCTCCCCCCCAATTTTGTCCCCACCAAAGGCTGACCAATTTAAAAAACCCCTTCTAAGAGGTCTTGCTGAAAACGGACCCTTCCCTTGGTCTCCCCAGGGATGCTCCTCTACCAGCTGCTTTCCCAGGTGACAAAGTTGAGGGTTTAAGACTTACCCTCTTGTGCCCTGATTGCCACATGGCTCTCTCCTGCCTGCCTGCATCCACTTTTCATGGTTTCATCACATGGCCTGTTCTCCTCTTGCCCATCCAACTTCTAGGGCCTTCCTCCCTCTCCTCTCCCATCTAGAATGCCCTCCCCAGCTTTGCCAGTCTTCCAGGCTCATCAGCCCCCCAATCTCACCACCTCTTCATTAATAATTAAGTCCCTGGACACCTTTTCTAGAGCACATGGCTATTTAGAAATTGCTTCCCCTGCCACATCTCCTTCAGGCTTCTACATGCTAACTCTGGGAGGCAACCTTGGCAGGACAAGGTTTAGTGCTCCCATTTTACAGATGAGGAAACTGAGGTACAGGTCTCATTCCAGAGTCACCTAACTAGGAAGTCATCAAGTTCAGACTAGAACCTAGGTCCACTGGAACCCTCAGTCCAACCTTGTCCCTTGCTGTGTTAACCTACTGCTCCACTGGGGGCTTTGTGTGGGTGCAGAATACCCAGACTATGCCACTGCCCAACCCAGACATAAAACCAGTCTACCCTGAATCTCTGGACCTGTGTGTCCCAGAGGGTGGTGTGGGGACCCCTGCATCAGAATCCTCTGTGGACATGTCCAAAATGCAGCTTCTTGGCCCCCACCTCACCCCAGAGGGCCAGGAATCTGCATATCTAACAAACTCCCAGAGAGATCCTAAATACCAGTGCATACCATTGATGTTCACAGCCTTGACCATTGTTGTTCAGTTGCTCAGTCATGTCTGACTCTTCGTGACCCCATAGACTGCAGCACGCCAGGCTTCCCTGTCCTTCACCATCTCCAATTAGGCCATCTTTTTTAAGCCCAATAACCACGGTGTTATATCTTTAGAAGAGCCTTGAGCTGAGAATTAGGGGACCTGGTCCTCAACCCAGCTCTGATTTGGGTTAATTATGCTGAGAATTTCCAAAAAGCACTGGAGGCAATTTACAATCCTAATCGTGAAGTTCAGTAAGACAACAGGAAAAAAAAAAGGGGGGGGCAAAAGGCAAGAGGAATTATCATTCCCCAAATCTATCTTCCCAGGTGGCACAGTGAGTAAAGAATTCTCCTGCCAGCGCAGGAGATATGGGTTTGATCCCTGGGTTGGTAAGATCCCCTGGAGGAGGAAATGGCAACCCACTCCAGGCAGTGTTCTTGCCTGGAAAATCCCATGGATAGAGGAGCATGCAGGACTACAGTCCATGGGGTTGCAAAGAGTCGGACAGAACTGAGCAACTAAGAGCACGTGCACACGCGCGTGCGCACACACACACACTTATATCTATCTGACATGATCCCCATAATCCTGCAATTAAATTTTACTCTGGAGTTTCCTGGCAGCCATGGTGAAAAGGGGAGCACATCAACTTTCACGACTCTCATCATCCAGTCATGGGAAGTGACAATATTTGCCCCAGGAGGCAAATTCTTATGCTAATTTAGAGCATGCGTCCTTTCTTCAAAGGCCACTAAGTCAGTTGTGGTATGAACCTAAAATGCAAGGATGTTTTCCAGGTCACTGAACTGAACTGATTTTAAAGATAATAATAAACTGCCACTGACTTGAATGACCTTGACCCCAGAGCATGTGGCTAGTCTGTGCCTCTGTTCCTCCAGCTGCAAAGTGGAAGAAATCCTAACTCACATGGCAGTGCTGAGGACCAAATACAATACTGTGCCTGAGTCTACGTGGGCAAACATGAGGTTCTGCACTGACCTAAAGTGGCCTGATCACACTCATTGTCCCCTAGTGCCCTCACTAGTCTTAGTGAGTGGAAAGGCTAATAAATTGGACCAGTCCTCTCACTTTTTAAAAAATTGTGGCCCAAAATACATAATATAAAACTTACTGTTTTAGCCCTTTTAGTGGCTTTAAATACATTCACACAGTGGTACAACCATCAGGACTATCCATTTCCAGAACTTTTTCATCACCCCAAACTGAAACTCTGTACCCACTAACAGTAACTCCCCATCCTTCCCTCAGGCCCCTGATAACCGCTATTCCACGTTCTGTCCCTATGAATTTACCTGTTCTAAGTATTCCCAGTGGAATCACACAGTGTTGGTCCTTTTTTGTCAAACCCCTCACTTTTTTGGATGAGGAACTGGCCCAGAGAAGGGAGTTCCTCACCCAAGGTCACACAGCAAACTGGAGGCAGAGTCAGGACCAGAATTCAGGTTTCCTGACTCCCAGCAGGTTCTGCATTCCCGGGGGTGAGTGAGACCCCACCTACCATTCCCTGATCTTGGCTGAACCCTGTCTTCTCTCTGGGCTCAGCCTGTTTGCTTCCCACCACCCATCCATCCTTTGTTTAATCACCTTCCTCCAAAGCCTCCCCTCCTGCCGCCTCTTCTCTGACTGATTCCCACCAGCAGACCGAGTGGCCCTGACCCATGGCCAGGTTTTCCTCTTCTGAGCCCCGGGCTTCTTTGTAGCACCCACCCCCTTCAGCCCTCCCAGAATGGCCTCCTGTGGATTTCCTGGCCCTTCAGGCTCACATCCCCATCCTCCCGTGTCTGTGGTCTCCCAACTCCTGATGTTTGCTTTCAGATCTGATTGTATTTCCTGGGTTCTGTTTTGTTTTCTCACACTGAAGGGGGAACCTTTCCTCGATGCCTCAGGCTGGGCTTGGCCCAGTGACCGCCCCCAGCCCAGAAAGACACCCCCATCTCACCCTTGAGTCCCATTTTCTTCTGTCCACAGCCTCCCGACAGGACCCCAGCACTATCCACTGGGATTTGGCGGAGGTCACTGGGACCCCCATTTTGGCCTCCCCTATCCTGCCCAGTCCTCCATAGCCTTATTTGTAAAGCAGATGCAGCCTGACTTGGGTTCTTCCCTCCTCTCCCTGGCCATCTGTCCGTCCATCTGCCTGTCCATGTGACATCCCACCATCCTCTCTACCCTCCCCTGGATCTCTCTGCCTCTGAATAGCTTGCCCTGGCGGAACCTGTAGCCCACCCTGGCATTACCCCTTATCCCTTCCGTAGTATTTGCAGTTTGCAAAGTCCACAGAGCCAAGAACCAAAGGGAACTGGTGACAAGGTGACCCCTTGTCTAGGGCTGCCCCACCCTACCCTTCCCCACACCGTCCTTGGACCCTCCTTTGTCTACCCCATCAGCCTTGCTCCCCTCCTTTCCTGCCCTTCACCAGCTCCCTGAACCCCAGGCAGTAAGGAAAGGAGCTCTGGTTTCCCCTAAGCATCCTTGAAGGGCCAAAGTCATCAAGGCCTGACCATCTTGTCTTTCTCCACTCTATACCACTCGAACTGCTCCTGTGAAAAGGAATTTCAGCTAGGATTTTGGAGACCTGGCCCAGGTCTGGGCAGTTGTCCTAACTTCTCTGTGTTTGGTTGGTTGTATGATTTTACGAAGATGATCCCTAGGGACCCCAGAGCACGCCTCATGTTTTTGGGTCCTGCATCACCATCCTCTGTCCACTGGGCCCTGGTATCCTGGCTCCTCTCTCAGCTCCGCCACTGACCTCTGTGCCTTAGTTTACTTCTCTGCACAGGGGGCTCACCACAAGTCTGTTCCCAGCAGCTTCCCAATTTGGTGCCTCTAAGGCAGGGCCTTGGCAGCTGTGGCCCAGCTCCCTGGCACTGTCTTCTTAGGGTACCAAGTTGCTGAGGATGAGATGCCTGGAGGTTCTCAAAGAAGCCAGAGCATCACCTGGGAACTTGACAGAAATGCAAAATATTGGCCCCACTCAAGAACTACAAAACTAGAACTTTGGCGGGGGTGGGGGGAGGGCAGCAATCGGGGGGTTTAACAAGCCCTCTAAATGATTCTGATATACATAGGCGTTTACTGCCTGCCGATCTAAACCAGCAAATAGTGTGGCCTGGTGAAGGACCGAGGCTGGTCCTGCCCAGGAACAAGTGGGAAACATCAAGCTTATCTGGATTTCTGAGGCTGGGAACCCTGGCCATCCCTACCCAAACCAAAACACAACTGTGTTCTCCTCTTCACAGAAACTGGGGGGCTGGGGAGAGGCAGGCATTTTTCCTTTCCCTACCCCTGGCTTGGTTCCAGTTCTACCCACCTCTCCTACTTGTCTGGGTTTTACTAAAGGTTGTATAGGGTTGTGCCAGCCAGGCAGGGGGTTGGCATCCTGGGGGGGGGGGGTGGCGGGGAGCAGGGGACAAAAGACCCTGACCCTTTATCCCTTGGGAATCTCACCATAGGCTTATGGCTTCTTTTCAAATGGAAAGAAACTTAGGTTCTCAAAGAAAGACTCCTAAATCCCCAGCCAGCTCCTCCTCCTCCTCCTCCTCCTCCTCCCACCTTCAGGGAGACCTTATAGACAGTGCCAAAAAGCAGCTCCTGCCCCTAGGGGCTGAGGGGAGAGGACCAAAAGCTGTCCCTCAACCTGGCCCCCCATCCCGAACCCCCCGCCAATACTGTGAAACCCCCTTCCTGACCATCCCGGTTTCCTGGTGTGGACCCTGAAGTGGGCCCAAGGGGTCCCCCAGGGAAAGGCCTTTGGGAAGGAAGGGACCAGGGGCATCCTTGGGCCAAACTCTCTGCCTCTCCTGTCCACTCTTTCTCCTCCCTACTCCTTTCTTCAGAAGGCTCCTTCCCAGGAGGTATTGGGTGCTAGACAACCGTGGTCCAGTCCGCCAGCTCTCCTTCCCTCCCGTGTCTTATTTCAGACATGAGAATAACTGTACAGTGTAAACTTACAAAGGGTTTTTAATGGTTGTAGATTGGAAATAAAGTATGTCATATGAACAGCTTCCATGGACTTGGCTTCTCTGATTTCTCATGTGAGGTGGGTGCGGTCCCCAGCAGATCTGGAACTTGACTCAACCCCACACCCAGTTGCCTGGGAAGGAGGGAGTCCTGGGAATGCCACAGCCAACTGGCTGGTCTGGGGTCACTTGGGAGGAGCCACCAGGGGCTCCCAGCTACTGACTGCTGACACCTCAGAGTATCCCATGAAGGGTGGTAAGGCCACAGCACAGAGGAACAAATGCAGAGTCATCAAAAATGGAATTGAACTTTCTACAGAAGACTTCAAATATTTATCACAAAAAAAGGACGGGTTAATTATCTATTACAGTATAATTAAATTATCCCCAAACATTTATTATATCACAGATGACATGGGTCAGGGATTCAAGAGCTAAGTTGTTCTGACTCAGGGTCTCCTGAGGGTGCAGTCAAGTGTCAAATCAGGCAGCAATCATGTGAAGGCATGATTGGGGCTTGGAAGATCCATTCCCAAGCCGGGTTACTCATGCCTGGTAAGTGAGGGTGGGCAGGAGGCCTCAGTTCCTCCCCCTGTGGACCTTGCCCTAGGGCTGTTTGAGTATCCTCACAACATGGCAGTTGGCTTGCCTTAGAGCAAGTGATCTATAGGAAAGCAGAAGAGGTCACAGTGTCTTTTATGACTTAAGCCTTGAAAATCGTACACTATCATTTCTGCAGCATCTCACTAGTTATACAGATTAGCCGTATTCCTTTTGGAAGAGAACTAGACAAGGGCATGAACAGCAGAAAGTGGAGGTCGTTGGGGGCTATCTTGGAAGCCAGCAACCACATGAAAATTATTTATTTTTTTTGTGGAATGTTAGTTTTCAGACCAGGGGTTGAATATCGGCCCTCAGCAGTGAGAGCAATGAGTCCTAACCACTAGATCACCATGGAATTCCAGATCTCTTTTTTGAGGGTCTAACAACAGCCAGGCCTGTGCTGGGCATTGAGGGTAACAATATATGAACCTGAGAAAGAGGAAGCAAATTCAGTGGCCAAGGGGTGGTCAGGGAGCTGGAGGGATCAGGAAAGGCTGCAATGATTCCTAAGGTTGAGATGTTGACAGATGAAGGAGGTGGTGATGTGTTGCAGGCAGGAGATGGAGACAATATGTTCCAGGAAGAGGAACAGCATGTAGAAAGCTTAGTAGTAAGAAAGGAGAGCAGGATCAGGGAACTGAAAGAGATCACTGGTGTGGGGAACGATGAAAGAGGCTGGGTGAGATCACACAGTGCCTTATGAGGGAAGGAATGTCCACATCGTGTGGACAGTAGAGTCATGGAAGAACTGAAAGTAGGGGAAGGACCTAGAGGATGTACTGGTTCTGGATTCCACGAGGCAACATACTTGCCCGCCGTGCAACGAGCTGAAGGAGTGGGGTGGGAAGAGAAGGAACTAGGCTCCAGAAAGTGATACTCAGGGAACAAAGAGCAACTTTCTGCTTCAGACATCTGTTGGGAGTCAACATGCTAGAACCACACGGTGGAAATTTCAGGAAGGCAGATTTCTGCCTACCACCAGAAAACTTTTCCAGGGACCACAGCTGCTATGGAACGATGACCACAGTCACATTCCAGCTGTGGTTCATTAACCAATTTTTGTGGACTGCTTGTGATTCAACACTTGCCGAGATTTCAGATGCAGAAGGCCTGTACATGCAAGGTGACACTCTGATGGCATCATGCTGGGTGCTGAAGCAGCAGCGTGCTATACGGGAGCCCCAAGCCAGCAATGGACAATGTGCCAGGCGCAGGCTAGGCTCCCGGGAGCACAGAAAGGGCATCTGCTTTCCAGCCTGGGGCCTCAGAGAAAGCTTGCACTGGACCCTCAATTGAGGCTTAAAATTGGAGAATTCTGCCAAGAATAATCCGGGAAGGACTTCTCAGGCCAAGCAAAGGAGCAGAAGCAATGGGGGTGATGAGAAGAGTGGCAAGCAATTTGGGGAGGGGGAGGTCTGCAATGAAGTTGTAAAAGGAAAGATCCTGAACTTTCGCAGGTGTTGAAGGGGCCACAAAAAGAGGAAATATGCTACAGGAGAACTGGAAAAAGTTATCCCAGTTGCCCTGGGAGAGTCCACAATTTTAGAGTTAAGACAAATGGAGAGAGGGATTGTGGCCTAGCGACCGGACAGGGCATCACTGCCCACTCGCTAATGAATTCCTTTGGCAAGTACCTTTCTGGGCCTCTGCTCCCTGTCTGGGCATGTCAGGCGCAAAGAACACGACGATGTAACGGTACCTAGTCAGGGGCTCCTTGGGCGTGCCGTCGTTGGGAAGGTGGTAACTTCGCCAAAATCGGGCGGGGAAGAACTTGGACAAACCGGGCGGGGCCACAAGTCTCCAACAACGGTTTGCGCATGCGCCTCGAGGAAGCGGCGTTGTGCGCTTGCGCGAGCCCGGGAGCCCGCCAGCCGCGCATGCGTCGTTAGCCGGCGGGAGTTTTCTAAGGGGCGGCTCTGGGGCCGCTGGAAGCTAGTGAAGCGGTCCCAGAGTTGGAAGGAGCAGCGTCCTTGGTGCAGCGCGTCCAGGGGTAACTCGGCGTGGCGGAAAGAGTGACCTGCGGCCTTGTGTTTCGGAGACGGAGGCTCTGGGCTGGACAGGCGTCTCTCTGAGGTGAAAAAGTCGCAGGCCTGTTCACGGACGAGGCCTCCCTTCCCTCCGCACCAGCCTCTTTGGGGTCGGACAACTCGGCTCAGCCCACACCCTGCCTGCCCGTCGTCACGCCCGAAACCGGGTAAGAGGAGACCCCGGGGCGAGAGGCGCCTCTCGCTCGGGAGCTGTTTGCAGAGCCCGTGGTCTAGACGTCACTGATGGTGGAAGGTTGAAAGCGGGGTGGGGTGGGTCACACAGGCCAGGGTTCGAATTTCGCCTCTGCTCCAGGCTGGCTGCCTAACAAGTTTGGTTGTTTTTTTTTTTTTTTTGCGCCTCTGAATTTCAGTTCAACTGACTGCAGCGTGAAACTGTTGATGGTACTTCCAGAGCTGTGGCAACGATTAAATGGCGCAGTAACGCACATACAGTTTTTACATACTCAGGTCCTGGCATGTAATACGCGCTTAAAAAGGTGTCAGTGGTTGCTGTTAAGTAACCGGCCTTTCATCTGAATGATACAGTCGTAACTGTGACGATTTAGATCCTTGATCCTACTACCCCTCGTTATTCTCTTATCTTTTCCACGTTGTCCCTTCACATATATTTATTTTTCTTTACTAAGCACTCCCCCCACCCCGTATGGATTTTTATTGGTGGTGGAGGGGGAGGCTTGGTCATGTTCCTGCCCTTTTCCAGTCAGTTACTTGTCTGTGACAGGCACTAGAAATACAGTCTGGCCCCGGGAGACGTGTAAACAGACTTTACAACCAGTGCCAGGGAGGCCCAGGGGTGGAGCTGCCAACTCTGCCAAAGAGAAGTGGCATGAAAGCTTCACACTTGAGCTCGATTGGGAAGGAAGAATAAGTTATAAGGCAATGTGTACAAAGATTCAGAAGTGGTGTGTGGAAAATGAAAAGAGTTTTCTGGATGGATGGTGGTGATGGTAGCCAGCAATGTGGATGTACTTAATATCACTGAACTGTATGTACACTTAAAAATGATTAAGATGGTAAATTTTATGTTGTGTATATTTCAGCACAATTAAAAAAGAAACAGAAACTTAAAAAAAAAAGTGGTGCATGGAATGGGAGTAGCAGGAGAAAGCAGGAGTAGGTACTAGTTAGGACTAGCTTCTGGAAGGTGTTCAGTACACTGGAGGAATCTGCTGCTGTCTAAAGAATGGATTGGAGGGAATTACCCAGCAGTCCAGTAGTTAGGACTCAGAGCTTTCACTTCAAGGGCCGGAGTTCAGTCCCTGGCTGGGAAACTAAAATCCCACAAGCTGCTCAAAAAAATAAAGAATGTATTGGAGAGGAACAATGCTGCATGTAGGAAAAACTCGTGGAGTGGCTGTTCGATTCTTGGGGGAAGTGAGGGAGAGGGATAGAAACTATGAGATCTGAACTAAATAGATAGCTGGAAGTTGGAAGAGTTTTAGAGATTGTTGGAAGTAGAATGGACAGGCCTTTGAATCTGCAGAATTAATAAGTAAAGGGTAAAGTGATTGTTCATGTTTTGAAGACCATGTAGATCATAAGGCCATTGATTGAGTTATGCAATTAAGCCCTTATTAAACACAAAATAATTGGGAACTAAGAGATATATGTTAAGGAAGATAAGATTATTTCTAGTGATAAATTCTGTAGAAATTCAGAACAGGATGTGATGAGCCCTGCTGATGTTCTGTGGAAGAGGTGTGGAGGTGAGGTTGGGCTGGGCCTTGTCAGGCAGGTAGAATTTCATGGGGCAAAAAGGGGCGGTTCAAAGAGACGAGAAAGCGCAAGGCTGATTCTGGGGGAGTAAAGCCCCAGCAAGACTGGGACTGAAATGTGGAGAACAGATTACTTCATTTTCCTGTTTCAGGATTCTCACCTCAGGATGACTTCCAGACCGGAGATAGTAAAAGGTGAGTATTCGTGAAGTTCAGTACCTTCTTGCCTTGGGTTTAGGTTCATGAGCTTTACCTAAATACCTCCTGGCTCTTGGTGGATTTGAAATCACTTATTTGTGTATTTGCAGAGATGCTTCCTCGATGTTTCCATGACCTGGGGCATATGTTTCCTTTTGCCACTTTTTTTGCACAGATTCTTAGTTGTGATGGGTTTGATTCTGTATTTTGACTTTTTTATGACAAGTGCTAGAAGAGGAACCAGTGGCATCTAAGACTCATGATCGTCAACTGGAATCAGATCCCAACCCTGTGGAAGTGTGTAATAAATCGTCTGCCTCCCTGAAGAGGACTGAACGTGTTTCAAAGGAACGAATTCACCTTGGCCGTAGCCCCCCAAAAGGGGAAAGTGGTGATCTCAGCCACCAGGAAGGACTTGAATCCAGGTCCTTTCATTTGTCTCCAGAGCAGTCTCCTTGTCATCAAGCCAGGAGGCAGTCCTGGCGGCGAGCAAGTATGAAGGAAACGAACCGGCGGAAGTCACTGCCTCCCTTTCATCAGGGCATCACAGGTGGGGTGCTTTGTACATAAGACTGGACTCCAGCTCAGATAAGAGGCAGTGAGGCATGGCAGGAAGTTAGGCTTGTCTTGGCTACTTAATAGCTATGTGACTGAACAGATGACTTCACCTCTCTGAGCTTCAGTTTCCTCATCTATAGGAGTATTCTCAGATTATAAGTATTGATGTCAAACACCTAGTAAGTATTCAGTATCAATGCTGTTTATATCATGTTATTAGCTACCCATTGTAATCTATACCATGGACAGAAAATCTGATTTACAGTTGTTCAGCATTCACCTTTGCTCAGTGAATGTTCAGCATTCACATTGGCTAGAAGTAAAGATTTCCTCTGGCTTTCTTCCTCGTATCCTAAAGTAGAATAGAAGGTGGATGGGTTGCTACCTGATTTTAGGTTTTATAACTGAAAATATCTCAGAGGGAAGAACCCATAAAAATAGGGTAAAAACCTAGTTTTGAGACATGGTGTATTTGAATGTGATTTTGTGTGAATTTATAATAATAGCATCTCAGGAAGCACTGAAGGACAAGATTTAATGTGGAAAGTAGCACATTTCAGGAAGAACTTAACTAGCTTTGTGACCTTGAACAGTTTAATCTCCTTTGCTTTACGGTCCTCATCAGTAAATGGGGTGAGATAATACGTATTTTACAAGACTGAGAATTAAATGAGTTGATACATAACACAGTACTTGGCACATAATAAATAAATATAGCTCGTGTTAAGTTATCATGATTAAAGATATTACTTCACTTCCTGAAGGTCTGATGTTTAGAAGGAAATCTACCTAAGAACAGCCATGTAGCATATCAGAAAATTGCTGCCATGGTTATGCTTGTATACTTCCTCCATAGATGTGCCAAGAAATTGCAGTTTCCTAAGGTTACCCTTATTACGTTCATCTATGTTCCAGAGCATGTGGACCTAAAATTCTGTGTAATAAAAAATCACTGACGTATAGGATTTGTTATTTTCTGGTTATTCCTGGCCACTTCCCAGATTTCTTTGGTTATAGGCAGAAGGTATCTTATTTTTCATGACTAAAAGTGAGAAGAAGTAATCAAGAGAGGGCGCAAAAGAACTTAAAAACAGCCAGCTGAGGCTGGAGGGCTAAAAGACAGGTATCTCTCCTAATTCTCAAAGCAGATTTCCTTTGCTGTATAAGAATGA
This sequence comes from Bos taurus, assembly GCF_002263795.3. NCBI lineage: Eukaryota > Metazoa > Chordata > Mammalia > Artiodactyla > Bovidae > Bos > Bos taurus. The sequence continues at coordinate 65,823,832 of NC_037340.1, read as the reverse complement.
TGTTTTAAAATGGACATAATTGGGAAAAACATTATCTACATCTTTTATAGCTGAGGATTCAGTGGCATAATTATGTAAAATGCCTGTTTAGTTCAGGCTGATGCACTGTGTGACCTTGGGCAAGTTGCCCAGCACCTAACCTTTGTTAAATGGTTAGGCTGATAAGTCACTTGCCTCAAGTGAGGGTGACGGTTAGAATTTAATAAAATTCCTGTTAGATAGTCTGTGTTCAACAAACTTACTATTAATGTTATTGTCTCTGGCTTCAGACAAGTGTCTCCCCTCTGAGCTTCAGTTTCCCCATCTGTAAAGAGGAACTCATTTAAAGCACACTACAATGGCTATCACAAAAATTCTGAAATATTCCCATCTCCTTTCTTCAAATGGTGAATATAAAACACAAAGAGAAGTTAAATTATTTTTTTAAATCTGTTTTATTTAGCAAGACAAGATTTTAAGGTAATACATAAAAGGTTCTTTTAACTTTTTAAACTTAGGATGCACAGATAGGTAAATTTCATTCTCTGGTGATCTTGAACAAATTAGATGTAAGAAGACAGATTAGAGAAGACTTCTTGGGTTTTTTTTACCTTAATTTGGGCTGCATCAAGAGGGAGGGAATTTTTCAGGTGTTTTTTTGTTTTTTACTTTGCTAACTGTATAAATGTCCAGCTCTTTGAATGTGGTAATATTTTATGTTAGAGCTCTGCAGATCCATCAGTGTCGACCTAACAGAAAGCAAACGGCTGAGCTCTCTCCTCCTTTCCAGTTTCCAGGTGAGAGTCAAGTCTCAGAATTGGGAGTGTTTTCTTTTTCTTTCCTTTTTTTTTTAAACTGTTATTGTGACATCCTCAAAGACACGTCAGTACTGTGTGATTTATCAGTAAAGAGTAAAAGGTGTTTCTCTCTAGTGAGATTAATTTAAAAGCCAGATTTAATCCCAGAAGTTTTGTCTCTGGGTCGGGCTCTACGAGTCCCATTGGTATTGCTGTGGCTAACTGAGCAGTTAAGAGAGTTCCCCTGTCTAGTATATTTTGCTCATTAGCAGCAAATGATGGGACTTTAAGGTCGGTGGAGGTCATATCTAAGTTTAAGCAGACATTTGAGATCTGGCTGCTCTCTAAATTGGAATTATGTGACTAACTGGTGATTGCATCAGTGTAGATAAGCAAGTCATTTGTGTGAATTAAATGACCATTTTTCCCCCTGAATCAAAAATCACATCACGTAGTCTAGGCAACAAAGAATTTTTTCCTTACCTTTTTATTTTCTTGTTTTGTTTATATGAAAAATCTTAGGTGTAGAATTAAATCATGCTTGCTTACATTTATTAAATGTCCTAAGATTACATGAATTCAGGATTGGCCTGGCAAATCTTGGTTGTTGTACTGAAAATGCTTTTCTTTATTTAGTTCTCTGTTCAGAAACTTGAACCTTTCCTAAGGGGAACTGAGGGCTTCAGTCTTGAAAGTTTCAGAGCCAAAGGTAAGTTGCTAAGAGCAGACACTCGAGCTTTGACCTTGGTCTGTACCTTCCGTTAGGGTTGGTTGAAACCTCTTGGGGTCGCTACTTATAGGAGCTGCTACCTTACACAACCAGGCCTCCTCCATTTTGGTGGGGAACTGCATTAAAAAAGATAAGAATATGTGCTTACGAAGTTTAGAAGGTCTAAAAGTAAGCCTCTTGCCCCATGACCCCCAGTCTCAGCTCCTCTCCTCCCAGAGGCAACCACAGCCACCAGCTTCTTGGATATCTTTGCAAATTTATTGCATTTCTAAACATTTATCCATTAAAATCAAATAATCCTCTCTACACACTGTTCTTAATCTTGTTTGTTGTTTTTTTAAACCTTAATTTATCTTGCAGATAGTTCTTTATCACACTGATAGAGCTGTCTTGATATTTTAGCAGCTACATGTTGCTCTATTTTATAAATGTACCATATTTCATTTAAATGGTTCTTTATTGATGGGCTTTTAGGTTTGCTTTCAGTCTTTTGTCATTACAGTGAATGGATAATGAATACCTTTTTATACAAGCCTCTTAGCACATATTCAAGTAAAAATAAGATATATTAGAATTAACTAGTATAAGTGTACTGTAACTAAAAGTTTAGATTTTTTTTATTATTTAGTAGGTATTATTTAAAGGTCTTTTTGGGGTTTTAATCTGTGTTTCTTTTGAAGAGGATAATATTTTTTCGTATTTTTAGAGGAGAGCCATTTGTACTTTATTTTCTGTGTATTGTCTCTCCATATCCTTTGTTCATTTCTTAAAATTGAGATATTGCCTCTTTTATATTGGTTTTGCAGGCACTCTTTATGTGTTAAGGAAATTAGCTTTTGTCTGTGACATAAGTTGCAAATATTCTTCCCTGGGAGTCAATTTTCAGCTTTCTAGGAAGTAGCTATTCTCCTTGCAGTGTAATTATACAATCATCCAGGTCAGAAATAAAAGACCTAGAAAATACATGAAGTCAGACTTACTTGCCAGTTAAAGCTGTTTATCTCAGAATTGCACTATTACTGTAATTAGGGTAGACATGTCCAGGTTTATTTTGATAGCTATTTAACATATCTTTTCCCGTTTGCATTCCTCACCTGAATTTAATTGTGAACTCTTTTTAAGTCTAAGCAGAGACCTGTTTTTACCTTATGCCCATCATTTTTTTATTTGCTGCTAGCATTTCTGACTTCTGTAATAAGTTTTTTCACCTAGTGCCAGCAGATCAGATCTCTTGAAAGAGTGAATTGTCAACGCAGATACACTTTTCTAACACATCTTTTAAACTGCTTCTTCATCAGTTCTGTGAAAAACACTATTATAAATGTTATAAAGAGGAGTTGTCTTCCATTTTATCTGTACCTACCCAAAGAAAAAAGGTAAAATCTTCCCGCATATTTCTATCACTTTTTTGAATAGGTGAGAGGGCCAGAATGTAACAGGTGACCCTAGAGCTGAGACTACCATACGTATATTACATCTTTGTCAGCAGCTCACTGTGAAAAGTATTCTCTTTATTTTATAACATATAATTTTATTCTCTGTAGCATCTTCCCTTTCTGAAGAGTTGAAACATTTTGCAGACAAATTGGAAAGTAATGGAACACTACAAAAATGTTTTGAAGATTCAGAAGGGTAAGAGCAGTTCCCTTTCTGTCCAAAATTATAGTTGAATAAGGACTTTTTCTTTTTTAATTTTTTACATTGAAGTATAGTTATTTTACAGTGTTAATTTCTAGTGTACATCAAAGTGATTCAGTTATATGTGTGTGTATATGTGCGTGTGTTTGTGTATACTTCAGTTCATTTGTATCATATTTTAGATCCCACAAATAAGTGATGTATGGAATTTGTCTTTCTTTGTCTGACTTAATCTGTTAGTATAATCTCTAGGTCCATCCATGTTGCTGCAAATGGCATTTATTTCATTCTTTTTTATGGCTGAGTAATATTCCTGTGTGTGTGTGTGTGTGTGTGTGTGTGTGTGTGTACACACATACATCACATCTTTATCTGTTCATCTGTTGATGGACATTTAGGTTGCTTCTATGTCTTGGCTATTGTAAATAGTGCTCTATGAATGTTGGGGTACATGTATCTTTTTTAATTCAGTTCAGTCCCTCAGTCATGTCTGACTCTTTGCAACCCCATGAACCGCAGCACGCCAGGTCTCCCTATCCATCACCAACTGCCAGAGTCTACCCAAACCCATGTCCATTGAGTCTGTGATGCCATCCAACCGTCTCATCCTCTGTCGTCCCCTTCTCCTCCTGCCCTCAGTCTTTCCCAGCATGAGAGTTTTTTCAAATGAGTCAGCTCTTCACATCATGTGGCCAAAGTATTGGATTTTCAGCTTCAGCATCAGTTCTTCCAATGAACATCCAGGACTGATCTCCTTTAGGATGGACTGGTTGGATCTCCTTGCAGTCCAAGGGACTCTCAAGAGTCTTCTCCAACACCACAGTTCAAAAGCATCAATTCTTCGGGGCTCAGCTTTCTTTATAGTCCAACTCTCACATCCATATGTGACTACTGGAAAAACCATAGCCTTGACCAGACAGACCTTTGTTGACAAAGAATGTCTCTGCTTTTTAATATGCTGTCTAAGTTAGTCATAACTTTCCTTCCAAGGAGTAAGCGTCTTTTAATTTCATGGCTGCAGTCACCATCTGCAGTGATTTTGGAGCCCCCAAAAATAAAGTCAGCCGCTGTTTCCACTGTTTCCCCATCTATTTGCCATGAAGTGATGGGACTGGATGCCATGATCTTCGTTTTCTGAATGTTGAGCTTTAAGCCAACTTTTTCAGTTTCCTCTTTCACTTTCATCGAGAGGCTCTTTAGTTCTTCTTCCCTTTCTGCCATAAGGGTGGTGTCATCTGCATATCTGACGTTATTGATATTTCTCCCAGCAGTCTTGATGCCAGCTTGTGCTTCCTCCAGCCCAGCATTTCTCATGATGTACTCTGCATAGAAGTTAAATAAGCAGGGTGACAATATACAGCCTTGATGTACTTCTTTTCCTATTTGGAACCAGTCTGTTGTTCCATGTCCAGTTCTAACGGTTGCTTCCTGAGTTTCATACAGGTTTCTCAAGAGGCAGGTCCGGTGGTTTGGTATTCCCATCTCTCAGAATTTTCCATAGTTTATTGTGACTCACACAGTCAAAGGCTTTGGCATAGTCAATAAAGCAGAAGTAGATGTTTTTCTGAAGCTCTCTTGCTTTTTCGATAATCCTGCAGATGTTGGCAATTTGATCTCTGGTTCCTGCCTTTTCGAAAACCAGCTTGAACATCTGGAAGTTCATGGTTCACGTATTGCTGAAGCCTGGCTTGGAGAATTTTGAGCATTTACTAGCATGTGGGAGGAGTGCAATTGTGTGTTAATTTGAGCGTTCTTTGGCATTGCCTTTCTTTGAGATTGGAATGGAAACTGACCTTTTCCAGTCCTGTGGCCACTGCTGAGTTTTCCAAATTTGCTGACATATTGAGTGAGCACTTTCATAGCATCATCTTTTTTAATTAGTTTTTGTCTTTTCCGAATATATGCCCAGTAGTTAGGTTGCTAGGTCATATGGTAACTCTATTTTTACTTTTTTACGGAACTTTCACACTGTTTTCCATAGTGACTGCACCAATTTACCCTTCCACCAACAGTGTTAGGAAGGTTTCCATTTTTTATACACACTGTCCAGCATTTATTATTTGTAGACTTTTTCATGATGGCCATTTCTGATGGGTATAAGGTTATACCTCATTGTAGTTTTTATATATAATTTTATTTGCTTATTTATTTAATGTTTGGCTGTGCTGGGTCTTTGTTGGTGCGCGATTTTTTTCTCTAGTTGCATTGAGCAGGGGCTACTGTCTAGTCACGGTACCTGGACTTCTTATTGTGGTGGCCACTCTTGTTGCAGAGCACAGGCTCTGGGTGCACAGGCTTCAGAAGTTGCAGTACGTGGGCTAGGTAGTTTTGACTCTCCGGCTCTGTGCATAGGATCAGTAGTTGTGGCGCATGGGTTAGTTGCTCTGAGGCATGTGGGATATTCGTGGATCAGGGATTGAACCCGTGTCTCCTGCATTGGCAGGTGGATTCTTTACCACTGAGACATCAGGGAAGCCCCTCATTATAGTTTTGCTTGCATTTCTCTAAGAGTGATGTTGAGCATCTTCATGTGCCTATCAGCAATCCGTATGGCTTCTTTGGAGAAATAAGACTTAATTAGACAGTTGTTCATTCACTTATCAAACGTTTATCCAGCATCTTCTATGTACCGTGCGGAAGCTGGAGATATAGTGATGAATAATCAAGCAAGATCTTTCTTCTTATTCATTGTAGTAGGAGAGACAAACTACTTAGAAAATAGTGACTTCAGATATAATCTGAATGATTTCAGTGATAATCTAATTGGGCAGGCAATATGATAGTGACTTGAAGCAGTGGGCAACTTACACTAGAGTGTTCAGAGAAGTCCTCTAATGATTTGCCGTTTGCACTGAGACCTGTAAGACCTGGATGATGAGGAGGAACCAAATATGTGAAGATGAGACAAAAAGCATTCATATTTTTGCTAGCCATGCTAGTTGTAGATAAAGTCATGTTTTTAGCTGTTGGCCAGCAAGAGTATTAAGAGAAAGTTTACAGCTGCCACCACTGCCCGCCGCCACCCCGCCTCCCCCGAAACTGGTAGTTGCTCAGCAGGGGCAACACCAAGCCCTCTCCTCATCCTGCAACAAATTACATGACTTGATCTTACACTTTCAACTTCACAAAGGTCTGCCTTTCCATGGATCCTTAGAATTAACATTGCTATTCAGGAAATGAAAATTATGTTAGCTCGACATTGCTCCTCTTTTAACGAAATATATTTAAACCATAGGCTGCTGTATTGCAGCTAAAGGTGATAGAGGCTGTTTGTCACAGGCTTTGATAGAAAAACATAAAAGGTGACACAGCTGATTTGCCTTTGCCGGGTAGAGTACCAAGTGCATCTGCAAAATTTTGGCATTTTCAATGCCTCCTGCTTTTCCGTTAGAATTAATCGCCCTACTAGCCAAGCTATTGGTTTAAGGAGAACATATCCAACTGAAAGCTTCAACTTAAGTGCAAAGACAGTTGTATGAAAAAGCTATTAAGGTTTTGATTAGTGGGAAGGCAAGAGGCTAAATAAAAAAAAAATGTTGTGAACAAAACTTTGAAGATTGAAACCGGCAGATATTTGAGGCTGAGTGGCATTGTATGGATAGAAGAGATAAAGGGTAACGGCAGGAATCAAAGTTAATTAGCTGGACAGAGCCAGAACACAGAACCTTAAGTGCCAGGTTAAGGAGTTCTGGCTTTTCTTCTGAACGTAGTAGAGAGTCACTGAATTTTTAAGAAATGAAAAGCACAAAAGGAATATTTGAAGAGAGGTTAATCTGTTCACGTGTGAATTCAAATTGATGAGGGAAATAGACAATGAAGAGCCCAGTGAGAAAGCTAATACCTAGTGCAAAAGTGAATTAGAGTCTAAGACTAAATATTCGTTGAAAGATAAATTCTGAACATGTTTTATTGCTGTTAAAATTATGTGAGACATCCAATACTAAAAGCAAACACTCTTGGAAGATTTCTGTTAATCTCATAATCCTGTCTCTTCTAGAAGAGTATCAGATTTGGCTCTGGAAACTTCAGTGGCTGAGATGAAGGAATATATAACAAAGTAAGTGAAAATGAGTGAACTTTTGTTGGGAAATCTAAATTTGTCTGGGGAAATAACTAAACCCAGAAATGGATAGTAAACGTCCTTTTCAGTGTGTCAGTGTTGGAAAGCTGCACACTGGGATTTATGTACTGTTGGCGCTTTGTCACTAAGTTGTGTCCGACTCTTTCTTGACCCCATGGACTGTAGCCCACCAGGCTCCTCTGACCATGGGATTTCTCAGGCAAAGACACTGGAGTGGTTTATGGACTGTATTGATGGCCAGTTTCATAGAATGGAGTCTAGAGACTAAGGATGTGGATTTGATGTAAAGACTCATGTTTGATTTGATTAATATTCTCTGACTTGGTCGTGCTTTCTAATCTTTTTTTTTTTATGACCTTTTTATTCACATCTTAGAATCAGAGTAGACACCTAATGTATGGTTGCCCTGAGTGATTCAGAATGAGATGATCAAAAGTTAACTGAATTTTTTCCTGCTTCTGTAGGTTTTCTTTAGAACGTCAAAGTTGGGATCAGCTCTTGCTGCGCTACCAGGAAGAGGCTGAAAAGATCCTATCAAGGTTAGATCTATGACAGGAAATAGGAAGGTTTTACCTTGTGACTTTTGATTTGATTTCAGTTCTCTTAGCACAAGTTGAATGATGAATCCAGAACTCATCAAATTTCTGTAGAGTATATATGAACAGTGTGACTGGAAATGGAGAGTGAGGGGGCTGGGAAGGAAGAGTTGTCACTATTTTCAGTCAAAGAACAGAACTGCCTCTGTTCTGTGCCCTTGGCTGCTGTTCCACATTCTGGGGGAGACAGGCATGTCTCTGCCCTGTACCGCTGGGCTAGGAACAGTATCAAGGGACTTCAGTGAGCACATGGCCTTTGAAAAGCTGCGACTGTGGGAGAGAACCACAGCCAGGGCCCTCATGGAGACACGGGGTGAAAGGGGTGATGGAAGTGGGTCTACAGGAGAGAGACGATCTTTGGGTCTTGAAGGCATAATAAAATGGGAAAGTGCTAGATTTTGGTTTCATTTTACTGTCCAAACCAATGATTTTAAGCTTTTTTCCCCAAACAGAACCTTAGCTAGAAACACAACTATAAAACATTAGCCAAAATAATAATTGCCAAAGTGGCCTCCTAGTAGAGAGGCACCTTGAGGAGCACAGTATGAGAAGCTTCCCTAATCCAAGCATTGATACTTACTACTTTCTTCACCCTTTACATGTTCTATGTATGAAGACAGATAATGTGTAAGATGGCAGTTTCAGAATAAACACTTTTGACGGGCCATAGTTTATATTAACAGGAAAGCTTCTGGAAGCAGACTGTCTCTGTTCAAATCCTAACTAATTCTTAGTTCTGTGACCTTGGGAAGTCCACTTAATCTGAAGTTCCTCATTTGAAAATGGGATAATATTACTACCTACCTCATTGGGTTTGTTATGACTAAAGAGTCATCAGCAGTTTTCATAAACTCTCCATTATAATGAGTTATTCTAGATAATTGAAGTGGGCCAACATCTTTTTGGTAAAAGATCATAGATGTTAACTTCAGGCGTTACCCCAGTAGTCCTTTTTGTAAATGGACCTTACTGTTAGATGGAGTCAACTAACCTAGCATTTCCTGGAGTCCAGAGGTATAAAAACATTAACACGGGATAATTATCTCAGAATCTCCTGTTAGTAAGAGAACCTATGCTCACCCTGGGGTGGAAGAATATTGATTCAGGTTAGTAAAGCCTTTTAGGAAGTGTTTTCCCTGGGTAAATCTTTGCTATTTTCCCACAGAAAATAATTGTAAAATTATTTGAAAGTTTTTTTGTTGTATTTTGTTTTTAGAGGATCAGCTGAAACCAAAAATACTGAAGTTGAAGTGGAACCTAGAATGTATGTTGGGTCTTCCCAGAGTGAAGTCCTTAATACAAAACCTGACTACCAGAAGATACTGCAGAACCAGACTAAACTCTTTGATTGTATGGAATTGGTGGTGAGTTGGGTCATGTTTCTTTGGCTGAGTTATTCAGCTTTGATACCTTCCCATCCTTGTTAAAAGAGCTGGAGAACATGTGTAATTAGATAAGTATATTCAACTCTACCTTGGGGAAACATTGGAGAGACAGTGAAAGAAAATAAACAAGTAAATGGTGATAAATGCTATTAAGTCAGGTGGAGGAAGAGAATATGCCGGGAGGGCTTCAGTTTGCTATGTAGAGGGGTTGAAGGCCCTTCTTAGGTGCCACCTTAATAAAGACTTGAAAGAAATGGGGAAGTGAGCCATGAGGACATTTTGAAGAATGTCAACCCCAATTTTTCTTTTTTTGCCAAAATACCTTCTTAAACTTATAGCATGAGGTCTCAAGTTGGACTTTTTTATTTGTTTGTTACTTTTATTTTGGTTGTACCACACAGTATGTGGGATCTTAGTTCCCTGAACAGGGATTGAACCTGCACCTCATGAATTGGAAGTACAAAGTCTTATCTACTGGGCCATCAGGGAAGTCCCTCAATCCAAGTATTAGGTTGGCCAAAAACTTTGTTCACATTACATAAGAGCTTACAAAAACCCAAACGAACTTTTTGGTCAGCCCAATATGAACAGGAAGCAGGTGGCATTTGATATAGAGTATGGAGAGTCTGTTTACAAAAGGGCTGAGTATAAAGATGTGGGTATCAGGAATTCAAAAGTGAAGTGAAGTGATCTGGGGCTAAGAGGCAGCTGAGCTGTTCCTACTCCTCAGCTGAAGGGTGAAACAGTCACTGTGGTACCTGGCAGGGAGTTGTATGGTGGGCTGTCCTGAAAGAGCCATGGTCTTCAGTTGAGAGACACTAGTAACTCCAGATGACCCTTCCAGGAGCAGGCTCAGGTAAAAATACCCTGAGGTCATTCGGCTCCTGCTTGGCTCCCTCTTGGTCAGGCCCACCTAGAAGCCAGAGGACCTGGGATCCTGTTGAGGTTGTGCAGGTCAGTCTGCTCAGGAGTTAGAGCACTGTGGAGAGGGGTGATTATGGATGTGAAAGGGCAAACAAAATGTCTGGCATAAGCATTCCAGGTTGAAAGAGCAGCCAAAGCAAAGCTCCTGAGCAGGAGCTCGCTTGGTGTGTTTGAGGAGCCACGCAGAAGCCGTGCACCCTTCCAGTTCACAGTTGTCTGTTGTCTGCAGATGGACGAACTGCAAGGATCCGTGAAGCAGCTGCACGCCTTTATGGACGAAAGTACCCAGTGCCTCCAGGAGGTGTCAGTACAGCTCGGTAAGCCTGTCTTAAGGGGACCAGAGCTTGCACTGTTGTACATCTGATGGCCCTTCAGATGTACACTGCCCTTCAAAACATTTTAGGGGTCATTTGGATTGTAAAGGGAATGAGACTGCTTTTCTCCTGTGACTTTGAGGGTGATTTTAAGGTAGAGGAGTTGTGAGCATTGTTTGTATTGTGTGGATACAAACAATGGCTTCCAAGGGTAAGGCCTTCATCTGGTGACTTTTATTTCCCCCTTACAATAACAATGACTATTGTGGGTACTCAAAGTTAATTGGAAATTTTTAGACAGGAGCACAGTAGATTGAGAATTAAATCTCCACAAACTGACAAACTGTGTTGTTTGGGCAGATCCAGGACAAGAAATATCTATCCATTGCCTTTTTTCTCTTTTCATTCTTCAAGAATCTACCAAGTGACACTGACATTACTTTTTAAAAAAATGTTTATTTATTTGCCAGTGCCGGGTGTTAGTTGCAACATGTGGGATCTTTAGTTGCAGGCTGTGAACTCTTAGTTGCATTTGTGATCTAGTCTCTGACCAGGGATTGAACCGGGCCCCCCGCACCGGGGCGCAGATCTTAGTCACTGGACCACTGGGGAAGTCCCCATTTGATTGTATTGTGGTTGTAGTTGCAGCTGGCTTTCCTACCAGAGAGCCATCTCCCTGAGGGCAGATGCGCTCTTAAGTCGTCCTTTGAATACCCTTCAGGGTCTGGCACAGTATTCACACAGTAAGTTTTCAATAGTGGTATTTGAATTCAATTGAAATGTATTTTTTGACTCCTTTTCTCTGCAGGGAAGAGAAGCACTCAACAGTTAGATCCTTCACCAGCTCGAAAACTGCTCAAGCTTCAGTTACAGAAACAACCTAGCACTTATTGCTCTAAATCTTGTCAGTGACCTAATGCAGCTTTTCTGCCACAAGGTGCTCTAGAGGAGAGAAACCGCAAGAGTGCCCCAGTGCATGGTGGGCTGAGCTGTGACATCTGCTCTGTTGCCTTTGAAGATAACTGGCTGACTGTAAAGCACTCTGATTTTTTTTCTTAAAATGGAATTTATGCATTTGAAAGCATGTCATATACAAGCTTTTTCCAAGAACAGGGAAAATGCTTGAGACTTTGCTTTGGAATGACCTTCAGAACTAGTAGCCCATTCTTTGAAATATCCTTTGTGATCAGAAATCTCCCTACTCTGAAGATGTTTTTGAGGTTTTGAAACAACCTAAAGTCATTCAGGACCAAATCCAGTAAGCATTTTAGGGGTCATTCTGGTTGTAAACAGAATGAGACTGACTTTCTCCTGTGACTTTGAGGGTGACGTTAGGTAGAGGAGTTGTGAGCATTGTTTGCATTGTATGGATACATATATCTTCTTACAGAATTCCCAAATTGAAGATAATAACACTCTTTTTCTATATCCTGATGTCTATAATGTGTTTTAGCTTTTTTTGGGAGGGCGTGCTATACCATGTGGCATGCAAGATCTTAGAGCCCCAACCAGGGATCAAGAAGGGGTTAAGTATCTCTTTTTCATTGTTCTCCGTATTTGTTAATGATTTGCATTATAAGATTGCATGTTCTTAAAAGCTTTCCCTTGTCCTCGTGTATGAAAAAATGAAAAGGCGGGGAAGGCTTAGCAGAAAATAGGATTCTTTGTCAGGACTCAGAAGTGAACAGTAGCGTGGAGTTATACCTCAGTGTTAACAGCCAATAAAACAGCAACTAATTTATTGTCAGTATCTCTTATTTTCTGATCCTCCTAATAGAACAGAACCCAATTCACTTAAATACGCAGTCATTATCTTAAGTCTTAAAGCTTGGACTATGCACCAGTTAGTGAGAGGTGATATAGCCTAGCTTTTCCCTGTGTTCCTTATTGTTTTAAAAAAATTTTTTTTATTTTTTAGTTAATTTGGCTGTGCCGGGTCTTAGTTGCTGCACATGAGATCTTTGCCCTTCGTTGTGACCTTCAGGATATTTTTTTTCTTAGTTGCAACATGTGAACTCTTAATTGCAGCCTGTGGGATCCAGTTCTAGGGATCAAATCCAGGACCCCCTGCCTTGGGAGCACTGAGTCTTAGCCCCTGGACCACCAGGGAAGTCCCACGTTCTTCATTCTTTCATATATTTACGTAGCCCCTGCTATATGCCATGCACAGTTCTAGGAACTGGGACAAGCGCAAAGAACATAAAGTCTTAGGACCTCTTTTCATGATTTTCACAGTCTCTTGGGCCCAGGGAACAAGAAGAAACCTCTTTTCCACAGAAGTAATGTTTTAGTGACTTGGGAAGGAGAAAGGAGAAATAGGGCAGTTATTTGAGGTAAAAGGAGCCACATTTTAAAAGGCCTGAGAAGAGAGAATAAAGCATTCTGGGATACTAAAAAGTAAAAAAAAGACTGGTTAAACAGGAATGCTAAGTGCCAATGTAAGAACCACCTGAGACAAAGATAATTGAAAGTTATTGAAAGGTTTTGAGAGATGGATGGGATCAGAACTTTATTTTCTTTTTTTTTAATTTATTTCTAATTGGAGGATAATTGCTTTACAATATTGTGTTGGTTTCTCCCATATATCAACATGAATCAGCCATGTATACCATATATGCATAGGTATACATATGTCCCCTCCTTTTTGAAGAACTTTATTTTCAAAAGATCACTCCAGTTGCTGTTTGGAGAACAGTTAGAAGCAAGTAGGTGTGGATTTTAGAGACCAGTTGGTCTCTTAACAGTCTGCAGTGGTCAGGTGCGGAGTGACTGCCTGGGCTGGGAGTTAGCAGTGGATGAGTAGGGGGCATCTTTCATAGTGTCTGGAACACAGCAGGCATGTCACCTCCATGTTAAAAGCCTCACTGCTACTTACTGACTGAGAAAAAGTTATTTAACCTCTTATTTGTAAGATTGGGAGAATAATCCCACTTGCTGCAACTAAGAGCCTAAAAAATTTAAAAAAGAACAGTGGATGGAGGATAATGAGCAGTTAATTAAATAGGAAAATTCAGTTAAATTTGGCATACCAAACAGATTTCAACTAGATTGTTGGATATACAGGTAGAAAACGATAGGAAAACCTAGACTAGGAATAAAATTTGGAAGTTACCAATACCTAGTTATTAAAGCCTTAAGAATAAGATAATATCCAGAGGAGAGCATGAAGGGAAACTGGACAGCCCCAAGGAAGCTTTTAAAAATCAGAGGAGTGGTGTTAATTGCCTCTCTTTCAGAAGCAGAATAATATAGTGGAAAGTGTAGTTTGGAGTGAATCTTCATCCTTATCCGCAATTTCCTTTCTGTGAAATGGGGAGAGAACACCTCTCTCCAAAGGTGATTGTACCTCCCCCCCTCACCATTTTATTTAGTACACTGTATTACATTTTTAAAACATTTATTTGTGGCTGCGTTGGTTCTTCCTTTGCAGCATGTGGGCTCCGGAGCACATGGCCTAAAGTTGTGGCATGCAGTCCACATGGCATCTGGGATCCTAGTTCCCTAATCGGGGATCAGTCCCAAGTCCCCTGCATTGGAAGGTGGATCCTTAACCACTGGACCACCATGGAAGTCCTTGGTGTTTTGGAAGTTTTGTTTATAAGAATTAAGAAGTGTCTTTGTATCTCCAATAACCATACAAAATAGAGCACAGAAAAAGAATAAGATCTGAGCATTCTATATGCATACACACCACAACTTGAGATTGCCTCTTTTCTTTTTTTTTCATTATAGATGAGGAACTCAGGCATGGAGGGGCTTAATAATCCAACCAAGAACATAAAGATAGGAGTGGAGGGTCATCTAGAACCCATGTAGCATTCAGTAAATGTTAACTAACACAATAATTAGTAAAAGGCTGTGCCCAGGTACTACTAGTTTTTTCTCCCCCCAAGTTTGGTTCAGGAATTGTACTAGGTGAATGTTATAGATAGTTGGAGCCTTAGAGATGTTTGGTAATATTCTTCATTTGCCCTACTTTAGTTAACGAGTATCTTGCTTTTAATCAGTGATATTTAACACTAAAGAAATAATAGGTTATATTATAAACTCTTTGAAGGAAGGGAATATATTGTGTACATTTTGATGGCTTAATGTAATCGTCTGGGAAAATCTACTCAGGTTGCACTCAGAGGAGATGGTGTGACTGGTGGCTGTAGTAGAGGTGATATAATGGAGGACTGGGAATTCGGAGCCCTGTTTTGGATTCTGGTTTGGGGTATTGTTTTTGTTTTTGTTTTGAGTATAGTGGATTTACAATGTTGTGTTAGTTTCTGCAGTACAGCACAGTGAATCAGATATATACGTGTGCATGTATATATGTGTATATACAAACACATACTCTTTCTTAGGTTCCTTGCCCATATAGGTCATTACATAATATTGAAGAGTTCCCTGTGCTATATCTGGTTCTTAAGTTACTGGTTCATTCACCAAAAACTTACTAAGCCTGTCCTGATGCCAGGCACAGTGCTCAACGCCATGTGACCGTGGGTACCGCTCTAGGCCCATGTCAAAGGAGGAGGCCTTGCAGTGTAAAGAGTTCTTAGGGGCTCCATAAGGATGTAACTCGGCAGAAAGGGAGAAGCCAGCCAGACACAGCTCTCAACCTCCCTCCCTCTGAGCAGTTCTGGTTAAAGGTTCTCCAAGGAGACTCCGAAGCAAGAAAACTACAGTACTTTCCTCTTAACTGAGGGGGAATATGTCCCAGGACCCTAGTGGATGCTTGAAACTGTAGATAGTATGCCTTGTAATTGCGAAGTTTTTTCTTATATTTACTTACCTACAATAAAGTTTAACTTATAAATTAGGCACATTAAGAGATTAACAACAACAATAATAAAATAGAGCAATTGTAACTATATACTGTAATAAAACTTGGGTAATTGTGGTCTCACTCTCAAGATATTGTATTGTCTTGTACTTACGTTCCTCAGAGATGATGTGAGATGATATAGTGCCTATGTGATGAAGTGAGGCATTGTGACATAGCTTTAGGCTACTATTGACTTTCTGACTGTACATCAGAAGGAGGATCATTGAGACATTACAGTGTCCACGGTTGGATGTCTGAGTAGATGATTTTGGGGATCTACAAGATATAGTTGAAGGTGGTTTTGCTGAAAGCTTTTGGGAAAACATTGTAATTGCAGTTGTCGCTTTAACTCACTGAAGTGTTGCTGCAGCAATTGTAATCCTTTGGTGATCGTGAGTAGTTGCTTTGATGCTTCATCTGAGGGTCATATTCCATATATTTGAAATTGTGAAATTTGAAACATTTTGGCAAATTTCAATAGGGTCCACGTTGCTGATTCTGCTTCAGTTGCTTTGCCTTCCTCTTTCTCAGTAGATGGCTCCACAGGTTTGTCCAGTAACTGCGTTGTTAACACTTCTCAGTGCCCTTCAATATGTTCTTCCACTTCCTCATCAAGCGTGTTGGCAGATCCTCTGGCACCAACTTGTCTTGCTATGTGAATGAGTTTCCTAACTTCTCCATCGAACCTCAGTAACCTTTAAAATCATTCACGACTTCATAAGTTCTTCCAGCAGACATTAAGAGTGTGGTTTTAATTCACTTACTGCACCTCCGATGAACGTTATTCACTGGCAGTAGTAATGATTTCAAGCACTGCATTGTGTCCAGATTAAAATCTGCATTAATTGCTGACCATATGTTGTCAGATATCAGGCAGGTGTATGTGGCCTTGACCAACTGATGGCTTGTCAAGTGGCTGAAGCATTGAGGTTGTGTTTGGAGATAAAAGTACAACTTTGACATTTTCAAAGCAAACAGATTCAGGATGACCAGGTACATTGTCTATTAGTAATAGGATTTTAAATTCCAACCCTTCCTTTTCCAAATATTTTTCATTTCTGGAATGAAGCATTGGTAGAACCATTCCATAAACAAGATAGCTATCACCTAGATTATGTTGTCAGAATACAAGCAGATAATTCTTGGTTTTGTTTTTGAAAACCTGTTGGGTCTTTGCTCTGTATACAACTCCTGCCTTCAACATATGCTCTGTATGTAGCATTGCCAGTAACACCAGAGTTAATCTGCTTTTCCAGGTTTTATGATCTAGTGCTTCCTTTGTACTTTGATGACGGTAGATTTGTTGCAAGTTCTTGTGCCTGACACACAGTGAGGCCAGACAAACTCAAACACAAGTTTGGAGCAGAGAAAGGTTTATCAAAAGGGCCAAGGAAGGAGAATGGGTGGCTTATGATTAAAAAACTAGAGCTTCCTGGATGGCATTTGGTTCTGTTGGGACTCTTCTTCCAGAAGAGCCCAGTTTCATCACATGAAGACTTGCTTTGGATGGTATCCTTTCCTTCCTCTTCAAATTCTTCACCTCTGATGGAACTGTGGCAACAGCTTCTGAAGCCAAATCTGGCCTCTGTACCCTGACACCAAATTAATTCTCAGGGACAGGTTTTGGTGAAATAGGAAAGAATAGCTTTATTGCTTTGCCAGACAAAGGGGATTAACGCCCTCAAAACGGTGTGTCCCAACCTGGAGCAGGTAGTGAGAAATTTCATAGTAATGATTCAAAGAGGACGTGATCAAGTAGCTCATGGATAATCCGATTAGTTGGTGGTGAAGTGGAAGTCAACATCGTCAACCTGGTTCCAACTGGTCTGGGATTTCTCCCATCTGGTGGGGGTTTCTGCAAAATAGCTCAAAAGATATTGAGACCTGCCCCAAGGCTGCTCTATTGTTTCTCTAGACCGTTCCTTGCTTCTGCATCCCCTCCCTTCTCTAATTGTTACTTAGTCATTGAGTTTTGTCCAACTGTTTGTGACCCCATGGACTGCAGTGTGCCAGGCTTCCCTGTCCATCACCATTCCCGGAGCTTGCTCAAGCTCATGTCCATTGAGTCAGTGATGCCATCCAACCATCTCGTTCTCTGTCGTCCCCTTCTCCTCCTGCCTTCAGTCTTTCCCAGTATCAGGGTCTTTCCCAATGAGTCAGCTCTTTGCATCAGGTAGCCAAAGCATTGGAGCTTCAGCTTCAGCATCGGTCCTTCCAATGAATATTCAGGATTGATTTTCTTTAGGATTGAATGGTTGGATCTTGCAGTCCAAGATGGAGAAATTGGAGAAGAGTTCTCCAACACCACAGTTCAAAAGCATCAATCTTTCAGCACTCAGCCATCTTTATGGTCCAACTCTCACATCGGTACGTGACTACTGGAAAAACCATAGTTTTGACTATACGGACCTTTGTCTCTACCTAGCAACAGTTTGAACCTGCCTTTGCAACTCCGAGAAGGTCATGGAATGAATGAGGCCTATTTCTTGTAATCAAGAAATGGGAGGGGGGATTCCCTGGTGGTCCAGTGGTTAGGACTCAGTAGTCTCATGCCAGGTCTGCTGGGTTCATTTCCTGGTCAGGGAACTAAGATCTCTGCATCCCAGCAAGCTGTGAGGTGCACCCAAAGCAACAACAACAAAGGAATGTGGGACAAAGAAAGGCTTTTGTTCCCAGGAACCCCCCACAGGGTCCTGCTTGGTATCATTTGGCAGACAGAGTCTCCCCAATAATTTTTCTACTTTTCAGTCCAAACTGTTGCTGAATCTGTGTAACCATCCCTTAGGTCAGTGTCAGTTGCTCAGTTGTGTCCAGGTCTTTGTGATCCCACAGACTGTAGCCCGCCAGGCTCCTCTCTCCACGGAGTTCACCAGGCAGGAATAGTGGATAGCCATTCCCTTCTCCGGGTGATCTTCCTGACCTAGAGGTCAGACCCAGGTCTCTTGCATTGCAGGCAGATTCTTTACCATCTGAGCCACCAGGGAAGCCCCCAACCATCCCTTACTTTCAGTAAATAGCTTGGTGTCACTCTTCAGGGGATCCCTTGCTGAAGTCTTTGTAATGGCTTGGAACCAAGCAGGAGCCACTGGGGCCCTCCTGCATACCAAAGCCCTTCGACGTCCCATTTCTTGTGTAGAAAGAGGCTTTGGTCTCCTAGGCCTCCTCTTGAGTTCCAAAGAGCAATGCGGAAAGAAAAGAAAAGCAACCAGGAAACAATAGTTCAGTGATAAAAGAGCCCTTGTTCCTCCTTAAGGGATATACAGAACCATCTGAGTTGTTATAAAGAAACTAAGACCTACCCCCAACCCCAGCCCTACGCAGTGGAAGATGGTGATTGCATGAGGACAGCAGTATACCCCAGACTGACTGGAACCAGACAGTTGAAACATCACCCTGTTACCTTACCACCAATCAATCAGAAGAAAGTTATGCATCCTGCAGCCCTTACCCCAAAATTTGCCTTTAAAATTCCTTCCCTGAAAGCCATGGGGGAGTTTGGGTCTTTTGAGCCCAGGTTGATTGATCCTTGCTTGGCCCTGTAATCAATCTTTCTCTGCTCCAAAGTCCAACATTTTGGTTTGTTTGGCCTCACTGACAGTGGGACACATGAACTTCAGTTTAACAATAGATTCAGTGCTTTCTGGGGCAGCACGTCAATCAGAATATGTATTTTGTTTGTGTCTTTCATAAATTAAATGCCTTTTCATTTTTAAAAAAGTTTATATTGAAGTATAGTTTATTACTATAAAAGCAAAGCCATCATTTTGCTGACAAAGGTCCGTATAGTCCAAGCTACGGTTTTTCCAGTAGTCACGTACGGATGTGAGAGTTGGACCGTGAAGAAGGCTGAGTGGAATAGTTGATACCTTTGAACTGTGATGCTGGAGAAGACTTTTGAGAGTCCCTTGGACTGCAAGGAGATCCAACCAGTCAACCCTAAGGGAAATCAACCCTGAATATTCATTGGAAGGACTGGTACTGAAGCTGATGCTTCAGTACTCTGGCCACCTGATGTGAAGAGTCGACTCACTGGGAAAGACCCTGATCCTGGGAAAGATTGAAGGCAAAAGAAGAGGGTGGCAGAGAATGAGATGGCTAGATGTTATCACTGACTCAATGGACATGAATTTGAGCAAACTCCATAAGGTAGTGAAGGACAGGGAAACCTGGTGTGCTGCAGCCCCTGGGGTCACAAGAGTTGGACAGACTTAGTGACTGAACAACAACGAATAGTTTATTAACAAGGCTGTGATAGTTTTAGGTGTAATTCATTTTTAACTAAGCACCCTTTATGCACTGTGGCCCTAACTTTAGCAGTTTGAAGTGTGACTCAAAAGCTAGTACAATTTTTTTTCCCTGCAATTTTACAGAAAATTCAATTTAAAAAAAGTATTTAGCTGCACCAGGTTTTAGTTGCAACATGTGCAATCTAATTCACCAACCAGGGATCAAACTCAGGACCTTTGCATTGAGAGCTCAGACTCTTAGCCACTGGACCACCAGGGAAGTCCCTCACAGAAAACTCATTCTTACCATAGAGCTTAGCAACCTCAGCATACCTATTTTTTTTCTTACTAATTTGAGAACTTTCACCCTTTATGGCTTCTCTGGCTTCTCCACATCACTAGCAATACCACTTTTGGACTTTGGGGCCATTATCAAGCAAAGTACGAGTTACTTGAAACAAACACTTCCGTATCCAGACGATCTGATGACAGAGACTAGAAGACTAAGGGCGCAAGCAGCATATACCGCGTGGGTATGCAGGACAAAGGACTAATTCACTTACCCTGGTGGGAGGGAGCAAAACCAGAGATTTCAACACATTACTCAGAACAGTACAGCAAATAAAAACGTATGAATTATTTTCCATTCATTACTTTAAGGTTAGAGCTAGCCAAGGGAAGCTAAAACCATAAACAATGAGAGAAAAATCACTGTACGCCGAAGATGGCGCCAACTCAACCATCGTCTCCATAGTTCCCCAGCCGGGCAGGCACAGTGCGCATGCGCTGCCTGGCGTCCTCAGCGCGCCTGCGCGGCCGCACAGCCTTCCCCGCCCAACTCCCGCCGCCGCCGCCGCCGCCGCCGCCGCCGCTGCTGCGCTGACGGCGGTTGCCGGAGCTTCAGGTGAGTGTGAGCGCCTCAGCCTGGTTGACTGGGGGCGCGCCGTGCTGCCTGTGGGGTCGTCGTTCCCTTTGCCTTCTTCCCCGCCTCACCACCCCAGCGCGCCGGGGCTTGGGTGAGCGCTGCCAGCCTCCTCCAGGGGTTCGGGCGCCCTCCGCTCTCGTCGCTTGGGGACCCGGAGCAGCCCGGCCTCTTTCGGCCGCTACTCACCTGGGCGGCGGGGCTCACGGCGAACCCTCTGGCGATGGCGTGCAGGCGGCCGCGGCCGAGCCTCTGGGTGCCCAGCACCTCAGCCTCGGACCCACCGCAGGCGCGACCCCCTTTCCCGCTCCTGCTCTGCAGTCGGCGGAGCTCGGTGGGCCTCGGGGTCGGACGTTCGTCTACCCCGTCTGCCCGGGAGCCGGGTAGGGGGGTGGGGAACCTGGAAGATGCGCCGAGAGCTCGCCTTGCACCCGTGGGGTCCTGGTGCGGTCAAGAGTACCCTCTGGCTGTACCCCGCAGCGACCATGCGAGGGAGCGGCTTCTTAGCCCCGGGTTACAGATGAGGAAACTGAGGCACCGAGCAGTGAGGCTCCCTGCCCAAGGTCACGCGCCAGACGAGAGGCTGGAGTGGCTCTTGAACTCAGGGTCGGGGGCTCTCAGGCTAGTGCGATTTTGTCCCTTTGGGAAAAAAATCTGAAATACACTAGCATCTCCTGAGATTATTCAACGTCATAAAAGTAGGCTGCAAAAACAGCATTTTCTTGTTGATGAAGTACAATTGAGGTGTTAACTGTAATAATGGTAATAGCATTGTTATTAAGAGCTCACGTTCACCCAGCGCTTGCAAGTGTGCCAGGGATCTTCGTAAACATTTTAAGATTATCTCAGTACCTCAGCGCTTCGCCATCAGATGCGTCCTCTTAACCTTTTCATGCAGCTTTTTTCCTGCAGAGCTGGCCTCTCTGTCACAGGTAAACTGGGAGCCTCCTGGTTTAGGAGCAGGGACGGTGGCTTACTGGCAGAACAGAGGTAAGCCTTGTCTTGGGTCCAGATTTTGCCCCCAGAGGATATTATTAGCCTTCCTTTTCTGGCTGCCAGGAGGTAAAGACTGATAGAGCTGGGCCGGTTGGATTTGGAGGTGAAAGAACAAATCTGGCGAGCACTCCCCTTATCCTGGGGCTTTCTGGCTCTATTCCAGTGCTGGGCTTGAACCTCTCATTTAAGATGAAGTAAAAAGAGAAAGAGATCCTTGACAAAGTAGTGTTGAATATAGGAAGCCTCACCGATTTAAAGTTCCCAAAGGAACAGCTGTAAAAATATGGGAATGTTTCTTCCCCAATAAATAGCTCAAACTGTCTTTTTTCCCCCCCAATCCTTAGCAAATTCTCCTGCGTTCTTCAAAGCACCATTAACTTACCACCTTTTCTGTGAAACCTTCCTTGCTTGATTTTCCCAATTAGAATTATATACACACACATACATGCGTGCATGCGCGCTTGTGTGTGTGTGTGTAGGTAGATAGGTAGGGTAGAGGCTTCAGTCTTACTCTTAGGACTATTAGCCCGTTGAGGTCAGGGAGCATCTTTGCAGCCCCAAGTGCTTGGCTCACAGTAGGCCCTGGGAAAGAATCAGTGAATTTCCACAGTTCCTTTGTATTACTCAAAGAGTGATGTTTTCCTGCTGCCCTTCTGTTCCTTCATTCTGCCCTTCAATTTCTTTTCGCTGGCCTTCTCTTTAGATTCAACTTCTGGTCATCACTGACCACTCAGAGGTCTCTAGTCCACCTCTTGTGTCTGAAAATTTGCAGAAAAAGGTCCTAAGTCAAGAAGGTTGTTTATCCCCAAGAGTGGAATTGGTATATGTCGCTTAAATGTACAGGGCAATTTTTATTTGCATGTTGCCCTAAGGGAGCCTCAGGCTTATAGGTTTTTAGTCTGTCCCTAAATACATGTAGGAAAGGGAACTGGCAACCCACTCCAATATACTTGCCGGGAGAATCCCATGGACAGAGGAGTGTGGAGGGTTAGAGTTCATGGGGTTGTAAAGAGTTGGACACGACTGAGTGACTAGCGCAAATACAGTAAGTTTCAGTTTTACCTTCTTTTGCCTTATGTGGCTGACTGCCCCAGTGTTATCAGAGTAGTCACAATTTTTACTATAAATCTTCATAGTACTTATAACAATAAATATTCAAAGGGCTGTTTGGGAGGCAGTAGACGGTTGCATAGGCTTTCTATATAAATAATTAATTTAAAAGATTTTTTCCCAAGTACTCTGCAAATAGATTGAGCTGTTATGTTTAAAGAATGGTGCTGGGTATGGTGTAAGATTCTCATAGTTCTTGTTCAAAGAGCTTACTAGCTAACTAGGAAATACTCTTTTCTAACTGTAACTCAAGTCTAAAAAATCGCCACAATAGCAGTATATGCAAAGCAGTGTGTATAATGGTATACTCAAATATAACGGAATACGATATTCCAGTGTGGGACATTTCATACAATTATACATTGCCCAGGGCTGAAAGGAAGCAGCAAGTCATTGAGTCCAGCTGTGCTGCTTTTGTAGACGTCTTCCTGAGAAGGGAGCTTGTCCAAGGCCAGGGTTACAGAACTGGTGCTTCAGCTTGAATGTAGACTTTTTATCCACTAAAAGTTTATCAGTATTTCAGTGAGTTCATCCTTGTATGTGTGCTTAGTCTCTCAGTTGTGTCCCCTCTTTGCAACCCCATGGACTGTGGTCCGCCAGGCTCCTCTGTCCATGGGGATTCTCCAGGCAAGAATACTGGAGTGGGTTGCAATGCCCTCCTCCAGAGGATCTTCCCAACCCAGAGACTGAACCCAGGTCTCCCACATTTGCAGATGGATTCTTTACTGTCTGAGCCACCAGGGAAGCCCAGCTGTTAATATTTGTGAAACAGGGGTGAGGAAGGGGTGAAAGAAATACAATTCACATCTTCAGGGAGCTTGTGGTCTGTTGGGAAAGAGTTAAAGAACCCGTCTCTAACGTTGGAGACAGTGCATACCTGTTAAATTATGTGATAGAGGGACTAGGTATGTCAAGAGGGATCAGTATGAGCTTTGACACAGAGAGCACTTTGGGGAGGATCGAGGGCCTTTCTGGGCTCTGACAGATTGGTACAGTTAGAATTAATCAACAGGACAAGGAACGCATTTTGAAGTAGGATGGTAGGTGGCTCACATGGTAAAGAATCTGCCTGCAATGGGAAAGACCTAGATTTGGTCCCTGGGTTGGGAAGATCCCCTGGAGATGGGAATGGCAATCCACTCCAGTGTTCTTGCCTGGAGAATTCCATGGACAGAGGAAGCTGTTGGGCTACAGTCCATGAGATTGCAAAGAGTTGGACACGACTAAGCGCCTAACACTTAAAACCAAAGCACGGTTGCCACTCCTGACAATAAAATATTTAAGAGACAATAAAAAAAAAACCGGCTTGACCAGGGTGACTTGCGTGTGTTCAATGGTTGTTGACCGTTAGTGTGTATAAGAATTACCTGAAGTTTATTAAGACAGATTGTGGGGGCCCCACCCCCAGAATTTCTGATTCAGTAGGTTTGGGGTGGGGCCTGAGAATTTGTATTTCTAACAAGTTCCCAGATGCTGTTGATGCTCCTGATTCAGGGACAGCACTTTGAGAACTTGGGCTGGATTAGAAGGTTGAAAAACTAGAGTCAGAAACTGTCAAAGAACTTGTTCCAGAAAAAGTATATCTGTGTGTGTTGTATACCAGCATAAGAAAGTTCTGGAAAGATACATTCCAAACTGTAATAGTAGTCATTTCTAGGAGTGGGATTTAGAGGGTTGGAGAATTCACTTTTTACTCTATAGCTTTCAGTACTATTTTTGCATTGTGCACATATTGTTTTCGTGTTTTAAAAAGGAAAGAAAAGTAAGAGTTGTTTTTGAAGATATGTACTAAAATATTTATGGAATTAAAACAGAGCTTGCTAAAGTAATCTAGTGTCACACAACAGACATTTTTAGAGTGTCTGCTGTATGCCAGATGCTACTGGTTCTGGAAATACAAAGCCTTTGCTAAAGCTTGCAGTCTGGTGATCGAGATGGGCAGACAGCAGCTCTGCTGAGTATCACGTGAGCTTCCTCAGATGAGGGGCAAGGGTCTAGCTCTGTATGTGGCAGGTAATAGACACTTGGTAAATGGTGAATGAACAAATCCAGGCAAGAAGTGAGGATAGTCAGAAAGACAAGGAAAGGGCAAATGAGAGGTTCTGGGGGAGGGAGGGGAATGACAAGGCTGAATAGAGATGATGAAAGGAAGGGGTGTTTTGAGTACTTTCAAGTCCACAGATTGATAACATTTAGGTTTACTGCTGAACTGGATATCCAGTCATCTATTCTGAAAGAACTTTTTAAACCATTCTACCCCAACCCCACTTTCTGTTTTTTAAGAGACTGCTTGAAAATAGCACAGAGGTACTTAACCTAGACTTAATATGAATATTGACCAGGGCTTTCTTTGGTAAATGAATTTTTTTTTTCTTTAACCACAGTGCTAATTCTGTTGTATTTATAGTTTACCTACAATTTTGCCATTAATTGTCATCTTATTAATGTGAAAATAACTGAGGTGTATGGGAGACTGTTTTTTTTTGTTGTTGGTTTTTTTTCGCTGTGCTGCACAGAATCTCAGCTCCCCAGCCAGTGGTTGAACCTGGACCACTGCGGTGAAAGCCCAGATTCCTAACCACTAGGCTGCCAGCAGAACCGAAGGATATTTTAAGTGCCATACAAAATTGGGTATTTTGTCTTTTGATCTTATCTCTTCAGTGAAGAGATGTTACAGTGATGCAGAATTCTGTCATGTTCCCAAAGCGCATCACAGAGTTTGACATATCAGTCTGAAATAAATATCCATGGTTGTTGGATATTTCATGGCTCAGGGGGATGTGCTTTGGAAGAAATATGGCTTCACTGCATTCTGAGTTGAATTCTAGGTAACACTACTCAGAAAACTATCAAGCCATGTTATTAAACTTGGTAGAGAACATGATGTGGAGCAGGCTTTCTCCCCCACTTTTTGTCTGGAGTTGCTTTTTATATTCCTCAGAGATTTAATATAGAAAAAGAAAATAAATTTCCCAAGTAGAGAAGTTTAGCTCTGCCATTTGTTTGTTAATCCTTTGCCACCTAAAAATGCCCACTGTCTACAAATCGAGTTTTCATTTGGGCCAAGGATAAATTTCTGATACAGCCACTCTTCATACTTGATTTTATTACTAATTATTAGAAGGTGCTTTTGGTTGCTTAAGAGTCCCTAGGACTGCAAGGAGATCCAACCAGTCCATTCTGAAGGAGATCAGTCCTGGGATTTCTTTGAAAGGAATGATGCTGAAGCTGAAACTCCAGTACTTTGGCTACCTCATGCGAAGAGTTGACTCATTGGAAAAGACCCTGATGCTGGGAGGGATTAGGGGCAGGAGGAGAAGGGGACGACAGAGGACAAGATGGCTGGATAGCATCACTGACTCGATGGACGTGAGTCTGAGTGAACTCCGGGAGTTGGTGATGGACAGGGAGGCCTGGTGTGCTGTGATTCATGAGGTCGCGAAGAGTCGGACACGACTGAGTGACTGATCTGATCTGATCTGATAAGTTTTATAGTATCTTTTTTTTTTTAATTTGGTTTGCTGCACCAGGTCTTAGTTGCAGCTGTGAGATCTAGTTAGTTCCCTGATCAGGGCCCGAACCCAGGCGTTGGAAGCACAGAATCTTAGACCCTGGACCACCAGAGAAGTCCTAAAGATGTTGATTCTTTTAAACCTTTGTGTCAGGACATGGTTTTAACCAGGATGTTGCCTGGAATGTAACTTTGGGTGACTAGACAGTCCAAGGGTAATTGCTTTTCAAATATCCTCAGATAGGTACAGGCCTCCCCTGTTCATTAATAATAATGGTGATGATAATAATACCTAAATTTTGTTGGATGGTTCTCAGTTTTCAAAATTCTTTGATCATTAAGATCCTGGTAGGTCCCAGTAGCCAAACCTGAAACGAATAAGTAGAAGAATTAATGATCAGTTGGGATCAAGTGGAAAAAGTCATTTATAGAGGCCGGCCAAAGCTCTAACTGCAGGCTGCTCAGGTTCAGATCCTTTCTGTGCCACTTGCTAGCTGTGTGACCTTTGGCATATTACAAAACCTCTCCCCACCTCAGTTTCTTCATCTGTAAAATGGGAAGGATTACTAATGTACTATCTTATAAGTGTGTCAGGAAATATAAGGAAATAATGAATGGACAAATAAAGTGCATATTATGGTATCTGGAATAAGTGATCAATATATTATGAGCATGAAGTTAGTTTGAGTTTTAAGGACTGCCTCTTAGGTCTCTTGTTTGTCCTTTACCTCCACTCAGGCTGTCTTAAAGAACAAATTGTTTTCCGGGATTCTGTCTTAGAGCTGGCGGGAACCTGGAACCCATCCCAAGAGCATATACCAGCACTTTGCCAGCAGTAGCTTTCCTAGTGTCCTGAGCTGCATCCTTCAAGAGCTGAAGCCAGAGGGTAGTGCTTCTTCTAGAGTTACTTCAGCGTGATCCCCTCATTAGAGGGGATCAACTGGTTGATGGGTGTGTGAGGTGAAAAAGAACACCCCAAGATGTGTGTTGCTTTGTTCTAATAGTTATCTGTACTGATACCCTGGAATTAATCTGGTGATTATACAGGCAGACTCATATTCCCAGCTTGGCAGTCTCTGCAAACCTCCTGTTCACCACCTGCTGCCAGAATCCAGGAGTGACACAACAGGAGTGGGCCTGTTGTGAGGGGTGCCGTTCTTTTCCTTTCAGAAAAACACAAGGTGTGTGGATAGCCCTCATCCAGGGCTGAGGCCTGGTAGAGATTTTTACTGTAAAAATGAGGTTCTGCAAGGATGCTTCAAGCGGCTTTGATCACTCCCCCATCCCCCACCTTTGCTTATGGCATAGCATCTCTCAGAGTATTTTTCTGATAAAGAGTAACCCAGACTTTCCTTTATGTGGTGCACAAGCTCAGTGAGCTAGCTGCATTTTAAAAAGCCATTGTTTCTTCCACAGAGGGTGGTTTGGCTTGTTTATCTGGCTTTCTGGGGAGTCTCCTGAGACCCTTTCTTTTCCTAAGGGCCCTCAGGAGACAGCAATGAATCCAGCATCCATTACCCTAGACACTTGAGAGGATGCTTAAGTCAATAGTTTTATGATTAGATTAATTCAGGCTTTAACCCTGGCAAAACTTGAGAGCCAAGTCATCAGATTATGCTTCTTAAAGACTGAAGTATGGAATTTAGCCCAGGACTCTGTGATATCTTTCAGAGCCTGGAATAGGAATTCAGACGCCAGCCAGTCCCAGCCCCACACCCAGCTGAATACATGAATTTAGGCAAATCACTTCAATTTCTAGGCGTATCTGTAGACCAGTGGTTCTCAGCTTTAACTGCATGTTAAAAACCATACTGGGCCCTATATTAGCTCAATTAAGTTGGATCCTTAGGGTTGGGGCCTGGTATTGACCTCCTTCAAAAGCTCCCTAAGTCTTTCTAATGTGCAGCTAAGAGAACTGTTGGACAGGATGCCACATTTTAAAAGACTGTTATTTTGCTTCTCGGGAAGCACAGTGAAGTGTGGTTGTCCACACAGTGAAGTCTGATTCATGTGCTCAGTGTTCTGACCAGCCTTGTCTTCTTTCCCAGCTATGTTGCTCTTCCTGCTGTCTCTTGGATATGTTGTGTACATTTATTCCTCTCCCAACTCAGATGTCCTCACCTGGAATGTCCTCTCCTCCCTTCCAGCCATGCAGAACCTGTCCTTTCAAGACCCAGCACTCTGTAACTCCTTTGGGAACCTCCTGACCATCTCGGTCCCTAGTTATTTCTCCCACCTCCGCTCTGGTTCCAAGCGTGGTTTGCTGTGTGCTGTTTGCTCAGTCACATCCGACTCTTTTCGACCCCATGGACTGTATCCCTCCCAGCTCCTCTGCCCAGGTATTTCCCAGGCAGGAATCCTGGAGTGGGCTGCCATTTCCTACTCTATGGGATTTTCCCGACCCAGGGATCGAACCCGCATCTTCTGCATTGGCAGACAAATCGTTTACCACTGTGCCATCTGGGAAGCCCCAAGCTTCGTTTAACGCTGACTAAATGTAATGCACACTAGAGGCAATGTAAGAGATGATACTCAGGCAATGTTCTGTCCTCCTGGGTAGGTGGGACATAGGAAAACACCACTGGTTTGACTCACAAATTATTAATACTAATCTGTTTAGTATCCTGTATTGTTGGCTACTTCTTACTGTGTATGTGTATCTTGTAACTGTTAGTTGATAAACAGCTATCCATGATGTGACTCCAGTGGACATTTTATCCCCAATAGCAAGCTCCTCTTCTTGCCGAATTAGAGCATTTTTCAGCACTGCTTTCTCATCTTGCTTTTATGTTCTCCCTTTCTGGACTTCCTTCTTTTTATTCTCTCATCCTCACCTGTAGGAATTTTATCTATTCTTCAAGGTCCAGTTCAAATATTACCTCCTCCATGAAACTTTTCCTCAGCACCCACAACTTGCATTAACTGACCTTTGCCTTAAACCTCTGTAACCCTTAGAGCAGTGGTTCTCAGCTGGGGTTGATTTTGCCCCCCAGAGGACATTGAGCAATATCTGGAGGTATTTTTGTTTGTGTCAACTGTTGGAGGAGGGTGCTGATAGCATTTAGTGGGTAGAGGCCTGGGGTGCTACTAAACGTTGTGTGATGTACAGGACAGCCCCCATGATGAAGAATTATTTGGCTCAAAATATCAGTACTGAGGTTAGCCTCCCTCCTGAGGGACCTCCTGAGGGGCTTCCCTCCTGGCTTAGTGGTAAAGCATCCGCCTGCCAGCACAGGAGACACGAGTTCTAACCCTTATCTGGGAAGATCCCCTGGAAAAGGAAATGGCAACCCACTCCAGTGTTCTCGCTGGAGAATTCCATGGACAGAGGAGCCTGGTAGACTGCAGTTCATGGGGTCATAAAGAGTCAGACATGACTTAATGACCAAACAACAACAACAACTGAGGCTGAGAAAATGCCTCAGAGTTTGTCCAGTTTGTAGTCTCATGTTTATCCCGTCTTGAACTGTAGTGATTTATTTACAGACTTAATCTCCTCTACTCAATTGAATTAATGGGTGAAGGCAGACTCTAGTTCCAAATCTGGGCTTTCTTGTTATTAACTTCATATTAACGTTTAATCCTCGAGCCTGTGCCCAGATCTTAACTGCACAGTGTAATTTAGGACCAGAGATAAGAGCACGGTGAGGGAGTCAGCTGAATTTCTTTTCCTTTTTTACCAACCCACATCTTTTCATCTGTGATGACCTGGGAGGAAGTATGGTACAGGGCACAGAGTGAGCGTTTGGGATCAGAAGAAAACTGGATTTCAGTTAGAGCTGTTGGATTTATCAGTTGTGTTTTTTGTTCGTTCCATTTCACCTCTTCAAGTCTGGGTTTCCTCATCTCTGGAATAGAAGTGATTCAGTGCCCCAGTGTTTTATTCCCAGTGCCGTTGTGATAATCCAGTGAGATGTTAGACGTGAAGGTGCTTTGTGAAGTGCTGTAATCATGACTCAGCCAGTAGTTTATAGGTAGGAAGAGAGGATGTGGGTCAGCTTGCTATAGGAGCACCACTAGCTTCCCAGCCAGTCCTCTGGCCACTTCCTACTGCTTTCCAGTCATCACTACTCCAGCACCAGCTCCAGCTGACCCCTCCCAGCTCAGTCTCCTGAGAGTGCCTCCTCTATTTGCTGCCTTCATTCTGTTCTGATTATCTGTCTGCAATCTTGCCAAAACCAAAGTGACTGACTCTGCTTCTAGAATACAAACTAGTAGCCTGCTGTCAGTTCGTTTCTGGCAAAGCGTGACAAAGGCCAGACAAATTACCTTGGTCATGGGGAAAAGCTGGGAAATACGACAGCTTGTAGTTTTAGAAAGCCAGTACTATGTATAGCCCCTTGTTGTCTTCATTTAAAGTAACAGAGCAGTGTTTTTAAGCACTGGAAATCTCAGTGAGCTTTTTGTGACTGGAAAAAAAAAAAACATAACGTGGGGTGTGCTAAAAGCCTGAGACCCTCCTGTGCCTGGAATCAGGCCAAGTGCACCCTCCCACTGATTTGCTGAGTGAACTTCAGCTAATCAGTGAATCTCAATAAGTTGATAACTGGGTGACCTCTTAGGATTTTAGTAAGAGCCTTGTGAGGTGGAGGATAGGTGCTTACCCTGGGGAGTAATGTAAAGTGCTACATTTATAGGGGGCTTTTGGGTCACAGATGGCTTCCTTGGTGGCTTAGTGGTAAAGAACCTGCCTGCAATGCAGGAGACCTGGGTTCAGTCCCTGGGTCAGGAAGATCCCCTGGAGAAGGGAATGGCAGCCCACTCCAGTATTCTTGCCTGGAGAATTCCATGGACAGAGGAGCCTGCCGGGCTGCAGTCCATGGGGTTGCAAAGAGTCAGACACTACCGAGCGATTAACACTAACTAACTTTGGGTCACAGAACGTCAGTCCTAAATGGGGGAGAAAATGTTATCCGACTCAACCTCTTCTCTTGACAGATGGGGAAACAGGTCCAGAAAGGAAAAATGCTTTGCCCAGTGCCACTCAGTTAGGTAGGGCCCGCCTGGGTCCATATCTGATATGCTTATAGGCTCTTTCTATGACTAGAAGAGTCAAATTTTTAAATCCTTGCATTGTTACTCACTTAGATATGGATATTAGGAAAGCCACTTAACTTCTCTTAGCTTAAGTTTTTCCTGCCTATAAAGTAAGAAATGAAGATGTCTACCCGGGAGGGGTATTAAACATAACTCCTGGGATGAGGAGGATTAACATAAGGTCCTTAGACTATAATTTCTGGCACAGAGTAGGAATTACACTTTTCCCCTTTCCCTTTTTAGCCTTTTGATACAAGGCTCACTTACTTAGGCTGAGGATGGCTGTTTTTTTTTTACTTGTCACTCTTCCCCCTATCTCATGAAACTGGAAAAGAGTTCTTATCTATTACATTTATAAAATCTCCACTAGCCTTTTAAAAATATTAATAGCCCTTAGTATCAGGTTGGGATCTGGCAGCCATATCATTTGTGCAGATGAAGGCACTGCAGCCCTTTGATCCCCAGGAGGGAGCCAGTCTGTGTAGCAGAGGGATCTGGAGATGGAGTTTTCCACCATGTGATGTTAATTTTCCTATAGGAGTTATAAAACTGCTCATTGGCAAGGGCTCAAGACAGTGAGCAAAAATCCCATCTCTGGAAGAAGACGTTGGGTTCCCTGTCATGCGGAAGGTGAACACCTGCTGTCCTGTTGCCAGTTCCGAAGTCACACCGTCCTCCATTGACTGCATTGGGCCCAGCTGATATGGACAGCCTTCTCATTTAATTGCGCCCTTGTTTTAGTGTTTGTCCTGGCACAAACTGCATCTTTCTTTATCTTTAAAACTTGCTCGGGAACACTAGATGAATGCGTCACTTTGGAGGCACCTCAGGCTTCCCTCTGTCCCTGAGGCTCCTTGACAGGCTCCCCAGTGGAGTCACATTTGAATGATTCACACCTTGCAGTGCCCTGCTTTCAAATGAGTGAATTAAAGTAGTGAATAAAGCAGGGTTGGAAAAGTTTCAGAATATCACCATTTTATGTGTTTGGGGGGGGAATGGAAATAGCCTGAAATATTAACAGTGATTGTTTCTAGAAGGAAGGACTGTGAATAAAATATCTTTTGGTTACCCTGTGGTTTCCATATTTTCTAAAACGGGCCCATATTTTATAATAGGAAGAAGAACTTTAAAATTGTCATTTTAAATTACTGACAAATAGTGGAGTCCAAATGAAAAGAGGCCACAGTTCATTGTGTGGTTAATAAATACTGTGAAGGGACTTTCCTGGTAGTCCACTGGGTAAGACCGTGCTCCCAATGCAGGGGGCCTGGGTTCAATCCCAGGTCAGGAAACTAGATCCCACATGCCTCACCTAAGACCTGGTGCAGCCAAATAATTAAATAAAAGTTTATTTTAAAAATTCAATGAGTAGATTCCAGTTGGGCCAATATTTGGGGCGCTAAGTGGGTTGATGTGGGGACTACAGAAGAGAGAAATGTTAGATGCTGTTTGAAATTTGTGATAAAAAGTTCAAGCCATCTCATCCCCTTTGGAAGTGTGACTGATATGAAAATAAAATAAATTCTGGGCATTCAGTAGCTCAGTCAAGGGTATAGGGTACCTGGGGTCTGAGAAAAGACCCACAAATACCGGGCTTGTGCTCTTGCAGTGACACAAATGTTGGGGTCCTCACGGTTGGCGTGTGCAATCCATGGTTTGAGCAGTGGCCCCCATTGGCACCCTCAGGGTTCTTCAGAGTAATGGTAGAAGAGCTTTTGTTAGCCTAAAGGAAGTCAGCCCTGGATAGTTCATTGGAAGGACTGATGCTGGGGAAGCTGAAGCTCCAATACTTTGGCCACCTGATGCAAAGAGCTGACTCATTGGAAAAGACCCTGATGCTGGGAAGGATGGAGGGTATTAGGAGAAGGGGACAACAGAGGATGAGATGGTTGGATGGCATCATCGACTCAATGGACGTGAGTTTGAGCAAACCCCAGGAGATAGT
This sequence comes from Bos taurus, assembly GCF_002263795.3. Taxonomy (NCBI): domain Eukaryota; kingdom Metazoa; phylum Chordata; class Mammalia; order Artiodactyla; family Bovidae; genus Bos; species Bos taurus. The sequence continues at coordinate 65,790,828 of NC_037340.1, read as the reverse complement.
GAAGGACTGGTGTGCTATAGTCCATGGAGTCGCAAAGGATCAGATACAACTGAGCAACTGAACAGCAACAACAAATGTAGGCATAGTTGAAAGCAGGATTCATTTTGGTGTATTGGTCATTAATACCTAAGAGGTAACGTGGAACACAGACCCTCTCCATAGCCAAGTCAAAGCCATACATCCTATTTCTGGAGGGAAAAACAGAAAAATGGATTAATGAACTAATATATTGTGAATGATTCCCACCAATCAGAAGGAATTGCTCCTCCTTTGAACTCCTCTGGCCCTTTTATTTCTCATTTTGTAGGTAACTTTATAGATAGTGGTCATCTCTGCTAATAAACTTGTAGAAGGCAGGGACCCTATTTCTGTTGTCCATATGCTTTGCACAGTGGGAACTCAATAAATGGTTGTTGAATGTCTGAATTCCTAAATCATTGAATTAGCATTTTTCCTGCAAGGCCAAGGCAGAAGAGATGAAGCCTAGACCTTTGAAGTCTGGATGGGAACCACTTGTATCCAGTATTTGTAATCTCTCCCCATGGCTTCCTGTACAGTAGGATGGAATCTGTGCCTCTCTACTCCACACCTTTCCCTAACTTCTCCTTTTCGGTCTTAGTTATTTCTCACTATGTAACTAATCACTCCAAAACAAAGTTATTTATTATGTCTCATGGTCTGGGGTCAGGAACTGGGGAGCAGGCTCATTGGAGGCCTTTGTGGAGGCTGCCTACCATACTCTGCGTCTACTGTTGTGATTCCCCAAATGAAGGCTAGTGAGTGTAGCCTCGGTTCATCTCTCTGTTTATGTTAGGCTACAGCATTAACCTTCACTTTTTATTGTCCCTTAATCCACCTTCTAAACTGTTGCTTTCTAAATTGTAGCCCCGAGCATGTTGTTCTCTTACTTATACATCTCCAGTAACTGAAATGAATTCTCCATGTGGGCAAAGACTATTGTATTAATTATCTGTTGCTACATAAAAATATTACTGCACACTTCGTAGTTTATAACACACATTTGTTATCTCAGTTTCAGGGAGTTGGGACTCCAGCGTGGGTTGACTGGCTCCTCTGCAAGGCTGTAGTCAAGGTGCTGGTCAGGGCAAGGTGCAGCTGGGGAAGGATCCACTTCCAGGCCCACGTGGTTGTTGACAGCCTTCAGTTCCTTGCACATGGTTGGACTGAAGGTCCCAGTTTCTTGCTGTTTTGGCTGCAGGCTGTTTCATGCCACATGGCTGTCTTACAGCATGCCAACTTGCTGCTTTTTTTTTTTTTCAGAGGAGGACAACACATTTACAACCTGCTTCTTTAAAGCTATCAGGGGAACTCTGTCTCTTTGCAAGACAGATGTTAAAATATCATGTAATGTAATCATATGCAGATACTCAGGTACTTTCCATCACTTTTGCCATATTCTAATGGTTAGAAGCAAGCCTAACCCTAACCAGATAAGTGTGTTGGGGGGTTATGCTTGGGTGTGTATGCCAAGAGGTACAGAGATCACAGAGGCCACGTTAGAGTCTGTTTGCCGTAAGTATCTAGTTTACTGTGTCTTCAGCACCCTGAGCAGTGCCTGACACACGCTAAGCTCTTAATATTTGAATGAATGGATGTAGTGTGACCATTATGTTTCCAACTCCTAGTTTTAAGCCTTTTTCTCCACTTCTGTTTCAGAGTTACTGATTTATTCTTGAGAATCCTCTATTCATCTGGCCTCATGGATGAACTTCAGGATGTTCAACTCACAGAGATCAAACCACTTCTAAATGATAAGGTAAAGACTGCTGTTGTCACTAAAATATATGTAAGTCCTTTCTTCTGTGGTTAGTTTGTTTTCTGTATTATCTGAATAGTAACTAAAAACATATTTATCTTGACTTTCTGTGGGGAGAAAACTTTAAAAAATATATTTCTTAACCTTCTTGATGTCTTGCCTCTCTTTCTTCCTACTTTTGTTTCCACCAGCCAAATTCAGACAAATTATCCTTGACATGTCCTATTCTACAGATAGAGATGTTAAGTGGAAAGTATGAGTGGGGTTTGATTTAGAATCCAGGAATCGTGACTTTCAGTTTCTATAAGGAAAACTTAGCATCCATGGCTGGTAATGCACACAGGTTGCAGTGCTCTCCGTAAGGCTTGTCTGTGATGTGACCTCTCTGTCTGCGTTGAGGTTTTCATCAGGGGTGCCTGGATGTTGGTGATAATACCTCATCTTTCTGTTCATGTCAGAGAACACACAGTGAACGTCAAAGTTAATAGTCACCAGGATTCAGCAGGTAAAGAGTGCTGTGATGATAAGAGTTACCAAAAAGCTAAGAAAGGTTTATCTTCTCTCTTCTCCCTCTCCATTCAGTAAGTGTGTGAAATTCCTTCTTTTAGGCCCTGTTCTTTTGATGTATTGTCATTGTCCCCTATTAAATTACTCTTCTAGCTTGGTGTGGATGAGCTCATGGCATCCTTTCCTGGGGAAGTATTGATGGAAAGGGTAAAGTTGGGTAGGGTCAGGATGCCAACGGGGGCTATACCAGAAGATGCTGTTGCTTGTTAATCTTTTTTTGCCCAAGGCAGGGCCCTTCACCTACAGCTTCTAGGGCTATTGACTTACTGTGTTCACTAATTTGCTATTGAAACCCTTCAACCCCATTCTTGTCCCTGTGACCTCATCTCTACCCCTATTCCCACCCCTTCCTTTATCTTTCACCAGATCTCTTGCTCTCCCCCTTGGCAAGCTGCACACTTTTTAAACCCTTTTTTGTTTCTTTTGTTGCTTCCCTTCATGTTTTCAGAAAACTCTCTGTTAAGCACTGAATTTTGGTGCATATGAAGGGCTGTACCCAAATGATGGGCCATGAAGAGGAGGAAGGAAGTAGAATCTACATCTGTAATGCTTACATACAGCCACAGAAATGAATAGTTACAAGGCAGGTGCGGGTAGGCAGTTTAGCTTCAGGAACTAGAAACATATCCTAAACCTGAGTGGTCACCAAAGTCAGCTAGGAACTTGTTTAAAAATATAGATTCCTGGGTCCCCACTCTAGAACAACTAAATTGGAATCGGAGGGGATGGGGACAGGGCACGCACACCTCTCTATGATCAGTGGTCCTCAGCCTTCGCTGCTTATTGCAATTACTTGGGGAGATTTAAAAATAACTGATGCCTAGGTCTTACCTCCAGAGATTATGATTGAATTGATCTGGGGTGAACGTTTACAAAAGCATCCAAAAATTGAGAACCATGCCTAAAGTGATTCTGACTAGCCAGCGTTGGAAGCCTATGACCTGATGGATCTCAGACATTTGAGGATTGGGGCCCAGGTAAGAAGAGGAGTCTTTCCTGACCTTGGAAGTCCACAGGATGCCTGAGGCAGCTACATGAAGAACTCCAGGAGTTAATTGCCTGGATGTCTCATAGAGAAGGCAGCTGGAAAAGAAAGATTTGGCAACTGTAACCACAGAAAAGCGTTGGATTAATGTTTGGGTCCTCATCTCTGAGGCTATAGTGATTCCCTGGCTGTGTCTGATGTGTGCCCGAATGCTATGAACAGAATTATGTCTGCTCCCCTAAAATTCATATGTTGAAGCACTAGCCTCCTATGTGACTATACTGGAGATAAGGGCTTTAAGGAGGTGACTAAGGTTAAATGAGGTCATGTGGTAGAGCCCTAATCTGATAGAATTGATGGCCTTATAAGAAGAGTGAGGGAGAGGGAGAGAGAGATACACCCTCTACCTCCACCCCTGGACAGATGAGGAAACATGGATGGCAGCCGTCTGCAAGCCAAGAAGGGAGCTCTCACCTAAAACAAAACCCTGCTGGAACCTTGATCTTGGACTTCCAGGCTCCAGAACTGTGAGAAGATAAATTTTTGTTGTAAAAGCCATTCACGCAGCCTGAGCAGTCTAAGATACCAGGCATTGTCTCACTTCCTAACATCTGGTAGCTCTTCTTTGATGTGCCCGTGCTGTTCCTACCCACTTCCCACACTCCATCTCATGCCTCTCTCTCCCTGGGAAGTGCTCCTAGCCCATCACTATTCATGAGCATTCCCCCTGCTCCAGCCAAGCTTTATAGAAGTAGATTGGCAGTAGGCCCTCCTCAGATGGTGTCATTCTCAAACAAAGCCTTCTACCCCATTCCACCCCCACTTCCCAGTATATCAGTGCTCTGCCTTTGCCCAATAAGCGGGTGCTTTTGCATACGTTTTGAAGGGTGTAATGACGGTAGTGCTTCTCATCCATTATTTCATTTGATCCTCCCAAAGGCTTGGTGATTTAGGACACACAGATCGATTTATTCTCATATTGCTGATGAAGAGACGAGGGCTGAGAAAGGTGAAGCAGCTTACTCAGATTGTGTACCCAAGAGCACGTGCTGTAGGACAGGGTTTCTTGCTCTTGGCACTCTAAATGTTTTGTTGTGGGAGGCTGCCCTATTCATTGTAGGGTGTTTAACAGCATCCCTGGCCTCTCTACCCACTAGATGCCAGTAGCATCTTCAAGTCATGACAACCAAACTTGTCCCCAGACAATATCAGATGTCTCCTCGGGGTCAGAGTCTCCCCAGCTGAGAACCACTGCTGGTAGGGTATAAGCTTTCAGACTTGAATAGCAAAGGAAGTCTTAACGTTTTTAGTTTTCATGGAGGTTTTATTTTTGCCTAATAGCCTATCCTGCTGTTATTTGTTGAGTGCTTTACATACCTTCTTTCTTTTAATCCTCAGAACATTCCTTTGAAATAGATAGTCTTCCTCACTTAGTAGATGAAAATCTGACTATAAGGCTTGCCCAGTCAGGAAGTGGCAAAGCCAGGACTGAAACCCAAACCTTTCCTACTCCACAGCCTGAGGCCTTTCCACTGTGTTCACCCTGTAGAAGTTTTGGCATCACCTCTGAGGCTTGCCCTCTCTCTGTAAGCAGAAACCTAGAGATTTATATCATTTCACATCATCTTTCTGTCCATTCTCTTCCTAGATACATTCTTAGAGATATTGTTGTGCCCTTCCAGGTTTCAGGGAGCTAAAGGGAGTCTGGACCCAGCCTGAAATGCAGAAATTTATCCTGAGCTGACTATAAGGAAGCATTCTCAAAATAGCTTTAAGCGAGACTTATGTTAACTTTTTTCTTGTCATTTGTTGGTACTTTTCCCGTTTAATTTTAGTATGCCTGTGATTTTGTCTATGGCTCAGAATTGTGAAGAAGTGGGTAATTTTACCATGCTTGTTTTGGCTCCAGTGATGAAAAGAAGCACCTGCCAGCACTTCTGTGTGTGTGTGGTTTTTTTTTGAGACAGAATTATATGAAATGATTTTTTTTAATAGCATTTAACCATTTTCAGAGCATTTTCACAAGTACTATCTAATTTGAATCTCCTAACTTCTTGTGAAGGAAGTAGTTAAAGGTATTTTTAACTCCATTTTACAGATGAGGCTCAGAGAAATTATATGACTTGTCCATTGCTGGTGTCTAGTGAGGTGGTGAAGCTAGGACCGGACCCCACGGATGTTGACTTCAGTCTGGGTCAGGGGTCCCAGGTTCTTCCCACCACCTGCAGCCTCTTGTTAGCTGGTTGTTCCAACCCCTGCCCCCCACCTTCACAGAGCTGTATAAGCAGGAGGGCTCCCTGATTTGTGCTTCATTTTCCCTATCTTCCTTTACCTACCCTTAGTTCAGATACTGCTGAGCCTATGGATGCCAAAGACCAGACTTGAGAAAATAAATAGGAGACCACAGTTGGCTTCAGCAGAACTGAGGACCTACCAAGAAGGGGAATAAATATTCAGTGTGGGGAAGGAATAAGTTATTAATTTGTTTTGGTTGTTACAGTAGAAAGTGAGGTAGACCCTCTACTGGTGACTGGATATAGGAGGTAGGGAGGATATTATAAGAGGAAGAGCAGGAAGAACCCAGGGATGAGCATTTTAGTCATCTCCAGGGCAGCAGAGACAGGCAGAGGTTGTTTTGTTTGGTCTTTAATTTATTTTTAATTGGAGGATAATTGCTCTACAATGTGTCGATTTCTGCCATACAGCAACCTGAATCAGCCATAAATAAACATAGAGCCCCTCCTTCCTGAACTTCCCCCCAACCCCACACCCTCCAAGGTCTCTTTGAAAACAACAGCAACACAGACTTGTTGATATTTTCATTAAAGAATATTTATGAAGTGCTGTTAATACATTTCTTGTACAGTTTCCCATGTTTCTACTTTCTGTTGGTAAGAGTTATTGTCCTTTTTTTTTTTTTTTAGTAGACATGCCATATTTTGTTCTCTTTGACAGTCTTTAATCTGCTTGTTTCTAAAACTTTTCCTGTTTTAACAACTGTCCTTTAGTTCCAAGCTCATCAGTTGCGTGTCACTCTTCCTCTTTGGTATTCATATCTTACTCAGATTGAGTATCTCTATTTTGAGATGCTCATATCTCTTCCAGAATGATGTTTATTGCCTTTACTAAGTGCCAGAACTGGGAATAGAGTAGTGAGTCAGACACTGCACCCCACATCAAGGTCACCAAACACACAGATTTGCCCCAAATCTCCTCCTGTTGGTAGTTGGTTCTAAGGTCTGTCTTTCTGTTCTACCTGTTGCTTTCTGTCTCTTGAAACTATATGCTGATCTTGACCAGATCTCATAGTGGGAAATTATGTTTCTCTTCTGTCCAGTTATATTTCTATAACTGTCCAGCAGTTACTTGATTTTTAAATTTTTCTCCTTGCCTTCCCCCTTTCTCTCATACTTCTCTTCATACACTGATAGATTCTCAGTTGTTTTTTGCCTATTCTCCAGGCTTGAACTGAGAATTACTTTTTTAAAATTTACTTTCTTGAGCTCCTTCATTTACCTTCTTCACTTGGCCTAGAGTCTCCACCAAGAAACATGCCCCTTAGCTGGCTTCTACCTTGACTGCAACTTTCAGTTATGATTTCTCTTTTTCCTTGATTTTTCCTTTTTTTTCCTCTTCCCCTACATTATTCTATTGTTTTCATTTATTATCTTGAATCCCTTTCTGCAGCTTAAGTCTGCTTAGTGCAAAAATCTCTCTGAACATGGAATTAATGCTATATTCAAATGGGACAGAAAATAAAAAGAAAGCACCCAGAGCCTGAAACTTCTGAAAGTTTTGTTGGAGTGGAACCCTGCGCTACAAATATCAGAGACAAATAAATCCCCAGGGAAGTGTCCCAGGGGTCTTTCCCCTTCCAGAATCTATCTAGTGAGCAGTATTGAATTTTTAATGAGTTCAGAGAATTTGGCTTTGGTTGACCACACTCAGATCATTTGGGACCAGCTAATGATCTTGGCTCAGAAAGTCTGGGCACCAAACACGGTCAGACTGACCCAGTCATATCCTTTCTCCAAGATGCTTGATCACTCATGAAGCCTGAAGCCAGACTCCAAGAGGATCTGACATCTTTAAAAAAAAAAAAGCCAAGAAAACAAGTGTTAGTCTTCCTCTGATTACTAGTATCTTTTCTTTGAGAGGTGAACATTGCATAAAGAATGTGCAACCGTATTCTTGCTAGGTTCTCAACAAATATCATTTGGTTTCAGGAGAGAATTGCATCTTTCTACTTTTGGGCATTTCCCTTTATGCTCATCTCAAGCTTCAGCCTCACAAAATGCTTCTTGACTGTGATCACAAGATAGTGAAGAAAGGAATTCATGCATACGGCGACAGCTGCTTCTCAAATTGCTCACCAGAATTTGTGTGTCTGTGTTCCAGGACCAAGATTTTAGTTCAGACTGGAGGGATACTCCCTAAGCTTTCTAAATAATCTCTTAAGGGAATCTCTGGGAGCCCAGTAAGATTGAAGCTCTAATACGGTCTGTTTTGATATCATTATAGATTATTCCTCAAAAGATTAAATGAATCTTTAAATCATATTTTACAAAATACTAAGTTACATATTTTTTATTCCACACCAAATCTTTTTTTTTTTCCATTGCAAAAAGTGAAGTACATGCTTATTGTAGAAAAGTTTCAAGAAAAGTGTAATCGCCCATAATCTTTCTATTCTGAAATAGTTGCTATTGTTCATGTTTAGGTATTTTTCTTCTAGTCTCTTTTGGTGCATATTTTAATGTAGTTGAGGTCAAACTTTGACGACTATTTTGTAGTCTATATTTTTATTTAATGACTGGGATGCAGTGGAATTTTTCTGTTGTTTTTGACCCAAAATCTTAACAGAAACTTGTATTTAATTTTATTACATTGGCTTATTCCTTTTATAAATATCCATCAAGTACCTGACTTACCCCTGGCCCCCTGCTGAATGTGGTGGAGGGTGCAAGTTGAATCGGACTGGGGCTCACTGGCTGGTCATTTATATCCTACTACAACAATCTACCCTCGTCCATGAGAACGGCCCTCCCTTCTGCTTCTCACAGTCAAACTAGAAATTAAGTACAATGACTTCTTGGAAGGAGTTCTCAGCAGTTGTGTGGGGCCAGTGGGGCCGTGGAACACTATTGATCCTTCTTACCAGTGGCAGCATTCCTTGGGAATGTGCTATCTGCATGGCATTGTAGTTGTTTCTCCTTGCTGTGACTGCATCAAACTTTATTTTGTGAACTTGGTTTCATTCTGGGACTAATACCTCAGACTAGCTGTCTCCACCACTCTCTTCTCTTCTCAGTGTCATCAGTAGTCTCTCTGATTGGTAATCTGTTGTGACTTTACTGCCACCTGTAGAGAGATAAGAGCTGCTCATCCATAATCTTATTCCCTCAAAAGCTCTCTAGATCAGCCCTGTCCACTAGAAGTTTCTGCAGTCAAAGGAAATGTTCTGTGTCTGCACGGCCCAGTAATACAGTAGCCACTGGCCACATGTGTGTGCTGAGCACCTGAAATGCAGCTAATGTGACAGTGAGACTGAATTTTAAATTTTAGTTTAAATTGGCAGCTGTGGCTATTAGCTGCCGTATTAAAGAGTGCTGTGCATCATCCCAGCTGCCTCCGCTAGTTCCTCTCAGGGGAGGACAGTTTGTTTCTTTGGGTGGCTTTTGTTGTTGCTTTTTCTTTACCGCGCTGGGCTGTGCTTTTAATCTCTGTTCTGTCCTGCCAGCAGTGCGAGTGGTGGGACACAGAACTGTTTCTAAGAGGATCTTCTTGACGAGAGATGGGATTGCTTAGTACTCCCTTGGCATCAGAGACCTCGATCTTCTCTGAAGGGGCAGCTTTGGATAAGGTGCTTATTATCATTATAGCTCCACGCCTTCTGGAGGGTGGATGGATATAACAGTTTCTGAATAATGAGGGTAATGAGGCTTGGGAGGAGCTTTTACTTTATGAGTCAGAAGGTTTTTTTTTCTCCCAAAGACATCACTCATTTACCCTTTTTATACTCTTATGTCATACTCTTGCACCTCTGGCATCTGAAATATTACAGAAATGCCTCTGAATCATTACCATTGATTTTTTTTTTTTTGGCAATCCAACCTTACTATGATATAGTCTCTTCTTAGATGCTTGTGAATTCTTCTTGGATCTTTTGACTATGTCCTACTTTTTAAACAATTCAGTGATTTGTCCTTTATCCTGTTAGCAGTTTCCTAAGATAGACCAGTGTATGAGGAACTGCGTTTTATCTGTTTCCCTTCTTCACTGACACTGCCTTTCTTCCTTGTTAGATTTCAGATCTTTCGTTCTTGACCCATCTGTATCTTTGTTCTTGTCTTCATCCTTTCTTTGCTTCCTTGTCCTGGGCACACTGGCTCCTGTCAGAGTTGGCCTCTAGCTCCTTGCCTCCAGGTACCTCCTGTGTGGATTGTGAATGTATTCTCAGACTCTGATCCATGTTTTCTCTCTTCCCACAAGCTCTCCCTGCTCTCCTTAGGTAGGGAGACAAGTTACAAGCTTTACTAGGAAACCAGACTCTTTTCCTTCATCTTCACGGGAAGCCTGCCAAAGTGTAACCCCATCACTAAAGACTCCCCTTTTACTGACGTGCGTTGCCTCTGAAGCCTGTTGATGAGAACCATTTTAGTTTTATGGCAACCAGGAGGCTGCACATGCGCTGCTGTCACTGTGAACTGAGTTTGCTGCACATGGGGGAGTCCACGCGGGGAAACTGACTGTGTTTTCTGCCTTCTGTTGACAGAATGGTACACGAAACTTCCAGGACTTTGACTGTCAGGTAAGGACTGTAGAAGCACCACGGAGGGCTGTGTACAGGATCTCTGCAGTGCTTTCCTCCCTGTGCTGGTGGTCTTGTAGAGGTGGATCTCTCTTCATAGCTGATCACGGTTCCTTCGTGTTCTTTTGAACACTGGATCAAGTTTATTTAAAATGATTTGCTATTGTGTTCAAAAATTGCTTGCCAGGTCCCTATTTTTGTAGGCTATTGGGTGGTGTCTTTTTACAATTAAGATCTCATTTCCTCAGATTGGTATTTGAAACTGTAATCACGAGTGCCATATGGTTGTCACCTCACAGCAGAGAAGGTTGGGGGCGGTCAATTTGGAGGGGAGACTTTACTAACAACAAAACCTGTTCTAAAAGAAAGATTTAGTGATTTTAATACAAAAAGCAGATGTCTCTTGGCTGTATCTCTGGAAACACAAAATTCAACTTGACTCGTTAGTATTTTCCTAAATGGTAGTTCATCTTAGACTGCTTTTTGCCTGTTGCTCTGTTGCTAATTTGAAAATCCATAAGGTAAACTAGCAGTTCCATCTTCCTACTTTTATCTGTTGGCTGGCCCTGAAAGAAATGGGAAGAAAGAATTAATGCAGGGAAATGGATACCTTACAAACCCATACAGCCTGACTCTCCTACTTTTGGGGTAGATGTGGTAAGTGGCTGTCAGAGGCAACACGAAGGAGACTCCAAGGGTACTAAGTAGGAGTGGAGGGTGCAGGGAAGGCATCTTCCCTGTGTCTGGGATTCAGCCAGCTCGCACAGCCACAGGCACATCATTATTTTCAGGTACGCATTCTATGTTAAGTACAGTGGAATCTCTCCATGTTAGCATTAACATCAAAAGGAGAAGCTAACATCTGTCTCATAGGCAACCCAGTTATATCATATTAATTTATTAGGTACCTACTATAGATTCTAAACATACATTTCTCTAATCCTTGGAGCAATATTACAAGGTGGTTTTTATCAGAGATGAGGAAATTAAGAATCAGGTTTCATAACTTGCCATGGGTGGAATTGAAGTTGAAAACCTCACTTTGTTCTAAACCCATCGCCCATTCTTTCTTACCTAGCAATGTCCAGAGCTGAGAGGTGGCAGGGAGTTGAGCTGTGTATAAAGCTGAGCTTCCTTGGCAAGACAGATGAGACTGAGACTCACTTTGGAAGGGGCAGGCTCATAGCATTATTACAGATTTTTAACTCCCAGTGCTAAACACTTCTTATTATGACCGGTATACTTTATGTATACCACATACTCAGCCTGCTGCTGTTAGGAAATCATTTGTTATAAACTCCTTACTCAAAAACAAGAAGCTATATTATTTTCTTGGTAAATGGTGGCAGTCAAGTTTTGGTTTAGTTGTTTTTAATTTGATCTTTTGATCTAACTTCAGTTATGCTTTAGATCCTAGGTTGAACTAATTTAACTGCATTACTCTTAATATTTGATATAATTTACCTAGAAGGAGCTCATTTGAGAGAGGGTAATAGTAAAATTCAAGGTGAAAAATTCCAGAAGTAGTTTATATTTTCCTACTTTTAATATGTGAAAGCATTTATTTTCATCAAATTGGACATGCCGCTAAATCAGAATATTAAAAAATTGTGTGCTTATGGCAAAACAGATATAAAAATACCAAAAAGTAAAGAAATAAAAAGCACTTGTTATTCATCACTGTTAATATTTTGGTGTATATCCTTTAGGATTTTTCTCACATATAAATATACTTAGATATAAATGAAATTGAGTTTTAGAAGTTATATTATCAACTATTTTTTAATACTAAGGCTTAAAAATAGTCTGACAAAAATTCTTTGTATTTTGGGTGAAGCTTTAATATAACAGTGTGTTCTGGCCTCATTAAATGTAACTTTTAGTTCAGTTCTGATACAAATAGAAGGATGGCAAGTGTATGTCACTGTCAGTGGTTATGAATGTACAGGTTCTCTGTGTTCTAAAGAAGAAAAAGTCAGAGGCCCTTCTTTTTTTCTCCTCAGCACTCATGAATGTACTTCATTCTCACCTCTTTGGTAAAGGCTTCTGTGGTGTTCTGGAGACTAGGGGTGTCTGGGTCAGGAGTTTGGCTACAGGTGGTAGGAGGCCTCGGAGGTAGGAACTGTGACGTGAAGCATCTGTAGAGTGGCGCAGTATACCTGAAGGCTTTTTGGAAACCACTGGGCATTCTTAGGAGACAAAGCAGAACAAATCTAAAGCCAGCATTGCTACATTCAGCCTTGGCATCAGTGTTGTTCTTTAGCATAACCGTGGCATGGGACTAGCTGATGAAGCAAGTTCCTCTGGTCTCTATCTTGCCTTAGAAAAACCTTTACTGAATTTGATGATACTCCAGGAAGTTATCTTAGCATCAAATAACTTCAATCTGAACTGTCTTTTCTTCCTCTGTTTTCTGTACTAATCCAACTACATGTTTCCCCTCCCCCCAGTAATTGAAAATATAATTAAAATCGTACCATTTCTTTTGGTTCTTTGATTGTCCTAGTGACTTCGGTACTATACAGCTCCCCTGAGGCAAATAGCAGTTATATTGAGATCTCAGTAAAGAGAGGAGGGGTGATTAGCGGTAACAGTGCTTGGAATTGATGTGAAAGGAGAAAACCTATTTCCAGTTGAAACAGTGAATCAACAGACTTATTGTTAATTATCTACTTTGGTGCTGCTTAATTGTCTTCTGCTTGTGAGAATGTTTAAAAATTTGAAAGTAGAACTAAGACAAATACAATAGCTTCTTTGTGCATGTGATATATTGCCTTCAAAAATAATTATACTAGGAAATCAAGAGGCACAGATTTATGTATCTTACTATATATAAGATAAATAAGCTACGAGGATATACTAGAGAGCACAGAAAATATAGCCAGTATTTTATAAAAATTTTAAATGGAATATAATCTGTAAGAATTTTGGATCACTATGGTGTACACCTGAAACTAATATTGTAAATCAACTATACCTCAACTTTACAAAAGGGATTAGTAAGATGGATATAAGGCTGGATAGATGTGTGATAATTGAGTATAGCAAAATATTAATGGTAGAATCCAGGTTGTGGATATACAGATGTTCACTGTAAATTCTTTCAGCTTAGGTGTATGGTTGAAAGTTCTCATGATAAAATGTTGCGGGCGGAATCAATGTTTAATTTTACAAAAAAGTACACAAAACTGTTTTTCATTTTTAAACAACTCTCTCCATGGACATTTCCACACCTTCACACACACTTATTATGAAGTTGTAATCACTATGTTTGTATAAATATCATCATCATTATTTCTCACATATTTCTAAAACTTCATGTGTAGTGTAATGTGTGCATATCACATGAGTAAACATGCTGTATGTTTAAAAACAATTCTTGTGTATAATCAAATTTGGAAAATTCAGAAAAGTGTAAAACTAAAGGGTACCTATAATCCTGTTACCTAGAGATAGCTGTATTTTATTTCTTCCCAGTTTTCACTTTTGTATTCTGGTTATCAAAAGAGTACATGCTCATAGTTGAAGAGTTGGAGAGCACAGAGAGTTAAGAAGTAGCAGAGAAAAGCTCAGAAGCCTAGAGCCCAGGGACAGCCATGTTGCTGTTTAGTTTGAGCTATGTTTGTGTGTGTATAGTTTTTTTTAATTTTAAAGTTTATTTGATTGGTCATACTGGATGTACAGTTATATATTTCCTTTTCTGACTTAATATTAGAACACAATCCCATTTCCATTTTTAAACTCTCATAAAAACAGTCTTTAATGGGGAATTCCCTGGCAGTCCAGTGGTTAGGACATGGCACTTTCATTACGTGGGCCTGTGTTTAATCCCTGGTCAGGGAACTAAGTTCCTGCAAGCCACATGGCACAGCCAAAAAGAAAAAAAAAACTCTAATGGCTGACTGTTATATCCTCGTATAGCTATCCCATGACTTAACTATTCCATTATTTTTGGAAATTAGATTCCTTATAGTATGTTCAGTTATTATAATTTGTTCAGTTCATTGAACATTTTCTGCATAAATTTTGTATACACGTTGGATTATTTCTTTAAATGGATCTTGGAATGAACACACTTAAGGCTCTTGGCATATCTTGTCAGTTTGCCTTCCACTTCCATCAGAGGGGCACTCAATAAATATTAATGGAGAGTGAAAAGCTGCTATCTTCCAGGATATATATTCCTGTAGAAGATGCTGATAATGGAGTGCACTCACAAGAGTGGAGTTCATATTCCTAGGATAAGAATTCCAGACCTGGCTGAGGGCTGGGTGGTTTCATGCTGGCTGTTTAATGGCAGTAGTTCTTTGGAGGACTGACTTATAGAACCCTACTGTAAGGATGTATATATGTGACTGCCTCTTCTAAAGGGATTTAAACAGCTTTAAACTCTCGCACATCACTTGGTAAATGGGCACTATTACAAAATAAGAATTAAGTGAAGTAAATAACTGGAAGTTGCTTCCGCAGAAAAGAAGTATTTGGAAAGAACTGGGGTTCGGCCACCTGCTATAGTCTGTTAGGGAGCTTGACCAGTTCCATGCTCCTCCCCTTGCCTTAAAGGACGTGAATGTGGCCCCAGTCCCCCTTTCAGCCTCTGTCCCACTGTTTCCCATTATTTACTCACCCACTCCCTGGAAAACTAGGATTGTTGCTGACCCACCCATGCTTCTGCTTTGTGCCTTTCCTTTCTGATGGCCTCTGTTCACAGGTCCTCCCCTCACGATGCACACCTGCCCCCTTTTGGTTTGGTTTTTTTTTAATTGAAGTATAGTTTATTTACAATGTTGTGTTAATTACTGCTGTGTTGGTTTGATTTTGCTGATTTGGGGGGGGGGCGGGTAAAGGAGAAATTGATTATTAAGTTCTAAGAATATAGTTGACTTTATTTTCATTTGCAGAGAAAAAAGAACCTTATAGATTCTAAGGCCTTTGTATCACCACCCCCAATCTCAGTTCCCTTTCCCTGTCACTATTTCTCTGACAAGCTGTGTCACAGCATGGGCCTGATGGCTACCAAAGCCCCAAATTCATGTCCTTTCAGCTTAGCAGCCTCACTGCTGAGAGAATATCTTTACCTATAACTTGATAGAAAAGGCCAGGGGAGGAGTCTTGTTGGTTCGGCATGGGTCATGTGTGTGGGGGTCACACTCTCAAACTTGGACTGCTACCGTGGCCAAAGATTGGGGTGTTTGAATTGGCCAAATCCGTTCCTCTTCCTGTCTGGACTAGACAGTCCACATTCTGAAGGTGTTCTGGGCTATATTGCATGTAGGTTAGTCATTCAGTCTCTTTTTCCTCATTGTTTACCAAGGCTGTTTGAAGAAGATATTGGATTTGGCTTTGAAAAAGATAGGAAAAGACAGATTTTATCTTGACATATTGCAAAAAGAGCTTTCAAATGAAGAGCATGATTTGTGAGAGTTCTGAGAGTGTGGGTAGCTGGAAAATAAAAGTAGACGTCTGAAAGAATGTTGAGTTAACTAGGCTGAAGGATGTGAGAGGTAAAAGGGGAGAGAACTGAGGCTGAAATTAGGGAAAACATATTACAGAACTTTAAAAAGGAAAATGTCATTTACTTGTAGGCAGAAGGCTGAATAATTGTGGAGACAGATTCTTTTACTATGGGATTAAATGAAGTCATGCAAATGAACTTTATACCACTATCCAGGATAAGGTAATGGGGTATTATATTAAAATTTCCTTTGTAATAAATAACAAAAACTACACCCAGGGATCGTAGAGAGGTCTGCTTATTAGAAACAGAATAAAATTCATACTAATATGAATGTTGATATTTCTAGAAGTATGTTGTCCTACAAGTTTGCCTAAACTGTTTCAGACTGGCCAGGGAGAAGCAGCAGCACTAACAGGCATGATGTGGTCAAAATTTAAATTCTCAGAGAGGTATAACACGTCAGATTGTATAACTGGTGATAGCACATTGAGCTGAAGGAAAAGGACTTAGAAAAATAGGTGAATATTGGTTATTATCAATTAATGGTAATAACCTAAACTCTTATTAAAGTCTTAAAAAGATAATCTATCTACATCTTTGATTAAGAGGGAGAGGCAGCCCAGGATGGAGAAGTGTGTTGGGGACCAGTATAATCTCAGGCTGTTTTATAAGCCTGGAGAATAAGAGATCATACTTAAGAGGTGCATAGCCTTGGAGGTGGTAAGTAATCAGAGTGCTGGGGAGATCTATGACCAGAGCCTACTAGGCACTCTATTGTGCAGTCACACCCTCTAGAATGCTGGGGCGAGTGGCGGGGTCACTAGAGAAACAGCCTGTGCACCGGGTGATAGTTGACTAAAGTGGAAAGGTGGCACAGCACCACCCCTGCCTGGCCATCGAATCAGCTCCACAGCCAGAGTCTCTGCACACTCAGCTCCAGGCAGAGACTTGTTCAAGCCATTCCCACAGAAGGTCACAAAGGATATATTTACGGGTCCACATGGAGGTGAGTGTCTCCTTTCTTTCCATATTTCTTTGAAAATGAAGAGTAACCCTATGAGATACTGGTAACCAAGGGTTGCTCCAGTGGGGCAACAAGATTGACAGATAGAGCCCAGGAGATAGGGGCTGAGATCTCCCTCAAAAGTTGAAATTTTGCGAGTCAACTTTAACTCTGAATTTCATCCAGATTATGAAATGGTGACAAGAGTAATTACTTTGCCCTATTGCCTTGTCTGCTTTTAATGTGTCCTGTTTTGCCCCATCTGTTATAGCTCCCTTTTCATATCATCTGAACTTCCCTGACAGCTTGCTATCCCCCACCCCTTCACTCCACACCCACCTCCCGCCTTTCCTGCACACACTATCCCCATTAATTATCAGATCTTGGGAGGTCCTGCTAACCCCCAGGGCCAAAGTATAAATTGTTTTTTACTCATTTCTCAACATAGCTGAGACCAAGCTGGAATACTTAAGCAAGACTGTACTAAAGGCTTGGATATGACAGAAAGAAGGCTCCAGCAACTAGATTGTTGGATGACTGGTTGTTGCCCATTCTCTTCAGTTTGGATTCTCCTGTCGTGTCACTCCTCTGGCAGAGGCTGGCTTCTCCCTCTCTCTTTACTCTTTCTCCAGAAGTAAGACATGACAGAGGTCAAAGCCTCCTTAAATTCACTTTCAGAATAGGTCACTGCCCAGAAGGAATCAAGTCTAAAGTTAATGTATGTTCCTTCTCCAAGTTTTTGCACTTTAAATATATGTATATAAACATATGCAGTCTATGCAATGTTGCTTTTTAAAGAAATCTGCATATGTAAATCATATGTCATATACAAATCCTTCTGTGCTTCTATTCAGCATTGTTTTTTCAAGATTTTCTCTGTGTATTAATGCTTATAGTTCTAGTTCATTCATTTTTATCTATCTCATTATGTGAATATGTCATAATTCCATTTTCAATTTCCTTATACATGACTGTTTATATGCTGCTTTCAGTTTTTTGATGTTATAAATAAGGCTGCAGTGTGTATGTATATATGTACATATACATATATATATATCTGCATATCTTTTTGTGTGTTTGAGTATGTTTGAGAATTGCCTTAGATTATACCTAAAAGTAAAACTGCTGTAGGGTACACATTGCTTAACTTTGCTCGAAATTACCAAATTATTCTCCAGAGTAGCTGTTCTTGGTTACTGCCTACCAACAGTGTATGAAAGTTCTTGTTTCTCTACACCTTGGCTGACAGCATTATATGACTTAAATTTTTTTGCCATTCTGGTATATATGAAATTACATCTTATTGAATTTAATTTGCACTTTTCTGTCTGCTAATAGAGTTAATATCTTCCTCGTTGATTTTCTTTAAGAGCATCCTATTTATTTCTTTCACAGTACTGATCACAAGCTGTTGTTATGGTTGGTTGGTTGGTTGGTTGGTTTTTTTGTCTGCCTCCGAGGCAGTGGCACCCCACTCCAGTACTCTTGCCTGGAAAATCGCATGGACGGAGGGGCCTTGTGGGCTGCAGTCCATGGGGTCGCTTAGGGTCGGACACAACTGAGTGACTTCACTTTCCCTTTTCACTTTCATGCATTGGAGAAGGAAATGGCAACCCACTCCAGTGTTCTTGCCTGGAGAAACCCAGGGACGGGGGAGCCTGGTGGGCTGCCGTCTGTGGGGTCACACAGAGTCAGACACGACTGAAGTGACTTAGCAGCAGCAGCAGTAGCATGTAGAGCATAATCTCTTTGAGAGCAGGGGTCACGCCTCTCTTACTGTTTTGTGCCCAGAGCTCAGCCCAGGGTCTGGTAGTAGGAGTTCAGTAGATGCATAGTTGTTTAGTGAATGAGCCTGGTGGAGAGGTTCCTCACTAAGTCTGACACTGTGTGTTAGTCTCTCAGTCATGTCTGATTGTATGTGACCCCATGGACTGTAGCCCACCAGGTTCCTTTGTCCATGGAATTCTCCAGGTGAGAATACTGGAGTGAGTTGTCATTCCCTTTCCCAGGAAGTCTGACATTTACCACACAAGAAATGCTCATACAGCAACAGGAATTTGTGTCTCTATGTTCCTCCATCTAAACCCTATACTTAATTTCATAACCAGTTCACAGGACCTGATTCTCTCCTTCATTTCTTGTTTCCCTTTTTTAAGCCTTTGAATAGGAGGTAGCAAGCAGTAATAGAGAAGAGCAGAAATACTGAGTCATCTGTGGTTTGATTTGATAGAGATATCTGCTCCAGCCTGGGACCTATAATTTGAGATGCACTGATGTTCAACTAGTGTAAGATTGGTCTCTGCCGTACATGAGTGAAGAAACCAAGGCTCTGTTGAGGTTTATTGTTAGGTTGGAAGACCTTTGCCTTTGTTGGGATTCTTACTCACAGTTTATTTCATCTACTCTAAGACTTACTGAGATAGGTAAAGACTTTGTCAGCAAAATTCAGTAGGCTAGGCATGATAATGTATTTTTAAGAAACATAGACATTGAAGAAGACTAGAATAAATTTCAGTTACTTTTCCTACAGAGTCTTTATTTTCCACCCAGTCACTCTTAGCACTATCCCAGCACCTCTGACTGCATCTTGTCCTGGCTTAGTCTGACACTGTTTCCACTGTTTCCCCATCTATTTCCATGAAGTGATGGGACCGGATGCCATGATCTTTGTTTTCTGAATGTTGAGCTTTAAGCCAACTTTTTCACTCTCCACTTTCACTTTCATCAAAAGGCTTTTTAGTTCCTCTTCACTTTCTGCCATAAGGGTGGTGTCATCTGCATATCTGAGGTTATTGATATTTCTCCCGGCAATCTTGATTCCCGCTTGTGTTTCTTCCAGTCCAGCATTTCTCATGATGTACTCTGAATATAAGTTAAATAAGCAGGGTGATAATATACAGCCTTGACGTACTCCTTTTCCTATCTGGAACCAGTCTGTTGTTCCATGTCCAGTTCTAACTATTGTTTCCTGACCTGCATACAGGTTTCTCAAGAGGCAGGTCAGGTGGTCTGGTATTCCCATCTCTTTCAGAATTTCCCACAGTTTATTGTGATCCACACAGTCAAAGGCTTTGGCATAGTTAATAAAGCAGAAATAGATGTTTTTCTGGAACTCTCTTGCTTTTTCCATGATCCAGCGGATATTGGCAATTTGATCTCTGGTTCCTCTGCCTTTTCTAAAACCAGCTTAAACATCAGGAAGTTCACGGTTCACGTATTGCTGAAGCCTGGCTTGGAGAATTTTGAGCATTACTTTACTAGCATGTGAGATGAGTGCAATTGTGCGGTAGTTTGAGCATTCTTTGGCATTGCCTTTCTTTGGGGTTGGAATGAAAACTGACCTTTTCCAGTCCTGTGGCCACTGCTGAGTTTTACAAATTTGCTGGCATATTGAGTGCATCACTTCATGGGAAATAGATGGGGAAACAGTGAAAACAGTGTCAGACTTTATTTTTGGGGGCTCCAAAATCACTGCAGATGGTGACTGCAGCCATGAAATTAAAAGACGCTTACTCCTTGGAAGGAAAGTCATGACCAACCTAGATAGCATATTGAAAAGCAGAGACATTACTTTGCCAACAAAGGTCCGTCTAGTCAAGGCTATGGTTTTTCCAGTGGTCATGTATGGATGTGAGAGTTGGACTGTGAAGAAGGCTGAGTGCCGAAAAATTGATGCTTTTGAACCGTGGTGTTGGAGAAGACTCTTGAGAGTCCCTTGGACTGCAAGGAGATCCAACCAGTCCATTCTGAAGGAGATCAGCCCTGGGATTTCTTTGGAGGGAATGATGTTAAAGCTGAAACTCCAGTACTTTGGCCACCTCATGTGAAAGTTGACTTATTGGAAAAGATTCTAATGCTGGGAGGGATTGGGGGCAGGAGGAGAAGGGGACGACAGAGGATGAGATGGCTGGGTGGCATCACTGACTCGATGGACGTGAGTCTGAGTGAACTCCAGGAGTTTGTGATGGATAGGGAGGCCTGGTGTGCTGCTATTCATGGGGTCGCAAAGAGTCGGACACAACTGAGCGACTGAACTTAACTGACTGAACTGAGCTGTGCTCTGACTACATCTTAAATTTTACTCATTGCCTTGGATATGATCCTTCGGGATACAAGGAACAAACCCACCCAAATAGCTTAAACCAGAGGCAGTCCGGAGATGTCTCAGAACTTAATGGCATACACAGTTGGAATCAGGAATCAGAACAGTAGAAATGCTTATTATACACAGTTGGAATCAGTAATCAGAGCAGTAGAAATGCTTATTATAAGCTCCCAAGTTTACTTCTCTTTTCAAGAGAAGAACCAAACTAAGGATGGAATCTCTTAGTCCCAATTACACATTCTTAAGAAAGGGCTTAGCATGGACCAAATGTTCACCGGACTCCAGTGAACCATAACCATAAGGTTACAGTCTGCAAGCCAGGTGGCCAAGAGCCTTCCCTGTGCTGTATGGATGGCACAGAAGGGCAACTCCCAGGGAACGGGAGAGATTTGAGATAGTCACACTCATAGGTGCTACTGAATTTATCAGTTGCTGCACATGCATTTAGAGGATCTGAAACCTCTGCCTTTTTACCTAGCAGCTTCTTCATATCTTCTGCTTCCTTCACTTACCTTTCTCCAGGTCTTTCCTGGCTTCTTATTCAACTTGCTGATCTCACCATAGCCAGTTGTGAATATATTCTCAGCAGATACCCTGGCTTCCCCCACTTAAGAAAGTGAGCTTTGTAGATAAGGTGCATTTTTTCTTCATTTGTTTGTCTGTTTATCTGGAAGGAATTAAAAAATAGGACTATCCTATGTAACATAGCATCTCTCTAGTAGGCTTATGGTTCAGTGATGTGTCCTGCCCCAGCTAGTGGGAAATAGTGGTGAATTCAGGTATCGTGAAACTTCAGCAGCCTGGGCAGTGCATCCTGCCCTTGCTGAGACCTTTACGTTCTCTTGTTACAGGAACATGACATAGAAACAGCTCACGGTATGGTCCACGTCACTATCAGAGGCCTGCCGAAGGGAAACAGACCGGTCATTCTAACATACCATGACATTGGCCTCAATCGTATGTATTTGATTTTATACCGTTCCTTTTTGTTATAACACATAATCTTTGTATATTTTTTAAAAACACAGAAGAAACCCCAGTATTCTAATAGAACATAGGTTTTCTCCTCTCTGCCTTATCCTCGTTGCTACTTGTGTTAATGGCAGAATTGAAGTTCCTGGGAAGTATGCAGCTAAGTGCATTTTGGGGAATACTGGGATTTTATCTCATTTTGTGTCACATCTGCTAAAGGGCTGAAGATTATATGATAGTTGAAGTCAGTTGTTTGTTTTTTTAATTAATACTCTGGGTTTTTTCATATTTCAGATTAGAAAATTCAGAATTTGAGCTTAACTTTGTTATGAGCCCTTCAATGAGTTAGAAGTATCCTTGCTATAGCCTTTCCCTGATGACTCTAAATGGACCTTTCTAGGTGGTAACATAAGATTCTGGCCCTAGCCCCGGGTCCACGGAATCTGCATTACATGTGTTTCTTTCACACTCCTCTGGCTATCAGAGGTGACCTGCATTTGAAGTTACAATCTAGTGCTGGAGCTTTTGAAAAGGAATTTAAGCAGTAGAAGTTGAAGCAGTAACCCTCCCTGCACCTTAGCAGTTTTGCCATGTGAGAAGTTTTCCACATGGTGAATGTAAGCAACAAGAAACTCACTTTAGCCAGGCCTCCTGGGATATGGTCAGTATCTCTGTATCAGGTAGGGAATAAGATACATGAAAAATGACAGTGTTATGGGTATAAGATTGTTTTGTGAAACACCAGGATTGGCTTCTACTCTGTAGATGTTCTGTAGAATTGAGGACTAATTAAATGTTCTTTTCAAGCCGTTGAGACGTCTGGTAGTCAGCCTTTAGGGCAGCTTGAGTCAGACAGTTGTTCAGATACTTGATTCTAGTGAAATAGTGATTTAAAAGGAGTAAGAGAGGACGATGATATGGAATTGATTGAATAGAGGAAAAGTGAGACGAAATGAAGAGCTTGTGACTTTCGAATGTTTTGTTGTTACAGACAAATCCTGTTTCAATGCGTTCTTTAACTTTGAGGACATGCAGGAGATCACCCAGCACTTTGCTGTCTGTCATGTGGATGCCCCAGGCCAGCAGGAAGGTGCACCCTCCTTCCCAACTGGGTAAGGCCACAAGCAAGACCCTTCTGGAAAACAGGCACTCGGAGAGCAAAGCTCCAGTGGGAGCACTAGCCATGTGCTTCCCTCCAAGCTGGTTTTAGCACAGCCTGCAGGTTGTGTCAACCTTGTCAACCAGCCGTCCAGTTGCTTTCTCTCCTCACCCTGGGAGAACTGTCATGGACAGTCTATTCAGGAAGACTGTATGTTTTCCCATATCCAGGATTGGCCCTCCATAAATGGGAGCCAATCACAAGACAGTCATGTCTGGAACACCCACTTCTTACTGTCTTCTGTCTGTCCCTTTCTTCATCTGTTTTAAACCTGTCATTTTTTCCCCCTCGTGGAACTCGCAACTCCCTTTAGACCCAAAACTCAGATTTCTCTGAGCTTCCTGAGAGCACCTCGCCAGCCTGATCTTCAGTCCGGTGACAGGAATTTGAATATCAGTGTAATCATTTATTCAGAGAAGCTGCAGCGTCAGGTAGACGTGCGTTTGACCAAACATGCACGTGGAGCTCTCAGCCTCATCTGCTTTGCGTGGCGGAGCTCCAGTCTCCCTGACTCTTCCCTGGACAGTGTAATTATGGAGGAGACCTTGGGGGAGGAGTGAAACCACAAGCTGTGGAATGCTCATCCTTCCCCTCTTTGCTTATCTTCAGAGCTGCCTTTGCCAGTGATTGCTGTGAAGTAGACCGTTGCAGACAAATAGCAGCTAACATTTACACCGTACTCAAGACAGTAATCTTGAACATTGCGTTACATACTTAACCCATTTAATGCTTAAAACCCTATGGGATAGGTTTACTATTATTCCCATTTTACAGGTGAGGATACTAAGGTCCAAAGATATTATGTACTTTGTCCAAGCCTACATAACAAATAAGTAGCAGAGCTGGGATTTTAACGCAGGCAGTCTGGCTCCAGAATCTGTTATTCACTATGTCCAAGCCATTTCTGTCCCTTAAACACAAACTGGCCAGTGACCAGTTTATATCCAGCAAAATTTAGACACAGTTCCTTTTTTCTGTTTTATGCACAAATGGTTCAAAAGCATGCCAGTGCTTGAAGTGTTTCAAGCAGAGGCAGGCTGACATCTCTGTCAAATGTAGAGCAGAACTGCCACATATGTAGGAAGCTGTCTTAAGATCTCTTTCATCTTTGATGCTGCAGTTTATGTGGACACTCCCTACTTTTCTTGGATTCTTGGTCTGAGTCAGTTTTGGGCTTGCTTGACCATCTTAGGATCCAGTGACTTAGATCAGGAACCAAATTCAAAAGCAAATAATAAAGTAGCTGGGTTATTCTATGCCTAAGTGAAACAAAGCAGCCTTCATGATAAGAGCCCAGGATTTGTGACCAAGCGCCCTAGGCCCAGTAAATGTTTGTTTACTATTGCGCTTAGCTGCCTAAACATAAGCAGCAAGCCAAAAGCCACTTCCTGAGTTGACTCTTAACTGGTAGAAGTTTACTGAACCTGAACCCCAATTGAAGTAGTTATTTGGGGATCAGAAATACCTAAGAACTCTGCAGGCTTCCCTTGTGGCTCAGCTGGTAACGAGTCCGCCTGCAATGCAGGAGACCAAGATTTGATCCCTGGATTGGGAATATCCCCTGGAGAAGGGAAAGGCTACCCACTCCGGTATTCTGGCCTGGAGAATTCCATGGACTAGTCCATGGGGTCTCAAAGAGTTGGACACGACTGAGCGACTTTCACTTTCAAGAACTCTGTACTTTTCTAATTGTTCTAGTAATTGGGAATTGTTGAGTGCATTCCAATTCAGGAGGTATCCTTCTGGATTTCAGGTACCAGTACCCAACCATGGATGAGCTGGCCGAAATGCTGCCTCCTGTTCTCACCCACTTAAAGTGAGTTCATTCTGTAGTTCTTCCATGTGGTTTTTGTTTTTCAAAAAAACACTTTTTTTTTGCTATGTGTCTGATCTGGGTGCTATGATGGTAATCAAAACAGTATGGTCACTACCCTTATGGAGTGTGAAGCTTACATTTTGATATGGAAAATAATTAACAACAGGGAAACAAACAAATAGTCACGGCTTACATTGCTGTAGAAGAAATCAGTAGGGATGTGTGATAGAGAATAAAAGCAGGCTCTACCAAATATGGCTAACTGAGGAATACCTCTCTAAGGAGTCCTTTAGGTTAAGACCTGGAGGGTAAAAAGGAGTTACCTAAATAGAGAGCCAGGACAAGAGGATTCCAGACGGAAGGAATATGTCCAAAAGGCCTGACCCAAGTGAACAAGTGGGAGAAAAGCATAAGGTGATATTTGAGAACTAAAACAAGAACCAGATTACACAGATCTGACAGATCAGGTGAGACTTCGGGATTTTATTCAAAAGGCAAAGAAAAACACTGAAGAGTTTTATGCAGGGGAGTGTATCTGATTTAGTCTTTTAAAATGATCACTCTAGATATGTAAACTGCACATCAATAAAGCTGTTTGCATTTTTCTTTTAATTACTCTAAAGACTTCCCTAGCAATCCAGTGGTTAAGATTCCATGCCTCCAACACTAGGGGCATGGGTTCGATCCCTCGTCATGAAACTTAAGATCCTGCGTGCTGCATGGCACAGCCAAAGATAAATAAATTAAACACTGCCAAAAGGAACCTTTAAAAAAAAAAAAAAAGATTAGCTGTGGAGAGAATCTCCACAGGTTTAAAGAGGGGTAAAAGAGAAAAAGCAGGGGACCAGTTAAACTATTACAACAATCAGGCAAGTGATGTTGATAGCTTGGCACTAGATGCCTCCCAGAGGATGGAATGGAGGAGAAGGCAGATGGAAGGACTGTGAAGGTGACTATAGGACTTGCTGATGGGTTGGGTGTGGAGGTGATAGGAGAGTGAGCTGTCAAGGATGACTCCCATGTTTTAGTCATACTTCACATAATCTTTAAAATCAACTTAGAAGTCATCATATCCTTGTTTTATAGATAGGGAACCCAGGCTTGGGAAGTTAATGAAACCTAACCAAATTCTCCATCTAGTAAGCATCAGAGCCAGATTTGAATCCAGTTGTATTTTTCCCATTATGCCATGCTCCCTTCAAACGAGTTAACCCTATTCATATTGGTGTGTTCCATTTACAGTCTGAAAAGCATCATTGGGATTGGGGTTGGAGCTGGAGCTTACATCCTCAGCAGATTTGCAGTAAGTACATGGAGGATTAGTCTCAACACCCTTAAGGCACTGCCTAGGTCACAGCTCTTACTGCTGTGTTAAATGAGAAGGAACTGTCATGGATCTTATGTCTGTTTTTCTATAAATTGTGTCCACAGATACTAGTTTGTATAAAGCCTTGCTTTGTACTTCTAGCACCTAAAAAAATAAGAGATGCGGGCAGGATATCATCAATAAAAAATAACTCTCAGAGAACATTTAAAGTGGAATTTCTTACAGCCATTAAAATTTTATAAGACGAGCTTATGATACATAATTCACATATATTATAACCTTAACAAAGAGGTTAGAATACAGATGCAGGTAAAAGTTTGTCATAGGCATAGGAAAGAACTGGAAGAAAACATACCAAAATGCTAAGATTGATGATGTGTAATTAGATAATAATGAGATTTTTTTTCCTGCTCTTCATTATTTCTGTTTTATCACATTTTCTATAATGAGCATAATCAGAGGGGAAAAAGTAAGCTGGGAAGTTTTTAGTTTACATAGAAATGTTCTTACTGATTTTTCCAAATGCCTCCTGGGTGATAGGACAATCTTCTGAGGGTGGTATTACCTCTTCATGTGGTAACAAAACAAGAAGTTGCTATTGAGGACAGTCTAAGCTTTAACAGCCCCTTATGTCATGTAGTCCCAAGGGTACTGCCCAGGAGGGTAGACCCACCCTGAGCTAAACAGCTGTGGAGATAGCTGTGGACATCCTCTGCTGTGGAAATAAAAACCGTCTCCCCCATAGATCCTTGCAAGGCAAGGTCATTTGATGGCAGTTTAGGAAGCTGGTTTTTCTACATGCTGAGTTAGATTTATGGAGCTGTTTTTCTAAATATCCTCCCTAGCACCTCTCTGACCTTTTTTAAAAATCTGAGGCATCCATGCCTAGGAAGAGTTGACTAACTACACTCCAGTAGTTTTAGAAGAAGCTGAGAATGGGGCTCTCATGCTGTTGTCTTTGTCTCGTTTCAGCTCAATCACCCAGAGCTTGTGGAAGGTCTTGTGCTCATTAACGTTGACCCTTGTGCTAAAGGCTGGATTGACTGGGCAGCTTCCAAAGTAAGACCAAACAGTATCCATTGGCTCATCCCTTAGTCCCTTCTCAAAATGGCTTATCTGTTTTTTTTTATTTTTTCATTCATACAGTTAAGGGCAAGAAGTCTTAAGTATACAGCTTGATATGAATATTTACACATGTAATCACCGTGTACTCAGTCAATATACAGAATATTTCCAACTCTGCTCTTAATGCTTCCTCCCTTTCCCAAAAAGGAACCATTATTCTGGTTTCTGTCACCATAGATTGATTTTGTATATTCAGAATAATGGAAGGTGTGTTCTTTCATATCTTGCTTCTTTCATTCATCATTGTCTGTGAGTCTCAGTCATGAATGGAATACTATGCAACTGAAAAATTATGGGTTTTTTTGTTGTTTAGGGAAATGAGAAAATTCTCATGCTTAAGAAACAATAAAATTTTTAAAAATACATATATGCATAAGAAAAGAAGGAAAATGCTACTAATAGTTACATCTTTGGTTGGTAGCATTAAAGACAATTCTTATTTTTATTTTATATATTCTATATTTTCCTAATTTTGCTTTGCTTTTATAGTTATTTTAAAATATTAAGCTGTTCCAATTCTACCAGCAGACCAGATTCTGAAAAGTTTATCTATTCTTCCCCACCTTTAACTTCCAGAGAAATGATGTATTTCCTAGCTTTGGATGAAATACATTAACATTGCTTTTGCCAGATATTATGGAAATTCTTTCTTACAGCTGACTTCAAATTTGTTCTAATTCCTATCTAGTATGTGGGTACACTAAAACTTAAATGAACACTCTTAATAACGTGATGAATATTAAATAGGTTATTAAATGATGAAATGAAATAGGTTTTTAGTTGTAATTATCTTTAATTTACAACCTGTGGATCATTGATAACCCAGGTGAAGATTTCTGGGCTTCTTTCTTACTCCATCTTTCCGGGACTACCTGATCCTGCTCCACCCATATCCGCGTCTGTCTGCCTTATCTCATCTTCTCCATCTCCACCCCCAACTCAGTACTTTACCTCTGCGCCAAGTCCACAGTAGGAACTGAGCTTAAAATCAACAGAGAAGGTTTAAGGGAAATCAGCAACATAATGTGAGTTGGAAATTTTTCTGAAAATAGACTAACAGGCTGCAGATCTACACAGATTGATGCTTTTATTAGACGGTGATGTGCATAGCTTTGACGTGGGGAAAATTAAAAGAAAAGCTTTCAAAACGCCAGAACATTCTGTAAACATAGCAGTTTCCTCCCACTCCTTGAAATGAAGATAGCAAAAACTAGAGGAAAGAAAAAAAAATTGCTTTTTCTTTTGGATGACTTGGGAGTAGTTGTAAGTCTATCTTATTAAGCATAAACCCAGTGTAAATGCAGAAACACAGGTAGAAATTAAGTAGCTATAGCAGTGAGCTCTGAGTCCCACGTTCTCAAAGAAGTAACAGCCAGCATTTCTTCTAGCCACCTATTTCAAAGTGGGCCATATTATTACCCTAGAAGGAAGGTTTTGTTTTTTCCTGACTTCTTTCTTGTTCTCAGATTTCTTGGGACCACCATCTCACGAAAATGTGTGACACTGAGTTGTGTTTTTTGTGTTTTTAAGCTTAGCATATTTATAAGGAAGTGCACTAATAAAGTGGACAGATTGATAAAATTTTACCCATGCTCACTCTCTTGACACAAAGTTTTTATCTTTTTAGCTCTCAGGCTTGACAACCAACGTTGTGGACATTATTTTGTCTCATCACTTTGGGCAGGTAAGCGCCTGTTCCAGCCAGGAGAGGGGTGTGTTTATTGGCTTTTGTGTAAAGTCTTATTCACCTCAGGAAAGAAAGGGTTCCCTGGAACTCACTTGATTCCAGTGGGTTAACACTTTCAGTGCCGTGGGAGATGCACATGTCGCCCACCAAAGGCCAGTCTTAGGGGAGGGCATTAACTCAGTGCCACCCGGCTCTTGGCGTTTAGAGAGATGAGAGAAGGTAGCTCCCACCCCGCCCCCAACCCGTTCCCTGTAAGCCGCATGCCATCTGTTTCTGTTTGACGACATCACGTGCCTCACCAAGCTTCTTTAGAGCCAGGATGAGGTCTGGAAAGAAGGGTTGCACAGAAATAGAGATTTCAGAGAAAATAAAAAACAAACCAAAAGACACCACAAATGTTAGTGCTAAAAGAACCTTTTGTTCAAATCCCATGTCTTTCTGGTAAAGAAACTGAAGTCTATAGAGGAAATAACAATTATGTGGATAGCTGTTAGGTGAAAGAGGTCAGGACCCCAGTCCTCTTTTCAGAGAGAAAGTTGAGTAACAGAGAATTCCTGTCCCAATTACAGTGTGTTTTTTCTTACATTACCAAAGAATTCTCAGACACCAGCTGGATGTCCTGTAGCTCAGCTCGATGACACGGTCTACCTGAGTATTGGTCAGATCCCGCAGATTAGAGCTGAGTGCCAGTCACTGAGCCACCACCACTGCTCGCCTCCCCCGACTTCAGCCACTCCAGGTGGTCACCTGTGCTTCTGACCAACCAGCTATAGATCAGAGGTTCCAATAGCCCCCTCCTTGGGTCCAATTTGTTCTCTAGAGCTGCTCACAGAGAAACACTATATTTACCAGACTGGCTTATTATAAAAGGACCTAACTCAGGAACAGCTGAGTGAGAGAGATGCACAGAGCAGTTGTATGGAAAGGGGCAGGGAGCTCCCCTGTCCTCTGGAATGCCCTAGTCTCCCAGAGTGGCCATGCACTCCCCAACCTGGAGGCCCTCCCACACCTGTCTTTTGGGGCGTTATGGCGTCTTTGTTACAGACACGTGATTATGTGGCAGTCAATTCAATATTCACCTTCTTTACCCCCCCAACCCCGGAGAGAAGGGCAGGGTAGGGTTGAAAGTTCCAGCCCGCTACTCACAGGGACTGGTTCCATGTAGAAGTTACTTAGGGGCTTTCCTAAAATCCCATCATTAACCAAAAAAAGATTCTTTATCAGTCTCATCGCAAGGTTTTACAAAGCTCTGTGCCAGGAGGGGGGTGAAGACCAAGTATATATTTCTTGCTATAAATGACAGCATCACAGGTGACCTATGAAGGAGGGAGGGAATGAATGAGCAATGAGCATGGAGAGCTGTGAGGTGTCTGGAGTTGGGGTGAAAACTCTAAGTAGGAGTAATGGATGCTCAACTGTCGCCTGTGTATTAAAGGAAAATGGTCACTGTGGAGAAAATTAACATTTACTGAGTACTCATTCTGTTTAAAGTACTTTGACAAGTACCTTTTAGGCACAAACTCAGTTATTTTTTCACGTGGTTCTATTAAACTTATGGAAAAACTGAGGGCCAGAGAGGGAACATAACTTGCTACAGTTGTCCAGCTAGCAAGTGATCTGAATCCAAATCAGGCTCACTCCAAAGTCCATAGTTTTTTCTTTCATTGAGATTGTATTTCAGCAAAATTACAAATTCACATATATATATTTTTAACATTTAAAAAATTTTATTTATTTTTGGCTGTGCTGGGTCTCTGTTGCTTTGTGCGGGCTTTCTCTGGTTACAGTGAGCGGGAGCTAGTTTGATGTGGTGCACGGGCTTCTCATTGTGGTGGATTCTCTTGCTGAAGCATGGGCTTCAGTAGTTGAAGCACACAGGCTTAGTTTTGCAGCATGTGGCATCTTCCCAGACCAGGGATCAAACCCGTGTCCTCTGCATTGGCAGGCAGATTCTTATCAGTTGTGCCGCCAGGGAAGTCCTCACATACATTTTAGAGCAGAGGAGTTCTGCAGGGCTTAATACAAAGAATCTGTTACTCACCCCATTTCTGCCTCTTAGAGGTAACCACTTTAAATCTTTTAGCAGATTCTTTGGGTTTTGCCTCATTAATTAAGGTATTATTTATATATAATAAAGGACACAAATCATAAATACATCTCAGTGACCTTATATACATATACTCATGTCTGTCCATCCTAAGTCACTTTAGTCACGTCTGACTCTTTGTGACCCTATGGAGCCTGGCAGGCTCCTCTGTCCATGGGAGTCTCCAGGCAAGAATACTGGAGTGGGTTGCCATTCCCTTCTCCAGGGAATCTTCCTGACCAGGGACTGAATCCGAATCCCTTGTGTCTCCTGCGTTGGCAGGCAGGTTCTTTACCACTAGCACCACCTGGGAAGCCCATTCTCTCATGTGACCGCCACCGAATCAAGATGGGGAACATTTCTGTCATCTCAAGAAGGTTCCCTCGTGCCCTTTCCTAATCACTAATTCCCCTCCCCAAACAAGTATTCACTGTTCTGTTACCTCTATAGATTATCTTGCCTGTTCTTGAACTTCATATAAATGTAATTACATAGTGTACACTCTAATGGGCCCAGCTTCTTTTGCTCAGTATAGTCTTTGAGATTCGAACTTGTCTTCCTATGTATCAGTAGTTCATTCTTAGATTCTGTGTAGCAGTCCATTGTTATATGTCATGAATGTTCCTATGAGCATTTGGGTTATTTCCAATATTTTGCTTTTGTTTTGCTATTATGAATAAAGCTTCTGTGGACAGTCTTCAGTCAGTTCAGTTCAGTCGCTCAGTCATGTCTGACTGTTTGCGACCCCATGGACTGCAACATGCCAGGCTTCCCTATCCTTCACCAACTCCCAGAGATTTCTCAAACTCATGTCCATCGAGTCAGTGATGCCATACAACCATCTCATCCTCTGTTGTCCCCTTCTCCTTGTGCCTTCAGTCTTTCCCAGAATCAGGGTTTTTTCCAGTGACTCAGTTCTTTACATCAGGTGGCCAAAGTGTTGGAATTTCAGCTTCAGCATCAGTCCCTCTAATGAATATTCAGGACTGATTTCCTTTAGGATTGACTGGTTTGATCTCCTTGCAGTCCAAGGGGCTCTCAAGAGGCTTCTCCAACACCCTGGTTCCAAAGCATCCATTCTTCGGTGCTCAGCTTTCTTTATGGTCCAGCTCTCACATCCATACATGACTATTGGAAAAACCATAGCTTTGACTAGACGGACTTTTGTCAGCAAAGTAATGTCTCTGCTTTTTAATATGCTGTCTAGGTTGGTCATAGCTTTTCTTCGATTGAAGAAAAAACTTTTCTTCCGTGAACATTCTTTCATGTGTCTTTTTGGACATAAATGTCCATGTGTCCTTGCCTCTATCTCTCTAAACTACATGTATTTCCACCTGTTGGTTTTTCAGTTGTAGGCATTATCTTTGGCATTCCATTATGAAAGATGATTTCTCATATTCACACATACACCCATGCCATGACCCTCGTTTATGTTCTCTACTACTCCATCCTTCCAATATAACATGCTTTGGATTAGATAAATTTTCAGCATTTATACTAGCATGTAAATGTTATTCAGAGCTGAGCCGTGACAGATTTCTTTTTCTGTACATTTCTCCTTTACCAAGTGACAGTGTTAGAATTTTTAAATAAAGGATTCCAGGGGGACACTGTAGGGTGATAGTGGCAGGAGCACAGCCTTTTTTTATTTATTTTTTCTTTTTGCTGCACTGCACGAGGGGCTTTTGTTCAGGGATTGAACTCTCACCCCTACAGTGAAAACACAGGCTTAAACTGGACTGCCAAGGACGCTCCTGTTCTGCCTTTTAAAAATATTTAAGCACAAGAATCAAGACTTGCCATACAGAAGATCTGGTGACACTCATCTCAGCCTCCTTCAGGTCACACTTTCTCCATCTTATGGGCTTTTCCAGGGTCCAGTCAGGGGACAGAAGCTACATGCTTTGAGTAGAGAAAATTTCATGTAATATATCAATTAGTAGAAGGTGGCTTACTTCTTCAAGAGGTGAAAAAGGACTTTGAGGTGTCCAAAAGTAGCAGGTAGAAAAACAGCAGCTACTCCTAGGCTGAGGGGAGGAGAAGCAGGGGGTGGGGACAGAGAATATGATGGTTGGATGGAATCACCAACTCAACGGACATGAATTTGGGCAAACTCCGAGAGGTAGTGAAGGACAGGGAAGCTTGGTGTGCTGCAGTGCGTGGGGTTGCAAAGAGTTGGATACGACTTAGCTACTGAACGACTCTTAGTCCAAGGGAATGTGGACACTGAAGAAACTGAGGACTTAGTTGAGCCCCCACCAGCACACCTAAGAGATGCCTGTTCATGGGAGGAATGGTTTCCACAGAAAGCACAGCTGGCCAGCTGTGAAGAAACTTGCCCAGAGGGTAAGGGCCCTAACTTGTCCACAGAGCCATTCACCAGATGGGGGAGACAGTTGTCCAAAATAAGGTCTGAACAGCTGCAGAAGCTACAGAAACTGCAGTTGGATGGGAAGAACCTGAGCCTAGGATGTGGTGACAGCTAGTCTATGAGAATTCTTGAGACCTTGGGCCAGTGGCTCCTGTGCTAAATTTTAAACAAAGGACTGGCAAACAGAGAATGTTTTTATTTTTTGCCTGTGCTGGGTCTTTGTTGCTTAGTGTAGGCTCTTCACTGGGGCTCACAGGCTTTCTCTAGTTTCCGCTCACAGGTTTAATTGCCCCACGGCATTTGGGATCCTGGTTTCCTCAGGGATTGAACCCACATACCCTGCTTTGGAAGGCGGGTTCTTAATTGCTTGACCTTCAGGGAAGTCCCTGTCTTATACCTTTTCTTTTTTTTACTATTTATTTATCTGGCTGCTTCGAGTCTTAGTTGTGGCCTGTGGGATCTTTGTTACATCCTGCAGATCTTTTGTTCCGGCATGTGGACTCTGCATGTAGCACACAGACTTTGTTGCTCCTTGGCGTGCGGTATCCTAGTTCCCTGACAGGGATCGACCACCTCCCCGGCATTGCAAGGCAGATTCTTAACCACTGGAACACCAGGAAAGTCTCTCTCTTAACTTTCTTAATGGTGTCCTTTGAAGCACAGTTTTTTATTTTATTTATTTGGGTTTAACCTAATGAAAGTATCTTTTTGTTTTGTTTTATTTCATTTTTATTGGGGTATAGTGTTGATATACAGTGTTGTGGTAGTTTCAGGTATACAGCAAAGTGAAACTTGTTACATACATGTATCTATGTATCCACTCTTTTTTAGATTCTTTTCCCATACAGCCTATTGCAGAGTATTGAGTAGAGTTCCCTGTGCTAAACAGTAGGTCTTTATTAGTTACCTGTTTTATATACTCCAATACTTTGGCCACCTCATGTGAAGAGTTGACTCATTGGAAAAGACCCTGATGCTGGGAGGGTTTGGGGGCAGGAGGAGAAGGGGACAACAGAGGATGAGATGGCTGGATGGCATCACCAACTCGATGGACATGAGTTTGGGTGAACTCCGAGAGTTTGTGATGGACAGGGAGGCCTGGTGTGCTGCGATTATGGGGTCGCAAAGAGTCGGACACGACTGAGTGACTGAACTGAACTTTATATATAATAGAAGTGTGTGTGTGTCAGTCCCAGTCTTCCAATTTATCTGTTCGCCATGCCTTGCCCCTGGTAACCAGTTTATTTTCTACATGAAACACAAAAGGTTTTAATTTTGATGAAGTCCAGGCTGTTTTTTCTCTTGTTGCTTGTACTTTTGGTGTTGCATCTAAGAAACCATCACTTAATCCAAAGTCATGAAGATTTACAACTATCCTTTCTCTTTAGAATTTTACAGTTATAGCTCTTAATATTTAGGTCTATGGTCTATTTTGAGATAATTTTTTGTACTTAGTGTGAAGTTGGAGTCTAACTCCATTCCTTTGAAAATCCAATTTTCCTAGTACCATTAAAAAAAAGACTTTTCTTTGTCCAGTGAGTTGTCTGAGTTCCCTTGTTGAAAACTAGTTGGCCGTAAATGTAAGGATTTATTTTGGAAGGCTCATTTTTATCTCCCTGATATTTGTCTGGCCTTATGCCATATCACAAAAGGCCTTCCCAGGTGGTGCAGTGGTAAAGAACTGCCTGCCAGTGCAGGAGATGCAAGAGACACCATTTTGATCCCTGGGTTGGGAAGACCCTGTGGAGAAGGAAATGGCAACCCGCTCCAGTATTCTTGCCTGGAAAATTCCATGGACAGAGAAGCCTGGCGGGCTACAGTGCATGGGGCTGCAAAGAGTTGAACACAGTTGGGCAAATGAGCACGCACATACACACATACCCATACCACAGTATCTTGAAAACTATAATGATTTCGGTAAAGTAAGAACATCCTCACAATATATACATGTTGTGTGTTTAATTAAAAATGTGTGCAGCCACAGACAAGAGGTTGTCACAAGGCTGATGAGTTCATTTAAAATTTAAACAAGTGAGTGCATGTATTACTCTTACTGCTTTGAAATGGAAGCATGTAAGGTTTCTATACATTAATAATCTCATCTTCACTAATAAAAATACAACGATAACCCCTTTTTATCTGTCAGATTAGCAGAAGTCAAAAAGAGTGATCATTTGTACTAGCAAGGGTGTGGGGAAACAGTATGAATAAATGAGAAGGCCCCATAGGTCCTGATAAGGAGTGACCTCAGTGCAGAATAGTATGTCTAGCACACTACAGTTTGTGTTCTAAAGAAATGTGAGTGATGGTGTGCAATTTACACAGAACAGCTTTTCCTCGGGTGTTCCATTAGCACTTAAGCCAGTTTTACCCCTTTTATACCAGTGTTACCTCTGCCCCTTTTTTATCTCAAACTTCTGCTCAAGTTCCTCTTCAGACTTTCAAGGGGAAACTGTAGAGGTCATTTCATCTCTGATTGCGATGCGGTTCATTTGGTGTCCACTTATCTTCATATCTTCAGCATTTATCAAGTTTCCTTGGAATGGCTCCAGTGCCCTTCGTTTCAGGGACACTGTGATTCAGTTGGTTAGTTTCCTACTGTATTTTTGGCTCACTTTCCCCATGTAGCAGTGAGAATACTCACACAAGCTCTCCTTACCTCGGTTTCTCCACAAGGCTTGCTGGTGGTGACCTTTGCATACTGCTTCAGATTAACTGACTCTCTCACTACCCCGATACATTTTTTTCCTCCAGTGTAAACCCTTTTCCTTCTGCTTAAAACTGTCCATATTTACTGGTGTATGTGTGTGTCCATATATGTACATATATACTTACATATACAAAAATCTGGCAACTGGTTCTAGTGGCCTCCGAGAAGGCCAGCAAGATAAGGATCATTGGGTATGGGTAGTAAGGAGGGAGATTTTCTTCTTACTGATACACTCTTGTTTCTCTTGAATTTTATACAGGGCTTATAGCCAGTATTTTGCAGTAATTTTATTTATCGCTTTTTGGCTTCACTGGGTCTTCTTTGCTGCATATGGAAACTGTCTCTAGTTTTAGTGAGCAGGGCTGCTTTCTTGTTGCAGAGCACAGACTCTAGAGCAAGAGCTTAGTAGCTGTAGTACAGGGCTTAGTTGCCCCCCAGCATGTGAAGTCTTCCCAGACCAGGGATTGAACCCGTGTTCCTATCATTGGCAGGCAGACACTGCACCACCAGGGAAGTCCCTGTAATAACTTCAGATGGGACATTATAAAAATTTTAAATCACTACGTGGTATACCTGAAACTAATGTAATATTATAAATAAACTCCACTGCCTCAAAAAAAAAACCCCATAATATTGGTAAATGATAAATTGACTTAATCACTAAAATATTAATGGAATGTAATATGCAGTTCTAGAATGCATACTATTAAATAATAGTATATAAATAGATATTACACCCACTATATTGATGAAAACATAGATAAGTTAATGATACAGGTTTATGACTAATAAGAGAAGTGTTACTTTCCATTTAATTTATACTTTACAATTCATATAGCATTTCTTATTTAATCCTTAAAACATCCCTTTCGGGTAACGGGTTGTTATCTTCATTTTACAGACAAGACACTGTCTCTTTGAAAGTGCCAGAACATGAATAAAAGACAAATAAGGAAATTAGGGTTGCAAATGGTGAGAATGCAAACCAAACAAGATAGATTTGTACTGTAGCTCAGAAGTTCACCTGTGTCTTCTTTTCATTGTTCTAGGAAGAGTTGCAGGCCAACCTGGACCTGATTCAGACCTACAGACTGCATATTGCCCAAGACATCAACCAGGAAAACCTACAGCTCTTCTTGGGCTCGTATAACGGGTACAGTTGGTTCTGTTCCTTCACTTAAATGCAGACGAGGTCTGAGAAGCTAATGGAAATTTAAGAGAGAATCAGGAGGGGAAGTAAACTGCTTCTTACAGTGTTGTGTGATGGGGTTACTTTCACACTTTCACAACAGTAGAAGAGGAAGAGCTTTCAGATAGATATGAAAACAGCTTTCAAGAGGAATGAATGAACTGAATGCTGTTTCAGGCATATTCACCTACCAGTTGTACTTTTAAGATGTTTTGAGACCAAAAGGACCTAAAAGTTATGTACACACACAAAAACACACAATTTGGGTGACACAGAAAAATGCATGTTGAGGATAGAAGGATAGAAGTTTGGGACCTTAATTCAGTCTCTCTCTACTGATATCCTGTCATCAGGCAGAAGTGAAACGTGAACAGTGGTAAATTCTCTTTTGTTTGTGTATTCCCAAAGTTGTCACATTTCCCCCAGTCACTGAGAGAAGCCCGATTCTTATCTTGCATCCAGCTTCTCCAGTGAAAATGTCAGTTCCTTCTAGCTTCCTGGGTATATGGAAAAAGATTGAGGAAATAGGTCAGCTGTAACTTACCCAGACTTACACAGCCAGTAGGAGCAAAGCAAGTTTTGAATCCAGTCTCTAGCTCCTTCCTCTGTATTACAGAGCCTCCTTATTTTTAGCTGAAATCAGAAAGGATATTAAATACTACAATAAACTGTAAGTACCAGGAAAATCGTTCCCCTAAAAGGTTCCCCTTAAGAAATTATTCCTAGGGGCTTCCCTCATGGTCCAGTGGCTAAGACTCCACCCTCCCAATTCCCGGGTCCCGGGTTCGAGCCCTGGTCAGGGAACTAGATCCTGCGTGATGCAACTACAGATCCCACCTGTGGCAACTTAGAAGCTTGAAAATCCCATGTGCTGCCACTAAGACCCAGCACAGGCAAATAAATAAAATAAAAACAAATATTAAAAAAAATATTCCTGTAAAGTAATTGGAAAATTAGACACTTAGGACTTGAGGATTTCAACAGCATTGCTGTTAAGTTTTCAAGTTGTCTCCTTTCATCATCCTACTGAGTTCCTTTTTCCTTCTCTGTTCCACTCAGGATGCCACTGATGAGGCTACTTATGAACAAAATCTATAAATAATGTCTTCCCTTGTCAGGTGTGAAGGAAAGATAATTTTCATATTCTTTGATACCTTTGGGTTTTCACATCCAGGAAGTAACCTGAGTTGCCATGATTTTACCTGAAACGTGCATTGTTTCCTTTGTGTCTCTCTAGACGCAAAGACCTGGAGATTGAAAGACCCATTCTGGGACAAAATGATAACAAATCAAAGACGTTAAAGTAAGTCTCGATCTGCCCACTAAGTTGCTAGATATACCTGTCTTTGATAGAAGTCAGTGTCTGTGGAGTCTGTGTGCTCCCAGCTGAGTGTCCTCCTATCTGCCTTCCCCCAGGTGCTCTACTTTACTGGTGGTTGGTGACAGTTCACCTGCAGTTGAGGCTGTGGTAAGTATGTCCTGACACTGTGAAGATGAGTAAGGTGAAATATAATAAGTTGTTTGTAGCACACTGCTGATGTACTGGAAACAGTTGGTAGATACTGCTGCTGCTGCTGCTAAGTCGCGTCAGTCGTGTCCGACTCTGCGACCTCATAGACGGCAGCCCACCAGGCTGCTGGGTCCCTGGGATTCTCCAGGCAAGAACACTGGAGTGGGTTGCCATTCCCTTCTCCAATGCATGAAAGTGAAAAGTGAAAGTGAAGTCGCTCAGTCATGTCCGACTCCTAGCAACCCCATGGACTGCAGCCTACCAAGCTCCTCCGTCCATGGGATTTTCCAGGCAAGAGTACTGGAGTGGGGTGCCATTGCCTTCTCCGTGGTAGATACTAGGTTTTGTTAATTCTGATTACACATATCAGGTTTGTGCTTTGTTATCCAGTCTGGGAAAATAATTCCTCATTGATCACTCGGTTTCATCAGAAGGGATCAATAGTGCCCAGACTGTTTTATATGGTGCAGTTCATTCGGTGGCAGATAGTACCACTAAATACCATTTGCTTATCATCAGATTTCTGACAGCCTTGGCCTTCTGCAGCCACCACAAATCTGGAACTGTTGAAGCTGGCTGGAAGGTTGCTGAGAGCCTGCGTACTTTTCTCTACCTCTTTCTCAAGCACATAGCACACTGGTAAAAATAATATGTGTTCATTGTAAAAAATTGGTAAATAGAAGGACAGGAGGAAAAAAATCACGATCCCGAAGACAAGCCACCATGTTTTTCTTCAACATAGATATTGTTGTTTAATCACTAAGTCATGTCCAACTCTTTTGTGACCCCATAGACGGTAGCCTGCCAGGCCCCCCTGTCCATGGGATTTCCCAGGCAAGAATACTGGAGAGGGTTGTCATTTCCTTCTCCAGGGGATCTTCCTGACCCAGGGATCCAACTCGTATCTCCTGTATTGGCAGGCAGATTCTTTATCACTGAGCCACGAGGGAAGCCCCACAGCATAGATTGGATGATACTAAATATACAAGTTTTAGAGACCTGATTACTTAATGCTGTATACAATTCAGTCTTGTAAATATACCCTTGTTTATATAACTTCATTCTCTTGTTGATTATTTATGATTGTGCACCATTAATAATGTTGCCGTTGAACATCCATACAGAATCTTTGCCTGCATTTTTGATCATTTCCCTGGGATGAGATGGAAATAATGTGTCAAAAATCATATACCTTTGTAAGGTTTTTAATGCCTTTTGCCAGATTCCTTTCCAGAAAAGATATAACAGTGTGTTGCTGCTGGCAATGTAGGATAGTGTCTGTTGCACAGCATGCTGTTCAGCTTGGACTTTTCAGTTATTAGTAGTTAATTTGGTTAAAAATTAACTACTGTTAACCACTGTTTTAATTTGCACTTCTTTAATTACACATGAAGCTTTCAGTTTTTCATAAGTCATCATTTTCTTGTCTTTCCCACATATATAACGTAACTTAAGTTTCTGCATGAAATGATCTGGTTTTCTTTGGCCACCTTCACTTCTTTAGCTGAAAAGGTGGAGATACATGTTTTTGATAGATCTATCAAAACCATTTTTTCATGACGTGTATTTGACACAGAAAAATAGTAATGTTTATAGAAAATACCCTTAATGAGAATTTTTAATGATGCTGAGTTGTCTTTCTAAAATTACATGAACTTAAAGTAATGTTGGACTTTCCTGGTGGCTCAGACAGTAAAGCGTCTGTCTACAATGCGGGAGACCCGGGTTCGATCCTGGGGTTGGGAAGATCCCCTGGAGAAGGAAATGGCAATCCACTCCAGGACTATTGCCTAGAAAATCCCATGGACAGAGGAGCCTGGTAGGCTACAGCCCTTGGGGTCGCAAAGAGTTGGACACAACTGAGCGACTTCACTTTGTAAAGTAATGATACCAATCATTTTTCAAGATTGTATAAGTTGGCCATACATATACAGTCTTTTTCTTTTTCTGATTCCATACCTTCAGTGTGTATAGAGAATAACTTCAAAATGCCATCTGTACCACAAACTAGATGCTCTCTCTTCTAGATACATTCAAACCTAACTCCCCTGCCAGAGCCTTTTATCCCCTGAATTGGTAGGGATTTAGAGGGCTGTCCAAGTGTGGAAGAGCAGGAAGAAACTCCACAAGTTCTAGTCTCTAGCTATTCTTGCTTATTCATTCAGTATCATTTTTTG
Source organism: Bos taurus (assembly GCF_002263795.3). Taxonomy (NCBI): domain Eukaryota; kingdom Metazoa; phylum Chordata; class Mammalia; order Artiodactyla; family Bovidae; genus Bos; species Bos taurus. The sequence continues at coordinate 65,749,993 of NC_037340.1, read as the reverse complement.
AGCTTCTCCTATTTGCTCAATGGGCTTCCCCACTGGTTCACCAGTAAAGATTTGCCTGCCACGAGATGCAGGTTCAATCCTTGGGTCAGGAAGATTCCCCTGGAGGATGAAATATTCTTGTCCAGTATTCTTGTCTGGGAAATCATGGACAGAGGAGCCTGGCTGGCTCCAGGACATGGGGTCGCAAAGGAGTTGGACATACTTAATGACTAAACAACACATATGTGCTCAGTGCTCTGGAGAATATGAAAATGAATAAGATGGAGTCTTAGCAAGATTGCAAGGAGATCAAACCAGTCAATCCTAAAGGAAATCAGTCCTGAATATTCATTGGAAGGACTGATGCTGAAGCTGAAACTCCAGTACTTTGGCCACCTGATGTGAAGAACTGACTCATTGGAAAAGACCCTGATGGGAAAGATTGAAGGCAGGAGGAGAAGGGGACAACAGAGGATGAGATGGTTAGGTAGCAAGACCGATTCAATGGACATAAATTTGAGCAGACTCTGGGAGACAGTGTAGGACAGGGAAGCCTGGCGTGCTGTGGTTCATGGGGTCACAAAGAGTTGTACACGATTGAGCAACTGAACTGAACTGGAGTCTTAGCAGTTGGACCTGGGGAGAAAGTAGACATGTCAAAAACCAACCATTGTTCTTGGCCTACAAGATCCTGAGCCTTCGTCTTAAACAGTTACAGAAATTACAAAGTGATGAACCAAGGAAAAAGTATGTTTTATTATATTAAATACAGACTTAGGAGTCATTCTTCTAGAAGATACTTATTGTATATCTAGTATGTTCTCAGCACTTTGCCTGGCATTTAGGGATCAAGTTTTTACATTCTTCTTTTTTTTGTTTGGTTGGGCTGGGTCTTAGTTTCTGCGCGCGAGCTTTCTCTAGTTGCAGAGAGCGTGGCTACTCTAGTTGCGGTGCGTGGGCTCCTCTTGTTGTGGACCACAGGCTCTAGGTGCGTGGGTTTCAGTAGTTGTGACACAGGGCTCATTAGTTGTGGCTCATGGGCTCTAGAGCATGGGCTCAGTAGTTATGGCGCACAAGCTTGGTTGCTCTGCGACATGTGGCATCTTCCCAGACCAGGGATTGAACCTGTGTCCCCCGCATTGGCAGGTGGATTCTTACCCAGTGTGCTAACAAGGAAGTCCTACATTCTGCCTTTTAGAGCATATTCTGTAGTAAGGAAACAGGTACATTTGTTTACTTCCTGCATTGGCATTTGTATAAAGAAAAAACCCTGACTTGATGATCCTGGCTTTTAGATCATCCTCTGATTTTAGAAGTTTTGAGTAACCACCCATCAGCCATCCCCAGAGTAAGCATTCAGCTGGATTACTGGTTCTTGCCTAGGTAATTTTCATGGCTTCTTAACTGGCTCGCTGCCTCTGCAGTCTGTCATACAGGCCACTGCTGGTTATTTTCCTGAAACAGTTTACATCCCGTCACCTCAGAAACCCTCTGTGACTTCTTGCCTTCCACAGTCAGCTCAAGTTTTCTCACCCTCTCCCCACAGTGCATCCTCATACCATATACTGGCCTCTGTAACCCCACACATGCCTGGCACATTCACCTTGCATCCCCTGGATCTTTGCTTCTGCTTCCCCATGACTCTGCTGCTGCTGCTAAGTCACTTCAGATGTGTCCGACTCTGTGCGACCCCATAGACGGCAGCCCACCGGGCTCCCCTGTCCCTGGGATTCTCCAGGCAAGAACACTGGAGTGGGTTGCCATTTCCTTCTCCAATGCATGAAAGTGAAAAGTGAAAGGGAAGTCGCTCAGTCGTGTCCGACTCTTAGCGACCCCACGGACTGCAGCCTACCAGGCTCCTCCATGCATGGGATTTTCCAGGCAAAGTACTAGAGTGGAGTGCCATTGCCTTCTCCACCCCATGACTCTGGAAGCCTTCAAATGCCCACCTCTTCTTACTTTGGCTGTAGAAATCCTATTTATCCTTCTGTTCTCACTCAGCTCAGAAGTGAAGTTTTCAAGTACTCTTATTCTGCCTTGGGGCTTCTCTAGTGGCTCAGGAATCTGCCTGCAATTCAGGAGACACGGGGGTTCGATCCCCAGGTTGGGAAGATCCCTTGGAGAAGGAAATGACAACCCACTCCAGTATTCTTGCCTGGGAAATCCCATGGACAGAAGAGCATGGTGGGCTGCAGTCTATAGGATTGCAAAAGACTCAGACACGACTTAGTGATTAAACAACAACATTCTGCCTTGTGTTACATGCTTTTGCCCCTCTAGATTCCATGCTCTTAGCACGGTGTTCTATATGTGTGCTTGGGCAAGCATGTGTAAAGAAGAGATCTAGTAGATCAAGTTAACCATAAAACATTGTTGAACCATAAAACAACCTCCCCAGAACATTTTCTTTGAGGTCCCTGCCTTTGTGGATACAAAGGTATGAGATACCAAGCATGAAAATAGACAAGATTGTAATTCTTAATTGTGATGATTGCTCTGAGAGAAAAAACCATAGAGAAGTTCAACTTTCAAGGGGACAGCCAAAGATCTTGAGGCTTAGAAGAGTCAGGGCGAGAGGAATGGCACCCCTGCTACCTCCGGGGCAGAGGATGGGCATGAGGAGTGGGCACAGGAGGTGTGAGGGCTCAGTCATAAGGACCAGTTGTGCTGGGGAATCATCAGGACCTCAGCAGGTGAGGCCCATAGTTCACATTTTAAAGAAGGAGATAACTTGCCCTGCTGCTGCCTAGCCGTAAGAGGAATTAGGTTCAAAATGTAGCTCTTTAAAGACTCTACTTGTAACGGGTCCAGAAAATGAACTTAGCCAGATTTTTATATCTACTAAGAAATACAAGATATAAAGTATATCATGTAAATATATCTCCTATTTTTTATTTTGGTAATTTCTTTGGCTGATTCAGCCAAAACTGAGTTTCTCCCAGCTGAGCTTCTTGAAAGATCATTCGTGTGCCAAGCTATTTTGTATTTAGCAGTTCATAAAATTGTCTTTCTCTGTTTTTTTTTTTTTTTTTAGGTTGAATGCAATTCTCGCCTGAATCCTGTAAATACAACTTTGCTAAAGGTAATGTGTTTCCTTTCCTCACTGCCAGCCCTTAGTGAGTAAATTATATGTGGTTCAAATCACTTTATTTCTGGAATAGTTGCACAGAAACAAGGAAAACTTCTTTCTGTCATTCTCTTTTTTTAAAAAGAAATTGTTTTCCTGAATATAGTCTCAGTATAGAAAATGGGAAAATAGAAAAAAGAATGGAATATAGAAAGAATAAAATAAAATTACTCATAATCCTGCCACCCACAGGTTACCCTCTGGTACAAAATGCATGTACTGGTCTTCCTCCTGGGTGGTGAGGGGCTGAGCTGGTCTTTGTGGTGGTGCATGGGCTTCTGCTGCTGTGGAGCACAGGCTCTGGAGCGCGTGGGCTCCGTAGTTGTGGTGCTCAGGTTTAGTTGCTCCCTGGTGTGTGGGAACCCGACTCCCTGACCAGGGATCAAACCTTCATCCCCTGCGTTAGAAGGCGGATTCTTAACCACTGGACCCCTGGGGAAGTCCCTCTTATTCATTTTTAAATCATTAAGATTATAGGCTATTTCTAGCCCTGTGTCTGTTTTCCTCAACTTCTTGACATGTAAACAACTTTCTGTGTCATTGAAAACTTCATAAGCATTATTTAATGTTGTAAGATATTAGATAATGGATAGAAGTTCTTCACAAGCTAAATTCCCTTGTATGGATAAGAGAGTTTTCCAGTAGCATTGTCACAATTTTTCCAGTAGCATTGTCACAATAAGGGTAGATGCGTTTTCTGGAGCCTGTAGTGGAATATTTAAGGGCCTGACCTCCTGGTCCGAATTTGGATTACAGTATATTTAAGTGCTAAACTTACGTTGCTTACTGCTGCTTTCTCAGCCTGAAAGACCTCTGCTTTCTTCCCTTTTTCTTTGAAGTGCAGTTAAAAGGGAAGTGCTGCCACTATAAGCAGCCCATAGTTCCTGGAAATAACGCTCTGATGTGATAAAACTCAGAGTGTTCTAGGGTCCAGGTGATTGATGAACTAGTCTAAAACATGAATTTTTTTTTTTTATAAGTATGTGGTTTCAGATTAGCTTTTCAATGCAAGTTTGAATCAGTTTTCTAAAAGTGCAGAACTGAACTTAACAGTAGCCACAGGTGTGCTTATTTCTGGGCAAAAATGCCCATCCCACAGCAACGTGATGGAATTGATTCTCTGATAGGTATCCAGCTTGGAAATAGTCCTTCCCAGTACTGTCTCTAAGTATGAGAACTGTTTTACGATTCTAATCAGATTTTGACTCCTAAACTTCTTGAAAATACAGCCTGGGCTAATTAGGTCTGTTTTATACTTAAATCAGGTTAAATGTTTGTTCCTGATCTTACACTTAGAATTTTCAGGGAACTGACTATTCCTTGTTAACCTCGGATTCCTGTGCCTCCTCTGGCATTCCCATCTGCAGAATAACAGTCTACCCTCAAAGTTTTCATGTTAGTGAAGGTTTCATGAGGTTCATGTCTCTTTTCTAAAAAATTCCTGAATACGCTACTCTGTGAGTATGGAATACTTAACAAGTAGAAGGAAGAAGGTAGCCTCGTGATTGGCCATTGTGCCCTACAAGTAGCGTTCTCTGCGGATTGGCAGGGTATGCATCTCCGGGGCTTGTTAGAAATGCAAGTTCTTGAGCTCTGCTCCAAAGGCCTCGGGCAGGAACTCGGAGTTTTAATAAGCCCTCCTGGTTATTCCAATGCATGATAACAAAACCCTACTCTAGAAGTTTTTGTGCAGATGACAGTAATCAATGTGTAAAGATTTATGAAGTGAGAGAGACCCTCATCACTCCCAACAGTGAAATTAAAATGTCTGACCAAGCAGGTTGGCTGAATCCAGCATCAGTGCCTGATCGTAGACCTCCCCTTAGTCATGAAGTGGAGACAGTGTAGAGTTGAGAGGGAACTTTTAAGAGTTTGGTGCCTTGAGAAGTAGGGTCACACTGCTTGAGGACTCTGAAAGTAAATCCTCCAGGTAGAGGCAGAACCAAGGTAGTAGTTAACTTTACTATCACCCAGTGGAAAATTCCTGACATGGACCTGACAGCCGGGCCCTGCCCTACTGATGAATAAATAGTGAATAATCTTTCAGAATTATATCCAAAGTTATTGCTAGAATTTAGGTCTGCGTATAAGAGTGCATTGAGGAGGGACTTTCCTGGTGGCTCAGTGGTAAAGAATTTGCCTGCCAGTGAAGGGGATATGGTTCATTCCTTGATCTGAGAGGATCCCACATGCCATGGAGCAGCTAAGCCTGTGTGCTGCAACTGCTGAAGCCCACAAACCCTAGAGCCCATGCTCCACAGCAAGAGAAGCCATCGCAATGAGAGGCCTGCGTTCCACAACTCGAGAGTTCCCCCGCTTTCCGCAACTAGAGAAAGCATGAGCACAGCAGTGAAGACCCAGTGCAACCAAAACTAAACTAATTAATTAAAAAACAAAAAGAGTGCATTAGAAGATGGACACTAGGGTGCAGTTAAACATTAAGGAACCTGTAATTTGATTCTGTCCTGTTTGACAGGACCCTGGATATGCAGAGCGTTCCCCTTAAGTGTATTCAAGTCTCAGCTGACTTACATGTTTTCCCTTCTAGATGGCAGACTGTGGTGGACTACCCCAAGTAGTTCAGGTAAGGAGACTTTTTTTAAAAAGCACCCATTTGATTTCAGTTCTCTGTCCGTGCAAAGATTAACAGCTTCTTCTTTTGTCTTCCTAGCCTGGGAAGCTCACCGAGGCCTTCAAGTACTTTTTGCAGGGAATGGGCTACAGTGAGTAGTACATAACTTTCTATTCTAACCAAGATTTATTGATAAATGGGGTCATTTTGGCATCTGGGGAGCACTCAGTTCTCAGGGCGTAACCTCTGTGCTAGCCAGGCTGAAGTTAAGTAGAAACCAAAATTTTTTATGAAAGATTCTTCTGCGCATATATACAAAGATGAGTAATGCGTACTTGTGCCAGGCACTCTGTATTCTTAACCTTAAGAGGTAAGTTCTGCTATTAGTCCCATTTTACAGAAGAAGAAATTGAGGCTTAGAGGCTAAGCATGTTTCTCAGGATAACATTTCAGGGGTAGAGCCATGATTCAGTCTTAACTCCAGAGTCCACATGTTCAACCACTGAAGCTTTGGCAGTCCTGGCTGTGAATATGAGGTTGTTACTTGCATTTGAACTTAGCTGGTTAATGACTCCTGGTCTAGAGAAACAAGTTACATCAGTGAAGTCTGCTCCCCACAGGAGATAAACTTGCAGAGTATTTCAGAGTGAATCCAAGGATGTGTCGTATCATGTGCCACTGTCCTGGTCTCTTGTATTGTGAGACTCCTGAGCTTTCTCATTTGTCCCAGGATATCCTCACTGGCTCCTTTCTTGGAGTTTTAAAAAGGAAACCCCTTCTACCCAGGTACAGAGCTCTGTATCCAGTAGGGTGATTTTTCTCCTGTCTTTGGTGTCAGTGTGATTAATGACCACTGGGCAGCTGCTCTGGGCAGCAGCTGGACCCCTGGGTACAGCCCTGTACCTGGCAGGCAGCCCATGTATGTCTCGTCTGGAGTGGCCGTGTCATCCCTGTCTGTGAGCCACTATCAACCGAGCCCACACCCCTGTCCCTCTGGCTCGCTGGGAGGAGCACAAGTCCCTCTCCTTTCATAGGAAGCAGTTCATTATCCAGGCAGGTTGGCTGTTTATAGTGGAGGAAAAAGCAGTTGCCTTTGACTAGTTGAGAGAAGTATCATCCAAGATGTTACTGAATTATCAGTTAGCCTTCCGTCCTTTCTGGAACCTTAGAATGAAACTTTGCCCCTGGCTTAGTTTGTTCTGTCAGTGTCTGCCAGGTAACCAGGTTTACCACTTGGCACTCTTGGGTCACTAACCTGCCTTTTCCTGTGTCCATCCTGCTTCCAGTCCCGTACGTGCAGCTCAGTCACCTGAGCACCGAGTCAGGTACCTTTCTCTGTGCTGGCCCCGCCCCTGCCTCCCAGCGATGCTCTCCTGGCTGCCCGCAGCATGTCCATGGTTTCCCTGTGCAGTGAGAGCCCGATAGAACGCGGCTCATTGTGCCCCGAGAGAGTTAGCCTGACGGTCCAGCCCTGGTTCCCCAGGAGTAAAGGGGTGGGTTGTAACAGCCAGGGTCGCAGCAGCAGCTGAAACTTCATAGGGGGCCCTTCTTCCATCACCACCACCTACTGAGTGATCCTTGAGTTAACTCCCAGACACAGGGTTCTCAATTATGAAGGTTGGAGCCTATGCCCGGAGAATGCAGGTACTGGCATCTTCTGACCCCAGCATTGAAATGACAGCTGGAGGAGTGGCTTGTCTTAGAAAGACAGGCAGGGAGGTAGGCCAGGTTAGGCCCTTTCCTAGCCAAGCTGGAAGGACCTTACAGCCAGAGCAGTGGCACAGCAGAAGTCTGACTTAAATAGACCTCCAGTGTGCTTTCTCACAGTCAGCCTGCACCTCGGTGCCTGTGCAGAGGCCAGCTCCAGGCCCCCCTCCCCTCCCTGCCCCTCACCTACCTACATGTCTCCTCCCTAGGTAGCAAGGGTCACCTGTGGACACAGATGGTAGTCTTGTTGTATCGGGCTTGCACTGTGTGTGTGAAACACCTTCGTACTTGTGTGGTGTGATTTGTCTTTCTTTGGTTTAGTCTCGCATGCATCACAGGTTTGGGTTACCTGTTTGGGTTCCCAAAGCCTTCTTCCTAATCACTGTGTGGATGGCATGGGCATAGCTAAGAGGTTATACTCTGGACTTAGTTCACCCATCATTCTACTGTAGACCAGAACCAGCTGAGGTTTCACCCAGATCCAGAGGATTAAAGCAGCCTTGCCTAGAGCCCCTCACCTAGAGCAAAGTGGGATGGCTGTGTCTCGTCCTGGTGTCGCCTTAGATGATGGGTTGGGAAAGCTACATGTAAAGCCTTTGGTGAAACTTCTGGATTAGCTGAGCTTAACCACAGCTCTTTCCTCTAGTGCTCTCCGTTCTCTCTTACAGTCCCATCTGCCAGCATGACCCGGCTCGCCCGATCCCGAACCCACTCCACCTCAAGTAGCATCGGCTCTGGAGAAAGTGCCTTCAGCCGATCTGTTGCCAGCAATCAGTCAGATGGAACTCAAGAATCCTCTGAGTCCCCTGATGTTCTGGACAGACACCAGACCATGGAAGTGTCCTGCTAAGCAAATGCTCCTCCCCAGGACCATGCAAGTCCATCCTCCTTCAAACAGCCACTCCATAATATAACACTTCATCCAGCAATCTGGCATCTATCTTTAACTCCTGCATGGCCACTGACTCTCTCTTTCTGGTATCCTGGATTTATCATCCTCTCTGCCTGCCCACCCTCCTTTTTGTATGTACCAAGAACCACTTCCATCCCATTTCTGTAACATTCCAACCTCTTTAGCTGATCAGATCTCCATATCTTCTCTTACCAGCTTTTCCCTGTGCTTTCCCAACTATGTATCTAAGATTCTTTGATTCCTGACGTATGTGTGTGAGCACGCGTGTCTGTGTTTGTGTGTGCATAGTTTTGTGATTTTAGACATGTTTTCTTGTAGAGCTTCTGCAGACAAAAACAAAAAAAGGGACTCTTTTTTTTTTTTTTTGCATTTTCAGTGATGTTTTTAGGAGAAATATGCAGAACAGGTTTCTAGGTAGGCCATTACATTCTCTTTTGGTTCCTCTCTGATGGTCAAGATTTGTAAAGTGACTTCAGGAGAGAGGAGATCTGAGGAAGGTGGAAGATCATAATTCCTGTTTCGATTGTTGATTATGACCAATAGAAGGGAACCTGTTACATAGAAAAGCAGGCCAGGTGGCCAGCCACCTTCTCCCGTCCAATTGAATTCCTGTATCCTATAAATGAAAGGAAGGGATGTGTTCTCTTAGAAGCCCATGAACAATGACATTCTGATGCAGTGTTGCATTTTTCTGAAGGAATGAGTGTGGCTTAATTATTGGACTCTCTTAGCACAGGAAGGTGGAAAACAAAATTCCAGGCCTCTGCTCTGTCAGAGCAAAATTGATGTCTCTGCAGTGTCTGATGCCACACACCAGACATCGGAAGGAGGCGCCTCCCAGGAGAAGCACTCTCCATCCCCCCAGAAGGGAGAAGTATATAGCCTGAAAATTATATAGATGCTGAGGAAATAGTTGGAGAGAGAGGATCAGACATTAACACAATATGATGCTTTATAAGTATAACCTTGATTTCAGAAGAGTTAATGGAGCCTAAATGAAAGATAGAACCCATTTCTCAGAAAGTTAATCCTGTGAACTCCCTCTTCTAAGAGGGAAGGAACCATAAGGGCACCCCATCCAGGTAGAATTGCATTCGGTCCACTGCTATGTGAGGGGGTCACAGCCACCCAGAGAGTGTCTCCAGGAGTGTGACAACAATTGCCACCCAGTAAGGGTCCCGCTTTGACAGCACAGAGATGTCAGCTCAGGGTTATATAATTTCAGTCCTAGGAAGGGGCTTTTCAGATGTAGCATTCGCTTTCTGCTCAGATAGGGAATGCATCACTCTGCCAGAGTATGACTTTTTACAGACGACGAAATAAAGCTGTATATGTCTCATTGTTACCCAGTGGCTGGTGTGACTTCTCTCAAGCCACTTCCTGGGGCTCTGGTGGGGACTGCACATGGGCTTCATACTGGGTCACATACCTGATGATTGTCCACCCAGCGACACCATCCACTTAAAGTGAGGAAACCAAGTCCTGGGATTAATCATTTGCCCAAGATCATCATGCCAGTAAGCTAGCCGGGACTGAACCCTGAGTCCATCTGACATACCTGTATTCCCCTCAGACGAAAAACCGTGAGAAGCTTGGTCATTGGTTTGTGATGGAGGAGCAGGTGAGGTCTCGGGAAGGCGTTCAGCATCTCAGCTCTGCCCTTCGTGCACGGTTGCTGCGTCCCACCCCTTGTGCGGTAACCACAGCCACCTGCCAGGGCGCCACCGACAGACCAGGCTGTGTTTCTCCAGAAGGGGCTCTTTGTACCCTGCCCCCCAAGAATAATTCCAGGGGGGTGGCCATCCTAGATCAGTTCCAAATGATCCAGGGGCTGCGGCTACCAGTATACCCAGGTCGCAGTGTCTGTGGGGAGGTACTTGTAAAATGACTCGACCCTGCCTCTCCTAGTAGAGGACAGGAAACCAGTGCCCATGGGCAGATGAGGTGTCCCTGCTGAGTTCCAGACAAAACCACCCGGCACGGAGTTGCAGAGCTGCAGGTGGTCTGATGGCCAGGGCTGCTCTGAGAGCCCACCCTGCTCCAGCCGTCTTGGCTGCACAGCACGGATGGTTGCCTCTTCCCAGCTTGGCTTTGTGCCTGGGGTCAGGCCCCAACTGACTACACCCAGCTGGTTCTTACCATACTCATCCTCTTCTCATTTGCATTTTCTTTCTTCCTATTCAATACTAAAAAAAAGAAGTTGGAGCGCCTACTTTGTGAGAGGTAAGGAAGTGGCCAGGTAGACGCTACACACTATGACTGTGTTAAGCTTTTCCGTGTAAATTTTCTCACGCAGTTCTCGTGGCAGCTCTGTGAAGTGGGCAGTGCGTTTTACAAAGAACGGTTGAGGAAAGTTAAGTGATGTCGCCAGAGACACCTACTCGACAAGGTTCCTAGTTCTTCCAGAATCAATGCATTTTCATGTTTTATTAAGGCTTTTATTGAGCACCCACTACAGATTGAGCCCTTTCATCTTCTTGCGTGTCCCTCCTCTGATCCAGGAAGGTAGACCTATTCCAGTTTTATGGATGAGAAGACAGGCCCAGAGGTAACTAACTTAAAAATAGTCTAGAAACTAATAGAGCCGCACATCTAGGCTTTAGACTCTCTCATTTCCAGGTACCTCCCTGAGTGGTATGGGAGAGCATATGGTGGGAATGTTTTGAGACCAGAGATGTCATTCCCTACTTCGTTCCTTGCTCATGGACTGCTCCTTAAGGCCAGTGTGAAAGGCTGTTTGTCACATGGAAAGATGGACATCACAGTGGTGTGGAGGCAAGAGCAGGTGGTTGGGGCTACGGTCAGGTCCCTCCCAGCCACAGGCCACATCCTTGAGGGGCCGTCACCCACAGTAGCATGCTAGTTAGAACTTTCTTAAAGAGGAGGCACTTCCACTCTGGCCCTCCACTCTCCACATCACATGCCTCAGGAGTTAAATCTCAAGCCTTACCCAGAGAAAGGGAGACCATGAATCCAGGTACAGCAGGGCCCCAAATCAGGCTGCATTGTCTGTGAAATGACAGTTTTGCGTTCAAAGCATCTGTCTCCAGGATTGCTAAGCCCCCTAAAGGGGAGATAATGAGTGGGTATGATTATTTAGATGCTAATGAGCTGAGGTTTTTATTTTAATTTATTTAAATGTTGTTAACTGATTTAAGCACACCAATCAGAGACAATTTTATCAGAGATTCTTCATCCCAGCGGAGTGAGTCTCAGGGTTAGGGAATGCATCAAGGATCACCTGGAGGGCTTGTGAAGACAGGTTGCTGGCCCTCCACCATGGAGTTTCTAATTGGGTAGACCTAAGATGGGCCTTGAGAACCCTCCTATGAAACGAAGTCCCAGATGGTACTGGGGCTACTGGCGTATGGACCACACTTGAAGAACCACTGTCCAGGTCCACGCACAGTGTGGCTCCCAGATGGTCAACATGGTTTTATTCACTGGGAGTTGTTAGCGATGTAGAATCTTGAGCCCCATCCAGACTCACAGAACCAGAATCCACTGTTTAACAAGATCCCCAGGGGCTTCCCTAGACACAGTAAATTTTGGGACACCTGCCTTCTTGGCAGTGCTTCCCATACTTGCCAGCCAGAGGAATCTCTTGGAGTGGTGAAGATTCAGAGTCTGGGAGCTGCTCCTCTGCTGACTTGGATTCAGAAGATGTGGGAGGGTCTCAGGGATCTGAGTCTAGCAAGCCCCCTCAGGTGATGGTGACGATCAGGGAAGCCTGGCTACCCATTGGGTCTGTGTTCCTCAGAGCAGACCCAAACCCCAGAGCCAGAAGAGAAGCCTCTCCCTCCGGGATCGTGACGTGGCAGCTGCTTCTCCCCCACAAACAGGAACTTGGGGAAGGTGGCTCCTTGATGGTCTGTGATGCCGTCAGAGGAAACGGGTGGTTGTGAGAACCACAGAGCCTGCAGATGTGAGCCGGGAGCCCTAAGAACCCTGCAGCAGAGCTCAGAGATGTGGGTCCTGCTTCCCCGCCTGGCTGTACTTGACAGGGCCACCTAGTCAGAGGTCTCGGAGGAGCACGGGGGTCCTGTCCCATCCCTGGGGTACAGACCACTACCACGGGCAGATGCCGAGCTCCCCAAAGCTCCCTGAAGACTCTCTCAGGCCAAGAGGTTTCTGGGTGGCCTAGAACTAAGGACATTGGCAGACTTCTAGAAGACTTTACACCCCACTGAGAGCTCCAACCTCTTCAGCTAAAACATGCGTCTTAGCTGGTCCCCCATCCCAAGACTCTGATGACAGGAAACCAGTAAGTACGCTTGATTTTGTTTTCTGATGGCCTTGGGACTGTGAGGAATGATGGTCCCCTCAAGACTGGGAGTGGGCTATACAGTTGGGAAATAAGCTCAACGGGAAGGGCAGTTGGTTCTGCTGAGGCTGTGAGAAACGGCTTCTGACGGTCCTCTTCCCCTTTGCTGTTCCCTCCAGCTGCTTTTCATGCCCATTCTGGTCTCATCTCAGTTCCCAACTTGCTGTGTGACTTGGGGACCCTCTCTGAGCGATAGCCGTATGGTGTCAGTGGATACGAGGAGTCTAGATTATAACCTCTGAAGGCACATTCAGTTCTGGAGTCTACAGTTCCTCTCAAAAAGGTCTTCAGCTGATCTTTCTCAGCTAAAAGGGAGGGCAGGGGTTCTCCCTTTAGCTCAATCCAAATCCGTGACTTACCTCCACCACTGAGAAATTATTTTCAGAAGCACAAACACACAGAAGACTCAGATTGTAGACCCAGGTCTGCAATAACCAGCTACCAACAGAGCGCGAGGTCACTTTCTCTGGGCCCTGGTCATTGTTTGGAATGGTATTCAAACCCTGGGATCTCTCAAAAGGTCAAGTGCGATGATCAAAACAATGTGGGCGGTGGGTATGCTGACCTCAGCTGTCTTTAACTCTTCCGCCCATGCCTGGGCCCCTGCAAAGTGCCTAACATGAGTAAGTTGTTCAGATACTTACACAGTTATTACATTCTTCTCTTTAAGTTTGAGCCAATACCACCTCCTCTTCCTAGGTCTGCCCACCCCCGGTCTTCATTTTGCCCCCAGACGTCTTCCCGACCTTGACCTGACCTGGTGAAGGGAGCTGGCAGAGTGCTGGGGGCTGGCAGCCTGAGTGCAGGGTTCTCCTGCGGCCCAGCCCCCACCTCTACCTGCAGCGGGAAGAAGCCTCTGGGTTTAGTGTGGTTGGTAACTGTGGTGACTTTGTCTTGCTCAAAGAGAAGAAAGCAACCTTCACTGAGCACACTCTCCCTGCCAGGCTGCTCAGCTTCTCACAGCCCGAGGTGTCAGTATTATTCCCAGATTCACACATGAGACTCAGGGAAGTCGCGTGCTTTGCCTGAGGTCACACAGCTTGAGTTTGGTTGGTCTGAATTAAGCCCTCGCGCTAGCCAGGCATGATCTGTCCCAGGGGTTTTCTGGACCCATGTCTGTGCCTCATACCCAAGGGAAGGAAAGGCTGGGACCAGCAGGACTGTTGAAAACCTGACCATGAAAAGCTGCCTTGACCTTGAGGGAAGCAGAGACCCCAGGAGGCAGCAGCACCAGCTCGGGCTGCCAAGGTTTCAGGATTTCCAAGTCTGAGCAGGAAGTGGCTGCCAGGAGCCATCCCCTAAGGGTGGGCCTGAGCTACCCAAGGAGGGAGAGCAAACAGATCCTGTTTTCCCCGTGTTGATGGCAGGAGATGGCAGATGGTTTCACAGATAGATGTTCTAACCTCTAAGGCAGGACCTTTACTCCTCAGACAGGATGGCTGGTGAGGCCACGGGAGCCCCTCCATGATCATGGCGAGCAGCTGTCCTCACCCAGGGGTAGGGAGATGTTCAAAGGCAGGATGGAGCCTGCCATGTCCCCACACTGGTGTAATCGTGTCCTGTCTGTAAGGAAAAGACTGAAACTGTCTGAAAGAATGAAACCACCTTCCTGCAGCGTCTTAATAATATATTGTTTGAAAAAATCAGCATTACCATGGAAACCTGAGAATTTAAATTATTCTAAAGATAATGGGCAAGATCCCCTAGAGAAGGAAATGGCTATCCACCCCAGTGTTTTTGCCTGGAGAATCCCATGGACAAGGGAGCCTGGCGGGCTACAGCCCATGGGGTTGCAAGAGTTGGGCACAGCTTAGAGATTAAGCAATAACAAACAAGGATAAGACACCTATCCAAAGAGCTTGTAATCACTCCATCCATTTAGGCAATGTTCATCAAGTGCCATCGGTGGGTGAAAATGCCGAGGAATTGGGCAAACAGAGAGGTCCTTGTTCATAGCATGCTATGGAATCGTGACTGGTTAAACAAGCACCCCAGCACATGAATAATTAAAAATTGGGAAGAGCACAACAGGGAGCCAAGAGGGACACAAGGGAAGGTCCCCAGAAACAGCCTCTGGTGAAGTGACATTCAGGGTGTGAGAAAGGAAAAGCAGGCACCGGCCAGCCTCTTCACACGCGTTATCTCTCAGGCCCGTATGGCGGGTGTTGTTATCCCCTTTTTCAAACGAGGAAATGGAGGCAAAGAGAGGGAAATGGTTCGACAGCCAATCCTGTACAGACTTGCAAGTCACCACTGTGTCACGGCCTCCCAGGCACCCTACTCTGCCCTGTGACACTGGTCACTGTGCTCGGTGTCACCTTAGCTCACGAGACGCGCCAGCTCCCAAGTCCCCTCAGATCCCCCTTGCCCACCCAGCCATGGGTCCCGGTGTGCCTGGGATGAATGAACTCTGTCCTGTCATTGGCCCTTGCCCCCCAGGTGACAGAATGTGATCCCAGGTCAGGCAGTGGTTCTGAGGAACCATGGAAATGAGCAGCTAGGGCTGGGGGATTCAGGGAAAACTTCCTGGGGAGGGTGGGATACAGACAGGCCGGAAATGGGAAAAGGGTCTTCCGGCCAGTGGGAGGGGACTTCACACAGGGAAAGGCCCAGAAACATTGAATGGAGCATGGCTGCAGCATAGAAAAGATGGGATGAAAAGAAAACAAGGTCTGGTTTGCAGAAAGCCTTCAGAGGCTGGTGGGGAGGGGCTGGAGCCTGGTCCTGACGGGAGGGATCTCGTTCCCTTGTGTCGGCCAGGAGGTCAGCAGGGCTGAGTTGGGGCAGGGCGGGGTGGAGGAGGGGTGGGCAGGAGCAGGAGGAGGCGGGGGTCTGGGCACCAGGCTCGGGGAGCCATGGCGCGTCCCCATCACAGCATCTCTTTCAGATTTCTCTTGGCGATGTGCTCCTGAGTGTTCTTCTGAGGAACGATGGGAAGTCAGCCCAGTAGGGGGAAAGCCCTTCCAAGCCCAAGCTTCAGCCCCTGTGTGCAAGGCCAGAATCCTGAGCCCATGCAAGCAGGTAGGCCATGGGCCCCGGGGCAGCCAGGGCCTTCCTGACCAGCCACTCCGACACAGCTTTAAGTATAAACACAGCTTCGAGCGTTCACCTCCCCATGAACCCCACAGCCAGGGTCCCTGCTCTCGCGGAGCGTACATATTAATGGTCAGAACATTAACCCAGATAAACTAGAATATGTGAGAGGGTGACCCGAGCGAACTGAAGGGTGTGATGGGCCCCAGGCGTCTCCCAAGGCTTCCCTCCTCCCAACTCAGCTTATCCAGAGACTGAGCTGCAGCTCTCAGACCAGCCCACTTCCGCTGCTCTCCAAAGCTGCACCATCCATTAGCACAGCCACTAACCTTATGTTGCTATTTCAGTTTAGACTGAAATTAATGAAAATCAAAGATTCAGCTCCTCAGTCACACCAGCCTTATTTATTTTAAGTGCTCACCAGCCGTATGTAGCTAGTAGCTACCTTATTGGACAACACAATTATAGAACATTTCCATCAGCACAGAAAGTTCTGCTGGATGGTGATGCTGTTATCCTGAGAGGTGCTATGAAATACTTGAAGCAAAATAGAGCTATGATGCCTGGAAAAATGAATTCATACAAGGCATAGGCTAAACCTATCATTGTGGTTTTCTAAGGCAGTCCTGACTAAAAATGTCTGTTTTTATGATGATTCAGTTCAGTTCAGTTGCTTAGTCGTGTCCAACTCTGCAACCCCATGGACTGCAGCATGCCAGGCTTCCCTGTCCATCACCAACTCCCAGAGCTTGCTCAAACTCATGTCCATCGAGTCGGTGATGCCATCCAACCGTCCCATCCTCTGTCGTCCCCTTCTCCTCCCGCCTTAAGACTTTCCCGGCATAAGGGTCTTTTCCAATGAGTCAGATGATTAAGATGATTAGGCCATCAAAATATCCTGCAGTATCTAATACTTTGATGTTAGAACTATAGCCCCAGTTTTTTCTTGTTCCCTAAAACAGCCCACAAATCCTTTCTAACATCACTTTCTGATTTGGGGTTTTGATAATGCATTTGTCAGCAGCCCCCAGAGAGAAAGAGAACTAGTAGGGTATGTGTGTGCACACGTGTGTAAGAGAGAATTTAAGAAATTGGCCCACGCCGTTGTGGAGTGGCCAGTCTGAAGTCTGCAAGGCAGGTCAGCAGGCTGGAGACCAGGGAGGAGCTGATGCTGCTGAATTCCAGAGTGGAGCCTGGAGACAGGATTCTTTCTTCTTCGAAGGACATCAGCCTTTTTCTCTCAGTCTTCAACTGACTGGAGAAGATCCACTCACAAAGTGGAGGGTAATTCAAACCCTACTGATTTAAATCATTGGAAAAGACCCTGATGCTGGGAAAGATTGAAGGCAAAGGGAGAACGGGGTGGTAGAGGATGAGATGGTTAGATAGTATCACTGACTCGATGGACATGAAGCTGAGCAAACTCCAGGGAGGACAAAGAGGCCCGGCGTGCTGCAGTCCTCAGTGTTGCAAAGAGCTGGACACAAGTTCTGAACAACAACTGACTTAAATGTTAATCTCCTCTAAAAAACAGCAGCATGGCAGCCTCTAGACTAGTATTTGACCCAATATCTGAGTACTGTGGGCTAGCCACTCTGACACACAAAAGTAACCATCACAGATAACAAGATTACTGTAAACCATCAGCACTTTTAGGAGGAAGGACATAGCCACACAGGTAAACAGAAGTGGGAGAGTGCAGAGCCACAGTCTGGATGTCTGGGTTTGGCAGGTGTTGCCCCCAATCTGAAGAGTCCTCTACATTGGCGGGGGCGTCCTTTCCACTTCTCTGCCCCCATCCCCAATATCCTCCTTTCTTTTTTTTTTTTATTATTTGTTTTCTTTCTGGCCACACCGCACAGCCTGCAGGATTTAGTTCCCCG
Organism: Bos taurus; assembly: GCF_002263795.3. NCBI lineage: Eukaryota > Metazoa > Chordata > Mammalia > Artiodactyla > Bovidae > Bos > Bos taurus. The sequence continues at coordinate 65,732,455 of NC_037340.1, read as the reverse complement.
ACCACAGATCAAACCCATGCCCCCTGCAGGAGAAGTCAGTAGTCCTAACCACTAGACCCCCAGGGAAGGCCCAGTATCCTCCCTTCTTTAATACCAGCCTCCCCCAGATCCCAGATCCAGGTGTTATCGACACCTGGACCCTGCAGACACCTGGTGGGCAGGCAGCTGCCTCCTCTTTGCCACTCACTGTGCACCCAGAGTGTGGGGCCCTGCAGGAAGAGATGTGGAAACCACACAGACCTCCACCTTATTTCCTCTGAATCAAGCCACAGGCAGTGCCCTCAAGGTAGCTCTGACTCACGGCGAGGCAGCTGAGAGGGGTGACCCCCAGCAGGTGTCCTGGGGCCCTCCCTGCCTGTGGGAACAGAGGGGAACTGGGTACCCCCCCTCTCCCAGGGTCTCCAGGGGAAGGACGGGCCACAGCTGTGAACAAGGCAGGCATAGCCCCTGAGACAGGAGCTAAAGCAACCATCAATTACAATTGTGTTAGATTTTAGTGACAGTTTTAAGGGTCTCTGATTCAGAGTGTGGGCTGAGGGGCTCGTCAGGGAGGGGACATTTCATTTAATCCAAGGAGTGAAGAATGAAGATGACTCAGCCACTGGAGGGGACCCGTCAGGGGGCAGCATGTGCAACTCAGTGGCTCCTGAGGATGCAAAGCCAGGGCTTCCAGAAGGGAGAGGGGCCCTTCTGGCCACCTGCTTCCATTCTTGTCACAGGACACCCTCCCCAGACTTACTCGCACCGTGTATTCGAGCATCAGGCATTCCCCTGCCCCGTGGGATGGCCAGGCCCCAGGGTCTGAGGACTCTAGTCTGGGGTCAACAAGGGGATCTCCATGTGGGTCTGGGAGAATATGCAGGAACCGGTCCATTTCCAGAATCTCAGTCTCACTCTGTCCATGTCCCGGAGGCCCTCAGCCCCCATAAAGAGTCCAGCTCTGTGTCTGCCCCGCCCCATCCCCTGGGTCCTTGTCTGTCCTCTTCTGTCCCTCCCTCACTTCCTGGGGCCCCAGCTCTGTCTAGAGGGCCTCACAGAGGCCTCTCAGGCCCTGAGGAGCATCTGTGGGTTACATAAACCTTTCTTTCTGGCCCTGACTGCTTCCCATAGCTTGATTCAGAGGCCCCTACTGAGATGGGATGAGGAGGAAGGGGAGGGGGCCACTGGGGTGTGGGTGAAGGGTGCTCAGTAGGATGGGATTTTTCAGTAAAGGTGGGCCTGGACAGGCATTAGGAGGTCTAGTTAACGGGACAGGCTGGTGCCCAGTGGGGTGAGGGGATGAGCATCCTGTGCTAAAGGTAGCTGCTTGCCTCCTGCTCTCCAACCTCAAGGTTAGGCCTCAAGGCCCCTGTGTTCTCAGGACCAGTCCTGGTGGCGTGGCGTGGGGTAGGGGTGGGGGTGGCTTGGCATCCTCTGTCTCTGTGACTCCCTCTTTGAACGTCAGCCTCCCAGGCAGTCTGGGCCTTTCAGAGATGTGCTGTGCAGGCCAGTCCACCCTCCCTGGGCCCAGGAGCAGTGCCCCACGGGTGGAGAAGGACTCCCGGCAAAGCACCCTGCGGAGCCTCAGTTGCTTTGCTGTGTCATGGGGCTGAACAGAGACGATGCATACCGCAGGTGCTCAGCAAGATATGGCAGGTGTGTGACTAAGACACTTGACAGAGCCATGCGTTCCTGCTGGGCACCTGCTCTGGGCCAGGCCTGTCACAGTGGGCCTGGGGCTGCACTTCTGAGGGGGCAGCGCAGACTTGCCCCTGTTGCTCAGGACAAAAGTCACGAGAGAACCACTCTGCCCATGTGCAGGCACTCCAGAGTTACAGCACCCTTCCAGATGGGTGATGTCCTGGGCCCCTCCAGGAACCCTCACCCCCCATGTCCCCCTCCCAGCCCCTCAAAGCTGGTCCATCTGGTAACCACCTCATCAGTGCCTTTCAGAAGCTGAGCTCAGAAATCTAGGCTAATACCTGCTTAGAACTGTCAGTTAGCTATCAAAATCTCCTGTGATGATCTGTGTAAAAATGGGGTTGTAGGGACTTCCCTTGGAGAAGGCAATGGCACCCCACTCCAGTACTCTTGCCTGGAAAATCCCATGGACGGAGGAGCCTGGTAGGCTGCAATTCATGAGGTCGCTAAGAGTTGGACACGACTGAGTGACTTCACTTTGACTTTTCCCTTTCATGCATTGGAGAAGGAAATGGCAACCCACTCCAGTATTCTTGCCTGGAGAATCCCAGGGACGGCGGGGCCTGGTGGGCTGCCATCTATGGGGTCGCACAGAGTCGGACACGACTGAAGCGACTTAGCAGCAGCAGGGACTTCCCTGGTGGTCCAGTGGTTAAGAATCTGCCTGCCAGTGAGGGGGACGTGGGTTCTATCCCAGGTCTGGGAACTAAGATCCCACATGCTACAGGGCAACTAAGCTTATGCGCCTCGACCGCTGAGCCCACGCACTCTGGAGCCCATCCTCCACCCACTGCCGCAAGAAGCCCAATCACTGCAACTAGCTAGAGAGTAGCCCCTACTCACTGCAACTCAAGAAAGCCTGTGCACAGCAACGAAGGGCCCATGCGCTGCCACAAAGACCCTGCACAGTCAAAAAAAAAAAAGGGGATTGTAGTCAGGAGCCCCACTCCCTTTGCCACACCAGTCCTTTCCCTGAGGGGCCCAGGAGATGTCTGGGTGCCCTGGGCTCTACACAGCCCTGTGGAAAAGCATCAGATCCAGGCACCCCTTGGGAGCCCAGCAGACATGCCACCCCGGGTGCCTGTGGGAGGACTGATGGAAGAACCCAGCCTCCACCAGAACTCACATTCTGGCCCAAGGGTGACCACCTCTGTCCCTCCCTCCAGAGAGGAGCCGGGCCAAGGCCGTGGCCCTGGGCAGTTTCCCAGTGGGCGAGCAGGCAGAGCTGTCGCTGAGACTGGGCGAGCCGTTGACCATCATCTCGGAGTAAGTCCTTCCGAGGGCAGTGGGTTGGATGCTCTGTCCCTTCCCCCAGTCCCTGAAGATGCACTCAGGGGTGGAGGGGCCTCTTCCAGGAGAAAAGAGCGTGGCCTTTGGTGCTGAGCTCACACAGGTGGAGTGTCTACAGCTTGACACTCCTGCAGGGAGAAGCAGTGGGGAGGGGCCCTGAATCAGACCACCTGCTGCCCAGGAGATACCTGGACCGGCTGGTGCAAGGAAGCCTGGGACACTCAGGTGGGACAGGTGGCCACAGGACCCAGCCTGGGGGGTCCCCGTGAGTCCCCCAGGGGCACTTCCCAGGGCTTGGTCCTTCTGAGAAGGGGGCCCCCTTGTCCTTCTCTCTCCAGGGATGGAGACTGGTGGACGGTGCTGTCGGACGTCTCAGGCAGAGAGTACAGCATACCCAGCATCCACGTGGCCAGAATCGCCCATGGGTGAGTCCCCATCCCAGGCCCTGCCTCAGGGGCTTCCTGCTGTCTCCTCCCACAAGCCCAGTCTTATCTGAGCAGAGCTGGCATCAGAGGCCAATCAGGCCAGGACCCTGTCCTTCAGAGGGGCTGACAACTGACTCTCTCAGGTCAGCTTGTGAGGCTTGGGAGCCCAGGGGAGGGGGCTCACGAAGGCCTCATGGAGATGTGGCGCCTGGTCCTTAGAGGGTGGACAAGAATTTGGTGAGGAGGGCACAGCAACCCACTCCAGTATACTTGCCTGGAGGATCCCATGGACAGAGGAGCCTGGCGGGCTGCAGTCCATGGGGTCACAAAGAGTCAGACATGACTGAAGCGACTAACACACACGCACACACAAGAATCTGGTGGTGGAGAATGCTGAGCATCAGTGTGCCCAGGGAGTCTCCTTGGGTGGCCTTTCCAAAAGGCATTTACTTGGGAGGATTGGACTTGGGCACACATGGTCTCTTACGAAGTGTGAGCCATCTCTCGCCAAGAGTAAGGGACAGACTGACTCCTGAGCAAATTCTGTGTTGAGAGAGAAAGGCAGTGAATAACCTGGAGCCAGGAATGTGTCACTGAGTGCGCTGTGACAGCCACTCTTCAGTTCTGAGGCAAACTCAGAACTCAGGGGCGGCCTCACTTTTTGAAGCTCACGGGATGCCTGGCTCTGATCCTGAGACATGAGAACCCCTCATGGAATCAGTTCACACAGAGGCAGGGTGAAGCCCACGTGGCCTGCGTGTCTCTCTGTGGCCTGGGCCTGCTGGGCAGAGTTTTGTGCCCATAGCTGACACTGAAGTTTAAACCGAGGAAACACTGACTGCCTCTGAGAGTCAGTCCCCTTTCTGGCCACGACTTCATTTGCAGCCTCTTTATGAAAGGATGTGTTTTATTTGCTATAAAATTAGGCTAAGTTTGCTGCTGGCACCAAGAGAATCACAGCTTCTTATTTACTTGGGATCAACTCATCCCTGACTCTGGCTTAGACTGTGGAATTTCACGGAATGACAGCCATTTCCATCAAATTGGCTTCTTAAGGCTTTGCTTGGGCCCCCCCTGCCTGATGCTGGGAAAGATTGAAGGCAAAAAGAGAAGGGGGCGGCAGAGGATGAGATGGTTAGATAGCATCACCAACTCAGTGGACATGAATTTGAGCAAACTCTGGAGATAGTGGAGGACAGAGGAGTCTGGTGGGTTACAGTCCATGGGGTCACAAAGAGTTGGACACGACTTAGCCCCTGAACAACAGCAACAACCCAGGAATGACTCTGGGGACAGTGTGAAGCAGATGGACTAGTACGCCAAAAAATTCCTGCAAAACTTCCTTGAACTTTCCATGGCAATGAAGTCCCTCGTGGACATATATGGGTGAGGATAAATGAAGAGAGGAAGGAAGATGTGGGCCCAGAATTATCAAGAATCCCAGCATTGGAAGCACGTATGAAGATCTGTGGACTGTGTAATTTTTTTTCTCAAAATTTTAGACTGTCTTGAACATTATAGTTCCAAACTTTTGACCCACAAATAATCTCCAATCGAAGTGAGATTTCAGTGATACTGAGTAAATGTTCACCTGCACACCGTTTGACTACATAGTTAAACTTTAAACTTCAAATAAAATATTCACTAAACTTAAAAAAAAAGAACAATTCTTAGAGAGGTGAAGGCTTAGAAATGTGAGTGAATGGCGTACGGGTGCAGGGGGAACTGGGCGGGTGACAGGAGAGGGTCTGGGATCACCTAACCTGCCCCCAGACCCTGGCCATTTGGGAATGAGGTCTCCAGTCAGAGAAGACTGGGGCTGACCCCGTGAGACTGTCCTCTGAGGGCCCTGGAGCCAGGACCAGGACACAGCGGCGGGGCCTGAGAGACCCCGAAGCCAACTCTCCATGGGACGGTTGGAATTGGAGGTCCACAGAGGCAGGAGAGGCTCCAGTAGGGTCTTGGCCCACCCACCCCCAGGCTGACCCCCGACCGTCTCTCCCCACCCCCAGGTGGCTGTATGAGGGCCTGAGCCGGGAGAAAGCTGAGGAACTGCTGCTGCTGCCTGGGAACCACGGAGGGGCCTTCCTCATCCGGGAGAGCCAGACCAGGAGAGGTGGGTAAGCTCAGTGCCACCCTGGGTCTGTCCCTGTTGTGCCAAGAGCCAGGTGTGATGTGACTCGGGGGTAGCGGTAGGAGCCCAGATGTGGAGGGCTGGAGACTGGCCTCAGAGTTGGGTGGCCTGACTAACTGACCACAGGCTGCGGCCTTGAGAACCCATCAACAACGGGGAAAGGGGAGTCCCCTGGTGGCTCCAAATGCAGGGGGCCTGGGGTTTGACCCCTGGTTGGGGAACTAGTTTCCACATGCCACAACTAGAGATCCCAAGTGCTGCATCTCGGACCCGGTACAGCCATATAAATAAATGAAAATATTAAAAAAAAAAAAACTAGGCAATGACCTGCATTTCCAAAAATGGGTATGAATTGCCCACAGAAGGGATCCAGGCTCAGCCAACGCTTTGGCAACCAGGACTTACCATATAGTCATAGGAGAGTGCAGTCATTCCCTGCCTTGACCAGCAATGATTTCTCCTTCCCCAAGACACAATAGGATCCTGATCTCTTGGCAAAATGTTGACAAGTTGACAAGGTCTCTGTGCTTTGGGTCATTAGCCAGTTGGAGCCAGAGAACCCACCAAGAGTCACCTCATGACCCTCCTCTCTTTGCTGTGCAGATGGGGAAACAGAAGCCCACAGAGGGATGGAGACCTCTCACACTGCACATCCAAATGGGGCCTCTCCCACCCCAGGTTCAGGGCCTTTGCAAACAAAACACGAAGTGAAGTCTGTCTCTGATGCCCTTGCTTACTCTCTGAACTGCAGCCAGGCGTCCCTTACAGCAGGGACAGAGAGGAACAGCGTTCATGTTTATGTTAGGCCCTTTAATTGCCTTCACACAGCCCTGTTGCAGGGGCAGGGGTTGTACTTCCAATGTTCCCATTTTACAGATGAGAAAACTGAGACTTTTAGAGAAGAGAAACGATTTGCCTAGGGAGACACAGATACTAAGTGCAGAGCTGGCATTCAAACCCAGCTGAGGTTCATCTTACTTCAGACCCCCAAGAGAGGCCCACCTATCGTGATAATGGTGATTCATTGCAACCTCAGGGATGGACTGGGGAGAGGCTCTGTAGGATGGGCTTTCTGTGCTTCCCCTGAACTGAACTAACTTTGATGCATTGTCAGGGGCGTACTCAGTTCTCTACTCAAGTCTCCCTCCTGGGGCTCCTTCCAGCACATCTTTGCCTCTCCTTTCCTTTCTTCGGGAGCCCCCTCCCCACTCCACCTCTCCTCAGCCCCTTCTGCTGTTTCCCGAAAGTACCAGCATCACCCCCTCACACACACCAGTAGGCTGACCAGGGTCGGGGGCTGGCTCAAGTGCGGTAGCTACAAACAGGAAACCATAGCGGTGCTGTTGGGGGCAGGGGTGCTGCAGACCAGGCCCCAGTGAGCTTGAGAAGCCACAGGAAGTGCTCCAGTGCTCAGCTGCCCCACCCCCGCTCCTTCTCTGGCCTGGTTGAACCCCAAGAGCATAGTGACCGGAACTTACTGCCACTCTGCCCCCTTTCTAAGAAGGTATATATACAGGAGGAACCAGTGGAGAAATAAAGGAGAAAGCAGATAAGAATCCATAGGGTCTTTTTTTTTTCCTTCTGGTTTTATTGAGACATAACTGATATCCAGCACTGTATAAGTTTAAGGTGTAAAGGATCCGTAAGATCTCTAAGGAGCCACAAAACTGTTGGGATTAAGGTTAGATTTGACTCTAAGGTTTCCCACAGCAACGCCAGACGGGATTAGTACAGAAGGCAGCTCTCATCAAAAAAGAAAGAAAATTGCCAGTTCTACAGGAAAGGCAGCAGTTTCCCAATACTAATTTTTGTCTCTCATCTGGGGCTTCCTTTTGGAGAATGCGTGTCAAGAAAATGGGTCACGACCCATTTGTGGGTCAAGAAATCAGGTTAATTCGGTGGTTATAGACCAGTGGGTCTCAAACCTGGGTGGCCATCAGAATCACCTGGAGGGTTTATTAGACCAAAGACCTGGTCCAGGCAGTTCTGATTTGGTAAGTTGAGGCCTGAGAGTTTGCCTGTCCAACGAGTTCACAGTTGATGATTGCTGCTGCTAGTCTGGGGACCACACTTTAAGATCTAGACCTTAATGGGCTTCCCAGGTGGCTCGGTGGTAAAGAACCTGCCTGTGAATGCAGGAGGTGCAAGAGACGTAGGTTCAATCCCTGAATCAGGAAGATCCCCTGGAGTAGGAAACAGTAACCCACTCCAGTATTCTTGCCTGGAAAATCCCATGGACAGAGGAGCCTGGTGGGCTGCAGTCCGGGGGATCACAGAGTCAGGACTGATCTAGACCTTGGCTATGTATTGGAATCATCTGGGGGAGATTTATAAAGTACTGATGCCTGCCCTCCACCCCCAGAGTTACTGATTTAATTGGTCAGGGGTGTGGCCTGGGCCCTGGAAGCTATAAAAGCCCCCCACCCCCAACCCTGGGTGATTCTGATGCGCAGCCAAGGTTGAGACCCATTAAGCTGGTGAATCTGGACTGCTGAGTGTTTAAAGTGAAATACAGCTGAAACATTAGGGTGCCTCACTGGGGTTGGGGAAAATACTACTTCATCAAACTTTTGTTTTCAGTCATTTTAACGGTGTCCTGGGTCACAATGTAAAATTTCGTATTGTGGTTTGTGGTCAAAAAAAAAGTTTGACACTAAAGCTGTAGGGGCCCAAGTGACGCCATAGGATGGTGGTTCTGAGACTCGAGTGTACAGGAATCATCAGGGAAACATCTTGCCAGTGTGTTCCTGGGCCCCACCACAGACCTGCCAAATAAGACTGTGGGGCACAGAGGTCAGAAATCTGCTTCCGTCACAAGCTCTCCGGCCGGTTCTCCTGTTCTTTTAAGTTTGGAAACAAAGTTCCAGTCTAGGGAACCCAAAATCAAGTAATGAACGACAGTGTTTTTCATGTTTGCATAATGCATCTTGTCATCTATAATGGTAATTAACTGTCGACTGAGTGGGTGAGACCAGATTTTCTTTGGCCCAAGGTGTGGATGTACCTCTGGGAGGGAAATTCTACAGGGGCTTTGAGTCTGTGGATGGACCAAGGAGGAAGTCCTGGGGCACTGCGCTCCTAAGAATACAATTCGGGGCCTGGAGTCAGGAGGGGACGAGGCCCCTACATCTTCCTGAGAGTCCCTCTGGCGTACCTTGTGTTTTAGGGAACCATGGCAGGGTCTGAGTCAGGCTGAAAATCTTGGTCTGTGAAGGGGCTCGAAGGGCTTCTGGAGGTCCCAGGACTGTGCCAGAGGTCAGCGCCAGGACCAGGCCCCACGAGCACCACCCTCTTACCTTCCTACTGTCCTCCTGTGTGTTGATACTCTGTTGAGCATAAGAGATTGATGAGCCGTACACACTTCCCCCCTGAGGGGCTCACCTCTGTGTGTTCTGTCAGCTGAGAAATGCCTAAAAGCATCTTCTCCGAGTCAGGCCTGCTAAATTGTGGTTCCTGCCCTCAGGCTCCAGACAGTTGAGGGGCCAAGGTGCAGCATCCTCCAGACTCTTAGCTTCTCAGAAGTCTCAGTGGAAGTTCAGAGCTTTTAGTCTAATCTCACACTACTGTGGACCCCTCCCCTCCTCCTGGCATCATCGTCAGAACACCTGGGAGAACATGTGCCTGGCCCCACAGGTCACTGCAGGCCAGCCTGTGACACTGGCGAAGCCTGCCTGAGCTTCCAGCAACCCCAGGACCTTGCCTTTTCCCCCGTGGGTCTCCCAGTGGCCCTGCACCAGCCGCAGCTCCCACAGCCTGGCTCCCAGCCCACTGCCTACCAAAATGCTCCATGAACAAACACTGCTTGTTCTTTCCATGCTGCATCCTTGCACACAAGCCTCCCTCGGCCTGGAGAGCCCCCTCCTCCGTTCTTCCTTTTGGCCAACGCCTACTCATCCTTCACAACCCACTGCAGTGTCGCGTCCCCGGGTTGTTTGCCACCTTTTGCTCTCAATTCCCATAGCCACCTGAAAAGACCTCTTCTGTAGCCGCAATACATTTATTTCTTAAAACGAAGTCAGGTGTGTGGTCTAAGAGCAGGGGAACTAAACATAAGGATGAGGACCATAAAGGAAAATTCTGGCTGAGGCACCTGCCAGTGAGACATCCCTGGCACATGCCCCACAAAACGTGCCCCAGAGAACGAAGTTCTGATTACCTGTGTCCGGGGCTCACGCAGTGCCAGCTCCTGCTCAACAGATATTTACTGGATAAATGGATGAGTGAATGAGTGCATATATGTATGTTGAGGGGAGGAGAGAGGGTGAAGAACCAGGGTAGGGTAGACTTCCCCCTCACACCATGTGTGCTCAGCAGTTGGAGTACAAATGGTGGCAAGGACTCCTCGAGTCTGCTTTTAATCATGCCTGTGTCCAGTGTTCATCACTGAGATTCAGTAATTCATTCAGCAAATTCTGCATGGTGACTGGGTGCCAGCCGCTGTTGCAAGTAGTGGGGATTCAACAACAGAAAAAGCAAGATACCTGCCCACAGTTTAGTTGGCAGCGTGGATAGTGAACAAATAGTCATTATGCGTCTGATCATGGCAAGTGCCCTGGAGTAGGAAATGTCAACCCACTCCAGTGTTCTTGCCTGGAAAATTCCATGGACAAAGGAGCCTGGCGGGCTGCAGTCCACGGGTTTGCAGAGTCAGACTCGTCTGAGCACACACAGCAGCCCGGCAAGTGCCACAGAGAAACAATAAAGCGGTAATTAGGAGGAACCAAGTAAACAGGCGCGTCCTCTGTGGGAGGCAGGTGTGCACTGGGAGCAGATTCAAGGTCACCCAAAGTCGGGTCACACAAGGTGTTGCCAGGGTGAGGGCTTCCGATTTATTTTAAATGTGACAGGGTTCTAAGCAGGGGAGTGACATGATCTGATCCCTATACTGTGCAAAGAGAGGCTCTGGCAGGGGATGAGGCGAAAATGGGAAGCCACAGTAAGAAGTGGTTGGTTTCCAGATTTGTTTTGAACGTAGCCAGTACATTCAGGTTTTTCTGTAGGGCTGGAAGGGAGAGTAAGAGAGAATGGAAGCTCTGAGGGATGATGCTGGGGTTCAGTTCAGTTCAGTCACTCAGTTGTGTCCAACTCTTTGCAACTCCATGAATCGCAGCATGCCAGGCCTCCCTGTCCATCACCAACTCCCGGAGTTCACTCAAACTCATGTCCATCGAGTCGGTGATGACATCCAGCCATCTCACCCTCTGTCATCTCCCTTCTCCTCCTGCCCCCAATCCCTCCCAGCATTAGAGTCTTTTCCAATGAGTCAACTCTTCGCATGAGGTGGCCAAAGTACTGGAGTTTCAGCTTTAGCATCATTCCTTCCAAAGTACACCCAGGGCTGATCTCCTTTAGGATGGACTGGTTGGATCTCCTTGCAGTCCAAGGGACTCTCAAGAGTCTTCTCCAACACCACAGTTCTGGGGTTAAGAGCTTAGTAATGGGTGAATTGTGTTGCTATTTTCTGAGATGGGAAGATGGTGGGCAAATAAATTAGAACCGTCCCTCGCGAGACTCACCGTTGGTTATATGATGGGTGGGGTAGTGTTGAGGGAGAGCTGGGGCTTCTCCCAGGCGGAGAACAAGCTCTGGAGAGTTGTCTGAGTAGGAACTGAGTTGTAAAAGGAAGACTGGTGTTGACTCAGGTGGAAGAGTGTTCCATATAAAGGGAACAATGTGAGCAAAGAGGCAGAGAATGGATCAGGAGTATGGATGCTTGCTATATGCCAGACCCTGCTGAATGTTTTATCTACTTTACCATCTGAATCCTTGTGGCAATCTCCTGAGACAGGGACAATTATGACCCCCTTTATAGATGAAGAAACAAATCTGAGAGGTCAAATAATGTTTTAGAGACACAAGTAGGGTTATAGTATGCAGGGGTGTTATAGGATGTGACTCTATGGGATATGAACCCAGACAGTCCAAGTTTAAAAGATAGCCTAAAGCTGAGAGACAGCAGTAGATATTTGGGACTGGCTGCAGCGTGCAGTGAGATGGGCCAGCAAGGTACCAGGCACACGGACCAGTCGCAGATGCCTTGGTAGGAGGCCTGTCCCCACATGGGGTTGACAGAGCGTATTATCTCTGAGTCTACCCGTCAGGTTCTCAGTGTGGCTGTCAGGACCCTTCCTGGTTCTGGTAACTGTGGTTACAGTGGCCAAGATGGGGTGGCTAGAGAACCAGGCCCCATAGAGGAACTTGGTCACTTAGTTCAGCTCACTGGTTGGCCTCCAGAGACTATTTTCAGATATGTAGCCCTTTCCCAACCAGAGAACTTTTTCAGGGTGACAACACAGCTCCAGAAGAGATATTTCTCTTTAAAAAAAAAAAAAATTGTTACTTTTGGCTGCTCTGGGTCTTCATTGCTGCAAAGACTCTCTGTCATTGTGGTGAGCAGGGGCCACTCTTTGCTGCAGTGCTCGGGCTTCTCATTGCAGTGGCTTCTCTCGTTGCAGAGCACAGGCTCTAGGTGAGCAGGCCTCGGTGGGTTCAGCGCACGGGCTCAGTAGTTGTGGTACATGGGCTTAGTTGTTCTGTGGCATGTGGAATCTTCCCTGACCAGGGATTGAACTGGTGTCCCCTGCATGGACTCTCAGGCAGGTGGACTCTCAGCCGCTGAACCACCAGGGAAGCCCCAGAAGAGATTCTTAAAGATAAAAAGTCAAGGTGTCTCCACAGTCAAGTAGAAGACAAAGAAAAGGAAGCAGGGACCCTACTCCATACTTCTCAAAGAATACTGACTTCGTAGCCTGAAGCCTTGCTAAATTCACTTATTAGTTCTAGTAGGTTTTTTGTAGGTTCCTTAGGATTTTCTACAATATGATCACACATTATCGATAAATAGTTTATTTTCCAACCCATAGACCTTTTGTTGTTTTTTCTTGTCTTGATTGCACTCGCTACGACCTCTAATATATAACAAGTAAAGTTGTAAGAGCATTCTTGCTCTGTTCTTAATCTTAGAAGGAAAAATTTAGTCTTTCCCATTAAGTATGATGTTACTTACAGATTTTTCACAGATCCTCTATGTCAGGTTACGAGGACGTACCCTTCTGTGATAGCAGTATAGTTCCCCAATAATGTCTAGGTCCAAATCCCTGAAACCAGTGACTGTGAATTACCTTACATTGCGAAAGAGAGTTTATTGATGTGACTAAGGGTTTTGAGATGGGGAGATTATGCTGGATTATCCAGATGAGCCCAGTGAAATCACAAGGGTCTTTACAAGAGGGAGGCAAGAGGGTAAGAATAAAGATGGAATAAGGGGCCATGAACTAAGGAATGCAGGTGGCTTCTAGACACTGAAAAGGCAAAGGAAGGGGTTCTCCTCTAGAGGCTACAGAGGAAATACAGGCTTGCTGATACCTTGATTTTTGTTTAGTGAAACCCATTTCAGGATTTTGACCCCCAGCATTGTAAAATAATCCACTCTTGTTGTTTTAAACCTCTAAATATATGGTAACTTGTTACAGCAGCCATAGGAAACTATTACATCTTCTATTTGTAGTTTTATTTTTTAAAAATCATAATTGAACTGTGTCATATTATTTTTCTACATTTCTCCAGATGATCGTTCCCCGCCCCGCCCCATTTATTCTACTAATATAGTGAGTTAACACTGATGTTCAATTTTTAAATCAACTTGTATTCCTGGGATAAAGTCAATTTAGTCATACTGTGTTATCATTTTTATATATTTCTGGGTACAGTTTGCTAACAGTGTGTTAAGGATTTTTTTGTCTATATATATATGTGTGTGTGTGTATGTATATATATATATATATATATATAAGGGATATTGGTCTATAGTTTTCTTATAACGTTTTTAGCTGGTTTATATAGCAAGTTAATTGGTGATCTCATGAAATGGGTAGGAAAATGCTGCCTTCTATATTTTAAGAGAATTTGTGTAAAATTGAAATTATTTCTTCTTAAATGTTTGATAGGACTCACTAGTGAAGCCATCTGGGCCCAGAGTCATCTTTGCAGCAAGTTTTAAAATTATGAATTCAACTTCTGCAATAGATATAGGTCTATTCAAATTTTCTATTTCTTGCATCAGTGTTGGTAATTTGTGTCGTCTAAGGATTTGTCCATTTCACCCACGTTGTAGAATTTGTTGGCATAGTTGTTCATGCCCTTATCCTTTTAATGTGTGTAGGATCTCTTCTATGGTGATGTCCCCTCTTCCTGATGTTGGCAATGTATGTGTGTGGTTTTTTCCTTTTTTTCTTGATCAATCTAGCTCAAGGTTTATCAATTTTATCAATCTTTTCAAAGAATCAGCATTTGATTTTTCTCTGTTTTCTATTTTTTATTTCTGCTTTATTTCCTTCTACAAAAATTTATTTTTTCCAGCTTTTTAAGGTAGAAACTTTATTTTATGCCTTTTTCTTGAAATGTAAGGTTTAAAGCTACAAATGTACTTTCAAGTCCTGATTTAGCTGAGCTCACAAAATTTTCTTTGGTTAAAAATATTTTCTAGTTTTGCTTGTAATTTCCTCAATCTCTGGGTTATTTCCAAGTATCTGGGAATTTTCCACATATCTTTTTGTTATTAATTAATTTATAATTTAATTGTTGTAGTCAGGAACTATACCTTTAATTATTTCAGTACTTTTAAATTTGTTTTTATGGCCCAGTCTACAGTCTGCCTTGAATATTCCATGTGCATTTGTTGGGTCCAATGTTGGCTAATTAAGCCAAATGGGCTGATTGCATTGTTCAACTATTCTATTTCCCTACTGATTTTCTATCCTATCAAGTACTGAGAGAGGAGTGTTGAAATCTCCAGTTATGATTATGGACATCTCTTTCTTCTGTTAATACTCTCGGCTTTGCTTCTGTGTCTTTAATCTCTGTGATTGAGTGCATGCAAATGCAGGACATCCTCTTATCTCTGATAATATTGTTGGTCCTGAATTCTATTTTTCTGGTATTAATATAATCACTCCAGCCTTCCTATGATTAATGTTTGAATGATACATATTTTTCATCTTTTACTTTTAGCCTGTGTTTTAAAAGTCAAAATGTGTTTATCAAGTAGTTGTATTGGTTTTAAATATATATTTATTTATTTGGCTACATGGGGTCTTAGTTGTGGCATGTGGGATCTGGTTCTCTGACCAGGACTCGAACCCAGGCCCCTACATTAGGAGCTCAGAGTCTTCGCCTCTGGACCACCAGGGAAGTCCCAAGTAGTTGTATTTTTAAAATACAGTTTGAAAATCTCTGCCTTTTCATGGAGTATTTAGACCATTTCCTCAAAGTAAAAGCTTCCTAAAACCAAGCAGTGCCTGTGCTTTGGGAAATTCCCTCCTGCATACCGTTGGCATTCCACAGGGAAAGGTTAAGTGACAGGGCCACTGCCTCTTCTTCCAGGTTCTCTGTGCCAGTCTTCTCATCTGTAAAGTGGGGATAACTGTACCTACCCTCATAGGTGGTTAGAATTATATCCCATATAAAAGGTGCATAGTAAGCACTCAGTAAATGAAAGCTACAGATAGCTTTAGATCCTTAGACAGTAATAATAGATTATTACCATTATACCACTAAAAAACCCTCTTCCTCTTTGGCTTTAAAAAAAATAATTTTATTTATCTATTTTTGACTGATCTGGGTCTTCTTTGCTGCACATGGGCTTTCTCTAGCTGTGGATGCTCTTCATTGTGGTGTGTGGGCTTGTCCTTGTGGTGGCTCCTCTTGTCGCAGAACACAGGCTCAAGGCACGCGGCTTCAGAAGCTGCAGCATGTGGCTCAGCAGCTGCAGCTCCCGGGCTGTAGAGCACAGGCTCAACAGTTGTGGCACACGGGCTTAGTTGCTCCTCGGCATGTGGGATCTTCCCGGATCAGGGGTCAAACTCATGTCTCCTGCAATGGCAGGGGAATTCTTTACCACTGAGCCACCAGGGGAGCCCCCCTTTCGCTTTGATGAAGTGTTGACTGAAGAAATGAATCCCACGTTATAGAGAGCTCTCATATGTATCCTCATCTGCTGAAAATTACTATTCTAGGCCTGATTTTATACAGTTACAATTTTATATAGTCCTTTTTTCCTCTCTTTTTTAACCATGGCCAGTTATCTGTTTTTTGTTGAAACCTATCATCTGTATACTTTAAACATTTGCATTTTCATTTTATATAAATTATCTCTCAATAAAGTTTATTTTAAAAACTAAAACAGGCAACTCCTTGGTGGCCCAGTGGTTAGGATTCTGGGCTTTCACTGCTATGGCCCAGCTTCAGTCCCTGGTCTGGGAACTGATATCCCACAAGCCACATGGCATGGCCAAAACTACCAGTTCAGTTCAGTTCAGTTCAGTCGCTCAGTCGTGTCCGACTCTTTGCGACCCCATGAATCGCAGCACACCAGGCCTCCCTGTCCATCACCAACTCCCGGAGTTCACTTAAACTCATGTCCATCGAGTCGGTGATGCCATCCAGCCATCTCATCCTCTGTCATCCCCTTCTCCTCCTGCCCCCAATCCCTCCCAGCATCAGAGTCTTTTCCAATGAGTCAACTCTTCGCATGAAGTGGCCAAAGTACTGGAGTTTCAGCTTCAGCATCAGTCCTTCCAATGAACACCCAGGACTGATCTCCTTTAGGATGCACCACCCCACTAAAAAAAAAAAAACTGGAAAAATTCTGTCACTTGCATCAGTGTATATAACATTCATGTATGAAGCTCCAATACTTTGGCCACCTGATGCAAAGAGCCGCCTCATTGGAAAAGACCCTGATGTGGGGAAAGATTGAAAACAAAAGAGAAGAGGGCAGCAGAGGACAGGATGGTTATATATCTACTCAGCGGACATGAATCACTGACTCAATGGACAGAATTTGAGCAAACTCCAGGAGATAGTGGAGGACACCAGACACTGGCATGCTACAGTCCATGGGGTCGCAAAGAGTCGGACATGACTTAATGACTGCACAACAGCAATAGGTTAAAGACTAATAAAAGCAACACCCATGTGCCCACCTATCAGCGTAGGTGGGCAACTGTGCATCATTACCTTTGAAGCCCCCTGCCTGCTTCACTGTTGATCAGTTTCTTTTTTTCCTAGCTTTGCCACACATGCAATATAGTCAATATAGTCTTGGCTGCCTCTGAACTTTATATAAATAGAATCATACTGACTGTATGCTTCTGTGACTTGCTGTTTCTGCTCATTATTTTAAACATTTACCTATGCTTGTGTGCATGGTGGTTATTAACTTTTACTACAGAATAGTGGGGCTTCGCTGGTGACTCAGATTGCAAAGAATCTGCCTGCAACACAGGAGACCTGGGTTTGACCCCAGCACCAGGAAGATCCCCTGGAAAAGGAAATGGCAACCCCACTTCAGTATTCTTGCCTGGAAAATTCCATGGACACACAAGCCTGGAGGCCAATAGTCCATGGGGTCACAGAGAGTCGGACACTACTGAGCGACTAACACTGTCACTGAATAGTGTTACTTTCTAGAATCTACCATTCTCTTGAGTGCATATGGGCTGTTTGCAGTCTGGGGCTTTTCTGAACAGTGCTGCTCTGAATATTTTTGGTTTTGTATTGGCAAGGGATCATGCTGGGATGGAACCACTGGGTTGTGAGGTATGGGCACGTTCAACTCGACTAGTTAATGCCAGCTGTTTCCAAAGTAGCTTATACTGACTTACCTTTTTACCAGCAGGCTAAGAATTCCTTTTTCTCTGCATCCTTGCTGACATCTACTGATCACATTCTAAAACACTTCCGTCCACTTGGGTCTTTATAAGAACAGCCAACACTTAATGCTCACTTCAACTGTGGCAGGCCCTGTTCTGAGCACTCTGTGTGCATGATCTCATTTCATCCTCACGAGACCCTAGCTGTTACGAATGCGTTGTCATTTGTGAACAAGAGAGCACGTCTTTGTCTTTCCCCTCTGCCTCCCCTTCTGTCTGAGCCTGGTGGCCACTCTCTGCGACCATTTCACACGTTCCTTCTCCCATCCTAGGCAGGGCTGGGTCCCAGCACGGCCTTAGTCCCACCCAGAGCCTTTCCTCCTCAGGCTGTTACTCCCTGTCGGTCCGCCTCAGCCGCCCTGCGTCCTGGGACCGGATCAAACACTACAGAATCCAGCGCCTGGACAACGGCTGGCTGTACATCTCACCGCGCCTCACCTTCCCCTCACTCCTGGCCCTGGTGGACCACTACTCTGGTACGGCCGGCCTCCGCCTCATACGAGAGTAGATGGGGATTTGGGCTTTGGGGGCAGTCAGTCATCTCTCGGACAATTTACCTGCTGGAGAGTATCCAGACAGAAGAGGGACCGCCCCTTTCTCCACGCCAGTCCCTGTGCCAAGAAACGCAGCCTGGGAGCCCCGGCTTCATCTCACACCAGCAGAGCCACTCAGATGTCCTGTGGGTGTGTAGGCCAGTACCTCACTGACCACTGTGGTTCTGAGTCAAGGTCCCCCACGGCTGGCACAGTTCTTTCCGCAGGAATTAGGCCCACAGCTATTGTTACTGTGGAATTTAGTCAATTCTCAGCATCTTCTGGTGCCTATCCTGTAACAGCACAGTGTCAGAGGCAGAGAGGAAAGACCACTGCTGAGAAAACTGATCAGGGGCTTTCTGGACAGCTGTTCCAGGCAGCAGATACTGACTGAACAAGTGGAGACTGATCATCCCTTAGCTTTCTTCTTTCCAAAGCACTTTCCTAATCAGAAAACTGGGGCTCAGAGAGGTCCCTCAACTTACCCAAAGTCACACAGTAAATTAAGTCTCCCTGGTTAGCCCAGAATCTTTGACTGCATCTCAGCTTCCAGATGAACAGTCTGGGGCTCCCCTCCCACTAGCCAAGTGTGGAAGGCTGTCAGGGTGAGGGTGGTTGGTTGGCGAGGGAAACGGGGCTGGAGTCGGCCAGGTCAAAGGTCTAGGTCTCTTCCTCAGAGCTGGCGGATGACATCTGCTGCCTCCTCAAGGAGCCCTGTGCCCTGCGGAGGGCTGGCCCACTCCCTGGCAAGGCCATACCCCCACCTGTGACTGTGCAGGCGACACCACTCAACTGGAAAGAGCTGGACAGGTGAGGGGCTCCTGCAAGGGGAAGTGGAACAGAGTTAGAAGGACCCGCCCCTGGGAACCTGGACTGGGGGCGTCACCTTCAGGGACACCTGGGAGCCACCGAGCATCATCTGAACTCAGAGGCCAGCCCAGGCTCAGCCGGTCTGCTGGGGGGACCAGCAGGGATGCCAAAGCGGGCATGGATACTAGGCATGCCTGGACACCAAGGTGGAGGGACAGACAAGATGGGATACAAAAGAGTACCAGGCCTGAGTGAGGTCACGCAGGGGTCTGATCTGACAGGGAACAGGAAACCAGGGGGTTTTCAGCAGGTTCTGAGAGCAGGGACTGGGTGGCAGGGGCGGGGAGGAAGCGGAGGCTCCCGACCCAGCTCTGTCCCTTCTCCACAGCTCCCTCCTGTTCTCTGAAGCATCTGCTGCAGGGGAGGAGTCCCTCCTCAGTGAGGGGCTCCGGGAGGCCCTGAACTCCTACATCAGCCTGACTGATGACACCTCCTTGGACGATGCCAAGGCCGAAAGCAGACGGCGAAAGGGTAACCAAGGCTGCGGCACCTAGAGCCCCATCTCAGCTCAGCCTGAGCAAGCACCCCAAACGCAAGGCGGCACGAAGGGGAAGGGAGGGCTGGGGTACAGAGGCACATCCAGGGGCCTAGCAGTATCCTCTGTTCCTTCCCCTCTTAGCCCTAAGAAATCACTTAACCTCCTCTCAGCGTGATGACTTGGCCTACAACCTCTAGTTCAAAGTCTGGAGCAGTTAAAAACAGGGCCAGGACTCCAAAAAGAGACCAGATGTCCTCTGGGGTCTGACCCAGTCAATTCCTGAGTTTGGGATTTCCAGTGTCATCTCCTGCCTATCGAGAGTCATTTTCCATCCCACAACTCCTCCCACAAGATAGAAAACCACCACCAGCATCAAGGTGGAAAAAGTAACCATTTAAAGAAAACTGACCAGTCTCACTCAGAATGCTACCACACCTCTGAAGGTAGGACTGTGGCCTGGAAGGAACAGGAAAGCAGAGGGAATAGGTGGCTTAAACAGCAGCAGAACCTGGGCTGGCCAGCTCCCACCTGACCGCCAAGCCAAGAGCAAGACCCCTGACAGTCCAGGTCCTCCACATCCCCGTTAAGCCCCTTCTTGGGACAGTCCTAGCTCTCAGGTCTGTTTCATTGTGTGGCTCATCCTTTGAACCTGACTACGCTTTTCTGGCTACAGCAGCCTCGCCACCTTGTGGCCAAATGCAAAACGACACCATCTGAGCCCAGCACACTGTGGTGAGGTTATAGGCACATTCTCTGGGCAGGGGCATCAGAGGGCGGGGAGCCCTCTCTCCACAAAGTCAAGGCCACCACCTGTACCAACTCCAGTCCTCCATTTCCCTGCTGCCCATGAAAGGAAAGGGGCCTGGCTGCAGCTGCTAAGTGAGCAGAGAGAAGAGGGAAGAAGGAAGGGGAGGGAAGGCCACTGCCTCTATTGCCCTGCTGGGTTCTGAAGCTAGAGTGGAGGTGGGAAAGGCTTTACCAGTATCATCAACAGGGTCTCAATTAAAGATCTGATTTATTCAAGTATCTGAAACATTCTACAATGAAAATCGTTATCAGATGCTGCTTGTACTGTTCTATGGACCATGCACATACTGCCATACTGTTTTCAGAAGACTTGATATGCCCATGATTGGTAGTTTAAAAACTGTACACCTGATGGAGAAGGAAGACAATTTAATGTTTCATCCAGATCCAGAGGTGCAGCAAATTAAAGGACAGCTCCAATTGGCAAACAGGTATCTCATGATGGTCTCCAAGAAGAAACGGTTGGCGATGGACAGTTCAAAAGTGCTTCTCCAAAAGGTGGATGGTTCTTTAAAAAGTTTCAGGTCGCAACCCTTGCAGAAGACACTGACGCCCAATACACTGATTCTCGGTCCAGGAAACACGGGTCTTCCAGGTTCCACGTGGCTGGGGAGCCCCCACCAATCGTGCTTCTGTGCTGTGACTAAGAGGGTCCTCTGGACCGGGCAGGGAGCAGGTGGGGCCAGGCGCCGTCAGTCATAGTGGACGGCAGTGTAGAAGATGATCCAGATGACCTAGACAGCAAAGAAGCGGTGTTTACAGGTCCCTTCACCGAGAGGGTCAACACGGGCTCCTACTCCACCAAACAGAAGTGTCCTAACAAAGTGCGCACAGTGGACTTCCCGGGGGCTAGCCAATGCGCGAGCTGCTTGGGGGCTTATATAATTTCACTGAAAACAAGATGTCTCCAGTAGAACCCAGGACCACCTTGCTGTACTCCCAAAGGACCCTGGACAAGTCTCTCCTCCTGTCATCAGTGCGAGGGCTTAGAGTTACAGATGTGGAAATGATGGAGATGAAGTCAACTGTACTGCTAGTAAGCGTTAGAATTAGCAACACGTCAAAGCAGAACTCATGTCATACCCTGTCAGCTTCATACCAGAGCAGAGGTTCTCAAACCTGACTGTCCTTGGCAATCTTCTGGGATCTTAAAAACATACAGAGATGCCCAGGTGCCACCTCCCAGAGATTCTGATTTCATTGGTCTGGGCTAGGGTCTGTAACTTTTAAAATATAACTTTGAGATGTAATTCATTGTTCATAAAGTTTACCTCTTTAAGTATATATAATTCAGAGGTTATTCATATATTCGGAGTTGTGAAAACATTTTAGAGGATTTTCGTTACCCTGGAAACAACACCTCTTCCCGTTATCAGTTACTTTCCATTTCCCTTCCCACCCCTGTCCTAACAACCACTAATCTACTTTTTATCCATATGGGTTTGCCTCTTTTGAACATTTCACATAAACAGAATCACAACATGTGGCCTTTTGTGTCTGCATTTTTTTCACCTAGCACCATGTTTTCAAGGCCCATCCATGTTGGAGCCTGTACCAGTATTTCAGTCATCTTTATGGCCGAGTATTTTATCCAGCCATTTGTCAGGTGACGGCAAATGCAAAAAATTTTCATTTGGGGGCTATTATGAGTATATGTGTTAAATGTTTCCCAGTTTTCAATATGCAACCCGAGTTGAGAATTGGATGCAGACGTTGACAATGAGCCCTGCATTCACTCACCACAGGGAGACTGCACAGTGCATCACCCCACATCTTATTAACTCAAGAAAGGCCCTCCAGCCTCAGGAGTCTTGAAGAAACAGTACGCAAATCACACGATGTAACTATCAAAGGGCTCCCCTTGAATAACTGAGAGCTCTAGGAAATGCCAGACCTTGCTGTGACATCCTCAGTGACACATACCATGAACAAGGCAAACGACGTCATGAACCCTTCTTTCGTGAGCTCCCACGTGCCGCCGTATTCCTCCTCGTCTATCTGCAGGTAGTTGCTGAAGTAGACGTACAGGACGCCCGCGTTGATCAGGCAGAACCTGGAGCAAGGGAGGCAAGCACCGAGCATGAGCGGCAGGCGTGGAGGACCCCGAACTCCCACCGGCGCGGTCCAGCTCTGTCAGGGCTGGCAGCTGCAGTTAACCGTGTCGTGGGGGCGAATGAAATGATCCATGAAAACATACCCAGGTCCTCAGTGGAGCTGCCCACTTGGTTGTGTTAGAGAAAAAAAAAAACACCTCTTTTTAGTTGATCAGCAAGCATATGTAAGTTCTCCTAGCCCCCTTGAAGTAAGACAGAAGGCTGATGAATAATCCCAAATAGGACCAGTTCCCGATGGCTCCAGGTAGTTCCAGCTCGGGAAGGGGGGTGGCCATGGAAAAGACCCATGTGAAGCTGCTGCTTCAAGGCCTAGTCGGGCACGCAGGGCATGGTAAGGCAGCCCCTGCATAATTCCCAATGGGAGGCAATTTCTGAGTGTTCACTGGCAGCTACTGCACTTAATGCAGAGATGAACATGGCAGTGCCAGCTGTTAGCTCACCATCTATGAGGGGGGCAAAAACAACAGTCAGAGTGGATTGAAACCAGAGGGTTCAGAAAGGTCTCTGACCCCCATCACATATGATTTAACTGGTGCAGGAATCAGAATACTGAGAAGAGTAACAGTACTATGCTCTACTGATCTCTTGGTACTGCAGCTGCGTAAAAGTAATATTCATAAAGTGACCAAAACTTCCTTTATGATCTTTCCTCTTATAGCACCTAATCTTAAGGGGGACTATATGCCTTAGGCCACACCCCTCTGAAGGCTGCAGTGGAAAATGCAAAGAGAACAAGTTCCTCCTGCTCTGCGGATGAGGATGAAGTGTGAGGTGCTGCAGGGCATGGTAGGGCAGTGTGAAGATAGGAGTGTTAATTCCTTGTGCAAGGTGGGGAGGGGGTGTGCTATAGACCTGAGGCTGTCTGAGCAAGGTGAGGTTGAGGCAGGGTGTGAGTAGTCACTGTGGGCTTTCTCAGGCTGGAAAGAACAGGAGTTGGGAGACTGGTTTAGACCTGTTTCAGGATATCAGTTCAAATAAAGTTTGAGGACAGGGACTGAGAAAATAGCTGAATGGGGAGGCGAGAAGCCCCGAAGGCTTCGCGCCTAAGTGCTTGGGATAAACATGGGTCCAGCAACAGAAGCAGGGAGTCAGGAAGAACAGATGGTTTTTCTTGGATACCACGCAAACTACAGTCCTTGGCTTCGCTATGTCATGGCCACATCCTTATCTGCCACTAGAAATCTGGGGACCCAGCCAATCTGGCCACATCCCTCTGACAGCAGTTTCATTTTGGACAGGCTGAGTTAGTGGCTCTAGACAGAGCCTACTAATGGGACTTAGAAATGTCAGTGGGGCTCAGCTACTAAGCTCATTTAGAGTCTCCTACTGTAAAAGTGGTTGCTTAATGAGATGAAAAAGGGAAATACAAGTGAAAGAGACAAAGGCTGACGGGGAGAGAGAAAATGGCTGACACTGGGCCTGCCTGCCAAGGCACTTTCACTAAGTAGAAAGTGAAGTCATAGAAACACAGCATTTAAATGTCTGGTGGTCAAGGGGAAGGGGTCAGGAGAGGACTGGAAGTCTCCACACTGAGATTTAAGGATGGGCATCAATTCTATATTGTAAACAGGAGAGAACCACACAGCAAATGTACGGGCAAAGAGACAAGCATGCTGGATTGGGGCGGCGGGCGCCGGCTGTGTGTGTGTGTTAGTTGCTCAGTTGTGTCCGACTCTTTGCGACACCATGGACTGTAGCCTACCAGGCTGCTCTGTCCATGGGAGTCTTCAGGTAAGAATATTGGACTGAGTTACCATTTCCCTCTCCAGGGGATCTTCCCGATCCAGGGATCGAACTCGCATCTCCTGCACTGGCAGGCGGGTTCTTTACCACTGAGCCACCAGGGAACCCTGACTAGCGTGAGTCTTTGCTATATTATTCCCAGATTGGGTGACTTCAGAGAAGTCCCTCAGGGCGCCTATAAGACGAGACAGGTACAGGGGTTCAAACCACTGTTACCCTCTCCTAGAAAAGTGATCTGGGGAAGACAGGAGACTACTCTTTTTTGGCTCTTAGATTGCCTTCTGCCATCTCTGGCCATTTTCCTGGTATCTGCCTTTTTTTTCTCATAGTAAGCTCAAATGGGGCAACCAACATTCTAAAAATGTGGTGTGTATCTTCATACCATTTCCACCCTGAGAAGACCTCTATGAACCCCAAGTCCTGCCTGCATCTCATCATCCTCAATGAGTCCTCATCAAATGTCCACTCTGTCAAGAGTAAGTTGGAGGATAAAGCCTATGGTTTCCTTGGACAAACAGTTTGCTCAGCATCATAAATCAAAAACCCTCTTTAGCTGGGAGAGAGGACTGTACATTCCTTTTCGGTTACCTTCTGAGAAAACAGCCAACTCAAATGAGTTTGAAATGATTTCACACTTTTCACCCCAGAGTAAGGAAATAAGACATGTGATCACAACTAACACATCTACGTGATTTTCCAATGTTGAGGACTGACCGTTTGTATTCCCTGTGTGAAAAGAGAAAAGGCCAGAGGTTTGCCTGTCCATTTCTACCATAACTTGCCCACAACTCCCATCTTAAGACAATTCCCATGAATCTTTTTAAATCAACCTGGTGGGCATGCAGTGACTTCTTAACAAGTAGAGCGATGACCAGGGGCTGCTGTCAAATGCTGCCACTGGCCACAGGTGCACAATAAAGGAAGAAGGACCCAATCTCCTACTTTTTCACTGCCTTTAAAATGTAGGGACCTGGGGCTTCCATGGCAGTCCAGGGGTTAAGTGCTTCCACTGCAGGGGACACGAGTTCGATCCCTGGTCTGGGAACTAAGATTCTGCATGCCATGTGGCAAGGCCAAAAAAAAAGCAGAAACCCAAATCAACTTCTGCCAAAGCCAAGATTCAGGACATCCAGCACAGTGCACAGGGGAGGGATCATCAGGTACAGGAGCTCTTCCACCTCCCAAACTTGCCTAGACAACAAAGGGCATGTCAGAACTAGATGCCTGTTATCAACAGGCAATATAGCAACCGCTTGCATGAGGTCACTAGGGACCCATGAATGAATAAACTAACCAGATCTTCGTAAAGGTAACATGCCTGACCAAGATATCCCCAGGCCTGCTGAACTGAGGAGTGCTGCATCAGACCCAGGAGGGCCATCATGGGGCCAGTTTTTTGCTTTAGTTATTACACACAAATACACACACAGAAACCTAAAAATACAAAAAAACCCAAGACTTACCCTGCTATTCCCAAGAAACCTCGCAATGGTAACACTCCCCAAATGACACCTAGGACCACAGCAATGATCTGTCGGAACCAGTAGATCACATCTAGAAATTCATCCTATAGAAAAAAGAGAGAATGTATGCATTATCTGGAGGGGGTACCACAAGAGAACCTTTTGTAACAGGTGAGAAACAGAAAATATTTCTGCTAAACTCATCTTCCAGAGAAATTTCCCCCCAAAGCAATGGTATTTGGTTCTCCAATCTCTACATCTTCTTCTTATATTAAATTGTGGTTTAAAAAAATGATATATATTTACTTATCTTGGGACTTCCCTGGTGGCTCAGACAGTAAAGAATCTGCCCGTAATACAGGAGGCACAAGAGACGTGGGTTTGATCCCTGGGTCGGGAAGATCCCCTGGAGAAGGAAATGGCAACCCACTCCAGTATTCTTGTCTGGGAAGTCCCATGGATAGAGGAGCCTGGTGGGCTCCAGTCCATGAGGTCACAGAGTCAGAGAGTCTCTTGTAACAGGTGAGGAACAAGTTTAGCAGAAAAGCTTTCTGCTAAACTCATCTTCCAGAGAAAATTTCCCCCAAGACAATGGTATTTGGTTCTCGAATTCTTCTTGTACTAAATTGTGGTTTAAAAAAAGATGATATATTTACTTAAGTGATGGCTTCCAGGGTGTTGTGCTCTAGATAAGAATTTTAGAAAAATCATTTACTTTTTTTCCCCCAGAAGCTACAAAAATGAAATCGCTGTGACAGTAACTGAGCTACTGGCCAGTTACCTGACCTGGGGATACCTGGACAGACTAGCCACAGGCGGAAGGGCTGACTGTGATCAATTCACTACCACTTCCCCACACAAGGAATTCTGAGTAAGTCACAAAGGAGAGGTTGAATTAGAAACAAAAGTGAAGAAGGTGCCAGCACATCTAATTTTCATAGAAGAACATGGAAGATTCAGGTTTCCGACCTTCCCTGGACTGCAGAAACCAGCCCTTACACAAAGAAAGAAGACATGACACAGCAAATCAGAAAGGTTTTACAACAGCTGGGCAGGACAAGGGCGCTTTCAGGAAGTACCTCCCATTCACCCCCGCCCTCTTACAGGAACCCCAGGAAAACCTATTTCATCATTCCAAAAAAAAAAAAAAAAGGGAAAGATTGCAGGTATAACAATCTTTTCAGGCCAACTGGAATCAAGCTATTTGCAATAGTTCCTTGCCCACCATGGAGCAGAGGTGGGAAAGTGCTCACACTCAGATCTTCTGAATGCATGTGACCAGTAAGGACATCTTGAAGTTCCCCAGCCATTCCTCACACACATTTGGTGGTGTCTCCTCGACCTCTACTCCTCACCACACGCATGCACTAACGCTCACCCATGAAAGGTGGTTTCAGTCTCCCCTCTTAACTCTCACCCTTATTAGGGTATTCAGTTTTCTCATTCGACAGGAAAGCAATGGCAGCTCACCTTTAGTGAGCCTCACTATGTGCTAAGCACTTTAACGCAGCAGGTACCCCACTTCAGAGTTTTTCTGAGACTCAAGTGAGATGATACACAGAGAGAACCGGACACATAGTAAGTATTCAACAGAAGTCTGCTCTAGTTACTGCTCCTGCCAACGACGCTGGTACAACATCAGTCACTTACTCAAGATCCTGCTGGCACTAAAAGGCGGAGATGGAATCGAACTCTGCTCAGCCTTGCCGTTCAGGCACGCGACCTGCCTGCGGGGACATCTCCTCCGCCCTTCCTTGCGGCTTCCCGAGTGACCTAGGCGATTTCACCCTTCGACCACCCTGTGATGAGCCCCGAGCCTGACAGCTGGGCCCACGCAGTTCGTCCCGCCACCCTTGGGCCACCCGTCCCGCCACCCCGAACACTCGGCCGGGCCCGGACCGAGGCAGGGGTAGGGGCCAGGATCGGGCCTGTCCTTTCGTCCCCGAGTCCCAGCTGGCTCCTCGAACGTGCGCCCCCGCTAGTCCCCACCGCACCTTGTCTTCCCAGGCCGCGTCGCTCCGCAGCACCTTGCTCCAGACAGAGACTTTGAGGGCCCCGTTGGCCAGCTGCAGCTGAGACGGCTCCTCCTTCCGCCGCCCGCCGCTCATCCTCCCGTCGCGCCGCCCGGGCCGGGCCTGGGGCGCGCGGGCCGATCTAAAAGGGGTCGGGGTCTGGGGTCGCGGGTCACGGAGCGCGGGTCGGCGGTGGCGGCGACAGCGACAGGCTCAGCGGATCGTTTCAGCGGCGCCCCTCCGGCAGCCTGCACTTGGCCAAACACCCGGGCTCTGTTGGCTCGGCAGAGACCAGGCGCGCGGAAGGCGGAGCCACGCAGCGCCGCGCGTCCTCCTCCCGCCGACGTGCACACGCAGCCAATCCACGGCCGCGCAGCTGTCCGAGCGCAAGAACAGACGCCGCTTCGGCGCAAGCGCACTATGCGCGGGGACGTGACGGCAAGCTTCCGCTGACCCCGCAGTAAGGTGAGAGGGAAGGGACAATCTTGGTAACGAAGACGCCATGAGCGCGAGGAGGCTCGGTGGAAGCATAAAAACGATGTCACCGAGGAAAGCGAGGTTAAACAGGAGCTTCATCCAATCCGCCACAGCATGTCCCTCGAGCAGCGGGGCAGAACACGGCCCTGCCTTACCCGAGGCGTCCTTTGGAGCCCAAGCCTTGCTGCCCGGGGGGCCCCAAGTTGCCCCTCAGGTTTTAGCCCTTGCTTTAACCTTGCAAGTCCCTTAGGACCTTGTTCAGAAAGTTCATTGTTTTGTGTAGTAGTAACTTTAGTGTCTCTTCATGCCTAGCGGCCTCTTTTGACAGATGTGACCCCTGAGATCCAAAGAGGGGAAATGATTTTTTAAGGCTTTCGAGCGTATTGGAACCAGCTGAGGACTCCTTAGGGGAGAAAGGTGGCATCAGAATATCTGATCATTCTTCCAGCGAGCGTGTCCTTGCTACGCGCTTGGTTAGTAGTTCACAAGTGTGGTTCTGGACCAGCAGCAGGTGCATTACCTGGGAATTCGATTAGATTCACATTCTCAGATCCCACTCAGACCCATTGAATCAGAAAGTCTGGGGCGGGGCCCATAATCAGAGTTTCAGCCAGCCCGCCAGGTGGTGCCCTGCGCACAGTGTACAAAGTAACAGGCACATGGGTCCTGTGGTGGGTTTATAGAGCCAAAGTAACTTGCTCTGAATCACTCAGCTAGTATCTGGGTCTGTCTGATTTCAAAGTCTGCACCCTGGGGAGTTTCCTGCAGGTCCAGTGGTTAGAACTCGATATGCTTTCTCTTCCCTGGAATCTGGTTCAATCCCTGGTACCTGAACAAAGACCCCGCAAACTAGAGGGGCACCAAAGATGATACACACTTCACCAGACATTACTTGGTCCACACCCGGTGGCATGGCCATATACCTGACATGGGTGTACACCTTTCGTCCTCACTTTCACATTATGAGCCCTCCCTCCTCTGAACCATCTCCCCTATGCAAACCTAGAGTAAAGCCTAACAAGCTCACTCCAGTTTGGACATGCATCACTGATATAAAACCTATTTTACAGACTCCCTGATGGCATGCAGTGCTGGAGATAGATCATTCTATCACAGACTGTTGGAAGAATACCTGGCCTGGAGTCAGAGACAGAAAAAGTAAGTTTTTAGCCTGCTGGGTCTAGTGGCAGAGGATTGTAATGGGGAATCTGATCTGGGCTGTTAGGGAACTGAACTCGGAGGGAAGAGTAGGAATTAAGATGAGGAAGAGGGAGGGGAAAGGAGGAGAGTATTCCAGGAGATGAAACCACGTCTGCTATTGGTGAGGAATAAATCCACAAGTTAGGGAGGGAAGGGGAGGCTCGTGCTGAATAAGCTTCTTCCAGTTTTATTGAAAAATGATGTGCGTCACTGTGTAAGTTTAAGGTCCATGGCATGATGGTTTGACTTACGTATATTTTGAGATGTTTACCAGAGTAGGATTGGCTAACACCCACCTTCTGAGATAGACACAATAAAGAGAAAAGAAAGACGAATATGAAAAAGGAAAAATAAAGTCTCCTGTGATGAGAACTCTTAGGATTTACTCTTTTTTTAATTTTAAAAATTACGTATTCATCTTTGGCTGCACTGGGTCTCCGCTGCTGAGCTCGGGCTTTCTCTAATTGCAGCAAGCGGGAGCAACTCTAGTTGTAGTGCGTGGGCTTCTTACTGAGGTGGCTTCTCTTGTGCCACCGCGTGGGCTCTGGGTCCACGTGGGCTCAGCACTTGTGGCACATGGGCGTAGTTGCCAGGCAGGTAGAATATTCCTGGAGCAGGGACTGAACCTGCTTCCCCTGCATTGGCAGATGGATTTGTAACCACTGGCCCAGCAGAAAAGTCCAGAATTTCACCATTTTTCAACGTGTAGCTCTGTGACCCGGTGCAGTGCATTTGCTGGTGGTCGCACCCATTTTCAGAACACTTTGATCCTAAAAAACTGAAACTCGGTGCTCATTAAACTATTAACTCCCCACTCTCCCTTCCCCTCAACATCTGGCAATTACCATTCTGCTTTCTTCTCTGAATTTGACTGAGTTCCTCGTTAAGAGTGTAATGGCAGCATTTGTCTTTGCCTTGTTTCACTTTGCAGCACGTCTTCCAGGTTCATCTGTGTCATAGCATGTCACATTTCCTTCTTTTGTAAGGTTGAATAATAACTTTCTTAAATGTCCACAGTGTTCTGTTTATCCATTTATCTATTGAGGGATCCTTGGGCTGCTTCCACCTTTTTGCTATGGTGAATACTACTACAATGAATAAGTGTACAAAGCATCTGTTCAAGTCTCTTCTTTCAATTCTTCTGAGTATATACTCAGAGTGGAATTGCTGAATCATATCATACTGCCTTTAATTTTTTGAATTATTGCCATACTATTTTCCATTCCCACCAAGAATACACAAGAGTTCCAATTTCTCTACATTCTCATCAACACTTGTTTTTTTTTTAAACAGTCAACCTAATGAGTGTAAAGTGGCACGCATCGTGTTTTGATTTGCATTTCTCTAATGATTAGTGATGTCAAGCATCTTTTCACTTGCTTGCTGACCATCTGTTTCTCTCTTTTGGAGAAATGTCCATTCCAAAACTTTGCCTATTTTTGAGTCTTTTGGGTTTTTGTTGTTGAGTTGTAGGGGTTTTATGTATAGACTAGATATTAATCCCTTATATGTAATTTGCAAATACCTCCTCCCATTCTGTAAGTTTCCTTTTTACTTTGTTGGTCATGTCCTTTTTGGGGGGAGTGGGGCAGATTATATGTTCATAAGAATATATAATCAAAAGCTTTGTCAAGTGCTAAGTACCAGGTCAATAAAACTTTTATTGTTAAGTTTGCACTATGTCATCAGGGAAATAAAACAAGAAGTGTCCTTCAATAAACAAAAGTTTTAAATTTTAATAAAGTGCAGTTTGTCTAATTTTTTGATTGTTGTTGCCTGTGCCTTTGGTGTTACATTCAAGAAATCACTGTCAGTCCTATGTCATCGAGTTTTTTCATGTTCTGTTTTATAGTTTTAGCTCTTACGTTTAGGTCTTTGGTCTGAGTTAATTTTTAGTGTTAGGTAAAGGTCCACCTTTATTCTTTTACATGTGGATATCCGGTTTTCCCAGCACCATTTGTTAAAGACTGTCCTTTTACCACTGAATGGTTTTGGCATCATTTGACCATATATGTGAGGGTTTATATCAGGGCTGTCTACTTTATTCCATTGGTCTGTTGGTCTTTATGCCAGTGCCACTCTTTTGATTACTATAGCTGTGTTAAGCTTTGAAATCAGGAAGTGTGAGTCCTCCAACTTTGTTCTTACTTTTCAAATTGTTTCACTTATTGGACATCCCTAGAGATTCCATATGAATTTTAGGATGAGTTTTTCTACTTCTGCCAAAAAAAAAAGTCATTGGGATTTTGATAGAGAATGCAATGATTCTGTAGATTGCTTTGTAGTAACAATATTAAGTCTTCTAATCCATGAGCATGAAATGGTTTTCTGTTTATTTGTATATTTTTAAATTTCATTCAGTGATGTTTTGTAGTTTTTTTGACATGTAAGTCTTTCACTTACTTGGTTAATTCCTAAGTAGTTTATTCTTTTTGATGCTATTGTAAGTGGAATTATTTTAATTTTATTTATGGCTATGCTGGGTCTTTGTTGCTGTGCAGACTTTTCTGTAGTTGCGGCAAGCAGGTTTCTCATTGCGGTGGCTTCTCTTGTTGCAGAACGCCAGCTCTAGGGCACAGGCTCAGGAGTTGTGGCACACAGGCTTAGTAGCTCTGCGGCATGCAGAACCTTCCTAGAGCAGGGATGGAAGCTGCGTCTCCTGCACTGACAGGCAGATTCTTTACCACTGAGCCACCAGGGAAGCCCCTCCTTTTCAGATATCTCATTGAAGAGAAATAGCTGCTTTTTGTATCTTATAGCATTGCTGAATCCATGTATTAGTTTAACAGTTTTTCTGTGTCTAGAATCTTTTGGGTTTTCTACATACTGATCATACCATATGCAGAGATAACTATTTCTTCCCCCTAAGAAGAGTTAATTCTTTATACGTCATATTGTATTTTGAAGCTCTGATTGGAACCCCAAGATTCACTACATTTATCTTTACGGGCGAGGAGGACAGTGTCACAGAAGTTTTATTTGGAAAGCTGCTTAGATCCTGCAGTCCAGCCCAAGGTCACTTGGTTAAGTTCGAGGTCCAACAGGCATCTTAAACCTCATCTGTGTTCCTCCTCTTATCTTTCTGTGCTGTGCTTAGTCTCTCAGTCGTGTTCGACTCTTTGTGACCCATGGATTGTAGCCTGCCAGGCTCCTCTGTCCATGGAGATTTCTCCAGGCAAGAATACTGGAGTGGGTTGCCATGCCCTCCTCCAGGGGATCTTCCCAACTGAGGGATTGAACCCAGGTCTCCAGCATTGCAGGGGGATTCTTTACTGTCTGAGCCACCAGGGAAGCCCAAGAATACTGGAGTGGGTAGCCTGTCCCTTCTCCAGAGGATCTTCCCAGCCCAGGGATGGAACCCGGGTCTCCTGCATTATAGGATTCTTAACCTGCTAAGCTATCAGGGAAGCCCCTTAGCCTTCTAGGAGCAGACAAAGCCAAGCTGGCAGCGTGGAAGGTCCTTGCCTAGAAGGCATTCATGGCACTGAGACTGGTTCCCTTTCTTCCTTTCACCCAAAGCTTTCCTTATCTTAGGAAGTGGGGAATTTGGCTGAAACCCAGTGGATCCATCTGGTTAAAATAAACGTCTTGGGTGGTCTTAGATGGAAAAGAACTTGATGAAGAGTCAGATTTGGAAGGAGAAATTTTGGCTTTGTGAGGTTGGGTTTTTGTTTTTTGTTTGTTTTTTTTAGCACCAGTTAAACGTATGTCACTCTTGGGACCGAGAGTGTTCTCTCAGTTGAATGCCCCTGTAACGCTGCAGCTGCTTGTAGCAGGGTTTGGAAGGAGGTATGCTCTGAGGGGCAAGATTGTGGCCTCAGAGAGAAACAGATGGAATCACAGAAACCAGGTGCCCTGGGGGGGAAAAACTAAGGTGCTGGGAAGAGAGCACTGGTTGTGAACTAGAGGCCCGAGTTTCTTCTTTTTGCCTAAAAGAAATATTTTACTAGCGTTTTTGAGCCCTCGCATGTGTGCAGGCTAAATTGCTTCAGTTGTATCTGACTCTTTGCAGCCCTACAGAACTGTAGCCTGCCAAGCTCCCCTGTCCATGGGATTCTCCAGGCAAGAATACTGGAGTATACTGCCATGCCCTCCTCAGGGGGATCTTTCCAACCCAGGGATTGAACCCATGCCTCTTGTCTCCTGCATGGGCAGGCTGGTTCTTTACTAGTGCCACCTGGGAAGCCCACTGATCCCTTACCAGGTGCCAGCTTTACTAAATGTTTTACATACATTTGTTTTTCTCCCAAAGCTGGCTGGGATCTTAGTCATTATACTGAACTCCTCTCCTGTAAACAGTAGTCCTTCCCTTATCCCCAGAGTATGTGTTCCAAGACCTTCAGTGGATGCCCGAAACTGTGGCTATCCTAGGTATACTATGTTTTCCTTATGTGTACATACCTATGATGAGGCTTAATTCATAAGTCAGGTACAGTAAGAGCAGATCTGAATCGCCAGCATCACTACTGTTGTACTTTAGGGCCACTATTAAATAAAATAAGGGTGACTTGAACACAAGCACAGTATAGCAACAGTGGATCTGATAACCAGGCAGGCTCCTGAGGAACAGGTGGGGTGAGTAGCATATACAGCATGAACAAACAGGATAAAGGGGTGATTCAGGTTCCAGGCCTGGAGGGTGGGAGATTTCATTATGCTACTCAGGACAGCATGAAATTTAAAACTCATGAACTGTTTCTTTCTGGCATTTTCCAGTTAATATTTTCAGACCAAGGTTGACCGTGGATAAATTAATGTGGAAAGTAAAACTATGGGTGGGAGATTACTGTACCTTTACTTAAAATTTGTAGTGAATGTGGACTACTTATGTCATGAAAATGACCATCTCAAGAAGGCTACACTTAACCTTCAGGCCGCTACAGCTTTGAGAAGTCGAATGGTTTTAGGGGACTACTTGGTGGTAGCCTTCTTCTCACCTTGTAACTTGGAAAGATGATATGCTGTCTTCCCAACCCAAGTTCCCTTGGGTAAATCAGAACCCTGATTATAAACGATCAGGTCCCTGGAGCAGCAGCAAGAGAATCTTCTTTGGCATCACTGAAGGGTGCAGATTCCTGGACTCTCTGGGGGTAAGGTCTGCGCACCTTTGTAAGCTCTCTTGATGCATAAGGACTACCTCTCTGGGCCATCAGTCCCAGTTCTGCCACTTAGAAGCTGTGTGGTATTAGGCAAGTTACTTTAATCGTTCTGTATTACTCTCAGCCCTGTGCAGAGAAGCCAGGTAAGAACAGTAACATACAGATTATCCTATTTCATTCTCTGAAAAGATGAGTATTACTGTTCCTTTTTACTGATGAGGAAACTGAAGCTTGGAAGTGGTAGACCAAATTGCCTGTGGTCATAACAGCTAATTAAGTGACAGAGCCAGAACTTGTACCCAGGCTTAGATCACAGAGGAATGGTTTGGAAAACAGTAACACTGGCAGTAGTGATGATTATTTCCAGATCTCCCCTGAGTTTATTCTCTAAAGTTTCAGGGGCTAACACAGAAAGGTTACAGCCAGACCAAGGCATACTTGGCCCCTCTCCTCTGGGAGCTTTCACATTTGCAGCTTCCAAACTAAAGTGTCCTTTTACAATCCAGAGTCCTAAATTGTACCCTCAAAGTGTTAAGCCTCTCAGTCATATCTGACTCTGCAACCCCGTGGACTGTAGCCCGCCAGGCTCCTGTGTCCACGGGATTTCCCAGGCAAGAATACTGGGGTGGGTAGACATTTCCTTCTCCAGGGGATCTTCCCGACCCAGGGATCAAACCTGAGTCTCCTGCACTGCAAGCAGGTTCTTTACCACTGAGCCACCAGGGAAGCCCCTGAGTCCTTCTAGCATGTTCTTATTCTGCCAAACCCCAGGGCTAACTGTGCAGCTTGAGGGATACTGACAGGGAAGTGGGAAAACCAGGACCCTGGATAAATGGCTAAGGGAGCTGGGGCACTGTAATCTGGGGAACTTGAGCAGGGAGGCTCCATTTCCAAATTCCTGACAACTGACCTGTGGTAGAGATTAGACGTCCTCCATCTAGGTACATCTAGGTGTACTGGGGAGAATCAGTAAGCCAATTTGGCTGAATGAGAGAAACTTCTAGTGCTTAGCTCAAACCACGTTAGATAGCTGGATGCCAGCAGGCAGTGAACCATCCATCATTAGTTTACATAAGGGAGGGACTGACTTCGGAGTGACCTTAAAGCCAAGAGAGACTTGAATTCATACCCTGGTTTCACTCCGCACTGTGTAAGTGCTGTGTAAGTTTGGCCAAGTAACTTAACAAATCCCATTTCTTTAGCTATGAGAAGGGCATCTCATTTTTTGGTGAATGTTAAGTGTATAAAAGTTAATGTTTGGGCTGTTAAGTCATTTCATCATAACAGAAATGCAACACACAGCTACTTTAAGCAAAAAGGGGAATTTACTAGCTTACATAATAGGGAATTTCAGAGAT
Source organism: Bos taurus (assembly GCF_002263795.3). NCBI lineage: Eukaryota > Metazoa > Chordata > Mammalia > Artiodactyla > Bovidae > Bos > Bos taurus. The sequence continues at coordinate 65,697,061 of NC_037340.1, read as the reverse complement.
GGTGCTGGTTTTAGATATGACTAGAGTCCATGTATCGTCTCTGCTGCTTTCTGTGCTGGCTTCGCACTGTCGTCACACTCCTTCCTCGTTAGGAGAGCAGGACGACAAAGCTGCCAGCTCCCCATCGCCTTATAGCTTAGCATCCCCAAAGCAGAACTTTTGACCCCAGGGAAGGCTGGTCCAGCTTGGGATACAGATGCTCCCTGCACACTGATGGAAGGATACAGGACTTCCCTGATGGTCCAGTAGTTAAGAACCCGTTTGCCAGTGCAGGGGATGTGGGAATGATCCCTGGTCCGAGAAGATTCCACATGCTGCAGGAGAACTAAGCCTGTGGGTCACAACTACCAAAGTCTGCATTACTTCAACAAGAGAAGCCACTGCCGCGATAAGTAAGTGTCTGCATCGCAACTGGAGAGTAGCCACTGCTAGCTGCAACCAGAGAAAGCCCTCGTGCAGCAATGAAGACCCAGCACAACCCAAAATAAATAAGTAATTAAAAAGATATGGAATGCAGTTGGGGCCTGCTGCTGCTAAGTCACTTCAGTCGTGTCCGACTCTGTGCGACCCCAAAGACGGCAGCCCACCAGGCTCCCCCATCCCTGGGATTCTCCAGGCAAGAACACTGGAGTGGGTTGCCATTTCCTTCTCCAATGCGTGAAAGTGAAAAGTGAAAGTGAAGTTGCTCAGTCGTGTCCGACCCTCAGCGACCCCATGGACTGCAGCCTATCAGGCTCCTCCGTCCATAGGATTTTCCAGGCAAGAGTACTGGAGTGGGGTGCCACTGCCTTCTCCAGGAAACAGAAACACAGAGTACACGACACTTAAAAGCAGCTACTAGAGAGAGGGTGAAAGAACTAAGGCAGAGTAAGAACTCAGCCACTGTCCCGTCTCCAGGCTGGGCCCAGGGTCATAGTGAATCATCTTTCTGCTTTGAAAAACAAAGACAAAAACAAAAAGACAACTTTATTTGACAAAAGACAAAAACAAGTTATTTACAGTAGTTTTTCGCTCAAATAATTCAACGGGATAACTGTGCTTCTCCTCCAGGCTTCTCTCACAACCAGACCAAGCAGAGCCTGCCCCACCCCCAGCCTCCCCGTCGTGTACAAGGGGGGAATGCCAACCAGAATTCAGCAGCACGGCTCCCTCACCCCTTACCGCCCTCTATTGCTCAGTGCACTGTGGGAAGGGAAAGTCCCCCCACCCCCAGCCCAATACACTTCCAGAGTCCCCTGCTGTAAGTTTTACAACAGTCACGCCAGACCTGGGCTCACAGATATGGGGTGGGGTGGTAGAGGCCGGGCAAGCAGCAGCCTCCACTAACCCTGAAGCTGCCATGTTCATTCTTCCCCAGTGGGGCCTCAGGAGGGTGAGGGTCCCTGATCCCCCTGGGACATGCAAGGAGAGGGCCCAGAGAGGAGAGGAAGTGGAAGAGAGCCTAGAAGACTCGCCTGCTAACAGAGAAAGAGCTCCCTCTCTTAACCAATCCCCATTCCTACAGCAATGGGTGGGCCAAGCCACTCAGAAATTGGGGAGCCTCCCTGAAGTCTTCAGGAAATCATCCCAGAAGGATAGAACACATGTTGCTGCCTTTCTCCTGGCCAGGCTCACCCCAGTCAGCCAACACCCAGCAACTGTGCTCCTGTGCCCAACCTGGCAACTTCAGGAAACTACAGGCTGAGTATCCTGACCTCTTTTGGCCCACTAACAATGTTACTCATAACAAAAATATTTCAGCTAATAACCTAGGATTAGTGTTTCTTAGGATATACTATAAGATGGGAGTATATTGCTGTTGAATGCTATCAGCAATAAAACAGCAAAAAAAAAAAAAAGGGTAAGGGGAAGGAAGAATAAGACTTAACTGATCTTTCTCACTGTGAAGTTCAGGGCAGGGGCTTCTGCAGCTCTGATTTACAGAAAGGTGCAACAAAGAGACACTCACAGAGACCAGGCTTCATAACCGGCTTCTAGCCCCAGCCTCTCCCAAGGCAGGTCCACAGGCAGCAGCGGGGCACCAATCCCACGTTTCTTCCGGGAATAGTCTCCGGCCACCATCATGGGAAAAGCTGCCCACTTAAGGGCTTCCTGACCAGTAGATGGCTCACTTCTCTCCAAGCAGGAGCTATAGGGAACTTTGACATTCTGGCCCCACTAAGCCAAGTTCCTAGAAGGAATTTAAAACTCAGGCCACGGGGTGAAGCTTTCAAGGATAAAAAGAAAAGATTAAAGAGGGAAATAAAAAAACAAACCACCCCACTGCCTCAGTCTAGCTTACCTCCCCCACCCCCACCCCCACCATACAGTACAAACAAAAACAAACCAAAAAAAAAAAACAACCAAAAACACCTCTTTTTATCCTCCTTCTCTGCTCTGCACATAGAAGGTTTGGTCGGATTCTCTGTTGGACCCTCTCTGGTGTGGCTTGATCCCCTTCTGTGCATGATGCAGAAAAGCCAAAGCCCATGAAAGTGTTTTTGCTATTTTTCTGGAGGGGGGCGACCGGGACCAAACCAACAACAAAACAACCATTTGGAAATCTGCAGAGATTTAGATGGTCCCGCAAATGAAAATACTCCTTCCTTGTAAAACAATCCCCAGCTGCAGTGGTGAACTAGTCCCAGCTCATCAGGCTCCATCAGGCAATGCACTCTCATTCCCTACACCGGGTTTAACTACGCCTGTTCATGCAAACCACAGCAAAGAGGGAAAAATAAACACAAAGTTTGGCGAAAACCTAAACATCCAACTGGACTCGGTTCTGTTACATCTGGTCAGTACCTCTTTTCTTTTGTTCACACTTATGAACCTGGAATGTCCACCCTTGGCTTAACAAAAAGAGGCCCTGTCAGGGGCAACTTGGACCCAGCACAGGTCTGAACGAAGCCGGTTTCCCGTGCCCAGCCCAGGAGAGCAGGCTGGAACAAAGGCGTCCTGGGGATTCTCTGAAGCAGCAGCAGCAGCAGCAGCACCACGCCTGTCTCCCACGTCTTGGTCTCATCACCGAGGAGGCCTAGAGAAACGGCAGAGTCAGCAGAGAGGTCCCATCACAGAGCAGTGACACCGGTTGGTGTCTTCCTGCTGAAGACCTCCGGACAGAGGAGATGATCCTGATGTTTGGCAGTGATCCAAAGAAAACCCTCTGTGGGAAGGGGAACCAGAATGGAAACCCAGGACAGCGGGCTCGAACCTTGAGCACCCCTGCTGGCGGATGCCTACTTGGGGTTTTCAGGGACTAAGGCAATGGGAGTGCGCAGCAAGGCGGGTGATGGGTTCTGCTGCTTCTGGAGCTCCATCTCCGCAGCCCTCTGGAGCGCCACCTCCACCAGCAGCTGGAAGCCACTGAAGTCCTCCTTGTCCTGCTCTGGGGGTGTGGGCGGGGGTGTGTTGAAGAGTCCGCCCGTGGGGCTTCCAGCTTCAGCCCTGGTCAGCAGGGTGAGTGTGCTACCAGGGGTCACCAGGGGCTTGGGGGGCTCCAGCTCCCCTTGTGGGAAGGCGGCTCCTGGCTTATCTCCCTGGCCTGAGTGGAGCGGCATGGAACACATGGACAAGGACAGCACGTTGGTGGGGGCCGGTACGGACACAGCCAGCACGGAGGGGCTTCCGCCTCGGGGGAGGGCCACATCGGAGGCCTTGCCCCCGCGGCGGGAAATGGTGTACTGGTTGGGGTCTTTGCCATCCTTCCGAAGCATGTCTGGGAGGAGCCGCCGCCGGGCATTGATGAACCAGTTACAGATCTGGAATGAGAATGAGAAACTGGGATCAGATTCCTCAATCAAAACCAGCTACAAAACCCCCATTCCAGGCCCCAGGAACACAGCAAACAATTCAGGTACAACTGCAGCCCTCAGACAGATGTTGGGGAGAGTTAAAAAAGAAATCATATAAATGAAAATAAAATGCAACCATGATCCAGCCAATGAAGGGACAGTACGGCAGTGCTGTTGGAGACAACAGTGGGAAGACCCAGTCAAGTTTGCGAGGACTCAAGGTAGTGGTCTCTGAGGACAAGGCTCGAAAACGGAGATGTGAAGGAAAAGCAGCAGGTCAGGTGGGAGGCCAGAGAGAAGAGCATTCAATCGGGAGGGATGTACCTCTGAAAAGACTAGGTGGCAGCAAAGTGCCTCCGAGAAGCTCAGCAAGGTCAGCTCAGAGAAGGCGCCATCCTGCCTGGATGGAACTCAGAGTGGAAACCAGAGGTTACTTATCTCTGATGGTGGGGACTTGATTCTTTATACTAAGGGTGATGGGGAGCTGTAGAAGAGTTTTAAGCAAAGAAGTGACTTGTGATGTAGAGAAGAGTGGAAGCAGAGCGAAAGGTTTTAGTACAAATTAGGTTAAGAGAGATGATGAAAAGATGACAAATGTTTGATCTATTTGGGAAACTGGTACCCAGTTGGATATGGATGTATGAAAGAAGAGGAGATACGACCAAGGGTGATTCATTCACTCCTGAGATTCTAGAACAGTCTTGTAGGCCAGGGAAAGAGGCACAGAGATACTACGGGACTCTCAGGTAGAAGAAAAGTTACTGTTTCCAAGCAAAACCAGGGCCAGTGGTTCTAGCTGAATGTGCGTTCGACCAACATACGTAAATCCTTTTTCCTACATGCTGCTGGAAAAGCTACCATGAACCTCAACCCCATTCCTGTCGAGCTGATTTAGATCAATCCTCTTGGGCCTGTGCATAAGGCATGACGTTTCTTACTGTGAAGTGGTATGCTGCAAAGCCAGGACATGTCCAGCACCCAGTCCTGTATCTGTCTGGACTCTCTTTCATAGTCCCCAGCTTCACAGCTCTCCAGTTCAGCCTTGCCACTGGTTGTCACTTTCTAAAATGCAGTATCCCAGAGCTTCCCTGGTGGTTCAGTGGTTAAGAATCCGCCTTTCAATGCAGGGTACGTGGGTTCAGTCCCTGGTCGGGGAACTAAGATCCCACATACTGCAGGGCAACTAAGCCCACGTGCCATGACTACTGAGCCTGCGCCTCAACTAGAGTCCATGTACCTCAAACTACAGAGCCCACCTGCCACAACAAAGATGGTTTGTGTACTGCAACTAAGACCAAATGCACCTAAAATATAAAATATTTTTTAAAAAGTAAAGTAAAATGCAACACTATTATCCTTGTTCTAGAAAACTGCCATTTGTCTCCTACCACCTATAGGATCAGGTCCAGACTCCTGGGCCTGGGTATTAAACCCCTCCCCTGTTCATGGCCTATCTTTCCAGCCCTTGTATAATTTTTAGTGTGAAATTGCTCACCAGCCTTTGTTGAGGCCCTGTGCTTAAAAAAGAAAAAAAAAAAAGTCTCCATGCTTTTTTGCACATGACATTCGTTCTTTCTGCAACACCCACTTCTCTATCTGGACAAGGCCTACTCTTACAAGTCTTGGCTGATCTAAATTGGGCTGGACAGAGGAATGGTTTCAAAACACATCTCTCCACCTACAGCTGCTGCAGTGTGTTAGCTGGTCTGTCATATCTGACTCTGCGACCCCAGCCCGCCAGGCTTCTCTGTCCATGAAATTCTCCAGGCAAGAATACTGGACTGGGCAGCCATTCCCTCCTCCAGGGGATCTTCCTGACCCAGGGATCAAACCTGGGTCTCCTGTATTGCGTACAGATTCTTTACCATCTGAGCCACCAGGGAAGACCACAGCTGCTGTAGGGCCTAACAGTTTTTTATATTTGAATGAATGACACCATGAGGGCAGATAATAGTTTAGAAGTGTGAACAGTTTCTGTACACCCGCGAGGAGAAGGCACCTAATTATGGCATGACTGCTGGCATCTACACCACCAGCCTCTCATATCCCCTTTCCTCTCATTTACTCCCAACAGCCTGGAGTAACATGATCAATCCTGTAACAGCTCACCTGGGCATTATTTTAAAAGCTATGGATTAGACTAGGAAACAGTTTCTTAGCTGCATAGCTAGTGCAAGCTCATAAATACCTGTTTTTCCTTAAACAGGCAAATACAACCCCTTATCATTTTTTCCATGTCCTTCTCCCTCTTGCCCTCCACTGGAGGAGCTACTGCTGGAAGAAAGAGGCTGAATCCCTTTCCTGCTAACACGAAGTACTGCAGAGAAGAAAGACTGTGGGAGCATGCTGGTGATGAAGCATGGCTGAAGCGTGGTCCACACCCACACATCTAGGCATGTTTCTAGGTGTTTTCGTTGAGAAGGGTTCATCGGCAGTAGCCATTTAAGCACTGTGTGTGCGTGCGTGCATGCTAGATAACTTCAACCATATCCTACTCTTGGCGACCCTATGGGCCATACATCAACACAATTTTCTGCTAACGGTTTTATCAGCTCTATGTGTTTGATCAACTCCCATTCTACTCAAGAACATACATAAAGCTGAGCCTGAAGAAGTCAGGCAGGAGTCCACCTCCAGCCAGGGCTCCCTAAGCCTGGCCCTTTGGATCTGAAGGAACAACAACCCCTACCCTCTGGCATCTTTCTCTCAGGATACCAGAGTCCCAAAGCCCAACTTATTTTATTCACTGGTATGGTCAAGTTAGAACTTCTCACCTTCCTGTTGCCCTCCCTTTCAGGACTTCGTGCTCACTCAGTATTTACGGAGTGAATACAGTGTGCCAGGCCAGTTCTTGGTGCTGGGGGTGCTTCTGTGAATTAAACAGATACACACTCTGTCCCCTGGAGCTTAAAGTCCATCTGGTTGTGGAGACTGGCAGTGAACAAACATCACCATCACTGCCAACAAGTGCCAGGAAGCAAGCAGATAGGAATAAAAAGGTAGTATATAAGGATAAGAGAGACTTCTGTAGATAAAGGATATGGGAAGGCTGAAACCTGATGGATTATAAAGAGCCAGCCATACAGAAAGCTGAGGGGAGAATGTTCCAGACAGAGGGAACGGCAAATGTCAAGGGCCTGAGAGACAGGAAAGGTCATGGTGTACGGAACAGACAGAAGCAGGCAGGGCTGACCCCACAAGGCCAGGGCACCATGGTTAACCACCGAAGTGGCCTCGCCCGTGAGTGGCCCGACCCAGTTTCTACACTGTCGGTTCTCCTCCTCAGTTCAGTTCGGTCGCTCAGTTGTGTCTAACTCTTCGTGACCCATGAACTGCAGCATGCCAGGCTTCCCTGTCCATCACCAACTCCCGGAGTTCACTCAAACTCATGTCCATTGAATCGGTGATGCCATCCAGCCATCTCATCCTCTATCGTCCCCTTCTCCTCCTGCCCTCAATCTTTCCTAGCATCAGGGTCTTTTCAAATGAGTCAGCTCTGTGCATCAGGTGGCCAAAGTATTGGAGTTTCAGCTTCAGCATCAGTCCTTCCAATGAATATTAAGGACTGATTTCTTTTAGGATGGACTGGTTGGATCTCCTTACAGTTCAAGGGACTCTCAAGTCTTCTCTAAGACCACAGTTCAAAAGCATCAATTCTTTGGCGTTCAGCTTTCTTTATAGTCCATTTCTCACATCCATACAGGACTACTGGAAAAACCATAGCTTTGACTACATGGCATGCTGGCAAAGTAATGTCTCTGGCTTTTTAATATGCTGTCTAGGTTGGTCACAGCTTTTCTTCCAAGGAGCGAGCGTCTTAATTTCATGGCTGCAGTCACCATCTGCAGTGATTCTGGAGCCCAAGAAAATAAAGTCTATCACTGTTTCCATTGTTTCCCCATCTATTTGCCATGAAGTGATGGAACCGATGTCATGATCTTAGTTTTGAATGTTGAGTTTTAAGTCCACTTTTTCACTCTCCTCTTTCACTTTCATCAAGAGGCTCTTCAGTTCCTCTTCACTTTCTGCCATAAGGGTGGTATCATCTGCGTGTCTCAGATTATTGGTATTTCTCCCGGCAATCCTGATCCAGTTTGTGCTTCATCCAGCCAGGCATTTCTCATGCTGTACTCTGCATATAAGTAAGCAGGGTAACAATATACAGCCTTGACGTACTCCTTCCCTGATTTGGAACCAGCCTGTTGTTCCATGTCCAGTTCTAACTGTTGCTTCCTGACCAGCATACTGATCTCTCAGGAGGCAGGTAAGGTGGTCTGGTATTCCCATCTCTTTCAGAATTTTCCACAGTTTGTTGTGACCTACACAGTCAAAGGCATTGGCATAATCAGTAAAGTAGAAATAGATGTTTTTCTGGAATTCTCTTGCTTTTTCTATGATCCAGTGGATGTTGGCAGTATGATCTCTGGTTCCTCTGCCTTTTCTAAATCCAGCTTGAACATCTGGAAGTTCATGGTTCATGTACACATTACTTTGCTAGTGTGTGAGATGAGTGCAATTGTGCAGTAGTTTGAACATTCTTTGACATTGCCCTTCTTTGGGATTGGAATGAAAACTGACCTTTTTCAGTCCTGTGGCCACTGCTGAGTTTTCCAAATTTGCTGGCATGTTGAGTATAGCACTCTAACAGCGTCATCTTTTAGGATTTGAAATAGCTCAACTGGAATTCCATCACCTTCACTAGCTTTGCTCATAGTGATGCTTCCTAAGGCCCACTTGACTTTGCATTCCAGGATGTCTGGCTCTAGGTGAGTGATCATACCATCATGGTTATCTGGATCATTAAGGTCTTTTTTGTATAGTTCTTCTGTGTATTCTTGCCACCTCTTCTTAATATCTTTTGCTTCTGTTAGGTCCATACGATTTCTGTCCTTTATTGTACCCATCTTTGCATGAAATGTTCCCTTGGTATCTCTAATTTTCTTGAGGAGATCTCTAGTCTTTGCCATTCTATTGTTTTCCTCTGTTTCTTTGCACTGAACATTTAGGAAGGCTTTCTTATCTCTCCTTGCTATTCTTTGGAACTCTACATTCAAATGGGTATGTCTTTCCTTTTCTCCTTTGCCTTTAACTTCTCTTTTCTCAGCCTTTTGTAAGGCCTCCCCAGGCAACCATTTTGCCTTTTTGCATTTTTCTTGGGGATGGCTTTGATCACTGCCTCCTGTACGATGCCATGAACCTCTGTCCATAGTTCTTCAGGCACTCTATCAGATCTTATCCCTTGAATCTATTTGTCACTTCCACTGTATAATCGTAAGGGATTTTATTTAGGTCATACCTGAATGGTCTAATGGTTTTCCCTACTTTCTTCAATTTAAGTCTTCTCCTGGTCCTGTCTTTTCTCTCCTCCTAGTTTATCAACAGATAACTTACAGAGCATGTAGCAGCTGCTGTAGGGGAAGGAAATGACAGGACCCCCCCCCCCCCCCAAACACACACACCTGCCTTGTGCTGAGATGCTGGGAACTGTGTGGGCTGCAAAAATGTCTAACGTTCCTCTTACAGGTAATGGACCAAAGGCCCAGGCTCCTCAGGGCTCCTGTACCAGTTTCTACCCCATCACCTTTCTTGGCTCATATATTGGCAAGGCCTTGAGTACCACTACTCAGTCAAAGGCATAGCTACCTATGACCAGAGCTGGCGCCTGGAGTTGGCATGGCTTCTTGCCCAGCAGCCACACTTGCTCTACAGGTGATCCAAGGACAGCATTGGACTCCAGGTCCTGTCAGGCTGGGGACACTCCTGGGCAAGGCAGAGCCAAAGCCTTCTCATGGCTTCTCTTCCTCTCCATTCCAGCCTAGAAGGACCTTGCCTCTGCGGTTCTCACTTACTCCGCCTTACCTCTCTGGTCCTCTCAGTACAAGCGAGCACACACATGACAACAGCTGTCAGCTGACAGGGGCTGAGCTGCTCACTCCATCACCTCCATCACCTTGGCTGCAGTGGCAGGAGAGCCCTGAGGGAGACGTAAGACTGAACAGGCTAAGAGGATGAAGGAAGTAAGGACTTTGATACGAGGTACCATGCCAACCATCTCACTTGTGATACGTTTAATCTGCAAGCAAGCCTGGACGGTAGTAAGCAGCATCCCCAATGTACTAGAGGGACCCGGAACTCAGAGATGAAAGAATGTGCCCCGAGTCACACCGCCTCTGAGTACAGAGCTGGGGTTCAAGTCCAGGTCTTTTGGCTTTAGGGGCTCTCCTGTTCTTCTCATTCTCATTTGCTGTGTCTTATTGAACAGAGGAACAAAATGGAGAGCTGGAAGTCATCATCGTAATCCTAAAAGCAGACACTTGTTGAACAAGACAAAACAGTAAGCAGGCTGCCAAGTTTTCCGCAGGCCAGGGTGAGCTTGGGGAGGGGGGTGTTCTTATGCTGTTCACTTCTCAGAATTAGAAGCCAAAATGGGAGGTGCAGCTAGAGGCTAGGTGCCCACGCATCTGCTGGTAAAGCCAGGCTCCCCTCTACATGACCGCGCTGCTGATCCAAACATCTCCCATCAAACTAACTCATTTAATCTTCTACCTGGTGGCTCAGCGGTAAAGAACCTGCCAGCAATGCAGAAGACACAGGTTCGATCCCCAGGCTGGGCAGATCTCTTGCAGAAGGAAGAAGCAACTCACTCCAGTATTCTTGCCTGAGAAATCCCATGGACAGAGGAGCTTGGTGGGGCTACAGTCCACGAGCTCACAAAAGAATCAGGACACGACTTAGTGACTAAACAAGTTTATGAGACAGCTTCTGTGATGAGCTCCATTTTATTTAGGCTGTTGAAGAAACAGAGCCCTGACCAGAGAGATTCAGTAACAAGTGCAAAGGCTGGGATGTGGTCCAAATAGCCTGGTTTCAGGCAACAACCAGGTGAAGAACTGAAGACAGTCAGCCCGAGGCCCTTCGTCCTTGCTCAGAGGCTTCCATCTCTGTCTCCAGCTGCCTCCCCATCTACCTGTGCCCCAGGAGAGCACTGCACCTCTCCCCCTTATCCCGGATGTAGAAGAAACGTGACCAGGGTTGAGAGAAGCAAGGGACCAGTGTTTCTGTTTTGAGTGCAGTCGTGTGGAGGGGAGCCTGGCTTTACCAGCAGATGCGTGGGCACCTAGCCTCTAGCTGCACCTCCCATTTTGGCTTCTAATTCTGAGAAGCGAACAGCGTAAGAACACCCCCCTCCCCAAGCTCACCCCGGCCTGCGGAAAACTTGGCAGCCTCCTTACTGTCTGTTTTGTCTTCTCATCCGATAGAAATGCACAGCTGAGGGAGGTGGGGGAAGGGCCCAAGGCCCGAGTGTACCACCATGCCAGCCGTGATAACGGGCTGTGTGGATTTTCTGCAGCTCCCTCTGGCTGCTCAACCCAAGCTTAGATCAGGAGAAAAAAAAGCACGTGACCTGCCCCAGCTCAAGGTCCTTGAGGAGCGGGAAGGAGAATGCCAAGGTGAATCTATGATTGATATGCCAAAACACAGGCTGGGAGCCTGAAGACTGTCCCTACCATAAAGCAGGGCTCTGCCTGAAAGGCTGCCGCCCTGTCACAAGTTTTTTTTAATCAGTGGCCCAGAAGAAAGACACAGAAGGAATCACTGTGGCAAATGGGAGTGGGAGGGGCACTCGGGAGTTGATGAAGGCCATGAGGATCAGAGTAGGTCTTTTGAAGGCAAGTGAGTGCTTTTTATTTTTTTGGCTGTGTCACGCACCATGTGGGATCTTAAATTTCCCAACCAGGGATCAAACCCAGGTCTCCTGCATTGGCAGCACAGAGTCTTAACCACTGGACCACCAGGGAAGTCCCCGGAGTGCTTTAACTTTAGGAAGTCTTTTCAACTGTTAAAGACAGAAGCAATAAGAGGGGAAAGAATGAGGGCGCAGAAAGACCTTTCCCAAACATCTGGTCCCTCCACCTGAGCTGTGACCACTCCTATCTGGGTGCTCCTAAAGGCAGCTGGCTGGGTTAGATCACCTCAAGCGTGATTTTTAAAAACTATATATTCTGCTTTATAGATGGGGGATAGGGGAGGGTGGAATCAGGAATGTGTATTTTTAAGCAAGCTTTCCAGAATTCTGCCACCCAAGCTGAAGAACCACTGGTTTAGCCCACTGGTTTAACTTGTCCTAGTGGACCAAACCCCGTGTTTAAGCAAAAAAGCTTTACACAAAAGCTCAGAGAACAAAACAGACCATACAGATGAAAAGCCTGAAGGTGGGAAGACAGTGGTAACCTGCAGGAAGAAGCAGGGAGCCTGGCTTTGGAGCCTTTTGGAGTAAAGAGAGTAGCTTCGAATGGTAAGGCTCAGTGGTAAAAGAATTTGCCTGCCAATGCAAGAGATGTTAAGAGACACAGGTTTGATCCCTGGGTCGGGAAGATCCCCTGGAGGAGGGCATGGCAACCCACTCCAGTATTCTTGCCTGGGAAATCCCATAGACAGAGGAGGCTGGCAGGCTGCAGTTCATAGGGTCATGCCTATGCGTGCCAGGGCAGGGCCAGGCCACCCCTGGCCACGCAACAGGTCACTACAGCTTTGGCTCCTCTCTGGCCCAGGACAAGCACCAGAGGGACTGCTGACCCCACCTCCCTGATCCTTCAAGTCTGTCAGGATTCCCGTCAGACTCAGCTTCCTGAGAGAAGCCTCGCCTACCAGGGCAGTTCAGCTGACACCACACTGGTAATAACTACACTGAATCCTTAGTCCTTTGAGTAATGCCTTCCCTCCCCCGGGGGGGTGGGGGGCAGTGCCTACTGTGGTGTTTCCAGGACACAGCATCAGGTCTCGCACAGAGCACACCGCCATCAATACTCCACACGGTGGAGGGAACGGGCCACCCCTCCCTGCCACGCTTACCTTCCCTCCCCAGCAGGCAGCCCCTTAGAACAGTTAGAAAGAACAGCAATACTTGGGCTTAGAGGGTGTCGCTGGGACCTGTGAAAATCCTTCACAAATGACTTTTTGCTTTTACCTTTGCAACTGCCTAGCCCGGGGACAAGTACCAGCAAACCAGTTAGTTAAATGACTCATTGACTTGCTAATGAGATTGCTCCTGGGCCAGTTAAAGGAGACAATCAAAAGGGACGTCACGGGAGGGAGTGAACAGGCTTGGCAAAACGTTGATGCTGGCTGGAGCCAGATGACCGTCGCCAGAGGTGTATTACAATATTCTCTTACTTTTGGGGTTATTTGCAAATGTTCTTAATAAATAATGGAAATTTTAAAAACTAAATACAGGAAAAAGAGATGCCTCCAGGGACTGGCTTACACCAACTTTTCCTGGTTGAGGAGCCACTGCATTTCCGTATTTCTAGAAGTCCTCACTGTTGACATTTCCAGCAGTTTAATCTTCACTTTGTCACTTCAAGAATTATTTACTGAGCACTTACCAGATACCTGGCATTAAGCTAACACTTAGAATGTATGATAAATAAGACTAGGCTTCTGGAGTTTACTGTTCTAAAAATCATTCAGGGCTTCCCTGGTGGCTCAGAGGGTAAAGAATTCGCCTGCAATGCGGAGACCTGGGTTCAATTTCTGGGTTGGGAAGATCCCCTGGAGAAGGGAATGGCAACCCACTCCAGTATTCTTGCCTGGAGAATCCCCATGGACACAGGAGCCTGGCAGGCAAAGAGTCGGACAAGACTGAGTGACTAAGCACAGCACCAGTGACTAAGACTCCAAACTCCCAATGCAGGGGGCCTGGGTTCAGTCCCTGGTCAGGGAAATAGATCCCACATGGAGCAACCAAGACCAGTCACAGCCAGATAAACCAATCAATTTTTTTAAAAAAAGGCCATCAGTCAATTCCAGATGCTGACCAGTCCTGGTGCTGTGGAAGCACAGAGCTCCTCTGGGGTCAGAAGTCTCCTTGGTCAGGGGCGGGCGCAAAGGGGTCTGGGTATCTGTCAGGGTGACGGGAACATGGGAGGCCAGAGACGAGGCCTGCTACGCAGTCGGCACAGCAGCCACTGAAGGGTTTTCAGCAGAGGAGGGACAGGTGATCCAGGCTCAATCAGGGTAGGAGAGGAGCAATATTCCTGAAATACCGGCTTCCCTGGTGGCTCCAGTGGTAAAGAATCCACTTGCCAGCGCAGCAGACGCCAGTTCAATTCCTGGGTCAAGAAGAGCCCCTGGAGAAGGAGATGGCATTCCACTCCGGTATCCTGGCCTGGGAAACTCCACGGACAGAGGAGCCTGGTGGGCTACAGTCTGTGGGGTCGCAAAGAGTCAGACATGATTGAGCATCTAAACAACAGCAAATGTATAGGGATTGGTGAGAGCAAACGAGCTGAGAAAGGGCTATCAAGGGGAACGCCTTAGAGAAGGAAGGATCCAGCTTGGAGAAATTACATGTTATCAGTCAGGAAGAGACCTTTAAGAAGGGGTGTACGGCTGGCGCTGCTTGGGATTCACAGTACAGTTTTCATCAAGAATGCCAGTCAGGGGACTTCCCTGGTGGCCCAGAGGTTGGGAGTCTGCCTTGCAGCGCAGGGGATGCAGGTTCGATCCCAGATCGGGTAACTAAGATCCCACATGCTGTGAGGCAACTAAGCCCAAGCACCACAACTATTGAGTACTCATGCTACAACGAAGACCTGATGCAGTCAAACAAAAACAAAAACAAAAACAAAAAACGCCACGGTCCAGACTGCTCCTTAACTCTCAGCGTGACTCTAGTGCAGGGTGGCCACCTCTGAAACCCCTCCCACCAGGGGATGCCGAGCCCAGCCGGCCCTTCCGCAGAAGCCTCCAGTCTGCAGCAGCTAATCCGTGTCCCAGACCTACATTTCTGTAATGCAGGGATCTGGGGGTGTGGCATCTGAGGGGCCCACGAGTTCTGCACAAGCACGGTTTGGTCCTGTGTTTCCATTTTGGTAACAAGGAGCAGTGCCGTGGCCTCTGGCCACCCAGCTCGCTCAGCTCGAGCCAGGCAGCGTCCCGTGTCTCCCGCTCACAGTGCAGCCAGCAGCACGGCACCCACCATTTGACAGCAGTGCAGCTGGGTGGGATCGCCTTCCTTTTACATTTCTTTACCTCGGAAAACTGGTTATTTTACAGTTGTCTATAAGAGCAAAAGCAAGTTTTGTTTTTTTTTTTAAACCCAGTTTTATGTTTGTACATGCTTAAAGAATGTGATAAAAATTACTCAAGTCAACACTGTGAAGTAGGCAAATCCATGAAAAATATTTTCTTTAAGAGAAGCCAATACATGATTCAGGCTTGAGAAATAGTGTCCTTGATAACAAGCAATTTCAATAAAGTGTGACAGGTGGTTTAGCACAGGTAGAGGCTTACTGGAATACACAGCAGCGGCCTCCGCCCTAGGCTGGGGAGTCAGAGCACGAGGGCATGAGAAGATGCTTCGCCAGAGTAAGCCAGGCTCAAGAGAGGCCAAAAAGAAACCAAGGGAGATGGCCCGGAGGCTGCAGAGTTCAAGGGCCCGAGAGACAGGAGGGACAAGGCTACGGGCAGAAGACTGGCAGGAGGCTTCCTAGGTAATCCTGGCTCTTAGGTGCCTGTCTTTGGCCTGTGCTGTTCTATATCCTGTGAGTTAAAGCCCACCTCTTCTGGGAGGCCTTCTGAGGCTCCAGGCCTGCTCAGAAGCCCTGCCCTCATCTCTGCTGCCATCTGTCCCAGCGGTGATCACTTCTCCCAAACATCAGGGACCAGGTCTTCCCCAGCTGTCCCATTCCAGACTAGACACGGCCCAGGGTAGGCCTGTGTCTGGATCCTCTCTGGGGCCCCAGCTCTGCCCAGCATATAGCGCTTGTCGGTACAGAGGGTCTCGGAACTGCTGGGCAAGACCTGTGATCTAGGAGAGGATGAGAGGGAGAGCAAAAGCACCGCCCTTGCCAAACACCTTCCAGTAAGCCTTGAATTCTCGGTCTCGCACCCTGACCTGCTATCAAAGTGCTCCCAACATCTCCCTTTCTCAGATGAGGAAACACGAAGCTCAGAGAGGAGGCAGTGACTTGGCCAAGGTCCAGGCTTCCTCTTGTGGAGAAGATGGGATCTAAGTCAGGGTCTGTAACTCTAGAGCCTTTCTCACAGACAGACTCCGATTAACCACTGCCCAGCAGGTATAAAGTCAGGTGACAGGAATTCAGAGGGCTGAATACTCACCATGAGGCTTTGTAAAAGAGGGAAAACAGCTGGAAGATGTGGGAGGTTCGGAGCCGGGTAAGGGAAAGAGAGGTAGGGCCATGGGCTGGAGTAACGGGCCAGGGAAGAACAGGCGTGGAAGGGGAGGCGGTGGGCAGGGAGATGGGCCTTTGCTAGGCTGGGGGCCGGCTCTGGGTCGGTGTCTTACCTCAGCATCATGAAAACAACAAACACACCTGCAGGTTGGCAACAGGGACAATCCAAAGTAGCTAATTCCCCTCACTCTGACCAAAAGTGGGTATCAGGCTCCTTTGAGCATCTTCATGGTTGTGGTTTACAGAGCACTTTCACAGCCAGTTCTGAATCTCTTCCTCACAGCAGTTCAGTCAGGCAGTCTAACCCCACTTTACAAATGGGAAATCAAAGTGTGGTTCACAACTCCTGCATGGCAGAATGGGGTTTTGACCCCAGAACCTCTCCCTTCTGCCCTTTCCTTCACTGTGATTCCAACTCCTTTTTAACCAATCTGCAGATCACCAGCTGCCCCTGGAAACCAAACTGCCATCGAAGCACCAGTCTGGGGCTATAGGCCGAAGCCCACTCACTGCCTTTTCACCTTCTCCTGGCCTCCTGCATTAATGATGACACCCAGACATTAATAGAAATTCCCTGCCTCTTCAGAACACTCCAGAATCTGAAATCTAGCTGTGAAGTCTTCATGCAGTTGTCTTCCCGTGAGGCAGAAAGGCTGGCTATTCTCACCTGACCCAAGAAGAAACTGAGGCCCAGGGAGGGCAGGTGACCAGCCCAAGGCCACACAGCTGAGTCAGTGACAGGCCTGGGATGGGACCAGAACCTGAGTCTCCTGCGACCCCCTGCTTACCTGCAGCACCGACAGATTGGTCTGTCCAGAAAGGCTCAGCTTCTCCTGTTCTGAAGGGTAGGCGTTGTAGCGGTGCAGGTACAGCCAGTCCCGGAGGATCTTCACTGACTCCTTGGGCAGGTTCCCTCTGCGCTTCCTCTTGCCTGCCAGGGAGAGGAGGCCTTCCTCCTCGCCCAGGTCACTGTCTGACATGGTGTCTAGGGGCAAGGCGAGACCCCAGGCAAGTCTGAAACAGGTGACAAAGGAAATGGGGACATTATTACCATGCGCTGCCTGTGACCCTTTCCTCAGCACGTCATTAGAGCCTGGGACGCCAAAAATGGGGTAATCGAAACTCAGTCCCAGGCCACGCTAAAGCCTGGGCAAGGTAGAAGAAGAGCCTAAAATGCCTCTAGTTCATCAGGCCAGAAAAAACTATTGAAACAAATGGCAGATCATTAATAAATAGAACCAGACAGTAATGACAGCTACCACCGAGGCCTGTTTTCTATGCTCTGTACTGAGCACTTCACATTTGTTATCTCATTCAGTCCTCAACATGCCCTTGTGAGGGAGACAGTAATATCATCATCCTTTTATAGATAAGAAAAACGAAGGCCCAGAGAGATTCAGAAAGTCATCCAAGATGCTATGGCTGTTAAACAGTTACCATGGGACCCAGTAATTTCACGCCTAAGGTAGCTGGTTATGAAGATAAGTGAAAACCCATGTCCACACAAAACCTTGTACAACATTATTCATTAATAGTAAGATTATTCATAATAGTCAAAGGTGGAAGCAACCCAAGTGTCCTCCAACAGATGTATGGATAAATGAAATGCGGTCTACCCATAATACAGTAGAATATTATTTGGCTGTAAAAAGGAAGTCGTGATACAGGCTACACTATGCATGAAACTGCAAATACCACGCTAAGTAAAAGAACCCAGTCACAAAAAACACATACTGTGTAATTCCATTTTTATGAAATGTTCAGAATGGGCTGGAAGAGGACAGAAGAGTGATTGCTAAAGGGTACGAAGTTTCTTTTCCAGATAATAAAGTCACTGATTGGTTTCTTTAAATGTGTAAGCTGGGGACTTCCCTGGTGGTATAGTGTGGATAAGAATCCGCTTGCCAATGCAGGGGAAACAAGTTTGATCCCTGGTCAGGGAAGATCCCATATGCCGAAGAGTTACTAACTAAACCCGTGCACAACTACTAAGCCCGGCTCCCCAACAAGAGAAGGCACCACAATGAGAAGCCCTCGCATCACAACAAAGAGAAGCCCCCCCACCATCCAAGGCAGCAACGAAGACCTAGTGCAACCAAAAAAATAAAGTGTAAGCTGTATGGTATGTGAATTATACCTCAATAAAGTTGTTATGGGGGGGGGTGGGGGCGGAATCTGACCTCCAGGATATGGTATGGAAGCACGGTTTGGACCCTGATAGCTTGCCCTGCCCCCATGCCTTCTTGCTTCCCAGGTCTCCCAAGACCCAGTGTGGAGTCTGGAAACCCTAGCAATCAGTGCCTCAAAAATCCAGAAAAATGAGCAAAGGCTAGGCTCTGGTTCCTCCGGCTTGGCTGTGTGACCTGGGGCAACCAACCTTCCCTCTCTGGGCCTGCGCTTCCTAGTCATCTGTCAATGGAAGGAAGGTGTTTCCCTAGACACTCCCAACTCAGTTGCTCATCCGCACCCTCCCCGGCCAAAGTTCTCCTCCGCAAAGGCAATAAGAGATTTACATTTTTAAAACCAAAAGTTCCAGGACAAGCTGATGCCAGAATCTCAAGGCTCCTCCCTCCTCAGCCTTTTAACAGCTCCCTCGCAGTCTGGGCCAGCAGACTCTGGCATCTCCCAGGTTTTGTTTCCTCGACTTGGGCCAGAGCCCAGATATCTGGGCTGGCTAGGCCAGGCTTTCGAGGGAAGGGTCTACTCTCCCAGCCAGGCCACCTGGAGGTGAGACAGACACTGGTGAGAGATGCCGCTCCGCAGAGAGCACCAACAGCAGGCTGCTTTCTGAGGTCAGGTTTCTGAGATTTAGCTGGCCAGGGCAGTCAGGACCTGAGCTCAGGCAAGGATGCAGCCCTGGCAGGCTGGGAGTTTACCCGAGGTGATCTGCACAAATTCCACCCTGGCTGCCAGTCAAATCCCAGTCTGCAGGGTTCCAGTGGGTGGCCTGCGGAGATGACCCTGCACAGACTTCCCCACCGCAGTGTCTGCGCCCCAGCCATGATATACACCGACAAATACAGCAAACACCGTTCACAAACCCCAAGCCGGGAGGTTCGCCACCTTCACACCCCACATTCCCACCCAGCCTCACACCAGGCAACTCTTAACAGCACTCCGATAACTGGCACCAACCCATCGCTCAGCTCCTGGAACCCCCACGATTTACACCGACAAATCCAGCAGACACACAGTTTACAAATCCCACCTCCAGCACGAACAACTGGTACCACGCAACCAGTTCCTGGATATACGCCCACCCAAGAACTCCAAACGACTCACCCCGCCACGAACTCTCAGACTGGGAAAACTCCCGACGGCATCACACCAGTGATCAGTTCTAACCCTCACTGGCCTGCGGCAGCACCCTCTGAACACAACACCCGGGGCACCACTCCACGACGCCGGACCTGCAAGCACTCCCGCATCGACTTTCTGACAACTCCCCGCAGCTCAGCCGACACTCCCCCGGGCCGAGCCCTCGCGCGGCGTTCCCAGCAGTTCACACAAAGCGCGCAGCCTCCCCCGCGGCCCAGACCCGAGTCGGAGCACATGGCTCACGGGGCGGCGGGGGAATCGGCCTGCGCTCGGGGAGCCGGCACCCCTCGTCTCCCCCCACCCCCCCGCCACCCTGCGTCACACTCGGCGCTTCGGCTCCCCGGCGGTCCGCCACCCCCGTGGGGCGGGGGCTCGGGAAGAAAGAAAACTCACGTGTCTGTCCCGGGGCAGGAAAAAGTTTGGTTCCCACCCCCCTTCCCCCGCCGCTCGGCGCTGGCTGACTCTTCGGGGCGCGGGGCCGGCCGAGCCTGCGCGCTCGGCTTTGTGCTCCGAACTCGGCCCGGAGGGGGAGGGGAGGGGGCTGGGCTCCCACCTCCGCACCGCCCCCCCCCCACCAGCCCTGCGCCCAGACTCCATGTTGGCCGCCCCCTGCCCCGGGGACGGCGCGCTTCCCCCCCCCTCGAGGGAGGCTCGGCTCCGACTCGGCCTGCCCGAAGGACCCGGCGCGCACAAACTTTCTTCGGGTCGCCGGCCCCACGCGCCCCGCTCCCTTGGCCCGCCCGGGAGTGACAGATGCCTCAGAGACAGACTTTCCTTTGTTCCAAAGGAAAAGGGAACTCGCGCGGGCTCCCCGGCACCCCCCAGCTCCGAGACCTTCCCGCTGCCCCCACCCGCAGCTGTCACTCTCGGGGGGCCCCTCCCTGGCTCGGCCGCGGCGGGGGGCGGAGGGGGGGGGCGACCGGCGGTTAGCAACGTGCACTTTTGAAACCAAACAAACCCGCCCCCCGCGCGCTCAACCCCGGCCCCGGGGCTGGGGCGGCCCTTTCCCGGGGTGGGATCCTCGGGAGCTGGGTCCCCCCCACCACCGAGGGGCCCCGAGCGAACTTCCTCCGGGAGGAGGGGGGGAGGGCGGGAGAGCCGCGCTCCCCCCCGTACCCCGACTGGCCCCCACCAGCACACCGCAGTCGGGACTCACAAACACACCCTGGCTCACACACCCACAATCGCACGCGCTAGGACGACGCCCCCTCCCCCGCCGGGCCGAGAGAAAGAAACTTTCCAAGTTGTCCGCGCGCCCCCCCGCCCCCATCCGGCCCCCCCAACTCCGGCGCCCCGCACTGACTTTCCCCAAGCGGCTTTTCCGTCCACGCGGCCTCGGGCTTGGTCCCGGGCGTCCCGGCAGGGGGCGGGGGGCGCCGGGGGAGCGCGCCGCGTACCTGCCGGGCCTGACACTCGGGCCTGACAGCTCGCGGCTGGAAAGCACCTCGCGGCCTGACGTCAGATCCCCTCTCCTCCCCTCGGCGCTCCGCTCGCCCTCCCCCACCCGCCCGGAGGGAGAAAACAAACTTTGTGCGGAGCGCGGTGCGCTACGCCCACCCCCCGCGGGGCGGGCCCTCGGCGGCTGGGGGCTTGGCCCCGCCCACCGCGCCCGGAGGGGGCGGGGCCGGGAGGGCACCTTCTTCCTGCGCCCACCCCCGCCCGCAGGAATGCCGCATGGCCTCCGGAGAGGAGCGCTGGGACCCCGGTCGGGACGGTCCGCTTGGGGGGCAGGAAGTGGCCCGTTCCTCCTTTCCGAGAGCGTTTCCGGAGCGCCTACTGTGTGCCCCACGCTGGGGGGTGGGGGCCGTAATGAGGAGAAGTCATGCAGATCTTAACGTTTGTTAGTCTGTTCCCTCCACCGGGATCTCCCGCCGGCGGGTTGATTGTTTCCCTTGCTCGCAGAGGAAACTGAGGCCCAGTTGGTCCGGGGATTTACTGCCCGCCCCCCAACTGGTAAGGACTTCGGTCTGAATATGACGCTGGTTCTGTCCTCAAGGTCTCATAGAGTCGGGTAGAGGTCACCCCTCAAACACAACCGCAAAGCACGTAGCCCTAGAGTTATCACACAAGGGGCAACCAAAGGGAAAAACAGCCAGTGTTTAAGGAGTGTTTGTAAGACAGTGACGTTAAGCGAGGCACTGCGTGTGTGTCACCCTCGGCTCTTGCGGTAGGGGCTTATATGTCAGTCCTTGGTTTGCCCGTGAGCGATTCTTGGCGATTACTTGTTACAGGGTCAACCAGTGTCATTCAGCCCAGGTGTGTCCAGTAGCTCAGGCCAAGCCCTTATCTGATTGAGACCGGCCCTTGAAGGAGGCAGACCACCTGAGAGCTCTCAGTGCTCCTGGCTGGTATCTTTTTACTCTGCCCAGGACACCCAACTCCAGTATCTCTCCCTTGGTCTCCCCAACCCTACCCACTCTCTTCCCTGCTCTTTGCTCTCTGTTCCACATTCTGTGAAATAATCTGTTGACCAAGCTGCTGGCCTTTCGGGGAGACTTTGTGCCCCGCAGAGCCTAGCACAGAGTCTAACACAGAGTCAGCCTAAAAATGGGCAAGGCCTTTGCTGGGCCTCTGGTTCCTGTAAGACCCTTGAGCTTGGAAATCAGCAGGTTTGAAATGGCTTTTGGTCTTAACTGCACTTTAACTATGGAGAACTCAGAATAAAGATCTAGTTTGCTCCCCAGGCCCTAAGCCCATCAGAATGCTGACTAAATGATTGTTAAGGTGCACCTGGGTTCCTCATTGAAGCCGCACCAACCTGCAAATGCTTAGAACCCAGTCGGCCACACTGCTCTCCTTGCTGCGATCGCCAGGGTGCCAGTTCTGCCGCCCAGTGCTTCCATTTCAGATGGGGAAACCAGGGCCTGACTAAAGGCCCCAGACAATTTATTGGGGTGCTCTGTCCACAGCCTTCTGAGAGAGAAAGGGAGGTTTACATGAATTCTCAGGTAAGAAAGGTAAAAACCTCAAGGCCCTGGTCACTAGGATCACAGAGGGGAAGAGGGCCTAGGTGAGGGGGACCTGGAAGGGGAAGCAGCTGCAGCCAGGTGAGCCTGGCAGTGTGACTGTTCCCAGCACTTGGCGACAGGCATTGTGCCAAGTGCATGGGATGACCCTGTGTATTCAGCCAGCGGCAGCCCCCTAGGCCAGTATTTCCCAGCTCTTGTGCCACAGCAGGTATCAGTCCATCAGGACGAAGGGAAGGGAGCAGCTCCTTCCTCCTTTTAGCCCGAAGCACAGCCACCTGGGAACCGATAACAAAGCAGCTTCAGGAGCCCCTCCCAGACTTCCTGGAGGGGGAGGGGGAGGGGGAGTCAGGAGGTATGGGGCTGCTGGTAGGGTATCAAGATGGTGCATTGTAAACAAATTCCGCAGGTAAAGCCTAAGTACTCCTAGAGCTTGAGAATTACCGTACAACATTTCTCAACTGGTAAGTACCAGAATTTATGTGCATCCTTTGAGCCAGGAAATGTACTTCTAGGAATGTCTTGAGAAATGGTTGCAGAACCATTTCTGCAACCATGAATGCTTCCTCAAGATTGTTCTTTGCAGCACTATTTACTTTGGTGAAAAATGTGAAACAACTCTCTGCCTCTCACTGGGAGCCGATTGCTCACGGTCACTCTGGGACCTCTGCACAGCGGTACGTTGTACTGGAGTAAGTCTGAGCGCTACCTAGGGGATGGCCTAGGTTTATTTATTATGTCGCTTTGTGGCGTCCTAGCACGAAGGGGGGGTTGGGTATACTTGCTGAGAACTTTCGTGGGAAAGCTTTTTCCAGCTGGGAGGTTATTTTGTCCTTTTTCTCTCATCCAGTTTTGCGCCCTGCCCTGCTGCCTTTTTTCACATTCGGAAAAGCTGTGTCCTTGAGAGGGAAGGACTAGCGTGGTGATGAACCTGGGGTCCTGACTCCTGGGACAGGTCTGGGGTGGAGCTTGTAGAGGAAAGAGAGGTGGGCGGGGCCTGAGAGCCCAGGCTAACCTGGTGGCCCCCAGGAGGCCATTTTAGGAAGAGTCCCAGGAACTCAAGGGCCCTCAGGCTAGAAAAGGGACTGGACAGGTTGCAGAAGGCAGGCCAGCCTCTGCACCTGAAAACCCAAGTCAGAGGCTCGTCGGGATGGGGGTCTTTCTTGATTGTTCCTGTTTCTAGTGAACTTGATTGTTGCATAGGTTCAAATGAATGTCATGCAAATATATTTCTCTTAAAGAAAAAAAAGGAATAAAAAAGGAACTTCCCTGATGATCTGGTGGTTAAGACTTCCATGCTTTCAATTCAGGTTGCACCGGTTTGATCCCTGGTTGGGGAACTAAGATCCAACATGCTGCGGGCCGAGGCCCCAAAAATGAAAACAACAAAAAAGCCAGCCAGTACCTTTCTCACCTGTTAGTGTTAGTTGCTCAGTCGTGTCCGACTGTCTGCGATCCCATGGACTGTAGCCTCTGTCCATAGAATTCTCCCAGCAAAAGTACTGGAATGAGTTGCCATTTCCTTCTCCAAGGGATCTTCCCAACCCAGGGATCAAACCCAGGTCTCCTGCAGTGCAGGCAAATTCTTTACCGTCAGAGCTACCGATGAAAATGGGAAAAGGGACCAATATTCACCAGAAGCCAACCTGAGCCAAAGTTACAGCCAGTGGCACAAAGGAGATGGGGCTCTGGGAGTGAAAGCAGAAGCATCCAGCAAAGGCCAGGGTCAGTAAGTAACTCAGGACACAGTTGTATTGGATCAGCTTGAAGAGCCTTGAAGGCTGAGGTGAAGAATTTGGATTTGGCAGTGTGAGTAAGTAGGGAGCTCCTAAAGGTTTCTGAGACAGTGGCTGAGGAGAGGTGGGAAGAGATGGGAGGCAGGGTGATCAGGTGAGGCACATCTGGGTAATTCAGACCAAACAGATGGCCACCTGTCTCAGGTCTAGGAGATATGTGGCTCTCTTCTCTGAGGTTCTGCATTTTCAGCTCCTGTGAATTTCAGTTTATCAACATCTTACTTTAAAAGCCTTTAAGTGTTTTGTTGACCAGTTACAATACAATTTGCTTTGTATTAGCTTTCTCCTAGTTGTTGGGTATTCACTTATCTAATTTTTCAAAAAGTATTTTTTTACTTTTTGGCTGCATTGGGTCTTAGTTGCAGCTCATCGGCTTCTCTAATCATCGTACATGGGCTCCAGATCTCTTGCTCAGTAGTCGCTGTGCACGGGTTTCCCAGGTGGCGCCAGTGGTAAAAAAAAAAAAAACCCGTCTGCCAGTGCACATTCAGCCGCTCAGTCATGCAGTCGGTCAGTCAGTGCAGGAAATGTAAGAGACTCGGATTCAACCCCTGGGTCGGGAAGATTCCCTGGAGAAGAGCATGGCAACCACTCCAGTATTCTTGCCTGGAGAATCCCATGGACAGAGGAGCCTGGAAGGTTGCAAAGGGTCGGACATGACTGAAGCGGCTTAGCACACACGCAAGCATGGGCTTAGTTGCCTTGAGGCACATGGAATCTCAGTTCCTCCACCACAGATCAAACCTGCATCTCCTGCACAGGAAGGTGGATGGACCGCCAGGGAAGTCACCGCATTCATCTAATTTTTGAGCATCCAGTGCTTTGACAGGGTGTGCTTCAAGATGGCGAACCCACCCCCTAGGTTGTCATGAAGGGTTTGGGCTGCAGCACCCAGTAGTGGAAATGATATGGGAATTGGGGTTTGGAGACAACTAGCCTGGTGATGGAAATGGCAACCCATTCCAGTGTTCTTGCCTGGAGAATCCCAGGGACAGGGGAGCCTGGTGGGCTGCTGTGGGGTCGCAGAGAGTCAGACACGACTGAAGTGACTTAGCAGCAGCAGCAGCAGCAGCCTGGTGATAGAGGCAAGTCATCCAAAGCCACTGAACCTCAGTTTTCTCATCTGTGGAAACATCTGGCTTTGGTGGGGGTCAGAGAAAATAAAGGCTGGGTAAAAACCCTTTTGTGAATAGCATCCAGCATTTGTAGAAGAGCAGATACCATTATCAAGATGTCTTAGCTCTGCTTTTTTTTTTAGTGATTAATTTATTTATTTTTGGCTGTTCTGGGTCTTCGTTGCCGCGTGTGGGTTTTCTCTATTGTGGTGCTTGGGCTTCTCACTGCAGTGGCTTCTCTTGTTTCGGAGCTCAGGCTCAGTAGTTACGGGCTCGGGCTTAGTTGCCACACAGCATGTGGGATTTTCCCAGACCAGGGGTCGAACCCATGTCCTCTGCCTTGGCGGGCAGATTCTTAACCCCTGGACCACCAGGGAAGTCTTCAGTTCTGCTTCTGACAGCTGTGCAGCATTTGGCACTCCGAGTTCCCATTTCTTTCTCTTCGTCTGAGGAAATGGAGAGGGTAGGTCATGATAATCCTAAAGGTCTCTTCCTTCTTTGGCATTTTACCATCTGAGGCTTACATGTTTTTGAAAGCGACATATTGTATATATAAATATCTGTTTGCCCATAGTTCAGGTAACACTGGGTTAAAGATTAGAACGCTAGATTAAGATTTTAAAAATCTTTAAAATTGTTATCTTTTCAGGATTAAGTGGTGAGGAATATTACTTAAAAGTTGTATATGTCTGCATGACTTTCTTAAGTAGTTTTCTAGTTACAGTTGATTATTTGATTTTCTTCTTGTGCAGTTTGCATTTCAGAAGGTCCCCAAGTTACAGCATCTTAACTTGGGGATGTTGATGTGGCAGGGATGAGTCAGTAACCTGCGGGTAGAAATACCACAGTCTCTTCTCTTGATGCCCTCTGGCTTCTAGCCAGGTTAATTAGCGAGTGTTCTGCTTTTAATTCCGGGATTGAAGAAAATCCCTTTCTATTTTTCTGGTAGTCCCTACCTGTAAACCTCTGGGTCCTACAGAAATAAGCCTCCAGAGCTGGCTGTTGTGGGGACTGGGAGACTTAATGATTATATTTTTCTTCATTCTTTTTATTAGGGTCTCAGGTGATAGGATAGATGGGGATCAGATTCTATTTGGCATTCTTTCATCTTTTTTATACATGGGAACTTTCTTACCTCCTAAAGTATGTTTTACATTATAAAAGCAAATACACTGTGTTAATTATGGCAAGATGAACAATGCAAAAGCACGGAAAGAAAAAATGAGTAAGCTCCCCCTTATTCCCACCTTCCTGCATTAGCAGTGACGGCAGGTATGTTTTCTTCCTCACCTTTCTCCGTGTTCATGTAGACACATGCAAATATATACACACATCCTGAGAGGTGTTTTTCTCTCCTCCCTCTTATTTAAATTTTTCCTGATTGTCAACAATTGCAGTTAACATTTTGAAGTAAATATCTTTGCAATTCTGAAAATTTCCTTAAGTAGATTCTCTGAAGTAGAATTAATGGGACGAAGAGTTGGAGTGCATATTTGTAAGGCATGTTAACGAAGTGCTCTCCTTAACAATTGTGGTGTTTGAGTGCTTGTCTTACCTTGTCCTTAGCCGCGAGTGTTAGCAGTTTTGTGTTAATCTCTACTCATTTGATGGCTGAAGAATCGTCTTTGGTTCTTTTAATCAGCATTTAAAAATAACCTGTTTTGCCTGTGCTGGGTCTTTGCTGCTGCGCATGGACTTTGTGTAGCTGCAGTGAGCAGGGGTTCCTCTAGTTTCGGTGCTCGGGCTTCTCGTGGCGGCTTCTCTTGTTGCAGAGCATGGGCTCCTCTAGGGCACGTGGGCTCAGAAGTTGTGGCCCATGGTATTGGTTGCCCCGAGGCATGTGGACTCTTCCCGGGCCAGGGAATGAACCCACGTCTTGTGCATTGGTAGGTGGATTCTTAACTACTGGACCACCAGGGAAGTCAGATGTTTGTACTTGAAGGACCCTTACTTGCCTCTGTCTCTTCCAAGGCCTTGAAGAGGTCTTATGTTTCCATAAAATGTACAAATCAAGAAATTGCCCTTGTAATCACGTAAGGGGCTTCCCAGGTGGCTCAATGGTAAAGAATCTGCCTACCAGTGCAGGAGACTCAGGAGACGCGGGTTCAATTTCTGGGTGGGGAAGATTCCCAGGAGGAGGAAATGGCAACCCACTCCAGTATTCTTCCCTGGGAAATCCCACGGACAGAGGAGCCCCGAGGGCCACAGTCTATGAGGTCACAAAAAGTCGGACACGACAGCACGCATGCGATCACCTAAGACCACTGTCTCATTCCACCATGGCCTCCCTCCTCACTGCTCCCTTGTTCTAAGTGGCCTTCCGTTGGCTCTGGACATTGTTTTGGATCTGCCTAAAGATTTAGTTAGAATGTGTTTGCATGCTTGTGTGCTTAAGTCACTCAGTCTTGTAGCCCACCAGGCTCTTCTGGCCATGGAATTTTCCAGGCAAGAATACTGGCATGGGTTGCCATTTCCTCCTCCAGGAGGTCTTCCCAACCTGAAAATCAAACCCTCGCCTCCTGTGTCTCCTGCATTGCAGGCAGATTCTTTACCCACTGAGCCATTGGGGAAGCCCAGAATGCATTTGGGTTGGGTTTATCTAGTTATGTGATTTGCAGTCACTTCCGCCAACAGTTCAAATACTGACAACTGTTCTGGCAGAGGGAAGCCTTTCATGACACAGAGTTAGAGGAACAGAGGCGTTAATAGTAGCACCATATTAAAGATGTCCTATAGAATCCACACCAGAGGTACCTGAGTAAAGGAAGATGTGACAGGGTGTGAAACCTCCAGTCAGAAGCTGGTCTGTGGCAAGTTCTTCCAATCATGGAGACCATGAAATGGAAGCAGAGGGCTCAATTTTTAACCAACACTTATTAAAAATGGAACTTTTCTTCTGCCAAGAATGTACTTAATAATGTAGTGTACACAGTTATAAGTGTACACGTCAGAAGAAAAACTGAGTCATCTTTATTTTCTCTCTATTAAAGTTGTATTACAAAGCTATTATCATAAGGCCAAAGAAAGTGCCCCCAGGGACTTCCCTGGTGGTCCAGTGGCTGAGACTCTGCATTCCCCAGTCAAGGGGCCCGGGTTCAATCCCTGGTCAGGGAACTAGATCCCACATGCTACAGCTTAGACCTTGTATGCTGCAGTGAAGACTGATGATTCACATGATAAAGCTAGAACCCAGCGCAGCCAAATAAGTAAATAAATGTATTTTTTTGAAAAGTGCCTCCAGGGACTTCCCCGGTGGCTTAGTGGTAGAGAATCCGCCTGCCAGTGTAGGAGACACTGGTTCGATCCCTGATCTGGAAAAATCCCACATGCCGAGGAGCAACTAAGCCTGCGCACCACTGCTATTGAGCCCGTGCTCTAGAGCCCTCAAGCCACAGCTACTGAAGCCCACACGCCTTGAGCCTGTGCTCTGCAGCAAGAGAAGCCACCGCAATGAGAAAGCCTGTGCACCGCAACTAAAGAAAAGCCCAAGCAGCAACGAATACCCAGTGTAGGCAAAAATAATAAAATTATAAAGAAAAAGAGAAGACTTTTAAAAGTGCCCCCAAAAGTAGGAAAAAAGACTACTTTTGTGATAGTGGTATTTGTGATGTGAGATTTGTTAGTTGTTTAAAAATTTGCAGTTTACTATGTTTTTTTCTCATTTTGAATACAGTCATATTTGTGCTAATTTTGTATGTTTAATATAACATTTTTTTCTTAATAAAGGCCCCTCAAATTACATAAGTTTCAGTTCTGACAAAACCCTTACGTGGTTTCAACCCTTAGGATGAATATATTGTTCGAGATTAAGCCTTAACCCCTCAAGACGCACAGCGTCTGTCCCCTCTGGTGCTGCAGTGTAGATGCTCAGTCGTGTCCAATTCTTTGCAGCCCAGGGACTTAGCCCTGCCAGGCTCTGCTGTGGGATTCTCCAGGCAAGAATACTGGAGTGGGTTGTCATTGCCTTCTCCAGGGGATCTTCCTGATTTAGGGATCGAACTCATGTCTCCTGCTTGGCAGGTGGATTCTTTACCACTGTACCACCTGGAAAGCCCTTTGGAAATGAAATTTTTTGCCTTTTACTCTGATTTTGACACGGAAATAAAACTTTTGAAGGGAGTGATTACTTTTTAAGTGATTGATTACTTGATGCAATCTGTTCATCACCTTGCCTTTTTCACTGAACAGTATATACCTTAGAGGCCTTTCTCTCTTCATACATGAAGAGCTCCCTTGTTCTTTTCAGCAATTATCTCTTTATATATATATTTATTTACTTATTTGGTTGCACTGGGTCTTTGTTGTGGCATGTGGGATCTAGTTTCCTGACCAGGGATCAAACCCAGGCCTCCTGTGTTGGGAGCTCAGAGTCTTAGCCACCGGACCACTAGGGAAATCCCACAGCAGTTACCTCTTATTTCTTTGTGTACATATACCATATTTATCTTACTGCTGTGCTGTGGATTGTCATGTGGGTTGATTCCAGTATTAACTGTCACAAACAAAATGCAGTAAGGAACCTTATATACATCTGTCATTTTGCAGAGTACAGTTTTAGGATAAACTTTGAGAATTTGCACTCCCATGAGTGTATGAGAAAAATTTAGGTTGGAAATAAATTTTCTTTGGATATATATTTTTTTTTTGTGGAAGAATATATGTAAGATAAAACTTACCATTTTAACCATTTTCAGGTGTATGGTTCCGTGGTATTAAGTACGTTGACACTGTTGTATGGCCATCACCACCATCCATCTCCAGGACTCCATCTTCTCAAACTGAAACTCTGCACCCATTGAATAGTAACTCCCTATTCCATTTTCCCCAGCCCCCGGCAGCCACCATTTTACTTTTTGTATCCATAAATTTGATTACTCGGATTCCTCATAAAAGTGGAATCATACAGTCTTTGTCCTTTTGGGTCTGGCTTATTTCACCTAGCGCAGTGTCCTCAAGGCTCATCCATGCTGGAGCGTGTGTCCGAGTGGCCTTCGTTTTTCAGGGCTGCATGGTATTTTGCTATGTGTGTATGCCTTGTTTTGGCTTATCCATTCAGCCGTCCCTGGGTGCTTGGGCTGTTTCCGCCTTTCGGTTATTGTGAATAGTCCTGCTACAGACATGGGTGTGCAGAAATCTGTTGAGTTCCTGTTTTCAATCCTTTTGGGTATATACCCAGAAGTTTCATCAGGTTTTGAAGGCATCACTCTGTCGTCTCTCAGCTTTCAGTATTGCAGTTGGGAAATCCCAAGTCATTCTGAATACTGATACTTTGCGTGTGACCTACTTTTGCTTCTCTAGAAATTTCTAGAATGTCCTCTCATCCCTAGCGAACTGGGATTTCTTGATTATATGCCCTGATGTGAGTCTATTTTTGTTTTTTTCCTGTTGTGCTGAGAGTTCTGGGAGTCAAGTGGGGGATGAAAACTGGGGGAGGGGGTGGACTTGGGGGGTGGGTGGGTCTCACCATGTAGTATTATGAGCTCCGTGTCTCACTGGCAGTGTTCCCAGCGCTGAGTAGAGGAAGAAGGCTGAGGATCTGGACATCTTCAACAGTTAGTAAATGAAGTTTCGTATAATACCTCTTGTTGGTATCTTCTCAGTCTCCTGTGTCTAGTAGCTACCTGTCCAGGGACCTTCTTCCACATTCCAGAATAATTCTGACGTGCCTAAAAATAAATTTCTGATCTGCCAGGATCTGGGTTGCAGCCATGGTGGGCAGGGAATAATATAGGGAAGGGATCTAAGAGTCTACTATTTGATATATTTAAGCTGCTCTTTGGAGAAGGAAATGGCAACCCACTCCAGTATTCTTGCCTGGAGAATGCTATGGACAGAGGGACCTCATGGGCTGTAGTCCATGGGGTAACAAAGGGTCGGACATGACTGATCAACTACACAGCAAGCTGCTTTTTAAGCCTTCTTCTGCGAATTTTTCCTCCTGTAGCAGCCCTCTCTCCCAGCCTCACCTTTATGCCCCCTTCTAGAGATGCCACTAACTTCTGAGTCTTTTGGGGGATTCTGTGGTATAAATTAGGTTAATTTTCACCTTTTCTTACTGCCTGCTTGGTTTTGCCACCTGATAATACTTGCCCATTTACTTTCTACCCCAACAACTGTGTCGTGTGGTCCCTCTCCCATGCTCCTCTTTCTTGTAGGGTTATGCTGTTGTTTTTGGTTTCTTTTTCGCCACACAGCTTGTGGAATCTCAGTCCTTGACCAGGGATTGAGCCCATGCCTTCGGCAGCGGAAGTGCAGAGTTTAACCACTGGACCACCAGGGAACTCCTGGTTTCTTCATTTTGAAAGCAGAGTTTCCAATAGAGAGTCTAGTGGCATACCTGTGATAAATCCACCCTCTTCAAATAATTTTTTCCCAAACGTCTCCCCAGTGATCCCAACGCCCTGTGTTGACTAGTCTACCTTTCTGCCTCTGGGTTGAGATGCTGCCTTTGTCTTGCACAAATGCACCCATTTGTCTGTGGATCCTATTCCGGAGCTTTTTCTTCCGTTTCAGCAGATCTTTTAATTTATTTTTTAAACTTGAAAGTAGTAGAGTTTTTGTGGGATGGAAAAAGAGTTCTTTGAGTTATTTATTTTATTTTCCAAAGGCATTGTCATTTTTTTTTCTTGGCCACACCATGAGCATTTGGGATCTTAGTTCCCTGACTAGGGATCGAACCTGCACCCCCTTCAGTGGAAGCATGGAGTCCTAACTACTGGACTGCCAAGGAAGGCCCTCAACAGACCTTTATTTGCATATTCTACATGTCAGGCTCTGATCTAGGCACTGGAGGTAAAAGCAGTGTGTAAAGTAAAGCCTCTGCCTCCTGGAGATTACATTCTAGTGAAGGGAGATAGGAAATAAATAATGTCAAAGAGTGAGAAGTACTAGGACAAAAAATAGAAAGTAAGAGAGTAAGAGGTTGAGCTACTGTAGATACCAACAGAGAAGTGATGATGAGTGGAGTCTTTAATAAAGTGGAAACTCCAGCCACGCTTGGATCTGTAGAGAGGGGGATGTTGTGGGCAGAGGAAATACCCAGAGCAAAGACCCTGAGACAGAAATGAGCTGGACGAGTTGGAAGAATAACAAGACCAGCGTGGCTGGAGCCCTGCAGGCAAAGGGGAAAGTGGTACCTCAGCCTAGATTTTGCAGGGCCTGCTAGACCATGGCAAAAAGTGTGTATTTTCCCCCCACACCCAATGAGGGTTGAGAACAGAAGAAGGGAGATGTGCACATCATTACGTGTTAAAACGAGGCTGTGGTGGTGTGTAGAGAACAGACTATGGAAGGGGCAGGAGTGGCAAGCAACACTTGGGCTGTTGTCAGCCAGAGAGAGTGGTGACCTGGACTAACTAGGTGTGGTGGACAAGGTGAGAAGCTGTTGCTTCTGGAATATATTTGGAAGGTAGAGGCAGCCGAACAGATGGGCTGAAGGACTGATGTGGATGGAAAGGAAAAGAGTGACCTGATCAACTAGAGGAGTGGCAGTGATTAATGGAGCTTGACCAGGTACTTGACACAAATCCTTTCGTTTAGTTTTTATAACCGTTTGAGAAAAATGATGTCTTTTTGAAAAGTAGAGGAAATGGAGGCACAGGTAACCTGCCTGTGACAACACTCTGGTCATTGGAAGAGATAGGATTTTATTTCTGTAAGGTCAGTAGTAAAGTACCCTTCTCTTTCTGATTCTAGTAATTTTGTGACTTTTCCTTTTTCGTCTTGGTCAGCTTAGCTGAGGGTTTGTCAATTTTTACAGTCTTTTCAAAGAACCTACTTTCAGTTTTGTTAATTTTCTCTAATGTTTTTCTAGTCTTTTTCATTAATTTCTGCTCTAGCCTTTATTTCTTTTCTCCTGTTTGATTTAGGTTCCATTTTCTCCTCTTTCCCTCTTTTCCAGTGTCTTAAGATAGACGGTTAGGTTATTGATTTGAAATCTTTCTTCTTTTTTTGGCCATGATGTACCATTTGCAGGATCTTAGTTCCCCAACCAGGGATGGAACCCTCACCTTCAGCAGTGAAAGCCTGGATCAGCTTCCCATATAGGAAATGGGAATAGCAGCACTATCTCCTCCAAAGGCTACTATGAGAGATAAAATAATGAAATGCTTATGTCATGCTCTGCATAATGCTTGGCAAATAGGGAAAGTAACACACACACAAATCTTCCTTTTGTTACATTATATGACTTCTTACAATTTTGTTCTTATTTGTTTGCTTATTTATTTATTCGGCTGCCTCGGGCCTTAGTTGTAGCACCCAGGATCTTCACTGCATCACGTGGGATCTTTCCTTGTGGCGCACGGACTCGTTAGTTGCAGCGTTTGAGTTGAGTTGCCCGGCTGCAGGTGGAGTCTTAGTCCCCAACCAGGGATTGAACCTGTGTCTCCTGCATTGCAGGGTGGATTCTTAACCACTGCATCACCAAGGAAGTCCCGACTTCTTACAATTTTCTAATCTGTATTTCACAAATCATTGTGTGTGTCTGTGTTTCATATGGAAAAGACTGTAGTAAATCAGTAGCAAGATCAGATCAGATCAGATCAGTCGCTCAGTCGTATCCAACTCTTTCGGCCCGTACCTATTTTTTGCATGGGATAGCAAGAAGCATCGGGAGAAGGCAATGGCACCCCGCTCCGGTACTCTTGCCTGGAGAGTCCCATGGATGGAGGAGCCTGGTGGGCTGCAGTCCATGGGGTCACTAAGAGACACGACTGAGTGACTTCACTTTCATTTTTCACTTTCCTGCATTGGAGAAGGAAATGGCAACCCACTCCAGTGTTCTTGCCTGGAGAATTCCAGGGTGGGGAGCCTAGTGGGCTGACGTCTATGGGGTCACTCAGAGTTGGACACGACTGAAGTGACTTAGCAGCAGCAGCAGCAGCAGCAAGCAGCAAGAAGCATCACAGAGCAATCTGTCATTTTTGGGAGGAGCCAAGTATGTGTCCACGCAAAAGCTTGTAGATGAATCTTCATCGCAGCCTTATTCATAGTAGCCTCAAATTGTAAGCAACCCAAATATTTATCAGCTGGTGAAAGACTAAATAAATTGTGTCATAGAAGGAAATGGCAACCCACTCCAGTGTTCTTGCCTGGAGAATCCCAGGGATAGGGGAGCCTGGTGGGCTGCCGTCTATGGGGTCGCACAGAGTCGGACACGACTGAAGCGACTTAGCAGCAGCAGCATAGATCCTTACAGTGGAGTACTACTCAGCATTGAAAAGGAACTGCAGGGACATGCAGTAACATAAAGGAATCTCAAATATATGCCACATGAAAGGAGCCAGTATTGTATGGCCTATTCATTTAAAATTCTAGAAAAGGAAAGAAATCTATAAAAAAGTGGATTAATGGTTGCGTGAACTAAGAGGGCTCAGCCAAAAAGGGGAATGAGCAAACATTTGCCAAAATTAACTTCATTTTTGCACTTAAAATGGGTAAGTTTTATTTAAAACAAAAACAGGACTTCCTTGGTGGTCCAGTGATGGAGAATCTGCCTGCCAATGCAGGGGACATGGGTTTGATCCCTGGTCCTGAAAGATTCCACATGCCACAGAGCAGCTAAGCCTGTGCACAGCAACTAGAGAATAGTCCTTGCTTGCCCCAACTAGAGAAAGCCCTCATGAAGCAATGATGACTTAGTGCAGCCAAAAATAAATAATTTAAAAATAAAGACGAAAAACTGTGGGACACAGACAAAGCAATAGTAAAGAGAAACGTGCAACAACAATAAATGGTTAAATTTAATCATACATTAAATTTAGTTGATCAGTAGCTTACATATACAGTGAAACTATGTTCTTTTTTCACTGGGTTGTAAATTCACTTTCTCATCATCCCAGTTGGGGACATTTTACAGCTCAGCATCTGGGTAAACAAAATCCTTCAAGGCCCAAGTACTCAGTGGTAAAGAACCCACCTCCCCGTGCAGGAGATGCAGGTTTGATCCCTGGGTTGAGAGGATCCCCTGGAGAAGGCAATGGCAACCCACTCCAGTATTCTTCCCGGGAAGATCCCATGGACAGACGAGCCTAGCGGGCTACAATTCACGGGGACGCAAAGAATCGGACAGGACTTGGCGACTAAACAACAACCTCGTGGCTCACAGTTTCCCTTTAGTGGCAGCGGATTCCTTTTCTTTCTTTGTTTTTGGCTTCGCTGGGTCTTCGTTGCCGCACACAGGCTTCTCTAGTTGCAGTGAGCGGGTCTGCTCTTTGAGGGGCTGGCTTCTCATTGCGGTGGCTTCTCCCGCTGCAGAGCACGAGCTTTAGGGTGTGTGAGCTTCAGCAGTTGTGGGGCACGGGCTTAGCCGCCCTGCAGCATGTGGGATCTTGCCGGATCAGATACAGAGTCCCTGTCCCCTTCGTTGTCAGATGGACTCTTTACCCCTGGATCACCAGGGGAGTCCCATGAATTCCTTTCTTAAGGGAGAATTTATATCTGACATATTTCTTTCTCAAAAATGAGATGTGCTTATGTGTTGTGTCTGTAAGGCTCTGTCCTGAAACATTCCAGAGGAAGAACGTGCTGGAGGGTTTTGCCCAGGGCAGTGACATGGTCCCTTGTATTGATACAACTGGAAACTGCCCTGTGGATGGAGGAGAGGCGCGTTTGGGGAGAATCAGAAAGGCTGGTTAAGAGGCTCAGTGTGGTTCATGGATCTGTATGCTTCAATCTATGCATTTTTCTATATATATGTTTTGTGCTTGCGTGCAAAGTCGCTTCAGTCGTGTCCAACTCTGTGCGACCCTATGGAATGCAGCTCACCAGGCCCCCTTGTCCATGGGATTCTCCAGGCAAGAATACTGGAGAGGGTTGCCATTCCCTTCTCCAGGGGATCTTCCCCACCCAGGGATCGAACCTGTGTCTTACATCTCCTACATTGGCAGGTGGGTTCTTTACCACTAGCGCCACCTGGGAAGCCCCATGTATACGTTACACTTCGTTTCTTAAAACATGAGAACAAAGAAATGCCTCAGTAGTCCACGTGAAGTCCCGCGGTCAGAGGAAGAGGCTTCAGGTCAGGCTGACAGTGGGGCCAGCCTGGGGACTTGCATGGGATTCTGGTTGCAGAACTGACGGGGTTTGAGGGGAGTTTGGAAAACGGAGAGGAGGCACTGGGGGAGGAACGGGAGGCCAGGAGAGGAAGGAAGCCAAGTCACACCGAAGCACTGAAGAGCGTTTCTGCGTGGGGCTCAGGGGTTCTGACTCACTGTGTAGCTCTGGGATTCTGCCGGGATGGGGAGTCAAGAAGAGACCTAGACCCCATCCTCAAGTGTCATGGTTCAGTGGGGAAAGGCGACAGCCCTCGTGGACCAGCGGGGGACGGCGTGGAGGGCCTTTGGGGGAGGAAATAGACATCGCTTCATGACCCCTCCATCGTACACTCTCCTTACCTGTTCGCCTCCCAGATCTGAGGGTGGGGATTAATAACGAAGTGACTGAGCTCTCACTCGTCTGGGTGTGATGTAAATTCTAGTTCTGAAGTTCCCTAGCTGTGTGACCTTGAACAGGTTGCTTAACCTTTTTGAGTCTCTATTTCCTCACTTGCAAAATGAGGATAATATCCTATTTGCTCACATAGGATTTTCGTCTCCTCTTCCCCTTCCTAAAAAAAATGCATTTACAGTTTCCCTGCTGCCTTGCAATATGTCTGTATAGTCGATGGACAGAAATGGTACTAAGGGTGGTTCTTGGGTACCTGGGTGAAGAATTCTTTTATTTCAGCATCTGAGGGCTCCATGGACCCGGGGCCACCAGTCGCTTGCGCATCGTAGAACAGAAGCAACTCTGAGGAGGCAACAGGCAGTGGAGGAAAGCAGAGAGGCTGGGAATGGAACTCTCTGGGTGACCTTGGGTGACCCCTAGTGGGAAAGTATAGCAACACACAGCATGGCTGCAAGGATGCATTTTGCACCTTTCTAACAGATTTTGCTGATAATATATGCTTTTGCTGCAGGTACCAGGTAGAATGCATTGTAGCTTGCTTTTTATTCACTTGGATGCAGCCCTGATGTCCTCATTTACGCCATTGTATGTATGGAAGGGGGTTTCCTTTACTGGCAAATCTGGTAAATCTTGTTATTTATGTCACTGTTTTCCTTAGCTTTTACGGTTGTTGTTCTTTCCAGAGCTTATGAATTCCTACTAGAATCCTCTGAAATATATTTACGTAACAAAGGTGTTTTCTATAAAAGGACTTTAAAATCACATTCAACGCATATATTTTAAGATTCATTTATGGTGTTTTTAAGATTCATTTTATGATATTTTAAGATTCGTTTTATGCAATAACTTAAAAGTAGCACTTTATGTACCAGGCACTGTTCTATGTATAACTGTAAATTTATTTAATCCTTATAACGACTCTATGAGGTGCATATAATTATCCTCATTTTTCTTTTGTCCGTGGTGCAAGGTATGCGGGATCTTAGTTTCTCAACCAGGAATGGAACCCATGCCTGCTGCATTGGGAGCTCAGTCTTAGCCACTAGACCGCCAAGGAAGTCCCTGTTATCCCCATTTTATAGTAGAGAAACTGAGCCTTAGAGAGGATAGATAACATGCTCAAATTCATGCCGTTAATAAATGGCAGAACCAGGACTGCAACCTAATTTTGTTCTCTTAATTATTCCATTATATTACCTATGACCTCAAAATTATTTCTCCAAAGCTTTCCATGTAAAATTGGGGTGCATCTTTTGTATCTTATAAGCCAATAAATACAGTAATAATAGGTTAACCAACTTAACCTCTAGTCTGAGTCTTGGTTCTTCTTCACAGTGACCTTGGATCCCCTAGACCTCATCTATGAAACGGGGGTGGGCATGTGAAGAATTATATGAATTTTTTAAAATTAAAACAATTGGGGCCGTGCCGGGCCTTCGTTGCTGCATGTAGGCTTTCTCTCCTTGCGGCGAGTGGGCGCTACTCTTCATTGCCGTGTGCTGGCTTCTCATTGTGGTGGCTTCTCTTGTTGCAGGGCATGGGCTCTACGCTCGAAAGCTCTAGAATGTAGGCTCAGTAGTTGTGCTCAGGCTTAGTTGCCTTCGGCATGTGGAATCTTTCCAAACCAGGGATCAAACCCGTGTCCCTTGCATTGGCAAGTTTCTTAACCAGTGGATTGCCAGGGAAGTTCCCTGATGCTGGTTTTAAAATCTCACGCACATTTAAAAATCACATTTACGTTATTAGGTGCTAGCACTCGTTCTGTGTCTCCTTTCCCCACCCTACACATTGCTTTGTCCTCCCCACAACCAGGGACGCTTTTAATATCTGTCTGTGTGGATGCAGGAACATTGACTCATTGCATCGGAATGCTGCATGGTATTCCACAGCATGCATCTCTCACATTTCTCATTCCTTCTTGTGACAGGTATGGGGCCTCTCGGGGTCTCTCCAAGGCCCTGCTGCCATCTCTGCAGGGGCAGTGGACATGGTGTCCTGCCCCTCTGGGCTTGCCCCCAGTTTTTCTGGGAGATGTCTGTAGCTGTGGAGTTTCTGAGCCAGAGGGGCTTCACTTGTTCACAAATGCTGGCAAATGCTGTCCTGCGTGGGGGACCAGTCTGTCCCCTATCAGCCAGCGTATGGGGATTCCCCCTCCTCTCCATCTTTGCCAGTGTTTGGTACTATCTGTGTCTCTGATTGGCAGTCTGACGAGTATGAGGTGGTCTCTTGTTTTTGCTTTCTGAACACCAGTGAGGTTGATAGATTTTTCTTGTTGGTTGAAATTCCCCTTTTGTGAGTCTCCTGTTTATACACTTTTCTTATTTGTCTATTAGATTCTACAACTTTTTCTTTTAGATATTAATTCCTTGTTTCATTTTAATACAGTAAAAATTCACCATTTCTAAAAAATGGGTTTTACTAACACAACATTGTAAATCAACTGTAGTCCGGTATAAAACAAAAAATTTTTTTTAATTAAAAAATGAGTTTTAGGGAATTCCTTGGCATTCCAGTGATCAGGCCTCTGCTTTCACTGGCCGAGGACATGGGTCGGGGAACTGAGATGCAGCCAATAAAATAAAGCATGTTTATTAAGTGTTTGTATTTCTTCTGAGATTTTTTTTTTTTCATATTATTTGCCCATTTTTTTCCTACTGACATGGCTTTTTTTTTTTTTTGGCTTGTAGGGATCTTAGTTCCCTGATGAGGGATTGAACCCTGGTCCTGGTAGTGAAAGTGCCTGAGAGTCCTAACCATTGGACCACCAGGAAATTCCCTTTTTCTTATTGAATGATTGAAGTTCTTTTTATAGGATAGTGTCATTAACTTAAAAAAAATTAGTTGTGTTACAAATATTTTCTCCCCATCTGTCCTCGGTTTTAACTTTGCTCAGTTTCTCTGGCCTTACGGAAACATTCCGTCTTCATCATTTAAGTCCACTGGTCTTTGTGT
The DNA here is from genome assembly GCF_002263795.3 of Bos taurus. Classification (NCBI taxonomy): domain Eukaryota; kingdom Metazoa; phylum Chordata; class Mammalia; order Artiodactyla; family Bovidae; genus Bos; species Bos taurus. The sequence goes on along the minus strand of NC_037340.1, from coordinate 65,657,496 downwards.
GCACACGCGCGCATGTGTCTCTTCTGAGTTTTGTGCCAGACATCGCAACTTTAGGGGTCCTTCGCTAAGAAATAAAACAGCTGCTGCTGCTTTTCTGAGGCTGCTGTGAGATGGTAATAAATTAATGAGTGAAAACCGCCTTCCTCTTGGGTCCTACGTCTGTGCCACATGCATTCCTGTTCCTGGACTTTGTTCAGATTGTCTCCATTCCTTGCAGTACCCTCTTCCTTAGCGCTTTCTGCAGCTTCCTCCTGGTCCTGCCCGTCGACACACAGAACACTTCCCTCTTCCCATCACCTGGGTTCCTTCAGCCCACGCCAGCTCTGAAACCGGTGAGGCCGCACCGGCTCCATCCTGCCACCCCTGGGTGTGAATCTTTCTCTCTGGGGTGGAGGGGGAGGAGGCTTGTGACACCACTGGGGGTTGAGACCAAGGAGGTTTGTTCCTGACCCCATGTCCCTGCCTTCTTCAGGAAGGCCTTTGGTACCACTGTGGCTCCACCGAGAGACCTGGACCCTGGTGTCCGGCATGCATGGCCAGTGCTCTGGGAGTCCCGGGAATTGGTCCCAGTGAGTGGGTAGCCAAGCTCAGTGTCAGGTTGGGATGAGGGTTGCTCAGGGCCCACAGCCTGGGGTCAGTCAAGGGTATGGTGTGGTTGGGACTGAGTCTGGGGAGCATTTGGACCCGTTTGGAACTCGTTTGGGGCTGGCTCAATCTAAAGTTGACCTCAGGGATTTGTGGGGCTCAGTTTGGAGGCAAGAGAAGGGCTTTCGTGGCTTTCTTCTGGAAGGGGCTGGGTGCCTACGTTGGGGCAGTGGCCTGGAGGAGGTTCGGCTTCCTCGGCCAGTGCAGGGTCCCCTTAGTGCTCGGCGCTCCTTTGGCTCTGATCTCACACCTTTAGGGAAGGCAGCAGCACCTGCTCCCTGCTGGCTGCAGATGGGATGTGTCCAGTCCTGGCCTGAACCCCATGGAAGGTCCAGAGGCCAGGGACCAGCTCTCCCTCTGCCCCAGACCCACCGGGTGACCTCAGGTGGTCCCTGTCCCTGTTGACTTTGTTCAACCAGTATGTCCCTTCCCCTTAGGCTCCAGGAACCGTCCTCAGTGTCCCCACTGTCAGCTGTAACAGGGATCCCAGTCCTGCCAGTCTCTTGCACGTGTGGGATGTGAAAAGCTGTGGCTTGCTGTGCTGCTGGTCACGTGGCAGAACCGACCCTCCAGCGGTGGAGGGTGCAGCCAGACACCTGGTATCTGCCCGCAGGGAATCTATTCTTTCTCATCTCCATCCCCGAATGAAGGGGATGTACCGTCCTCACAGCTCCCAAAGTCTCCCTGCTCTTCTAGGACCACCTGGCTTCCCAGGAGCATTGAGGGGACCCTGGAGACCAGGCTCTAGTCCTGAAGGCTGTGACCTTGACCCCTGCCCTCTCAGAGCCTCAGAACCCCCACTGGGGTTTGCTGTGGTGGGTACTGCCCCCTCTGCTCGCTCCCTCCCAGGAGAGGTTCTCCCCTCAGGATCTGCCTGCTCCTGCTGCTGGTCTGGTCTCAGCTGAGCCTTCCCTGGGCTTGTAGTTGGGGTGGAGGGAAGGACAGGGCAGCCACTGGGGAAGGAGAGGGTGGGAGGTGTTTGGGGCCTCAGGGCACCTTTATTTCACCCCAGCCACAGACATACACACCCAAAGCAGTGCTCAACCTTCTATTAGAGGCTCTGCCTCCCCAAGATGAACGTCCGCCCTCTTGCATCTTCCAGAGCACACTCCCGGGGGGGGGGGGGGGGGGTGCGGTGTCGGGGAGGGGAGTGGCACCCTGTCCTCTGAGAGGGGACCTCGGTGAGATTCGTGTTTGTGGCAGTGGCTGGGGAAGGGCTTGCAGCGGGGGTGCAAGTGGAGTGGTGTCCCAGACCAGGACACAGCGCCCTTCCTGTGGGGGCACCCGGAAGCGGGCAGGCAACAGCCGAGGCTGGGGCTCTCCTAGGGGCCTCCCCTCGGGGCCTCCCGGTCCAGCCCCCTGGCCCAGCTCCCGAGAAGATGGGGTTTCCTTGGAGGGTCACCGGCCTCCCGCTGGCTCTGCCCCTGGCCTGGTGCTGTGCTTTCTCAGCCCGTTTCCTTCACTCGGAGCTGGGCCCCCGGCCCCTCAGGGGGAGAGTCCTCTGAGAGGGGGCTCTGGGCTCATGGGCATGGAGCTGGTGCATACGGTATATGTGGGAGCAGGTGGCTGGGACAGGGGCCGGGCAGGGGGCGCTGGGATGGCCTAGTCATCCTTGTCCTTGGCGCCGTGTTTGAGGATGCGGGTGAACTCCACATAGTTGAAGTTGCCTTTCTTATCAATGGGCGCCTCTCGGTACATCTCGTCCACCTCCTCGTCTGTGAAGCGGTCACCCATGGTGGTGAGCAGCTCCCGAAGGTGGTCCTCATGGATGAAACCTGGGGAGGGGGGGTGGAGGGGGCGCAGGGCCAGGGCCTTGAGACACACCTCACACCCCCTGCCCGGGGCACCCCCCAGGACTCGCAGACCTTGTAGCTGGAGGGTGGGGGGGCAGCCAGGAAAAGACACAGCCCTGGTGTCTGTTCGGTTCGAGGTCACCAGGGCCCAGCGGGAACAGTTCTGCAGTGAGGCTGTCTGCGAGGTGTTTCTGTGGGGGTGCGGATGGGGGCCCTGGGGCTGTGAGGGTTGGAGTGGCCCTGCCTGGGGCTGTGGGGGTGCTGATGGTGCTGCTTGAAGAACCTGGGCCCCAGAGCTCCACTGCCTGCGTCTGAATGCTGATCTCCTCTTCTTTCTAGCTGTGTGACCTTGGGCAAGTTACTTAACCTTTCTTTGCCTGTTTGATCTGGAAAATGGGGAGGAAAATATGCCAGCCTACTTAGGGAGCTGTGACACAGTCAGGAAAAGGCTCTGAACGTGCTTAGGCCTGTGGTGCACCTCTAGGCCCTGAGAAACCACCAAAGCGGTGTCCCGCAGGCCTGTCCCTGGGAGAGACCCGCAGTGGCTGAGAAGCCCTTTGGAGAACCTGAGGGTGAGGGGCGCTGGTTTCTGTAACCTGTTGGCCCACGGGCCTGAGATGGTTTGGTTTCTGGAAGGGTCAAAAGCAGAGGCCAGTGCATTAAGACAACAGGAGATCTAAGAAGTGGGAAGGCGTGCGGGATGTGGGCTGTTTCAGTTTAGCCTTTGAGGGGGGACAAAACGAGGAGGCAGCCTTTATTATTCTGGTGGCAGAAACAGGTGGACAGATGATCTCTGTCCTGGCCTTTGGGGGCAGAGGGGAGCCCTGAGGTGCCAGAGCAGCCAGGTGCCACTTGCATACACGGGGTGCCCGGGCGAGGTGCACGGCCCCAGCCCCATCCAGGCCTCTGTCCCGAGGCTGCGGACTGACCTGAGGCCTCCTCGTCGAAGCAGGCGAAGGCGTTACGGATCACGTCCTCAGGGTCTGTGCCGTTCAGCTTCTCCCCAAACATGGTGAGGAACATGGTGAAGTTGATGGGCCCTGGGGCCTCACTCATCATGCCCTCCAGGTACTCGTCCGTGGGGTTCTTCCCTGTGGGGAAGGGCCATCCGTGCCTGCTCTCACCTCCCGTCCCCTCCCTACATAGCCCCATGGACAAGAGACAGTAAATTTAGTAAACTATTGAAAAGTGTGAAAAGGTAGTCACTCAGTCGTGTCCGACTCTGCGACCTCACGGACTGTAGCCCACCTGGCTTCTCTGTCCATGGAATTATCCAGGCAAGAATACTGGGGTGAATAGCCATGCCCTCCTCCAGAGGATCTTCCCCACCCAGATATCGAACCCTGCATTACAGGTACTATCTCAGCCACCAGGGAAGCTCTAGTGTTAGTAAACTAGAGCAGACTAGTTAACTTAGTCAGAGAAGGCACTGGCGACCCACTCCAGTACTCTTGCCTGGAAAATCCCACGGACGGAGGAGCCTGGTAGGCGGCAGTCCATGGGGTCGCTAAGAATCGGACATGACTGAGCGACTTCACTTTCCCTTTTCACTTTCATGCATTGGAGAAGGAAATGGTAGCCCACTCCAGTGTTCTTGCCTGGAGAATCCCAGGGACCGAGGAGCCTGGTGGGCTGCCGTCTATGGGGTCGCACGGAGTCGGACACGACTGAAGCGACTTACCAGCAGCAGCAGCAGTTAACTTGGTAAACTGTAAAGCCTCTCTCTGGGACCGCTGGCTCGGACTGCCCTGCCCCACTGATAATCACCACCCACTCCCCTGGCGGCCTCGACCATTTCCACCTTGGGTCTGGGGTCTGGATATTGCTGTGGGTCACGCTGTCTGAGGTATAAGAGCCCCCTTCTGCTGACTGCTCCCTGCCTTTGGCACTCTGTGTGCCTTATGGCTTTAAGTGTCACCACCTCGGCCTTCTTACCCCTTCACCAATGTGGGACTTGAGGCTTCACCTCAGAGGTGAGGTGACTTGTCCTCTGTCACACCGCGAGTGAGGAATGGAGCCAGCATGTGAAGCCAGGCAGCCAGACCCCAGGCCCTAGGCACAGTTTTGACAGTAGGTAAACCAGTGAGCTTTGGTGCCACACAGGCTAAGGTCTGAATCCCAGCTCTGTGCCTGCTTCCCCAGTCCCTGAGGAGAACTGCGAAGATGAGGACGGCAACAGCTGTAAAATGCACAGAACAGTGACTGGCACAGCCCTATGGACTCTGATCAGCTGCTGGGTTCAAATCCCAGCTCTGCCACTTTGTAGCTGTGTGACCTTGGGCAGATTACTTAACCTCTCTGAGCCTGTTTCCTCATTTATAAAATGAGAATGATAATCACGCCTGCCTTTGAGATTTAGGATCATACCTGCAGAGCTGCCGCTTGTTATTACTGTTCTATTGTTTGCTGCTCTTGTTTTTACCGTCTGAGCCACCAGGGAAGCTATTCTTTGCTGCTCTTGTTTTTAAACCTGAGAGGATGGTTCTGATTCTTGTTTTCAGCTGTGCCACGTGACCCACAAAATCTTAGTTCCCCTACCAAGGATCAAACTCACACTCCTTGCAGGGGAAGTACGGAGTCCTAACCACTGGACTGCCAGGGAACTCCCAGAGGGTGATGTTCTTAACCAGAGACCCTGACTGATCTGTGGACCCACCGACTTGAGCTGCAAACAGCAGTGGGGGTTTTTCTGGGTAAATATCCAGTCTAGTCTCTGGGGTTGAGAGCCCAGGTGTGTGTGCTCAGTCACATCTGACTCTTTGTGATCCCATGGACTGTGGCCCACCAGGCTCCTCTGTCCATGGAGGTAAGAAAATACTGCAGTGGGTTGTCCTTTCCTACTCCAGGGGATCTTCCCGACTCAGGGACCGAACCTGCGTCTCCTGCATTGGCAGGTGGATTCCTGACCACTGGGCCACCTGGGAAGCCCGGCTTCTACCTCCTAAGTGGGAAGGAGTCTTTGTGTCCCTGTCTCCTCTGAGCCCTACACTCTGCTGTGTCCCCGTGGGATCTGAAGAGCTGTGACAGACACACAGCTCCTGTCCTGCCCAGGCCTCTTCCTTCCTGCCCCTGACTTCCCAGGGAGGAGCCTCCAGGTGAGTCTGGCCTGAAGCTGGGAGAGGTGTGGCGCTGAGGGTGGGGACAGTGTCTAGTGTCCGCTCTCCTGGTCCCGCTAGGTCGTTTGCCCCTCTCACCAGACCCCCTGGGATGCACCCACGGGCCACGGGCCTGAGTGGGGCTGCTCAGTGAGGGGCGGTGCCAGGGACTGACTCAGGCGTGACTGCCGTAGGCTGCCTCCTCTGCTACCTGAGACCACCCCCCAGCCGGTGTCTGACCCAGATACTTTCACCTGGATGAAAGGGGCGCCAGGAACTGGGGCTGAGGGGGGTTGTCTGTGGCCAGTGCACGGGGAGCCATGTGGAGGCAGACCACCTTGGTATCTGGGGGCCTGGCCTCTGGGCCTCAGTTTCCCCATCTGAGCAATGGTGCAAGGTGCTAGATTCCTGAGGCCTTTCAGCTCTGAGATTCTGAGTCTGGGGAAGTCACTGGAGTCCGCCTCTCAGAATCTTACACAGGTAGCCTCTGAGGGAGCAAGAAGGTGCCCTGGTCTCCACTCAAGGCCTCAGTTTCCCCATCTGTACAATGGAAAGTCTGCAGTTTTGTAGCTGCTGATCCTTTTCCTTCAGTGAAGTGGTACCAGGCAGTTGAAACCTCAGATCTGTCTGAGGCAGGCGTGGGCCTGTCTGGGTTCAAGTGCCGAACTGCTCAGTGCCTCAGTTTCCCTGTCTGTTAAATGGAGAAAGAGGTGGCAGCTCCTCTCCAGGGTGGGCACCTCAGTCGGTACACAGGAAGTGTTTCCTGAGGGATGAGCCGCCCCACCGCCTGCTCCAGCTGCAGCCCTCGTGGGCCCACTCGGCCCCCCAGCCCCGCCTCTGCTCACCCATTGAGGCCAGCATGTCATGCAGGTCCTCCTTGTCGATGAAGCCGTCCCGGTTCTGGTCGATCATGTTGAAGGCCTCCTTAAACTCCTGGATCTGGGACTGGTCAAACATCGCGAACACATTGGACGTGGCCCTCTGTGGCCGCTTCTTGGTGGTCTTGGCCTTGGCCCGTTTACTGGACATCTTGGCTGCAGGCGTGTGGGGCTTCCCTATAGGCAGAGGGTGCAGATGGGCAAGCCAGTGACCCTGGGCCAGAGAATCTTCTGGCCTACCCCCACCCCACTCGGCTGTGCCTGGCCTTCGTGCTCCTATAGGCTGGGGGCTCCTGCCACCCGGCTCATCACAGAAGCAGCCAGCGTTGGCCTTGTGATATGCTCTGAAACAACTTCCTCTACCTCTCTGAAGTGTTTCCTCATCTGGAATGGATAGGAGTGCCCAGCCAAAGGGATCCGTTGACTTGTGCCCGAAAAGCCCCTGGCATGGTGCCCGGCCCAGAGGAAGCTATTTCTGCTGTCATCGTGTGGGTAGACACTTAGGATTGGGTTCGGTGCCAACCACTTCCGTGCTTTATCTCCCTTAATCCTCAAGAGCATTCACACCATCCATCTCTCTCCCAGTGACAAGGTGGGCAGCCTTGGAGAGGCTCCGAGGCTCCCTGCCCCCAGCAGCAGGAAGGAGCCGGTAGGCGGCCCTGCATTCCTCACATTCCTCCTCCTCCTCTCCCTCCTCTGGAGGTTCTGGAAGGCCAGCACTCTGGGCAGCCTCCCTTCCCCCAACCTGTCCACATTTGACCAGCCCCTTAGGGTGGGGGACAGACCTGATTTGGGCCCTCTCTTTGTTCTCCCTCTTCAGTGCTTACAGAAGCATAGAGCTTCCCGGACTGAGCACCCCAGCTGCCCGTCACATTTGTTTAGGCCTGGCCTCCGAGCCTCCAGCCAGTCTCGCCCATTGCATGCGGACCCCAGTACTTCACCCTGAAGCCCTTGAGGGTTCCTGCCATCCCCCTCTCCCACCAGGCCTGGCACAGAAGGAGGCCCTCTGAGCCTCTCCTACCCTGCTCTCTGACTCGCCTTGCCATCCCTCTTGCCAGCTGTGATCCTGCCCAGCTGGACCTCTGGCTGCTCCCTGATACCCCCAGACTTTCCTTCTTGGTTCTCCCCCTGAAACACCCTTCCTTCTTGAGCCCAGTTCTTCAGACAGCCCTTGGGGAGCAGTTCCCCCACCCTGGCTTTGACAGCAAGCACTTAAAGGTGTCTCTCCATCACAGTCAGTCAGGGCTGGTATAAGCACCCTGAATTATACCTAAGTCCATGGTGGCAGTCACAGATGCTTGTTTAATGAATGACCTTGAAGGCAGCTGCAGCCAGTCTACTGATCCCACTTACAGATGGGGAAACGAGACGCAACGAGGGGCTCTTTCCCTGAACTCTTGTCATGGCTTCTGGGCAGTTTGGGGCCCCAGGACTGCTGCCCGCTCTTCCTCTATCCTGAGTCTCGTGGTTGAGGATCTGCAAGAAGCCTTAACTGCTCCTCGATCTGTCTTCCAGGCCTTTATCCCATGACTTTGTTCAAGCCATTCTGGATCTTTGGCCTTTGAGATCTTAAACCCTGAGCAGGGACGCTAGCCAGCCCCAGCCTTTCCCCACAGGCACAACTGCTTATAGACTGTCCCCCTGCACCCACACACCTGGCCCTCGGTGCTTCTTGTGTGGTTCAAGGTGGGTAGACAGAAGCCTTTCCCTTTTGGGCAAGGGTGGGGGTGGGACAGTGCCGTGGGCAGAGAGTGCCACCCTCTCCTGTATGAGTGCTTCGAGGAGCCCAGTTCTTCCCCGAGCTGGGTGTCCTCTGGAAACTTGAACTCACGACACCCACAGAAGGCCGCCGAGGAGAAGTCCACCATGCCCAGCAGAGACTGTCATGGTCCCCAGCGGTCACTGCCACCCCCATCTGTACAGTCCTAGGGCAGGTGTGGCAGGAGTGGCCAAGAGCTCACCCACTGCTCTGATCCTGGCTTGGCCGCCCTGTCTCCATGGCCGCCCCATCCCCACCCTCTTCTCTTGAGGGGCCATGACAGGGCTTGGAGCACTGAACTTCGCAGGGTGGGGAAAATGGGGTGCCCCCACTGTGCAATTAAAAGAACTGGTGTGCCCATAAGAGGGATAGAGTCCAACTGGAAGCCGGGACCCTGGGCTAGGCTTAGGTCTGGGGGTGGCAAATGGCCTTTCTTGGTGGGCCAATGGTAGTTGAGGGGCAGTGTTGTGACCAGAAGCAATTTGTAGGCTTGATTGAGGAACTGGGGTCAGAGCCAGGCTGAGCTCTTAAGACCTGGAGCCATCACCGCCTCCTCCTGGGGGTCCTAGACACCAGGGATCAGATATAACTGGTCCTTGGCCTGCTACAGCTAGGTGCCACCTCCCCACTTCTGACCCCGGAAACCCTGGTAACAGCAAAGACACGGCCTGTGTCCCCCATTACCTCAGGGTCTCAATGGCTGGCAGTGCCAGCTGCCTTGTTGGTAAACTCGCCTCCCCTGAGGGGGAGTTATCTGACTTTTTCCTGAAGTAGCCAGAGCAGCTGCAGGGCTGGGAAGGAGTGGGGACCACTTCCTGCAGCCCAGGGCCTAATCAGGCCAGGGGGTACAGGGGATGAGCCCTACAGCCCTTGGCCAAGCTTCCCCACCCAGCGGGCCTAGGGGGGCAGCGGGCTCAGAGCAGGGAAGCCCCGGAGATGGCATTCAGCGTTGGTGTGATGGCGGAGACAAGTTACCCCAGTCTCCATCCTTCTTTCCTGCCTCAGGAGATAGGGGAGGGGTCAGGGACGCTCCGCGGGAGCCTGGCAGGGCTGTTTCCCGTCTGTGACACAGATGCGTCCTCTAGAGCAGCGACCCCAGGCCCCTCGCGTCCTCCGGGACACCTCGAGTTCTGGGCTCGACATCTCTAACTTCACAGCGAGGGGGCAGGGCCTGGACAGCCTTCCCTTGCTGCAGGCCCACTGGTTCCCAGAGCCTGTCCAGTCTCCCCGCTGCCCAGCCGCCGCCCGAATCCCCGTAGGACGGAGCAACCTCGCAGCCCCAGCCCCACGATCTGTCCCTGCCCAGAGACCCTGCGAACCCCGCTTCCGCCTCGCGTCCCCATGTCCCAGCCGCGGCCGTCACACCGCCCACACCAGACCCCCCGGGCCGCGGGGCTCCCACCTGGTGCGGAGAAGGTGCTGGCGCGGTGCGCGGAGCGGCTGCGGAGCCGGGACCGGCGGGCCGTCGGTGGGGTCTGGGCCCGAGGGTGGGGGCGCGGGGCGGGGCGCGGCGCCGGGCCTTACAAGGCAGAAGAATGTGCGGCGGCGGGCAGGGGCGGGGCCACGGCAGCCCGGCCTTATTTGGCCGCGACCCACGGGCCTGGGAGGTGGGGTGTTCCCGGGTGAACCCCCCAGTCTGCGAGGGCCTTCCCCATGGTGGGCTGGGGGAGGTGTCGGGGGCGAGTTGGGGGGCCTGGACAGCCCGGGGAAGGGGGTCTGTCTGGGCCGGTCCTTCCTCTCTAGCGAGGCCGCCGGACCTCCGGGGGGGCCTCCAGCCCTCAGACCCCACCCCCACCATTCCCCCAGAGCCCGCGCCCCGGCCTATTCCCCGGGGAGAGCTTCTTTCCACCAGGCCAAGTACGGCTTTTTTCCACTCCCAGAGAAGAGCCGTGTCAGAGTGGATCTGCTGTACTCACAGGTTCCTGCTGGGGTGGGGCGCCCAAGGGCCTTGGGCCAAGTCACTCTCCAAGTCCTCACCTGCAAAAGGGGAGTGTGGTGGTGAGAATTAGCGGCCAGGAAGACCCACGGAGGCCCTGGGGAGCCAGCGAGAGCTGGGACCGGGGGACCCCCGGAGCATCCTTAGCAGTGGGGCTGCACCCCCAAATCCCTCTCTTGTTGGCCTGAGTCAGAGGATGGGGGCTGGGAGGACAGACGCATCCCTCTCTGCCTTCGCCATCAGGCCCTGTCCATCATTGTGACCCCTGATGGCCCAGCTTACCCATCAGCTCCCACTCTGACTCCTGCCTGCGCTTTCTCTCCTTCCCTTTGATCCAACTCAGACGTTCCATTCCCGAGGGAACGTTTTCGACATCCAGTTACTTGCTTGGTAAATATTAACTGACACCTGTCTGGCACGGTGCTTGAATGCTGGGGAAATAGCAGTGAACTATAGTGATTGCGCTCAGGAAGCTTTGTTCTTGTGGAGAGAAATGTCATAAACAAGTAGCTACACAGCTTGGAGGGTAGAAACAAATGCCTTGAAGGAAAATAAAAGGAGGTGAGGGGAGAGAGAGCAAAGGAGAGGTAGGGGCTGCCCCCCAGGAAGGAGGTGAGGGAGTGAGCCCGGCCCAGTGAACATCTGAGACAGAAGCCCTGTAGGGGGCGCTTGTCCAGCTCCTGGTCAGTGTCACTGACGGACCGGGGCTGGGAGAGGAGGTCTGAGAAGCAGTAGGGACCTAGGCCCGGGGATCCTTGTGTTACTCCAAAACTGGGTTTGCCTTTTGGTGGGTGTTGAACCAGTAGACACTGCCAAGCCAAAGATAGGAGGAGGAGGGAAATATTATTTCCTGTAGTCAATAAAGAGAGCACGGGGAATCTCCCAAAGCACTGTCTCCCTGAACAGCAAAACTGGGGGAGGCTCAGCTGGTGAAGAATCCGCCTGCAATGCGGGAGACCTGGGTTTGATCCCTGGGCTGGGAAGATCCCCTGGAAAAGGGAACAGCTACCACTCCAGTATTCTGGCCTGGAGAATTCCATGGACTGTATAATCCATAGGGTCACAGAGTTGGACACTCAGCAACTTTCGCTTTCACTTTTAAGCTAAGGGTATGTGCATATTCATGAAGAATTCCTCATAGATTTGGGGCCAGGGTTGACTAAGAGTCCAAACTTCAGTTGATTGAAGTCGAAAGGGTCAGTGTCCTCATCCCTTCCTCTACCTGGGTGGGGACTGTAGTTCCTGCAGTACTCAGAGGTGAATTGTTATGCATAATCCCTTGAGGAGGAACTGAGACTGCACTTTATCGCCGATGTATTGTTTGACTGCCTCTTTTCTGCATGCTATTGTTCCCTTAAGATCATTCATTACTGAGAACTGTTCAAGGGCAAGTTTTGTGGCCAGGCTTAGATCATAAAATGGCTTAGGCCAGAATGGCTTCCCTTGTGTCAAGAAAAGCCATTTCTGCTTCTCTTTCTCCAGGGACCTCTTCACTTACCTGCTTACACTGGTAGACCTCTGTAAGACCTCAGAGAGTTCTGAGCAAAGGGTGGCATGATCTGGCTTATGTTTTAACTGAATCCCTCTTGGAGTGGGGGGTGGGGGGGAGCAGCGGCAGGGAGCAGGGAGATCAGTGAGGAGCTATTGAGCAGGATGAGGTGTCCAGACTAGTGAGCTGGCAGTGGGAGAAATGATGGGATTCTGGACATATTTTGAAGTTGCATCTGGTAGGATTTTCACGTGGATTGGTGTGTGTCTGTGAAGATTCCAAGGTGATTAATGTGTGTGTGTGAAGATTCCAAGGTGATTAAGTAGTTAATCGCAGTAGGGGATTGTAAGTAGAAAAATATGGGAGACCCCTGTAAGTTAATGGTTACTCGAGAAAGCAGGTTTGCTTAACCACAGAACCAAGCAGGCTTGCTTAGCAACAAAACCATGCAACAGAAGCATGAGACATGCCCCACAACAATAAAAAAAACTGTGGCATGAGCCCTACATATTGCCCAGTGAGCAGGTGAGTTACTGACCTCTAGGACATGCTCTCTGCACATAAAAAAAATAGTTTGTGGACCTAGTTGACCACACAGGGACTAGAAAACTTCCCTGTACAACCCGGAGGATGAACTAATGATGAAAACATCATGTCTACTCAAGGAAGACAAAGAAGGTCTTCTCCCCCTCCCCACTTATCCTTTGATTGTAAAACTGTAGCCCAGTAAGTTCTCGGGTGTGGCATTCCTCACCTGTCCACTTGCAAGCCTCACAGGCATCCTATTCTAATAAACCACTTCTCATCTACCACTCCGCTGTCACCGAATTCTTCTCTGCACTGAGACATAAAGAACTATGGTACTGGAGCTCTTCAGAGCCCTGGAAGTGACACCAAATACCGGTTTCAGTCTGAGCAGCTGGAAAGAGCTGACGTTGTCTAAGCTGAGTCTATGGAAGGAGCAGGTTTGGTGAGGAATCAGAAGTTCTGTTTTGGACATATTTAAAACTTACTACATTTTAAAAACTTTATTTTGAAATAGTTTCAAATTTAGGATAAAGTTATAAGAACTATACGGAGAGTTCCTGTATACCTTCATCCAGAGTCTGTACTTGTTACCATTTGGCTTTCTTAGATTCTCTTCTGTGTGTGTGTGTGTGTGTGTGTGTGTGTGTGTGTGAATTTTCCTCCCAAACCATTTGAGAGTAACTTGCACAGATCAAGCCCTTTTACACTGAAATACCTCAGTGAGTATCTCCTAAGAAGGAAAGTATTACATATCCATAATGCAATGATTAAAACCAGGGAAAAGTAAAAAATTGAAATATAGTTGATGTACATATTATATAAGTTATAGGTATACAATCTAATAGTTCACAATTTTTGAAGGTTATATTCCACTTATGAAAGTGAAATTGCTCAGTCGTATCCGACTCTTTGCGACCCCATAGACTGTAGCCTACCAGGCTCCTCTGTCCGTGGGATTTTCCAGGCAATAGTACTGGAGTGGGTTGCCGTTTCCTTCTCCAGAGGATCTTCCCAACCCAGGGCTCGAACCCAGGTCTCCCGCATTGTAGACAGACGCTTTACTGTCTGAGCCACCGTAGTTACCATAAAATATTGGCTATATTCCCCACATTGTACCCATGCACTCTTGTAGAACTGTTTCTATGACTTGCTTTTCATTGCTGTTATTATAATCATATGTGCTGGCCTGCCTCAAAGGACCCTGCTCCTCTGCCTGACTGTTAAACTAAAGCACCTTTGTTCAGTTCACAAGGAGATAATCTGACCCTGCCCACCTGTGAAAAGAAGAGATTAACACATCCCCTGTAACACAGCTGGCCATTCCCAGACATGTTTTGCAAGACTGATGGCCCTTTCACTTTACTTCCCGCAGCCTCTCCCTCTCTGTTCTGTCTTTTCACTTTACTTCCTCACCCCTTCTCTTTTTGGTTCTACAAAAGAACCTGGAATCCAGACCCCTGAGAAAGATGGTTATTTTGAGACATTAATCTGCCATCTTCTCGGCCTGCTGGCTTTCCAAATAAAGTCATATTCCTTGCCTCAATACCTCTTCTTTTGGATTCATAGGCCTGTCATGTGGCGAGCAGAATGAGCTTGGACTTGGTAACATATCTTTGTAAAAATCAGGAACATTTTAACATCAATTTAATACTATTGTCTAACAGTCCATATTCAAGTTTTGCCAATTATCCCAATAATGTTCTTTACAAAAAAATGTTTTTCTGGTCCAACAGCTAATCCAAGGTTGTCATATTTCTTTGATCCTCCTCTGTGTGTGTGTGTGTGTGTGTTTGGCTGGGGGGTTCAGTTCGGTTCAGTCGCTCAGTCGTGTCCGACTCTTTGCAACCCCATGGACTGCAGCACGCCAGGCCTCCCTGTCCATCACCAGCTCCCGGAGTTTACTCAAACTCATGTCCATTGAGTCAGTGATGCCATCCAACCATCTCATCCTCTGTTGTCCCCTTCTCCACCTGTCTTCAATCTTTCCCAGCATCAGGGTCTTTTCAAATGAATCAGTTGTTTGCATTAGGTGGCCAAAGTATTGGAGTTTCAGCATCAGCCCTTCCAATGAATATTCAGGACTGATTTTCTTTAGGATGGACTAGTGGAATCTCCTTGCAGTCCAAGAGACTCTCAAGAGTCTTTTCCAAGACCACAGTTCAAAAGCATCAATTCTTTGGTGCTCAGCTTTCTTTATAGTCCAACTCTCACATCCATACATGACCACTGGAAAAACCATAACTTTGACTAGATGGACCTTTGTTGGCAAAGTAATGTCTCTGCTTTTTAAGATGCTGTCTAGGTTGGTCATAACTTTTCTTCTAAGGAGCAAGCGTGTTTTAATTTCATGGCTGCAGTCAACCATCTGCAGTGATTTTGTGTGTGTGGTAAAATAGCAGAATTTACCATTTTAACCAATTTGAGTGTATAGTGGCATTAAGTACATTCACATCATTGTATGACTGTCACCACTCTCCATCTCCAGAAGCATTTCATCTTCCTCAGCTTAGATTCTGTAGCCCAGTAAACAGCCATTGCCTGTCCTTTTCCCTCACCTGCTGGGCAACCGCCCTTCCCGTCCCGACTGTGAATTCGACTCCTCTGGGAAACTCATGTAAATGGAGGCACATAGTGCTTGTCCTTTTGTGACTGGTTGATTTCACTTGGCGTAGTTTCTTCGGGGTTCATCCATCTGGCAGCATATGTCAGAATTTTCTTCCTTTTTAAGGTTAAATAGTGTTCCATTGTGTGGAAAGACCACAGTCTTGCTTCTCCATTCATGTCCACGGACATTTGTGTCTTTTGGTTATTGTGAAGAATACTGCTCTTAATATGGGTGTAATACAAGTATCTTTTTGAGTCCCTGCTTTTGATTTTTTTTTTTTTAGGGTATATATCCAGAAGCAAAATTGAAGGATTACGTGGTGACTCTGTTTTCAGTTTGTTTATTTGCGGGGCGGGAATGCCATACTGTCTCCCATCATAGCTATACTGTTCTGCATTCCCACCAAGAGTTCACTAATTCTAATTTCTCTACATCCTTGCCAACACTTTTCATTTTCTGTTATTTTTTCTTTTTCTTTTTGCTAACTAGTCATCCTAATGAGCCGGAAGTGCTGTCTCATTGTGGTTTTGATTTGTCTTTCCACAATAACTGATGTTAAGCATCTTTTCTTGTGCTTATCAACCACTTGTGTATCTTCTTTGGAGAAGTGTCTATTCAGATTCTTTGCCCATTTAGGGAACTCCCTGGAGGTCCAGTGGTTAGGACTCGGCACTTTCATTGCTGGGTGGGCCTGGGTTCGATCCTTGGTCAGGGAAACAATGTCCCATATGATGTGCAGTGCGGCCAAAAAAAAAAAAAAACAACCCAAAAAGCTTCTTAAAAAATCAGGTTGTTTGCTTTTTTTGTTGTTGAGTTATAAGAGTTCTCTATATATTCTGGATACTAATCCCTTATCAGATACGTGATTTGCAAAAATGCTTTCCCATTCTATGGACCTCTCTGTTTAAGATCATTTTTAAAACTTATATAATTTATGTACCATAAAATTCATTCTTTTCAAGGGTACAATTCAGTAATTTTAAAACTCACAAAATTGAAAAAAAAAAAACTCACAAATTATACATCCGTCACCACCGTGTAACTCCAGAACATTTCATCACCCCCAAAGTGAAAGTGAAAGTCGCTCAGTCGTGTCTGACTCTTTGCAACCCCATGAACTATACAGTCCGTGGAATTCTCCAGGCCAGAATACTGAAGTGGATAGCCTTTCCCTTCTCCAGGGGATCTTCCCAACCCAGGGATCGAACCCAGGTCTCCCACACTGCAGGCAGATTCTCTACCAGCATCACCTCCAAAGAAACTGCATACTCATCAGCAGTCACTCCTCTCCTCCCCTCCCCCCATCCCCTGGCAAACACTAATCTGCCTTCTGTCTCTTGATTTGTTTACTCTGGAAATGTAAATGGATATAATATGTGGCTTCTTTCACTTAGCATAATGTTTTCAAATTCCATGTATGTTATAACATGTATCAGTGCTTCATTCTTTGTAAATTTGTTCTTTTTTGGCCACATCACATGGTATGTGGGGTCTTACTTTCTCAACCAGAGGTGGAACCTGGGCCCCCTGTCTTGGGAGCACGGAATCTTAGCCACCGGACCACCAGGGAAGTCCTGTCAGGATTTTCTATATGAGAGATCATGTTATCTGCAGATAGAGGTAGTTTAACTTCTTTCTTTCCAATTTGGATGCCATCCGTTCCTTCATTCACTTACTCATTCGAAGCTCATTCTTGCCTAAACGCCCTGGCTGGAACCAACTGTGCAGTGTTGAATAGAAGTGGCGAGAGTCAAACTCTTCATCTTTGTTCCTGATCTTGAGGGGAAAGCTTTCAGTCTTTCACCATAAAACATGTGGATTTTGGGGGACGGGGGGATGTTCCCTCCTCAAGGGTCGGCTTGAAGAAGTTCTGATTTGTCATGCATTCTTTATCATGAAAGGGTGTTGAGTTTTATCGAATTTTTTTTCTGCATTGATTGCAAGGTTTTTAATCTGTCCGTTAGCTTTGTTTTGGCTCTGCTGGGTCTTCGTTGCTCTGTGCAGGCTTTCTCCAGTTGTGGCGAGCCGGGGCTGTTCTCTAGTTGCGGTGCACGGATTTCTCATTGCAGCGGCTTCTCTAGTTGCAGAGCATGGGTTCTAGGGCATGAGCGGGCTGGTTGTGGCACATGGACCTAGTTGCCTCATGGCATGTGGAATCTTCCTGGACCAGAGATCAAACCTGTGTCTACTGCATTGGCAGGTGGATTCTTAACCACTGGACCACCAGGGAAGTCCATCTGTCCCTGAGCTTTTCTGTGTCTTTCACAGACTAACATTTTCGGAGAGTCTGGGTCAGTTACTTGGTGCTTCCTCATGATTATTCTGTGGATTTTTAAATTTTTTATTTATTTACTTATTTTTGGCTGTACTGGGTCTTCATTGCTGTACACGGGCTTTTCTCCAGTTGTGGCAAGTGGGGGCTACCCTCTAGTTGCAACGCGAGGACCTTTCATTGCGATGGCTTCGCTTTGCAGTGACTTCTCTCGTGGCTCGCGGGCTCTAGAGCACAGGCCCAGTAGTTGCAGCCATGGGCTCAGCGGCCCCGAGGCATGTGGGATCTTAACTCGTGGACCAGGGATTGAATCCAGGTCACTGACCCACCAGGAAAGTCCCCAGATGGTGATTTTTCTAACCCTTCTCGTTTCCATTTACTAGTTGGTGGACATGTTAACTTTGAGATTACCTGTTAGACATCTAAGTGGAGATGGTGAGTAGGAAGTGTAAAGTTCAGGAAAGGTTCAGGTTGTAGATTTAGATGTAGGAGTTGTCAGTCTATAGGAGTTAAAGCCATTAGCAGTTGAGGGGCTCCAAGGGCCCACATCCCCTCTTGGTCACAGAACTTCTCCAGGCCTGGTCCCCTGACCTGTTTTGGGGACAAACTCAGGTGCTGACTGGGTCACCAGAGTCCCATGCCTCCATGGAGGCTGGGACTGGGGGCGCGTGTCTTAAGGGAAACTGGGTTCTATGAAAGGAAATGATCTTGCTCTGTTCAAAGCTGGTAAAAGCTCTTGGACTTAACCTGGCATTCAAGGCTTGTCCGGTGCACCCCTTCCCCGAGCAGCAGCACAGTCCTACCTGTCTGCCCCTGCTTGCTGTGCCCTTCACTGCCGCAGCCCGGAGAAGTCCTGCTCATCCTTCAAAGCCCAGCTCAAATACTACCTTCTTTGGGAAGTCCTGCCCCTGTGCTCCCCAACAAAGTCGTTCATTTAAGAAATATTTCCTGATGCCAGGCACCAAGACCAGTGAAAAAACACTCTATTCCTGCCCTCGGGGAGCCCATCTGTCTCCCTGAGGGAGACCGATACTGTATTTATTTGTAATCTCACAGATCTAAGCACCGGTGACAGCAATAAAGGACATCACTCTTGCGCTCTGAATGTAGAGCAGGAGGTTTGCACCAGCCTGGCCTGGCTGAGGTGTTTTGGGAGGGTTTCCCTGCAGAAACGCTGGCTAGCTGGAAGGCAGAGGGCAAGGGATGTGCTCCCATGGGCGGTGCACCTAGAAAGATGGGCAGAGGCCTCCAAGGCCAAGGTGAGGAGGCTGGATTTTCTCCCACTGGTACCAGGAAGTGTGCAAAGGGTCCTGATCAGAGGGGGACTTTTGAGGGAATGGAGGGGGTGCTTCTAAGGAGTCCCTTGGCTGCCATATGGAAAGGGCAGTGAGGACTGCGTTGATTTTTCAGATCAGCCAGATTCAGGTGGGTAGCAGACGCCCTACTTCATTTTATTTTTAAAAAATATTTATCTGGCTACGTCAGGTCTCAGTTATGGCACGCAGGATCCTCGTTGTACAGGCTTCAGTGGCATGTGGGATCTTAGTTCCCTGACCAGGGATCACACCCATGTCCCCTGCATTGCGTGGCAGATTCTTAACCACTGGAGCACCAGGAAAGTCCCCCAACTTCACTTTACATTTCTCTTATCAGCCCCGCTCCAGGGCTGGTGGTGATGGGAGCTTCTCATCTCTGTTCATCTGGGGTCCTCGTGGTCTCTGGCTCAGAGGGCTTGGCCCTTTCTGTTCCCTCAAGGGTTGTGCTCTGGAAACGCAGACGCCAAGGATTCTCAGGTCCCCTGGGAAGCTGCCTGTCCATGAAGAGAAAAAAGCCTCCCTGATAGAACAGAGTGCAGGAAGGGGACATCATCTAAGCCATGCTCAATCTGAGTCTCATCATGAGGAAACGGAAATCCAAATTATGTAACACTCTGCAAGACGCCTGGGTATTTTAAAAATGTCAGGGTCATGAAAAAAAAAGTGGGGAAACTGTTTTTGATTCAGTGGGAGTAAAGAGACACGATGACGTGAGAGCAGTGAACAGTCCTGCTTTGGATCCTGGCTGGATATGAAGGAAGAGCCGTGGAGGCTGTTGCGGGCCGTCTGGAGACCCCCACTTTAGCTGGTGTTAAGGCCTCAGTGCTGTCCTGGGTAAGGGAGGTGCCTGAGGGCCACTCGGTGGTTAAATTAAGCGGGTAACAGTGGTACTGGGCTTCCCAGGTGGCGCTAGTGGCAAAGAATCCGCTGCAATGCAGGAGATGCAGGAGACGTGGGTTTGATCCCTGGACCTGGAAGATCCCTGGAGCAGGCAATGGCAACCCACTCCAGTATTCTTGCCTAGAGAATCACCATGGACAGAGGAGTCTGGCAGGCTGCAGTCCATGGGGTCTCGAGGAATCGGACACGACTGAAGTGACTGAGCATACAGCACACGGCACGTGCTCACGTGGGAAGGAGTGTCCGTGTTCTTAGGCGTCACCTGGTGTGTTTGGAGTGAGCCAGCATGGTGTGTGCAGCTTCTGTTTAAATGCTTGAGGTGAGGGAGATGTTTATGTCCCAGAAAGGAACAATGCAAATACGGCAAAATCTTGCCAGTTGGTGATTCTGAGTAAAGACATGAAATGCTCCTTTCAGTCTGGGGAGGCGGGCCTCTCCTGTGCTGCACCAGGAGGGCTGGGAGCAGGGGCCCAGATTCAGCACATCAGGTGTGTCCCTCCTCCCCGCCCAGCTCATGCTCTGACACGGGGTGTGCAGGGCTCTCCCTGGTCTGACCCACAAGGCCTCACCCCTGCTGCAGCAGACACACTCAGGCTCTGAAGAGGTGAGGGTCCTCCCGGTGCCCCGAGGCTGGGCTGGCATAAAGCTTGGCTGCTGATTGGTCAGAGCCAGTGGGAGCAGCTCCTATATTCCTCCAGGCTTCTGGTTCTGAGCATCCAGCTCAGTGCCCAGGCCACCTGAAACTTGTTCACTTACCCTCAAGTCACTCTTGGCTATGTCTCAGGGTGGGGCTAGGTCCAGGCAGCCCCAGGAGTTAATCTGAGCCAGCCGTGGTCACTGGATGCTCAGCCGCCACTACCAGGATCTAGACATGAGGGCACCCTGCTCCTCGGGAAGGGGGTCCGGCCCAGTGCCTTCAGATAAGCTCACAGACGGCCCCGCTGGGGAGGGCAGGGCAGCCCGAACAAAGTTCCTGGGAAGCTAGTTCCTTTGGGTCTGAGGTCAACCAGCACCTCAGCTGGGTTGGGCCAAGGGAGGAGACCAGGTATCTGTAGCTTAGTTGGGCCCAAGAACCTTCTTTTTTAAAAATGTTTATTGGGAAGTAGAATTGATTTACAGTGTTGTATTTACAATGGTGTGTTAATCCAGGAACCTTCTATAACACATATTCTTACCTCCAGACATCATTACTTCCTGTTCCTTCTGCCTAGAATGCACTTTCCCGTGGTCTCCCCATTGCCACACCCGCCCCTGAAGCCGGTGAGCACCCCTGTCCCTTGCCCTGACCAGAGGCTGCTGCCCAGGCCAGCCTGAGCAGTGCCTTCAGGGTTCCCATGGCCTCACTGCGCTGCAGCGCCTTCTCTACTGTCTGCCACGGGCTGGCGCTCACTTGGGACACGCTCTGTGTCTCCCCCACCGGAGTGTGAGTTCTGCGAGTGACCTGCCAGGCCATGGGCCTGGCAGGGTGGGTGCTCAGGAAGCACATCCAGGGCGTGTAACTGTCTGGGTGGAGACGGCTGTTGGGGGTACCGAGTGCCCCATCCTGGGTGAAGTGCATGCAGGGTCGGGGTCTGGCGTGGGCACCACCTGTCAGCAAGGGTGGCCCATCCTGGCTCTGGTATAGCAACTTTTTAAACAACATTTTTTAGCTGTGTCACGTGGCATGTGGGACTTTAGTTCCCCAACTGGGGATCAAAGCCACAACCCCTCATTGGAAACGTGTAGTGTTAACCACTGGACTACAAGGGAAGTCCCACCATATAGCAACTTCCTAAGCCTTTATTTCTTCAAGGAAGCTGGTCAGGCAGATGTTACACACTCAGCTTCCAGATAAGGGAATCCAGAGCTTAGTGTTCTTGCCCAGCGTCACAGAGCTGGTGTTTTAGCTGGAATTGCAGTTTGCCCTCGACCACCTGTCTCCAAAGAGACCCCTGCCACCTGGGAGGGGTCTGGCTGCCTCCTGGGGTGTCCACTCCACCCACCTCATGCCAGCCTGGCCCACCCCACCGCAATAACACCATGAGCCCTTGGTACACATTACCTCATTTATTCTCACAACATGCCTGTGAGGTAGGGAGGGGCGGGGACTGTCCCCATTTTACAGAGGAGGAAGTTGAGGCACACAGAGGTCAAGTGACTTGCCCAAGGTCACAGACGGCGGCCAAGCTGGAATGGGCCCTAGAGCAGGCCCGCAGTTCACCCAGGCCCCCTGCGGTGGGTGCTGGACAGAGGACAGCCCCAATACCATAGCCGTGGCCACTGGAGCGCGCAGCCTCGTGCACAGAGCTCGCTGCGGGCCGGCCTCACCTTCTCCCTGCCCCCTGCCCACCCTCCCCTCACCCTGCAGGCCTGGACCATTGCAGCGCAGGGCTCATGACACCCTGGGAGTGGGGCTGGGAGTGGCGCTGGGGAGAGAGAAGGATGATTGGGGTGAAAAAATAGAAAAACTCAGAGGCTGGGCAGATGGGCCCATGGTGGGGGGCAGGCGAGAGTCAAAAAAAAAAGGGGGGGGGGAGGGCTGCTTACACACAAGGTATATATTTTTACACACACTTGTACACACACCTAGATATAGTACATGTAAAAATATATGCTATTCACACACCCGCCTCCTGCCAGGTGCCCCGAGAGCCCGCGGCGGCGCTGGTGGGCACGGGTGAGCAGAGGGGCGACTGGTAAATATACACTCTAAGGCCTATGTGCATATGTACACGTACGTACAGACACGGCCGCCCGCCCCTCGGGCGCTGTACATGGGCTCGGCCAGGGCACACCACCCCTGGAGCACAGGGGCCCTCTCCTGAGTGGCCCCAGCAAGTCACTCTGAGTCATACATTTTTGCTGAAGGAAGGAAGGGGCTGGAGAGAGAAAAAGGCGGGAGTCTGGAGTGTGGTAGCTGTGGTTTTTATCTCACCCCGCCCCCCCCCCCCCCCCACCTCCAAGACCTCAGCCCTCCTCCCGGTCTCGGAAAGGTGAGACCGGAGGCTGCAGCGCGTGGGAGGGCCGCTTCTGCTGGGAGGAACCTGCAATCGTGTGCACGCGCGTGTGTGACTGTGTGTGAGCACTTGGTGGGGGAGGGGACGCGTGTCCATCTCTCTGTCCTCTGGGCTCAACCACACAAAGGGCTGAGAACCAGAAAGCCGAGCGTCGGGATGGTGACCCCTGTGTGAGCTCTGAAGGGCAAAGAGAAACGTAAGGATGAGAACTCCACGGTCAGAGCTGGGTAGCCGGGAGAAGGAAGGGCATGGCAGGCGCCCAAGGCTGGCCCTGGGCTGTGGTCATCTTGTAAACAGGCTAGTTTAAGCTCTCATTAGACAGAACGAGTAAAAAGACCGTGGTCTGGAGGCTGGGCCGGGGAGTTGCCGAAGTCCATCTATCTAGTCCGCCGTGGCCAGCAAGAGGAGAAAAAAAAGTTTCCTAGTTTCATGTTTTTGTTGATTTTTGTGTGTGTGTGAAGTCTCCATAACCTAAAGCTTGGAGGGACCCAAAGAAGCCAAATCGTGAGCCCTTGGATGCGTCAATTTGAAAGTTGGCTCAGGGTCTCTAGACAGAATGACCATACTAAAGGTTGAGAAAATTTTGTTCCATTTGCATTTAGTTTGTGGTTTTTGTTTAATGATTTAAAACTGCTTGCTTCCTGGTCTCAGAGCCGGGTCTGGGCCTCAGGGACATAAATCTCGATGCTGTCCGCGCTCTCTGTGGCTGAGTTCTGCCGCACGGAAGCCGCCCGCTTGGCCGCCAGGAGTCTCTTGCGGGCCTCCTGCCGCTGCCTGTCCCCAGCATCAGAGGCCTTGTCGCGGCTCACTGCCGGCTTCGATTTGGCTGGCTTCTTTGGGACCGGAGGGGGTGCTTTCTTCTCTTCCTTTAGTGAGACAGTGAGGAGGGAAGAAAAATAAAATAAAGGCGCCACCGTGTATGTGGCGGCACTACCACCCACCATATGCTGGCAGCTGGAGTCTCCACCCCAGCTCCCCTGCATCGGGCACAAGCAACACACATTTGGAACCAGGAAGCCACAAGAAGCGATGATGGTGGGAAGAGCACGAGGCAGAGGAGCAAACAGCAAGCTCACAATCCTAGAGTTCTAGGAGGAGGGGACAGACAGACCACCTCTTCCCACCCCTGCTTGGAACCACTGAGAGCCCAAAACTCACGCAGGAATCACACAGCGAGAGATGGGATTTAAATTCAGGGCCTCCGACTCCCAGATCACATTGCACGTGCTATTCTAGGGGATCAGAACTCACAAGGGCCACAGTCCAGTACCCAATAACCGAAGGGGTCACTGGGCACCACTGTTTCACAGATGGAAGCCCGGGCCTCAGGGACGAGGCCGGCCTGGGAGGCAGAATCCGGTCCAGACCCCTGGACTCCTGGCAGCGTGGTCCTAGGAGGAGGACCATTTTTCTGCCTCTGACGTTCCAACAGCTGTGACTACACTAGCGCTCCAGGCTGAGGGCATGTGTCTCCCGGAGTCCCATTTTCCGAACATGCAGGGCAGGAAGGCATGCTTCAGGGGCAGCCTCAACTACACAGAACCAGCGGCATGCTGGACGAGCGCTGAGCATGGACCCCACACACTGATGGACGTGAGCCCCCAGCTCAGAGACGACACACGGAGAAGGGAGCCAAGCAGCACTGACCGATGTGGGCAGCGTTATTGCCGACCAGGAATTTGTCCCTGGACTTCCCCTCCGCACTGCTCCATGCTCACCTTCCTCTTCTCGGGGGTCTCCACCAGCTGCCAGCTGTTGGCCTTGAGGTGGTAGAGTTCATCAAACTTCATGCTGATGTCCTCGATGGACAGCTGGAGCAGGTCCCAGAACCCTGCCAGGTCCTGGGCTGTTGGACGTGGGTTGGCATCAGGGTTCTGTGGGACAGAGGTGGGTCAGTGGGGCCAGCAGGGCAGGGGGGTTTGTCTTGCACCCCATCCCAAGTATGGTCTCCTGACCCTGCGTGGGTTCTCATGCACATGGTAACGAAGCCTTCGCCACCTCTGCCGGGCTCTGGTGAGGAAGGCCCTCGGGGCCTACTGTGTGGCTGGCGGGCGACTCGTCTCGTCTCATAGGGAGGAGGCAGCATCACTCCCAGGTTGGTGTGATTACAGACCCATGGGGGTGCCCTCCCATCATTCTGTTCTCAGCTAACACACTCCTCATGACTTCCTCAGTGAACCCCCAAACCCCTACTGGTCCTAGAGACAAACACTGGCCGTTGTGCCCCAGCCCTGGCCGGATGGAAAGAGGCTCCCCACAGGAAGAGCTGCCGCCGGACAGGTGAGGGTGACGGAGAAGGGAGACCCACCAAGCCTAATGGTGGTTATTTCTTTAGTTCTTACCTTGACTGTCTGTTTTTACACAGAGCTCACGTTTCTATTTCAGAAGGTGTTAAAGACCTGAAAGGAGCACCCCGGCCCTTTTCTGGTGGGGGCACCGACACGTGCAGTGTCATCCTTCCGATGGCTGAGGGGGCAGGGCCTTCGCCATGTCAGGGAGGAGGCCACAGCGGCTCGGAGGCTAATCCAGCCCCCACTGTGGAGGAAGAAGAGTCACACTTACCAAGTTTTGCTCACAGAGGCCCCGGAACTGCTGGAATTTCTGCGACATCAGTAGCTGGGCACTGCCCACAGCACTGAGGACTTTCCCTAAGACTGAGAGAGAAGGGGGAGAAAGGCTGAGCAGAGCACAAGGTCTGGTTTCACCTCCCTCCCCATCACCTCAGGATACCAGTCATCATGTGGTGATGGCAGCCAGTCTTCATTTTATTTACACAGTAATTAACCCACTAGTTGCTAAGGATATTTCACAGCAATAAATCGGAAAACTGAGTTTAAATGGAAAAAAACTTTTCAGGGAAACAAATTACTACTATAGGCTCAACAGGAAATAGAAAATCTGATTAGACCAATAATTGTTTAAAATAACTGAAGCAGGAGTTAAAAATCTTCTCTAGAAAAAGGAACCAGGCCTATATAGTTTTATAGGTGAGGTTTTACAAAACCTTCAAGGAAAAGATAACCCCTGTTATATATATTCAAATTCTTCCTGAGAGTAAACACACACAGAAAATGACACAGCTAATTTCAGGAGCCCTGAGAAAAGATAGGACACGACAAGAATGGGCCACTTGCATTAGGAACACACAAGCCTTAAGAGCAAAGAGCAGCGTTAACCATGAAGTGTTCAGCCCAGGAATACCAGACTGAAGTCTTTTAGTGCGATTTCTGTTTTTAAAGTGGCAGGGGAGACTTTCCTGGTGTACAGTGGTTAAGACTCCACACTTCCAATGCAGGGGGTGCGCATTTGATCCTTGGTCAGGGAACTAAGATCCCACGAGCCACACGCCACAACGAAAGAGAAGCCTACAGGCTGCAACAAAGAGCCTGTGTACTGCAGTAAAAGCTCCCCCAGGCCACAACTGGGGCCTGACGCAGTCAAATATTTTTTTTTCTAAAGTAAAAAAATTAATTATGTTGTATGTCATCAAAATAATAAAGTATGTCATCAAAATAATAAAGTAACAGGAAGACAATACTATCTCCTAACCCCCTTAGAAATCACTGAAAAGCAAAACAGTACATAAATCAAAACGCACACTGTCTCCTGGTGGAGCTCCAGAGCACGGTATATGAGGAAGTGTCAATGTGCAGCGACAGCCACACAGGGGGGGTTCTTGCAGTTGAAGGGCTCAGATAAAGGTGACAGTTTTGAGTTCTTAAAAGTAGCATAACTTGAGAGGAGAACCAATAATCTCTTGTTTGAAATAAAAAGGGGTGTGGACTGCAACAGGAGCTTCCCTGAACCTGATTCAGCACCGAGGGTGGGGGGCAGGGGGCGACAACACTGCCTGGTAACTGCCCTCTGGTGTCCTGGAGAGAAGACCAGGCTGAAGGACGCACTGCACCCGTCGCCATGCTGAGGAGCTCCTGCCAGCCTGGGACACCCTCCTGCCTCCTCCCCCATAATAGTCTACTTAAAACAGCTTATCTAGGAGGAATTTCACCTCATTTAGAAATTAGTTTACAAAGGAGCCCATGCAGGAGCTCAACATAGTATAGGAGCAGCAAATGGCAGATAAGTGTTTACCAGGAAGTTGTTGCCAGAGAACAGATGAGAAGTGTGACATGTAGCCACAGATATTTAAACGGTAGTTCAAAGCAGAGATTGAGGTGCTCTGAAAAGAGATTTAAGAGCATGGAAGGAGGTAAGACATGAGCTCTGGAACTACTGCAAGAGAAAAATCAGGCATCACAGAAACCAGGGTCATGATGGTCACAGCACAAAGAATAAACCGTAATGAAAACCAGCAAGGATGAGTGGACAGGAGTGGAAAAGCTCCCGGTGTAAAACCCTTACACTGCTAGATGGACATCTTAAAGCTGCCAGGAATAACTGCAGGTAGTGGGTGTATGTTGGAGAAGGCAATGGCACCCCACTCCGGTACTCTTGCCTGGAAAATGCCATGGACGGAGGAGCCTGGTTGGCTGCAGTCCATGGGGTCGCTAAGAGTCAGACACGACTGAGCGTCTTCACTTTCACTTTCATGCATTGGAGAAGGCAATGGCAACCCACTCCAGTGTTCTTGCCTGGAGAATCCCAGGGATGAGGGAGCCTGGTGGGCTGCTGTCCATGGGGTCACACAGAGTCAGACATGACTGAAGCGACTTAGCAGCAGCAGCAGCAGTGGGTGTATGTACCTGGCTTGGTCTAAAGTAGAATGGGAATAAAAGAAGTCCCTTTTGAAGAATTCCTCATCATAAGACTGCACTTAGGTACCTTATTTTTTTAAGAAATAGAAGAAGCAACTAGAGGACTTCTCTGGTAGTTCCAGTGGCCAAGACTCTGTGCTCCCAATGCAGGGGCTTGGACTTGATACCTGGTCAGGGAGCTGGATCCCACATGTGGCAACCCAGACCTGGTGCAGCAAAATAAAATAAATACTTAAAAAAAAAAAAAAAGAAGCAGCAAGTAGGTATATTATAATGAAGAGACTATTTAAAAGAAAGTGACTGAGAGAGTGCCAAAGAATTGATGCTTTTGAACTGTGGTGTTGAGAAGACTCTTGAGAGAGTCCCTTGGACTGCAAGGAGATCCAACCAGTCAATCCTAAAGGAAGTCAGTCCTGAATATTCATTGGAAGGACTGAAGCTGAAGCTCCAATACTCTGGCCACCTGATGCAAAGAACTGACTCATTGGAAAAGACCCTGATGCTGGGAAAGATTGAAGGCGGGAGGAGAAGGGGATGAGAGGATGAGATGGTTGGATGGCATCACCAATGAGATGGACATGGGTTTGGGTGGACTCCAGGGGTTGGTGTTAGACAGGGAGGCCTGCCATGCCGCAGTCCATGGGGTCACAAAGAGTTGGACACGACTGAGCAACTGAACTGATACTGACTGAGAGACATGGAAGAGAGAGGGAAACTTAACATACATCCGTTAGAGTTCTAAAAGGACAGAGGAAATGGAAGAAAAGAAATTTCTTCAGAGTGATCATGACTTAGGCTATGACTAGAAGAACCACCCCATCTCATTTTATGCTTAGAGAACCTTGGTACTAAAATAAGACACGGATAAGAAGGGAAAACTACCAGCCAAATTATCAAGAATAAAGGCAAAATTATTAAATCAGATATTAACAAAAGTGCAACAATGTACTAAAGTAATATAACTCAGCTGGGTTTATTCTGGTACTATAAGACAGATTCAGTATTAGAAAATTCTAATAACTTCTGATTCTGGCTATGAAAAACCAATTACTATCAGATAAACTGAACTTAAAAAAAAAACCCACAAAAAAAACTAAATAAGATACTCAAAACAACAAAATATCTCTTTCAAGGCATTAAAAAATTACCAAAGCAGCCAGAATTTGAGAGGCTAAGGTTTTAGTGAGAAGGGAAACTATAACCAGGTGAGTCTGATAGTCTGTTATCCCAAGGCGCCTCCCAAGTTTATAGGCAGCAAAAAGCTGAGTGCTCCAAAGACGAAGTGGTGGCTGAGAGTCTCAGAAGCTGGGCAGAGCTTGTGGTAGTTCCACAGGGACAGGGAGACAGACCAAAACTGGAATTCGGAGCTACAAGGCAGACAGGACTTGGGGGAAAGCACCTTAAGTTGAGCAAAGCTTCCAGCCGTCTTAAGATGGGGGCAAGACAAAAATTGGAGCTCAGTGTCTGCCAAGAAGGAGGGGCTTGGAAATACCCCAAGCTGTCACAAAACCCAGCTCTGAATCAGCTGAATCTCATATTGGATTAAGTTGGTTTCGCCCTATGCTATTGTCTGTAAGAGTAAATCCATTCTTGAAGAATAGAAAATCATTCTTAAAAAAAAAAAAAAAATCATCCCGAGTCTCAAGTTATTTCTGTAGTTTTCATATACAGTTTCTGGTGTTGAATAAGAATTACCAAGCATGGGGATTCCCTCGTGGCTCAGTGGTAAAGAATCCGCTGCCAATGCAGGAGACGCAGGTTCAATCCCTGATCCAGGGGGATCCCACATGCTGTGCAACAGCTAAGCCTGTGAGCCTCCACAACTATTGAGCCTGTGCTCTAGAGCCAGAAGCTGCAACCTCTGAAGCCTGAGCACCCTAGAACCTGTGCTCCGCAACAAGAGAAGCCACTGCAATGAGAAGCCTGTGCACCACAACTAGAGAAAATCCCATGCGGCAACAAAGACCCAGAACAGCCAATAAATGAAAAATAAAAATTTAGAAAAATTACCAAACATGCCAGGAGGTAGGACCAAATGACTGCACAGCAAAAGAGAAAAACCAGAAAAAAGTAAAAGACCCGCAGGGGATACAGGTACTAGAAGCGCTGGACAAGGGCTGTAAAATGACTGAGTTCGTCCAAGAAAATATATGACATGATGGGGAATTTCAGCCAAGAACCAGAAATCTAGCAAAAAGAATAAAATGTAATTCTAGAACTAAAAACATACTGAAATTGACTGCAGTGAAAGTGAAAGTCTCTCAGTCGTGTCCCACTCTTTGCAACCCCATGGACTATACAGTCCATGGGATTCTCCAGGCCAGTATACTGGAGTGGGTAGCCATTGCCTTCTCCAGGAGATCTTCCCAAACCAGGGATCGAACCCAGGTCTCCTGCATTGCAGGCGGATTGCACTGCACTGGATTCCTTACCAACTGAGCTATCAGGGAAGCCCACTGATTGCAATAGATAAGTTTTGTAGATTAATTACAGCTAAACTATAAAATAATCCATCAGAAAATGTCCAGATTGAGGTCCAGAGGAGGAAAAAAAAGAAGGAAAATTCAGAAGAGAAAATGAAGAAACGACATGGCAGTCTAAAATATGTGTAACTGGAGTCCACAAGGAGAGAAGAAATAAAATGGAGCAGAGATCTGAGGAAATGATGGCCAAGACTTTTCTGAAACTGATGAAATTTATTCAGGCTGAAGATTCAAGAAACCCTGTGAGCATCAAGTTGGAAAAACAAAAAGAAAACCATACCTGGGTATCCTAGTAAAAATGGATAAAACTCAAATACAAGAGAAAAATCTTAAAAGCAAAGGGGAAAAAAACTATTCTTCAAAGAAGCAGCAGGAAGACTGACTTTCCAATAGAAAGTCTGGAAACCAGAACATAGTAACTTTTATAAATAAAAGTACTGAAAGAAGATCAATACCTACCTAGAGTTTTATACTTAGCAAAAAATACTGTTCAAAAAAAGGGAAAAATACAGAGATTTTAAGACAAATACTGTATTAATATAAATACTAAAGGGAGTTCTTAGGGCAGAGGAAAGTGATCCTCATAACCACAGAAATAAAGAAGTGAAGTGTTACCAGAAAGAAAAGAGTAATTATGTGGGTAATATTGATTGTATAAAACAACAATAATGTCTTGGGGCAGTGAGATCATATTTATAGAACTGAAATATCTCACGGCCATAGTACACATGATCAAGGTCCTTGCATTATCTGTGAAGTGGTAAAAGTATTAATTTAGTCTTACCAAGTCAAGGATACAGAGTAACTGCTAAAAGAACAATAAGCTAACATGAGAAAAGTGGAAATAAATATTTGATTAATCTAAAAATAAGACAAGAAAGGAGAAAAATCTATCAATAAATTTACATTACAGATTAGAAAAACAATATGATTATCTAAATAGATACACAAAATTCCATTAAATTCAACAATTTTCTTAACCAGAATAAGTGTATTTATAAGAGACCTATAGTAAACATCATACACAATGGTACAATGCTAAAAGCAATTCCTTATTTACAAATAAGAATACAGCAGTATTTCTAGATACAAGATCAATAAAAAGGGCAAGAGCATTTCATCAACTAAAGAAAAAGAATACAATAATAAAAATACTACTTACATCTTTCCAAAATTAAAATACTAATCTAACGAATCTTTAAACAATATGTAAAACTTCTGTGTGGAAAATATAAAATTTAAATGAAGGACACTACAGAAGACCTACATAAATGGAGAGACATAATCATGTTCTTGGATACAAAAGACTCATTTATAAACATCAATTTTCTACCAAACTGATGTACAGATTTTATATAATTCCAGTCAGAACCTCAACATAGAAGTTAAAAAGCCAAGTCTAAATTGTATATGGAAAAAGCAAAGAGCCAATGCCAAGATATTCCTGAAGAAGAACAGGTTGGAGGAATTTGTCTTTTCACTTACAGTAAGTCTCCTTCGTACCAACATTCAAGTTGTGAACTTTCAAAGATGAGAACACGCGTCCCATCAGGGTCAGGCTGGGTGCAACTGCAGCCTGCCCGTCTCCCGTGCCGACGTCGCTCAGCCGCGCTGTCTCCCACCGCCTCTCCCTCCTCTAGTCAGTGACGCTTCCTGCCTGTTAGTGCCGGCCCCTGGATGCTAGCTCTTGCACTGTACTGCCTGACTTTTCAAGGTACTGTAGTGTAAAATTAAAAATGTTTTCTTTACTTCTGTACTTGTTTTTTATGTATTATTTGCATGAAAATAATATTACAGTACAGTACTATATAAATGATTGTGTTAGTTGGATACCGAGGCCAACTTCGTTAAACTTATGAACAAACTCGACTTACTGATGTGCTCTTGGAGTGGAACTCATTCATATGTAGGGGACATAATGTATATAAAAAATCCTAAGGAATTCCCCCCAAAACAGAGAGGTTGCAGCATACGAGACTGATGTACAAACATCAATTGTGTCTATATAGTAACGATGAACAGCTGACAATGGAATGAAGAAAGACTTCATTTACAATACCATCAGACAGAATAAAATATTTAGGAATAAACTTAACAAAGAAATATGACTTGTCCACTGAAAACTGCGAAACAGTACTGAAAGAAAAAATAAAGATAGCCTATGTTCATGATCAGAAGACTTAAAAGATGGCAACACCTGTCAAACTGAATTACAGATTTAACACAATCCCTATCAAAATAAAATCCTATCTGCCTGTTTTTTGAGGAAATTGACAATCTGATCCTAAAATTCATACGGAAATGAAAAATGAAGTATGAACTTTAGAACTTCCTTTAGTGAGAAAATGAGAGCTAGCCATAAACTTCTTTTGCTTGAAAAATAAAATTGGAGGATTCACACTTCCCAGTTTCAAAACTTATTTCAAAGCTACAGTAATCATGACAGTACGGTACTGGCCTAAGTATACACATGTCCATTAATGCAGTGGAATAGAATTGAGTCCAGAAATAAATCCTTACATTTAGTCCGCTGGTTTTTGACAAAGATAGAAGACTATTCAATTGAGAAAGAAGAGTCTCGCTAATAAATGCTGGGACAACTGGATATCCGAGTGTAAACAATGAGGGTGGACCAACACCTCACACCACATACAAAAACTAACTCAAAATGGACCACAGACCTAAATGTAATTACTAAAGGTATAAAACTCTCAGAAGGAAACAGGAGTAAATCTTCACAAGGCTGGATTAGCAACGGCTTCGTAGACTTGACA
The DNA here is from genome assembly GCF_002263795.3 of Bos taurus. Classification (NCBI taxonomy): domain Eukaryota; kingdom Metazoa; phylum Chordata; class Mammalia; order Artiodactyla; family Bovidae; genus Bos; species Bos taurus. The sequence goes on along the minus strand of NC_037340.1, from coordinate 65,625,315 downwards.
GCAAGTCACGAGCGACAGATGAAAAAAACCAACTGGACTCCATTACACTTTTGTGTTTCAAAGAATACCTACTAGCCAAAAAGCGGAAACCACTGATGAATGGATAAGCAAAATGCAATATATCCACACGATGGAATACTATTCAGCAATAGAAAGGAGTGAAGTGCTGACACATGCTACAACATGAATAAACTTCAAGAACATTAGGCAGAGTGAATCCAGACATGAAAGAACACATCGCGTATGATTCCATGCGTGTGAAATGTTCAGAACAGGCGGATCTATAGCGAATGAAGCAGATGCGCGTTTTAGTGCTTGTGCTCAGTTGCTCAGTCGTGTCTGACTCTTTGTGACCCCATGGCCTGCAGCCTGCCAGGCTCCTCTGTCCCTGGGATTTCCCAGGAAGAATACTGGAGTGGGTTGCCATTTCCTAGAGTGATGGCTGAATGGGTACAAGGTTTCTTTTGGGGTAAGGAAAATGTTTTAAAATTAGGTAGCAGTGATGGTCACACAACTCTGGATATACTAAAAACCGCTAAATTGTATACTTTCAAGGGGTGAATTTTATGATATATAAATTACATTTTAATACTATTATAAAAACACTGCTCACAACCAAAAAGTAGAAGCAATTCAAATGCTCATCAGTGGAATGGATAAGCAACATGTTCATACGGTGGAATGCTGCATGTCAATGGAAAGAATGAACTACACGTACATGCATTAACATGGATGAATCTCACAAACCAGGCTGAACCAAAAAGGCAAGCTTCAGAAGAATTCAGACACCCGGCTTCTATGAATGTAAATTTTGAAAACAGGCAAAACTAAACAGTATGTTCCTTAGGGTCACACATATATGTGGTACAAGTATAAAGAAAAGCAAGGGCATAACTAACACAGAACCAGGATAGTGCTTACTGCTATGGCAGAGAGAAGGTGATCTATCACCAGGTCCAAAGAGCCTGGTAATACTCCATTTTGTAAACTAGGTGGTGAGAAAAGGAGTGTTCTAAATTTTTCTTTATTCTGTCTACTGTTTGCATGTGTATTTCACAATAAAAATGAAGGTTAATAAGAATGAGAGCAAAAATAAAGGTTTTCAGATAAATCAAAACAGGGTTAATGCCAGTTCTCCAGGTTCTCACTAAAGACAATTCTAGGGACTTACCTAGTGGCCCAATGGTTAAGAATCAACCTTCCAATGCAGGGGATACTAGTTTGATCCTCTGGTCAGAGAACTAAGATCCCATATGCTGTGGGCAACTAGAGAGGCCTGCAGACCCCAACTAGAGAAAGCTGATACGCTGCAACGAAGACAGCCCATGTGACGCAACCCAGACCCAGCACAGCCAAAAAAAGACAGTTCTAAAGGATGAACTCAGCGAAGAAGAAAATGATCCAGGAAGGAAGATCTGAGATAAGGAATTATGAACAAAGAAAATGATAAACACATGGGAGTTATTATTTATACACACATTTAGATAATTGAAAATTATATAATGATAATGTGTGCGGTTTTAAATCATAAGAAAACAATTAGATAAATTATATGTTAAGGCTTTTGTGTTGTTTGGGAGAAAGGTAAAAATGTTGAATAACTTGCTTTTACAATTTTAAGTGTTAAAGGAACAGAAATACGGTGCATAACTTCTATGGTGGTTATGGCTAGTTGTCCTAGCATTTGTCTCTCCTTCTCCCTCAGAAGTAGAACCTTTTCTTTATTTTGTTTGAAACAGCAACTTTATTCAGATGAAATAAAACACAGGAATTTCTCAGGCAAACTGGATTTTCTAGGACAAAGTACTGTCAAACGGAAAATATGAGACATGGTATGCAAAGTCATAGAATAAGTTACATGAGTACCAGGGTTGAATAACGACTTCTGCTGTTAGTATGATGTCCTATCTCTAATATGCACACTCTGTCCAGCAAGCGCGGCACAGACGTTTGAAAACAAGTACTCTGGGGGGGACCTGTAGTTTTAACTGGGCACATACATGGCTGCCCGGACTCAGGCATTTCCCAGGCTACCCTTGCGACAAGCTATGAGAAGTCTGGTCAAAGGGATAGAAGTGGGAGTGGTAGGTGGGGCTGGCTTGTTCTATTTTGCTACTGGTTCCTTTGCAGCTGGAATGCTCTCGGGGTTCTGGAATCCAGCAGCCATTGGGAAAGATGAGAAGATCTCATGAATGGAAGCCGATTATGACATCGAACCTAAAGAAGCAAGCCTGGGGCTACAGCATTACTATTGCACACATTCCTGAATGTGAGAGAAATCAAGTCTTGTTCAAACCACCTTTTCTTTCCTTTTTAAATGTTATTTATAGGCAGACCTCATTGGAAAAGACTCTGATGCTGGGAGGAATTGGGTGCAGGAGGAGAAGGGGATGACAGAGGATGAGATGGCTGGATGGCATCACTGACTCGATGGACGTGAGTCTGAGTGAACTCTGGGAGTTGGTGATGGACAGGGAGGCCTGGCGTGCTGCGATTCATGGGGTCGCAAAGAGTCGGATACAACTGCGGGACTGAACTGAACTGAATCCAAATTAAAACACAGCCTCAAAATAGCAATGGGAATGGAGAGAGAGAGGTGTGTTAATGCAAAAGAAGGCAAGAAAAGAAAGGGAAAAAAAGAAACCTCTAAAAAGTAGAATGAAGAGCACAAAATAACATGGTAAGGATAAATCCAAAAAGGAGCAATCCCATTGTAAATGGGTGACATTTTCTACTTTTGAAATAAAAATCAACAGACTGAACAGATTACCAAACTCAGGTATATGTGTATAAGAGGCATAATTATAAGGCGAGTGAAAAGTTGAAAGGACTGAAAGCTGTGTGGCAGATGAACACTAACCGAGGAAAGCTGGTACAGCAATACTCTCAACACTTTACAACAAAGACTTTGAGGCAAAACACAATTAGGCATCTGGAAAAATAGAATGAATCACTAAACATTCACCAGGGATATTATTACATCCTGAGCTTCGTACATCTAAGATATCTTCAAAATAACATAAAGCAAACATCTAAGATATCTTCAAAATAACATAAAGCAAAATGTGACAAAACTTTAAGGAGAAATGGACCAACTCACCATTTTATAGAAAGTGCTAGACTTCCCTCATGGTACAGTGGATAGGAGTCCACCTGCCAATGCAGGGGACACAGGTCCGATCCCTGGTCTGGGAAGATTCCACATGCCTCGGGGGCAACTAAAGCCCATGGGCCACAACCACTGAGCCCTTGCTCAGAGCCCAGGAGCCGCAACTACTGAGCCCTTGAGCTGCAAGTACTAAGGCCCATGCCCCAGAGCCTGTGCTCCGCAACAGAAGAAGCCCCTGCAGCGAGAAGCCCACGAACTGCAACCAAGAGTAGCCCCCCGCACCCCCACAGCAACTAGAGAAAAAGCCCTCACAAAGCACCAAGACCCAGAACAACCAAAATTAAAAAAAAAAAACAATTTTAAGTGCATGATACACATCCCCTAATACAACACAATTACGCTGACAACAAAATAAAAAGGAGCCCGTCTTCTGGATTAACATCCCCACTCAGATCTCCCTCTACAGCCTCATCTGGCATGTGGTTCCTTCGCTCTCCTCCATGACCATTTCAGATGCTCCCCAACCTCCTGATTCCCCTCTGACCTTCTCAGTCTGTGTTGGTAACTCTGCTCCCCCACTGCAGGGTTCCCCGAACACAGCTTCCTCCTGTCACTCTGGAGGAACTGTGTGTTCTCCACTAGTTCAGTTCCCTCTCGCCCACCTAAGAATGTCATCCAACAGTTATCCCCTTTCTCTCCGGCATAATGAATTTCCTTTTTCCTGCAGTCATTCTCAACAATATAGAAATGTGCCTGTAACACTCCATTTAAACATAAAAAGAACAACAGAAAAATCCGAGCCCTCCCCTTTGACCCTTCGCTCCCTTCATTTCTCTGCTCCCTGAACAGAAAACTTCATCAATGGAGTCATCTGTACTTGTGGTCTCCCAGTTATTCTATTTTCTCTTAATCCTTCTTCAGTCAGGCTGTCCTCCCCTCGGCACTCCACCACCTCCAAAGCAGACCAGCTCTTGAAGCCTGTGATGACCTCACATTCCTAAATCTGCCCTGCTGTGCCCATCAGAAAAGCCTCTGACACAGCTGATTCTCTCTTGAGAGTTCTCGTCTCATTTTTGACCTTAAGTCTGTACTTGGATGGCTTTCAAATATGATCTCCAACCCAGAGACCTGGGGAGACCAGACTCATGTATCCAACTGCCTGCTTGACATCTCCACTTTGATACGTAATTTGATAGCGTTCAAAACCAAACTCCTGACTTTTCTCCCGATATCTACACTAGTCTTTCCTATTGCAGGGGCAGCTCCATCCTTTCTGTGACTCACAACACCAAATCTTTTTTGACTCCTTTCACTCTTAAGTCTATATCCAACCCTGTCAGGAAATCCTACTCTACCTTGCAGATACACCCAGAATCTCACCCCTCCCTTAAACAATCTACAGTCTCCATCTTCTCTTCCCCAGATCCTGTTACTTCCTCCTAAGTCATCTTCCAGCTTCCCCTTGCACCCCTCCCCCCACTCTCTTTTGAACAGAGAAACTAGATTAATCCTGTAAAAAAGAATGTCACATTGCAGGGCTCAGAATTCTCCAGTGTGTTCTCTTCTGGGCAGTCAAAGCCAAGCCTTTACTCTGAGGCCCTCTGTGATCTGGGGCTCCGCCACACCAACTTCATCCCCCATCTCCCCCCTTCTCACTCCTGCAGCTATACTGGCGGCCTTCCCCAAGCCTGGAACAGGTCAAGCTCTTGCTCACCACTGGAGTTCTCTGATCTTCAGAGTTCTAAGACTGCTTCTCTCTTCCTTCCTTCTGGCTTCTGCTCCAAGGTCGCCTTATCTGGGAGGCCTTCCCTGACCACACTCCGGGGGACAGCAACACTGCCCCAGCCACGCAGCACTGCATCCTGCTCTTACTGGGCTTTGTTTTCTGTTGCATGTCTGACCATCCTGCACACTGGGGTTATTTTCTGTCTCTCCCCATAAGGAATGTAAGCTCCATGAGGGCAGGGACTTCATGTTATTCTGCTACATCCCCAGGAGCTGGCATGTGGAAAGAATTCAGTAAATATTCACTGAATATTCACTGAATGAAGGTCAGGACCAAGGGAAGGATGCCGCTGTCTTCCTACTGTCCCACAATGTCCTGACACTCCTGCAGTTACACAAGATGCGCATGAGACACAGTAAGATTAGAAGGAGACATGCAATTGCCATTCGAGCAAAAGTGATCATTTATGATGTGACTCCAAGAGGACTGAGAGCTGAACAGGTCTCGGGACACAAGATCAGTGTGGGTGTCTCAACGCTAAGTATGCAAATATAGAAACTCATTTTACTACCAAAAAAAATACAAACCTAGGAAGTAGCAAGGAATAAATCTAATACAAATACGTAGTCTTCATAGATATGTTACTCAAACTTGAAAAGGAGCATGTAAGAAGGAGATCTGAATAAATGAAGAGATAAACTGCATTCATAGCTAAGAAGACTCAGTATTTTTTAGGTATCAGTTTTTCCCAAGGTAATCTATACACTCTATTTCTAGTCAGTGATTCAGCAAAGTTTTTCTAAGGAATTTGATATACTAATTCTAAAATTAGGATTGGAAGAATGAAGATATAAGTAGACTTTTTCTTTCAGAACAAAAAGAACAGGGAAGGGGGTTCACCCTCTGAGATGCCAAGGCATGCCAAAAAGCTATGGCAATTAAGTCGTATTAACACAGAAACAGACAAAAGGGTAGCAGAAGAGAACAGAACTCAGAGACACACCCCTGCGTGTGTAGAATTCTCGGCAGAGGTTATGACTGCTATGACTAATCAGCAAAGAAAGCAGAGACTCAGGAATGTGTTGTGACAACTGGCTCTGCATATGAAAAAGTAAGATGAGATCTTAGAATGCACAAATGCAAATTGCATATGGATTAAACACCTACATATGAAAAAAACAAGAAACCCCCCAAACTTTAATAGCAACAGCTGGAGATCTCAATACCTAATTCACGATAATAGAACACCAGTCATAAGTAAGGAAAAGGATTTAAACAGCATAATAAACCAACTACATCTAACAGACACATACAGAGCACTCCACCCAACAAATGAATACACATTCTTCTCAAGTATACATGGGACATTTTTCAGGACAGACCATGTGTTAGGCTACAAATTAAGCCCCAGTAGACTTTTTAAAAGATAATATTATACAAAGTATCTTATTCGACTACAAGAGGACAAAATTAGAAATTAGTAACAAAAAGAACACTGGAAAATTCACAAAACTGTGGAAATTAATACACAGTTGAACAACCAATAGATCAAAGAAGAAATACAAGAGAAACTGGAAAATAGTTTGAGACAAATGAAAACAAAAGATGTTACATACCAAAACTGATGGGACGCAGCAAAAGCAATGCTAAGGGGGAAATTTATAGCCATAAACATTTACATTAAAAAACTTAGGAAAGATCTCAAATCAACAACCTAACTTACAACCTAAGAAACTAGAAAAAGAACAAACTAAACCCACAGCTAGCAGAAGGAAGGAAATAAAGGTTAGAGCAGAAATAAGTGAAAGAGAGAAACAATAGCGAAAATCAATAAAACCAAAAGTTGGCTCTTTGAAAACTGACAGTACTTCAGCTAGGAAGACTAAGAAAAAAAGACTCAAATACTAAAATCAAAAATGAACGTGGGCATATTACTACCAATTCTACAGAAATAAAGATTATGAGAGAGTACTTAAAATAACTGTACATCAACAAATTTGAAAACCTAGATGAAATGGACAAATTCATAGAAAAACAAAACCTACCAAGACTATATCATGAAAAATATAAAACCTGAATAGACCTGTAACTAGTAAGGAGACTGAATTAGTAATAAAACTCTCAACAAAGAAAAACTCTGGAGTCGGTGGCTTCACTGCTGAAATCCGTCATTTAAAAATGACTAAAAGCACTCCACCATTACCCACACTGTACAGCTGCCAGAACTTACACAGGACTGGGAAACAGGCTCTGGGAGGGCACAACAGAACCTTGTGCACCAGGACCCAGGAGAAAGCAGTGACCCTTCAAGAGACTGTCCCAGACTTGCCTGTGGGTGTCTGGGAGTCTCAGGTGGGGTGTGGGTCTGTGGCGGCCTGCTGCACGGTTGGGGGCACTGAGTGTAGCAGTTCATGCATGGGATCTTTTGAAGGAGGTCACCATTATCTTCATTACCTCCACCATAATTTCAGTTCAGTTCAGTCGCTCAGTCGTGTCTGACTCTTTGCGACCCCATGAATCACAGCACGCCAGGCCTCCCTGTCCATCACCAACTCCTGGAGTTCACCCAAACTCATGTCCATCGAGTCGGTGATGCCATCCAGCCATCTCATCCTCTGTCCTTCCCTTCTCCTCCTGCCCCCGATCCCTCCCAGCATCAGAGTCTTTTCCAATGAGTCAACTCTTTGCATGAGGTGGCCAAAGTACTGGAGTTTCAGCTGTAGCATCAGTCCTTCCAATGAATACCCAGGACTGACCTCCTTCAGAATGGACTGGTTGGATCCCCTTGCAGTCCAAGGGACTCTCAAGAGTCTTCTCCAACACCACAGTTCAAAAGCATCAATTCTTCGGTGCTCAGCTTTCCTCACAGTCCAACTTTCACATCCAGACATGACCATTGGAAAATGGCAACCCACTCCAGTACTCTTGCCTGGGAAATCCCATGGACGGAGGAGCCTGGTAGGCTGCAGTCCACGGGGTCACTAGGAGTCAGACATGACTGAGCGACTTCACTTCCACTTTTTACTTTCATGCATTGGAAAAGGCAATGGCAACCCACTCCAGTGTTCTTGCCTGGAGAATCCCAGGGACAGGGGAGCCTGGTGGGCTGCTGTCTCTGGGGTCTCACAGAGTCAGACAAGACTGAAGTGACTTAGCAGCAGCAGCAGCAAAAGCACTCCTTAAACTTTTCCAAAAATTGAAGGGGAGGAAACACTTCCTAACTCATTCTATGAGGCCAGCATTACCCTGTTATCAAAGCTGGACAAAGATACTACAAGAAAACTACAGGCCAGCATCCCTTATGTACACTGATGCAAAAATACTCAACAAAATACAGAATTCAGCAGCATATGAAAAGGATTATACATATGACCACGTGGGATTTATTCCTAGAGTGCAAGGATGGTTCAACATGTGAAAGCTGATCAATGAAATATGCCACATCACCAGGATGAAAGGCAAAAACCATACAATCAATTCATGCAGAAAAAACATTTGACAAAATTCAACACTCTTTCATGAGAGAAACAGTAAACCAAGAATAGAATGAAACTACTTCAGTAAATAAATGCCATATATGAAAAATCCACAATGAGCATCATACTCCAGGGTGTTTTCTCTAAGATAAGGGATAAGGCAAGAGTGCCCACATTCATCACTTCGATTCAACATAGGATTCAAGTTTCAGCCAGAGCAGTTAGGCAAGAAGTAATAAAAGGCATCTAAATTGGAAAAGAAGAAGTAAAATAATGTTTGCAGATGATATGACCTTGTATGTAGAAAACCTAAAGATTCCACCAAAAAAATCTGAGAGAACTAATAAATGAATTTAGCAAAGCAAGTAGGATTAGGATACAAAGTCAGTACACAAAGATAAGTTGCATTTCAGAAATTCCCTGGTGGTCCAGTGGTTAGCACTCTGCACTTTCACTGCTGAGGGTCTGGGTTCAATCCCTGGTCAGGGAACTAAGATCCTGCAAGCCATGTTGTGTGGCCAAAAATAAATCAGTTACATTTCTATATACTAATGATAAATACCTGAAAAGGAAATTATAAAAATGATTCCATTTATGATACCATCAAACAGAACAACATATTTAGGAATTAACTAAGGAGGTGATAAACTAGTACAATGAAAACTATAAAACCCTGTTGAAAGAAATTAATGATAAATGGAAACACACTCCTTATTCATGAATTAGAAGACTTAATATTGTTCAAATGTCAATACTACCCAAAGCAATCTTCAGACTCAATACAATTCCTATCAAAATTCCAGTAATTTTTTTTGCAGCTACAGAAAAATCAATCCTAAAACTCATACAGGACTTCTCTGGTGGCCCAGTGGTAAAGAACTGCCTGCCAGCGTAGGAGACATGAGTTCTATCCCTGGTCTGGGAAGATCTCACATCCCACCAAGCAACTAAGCCTGTGCATCACAGCTGCTGAGCCTGCACTCTAGAGCCCAGGAGCTACAACAAAAGTCACTGGATAAGAAGTCCTCGCACTGCAATGAAGAGTAGCCCCTGCTCACTGTAATCAGAGAAAAGCCCGTGCAGCAACGAAGACTCAGCATGGCCAAAAATAAATAAATAATAAAATTATATCCATAAAAAAAGATGTTGATGCTACCATCTTTTGGTAGCATCTTTTGGGTTCTTGCCAAGGGCTTCGTGTTTCTAATCTTGCATTAATACACAGCCCGGTGGGGTTGATACTGGTCCACCCAAGTCACATGTGAGGAAGTGGAGGCCTGGAGAAGTGAGGTGACTCACCCAAGGTCTCTCTCATAGCTCCCTTTCTCGAGGGCACCTAGGAGACAGGATGGCGGGCCCCCTCCCTCGGGCTGCTGGCCCTGTTTCCACCCCTGTTCACCTCTAGCCTCCCAGCACTGGGCCTCCTTTTCAGTTCCTGGCTTGGGCTGCATCCATCTATAAGTTAGGGTGATGGTGGCGGTCGCTGCAGCAGGCACAGCTGGTATCATTCACCACTGGGCCCTCAGGCCAAGCACTCTTCATACACAGGGTCCCATCTTACCCCCGCCGTAGGCTAAGAGTGGGGCTCATGATCCCCACTGAACATGGGGAGAAGCAGGCGCAGATGTGCTGAAGGTCACACAGCTGTTAAGCCGTGGAGCACTTCGCTTCCATGTGTTTGTTTCTTCAAGACAGGATTTTAATAGGTCTGACCTCACTGGGGTGAGTTTGGGTGAACTCCAGGAGTTGGTGATGGACAGGGAGGCCTGGCATGCTGCGATTCACGGGGTCGCAGAGTCGGACACGACTGAGTGACTGAATAGACCTCAATGGGTAGAAGCGAGTAAACAGGACGGTGAATGTTGAGAGCTGGCTCGTGGTCAGCCGCCCAGCGCCCAAGGCTGCTTCTCTGGAACTAGTCTCATCAACGCCCCCAGGCCACAGGAGTTTCCACAGGCTATATTTAAGTGTTCCTTTCATCTGCACCTCCTTCAACAGCAAGAAAGACATGCGCACAACTTGATCTTGCTTATCCAAGGGCTCCCCCTTAACCAACCAGGCACGTCCTGCCTCCATCTCCCTCTTTCAAGTTGATGACCTCTCCAGTCACCCGTGGCCCAGACCAGGGAAACTGGAGCTCTCCACTTGACTCCAACCCAGGGCCCCTCTGGCTGGTTCATTCAGAACATTCAGAAACATTTGTTTATCCATTCCTTCCTCCTCCACCCCAGGTCTCCCTGTTTCCAAAGCCTATTCAACACAGCAATCAAGGGTGAGCTTTCTAATAAGAAAATCTGACCATCTCACTGTTACTTCAGATCTTCAGCTGCTCCCCACCCTGCCTGGAGGGTAATGCTCAATACTTTGATCTGATATTTGAGGCCCCTCTCAGTCAGCTTCCTACTCTTGTGATCCGCCCATCCCCCGCTTCCCATCCTTTTCTTTCAGTCGTGGTTCCTGGAATCTGCCCTTCCCTGCTTCCCTGCCTTTGTCCCTGTTGTTCCCTCCAGCTGCAATGCCTGGAGGATCTCCGCCAGGTTTCTGCATGATATGCAGGTACCGCGGTCTCCTTCAGGCACCTCCTTGGTAACCCTCTTCCAGAGATCTAAGAACAGTGACATTAAAATTTGTGGCCATAAGAAAAAAAAGAACAAAAAACAAACTTGTGGCCATGGACTTCGCCAGTGGTCGAGTGGTTAAAAGTCCTCCTTCCAATGCAGGAGATGCAGGTTCAATCCCTGGCCCGCGCACAGCAACTACTGAGCCCAGGTGCTCTACAGCCTGCGTGATACAACTAGAGAGACGCTTGAGTGCTGCAACTAAAAAGATCCTGCGTGCCGCAACTAAGACCCGATGCAGCAAATAAATATTAAACACAAAAAACCTGTGGCCGTAAGTTAGGCAAGGGCCTTGCGTGGACACACAAAATTTAATCAGAAAGCATGGTCGTCAAGGAAGAATTGTGGTCCTAAGAGATACAAGTGTCGTTACTGGCAACAGACAAAAGATGGAAGCAATCTGTGTAGCCACTGACAGACGAACGGGTAAGCAAACGTGGGTCTTTCCCCACAAGAGAATATTATTCAGCCTTAAAAAGGAAGGAAATTCTGATAGAAGCTGTAACGTCAATGAATCTTGAGGACATTATGCTAAGCCAGTCACAAAAGGACAAACACCGTATGATTCCATTTATATAGAGGTGCCTAGAGTAGTCAACGGCACCCCACTCCAGTACTCTTGCCTGGGAAATCCCATGGACGGAGGAGCCTGGTGGGCTGCAGTCCATGGGGTCACGAAGAATCGGACACGGCTGAGCGACTTCACTTTCACTTTTCACTTTCATGCACTGGAGAAGGAAATGGCAACCCACTCCAGTGTTCTTGGCTGGAGAATCCCAGGGATGGAGGAGCCTGGTGGGCTGCCGTCTATGGGGTCACACAGAGTTGGACATGACTGACGTGACTTAGCAGAGTAGTCAAATTCACAGAGACAGAAAGAATGGTGGTGGCCCAGGGGTGGGGGAGGGGGAATGGGGAGTTGGTGTTTGATAGGTACAGAGTGTCGCCTGGGGAAGACGAAAATGTTCTGGAGATGAATGGTGGTATAACACAAAACCTATTTGAGAAAGGCAGCCACCTGTGTGTTACTGATTCACCTGAGCAGTCAGAATACTTATCCTGAATCTAAGGGACAGAGCAATGTGACCAATTCTGTCCTTAAGTTATAGCCACAGATGCAGGGCTGGGAAAAGGGCTCCATGCAGAGTTCGGGTTCAATAGCAAGGGCTGGGACTGCTTATTGAGAAATGTTATCATGTTGAAAGAGCACGTGCTCATAATACTACAGGAAGGTAATACTGTTTGGCATGATATAATAACCCTTAGCAGGGAAGCCTTTTCTCAATCCAGAAAGAATTAAGAATAGTGCCAGAAAGTTTAACCTACTCCACCAACACTTTGTCACTAAGGTACCTTTGCACCTCCGCCTTAGGCTTTTTTTTTTTTTTTTTTTACTGTATTTGGCTGCACCGGGTCTTGGTTGCAGTATGTGGGATATTTAGTTGTGGCATGCAGGATCTTTTAGTTGTGGCATGTGGGATCTAGGTCCCTGACCAGGGATCGAACCGGGGGCCCCTGCATTGGGACCGTGGAGTCTTAGCCACTGGACCACCAGGGAAGTCCCCTCAACCCCAGTCTTATTCTCCTCATCTGTGCCGTCTAATAGACAGCTCCTGGTCGTATGAAGCAAGTGAGCAGCTGCAATGTGGTTTGTCTGGATTGAGATGGACAATAAAGTATGCACTGGACTTTATTTATTTTGGACTTTATTTAGTATGAAAGTAATGTAACGCCTCAATAATTTTCTGTGTTGAACACATGTTGAAACACTACTACTTGGACATCCTGAATAAGATAAATGTATTAAAATTAACTTCACCTATTTCTTTTTTCTTTCTAAATGCAGTTCCTAGAACATTTAAAGTTCATGGTTCACATTATATTTTGACTAAAAGTGCTGCTCTAGGTGCTCCAACCCTAGGCTACCAGGCAGGGTCGGTGGAGGACGGCGTGGAATGAATGATAGTCTGTGAGCGCCCTCCTGCTGCCTAGCATCTGGGATGCCAGCAACCAGACACAGGCCCCAGGGAGAAACTAGAGGATTCTTTTCTGAAGAAGATTCTGAAGGGGTACAGGGAAAAGACACTGACGTTTCAAGATCTTCTAAGGAAAGGACCAGGACGCCCTTAAACTCAGATAGGCAACAGATACTTTGGTTCAGGGTCAGCAGTCCCTGCCACACTGTCACCAACAGAAATCAAAGAGAATTTCACGTCGCATTACAGCGGTTACAGTTATCTCGAAATAATGCTGTCATCATTACTTTAAAATTTAGCAGACAGACTGCAAGACTGTTTATTTCATGCCTTAACAAAGAAGTACATATATTATCACATCACAGGCTTATTTACTATTTTAGTAACTATATATTAAGTACCTGGCTTCCTTTGTTATCCTGACATGATTTTTACTGTTATTTGAAACCAGTATTCTGAGGTGTCTGCAAGCCTACCTCTCAGAAGGCCCTGCCCACAGACCTGCTGGTTACCTCTCACTGCCTCATTGTTTTTTGTCCCAATTAAAAAAAAAACTTTTTTTGTTTTGTTTTAGTTGTGCTGGGTTGTCACTGCAGCTCGTGGGCTTCTCTAATTGCAGGGTGTGGGCTTAGTTGCCCTGTGGCATGTGGGATCTTAGTTCCTAGACCAGGGATCAGACTTGAGTCCCCTGCATTGGAAGGTGGATTCTTCACCACTGGACCACCAGGGAAGTCCCTGTCCTAATTTTAATTTTTATTAAATTAATATATATTCATAATTAAAAAAAAAACAGAAGCACAGCAATAAAAGAAAAATAGATAAATTGGATTTTATCAGAATTAAAAACTTTTGCACATCAAAGGACACTATGAAGAAAATGAAAAGACAACCTACAAAATGGAAGAAAATATTTATAAATCATATATCTGACAAGGGCCTATTATCCAGAATATGTAAAGATCTCCTAAATTCAACCACAAAAAGACAAACAGCCCCATTAAAGAGATTATTTGAATTAGATATTTCTCCAAAGATATACAAATGACCAATAAGAACACGAAAAGATGCTTAGTATCAGTCATTCAGTTCAGTTCAGTCGCTCAGTTGTGTTCGACTGTTTGCAACCCCATGAATCGCAGCACGCCAGGCCTCCCTGTCCATCACCAACTCCCGGATTTCACTCAAACCCACATCCATCGAGTCGGTGATGCCATCCAGCCATCTCATCCTCTGTCGTCCCCTTTTCCTCCTGCCCCCAATCCCTCCCAGCATCAGAGTCTTTTCCATTGAGTCAAGTCTTCGAATGAGGTGGCCAAAGTACTGGAGTTTCAGCTTTAGCATCATTCCCTCCAAAGAACACCCAGGGCTGATCTCCTTGCAGTCCAAGGGACTCTCAGGAGTCTTCTCCAACACCACAGTTGAAAAGGATCAATTCTATCAGTCATTAGGGAAATGCAAATCAAAATGACAAGATACTACTTTATACCTACTAGGATGGTTATAATTTTTTTTTCAAAAGATGGAATAACAAGTGTTAGCAAAAATATAGTGAAACTGGAACCCTTATGCATTGCTGGTGGGAATGTAAAGTGGTGCAACTGCTGTGGAAAACAGTTTGGCGATTCCTCAAAAAGCTACGGAGAAGGAGATGGCACCCCACTCCAGTACTCTTGCCTGGAATATCCCATGGACAGAGGAGCCTGGTAGGCTGAAGTCCATGGGGTCGCTAGGAGTTGGACACGACTGAGAGACTTCACTTTCACTTTTCACTTTCATGCATTGGAGAAGGCAATGGCAACCCACTCCAGTGTTCTTGCCTGGAGAATCCCAGGGACGAGGGAGCCTGGTGGGCTGCCATCTATGGGGTCGCACAGAGTCAGACTCGACTGAAGCGACTTAGCAGCAGCAGTAGCAGCAAAAAGCCAGACACAGAATTACCATGTGACCCAGCAATTCCACTTCTGGGTTTAAACTCAAAAGAACTGAAAATTGGAATGAAACAGATTCTTATATCCAGTGTTCACCGCAGCATTATTCATAGTAGCTAAAAGGTGAAAAAACCCAAATGTCTACCAACAGGTGAATGGACCAAACAAATGTGGTATCAATATTCAAATACAGTAGAATATACTATTCAGCTATAAAAAGGAAGAAGTTCCGATATGCTACAACGTGGATGAACCTTGAAAACATGCCAGACACAAAAGGACAAGCACTATCATTCTACTTACATGAACGATCTAGAATAGGGAAGTTCATAGAGACAGAAGGCAGATTAGAGGTTACCAGGGGCTGTGCAGAGGGGAATGGGGAACTATTGCTTAATAGGTACAGAATCTCAATTTGAGGTGATATAAAAGTTTTGGAAATAGATGTTGGTGATATACAATATTGTGAATATAAGTAATGCCATTGCATTACACTTAAAAGTGGTTAAAATGGCAGGTGTTACATATATTTCATAGTAACAAAATGAAAAAAATTTAAAGAATTACCACATGATCCAGCACTTCCACACCCAGCTATATACTCAAAAGACTTGAACGAAGGTAGTCAAACAAAATCTTGTACATGAATGTTCACAGCGGCATTATTCATAATAGTTTTATCTGCTGTTATGAGTTTTATCCTGCTATTAGAGAGTTTTTATCCTGATGGTTAAATAATTATTTTTTCATCTTTGATGCTATTACTGTATATTACCAACACACCAGTATATTACCATGACTTTTGCTGTTTTTATATAATTTGCTTTTGCTAACTCTAAAATTAAGTTTTATTTTATTTTTTGGCCATGCCACATGGCCTGAGGGATTCTTAGTTCCCCAATCAGGGACTGAACCTGGGACACAGCAGAGAAAGTGCTAAGTCCTAATCACTGGACTGCCAGGAAATTCTGAAGTTCTATTTTAAATCAAATCATAAAATTAAAAAACAAGAGGAACTACTAGGCTAACAATAAAGTCAGCAATCTTATACTCCATCCCTTCCTGCTCCTGGGTTAGTTGCTCACTTTTTTTGTTTGTTTGTTTGTTTTTTAGTTGCTCACTTTTAATATAAATAAACAACCAAAGATTACTTGACATTCCAAGAAAGATTCCAACTGAAAAAGATACATAGAAAGAAGCATCTAAAGGAAACAGAGAGAACACAGAGACACGTGAAAACTTAAATAAATATATATGTAGGTCTTAGAAAGATAGAAGATACTCTATCCACTTAACAAGGAAAAACTGTTACTAAAAAGGAACAGAGTAACAAAGTGCTGTTATACGGATGGCTCTAATAAACATTTGATGGACACAGTGAAGTCAGGAAAACCTCCAAATCTCAATAGATTTCTCCAGTAAAAGATACACAAGTAGCATATGCAAAAATGCTATACACTTTTATTAGCCACCGTGGAAACACAAATCCAAGTCACAACAAGGCACTGCTTTCCCCCTGTGATGGCTATAATCATAAGGGCAGTAATTACAGGAGTTCAAGTGAGGAGGTGGGGAAATTAGAACCCTGGTGTGCTGCTAGTGGGAATGTTATAAATGGAGCAGTCATTATGGAAGTTCAGCAGGTTCCTCCAAAAGTTAAACACGAAATAACCATATGACCCAGCAATTACACTTCTGGTTATATACACAAACTTGTAGACAAATGTGCACAGCAGCATTATTCACACTAGCCTAAAAGTGGAAACAATTCAAATGTCCATCAACAGACAAATGTTTAAATAAAATGTAGTATATCCATAAAATGGAGTATTATTCCATGGTAAGGAATGAAAACCTGATACATGCTACACCATGAATGAACCTGCAAAACGTGGCAAAAAAAGGCAAAAGTGAGACACAAAAGACCTGTCATGATCATACTGTATGACTCAATTTGCATAAATGTCCAGAATAGGCAAATCCGCAGAGACAGAATTAGTGGTTGCTAAGAGACAGTGGGGCAGAGGTGATGAAGGGTGACTGCTTATAGTCATGGGGTTTCCTTTTGGAGTGATGAAGATGTTCTGAATTCAGACAGCAGTGATGGTTGCACATCATTATGAGTGTACTAACTGTACTAATGGTAACACTGTAAAAGGGTCAATTTTATGGCATGTGAATTATATCTCAAAGTTGTTATAGCATGGAAAAAAAAAGAAAAAGCCTTCCAGAAAGACAGACAATAAAAAGAGACAAAAAAGATCTGAGACAGGATCAACTCAGCAAACCCAACATCTGAGTGACAGCAGTTTCAGAGAGACAAAACAAAACAAGTGAGGGAATTATTTTTTAAAAATTAATGTAAGACTACTTCTCAGAAACAAAAGGTCTGAGTCTACACATACAAGTGGCCTATTAACCACTGGTGCAAAGACCCATTCCAGGACACAGCATCTAGAACCTTCACAAGAGGTGAAGTGAAGACTTAACAGCTTCCAAGGACTGAGAACTGGATCGGCCTCAAACTTTTAGGCACAAGTGAAAGTGAAAGTCTTAGTTACTCAGTCGTGTCCAGCTGTTTTGTGATCCCATGGACTGTAGCCCTCCAGGCTCCTCTGTCCATGGAATTATCCAGGAAAGAAAACTGGAGGGGGTTGCCATCTCCTTCTCCAGGGGATCTTCCCGACCCTGGGGCTGAACCCACATCTTCTGCATTGCAGTTAGATTCTTTACCATCTGAACCACCAGGGAAATCCACACTTTATTTTTTTTTTTTTTAAGCACAAGTAATGGAAGCTAAGTATAATACAGCCTCTTTAAGGTTCTAAGGGAAAATTATTTTCAATTTTATTTAATATTATATATATATATCTACATTTATATAAAAATAATGGGTATTTATTATTTTCAACTTTACACTCAGCCAAACTATATGAGGTCCGAAAAAAGACATGGTGGTTTCCAAAAATTTATCTCCAACTGAAGGTGTGTTCCAGTAAAGTGAAGGACTAAACCCAGGAAAACAGAAGACCACATGATCCAAAAAGCAGGAAAGTAGCTACGGGCAGTCTCAGGTGATGAAAAGGGAAGTCTCCGGACAGCAGCTAGGTAGCAGGCCTAGATAGCAACTTGGCCAGACCACAGCCGGGGACAGAGGGCGCTGGGAGAAAACAGGAGATTATGAGATGATCTGATACGTCTGCACACCTGGGAAACAATGTCGATGGTGGGCTGGCAGATCTTGTGGGGCATGTGAAAAAAATTACAAATAAGAGCTTAGAAAACAAAGTATACAGAAGAGGAGGCAACCATTCTTTTTAGGAAAAACAAGACGTATCAGACAATGAAATCATACTACAAGGCTCTGCAGTGAACATCACTTACATGCTCACAGTAAACAGAAATACTGGTTGTTTTTTTAACCCCAAACTGATGTAATATATGGAGGGTGGGGCACAGGAAGTGGAGGTGACAGAGCTAAATATGAACTGTTATAGCCGATTTCAATACATGATGATGACTAACTTAAGAGGAAATGAAAGGTATTCCCATTTAAAAAAAAAATGAAAGAAATATTGAAGGTAGATACCAGAAGACAGAGCAGTTGAGAGCTGAAGGTGGGGAAGGCTGAGGAAGAAGGCCAGAGGGCTGGATGGTTTCTATTAGAAGCAGTTCAGGATCCATGCCGCTGCTCTGATTTTGTAAATACTAGTATTGTAAGAAGTCATTAGGTATATACCTCACAACAGTTCCCTGCTGTGACATCAAAGCTGGGAACTGGCCTAGAGACAGTAGAAACAGGGACTCTGCAGCATCAAGGGGTGTCTTCCTCAGGCCCTGCCCACCAGGGGTTAGTGGGATGCTTCGTCCCTTCTGGACAATCTAAGGACCTGTCCCTCCTGGCTGGTCTGTGGAGGGGAGCAAACTGGAGGCCAGAGCTTCCCTTCCCTGTATCAACCACCTGTGACTCCAGCCTCCCTACATATTCCTAGATCTTTCTTGAACTAATTTCTCAGGGGAATTTTTGGGAACAGGTATGGTATAAACATAAACCTAAGTGGGGAAGTAGATGATTTCTGTCTCACCCATTCACAGTTCCTCACACCTGCTGAGCCCACAGTTAGATCCTTGATGCTTGGCACACAGTAGGTGCTCAATAAGGAACTGCTGAAGGTATAATTATAGTGCCAAGTTTCTGTGCTTGGTACTTCATCAGACCTTGAACAAGTACTACTACATCAGACGGTAGGACTATCTCCACATTACAGGTAAGGAAACAGGCTCAGAGAAACCTGCCCAGGTCACTTCCCTAGTAAGGAATGAGCTGGGATTTAACCCCGGGGGCGGCTGACCCCACAGCCTATGCAACTAGCAGCTGCTGACGTAAATTCTTTCTGGAAAAAGGCTGGTTATGTAGGTGGATAGAAGGAAGAAAAGCAAGAATGAAAATAAGAGGTGGGCTCACAACTGAGCCTAAGAAGAGAACTTAAAGAGACTCCCCGTGCCGAACCCTGGAGACTTAGGGCTGGCACCCCCACAGTCTGCCCCAGCCAGCCGGCCTCGCAGTACCCACCTTCTTCAGAGAGGTTGTTCTCTTTGGTCTCCTTGTCCATCTGGCAGCACCAGCCCTCCAGCCGTTCCGTTTCTGCCTGGAGCAGCTTCAGGAACCAGTAGCCGTCCCGGCGGCAGGCCCCGGGCTGCGCGGGCTCTGCCGGGGAGCTGGAGGAGGTCTCCAGCCAGGGGTCGGGCGGGGGCAGCGAGGACGCCTCCAAGGCAGGGTCGCTGTTGTCTCCATAGGAGAGGTTGCGCTTGATCTGGGCAATCTTGGGGGCCTGCCGGGGGCCGGCATCGATGCTGATGGAGTTGGGGTGCGGGGTGCAGTCTGGGAGGCTCTTCTCAGAGGACTTACAGCTTGAGTCATTGGCATCCTGGGTATCCGAGTCGGTGTCCCGTCGGGAGGACATGCTGTGAGAGGGGGCACTGCTTCTGTGGGGGGCAGGGAGGGAACGGCGTGGAGGAGGGGTGGGGACAGGAAAGGGTGAGTCACCAAGAGGGTCAGAGACCAGAGGCCACCCCGACCCGGACACACGGGAGACAGAGAAACGGATGCATCGTCTGCTCACCATGCGCCTGAAGCGGGTCCCACAGCCCCGTCTCATTCTCAGCTCAGCCCCCCGCCCTGCCCGCACACGCACACACGGACAAGGTCATAAGGTTGCCTGTTTACTGCAGCGGGGCCAGGAAGCCCACCAACATTGGGGGTGCTGGGCCGTGACTCCGCCCGGCCTCAGTCCCCGTGGCTGATTCCTCTCACGGAGCAAGCGCTCACCCTTGCTCATCAGCACACCCGGCCGCCCCGCCCGCCCAGCCTCCCACGCCTGGACCACCGCCCGCACCCCCAACCCAGCTTGGTTCTTAGAAATCCAGCAAGGAGAAGTGGGTTAGGGAGAGCAGGAGGAGGAGGCGCGGGAGAGGTGAGAGCAGAGGGAGGGAGAGGAGAGGGGAGAGGCAGCCACCACCTCGGTGCCACTTACCGCCAGTCGTCCTCTACCTGAACCCCGATGGACTGGAATTTGGTAGCGGGACTGGGCTCCTCGTTTGGCACTGGCTGAATGCAGTCAACCTTATTGAAGGACAACGACAGCCACGGCACGGGGACAAAGACAAAAATAAAAAAACAAACACCACACTTGCTGCTGAAATTCACATTAGTGGGACGACGCAAACGGACGAGCGGACAGACGCACACGAGGCATGCGGACACTGCACGTGGGCCCGAGGCCGGACCAGGTGAAGCCGGGCACTGCTCATTCGCGCGGAGGCGGGAGGGCAGGCGGGCAGGAGGTGGGATGGGGTGGAGAGGACCGCCTTTCCCTACTCTGAGGAGGGTGCCATCACATCGATCGCTTTGGGTCCGTTGTCCTCCGAGAGGTGGGAACCGTTCCTTCTAGTCCTCTCCTTTACACGCATCAGAGAGAAGAAAAAAAAAAAAAGGACAACGAAAGAGAAAGAAAACACACACACACAAAGCCACAGCCGTTATCTGGTGTAGTTGAAGCCGGGCTGTCTCGAGGCAGAGGTCACTCCCCCAACCCTGCAGCTGAAGGGCAGGCTGGGGGCGCCACACGAGGGGCAAACCTTGGGCAGCAGTTCTGGATTTGAAAGCTGTCACCAAGGCCACAGCCGGCCCAGTCCCTGGGCCCTACGGGACGCCATCCCTGGGCCTTGATCACACTCAGCTAAGGTTACCTTCAGCACCAAGTGGGCCGGGGGGGCAGTAGGACCAGGGCCACGCGCAAGGCCTGCACTCTCTCTCTATACCAGGGATGCTCTGGGCCTACCTTTCATTCCTGGGACAGAGGTATGTGGCCACAGAGTAGCCAGGCCAGCCCCCCCATCACCCCTCATGAATGAGGGAGAACCCACGTTTGAGCAATTTGAGGAACTAAGGGATGGGACGAGGGTTGCTGGGACTGTCACTGGAAATTGGAAGCTCTGGTCTCTTGGCTTCACAGAGGCTAGAGAGGCTTCCTGGGACGGGGCTGAGTGCCTGGCACCTCCCCACCATGGAGGGTGTAACTGCATGTCTTCTTCAGCTATAGCCAGCTCAGGGGACGTGGCATCACTGGCTCCCAGGAACTGCTTGGAGAGCTTGGATGGGGGTGGGGTGATCCGACAGGGAGAAGCCTAGATGGGCCCGAGAGCCAGAGTTCGCAGCCCTGTGTGAGCCTCTGAGTGAAAGAATCAGGGTGAGTCTAACTCTCCCTCGGGTCTTCTGTAAAGATGAGAGCGTCTGGTTTGGCCAAAGAGAGGGTGGGGCTGCCCAACCAAGACTAGGCTGTTTTCTGTACCCCTCAGAATCCCTCCAGAGTGACGTGCAAGCCAGGGGCTGAACTTCTTACGAAGGAGACCAGAAAACAAGTCTCCCGGCCAACTTTCTTGTGTCCGTGGCGAAACTGTAGCCCAGAGCTGCCTAAACTCTGCCTCCCCAAGAAGCAAGTGCAAGCATCTGGCCAGTGAGCCATCTCTGGTCCATTCAGCCCTCCTTAGAGTCCCATGTTCCTTCTGTAATTCTGGTGCTTTGTCGTGCACTTGGCCAGGGGTGGCCGGGGAAACGGAGAGCCTGTCTGATCTAAGCCACCATGCACGCCACCTGGATGTCCTTGATCGCCATTTGGGTTAGGAGGGGCTCTGCCATCCCCAAGCTCTCAGCCCACTGTAGCTGCCCTCCCCACGCCCCACCCCCGCCCGGAGCGTGCTTTACTTAATTAAGGACGTAGCACAGCTCTTGAAAGTCGCCAGGCGGGGCCCAGGTTTCCCCTGCTCAGCTCACAGCACAAGTACTGCTATGAGATCATGCTACCGCGCAGCAGTGCGGGGGAAGCTAGCGCACCCGGCCCTGCTGTGCTCTGCGGTCACGAGTGCGCTGTGAGCCCGGCTTCCCGAGGCATCTCCTGGCTTTGGCCCCTCGGTCCCAGGGAATTATCTGCCTGGATCGTTTCTTGCGGAGGGAGGCGTCAGGACCAACGTCCCACTTCTCAATCTGTTGTGGGCCTGGCACCTTGAGCAACCTACCTGTCCCCAAGGCCTGAGAAGGCTCTGGGCAAAGTCCCCCTGGAGCAACCCCCAAGGCTCCAGGGCCCTGGGTCCTGGTCCCCCCGGCCCTTGGCGTCTATGCTCCACGCTGCTCCCACCACCAGGCAGGGCTGCAGCCTCCGCACCTGAGCTGACCTTGGATCAGAGAACTGTCGGGCCAGTCCTGTCTCCCACATGTCGGCTGGCAGGGCAAAGGGTGGAGTGAACAGACAGACAAAGGACAGGCAAACAGTGGACAGGAGATGGCTGGCTGAGTGTAACTACATTCACCGGGACAACCCATCGCTGGAGCGGGGACACGTGCCCACAGCTGCACGGCCCACACCACGTTCGGGCGACCTCGAGGAAGGCATGGCTTATGGGTGGAATTTGGTTTGGCCACTTGGGGCCGACCCCCCAAAACAGACAAACCACCGTGACCCAGGAGACCTAGTGGGCCTCCGCCAGATGTAATTACACGCAGGCAGGTGCGCGGTGCAGGCCGAGGACAGAGTGCGAAAGGGGCCCCTACTTGTATTCCTATAGATGACAGTTTCCTTTTGGGGATGGCCTCGGGGTGGGATTCAGAGCTGGTCAGCGTCCCTTGTTCGCTCTTCAGAGCTGCATGTTTTGGGGGTGGCTCGGGGGCCTCGGGGGCTGGGGTAACACCGCCCCGTGTCACGCTGGGTGGGCGGGTACTGCTGTCCAGGCTGTCCGAGGAGTTGCTCAGGCCAGACTGGCTCGTCACTTCGCTCTTGTGGTCCTGGCTGTCCAGGTAGGTGTCCTGGGCAGACTCGGTGCTGCTCTGGACTGTGACAGAGATGAACGGCTTTGACGTGGTGCGTGGAGGGACCGGTGGCGGGGTCTTCTTATACGCCACTAGGCATGATGAACCTGCAGATGGGTGAGAGGAAGGCAGGGGAGGGGTGAAGCCGCCAGCCCTCTGGAGTCCCTTTCAGGGCTGAGGCCCCACCTGACCCGACCCTAGCTCTGGCCTCGGTGAGGATTTCTGGAGGAGAATGGGGGTCAGACACAGCCATGACCAAGACAGACAGACCTGAGCCCTGCCCATCCTCATGCTGAGCCAAGGTCAAGTCTAGTGGGGGATGCCCACAGGGAACAACACCACCCTCCGCCTCTTAGTCCCACACAAAGGGATTATCCAGCTGGGGCAAACATGGTGACAGCAGAGGTGTGGTCAGGACAGTTCAAGAATGGTTAACCTCACCTGTCCTCAAGTGCAGAGACCTGCCACCCCCCTTCTCGGTCTTTCCTTCCTGCTCTACCTTCCCTCCCCTCGCTGCTCCGCTGCCGGAGGCCCCCTCCCTGTCTGGTCAAAGACCAGCGCATCCTTCAGGGCTCAGTTATCCTTCCCCACAGGGTGCCATTCCCACCCTACCACCCCACCTCATTATGTGAAAACCCCACACACCAGTCTGCCTCCCCCAAGACTTCATCGCACCCAGTCAGGCTCTCTATTTCCAGCAAGACTCAGGGAACTAAGACCTGCCCTGGGTGGGAAGTAGGGTCTCAGAGTCCCGTTCCGGTCCTGGCCCAGGGCTGGCTCCACTTTCGGTCTGAAACAGGAGACGCTGGTCAACTAGCAGAAGCTACTTCCTCTGAGGGGTGGGGTCACATCCAGTGGCTTTTCTTGGCATCTTAACTCCAACTGTCCGTTCCCCAGTGAGGACGGAAACAGCCTCTACCAAGGTGAGGCCCACAGGGAGCAAAAGCCAGAGGAGGGGCTTTAAGCCTGGCCTTCAAGGGGCTGCCAATCAAGGTGATGGTGACGGCCCAGTGGGAACCCTCGAAACGAGGCTCAGAGCCACCAGGGCCGTGGACAAGGCACAGGAGAACCCATTCATCTGCCCCATGAGACATCACTGTGCAAACACCAGAATGGCCAAAATGAGAAACGGCGACAACACCAAATGCTGCTGAGGATGTGGGAAAATGGAATCACTCGCACATGGCTGGTGGGAGTGTAAAATGATACAACCACCTGGAAAACAATCTGGCAGTTTCTTTTAAAATCAAACATGCAAATATCATACAACCCAATAACCACACTCTTGGGCATCTAGCCCACAGAAATGATAACACGTTCACAAAAAACTTAGCCATGTATGTTCAAGGCAACTGTATGTGATATAGGCCTAAACTGGAAACAACCCGGAAGTCCTTCAATGGGTGAGCAGCTGTGGTGCACCCAGACCATGGGAGACCACTCAGCAACCGAGAGAAAGGAACCACTGATGTAAGCAACCACTTGGGTGAATCTCAAGTGAATCATGCCTCGTGAAAAAGCTATCTCAAAAGTTACAGAGCACGTGATTCTATTTATAAAACATTACTGAAATGACCTAATTACAGAGATGGGAACAGATGTGCGGAGACTAGGGGGAGAAAGTGAGGAAGAGGCTGGAGTGACTTGGTTATAAAAGGGTGACAGGGAAGACCCCAGCATGTGCTCACTGGTGGGAGCTGTGTATCTTGGCCGTGCCGATGGACACAGGCACCTGCACTTGTGATGAAAGCAGTGGATGAAATGCACCACAGGTGATACAAGTGAAGACGGCGGAATCTGAGTAAGACCGCCGGGCTGTATCTGTGTCAGTATTCCGGCTATGACAGCAGACTACAGGTCTGCAAGATTTTATCACTGAAGGAAACCGGGTAACGGGTACCAGGATCCTTCTGTATTATTTCCTGCCAGTGTATGCAAATTACCACTGCCTAAAAAGAAAAAGCCGACTCACTGGAAAAGACCCTGATGCTGGGAGGGATTGGGGGCAGGAGGAGAAGGGGACGACAGAGGATGAGATGGCTGGATGGCATCACCGACTCGATGGACGTGAGTTTGAGCAAACTCCAGGAGATGGTGAAGGACAGGGAAGCCTGGTGTGCTGCAGTCCATGTGGACATAAAGAGTTAGACACGACTGAGTGACCAAACAACAACAAAAATAAAAAATGCAATTTAGACAGTCCGCCTGTTCACCTGACAGACACGTGTACTAGGCCAGGCCCATACTGGGGACTAGGAAAGCCAGGGGCCCTCCTCAGCAGAGCGACAGCCGAGTGCCTCAACAACAACAGAGGCCACCCCAGGAAAGCCCCGGAGCCAGGAGCCACGTCTCGTGCCCGCCCCAGGTGACTCTGCTCCGGGAGCTTTCAGTCCCTTCTCTGTTCAGAATTCCCCAGCCCTGCTTGGGGAGCCCCTCAGACACACACACCTGCTACATCACTGAGGTCAGACAGCCCAGGGCCAGCGCAGCTCTGACTGCTTTCTCGTTCTGAGGGAGACAGGCCTAGGGGTGAGCCAAAAGTTTACCACTCCCCAGCCCCTGGTGGGAGACTGGACTGGTTCTCAGACCAGGCCCGGGGCAGTCTCCCTCAAGAGCTGACACAGAGAGCAGCCTGTTGAAGCCCACGACCAGCAGAGCCCGGACTCACCAGGGATTTCATGATTCATTTGTTTGGTTGGCCTGAAAGTTCCAAGGAAGCTTCAGTGGAGTTTTCTTCCCCAGATCAGGAGGAAACCTCAATCTGCTCAAAATGCTTAAAGGGGGACACGTCCCTAAGAACATCTCCCTAAAGGGGGTGGCAGTGAGCGTGAGGACCCAGAATTGGGCTCTAAGCCTAGCTGAGGCCCTGTGATCACAGGCGAGGTCCTTGTCCCCCACCTGTGCTGTCGGCTGACACTGGCCTGAAGGAGTCAATCTGTGCGGGGACGTGCCCCACCCAGGACACTATGGGACCGTCCACAGTTGAGGGCCTGTACAGAGGGCTGACCCTCCAGTCTCTGTCAGGGTGTGTAGGCCGGAGTCCTGCTGATGTACTCACTCATTAGAGAGAGAGAGAAAGTGAACTAGGGAGGCCAGGCCAGATAGCCAGGTGTGGTAAAAGAAAAGTGAACTTACCTTGGATTCTCTACGTCTCTAGGGGCACAGGTGACAGTCAGACAAGTGGTGTGACTAATGGAGTGGGTTTTGAGCCTTGGGGCCTCTGTGGGTGGGAGGCAGCACTCATTGTGAGCACTGTACCCACCCAGGGCAGGAGGATGGGGCCTGACTCTAAGGAACAGCCCTCATTTCACAGGCATGAAATGCCAAGAAATACAGGCCAACACCTCCGCAGCCCCTTCCAGCATCCAGATGCAGCCAGCCTGTGTTCTCAACTCCTGCACTTCCTCCCACCTCGGGGCTTTTACACATGCTGTCCCTTCTGCCTGGAAGGCTTCTCTCAGCTCCTCAGGTTTCAGGGGTCACTTCCTCCCTGAGGCCTCCCCTGACTGCTCCCTAATCTCGCGTCTCTCAGGATCTCCATCAGAGTACCTGCCACATTTGTCATCGCTCATCTCAGCATTTACTCGCCAGTGGTTACAGGCCTGACGTGGATGGGGGACTCTGTCTGTCTTGGCACAGCAGGTCGTATCCCAGGCCCATGGTGATGTCTCAAGCACAGAAAGCTCTCAATAAGTATTCGCTGAATAAGAAAAAGAACCTCACCACTACAAAAAAGCCCTCGGGTGCTGAAAATCAGGATTTAGCCACAGTGAAGGCTTCCGGCACTTTAGAACCTGAGGTTCTAGTCCCATCCCAACTCTGGAGCCCATTCTTCTTGGTCCCACTTTCCCATGCTGACAGCCTCACCTCCCGCCCTCCCACCCCCTCAGCATGCCCCTTCAAGCTTCAGAGAGCCCTCCCACCCTTTCCCAAACATGCCACACTCTTCATGCACCGAAGCCCTCTTGCACATGCATCATCTCAGGCAAAACCCCTCTGCACATCCTCCATGTTTCCTGCCCTCCGGCCCAGCCCTCCACCCCCAGCCCTTTCTGGCCCAGGCAGTCTGACCCTCTCCTCTGGAGCACTCAGGCCCATGGCCAAGTCTCCGACTGAGTGTGTGTCCCATGCATGTGGGCAGCTGGGCCCCAGTCCAGAGGGTGCACAACCATCATTTGCTAATGAACTTTAGAGGAAGCAAATGCCCCGAGCCCCAAGATGTTGGCACCGGCCAGGATGTGACTGCGGCCCTCCCTGCCCCGTGTGGAGACGTTCTGTGCGCCACACTTGACACCGGCGTGGTGAGTGGGGCCAACTCTGTGTCCATTCACTCTGGAAAGCTTTCAGACCTGCCCTGGGAAGCGTGGAGATCGCTCCAGGATGACTAGCTCCTCCAGCTGGTTCTTGTGTGTGTTTTTAAAGATTCTGAGAGAAGTGTCTACTGAGCCCTAGCACTGTCTGCGCACTGCACTGCTGAGCCCTGGGGGCCGCGTGCCTCCCTGCCCTCTCCTCGGCCCGGCCGGTCCCTCACGCCCAGGATCAGACAGAAGCCGGCTGTGCGAGGCCACCTGCCCCCGACCCCAGACATCCAGCCCAGTCTCCCCACCCCACTCTGCACAAGCCCTTGCTTCTTCTGAGAAGGGGCCCCCTTTGTCTCATTACTGCCTTCTGCACCAAGGTTTTACCCAGCAAACTCTCAGCTTGGAATAAATTTGCTTCTGCACGTTGTTTTTTTTTTTTTTTCATGTCAAGATACAGAAGATGGCCAATCAGAGTTCAGGTGCTCAGAGGAGTGGCTGTGGTTCCCTAGCAACCTCAGGATGCTAGCCCCCCTGCAAGTGCTTTGGAGGCCCAGCCTGGCCCTCAGGTCTGCTGGTGCCCAGGAGCCGAGCAGGAAGCAGCCTTAACAATGTGGGAGCCACGGCCATAGGCTCTGCAGAAGAGCCAGTGGACCCACCCGAGACCCTGTGCAAACGGAGCTGACCTCAAATCCAGACCTCTAAACTCCCTTGCTGGCTCTGCCAGGCTCCAGGGAGGACTTGTTGGAGGAAGGGCTGACTGAGAACCTGTAAGATCCCTCTTTGTCTCATGCAACGGGTCAACACGCAGCTAAACTGGGCGGCTCACTTGCTATGGTAAAAACAGAAGTCAAGGCTCCCCACCCACTCGGCCTCCAATTCCTCTTTCTTCCCTGTCTCCCTCCCCAAAGCACAGGATGCTGGGAGAAAATCCCAGGAACAGACTGGCCTCTGAGATCCACTTTCCTGTTGACGGCCCGCATGCTCCCTGCTCTTCCCTCCCTGTGCCAGGCTGGAACCACCTCCCTCACTGCTCCTTAGAAGAACATCATCAAACGTTAATTTCAAACACCAGCAAGAGGGACTGGCGGCACTTCTCCCCCCAATATCTTCCTGGAGACCGAGTGCACACAGCCAGGTGCTTCCTAACTGCCTCCCCATCCTTCCCTTCTCTCTTGATCGAGAGCCAGCGCCCACAGACACCCCACACTGCTGCTCCCTGGCCCTCCGGCCTCCTCCTTACCTTTCGAATCCCTCTTTCATGCTGATCAATGGGCCACTTAAGGAATCCAATCACACCCCTGCTTTGAAACTTTTCAGTGGTGCCACCAGCCACCCAGTGGAATTGGAACAAACCCTTCAGTTGTGGGGGAGGGGGGCGGGAGGTGGCCTCAAGGCCTCCAGAACCTACACTGGCCTCCCACCCCTAAGTGCACAGGAGCCAAGAGGTTACCAAGGTGACACTCTGGGGAAGATAAAGCCACAAAGCTCAGGGAGTCCCAGCCCTGTCCAGAGGGGACGCGCTCAGGACACACTCCTGTTGGTGTTGGTTCCAACACTAACCGCAGACCTCACTGAGCGAGTGCTCCATCTACACCCAGCCCTCATTATTAACAAGTCTGTAACGCAAGTTTGCCTACACGCTAAGACTCATCTGTAACCTTTAAATCAACACTCGTGGGGCTTTTGTGGCCACTGGCAGAGCCTGACAGTTCGAATCGCCCCACACGCAGGTTCCCAGCTGACACTGAACAGGGCGACACTGTCCTTCTGTTTCAGCTCATACTGTAAACAAGCCTCCTTTTCCTGGTCTCCTTGATGCTGCACTTCCACATTTTTGTGTGTTTTTTGTTGCTGGTGGTGATTTCTCAGTTTGAAATGGCCTCAAGTATAGTGCCGAAGTGCTGTCCAGTGCTGTTAAGTGCAGGAAGGCTGTGATGTGCCTTATGGAGAAACCATCTGTGTCAGACAAGCTTCGTTCAGGCATGAGTTACAGTGTTACTGGCCGAATTCCACGTTGATACATCAACAATATACTAAATAGGTGTCTTTAACACAGTCGCACCCCACTCCAGTACTCTTGCCTGGAATATCCCATGGACGGAGGAGCCTGGTGGGCTGCAATCCATGGGGTCGCTAAGAGTCAGACATGACTTCACTTTCACTTTTCACTTTCATGCACTGGAGAAGGAAATGGCAACCCACTCCAGTGTTCTTGCTTGGAGAATCCCAGGGACGGGGGAGCCTGGTGGTCTGCCATCTATGGGGTTGCACAGAGTCGGACACGACTGAAGCGACTTAGCAGCAGCAGCAGACTTTATTTTTCTGGGCTCCAAAATCACCGCAGATGGTGACTGCAGCCATGAAATTAAAAGACGCTTACTCCTTGGAAGAAAAGTTATGACCAACCTAGATAGCATATTGAAAAGCAGACATTACTCTGCCAACAAAGGTCCGTCTAGTCAAGGCTATGGTTTTTCCAGTGGTCATGTATGGATGTGAGAGTTGGAGAATTGATGCTTTTGAACTGTGGTGTTGGAGAAGACTCTTGAGAGTCCCTTGGACTGCAAAGAGATCCAGCCAGTCCATCCAGCCAGATCCAGATCAGTCCAGCTGATCTGGAGGAGATCAGCCCTGGGATTTCTTTGGAAGGAATGATGCTAAAGCTGAAACTCCAGTACTTTGGCCACCTCATGCGAAGAGTTGAAAAGACTCTGATGCTGGGAGGGATCGGGGGCAGGAGGAGAAGGGGACAACAGAAGTTGAGATGGCTGGATGGCATCACTGACTCGATGGACATGAGTCTGAGTGAACTCTGGGAGTTGGTGATGGACAGGGAGGCCTGGCGTGCTGCGATTCGTGGGGTCGCAAAGAGTCGGACACGACTGAGCAACTGAACTGAAGCCTTGGTGTTTTCTGTTGGCAGCTGGTGGACATGCAAGGACTCTGCATTTCCCATTGGAACAATAGTTCAGGATCGCTAATTCAGTGTCTGTGAGACATTATATGTGTAAGCACTGTGAATAATGAGCATGGATTGGACTTTGGCCAAACGAATCCTCAGAACAGGTATGCAAGGTAGGTCTGTCGTTGCCCCATTTTCCAGGTGGGGCTCAGAGAAGTGGGGAGGCTTGGTGGAGCTCACCTTCTAGCCAGGTGGTACTGGGGCCAGGGCTTGAACCCAGGCTGCCTGAAGTCTGACCGCTGCCCGATGCCCCGGCTACTGCACCAACTCGATGAGGGTCACATGGAGGCAACAGCCTTGAGCACGTCAACTGCTTTGCCCAGAAAGTGGGGTGTGACACCCCAAGTGCTCTGAGTGGGATCCAAAAAGCTGGCAGATATGGAGATGCCTTGTAATCCTGGGGTGGCCCCTGCAACTCCAGTCACCATGGTTTCTGGATGAAGGAGAGACTGATCACCTTCTGAGGGATGGCTGGAAGACATTAAGGTTGACTGGGTCTGGCAGGACTGACCAGAGTCACTGAAGGGAAGGAAAGGCAGGGTTTTTAGGTGGAGGGGTACTCTGAGCAGAGGAGCAGGGCAGAAGAGCTCAAGGCGTGGGCAGACAGATTCGAGCAGGGCCTGGCTTGGCGAAGTGGTAATTCAGCTGGTGAAGGGGAGCCAGGGGGCCCAAGAGAGGGGTGCCGCCTCTCGGACAGGGTCCTTGGTTTCCTGGGGCTGCCCAGACAATGGGAACAGTGCAACCTTCTTGCCCAGAGAATCCCTCACAGTCCCTCTAAATGGGCCTGCAGTTGGAGGATTCCACAGCACGCAGACATGACTGCAGCTGGAAGCACGTTATCGCCTCCTATCTCCAAGGCCTGGCACACGAGGCAGCCCTGTGTCAGGCGCCAAGGCCATCCCAAGTCCAGAGTGTCCAGATGAACCTGCGCCTCCCTCCTTCACATCGGCCTTGTTTTCCTGGAGAGGGGACCCCCTGCACTCAGCTACACACTCTGGGAGCCTGGGGAGTCCTACCCCCTCTTCCCCGGCCTCCCCCACAAAAGCACATGTCACAGAGCCAGGTTTCTCTCCATCCCATCAGCCCGGTCCAGGCTTCCACTTCCTACCCTCCTGCCGCCCTGCTTTGTCAGTGGCCCAACTCACCCAGAACCACTCTCCAGACAGTGACCCGAGGAGTTACTTAAAAGTACAAACTAGATTACTGCCTCCCTTTTCTAAAGTTCTGCCAAGGCTCCCCATTCTATAACGTTGCCTACTTTGGCCTGCAACGGGCACTGCCCCTTCTCCACGCTCAGCTCCTGCACGTCCCCCTTGCTCCTTCCGTTCCAGTCACGCTGCTGTTCTGCAAACACTGCAAGTGTGTGCTCACATTAGGGCCTCTGAACCTGCTACTCCCTGTCTGTGATGCTCCCACCCCCATCTCTGCACACCTACTCCTTAACCTGCTCTCATCACTGCTGCCCACTCAGGTCTTGGCTCAGGGGTCATATCCTTGATGGATCCTCCCTGACCACCCTTGTCTACAGCGGCTATTCTTGTTCTGAGGACCTCGTTGGTTTTATCAGGCACTCATCCACCTACTGGTTCACTAGTCTTCTGTCCCTCTCCCCAAACAGATACACATCCTGGGTATCTAACACAGCTTCCTGAGAGTGTGTATGTGTTAGTCACTCAGTCGTGTCTGACTCTTTGTTATCTCAGCCTGCCAGGCTCCTCTGTCCGTGGGATTCTCCAGGCAAGAATCCTGGAGTGGGTTGCCATTTCCTTCTCCAGAGGATCTTCCTGACCTAGGGATTGAACCCGGGTCTCCTGC
The DNA here is from genome assembly GCF_002263795.3 of Bos taurus. Lineage (NCBI taxonomy): Eukaryota > Metazoa > Chordata > Mammalia > Artiodactyla > Bovidae > Bos > Bos taurus. The sequence goes on along the minus strand of NC_037340.1, from coordinate 65,593,042 downwards.
ATTGCAGGCAGACACTTTACAGACTAACCCTGAATATTTTATAGAATTAAAATGCTTTCCTAGGACCAAGCCCAATACAGGGCTGGGCTCAGTAAATATTTATTGAATGATTGAACAAACCTGTTTGACAGCTGGATAGACTGAGGCTCAGGGAAGAATAATTTACTCCTGACTTGGAGCTGTAATCTAATGCCCAGGGCAAACACTCTGAAAAACTCCCTGTGAATTGGTACAGACACTATGGATAATAATATGGTGGTCTCCTAAAAAACTAAAAATAAGAGCTACCGTATGACCCTGCAATACCACTCCTGGGCATACATGCCCTGAAAGGATACATGCACCTCAGAGTTCACCGGAGCACTGTTTGCAACAGCCACGGACGGCACTGAAGCAACCTGCATGTCCACTGACAGAGGACAAGAAGACGTGGCGCATACATACAATGGGATATTACACAGCTATTAAAAAGAACGAAATAATGTCATTTGCAGCAACATACACAGACCTAGAGATTTTCACAGCGAGTGAAGTGAGTCATTCAGACAGAGAAGGAGAGATATTGCATGATATCCCTTACAGGCAGAATCTAAAAAGAAAATGATAAAAATGAACTTATTTACAAAACAGAAACAGACTCAGACGTAGAGAATGAACTTAGGGCTGCCAAGGGGTAGGGATAGAGGGAAGGGATAGTTAGTGAGTTTGGGACAGACATGTACACACTGCTATATTTAAAACAGATAACCAACAAGAACCTACTGTATAGCACACGGAACTTTGCTCATGTTATGTGGCAGCCTGGATGGGAGGGGAGTTTGGGGGAGAAGGGATACATGTGCATGTATGGCCGAGTCCCTTCACTGTTCACCAGAAACTATCAAAACATTGTTAATCAATACAATATAAATTGTATTCCCCATACAATATCCCAATATAAATTGTATTCCCAAAAACTATATCCCAATACAAAATAAAAAGTTTAAAAAAAATAAAAAACAAAGAGGAAAGATCCCTTTAGGTCAGCCCTCAACACACACACACACACACACACACACACACACACACACACTACCCGAGTGCAATCTGGTGGGAGGTAAAGCCTGGAGCAATTCTGTTTGAAGTTCAGCAATGGAGCTGTGCTTCAAGCAATGTCTTCCAGGCAAGGCCTGTCTTATGTACAGATTTAAAAGGATCATGACTGAGTGAGTACTGGGGCAGATACTACTTTATTCCAGACACAGGCCTGGGAGGGGAGATAATCATCACTGACGTTTTACAGATTCGAGAACAGACTTTTAGCTTTCTAGAGTGGCTGTGGGGCTTCCCTGGTGACTCAGTGGTAAAGAATCTGCCTGCCAGTGCACGAGACTTGGGATCGATCCCTGGTCCAGGAAGATGCCACGTGCCTCGGAGCAACTAAGCCAGTGTGCCGCAACTACTACTCAGCCTGTATTCTAGAGCCTGGGAACTGCCACTACTGAGCCCGTGTGCTTCAGCGGCGGAAGCCCAAGGGCCTAGAGGCTCTGCTCTGTAACAAGAGAAGCCGTGAGGAGAAGCCCATGCACCGCAATGAAGAGCAGCCCCCACTCACCGCAACCAGAGAAAAGCCCTCGAAGCAGCAAAGACCCAACACAGCCGTAAATAAATAAAAATTATTAAAAAGGAAAAAAGAGTGGCTGTGTAGAAAAGTCTGCTCTGTGAGACCGTGGTGGGCCGTATACTCTGCACAGGGTCTAATCCCTTAGTTTTCCCAGCTAAGTGGGTTGGCCTTGAATGGGCATCAGAAGTTTAAATGTCTATGGGACACCAGGCCTCTAATGCCTCTGGCCCCTGGCTGTCAGGTGGAGACATGGGTGAGTGAAGCCAGAAATATCTGGACTTAAAAAAAAAAAAATAAAACCTCAAGATTAACAAATGGAGTTAGTTAATCCAAAGTTTAAAAAAAAAAAAAACACACCACTGTGCTGGCACACGCCCACCTGCTAACATGGCCCATGGCACAGACCTCCCCGCTCCTTCCGGAACCCCAGCTCCTCTCCCCTACACCCCAGGAAGCCGGTCCCCAAGAACCTCCTGCAAAGGCAGGAGACCCTTGGGAACTTTGAAATGGAGGCAGCAGGAGGCCCCTCTGGCACTATGTCAGGTCTGCTGGGCGAAAGCAGAGAAACCTCTTCTGGTGGCAGGCCAGGTCTGGTTGCAGGCTCATGGCACCAGGGCACAGGGAACGGGAGAGCCCTACCAGGAACACAAATGGCTGCCCCCTCTTCAAGGCCCTGGAGCAGCTGCCTGGGAGGGACCTGCTCGGTTGCTGGGGCGACAGCCTTGGTGCCCTCCAGAGACAGCTGCTCCTTAGAAAGCCCTGCTCACATCCCCGTTGGGCTCAAGGTCTGAGGTGGTTCTGTCCTGACACGTTCTGGCCGGAGGGGCTGGAGGATGGGGTTAAGCAATGCCCTCCAGATAGACCCACAGTTCAGGTTAGCTGGTTCTCTGAGGACAGCGAGCTGCCAGTCAGATGACTCACAAGCTCCAGGGCATCTCCCCAGACGGAGGGCTGGCCATGAACTGGCCTAGCATGAAAAGATGTAACTGTATCAGATCATCAATTCCTCACCAGGCCCATCGTTCCCACTTCAAAGAGGAAGACAGTGAGGCTCAGAGAGTAGCGAACAGCCCCAAGTCAGGTGGCCAGGATCTGAGCTCCGGCTTTCTGGTTCCAGAGCCGGCACTCGTAGCTGCTGCTTCACCACCCTGCCCAGGGCTGGAGGCAGGTGCCACTCAGCCAGGCCTGCAAGATCTTGGCCAGGCCAGTTCCCCAGTAAGGACCCTAGTCTTGGTCCTCACACAAGGTCTGGCAATATCCTCTGAGTGGGTTAGCTGGCGGTGCCTCTGGCTCTGCTGCCCCTGGACAAGAGCCCCAGCATATGGACGAAAAAGGTGCCCTGCTCTGCCTGTGATCATGGCCACCCAGCGCCCTTCTCCCCTGGATGTGCAGTCCTGGACACTCTGACCCTTCACCAGAAAACACCAGAACCCCTGATACAGGTTTCCCAGTCGCTCAGGACTTTCCCAGCTTGGCTAAATCTCACTACAGCCTCAAAGCAGAGACCAGAGACGTGAGGCCACCTGTCCCAGGTCACACAGCTGGTTGACGGGGTACTGTGACTGGAACGAGGATGTGAAACTCTCAAATTCCAGGGTCTGAGGAGATAGTAATTCCAGTGATTCTCAAGCCAGATTCTGGGGACCCCCAAGAGGGCCTGGGGAGGCTGGTTGACTCCCAGCCAGGGCCCTTGGAGGGGCTCCATTTTCCTTTTCCCCTCCATGTGGGGGAGAAATACCATTTCCCCATGTGGTATTTTGAGCTCCACCAGACTAATTCAACCTCTTCATAGTACAAATGAGGAGACTGAGGGTCAGAAAGGCAAATGCGCTCCCTGAAGAGTAGGTACCAGAGCAATGACCTCGCCTGGGGCTCTAAGTGTGGTGTTCCCCATGCCCCCCGCCCCCCACCCTGCCTCCCAGCCTGGAGACCACCGGCTCCAGACATTCAGGGAGGCACCCACCTGTGGCCGAGCCCTACCTCATCCAGCCCCTAACCAGCATGTTGTTTCTCAAAAAACATTTCTACCATTACAGCAACTGCATCCAGTCAGCAACCTATCAGGCAACATTCACCCCTTACCACCCGTTCTGTGATGGAATCTCCTGCAAGCATCCTTTTATTTCTCCCTGGAGACCTGCCTGCAGAGTTGGCTCTGCCAGAAGCTCTGCTGAGGCCCCTGCCCTACCCCACAGGACACCTTATTACCACCAAAACTGGGAATCCAAGCTTTAAAGAGATGCCAGTGGTTACTGAATCATGATTTTTCTCGTACATTAAAGCTATAAACTCTAGTAAGGAGGTGCTGACAAGTAGAAGATGGCCCGTTACAGGGCCACTATGGCTCCAGCCCAATGCAAAAACTTGACGTGGACAGCCCCTGCCTGGCCTGGCGGAGGAGTAGGGGGTGGAGGATCCAAGATTTGGCTTTTCAAATACTGACTTGTCAAATGCTGGCTCTAGCATGTGAACCTCACTGTGGCCTTTCCAAAACTCTAAGGTCCCAGGAGCCCAGCCTGGGAAGTGCCAGTTAAAAGAAAGAGCCTCTAAAACCATCCTCACTCCTGGAGGGCTGACGTCAAACCCTGGTAACGGGTCACAAAAAGCCTGGCTTTTGACAAGCTGTCACAGGACCCTGTGTCCAGTGTGCAAAGCCAGACACTACCAGGCCCTGTGCACCTCGATTGCTGGCCTCTTTCATCATTCTGAATGACCAAGCGAATCCCGGAATAGAAAGACGGTGTTAATAGGCTTATTCACTGCGCCTGGAGTGACAGGTGGCCTATCGGGTGACAGAATCTGGAGCCAAGAACCCTGGGTGGCCGAGAGACAAGATGAGATGAACGGTGCAGCAGTGAATGGGGAAAACCGTGAGTTCAGCTCAGGTCAGCTCAGGCCGGCCGCCTTCCATGGTGCCAGGCCTGGGGACAGGGACACAGGAAGGGAGAGGGCCTGGTCCTCAGAGCTTATATTAAGGTCCTCAGTTCAGGATCCCAAGTTAGACAATTACACAAAGCAGCAGACACGTGGGAAAATGCCTCAGTGACTCTGGTGGATCACAGACACGGTCTGAGGCTATACCACCAGAGGAAGGTGCAGGACCAGGGAGGGGGCAGCCCCAGGGGGCTCCTGGGTAAAGCAGTGGGGACTGTTGGTGACTGTGGACAGGGGCGTTGCCAAATTGGAGCCTGATGAGAAGGGGACAATTTGCACTGGGGAGAAGTTTCTAATCCATCCTCCTGTTATGACAAGTGAGGCCACACGTTGGCCCGTGGTGGGCACCAGGGACCCAGGATGCGTAGTCCTTGACCTCAGGAAACTCACAATAAAGTAAAGCTCCACCGACTGGGCGCAGCCACGTGGAGTACTGCAGGAGAAAGCCTGGGACTGACTGAACAGCAAGAAAAAGTATTAGTCGCTCAGTCATGTCCAATTCTTTACCACCCCATGGACTGTAGCCCACCAGGCTCCTTTGTCCATGGAGTTCTCCAGGCAAGAATACTGGAGTGGGTTGCTATTTCCTACTCCAGGGGATCTTCCAGACTCAGGGATTAAACCTGGGTCTCCTGCATTGCATGCAGATGCTTTACCATCTGAGCCACCAGGGAAGCCCTAGCTGCCAGGGAACAAGAGTTACCGCAACTGACTAGTGACTTGTGTCACAGATCTACCACAGATGGGGTATGACACGCGTGCACCAAGAGCCGTGCCCAGTCTAACACGACGGGTCGGGGGGCTTTGAGAGATTGGAGTAGGAGCCTGGAAAAGTCTTCAAATACCTAGGAGACTGTCACATACACACATGGTCCCGGTCATCACAGTGCAACCAAAGGGGGGGCACGAAGGTGGGGCTCCAGGGGGAGCAGATGTTGCTCCATCCTAAGGAGGGGTTTCTAAGGGGCAAAGCTGCTTGGGAGGCAGTCAACTAGGCTGGACCCAGGCACAATGAATGCAGGGAGGGACTCACGCTCCCACAGGTGTGGCCTCTAAGATGCCTCCCAGGCCTGAGATGTTTGCTCTTTCTTTGCTTCCCTACTTCACACTCAGTTCTCGATGTGACATCAGACATCTTTTGTGTGTGCATGACATTCATTGTTCAATTCTGTTTTGGCCTCCAGAGAATTGGTTCTAACAATCAGAGGAGGGGGAGGAGAATGTTCAGATGGCCAAGCTGCAGAGGAAATAAGGAAGGACTACCTCTAAGACAGCACAGTCAGGGCTGGACCTGGACTTCCTCTGGACAGTCTGGCAGCACAGAGCTCCTAACTGTGACGGGAAACCCCCTCCTGAGAACATGAGAGCGGCTGGCACTGGCTATCCTGGCTCTTGCCTCCCCCCATACTTGCTGCTGAGTTGGGGGAAGCCTGTAGGTCGGGAGGCCCTGAGTGTGAGCACCATTCTGCACTGACTCATGGTATGACTAAGGCTCCCACTGGTAAGAAGGGAAGGATACGGGCTCGCCCTGTTCACTGCCCTAGGACTGCCACAAGATTCATCTTCCCACAGATGGGAAAGGGCTTGGCAGGTGAGGAACCATCATTACAACTGCCTGTGTGTGTGTTAGCCGCTCAGCTGTGTCCAACTCTTTGCGATCCCGTGGATTGCAGTCTGCCAGGCTCCACTGTCCATGGGATTCTCCAGGCAAGAGTACTGGAGTGGGTTGCCATTTCCTTCTCCATACAACTGCCTGAGGGGCCTGTATATCGGAGCCAGGGGCCCTCAGGGCAGCTGTCTGACCCCAGGCCCTCCAAGCATTCGAGGGCCCAGAAGCTGGGGGTTTCTGGCCTGGGGTAGAAGCAAGGTGTCCTGTCCCTCCACGGGGCAGGCTCAGGAAAATTCAGGGCCCTGAGGACCCCAGCTGCCTGCCCATCCCCCAGGCCACGCCTGTATGGCTGTGTTAATATTTTAGGGTAGTGACCTCTGGTGACACTGCCTTGCCAAGCACCCCTCTAACTCCTCTCTGCCCCCCTCTCCATGCCAACCCCACATGTTCTCAGTGTCCAGGCCTCTGCATGGCTGCTCCCTGCCTGAACCACCCCTCCTGCACCCTACTGCCTCCCCCCGTTCCGGTCTACTCCGAGCATTCCTCGCTCTGAGACTTCCCTGACTGTCCTCCCACCCCGGCCCGGTGCCCCTCAGTGGGTCACCCACCGGGGTTTAGAGACGTCACAGGCCTCTGCCATCACACTGTTTCACAGATTTGCTTACTTTTCTCCTTCTCCCTTTAGATTCTGAGTCCCCGGAAGGCAAGGACCGCGTGCTTCCCATGTCCGTGGCACCCAGGAGGGGTCCCCCCAGAGAATGCCTGCTGCCACTCACGAGGCGGGATCCTCTGACTTCACCCCCAAAGCAGCGCAGGGCTGCAGGGCCTTCCCCCTCACACCACCATGCCCTTCTCTACTCGATGTTTCTCCCGACCGCCTCTAAAAGCACAATATGGCGACACTTGGGAAGATCTCTTTGAAAGAACACGTACCCAAGGGAAGGTCAGCAGCTTCCAAACCCCATGCACAGAACCCTGCCCTTGCAATGGCACAGTGTGAGACCCCCCGTAAGGACTGGTTGAATATTAGCGACTAATAGTCATAGGTACCGGTGTTTTTGCCTGCTCAGGCATTGGCGGCTATGGCCCTGCCGCTGTCCGAGGTCCTTTTGATCCCCACAAGGAGATGTCTCCACCATTGCCCTTTGTGCGGCTGAGGAAATGGAGGCTCAGAGAGGCTGAGGGATTTGCTCGGCATCACACAGCAAGCTATCTACTAAGGGAGGGAAAACCTTCCAGGTTTCAGTCTCCAGAAAACCAACCTTCACAGCATCTGGTCGCACAACAAAAATACAAGTTTGCTGGCAAGGAGACTGACAACACATATTCCTATAGAGCTTAGAAGTCACCGCAGAAAGTCTGGTCTCCCCTTTCTGCTGGCAGACTCCGGCTAGCATTTACTTTTTTAATATAAATTTATTTATTTTAATTGAAGGCTAATTACTTTACAATATTGTATTGATTTTGCCATCAACATGAATCCGCCACGGGTGTACATGTGTTCCCCATTCTGAACCCCACTCCCACCTCCCTCCCTGTACCATACCTCTGGGTCATCCCAGTGCACCAGCCGCAAGCACCCTGTATCATGCATCGAACCAGGACTAGCAATTCATTTCATATATGATATACATGTTTCAATGCCATTCTCCCAAATCATCCACCCTCTCCCTCTCCCACAGAGTCCAAAAGAGTGTTCTATACATCTGTGTCTCTTGTGCTGTCTCGCATATAGGGTTATCATTACCATCTTTCTAAACTCCATATATATGCGATAGTATACTGTATTGGTGGAGAAGGCAATGGCACCCCACTCCAGTACCCTTGCCTGGAAAATCCCATGGATGGAGGAGCCTGGTTTAATTTTATACAGACCTCAAGCCCGAGCCAGCATTCTGAAGAGCACCTGGAGAAAGTGGACTTGACCTTGACCTTGACCTTACCTTCCACCCCTCTGGAGCTGCTCTGCCCGATGTTTTGCAAGCATTACCTATCACCCACCTCCCCCAGGCTTTGGGCTGTCCTGCCAGGCCCTTTTCTGCTCTCACAAAGAGACCTGTGACATCACTTACCCCTCAAATGGTCCCTTCCCCTCCTAGGACTGATCCTGATCTATAAAGGCTGGGCACGGCACTAGGCGGGGATGGCACAGTTTCCACTGGGTGTGCTGCTTCTGGTTGATTATAGCACCTGCCTGTGTTAAGAAGGATCCTGAAGCTGTGCCCAGGCTCCACACAGCCACCGCGGGCGTGGGAACCAAGGCTGCCTCTGGGGAGACAGCCCTCCTGGGACATAAGCAGCCTTTTAAAAATTCTGCTGGAACCCAGCCACATAAAGCTGAGGGCTGCAGTGTGCATTAACTTGGAGAGTTAACCCAAAGAGTTTGTTATTCAGACACCACCTACTCCTCCTTTCAAATATACCTCCTTAAAATGGGCCAGTGCATGAGGTACCCGGCCACAGAAACAGAAAGTAGAGGTGCGATTTGCAGGGGCTGGAGGAGGAGGGAACGGGTACAGAGTCTCAGCTCTGCAAAGATAAAAAGAGATGGAGGGCAGTGATAGCTGTACAAGACGTGAACCGTACTTCATACTACTGAACTGTGCACTTAAAAACAGCTTCAGCGGTACCGTTTTATGTATACTTAACCACAATTTAAAAAAAAATAGGCTAGTGAGAGTCCACTGAGGAATCCTCTACAAATGAGCCCCAGTCATCACACTGATTTTTCACCAAAATCCAGAAGTCACAAATAAAATGTTTAAAGCTACTTTAAGCATGACTTTTCTGATCTGACTTAAATGTATTTATGAGCAGGGGCTGACTAATAATCTGAGACTATTTCCTGAGATTCAGGAAACAGAAATTTTAAAAGGTGGGGGGAACACCAGAATTCAAATAGGGCTTCCCTGGTGGTGCAGTGGATTAAGACTCCATCTGCCAATGCAGGGGACATAGATTTGATCACTGGTCTCGGAAGATCCCACTTGCTGTGGAGCAACTAAGCCCGTGCACCACAACTACTGAGCCTGCGCTCTAGAGCCGGGGAGCCACAACTACTGAGCCCTCAAACCTAGAGCGTGTGCTCCGCAACCGCAGTGGGGAGCCCACACACTGCAACGAAAAGCCGTCCCCACCTGCTCCAGCTAGAGAATGCCTGAGCTAAGCAATGAAGAACCAGTGCAGACAAAATTAAATAATAAACAAAATTTTAAAAATGCAAATAGAAAATTAAAAAGACTGGAGGTCTACAAGGGTAGAGATGGATGTGTTAGTATCAGAACCTTGGAAAGGAGATAGAAGGAAGGTAAATGTGGAGGTTAAAAAATTAAAAACTCGGGACTTCCCTAATGGTCCAATGGTTAAGAACCCACCTGGCAATGCAGGGGATGCAGGTTGGATCCCTGGCCTGGGAACCAAGATCCCACATGCCACAGAGCAATAAGCCTGTGTGCCAGAACTCCTGAAGCCTGTGCATTCCAGAGTCCACGCACCACAACTAAAGGGTCTGTGTGCTGCAACTAAGACTCAACGCAAATAAATATTTTTTAAAATAAAAAAAGAACTATAAATATATAACAGTATAGAAAAGTTAAAAAGTCACTTTAATCCCAGTGCCCTAACACAATCACTATGACATCATTCTACACAAAAACTTTTAAACTGGGCTTCCCCAATGGCTCAGTGGGTAAAGAATCTGCCTGCAATGCAGGGGATGCAAGAGACGTGGGTTTGATCCCTGGGTCAGGAATATCCCTGGAAGAGGAAATGGCAACAACCCACTCCAGTATTTTTGCCTGAAAAATCCCACAGAGGAGCCTGGCAGGCTGCCATTCAAAGGATCGCTAAGAGTTGGGTACGACTGATCATGAGCCATTTTGGAATGGCAATCTGGCTAAAAAGCAGCAGAAACTTCTGCTTTGGCCTTCTTAAACAAAAGCAGTTGGCAGAAAAGAAAGAGTAGTGAATCAGGATTTCAAATCTTGGTTAAGCTGTGTGACTCCAGTTAAGTCACTTGACCTCTCTGTTCCATCACTTCTAAGAACGTAGTACTAACTGCAACCCACCTCCCTCAGCAAGGGAAGCAACAGGGCTCTGCACTGCTGAAGCAGTATGTGAAAGGGCGTTAGCAGTAAGCAGGGAGTGCTGAAGAAGCTTTTCTTGATGACTAATGATCAGTATGGAAACTTGATGATGACAGTGATGATGATGTAAGTATTTGGAAGCTCTGATGATACTTAACCAGACTCACCAAGCCCAGCCACCCGGCCCTGACCTTGCAGACCCTTTCAGACCGGAACCTGTCCCAGTTCCCTCCATACACCAAACGCCTTACACCTCAGGATCTTGCCCCTTGCAGTTCCCAATCTGCCCTGGCCTGCCTCCTTCCCATCCTCCACCCCACTTTCCCTGAGGTGCCTCCCCCATCCTCTTTCTCAGCAACTATGTTTCCTTCAGGGCTCTGATCTCAATTATACAGTATCCTGTGCATGGGTACTTGCTCAGATGGGATCTCCAAGCTCCCTGAGGAAAGAGACCAAGTTTGTCTTGTTCCCTCTTCTTCCCCTGGCTCAGCGCCTGGCATGAATGGCCGATTGTTTGGAAAGGGGCGTGGAGGTGGGGGCGGGGAGGAGCTGGCTGGGATGAACCCAAGTCCTCCTCCCCTGGATTGTTCCCACACACTGCTGCGCGTGCCCCCTCTGAGGAAACTGCTGTGGTACAGTAGCGCTGGCTGCCCTGCCTTCATAGGTACTGTCGGACAAGCCCAGTTCCTCCCACCCTGCAGGCTGACACCTCCTGACTGCTACCACTCCCTGTGCTGGGCCGACAGCACCTCATGCAGCCTGGGAAGGCAAGAATGCTCCAGGAGAGCCTGGATCTTGTACTGTATTCACAACACATAAGAGCAGACTCCTCAACACAGCCTGAGGAAGCAAACTGCCCAATGGAGTGATGACCATGCCGAAATAAACCCTGGCTGAGTGCCTGGTGGACTCTGACGGCCCTGAGCAGGCTTCTCTAGCCTGACTCAGATCCCCAGGCCCCTGGACAACCAGCCCCTGCCTTCTCTCTCCTACCCTAGGCACCCTCACCTAAAAATCTCCATCCACTTAGAGTTTGCCCAGCTTTTGAGGTCCTCTCTAAAGCCTGCCTTGATTGGCTTCATCTTCCCCATCAGAGCCCCACACTCGACAAAGAGCCATCAGATGACCAACTCCTCTCCAAATACCAGGTGCATCTGAACTTTTTCAGGCATGGGACAGGGATGGTCTTTAAATATTCCAAATCTTCTCTGGATATCAATAAGACCAGGGCTAACATTTCTTAAGTGCTCCCACTGTGCCCGGCACCGAGCTGAGTGCTTTACACACATACATACACACACACTCACTCTCATCCTCACACTGTGACTCGTGTGATATCAGTATTATCACCTCTATTTTGCAGATGAAGAAACTGAGGCCCAGAGAGGTTAAGCAACTTGCCAAAGCCTCACAGCTCCAGGCAGCAGTCTAGGATCTGGATCCTGGCAGTATGACTCCAGATCTATGCTCTTAGCTAACGGGCTGCACGGCCCCTGGCATGTGGGCTTCGGGATACGGCTGGGCTTTGTAAGCGCCCGGTTCTGCCTCCCATGGGAGCAGCACGGTCCAGTGTGGATCGTCAGTGCAGTCGCTCAGCCACAACGTCCAGGTCACCTACTGTGTGCTCAGTGTGTGCCCCCCGGAGCAGACTTGAACCAACATGGCTCTGTGCCTGGGGACCTTGGGATTGTGCAGAGGAGGGGAAGAGAGGTGGACAAAAATTCCTATTTGTTGAAGCAACCAAATTGTTACCATATCTGCTTTGGCAAGGCTGAGAGTTTCCTTAGAAAAAGCACAGAGAAACAGGAACTTGAGACCCCAGGTAGTCAGGCAACAGTTCATCTCTGAAACACACGGGCGAACCCAAAGCGTGTTAGAACTTTATCACTAGCTCCCGAGGGACCAAGATCGATTTGGCTGAACGGCAGAGCTAGAAGGATCTAGCTCCTGCCAAGAAACAAATGGGGAACCTGAGATCCAGGGGCTTGTCGGAGGCCACCTATCAACTCCTGGAGAAGCGCGGCTCCTGCTCTCCACACCCCATCCTCTCTAAGCCTCTGGGGCTGGAAACACAATCAGGACAAAAGGCTTTCAGGCCATCTGGGTCCTTGAAACCGCCAGGGGGTAAGGTAAGTGCCCACAGGGACTGAAAGTTTAAAAGCTTTCTCAGTGGAGACGGGCGCTAGCTCTTACCTTCAGAGAGACTGGAACTGCTCTGTGCAAGCTGGATTCAGGAAGCCAGGGTTGATTTCCCAGGCCAACATGGGCCCAGCTCCAGCCCAGCCTTGCCCCGGAAGGACGGGAGTTTCAAAGGCAGTTGCTTCCCACCTGGGGCCACACCTGGGAGAGGCTGACTTTACCGGGGGGAACCCGTCGAACTGGCTGTCTCCCAGACAGCGTGGGCCCAGCCAGGAGGCCACCGCCTGTCTGCAGCCTGGCGCCTCTCCTGGCGGGGCCCTGCCCGGCCCCCACCCAGCCAGGCCCCCAGAACCAGGGTGGGAGCCAGTCGGAAAGAGGCCTGCTCCCCTGCCAGCGAGGCCTTGTGAGGCCCCCCAGGGCCCACTGTGGCCTGGGCTGGGTCTTGGGCGGCTGCTTCCTGCTTTATCTTTTTCTTTCACTTTGGGTTTTAACCCCAAAGCGAAACTAAAGACGGGGACAACGTGGGAGAGATAGTGAGAGTTAAGGGCTGAACACCTGACTTCTCACTTGGGAGGAGGGCCTCAACCTCAGCTTCAGTCTCCCCACTGATAAAACAGGAGGAGGAACTCGGCTAGTGATTTCAAGTGTCCTTTTAAACTAGAAAAAGGACAGAACTTCCCCTTCCTCATCCCCGCCACCACTGAGAACTGACAAGGAGTTGCAGAAATGACCAGAGGATGACCTTTTGGGTCATCCTTGTGGGTCTTCCTGTGGGCTTGTGGGAGGATGCAAAACTCTGGCTGCTGTGTGGAGACCCTCCCTCATCTTCCTGTCTTGTCTCTCTCCAACCTGTCAACTTTTTTATCCTGAGCAGCCCCTGGGACAGAGTAAAGTCAGGAAGACCCCAGAGATGAGCCCGACCCAGTCTTGGTACAAGAGGAAACACCAACAGCTGCCTGGAAACTCCTGACTCGAGGGTCAAGGCCATCTGCCAAGAATGACAGCAGCCCACCCAGGGTGGGTCCAAACTTCACTCTCTGCTGACCCCGGGGTGCCAGCCACGGTATGGCTAAGACCACTGCCATCTGTTTTTCAGAGTTTTTCCCCCTGGCTGGTTTACCACATCTCCCCACTGGTGAGATGGAGCCTGGTGACATGAGAAAGGCAGGGAGGGGCCTCCCCATCTCTCAGATGAGGAAAACTGAGGCTCGGAAAGGCACAGAGACATAGTGGCCAAACCAGAACTGGATTCAGGAGCTAAGTAAATATTTGCTGGACCAATGAGCTCACTGGCCTAGCTGCTGCCAAGCAGGTGTGGCACACACCAGAGAAGCAGAGAAAGGAGGAGTGTGAGTGTGTGTGTGTGTGTGTGTGTGTAGGGGCAGTCATCTCTCCCTGGAGACCAAGTCACAAACAGGTCCCCAGGTACCTATAACAGCATCCCTCCCCCTATCCTGGCTCCACTTCTGATGTGTCCCCCAACCCACCTCTTCCCTTCATTCCGCCCCCAACCATCTGAACCTTACTCCAGAGACATCTCACTGGCTGACCACTGCTGAGTGACACTGGTCGGCCTCCCCCTTTCTGGGCTGGATCAGCATCAGTTCAGTTCAGTTCAGTCGCTCAGTCATGTCAATACCTAACCACAGTGCTTTATAAAACATACAGATTTTCAGGATGCAAAAGAAGGTAATAGAATTTTAGGTGCGCAGATTCTTGGAAACAGCAATTCCACTTGCAGGAATGGCTCCCACAGTGATGCCTGCCCACATACATACGGCCGAGTGGGGAACGGTGTTCGTAACAGCAAGGCTGGGAACAACATAAAAGTCCCTGAGCAGAGGACCAGATAAACAATGGATGGCCCATCCACCAGCGGACTGCACGGCCACGCGCAGGAATACCTACCAGAGAGACAGTCTTGCGTGAAGACGACAAGGAACAGAACAGCAGGGGCAGCAGGCAGTAAAACCGGATGTACTGACGGACACAGCTGCCCGCGTATGCAGAATATTTCTGGAGGAAAACACCAAGCCTGTTTGACAGTGATTATCTAGGAGCTTGGGTGGGAGACAGACAACTGTCACTGGACATTTTTTTCCCCTACAAGTTTGAAATGTTTAACCACCTACGTGGATTGCTTTCTCAAGAGAAGCATAACTTTTGCACATAAAAAAAGAACTCCAGCAAAATGTACCCAGGGAAGCTTTCTTCTAGGTGACAGACATTGCATTCCCTGGGGGCAAGGCCCAGACATCTGGATTCTGAAGCTTCCTCAGGGCTGCTGGTCGCCGTGCAGAACAGGTGGTCAGCCTCCGAGAGCAGACGGAGGCCGCCTGGACACCACAGGGCTCTGGCAGGGAAGAAAGTAGCAGGGAAGACTCAGGGGGAAAAAACTTGGCCTTAAGGCATAAGAAAGACTTGAAGAGGGTTTTGAATACTCAACAGGTACAGTTGGGAGGGGGGAGTTCCTCCAGAAGGACTAGGGAAACTAAGCTGGGCTGGTAAGACAGAAAGGGGGAAAAGAATCTCTCTCCATATGGGCTACTGGCAAGTCCCTTCCCCTCTGATACGTGGTTCCCACTCATGGGAAAGTGAGGAGGCTGGGAGAGTTCCTTCCAGACTGATATCCTACGATATGCCTTTACTTTGTCTCATTTAATATTAAAGGAGGCAAGGAGGGTCCCCAGCTTAGCACATGGCCACAGGGCTCCACATCTGTGCAGACTGTAATCAAATATTTGGAGGTGGCAGAAAATTCAGGCCAGGATCTTAGGTACGGCCACCCTTGGGCGACTTCCATCCCCCTGGGGAGAAGCAGATGGCCTTCTGTAGAGATGCCCTCCCTCACCTTCTTGTTAATAATTAAGTCATTACCAAAGACCTCCTTTGTCACTCTTGAAGTTCAGTTTGTGGAGACTTGCTGTCTTGGCTTGCTTTATCATGACGCTCCAGGTTGAAGGCTCACAGGCTACAACAATTTAGGTGTTAAGCCTCATGCCCAAATTCCAGGGCTCTGCAGTGGAAAGAGCCCAGGGTGGGGGGAAGGAGCACTGGGGTGGATCCTTGCTAGACCCTGAAGGTTCGGTGGACTCTGGGAGGTCAGAAGCTAAGTCTCTAGATGGCTCTCCTGGTCACTGTATCCCCAGGCTCAGCTCATCACCTGGCACACAGCAGGCACTTAATAAATATTTGTTGAAGAAGTGAACAACAGCTCAGTCAGTAAATCCCAGAGTGACCTTGGTCAAGTCACTTTCTGGAAAATGAGGATGACAAGAACAGTAGTGATCTCCTAGGGCTGGATAAGAATCTGAGATAAGGTGGGTAAGTTCTCTGCAAATCAAAAACGGGCTACACAAACATTAAGGATCCAAAACTATGTGATGTGAACAAAATAAAAAGAATGAATATACCTGAGAATGATCACATTTACCACAAAGCACCTGGCAAGTGGTAAAGCACTGACCAAATGAATGACTACAATCGAAAGGGACAGCACAGGGGCGCTCTAGTTCACTCCTCCAATGTCTGCATAATTTCTCAGGCTTCTCAGGCTCAGTCTGTTCCAAAGGAGCACAAAAACCCCTCATCGAAACTCTTACCCTGCTTTCTGATATGAAAATTGTGGGAGCAGTTACAATTGTACCCTGTAAACCCCAAGGCTCAGAGAGTACATGCCAATGTATTCCCTGGTGGCTCAGTGGGAAAGAATTAGCCTGTAATACAGGAGCCGTGGGTTCGACCTCTGGGTTGGGAAGATCCCCTGGAGGAGGAAATGGCAAACAACTCCAGTGTTCTTGCCTGAAGAATCCCATGGGCAGAGGAGCCTGGTGGGCTGCAACCCATGGGGTTGCAAGAGTCGGATAAGACTCGTGACTTATCACTAGCACTGGCACAAGGGTCCCAGGGGTGTTTACTGCAGACAAGGGAGGAGTGGGGAGCGGGGCATGGAAGCTGTGCCAAGACCCCCAGCCAAGGCTCTGCTCAAGGGGGCACACAGAGGGCTGGCCACTGGTTTCCAAGCCGCGCTCTGTGACCAGCCACCGCTGCCTCGCCTGGTAGCCACTCACCCTCGCCTTCCCTCTGCCCAGTGGGCATCCCTGGCTGCAGCCTGGGAGAGGAGAACTGGGTTTCATCACCCGGCTCTCCTGTGGTGAGAGGACCTTGGACAAGTCCCTTCCTGCCTTTGTGGCTGGGCCAGGGAACACTCTCTCTCAGGGTGGGGAAGGAGGCCAGAGGAGAATTCCAGTGTGCCCAGTCATGGACGTGCCCACAGTTGGACCAGACACAGGAGGCCCAGCTCTGGAGGCTGCTCACAGCCTGGTGAATAAAACGGCTGATGTGAAGGCCCTTCAGTTCTCTGAGGCTTCCACCTTAAGGAATTCTGAGCTGGTTCTCAGGCCCAGTCTTCCAGGTCTTTAGAAACCACGGGGGGTGTGGGCTGTAGGGGATATATTTGTGCATGCATGTGTGCTAAGTCACTTCAGTCATGTCCGACTCTTTGCGACCCCAAGGACTATAACCCACCAGGCTCCTCTGGCTGTGGCATTCTCCACGCAAGAATACCGGAGTGAACTGTCGTAACCTCCTCCAGGGGATCTTCCCCACCTAGGGATCGAACCTAGGTCTCTCACATTTCCTACATTGGCAGGCGGGTTCTTTACCGCTAGCACTGCCTGGGAAGCCCAGGGGATGTATTAATTCAAGGGTCTCAATTCAAGGGTCAAGAAGGTTCAGATTCCCAGGACCCTAACAGTAGGAGGTTCCTTTCTAAGAAGGCGAGCTGAACTGGGAGAGTCAGTGTTTGCAGTCAGCCTTGGGTCTGAGCCACACGTTCCTTATCTGTAAAAGGGGGATGGTAAGTCTGTCTGCCTCAGGCTTATTTAGAGGATTTCACGAGAGCACCCATGGAGGCCCTGGCACAGAGCCTGGCACAGAGCAGGTGGACGAGCAATGCGCTCAGACTGTTATTTCCTGCTCCAAATAGCAACACCCAGCATCTTTCCCACTGGCCCATCAGGCCCCTAGTTGGGCTCTCCTCAGAGAACACACATCCTCTGCACCCCAACTGGCCCTTCCCCCTCCCATGGGCTCCACCTGCACCCCGCCCTCTCCCTTCTCCAGGATGCTTGCAAAGCTCCTCCCGTCACCACTTTCACTCAGTCCCACTCACACAGCCTGACTCATCTTGAAAAAAAGCCTCCAGTTTGCTGCTCTGGCTCTAAAACCTTCCATTCCATGGCTCTCCAAAGCCTCTGCTCTTCGGCTCAAGTTCAATGCGGCCTACAACCTTCTGGGCCCTCCCAGAGCGGCAGCTAAACTTGTCTACTCACTGTTTCCAAAATATGTGCTTACCATGTCCAGCCCCCGCACCTCTGCTTTTGGAGAAACCATCCCCAGGCACGCCAGCCCCAATGCCAGTCTCTGAATCCAGTCCCCCTCTCAAGGGCTCTTGTTTCCTCTGGCTCACGCTCACTTCTTCCTCCTCAGACAATGCCCTTCTTCAGCAGATGCTTAATTACAGACTGTCACACAGTCTCTCATAATTGTAGGCCTTGTCTCCCTTGTCAGAGCCTGAGTTCCCAGGGGCAGAGGCCCTGTCTGTCTGGTCTTTCCCATCCTCTCGGAGCCCGGCCCAGGGCTGGGAGGGCAAATCGCTGGTCAGAGAGTGTTTTCCAAGCCCAACTCAGCTAAGCCGGGTCCAGCTTCAACCACTTGGGACCACTTTTCTGGCTCTTGTCCTCTACACTGGCCAAACGGAGCCTCCGTGCACCAGCTCTCCCCAGGTGATCCAGGCCAGGGACAGAGAAATGTGGGAGACCTGGGCGGGGAGGCAGGGCGGTGGCTCTTGCCTGGCCCTGACATGGTCTTCTGGAGTGCTAGGCACCCCCTGTCCCTTCCCCTCCCTGGAACTGCTTCTTATAGTGAGACAAGCAACAATAATCTTTTAACTCCAGAATATAGATTTTTGTCTTCCCTGGTTCCCAGGAGTGGGCGGGTGATATACCAGCTGATTCCAACACAGGCTGAGGGACGGGAGGCAGCTGTGGCTCCCCTCCCACAGGACTGGGAAACCTGAGAACCTGAGAGGCACGCACAGCACACACCTGGACAACCTCATTCAATTCCTGTTGCTGACTGCACTGCACTCCTGCCCAGCTGTTCAATTTCATAGCCCCTACCCTGGCCAGGGCTGACGGCGTCTACTGCAGGGACTGAGCAGGGGAAGTTGGTAACCTCTTTCTGGAAACAACCAATCCTGCCTGAAACAAAGAGCACGATGAGGCACCAGTCTCCCCACCTGTCAGTTCGGGATCATATTGAGACCCGTATCACAGGACTGTTGCAATAATGCAGCGCGATAATGCCAGAAACCGCCTAGCACAGTCCCCAACACCCAGTGTGGCAGACACGCTTCCATGTCTTGCAGGACCTTTCTGATACCAGTTCACGTTCTCAGAGCAACGTGGGAGAAATGCATTTCCATCCCTTTCTGACCCAGAAGAAAAGTGAGGTGCAGAAAGTCGATCAGTCCAAGGTCACACAGCAGGGACAAGCCAAACTGTGATCCCAGGCCAGGAATCGCTCAGTTCAGTTTTTCCCCGAGTGCAATCCATAAGCCCTCAGCATCAGCCTCCTCCAGGGGGCTGGTTTAAAAAGCTCATTCCTGCCCCTAGACCTGTCAACTGAGACCCTTTGGGGATAGGCTCAGAAGCCTGAACTGTGTCAAGATGTGGAGCCTAAATTTTATGAGGAAACGGAGGCAGAGAGAGGCGATCTTCAAGGTCACACTTTCATCGAGTGCAGACTAAATTCACAATCTGACTCCAGCCAGAGGCAGCAATCACAGACTTCTTGGAAGAGGAGGCATGTGACTATGTGGCCTCCAAGGGAAGCAAGGTACCACGGGGGAGGGTAGAGCACACAAGGGCTAGAAGCAGGAGAGGCCAGGCAACAACTCAGTGTGGCTTGTGCTTCCAGAACCCCTAGGCGTGAAGAAATACATATGGAGCCTCCCTGCAGCCTGCCCTCCCCGGAGAGCCCAGAGAGCGCCACCTGAACTTCTGGGAGGAACGCCTGTTGTATGCAGGGTCTATGACCAGCAGGTCTACGGTGGTGGCCCTCTGGACATGTGTGGCTGCAGCTCAGGGTAAGAAAGTGGAGGAAGGTGGTGACTCAGTCCCCACCCGAACTCAAGCTAGTCTCTTTAAATCTGAGATGAGCTCAGAGGCTGGGGAAATGTCAAGCAAACCCTCCTGGCAGAACAAATGCCAGATGGAGAGAAGGTGGCCGAGGGGTAGGCTACCAGGCAGCAGTAAATGTGGAGCAACACTGTGGTTGCAGGGGAAGAAAAGTCAAGAGGCCTGGGCACAAGGCCCTCCCTGGGCCCCCTATGCTTCATTCACCTGTGAAACAGGGAGAACTCCACTGGCTTCTGACTTCCTCCCAGGACTGTTGTGGGGAACAATGAGCAAGGAAAGAGCCTGGCAGATTATACAAGGTCTCACACAGCGAGGGAGAGATTAGAGGATTACTGCTATTAACATCAGAACAGCCAGAAGGTGCTTTCCTGGTTACCTGAACCCCAGCCACAGGGGGGTAGTGGGAGAGGCTGGGCCTCTGTCTTGTTCCCACAAAGGAAAAAGGGATCCAGATATTACTTGGAGGTGAAGGCTCCCATTTATTAAATGCCTACTGTGTATTGCACACGTGCGCAGTTGCTAAATCGTGAAGGACTCATCGTGATCCCATAGACTGCAGCCCACCAGGCTCCTCTGTTCATGGGATTTTCCAGGCAATAAGACTGTAGTGGGTTCCCTTTCCTTCTCCAGGGGGATCTTCCTGATCCAGGAATTGAACCCATATCTCCTGCACTGGCAGGCG
This sequence comes from Bos taurus, assembly GCF_002263795.3. Taxonomy (NCBI): domain Eukaryota; kingdom Metazoa; phylum Chordata; class Mammalia; order Artiodactyla; family Bovidae; genus Bos; species Bos taurus. Next base: position 65,572,788 of record NC_037340.1, on the reverse strand, counting down.
GGTTCTTTACCACTGGGCTACCTGAGAAGTCACCTACTGTGTACTAGGTATTTTTAAATATAGAAGCTCACTTAATCCTCACCATGACCCTGCAGTGTAAATATGATTATCTTGAGTCCAGATGAAGAAGCCGAAGTTGAAAGAGAGTAACTAGACCAAGATTACACCCGCAGTGAGTGGAGAACAATTAAAACCAGGCATTTTTGACTCAAAACCCCACACTCTTTCTTTCGTTTGGAACAGTTCCTGTAAGAGGCAGAACGTGTTGGGTACAGGGGCCCAGCTCAAGCACTGCCTCCTTCTGGAAGTGTCTCTGATCTCTTTGCCTGGGCAAGGTCTCTCTCTGATGAAAGCCCACAGTGTATCATCAGCACACACCTGGCAGCGCTCAACACATTCTGTTATTTTGTGATCACACGCACTTTTACAGGTAAGACGAGATGTAGGTACAAATAGGTGGCCCTTCAGTTACCTCAATATCCTCAAATGTCATTCATAATTAAAAAAATTAAAAAAACCACAGGTGTTTAAAAAAAAAATCCTCAAATGTCAGAGCTGAAAGTACCTCCAAGTCCACAACACCCAACTTCCTCATTTTTTTGAAGGAAAAATACAGATAGAGGAAGACACTTGTCTGAAGTCACACAGCATCTTAGCATCAGAGCCGAGAATAGAACCTTGGCAGTCTGCCACCCAGAATTTCTTTAGGGATCCATGATTTCAGAATCAGTCTGAGGACAAGGAAGATCATTCCCATGTTGCAGATACGGAAGCTGAAGCCCAGGGAAAAGCAGCCTCCCTGAGACGGTGCGATGTGGGGACCACACCCTGATCCTCCCACTTCTAGACCAGAAACCAAGCCCTTTCTCCTCCCCACTGCAAGAAATCTGTGTAACATGTCAAGCTCGGGGCCCACAATAAAAGGTCAATGGATGTTGGAAATTGTCATTATACACCAGTAAGCAGGTGACACCCGCCTGACTGTGACCGGTCTGGCAGTACTACAGAAGAGGATGCAGGAGTCCTGGCTGAACCCTCTGTGCTCTCTGGACCTTGTTTGTAAGACAAGGGAGCTATCATAGCTGATCTGATCTCCTGCTCCAAAGTTCTAGGATGTCTGAGGCTCCCTGACAGCGGACCCCAGCTGTCTGCGAAGCATCTCTCAGCCAGGGCCTTTGTTCCCCTGCTGTACTGGAAGCCGGCAAAGCAGGTGGGGCTCACAACCACAAACTGACTGACTTTATTCCCAAGTGCCACTGGACAAGCAGGACCACCCTTAAACAACAATGGGATGGAACACGGAAAATCCGACAGCCTCCCAACACAGACATCCCACTGGGCACACCACCTACCTTTACAAACTGAAAAACAACAACTGGGAATCGGGGCATAAACGGGGACAGCTGGTTCCCTGGCCTATTGGCAGGGCAGGTGTATTTCTGAATAATAGGTGGCAATGGACTTTGGGGTGAAGAACTCTGGACCAGGGCGTCCCAGGCCCAGATCCCCGTCCCAACTCTGCCATGAACTAGCCTGTGTGCCCATGAACTAGCTGCTTCCCCTCTGTGGGGCTCAGGTTAGAGCTAGGCTGGCAGTTCCCACAGTGTCTTTATAGATATTTCATTTGATCTTCATGACAACCCTGTGAGATTGACACAACTATTCCCTTTTTACAGATGGAGAAACTGAAGCTGGGAAAGGTTGAGGGTCTCATTCAAGGTCACAAGGTTTGAGGCTGGCAGACCCATGGCCCCAGAGGTCTTAGACCACCACGCCCAAACCTCAAGGGTGGTCAGGTGAAGAACAACTCCTTTCTCCCCTCACCCTGACCTACGGTCTCGGCAAGACCAAGGCAACATAAACCCTGGTTCACCTGCCCAGTCTGGTGCTTACAAGTTCTGGCCCCAAACCTCACAGCCCGGCTGCCTAGGAGGCCGCACCCCCCTGCAAAATTTGATTACTCAAGTTGGCAAGAACGCAGCCCCCACCCCCAGTCAGGTCTAAATAAACGCCCAAGTGATATCACATCCTGCTGGCTCCAAAATAGCCCAGGCCTTCCCACAAGCGATTCCAAAATGCCAGGCCATGCATGGCCGAGCGGGCAGGGATGCCCAGCCCGTGGCACGGTCCACACACACACAAGCAACTAAAGCAGAAGCCTCAGAGCAGGAAAGGCCCCAACTCCCACCTCTGCCAGACAGCCCGGCCCCTCTCCCCTTGCCCTCTTGGTGGGGAGTCCCCAGCGCCAGCCCTCGCCCCAGCGCCAACCCCATGGAGCCTCGGCCGCGGCCAGCCTGCGGGCGGACTCCGGCCCGACCCGGACACCCCACCACTCACATTGCTTCAAGAGCTCCAGACACAAAGCCATGAGGGCCGGATGGGGGTCAGAGACCCAGAGACCGGCAAAGACAGAAAAGGGGAGAGGGAGAGACACAGGAGCGGAGAGAAGGGGAGACAGGGAGACGGGGCAGAGAAAGCGCGGTGGGGGGTGGGTGGGTGGGGGGCAAGAGACCCCGGCAGAGGAGAAGCCTCAAAAAGGGGTCTGCAGCGCAAGAGACATCGAGCGGTGACACCAGCAAGACAGATGTGAGGACAGGGAGAGACAGGGAGAGCAAAGCAGGGGACCCCGACCCAGGGGGCTGGGGGGCGCGGAGTCCTGACAGAGAACAACGACTGGGGCACAAACCAAGGAAAGGCAGGGAGGGGGTACGGAAGTCAGGGAGCTGGGGAGCTTCGGGGTTCCCAAGTAGAGACCCCAAGGGATCAGAGGTCCCAGCGTACAGGGGGGACACCAAAAGAGGCAAAAGCCTGCAGAAAGGAGGGCTAAGAGGAGGCAAGACCCCCGGGGTGTGGGGGACAGATGGGAGGATCCCCAAGGGATGTGCGGGGAGTATGAAAGGTGTTCTGAAAGAAAGCCCCCTCCCCACAAGATGAGAGGGCGCTCAGAGAGGGAGTCCCGAAGAACAGGGGCGCTCCGAGAGGGAGACTTTGAGGGATGAGAAGAGCGCTTTGAGGGGGACCCGAGATCGGGGAGCGAGGGAGGGGCTGGGAGGCAGCGCGAGGGCAGAGACAAAGAGACAGCGAGCCAGGGAGAGACAAAGCGGGCGGAGCGGGGAGATGGGCCCCAGGGTCGGTGGCTGGACAGAAGGACGGAAGCGCGAGCGGGAGGGAGGACGGACGGACGGACAGACTGGGAGGAGGGCGGGGGCAGGGCCGGGCGGGGGCGGCGCCCGTCTCCTCGCGGGGCCGCGGCTGCTCTGAGCGGCGCTGGGCGGGCCCCAGGCGTCCGGGCTGAGGCGGCGGCGGCGGCGACGACGTGGACCGGACAGACCGACGAAGTGACGGACGGGCTGGCGGCAGCTGCGGCCAGCGGCGGGCACTCACCCTCCTCCCTCACGCGGCCCGGCCCGAGGCTCCGGTTTTGTACGCCCGAGGGGCGGGGCCTCTGGGTTAAAGCCCCGCGCCGGCCCCGCCCCGCCCCGCCCCCCGCGTCAGACGCGCGCGCGCGTCGCTCGGGACTCCCGGGGCGGGCGGGGGCGCGCGCGGCCCTTTCGGCACGTGGCCCGTCGCGCGCGCCCGGCAGGGCGGGTGCGCAAGCGCGCGGGGCGCTCAGTCCAGCCCACGCCCAGGCCGCCCAACCCTGCGAGGGAGCGCGCGCCCACGTCAGCACGCGCGTGCCTGAGCACCCGGGACTCCGCCCCTCCAGCCGCCCCCACCAAACCGGTTCCAGCTGGAACGAGACGCATGCTCCCTGACGAGCGAGGGGCCCGGGAGTCTGTACCAGTTTATCGTGGCTACACCTGGATATTCCCCAGGGGAAGCAGAGGCTCCGCACAAGCGGGTCGTCTCACCTGTGTGTGGTCAAATTAGCCTCCCAATACTATGGACTCTACGTCCTAAGGGTTTCTAGTGTCCCCACCGCTCCCTCCTGGTTTTGCTGTGCTCATCTGGGGTCTTGCAGGTTGGGTTCTAATCCCTGCTCAGCCTCAGGAGGGCTCTGTGACCTTGGACAAGATGTTCATTCAACTTCCTGAACCTTAGTTTCCTCTTTAGTAAAATAAAACCATTACATCCACGATACCTTGGAGGGCCAAGTGCAGTAGGAGCTGTGTAAATTCCTAAGTCACTCCCTTCACAACTCATGGAGCTTCCCCACTTCATTGAGTCCCCGCCTTGCCCCTGTGAGTCCCCCTACTCACAGTCTGGGCCCTTGCTCCGGGCCTCATCCCTCTAGGCTGCACCTACAGTAGGTCTACCATCTGCATATCCAGTTTCTGCTCCCCGACCTGCCTTGCTAAGTGACCTAGACAAGCCCCTGCCTTTCTCTGCACCTCTGTTTTCCAAATGTAAAATGGAGAAAAATTTACTGAAGATGATACAGTCTTTCCAATACCACTGTTGTGATTTTTGCATAAAGTTATAATGATAACAGCGGGCTGCCCTGGTGGCTTGGTGCTAAAGAATCTGCCTGCAACGCAGGAGATGCGGGTTGGATCCCTGGGTTGGGAAGATCCCCTGGAGAAAGAAATGGCAACCTGCTCCAGGATTCTTGTCTGGGAAATCCCATGGACAGAGCAACCTGGCGGGCTACTGCCATAGGGGCACAAAAGAGTCAGACATGGCTGAGTGACCAAACAGCAACAACAAAAATATTAAAAGCAACCGTTTGCTTTTAATATTGATGCCAGGCACTGCCCTAGGCACTTTGAAAAATACTAGCTTACTCTGCCCTTCTCACAGTCATTAGGCTACACCTATATCATTCACTTATTCTTTAGATTGATTACGTAGGAAAATTCAGGAAGCCCCAAAGCACAGCCTGCCTGTCTTGCTGTGTCCCAACCACACCCAGCCCTGTTTGGCCTCCATCAGCTACTGAGCCCTCCTGCCTCTGGGCATTTGTACCACTCTTCTCCCAGCCTGGAGTACCCACCACTACTTCCTCCCTCACTTCCTTCAAGAGTTTGCTCAAACATGTTTCTCAATGAGGTCTACCCTGGTACCCTATTTATTCTGCAATATCCCTCCCCTCTCCCTGCTGGCACTCCCAGTACTCCTTGCCCTACACTGCTTTCCAATAAGCCATGTACTTAGGGGACATCCCTGGTAGTCCAGGGGTTAAGAATCTGCCTTCCAACACAGGGGATATGGGTTCAATCCCTGGTTGGGAGCTAAGATCCTACATACCAGGGCAACTAAGCCCACGATGTGCCCTGCACCACAACCACAAAAAGACCATGCCACAATGAAGATTGCAACCTGACACAGCCAAAAGAAAGAAATATTTTTTTAAAACCCCATATACTTACTTGCATTATTTATACTGACTGCTTTGTCTGTCCTCCAACCCACCCATCTGCACCCAACAAGAGCATACTCTCTATGAAGGCCAGGGTTTCCATTTTGTTCACTGAGGTGTTCCTGGTCCTACACCACCACTTGGCTCATGGTAGGGGATCAGTAAACATCTAGTCAACGAAAGGGATGCCCCATGGCAAGGCTCCTGTCCTTCATCACCACTCTAGGGCCTCCACAGTTCAATGTAAGCACCTTAGTCTCTCCTCCTTTGGCCTGACCTCTCTACCCTTGAGGGAGTAAGGGATATTTTTGTCTCATTCAGAAACCTGGGGTTCCCAGCCTGCCCACCAGCCCAATCACTGTTTCCCTGAGAAGGTTCTACGGGTCTGCCTAAAAATGGGACTTAGGAGAGTGGCTCAGTTAACCAGGGACTTCCTGGTCCAAGGCTGGGAGGAAGGAAGGCCCAAGGAGGTCCAAGGAGGGAGGAAGGCCCCATTCTGCCCAGTGCCCTCTGTGGAGAGGGCCCTTGTTCAGGAGGCAGGAATTCTGGCTCCTCATCACTCACTCTAGGAAGGTCTCCTGGACACTTGCATTATTCTCTGACTATGTTCCCTGCCCAAGCTCCCTGGGCCTTGCCTGGGCCACTGCACAGCCTCCAATCCATCCTGCCCATGTTGCCAGATGATTCTTCTTGAAACTCCTGTGACCACACTGCAGCTCTTTACCAGAACCTTGGATGAGCACCCCTCAACACCCACAGAATAGTGGGGAACTCAAGTCAGGCTGACCCAGGGCAGGGGAAGAGCTCCTTGACCTACTAACTGGGTTACCCTGACTTGATACTCACCTCTTCTAGGCTACAGTTTCTTTGTAAAATATCCGTCAATATGTATGTGTGCACACACGTGTGTGTGTATGTGTGTGCGCATGATTAACTGGGCTAAATCAGGAATGTCAGATAAATGCAACTCTCCTGGCCAAAGCAGACATCACTAATCAATGGTGCCACGCTTCTCTGCTTAACTCACTCTCAGTCCTGAGCTCCAGGGATCAGGAATGACACATGAGTTGAAGCCTATTTGCATCGCTGGACATGATGGTCTTTGAGGTTCCTCTCTGCCCTGACACTCTGGATACTGGAGTGTCCAACCTGACAGGAGCCTATAGCGTGATAATCAGAGACTGTGGAGGGTCAGGCCTGGGAGAGGGCTTGGGGGACGAGGCCGCCTGGAAGGTTGGCTGCTTACTGGAATTTTGTCAGCCTCCCTTCCTGTGTCTGTACAGAAGAGAATGAATCAGAGAAGAAACGGGGAGTTCCGGGGGAGGGGAGAGGGAACAAAGAAAGGAGGACAGAGCATTCTGTGACTCAGATAGGCGGTGTTTGGTGGTCTCCAAATCCAAGCCTCAAAACATAGATGGAGAATCTGGGGCACAGAAAGGGGCCAGGACCCACCCAGAGTGACTTAGCAGAGCAGAAACTAGATCCAAAAGGATCCAGGATGTTTCCCAGGCCAGCAACCTATCCCAGCTCACCCTAGAGCCTCAAGCACCACCAGAGAGTGACCCCAGGTGTGTGGACCTCTGTGTGTACACACGTGTACCCATGTGCCCGTGCAGAGAATGCAGCTGGCTCAGGGCAGGGGCAGGTGGTGGGCATCACCCTGCAGCCCACCACCATCGCGGCTCCTGAGTGATGTCACAGCCTCTCTTGTGATTCAGAGGGAGTGCGAGAGAGACAGGCTGGGGAGGGAGAAAGGTCAGAAATGGAGAGGAAAACAGGAGAGAGGGTGGTGGGGAGAAATAGGGCTGAGGGAGACAGACAGAAGGCTAAGATGATGGTGGGGAGGGGAAGCTGGGAGAAAGGGATGGAGGGAGGGTGGGGGGGAGGAGAGGAAAGGAGGTGGGCAGAGTCAGAGATGGGAGGAGTGAGAGGGAGGGCGTTCTCTGTTCTTTTCTTTCTCAGAAGTGCAGAAAGAGGACGGAGGATGGGGCAGACTGAGGGTTACCCAGGGGCCTTCCCGGCAGGTCCTGTGGCTGGGGAGGGGCATGTGTAGGTACCTAAACATGTATCTGCTGCTTCCCCCACTATCCCAGTAGGGGCTGACCCCCGCCTGCCAGTCACCTGCCAGAGCTATTTCTGGAATGTGGAATCTGGGTCAGAAAGGGGGAGGGAAAGGGGGGGTGTCTGTGGAGGCAGCGCTGGCAGCTGGGAAGTTGGCCAGTTCCCAGCGGGTGGGTGGGCAGCTTCATGCCTTGCCCATGGCCACTGGGGAGGGGCCCGCCACTGCCAGGCTCTCACTGTCTCAATAATTGCCCCCCACATCTCCCACTCACCGGCTGATGGCCCGAGAGCATATGTGCCCACGTGACAGTGACAAAGAGCTTTCATGCCCCTTAGCAACTTGGGGGCTCAGAAGAGTCCTCGGTGGGCTCACTTCTTGGAGACATATGCTGAGGACAGGGGGTAGCCTTCTGAGCAGGAGACCCCTGCAGGGAGACAGTGGCTGCAGGAGGGGGTGCCTGTGCATATTAGGGTGTGTCTGTAATGAGGGAGGTGGTGGCCGGCAAGACTGCCATGTACGGTGGTACAGGTTGTACACAGATTAAGGATGCCACATATAGGAGAGGGTGCTATTCACAAAATAGACATAATTGAATTATACATTTATTATGACATGTTTGTGGCAGATGGCAGTACAGGATCTAAGCCTAATAAAAATTGTGAGACATGATAATTTTGCAACAGATGACAGTTAAGTGTCTTTCCTAACCCAGCACTAAGGTACCTAAGGGACCAATTGCAGCTCTGGGCAGAGGTCTGAAAATCTGGTGACTTTGCTTTTCCCTGCAAGACAGGTGAGTCTACCTGCTGAGCATGAGGGAGTCAGAGGTTAGCGTAGAGAGAAGCAAGAATGTAGTGGTCACTATGGAGACTTGGATGGAGGGCTGAGTGGGGAAACAGAGCGGCGGGGAGGGGGGAGATGTTTTTGGTGGCTCCAATCTGGTAGGGGCACAATTTCCTCACTGGTGTGGAGGTGGCATGAGCCTTGAAGAAGACATACACACATATGTGAGAGCATGTGCAACTGTATGTAGAGATTAGGTGTGTGTGTGTGCATACATGTGAGAACACCAATGTGTATATGGTTTATATGTTTTCATAGAGGTCTAAGGGTATAGAATCTGATATATGTTCACAAATAGGTATATATGTGCACACATGTCTGGGCAGGTATCAGATGTTGCTACCAATACTTTCTTTCTTTCTTTTTCTTTTTTTAATTTAAAAGTAATTAATTAATTTGGCTGTGCCAGATATTAGTTGCAGAACACCAGATCTTTAGTTTTGGCAGGCGGGATCTAGTTCCCTGACCAGGGATTGAACCTAGGCCCTCTGCATAGGGAGCGCAGAGTCTTAGCCACTGGGCCACCAGGGAAGTCCTCCCATACTTTCCTGAGTATCTTGGTTTGGGCTTAAGTCCCCAAATTGAGAATAATTGAAGTCCTCCCCCCTCCCCCCAGCCATCCCCTACATTTAAAGCCAGAAGTGCTGGATCATTCATATGGGAGGTGCTGAACGAGCTGTGACTGAATTTTTGGCCTCAGTCCTCAACCCTTCCCTGTGTTCATGCCCTTTGCTACATAACTGCAGTTTCTCCCACAAAAGGTCGAGTGTATTTCCCTGGACCTTGGCTTTGGGCTCACGTGACTTGCTTTGACCAACCAGATGTTCACAGGAGACTTGAAATGTGCTTGTACAGTGGGCTTAGCCCTCTTATACTTCTGCCACCGCCGTGGAAAGCACATGGCATGGCTTGGGCACTGATTCCAGGAATGCACTTTCGTCCCAGGAGGAGAAGGATATAGGACGTGCAGAGCAAAACTAGGTGACTGGAAAGCTCATGAATGAGAACAAATGTGTATTATTGGGTGCTGCTGAAATTAGATGTGCTTGCTTGTTCCATGGCATTATTGTGATAATAGTTGATAGATACAGAAATTGGTACCAAGAGTAGGGTGTATGAGCAATAAAAATAAAAATATGTAGAACTGTCTCTGGGACCAAGTGGTGCGCAGTGAGTTGTTACTGGAGGCTTGAAAAAAGGTGACCTTGCACTATGGAGAGACAAATGCTTGGTAAAACTGTCCATCTATAGTAATTTGAAGAGAACCAATGGATTTGGGCAAGATGGTTTCCAGGTAAATGCTGAAAGCAAGAGCTGGTGCCTCTGGGCTGGATTTGAAAAGGACTTACAAGAAAGAGTGGAATTCATAAAAGATATAGGGAGTGTTGAGTGTTTAGAGGGAATACAGAGAGCCCAGAACTTGGCTAAGTTGGAAAATAAATCAATCAACACTTCTCCAGCCAGTAAATCAGTCTCAAATTAATATGCAGCCTGGGGACAAAGACCAAACCAAGGTCATGACCAGTTAAGATATAACATATGGGCCAGATCCAATCAAGAGCACGGTTACAACATCTTTTATTAATACTTGAAAATAATAAGGTACCATTTAGTAGATGTTCTCAGCTGCTCAAAAGGGCTTCCAGAAAGTTTTAGAGCATGGCCCCATAGAAGCCTGATGTATCCAAAGTAGTCATAATTGAGTAGAGAGAGACTGTCATAACTTAAAAATTAATGGTATAGTTTTTGCAACATGGAAGTTAAGTGGAATACAATACATAGAAAACCCATAAAGTGTTTGAGGGAGGTGTGTGGCCAAAACAATGATCACTTAGGCCAAAGAGACTGAGACCATTCAAAGTGTAAAAAGACATCTGGGTCCCTAACTTCCTTCAGGCAGGAAGCAGGCAACAACAGTTCATCAACTGCCCAAAGACCTATATTCTCCAGTGCTTCCTTTAGACAAGGCCAGAAAAGGCTAATGGAAAAGGAAGGGCTTCCAGAGAGCTATAGAAAAACATGGCTTAGGGAATCAACCCCAGGGAGCAAGACCTTGGGCCTCATCAAGAGATATTCCCTCTCCCAGAGTATTTGCCCAACATTTGCCAAGAGGGACTTCACAATGGCCATGGATCAGTAAGTCTCTGAGCCTCCTCCCCTCCTTCTGAACAAGAATGTGACCTGCAAGTCATCCTGTCCCTATTTCACCAATGCATGCTGTGTGTGTGTGTGTGTGTGTGTGTGTGTGTGTGTGTGTGTGTAGAGGAGGTGTTTGGGAGGTGGGAGGTAGATACTTTTTTTTCTTTTTTAGGCTTTAGGTTCCTCAATCAAGAGGAGCCAAATCCAGATTTGACACAGATCATGAGATCTTTTTTCTTCCTTAAAAATATATTTATTTATTACTGAAGAATAGTTGATTTTCAGTATTAATTTCAGGTGTACCATGACATCCTGATGTTATGGTTGAATGAGACTTTTCAGGATCTTTGGGATAAGGGTATTTTCTGTAAGAGTGACAGGACTAAATGTGGCCAAGAAAGTGGACCACAGTAGATTGAATTACTGACCCTGATTCTTCACCCCTTCCTCAATCCTCACACTTTACCATATAAATCAGTTTCTTACACAAAGGTGGGAGGGTATTTCTCCATCCCTTGTCCTTGAGCTTAGTCATATGACCCCCTTCAACCAATAAGATTTTTGTAGATATTATGCAAGCAGGGACCTTGAAATGTGCCTGTGTAGTTAGGCTTGCTGTCCTCCGCTTCTGCCAGCACCACAGGAAGAACATGGCCTGCCAAAGTCACTGATCCCAGGAGGACACTTTGGTCCCGGGAAGAGGGTGAGAAACATGTGGAGCACATTCCAGCTGACCACAGAGGTGCAAAAGAAATAAATGTTACTTTTTTTTTTATACCTCATTTGTGGTTGTTATGCAGGAATGTTGTATCAATAGTTGACCAATACAGGGTTCCAAACAGTTCTGAGTCATGTAGCCCATCACCCAACCTCAGCCCATTTATGAGTGAATGAGGTAGGGGGAGATTGGTGAATGAGGGTTTATTTGAACAAAATCGTTGGAGGTGCTGTTTGATTCCCCACGCTCACCCTCTGCTTAGAGAACTTCCCTTACAGGACTTCCCTGGTGGTCCAGTGGGTAAGACTCTGTGCTTCCACTGCAGGGGGCATGGGTTCGATCCCTGGTTGGAGAACTAAGATCCTGCAAGCCACATAGTGTGCCCCCACATCCACCCCCACCAAAAAAAAAAAAGAAAAGAAAGAGAACTTCCCTTGGGCCTGGTGATGTGGAGAATCTGATCCTCCCACCCAAGGCTCTTAGAGGACTGGAATGGTGTACCTGGGAGAGTCGGGCAGAGAGATTCCCTGGATTTGGAGGCCAAGCAATGTGAACCCCAATGCCTGCTTGAGACTCCTAAAATGGAGAGGCTGGCAGGGTTAGCTAGAAGGAAGGGGGTAGCAGACCACCCTGTACTTTCAGAGTTTTGCAAGGCACAGGCCCCACTGTCATATAGGTTAAGTCGAGCTGAGGAGACAGTAGGGCTGGAGTTGTTGTCAGAGGAATCTGTCCAAGAAGCCTGCCTGGCAGGGGCAGGTCCCCTGGCAAAAAGAGGCTGAGTGGGGAGGAGAGGGACCACTGCATGGAGAAGCTGAGGGGGAATAAGCAGCAGTGGCCTGGAGGGGGTCTGCCCAGGCCAGGAGAGAAGGCATCATGAGGGCCTTCAGGCCCTCTTTCTTAGAGAAAGACCAGCAAGTGGCATCTGTCCCACAGAAAAGTCCTGATGCTAGACAACCCCTGCGCTAGCGACCTTCCCCTCCCACTGGAGGAACCAGCAATGGCCACTGGTGAACAAGGAACCCAGGAGACACTGACCACCATGCCCAGCTCCCCAGTGTGGGCTTTCCAGCCCAGTCAAGCCCTAGCTACCAGGTGCATGAGGTCTGAAGTGGATGAGCCTGGCATTTTGACATGAGGCCAGACTCTCAATATCTGAAAACGAGACTGTTCCTTAAGGTCTAAAAGGGATAGGAAAAGCTCAGGAACCTGCCCAGATATCACCCATGATTTGAAAGGCAATAGTGAAACACAGTGGTTTCTTGCTCTGTCCCCAGCCAAGTTCATTCCAGTCAATAAGCTGGTTTCTTGTGTATAGAATTCCTTGAGATTCAGGCTCATTTGATCATATTAAACACCAACTGAGCACTTGAAACAAGTGTCTTCTCCTACAATAATCCAACCCCAAATGCCTTTGATTGTCAGGAGGCTCCAAGTCAAGACTGAGAACCAGTAATAACAACTACACTTGTCAGCTCCTACCACGTGCAAGGCCCTACCCACCTAAGCCTCCCCAGGCACAGACTTACTTCATCTGCTGGAGAGCTCTCTGGCATCTGGTTTATGCTTCAATTTATAGATGGGGAAACTGAAGCTCGGGGAGGAAAAGTTGCTGCTAGAGTGAGATCAAAGTTCTGTCTACTAAGCTAGAAACTGTACTATGATTTTCCTTGGTCTTGATATCATGGCTTGCTCTGGGAGAGAGGGTCCCCCTTTTCTCTGATCATCCCTGGGTTATTGTCAGAGAACTCAGAACAGGTATCAGGAAGGACAGGTTGTCCCTGATTGTGAATATGAGAGACACCTGCAAACTCACCCCTTTGAAATGGCTCAGTGTAAATCCCATTCTCTTCCCTGCAGGGTCCCACTCTCCCCACAGGTTTGCCTACCTGAACTAATCCAAACCGGTAAGTAGGGCTTCAGTGAGCTCTGCCTGCCAGCAGGAGGCTGCTCTGAATCAGGGTTTTAGAGACCCAGGGGCCACCAAGTACCTCACAAGCTAGACCTCTTCACCCCACTCCCAGTGTTGACATCTCTCTCTGTGACCCCCTCCCCCACACCCCATTTGAGCTCCAGTTTACCAATTGGTGGGAAGTTCAGCCCCAAGGGCTCCTGCTTTGCCTAACCACCCCTCCACTCCTGGCTTGCCCACTATGGATTCCTATCCACCTGCAGTCCACCAGGCACGGTCCCAGGGGCCCCCTGGCAAAACAAACGAACAAGTCCCGCCCCCACCTCGGTACTCACTCGGAAGCGTGCGACTATTGCTGAGGCTGCCGGTGCTGGGCGGTGGGGAAAGGGACTGCAGGGAAACACTGTCCTCCTCCTGCGAGCAGCCTGCCTGGATGGCGCGCAAGTAGCTGTGGCTGCGGGAGCGGAAGTAGCTGGGCAGCGGCAAGTCTAGAGCCTCAGCCGCAGTCGACTCCGCTTCACTGCAGGCCGACTCGCAGGCCGCCTCGTACTGGTCGCTCAGATCTGCCTCCCGGACCTGTCCGGGCAAAAGCAGGCATCAGGGGCCATCTCCACCCATTCTGGAGGGATGGGGGTGCTTGGTGGTGGGCTCAGCTGCAGAGCTGGAGTCTGGTGCTGCAACTCAGCCCACCTTCCTGTTCCCATCTCACTCAGGGCATGCGATGGGCAGAGGGAGCCCTTAAGAAATAGGCAGCCCCTCTCACCTCTCTGGGCCTCAATTTTCCCATCTCTAAGATGGAGGAGAAACTGTTCAATATACTTTCTAGGATGTTAACTAGGTTATATCTTATGTGTTCAGACTGATTAACTAATAGATTTTGAGGTCACATCTGAAGTCAACCAGAAAGAAGGCTATACTCAATTAGTAATGTTTGCCCTGACGGTTGGAATGGGGAGGTGGCAGTAGATGTGCTAGACATTTACCATCTTATGGTCCAATTCCTTCATTTTTATAAGCAAAGAAACTGAAGGCAACTGAGGGGAAGATACTTGCCAGGTACACCCAGTGAGGAAGTAGCAGAATCAACACTCCAAATGTGTATTTAAGGAAGATTAATCTAGCCCTGTGACATAGAATGGATGTTGGATAGAGGGTGTGGAATGGAGGCAGAGGCCAGAGACGAAGCGATGCAATAGTCTGGTGGGAGAAAATAATACTGGAATGAGGGTCGTGGCAGTGAGGATCGATTAGTGATGTCTGCCACGGGCAATATGGAGAATGGTGGTATATGTGCTATTTGCCATCTCTCCTTTAGCTCAACCTCATCTGGATGGTTTCTAAGTGTCCCTCTAGAGAAAACCATTCAAGATCCTACAAATCTGCAGCTGGAGTTGTGAGCATAGAGGGGCCTCACCATACATATACCCTCCAAGAGTTCTGGGAGGGTCTGTCTGACCCATGTCTCAGGCCATCTTGGTACCTGGGGATCACAAAGTATGAGCTGAGGAGTGAGTTGGCCAAAGATGGACACTGGTTAGGGGTCTTGGGAGACACCTGGGCAAGAGGGCAGGGGGGCAAAAGTTTCCTCCACCACGTGGAGGAAAAGATGAGGCTGGGCCTGGGGCCAGCTCTGCCCTGGACCTGCTGTGTGACCTCAGGCCAGCACTATCCTTTAGACCAGTGTTTCCTCCTCTAAATGGAGTGGAACGCCTGTGAACTTATCAGGTCCTGCACCAGGTAAATTGGCTAGTGGGATCATCACCCAATTTAGAGTATATGTTTGGAAAGGGCTAAATTTGCTCTGTTCGATATGGTAGCAATTAACCATGTGTGGCTATCTAGGGTCAAGTTAAATATAATTTTTAAGAATTTCAGTTCCCTAATTACAGCAGCCACATTGCACTTGCTCATGCTACCTTTATTGGACAGCATGGATTATAGAACATTTCTAATTATCACCAGGTTCTATCAGACAGCACTGATAAATTAACATGTAGGCCATGTGACATATCCAGAATTCACCTGGAGGGGGTATTAAAGAGATAGGTGTTTATCCTCCAAAATTGCAACCTGAGGGAGGTATACTGAGAGACCCTTGTGATTGCCAAGGGCAATGAGGTCTTGCTTTGGGATTGCACAGTAATGGCCCAGCTCTGGAGCTAGATGGCCAGAGTTTCACTGCCAGGTCCATCATTTTCTCACAATATGAATGTGGGCGAGTCACTGAACTGCTCTGTGCCTCGGTTTCCCCATATATAAAATGGGGGCTAATTGGAGACCAGATTTCACAGAATGATGGTCAAGATTAAATGAGATCATTCATATCGCATGCTTTGAAGAGTGTTGGGGGGAAAGTAAATACCTGATAACCTGTATCTGTTATCACAGGAAGCTCTGTGGGGGTGATTGCAAGGATTTGTGAGTGTTGGTTAAGATGCTCCCAAGCTCTTGGGGGAGAGGCCAGCTGGTCAGTGCTGTTGGTATGTGTACCACTAAGGGTACACTGCATGTAGGGAACCTCCCCTGGAGGTTTTATATGTGAAACATCACACCCTTATCACGAGGCTGTTGAAGGAAGGAAGAGATCACCTGGCCCACTGTGGGCTCCCCAAAGACCCTCTGCATCAGTGCGATCAAGAGGAACTCCGAAATGAAGGTGGGAGGTGCATCAGGCATCCACGGCTGGAATCAGGAGATGTAGGGCCAGTCCTAATTCTACTCTGTAGGGCATGTGGCCTTGGGGCTGGGGCATGGGGGGAGGAAAGGACCACTTCCGGGGGTAAGATGTGTGTGCATCCTACCCCCGGGCACCCTTAGGACAGGCAGACAGTGCCAGTACCAGCATCATCTTCACCAACTTTGGTAAACTTGAAAAGTCTCTGCATTCATTCCAGAACCCTAACATCCTTAAAAATCTTGATGGAATTCAAGAAAAGAGATAAGTCAGAGGATCTGGGGCCTGGAACATGGAGACCAATGTCCCCAGCCCCTGATCTGTCCAAATAGAACAGTCTTGCCTGGCCTTTCCCAGGCTTTGGGGGAAAAGACAAGGAGGGAGCTAGAATCTCTCAGGATATGCCTTCCCTTATCCTAGGGTTACTCTTTTTTAAAAAGTAGAGTTGATTACAATGCTGTCCTAATGTCGTGGGGCTATTCTTGCCTCATCCATAGAACCTAACTCATTCTTTTCCATTTTTGAGAAGAGGAAACTGAGGCACAGAGAAGTGAAGTGACAGGGCCAGGGAGTGAAAGGTCCAGGTGCCAATATGAGCCCCAATTCCATCCTCCTTGGAGGAGGTTTTCCTGGTGCTAGCTCTGCTTGCAGCTATCCGGGTTAAGGGCCAGGACACTGAGGTGCCTAGGCCCAGCCCTAGACTCTGGGATGGGGCGGTGAGAGAATGGCAAACATACTGACCTGCTGTTCGTGGCCAAACAACTGGGGGATCAGGGAGGCCTGTCCAAAAATCTGCAGGAAAGAGATGGGGAGGGTTATGGGCAGACCGAGGCTGGGGGCTGGGGAGGGGTCTTCAGGCTCGGCTACAAGAGAACTTGGGGCTGGTCTAACCTCCTCTCCAGACTGGCTGGGGCCCACTTACTAGGAGGTTTTGGTTTCCTCCAGGGATAGGAGGCTCACTCCTTCTGAGACTGGGTTTATACATGTTTCTCCTGGGTTGGCTTCTGGGACCATGGATGTCCTCTCTGCTGCCTGTCAGCTGGGCAGGTAGCCTCCCAGGATCTATAGATTAGGGGAAGAACCTGGAGGCTTCTCTTCCCTGGTCAGGGCTTACCCAGTCCAGTGCCTGGTGGGAGGGGAGCTTCTCCTGGCAGGAGTTGAGGCTCAGAGATACAGACAGAATTGGACATCTCTGACTTTGAGGCCACATATGTGGCTCAGGTCACTCAAGCTTCACAGGGTGAGGGTTGGGGGTTCAGAGCACTCTAGGCCAGAAGAGAACTGGGGCTAGGCAGGGGGTAGTGGGAGAGACTGGTGGTGTCCCCAGCCTGGCTGATTCCATATACCTTTTTGTGTGGCCAAAGGACAAAATAGTGTTTCCAGTGCCAAGGCCAGGTGGGGGATGGAGAGGGTGCACGTGAGACAGACAGACAGACCCAGAGAGAAACATGGAGATGAGACGTACTGGAGAGAATCAGAGAAAAATGTGAATGAGAGGAGAGAAAAGCAGAGGGACACAGACAAGACAGCTGAGGGATGAGAGGACAGACAGGATGGGAGAGACAGGGAAGGGCACTGTCCATCCAGCACACACCTCATGCCCCGCGCCACCTGCTTGGGGACAAGACAGCAAGGGCCCCGTCTGCAGGGAGCTCCCAGTCTTAAGGGTGAGACAGACACCAAATAAATAAGCAAACAAATATAATTCTTGATAGTGCGAAGTGCTGTTGAGACAATGAAGCAAGGTAAGGGAACAGGGCCCCAGGCACCCCTGAGGTGGGAAGTGATACTGCAGGTCTCTCTGAGGTGACATTTGAGCCAAGACCTGGATCACACAGAGGAACCAGCTGTGCAAAGATCTGAGAGAAGAGTGCTCCCAGGGAGGAACAAGCATGGGGAGGCGGGGGCAGGAATGAGGGATGTAAGCAGCAAAAGGAGGCCAGTGTGGCAGGAGCAGGGCCGGTGACAGAATATGTCAGAGATTACCTCTGAGAGGGAGGCCAGGCCTCACGGGTCTGGCTTTCCTGGGGGTAGGCAGGAGCTATGGGATGGTGCGGAGCAGGTGACGTGATCTGACTTCTGCCTTTTGCTAGCTCCCTCTGGCCACCGTGAATAGGTTGGAGGTGACAGGCACAGAGGCCAGCACAACTGTTCAGGTGAGACTTGGTGGGACCTGGAGGATGGGAGGGGCAGAGGGTCCCCTGGCTGGGGTGGGGGGGCTCTACCTCACCCCCCATCTGAGGTCAGTCTCCTTGGAGTCTGGGAATGACAGTCCTGAGGGTGGGGGGCTGGGGAGAGCTTGGCCAGGCTAGGAATAATGGTGTGGTGGGGATCTGAGGTCCAAAAGTTCTAAGCAGTCCATTAGCCCGGGCAGTGGGGCTGCACGCAGTGAGACCTGGGGCCTGTTCCTGCCTAGAGAGGCAGCTGGGTCTGCACCTGACTGTCTCTGCTGCCTCACTGTGCTACCGTTGGCAGGTGTCTGCCCTCTCTGGGCCTCGTCCCCCCATTCACACTGTGGAGGGAGCCCTCGAGCCTTGCCTGGCTATCCCTTTGCAAATGGTAAAGTACTGTGCACAACACAGTAGGGACTGAGGTCCAGGTTTGGGCCTGACAGTCCATCTCTGCCCAGTTTCGCCTCCTCCTCCCCGTGTGATCCTACCTAATTGGGCCTCAGTTTCCTCATCTGTGAAATGGGGATATGGATATGGACCCTCTGGGGTGGTGGTGAGGGATCCAGGAGCTGATGGTTGAGAGAATTAACAGCACAGCATGCTTACCACTATTACTGGCAGAACTGGCCGGGTCCTGGAAGCCCAGCTATCCACCAAGCAGATGGGACATGGGGGTCCAGAGTGGAGAAGCAACTTGCCGGAAGTCATACAGCAAGATGGCAGCACGAACCATCAAGGTAGCTACCCTGTGCTGAGCACACTGTGTTTATTATCTCACTGATGCCTCACAACCCTTTCAAATAGGAAAGATTACCTTCTGGTGATAAGTCAGGCAACTGAGGCTCCAGGAAGGGGGGCGGGGGATTTGACCTGGGTTTACACTGTCAGTGACAAGACTGGGACTGAAAGCCAGGTCTCCAGTTCCACGTCCTCGGTACTTCTGGGTGGACAGCAGTAGTGCAACCCCTCCCTCTGTGGCCACAGCTCAGGCCATCAGTGTCGGGCCCTGGGGTTGCTCTCCAGGCACTGGACGCTCAGTGAGGAAGAGGCATGCACAGACAGCTTCAGGAACCAAGACTAAACAGAAGCACAGGGCAGACATGCTGGGACTACTCAGCAGAGGCTGGACCTGGATGTTGGTCCTTCCCCTGGGTGGGAGTTGGGGCTCTCTCCAGCCCACTGGCCTTCTGCCTCCCCACCGCCCTCACCTGGCTGATGCAGCTGGAGTCGTTGAGGCTGTCACTGACAGGGTTGTATTCCTCCTCCCAGCTCGGACACTTGGAGGGCAGCAGCATGTCCACGGAATCCAGGCGGTCCAGACTCCTGGGGAGGATGGGGAGCAGATGGGGCTCAGTCTCCTCTTTGTTTAGCCTGGGAAACTGAGGCCCAGAGGTGGGAAAACTGGCCAAGGTTATCCAGTGGTAGAGGGGAAAATGGAAGTCACTGCCAGCCTGGGTAGTATGAGGGGTGATGAGCAAGGGGAGAGCTCCTAGCTTTTGGATGCCTTGTGAGTCTCGTAGGTGCAGGCGGCCTTCATTGGTCATGTCTGCTGTAGTCACGAGGTGGCAGCACAAGCTCGCTTTTGACTGTTTCAAACCAGAGGCACTCCACACCAGCTCAATTCTACAGCGCCTTCCTCTGCAGGCCTGGGGCAATTCCAGAGGCTGGACAGAGGAGACTGTCAAGGCCCACAAGCCTTGACCTCCAGCCAAGATTGCCCAAAGGTCATCAGTTTTGACAGAACGTCCAGGTAGCCTCCTCCAGGCTCCTGAAGACTCACCACTTTTCCCCTACAGTCCTGGTGCTTCAGTCTTTCTCACAACTACCTGACCATGAGTCTCCTCTGCACCACTGCTCTCAAAGTAAGATCCAAGCTGCCAACAGCTCAGCCCTTGATATAGACAAACTTAGACTGGAACCCAGGCTCCTCCCAGGGTGATCTTGGGTAAGCTGTCACCCCGTAAGTCTCAGTTTCCTCACCTCTAAGTGGGGGTGTCACCATGCCTGTCTGCTGGGGCTGTGGGGCGGTTTCAGAGATGCAGGTTAAAGGGCACTGGGGCAGGCAGAGAGCCCAGAGAGCAGCAAGTGCTAACAGATGGCCCCCATTACTGTTACTACAGGCATACTCCTTTTATTGCAGTTCCCCTTACTGTGCTCTGCAGAATTTTTTTTTTTACAAATTGAAGGTTTGTGGCAACCCTGAGTTGTCAGGTGATGCTTAGCATTTTTCAGCAATAAAGCATTTTAAAATTAAGGTATGTACTTTTTAAAAGACATAATGCTATGGCACACCTAATAGACTAGAATGTAAACATAGCTTTTACATGCATTGGGAAACAAAAAAATTCATGTGACTCACTTTATTGGGATATTCTCTGTATTACCGTGGTTTGAAGTATGCCTGTACTACTATTATCAATTTGCTCTCATTCAAGGCCTGTACCCTGGTCCTGCCCACCTCTCCCACCTCCATGCCCACAGATCATTCAAGAATTGTAGGAGGTCAGGACTAGAAGGGATCTTAGAGATCATCCAGCTCAGCCCCCTTTCCTTAAAGCTAGGGAAAAAGGCTCAGAGAGGGTGAGACCTAGAAACAGCCCATGGTGTCCTGAATTCCCACCTGGAGGCCATTCCCTGCCTTCTGTCCTCGCCAAGGAGACTCCCTGCTCCTGTCACCTGCTCTGCTCTCTTCCCATGGCTGCAGTCCTCCCAGCCTACCTTCTCAGTGAAGCCTTGGCTGTTGCCCCCAGGAACTGAAGAACTAGGACTAACCTCGTTTCCTTTAACCCTTCCAAGTCTTTTGTCTGCTTCTGACTTGTTTCTCTTCCTCAGTGGGTTCTGAATCGCCTACAACTTTCATCTGTGTTCTACTCATTCTTTTCTGTTCTAATCCCCACTGTGACTTCTGCATGTGAAAGCTCACTTCTCTAACATGTTAATTGTTGCTTTCTGTGTGAGTGCATTTCATTTTTCACACTTTCACTAACTCTTTCAAGCCTTAAAACAATAGGTTTGGGCCCCATTCCAGGAATTCCAGGCGAGGTAATGGGCAGGGGAAGGCTGTGTATCACTCCCTTTGACATCTGGATTCCCCCTCATCCTCCAAAGGGCAGGGCTCTTCTAGCCAGAAGAGGGTCCCCTGGAGAAGTTCCTGGGGCTGTGGGAGGGGAAACCACCTTGGGGGTGTGGCTCCTTTGGGCAGGGTTTACCTGGGCCAGTCTCTAGAGAGACTCCCCTTACGCTTTATCAGAGCATAAGGCTCACCTGTGGCCAGGACTTAACTGGGGGGTAGGGGGGTAGTGGGGTAGCTCACCAAATGGCGGGGCTGTCCGGAGTCAATTCATCAAAGAGAAGGGGCCAACCTAAGGAGGAGGATCTCAGGAGGGGGGCTAAACTGAAGGAGGGTTCACCTAGGGTACCTGAGTCTGAAGCTGGAGGGCAGGATTCATCTGCGGGGCTGCTTCATTCATTCAGCCGGCGGCCGAAGAGGAGGAAGGCCAGGTTCTCAGGGGTTGGGCATACCTGTGAGGGGCTCACCTGGAAGGCGAGGCTTGGAGCAGGGGTTGCAAGCAGGTAAAGAGGCTTTCCCAGAGGCTAGCTCGCAAGTGGGTGGGGCCCGGTGGAGGCGGGGACAGCCGGGGGGCGTGGCCCACGCGGGGCGTGGCTTACTTTAAGGGCGTGGTCCTTTTAGGGAGCCGAACTCCGAGTGGCCAGGGCTTCTGGTGCGGGGCTCCCGGGGGCGGAGCTGGCCTGTGGGCGCGACTCTAGAGGCCCGGGCTGTGCGCTCACCTGCGGGGATTGCTCTGCTCTCCCAGCGACTGCTGAGTGGCCCTCAGGTAGCTCTGGCGCCGCGCCGCCGTCTTGGGGGAGGGCTTGGGGCTGCCGCCGGACTCGTCACTGTCCTCGTCGCCCATGGCTTTGATGTAGCTGCCGCTGCGCATTCGCCGGCACGGGATGGGGCCCTCGGCCGTGGCGTCCGCCTCGCGCGGGGACAACAGCGAGGTGGTCCACTCGCCGCCGCCGCCGGGCACCTGGGGATGGACCGCTTTCAGCGAAGGTGGCTCGGGGGTTGCGGGTGGGCAGCGCACACCCCCAGAGCGCCACCGGCCACCCAGGATGGGACTCATCACCTGGGGAAAGAGCTGCGGGATAGAATCCCCATCCCTAAGACTGTAAAGCTCCCTCGCTCTCCCATCTTGGAGAATTCGGCCTTACCGTCGAAGGATATCCTGGGAAGTTTCACTATGTGACCTTCCCTGACCTTAGATTTCTCCATGGATCCCAGGCTGGGTGCCCCAGCAAAACCGCCCAGACAGAATGTTCACAATGGCTTCCACCCCAGCTACAGTGTAAGCACCGTTACCTTCCTGTCACTTCCCCCACCAACTCAGTGGATGGCTCATGATCTCACTGCACAGATGAGAGCCGCAGGCCTGAAAGAGGTCCCCAGACCTTAGGATGGTGAGGGAGGACAAGTCAGAGGGCCCCAGCCAGAGGACCTCACCTGAAGGATGGGGGTGAGGTCTCTGGGGTCAACCAACATTCCTCACCCCATAGATGGGTGAATTGAGGTACCAAGAGCAGAGGGGCTTTCCCGGGTTGGGCAGCCATGTGGTGAGCTGGAAAAAGGGCTCAGTGTTCCCATCTGAACCCCAGGGACCCCATCAGTGGAAGGGAGCTGTGATAGGGCAAGCGAGGTTGCAGCTGTGAGGGGAGCCCTGACCGCAGTGATTACAATGGCAAACCAACTGAGGGGACCTCTCCTGCCCTCTGAGGCCAGGATCCGCCAGCCGCTCCAGGAAGCACACAGTCTACGCCCTCCTTCACCTGATACCCACCGATGTATCCACGACAGTGGATGGTCACCATGTGATGGAGTATGGCCGTACCTCAGCCCAGCACAGGGTGAACACACCGTGCCATGTACACTCATCTCAGAGAGCAGGCATAACCCCCACTCCCGCCTCCCCAAGGACACACCCCAGCCACTTCGAGGTGTGCCCCTCCCTCAGTGAGTACATGATGTGAACACAGAGCTTACACGCCTTCTCACGTGCACACTAGCCACCAGTGTGCCTCAGACCCACCTCAACTTGTCCCCGCCTCACCGTGTCCCTGCCTCAACACATGCAGAGCTCACACTCTCGCTGGGTCTATATGTCACTGTGGACACCCAGGCACACGTTTCTCAGTGCACACAGCACACCGATTCTTGCCCACACCCACAAATGCACACACTTCCCAAATCACCATGCCTGCAGAGTGCACATTCTTCTTGGTCCCTGCATTGCTGGTGGCTGATTCCTGGCTGAGGGAAGGTCCCTGCCTGGGATTCCCAGCCCAGGTCCCCCCCTGCAGACTTCTCATTAACTCCTTCTCCCCGCTGACTGTTCTGTACATTCCACCCCAAACCATTGGCTAGTCCGTCCTCTCTTCCTCACCTGTCCCTTGGGAGGTGGCTTTATATACCCCCTGCTCAACACCTGTTGCTTCCGCAGCTCTTACCCACCTACTTCCTGTGGAGCAAACAGTTGGCATTACCCCAGCGCCCGCAGGGTCACTTTTTCATGGTGTTTCTGAAGCATTTTCACATGATCAGACTAAACTACATTATCTGAGAGGGAGCTAGGTTGCACACCACCCTCTCCTATATTTCTAAACTAAGGAAGGTAGATTGAGAGCCACAAAAGCCTTAAATATATAAAATACTGCCTAGATTTCATTTCCCCCCTTTGGAAAAACAAAAAGAATCTTTCCCCTCCGTAGTCTCACTGTCTTTGGAATTTTATATAGAATGACAAGAATGCAGGGATCTGTCAGACTTTGATGTTCATCTAGTTCAAAATGCATCTAATGTGGTCCCAAGGGCTGGCCAGGCCTGTGCTGACCTGCCCTCTGGGATGAGGCACGCGCTACCTACTGAAGCAGCCCCTCCCATCTAGTGAACAGAAATCTACTTCCTGTCATTTTCACCCACAGCTTGGGCTGTGGTGCTGGGAGCTACCCAGTTCACAGCCACTCACCCTGCCCTTGAGAGGCCAGTGCGTGTGTAGCAGCAGAGATGTCTCTGAACCTTCTGCCACTTTCCAGCAGTGGGATCTTGGTGCATAATAAGTGCCTCAATAAACTCTAGTGTCTGAAAGAAAAAAGCTAGTCCTCCAAAAGGACTTAGGGCCTCTGGGCTCCTGCAGCTCCCTGCTCATCTTCATCACATTCTGCTCTCACTGACAGGACTGTCTGTTCATGTGTCTTTTTCTCCAGTGTGCATGCTCAGTTGCTCAGTCATGTCTGACTCTTGTGACCCTATGGACTGTAGCCCATCAGGCTCCTCTGTCCATGGGTTGCTATTTCCTCCTTCAAGGGATCCTCCTGACCCAGAGATCGAACCCACATCTCCTGCATTTCCTGCACTGGCAGGTGAATTCTTTACCACTGAGCCACCTGGGAAGCCCCTTTTTTCCTCCTAGCATCCTAATAATCGGGAATACTGCTGCTACTGCTAAGTCACTTCAGTCGTGTCTGACTCTGTGCGACCCCATAGACGGCAGCCCACCAGGCTTCCCCGTCCCTGGGATTCTCCAGGCAAGAACACTGGAGTAGGTTGCCATTCCCTTCTCCAATGCATGAAAGTGAAAAGTGAAAGTGAAGTCGCTTAGTCGTGTCCGACTCTAGCGACCCCATGGACTGCAGCCTACCAGGCTCCTCCGTCCATGGGATTTTCTAGGCAAAAGTACTGGAGTGGGGTGCCATTGCCTTCTCCGTAATCAGGAATAGGTCTTATTTATTTTTTGATCTCTTCACTTAAGTGCTCATCTGCTCATCTACCCCTCTCTCCTCTCATGTTTCTTGACCACTTCCTCTATGACAGACTCTGTCTTGGGGCTTGGGGACACAGGATGGCACCAGATATGGTCCCTGTCCTCAAGGAGCACCCAGTCTGGTGGCAGTACCAGGTAGGAGGTTGGCACCAGAATGCCATGCAATTGGTTCTAGGAGGGGATAGATGACTCAGCTTTCAGATTTTTCTTCTCAAGAGCAGGGATATATGGGCTTCCCTGGTGGTCTCCTGGTTAGGAGTCCACCTGCCAACGCAGGGGACGAAGGTTTCATCCCTGGTGCAGAAGATCCCACATGCCATGGAGCAACTAAAGCCTGGATGCCACAACTACTGAAGCCCGTGCGCCTAGAGCCCATGATCTGCAACAAGGGAAACCATCGCAATGAGAAGCCCATGCACCACAATGAAGAGTAGCCCCTGCTCGCGGCAACTAGAGTGGGAACCCAGCACAGCCAAAAATAAAAATAAATAAATCTTTTTTTTTTTTTTAAGGGGGGGCAGGGATATGTTTTAGTCCCTACTCAGGGCTGGTCTCAGAAGGGTCTTAATCAATGGCTCTTGAGCACATGACCAATGGAAAGAATCTTCTTATTAGCAAGATACCACCAGCCACCCACTTCCTAGGGGAGTAAACAGAGGCCTGAGTGAAACAACTTTCCAAGTCAACCTGTGGTACAGCTGGGTCTCAAATTGGTGCCTTCCCCACAACCCTTCACCCCACCCCTGACCTTGGCAGGGACCCACCTGCAGGTAATGGTAGGCGAGACCCTGGTGGCAGGATTTGGACTTTAGCAGGCTCTTATCCAAGGTGGCCGAGGTCTTCTGGCAGACCTCGTGGGCGTGGCTGAGGGTCAGAGTGGACCAGGAGCCCCGCTTGACATAGTTGGTGTCGGTGCCCACCCCAAGGCTGGGGCAGGTGGCCGGGGGTGCGGGCGGGGGTGGCGGGGCAGTCAGCTCAGTGGTGGTGTTCTTGGCGGCTTTGAGCATGTGCCCGCTGATGGTGTTGTAGGCGTGCATGAAATAGCGGGGCTGGCTGCGCTCCGCCTGGCGGCCCAGTGTCATCAGTCCCGAAGCTGGGCCGCTGCTGCGGAAGGCGCCACCTTCACCATCCAAGTTGTCATCCGAGCTCCACCAGCCGGAGATGTTGGAGCGGCTGCGCCGCTTGGGCTCCCCGGCCTTGGCCCGCTCCTTGCTCTTGGCCCTCCGGCCCTTGCCGTCCTCCAGGACGCCTTTCTTGCCGCCATTGCCACCGACCTTGCCTGCCGTGCCCTCCAGGGAGGGCGCCTTGGTGAAGAAGAGCCGCTGGACAGAATGGACCAGGTGGCGGATGCGGCCAGGACTCTCGCCCCGGGCCTTGGCCTCCCCGCGGGGGAACTGGAGCGTGCTAAAGCCATCACGATGGATGGGCAGCTGCTTCTCAAACTGGTCCAGCAGGTTGGCAGGCAGCCGGTTGATCTTGGTGGCCTGGGCGTGGCTGGGGAAGGGACTCTCCTCTGGCACCTCAAAGTGGGAGTTGTAGTGGATTCGGGGGAAGGTGCTGCTCGGCGGTGGCAGCTGGTTGTTGAGTGGGAAGAGCCCGTCCCCTGGCAGGGCATTCTGCCCGGGGAAGCGGGCCTCGCGGGCAAAGGCCTCTGTGGGCGATAGCAGGTAGGGGTTGCGGTCAGGGCCGGCAAACAGGGGCTCGTGTGGTGGGTCCAGGCTGTCAGAGAGGTGGCGGGGGCGGCTGTCACCGAGGCCTTTCATGATCCCGGCCCTCAGGGCAGGGGCCGTCGCCCTAGCGGGGCGCCCGGGTTGCCTCTCCCGGGCAGCAGCTGATCTGGGGAGAGAAGACAGATAGGCATCAGCTGGATTTGGAGGAGAAGGCTAGCCCAGACGCCCCACAGATCTCAAGGTTGGGAAGATTTCTGAAGACTCCTGGCCTGCCCTTAGCATTGTGCGTTGAGATCAAGAGTAAAATGGACAATGAAAACCCAACACAGCCAAAAAAAAAATTTATATATATTCTTCATTGACAAGCTTATTCTAAAATTTATATGGAAACACAAGGAATTTTTTAAAGTTCATTCATATCATTTTTTAAATTCCAAATACAAATGATAGCATTAAAAATAAAAGAGTAGAATGGAGACCCACTCACCATGTATGTAAATAAAAGTGACAGCTCAGGCTAGCAAACTGTTAAAATATGTTCTACTTTCCTACCTTGATGAATATATTTTCACAATAAACTGGAAACCCAGGTTCAAACTCAGACTTCTTGTGTGTGTTAGTCACTCATTCGTGTCCAACTCTTTGTGACCCCATGGACTGTAGCCCATCAGGCTCCTCTGTTCATGGAATTCTCCAGGCAAGAATACTGGAGTGGGTAGCCATTCCCTTCTCCATGGGATCTTCCCTACCCAGGGACTGAACCCAGGTCTCCTGCATTGCAGGCATTCTTTAGCACTGAGCCACCAGGGTCTCCTCCAGATTCCATGGCGGCATAACTGTTCCTCACCACAAGGAGCCCCATACATGCAAGCTCACTCCACATGCCCCTCAAACAGCCACCCCTCATCCCTAGGGCTGGTCCCACTGGCAGTGTAGACCACCATGGGAAGATCCGTGCTGGCCCTGGAAGCAGGCCTGCCATCCTTGGACCTGGCTATTTTCATGACCAACGGTGCCTCAAGCCTTCCTCAGCCTGAGACTTGCTCAGAGTCCACCAGGTGGAATTCTCCCCATTCTTTGCCAGAACCTCTCCTTGCCTCTAGAAGCCTGAGGGACCCCACTTCTGAAGTCCAGAGCATTTTAATGACGGTCCCTGTGACTGAACAGCACTCCCGGAAGCATCTCTGCTTCTACCACGTGACTTGTCAGAGCCTTTATCCCCAGCCTGGAGAGGAATTCTGCTGATGTGCGTCTTTATCTTCATTACAGCAGCCACATGAGGTGGAGGACCATTGTCTCCATTTTACAGATGGGGAAACTGAGGCTGGGAGAAGCAATTCTAGCCAAAGTGAAGTAAGTAACTCAGACTTCAGCCACCCCATCAGTGTCCCAGAAAATCAAGTATCCTCCTCCACTCCAGCCAGCAGCAGCTCCCTCTGGGCACAAAACCACCCCCGGATCCCTCTTGCTCCTGGCCAAGCTTCCTTACAGCTCCTCAGGGCTGCAGTGTCCTTGGGCTCAGGGGCCAGCCTCCTCGGCTCTCCAGCTGGAGAACTGTGTGTGTAGGAATCTGTCCTTGGTGCCCACTCAAGTAAAGCCAATGATACTGAAAATGCAGAAGAGTTTGCAAACATAGTCCGCTTGCTCGCTGGCTCAGCAGGGGTCTGACTCCCTCTAAATACCAGAGGTGGAGTGGGCTGGTCACCAGGAGCAGAAGACAGCTGCAGTCCTGCCCCAGAAGTGCACACTACACTCGTCCTCTCAGCCCTGAGCACTTCTCTCCCGACTTTTCTTATCTTTCCCCTAATGACAGTTCCCACTGTGCCTAAAAAATGATTCAGACTTCCTTCCTGTGGTCTAGGTGGAATCAGCCTTATTCCAGAGCTGCAGGGGTAGACACGTGATCCAGGCCTGGCCAATCGGAGTCCTGCATCCCCGAGTACTGATTGGCTCTGAGATAGAAACAGGATCCTTATTAGCCAGTGAGAGTCAGCCCTGGGATTATGGCTGAACTCTTGGGAAAGAGGCATCCTCAGGCTGCTATCTGAGTGTCAACCTGCAGTTCTTTGTCAAGATCTTGCCTGACATCTTAGATATGAGCGTTAAGAGCCTTTTTGCTTAAGTCTGAGTTGCGTTTCTGTGTCTTTCAATAAGAGCCTGTTACTGAACTCATGTCCAATTGGTCACTACGGCAGTGGCTATGGGTACCCCACCTGTATCTCGCTGTGATGCCCAACAGACTGACTTCCAACTGTCAGCACCTGCATCCCTGCTGGAGGGAGCGGGGGCTTTCTCTAGCAGCTGGAGTGCGCTCTGCTCACATGTGGCTGGCAGGAACTGCGGGAGAATTAACAACCCCCTCCCCACCGCATCTTCTGGCTGCAGCTCTCAGCTACGACTGTGTGGTTGGTGTATAAATACCCTGGCTCTTTCCCCTTGGCTGGAACTACAGAGGAGTGGGCTCTACAGTCCTCAGTGAGCTCCAGTTGGGTGGTCACTTGCTTGATAACACTCCCTTCATTGGCCACCTCCCTTCCCTGCCTTACCTCCCCGCTCCCACACTGTGCCGCCTATTCCCCAATAAAGTACTTGCACCTGAATCCTTATCTTGGTCATGCTTCTGAGGAACCCCAACTGTGACAGTCCCAGGGACTCCACCTCAGTTATATTTTTGGATGCCATCCCCTCTCTGTATCCTCTGTCTATGTCACTTCCACCGCTCACCTGGAAAATCATACCAGCCTCCTCCCTGGTCTCTCTATGTTCACTCTAAGACCCCTGCAATCCAGGCTGCAAACTGCAACTGGAATGATACTTCTAAAATGCCAAAGCAGTAGTGTCCTTCCACTTCAGTGGTTCCCCGAAGCTCTTTCATTTTTTTAAAGATTTTTGTTGTTGTTGTTAAATTCATTTATTTATTGACTTGGCTGCATCAGGTTTCAGTTGCAATGCACAGGATCTTCACTGTATCACAGGGGATCTTACACTGTGGCACACGGACCTTCTAGTTGGGGCTCAGTAGCCCCACGGCATGTGGAATCTTAGTTCCCCAACCAGGGATCAAAACCATATCCCCTGTATTGCAAGGTGGATTCTTAACCACTGGACCACCAGGGAAGTCCCATCCCCATGGCTCTTGGCTGGGTGTTCAAGGCCATTGAGGAGAGCTAGTCTATGCAGACCGCTAACCCTAGGCTCCAGCCACATGGCATGCTGGAGCTAAAGCAACTGTGAGACAAAGAGTGTCAGCCTGGGAAAGGGACAGCATAAGGCCTCATGTCAAGGTCACTCCAGCCTGGAACCCAAGGCTCTTTACTCACAACTCCATTGGTCCTCCTGCACTAGAGGGTCTGCAAAGGAAGAGGACTGTGTTGGGGCTAGATCGCCAGCTAAGGAGTAGAGGGTAAGGAGATTCCTCAGTGAAGAGTGGAGGGCTAGAAGGCCCAGCATGCTCTAGTTTCTACCAGCTTCTCCAGCCTCAGTCCCACTTCAGAACTGAGGCACACCCATCTCCAGTGGCCAAGGACACTGGCTGTTGACAGTTCATGGCCAGGTACCTGTTAGGACTTGCTCTCCGCCAAAGGGCAATGCCTCAGTGAAGGTCATGCTTCCTCCCAGGGGCAGCCTGTGTCTAGTCACTGATGGGTGTACAGAACCCAGGTCTGGCCTTCCTGCCCCGTTCAGAACAAATGGGCCATCCCAGCTCCAGAGCTTCCCCTGGGATTAGCCGAGGCTTTTGTTGTAACTGCATCTCCACCTAACTCTTCATACTGGCCCATCCTGTGCCCCTCAGCTGTCACAGATGTTTCCAAGAGACTTCCCAGGAAAGCTTCAGAGTACTTCCTGGGGAATCTGAATTCAAAGCCAGAGTGTAACTGGGTTCTACTTCTTTCGCTTCTTACTGAGGATCATTTGGTGATCTAATCATTCCTCCTAAATCTCAGTCTCCTCTTCTATAACATGGTATGAGGATCTTCACTTTTCAAGATTATGATGAGGATTAATTATGACGTCAGATAGAAAGCCTCTAGGCCCTTGATAAATATCAGTAGTGCTCTGGTCCTCACCTCACTGTGCTTCTTAGGGGTAGGCCAAGGCATCCAGTGTAGGAGGCCACATAGCTTAGTGGAAAATGCAGGCAACTGCACCCAGATTCCAATCCTGGCCCTGCTCTGTACTTTCTGCGACCTTGGATGGGTCCCTCTCAGTTTCCACCTCTAGGCATTAGACGGATGGTTTGCTGAGGGTGGTCTGGCCACATGGATCCACCTGAGCTCTCTTGGCCAGGATTCTTGGAACACTGGGTGCCAACCTCTCAGTCACCCAGCACCCAGGGGTGTCAGGAGCCTCACCTTGGGGAAGTCTTAAAATAGGCAGGCCTCGGCCTTGCAGGGGAAGCAGCTGGCTGCCTTTGTCTCCGAGCTATACTTAGGCCCATCCGGGTGCCCATAATTACCTCTCATTAATATAAGCCTCATTGCCCTCCTGGAAACATGGAGGAACCAGCAGAGCTGCTGCCTCCCCAAGAGCCCTCCCTGCTCTGTGGCGCCTCTGTATTTGCAGCCGCTAACCCCATCTGCACAGAGTGGCGCCTCCCTGCTCTATCCCAGCTCACCCTGGAGCCAAAGTTGGCCAGTGACCATGGGAGAGCTAATGAGGGACAAGGCCAAGGACAGAGCCCAGCATGGCCCTTCCTGAAGCAAAACTCACCTGATTGAGCCATCTCCCTAATCTAGAACTTTCTCTGGGTTCTCTTCCCTCCTCAGTCCAAACTCCTTGGTGTAGCAATCAAGAAAGACCCTTCCTGGACTTCCCTGGCAGTCCAGTGGTTAAGACGCGGTACTTCCATTGCAGGGGGCATGGGTTTAATCCCTGGTTGGGGGACTAAGATCCACATGCCACATGATGTGGCCAAAGGGGAAAAAATTAAAAAGGCCCTTCATGATCTAACCCTAAACCTCTTTTCCAACATTTCCCATCTCCCTTTTCACAGTCCCTCCCTCTAAGCAGCCCAGATTCCTTACTGTTTCCTTCCTACATCTTTGAATTTGGTGCTATCTGAAACACTGGTTTTGTCTATGGTCACATTAACAGAGAAAGAGTCTAAATGAAGGGAGAAGATAGTTCTGTTCAGTGCTGAGTCCTGTTATTAAGAGAGAGACAGACAGACAGACAGAGCGGGACACAGGAGAGTGAGTTGAGTGATGGAAGGCTGGAAATGGTGTGGATGATGGCTGGATATTCCAGGGATGTTCATGGAAGTCCATGAAGGATACAGCCACTGCATTCTGCCTCTGAAGGGCTGATGTGTGGAAGGGGAAGGATGGGCTCTATGGGGCCTCCAGTGCCTCGATGTGGCCCGGAGTAGGGCTGGAGGCAGAGAGAAGCAGGCTGTGTTACAGTGTGACTTCATCTCTGGGTACCCATCCCGTTCTCCTCCCACATCTTCTGCTCTATCTCTGGCTGTCTTCCCCTCCTCTGACCTCTAAATTCTAGAGGAACTGCTCCCCGCTTCTCCCTACACTCCCTCTCCTGCTGATCTCATCCAGACTTGTGGCTTTAAACACCATCTATATCCGACAACTCCTAGATTTACATCTTTCACCCAATCTCTCTCAGACACCAGACTCACATCTCTAACTGTCTCCTTGACATCTTGCCCTGGAGGTCCAAAATCGAATGTCTGATGTCCCACCTACCCTGACCCATTCCTCTGACAGTCCGCTCCAATTCAGCTCATGACAACTCCATCCTCCTGCTTGCTCCAGTCAGAAACCTTGGAATCATCCTTGACTCATCTTTTTCTTACTGCCTCCTCCCAACCCCCAATCCCATTCAACAGCAAATCCTTCAAAATCCCACCACTTCTCCCCGCCCCTACTGCCCTGCCTATGGCCAGGCCCCTATCGGATCTCACCCAGACAATTTAAACTCCCATTGACCTTAAACTCAAAGATTATCTTTTTACTCTTCTTTTTTCAAAAAAATATTTATTTATTTGGCTGTATTAGGTCTTAGTTGAGGCATGTGGGCTGTTCATTGCAGCATACAGGCTTCTCTAGTTGTGGCGCATGAGCCTACTTGCCCCGGGGCATGTGGAATCTTAGTTCCCTGACCAGGATCAAACCCGCATCCCCTGCATTGGAAGATGGATTCTTAACCCCTAGACCACCAGGGAAGTCCGCTTTTCATTCTTCTTACTTCTTCTTGCTTTCCTGGCCTCACTTCCTGCACCCTCCCTTGGACCTCCATGCTGTTCCTTGGACACAAATCATTAACGCCCCATCTTGGGGCTTTTGCCCTTACTGGTGCCTGAAATGCTCTGTCCCCCTCTGACCATGTGTCTCCTCCTTCACTTTATCCAGATTTCAGCGCACAGGCTGCCTCCACAGAGAGGCCGGCCCTGATTACCACCCAAAGCAGCGCCTTACCTGCCAGCCCTTCGTTCTGTATCACCCAGATTTGTGTCCCATGGAGCCTGAGGTAGCAGGGACAGGGTCTGTCTTTGTGACGCTTGTGTCACTGGCACCCAGCACAGCGCCTGGACTCTGTGGAGACTCATCAAGGCTTCTGCTAACTGAGAAGAGTGGCAAAAGGTCTTGGGGATGCTCAGAAGTGATGAAGAAAGTGAGGCAGCTACAAGGTGGTGAGCTTTTAGCTCCAGCTCATCAAAGCGATCCTTTCTCGAATGCTTTCTGGATAGCAGGATAGCCCATTTGTGAGCTCATTTAATTCTCAGCGCAGCTCTTCCTGGTGGGCATAATGAGCCCACTGTGGTATTGAGCCTCCAACATACACTCCAGTGGTCCCACCTCCTGCTATTCACGTTCTTGTGTACAACCCACCCCAACCTGAACAGGGTTGACTGTGCAACTGATAAGATATTGTGGAAATGACCGAGCATAACCTCTGAGGCAGGTCAGAATAGACACTGCAGCTTCTTCCTCGCTCTCCTGGACCACCAGCCCTGGGGGCGGTCAGCTGCCATGTTGTGGGGACACTCAAGCAGCCCTAAGGAAAGGTCGGGGTGGGAGGAACTAAGGCAGCCTGCTGACAGCCAGCTCTCATTTACCAGCCATGTCAGTGGCTGCAGATCCTCCAGCCCAGTTAGGACTTCAGACGGCTGCAGCCCCGGGAACACCTAGACTGCAACCTCCTGAGAGACTGTGGGCCACTGAGGCTGTTTCTGACCCTCAGATACTGTATGAGATATAATACATTTTTTGGTTTGTTTTAATATTTATGTATTTGGCTGCAGCAGGTCTAAGCTGCAGCATTCGGGATTTTCAGTTGTGGCATGGGAACACTTAGTCATGGCATGTGGGATCTAGTTCCCTGACCAGGGATCAAACTTGCCTCCCCTGCATTGGGAGCACAGAGTCTTAGCCACTGGACCACCAGGGAAGTCTCTACATGTTAGTTGCTTTTAAAGCCACTGCCAGGTTTTGAAATATATATATATATATATATATATATATATATATATAAAATATATAAATATATATAATAAGTAATATATATTTATATTATATCATATTACATATATACACTTTTTACACAGAAATAGGTGACTAATATTAATACATCCATGCTTGCAAAGAACTCAGATGGCTAAAGTCACATGCTCTAGACCCCACAGCTGGTAGGTGTCGGAGTCTGGTGCATATCAGTTCAACTCCTGAGCCCACATTCCAGGCTGAGGTTCCAGGATCCTCCCCATCTATGAAGGATCTGTTATCCCGATGGTTTCAAGGTCAGGATTACCTCCAGCCTAAGTCTGTGTCCATAGCAACTGTTTAGAAAGCATGACATTCAATCAACTGGTTGTTTGGTCAACAAGATGGCCGGCAATGGCTCCAGCAGGTTCCCCTGGATGGGCTGTTCAGGACATGTGGCTGATCCTGTCCCCATCGTAGGTCCCCTCCTCTGCTCAAAGCCGAATTCCTATGCCTCCCATCCTGGTGGTGAACTCTGGACCCAGGGCCTGGGATGTGGGTGCTGAGCTCCTCTGAGGTGAGGGGCACAGATCTGGAGTTGAGGAGCTGTGGGGGACAGGACTGCTAACCAGGCCTCTCTGAGACCACACCCCATTTAAATTGCCTGTTCTCAGCAGGGGCTTCAGAGGTCACCAGCACACTCCCCACTTGGCACCCAACTTTGTGTGGCAGACACAGAAAAGGTAGAAGGAAATAACCTAGAGCCTCAGAACAAAGGCACTACAGGGGAAGAATCACAAGAGTCATCCTTTCAAAATCCCAAATAGAATAGAATCACTTCATCCAGTTCCCTTCAAGGTTTCCCCTCATTCTCGGGCAAAACCCCATCCCCCGACTTCCCTGATGGTCCAGTGGTTAAGAATTCACCTTCCAATGCAGGGCACATGGGTTTGACCCTGGTCTGGGAAGATTCTACATGCCACGGGGCAACTAA
Organism: Bos taurus; assembly: GCF_002263795.3. Classification (NCBI taxonomy): domain Eukaryota; kingdom Metazoa; phylum Chordata; class Mammalia; order Artiodactyla; family Bovidae; genus Bos; species Bos taurus. The sequence continues at coordinate 65,538,055 of NC_037340.1, read as the reverse complement.
GCCCGTGCACCACAACTAGAGCATCCATGTGTAGCAATGAAAGATCCTGCATGTTGCAACTAAGACCAGACATAGCCCTCCCCAAAGACCAACAACCCCCCAAAACAACCCATCCCCCTCATCCTGACTCAGCCACATTGGCCCCCTCATTCAGCATTTCCCCAGCACTCCCAGCTCTTTCCTGCCACAGGGCCTTTACACATGCTGTTCCCTCTGACTGGAAATTTTCCCTTCCAACTCTTCACATACCAGCTATTTCTGTTGAATTGAATCTCTGCTCAAGTGTCACCTCTGCAGAGGCCTTCCCTGACCCCTATGTCCAAGACAGTTCCTCCGTCCCACCCTCCTCTCCCTTGACCTTCTTCTTGATTTCCTGCAAAGCACTCATCAGGGTTTCCAGCTATCCTGCTTGATTCCCTGTGTACTTGATTAATATCTGTCTCCCCAGTCTCTGTGGGCTCTGAGAGGGGAGGAGGCGGGAACCATGTTATTTCATTTTCAGCTGTATCCCCTGCACGAAGGACAGAGTCATCACACAGTAGGTGTACAACACGCAGTTGTTAAATGAGGTAGTTGGACAGACAGAGCCTCAGAGGGAGGGTAGCTGGAAAGAGCTGGAGCTGCCCAAGGGGCAAGAAGGAAGTTGATTATTGGCTTAACTCACTCCCCTTTCCTGCTTCTTCTCCATGCCTGTATCCCACATAGGCTGGTCTATTTCTAGTCCCTAGAACCTTTCTGAAAAATGCTCTGTTCCTAACCTCCTTCCCTACTTAATATCCTCGAAGCTCAGAAGAGATACCTCCTCCACCAGGAAGTCCTCTCTGACCTTACAGGTGGAGGAGGAAGGCTTCCTCTGGGTTTCCCAGTGATGGGAGCCGCCACCCTAAGGAATCGTAGGCAGTCCTGAGAGTTTCTCTATGCCCGAAGCAGGACCCTGCACACAGCTGGGTCTCATACATGTTCAGGCATGAAGAGGGTGACATACATTGTGGTTTACTCAGATTCTAGCTGTTATCCTGAATTCCTGATGGCTAGTCTCCCTGTTTTATTCTCATAAGTGTCATGATTTAAAGGTGAATCATATGCTTACCCCATGCAAGAAGAAACATGGGGACACAGGCAAAAGAAGAGGTGTCTGTGGCTGAGATGGATTAAATGAGATCTGAGTTTCTGCCCCAACTTCCCAAGCCAAGACCCCCTCAATCCTAGGGGAATCAGGGTCAGCCCACCCTCACCTAGGAAAATCCCAAGTTGGGGAGATGAAAGGGTGATTATCATGACTTTCCCTTCCCCTCCTCCTCCAGGCTTCACCAAAGGCCTACCACTTGGCACTTCAAACCTTGTTGCCCTTCTTCAGCCACTCCCTGAGATGCCCTAGGGAGTATTGAGGATACTCCTCTCCCTGCAGGCAATGCAGTATGGAGGCTGAGAATGTGGGCTCTGGAGGCAGCCTCCCCAAGTTTGAAGCCTGGTGCTGTGTGACCTTGAGCTGGTTACTGAACATCCCTGAGTCTGGCATCCTAAAATGGTTGTTGGGAAAGATAAATGAAGTTATTAATAATATAGTCAGATGGCTTGGCACAGCACCAGGCGTGGTGAGTGTCCTAGATGTATTCACTATCACTGTCCTTATCAACAGGACCCACCCACAAGCAGACAGGGCTGGACACCACCCATGTTTAGCTACTTAGAAGCTCAGGAGGGAATGAGATTTGGCCTGGATCACACAGCATGTTGGTGATAGCTGTGATTTGATCCCAGGCTTCTGACTCCTAGTCTAGTGCACTCTAGAGGTCAAGAACCAACAACAGCTGGGTGTGTCCTGGCCTGTGGGCACTTTCTAAGTGGCCTTCTCCCTTCCACATATCCCCAGAGCCCAACTGTCTAGACCAGCTCTAGACATTTAATTAAACTTAAAAAGAATTAAATAAAAATGAAAATTCAGCTTATCAGTCCCACTAGCTATATTCCCACTGTGTAATGGCCATGTTTTTGCTAGTGGCTACCACACACACAGTGCAGATAGAGACCATTTTCACCAGTACAGGCAGCTGGCACAGCGAGTGCTGCCTGGAACTGGATCACTGTATGTAGTTATTGATCATGATGGTTATGTGGGACTGAAGGGGGATAAGATGGGGTCTCACCCTTTGCAATGCCCACAGAAGCCTCTCTGAAGCCCACTAAAATGCTCAGCTCTGAATCTGTCGTATCTTGTCCCACCTCCTCATGATACACTTTGCTGACTGGGTTCAGGCAGAGGCTGGGACTTGCCCAAGGTCATATGGCAGGTGGACACTTCAAGGGGCTCAGATCACCTGACTCTGGGTTTGCTGTGCCCCAGCACCCTGCTGCTCAGGCTACAGTCAGCAGTCTGACTGAGGTGCTGGTAAACAGAAATGATTTTTTTTTTTTTTTTTGCTGATGAACAAAAGCCAAAAAAAACACTCTGGGATGGACGGCAGGGGACAATTGGTTACAGCTGCAAAGCAGGTGCCTCTCAGCACCACGGACAGCTCCCCAGGTCACACTGGGATGACTACAGGACTAAGAAGGGGGCAAAGGCAGAACTCATCTTCTCCCCATCCCACTCCAGAGGGGCCTAGAGGGACCTCAACAGCCCCCGTGGCTGCCATGTCAAAACATTCCTTGTGTTGGTGGGGCCGGGGACTCAGTTCTGGCAGACTCACTATGTGGCCTCAGGCAAGGCATCTTCCTTTCCCTACTTTGGTTTTCTCATTTGGAAAATGGAGATGACTATCCCAACTGTGTGGGGCCCTTGTGAGGCACCAAATGGGACTAATTTGGCTAAGAGAGCATTTGTCCACCAGGAGGTGCTAAGAGAGTTGAATCTCATCTGACTTGGGTTTGAATCTGGCGCTACCTCTTCCCAGTGGTGTGACCTTATGCAGGTCACCTGGCCCCTCCAAGCTTCAGTTTCTTCGCCTGGGAAGCATGGATAAGATACTTCACTTGCTACAACGGAATATTATTTCTCCATAAAAAGAACAAAGTCCTGATACAATTTCCAGCATGGATGAACCCTGAAAACATTACACTAAGTTAAAGGAGCCAGACACAAAAGCCCAGCTATTGTATGATTCCATTTATGTGAAATATCTATAATGGGTAAATTACTAGAGACAAAAAGTAGATTAGTGGTTGCCAGAGGCTAGGAGGAGCAGGGAGTGACTGTTAAATAGGTACAAGATTTTTCTTAGAGGTGATAAAAGAGTTTTAAAGATAGACAGTGGTGAAGGGGGACTTCCCTGGTGGCCCAGTGGTTAAGAATTTGCCTTTCAGTGCAGGGGACACAGGTTCGATTCCTGGTCAGTGAATTTAGATCCCACATGTCGTGGGGTAAAGGAACCCACACGCTGCACCTACTGGGCCTGCATGCTCTAGAGCCCGTGCTCTGCAACAAGAAGTCTTGCACCGCCAACTAGAGAAGTCCTCACGCACTGCAACAAGAGGAAGCCGGTGTGCGGCAATGAAGGCCGGCACAGACAAAAGAGAATAGTGGTGAAGGCCGCACAACGCGGTAGGTGGACTTAATGCCGCTGAATCGCACGCTTTGAAACAGTTAAAATGGTAAATTTTATGTGTATCCTACCACAATTTAATACATTAAGATACTTCACTTATAGGGCATGTGTGGAGCTTCAGCAAGAGCATGCCTGCAGAGTACCCACAAAAGTTTCTGGTACATGCTTGGTATGGGAACCCCCAAAAAGCCTTTCAAGACCTTTCTAAAGCTTATTTATCAGGGATTTCCTACATATGCACAAGCCCTTCATATGAATTGTCTTGTTAGAGCCTCCAGTAAGCCCTTGGACGAGCATCCTATTGTTAGCCCCACTTTACAGCGGGTACAGAAAGAAGTGACTGTCCAAGGGCACATAGGTGGGACATGACGGAGCTGGGATTTGAACCAGGCAGTTTGGCTCTAGAGCCTGTCCCTCCAGCCCCCTCCCTGAGCTACCTCTCAGCTTTCAGATAACAATGTCCCCTGTGCCACCACCTCGCAGACTCCCAAGCTGGGATCAGGGGACACACCCTTCAACCGCCTGCTCACCATGACCCTCCTGGAAGAGGTCTGTTAGGGGAAGGTCATCCAAGGGACACACTGCCCTGCTCTCCAGCTTCCCGAGGCCTGACTGTGGGCATGTGGGCCCCAGAGTTCACCTGCCTCAGCCTGATTCATTTTGAGCCCCGCTGAGGGACCATCCTGGAAGGTCGTGTTGGCAAACAACAGAACAAAATGGCCAGAATGCAGCAATTGCCAGCACATTTAATTCAATTCCTTCAACATTTATGGAGCCTGCTCTGTGACTCAGACAGTTCCAGCCCTTACAGAGCATGTGGCCAAGTGCAGGAGGCAGAAATACACATGGCAATTAGACAACACATAAAAATAAATTCCGAGAAGCATCAAAGCCAGAGTGTGCAGTCAAGTGAAAGGAGGCATTAATACTTACTGGGGCACCAGAAGGCTCCCTGGAAGAGGTGGCATTTCAGCCAGATCTCTGAGGACAAGAAAGATTTCAACAGAGGAAAGTGTAGAAAAGAGCATTTCACAGAAGGGAAACGCATAGGCTAGACATAGTCAAGAGGGGAGAGATGGAAGCAGTGCTGGAAACACCAAGTTATCCTTGTGGAGGGGGTGGGAAGGCAGATCCCTGGGGCCAGATCATGGGGGCCTTGCTGAACCCCAGGGCCCCTAGACTTAGACCATAGACCATCCACCATCAAAACAGAGCAGGGCCCCAAAGGCCACTGCCACCAGCAATTCCACTTCCAGGAATTATCCAGCAGCCCAGGCTTATGCATGGAAAATGGGGGTGCACAGAGTTCTTACTTTTTTTTTTTTGGCCACGCCATGCAGTTTGTGGGATCTTAGTCCCCCGACCAGGGACCAAGCCCAAGCCCTCTGCAGTGAAAGCACAAAGCCCTCACTGCTGGACCACCAGGGAATTCCCCACAGGGTTCTCCTTAAAATGCTGTACTAGCAAAAGCCTGGAGACAACTCAGATGTCTACTAGGAGACTAAATAAGCAAATTATGCTCTAGCACACTAAGGAATGCTATGTAGCTATGAAAAAGAACAAGGCAGTTCTAAGTACTGCCATTAAAAGCTCTTTAAAATGCATCAGTAATGGAAACAGCAAGGGCCTGTCTTAGCTTGGGTTCTCTCAGAAGGAGACCCCTAGCCAAGGATTTAGGTCTATCTAGAAGGTGATTCCAGGAAGCACAGTGGAGAGGTGGGAAGCAAGGAAAGAAAATCAAGGACTCATTCCTGTGTGGTGAGCAACTGAGTGCAGGCCCCCCACGGACCCTGCATAGCAGGGAGAACTCATATCTCAGAATCTCTGCTCCTAGGAGAGGGCCAAAGGAACAGGGGTGCTTACTCCCCACTTCCGAAAGCCCCAGCAGAGGGCTGCCTGGGGGCACAAAATCCCAGTACTTCCACCCTTTCTGTGCAAGCTGAAAGAAATCCCTCAGCTGGAGAGTTGCAGGTGTTTCCAGGAGGAAGCAGTTGACATGAACCAGACAGTGAAATGAGACGGTAGGGGCAGGGCCCCCACGGCATGTGCTGCAGAAGCGTACTGATTGACTGCCTGAAAAGGGGACATATTCGCTTATCTGTGGATGGGTACCCAAAACTCTAGGAACAGAGCGGATGGAGGAAAAGGTAGGAGGGGGGCTTTTCTACTATGTTTTTTGAGAATTAAAAAAAAAAAATTAAGCCTTTTGTTTTGGAATAATTTTAGATTACCCAGGTTGCAAAGAGAGTTCAGAGAGTTCCTGTATAACCCTCACCCAGTTCTCCCAACATTAGCATTTTACATAACAATAGCACATTTGTCAAAACTAAGAAATTAACATAGGTACATTACTAGTAATGAAATTCCAGGCTTTATCTGGAGTTCACTGTTTCCATTAATGTCCTTTGTCTGTTTCAGGATCCCATGCAGGATATCACATTGCATTTAGTCTTTAGAATTCTGATCCAGGTGTGTATATTATCTATCCCAGAACTGTATTAAAAATAATAAACTGCAGCTCCGAGGGGTGGTCTGAAGGCTTCTGAGCCGGCATGACCTGACCCAGGGGTAAGTGGACAGAGCCTCAGCACTGGGTGCCTGTGGGAAGGTGAGCCCGGGCTGTGCAAGTGGCACCCGAGAGCTGGGTTTCCTGGCACAGGCACTTTGCGGGTCCCTTTTCCCCAGAAGATAATAGAAGGATGAGATATGCCACAGACGCTGTCAGAGCCCTGCCCATATCCGCTGGGCACTCACCTCCACCTGCCAAGGCTGCCTCCTGCAAAGACTGTGACTCTGTCTACAGGAGCAAGCTCAGCCCATGCGCAAGGCAAGCAAGACATATCTGGGAGCAGATGCCCACAGAAGTAGCATCAACCCACGATGGATGGGGTGTGGGTGGAATAAACCCCCTGGACTCCTCAACCGTCCGGTGCTGGTAACTCTGAGATGTGTGTTCTACTCAGCCTCCCAGGGTCCCCCATCGTCCACAGCAGTACCTGCCTAGATAGCAATCCTTTACTGACTGCCTTTTCTTCCATTCTTCACCCCAATCAGGCTTTCTTAGGATCACCCTGCAAAAGATCTCCCTACAATCTTTATCACTGGATCTCCAGAAAAACATCAACCAAGTTAAAAATCAAGGCCCATGGCCTTATTCATAGGCTGTCCGCACACCGATCCCTGTCTTCCACCCAGAAGGCACACACAAAAATCCCTTTGGGGTGCCCCCAACATGATACTTTCAGATGTCCCCGGCTCTGCACCTGCTGTTTCCTCTGCCTGGAGTGCCCCCCCTCTCCCTATTGCCCAGGAAACTCCTGCTCATCTCAGTGGCCCAGCCCGAATACTGTCTCCTCTGGGAGTACTTCTCTGACCCTCAGGGGCACGTGGTCCTTTAGTCACCCCTCCAGCAAATCTGGATTACTCTTTCCTATATCTTGTGAGCTCCTTGAGGGTAAAGACATTCCTGACTGAGTCTGATCTACCTCCCAGAGCCTGGTATACATCAGGTGCACAATAAAAGCCTGGAAAATGAATGAATGGGGTTTCCTTGATGACTCAGATGGTAAAGAATCACCTGCAGTGCAGGAGTCCCAGGTTTGATCCCTGGGTTGGGAAGATCCCCTAGAGAAGGGCGTGGCAACCCGCTCCAGTATTCTTGCCTGGGGAATCCCATGGACAGAGAAGCCTGGCAGGCTACAGTCCATGGGGTTGCAAAGAGTCGGACACGACTGAAGCAACTTAGCATGTGCTCACGCACTACTGACACCTGAAGACTTTCCACTGTCACCCTCAACCGCCAACCCCCCTCTAGCAAGCTGGAGCACAGAGCCTGCATCTGGCCCTGGCTGAGCCCCTAACCCCTGATGTGAGCTCAGGCTGGCCCCCATTGGCTTCTGGACCTCCGTTTCCCCATCTGCACAACATAGGGGCTGGCTGGAATAGGAAGACTGAGGTCTCTAAGACTCATATTCTGAGATTCCAGTGTCCTCCAGCTGACTGCCCTGGGTGAAGGGGATCTGGCCCTGTCCCCTCCTCCCTCAGGGATGGGATGGTATTCCAGGGTTAAGAACCATCTGTGAGCTACACTCCCCCCACAGGTGCTCCATCGTCCCTTCCAGCTCTGAGACCAAGACAAACAGGGTGTCTCTGCCCTCCAGTGCAGAGGCGACTCATCCATGACTTCGGCCATGAACCTTTCACTGCCACCCGATCCCTCACCAAGATGAGGGGCTGAACAGGTAGGACAGGGGTTGAGTGCCTCACTGTGGATCCAGCTCCCAACAGTGACCTCCATGACCTTCACTGGGGGACCCAGCCTCCCTGTGGACACCAACAGTTTGCTTCAGCTGTTTTCCTCAAACCTTTAAGGAAGCCTCCTTGGGCCCCATGGGCTGTTCTTACCTTGGGCCCTTCTCTCAGGGACCAGCCTGGGATGTTTCCTGGTACCCTGTCCGTGGAGGCCCCTGGCCTGATGTCCATTTGGATCTAGATGTCCCAATATGGCTGTATCAACCCTGGGGTATGCTCACTCTACCCTCTCCCTGTCTTCCACATATAACAAGGTCATCAGGCCTTTCTAGGGTGGCGGCATCTAACACCCTGATCGAGCCCTTTCCCCGTTCCCCACATCCTCTGCGTGACTGGACCCTCATCAGCTCTGGTCCAACCATTCCCCAGTCCCATCGGACCTTCCCTGTCCATCCGCCATCATTATGAAAATAGCACTTGCCCAGGATGTGTTAAAAAACAAACAAACAAACAAAAACCAGAAAGTTTCCCCCAACTTACACCCCCTCATGGAATTTCCCACGTGGTCTTTCAGAAATGGCCTCTGTCTCTCTCACATGTATATGCAATACTTACAATAACTAACACTTAAACAGCCTCACCAAGGGTTGGACTCTGTTTCAAGCACTTTTAGCACATATTCTAACTTGTTTTAACCTCCAACTGTCCCATGTGGCACTTAACTATTATCAGCACCTCCATTTTACAGATGAGAAGCTGCCCAAGGTCCCAGAGCCAGCTGGTAGTAGGGCTGGGGCTTGAAGTAAGTCCAGGGTCCTTGCTCTTAGTGACTCTATGTGTCTTCCTGACTCCAATCACATCTCCCTTTACCAAAGACCCTTCCCTGGCTGCCCTGCTCCCCTGGCATTCAGGGCCCTTTGCAGTCCTGCCACTGCCCACCTCTGCAGCCATCTCTCCAGCCCACGCCACCTGCTCTTCCCAGGACACACTCCCTCCAGGCTGTCGTGTGTGCTGTTCCCTCTGTCTTGAATGCCCTCCTCCCCCAGATCTGGCTCATATGTCGGTCCTCCAGAGGTGCTCCCTGATCTGCTTGCCCACCACCCCTCTCGCCTGCAGCCTGGTCAGCTGTCTCTCCCTCCAGGAGCTCTTACATGAGGCTACTGGAACATCTTGCATCTTCCAGAATGAGCTGTCAGGGTCCCTCTGGACCAGGGGCTCCCCACAAGCTGGGGTGGCAGTATACTCAGTCCTGTATCTCCTTCATTTATTCACTTAACAAACATTTGTAAACATCTCCTAGGGGCTAGGCCAGTTCTCACCAGCAGAGCTGTCTCACAGGGAGGCCAATATCTCACACACAGAGCATCATCTATGCACGCCCTCTGCATAGGGGAATGTCCCATCATCTCCTCTGCATCCTTCACTCCACTCCGCCCCTTCATATACTGTCTCTCTGGAGAAGCCTCCAGAAACAGAGCACTGGAAGAGGAGATGGAAGATATAGGAGCTGATTACTGCAGGATTTTTGGGGGAGTGGAGGAATGTGCCAGTTGCAGCCTGAAAGTGAAAGTGGCTCAGAAGGTGTCCGACTCTTTGCAACCTCATGGACTGTAGCCTGCCAGGCTCCTCTGTCCATGGGGTTTCTTAAGGTCAGAATACTGGGGTAGGTAGACTTTCCCTTCTCCAGGGGATCTTTCCAACACAGGAATTGAACCGGGGTCTTCTGCATTACAGGCAGATTCTTTAACAACTGAGCTACCAGGGAAGTACACCTACCCCTAAGATGTAACCTGGTGTCTAAGGATGGTGCCCTCAGTGGAACATCTTACAATCCATCTTGGTACCCCTCATGGACTCCGGGGTAACCATGGCTCACTAGGAGGAGTAAATGAGTTAATGTAATGATGATGACAGCATAATAACACCCGCTATTTCATTCATGGGGCACAGACATTAGCCCATTTAACAGTCCTGCAGGCAAGGTGAGATCATACCTCATTTTTCAGAGGAAAACTAAGCCCAGAGAAGTGAAGTAACTTGCCCAGCTGGTACGTGGTGAAGCTGACACGTGAACCCCATACAACTTCCCAAGTCGAGAGAGATCTTGGGTTAGGGGCAGTTCCTTTCTGCTAGCCTGTTCTCATCAGTACAGCCCCAACAGGGAACCTGGACCCGAAATGTACTGACTCAGTGCTCTTCCCACTGGGGTAAAGCGAGTCTTCCTGGCCCTGCTCAGTCACAGCAGTGAACAGCCCCACAGTTCATCTGCTGAACAGATATGTAGCATGACTCTGACATCCTACTCGGCCCTGGCGCTGTGTCCAGCATCTTCTCACATCTCTCTCCCCACTGCTCACTTGGCTCCATCCACAGTGGTGTTCCTGATCTTCAGACGCACCAAGGGGTTCCCTACTTCAGGGCCTTTGCACTTGCTGAGCCCTCTGTTGGGAATCCTTTTCCCAATTCAGATCTTGGCCTCTGGGAGACCTGCTTCGACCTTTCAGTCTATAGTATGTGCTCCAACATAGCATACTGACTGTATTCTTGGCAAAACTTATCTCCTGCAAAAGCGGTGTTGGTTTCCATGATGATTTCTGCCTCTTCCTCCCTGATCACGAACTGTGCAAGGGTGAGGATCAGCCTGTCTTCTTCACAGCTGTTTTCTACCACTAACCACGATGCTGGGCACAGGAGCTACTCACTGACTATTTGTCTGATAACAAACACAAACTTCCCATGTGCCCAGCACCTTGGTCAGCACTCCGTGGGGGAGGATACAAGCAGGAGAGGAGGTTTTGCAAGTCTGTTTTGCGAGTGAGGCCGTGCAGTTCCCAGGAAGGAAAAGCGATGGGTCCGAGGTCACCGGAGGGCTAAGGCAGCCGCACATGGCACAGACTGAGGGCCCCATCTCTTCATTCAAACCACCTTCTTGGCCAGGACTATCTGGACCCACCAGGGAGATGGCTAGATGCTGCTTGATATTCTGCCTGGGACCACTTGGAACGAAATGAAATATTTATCTGTGGCTGGAGGTTTGCAGAGGACATTTGAGATGGATCGTGTTTTCATGTGCCTGTGAAATCTAATTGGATTCATTGTAGGATATTTGATTTCTCAGAACAGACGCATCATTTTCCCAGGGAACAGAAGCCTCTGCCACCCGGGATTGGGTGGGAGCTGGTTTGGCCTCAGGCTGCCTGATTGGCTGGGCCCGGTTTGGGTCTCTGGTTGCTCTGGGGGCGGCTGGCAGGAGGAGATCTGTCTTGCCTCTCTGTGGGGTGGCCTGATTTCCTCTGGCGTTCCCAGAGACGGCCAGGTTTTCCAGCAAAGGGAGGAATTCCTCAAGAAAGAATTAAAAGCACATGCCCCCCGCCAACCCCCTTGCCCCACCCAGTCCCCTGTGACACACGCCTGCCTGGCCAAGCCATCTCTCCACTCTGCATCTCATCTCCCTTGCTCCAGCCAGCCCTCTCTCACTCCCATTCTTCTGCCTCAGGCACTTCGTTGATCTCCTGCCTCCCTGTTCCCCCCACTCTAAAGGGAGATAAATCTTCCTAAAGCGTGAGCTTCAAGTTCTGCCTCCCACAGGCCATATAAACACAGGCAAGCCTCTTCTCTCCCTGGACCTCAGTTTCCCCATGAAAGGCTGCAGCTGGGCTCCAGCAGTAGTTCTCAGCATCATCCAAACCAATCAGACCCCAATTTCCATTTTTTCCCCCAATTTCCATTTTTATAGCAAATATTTGGTAATGTCCCCCTTTACCATCTCTGAAATGAAATTCATAGGTAACACTGCCCACCTACACACATAATTTAAACAAAATTCAGGGACTCCCCTGGTGGTCTAGCGGTTAGGTCTTTGTGCTTCCACTGCTGGGGGCGCGGATTTGATCTCTGGGTTGGGAAAATTCCCTGGAGTGAGAAATGGCAACTCACTCCAGTGTTCTGTCCTGGGAAATCCCAGGGACAGAGGAGCCTGGTGGGCTGCAATCCAGGGGCTCACAAAGAGTCAGACATGACTGATCAACATTACGCACACGCACTCGCAGGGAAATAAGAGAACTAAGATCCTGCATGCCACATGGTGCGACCGGAAAAAAAAAAAAAAATACAAAGCCTTAACAGAAATATAATGGAGATGTGAAAGGCAAGTAATTTATAATAGAGTATATTATGAAGCATAAATGCTGGGCCACAACTCCACTAGAAGGCATAATGAAGGAATCGGATGCCGGCACCTACCCATACATAATCAGTGACAGCAATGAATGCAGACAGACAGAAATGTGCTATTGAATCAGTTACTCAAATACTACATATACCAAAAGCTAGAGACGGTGAAATTTTTCTCAAATGGCGACCAACTCTTGGCAAAGTTCTGAACAAGCTGGCAAAGTATATCATTTCCTTTGTAGATGTAATAGTTACCTTCCTGGAAAATTCAGGGTATGTTAAAACTGTGCAGAAAATACTTCATGCACGTATATGAAATATAGTGAGGGGACAGGCTCAGTGAATTAGAAACATTTTTTAGCCTGCTAGAATGACTACTGCATGCGTGCATGCTCAGTCGCTTCAGTCATGTCGACTCTTTGCAACCCTATGGACTGTAGTCTGCCAGGCTCCTCTGTCCATGGGATTCTCCAAGAACACTGGAGTGAGTTGCCATGCCCTTCTCCAGGAGATCCTCCCAACCCAGGGATCGAACCTGTGTCTCTCGGGTCTCCTGCATTGGTAGGTGGGTTCTTTACCACTAGTGGGTTCTTTACCTGGGAAGCCTGGAATGACCAGTAGGACATTTGACAGTCATGTGGGATGCAGGTGGGACAATTCTTCATTGTGAGGGGCTGACCAGAACCTTCCGTTTTCCGCCCTCTAAGTGCTAGCAGTGCGTGCACAGCCTGTGGTAACAACAAAGAAAGGTCCCTGGAGGACAGAGCCATTCCCTTGAGAGCCTCTGGACTAGAGCCTGAATGGCAGACATACAGCTTGCCGCCACTGCTGTTTCCTGCATCTGAGGCAGACATGGCTAATCAAAAGTTCACTTCCTTGCTGAATCCTCAAATTGGCACTCTATGTAACCCACTGGAATCTGCTCACGAGCTGAAACTTGGCTCAGTGTAGAAACTCATTCAACTCTTACGAATATTTACTGAATCGACAGTCTGGACGGAGGATCTGAGTGGTCTTTTTCAGTTTCAGGCTCAGGATTTCCTGCCCTTCCCCAGCTCAAAGCCCACCCAAGGCATTCCACCACTGACAGAAGGCAGCTCTGCTTCCTTGGCCTGACATCCTAAGCTCTCCCTGAATCAGTCCAATGACACACATGTGCAGAGCACTTTAAAGATTGCAAAGCACACAGGATCATATTTGATCCTTATATATCAGGCTCTTTGAGTAGAAGTGACTTGCCCAGAGTTACAGAGCTGGGAAGCAGTCAGCAATGGAATCCTGCTTAGTTTTGTTTTTAGTAATAACAAGACTTTAATTTTTAAATTTTTTAACATTTATTTTTATTATTACTTTTTTATTTTTGGCTGCACATGGAAATTCCCTGACCAGAGATCGAACTTGGGCCTCCTGCATTAGAAGCACAGAGTCTTAACCACTGGACCACCACAGATGCCCCAGAACCCTGTTTTTTTGAGTGTAAAACCCTCATCTTGTCCAGCCTGTGCTTCTCAGCTCCACCCGATCTCAGGTAATCCAAGGCCCGAGACAGTGGGCCGCAGGTCATTCCCCTATGGCCGCATCATACCTGGGAAACAGCAGTGCAGTGGCTAAGATTGCATGGGAGCTACCGTCAGAGTGTACCTGGCTGACTTCAAGTCCTGGCTCCACCACTTGGAGCTGTGAGACCTGGGGCAAGTTACTTAACCTCTCTGGTCTCTGTTTTCTTATCTGTAAAATGGAGATGACAATGGTATCTATTTCACTGAACTGTTGAGAGGATTAAATGAGGGAATCTACACAGAACCCTTAGCATAGTGCTGAGCAAGTAGTGAGAGCTCAATAGATGTTAGCCGGAGTTAGTATTATTACTCTCAGAGTTCCTGCTACCTGACATTCCCTTCTACATGGCTATGTTAGTTGAAACTAGACTCATCCCACCATCTTAAGATCAATATGTCCTTCTATAAACATCACCCCCTGACCCTGCCACCTCAATCAGATTCATCTTATCTCTCCTGGATTCCTAGCAAGTTCTATCGGTGTTTCCTTTTTTTTTCCTGCAAGTTATTCCTGCCTCCTCTTCTTTGCCCATGCTGTTCCCTCTGGATGGAATGCTCTTCCTGTCTTGCCTACCAGGTTAACACATCTTTAAGTAGCATCGCCTCCAGGAGGCTTTCGCTGAGACACACAGGCGTGTGTCAGGAGTGTGTCAGGAGTCTCCTCTTGGTTCCCACAACCCTCAGTTCTCTGAAACACCAGAACTGCTACTGAAGATGCAGAAAATTCTGACCCCAATAATTAGAAAATGTATATTCTTTTCAAACACACATGCAACATTTACAAAACTCAGCCATGTTTTAGGCCATAAAGCAAGTCTCCTTTCCCACCCCGCCCTTAGGCATATGGGATCTGAGTTTCCTGACCGGGGATCAAACTCATGCCCACTGCATTGGAAAAACAGTCTTAACCACTGGACTGCCAGGGAAGTTCTGCAAGTCTTAACAAGTACCAAAGAAACAGTATCATACATACATTAAAAAGAAAAAAAAAAAAACACCACAAAACAGTAACAAAAGATAACTTAAAATCACCTGCATGTTTGAAAATTTAAAAATACATACTTCAAATAACTCATGCATTGAGGAAGAAGCCAAAAGGGAAATGAGAAAGTATTCAGAATGGAGTGATAATGAAAATACAATATATCAAATTTGTGGGATGCAGCTAAGCAGTACCTAGAAAGACATGCACTGGCTTAAGCTCTTAACACTAGAAAAGGAAAAATAAGACTGCAAAATAATATAAGCATCCAAGTCAAGAAGTGAGAAAAGAACATCAGAATAAACCCAAAGAAGGTGGAAGGGAGGGAGGGAGTGCCTGCTAGCTTCCACGTCTGTGTTCCTCGCATGCTGGGGGCATCGCTGGGTCTGGCACAGGCTGGCCCAGGGCTCAGTGCTGGAGGACTGTAGTCAGAGTCAGGGGAATGCGTGCTGTGGGGACAACAGTTTCATTTTCTCATTATTCCACTTTCCGTGTCAGTGTTTTTCAAGCTGAAGTTCCTATCCCTCGTGGGGTCCTGGGGTGTGTGTGAATGAGTGTGTGTGTGTGGGTGTGTGCGCGCGCGTGTGCTGGAGGAGGGGGTTAGAGCTGGGAGGCCCCTGGCCCCACACTTTCTGGTCATTTTCTTAAACACAAAAGAGGTCTCAAGTGGGCTGAGTGACCTCCTGAGATGCCAAGGGGCAGATGCTGACCCAAGGTCACCTGGCGATGAGGAGGTCAACATAAGACCAGAATTTGGGGCTCCTGTTTCCGGGGCCCACCTTTCTCCTTGACACAGAGCCACCACCTTCCTCCATGGGCTGTAGTGCCTGCTGCCAGGATGCTATATCAATGGGGCTCCCAAGACTGCTGCATTTACAGGTGGTGACCTTGGGGTTGGCAGGAAGCACTGGCTTGGAGCTGGCACTGTGCAGGCCTGGGCTCCAACTCCAACAGCCTGGCCAGCCTCAGGGACCCCTGGCAACTCGAGAAGCCTCACTGCCTCCTCTCGGAAGTGGGGATAAGGACATCCGTGCTTCCCTCCCTGGACTGACTGTGAGGGTCACAGGCAGTAAGGTGCGTGGAAATGCCCAGCACAGAGCTGACCAACACTCACTCGAGTGAAGAATGGCATCAGCTATGAGAGATACAGTCCCGATCACCAGGGGCCGGGCTCTAGCCTAAGGGCTGTAAGTTCACTCACTTGTCCCTTTAACTGATACTGGCTGTTGTTGATCAGTCACTCAGTCGTGTCCGACTCCTTGCGACCCCATGCACTGCAGAATGCCAGGCTTCCCTGTCCTTCACCACATCCCAGAGTTGGCTTAAACTCACAACCATTGGGAGAAGGCAATGGCACCCCACTCCAGTACTCTTGCCTGGAATATCCCATGGACGGAGGAGCCTGGTAGGCTGTAGTCCATGGGGTCGCTAAGAGTCAGACATGACTGAGTGACTTCACTTTCACTTTCATGCATTGGAGAAGGAAATGGCAACCCACTCCAGTGTTCTTGCCTAGAGAATCCCAGGGATGGGGGAGCCTGGTGGGCTGCCGTCTGTGGGGTCGCACAGGGTCGGACATGACTGAAGCGACTTAGCAGCAGCAGCAGCAGCATGTCCATTGAGTCGGGGATGCCATCCAACCATCTTGTCCTCTGTTGTCCCCTTCCCCTGCCTTCAATCTTTCCCAGCACGTGGATCTTCTCTAATAAGTTGGCTCATTAGATACTGACTGAGTACCTACTAAGCACCAGGCCATCGAGACTTTGGGGTTCAGCAGTACAGACCAAGTTCTTGTCCTCATAGACCTTATATCCTGGGGCGGGGGTGGGGGTATGGATGGGCAAATAGCAGAGAAATGTACATATTGTAACTCAGGTAACAATAGCTTCTTGGAACCTAATCAGAGATGGTAAAGAAGAATGGGCATGACACGTGGTCAGGACAGGCTTTCTGGAAAAGCAGTGCTTGGGCAGCAGTGAGGGGAGAGCCTGTGGATACTTAGGGAAAGGATATTCTGGGTACAGGAATGGCAGGTGCCTAAGTGGGTGTGCAGCTGGCGCTGCGAGTGAGAGACAGTGCAAGACAGTGAGTGTCAGAGTATGTGAGTGTGTGTTGGGTGAGCAGCTTACTGTGAGGGGTCAGAAGGGCAGGAGAGGCGATGCAGTGTGCAGAGGAGGACAGATCCTGAGGGTCCCGTGACTGGGTCCCTCGGGTGCGCCGGCATCATTTTTTGGCCATTCACCGGGGTAGGGGAAGAGGGTCCAGCCCAGGCAGTCGCACGCCAGCACCCACTCTCCATGTGGTTTCCAGGAGCGTGGTTGGTCCTGAATGAGAGGCGCGTCTGGGGAGGGGCCCTTGAACGCCGAGCGTTCAGAAGTGAGACCCCTGCGGATGTGGGAGGCGAGGTGGGTCGAATCTGGTCGTGGAGAAGCCAGGAGGGGAGCCAGCTAGGGCGGCAGAGGCAAGCCACCAGGGGCTGGGGTGGTGGGGGCGGCCTCTCCATGGAGACGGTGTTCGGAAGCCCCACTGGAATTACTCACGGAGGCCCGTGTGCACACGTGTGTGTGCACCTAGGGCCATGTGCACACACACGCACCTCAGAACCCACGCAATCCCAGCTCATCTCAGAAGCCACTTAATGATTGACGTCACGCCCCAGAGGAGATGGGGGCCTGGTGTCTGTCTCAGGAGACAGGTGTCCAGTGGGACCAGCAGGGACAGGGCTCCTCTGTACCCTGGCAGCCTCGCTTCCCCACAGGGCTGGGGTGCTGGGCAGCCCCCCATCAGCTCTGGAGCTCTGTTCTGCATTAGGCCCCATGGGCACCAGGAGAAACCTGGTCCCTGCCCTTAGAGTCTCTCAGGGAGAGAGATCATAAACATAACTACAGAGATGGTTGAACACTGACCAGACCTGCAGAGAAGGAATGGGTGGATCACAGAGCGCATTTAAAAAGAGAGAAAGTGTAACAAAGCTTTCTGGAGAAAGTGAGGTTCAATCTGAGGTCTGAAGGATGAGTAGGAATTGACAGGATAAGGTGCATGTATGTATGTGTGTGTTTCAGGCAGAGGACAGTGTGTGCAAAGGTCCTGGGGTTAGAGAAAGAATCACAGGTTTAGGGAAACAGAGAGAAGACCAGTGTGGCATGGGAGACAGAGTTGTGTGCCACCAAAGTCATCCTTCCCTGTGTGTGTGCAGGGCCCAGAGCTGGCAGAGAGACAGGTCAGGGTTGGAATGCACCCATTCATGTGCAACTTTGAGCAGGTCACCTCCCCCTCTGAGTGTTGGTTCCTTGTCTGAACAATGGAGACTCCAACCATGCTGAAATTCAAGATGGCACGTTTAAAGTGCCCTGAAGGGTGCAGGCACGTGGTAGCTCTTGGCAAAATGAAGCCTATCTCCTGTTTCCTTCTCTCTTCTGTGCTGGTTCTCCCCTCACTTCGCTCCCCAGCTCCTTAAAGGGGCCAAAGTCTTGTCTGAGACTGGAGATGGGACCAGCTTAGCCCGGTCAATGCTCACAGCGGCCGGCCCACCCAGACTGCTCCCACTAGGCACGCCAAGCTGGGCTTTCTCCCCAAGGGCTCTCTGGGGTCTCCATCTCTGGAGACCTGGGGGCAGAAACAAGAATAGAAATCCAGACCAGCCCTGCTCCCCAGCTCAGCCAGAGGGCCTGGGCTTCCGGGTCACCAGGTCACCCCCTAAATGTACAGTCCTTCATAGCTCAGCAGCCCCCAAGGATTACTGCCTCCATCTAACAGAGGAGGAAGTTCAGAGAAGGGAGACCTACCTAGGCCGGGGATCGGGGTGCTAAGTCGAGGTCTTCTCACTTCCAGGTCTCCTCAGGCTCTTGGCCAGGCCAGTGTTCCCCATTCAGACTTCTTCTCCCATCTCGCACCTGGTCCCCCTCAGAATTTTAATCAGGCATTCTGTCCTGATGACTCCCAGCTCCCAAGTTCCATCCCACCCTTGTCCCTGAGGGTTTTTTTTTTTTTTTTTTTTGGCCACTTCAAACTGTGCCCCCCATAGTCCTAACTCCTAGACCACCAGAGGAGTCCCTGCCCCTGAGTTCCGTCTCTTTCCGGGGAGGTCACAAAACTCCTTCCTGCCCGTCCTCGCCCCACAGCCCTTCCCACCTGGTTCCCTCCACCAGGAGTGCTCTGCCCCAGATCCTCACGTGGCTCCTCCCTTCCTTCATTCAGGGCTCAGCCCAAATGCCACCTCCTTAGAGAGGCCTCCCCTGCCTCCCTCCCCCACTCCCATGTCACCCAGGTTTATTATCTTCAAGAGCACTTGTCCATTTATTTTGCTTACTGTCTGTTTCTTCCACTATAGAGAATCCCTGGAGAGCTAGCGCTGGGTCCTGTCCATTTCAATATCCTGAGTCTGATACGGTCCCTGATCACAGGAGGTGGAGTGGATGAACACATAAATGAATGAGTGAATGAATGACCAGTAGCCCTCAGGATGCATCACCTTCTGGCCGCCTGCCCTTACATGTCCACCCAGCATCTGAGACTCAACATGTGTGAACTGAATTCTAGATCTTCCATGGCAGACTTGTTCCTTCCACGTCCCCATCTCAGTGGCAGCCCCCAGCACCTGAGCTGGACACTGAGGCGCCCCTGCTCCCCTTCTCATGCTTCAAAAATCCCCTCTCCTGTAGCCAAATCTGGTGTGCCCTCTCTGAGCCAGCTCTCAAATCTACCTGTTTATTTCCATCACTGCTGTCTCAGCCCTGGACCTGGCTGCCATCACCTGTCAGAAAGGTCATAGCAGCCAGGCTCCTTCAAGTCATGCCCCCTGATCATGGCTCCTTACCCCTCACTGGCTTCACAGTGACCATAGGCTGAAGCCCAAACTCCATGGCCCAGTAACAAGGGTCCTCTGTGACATGACTCAGGCAGTTTCTCCAGCCTCAACTGCCACTGCACACCCAGGCTTCCGCCACCACGACAGCCCGTGGGTGTCATGCCTCCAGACCTCTATTCAGCAGTGCCTGCTGCCAGGAAAGACTTTCCCTTTGTCAGCCTGGCCCATCACATCCCAGTTTTGCCCCACCTTCTCAAGAGCTATTGTCCTGGCCAATTGTGGGCCGATTTTCCCTTCCCTTAGGCAGGTGTCTATTGCATCCTGGGCCAGGCTGCCCTCAGCCCGTACCCTCCAATCCAACCACTATCATTTCCCCAACGCACGTCAGCCCCTCAGAGTCTTGCATGCATCACTTCCTGTAACCTGCACAGCAGCCCACTTTACAGATGAGGACACAGGTTAAGTGACCTGCCAAGATCACATGGCAAGTAACACATGGAGCTGGGATTAGGATATGAGTTCATCTGACTCTAAAGGTAGATTATGAATTCCTCAACAGCTGGGTCATGTTAGGCTTTTTCCCATGGGGCTTTAGAGCCCAGTGCACAGGACTGGGTTCAACAATCACTGTTTCAAGCAGAAGAATCTGGGTAAGAGAGCAGAAGTTACAGGGAGAAAGATTTGGGCACAATCTAAGAAAAATCCCAACGGTGCAAGGAGCTGCCCGGGAGATGGCGAATCTGAATGCAAGCAGAGGCCAGAGGAAGGCTGGTGGAAATTTGAGGAGGGGCTTCTGCCCTGGGAAGAGGTATCCTGGAAGACCTCTGAGACCCCTTACTTACTGGTGAAGGTGGGGTTACTATGGGGGACCGGTCAGGGGCATGACCCCAGGCCACTGCCTCCTATCACCCAAGTCCTGAAGCCCACCACGGGAAGTCAGGAGCCTCTGTAACTCATCGGAAGGAGAGCCCTAAGCTGCCTCCTTCCTGGGATGATCTGTGTTTTAACTGAGCTTTCTAGACAACCCGAACGATTCACCTTCAGGCCCTGTGACAGGCTGTGGGAAGGGACAGTAGGGCCTGTCCACTTGCTCACATGGCACGGGTCATGGTGGGAACACGTCTAACACCAGGCAGATCGTCTCTGCCAGGCCTGCACTGAGCACTCTGCCCCTCACTGAACCCCACTCCCAGCCCACGGACTCGGGGGCCAATGTTCCATTTGCAAGACAAAGAGCCGGGCGCTGAGAGGGGTAGTGACTCACTGGCAGATGCACGGGGTCCGAGGGGAGCTGCTGCCCCCTCCCTTGCCCCGCCCCTTCCGCTCCAGCAGGGCTGGCGGCTGCTGGGAACAGTGTCCTGAGCCTGGTGGGGCCTGAGAGAGGGGCAGCTCTGAAATGTGGGAGCTACGGCTTCAGCTGGACTGTGATGCGGGCCTCTGCGCTGCATGGTTTGAAGTTTAGCGGCTTGGGAGAGTGAATAGAGCGGCTCTGGCCTTGGTCCCTGGGGCTGGCTTGATCATGAAGGACACGGATTTTATAAATATCTCAGCCCTCACATGGATCACACGGCATGGGGAATTAGCTAGGAGGTGAATTAGGAGGAAGGGGAGGAAGGGCTTCAGCTGTGCTGGCAGCCCGTTTGGAGATGCAGAGTTCATGGTCAGAGCAGACGGGACTGAACGGCCTGTCCATTACCCATGGATACTGGTGCCCAGGCCACTGAGGCCAAGGCCAGGGTATGGGGAGCAGGTCTTTGAGACAGAACCCTGGGGGCACAATCTGAATCAGGAACCACTGCCTTTATTGGGAGGGCGGGGGGGGGGGGCGTGGAATCCTCAGCTGAGTTTCTGGCAGTGATGGGGGGCTGATCCCAGCTCTCCATGAGCTCAATCTGGAGAAGGGATCAGGGTTCAGTCTTCCCAGTGTGGGTCTAAGGTGAAGAGATCGACTGGGATCAAAATCGGGGCTCGGTGTGTATTCAGGACCCCCCAGTGGGTACTTCACTCTTTTTATTTGGCTGCACCATGCCTCAGGCAGGATCCTAGTTGTCCAACCAGGGATCAGACCTACACCCCCTTCACTGGAAGTGTACAGTCTTCACCACTGGACTGCCAGGGAAGTCCCCGTTTCTTTGGGGAGGTGGTACTTCACCTCTCATAGCTGAGTCTGACTGAGGGACAAGGCAGTTCTGCAGTGACACCAAGGCCCGGGATCCAGAACTCCACTCTGTCTTAGGGAAGGAGCTGCGACCATGCGAAATTCAGCTAGCCTAGAGGGGAGGGCCGTGGAGGCATGCCCCACCTCCTTGGGGCTGCTATTCTGGGTCTCTGTAAGTCACAACGTGGGAGTTAAATATAAGGGGACGCCACGTGACAGGCAGTAGGTGGTTAATGACCCTGCAGAAGGCAATTCAGAACCCAGAGAAGGCGCCATGGGGGGTGGGGGTGTGGGGACAGGGAGAACTAGCCTTGGCCAAGGAGACAGGAGGCTTGGCTTTGAGGACCGCAATGTCCCTGCCTCTGTGTGTGACTTCAGGCTCATCCCTGCCTTCTCTGGGCCTCAGTTTTCCCTTCACGGGGTGGGCAGTTGAACTCAGGTCTCTACATCCTCTTTATCTGTGAGATGCCGTGAGCGGGCACTCCTTCCCTGGGCAGGACCGGGTGGGAATCTCACCTCCACCACCTTCACCCCCACGGGTTAAAGTCTGAGCTGGCCTCAGAGGCCCCAGGGAAAAGACCACTTCCTCTATGAAGACCTCCCCTATGGGCAGGGACAGTTAGGGAGTTTGGGCTGGACATGTACACACTGCTGTACTTAAAATGGACAACCAAGGGGGACCTGCTGTTTAGCTCATGGAGCTCTGCTTGGTGTTACGTGGCAGCCAGAATGGGAGGAGAGGCTGCGGGAGAATGGGTACATGATTTCGCTTGGCTGAGCCCCTTTGCTGTCCACCTGAAACTATCACAGCATTGTTAATCGGCTGTACCCCAATACAAAATGAAGTTAAAAAAAAAGACTCTCCCCACTGAAACTCACTGCCCCTTGGTTCAGTTTGCATACTTTTGAACCCCCATTTCAGCCTGGAGCCCACTCTGCCATGCAGTAGGGTGGGTGTGGTCCTGGCCATCTCCCCCACCAGACTGGGAGCCTGGGAGTTCAGAGTCCATCCACTACCCACCTCTTGGTATCCTGGCCTTCAGGGTCCCACAGCCATGGTCTCCAGCCCCTCAGATCCTTCAGAGACTAGAGCTGTAGCAGCCCCCATGGTTACTATACTTGTCGTACGGATGGCATTGCACACATGGTCATTCCGCACATATCTGAGCAATTAATTGCCTCCTCTTTCAAGGGTGCTATGTGAGTCATGCTATTCCTTGTATTTCTCTTTTTTCTTTGTCTATTAAGAAGGTCAGAGGCAAATGTATAGCCTCCCTTTAGCAAAGTATAACCTGGAATTATCTCATTTCTGTCTCTATTGATTCTTCTGATCTCTTATTTCTTTTTCTTAATTCTATAAGGAAATTTTAAAAAAGATAAAGGAGAGAGGAAGAAAAGGAACACAAGGATGAATTGGGAAACAATACCTTAGACTCTTAGCTGTAAATGATAAATATTAGTTCAGAGTATAAGAGTGTTTTGCCCATGACAGGCCTTAGCAAAGCCTATGACTTGGCATTTATTATCTCCTCTAATCTCCACCATTCCCATAAGGGGCAGGTGGTATACGTGTTATCTCTCTGTTGCAAATGGACAAACAGAAGCATAAAGACAGGAAATAACCTGCCCCAGGACCCATGGTGAGAAAGAGCAAAAACGGCAACTTCAACTATCTGACTCCCAAACCAGTCTCCTTCACCACTGTGCTTTCTTATTTCCCAGCCACAGAACACTGGAACCTCTAGGTGGGAGGGGTCCTCAGGTGTCCCTGCAGCTTGAACTCAGGCCCTGCTCAACACCTGACTCAATAAATATTTGCTTTCAAACTTTTCAAAGAAACTTTAAACCCTCGGGTAGAGGCCAAATATTAAAAATGTGAGCCTGGAGTTGCCATTAGCTCCGAGGTGAGCCTGAGAAATTCCATCTCCTGCACAAGGAGAACTCTGTGAAATTGCTCATGATACAGTGAGTGAGAGAAGAAAGCAAGAAACACCCAGTCTCCAACAGTAGGAGACCGGGAATATAACTGCCGTCCAGCCACACTGTGGAATATTATGCAGCCATGAAAAAACAAAAGGTTCATTTCTAAGTACTGACCTGAGAAGAAATCTCTAAACCATAGGATACATGAAAAAAGCTGGCTGCAGATAAATTAAAGTACGGTTCCATTTATGAGAAAGGAAGACAATAAAACACCTATGCAAATGCAGAGAAAAAGCTCTAGGAAGATCTTTTTACATCTCCACCTGGATCCCTCCCCTGAACTCTGGACTCATGTACCCAGCTGTCCACTCATCATCTTGGACATCTAACTGGCATCTCTAACTCAACATGACCAAGGCTGCAACCCTGACCCTACAGATCTGCTCTTTCCAGTCTCTGCATCCCAGTTTCTGGTAGCTCCACCCTCCTAACTGATCAGACCCAAACCGTGGATTCAGCCTTGACTCTGCTTTGTCATCCTCACAACCAGCCCAGCAGCAAATCCTGCCATCCCATTTTCCAGACAGGAGAGGCCATGGTGGTCTCAGCCCTGGCCAGAGCCCACCCAGGCGCTCCTTTCAGCGCTGGGTGCCTCTCCTGATGGATGGACATGGGACAGTGGCCATGATGAGAGTCACTGATGGAATAATCAGTGACTATTGATTAGGAATAATCACAGGAACAATGTTAACAGCTATCACGTTTTTGGCAATCCATTAGGCCCAGGACTTGTCCTGCTCCGAATCCTTTACATCTCTCTTGACCTTGTCCTTGCCTCAGAGGACCTTTTAATAAATGGGCACAGAGAGATTAACTGGCTTTCCCAGAGCCACACAGCTAACAGGTAAGAGAGCAGGAATTCTAACCCAACGTGTCCAACTGAAACTCCAGAGGTGCCTGACAAACTGTCATGTTATGGATTCCATTCCTGGCAGCAAAGCAGAGTGGAAAGAGATTATGAGAAAGAAGAATCGAGAAGGGGGCAGGGGCTTCTCCTATCAGATATCAAAGCACATTCGACAGTTATTTGTGGTGGTTCTTAACAGCAGGTGAAACTGTGCTCTTAGGGTGTATTTGGAAATGATTGGGGCATTTTCCATTGTAACAACGGCTGGGGACAAGGGAGCGGTTCTAGCAGCATTGAGCACCAAGGTCTGAATCTGGGGTCCTAAAGAACCTATAACTAGCTGGATAGTCAAGCCCCCAAAAGAACTGTTCTACTCCAAATGCCAAGTTCTACTCCAAGTCCCTGCTGAAAAAAGAATGAGATACAGTAATTAGTGTAGAATTAAAATAGACAAAGGGGAAGACAAGGAGATCAATGAGACGAAACAGAACTCCCAGAAACAGATCCATAAATACACAGGCACCTTAACAGAAAACAGATGATATTTCAAATTAGCAAGAAAAGGATGGAGTGTTTCTAAAGCTGCTGGGACAAACTATCCAGGTGCTAAGCTGCTTCAGTTTTGTCTGACTCTTCGCGACCCTAAGGACTGTAGCCCACCAGGCTCCTCTGTCCATGGGATTCTCCAGGCAAGAGTACTGGAGTGGGTTGCCATGCCTTCCTCCTGGGCATCTTCCCAACACAGGGATCAAACCCAAGTCTCTTTCATCTCCTCCACTGGCAAGCGGTTCTTTACCACTAGTGACACCTGGGAAACTCCAAAGATATGCCGTATCTCCTTCTAATAATTTTAAAGGTTTGTTTTTCCTTTATGTTTCAAATTAAGCCTTTAATCCATCTGGAATTTTGTCTTTGCATGTGGTAGGAGGTAGGGAGCCTAATTTCATGTTTATATGGATAGTTTTGAGCTTCCCTGGCGGCTCAGATGGTAGTCTGCTTGCAATGCAGGAGACCTGGGTTTGATCCTAGGGTTGGGAAAATCCCCTGGAGAAGGGAATAGCAACCCACTCCAGTATTCCTGCCTGGGAAATCCCATGGACAGAGGAACATGGTGGGCTACAGTCCATGGAGTCACAAAGAGTTGGACACAACTGAGAGACTAATACACACACAGATAGTTTGGGGCTTCCCAGGTGGCGTAGTGGTAAAGAACCCGCCTGCCAATGCAGGAGATGAAAGACACGCAGCTTCAATCCTTGGGTCGGGAAGATCCCTTGGAGAAGGGCATGGAAACCCAGTCCAGTATTCTTGCCTGGAGAATCCCATGGACAGAGAAGCCTGGTGGGCTACAGTCCATAGAGTCACAAAGAGTCAGGTAAGACTGAAGCAACTTAGCATGCACACATGCATAGCATATCTTTATGACCTCAGGTTTGGGAAACTGTAAATAAAAGCAAATAAAGGGGAAAAAATGATGCTTCATTTCACCAAAAATCTAAACTTCTAAATGAAAGAGACACAAAGATAAAAGAAAAGCAAAACACTGGGAGAAAATATTTGCAACAAACATAAAAAGGACTAAGATCTACATACATAAATGTCTTTAACAAGTGACTAAGAAAAGATAAAAAGAAAAAACTGGGCAAAGTATATGAACAGGAAGCTCAGCCTCTCTGATAGTCGGGTGATGCTAATGAAGATAGCTGCTTTTTCTCAGCAGACTGGCAAAATTGAACAGTGATGAATCAACTGATGGGGAGGGAATGAGGAACTCAGATACCTCGCTAATAGGAGCACAAAGCATCATAACCACCTTGGAGGGCAATTGGCAGTGTTTGTTAAAACAGAAAACCCTGCTTCCAGGGAAACGTGAAAACATGTCTACAAGGAAGTTCATGGCAATACTGCTTAAGATGAAGAACTGGAGATGCTGAAATGTCCACCAGTGGGAGGATGGGCAAAATGTGGTATCAACATCTAATGGAATCCTGCTCATCAGAAGAAATGAATGAACTTACAGATACACTTGTACTTGGATAGATGTCAAAAACAGGGGAAGTGAAGAAAGCAAAATGCAAAGATAATTCACTTATTATGACATAATTTATATAAGAAAATCATTCAAATAACACCCGTGAGCTTGGGTTTGTGAAAGCTCCCTCTAATACCTGGAAAGACTTTCAGCATTTCCTCCCTCTTTTCCTCCCTTTCTCCCTCCTCCCCTCTCTTCCTTCTTTCCTTCCTTCCTCCCTTCCTTCAACCTTCTCTCTCTCCCTTCCTGTGACATGCTTGCTCTGTGCTGACAGGTGCTGGAGATGAGGCCAAGGCCCCAGGTTGTAATCCCGGCCATGCAAAGCATCCCACCATGACCCCCAAGCCTGCCCTAGACTAAGCGCTCACTGCAGACCTCATGTCACATATCTCTTGGGGTCTGTGACGTGGACATGATCCTATGTCCTGCTGGTTTCCCAGGCTGTTGAGAGCTCTCCAGGAGGGTGTGGATGAGCTGAACTTGTGTCTTCCAAAGTGCATCAGCTGACACCAGTGTCACCAAGGAGAGTGGCTGGTGCGTTAAGTTCCTTGCCTTCCTTTCCCACTGTCCTCCTCTGTCACCACTCCCCATGTTTCCTTCTTCATTTGCTTTAGTGCCTGGAAGCCAGAGTAGAGTGTGGGGGGAGAGGGCAGCCAAGTCTTTGGGTCCAGGAGATAATCTCTCCTTGCCTGGGCTTGGGCATTAATACCCTAAGGTGGTAGGTGGTCATAAGAGCAGGTGGACACCTTGTCACAAAAGCCAAACAGGTGCCAAGGACAGCAGCCATGATCATGTCCAGAGCCTCAGACAACCACAACAGGGCCCTGGAGAGAGGGTGGTGGTGGACAGACTAATTGGGCGTGACAGCAATCCTGTGAGGCATATTAAGCATGGAGCTGTTAGGGTGGCTGGTGGAGGAACAGCCAGAGCTGGCCCAGCCACTGACCCCCACAGGGACACTTGGCTCTGAGGCCCAAGTCTGCCTGCCTGAAGGAAGGTCTATCAGCTGGGGCCGCCAGGTGCTGTCCCTGCCTGGCTGCCAGTCCTGCTGGGTAGTTCAGGGTGGCAGGGCTAGGCCCTTCTCTGTAAGTACATTCTAATACTTGCTGTGCTGCCTTAGGGGGCGTCTTTCCCTTCTCTGGGTCTTATTTCTACTAACTAAACTGTCAGCCCTTTCCACCCACTGTCTCTTCTGATTCTCAAAATACAAAAACAAAAACCCCACCCTGTAAGGCAGTGATTCCATGTGAACATACTAAGTTACTTCAGTTGTATCCAACTCTTTGTGACCCTATGGACTGTAGCCCACCAGGCTCCTCTGTCCGTGGGATTCTCCGGGCAAGAATACTGGAGTGGGTTGCCATGCCCCCCTTTTCCATACAGTCCCTCTTTCAGATTTGGCTCATATATAACATATACCATTCAGGAAAACTCCACCAGATTCTAAGAGCTTATACTTAACAATCCTTTCACGCCTTCCTCTGTGTGTAAGACCAAGGTCACCCCTCCACATATCAGTTTACAAAGCCTGGCCCCACCCATTAGGCTGTGTAGTACTACCAGCAACCTTCCTATTATGACTGAGGAAACAGAGGCTAGAGAGAGACAGAGTCCTCAGTCCACTTAAATTCTCTAGGCTTCAGTTAGCTCACATCTAGAATGGGGAGGGGATACATGTTAGTACCTCTCCTGTAGCTTGATGTTTGGAAATAAACAGCATAATACATTTCTTAGTTCTTCAAAAAGTGTAAACAATAACATGGACCCAAATCTCACCTCAGATACTGTTAGGGTTTTTTAATGCCAAGGCCAAAGACTCTGATCTCCCAACTGGGTTCCCAGTAAAGCAGTCCTGGAAATGATTCATGAGAGTCCCTGAAGACGGAACCACGGACAGCGTCCCTAGCTGCTGGGACCGAGCCAAACCCTCTCTTCAGTACCATGGACAGCACTCCACTATCCACCTCGAGGACAGGGCAACCACGTCGTGCACACCCTATATACCCAGTACCGAGGTCAGTGGCAAAACCCCCTCTGCCCATGCTATGGTGGCATTGAAAGCCTCTTTTTTTTTTTTTTTTCCCTCAGCTAGTTACCTCTTTCTCTATTTTTAAGGCCCAGAACAGGCTACTTTTTTTTTCCCTGTCCATATATGTAGTTATTAATTGCCATTGGCCTGTTTCCCTGTTTTTCACCCAATGACTGAGGTACCTCAAGAAGGCTTTCTAGGGGTATTTGACTGGGAAAATCCATCTCCCTAGGCCAGGAGAGCCTCCCAAGCCTTCTCTTTTCTCACTCTTGGCCTCATTTCAGACACAAGTTAGTGATGGCCACTGGGCAGAGTGTCACAAGCCAAGAGTGGCAGCAAGGGCCAGGCCCATTGCCACCTCATCTCAAGGACTGGGCTCGCTGCCCTGTTCTCAAGATACTGAACAAAGAGGAAAAGCACTTCTGAGTGGAATAGATGCCTGTCCCCTCCCCCCTCCTCCCACATCACTCATCCCTGAGTCCATCTTTATTGGCTCCTTGCCCATTTGATGAGGACTAGATTCCTGCCCTGCCCACCTCCATGTCTGACTTCATAGGCCACCTACATGGTCTCAGAGAAAGCATCATGAGCTGCCTCAGGCCCTTCTTCAAGGACCTGCAGGGCCTCCGTTAACCAGGGACTGCAGAAAAGCCAGCAATATCCTTCTAAGACAGCAGGAGGGGAGGATGAGGCCACAAAAGAATACCAGTGTCCTCCTCTGATAAACAGGAAGAAGTCTATCTCCTCAGAGCTGTGATAAAGTGAGATGGTGTGTCCAACACTGAGCCTGGCTACAATAGGGGCTTAGTAAATTTCCATTCCTCTTCCCAAGAAGGAAAATACAGTGATGGTAATAGTGAAAAAGTTGGCTTAAAGCTCAACATTCAGAAAACTAAGATCATGGCATCCAGTCCCATCACTTCATGGCAAATATATGGGGAAACAGTGGAAACAGTGTCAGACTTTATTTTTCTGGGCTCCAAAATCACCGCAGATGGTGACTGCAGCCATGAAATTAAAAGACGCTACTCCTTGGAAGGAAAGTTATGACCAACCTAGACAGCATATTGAAAAGCAGAGACATTACTTTGTCAACAAAGGTCCATCTAGTTTTTTTTCCAGTGGTCATGGTTTTTCCAGTGGTCATGTATGGATGTGAGAGTTGGACTATAAAGAAAGCTGAACGCTGAAGAATTGGTGCTTTTGAACTGTGGTGTTGGAGAAGACTCTTGAGAGTCCCTTGGACTGCAAGGAGATCCAACCAGTCCA
Organism: Bos taurus; assembly: GCF_002263795.3. Classification (NCBI taxonomy): domain Eukaryota; kingdom Metazoa; phylum Chordata; class Mammalia; order Artiodactyla; family Bovidae; genus Bos; species Bos taurus. The sequence continues at coordinate 65,508,420 of NC_037340.1, read as the reverse complement.
TCCTAAAGGAGATCAGTCCTGAATATTCACTGGAAGGACTGATGATGAAACTGAAACTCCAATACTTTGGTCATCTGATGAGAAGAGTTGACTCACTGGAAAAGACCCTGATGCTGGGAAAGATTGAGGGCAGGAGGAGAAGGGGACAACAGATGATGAGATGGTTGGATGGCAAGATAATGAGATGGTTGGATGGCATCACCGACTCAATGGACATGGGTTTGGGTGGGCTCCGGGAGTTGGTGATGGACAGGGAGGCCTGGCATACTGTGGTTCATGGGGTCGCAAAGAGTTGGACACGACTAAGTGACTGAACTGAACTGAACTGAATGAGGATCACTACTGATACTGAGTGCCTACTACATGCCAGGTGCTGGGTCAAGGTCTTCAGGGGCAGAGGAGGCAAGGATTATTAGACCAATTTTGTCAATAAGGAAATCAAGGCTCAAAGAGGTCAAGAAATAGGCCAAAGGTCATACAACCAACCAAATGACAGAATCAGATTTTCACCCTCAAATTCCAGGCTGCTTCCCTATCTCCAGGCGCTCTCTCATAACTACAATCATGCTTACTTCTCACCTGGGGCCCCAGCACAGCCTACTCGCTACTTGCTCATGTACAGTGCCGGAAGCTCCATGCCCAGCTACTTGGCAGTTATCAAGCTATTGGTCCCAGATAGTGGAGCAAGTGAGGATGGAGGCGGAGCCCATACCCCTTGCCCTCCCAGGAGAGTTCAGGGGTCTCAGATGCAGTCCCCTCCCATCTCTCTCCTACTGTGGCAAGCTGCCACTAGCCCACTTGCCTATGTAGTGCTTATCACCCAGCATCCCTGAGCTTCCACATGCAGCCTCTCACACCTGTCATATGGATGAGAACCCTGAGGCCCAGCAAGGGGCAGCACTTACTCCAGGACGCATGAACAGATGTGATCTCAGGACCCCAGGCTCCTCCAGACTTCTGCTCCTGCCCCAGACTGCAGGGTCAATGGGGCAAGCGTCCAGCGCGCTTGTTCACTCCTAGGTACCCAGCATCCACCCCAAGGCCTGGCCTGTAGCGATTTTATGTGGAAACGGGTGATGTGTCACCCATTTTCTCTATATGGCCCAAGGAGCCATGCACACAGTAGGCCCTTAACGAATACTTCTGAAATGCTTTCATTCAGAATGCTTTATTGAGTTCTTAATGTATGCCAAGCACTGCTGTTGGTGGTGGGACCACAGCAGTAAGAAAAAGTAGATAGGAGTTCCCTGGTGGTCCAGTGGTTAAGAATCTTCCTGCTAATGCAGGGGACACGAGTTCAATCCCTGGTCTTGGAAGTTGCCACAGGCCAAGGAGCAACCACGCCCGTGCACCACAGCTACCGAATCTGTGCTCTAGAGCCTGGGAACTGCAACTTCTGAGCCTGCGTGCTGCAACTCCTGAAACCCTTGCTCCCTACAACTTGTGTTCCGCAATAAGAGGAGCCACTGCAGCGAGAAGCCCGTGCACCGCAAGTAGAGACTAGCCCCGGCTTGCTGCAACTAGAGAAAGCCCGTGCGCAGCAGTGAAGACCCAGTGTAGCCAAAAATAATAAATGAGTAGTTTCTGAATGGGAAAAAAAGTCATAAGTAAATGGACATTCCAGTTCTTCTGTGACACCGATTGGAGTAAATCTGCCTGCTTCCTTGCTCATTTTCCCTATTCATTTTAGGTACTAAAAGGGTAGGGACTGCCCCTATCACGTCTCCAAGACTGTATACGTGCCCAGAATACAATATACGCTTGCTGAATCAATGAATTGAGTAGTGCAGTATAATAAAGACAGCCACCATATACTGACAGGGTTCTCTATTTGGTGCTAAATATTAAACTTATTTAAAAACTTTTTTGACGTGGACCACTTTCAAAGTCGCTGTTGAATTTGTTACAGTACTGCTTCTGTTTTACATTTTGGTGGTTTGGCTAAGAGGCATGTGGGATCTTACCTATACAACCAGGGATTGGACCTGCACCCCCTGCAATGGAAGGCAAGCTCCTAACCAATGGACTGCCAGGGAAGTCCCAGGTGCTAAATACTTTATACACACTAATATCTTCCCAACAACTCCCGTGAGGGGCCGCTTTGCAGTGGATGCTGCTAGCTATTTTGCTAGCCGTTTCTCCTCTTGCCTAATTGGCGGAAGTGCCCCGTCAGTGTTTATTCACTCCACCAGCTGCCCCTGAGGCAAGGATGGCCAGGTGACCACACTGATAAATGAGATGTAGGCAAAAGTCCACTGAGTAGGTCTTCTAGGAAACCTATTGTTTTCCTGATAAGAAGGGTAGACTCAGAAAGCATACAATCTTTATTTCCTTTGTTTTGCCTGGAATTCAGATACAACATCTGGAGGTGGAGCAGCCAGTTTGCAGCCATGAGAACAAAAGACACACGCCAAGGATGGCAGAGGCTTGGGCCCTCGATCGCTTGTTTGAAGTGCTATACTGGCCCTGGCCTGCTTCTAGGATCCTTGTTATATAAGAATAATCTCCTGGATGTTTGTATCACTGTTACTTTCTTTATTTCTTCTGTTAAACGCAGCCACATTCAATTCCAATTGATTCAGTATTATAACAAGTGAGGCCCAGAGAAGTCAAGAGATTTTTCCCAAAGTCACATAGCAGGTAAACAGGTGTGGATTGGCCTCTAGGTCTAGTGTGAGTCAGTGCTTCAGCCTATGCCCACTCCCTCACCTGCGTGCTATCAGTTCCAGCCTGATACCCCACACCCAGCACCTGGCTCTCCTTTGACTGCTCTGGTGTCTGGCTTTAAGTTCCCTGATGTCTCCTCTCTTAACTGACTTCACCTGCCAGCTAAATATAGGTTTGGATTCTCCCTTCAAAACTTGACCCTTCTGACTGCCTCCAGCAGTGCACACAGCAGGCTGTCAATCAGTCTTTGCAGGCACATTTCCTGGTTCCCAGCTCTTCCCCACCAGAATCCTATGCCTAGCACCAGAATGACCATCCTCAAGAGCAGTTCTGACTGCACCCAGCATTCAAGGCCCCTAGGATCTGGCTCCTCCCCAACATTTGCTCTTACTGTTCCCTCTGCCCCTGCCCCCATACCCTGTATTTGCAGGTCAGCTCCAACTTCAGGTCACAGTGAGGCCCTCTCTGCCCACCTGCCTCGAGTAGGTACCCACCACCACCAGCCCGCGCACCCTCCTCTCTCAGCCACTTGGTCAGTTTCAGCACACACAATCTTGTTAATTTGCTGTCTGCCATCTATACCCTCCCCCCTGGCCCCACCAGAACTAGAGCTTCTTGAGGGCAGGAAGCAGGCCCATCTTTTCCACCTGTCTCCTCATGCCTGGCACAAGCCCAGTACTAGAGCTCAATCGGGACGTGCTGAATGAAGCTCAGGCTAGCTTCCCACACCTTCCCGCCTCCCCCGTTCTACTCCAGCTGAGCAGCACTACTCAGGCTTCCTGAACCTTCCTACTGCTGCCGAGACCCAGAGCCTCCCCTCAACTCCGCCTCCAGCCAGGCCTTCCTCTTCCTCCGTCCATCAAAATCAAGCTGTTATGTGTCTCGTGCCCTCAGGATGTTGCTTATAACTCAGCCCCAACAAAATTCAAACAGATGGGCATTCCAGACTCCAGGGTGTGAATGAAACTTTGGGACAGAGTGTGTGTGTGTGTGTGTGTGTGTGTCTGTGCATGCATGTGCACGTGCTGGAGTGTCTGGCCACCAACACTCTACCCTGGATGTGGCAGCTTCTCTATGTTCCTTTTCTTGCAAGTCTGTCTCTGGTCACCTCTGTCTGAGCTCATTTTGAGATGCTCCAATGTAGCTAGGTAGCTACAGCTGTAAGAAAGGAGAAGAGAAAAACACCAGTGTTTACTAAGCCCCTACTATGCGTCAGGCATTGTTCTAGATCAAATAATAATGATATGATGACGATGATGACAGCTGATAGTATTTGTAGAGCACTTTAGCATGAGCCTGACACCATCCTAAGGGCTTCTACTCAGATAGATGCTATTATTCCCATTTTACAGATGAATAAAAAGAGATTCAGAGAAGTGGAGCCACATCTGCCCAAGGTTACAGACACACAAGTAGTCTTGAGTTCAGGTCTCTCTAATCTGAAACCTGCTTCTCTGTGAGGTTAAGTTGGGCGACGCCCAGGGGTCTTGAAATACAGGGAGGAGGCTTCCTCTTGAAAACTCTCGCTGCCTCTGAGCACAAAGCTGGAAGCCACCCTTCCTGACCAGGGGCTCTCCTGGGGGCACGGCCCAGCTGGTAAGACTTACCCTAATCTGCAAGGCTGTAGCACGGGGCTCTGGTCCCCGAGGAGCAGGCCGGAGGAGTCGTGGGGTAGACGGAAGTCAGTGAGCCGGGGCTTTGCTTCCTCGGAAAGGCTAAAGATTTTCCCAACAGCCAGGGCCAAATTTATCTGCCAATCCCCCGAAGAGCTGATTCCAGCGTCTGTCTGGAAATGTCAGCCCGTGTGGTTGGAGGAACGCAAGCAGAGTTTTCCTCTAAATAGCAGGAAGCATATGGGAGGCGGATGGCGCCCGCCACCCCAACCTGCCAATTCTCACTCAAGCAGGAGCTAAAAGGGGCCCAACAAGGGTCTGGAATTCCTACCGACCCTGAGGGGATGGGGGGAGGGGAGGAGCTGGAGACACAGACAGTGGCAATGAGAAGGTCAGAAAGCGGATCCTGAAAGGGGGTCGGGCAGGACCACCTGACCCACACGCTGCAAGTGGAGGTCCTCGGATGGAAGTGACACACCCAGGAATTTAGCGTAACGTCAACGGGGAAAACCACTCACAGAGCACTTGCTCTACGCCAAATCTGGGTTAAACACTTTATTTGGATGATTTCACTTAAACTTTGCAATCAACTCTAAGACAGGGCTGCTATTTCCCTCCATATTACAGATCAGCAAACTGAGGCTCAGAGAAGAAAAAAACATGAACTCAAAGACTCTCTGAGCTAGAAAGGACCTTCCAGATTCTCAGCAGAATTACAAATACTCTACAGACTTCTTGGTCAAGTTGTGATGCAGCTGATGCTTGAATACTCCCATTGACAGAGAGCTCACTATCGTCTGAGTTAGCCCATCTACAGAGAATTCTTTGTATCCAAAATATTTCCTAACCTTAGCTGAAATCTCCTTCCCTGGAGCTTTTTCCCTGGGTCTGAGTGCCAGACCCTGCCCCTGCCTTCCCTCACAGAGAGAAAAAGGCAGGGAGCAAGGCCCCCTCAGGGTCTCTGGATTCCCTTCTGCAGGTGACACACCCAAGTTCCCTTGGCCATCTCTGCACCCCTGACCATGATAACCAGAGCAGCCCCCAGTCACCAGCACTTAATGTGTGCCGGGTACTGTGCAAAGCCCACCCACTCCCAAATCCTCCTCTGACCCTCCCCCCAATTCCTGGGGAGGGACTACCATCAGCCCATTTTACAGAGAAGCAAAATGATGCTATGCTTCATGGGAAGAAGAAACTTGTCTCCAACATTCAGCGGGGACAGGGGGACCCTGGAGGTCTCACCGGGTTGCTCCTCTAAGTCTCACAAAAGTGGAAGAGGTTCCTACTGGTCCCACCTGGGGACCATCTCACTGACACTGAGCCAGTCTTTGCCAGGCTTCTCCTCCACACTGGTCCACAGTGCCCCCAAACCCCACAGCCCCCTCCTCCCAGGACTGAAATGAATCCCCCCTCCCATTCTGCAGCACCTGCTAAGTCCCCAAGTCCTGTTCAGTCTCCCTGCTAACCGCCCCTCTGAGCCATTGCCATGGTCCTGCCCTGCCTCACTGTCACCAGCTCAATGTGCAAGTTTTTCTAACATTCAAACTGCCCTGCCCTTGGCTCCCTTCTACTCCAAGGATCAAATGCAACCCCCCTGGCCCAACAGCTGAAGCCTTCCTTCCTGGGACAACATCTCCAACCCTCATGCCCAGTGGCCTTAGAGCTTAGCAGGAGCAGGTCTGCAAAGACCTCGCCTTTTCCTTTACTTGGTTCAACCTGCTGCTGAGTCACTTCAGTCGTGTCCGACTCTGTGCGACCCCATAGACAGCAGCCCACCAGGATGCCCCGTCCCTGGGATTCTCCATGCAAGAACACTGGAGTGGGTTGCCATTTCCTTCTCCAATGCATGAAAGTGAAAAGTGAGAGTGAAGTTGCTCAGTCGTGTCTGACCCTCAGTGACCCCATGGACTGCAGCCTTCCAGGCTCCTCCATCCATGGGATTTTCCAGGCAAGAGTACTGGAGTGGGGTGCCATCGGTTCAACCTGCTCAGTTGTTTCTCCTGAAGAACCCCTATGCATCCTTCAAGACTCTGCTCAGAGGGACAGAATCAGTGCTCTCGCCCCAGACACCCCTGAGTGATTGACACCTCCCTCTGATCTGCCATGTGTCGCCTGCCATCTGTGAAGGAGGCATCGCTGTCCCCAGCTGAACTGTGAATTCCCCCTGGGCAGGGGCTGCCCTAACGTACTGGTGTAGCCTGGTGTCTAGTATAGCGCCTGGCACAAGGCAGGTGCTAGCAAATGTCTGAGTGTGAGAAGAAGTGATTAAATGGGGACCATGGGGCACAATGAAGTATTAGAGATGACCCATAAAATATGGTTCATGCGTGTCACAGCTCTGATGTATCAGAAACAATAAATGCTGCTGCCACAATAAACAGGCACACAAAAAAGTGTGATTAATGAAGACTTTGCTGGCTGGCTCTGAATTTAGAAGGGTATCGAGACGATCTGGCATGGTTGGAACTTCCAAAAAAAAGCCGTTCAAGTAGATGAAGTAACTGGGGCTCACTGAAGGATGGAAGGAAGGCCATGGAGGTGGCAGGGGTGAAAGAGACTGGGTCCACATCTCAGACTTGCCTCTAACTTGCTCTGTATTGTTGTATGGGTAGCTGGGCCTCTCTCAGCCTCGGTTTCTTGTATGTAAAATGCAAAGAGGGGTTTGGAGAACTGCTGAGGCAGATGTTTGTCCTAAACACTCCTCTGTGATCGGACTGATGTGACACTGTTTGCCTGCCCCCTCCATTCAAGCTGCCAGCAGAGTGTGCAGACGCTCAGGGCTCCTTGGCTTTAGAACCCTCTGGCCTGAAAATGCTATGGTTTTTCCAATAGTCATGTATGGATGTGAGAGGTGGACCATAAAGAAAGCTGAGTACTGAAGAATTAAACTGTGATGTTGAAGAAGACTCTTGAGAGTCCCTTGGACTGCAAGGAGATCAAACCAGTCAATCCTAAAGGAAATCAGTCCTGAATATTCACTGGAAGGAATATTCCAGTGATGCTGAAGATGAAGCTCCAATACTTTGGTCACCTGATGTGAAGGACTGACTCCTTGGAAAAGACCGTGATGCTGGAAAAGATTGAAGGCAGGAGGAGAAGGGGATGACAGAGGATGAGATGTTGGATGACAACACCAACTCGATGAACATGAGTTTGAGCAAGCTCCGGGAGTTGGTGATGGACAGGGAAGCCTGGCATGCTGTAGTCCATGGGGTCGCAAAGAGTCAGATATGACTGAGTGACTGAACTAACTAGAGTCTGAAAATATAGGTCCCTGGCAGCCCTCCCAGCAGGTCATTCAGGAGACAGACCTCCGCACAGGTGGATGAGCAGTGTTCTGGGTATGCCTCAGGCAATGGCAGAACTGTGGACTTGATCCAGTGTGGGAGATGTTTAACTGGAGGTAGAGGGAACAGGGGCTTCCCGGGTGGCTCAGATGGTAAAGAATCCTCCTGCTAATGCAGGAGACCCGGATACGATCCCTGGGTCGAGAAGACCCCCTGGAGAAGGGCATGACTACCCCTCCAGTATTCTTGTTTGGAGAATTCCATGGACCGGGGACCCTGGTGGGCTACAGTCGATAGGGTTGCAAAGAGTCAGACATGACTGAGCGACTAACATTTTCACACTTCAGAGGAAACAGAGAATGAGCTCCCATCTCTGGGGGCATGCAAGCAGTGACTGGATACATTGGGACAGGAATAGAGGGTGACCCAGGGTGGGGAGGAATTCAGACCAATAGATATCTAAGCCCCCCTTAAGGGGCCACTGGGTCTCTTCTCTCCTTCCCCACATGGAGCCTCGACCTGACCCCTTCGAGGCTGTGCTCTCAGCAACAGCCAGACTGAACTTGCTCACATTTCCCTCTTCCCATGACATCCCTCCAAGGCTCCCCATCACCTTCAGGATCAAGTTCAAGCTCTTATCCTGGCATTCAAGGCCCGTGTGATCCAGGCCTGCTGCTGTTCGTTCAGTTGTTGTTCTCCTACAACACAGGCCTCCAGGGGCCTCATGCCTTGTAACTCATGGCCTTGGACACATTGTTTTGTCCACCTACAATGTTCTTCCTGTACTCCTGGCTATTTAGCTTAGGTGTCACCTCCTCCAGGAAGTCTTCCTTGCTCCCATGCTAGGCATCATGTTCTCTCAGCCCCAGTTCACACACCCACGTTACAGGCGAATCATCTGTGGGCTCCTCTCACTTCTCAGGACAGCTCTCCTCCTGGCCCAGAGTGACTCTGACACAAAGCCAGTCGAGGTCTCCTGAACTGAACTGCTGCTTTAGAGATTCTGATGTTCTGATTCCAAAAGAGTCCCCTCAGAGAGATTAGGACTCCTTTTAATAGCTACACTTTTTTTTTTTTTCCCCTGATTATGAAAGTCACACATCTTGGGAATTTAGGTAAGTACAGGAGGGGGAATTTGCTGTGTTTAGCTATTGCTGGGTCTACTTCCCAGGTGGCGCTAGTGGTAAAGAACCTGCCTGATAATGCAAGAGAGGCAGGAGATGTGGGTTCGATCCCTGGGTAGGGATGGTCCCGGGAGGAGGGCATATCAATCCACTCCAGTATTCTTGCCTAGAGAATCCCATGGACAGAGGAGCCTGGTGGGCTACAGTCCATAGGGTCGCAAAGAGTCAGACACGACTGAAGCAACTTAGCATACATGCATGGGTCTACTTCAGGATCAGACTTTGGGGAAGCTATGCTTCCCCATTCTCCACTGATAAAGTTCTAGTATAAATTTCCTCTCCAGCTAGGGGGTGGTGGTGCATAGGCCCAGGATGCCAGTCAGAGGACTTGACTGAGGAATGGGAACACCCACAAATGAGACTGATCATCACTAAGACTCTGTTCTGGGACTTGTGTCTGAGCTATCTCAGAAGAAGTCTTGCATGCTCCTCTGGACAGGCATCTTATTACCTGTACAAGAAAGACCTATAAGAACATAGGAACAACTCAGAGGGAGCAGACTTGAGACACGGTGACTAAAAATCAGGTCCAGTGGTTAAGTCTCTGTGCTTCCACTGCAAGGGGCACAGGTTCGCTTTCTGGTCAAGGAACTAAGATCCCTCAAGTCGCATGGCATGGCCAAAAAAATAAAAAAGTTTAAAATAAATAAATAAACCAGCAGTAAAAAAAAAAAAAAAAAATTGGGTCCTAGTGACAAGGTTTGAACCCCTGAGACCAGCCGAGCCTGAAGTTGGACTTGCCTCTAGACTTCACATTCACAAATCAATAAATTCCATTTTTGTTTAAACCCAGTTTGGGTTGGGTTTTCTATCACTTGTACCTACAGAGTACTCTGAGTGATACAAGCAAAAATAAAAATAGAATTTGCCTCTATTTCACCATTCAGAGGAAACCACTATCAACAGTGAAATGGTTGTCCTTCTGGGCAGGAGCATGCATATATTGATATTTCTTAACAAAAATGAGATCATACAATATACACCATTTTATAATCTCCTATTTTTCCTTCAACAATGCACTGTGGACATGTTTCCATGTCAACAAGTATAGATCTATGGCATTGTCTTCACTGCCACTGAGAACACTATTGTCTGGCTGGACCGTAATTTATTTAACTATCTCTTGCTGATAGATGATTGGGTGGTTTCTAATTTATCACTGTCTTCAGGAAAGGTGCAGTGAGCTTACTTGCAAAACGCATATGCTTGCTCTTGCTGGATTATTTATTACTAAGATTCCGTGATTTCGAGAGTTTGACTTCACAGTGTTAGTTTCTCTGCTTGAGATTTCAGATTCCCTGAGTGTCTGGAAGGTAGCATCTGTCTTCCCAGGCAGGATAAATGGTTATCAAAAAAGCAAATCCAGGGCATCTCCATTAAGAGTGTCTCTGGCGAGAGACTTCCCTGCTGGCACAGTGGATAAGAATCCATTAGCCAAATGCAGGGGACTTGGGTTTGATCCCTGGTCCGGGAAGATTCCACATGCCTTGGAGCAACTAAGCCCGTGTGCCACAAGTACCGAAGCCCTCCGCAGAGCCAGTGCTCCGCAACAAAAGAAGCCTGTGCACCGCAGCTAGAGAGTAGCCTCCACTCACTGCAACTAGACAGCCCGCACAGCAATGAAGACCCAGAGCAGCCAAAACTAAATAAGTAAATAAAATTACATTAAAAAGAGATGTAAATGTGAAAAACAAACTTTAAAAAAAAGTGTCTCCAGCGAGAGTGCTTATTGGCAGACCCGAGTGAGTCGGTGACGATGTAGTTGGGGAGCGGGGGTCCAGGGTGCTGCTGGCTTGCAGTCCAGCCAGCCATGCGCACCCTGTTGAGCTGCGTGCCTCCCTGCGCCTCATCCCCCACCTGGGTCTGTCTCTCAGTAACTGAGGGGAATGGCGAATGCGGGGACCAGCCAGCACCGAGGGTCCCAGTAGGATGTGATGAGCAGATGAGCACACAGGAGGTAGCTATCACCTCTGGAGGTCACAGTGGGAAAAGCAGCGGCCACCAGGGATCCAACAGTGGGATTGTTCCAGACTTCTAGTTCTCCATAGTTCGCTGAGGCCCCACAACCCCCGTCTGGTGCCATTATGCAGGCATCCTACCCCATTCATCTTTATAATGTCACCATTCATTTCCTTCAGCGCAATGATGGAGTCTCTGCTTATTCAGTTAATTTGTTTGGGTGTCTGTATAATATCTGTCCCTCCCCAAGGCTGAGCGCTCTGCGCGGGGCACAGACTAGCAGGGACTAGTCCTCAATAAGGGCTTCCCAGGTGGAGCTAGTAGTAAAGAACCCGCCTGCCAAGTCAGAAGACATAAGAGATGCGGGATCGATCCCTGGGTCAGGAAGATCGCTTGGAAGAGAGCACGGCAGTTCACTCCAGTATTCTTGCCTGGAGAATCCCATGGACAGAGGATCCTGGTGGGCTAAGGTCCATAGGGTGGTGAAGAGTTGGACGCAACTGAAACAACTTAGCACAACACAGCACAGCACTCCATAAATGTCCCGGGAATAAAGAAATCTCTAACTAATACAATTATGTAAAGTTTAAAAATAAAATAAAATTAAAAAAAAAAAAAAGAAAAGAAATCTCGCTGGGGCTGGCGCCCTGTCTGTAGAGCAGGCGTCTCTGCTTCTGGGCTTGGAGACACCTTCTGCCATGCCACCCTCTGGACCACATCCCCAGCGCCTGTTTGGGGACCCACAGATCTGCCTTAGAACTTGACTCTGTCCATGGGTTGCTTGGAGCTTCTGTGTCAGGTGCCTGCGCTGCTGGGACCCCCTGCCCCAAGTGGCGCTTACTGTACCCACAGGACACTGGGCCCTGGAGATGGCCAAGCTGATGGAGCAGCTCCACCCCTCACTGGCAGTGTGGACTTGGGCCAGTCATCGCCTCTCTGGAAGCCTCAGTCCCCTCACCTGTAAAATGGGGTGAATTCCACTAATCTCTCGGGGTTGTTCCAAAGATGAAAGGAGACAACGGATGTGCCTAGCGCACAGTGGGTCCTCAGGAAATGTCGCTTCTGCACTACGTGCAGTTAGCTCAGAGGTGGAATCTGATCCTGTCTCACCTGGATGACCTGCTTTTACCTTCAATGATTCCCAGGTGAGCCCTAACCTCCTCCCTCAGTCTGTTCCTAGGGAGACCCACTCTTACCTGTCAACGCTAATCATTTTTTTTTAATTTGTTTTGTTTTGGGCTGCCCTGGGTCTTAGTTGTGGCACATGGGATCTTTTGTCACAGTGCGCAGGCTCCACAGCTCCTGGGCTCAGCGATTGAGGCGTGGGGCTTAGTCACCCTGTGGGCATGTAGGACCTTAGTTCTCTGGCCAGGGATCGAACTGCGTCCCCTCCATTGCCAGGTGGATTCTTAACCACTGGACCACCAGGGAAATCTCTGTCAACACTTATTCACTGGTTAAGTGCTCTGCTTTGACCCCTTGTCAGACTCAGATACCTCCCGTGTTGCCTACAACACAGACACCCATCTGGTGTCCTAAGGCTTAAGAACATAATGGTGTCGATGCATGTCTGAGGGACAAATGTAGGAAGCCCTGCCCTTTAGGGGCAACTTCCTAGCCCTCGATTTCAAACACGGGACAGTGATATGGGGCTGGGTCCGTCTGTCCTGTGTCTCATCCCATTTCTCCCAACTGAGTGCCCTTTGATTATATAATAAATAACACTATACTTCTCAAAGCCTCACTTCTCTCCTCTGCAAAATGGGTAGAATTATAGAATCTGTGAGAATTTCATGAAATAAGGTAAATGCTTTGCAAAGAGCCAGGCTTTAGTAAGTGCTCAGGAAGTATTAACCATTATGGTTGTAATTGCTTTTTACCTGTTATATTGTGAAATCTAATTCACAGAGAAAAGCACACAAAACAGAAATGTTTACTGTAATAAATGATCACAAAACCACCTGGGTCAGTGACTAGAACACTGCTTGCCCCTAAGAAACCCCTCCTGCCCCACTCTTAATTCTTATATCCTCTTTTCTTCATAAATTTAATCCCTTTCTAGATTTTTATGATCCTGTTACCATTATTAATAATAATAGGCAAATGAAAAAAGAATGCATGGCTGCCCCATCCGCACCCAGCCAGGCTCCTGGACCCCTGGCTGCCTCCGCCCTGGGCACGGAGACTCCCCATCCATTTCCCAACTCTAGCTTTGGCTGTTCTTTAAATAACCAGCTTGTTAGCAAAATAGCAGCAGTAACACCTCCCTCGCTGCCACCCAGGCCTCCATCTTTCAGCGCAGTGCTGACGGCTGTGCTCCCAGCTCGTGCCAAGGAATCCCGTTCTCCGTCACTGGGCCACACATGCCATGGGCTGCCAGCTACGCTGTGTTCTTGGCGGCCAAGATCCTGCCCCCCTGGCTGAGCCCGGCCGGTGGGGGAGGGGGCAAGTCAGCACAGAGCGGCAGTAATTTGAGGGAAGGACTAGAAGGTTGCCAGATGAGTCCTCTCCCCCAGGTCCATGGCTCAGTCTCCCCATCAAACTCCCACAGGGTCACCAGGAGCTTAACTGATGATGAAGACAGTGAAGCATTAGCACAACACCACCATGTCCATGCTCAGTCACTCAGTCATGTTTGACTCTTTGTGATCCCCATGGACTGTAGCTCACCAGGCTCCTCCATCCATGGAATTCTCCAGGCAGTACTGGAGTGGGCTGCCATCTCCTCCTCCAGGGGTCTTCCTGATCCAGGGATCAAACCTGCATCTCCTGTGTCTCCTTGCACTGGCAGGCAGATTCTTTACCACTGAGCCACCCGGGAAGCCCAGCACAATGCCCGGCACATAATAACTGCTCATGAAATGCCCTGCTGTCATTCAGGCTGCACCTGTCACATACTTAGTCCCTGGGGAGGGCATGCAGGACCCTGGGGACCACCAGGAGTATCTGCCAAGGATTAAATCCCACAGACACAGCTCTCAGACCAGGTGGCCTTAGGACATTTTTTTCCTGCGACAGCTTCTCAAACAAATGCAAAAGCTGTCTATGGTCACTACAACAGCCTGGCCAGGACGGCGGAGCTGGGTTGGGGGTTAGCAAATTAATAGGGTCCTTTACATGGTCATTAGTACTAAGTGGGCATCACACAAGTGTGTGGCTCTTGTTCCTGAAGAAGCACTTCTATAAACGTTATCCACAGCAAACTTCCCAGCTTTTTATTAGCCTATGATATTTGCCTATTATCCATATTTATGAGTCTTTTCCCTTCTCATAACCATTCCATTAAGGAGGTTGATCAATTGTTGGCAGATGAGAGAATGGGGACCAGAGGGGCTGGCTGCCCTGCTGAAGGTCTGAGCGGACCGCCAGCTCTCTGGGGTCAGCAGGGACCAGTGGCTGCCCAAACGCCAGTGGGCTCTTGGGTCCCACTGGGGTCTGGGTGGAGGGAGGTAAGAGGGTCTTCCCTCCTCTCTATCTTTCCTTCCTCCCATGAAGACATGAAGATTTACTGTCTACCCACTCTGTGCCAGGCCCAGCTGCTGACTGTCCAGTGGGGAAGGAAGCAATTGTTCCCAACCCTTGAGTCGCTGAGACCAGACAAGGAAATCGATCGTGAACCAACGACCCCATGTCATGGTGAGTGATAGCAGATGACCCTGGGCAAGCCCCTTGAGCACCTTTGAGCCTCGGTTTCCTCATCTGTGAATTCGTCACACCTTCACAGCCTGGGACACGGCAGGAGAGTGAGATGCAGGAGAGGGGTGCCTGGAGCTGTGGCTGGTGACCAGTGGGGTGACCCTGTCAGGGTCCTTGTTGCAGGAAGGGTGATGGGACCAGGTGTGGGTGCACAGAGGCATCCTCAGATGGATGTCAGAGATGCTGCAGGGCTGGGCACCTCGTCCATGTTGGGGTCAGGCACCATGGGCACTGCAAGGGTGCCAGCAGAACGGGCTGGAGGAGCAGGAATGATGTGGCTCCCCAAGATTCAGGAACTCTGAGGACCTCATCTCAGCCCCCCATCCCGCCAGGGGCCCCAGAGGTTCCATGGTTTCCAGCCCAGCTGGCTATTCCCCTTCCCTTCTTGAGCCTGTGTCACCAACCCCCCAGCCCCTTGGGTTTGGAAAGAGCTGGCTTTGGAGATGGATAGCACTGGGCTTTCTCTGCCTCCTTGGGCAAGTGGTTTCTCCACTCTAAGGCCGTTTCCTTTGTAAAAAATGGGCACAATCACTGCATCCAACTTGTGGGTTGCTGGGAGGACTGGATGAGGCAGGGGGTCACACTATAAATTGAGCACAGACACATAGAAGCTCTCACTGAGGTCCCTTCACCAGCACGTGGGCGCTGCTGGGTGGGAAGACTGGGCATTTCCCAACCCATGCCAAGTGCAGGTCGGTGGGTGAGCAGCCCTGACTCCGAGTGCCCAGGCTGCAGCCGTGGTTACTTACCCACCCGGGAGCTACGTGCAGAGGGAAATTGGGAACCAGTCGGAAAGCAGCAGGTGGCGTCACCTCAGGAGCAGGCGCTGGACCGAGGGCTAGCACACACATCCTCTGGGCACTCGATCAGAGGCGCTGGCGGAAAGCAGCATGGGACAGGGCCCTCCAGCACCTGGAGTGACCAGGTTCTGGCCACCGGGCACCTGGCAGAGGGGGAGGCACGGGAGCCTGCAGGAATGAAAGGGAAAGTGTTAGTCACTCAGTCGTGTCCAACTCTTTGCGACCCCATGGACTGTAACCCACCAGGCTCTTCTGTCCATAGGATTTCCCAGGCAAGAATACTGGAGTGTGTAGCCATCCCTTCTCCAGGGGATCTTCCCGACCCAGGGATCGAACCCTGGTCTCCTGCATTACAGGAGGATTCTTTACCATCTGAGTCACCAGGGAAGCCTCCCCGCAGGAATGAAGGGGAATGTCAATGAGGAGGTGGCTAGGGGTAATCCCGGGACCCTGAGACCCCTGGGTGGACCCCGGGGATGCTGGGGAAGGGGACACCATGGAGCCATCGGGATAAAAATGCAAGTGTCTGTACAACACCATCCCAGCTACATGGGCCCCCACATTGTTTATCAGAGGCAGATTTGCATGTCATGCATATTTATGATGCTTTCCCCACCACCCACAGAAATCCCACAGCAGCTGGGAAGTTGGGGTTCCAAAGGCTCCGATCCTCCCCCTCTTGCTTGTCCCTCTTTTTCCCTGGATGGGGGCGGTCAGGAAAGGGGCCAGAGTCACAACAGTCCTGAGTTCAAATCCCAGACGAGCCCTCGCTCGCTGGGTGACAGTGGGCAGGCAGCTACCCCTTTCCGAGCCTCAGTGTCCCTGCCTGCCCAAGGGAAATTAAAGTGCTTCCTCTGAGGGTTTCAGTGAGGACTAGGACGATAACGCAGGTAGAATACCTGGCATCGAGTCTGTGCCTGATACAGGCTTGCAAGCTGGCTCAGTCCCTGACCCTGCACTTGGAGCAGGAGGTGTTGCCTCACCATCCCAGCACCTCCCACATCACACGTCTCATCTCGTCTCACAAGAGAGGCCCAGGGAAGCCAGGTGTCCCTTTCCACCCGCCTCTGCTGAACAGGTGCCATGGTCCCGCTTGGATCTTTAAGTCAGCAGGAACCAGGCTCTCCTGGAGGAGAAAAGGCTCCCCCACCCCCACCATTCCACACCCATGCTCCCAGGAGCCTCTGGGTCGCTCTGGAGGTTTCAGGGGAAGCCCCCGCCCTAGTCCTCTCAGCCTCAGGTGGAGCCATGGAGACACCGAGCTGACATGGAAACATAGAATCCAAGGGGTGGGGCTGGGATCCTAACTCAGACCTCCCCCTCAGACCCAGGAGAAGGGGTCCAGGGGTCAGTTCACAGCAAGAATATGGAGAAAGGGGCAGTGGTCGGTGGAGGAGGCTTGTCTTTTTCTCCTGGTGTAACCAGGACCCTGGAAAGCCCTCACGCTCTCTAACCTCCCTATGTCTGCACCTCTTTTGACCTCATTTCCCCCTCACAACCCTACAGTGTAATCTGCATTTTTCAAAGGAAGGGACTGGGGCTCAGAGAGCTTCAGGAATTACCCCCACTGAGGACGAGTCGGGGTATCTGATTTCAAGACCTGGCGCTTAACCCTACCCAACGTGGCTCTGCCTCCCCAAATGGGGAAATCACCACCCCAGAAAAACAGGCGTAACCATCTGGATGAGAAGTGTTTAAATAGCAGAAAAGGAAAATACTGAACTCCAAAACATTCTGAATTAGCAGACACAAATTCTTAAAAGATTTCAAGATGAACCATGAGGCGTGAAAATTGCCAGTACATGAAAATCCAGGGCTGGGGAGGATGTGTGCCCGACCACGCTGTCACTCTGAGCCAAAGTCAGCTAGAACCCAGAGTGGAAGGAAAAGAGGAGAAGGCCAAGGGAGGGGCAGGGAGTCCCAGGGCTGGCCTTGGAGTCGCCCCTCAGCTTCCTTACTGAGGGGCGGGGGCAAGGCTCTTCCAGACTCCCCGCTTTACAACAGGTGGGAGAAGCACGCGAGACAGCCTCTGAGGTTCTCGCCGGTTCTGACGATGATTAAGATTCCGGTTCTTCCAACAGGAATGAACCCCCAGAACATTATGTTAAGTGAAGAAGCCAGTCACAAAGGACCACATGGTACATGATTTCACTTATATAAAATGTCCAGAACAGGCAACTCTGTGTGGACAGGAAGTAGGTGAGTGGTTGCCAGTCGGGGGCGGGGGGGATTGGGAGAGGGTAACAGTTAAGGGGTTCATGGTTTCTTTTCAGGATAATGAAAAGACTCCAAAGTGGAATGTGGTGATGGATGCGCAGCTCTGTGAATATGCTAAAAGCCACTGAACTGGACACTTTACATGAGTGAATTGTATAGTATTCTATAGAATTCTATATAGTCTATAGAATTCTTTATTGAATTCTCTCAATAAAGCTGCTAGAACAAACCAAACTAAAAGAAAGGTTCTGTGACTTCCCAATGGACAGCGGTCCTCTGGGAGGTAGGGGTTCCCTTGGGGGTTTTTCCACTATGGCCTGGGAAATCAGGGAGCATTTTTCTGAGAATTTCTCAACACAGAACCCTCCATCCCAAAGGCCTTTGCATTTGACTTTCACCTCCTCCAGGAAGCCCTCTCTGACCTCCCAGCCAGGCCAAGTCCCCAGTTCCTAGGACTCCCTCAGTTTCTCACCACTTATCATGCTGATGTGAGGAAGTCATAACTATGATCACTGGTTGACACTGCTTCCTCCATCAGACTGGGAGCTCCTTGAGGGCAGGACCATCATCACTGGCCATCACTGTCAACGCTCAGCACAGTGCCTGGCACACAGAAGGCGCTCCAGAAATGTTTCCTGATTGGACGAATGGATCAAAATTTTAACGCACACTTGATTTCTGGTCCTGGCTTCACCTCATTCCAGCTGAGCGATCCTGAGCAAACCTCCAAGTAACCTCCGAGAGTTTCAACAACCACCACAGAGAGCAGCCAGGTCATTAACAGAGCTGATGGACATGAAAGGTATTTCATAAAGCAGCTTCGGCCAGCGCCCCATCACAGTCAGTGTAGCCCCCTCCTTCCAGCCACCCAGGCTCAGGCCCTGGAGTCACCTCGATGCCTCTCCTTCCCTCACCCTCCCACACTGAAGCCCTCAGCCGCTCCTGCTGAAGCCACCTGCACAACGGATCAAGAGGCGGGGCACCACCTGTGCTGCTGCCAGTGCCGTGGGCTCAGCCACCATCACTTCCTACCCAGATCAGCCACGTTCTCTCTTGTCTCCTGCTTCTGCTCTGGCTCCTGACACAAAAGCCAGAGGAATCAGGCTAGAACCCAAGCCAGAGCCTGCGCCTCCTCTGCCCTAGACCCTCCATGGCCTCACTTAATCTCAAGTAAAAGCTGACAGTCCCACAGATGCCACAGGTGGCCCCCCCTCACCTCTGAATCTCCCCTTTACTCTTTGCCCACTCCCTTTGCCCCAGCCACTCTGTCCTCTGTGGCACGCTTAGGCCTCAGGCCCTTTGCACGTGCTCTTCTCTGCCTGGGAAGTCTGTCACCTAGGTGTCCGTGAGCCTATCCCCTTACTTCCTTTAGCTCTTTGCTGAGACCTGACCTTGTCAATGAGAGGCAGTTCAGCACAACAGTTAAGACTCTTTTTGTTTGTTTGTTTTGGCCATGCTATGTGACTTGTGGGCTCTTAGTTCCCTCACCAGGGATTGAAACTGTGACCCCTGCAATGGAAGCATGGAGTCCTAACCCCTGGACTGTCAGGGAATTCCCTCAATAGTTAAGACTCTTAACAGAAGAGCATGGACTTAAAATAAAAATCCAGGTTCTGCGAGTTATACAGCTGAGTGACTGTGGGTGAGTTTCTTAACATCTCTGTGACTCAGTTGCTTATTCCTATAATGAGAATAATTACAGCACCTTCTTCGTAAAGTTGTGAGGTTTAAATGAATTCAGTGAGCACAGCCTTGATGGCTGCCCAGCCATTCCACCTAACATTCCCAGTCCCTCCATGCCTTATTGTTCTCCTAGGCACGTATCACTTTATAACAGGATATGCAAATGAGTAATTTATCCCAATTACACCCTGCTCCTCCCACTAAAATGTCGGCCCCGTGAGGCTGAGAGTTAGGTCTACGCAGTTTATTGCCAGGTCCCCCGTGCCCGCCACAGCACCTGCACTCAGAGGTGCTCAGGGAAGACATCACTCAACAAATGTTTTTGGTGCTGAATAAATATTTATTAGCTAATTGTCATGAGCTCTGGGTTCCCCCTCCTTCCCTATCACAGACATTTCCTTCTCTCTCCACCCCAGCCTGTCTCATGGAGTGCCAGGTCTGCAGAACCAAATTCCCACTGACAGCTCTGCCCACTGCCCTGTGGACACCTCACGCGTCACATGTCAGGGTCTCTTCTGCAGAGACCCTGCCCTCTAATAGCATCATCTAACCAAGTACCTGGAACCAGCTCACCCTCTTTGATAACCAAGATGCCAGGGGGTTCCTGTATACCTTCCTCCTCTCCCACTATCTGTCACATTCCCTTCTCTTTATGCCCAGTGAAAGTGAAAGTTGCTCAGTCGTGTCCACCTCTTTGTGACCCCATGGACTATATAGTCCATGGAATTCTCCAGGCAGAACACTGGAGTGGGTAACTTTTCCCTTCTCCAGGGGATCTTCCCAAGCCAGGGATTGAACCCAGGTCTCGCACAGTGCAGGCGGAATCTTCACCAGCTGAGCCACCAGGGAAGTCCCTTTATGCCCAGAGTCACCCCTGTCTGGGTCACCATGATCCCTCCTTCAGACCATGGAACTAGCTCCATGGTAGCCACCCCCGCCCCCCCGGGTGCCCTGCTTGCTGTCTCCCTCAGTCCAACACCTTATATCAGTTGGGAGAATCTTTCCAAAACACAAGAGGAACAAATGAAAGCCTTCCTCTGTGAGCCTAGAAAGTCAAAATCCTTGTTGACTCAAAACAAACAAACAAACAAACCAAGTAGGGGCTCTGGGTTCCCTTGTGGCTCAGCTGGTAAAGAATCCGCCTGCACTGTGGGAGATCTGGGTTTAATCCCTGGGTTGGGAAGATCCCCTGGAGAAGGGAAAGGCTTCCCACTCCAGTATTCTGGCCTGGAGAATTCCAAGGACTGTATAATCCATGGGGTTACAAAGAGTCGGACACAGACTGAGTGACTTTCACTTCACGAGCAAGGGCTTTTCAAAAGACTCCACCTCAGGACTCTTCAAATAATGAATGACCTCACCAATCTTGCCATCCCAGGCCTAGGTAAAATAGTATTTGTCATACGAAAATTTAATTTACACAGAACCTTTTAGCTCCATAAATATTTGTGGAGTTGAAATGAAAAGACAGTTTTTAAAAATAGCATTTATAGAGTTTCCTCATGCAACTGGGGGCTTCTCACACTCCCACATCTCATTTACTCCTCTCAGCAAACCAGGTTGGTGGTGTTGATTCTGGTTTCCAGGTGAGGCGACTGAGGCCCAGAGAGGGGAGGTGACTTGTCCCAAGTAGCACAGCGCCCAGATTACCCCAGAGTCCTCCCAGACCCTGGAGTCTGTGGTCCCAGCGTGCTATCAGGGCAGAGAAAGGGTGTTGAGCCTCCTGTTCTGCAGCTGACTGGCTGCCACAGGCTCTGAGGCCCGCAGAGCATGTGGACATAACCTATTTTCACTTCCTGCCTTGGACTATGCAGTTTCCCTGCTCAGGGTAACCCTCATCAGACTGGTCAAAACCTCACCACCCTTCATGGCCCATTTCCAGCGTGGCATCTCCTGCCTGCGCCCCCTTGGCACTAGGTCCCGACAGCACACCGCCTACAGTGGTTGATGGAGGTTTGCAATATGGCAGGGCCCTCCCGTCTCTTTTAGTGTCCCTCCTGGCTGCTTCTCTACCTCAGGGGCCATGGTTCCTCCACCTCCCCTATCAGCTTGTCCTCCAGCCCTCAGTCCTGAATCCATATGATCTCTTAAGTCTCTCTGAGGCCAGCCCTTGCCACTGAACTTGACCAAAGCTCATCTCCCCAGCTACCTCCCAGGCCTTCCTTTCATGGGCCCTTCAGGCTCCCACATGTGAAACAGACCTTGGCAGCTTCTACCCTAAACCTGCTCCTCCCTGAAAATACCATGATCCTCCCAAGTCCTGAAAAGCTAGAAAACTGGCCATTGTCTGGACCCTTCCCTGCCCCTCAGCTCTCTGTGCAAGCCCTACTGATTCTGTCCTTAAATGTCTTCAAACCACTGATGCTCTATACACCATTCCCCTGCACTCAGTTCAGCAGCCACGGGCATTTGAGCACAAGCCACCTGTCCACACACACTCTATCCACCCATCCAGTTTCCCAACCTCCACCAACTTCTACTCTCCCATTGACTCACCATCCATTGACACTACCCATCCTTCCATCCACTCACTCATCCACCCTCCAATCCACCACTCGTAATTTACCAAGACCTGGAATGCTCCAAGCTATGTGCCAGACGTTGTGACACAGAAAGGACTTAGGCCCGGTCCTTGGCCTCAATGTGCTCACTCTAGAACTGGGTCCCAAAGGATAAACAGGACTCTGTGGAGCGCTAAGGAGAGAAGGGGATGAACAAGGGCACAGGCATAGGAAGGAGACGTCTGGGGTCTCTGAGGAACTGGACCAGATAGGTGGGGAGTGACTCAAAGTGAAGGCAGAAAGACTCATGGAGACCAGCTCTGCAGGGACTTTCCAGACCAGGTTAGGAGTCTGTTGGAGTGGGTAGCCATTCCCTTCCCCAGGAGATCTTCCCGACCCAGAAATTGAACCCTGGTTTCCTGCACTGCAGGCAGATTCTTTACTGTCTGAACCACCAGGGATGCCCAAGGGAGTCTGTACTTTATTCAAAGCATATATTCTGGGGCCTGGGATCCGTCTCCTGCTCTACCACCTCATAACTGTGTGACTTAGAACAAATGTCCTCAGTGTTCCCCATCTGTAAAATGGTAAGAACAACATACCTATTATAAAGAGATGTTGTGAGGAGGAAATGAGTTAATGCATCTGCATAGTACGTCCCTCATACTATGTGCTCTGTCTATAAACTTAGCACAGTGCCTGATACATAGAAAATTCTCTGTAAATACAGCTGCTAGTGTGTTCAGTTCAGTCACTCAGTTGTGTCCGACTCTCTGTGACCCCAGGGACTGCAGCACGCCCACGGACTGCAGCGTGCCAGACTTCCCTGTCCATCACCAACTCCCAGAGCTTGCTCAAACTCATGTCCATCGAGTCAGTGATGCCATCCAACCATCTCATCCTCTGTCGTCCCCTTCTCCTCCTGCCTTCAATCTTCCCCGGCATCAGAGTCTTTTCTAATGAGTCAGTTTTTCACATCAGGTGGCCAAAGAATTGGAGTTTCAGCTTCAGCATCAGTCCTTCCAATGAATATTCAGGGTCGATTTCCTTTAGAATTGACTGGAAGCCCCTTGAAATGATCAGGGCCCAAGGTAACACACGGATGTGCAATTTCTAGGCATTGATGAATGCTGTCCAAGAGAACTCTCTGCAGTGATAGGAATGCTCTCCCCTGCACTGTCCAATAGAGGCCATGGGCCACATGCAGCACTGAAAGCCCAAAATGTGACGAGTGCAACTAAAGAACTGAATTTAAATGAAATTTAAATTGAAATAGTCCCAGGTGCTTTGGGGCTACCCTATTGGACAGCACAAAAAGACGGCATTTAGCATCCTCGACCTCGACACGGCATTTCTGGACAGTCACACTGCTGGAGCCACAACTGATAAAGCATTTTGACATTTCATTGGAGAGACTTCTACCATGCACCAGCCGGTCCCTGTTTTTACAAGCAGAGGCTACCCAGCACCCTCATGTTACCTGCTTCTCTACAAGCCAAGGTCATTCGAGAACTCCTTGCCAAGTTCCTGCTCTGGGTCAGGCACTGAGCCAGATACGGAAGAATGATGCGCTTGTCCCCACCCCCAAGGAGTTCAGGCTGGCGGGAAGGGACATGTCCTTCCTTAGGGTCTGTGACTGAGGGGAATGGGTCCAAGAGTGAGGTTTATATACATCTGGGGAGGACAGGGTGACTCACTCAGCTGGGAGAGTCTCTGAGAAGGCTGCACGGAGGAGAGACACGGACAGGGTGTAACAGCTCCTTATAGTTTGCAAGGCACATTCACATCCACAGTCTCATCTGCTCCTGACTCTGGTCCCACAAGGGAGTTCAGGCCTGGCCTGGTTTCTGGCTTTCTGTGCCCCAGATTCACATCAGCACCTGTTTCTGGAAGGAACCCTGAGCTGGGCCCCAGCCCTATGCCCTGCCACGTGGAGGCCAAGACCCCACAGTGTGTAAGGCCAGAGCTTCTCTGAAACCTCCATAGCAGCTTCTCGGGGAAGGTTCACCCAGGACCCAGCCAGCTGGTGTCCAGCGGGTTTTCCATCCAGGATGGGGAGATCAAATATTCCCTAAATCCTCCAAAGGGCCAGTCTCATAAGTCCCTAAACTTTCCGGCAACTCTGATGGGACCCAGGGGCCCCCTCACTGGCCACCTGGTCTCCTCCTGGCCCCCTGACTTTCGGAGGCCAGGGAAGATCTTCATTTTAATGTCATTTCCTCATAATCCTTTCATTTCTCTTCTGTGGTCTCTAGGGCCTGCCGCCATGGCCCCTTTTGCCTGCCCTACTTTTCCCTTTTCTGAATACTGGGAGGCGTTTCTCTGCACTTCCTGAAGGTGCTCCGGCCTGGAGGACCCAGGCAGTTCCAAGCCTTCCATCTTCCCCTGTTAACACTGAAGCCAGGTGATCTCTCCTTCAAAGCCTCATCCAGTCTGGAGCCCCTCTGATTCCTCACGGTAGCTTTGGAGCAGAAGGCAGGGGACACTGTGCCCCACAAACAGACATTTCTTGAGCCCCTATACTAACCTGTGCACACAGATTGGCTTAGTCTGGGTCACGTGCTCTATCCCTGGGTTAGGGAGGTAGAGAGTTTCCAAGCAACCACATGGCTTCCCAGTGAAAATTAGGGCCTTGCACGATGGCGGAAAAAAGAGAGCAATGCAAGAAAAGCAAAAGTACATGTCCCTATAAAAACTTGTGCATGAATATTCATAGCAGCATTATTCATAATAGCCCCAAATCCAAATTTCCATCAAGCAGTGAACAGTTAAAACAAAATGTCATATGTCCATAAGATGGAATACTACTCAGAACTAATAAGGAATGAAGTACTGATATGTGCCACAATGTAAATGAGCATAAAGAATATGCTTTCTGACTTATTTCACTCTGTATGACAGGTTCTAGGTCCAAAAACAAATATTGTATATTAACGCCTATAT
This sequence comes from Bos taurus, assembly GCF_002263795.3. Lineage (NCBI taxonomy): Eukaryota > Metazoa > Chordata > Mammalia > Artiodactyla > Bovidae > Bos > Bos taurus. The sequence continues at coordinate 65,483,870 of NC_037340.1, read as the reverse complement.
GTGGGATCTAGAAAAATGGTACAGATGAACCTGTTTGCAGGGCAGGAATAGAGACGCAGATGTAGAGAGAATGGACGTATGGGCCCGGGAAGGGGTGGGTGAGATACAGTGAGAGACTGGGATTGACATATGTGCACTGCCACGTGTAAAATAGATAGCTCCTGGGAACCTGCTGTATGGCACAGGGAGTCCAGCTTGCTGTTCTGTGGTGACCTAGAGGGGTGGGATGGAGGGGCGGGAGGGAGGTTCAAGATGGGGGTGGGTATATGTAAACACATAGCTAATTCACTTGGTTGTACAATACTGTACAGCAACTCTACCCCAGTTTAAAAAGACAACAACAGACAAACAACATGCTAATTGGAGGAAGCTAAAAGCTAGATGCAAAGACTACATATTGTATATTTCCATTTATAGGAACGTTCCAGAAAAGGTAAAAACTAGAAAGCAGATCAGTGGTTGCCTAGGGTATGGGATGGGAGTGGGAATGACTTCAAGTGTACACAAGGAAACTTTGGAATTGTGGTAATGATTGCACCCTATGAACGTACTAAATCTCATCAAAATTCATAAGATAACTAAACTCTGCTGCTGCTGCTACTGCTGCTAAGTCGCTTCAGTCGTGTCCGACTCTGTGCGACCCCAGAGACAGCAGGCCACCAGGCTCCCCTGTCCCTGGGATTCTCCAGGCAAAAACACTGGAGTGGGTTGCCATTTCCGTCTCCAATGCATGAAAGTGAAAAGTGAAAGTGAAGTCACTCAGTTGTGTCCAACTCCTAGTGACCCCATGGACTGCAGCCTACCAGGCTCCTTTGTCCATGGGATTTTCCAGGCAACAGTACTTGGGTAGGTTGCCATTAACTAAACTCTAGGGTATGTAAATTATACCTCAATAAAGCTATTTTTGAAAAAGGCTGATGGGGGCAAAGGGGATACTGTGGCTACCAGCATCCATGCAGAGGATGGTGGTGCCGCTCACTAGTCAGGACGGGAGGCAAGGGCAGGCTGGAGGGCAAATGCCAAGGTGCCCCTGGACACGCTGAGCAGGAGGTGCTTCTGGGACTCCGGGAGTCCATCCAGGAGAGCTCCAGGGAAAGGTCAGGATGGAGCTGGAGATCAGGGGATGATGGGTGTTCAGGAGGACACTCAAGTGGGGGGACAGTGAAGCTGATGAGTCCCCATGAGGAAGTGTGGCCTGAGGACAGAAGGCAGACAGCACAGAGCCCTGAGAAGCAGAAATATTCAGCAGACCAGCAGAGGAAGGGAAACCGGCAAAACCTTGAGAGGCAGCAGCCAGGGTGGGTATCAGAGGTCCTGCTGGCGTGTGCCGATGGCCAGAGCCTGCGGGGCTGAGGACTGAGATGCGGCCACCTGGTGAACCACTGGAGATTCCAGTGGCCTTGGTTCCAAGAAGGATGACCAAGGAAAGATGAGATGTGATCCAGGCTGCAGTGGGTGAGGGATACAAGGGGTCAGTGAGCGTAGTCAACACTGTTGAGAAACTCAGCTGGGGATGGAAGCGGGGTGGCCAGGGGCAGGGCAGAAATCAAAGACAAGCAGTGGGCATGGTCTTCCACTGTTAGGTGTGGAAGAGGAGGAGACGCGGGTGGGGGCAGCTGCAGCCACTCTGAGCTCCAATCCCTTGCTGGAACGGAGCCGCCTGCCTGTCACTGGCGCCACCACACCCCAGTGAGCCACCCAGCTGCTCACACTGGAGAGAGACGGCTCCTCCCGGGGTTGGCTCCCAACCTGCCCCAGGGCACTGTCCACTGACCAGGACAGTGTGGTTGCATCTCAAGTGTGGCCAGCCTGGGCATGGAGGAGGCGGCATTGAATGGGGCAGAGGACAGCTCTTAGTCCCCGAGGCATTGTTGTTCTGGCCTTTTCTCCTGACTCCCCCACAGGGTCCTGGCCCATGGCCTTTTCTCCTGACTCCCCCACAGGGTCCTTGGCCCACTCCCAAATTCTGGGAGTGCTTTGTGTGATATTCCAAGTGGGCAGGGGTTCCCTGGCAGTTCAGTGGTTAGGACTTGGGGCTTTCATTGCTGTCTGGGGTTCAATCCCTGTTCAGGGAAACTAAGACCCCAAAAGCCAAGCTGTGGGTTGGCCAAATAAATGAATACATCAGGTTGGGGAAAAAAAAGTCAAGTGGGAGAACTTGCTCGGCACCACCTTCACTTTATGTCTAGGCATGGCCTCCCACCAGATAACCCAGATGCCCATCAGCCCAGGGTGCTGGAGACTGGCACCTGTCAGCCTCCTGTTTTTCCAGTTCTACAGTGTTCATCTGGTGGTTCAGACAGTAAAGAATTTGTCAGGAAGATCCCATGGAGAAGGGAATGGCAACCCACTCCAGTATTCTTGCCTGGAAAATTTCACAGACAGAGGAGCCTGGCAGGCTACAGTCCATGGGGTTGCAAAGAGCTGGACACGCCTGAGCGACTGTCAATCACTTGCTCATAGTGTTCCACTGGCTCCTCCCCACAGCCCTGATAGATTGTCATCATTATCTCCCCTCTGGCTGACAAGGAGAAAGAGACTCAGAGAGGTTAGGTGGCTCAACTAAGGTCACGCAGCAAGTAGCAGAAGTGAGTTTGGTACCTAGGTCAACCTGCCTCAAGAGCCTGCTCCCTGTTCCCCACTGACCTTGACAAAGGGTGGGGAAAACAAAAGAGAAGAGCAGGAGGGGTGGGGAGGGGAGGACAGAGTTCAAAACGGCAAGTGGTGAAACCTCAGTTCTGCCCAGCTCCTGGGGTCAGGGTGACTCCTCGGCTATACAGTGAGCTCTTAGGCCCCTTGTGGCTGTCACCTGCTGGTTCTGTGACCAGGTGCTTACTGGAGATACCTCTGTCCTTTATGCTGAAAACAAAAAATGCCCCTGGGAAGGTCAGTAGCAGGGAAAGGCCATGGGGGCGGGGGGAGGGGGCTGGGGGGAGCAGAAATGGCCTCCTGTCTCAGGCCTGACCCGGAGGCTCTGCACCTGGGGAATCCAGCCAAGCCCGGCCTACACGCTGCCTCAGCACTTCGCTGGGACAAAGGCCCAGCCTGAGGTCTTCTTGCCTCTCGCAGGAGCTGCCCCTTCTCAGTCATCCCAGCAGGACTTGTCACGGCTCTGCATGAGTCTCTCCTCATTCTCAGCTGGGGCCTCCCTGTCTGCATGTCCCCTCCAGGGAAGCAGCTCTCCAGGCCAGCTTTCTCCTGACCCTTAGCTCCCCTCCCCACCCCTCCTCCCTGCTTCCACACCTGCAGCCCCCCTGGAGTCTCATGGCCACCCCAGAGCCTCCACGGGAGATCCCTGAAGGATGGCTTCCTAGTTAGGGAGTCCAGACCTTCCGAAAGGAAACAGAGGCCCAGAGAGGGTAGGTGCCTAAGCAAGGTCACACAGCAGACAAGGTGGGGGAGGGGGAGGGAGGGACGGCAGCATGAACCTGGGCTTCCTGATCACCCAGCTCATTCCTGTGGCCCTTTCCAATAGTTTTCATGACAGAAAAGATTTCATTCTTCTGTACGTCTTTGTGTTATAACTCAGACCTGCAACCTAATTTTCAGTTCACCAGACACATTTCCAGTCACTCAAGTGTTGCTCCCCAAAGAGACCATGGCTCAGTCCGCTTTCTGCCCACACGGGCAATCTCATACAGCTTTGTGGCTTTTTAACACTGTCTTTCTCTCTGCCCCTCCCCCTCCCCTTCTCTCCCTCCCAACATTCAATCCGTCAGGAAATCCTGTCGTCCCCACCTCCAAAACATCTCCAGAATCCAGCCACCCCTCCACCTCTGCCGCCTGGTCCCAGCCACCATCATCTCGCTCCTGGGTCAGAGCTGTAGCCTCCCCAGGGCCTCCCTGCCTCCACTCTTGATCCCTTCAGCCTGGTCTCCATGCAGTAGCCAGAGGATCCTGTTAAAAGGCAAGTCTCTGCTCAAAGCCCTTGCTTGGGGCTCTCATCTCACCAGGAATGAAAAGACAAAGACCGTGCCTTGGCTTACAGGGCCAAACACCTCTGACCTCCAGAAGCCTTCACCTCCTACACTCTTCTATCAAGAACCCTCTGTTCCCCCTGTACTGACCTCCCAGCTTTTCTGCCACAATCCGTACCCACCCCAGGCCCTTTGCGCTGGCTGTTTCCACCACCAGAAGCACTTCTCCTTGGATATCCACACATGGCTCCCACCCTCCCTCACTTCCTTTAAGTCTGTGCCAAACGTCACCTCCTCAAAGAGACCATCCTAGACCTGGACCCCCCAGTCTAACTCTACTCTCATTCTCTATCCCTTCGTCCTGCTTTACGGCACGCATCGCCACCCAGACTGCAGTACTCGTATATACTGGTTGGTTCAATGAGTCCCATCCCTAAAGTGAGCCCAGGAGGAAAGACAATATCCCTTTTTCCTACGGATGTATGCGGAACCCCCAGTCTGGTGCCTGGAACATAGAAGGTGCTTAATAAATATTTACAGAGCAAATGACAGAGTGAGACCTAGCACCTGCCCTCCTGTCTTGTAGGGTTTCTGCCATTTATAGCATCGTTACAACGACATGCCAGATCCTGCCAACTGGCAGAGCTGGCACAAGGCTAAGGGCGATGCCAGTGGCAGCAGGTGCTACTCGCTCCTCTGTACCACGTAATCAGGTCCCCCTAACTCTGAGGACTCTTTTCTATTATCCCCATTTTAATGAGGGAACTGTAGGCTCAGAGAGGTGAAAGTACCTGTCTGAGGTCAGATGGCCAGCATGCATTAGAGTTGGGATTATAATTTACATCTGTTGGGCCCACAGATCCCCACCGCCAAGGCTAGCTGCCCTGGCCTGGCATCCAAACTCCCAGGTCCTCAAGGTTCCTGAGTTAGGGGCTCATGGTGCTGCCAGGTAATAGCAGGATGAGGTCTTCCTGGTGGGAGGAACAGTGCCCCTCCCAACCTCAGGACCAGCCTCTGGGAGCAGCAAAGTCCTCACGCCCCAAGTAGGAGGAGTCAGGCATCAGTGACTGCAGCCTCAGCAAAGGGGAGATGGAACCCTCAACACACATCACCTCCCTGTGTCTGCTGCCGGGGCACAGAGTCATCACCTACTGTATGCAGAGGTCTGTGCTGACCCTTGTGGGAATGAAGGGATATCACCCGCCACTCCCTCCCCACCTGCTGGTGCTGTGGGCAGGCAAGCCCCTTGTCAGTCATCAGAAATAACAGGTGAGTAATATCAGGTCCATTTTACAGGCCAGGAAAGTGAGGCACACATTTTTGTCAAGCACCTGCCAATCCAGCTATTTAATACTTAAAAAAAAATGTACTGTATTTTTTCAAATATTTCTCCTTTATTTATTTCAGCTGGACCATGTAGTTCTTAGTTCCCTGACCAGGAATCAAACCTGCACCCCCTGAAACCTCCACCTCCATGGAAGCATGGAGGCTTAACCACTAGACCACCAAAGAAGTCCCCAATCCAGGAATCTAAAGAGGCTGAATTCTGAGTCTCAGAAGTGTCAGGATGGGGCAGGTACTGGCACAAGGAGAGACTGTCCCCAGCGCCAGGATGATGGATGAGATCACAGGAGGCCACCCCACTGCCTTGTCCAGGAGGGACTGTTCCCAACACAACCCAGGTACTTGCTCAGGGCTCCAAACCCTGAGAAACTCATCCACTACTTCATTTGTGCCTCCACATCCACAGGGGGACTGTCACTCCAGCACCGAAGAAACTGGTGCCAAGAGTGGGAAGGAACTAGCCAGGCCCAAGGTCAAGTTGAGCAAGGGGGCAGACGCTGGGCACATGCCCACCTCCTGCATCCCTGCGTGGATCACTTTCCTGTTCCCAGGCACCTCCTTCAGAGACACATCTGGGGAAGTCACGAAGCCACCTAGGACTCTCATGCTGAAAGTGTGCCAACTGTGAGATGCTGGCGCTCTGTTTGCTTGGGAGTGAGGGGCTGGCACAAGCATCGCTGTGCCCAGTAGGGCAGGGAAGTGGGGGCTGAGATGGGGGAGAATGTCGATATGAGGAAGGTGGCCCATCTCCTGGGGACACAGAACAGGCTGGGGCTGCTGCTCTCCCAGAAACACCTTAGGGAATCAAGCTTCCCAAGAAATAGCTCTTGCTTACAGATGCAATGACCATATATTTTATTATCCAAACCAGGAACTTATGGAAAGGGAAGCTGTTAATAATTACTCCAGAAATGACCCGGGAAAATCATGACATGGGCACATCAATCATTGAACACCTACTATGTGCCAGGATGAATGCTGGATATTTTATGTTCATCATCACTTTTTGTCTGCATAATGACTCCTGAAAAGGTACTTCAGTCATGCTGGCCTCCTCTCTGCCCCTCTATCATGTCTGAGTTCTTCCCACTGGAGTCCCTGCTTTGTGCTAAGTACTGTAACAAGCTGCTGTGAGTGTTGGACATAAAGAAGGCTGAGTGCCAAAGAGCTGATGCTTCTGAATTGCGGTGTTGGAGAAGACTCTTGGGAGTCCCTTGGACTGCAAGGAGATCAAACCAGTCAATCCTAAAGGAAATAAATCCTGAATACTCATTGGAAGGACTGATGCTAAAGCTGAAGCTCCAATACTTTGGCCACATGATGCAGAGCCAACTCATTAGAAAACACCCTGATCCTGGAAAAGATTGAAGGCAGGAGGAAAAGGGGACGACAGGACAAGATGGTTGGATGGCATCACTGACTCAATGGACCTGAGTTTGAGCAAGTTCTGAGAGATGGGGAAGAACAGGGAAGCCTGGCGTGCTGCAGTCCATGGGCTTGCAGAGTCAGACATGACTGAGTGACTGAAAAACAACAACTGTAATAAGACACACCTCCTCACCACCAGGACCCCCACCCCTAACGTCATCAACCTTTTTCAGCTGCTGTGACTTCAGCATGGATACATTTCATAGGGAATAGATTTCATTTCATAGGGAACTGATTTTAAGGTCAGGATATGGATGAGAAAGAGGAGAGAGGGGATGGGGAGGAACTGGGGCTCGGGAGGGGACTAATTGGGATCAGAGGTGGAATAAATAGGTCTTAAGATTTTGTAGTGATGGAAGGAAGGAAAACAGAGAAAGGTAAGGGACTTGTATAAGATGTAGCATTCGAGGTCCCTGACGATTCACATAAACCCCACCCACTTCTCTGAATATATCATCTACTAGCTCATCCCACGCTGCATACCAGGCACAACCTGTTTTTCCTGCCCCCACCACTTTGTGTGTGCTACTCCCCCATCCTCGATACCATCTGCCAATCTCAGCTAGGGAACATCCTCCCCACTCTTCAAGGCCCGATGGATGCACCACTGCCTCCAGGAGGCTTTCCCTGATAGCTTCTCTCTAGGGTTTACCCTTCCCTCCCTTGAGATCAGCACCTTGTCCAGACTTCTGTGGAACAAGGCCTCAGGTCCTGCTGGGGTTGAACAGGACTGCCTTAGCAGCCCACCAACTCCATGCTTTCCAGGCAGTTCATCACTGAACCCCTCAAAGCAGCCACAACAGCCTCCCACCACTGATGACAAGCACAGGGTGCTCACAATACTGGACCCTGGACACTGCCTCTAGAGAGTTGGATCCCAGGGGTCTTGATGGGGCCAGCAATCTGCAGTGTCAAGTCTCTCCAAGGGATTTCAGTATGTGGTAAATTTCAAGGCCTTCTGACAAGGCAGATGAGGAATAAATGTCCACTGGAATGAAAACACCATAGAATCAGGAGGCGGCTGCCCCTGATGCCCTCAAGGAAAGTCCTCATGATGGGACGGCAGGTGGATTCCACTCATTCATTCAATGTACATCAAGTGCCCACAAACCAGTAACAAAGACAACAGCTGACACTGGCTGGCACCTGCCACCTGCAAGGCTCAGTGTTCCTACCAACTGAGCAAATGTGCAAAGCAACCATCATTCTCCCCATCTCACAGGTGAAGAAACTGAGGCTCATGGAGAAATGACCTGCCTGAGGTCTCACAGCTGGTAAGCTGCAGAACTGGGATGTCAACCCAGGCCAGCTGGCCCTGGAGTCCATGCCACAGTGAACAACACAGTGTGAAATAGCCATAGGATATGGCCATAAACAAATGGCTCTGGCCCCAGTTTGTCTGCCAGCAGGGAAGAGACACCAAACACACAAAATGCATACTTTCAAATTATGGCACATGTAAGGAAGGAAAAGAAGCGATGCTTTCAGAAGACAATTGCAGGGGGACCTACTGCAGATCTCCCTGACGATGGTCCCTTTGCCTCAGTTTTCTCATCTATATAATGAGGCCGTGGGGCCAGACGACCCCTGGGAACTTTCTAACTATACAACCCAGGAATCCAGCTTTCCTTCCTTTGGGCCTTGGTTTTCCCATCTATACCGTGGGTTAGAGTGAGAGCAGAGTCAGTGGTGACCCCTTCAAACTCAGGGCCCCTGAGGCTTCCCAAGGCCAAGTCACCCTGAGGTTCCTGGAGCCATGTCTTCAGGTATGCAACTGTCACCTGTTGCCATGGTGACCCTACAGCCTAGGATGGGGATGTGGTGATTCTGGGACCTGGAAGTGGTGCCCTGGCTCCTTCCCTTCCAGGAAGATGGGCCTTGTGTACAGCAGACTCATTGTGCCATGGGATGCGGTGGACGCTTGGCTTTGCTGGCTCATCCAGAGCCCTGCTATCCCTAGATGGTGAGGATGAAGTGGAGGGTCCCATCCCCCTAAAAAAACACCTGCCATCCAAGGTCCCAGGCACAGCTGAGAGCCAGTTCCCTACCTCAGGCCCTCAGCCTCCACCTGGTGGCCACTGAGCTCTATCCATGGTGCTGAAACCCCAACAGTGTTCATGAGACAGGGTTCCCCTTGGCAAACACTTCCAGGAGCCAGCTCTGCTGGGGTTTGGGAATTCAAGAGGAAAGATTAGCACTTAGGGACAAGCAGGGAGCCATGGCCAATCAGGCTCCACACTTTCCAGCAGTGCGATCTCTGGATGGCCCTTTACCTCTCTGTGCCTCAGTTTCTCCAACGTAAAATGGGGGCAATAAGCGTATTAACCTCGAAGAGTCTGCAGTGAAGGGTGAATGCAGATGAATTATGTGGTACATGGAGGGGCCCAACGAATGTTAGCTATTATTGTTGGATTGCGTATGTGTTATTACTTTGTGAAGCTGATTTTGATTGCGTGCCTGCTCTGTGCCTGGTCTTGCAAGAATTTTACCTGCTTTTACTCACAGAAGTCCTGCAAAGTAAGTACTAAAATGAGAATAAGAATACAGACATTTTGAAGTCCAGAGAGTGAAGTTAGTTGCAGAAGATACACAGAAAGTGAAGTGGGGAGCAGAGATTCAGACCCGTGGGCCTTCAAAGTCACTGAACCCATCCCATTCCACTTCCACTGTCCAGATGGGAAAACTGTGGATCAGGACCAGAGAGGGACCTGACTTACCTGGGACCCAGGAAACCCAGGATCCCATCACCCAGGTTCAAGCCAGAATGCCCCTGGCAAGGGGAATAGGACACCCCCATGTCCACAGCACCCAGAATGACAGGCAGGCAGCTCCCTCCATGGTGATACCTCTGTTCTGCTGGAGGGTCCTCTGTCAAAAGCAGAGACGTGAAGTGGACAGAGACAATGTGTGGCAGCTGCAGCCATGGGCCAGCGGCCACTCACTGTCCGCCAGTGCCCTTGCCAGCAGGCATCTTAGTCCCAGGGAGAGGGCGGGGCCAGGGCAATGCTGCTAGGCCTCCCCACACCCCCCTGCCACCCCCCAGCTCTGGCCTGGTTTCCCAGCAAAGAAGAGACCCAGACATACACCCAAGCTCCTCCTGTCCCAAATTTCCTGCTGGATGGAGCATGTGCACACACACACAGACACATGCAGATATAGTTCAAATCCACCCAACAGGAGGCTCCCAGTAGCCTCAAAACCCCAATTTTTACCCTGGAGGAAGTACAGCCTTGATCTCTGGTTGGGGGTAAGGGGCAAGGGGAGGTATGAAAGAGTTGTGGGGCCTGGAAACCTGGCTTCCTATCCCAGCTCTGCTCCTTCCAAACTGGGTGACCTTGAGCAAGTCATCAAGTTGTCTGATGCAGTATCACCTCTACTAAACGGAGTTCCTGGGACTTCCCTGGTGGTCCAGTGACTGAGACTCCATGCTCCCAAAGCAAGGAGTCCGGGTTCGATCCCTGGTCAGGGGACTAGATTCCAAATACTGCATCTAAGAGTTCACAAGCTGCAACAAAAGGTCCCACTCACTGCAACTGACAATCCCCTGAGCAGCAACTGAGGCTTGATGCAGCTAAATAAATAAATACTATTTTGAAAAACAGGGTTCCTGGGTCCTAGAGAGGGGCATTATGGGGATCATGGATTAGAATGGGTTCTGAGACATCAGAATTGGTCGCTGCCCCCAGGGTGGAGAGAGGTTTAAAGCAGAATCATAGAGACAAATCTCAGCTCTGGGGTTGGGTCATCCTCAGTCACCTTTGCCCCAGGGTCGACAGCAGCCACCCTCTCAGGCTCCCCACTTTCCCCTGTGCCTCTCCAGGTCACTTTTCATGAACAGGCAGGAAGGCTCTTTGGAAAATGGAAAGCAGAGCTGTTCATATGCCTCCAGAGCCTGCCTAAGGGGCTTAGGATGAGGTCCAAACCCCTGGCTGGGGCTTGGAAGAACCCCTCAGGGTCTAATCAGGCCCCACTCTTTGCAGCAGCATCACTAACCCTGCCCCTCCCCTTCAGCCCCTGGAGCCATCCTGCCCTCCTCGCTTTTCCCTGAAAAATGCACCAGCCTCTGTCCCACCTCCAAGCTCTAGCCTCCGCGGGTGGCTCCACTCAGCTTACTCTCTTCCTACCTTCACATGACTGGCTCCCTCTCATCCCGCAGGACTTAGCCCGAATGCCAGCCCCTTTGAGTGGCTTTTCTTGGCCAGTCTGAAGTCGACAGGACCTCCCAGCACCAAACACCAGCTCTGGCTCTTGGTTTCTGCTGCACGTTAGAGGAAGAAGACTCTGCTGGCAAACGGCAGGGGTACAAACGTGTGCACCAGGCAGCTTGGGGCGTGTGAGCGGCAGAGTACCAAGTCCTGATGTTGAGGAATCCCTCTACCGAGTGGCCCTGGGCATGTCACCTGCCCCCCGTGGGCCTCAGTTTCCCAGCCAGGACGATGGGTCAGTCTTGGCATCCCTTCTAGGCGGCCATGGTAGCCTCCATCCAGGCCCTACTCTGCTTGGCCCGTTTTTCTCAGGCTTCGCTGAGCTCAGACAGTTGCTGCGTGAGGGCTCCAATCCCATAAATCACAGCTAATTCCACCGATGGGGGCAGCTACTGGCGCCCAGGCACCTTGCGGCCATTAATCAACATCAGTCAGACCAAAGCTGCTGCTGGCTTTGGTGGGAGCTGGGCCTCGCCTTCAGGGCTTCCTGAGTGGCGCTAGTAGTAAAGGAGCCACCAGCCAATGCAGGAGACATAAGAGATGTGGGTTCGATCCCTCGGTCGGGAAGCTCCCTTGGAGGACAGCATGACAACCCCCTCCAGTATTCTTGCCTGGAGAATCCCATGGACAGAGGAGCCTGACGTACTACAGTCCACAGGGTCACAAAGAGTTGGACACAACTGAAGCAACTTAGAGAGCACAGGCCTGGCCTGCAAGGTTAGGGAACTTGCCAGGCCAAAACCCCAGACCCTAACAGGCTCCTCTTGTCCTGACAGGTTCCCACCCAGCAGCAGCCCTCTGCCTACCCTGCCTCTCCCTCCCCATCCAGTCAACACAAACTCCCGTTACTCTTCTGGAGGCGCCCTTAGCTAAGGTCCTCACGGTGTTCTGCACCTTCCATTATCAAAAAGGAGTCCAAGGCACAGAGAGGAGGAGTGGCTTGCCCAAGGTCACACAGCAAGTGTGTGGAGGTCCCTGGCCATAAAACTTCTGTTTCGCCCCTTTCACCAGGGAGACCCCAGTCCAGAGAGAAGGCATGGGGGGGTCCACTTGCCCGGCTCCATTTGACTCTGTTAGGGCCCCAGCTGACTATCATGCCTGTGTTCGCAGCCCCCTCTCTCCAACCTCGGGGGCCTGCTCCAGCTGCCAGGGCCTCCTGGGAAATTAAACCTCTCGTCCCGACATACCAGTCTAACAGGCTGTCTCTGTTCCCACTCTTCAATCTGCTCAAAGAAATGAGGAGAAAACCGAATGAGGCGTCCCTGGAGAGCTGAGCCTGAACTACCAGCAGCCAGGAAGCAGGAAGCTGTCAGGGTGCCCCCCCGGGGCTGAGGTTGCTATCCCAGCAGCAGCCGAAAACATTGGGGAGGCAGAAGCTGGGGTGATGGGTGGGCTCTTCCCTCAAAGTCTGGGTGGCCCCGGGAAAAGCCTGATTTCCTATCCATTCACCAAGCCAATGTCTACCAAGCAAGCTCCTACTGTGTGCACTGGAGCAGAGGGAGTGAGGGAGAGGGGAGCCCAGTGGCTTCTATGGAAGTGCGGGCTCTGGGTGGACTGCCAAAGACCAGGTCTCTAGATCCCTTTCTGCATGAGCATCCTCATCCCTAAAATGGGAGTGATGGAAACTGTGCCTCTCTCAAGGGGTTACAAGGGATAAGGGCCTCTGGAGGAGTCTGTGTTGTGCCTGGCATGGAGAGCATGCTTAGTCGCTCAGTCGTGTCTAACTCTTTGTGACCCCATGGACGTAGCCTGCCAGGCTCCTCTGTCCATGGGATTTCCCAGGCAAGAATACTGGAGTGGATTGCCATTTCCTTCTCCAGGGGATCTTCCTGACCCATGGATCAAACCTGGGCCTCTTGCATTGCCAGCGGATTCTTTACTGTCTAAGCCACTAAGGAAGCCTGCCTGGCATGGAGTAAATGCTGGGTATTTCTACTATTATTGTTCTATGCCAGGTTAGAGCTCTGAATGAAATGGATGTGGACCTGGAGTTCACAGAGCTTACCTCTTGGCAAAGAGGAGAGATAAAACTGGTAAAAGCTATTATAAATCACGGTAAGTGAAAGGCAGGGGACAGAGGAAACCAGAGGGCCAAGAAGGGTTACAGAAGGCCCCTTTGAAAGGGCACTAAGCTGAGAATCTTGACGCATATATAATAAGGAGGGGGGAAGGGTTCCAGGCACAGGAAAGTGCTAAGCAAGAGCCTGGGGTCAGGAAGCATCTGGGTGTAGTGTTCTGGACCTGAAAAGAGAGCTGTGTAGGCAGAGAGGACTGAGTAAGCAGGCATGGGTGTGCCCTTTCTGAGCCTCAGTTTCCCTCTCTATGCAAAGAGGGTGATGGAAATGCCCCAGGCTCTCCTTGCAGCCATGAAATTAAAAGATGCTTGCTCCTTGGAAGAAAAGCTATGACAAACCTAAGCAGTATATTAAAAAGCAGAGACATCACTTTGCTGACAAAGGTCCGTCTAGTCAAACCTATGGTTTTTCTAGTAGTCATGTATGGATGTGAGAGTTGGACCATAAAGAAAGCTGCTGCTGCTACTGCTAAGTCACTTCAGACTCTGTGCGACCCCATAGACGGCAGCCCACCAGGCTCCCCCGTCCCTGGGATTCTCCAGGCAAGAACATTGGAGTGGGTTGCCATTTCCTTCTCCAATGCATGAAAGTGAAGAGTGAAAGTGAAGTCGCTCAGTCGTGTCTGACCCTCAGCGACCCCATGGACCATAGCTTTCCAGGCTCCTCCATCCATGGGGTTTTCTGAGCAGCAAAGAATTGGTGTTTTTGAATCGTGATGTTGGATAAGACTCTTGAGAGTCCCTTGGAGAGCAAGGAGATCAAACCCGTCAAATCCTAGAGGAAATCAACCCTGAATATTCATTGGAAGCACTGACACTGAAGCTGAAGCTCCAATCCTTTGGCCACCTGATGCAAAGAGCTGACTCATTGGGAAAGACCCTGATGCTGGAAAAGATTGAAGGCAAAAGGAATAGGGTAGCAGAGGAGAGATGGTTGGATGGTATCACCAACTCGATGGACATGAGTTTGAGCAAACTCCAAGAGATGGCAAAAGACAGGGAAGCCTGGTGTGCTACAATCCATGGGCTCGCAAAGAGTTGGATATGACTGAGCGACTGAACAGCTCCTAGGAGCTACGTTGGAGCAGGCTGATCGCTCCAGGAGCAGCCTGGGAGAGCAGTGGGAGGCTCTGGGGGAGGCCTGGCCCAAACTGCTCGCACGCGACCTTGACCGTGTCCTTTTCCCCTTCACCCCCTAGGGCTGACTCAAAGCTGCAAGCGGTGCCTGACTCACTACTGTGGTGACAGTTAATTACAGCACCCCCTCCACCCACTGGATCGCAGCACCTGCATCAAAGCGTTTTGGCTCCTGACCCCCCTCACCAACCAGCCTCCTGACAGCCCCCTGGGGGACCAGGCCTAGCCCGGAAGACCCTCCTGGGTCTCCTGGGAGGCTGGGGGGCCCCGTGTGGAAGCAACTTCTCCCTCATATTTCTCTTGCTCTCTGGTGACTCAGAGCCAGGGGGTGGGATAGGTGGGGGCACAACCAACACCTCTCATCTGGTGTGGCCACCAGGGACCAAGTGCCTCAAGACCAGTGGAGGCTCCTGGCCTAAACTGGGGACACTGAGCATGGCACTGGTAACATGGGAGCCCTGGCTTCCTTCCTGAAATTCCCCACCCTCCACCATGTGCCCCTGGGGAAGGTGAGTCACCCAAGTGAAGCCAGCCATGTGCAGGAGAATGACAAGCCGAGGCCCGGCCCTCAGGGTGTGTGTGGGTGTCCCAGGGACACCCCTCTTCTGTACCATCCCCACTTTTGGAACAGCCAGAATTTCCCGAGAGAGAGAAAGAGGGGGTATGCAGGGACTGGCGGGCAGCCAGGAGAAGGCAGGAGCTGACACTGGGGATGTCAGGGACCCCCACCCCTACCATTTCCAGAAGAAGAGGGTGCTGGGATCTTAGGCCACCCCCCCAACTCTCTGGGAGGTTATTAGCATATTCATGAGGGTTGGTGTGATCATGAATATGCTAATCAGACACTGCTCCAGGTTCCTCTGTCTTCCCTGCTCCAGCCACAGGCTCCCTCTCTCAGCCTCGTCCTTCTCACTCCCACTCCCCTGGCTGATAGTGGGCCAGCCTCGCAGGCTTTTCCCATGTTCTAACTTGGCCTGCTTCTTCCCGCCTCAGCACCTGTGCTGTATGGTCCCTCCTGCCCTGCCCTCCATCTCTACCTGGGTGGCTGTGACTTATCAGAGCCCAGTTCCAGTGACACCTCCCCAGAGATGACTTCCCAACCCCTGACTAGGTTGGGACTCTCCACTTGATTGCTCAGTTGCACTTACTTGTTTTTGTGATAACTTGACAACTGTCTCCCCTACTGGACCGGCTCCCTGAGGGCAGAGGTCAGTCTGCACAGGGCCCTGCATACAGGTGGTGCCCGATAAATGTTGATTACATTGGTGATTTTTACTATTGTTGCAGCAGACTCCAGATGGGCCTCCCTGCCTCCCCCTCGCACTCGTGGCTGACTCTCCGCCAGCACCCAGCTCTGAGCAGACAATGCTTCCCACGTCACATGCAGCCGAAGAAGCCTCCGCCTCCCTCCTCTGACCCTCTCACTTCCTGGACAGCCGAGGTCCTCGAGGTTCAGAGCCTTTGCTGGTCTGCATGATGCGGACTGTGGAGGCCAGGGCAGGAACTCAGGCCTGCCGAACACCCAGCCCTCCCTCTCCAGGCCTCTCCTCGTGGCCTACTGATGAGGATGAAGGGAGACTGGGTTGGGTGAGGGCCTCTGGATGCTGGACAGGGTCCCCAGCTCCCCTCACACCCTAGACCAGGTGTAAGGCAACACCACCTGGGCCTTCCTCCCCTGGGAGAGGTTGAAAGAGGTGCAGAGGGCAGAGGAGTGGGCCTACCTGTGGGCCCTCACCAGACACAGTGGGGAAGGGACTCTAAAGTCAACACTCTAAAATGTTAGTCACTCAGTTGTGTTTGACTCATGGATTGTAGCCTGCCAGGCTCCTCTGTCCATAGGATTTCCCAAGCAAGAATACTGGAGTGGGTTGCCATTTCCTTCCCCAGGGGATCTTTCCAACCCAGGGATCGAACCAGCATCTCCTGCATTGCAGGCAGATTCTTTACCACTGAGCCACCACTGGACACACTGGGGAGGGGAAGCTGGGCTTAAAACATGCTGCATGGAAGCTAGTCCTTCACTGGGGAGGGGTGATCACCACAACTCCTACCTCTGCTGCAGTCACCAACCCTCAGGACCCCAGAGCCAGGAAACACCACAGGAGCCCCAGTCCCACCATCCAGCTCCCTGCAGCCCGGAAGCAGAAGGGGCTGCTGACCACCTTCCCCTCGGGTGTCTCCATTCAATGCTGAAAGGCTCCAGCCTGCCCCTTACCTGGGCTTTCCCTCCCTCCTTCCTCATTGGCCAGGGGACGCCTGCTCATACTTCAAGCCCCAAATCCAACCTTCCTGGAGGCCACCCCCAGCAGACCTAGCTGCCTCCACCACCCCTACAACTGCCCTCCCATCCCCCTGCCCCCCAGCATGGTGCTGGACACGAGCGTGTTGTTTGAGTGAATTCTTGGGTGACTGGGCAGTAACCCCTAAAACACTACTTGGGTTCTAGCTTTACCCTCAAGCCCGGAGCATGTCTGACCCTCTATGGGCATGTGAATAATGTAGGGGGTTGAATCTGAGCTCTTCCACTGGGCAAGTAACTTAACCTTTCTGGGCCTCAGTTTCTAAATTGTAAAATAGGTCAATCCAATCCAGAATGGGGGAAATGCTAAGCTACTGAGCCCCACCTATCTTCTCTCCCTCATTTTTCCCGCTCCCCAGGCTGTATCTTCCTTCTTTTTTATCCTCAAGTCCAAAAGCTTCCAATGGATAGCTGTTAGGGGGAGGCAGAGGTGTGGCCACAGCAGGGAGAGGGCAGAGACAGAGACTATAGGTGCTGGTAGGAGTCCAGGTGGGGTCTGCCAGGACCCCCGTGTGGAAGGAAGGTCCAGCCACTAGGAACAAAGCTGGACTGATGCCCATTCTGATTGGACTCAGGGCCACAGTCCTGCTTGGAAGGAGCAAAGGAAACCAGAGCAGGGGGAACAGGCTGATGGCGGGGCCTCCCCTGGGGCAGAGCCAGGCCTTCCAGTTCTCCTGCCCCTGGGATTGCTGAACCCCAGTGCCTGCCACCCCCTCAGTCCCACCCACACGGAGAGTGTGCAAACCAAAGGAATCACTCAACCACAGACCTATAGGCACTGTATGTCAGCGACCATTCTGGGGATTGGAGATAAGAGGTGAGCAAAATGAATGCGGCTACTGACCTTGAAGTCCAGCAGAAAAGATGGAAATTAAACAGACAACTGTGTGATATTTCAGGGTGTGACCTCTGTCAAGAGGCAAAATAAAGCAGGATTAAAGGTGGAACAGAGGGCTCTTTGAGGAGGTGACATCTGAACTCAGGCCTGAATGAAGTGAGGGGGGAAGCTCTGTAAGTATGCAGGAGCAGAAAGTTCCAGGCAGAGGGAACAGTAAGTGCAAAGACCCTGGGGCAGAAATGTGATATGGATGCAGCTGTCAACATTGCTGAAGGGAGTGAGCACCAGATGGAGCATCAACGGTTGTCTGCTGGGTGACCTTGGTGGTGAAAAAACTTCAGCTCTGTAGCTTTTGTCTCCTTATCAGTCAGATGGGCACAGAAAGATGTCATAGGTGGTTACCAGGATGAAAATGGAGGAAGTCAATGTAGGTAGTACCTTATAGCTCAGGGAAACACATAGTAGATGTTCAATAAAAGAGGACTGAAGTGGCGAAGGTAACTGGGGAGGCAGGAAATGGCCCCAGGATAGGAGCAGGTCTTAGAAACAGGAATCTCACCAAAGGGCTGTGGTCCTTCCCTCCACAACTTTCCTCTTGACCTGACCTGCTGGGTCCTGCAGGCATCTGTTTGCAACTCTTGGGAGTAAGTCTGTGATCAAAGGCAGCAGACCAGGTCCCTAAGAGGAGATGCTTAAGCAGCTCTGAGAACCCAGGTCCCAGGGAGGAGGGAGGGAAAGCTTCCCATGCAAAGGTAAAGGGCAGGTTCAGTCTCCTGCAGGATCCAGGACAAGAGGAGGAAGTAGAAGGGAAGGAGAAAAGAGTGACAGCATCAGCGATAAGGGCAGCTTGTATTCAGAGAGCACCTGCTGTGCAATCCGCACAGTCTCGACAATCACAACCACACAACTCTCATTCATAGAATGCTCGGTACGGGGCAAATGCTTGGATATTCTCTGTGTTCTTCTTAACAACCCTACGTATGAGGCAAGAACTCAGCATTCCCATTTTACAGAGGAGCAAACTGAAGCTGTGGGCCATTAAGCAATTGGCCCAAGGTCCTGTGGCAAGTAAGTCGCAAAGACCAGACTCAAACCCAGATGTGTTCCACAAGCTCTCCACCACAGGCCCCCAGCCTCCTGCAGGAGAGGGCACTAGGGAGCCACAGAAGGTTCTGAACAGGAAACAGAAGTCACGGGAGCCATTCTGGGACAATTTTCTGGTTGCATCACAGGAAGCCCAATCCCCCCCAGTGTCTGCTCTCAAGGTCTCAATGGCAGGGCCCCCTGCCTTAGCCTTCCTGAGGAAAGGACCCCAGCACAGAACCCCCAGCTCCGTAAGGCAAAGAATGAGCACTCAGCAAGGCCTCCTCCCACCCGCCCCAAGGGCTGGGGCACCAGCTCCAACCTGCAGCTTTAATTAAAAGGCTTTTTCAAACCATTAGCAGCAATAATAATAAAACCCCAAATAGGAACAATAAAACAGTATGACTGTCGGAGAATTAAAATGGGCACCTGGCGTTCTGCTGCCCCCAGGGGGCAATTTGGGGACCAGGCAGGAGACACAATTTTCACCTCCAATAGACCCATCAGTTCCAGACGCAGGCTGGGAGGGGATGGCTTCAGAGAAAGGGACCACTCAGCTCCCCCCAGGCCACTTTGGGGAGCCTCACAAGGAGGACTTTGGCTGCGTGTCCCAACCCCCATCTAGTCAGCCAGTGTCCCCCACACTTCCCTCCACCCAGCCTAGCACAAAGCCAACAGGCCTGGCCACTAAAATCTAATTGGCCCCTCCCCTCCACATCCCCAGTCTGTCCTGATGCAGTCCACTTTCATCTCTCCTGAAACTGCACCAGCCTCGTACCCGGGGTCTCCATGTTCATCTGGTCCCCAGCAACTGAGCCCAAAGCAAATGCAGATTTTACTACCTCCTCTGGCATCTCCTCCCTCCTGGAGAACACTCCCAACTTGTCCTGGGTGAGCCCAGACTTTCTCCACCGCAGGGCCCTTGCACAGTCTGCCTGGGAGACTCTGCAGCCCATAGCTCCCTGATTGGCTGCCTTACCCGGCAGAGCTCAGCCTCAATACCACCTCCGGAAAGCCTATGACACTTGCCATGCCCGCCCCGACTCCACCCCGCCCCACCCATCATTCTTTTCAGCACTGTAGCATTCCTATCAATTTTTTGTCTGGCCATCCTCTGCCTCTCACAGGAGACCCCTGTGAGGGCACAGGTTGGGTCTGCTTGTCTCTGTGCCCTAGTGTCTACCACTCTGCCTGGCACTTAAAAAATGTTTGCTGGACGATCCAGCAACCATGAACCCCCTGCTATTCACTGAGCCCTGTCCTCCCCCTGCAGTCCAAGAAACCACTGCTCCCCAAATATCTGGTCCTCCCTGTGGGTAGGTGGGGACACTGACTTTCTAGCCTCCCAAGGTTTCTAGATCCTGAGGCCTCTACAGGTGGTTCATGAGACCTGCAAGCCTTTGCCTTCACTCCATACAGGCAGTGAAAAAGTGAGTGTCAGTCACATAGTAGTGTCTGACTCTTTGTGACTCTATAAACCGTAGCCTGCAGGCTCCTCTATCCGTGAGATTCTTCAGGGAAGAATACTAGAGTAGGTTGCCATTGCCTTCTCCAGGGGATCTTTCCAACCCAGGAATCAAACCTGGGTCTCCTGCATTGCAGGTGGATTCTTTACCATCTGAGCCACAAGGGAAGCCTCTATAATGTCAGGGAGTAAGGTAAATGGTCTCCAAGATTCTGGATCTAGGTTTTTACCCATTCGACAGATGTCTTCCTGGTGCCAGCCCTGGGCTAAGTACACAGAATCCAGAGCCCAGGACCCATCCTTGGGGGGCTTCCAGGCCAGTAGGGGAGACCAAGCCAGAAAGACCTGTGCTACAAAGTGCCGTGGTGTTATACATACGCAGGGCAGAGCAGGGACGGGTGTGGCGGCTGGGCCACATAGCCACACACTCATTTGGATCCTAACCCCACCACTCCCTTACTGTGTGACTTTGGGCAAGTGACCTCACCTCTCTGAGCCTCAAGTTTCCTCATGAAGGCATGGGAACCACTGCCTGAGGCATCAAAGCCATAGTCTGGAAAAAGAACAGAGTCGAAAGCACTGTTCATGTACTGAGGGCTGCTGATGAGGGAAAATGAACCAGGGGCTCTGAGAGAGGCAGGTGTGAGAGGCAGGTGTGGCTGCCTGAAGGAATCCAGGATGGCTTCAGAGAGGAGGTGACATGGGAAATAAGCTTTGAAAAATGAATAGGAGTTTGTGAGGCCAGAGGGGGAAGCACATGCAAAGAGTGAAGAGCCTGTAGAAAGGAGCAGACCCTCACTGCAGCCGCAGCACTAGAGGAGCCTGACTACAAAGGCTTGGGCTGCCATGCCCAGAAGGGGTGGCCCTCCCCCCAAAGCACACCAGTCTGCAGAGTAGGTTTTATTTTTTTGCTTTTAGTATTTTTTAAAAAATAACTCCTTTATTAACTTCTTATTATGAAAACTTTCAAACATACACAACGGCAGGGAGAAGAGCTGCATTTATGGGGTGCATTTTAAGCAGGGTGAGGAGGTAACCCTGGCATGCTGAGGCCCCCTCTGCACTCTGCCCCCAGTTCTCTGTGACTCCAAAGTGAGACCAGATGGCCTGGAAGGGAGGACGGAGGACACTACTTGGCCAGCAGCTCCAGGGCCCTCCCACCTTCTAGAACCAACCAGGCAGAGTCTGAACCAACCCTGTTCAGAAGTCAGAGCTGGAGGCAGCCGTTTTCTTTTACCAACGGGTGAAAAAGGAAAAAGAAATCAAGTCTTTTCCCAGGCAGACGACATTTCCTGCATTGGAGAGGGTGAGAATCTGCTCTTGGAAGGAAAGAAAGAGTCTCCTGTCTGGAGCTTCCTCTTTGAAGCTCCATGAATATACATGGCGGCAGGCAGAGGGTTCTTTGAGATGCTAACAAGCTGCCTTACCTTGGAAAATTGAGGTCATCAGCTCTAAGGGGATCTTGACTCCAAGGGGGGAGGAGGGTTGAGAGAGTGGGTGCTACAGAGACCAGAGACCCGGTGGCCAGCTCTGACCTTGGGCAACTCAGTCCTTTCCCTTCTGAGCCTCTATGTTCTCACCTGTGAAATGGGGATACTTACTCCATCCTGGGGCTGGCGAGGGCAGAAGATGATGCTAAGTGACACACCCAATATGGCACTTGGTACACACTAGGTGCCCAATACTTGTGGTGCTTGTATCACAGAACCCAGAGCTTGGTGGGGCCGCTGGAACAATTAACAATGAAGAAGGGTGGATTTGGCAAGTCATCCAACCTGAATTCAAATCCTTGCTCTGCTTGCCACTAGCTGACCTCTTTGCACCTCAGTTTCTGGATCTGTAAAATGGGAAGATCTCTGTTTACCTACCATGGGGATGAGAGGAGCTAAGATATACGTAAACCTCTGGTCAACACTAACACAGATAGCCAATTTTAGTCCTTGAGGTTCATGGTCATGTAGGCTTTGGCTCCTTGCTGCAGCTGAGGCTGGGGGTGGGAGGGTGGGGTGGAATGAGGCATGGACCAGGCAGGGGAAAGGCTGACAGGAGAGATGCCTTGGAGATCAGCCCACTTCTTGGTGAAGAGGATAAGGAAGACTCAAAGCCTGGGACGGACTCACTGGAAGGACACGAACCCTCTGCCCTGCCCAGCTCCATGATCTGTCCTTCATCCTCAAGACATCCGCACTCCTTAGCTCTCAATGCCTCCCAGATCAGTGGCCACACTGCTGGGGCAACTGGCCCAGCTGGGCTCCTCCCAGTGCCCCTCCTCCAGAAGAAAAGTCTCATGAAGCACAAATCTGATCACCTCATCTCCTGGGCCCAAGCTCTGCAAAGACTCTGGCTTGAATCAGGGAAAAGGCCAAGTCCCTCCTAAAGCCCTTGTTGTTCGATCACCAAGTCATGTCCAAATCTTTGCGACCCTATGAACTGCTGAACGTCAGGCTGCACTATCTCCCGGGGTTTGCTCAGACTCATGTCTATTGAGTCGGTGATGCCATCCAACAGCCATATGCCACTTTATTTCCATGACCGCATCTCCTGCTACTGATCCCCTCACTCTTCTCAGCCACACTTAAACATGCCAAGCATGGCCACGTGGTGCTAGTGGTAAAGGACCCATCTGCCAATGCAGGTTCAGTCCCTGGGTTGGGAAGTTCTGGAGGAGGGTACGGCAACCCACTCCAGTATTCTCGCCTGGAGAATCCCATGGACAGAGCCTGGAGGGCTCCAGTCCATAGGGTCACAAAGAATCAGACACAACTGAAGCAACTTAGCACTCACAGTCTCCTTGGCATGTAGTAGGTGCTCTAGAAACATCCTCTGAATGACTGAGTCAGTAAGTGAACACCTGCTTCAGTCTTCAGTGATGTAAGGAACTCTGCTGCCTAAGAAACCCCCTTCTCTGGCCCCTTTCCCCAGGGACAGAGCGAGTACCCAGCAGAGGTTGGGCAGGCAGGTGGCCAGCAGTCTGGGTGACCCCTGTCCGGCTCTGGCTGCTGCTCAGACTGCATGCAGGGCTAATTGCTACAACTCCAGAGCAAAGTGAGTTAATGAAGCATATTAATGTTCCCATGTTGCTCCTGTTCCCACCACAGCCATCAAGGAGCCATAGGAGGGACACCTGGGGCTTCAGGGCACCGGCCACTGGGTACTTGGGGTGCCTGACCCCACCCAGCCTGGCCACGTGGTCACTCCTACTCTTCTCCCTGACACAGGTGTCATCCACAAAGGGCAGGGAACAAATCTTAGGTGTCTTTGGTGTGCGGGCACTGGACATGGGCGCCCGTTTACCCACCACACGTAGAAACAAGCATCCCCATTGGAGAGAGAGGGAACCAGAGGCCAGAAAGATAGGGCGGCCTGCCCTAGGACCTCCAGCTGAGCTGAGCTATCGCCTCTCACATCCCGCTTCATTTTGTGAGGGAGATGGAGCCCCTCTTTGGATTACCAGTCCCCTCCCCTCACCACCTGCCCTGGAGGCAATGGTGAATGACTATAATAAGGAGAGTAGCAACAACAGTGACAACAATCAGCACACTGTCCGCTGGGCACTGTGCCAAAACTAAGAAGTCAGGACTTCCCTGGTGGTCCAGTGGCTAAGACTCCACGCTTCCTACGCAGGGGGCCCAGGTTCAGTCCCTGGTCAGGGAGCTACATTCCGCCGGGTGCAACTAAGAGTTTGCACGCCACAACTAAAGATCCCACATGCTGTAACCAAGACCCAGTGCAGCCAGACAAATAAATAAATAAATATAAAACAGACAGACCTTTAAAACACAGAACAGGAAACTAAACAGTCACTGACACCTCAAGAACTCTACGCAATAGAAGCTCTTATGCGCCCATTTTACAGATGAGGAGACTGAGGCACAGAGCGGCAAAAGTGCTTGACTGAGGCACACTGTGAGTAAGCGGACCTGCAATGCTATATGCTCCACCACCTCCCTCCATGGCCTCCTTCTGGATTCTGACCTAGGCTCTGGCCTTGGCGGTGGAGATCTGGTCACCTGGCCCTTCTCTGGCTCTGTCACCCCCACCTCTGGCCTGGCTCATCCGGTTTCTCACTCCTTTCAAAAGAAGTTTGGGAAGAATGACGCATATTGTGTTTAAACTGCCATCATCTTTTCCTCATTACAGAGGCCATATATGTTCACTATAGAAAACCGGAAGAAAACAGAAAAGCATTTAGAAAATAAAATGATTCATCTCCCAGAGATGGCCATTTTTGATATTTTGGGCATGTCATCCTTGTCTTTTATTTTCCATATATAATCATCTTCAAGACATCACCCAGCAGCATAAGATTTGCTCTCTCCTTGGCCCTGTACTGAGTATCTTGTATACATTATCTCATTTAACCCTCACATGATCTTATTTCATCCTCATTACAACCATGATACCATGACTAAAATCCCTGTTTTACAGATAAGCAAATGGAGGTTCAGAGAGTCAAAGTAATATGTCCAAAGTCACAAAGCTGGTCACTGTCCAGTCTTCAAAGTTACATCTTTTGGCTCTGAACTGTTTTCTTATAACTTCCAGGAGCTGGAATTGCCAGGTCAAGTATATATAAAATTCTAAGCTTTTTAAATCTTAATTTTTAAAAATTCTATACCAACTTGTCCTAAAAAATGGGGGGGGGTGTCTCAATTTCTCAGTTTGCACCTTTGCAATAGGGTCTCAGTTCAGTTCAGTTCAGTCTCTCAGTCGTGTCCGACTCTTTGCGACCCCATGAATCGCAGCACGCCAGGCCTCCCTGTCCATCACCAACTCCTGGAGTTCACCAAAACTCATGTCCATCAAGTCAGTGATGCCATCCAGCCATCTCATCCTCTGTCATTCCCTTCTCCTCTTGCCCCCAATCCCTCCCAGCATCAGAGTCTTCTCCAGTGAGTCAACTCTTTGCATGAGGTGGCCAAAGTACTGGAGTTTCAGCTTCAGCATCATTCCTTCCAAAGAAATCCCAGGGCTGATCTCCTTTAGAATGGACTGGTTGGATCTCCTTGCTGTCCAAGGGACTCTCAAGAGTCTTCTCCAACACCACAGTTCAAAAGCATCAATTCTTTGGTGCTTAGCTTTCTTCATAGTCCAACTCTCACATCCATACATGACTACTGGAAAAACCATAGCCTTGACTAGACGGGCCTTTGTTGGCAGAGTAATGTCTCTGCTTTTCAATATGCTATCTAGGTTGGTCATAACTTTTCTTCCAAGGAGTAAGCGTCTTTTAATTTCATGGCTGCACTCACCATCTGCAGTGATTTTGGAGCCCCCAAAAATAAAGTCTGACACTGCTTCCACTGTTTCCCCATCTATTTCCCATGAAGTGATGGGATCAGATGCCATGATCTTCGTTTTCTGAATGTTGAGCTTTAAGCCAACTTTTTCACTCTCCTCTTTCACTTTCATCAAGAGGCTCTTTAGTTCCTCTTCACTTTCTGCCATAAGGGTGATGTCATCTGCATATCTGAGGTTATTGATATTTCTCCCGGCAATCTTGATTCCAACTTGTGCTTCTTCCAGCCCAGTGTTTCTCATGATGTATTCTGCATATAAGTTAAATAAGCAGGGTGACAATATACAGCCTTGACGTACTCCTTTTCCTATTTGGAACCAGTCTGTTGTTCCATGTCCAGTTCTAACTGTTGCTTCCTGACCTGCATATAGGTTTCTCAAGAGGCAGGTCAGGTGGTCTGGTATTCCCATCTCTTTCAGAATTTTCCACAGTTTCTTGTGATCCACACAGTCAAAGGCTTTGGCATAGTCAATAAAGCAGAAAGAGATGTTTTTCTGGAACTCTCTTGCTTTTTCCATGATCCAGCGGATGTTGGCAATTTGATCTCTGGTTCCTCTGCCTTTTGGAAGGCCTATTTTCCCATACTCTTGTCCATGGCAAACTTATGTTTTAAAAATCTGCCAGATTAATCTGCAAACAAGATGTACCATCTCTGCTTCTGATATTTCTTTACTTTCACTGTGTATTGTTAGCCTCTGTGTGGATCTGGGGCCTGACTGGCCAGGGCGTAATGTCCTTCCAGCTAGAAGCTCCATGTCTCAATGCAGAAGGAACCAGAAGAGAAGCCGAGGCATCAGGTTAAGGGTCATATCCAGTTACCTGACACCTTAGTCACCTGTCATAGTGTACTCTGACCTTCGAAGCAAGTCTTGCATGGAAAACAGAATGCCCTGAATGTGCAGTTTCCCTCAGCCTACTTGACAGGCAAACTGAGTCAGAAGTAGCTTTCCCCCAGCTTTGGGGCCAGATACTTCTTCTCTATTCCTGAGTCTCACTCTATCATGTGAAAAATTATAAACCTTCAGATTCAATAAATTCAAAGAACTCAAGATCAAGAAGTATGAAGCGAACTACACCAAGGTAAATCATCATCAAAGTGTTCAAAACCCAAGATAAAGAGGAAATCTTAAAAGAAATCAGGGTAAAAAAGAAGAGAACAAAGATGAGAATGACAGCAGATTTCTGGCCAAAAACAATGCAAGTGAGAATGCAGGAACGACATCTCGAAATTGTCAAAAGAACAAAATCTGTCAACTTAGAATTCTATGTCCAGCAAACATAACTTTCCAAAAGGAAGGATAAAAATAAAGGCTTTTTCAGGCAGAGAAGCTGAAAAAATTCATCAACAGCAGACCCACACTAAAGAAAAGTCAAAGTCCTTCAAGCTGAAGGAAAATGATATGAGAGATAAACCTGGATCTCCAAAAAGGAATTAAGAGCACTGGAAAATGTAACTACATGAATAAACTTAAGATTATTTTTCTCATTATTTAAATCTCTTTAAAAGATAACTTACAGTTTAGACAATAATAATATGATTTTGTATTTAAAACGTGTAGAAGTAAAATGTATAGCAATAGAATAAGAATGCAATGGTCTTATACATGAAGTGATATAATATGACTTGAAAGTAGACAGTAGTTAAGTTAAAGGTGTGTACTATAAACCATACAGGAATCACTCAAGTAACAAAATAAAGTGCTAAGTCACTTCAGTCGTGTCTGATTCTGCAACCCCATGGGCTGTAGCTCGCCAGGCTCCTCTGTCCATGGAATTCTCCAGGCAAGAATACTGGAGTGGGTTGCCATGCCCTCCTCCAGGGGATCTTCCCAACCCAGAGATCAAACCCGCTTCTCTTAGCAGGCAGGTTCTTTAACACTAGCATCACCTGGCAACCCCAACAAAGCAAAGACTAACAGCTGAAACAAACAGCAAGAGAAAAGATTTAAACCTAACCATGTTAACAATCACATCAAATGTAAATGGTCTAAACACTCCAATTAAAAGTCAGAGATTTTCAGACTGGATAAAGAAATAGACCCAACTATATGCTGCTTATAAGAAATGCGCTTCAAATTATTAAAAAAAAAAAAAGTGGGTTAAAAGTTAAGATATAGAAAACCATAGAAAAATTTTAGAAATGCAAGAAAAAACAGACAATTCCCAATTATATAGTCAGGGATTTCAATATCACTCTCTCAATAACTGATGGAATATGTAAACATAAAATAAATAAGGATATAGAAGATTTGAATAACACCGTCAACCAACTTGACATTTATTGAACACTTCACCAAGTAACAACAGAATATATATTCTTTTCATGGAACATTTACCAAAATGACCATATTCTGGGCCATTAAACCAGTTTCAATACATTTCAAAAGATTCAAGTCATACAAAATACATTCTATGGTCACAGTGGAATTAACGTAAAAACCAATAACAGAAAAAAATCCCTGGAAAATCCCAAATATTTGGAAACAAAATAATATACTTCTAAAGAAGCAGTGGGTCAAAGGGAAATGAATAGGGAAATTGGAAAATTTTGAACTGAATGAAAGCAAAAGCATCACATCTCAGAATTTCTGGGATGCCGCTAAAGCAGTACTTAGGGGGAACTTTATAGCACTAAATGCCTATACTAGTGAAGAAGAAAGGTTTCAAACCAATGACCTCTGCCTTTACCTTAAGAAACCAAAAGAACAAATTAAACGAAACTAAGTATGAACAAGGAAATAATACAGATTCAATGGGAAATCAATAAAAAAGAAAACAGAAAAGCAATAAAGAAACATCAGACACAATAAAGCAGGTTCTTTGGAAAGATCAGTAGAACTGAAAAATCTCTAGCCAGATGGATCAAAGAAAGAAAATATAAAAAGAAGGGAGAGAAGACACAAATTACCAATATCAGGAATGAAACAGGTGATATCACTACAGATTACACAGATCTTAAAGAATAGTAAGTTTCAAAATTCATTACAAAGCTACAGTAATCAAGTCAGGGTGGTACTGTCATAAGGATAGATTAGGAGAACATAATTGGGAGTCCAGAAAAAAAAAAGCCCTCACATTTGTGGTTAGCTGATTTTCAACAAGGGTGCCAAGACCATTCAAAGGGGTAAAGAACAGCCTTTTCAACATATGGTGATGGCACAACTGAATATCCACATACAAAAAAAAAAATGAAGTTGGACTACCTCACACCATGTACAAAAAAATTCACTCAAAATGGATCAAGGACCTAAACATAAGAGCTAAAACTATAAGGCGCTTAGAAGAAAACACAGGTGTAAATCTTTACAACCTGGAACTAGGCAATGCTTTTTCATATACGATACCAAAAGCGCATGCACCCAAAAAGAAAAAATAGGTAAGTCGGACTTCATCAAAGTTAAAAAGGACACTCACAAGAATGTGAAAAGACAACTCACAGACTGGGGTAAATATGTGAAGATCATATATCTGATAGCAGACTTACATTCCAAAATATATAAAGAACCCTCCTAGCTTAATAACATAGAGGCAAACAGCCCAATTGTAACATGGGCAAAGGATGTGAGAGGATATTTCTCAAAAGAAGACACAGATGGTCAATAAATACCTGGTCAACATCAGAAGCCATGAAAATAATGCAAATCAAAACACATCCGCTAGGATGGCTATAATTAAAAAGATGTACAGTTAGGGACTTTTCTGGGGATCCAGTGGTTGAGACTCCACAATTCCAATGCAGGGGGCGTGGGTTCAATCTCTGGTTGGGGACCTAAGATCCTACATGCTGTGTGGCATGCCCTCCCCGGCTCCCACAAAAAAAGAAAAAAGAAGACAGTTAAAAATATTGGTGAGGATCTGGAAAAATTGGAACCCTCATAGACTACTGTGGAAATACAAAATGGTACAGCCACTTTAAAAAACAGCCTGGAAGTTGCTCAAAAGCTTAAATACAGAACATAGGAACCAGTGATTCCCCTTCTAGATACATGGTGGTGGTTTAGTCAGTAGTTTAGTGACTAAGTCATGTCTGACTCTTGTGACCCCATGGACTATAGCCCACCAAGTTCCTCTGTCCTTTATCCATGGGATTTCCCAGGCAAGAATACTGGAGTGGGTTACCATTTCCTTTTCCAAGGAATCCTCCTAACCCAGGGATTGAACCTGGGTTCTGCATTGCAGGCGGATTTTTTACTGACTGAGCCACTAAAATGAAAACATATGTCCACGTGAAAACCTATATACAATGTTCAAAGCAGCATCATTTGTAATGGATGAAAAGTAGATACAACATAAACACCCACAAAGAATGGATAGACAAAATGTAGCGTATCCATACAATGGAATGTGTGTGTGCATGTGTGTGTGTGTGTTAGTCGCTCAGTTGTGTCCAAATCTTTGGGACCCCACGGACTATAGCCTGCCAGGCTCCTCGATCCATGGGATTCTCCAGGCAAGAATACTGGAGTAGGTTGCCATTTCCTTCTCCAGGATACAATGGAACACTATTCAGCAATAAAAATGAACGAGGTACTGTTACATGCTACAACTTGTATGAACCTTGAAAACTTCATGGTAAGTGAAAAAAGACAGTCACAAGGACCATATCATATGATTCCATATTACATGAACTGTGTCAAACAAGCAACTCTCTAGATACAGAAAGTAGACTAGTGGTTGCCCAGGACTAAGGGTAAGGGAGTAGGTATACTAGGAAGTACAGAGTTTCTTTTGGGGGTGATGAAATGTTCTAAACTTGATGTGATGATTGGCATACAACTGTGTACAATGGTACTAAAACCACTGATTTTTATATTTTATGCAAATTGTATGATATACAAATTATAACTCAATAAAGCTGTTATTTTTTAAAGTGATAACAAAGGAATATGATGAACAAATTTATGCCAATAAATTTGACAACTGAGATGAAATGAACAAATTTCCATGAACATACGAATTACCAAAGCCCACGTAAGAAGCTGTAGGTAACCTGAGTAGCCCTATATTAATGAAAGAAATTGAATTTTTAGATAAAACTTTCCCACAAAGAAAACTCATGGCTTAGATGGCTTCACTGGTGATTTTAGACAAACATTTGTATGTTAATTCTACACAAACTCTTGTAAAAGACTGAAGGGAGGGAAATATTTCACTTATAGGGCCCTAATATCAAAACCAGACAAACTCAATACAATAAACAAAAACTATAGACCAATAGGCCTTATGAATATGGATGCCAAAATCATACACAACATTTTAGCAAATCTAATTCAATAATATATTAAAAGGCCAAGTGGGGTTCATCTTGAATGTGGAGTTGGCTCAACACTTGAAAACTAATCAATGTACTTCATAACAGACTAAAAGAGAAAAGCCATGTGATCATCTCAAAATAAAGAAAAAGTGTTTCACAAAATCCAACATCCATTCCTAATTTTTTAAATTCTCAGCAAACTGAAAATAGAAGAAAAATTCCTCCAACTGATACAAGCATCTACAAAAACCCCTTAATACCGTATCTAAGGTGAGAGACTGAATGAAGTCTTCCTTCTAAGACCAGGAATAAGACAAGGAAGTCCATTCTCACCACTCCTATTCAACATTGCACAGGAGTTTCTAGCCAGGGCAGTCAACCAAGAAAATGAAACAAAAGGCATCAAGACTAGAAAGAAAGAAAGATAACTATCTTTATTTGCAGGTAACATGCTCATCTATATAGAAAACCCAATAGAAGCCATGCACAACAAAGCTGTTATAACTAATAAGTAAGCTTACTAAGGTGTAGGATAAAAGATCAATCTACAAAAATCAATTTTTTTCTATACACTAGCTACAAACTATCAGAAACTAAAAATCTTAAATACCATGTATAATAGCATCAAAAATACGAAATAATTAGGAATAAATATGACAAAAATGTGAAAAACTAGATATGGGAAACTAAATTATTGCTGAGGTAAGTTTTTAGAAAAACACCTAAATAAATTGAGATATCTTGCTCACGGATTAGGAGATTCAATATTGTTAAGATGTTCATTCTACTCAAACTGACCTACATATTCAAATCAATCTCAACCAAAATAGAAACAGGCATTTTTGTAGAAATTGATAAGCTAATTACAAAATTAATGTGGAAATGCAAAGGACTTACAGTAGGCAAAACAACTTTGAAGAAAAAGGGTAAAGCTGGAGGCCCTGCTTTTAAAACAGTATCACACTGCTTTGAAGTATCAGAAGACAGACAAATAGATTAATGGAACAGGAGAATCCAGAAATAGACCCACACATATACATGAACATATATGACTTTTGACAAAGGAGCAGAGATAATCAGCAGAGCCAAAGTTTTTCTTTTTCAACAAATGGTGCTGGGATGATCAAATATTTATGAGCAAAAAGTGAAATTTAATCTATATCTCACACTGTAATAACAAAAATTAACACAAAATACATCATAGTTATAAGCATAAAACCTAAAACTATAAAACTTCAAGCAGAAAACACAGACCAAACCTTTATGATCTTGGACATGGTAAAGATTTCTTAGATATGACAATAATAGACACAATCCGTAAGAGAACAAACTGATAAATTAGACTTCTTTCAAATTTTAAAATGCCAGTGCTTTGAAAAGGCAAGCCACAGACTGGAGGGAAATATTTGCAAAACATATATCCTTTATAGGACTTGTATCCAGAATACAAAAAGAACCCACAAAACTCACGAATAAGAAAACAACCAACCCAATTTAAAAATGGGCAAAAGAGACAAAGAGATATTTCACCAAGGAAAATATACAGATGGCAACTAAGGACATGAGAAGGTGTTCAGCATCAGTGGTCATCAAGGAATTGCGAATGGACACGACAATGAAATACTCCAGCCATCAGAATGCTTACCATTGGAAGGACTGACTCTGCAAAGCACTGGTAAGGACGTGGAAGAACTTCCACACACTGCTAGTGGGAATTCTAAATGGTGCACCCATTTTGGAAAACACCTCGACAGGTTTCCTAAAAAAATTAAACACACACCTATCAAGTCATCCCATCCCTCCTCTGGATATGTTTACGCAAGACAGTGCAAACATATGTTCATACAAAGACCTGTACACTAAAATTCATAGAAGCTTTGTTTGTAATAGCCCCAAACTGGAAATAATCCCAAATGTCCACCAAACGAGTAAATGAATAAATAAACTGTAGCATATTCACACAATGGAATACTACTCAACACTATAAAAAAGAACTATTCATACATGCTACAACGCGGGTGAATACCCAAATAACTATGATAAGTGAAAGAAACCAAACATCAAGAGGATGCATGATTCCATTTATATCGAATTCTAGGGAACACAAATAAATGCTCGCCTGTGGACAGGGAGGGACAATAGCAGAGTGTCGGGGAGGGAACAGCGAATAGGAGAAAGAGGGAGGCTTACTTAAGGCCATAAGGACACTTTAGAGAGTGATGAATACGTTCATTATCTTGATTATGGTGATGGTTTCACAGGTACATACATTTGCTAAAACTTATCAATTTGAACACTTTAACTATGTGTGATTTATTGTATGTCAGTTGTACATCATTAAAAGCTATTTTTTAAAAAAGGAAAATAAATCAAAGTTATGTGAAAAAGAGGCAAAAAAAAAAAGATCAAACTAGAATACTTTGGTTTTTTCAACAGAGGTTCTAATGTTTGTAGAGTCTTGAAATGTTGTCTCATCTGTTCAAAGATTCATAATCATTTATTTCCAGAATATAAACATACCTCATTCTGTCACTTGAAGATAACTGTACTGAGATTCTGAGATGCATTGGTACCAGGTACAAGGCTGTCATTCTAAATCATTTATCCTAAAGTGTAACACCCATCACCAGATCCCCAGATTCCATTACTTTGTACGTGCTGTGCTTAGTCGCTTCAGTTGTGTTTGACTCTTTGAGACCCCATGGACTGCAGCCCACCAGGCTCCTCTGTCCATGGGGATTCTCCAGGCAAGAATACTGGAGTGGGTTGCCATGCCCTCCTCCAGGGGATCTTCCCAACCCAGGGATGGAACCCAGGTCTCCCGCATTGCAGGCAGATTTTTTACCGTCTAAGCCCCCGGGGAAGCCTAAGAATACTGGACTGGGTAGCCTATTCCTTCTCCAGGGGATCTTCCCGACCCAGGAACTAAACTGGGGTCTCCTGCCCTGCAGGTGGATTCTTCACCAGCTGAGCCCTCCATTATCCCCTCTCCATTCTTTTATCCTACCATGGAAGGACGAACAGAATGGCTCCTAGTCTGTCATTGAAATTCTAAATCATCTCCTACTCTAGGGAGCCACGAAACATGATATTTAGAAAGAGTTTTAAGTAATAGGGGGATGTTCTTCCACCATAAGAATGAGCAGGAAGAGAGGGAGCAGAAGTGAAACACGGAGGTGTTCTGGAGTCATCCCTAATGGAGAAGGAAAACCTCCCCAGACCGAACAACCAATGGGACCTATCTCCAACACTACAGCAGAAACCTCTAGTGAATTTTGTTTTCATCTTTTTCCTTTAAAAAAAAATTTACATTTTAATTTACTTTTTAATTTTTAAATGAATAGGCTTTGTTTTTTAGAGTAGTTTTAGGTTTACAGAAAAACTGAGCAGAAATTACAGAGTTCCCATAGATCCTTTATCCTGATGAACCAATATCGATACATTATTATTAACTAAACTCCAAGGTTAGAGTTCATTCTTTGAATTGAAAAGTTCTATGGGTTTTGACAAGTATTTAATGTCACATATCCACTGGCTTAGTATCATACAGTAGAGTTTTACTGCCGTAAAATATTCTGTGCTCCACCTCCTACTCACCCCTTCCTTCCTCCCCTCAAATCCTTGGCAACCACTGATCTTTTCACTGTCTCCACGCTTTTACCTTCTTCAGAATGTCATACAATTGGAATCAGACAGTATGTAACCTTTTCAGACTCGCTTCTTTCACTTAGTAATTATGTTTAAAGCTCCTCGGTGTCTTTTTGTGGCTTGACAGCTCATTTCTTTTTACTGTTGAATAATATTCCACTAAATGGATGTACCACAGTTTGTTTCGCCATTCATCCATCAAAGGACACCTTGGTTGCTTCCATTATTTTCCATTATATACATATACACATGAATCAAGTCATAATATATATATACACAATAAGGTTCGTGTACTCCATAACACATAGGTCACGCCTCAATACACAACTTTTAAATATAATAATATTCTGTAGTCATTGACTCAGAAAGATGGCCAATATCAAGGGGAAAGGTAGCTATAGACAAAGAGGACTTATATGATGCTATTTATGCAAAATCAACTACACATACGCACTTCATCAGCAGACTTCAAAACTACGAGTGACAAGCTATGAGAGTACTTGTGTACACCGAGCATCGTCCTAAGGCACTTTTTAATATCATTTCATCTTCACAACTTACGAGGTATGAACTTTACTGGCTCCACTTTACAGATGAGAAGCCTGAGGCACAGAGAGATCAGGTAACTTGCTTCAGTCAAACAGCTAAGTGGTAGAGTGGGATCTGAACTTAGACCTTATGGTACCAGCAACCATGCTCTTATGTCCATGGGGTCACAGAGTTGGACACGACTGAGCGGCTGAACAAAACCCTGACCGCAGCCCCTGAAGCTGCACACAGTGTGGCCTCTGTCACCCCCCACCTCTCCTTCCCCCTCACCCCATCACCTGTGGCTTCCCCTCTTCCTCTCTTCCCTGAAAATGGTGTTGCCCTCACACCACAGGGTTTGCCCATCAGCCGTTCTCTCCACCTGGAATGATTCCGCCCCACTCCTCTTTGTAAGGGCAATATCCTCTCATTCCTCAGGTCTCAGCCCGAGTGTCGCCTCCTCCATGCAGCCTGCCAGACCCCCAGCCTGGGCTGGGGTCTCTCATCTAAGTCCATAGCTTCCATGACCCACCCTGTGGACCTCATCTCTGTTCTATCTGCTTTTTCAGTCTCCTAGCAGTGAAAAGGGCTGAGTGGCGAAGCACTGATGCTTTTGAACTGTGGTGCTGGAGAAGACTCTTGAGAGTCCCTTGGATACCAAAGAGATCAAACCAGTCAATCCTAAAGGAAATCAACCCTGAATATTCATTGAAAGGACTGATGCTGAAGCTGGAGCTCCAATACTTTGGCCACCTGATGCGAAGAGCTGACTCATTGCAAAAGACCCTGATGCTGGGAAAGTTGGAGGGCAGGAGGAGAAGGGGGGCGACAGAAGATGAGATGGGTGGATGGCATCATCAAGTCAGTGGACACCAGTCTGAGCAAACTTTGGGAGATGGTAAAAGATGAGGAAGTCTGGTGTGCTGTAGTCCATGGAGTCACAAAGAGTCAGACGGGACTGAGTGACTGGACAACAACAAGGAAAGTGAAGAAGCGTGTTTCACTCAGAGTCAAGTCCCCTCTGCCCACCACAGTGCCCACTCAGCAAATACTTGATGAAGGAATGAATAAATGAATGGATGAATCCACCTGCCAGGGAAGATCTACTTGGAGGGGCCTCCAGAAGGTTGACATCAAAAGGTGAACGATGCTCACCACAGGGAGGTGGATTTCAGGTCATTTTTTTACTCTCACTTTTGTACTTTGGGTTTATCTGACTGGAGAGTATTCCAGGGGACAGATACCATCTTCCAATCCCTCAGCAGTTCCTGTCTGGGGGACCCTCATCTGCCACCCTCCCTGCCCCCTACAACACTCTCCGAGCTCTGCCTGCAGCTCCAGAGGGAGATGTATTAATAAACTGAGGGAGAAGGTCACCCAGCTCGCAAACACTGAGCAGAGCTGTCCTTGACTCCAGTACAGATGAAATGTGCTGGGGGGCGGGGGGCGCTTCACTGAGCAAGCGCTGAGCACGTGTGAGCTATTTCTGATTCCCACCTGGCGGGGCCCAGTGCATCTGCCAGGGAACCAGGGCCAGCTTGGTGGGTAGAACCGCTGGCCAGCCACCCTGTAATGTTGACACCAGACCTGGCCATTGACCTGCTCAAAACCCTCCCTCAGCTCCCCACCACTCAGGGTGCGGGGGAAAGGGAGGCCAGAACCTCCCCCTGGCATTCAAGGCTCAGCGAGGTCTCGTCCCAGCTCAGCATCCTGCTCTCCACTCTCCCCAGTGCAGCCAGGTCCTCACTCAACTCCTGGCCTTGGCACACACCGCGCCCTCTGTCAGGAACGCCTGCTCAGCCCCCAGTAGTTGCTTGCTCCCACGTAACCTGCAGGTCTCAGCTTGGACAACTCCTCCAAGAAATCTTCCCTGGCCATTCCCCCACACCTTGTCCTGGGGCTGCGCACTATGGTGACACAGATCCTGATGACTTAGTGGCCTGTGATCCCTCTCCCAGCCTGTGACAACGTCATCTCCATGTCCCAGGGTCCTGCAAAGGCGTGGCTCAGGGCACAAATGAATCCACGTTTGCCGATTGACTACATGATGAAGAAAGTGTTCCTGTGCTGAGAGGGACAGAGGAAGTGGGGGGCAAGAGAGCAGGAGGGGAGCAAGTGATTGCATTTGGCTGAGGCTTGGAGGCCAAGGGTAGAGAGATGTGGTCCTAGCGGGCAGGGAGGTGTCCACAGTCAGCTGCACCTCCTCCAACCTGCCGGGCCCAGAGCTCCAGGGACCAGGTGTGGCTGCCTGCAGGCCCTGCCTCCCCAGCCCCAACGGGCACAGTGGATGTAGAATCTGTACAGAACAGAGCATTCTGTCTAAATATATCTGCTCCCAACACAGGACACACAGGGAGGGAGTGGGGGGCACGGTAGGCCTGAGTGCTGGGGGAGGCTTTCTGGAGCACTCGCCCAGCCCACGGCCCCCTGCCCTGGCGGGGGCAAGTCCAATCTGGGGCCCAGACTCAGGGCTGGGCCTGGGTGGGTCTTTCTAAACAGGGTTCCCAAAGCCTGACCTCCTACCCAAAAGCAGCTGCCTTGAATGTGGGCCACGTACAAACCAGGCCAGCAGAGGAGGGAGGGGACCCAGAAGTGGAGCCTGGGGGAGGAGGCCTCGGTCCCCGGCAGTCCAGAGTCCAGGCTCTCCCCACCACCCCGAAACCAAGGCACAGAGAGAGAGGCAGCTTCAACAGGGTCACACAGGGGGCGGAGGGCAGCGAGGGGTGGAGAACCCAAGGGTCCTGGCTCCCAGAGACCCTGAAGGCTTCTAGAATTCTCTTCAGCTTCTTGAGGTTCTCTCAAGGATCTCTCAGATGGGACAGCAGAAAGAGCACTAGGTTCAGAGTCAAGACTCTGTGGTTCGGGACTTCCCTGGTGGTCCAGTGGTTAGGACCCTGCGTTTCCACTACAGGGAGCATGGGTTTGATCCCTGGTTGGGGAACTAAGATCCCACGTGCCACGTGGCACAGTCAAAAATACAAGTTTTTAAAAGGACACTGTGCGCAGTCCCATCTCTACCACTGAGGCCCTCAGGCAAGCCCTTCCGGGCCTCTGTCTCCCCACCTACAAAATGGGGATGAGCACACGTTCCTGTGTGTGCAGGCACTCTGCACGCTGGAGTGTCCACTTCTTGGCCCTCCCTTCCAGGCTGGTCTCAGTGGGAGCCCAGGCAAACCTTCTGTGAGCAGATCTGGACTGGGGTGTGGAGAGAGTACACCAGAAGCCTCCAGAGTGTGTGTGCAGTTGGGGGAAAGGGTCATAAGAGAACACAACAACATCAGCTACTTTCTCTTGAGCACCTACTGTGTGCTAGGCCCCGTCCTAGATACTTTAACACAGAGACGTCACCTCACCCTCACAAGCAGGCAATGATGCTGTTAGCCCATGGGGAACAGATGGGGAAACTGAGGCTCAAAGAGGTTCCTGTGACCTGCTAAAGGTCACACAGCTGATGAACAGAGCCAGACTCAAACTGGGGCCAACCCACAGAGTCCGCTCACTTCCTCCTGTGGGTGGCCTAGCTCGCTGGGGTTCACCCAGGGAGGTCAGCCTATGACTCTAGAAAGCCTCCCTAGGTCCTTGGGGCTGAGACAGTTGCTACTTTTCCACTCAGTTTTGTTCTTTCAATTAAAAACAAAACCAGATTAAAAATACCTCTATATTAAAACAGTTGGACATAAATATTCGCTGGTATATACGCTTCAGTTTTAAGCAGGCATTAAGGCCGCACACGATCCCCTGGAGGAGGGAAAGGCCACCCACTCCAGTATTTTTGCCTGGAGAATTCCATGGACAGAGGAGCCTGGTGGGCTACAATCTATGGGGTCGCAAAGAGTTGGACACGACTGAGCGATGACTGAGCGACTGAGCACATGCCAGGCCCCAAACAGCCGAACCTCCCTCCCGCCCCTCGTGCACTCTTACTCTGGGCAGCACAGTGCACAGCCTGGGCTAGCCAGGGTTCAAATCCCAGCTCTACCACCTGCTGGCTGTGTGACCTTCGTAGTGTCATTCTCCCTCTCTGTGCTTCATTTTCCCACCCTCCATCCAGAGTCACCGGGTATTGGAGAGACAGTGAGGTCAAGTTCTGGCCCAGGTTTCACAGCAAACAGCTAGCACTCTGGTTTAACTTATCACTGATGATAAGTTTTTGTTCAGTCACTCAATCATGTCCGATTCCTCATGACCCTGTGGACTGCAGCATGCCGGGCTTCCCTGTCCTTCACTACCTCCTGGAGTTTGCTCGAACTCATGTCCATTGAGTCACTGATGCCATCCAACCATCTCATCCTCTGTTGCCCCCTTCTTCTCCTGCCCTCAATCTTTCCCATCATCATGGTCTTTTCCAAAGAGTCAGCTCTTCGCATCAGGTACCCAAAGTATTAGAGCTTCAGCTTCAACATCAGTCCTTCCAATGAATATTCACAGTTGACTTCCTTTAGGATCAACTGCTTTGATCTCCTTGCAGTCCAAGGGACTCTCGAGATTCCATAAAAAGTTCCCTAGATTTCCTGAGTGGCTCCTGGAGATTGCGTGTGTCTGTGTGTGTGTGTGTGTGTGTGTGTATGAAAGAGAGAGATCATAAATGTTTATTATCTTTTTAAGCTACTAAGTTTTGAGTTAATTTGTTACACACCACCAGATAACTATTAATAACACAGAGGGTCAGCCTTGCGACAGGGTAGAGGAGAGGGCAGAGAGCAACTGGGGGCTGGTTTCAGAGGGTGTGATTTATATGCTCCCAGGCTGGGCACGCAGGGGGACCTTCTTCTCATGTCTCCCCGCACCCCTCAACCCCAGCCTTCCCTGTATGATTGCTTCTTACAACTGTTTACAGACACAAGAACAGACCTGAAAGAACTCCTCTAATCCAGAGAGCATACCGTGTGCCAGCTCAAAGCTAAAGGCTTTCACGTATGAGTTTTCATTGAATTCTTCCAAAAGCCCTTTGGGGGAGAATACCATTATGTCCAGTGCTAAGAATAAGGTCTGGCATATAGTAGGTGTTGTGTATGGACTGTATGTTCTGTATAGACTGGCAGCCCCAAATTTCAGGGGCTTAAAGAGCAAGAACTGTATCCCTTTCAAACAGTTGGGCTTCTCTTTGGGTTGGTTAAAGAACAGCCCTGGTGGGTCCACGCTAAAACACGGCGACCAATCAGCCAGCTTCCCACTGGTTCAGTCCCTGGGCACCCCATGGTGCCCCAGAGGGGCTCGTGCAGCCATCACCTCCTCTCCTAGTTGGGAAAGAAGGAGCGAGGGCCCACAGTGTGGGTCAGGGCTGAACTCTGGTCTGAGGCATCCGCCACCTGGCCCGGGGAATGACCCAGACATCCCTGGGGGAAGGAGTCTGAGGGGCACAGGCCATTCCCTCGTCACTGGGCCTTACACCCTGTCATGGGTTCAACAGTGCTCAGCTGACATCAATGAGCTGTGCACCCACTGTGTGCCAGGCCTCAGGCTGGGCGTGACTGGGGGAACCAAGAGGTGCCAGCCTGGCCACCTGGAGGGGCCGCCGTCTGGTGGGGGAGGAGGGACCCATGTGGGACAAGAGGCCTGGTCCCTGGAAGGACAAGGCCTGAACCAAGTGGTGAAAGCCCGGAGCTCCTGAGCAAAGACTCGGGAAGGGGTTTCTGGGCAGAGGGAACAGTAAGCGTGGAGGGTGGGGGCCAGGGGACACGGCGTGCTCAGAGTCCCAAGTCATTCAGCTGAGACGTAGGCAAGGGCACGGCGGGGGCAAGCGGAATGCGTGGAGGCAGGTAGCAGAGGTGTGGACTGCTCAGGGCTCTGGGCCATGACAGGGTGTCAGGGGCTGGCTGTGGTTCTAGAGAAATCTCTCT
Source organism: Bos taurus (assembly GCF_002263795.3). Lineage (NCBI taxonomy): Eukaryota > Metazoa > Chordata > Mammalia > Artiodactyla > Bovidae > Bos > Bos taurus. The sequence continues at coordinate 65,443,511 of NC_037340.1, read as the reverse complement.
GCCTCTGTGTGTGGAGGGTATACGGGCAGGAGACCCGGGAAGGGCCGGGACAGTCATCATGGCCATTGGCCATGAAGTGCTGGAGTCAAAAGATGCTTGAGAAGGGGACGTGGGGCAGAGGAGGAGCCCAACTTCTGCTTCGTGGCCAAACCCGTAGTCCCAGCCCAAGGGCTCCAAGCCTAAGGCTGCCTCCCTTCCTCCAGCCTCCAGGAACAGACTTGTCACTGATTAAACCCAGCCTGGCAAATGGTTCCTAGAAGCCCCGGGGCCGCTGGCTGTGGGGCGCCCCTGCCCACTGTCGCCCCTCAACAGGCGGCCGGCCGCCTTTGCCCCTGACCCGTCCAGTGTCAGCAGAGGGTGGTGACATGCCGGGTCAGCGGAGTCAGTCAGCTTTGGCCTCAGCCTCAGCAGGCAGGCAGGTGGCCAACACTCGGTGCCGGGAAGGCCTGGGGCGTGGCCGGCCAGGGGAGCACTGTGGGTCTGCCCTTCTCTGGAACCTTCTGTGACTCCTCAGTCTCTCTCGGCGGGAAGAACCCTTGCAGCGGGAGGCTGAGAGGGCTGGGAAGAGCGGCCCAGCTCCACCCTGACATGCGGCACGACCTCTGGCACGTCGCTCAAACAACCTGAGCTTCCCCCAGGAACCCCTCAGCAACTCAACCCCCACCTGGCCAAGTGGCCAGCCCCCCTGGACAGGCTGCCTCACCTCTCCGAGCCTCAGTTTCCCCACATTTCAGCCATGCCTGATTCTACTTCACACCGAGCTCCTCCAAGTTCCTCCGGGCTTGAGACCCATACGCTTCCCAAGCTGCCCGCACCTCAGGGGCTTTTCACCAGTTAACTCCTCACTCGCAGGTCTCAGCTCCAGCATCACCTCCCTGGGGCAGCCCTCCCCGAGCCCCAACCCCCTACCCCATCTGGGTCAGTTCTCCTTGTGCTTCTCTGGAGCAGCCATGTCTGATGTGAGCTTACATTCATCTTGGAAGTTAGGTCATGACTGCTGCCCTCCCATGAGGATCGTGGTCCCCACAGGATGGCCAGGGGCTCGGCTCACTGATGTACCCCCCAGCACCCACTCTGAGCATATGAGCTTCCCTGTGGCTTAGACGGTAAAGAACCTGCCCGCAATGCGGGAGACCCAGGTTTGATCCCTGGGTCGGGAAGATCCCCTGGAGAAGGGAATGGCAACCCACTCCAGTATTCTTGCCTGCAGAATCCCAATGGACAGAGGAGCCTGGCGGGCTACAGTCCTTGGGGTCGCAGAGTCGGAAACAACTGAGCGGCTGACACTTCCACTGTGGGCACAGAGCAGGCATTTACCATATGTCTGTTGAATGCACACTTAGAAGGAGAAAGGGAGGAAGGGAAGCGAGGTCCCGAGGAGTGACAATATCTACCTCGCAGTGCTAGGAGGATCTAACAATATACAAAAGGCCTGACCTTAACAGAGGCAAACATCACAACTCCCCACATGCACCAAACACACACACCCCATACACGTATCCCACACCGGGATGGGAAGGGCACTGAGCGCAGCCCTTCCTCTCTGTCCACGCCCACACTCTCCCCAAGTCCCCTGATGAACCAGAGAGATGAGAGGCAGACCCATGGACCGGCAGAGGTGGACCCGGCCTCATGGCTCGCAGAGACCGTCAGGCTCCCCAGAGCCAGCCAGCCCACACTGTCCCTGGAAGGCTCTGCACTCTTCCCGTCCTCCAGGAATTTCTCACACCCCAAAGGTGGCAGGTCGCCCCCCTAACTGGAGGAGTGGCGTGAGCTGCTGACACCTCTTCCCTGTTATCACACCTCGGCTTCGAGGACCGAGGACCAGAGATTGGTGAGCAGCCTCGGAAAGGTCTACCACGTGGACCTGCCCGGTGTGGACCAGGGCAGCCCCCACCCCTCTGACCCCATCCCGCTCCTACTGCACAGATGGAGAAGCTGAGACCCAGGCCGGCCTCCTGCCTGGATGCCCGAGTCACACAGACCTGGCTTCAAATCCCCACTCTAATGCCCACCGGCTCTACGGCCACAGTTTCCTCAGAGGTCAAATGCGGATGAGCACGGCACCTCGCCCGCTCCACGGCGGGGTGCTCACATGAACACAGGCGGCAGAGGGCCCTGTCACCCCCAACAGCAGACGGTGTCCGGCCAAGACAACCCCCCTCAGAACCATCCCGGCAAAGCTGCCTGCTTAGCCTCACTCGGAACCCCAAAGCCTGGCCCAGAAAAGGCAGGCAACCAAGCCAGGGTCACACAGCAAGACCCCAGCCTGCAGAGAGGTGAACTTGGGCTCTGTTTGGCTGAAACTCCAGCCCTGAACCTCCCACCCTGAAGTGGATCTGGCAGAGCCAAGCAGGTGCCAGGGCTTGGCGGCAGCCGGGGGAGGGAGGCAGGCAGGCAGGCAGGCAGCTGGGGGTGGTGGGAAGAACCCTTTTTCCCCGTGTCTTTAGCAAACCCGGATCCCCGTTTCCAAGCTGTGCTCCAGAGCCCTCTGTGGCTGCTGCGTCACTGCGCGCAGTCAGCCCACAGTGGGCGGAAAGGAAGGTTCCCTCCCTCTGGCAGGGGCTGGGGGCAGGGGGAAGGCAGGTGTGGGGGGGCAGGAGTGAGCACAGTGAGGGCTCCCTGACACCTCCCAGCTGGGTTTACCCCTCGAGTCACAGAGGGCTGAGTTGGGAGAACCTCAGAGACTTAACCCCCAGCATCCCACAAACGGATGGAGACCGTGAGGCTCAGAGAGGTGCTGCAACTCAGTCAGCAACACACAGCAGCAAGGCAGCTCACCGTTCTCATCCCCAGTCCCTGTCCCCTAGCAGCTGCAAAGAAAAAGCCTCCTGGAGTCACCTCTGTCACCACAGGCTCAGCTGTCACTGAAGAAAGAAACACATCGGAACCAGAGGCCCAGTTCTCACCCCCTAGATCCAGCACCTGGGACTGCAGAGACCCCACCTGCATGATCACAAATACCTCTTTGGGGTGGGATCCTGAGCCCATGTCACGGATCACAGCACAGTGCTAGGTACACAGCAGGTGCTCAATAAGGGGTCTTGTGTTCCGTGTATAAGCCGGGATGCTGGCCTCGTTTCTACACTGTCAAAGACAGAACCTGCTCACACCGTGTGTTTTCTATCGATGACCCTCTTGTGTACCAAATGTCGCTTGAGCCATTTTTGAAGCAAACTCTGGGAGATGGATTACCTGCACAGGCCTTACGCTAAAGAGAGGAATACAAACGCTGGGTTTGCTTTGCTACCTTCTCGGGAGCGTCTGCACCCCTGTGACGGGGCCCTGGGGGCTGTGGGGGTGTGTGTGAGAGCCCCTGTCGCATATCCCCATCCCCCCTCCCAGAAGCCATAAGTGTATGCTAGTGGCGACCACAGGAGCCGGGAGAAGCCAGCTCTCACTAACAGCAGGCTTCCTCCAGGGCCGCGGGCAGGGCCTGGGAGGCGAGGCGCTGCTGAGTGACCAGTGACATCCATGGGCACTCTGACGTCGCTCGCAGGCCAGGCTGAGCTCCGCCTCCAGTGTGTGTCCAGGTGCCCTCACACCACGATCTGGGTCTGCCACATGCCATTCCTCTGCCTAACCCCCACTTTCCGTGCCCCCCACCCATCACTTCTGTTGATCAAATGGTAACTTTAGAATCTCCAGTACACGGGGCTAAGACTAGAATCTGAACGCTAACCGAGATTAGTGGATTCAAACCCTGGTGCCACCATTTCACCACCTGCGGGACCTTGGAGCACCTACTACAGCTCTCAGTGCCTCAGTTTCTTCCTCTGTAAAATGGGGAGAGTAATCAGAGGGTGGGATGGGATGAGAGGAGAAGCAGGATTTATGGTGCTCAGAGCCGCTGCTCAGTCAGCAGAGGGCCCAGCCCTGTGCTTGGCTCCTGGGATGCCGTCACAGGAGCTCTGCAGAATGAATGGGTGTTCATCCATGATCCCTTGTTATTATTATTATCATCATCAACATCAGCAGGGATCCCCAAGCCTGGTTTTGCAGCCAGCCCTGGTGAAGGGTGTAGCAAAATTCTCCAAACAAAATTTGCTTCCATTCATTTTGGGTTTTTGAAAAGGCCACGTCAGACAGCTCGGCGGGGAGGAGGCGGCGTTGCGAAACCGGCACAGAGGAATCTGGGCCCCACTCCTCGGTTTGGGAAATGAGGTGCAATCGGTGAGCAAGGGGGGGCCTGGGAGCACAGTGGCAGGAGACGTCCATGTTGTATGTTTATCTCCACCCTCTGAGTGACCTTCAGCAGCCAACCAACTGCTCTGAGCCTCAGTTTCCTCATCTGTCAAAAGGAGACAGTATCTCTTTTTATTCATATCCCTCCCTGGGGGTGACTGGAAGATGGAGGCGGGGATTAAAAGTGTTCTGCAAACTGTGGAGCACTGCACACACCCTAGAGGCCTCAGTCCTGGCCTGGGGCAACCACCAAGAGACTCTGGAGGGGGCGTGAGAGCGGAACAGGCACCCCATCCCCACCAAAGGCCACAACTAAAGGAAGTCCAGTCACTGGAGTCTTAAAGGGCTCCCCTCACAAGAGTCTGATGAAGTGGGGAGTGGGTTTGTCTTTGTGCCACACAGGAAGCCCCTCCTAGTGCAGGTCTTTCTCAAAGAGGCTGCAGTGAGAGTTAGAATGGCAAGGCTCCCCCATCCCCCGCAAGCTAAGCCAGGCCCCACACTCCAGTAACCATCAGGGTCATCCTTCAAAAGGAAGCGCAGAGTCTCACACGCGGCCCCTCAAAGCCACCAACCCCTCCTCACACCCAGAGAAGAGGCAGGGCCCAGGAGGACTCCCTCTCCAGGCTGTCGGGATCACAGACTCAGACTGTGGGCAGAGATGCAAGGGCCCTCTGCGTTCACCAGGCCTCACCTTTCACTTTACCAAGACAGCGCAGAGAGGGGACATGCCTGGTCCAAGAGCACACAGCAAGGCAGCACTGGGGCTCCTGGCACCGGCTGGACACCCACCCTGACAGCACAGTGCCCACCTCCAGGGCCACCTCCATGGCCAGCCCGCTCAGGAGGCTACCTTTTTCAGGAGGCTGCACCCACCTACCCCGCCCCCACCCCCCAAGCCCGCCCAGCGCTGGCTGCCTTGATGCCTCTAACCATGCAATTCTCCCAGCCAATAGTGCCCTTCCCTGCCATCCTGCATCGACCCAAATCCCTTTAATCCTCCAAAATCCACCACAGATCCAGTGGACATCCTCCAGGAAGCACTCTCACAGGTCCACGCTAGGGGCCCCTTCCCAGAGCTGGGGCCGCCCCAGCCTCCATCATGGAGGGGCGCCTGGTGGGATGACCAGAGTTTACAGAGCAGGGCCCTGTGGGCTGGACTCCGAGTCCCCACGCCTGGCACAAGGCTGGGCACTCAGCAGGTCTCGGGAAGCCCTGAGGGCCCAAAGACAGAATGGAGGATTAGAAACTGGAGAGGTGAAGGAGCTGGTGGCCTAGTGAAAGGAAGATGGGATGAACCAGTAAATGAGTGACGATATGAGCAGATGAAGCTGATTCAGGAAGAGATGAACTGATTCAGGAATAAATGCCTGAAGACAGGCACACAGACATACCCCTGAAGACGTAGGGTCTTGCCCAAGTGTGGCCCCTCACCCTCTTGTAGAGCTTCCAGGGGCCCCTAGATGTATTGGGATTTTATTTTTTAAAGAACTAACCATTCTATTTTTTTGGCCATGCTGAGTGGCATCCAGGATCTTCCCCAACCAGGGATAGAACCCATGCCCCCTGCAGTGGAAGGGGATTCTTAACCACTGGACCACCAGGGAAATCCCTGTCTTGGGATTTTAGAGTCTTCAGGCCTGTCACTCCCACAGAGCCCAGCCAAATGACTAATCTAAGCTTGCAGACCCACTTGGAGGCCAGGAACCCACAGGGATGGTCCAGGTGGTGACTGGGAGTGGCCAAGGGTCCCAACACTCTCTACCACCCTGCCCTTGACTGAGAATGGCCTAGATCTGTCCTCAGCCCCAGGAGAATGGCATGAAGAGGCGGGCATAACCCTGGCCCTCTCCACACCATCTACACGGAGTGACATCTAATGATAAGGAACGGTGACTTGCACAGTGAAGGCAGGGGCCCATGGGGTGTAAAGGTGGTGACAGAGATACAACCTGGCCTGGGGACCAAGGAAGATGAGTAGTAGTTAAGTAGGCAAATGGGGAAGGGGGTCCAGAGGTTCAGAGCAACAAGCATGTGCTAAGGCCCTGAGGCTGGAGGAAACCTGGCCTATTCCAGGAACTGAAAGCAGGCCAAGGGGACTGGAGCCAAAGAGGGAGGCGGGGAGGTGGTGCAAGACGTGGCTAGAGGAGTAGCAAGTTGGGGAAGGAGTCTGGGCTTCATCCTGGGAGATGTGGGCAATTATTGAGTACCTACTGTATACTTTAAAAATATCTGCATTCAAGATTTTATGAAGTCACATTCCAGAATGTTTGAGTGAACATGTTTGTGTGCACATGTGCTCAATAGAATCCCACTCGTTTCAACCCCATGGGCTATAGCCTGCCTGGCTCCTCTGTCCATGGAATTTTCCAGGCAAGAATACTGGAGTGGGTTGCCAGTCCCCTTCTCCAGGGGATCTTTCTGACCCAAGGATTGAACCTGTGTCTTCTGTGTCTCCTGCACTGGCAGGCAGATTCTTTACCACTGAGCTATCTGGGAAGCCCAAGTGGAAGTGTTTAAATGCACTGTAATCAGATAATGCTATTTTTTAATGTTTTGAATGAATGAATGAATGAATGGATCAATCAATCATGGACGGGGGCTGGGGTAGAGACCACCTGCCCTGTGTCACACAGAGTGCCCAGTATAATTCCTCAGAGCCTCCCCATCATGGAGAAACACTGGCATTTATGAAGCCAGAACCTAACGAGATGCCTGTGGGTGCCTGGGGTGCGTTCAGTACGTCACTGAGTCTTCCGAAAGCTCCAAAGTACACAGTCTATCGTTAGTTTCCAAGAGCTGCACAGCCTTCTCTTCAAAAATACCAACCAAGCTGCCAAGCAGCCTCGCACTCAGGGCACAGCCCTCAAACCTGCAGCTCCATCACAAGGCTGGCACAAGCTGGGTGCTGCCCTGGGTCCCACAGAACAGCCATCCCTCGGCCCTCTCCACTCCATGCTTCCTCTCCAGTCTGGACTTCGTCCTCCGTTTCCAGGGCTCAGCACAGACCACCTTCCCCTGACAAATCAGGGGCTCCTGGAGGGTGGGGACCACATCAGGCCATCCCAAGTCTCCAACACCTCTCACAGGCCCAGCCTGGCCTCCAGTGGATGAAAGAGGGGCGGGGGCCTTGGACACTACACACAAGCACTCTCGCCAAAGTCCAGCTGCCGTCTCCTAGCTCCAGGAGGACCCAGGAGCCCTGGGGCACCCCTGCCACAGTGCAGGCACGAACACACACGCCTGCCCCACGTGCGCAGCCACTGTCTCCAGGAGCTGCTCGGAATACAACCAGCATCTGCCGCTGACTGGCCGCCAGCAGCGGGCTCCGGGGCCTGGCAGTGGCTCCCTGCACTCCAGCGACCAGCGGGCCACCAGCTCTGCGGCCCCACCCAGTCCTGCTGCCCTCAGGAATCTGGCTCAGGCCCTGCAGGCCACCCGGCAGCCCACAGTCCCCTGGGTTGGACAGAAACTGGACTCCTCCAACAGCTACTCTCTGAGACAGTCCTGTACAATCTCTCTTCACCACCTCCCGCCTGGCAAAAAATACAGCCCCCCTTTCACCCGCGGAGGCACAGTGGTGGAGAGAGCCAGGACCTCAGGGAACTGGGCTGGCAGGGGAGGTGCAACCCACTAAAGGCAGGCTGGCTGGCCTCCTTTGAAGGTGGGGACCGCAGCCCCCTCCCCCTCTGTCATTTCCACTTCCAGGCAGGTGGGGGTGCAGGAACCTTTCCCCCATTAGCCCGGCCCTCCAAGCTTGAGGCTTGCCATCCTGGGGGCACCTCCTCCACCTCCCCCCTCCCCCCTCAACCCCCACAACTGGCCTTCCCCAACCCATAACCCCTTCCCCTGTTTCATTTTTCCCCACCACATCAACAGTCAGTCTCTGGCAGCACCTCTGCAACACAGGCAGCGCGGAGGAAGAAGGGAGAAGGGAGAGGGATGAAGGGACAGAGGAACTGAAGGATGGAGGGGGATCGGAGACAAGAGGGCTCGGTCCAAAGAGGCCAGGGGCCATCACATGTCCAGGAACGCAGGTCCCCTTCCCAGCAGCCCTGGCACATCTGGACTCAGCTGGCCTCACTGGCCACCTGGTCCACCTGCCACCCTCTCTGAACGCGAAGCCCTTTCACCGCGGGGCACCGCACGTGGGGGCCTCCCGTAGCCATGTGAGTGCCCCCCCCCCCCATCCCCGTCCGGCTGCCCGGGTCAGCTCGGGCCCTTCCCGGGTTCGCAAACAGGGAGGGGGCGCTATGCAGCGCTGGGGTGGGAGGTGTGTGTGTGTTGCCCTTGCCCCCTCCCCAGATGCCAGGTCCCGGAAAAGAGCTGGGGAAGGAGGGGTGCCCGGTCAGACAGGCCCCCGGGGCTACCGAGGCGGGATCGGAGAGCCGGGCTGAATGGAGGAATGCCCGGGCCGGCCGACTGGGCAGAGCCCTCGTTCTCCTCGGCTCCAAGGTTGGTGGGCAGGGAAGGGGTCTACCTGACCCCCTGGCCGCCCTGCGGATAGAGGGTCGGGCCGGAGGAGGGACTTCTCAGCTTTGGTAACCCGTTGACAACGGGGAGTCCGCGGGAAACACAGCTAGAATGGGGGCCCGGCCCTGGATGGGGGTTCCGGGCCCCAGCGCCCCCGCCTCCCCCGCCCCCGCGGCTCGAGGGTCGGGCGGGGGGAGACCTAGATTGGGGATCCCACCCAGAGAAGGGGGGCTTCCCAGCCGCAGAACCGCCCCCTCGGATCCGGGGCTCAGAAGACGGAACTGGCAGGGGGAGGGGGCTTTTCTGCGCCAGCGCCGCCCCTCGGTTCGCGGAGGTCTGTCCGAGAGGAGACTCGGATTTGGGGGTCTTGCCGAGGGACGGGGCGCGTTGCCCCGGAAAGGGGGTCCTCCGCACTACCGCGCACCACCCCCGCGCCCTCACCTGCGCCCGGCGCCCCGGCCGCCTCTGGCCCGCTCGGCCGCTGCGCTGCGCCGCCGCCGCCGCTCGGGTCCGCTCGCAGGTCCGCCCGCCTAGGCCCCGGCCCCGGGCCCGGCCCGCGGGCACCCCATGCCTCTCCTCCGGCCGGCGCGGCGCCCCAGATGCGGCTGCGGGAGGAGGAGCCGCGCGGCCCCGGCTCCCCGAGAGCGGCGGGGAGGGGGCGGGGGGCGGGGAGATGCGCGCGGGGGAGGGGGCCGCGCGGCTGCGCCCAAAACCAGGCGCGGATCCGGCCGCCGGCGCGGGGCTGGGGGTCCCGGGCGCCGTTTCCAACGCCCGCCCCCACCCACGCCCCGCAACGCCACGGGGAGGGGGAGGGTCTCCGCGGCCGGCGACGCTCGGTCGCGAGCCGGAAGGGAGCTTAGAGATCCCCGGTTGGCCGCCCAGAGAGTGCAGGCTACTGGCACAAGGTCACACAGCGAGGGCTGCGGTAGCGCGGGAACCTGAAATCCAGGCTCCAGAGTGGGTCAGCGAGATCCTAGGTTGCCGAGCGTCGGCCCCGTGGAGACGGGAAACGGAGGCCCACACGGGACGAGATTGGCCCGGTTCGTACCGTGCTAGTCTGGAGGCCCTTGGGATTCGAACTTAAGGCTCCTGCTGCTGAGAACATTGCCCCCTTCTGGTGACCCGTTTCCTGCAGAAACCTCCCCCTGGTGTCTTCTTGCCTATGGCAGCATGGGGGTTAAAAACCATCCCTGAAGTCTGATGTACCGGGCAGAGAGTATCCGTCCTACCTCTCCTGAGGCTCTGCTCTGCGATCAGAAAGGAGTGACTGCCTTGTCTGAGCTCCAGTTTCTCCACCTGTGAAATGGGGACAATACCAGTATAGTATCCCCAGCCGGGATGGAGGAAGCAAAGAGATAATGGATGTAAGCTCCTTGCTAGTGCCTGGCATTCAGTAAGTGTCAAATGAATGTGCTTGCTCTCTCTGGCTCCAACATCTCCCCAGAATGCCAGTTGAATGCAAACAGAGTCAAAATAGTGTTAAAGGATGGCATTCAAGGCTCCTCACAGCTTTTCCCAGCTTCATTCATCACCCACCCACGCTGCCCACATCCTCATCTCAGAAACGTCTGTTCCAGTACTTCTCTGCCTTTCCCTGAGCCTGCAAGGCCTTCCCACCGTCTCTCCCTGACAAACTCCTATTCATCCATCAAAGCCCTAAGCCATTAATTGTATATCCCAGTTTCTCACACTCCCTCTCAGCCCATCTGTGTGCCCCCCTTTATCATTCCCACTGTCTGCTCTAGCTTAGTCTCTGTCTTTATGGGCTCTGACAGTGTGATGAGAGGATGTCACTCAGAGGAGATGACACCATGAGGTCATGTTCCCCAGGGGAGGCAACTTTAGCAGGGCATGGAAGAAGTGAGTTTGGAGTTCAGGTGGTGGGTGAGGAGGAGAGTGTGTAGCAGGCAAAGAGGTGGTTATGTTTTAGCAGAGTGTCAATAGGACCACAGAGAATGGACCGCCTGGAGCAGATAGGAAGACCTTCTTATCCGAGCTGGGAGCTAGCAAGAGCCAAGAGCTGGACAGTGACCTGGCAACATACAGTCAAGTCAAAGATGAGCAGGATTTGCCCTGGAGAACGCCTCACACAGGGGTCCCCAGAAGATTCTTACAAGGATGTTCATAGCAGCATCAGTGAGTAAGAGTGGAAAGCTGGACACAGCCTAGCTATCCATCAAGCAGAGACAGGATAAACAGTGATGAATTCAGGCAATGGAAAATTCTCCATGCCACGATCTTCAAAACAGGCGAATCCAAACCACATGCCTCTGTGAAGATGAATCTCAAACAAACAAACACTGTTTTATTTCTGTTTGATATCTAGTTGGTCTTTTTATATGAGGGAGATGGACCTTTTGCCTCTGATATGAGTTTCAAATGTTTTTCCCATGTCAATTATTTGTCTTTTGACGCTGCTTATATTTTTAATGTAGTAAAATATAGCAAGACTTTCTTAAAAAAAAAAAAAAAGACCTACACTGTTGATTCAGTTCATGAAGATTCAGAGTTGTACAGTTATGATTCGTGTACCTTTTGTATGAGTTTTATACTTCAGTACAAGGAAAGAAATAAAAAATATATATCATTAGATGAAAAAAGCAAATTGCAGATGGGAGACAATTTGATGCTGGATATATAAAGTTTGAAAACCTGCAACACAATACTATATATTGTTTAGGGACACATGCATACATAATACAAGTGTGTTAACGTAAAAACATGCCTTGCAGTGATAAATAGAAAATTCAAGAGAGCAATGACCCAGAGGGAGAAAGGGAAGGGAATGTAATAAGGGCTTCAAATATACTTGAAATGGTTTATTTCTTAAGCTGGATGGCAGGTACATGGGTGTTTATTATGCTGTTCTCAAGACTTTTTTGGGAACGTGAAATATTCATAATGTAATAATGCTTCCCCCCCGCCCCGGGAAAGTCAGGAGATGTCTGGAAAGGTAATGGGGAGCCATGGCTGGTTCTTAATTGGGGTTGTGACATGGTCAATGGACTGGAGAGGGCAAGACTAGTAAAGAAGGTGGGGGAGGCTGGTGTCACAGTTCAGGGGACAGGGACAGAGTTACTGGGAGGAGGGAAAGGATGGGAGAGATTTAGAGGAATAAACAACGGGTGTGCTTTAGGCAACATCACAAACAAGTGTCCATGGAGCCCACACAGGTCACTGAACAGGCTGTGAGTGTGGAGGTGGGGGAGCTGTGACGCATGGTCTGGTAGGGGCAGCCCCTGCTCAGGGCCAACTGATTGTTGCTCTGGAGGAAGGGCGACCCAGTGGGGTGACATCTCATTTTTCGAGGAGAAATCAGCAATTCAGATTTTTGAAAATACAAAATTTTCTGAATTTTAAATTATGGAACTAAATTGAAAAAATAAATCAAAACCCTGTAGGGGCCAAGACACAAGGTTTGCAATCTCTTTGGTGAGGAAGAGTCTTTCGGAGATGAAACAAAGGGACAGTGACACCAAGTTTTCCTGCCAGTGGGGCTGAAGAGGCTGTTAACCCCAGCAGCAGTCAGGGAGGGCTTCCTGGGAAGAACTGACACTGGGTAGTGAAGCGGGGAGGGGTTTCAGGCTGAGAGAACAGCAAGTGCAAAGGCGGGGGTAGAGCTGAGTGAGCCCAGTTCAGTTCAGTGGTTCAGTCGTGTCTGATTCTTTGCAACCCCATAGACTGCAGCATGCCAGGCTTCCCTGTCCAGGAAGTGAGCCCGAAGAGCAAAAATCACCAACAGGGCATTTCACAGAAGGAAATCATGGCTGGTAAATATAAGGAAGGTGCCTGATCTCATTAGTCATGAGGGACAGATAAGTCGAGACCGTGTTGAGCTGCCACTTCACATCTATTAGACTGGGAAAAATGAGAAAGTCTGACAACACCAAGTGTGGGTGAGAATGCATATCAGTGTGGCCCTCTGTACTGCAACATCAGTGTGACCCAGCAAATCTGCTCCTGGATACACGCACCCAAGTGAACCCTGCACACGAAGCCTGGGCCAGTGCTTCTCAAACCTTAATGTGTACAGGAATCCCCCAGCAATCTTGCTCAAAGGCAGGTTCTGATTCGACTGAGCACTGAAGAATTAATGCTTTTGAACTGTGGTGTTAGAGAAGACTCTTGAGAGTCCCCTGGACTGCAAGATCAAACCAGTCAATCCTAAAGGAAACCAGTCCTGAATATTCATTAGAAGGACTGATGCTGAAGCTGGAGCTCCAGTACCTTGGCCACCTGTTGCAAAGAACTGACTCATTGGAAAAGACCCTGATGCTGGGAAAGATTGAAGGCCAGAGGAGAAGGGGATGACAGAGGATGAGATGGTTGGATGGCATCACCGACTCAATGGACATGAGTTTGAGCAAGCTCCAGGAGTTGGTGATGGACAGGGAGGCCTGGCGTGCTGCAGGCCCTGGCGTTCATGGGGTGACAAAGAGTCAGACACGACTGAGCGACTGAACTGACTGAGGGCAAAGCTAGAGAGCCCACATTTCTGACAAGTTTCCAGGCGATGCCAACACATTTTGAGGAGCATTAAGAGAAATGTACTCAAATATCCATAGCAGCAGGCTTCCCAGCTGGCTCAGTGGTAAAGAATCTGCCTGCCGATGAAGGAGATGAGGGTTCAATTTCTGGGTCAGGAAGATCCCCTGGAGGAGGAAATGGCAACCCACTTCCTTATTCTTGCCTGGGAAATCCCATGGGCAGAGGAGCCTTGACAGGCTACAGTTCATGGGGTTGCAAAGAATCAGACTCGACTTAGCAACTAAACAGCAACTCATTCATAGCAGCACTGTTCAAAAGAGTGGAAAACCTGAAAACAATCCAATTATCTATTGATGAGAGAAGGAACAAATAAATAAGCTGTGGGATAGTCACACACAGCCCTCAAAATGAATGAATCACAACTACACACAACACAGATGAATTCTCATTCAACGTGGCACTGAGTTTTTTTAAAGAGAGCATTATGTATAGTATGCCTTTTAAAATAGTAAACAAGAAAAAACAAATTGTTTAGGCATTCATGCATGTAATAAAACCAAAGAAATTAGAGAAGGATTAACTCAAAATTCAGAATATTAATGACCTTGGATGGGGTGGGACACAGAAGTGGATGTCAGGTTTTGCTTCTGTTCTAGTTCTAGGGGCATGGACAGTGGTTCACAAGCACATATATTGTATTATGTTATGTTTTATAGTGTATTGTTTTATATACATAGAGCTGTGCACGGACCATTATTGAGATTGTGTCATGAGCCAAGGATGCTGTTAAGGATGCTCAATCATGTGCATCTGAGGCCCATACTTAAAAAGAGAAAAACTATTTGTAGAGACTCAAAGAGAGATGAAAAGACTGAGAGAGATGGGGAGGGGGAGAGTTGGAGATAGGTATGATCCATTTGGGAAAGGGTGTTATAACCCAAACATAGCACAGAACAGTCAGGCTCTGAAGGAAGTTGTGGGACTGGGGCATGTTTGACTTTTTTGGCCCACCCCAGGGGCCAGACAGGATATGGTGGGGGAAAGGCTGCAATAGCCTGGGTGTCAGATTCTCTTCCAACCTCTGCAATCAGCCCACCAGCTCAGACTACGCAGAGACATAGGCTTCAGGAAAGACCCTGGGAGAGGACAGAATGACTCAAAGCAAGTGAAGCGAGTCCGCATGGCAGCAGGTAACCTCCAGCCTTGGGTAATGATCAGCTCTGGTAATGACTAGATCCATGCAGTAACCACATCTACCTATGAGACTTGGCTTGTGACCAAAACAGATAATGTCCAGATCCTTCAAGATCGGATCTTCGTGTAAGTGACCTCAGTACTGTTTTTAGGTCAATCAGGCATCTGGTCAGGCTGGATCAGCCCCTGGAAGGAGTGGAGAGAGGGGAAACTCCAAGGACCCCTGCAGGGAGGGAGGGTTGGCATCTGTCTCCTCACCCTCTGGCACACATCAACTTTCTCTCCCCTACAAAGACTGTGGGTCTAGCCCCTCCTTCCCATCGCTCTGGCCCTACCCTGGCTGCGCCTCTGCATCCCCGACTGGACCACCCCAGCCTCCTCCCAGGACTCCTGTCCAGTCTCTCCCTTTCCAATCCATCCTCCACACCAGCCACAGAGAGAGATCCTTCTATAGAACAAATTTGTGCCTCTCTCTTGGTCAGAATCCTGCGGCTCCCTAGCATCCAGAACCTATAAACACATTTTTTTTTAATTTTTTAATTGGAGGATAATTGCTTTACAATGTTGTGTTAGTTTCTGCTATACAACAACATGAATCAGCTGTCAGTTCACTTCAGTCACTCAGTTGTGTCTGACTGTTTGCGACCCCATGGACTGCAGCACACGAGGCTTCCCTGTTCTTCACCAACTCCCGGAGCTTGCTCAAACTCATGTCCATCAAGTCGGTGATGCCATCCAACCATCTCATTATCTGTCCTCCCCTTCTCCTCCCGCCTTGAGTCTTTCCTGGCATCAGGGTCTTTTCCAATGAGTCAGCTCTTCCCATTAGGTGGCCAAAATATTGGAGTTTCAGCTTCAGCATCAGTCCTTCCAATGAATATTCAGGGTTGATTTCCTTTAGGATTGACTGGTTTGATCTCCTTGCAGTCCAAGGGACTCTCAAGAGTCTTCCCCAACACCACAGTTGAAAAGCATCAGTTCTTTGGTACTCAGTCTTCTTTATGGTCCAACTCTCGCATCCATACATAACTACTGGAAAAACCATGCCTTTGACTATCCGGATCTTTGTTGGCAAAGTAATGTCTCTGCTTTTTAATATACAGTCCCTAGCACCCAGAACCTGTGAAAGTGTTTTTAAATTTTTAATTGGAGGATAATTGCTTTACAATGTTATGTTAGTTTCTGCTGTACAACAAGTGATTCAGCTATAAGCATATATATATCCTTTCCTTCTTGAGCCTCCCTCCCACACCACCCCGCCCCCCATTCCCCCACCTCTAGGTCATCACAGAGCACTGAGATAAGCTCCCTGTGTTATACAGCAGAGATGTTCTGAAAATTTGAAGCAGTATTCAGAGTTAATCTTGTATTCAAAAATCTTCACCATTTGACTTTTGCATCCTCTTCTAATTCAATTCTGGTCAAATCCCATGACTCAGTTACAGGCTCTGCAGGTTCTCCCAAAGCTAAGCTGTTTCACACCTCAGCCTGTGCAAGTCCTTTTTCCTGGAATGCCTCTGCCCCAGCTGGATACTCATCTTTCGAAATTTGACTCAGATGCCACCTGCTCTGGGGAAGCTTGCCCTGACTTCTAGATGCCACTCCCCATTCCCAGTTTGTCACCCCCAAATACTTGACTTTTTCTTTTTGGTATTATCAAGCAGGTCTTTTTTTTTTTTTTTTTTTTTTCATCTTTAAGTGCTAAGTCGCTTCAGTTGTGTCTGACTCTGTGCAATTCTATGGACTGTAGTCCACCAGGCTCCTCTGTCCATGGGATTCTCCAGGCCAGAATACTAAAGTGAGTTGCCATGCCCTCCTCCAGGGGATCTTCCTGACCCAGGGATCAAACCCACATCGCTTATGTCTCCTGCATTGGCAGGCAGGTTGTTTACCACTACTGCTACCTGGGAAGCCCTTTTTTTCAACTTTATTGAGGTATCAGTTCAGTTCAATCCCTCAGTTGTGTCCGACTCTTTGCGACCCCATGGACTGCAGCATGCCAGGCTTCCCTGTCCTTCACCAACTCTCAGAGCTTGTTCAAACTCATGTCCATTGAGTCGGTGATGCCATCCAACAATCTCATACTCTGTTGTCCCCTTCTCCTGCCATCAATCTTTCCCAGCATCAGGGTCTTTTCAAATGAGTCAGCTCTTCACATCAGGTGACTAAAGTATTGGAAGTTCAGCTTCAGCAACAGTCATTCCAATGAAATTCAGTACTGATTTCCTTTACGATTAATTGGTTTGATCTCCTTGTAGTCCAAGGGACTCTCAAGAGTCTTCTCCAACACCACAGTTCAAAAGCATCAATTCTTCTGCACTCAGCTTTCTTTATAGTCCAACTCTCCCATCTGTACATGACTACTATAAAAACCATAGCTTTGACTAGACAGACCTTTGTTGGCAAAGTAATGTCTCTGCTTTTAAATATGCTGTCTAGGTTGGTCATAGCTTTTCTCCCAAGGAGCAAATGTCTTTTAATTTCATGGCTGCAGTCACCATTTGCAATGATTTTGGAGCCCCCCAAAAATAAAGTCTTTCACTGTTTCCCATCTATTTGCCATGAAGTGATGGGACCAGATGCCATGATCTTACTTTTCTGAATGCTGAGTTTTAAACCAACTTTTTCACTCTCCTCTTTCACTATCATCAAGAGGCTCTTTAGTTCCTCTTCACTTTCTGCCAAAAGGGTGGTGTCATCTGCATATCTGAGGTTATTGATATTTCTCCCAGCAATCTTGATTCCAGCTTGTGCTTCATCCAGCCCGGCATTTTTCATGATGTATTCTGCATATAAGTTAAATAAGCAGGGTGACAATATACAGCCTTGATGTACTCCTTTCCTGGTTTGGAACCAGTCTGTTGTTCCATGTCCAGTTCTAACTGTTGCTTCTTGACCTGCATACAGATTTCTCAGGAGGCAGGTCACGTGGTCTGGTAGTCCCATCTCTTGAAGAATTTTCCACAGTTTGTTGTGATCCACACAGTCAAAGGCTTTGGCATAGTCAATAAAGCAAAAGTAGATATTTTTCTAGAACGCTCTTGCTTTTTTGATCCAGCAGATGTTGGCAATTTGATCTCTGGTTCCTCTGCTTTTTCTAAATCCAGCTTGAACATCTGGAAGTTCACGGTTCATGTACTGCTGAAGCCTGGCTTGTAGACTTTTGAGCATTACTTTGCTAGCGTGTGAGATGAGTGCAATTGTGTGGTAGTTTGAGCATTCTTTGGCATTGCTTTTCTTTGGGATTGGAATGAAAATTAACCTTTTCCAGTCCTGTGGCCACTGCTGAGTTTCCCAAATTTGCTGGCATATTGAGTGCAGCACTTTCACAGAATCATCTTTTAGGATTTGAAAGAGCTCAACTGGAATTCCATCACCTCCACTAGCTTTGCTCATAGTGATGCTTCCTAAGGCCCACTTGACTTCGCATTCCAGGATGTCTGGCTCTAGGTGAGTGATCATACCATCGTGATTATCTGGGTCATGAAGATGTTTTTTGTATGGTTCTTCTGTGTATTCTTGCCACCTCTTCTTAATATCTTCTGCTTCTGTTAGGTCCATACAATTTCTGTCCTTTATTGTGCCCATCTTTGCATGAAATGTTCCCTTGGTAACTCTAATTTTCTAGAAGAGACTGACCCAGGCTCGCCTGTGGGTGTCCAGGAGTCTCTGGCGGAGGTGTGGGTTGGCGGTGCCCTGCTGCAGGTTCGGGGGCACTGAGTGAGGCAGTCCGTGCATGGGCCCTGTTGAAGGAGGTTGCCATTTTCTTATTGAGGTACGGGAATACCAGATCACCTGACCTGCCTCTTGAAAAACCTATATGGAGGTCAGGAAGCAACAGTTAGAACTAGACACAGAACAACAGACTGGTTCCAAATACGAAAAGGAGTACGTCAAGGCTGTATATTGTCACCCTGCTTATTTAACTTATATGCAGAGTACATCATGAAAAACGCTGGGCTGGATGAAGCACAAGCTGCAATCAAGATTGCTGGGAGAAATATCAATAAGCTCAGATATGCAGATGACACCACCCTTATGGCAGAAAGTGAAGAGGAACTAAAAAGCCTCTTGATGAAAGTGAAAGTGGAGAGTGAAAAAGTTGGCTTAAAGCTCAACATTCAGAAAAGTAAGATCATGGCATCTGGTCCCATCACTTCATGGGAAATAGATGGGGAAACAGTGGAAACAGTGTCAGACTTTATTTTTGGGGGCTCCAAAATCACTGCAGATGGTGACTGCAGCCATGAAATTAAAAGACGCTTACTCCTTGGAAAGAGAGTTATGACCAACCTAGATAGCATATTCAAAAGCAGAGACATTACTTTGCCAAAGGTTCACCTAGTCAAGGCTATGGTTTTTCCAATGGTCGTGTATGGATGTGAGAGTTGGACAGTGAAGAAGGCTGAGCGCCAAAGAATTGATGCTTTTGAACTGTGGTGTTGGAGAAGACTCTTGAGAGTCCCTTGGACTACAAGGAGCTCCAACCAGTCCATTCTGAAGGAGATCAGCCCTGGGATTTCTTTGGAGGGAATGATGCTGAAGCTGAAACTCCAGTACTTTGGCCACCTCATGCGAAGAGTTGACTCACTGGAAAAGAGTCTGATGCTGGGAGGGATTGGGGGCAGGAGGAAAAGGGGACGACAGAGGATGAGATGGCTGGATGGCATCATCGACTCAATGGACGTGAGTTTGAGTGAACTCCGGGAGTTGGTGATGGACAGGGAGGCCTGGCGTGCTGCGATTCATGGGGTCGCAAAGAGTTGGACATGACTGAGCGACTGAACTGAACTGAACTGAAAAATTGTAAATATTTAAAGTGTACAATTCGAAGTTTTGATATATATGATATATATATACACACATTGCAGAATGATCACAACTGAGTTTATTAACATATCTATCACGTCACATATTAATAGTCACCTTTTTTCCCTTGTGGTGAGAACACTTAGGGACTTCCCCTAATCCCTTGTTGGGACTTCCCTAGCCATCCAGTGGTTAAGACTCCATGCTTCCACTGCAGGGGTGTGGGGTTTGATTTCTGGTCAGGGAACTTAAGATCTGGCACGCTGCTTGGTGTGGCCAAAACTAAAAGAGGAGGGTTTAACCTCTTACCAAATTTCAAGTTGTACAATACAATATTGTTATCTGTAGGCTTTTCAAATGCTTTATGATGGCAAAGACACACCATATCTCAAACACCTTATAGCAGCTGCTTTTGGCGCCTACCTTGGAGCCCAGCAACAGCCAAGGTCAACAGTGGGTCCACTGGAGGCCCCCAGGTGTCTCTGCTCTTCTGCCTGATGACTTTAAAAAAAATAATAATTTAAGTATAGGTGATTTACAATATTGTGTGTTTTAGATGTATGGCGAAGTGAGTTAATGATATCTATGTGAAAGTGGAAGTGTTAGTCACTCAGTTGTGCCCAACTCTTTGCTACCCCATGGACTGTAGCTTGTCAGGCTTCTCTACCCATGGAATTCTCCAGAGAATACTGCAGTAGGTAGACATTCCCTTCTCTAGGGGATCTTCCAGACCCAGGGATCAATCCCAGGTCTCCTGCATCACAGGCAGAGTCCTTATAGTCTGAGCCACCAGGGGAGCCCTATATATATTCTTTTTCAGATTCTTTCCATTGTAGATTATTGTCATATATTGAATATAGTTCCCTGTGCTATACAGTAAATTTTGTTGTTTATCTATTTAATATACAGCAGTGTGTATTTGCTGGGCTGCCCAGGTGGTGCTAGTGGTAAAGGACCTGCCTGCCAGACTTAAGAGATGCAGGTTCCATCTCTGGGTCGGGAAGATCCACTGGAGGAGAAAATGTCTGGGTTCAGATCTTGGCTCTGTCACACACTGACTGTGACTAGGCAAATCACTCAACCTCACTGGCCCTCAGTTTCCACATCTGGAAAATGGACACAAACATGAACACCTACTTTACAGGATGGTTGGAGAAGGAAATGGCAACCCAATCCAGTATTCTTGCCTGAAGAATCCCAGGGACGGGGGAGCCTGGTGGGCTGCTGTCTATGGGGTCTCACAGAGTCGGAAACGACTGAAGTGACTTAGCATAGCATGCATGTGTGTGATTTTGATGATGGAAGTTCATTGTAAATCACAAAGTAAATTGCAAGCGTGAGTTGTTGTCCCTGGGGCTGGCATGGAGGAGGTGCTTGGGAAATGTCTGGAGGGAAAAAGGAGTGAAACAAGCAATGGAATCCTAGGGTGTCCCTTTTCTCGCTCATGTATTCATTTCCTGCTCACAGATGCCACTGGACACCAGGGATGCCCAGTGCAGGAGGGATGTCTCTGGCCTCAGGAGTCTTGCCAGCTCCAGGGAGACCCAAGAAAACCCACCATTCCAGCGGGGCCCTGACCAACTGTTAGCAGAGTGTAGGAAGGCATCCGAGAAGTAGTGCCTCCCGAGCTGTGCTCATCACCTAGTCTGATGAGCAAAGTGAAGACAGAGTGGACGTTCCAGCAAGAGGGTACAGTGTACACCAAAGCCTGAAGCCCAGGTCGGGCCCTTGCAAGGGTCAACCACAGATTGGCACTTGCTATGGGTGCTTGCCATCTACGTGTACAAGGATTAAATCATGTGCCATAGCGGCTGCTGACCTCCAACACCCCCTGAAGGAGTTCAGGGTGGAGAGCAGAAATGAGGCACTCTGTGCTCCAAGAAAACTGGCAGGAAGGGTCTTCAGATAGTTAGATAATCTCAGCTGATTTTATGATCCCAGTTCTTATATCTTCTTACATCTAGAAAAGCACTAAAATCCTTCATGGTGACGACTGTCTTTCGTGACTAGCAGAAGCTTCACGAGACCAAAAGAAACTTTCTACCAAAAATATGTGCTTGATTGCATGTACTCCCCCCTTACCAAAATCACATATATACCGTCTTTTGCCCCTATCTCTTTGGAACAGTTTCTCAGAGCTATCTGAGGTGCTCTGTCTCCCAGGCTGCAGTCCTCCTATGGGTTCCAAATAAAACTTCACGTGCAACTCTCGTGTTGTGCTTTTTTTGTTGTTGAAAGTCAACACAAGCCACTATGGGCAGCTCACTGGGGCTGAAGTCTCAGAGTTCAAAGATGAAGCCAGAATCTAGCCAATTCCGCATCACGACCCTGAGGAATCAGGATTTTCAGCCGAAGGTGGAGGTTGCTGTTGTTCAGTCACTAAATCATGTCTGACTCTTTGCAACCCCATGGACTGTAGTACGCCAGGCTTTCCTGTCCTTCACTATCTCCTGGAGTTTGCTCAAACTCATGTCCACTGAGTCGATGCCATCCAATCATCTCATCCTCTGTCACCCCCTTCTCTTCCTGCTCTCAATCTTTCCCAGCATCAGGGTCTTTTCCAATGACTATGAGCATGGAAGACATCTGTGGGAAATAAGGACAAAACTGGGAGAGAAGCTTTTACTTTCTTTTGAACCAGGGCAACTTCTTTTTGCCTCTCAGAGCCTCAGTTTCCTCATAAGTACAGTGGGGGCAACAATATCACATCAGGGATATTCTGAACAAGTCTTGAAACAAAGTGTGCTCCTGGCCTGGCTGAGGAAGGCGCTCAGGATACAAATGGAATGAATGGACGAGTGAGCGAATGAATGAGATTCTGCTGAGTGCAGGAGCGCCTTGGTACCTTCTCTCGCAGGAGTCTCAGCCCAGAACTCAGCCCCCTGCCCCCAATCTACCTTTTCCCTACCTCATCCCTCGCAGTAGGGCCTCCTATTTGCTCATAGGCCAATAGACTGGAGCGCAGGACTTTTCTAGGGTCATCAAGTGAGTCAAAAGCTTAGCCAGGCCCAGTGCTCCATCCTGCTCTGTGAAGCCAGAAATGCCTTTTCTCTGCCATTGGACAGATTCACCTGCAGGCCCAGACCTAGTATTTTCTGGGATGGGGAGGTGCTTGGGTTCCATTGTCTCCTTGAAGGGCCAGAGCCTCCTGCCTCTGCCTCCCAGATGCCCGAGCCACCATCTGCTCCCACCAGGGCCCTCGGCTCTTTTCTTAAAATAATTCCTCCCGTTTCCTTGGAGACATCTCTCACACAGAAGAAAGGAAGGGAAGGAGGGAGAGAGGGAGGAGGAGGCGGACAGGTTGGGTCCCATCTCCTGAGTACCTACTGTGTGTTGGGTCTGACTCTTGTCACACCACTTTCACCTGGGGATCCCCTCACCCCTTTTCAGATGAGGAACTGAGGTTTGGAGACCAGTGACTACATGGCCCAGATCTCAGAGCGAGTAAGAGCATCGTCAGTATTTGGACCTGGGTCTATAGGGTTCAAAACCTAAAGCTGGTATGACATAAGGGGAAGGTGCATTGGGGCTGCCCTGACCCCATGTCCAAATGCCCTGGGCAGGGCACTGCCCCCAAGTTGCCCTCCCTTACTTACAGGAACACTCATGGTCACCTGTTGTATCTTACACCCTGAGCCACATATGAAATAGCAGGAGTGCCTCGGATATGAATGGAACAAAGTCTCTGCCCTTGAAATGGGGTGTAAGGAGAGTGGGAGGGGCAGAAGGACATTGAATTTCCTGTGTATACACCAAAAGCTTCAGAAGGATTGTTTTGGCTGACCCTCTGAATACCGCAGTTGGTAGGATTTAAGAGCCGCATTTTTTCAGAAAGGAAACTGAGGCCTTAAGAAGTTAATTCACTTATCCAAGGATAAATGGGGAAAAAGTGGTAGAATAAACATAAAGTGTTAAAACTTTATGCTAAAACTTGCTGGAATTGCTGCCCACTCCCATCCCAGAGACCTGCACGAAGTGTCTCTGTGAGGTTGGGAGGGAGTGGTGGCTGACAGCTCAAGAGCCCTGGAGTAGGGGGTGGGGAGAGATGAAAGGATGCAGGCAGATGGGTCTCAGCCCCTTTCAGCCCCAGCAGTCCTCTTGATCTGGTTCCAAGGCTGACATCACCACAGTACATGATACCACCAGTTCTAGTAAAGAGGTAACCAGATCCCACCTGTCTTAATATCTAGTGAATCACACTCAAAGCATTGCACAGACATGCCTCACCCAATGGATATCTTCTTCTAAGTTGCTTCAGTCGTGTCTGACTCTGTGCGACCCCATAGACGGCAGCCCACCAGGTTCCCCCTTCCCCGGGATTCTCCAGGCAAGAACACTGGAGTGGGTTGCCATTTCCTTCTCCAATGCATGAAAGTGAAAAGTGAAAGTGAAGTTGCTCAGTCATGTCTGACCCTCAGCGACCCCATGGACTGCAGCCTACCAGGCTCCTCCATCATGGGATTTTCCAGGCAAGAATACTAGAGTTGGGTGCCATTGCCTTCTCCAAATGGCTCTCTGGTCAACCCTAAACCTCTGTGTCCTCTGGTTGACCTTTCCCAAGCAGTGCATCTGGTTGATGGCATTAGTCCAAATTTTGGGTTTAAGAGGCAACTCTCACATCTGATGACTAAGCCTAGGGGAGGAGAGGCCATTTCCAGAGATTTCTGGCAAACGCGGGATCATTATCATATCAAAATGCCTGCATGCTGCATGTGTACCTTGCAGTTTCCCCCTCTGCAGTGTGGGTCTTATTACAAGGGGTGTGACACCCCTGCAGCAGGCAAGGGAAGAAGGGGAGAAATTTGGGGTGGAGAAACTGCATAAACAAAAGGCAGGAGGCACAGGGGATTCAAGGAAAAGCAAACAGATGAGTAAGGGTGCATGTGGAGGGCAGAGCTGAGGCCAGAGCAGGGGCTTGATCAGGAAAGACCTGGATTACCAGGGGAACAGCCCACCTTCATCTGGGAGGAAAACAGGCATCAGTCCAGGGTTTAGAGGACGGGGATGATGTGATCCAACGTTGTTTAATGGTGGCCAGTGTAGAGGACAGCTCTCAAGAGAGCATGAGATAGAAGCAGGGAGGCCAGGGAGGAGGCCACTGCAATCATCTGGAGGAGAGATGATGGACCGGGACTAGGCTGGAGCTGTGGAAAGGGACAGGAAGGGGGTGGTTGGGAGAAACTTCAAAGAAGCAGAATCAACAGCTGTTGCTAGACTTTGCTGTGGTCCAGTGGCTGGGAGTCTGCCTGCCAATGCAGGGGACAGGGTTGATCCAGGAATCTTGTCCAGGAAGACTGAGGGCAAGAGGAGAAGGGGGTGACAGAGGATGAGATGGTTGGATGTCATCACTGGAGAGAGTTGCCCCTGCTCCCTGCAACTAGAGAAAGCCTGAGGGCAGCAACAAGGACCCAGCACAGCCAAAAAGAAATAAAATTTAAATAAAGTTACTAATGTTTATTTAAAAAAAAAAAAGAAAAAGAAGAGTTATTGCTGATGGATTCCTCTGTGTGGCCACAGGATGGGAGGAGGCAAAATTGAGGCTCAGGTTTTTGGTGTGAGTGGCTGATAGAACTGCCGTGAGATGGGAGGACTGGGCAAAAGGTGAAGGGGAGGAAGGCCCACCTGGGAGCCAGGTGAAGTATATGTGGGCACATGATGCTGCTCCTCCTGTGGGCTCCATATTTTACAAAGAGTTGTCAATTCAGACTCCCGGGAAACTGCTCCCCTGCCAGCCCTGCCCCCAACAACCTGTGAGTTCAGTTCAGTCCCTCAGTCGTGTCCAACTCTTTGTGACCCCATGAACCACAGCACACCACGCCTCCCTGTCCTTCACCAACTCCCGGATTTCACCCAAACTCATGTCCATTGAGTCGGTGATGCCATCCAACCATCTCATCCTCTGTCATCCCCTTCTCCTCCTGCCCTCAATCTTTCCCAGCATCAGGGTCTTTTCAAATGAGTCAGCTCTTTGCATCAGGTGGCCAAAGTATTGGAGTTTCAGCTTCAACACCAGTCCTTCCAATGAACACCCAGGACTGATCTCCTTCAGAATGGACTGGTTTGATCTCCTTGCAGTCCAAGGGACTCTCAAGAGTCTTCTCCAACACCACAGTTCAAAAGCATCAATTCTTCTGCACTTAGCTTTCTTTATAGTCCAATTCTCACATCCATACATGACCACTGGAAAAACCATAGCCTTGACTAGACAGACCTTTGTTGACAAAGTAATGTCTCTGCTTTTTAATATGTTGTCTAGGTTGGTCACCCTGCTTATTTAACTTATATGCAGAGTACATCATGAGAAATGCTGGACTGGAAGAAACACAAGATGGAATCAAGATTGCCAGGAGAAATATCAATAACCTCAGATATGCAGATGACACCACCCTTATGGCAGAAAGTGAAGAGGAACTAAAAAGCCTCTTGATGAAAGTGAAAGAGGAGAGTGAAAAAGTTGGCTTAAAGCTCAACATTCAGAAAACGAAGATCATGGCATCTGGTCCCATCACTTCATGGGAAATAGATGTGGAAACAGTGTCAGACCTTATTTTGGGGGGCTCCAAAATCACTGCAGATGGTGATTGCAGCCATGAAATTAAAAGACGCTTACTCCTTGGAAGGAAAGTTATGACCAACCTAGATAGCATATTGAAAAGCAGAGACATTACTTTGCCAACAAAGGTTCGTCTGTCAAGGCTATGGTTTTTCCTGTGGTCATGTAGGATGTGAGAGTTGGACTGTGAAGAAGGCTGAGCGCCGAAGAATTGATGCTTTTGAACTGTGGTGTTGGAGAAGACTCTTGAGAGTCCCTTAGACTGCAAGGAGATCCAACCAGTCCATTCTGAAGGAGATCAGCCCTGGGATTTCTTTGGAGGGAATGATGCTGAAGCTGAAACTCCAGTACTTTGGCCACCTCATGTGAAGAGTTGACTCACTGGAAAAGAGTCTGATGCTGGGAGGGATTGGGGGCAGGAGGAGAAGGGGACGACAGAGGATGAGATGTCTGGATGGTATCACTGACTCGATGGACGTGAGTCTGAGTGAACTCCAGGAGTTGGTGATGGACAGGGAGGCCTGGCGTGTTGCAATTCACGGGGTTGCGAAGAGTCCGACATGACTGAGCAACTGAACTGAACTGAACTGAACTAGGTTGGTCATAACTTTCCTTCCCAGGAGTAAGCGTCTTTTAATTTCATGGCTGTAATCACCATCTGCAGTGATTTTGGAGCCCCCCAAAAATAAAGTCAGCCACTGTTTCCACTGTTGCCCATCTATTTGCCATGAAGTGATGGGACCAGATGCCATGATCTTCGTTTTCTGAATGTTGAGCTTTAAGCCAACTTTTCACTCTCCTCTTTCACTTTCATCAAAGGACTCTTTAGTTCTTCTTCACTTTCTGCCATAAGGGTGGTGTCATCTGCATATCTGAGGTTATTGGTATTTCTCCTGGCAATCTTGATTCCAGCTTGTGCTTCATCCAGTCCAGCGTTTCTCATGATGTACTCTGCATATAAGTTAAATAAGCAGGGTGACAATATAGAGCCTTGACATACTCCTTTTCCTATTTGGAACCAGTCTGTTGTCCCATGTCCAGTTCTAACTCTTGCTTCCTGACCCACATAACTGAGAGGCCAACACCATTTTTCTCAGAGAGAAAATTCAAGGCTCAGAGAGCAGCAACAATTGGTCCAAGTGGGTGATGGAACTAGGTATTCTGCCTTCAATATCAAGCCTTTTCTTCAGCACTCAAAGAGCTTCCCAATATCCCTGAGGTTTGTAAGAAGATGTCCAGGAAAATGGGAAACCAGGGGAGAGTTTGGAGCTGGAGACAGAGAGATTGAAGGCATGGAGCAGACAAAGTCATTCATAAAGAAGGCATCTTAAGAGATGAGAAAATTTCCTGGGCAGAACCTTAAGAATCAACAGCCTTCAAGAGTTGAGCCAAGGGAAGACTTCCACCATGTCCTGCCTTGCCATTCACTCACTGCACATGATGGGGTGCTGCTCCAGGACCTTGCTTCAGGCGTAAGCTCCCTCATTCATTAAACCATTGATATCTCTGTTGCTGACTCCGGGCTCTTTCGTCGTCTTGAAGCTGGGCAAGCACAGGCCTGCAGGGTACAGCCCAACAGGTGGAGATAAAGAGCCCATCTTTCAGAGCCCATCTAGGAGGGATGAGAACCCTAAAGCCCATGCTCCCCAACAAGAGAAGCCACTGCAATGACAAGCCTGTGCACCACAACCAGAGAGCAGATCCCACTCGCCGCAACTAGAGAAAAGCCTGTGTAGCAGTGAAGACCCAGCAGAGCCAAAAGGAGAAAGTCAGCTGCTTTCCTATACACCAGCGAAGTGGAATCTGAAATTAAGAAATGCAATGTATTTTATGTTAGCATCTCCCAAAATGAATTCAGTTCAGTCCAGTTCAGTTGCTCAGTCATGTCCGACTCTTTGTGACCCCATGAATCACAGCACTCCAGGCCTCCCTGTCCATCACCAACTCCCAGAGTTCACCCAAACTCATGTCCATTGAGTCGGTGATGCCATCCAGCCATCTCATCCTCTGTCGTCCCCTTTTCCTCCTGCCCCCAATCCCTCCCAGCATCAGAGTCTTTTCCAATGAGTCAACTCTTTGCATGAGGTGGCCAAAGTACTGGAGTTTCAGCTTCAGCATCATTCCTTCCAAAGAAATCCCAAGGCTGATCTCCTTCAGAATGGACTGGTTGGATCTCCTTGCTGTCCAAGGGACTCTCAAGAGTCTTCTCCAACACCACAGTTCAAAAGCATCAATTCTTCGGCGCTCAGCCTTCTTCACTGTCCAACTCTCACATCCTATATGACCACGAAAAACCATAGCCTTGACTAGACGGACCTTTGTTGGCAAAGTAATGTCTCTGCTTTTCAACATGCTATCTAGATTGGTCATAACTTTCCTTCCAAGAAGTAAGCGTCTTTTAATTTCATGGCTGCAGTCACCATCTGCAGTGATTTTGGAGCCCAAAAGTAAAGTCTGACACTGTTTCCACTGTTTCCCCATCTATTTCCCATGAAGTCATGGGACTAGATACCATGATCTTCGTTTTCTGAATGTTGATCTTTAAGCCAACTTTTTCACTCTCCTCTTTCACTTTCATCAAGAGGCTTTTGAGTTCCTCTTCACTTTCTGCCATAAGGGCGGTGTCATCTGCATATCTGAGGTTATTGATATTTCTCACGGCAATCTTGATTCCAGCTTGTGCTTCTTCCCAGCGTTTCTCATGATGTACTCTGCATGTAAGTTAAATAAGCAGGGTGACAATATACAGCCTTGATGTACTCCTTTTCCTATTTGGAACCGGTCTCTTACTTAGTTATAAATCTAAAAATATACATATAAGATCTTTACAAGAAAAATTATAAAACTAATGAAAAGAAATTGAAGAGCTAAATAAATGGAGTGACTTCCATATTTATGGATAGGAAGCCTCAATATTGTCAAGATATCAGTTTTTCCCAACCTGATCTACAGGTTTAACATAATACCAAACAAAATCCCAGCAAGTTATTTTGTGAATAGTGACAAACTAACTCTGAAATGTATATGGAGAGGCCAAAGACCCAGAGTAAACAACTCCTACTGATGGAGAAGAACAAAGAGAACTTATATTACCCAATTTCAAGACCTACTGTAAAGCTGCAATAATCAAGCATTAGTGAAAGTATGGATAAACAGATCCACAGGATGGAATTGAGAGCCCAGAAATAGAACCACATAAATATAATCAAGTGATCTCGGAGCAAAGGCAATACAATGAAGCAAAGATAATCCTCAAAAAGTGGTGCTGGAACAACTGGACGTCCACAATCAAAAAAGGAAAGAGAGAATGCAGGCCCAGACCCTGCACTTTGCACAAAAATTAACTCAAAATGGATCACAGGTAGACCCAAATGTAACATGTAAAAATATAAAATTCCTACATGACATTAGAAGAGAAAACTTAGATGATCTTGGATATGGTGATGACTTTTTAAATACAACATCAAAGGCATGACTGTGAAAGAAATGATAAGCTGGACTTCATTAAAACTAAAGACCTTTGCTCTGTGAAAGACAGTGTCAAGAGGGTGAGAAGACAAGCCACAAACTGGGAGAACATATATGAAAAAGACAAATCTGATAAGGGACAGTTATCCAAAATATACAAAAAACTCTTAAAGCTCAACAATAAGAAAATGAAAAACCTAGTTTATAAATAGGCAAGAGACCTGGAAAGACACCTTACCAAAGAAGATGTATAGATGGCAAGTAAGCATATGAAAAGATGTTCAACATCAAAGTTGTTAGTGAAAGTGAAAGTTGCTCAGTCATGTCCAACTCTTTGTGACCCCATGGACTGTAGCCTGCTCCAATTAAAAAGAAATGAAATAAGTCTTCTGTGCTCACTGCTATATTTAAAATGGATAACGAAAATGTCTTACTGTATAGCACAGGGAACTCTGCTCAATGTTAACATGGCAGCTTGGATGGGAGCGGAGTGTCGGGGAGAATGGATACATGTATATGTATCCTCCTTTGTCCATGAAATTATCCAGGCAAGAATACTGGAATGGGTAGCTGTTCTCTTCTCCAGGGGATAGTTGCTCAGTCAGTGTCTGACTCATTGCAACACCATGGGCTGTAGCCCACCAGCAGGGGGTGTAATCCTTTGTCCATGGGATTTTCCAAGCAAGAATACTGGAGTGGGTTGCCATTCCCTTCTCCAGGGAACCTTCCTGACCTAGGCATTGAACCCAGGTCTCCTGCATTGTAGGCAGATTCTTTTACTGTCTGAGCCATGAGGGAAGTTCATATATGTCATTGGGGAATTGCTAATCAAAACAACAAGGTACTACTACACACCTATTATTAATAGAATGGCCAAATTCCAGAACATTGAAAACACCAAATACTGATATGGATGTGGAGCAACAAAAACACTCATTTCATTGCTAGTGGGAATGCAAAATGGTAGAGCCATTTTGGAAGACAGTTTCTCACTAAAGCTAAACATACTCTTACCACATAATCCACCAATTGTATACTCTCTGGCATTTACCCAAATAACTTGAAAACTTAGGTCCACACACAAAGAAACCACACAAATATGTATAGCACGTTTGTGTATAATTGCCAAAACTTGGAAGCAATCAAGATGTCCTTCAGTAGGTGAATATTGGAGAAGGAAATGGCAACCCACTCCAGTATTCTTGCCTGGAGAATCCCAGGGACAGAGGAGCCTGGTGGGCTGCCATCTATGGGGTCGCACAGAGTTGGACACGACTGAAGCAACTTAGCAGTCAATAGGTGAATGGATAAATAAACTGTGATACATCCACACAATGAAAAAAAAGAGATGAACTATCAAGCCTTGAAAAAATATAGAGGACATTTAAATGAAAGTTGCTAAGTGAAATAAGCCAATACGCAAAGGCTTCATATGGTATAATTCCAACTATGTGACTTTTGGAAGAAGTGCAACTATAGAGACAATGAAAGGATCACTGGTTGCCAGAGGTTGGAGGTAGGAGGGATGAACAGGCAGAGCACAGAGGATTTTTTTTTTTTTTTAATTTCTTATCAGAGAGTAGTTGATTAACAACATGGTAGTTTCAGTGGACAGCAAAGGGACTCAGCCATACATACGCATGTATCCATTCTCCCCCACTCCGCTCCCATCCAAGCTGCCATGTAACACTGAGCAGAGTTCCCTGTGCTATACAGTAAGACATTTTCGTTATCCATTTTAAATATAGCAGTGAGCACAGAAGACTTCCTTCATTTCTTTTTAATTGGAGCATAATTGTTTTACAGTGTTGTGCTGGTTTCTGCCGTACAGCAACATGAATCAGCCACCGCAGGCATACGTATGTCACCCATGAGGCTGTCACAGAGCACCGGTTGTGTCGTATAGCAAAGTCCTGCTGGCTGTCTATTTTACATTTGGTAATGTACATGTTTCAACGCTGCCCTCTCAGCGTGTCCCACCCTTTCCTTCCCCCACTGCGTCCATAAGTCTGTTCTCCATGTCTGTGTCTCTATCGCTGTCCTGCAATAGGTTCATCCGTACCACTTCTTTAGTTTCCTTATATATGCATTAATATACGATATTTGTTTTTCTCTTTCTGACTTACTTCACTTGAGCACAGAAGATTTTGATGGCAGTGAAACTACTTAATATGATACTGTATTGGTCACGCATTTGTCCAAAGCCATAACACTCAGAGTAAATCCTAGTGTAAATTATGGACTTTAGGTGGTAACGATGTGTCAAGGCAGTCCATGCTAAGCTGCTAAGTTGCTTCAGTCGTGTCCGACTCTGTGAGACCCCATAGACGGCAGCCCACCAGGCTCCCCTGTCCCTGGGATGCTCCAGGCAAGAACACTGGAGTGGGTTGCCATTTCCTTCTCCAAGGCATGAACGTGAAAAGTGAAAGGGAAGTCGCTCAGTCATGTCCGACCCTCAGTGACCCCATGGACTGCAGCCTACCAGGCTCTTCATCCATGGGATTTTCCAGGCAAGAGTACTGGAGTGGGGTGCCATTGCCTTCTCCGAAGGTAGTCCATATATTATAACAAATATACCCCTCTGGTGGGAGATTTTGATAGTGGGAGAGGCTGTGCAGATGTGGGAGCCGGAGTTACATGAGAATTCTCTGTAATTTCCACTGAATTTTGCTGTGAATATAAAATTTCTATAAAAAATACAGTCAATATGTTTTTAAAAAAACTAAATATGCTATCACCATTCAATCCAGAAATTGCACTCTTGTGGGCATTTATCCAAGAGAAACAGAAACAGGTTCACATAAAAATCTGTATTCGAACGTTCATAGCAATTTTATTAATAATTGTTTCCCCAAACTGGAAACAATTCATATCCTTAACTGGATGAATGATTAAACAAATGACTACATCCACACCCTTCAACACTATTCAGTAATAAAAAGGAACAAACTATTGGTACTGTAACAACTTGGGTGAATTTATACAGAGAAAAAGAAACCAGTCCTAAAAGATTACATATTATGTGATTCCATTTATACATCATTTTTGAAATGACAAAATAATAGAAATGGAAAATAGATTAGTGATTGCCGGCGTTAAGGAGGGTTAATATGATGGGGAGAGGGTGTGAGAGGGAGGTGGGTGTGGCTAAAAATGGGAAACAAGGGATTCTTCTGAAGATGAAACTTGTTTATCTTGACTATTGTGGTAGACACGTGAACCTACATGTGTGGTTCTGTTTAGAACTGAACATACACACACAGCGGGGATTCTGAGTAAGACTGGTAGATTGTATCAATATCAACATCCTGGTTGTGACACTGTAGTACACTTTTGTAAGACCTTACCACTGGGAAACACTGGGTAAAGAGCACACAGGATCTATTATTTCTTACAACTGTCTGTGAACCTTCAATTACCTCGAAATTAAAAGTTTAATTATTTTGCAATATATATTAATATCGAATTGTTATTTTGTACACCTGAAACTAATGTAATGCTATATGTCAATTATATCTCAATGAAAATTAAATTAAAAGTTTTAATTAAAAAAGAAGGAAATTCTCCAGTGGCCCAGTAGTTAAGACTGTGTTCCCACTGCCAAGGGACTGGGTTCAATCCCTGGCTGGGGAACCAAGATCCCACAAGCTGTATGGTTCAACAACAAAAAATAAGTAAATAAAGAATTAATAAAAGAGCAGCTACAGTAATTAAGGCCATGTGCCATTAGTGCATGGATAGATAAGTCAATCAGGAATACAGAACAGAGAGTCCAAAAAACAGAGGTGCGTAGATATGAGCATCTGGCTAATGAGTTGTCCCTGCAGTTCAGTGGGGGAAGGATATGCATTTTTCAATTAAAAACTATTTACCAAGAATTATATTTATTTTGTATTTTCAATAAATAGTGCTGTCAAAACTGGATATCCACATAAGAAAGAAAAGAAAAGATTTTCGAGCCTTACCTCACACAAAGAAATCAAGATGGAGGATCATACATCTGTACGTGAACACTGAAACAATAAAAGTTCTAGAAGAAAATGTAGATAGATGCCTTCATTTCCCAAAGATTTATGAAAAGGTATAAGAGAAAAAAAGGATAAATTAGGCTTTATTAAATTTGAACTCTTCATTTAGGAGAGGTTAAAGATAAGCGTCAGACTGGGAGAAAGTAGGTTTTTCAGTGTATGTATCCAAGGAAAGGCTCATATCCTGAACATACAAAGAGCTCCTATGAATCTGAAGACAAAGACAGACAACTCAACTTTATATATATATGTATGTATAAATATACATATTTGTATACATATATGTATACATATGTATACATATATATGTATATGCATACATATATACATATATGTATACAAATATGTATATTTATACATACATATATATATATAATATAGCTAATTAACTTGGCTGCACCAGCTCTTAGTTACAGCATGCAAACTCTTAGTTTGTGGCATGTGAGCTCTAGAGTCCTGACCAGGGATTGTACCTGGGCTCCCTTCATTGGGAGCATGGAGTCCTAGCCACCGGACCACCAGGGAAGTCCTGACAACCCAATTTAAAAAATACCCATCAGAACAGTTTACCAATGTAGGCCTGACAAGAGGGGCCACTGGCATGCTCACACCTCAGAGGCTCAGCCACCATCCCCTGGCCCCTGGGGAGGAGGGCTCCCCTTGGACTGGACAGCATCGGACGTGAGTCTATTACAGCATCCACTGCCCCTCAGAGAGAGGAGATGGATCTAAATCATGGCCTTCAGACAGGCTCTAGAGGAAGAGAAAGACTTAAGAAATCAGGTCTGAGACAGCTCAGGATAGGGGGAGGCCTGGAATGGGGTGTTTCTCAGATAAGCACAGGATTTTCTGAGGGAAGAGAGTGGCCTTGGGCCTGAGCATCACTGACCAAGCAGCTGCCCTAACCAGCCACTGTGGGCACAGATCAGCAAGGTGGAAAGATGGAGAAACACCCCAAGCACCAAGCGTGGGCAACATAGGTCCTCGGGCTGCCGTTACAAAGTATCCGCCCTGCACTCACCAAGGCTGACTAGTCCAAGATACTCAACGCAACAACCCGGGGTCTCAGGTATGAGGAAGCCCCCAACAGGCAGCTCTGAGATGGTCCCTAGGAATTCTGTTTTTTTTGTAACCTCAATTTTCATGATCAGATGAGGAAACTGAGGCACAGAGGGGTTTAATGTGAAAGTAAATAGTAGACAACTTCCCTGGCGGTCCAGTGATTAAGAATTCACCTGCCAATTCAGGAGACACATTGCAGGTTTCGATCCCTCATCTGGGAAGATCCTACATGCAGCAGAGCAATTAAGCCCATGAGCCCAAGGTACTGAGCTTGCGTGTGCAACTACTGAAGCCCGTGACTACAATCTGTGCTCTGCAGCAAGAGAAGCCTCTGCAACAAGAAGCCAGAGCACTGCAGTGAAGAGTAGCCCCCATTCTCTGCAACTAGAGAAAGCCCCCACCCAGCAATGAAGACGCTGCTGCTGCTGCTGCTGCTGCTGCTGCTGCTAAGTCGCTTCAGTTGTGTCCGACTCTGTGCGACCCCATAGACGGCAGCTCACCAGGCTTCCCCGTCCCTGGGATTCTCCAGGCAAGAACACTGGAGTGGGTTGCCATTTCCTTCTCCAACGCATGAAAGTGAAAAGTGAAAGTGAAGTCGCTCAGTCGTGTCCGACTCTTAGCGACCCCATGGACTGCAGCCTACCAGGCTCCTCCGTCCATGGGATTTTCCAGGCAAGAGTACTGGAGTGGGGTGCCATTGCCTTCTCCAATGAAGATGCAGCATAGCCAAAAATGAATCAATTAATTAATTTTTTAGAAAGGTAAATGGTAGAGCCGAGATTCTAAGCTAGGCAGCCTGACTCCACAACCTTCTGTGGGCAAAGCTATGTGACCTCTGGACCCAGTAGTTCCAGAAGTCACATTTTGGAAGATTCTATTCTACAGCTCCAATACTTGGGTCACCTGATGCAAAGAGCTGACTCATTAGAAAAGACCCTGATGCTGGGAAAGAATGAAGGCAGAAGAAGAAGGGGACAACAGAGGACAAGATGGTTGGATGGCATCACTGACTCAATGGACATGAGTTTGAGCAGGCTCCGGGAGATAGTGAAGGACAGGGAAGCCTGGTGTGCTGCAGTCCATGGGGTCACAATGAGTTGGACACGACTGAATGACTGAACAACAAACAACAACAATTCTGCAGCAATGCTAAAACAGAAATAAAGCAAAGGGGACAATTGATGGAATATTTCTTGTATGTTCAGCTGTAGACTTCCCAGACTAGAGGAGACTTCAGAGATGAGCTAGCTCAAAATCGCTGTTTGTTCCTGGGCACACACGCCCAAGAGGATTTCCTGACATGGCCCAACAGCACCAGCAAACCTTCAAACAGTGGATTAGAAGCAGTTGCAGATCTACCACCTTTCATGTGCCGAATGAAAACCCAAAGAGCTCTGTAAATTGAAAGTTCTCTTACAGTTAATTGGTGGTTGACTCATTTGCAGGCAAAAAAATGACCTCAACTGATGTGAGTCTGTTTTATACTAATTAGTGTGAATATTTACATATTTTGCTGCAGAAATATCAATTAGTTTCATAAGAGGTGTTACCCCAGACGTAGCAGTGTCCCAGAGCTGATCCAGACTGGCTCATGGGAGCTGCTTGTTAAATATTCAGGAATTTTGTGAGCCATTCAGTCAGTAGCTTGAAATCGACTGTGGCTGGAGTATTTACACCACAGAAATCAGAAAATGATATGAATCGGGCTATTTTTACTTCCAAGAGCCAATATCAGTACACTATTGCCATGTACTCTG
The DNA here is from genome assembly GCF_002263795.3 of Bos taurus. Taxonomy (NCBI): domain Eukaryota; kingdom Metazoa; phylum Chordata; class Mammalia; order Artiodactyla; family Bovidae; genus Bos; species Bos taurus. The sequence goes on along the minus strand of NC_037340.1, from coordinate 65,407,497 downwards.
CTGGAGGTGTTATATAATGTGGAATACGCACCATTTGTACATTTCCAGTGAATTCCAACTAAGTCTAAGTTCAAAAAAAGGAGGGCAACCGATTTGGACATGCACCAAATAGGGTATCAAAAGAGCCAGTAAACATAAAGGGTGTTCAACAGCATTAATCATCAGGAAAACACAAATTAAAGCCACAGTGAAATACCACTACATCCCCATCAGAATGGCAAAAACTAAAAACACATGAGGCCAAGTGCTGGTAAGGACGGGGAACACCTGGACCTCTCATATGCGGCTCGTGGGAGAGTAGACTGGCACCACTGTTTTGGAACTGTTTGGCAGTATCTACTAAACCAAACATCCATATACTCCATCACTCAATAACTTTACTCCTGGGTATTCATCCAATAAGAATAAGTGCTTGTGTTCACCAAAAGTGATACACAAGGATGTTCATAGCAGCTTCATTTGTAATAGCACCAAACTTCCATTATCAGGACAATGGATAATGAACTGTGCTATCTTCATACACTGGAATACTACATTGTCACTACATATAACAGCAGGAATGAATCAGTCAATATTGCATCAACATTAGGAATCCTGCATGATATCATTTATATTAAGTTTCACAACTTATCCAGAGAAGGCAATGGCATCCCACTCCAGCTGTAGTCCATGGGGTCACTGAGGGTCGGACCCGACTGAGCGACTTCACTTTCACTTTTCACTTTCATGCATTGGAGAAGGAAATGGCAACCCACTCCAGTGTTCTTGCCTGGAGAATCCCAGGGACGGGGGAGCCTGGTGGGCTGCCGTCTATGGGGTTGCACAGAGTCGGACATGACTGAAGCGACTTCACTTCACTTTCACTTCACAACTTATCAGTGATGGTAGAACTTAAAAAAATAATGGTTCCCTCTAAAGTCTTGTGAACTTTACTTTTTGTAGGAAATGGTTCCATGTTTGAAAGTATAAAAAATACAAAAGTAAATTCTGTGGTGATACCAGGAGCTCAACAGAAGCAAAACTAAATCCTCCCTGGAAGAAAACACCCTCAATCTAGCCTTCAGTGAATCCCCACAGATACATTAATAGGTCCAGCTGTATCCAAGGGCCCTGAAGTCATCGTGTGTGATTTCTTCTGTCTTGCTCAGGGCAGCATGTTTCTTGAATGCTTTGAACCTTTTAAATTGTCGATTGGAAAAAAAAAAAAAAAATTGAGGCTCCCTTTAGGATCCTGAGTCCCCTGCATTGCAAGGCAGATTCTTAACCACTGGACCACCCGAGAAGTCCCAACACCCTGTGTTCCTGAGTATCTCTGAATACCATGCTGTTCTCTCTGCTTGGCAGGCCCTTCTTTCTCTTGAGTATCTTAAAAATTTAAGCTTGTCATTTAAGATTTTGTTTAAACATCCTATATCCTGCACTCACAGAGGACCCCTCTCATGTTCTTCCTGTCCCACCACCAGTGGTCTTTTGCCCCCTGATGCTTCTCCGATTTTATACAGACTTGTATTTTAATGAAGTCAAAGTGTTTCTCATATTACGCTGTAACAATCTGTTTGTGTAGCTGTCCCATTGCACTTGCCATATACTGGGAACATACTGAAGTCAGGGACCAGGTGTTACCACGTCCATGCCACCAGCCCATCATGAAGTGGGTCCCATCCCATAGAGAAGGTAGGAAAGTCAGCATGAAAGGTGAAACATGAACAGTTAAAATTGCCCTATGAGATCCAATCAATTTCCTTCTCCCTCTGTTGAACTATGACATTTGTAGGGGCTTTTTAAAGCTTCAATTAGCTTTTATTGACATGTATTTGAGGAGCATTTTTAAGTCTTCCAACACACTCAAGAAGACTGATCAAATAAACAAACCATCTATACAATGTCTGATCACTTAAAAATATCTTTTCTTCCTATTGTCATTTTCTTAGCTGCTTGTAAGCTCACTAGCTTCAAGAGCCATAATGAGGTGCTTTTTGAACCAAATTTACCAGTTTATTCATTCTAATAGCAAGCAGGATACTCAACATAATTAAAAACACACAGAAACTTCAGTTGGTTTTTCTAGACTTGTTTAAATTACTAAAGATTAGTCCAAAATAAGGTGAGTCTGAGTGAACTCCGGGAGCTGGTGATGGACAGGGAGGCCTGGCATGCTGCGATTCATGGGGTTGCAAAGAGTCGGACACGACTGAGCGACTGAACTGACTGACTGACTGAATCCAAAATACTTACAGTACTAAGTGGCTAAATGCTGACAAAGTATTTTAGTTCTGCAATACCTGATTATTTAATGACCAAACTGCTGTGTATATAAGGGAAGGTACCTGGTGGCTCAGATGGTTAAGAATCTGCCTGCAATGCAGATCTGGATTCAATCCCCGTGTCATGAAGATGTTCTGGAGAAGGAAATGGCAACCCACTCCAGTATTCTTGCCTGGGAAATCCCATGGATAGGAGAGCCTGGTGGGCTATAGTCCATGGGTTGCAAAGAGTCAGACACAGTTCAGTTCAGTCTCTCAGTCATGTCCAACTCCTTGCAACCCCATGGACTACAGCACGCCAGGCTTCCCTGTCCATCACCAACTCCCAGAGCTTGCTCAAACTCATGCCCATCAAATCTGTGATGCCATCCAACCATCTCATGCTCTGAAGTCCCCTTCTCCTCCTGCCTTCAATCTTTCCCAGCATCAGGGTCTTTTCCAATGAGTCAGTGCTTTGCATCAGGTGGCTGAAGTATTGGAGCTTCAGCTTCAGCATCAGTCCTTCCAATGAATGTTAAGGACTGATTTCCTTTAGGATTGACTGGTTTGATCTCCTTGCAGTCCAAGGGACTCTCAAGAGTCTTCTCCAACATCACAGTTCAAAAGCATCAATTCTTCAGTGCTCACCTTTCTTTGTGGTCTAGCTGTCACATCCATACATGACTACCGGAAAAACCATAGCTTTGACTAGATGGACCTTTGTCGGCAAAGTAATGTCTCTGCTTTTGAATATGCTGTCTAGGTTGGTCATAACTTTTCTTCCAAGGAGCAAGAGTCTTTTAATTTCATGGCTGCAGTCACCATCCACAGTGATTTTGGAGCCCAGGAAAATAAAGTCAGACACAACTGAGTGGCTAACACTTTCATGTTCACTGTATATATAAGGACTTCCAGGTGGTGCTAGAGGTAAAGAACCTACCTGCCTAATATAGGAGACATAGGAGATGCGGGTTCATTCCCTGGGTTGGGAAGATCCCCTGGAGGAGGGCATGGTAACCCACTAGAGTATTCCTGCCTGGGAAATCCCATGGATAGGGGAGCCTGGTGGGCTACAGTCCATGGGGTTGCAAAGAGAATCCCATGGACAGAGGAGCCCGGCGGGCTACAGCCCATACAGTTGCAAAGAGTCAGACACAACCGAAGCAACTTAGCATGCATGCATGGTACCTAAATTCAAATTTTCTTATTTGCTCAGTGTGGGAAATATCTAAATCACAGAATTGAGGAAAATCAACTTTGTTTTATGTAAACTATAAAAGGCCAACCAAAGTCAAATCATGCTTAATAAAATGAACAATTTAAAATTAGAAATATATAGTATTTGTCTCCCAGAGAATATATATATATAAAATATATTTTAGTTCCTTTTAGTTACTTTGTCTCTTATTAACAACATCTGGGCATACTAATTTTATCTTTTTAATGCTATTTTAAAAGCAACAATGGAGGTAAGAAAATACCCTTTACTTTTGAAAATCTTTTTAGCATAGTCTTGTTTAGTTGTTAAATCGCACCCAACTCTTCGTAGCCCCATGAACTGTAGCCCGCCAGGCTCCTCTTTCCATAGGATTTCCGAGGCAAGAACACTGGCGTGGCTTGCCACTTCCTTCTCCACGTTCGTGGTTTTGCTTTCACCACCCTATCTGGTTACATGCTCCTTTATGATGATCTGCAGAGTCTCACGGCTCAGCTCAAACTCCCTCAAGGGCAAACACCCACTGAGTGGAATGACAGGTAGAGTCAATTGTGCTTTTAAAATTAGTTTTCCCTCCTTTCTGTTTTCCTAAGGACATAGTTGAATTTATATAAGTTCAGTGTGCATATGATCCAAATGTACTGTTGAACAAATGAAAGCACAGGTAGATAGAAGAGGAGATAGGTAAGTGGAGATGGGTTAGAATTCCCTCGTGGTCCAGTGGTTAGGGCTCACGCTTCCAGGGCAGGGGCCGTGGGTTCGATCCCTGGTACAGAAAATAAACTAAGATTCCACAAGCTATGTGGCACAGCCAAAAATGAAAAAACAAAAAGGATGGATGGGTGGGAGAGAGTGGCTGTACTGATGGAAGAAATCTGCTGCCAAGTCGCTTCAGCCGTGTCCGACTCTGTGAGACCCCATAGACGGCAGCCTACTAGGCTCCTCTGTCCTGGGGATTCTCCAGGCAAGAATACTGGAGTGGGTTGCCATTTCCTTCTCCACATGGAAGGATGACAGATAAACAAATAAAATAATCTCTGTTCCTCTGCACCAGATCAAACCCTGCCTTGTTACCACCAGCCTTGTTGCCTAGACCTCAGAAATCAAACCTCAACCAAGCTACTTATTCTTGGACCCACTCAGACTACTCCTCCCCCCACCTCCAGCCTGTTCTAGCTTTCACAAAGCTGCTTCCATCTCCACTCATAGCAGCCACTCACTCAAACTGGTCTCGTAGTTTTGACAGCCAACACCCACCTCCTGCCTACAGCAGCAAAGCATGTTTATAGCCGAGTAGGTGACAGTGACGGACACAACAATGTCGCCCGCTCTGCACGCTGTCCCCTTGAGAGGTAAGGTCTATGTCCCTTCCCTTGAAACTGGGTGGGCTTGTGATCCGCTGCAGAAGTGATACAGGGCTACGTGATTGCCAAGATTAGGTCATCAAAGGTGCTACACCCTCCACTCGGCCCTTTCGGAATGCTCGCTCTTAGAACCCAGCTGCCATGCCGTGAGGAAGCCCAGTTTAGTCTGAGCAGGGGTGGTATGGAAGGGCCCCCCGTAATTGTTCTGACTGACAGCCCCACTGAGGTCCCAGCCGACAGCCAGCATCAACCATCAGACGTGTGAGTGAAGGTATTCCAGATGATTCCAGCCTTCAGCTGTTGCATCACCCCCAGCTACTGAGCCTTCCCAGAGGAGGCCCCAGACATCGAGAAGCATACCCCTCTCCCCACTGTGCCCTTTTCATATTCTTTTCTTAAAAAATTTTGGCCATACCACGTGGCATTTGGGATCTCAGTTCCCTGGCTGGAAATCGAACCTGCATCCTCTGCATTGAAAGTGTGGAGTCTTCACCGCTGGACCACCAGGGGAGTCTTCTTGTTCATGTTCTCACCTACAGAGTCTGTGAGCATAATTAAATGGATGGATTGTGCCTCTAAGTTTTAGGGTGATTTGTTTTGCAGTAATAGTAGCTGGAACATCCAGGCCCTGCCTTGACTACCCTTGGGGAGGTGAAGGGGTTGGATCTGAGCCCTGAGCTGCTCTGAATCCCACAACAGTCGTATCCGAGGTCCTGTGGGTTTGGGGAGCTGGCCTCTACCAAGCTCTCCCTCCCTGACTTTTGGGGGTAGAATGAGGTCAGCTTCCGGGCGTCCTGGATTCCCTACAGACAGGGGTCAAGACCAGGCTGGGGCCCCTGTTGATGAGACGGGGCTTCTGAGCGGGAGCTCGACTCCAGCAAAAGCGTGTTCTGGCTCCATCTGAGACTGGCCTGGTTTGCTTCCAGGTTTTGTTCTTTTTAAAACTGGTTCACTCAGTAGGTATTTAAGACAAAAACCACTGTCTGATTCGAGGGGAAAAAATAGTATTGGGGTCTAGGAACCCGACAGATCTAGGCTGAATCCCAGCTCGGCCACTTGCTTGCCGTGTGGATAAGTGACATCACCTCTCTGGGCCTCTTCTGTGTAGTGGGGAGGAGAGTAGCTGCCTCGTCCCGGGTTTGTTGTGAGAAGAAATAAGCGCTTTGAAAGGCGCCCTGCTCTATGCCTGGCACACACTAGGAGCTCAATAAATGTCAGTTACCTTTCCTTACTCCTGAGTGGAGTATGGCTATAACCCATCTCTCTTCCAGTCACACAGCCTAGTACAGTGCCTTGTATACCCTAAGCGCTCAATAAATGTATCTCAAATAAATGGATGAATTTCTCAGTCTTCTCCACTCCTCTCTAATCTCAGTCTACATGTTGACATGTCTCTTCCCCACTTAACACTGACATCCCTAGGGACAAGGATGCTCACTCTTATTCGATTTGTTTTCATCCTTTTGTATCCTCAGCATGCAGTGGGTGCTTAACTGGTGATTACTAAAGCAAAGCAAGAGCCTTCCAGGTTCAGCACAGAGTCCTATGGTCAGGATTTGCATCAGGCTCCCAACGAGGATTTACAGCAAACTGCCCCAATACAGTTTGTGATTCATGCAGCCCGGCATTTCGCAGGATGTCCTCTGCATATAAGTTAAATAAGCAGGGTGACAATATACAGCCTTGACGTACTCCTTTCCCAATACAGAGCTCTCTGCTACCCAGCTTTCCACTGATCATCCACTTTTCTTTACTAGAATCATCTGCCAACCAGCACGTCCTACTCTAGCACCACAGGCCCCCACAGTTTTGTCATCATAGCTCACATGATGGATACAGTCCCAAGGGTATCCACAGGCCCTGGATACCTCTCAAAATTTTTTCTAGGTCAGGAAAGCACACACGATTTTGCAGAGTGTCTTCAGTTCAGTTCAGTTCAGTCGCTCAGTCGTGTCTGACTCTTTGCGACTCCATGGATTGTAGCACGCCAGGCTTCTCTGAAAGCCAACTCTCAAAGTCATGTCCATTGGAGAGTGTCTTAGGTCAGGTTTTCTCCCAGTGCAGATCTTGGATGAGGACTAGGCTGCAATAGTTGAGTTGCGATGAGGGGAATGATCCAGGAAAGGGAGGGATGCCAAGAACAGGGCTAATCCTTGAGTTACTGCTGTGGCTGTCTGTCCCACTGAGGGGTGAGGACGGCTTTCTCCACCACCCCAGTCCCCATGGTTAAAGGTGGCTCCTGGGGGCATGAAGGCCCTAGGACTTCTGGTTGAGTGTCACCCCATGGCAGAGAACACCTTCAGGCAAAGAGGCCAGCAACCGACACCTCCAGGGAAGGTGGGCAGGGCACACCAGCCCCTGCCATAGCACCATATTCACACGAGCCCTCTTGTCATGGGGGAATGACTGTCAACAGACTTCAGTTGCTCATGGCTTAGGGTACAGGTGACAGGCTCCTTTATCTTTCACTCAAGGATGCAAGTGAGTGGGGGCTCACCGTTCTATGACTCTGAATCCCCTCAAATTGATCATTAAAGTGATTCATTTGGAGAATCTAGGACTTTAACAGTTGTCTGTATAACAAACCTCAGATCCCAGTGGAGAGGTTGGAAACCACGGCCCCACGGGACAGAGATAATAATTTCCCAGTGTCCTCTGAATCCCCAAAGTCTGGTTCCCTTGGATCCAGCCTGCTTCACGTGGGCTGCAGGCTCCCGCCCCTCAGATCTCTCTGCAGGTCCAGATGACAGGAGGAAGGGGCTCTTCCAGGGTTCCCCCTCCCAGGCTGTGAGTAGCTCAGAGGTTTTATAAGCAGATCTTTGCAGGAAACCACCCTCCACAGGCAGCCCCTTTTCTTGTTTTAGCAAAGTTACATTGTAACTAACTTTTAAACCAGGCACCCCCATGCTCTACTCATCTCCCAGCCAAGCACACCTTTCAGATCTTTTGATCACACAATACCTTGCCTAATCTGTTGGTTCTTTCCATAGATCAAAGAAGTAGAAATGAAGACAGATCTCTCCCCCAGCTTCCCCTTCAATCATCTCGCCAACAAACTGTGTGACCACATTGTGTGAACAAGATAATCTAGGGGAAGATCACAAGAAGCCCACGAGCCTGCACACAGTGGGGGATGCAACGACTTTGACCCTCTGTCTCGATGATTAACAGAGATTACTTCCCTTCTCTCTTTAAAACTTCCATGGCTGAGAAGAATCTTCTAGGGTGGTTTTTGGACCATGTTGATTAAAGGCATCTTGCCTTTCTATCAACATCTGTGAGTATTGATTTAGTAAGCGGTGAGCAGTGGGACCCCGATTCGATAACAGATTCTGTAGCTGTCCCCAGATGACTCCTCCAGAAGCCAGGTCTCTTTCAAGCTGTTCCTTAACCTCTTAGCAGCCATTTGTGGATTGAGGCTTCTTGTATTTTCTAGGCTTTTCCTGAACCTGTTTCAGGAAGGGCCAGCTCTGAATAGCAGAATTGGGGCATAACAGTGATAATAAAAAAGATAACAAGAGTAACAATAGTTGTCTCCCTGAATCATTTTTAGAGTGAGGCAGAATATAGAGGAAAGACTATCTCACATTTATTTGGCATTTTGCAGCCTACCAAATGATGGCTCACATATGAATAATTTCCAAAACACGTTGTTATTATGTAAAGTCCCTAAGTCCAACTCTTTGCAACCCCTGGCACGCCAGGCTCCTCTGTCCTCCCACTATCTCCCGGAGTTTCCTCAAACTCATGTCCATTGAATCGGTGATGCTACATAGCCATCTCATCCTCTGCTGTGCCCTTCACTACCAAGTGAAAATTGCTGGGGTTACAGGGGTGAACGAGATGGACACAGTCCCTATCCTCATGGAGCCTACATTCTAGTGAGAAAGATGGACAAGAAATAAGAAATTAGGGACTTCCCTGGTGGTCCAGTGGCTAAGATTCTGTGCTCCCAAGGTAGGGGGCCCAGGGTTTGATCCCTGGTCAGGGAACTAGCTCCCACATGCTTCAGTTAAGCCCTGGCATAGCCAAATAAATAAATTAAATATTTAAAAAAGAGAAATAAGCCATTAGACAAATTGTGATGATTAGTAGCATTTGGTAAACACTTGCTGAGTGCCAAATACTGTACTAAATTCTTTGCATGGATTGCACCATTCAGTCCTTAGAACACTATTTTGAAGTCATAATGTTTTGTCTCCAATACACAGATGAAGACATCGAAGAACAGAGAGGGTAAGCAATCTGCTTGAGACCACACAGCCAGCCAGAGGCACAGCTGGGAATTCTGAAGCTGAGGCCTTTCTGATTCCAAAACCCATGTTCTCAGCCAGGCTTTCTCAGCCCTTTGCTCTCTGCCCCTCAGTTTCTCTACTTATAAAATGGGAGAAAATAATAGCCCCCCCACACACACCCTCATTACAATTAACCAAGACAGCGGTGGGAACACTCTGTAAATGGCCAAGTGTGAGCTTCTGGTTTTCTTAGTGCTGACTGAAACTCTGGCCTCTTGCGCCCGCCCCCCGCCCCTGAGGGCTGCCTGTGCATGGCTTGATCCACAGCTCCCTGGAAGGGCTCTTGGTTCACAGAAAAAGCCTATTTCCCTCATCAGCCCTCCAATGACAATATGGTTCTGTGCTGATTTAATTATAGATTAATCAGGAGAGTGGGGTTGGGGTGGGGGCTCTCCTCTTTTCTTCAGCAAGCTGGAACATGACCCCCGAGTGCACACACACATGTGAGAGACAAAAGTAAGCCCTCCTCGGGCTCCCTGCCTCAGGGGAGAACTGAAGCCAGTCCAGACCCCTCTGAGTGGGGCTCAGGATTCTCCCAGCTCCACCTGACACCTCCCAAACTGAGTTTCCAGCCCCTTTGCTGTCCCTTAGACACTAACTGTCCTTCTTATTCCATCCTCTCTCTTTACAGCCACTTTTTCTTTTCTTTCCTTTTTTTCAAGTTTTTTTTTTTTTTAATGTGGACCCTTTAAAAAATCTTTATTGAATTTGTTACAACATTGTTTCTGTTTTATGCTTTGGTTTTTTGGCCAGGAGGCATGTGGGATCTTAGCTCTCTGACCAGGGATCAGACTCCCATCTCCTGTATTGGAAGATTAAGTCTTAACCACTCTACTGCCAGAGAGGTCCCTATAGCCACATTTTCAAGGTTCAGCCTAAATGCCACCTCCTGCAGGAAGCCTTCCCTGATGCTCCAGCTGGGATGGCTTCTTCCATTCCTCTTCTGAATTTCCATGGAAGTTGATCTGGCTTCATCTGAAGGTCCTATTTCTTACCCTGAGCTTACCTCCTTCATGGGAAGAGATCTCCTGGAGGACAAGTGTCCCCAGCATTCAGCAGGGGCTGGCATCAGTAAACTGACAGAATGAACAGTGAACAGACTAACTCTACAGAGAAATTCCCGTGGTCGTGAAGAGCCTGGAGACAAGAGCCTCCTGCCAGAACCCCAGCCTCAGGAGTACCTGCTGGCCCCAGGAAGGGCTCACACATCCACGCTTGTGGCCTTTCCTCAGAGGCTGAATGGCTTCTTGGGCTTCTCCTGCCTTCCTGGGGACTGGCCTCCTGATAGTCAGTCAAGGGGAGCTGGTATCAGCAGGCAGGCACAGGCTGGGGAGAAACACCACCCACCCCACTCCTTCCATGGCCAGAACAGACCCAGGCATCCTCCAGTGGCTGCCTTATTTCTCCCTGCGGAACCAGACCAGCCAAACCACCAGTCAGCCGTGACCATAATGATGATGGTGTTGATTGCTTATACCCACTCCTACCCCCTCCCACCCCACCCTGTGATCACTGACATGTAATATCTCTTGCAACCCTTCCAGTGCCCCAGGGCAGTGCCAAAGTGTGCATGCTAAGTCGTTTCAAGAGTGTTCGACTTGTTGTGACCCCATGGACTGTAGACTGCAGACTCCTTTGTCCATGGGATTCTCTAGGCAAGAATATTGGAGTGGATTGCCATGCCCTTCTCCAGGGTATCTTCCCAACCCAGGGTTCGAACCTGTGTCTCTTGTGTCTCCTGCATTGGCAGGCGGGTTCTCTGTCACTAGCGCCACCTGGGAAGCCCTGGCAGTGCCAATACTGGTCCCTTTTGCAGACAGTAAACTGAGAGGTGAAGCCACTTCATTAGCAACAAACAGAGGATTTAAAAGCCAGTTCGGCTCCAGAGCCGGGGCCCAGTGACTCCTCATGCAGGCTGTACTCTAGGCCACCTGCCTGGCTTCAGCCCAGGCCCTTGACCTCCTGACCCTGGGGAGCCCTTGCCGCGGGTGGGATCCGTAGGCCCCGGCCCGCTGCCCCTGGCGCCGGCACCTGACAGCCTCTCGGGTGGCATGAATGAACCGGCTCATGAATATGCAGGCCGGCCCGCGCGCAGAGCGCTCACGGCTAAATCTGATCACAATGCGGGATAAATTAAGCGCCAGGATAAATGCATTAAAAATCACGGTCGGAGGAACACGCTGTTCAGGGAGGGGTCTGGGAAGTGGGGAGAGGAGCAAGTGGGAGAAGCTCCGCCAGGCGCTGCCAGCCGCTCCGCAACAGCCCCAAATGAAGTTCCCTTCCGTGGGGGAGGACTCTCCCTCCATCTCCACCCTCCCCGCGGTTCCTATGGAAACGCAGGGCGAGTTTAGGAGGGAAAATGCCTGGCGATGAGCGGTATGGGAAGGGACCAAGAATAGCTGCTGGAACTGGGGCTGCGAACAGGTGTCAACAGGGCCTCTTTCCTGACATGGGGGTGAAGGGGAGAGCCTGCCTAGTGCAGCCACACAGCAGAGCCCCCATCACCCCACAAGCTCCTGGCACCATCCCGAGAGGGGATGTGGGAAGAGGACCACGTTTGATCAGACCCAGGATCCAATACCGATGGCAGATGTCCTTGGGTAAAAGCATAGTAATATGTGCTTCCCAGGTGGCTCAGATGGTAAGGAATCTGCTTGCAATGCAGAGGACCTGGGTTCCATCCCTGGGTGGGAAAGATCCCCTAGAGAAGGAAAGGCAACCCACTCCAGTATTCTTGCAAGGAGAATTCCATGGACAGAGGAGCCTGATGGGCTGCAGTCCATGGGGTCACAAAGAGTTGGACATGACAAATGCGACTTAGCACACGTGTGTGTGCATACACATAAACACACATGTGTACGCACGCATATGAAAAAGCCTAGTGTTTTACAGCAAAACCCTTTTTTAAAAAATTGTTAATTAACTTACTTGGCTGTGTCAGGCCTTAGTTGCTGCGTGCAGGGTCTTTGTCATAGGGATCTTTCTGTTGCAGCGCACGTGCTCTCTAGCCATGCGTTGCAGCGCGTGGGCTTTCGTAATTGCAATGCCCAGGCCTAGTTTCTCAGAAGCATGTGGGATCTTAGCTCCCCAAGCAGGGATTGAACCCACATCCCCTGCATTGCAAGATGAATTCTTTTCTTTTTTAATTTTAATTAGAGGCTAATTACTTTACAATATTGTGGTGGTTTTTGCCATACATTGACATGAATCAGCCATGAGTGTACATGTGTCCCTCAGTCCCAAATCCCCCTCCCACCTCCCTCCCCATCCCATCCCTCTGGGTTGTCCCAGGGCACCGGCTTTGAGTGTCCTGTTTTATGCATCGGACTTGGACTGGTCATCTATTTCACATATGGTAATATACATGTTTCAATGCTATTCTCTCAAATCATCCCACCCTCGCCTTCTCCCACAGAGTCCAAAAGTCTGTTTTTTATATCTGTGTCTCTTTTGCTGTCTCGCATATAGGGTCGTCATTACCATCTTTCTAAATTCCATATATATGCATTAATATCCTGTATTGGTGTTTTTCTTTCTGACTTACTTCACTCTGTATAATAGGCTCCAGGTTCATCCAAGGTGGATTCTTAACCACTGGACCACCAGGGAAGTCCCTACTGCAAAATTCTTAACCGCAGCTTGGTGCTAAGAATCAGGGAACTTAAGGAGTTTTTCCTTATCTGCATTTTCTAATTTTTCTTTATCACATATTCATTTTGGAAAAAAAGAATAGAGTTAAAATTTTGCATTTATCTTAAAAAAAAAAATGTAAACCCTTTGACCAGTCATTCAAATTCCAGAACCTTGTCCTAAGGGAATAATTAGGATAGCCACAAGGGTTTAACAATAAGAATCAATGATTCATTGCTTCTCATGGGGAAAAATTAGACATAAGCTAAAATTTTCAGCGCTGGGGATTGGCTGAGCAAAGTGTGGTGTAGTCATTGCAGGACACTATACAGCCACTAAAAATCCTGCTGGAGGAGTTCATCTGTTGACTAGGACAGATGTTTGTGAATATATCATTGGAAGAAAAAAAAGAACAGGTTTTAGAACATTATGTACTGAATTAGCCCTTCTTTCTATAATATGTGTTTGAGCCAAGGTCTGGAAGGATATGTGTTTAGATGCTAATAGCTTTATTGGGAGAAGTTGATGATAGGTGATCTTAATTTTCTTTACACTTTATTCACTATTATACGATAAATAGATATTCAGTTCAGTTGCTCAGTCATGTCCGACTCTTTACGACCCCATGAATCGCAGCACACCAGGCCTCCCTGTCCATCACCAACTCCCGGAGTTCACCCAGACCCACGTCCATCGAGTCAGTGATGCCATCCAGCCATCTCATCCTCTGTCGTCCCCTTCTCCTCCTGCCCCCAATCTCCATGTTTACTATTACCTATATATTATTACATCTGGAGAAAGAAATGGCAACCCACTCCAGTACTCTTGCCTGAAAAATTCCATGGACTCAGGAGCCTGGGGGGCTACAGTCATGGAGTCACAAAGAGTCAGACACGACTGAGCGACTTCACTTCATATATTATTACAGGCATGGTTTTTAAAAATAATTTTTTAAAGAGTTTTTGATGTGGGCATTTTTATAATCTTTATTGAATTTGTTACAATATTGCTTCTGTTTTACGTTTTGATTTTTTCACCTCAAGGCATGTGGAATCTTAACTCTCTGACCAGGGATTGAACTCGAATCCCCTGCCTTAGAAGGAGAAGTCTTAACCACTGGACCACCAGGGAAGTCCCTAAAAAATAATTTTTTAAGAAGGAAAAATCAATAGCCTATTCTGAGAGTTCAGGCAATGAATGAATGGTGGGTTTTGCAGGGTGGGCAGGGGCTGAAGCCCCTGGGTAGAGGGCTGGGTTTGGGGGCAGCCTGCTCTGCGCCTGCCCAAGGAGCCTCCCTGCGCATGCGCTAGTTAAGGAAGGGCCTCCACCCCCACCCCCCAGGCCTGCTCTCTGCCATTCACCCTCTGGAATTAGCTTGCAGAGACTGTTTTAGGAAGCCTGTGGGCGGTTGGAAGCAGCTTGTGAGCAGAGCTGGGGGCCGGCTGAGAGCTGTGGAGAATGAGTGCCCAAAGGAAGGCAAGGCAGAAAATAAAAGGAAGCCAGCACCCTTTCCCATTTTTCTTTTTGGTTTGATTTTTCAAAAACAATCTCTGGAAAATCCTTGCTTGGGTCCATTGTTTCCTCCTCTGCCTTCCCCCATCTCCTCCAGGTCTCCATAGATGGGCCATGTCTAAGCCTGTGTGGCCAGGACCAGGGTTCTGGTCTCAATGCTTCCACTAACTTGCTGTGCAACCTCACCTCAGTCACTCCCCTTCTCTGAGCCTCAGTTGTCTCTTGTATCAAACTGGATTAGAATGGCCTCAACATTCTCTTCGGTCTCCATGTTTGGGATTCTATCCCAAGAGTGAGGCCACTGGACCGGGAATCTCCAAGGCCTCCTTATAGCTCCAAGATTCTGGATTCTGAGATTTGTGCTTTGAGGTCCTTAAGAGTCTAAAATATGCTGGCAAAGCCTCTGCATTTTGCACTCCATAGTTCTAGAATGCAATGATACTAAACTGCCAAGATTCTAGTTCAGGTTCTAGTAGTGCGGTTCCTCACTGTTCAACATCAAAGACTGTTTCTGGGGACATTGTGCTCCTAGCCCCTGAGGCTGACCAGGCGCTTGGAAGCTGTCTTCATTAAGTGGGAAATAGACATTCTCAATCTTGGGCCCCTGCAAGGGGGACACGTGAGTTCAGACCTCAGGGAGCCTCCTGAAGGGCCGTGGAAATAAATGATAGCTCATGAATAAAAGCCCTCACCACATGTGGGGCTGCAAGGAGTGAGAGGCCGTTTGGTAGCTGAGCCTGTCCCCTGAACTGACAGCAACATCTCCATTTACTCCACATCCAGGGGTGCCAGGCCTGCAGGCTACAGAGATTACTGGATCTCAGAGACAGCTATGTTGATACCCATTTTCCAGCTGAGAAAGGAGAGGCCCAGAGGTCCAGTGACTTGCCAGAGTCACAGAGCAAGAAGGGCAGTGGAGTTCACGCCTGAGCCCAGGCTGGCTGGCCTGCGAGTCTGCTGGGTTGCTCCCCTGCCTCCCTGCAGACCCCAGCCCTGCTGGCTGCCAGTGGGCCGAGTCAGGCGTGGGGAGAGATGGGAAGTGGCTTGCATACAATCTGGCTTCAGAACAAGGGCCCAGCGCACCCCCCACCCCCGGGGCCTGCCCACCTTCCCCAGCCAGGGGACCAGCGTTTGTGCCTCTGTGGCTCCAGGAGGGTGTGTCTCTGTCTCCGTGTGGGTGTCCCTATGCATGACGGACGCCTGTCTGATGTGTGTGAGTGGTTTGGATGTGGGTGCTGCTGTGCCTGTCCCGGAGTGGAGTGTGTGAGAGAGGCAGATGGGTGTGAGCTCTATGGAGCCCACGAGAGGAAGGCAGGTGCCGGAGAGTTCTGGGCCATGCTCCTTCTGTCCCCCTCGTAGAGGTGGGTGTACAGACCTTCTGAGACCATGGCCTTGGGCCCCTGAAAAGTTGCCTGTTTCCCAGGTATCCCCACATTTTGCAAATTTGAACCCAGGGCCCCGGTCCCCACCCCCATTGCTTTCCCTGGCCTCCACACCCTTCTGGTGGCTGGACCCAGCACACAGCAACATCAGGGGAACCTCTTGGAGGTTAGGGTCTCTCCTCGGCCTTGGCCTTGATCCAGGGAGGACCAGTGAAGCCCCTGCAAAAAGGCAACTGGATTCCAGGATCCCGGGTCCTGAGCCCACAGTGTGTTCACAAACAACTTTCCTTCAGCCTCTGGATCCCCCTTTCCTTGGCCCTTAATTGGGTTTGCTATTGCTGGTGTTTGTCTTTAGCAGGTGGGAGGGAAGGAGAAAGTCCTAGGAAAACAGGAGATTTGAGATCTAAGAACCCAGAAGGGAACTTCGCGGCCACCTAGCGAAGCTGCTCTCTGGGCTGAGCTCTCTGTTTGCCCCACAAAGCTGCCTGGGTTTCACCTGCATACTTGCAAGAATGGAGACCGGCTTCCCTGTTGGCTCAGCGGTAAAGAATCAGCCTGCCACTGTGGGAAATGCAGGTTCAATCCCTGGTCTGGGAAGATCCCCTGGAGAAGGAAATAGCAATCCTTTCCAGTATTTTTGCCTGGAGAATCCCATGGACAGAGGAGCTTGGTAGGCTACAGTCCATGGGGCCGCAAGGAATTGGTAGCAACTTAGCAACAGACCAAAAATAAACAAAGAATGGAGAACTCACTTCTTCCAAACAGCTCATTGCATTCTGGGCAGGTTTAACTCTAAGTTCTACCTTATACTGAGGTTTTAGACTTGCCTCTCTTAGCTTTGCCTCACTGGCCTCAGCTCTGCTCTCTGAGGTCCCTGAGGCTCAACTTTAATCTCTCCTGATGAGGTCGGGGGAAGTCAGTACAAATTGTGGAGACAAACCCTCAGGCCAAGAGGCTGTTTCTGAGGCCAGGTGTAGGATTGAGAACCCTCAAAGACAGACACACCAAGCTGAGCAGACACGGGGAGGCCAAGGGCTCACCATTCGCCAGGGGCTGATCTCATCACTGAGGACATGAGCATTTCTGGTCCTGCCAGACCAGGATCGAAGGAACCTTGGGGGTGGCTGCCCTGGCCCGGCCTGGGTCAGGGGTCTCAGGGACAGTTCCTGCCTCTGGGGAGCTCTGGGCATCACAGCGTGAAGAGAGAAGGGTGTGTGCATAGTGAACAGAAGACAGGGAGGGGGTGTGGCTCCTTCCACAGCACACGGTCGCCACCAGGATGAGCCATGGCGTGCGTGTGCAGGAAGCCTGGCACACAGAGGGGGCTGGAGGAGTGCCGCTGTTAGGATATTATTCATCCATCCACCCGTTCACTCACTCTCCTCCTCTCCTTCAGGCCCAGGACTGAGGACTGGTGACCCAGGGATGGAGCCCCGCCCCTGAGGACTGAGCAGGAGGGGACAGACTCTGCTCTGGTGTGTCTTTGTGCCATCAATGTGTGCTGGGCACACACTCCCTGGCTCCAGATGTAGTGCCCAGAGGGGGCTGTGAGTGTCGTAGGCTCAGGGTCCTGCTTGGGGAGGTGGGGAGCACACAGCCTTCTATCCTCCAGGACTGGGCACTGGGGTTTCCCAGGAGCCTGGGACACAACCAATTCCCTGTGTGGTAGAGAAGACCAGGCCCCAGCGACAATGACCGATTTGTCCAAGGATTACGGTAGGGTTAAGACTTGCAAGGCTGCGGCCACTTGGTGGGGAACACAGGTGAGAATGCAGATCTCAAGCTTGGGGCAGGTAGATGAGGCCACAGGACACCTGTCCTACTGAGCAGCCTCAGCCCCACAGAGCCCATGCTCCCAGCTGCACAGGGCAGCTGGGATGCCCGCCCTGACTCGAGCACGCTGGTGACCTTGGACCAGGGCTCTGCCCTCTCTGGGCCCGTCTCGTCCCTGCTCTAAGACAAGGGCACTTTAACTGCATCAGGAAAGAAAGCGGGTTTCGCCTCGTGTGTCAGTTTCCTGCACTGGCTGAGTGCTGCCTGGGGCACCACACGGAGAAGGAAAGGGCGTCACAATCAATTTGTCATGTCTCCCTGGGGTGGGGACCGGAGTGGGCACACCCAGCCTGGATCTATCACCAGGAGCCCCCACCCCTGGGGCTCGGCGTCCAGTGAGTCCACGAGCCTGAAGCCTCCATGAATGCACCCCTCCCAGGGACCCCCCTTTGCCGCACAGGAAGCAGGAAACGCCTTGAGCCTCTTTCTGAGGAGCACCCAGAGCATCGTGCGCTGTGGCCCTGCCCTGCCCCCAGAGGGCCCTGAGCCCAGTTGGCTTGTGATCTTGGGCCCGTATCCACAGTGACACAGGCCTGCTGCCCCGCCAGCTCCCCATCACCTTCCCCTCTAATTGATTCTGACAGATGACCAGGCCTACCTGCCTTCAGTGCGGACTGAGTACAAGCGCGGCGTCTGAGTGAAGGCAGGAAGGACCGTACCGAGAGGGAAGGGCAGGAGCGAGCCTTCCCCTCACCTTCCTGGTTCTTGGCTGTGTCCTGAATAGAGCGGGAAGAAAAGGACTTACTGTGTGCCAGCCACTTCCAGTCTGTCCTTCGTGTGCTCTTCACTCGTATCCTGAGAGGCGGTTAATACCCCTACTTGCCAGATGAGAAAACTGAGTCCCAGAAAGCTTCAGTGACTCCCCCTAGTACTATCATTATGAGCAAGGCTGGGAGGCTGCCACTTCCAGAATCCAGGTGTTTCCTCTTTCTAGCCCAATGACCATAAGCGCACCACACCTGTGGCTCAAAAGGATATCAGATCTAGTACTGATGTCTGTTTTGCCGAGTTACCGTGGGGTGTCGCCCGTTCACACTGCCTCACGGGCTGTTCCACTGTCGCCCATAAAACTGAAGAGTAAGTCTCCATCCGCTCTCTTGGCTCCCACACAACCCCTACCCTGCCCCCACTTCTGCTGCCTCGCCTCTGAGGCACATTCAGGAATGAATGAGTGCGGGCCTGGGCAGGGGCAAAGTCTAACAACATCGGTTCTCCCACCAGGGGATGGACGGAGACCCCCAGGTGTTAGAATATCATCATCCAGCCACGCAAGAGTAGAGAAGAGCAGGAAAGCCACAATCCATGGGCTTTTGGTTGGCTTGCACAGTGTTGGTTTTTTTTTTTTTAAATCTGAGTTTGTTGCCAATGCTTTAAAATAGAGAAGTTTCATGTAAAAATTTGAGTTTCTGGCTTCTCTTGAAAAACTGGAAGCT
The DNA here is from genome assembly GCF_002263795.3 of Bos taurus. Lineage (NCBI taxonomy): Eukaryota > Metazoa > Chordata > Mammalia > Artiodactyla > Bovidae > Bos > Bos taurus. The sequence continues at coordinate 65,388,589 of NC_037340.1, read as the reverse complement.
TTAACAAGCCTGCCTTGAATTGGCCACCCTGGGCTGGAGCACGGGAGCAGAGTGGGCTCCTGTCCACTCAGCCAGGGGCCCACCTGACTCCTGTCAGTGTCCGAGTTTGCCTCCCCTGATGCAAAGGGTAAGATCATGGGTCTGGAGTCAGGCTGACCTGGGTTAGCACAAGCAAGAGTACGTGCTCAATTGCTCAGTTGTATCTGACCCTTTGTGACCTCATGGACTGCAGCCCTCCAGGCTCCTCTGTCCGTGGGATTTCCCAGGCAAGAATTGGGTTGCCATTTCCTCCTCCAAGAGATCTTCCCGACCCAGGAATCAAAATCGAATCTCCGGCAACTCCTTGCATTAGCAGGAAGATTCTTTACCACTGAGCCACCTGGGAAGCTAGTCCAAGCATGTGGCTCAATTACAGTGTGACTATCGGAAAGTTCCCTAACTTCTCTGGGCCTGTTTCCTCGCTGGTAGGATGGGGATTCCCACAGTAACTTCCTTCATGTGGACGTCGCTAGGCTTCATATGAAGGTGAATGTATGGAAAGCTACTGTATCGTCGAAGATGCAGCCTGGCACGTACTGAGCACTCAGTAAATGGCAGCCATAGCCTTGATCACAGCCACCCTCTCCCGACAGGGGCCACAGGGTCTGGAGCAGCAGAAGCAGCAGCCCTTGACGCCCTCCCCAGCCTGGTTCGGACCCATCCTGGAGCACTCCCTTGGCTGCACATGTGCTTGTGGGGTGGCGGCAATCCTGTCTGGGTAATGCATCCAAAGACAACAGATCAATAGCCACTCGGCACTCCAATGCCATGGCTGAGGCCCACGGCACGTTCCAGGCTGCTGGCCAATGAGTTCAAGCTCCTTTTTCCTTTTGGGCAGAAAACAACTCGCCATGTAAGCTTGGACGAGTTCTTTTTTCCTCCTGGAATCTTGGTTTCACTGACTGCAAGGTCAGCCTATGGCCTCTAGTGCTCCTTTGAGCTCTGACCCCTTGGGAGTTTTGCAGACAGAAAGGCAATAAAGTCCAAAACCTTACCATTCAGGAATGAATGAGTATGGAATCTTTTGGCTGCAAGGGCAGGGACCTGTCACAAAGGAGCCTAAAGAAAAAAGGTATTTATCTTCTTGGGACTGGCTTATTTCACTCAGTAGAATGTCCTCAAGGCTCATCCAGATTGTCACATATTGCAGAATTTCTTCTTTTTTAAGGCTGAATAATATCCCACTGTATGCATAATCTACAATTTCAGTATCCATTCATCCATTGGTGGACGTTTAGGTTGTTTCTACATCTTGGCTATTGTGAATAGTACAAAGTATCAAAAACAGTCAAATTCATAGAATCAAAGAATGGAATGGTGGTTGCCAGGGGGAAGTGGAAATGAGGAGTTACAAGTCAATGGACATAAAGTTCCAGTTAAGCAAGATGAGTAAGTTGTACAACACTGAACCTGTAGTCAACAACACTGCATTGTACACTTACAATTTCTTAAGAAGGTAGGTCTCATGTTAAATGTTCTTAGTTCAGTCAGTTCAGTTCAGTCGCTCAGTCGTGTCCGACTCTCTGCGATCCCATGAATCACAGCACGCCAGGCCTCCCTGTCCATCACCAACTCCCAGATCTTACCCAAACTCACGTCCATCGAGTCGGTGATGGCATCCAGCCATCTCATCCTCTGTCGTCCCCTTCTCCTCCTGCCCTCAATCTTTCCCAGCATCAGGGTCTTTTCAAATGAGTCAGCTCTTTGCATCAGGTGGCCAAAGTACTGGAGTTTCAGCCTCAGCATCAGTCCTTCCAATGAACACCCAGGACTGGTCTCCTTTAGGATGGACTGGTTGGATCTCCTTGCAGTCCAAGGGACTCTCAAGAGTCTTCTCCAACACCACAGTTCAAAAGCATCAATTCTTCGGCACTCAGCTTTCTTCACAGTCCAACTCTCACATCCATACATGACCACTGGAAGAACCATAGCCTTGACTAGACAGACCTTTGTTGGCAAAGTAATGTCTCTGCTTTTGAATATGCTATCTAGGTTGGTCATAACTTTCCTTCCAAGGAGTAAGCGTCTTTTAATTTCATGGCTGCAGTCACCATCTGCAGTGATTACCACAACAAAATTAAACTGGGCGGGGGGAGGCATACTGGCTCATTTGGAGGAATACTGGGGATGATGGGCTGCAAGTGGGGCTGGTTTCAGATGTTCCAGTGATGTTGTTGGCTCTCTTCCTCATGCTTCTCTCTCAATTCAGCTTCTTTCTGTGTTATTCTCACCCTCATTTCTGGTGCAAGGGCTTTTTTTTTTTTTAATAGATATGATGATCCCTATTAGGTCCAACCAAGAGTCCTCTACACCATAACTCCAAAAGTATGCAGTATCTTTTTGCACGTTCTAGAAGAAGCATCCCAGGGAAGATGCCAAGTGGTCTAGCTGAAGCTGTGTGTCTGTCTCTGAGGGTGGAAGGATGGAACAAGATACTGTGATTGGCATGCCTACCAAAGATGTTGTGGAATAGAAAAAGTCTTCCTCAAAGCAAAGGAGGCTTGACATGAGTAGAGGGGTGAAGAGAAATAGGTTGTTTAGTCTACAAAGAGCAGCTACTGGCCATTCTAGGGTACAGCGATGGGACCTTCTCAGAGAGGGAGAGGTGATCCTTCAATCAACAAAGCATTGATGCCCTTAGCTCCATGTTTGGAAAAAGGCAGTGCAGAATCGTGAACAAACAATTCTAGCCTTGGGAAGCAACAAGAAAAGCATTCCACGTCACCAGCCTATAATATTGAGGGCTGGATATGGGTGTGGTTCTGGTTGTAAATGCTCTGAGGGGATCAGGAAGGCTTTTGAGAAGCCCTCGGTGGCCAAGGAAAGGACAAGGTTGGAGGCGTGAAATGGTTGTTAGGACTTAAAATCTGGAGAGAAAAATCAAGAGCAGATGTGAGGTGTGATAGGTAGGAGTGGGGATGGATTAAGTGAGGCCAAGGAAACAGGGTTTTTGACTCTGGCAAAATACAAAATGAAAAACGGAAACACTGAGAAACACTAGAACAAAATATAGGTTAGTATATATTTCATCTTAATACAGGAATGGACTTTTAAGCATTTAAAGCAGTGGGGAAAATTGTTAAAGCAGTAAAAGACCAAATCAAAAAGAAGAAGTTCAACATATTTGACATAAAAAAGTATACATTTTAAAACATCATAAAATTAAAAGGCAAATTGCAGGAAATATTTGTAATGTTAAGATCTATTATGATAAGATAAATGCATACTTTATTGGGTCAGCCAAAAAGTTCATTCGAGTTTTTCCATAACATCTTACAGAAATTAAAAAAAAATTTTTAAAGATTTCAACAGGAAAATGGGCAGAGGACATACATAGACAATTTCTAAAAGGGAAAATGAACAATGGTCTAGCCTTCTTTATTCAAAATATTCCACGGAGACACCCCCTCAATCCCCGACATCCTGTTCTCTATCGTCGCCTCCTCTGTGACGTGTGTACATGTGTGTATTAGTCGCTCAGATGTGTATGACTCTTTTCGACCCTATGGACTGTAGTCCACCAGGTTCCTCTGTCCATGGAATTTTCCAGGCCAGAATACTGGAGTGGGTTGCCATTCTCTTCTCCAGGGGCTCTTCCTCACCCAGGGACGGAACCCGGGTCTCCTTCATTGCAGGGAGATTCTTTAGGGTCTAAGCCAATAGGGAAGCCCTCAGGCTCCTCGACTTGGAATAGAACAGCTTATTGGTCCACAGAGGAAGTCCAGGTTTTTTATCAGCTCCTCACAGACCCCACATCTCAAAGCATCTTTCTCTCAAGCAAATACCTTTTGCAAATTCAATATCAACTCTAGCAGGACAGGGTGGAAAGGCCCCGGCTCAGGCATACCCCAGACTTGAGCAGCCCCTTGGGGGCCCCAGTGGTCCGCACAGGCTAGAAGCAGCCTTCTTCTGGACCAAATGCTGCCCCCTCTCCTCCCACACCCAGGTGCCACCTCGCTTGAACCAGTCAGTCCATCGTGGCCAAGGCCAGATCCGGACACTAAGAGTCTGGGTGGAAACATTAGCAGCTGTCATGAACCAAGAGGCCAGCGGGGCCTGCCCACCACTCTTGTAAGTGGCTGACACTGCCAGTTACCAGGCTGGCAGCCTTGGATCCACTGGTAATTATCCCAGATTATGTAACCGTCCTTATTAAGGAGAGCTGTGTGATGGCAGGGCTGTACTGGACTCAGGCTGGGATTCGGGCTTGGAGACTCGGTCGCCTGTGCCTCACCTCTCTCACCTTGACTCCTGTCTACACAATAAGGAATGATAAGACCTTCCTCAAAGACCTGGAGCTCGGCCGGAATAAGGTGAAGCTCATTCCCAACACGTTCCCAGCTGTGAGGAGGGAGGCCCTCAACTCCACGCCAGTTCATGTTAGTCCCCTGGAAGTCCACGGACATCCCCTGGGGAAGTGGGTGCGTGAATGATTCTTGTCCAGGACAAATTAGTACCAACAACCCTTGACTTTCTGTTAGTTGTGAGAACCCAGCGTGACCCTCCTCGTCAAGCACTAGCAAGAAGAACAGCCGCACGGGTGCTGGCAGTGCAAGCACAGCCTACGGTGGCCCTGATTCACTTATGGTTTCTCAACAGAGCCGTCGAGGCCCTGCCTCCGCCCCACCACCCAGAATCCCTGTGAGTTCCTCCCCAGCCCTTGATCATCACCCCACCTGCACTAAGGTACCACATGGACACCTGGGAACTGGCAGGGCTGGCAGATCGCTGATGGGAGAGTTGACAGGGGACTCGTAGTGTGGGGGACCCAATGAGTCAGTAGTCTGCCCAGGTTCTGAGACTTAAGAGGAGGGATTATCAGGGTAGAAGAGCCCTGGAAAGACATCCAGTACATCCCTGATCTGAGTCATGAGTCCAGCCCTAGCATGCACACATGATCCCACCCTCATCAAGTCAGCATCACCCGTCCGCTCCATTGCACCAGCCTCCTTACTGGTCTCCCTGCTTCCACCCATTCCCCTGCAGTCTATTTCCAACAGGGCAGCTGGTGATCCTGTTAAAACAAAAATCAGACCACGTCACTCTTCTGCTTAAAATCCTCTAATGGATCCCATTTCACTGAGTAAAATGCAACATTCTTGCCACAGTCTATAAGCCTGGGACAACCTGATCCCTCTGTACAGTTGGAGATGGTCTCTCCTTCCATTTTTTGCTTTTATCACTACACTCACACAAAGCTGACCCCCTGGTGCTCCTCTGACACGCCAGACACGCTGCTGCCCCAGGGCCTTTGCACGCACTGTTCATTCTGCCTGGAACACTCTTGCCCCAGATACCTGCATGGCTCACTTGTTCACCTCCTTCCAGTCTTGGCTCAAATGTCACCCCGTTTAAATTGCATCATGTCCTCTTGCCCTGCCAGGACTCTCCATTTCCTTCATTCTGCTCTTTTTCCAGAGCATTTCTCACAACTCACATAGTCTGTAGTCTACTTATTACGCTTATTGCCTGCTGTCCCCAACCCTCACCTCACTGGAATGTAAGCGCCCAGGGACAGGCGCTCAGAAAGTGTGAGTTGGGTAAAGAAGGGAAGCCAAGCTCTGCCTCCTGCAGTTTGGAGTCTCTGCTCTGCCTTCTGAAGGATGCAGAGAGCTCCTCTTTCAAGACAGCTCTCCCAGCCTCTCTGTTCTTGGGTGAAGGTCCCACATTTTTCTTCCAACTGCTTCTCATTCCACAGCTCTGTCTCCTCAAGACGAAACTCCATCTGTCGGCATCCCCCTTGGCCAGGCAGAGCCCAGACTTGAGCCAGGTAAAGACGTCTGGAGGCAGACAGAGGGAAAACAGAGCAATCTGGGGAGGGAAGAAGCAAGACAGAGATGCAAGGATGGTGCCCTTGTGCAGTTGCTTTGAAACTGGCCATCTGACATTGCACTGAAGCCTCTTGACTTCTCCTACCTTCCTCTCACCAAGGGTTTTTAACTGACAGCCTGAGAACCCTGAGGATCCTTGTTTTCCAGAGACATCTATTGAGTCTGTGCAGGTGAGCCCCAGATTGAGGACACAGGACAGAAGGCCTAGCAGGTGGGGGGAGGGGCTGGACATGCTCCTGCCCCTCCCCTCAGCAGGGAGCAGCTGACATTACATTTGGTCCTCAACCCCCATCTCAGCAGGGAGGCCCCCGGCCAGTCCATAGCAGGTGCCCAGGGTTTGTGAGGAGAACAAGCCAGCCCCAGAGACAGACACTGGATGCTGCAGAAGAAGGGACTGGAAGGGCCTAACGACTGCAAAGGCTGCCTGGCCCAGCTGTGGTGAGCTCTGGGTAAAGCAGTGCCATGGCCCGCGGGGGTGGCTCTGCGGAGTCACAGGACCGCACCGCCTCCAGTATTCACAGGTAGCTCAGGTGAGCTGCCCAGCTCCGTCCTGCTTTCGGTCTTGGCGGCCGTGACTCAGCGATGGCTTTGCCACGGCATCCTCTGCTCTTCCAGCCCGCGTTTAAGCAGGGGATGGCATCTCGGTCAAGCCAGAGTCTGATTAGTTGGAGAAACCAACATGTCACAGAGCCCTGAGAATATTAAATAATATTTACAAGGGGATGATGTTGGGAAAGTAATTACCGGTGGGAAGAGGCAATCAGTGGCAGGGAACTCCTCCCCTCCTCAAGTGGTGAGAAATGAGCCGGAGCGGGGCCCCGGAGCAGCAGGGTTTGTCACAGGGACAGCGGAAGGCGTTGGGGAATCGCTACCTCTGCTGATTCTGTTAATAGGATAAAGCAGCCTGGCAAATAAGAACCAGACCCCAGGAGGCCTGCATTTGAGGGGATTTGAAAATCAGGCCAGGTCCTGCCAATAGCTTCACTTTTAAATGTGTTAGAACTGGAAGGGAGCTTAGAGATCAGTGATGCCACTGGTTCATGGTTTTCAAGGTTTCTGCCTTCCAAAAACACTGCAAGTGTTAAGTAATAATTAATTTGTTTTCACATTTTTTATTCATCAAAGACACACAGAGGACTGCCAGCTGGGACAAGCAGGAGAAGACTCAGTGTCGCTGTCACTCCAGCCCCAAACAAGAGACCTATTGTTGTTGTTGTTGTCAGCTCAGCCGTATTACCTCGTGTGAATGTAGTTTCCCTTTGAAAACATTTAAAATGACACAGGGGTCCATTTTTTAAGTGGAGGGAGTCTGAAGGAGCCTGGAGTGTCTAAACCAGAAATCTCCACTCCAAGCAAACCCTCTCACTTTATACGTAAGTACACTGAGGCCCAGAGAATGTATGTGTCTTGTCCAAGGTCACACAGCTGGCTGTCAACAGGGCCAAGGTTAGACCTGGGGATGCAGAGAGAGAGGAAGGTTGTCCTGCACAGGGAAGGGTAGGGAAGGAGTAAATCATAGTGGATGCAGTGAAGAGCATGGGCTCTGGGCACCAACAGGCTTGGCTTGATTCCTGCCCCAATCCTTATGAGCTATGGGGCCCTGGTAAAATGAAGCTCTCTGAGCCTATTTTCCTATCTGCAAAATGGGGATAATAAGAGCACTGGGGATAATAAGAGTACTGTTGTGAGGATTAAGTGACAGAACAGAGTACTTCTAAACTGTAGCTACCTTTCCTTAACCCATTTGTGTCGGTGGGCAGAGAGTGGGTCTCGGTGGTCTGTATAGACATGAGACCAACAAGGTTAGAGAACAAGGTCATGTGGCCCAGCTTCCAGGTGTTGCCTTGACAAGGTCATCGGGAGCAACTTGTCTCAATGGAGCTCCAAGTACTAAACTGCGATGCTGTTACTTCTAGGTATTAAGTCAAAACCGAGCGTGCCTCAGAACCCAGGCCGCATCCAGACTGACTGTCTTAGTTTCTGTAGGGTGGGACTTAGAAGCTTGAACTTCGAAAAGTTGAAATGACAATTTACACACCATAAAATCTACCATTTTTAAGTGTGCACTTTCAGTGGTTTTCACTATATAGTTGAACCACCGCCCCCACTATCTACTTCCAGAACCTGTTCATCATCCTGAAAAGAAACCTGGTACCTATTAGCAGTCATTCCCCATTTCTCTCTTTCATCCCTGGTCTCCTCGGATTCGTCCAGTCTGGACGATTCATACGAACAGAATCACAGGACACGCTGTCTTGGTGGCTGGCTTTTTTCACTCAGCACAGTGTTTTCAAGGTTCATGTATGCTGCTGAACGGATCAGGGCTTCATTCCTTTGGAATCTGCACTTTTAACAAGCTCCCCAGGTAGTTCTGATGAGTGGGCTTTGGGGAGAAAAAGAATAGCAGACCCACACAAGGTGAATCTGCTAGTTACTAGATAGATACAGGGCCTCGATCCCTCCTTCTGGTGTGCTCATCCCGCAGGCCCCATGGTGACAGGCGACGTCACTGGCCGCCTGCCTCCTCAGAGCCTGCAGAGGTGGGCAGGGTCTTCTGGCACCTGGGGGGTAGGACATGTGTGGCTCAGGACAGTGTCTGACTGCGTGGGGCCCTGTGCATCCGCAAGAGACTCACACAAAGGGATTTGGTCTCAACTCCAAGACTTTAATGTACATTATGCTCTTGGAAAAACAATTCCAAGGAAACAAGTGGAACTAAAAGTCTTAACCAGTGGGGATTCTCACTCAGAAACCTGGTGTGAGCCGCAGCCTTGGGAGGCAGTGGGACAGGGACCCTCATCAAGGTACAGCAGTGTGAGGCCAGGGTGCCAGGGCCTGGGTGCGTGATGGGTGAGCCCCTCAGGACACCCAGGAAACAGGAACCATCATTCCACTCCTGTGGTCTCCACAGCAGGACAGGGGGACCCAGGCTGACAAGGTCGTCTCTGGAGCTCTGGATAAAGATGCAGAATTTCCAGGAGGCCAATGAAGCCTGTCCAGAGCAAGAACCGTTCTCTTTGTTGCTGAATCTCCAGGTCATCAGAAACAGTCGTGGTGACTCTGGTGAGGAACAGGGCCATCTGGGAGGGCTGCCAAGGGCCACTTCTGGGTCTGAGGCCTCAGAGTGGAACAGGTGGGAGGTGAGTGGCACTAGTGAGGCCTCTGAGTTCAGGGGCCACAACCATCTTGAAGGTTATCCACTGGGACCTCTGGACAGGAGCAAGGAACTTCAGAGACTGCAAGAGCTGACCACTCGCCAGATTTAACCCATTGTCTTATTTCGCCCTCCTCAACCTGGGGCTCCAGAGAGGTCACAGGCCCATGTTTTCTGTGATGTGTTCCCATCCACAAGAGGCAGGCAGGAATTCTGGCTCATTTCCCTATTACCCCATGTTTAACTTTTAAAAAGTCAACAACTGACATCTCAGACTCCTGGGCAGTCCAGGGTTTCCTGAAACCACTCTATGGAATAAGCAATCTCGGGCTTGTGGCTCAACAGCTTCTCTTCTGGAAGGAAGTAGACTGCTGCTGAGGCAGGTCTCTCCCAAGAGCCCGTGTGGAATTCAGTTGGGTTAGCACCACAACCTGGCTGACAGGAAACCCACAAGGTGCCTGCTAGATGGGGAGCAGCCTCTCTGGCACTGAAGGGACTTGATTATTGGTGAAGGAGGGGATTCTGGCTCCATCTTTCAGAACCTAGCAGGGTTCCTGCCCCAGCAGGTCCCAGCTGCATGGGTGAATGGAGAAGCCAGGACTGCAGCCGTGGGGAAGGGGCCTCCCCTGGCCGAGAGCTCTCCCACTTAGCCCGTCCCCACACCGTCGGGGAGCTCCACCACCACTGGGGCGCAGTCCTCAGGCTCCGCCTCGAAGTCCCACCGGAACTTCTTCGTCAGGTGAGCTTGGAACCTTTCGGCTTTCTGCCTCAGAGTGGCATCCACAGCAACGCTGCGGGCAGAGGAGAAGAAAACCTACAGAGAACAGAGGAGAAGTCACTCCTGAGAACACGCAGGGGCTGAGAAAGCGGTGGAAATTTCCTCCGGGTGTTCGGCTCTCTGGGGCGGGAGGATCAGCTGCTGCTGGCACAGACTCAGGACACCTGCTGTGCTCTCCCCCAAACCAAGAAAGAAGGTCCAAGCCCAGATGAGAAGCTGGGGCAGGACTGGAATGGAAAATTACTGTCTTGGGCAGAGATGCCCCACTGAGAATAAGGCCAGCAGGGCCATCACCCGGCCCTGCCCTCTGGTGAGATCTACTGGGCACCTGGGCAGGAACTTAGAAAAACAGGCAGCAGCGACACCAGCTGGTGCTAAGAAAGGTGTGGGGGGCTTATAGCCCCTAGGTCCCGTAAAAAGCCCCAGGCCCTAACCCGCTGAGGGTGAACTGCTGCTCTAGTCTAAATGGACTCCAGGTGTGGGTACGCACTGCATACAATGTGAGGTATGTAGTCTCCTTAAAAGCGGTCTTTGATTTTTTTTAAATTGTGGCAATATATGCATAACACAAAATATACCATTTTAACCATTAAAAAATTATCATTTAAAACACTGTACTAAATACATACACTAAATATATATACCATTTACGATTTTAAGAGTACAGTTCAGTGGCATTAAGTATATTTACATTATTATGCAACCATCTCTGGAACTTTTTCATCTTCCCCAACTGAAGCTTTATACCCACTAACTCCTCATCCCCCCTCCTCCAGCCCCCGGTAACTATCATTCTACTTTCAATCTCTATGAATCTGACTACTCCAGGTACCTCATGGGGCTTCCCTGGTGGTTCAGTGGTAAAAGAACCCAACTGCCAATGCACAAGATGTGGGTTCTATCTCTGGGTTGGGAAAATTCCCTGGAGAAGGAAATGGCAGCCCACTCCAGTATTCTTGCCTGGGAAATCCATGGACAGAGGAGCCTGGTGGGCTATAGCCCAAGGGGCTGCAAAAGGGTAGGACATGATTTAGCGACTAAAAAACAACAAAAAATCCCCAACAGGTACCTTATATAAGTGGAATCATACAATATCTGTCCTTTTGTGCCTGGCTTCTTTCTCTTAGCATAATGTCCTCAAGGCTCACTCATATAGCATGCACTAGAAATTTCCTTCTTTTTAAGGCTGAATGATATTCCATTGTATGTATATACCACACTTTGTTTTCCGTTCATCTATCAACGGCCATTTGGGTTGTTTCTATGTTTTGGCTATTATGAATAATACTGCTATGAACATGAATCTAAAAATATCTCTTACAGAAGCCTTGCTTTTGATTCTTTGGGGGTATATACCCAGAATGGACTGTGGGATTATAAGGTGATTCTATTCAATGCTTTGAGGAACCACCATACTGTTTTCCACAGTGGCTGTGCCATTCTTACATTTCCATCAGCAATCCAACATCTCTAACATCTTTTATTTTCTGTTTCTTTTTGTTCACAACAGCAACCCAAATGGGTGTGGCAAGCATACTGGAGTGGGCTGCCGTGCCCGCCTCCAGGGGATCTTCCCGATCCAGGGATCGAACCCGAATCTCTTACGTCTCCTGCATTGGCAGGTGGATTCTTTATGACTAGCGGAAACGCGGGCAGGGGCAAACAACAGTAATTTTCTCTACATCTGAAACTCCATTTCAGACTGTCCTGGATCTCAATTCCTTCTAAGAATGATAGCAAACTCATTTCTCCTCCTCACACTATTTTACTATTTTCAAAGAAGTTTCACAGAGTAGCCCAATAGATCCTCACAAGGCCCTGGGAAGACACACTGCTGCTGCTGCTGCTGCTGCTAAGTCGCTTCAGTCATGTCTGACTCTGCAACCCCACAGACAGCAGCTCACCAGGCTCCGCTGTCCCTGGGATTCTTCAGGCAAGAACAGTGGAGTGGGTCGCCACTTCCTTCTCCAATGCATGAAAGTGAAAAGTGAAAGTGAAGTCGCTCAGTTGTGTCCAACTCTATTATGGAAACGGAAGCTAAGGGGAGTTAAATGCCTGAGTCAAAATTACCAGAAAGGAAGTAGTTTTCCCAGACTACTCACTGGCTCCCTGCAAGACCACCCTAGACAAGCGGCAGCAGGGTGACAGCAGCAATTTGATCCACGTCACCCTCGTGCCCCAGTGGCCGTAGACCACCATGGAAGGAATATGGGCTCCAGGGGTCTTGACCTGACAAAGGTAACAGGTGGACTCTGCAGCCGCTTCTAGAGACAACCCCCTCCCGCCTGCCTCTCCACTGCCTTCCCGTTGGCAGGTGGCGTGAGGCTCATGTTTGTAGTCTTTGTTTGCAGCCACTTTGTTCGGGTGGGAGCAGGGACAGAAGTGACAGGGGAGGGGGTACAGAGGCAGAAGGTGGGGGGGTTACAGAATTTGGTTTCATTACTTGAGAATCGACTAAACACAGGAGCAGGAAGCACAGCCACAACAAAACACGGGATCAATAACTAATTAGAGGGGCTGTGCGAGCTCGGTGGCCAGCGGGCAGTGGGGAAGCCGGCGGCCTGTCTGCGGGCGGCTAATGGAGCTTGCTCTGGAGCGCTGAACTCGGGGAGGGGCCTGGTTCGGGAAGCAGAGAAGCTTTGTTGCAAACGGCCTTAGCGCTGGAGGCCCTGCACCCTCATGGGTCTGTCTCCAGGGGTCCTGATGGCTCAATTAGCAAAAGCCTCCACTCCTTACATGGTACACTGTGCTACTCGCTTCACAGTCCTTCCTCTCCAGCTGCCTCGAGCAGCAACCCAAAGATGCTCCATCGTCTCTTCTGTGTTTCTGCGCACACAGGCGATTCCCTCTGCTTATAGCCCCCTTCCACCCCTGCCTTCTCCTCCTGCACCTACTGTTTTCTACTAGTGACCCAAGCTCAGCTCAGACGCCACCCCTTTGGGATGTCTTCCCAGACCACGGATGGACCAGGTGCTCTTCTGCGCTCCCCTGGTGCCCAGGGTTACGTGGGACACAGTCTCACTCTCGGTCAGTGCTAATCCATTTACTACTGAGCTCTCCCAAGAGATGAGGAGCAACTCCAAAGCGCTGACTCCTTTACATACCTGCATCCCGCTCCCCTGGTATGAAGTCTGACATATAAAAAGGATCCATGATATGTTTAATGAACGAAAGACAACCATAGGTTCTATGAAAATCCATTTCTGGGTTCCTTTGGCACAGTGCCTGCACCAAATGATTGCTCAATAATTATGTGATGGTGCTGGACAGAGTAAGGGACTCATCCTGGGGAGGAGGTGGCTTATTTACAAGGCCCCTGAATGCCACTGGTTCACAGGCCATCTCCTTGTGACAGGACTCTTATAAAAGCCCAAGCTGAAAGGAACTGCTCCAACCTCTGCTCCCCCAGTACCACGCCTGAGCTTCCCTTATGGCATTTCTCCCTCTCTGCTTGCATCTGTGATCTATGCCCCTTCAGAGTAGAGGTCACTCCCTAATTATCCATGTGACCCACATGGCAGATTGCCCAGGGCCTGGCACAGAGTTAGAGCCCACAGGATGCTCCCTGAATGGATATGAATGAGATGGAGGGATCACCCCGCATTCAGCAACAGCCAACAGCAAGGGACTGAAACAGGCTGGGCTCAGACTCATCGTTCACACTCCCCATCACCAGCGGGGCAACATCAACTCTAGGCAGGTAAAACAGAAGCCTTCAGTCTGAAAAATAAGGCTTCAGATTTAAAAAGTGCTATGTCCTTTTTGAAGAATCTTTCAGTCTAATCCTTGCTACAAACCTGGAGGTAGGAGGACAGGAAATTACTATTCCCATTGTACAGATGAGGATGGTGATAAATGCTGAGCAAGTGATACATGTCAAGCAAGATGCAGTCCAAGTAGGGAAACTGAAATCCTTCTTCCCTACCAAGACCTTCTTTTTGTCTTGACACAGACTAATCCATCCTTGATATTTTAGCAGTGCCTGTGGGGAGCCAAGGGGCCTGGAGACCAGGTTCTTCTGGAACTGTGCCTTCTGTGGGCCTCCAAGACCCAGGGCACAGTCCAGGTTCACTCTTTTAACAAACCAACTTTATTGAGGCATAATTTACTTACAATTAAATTCATCCACTTAAAATGTTTGATTCATTTTGATGAATGTATACATCCATACACTGACTTCCCCAGTGGCACAGTGGTAAAAGAATCTGCCTGCAATGCAGGAGATGCTCAAAAGACCCAGGTTTGATCCCTGGGTCATGAAGATCCCCTGGAGAAGAAAATGGCAACCCACTCCAGTCTTCTTGCCTGGAAAATCCCATGGACAGAGGAGCCAGGCAAGCTACAGGCCATGAGGTCGCAGAGTCAGACACGACTGAGCGACTAAACAACAAACAACAATATACCCAGGCAACCAGTATATGACATAATCAAGACAGATAAGTATCTGTTTATAGCTTTTTCTTTTGGTACCTAGTTCTATGAGTTTAAAGGCCCACATCCCATCACTATCAGGATATTGAACAGTTCCATCACTCCAAAAATATTCCCTCACGCTGCCCCTTAGGGATCAAATCCTCCTCGTCCCTAGCCCTGGACCCACTGATCTATTTTTGTCCCAAGAGTTTACAAAATTCACCATTCAGAAGAGGAGATATTTAGAGTTTCACATTGAGACAGATGTTTAGACAATTTACTTTGATTCTCCTATTTTTAGATCAATTGTATGCCTTCTTATGTAAATTTAGTAATGATCTGGTTACTGTGAAACAGTAAACTTTTTAAAATCACTGAGAAATGAATCACCTTAATATGGGAATATTAACCCTGGATATTTTTAAAAAACATTTTACAAACATCTGTATTTATCTAAAACTAAAAGCAAACCCATTGGGGATTTTTCTTCAAATGTAAAAAAAAAGGTATTAATACATCTATCATTAAGTCTATATATTGTAAAATTGTAAATTATTTTAGTCAGAAAAGTGAAAGCTTTCTTTTAAACCCAAGTTAAATAAATTGAGTTCAGTCAGGTCACCCTGAGAAATTCCAAATGCCACGGTAGATAGCTGAGTCACTTCTTATCCTATTTTTTGGCTAGACCAAAAAGATGCAATTTTCTAATTTTTTAAACTCCCAGATGATTATTCAACTTAGAATGAAACTAGCCAGAGGTAGGACATTTTATTTTCACTTGCAGAAGAAAGTGGTGTTAAAAGCAAGACTATCACCTCACAGTGATTATCAAGAAGACAAAAAGCAGCAGCAATCATGCTTTCTAAGGTCAATTTAAAGAACTTAGGATGTTTTATCTGGGGCACTAATCACATATGGGAGATTCAGAATTAAAGTTCAGCCTTGTCATCTACCAGCTCTGGCAATCCTGGGCAAAATTATTTGTTTCCTCATCAGTAAGGAAATCAATAAAATGGGATTATATGCTTAACTTCTTAAACTGTTGTGAGGGCTAAACACAATATGTACAGGAAATGTGCAGAGGTGACAGCTGACAGCAGGAGGTGTAGGAGCAGGTGGGTGGAGTTCATCATGGCTGGTGTGATGATAAAACACAGGTATACGCTGTTTTACTGCATTTCACGGCACTGCATGTTTTTACAAATTGAAGGTCTGTGGTAACCCTACATGAAGCAAGTCTATTGGTGCCATTTTTCTAACAGCATTTGGTCACTTTGTGTCTATGTTACATTCTTGCAATTCTCAAAATATTTCAAACCTTTCACCACCAAAAAGATTACAGTTCTCTGAGGGCTCAGATCACTGACTCGATGGACATGAGCCTGAGTGAACTCCGGGAGTTGGTGATGGACAGGGAGGCCGGGCGTGCTGCGATTCATGGGGTTGCAAAGAGTCGGACACTACTGAGCCACTGATCTGATCTGATCTGATCTGAGGGCTCAGATGCTGGTTAGCATTTTTTGGGGAATAAAGTATTTCTTCATTAAGGTTGTTTTGGGACATAATGCTATTAAACACTTAATAGACTATAGTATATGACAGTATATGACTTTTAAAAAATAAATTTCTTTACTTGGCTGCACTGGGACTTAGTCATGGCACACAGGATCTTCAGCTGCAACATGTGAAGCCTCAGCTGCAGCACGTGGGATCTAGTTCCCCAACCAGGGATCGAACCTGACCCCCCTGTGTTGGGAGCATGGAGTCTTAGCCACTGCACCACCAGGGAAGTCCCAGTGTATGACTTTCATATACACTGGGAAACCAAAAAATTCATGTGACTCACTTTGGGCAATATTTGCTTTATTGTGGTAGCCTGGAACCGAACCCATATCTCCAAGGTGTGCCTGTGCTATAGACATTGTCAGAGCTAGTGTTCTCCCTTGAGAGTTAAAGATGGACAGTATTTAGAATACTGGCAAGAAATGAAGCTGGAAAGCCTATTTGGCCTACTGTGACTAAAAGTATTTAAAAAAAAAAAAAAAAAAGGTTACATGACTATATGCCTAAATGCTACGCAATCAGCAATAAGAATTCTTATTTTGTACATAACTCACTTTATAACATACTATTAAATCAGATTATCCTTTCATTGGCTTTAAACAAATCATGATGACTCAAGTTGCTTTAAGTAAAACAAAAAACTGTATCTATTTTTGTAAAACAAATAATTTTTATTCATGCTAAATCCACGGGATTTGTAAAAATCCCAGTGGCATCTATTCAAAGGGGCCTCTAATGGCAGAGGGCATTACATGGTTGATTTTACCCAAGCTAATGTGGCTAAGTGCTCACTCACAGACACCAGTCCCTCCCTGTGGGCAGCAGCCGTTTAAACTCTGAAGTAGGAAAGCTGCTTCCACTTGGCGACCTGTGGGGAGAGCAGGCGACTGCTGAGGAAGGCTTTTATGGGCTGATTCATTCCCTCACAAACACCCGGAGGTGAGTGCCTGTGTGTGGGGGGACTGGATCTCAGTGCCAAGATGGCATCAGTGTAACTCACCATGGAAAAAGCGAAACAAACTTTTGTAATATCTTTTCCACATTTTGCCCGTTGAAATCTGTGTCATCCTTCAAGCTCATGGCCAAATGCCCCCCTTTACAAAAAAGCCATTCTTGACCCTCCATCTCTTAAATCTCAACCCGTGTGAATGAACCAACCAACCAACCCTCTCTGGTGCTCCTAATACTCTTTGATCGGACTTCACTGTTTACAGTATTGTAGCACGGTCATCTATTTACACTGTCACAGGAATTATGCGCTGTGTCCATCTAAAAACACCCAGTAACACAAAGTAAGATAAGTGCTAAACCTCAACTAGGTGTTGAAGATAACCAGATGGACAAAAAGTAGGCTTCTGGAAAAAGCCCATGGCTTAGTGGGGAAGTCAGACAGACAATACATACATTTCAGCACACACAGCCTGTGCCGTGTAACAGTGACAAGTACAAAGCAGGCTAATAGTATGGAAAGGAGGGAGAGATCAGAGATGGCACCACAGAGAGCGATGCCTAGTGGGCACCTTGTGGGATGAGGAGTACACAGCAGGCAGGGAGAAAAGCAAGGTTCAGTTAAGAAGACGTGAAATATGGGTATAAAGTTTTAGTTGTATTAGATGAGAAAGTTCTAGAGATCCACTCTATTCATAGTTAGCAATACTGTACTGTATCCTTGGACTGCAAGGAGATCCAACCAGTCAATCCTAAAGGGAATCAACCCTGAATATTCACTGGCAGGACTGATACTGAAGCTGAAGCTCCAATACTTTGGCCACCTGGTGTGACGAGCTGAATTACTAGAAAAGACCCTGATGCTGGGAAAGACTGAAGGCAAAAGGAGAAGTGGGCAGCAGGGGATGACATGGTTAGACAGCATCTCCAACTCAATGGATATGACTTTGAGCAAACTCCAGGACACAGCAGAGGACAGAGCAGTCCATGGGGTTGCAAAGAGTCAGACACGACTTAGTGACTGAACAACAACAACTGCACACTTAAAAAATTATTATGAGGGTAAATCTCACGTTATGTATTTTTTACAGTTAAGAAAATAAAAGGGAAGCATGAGACAACATGGCAGGTCTGGCGACTTGCCGGGAGACCACTGCCGCTGCGGTTGATGGGGAAAAGGGAAGAAAGGAGACGCCGGAGAACAGGTTAGCAGCAGGATCAGCATGGACCTCGTGACCTAGGTTTGCAGGCAGTAAGGACCACAGAGAGCCAGGCTCACAGGTGCCTTTTGGTGGCAGAGTGCGAGACAGACGGATTAATAGGGATAAACACGGAAGCTTGTAAAGTCTGATGCAATTCAGATGAGACCAAAAGGCCTGGGTTAGGGAAATGGTACTGCCTTCTAAAACACTTAATGCTATCTGGAGTCATTTGGTTAATTCATTTGTTTACTTTCCCACCAAAACATAAACTCCAAGGGACTATGTCTTGCTCATAGCTATATTTCCCATCCTAGATCAGAGCCTTGTATACAGCAGGTGCTCAGCAAATACCTGCTAAATCAATGAAGTGAAGCCACCGCACAAGTCCTTCAACTTCCAGAGTTATACGTCAGCTACCTGATAACAGGGACTCTTCCAACAGTATGCGGGCTTCAGAAAAGTGTTCTGTACCTCCAAGAAAGAGGGTAACTCACGTATGTGTCCCTCAACACTTTCAGAAGAATGTTGTACATAAAGAAAGGATGCGCAAAAACAGATGCTGATTTATTTTTTAAAAGGCACGTGTCCTGGATTTTTCCAAATAATGACACTGAATTTTCTTGGTGAAAACTCCAAAGACAGAATGCCTCTAACCATCAGCTTTGCACACCCCACCTGGATATTGAGCAATCCAGCTGGGCCCTTTCTGCTTCATAAATCATCGCTGGCAACAAAGCCTCAGCAATTAGAGCTCAGCTGTTGGTTGCGCTGACAATGGCTGGGACAGCCAGTGACATAGTGTGGCTCTCCTGTGTTTGCGCGACAGCATTAATGCACATCGCAAGGGCAGTGTGTATTCCCGCGGGCCACAGCCACCGCCAGAGGCAGGTTAGCAGGCTGAGGCCTCCTACTGCTCTGCAACCCACAACCCAGTAACTGTGGAGCGGATTTCCCCTGCAGAGGAAGAATAAAGGGATTTAATTTCTCTGTTACATCAAAAACCAATAAAAGGGCAGTTTTATAACTTGTATGAAGTGGAATATGCCAGGCTCAAACCATCAGCTTGCCTGACTCATCCCTCGTCTGCACATGTCCTTCAACATCCAGAGTTTTATCGCAGCTGCTTGATCACAGGGACTCTTCCGACAGCATTTTGGTTTTAGAAAAGTGTTCTTTACGTCTGAGAAACAGGCCCCTGATGGTGTCGCCACTAATGTCAATCAAGACTCTTTCCAGAGGGAGAGACACTGTATTCAGTACGCAGGGGCATAAGCACAGGCCTGAAATCAAGGCTCAGGCCTGGGTACAAATCCTGACTCTGCCACTTACCAGTTGTGTGACCTTATGTGAATGATTTAACCTTTGTAAGTCTCAGTGTTCTCATCTGTAAAATGGGAATAATCCTCCCTGCCTTATGGTGCTCCAGAGAGATCAAATGAGGGAACCCACATAGACAGAGAAGCATTGTGCCCATTAAATGTCAACAGGCATTTCATGACTGTTCATTCCTCCCCTTACCACGCGTGGGAGTGGGAGATGAGTGACCGGCCCCCTTTCAAGGGGTAGGCCTATGGGGGTCTCCCACACAGGGAGAAGAAAGCAGTCCTGGAACAGAAAGTATGGAAACTGACAGCCTGCAGCTCTGCCTCTTCTACACTTGAGAAAGTTACAAAACGTGAGTGACAGAGGCTGTCCCAAGAACATAAAGGGAGCTAATCTGTTTGCAAAGGGAGGAAATAGCACAGGATGAAGATTTTAAGTTGTTTGAAGCTTCTTCCCTAATTACCACTCATAATGAAAATTTAATTGCTGAGTTAAAAGCAAATTTCACTTTTTTCTATCAGAGAATCTCTGCAGAAATTGGCACATTTTGTTTGAACAGGAAATCAAAGTTACTTTCGTGCTTAAATGAGATCTAAGCAGTTGCAGATGTTTCCTTGGGAATAACTAGCTTCCAAACTCTGTCCTACTGGGTTGCAGCAACTCACAGTTCTAGGCCAGGAGAAAGAAAAACTGTTTTGAGTGCAGTTGCTCGAGGGGTGGGGCTGATTCAAATTCCAAGTGCCCCACTGCTAGGCATGTTGGGGTGAGGCAGGGAGAAGAGGGTACAGAGAGAGGGTCTCTGGCATTATGGAGCTTACAATTGAGTAGGAGAAAGAGAACCAGGGAATAGTCTATGATTAGGAAATTGAAATGAAGAAAGCTTGGCTCAGGAAAGCATTGTTGTTCAGTCGCCAAGTCGTGTCCGACTCTTTTGTGACCCCTTGGACTACAGCCCACCAGGCTCCTCTGTCTATGGGATTTCTCAGGCAAGAATATTGGAGTGGGTTGCCATTTCCTTCTCTGGGGGGTCTTCCCAAAGTGGGGATCAAACCTGCATCTCCTGCATTGGCAGGCACATTCTTTACCACCGAGTCCCTGGGGAAGCCCCAAGGAAAGAACAGCAAGAGACAGAAATGTAAGCCTCTGTGGGTGCTTTCACACACCTTGGCCTTCATTCTGATCCACCTGGGTGTCAGCCAGAAGCCCACTCACCTGTAAGGTGCTGGTGAGGAAGTTGTCTTGGGAGACAATGTCCACAAAGAAGTCGGCAGGGATCTCGCCGAGCTGGTGGTACAGGATGGAGATGAGGTTGACGTAGAGGCTGTGGTGCTTCACCATGGCCTCTTCTGACCGGCACAGAAGGTTCAGGAGCCGCTTCCAGTGCTCGAAGGCCTCGTACACATTCCCCAGCAGGAAGCACACGAAGGCAAACTGGAGCTCACCTGAAAGGTGCAGAGAGGAGCGATGAACCTGAGGGAGCGGGGTGCTGGCTGACTCTACTAAGCCATCAGAGCCACTGGACCTCAGCCAGAAGCGGCTGTCTAGCCTTGTGACTCCTCCAGAGCCTGGCATGGGGTTTTGCACCTAGCAGCTGTTCAATAAACGTTTGCTGAACTGCTATAAACTCAAGCCATGAGAAACCCAACTGGTTTTGGACCAACCTAGATAGCATATTGAAAAGCAGAGGCATTACTTTGCCAACAAAGGTTCGTCTAGTCAAGGCTATGGTTTTTCCTGTGGTCATGTATGGATGTGAGAGTCGGACTGTGAAGAAGGCTGAGCGCCGAAGAATTGATGCTTTTGAACTGTGGTGTTGGAGAAGACTCTTGAGAGTCCCTTGGACTGCAAGGAGATCCAACCAGTCCATTCTGAAGGAGATCAGCCCTGGGATTTCTTTGGAAGGAATGATGCTGAAGCTGAAACTCCAGTACTTTGGCCACCTCATGCAGAGAGTTGACTCACTGGAGAAGACTCTGATGCTGGGAGGGATTGGGGGAAGGAGGAGAAGGGGACGACAGAGGATGAGATGGCTGGATGGCATCACTGACTCAATGGACGTGAGTCTGAGTGAACTCCGGGAGTTGGTGATGGACAGGGAGGCCTGGCGTGCTGCGATTCATGGGGTCGCAAAGAGTTGGATATGACCGAGCAACTGATCTGATCTGAAGATCAGATTGCAAGAGAAGAGGCACACTGAGTATTTACCTAGCATTTAACAAGTTAACAAAATGGGTCTGTGGACATTATGCCAAGTGGATCCTCAAACTGGCTGCCCATCTGAATTACTAGGAGAACTTGGGAAAAATAAAGCTGCCCGAGCCTCACTGCGAGAGATCCTGGTTGAGGACAGATGATGGAGCCTTGGCATCTGTAGCTCTAACAAGCTTCCCGGGTGAGTCTGATGCAGATGGTCTGCTTCAGGGCAGGGAAAGGCTGTGTAACACTACCGAACCCTCAGCCCAACTCCATAAGGTGGTCAGGGAAGGGGGTATTTGCCTCAGTGTACAGATGAGGTCAAGAGACCTGCCCAAGGTCACACATCTAATGCTTAGCAACTGAACAACAGAAAGATAGAACAGATTTCTGTTGGGTGGGAATAGTTCTAGGGCCTTCTAGAACAGGAAAATTCATGAGTACTTGTTCCAGGGTGAGCCTGCCAGCCAAATTTTTTGTTTGTTTAATCATAGAGCTCTATGATTTGCTTGCTATGAGCAGGTTGTGACTAAGAGCATGGGCTCTGGAGCCAAACTGCCTGGGTTCAAGTCTCAGCTCCACCACTTCCCAGTTGTGTGACCTTGGGCAAGCTACTTAATCTGTTTATGCTTCAGTTTCCTTATTTGAGGGATGCAGTAGAGATTAAGTGAATCGATACAGTATTGCGTTGGCCCCAAAATTCGTTCCAGCGTTTCCATAACATCATATAGAAAAACCCAAATGAACTTTTGGGCCAGCCCAATATGTATAAAGCATTCAGCGTAACGCTTGGTGCAAAATAGCACTCCAGAAACCTCAGTTATTATTCCCACATTCCCAGCAGATCCCTGTCGCAAAGAGACCTGATGGTCCAGAAGCCATTGTCTTGGATGAGCAGCTGGGTCTCTGGGTGCCAAGATACACTGTTGCTGATCAGACATGTTTTTTCTGGCTTCAAATTTAAGGGGGACTTCTGTGGTATATCCACACGTGGGCCATAAAAAGAACAGATGTGGGACGTCCCTGGTGGTCCAGTGGTTAAGACTCTGCCTTCCACAGCAGGAGGGGCAGGTTTGATCCCTGATTAGGGAACTGTAAGGTCCCACATGCTGTGGGGTGTGGCCAAAATTAAGAAAAAAATGTACTCAACACTAAACACCTCTTTAAACACATGGTGTCCAATTTCTGTCACTTCTGGAGCCCTGGAAAAACTAGTTCTCTGTTCCCAGGCTTGTGGAACTAAGTTTGATTTGAGCAGATAGCTACGGGGTCTAGACGTTTTAGACATTTGATCAATATTTTCAAAATATAGTCACGTTTCCTCTGTATGACAGAGGTTAATGATTTGCTTCTTCAGTTGGCTTTACCTGGTTAGTTTGTGGAAATACGAGCTGCTTCTCTGAATTTAGGGCATTCATTTAAATTTATACATTTCTGGCTTAGTCTAAAATTAAATTGAGATGAGAAATAATTTCAAAGAGCTGTCATAAAGATACAGTGATCCTTCCAACAGACCTTTTCACAAGATTACTTTGAAGAACTGAAATGTTTAGGAGGTAGAAAACAGGATTTCTGTTCATTTTGAAGCCAGGATTTCAAGTGTTACTTATTAAATGAAAATAGATACACACCCTTAAATTGTCCCTTTTTATCAGCTGAGCCTATTATATAAAAGGCCCTATATTCAAAATTCTCACTGATCTTCCAATAGAAAAATATGCAAATATTAGACTTGTAAAAGAAAAAATATTAATAGCTATTAAAGATGTGACAACTGTTTGCTGTCACTAGTAATCAAAGAAATATAAACTGAAACAGGAAGTCATTCTTCAACTATCCAGTCAGAAGAGGACTTTGCTAAATCACCACGTCAAATGCCATGCCAAAAGGTGATGGGCCACAACCTCATCAGCAAAGACGCCTGACCTTCTCCTGGCAGCACGCACACTCTGATCCAACAATTTCAACCCCAAAATATGCAGAAGGGCACACCAGGAGACTCTTCCACTTACAATAAGGAAACCAGGAACATCTTAAAAGATTCATTAACAGGGGCTGGTCCAATAACTATGGAAGTTCAGTAGCCACTAAAGAGAAGTGACCATTTCAGTGACATGGAATAATATTTATATTAAAGCAGATTATAGGATAATATACTGTAATCCTGTTTTTGTAAAAATATCATATATACACAAACGTATAATTGAATAAAAAGACTAAAAGGAAACAGAAACATATTAAACTGAGAAATACATACAAATATGTACCTTAAAAATGTGTATGTATCTTAAAAACATTTTGTATGATTTAACTCCTTTTAAATTGTCAAGGTTTGTTTTAAGACCCAGAATATGGTCATACTTGTTTATGTTCTGTAAGGATTTGAAATGAACGTATATACTGAGGTTGTTGGGTGGAATGTTCTATAAATATCAATTAGATCCTATTCGTTGATGCTATTGTTGAATTTCTATAAATATTTGCTGATTTTCAATCTAATTGTTCAATCAATTTTTGAGTTTAGTGTTGAAGACTTAAAACTGTTGTGGGTCCATCTATTTCACCTTTCAATTCTATCAAGTTTTCATTCACATGTTTTGCAATTCTGTTGTCTGCTGCACACAAATTTAGAATAGCTATGTCTTCTTTGTGGACTGGTGCTTTATCATTATATAATGTCATTCTGTGTTTCTAGTTAAAAAAAAAGAAAGAAAAGTACAACAAAGTGAACAAAGATGGCTATTTCCAGGTGGTGGGATTTGGACTTTCATTTTTGTTTTCCTTTAAGGATAAATATGTTATTTTTTGTAATAAGGGGGGAAAACAACAATAAAGACTGTAACAGTGAAAAGAAAATCACTGTTCTGGTTGAGAGTCAAGAGTAAACCGATGGGGCAGGTGGAAGGCTCCCAGGAACACGGATGGGCCGGGAACCGGGAGCCCTGGGCTCCAGTCTCACTTCAACTATATCACTTAGCAGTCAAATCCCTTCCCTCTATGGACCTCAATCTGTAAAATGTAGTGGTGGGCAGGCGAGGCCACACTATGGGTTCCCTGACACGGGACTGTTTGCATCAGGTTCACCTACAGCACTTGTCTGTCAGGCAGACAGACAGGTAAAATGCTGGGAACCTACTCCAGATCTCTTGAATCAGTCTCCAGGGGTAAGGCCTGGGAATCTGTACCTTTAAAATATATATATATATATTGTTTATTTATTTGGCTGCATCAGGTCTCAGTTGTGTCATGCAGGATTTTTGTTGTGGTGCACAGGGTCAGTAGTTGCAGCATGTGGGCTTAGCTGCTCTGCGACCTGTGGGATCTTAGTACCCCGAGCAGGGACTGAACTCAAGTCCCCTGCATGGCAAGGCGGATTCTGAACCACTGGACCACTAGGGAAATCCCTGGGAATCTGTTCCTTTAACAAGCATTCTGGGTAAGACCCCCTCCTAGCCAGGTTTAGGAACCACTAGACTAAATAATCAAAAAGGGATTCCCTATTCTCAAGCCGCTCGGCTACACACCCCTCCCCTGGCCCACTCTCAAAGCCGTGTTCCTCCTCACCGAGCACGTCCTGGGGGCTGCAGGGGAACTGCTTGCTGAGCACAGTCTCCAGGGCATAACTCAGGTCCATGCTGTGCCTGGTTATCTCAGCCGGCGTGGCACCTGCCGGGAACATCTGTGTGGGCAGCTCGGAGAAGCGGATCTCGGTGCCGGCCCTAGGCTTCATCTCAGGCAGCCGGGCCAGGCCCTCCTGGTAGCTCTTGCACTCGGCACCGCAGCGTGGGAGATTCTGCCCCACCCGGTCCTTGGTGTGCCTCATGGAGAGCACGGGCAGCACCTCTGAGAAGGCACAGATCTGCCGACTCTCAGGCTGCAGCTTCTCTACGGTGGCCTCGCTGATGAAGTTGGTGAGGGAGATCCACTTCTTGAGCGTGGTGTAGGGATAAGGTCCCAGGAACTGGTCCAGCTCCTGGAGGTTGGCCCTCATGGCTTCCACCTCAGCCTCTGGGGCTGGGGACAGGTCGACCTCTTCCCGGGCGGCATCCCAGCGTAAGACCTTTAGCCCCCGCTGCTGCAGGTTAAGGAAGAAGCCCATGCGAGGGCCCACCTCCCTGGGATTGGCCTTGTCCACAGAGCTGTAGTGGAGGAAGTGGATGCCTGGCGGGATCATCTTCACGCCCCGGAACTTGGGCCCCACTTCCCAGGAGTTGTAGTCAATGCCAAACTCTGTCCCCTTGGGCATATTCAGGATGACCACGGTGGCCCCTTCAAAGAAGAGGCGCCTGGCAAGCTCAGGATCCATCTGCATGGCAGCCATGGGGCCAGGGGTGAATGATCAAAAAGAAAACTTTTCTATTCTGCTGAAAAAGAAAGAAGTCAGAGTTAATCAGAACCTTGGGAACGATTATTCATTTGCTGAGCATTCTCTATGTGCCAGATACTGAATTAGATCCCTGAAATAATTCAGTTCAGTTGCTCAGTTGTGCCCGACTCTGTGACCCCATGGACTGCAGCATGCTAGGCTTCCCTGTCCATCACCAACTCTGGAGCTTGCTCAAACTCATGTCTATCAAGTCAGTGATGAGTTAACCATCTCATCCTCTGTTGTCCCCTTCTCCTCCTGACTTCAATCTTTCCCAGCATCAGGATCTTTTCCAATGACATAATTTTCTACCTTAATTTTCACCACAGGTAAAGAAAACAATACTCAAAGAGAAGAGGATTTTTGTTTCTGAGTTTAATGAGCAAGAACACTCACTTCACAGCTGGAAAGACATCAGTTAAAGAAAAGAGACATGTTCAAGATCACACAAGGACCCAGTTAGAACTTGGGTACCCTGCCCTCCAGGCCAGTGTTCTTTCCACTGTGCACTTCGAAGCTCCTTCAGATCTCCTTCAGATCTGAGATCTTCAGATCTCCTTCTTATAACAGAGGATGAAGGCGGAGAACGCCTGGTCCACTCTAAAGGATTACTGTGCCTAAACTGTCTTAAACTATAATTCTGTCTAAAACCTAGAAGATTCGAGAAGCATCCACCCAGTTTCCCATAAGCCTCAGCGAAGACCCAGAAATGGACAGAAGGTGGAAACGGGGTACTTAGCATCTAAAATTCACAAAAGATTTGGGCAGTGGAGAGCTTTTCAACCACAACCCTCTTCTCCTACATATGTACACATATATATATATATATATATATATATACATATATATATATAAATCTAAAGTCCAGGGAGTGAAACAACTGTCCAAAGGGTCCACAGTCAGTAGCAGCTCTGGACTGCTCACCCAAATGGATCCAGGTGGCATGGCTGGCCTCGGATCAGTATTTAGAAGACAAAGACCTTAGAACATTTATTTTTATCTACCTCTGAACTACCCATGAGGACACATTGATAAGACTTCTGTAAACAGATACAGCCTCTGCATTTATAAGGATGGTTCCAACATGAACTAATTTAAACAGAACACATCTAACTCTCTAGTCCCAAGACACCACCTATTCAATTCAACAAATAACCCTGGAGAGCCTGCAGGATTTTTGCCAGACACTAACAGAAATAATCATGGAGAAGACAGTTACTGCCCTCCAGGCACTTCCAATCTAGCCAGACATATCAACAAGACCACAAAACTTCACAAACAGAAGAACCAGCTGCCTGTTTAATTCCTGTTACTCATTTTAAACAAACAAAACAATACCATGAGGAAAGGAAGACCAACCCTTTTCCCAATATGGAAAGGACATATTTTATTGTCTTTACCCAAAACCCACATGAATGATTATGACTCTAAATCAGCATTTTTTTTCAAACTGCAAGTCACAACCTGATAATGGGTCAAAAGATCAACTTAGAGGATCTCAACCAACATTGTTTGTTTTTTTTTTAAATAAAAGGGCAAAATTAAAAAAAACCAGAGCACATCCTAAGTAGTAAAGCTAAGTACTGTTTTCTGAAGCTTTGTGTGTTTGTATGGACTCTTGGTCACCATGTAAAATATATGCGTTACTGTAGGTCACAGTGCAAAAAGTCTGAAAGCCACTGCTCTAAATAATTTATATCATCTTACCAATCTTGAGTTCAAAAGGCACTTAATATGTTTGCTAAATGAACAGCTACTGCATTTAGAATAATTGCTCATCAATTAGCCATTTTCCCGGTGGCATCTGTGTGCTCCTCTTTGATAATGCCACTTCTTTCTATTTCCAGCTGATTGTAATTCTCTTCACTGTATCTTCCACAGTTGGCAAATGACCTGGCACAAAGAAGATGCCTTGAGATGCAGAGAATTACATCTACCCACTTCTCTCCACCACATCCTTAATCTAAGCTACCATGTCCCTCAGCCAGATTGTCCCTCCAGTCCGTTCTCCATCCAAAAGCCGGAGTGACCTTCTCAAACCGCCAGTCTAAGCATGTCACCAGCCATACTTAATATCCTCTGGCTCTTGGCAAACGAAACTTCCCCCTGCGACCTACAAGGCCTGTATGGCCTGGTCCGTGGAAACTCCTCCAGCTTGTCTCATATCATGCTTCCTCCACAAGCTCTGTTGTAGCCACACTGACCTCTTTCAGACCCTCAAACAGAGGCTCCCCTGATAGAAAACTCTTCCCTCCTGTCTCAAACCATTTTTCTGATCTCTGCTCAATATTAACCTCCTCAGCAACGCTTCCTTGACCTGGGGCTAAGTCAGATCTGCTGTGATGTGCTCTCAAAGTGCCTTTTATCTTTCCATTTCACTAATCACAGCTGCAAGTTTGCAAATATTAATAGAGGGCTGTCACCTCCAGGAGATGCGGGTCTTTCGTACCTCTAGCACATATTAGACGCTTGCAAAACATCTGTTTAATAAAAGCACGATATCCATTTTGTAGATGAAAAACAAAGACTTGGTTCGGGGAAAAGACCTTACCGAAGATAGAGTAAATCAGAATCACGTCAGGCGGAGCAAAGGCCTCCGAGTCCGTAAGTTCTAAAGTTAGGAAAAAAGAAGTTTGGCACGTGCTCCCAGGAAGTTCTGGCGACGGCGTATCTGACGGTTACTCGGGGAGCAAGTAAGAGTAACCTATCTGAAAGAGGCAGGTGGGTCCCACCACCGGCTCAAGACCGGGACGCCACAGTCCCAGCTCGGTGTCCCAGTTCAGGACCTCCGCGATCCCCAGCCGAAAAGAGAGATGGCCGGACCACACAGACAACGAAAGCAAAACAGTTAAAAGAGGACAGGAGGGTGAACTCACCGACTGGTGAATAGCCGAGGTCCAGGGACAGCATAAGCGCACCGGAAGTTCTCCCTCTTTGGCGCCGGACGGGAGCAACGGGAAAGGGGCCGGGCGGGTCCCTGGGTCGCGGAAGAAACGGCCCGTGCCAGCAGGTTCCGCCCCATCGAAAGTCTTTTGCTACCTTGAGTTAATGGATTTAGTTCTTGAGCCCGTGGATAATAACTTTCATCAAACGATGCATTTTATATCCCGGTCCAGAAACACATCCGCAAGCCACGGCTTTTCGGTTTCAATCAGTCGTGGTCTCTGAGGTTCGTAGACTCCTAGTCATCCAGTAGCCACAGTCAAGAGGCTCAGTCATAGTCCTGGTCAGACGATCTCAATCCGAGTGAGTGTCACAGTTGGCCCTTTATCACCTGGTCTTAGCTTCCAACCATACTCAGCTGTAAGGGAGAGCTTCATAAACCCAGGCCAGAGAGACCCAGCCTAACAGCAGCGGTCACCACAATGGTCCTTCCAGCCATAAACACCCGATATCTTCTGGCAGTGCAGGCCTAGTATGAAATCTCAGTCAGGCTGTATATGCACCTTGAGGCAGGGAACCTGTCTTGTTCTCCGCTGTTTTTTCTGGAATCCAGCACAAAGACCCAGTTCAACACATATATTATGCATTTAATTAATGACAGTGATTCTTTATTAATTAGTGACTTCTATTTTGGAGCCTAGCCCTGTGCTGGGTGGTTGTATCAGTCAGGGTTCAATCAAAGAAGCAGAGCCAGCAGGAGGTATTTAAGAGCTTTATTACAAGGAATTGGCTTATGTGATTCTGAGGGCTGCCTAAGGAAATACAAAATCCAGAGGGCAGGCCCCTTGGGTATATGATTTCTAATCCTTGCACTAACCCTAGTAAGCAGACTCAGTATTCCCAATGTGCAGAAGAGAAAACTGAGGCTCAGAGCAGTTGCACAGCTAGAGAGAGTTCAGGCTAGGATGCAAACCAAGGTCTGACTGGTGACTGGCTCTTCTTGTCTCTCTGCTGCTGCTCCTTAGCTTGCCTGTCACAATTCCTCAGTGACAGCTGGACATGCCCATCTGTCTCAGTCAAAATTCATCTCTTAGTGGGTTGCAGACTAGACTGGGCCCTGCAGTCATGGTTGATCACAACGAGCTGCCACAGGATTAGCCAGAGATGGCCTCCATCAGTCACAGTCATACATGTCAATCTCAGCCTGTCATGTCAGTTCCATTTCCTGCATGAAGAAGCTCAGCTCCCTCCCCACCCTCCCCATTCCTGGTCTTGGGTGCTGAGCATCATGGTCTGTTTTCATGATGAGCTCCCTGTTCCAGCCGAACTCACCATCTTCTGAGACTCCAGGGCAGTGAACTCTGGGCATAGGCACTGTTAAATGGTAGTCCAGGAATCTCACGTGGTGGGTTGCATGTCTGTTCAAATCAGGTTTCTCAACCTTGATACTACTGAGATTTGGAGCCAAATAATTCTTTGTTGTAGGGCAGCTGTCTTCTTGTGTTGTAGGATGTTTAGCAGGATCCCTGGTTTCTACTCCCTATATGTTAGTAGCATCCCTCAGTTGTGACAACCAAAAGTATTTCCAGACATTACTAAATGTTCCCTGGGTGACAAAATCACACATACTCCCGAGTTAAGAATCACTGATCTAAATGAATCAGCCACACTATTCCTTAACAGCTCAGAGACTGACCCTGTATTTATGGGAGACAGAGACACAGATCCAGGGTGTGTGGGTACCCAGTGTTTGCAAACAATGTCCTATTTCAGGATCCCAGGAATGACAGATAACTAAAGGAAACCTACAGGGAAAATACGGGGAAGGATCCATAAATTGCTTCTGACAATGGACAGGAGTTTGGAGATAGTAGAAGAATTGCTTTTCATAGCACAGCATTTTATATCATTTAATGAATTCCCTTCAAAAAGAAAAAGCATAGGGCTTCCCTGGTGGACCAGTGGTTAAGACTCCGAGCTCCTAATGCAGGGGACATGAGTTCAATCCCTGGTTGGGGAACTAAGATCCCACATACTGCCTAGTGTGGCCAAAAAACAAAACAAAGAAGAAAAGACGTGGTGTTTAGTGTTTCAAATTATAGGGAAATGATCAGGATTTAAGTTTTTACAAGTTTTTAGAATGGTATGTACAAGGTGACTTCAACTCTGATAAGATACTTACACATGAGAAAAGACTGGAAGAAACTGCACCAAATCGTTTAGCCATGGTTGTTGCCTGTGAGATTTGGGGTAATAAAGAAAGCGTTTGGGGTGAGCTGTTTGGTAGAATTAAATTGCTGGTATGTGTATCTCAGGTAGCCCACAGGACAGGTTTAAATTTTACATGGATAATGGTTTTCAAATTTTAGTATTTTTGCATTTATTTTTATAAAGACCTCCTTTCTTTGGCAAGTGACCCTAGTTTTTCATTTGTGGACATAACGGTTTCCTTTACAAATAATTCTGTTTTTGTTGCTGTTGTTGAGTCACTTAGTCATGTCCGACTCTTTGTGACTCCATGGACTACAGCATGCCAGGCTCCCCTGTCCTTCGCTATCTTCCAGAGTTTGCTCAGAATCAATTTAAAGAAAAATGATGTCAACATTGGGACAGGTGGCATGTGCAGGGACATGGCAACATATGCGAAGGGGATGAGCAAAGGCTGACGTTGGGGCTTGCTGTGTACGTTATCCATTCGACTCCCAAGGAGGGGCCTCCACACACCAAGCCCCTCTGTGTCCTGGGCCCACCTGCTTACTGTTCCTGCTGCCTAGAATGCACTCACTCAAGTTTTTCACCTTACTGGATCTTTCTCTTCACTCAGCTCAAAAAGATGTCCTCAGGGAGGCCATCGGGGGCCACCTTATTTAAAGTGGCCTCCTTCAGTGACCATCCCCTCCCCCAGCGCATTTCCTTCCTGGTGCTGATCACTCTGGCTGGAGTCGTCTTTGAGCGCTCGCCTGGTTCGTTCAGTTTCTCCACTAGCCTCTGAGCTCCTGGAGGGCAAAGGCTTTGTCTTATTCATTGTTATTCCCGTAAAGCCAAGACCTGTTCCACACTGGGATCTGCAGATATTTGAATGAAGGTGTTGTAGGTTGAATGAAAATGTTCCAGTTGGGATCTCACCACCCCAATTTTAGCCTGTCCCACAATGCCAACTTGTACTGGTAGCCAAGGTCAGAGAGAGATGCCAACGCAGTTTGTGGTTCAGCATCAAACACATTTATTTCACTTTTATTGAGTATACAAGAACAGAGAGCACACGCATACAGCACGGAGCACTGAGGTGGGGGAGCGCGGGGACGAGAGAGGAGAGAGGGGTGTGAGCAAAAAGGACCAGGACAGCATCGCAGTTGGTTAGGAAGGTGCTTTTTGGAAAAAAAAAAAAAAAAATTTAGAGTGATGTTGCTCATGCAATTTCAGGCCAGTCTTGGAATGTGCTTACAGGATTCAAAAACTGAAACAGGTCTTGGCACTTCCTGTACCCTCAGATTGAAAAGATCCCAAGAAAGCAAAATAGGGGCAAACAAAGACTTATACAGGCTGGCAGAGTGGACAAAGGCCATGGAGGGCATCTGCTTTTCCTGTTCCTTTTGCAAGTGAGGAAACTGAGGCCCTGAAGCGAGGATAAGATGAGCTCAGTGGCATGTGGTGAGTTAGAGGCTGAGCCAGGATGGCCACCCAGAACTCCTGACTGCCCTCCAGGACTTCTTCCACTATGCTACATGGTCTCCTGGGTGGAGAGGTGGCACAGAAAGGACGTGAAATGGAAAATGGAAAAGTAGGTTGACGACAGATATGACAAACATCTATATTCCCTATGAAGAGGAGGATGGGAAGGAAACAGCGCCCTAGATTTCAGCTTTGCAGCTCCCCTCCTCCCTGCTGGCAGATGCCTGCCTCTCTGTGGAAGGTCAGAGCATCTGTGGACTGGAGAGCTCCATAAACCCTGGCTGGCCCACAAACCAAGCCTGGTCACTTCTTCCCTGTCCTGAAGCCACACACATAGGGTCTGTAGGCAGGTGCAGAACCCACAACAAATATTCTCCCTCTGAGGTATGTCCAGTGCGCTCAGGACACCTGGTTCCTGCAAAGACAAGGATGCCTGAGCCAGATTCCAGGTGGCCCAGAGAGGGCAGAGCCACTCCAGCTCTTGGCCCAGAGGGAGTGGGGGCTCTCAAGCTGAGGAGGACGGGGAGGAGGTTCTGTGGCTTCTGTGTAAGAAGAACCTGGCGCACTTCCACTCTCAGGGGGAGCTGGAGGGGGTGTGGCTGGCTGTGCCACCTGAGCCCCAGATTCAGGGCTCTCTCTGCCTCTCCTCTTCACGTTTACCTACAGAGGCAAACACCGTTCTGCCTCAGGTCAGCACCAGTTAAGCAGCGAAGCATATGTGTCACCAAGGGAACGTATAAGCAAGCCTGGGCCCTTGGCAGGGCATCCGCAGATGTCTGATAATTGGAGAGAAGGCGGAAGTGCTCTCAGAGGGGCTGGAGATGTAAGGCTGGCTCAAGGAGCTTCCCAGGTCCCTCTGCTCCCCGCGCCCCCACCGCCATGCTTTCTCCTTGAGCCTAACAATAGTGCCTGGCACAAGTAAGTACTCAGTAAATATTTGTTGAATGAATTTATCAACTGCTTTAGAAGCAAGATGGGGGAAATGAAATGGGACTGAGAAATTAAAGGGCAAATGCCTTCAGAAGGGGCCTCATTGAGCTCACGAAAGCAGCTTGTGTCTGGAAAGCCCACGTGTGCCACAGGGCAATGCCAAGCTTTTGATGGGACCTTCTCCAAGGGCTCCTGTGGTCCGACTCTTAGGGCCCAGGATCAGAGAACAGATGTTGACTGAAGGGGAGGTCTCCAAAGCCAGGGTCTTATTCGAAGGTGGAGCCCCAGCAACACCTCCTGTCCACCTCAGCTTGTTTCAGGAGCCTCTGGGAGTCCAGTTTTGACCTGTCAGGGCCTGCCCATGTACAGTCTCTACCATCGCTGCTTTGACCCAGGAAGAAGAGAATGATTCAGACAGAATACAGGAGTGGTCAAAAGAAAGAACTGAGCTGGGGACATTCAGACAGCCAGGTGGAAGCCACCGTCTTCCGCGGCAGCTGGGGGCATCACCTCCCTTGGGATAGGACTTAGCTGTCACACTGTGGTCAGGGAAAGGCAAGACATGTGGCACAACAAAGAGATGACTGAGAACTGAGGCGAGCCTTCCGGGGAGGTAGGGGGACTGAGCTAGGGGATCTGTGCTGCAGGGTCCTGAGCACGGTCCAGGTCCCAGCTGCTGCTGCCTGGGGGAGAAGGCATCTTGAACCACACCTGGGTCGCTTCCTTCTTGCCAAACCCCTGCCTCTCCATATGGGGACCCCACCCCTCCCCACCAATCAACCAAGTACAAACACCACACACTGTATTTCTACACTGAACTGTCAGCTCCTACTGTGAGCGACCCACAGCCCGAGTCCGGGTCTCCTTGGCTGGGTTGGTTCGGTGAGATCTAGGAACCTTGAGAATACATCAATCACAGTCAGATAATTATCATTTTAAAATGTCAGCTTCATACTTACCAGCACTGTTTATTTTAATATTTGTTTCCTGTTATATGTAATATACATAACTTAAAAGCACATCCATACAAATCTCCTACAAGCGGCACCTTCATAATGAGAACCCATAAACATATAATGTCTACTTTCACCTCCTGTGGCTTGGTTTCACGTTTTTGCTTTTCTTTTTCTCATTTCCAGTGAGAGTCATCTGCAGTGGCCCTCGGCAGGACCAGGACACAGAGGGTGAGGGGTGTGGGGTGGGGGAGAGGGAGGAGGGAACCCAGACAGAAAATGACGAGACGTGTGAGAGTTGAGGGGGAAAGGAGGCGGAAGAAAGGCAGGTGGATTTTGCAGCCCAGTGTCAAGACCCAAAAAATAAGAATCCAGTGTTCCTCCTCCTCCTTTCCGAATGGGGGATTTTTCTTTCTTGGAAAACGGTTGACGGGGGCGTGTCTTGCTGCTGCAGCTTCTCTAACTGGCTGCAAAAGTGTTTTCCTTTGCATTGGAGTGGGCAATGGACGCAGGAAAAGAAGAAATGGGATGCTTGTCCACTGAAGGGAACGTGTAGGCCCAGGAGGCCTTGTACTTCTACAATCAGCGTGGTCTGGCTTGCCTTGGTTGTTCTGCAGGGCTTCAAAGTGGGGTGGGGAGGGGAGCAAGGGATTACTGTTGTTATAATTTTTATTTGTTTGGTTTCCTAGAAAATCCCACCAATTCTTCAATTTGTCTGCAAAGGATATGTAGGCGTTCAGATGTTGGTTGTTGCTGTCGGCCGAATGCTCGGCCAGCCCCGGCAGCAGTGCGAGGACGTGGTGTTTCCTGTGTATATATATCTATATCTATATATATCTATATATATATGCTTTTCCTTTCCCAGTCTCTTTCAGGGACAGTACGTCACAGCTGGGACGTCGGTGTTGAGTTGGAGAATCCAGGATGAAGGCCCCTTCTTTATGGTTCTCTGGCTTGGGTTGGACCAGAAACGCCAGCATCTTTTCACAGAGGTCAGGATTCCTGAAGCCAGAGGTCGGGGGGCAGGGGGTGGAGAGGAGAAGGGAGATGCAAAGGAAGGAAGAGGACAAGGAGAGTTAGTAACTTTTGTCGTCCATCTTTAAATACATGGCTGTTTTCACTCTCTTTACCGTGTGCCCTTGATTATGACTTAGGAAGACAGAGTGACTTATCCAAGCCCACACAGCTGGTAATAAAGTGGCCACTGACAACTCAAGCCACCTTGTTGTCCAGTCACTCAGTCGTCCTCTTTGCGATCCCATGGACTGCAGAACACCAGGCCTTCCTGTCCTTCACTCTCTCTCGAAGCCACCTGTCTGACTCCAAAGTCCATGCATGTTTGCTGGGCTGTGTCCACGCAGGTAGGATCTTTCACTTTGGCTGAAAATTGTTCAAGTTACCTTGAAACTTTGTCCTTAGCTTTCCCCGATCACACTTGTTAGATCACACTTAGCTAAGATCACACTTGTTTCATTTTGTCTTCCTATCTGCTCTCAGATCTAAAAAATATTCAGATGTGATGGCAGAGGTGGGTTTTTTTTGTCTTTCCTTTCTATTTGCCATGGCCTGCTGTGTCCTGGAGGTTAGTTAAACCCCAGAGAGTAGTGTTTAAGTGAAGAGACTGAAATCTGGATCCCAACTCAAGTTTGACTCCAAAACTTGAGTGGTTGAGGGGTCTGGGCTCCGAAATCAGACAATCTGAAGTCAAATCCCACTGCGTGGTCTACTAACTCTGTCACCTTGGGCGAGTTTCCTAATCTTCTTAGACCTTAGCTGCTTCCTCCATAAAATGGACAGAAGTTGTAGGGAAGATTCAAGACAAGGATCAGCGTAAGTGCTGAGTAAATACTGGCTGTTTTTATCATTACTACTGCTGTTGTTAAGTTAACCACACACTGTTCTGATCTCACTGAGGGCAAGGGCTGTCTCTTACTTACTGCTGTCTTTCCAGAGCCCAACACCATGCCTGACATATAGCAACTACCCAGAACTATTTAACGGGTGGCATATCATCCCTGTCCTTTACCATTTACATGGTCAAGAGCTAATAGAGTGGTAGATAACTGATCCTTCTTGGCTCATTTGATAGATGGGAAAACTGAGCCCAGAGGGGGCAAAGACTTAGCAAGTTGGTGGCAGAAACAAGACTAGAATTCAAGGCTCCTGCTTTGAAATAGGTCAATCCTGCCTACCCCTCACCTTCCCCATTTAATTAGAACTTTGAAAGCAAGAAAGCTCTGGGAAGCTGGGTGGGTGCCACCCTCTTGCTGGCAGTGTTTGGGATATAGATCCTGCCTGAAGGAGGTTGGCCAGTGGAGCAAAGATAGAGCCAAACCCACACAGCTGGTCTGTGAGCTGCAGGGAGAGAAGACTGTGTAAGGCAGGTGATTTCCACACTCACAGCAAGAACTTCAAGAAGGAAGAACTTCATAAGGAAGTCTGCTGGAGCAGGGACAGAAGGAGGATTCAGGGAGGGGAGAGACAATGAAGACTGGCAAGATGGATGCCCACATAGAAACAGAAACTCGTGCAAGAGGCTGGTGATAGAAGTTTAAAGTCTGACTTGCTCAGGGCTCTCATCAACCACTCAATATGACGAAACTATAGGGACAAGGAAGGAAGTTCACATCGCCAAGCACCTTTGGTATGTGAGACAACACCCTCGTAAGTCACTGCTATGCACTCAATATGAACCCCCAAAATTCACAGGTTGAGTCCCTCATCCTCAAGAGGATGGTATTCAGAAGCAGGGCCTTTAGGAGGTGCTCATAAACAGGATGCGTGCTTTTGTAAGAGACATGAGAAAGATGACTTCTCTGCTTTCCACTGCATAAGAACACAGAGAAGATAGCTGTCTACAAACCAGAAGAGGGCCTTCACCAGGAACCAGATTGGCTGGCCCCTTGACCTTGGACTTCCCAGCCCCCAGAACTGTGAGAAATTAAGTGTGTCTTGCTTAAGCCATCCAGTTTTCTGTTCTGTTACAGCAGCCCGTGCAGTCTCTAACACTCATAAATGGGGTTCATTGCAGCAGCTCCAGTGTATAGGTTAACTCCATTTTTAGGTGAGGAAACTGAGGCCCGGGTGGTTCCTCTGGACACACTTTCTGGGTCCAAAGCTGGGTGTGTTCTTTCCACTCCATTCTGCTACTTTCTGAGAAGTTTTTCTTACAATGCTGGCTTCACTTTAAGTTTTCTCATAATTAATGGAGTACCTGCCTTAGAGGATTTCCCTGATGGTCCAGTGGTTAAAAATTTGCCTTCCAATGCAGAGGATGCAGGTTCAATTCCTGGTCGGGGAGCTAAGATCCCCCACGATGCAAGGAAACTAAGCTGGTGTGCCACAATTACTAAGCCAGCATGCCTCAACTAGAGAGAAGCTGAATGTCACAACTAAGACCCAACACGGCCAAAAATAAATAATTTAAAAAAAAAAAGAGTTTCCAATTCAGAGAAGACCTCCCCTCCAGAATTAGTGAGTCTGACTATATGAAGAGTCAGAAGTGGTTTCTACTTGGCGACAATTAATGGGAAGGAAGGTGGACAGAAAAGGCATGTAGAAACTTCTGTCTCTCCAGGGCAACATAACAAGGTAAGCTTTACAGAAGAATCCAAAAGAGAGAGATAGAGAGAGAGGGTGTGTGGTGACGTGTGGGACAATGGCAGCCAAGGAAGAAGTAAAGGGTGGGGGGAGGAGGAGGGAATGAGATGGCAAAGGGAGCATGGAGGTGGGCAGACGTGAAGACCGCATGGGGTAGGGAGGACGACGCTGGGGTGAGAGCCGAGAGCGCCGAATAGCCAGGGAACACAGGAAGGCAGGAGCCTAGGGGGACTGACTGGGACGCTTCTGGGAAAGACGAAGAGGAGTGAGACAGGGAATGGAGGAGGTACAAGAACCTAGGGAAGCAAATAAGTAGCGAGAGGATTGTATATAACTACAAGAGGGCTTGTCCTGTCTCTTCATTTTGCAAATGAGCGCACCGAGACCCCGATGGTCATGAAGCTAAGTCAGTAGGATGGATGGAATGGAGTCAGGTCCAGATTCCCAGCACAGAATTCTTGGCATCAGTGGCTCCTACACTTGGCTGCACACGGATTTCCCAAGGACCAAGGTATAAATAAAGATTCCCAGGGGGTTTCCCTGTTGGTCCAGTGGTTAAGACTCTGAGCTTGCAAAGCAAACAAGCAGCACGTGTTCAATCCCTGGTCAGGGAAGTTACGCGTACTGTGCAGCCAAATAAATAAAATAAAACTGAAAAAAAAAAAAAAAAGATTTCCAGGTCCTAACCCAGCACTTCTCAGTCAGACTCTATGACAATAGTTCTCTAGTGTCTGTGTTCCCAGGGTAATGCGGCCAGCTCAGCACCAGCTTGGCAAGTGACCTACACTCTACCCCTCTGAGACCTGGGTAACAAAAAGCAACAATAACTAAGCAACTGAGGGGACAAGAATGACAATTTACCTGAAAGTCTGAGGAAGGCAGGCTCTGCCTGTGATCAGCTTACATGACTTCCAGACCAGCCCTGTCTGGGTCTTCCCTGGTGGTCCAGTGGCTAAGACTCTGCACTCCCAATGCAGGGGGCCTGGGTTCATTCCCTGCTCAGGGAACTAGATCCCACATGCTGCAACTAAGAGCTCCCATGGCACAACGAGCCCGGCATGAATAAATTAAGCACACAAATAGACCAGCACTGCCCAACAGAAATACTAGCCACAGATGGAATTGAAAATTTTTCAGATAATAGATTTTCTAGACAATATTTTCTAAACGTCCTAGAAATTTATGGCTTTCTAAAATTTCCAGCTATATTAGTAAAACTCTAATGTTTCAATTTACATCAAAAAGAGTAAAAAGAATCAGGTGAAATTAATTTTAATAATGTATTTCACTTAGCCCAATACATCCAAACATTATCACTTAACATATAATCAATATTAAAATTATTGAACTATTTTATACTCTTTTTCTCCATATATAATCTTCAAAATCCAGCACACATTTTACCCTTAAGGTACATCTCATCTCAGATTAGCCAGTTTCAAGTGTTCAACAGCCACATGTGGCTAGTGGCTCCTACACTGCACAGCACAGAAAATTATTTCCAACACTGTAGAAAGTTCTGTCGGACAGCACTGGTCTAGATTGGAGTTGGCAACGCTTCAGAGTGGCAAGAAAATACTTCCGCACCTTTTCTTGTGACATGAAGGGGGTGGTAATCAAAAGGCTGTAAAAGAAACATTCTTGTGTCTTTCTAGAAAACACTGGTTTTCTTCATCAGGGAAGAGGACAAAAGGAGACCTGCTGCTTGTGGGGGCCTTTGAAATGGATTTATTTTTCAGTGAGGTATAATGTGCAAAGTCAGTCAAGTACACAAATCTAAGTGTGGAGCTTAACACATTTTTATATGTGTACACATCCACGCAGCCCTCCCAGTTCAAGACACTGACACTTCGAGCACCCTCGAAGGTCCCCTTGTGGTTCTTCCCTGTCAATGCCACTTCTCAGCAGGAACTGATATTCAGACTTTGAGCATGTTTAGTATGGCCTGTTTTTGAACTTCCTATGAATGGACCCATTTGTAAGTGTCTAACTTATTTCACTCAACTCAATTATTATAGATCTGATAAAATTCAGTAAATTTCTAGAGGGGCCTCACCAGCTTCCCCCAAGTTCAGGCGGGAGACCTGTCTGCTCTAGCACCATTTCCCTCCTGTTATTCACCAAGGCACTGATGGCCCAAGAGGAAAGAGTAAGGATTGAGGTCCCCTCGGATTCTGGCCCCAGGTGGCCTCAGAAGAGTTTCCAATCTAGCAAGACAGATGGGATGAAGGACTCTGGTCCTCATATTCCTCCTTGGCATCAACTATACTTCAATTAAAAAAAAAAAAGTAGGATTTCCCTGGTGGCACAGTGGATAAGATTTCGCCAGCCAGTGCAGGGGACGCAGGTTCAATCCCTGGTCCAGGAAGATCCCACATGCCACGGAGCAACTAAGCCCGTGCACCACAGCTGCTGAAGCCTGTGTGTCTAGAGCCCGTGCTCCGCAGCAAGAGAAGACCAAGCACTGCAGTGAACAGTAGCCGTCACTCTCCACAACTAGAGAGAGCCCATGCAAAGCAATGAAGACCCAGAGAAGCCTAAATAAATACAATTTTTTTAAAAGATAAAAAATTTTATCTTTTTTCAACTATAAAAGATAAAACCACAATTTTATCTTTTTTCAACATTCAACTATACTTCAATTTGTAAAACTTTCCTTCTTGGCGACATCTAGTGGCTGGTGATGGAGACAGAGACTTGGGGACAGGAATATGACGTGGGCTGGGTAGGACTTTTTCTGACTTCCAGCTTATAGGCAATGGGCCAGTGAGGTTTTGCATATCTCTGTCTATCCCACCTTGGTATCCACCCGTCCAATCCTCTCTCCCCTTTTCTCACCACTTCTGGATTTACTTTTCTGGGTCTGGAGCCTAAAACCCCAAAGAAACCAGTCTTCCTTCCCCTCTGTCCTCATATCAAATCTAGGGGAGCTATTTCTTCCCTTTGAATCCAAAATCAGGAAGCCTGGGGGGTGGTGATCAAAGCTGTGCTGGAGACCCAGCCTCTGGGTGGGTCCTCACATGGAAATGCCTCTTGGAGGACCCTGTTCTCTTCTCTGTCTCACAGCTACTGAGCCCCACGAGCCTCACCTGTGGCTTCTTGTCCCTCTCCTCAGGGGATGGGTCTGTTTCTCTGTAGACGACGGCTTTGGTTACCAGCATGTCGGGATGCTGCAGTTTGGCCTCCTTGATGGCCAAAGCCAGGGCCTGGAGGAAAAGAAGAGCAGGGTGAAGAGCCAGAGCGCACTGAATACGGGTGAGGCCACAGAGACCAGCAAGCCCCTCCAGTGCACAGGGACGCTCCCACAAGTTCATGGCAGAGGGTGGAGCTCAGGTCTTCTGGCTCCTTCTGCCTCCCATTCAGTGCCCCTTCCTTGGGGGCTTCTCCTCTGGACAGGGTCAGCAGGAAGTGGACATCTTCTCTGCTCACACACGCAGCCGTCCACAGGTAACCCAACACGGGAGGGCCGGTGGCCTGGGCAGTGCCACTGGGACCCACGCTCCCATCCACATACCTGGTCTTGATCGACATCTTCGTCCCCGGTGATGATGATCCGCTTCTCAATTCTCGTCTCAGAAAACCCTCCTTTCACAGTCTGCAGAGGGAGAGGGAGGCGGGTTCAGCCTTAGGTCTGGCTGGGGCAGCAGCCTCGACAGGGGACAGAGTCAAAGCACCCCTCAAGGGCAAGGCTGGAATCAGCAGTCGCCTTCTCTCCTGGCTCCCTTGGTTTTTCCCTTTACTAGTTTTGGGACTTCAGACTGAACACCCTGCCTGGCTGCCACTGCTCCCCCAGCTACCAAGCTGCCCTCTCTAGCTCTTCCAAGCTGGGCTTGAATGCTGTGGCCCTCACCCTGGTGAGCTGCCCTTCCACCTTCCTGCCTCGGTACCTCCCGAGCAGCAAGTTGGTA
This sequence comes from Bos taurus, assembly GCF_002263795.3. NCBI lineage: Eukaryota > Metazoa > Chordata > Mammalia > Artiodactyla > Bovidae > Bos > Bos taurus. The sequence continues at coordinate 65,346,833 of NC_037340.1, read as the reverse complement.
TCTCTCATGGTTCTGGGCCTCTCTGTCTTGTGCTGACCTTGTGTGTGTGACCTGGCCTTGCTCACTAGGCTGGGGCTCTTGATGGTAGGGGCCGTTATTTTTGTTCACCTCTGCATCCCCTCCTCCCCCATTCCCCTGCCCCACCTGGCCAGGATAGGTACTAAAATGCGGATTTGTTGAATGAAACACATGAATGAAATGTGAATGGTGACAAGGTTCTCCTTTAAATGACTTCCAACAACACTAGAAGAGAAAATTGCATGAATGATACTTATACATAAGCTGATAGCTGCCACTGTTTTCTGAAGGGGTGGGGCCTGGGAGCAAGCTTAGAAGATGGGGGAGGACTTAACTGCTTAATATATTAAAGGTAGGTGGTGGCGGAGGGAATGCCCAGCTGGAGTCAGGAGTGGACAGAGAGAAGACGGCTCCCAGGGCAGAGTGGATGGCTCCCAGGTGGCAGGGCCAGGAGAGACTTTTGAGCTGTATGCTGCGGGGTGTGTGATGGAACCCCTTCCCATAAACCTTTCAGTCAAGTCATCCTTGCTCACTGATGCTTTTGGTAGGAATGGGCTCTTTCTGGGGACCATACTGTGTGTGGCAGGGGGCAGGGCTGGGGTGGTCTTGCTTATTAAGGGCTAGTGCTGTCTACCAGATTCCTCCTTCGATGCTTGAACGGAACCTCCCACTCAGCCTGGCTCCCTGGCCTCTCTCCTTCAGGACCGCATCTCTGCCTTGGGCTCCCTCCTGTTCTTCCTCCTGGCCACTCAGGCATGGACACAGTGGTGAGCGGGTCCTCAGCCCGCAGGCCCCATCCTGTAAGTCACTGCTGACCCACCGGGAAGGTCTTCCTCCTCTGGCCCCGCCCCTTCCCCTCCTCTGGCCCCGCCCCTTCCTCCTGGAACCCTGCTCCGCCCCCTCACGCCTAGTCTCTTCCACATCTCTCTTCTTTCTCCCGTCTAGCTGCACATCCTAGTGGACCTCATCTCCTCTCCTTAAACCCCTTTTCGCTGGGTTCCTTCCCACTTTAAAAACCTTGATGGCTTTCCATGGCTCTCAGACTCAGACCCTCTGTTGTCACCCCTGTCCTGGGATTTCTCTTTCTTGTCTCTGTTCTGCTTCCCCCTCCCTCAGTTCAACCTAATTTCTCACAGTTCCGCCCCTACATGCTTCTTCCTGGCAGAGACGGCTTATCTTGTTTCTCCGTGTGCACTGTTTGCAGCCCCTCCAGCAGTCCCTAGCACAAAGGTAGCGTAAGGCTGACAAACTAACATTTGCTCAGAGAATGAATAAGCGAACACACGGTTTCTGCTCCCATCTTCCACGTGGCTTAGAACGTCTGCCTCCTCCCTCAAGAGTCCTCCCTGGCTTTCCAAGACCGTGCGCAAACCCCACCTTTTCCAGAAGCCCCTTCCTCATTCTTGGAGCCTTCCTTAAATTGCTCCCTGCTAAATCCCTCTGGCACTTAAGCTCCATGAGGCACAAACACTAGGGTTCACAATGTCTTCCAAGGAGACAGTCCCATCCCCCCAGCCTGGCCGTCAACAATGAAGGGCAGGTTGGTGCCTATGATGCTTAGCACAGAACAAAGTGCACAGCACTCCAGAAACTGGAAACACTGCAGTCTTCTCTATCCACGTCACAGGGCAGAGCTGTGGCGAGCTTCCGAGCCCCGCGGCCAGGCTGGGGGCACACGGGGTCCTGCTGCTGCTACTCACTTTGGTAACATGGGTGGTGGTGGAGGTGGAGAGGGTTTCCGCGGTGGCGCCGTAGGTGCTGGTGAGGACATCTTTCCCGATGATCTGCAGAATATAACCACCACGACCCCACCCCAGGGGTCAGGTGAGGGCGCTGGGGTCTGCAGGATGGGGCGGGGGCGGGGCCAACCAAGGGAGAAGTGGGGAAGGGGGTGGTTCCATGAAGGTGAAGTCTGGAAGCCAAGATGCTTTGAGTCACCAAGTCTAAGAACTCAGGAATACTGGAGTCTTCAGAATGCTAGACCCATGAAATTCTCAAACCCTGGAATCTAAGATTCCGAGAACCTGAGATTCCTAAGGTCTTGAATCCTAACAAGACCCTAGAATTTAAGAATCCTGGCCTTTGAGAAGGATGAACAGAGGGATCCCAGGGCAGAAACAGAGCACTCCTCATCCCCCATGCTGTCAGGGTGGGGAAGACGCTCTTTCTGGGACTAGATGATGAAGACGACAGATCTGGAGAACAGAGGCACTGCCAGAGACCTCTCAGTGACAGACTCAGGCTGCTGAGGGTGGAGTAGGTCCAGAGTCCAAGCCTCTGGACTCCTAGTCCATTACTCCTCCTGGTCAGTAAGGACAGCAGATGCCAAAGAGCTGTGACGTTACAGGCATCACCAAGGGGAGGGACCAGTTCATCCCACTCTGCTGCCCTACTTGTACGTGGGGGGTGGGGGGGGGGCAATGGACGAGACCCTGACCAGGGAGCCCTGTGGGCATCCGAAGGTGATGCCGTTTCCTAGTGCTGTCCTTAAAGGGGCGGCCTCCCAGGCTCCACGCCGCACTTGCCTTGGGCCACGTGTGGACCCACGTCCACAATGCTCTGTGTGGAGTCCCCTAGCCTGAGCTGGCCCTGCCCACTTACCGGAGAAAGAGAACGGATTTCCGTGGCCACCGTCTGTGGGCCTGGGATCATGGCAGCTGCCCCCTTCCCGGACTTGAGACTGTTCTCCTGGGGAAACAATAGTGCTCAGATGGCCAGGTCTCAGGTGGGCGGGCCCCCAGGATGGCCGGAGCACATGACCATGGAGCTCTCCCAGCCACAAGGTTGAATAGTGACGTTAGAGGCAGAGAGCTGAAGGCATCATTCAGTTCAGTCTGCTCCTGTTCATCCCTTGCTCGCTCACTCAACACACACGCTTACACACTTACACACCCACACATTCAACAAATATTTACCGAATGCCTGGCATTAGGAACACTGTGGTGAACAAGACTCAAGACTCAATGTTCTCCCTGTAAGTACTAACAAAGGAGTCGAGACATCCAGGCCCTGCCATGTTCCAGCCACGTGACCTGGGGCAGACCCACCTGCACTCTCCAAGCCTCCTCGATTCACCTACATAAAAGGACCCTGCAGTATACAGGTTCATCAGTGGCAACAAACGTCCCACTCCAGTGGGAGATGTTGGTAATGAGGTGCAGGTCGGGGGTTGTGTATGTGCTGGGGGACAAGGGGTCTAGGAGAAATCTCTGGACCTTCCTCTCAAGTTTGCTGTGAACTTAAAATTGTTCTAAAAGAATAAAGTCTTAAAAGAAATTTTTTTAAAGGGAGACCCCTGTCCCACTTGCACAGGGACATTATAAAACTGACAGAAGATGAAAGGGCTTTGCAAACAGCAATCTGTCAGGTAAATACAGGAGTACAGGCTGATACTAACAACATGACGACTACTGCTTTCTGAGTGCACATGAGGTGCTAGGTATTGTGCTAGGGATGCATGGTCTCATTTAAGCCTCTGAACCACCTAGGAAATTGTTTTAATATTCCTGTTTTACAGGTGAGAAACTGGAAGGTCAGGGAATGTTAAGTGGCTTGTTCAAGCCCCCGTACAAGTGAGTGACAGAGCCTGGATTTAGATCCAAGTTGGTCAGACTCCAGATTCAACACTCTCCTTCTGCCATGCCCCTCTGCCCTTGAAGCAGCTCTCCTGGTCCAGCCTTGGGATCTAACTCCTAGATATTCCTGGAATTGGACCCAGGCTTACTGACCCACACTTACTCCAGTGTTCTTGCCTGGGAAATGCCATGGACAGAGGAGCCTGGTGGGCTACAGTCCATGGGGTTGCAGAGCAGTCAGACACAGCCTAACGACTAAACAACGACAATGACTGGTGGGAGTCTCCATCTCCCACTTCCTGCACCACCGCAGGGCTCAGCCTTGTCCATCCAGGGGCCCAGAGCTGTGTCCACTCTGCAGCTCCCCAGTGGGCTGAGCCTCAGGTCTGGACTGTGCATGACTGATTCTAGATCTGGACCTCTGTCTGCCAGGGGATGGGTGAGGACAGAAGCCCTCTGCCTTCGCCCCACCCTCCCCTGATCTAGCCCCAGCTGTGGGTAACCTGGTTACCTGGTATTCTAATCACAAGCCACTTTCTCAGAGAGCGTCCCAGAATGTGGCTCAGCAGCAGGCCTGAAAAGGGCAGCCTTCTGGGCTTCAGGCTTCCTTTCTCCCAGCCAGGGAGACAGCCACTAGCCCCTCTGAATCCTCCCATCCCTCCAGGCCTTCAAACCTCTACTTCCTCTATGGATCCCTGTTTTCTAGCCAAGCCTCACCTCCACCTTCACACTGCTGGGCACACAGGTCGTTCCAAGCAAGGTGCCAGCTACTCCACTTGCCTTTCCCAGATCTCCAGCTCACCAGTCACCTCTCCTGCCTCAAGGAGGAGCACCCCTTCTCCCTGGCTGGGGCTACACCCCCATTTCCACGCCAGGTCCTTCCTCCCCAGACTCGGGCCTCCTCTCCATCCCGCTCCACTCCCCCCACTACTCTCTCTGAGACGCCTCAGCTACTCAAGCCTTCTATGGCCTCGTCAAAGCCACAGTCCCCTCTCCCTTTATCTGCAGCTCAGATCTTTCTTGAACCTGAGACCTTTAAAACCAACTATCTCCGCGACATTTTCCCCTGGAAATGTCCCACAGGCACCTCAGGCTCAATCAGACCCCAAATGGAATTCACTGCTTCCCTCACCCCCAACACATACCTTCTGCTGAGGAGCACCCTCTGCTGTGCTCCTCGTTGGTGTAAATGCTTCTCAGACTTGAGGGGTATCACCTGAAGGACTTGTGATAAAATAGACAACCCCCACACCCGGGCTCCAACCTGTAGTTTTCGAGTTGTCTGGGGTGGGGCCTGAGAATTTCCTTTCTAGTAGATTTCCAGGGCGACTGAGCAGCCTCACTGGTCCATCTTTCTTCCCATCATCTGAACGTCCAATCAGTGACTAAATCCTGCCTCCAGACAGCGTTAACCCCATCCCCCTGGTCAGCCTCCACCACCTCTCACTCTGGCCCTGCCCCAGCCCCTAAACTAGTTCTCTCCCTGCTCTTTCCGTCTCTCCCAGCGGAATGTAGGCTCAGCGCTGCTGTCTCCCTCCGCGCTGGATTCTCAGTGCCTGGCTTTACACTACCTCACACACCGTGGGTGTTCAGTAAATATTTGCTGCAGGAAGGAAGGAGGGAGGGAGGGTAGGAGGGAGGAAGGATTAGAGGGAAGAAGGGGAAAAAAAGGGATGCGAGCTCCCAAGGGAAGGAAATTTGTTCCAAGAATGTTCCACACAGGTTGCTAGAGTTATCTTTCTAAAACACAGAAACACATATTTGATGACACCATGCCCCTACTTAAAAAGCTGAAGGGCTTCCCTGGTGGTCCCAGTGGCTGGGAAACTGCACTCCCAATGCAGGGAGCCTGGGTTCGATCCCCGGTCAGGGAACTGGATCCCACATGCTGCAACTAAGACCCGGCACAGCCAAATAAATAAATAAATATTTTAAAAATGGAAGTGAATCTCCATGGTCTCCAGAATGAAGTGTGAACTTCATACATGACATCTGAGGCCCTTTCAGCCCAGCCTTCCTTTCCAGCCCCTTCTCCCCCTGCTCCCCGTCCACACACTTGACATCTCACTTCCCTGACCACTTCCTTTCCCTAAATGCTCCACTTTTTCATATCTTTGCCTTTACACCTGCTGTTACCATGACCTAGGAAACCTCCTCCCATGACTGCCCCCTAATTTTATCCTCCAGGGTAGCTCAGATGTCACTGCCTAGGGAAAGCCTTCCCAGGCTCCTGCAGTCTCAACCCATGCCCTGGGCTCCCTGGGAAAGCATTATTACACAGTTCCCTGAAGGCAGGAAAAAATAATGGCCACTCTTATTTACAGACCACTTACAGTGCGCTAGGCACTCTTTGGAGGGCTTTACATAGATTACCTTAGTTTAGCCTCATCTCAACACTTTGGGGATATACTATTGTTCCCCCCCACCCCATTTTCCAAGTGGAAACAGGTCTGAAAAGGTTTTGGGTAACTTGTCCAAGGTCACCCAGCCAGGAAAGTGGGAGAGCCGGGCCTTGTTCACCACTGTGTGCCAGGACCTAAACGATAGATGTGCCCGTGATTATCACTTGGACGAGTGAGTTCTAACAAGCAGTGTCTTTTCTTCAACTCTATATCCCCATTCCAGGCAGAGTAGAGACTAATACATGTTTTTAGAACAAATGAATGGATGGATGGATGGATGAGTAAATGAATGATGTAACTGCCTGCTCACCATGGTACAGATTTACATTTAGCCCGAGGACCATCCTGATGCCACATGGCAAAGGGTTGAGGGGAGAAGAGTAACAGAGTGACCCATGGAGAGTGTGCAAGCTGGTCACTGGTTTAGGCTTATGTATCTTAAAAGTCTTTATTTACTCAAAACCTTCCTATGGAGTAGCCTAAATTAATGTATAATTTTCTTCCTATGTGTGTATCAGGAGTTTGGCAAGAGAAAGCATTTGAAAACAACCTCCCCCAGCTCAAGACAGATCCAGCCCGGGCACTGATGCCCGCTCAGCCCCAGCCCCAGCCCCACAGGGGCCACTGTTCACAACGGTCAGAATCGGGGAGCAGAGCAGAGCAGTTGAGGTGGACAGTGGGGCTTCCGGACCCAGAACACCTGGCTTTGACCTGGCTCTAGCATATGTTTGGTGGTGTGACATTGGGTAAGTCACTTTACCTCTCTGAACTTCATTTTCCTCCTCTGTAAAGGATGGAGGAAAAAGAGCATCCACCTCACAGCTCTTTTCTGCCCCCTGAGGGTGCTGCATGGAGTCACAACCTGTGGCTGAATGCTAGCTGTGCTGTGTCATCATTTGAAGAATCTGATGTGATTCTTCAGAGCAGAACCACAGGGTCCCTCAGGACTTGAGCTTCTGGCTTAAAGTCACCACACGCCATCTACTGACCAACGTGAGGAAGTGGCCTGGGCCACCCACAGGTGCCAGGAGGGTGGATTTCATCCAGGAAGGATTTTATCAGCACAATCCTTCCGTGTTGCTGATAATCAGTTACTCAGACAGTAGCATCCTCTCTTTGTCCCTGCCATAGCTCAGATGGTCCAGATGACTGAAACTCAGGGATGCCACCTCCCACATTATTCACTTTGCAAAACTGAGATCTCACAGGCTATCCTGTGGCAGCTACGGGCCAGACTTTCAAACTTCGGCTCTGTGTCCCACGCCTGACACAGTGAGGTGGATGAGGGCTTCCTGCCACACCTGGCGAGGTCAGCTTGTTATCTGGCTGTTTCAGGGGCAAGGGGCTGGTCAGAGAGGCAAGTCTCAGGTCCTACTTACCATGGTGGTTGATATGGTCTCTGTGGTGATGGAGGGAGGAGTTGTGAGGAACTCCTTCCCTCCTGGGGCAGTCCCATCAACCTGGGGGCCAGAGGAGGAGTTGTTAGAGGGGTGTGGGGAGAGAGAAAGAGTACCGAAAATGACTGCAGCATCTGCCACCTGGGCAGGAGGCATCCCCAGGTACCAAGCGGCAGGCAGTGTGAGCGAACGTGGGGAGGGGGATGTCCACACACCATATGCATATGTGTGCATGCATTCAGTTGTATCTGACTCTTTCTGCGGCCCCACAGACTGGCCCGTCAGGCTCCTCTGTCCATGGGATTCTCCAGGCAAAGATACTGGAGTGGGTTGCCATTTCCTCCTCTGGGGGATCTTTCCAACCCAGGGATCGAACCTGCATCTCTTCTGTCTCCTGCATCGACAGGCAGGTTCTTTACCACTAGCACCACCTGGGAAGCCCTATCCAGACACAGACCAAACTACAAACGGGCCTCAGGTCATTCCAGGTCACAGGTCCTCCAGCTCATTCAGATTCTTTTATTTCACAAATGGAAAACAATCCCAGATAATTTGAAACATTCTATCCAAATCTCAGAGCCTGCGTTCTTTGACTGAGGAGCCCACTGCTAAGGATTCACCCTTCGGATGCATACTGAAAGTTTTACCAGGGAGTCTGAACAGAAAAGTTCATTGCAGCATCAGTGTTAACTGCAAAAGACAAAAACAATCACAGGTCCGTTGATGGGAGATAAATACATGCTAAATCAGGATCCATTCCTAAGTTGGAATAAGGAGAGTGAGGTGGGTCCACATGGGCCAACAGGGAGGGATCTCCAGGGTAAATATTAAGAAAAAAGGTAAAATGTAAAAGAGAGAACAATCTCTTTTGTGTAAAAAATTTAAATATCTAGAGATGTAAGCACATATGTTAGTATATGCATAATTTTTTTTCTGGGAAGAATCACAAGAAAAATTTCATTCTGTTCTGTTTGAATTTCATAACTGTGACTATTTTGTTGTTATTTTGTTATAGGAGCTGTGGGGCCATTTTTAGTTTTCTACTTCTCTGTATAAAAACAAAGCCAACACACATTACTAAAACAAAACAGACCAGTGGAGCAGCTTGCCCAGGGTCACACAGCTTGTCAGAACTCGAAGGTTTTTACAGCTGCACTAGCCACCTCAGAAACCTCTATGCATGTTATCAAAGATGGAGAAAAAGTTCGGGAAAGGACAGAGTTGCCCACATCGTGTAGATTTACATCTTACTTTAAGTTCTTGAGACAAAGATTGGTCTCCAGGGAAAAAGAGCCCCAGCACTGCAGTTCCTCTGGCCAGCAAGAACCAAGAGGAAATCTACCAGACCCTCAGTCTCCCTTTTCAGAGCTTAAAAACGAAAGGAGCTGAGAAAATGCACTGTAAGTAATGGATCTGTGTCTGTTTGCAACTGCCTCTCCAGGTTAGGCTTCCCTGGTGGCTCAAACAGTAGAGAATCTACCTACCATGCAGGAGACCTGGGGTTCAACCTCTGGATTGGGAACATCACCTGGAGAAAGGGATGGCAACCCACTCCAGTATTCTTGCCTGGAGAATCCCATGGACAGAAGAGCCCGGTGGGCTATAGTCCATGGGATCGCAAAGAGCTGGACACGACTGAATGACTTAACACTTTCTCCAGGGTACTAGGTATTTTTACATCTTGCTGAGCCAAATAACTTATCTTTTTTTTTCCCTCAGTTTGTTCATTCTGTCAGTCTGATGTGGAACCCCCATGCATTAAAAAAAAAAAGACCCCATGTGAGCAGCTCTGATTAAAGCTGAATTGGGATCTGTCTTCTCTCAAAGCAGTCCCTGGGATAGCTCAAGAAACCTCTCCAACTCCTTCAAGTGACCCATCGTCACTTGATAAGACCCATTGTCTTATCCATGTAACACTCCCAGGAGAATAAAGGCCACATGACCATCCCCATTTTACAGATGGGAAAATTGAAGCTTTAAGAGGAATAGTCTGCCCATCCCATCACCCACCCATGGGGCTCAGGGAAGATAATGAAGCTTGGAAGAGCATTGGGGTTAAAATTGTGGCGCTGGGGGAAGCCAAGGTGGCAAGGGCTGGCCAAGGGAGTTTGCCACAGTGGGGACGCCACACTCCAATGCCCAGTTTCCTTGCTCAGGCACATAGGAAAGCACAGGTTACCTGGGTGGTGTCCACAGTGGCAACCCTGGTCTGCAGTACAGCCTCTGGCTCAATCTTCTTCCTGATGGCCAGGCTGCTGACAGTCATGGTTTCTGTTTTCACGGGCTGTAGGGAGAGGAAGGAGAAACACTGTGTCTCAAACCCCAGAATGATTCCTGCTCACAGGCAACTGCGACGTAGGGTCAGCAGGTGAATTCCAACCCCTGCTGCTGGCTGACTTTCCAGAGGGTGATGCAGGCCAGGGCAAAAGAGGCCTGGTGTGATGTCATAGACAAACAGCCTTGGAAGGGAGCCAGACCCATCAGCAGCACCCAGACAGGCTGCCTGTGACCCTGCGACAATACAACCTCATGGTGGTCCAACCTCATGGTGGTCCGTGCTGGTTTTCAGGCTACCATTAAGAGAACATTCACTATTCAGTAAACATGCTCCTTGCTGGGTCTCACATCCAGCATCGTCGTGATATACACCGTCCTGAATGACTTCAGGGGTGATGCCACCACCTCCCAGCTGCTTTGTCTGTTCTTTAGAGCAAGAGTCACACACTTGGGGGTGCGGGGAAGGGGCAGGCAGCAGATGTAAACGAGTGAAGTGGGCTTGCTGAGGATGGGGATGAACTGGAGAGCACATGGGGTCCACTCAGGTTTGGTCTGAGTGACTGGATTATCTGATTTTTTAAAAGATATTAAAAAAAAAAAATCCTTGGATCTTGTAATCATCGTCCTGATTTTTAAACCAAGGTCAAAGAAAACACCCTGGGCAAACAGATTACAGCCTCTACTCTAGAAGTCTTATGTTAAAAGATTAGTATCTTCTGAGTCCTCCATTGAACCTAGTTCATGGCTATACACACAGCAGGTGCTAACATATGTGAATGAAAGAATGAATAAATAAATGAATGAATGAATGCCAGTTTTCATCAGGTTGGGAGGCTGGTAAGAGGGAACTCTTCTTTTAATAGATGGTTGTAACTTAGAGATCCAGCCACTCATTCAGTTAATCATTATTAGTGCTTGGTATGTGCAAGCTTAGTGGAGTTGCCACCTGGTAGGAACGCAGACCTGTAAGCCAGTAACCTGACAACTTGTAGTTATGATGGGAGTGGAAGCAAGCAGAGCAAGGGGGCTGAGCAGGGAACAACGCTTCTGCCCTGGGTAGTCAGGAAAGCATTCACTTGTTAAGCGACATGTGAACTCTGTTCTGGAACGTGACAAATTCGCAAGGCAGAGAAAGGGAGAAAAAACTTTCTCCAGAGGGTTCAGCACGGAGTGAAAAACCAGAATGGATGAGCTCCTATTTCAACGCCTGGAATGTGGGGGAAGGGAGAATGTGGTGGGAGGCAGCTGGGGCTGGAAGAGACGCAAAAGCAAAGGAATCGGGACCAAAGGTCCCCTGTAAGAAGCCCTGAGAGCAGAGAGGCCCAGACCCAGTCTGTCCCCGAGTCCCCTTCTGCAACGACGTTTCCTTTTCTCTAGGAGTTTCCACTGTTCCCCCAAGACCCCAGGCCCCAGGGAGAGGAGCCAGCGCAGGGATCAGAAACAAACATCTGGCTTTCAGAGCAGGGCGCCCCCATGAGTCCACAAGCACACAGTCTGCAGGTGCCATGCAACGCAGGCAGGGGGAGGAGTCGAGTCGGACCAGACTGCCTGTCGTCACGTGACCTCAGGCAAAAGATGGGGTCACGGGGTTAAAGTGCCCACGAGTGCACGTTAGGGGTAAACCGAGCTGCCGAACATGCGAGCACAGAACCATGCTGCTCTGCGGAGGGGCGGTCATGCAACACGGATCAGAGCTTCCGGCTGGCGGCTCAGTCTTCTCACGCGTGGCCCAGGGCCCTCTGAACATGCAGTGCCCGGCGGGCCCGGGTCCCGGTGACGCTCCACTGTACCTCGAACTGGGCCATATCCGGGGTGGAGCAGGCCCCATGGTCTGGGCTGTCCTCCAGGCCTCCGGACTCGTCATCCTGGCTGGGGCCCCGTTTGTTGAGATCCCGTGAGAACACCAGGCCCTCGGTTTCCGAGTCGCTCTTGTCTCGGTCAAGCTCAGGCAGGCTGCGGGAGAAGTCTTCGAAGGCGCTGCCGTGGTAGTCGCCGATGACCGTGAAGTCGACCTCGGCCTCCAGGCTGGACGTGGAGCTGACGGTGATGCTGGAGCACTTCCGCTCAATGGCCAGGTGGTTGTCCTTCAGGAACACGGCGTCCCTCTCCTGGTCTTGCTCCTCATCTCCCGTGTCACTCTCTGGGGCCCTGGGCCGTGGCGGTTTGACCTTCTCCTCGGAGCCCTCCCTCAGCCCTGCTCTCTATGGCCAGATAAAATCAGAGGAATGGTGGGGTGTGGGATGGGGGGAGAGAGAGAGAGAGAGAAAGAGAGAAATCAAGATGGTGAATGACAGAAGAAATCTTGGGGCAGCTGATGCCCCCAAATGGAAGAGCAGGTCAGGAAAAGAAAAACACCCCCGGAAAGGTTCTTTGACACCATAATAAGCTTAAAAAAAGAAAAAAAGAAAAGAAAACATACACACAGAAAATTTCTCAAGAGTGAGGACGCTCCTTTCCGAGGGTCTCTCGCTGATGGCAAAAGCAAGTACAAAGCAAACATCCTGCCAGTTGGGCCTGGACAGGAGGCTCCATCCAAGGTTTGGATCTGGGAGTTTATCAGAAGCGGCACTGCGCACGCGGCAGGGATGGGAGCCCGGACCCCAGGCCCATCCGTGCAGGCGGACATTGAGGAAACAGAAACCAAGGAGGGAGGCCCAGGGACTTGGGGACACCCAGGATGGGGAGGCAGAGAGGCTGGAGCCAAGAGCTTTGAGGAACAAAGAGGAAGCCAGCACGCTTTGTCAATTCCACTGAGTCTCGGTGGGCGGAGTCAGCGTCGTCTAGAGGGAGGAGCCACGGGGGTAATTCCTGGGAGCTGGGCGCTACAGCCCTCCACCCTGAGCTCTCTGAGAGGAGGTTCTGGTCAAATCAGTGCAATTGACAAGAGCAGGCCGAGAAAGTGCTGGAGGGGGACCAGCCACTCTTGTCTGACATACATACCTCTCAACTTGGCCTGTCAGGGATTAAACACCACACACACATTTTTGGCTGTTTTACGACATTCTTTTTTAAAAGACCAATCTAACATCCACCAAATATATTTTTTAAAGTACTTGGCTCCAGGTTCTAGAGACTCAGTAGGCTTAGAGATTCACTCGCGAGACAAGCCTCCATTCAGCCAGTTTCTGGAAGGTTGAGAGGTGTGAGGACACATTCCAGACAAGCCAGAGGTGAGCTGCCACAAGAGGCGCTGCCCGAGCAGGTGGGGGTGTGAAGGCCGCGAGGCACCCTGGCCAGGTGAAGGTGACCAGGTCATTAGGGCACCGAGGGGCTGCAGAGACCTGAGGGCCCGGGGGGCTGGTGAATCTCAGGTGCCCCCCCTTTCCTGGGGGGTTCGCCGCTAGGCTGGTGACCTGCGTCTCTTGCCTGACCGCATCTCCGGCTTTGTTCTGGATTAGAGAAGACAGTTAGTCTTAAGGAGGCAGAAAGGAACTTGGCACTGGGACCGAGTGGGAATCAGAAGCGAAAGATGGAAACCTCTGGACTGTCAGCTTCCCGCGGGCAGGAGCATCAGGGAAGGGAAGAGGATGAAGGAAGATCGCTGGCCAAGCCAAGCAAAACGGCAGGACCCAGCAGGTGGGGGCAGCAAGGCAAAGCGAGTGTGTAGTTTGCCGGAAGTGGTGCCACCTTCTCCACCCGGGCTGTGGGACCCTCCGGGCGCTGGGTCACACCAGAAGCCTAGGGTCTCTGTGGCTAATCTAACATGGGCCAAGCAGATGAACCCGTCATTCCGCCTGAGCCACACTCAGGCCCGTTTAGGGAAGAGAACTCATAGGGTTGGACAAGCAGCCTCTGGTTGCGGTAATGACGAGGGGCCCCGGAACCATGCTTCTACAGAGCTACGCGGCATGCGGTCAGCTCCCCGGCCAGGGGCGGCGGTGGGGGCGGGGGCTCACGTGGCCAGTTCCCCCAGGAGCTTCCTCCAGTGTGGTTTCACAGCCTGGATTGCTGGACACGAGCTCGACATCCTTGCGTCCTTCCCGAGGGAAGGATGTAGAGACGCCCTCCCGGAGGCGGCTGGGAGCCGGCGGCATCGTTGAAGGCTGTGTGACTGTGGGGACAGCCAAATCCCCCGGGGGCTGGAACTGGACACATCCCAGGTCGAAGCGCTTACTCCGCTGTTGCTCTGCCTGCCCCGTGGAGGCCTCTGAAGACAACTCGTGGGCAAAGGCCCTGGTTTCCCCCAGGCCTGTCCAGCGAGTTTCAGCTCCATGGGTCTCAAAGATGCGGATTTTGTTGGCCACGGAGGTCTTGCTGATATCTTCCAAGGAGCCCTCTTGACCCCCAGCCTGGAGAGAGGGCATCTCCCTGTGCTTCGCTGCAGGGAACACCAACCCCTCTGCCTCTTCAGAGATGATTCTGGGCTTCCTGCTGGCGACGGGAGGGGCCCTGCGCTCCCCTCCGTCCGTCGGGGTCACAGCCAGCCCGACTTGGTGCTTGGGCTCCGGGCTCTCTTTAGAAGGATGGGCATATTTGAGAAACACATGGGGCTGTTCTCCAAAGGGGTCCCTGAGCTGCACAGGCTCCCCTGCCCCATGAGGGGATGAGCTTGGAGAAGCTGCCTCTGGAGAAATCTGAGCCGCAGATGGAAGAGGGGAGGTCGGGAGCGGGGTGATCACTTCCATCTGAAGGAACGCTGGGACTTTGCTGTCCTCTGCTTCAGATTCTCCTGTCTGGGTGTGAACTGGTCCCCTCTCTTCGGGCAGGAAGTTACCTCTGTCCGGCCTGGCTGGCTTCCCGACGTCGCCAGGCGGGATGGCCCACGGAAGGGCAAAGACCTGGGGGTCTGGATGCATGGCCCCTCCTCTGTGAGGTGAGTGGTTCCGTTCTCCAGGGGGGCTTTTCTCAGCCTTTCCCATCAAATCTCCACTCTTGGGGGCCTCTTCCTCGGCAGCTTCTGAGGATAAGGCGTGGGCAGCCTCTCCTTCCACCCCACACTGAGCTGTGTCCCCATCCTCAGCGAACGTCAGCCCTGGAGAAGGTCCCTTTCCGAGCTGCTCAGCAAAGACCTCCAGGTCCTCTGGTCGGTGGTTCCTGGGGGACCCTGCCTCGTCCTCTGGGGAAGCTGAGGGGGCGACACCCCATGGTGCTTGTTCCCAGCAGCAGCAGAGCCCCACGGGCCTGAGGAGTCCAGCTCCAATCTTTCCGTGAACCCCTCCACCAGCTTCCGCCTGGTCTCCCATTCGGATGGGGCATCTAAGTGCTCTTCTCTCTCCTCCAGGGGTGGAGGGAGGACTTGATCTTCAGCATCTCTCTCTCCGCAGCTGAAGTAGAAGCTTCTCTCTGCGAAGGAAGTGTCGGTTTCATCACTTGAGTCGGCTCTGGCTTCTGTGTGGGCGGGGTCCAGAAGAAATGACCGGAGTCCTGCCGTGTCGGAGGCTGGAGAGGGCACATCCACCTCTGCGGGTTGGATGCCTGGGGCAGTGGGTCTTCTGCGAGCCTGGAACTCCTCCAGCTCCTGCCTCAGCTCTGCCAGGCCCTCCAGCTGATCATCGGAGGCCGGGGGTTTCCTGACCACTACCTCTGCAGCATCCACCCTGAACTGGGAGCCCTCCAGGGAGCCTTCCTGCTGGGGTGCAGCCTGGAGCCAGAGAAGCCCTTTCTGAGCATCCCCTGGCCCAGAGGGCTTCCTCCCACATGGACTCGAAGTCTTCAGGGCTTGCGATCATTCTTCCTGGTCGCTGTGCGTTTGTTCTTCTGGCTCCCACCTTTTCTTCTGTGGCCACTTCCACCTTGAACTTGTCCACCAGGATGTCTACCTTGGAGAGTCTGCCATCAGCAAGGATGCCGGCGAGGCTGGAGTCACTTCCTTCCTGCTGCGTGCCGGTCACTTTTAGGAGACTGAGCTCTTCTGGCCTAATGTACTCTCTCTCTATAAATACCCAGTGCTCTGAACCCTGCGTTTCAATTGGAGCAAGAGGAGTTAATATGAAATATCAGGCACCTGAAGAACGCGTCACTTTTTCCCTCTGCAAGAAGGGGCCAAGGTCAACTTGTCCCCAGAACTGGCAGGGCAGAGGAAGGCATGACAATGCTGGTCAGCCTCATCAAGGATCAAGGCTACACTTCCCATCAAGGCACCCAACCAATTATCTACTGATGTTATCTACCCCTCAACCACCACCCTAACTTGGTAAAATGGAGTGGGGGTCTCATACCCTCCCTGTGTTAACCAAGGGGAAATGGAGATCTGTCGATGGTCCAGGACTCTGTCTCTTTTAATAGTAAAACTGTCAGTGACAGAGGGGAAAGTAGCTTACATCACGTGGAACCTTTGAAGGCTAGAGCCAAAAGAACTCCTAAGACTTCCTCCAGTCCAGTTTTCTCTGCGTACTGAGAAATGGGGTAAACTGAGGCCTAGAGAAGGTCAGTGACTTACTCCAGGTCACGGTCAACTGATGGTACAGTCAGGAAAAGAATGCTTGATTTTTGATGCCTGAGAGCTTGGCCAACTTACAGCCAACAGAATATGGGTCCCAACTGTGGTCTAATGTCCAACTGAGGGGGAAGCACTGAGTTGAGTTTCACAGGCCACAGCCTGAAACCTTTTTGCAAGAGCTAATTGGAAGGAAAGAGATTAGAGTGAAAACTGCCACACGGCCAGATCTAGAGGTCAGTACCAGTCACCATAATGGTTTAAACAGTTTGAGTTCTGTGGGGTTCATTCCCCAAAAAACAAATACCAAGGCCTATTCTTAGAAATGACTTTCCTGGTAGCTCAGATGGTAATCTGCGTGCCATGCAGGAGACCCCAGTTCAATTTCTGGGTCGGGAAGATCCTCTGGAGAAAGGACAGTTCTTACTCCACTCTTGGGCTTCCCTGGTGGCTCAGTTGGTAAAGAATCTGCCTGCAGTACGGGAGACCTAGGTTCAGTCTTTGGGTTGGGAAGATCCCCTGGAGGAGGGCATAGCAACCCACTCCACTATTCTTGCCTGGAGACTCCCCATGGACAGAGAAGCCTGGTGGGCTGCAGTCCATGGAGTCACAAAGAGTTGGACATGACTGAGTGACTAAGCACACACATTCTTAGAGAATTCTAATGAAATTCACAGAAAGAATGGAAAAGGACTGACCAGAACACATCAGAGAAGAAAAACATCTAATGATCCAAGCATCATCATCAGTTAGAAGCACTGAGTGTCACAATCAACCATCAATGAGACAGCCTTCTGCCTTCCCTAGAGTTTCTCAAACAACACTTAAGGAGGGAAGGATGGACTTTTAGAATGGTTATAAAAAAAAAAACAGCAAGAAGGCTGGGAATTCCCTGATGGTCCAGTGGTTAGGACTTAGTGCTTTCACTGCCAGGGGCCTGAGTTTGATCCCTGGTTGGGGAACTAAGATCCTTCAAGCCAAGCAGTGTGACCGAAAAAAAAAAAAAAAAAGCAAGAAGGCCATTGGGATTTTAATCTTGCAACCACACAATACTTTCTTCACATGAAATCTTGATGGCAGTTCAGTATGTAACATGGATCCTGGACTGCCCTGTTGACATTGGAGGTCTGGGCTACCCTACTGCCCCAGAATGCCTCCCTCTTTTGAAACCACTGCTCTGACTCAAGCCCACAGGTGTGGAAACTGAGGCCTGGGGAAAGTAAGCACCATGCTCAAGGTCAAAGAGTGAGCCCGAGATAAAGGCAGGCCTAGAACCCAGTCTCTGACTCCACATCCTACGAAGAGCTCAATGGTAAGATGTGATGAAAATTGCTCCCAACAACAGAAGGGGGCAAGTTTCCATGAGCTTGTGCTCTGATGCGGGTGAGCATTTGGTGAGGAATCTGTCAGATGCCAGAAGATCTGAAGCATTCTGAAGGATCAAGGGAGCATGATCAACCCTCTGACCTCCACTCCCCAGATCCACTTTAGCAAAATCTCCATGACTTTCAGGGAATCAAACCTCATGAAAAGAATCTTGTCAACAGGAAAGAGAGAGACAAGGAATGGGGAGGGTCCAGATAAAGTCTGCATCAGTTTCTGAGATTTTTCTCCAGGTTGTAAAGCTTTCAGGACAACGGCACTTGAACGATCCCAGGGGGAAGAACTTTGAGAGCCTACAAAGCCTCCTTTCTCTTGTATTTGGGAAGCAGGCAGCTTTAGCCGCTCCCATTTCAGTGTGTACTGACATCAACAGCTTGGCAATCAATGATAGCCAAAGATAGTCCATGAGACCCCTTCTGGAGCATTCCTGCCCCAAGTCTAACTGGAAACTAGACCAGTTAGTCCATCCATCCCCTGCCTCCACCTTCTCTAAACTCCACGTGGAGCTTGGGTGTATCAGGGTCTCCAGGCCATGCCTCTGGTTTTCTAGAAACCAGAAGCTTAGGAACTAGGTTGAGTGGGGTGGGAGCTAGCACAGAACAAAAAGGTTCTGCAGGAAGAAAAAGGGAAACACGCCCTTGTATTTAGTTACTATGTGCCAGGCAATGTCAGCCCTATGGAGACAGTATTAAATTTAATCCAAATGGAGACCTGCGAGGCAGGTCCTGTTACCTTTAATTCAGAAGGGGAAACTGAGGCTCCCAGAGGGAAGAGAAAGCTCTGTTTATAACAAGTAAAATCCTGAAGAGAAAAAAAAGACTGAACAAAAAGAGGAAAGCTTTGGCCCTCTGACCAGATTCACGGGATGGACGATGTCAGAGAAGCCTCCCTAGCTCTTCTTTTTCAGTGTCTGCTCAGAGCGCCCCCTGCTGTCAGATGGGGCCACTGCAGCAAGACTGGCCCCTGAGACAGAAACAGGGACCTGGGAGCTGGGAGCCAGGGCAGTTACATTCCCACACAAGCCCACAGGAAGAAAATCTCCAGCCAGGATTTTGCTGACTCCAGTCTCTTCAGGGTCCACCTGGAGCTCTGGATCATATTTTGGGCCCTGCTCTTTACAGGAGATGCCCCCGCCCCAAGCAGAGGTCCACGACAAGGAACCCTCTAGAAACCAAAGTAGAAGCTGCTGAAGAAAGTGGGAGTTGGGGGTGTAAAAGGGATGCTCAACTCTGAAGGGTCTTCCTGGAGGAGGATGCAGACCAGATCTACAGGTGCCAGGGGGCAGAGCAGCTCACGGGCAGGTGACTCAGAAGGGCAGGTTATAATTCAATATGTAAACTTCCCAAAGGATGACTGAAGACAAAATGGGATACTGTTAAGAATGGTGAGAGCCCCGCCTTGTAGAAGAGGCTGGACAGACAATTTTGGGGATGCCGGTGAAGGATGCATGCTGTGCCTCAAACAAGGGCATTAGTGCTTGGCTCCACTCACATCTCTGTGTTCCAAGACATCACTGCTTCCCTAACCTTGGGATGCTGTTGATTCCTGTCCAACTTCTCTCAAGTGCTCCTGGTTTTGTTTTTATTTTTACATTGAGGAAAATTTCAGAATGGAACTGTGAGTTATGTTTTACCATTTATGTAGCTGACTCATCTCTCTCTTACGGCTCTTGGACACTTCTAGCAGTTACAAAATTTTCCTCTGGGAGTATAGCATACTACATGCCCTCATACACACTCTGCCAACAGAGAAGTGTTGGCTATCAGGGAGAAGGAAGTTTCGCCCAGACGATCAGTTGGTCTTCCTTTCCAACCCTGTCAGTCTACAAAGTCCCAGTAGAGAGGGATGATGCAACCCCCTGCCCTGGACCTGGAGTCCGTCTGGCTTCCAGGCAGGGGCACAAGAAGTTCTGAGAGCTCTTGGTCTGCTGTCGTCCTGAGCACAGAAGCAATGCCCTCCTAGTTTAGAATGCTTGCCTGAACAACATCCGTACAACCCCAAGGATGCTCTCTGGAGAAAGACACTCACTTCTACCTGCCTGGAGACCCTGATAGACCCAAGCTCCACGTGGAGTTTAGAGAAGGTGGAGGCAGGGGATGGATGGACTAACAAGCCACTGCTAGACTTCACTCAGGCCTCTGAGCAGAGACAAGACCTCAGGGCAAAAGCAGTTAGGTGCCGCGACCCCTGATCCCAAGCCTAGCAGTCAGAGTCTGCCTCCAGGTCACCTGCCTCAGTGGTGCTGGAGAGGTCATTTCTGCCTGCCCTTTTTAAGCCAAAGGTGACTCAGATTTCTGCCTGCCCTTTTTAAGCCAAAGGTGACTCAGACTACTCTGTCTCCCTTGAATGCTTTCAGTCCTGTCCTTCCTGAGAAACCACGGATGAGGGATGGGCTGGCCCTTTATGGATCCCTGGGAGGGGGCACACTCACTTGTCACAGCATGTGGATAACATGGGGTACCCACTGTTCCCACCTGCAGGACAGACCCTGGTCCAACCCCCTCAACCCAGAGAAAGGGCTTTCTTAAGACCATGAAGGTGGTTCTGGGTGGGCAGGGAGGTGGTGACAGTAACCTCAGGTGACGCTGCGAGGCTTTTCTGAGTGAACACTTCCAAGCCTATGGCCGTCCCAGGCTCAGGTGCCAAGTCCTGCTGAGAGGTGTCCAGGGTCCTCTGGGACTGCGGGGGAGGCCCAGGGCCGGAGGAGAGGGAAAGAGGGAGGAAGGGAAGGAGAGACAGAGAGGGAGAGAGAAAAAGCAGGAGAGACACACACACAGAGTCTGTGAATAGCCCAGCTTTGTAAACCCCGCATCCTTAGGTCATGAAGGAGCCATGTGGGGACCGTGGGGTGAGGTGGAAAGGAACTGCCCTTTGGAGGCCATTCAGGGGAGGGAGGCCCATGGTCAGCTGCCAGCCAGCACCGGACCTCGGGCCTTTCCCCATCACCTGCCACTCATTCGAGAGTCTGGAGTCCTGTACTGGGACTCTGAGCCAAGTCTTCCCTGGGTGTCTTTGAGGCAATGGTTCAATCCTGCAGTTGGGTTTCAGCCCCTTTTAAAAAATTATCTTTGGAACTTACTCTATAGCACATGGAATTCTGCTCCGTGTTTTGTGGCAGCCTGAATGGGAGGGGAGTTTGGGGGAGAATGGATACATGTATATGTATGGCTGAGTCCCTTCACTGTTCACCCTAAGCTGTCACAACACTGTTAACTGGCTATACTATAATACAAAACAGAAAGCTTTTGTAAAAAAGTTATCTTTGGAACAAAAACCTGGCTTTGGCAGATGGGAACTCTATACTATGGGGTCCCCATTTTGGTTTAAGTTCCTACCACTTTCCCACTGACCCAGAACGGGCCCCAGAGTATATGAGGAGCTACTAGGAGCTCTGAGTGACACCTGCAGATAGACCCAGAAAGCCCACGTCTGGACCAGGGATCCTAGTTACCGTCAGCCAATGGCCCCGTGACCGGCCAGCACTTTCCAGTTTACAAAGTGCTTTTTTATATCCATTAGGGCTTCCCTTGTGGCTTAGTTGGTAAAGAATCCACCTGCAATGTGGGAGACTTGGGTTCGATCCCTGGGTTGGGAAGACCCCTTGAAGAAGGAAAAGGCTACCCACTCCAGTATTCTGGCCTGGAGAATTCCATGGACAGTCCATGGGGTCGCAAAGAGTTGGACACGACTGAGCGACTTTCACTTTATACCCATTATTTCATTCAAACTTCCCAGCAGTGCTGTAGAGTGGCAATTTTGGTGCCCTTTTAGATGGGCTGACTAGGCAATGAGGCTCAGAGAGGTGATGTCACCGGCCCAAGGACACAGTCCAGTCCTGGGCTACAGCTCCTCCCATTTCCCAAATTTCCAAGGGCCTCTAAATGCCAGTGAGAGCTGTAAGCCAGTTAAATTGTCCATCGCTCCGAGGTTAGCTCCTGGACCAGACAAGGCACTATGCTTCTTACAGGGGCGGCGGGGTGGTGAGAGGTAGAAGAGACTCCACCTTCTAATAAGATGCACCTTCTAGCAGTTCCAGCTGTCACCAGCAGGTGGGGCACCCACCTCCTCAGAGGCACCTCTACTCTCCAGAGCCCTGTTCTGGGCTCAGCCTTCCCTTCTCAGCTGGAGTCCGACCCTTTCAGAAGCCTGAGCATCCACTTCTCCGACTTCAGGACTGAACAGAGGCCACCAGGGACAAGAGTCTCTCAGGGAAGTTAGGAGAGGGGCATGTAACCGGATCACTAGATCAGCCCCACAGCCCCATGCAGGGTCTTCAGCGTCCTTGACGGTGCCGGTGGGGACCACAGAAGCCCTCAGAGGGTGAAGACAGGTGCCCTCCTCCATGGCACCAGACTTAAAGGCCTCCAGAGCACCCGTGACTTTGTGAATCACCAACCAGGGGGCTCCTACAGCAGCCTCACTGGATGAGGCCCTCCGTCACCCTGCATGTCAAGGCCACAGGAGTACTGATTCAATCAAAGGCTCGCTTATTAGATCACAGCTGCGTCACCAATTTTCAAAGCATTAAAGGGCAGCACACGCACAACTGACTCTGTCCTGGTCTCCACATGGTTTGGTCTTGCTCCCAGGCAGCTGTGATTTAATAGCGAACACAATGGCCTGGGTCACAAGAAAATCAGATTCCGGCTCCTCTTCTAGCAGCTATGACACTGATTAAGTCCAAGGTCTTCCCCTTTCTGATTTTCTGTGCCCTGTGTGTAAGATGACCTTGGACCAAGTAGGTTTCCAGGGTCTTTCCCAAGTTTCAAAAGGATTCTGATTTGAAATTAACTTTCTGTCCCAAGGCTCTCCAGATGAAAGAAGTAACTCACACTGAGTATCTAGGTCCTCTGCCTGTCCCTCCCTGCTTTGTCTCATTGGCTGCTCACAACTGTCCTAGGAACTAGGGACTTTTATTATCTCTACTTAACGGCGGTTCAGAGAGGTTAAGTAGCAAGCCCAGAGTCAGCCAGCTAGGCAGGCAGCAGAGCCACTATATAAACCCACTCTAAGTCTAGACCTCAGATGCGTTTGAGATCAGTGAGCAGCAGCACTAGAGAGAAAACACCTGAGTGTCAACAGGGGGGAAAGAGTGCCAAGATGTGGCAGCGCTAAAAATAACGGTTTGGGATTATAAATACAGGAATTCTCAAGAGCCTATTTTTCTCTTTTCCCATTGAAAAAACACCCCGTGCTTTCTACTTTGACAGGCGTGTCAAGTGGGACCTTTTCTTGGAGCATCAAGAACAGCTCTGCCTTTCCTAAAGGACCTGGTCCCCTCTGGCGGGCTCTGAGGATCCTCCCAGGAAGGAACACCGCCCCCACCACCCAGCCGTGTTTTCACCACAGGCATAAAAAGGTGCGGTTACTGGACAGAGCAGCCAGGATTCTTAAAACTTAGGATATGTGTGAGGATTTCCTGGTTTAAATGATGACTCCACGGTTCTACCACCAAATATTCTGATTCAATAGGTCTGATGTGGGGCCCCAGAACCTGCATTTCTAACCAGCACCCTCTTCTCCATTATATTCTGGCTGATGGAAGGGAAATACTCCCAGCTACAGTCTTTAGAGCATTTCAAGGTGGTCCCTGAGGCCCAAGAGTCCAAGACAGCGTAAATTTGTCTTTCTTGGCTTAACCCACTGTGCCATTCCCATCACCACCTTATGCAGCAGTGGGCTGTGGAGGGGAGTGATAAGTCAGGACATGGCAACCTTCCCCACCATCTTTATCCAAGGCCCCAGTTGAGGGGCTCAGGGTGAGACCTACCTCATTGACTTTCTCAGGAGTGCCCTTGGGGGAGGGGGAGGCAGGCGAGGAGGGCAGCCGGCGTTCCCGCTCCCAGTCTCGATCCCGGTGGATCAGTTTGCTGTTGGGTTCCTTCAAGGTCCTCTTCAGCTCGTTGATGCTGGCCTGGTGCTTCAGTAAGACGTCCTCTGGCTTGTCTAAGAACTAGGGGTACACGGAGAGGACAGTCAGCTGTCAGAGGAACTGCTCCAAGAGAAGGATGCAAGGCGTGGGTGAAGATGGTGATGGTCCCCATCACCGCCCTCCATCAGCAAAGTGGGTCCCATCCATGGCCCCGCCTTACCCTCACAGCACTCCATAGCCAAGCAGAGCAAGGATGATAAGCCCCAACAGGTGCACAAACCACCCAAGATTAAACAGAAGAGCAAAGAGCACTCAAGATCAGACAGAAGGACAAAAAGCACTCAAGATCAAGAAGAGGAGACGTCTGGCCAAGTACCACCTTTTCTTCTCCCCAGACTGGCTCCTGGCCTCGGAGCACCTAGGTCAACTCAAATCCCACGGGTCTGGGTAAAGTTCTGTTTAGTTTCATAACGTGTGCCTTTCCTCTGGCTACTACTCCAAGCCACAGTGAGGATTCACCAACTCTGTTCACTGGGCTGCTCTGGTCATTCCCTGGATCCTGGTCCCCACTTCTGGCCAAGCCTTGGACCACTGTGTTTAAGTAGGATTCTCAGTCTAGGCCCCTCTTAGCCCAATGTGTGTCACTGCTCAGGCTCTGTAGGGCCCTTCTAAAGCCAGGGACATCCAGGAAAAAGCATCCTGCTTCCACGTCAGGGACTGGGGAGAGATGACGTTCAGCATTCTCTGCTGTGAGCCACTACCTTCCCCGACCACCCAGGATCTTCCAGATACCTTGTGGGCACCCACTCCTCAAGAGCAGACCAGGGTGAGACACAGCCAGATGGAGAAACTGGGGCTCCGTGAGGTGCTCAGGAAGACTACCGTTAGAGACCAGGAAGAAGGGAGGTAAGTCCCAAGGCTGGGCACAGGAACCAAGCCTGGTATAGCTGGAGTCAGAGGTGTGTCCTTATTAAACTGTCAGGTCAGAGCTCTGGCCAGTACAGCATGAGGTAGTAATCTGCCCTGAGTTCAAGCAAGGACCAGCCTTTGCAGAGAAGCCGGAAGTGGTCTGCCCACTTCTGGAGGCAGGGCAGGTGGGCTGGAAGCCCATGGACCCTTATCTGCAAAGCTGTTTGAGGATTCAGGACAAGAAACAGACAATCTTAGCTCATGATAAAGTCGTATCAGCAGTTCTGGAACTGCCTGGGAGGCAAGCTCGCCCTTGACAAGGCTAGACGCTTCCCCTGGGCTTATGTCTGACATCCAAGGATCCACCAGGACTGACTCTGAAGTCACTTCAGGAAAGAAACCAGTGCCACGGAGGCTCTGCTTCCCCTCCAGACATCTGTCTGTACCTCCTGTACCCCTTCCTGAGCAAAGCTGCCCCAGGACGACATCTGTCTGAGCAATCAAATCTGAGAGAGCGTGCACAGGATGGTGGGCTTGGGCCACCATGAACCCAAGACATGGCTGGTGACCTTCCATCCAGAAGCGGCAGCCCTGGCCCTATGGGCATGTGGTGCTCCCCCAGGCTGGAGGGAGCGGTGGATCCCCGAAGGCTAAGGGCCTGGGGAAACCTAATCTGAATGCCCTGTTGTGCAGACAGAGGGCTGGGGCCTGAGACAACTTTCCCGAGACCCTCAAAGAATCAGTGGCAGAACTGGGGCTGAAACCCAGATCTCAGGACCCCAGAAGCCAGACCCTTCTGATGCCCCAGCCTCTGATCTTTCCCTCAGCAGCCCAAGCATAGACCCACTTCTCTGGCAGTTAAGTTTCAAAGGAAGAGTTGGAGACTATGTGAAAGAAAGGAGGTATGGTTAACACAGGAGGAATAAGTTGAGAGAATCAAAAAATAGGAGGAAGAAGAGAAGGGGAGGGGGAGGGGGAGCGGGGAGCTTTCCTGGTGGAGCTGGAGCAGGGGCGGTCCCACCAGGGTGGTGGGAGGCGTGCCAGGGGTCTGAGAAGACAGATGTGCTCTGAGGCTCCACCCCCCATACCCCACCACCCACATCCGGTTGTCAATAGATACAAAAAGCAGTTTGGGGTGGGATGCAGCAGACACAGATGAGGTAGAGGCATGACGAGACAGTGGTGGACGAAGGGGAGTCTAAGGAAGGGTTTGGGACAGGGGTTGAGGGAAATGGGGGTGGAGATGAGCTCAGTAAAATCATGGAATCATGGATCACAAGAATCGGGGTGGCGACACAGCGGGGATGATCAGCAAGTGGGAAGCAAGCATGGGGTAGAGAGGCAGAGCATGAAGCTGGGGGAGGGAGGGATAGGGAGAGAGGGGAGCATGGCTGGTTGTTGAGGGGAGGGAGTCTATCCATGAGCTTAAGACAGGGAGGGAGTGATGGCGGGTGGCCTTGGGTGATGGAGAGAGATGGCTGGGAGTGGAGAAGAAGCTGAGATATGAGCCGGGATATGAGCCTGGGATGGACGGTGGTGACAAACGATGAATGGCTGGGTGGGTGGGGACAGGCACCCCTCGCAGTACCTCCTGTTTGTGTCTCGGCGTGGTTTCCTGCTCCGGCTAGCGGGACATGGGAGGAGGAAAGGAACCAGCAGGATCAGTAGAGCAAATGGATTAGAGACAACCGTTACCGCCCTGGTCTAGCAGGTAGCCCGGAGCACTGTGGGATGCTGGCTGGGCCGCCAGCAGGGCAGTGAGGTCGTCAGAAGGTGCGGGAAGCAGGGAGCCCAAGAAGGCCAAGAAGGGGTGGGAGGACCACAGGCAAAGCGGGCAGTTGCACTCAGCCGATGGGACGTAGGGGTTCTGGAAAGTCACGCTTCTTGCAGGCAGCGTGTTCAGGGGCCTGTGTTCCCGAGGTGCGTGATAGAAACACACTACACCCGTGTGTGCATGTGCCTGTGTGCGCACGCAGGCTGTCTGCACGTCTGGGTGCATAACCCTATGGGTGAGAGGGGGATACAACTATGAGTGAACACGTGTGAGTCTGAGGCCATGTTGGTGGGAGACGGGGGTGGCAGCAGGAGGTGTCACACTTGAACCTCACCCCATGGTCTGCAGGGACACCCCATCATGGGTGGAAGAAGGCTGTGCAGACCCAGATCAGAGGCAAAGGGGCAAATCAGGAGTGAGCAAGAGGAGGCCAGAGTCCACCAGGGGGCAGAGTGCCCCTCCGGGACAGCAGGGCCAAAGGAGGGGAAGGGTACAGGGTGGGCAGCATGCCCCACCCCACCTGGCAATTCCAGGTACGGAGCACGGCCCAAGGGCAAGGCCCTGTCCATGGCGCACCGCACAGCAGGCTGCTTGGCCACAGCGGGGGGTGCCTGAAGGTCAAGGCTGAGCCTAGACCCAGGATCAGCCTCTTGACCCCCCCAGGTCAGAGGAAACAAGAAAGCCAGCCTCGTACCTTTAGCTCCTTGATCTTGGTGGGGGTCTTGATCTCTCCCTCCTCAGCCTCGGACCGCCGCCCTCCAGACTCGCCGTCCTCCTCCCGCTTGTCGCCGTCTGGTCCTGCATCGTGGTTCTCACTGACGGAGGCTGGGCGAGAGAACTCTGCTGAAGTGGGCAGAGATGGCCGGGCAGCTGTGTGAGTCATCTCCTGAGTCATCTCCCAGGCGCAGGGACTGGGAGCCAGCCCACCACCTGCCCAGCCACGCCTGGAGTAGAGCAGACACTCAAACAGCCCCAGCACCCTGGGGATAAGGAGCCAGTGCCCCAAGGAGTGAGTGGGCTTTCCCAGGTCACGTGGATGGTGACTGAGTTGCCTCCAGCCCCAGCTCCTTTCCTGACTCTATAGCACTAGAGCCTGGCTTCAAATCTCAACTCCATCTCTTCTTGGCTGTGTGACCTTGGGTAAATTACACAACCTCTCTGGGCCTCAGTTGCTTCATCCACAAACAGTAGCTAATTCTGACAACTGAGAGGAGGAACAAATAAACTGATGTGTCTAAGAGAAGTGGCTAGCACTGAGTGAGCTAATTCGATCAGTGTTGGCTCACGAATGTTATTGTTTTGGGGGACTTCCCTGGTTTAGGCTCTGTGCTTCCAATGCAGGGGAGCTCAGATCTGCTTAACTCCCAAAGCCCCATGGGGCTCCTGAATCTCTCCTAAAAACTTGTGTGTATATCCTGGACAGTCCTGGGCCCTAAGGGGTGTTGATTTAGTAGGATCAGATCAAGGTCTAAGACTCCTCAAGTTCACAAGCTCACAGCTGGTTCTGGGGCTACATTTTGAGAAACCCTGGTCTGCTTCATACAAGGGCAACTGAGCTGCCTCCAGCCCCAGGTCCTTTCCCGATTCCACAGCTTTAGAACCTGGGTTCAAATCACAAATCCATCTCTTGTTGGCTGTGTGACCTTGAATAAATTACACAACCTCTCTGGGCCTCAGTACGGGCAATTCTCATTGATAGTAAGGGCCCTTATCAACTCAACAGAAATGGGGGCAGTGGAAAGTGCCCTGTGTTTAGATGTCCAGAGCCCAGTGGAACCAAAAAAATGATTGGGAATAACTCTGCCTCCGGTAGGACATCACCAGCTCCTCAGTGCAGTTACAATAAACCATTCCAGTATGGTGACAAGCTGTGAACAGCTCAGCTTCTTAGGAAGGGGGCCCAGAAAACCATACGGTGAACCAGGGACCCCAAAAGGCCACAGCTCAGGGAAGTTGTGGGAAGCCCAGAGAGCTGGCAGTGTCACATTCCAGCAGGAGAGGAACCCAGAGGCTGAACTAACCCACTGATGCAGGAGTGTTCCTGGGCCTCCAGGCCTGGTGCAAATCAAGTGTGATGTACCCTCCACACACCCCTCTCCCCCAACCTCCAGGGCGGGGCATACCTCCATCAAGGCTGCGGGACATGGTGTACCGTTTGCTAGAGGAACGTTCAAAAAAGGGCGCGGGCCGGTCGATGAGGGCGCTGGCCTGGCGCGTCTGTGCCTGGGTCCTCCCGCTATACCGGAACTTGGAGCCCATAACCAGGAAGCCTTTGGGTGGGGGCTCAGGGGACACGAGCCTGCAGGGGAGGGATGGAGGGGTGGAGGTAAGGAGGGAGGACCAGACCTGCAATGCCAAACCCAAGGCTGGACCACAGCTGGCCTTCCATCCTGCTGTCCCACCAGCTACGACAACTCTTATTGTTCAAATGCTCAGTCATGTCTGACTCTGTGACCCCATGGAAAGCAGCACACCAGGCTTCCCTATCCTTCCCCATCTCCAGAGTTTGTTCAAAGTCATGTCCACTGAGTTGATGATACCATCCAACCGTCTCATCCTCTGGCGCCCCCTTCTCCTCCTACAACTCTAAGTGGTCCAGAAGGGGAGAGGCTTGGGGAAAGAGGAGGAGGAGGAGGAGGAGGAGGAGGGTTTTCCTAGAGTCCCTCCTGGCTCCTTCTATGGACAGGACACAGACACTACCCACATCCACTCACACGGCCTCTAACTCAGCCCCAGTACCCACCCCGCCCAGGCGCAGGCTCACCGGAAGAACGTGTGGTGCTCGATGCAGACCTTCCACAGTCTCTTGGCTGACCGGTGATTCGGGAGCTTAAAGCCAATCGTGCTCTCAAACTGCTCGTACTGCAAAACCAGGGAGGGCAGGTCAGAAGGAGGGCCTGGGCCCATTCCGCCGCCAGTCCAGGCTTTCTGCACCTCTTCTCAGGCCTGTGTGACTCTGGCCTGCTTATTTATTTATACAAATATATATATAAACTATATATATATATATCTCATTTATTCATTCATTTAATCAATCAGGTGGGTTAAGCCCTTACTCTGTGACAGGTCCAGGGCTAAGCAGCAGAGACACCATGGTGACCAAACAGAAGATTCTCAGGGGTTGGGGGAGGGTAGGGGGATCGATAATAAGTGAGTACACAAGCTCATCTCAGACACTGACAAGGGCACAAAGGAAACGGACAGAGATGTGTGATGTGACAGAATGTCTGAGCAGGCCCGGGGGTCGGGTGCTACTTTAGAAGGGGTGATCAGGGACCTCCCTGATGGTCCAGTGGCTAAGACTCTGTGTTCCGCATGCAGGGGGCCCGGGTTTGATCCCTAGTCAGGGAACTAGATCCCACATGTGGTAATTAAAAGACTCCACATGTTGCTATGCAGAACGAAGATCCCACGTGCCACAGCTAAGACCCGGTGCAGCCAAATCAATACATAAATAGAAAGAAAGAAAGGGTTATCAGGGAACACTTTCTACACAGGGGATCTTGGAGCAGAGAGCTGGAGGATGGGAAAGGAGCCAAAGCTCTGTGAGAAGGAGGGGCGGAGGACTTCAGGAAGCGGGAACATCGATGCAAAAGGCTCAGACAGGTGAGAGTTTGCTTACTTAAAATAGAAGCCCCAAGCGGCTGGAGTGCCATTGGCGTGGGGTGGCAGGGCAGAGACATGTGCGAGAGGCAGGTGGGCAGAAGAGTTAGGACTTGAGTCCAAGCACCAAAGAGAGCCCTTGAAAGGTTCAAGTGAGGAGTGGGAGTGGGGTGGGTTTGGCCTGATCTGCTGGAAGGGACTCTTAAGCAGCTGTGAGGGAAAAGGCCTACCATGACCATGGAGGCTGGGGGACCAGTGGGAAGGACAGGGGAAGCGTGGAGGGGAAAGATGGTGGCCAGGGCAGTGGACAGGGGGCCAGAGGCAGAAGGGCTCGCCCTAATTCTAGAGTTAGAACAAAGTGGAGTTTGTGATGCATGGGATGTGGAGGGTGGAAGTATTCAAGTTTGCATGTGTGTGTGTACCTTCATATGTGTACACACTCGAGTACCCGTGTAAGCAAAACACGGGAACATGGACATGGTGCTGCTGTTACCTTAGTTGCTCAGTTATGTCTGACTCTCTGAGACCCTCTATGGACTGTAGCCCCACCAGGCTCCTCTGTCCATGGAATTTCCCAGGTAAGAATACTGGAGTGGGTTGCCATTTCCTTCTCCAGGGGATCTTCCCGACGCAGGGATTGAACCCGCATCTCCTGCATTGGCAGGTGAGGTTTTAACCACTGAGCCACTAGGGAAGCCCAGATATGGGCATACATTCATTGATCTGTGTAAGATCAATATACTTAGGTGGTTATCTTTTTATTAAGTATATGTGGTTATCTTTTTATTAGTAACTTTTGCCGCACATGGCACATGGGATCTTATTTCTTTGACTAGGGATTGAACCCACGGCCCTTGCATTGAAGTGCATTGTTTTAACCACTGGACCACCAGGGAAGTCTCTATGTGGCTGTCTTTATAGGTACACTGCTGTGTGTGTGTGTGTGTGTGTGTGTGTGTGTGTGTATGCGCGTGCACATGCAGGCACACACCGAAAGTGCAATGTCTATGTAGAGAGCCCTAGCAAAAGAGGGCCCTCTCCTCACCTAGCACCTCCATCTATGCATCCCAGGTCAGAAAAGTCCCAGGTCTAGCTGCCAGGGTCCCATAGTTGATCCCACGGAAGAAGGGGTTCCCTAGGCAGGCTCACCTCCCCAGGCCGGATCTTGATGTAGAAGTTACTCCTCTTGTAGGAGATCTTGAGAATTTTGGGCCAGGCAAAGCGGTTGATCCTCAGCCGGTCCCGGTAGATGAGCAGGCCGTTGGCACAGACTCCTAACATGATGTCAATGCCCTCCGAGTCCTGTGTGAGAAGGGGCCGTGCAAGGTCAGGACTGGGGTCCAAGCCTGAGGACAGCCTGCCACCCACCCCACAACCCCTCTCTGGGCTCTGCCTGTAACGAGCCCTCAGGAGCAGGGTTTGAGCATCCATGGGGAGTTGCCCCGATGTATCCCTCACAGAGCCATCAGTTCATTCACTCTGTCATTGATTCACCCACTCACTTGTTCGATCATTTTCCACCAGTCACTCAATCATTCATTCACCCAGCAAACATTTAGTGGTACCTAGGCATACTAAGTCATATGCTATGTGCTCAGGATACAGAAATGAGTTCAGACCCATGTCTTTCCCTCATGAAGCTCTCAATCTGGTGGCAGCACAGACAGGTTCATAAATAATAAGAAAAATCATAAGGGTCATGGGGAAGTAAAGGGTTATGGAGCGTCAAGGAATGAGAAATGAGAAGACTGGCACACCAAGCCCTCCGGAAGGCCCTGGTAGTCCCTCGGGGGGCACTCCCAGACTGGGGGAATCCCAGCCCCCAGCAGTACCTTGGCATGGTGCAGGTCTACTCCATACATAGAGAGCTTCTTGGCATTCTCTAGGAAGTGGATTTCTGCTTCTCCTGGGGTCATGCCCCTAAGGGAAAGAAAGTGATCAGTGATGGCCATAGGAAAGGCCTGGGCCCGAGTCCTGCCAACTGAAGGTGGCTATGATCAGAACCTGGGATTCCAGGAAGCAAAGCTTCCGGAGCACAGTGCAGCTGGGCCTTCCCGGTCCCTCCCCTCTGCTCTCAGTGCCGAATGGTGTGCCCCTAGCCCCCTGCTTCAGCCCACTGAACTCTCATCTCCTGCCAAAGCTCAGGGCCAGTCCTATTTCCTCCAGGAAGCGTTCAAGGGCTCAGCCAGGAGTCTAGAGTTTTGCCTCATTCTGCCATTGGGTTAAGCGTGAACCATAAATTCTGTTTCTTCACGACAATGAAACCCGTGTGACTGACACTGCTTATTATAATCACCCAGGGGCTCCTGAATTATTACCCACATCAGCTATTTTTCCCAGAATTTTGTATCAGAAACCATTTAATCTCCCCTGAAGAACAGGTGCACATTCTCCTTTCTGAAAAGAAGAGTTATGTAATTCACCACGCTCCTTCTTTGCTTTAGCTGCCAGGAAACTGCACGCTCTGCAGTTAGCCACGGCTAATATCTGTTGAGTACTATGTGCTGGTTACTGTTAACATGTTAACTTAACATGTATTAACTCATGTGGATCCTCATAGCAAGCCCACAAGGTAGATATCACTATTCTCATTTGATAGATGAGGAAACTGTGGCATAGACAGCTTGAATAACTTGCCTAAGGGCCTACAGTTATTAAGTATCAAAGTCAGAATCTGAATCCAGACAATGTGGCTTCATGTTTGTATTCCCAACCACTTTGCTTCCATCTGTCTTATATCCTCAGTTTCCTGTGTTCTGTCTACCCTGGGGAGCTGCTGCATGGATGCCTAGACACTAGAGGTCAGTCTGCTTTAAGTCAAAAGAGCTGTTAAAGCTGAAGTGCTGGGAACTTCCCGCTGGTCCAGTGGCTAAGGCTCCATGCTCCCAAGGCAGGGGGCCCGAGTTCAATCCCTGGTCGGAAACTAGATCTCACATGTCTCAACTAAGGGGCTTCCTGGGTGGTGCTAGTGGTAGAGAACCTGCTTGCCAACACAGGAGACATAAAAGACGCTGGTTGGATCCCTGGGTGGGAAAGATCCCCTGGAGGAGGGCATGGCAACCCACTCCGTATCCTTGTCCGGAAAAATCTCATGGACAGGGGAGCCTGGCGGGCTGTCCATGGGGTTGCAAAGAGTCAGACATGACTGAGTGACTAACACTTTCGTATCTTTATTACACTCGGTTCCCCTAATAAGCCTGGACTTGGAGTTCAAAGTGCTTCCAGCTTAAAAGGACCATTTAATTCCATGGAACCCTCAGGGAGAGGATATCACCCTCATGGCAGGGATTTGGAAATGGGGGGTACATTTCCATTATTACAAAGACTGAGGGGGTCTTATGGGCATTTAGGGCCTGGGGTCCAGGGGCCCCAAACATCTCACACAGTGAATTCTCCTACTCTAATACCAGCAGTTGAGCAACACTGATAATCTATGTCCTTACAAATACAGGTGGGAAAAAAAAATTTTTTTAATACAGGTGGGAAATGGGGCAGATAGGTTAATTAGCCAGCCCACCATCACCCAACTAGTTAACTACCTTCTAACTCCTGGAGCAAGGTGTCTTCCACTGCACAATCAATGACTCAACCCCTCAAATCACAGAGCAACAATTACACGCAGTGAGTCTCTAATACATGCCATTTAGCACCCCTAGGACCCTATAACATAGATTTTATTAGTGCCCACTGAATAGATGAGGAAACTGAAGCATGGGGAAGTGAAACAACCAGCCCAAGATGCCCTAGTTAGAAAGTGGCAGAGCCAAAAGGTGAACCTGATTGTCTGGCTTTAGAATGTAAACTTGACTTTTATGCTAAGATGGAGACATTAGGACACTTACCCAGGGACACATAATAGTTATTACTGTGTCATCTCCAATTGGCCGATCAAGAGACCGATTCTCAGAGGCCAAGGCCAGGGAATTATCGCACCCATGCAGAAGTCATTTAAGGTCACATAGTGAGTTGCCATCATTCCCCTCTGATGAGATAATCTGCTCTCAGACACACTTCACGTTAGTGGCAGAACCAGGTGGGATTCTTACAGCACAGCCTCTAGGGTCTAGCCAGGAAGGTTCTGGCCAACGGGCCGAGGAGCCAGGGGAGGCCTGGGTGGAGGTCCTCTCACCTGTATGTCTTGTGCAGCTCCATGATCCTTTCTTCCAGCTCCCGAGTCTGGTTCGGGGCGAAGCGGAGCTCACTGACATAGTTGCCCACGTGCTCCTCGGCATCGTAGTCGCCCAGCTCAGCCTGCACGGCGTAGGAGCCCAGCAGGGCGTGCGTGACGAAGGAGCAGGGCAGGCGGCCTGTGATGATGTCTGCCCGCAGCTGCAGGCATAGGTAGTATCTGGAGATAGGGGAGAGCGGGCATGGGCACGGGGGGGCCCACTCCCTCCCAAGACGCCCCCAACCACAGCTTCCTATGGATCCATCAGCTCCAAACTAATCGATGCTCAGCACAGAGAGGAATATTCCCAGACATGCCATGTGTTATACTGGCAGGTCATGTGTTAATACTCTGGGTGTATCTTAGAAGATGGTTATGTAACATTTCATGAAATGTTAAGCATTTTTGTTCATTTCTAAGTTTGATGGATTTTTCCTACTATGGGAACATTTTCAATTTCGAACTCATTTTCAAGCTAAATTAGGACTGCTTTAGCCATTTTTTAAAAATGTGATGTATTTTGAATTATATAATTAATATACACTTATGGTGGGAAAAAATGTAAACTTTAGAGGTAATTCTAAATTTCCTCTTTATATTCATCCTCAGTCCTAATCCCCTCCCCCAGAGGTTACTCCTGTTATCCCTGTGGTGTTTAGACCTTTTTCCTTCATGGACGTCTAGAAATGTATGTAATTTTCACATGATCATCTTCTTAAATTCAGAAAAAGCATTTGATAAAGTTCAACATCCATTCATAGTAAAAAAAATCCTAAGAAAGTGGGTATAGAGGGAACATATCTCAACATAATAAAGGTTATTTATGACAAACCCACAGCCAATATGATATTCAATGCTGAAAAGCTGAAAGCCTTCCCACTAAAATCTGGAACAAGCACAGATGCCCACCTCACCAATTCTATTCAACATAATATTGAATAGAAGTTCTAACCACAGCAATCAGATAAGAAAAAGAAATAAAATGTATCCAAATTGGTAGGGAAAAGATAAAACTGCCATTATATGCAGACAACATGATACCATATATAGAAAATCCTAAAGACTCCTCATAAAAACTACTAAAACTGATAAATGAATTCAGCAAGGTAGCAAAATACAAGATTAACATACAGAAATTGGTTGCATTTCTTTACACTTTAACAATGAAATATCAGAAAAGGAATGTAAAAAACCAAATCCCCTTTAGAATCTGCATCCAAAAAAAAAAAAAAAAAACCAACAAGAATAAACGTGGTCAGGGAGGTAAAAGGCTTATATGTTGAAACTATAAAACATTAATAAAAGAAATCAGAGATGATTCAAAGAAATGGAAAGACATCTCATACTCACAATTAGAAGAATGAACGTTGTTAAAATGGCCATACTAGCCAAACCAATCTAAATATTTAATTCAATTCCTATCAAATTACCTGTGACATTTTTCACAGAACTAGAATAAATAATCCTATAATCTGCAAGATCCAGAATTGCCAAATCCTGAGGAAAAAGAACAAAGCAGGAGGTATAACCCTCCCTAGACTTCAGACAATACACAAAGCTACAGTAATCAAAACAGCATGATATTGGCACAGAAAAAGACATATGGATCAACAGAACAGACTAGAGAGCCCAGAAATAAACCCACATACCTATATGGCCAATTAATCTTTGACAAAGGAGGCAAGAAAATACAATGGGAAAAAGACAGTCTCTTCAGCAAGTGGTGTTGGGAAAGCTGGAGAGCCACATGCAAATCAATGAAATTGGAACATGCCCTCACAACATACACAAAAATAAACTCAAAATGGCTTAAAGACTTAAATATAAGAAATGACACTGTAAAATTCCTAGAAAAGAACATAGGCAAGACATTCTCAGACATAAATCATACCAATGTTTTCCTAGGTCAATCTCCCATGGCAATAGAAAAACAAAACTAAACAAATGGGACCTAATCAAGTTTATAAGCTTTTGCACAGCAAAGGAAACCATCAACAAAACAAAAAGACAATCTATGGACTGGAGAAAATATTTGCAAATGATGCCACCAACAGGGGCTTAATCTCCAAAATATACGAACAGCTCATATAACCTAGTTAAAAAAAAAAAAACCAATCAAAACATGTGCAGAAGACCTAAATAGACATTTCTCCAAAGAAGACATATAGATGGCCAATAGGCACATGAAAAGATGCTCATCGTCACTAAATATTAGGGAAATGCAAATCAAAACTACAATGAGGTACCACCTCACACTAGTCAGAAGGACCATCATTAAAAAGTCTACAAATAACAAATACTAGAGAGGGTGTGAAGAAAAGGGAACCCTCCTAGACTGCTGTTGGGAAAGTGAATTGGTGCAGCCACTATGGAAAACAGTATGGTGCTTCCTCTAAAAATTAAAAATAGAGTTGCCATATGATCTAGCAATCCCACTTCAGGGCATATATTCAGAAAAAATATAATTCCAAAAGACGCATGCACGCCTATGTTCATAGCAGCACTACTCACAGTAGCCAAGACATGGAAACAACCTAAATACCCACCAACAGATGAGTGGATGAAGAAGATGTGGTGTATTGGGCTGGCCAAAACGTTCATTTGGGTTTTTCCACAGGACATTACAGAAAAGCCCAAATGAACTTTTTGGCCAACCAAATACAGTGGAATACTACTCAGCCATAAAAAAGAATGAAATAATGCTATTTGCAGCAACATGGATGGATCTAGAGAGTATCGTACTAAGTAAAGTAAGTCAGAAAGAGAAAGACATACCACATGATAACACTTCTATGTGGAATCTAAACTATGGCGCAAATGAACTTATCTGCAAAACAGAAAGAGACTCAGACACAGAGAACAGACTTGGTTGCCAAAGGGGAAGGGTGGTACCGGAGGAACGGAGTGGGAGCTGCAGATTCGCGGGTGCCAACTATGATTAATACACACCGAATAGAAAGACAACAAGGTCCTACTGGATAGCATGGGGAACTATTGCCTGTAATAAACCGTAGTGGAAAAGAACACGTAAAAGAAAATACATGTGTGTGTGTGTGTATATAACTGAATTACTTTGCTGTACAGCAAAAATTAACACAACATTGTAAAGAAACTATAGTTCAATAAAATAAAGTTTTAAAAAAATGCACATGGTAAAAAAAAATGCACGTGGTTTCGATTAATGGGGAGGTTTTAGCAGGTAAATCTAGCAAATGCAACATCTGACTGTGTAGCTCACTTGCTTCTCACACTCAGCTGGGTGCCTTAGAGCCCTTCCCATGTCAGCACGTGTGACTTGATTTTATTCATTTTCACTTCTGTACCATAATCCACCGTCCGGAAAAACCTGTTTGCCGATGTAGTCTCAGAACTTTTTAATTTGGCTACAGCTCTAAGTAAATTGTCAAAAACCAAATTGGCCCAGAAGAAACATTTCCAACCACTTTTATAACTTTCAAGACTTTTTATAACTTTCATGCACACTTGGATGATTTTACCATTTTTAGAACGATTTCAAACACATTTTTTTTATTGCTTTTTAAGTTACTGTGTATTTTTTTTAATGTTCCAGTTCATTCTCAGCCTGCAGTACCTCCCTGACCACTTTGCCATGTCTCACCATTTTTTTTTTTTTTTCAATTACTCGTATCTTTTAAGTGGCTTTTATTTTTAAGTAGTTTGTACTGCTCCGTGACATTATCTTGCAGTCAGAGCTCTGGTAAAAAGTACATGCAGCCTCAGTGTATGCTCAGAGGCAAGGCTGCGGTTCAGAATCAGCAGCAGCTCAAACATCACAGGCACCGAGGGTGGGCTTATGAACATTTCATTCAAAAGTCTCCAAATTCAGAAATCATTGCCAAGTACACAGACTTGTCTTTCATCCCAGTCACTTTGTCATTTTGACCAGTTTATTTGGGGTTTAAATATTTTTTGCTAAACAGCTGCCACAGGGACTTCGTTGGTGGTCCGCTGGTTTCCACTGCAGGGGGTACAGGTTTGATCCCTGGTTGGGGAACTAAGATTCTGCACGCCACACAGTGCGCTGGCCAAGAAATAAACACCTAAATAGTTGCTACTACCAACCCCATTCCCTGAGGCCATCCATACTGGGCAGGGCTAACTTCTTTCCTGGTGTCCCAATGTCCAGGAACAAAGAGGGGAGGCACCAGCGGGCAAGACCAGGAAGGGTGGGGGTTGTCTTGGTCTAAAGCTCTCAGCCCTTTCAGGAATGAAGTTTAGACCCTGCTGCTGCCACCCTGGCCCCAAGCTGACCTCAGGAATTAGAGCAGGGCTAATGAGGCCAAGGCCTCAGATTTGATCTATTTCAGGAACATCTGTTTTATCTCCCAAGACCAGAGTCAGTATCTTGACCTTGGCTGATTGCTTGGCAAGTGGCAGAGATTAGAGAGGGACCCAGTGGGAGACAGGGACTGGCTTAGTAGCTCCAAACCTCATCGTATTTGTGGTAGGCGTGACACAGCCCCAGGATATCAAGAAGTAAGGCTATCTCTTTGGAAGAGGCTTAGATAAAGAGTTGGAGGAGGAAATGGCAACTCACTCCAGTATTCTTGCCTGGAGAATTCCATGGAGAGGAGCTTGGCAGGCTACAGTCCATGGGGTCGCAAAGAGTGGGACATGACTGAAGCAACTAACGCACTTAGATAAAGAGAAAGTGCTCTCCCTGTTTTGGGTTCCAGAGGCAGGCTGAGCCCCATAAGGGATGCTTCACACCCTCTTCTAATCCTCAAGCCTTCTTATCTACTGGCCCTGAGGCACAAGGCCTGCATCCACAATCCAAATTCACTCCAGCAGCCTGGGCTTGCCTCCCTGGGGATGTCACACGCCCCATTTGACTCCCATACTTCAGAGTCAAACACAGAGTAACACACAGGACCAAACTCCCACTTTCAAAGGCATCTGTGTTCTAATCCCTCCTTATCCCCCTAGTCAAAACCGGGTGGTCCACCCAGCCCATCAGCCTTCAGATGTGTCTGGCTTATCCTACCCAGAGATGGCCCACACCATATGCTTTGAAAGTTTCAATGAGTCACCAGCATTTTAAAATTGTGGCTTTTACTCTCAAATCTAGCTTTCCTCCAACAATAGGGCCCGATGCCCATGTGATTGCCAAGGGGAATAGGGACCGTTTTAGGTGGGCTCTGTCCTCTTGAATTCCCACTGAGCCCCTCTGCACCCTATGACACCTCCCCCTCCGAAGTCAAGGATTCACTGCATAGACCACTGTGCTTGCATCACTCTCTCTTGCACTGAGTCGGATTCCCTTGTTGATGCTGTCTGCATGGCCTCAGTGGGCATCTGGGTTTGCACTCCGCACTGTGTACCCATATTCCATCTCGTGTCTCCCAGGGCCCTGTGTCCATCCCCCTCCAACACCGCCCCTCCCCAGCCCTCACCTTGTGATGTCTTCTGTCAGCTGGGCAGGGTCAGGAGGGTAGAACTTGACTGTGAAGGCAAAATTCCAGGGGCTGCCTGAGAGGAGCAGGTGGGAGAAAAGATCAGAGAGGCCCCATCTTCCCAGTGGGTGGCCCAGATGTACCATCTCATTGGCAATTTTTCAAAGTTTTCCCATAACTGCAATCTTAGGACAAACCCATAAGAAAACCTAGAACATTATTCCCACTTGACAGACAAGAAGACTGAGGCCCAGATTAAAAGACTTGTGAACTAGCAGTGGGAAGGAAGGTAGAAAGAAAACCAATGGTACATGCTAGACATGCTGTTAAATACTTTACAAACATCACTTCATTAAACCTCACAACAGCCCAGTAAACAAGTCCTATGGTCACCCCCATTTTGTAAATGAGGATGGTGAGGCCCAGGTAGCAAAATGGCCAGTCCAAGGTCACCAGCTTGGAAGTGCCAATGCTAAGGTTCAGACCCACCCTGGCCACCTGGCTCCAGAGCCCACTCTCCTCTACACCAAAGTCTGTGCCCAGGACATTCATGGGAAGGATAGCTAATCTAGAAAGTACCACATTAAACAGGTTTCCTGACTTTGGGTTTCTCGGAGCTCTCACTCTGCTACTGTGCCTTGTACCTCTTAAAGGGGGGACATGCATTCAGGAGTTTCCAAAGCCCATTTGACCTGCTGCGTCCATTTGTCACCGGGCCTCCTTCCATATTAATGTTTCTCAGAACAGACAGTGCAAAACTCTGTCCTATCTGATGTTGACTCCATCTCAAATGGATTATAAATGAGACTGAAAGGCAAATATAATGGGCTAAAAGTAACAAAAAACATTTCACTGGGATAAATGTTAACCTCCACATTTAGCTACGAAAAATCAATGGTACACATTTAAAAAGTAAAGAAAAATAAAGGCTGGGGTTTTAGCTAGAGGAAAGCTCTGTGAGCCAAGAAAAGGGATGACCACTTAAGAAGCAGGGGTGGGAAGGGAGGAGGCCTTGATGAAAGGCCATAGTCCAGGACAATGGTCAGACGGCCCCAATGGAGTATTTGGGGCTCCAAGTTCTAAAAGAACGCCCAACAGGGACTTCCTCAGTGGTCCACTGGCTAAGACTTCATGCTCCCAATGCAGGGGGCCGAGGTTCAATCCCTGGTTAGGGAACTAGATCCCACATGCTGTAACTAAGAGTTCTCACGCAGCAATGAAGATCAAAGATTCTGTATGCCACAACTAATACCTGGCATGGCAAAATAAATAAATATTTTTTTAATTAATTAATTGAATTTTTAAAAAAAAGGACCCCTGACAAAGTGAGAAAGCAAGGCCCATCCAGGACATGGCCATGGCCAGGAAGGGCTGGTGACCACACCTTCACTACCATCCTGTCCCTGTGGTCATCACCATCTTCATAGCTGTTGTGTCTCCCAAACTTACTAAGTGCTGGTTGCTTGTCTTGCTAAGAACTTTCTATGTGTTTTTTGGAATTTAATCTTTATAATGTCCTGAGGTACACTTTTCTTTTAATAGATGAAGATTTTGAGAGGTTAAGTCATCCTCCCAGGATCACCCAGCCAGTCAGTGGTAGAAAATAAGTCTAGCCTCTGATCCCAAGACCCCACAGCTTAGGTTCCTGACCACAGCTGACTTCCTCAAGGGGAAACAATTCCTGTCTCAAGAATAATAATGGAAGAGTTCCCTGGTGGCCTATGGTTAGGATTCTGGGCTTTCACTGGGTTCAATTCCTGCCCAGGAAGCTAAGCTCCTGCAAGCAATGCAGTGCAGCCAAAAAAAAGAGAGAAAGAGAAAAAATAATGGCAATAATTAACAATAATAATAATAATGGCTAAAACAAACTGGGTGTTACTATGTGCAAGCACGTTCTAGGTATTAAACACCTAATAACTCATTTAATCCTCACAAGAACCCTAATTATAAGGGTGGCCCGCACTTGATAAATGATGAGGTAGAGAACAATTAACTAACACAAGAAGTAGTGATGGAGTCAGGATTCAAATCCAGGCAGTCTGATCCATGTCTGCCCTTTTAACCATCACACCAGATTGCCTCCTACTTTGTGAAGAACCTACTCTGTGCTGGCTGTTGTCCACACTCACATCATAGAAACTTCATCGCCACCTAGCGAGGCAGGAATCATTAACCCACTTGCTAGGGAGATGCAGGAATCCGGAGAGGTAGAGGAATCGCCCCCAGTGCCCTGAGTGATGGGCACTGAGATTCAGGAGGAAATATACCAAACTCTGAAGGCCAGGACATCAGAACTCAGGTGCCAGCTTCAGAAGGCTGGGGCTGTCACAAATCAAGAAAGGCGACAGGGAATTCCCAGGTGGTCCAGTAGTTAAGATTCTGCACCCTACTGCTGAGGGCCCGGGCTCAATTCCTGGTTGGGGAAGATTCCACAAGCCACATGATGGGGAGGGTAGAGTAGGGGATAAACAAATTGTTCCCCGGAGCCCCGGAAGACAGAACTGGGATGAAAGAGTAGAAACTGGGGAAAGGAACAGGGACTGAAGGAGGCAGCTCTGCTTCGCAATAACTTGAGGAGACCTGACTCCCTGCCCT
Source organism: Bos taurus (assembly GCF_002263795.3). NCBI lineage: Eukaryota > Metazoa > Chordata > Mammalia > Artiodactyla > Bovidae > Bos > Bos taurus. The sequence goes on along the minus strand of NC_037340.1, from coordinate 65,305,070 downwards.
GGGAGGGAGCTGAGACCCAAAGATTCCATCAGCAGCTTTGCATTTCCAAAGACCTGGTCCATCTCAAACACTCTCAGCCACCGGAATGTGTTCTGACCCTTTCAGGCATGAGGGGCAGGCTTCCCGGCAGGGCTGAATTTCCTGGGGAGAGCCTGAAGACCAGGCCTGGGACCCTGCTGGCCCCAGAGGAGAGGGCTCTATCTGCGAGCCTGCCTCTTTGTCTCCAACTGACAGGAGGCTACAGGAAGAATCCTCAAGCCCCCTCCTGCATAGTCAGCTGGCATCCCTAGACCCAGCTGCCTGCTGTCATGGCAACAGGCTCGGCTATAGCCTTCCAGCCAGGGGACCAGGGAGCCCAAGCACAGCCAAGGGGGCGGAGCCCCTGGTGGAGGCATCTCTGCCTCCAGGCTCCAAGTCCCCACCTACTGGATGTCCCCATGGTTGAGGCCACCTACCTCTCCCTTCTGCCATTTGAAGGCTTCCCTGTCCCTCCCAATATGCCTTGCTTTCCCCTCTGGGCCAGAAAAGACAGGTTGTTGGCCTGCTCATCTGTCTTCGCTCCAGGCCTTGAAGAGTGCAGGATGGTATTGGGAGGCCAGGGCTGGAGACCTGGCGTGGCCAATACCTCACTCTGTGATCTTTAACTGCCTTTTTCAGGGCCTCAGTTACTCATTATTAAATACAGGACACATTCACTACTGATCAGTTGGCAGCAGCCTAGAGTGCAGTGCGGACAAGGATTCTGAGTCAAAGGTTACTGATCACCCAAGACAACACTGGCCCTGCACAGGAGGGTGGCTGTTCTGAGGGCCATCAGTTTGCTCCCTTGTCTTAGATGACTCTGTAAGTCCCTTCTGGGCTTGCAGACCTGGGCTGCCTAGGGCTGACATCCTGAATACTCCTCTGCTAACATGCTATGTGACTCCAGACAGTCATTCCTCTCATCCAGGCTTCAGGCTCCTCGTCTCTACAGTAATATCCTGCCTTCCCTAAGATCTGCCACGCAGAGCAAATGAACTCATGGGTCTGAATGCATTTCCCCAAGAAGGATGGAGTCCCCACCACGTTCCCACCAAGGCAGGTCACTCACTCCGGATCTGCTTCTTGATTTCCTTGGAGGGGTCCAGCCAGTTCTGCAAGAGAAGACAAGAGGTCCTTAGAGGGAGCTGGGAGAGGGGACGTGGGTAGGGTGAGGAGACAGAAATATCCTGAAGCACCCTGCAGACAGCGCCCCAGCAGGGAACACCCTTTCCTGGGTGAGCAGTCTGGGTCATTTCCCTTGGGATTGGGAGGTGAGGGAATGAGGCCTGGCTTCAGGCAGGACTGGGAACCTGGGGCCCTGGGCCTAGCATTGCCCTGAGGCAGCAAGGTGAACAGGTAATGCAGCTGGCATGGGTGCGAAGGAGGAAATTCAGATAGGAGCGTCCCAAGGGTGGGGAGGAGGCACCGGGGTTATTTCCCCAGGAAGCCACGTCACGGCTCTCCAGATACTCATCTGGGGCTGACCTGCAGGTCCCAAGGAAGGACCAGCACACAGCGGAGACAGAGAACTGATAGACAGGGATGGATGAACCCTGGGGTTGCGCAAACAGGAGGTGCCTAGTGGGGACTTCCTTGGCAGTCCAGTGGTTAAGAGGTCACCTTCCAATGCAGGCATGCGGGTTAGATCCCTGATCAGGGATTTAAAATCCCACATGCCCCACAGCCAAAAAACCAAAACATAAAACAGAAGCAGTATTGAAACAAATTCAATAAAGACTTTAAAAATGGTTCTACATCCCCCCAAAAAAGACAAGGTGCCTAATGAAGGTCTGAGGATTGATGGAAGCCATAGGATGCGGCCAGGCCAATGGGGGCTTAAGAGAAGACGTGTCCCCGCAGCAGACCTTTCAGCCAACTCCGCTCCCCAGCCCAGGTACCTTCTGACTGTCGGCATCACAGAAGGTCAGGCCAAAGTAGTCCTTCTCCAAGAGGTTGAGGTGCTCACAGACCAGGTCAAACAGCACCTGGCCCCGGCCGTGTTTCTAGAGAGAGAAGCAGAGATGCCATGAGGCTGGAACACACGTCAGGGTGGGGCGGGGAGGTGCCCCAGGCTCCACCAGGATGACGTGAAAACCCCCAAGAGGCTTCCAGCGTCTGGGGAGGATCTCAGAGCTCCTGTCTCCCACCGGGCTCTGCTCACCAAGTCCAAAGGGACCCTTGGGGAACACTAATCCCAGCCCATCCACTGCCTTCGTCCAAGCCCTCCTGGGGTCCTCCTAGCACTTAATCTTCTTGGGGGGAAGCCGGAGTGGGGTCAGGGTGTGACTGACTTCTCCTTCCTGTACAGTGAGTAAGAGAAACAGTCTAAGTTGGACCCAAGGAAGAGAAAACCAAAAATCTGAACTTTGGATGTGAGGAAGAGACAAGCTGCCTGACAGGTCACGGCTGTGGGCAGGGGAGGAGGGGAGGGCCTGGGACTCAGTGTCACAGAGTAACTCTCCTCCAGGGTCCCTCCCCTTACACTAAGGGGGCGCCCCCCATCCAAGCAGCAAGAGAGTTTCTTCAGGCGGTCACAGTACCTAAACCAGCTTCAGATGGAAGCAGCACTGTGGGAGTCACCTTCTCCCCTAGCTCCCATCATCCGTGCGTGGCACCTCTCTGGGCACCATCCAGGTCTGAGGATTAGGAAGGACAAAGCCCAGAACTTGTGGGTACCCAACCCACAGGTGTGAAGACGAGCACCAACAGAGGCAAGTGAAGCAGTCACTACCCAAAGAGACAGGGGGCTCCAGGGAGGTGGGGAGGCCCCTGCAAGGTCTGGCAGAGTCACTGGGATCAGGCCTGACTGTGGGAACGGCTGAAAAACCAAGGGATTTTTGGGTTTTGGGCCTTTTTTGAAGGAGGCCTTCAGAGAAAGCGGCCTCGGTCAAACCCTCACACTCTCCTAGGGCAGCTGAAACAGCACCGTGGGGCCAGCATGGGCAGAAGAGAAGAGGGAGAGGATATCCCTCTCTTTTGGCCAGGATATCCACCCTGCAACCCTTCTGTGGAAGAAATAAACATCAAAAAAAAAAAAAAAGACAGAAACCCCAACCCTGAAAAGAAGACAGAACCAGCCTCCCAGAGCTTAGAGGTCAGTCAGTCCCTTAAGACCAGGGCTCAGAGGCTGGGGTGGGGTAGGGGGAAACTGGTGGCTCTTGTAACTCTCAGCAGTAAGGCCACCCTCTGGACTCTTCCATGTATGTGGACGGGCCAGGAATGGCACCTGGACGGGGGCAGAACCTCTAAGGGGGCAGTCAGAGTTCAGAATTCGAGTGGGAGTTCCAGCCAACATAGGAAAGGGAGACGCTAAATGTGGAGCCAGGAGGGCTGACCCCAGAGAAGAGGTGTCCTCCCTGCCACCCACTAGGGGACAGAACCATGCCACGGGGTTTCTACAAAGCCTGTGGGGAGCAGTCCTTCCCATGCGCCGCCTCCCTATGCCTGGGAGACACCTTACCATGGAACCCTCGAGTGACCAGTTTGTCCTGGTGCCCTGGACAGGGTGGTTCACAGGGAGAACCCCTCTCCGCATCCAATAAATACATGAATATGATTCTAGTCGAAACCTCGGTATCTACAGGGTGAGATAGAAGAGCCCAGGTCCTACCAGGCTACAGATCAGCCCCTAGACAGTGAATCCTACCCAAGGTACAGCCACCCTAAGAAGGCTTTTCCTGGTGCCAGGCCTGAGCCTCATCTAATTCTATGTACAATCATAAGAGCCCTCTCTGGGCCTTGGTGACAGGGTCTAGGCAAAGGAGGGCTGGCCTATCATCTACACGGCAGTCGGTCCAGGCCTCCATTAAGAATGGACGCCCTCTGGCTTGGCCCAGGCTGAGTGCCCAGAGGCCTGCCCTGGCTCCGAGGCCAGTGGGCTGGGGCTGGGCTGTGGCTCCCTACCTCCACCTCGCACTCATACTCAGAAGCATCGAGCAGAGTGACTCGGCAGACGGCGCTCTTGTACTTCTTGGCAATCTTCTGGGGTGACTTCTGGGCCTTGCTGGGTGTGGTCCTCTCTGACAGGCCATCGGCCTCCCCGTAGTCCTTCTCCTCCATATCTAGGCTCTGCAAGTCCAACCGAGGGAAGGATTTGGTCAATGAGCTTGAAACCATAGCATTTCATCCAAATGAGATGCAATGAGGAAGCAGCTGGAGCTAAGACAGACTCCAAAATGAGAGCCATGGCCCTCTAAGAACACCCCCAGGTGACACCCCCGTCTAAAGTGCAGGAGGAGAGTCAGCACTGAGTACAATGGGTGGGTTCATAAGAGGGGTCCACTGCGTCCCTGCAGGCAGAAGCATCCCACAGAACCAAACCCAGAGGCCAGAGCTATCCTTTCTCCTTAGACGAACAGTGCATGAGTTACCAGGGCTTGGTCTCCTCCTTCCCAGTCTGTCACTGGGCCAAGCATGAGGTTTTGTTGTTGTTTAGTCACTAAGTTGTGTTCGACTTGTTTGCAACCCCATGGATTGTAGCCCCTGCCGGGGTCCTCTGTCAATGGGATGTCCCAGGCAAGAATACTGGAATGCGTTGCCATTTCCTTCTCCAGGGGATCTTCCCGACCCAGGGATCAAATCCGAGTCTCCTGCATTGGCAGGTGGGTTCTTTACCACTGAGCCACCAGTGGCTAGGACTGACCTAATGGAAGGAAGGGAGGTCAGAGTCCTGCATATCAGTCCTAACTCTGCAACAGATAACCTCAATGATATTGGCTGGGTTACCTGTTGTGAATTAAGGGAGGTGTGAATTCAATGGCTAGATGACCCCCCCCCCCCACCAAATCCTTTGTCTCTTTATTATTTTGTTTAAGTTTTTCTTTTTTGACTGTGCTAGGTCTTTGTTGCAGTGAGCAGGCTCTTTAACTGCAGTGTGGGCTTAGCTGCTCTGTGCATGTGGGATTTTAGTTTCTTTACCAGGGATCAAACCTGCGTCCCTTGCATTGGAAAGCATATTCTTAACCACTGGACCACCAGGGAAGCCCCTTCCTTGTCTCTTTAGATGATGAATTTTGCTCTGGAGTCACACCAGGCCTGCCCAGCTAGAATGGACAGCTTGAGGGAATAGGAAAATGAGGTTGAAGCAACACAGATTTTTCAACATCAGATCTAGATTTGACTTGGGACTTCCCTGGCAGTCCAGTGGTTAAGACTCTATGTTTCAACTGCAGAAGGCGTGAGTTCAGTCCCTGGTCAGGGAACTAAGATCCTGCATGCCATGTAGTGCAGCCAATATAGATAGACAGATAGGTAGATAGATAGACACAGATTTGACTTGCACTTCTGTCACTTTATGCTTCCCTGGTGGCTCAGATGGCAAAGAATCCACCTGCAATGTGGGAGACCTGGGTTTGATCCCTGGGTTGGGAAGATCTCCTGGAGGGGGGCATGGCCCTCCTCCAGTATTCTTGCCTGGAGAATCCCCATGGACAGAGGAGCCTGGCAGACTACAGTCCATGGGGTCACAAAGAGTTGGATGTGACTGAGCGACGAAGCACACAGCACTTTATAGCGATGTGACTCCATCCTGCTGAGGCTCTGTTTCCCCCACTGTAACGTGGGGAAATGAACAGTTATCTCCTGAGGTCCTGGAGAATAAAATGTAAAAACGAACACGATGGCCCCTGCACAGTGCTTCGCACGTCGTGGGTCAACAGTACACCCTGGTTCCCTTCTTTCCCCGCTCCTGGGCACACACCTGTTCTGCAGGCCGAGCGTCCTGCTGGGGCGGCTGCTTCTCATTGGAGTTGGCCTCGAGATGGCCGTGGCCCACGGGGGTCACAGGGGTGGTCGCTGCAGCGGCTGCTTCAGGCTGCTGCGGGGCCTCCTCCTGAGCCTTCTTCACCTCAGAATCAGGGCCTGTCTCTGTTGTCATGGTGACCAGCACGCCTGCATTGGCATGAAGGAGAGAGAATGTGATGAGAGAGAGGGGCAGCGAGGGCATGACAGAACAGAGCGAGGGGGACAGGAACCACACGCCGAGAGAGACAGATGGAGACAAATGGACAAAGAGCCACAGAGAGAAGGGGGAGGAGGGAGAGACAGAGGAAGGGAGGATGGGGAGAGAGTCCAAAGAAGTGAGGGGTCAGCGGCAGCAGCTGAGGTCACAGACCCCCACCCACCCTTTGCCCATATAGCTCCTCAGGGACTCCAGTCTCTTGGCCCAGGTCTGGAATCAGGGCCCTTCCTGGGGACAAGGAAGAGTCTCTCCAGGGGGCCCCACTCTGCCAAGAGCACCAGGAACAGTCAGGGACCACCTCCAGGCAGGCCCTGGGCCCGGCTGTCCCTCCTACCACAGCACCTGGCACACGGCAGCCCCTCAGCCAATGCTGGATAAACTGAACTCGACCCAAAGAGCCCTAGGCTCCCAGTCCTTCCAGCTCCGACATTAGGCAAGGCTCTTCATGGCCCAAGCCTCAATAACTGCTGCCCCCTGACTCCACGGGGATGCGGTCAGGATGGATCTAAAGGGGTAAGACAGGTCCTCTTAACAAACGCATAGCCCTGATGATGTCAAAGACGGAGATATGGGCTCAGGCCCCACGTCTGCTACAAATGGGCAGTCAGCTCGTCTCACTAGGACTCATCCCAAAAGCGAGGGACTCAGAAATTATCTCTGCGACAGACTATTCTTATCATTTCCCCCTTGAAGCAGGAAATGAGATTTCAGAGAATCAAGGACCTACTGCCCAGCTGCTCTTTGGAATAAGCAAATTGCAAAGAGAGAAAAGGAGAGAGAGAGAGAATGGCATGGTCCCACTTATATATATAAAAATATATATAAATTATATATAATATAATTTATATTATATTTAAATTATATTTAAAATTCATATTATATATTATATTTTGTAATATATTTATATATAATTATATTATAAAATTTATATATATAAATAGTACCACACCATTCTCTCTTTCTCTCCTTTTCTCTCTTTGCAGTTTGCTTATTCCAAAGAGCAGCTGGGCAGTAGGTCCTTATAAACCCCAACAATCTCAACATCTTAGTGCTTGTACGCATGTAGTAAAAGATCTGGAAGGATACTCACTAAGCTGGTAAGAGAGGTCAATAATTCGGAATTAGGTAGAGAAGAAAAAGAGAGTTCCATAGGGCATGATAAGAGAGGGAACTTCATTTTTAACTTCATATACTTTGGAATTACTTGTATAATTTAAAAATACACACACACATATACATATATTTAACTCACAAGTTGTTTGTTTTTAGGAAAGCAAAAGAAGCCATTTCTGATCCCCTTCAGTGAAAACACATCTCTCAAAAAAAAAAACAAACAAACAAACAACAGTTTGGAGCTAAAACCTGGAAACAGAAATGAGCAGGAACCCTCACCTGCTGAGTCTAGAGCCTTCTCTAAATCCATCACTTTAAAAGAGAAAGATCCAGATGAGATTTGGCAGGTCCCTTCCCCACCCCACCCACCGTGGGGACCTTTGACAGGCAGATGCCAACAGATACAGGATCCACCCTGGGCTGAGCACATGCTCCAAGCCCCCATCTTATTACCCCCACTGCCTTTAGGAGCCACCAGCCCCGCCCAAAGCAAAGGGCACTGAACAGAAAGTCAAGGGCCCTAAGCACCCCCACTCAGCCACCCAACGTCTCCAGGGCCCAAGATAGGTCATGAGCATCCTCATTCCCCACCTTATGGATAATGAGCCGAGTGCTTTGTAAGCTGGAGCTTGTAGCACAAATGAGAAGGTCTGGTGTTATGGATGCTGTTGTTAAGAAGATGAGGAGGAAAGGAAGGCCTTGGTCCACGTGGCCTCATCCCCACCCAGAAATGCTTTCCACTCACATCATTACCCTGGGCTTTATGGTTATAACTTAAAGCCATCGTTAAATAAAAGCTCTGTTGCTTACATGACGCTAAGTGCTGACTCAGTGCCAGAACACAAAGCCACAGAGCTGCTCCAGGGGGATGGCGCACAGCCTCATGAGGTCAAACTGAGATGAATCTGCCCGATCTGGATTTCTTCTAAGCCTGCACTGGAGATATCAGGCATTATGCTAGATAAGGCCTACAGGGAAGAACTCTTCAAATAAATGCCTGCTTAATTTTGCTTCAAAAAAAAAAAAAAAATCCACAGACTAATCTGTATATTTTATGCTGGGAGAAGCAGAATCCACACACCCCTCATGGGTTCAGGCAGCCCAGAGGCTCCAGGACATCTCCTCCTGCCTCTGCTTCAGTCTCATTTCAGGCCTGGACTCGCTGAACCTTCACCAGGGCCTGCATCATCTTGGAAATAGCCAGCCAAGTAATCTTAAATAAATATCCCAGGCTTTCACCGCCCAGGTCTCCAGCAGAGGCTGCTGGCATGACTGCTCGGTGCTGGCAGAACCCACAGATGAGAGGAGCTGGAAGCTTCTGAGATAATTCAGTCTCCTCCTCTTCTTTTACAGGTGAGAGCCAGAGAGCAAAAGGGGCTCGAGCAACAGTCATTTCCTCAGACAGGTTTTCCCTGGTCCCTCCCACCCACTCTCCTCCTCACCCAGCCTCCTGACTCCCCAGACCCCAGCTCCGGGTCCATTATTCTTCCCGCTGCACTCTGATGCCTCAGGCAAACCTCAACAGAATCTCAGAGGAGGAGAAAGCACTCAGCCCCGGGCTGGGAGCCAAGGCAGCAGCATGAGCCACGGACAAACCCTGTGGCCAGGGGCTGGTGAGATAAAAGATGGTGTGTCTGCTCTAGAGAGTGAAAAGACGTGATGTACAAAATCACGGAGGACACCTGAGTGAAAAGCATGACACACAACAGTTTGTACAGATCGACCCTCTTTTACCTAATAGACACGTACAGATACAGAAAATTCAGCAAAGGGGACTTCCCTGGTGGTCCAGTGACTGAGGCTCTGCACTCCCAACGCAGGGGGACCAGGTTCAATCCCTGGTTAGGGAAAACTAGATTTCCCCATGCCACAACTAAGAGTTCTCATGCTGTAACTAGAGATCCCAAGTGCTATAAATAAGATCAGGTGCAGCCAAAGAGATAAATACTTTAAGAAAAAAAGAAAATTCAGCAAAATATTAACTATGGCTGTTTCTAGAAGGCGGGTATACAAATTATTTTGTTTCTTCTTTCTGTTTAACTGTAGTTCTCGTTTTTCTCTACTACACTTGGAGATTTCTTGAATGATTTTAAAAAAACAACTAGAAGTCAAAAAATAAATGTTTCCAATGCACATGGTCTGGTATGACAGGATGAGACAGAGATAAATAAAATCTGTTTAAACCTAAAAGAAAATTTGTGAATTAAAAAGAAAAATCACATTATTATTTTTTAAATCTGTGATGAGGAGAACCTTCTTCATCTCACAAGTCTGGGGATAATGGCATGGTTCTCTCACTGGGGCCCAGAAAGTGAGCCAAGAACCTGACCTTGGCTTCTGCCACAGCTAGTCACATGGGCACAGTTCTGCCCAGGACCAGGTCAGCACAGACTGATGGAACCCACTGGGCGGACAAGCTGGCCCAGGCACTGCAGCGGACCCAGAGGACCGTGTGCTGGTTCCCATGGAGCTCCCTGCCACATGGGAGGTTGATACTCACCCAGAATGTGACATAGATTTGCCCGTGTACATTTCAGCCTCTAGAAGATTCTAGGACCTGGTGATTAGCAGTATGGCCTGGGGTTTCCAAGGAAGACTTATAGGGTAGAGAGTGCAGGGTGAGCTGGAGTTAGGTTTTGAAAAGAGGGAGACTCTAGACAGGTGATGGCAGGGAGGACATTTGGACTAGGTCACCATGTGGGCAAATGCTCAGATGTGGGAACAAGAAGGGATGTGCAGAGGACAGGGAGTCTTGACCTCTTGTTTTTTCCATATCTAGTTATTTGGCTGCACTGAGTCTTAGTTGTGGCATGCAGACTCTTAGTTGCCATATGTGGGATCTAGTCCCCTGACCGGGAATTGAACTCTGGCCCCGTGTGTTGCGAGCGTGGAGTCTTAGCCACTGGACCACCAGTGAAGTCCCGGCGTTGACAACTTGACTTCTTGGAATAAGAAGCCTATAAATGTGAGCTCCACACAGGCTGGCAGGAGGAATAGGTTTGAGTCAGGGAGAAATGAAGAAGCTGGAGGTGGATGGGGTGGGGGGCGGTGTGGGGGACGGCAGCTTTGCAAGACTCAGAAATGTTACTCTGCTGCAAAGGGTAAGACTCCTGTCACCGAGCCATTGCAGGCCAGGCCTAGCGTCAAAGACCCTATGCATAGTCATCCCATGGACCCCTCCATGCAGGGCAGCAGGGCCAGAGGCAGACCCAGGTCAGTGAGACCTAGAACCCTCCCCCACTAGCTCCCTCTGGGACACTGGGCAAGTGACTTCACTCCTCTGAGCTTAGGTCATCTCAACCCTAACACAGAGATATTCCTCCCTCCTTCTCAGGGGGGTGATGGAGATTCGGGAAAATAGCATAAAGAGGGCACCAAATAAAACAACCCTGAGAAGATCCAGAATGACAAGCAGTAATGGGAAGCCAGAGTGGGAAATGGTCTGCGAAGCTGGGGTTTAGAAGTGCCCACCCTGAGACGCCCCTGGTGGTCCAGTGGTTAAGACTTGGTGCTTCCACTGCAGGGGGCACAGGTTCAATCCCTGGGCCATGGTGGGGGAACTAAGATTCCACGTGCTGCATGATGAGGCCAAAACACACACACACACAAAAACCCAACAACAACTAAAAAAAAAACAAAAAAAGAAGTGCCCACCCAGAACAGATGGAGAGAGAGACAGAGGCCAGCAAAGCCTGACTGATGACACTAACATGTGAAAACCCGAACGCACAGGATTAGAAAAGGGAAAGGTCAGCCAAAGAAGGAAATGCTGACAGTGGCTGCGCCAGTCCTGTCTGGAGGTGAGGGGCCCAGTGAGGCCCAGCGTGCTTGCCTGGCCCCCTCTGGGGCCAGCTCAGCAGCCTGTCAGCCTCTGACACTCTTCAACATTGCAACCACAGGCTGGCTCCCCGGGCTTGCTTTCCGGGGGCACTAAGCAGGCTTCAGACGCTGTGGCTTTCCATCTGGGCCGCCTAGAGGGAGAGGGTGTCTCTGCCCGGAAGAGGCAACACCCACTTGGCCTGCGGTTGTACCCCCACATTAAAAGTGAATCGACTGGTTTATACATCAAGCTCTCCCACCAGGGTTAGCGTGACTCAGCATCTCTGGGTCCAGTAAATTGGATTTGTTCTTTTTCTCCAGCTCTACTTCCACCCAGGTCCAACCCACTCTCAGCTCCTGTCTGCATGGCGGCTCCATCTCTTCCACGGTCCCTTTAGCCACGTAGGCTCTCCTAGGGCTTATTCTCCACAGAGGAGCCACAGTTACAGTCCAAATGGATGTCCTCTTTAAAACCCCAATGACCTCCCATCAAAATAAAATGCAAATTCCTTACCAAAGCTCCAGGTCTCTGCATAAGGCCTCTGCTTAGCTCCCCTACTGCCACCACCACTGTGACAGAAGTGAGACACAGATTCTCTGTCTGCACCTCAGTCACGCCAGGCTTGCCCCTGTCTTGGGGCTTCGCCCTTATTGCTCCCTCCGTGTGGAAGGTGGGCTTGTCCCCTGTCTCTTGGTAGCTCTCACCCTTTGGATCTCAGTTAATGTGCCTCTTGACCACTCTGTCTAAAGTGGGTCCCTCCTTCCTTTTTTTTTTTTTTTTTGGTTACAGCTGATTTTTTGGTTTTGCTTTATTCTGTTTTTGCCATCTTAACCACCTTTAAGTGTAACAATTCGGGACAATAATCACATTCACAGTGTTGTATAACAAACACTACTATCTACTTTCAAAAATTTTTACCACCCATCAAAAATAAACTTTACGCCCATGAAGCAAGCATGTGTTTCTTCATAAGTTCACAAATTGTTTCTACTCCTTCTCTAGAATGTAAACTCCACAAAGACAAAACTTTATGTCTTGGAGATTCCTTGGTGATCCAGGGGTTAGGATTCCCGTGCATGCACTGCAACGGGCCTGGGTTCGATCCCTGGTCAGGGAACTAAGATCCTGCAAGCTGTGCAGCATGGCCAAAAGACAACAAAAACCTTTATCTGTCTCATTTGCCATCTTCCCCAGGGCTTAGAGCAGTTCTTGATAAATAACAATGACAAAGCTAACATTTATAGAGTTTGCTATTTACCAGGCCCTGATCTAAGCATTTTACATCATTTAATCTTCATAATAACCCATAATAGGTCCTCTCAATATCTCCATTTTACAAAAGAAGGAACTAAAGCACTGAGAAGTGAACTAACTGGCCCAAGATCGTGCAGCTAGTAAACAGCAGTGTCAGAATTCAAACCCACGGAGCCTGGGGTCAGATGGATAAATGGAAAAACACATGGGTGATGGGTGGATGGAACAGCAATGAGACAAGTCAAAAGACCTGGGCTGCACTCACCTCAGGAGCCTTCCTGGCTACCAGCCAGCCAGTCTGTCCTGACAACTTATCAGACTTTTGGATGGAAAAGCAGCTGACTTTTCCATCCAAACTCCTGATATTATCATCCTTATTTGACTGATGAGGACACATGGGCCCAAAGATGCCTACCGATTTGCCCAAGGTCATAATACTGTGCCAAGACTCTCTGACTCTGAAGTCCATCCCACTACATGACATTCCAGCAGCCTCAGGGGGTTCGTCTGTACTAATTTCTCCCAGGGGTAAAACTGGCTAAGGAAAAACTTCCCAAGATTAAAAGGCAAATACACTGAGAAGAGCAGAAGTTAGAATCAGGACCACTGTTTCTTGTTTCAGTTCTGCCACTTCCTATCTGATGGGTCTTGGGCGAGTCACTTCCCCTTTGTGAGCATCAGTTTCTCCATCTGTTAAACAGGGAGGAGAGGCCCTAATCGCACACTTCAGAGCAGGGCCCTGTAGAGAAAAAGGATGTTTCAGAGAACAAAAGGACTTTGAAATGCAAAAGTTACAGTCACGCTAAAGACAAGGGAGCGTGTATCACAGATGTTTATGACATGTGTTCTGGAAGCGTGTCTTTGCATACATATGCACTGCAGTGGAACCGCGTGAGGGCACGCACAGCCACAAGTATCCACGGTCATGAACAATCACTCCCCAGCCACGAAGGCTCTCTTCTAAATCTGAGACACTGACAACTTCTGTCCAGACGGTCGTGGGAATTCTGAACCAGGCAGGAACTCACAGTAGGAAGGAGTGGAGAGAGGAAGAAGGAACAGGGTGTGGAAAATGCCAAAACAAAGAGAATGCTAGGCAGAAAGTGAGAGTCTTCTGTTCTGAAAGATGTTTTCAATGATCATGGTTACCGAGATCGTCCTTTCTTTTGGGGAAGTCACGGAGCACATCTTTCCCATTCCCCTAGGACCAATTCCTGGGCTGTTGATCCCCATTTGCACCCCCAGAACCATGTCCCACTCAAAGAGCCAGGAGGCTGAGCTTTTGGACTGTCCTTTGAACTCCTTTGCCTGCTGACCTCTGGTTGCCTTTGGTCAATGGGAGGCACTGGCAGGAGGTCAGAGAGTGGAAGCAGAGCGGGGAGGTATATCTCCCCAGTCACCCTCCCTGGGGTTCTAGTGGTGGCTGAGTGGCTCTGTGACAGCTCCATGCACAAGCCCAGTAACACTAGTCCCTCCCTCTGTTCATTCAGGCCGAAGGGAGCTAATAGTTTCTGTCACCGTGAGTTTGTGGGTCCCCCTTGTGGGTTCCCTTAACCCTGCCCACAGCTTTCTTAACATCTCCAAGTTAAAGCATCTGAGTGGAATTCTGTTTTCTACCAGAATCTGACTGATACACCGTGCTGTGTGCTAAGCCGCTCCAGTCACGTCTGACTCTTTTGCAGCCCTATGGACTGTAGCCCGCCAGGCTCCTCTGGCCATGGGATTCTCCAGGCAAGAATACTGGAGTGGGTTGCCATTTCTTCCTCCTCCAGAGGATCTTCCTGACCCAGGGATTGAACCTGAGTCTCTTATGTCTCCTGCAGGCAGGCAGGTTCTTTACCACTAGCGCCACCTGTGACTGATATACCACCTGACACTAAGTAGATAACATGAACTAGAGAGGGAGGGGAGGAGAAATTGGAAAGAGACAGTACAGTCTAATGGTTAAGGACGGACTAGGGGACCAGGAGACCTTCTTGCATTCTCCCTCAATCTCACTGGGCCTCAGTGTCTTCATCTGTAAATCCACGATGATAATCTTACCCACTTACTAGGTTTACTAAGAAAACTGAATTAGACCAAACTGAAATTTGGCTCGTAAAGCACTTCCAAGCCAAAGCCCACAGTGAGTACTCAAGAAATATTAGAAACTCTCATCGTCTAAAGGCTCAAAGGTTAACAAGAGCAGAAATTACAGACTTTTGTGGGTTTTTTGGCTTTTTAGGGGGTTCTCTGAGTTACACCATTTCCTACTATGAGCCTGTACTACTTTTGGAGTCAGAAAAGAAAAAGAAAAGAATTAAAAGAAAAAATACAGTGAGAGAAAGAGAGGCTATTAAGATTTATTCTTCTCCCTCTGGGGATGATGTTAACTCCCATTGGGATCTCCCCAGTACAGAACATTCACTTCCTTGAGTGACAATCTCCAGGTGGACATGAATGAAATGACCACCCGTGAGGAGGGAGGAGGGGGACTGTGCCGCCTCCCAGCCAGGCCTCTGATGGAGCTCGAGGGGTAGAAACAGGAGCTGGGCCCGCAGTCATTCCTACGCGGCAGGGCGGAGACGGCAATTTGTCAGAGGCCGGCGGTACCCATGGGCACCGCATTAAATAAAATCAAGCCATGTGAAGAGGCTGCCACCCGTCAGCACTGGCTTCTTGCCCAAAGGTCTCACGTGCCACTGTGGAGCCACAAACTGGTGTGCCATTGTAGGCCGGGGACCACGTGACATGCCCAAACTGCAGAGTAAACGGCATCAGAAAGGAGAAGAGCCTCCTACTTGGTCCACACGGATGACTGCAGAGGCAGAGGAGACCTCCCTGGAGCGGGACACCCTCTGAGAGCCGGACCATGAGCTGGCTGCCTTGGCTTTGTCACCTTTGAGCTCCACCAGGGCCACATGAGATGGGTGGGTTTATTCCCCCAGCAGGCGGGGCTGGCCAAGGTCACATGGCTTGTCAGTTCGAGTTGAGAAGGGACCCGGACCCAGGTCTGCTGGCTCACGGCTCCATGCTCTTCCCCCTCAAACCTGCTACATCCCACTTGCTGTCAACTGTGTAACCAAAGCTACTGTTGCTCTGGATGTGGAAATAATAACAGCAGTATCAAGCCCTCCCACGTGCCAGGTGCTTTACAGCCTAAAGGATCCTTTCATCACCATCACTTCGCTTGGACCTCACCGATCAGCAGTTGGTGAGAGGGACCGCGGAACTGCAGTAACAAACATGGCTTTGGATCAGTGTCCTTGCCCCTTGGGGCTCCGCTGAGAAGGGAGGTGAGGAGGGGAAAGAAGCCCAGAGAAGCAGGGAACCCTCCCCAGCAACCCTGCGCAATCTCACAGTTTCTCAATCTCTCACTTGATTTTCTTGTTTAAACACTACGAGAGTTCACGGTCAGCGTTATTTAGAATAGAGTAAAATTGGAAACAACTTTAAATGTCCATCAACCCCCTGTTGATGGCCAAATGAACTAGGATTTATCCTGTGAAAAAGGAATTACAAAAGTATTACATATCTAGTGTGAACATTTGGGGGATGGGGTTTAGATGCACTGACACAGAAAGATGTTGGCACATAGAATGAAAAAAATCTAACTTGTAAAACAATAATGCAATTTATGGTCCCATTCCGGTTTGCATGCTTATTGTTTATGTAGGCATGGAAAAAATTCTAGGCACCATCCTGTTGTCATTGGCTACCTCTGGAGAGAAGGATTTTGGTTGGGAAAACAAGGAAAGAGTATGCTTTTAAATGATTAGGATTTATCACATACTTCTTTTGTAATTAAAACAAGAAAAAGTAAGTATTTTTAAAAAGGTTTGTCTGGGTCAGTCATTCATTCCCCATAGTACCTGCTATTTCCACCTGTTCTCTTCCAATCTGTACCTATGGTCAGATCTAATTTTATATCATTTTAATCTGAGTGCTAATGGTTTGGGGTTTTTTTCCATTTAACATTAAATTGTATCAGGGGACCTTCCTAGGAGTCCAGTGGTTAAGACTCCAAGCTTCCACTGCAGGAGGGGTGGGTTCGATCCCTGATTGGGGAACTAAGATCCCACGTGCCCCACAGCACAGCAAAAAAAAAAAAAAAAAAATTTACTATATCAGAAATATTTCCACATTATTATATCATCATTATCATCACATCTAACATTCTTAGGTACTTCTCTGTGTGCTAGTTCCTATGCTAAGGATCTTACATACCCGAAATCATTTAATCTTGATGACAAGCTTAAAAACAGGTACTTGGTATAGATCAGTCTTGTGGACTCTGTGGGAGAGGGAGAGGGTGGGGAGATTTGGGAGAATGGCATTGAAACACGTGTAATATCATGTATGAGACGAGTCGCCAGTCCAGGTTCGATGCACGATGCAGGATGCTTGGGGCTGGTGTACTGGGACGGCCCAGAGGGAGGGTATGGGGAGGGAGGAGGGAGGAGGGTTCAGGATGGGGAGCACGGGTATACCTGTGGTGGATTCATTTCGATGTTGGGCAAAACTAATACAATATTGTAAAGTTTAAAAATAAAATAAAATTTAAAAAAAAAACAGGTACTTGGATTATCCATATTACAGATGGGGAAATTGAGGCTTAAGAAGATGAACTGACTTGCCAAGTCCTCACAGTCAGTAAGGGTAGAAATGAGACTTATGCTCTGGTCTGTCTCTGGTCCTCGCTGCGCACCTCTCCATCCTACTCCCCTTCAAGATACTGACCAGTGAGTAAGAAGAATGTGCCAAGTAGGGATGAGAAGACCCTGGTCCTGGTCTTCCTACCTGCGTGACCTTGGACAAGTCACTTGCCATCTGCTTTGCCCACTCCATCAATTCTTTCACCAGACAAGCATTTGCAAACCACTCAGCCACGCGCTGAGGACAGAACAATGAATAAAACATGAACACTGCCCTCCAAGAGATGACAGCCTGGCCTGAATCTCTTCACGCGCAGGAAGGCTCTAACCCCTGTCCCGCCTCTGTCACCGCGACATGAAATGAATTGAAGAAAAGATGCCGAGGAACCTGACGAGTGCACAGCTCCATACGCTTCGAGGGTAAGTATTTCTGCGGCTGTTCACGGCTGCATATTATTTTACCCACTGGATGTTCCAAAACGCTCTCAATCATTCCCCTATTGTTGGGCACTTAGTCCCAATTTGCTGCTATTATGGAAGAAGCTCTGATGCAGATTCATCCAAAGGAAATTATGCAAAAGGGAAAAAAAAAAAAGCCAGATGCACAAAGACGAAGCTGCGCAACCTTCAGAATGACTGAAGGGAGATGAGTCCTTCATCTTAAACTTCTGAAGCTGCAAACCAAACTCATGCCCTTCCCCCACCCCATGGCCTTCCCCACCCTAAGCTGCTCCTCCCAAAACCCTCCGAGGGGACAGCTTAGTGTGGTTTCAACCTCCCTCCCTCCCCAACCCTCCAGGTCCAGAGGGCTGATGTCTTTCCTGCAAAGCTGAGCCCGTCCCTTCCTTGTGGTTCTTACCAAAGGGACCTTCCCAGACCTGGTTCTGTCCTGCCCCAATGCAGGCCCCATGCAGATCAAATACCTGCAAAGGTTCCTGGAGCGTCCAGGCTCCTGGGGAGGAAAGTGATGTTAGCCAAGTCCCTGTGGCATGCCAGCACTGCACTAGGTTCTTTACGTAACAACCCTAACGTGGTCTCCTTGAGACAGGGGCGCTTGGCCACACTTTACAGATGAGGAAACTGAGGCTCAGATCAGCTAAGTGAGAGCCCAAGGGCACGTGACTAGGACACAGTGGAGCTGCGACTAGAGCTCAGGCCTGGCAGATTCCAGAGTTTTGTCAAAGACCCAAAGACAAGCTGACTTTCTGAGTCACCGCCCAGCGCCCCCAGCCCCCTGCACCATCTGCTGCAGGCACACCAGACCACCCGTTCTTCAAACACGTCCCCATTTCCCTTCCCTCTGGCCCAGGAGAGGGGGTGCCCTTCCCCCCACAGCTATCAAAATTCCACTTGGCTTTTGGTGCCCAGTGCCAAGGCTGCAATCTCCTTGAAGCCTTCTCTGATCACCAGAATAGGAATCCACGCCTACAGAGGCAATAGCTTATCCCTCACCTTCCCTGTGCCGTGTCTGTGTCTCTCCAGGCTAGACTGGGAGCCCAGGGAGGACAAGGATGCTTCACCAGAGGCCGTATAAGATCAGCAGCAGGTACTCAGGGAATATTTTTCAAATTGAACAAAACTGAGTATGACCTCTGAAAAGAAATCTTGGGCTGCTGGCATGGCCATGGGGAAAGTGGCTCCACCTCACACTGCCTGGATTTAAATCCTGGCTCCCCCACAACCGAGCTGTGTGACCTTGAGCAACTGTCTTTCCCTTGCTAAGCCTCAGTTCCCTTCATCTGTAAAATGGGAGGAAGAAGGATTTTTGCCTCAAAGGGCTTGTGAAGATTGTATGAGTGGCACAGTTAAGCCCTTAAAATGGGTGCCTGGCATGTAGTAAGTGCTTGATAAATGTTGGCTGCTACTATTCTTACCCACAAGCCTCCCGCCCACAGAGGAAGCGGTGCCAGCCTGCTCCCACCCCTACCCGCCTACCCATGCACAAGTCCCCTCCCCACCGGGCCTCCTCCTCACAGTCCCAGCTGGTGCGCCTGCATTCCCTCCTTTGTATGTTCTGGTCACTGGGTTCCTGTCTAGTGTGGCGGGAGTGAGTGTCAGGGCCAGCCAGCCTTATAGCCAACCAGTCTTCCCCAGCACCCAATGGGAGCACAGAGTCCAGAGCATCCTCACTGCTGGGGGATCCTGGCCAGGAAGCAGAAAGCCATGGACAGTCCCTCTCTCAGGCTTCTGGCCAGTACCTTTCTGCCCCCTACCCCTCAGGACTCCAGGAGCACTCAGGCCACCCCTGCCTCACAAAACCCAACCCACCCTTGAACTCTCCACCAGGACCAGTCCTGGCACATCAGTTCTCTGGCTCTGCTGGACACCAACCTGGTACTCCCAGACCTTGCTCCAGGTACAATGCCAAGGTAAAGAGAGATACTCTAGACTCAGCCACACTCTTTCCAGCTGTGCAACCTTAGGCACGTGACACAACCTCTTTGAGCCTTAGTCATGTGTAAAAAGGATAATAATAGCACCTACCTGTCAGAGTTGTTGGGAGATAATGCAAAGCATACAGTCAGTACTCAATAAATGTCCTCATTCTGATTGTATAATCACTGGTATTACTCCAGATGGAGATTATTATCCACTTTTAATAAATGGGGGCACAGAAGCCCAGACAGGCTCACCCGGATGACCTAGCTGGAGCAACACAGAGGCCCCTCCCACCTCAGCAGCCTAGGCGGGAGACCCTCTCCACTGCTCTTGGGGGCTCAGGCCCAGAACATGCCTGGGCACCCAGCATCCTCTTGGCTCTGGATACTTACAAGAGGGACCAGGGCTCCAGGCCGACTATGCCTCAGCCCTTGCCCCTTAACTGGGACAAGGCAGCCTGGCAGCTGAGGCAGCCTGGCCTTGCTTTCTCACCTTTTGGGGTCAAGGGTTGCGAGACCAATGTAAGTCCCCCTCTAGAAGGCAGACTCAGGCTCCAGGCTATAACGCCAGCCCATCAGAGTCCTGTGTATGGAATGGCCACAGCAATAGGGAGGCAGGCATTTGGGCTACAAGAAACCCAAACTCGTTAGAGGATATGGGTACCTTAGTGCTGGCTCTCACACCCATTTGCCTGTGACCTTGGACAAGTCATTCCTCCTTTCGAGGCCTCAGTCAATGTTTCAGTATTTCCTGAGTGAGCTCTCCGGGACCAGGAAAGGCTCTCGTGCCAGTTCTGGGAAGCAGCTCTCCATGGAGCTCACTGAACTCAGGCTCAGGGAACCGCACATGGCCCAGGGAGGGTTTTAATGGGAATAGGCCTCTTGCACTGATCTCCTCCAGGACTGCTTCGAGGGGCCCCTTAGGAGCCATGCTCTGCGCACACACAAATACGGCACATGGGGTCACGATAGGTATGACCTCAGACTGGCCAGTGGAAGCCGGCTTCATCCCTGCACAGAACTGGCAGAGCCTCCCTGGGCCACGGCGGCTCAGAGAGGAGGCTGGCACAGGCTGCCTCTGCCGCAGGCTCCATATGAAGGAACGGGTGGGCAGGCGGGTACACAGTCGCCTCTGTTCTCCACATCCTTGCCCAGGACAGACAGCCCCACTTCCTCCAGGGGTATCATTCGAGGTCCCGAGCTTTCAGCCTGGCCTGGTGGCTACTGAATCTGGAAGACTCCTAATGCTGGGAGGTGGGGGAGAGACGAAGCAGCTGTAACCCCACCCAGCGCTGGAGAGGTTATAAACCTAGCCCTCTTACACTCCCACCTCTGGGTACAGAGGAGGAGATATGAAGTGATGGCAGGAACAAACGGTAGTGTCTCTCTCCCATCAAGGTATTCTCAGAGCTTGCGGGGGTTGGCGGGGGGGTGGTGAGTGCGGGGAAGGAGGTGGTCAAGGACCACAACTGGTAGCCGCGAAGGAGACCGGTATCCTCAGAACTCCTTCCTAGTCCTTGTCCAGCCTCCTAAGCCATACCTCTGCCAGGCAGTGGCCTTAGATCTGATAAGCATCCTGGTGGCTGCAGTCACTTGCACCCCCAGCCCCCCGCAGCCACATACCATGCCCGCCCCCCAAGAACCCAGCCTCAGGGGCCCTCAGATATCCCCCAAGTGAGAAGGTGCCAGGCACAACTGGGACCCACAAGTCTTCTCCGTCTAACGTGTCAATGCCAGGCCAGAAACCAGGTGGTCCTAGAGCCAAGTTCTACCCCCTAGCTTTGGGAGACATGGAAGGGAGGTAGGATGGGGAATGAGCCAGAGTGGAGGAAGGTCTGCACCCAGAGGATAAGTGAGGACCAGAGCTCCCCAGCAACCCAGGCTCCAGTCAAGAGACTGTCTTGCAGCGTCTGAAGCCCGGAAGAAATATCCAGAGGGCTCTGGGCCTCCTCTGAGGCGTCAGGAGTGGTCTCCGAGTGGGGAGAACAGGAGTGCGCCAGCCCGGCACCCACCCAGCAAACATTCATCCTTACAGCAAGCCTCAGCTCCCCGCCTGCCCACCTCTCTCGCCCGGGAGGCTGCAGACCCGGGAGGTCGGGAGGACCAGCTAGGACCGCCCCCACACTGG
This sequence comes from Bos taurus, assembly GCF_002263795.3. Lineage (NCBI taxonomy): Eukaryota > Metazoa > Chordata > Mammalia > Artiodactyla > Bovidae > Bos > Bos taurus. The sequence continues at coordinate 65,283,763 of NC_037340.1, read as the reverse complement.
CCGGAGGGCCGACAGCCTGCAAACTCAGTTCCTGCCGGTCTGTCCCCCACTCTCCGTCCTCCCCCAGGGCTGAAGGCTGGGCCTCCGGGTAACGAGCCCCCGGCCCATCCCCACCCAAACCCACCCACGCCCCCCCGTGCCACCTGATCGCCGGCACGTGCCTACCTGGGCCTGGGGGTCCCCATCTCGGGCGCGCGGGGCGGGGGGCGCCCCCTCGGCTCCTGCGAGCCGGCAGGCCGCGGGGCGGGGCGGGCTCTGCGGAGCAGCCTGTTCCGCGACACCCCCGCCCGCTGATGGATGCCGACTGCAGCAGCAGCAGCGGCGGCGGCGGCGGCGGCGGCTCGGCGTGCGCCGGGGGCTGGGCACCGTGCCCACAGCCCCGGGCCTGGCGCCCGCCGCGCGGCCCGCCCCCGCCCCCGCCCGGCCTCCGCGCCCAGCCCGGGGGCCGCCGCCGCGCGCCCGCCTGCTCCCTCGCGGCGGCCCGGCCCCTGCCTCCGCCTCCTCCCCGCCGGTCTCCCTCTCCCTCTCGCCGCTCTCCAGCTCCCGCAGGCTCCCAGGCCACCTCCTCCGGGGCGCCGTCACACTGGGCAGTCCCCGGGACCCCGGCGGGACTGTGCCTCGGGCGCCCAGTCCTGGGGCTCCGCGGCTCCCACCCTGGCCTGGGCCAGCCTCCTGTCCCCTCGCGCGGGGGTTCGGCAGGGAGAGAGGGAGAGGGGAGTGGGGGAGGAAGAGGAGAGGCTCCCTGACTCAGAGGGGGTGACTCAGCCTCGGCCCACCGAGCGCGGCCGGATACCCTCACCTCCCCTCCCCGGCAGCTCTGCGCGGGGCAGAACTTCCCCGGAGCCAGCGCTCCTCCTCCACCAGGGGGGCGGTATCGCAAACGTCTCCCAGGGGTCCCATGTGTCTCTAAGTGCGTGTACGTGTGCATTTGTTCCTATGTGCTTTGGTGACAAATGGCCGCGTACAGCTGTTTCTGGAGGTGCCGCGTAGGCATCCAGGCTCCAGGAAGGTGGGCTTGGGGGGTGGCCAGAGGGCCTGCGGCACCAAGGTCCTGGCTCAAAACCAAGTGAAGCCTGGCTCCTCCCCTCCAGCCGCGCTGTTACAACTCAGAAAGCCGTCCAGACCACCTAACCAGACAGAGGAGAACCCCCAACAGCCTGGGTTCCAGTCCAGCCCCGTCACGTGTCAACCAGTACCTTTGGGCACATGGCTCTCTTGTTCTGGGCCTCACTTTGCCAATGAAAGAAAGAGCTGGATGTACCTGTCTCCACAACATGATCCCCTGAGATTTCTGCCAACGGGTCCACATTTGCAGCCCCCAGGACCCCTGCTCCCTGACCCGCCACCATCCCAGGCATACACATACACATGCTCTCATTCTTCAAATCATCCCTGAGTACCTACTGCATGCCAGCCACTGTTCTAGGTGCTGCAGAATCCACCACACTGGTAACCGGAGGTTCAAAGCTGGGACGCCACCCACATGAGAACCAAGCCTCCACACCCTCCCCGCCCGCCCCTCCCAGGCTGCATCTCCTTCAGTATCCACCTCACCAATGGGCTGCATCCCTTAGTGTCCACCTCACCAGGATCCATCTGCACTCCCACACTCCAGAGACAGGCAGCTCCTTCTGTCCACTTCTCTCTCCCAAGGCAGATGCTCCATCAGGGTGACCTACCCCAGGGTCTATTATCAACCCTAGATCCTCCATGGAACAAAGCTATGCCCCTCTTCCCAACCCCTCTCAGAGAACCAAGACAGCAAGCATGTCCCTTCTCCCCACCCCCAAAACAAGCCTTCTCTTCTCCAAGTTAAACATCACCAGCTCTTTCACCAGATGTTCCCAAGACACAGCTTCCGGTGCCTCCACTCTCTCTGCTGCCCCTAGGCTCAGGAGTAGTCAGAGAGCAGAGAGCAGAAGGAAACCAGCTCCTCCGAGTCCTAGAGAACACACCCTCCCTCCAGACAGGAGACATGAAGATGCACAAACCATCGCGGGGCCAACTCCCAGAAGGACTGGAGTCCTGCTGGGCGGACTTCCCTACAGATGTCCTCTTTTGTCTGTGGACTTTTCAATCCCCAGCTTCCCAGAGTCAGTTCTTCCCAGGACCTCCCCAGGCCCTCGGGGGTGTGGCCTTGGGCAAGTCACTTTTTCACACTAGGGTGCTCTGCTTGAGTTCAGTTCACCACATTTACTCAAATGAATGCGCAAAAGGACGAGTAAAACTTAGGAGTTATACCAGATGAATTTGTTGTTTGATAGACACATCTGCTAAGAGATTTTTTCTGACTGCTTACTGCAAATATTTTCCTTCCAAATTGACACTCAGCCTCCTCTGCTTGCTGCCCTCCCCAACCCTGGGCTCCCATGGGCCAGACCCAGCTGCCCAGATGGCACTGCCTGGCCAGGCCAGTTCAACTCTCCTTTCCTCAACCCTCCTCCCATTCCTTTCTTTCCCCAGGAAGAAGCCTTGCTCTCTCCTCCCCTCCTCTCCCCTGGGGCAGGGCCACTTTCCCACCCTCCTCAGCTAGATGGAGCCTCTCACTTTCCCAGAAGAATCCAGGCTACATTCCAAAGACCAAGGCAGAACATTCCCAGATATGACTCTGGATTTAAACCCAAAGAGCTCGATTCCCTTTAAGTCAGTGGGACCACACAGAAAACCGGGCTTCTTCTACTGCTATCATTATTATTCTTTATATAATTATTATTGACTTTTTAAAAAAAACTTTTAAAACAATATTTCTTTATTTGACTGCAACAGGTCTTACTTGCTGCATGTAGGATCTAGTTCCCTGACCAGGGATTGAACCTGGGCCCCTTGCATTGGGAGTGTGGAGTCTTAGCCACTGGACCATCAGGGAAGTCTCTAACATTTCTATTTGTTGTTGTTCAGTCGCTAAATCATGCCTGACTCTTGTGATCCCATAGACTGCAGCACACCAGGCTTCCCTGTCCTTTACCATCTCCCAGAGTTTGCTCAAACTCATGTCCAGTCAATTGATGATGCTATCCAACCATCTCATCCTCTGTCATCCCCTTCTCTTCCTGCCTTCAACCTTTCCCAGCATCAGGGTCTTTTCCAATGGGTCAGCTCTTCACATCAAGTGACCAAAGTATTATAGCTTCAGTTGCAGCAACAATCCTTCCAGTGAATATTCAGGGTTGATTTCCATTAGGATGGACTGGTTTGATCTCCTTGCTGTCCAAGAGACTCTCGTTTCTATTAGAACTTTCCAGTTTGCAAAGTACTTTCAGAAGTCATCCTCACGTCCTGTGACACTGTCACCCTCTCATCCTATAAACAGGCAGTTTGAGGCCCAGAGCAGTGAGTGACTTGAACAAGTTCACACTTGCCAAGTAACACTGATTTTCTGGACCAGGCACTTTCCACTTCACCCCACAATAACCTTTTCCAGAGAAATCTGATTAGGGTCAGGGCACTCTCTGAAGAACGAACAGCCCCCTATAGGCATCAGTTGAAATCACTACCCCAGTTACTTGCCTTCCTTCATTCCCAGGACAGGGAAACTGAAACACAGGACCAAGACCGAACCGAGAACCAAACCTCGGAGAAATGCGAGGAGCCCAGGTGGAGGAAAAGAAGCCTCACCTCACCCCCCTCCCTCAATAAGGAGGGCTCTTCTGAATTCTGCTTCCAGCTCTGGCTCTGCCACTTCTTTCTGTTACTTGGGTAGATGATTTGATCTTTCTGAGCCTCAGTTAATTCCCTATAAAGTGGCAGAAATTCTTCCTGCTTTACTCCCTGAGTTGCTGTGATGGAAGATCAGCAGATGTCAGCAGAAAAGAAGGTCTCCCCCTCTATGGGCTGCTGGGGAGGTAGGAGAAAGTCTTTCTTCTTATTTTTGTCTCTCTCTTTTTTTTTTTTTTAGGCCATGCTGTGTGGCTTGTAGGATCTTAGTTTCCCAGTCAGGGATTGAACACGGGCCCTTGGCAGTGAAAGCCTGGCATCCAAACTATTGCACCACCAGGGAATTCCCAGAAAGTCTTTCTTCTGAAATTTTAACAGGAGGGAACTTGATATCGCAGAAGTGCTAGGATACAGGAAAGCCAGGAATAGAATGAAAGTGCACCTCTGGCTGGGAAAGCAAAAACATAAGGTGTTAGCTACAGCCCCGCCCAAGCCCACTGGTGGGGCAGGGGCCAAGCCAAACACTCAGGTAGAGTCCCTCCCACCCCACCTCTTTTATCTTTTGAATGAGGAATCCAAGGCTCAGAGAAAAGTGGCAACTTGCCAAGGTTACCCCATTGGAGGCAATGGTCTCCTGACTCCCAGTCACGAAGGGCCCCTGGATTCCTGAGTGGGCAGGGTGGGGTGGGGGTGCTACTAGTGTAAGGATTGCATCTTTCATTTAGCAAACAGTGATGTACACGCTGAGCCTCAGGAAGGCAAGAGGAACTGGGTAGCCTCTGTCCTGGAATTCACTGTCAGTCCAGCAGCAGAGAATGGTACCTAAACCAGCACATCAGAGGATGTTGTAAGATGAATCAGCACCACTTTCTGAGTACTTGATCTGTGCCTGGCACCAGTCACACATTCATTTGTTTAATCCTTACAACAATTCTCTGGCATTGAGATTATTAACTATTTTCATAGCAGGAGTCTCTGAGGCTTGAGGTAAACAACTTCCCAAAGTTCACTCAGCTAATAAATGGCAGGGCCAGGATGTATCTGCCAGGTCTGTCCGAGGCCAGGGGCTGAGCTTCAACCCTTATGCTTTGCTCCCTACCTCTAGGGCTCTGCTGACCTATGAGCTAGCCACTACTCACATATGGCTTCTGAGCACTTGAAATGTGGCTCATGCACATTGAGATGTGCTGTAAGTGTAAAATCCACACTAGATTTTGAAGATTTAATTAAAGAAATGTCCTGTATCTCCTTAATAACTTTTGTATTGCAATGATACTTTGGATGTATTCAGTTAAATAAAATATATCATTAGAATGATTTTATCTGTCTCTTTTGGCTTTTTTTTTTTTTTCATATGGCTATTAGAAAATTTAAAATCACATATGGGACATCCCTGGTGGTCAAATGGTTAAGAATCCACCTGCCAATGCAGGGGACACCAGTTCGATCCCTGGTCCAGGAAGATTCCAAGATTCTACAACTACTGAGCCCATGCTCTAGAGCTGGAGCTCGACAGCTAGAGAAGCCACCTCAGCGAGAAGCTTGCATATGACAACTAGAGAGTAGTCTCCACTCACCTCAACTAGAGAAAGTCCACGCACAGCAATGAAGACCCAGCACAGCCAAGTAAATAAATAAATACATTTAAAAATAAGAAATAAATAAAATCACATATGTGGCTAACATGTGTGGCTCACAGACTTCTTTGGTCAGCACCAGTTTAGATTCTCTGAAGTCCTAACCCAGCCCGTGGACCTCAGAAAAGAGTTCCTGTGGGAGGGGATGCCTAAACGAAAGTGAGTAAAAGGCACAGCCCTAGGGAGGAAGGTATGCGCCAGGGCAGGAGGGCAGCAGGGCCTGGGTGCATGCTAAGACATGTCTGACTCTTTGCAACCCCATGGACTGTAGCCCGCCAGGCCCCTCTGTCCATGGGATTCTCCAGGCAAGAATACTGGAGTGGGCTGCCGTGCCCTCCTCCAGGGGATCTTCCTGACCCACGGATCGAACCCGAGTCTCTTATGTCTCCTGCATGCGCAGGCGGGTTCTTTACTGCTAGCGCCACATGAGAAGCCCCAAGGGCCTGGGTGGGCTGAGCTGAATGAAGCCCCAGGCACCTGACATTGGGGCCAGTTTATAGAGGAAATTACCAGAGCCAGACTTTCCAGAGCAGCGTGATCAATGGGCCTGGGAAGTTCTGCCTGACAAGGCTGTTCTTGCTGATCCCGGGCATGCTCTGGAAGGCACTGCAGGGCAGCTGTGTCTAGGGGTGGGGAGCAGTCCGGGTGGATGGGCAGCAATGCTCACCTGGCAGGGACCTCCTGGCTCCAGCTGCCCCTACTACAGCTCCTTCAGTCTCCCCCAAGAAACCTCTCGAAGAACTGCTGTCTCCAGAGACCTCGCCATCCTCTCAAACCTTCCAGCCCAGACTGTGGGAACCACACATTGCTGCATTCGGTCATGCTCTGACATGCAATGATGAAGCTACACGGAGGGTCACACGGTGCAAAGCACTTTTCCATCCTTACTGTGACAGCGTTGAAGAGCCTGGAGGCAATGGTTACCTCTGGGGAGAGGTCAGGGGGAGGGACAGAGGAAGTTCATTAATAGCACAGGAGCTGTGTGACCGTGGCAGGGCCCAAACCTCTCTGAGCCTCAGTTTCCATCTCTGTACAATGGGGTTTCCCCAATGGCTCAGTGGTAGAGAATTTGCCTGCAATGCAGGAGACCCAGGTTCGATCCCTGGGTGGGAAAAACCCCCTGGAGGAGGAAATGGCAACTCGGAGAATCCCATGGACAGAGGAGCCTGGCGGGCTACAGTCCACAGTGTCACAGAGTCAGATACGACTAAAGTGACTGAGCACACACAATGGGGATATTGTCAGCACCACCTCTTCAAGCTCCTATGACACGAGAGAACACCTGTGAGATACCCAGTCTCTTCAAAGCCTCCAGAGGTCACCTCCCCTCTAGGAAGTCCACCCCCCATTGCTTCTACCATCCAGCCTGTCCCTCCTCTAGCCTTCCGGACCACACATCTCTTGTCTCTTCTGAATTTGGGGTTCAGCTGTCACGAGGCTCTCTAACCGCTCTAATAAGACTGCTGCTGCTGCTAAGTCACTTGAGTCGTGTCCGACTCTGTGCGACCCCATAGACGGCAGCCCACCAGGCTCCTCTGTCCCTGGGATTCTCCAGGCAAGAATACTGGAGTGGGTTGCCATTTCCTTCTCCAATGCATGAAAGTGAAAATGAAGTCGCTCAGTTGTGCCCGACTCCCAGTGACCCCATGGACTGCAGCCCACCAGGCTCCTCCGTCCATGGGATTTTCCAGGCAAGAGTACTGGAGTGGGGTGCTATTGCCTTCTTTGTCAAAGGTGGAAACCTTGCCTGTCCCCTCATTTCCCTTACTCTTCCCCCTCCCTCTGTCTTTGCCTCCCCTCTCCTCCCCGCCGCCCCACTGACAGCCATGTTCCTGCACAGACCTGCACAGCCCAGAGGCTGCAATAGCCTAGTGGCTTGGCCACTTGGCCATTGTCTTTGGCCCAAAGCGATGCAAGTCAGGATGACTGTGCACACCCTGAGGAGCTGCACCCACCCTGCTCCCTCATGGGAAGAACCTTCAGTAGCCAGGTGTTCTCTGATAAAGCGACTGGAACCCTGACCCAACTCTGCAGACCTTTCACAGCCTGTTCTCACCTGCCTCTTCATCCTCAGGTCCCTGTGAAACTGACTTGTTCTGGGCCCCCAGGGCACAGCCACGGTGGGGCCCTGCCTCTCCGCTTTTGCACGTGTTCCTCCTCTGCCTGGGAGACCCTCTTCCCTTTCCCATGATCATGCTTTCAGCCATCCTCCAGGAAGTCCTTCCTGATCCCCTCCTCTTTACAACGCCAGCTCCCAGCTAGAAGGAACCTCAAGGTTCCTCCCCTTTCTCCTGGCTCTGCCCTCCAGTCCTGGGATGTGTGAATTGCCCCACTCAGTCCTCGGCTCAAAATAGGTGCATGGGGTGTGTCTCTTGGGAGCCAGAGCCAGAGGCCAGGGAGCCAGGAGTTCACCCAGGATGCCAGGACCCTGCTGAGGCTGAGCTCTGCTGACCGACACTCCACCTCGGCTACATTTTTAATGGATCTCCACACTCCTGCTCCCCCTGGGAAGTCAGCCCTCCCCTAGGACGTCTGGGAGCCGTACTCCTGGGGCCTGAACATAAAAGATCTGGCCACATTCCCACTAGATTCAGACATCCACCCAGCCTCCCGTCAGGCGCTTGAAGTGTCAGCTGAGGTTTGCCTCATCACAGCATCACAGACTCCTTGCAGTCAGAAGAGACCTTGGAGAGAATCACACTGAGGCTGGGAGCAGGGAGAGGCAGCAGAAGAACGTCTGTGTGTGCGTCTGTGGTCCCCTGTGCCAGAAGATGCTGCAGAGACACCATCAATCAGCAGCATCATCACAGAGAGCCTTGGGGACCCACTACGTGCTGGCACTGTGCCTGGCAATATGCATCCATTTTCAGTTCTTCACTTCTTCCTTCTCTGTAAGGCAGAGGTGATATATTCCACCCTGATTTTATAGGGGAAGAAACCGAAGCTCAGAGCAGGTAAGCCAGTAGTGCAAGGTCACACTGCTAGTAGGTAGGGGGCCAGGATTCAGTGTGAGGTGTGCTTGACTCCACAGCCAGTTTGTCCACTATTAATCCTACACACACACACGGTTTAACACAAATTCACTGCAGAGAGATCGGCTATATTTTATCTCCTGTGTGGGGGTGGGAGGTGGGGGTAGTTTCATAAATGTGGGTAAACTTATGATCTGTGTACTTTTGTGCATTTATAACCTCAATAAAGTTTTTTTTTTTTTATGTTTTTGTGCCAGAGTGAATTTATGCTAGAGATTTGGGGGATGTGCAATACTCTTAATATTAGAGTCTGAAACTAGAAAACTATTTTTTTCCTTTTTCAACCACCTTGCCATTTCAACAGGGACTGTCCTGAAGAACTCATAAACCCCCAAGTCAGACCCAACAAAAATTCACCTGCTGTCCATGGCTCAGACCACAAACATTTCCTTGTACTTACATTCCCAGACCAAGTGCCACCTAACCAAAAATCGATTTCCAAAAACTAGCATTGCTCTGCAGTGTTTGCAACATTCTCTTCATCCACCCATCTGCCCCAGACGGCTGGACCAGCTGCTGCATCACTGTTAATCCCCAACTTCATGAAACGGCCAGGCAGCCACGTCTAGATGTTCCCATCTCCTTGCACCAGGCCAGGCTGGGCAGAGAAGCCGTCTGTGTGTGTAAACACAGCCTTCTGCTTGGGCGGCTCTTGCTGGACTCTCCTGGCCAATTGGGGCCCTCTGTGGTTTTTATCTTTCTGCCCAAAATAACCATTGGCTTCAGTGATTCTCTGGGCACGAATCAGACTCTCCTGAGAGCATGTGGCAGCTTGAAGACAGGAAGGGCACTTTATCCATCTCTGCTTCCCCTAGGCACCAGGACAAAGGTCTGCAGGATTTACTGAATGCCTCTGTGTGCCTGGAAGAACCTGTGTTGGGGGCGAGGGCTCACTAGAAAAGTCTCAGGAAGCTGAAAATTTAGGAAAAGAGAGGAAACACCAATATCAGCCAACAGCAACAGAAGGCTAAAATACTAAAGGTTGTCATAAAGTGGGAAAGTGTCTTGGGAGCTCAGAGAAGAAAGAGATGAGAGGGGAATGGGTGTCAAAGAAAGTCTCAAGGCAGAGGTGGCATTTAGGTTGAGTCTTAAAGACAGGCCTCAAGGACAGTCTAAATGGAGGAGAGAGTCTGAAGCAGGCACAGGGTTGGGAAGTACCGGGTAGACTCAGGAAGCTGATCTTTTCTTTTTGGCTAAGCCACGCGGCTTGCAGGATCTTAGTTCTCTGCCCAGGGATTGAATCTGGGCCCTGGCAGTAAAAGTGCCAAGTCCTAACCACTGGACTGCCAGGAATACCCAGGAAACTGACTTGAATGACCGGGAACAAAAGATGCCAAGGGCTGAGGCTAGGGCTGGAAGGGCACACAGTGCCAGTGGAAGCCTCAAATGGCATGCACCAACGGGCTTCCTGCACTGTCTGGCAATGAGCCACACATGACTATTTACATATAAATTAATTAAAAAGGAAAAAAAATGTAAAAGTCACAGCCACATGTGATGGTGGTTACCATACTAGACAGTGTAGAACATCACCGAAGAGAGTTCTACTGGGTGGTACCGGAACACACAGCAGAGAATCCAAAAGGCATTGGGCAGAGGTGAGACTGATTGGAGCTGGGCTTTATGAAGATTAACTTGTCCCTGGAGTAGGTACCTGGAGGTAAGAGAGAGACCTGGACCCAGGGCAGGCATTGTAATAATCCAGGTGAGATCAATAACTGGTTTAGGGACTTCCTTGGTGGATCAGGGGTTAAGAATTTGCCTTTCAATGCAGGTGACGAGGGTTTGATCTCTGGTTGAGGAACTAAGATCCCACATGCCACAGAGCAACTAAGCCCGTGCATCACAACGACCAAAGTCCATGAGCTCTGGAGCCTGTACACCCCAACCAGAGAGTCGGTGTGCTGCAACGAGAGATCCCACATGCCGCAACTAAGATCTGACGTAGCCAAATAAAAATAAATAAATAAATCTTTTAAAAAATAATCATGTCTATTCCCTGTGTTCTTCCTATCAGTACGCAGGAAAGCAGAGAGCCATGGTTCTCAAAGTGTGGTCCCTAGAACAGCAGCATCACCTGGGAACTTCTTGATGTGCAAATCTTCAGGTCCCACCCCAGATCTACTGAATCAGAAACTGGGGGTTCAGAGCAGCAGCCTATGCTTTCATCAGCTCTCTCCTGATTCTGATGCACAATCCCCATATAAAGGCTAGGAGCCAACTCTGGTTCCAGACTCTATACCTCTAAGTTCTACAATCAGAAGACCTGGCTCCATGTCTTACATCTCTTGGCTCAGCTGTTTACTAGCTGTGCTTAATCCCTTTGTGCCTCAGTCTTATAAGGATTAAAGGAGTTAATACATTTACTTTTCTTAGAAGAGTGCCTGGCCTATAGTAAGTGCTCAATGAATGTTAATTATTTTTAATCCTCATGGGCCACCTCATCTAAACTATTATGGTACAGGGACTTCCCTGGTGGTCCAGTGGCTAAGACTCTGAGCATCCAACTCAGAGGGCCTGAGTTCAATCCCTGATTAGGGAACTAGATCCCACATGTCACAACTAAGTGTCCGCATGCCACACTAGAAGATACCATGAACTGCAACTAAGACCCAGTGCAGACAAATAAATACAAATGAATATTTAAAAGTAAATAAACTCCTATGAGAAACGCTGGGCTGGATGAAGCTCAAGCTGGAATCAAGATTGCTGGAAGGAATATCAATAACCTCAGATATGCAGATGACACCACACTTAGGGCAGAAAGAGAAGAACTAAAGAGCCTCTTGATGAAAGTGAAAGAGGAGAGTGAAAAAGTTGGCTTAAAACTCAACATTCAGAAAACTAAGATCATGGCATCTGGTCCCATTACTTCATGGCAAATAGATGGGGAAACAGTGGAAACAGTGACTGACTTTATTTTGGGGGGCTCCAAAATCACTGCAGATGGTGACAGCAGCCATGAAATTAAAAGAGGCTTGTTCCTTGGAAGAAGGACCTTTGCCAACAAAGGTCCGTCTAGTCAAAGCTATGGTTTTTCCAGCAGTCATGTATGGATGTGAGAATTGGATGATAAAGAAAGCTGAGCGCCAAAGAATTCATGCTTTTGAACTGTGGTGTTGGAGAAGACTCTTGAGAGTCCCTTGGACTGCAAGGAGATCCAACCAGCCCATCCAAAAGGAAATCAGTCCTGAATAGTCATTGGAAGGACTGATGCTGAAGCTGAAACTCTAATACTGTGGCCACCTGCTGCAAAGAACTGACTCATTAGAAAAGACCCTCATGCTGGGAAGGATTGAAGGCAGGAGAAGGGGACGACAGAGGATGAGATGGTTGGATGGCATCACCGACTCAATGGACATGAGTTTGAGTAGGCTCAGGAGTTGGTGACAGACAAGGAGGCCTGGAGTGTTGCAGTCCATGGGGTCACAAAGAGTCGGACACGACTGAGCAACTGAACTGAACTGACGGTACAAAGTTGAATTCCTCTCACAGACAGTGTACCACCATCTGTCTGTCTCTTACCTGCCTGTCCATCAAATAATATTCCTAGGCCTGCTCCCCACCTTCCAAGAAAACTTACTTCCCCAAGCCTAGAATGTCAGTTCTTCTCCCGGAAGGCAGGGGCATTTCCTATGTCAGGGGGCCATTTCCACCAGGGGAGAATGTCAAGGCACAAGAGATGGATTTAATGTCCTGCGCTAGGATGTCCCATAAGGAAACAAGTCAGGAGATGCCCCAGGAGACTTCCTCACAAGACCACCTGGGGATACAAATGTCCAGAGCAAAGTGCCCAGTTGCCCACTGCTATTGAAAGCCTCAATTCATTTGGATCCATGCCAGCCTAAAGGCCATTTGAAATGGTACCTGGAATTCTGTCTACTGCAGGTAGCTCAATCCTGACTCAGGGAACCAGCTGAGGGAGGATGGTGTCAAGAAACCTGGGTTCTGATCTCGGCTGTGAGAATTCGGGCAGTCATTTTCTTCTTTGGATCCTATTTCCTCACCTCTAATGTGAGGGGCTTGGACTAGTGTGGTTCTTAACCTCTTACGGATTGTGGTTTCCTTAGAAAATGTGATAAAAACTGCAGAGCTTCTCCCAGAAAAATGTACACGGGTATACATCCAGACACACACAACCTTATTATGATTTTAGCATCAGGAAACCTCATGAAACCCATGCACAGCTCACCCCTTGCGTCTATGGACTCTTGGTTAAGAAACCTTGGCTAGATGGTCTCTAGTCATCAGGATAAGAAGTCAGCCGTATTTGTATCTAATCTAAAGGAACCTTATGTTAAAAAATTTCACCAAAAAGAAGAGATGTGAAATGGGCTTTCATAAGATTCAACTGTTGATGGGGTAAATGGTATGCATCCATCTGAGAGCCTACCCCCAACCTTGTCATATTGCCTTGGCAGTCTCCCCCCACTTCCTGTTCCCCACCCCAACTCAGCAGAGATCGAGCATGTAGTCCTGAAAGACACTCCTGTCCCCACCAGCTGTCTCTGGCACTTGCCGAAGAGTAGCCAGATTGTGTCTGGGCCACAACAAGGTAGAAGAGGAGGAGCTGGCCTGCCTCGTGTCCCCCCGCCCCAAATCCCCTGGCTCAGATGCCAACCACCAAAGAGGCTCCCAGATGCCACCCTCCACCCACCCAACACACACACACACAGAGCCACACTCATGCCCTCCCTCGCACAGCCACAGCCAAGGAAGGGACTGCACCTCCAGACACTCAGTGGTGCGGCCACCTGGAACAGGCAAGAGTTATTTTTAGAGGCCCAGTGACAGGATGGGTGAGACCAGTTCCACCCGTCAGAGCTCCCGCTGCCACCACCGGCTCCGATGAATCACCACCCACTATGCGAATGTCCACATCTGTCAGCATGGCCAGAGAGGCTGCACTGGCCTTGGGAGCAACTGTCTTGGATTGGTGACCATGCTGATCACAGCAGCATGAGGCCAGGATCACACCAGGGACAAGACGCCCAGCTTGAGTCAGTGCAGACCGACTGCCTCTCCCAGCCCAGTCCAGCCCAGTCCAGCCCAGCCTTGGGCCACCAGGCCAACGGGGGCCGCTCTCTGCACAAGTCCCTTCAGAGTGGCTGTTGATACCTCTTTCTCTCCTCAGTCTATCTGTAAGCCACCCACTCCGCCCCTAAACCATGGCATTCTAGTTATTATGGTAATGACCCCCCTCTCCCCGCCCAGTTAAAAAGGCAGACTTGGATGGTATCAATGCAGCTATCAACTGGTTTCATCTTTCTGGAGGGCATTTTGTGGTTTAACTTCAGGAGTTTTTGCTATGTTTGTTTGTTTTTGGCCACACCATGTGCCTTACGGGATTTTAGTTCCCTGACCAGGGATAGAACCCTTGGCAATGAGAGCACGAAGTCCTAAGCATTGGACAGCCAGGGAATTCCTCTCTGGAGGGCATTTTGGAAAAGTGCATGATAAGTCTTAAAAGTGTGCACACCTTGGGGACTTCCCTGGTGGTCCGGTGGTTAAGAATCTGCCTTTCAGAGCAGGGGATGGGAGTTCCCACGTGCCACAGGGCAACTAAGCCTTCCCACTGCAACTCCTGAGCCCATGCGCACTGGAGCCCAAGCACCACAGCTAATAATTAATTCTTTTTTAAAGTGTGCACATCTTTGAACCCAGAAACTCCTCTTCTGTGAACTTATCTGTGGGATCAGTGGCGATACTCAAAGATGTAGTTATAAGAACACTCGTCTCTTTATATACAGGAGTCTTATATACCAGAGTAAACTGGAAAATTGGAATTACTATAAATGTCCAAAAATAGTGGGTATTTTATATAGTGATAATACATATCCTGAAATACTAAACAGCTATTAAACTCTAATGTCATGAATCTATATGACTATATGTAATAATGTTGATAACATAATACAGATTTTTTCAAAGCATATGGAACATGTAACCCAATTTCTATAAAATATGTTTGCACACGCATAGAAAAAAGAAAACTGAAAGGAAATATTTAAAAAGTTATGTTCCCAGAGATTGTTTTATGATAGTGGAATTTCTTTTGTGCTTGTTTGGGTTGGGTTTTATTTCATTGTTTATCTTCTGGTGTGCATATGTGTGTGAACATATATTATTTATATGAGAGAAGCAACAAGAAAGGCCCATAACCCTCACCTCACTCACAGCTTCTGGGCTGAACCATCAAAGCCCTTCCTGGAATCTCAGCAGAACCTCCACCCCTTCAGCCACCACTCTTATCAAGTCTCCCTCTGGCCTTGAACTTTGCTGCCTTCCTCCGTAGACCCCTGGGATTTTGCCATCCAGCCCTTCCCCAGAGCCCCCTGACACATGCCTCCACAGTGGAAGTCCCCTCCTCCAAGGCGCCCTGTTCATGAATCTCACCCAGAGAGAGTATGTCTCATTTTACAGTAAGAGAAATAATCATTAACAAAGGTAAGAGTGGTGGTGAACCTTCACATTTATGTTTTGTGTTCCTTCTTATAGAGCACTTTATCATACATATTTCACTGAACCTGCCCAGTGGTTTGTGAGGCAAGCAGTATCATACCCATTGCACAGATGAGGAAACTGAGGCCCAGCAAGTATAGCAGCACAACATCTGCCAAAGGTCTCATAGTGGTGCAGATTCAAGTACAGGTCTGAGTTTGACATAGAAGGAGTTAAATGGAAGAACTGAACAGCTTACCCTAAGCCTACTTCTAAGGAGCCAAATTCTACAGAGTCCCTCCTTCTAGCTGAGCTCATAGTTGCTACACCACCACCCCCTGCCCAGAACCCCACAAAAGCCCTTCTGAGGCCACGTGCCCTGTGTCTCCACACCAGTCCATCACTCTCTCCCAGCTCTGGCAACGGGTCCTTGCTGGCTCCTCAGGTCTCCTAGCAACAAGACATCCTGTGGCGCCTCTCTTGACACCTGGGCTTTCCAGCTCGGGCCTGTCTCACCGAGAGAAGGGGCAGTCAGTAGCTCCTCTCACAGGGGCTGTGGCACCCACGTGTGGTGGGGGAGTGGGGGAGGAGATGGCATCAGCCAGCATAACCCCCACTCTGGGTCTGCTCCCAGCTCCACATTTGGGGCACTGGCTCTGGCTGCACTGTTCTTTTCTTGAGCTCCTGACTGTCTGCTGACTGGGACAAAAAAAAAAAAAAAAGCTGAATCCTAGGGTTCAAATTCTGGTCAATTCCAATTTACTTTTGCATTCTTGAAATATATGGAATCTTCCTATTAGAATAATATTAATATTAAAATTAGCAGTAATAAGTACTAGCCACAAAACAGCTGCTTTATTCAGGGCTCAAAGCCACTCCTGAGAAGCAGGAGCTAGCATCTTCATTTCACAGATGAGGAACCTGAGAAGTAATTTGCCTAAAGGCACTCAGCTAAGGAATGAACAAGATTTGAGCAAGTGTGTCTGACACCAAAGTGTATGTTCTGACCACTGCACCACATCGCATCTCTTAGAAAATGCCTGGTCCTACCCTCTTACCACAGAGAGAGGGAAAATGAGACCCAGAGTGGGGAAAGGATTTGTAGTCATCTAGCATTTACCCACTCCAGTGTTCTTGCCTGGAGAATCCCAGGGACAGGGAAGCCTGGTGGGCTGCCGTCTATGGGGTCACACAGAGTCGGACACGACAGAAGCGACTTAGCAGCAGCAGCAGCAGCATTTACTGAGCAGCTCTATGTGTGAAGCCCTGAGTTAGGAATGTGAATAATAAACTGTTTCAGTTCCACACGATTGGATAGACGGGCTGTGACTATTTATTGAAAACTGTCAAAGCTGAGCAGTGGGTTCATGGAGGCTCATCATACTAGTCCCTCTAGTACTTTTCTGACTGAAACTTCGGCTGCATCAGGTCTTAGACGTGGCACAGGGGAGGCATGCCGATCTCCAGTTGTGGTGCGCAGACTTAGTTGCCGCAAGGTATGTGGGATCTTAGGTCCCCAACCAGGGATCCAACCTGATCCCCTGCATGGGAAGGCAGATTCTTAACCACTGAACAACCAGGGAAGTCCCTGAAATTTTCCATAATAAGAAAGTTTATAAACCCATGGCTGATTCATGTCAATGAATGGCAAAAACCACTACAATATTGTAAAGTAATTAGACTCCAATCAAAATAAATAAATTTTTTTTAAAAAAATCAAGTTTAAAAGGACTATAGAAAGATGACTGAAGAATATGTAAATTTTAAGTCTGGCTCAACTCATTGTTGTTGATCAGTCACTCAGTTGTGTCTGAAACGTTTGCGACTCCATGGACTATAGCTCACCAGGCTCCTCTGTCCATGGGATTTCCCAGGCAAGAACACTGGAGTAGGTTGCCAGTTCCTTCTTCAGCAGATTTTCCCGATCCAGGGATCAAACCCGTGTCTCCTGTATTGGCAGGTGGACTCTTTACTACTGAGCCACCTGGGAAGCACCTTTGGCTGGACTAGATAATCAGTAAATCACCCAAACTTGGGGATATTTTGCTCTGATTGTTTTGAAGTTCCGGCAAAGGCAAGTGTTCTGGAACCCACATCGTAGCCTCCTCTCTTTCTCCATCCTTCTGTAAAATTCCTGCCTCTGTGTTGTTGCTAGGATACCAGCGAGCCCGGAGAATCCCAGTCTGACTGACTGGGCCCTCTGCCTTCTCACACTGCCCCCTGTGGGAGACAGCGCCCCTGCCCCCAGGGAGCCGACCCTCCTGGGCAGGCTCTCTGCGGATCCACGAGCCACACAACACAGGAGATGCCGTCAGCCACTGGGAGAGAGGCAGCTAGAAATCCAGAGGACTATGATTAGAAAGCAAATTACAGGCCTCTGGAGGTTTCCAAGTCACAAAAACTTCCTAGGAATCAGAGGTCCATTATTCAAGTCCCTCAAAGTTTCCAGAGAGGGTGAACACAGTCTCCAAAGAGGGTGAACACACACAAAGCAGGAGAATGAAGATGTGAGATGAACAAGAGAGAAGCTACACAGCCAGACACAGAAAAATGCGATCAGACAGGTAGAGAACGTGAGGCCACTGGGAGGCAGAACAGCACGCCGGTCAAGGACCGGCAGCAGGTCAGAGTTCCAAGCCCCGCTCCAGTGCTTCCCAGCTGGGAGCCTGAGCAAATAGCTTCACTTCGCTGAGCCTTCATTTTCTCGGCTGCAAATTGCAGATAATTCTAGCTACAATAGAAAGTGAATGTAGCCATTGAATGAGGCCAGACATGTCAAGTGCTTAACCCGGTTCCTGGCACATAGTAAGCACACAATAAACAGTGGCTTTATTTTTTTTTTTAAGATATTTTATTTGGCTGCTCTGCATGGCATGCAGGATTTAGTTCCGCAACCAGGGATCAAACCCATGCCCCCCTGCAGTGGAAGCTCGGAGTTATAACCACTGGAACTCCAGGGAAGTCATAACAATGGCTTTAAAAAGAAGTGCTAACCGTATGATCCAGCAATTCCACTTCTGGGTATTTATTCAAAAGAACTGAAAGCCGGATCTTGAAGAGATGTTTGTACATCCATGTTCACAGTAACGTTCACAAAAGGCAAGAGGTGGGAGCAGCACAACTGTTCAACAACAGATGAATGGATAAACAAAACATGGTGTATACATACAGTGGAATATTCGACCTTAAAAAAGAAGGACATTCTGACACAGGCTACAGGTGAATTGTAGCATGGATGAACCTCAAGGACATGATGCTAAGTAAAATGAGCCAATCACAAAGGACAAATACTGTTATGATTCTGCTTATATGGTGTTATCTAGAGTAATCAAATGACAGAGACAGAAAGCAGAATGGTGGTTACCAAGAGCAGGGAGGGGAAAAGAATGAAGCGTTATTGTGTAATAGGTATAGAGTTTCAGTTTTGCAGGATAAAAGTTCTGGAGAGAGATGTGATGATTGCAAAACAGCATGAATGCACCCAACACTGCTGAACTCCACTCTTAAAAATGGTTATCATGGTGAATTTTATGTTATGACTATTTTAACGCAACAACAACAAAAAATGTTTGACAAAAAGTGCCAGGCTAAAAACCAAGAAAGAAAGTACAAGACTAAGAGACCAAGCTAGAGAAAGAGAAAGAACTGAGAACATGAGAGCATTGTAACACAGTGATGGGGTGATTCAAAGGGGAGACACACACATCACACGCACGCCCTTGCAAAGCCATCGAGCATAAATAGAGGGCTTCCCAGCAGGGATTTGCATTTCCAGGATGCTCAGGGCCCACTTTCTACCCCCAATTCTGTGCCCACCAAGGCACTGTTCTGATCATCACTGAAACACAAGCCTGTGGGAAAATCCTCTACACTACCCAGAATCCTCAGAGAAGCGGAGAAGGATCAAAGCCCAGAGGAAGTGAACAAAGGAACAAGAGGTAGAGATGGCAAATGCAGCAGAGCAGCATGTGTAGAGGCCCTGAGCCATGTGCTACATGTGGAAAGCACCCCAGGGTGGCAGGAGCCTCTGGTATGAAGAGGGAAGTGGGAAGGAGAGAGGGGGCAGACAGTAAAGGGCCTTCAAGGACCACCTACCACACCCTGGACCTTGTCCTACATCATCATCTCAGTAACCTTTCATCATAACAGGCAGGCATTAATGTTCCCATTTGATGGAGAAAGAAATGAAAATTCAGATACATAAACGACTTACCCAAGGAAACATACATGGTAAACAGAGAGCAGGGATTTAAAAACCAGCTGCCTCCTAACTCCACGCTTATTCCTTCAGCCCATGGGATACCACTACGTTAAGGTCAGACCATGGGTTCTGATGACCCAGCGACCCCACTCCTGGGCATATACCTAGAGAAAACCGTAATTCAAAAAGATATATGCATCCCAGTGTTCACTGCAGCGCTATTTACAATAGACAGGACATGGAAACAACCTATGTCCATCAACAGAGGAATGAATAAAGGAGATGCAGTACATACATACAATGGAGTATTACTCTGCCATAAAAAGCAACAAAATTGTGCCACTTGCAGAGATGAGGATGAACCTAGAGGCTGTCATAGACAGTGAAGTCAGAAAAAAGAAAAACAATGATCGTATTATTAATGCATATATGTGGCATCTAGAAAAATGGTATCGATGAAGTCATTTGCAAAGCAGAAATAGAAACACAGACATAAGAAGAAACGTACGGATACCAAGGGGAGAAAGGGGTGGGTGGGATGGACTCGGAAATTGGGGTTGGCATATATAATACACTACTATGTATAAAATAGGTAACTAATGAGAACTGACTGTATAACACGGGGAACTCTACTCAATTCTCTATGGTGACCTAAATGGGAAGGAAATCCAAAAAAGAAGGGATATATGTATACATATAGCTGATTCACTTTGCTGTACAGCAGAAGCTAACAACATTGTAGCAACTGTACATCAATTAAAAAAAAAATGAACGTGGGTTCTGGAGTAAGAATCCCAAATGCCACTCTCTCCTTCACTAGCTGTGTGATGGGGAGAAAATTACTTAATCTTCTGAGTGTGTTTCCTCAACTGTCAAGTAGGAATGACCATAGCACACACATCATATGGTTTTAAGAGAATCAAATGTAATACTGCAAGAAAAGTGCTTTGCACGTGGTCAGGCTAGGAAACCCAAAGCAACTTTTATTATTCATTAGGTTTAGGCCTCTAGTCACCCCTTGCAGAAACCACACACAGACTTCTAGCCACTGCCTGTCCCAGGTTGAGTCTAGTGCAGCCTTTGGAGCAAAACAGAGGCCAGACCCAGAGCCTAGAAAGAGCTAAGAGCTCAGGCTGTGCAGGAACCTTGCAGAAGCAGCAGGAACATCCTGGAAATGACCTCCTCCACTCTGTTCTCAAGGCCATGGCCTGCCTAAGTGGCTCTGCAGACACTCAGTGGGACGCAGTCTGAGCAGATTCCATTCTCATGGGGCTGGACATCATAGAAACACCAGGGCTGCCAAGTCACCTACACACTGGCCTCCACCATGGACTGACCCCTGCCCCACGGCACCTTCCAGGCCCAGGTGATCCACAATTGCAGAGCCTCAACACCAGGAAGGCCTTCAGAGACCATCTTAATCCCACCCCTTGTCATACAGATGGGAGGGAACACTGGGGCCTGGAGATAGGTGGGGACCAGCTTAAGGTCACAGAGTAAGCCAGTGACAAAGCTGGAACACAGCCCTGAGCCACCCATCTCCCTGGTCTACTGGAGTTTCCTATTGTGCCTTCTCTATTTCTTTGCTGTGTCAACTTCAAGTTTAAATATTCAAATTTGGCAACCCACTCCAGTACTCTCACCTGGAAAATCCCATGGACGGAGGAGCCTGGTAGGCTGCAGTCCATGGGGTCGCTAGGAGTCGGACACGACTGAGCGACTTCACTTTCCCTTTTCACTTTCATGCATTGGAGAAGGAAATGGCAACCCACTCCAGTGTTCTTGCCTGGAGAATCCCAGGGACGGGAGAGCCTGGTGGGCTGCCGCCTCTGGGGTCGCACAGAGTCGGACACGACTGAAGAGACTTAGCAGCAGCAGTCACCTCTGTAAGTCTAACTCTGGGGTGTGGGCCTTATAGGAAAGGCAAAAACTCTGGGGACAGACAGACCTTGGTTCAAACCCCCGCTCCACCACTTCCCAGTTGAACAGCCCTCTATTCATTTATATATTAGAAGACTGTGGAAGACGGCAGCTAAGAACAGAGTGTAGAGACTTCTCTGGTGGTCCAGTGGCTAAGATTCCACACTCCCAACACAGGGGGCAGGAGCTTGATCCCTGGTCAGGGAACTAGGTCCCACATGCCACCACTAAAGATCCTTCATGCTGAAACAAAGATCCAAGATTCTGCATGCCCCAACTAAGACCTGACACAGCCAAATAAATAAATTAATTAATTAAAAAATAAATAAATAAAAGGGCTGAGTTTACAGTCCTAGCTCTGCCACTTTCTGGTGAGCAAGTCCCTTTACCAATCATTGCTTTGGTTTCACTGCTTCCGTTTCCTCTTCTATAAAGGCTGCCTCACACAGTCAGGTATAGAATGAGAAAAATATTAAGAAAAGAACCAGTATAATGCTTATTCAATAAATGATGTCTATTGTTAGTACTATGATCTTTAATGCTGCGATTGGAGCATGTTGCCAGCAGGTACCAAGAAGGTGTTTGTCACTCAGTCATGTTGGACTCTTTGTGACCCCATGGACTGCAGCCCACCAGGTTCCTCTGTCCGTGGAATTCTCCAGGCAAGAATACTGGAGTGGGTAGCCATTCCCTTCTCCAAGGGATCTTCCTGGCCCAGGGATTGAACCAGGGTCTCCTGCATTGGCAGGCAGATTCTTTACTGTCTGAGCCGCCCTCCTTCTAAAAGCTCTTGCTCTCTCAGTTCCCCTCATGGAATCATAGACTGTTCAAGCTTTTTACAAAAAAACCCCAAGACCCAGAGGGGAGTGACTTGCTCAAGGTCATGGAGCAAGTGCATGAGAGAGCTGAACCAGAACTCAGATCTCCTGACTCCTACAGACTTCATTCCATAAGCATGAGACCTTACTCTCCAGGCAGCTGAATCTGTTCATGGATTTGGGAGAAAGGGCAAATGGTCTTTCAGACCCCAAATATCAAAGTATAGCTGGCTTCAGCCGGAATGGAACTTGGAGCGGCCAACCCTGAGCCCAGGGCAGGAACAGGGCGGGGCTCCGTGCTGGCAGACCAGGCCAGCTGGGCCAGCAGCCAAAGTGGCACTATAGGCACAGCTCAGAGTCCTCTCACCAGCTACATAATAAAGTAATTACGGGATTAGGGATAAAATTAGTCACTTGTGTAATTATTTTGCTTAGAACAAGAGCAGAAAGGGCCTTTGAAAAGAGTTGTTCCTTGGCCCCTCCCAAGAGTACTGCTGCAGAGACGCAGATGAGTGAACACACACACAAACACATATACACACGGCAGTGACGGCAGTGGATGGACAGGGCTGCGTGGCTTCCTGTGGCAATGCTTCCCAGTGGCCCGCACCTACCAGTGAAGGCCAGGGGCTACATTCTCTGACGCCTGCCTTGTGGGACACTGCTGTCACACTGCAGTAGGGTACACTGCTTTCCCTAAGGGCCTTCCACCATGGAGGATCTAGTGATACAGTTTCTTATGCCCCTCCCCAAGTGTTTTCCTGACCTAGGGATCGAACCCGGGTCTCCTGCATTGCAGGTGGTCTCTTTACCATCTGAGTCACCAGGCAAGTTCCATGCCCCTCCCCAGCTACATCATAATCAGATCTGGGTTCCCCCTGGCCCTTCTTCCATCACAGAGGTTGATGGTACAATTTCAGCAGTAGCTGGGGTCCACTAATTCAGAGAGACCCCTAATATTGGTCACTGTGGTAAGTAGAATAAAGTCCCCCCCAACAATGACCATGTCCTAGTCCCTAGAGTCTATGAGTACATTACTTCATATAGCAGAAGGGACTTTGTACATGTGATTAGGTTAATAATTTAGAGATGGCTTGATTATCCTGGATTATCCAAGTGGGTCCAATGTAACCACAGAGTCCTTATAAGTAAAAGAGAGAAGCCATGGAGTGAGTATCAGCCATGGAGTGAGTATCAGAGAAGGCCGTGCAACAGTGGAAGCAGAAGTTGGAGTGATGTCACTGCTAGGAGAGGGCCACAAGCCAAGGAATGTGGGCAGCCTCTAGGGGCTGGCAAGGGCAACGTACAGATTCTCCCCTGGAGCCTCAAGAAGGAACACAACCCTGTCAACACCTTGATTCTAGCCCCATAAGGCTCACTTTGAGACTTCTGACCTCCAGAACTATACGGTAATAAATTTAGGTTGTTTTAAGCCTCTAAGTGTGTAGCAATTGGTTACAACAGCAATAGAAAATTAATATAGCCTTGGAACCCACCTTTCCCTCCAGGATTGAAGCCCTCAATGAAATTCTCTCCTCAAGGGCCAGTCAGGGAGATTCCTAGGGCCAGAACAAACCTCAAATCATCCCTAGGGAACAGGCCAGAGAGACACCTGGGGGAAACAGCACCCCAGAAAGAGGGATGGTTCTGGGAGAAAAGGAGAGGCTATCTAACAGCTCCACTCCAGGCACTCAGCCCCTCAACCACACTCTCAGGTAGGGACACTGGTCCCCATCAAGCAGACCATCCCCAGGGGTAGGCTTGCTCCTCTGGTAGGCAGGGAGAGACTTCCGGAAGGCAGAGCCTGGGTGCTGGCCTCAGCTCAGTGTGAATCACTCAGTAGCTTCCTCTCCCTGAGCCATTGTCAACCCGTCTCAGCATCTCTCAAGCGCCAGGCTGAGTGCATCCACGCTTTACACAGATGCTAAAGCTCCATGATGACCCTGTGAGGTAGTCACTCCCATCATGTCCATTCAAAATTTATTTGGCTGTGGTTGCGGCACGTGGGATCTTTCACTGCAGTGGGCCGGCCCTTCGTTGTGGGTTTCTCTCTAGTTGCAGCATGCAGGCTTAGTTGCCAGAGGCTTAGCTCCCCCACCAGAGGTCAAACCCGCATCCCCTAAATTGGAAGGCAGATTATTAACCAGTGGACTGGGAAGCCCCAGTCATGCCCATTTTACAGCCAAGGGAATGGACTCAAGCAGTAGAGAAGGGAGCATGGTTTGAACCCAGGCAACCTCACTCCACAGCCCTACTCTGCCCCCATCTTAGAGTGAATGAGGGCCTGGACACTAGGAACAGGCTCTTCAGACCTGCAAGGAACCCACAGCAGTTTCTGTACCATCACCCTGGACGCTGGGGCTGTAAAGTGGCACAGCAGTTGGTCAAGAGTTACCATCTGAAAGTCACCCACAGCATTTGACCCAAAGTCTCCCTTTTGGGGCCCCACCCTAACAGACATCATCTGAAATACAGAAAAAAACACTTTAGGGCATGTTCATTGCTGTGTTAAAAGAGCAAAAACTGGAAACAACGTGGCTGTCCATCAACAAGAAAAGAGGCAAATGGATCAACGTCTTTAATGGAATCCTCTGGAACGACCCTAAAGGGGGGCTTTGCATACACCATTAAGTGAAAAATGCAGGGTGGCCGTGAAGATGTACTGGGGCGAATGATGGCTGGAAGGAAACACACCAAACTCTCAACAGTACTCAAGAGTCATTTTTCCCCCTCTTCCTGTTTTCTGAAATCGCTGTACTGTTATTACTTTGATTATTTTTTAAAGGATTATTAAAAAGAAAAATTCAGTAATTGCAATGGAGCCCTGAGGACCCCACACTGAGCAGTCAAGGAGACGAGGGGGAACAGGCCAGGTAGGTAGTGGGGAAGCTGAAAAGAAGGGTGGGGTGTCATGGAGATGAAGGAAGAGATGGAAGTGGGGATCCCCAGGGTCAGTGTGGCCTGGGAGGCACTGGTGACCCAACGCTTGCCCCCATGTCCCCAACAGCATTCACAACGTAATCCAGGCACCAAGAGGAATCAGCCATCGACCCCCACATATTCCTCAATGAAGAGTCTAAGAGTGGCCAGTGTCCCCACGAGCAGCAGGCACTTCCAATGCGAACTAGGCACCAGGAGAAGCAGTGACACACCACCCCATGGCCCTCAGCTCCCAGCCCAGCTCGAGCAAAGCAGAGAAGGCCTCAGGCAGAAGAGCCTGGCCGGGATTCTCTCCTATCTCCAGGACAAGGCTCTCCTGGGCCATAGAGGAGACAGCTGTTCTTTAATCCCTAAATTGTGTCGGACTCTTCTTCGATCCCATGGACTGTAGCCTGCTAGGCTCCTCTGTCCATGGGACTTCCCAGGCAAGAGCACTGGAGTGGGTTGCCATTTCCTTCTCCAGGGGATCTTCCCCACCCAGGGATCAAACTCGTGTCTCCTGCATTGGCAGGCAGATTCTTTACCACTGAGGCACAAGGGAAGCCTTCCTGGTCCATAGTGAAATGAAGTGAAAGTCGCTCAGTCATGTCCAACTCTTTGCAACCCCATGGATTATACAGTCCATGGAATTCTCCAGGCCAGAATACTGGAGTGGGAAGCCTTTCCCTTCTCCAGGGGATCTTTCCAACCCAGGGATCGAACCCAGGTCTCCCGCACTGCAAGCAGACTCTTTACCAGCTGAGCTACAAGGGAAGCCCTCCTGGGCCATAATCACTCACCAGTTCTGTAATGGTTCCCACGGGGATCACATTCTGCACAAGCATGCGCGTGGGTGCAGGCGCACATACACGCACACACTCGCTTCTCCGCCCTTCCCTCAGCCTCTCTGAGGCCCATCCCTTAGATGATGGGCTTCTTGGTAGAAGCAGACACCCCCCACACCCAGAGTCACATCACCAGCCTGCTTTCTTCACCTGGAAACCTCCTTCCTCTGTCCCCCCACCTCATCACAGACCCTGGGCAAACCTGAGCAGAGGAGGGAAGGACCCCCAACAACTCGCATCCCACTTCACTGTCCCAGCCCCAGCATGAATCCCTGCCTCCTGTCACACCCAGGGCAGGCCGTGGCCAAGCTGGGTGGAGGGAGGCTGGGCCACACAGCTAAAACACCAAACCAGGCACTGAAGGCCAGTGACCTAAGATGCCACCTCTGACCATCAACTAGTGAGTCAGCAAGAAGCAGGGCCGAGTCACTACCAGCGATCGCCCATGACACCCTCGTTCTGAGAAAACAGACCTTCCTTATGGCAGCCCACAGAGTACACGCAGGGACCACACTCCCGGTCAGCCTGTGTTCATGAGCATGGCTGGCAGAGACAAGGCCAGGACCAATGAGCCACCCCCTTTCCTGCCAGTGAGCTCAGCCTTATTACTTTGCTTCATTTTCAGCTCATCTGAAAGAGCCTCATTTGAGGTCTCTGGAGGATCTTAAAAGTGTTATTCAAACATTAGCTCTGACACGCGGCCTCCCCTCCTTAGACTTCACCCGCCCAAGGCAACGCTTTGCTGCCTGCTTTTTGGTACTGCCGGGGAAGAGCAGAGGCTTCAGTCTGCCACGTGGCACCACGGGCCCTGCCACCTCCAGCCCTCCTCAATCCGGACTTTCCCCAGCTCCCTGCCTATTTTAGAGGCGGGACCAGGGAAGGGACTCGGTATTTCCCGTATGACAAGCATGCCATCTCATTCAACCTCTGCCACAACCCCAAGGGTGGCATTATTATTCCTGTGTCATCGATGCAGAAACTGAAGCTGAGCACCCCAGCCAAGGTCACCTCACTGGCACATAGCCAGATGAGGCCAGGAACCCGGGACTGCCGAGTCCCATGGCTTTTCCAACCACTCATGCCTGCCCCAGCATGCTCTGCCCTGCCTGCAGCTCCGCCCGCCCTGAGCAGAGATGGGCAGCCATCCTTAGCTACCCCGTGGCATACAACCCCGAGCCTGGGCCCAAGTGAAAGGGACAAGACAAGACGGGGCTGAAAAATTTGGGGCTTCTAGAAGAGAAGGAAAAATTAAAAAATGAGGCAATGCTAAGAGCTGGTTGCAACGCCCCATTCTGCTCTGCATCTTACAGGGGCACCTACAAAAAAGAACAGGATCAGAGCTCAACAAGAGGCCAGGTGGGAGGATAGGAGGTCGAAAAGGAGGAGATATGGGCTGTGTGTTAGGGAAGTCAGAGCTAGAAGGCCTTGGTCTTTACAGGTAAAGAAACTGAGGCACGTGGAGGGGAAGGGACCCACCCAAAGCCACGAGTGAGTCTGTGGCCACGCCAGGTCTCCTGACCCATAGGTTAGTTTTCCCAGATCTGGAAGAATGAAGGGCCTGGAGCAGATGCTGCTTGGGATAAATGAATAGTGAACGAACGAGGGGACCCATCACCTCCAGAGCTGAAGAAGAGGAGCACAGAAGCCTACGCAGTGCTTCCATGGGGACCCCAGTCTCACTCTAGTCTCTCACTTCCACGGAGAAGATGTAGGCAGGAGGGAGGCCTCTCCATTCACCAAAGCTCAGGCTCTACCAGGAGCCAATCACAGCCCCGGAAGGAGGCAGAAACTTTGGTTCCCCTGGCAACGCAGACAAAGGCCTCTGCTCAGCACAGCAATCAGCTGGAATAGGATGCAGACCATATTCCACCCCATTCACTCAGGGCTCTCCGCTCCTTTTCTCATAAGGAGGGAAACAATCCCATCCTTCTGGTTTTAGCTCCCGACCTCCAGCCACACCTCTGGGCCCATCTCAGATCAGAAGGAGGGGTAGGGATGGGCCTCTGAATTGGGGGCTTAGGGCAGCAGTTGAGCCCTATCCTATCTGGGGCAGGGGGTGCTTCCCAGGTGGCTCAGTGGTAAAGAATTCATCTGTCTCTGCCAATGCAGGAGACTCAGGTTCGATCCCTGGGTCGGGAAGATCCCCTGGAGGAGGGCATGGCAACCCACTCCAGTATTTTGCCTGGAGAATCCCCATGGACAGGGGAGCCTGATGGGCTAAATTCCATGGGGTCACAAAAGATTCAGACAGGACTGAGCAACTGCACAGTAACAACCACCACTATCCTGTCTGCGGGGGTCCTCTCTTGCCAGGTGTGCACCCTGAGTTGAGCCTGGGGCCTATGTGGACGTTCCTCAGCACATCAAGCCCCCCAACCCCCGACCACTCCCCAAAAGGCCATGCCAGCTGCCTGGTATGGAGCCACAGGAGTGCCAGGAAGGGCGGCACATGGCCCGGCCCAGACCCAGAAGTAATTCACAGCTGGATCTGAGCACATCTCATCACCTTCCTCCTGGAGTCTCATTTTCTCCATCTGTAAAGTGTAAAATCTAAGACCTACGGTTCTTTGGAAGAATGGCTCCCTGTCCACACTCACCAAAAAAATGTCTGAGGAGAGGACACAGGAAGGAGCTTAGCTTACACCACTTTCAAGAGGTTGCCTGGGGGACTTCCCTGGTGATCCAGTGGCAAAGACTCCAAGCTCCCAATGCCGGGGGCCCAGGTTCGATTTCTAGTCAGGGAACTAGATCCCACATGCCACAACTAAGACCCGGCACAGCCACGCAAATAGATTAATATAAATGTTAAAAGAAAACAAAGAAAGCAAGGTTGCCTGGCCCTTGGTCCAGAGTCTGGGAATGCATAAAACATTCCCATTCACTGGAATTGTCTCTTTGTACACACTTCGAGAAGACGAAAGAAAATCACAAGAAAACTGATGGACTCTGAAAATAGCTTCCAAATACAACCTCCGGCTCAGCCACCTCCAGGCCAAGCCAGAACATCCCCGCTCCCTCATCCAGACTCCAGCCCAGCAGGGACAAGTATGTGCAATGTCCCCATGGAAGGATCCCTTGTCACTCAGGGAGGAGTCAATTATTCAGAGGTTTCAGGGAGACTTTCCACATCGAGAGTCAGAACAAAAAGAGAGGTTTTTCAGGAAGCTTCTTAATTCTCAGAAAAGTCTAACTATTGGGTCCAAACCTATGTGCATTCACTATGCTTTCAGCTCTATGATCCCTCAAGCACCTAACAAAAAAAACCTTAAAAAAAAAAAAAAAAGATAGAAAAGGGCATTCCCTGGAGGTTCAGGGGTTAGGATTCCAAGCTTTTACTGCAGAGGGCTCAGGTTCAATCCCTGGTCAGGGAACTAAGATCCCACCAAAAAGGAAGAAACCCTGAAGCCCCCCAGGATACAGCTGCTTCCCTCACCCCATCACCCCACACTCATCAGTCCCTGCACTTTGTCCACTCCTCCTCGTCACCCACTCTCTTATCTGTTCCCTCTTGTCCTTCCAGGCACCTGAGTTTAGGCCCATCCTTTCTCACCAGGGCCACCCAACAGCCTTCCCACTGGCCTCTGGGCTGCAGCTTTCCCCTTCCAACCCATCCTCCGGCCTCCAGAAATTAGATCATATCATTCCCTGAAATGGCCCTCATCGCCGTCCAGACAAGATGCAACTCCTGGCCCATGTGCTGCAGGATCTGGGCCTGTCTGTGGTCTCCCTTGTTTTTCCTGTTGTCCCCAGCATGCACAGCAAACTTCCGCCACTTCAAAGCACCCTCCTGTTTCACATCTCTGTGTTTTTCTTTGCATTCATAGTTCCCTCCGTCTGGAATGCCCTTTCCGAAGCCCCCAACGTTGGATGGAGATAACAGCTGACTTTCCTGAGAGCTCAATGTGCACCAGGCTCTCTGCTAAGCCCTTTGCAGGCACTACTTCATTTATCCTCACCAAGACCCTGTGAGGCAGGTACTTAACGCAGCCTCTTTACGGGTGAAGAAAAATGGGATCTGAGATGCGAATGAAGCTGGAAGAAGTCACGTGGTTGACAAGGGGAGGAGCTAGAATAGAAATCCATATATCTGACTCTGCTTTTGTTCAGTAGTTCAGTTGTGTACGACTCTTTGCCACCCCATGAACTGCAGCACACCAGGCTTCCCTGTCCTTCACTATCTCCCGGAGTTTGCTAAAATTCATGTCCATTGAATCAGTGATGTCATCCAATCATCTCATCCTCTGTCACCCCCTTCTCTTCTTGCCCTCAGTCTTTCCAGCATCAGAGTCTTTTCCAATGAGTCAGCTACATTAGGTGGCCAGAGTATTGGAGCTTCAGCTTCAGCATCAGTCCTTCCAGTGAATATTCAGGGTTGATTTCCTTTAGGATTGACTGGTTTGATCTCCTTGCTGTCCAAGGGACTCTCAAAAGTCTTCTCCAGCATCACAGTTCAAAAGCATCAATTCTTCGGCACTCAGTCTTCCTTATGGTCTAGCTCCCATGCATATACAACTACTGGAAAAACCATAGCTTTGACTAAATGAACGTTTGTCAGCGAATCTGACTCGCAGGTGGCCCCAGTCCTTTCGCCCCACCCCCAGCCAGGAACAGTGCCACTATGGTGGGGAGCAGAAAGCACAGTTTGTCCCCAGCAGCGCCCCTTCTTTTTGGGCCTTTGGGAATAACCTGCCTCCGAACGCCTCTGGGGAGGGCCAGCCTGTTTCTCTCTGAGTTTGCCTCCAACCCTGCACTCCCACAATCACACAGCACAACCTCTTCAAGTATACAAAGAGTCTGAGCCCCCAGCTCAGGAGCAGAGCTCTGGAATTAAAATTACTGGCCCATCAGTGACTCTCAGCAATGTTTTTCAGAAAGTCAAAACTCTGGCTTAGGATCAGGGGACCACCACAATCTGGTACCAGCTCATCTTTTCAACCTTAATTTCTCACTGCATCCCTGCCCCCGTGGATGTGTGTCTTAACCACAATACAATGGTATTTACCACCCTGCCGTGTTGGTTCTCACTAAAAGTTGCCATTTACTAAGCACCTGCTAAGAGTCATGCCCTGAGCCAAACACTTAACTAGCATCTTGTGTCCCTAAAATTCATTCATTCAATTATCCAGCACATACCTACTTAAGATCTTTTAGGTGCCCTGCAATGTGGAGCGAACATGAGGTTAAAAATGGAAGACAGGGACTTCCCTGTGGCCCAGTGGTTAAGAATTCGCCTTCCAATGCAGGGGACGCAGGCTGCAGAACTAAGATCCCACATGCCACAGGGCAACTAAGTCTGAGTGCCGCAACTACTGAGCCCAGACCTTAACTAGAGAGACGCCCAGGCGCCACAACCAAGATCCCACAGGCCACAACTGAGACCGGATGCAGTCAAATAAATAAATAAACGTTTTTAAGATACAATACAAGATAAATGGTTACAAACTGTGATAAGCATTATGAAGAATTATGAGGTGGAGGTAGAGAGCAGTGCAGTGGGGCTGGGGAGGGAGGTAACTAACCAAACTGAGCTGTAAAGAATGAGAAGGATCTCAGACAGCAAAAAGCCAGGGAAAGAGAATTCGAAGCAGAAGGAATCAGTTCAGTTCAGTTCAGTTCAGTCACTTAGTCATGTCCGACTCTTTGCAACCCCATGGACTACAGCACGCCATGCCTCCCTGTCCATCACCAATTCCCAGAGCTTGCTCAAATTCATGACCATCGAGTCAGTGATGCCATCCAACCGTCTTATCTTCTGTCATTCCCTTCTCCTGCCTTCAGTCATTCCCAGCATCAGGGTCTTTTCCAATGAGTCTGTTCTTTCACATCAGGTGGCCAAAGTATTGGAGTTTCAGCTTCAGCATCAGTCCTTCCAATGACTATTCAGGACTGATTTCCTTTAGGATGGACTGATTGGATCTCCTTGCAGTCCAAGGGACTCTCAAGAGTCTTCTCCAACACCACAGTTCAAAAGCATCCGCTTTCTTTATACTCCAACTCAGCTTTCTTTATAGTCCAACTCTCACATCCATACATGACTACTGGAAAAACCATAGCTTTGACTAGATGGACCTTTGTCAGCAAAGTAATGTCTCTGCTTTTTAATGTGCTGTTTAGGTTGGTCATAGCTTTTCTTCCAAGGAGCAAGCGTCTTTTAATTTCATGGCTGCAGTCACCATCTGCAGGTCCTGGGGTAGGGAAGGATTTGCTAAATCTACAGAGAGAAGAAGTAAACGACCCAGGCTCAGGATGGCAGTGGCTGGAGTAAGCCCCTCTCTGGGTAAACTCTCTCCTTCTGCTTGAGCCTGATAAGGGCAGGCCAGATTATAAAGACAAAAACCCTTCGGATGGAGACAGGCTACTTGCTAGCATGTTAGCTGATCCTATCATCGTCCCCAGGAAGCAAGCAAGGCTTGAGGCCCTCATTCTGTCCCTCAGAACCGGAGGCACTTGGTATGCTATGACTCGCCTAAGGGTAGAAAGAACACGGCGGAGCTAGAACTAGAATCATAGTACGTGGCTGTTTGAGGATTACTGAGCTGAAAACCCTGCTGTACTGATGAAGACACTGAGGCCCGAGAAGAAAAAAGGATGTGCCCGTGTTCACATGCTGAGTAAGCGATGGAGCTAGAACCAGGAGTCCCAGCAGCTTCCGCTTACGAGCTCCCCACACAGCCTCCCTTGAGAAAGACGGCCAAGGGGACAAAGGTGAGGCTGCCCTTGGGGGGGTCGGGGGAGGGAGGCAAGGACAGGGCAGCCCTGCCTCCTTCCTCCTGCCCCTCTCCAGCTCCCAGCCCTCCCACTGCTTGTGGGTGCCGCAAAACCTGCTAAACCAGTGCCTGTGCCCGGGCAAGCGGCAGGGCACAGAGTTAGAGAGGCACACGCAGGCTGCAGACACCGAGAGCTAAGGGCCACGGTGGCTTCCCTGGAGGCCCACGGTTAGGACGCTGTGCTTCCAGTGCAGGGGGCCGGGTTCAATCCCTGGTTGAGGAACTAAGATCCCACATGGTGCAGTCAATAAAAGAGAGAGAGCCAAGAAACAGGGAGGACACAGAGCAGCTCCTCTGAGACGTGCCAGCCAGGCCACATGGGCACTGCCCCGGGGCCAGCAGTGAACCGGTCTGTCACCCAGAATCAGCCACAGCTGGCCATCTGGCACAAAGCCCTGCCCTCTGCTTCCCCTCCCGCTCTGGACACTCAAATGTCAGCTATCAGAGCCACCAGGACAAGAGACCCAGGAACTTACCTGGGAGGACAGGAAGCAGGGAAAAGTGACAACTATGACGCACAAATACGTCTCCCCTCCCAGCCACAGCCACTAGGATTAAGTCCCGCCACTCCCAGCCTTGTCGGGGACACACATGCTCTCAAGGGACATCTTGCCCTCCCCCCAACTGCAGTGACCAAGTGCCAGGAGATGGCTGAGCACAAGTCATGACTGTTGGGGGTGGAGGTCAGGAGACGGGCATGCCTTGGTAGCTCTGGAGCCCTGAGACTCTTGACACTTGACTCTGCTCTGTACCCCTGGGACTCCTGACACCCTGGAGCCCTGAGACTCTTGCGGACCTGGGCAAACCTGCCCTCTGGGGCTTCCGTCTCGCTGCCTTTCCCGTGGGGTCACTAGGTCAACTCCATTGTTTCAGGGAGCCTTGAAATGTTGCTCTCACCCCCCGACCACTGCACCTCTCACCACCTCCTGCCCAAAGGAAAACATAAGAAGTTACCCCCGTCAGTGGGCAGGGCCCCCACTGGAGGGGGCTGGCCTCTGTGTCAGGGGGCACCTGGCTGGAGCCTGTTCTATCAGCTCTAGTGCCAGCCAGGGTGGTGGGGCCCCCTGGGCAGAGTATGGGGGAATTGATGATTCTATCAACTTTTCCCAAGTGCTCAGAACCCAGTTCAGAAACCACTCTCAAGGCCTATAAGACCCAGAAGCCACGCTGTCAGCAAGAAGGACCCCCGACATCAGTCTGGGCCTTGATCTTGGGACACATGGGTCAGGCAGGTGCCCCACACATGTCAGGGACTATCCTCATATCTCAACTGAAGGCAAAAGGAGACGACGAGATGGTTAGATAGCATCACTGACTCAAGGGACATGAACTTGAGCAAACTAGGGGAGGACAGGGAAGCCTGGTGTGTTGCAGCCCATGGGGTTGCAAAGAGTTGGACACAACTTAGGGACTGAACAACAACAACAAATTCTCATATCTCAACCAATCCCCTCCCTTGGTAGATGGGGAGGAGGACCAGGGAGAGGCAGGGACCGGCCCAAGGTCACACAGCAAGGCCGCGGCAGAGGCGACCAGACCCGACTCCCAGTCCAGGGCTTCCAGCACCTGCCATCTCCTATGGCACAGACGATTTCCCAAATTCAAAATCATGCATTCCACGGAGGAACCTAGAGACACCTTCCTCGCCACTGCTTAGAAACCGCCAGAGACTGGTACAAAGTTCTGCCGTTAGATACGGATCACGTGTGTGCCTGCTGTGTTCGCTTCTGTGTCCCAGCACGTGGGTCCGTGCATGGAGTACAGCACGGATTCAGTGCAAACTGGCTGACCAACTCAAGGCTCAGTGGAGGTGAGTTCCCTGGCAGTGTAGTGGTTAAGACTCCATGCTGACACTGCCAAGAGCCTGGGTGCAATCCCTGGTCAGGAAACTAAGATCCCACAAGCCATGCAGTACCGCTAAAAAAAAAAAAAGAAAAAAAAAAAGACTCAATGGAGGAATGACTGGAGGCAGAATCCACTCCGAGGCCCAAGCACTGAGGGTGGGAGTAGAGCTGGGGGTGGCAGAGCAGGAAATAGCAGAGAGAGGCAGAAAAAGCTCAGGATCCAAGCAGGTTGTGTAGAACAAGCAGGGACACTGTGGGCCCACAGCTTCAGAAATCCTGGGCCCCAAAGCTAAACAGGTCTCCTCCAATCATCTTGAACGTATGGACCTGAAGACTTGTGTGCATGTTCCTGTGACTTGGCAAGGCCACCAAGCCAGCCACTCTGTCGTTTATTCAGTCACTTGCTCCCTTGCTCTCCAAAACTTACAGGCTGAAAATCAGTGTTGGTAACAGTTATCTCCAATTTGCCAGTCGGTGCTGCCAGACCCCGGAGAAGGCAGTGGCAACCCACTCCAGTACTCTTGCCTGGAAAATCCCATGGACGGAGGAGCCTGGTAGGCTGCAGTCCATGGGGTCGCTAAGAGTCGGACACGACTGAGCAACTTCACTTTCACTTTTCACTTTCCTGCATTGGAGAAGGAAATGGCAACCCACTCCAGTGTTCTTGCCTGGAAAATCCCATGGACGGAGGAGCCTGGTAGGCTGCAGTCCATGGGGTCGATAAGAGTCGGACACGACTGAGCAACTTCACTTTCACTTTTCACTTTCCTGCATTGGAGAAGGAAATGGCAACCCACTCCAGTGTTCTTCCCTGGAGAATCCCAGGGATGGAGGAGCCTGGTAGGCTGCAGTCCATGGGGTCGCAGAGTTGGACATGACTGGAGCGACTTAGCAGCAGCAGCAGCTGCCAGACCCAGAGGCTGATCCTCACAGCACCTCTGACCAGGAGTTGAGCTCCTAAAGTGTGAGGACCTGAGCTGAAATCAGGGGCAAGCCACTTCTCCTAAGACTCACAACCGCATTTGTAAAATAGAGATGGTGATGCCTCCCTGCCCTCCCTTAGTGAATGCTCTGAAAGTCATATACAGTGATGGATGTGAACATTCCTTGTAAACTGTAAAGTGCCAAAGAGATAAAAGAGATTATTCATAATGATAATATTGCCATCACTAGCCTCGCTGGCCCCCAGAGAACTTTGTTGTTCAGTTGCCAAGTCGTGTCTGACTCTTTGCGACCCCACGGGCTGCAGCACACCAGGCTTCCCTGTCCTTCATTATCCCCCAGAATTTGCCAAAGTTCATGTCCATTGAATCAGTGGTGCCATCCAACCATCTCATACTCTGTTCTCTTCTCCTTCTGCCTTCAATCTTTCCCAGCATCAGGGTCTTTTCCAATGAGTTGGCTGTTCGTATCAGGTGGCCAAAGTATTAGAGCTTCAGCTTTAGCATCAGTACTTCCAATGAGTATTCAGTGTTGATTTCCTTTAAGATTGACAGGTCTGATCCCCTGACTGTCCAAGGGACTCTCAAGAGTCTTATCCAGCACTACAGTTCAAAAGCATCAATTCTTTGGCACTCAGCCTTCTTTATGGTCCAGCTCTTACATTAGTACGTGACTACTAGAAAGACCACAGCCTTGACTATATGGAACTCTGTTGGCAATGTGATGTCTTTGCTTTTTAACGTATTGTCTAGGTTTGTCATTGAGAATTCCTCTAAATGTCAGTGACCATCATCATTATTGCCACCAACAATAATTAACACCTATCAGTTGAAAATGGCAACCCACTCCAATATTCTTATCTGGAGAATCCCATGGACAGAGGAGCCTAGTGGGCTACAATCCATGGAGTCGCAAAAGAGTCACACACGACTGAGCAACCAACACAAAACACATCAGTTATGAGACACTTGACTCAGACACTTGTATCTCAGGCACAATCCTCTGCTCATTGCCTGCTTTCTCCCATTTCAGCTCCATAACCTCTGAAGTGAGAACTATTATTGGGTGCATTTCACAGATGGCAAAGCTTAGGCACACAGCAATGAAGTATCTCATTGAAATCCACACAGTAGGTGGTGGAGCAGGGGTCTACACCCAAGTCTATTGTAGTCTGGAGTTCCAGCTCATTCTACTGCCTGGTGGGAGCCTGTTGCCTTGTTAAAGCTACTCCCCTTTACCAAAGCCTGTTGTGGCACAAAGTGATATCACTTCTCCGACCCTTGCAGCAGGAACCCCTGACATGGGTAGGATTGGCGGATTCTGTCCTCCCTGTTTGACAAATGAGGCAACTGATCTCTAGGAAAGCTTGTCAACCATGTGTTTTAGGCCACTGATCATAGAACAGTAGGAATATAAAGGACTCAGGAGAGTGGATCCAGTAGGGGAAACTGAAGCCCGGAGAGGGAAAAAGACATGCCCAGGTCATTCATTCAAACCTTTCCCAAGACCTGTGCATATGTAAGACACACATATGAAAAAAGCAGTGTGGGGTTTCCTTGGTGATCCAGTGGTTAAGAATCCACCTTCCAACACAAGGGACTTAGGTTCAATCTCTGGTCAGAGAACAAAGATCCCATAGGTCACAGGACCGGAGAAGGCAATGGCACCCCACTCCAGCACTCTTGCCTGGAAAATCCCATGGGCGGAGGAGCCTGGTTGGCTGCAGTCCATGGGGTCACGAAGAGTCGGACATGACTGAGCGACTTCACTTTCACTTTTCACTTTCATGCATTGGAGGAGGAAATGGCAACCCACTCCAGTGTTCTTGCCTGGAGAATCCCAGGGACGGGGGAGCCTGGTGGGCTGCCGTCTGTGGGGTCGCACAGAGTCGGACACGACTGAAGCGATTTAGCAGCAGTAGCAGCAGCAGCAGGCCACAGGGCCACTAAGCCGTGTGCTGCAACTAAAGAAGCCCTCACGTGCCTCAACTAGAGAAAGCCCACGCCCCTCGATGAGAACCAGCACAGCCAAAAAACAAAGAAAAAGAAAAGAAAGCAGTGTCTACTCTTCTAGTTTTCTAATGCTGCCCCACCGCTACACCCCGCCCAATCCCACCTTTGCATCCAGGGCCAGCCACTGCTACCACTTCCCTAGTCTTAGTTCCCAGTTTAGCAAACGAGGAAACTCCCTTGGCCAGTAAAGAGTTCTAGAGGCCAACACAGCTGCCCCAGGACCACATAAAGCCCTGGAGGCCAGTCCCCATGCCCTGCCGCCCCCAATCCAGGGAGGTCTGGAGGTAAAGAGGGTGCCCACGCTGTATTCACAGGGTTGTGCCACCATCACCACTAATTCCAGAATCCTGGTTATTCTTAGCAAGCCCCGAGCTGTAGTCCCCAGCACTCCTAGGAACACGGGGCTCCTCCCTGGTTTGGCCCAGACGCCACTTTTCTGGGAAAGGCCAGGGTGCCCCTAGGAAGAATTTCTCTGTGGCAGAAGTGGAGCAAAATGTAAACACTCAGCGGACACTGTGTTCCACTTAGTGCAACAAATTATGGACTGTCTGGGAAAGGGGCCCGCCACGTGAGGCCGGCCCAAGCCAAGTCTCTTCCTAGCCTTGTCTCGCTAGCTGCTCTGAATGCAGCGATCGTTTAGGTCCCTGGCCTCAGTTTCCCCATGTGCAGGCTGACACATGAGCCTCCAACACCTTACAGAGGGATCCCTCCTAACAAATGGCTAATCTCTTCCACCTTGTCAGAAGAAAAAGGCCAACCTTTTATGTCAGCGGAGACTGGCAAGAACAGCAGTCTGGGGCCGAGCTAGGGAATGCTCAGATTTAGAACTGGTGAGGAAGGTTTTTTTTCTGGGGCCTTAGGAAGCTTGGGAATGTGTGAACTGGGGACATGACTCGCACGTTTTGGGCCAAAAAGGGAGTCCCAGAGGCAGTGCTTAGAGCCATCAGCACTGGGCAGCAGGAAGAAAGGTCAGGATCCAAGACACTGGTTTCTGTCTTCCACCTCTGCTCTGCCACTCACTAGCTGTCTGACCTTGGAGAAGTCACTTACCTTCTCTGAGCCTCAGTGAACCCATCCACAGAATGGGGATAAATATAGCCTCTGTGCCTTCCCTTTCAGGATTATGGGGAAAATCTGATGAGATGATGAATAGAAAAGTCCTAGTCCCGCCCCATGAAAGAATTCCCCCGCCCTTCTCCACCTCTGTTGCCCCTAGCGAAATGCTGGAATCCCTCCAAGAAGGGTTGGAGAAATCCAGGGATCCCAGAGACAAGAGGGGCCACAGAAGGAATGCTGAACATCTGTGTCCTGTCTGGATGACATTTGTGAAGCCTGGCCCCCCCTTCCCGAGACAGCCCCTCTAGCTCTCAGGCAAACAGCAAGCCAGGAAAAGAGTCTGTATTCACATTGGGAAGAAACTGAGGGGCAGACAGGGGAGCCAGAATCAGCATTTCTGAGCCATCGAGATAATAGGAGTCTCTGGACAAGAGCAGGGAGGAGGCTGTTGGTGGTCGGGCAGGGGAGGGGTGTCCTCCTGTTGAGTCTCCCCCACCTCCATCCCTCCTGCAAAAACCAATGATGTCACCTTTCATGTGACAACTCTAGCTTTGTCATTTTCTTCCTCTGTAAATGGGGGTGATAAAGCCTCTGACACACCGTGAGTCCAGTTCAATAAACGTGCCTGTCATTCTCCCATCCTTTGAAACCTGGGAGACTCCCGGTACCACCATCATCTTCCTCTAATTTTCCACCTGAGTTATTTGAAGAAAAAATCTGAAGGCACTTTCAGGACAGAGCCCAGGCTCTGAGGGTGTAGTCCATCTGCTGACAAGGTGGATGAGATCCGCGGTGTGTGGAAGGGGCAGGGGGAAGGAAAGGGGCCTCTCCATGGGATAGAGGTCCATGCTTCAGCCTGGGGAGGGGATGGAGAGTCCTGCTGCTCACAAGGCTCTTTCCAGAAATAGTCCTGGTTCCTTGAGCTCGTTCTGCCTGGAGGGAAGCCTCTCCTCTGAGCAAAGGACAGCAGGGGAGCACTCTTCCCATCATTTGCCCCCAGGAATGAAGGGCTGACACCTGTTGGTGCCCACATGGTCTTTTCCACCCTCTACATGGCGCCTGGGAGAAAAGGTAAGAGACCTGGGCACCCAGGTGCAACTGGAGATGATCAAACCTCTTCACATCTCTGAAGAGAATAACACGGACTGGGGGGCGGGGCTTCTGTGAAGCCTGAAAGATGGCTAGCTTCCCTGCCCCACCCCAGCTCTTTAGTTCTGGCCAGACTGAACCACTCCAGCTTCTCCCTTCCAACGCCTTTTCCCAAGCAGCTCCCTCTCCCGGAGAGCCCTCCCTGAATCCACTGCCCCAGTCCAGCCCCTTCCAAAGCCTAGAGCCCATGCCTTCTCCTCCAGGAAGCACATTCTGGCTGCTGGGCCCCAGGGCCCCAGGCTGCCCCTTTCCCCTGGGTGTCAGTTTCCCATCCCTCTCTGACAGTGATCTGCACTCTTGGCTGTGTCTCGGCCGCACCTGCACACGTTGACTTCCCCTCTGTGGGGCACAGAGCTCACAGACATGAATTCAAATGTCACCTTTGCCACTTGTTAGCCACCTGATCAAGGGACAGTCACTTCTCTCTGAGCCTCAGTTTCCTCTGGAAAATGGTGAGAATAATCACACCTATTCCATAGAGTTGTTGTTGCAATTAAATGAGACAATGACCATTCAGGGCTCAGGACAGAGCCTGGCCCAGTGTGAGAGCTCAGGAACGTGACTTATTTGCTACGGTGACCTTTCAGGTAGGTTCATGAATGATTTTTCTTTGTATCTCCTGAAAGGCCTACCACAAAATCGTATGTGTGCTTAGTCACTCAGCCGTGTCTGACTCTTTGTGACCCCATGAACTGTAGCCTGCCAGGATCCTCTGTCCATGGAATTTCCCAGGCAAGAATACTGGGGTGGGTTGCCATTTCCTCCTCCAGGAGATCTTCCCAACCCAGGAAGATTGAATCTGGGTCTCCTGAACTGCGGACAGATTCTTTACGGACTGAGCCACCAGGGAAGCCCACAGAACCATATACCAAATGGATTTCTGTACAGGTGGATCTGCATGCACCCTGAGGAAGCCTTTCCCAGTGGCACAGTAGAGAGTAACCTGGGCTTGGCTGCCTCTGCAGGTCACAAGCTGTGTCACGGGGCAGCACGCAAGTAGACATAGAATCCACTTGAACTTCTGATCAGAGGCAGTGGACATAGTGATCAGAGGGTGGGCTCTGAAGCCAGACTCCTTGAACTTGAACCCGAGCTCCTCCTCTTACTCAGTATATGACCTTCACTAGCTGTGCCTTGGTTTTCCCACCTATAAAATGGGGAGAGTAATTGTACCTACCCAAAGGAGCATCTGGAGGATTAAATGGAATTACACATGAAAAGCAATAGAGGGACTTCCCTGGCAGTCCAGTGGCTAAGACTCCCCACTCCCAATGCAGGGGGCCCAGATTTAATCCTTGGTCAGGGAACTAGATCCCACACATCGCAACTAAAAGTTCACATGTCACAACTAAAGACCCCTCACGCCACAGTGAAAATTGAAGATCTCAATTTCTTAACTAAGACTCAGTGCAGCAAATAAATAAATACTAAAAAGAAAAGAAAGGGAATAGAACATGCTCATCATAAGGAGAGTAACTCAGTAAACATTACCTATTGTTTTCATTGTTGATATCTGTATTCCTGTCACTGAAGAGGAGGGGTTATGGTTCCTTGCAGGCCTATAAGCTGCTCATTTTCCTATAACCCAAGATTCCACAAACACGCTTTATGTTCTCATGGCTCTGTCTGCCCAGTAGCCTTCCACTCCTTCTTCTAATGAGAGCTCTGCTCCTCTATTTGCTACACAAGGAGGCACTTAACCCAGGCCTGGTCACTACAGGGAATGGCCCTAATCCCCTAGCAACAATGACTGAACCAATCAGAATCCTTCCCTTGGGTTGATATATAGATCCTCGTAGAAAAACTACCATCATTCAAAAAACTAAGATCATGGCATCTGGTCCCATAACTCCATGGCAAATAGATGGGGAAAAATTGGAAACAGTGACAGATTTTTTTTTTTCTTGGGCTCCAAAATCACTGCAGATGGTGACTGCAGCCTTGAAATTAAATGACGCTTGCTCTTTGGAAGAAAAGCTATGACAAACCTAGACAGTGTATTAAAAAACAGAGACATCACTTTGATGACAAAGGATGACAAAGGTCCACATAGTCAAAGTTATAGTTTTCCTAGTAATCATGTACAGGTGTGAGAGTTGGACCATAAAGAAGGCTGAGCACTAAAGAATTGATGCTTTCGAATTGTGGTCCTGGAGAAGACTCTTGTGAGACTCTTAGACTGCAAGGAGATCCAACCAGTCAATCCTAAAGGAAATCAACCCTGAATATTCATTGGAAGGACTAATGCTGAAGCTGAAGCTTCAATACTTTGGCCACCTGATGTGAAGAACCTTCTCATTGGAAAAGACCCTGAGGCTGGGAGGGCTTCCCTTGTAGCTCAGCTGGTAAAGAATCCACCTGCAATGAGGGAGACCTGGGTTCAATCCCTGGGCTGGAAGATCCCCTGAAGAAGGGAAAGGCTACCCACTCCAGTATTCTGGCCTAGAGAATTCCAAGCACTGTATAGTTCATGGGGTTGCAAAGAGTCAGACACAACCGAGCAGCTTTCACTTTCACTGAAGCTGGGAAACATTCAGGGCAGGAGGAGAAGGGGCAACAGAGGGTGAGATGGTAGGATGGCATCAAATAGACACGAGTTTGAGCAAACTCCAGCAGATAGTGCAGGACAGGGAGTCCTGGTGTGCTGCAGTCCATGGGGTCCCAAAGAGTCAGACACAACTTAGTGATGGAACAACAACTTTCTGTTTGGGTTGCTAAGCTAGGGCAGTGGTCAGCCAGTTCCTCAGAAGGACAGAAAGGAGAGACAAGCTGTGATGGAGACAGATGGAACATCTACCTGGTTTCTCATCCTACAATTCCATGAACTGCCCAGGATCCATTCAAGTCCTTTTCTGGTTTAAGTCACTTTGAATAGAGCTTTTGTCACTTGTTTCTGAAAAAGCCAGGTCCAATTTTATAGGCCCTAACCAAGATACAGTCTGAGCTGGCCGTGGGCAGGGCAGGGCCGCAGCAGTATTAAGGCTGCTCCTGTGTGTCCCAGCACAATCTCTGTTATCTGCGCTACAAAGGACAGTCTGCAAAGCATGTTCTCAAGAATCATCCTGATCCCGTGGTCTTCAGACACTGCCTCCCAGAGCCCTAGGAGCCTGCAGAGGCACCTCCAAGAACACCCATGGGGAGACTTTACTGGCGGTCCAGTGGTTAAGAGTCTGCCTTCCAATGAAGAGGACGTGGGTTCAATCCCTGGTCAGGGAACTAAGATCCCACAGGCTGCAGGGTAACTAAGCCTGAGCACCACAAGTGGAGAAAGCTGGCATGCTACAGTGAAGACCCAGCACAGCCAAAAGCAAAACCAAAACAGCCATGGAACAAAGGGCAGTAGGAGGGCAGCAAGATTCTAGGTAACTGCTGCAAATTCAACCACAGTGGTTCTGTTTCAAATGCTTATGTATCGGGATTCTGCTGCCTCCAAAGATGTGAAATACCTGATTCTAATGGATGCTCAAAAGAGCATTAAGAGGTAACCAAGGCTGATGTGTCTATCTCCATTCTCCAAAAAAGAAAACCAAGGCCCAGAATGGGAAAGTGATGAGACCAAGGTCACGGAGCAAGTCAGTGTCAGAGCAAAGACTTGAATGCAGGGCTCCGGACTCGCAGGCGGAATGAATTCCACTGCACCAGGCTGCCCACGAAAATCTATCATCTCTCACACTTCCTGTGTCCTCTGGTAAACTGATGGCGGCTAATATCTTCTAGTGCATGCGTGCTAAGTCACTTCATTCATGTCCAACTCTGCAACCCTATGGAATGTAGCCCGCCAGGCTCCTCTGTCCATGGGATTCTTCAGGCAAGAATACTGGAGTGGGTTGCCATTTCCTCCTTCAGGGGATCTTCCTCACCCAGGGATCGAACCCGAGACTCTGGCGTCTCCTGCACTTGTAGGCACGTTCTTTACCACTAGCCCCATCTGGTTCTAGAGTCTCACCTTTCTCAGCTCTGACCCCTCCAGGATCGCCTGCCTCTGAACCTGGCTCCTTAGAAGGCTTCCAGAAGCTCAAGGAACTTGTGGAATAAATGTTATGACCCAAACTCGACCTTCTTCTCCACCATACACACATACACTCAGTTCCCCTTCTCCCCACCCATTTGCCCAAATGTCAGGCAAAGCGCAGAAGGCCGCCTCCCAGGAACTCGTAATCCACCTCCTCTGTCCAAGCTGTGCTGCGACTGCAGACAGAGGATTCCTTGTTCCCAGTGCTTCCTGCCCAGAGACCTCCATTGGGCCCGTGCACTGGCCGGAAAGAGCCAAATCATTCCTTTCAACTGGAGCTAAAGCCACCTGAATCCCTGCCACCCCTGGGAGCAACATGCTCCCAGCTCTGCTTGGCATTTATTCTATCTGCCCTGGTCTGCCCAGCCCCACCTCAACACCCACAGCCGCTGCTGCCTACACACACACACACACACACACACAGGAGTTCCCCTAGGGTAGAGAGAGGCGCTTTATGTCTAATCAAAAATGAAAACCAGAGTGGGGTGTCCCTGGTGGTCCAGCGGTTAGAACTCTGCGCTTCCACTGCAGGAGGCGTGGGTTAGATCCTCAGCTGGGGAACTATCATCCTGCATGCTGCATGTGTGAGGCCAGAAAACACAAAAAGAAAACAGCGGATTCTAGAACCCTGACAGTTGTGCCTTACTAATAACCCCACAATGACATCTGCCTATTACTTCGCGATCTCCCTGACCAGTATAACTTCTTGGCTCAGTTCCCTCTCCACGCCCTCAACCTGCCAGGGTCACCAGGAGGTGGAAAGCGGCTTTGACACGCCCCAGGCCAGTGGTTTGTGAAGTATCTTGCACAGAGCTCAGGACAGTTCCACGGCATTGTTGGAGGGCTTCCAGAAGCTGAGGAATTAGCCAGTTAGAGTCCCCCAGGCTCACCCCAACTTTGACCACGACTGCAACTCCTGTACTGTTTGGTACAGTGAGATTCTTTGGGGTTCACTTGAAAAGGAGATTTCACTGCAGGAAGATTTCAAAGCAACTCTTTCACCCTGACTCCACCTCTGCCCTACCCTGACAATGTAGATATGACCCTGAGAGGGAGGTAGCTGCCCAAGGTCATGTAGGAATCAGTGGCAGAACCAGAATGAAAACACTCCCTTCTGAATCTAGTCTACAAACTCCAAGCGGTTAGTAAAAGAAAACCAGGGCCTCAGGTCAGCGGATCTGGCTTCTAGGTTCAAGGTTACTCACCCCCAGGCATGGTGGATGGATAAGCGATTGGGGCAAAGCACGCTGACTAACACAGAGGCACTTAACGAGTACCCATTTCAGTCCCTTCCTCAAAATAAGCCCAAACCAGAGAGAACTCTCAACACTGCCCCCGTTTTTCAAGCCCACCAGGAATCTGTAGCCTAGACAAACTCTCCCACCTCCCCAGCAGTAAAATACATTAAAAGAGCCTGAGGGCTGAAAGGTCAATTTGTCCAACCTGAGCAGAGGAGGCTGGGCCTCTGGAACACTCACCCCGGCTCCGACCACACCAGCTCCCCGGGTGGAAGGACGGCAGTCAGACACCTGGAAGGAGCAGACAGCGTTAGTGCCTCCGAACTGAGTTTGTGGACCCAGCATGGAGTTGGAAACTGAGAGGCTGGCATTTGACTCTCTGAGGAACCTTCAGGAAGTTGCTGAACCTGTTACACAGAAAGGCCCGTGTGACTCTGCGGAGCCAAAGGGAAAGTAACAAATATGAAACTGGAGCGGCCTGCAGGGGCCAGGCCAG
Organism: Bos taurus; assembly: GCF_002263795.3. NCBI lineage: Eukaryota > Metazoa > Chordata > Mammalia > Artiodactyla > Bovidae > Bos > Bos taurus. The sequence continues at coordinate 65,238,780 of NC_037340.1, read as the reverse complement.
GAAGGGCCTCGGAGGGTAAGGTAAAGAATTCGGTCTCGAGAGTCTAAAAGCAACGGGAAACCATTGACCTGCAGGGTTGAGAATGGACTGAAAACAGGCCAGAGTAGCTTTAGGCATGTGAGTTGGAGGCTGCTGTGGTTGTCTGGGGGCACATGATAAGGACCCAGGCTGGGGTGGGGACAGCAGACCTGGAACCTGGTGGCTGGATTCCAGAGCTCTTTGAGCAGTGGTATCCCCAGAAATGACCTTCCCAGGTGGTGCCAGTGGTAAAGAACCGGCCTGCCAATGCAGGAGACCTAAGAGACTCGGGCTCAATCCCGGGGTTGGGAAGATCCCCTGGAGAAGGAAATGGCAACCCACTCCAGTATTCTTGCCTGGAGAATCCCATGGACAGAGGAGCCTGGCAGGCTACAGTCCATGGGGTCGCAAAGAGCCAGATAAGACTGAAGCGACTGAGCACACACGCACACATGCATTCCCAGAAATCATTGGTGGACCAGATCTGGGGGATAAGGAAGAGAAAGGTCTGCCTACTCCTCAGGTGCCCCTTTCACAGCAGTCCCCTGGTCTCCACCCAGGACAAAACATAGCCACTGTTCTTTCAACCTGGCCTATCCTTACCTCAGTTTCCCCATCTGTAAAATAAACATGGTTGGACTCAGGGGTCCCTAAGGTCTTCATAGCATTAATATTCTGTTCCGAGCTAATTCATTCAGTTTGGGTTTTTTTTTTTTTTTAATATTTACTTATTTGGCTGCATTGGGTCTTAGTTGTGGCATGTAGAATCTTCATCGCATCACATGGGATCTTTTGTTGTGATGCACGGGCTTAGAGCAGGGATCAAACCCACATCCCCTGCATTGTAAGGTGGATTCTTAACCACTGGACCACCAGGGAAGTCCCCACCCACAGGTTATTGAAGCCCATTTTTAATCATCTTTCAGCCCCAACTGCAGGCCTGGCCTAGTACACGATGGGCAGAATCACTGGAGGAGAAACCTCGGGTCCCCTGGATTCACATACTCAGAACAGTAACCTCCAGGTTGGATGAGGTGTTTCTGCTTCACACAGAAAATAAGAATCAAGCAAATGGGAAGATCACCTGGGCTGAGGCTGAAACAGCAGGAGCAGGTGCCTTGTTCCTGCTCCCCCACACAAGAGGCCTCAGGTCACGGGCCTTGCAGCTATAACATCTGTCACCCAGTAGCTTACAACCTGTTTCCCCATCTAATGTTTCCCGAAATCCAGTTTCAACCTGGGGGATCAGCTACCAAGGGACCTGGGAGGCAGTGCAGTGCAGTGGTTTAAGCTGGGACTCTGCAGCTGGGTTGATCCCTGGGTCAGGAAGATCCCCTGGAGAAGGGTATGGCAACCCATTCCAGTATTCTTGCCTGGAGAATCCCATGGACAGAGGAGCCTGGCAGGCTACAGTCCATGGGGTCGCAAAGAGTTGGACATGACTGAGCGACTAACACTTTCACCTTCTGCAGCCATGCAGACCTGGTTTGAATTCTGGCTTTACCACTCTCCAGCAAAGTGGCTGGGGGAAAGTCACTGCTCTGAGCCTCAGTTTCCTCATTTGGAAAACAGGAGTAAGAGCGTCCACTTCCAGGGCTAAAGGGAGGATTCAATGAGACACTGCCTGTGAAGAACTCAGCAAAGTTCCTTATCACAACAACCCAGGAGACAGCATCCGCCATTTCCAGATGTGGACCCTGGGACCCCAGAAGGTGAAAAGACTCACTGAAGAGCATTAGAGGATCCATGCTGGAGTGAGACCCAGAGTTCAGGTTCTTACCCGCCAGGTTATACACTCATTCACCATTTGGGTTCCTCCCTGTGGCTCAGACGGTAAAGAATCTGCCTGCAATGTGGGAGACCCAGGTTCAATCCCTGGGTGGGGAAGATCCCCTAGAGAAGGAAATGGCTACCCACTCCAGTATTCTTGCCTGGAGAATTTCATGGACAGAGGAGCCTGGGGGGCTACAGTCCATGGGATCGCAGAGAGTTGGACACGACTGAGTGACTAACACTTACTTTTTAGATGAAGATGTTGTGACTAAACATTACAATGACTTGACCGAAGCCATAGAGGGAACTCATGGTAGAAGAGGGATTTGAACCCAGGCCTTCTTGATGAAAACCCCGTGACCTCCCCTACAGTTATCCAGAAAGTAGACATGATGGTAGAAGAAAGTAGAAGCTTCAGATTTCAGGGCCCTTTAAACCTGGAACAGGGACAAATGCAAACCAGGCAGATGGAGTGAGGGTGGTGATAAAGCTACCTTGAGAGGAAACCAGAAGGAGCTGATGAAACAAAAGCCTCTTTCTCAGCAGCCCTCACCAGGGACCGGGCAGGAGGAGGGGCTGACAAGCAGGGCCATCCATCCCGCCAGGGCTGAGCCGAGGGCCGGATCTAAACAAACAGACACAGTTCCAGCTTGGCCACCAACTTGTTGACTGATCCTGGAGAGGTCACACACACACACACATACACACACTCAGGTCTCTGTTTCTTTAGCTCAAGAAGGAGACAGTATACTGAATGGTGTCAAGATCCCTTCCAGCTATGGAAGACTAGTCATAACCATTCCTCATGAATGCCAGACTCTAGCTCAGGCTCTGCTCTCACAAACCCCCAAAGGGGGCCTCTTAACAGTGGCTCCCATATTTCCACAACAGGTATGGGAAACCTTACATTCAGCCTCTGGCTATACAGCCTGATCACTTTCCCTCACCTTTCTCATCTGTAAAATGGGCTCATATCTTTAGCCTGATCACCTATGGAACCCAAAGAACCAAGGAGCTTCCCCAAAGTCTAGCAATCCCCAGAGGTACTGAACAAAGCATCCCCGCAGTGCCCACCCCAAGTCCCACCCTCAAGCTTTTTTAACTTCTCCTTTCTCTCTGGCCCCTGGCCCATCTGGACCAAAGGAAAAACCGAATCCAAGCTCATGGATGCAACAGCGGTAGCAACAGCCCTGACTAGCAGTAGAAGGAGCCACTGTCCCAGCTAAGACTCGACTGTGCATATGTGCCAGGCACTGTGCTGGCACAAGAGCTGCACCTGGATTCTATCTCAGGTAATCCCCTCCATCAACGAGGTAAATCTCACCCTTAGTCTAGCTTTACAGATGATAGACTAAGGTTCAACCAAGTGGAGTGACCTGCCCAAGGTCACACTCAGAGCAAGTGAGTAGCATGGCCACCCAGACACAGGCTCTTCATTTAACACTAGAAGTCCTGATCTTATCCTTGAGGCTGTGGGGTTATTCAGAGTAACATTCCACCATGGGGTGTGGACCCAGACATAGGGGGGCAGTGAGTAAGGGGATATCTGGCCTTTACTCTCACCCCGAACCTCCCCAAGTAATTAATCTTTGCAGTTTTGTATTATTATTCCAACATGTCCAACTCAACTCTCAGGCTAGAACAGTTTTTATCCAATCAAAATATAATGCAAGCCAAATATGTAACGTAAAATTTTCTAGTAGCCACAGTTAAAAGAGTACAAAGGAATGGGTGAAATTAATTTTAATGGTATATTTATTTAACAATATCCAAAGTATTTTTGAGGGAATCCCCTGGCAGACCAGTGGTTAGAACTCTGAGTTTCCACTGCTTGGGGCCCTGGTTCAATTCCTAGTTAAAGAACTAAGATCCCACAGGTCATGCGATGCAGCTCCCCCACCACCACCCAAAAAAAAAAAAAAAAAAAGCACATTTCAAGTGCTCCGTAGCCACATGTGGCTACTGTACGGGACAAAAAAGTTCTAACAGTCAAGTCCTAGAGGGTGGGGCTGGGGGCCTCCATGCCCCTAAGCCAGAGCTGAGCCTCCTAAAGTCAAGTCCGGATTTACTCATCCAACCCCCTATAGAGCCTGATGTTAGTATCTCTCAGGTGCCTTTATACTCACGGTGCGGGTGACAAAGGGATCAGCGTGCCCATGCTCGGAGGGTGGCACGGAGGCTCAGAGAGATGGGTGACCAGCCCAAAGTCACTCAGCTTTGACCCACAGACTGTCTGACTTGGAAGCCTAAGCTCTGTCCCTAAAGCCTGGCAGGGACCTGGTCTCAGGCACAGGCTTCTAGAGGAATAAATAAGCCTTTACCACTAAATCACCCCACTCCGCAAGTCTAGTGGCAGAATATGCACTCAGTTGCTCAGTCATGTCTGAACTCCTTACAGCCCCATGGACTGCAGACCAGCTCCTCTGTTCATGGGATTTTCCAGGCAACAACAGTGGAGTGGGTTGCCATTTCCTGCTCCAGGGGATCTTCCCAACTCAGGGATCGAACCCGAGTCTCCTGCATTGGCAGGGGAGTTCTTTACCACTGAGCCACTAAGGAAGCCCAGAGAGTGTCCCCTAACAGGGGTTAAGTGTTAAAGGAAAGGAAGTAGCGTGGTCTGCACTAGGTGGTGGTCCTGTATGTGGGGCTTAGGCCACTAGGGCACCGTTCCCACCCGCCCTCCCACCCTTACCAGGCAGGAGGCAAAGCCAGCAACGTCCACTGGCGGCTTGTCCTCTGGGTTGGGTCCCCCAAGGCTAGCTGCCATGCCCTCCCTAACATCTTGCCCAAGAACACTCACCCAGAGGCCCCTGGACTAGGGCCAGAGCCTGTACTCACCTCCCAGGGTCACCTCAGCTGGAGTCCAGGGAAAGGGTCCAAGAGGCAGTCCACCCCCACCCCCAGGAGGAGGGAGGAGCAGGCCCAGGAGGCAGATTCCAGAGGAGGGAAAGGGTGGCAGGGATAGGCCAGAAGAACCTGGGTGGTTCCACCCATCTCCTGGGGAGCACGGCTAGCATTCAGTCCCCTCCCTTCAGCCTAACCGGGCGAAACTCTCACCAGTTATTAGGTTTAACAATTAACTCTGGTTTCCACTTCAGCAGGAGGCAGTTCCAGCAGAAAGTCCCATCTGGGATAGGGGGACTTGGAAGGGGATAGAGAGGAAGGGGTTGGAGTGAAAGGGAGAAAGAGGTGGTTAGTTAAGCCACCCACCTCCTCCGTCCCACCCTACCAGTGTGGGGTAACTAGAGGGGGGTGGCGTAAGTTCCATAAGGTCAGGGGCAGTGCCTGGCACATAGTAGGTGCTCAATAAATTTAAAAAAAAATTATTTATTTGGCTATGTTGGGTCTTAGTTGCGGCACATGGGATCTTTCTTTGTGGCAGGTGGGCTCTCTGGTTGTGGTAGGCCAGCTTAGTTACCCACCCCCCCCACCCACCTGGCATGCGGGATCTTTGTTCCCCGACCAGGGATTGAACCCACGTCCCTTGCCTGGGAAGGTAGATTCTTAACCACTGGACCACCAGGGAAGTCCCTAATAAATATTTTTAATTAACAAATAAGCGGGTGGGGTGATAGAGGAGAAGTGTGTGTGTGTGTGTGTGTGCACGCACACACGCACTCAGTCATGTCTGACTCTCTGCGACCCTATGGACTGTAGCCTGCCAGGCTACTCTGTCCATGGGATTTTCCAAGCAAGAATACTGGAATAGGTTGCCCTTTCCTCTTCCAGGGGATCTTCCCCACCCAGGATGGAACTCTCATCTCTTGCATCTACTGCTTTGGCAGACAGGTTCTTTACCAATTGAGCCACCCAGGAAGCCCCACGTGGAGGAAGGCAAAAGTTGACTTGTCCTGGGTCCTTGCTAAGACCAAGCTGGGCTGAGGACTGGGAGGGCAATCACCCAGAACATGCCAGGAAATGGCTCTGAAGTCCCCCAGCCCTGGCGCTGCCCTTCTGAGCTGTGACCTTTGTAGCGCATTCTTCCCCATCAACAAGGGGTGACAGATAACACTACGGTGTCATGTACAGGGCTATATGGAGCCAGGCCCAAGCTGCTGGTATGCTCCATGCCGCTGTAACACAGTCATGTCTCTCGCTGCCTGGCAACAGCTTCTTCTTCTCAGGCCACCCCCTGAACTCCCCCACATCCCAATATTCCCCTGGATCCCACCTATGTGGCCTTTTTTTCTTTCCGGGAAGAAGGAAAGCCCGGGATGATGACGGTTCCAGCCCACTCACATCCCACCCACCTGGGATCATACTCACACCCTAGCAAGGGACTGCTCTCATCTGGCGTTCGCTTGTCATTTTTACACCCCTCCTTGGGCCCCCTCCTCACCCTCTTCCCCCCATCCCCTAACCCAGGCCTACAAAGGACTGTAGCCCACCCCAGGCTGGTGTGGAACTCGGTGTGGCCAGTTCCCTGGGCGTTCTTGGGTAGGGGCTCCCCCTTCTGGACCGCTGCTTCCGGTCTGTGTAACGAGGAAGTGAGAAGGTGGACTAAGAGATTACTTCCCCTGATATTCAGAGTTTCTGACATTTCTGGGATCAATCTGAGTTTTAACTTCAGACAAACCAGCATTCAGATCCTGGCCAGGTAAACAGCCTTGATGTTACGAGATAGACTCTGAGTCATGACTGCAAAGCCCCGGAGCACCAGATCACCCCTGACTATTCTCAGCTCAAGCCTGGGCAGTGGGACAAAGGGCCTCCATGCTCACTGGGCCCTACTACCTCCTCCACAAAGTCCCAACTTTCTTTTCCTGCCCCATCTTTCCAGTCTTCTCTCTGTCGTTCTCAGTAGCAGCATCATGAGTGATCACTCCTCCGGTTTCTTCTTGGTAAGACAAAGTTTGAAGCTTACCTTTCATCTGCGGCATTGACCCTAAGGCCCTTTTTTAAAAAACAATTTTTATTTTAAAAAACAAAAAAAAATTGTTTATTTACTTGGCTGTGTCAGGTCCTAGCTTCAGCACCTGGACTCCTTCTTGCATCACTGCGGTGCACAGACTCTCTAGTTGTGGCACATGGAGGCTTAGTTGCTCTATGGCATGTGGGATTTTAGTTCCCCGACCAGGGATTGAACCTGCATCCCATGCATTGCAAGGCAGATTCTTAACCACTGGGTCACCAGAGAAGTGGAGATTCTAGAGTCACTTCTGCTTCCACTCCACCCTTTCCTGCTTCCTTCTCACAACTCTCCGAGCACACGGCCCACTCTCCCATCTTTGGCCTGATGCTCGTCTCCTTGATCTCCCCAGGGAATAGCTGTCTCCCTGACTCCCCCTTTCCCCTCCTGCTTCATCCCCTTTCAGCTCTAATGTTGCCTACAGCACGGAGTCTACACTGAACGCTCACTCCTCAACTCTCTCAGCCGTGTCTCTCTCAGACACTGCTTCCCGGAAGACAGTCTTACCAGCCCTGCTACATGACCTTCAGACCCTGCAGACCAAGGACCCCCTGCAATGACTTTTCTCTGTCCCTCACCCTTGCTCCTTAGCATAGTGCGAACACAGTGGGTGCCTGCTGAAACAGCAAGGGTAATAATCATTAGCTGAAAATTAATGAATTATAATCTCTTATTAAGGGACTTCCCAGGTGGTCCAGTGGCTAAGACACCATGCTCCCAAAGCAGGGGGCCCGGGTTCGATTCTTGATCAGGAACTAGATCCCACATGCCAAAACCAAAAATCCCACATGCCACAACTAAGACCCAGTGGAGCCAAATAAATATATTTTTTAAATTGTTTACTGACCATTTATTCTCTACAATGCTCGGATCTCAGCATTTAACACATCATTTCAGTTAAGTCTCTCAAGCCCCATTGTCATTCCTACTCCTTTGTTTTAAGCTGAGGAAACTGAGGTTCAGAGAGGTGAAATGATTTGTCCGAGACCACGTGGCCAGGAAATGGCAGAGTCAAGACTGGAATTTCAGTTCTTATCCACTGCCCTACTTGGCCTCCCTCCAATCCACACATAAAAGAGGGGGTAAGTGAGAAGTTGTGACTCGACAGTGCAAAGGTCGTGGGGGCTCCAGAGAAACCAGTCCTTCCCCAGCGGCAGAGGCAGATTCGGTACATAAAACTGCATAACCTTCTATTAAGCACCTGCTCTGTGCAAAGCTCTGTGCTAGGTGCTGGCTGCACAGAAGGTTGCACGAGCGATCTGGTGCTCACAATCTAGCACGAGAGACAAGCCACGTGCCAGGATAAATCAAAGAGCAAGCAGAACTTGTCCCCAGAGGGGAACAGATAAGGTACTATGGGACTGCAGAGGGGGGAAAGACAGGCATCACTGAGGGGGTGGGGGTGAGAGGGCTCACAAGGCTTTGGGGGACAGAAGCTGGCATCGGAGCTGAGCCTGGACAAGGCAGGCAGGATTTCAACAGTGACTGGGGAAGGAGGTGGGTGGCATTCCTGGCAGAGACGAACCCAGGATGGTGGGGCAAAGACACAGGCAAGCACTGGGTGTGTCCCAGGAGCCACAGCAGACCCCTTCTACCAGCTCCTCCTCTTGGCACTGGGCCCAGGCGTCTGGCCCTGAAGAGAGGTCACCATGAGTGCCCCCAGACTCACAGGCACCTGTTTGAATCTGATGAGTGGGCATGGACGGGAAGAAAGGGCTGGGGGCCTGGACACATGGTCTGAGAAGACGGGCTCAAGGGGCTAGAATCCGGGCTCTGCGTAGAAGCTCTGAAGAAGGGAGATGCTAAAGGGAGGAGGTGGTCCCACCAGAAGTGGGACCTTGGGGAGTGCTGGGGAGGCAGCAAGGAAAGGGGCAAAGAATGTGAACTGGACAGCAGAAGACCTGGCTTCTAGAAGCACAGATCAAAGCTGCATGGGACCTGGGGCTTATCCTGTCCAGAACTCACTTTACAGCTGGGAAAACTGAGGCCCCGATAGGGGAAGACCCGGGTTCCCAGTCCCCCAGCATCTTCAGAGCAAAACCAGCCATGTGCTGAGAGCAGGGAGAAATCTGGCTTCAACACCTCCCTCTGCCATGACCTCCTAGTGACCTTTCTCCAGTCCTTAGGCTCCCACTCAATGCAACAATCCTTGTCTCGGCAGTTCCAAACTTTTATGGGTCATGACTCAAAGACTCACATGGTGCCTAGGGGTCCTTTCTGGAGAACAAAGAACACTCTGAGAATTGTGCATGCTATTTGAGAAGTTCACAAACATCTGAGACCAGTGTTCTCCGAGGACAATCTGAGAACCCTCCGTGTCCCAGTCACCTCAACTGGAACTGATTAAAATGGGCTGATTCCAGGGCCCCAGCACAGGGTGCTGAGTCACAGTGGTTTTTAGCTGTCTCACTTATTGAATGTAGAGAGGGCTCCATGGCTAGAAGTTTTAAAGCCACTGCTCATTAATCAAAGTCCCCTCTGGTTGAGCCACCTGCTCAAGCTGACCATGGTCAAGGTCAAGGTCATGGTGGGGGTGGGTGGAGGCCCAGCAAGTAGACTGAAGCTGGCCAGATTCTGAAGTGACCTTCTGAGATCGGCAGCCCTGCCTGGGAGGCCGTCTGGACTCCTGAGCTGAACTTGGGCTGAGAGGAAGGTTTCTATCAATCTCAGCCGAAAGGCTCTTTTCCTCTCTCCAGACTCTCTCTGGCCCTTGGCCAGGTCTGGCTCCCTTCCTTTTCCTTTTGAGAACAAGTGTGCTTTCCTGGCTTCAGCCTCTGCCTCCCTCCCCTCCATCACTGAGGCTGATAGAGGACCTCCAAGCCCCCAAACACCCTTCCAAGCTTTGAAAGATGATAAGCTTATTTAACCAGGACACTCTGGGAAATCCATGAAAAACTAAGAAAACCAATGACAAAACATCTTAAGAAAAAGCTGGGACTTCTCTGGCGATCCAGTGGTTAAGACTCCACCTTCCAGTGCAGGGGGTGTGGGTGTGGGTTTGATCCCTGATTGGGGAATGTAGGTCCCACATGCCTCAGGGTGCAGTCTAAAATTTTTTTAAATAAATCAAATGAAGTCTGGATTTTTTTTTCAATAGTTAATAAATATATAAATAAAAAGCCAAATGCCTTCAGTCCTACCCTGTCACCTGCCCCTGACGCAGCATTTCTCCTGCAGGTGGGCAGCTGCCTAGAACCAGGGGCCGAGCACCTATAGGAAAGCTGGTCTCTGATGGGGTAACAGCACAAGCTTGAGAGGAAGCCTGCGGTGGAATCCACAGCCTCCGTTCTCCAGATTTGAGCAAGTGTGCATCCCTCTGCGGACACCTAAGTATCCTCCAAGGCTCCATCAGGGCAGTATGGGAAAGGTTCAAGAGCACCCGTGGGCTTTGGATAGCTCTGGACTGAAATCCCGGCTGTGCCACTTGCTGGCTGAGGACTGGGTAGGACTTGGGCAAGTTATTAGCCTCCTTTAATAAAATGGGATCGTAATCCCTGCCTCACTGGGTAGCTGCGAGGATTAAAAGACATAAGGCGCATAAAGCGCTTAGCACGGGGCCTGGCACCTGGTGAGCCAATAAACGTAAGCGCTTGTTTATCAGTCACCAGCCCAGCCTCTAATGAGGAAGACTCTAAGCTTTCTAATTCTTAGGTGGCCTCAAGCAACCCCCAAACCAGCCACCAGAACTGGGTCTTTATCTTCAGACCTTTAATCTGGAGAGATGATGGGTAGAGAGAGAGGGGGAGGGAAGAAGGCAGGAGAAGGGAATGAGAAGGAATTGAGAAGAGGGAGGAGGAAGGGAAAGGATAGTCAAGACTGAGGAGGGGCCTGGCTTCCCAGCTTGGGGGAAGGAAGATGACTTTGGGGAAACTGCCAAAACAGGCAAAACTCCTTTCCAGAGCCTTCCCCAGGCCGGCCAAGGCAAGGCTGAGGGGTACACAGCCTGCTGAGAAGCACCGCCCTGGCTGTCAGTAGGGACATTGAAGCCTTGGGTTACCTCCACGTTCTGGCTCCCCACGAGGCTGCTGCCTGCCCATGGCGGGCGGCCTCCACCCCCAGAGCAGGAAGAGATGGCCAGAGTCAGGCTGAGAGCAAAATGACCTGCCCATTGAGCTTGCGGAGGCAGTGCTCGTCCACTCAGGACTCAGGGACCCCCTTGCTGGGGAATCCGATCCTAACTGAGCAGGACTCTCCCCGCTGGCTCCCCAGATCTGGGCCTCGTGTCATCCTCTCTTTAGGCCGCCACCTGCGCCAAGGTCCTGCTTCTGGGGCTAAAGTTGCAGCCAGGCAAAAAGGACCATTCAGACTCTAAACAGGAATCACAAACAGGGTGTTCCAATTGCCCCTGACCAGCTGTGTGACCTTCAGGGGTGTCACTTCCCTCAGAGTCTGCTTCCCTCCTCTGGCTAATGAGGGCAATGGAGGACCAGCATCTCGAAGGTTCTCCTGACTCTGACAGCAGCTCTCCTGCTGGTAGGACGCCTCGGAGCACAAAGGGGCAACGAGGACTTGCCTCAGAAGAAGAGTGGGCCGGGCTGGGCTCTGCTGAGAGTGCTGTGGATGTGGCAATGGCCAAGGGTTATCATAGAGATGATGATTATAATTAAAAATCACAGCCATGAACTCAAAAGCAATTTACAAAGAGCTTTCTCATTATCCTCTGGGATTCACAATCGGGTGAGGTAGGTAGACCTGGATGATGACTATTTATATTTGGCAGATGAGGAAAGTGACGCAAGATTTAGGTGACTTGTCCAGGCTACTAAGTGCAGAGAAAGGGGAGCCAAAGAGGAAGTAATAATTCCTGGGTGCCTGCTGTGTGCCACCTCACCAGGCTTACTCACGTCTGTTGTCCTTGGTTTTATTTTTTCAGTATATTTTAGTTAATGTATTTATTTGACAGCGCCGTGCCCTTGTTGCAGCACACAGGATCTTTAGTTTCGGCATGTGGACAGTTGCAGCCTGTGGGATCTTAGTGCCCTGACCAGGGATCGAACCCAGGCTCCCTGCATTGGGAACTCAGAGTCTTAGCCATTGGACCACCAGGGAAGTCCCCACATTTGTTACCTTGACCACGTCTCACCACCACAACCCAGCACTCCAGGTGCTACTGTTCCCATTTCAGAGAAGACGACACTGAGGCTGAGAAAAAGCGTCATGGCTGTTCCATGGCAAAGCCTGGATTGGGACCTGGGCTTGGGGGACCCCAAGGCCTGCACTCTTTTCCATCTTCCTGTATGTACTGGGTTGAATAGTGTCCACCCTCAAATTCATGTCTTCAAAGAAGCTCAGAAGGTGGCCTTGTTTGGAAACAGAGTCTTTGCAGATGCAATTAGTTAAAATAAAATGAGGTCATGCTGGCACTAAGCCCAACATGACTGATGTCCTTAGAAGAGGAGATGACACAGAGACACACCGGGAGGAAGGGGAGAAAGCGACGTGACCACAGAGGCAGGTGCAGCTGCAAGCCAGGGAGCTCCACGGATTGCTGGCCACCACCAGAAGTTAGGAGGGGGCACTGAACAGACCCCCTGCTCAGAGCTTTCAGATGAAACCAACATTGCCGACACCTTGCTTTCTGACTTCTAGTTCTACACTGCAAGAGAAAACATTTCTGCTTTTTTAAGCCACCCAGATTGTGGTATTTCATGAAGCAGCTCTAGGAAATTAATACATGGTGAGTCCATGGAGCAGCAGACCTGGAATTCTTAAATTCCAGTTTTCAGATTGCCACTCGCTAGGCAGTCTTGGAGGTGAATGGAGGCCTGAGGTCCTGGGAGAAGTCATTTTCATCTCTCCCTCACCACTCCGGTTCAGGCTGACCGGAAGTCTCCATCCACCAGGCTTATTCTGTGTTCCAGGTCTCTATCCACCCCACCAGGCCCTTCCATCATGCAAATAAGCACCCTGTGAGCCCCAGGTGAACAATCCTCCCCCTCCACCCAAGCCAACCTCCCCCACCACCTGGAGAGCTGTGGTTTTGAAATGCAAATCTGATCCTTCCTGGCTAGCTTAGTCTTCTTCCCTAACTCCACCAGCACCTGTAGGACTCAAGCTCTTCAGCCCCGGCCAGATCTGGCCTCAAACTTCCTCTTTATCTCCAGCCACTCACTGCACCTGTCCCCACCACTCACCACCTTCTGCTCCAACCACATGGAACTCTTTGTATTTCCCTTAACAAGTCACGATGCCTTTGCATGAGCTGCTCCAGCTACCTGGAAAATAAAATCTAGCCCAAACACTGCCTTTTCCTCCACAAACAGCCATACCCTGACACCCTGTACATTGTACCATCGCATTGCACATTGCCCCACATACCCAGCCTGGGAGCATGCTGCATTCATTTCTGTCTCTGTAGGCCTAGGGCCCAGTACAAAGGCATTCAAGAATATTGAACTGTTGGGACTTCCCTGGTGGTCCAGTGGTTAAGAATCTGCCTTCCAAAAGCAGGGGATGCAGGTTCGATCCCTAGTCGGGAAACTAAGATCCCATATACCATCGCAGAGCAACTAAGCCTGCACTCTGCCACTATTGAAGCCTACTCGCTCTGAAGCCCTCAGGCCATAACTACAGAGTTTGTGCACCATAATGAAAGATCCCATAGAACGCAACAATGATCCTGCATACTGCAAATAAGTCCCAATACAAATTCATAAGTTAATTGATTTTTTAATAAAAGAATGTATATTACTTCATTCATTCTCAGAACCCAGTACTATTATTGATCCTATTTTACAGGTGAGGAAATGAAGAGATGAAGCCACTTGCCCAAGTCTACTCGACTAGTGTGTGGCAATGGCAGTGCTACATACTCTAGGGCCACTGCTAGTAGCCAATGCCAGGCATACCACCATCCTGATACCCTCATTTCACAGAAGAGGAAGCAAACAAGAAAGGAGAAGTGACTTGCTCACAGTCGTGTAATAAGACATGGACCTAGATCTTTAGATCTCTTATTCAGCATTCTTCTTGTCATTCTTGAAGGAACTTAACCCAGGAGGACACAGAAAACTGTGTCTTCTGAAGAGCTTTTTCCCGCCTCCCCTAGAGCAGAGCCCAGCACGGACCTGGGCACCCAGTAGGGTCTCAAATCTATGGTGACATAGCAGTGAAAAATAAGACAGATATATAAATCTACTTCAAAAAAAACGTCTGAGGCCTGCTCAGATATTAAAAGATCAGGGCTTGAGAGGACACTTCAGGTACCACTTAATATGAGCACTGCATGTTCAGTTGCTCAGTTGTGTCCTACTCCTTGCGACCCCATGGACTGTTGCCCACCAGGCTCCTCTGTCCTTGGGATTCTCCAGGCAAGAATACCAGAGTGGGTTTGCATGCCCTCCTCCAGGGGATCTTCTCGACCCAGGGATCGAGCCCACGTCTCCTGTGTCTCCTACACTGGCAGGCAGATTCTTTACCACTGAGCCACCTGGGAAGCCCTAAGTATCATTTAGTACCATCTTCCATTTGATAAAGTCATCCATTCAACAAATTTATCAAACACGAATCATAAGCCAAACACTGTGTGGGACACTAGGAGGACTGAGAAGCAGGTTCCTGCCCAGATGGCGTCACAATCCAGCGAGGGGAGACAGACAACCAGCTAACAAGTTCAAGTATAATTACAAATTCTCACAAGCGCTACGAAATACAGGAAGAATGTAAAACAGGAAAAACTGACTTGTCTTAGGGAGTTGCTGGGTGAAGGCTCCCCTGAGAAAGTGATTTTTGAGCTGAAATCTCAAGAGTGGGAGTTAAGCAAGACAAGAAGCAGAGGAAGGGTATGGTAGATGGAGGGAACAGCAAGTGCAAAATCCCAAAGACATATGAGCTCCTGGTGCCTGGATGAACTGAAGGAAGGCCAGAGTGATGGTTTCTAGGGAGGTGGGCAGGGACTCAGTCTTGCGGGTCCTGTAGATCTGCATAAGAAGTGGAGAAATGAAGCAGAACAGGGAAAACCCCTTACTCAGAATCTGGCCCAGAGCAGACACTGTCAATGAGTCATTGTATTATTTCGTGAAGGAGCAATTTGTCCAAGATCGCAAGGAAGACCTGAGACTTGAAGCCAGCACCTCTACTAACCAGGTTATGGCTGTCAGCTGTTTCAGGAAGTGGGCAGGAGATGCTTTCCAGGGGTTTCCTCCTCTAGGAGGTTCTAGCTTCCTGTCTGCACCTCTCTTGAGCTCTAGTGTGCATCAGAATTACCTGTGTTTGTTAAAACATGGACTGTTGGGCACCACCCCAAGAGTTATTGATTCTGTATATCTGGTGGGAGCCCCAAGAATGTCTAACAAGATCCTAGGTCACCCTGCTGCTGCTTCTAGTAGGGTGACCATACTCTGAGAATCACTGCTCTAGACTGGAATATATGAGGGCAAGGGGGAGCGGTGAGTGAGACCCATGGCCAGGATATTTGGAGGATGTGTTGCGTTCAGTCGTGTCCGACTGTCTGCAACCCCATGGACAATAGCCCACCAGGCTCCTCTCTCCATGGGATTCTCCAGGCAAGAATACTGCAGTGGGTTGCCATTTCCTCCTCCAGGGGATCTTCCCTACCCAGGGATCGAACCTGTGTCTCCTGCATTGGCAGGTAGATTCTTTATCCCTAGCGCCACTTGGGAGGCCCCCATTTAGGGGCTGGAAAGGTAGATTCCTAAATGTGAGTAACAGTGAGACAAACTCTAGCACTCTGAGAAAGGGAAGGGGCCTCAAAGTCCAGAATCCAGCCTAGTAGCTGCTCACCTAGGGAAACTGAGGCTTAGGGGGTTTAGACTCTTACATAAAAGAAGCTCAAAAAAATGTGTTGAGTGAATAGGTAAGTACATGAAAGGTTTGACCAAAGTCAAAAGGAGACCCCAGCACCAAATTCCAGGGCTCCTGAGCTGCAGACCAGCCTTTCCTGCCCTGGGAAAGAGATTCAGGAAAGACAACAGCAGGATCAGCTTACCCCCAACTTCTGCTGACTTGGTGGGGAAACATTTTTAAAATTGCAGAAATCTGCTGTTGGCCCAATCCTATTACCCAGCCACCCTCCTTCTTTTCGCACTGCCAGCTCACTTTATACTTCAAATCCTGTGTACTTTATCCTGGCAAGCTGAGCAGCAGAGGGGGAGGTCAGGTTCTAGGGAAGAAGACCTACAAGTGAAGTGTGAATTCTTACACTTGGATAGCCTTCTTCGAGAACACTTCCTTCCTCTTGGAAGTGTCTCCATTTCTATCCTCCTAGCTAATCTAATCTCATTCTACCTACATTTCGGTACCAGCATCTGAAACCTGCAAAGCCAGGGGCTAAATTTCCAAACCACCTTTTCACCCAGTTTTTCTAAAACAGGGTGGCCCTGGACAAAATTTTTCTATTCTCTTCCAGTTGGCAGCAAAATGCCATTTCTCTTGCAAACCCACATGCACAGACTCACTAACACACAAACAGCTATGTGTACATACACAGAAACAAATATACCAAAGCTCATGGAAAAACACATACACATAGACATCAAGAGATGCCTTATTCGCTGTTCACTGATAAAATACACCTGTGCCTTCAAACGCACAAGAAACACACAGAGAGAACATGCACACATGCACACATTTCCAAATGCCTGCGCTGCATCAATTGATGGAGAAAGGAGTAAGACACACCCAGAGACCTCTCTCGGAGTAGATACCTCCTGAAGGAGGATTCCTTGGAGTAGGGGCACTGGCCCTTCAAGAGAGTGGATCTCCCTCCTCCCCTCAGGGCACCTAAGGTGCGGCTCTACCCCAGGGAGCAGGGAGGGGTAAGGGTGGGTGTGCGGCAGACCTGGTCGGGCCCGGTCTGCCTCCGGGCGACAGTCCCAGCGCCACTACAGGAAACGGATCCCTGAACCGACTGGGTCACCAACCTGGGGACCGCTGTCGCCACCGCCACCCGCACACACACACCCCCGGGCTCCAGGCAGGACACGCCCTCCGCTCCGGCTCAGCCGGGCGCGCCGGCTCCGCTGTCACCCCGGCTCCCTCCGGACCCCCGGGCGTGGCCGCCCACCTGCCGGCGGGGAGTCTCGGCCCCGAGGGCACCCTCCCACCGCCGCCGCCGCCCTCTGCCCAGGCCAGGTGCCCGGTTCCCGGCGACGGCGGCGCCTCGGCAGCCGCCCCCACCCCTTTCCTCCCGGCTGTGTGCAGACAAAGCCGCGCACACGCACATCGGGGCTACGCGGGGCTACGCGGGTGCACACCCGCCCTCACACGCGCACACACGGGGACTCACACTGGCGCGCGCGCACACACACGCACACCGCCACAGGTTCCAGCCACCGGCGAAGCCATCGGCACACACCCTCATCCAAATGTACACACAGTTGCACATTCAGACACACCCTCTCATAGACACATTGACGCCCAGACACACGCATACACACACACCACCCGGACACGCGGAGACACAGGGCACACACCCTCTCACACACGCACGCGCACACACCGATCATCCACTTGCACGGACCCACGGGCACACGCGCGCTCACACCCCACACACATCCGGCGACGAAGACCCCGACACACACAT
This sequence comes from Bos taurus, assembly GCF_002263795.3. Classification (NCBI taxonomy): domain Eukaryota; kingdom Metazoa; phylum Chordata; class Mammalia; order Artiodactyla; family Bovidae; genus Bos; species Bos taurus. Next base: position 65,221,537 of record NC_037340.1, on the reverse strand, counting down.
ACGGGCGCCAGTACTGAGACGCACAAACCGAGGCCCGGGTCCCCCCAACCCCGCCGGCTCTGGGCGCCCGCCGCCCGCCTTGGTGGTGTCCACCCCGCCTCCGGAGCCTGCCCACCCGCCTGTCAGTGCTCCAGGACCCGGAATCGCGCTCGGAGCCCTCGGCGATTCCCCTCCCAACGTCCACCAGCCCAGACGCGGCGGGGTCCCCGGGGCCCCGAGTGGGCGGCGAGGGCGGCTAACCTGGCTGCTGCGGCGCGGCTTCCGGGCGCTGTCTGTCCTCGGTCGGTGTGTCCGGCGGCCGCCCGGCGGACTCCGAGGCGCACTGGAGCTGCGCACAAACGCCCGGCTCGCTCTCTGGCTCGCCCGCTCCCTCCCTCCCTCCCGCGGCGCAGCCCCCTCCCCGCCCGCCCCCCTCGCCCAGGCTCCCCCCTCCGCCCCGCCCCGGCCGGCTCCCGGCGAGGAAGCGCCGGCTATCCCGGCCGCCACGGGCAAGCGAGCGAGCGAGCAGCGGGAGGAGCGCCGCCGCGCGAGCTGCCCGAGCCGCCCGAGCCGGGGCCGCGCGTCGGGAGGAGCCGCGCCGGCCCCCGGGGAGGGGAGCAAGGGAGGGGGCTGAGCCCCGTGAGCCCTCCTGGCGCTGCTGGCCCGCCGCCCGCTTCCCCACGTGGGCCGGGCGCCTGTCTGTGTCGCCGCGGAGCTCAGAGGCCGGGGCGAGTGGCGGGGAGACCCCGAGGAGACCCCACCCAGGGCCCCCGCGCCCTCCCCGTCCCAGCCTGGTGGGCTCGGGCCCCGCCCCCCGCCTCCTCCCGGTCCCCGCCAGCGCCGACCTCGGTTTTCCCTGGCTAAGACGCCTCGGCTCTCGGCCCAATGCCCCGGACTAACCCCACGGCCCCGGCGCCCAGCTCGCCGGCCGGGTCCACCTCCAGCCCCGACCTGGCCGACGCCCACCCGCCTCCCAGCCGCCCTCCCATTGTTCCCGCGACCCGAGCTCGAGGAAGACCGCGCCGCTCATTCGGGGGACAGCTCAGCTCAGGTGGCAATACCTCTGAATCCTGGCAGGGGTAGGGGTGCTTTCCAAGGGTTGGCCCCTGTCTCGGGGCGCCAACGCCCACCCTCCACAATCTCAGGCACACCCAAAGTAAAGAGCTTTTCTAAATTAGAGTTTAAATCACCACCGCCCTTAGAGGTGCCCCGTCAGGTCCTACTTTGAGTACAGACTGAGGCTTGGGAGGAAGAACTAACCTAAGTTCAGCAAGCTCGAGACAGCAGCGAGGAGAAGGCAGGGAACCCATTAGGGATCCACATTCCTCAGAAGAAACAGGGGATTCCTGCCAGAGCTCCTGAGATAGGGGCAGGCCCTCCAGAAGTACAGGGAATAATGAGCCTGACCTCCTTGGTTAGACACGACTTAAAACACAGAAATGTGGAAGAAGCCGCACTTTCAGAGGCTTTACTGGATGAAAAGGCCTACTACGTGCAGGAAGTCGCATCTACTTTGTCTCACTTAGCCCTGACTGTGGTGCTGTGAGGCAGCTGTGATTATCATTTCATCATTTTATAGATGAAAGCTTGTCCTGGGTCTCTCCAGCAGGACAAACAGAACCAAGATGAAGCCTAACAGTTACTGGAGTTCTTCACTGCAGTAACCCCTCCAGCAGAGGACAGGAAGTGCCAGGTGAGCAGCCAAGAACATAAAAAATCAAGAAGGGCAGGCCTCGTTTGGGCCTGAAAAGTCATCCACAAACTAAAAGAGGTCAGAAGTGAGGACCTGAGACCCCAAAGCAGGACTGAGCATGAACAAATAATAGCTAATATTACATTAATTACTATATGCCAGGCGCTGTTCTAAGAGCTTTACTTGCATTAACTCATTTAATCCCATAACAACATGGTGGGATGGAGGTTCTTAGGAAACTGAAACACGAAGACATTATATAGTCTATAAAGTGGCAGAGAGGACATCCCTGGTGGTCCAATGATTAAGAATCTGCCTTCGAATGCAGGGGACATTGGTTCAATCCCTGGTCCTAGAAAATTCCACATGCTGCAGGGAAACTGAGTCCATGTGCAGCCACTAGAGAGCCCCCAACAAAGACCCAGTGCAGCCAAAAACTAATAATAAAAATAAATGAATAAATATTTTCTTAAATAAACAAAGTGGCAGAATCAGGATCCAAACCCAGGAAGCTGGTTCTCAAGCTTGAACTTAGCTACTATAGGCCAGAAAGAAGCAACCCTGAATGCAAGGTGAAGGCATTTGAATTCCTAGCAGGACTCTTTACTTGCCATTGTCTGTCTCGTGTGTACCAGGTGCCTGGCACACAGAGCCTGGTATATAGGCCTCATGGGTTAAACTAGTGCCTGAGTGACCCTGGAGTGCAGAGGGCCATGTGCGGCGCTCCGGTGCAGCTCTGGTCCACTGGACATTTTTATCAGTGGTTTTAGATGAAGCAGAGGAAGGCATGAAATGCTAATCAAATCTACAGCTGTCATGAAGTTGGGAGGGCCCACAAACACTCCGGAAACCAAAATGAGTTTCTAAAAGATCTCAGCAGCCTTGGAGCTGAGCTGGAACTAACAAGATGAAGTGAGGGCCACAAGGGATAAATGTAAATGCCTGCCCTTCAGTCCAAACCAGAGCAGTCCCATAGAACTTTCGGTGATAATGGAAATGTCCTAAATAGGCATTGTCTGACTTAGTAGCCACTAGACAACTGTGGGGGTTGAGCCCTTGAAATGTGACTCCTACAAATGAGAAACTAAAATCTTAATTTCAATTAGTGGTAAGTATTTTTTTTTTCTTTCTAAGTACTTTAAATGTAAATTGTCACATGGGGCCAATGGCTGCCATGTTGGACCAGTGCCCAAAATACAGGGTAGAAAGAATCTAGATTAAGAGCGGTTTTAGTGACAATGACTTACAGGTTTGAGTTGACCTCAAGCTCAACAATAGGTGGCTACATAAAAAAAAAAAAAGAAAGAAAGAAGGAAGGGAGGGTAGGAGGAAAGAAAAAAGGAAGGAAGGGGAGGAGAGTGAACATGATATACTGTATCGACAGAAACAGAAGGTTAGACCTCTGTGGTTCTAATTCAGCCTCTGTTAGAGACTCTGGGCTGACTTGAGCTGATCACAGCTGGGCCACAGAGCTCAGCTCCAGACCCACGTTCCGAAGGGTACACTGTCACACTAGAGCATGTCTAGAAGAAAGCAGAATGCTGAAACCCGGGTGCCATGTTCTGTGGCAAATTCAATAAATACCCTGAAGAAGGGAAAGCACAGGAGGATATAGGAGCTGTCTCCAAACATCTGAAGGGCTGTCATACAGAAAGGGGATTTGATCAGTTTCTTATTTTTTAGGCCTAATAAACAAAACAAAAAACTCTGTGAAGCCCTGAGCCCTACTCTCTGATGGAAGGATCCATGTCCGATTCCTCTTTCTTGTTCTCCTCAGCACCTAATCCACCCAGGACCTGGCTCATATCAAACACTGACTACAATTTGCTGACAAATGGATGTGAAAGAATTCCACTCAGCTTCAGTGGGTGGACACCCAGGAGGAGCATTTCAGCTTATTATAAAGAACTCTAACAGTCAACAGGGCTTCCCTGGTGGCTCAGGGGTAAAGAATCTGCCTGCCAATGCAGGAGTGCATGCCTGCGTACTTGGTCGCTTCAGTCATGTCTGACTCTTTGAGACCCTATGGACTGTAGCCCACCACACTCCTCTGTCCATGGGATTTTGCAGGCAAGAAAACTGGAGTGAGTGGGTTGCCATGCCCTCCTCCAAGGGATCTTCCTGGCCCAGGGATTGAACTCCTGTCTCCTGTGTCTCCTGCCTTGCAGGCAGATTCTTTACCACTGAGCTGCCAGGGAAGCTCCAATGCAGGAGACACAGGTACAATTTCTGGATCTGGAAGATCCCCTGGAGGAAGAAATGGCGACCCACTCCAGTATTCTTGCCTGGGAAATCCCATGGACGGAGGAGCCTGGTCCATGGGGTTGCAAAGAAGTCGGACACAACTTAGCGACTAGACAACAACAGTAATCAACAGGATCCAAGGATGCAGTGGACCACCATGGGAGTGAGGAACTCCCTGTCAATAAATGTCAATAAATGTATTCAAACAAAGACTGGATCTTCAGTTAGAGGTTGAACCAGGAATCAGATAACTCTTCAGGCTGAAAAATGAGTACGTTCTATTAGGAAGGAAGAGACAAGATCAAGGCTGTGCTTCCAGACAGTCACCAGGCTGAATATATAGAACAAATTGACAGGAAGGCACTAAAGGCAGGGAGGACCAGTTAGGGACCACTGCAGTGGTCCAGAAGATTGGAGAATAGGTGGGGTGGCAGTGGGAAAAGAAAGCCTAGGACAGGTGTGTGGTGACAGGAGCGCTGGCCCTGGGCTGGGAGCTACAGGTTTAGTCCTACCTCTGCCATGGACTTTTTGTGGGGTGACTTCACTTTCACTTTTCACTTTCATGCATTGGAGAAGGAAATGGCGACCCACTCCACTGTTCTTGCCTGGAGAATCCCAGGGACGGGGGAACCTGGTGGGCTGCCGTCTGTGGGGTCGCACAGAGTCGGACACGATGGAAGCGACTTAGCAGCAGCAGCAGCAGCAGGGTAAACCCTTCCCTTCTCTGGACTTCAGTTTCCCCATCTGTGAAATGCAGAATAATCTCCAAGTCCCTGCTAACTCTGGATTCTTTATATAATATATATATATTTTAAACTTATTTAACTGGTCTCAGTTGCAGCATGTAACTTCTTTATGGCTTAAGGGCTTCTCGAGTTGCAGCACATGGGCTCTCTAGTTGTAGTGCCCAGGCTTAGTTGCCGCACGGCATGAGGGATCTTAGCTCCCCAATCAGAGATCGAACTCATGTCCCCTGCATTGGAAGGCGGATTCTTCCCCACCTCCTCCCAGGGAAGTCCCAGGATAGCTTTATTTATTAATTTTTGTTTGCTTGTTTATTTTTGGTTGCTCTGGGTCTTCGCTGCTGAGCACAGACTTTCTCTAGTTGTGGCCAGCGGGGTCTACTCTTCATTGTGGTTTATGGGCTTCTCTTATTGTGGAGCACAGGCTCTAGGCACATGGGCTCCATGGCATGTAGAATCTTCCCAGACCAGGGATCAAACCCTACATTGGCAGGCAGATTCTGATCCACTGTACCACCAGCGAAGTCCCTAACTCTAGATTCTGTTTCTGCAAAAGAGATTATGAAGGATGCTTCAGAGTAACAGTACCACCAGTCTCATACAATCATTATTATTACAAAGGCTGCCCCCATAAGATTTGATGACTAGATTGGCAGGAAGGCACCATAACGAGTCAATGGACTGTATGTGTGTGTGGCGGTGGGGTGGGCAGGGGACAAGGACATCTGATCTTTGGGGTGGGTCAGCAAATCTCTCTACTCTTCCCCCTTGGGAGGAGATAGTGTAAAGACAGTGCTATGTGCCGTCACCTCCTGATCAACTTCCTCATTCATCTGAGCCACACCTCATACTTGGCTAAAGGAAGCAGTCAGTCCAGGGTGAGTTAGACTCCGTGTCCTTCCTTTTAACGTTCCCAGGTGTGGTCCTTTCCTTAAATAATAAGTGTCATCAACTCATATGAAAACAGACAGTATTATTGAGCACTATGTGCCAAGCACTTTATTTACATAGTTTTCTCACCCTGAGAGGTAGCTCTAATTATTACCCCCATTTTATAGATGAGGGCACCATGGCTCATGGAGCTTTGCGTTTTTCCCACAGTCGCATCATTTATGAGGGGGATTCCAACACAGGTCTGTGTAATATCAAGGCTGCATTCCTAAGGGCATCTAACATTTAACTATATATTTTTACAACTGCTTAAGGAAGAAGGCAAGATGGTCTCCAGATGACAGCTGGGGAAACTGAAGCTCAAAGAGGTTAAATTCAATCACTTGGACAAATTAGTGAAAGCTTTCACGGTGCAGTTCACACTCTTTCCTATTCGCTGCTCCTCTCCTCTGACCCAGCAGTGCTCTCACCCTTCCCCGTACCTTCCAAGGCTTCCCCAGTCCTCCTACACCTGATGGGTAGGGACTTGCCCAGACCACTTAAGAGAAGGACTTTTACTTGTCCTTTTCCTGGGGCGGGGAAAGGGGAGGGCTTCTGAAAGGCAAAAGTTAATTCCCACCTCCTCTCTCACCACCACCAACACACACACACCCCAGCCCAAGGGCTCGAGGTGAGGGTGCTAAAGGCTTACAGAGTGAGTCACGGGGTGCTGACCTGCCAGTCACCTAAGCACCAGGTGCTAAGCTTAGGTTAGAGGGATGAAAAAGTAGGCCAAGTGTTCTCATCCCCAGGAGCATGGCCCCATTGCAGCTCAGTGGCCCCCCCACCCCCCACCACTCATCTCATCCCCAAATACTGCAAACATTTAGGGGACACTGTGCAAGGCCTTGGGGCAGAGGAGACACATGAGAAATAAGAATGCATTCCCACCCTTCAGAGGGGATAGGGCAGTGAGTACAAAACAGTAATATACTTATAAAGTGTGATGGGAGAGACTTACCTGGTGGTTCAGTGGTTAAGAATCCACCTTCCAATGCAGGGGACTCAGGTTTGATCCCTGGTCCAGGAACTAAAATCCCAGATGCCTCGGGGCAACTAAGCCCATTCAGTTCAGTTCAGTTCAGTTCAGTCACTCAGTCAAGTCCAACTCTTTGCAACCCCATGGACTGCAGCTTTCCAGGCTTCCCTGTCCATCACCAACTCCCAGCTCCCGAAGCTTGTTCAAACTCATATCCATCGAGTTGGTTATGCCATTCAACCATCTCATCCTCTGTCGTCCCTGTCTCCTGCCTTCAATCTCTCCCAGCATCAGGGTCTTTTCCAGTGAGTCAGTTCTTCACATCAGGTGGCCAAAGTATTGGAGTTTCGGCTTCAGCATCAGTTCTTCCAATGAATATTCAGGACTGATTTCCTTTAGGATGGACTGGTTGGATCTCCTTGCAATCCAAGGGACTCTCAAGAGTCTTCTCCAACACCACAGCTCAAAAGCATCAATTCTTCAGCACTCAGCTTTCTTTATAGTCCAACTCTCACATCCATACATGACTACTGGAAAAACCATAGCTTTGACTAGGTGGACCTTTGTTGGCAAAGTAATGTCTCTGCTTTTTAATATGATGTCTAGGTTGGTCATAGCTTTTCTTCCAAGGAGCAAGCATCTTTTAATTTCATAGCTGCAGTCACCATCTGCCCACTAACCACAACTAAAAAACCTCCTAAAGGTCACACTAGAGAAAGCTAATGTGCTAGAACAAAAACCCAGCACAGCCAAAATTAAAAAAAAAAAAAAAAAGTGATGGGGGCACATGGTGATTAATTCTGTTAGGTAGGTAGAATAGGGAAAAGGAGTCCAAAATGTCGGTGGCTAAAAGACAAGGAAGGTCCGAGGATCAGAGTGAAGACTTCAGGCAGAACAAACAGAACAAACAGCACTCCTGGGTAAGCCCAATTTGCATAGGGCAGGCCCAGGTGGAGGAAAAAACATATAAAAGGAGGAGCCAAAGCGCTTTCTCACGGACTCTCTCTCCCGCGTGCATGCATGCGCTCTTTTCTCTCTCTCTTTCTCTCTGTCTCTCTCTCTCACTCTCCTGCTATCTTCTAAATAAAATGGAGCTGTAACACTGATTTGCCTAAGAGCTGTAACACGGTTTGTCCAAGACCCAAGAGCTGTGATGCGCCGAGGGCTTTAATGTCCGTTGCTCCAAATCTTTGTTGTGACGAGACAAAGAACTGAGGAACATACACTCAGTGACATGTGAATTTAAAATATACCAATGTCCCTACTAGTCCTTGTTATGCTATATTGATGATGCTTATGATTATTCTATGTACTGTCAATTGTCTAACCTGTTTTGTCTCTGCCCAGGTCAACCAGCTACAACATGCAGTGCCAGTTCAACAAAGATATAAAACTACAGCTGACCATGGAAAATATCACACACCCTTGGACACCGCTATAAGGACTCTGAGGATTGAGACTAGCAAGAGGGGGAGGCCCAATACCCCTCGCCGCCCCAGTTCAGCAGGAAGTAGCCAGAAAGACCTCGACGTCCCTATTCCCAAAGAATTGGGCCTCCCATCTCGAGGGGGGAATGTTAGGTAGGTAGAATAGGGAAAAGGAGTCCAAAATGGTGGTGGCTAAAAGACAAGGAAGGTCAAAGGAAGGTCCGAGGACCAGAGTGAAAACTTCAGGCAGAACAAACAGCACTCCTGGCTAAGCCCAATTTGCATAGGGCAGGCCCAGGTGGAGGAAAACACATATAAAAGGAGGAGCCAAAGCACTTTCTCTCAGACTCTCTCTCCCACGTGCATGCGTGCGCTCTTTTCTCTCTCTCTCTCTCTCTCTCCCTCTCTCTCTCTCTCTCTCTGCCTCTCTCTCTGCCTCTCTCCCTCTTGCTATCTTCTAAATAAAATAGAGCTGTAACACTGATTTGCCTAAGAGCTGTAACACGGTTTGTCCAAGACCTGAGAGCTGTGACGCGCCGAGGGCTTTAATGTCCGTCGCTCCAAATCTTTGTTGTGACGAGACAAAGAACCGAGGAACATACACTCGCGTGACAATTCCAAGGAGAGAAGTTCACAAAGGAGGTATCAGAGTGGATCTGAAAGGGTGAATTGAACATGCAGAGGAAGAAGGACACTCCAGGGTACAGGAAGGCACATGCAGAAGGCCTAAAGCTTAGATGGATCTGCACACCATCTAGCAGACATGGAGGTATGGAGTGCACTATGGCTGTGGAGAAAGACTGTCCAAGTTTGAATCCTGGCTCTGTCCCTTCTCAGCTCTTTGACCTTGGGCAAGTTACTTAACCCCTGTGGGAGAGATATCATTGTCTCAGATTATTTGCTCTCCCACTTCCCAGTAAGATTACACATTCTAGCCAGTTGCCATGTGACTCCAAAGGAAGGAGTACACTTCCCCAGGCCGAGGTCAGACTTGATCACATGACTCCTTTTGGCCAATGGAATTTGAGTTGGAGAGACTATAGGCCAGTCCTAAGCAGAAACCTGAAGAACTATAGCATGTTTTAATCTAAAATCAAACTCTTTTATCTCTGCCACTGGAATGGCATCACCTGTGCCTACAGCCTTCAACACAGAGAGCAGAGCCTCAGCCAACCCACAGCTGCCCCACAGCTGCTGATGTGTAATCTGAGGGAGAAAAATTTTTTGTTAAAAGACAATGAGATTTGGTGTTGTTTGTTATCACAACAATAATGTGATTTTCATAGTACTTACCTCATAGAACTGTTGTGAGGATTAATAAGATGATCTTGTGACATGTATAACCATTTCATCAGAAGTTTGCATGATAAGATGACTATTCTACCCACACTTATATGGACATTTGCTGTATAATAGAGATGACATTTGCAAAAGAATAGTAAAGGATGGTGTCACAGGTGGAGTAGTATCTCCTCCAAATTCATTTCTACCTGGAACCTCAGCATATGACCTTAGACAACCGGATCTTTCCAGATGTAATTAGTCAAGGGTCTCAAGGTGAACACACTTGGATTTAGAGGGTGCCCTAAATCCAGTGACTGGTGTCTATGTGAGAAAAGAAGACACACAGAAACAAAGAGAAGAAGGAGATGTGAAGGCCAAGGCAGAGACTAGGGTGATGTGTCTACAAGCAAATCCTTATGGTAAGGATCCTGAACCACCCGAAACCAGGAGAAAGGCATAGGATGTTTTCTCCCTCAGAGCTTCCAGAAGAAACCAATTCTGCCCATACCTTGACTTTGGACTCCTGGCCTCTTGAACTGTGAGAGAATAAATTTTCTGTTGTTTTAAGCCACCCAATTTATGGTAATTTGTTATGACAGCCCTGGGAAATTAACACAGATGGATTACTTTTAAAATGATCTGAACAATCAGTTATTCATTTGGAAAAAAATAAAATTGAACTTCTACCTTGGAGCACACACAATAATAACATTCTGTTAGATTAAGGACCTAAATTTGAAACGCAAAACCTTAAAATCTTTAGAAGTAACTAAAGGAGATTATATTTAGGACTTCAGGATAGAAGAGAATTTCTTAAACAAGACATAAAAATCACAAATCGTATTACTCTGAGTTCTCCACAGAAACAACTAATAGGATATATAGACTATATTGGGCTTCCCGGGTGGAGCTAGTGGTAAAGAACCCACCTGCCAATGCAAGAGATGTAAGAGACTCGGGTTCCATCCCTGGGTCAGGAAGATCCCCTGGAGGAGGAAATGGCAACCCACTCCAGTATTCTTGCCTGGAGAATCCCATGAACAGAGGTGCCTGGCAGGCTACAGTCCAGAGGATTGCAAAGAGTCAGACACAACTGAAGCAACTTAGCATGCATATCAATAGAGAGATAGATTTATTATAAGGAATTAACTCATGTGGTTACAAAACTGTGCAACTCAGTCAGGATTTGAACCCATGGGCGAGGACTCAAACTCTGCTAGAACTCATTGTCTTTTCATTGAGATCACATACCTGGTCTCAGGACTTAATGAAGCTCAAGTTCATTATGTCTCATGGCAGAAAGTATTCAGTGAGAGACAAAGGTAAGAAGTGGATTTATTTAAAGAGAAACACACCACACCCCACAGAGTGTAGGCCATCTTAAAAGGTGAGAGGCCCCAAAATATGGGGTGGTTAGTTTTTACTGGATGGGTAATTTCATGGACTGATGAGTGAGAGGATTATTCCAACTGTTTCAAGTAAGGAGCTGTCATGGCACTGGCGGGTGTGCCATTTAGATTCTAATATATTACAGTGAGCATATAATGAGGCTCAAGGTCTACTGGAAGTTGAATCTTCTGCCATCTTGGACAGAACCAACCATCTCGTTGGTTTTAACCAGTTTTTGTCATGTCCTATGAGAATCCCAGGGATGGCGGGGCCTGGTGGGCTGTAGTCTATGGGGTCACACAGAGTTGGACACGACTGAAGCGACTTAGCAGCAGTAGCAGCATGACTATGTCATTCTTAGAAAGGCTGTGCTCTGCCCCCTTCCCTTGTTTCAGTTATGGAGGCCAAGAAGTCCCAAGATCTGCAGTTAGCAAGCTGGAGACCCGGGAGAGCCAGCAGTGTAATCTCAGTCCAAAGGCAGGAAAGGCTAGTGTCCCAAACTGAAGTCTATCAGGCAGAGAGAGTGAAATCTCCTTGCTGTTGTTCAGTTGCTAAGTTGTGTTTGACTCTTTGTGCCTCCACAGACTGCAGCACGCCAGGCTCCCTGTCCTACACTGTCTCCCAGAGTTTGCTCAAATTTATGTCCATTGAGTCAGTCATGCTACCTAGCCATTTCATCTTCTGTCGTCCCCTTCTCCTCCTGCCTTCAATCTTTCCCACCATCAGGGTCTTTTCCAATGAGTCGGCTCTTCGCACCAGGTGGCCAAAATATTGGAGCTTTAGCTTCAGCATCAGTCCTTCCAATGAATATTAAGAGTTGATTTCCTTTAGAATTGACTGGTTTAATCTCCTTGCTGTCCAAGGGACTCTCAAAGAGTCTTCTCCGATACCACAGTTCAAAAGCATCAATTCTTTGGCACTCAGCCTTCTTTATAATCCAACTCTCACATACATACATGACTACTAAAGCTATGGAAAAACCAGAGCTTTGACTATATGGACCACTGTTTGCAAAGTAATGTTTCTGCTGTGTGTGTGTGTGTGTGTTTGTGTGTGTGTGTCTGCTTTTTAATACACTGTCTAGGTTTGTCATAGCTTTTCTTCCGAGGAGCAAGCGTCTTTTAATTTCATGGCTACAGTCACTGTCCACAGTGATTTTGGAACCCAAGAAAATAACATCTGTCACTGTTTCCATTGCTTCCCCATCTATTTGCCATGAAGTAATGGGACTGGATACCATGATCTTAGTGTTTCAAATGTTGAATTTTAAGCCAACTTTTTCACTTTCCTCTTTCATCTTCATCAAGAGTCTCTTTAGTTTCTCTTCTCTTTCTGCCATTAGGGTGGTGTCATCTGCATATCTGAGGTTATTGATATTTCTCCTGGCAATCTTGATTCCAGCTTGTGCTTCATCCGGCCCAGCATTTTGCATGATGTACTCTGCGTAGAAATTAAATAAGCAGGGTGACAACATACAGTCTTGATGTACTCCTTTTCCAATTTGGAACCAGTCCATTGTTTCATGTCCAGTGCTAATTGTTGCTTCTTGACCTGCATACAGGCTTCTCAGGAGGCAGCTAAGGTGGTCTGATATTCCCATCTCTTAAATTTAAGAGTTTTCCACAGTGTGTTGTGATCTACACAGTCTAAGGCTTTAGCTTAGTTAATGAAGCAGAAGTAGATATTTTTCTGGAACTCCCTTGCTTTCTCCATGATCCAACAAAGAATATTGGCAATTTGATCTCTGGTTCCTCTGCCTTTTTTAAATCCAGCTCGTAAATCTGTAAGTTCTCAGTTCACATATTGCTGAAGCCTAGCTTGAAGGATTTTGAGCATAACTTTGCTAGCATGTGAAATGAGTGAAATTGTATGGTAGTTTGAACATCCTTTGGCATTGCCCTTCTTTGGGATTGAAATGAAAACTGACAATTCCCAGTCCTGTGGCCACTGCTGAGTTTTCCAAATATGCTGACTATTGAGTGCAGCACTTTCACAGCATCATATTTTAGGATTTGAAATAGCTCAACTGGAATTCTGTCCCTTTCACTATCTTTGCTCATAGTGATGCTTCCTAAGGCCCTCTTGACTTCACATCCCAGGCTGTCTGGCTCTAAGTGAGTGATGACATCTCTGTAGTTATCCAGGTCATTAAGACTGTTTTTTTGTATAGTTTTGTGTATTCTTCCCACCTCTTCTTAACCTCTTCTGCTTCTTTTAGATCCTTACTGTTTCTGTCCTTTATCGTGTTCATCCTTGCATGGAATGTTCCCTTGATATCTCCAATTTTCATACAATGGAATATTATTCAGCCTTAAGAAGGAATGAAATTCTGATATATGCCACAACATGAACCCTGAAAACATTATGCTAAGTAAAAGAAGCCAGATACCAAAGGATACATAGTGTCTGTTTCACTTATATGAAGTTTCTAGCATAGGCAAGTTCATAGAGACAGAAACTAGACTAGAGGTTACCAGGGACTGGGAGGAAGGTAGTTACTGTTTATGGGTGATGAAGTTCTGGGACTGGTGGTGGTGGCCACACAACATTGTGAAAGTCCCTAATGTCACTGAATTCTACACCCCAAAATAGTTAACATAGGACACTTCATGTTATAAGTATTTTGCCACAATAACAATTTGGGGACTTCCTTGGTGGTTCAGTGATTAAGAATCCACCTTCCAATGTAGGGGACTCAGTTTCGATGCCTTCGATGCCTGGTCGGGGAATTAAGATCCCACCTGCTGTGGGGCTACTGAGCCAGCAGGCTACAACCACTGGGTCCAAGCACTCTAGAGCCCATCCTCCTCAACAAAAGAAGCCCACACACCACAACTAGAGGAAGCAAGGAACACCCAGCACAGCCAAAATTAAAAAAAAAAAAAGCCCTCTTGGGGCTACCCTGGTGGCCCACTAGTAGACAATCCGCCTGCCAGTGCAGGAGACACAGGTTCAATCCCTGATCCGGGAAGCTCCCATATGCCAAGGAGCAACTAAGCCTGAGCGCCACAGCTATTGAGCCTGTGCTCTAGAACCCATGCTCCACAACCAGAGAAGCTACAGCAACGAGAAGCCTGCACACCCCAACTGGAGAGTAGCCTCCACTTGCTGCAACTGGAGGAAAGGCCTGAGCCACAAAGACCCAGCACAGCCAAAAATAATAAATTAAGTAAAATTATTTTTTAAAGCCCTCAAAAAAGAAAAATAACAATTTGTATTCCTAAAAATATTAAGCAGAGTGAAAAAAAATACAAGTAATTGTATTTAACTCTTAGCTTGCTGCTGCTGCTGCTGCTAAGTTGCTTCAGTCGTGCCCGACTCTGTGCGACCCCATAAACGGCAGCCCACCAGGCTCTGCCATCCCTGGGATTCTCCAGGCAAGAACACTGGAGTGGGTTGCCATTCCCTTCTCCAATGCATGAAAGTGAAAAATGAAAGTGAAGTCGCTCAGTCCTGTCCGACTCCTAGCGACCCCATGGTCTGCAGCCTACCAGGCTCCTCCTTCCATGGGATTTTCTAGGCAAGAATACTGGAGTGGGGTGCCATTGCCTTCTCCTAACTCTTAGCTTATCCAAGAATAAATACAACCAATTTCCTTCAGCTATTCCAGTATTGCTGGATTTGTTTAGGATTCCCCTGCTGTGTTGCTAATACAATCCTCCCACATAATCGTGATCATTTTGAATATGGTACATTAATCGATCACACCTTTGGCAGAGCAAAGAGCAAATGATAGGCAAGTGTTCTTGGGGAAAAAATGGAGGAGTCAAGATATCCTTTTATGGGCAGATATAGAGCTCAAATTGGATTTACGTAGGAGGGACATCAGCTCTCTGCTTCTAGTGAAGACAGAATCAGCAAATACTTCAACAGGAAAGAGATTAGCTATCAGGAGTCCTCTCACCACATGGAATGAAAGGGTTGGACCAGTCCCTTCTAAGACCCCTCCAGCTCTAACAGTTCGTAGCTCTGTTACTGAAAGATGAATAAGAATTCACATTTGCCCGGTGCCTGTGGCTTGTGTGGCACCCTGCCAATAGTGTTAACTTATTCAACCCTCACAAGGACTCTCCGTGGTTGGTGTTACTCCCTTCATTTTACCTACAAGGAAATGCAAGCTCAGATATGGGCTTCAGCAGGTGTGGCGTGTGGATTTAGTTGCATGTGGGATTTTATTTCCCCGACCAGGGATTGAACCCACATCCCCTGCATTGCATGGTGTAGTCTTAACTACTGGACCACCACAGAAGTCCCCTTGTGGAGATATTTAGGACAGGGCGAGGGCTGACTCTGGGCTACTGGCTTGCTCAAAAGCAGGAGCCTGAAGTTACCTGTTAAGATCCCTCGCAGCTGCTTCTCTTATCATTATGTCAGGTTCCCAGTGACAGGGGCTGCTGATCCTGCCGCTCTCCAGAAGTTTGGCTGGAAACTGCCCAGATCTTCAAAGAGTGAGCACTTTACAAGGTTCACCTGCCCCTGTAAATTTCTGGAACATCCATTTCCCCAGTGAGGTGCTTGCCACACTGAGAGAAGGAAGGGACAGCCCCTGTTAGCAGAGGTGTGACTCTGTCCTTTTCAGCTTTCTGACCTAGAATGAGAAGAATGAAAAACAAACCAAGTTACAATGTAAAGCACACTGAGGTGGGTGACAGATCTTGCATATGGATTTTATCAAAGAACATGCTGGAATAATTTCCCATCACTGCCTGGTCTTCTAGCCTCTGATCCATTCTATACCTTAGTGGACTGATTAAATATTCCAGAGCACAGCTCCAACAAGGACCCTTTCCAGCTCAAAAGACAAGTAAGTCTCAACTCCTTAGCTTGTTACCTGAGGCCCGGCATGGGGGCCTCCCATGGGGAGCCTCAGGTGTCCTAGCCTCCCCACCAACCTTGTACAGATCCCTACCTTAATAAAATCCCTACTCCTCCCGACGTGCTCACCTCTTTTCATTACAGCAGGCTGCGGCAGCCATGCCTGGTTCTAATTTCCGCTCTTCTGGGAATAATCTCCCCCTTTTCTTTAAAGAACTCTTTGCTCTTCATTCATACACAGAACTCTGTAACCTCCAATGAGATTTATCTTCCTGGGCACAAAGATTAATTCAAGGTTGGGTATGTGACCTAAAATGACCCCATTACAATCTTCTCTGGGACTTTCATGCTGCAAGTAACAGGGAGGGCCGTCTCACTTTCCTCTGATCTCCCATGACTCTTATCTGGACCTTTCTTAGGGTACCTAGCAGTTTCTAGCTTAAACTATGGTTATTCTTATACCTGGACTTCCCTGGTGGCTCAGATGGTAAAGAATCCACCTGCAATGCAGGAGACAGGGTTCAATCCCTAGGTTGGGAAGATCCCCTGGAGAAAGGAATGGCTACCCACTCCAGTATTCTTGCCTGGAGAATCCCTTGAACAGAGGAGTCTGGCAGGCTACAGTCTATGGGGTTGCTCTGAATGAATAAGCATACACACACGTTCTTACACTCTCTGTGAGATGGTCACAGCCCCTGCTTCCTCCAAGGACTCCACTTTCGGTTCAAGTGTTCAATTTTTCTAGGCATTTCCTGACTACCTCTTCTGTGCAAATATTGTATTATGCTCTGGGGATACATCATTGGATAAGACACTGTCCCTTGTTAAATGGATGGATGAATGAAAACGCCTCTCTGGCCCTCACCCAAGCTTATCACAGGGGATTTGAGCTGCAGAAAATAGTAGACATAAAGTCCAAATCTGTTAGCCTGGCATTCAAAACCTTTTACAACCTGGTTCTAATTTTGTCTTCCCTATACACACTCTTAGCTCCAAACAAACTGAACTGTTTTTGTCCTGGAAAACTCCAAGACATCCCCACGTGTGGCATATATCCAAGCTTCGGTCTTTTCCCACCGGCTCTCTTCCTGTTTTTCTCTTTCATTCCTACCTTCTTCCCCCTATCTCATTTCACCCTTTTTCTTTCAGTCTTACCTCCTCCTGCTTCTACTTTCCCCCTTTCATCATCCCCCACCTTCGCTTTTCCTTTCTCTTTTCTCTCCTTGAGCTCTATGTCATCAATTCTGTCTATCCCACCCTTACCTCTTTCTTTTTTTAAAGTTTAGTTTGTGTTTGTTTATGTGGCTGTGTCAAGTCTTAGTTGTGGCACTCGGGACCTTCGATCTTTGTCGTGGCATGTGAACTCCTAGCTGCAGCATGTGGGATCTAGCTCCCTGACAAGGGATCGAATGGAGAGCCCTGCACTGGGAGTGTGGAGCGTTAACCACTGGACCACCAAGGAAGTCCCTCCTCTCTTATTTTCTGCCCCCCTTCCTGTCCCTGTGGGGGCAAAACATGGAATAAAACAAATGTATACCAATCAGCTTCTAGATCTCATCACAAGAGGTCATCAAGAGGACTTGCCCCGAGGTCTAATGCAGGGGATGTGGGTTCAGTCCCTGGTTGGGGAGCTAAGATCTCATATGCCTCTCAGCCAAAAAAAAATACTCCAAAACAAAACAGAAGCAATATTGTAACAAATTCAATAAAGTCTTTAAAAATGGTCCATATGGGGGAAAAAAAAAAGAAGAAGCCCTCAAAGTGAGGTGGAAAGGAGAAGGGGAAGGGATCGTGGAAGCAGAGAAGAGGCTGCTTAGTGACTGCTGGTGAAGTCAGAGAGCACTGTGTCAGCTACCTACGTCTAACCCACCCCCACTCTTCCTTTTCCTCCCTGTGATCACAGAATTTTGAAAAATCAGAACCGCAAAAATTCTTGACATTTATCAACTCTGCCTCCGTAAGTTTGCAGCTGGGAAAGTGAGGCCAGCTAGAGAAACAGGGGCAGAGAAAAGGAAAGCAACTGGCTACTGTCACCCAGCAAGTGAGTGGCTCAGCAGGAGTCCTGAGCCTCCTGACCCCAGGTCAGTGAAATACCCTTTGTTTTCATCTGTGCTACACAATCCTCCTTCCTGTAGTCAGTCGTCCCTCCCCTTGATTTCCACCCACCAGGTTTCGGATGACATCTAAGGATTCCCAGTCTGCCCTCCCATCCCCCATTCCCCCAAACCCCACCTCTGAGTGAGTGTAGGGTCCAGTGAAACAGAGGCAGAAGGGAGAACCCACATTAGAAGGACTTGCCGTAAATCCTAGGGCATATATGGCAGTGGTGGGATAAGAAGGGGCTTCCCGATGGCTCAGCAGTAAAGAATCCGCCTGCCAATGCAGGAGACTCGGGTTCGATCCCTGGGTTGGGAAGATCCCCTGGAAGAGGAAATGGCAACCCACTCCAGTATTCTTGACTGAAAAATCCCATGGACAAGGAGCCTGGTGGGATACAGTCCATGGGGTCGCAGAGTCAGGGCACAACTGAACGACTAAGCAACACAGACACAGACAGGATGGTGCAAAGTGTCACTCTGGCCTGTAGGGGGACCAGTCTCCAGAAGCAGCAGCCTCTGTGCAGCTAAGGGACCAGATGCGCAGCAGGTCTGGTTTCAGCAGGCCCTTCTAGCAGGACCCTTCCTCACTCCTCTAGTCTAGCTGGTTGCCTGGATGACCTACCTCACTCTGCCAGCCACGGATTTGCACAGAGGCCACCCAGGCACAGGATGGTCCATGACTGCCGGGGATGGGGGCGGGGGTGGGGGGAACGGAGGCAGCTCCACTTTCAGTCCTGCTTCTCTGCTCCACAAAGGGCCACTGTCTGAGCACAGAGGGACCCTGGAGTGAGGCCTCCCAAGGTGCTCGGCAACAGGGCCAGGTTTCATCACGCTGGGCCTCCCGGCCAAGTAAACATCAGTGGGAGGAACAGGCCCAACAGTTTCTGCAGACAGGCTCCTGGCTCCAGGCTGGCTCAGGGGCGTCTTCCCCCAGGGCTTCCCCGAGACAGGAAGAAGGGCCAAGTTCGTGTGCCCACTTTTCTCCAGAAACAGAGAGTCGGGATGAGGAACCGGCTCTCTCCTAGTTCAGTTCCATTGTTCAAGACGCAGAGAAGCATCCTATTCCCCTCTTCAGAAGTAGAAACTTTACAAGAAATGTTTAATTTAGTTCAGAGAGATCCATGAGCCTGAGTAATCGGGAAGACTTCCTAGGGGAAGTGTGATTCAGATGTGGTTCTGCCTCGGTGTGTAGGTAGAATCTCTACAAATAGGAAAGAGAGGTGCATTTCAGACAGAGAGCACGGACTGTGGTATCTGGAAAGCAGGAGCATCTGGGGTCAGTGAAGAGACTTATTTGGCCAGGGTAGAGAATTCACATAGGAGAAGGTGTTGGAAAGTTTGGTTAGGAACTGAACCACAGCTAGTCTTAACAGCCATGTGGAGGAGTCCTTCCAGTTTCCAAGCAGACTGGTGATGGGGCTCTAAAAGCAGAATTATTGAAAGCTTAGTCTTAAGATGTTGTGAAAGAGGCCCCAGGGTGAGCCTTAGTTCTCTGGGAAAGCTTGGGCTGGTTATGGCCTCTCTCTGGGGCTTCATTTCTTCATCTTTAAAATAAAAGTGTTCTGCCAGAGAATCTCAAAGCCCTCTCCATCTCTAAAATGCAAGGATTCTCTAATGGGGCAACATAGACTACAGGAAATGAAAGGAACAGATGTTGTGGCCACACCCTGGACACCCCTGGGCTGCATTTCTGCGTTGGTTCATCTGCTTAGAGCTGCGGAATGGCTGTCACCACCACCGCTGCCAGGCACTATGCCAACTAGTGTCTTTTTTTTAAAACTTCATTTCTGTGAACAGAAAATGCATGTACATACTGCAAATTTTAAGTCATAAAAAGATATATGTAGGTAAAAATAAATTTCCCTCCTTTCCCTCTTTCCAGCCACTCATTCCTTCTCTCACTGTATCCTGAGTATGCTTTGA
The DNA here is from genome assembly GCF_002263795.3 of Bos taurus. NCBI lineage: Eukaryota > Metazoa > Chordata > Mammalia > Artiodactyla > Bovidae > Bos > Bos taurus. The sequence goes on along the minus strand of NC_037340.1, from coordinate 65,202,032 downwards.
AAGATAACCTATGCATTTTCACAGATTGTGTAGTCTTTTTTTGTACACACATGGGAGCATGCTAGACATACCATTATGTACTTTGCTTTTTATTTATTTCTTATTTTTAATTGGAGGATAATTGCTTTACAATGTTGTGTTGGTTTCTGTCACACATCAACGTGAATTAGCCACAAGTATACATATGGCTCCTCCCTCTTGAACTTCCCTCCCAACCCTCCACCCCATCCCACCCCTCTAGGTTGTCACAGAGCACCAGGTTGAACTCCCTGTGTTATACAGCATCTTCCCACTAGCTAGCTATTTTACATACAGTAATATATATGTTTCAATGCTGCTCTTTCACTTCTTCTCACCCTCTCCTTCCCCAACTGTGTCCACAGGCCTGTTCTCTGTCTGCACCTCTATTCCTGCCCTGCAAATAGGTTCATTTGTCCTTTGTTTTTTTAACTTGAAAATTCCGGCAATCTTTTCATAGGAGTCTACAAAAAGCTGCCTCATTCTTTGTATGTTAGGACCATGATTTATTAAAACAGTCCCCTATGGATAGATACTGAGGGTGTTTCTTTTCTATTACAAACAACAAATCAGTGCAAATCCTGAACATACATCATCCAGCATGTGCTGGACTAGGTTTACAGGACACATTCCTAGAACTGAAATTATGTGCTTCATATGACCTAATACTTTATATGACCTAATACTCTCAACAAGAGTTTAAAGTGATCGTAATTATACTGACTATGCAAATAAGAAGACTGAGGCTTAGAAATTCAATAACTTGCACAAAATCAGTAGAGTTGAAATTCTAATGTGGACAATCTGACACCAGAGCTACCACAATCATTCCCCTAGTGTTTCTGAAACTTTAGTACGCATCAACAACACTGCGAGGGCTTGTTAAAACATAAACTACTGGGCTTCTCTGGGGATCCAGTGGTTAATAATCTACCTCACAATGCAAGGGACACAGGTTCGATCCTGGTCAGGGAAGATTCCACATGACTCGGGGCAACTAAGCCCACGTGCCACAACTACTGAGCCCGTGGGCCCTAGAGCCTATGGTCGCAATACAAGAAGCCACCACATTGAGAACCCCGAGCGCCGCAACTAGAGAGCAGCTCCCGCTCACCGCAACTAATGATGATCCAGCACAGCCAAAATAAATTTTTTTTTTTTAAAGCATAGATTACTACGCCCTACCATAAGAATTTCTTGGACTTCCCTGGTGGTCCAGTGGTTAAGGCTCTGCACTTCCCCTGCAGGGGTCAGGGGTTTGATCCCTGGTTGGGGAACTAAGATCCTGCATGTCATGTGGCATGGACAAACAATAGAATAAAAAAAAGAAGAGGAAAACAGCAGAGCTCTCTCTCATCACTATGTGAGGACACGTGAGAAAGCACCTGTCCGCAGGCCAGGAAAAGGGCCTCATCAGGAACCAAATCCACGTGCACCTTGATCTCGAGCTTTCCAACTCCCAGAATTTTGAATAACAAATGTGCGTTGTTTGAAACCTCAGTCTATGGTATTTTGTTACAGCAGCCCAAGCTGACTAAGACAGAGCCCTTGGGAGCAGAGCTGTTTATTTCCTCCCATTCCTCCCTTGGCTTATAATGAAATCAGTGAGGCAGCTAGGCCTCTGTTATTAATGGAAAGGCAGCATCTCAGAATGCTGGAGCTTGATCGAGATAAGCTAGTCCGGTGCTCTCATTTATTATTATTAATAGCTATAATTCATAGCACACCCATGCACTTGACATGCTTACTTTTTTTTAATTCCCCCGAATCTAATTCTCTGGCATGTGAGATCTTAGTTCCCTGACCAGGAATCAAACCCATGACCCCTGCAGTGGAAGCACGGAGTCTTAACCACTGGACCATCAGGAAATTCCCTCCCTGTATTTATGTTCTCCTTATTCTCGTACACAGCCTCTTTCTCCATTTCATGCAGTTGATGTGGCCAGTACACACACACACATACACACTATGAAAAAGATTTAAATTCAGGAATGTGGAAGTAGACCTGAGGTCTGTGGAACAGAGTAGCAAGGCACTGACAGAGACATCCCACAAACGTGAAGAAACAAAGCCACGTGGCATTGTGGCTCCCACTCACCAGCCTGTCTCCTCAAGGTGCTGACTCTGTTACACCACTAGGTCCTGAGCCTGGGACCTTGAGGACCCCTGCAATTTCTTCCAGCTGCTCCCTGTGTGACCTCCATTCCTTCTCTCTCCATCCCCCGAAGGCCCCATCCTAGGTTCTCTGCCCTGTCTAAGCCCTTGCTATGAACCCCCAAGGCCAGACTTACAGCTGAAAACATCTGGGGCCCAGCTCCCTGGCCAAGGAACATCTCAGAAGCCATATGTTGGGGAGCTGGAGTGAAGGAGGTCATTAGGGAGAGAATTTCAGAGGCCAAGTCAGACTCAGCTGGTCAGCTGCAGTTCAGGCAGCAATCTGATTCAACTGACATTATGGGATGTAGAAGAGGCAGCCGATAGTCAGGTGTAGCCAGAGACAGACGCTGTCCATAAAGCAGAGTCAGGCAGAGGCGGCCAGGGAGGGTCAGTCAGGCAGACTCAGTCATTCTGAAACCCAGTCCCTGGGATTTCTCTGGTGGTTCAGTGACTCTGTGCTCCCACTACAGGGGCCACGGGTTCGATCCCTGGTAGGGGAACTAAGAACCTGCATGCCGCACAGCCAAGAAAAACCCAACCAAATACAAAACAGCACAAAAACTGGGTCGCTGAGATACAGTTAGATTCAGTCAGTCAGCCAGAACCAGCCAGCCGCAAACTCAGCCCGGCAGTTTGGCAGATGCCCTCAGTCCACTCTTCAGGAGGGCTGATCCCACCTGTCAGATGGCCACTCAGGCGGACCTCACCAGGCACAGAGGCTGTAGTAAGGCCAATGCAGTCAGGGTAACCAGCCAGCTTATCAGCCAGCCAGTCAGGCAGACGCGCAGGGGCCTCGGGCAGACGCACAAGCCCGGGTGTAGTTAGAATCAGCTGAGCTGAGCTGGGGTCAAAACGCCAGCACAGAGGAATCAGTGAACCGGTCAGTCAATCACACAGGGCCTCGGTCACTCAGATACAGCTTGTCGAGCACAGAGGGAATCTGGTCAGTCAGAAACAGCAAGATCGACTCAGTCAGACACGCGCCGTCGGTCCCAGCTGCCATTAGCCAGGTAGGGCAGTCAGTCAGTCGACTGTGGTCAGGCAGACAGATCACGCGGTCTTGGTCCATCAGGCATTCACGAAATCTGTTTTCATTAGACACAGCCAGATAGAGACAGTGATGGCGTCTGTGGTCAGTCAGACACAGTCGGCCAGTCAGAGGCACTTCTGTTAGGCAATGATGGAATCAGAGAGCCGGGGCAAAGTTGCCGCGGAATCCCAGAACTGAGGCCCCAGGCCTCTTTTCTGGGAGGAACCTTGTTGGGGCGGGGCTTCGCTCTGGGCGGGGCCTCGTTCTCTCCTCCCGACAGCCTCCGGGCGTTGCCATGGCAGCGTTGGACCCTGCCGGAGTCGCTGGTTTCCTCCCTCAACCCCCCTCCACCAACACTGTGCCTGCGGAGTGGAGGTCCCGGCCGCGTAGTGGCGGGGCGGCGAGGTTGGGCAGGCTGCTCTCCGCAGCGCGGCAGAGGCTGCGGCTCGCGCTTTTGTCGTCCCCTTGTACAGAGGGGGATGATGGGGAGCCCGGGAATGACACACGTCAAGCTACACAGTGACAGAGACCCAGAACTTCCACCTCTCCAGAACCCTGCGTTGCCCCTCAGGAGGAATCAGATTTCCCCAGGCAGAGGGCGCGTACGGAAACGGGAGAACAGCTCTTGGAAAGATTCTGGGCTTAATAATGAATAGGGCGAACACTCACCTTGTACCAAGTGCTGTAATAACAGCTTCGTGTACAATAATTCACTCGAGCCTCACAATTTTCTTTTGAGGGAAATAATAAAGGTTTCCTTATTACAAACGGGGAAACAAGTACAGAAGGGCTGGTGACTTGACCAGAGTCAAGGGGCTGTGTGGGGAGCCGGGATTGGATCCTGGGAAGTCTAACTCCTGACATGGGCTCCCGGGCGCTCCGCACACCTTCTGGTCCCTTCCTTCTGACCTCGGAGGGCAGAGATGAGTCACCTTCAGAAGGCCTCCATGGTCTCCTTAAGAACACCCAACCCTGTGTATGAGGCTCTTGTTTTCATCTCTGCTTCAAGGATTCAGAATAAGGAGCTATCGAAACCAGGATCCTGGCCAAACCAGGGAACAAACTGTGGGTCTATCTCACAGAGTTCAGAGAAGGGAAAACCTGTGAGATCAAAGAAGCCCAGGGCCAAGAGGCCACTGGAAGCTGTCGCTGGAGAACCCTATGGGCACAGCCTCAGAGCTTCGAGTTTAAAGATCTTTGAACAAATTTCAGCAATGTGAGCCAGGAGTTAGAATCACATCATGGGTCATAAACTCAAATGCCTACAAGGGCCAAAAAAGTCATGAAAGTCATAAAAAGAAGTCAAGTGACCAGAATGCAAAACTCTCCCCATCTAAAGCGGGCACTGCCTCCTAACTCCTGCCCATCCTGTTCTCAGACTCCTGCTGTCTCTAGCCTTCTAACTGGGTGATGCTGGCTAAGTCAATTAACATTAAGTCTCAGTTTTTCCATCTGTCTAGTCCGGGAAGGAAAATTTGGCTTTATCTCACCATAAAATGGTGAAATTTTAGGGCAATTAAACACATTTTTGTACATAGAAAATATTTTGTAAGCTGTAACATAGTCTAACATACTCTATAAAGTGGAGGGGGTATGAAGAGGAGGTTGACTGAATGTCTGCTGTACATCTGCTACATGGTCTACGGGTTCTGACAGCATTCCTCTAGGCAAAGCTTAGCATCCCTCTTGTATAGAAATACAGAGGAGTATACCCTTCAAAAAATATGCTGACTTACTCAAGGTCACAAGTTTGTTTGTATGGAGTCCATTTAGAATTTAATTCTCATTTCTTTTTTAAAAAAATATTTATTTATTTGGCTTCATCTGGTCTTAGTTGGAGCACATGGGTTCTTGCTGTTGTGGTACATGGGCTCTGGAGCATGTGTACTCACGCTTAGTTGCTCCAAGGCTTGTGGGCATATGGGCTCTTAGTTCCCCAACCAGGGCTCAAACCCACATTCTCTGCATTGCAAGGCAGATTCTTAACCTCTGGACTACCAGGGAAGTCCCTCTAAGACTTCTGAGACTAGACTGTTGTACCAGTTGTTTTGCAAAGTGTTGCTTGGGTCCCACTAGTTGCACTAAGATGACTTCAAGTGAAACCCAAATGAAGATGTTAAAAATGGTTACACAGTTTTTGTTGTTTTCAGTTTTAAAGGAACCTTATTGATACTACAGAAGTCCTAAATTTCACACAGCCAGGCTGCAGTAGTAGGCTGAATAATGACCTCCCAAAGATGCAGAGATCTAATCCCTGAAGCCTGTAGTAATTTATCTGGGAAGAGGGTTTTTACAGATGTGATTAATTAAATTATGGATGTTGAGTTGAGATCATCCAGGATTATCCAGGTGGGCATGAAATGCCATCACAAATATCCTTACAAGAGGAAAGCAGAGAGAGAGGGGGGTAGGCAGACACATAGAGAACAGCAGGAGAAAATGAAACCTTGGAGGCAGAGATCAGAGTGATGCAGCCAGCAAGCCAATGAATGCAGGCAGCCACAGCCTGCAAGAGACAAGGACAAGTCTGGAGGGAACATGGTCCTCTCAACACCTTGATTTCAGCCCAGTAAATCTAATGTTGAGATTCTGGTCTTTAGAACTATGACAGAATACAATTCTGCTGTTTCAAGCTATCAGTTTTGTGGTAATTTGTTACACTAGCCACAGGCAACAAATACACAGGTCTACCTCTGCATGTCTTAAAAATTCATGTTCCAAACCACTAATGTGTACATAACCCCCCTTACTAAAAATAATACAATTACTCTAAAATAATTTTATAATTACAGGAAACAAATGTAAATCTTTGATTTACAGAGTACAGAGATTTCCTATAGCACAGAGAGTTTCCATGTACTCCTCCCCCAGTTTCCCATACTGCTAACATTTAACATGACTCTTAACATGCATTAACATGACTTAACATGCATTGGTCACAACTAAGAAACCAACTCTGGTATCTTCCTATTAACTGAACTCTACATTTTATTTGGATTTCACTAAGCTTGCCCCCTAACATCCGTTTTCTGTTCCAAGGTTCCATCCAAAATACTGTATTACATTTAATCTGCATGTCCCCTTAGTCTCTTCCAGCCTGGGACAATTTCTCAGACTTTCCTTGTTTTTCATGACCTTGACAGTTTTGAGGAGTACTTTGGTGTTCATTATTTTGTAGAGTGTCCCTCAATTTAGGTTTCACTGATGCTTTTCTCATGGTTTCAGTGAAGGTTATCGTCACGGTTAAGTGGCCTTTTTCATGGCATCATGTCAGGGGTAGGCTATTAATACGACTTGATCACCTTGAGTGCCTGGCCAAGGTAAAGTTTACCAAGCTTCTCTCCTGTGAAGTTACTTGTTTTTTCTTTCTTTCTACTCTCTGAAAGCAAGTCACTAAGGGCAGCCCCCTTTCAGGTGGAGGAGGGGGAGAGAAGATTAAGCTCCATATCTTGGAGGGGATAAACAATTTGGAAACTTTCTTTAGGAAGATTTGTCCCTTCTCCACTTATTTATTTGTTCCATTATTTATTTACATCCGTATGAACTCATGGATATTTATACTCTGGGCTATAATCTGGTACTGTGTTATTTCTTTTCTTGCTCAAATTGCTCCAGTTTTCGCCACTGGGAACTCTTTCAGGATGTCTCTTGTGTCCCTTTGACTCCAACTGTTTTGCATTTTGGTTGCACTAAGATGATTTCAAGTGAACTCAGCTTATCTTTTTCAAAGAGCTGTATATTTGTAATATTCCAGATATTAGGAAAACATAACGTGTATGTCCAATTGATGATTCACAGACAGCACTGAGGACAAGGCTAACATAGTGATGATTGTGCTGAGTGAGTCAGTTCACAGAGAGGTATTAAGTAAAAACTGGTATCCACGGTACAAAGGTATGGCGGGAGTTGTTAACGCTGATTAGGGCATGATTCAAGTTTGAGAAACTCTGTACTAAAACAGAACCGTCTCAGATTCAGGCAGTGATGATAAAGATGAGGATTACGAGCAGCCTCTCTGGGACACACCCACACACAATCCATTCCCCGGAGCCCTGATGCCAAGCAGACCTGCCTCGGTGCAGATACGTGCTGATGTTGATAACGCTGGAACTGCGCATGCCCAGGCCGGGGAGGGATGGATGCGGCGCTGTGTTTGTCTCCCAAACGAGCTGCGTGGGTGGCTTGCTGTTCAGCACCGTTCCCGCTAATGAGCTTGGAACCGCTGGCCTAACAAACACGCTCCATGTCACAGGCCTGACATGTGATGTTTCCCGAGGAGAAGTGCCAGGAAGGCTCGTTATTTTTACTTTTTTTCCTTGTTTCACCCTTGATCTGAGACATGCAGACAGACATGGCCGTGGCCGGAGTCAACAGTCAGACCCCGTACACCCCGAGTCTTGCCTGGGGTCTGTAGGCCAGTTCTCCAGCCCCACTGAGGATGCTTACATTGGAGTATTTAGCTTGCCCTACTCTGCACCATCCTGAGTCTTGACCCAGGCCCTGAATCTACCTCCTGGTTGAGCAGTGATGCCCCAGAATCTCTGACCTGATCTGAAATAATCCTTCAAGAAATAAGTCTTTTTAAATCTCCCTGCTTCTAGTCTGAACTGTGGGTGGCTGCAGGCTGGTGTGTACTCAGGCTTCTAAACCCTCTCTAGTGCCAGGGAGCTCTGGAATCACAAGACCTTGGTTAGAATCCTAGTTCTTCCAAAGAACTAGATAAATTACACAGCCTCTCATAAAAGGAGGAGAGTAATACGTACTTCACAGAATTGGAAGGAAGGAAGAATTGCAGTGCAAATTAAATGAGACAGTTATTAACACAATGTCTGACCCATAGTAACTGCCCAATAAATTCATTCGTCTAACAATTATTCAGTTCAGTTCAGTCACTCAGTTGTGTCCGACTCTTTGCAACCCCATGAATCGCAGCATGCCAGGCCTCCCTGTCCATCACCAACTCCCGGAGTTCACTCAGACTCATGTCCATCGAGTCAGTGATGCCATCCAGCCACCTCATTCTCTGTCGTCCCCTTCTCCTCCTGCCCCCAATCCCTCCCAGCATCAGAGTCTTTTCCAATGAGTCAACTCTTCCCATGAGGTGGCCAAAGTACTGGAGTTTCAGCTTTAGCATCATTCCTTCCAAAGAAATCCCAGGGCTGATCCCCTTCAGAATGGACTGGTTGGATCTCCTTGCAGTCCAAGGGACTCTCAAGAGTCTTCTCCAACACCACAGTTCAAAAGCATCAATTCTTCGGTGCTCAGCCTTCTTCACAGTCCAACTCTCACATCCATACGTGACCACAGGAAAAACCATAGCCTTGACTAGCCAGACCTTTGTTGGCAAAGTAATGTCTCTGCTTTTGAATATGCTATCTAGGTTGGTCATAACTTTCCTTCCAAGGAGTAAGCGTCTTTTAATTTCATGGCTGCAGTCACCATCTACAGTGATTTTGGAGCCCCAAAAAATAAAGTCTGACACTGTTTCCACTGTTTCCCCATCTATTTGCCATGAAGTGATGGGACCGGATGCCATGATCTTCGTTTTCTGAATGTTGAGCTTTAAGCCAGCTTTTCACTCTCTTCTTTCACTTTCTTCAAGAGGCTTTTTAGTTCCTCTTCACTTTCTGCCATAAGGGTGGTGTCATCTGCATATCTGAGGTTATTGATATTTCTCCGGGCAATCTTGATTCCAGCTTGTGTTTCTTCCAGTCCAGCATTTCTCATGATGTACTCTGCATATAAGTTAAATAAGCAGGGTGACAATACACAGCCTTGACGTACTCCTTTTCCTACTGGAACCAGGCTGTTGTTCCATGTCCAGTTCTAACTGTTGCTTCCTGACCTGCATACAGATTTCTCAAGAGGCAGGTCAGGTGGTCTGGTATTCCCATCTCTCTCAGAATTTCCCACAGTTTATTGTGATCCACACAGTCAAAGGCTTTGGCATAGTCAATAAAGCAGAAATAGATGTTTTTCTGGAACTCTCTTGCTTTTTCCATGATCCAGCGGATGTTGGCAATTTGATCTCTGGTTCCTCTGCCTTTTCTAAAACCAGCTTGAACATCAGGAAGTTCACGGTTCACATATTGCTGAAGCCTGGCTTAACAATTATTAATGCCCACTATATGCTGGGCATAGTACTGGGTGCCAGGAAGGGACACAAGGAGAAAACAAGAAAGAAAAAAATAATAAACTAGCAAATTAATAAATAAGGTAAAGCATATAGCCAAATCCTGTGTACAGTGCCTAGCACAGAAGTACACAGACGAGTTAAATTTTTTTGGGGGGGGCCACACCGTGTGTCATGTGGGATCTTAGTTTCCTGACCATGGATCGAACCATGATCCCTGCAGTGGGAGCATGGAGTCTTAATCACTGGGCCGCCAGGGAAGTCCTGAGACATGTTTTTCTTTATTTTTTTTAGATTTACTTATTCATTATTTGGCTGTTTCGGTCTTCATTACAGTATGTGGGCTTTCTCTAGTTACCGTGAGCAGGAGCTACTCTTTGTTGCGGTGTGTGGGCTTCTCATTAAAGTGGTTTCTCTTGTTGGGAAGCACAGGCTCTAGGCCAGTGGGCTTTCAGTAACTGCAGTGTGTGTGGGCTTAGTAGCTGTGGTGCATGGGATTGGTTGCCCCTCGGCATCTGGGATCTTCCTAGACCAGGGATCTAACTGGTGTCCCTTGCATTGCAAAGTACATTCTTAACCACTCTACCACCAGGAAGGCCCCTCCAGACATGTTAATTACTAGTAAAATAATGAGGTGGATGAATGAAGGAAATAAGTAAGGTCACTTGATGATAACTGGAAAAAACCTTTTTGAGACAGAGAGGTCAGGAAATGTCCTGAGATGTGATATCATATAATATGTTTTATTATATGAAAGACATATTACATGATATCACTCCAAATAGTAATGGAGCTGAGACCTATAAAGTGAGAAGAAATTTAGCCTTGCCAGGAGCCAGATACAAAGCCTTTCAGGTAGAGGGAACAGCATATGCAAAGCCCCTGAGGTTGAGAAGAGCTTGAAGAGTGGAGAAAAGAGCAAGGAGACCAGTGTGTCTGGGACGTAACAAGAGAGGGCAATAGGCCAGGGTAAGAAGTTTGCATTTTGTTCAAGGTACAATAAAGAGCCACTAAGGTTGAAACAAGATTTGATTTCTGATTAAAAGTTAACTCTGGTTTCTGTAGGGAAAACGGATTTGAAGAGAAGAGTAGTAGAAACAGTCAGAACTTCAATTAAGAGGCTATTCAAGTCACCCAGACTAGAGATATTGCTGATTCAGACTAGGTTATAGATCTGCACTGCCCTATGACTTTCTAGATGGTGGAAATGCTCTATCTATCTCTGTGCTCAGACAGTATCCACTGGCCATCTGTGGCTCTTGAGAACTTAGAATGTGACTAGTGCAACTGAGGAATTGAATTTTTAATTTCATGTTATTTTAATTAATTAAAATTTAAATAGCCTCCTGTAGTTAATTTAAACATACAAATAGCTCATACAATGCAATAACAAAAAAACAAACAACCCAATCAAAAAATGGGCAGAAGACCTAAATAGATCTTTCTCCAAAGAAGACATACAGACGGCCAACAGGTACATGAAGAGATGTTCCAATACCACTAATTATTAGAGAAATGTAAATAAAAACCACAATGAGGTATCACCTCACACCGGTGAAGGGCTATCATCAAAAAGTCTCCACATAATAAATGCTGGAGAGGGTGTAGAGAAAAGAGAATCTTCCTACACTGTTGGTGGGAATGAAAATTTGTGCAGCCACTATGAAAAACAGTATGGAGTTTTCTTAAAAAAACTGAAACTAAAGCTACTGTATGATCCAGTCATCCCACTCCTGGCCATATATCTGGAAAAGAGGAAAAGACTTAATTGAAAAGACACGGGCATCCCTATGTTCATAGCAGCACTATTTACACTAGCTAAGACATGGAATAAGACATCCTGGAATGTGAAATCAAGTGGGCCTTAGAAAGCATCACTACGAACAAAGCTAGTGGAGGTGATAGAATTCCAGTTGAGCTATTCCAAATCCTGAAAGATGATGCTGTGAAAGTGCTGCACTCAATATGCCAGCAAATTTGGAAAACTCAGCAGTGGCCACAGGACTGGAAAAGGTCAGTTTTCATTCCAATCCCAAAGAAAGCCAATGCCAAAGAATGCTCAAACTACCACACAATTGCACGCGTCTCACATGCTAGTAAAGTAATGCTCAAAATTCTCCAAGCCAGGCTTCAGCAATATGTGAACCGTGAACTTCCTAATGTTCAAGCTGGTTTTAGAAAAGGCAGAGAAACCAGAGATCAAATTGCCAACATCCGCTGGATCATGGAAAAAGCAAGAGAGTTCCAGAAAAACATCTATTTCTGCTTTATTGACTATGCCAAAGCCTTTGACTGTGTGGATCACAATAAACTGTGGGAAATTCTGAGAGAGATGGGAATACCAGACCACCTGACCTGCCTCTTGAGAAATCTGTATGCAGGTCAGGAAGCAACAGTTAGAACTGGACATGGAACAACAGCCTGGTTCCAGTAGGAAAAGGAGTACGTCAAGGCTGTGTATTGTCACCCTGCTTATTTAACTTATATGCAGAGTACATCATGAGAAATGCTGGACTGGAAGAAACACAAGCTGGAATCAAGATTGCCGGGAGAAATATCAATAACCTCAGATATGCAGATGACACCACCCTTATGGCAGAAAGTGAAGAGGAACTAAAAAGCCTCTTGATGAAAGTGAAAGAAGAGAGTGAAAAGTTGGCTTAAAGCTCAACATTCAGAAAACGAAGATCATGGCATCCGGTCCCATCACTTCATAGGAAATAGATGGGGAAACAGTGGAAACAGTGTCAGACTTTATTTTTTGGGGCTCCAAAATCACTGCAGATGGTGACTGCAGCCATGAAATTAAAAGACGCTTACTCCTTGGAAGGAAAGTTATGACCAACCTAGATAGCATATTCAAAAGCAGAGACATTACTTTGCCAACAAAGGTCTGGCTAGTCAATGCTATGGTTTTTCCTGTGGTCACGTATGGATGTGAGAGTTGGACTGTGAAGAAGGCTGAGCACCGAAGAATTGATGCTTTTGAACTGTGGTGTTGGAGAAGACTCTTGAGAGTCCCTTGGACTGCAAGGAGATCCAACCAGTCCATTCTGAAGGAGATCAGCCCTGGGATTTCTTTGGAAGGAATGATGCTAAAGCTGAAACTCCAGTACTTTGGCCACCTCATGGGAAGAGTTGACTCACTGGAAAAGACTCTGATGCTGGGAGGGATTGGGGGCAGGAGCAGAAGGGGATGACAGAGGATGAGGTAGCTGGATGGCATCACCGACTCAATGGACGTGAGTCTGAGTGAACTCCGGGAGTTGGTGATGGACAGGGAGGCCGGGCGTGCTGTGATTCATGGGGTCGCAAAGAGTCGGACACGACTGAGTGACTGAACTGAAGTGAAGACATGGAAACAACCCAAATGCTGATCAGCAGATGATTGGTTTAAGAGGATATGATATATGGACTTCCCTGGTGGCTCAGCTGGTAAAGAATTCACCTGCAATGCGGGAGACCTGGGTTCGATCCTTGGATTGGGAAGATCCATTGAAGAAGGGAAAGGCTACCCACTCCAGTATTCTGGCCTGGAGAATTCCATGGCCTGTATAGTCCATGGGTCACAAAGAGCCAAGACATGCAAACAACCCAAATGCCAATCAGCAGATGATTGGTTTAAGCAGATGTGATATATACATACAATGGAATAGTACTCGGCCATAAAAATAAATGAAATATTGCCATTTGTGGCAACATGGATGAACTTAGGGAATATCATACTAAGCAAAATAAGTCAGAAAGAGAAAGACATCGTATATTACTTATATATGGAATCGAAAAAATTATACAAATGAATCTATATACAAAACAAACACAGACATAGAAAACAAACTTATGGCTACCCAAAGGGGAAAAGGGGGGTGGATAAATTAGGAGAATGGGATTAACAAACTACTATACATAAAATAGATGAGCAACAGAGATTTACCATATAACACAGGGAATAATACTTAATACCTTGTAGTAACATAATGGAAAATAATCTGAAATATATCTATAACATATATATAATTGAATCACTTTGCTGTATACCTGAAACTAACACAATATCATAAGTTAACTATACTTCAATTTTTAAAAAAATAGCCTCTTGTAACTAGCAGCTACTATATTATATTGGACAGCCCAGGAAATTGGCTGCACCTTAAAAATATTTAGGAAGGAGATAGTACCTGTGATGGTTAGGGGATGGAGACTTAGAGAAGAGTAGTATCAAAGATGTGTGCCAAGTCGCTTCAGTCATGTCTGACTCCTTGCACCCCATGGACTGCAGCCTGCCAGGCTCCTCTGTCCCTGGGGATTCTCCAGGCAAGAATACTGGAGTGGGTTGCCATTTCCTCCTCCAGGGGATCTTCCCAACAGAGGGATCAAACCTGTGTCTCCTGCATTGCAGGTGGATTCACCTGCAGGTAAGCCACCGGGAAGCCTAGTTTTTTATTTGAGAACTGGGTGGATGATACTACCATTTACTGATTTGGAGAAAAGCAGGCTCTGGGGAGATACCAAGAGTTTTCTTTTGCACAGGAGGAGTTTAAGATACTGTTAGAACACTCAAGTGGAGATATCAAGTAGAAAGCAAAATGTGTACATGGTTGACCTCATCATCTTTAGGTTCCAATGGTATCAGCCTGTTGGCTGCTTAGAAGGGAGGGAGATCAGAAAGGGGACCAGGAACTCCACACTGAGACTTTCCTTTTCCTTGTCTTGGTTATTCTGCCAACTACTCACTTAGCCAGGTAGATCTTGTTCGAAACCCATGTATGATCTATAACTCCTCCTTCCCCCTCCTCCCTCTTCTCTCCAGGTACTGAGCCCAGGGGCTCCTTCCTTTGCTAATCTAGAAAGCCTTACCCCACCTGTTTTCTGCTCCTATAGCCACTTCCATGGTTCAGGCCTCTGTTATCTCATAGTGGACTACAGCCTCAGTGCCCAGAGCTCCTGGCCTTCTCAACATTCCTGCTTTCCACCTTCCAGCAGAAGGGTCTTCCTGACTATAGGATTTTCCTCCTAGGAATCCTGTGTGGATCTGCATCAAGAGTTTCAAGCCTGAACCAACCCTTGATCTTTCTTTAGATTTCTAGAATTGCATCCGAAAGAAATTAGAAGCCTCCACAAAGTTAGAAAAACCACAAGAATGTTGCTCACGACATTTATTATAAAAGCTAGATGTATACTTCTCAACCACATCTTACATGACCTATCAGCAGTGTTTGACACTGTTGATAACTCTCCCTGGAAACACTTTCTTCATTTACTTCCAGGATACCACATTCTGTTTTTGTTCTCCTACCACTTTGGTCACTCCTCAGTCTCCTTTGCCGGTTCCTTCTCATCACCCTGATCTGTACACGTTGCAGTGCCCCAGGCCTCAGACCTGAGAACTCCCTCTCTCTCTGTCCATGCCCTTGGTTCTCTCATGCAGCCTCATTGCTTCAAAGATAATCTATATACATTCTGATGACTCCCAAAAGTACATATTCAGCTCAGACTCTCCCCTAAATGCCAGACTCACAAATCCAACTGTCTACTTGACATTTCCACTTGAATGTCAAACAGGCGTCTCAAACTTATCATGCCCAAAACTGAATTCCTCACAGTCTCCCCTAAACTCCCTCTTCCCATGGTTTCTCCCATCTCACTTAAGGGCAATACTCTCCCTTATTTGCTCAGGCCAAAAGCCTTCGAGTTATCCTTGATTCCTCTCTTTCCCATTTCACATCTGGTCTATCAGCAAATCCTGCAGGCTGGATCTTATATATATCCTGAATTCACCTTTTTGCCATCTTTGCTGCCATCAGTCTGGTACAAGCCACTATCCTATTTCACCCTCTTGACAGCCATGGTCTATTAGGTCTCCCTGCTTTTACCTCTGGTTCTACATCAGCTATTTTCCATGCTTCAGGCCAAAACCCTCCAACAGTTCCCATTTCACCAAAAAAAAAAAAAAAACCACCAACTTCCATACTTGAGTGGTTTAACGTCTACACTTTTTACTTCTCACTCACTTTTTACTTCTCACTAACTTGCTCTAGTCTGTTTGCTATTCCTGGATCAGGCCATCTCCGTATTCCTCAGCTTAGAGCTTGTTCACTGGCTGTTCCCTTTGCCAGGAAGGCTCTTCCACCTGACATCCCCTTGGCTGGTTCATTCCTTCACTCCATATGTCTGCTCAAAAGTCATCTGGGCACCATCTAAAGCATTCCACAGGCACACCTCATATTCTCCTTATTTTATTTTTTCATAGCACTTTCACCATTTCTGCCCTTTCACACATTTTAAGGATTGTCTGTTTTCCCTTCTAGAGTATAAATTTCAAAAGGGCAGAAATTTTCGTGCCCATTTGCAGCTGCATCCCCCAATGCTTATGTGGCACACAGTAGGTGCTCAATAAATAAGTGGTAAATGAATGAAAGGTGCTCAGTCCTTTCTGACTCTTTGCAACCCTATGGACTATACAGTCCATGGAGTTCTCCATGGACACAATAAAGGACAGAAATGGTGTGGACCTAACAGAAGCTGAAGATATTAAGAAGAGGTGGCAACAATATACAGAAGAACTATACAAAAAAGATCTTTATGACCCAGATAATCACGATGGTGTGATCACTCACCGAGAGCCAGACATTCTGGAATCTGAAGTCAAGTGGCCCTTAGGAAGCATCACTATGAACAAAGCTAGTGGAGGTGATGGAATTCCAGTTGAGCTATTTCAAATCCTAAAGGATGATGCCATGAAAGTGTGGCACTCAATATGTCAGCAAATTTGGAAAACTCAGCAGTGGCCACAGGATGGAAAAGGTCAGTTTTCATTCCAATCCCAAAGAAAGGAAATGCCAAAGAATGCTCAAACTATTGCACAATTGTACTTATCTCACATGCTAGCAAAATAATGCTCAAAATTCTCCAAGCCAGGCTTCAACAGTATGTGAACTGTGAACTTCCATATATTCAAGCTGGATTTAGAAAAGGCAGAGGAATCAGAGATCAAATTGCCAACATCTGTTGGATCATCAAAAAAATAAGAGAGTTCAAGATAAATATCTGCTGCTGCTGCTGCTGCGTTGCTTCAGTCGTGTCCGACTCTGTGCGACCCCATAGACAGCAGCCCACTAGGCTTCCCCATCCCTGGGATTCTCCAGGCAAGAACACTGGAGTGAGTTGCCATTTCCTTCTCCAATGCATGAAAGTGAAAAGGGAAAGTGAAGTCACTCATTCGTGTCTGACTCTTAGTGACCACATGGAGTTCAGCCTACCAGGCTCCTCCGTCCATGGGATTTTCCAGGCAAGAGTACTGGAGTGGGTTGCCATTGCCTTCCCTGAGATAAATATCTACTTCTGCTTTATTGACTATGCCAAAGCCTTTGACTGTGTGGATCCCAACAAAATGTGGAAAATTCTGAAAGAGATGGGAATACCAGACCACCTGACCTGTCCCTTGAGAAATCTGTATGCAGGTCAAGAAGCAACTGTTAGAACTGGACATGGAACAACAGACTGGTTCCAAATCAGGAAAGGAGTGTGTCAAGGCTGTATATTGTCACCCTGCTTATTTAACGTATATGCAGAGTACATCATGAGAAATGCCGGGCTGGATGAAGCACAAGCTGGAATCAAGATTGCCGGGAGAAATATCAATAACCTCAGATATGCAGATGATACCATCCTTATGGCAGAAAGTGAAGAACTCAAGAGCCTCTTGATGAAAATGAAAGAGGAGAGTGAAAAAGTTGGCTTAAAACTCAACATTCAGAAAACTAAGATCATGGCATCTGGTCCCATCACTTCATACCAAATAGATGGAGAAACAATGGAAACAGTGACAATTTATTTTGGGGGCTCCAAAATCACTGCAGATGGTGACAGCAGCCATGAAATTAAAAGATGCTTGCTCCTTGGAAGAAAAGTTACGACCAACCTAGATAGCATATTAAAAAGCAGAGACATTACTTTGCCAACAAATGTCCATCTAGTCAAAACTATGGGTTTTCCAGTAGCTATGTATGGATGTGAGAGTTGAACTATAAAGAAAGCTGAGCACCGAAGAATTGATGCTTTTGAGCTGTGGTGTTGGAGAAGACTCTTGAGAGTCCCTTGGACAGCAAGGAGATCCAACCAGTCCATCCTAAAGGAAATCAGCCCTGAATATTCATTGGAAGGACTGATCCTGAAGCTGAAACTCCAATACTTTGGCCACCAGATGCGAAGAACTGACTCACTGGAAAAGACCCTGATGCTGGGACAGATTGAAGGCAGGAGGAGAAAGGGACGACAGAAGATGAGATGGTTGGATGGCATCACCGACTCGATGGACATGAGTTTGAGTAAGCTCCGGGTCTTGGTGATGGGCAGGGTGGCCTGGCGTGCTGCATGCAGTCCATGGGGTCGCAAAGAGTCGGACACGACTGAGCGCCTGAACTGAAATAAGTGAACGATTGTAGGGAATCTCAGCGTCCAACAGTCGAGGGTGTGAGGGAAGAAAAAAATACGCATGCTCGGGGAATTCTGAAAAATTACCGTTTGGAAGGGCAAGCCAGGCGGGCGTCCCAATTTCACGTGACACCTCCGTTGTCCTCCTCCCTGCCGGAACGTTTCAGTCCCGGAACCTTGGCTCACGGGTCCCAGCGCGAAGGTACTTCCGGCGCCCCTCCTCTCTAGCCAGCAAAGAGAACTGCCAAGTCAGTTCCGGCAGAGAGCGCGGCTAGAAGCGGATCGTGGCCTTCTACCCTGGGGCCCTCCAGGCCCTCCGGCCTTTGGTCGGTAGGTGAACTGGGGGGCCCCGGGACATTCTCGGGTGTGTTTTGCAGAGCGGTCGCCGAGGCTGGCAGTTGGCAGGGCCCAAGACTGGAAGCAGCCGCGAACCTCTCCCCCCACCCCCACCCCCACCCCCACCGCCGCGACCTAATGGCGTCGGCCCCTCCGAGCCAGGATCCTGCCGACCGCTGGGTCTCTTCACCCAGAGCTGCAGGGCTTGGGCTTAGGCGAAGCCTCCGCCTGGCCACCGAGAACGTGGCGCCTTTCGGCGTCGGGCGTGGCAGGACTAGAAGAATGGCGGCCGCTCTAACTCCGCGGAGGGCCGTTAGAGCCTCGGAGGCCCGGGAAGGATTGTGGACGCCAGTTCGTTCACCCTTAGGCCTTGGGGCCACGCGGATCCGCGACCTGAGGTGACCGCTCTGTCCCAGTTGGACGAGACCTCACCTCGTCCGGACAACGACGGACAAAGGCCTTAACGTGCCCGCAAGGTGAGCGGAGCCGCGGTCGACGACGGGTGGAACGTTAGCGGGCCAGTGGGCTTCGATCGTCGTTCTACCGAGACATTGATGTCGGAAGATAGAAATGGTAGAATAACATACCCCTTATGGCCAACAGAAAGTGCCCGGGGCCCTCTGGGAAGATTTACTGGCCGCTGATAAAGGCCTGTGTATATAATATGAAAAAGCTGCTCTCAACTTTACCCCCAACCTTTCAAAAGAAAACTTTGGCTACATCTAGGCCTCCTAGATGTAAAGAGGTTGCCGACGTATGATAAAATAGTTAGAAAAATCACGTCTTGTAAATGCCCATTTGTTTAAAAAAAAAAAAACAACTATAGAAAAGAAATGTCTTCTGGAAATGACTTTTCGAAATGGAGTTGTTTGATTACGTTTAGAAGCAACTTCCGGAGCCACCGAAGTCCCCGTTTGTTCAGTGGGTTGGAGGACGTCGAATGGAAGACCTTGAGGAGGAAGAATAGAAAGTTCTGTGCCAGACTGGTCATACTTAGAAGACATTTCTATATAACCCTTGTTGTGTGTGTGCATTTTGTTCCTCACTACTGTATATATAGTTAACAATAAGTACTTTTTTGAAATACCTAGTCTTTCTAGATGTTCTGAAGTGCCTGATATATGTTAAAAGTCGAGGTAGTAAAAGGACATTTTGTAAATACCTTTTTGTTAAAATTCATACGAAATGATGGGGAGTGGGGGGTTGGCCAGACCCCTTCCTGGAGCAGTACACTCTGTTTTGTGCACTGGTCGGGAGAGGGGAGGGAAGTGCAGATCTCTGCCAGTGTGTTTATAGTGAGGCAAGAGGAACCATTGTCTTTTCCGTTAGTGCATTTTGTTTCACTCTGCTGTACATATAGTGTACATAATGGACAAATGAGTCCTAATTTACAACATCTAGTCTTTCTAGATGTTAAAGAGGTTGCCAGTGTATGACAAAAGTAGAGTTAGTAAATGATACATTTTGTACATTTTGTGTTAAAAGTTTCTAGGAAAGATTGTCTTATCAAAATTTGAGCATCATAGCCCCCTGGGTATGGTGGAAAGAAGACAGAAGAGAAGGGAAGGTCTTAGGCTAGAATACTCATATTTTGAAGACAATTTCAAGATTCTAACTGTTACATGTGGCAGTTTATTCAAGACTGCTTTGTATATAGTGGACAAATTAAGTCCTTATTTGAAACATCTAGCCCACCTAGATGTTTAGAAGTGCCCGACGTATGTTAAATGTAGAGGTAGTGAAATACCACTTTGTAAATACTTTTTGCTCAAATTCATAGGAAGTATTGTCTTTGAGAATGTTAAATGTTAAACCACTCTGTGAGCAGTATACTGTTGTCTACACTTGTTCAGTGGTTTGGAGGAGGTGGGAGGGAAAGAATTAACAAAAGGTAATATGCTAGTTGTTTGCACCTGACATTTTCAGATGAAACATTTTTTGTGTGTTATGTGCATTTTGTTTTGCTGTGTATATAGTGTATATAATGGACAAATGAGTCCTAATTTTGTGACATCTAATCTCTAGATGTTGAAAGAGGTTGCCAGTGTATGACAAAGTAGTAAAATTAGCACATTTTGTACACTTTGTGTTGAAATTCATAGGAATGCTTGTTTTCTGTAAATGATTTTTTTATATGAATGTATTCAGACACCTCTAAGCGTTATACATGCCTGTACTTGTCCACTGGATTGGTGGTGGAGAAAAGGAAGTGAGGGTGGGAATGGTTCAGGCCAAAATCGTCATATTTAGGAGATACCTCAAACTATAGCCATTGTTACCTGTGTGCAATTTTCCTTAACAGTACTGTGTACATAGTGGACAAGTAAGTTCTTATATGAAATATCTAGTCTTTCTAGATATTTAGAAGTGCTTGATGCATTTTACAGTAGACGTAGTAATGCTTCTTGTAAATAGCTTTTTAAAACTGATGGGAAATAACCGTAATTGGAATTGTTAAACCTCCTCTCCAAACAGTATACTCTGCTTTTTCACTGGGTTGAGGGAGGTGGGAGGGAAGTTTGCAAAAGATGTTTTGCTAGTGTGTACTAGAACATTTCAGCTTACCATTGCTTTATATGTTAAGTGCATTTCATTTAACTTTATATATTATGTATATATTGGACAAATGGGTCCCAATTTTATAATATCTAGTCTCTAGATATTAAAGAGGTTGCCAATGTATGACAAAAGTAGGGTTAGTAAACTAACACATTTTGTACACTTTGTGTTACAATTCATTGGAAAGGCTGTCTTCTGAAAAGGACCTTTGAAAGTGAAACTATCATAAATCACATCTAAGTGATACATGTGCCTGTACTTGCCACTCACTGTTGGATGGATGGCAAAAAGGAGGAATTGGAAGAAATGAAAAGTTCTAGACCAGAATGTTCCTTCGTAGAAGATACCTTCAGGTATAACCATTGTTACATGTGTGTAGTTTATTCAACACTACTGTGTATATAGCGGACAAACTTAAGTCCTTATTTGAAACATCTAGTCTTTCTAGATGTTTAGAAGTGCACAAAGTATGTTAAAAGTAGAGGTAGTGAAATAACATTTTGTAGATATATCCTTTCATTAAGATTCATACGAAATACTCATTAAGAAATGGAATAATCAGAGTGATCAAACCACCTCTCAGAGCAGTACGTATTACTTTATTTGTGCTGGTTCAGGGAGAAAGTACAAGGGGGGTTATACCAGTATGTTTATGTTAGGCAAGGTTAACCGTTGTCCTGTATGTGTCTGCGTTTTGGTTTAGTTGTGTATATAGTGTACATAAGGGACAAACGTCCAAATTTACAACATCTAGTCTTCCTAGATGTTAAAGAGGTTGCCAGTGTATGACAAAAATAACCAATAAATACATTGTGTACACTTGATGTTAAAATTCATAGGCAAGATTTCTGAAAACTGGCAGAAGTGAAATTGTTAAAATCCCCTCTAAGCATTATAGATGCTTATTAGACTTGTCCACTGGGTAGATAAAGGGGAAGGGTCCTTGGCTAGAGTGTTCTGTTTAGATGATACTTTGAGACTGTAGCCATTGTACGCTGTGTTCAGTGCTACTGTGTGTGTGTGTAGTGGACAAACTTAAATCCTTATTTGAAACATCTAGCCTTTTAGATGTGTAAAAGTACACAGACTGTTTTGAAAGTAGAGAGTTAAAACACCTTTTAAGTTTTTTTTTTTTTTTTTTCTGTTAATAGTAATGGTTTTATTTGGGAATTGGGGTTGTCTTGGAGAGTAAGCTGAAGTTTACTGGGTGGTGGTGGGGGCGGGGGGGGGGGGGCAGGGAAGGAAGTGCAGAGAGAAGGGCTGTGTGCCCATCAGTCTTTATAGACAAGTTCAGATTGTCTACCCATTGTTCTGTTTGTGCATTTTAGTTAATATTGCTATGTATTAACAAGCAAGTCCTAATGCCCAAAGTATATCAAAAGTAGAGGTAGTAAAATAACCCCTTAATGAATGCCCTTTTGTTGGCTTTTAGGAAGGGCTGTGTCTTCTGGGAGTATCTATGTTAATCCACCTCTTGGAACTAGATGTAGTCTGGTACTTAGTCGCTGAAATGCTGGAGGAGTAAGAGGAAGGGTGAGGGGAAGGGCTCTTGGCTAATAGCTCCCATTATCTGGAAGACAGTTTTAGGTTTTAACTATAGGTCTGTATGTGCATTTTTGTGAAGTACCTATGTTTATTGTGGACAAGCTTCATTACTTTGCAACATCTAGGCTTTTTAGATGTCCTGAGGTGACAATGTATGATATAAAGTAGAGCTAGTGAATTAACCAATTTGTAAATATCTTTGTTAGAATTGATTTTTTTTAAAAGGCAGCATCTTGGACCTGGAATTATTATACCTTCTCTGAGAACTGTACATCAGGACTTGCTCATCTAGGTTGGCAGCTGAGGGGAGGAAGGAAGTCTAGAGGGAGGGCTGTGTGTGGATGTGCTCATGTTTATATTTTGATGATAACCATTGATGTGCGTGCATCTCCTGGCTGTACTATATATAGGAATGCATTGTTTAATAATTCAGCAGAAGCATACCTCCTTGCTAACACCGTAATAGTTTAGATCAGATGATGAACCCTCCTAGAACTATTATGCTTTGTGTGCTCTGTTGCTTTATGTCTCATTTTAATTGAACATTAAGGGAATGTAGTATTTTAATCATGATCTAGAGGCCTGTTGCCATTTTTGTCTTTGAAATTTTTGTTGCCAAGTAAGGCAAGATTACATTTTTTTCCTTCCAGATTGAGTTGGTGTAGTATATTCTTGGTTATCAAAATACTCATAGCTTTGGGACTTTGAAATGGTAAATATTCATGATGTGTGAAACAGCATGATACATAACTGTAGGTCTTCATTACATAAAAATGGATGCTTGGTTGTGAAGATACACAAACGAGACCTAGAAGGACATGTCACGGTAAACTGCTTGTGATTCTGAATGACTTCGTTTTTTGCTTCTTGTGCTTTTTGGTTTCCTATTATGCACATGTTAACTTTTAAGAAATAAATGTTATTTTAAAAACCTTAATGAAGTTTCCATTCTTGTAAAGTTAGCATACACACTCCATAGAACATAGCGTCCTCGTCCTTCATGCCCAGGCTCTAAGGCATCTCATGAGGCCTTTCATTGCTTATATACCTTCCCCCGCACCACCCCATGTCTTGCTACCCTAGGTAGCTCTGCTCTTGCGGCGTTTCCAACTTTGCTCAAGCTATTCCTTCTGCCCTTTGCACATTTTTCATCTAGCAGAATCATTCTTTGTTGCCCTCTCAAACTTCACATACAGTCTTCCCTGACACCCAGAATTAAAGTGCCAGAACCAAATGTCCGAAGTTCCACACTTGCCCTTGGCAGCCCCTTGTAGATGGAACCCACTTCCACTGTCACTGTTTGCTGTGGATTGAGCTCTGGCTTAAATCTTAACCACGGGCAGCGCAGTGCCTGACACAGCAGGTGCTTAGGCAGTGTCCACTGAACACAAGAGACAGTCTCTACTTTTCAGACTGCCTTGTATGGTATAGCTGCTGCTGACGTTGAATATTCAGGGCTTCCCAGGCTGGCAGTTCCTGTCAGATGACCCCACCAAGGGTGAAGGTAGGGTAAGCACCACCCACTCTCAAATCAGGCATGAAACATTCTCTAATGGAATATCAGAGGGGTTCTTAAACCTGGCTTTGAGGGTGACACTTGAGACTGGACTCCAAATGTCAGGAGGTGGCATTTCTAGTGCTTCCCTGGAGTTGTTTGTGTAACAAGCGGGCCAGGAGCCAGTGAGGGCGCGAGACGAGGCCCTTCCCGTTGCCATCTCCTGTTGCTGCCCCTGAGAGACAGGTGTTAGCTGACAGAGATGGGCTTCAGGGACGCACATATGCCTGGAACCCTTGACCTGGAAGGGGAGAACTAGGTGCGTTTGGACAGCTCATGCCAGGCTAGGACCAGTCTGCAGCCCAATCCACAGAGCTGGATAAAAGCTGAAGCTCTGTAATTGAAGGCAGAGTCTCCCATAAAGGCCTGCAGGGTGGAGAGAAGGTAGGTTCATAAAGAGACAAGGTTAGGTGTTTCCCGTGTCTCAGTGGTAAAGAATCCACCTGCCAACCTAGTCTCGGTTCAATCCCCGATCTGGGAAGATCCCACATAGCACGGAACAACTAAGCCCATGTGCCAAACTATTGAGCCTGTGCTGTAGAGCCCAGGAGCTGCAACTAGAGCCCACGTGCCGCAACTACTGAAGCCTACATGCTCTAGAAGCGGTGCCCCGCAATGACAGAAGCCCGTGCACTGCGATGAAGAGCAGACCCCACTCCCTGCAACGAAAGAAAACCCGCAGAACAGCGCAGACCCAGCACAACCCCAAAATAAACAGAAAATTTTAAAAAAGAAAGATAAGGTTAGCCCTCAGAAAGGCAGTCCTGGACCCCCAGGGCAAAGCTAACCCTCAGTGGACAGAAAAGGAAGTCCACAGAGGAGCAGACCCCAACAGGATCACATCTCAGAGCTAACAACATGTATTACCAGGGGAAGAGCACTGAAAGGGAGTCAGATGCCTCAGCTCTTTTTTTTTTTTTTTTTAATTTTATTTTTAAACTTTACAATATTGTATTAGTTTTGCCAAATATCGAAATGAATCCGCCACAGGTATACCCGCGTTCCCCATCCTGAACCCTCCTCCCTCCTCCCTCCCCTACCCTCCCTCTGGGTCGTCCTAGTGCACCAGCCCCAAGCATCCAGTATCGTGCATCGAACCTGGACTGGCGACTCGTTTCATACATGATATTATACATGTTTCAATGCTCTTCTCCCAAATCTCCCCACCCTCTCCCTCTCCCACAGAGTCCATAAGACTGATCTATACATCGGTGTCTCTTTTGCTGTCTCGTACACAGGGTTATTGTTACCATCTTTCTAAATTCCATATATATGTGTTAGTATACTGTATTGGTGTTTTTCTTTCTGGCTTACTTCACTCTGTATAATAGGTTCCAGTTTTATCCATCTCATTAGAACTGATTCAAATGTATTCTTTTTAATGGCTGAGTAATACTCCATTGTGTATATGTACCACAGCTTTCTTATCCATTCATCTGCTGATGGGCATCTAGGTTGCTTCCATGTCCTGGCTATTATAAACAGTGCTGCGATGAACATTGGGGTACACGTGTCTCTTTCCCTTCTGGTTTCCTCAGTCAGCTCTTATTTAAGCTGTCTCATGAGCTGGGAAACGTTGGCCCCTTGATCCCATCTGGCCTCAGTCCCCTTCTCTGGAAATGAGAGGTTTGTTCCAGCTGCTTGATGAGCTGTTGGGCCTCTCCAGTTGCTGGGCCTTTCAAAGCCACACATTTCATCAACACATTTCATCAACTTCTGGGCCAGAAGTTTCTAAATCCCATTCTGTACTAAAAGGAAGCAAGGTCTTTGGAGAAATGGTTAATTCCAAAGGCTGCAACAAGAGTACAAAATCATCCTGGACTACCCCAGGGCGGCAGAAAACAAGACAGTGCCTCAGAGAATGGCAAGAACATATCAAAAGGACCCCAGAAGCAAGCTTGAAGTGGCATCCATTGGCCTAATCTGTGACAATTTGTGCATCAAAATAGAAAATGATAATAAGATTATAACACATTGAATAAAGCAGGAAGCTATGAGGCCAATGCCAATATAAATTAATGAATAGTAGTCATGTATGGATGTGAGATTTGGACTATAAAGCAAGCTGAGCACCGAACAATTGATGCTTTTGAGCTGTGATGTTGGAGAAGACTCTTGAGAATCCCTAGGACTGCAAGGAGATCCAACCAGTCCATCCTAAAGGAGATCAGTCCTGAGTGTTCATTGGAAGGACTGATGCTGAAGCTGAAACTCCAATATTTTGGCCACCTGATGCGAAGAGCTGACTCATTGGAAAAGACCCTAATGCTGGGAAGGACTGGGGGAAGGAGGGGAAGGGGACGACAGGATGAGATGGCTGGATGGCATCACCAACTCAATGGACATGAGTTTGGGTAAACTTCGGGAGTTGGTGATGGACAGGGAGGCCTGGCATGCTGCGATTCATGGGGTCACAAAGAGTCAGACACAACTGAGCGACTGAACTGAACTGAAATGCAAAGTATGCTAAGGAAGGGGATATTTACATAATTCCAAAGCACCTGCTCACAAAATATCTATTAAAAGTGAATGAGATACACACAACAGAGTGAAATGACAAGCTATGGAATGGGAGAAAGTATTTGCAAATCATATAGCTGGAATATATTAAGAACTCTGACAGCAAATTTAAAAATAGACAAAGGATTTGAACAGACATTCTTCCTATGGTGATATACCAATGGCCATCAAACATATGAAAAGATGTTCAGCCTCACTGAGAATTTGTGTTTTTTTAAAAAAACAATTAGCTGTTTGTTATTATTTAGTGGCTAAGTCGTGTCTGACTCTTACAACTCTGTGAGCTGGAACCTAACAGGCTCCTCTATCCATGGGATTTCCCAAGCAAGAATAGTGGAGTGGGTTGCCATTTCTTTCTCCAGTGCAAATCAAAACCCCAAGGACATACCAACTCATGCTCATTAGAATCAGTTCAGTTCAGTAGCTCAGTCGTGTCCAAGTCTGCTACCCCATGGACTGCACCACGCCAGGCCTCCCTGTCCCATCACCAACTCCTGAGCCTACTCAAACTCATGTCCATTGAGTCAGTGATGCCATCCAATCATCTCATTCTCTGTTGTCCCCTTCTCCTGCCTTCAATCTTTCCCAGCATCAGGGTCTTTTCCAATGAGTCAGGTCTTCGCATCAGATGGCCAAAGTATTGGAGTTTCAGCTTCAGCATCAGTCCTTCCAATGAATATTCAGGGCTGATTTCCTTTAGGATGGACTGGTTGGATCTCCTTGCTGTCCAAGGGACTCTCAAGAGTCTTCTCCAACACCACAGCTCAAAAGCATCAATTCTTCAGTGCTCAGCTTTCTTTATAGTCCAACTTTCACATCCATACACGACTGCTGGAAAACCCATAGCTTTGACTAGATGGACATTTGTTGGCAAAGTAATGTCTCTGCTTTTTAATATGCTATCTAGGTTGGTCATAACTTTTCTTCCAAGGAGCAAGCATCTTTTAATTTCATGGCTGCTGTCACCATCTGCAGTGATTTTGGAGCCCCCCAAAATAAATTCTGTCACTGTTTCCATTGTTTCCCCATCTATTTGGTATGAAGTGATGGGACTGGACATGTATGGATGTGAGAGTTGGACTGTGAAGAAGGCTGAGCGCCGAAGAATTGATGCTTTTGAACTGTGGTGTTGGAGAAGACTCTTGAGAGTCCCTTGGACTGCAAGGAGATCCAACCAGTCCATTCTGAAGGATCCAACCAGTCCATTCTGAAGGAGATCAGCCCTGGGATTACTTTGGAAGGAATGATGCTAAAGCTGAAACTCCAGTACTTTGGCCACCTCATGCGAAGAGTTGACTCATTGGAAAAGACTCTGATGCTGGGAGGGATTGGTGGCAGGAGAAGGGGACGACAGAGGATGAGATGGCTGGATGGCATCACTGACTCGATGGACGTGAGTCTGAGTGAACTCTGGGAGTTGGTGATGGACAGGGAGGCCTGGGGTCGCAAAGAGTCGGACACGACTGAGCGATTGAACTGAACTGATGGGACCGGATGCCATGATCTTAGTTTTCTGAATGTTGAGTTTTAAGCCAACTTTTTACTCTCCTCTTTCACTTTCATCAAGAGGCTCTTTAGTTCTTCTTCACTTTCTGCCATAAGGGTGGTGTCATCTGCATATCTGAGGTTATTGATATTTCTCCCGGCAATCTTGATTCCAGCTTGTGCTTCTTCCAGCCCGGCATTTCTCATGATGTACTCTGCATATAAGTTAAATAAGCAGGGTGACAATATACAGCCTTGACGCACTCCTTTTCCTATTTGGAACCAGTCTGTTGTTCCATGTCCAGTTCTAACAGTTGCTTCTTGACCTGCATATAGATTTCTCAAGAGGCAGGTCAGGTGGTCTGGTATTCCATCTCTCTCAGGATTTTCCACATTTTGTTGTGATCCACACAGTCAAAGGCTTTGGCATAGTCAATGAAGCAGAAGTAGATGTTTTACCAGAACTCTCTTGCTTTTCAATGGTCCAGCAGATGTTGGCAATTTGATCTCTGGTTCCTCTGCCTTTTCTAAAACCAGCTTGAACATCAGGAAGTTCACAGTTCACGTACTTGGAGAATTTTGAGCACTACCTTGCTAGCTTGTGAGATGAGTGCAATTGTGTGGTAGTTTGAGCATTCTTTGGCATTGCCTTTCTTTGGGACTGGAATGAAAGCTGACCTTTTCCAGTCCTATGGCCACTGCTGAGTTTTCCAAATTTGCTGGCATATTGAGTGCAGCACTTTCACAGCATCATCTTTTAGGATTTGAAATAGCTCAACTGGAATTCCATCACCTCCATTAGCTTTGTTCATAGTGATACTTCCTAAAGTCCCCTTGACTTCAAATTCCAGGATGTCTGGCTCTAGGTGAATGATCACACCATTGTGATTATCTGGGTCGTGAAGATCTTTTTTGTATAGTTCTTCTGTGTATTGTTGCCACCTCTTCTTAATATCTTCTGCTTCTGTTAGGTCCATACCATTTCTGTCCTTTATCAAGCCCATCTTTGCATGAAATGTTCCCTTGGTATCTCTAATTTTCTTGAAGAGATCTCTAGTCTTTCCCATTCTACTGTTTTCCTCTATTTCTTTGATTGATCGCTGAGGAAGGCTTTCTTACCTCTCCTTGCTATTCTTTGGAACTCTGCATTCAAATGGGTATATCTTTCCTTTTGTCCTTTGCCTTTCGCTTCTCTTCTTTTCTCAGCTATTTGTAAGGCCTCTTCAGACAACCATTTTGCGTTTTTGCATTGCTTTTCCTCGGGGATGGTCTTGATCCCTGCCTCCTGTGCAATGTCACAAACCTCCGTCCATAGTTCTTCAGGCACTCTATCAGATCTAATCCCTTAAATCTATTTGTCACTTCCACTGTATAATCGTAAGGGATTTGATTTAGGTCATACCTGAATGGTCTAGTGGTTTTCCCTACTTTCTTCAATTTAATTCTGAATGTGGCAATAAGGAGGTCATGGTCTGTGCCACAGTCAGCTCCCGGTCTTGTTTTTGCTGACTGTATAGAACTTCTCCATCTTTGGCAGCAAAGAATATAATCACTCTGATTTTGGTGTTGACCATCTGGTGATGTCCACATGTAGAGTCTTCTCCTGTGTTGTTGGAAGAGGGTGTTTGCTATGACCAGTGCATTCTCTTGGCAAAACTCTATTAGCCTTTGCCCTGCTTCATTCTGCACTCCAAGGCCCACATTTGCCTGTTACTTCAGGTATTTCTTGCCTTCCTACTTTTGCATTCCAGTCCCCTATAATGAAAAGAACATCTTTTTTGTAGCCATCTCATTAGAATGGCTACTAACAAAAACAAAGAATAACAAAAGTTGACAAGGATGTGGAGAAACTGGAACCCTTGTTCACTGTTGGTGGTATCGAAAAATGTTGCAACTGCTGTGGAGATCAGGATGACAGTTTCTCAAAAACATCAAAATTATGGGACTTCCCTAGTGGTCCAGTGGTTAAGAATCTGCTGTGCAATGCAGGGGACACGGGTTCAAAAAATGATCCTTCATGCTGAGTAGCAACTAAGCCCATGATACAACTATTGAGCCTGCATGCTGCAACTCAGACCTGACACAGTCAAATAAATAAACTAACAATAAAAACTAGAGCCACCATATGACTGAGCAGTCCAGCTTCTGCCTATACGCAAGAAACTTGAAAGCAGGTCTCAAAGAGACATTTGCATATCCATGTTCACAGTAGCACCATTCACAAAAACCAAGAGGTGGAACCCAAATCCCTATCAACAGATAAATGGAAGGGGTGGAGGCAAGATAGTGGCCTTAGGAGGACCTGGAGCTCACGTCTCCTCACAGGCAGGGGGTCGGCCTGATCCCCTGTGAGGGGAGCACTGAGTCCAAGCTGCTAGACTGACAGAGAACTTCAGGCCCCAGGGAATATTAATAGCTGTGAGCTCTCCCAGAGGTCCTCATCTCAGCACCAAGACTTGGGCTCCACCCAACTACCTGCAAACTCCAATACTGGATGCCTCAGGCCAAACAACCAGCAAGACAGGAACACAGCCCCACCCATCAGCAAAAATGAGATGACAGAGAAATATGTCACAGGTGAAGGAGCAAGGTAAAAACTTACAAGACCAAATAAATGAAGAAATAGGCAATCTACCTGGAAAAGAATTCAGAATAATAGATAGTAAAGACGATCCAAAATCTCAGAAATAGAACATATGAATGGATAAACAAAATTCAGTGTATATAGATATAGATACATATATGACATGGAATATTATTCAGCCTTAAAAAGGAAGGAAATCCTGTCATAGGATACAACTGGGATGAACCTTGAGGACACTGGACTTGGTGAAATAAGCCAATCTCAGAAACACAAATATTGTATGATTCTGCTTATATGAGGTATTTAAAGTTGTCAAATTCATAGTGACAAAGTAGAAAGGTAGTTACCAGGGGCTGTGGAGAGGGAGGAAGGGGAGTCATTTAATAGGTACAGAATTTCAGATTTTCAAGATGAAAAAATTCTGGTGATCTCTCTCACAATGTGAACATACTCAACACTCTTGAACTATACACCTAAAAATGGTTAAGATGGTAAACTTCATGTTTTTTTTTTAACTACAACATATATACATTTTAAAATAAAAATGAAATAATAAGAGTAACTGTACAATGGGGCACCATTTTAACCCAACAATCAAAATTAACATAAATAATGGGACAAATTGAAATCTTGTACCACCCAGTAACACCCAATGGGAAGGACACAGCATCGCTTCTGGGATTTCCTGCCCAAGATGCATAACCAATACCTAATCAGGAGAAAAACATCAAACAAGCTGTTTCTTGTAGAAAGAACACTCTACAAAGTAACTGGTCTATAATCTTCAAAAGTATCAATGTAATGAATGTCCAAGAAAGACTGAGAACTATATCAGCAAGAAGCAAACAAAAGAGGCATCCAACTAAGGGTACTGCATGATCATAAACTAGATCCTTTGCTATGAAGGATGTTATTGGGACAATTGGCAAGATGTGGATGGGCCCTGAGGATTCAATGGCTGTCATGTGTCAATGATAATTTCCTGATTTTGATGGCTGTGGTTACATAAGAGAATGTCCTTGTCTGAGGGAATAAACACTAAATTACCTAGGTGAGTGAATGCATCTGGTCCTGATTTACTCTCAGTGGCTCAGGGGAAAAACTTTTTTTGTACTATTACTGTAACTTTTCTGTGAGATGACTTCAAAACTTGTAAAATTACACAAAAAAGAAATGTCCATGATACTCTGTTAAGTAAAAACCCAAAATGGATAACACAATACTGTCCGTTATGATAGCCACTACCTAGAGCTATTTGAATTACTTAAAAATTCAGTCCCCAGTCACATTAGCCACATTTCAAGTGCTCAGTAGGCATGTGTGACTGGTGGACTCGCAGGACAGAGCTCTGGCATCACCGCAGAAAATTCTACTGATAGTGCTGGTATAACATCTTTCTTTTTCCTGTTGTTAAAATAATAAATAAGGAAATGGGTATGAGTATGTGAACTTTGAAAAGGCTATGTACCAAATTGTTAGTCGAGTGATCCCTGGGAGATGAGATTGGATGGGTGAAATAGTGGAAATGTTTCAGTTCTCATTATACACATTTAAATTTGGGGATTATGAAAGATTAAAATATCTTTAGAATTTTTCTAATATTTATATCTATACAGATAAATATCTACCTACTTGTACCTTCTACTTGCCTACTTTTTAAAAAAACATTGTTTAGGAATTACCTATTGTCAGCGAAGTTCTGAATGACCTTTCTTGTGATGAAGACTTTTGAAAAGGAATTTAAATTTCATAGCTCTACCAATAATGCTTGAAGAGGCGAATAGCTCATGGGCTGCCACCTGCTCCCACCCCACCCCCACCCCCGACAAAGGCAAGATCTTGCTCAACTTACTTGAAATGACCCAAGAGTCCCAAACAAAGGACCAGATTCTAACTGCAATAGGACAGATCAGATCAGTCGCTCAGTCATGTCCAACTCTTTGCGACCCCGTGAATCGCAGCACGCCAGGCCTCCCTGTCCATCACCAACTCCCGGAGTTCACTCAAACTCATGTCCATCGAGTCAGTGATGCCATCCAGCTACCTCATCCTCTGTCATCCCCTTTCTCCTCTTGCCCCCAATCCCTCCCAGCATCAGACTCTTTTCCAGTGAGTCAACTCTTCACATGAGGTGGCCAAAGTACTGGAGTTTCAGCTTTAGCATCATTCCTTCCAAAGAAATCCCAGGGTTGATCTCCTTCAGAATGGACTGGTTGGATCTCCTTGCAGTCCAAGGGACTTTCAAGAGTCTTCTCCAACACCACAGCTCAAAAGCATCAATTTTTCGACGCTCAGCCTTCTTCACAGTCCAACTTTCACGTCCATACATGACCACTGGAAAAACCATAGCCTTGACTAGACGGACCTTTGTTGGCAAAGTAATGTCTCTGCTTTTGAATATGCTATCTAGGTTGATCATAACTTTCCTTCCAAGGAGTAAGCGTCTTTTAATTTCATGGCTGCAGTCACCATCTATAGTGATTTTGGAGCCCAGAAAAATAAAGTCTGACACTGTTTCCACTGTTTCCCCATCTATTTGCCATGAAGTGATGGGACTGGATGCCATGATCTTCGTTTTCTGAATGTTGAGCTTTAAGCCAACTTTTTCACTTTCCTCTTTCACTTTCATCAAGAGGCTTTTTAGTTCCTCTTCACTTTCTGCCATAAGGGTGGTGTCATCTGCATATCTGAGGTTATTGATATTTCTCCCGGCAATCTTGATTCCAGCTTGTGTTTCTTCCAGTCCAGCGCTTCTCATGATGTACTCTGCATATAAGTTAAATAAGCAGGGTGACAATATACAGCCTTGACGTACTCCTTTTCCTATTTGGAACCAGTCTGTTGGTCCGTGGCCAGTTCTAACTGTTGCTTCCTGACCTGCATACAAATTTCTCAAGAGGCAGGTCAGGTGGTCTGGTATTCCCATCTCTTTCAGAATTTTCCACATTTTGTTGTGATCCACACAGTCAAAGGCTTTGGCATAGTCAATAAAGCAGAAATAGATGTTTTTCTGGAACTCTCTTGCTTTTTCCATGATCCAGCGGATGTTGGCAATTTGATCTCTGGTTCCTCTGCCTTTTCTAAAACCAGTTTGAACATCAGGAATTTCACGGTTCACATATTGCTGAAGCCTGGTTTGGAGAATTTTGAGCATTACTTTACTAGCATGTGAGATGAGTGCAATTGTGCGGTAGTTTGAGCATTCTTTGGCATTGCCTTTCTTTGGGACTGGAATGAAAGCTGACCTTTTCCAGTCCTGTGGCCACTGCTGAGTTTTCCAAATTTGCTGGCATATTGAGTGAGCACTTTCACAGCATCATTTTTCAGGATTTGAAATAGCTCAACTGGAATTCCATCACCTCCACTAGCTTTGTTCATAGTGATGCTTTCTAAGGCCCACTTGATTTCACATTCCAGGATGTCTGGCTCTAGGTGAGTGATCACACCATCATGATTATCTGGGTCGTGAAGATCTTTTTTGTACAGTTCTTCTGTGTATTCTTGCCACCTCTTCTTAATATCTTCTGCTTCTGTTAGGTCCATACCATTTCTGTCCTTTATCGAGCCCATCTTTGCATGAAATGTTCCTTTGGTATCTCTGATACCAAATGCAATAGGACAGACTGCCATTAAACAGGAGGAAGAACTTTCTGACAGTATCAGCATGAAATGTTCAGGACAAGGATCATGGAAGACTGAGGATGTTTAAGAAGAAAAACAAACCCAGGTTTGGAGCCGAAGAAACTGTTTGTTTGCTTATTTGTTTTTAGGCTGCACTGGGTGTTCATTGCAGCACCTGGGTTCCTCTAGTTGCAGTATTCTGGCTTCGTTACCTTAGGATGGGTATTTCATATTCTATATTAATCTTCACAACTCTTGAAGTAACAGGTGAGCTGAGGCTGCACAGGTGAGGTGAGTGGGCTGTGGTCACAGTGGGACTGGAAAATTGGAACCCAAGCCCATTTGCAGGAATCTCCACTCCCTTCCTCCAGGCTTAGTTACCCCACAGCATGTGGGATCTTAGTTATCCAACCAGGGATCAGACCTGCTTCCCTTGAATTAGAAGGTGTGTTCCTGACCACTGAACCACCAGGAAAGTCCCCAGATTCCTGGTTTGAGTCCTGGCTTTTCTACAAAACCAGCAGTGTAAAAATAAGGATAATATTAACCTTGCATGAGTGTGCATGAAGTGCCTGGTGGTGTTCTAACTGCTTTACATGCGTTGTCACTTCTTCCTTAAATCCTTTTTTTTTTTTTTTAACTGCTGAAAACCACACTTGTGATATTGACCCCTAAATATGCTTCTTCTACAGTCTTCTCTATTCAGGAAATGGTTACTCCATCCTTCCACTTACTCAAACCAAAATCTTTGGTGTTATCCTTAGGAAATGGTAACCTGCTCCAGTATTCTTGCCTAGAAAATTCCACGGACAGAGAAGCCTGGCAGGCTACAGCCTATGGGGCCCAAAAGAGTAGGACATGACTGACCGTGCATGCATGGTAGGTTCTACCATCAAAATATATCACCCCGCTCAAGACACCACTGAGCCACAATAATCTCCTACTTGGATTATGACACTGGCACTAGCTTCCCAACTGTCCCCCATCCCACACTACACTCAGGCTTAAACCCCTCGTCTATAGCCAGATCACTCTTCCGCTAAGAACTTTCCAAAGGCTCCCTTCACATGATCATGAACTGGCCCCCAGTCCCCTCTGCCCTTGCACTCTTCCAGTTTCTCTCTCCTTTGACTCAATTCCAGCCACACCAGCCTTCTTGCTCTTATTTACTCAAGCTGAATGTGCTGTCTCTCTGTCTGGAACATTCTTCCCAAGATACCTGCATGGCTCATCTTCTTACTTCCTGTTGTTGTAGTTTAGTCGCTCAGTGGTGTCTGACTCTTTGTGACCCCAGAGACTGCAGCATGCCAGGCTTCCCTGTCCTTCACCAAGGGTCTTGGTAATCTTTTTTTTCTTGATTCTGATTTTCTGGTGAAATGGGGGGAGGCTTACTGTCTGTTGGCTCAGACAGTAAAGAATCTGCCTGCAATGTAGAAGACCTGGGTTCAGTCCCTGGGTTGGGAAGATTCCCTGGAAAAGGGAATGGCAATCCACTCTAGTATTCTTGCCTGGAGAATCCCAAGGACAGAAGTGCCTGGTGGGCTACAGTCCTTGGGGTTCCAAAGAGTCAGACACAATTGAGTGACTAACAGTTTCACTTTAAGAATGCCTACTGGACCCTGCAAATTTTATAAATGACCGAAGTGAAGCTCCAGAAAGGGATGGAGCATGGCTGAAAGTCACACAGCACTTGTCCAGATACGCCACCCTCTCAATGTCCACAGGCTCTGTCTCCAGGGCTGAAGTCCACAACCTTTAGAAGCCATGAAAAACCCTTGTTCCAGCTTTGGTGCTGCTTCTCAGCCACCTAGAAACTGCTCGCCTTCACTATCAGCTCTGAACCAGTGATTGCAAATTCTGCAACTCAGCACCCTTGTGAATAAACCCTTTAAATCCCCAAATGTCTGAAAAGCATACGGCAACATGGCCTCTGGTGGTGCCATGGGAGTTGCAGAGTGACCCACCTCACCCCTTAGACTTTCCCTAAGTGGAAGGCAAGACTTTTTCATGAGTTATATAAAAGGGATAGAGAATTTAAAGAATGCTTTTTGCTTCCAACCCTGAGAAGGGATTTTAAACACTTTCTATAAACAAATGCTGGCAATATCTCCTGTGTTTCTCAAATGGGTTTTTTTTTTTTTCTTTTTCCGCAAACAGCGGAAGCTATCAGTGCTAGGGGCTATATTTCTGGCTTGAGTGGCCTGGGTGCGCCTCTACAAGTATGACTAGGCTTGCTTACATATGGGAAACCACCCTAGAGGGTGGATGGATTCTCTCCAGCACAGTTCCAGGGTTGTGTGTACAGAATTTGTTTGAAAACAGGTGGCTCATTTGGGATAGATGAGTAAGGGTGGTGTCACAGTACACACCCGATGCTGCCTGCCCAGGAGGGCCTGGGGGAACAGAGAAAGCACGCGCATTTCCTGGAACCACCACCTGGTAGCTGAGTGAGCTTAGGCCAGGCCTTTGCGTCTCTGGGCCTCAGGCTCTTCATCTGTCAAATGCCTTAACCTTAACCCCAGTGCCACCTGGTTAGTTGCCAGAAAGTATTCTCAGGATAAGTGACAGCCTGTGTAGAGTGCCTCCCACAATGCAGGCACGTGGGGCGGGGAGCACTCCGTACCTGAGCCTGGGCCCTTCTCCCTTGTGATGGGTCAGTGTGGGTTTGCTGGCCCTTGGATCTGTGCCAGGTGGCCGAGGAGAACCTCCGTAGCACCAAAAATGTATACTGATTGCTAATGCTTGTGCCAAGGGTGTCATTCTGGTTCCTCCTGAATGAGCTTTTCTGCCACATAAATCCTAATGTATCCTCCCTGCCTGGTTCTGATTCCTGGTGTGTGCGGGGGAGGGGAGGATTCTGAAGCCACATCCCATGGACTCTGAGGCTCCTACATACCCACGATCACAAGCCCGCCCCCCCCTCCTCCCGGTTCCACCCATTCTTCCTTCAAACAGCACCCTCACCCATAGTGCAGGCTTCCCTTACAGCTCAGTTGGTAAAGAATCAGCCTGCAATGCAGGAGGCCCTGTTCAATTCCTGGGCTGGGAAGAAGACACAGGCTACGCACTCCTGTGTTCTTGGGTTTCCCTGGTGGCTCAGCTGGTAAAGAATCTGCCCACAATGCGGGAGACCTGGGTTTGATCCCTGGGCTAGGAAGATCCCCTGGAGAAGGGAAAGGCTACCCACTCCAGTATTCTGGCCTAGAGAATTTCGTGGACTGTATAGTCCATGGGGTCGCAAAGAGTTGGACACAACTCAGCAACTTTCACTTTCACCCTTCAGGTCAGTTCAATTCAGTCGCTCAGTCATGTCCGACTCTTTGCGACCCCATGAATCGCATCACGCCAGGCCTCGTGTCCATCACCAACTCCTGGAGTTCACTCAGACTCACGTCCATCAAGTCAGTGATGCCATCCAGCCATCTCATCCTCTGTCGTCCCCTTCTCCTCCTGCCCCCAATCCCTCCCAACATCAGAGTCTTTTCCATTGAGTCAACTCTTCCTATGAGGTGGCCAAAGTACTGGAGTTTCAGCTTCAGCATCATTCCCTCCAAAGAAATCCCAGGGCTGATCTCCTTCAGAATGGACTGGTTGGATCTCCTTGCAGTCCAAGGGACTCTCAAGAGTCTTCTCCAACACCACAGTTCAAAAGCATCAATTCTTCGGTGCTCAGCCTTCTTCACAGTCCAACTCTCACATCCATACATGACCACTTTCACCCTTGCTGCTGCTGCTGCTAAGTCGCTTCAGTCGTGTCCGACTCTGTGCAACCCCATAGGCAGCAGCCCACCAGGCTCCCCCGTCCCTGGGATTCTCCAGGCAAGAATACTGGAGTGGGTTGCCATCTCCTTCTCCAATGCATGAAAATGAAAAGTGAAAGTGAAGTCACTCAGTCGTGTTCGACTCTTAGCGACCCCATGGACTGCAGCCCACCAGGCTCCTCCATCCATGGGATTTTCCAGGCAAGAGTACTGGACTGGAGTGCCATTGCCTTCTCCAACTTTCACCCTTAGTGCTGGTTAAAGTTTTGGTGACCTACCTCTGCTAGCTCCCAAGGCTGCCCCTTAATATTTACATTAACCTTTTAACTGACTGAAGAGTGTGGGGGTTGGGCAAGATGACTGCCAGGACCCTCCTATCCCAAATCTCTTGGAGATGGTCTTTATCATTGATTATGAAGGCTTAGCCTTCCAAAGCCTCCGTTTCCCATTTCATTGAAGGAGGAAGAGAGTCTCTGGATGGCCAAACTGATCTTGATCCAAAAGGCACTAGGGGAGCCTGGCAGGCTACATACAGTCCGTGGGGTTGCAAGAGTTGAACATGACTTAGCAACTGAACCACCGCCACCAATACCATGTAACATATATTGAGCATGTACTATGCATCAGGGACTTCATACGTATAACTGAACATGACCAGGACACATTCATATGTCCTAGTTAATGAATGGGTGGAACAGGGTGGGGAGGGCTCATGGTCATGTCTCTTTGTGACCCCATGGACTGTAGTCCACTCTGCTTGGTTACTAAACTCTAAGACACAGCAGCACTACATAAAGTCGTAAGTAAGAGCTATTCAAATGTTGACTTGGTTTCTCAAGAACACACTGAAGGAGAAGCATATTCTCAGAGCATGGAAAAGCTCTTTGAAGACCTCTCTGGGCATTTCTCATTCTCAAGTTCTTTTATCTGTCATGTACTGGCTTTCTCTGCTCCCCTCATGATTTCCCAAAGCCCAGCCCTCACAGACTCTCCCCCACACAGGGCACTCTGGCTTCCAGGTTGCTCTTTTAGACTAATTTCTCACCCACTGCTCCCCTAGAAGACATACTCTGCCCCTACGCTGGAAATTTTTTCTCTCACATCCCAGGAAGCTGGATGCAGGGGTCTTGGTGAATAAAATCCTCCACTTTGCTGTACGTGTCTCTGCTCAGTCGCTCAGTCATGTCTGACTCTTTGTGACCCCCTGGACTATAGCTGCCAGGCTCCTCTGTTCATGGGATTTTTCAGGCTAGAATACTGGAGTGGGTAGCCATTTCCTTCTCCAGGGGAACTTCTTGACTCAGGGATCAAACCCACATCTCCTGTGTCCCCTGCACTGCAGGCAGATTCTTTACCGACTGAGCCATCTCTTTAATCCTAAGCAGCCATTAAGTGGCAGACCTAGGATCTTAGTCCAAGTCATTAGATGCTTAGCAAGATAGCTGTCATAAAACAAATGCTCAGTAATTAGCCTCCCACCCATTCTCTGGTCATGTCAGTTCAGCACGAGAACCTTCAAGGGGGTACTTCCCTGGTGGTCCAGTCGCTAAGACTCTGAACTCCCAATGCAGGGGGCCCAGGTTCAATCCCTGGTCAGGGAACTAGATCCCACATGCTGCAACTAAAGATCCAATATGCTGCTCAAAGACTTAAGATCCTGCATGCTGCAACTAAGACCAAGCTCAGCCAAATAAATACATTTTTAAAAAACCACTCAAGGGCTCCCTGTTGCTCAGACAGGGGTCAGCCAACAATGGCACATAGGCCAAGTCCAGCCTGAGGAAAGCCTTCCTCAGCAATCAGTGCAAAGAAATAGAGGAAAACAACAGAATGGGAAAGACTAGAGATTTCTTCAAGAAAATTAGAGATACCAAGGGAACATTTCATGCAAAGATGGGCTCAATAAAGGACAGAAATGGTATGGACCTAACAGAAGCAGAAGATATTAAGAAGAGGTGGCAAGAATACACAGAAGAACTGTACAAAAAAGATCTTTATGACCAAGATAATCACGATGGTGTGATCACTCACCTAGAGCCAGACATCCTGGAGTGTGAAGTCAAGTGGGCCTTAGAAAGCATCACTACGAACAAAGCTAGTGGAGGTGATGGAATTCCAATTAAGCTATTCTAAATCCTGAAAGATGATGCTGTGAAAGTGCTGTACTCAATATGCCAGCAAATTTGGAAAACTCAGCAGTGGCCACAGGACTGGAAAAGGTCAGTTTTCATTCCAATCCCAAAGAAAGGCAATACCAAAGAATGCTCAAACTACCACACAATTGCACTCATCTCACATGCTAGTACAGTAATGCTCAAAATTCTCCAAGCCAGGCTTCAGCAATATGTGAACCGTGAAATTCCTGATGTTCAAGCTGGTTTTAGAAAAGGCAGAGGAACCAGAGATCAAATTGCCAACATCCGCTGGATCATGGAAAAAGCAAGAGAGTTCCAGAAAAACATCTATTTCTGCTTTATTGACTATGCCAAAGCCTTTGACTGTGTGGATCACAATAAACTGTGGAAAATTCTGAAAGAGACGGGAATACCAGACCACCTGACCTGCCTCTTGAGAAACCTATATGCAGGTCAGGAAGTAACAGTTAGAACTGGACATGGAACAACAGACTGTTTCCAAATAGGAAAAGGAGTACATCAAGGCTATATATTGTCACCTTGCTTATTTAACTTATATGCAGAGTACATCATGAGAAACACTGGACTGGAAGAAACACAAGCTGGAATCAAGATTGCCGGGAGAAATATCAATAACCTCAGATATGCAGATGACACCACCCTTATGGCAGAAAGTGAAGAGGAACTAAAAAGCCTCTTGATGAAAGTGAAAGAGGAAAGTGAAAAAGTTGGCTTAAAGCTCAACATTCAGAAAACTAAGATCATGGCATGTGGTCCCATCACTTCATGGCAAATAGATGGGGAAACAGTGTCAGACTTTATTTTTGGGGGCTCCAAAATCACTGCAGATGGTGACTGCAGCCATGAAATTAAAAGACACTTACTCCTTGGAAGCAAAGTTATGACCAACCTAGATAGCATATTCAAAAGCAGAGACATTACTTTGCCAACAAAGGTCCGTCTAGTCAAGGCTATGGTTTTTCCAGTGATCGTGTATGGATGTGAGAGTTGGACTGTGAAGAAAGCTGAGTGCCGAAGAATTGATGCTTTTGAACTGTGGTGTTGGAGAAGACTCTTGAGAGTCCCTTGGACTGCAAGGAGATCCAACCAGTCCATTCTAAAGGAGATCAGTCCTGGGTGTTCTTTGGAAGGAATGATGCTAAAGTTGAAACTCCGATACCTTGGCCACCTCATGGGAAGAGTTGACTCATTGGAAAAGACTCTGATACTGGGAGGGATTGAGGGCAGGAGGAGAAGGGGACGACAGAAGATGAGATGGCTGGATGGCATCACCGACTCGATGGACATGAGTTTGAGTGAACTCCGGGAGTTGGTGATGGACAGGGAGGCCTGGCATGCTGCAATTCATGGGGTCGCAAAGAGCCGGACACGACTAAGTGACTGAACTGGACTGAGCCTGCCACCTGCTTTTGTAAATAAAGCTGTATTGGAACACAAAGGCTGCCTTCACTATACAGAGTTGAGTAGTTACAACAAGGACCGTAAGGCCTGCAAAACCTAAAATGTTTATTATTTGTCCTTTT
The DNA here is from genome assembly GCF_002263795.3 of Bos taurus. Classification (NCBI taxonomy): domain Eukaryota; kingdom Metazoa; phylum Chordata; class Mammalia; order Artiodactyla; family Bovidae; genus Bos; species Bos taurus. The sequence goes on along the minus strand of NC_037340.1, from coordinate 65,160,616 downwards.
ATAGAGTTTGCCAACCTCTGGCCTACAGAATAAGAGAAAATGCAGACTGCCTCTTATCCTCCTTTGGATCTGCTACTGAGCAAGTACTTAATAAGTATATTTCAAATGAATGAACAAAATGTCTATGTCTTCATCTTGGAGCCACAGCCCTACATGCGAAAGTGAAAGTGAAGTCGCTCAGTCGTGTCCGACTCTTAGTGACCCCACAGACTGCAGCCCACTGCGTCCATGGGATTCTCTAGGCAAGAGTACTGCGAAGAGATGTCTAAATATAGTCTGAAGCCCCAACTTACCTAGTCCCCACACCATGCCACCCTGTCCTTGTAGGTCACAGGCAGCCCTTCCACACTGCCACAGATGTCCCAGACCCCTCAACCCCCTGGAATCATCCGAAAAGTTGAGATGTGAAGCGCACTGCTTCTCTCCTCTTTTTTAACCACATCCTCCTCTGAGAGATAAATTCCCTACTCCTTTAATTCATTTTTTAAAATTATGACTTATTTATTTGGCTCTGGTTTAGTGGGAATTCCTAATAATGTACTTTCACAGCCTTGAGAAATTTCACAGAAATAGCAGCACTTAGAAAAACAGCATATATTAAGAAACCACATTGATGATTATTTTTCATGTCTTTCTTAGAATAATAGCCTTGTTACAAACCCCAAGGCCAGACCCAAAAGGGAGTATGACTGGGGTCATGAAAGCATGGACCCTGGAACACAGGGTCGGCGTTGGGTATGAACACTGCCTACACACTTCTGATTGTTCCTGAGACTATCCCAGAAGGGAATGGCCTGGGGTAAAAACAAGGAGATGTGGACTGCGTCAATGTAGTGTCTTGGGAAAGACAGATCAAAGAAAGTTTTGTAGTCTGCAATTAGGAATAAAAGCTGGACTCAGAGTGGACTCTGCACCTCAGTCCAGTAGAGGCTGCAGGTCCCCTGACCCACTGCACCAGATTTCATGATCTGTCTTCATTCTCATCGCTCGCTCCCGGACCATTAGGGCAACAACTGGCACCCAATGTGGGGCTGAAGCGAAAGACCACTAGCAGCGAAAGTGAAAATACAGGGTAGCAGAACCCGGGACGGTTGACAGGGCTCCCTTTGAAAATTCCCGCTGGTAAGTCCTCAGGCATTTAATCAGGGTTAAAATGGGAAATGTTGAGAGTGCAGAACACTATCACCCATATGTTTATTGAGACAGCTCTTAAAAGCGGGAGGAGCTTCTATTAGTGAAGGGTGATTATTAGAAATTGTTACAAGCAGCAGCTAAATATTGCTGCTGGTTCCCATCAATAGGGACCTTAGATTTAAAAGTCTGGGAAAAGGTTGGAGCCGAGTTAAAAAAAGAACATACAAAAGGAACTCCGCTCCCTGTTTCTATTTGGAGCACATGAGCATTAATTCAGTCAGTACTGGAGCCTTTGCAGACTTCTGATTCTTGTGATGAAAGTGATGATGACTCTTTTGAAAAACCTCAAAATCAATATAGCGAGGCCAGTCGTCAAATTATGTTCAATCAAGGTTATATACGAAGATTGGGCCTGGGCAAAAATCAACAAGGAAGAATTTATCCTTTGACTGCTCAAGATTTCAAATCCCCCCATTTTCACTAGGGGCCACTGCTCGTATTAATCTTCCTCCACCCACACCTATACCTCTTAATTGGAAAACTGATCAACCTGTGTGGATAGAGCAGTGGCCTCTAAAACAAGGAAAACTGGAGGCTTTACATTAATCAATGAACAACTTAGTAAGGGACATATTATTGAGTCTTTTAGCCCTTGGGATTCTCCAGTGTTCATTATACAAAAGAAATCTGTTAAATGGAAAATGCTTACTGATTTGAGAGCTGCTAATGCTGTTATTGTTCCAATGGGTGCTTTACGACCTAGTCTACCTAATCCTAGTATGATTCCAAGAAATTGGCATTTGTTATTGACCTCAAAGTTGCTGTTTTACTATTCCTTTACACCCTGATGATCAACCTAGATTTGCCTTTTCAGTTCCTTGCATTAATTTAAAGGAGCCACATAAAAGATTTCAATGGACTGTATTACCTCAAGGTATGCTTAACAGTCCCACTACTTGTCAAAATTTTGTAGCCGAGGCTTTAAACCCAGCATGACAGCAATTCCCTCATGCATATATCATTCATTTTATGGATGATATACATGACCACAAAAAAGAGAGATGGCATTTTGACACTGAATGGCCATGATAGTCTTTACACTCTGGAGAAAACTGGTTAAAATAAAATCTTTTTTGAAATTGCAAAACCGGTTCTTCTTGCACATGCAATTAGGAAAAAGTTGACTTGTTAAAATGCTTTTCTGGAGCTCCAATTCTGCCTGGGAAACAAAAACAGGCCTGGGAAAAAACCTGAAGTTAACCCTTATCATGTTCTTGGAATACACAGCCCACTCTATCTGGGTCTCCAGCCATAAATAAATTGGTAGAACTCAGACCAAGAGAAAAAAAAGAAGGGGCAAAAAGATATTTTAAATTTCAAGTGGAAAACTATGAAATCTCTGTCTATCTAAATTTATCTGTGTCTCAGTGTGTGTCTTTGTTTTTGGATAATATGAGGTTAATTTATAAATAAGCTCTATTTAAATTCAGGTTCACATGAACTGAAAAATATTCAGTATTAAATATCTAACATTACTGTTTGTTTGCTAATCTAATTAAGACATGTCTTAAGTCATCAACATTGCGTAATACTTTTACTGTGCCTAGGTTTAAGGTAAACCAAATTTGTCAACAAAAAAAGTATATATACAAATATATATAAATGAGATGAAAACGTTTAGATAAACTCTATTAAAAATAATTATATTTTAGAAATATCTACCTAATAATCTCTGAGGATTGGGGTAAATTAAATTTCTAAATGATAAAAGTTTATTAAATAGCTAGGTCATTTCCAAACAAAATAAGATTTTAAAACATTAGTTACTAAACACTAACTTCCTCTTACAGAAAAACTAAAGAGATTTTGGACTATTAATAAATATGTTTGGTGCCATCCTGAGATGTTCTCTATTAAAAAAAAAAGCAAATATTTTTAAAAAATTAAAACGGGTACTTATGTTCACCAATCTATAAAATGCTAATATACAAGAGTTCATTCATGGTTGCTAAAGAAAAGTAAGATGTGTGTTTTTAATAAAAAGGTATACGGAATGGAATTACATTCTATTAAGGAAAAAGGAAATACATCTGAACATACATATGGCTGTTTTCTGAATGGGCAAATAGAGTGATGAATACAGAAATGTAAAAAAGGGTTGTGGCAAGTGGAAGACAGTTTTGTGCATGATACAAGTTTCTTAAGACACTAAACTGCCTTTGAAATCTTTTACTGTTACTTTGACTAAGTGAATAACTATTGTTTCACAATGAATATAAGCTGGTACCAATCTGGAGTTTGATTTTCTCTTCCTGTTTAAAAAAAAAAAACAAAACAAAGTCTTCTTGGAATATGGCTTTTGATAACAGACTATATAAATTTCTTTGTCTTTAGGTGATTCATACTTGCTTTTAAAGTCTTTTGTTACTTTGATAAAGTGAAAGAGTGTTATTTCACAATGATATATGGAGACTATGACACACACAGACAAAGCTCATACTGCTTCTACAAAATTAACCCCTCATCAGTAAATTTAAAATGGATCAATAATGGCTATAAACCAAACAGTCAGGGCTATGGGAAGTCCAAGACGGCCGCTTGGCTTTTCAAGGCTCCCTGGAAAACCTCACTTCTATTTGATAAGATAAAAGCCTTTCCTGGCTATAGGGTTAATATCTCACAATGAAAAAATTGGTTAAAATACATTTTATGCAATCTCCAGCAATTAGGACACCCACTTTGCTGGACAGGTCATACAGACATTGACAAAAAACTTCACAAACTTCTTGGAGACTATCATTTTTACTGACATCCTCGGTCGTCAGGCAAGGACTACAAAACAAAGGGACTGGTTACATGAGATTGAACAGACTGCTAAATATGACTACAATTTTCATGACTTTTTTTCTGACATATTACTGGCTTCTAATCTTTGTTTTCAGATATAAAAAAGCTCTTCTCCTCAAGTCACTGATGGTTTAACACAATTTAGTGATTTACACCTGTGGATAAAATTAAAACATTTTTCTTTTCTCTCTGCCTCATCGTTCCAGAAATTAGAAACATTTGGGTTCTGAACAGCCTCATCAAGGTAAAAAAAAAAAAAAGTCTCCAGACATATACAAAAATCTCAAGAGTATACTGGGGAGCTCTATAAGAAATATCCACCCAACTGATGTCAGGCCTATGACATCTAATGTTTCACTGAACCTTAAGTTCTAGTTTTGTTAATTAAAATCTATATTTACTAAGACTCACTTCTTAGATAATTCCTTAGAACTGGACATGGAACAACAGATTGGTTCCAAATAGGAAAAGGAGTACGTCAAGGTTGTATATTGTCACCCTGCTTATTTAACTTACATGCAGAGTACATCATGAGAAACTCTAGGCTGGAGGAAGCACAAGCTGGAATCAAGATTGCCAGGAGAAATATCAATAACCTCAGATATACAGATGACACCACCCCTATGGCAGAAAGTGAAGAAGAACTACAGAGCCTCTTGATGAAAGTGATAGAGGAGAGTGAAAAAGTTGGCTTAAAGCTCAACATTCAGAAAACTAAGATGATGGCATCTGGTCCCATCACTTCATGGCAAATAGATGGGGAAACAGTGGAAACAGTGGCTGATTTTATTTTTCTGAGCTCCAAAACCACTGCAGATGGTGATTGCAGCCATGAAATTAAAAGACGCTTACTCCTTGGAAGGAAAGTTATGACCAACCTAGACAGCATATTAAAAAGCAGAGACATTACTTTGTCAACAAAGGTCCATCTAGTCAAGGCTATGGTTTTTCCAGTGGTTATGTATGGATGTGAGAGTTGGACTATAAAGAAAGCTGAGCACCGAAGAATTGATGCTTTCGAACTGTGGTGTTGGAGAAGACTCTTGAGAGTCCCTTGGACTGCAAGGAGATCCAACCAGTCCATTCTAAAGATCAGTCCTGGGTGTTCATTGGAAGGACTGATGTTAAAGCTGAAACTCCAATACTTTGGCCATCTGATGCGAAGAGCTGACTCATTGGAAAAGACCCTGATGCTGGGAAAGATTGAGAGCAGGAGGAGAAGGGGATGACAGAGGATGAGATGGTTGGATGGCATCACTGACTCAAACCCATGTCCAGGGTTTGGGTTTGGGTGGACTCCAGCAGTTGGTGATAGACAGGGAGGCCTGGCATGCTGCAGCTCATGGGGCAGCAAAGATTTGGACACGATTGAGCGACTGAACTGAACTGAACTGATGTTACATTGCTAAGAGGCTTCGTTAAGTTAAATTTAAAAGGTCCTTCATTGACAAGACACTCTTTAAGTTTGTTTCTAAAACTTATCTCAGTAACCAGTCTTTAAATAAAGATCAGATGCTCTAGGACCCAGAACCAGGAAATTAACAACAAGCTATAGTCATTTAACAAACTAAGTCAGGTGACTTAAAGATGTCACTGGGCTATACCTAATAAAAGTTCTTGACTTAAGTTCTTATGATTTTACTATTACTGCTAACTATATTGCTTTCTTTATTGCCTGTTTCAAGAAACGTCCCTTACATTATCAAATGTGTGACTGATATAATGATGGTATACAGTTCCATTTAAAATCCACAGTTATAATGGATGTAACTCATATATCTTCCTCTGGTAAACTCTTAAAGGAGATCAGTCCTGGGTGTTCATTGGAAGGACTGATGTTGAAGCTGAAATTCCAATATGTTGGCCACCTCATGCAAAAAGTTGACTCATTGGAAAAGACCCTAATGCTGGGAAGGATTGGGGGCAGGAGGAGAAGGGGACAACAGAGGATGAGATGGCTGGACGGCATCGCCAACTCGATGGACATGGATTTGGGCAGACTCTGGGAGTTGGTGATGGACAGGGAGACCTGGCGTGCTGCGATTCATGGGGTCGCAAAGAGTCGGACATGACTGAGCAACTGAACTGAGTGACTTATGTACATATGACGATACATTTTGTCAATTTATATGGGCCACTGCTCACTCCAGTGAGACTACAATGAGACTACAAAACATATACAAAGACACTTATATGCTTCTTTTGCTGTTATTAAACTACCAAAAACTATAAAAACTGGTAACAGCCCTGCTTATAACAGTAGAACATTCCAACAATTTTTAAAAATTTGATCTATAAAACATTCTACTGACATTCCGTGTAACCCATAAAGATAGGCCATAAGGGAGAGGGATAATCAATCACTTAAACATATAATACAAAAAGAAAAAGGGAGAAATGCCATAGGACAATAAACAATATTGAATAAAGCCTTATTTACTCTCAATTTTTTAATATTTCTACACAAACTATGGCAACTGTAGCTGAGCAACATTTTCAGGCTACATCCACAAATACAACTAAGACTGTGATTTGGTGGCAAGATCCACTAACAAATGTTTGGTCACTGGGAAAGTTAATTACATGGGAAAGAGGGTTTGCTTGCATCTCCCCAGGAGAAGGTCTAGCACCTGTATGGATTCCAGCTTGTAGAGTAAAACTGAGCAGAAACAACCAGTGACTCCAGACCCCCTCATCATGGTTATGTTTGCCCTGATAACCATCACAGTGAGTATACCCCTGGTTTCGGCAGAAGCAAAGAATTATACTTATCGGGCACATATACGTAACCCCACATTACTAAAACTCATTGACTGGGGGGATTATACGATCCCCGTTTATGTTAATGATTCTTCCTGGATACCAGGACCTGAAGATATATGTCTTCCTCTTGTTTAAAAAGAGAAAGTGACTCCCTTCAGTGTTACTTATGGGTATGAATCCTGGCCAATTTGTGTAGGACCAGATACAGGATGCCTTAAATTATCTATGCAAGCCTGGCTGTTCACTCATTCTTTAAATCATAACTATACTAAGGTTCAACTATATTTTCTCTCTGGTCTGCGTTTTGCTTATAACGACTCAGAACCCAATAATGACACCAAATCAGACAGACCTTTATGTGAACATTGCAAGCTGTTCTGAAAAACAAGATTGTATTCAAGATCTGAAAAACAAGATTGTATTCAGTGGGATAATTGCCGCGGGACTGAGGGAGTCATTTTGATTAATGGTTCCTATGGAATTGTATGGGACTGGTCCTCTGAAGGGTGTGCGGTCTCCAATTGCTCTCATCAAATCAGTCCTGCAATCCTCACAACAGGCTGTGTTGGCAGGTGCATAAAGTCTTTGACCATCCTAATATTACCACGCATTCAGATCATCCAATTATATGGCATGGTAGTGGCATGTCACCCCTCTTCCCACAACTGGATCAAGAAAGAGGGCAAACAGAGATTTGGAGATTGACTTTAAGTCTTAAAAAATTCCAAATTTGGGACGGATATTATTCTGATAAAACTAATTATTCATTGACATTTAATACCAGTACAAACTGGACATTTTACATTCAGGCTGTGTAAGAGATCCTTATGTGCTCTTGAAAGGAACAATTTCTACCAATGAAAGTGTACAAAAACTTTCTTGCCAGGATTTCAAATTATATACTTGCGTAAATTCTTCACTTTATAATTTTAATCACTCATTTGTTGCATTAAGAAGAAGATTGCAAATATAGCTTCCAGTAAATCAAACCAGACCTTGGGAAGGCTCCCCTGAAATACATGCTCTTTGAAAGGTTATAAAGGAAGTACTGCAACGTTCCAAAAGGTTTACTGGACTCCTTATAACAGCTATTGTGGGAATTGCTGCCATAGCCACAACCGCAGCAGTAGCCAGGGTGGCTCCGCATCAAACTGTACAAACGACTACCTTTGTACAATAGCAGCACCAAAATGCAAGCTCTGCTTGGGGAAGTCAGACCCACACAGATCAAGGAATTAATGACCAATTGATTGATTTAGAAAATTCAGTTCTCCTACTAGGGAACAAAGTGCAAAATTTAAAATTACAGATTCATCTTAAGTGTGATTGAAATATCTCTTCATTTTGTGTCACACTCATAAGTATAATCAAAGTGCATGTACTTGGGATCAATTATCTAAACATTTGAGAGGACACATTCGTAATAATCTATCCTTAAATATTTCCCAATTACAGGCTACTATTTCTAATATGCAGAATGTCCACTTAAAATTACTCCCAGAAACTGATTTATTTAAAGAAATCAAGGAAAGCTTACATAAACTTAACCCCATGATGTGTATTAAAACTTTAGGAGGAGTATTACTTGGTACTATAATATCAGGATGTATATTTTTAACTCTTTTGTGTCTAGTCCTCAGATGCATGAGAGAAACCATCTGAGAACTGATGAAGAAAAAAGTTGCTCAGACAGCGTATCTACTCCTGCAAAAACAAGAAGGGGAAGATGTAGTGGGAATTCCTAATAATGTACTTTCACAGCCTTGAGAAAATTTCACAGGAATAGCACCTAGAAAAGCAGCATATATTAAGAAACCGTGTTGATGATTATTTTTCATGTTTTTCTTAGAATAACAGCCCTGTTACAAACCCCAAGGCCAGACCCAGAAGGGAGTATGACGGGAATCATGAAAGCATGGACCCTGGACCACGGGGTCGGCGGTAGGTATGAACACTGCCTACGCACTTCTGATTGTTCCTGAGACTATCCCAGAAGGGAATGGCCTGGGGTAAAAACAAGGAGATGTGGACTATGTCAATGTAGTGTTTTGGGAAAGACAGATCAAAGAAAGTTTTGTAGTCTGCAATTAGGAATAAAAGCTGGACTCAGAGTGGACTCTGCACCTCAGTCCAATAGAGGCTGCAGGTCCCCTGACCCATTGCACGAGATTTCATGTTCTGTCTTCATTCTTGTCGCCCGATCCCGGACCATTAGGGCAACACTCTGGCAGGTCTCGGTTGTGGCACATGGGATCTTTAGTTGCGGCATGCAAACTGTTAATTCTGGCATGTGGGATCTAGTTCCCTGGTCAGGGATGGAACCCAGGGCCCCTGCATTGGGAGCGCCGAGCCTTAGCCACTGGACCACCAGGGAAGTCCACCTACTCCTCCTTCTTTGCCGTGTAACACAAAAACAGTTTTCTTTTAAATTCAACCCACAAAATTATAATGTCGAGTACGCTCTTCAAACTCCACTCACCTCTTGCTCACTGGTGAAAACCATCCATCTTGTCCAACATGCTCATTTTGCCACTGGGGAACCTGGGCTGCAGGTGATGGACTCAAGGCGCTTACCGGGATCCCATGAGACAAGCAGACACAGGCTCTCCAGAGTGCAGTGTCTGGGTGTTCCTCAGAGTCTGCTCCTTGCAGGGGTGGTGTAGGTGAGTGGGTGGGTACTGGGTGCGGGGGCTTCTGCCTTCTCCCAGGCTAGGCTCTTGTGCTGCCATGGCCTCTTCCAGGCCCCTCGGGGCTCTCAAAGCTAAACCATGGGGTTTCCCGAGGGAAAGAGATGACTAGGTCCTGGGTCTGTGGTACCAAGGCTGGAGGTGGACAGGAACCCTGAGTTCTAGGCCCAGCACTACCAACAAGTAAAGCCAGCCCAGACCAGTGGCTGGCAGCTTCCAGGACCTGCCAGAGGGACCAAGGAACCCTCCGTGAGTCCCACGAGCATCTCCGTGCCTCTGGTCTGTGTCCTCCCTCTCAGGCTGCTGACTCTTCATCCTTCACCCAGGATGCCAGCTCCTGTCACGCTGCCCATCTGTCTCGGGCTCCTTGTATCTGCCCCCACGGTCACACCTCACTCCAGGCTCCAGGAGCACCCTGTCAGTCAGACAGAGCCGCTCGACAAGCTATTGGCAGACTGGCAGCATGTGGGCCCAACACAGCCTACGTGTGTGTTTTGTTTGCCTAACACAGTATTTCAAGAATAATTTGAATTTACTGCTCACATTTGAAAACCAGTAGAAGGGGGGCGGGCGGCAGAGGATGAGATGGTTAGATAGCATCACCGACTCAATGGACATGAGTTTGAGCAAACTCCGGGAGACAGTGGAGGACAGAGGAGCCTGGTGTGCTGCAGTCCATGGCGTCTTATCCAATGACTGAACAACAACAGGAATCACCTAGAATTTTTTCTGGGTTTTCCTGAAAAAAATCTAAAGCTTGGCCGTATTGCACCCACATTATTTCTTGCCATGGCATCAATTGATTGGAGCTACCGAGCGGCTGCTCCACTGACACGGGGAATGTGCACGCCCCACCGTTCCCCATGACCTCCCCAGGCCTGCTGCTATGCATCTATCTCTCTCTTTAATCTTAGCTGCATCGTGTAGCCTACCATCTCAACTTCCCTGTTGGCTCCAGGGGTCTCGGTGAATAAAATCCTCTACCTTGCCATACTTGTACCACTTCTTTTAATCCTCAACAGACATTAAGTAGCAGACCTAGGATCTTTTGCATTCCAGTCCCCTATAACGAAAAGGACATCTTTTTTGGGTGTTAGTTCTAAAAGGTCTTGTAGGTCTTCATAGAACCGTTCAACTTCAGCTTCTTCAGCATTACTGGTTGGGGCATAGGCTTGGATCACCATGATATTGAATGGTTTGCCTTGGAAACAAACAGAGATCATTCTGTCATTTTTGAGATTGCATCCAAGTACTGCATTTTGGACTCTTGTTGACCATGATGGCTACTCCATTTCTTCTAAGGGATTCCTGCCCACAGTAGTAGATGTAATGGTCATCTGAGTTAAAGTCACCCATTCCAGTGCATCTTAGTTCGCTGATTCCTGGGATGTTCACTCTTGCCATCTCCTGTTTGACCACTTCCAATTTGCCTTGATTCATGGACCTAACATTCCAGGTTCCTATGCAATATTGCTCTTTACAGCATCGGACCTTGTTTCTATCACTGGTCATATCCACAACTGGGTATTGTTTTTGCTTTGGCTCCATCCCTTCATCCTTTCTGGAGTTATTTCTCCACTGATCTCCAGTAGCATATTGGGCACCTACTGACCTGGGGAGTTCCTCTTTCAGTATCCTATCATTTTGTCTTTTCATGCTGTTCATGGGGTTCTCAAGGCAAGAATACTGAAGTGGTTTGCCATTTCCTTCTCCAGTGGACCACATTCTGTCAGACCTCTCTGCCATGATTCGCCCGTCTTGGGTGGCCCCACATGGCATGGCTTAGTTTCACTGAGTTAGACAAGGCTGTGGTCCATATGATCAGATTGGCTAGTTTTCTGTGATTATGGTTTCAGTGTGTCTGCCCTCTGATGCCCTCTCGCAACACCTACCATCTTACTTGGGTTTCTCTTACCTTGGACATGGGGTATCTCTTCACGGCTGCTCCAGCAAAGCGCAGCCGCTGCTCCTTACCTTGAATGAGGTCGCCCCTCCTGACCTTGAACGTGCAGTAGCTCCTTTTGGCCCTCCTGCGCCCGCACAGCCGCCACTCCTTGGGCGTTGGGTAGCTCCTCTCGGCCGCCGCCCCGGACCTCGGACGTGGGTGTTAGCCCAGTCAAATGCTTCAGCAAGATGGCCGCCATAGAACGAATGTTCTATGGATCTTAGCTCCCTGACCTGGGATCAAACCCAGGCCCCCTGCAGTGGAAGCACCACCAGGGAAGTCCCCTACACTCCTTCAGACAACCTGTCTGGCCTTGCAAGACCTCTGAGTTCACAACCCTGTCTTTCCTCTGTGCCTCCCGTCTATGTCATAAGACCCTCTCACCCTGAGGCCACCCCAGTGATTAACCCCCACACCCGGACTCCTGACTGTCCCCTACTCAGCCCTACAAGTGCCAGGGGAGACAGTGCCCCCTAATACCTCTCCAGACCCCCAGGTCACCCCCAGGGCCCCTCACTATAAGCCCCACAATTCCCATGGCGGTTATTCATAAAACATGGTGGTTGACCCAACATCTTTTATTGATTCTACATGAGGACCCCTGCATTCTTATACTGAGGCAGGAGCTCCTGGATTTTGTACCGGGGTGCTATAATAGTTTGGACAATCCTCAATGGGGGCAGGTATTTCTGGGGTGCCATAAAAATGGGATGACGACGTTTAGTCTTCTTGTCTAAGCTATACAGATCCAGCATCACAATTCTGGGGTTGTAGGTCCCTTTCTTCTTGGGCTGGATTGGAGTGAATGCGGGACGCCAGCGAGGCTCTACCAGTAGCCGCACCAGGTCCTTCCGGAAGATATTCCAGTTGTTCTCCTTGAGGAACCTCTGGCACAGATCTTCATCGCTGAAGGTAAGGAACAGGTGTTGGGGTTCCCACACCAGCGCCTCCTGACCCCCTGCCCCTCCAGTCCTGCCTCCTGCCACTCCTTCAGTCCCTAAACACCCTGAGCTCTGTCCCACCTCTGCGCCCTTTCCCAGGCCGTTCCATCTGCCTCCTTCACCATTCCACGCTTTCATCCCCTAGACCTGCACTACTCCACGCAGTGGCCATGACCCACATGTGGCTACTGAGTACCTGAGGTGGGATAAATCTGAATTAGAGATGTGCTCTGAGTATAAAATACATACCAGATTTCAAAGACTTAATACCAAAAAAAGGATGCAGAGTATCTCAGTCATTTTTACCTTGATTACATGCTAAAATGATAATATTTTAGATATACTACATTCAATAAAATGTATTATTAAAATTAATTTCACCCCTCTATTTTTATTTCTTATAATGTGGCTATTGAAAATTTTAAATTATACATGTGATCATTAGCCATCAGGGAAATATAAGCCAAAGCCACACAAGATACCACTTACTCCCACTGGGATGATGACAATTAAAGAGACAAATAATTATTAGTGTCAATGGAGAAGTGGAGATATTGCAATGAGGGTTCCAATACATTGCTGACAGGAATAGAAAATGATACAGCGACTTGGAAATACAGCCTAGCAGTTCTTCAAAAGGTTAAACAGTTAACTTATGACCCAGCAATTCCACTCCTTGGTATATAACCAAGAGAAATGAAAACATATGCCCACATAAAAACTTGCATAAGAATGCTCCTAGCAGCATTATTCAAAATAGCCAAAAAGTAGAAACCACCCAAATGTCCATCGACTGATGAAGGGATAAATAAAGTATAATATGTCCATGCACTGGAATATTATTTGACAATAAAAAGGAATGAAATATTGATATTAGGTTGGCCAAAATCTTGGGTTTCTCTGTAACATTGTATGGAAAAATTCCTGAATGAATTTTTGGCCAACCCAAAACTGGCTACAACACGAATGAACCTTGAAAACACTATGCTAAGAAGCCAGTCACATGTGCTGGGTTGGCCAAAAAGTTCATTCGGGGTGTCCTACCAAACTAATATATGGTTCTATTTATGGGAAATGTCCAGATTGGGCAAATCTTTAGAGATAGAAAGTCAACTGGTAGCTGCCCTGGCTGGTTTTGGTGCCCTGCATCTACTCTGCCCCCCTCCCTTATAGCACATGAGGGTAGGAAAGAGGTGGGCAATGGTGGATGGGCGCAGGACTCACTGGCTTATTTCCTCCTGAGACCACAGCAAGGGAAGGCCCATTTGACTTTCACTCCTCAGCTGTACTCTCACCTAAGGAGGCAAGCTTGGTAAATCACTAACACATTAGAGCATTCTTTCGGAAAATTGCGTTGACCAGGAGAAAATCAACTTTGATTCACAGAGATCAACTTAATCCAAAATCTAGAGGTCAGAATGGGCTACAAGTTAGTCCTGAGACCTTAGGTCTCAGCAGTGCCGGTGTCAGCTCCTACCAGCTCACGAGAGCAACTCCATGCTGAGTGACAACAGGTTGGTAGCTCAAAACTGGCCATGGGAGGAGTATGTGTACCATAGAAACTGGCCAACACTTCCAGTCAGGTGACCTCCCATCTCCAAAAGAGCTGCTTGTTGAACGTTGCCCAGCATACCACTGGAGAGTCTCTACCTAAAGAGCCCCATTAACTCCCGATCTCTTACATAATAAATAACACTGTCTAACCCTGCTCCGCACTCACCATGCAGCAAGCACTTTATACTTGTTAACTCACCACATCCTCATGACCACCGCATTTCACAAACATGGAAACTAAGGCTCAAGGAGGTTGAGGAACTCACCAAAACTTAAGAGAGGGCAAGCATGTGACCACAAATTCTTAGATCTTCTTGATGCTGTTGTTCCAGAGTAAAAGTTAAGACAGACAAGATTCTACGTCACCTCCTGATGCTGCTGGTCAGGTTGATTCTAGTCTAGGCTTTCACTAAAGGGGGCAGCTCTTCTAAAGCCCTCCACTTCATGCAGGGGCTCCAGTTCCACCCTCTGCCTCGCTGGAATTGCAACTGTCAGCTGTCCTTGCAGGATGCCAGGACATGGTGCCCTCCGTTACTACCCCCACACCACATCTGCCTGGCCATCCAGCGCTAGATCACACTCGGTGCTTTGGTTTTAGGTTGTTCTTCACTTGGGCCCTTGGGAGAGTTCCCTTTTTTCCTGCGAACTCAGCTGTTCATATTCTACATGTGCTCCTTGTGTCTGCAGGGGGACAGGCTTCAGACAATCTAGCCCATAGCATCCACGGGACAGGTGTCTCACCCACGGACTGTGCCATCTTCAGCATGTCACGTCCCCCTTTCCTGGGCCTCACAGTCCTCAATTAAAACATGGGGGATTTGAGCTAGATAATGGATATATTTTCTGCCTGCTTTAGCAGTCTAGAAAACCATGAGTTCGACAATTAATGAATAAGCCAGAATTCTGTCTGTCAGCATTGCAGACGACTGTAGCAGAGCGCTGACTGTGCAGCACAGACGCTAAGGCCCAACATCTGCCACGCTCAAGCCTGTGTAAACCTTCTCTGAATCCCAATTCAACCGTTAACTGATGACGCTCTGTGAGAAGCTAACGCTCCTTAAACCCTTTCTTTCCTCCTTAAATCTTTTCTTTCCCCCTTAAACCCTTTTTTGAAGAGGTGGCTCTAAATAGCTATTTTCTACATTGATAGGCCACAGGAATCAGAGAATTGGAGCATCGCTGAACTGCAAGGAACCATCAGTGTTTCTCAACTTTTTTTTTTTCCCACAAAACTGCCCCAAATTTTCTTATTCTTTTAAAACTTTTTATTTTGTATTGGGGTATAGCTGGTGTGCTGTGATTCATGGGGTTGTAGAGAGTCGGACACGACTGAGCGACTGAACTGAATGGAACTGATAGCTGATTAACCATGTGGTGGTGGTTCCAGATAAACAGCAAAGGAACTCAGCCATCCATATACATGTAAAAACTGCCCCCAATCTGGATCACAGCTACATTATCACCTGTTCTTTTATTAATACTTTTCTTAATTCCGCTTAATTTCTTTCACTTAAATATTTACTTTGGCTTGGTTTAAAAGCAACAAGATTGTCTAATCAAGGGTTTAGTGAACTAGTCCTGTTTTTCTAACTCATACTCAAATAAATATGTAGCTGTTTATAATCTGTGTACCACCTAAAATCATCTCGTAAGCCTTCTGGGAAGACGTTCCGTAATTTGGGGAAACTGTTCTACTCTAATTGTTTTGTTCTGCAGTGGAGTCTGATGCCTAAAGGAGGGGAAGTGACTTGTCCAAGGTCATACGGAGCCCATGTCAAATTCTCTCCTGTGCTTATTAGATACGGTTGAAGTAACTTTACAGATCTGCTTGCCTTCACCTCTTTCTCAACCACAGGAATCACCACACCTGCTTACAAAACCATGTCTAATCACATCACAACCACAAGAAAAGAAAAAGGCGGGGAGGATGCAAAATTATATCTGTATGGTTTCTCTATGAAAGTTTGTGTGACTGAATGATAAATGCATATTTGGCACATATCCATGTAGTAAAAAAAAAAGTACTGAAAGGAAATACATATTGCTAGTTGGGATTGTTGGAGTAATGCAAACACTTTCGGTCTTCACCTTCTTAAATGTTCAGCCTTCTTCCGGTTTTCCACAGTGAGTGGGCCTCATCCATTCACTAACGTTTATCAAGCACCTATCTCGTGCCAAGTACTGTACAGGTGCTAGAGGTGAGAGGTGGATAAAGCCCAAACCCTGTCTTCAGGAGGACATTAACCAAGTGGTGGGGAAAGAACTGTGCAAAAACTACACAGTTCTAAGGACTTCCCTAGCAGTGCAGTGGTTACGAGTTCACCTTCCAATGCAGGGGATGCAGGTTCAGTTCCTGGTCAGGGAGAAAGAGCCCACGTGTCTCGCATTGTAAAAAATTCAATAAGGAGTTTACAAATGGTCCACATTAAAGAAAAACAAACAAACTACAAAGCTCTAACCAGCTGTAATACAGCGTGGTGTGGCCACTGTGAGAGCTGTAGGACTATGAGTAAACAGAAAGGGGTCCCTAGCCCAGCTTTCTGGAGGAGATGAATCTTAAAGAATGAGAAGTTTATCCGAATAAAAGGCTGGAAGCAGGACTGAGGGATGGCGTTCCAGGCAGAAGGGTCTACATTGGCAAAGGCAATGGTCTAGGAGGCAATCTGCCCGGGTTGCCAGAGTGGGTTAGAGACAGCAGGAGTGCTACAGGGAGTTGAAGGGTCAGACTATGAAGGGCTGTTTACATGGCACTGAATCTGTACTGTATCCTACAGGCAGTGAGGTACCACTGAAAGGTTTTAAACAGGAGTTTAACATGGCCAGACTTGAGTTTTAATAAAAGCACAGTGCGGGCTTCCTGGTAAGCTCAGCTGGCAAAGCATCTGCCTGTAATGCAGGACACCTCAGTTTGATTCCCCTGGGTCGGGAATATCCCCCGGAGAAGGGATAGGCTACCCATGCCAGTGTTCTTGGGCTTCCCTGGTGGCTCAGATGGTAAGGAATCTATGCCTGCAATGCGTGCAACCTGGGTTCGATCCCTGGGTTGGGAAGATCCCCTGGAAGAGGGCATGGCAGCACACTCCAGTATTCTTGCCCGGAGAATACCCGTGGACAGAGGAGCCTGGAAAGCCACAGTTCATGGGGTCATAAAGAGTTGGACGTGACTAAGAGACTAGGCATAGCACAGCACAAAAGCACAGTGTGCAGAAATGACCCAGCACAAGGAAGACGGAGGCAGGAGACCAATGCTAAGATGGCTGCAAGAGTCCAGGTTTGCGGTTCCGAAGGGGTGCCGGGGGTGTCACCCAGGGAGGTGAATGAGATCCACCGGGCTGTGTGAATACAACAGTAGGACTTCATCTATATTTATCTTTGGCTTTTTTTTTGTTTTAATTTAAATTTTCAGCCACATCATGCAGCTTGCAAGATCTTAGTCTTATTCTTTTTAAAGATCTATGTTTGCATATTTATAATGTATAGGAGGTATACAACACACAGCAGATATAATAAATAAATAAATAAACATTACGTTACTCATATCACATAATATATCCTAGGGAGTATACACTCAAACACTCTTTAGTAATAACAGTGTAAGATCAAAACAGTTCTGTGACCAGTGATCAGGCAATAAATTAGTTTTTACGTAAAAAATAGTAGAGTTTTTATCACAGTATAAAAGTATTCACTTTTATGTAAAATTTGGAAACTAGGGAAATATAAATAGAAATCTTTTTATTAAATCTTTTAGGATAAATATTTTTAAATTATAAAATAAATATATCATCATTACCAAACATTGAGAATAAAGGGGAAAATCCACTTGGGATGTTACTACCCTGACAATAACTTTAAAAAGTATATCATTTTTTCCCTTATTATAAAAGAAAGAAATAAAAAAAGGAAATATATATTCACTGCAAAAACAAACATCAGAGGAATATATAAGCATAACCAGAAAGTCCCTTTTAGTCCTGTCTTCCAGAAAGAATGACCATTACAAATTGGGCAATACCACGGAATTATCATTTTTGCTCATTTTCCTTCTAGATTTTTCTCATGTAGAAAGGCCCAAGTCATAGTATATATACAACTTTGTACCCTGTCCTTTTCATGTAGCATTGCATCACTCATTTTACTTTTGCTTCTTCAAAAAAAGTTACTATTAAGGGAATGCATCACTGTTTTCTAAACTGTCCCCTTGGTGTGACACGTATGGATTGGGGGGGGTTGTTTTTTTATTATAAATATGGCAGCTATAAACATCTTAGTATCTTTCCCTATAATTTAGTTATATAGAGATAAATTCACAGGTAGACTATTGCTTCAAAGGGTAGAAACAGTTTTGGGCCCTTGAAACATTATTATCTAAAATTATTATCAAAAGGATTGAGCCAATTTAGAGGGCATCAGCAATTACCAGTTTCATTCGACCCTTGTCAGCACTAGATATTATCACTTTTTTAAATAAGAGGTATAAAACTGTTCATTCGATCTGACGGAATGTACACACTTTTCCAGCACTGACCTGGGGTACTTGATACTGAACTTTGACAATTTTTCTATTGTATTACTGTCAAGCAGTTCACAAAATTTTTCTTTCCTGATCCGTATCACCTCAGCTCCCAGGCTCACAAGGATCAAGGGCCGCGTGTCATGCTGGCTCTCCGGGAGGAGGATCTGGTGAAGGCCCTAGAGAAAAGAAGTTCAACCTCAGAGACCATCCACTCTACAAGCAAATTTTCCTGATTGGAAAAGCAAGGCCCCAGAAGGACGTGAATCCATCTGGGGTCATTCAGCAAGTGATAGGGAGAAGTCCAGGGCTCTCTTTGCCAATGACACCAAAGTCCTCAAAGAACCGTCTGAGCACTTTGTCCACAGTCCTACCTCCAGGCAGCAAGCTCTGCAAGAATCATGCTTGCGGGACTTCCCTGGTGTCCAGTGGTTAAGAATCTGCCTTGCAAAGAGGGGGATGCAGGTTCGATCCCTGGTCTTGGAACTAAGATCCCACAAGCCAAGGGACATCCCTTGTGAAGCAATGAAATGCCGCAATTAAGACCTGACGCAGCCAAATAAATAAATTTTTTTTAAAAAGGATTTGTGCTCACACAGTCGCTTGCCGGGTAGCAGCATTTTACCAGCTTTACCTGGTGATCAATCTCAACTCTTCTTTGTGCCAGGTCAGCTCATTTTCTTTTCCTTAGGACTATGACAAATAGCTTGTCCTCCTAGATCTTCCCTTTTTTACAGCCACCACGCCCTCCCGGGCTTCCCGAGAGGGCTTTGTTCATAGCACTTGTCCCCACGGAGCCTTAGTTCTTTCTGTCCGTCACAGGCTCTGGGGCCACTGGCGGCTACTATGCAGCTCCCATTGCTCCTTGGGCTCTCTGGTGTGGATTCCTACTCCATCATATCTGGAAGGGAGATGGAGGTCAGCAGGCCCATCTGCTTGCTTTACAGGGACTGTATTCCCCTTTTTAAGGAGACACTTTGAGATGGGGCAAAGCTGGGACTAGAGTCCTGGCTGCTGAAGTCCCAGTCCAGTGCTCACGCAGCCTCTCAGCTATTAAGACTCTGGCAAGGAGGGGAGAGAAGGTCAGTGGTCCAGAGCTTGCAATGCCCAGCTGTCTTGGGCTTAAGAAGGACATCAGCCATAAACCAAGAGGTCTGCTCTAGGCAAGCCAAGTGGGATTGGGAAAAATGCAGGCTTCAGAAGGAAGATCCCCGTGTTTACTCATCATGTTGATAGGGACAGAGTAAAGGGACAAAGTAGGTGATTAAATAGTTAATCCCACTAAAGGATCATAAGTAAAGGAAAAGGTATGAAGACCCCTGTGAGTCAATGATCGCACTAAAAAGCAGGTTTGCTTAGCAACAAAACCATGTGACAGGAGCATGCGATGTGCCCCAAAACAACAAAACAACGGTGGCATGAGACCCACATCCTGCCTAGTGAGCTCAGTAAATTACTGATCCCAGGACATGCTCTCTGCACACATAGAAACAATAATTTATAGAACGGTGATAATTCAAATTCAGTGGATAGGACTCCAAGCTCTTTGATCTCTGGTTGGGGAACTTTGGAACCACAACTCTGGTTGTGGGCTTTTAAGCCCACAAGCTGTGTGCCGCAACCAAAAATTTGGGGCTTCCCAGGTGGCTCAGTGGCAAAGAATCCGCCTGACAATGCAGGAGACACAAGAGACGCAGGTTCGATCCCTGGGTTGGGAAGATCCGCTGGAGAAGGAAATGGCTACCCATTCCAGTATTCTTGCCTGGGAAATCCCATGGACAGAGGAGCCTGGCGGGCTATGGTCCATAGGATCCCAAAGAGTCAGACACGACTGAGAACCCACAGCGTATCACAGGCATTTCAAAGTGAAAGGCCCTGGTTGTACTGAGACCTAAAGTAATTTTCCCATTGTGCTATGACAGTCCTGGCTTGACCATGTGGCGATAAGAAAACTCCGCTGCCCAACCTTGGAGGAGGAGCTGCTGATGGAAGCCTGATGACTATTCAAGAATGAGAAAGAAGGTGGTTTTTTCCCCCTCCCCACTTTCCCTTTGATTATAAGACTGTAGCCCACTTAAGTTCTCTGGGCATAGCACCCTCTCGCCTGCCTGCTTGTAAGCTTCACAAACATCTTATTCTAATAAATCACTTCTTGTCTATCACTTTACCTCTCGCTGAATTTTTTGTGTTGAGACACAAAGGACCAGAGCTCCCCAGAGCCCCGGGAAAGCCACCCAGCAGTTCCAATGTGACTCTGGGTGAAGTTACACCTCCCTGGCCCATTGTTTGCTCTCCTGTGAAACAGGTGAGAACACCTGCCCCGCACGTCTCTGAAGGATTCTCAAACTGAAGGAGACGAGAAGTAGGATTTGGAACCTTCCCCTTCCTCACCCTCACCACACTACCACCACGATTTGGGTTCTAGACCTTAAAGAATGACCATCTGCTCTGAGCCCTGGCCTTGTCTCTCCTTGTAAGACTGGCGTGGAGATGTGTCATCTTTCTTATGACTTGTTGACGGTCTAAACAAGATGGTGAGTGTAAGGATGCTCTGGGAGACGTGAAGATCCTCGCGCTTCAGCTGTGCTCACTGCAATGGCCATGAAGCCCCTTCTAATCAGCACCAGGCCTTGCACAGAAGCCAGAATGGCTGCTCTTTAGTCAGTTTCGACTGTGTGGGAGAAACATGTATATAAATTTAATCCTCACAACCACCCTGGGATATAGGGATTATCAGCCTTAGATGTGGGAAATGAGGTTGGGCAAAGGAAATTTGCTTGTCTAAAGTCACGTTTATCTTATAATTACAGTAAGGATGATGCCGATGATAATGATGACAGTGATGGTGATGACAGCACCAACTCATGTTTAATGAGCAGGCACTAAATCCCAGGCCCTCTTGTAGCTCTGGTGTGTGTTAACTCACGTAACCCTCACTAGAACCCCACGAGGTGAGTTCTTTTATTATCATCATTTTACAGAGGATGAGCTGAGGTTAAGAAACATGTCCAACATCACACAGCATGGAAGCAATAAAGCTAGGATTTGAACGCAAGTGGGTCTGTCTTTAGAGTCCATGCACTTATTTATTTATTTTGGCTGTACCATGGGGCATGTGGGATCTTAGTTCCCTGACCAGGGATCAAACCTATGCCCCCTGCAGTGGAAGCACGGAGTCTTAACCACTAGACCACCAGAGAAGTCCCCAGAGTCCATGCTTTTAGCTGCTACACTTCAAGGAAACTGAGCCACAAAGACGTTAACTAGTTTGCCAAGGTGACAAGGCAGAAAGTGATGGAGTGGAATTTGAACCCATCAGCCTGCCCAGGACCTCACTAAGGGCAGCCCAGCAGCAGGCAGTTATTCACCTCCAGTCCACTCTATACTTTCCAGCCAGAGTCAGGTCCTCAAACAGCTTCCCAAAGCTCCCAGGAGAAAATAAAGCTCTTCACTGTGGCCACTGAGGCTTTGGCTGCCTCACCCTTGTGAGGTTCCCACCTTGTTCACTCCGTTTCAGCCACACTGCCCTCCCTTCCAGTTCCCTCCACATGCCAAGCTCCTTCCCGCCTCAGGCTCGACCTGCTTTCTCTTTCTGGAACACTCTCGCTCCCAGGTTGTCCACAGCTCATTTGTTTTGTCATTCAGGTCTCAGCTTACACATCGCTGTCTTAGGGCAACCTGCCCTGACCACTCCATTTAAGACCACCTCCCCGCTCAACCCAGCTTTCTGTTCTGTTCCCAAGAGCAATTTAAAACTTTCTGTATATTTGCTGCTTTATCTGTTTACTGTCTGTCCCCAGACTAGATCATAAGCCCCACGAGGGCAAGAATGACATCAGTCTACTTGCCCACACTGGCACCTTAGGCCAAGCTTGAAGCTTGATAAATGCTCAAGAAATACCCGTGGGACTTCCCTGTGGTACAGTCATTAAGGCTTCGCCTTCCAATGGGTGGAGAATGAAGGCCTTGCTCTGAGCTCCCACCCAGAGCCTTCTAGGATTGTCTAGAGCAGGGATCCCCAACTTCCAGGATCTACTGTCTGATGATATGAGGTGACGCTGATGTAACAATAATAGAAATAAAGTGCACAATAAGTGTAATGCACTTGAATCACCCTGAAACCATCCCCTCCCACCTCCAGTCCATGGAAAAACAGTCTTCCACGAGCTTGGAATCAAGTCTGAAGTCCCTCTTGTCCCACCTGCCACAGCTTCCCACACGCTCTCTACCAGAACAAGCAATGCCCTTCCTGGCCTCGGTGCCTCCATTCACCCAGGGTGCTTGGCATCCCAGCCCCTCACTGGGCCGGCACGAGGTGCGTTCACGGCAGGTGCGCAGCCTCAGGCGGCCTGTGTTCAGTCCCGAGCAGCTCGCCCTGAGACTCTAAAACTGCAGGGAGGCAGAAGTGAGAGGGCTGGAAAGCATGTCACATGAATGCTGCAGGAATGGAGGAATGTTTTCCCCGAATAAGAAAATAATTACGGGGCACTGGCATGCTGCCTGGCTCCATAAATGTTGAATAGAAAAACAAAACCGCATTCTTTAAATTCTAAGAGGCCATCATGTGGCAAGGAAACTGATTTCTGTTTATTCTTGGGGGGTGGGTAGGGTGCAGCGGGTGCTGGGAAGAACTCGGTAAAAGCTGTAGGAGGCAGAGTTTTATTGAGCAAAAGAAGAGCTGCTGAAAAGCTCCAAACTAGTTACTCAGCACTGAGGGCTGGGCCAGGGCCTGGGGCTCCAGACAGTGCTGGGCTGGCCTCCCTGCCTCCCAAGGCACACAGTCCAGCAGAGCAGGAGCGCCGGGAGATCAGCACAACATGGGGTGAAGGGGTCTGAAGAGGACCCTGGGGATTCATGGTGACAATGACTGACCACACATCAGAAGACAGGGCCCCCACCCCCAGGAAGACTGAGGCGCACAGCTACTCACCAGGAGGCCTCACGCCCTCCCTGTGCCGCTCACCCAGCCTCCCAGCTCCAGCATCTATCTCCTGGCATCTAGCTCCCACAACGGTCAGAGTTCAGGGTCAAACTTGTTTCACCCATACATTCCCCTCCACTATTGCATTTTTTTTTCCCCTGGCCGAGTAGCATGTGGTGATTAGAGCTCCCCAGGTGGCACAGTGGTAAAGAATCCGCCTGCCAAACCAGGAGATGTGGGTTCAATCCCTCGCTCAGGAAGGTCCCCTCGAGTAGGAAATGGCAACCCACTGCAGTGTTCTTCCCTGGGAAATTCCATGGACAGAGGAGCCTGGCAGCTACAGTCCATGACGCGGCAAAGAGTCAGACACAACTGAGCAGACAGCACCGCACAGCATGTGGGATCCTAGTTCCCCGACCAGGGATCAAACCTGCGTCCCCTGCACTGGAAGCACAGAGTTTTAACCACTGGACCACCAGGCAAGTCCCTGGATAATCTCCAGAACCATTTTAGACTTACAGAAAAATGAAGAAGATGGTACATCTTAACCAGTTTCCCAGTTAAGATCTCACATTGTGTAATAGTTTTGTTACAATTAATGGACCACGATGGATACACATCAATAACTGAAGTCAATGAGTTATTTAGATTTCCTTTTTCTGTTCCACAGTCCTCTCCAGGATACATTACACTTAACTGTCATGTCCCTTGAGGTTCCTCTCGGATGTGGCAGTTTCTCGGACCTTCCTTGTTTATGATGATCTGGACAGTTTTGAGGAGTGCCAGTCAGGTAGGTCTTGGGTTGGCCCACTATTAGATTCTGACTGATTTTTCCTCATCATTAGATGGGGGTTATAGGTGATCGGGAAGAGGACTGTAGTACACCACTGTCATCACATCACATCCCACATTTATCATCTCACAAATGAGGGACATACTATCAACATGATTTATTACTGCTGATGTTGGCCTTGATCACCTGACTCAGGGAGCACTTTACTTTCAGTAGTTCTTCCTCTGTAAAATCATTCTTTTCTTCCTCCTTCCTATACTGTACTCTTCGGAAGGGAGTCACTATGTGCCGTCTACGCCTAAGGAGCAGTGAGGGCAGCGTATCTACACAGATTATTTGGAATTCTTCTGCATGTGAGATGTGTTCTCTCCTCGTTTATTAATTTATTCATATGTATGCATTATATCCATTTGTACTTACAGATTTTGTTAATTTTATTTATTTTTGGCTGGGCTGGGTAGTCCTAGTGGAGTTCCTCTGTGCTGTGCGGGCTTTCCCTAGCTGCGGTGAGCAGCGGCTACATTCTAGTTGCATCTTTTCATATTGATTTCCTTCCCTTAGACGTATTCTAAGGGAATTCCCTGGTGGTCCAGTGGTTAGGATTTGGCACTTTCACTGCCGGGGCCACGGTCAATCCCTGGTTGGGGAACTAAGATCTCTCAAGGCACAAACTGCAGCCAAAAAAAGAGACAAATATTCATTTAACTTTGCCACGTCTTTTCATAGTTTGCTAATTTCTTTTTATTGCCAAATAACAATTCACTGTATAGATTTGTCAGTTTGTTTATATTTATTTACCTTTCCATATAAATTTTAGCATCAGTTTGTCAATATCCACAAAATAACTAACTGGGATTTTGATCTGGATTGCACTGAATCTATACATCAAGGGGGGACAAACTGACATGTTAATGATACTGAGTCTTCCAACCCACAAACATAGAATATTTCTCCATTTATTTAAATCTTCTTTGAATTCTTTCATTATATAGTTTTCTGCATATAGTTTCTGAACATATTTTGTTACATTTATACCTATGTATTTCATTTTCTGGTGCTATTGTAAATGGCACTACATTTTTTATTTCAAATTACAACTGTTTGTTACTTTATACCCTATGACCTTGCTATAATCATTTATCAGCTCAGGAGGTTGTATTTGTTCTTTTGTTTGTTTATTTGTCTCATTTGTTCTTTATTTTATTATTTTTGTTTCATTTTTTAATTCTTTTGAACTGCCTATATTGACAATCATGTCACCTGCAAACAAAGAAAACTATATTTTTTCCTTCCCGATCTGTATTTGTTTAATTTCCTTTTCTTAATGCGCTGTCTAGGACTTCCAAAACAACACTGAATAAAAGTAGTGAGAAAGACACCCTTGCCTTCTTCCTGGATTATTTTAAAGCAAGTCCCAGATGTCATACCATTTTATCTATACATATTTGGATATATCTCTTAAATATAAGGACCTTTTAAAAAAACATAACCACAATACATTACCACATCTTAAAAAGTCAATAATATCCCTTAATATCACCAAATCCAGAAAAGGATGTTTTTAGACCTTTACTCTCATTATCTCGCACCCTCAGCCCACCAGGTTACACAGTGTGTTGAGAACAAGACTCTCTGCAACTTACCAAGATCTCGCCTTGCTCCACGGTGTGGATCTTCATGTAGGCCCCCACCGCAGCCTCCTTGGGGAGATCGCCATACTTGGTTTGTATCATGGGACATTTGATCAAATGAGAACACCTGGACCTGGAATTTGACAGCTTGTTACAGAGAACTCGCTTGAAGCTCTCGATAATCAGCCCTTGCTCTACTGCATGTTAAGATCACCCCTCCCTTCTCCCAGGTGGTGAGAACACAGAAAATCAAACCCTGAGAGAGACGGACTGTCAGGAATTGTAGAGGTTTAAACAGGGAGGAGATTTGGGAGAGGAGGGTTTCATCAAACTTTTTGGCCAATCCATAAAACAAGTGGCCAATCCAGGTTCGAATCTCGATTGGACTGACTCTAAAGCACTTATCTACTGACTCCCTTAGATGAGTAGACTTTTATGAAAAAGCTCAGATTCAAAAAGGCCGAGTGATACACAGACAGAAAGTCACCACCAAAAACTGTATGCAGCCCCTTCTTCTTCAGATGGACTCCCTGAGAAAGGAAGCAGCTGACTGCCTGATGAGGCCCTGTGAGCTGGAGGCAGAGAAAGTAGACCCCAATATCAAACCCAGGACCTCTCTCCGCTGCCTTCTTTTTTAAGTCTTTTTTGAATTTGAATTCGTTACAATATTGCTTCCGTTTTATATTGGTTTTCTGGCCAGGAGGCATATGGGATCTTGGCTCCCCAACCAGGGATCAAACCCAAACCCCCTGTATTGGAAGGCAAAGTCTTAACCACTGGACCAGCAGGGAAGTCCCCCTAGGCAGCCTTCTACAGACACCCCAATATTTGGGGGAAAGTTGTGATTGCTATCTCTGCTCACCCCCAGCATACCTGACAGTCTGCCCTGTAAGTTATACCCCCTTTCAATCAGACTCTGAACCCTCCAATCTGTCAAGGGCAAAGCTTACTTGATTTTTGAGCCAAAGGTCTTTGGGAGAGTATTTCCTGAGGTTTTAATCTTCCTACTGAAGCTGGATCCTTCTTGCTCCTGGGCTTTCTGGAGATGAAAAAGCTTCAGAAAACTAAAATCCTGTACAGGATATGACCTGATCTGGAATTCCTTAAATCTCTCCACAGGAGATAAATCTGTTAGAGAAAGTATAAGAAAACACATTAACGACTCTTTCCATATATGAGGATAAAACTGGTGGTGTTTGGAGGTGTATCATAGTCTTCTGCATGGTGAGTCTGATGCACGGGGGAATTAAGAAAAATAGAAAAGAAAAATATTGTGGTTTCTGTGTATTTTTCCCTCTGGGCTGGGCCCTGAGCTAGAGCTTTATACCTATTACATCCAGATGAATGTCATTAGCCTGATTTAAGAGAGAAAATGAGAAGCAGAATTTAACACCCAGGAAAGGGCCGAAGGGCTTCCAGGTAAAGAATCTGCCTGCAATGCCAGAGACTCCGGTTCAATTTCTGAGTCGGGAAGATCCCCTGGAGAATGGATAGGCTACCCAATGCAGTATTCTTGGGCTTCGCTGGTGGCTCAGACGCTAAAGTGACTAAGCACAAAGGGCCAAAGCTTGAATTTGAACTCAGGTGTTTCTAATTCAAAGCTCATGTCTTTCCATTAACAGATCACATTTATCTGTTTTTTCAACTGGGACTGGGGGTAGGGGTAGCAATAAAAGATAAAGGGATGACCAGCCGTAAAACCCTGAGCATGTGCTACGCCTAGCACAGTGCCTGCACCACAACAGGCCCTCTGTGAGAATTATTAAGAAGATTTCCAAGAGAATACCACTCAGAAATGCTATGCTGAGTGAATGGAGCCAGGCGCTAAAAAGTACATACTGTGTGTATAATTCCATTTACATGAAGCCTTAGGAAAGACAAATGGAACATACAGTGATAGAAGACAGATAAGTAGTTGCCCAGGGCCAGGGGTGAAGGATAGAGATGGACTGGAAAGGGGCACAAGGGAACTTTTAGGGGTGCTAGAAATGTTCTATAACTTGGTTATAGAACCAAGTTATATGTGGTGGTTACAACAGATGTAAATTTGGTAAAACTCATTGAACTATACACTTTAAATTTGTGTCTTTTATTTTATGAAAATAGAACCTTAATGACATTATTTTAAAAAACAGATCTCCTGAGAGTCCCCTGGTGGCCTAGTAGTTAGGCTTTCACTGCCATGGTAGGGGTTCAGTCCCTGCTCAGGGAACTAAGATCTCTCAGGCTGAGCAGCAAAGTCAAAAAAAAAAAAAAAAAAAGAGCCCCAGTGTTAGAATTAATTGTTAAAATTAAAATTAATGTTAGTAGAAGTAAATCCAAACTACACAAGGAGTAGTACTGGAAAAACAGAGCACGTGTTTTGTTTTTTTTTTAAAAAAAAAACCCTAAATACAACCTATTTAGAAGACGTAGCAATATTTATCAACATTTTAAATGCATTGCCAGTACACACTGGACCGATTACTTGATCCAGTGATTCTAAGAATTTATCCATATGTTTCTGTGCACAAGTATGCAAAGATAAACACACCAGGAAATTCACCACAGTAGGGTAATAGCAAAAAACTGAAAATAACCCAAAGTATTTGTAAAATATAATTGGCTTAATTGTAGTATGTCCATACAAGAGAATAAAACTCAGCTATTAAGAACCACAGATCTAGATGTTTGCTTCCAACCAGAGTAAAAGGGACTAGATCCACTAGATCTACTCTCTCACCAGAAACTAATAAAATACTGGCCTGCTGCTGCTAAGTCACTTCAGTTGTATCCGACTCTGTGTGACCTCATAGACTGCAGCCCACCAGGCTCCCCCGTCCCTGGGATTCTCCAGGCAACAACACTGGAGTGGGTTGCCATTTCCTTCTCCAATGCATGAAAGTGAAAAGTGAAAGTGAAGTCGCTCAGTCGTGTCTGACCCTCAGTGACCCCATGGACTGCAGCTCACCAGGCTCCTCCGTCCATGGGATTTTCCAGGCAAGAGTACTGGAGTGGTGTGCCATTGCCTTCTCCGAAAATACTGGGCTAAATACACAGAAAAAACATGGTTTTCAAGACATTGGGCATCAGGCCATGAAGAATCATTATCCCTGCAAGATAGAAAACAAATGGGATGAGTTCTTCTATTGCCCCACCCGACCACCTGGAGGCTTTCTGGACAATGGTGCAGCGAAGGGAAACCCAGGAGGAGTCCAGCCATCTCTCCAAATTAACATGACAGAAGCGAGAGTGCCAGAGAAGACAAGGCAGCTGGAGTCCACAGAGTACAGTTCCGGAGAGGAGAGAGCTGCTCAAGAGAGAGGTCTGAAGATCTTCCAAGGGTCTCCTTCAGTCTCAGCTGAGCACTCAGCAACTCACATATAATGTCAGGAAACCACCAGCGGAATGCAACCACTAAGATGGCTCTCAGTGATCCCCACCTCCTAATGGCCACACAGGTGTGTACTGTCCTCCCATTAACTGTGGGCTGGACTTGATTCTAACAGACAGAATACAGCAGGAGTGACAGGATGTCACTTTTGAGACGAGGTTTTAAAGATTGTGGCTTTCGCCCTTGGGTATACTCTGTTCTCTCTCTCCAGGGGAAGCAATCTGCCATGTCAGAAAAATAGCCCTGCAGAGATACTCACAAGATGAGGGACTAAGTAAAGTTTGCAAACAGCCATTAAATGACCTTGGAAGTGGGTCCCTCTTAACTGAGTCTTCACATGAGAACACAGCCCCTGAAAGACAGCTGCAACCTCACAAGAGAACTTGAGCCGAGGCACTTGGCTAAGCTATGCTCAAAATTCTGACCTACAAGATCTGAGAAATAATAAGTATTGTTTTAAGTCATTAAGTTTGGGATAATTTGTTCTGCAGTAATAGATACTGCATAGTAGTAATAGTAGTAATACCCAAGGCTGGGGAAAGAAACACCCAAAATGTTTAGAGGGATAAATCATCAGAGTTCTCAAAAGACCAGAAACAGTTCCTATTCCCAAAAGCTAGATTAGAAAGCCCCACAAGTAAAAACGGTTTTGTCTCGTAAATGGGACAAAACTAGCTCTAGATTAACTGCTCTGATCTTACCTACCAAAGCCTAAGTGCTAGTTTTTAAAAGATCAAAATATTTCCAAATAACTTACCTGCATCCCAGAACAAACCTCAGAAAGATTTACAGGAATTTTAAAATATGCAGCACCCAAAATTCAGTTTCTGGCATTCTGTAAAAATTTACCAAACATGCAAAGAAGTAGGAAAATATGAACCATATAAAGAGAAAAAAGCAAAGAATTGAAACTGACTCAGAAACGATACAGATGACAGAATTAATACGTAAAAACATTAAAATAGTTGCTATCATTGTGTTCCAAAGAGGAAATTTTGTGTACATTAAACAGAAAAATAGAAATTAGTTTTTAAAATACCCAAATCAAACTTCTAGATGTGAAAACTGCAAGGTCTGAAATGAAAAAATGTACTGGATAGGATTACTAGCAGATTAAACAGTGCAGATTAAACAATGAAGAAGAAAGACTGTTAAAGTCAAACACACAGCAATAAAAATTATTTAAAATGACAGAGGAAAAAAGACAACAGCAAAATATTATTAGAGTATCAGTAAAACAACTTCAAGCAGCCCAATATACATATGATTTGAGTCTTCAAAGTGGAAGAGAAAGATAGAAAAAAAGAGCATTTAAAAAATAATGGTTAAAGATTCCAAATCTGACGAAAAATATAAACCCAAAGATCCAAAAATTAAATGAGCCCCAAGCACAGAAACATGATGAAAATTTTTCCAAGGCACAGTGTAATCAAATTGCTTAAAACTGATAAAAAGAAAAAATTTAAACTAACCAGGGCAGGGTAGTGGTGATGATTTTACCACTTACATTGAATTGCTACATTGTACACCAGGAACTAACATACTGTTATGGGTCAGTTTTACTTCAAAAATAAACAAATGAACTCGTAGAAAAAGAGATCAGATTTGTGGTTACCAAAGGTGGAGTGTAAGGGGGAGAAGGAACTGGCTGAAGGTGGTCAAAGGTACAAACATCCAGTTATAAGAAAAATGCTAAGTAACAGAGGTGCAATGCACACGATTAATATAACTAACATCACTATATGTTATAAGAAAACTGACAAGAGTAAATCCTAAGAGTTCTTACCACAAGAAAATCTTTTTCTTCTTCTTTTATTTTGTATCTATGTGAAATGATTAATGTTCACTAAATTTACTGTGGTAATCATTCATGATGATTTGTAAGTCAAACCATCTTTCTGTTTACCTTAAACTTACATAGTGTTACATGTTAGTTGTATTTTGATAAACTGGAAGGAAAAATAACAGCCTCAACAAAAAGGCATATTATGTATAAAGGATATAAAAAGTTATGCAAAGAAATTATACAAAGATAAGAATGTTGGCAGACTTCTTACTGAAGACAATGTGAGCCAGAAGACAGACTTTAAGGCAAGTCTTTAAAATATTGAGCAAAAAAAAAACAAAAACCTGTAAATCCTGAATTCTGTACCCAACAAAAAATTTCTTTATAAAATTAATGCAAAATCATTCTTAAACATAGAAAAGCTGAAAGAAATGTTAAAGGAAGCACTTTGGGCAGAAAGAAACGGTACTATGGAAGTCTGATCTATACAAAGGTATGAAAAAAATCAGGAATGGTACCACATAAAGACAAAATAGTTTTGTTCTTAGTATTTAAATATGTTTAAAATATAATTATTTAAAGCAAAAATAATAACCATGTGTTGTAAGGTTTTTAACATATCTGAAGGTAGAATGCATGACAATAGCACATCTGAGAGGGGAGAGACACAAGTATACTGTTGCACGGTTCTGATTCTATACGTGAAATGGCATAATATCACTTGAAGGCAGCCTGTGATGAGTTAAAGGTATACGCAACAAAATACAAAGCAACCACTAAAATAACATGACAGAGCTAATAAGCCAACAAAGAAAATGAAATGGAATCACATAAAATAATCCAAAAGAAGCCAGGGGAGAAAAAGAATGTACTTAATACTGCTGAACAGTGTGCTTAAAAATAAAGATAGTAAACTTTATGTTATGTGTATTTTACCATAGTTAAAAAAAAAAAACTGGGGAAAAAAGTGTGAGATGTAGCTTTTTCTCTGGTGGATTAGCAATGGAAAAGAGAGAAAAAGAACTGACATGAGAAGAGAACTGAAATTTACTGAGTACCTCCTAGGCACTGTGCATACAAGATTTCCCCTCATTCAGCAGTAACCTCTGTGATAACGACAGTGAACATCAACTATGTACTAACACATCTAGGTAGTGTTCTAAGAGTGTTATATATTCATTTGCTTAACTTTATAACAAGCCTACATGGTAGAGACCAGAGTCTGCCTTACAGACTCTGAGGGCATCAGTGTGCAGGCACACAGAATCCCTTGCCCAGTGTTCACAGGGAATAAGAGAAGGACCCTGGATTCAAACAGTTTGGCCCCTAGGCTTATGCTCTTAACCACAACACACAGGGACAGACTCCAAGACACCAGGCCAAGGCCTGAGTACTCACCAAAGTCACCCTGCTAATCAGCGGAACTCACACACAGCTCTGGCTAGCTCCAGGCTATCTTTTCTCCACCCCTCTCCCTGGAAGAACCTGAGGCGGAGGGGAAAGGCTGAAAGGGCTGCAGGGGTCAGCAGAGGCCTCACCTGGAGGCCGTGTGGACCCGGTTTCCATAGCTGGTAGAAGGTTGTCTATCCTGCCATGCTTTTCTAGCTCTAGGTTTCTAAGATGCCGTGGACCAGGCACCAGAAAGCTGCAGGATCAAGCGCCCCCTGCTGGCTGCCGGATGTGGACGTCGGCTTACCCTTGAGGTGGATGTTTGGAGGTCCATCGTCTATGAGCTGCAGGTGCTCCCAGATCCACTTATGGTAGAAGGGCGAGCTCTCGAGGTCTATCAACCTCAGGACTTCACAAATGCCCTGGACACGTAAGGGACACAAGCAGAAGGATCAACTCCAGCTCCAAGCAGGACAGGCTTTGAAGATAAGCTCTCTTTTGTTTTACTTGCTTCTCAAGTGGTTTGAGGTCCTTTTTAAAAATGAAAATGCTATCTACTCACAATTTAAAAATTCAAATAGCTAAACAGCACAAGAACTAAAAAAAAAAAAAATCACCATTAAGGATGTTATACGTTTAAAATTTTGATATATATTGTCAAACAACCCTCTAGTTACGTTAGATAAGTTTACACTCTCCCCAATAGTGCATAACAGAACCCATTCTAATACATCTGTATAGTACACTGACAACTTGGTTTTCACAGCCCTTTTAATCTTTCCTAATCCAAGAGATAAGATATGTCATTTTCCATATGCATTTCATATATTTATTAGACCTTAATTTTTAAAAAAAAATTTGGCCACATCACACAGCTTGTGGGCTTTTAGTTCCCCAATTAGGAATTGAAGCCAGGCCCTTGTCAATGTAAGCATGGAGTCCTAACCACTAGAAAGTCAGGGAATTCCCAATCTTAATCTTTTTTAGTAGGAACTCTAAGAGACACATTAGGATTACTGTTCAAGATAGATTACTGTTGAAGAGATCAAACATTTTAATAAGCCCTTATTATATTCCAGGCATTGTGTTAGGAGCTTTATTCAACATTCATTCAACAAACATTTATCCACCAGGAACTGCAGGTACTAGAAAAATACACATGAGCAGTTTTCTCTCTGGAAAGACTCTCATGGGTGTTTAATCGCATCTGAATCTGTGGAGAAAACAATTTCACCATGTGTTCCCAAATGATAAACTGTTCAAAATGAGTTGATTACGGACATTAATTATGTTTGCAATGCTAGCAGAAATCATGCTCTCCAACTTTGCCCAGGCCCCAAGGACGCCCAGCCACCCAAGGCCGATTTCTCCCTCTAGTGGCATTAAGAGTAAACTATCGGAGTGGGGACAACTGTTCAAACAGCTGGCCAGGTGGGAAATAAAAATGAGGAAAAAGAGCAGTCCCTTTAGACGCGGCGGGTGCTCTTCAACTCCAGCCAGAAGGGCCACACCAGAATACACCCTGGTGTTGCCTGATCTTCTGAATATTCAGAAGCAGCCAGAAATCAGAATTTTCATGTATTACAGAATCTTCACGTTAACAATTAGATCAGGGGTTTTGCTTCTTTGCCTACTCAGGCTTTTCTAGTTGTGGTTCCAGGGCTCCAGAGCGTGTGCACTCAGTAGTTGTGGTGGGATCTTAGTTCCCCAACTAGGGGTCAAACCCACGTCCCCTATATTGGAAGGCAGATTCCTAACCACTGGAGCAGCAGGGAAGTCCCGTAAGTTGGGTTTTAACAGAACACTGTAAGGGACTAGTCAACTCATCTGCTACTCAAGGAGCCCTCTACCTGCTGTCACTCTGTGACATCTATATTATTTTTCTCAGAATGAAATTCAAGCATCAGAAATCAGCTGTGACGCTTATTTAGAGGCAGATTTCCAGAGTTAATGAAGCAGAGTCTCTCGGATGAGGCAGGACTCTGCCTTTTTAAGAAGCACGCTAGGAGTTCTTTATGCATACCAAAATTTAAAACCTCTTCCCCTAGATCAGGCGCCCTCCAGCTTCAGTGCACATCAGAATCACTTGGAAGCAGAGGTCAGTGTTGTCAGAAGACAGAGTACTGAGCTCTCTCCTCCTAGAGTTTTGGGTTTACTAGCTCTTGCGATGGCCTAAGAATCTGAATTTTTTAGTGAGTTCCCAGGCAATGCCAATGCTGCTGGTCCAGCAACACTTCGAGAACCACTGGATAGATGATGACTGAGTGGCGTGAGCCTGTGCTAAACTAACCTCATCCTCACAGACTGTGAAGTAAGTACACAGTCTCATTTTACAGATGAAGAAATGAAGGCTCAACCAGAGTAAGAACTTTCTGTTAGTCAGGATGTCATTATCATGCTGATTAAAGTAAGTCTTGAATTTATACCCCTCACCACTCATCTCCCTCATCTTTCCTGGCTATATAGTATCAAAAGAGCTTAGAGTTAACTGGGGGGACACATGGCCTTCCTGGCTTTGGAGGCGATCACCCCAGAATTTTAGGAAAGAGGAAGCAGAAATCAGGGAAGAGAAGGAATAGTGAATTACTTAGGTTGGCCTTCCCAGGTGGCGCTAGTAGTTAAGAACCCGCCTGCCAATGCAGGAGATGTAAGAGATGTAGGTGTGATCCCTGGGTCGGGAAGATGCCCTGGAGAAGGAAATGGCAACCCACTCCAGTATCCTTGCCTGGGAAATCCCATGGACAGAGGAGCCTGGTGGGCTACAGTCCAGAGGGTCGCAAAAGAGTTGGACGTGACTTTGAGACTAAATAACACTATGCATATCAGAACTTCACCTCTTCATCATGATGAATCTATGATGAGTCTTTCTTAAATACTGGAAAAACATTTCCTTAATTTTGTTCTCTTTACAATGTAACAGCTAGAGACCCAGCCCACTGTGGAATTTAATCTGCATTATAAGTATTTTCTGTATAGCTTTCTTAAGACAGTCAGCAAAGTCATAAATCAAGACCTGACTTAAGAGTGTCTGCCTATCTTCCTTGCATACATACTTCCACTATGGCTGACTTTCAGCTACCAGTGGGAAGTCACTGAACACGGAGTTGAGAAGAGATGTGCACAGTGGTTTAGATTTCCACCACACGGATACGACAGGAAAAGTAACCTCAAGCACACAGATAATAGTAAAATGCAGTAACGCCCGGGAATGTTACGTTTTTCAGTATTAATAGCCTTGTTTTCAATATAATATATTTAATTGTAATTAAATAAATAAATTCCTGAGAACTTAACAATCAGCTCTCACCGGCCAGGAGGAGCCAGCTCCAGCACACAACCAATCTTGACCCTGCTTTTGTCCAAGGGCCCTATATTTCAAGACTCAGCCCCCACCTCACCTTCTCCAGGAAGCCCTCCTGAGAGCCTTTGGCCTTTAAAGAGTTTCCTATTCACCAAGTTTGCACTAATTGCTTGGTAACTGGCACTGACAACTTTGTCTACACACAGAATCTAGTGGAAAATATATATAAGGAGACAGAACCAGCCTTTTCCACCTTTGTATCCCTCCAGCGCCTGAACCAATGTGTCATGACCTTGGCAAAAACTTGCCAAACGTTTGTGTTGGTTTAACATGTAAAGCACAGGTATATGGGAGACACTAACAGTCCAGGGGCAGAGTGCTGGCTCTGCCACTTACTAGCTGGGTGGCCTTTCCTAAGGCATCTTAGCCTCAGCTTCCTCAGCTGTAAACTTGGAATAATAAAACCTTCCTGGTAGAGCTCTGGTGAAGATTTATGGTGGAATGGTACTTGGTACACGGCTATTCATCAAAGCACTGTTTGAAACAGCAAGTGTTGAGATAACCTAAATGTCCCTCAATTAGGGAACTGATTAGATAAATGAAAATACAACCATACAGTAAAATACTACACAATGTTAAGAGAGAATGAGTAAGTTCTTTAGGTACTGATATGGAACAACCTACAGAAACACTTATAAATGAAACAGCAAAGTGCAGAGAGTCTGTATATGGTGATATGACTTATGAAAAAAAGGAAAAACCACCCACATGCATTTGCCTGTGTACACAGACAACGTATGCAGAACAGAGACAAGAAACTGGTGCCAGGGGTGATCTGTGAGGAGGGATTGTCTGGGGAAGAGAGGGGAAAGGGAGACATCAGTCTTGTGAGTCTTTTGAATTTTGAACCATGTGAAGTACTACCTATTCCAAAGTAAACCAAAACAAGATTAATGATACTAGTAGAACTCCTAGCACAAGAGTGAAGAGCCCCTCCCCCCAAAGTGGTGGTTTTGATGATGAGGATGGTGGTGGTGATAACGAGCTACTCAGGGGTTTGAGCAGTCAACAGTTGACAGAAAGGTGGACTCAAGTCAATCCCAAGCCCCAGCTTCCAGGAAAAGGAGCCTTGGGGTCAGACAGACCTGGGTTCAACCCTGCCTCTGCCCCTGATCAACCGCGTGAACTTGAACAAGCCACTTAACACTGTCCCTTTCGTGTCTATAAAATAGGAATGATGACAATAGCAACATCCTTTGGTTACACAGTAAACACACAATAAATTTTAAATTTTCTTTTCATTATCAACCAACAGAGAAGTTGGCAGAGGACATAAAACAATTCGCAAAATACAAAATTTAGATAGTAAACAAATAGGATTAATCTCATTAGTAATCAGAAAAACTATGTAAATTAAATTCTCAAAGAGGTAGTAACCGTACCTATTAAATTATTGCAAAAGACAAAATTTATATAGTAAACAGGATTAATCTCGCTAATAATCTAAAAGAATATATATAAGTTAAATCCTCAAAGAGGTAGTAACTGTCACCTATTAAATTAAAAAAACCTTTGAAAGAGTGACTGGCAGAGGTTGGTGGCACTGGCAAAGCTGTATGTTGCTGAGAGCTAGAGAAAGTGGAGCCCTCCTTCTGGAAAGCAATTTGCTCTGAGGGTCAAAAAAACGGTGATTCTAAGAAATATCACTTTTGAAAATCTATTCTGAGGGGATGAGCTCATTTTCTCTTCTTCCTGGAAAGTTTTATAATATGGTCATTATCACTTTTACAATTTTAAGATTATAATTTTTAAAAGTGATCTGGAATCCTTAAAATTTAATTGCCAAATGCATAATTTAAATATGTATCTATAAATAAACACATAGATGAGCTCAAGGAAAGACAACCCAACACTCGCCTTCTTTCGAATGGAACAGCTCTGTATTTTAACGATCACAGAAACCCTCTGAGGGTGGGAGGCCAAAGCGTCCTTTGCTTGTTTAAACTCAGACGTGCGTATGTGCTTAATCACTCAGTTGTGACTCTTTGCAACCCCATGGACTGAAGCCATCAGGGTCCTTTGTCCAAGGAATTTTCCAAGCAACTAGGATGTGGGTGCTCAGAA
The DNA here is from genome assembly GCF_002263795.3 of Bos taurus. Taxonomy (NCBI): domain Eukaryota; kingdom Metazoa; phylum Chordata; class Mammalia; order Artiodactyla; family Bovidae; genus Bos; species Bos taurus. Next base: position 65,122,914 of record NC_037340.1, on the reverse strand, counting down.
AAGGATGTGTTGGGACTTCCCTGGTGGTCTAGTGGTTGGGAACTCACCTTCCAATGCAGGGGGAGGGGCTCAATCCCTGCTCAGGGAACAAAGATCCCACATGCCTCATGGCCAAAAGAACAAAACATTAAAAAAGAAAAGAAACAATATTGTAACAAATTCAGTATAGACTTTTAAAAAATGGTCCAGGGCAAAAAAAAAAAAAAGGACCTTTTACAAACCAGGGCTCCACCCAGTCACCTGGCCACAGGATGTCAGATTAGCCATGCTCTCCTTAGCTTCACCACCCCCACCCCAGACCTCTCACCTCACAGACAAACATGATGGAGGACGATTCTATAAAGTCCTTTGAGATCAGCTGCCCGTAGGAGAACTTCTCTACCTTCCCCAGGACTACGAGCTTCCAGAGCGTCTCATCGGACCAGGAGTGAAACAGGTCCATCTTCCTGAGGGGAAAAGCCTGTGAGACTTCCTCACTGTCTGTCACGGCAGAGGCCTAGCACTTGGAGATTCCCGGAAAGGGAGTGTGTGCTCCTGCTCTGGCAAAGGCCCGAAGTGGGCGACTTCGTACCCATCCTGCTCACGAGCCCCGCCTGCAGCGGCCTCCTGGCACTTGTCCTTTGCTCTCCTGCCCTCTTCTTCTCAAGGCCCTGCCCTCCAACTGCTCCCCTCACTGCACCCCAGAGGCACCTGAGCTTTTGGGGCTTTGCTTCTCTTTCAATCCTCTCTCCAGAAGCTTCTTCCAGCTGAATCCCCCACTCACCTGGCTACCACTAAACTGCTCCCATTCCAAGGAATACCCAAGAGTTCCTCGCTTCTGCTGTCCTCTCTCCCAGCCCAGCAGTCCAGGCCCTGCCTCTGGTTTGGGCAGCTCATTCCAACCCCTGTCTCCCTCCTCCAGTCTACTGACTGCCAGTCCTCAGCCCTGGGCCAGGGGATGGCGGAGGTCAGGACCCTCTTCTTGTGACTTCTTGGTGCCCTAAGGTGGAAGGCCCACCCCACGATGACCACCCCTTCTTTGACCTCAAACCTAGTATACCATAAATCACGGGCTTGCCTTCCCTCATAGGTGGCCCCACTGGGCTGCTATTAAGCATCACAGATCTTTTCTCAGCTCCAAATTATGATCTCAGAACTCAGGTGACTCAGGCCTCAAGCTGGGGGTGGGGGCAATGAGCTCCATCGGGGCATCAAAGGGGAACAGGGTTGGCACCGTGTCCAAGGAGGAGAAGGGTCTGGAGACAAGGAGGAAAGCAGGGCCACCAGAGAAGGAGCTCCTCCTGGGCCAAGATTGGGCCACACACTTCCCATGAACATGGCACTGGATTCTTACAATGACCTCGGAGAGAGGAATCCTGATTCCCACTTTCCAAGGCAGGAGACGAAAGCCCAGGGAAGTGAAGTGACCTATCGAGAGTCCTGTGGCAGATAAACCTAAGAGCTGCGATTAGAACATGGCCCTATTTTTCTTCCACTGTATGAAAATATGAACTGCCCCTCCCTTCAGGACTGAGTCCGCCCTTGAAGGGCTGCAGCCCCTTCATGGGGGTGCCTCTCTTAGCTCCAGCCCGCAGAGGCCAGAGCCCTCTGCCCATCACACTTCTCTCTGCCCCTGCATCCCTACCACCTGTATTCTTGGTGCCAGCATGGATGCTGCAATTGATTTTCACTCTTTTCCTCAAGGCGAGGAACTAAAGATAATTGGATAAGCACCTGGCTGTGCCTGGCACTGTGACAACAGAGAGAAGACGATGGTGAAGAAGGCAGAGGTCCGTCCTTGCCACTGAGTTGCTTGCTTACTGTCTGATGGCGCAAGAATTATAGTTTGGATGGGGCTTTAAGGAAACACAGGGTGTGATAGAGGCACCCACTCTATTCTGGGGTGCAAGGAGGTGGCCTTGGTGAGGGAGGCGGGCCAGTGAAGCCTGGGGACTTCTAAGTCAGACATTCTGGACACATCACCATCCTGAGCTTCGCTTCCTTCACTATGAACTGGGGAGAATGAGAAACAACACCGTGGGATTGAAAGTTTACATGAGAAAAAGTGGGTGGTGCAAAGGACTGAGCACCCCATCTCCCAACAAGTGTGCAAAGCATGTTACCATCCCATTAAGAAAGGGAAATTTGAGCTGTGGCCTGAAGATACAGTAGGAGTTTGCTAGACAGAAAAGTTGAAGTTGGGTGGGAGGTCCCAAAGAGCATTTCAGGCAGAGAGAATGGCACCCAGTGTTCCCCATCGGGCCGAGGACAAAGGTACCTAAGAAACACAGGAGGAAGATGCTGGCTGGTGGAGTTACCTAAAAAATTCAAACCGAAGCTGAGCGTCCTTTTTAACTTCTTGGTCCAGCTTATTCGCCAGGAAATCCTCTCGGTCGACAACCAAGAACTCCGTTTCTTCCATACAGACCACAGTGGCCCTTCTCACTGTGGAGCTGAGAGAGCCCATTTCCTGTTGAATGGACAGGAGCACAGGCAAATGAGAGGCACTCCGAGCCTTCTGTCTGCAGCCTTGACCACCTCTTCCCCGCTTCCATCTCCCCCTAGAAATCTCTCCTCCCCAGAATGCGGGTTCCCTGGCCCATCCTGTGCCCCTGCTCACTCCCTGCTGCTGTGGATCGACCCCCTGCTCCCCCACCACCCACTGCCATATGCTGCCTGTGGAAAAAGAGGCAACCAGGCTTGACCAAGGCAGGGAGAGGAAGCTGGAGAGGCCTCGCTGAGGGCTCACTGCATCTCTGGGGGTTACAGAGGGAACATACTCCTTAAAACATCACACATGAAGTGGTTGGACTTGGACATGACCAGGCCCAACTCAATCGGCACTTGACAGGTGAGGGCGTGGTGACCCACAACACGGCAGGGACTCGCACAAAGTAGAAGGTAGGACTGGGCCTGGCCTGGGGGTTCCAGCAGGAGTCCTGTCACCCCCAACCCCTCCCCAGGAGGGCAGACCCTTCCCCCATGCTCACCCCGAAACAGCTGCCCTTTTGCAGCAACGTTGGGTGGGGATCCAGGAAGGCACTGCTGCCATCCTCGTCCTCCGTCACGGCCACCGTGCCCAGGTAGATAAAATAAAAGCTGTTGCCCCTCTGGCCCTTCTTGACGATCACACGCCTGCGACCAAACCTGGGGAAAGACCATGGCCGGTTGGTCCCGTAGCAACACAGAGTCTGGTCCCTGCCAGGAGGAGGTCTAGATGGTCTGCTCTTTGTTCTGGAGTGTGAAGGCACAGATGGGCTTCCCAGGTGGCACTAATGATAAAGAACCCACCTGCCAGTGCAGGAGACCTAAGAGACTCGGGTTCGATCCCTGGGTCAGGAAGATCCCCTGGAAGAGGACATAGCAACCCACGCCAGTATTCTTGCCTGGAGAATTCCAAGGACAGAGGAGCCTGGCGGGCTGCAGTCCATAGGGTTGCAAAGAGTTGGACATGACTGAAGCGACTGAGCACGCACGCACACCTGAAAACACAGATGGGGCTAGAGGGACCTCAGAACTGCCCAGCCCCAGCTCCATCAAGCTTGACCTCTTCACTAACATGTGTCCAGTTCCCACCTCCATTAGACGGAAGCTTCAGGAGAATACAGCCTTTGTCAGTCTGCTTAGGCATCGAAGTAAATGCTCAACGAATGGTCATTGAATAAATGAATGAACAACTGCTGGAAGCAATGGATGAGTAGCTAAATGATTAAGAGCACTGGCTTTAGAGTCAAACTAGGATCCAAATCCTGGTTCTGCCCTTAGCTGTGTGATAGCAGGTAACTCATATCCCCTCTCTGAGCCTCAGTTTCTCCTGTCTGTAAAATGGAGATGAGCATATATAGAAAGAGATGGATAAAGAGATGGATCATTTATTATGATCCCTAACAGCTCACTATGGATGGAGGTTCGTGACATTGTACAGGAGACAGGGATCAAGACCATCCCCATGGAAAAGAAATGCAAAGAAGCAAAATGGCTGTCTGGGGAGGCCTTACAAATAGCTGTGAAAAGAAGAGAAGCGAAAAGCAAAGGAGAAAAGGAAAGATATAAGCATCTGAATGCAGAGTTCCAAAGAATAGCAAGAAGAGATAAGAAAGCCTTCCTCAGCCATCAATGCAAAGAAATAGAGGAAAACAACAGAATGGGAAAGACTAGAGATCTCTTCAAGAAAATCAGAGAAACCAAGGGAACATTTCATGCAAAGATGGGCTTGATAAAGGACAGAAATGGTATGGACCTAACAGAAGCAGAAGATATTAAGAAGAGGTGGCAAGAATACACAGAAGAACTGTACAAAAAAGATCTTCACGACCCAGATAATCATGATGGTGTGATCACTCACCTAGAGCCAGATATCCTGGAATGTGAAGTCAAGTGGGCCTTAGAAAGCATCACTACGAACAAAGCTAGTGGAGGTGATGGAATTCCAGTTGAGCTATTTCAAATCCTGAAAGATGATGCTGTGAAAGTGCTCACTCAATATGCCAGCAAATTTGGAAAACTCAGCAGTGGCCACAGGACTGGAAAAGGTCAGTTTTCATTCCAATCCCAAAGAAAGGCAATGCCAAAGAATGCTCAAACTACTGCACAATTGCACTCATCTCACACACTAGTATAGTAATGCTCAAAATTCTCCAAGCCAGGCTTCAGCAATATGTGAACCGTGAACTTCCTGATGTTCAAGCTGGTTTTAGAAAAGGCAGAGAAACCAGAGACCAAATTGCCAACATTCGCTGGATCATCGAAAAAACAAGAGAGTTCCAGAAAAACATCTATTTCTGCTTTATTGACTATGCCAAAGCCTTGACTGTGTGGATCACAATCAACTGTGGAAAATTCTGAAAGAGATGGGAATACCAGACCACCTGATCTGCCTCTTGAGAAATCTGTATGCAGGTCAGGAAGCAACAGTTAGAACTGGACATGGAACAACAGACTGGTTCCAAATAGGAAAAGGAGTACGTCAAGACAGTATACTGACACCCTGCTTATTTAACTTATATGCAGAGTACATCATGAGAAATGCTGGGCTGGAAGAAGCACAAACTGGAATCAAGATTGCCAGAAGAAATATCAATAACCTCAGATATGCAGATGACACCACCCTTATGGCAGAGAGTGAAGAGGAACTAAAAAGCCTCTTGACGAAGGTGAAAGAGGAGAGTGAAAAAGCTGGCTTAAAACTCAACATTCAGAAAACGAAGATCATGGCATCTGGTCCCATCACTTCATGGGAAATAGATGGGGAAACAGTGGAAACAGTGTCAGACTTTATTTTGGGGGGCTCCAAAATCACTGCAGATGGTGACTGCAGCCATGAAATTAAAAGACGCTTACTCCTTGGAAGAAAAGTTATGACCAACCTAGATAGCATATTCAAAAGCAGAGACATTACTTTGGCAACAAAGTTCCGTCTAGTCAAGGCTATGGTTTTTCCTGTGGTCATGTATGGATGTAAGAGTTGGACTGTGAAGAAAACTGAGCGCCGAAGAATTGATGCTTTTGAACTGTGGTGTTGGAGAAGACTCTTGAGAGTCCCTTGGACTGCAAGGAGATCTAACCAGTCCATTCTGAAGGAGATCAGCCCTGGGATTTCTTTGGAAGGAATGATGCTAAAGCTGGAACTCCAGTACTTTGGCCACCTCATGCGAAGAGCTGACTCACTGGAAAAGACTCTGATGCTGGGAGAGATTGGGGGCAGGAGGAGAAGGGGCAACAGAGAATGAGATGGCTGGATGGCATCACTGACTCAATGGACGTGAATCTGAGTGAACTCCAGGAGTTGGTGATGAACAGGGAGGCCTGGCGTGCTGCGATTCATGGGGTCGCAAAGAGTCGGACACGACTGAGCAACTGAACTGAACTGAACTGAACTGAATAGCTCACTACCCAACTAAGAACTTTTAGAGCAGAGGTAGCCAGGTTCAAAGCAAACTAAGAGTTCTTAAGCTCAGAGGAGGATAGTTTCTATATTTCAAATGCAAGTTCAGACCACACCTCTTTTAATATTTATTCATCCATTCAATAAGTTAGACAAATACCAGTGGTGTCTACCAGGCATAGTGATTAAGGACACAAATCTTGTTCTCAAAATTACAGTTAAGTACAGGAAGTAAATAAGATTTTAAAATGCTTTAAAATGAGAATTCCCTGGTGGTTCAGCGGTTAGGACTTTACACTTTCACTGTCTGGGTTCAGTCCATGGTCAAGGAACCAAGATCCTGCAAGCTGCAAGGCATGGCCAAAAAAAAAAAATTACTTTAGGAGAGGCTAATTCAGAAGCACAGAGAAAGGGCACTTAACCCAATTTAGGAAGACCAGAGAGGCCTCCAGGATAGTGAGTGGAGTCATCCAGGGCGACAGAGAGATGGAAGAGACTCCTAGGCAGAGGGACCACCATGCCCAAAGGCAGAGAGAGCTGGAAGCCTGCACATTCAGAGAAACAGCAGTAAGCTCCAGCAGAGGGGACAATGTACAAACCAGAGGCTTCATCAACAGAGGAAAGAGGAGACAGCCCAGATAACAGTGACTAGATTGGAGAAGGCAGGCATATTCAGCCGGGAAAGAAGACTCTGGGGATAAGAGAACACAGGCCAGCCTTTATTCCAGGGTAGACCCTCAGAGATCATCCAGCTCATCCAACATTTGCGGGGTGAAGAAAGATCTCTCTTATAGCAGATATCTGTTTCTTTTTTTTTTTTTTTTTTTTGCTGTCCAGCATCTGGTCACCGTTTTCCACCCGCTGGTTTTTGGTTTTCTTGGTTTAATTTCTTTTTGGCTGTGCTAGGTCTTTGTGTCAGTGCCTGGACTTCTCCTTGCAGTGGCTTCTCTTTTTGTGGAGCATTCTCATTCTTGTGTGCTTCTCTGGAGCACTGGCTCAGTTGTGGCATACGGGCTTAATTGTTCCACGGCATGTGGGATCTTTCTGGACCAGGGATCCCACACAGAACAGAGACTGTGCACTGCATTAGCAGGCAGATTCCTAACCACTCAACCACCAGGGAAGTCCAGCCCTGATTTTACTTTAGGGGAAACACCTTTTCTTGACTCTCAGGCAATCAGAACATCACTGACCAATTGGTGATTCAAGTGAGGTCAATCTGGTTCAAAAAAAACTAATCCCAAGGCTCTGACTTAACTGGGAAGAGGTAACTCCTTTGTCCAATGGACTGAACGTGGACAGATGGAAGCCTGGAGCTGTGGCTGTCGTAGGGGCTGGCTACATGAAGTGGGAGTCTCAGCCAGAGACCTTCCTTTGCATTTGTATTTGCATAAGCTGCTTATGCAAATGAAGTGCCAAGAGATGGAGAGAGACAGACACAGACTGTGGGTCACTGGTGACACTAAGCCCCTGGATCCAGCGGAGCCTGAAGCTGGAGGACTATCCCAGGACTTTTCAGATATATGAGCCATCAACACATTTCCCTAGGCTGGATTTTCTGTCACTTTCTAGTGGAAGAATCCTATTTGATCTGCTAACCCCCAGTCTCAGAAATAACAAGCAACCAGCAGAGAACTTTAATAATCATGACCTCCTGATGTTCACAAAAAACCTGGAGATTTCATATTATTGTCTTCATTTCCCCCATGGGAATTGTAGGCTCAGAAAGGTTAAGTGGCTTGCCTGAGGTCACACCAGGGCAGATGGGACATTAAATTCCAGAGCTTCTGGGCCTGTGCTTCTTTTTCTTTCTGTGACACCATTCTGCCTGCTATCAAATCTTACAGTTAAGACAGCAGTGATACCCTCTCTTCTCCCCTGGACTGGAGCAAAGAAGATGGTTCCCCCTGCCTGCAATGTCCTGTTTACAACTCCACCTGTCAAATCTACCTGCTCAAATGCTACCTTTTCTGTGAAACTCCCTTGGCCACGTCAGCTGGAAGGTTACCTCTCTTCCCTGGCTTTTATTATCTGTGAGATGGACCCTGCATTGGTAATGAAGGGTCCATTTAGTTAGTGGTGGTTATGCCCTAGACTGTGACCTCTATGAAGCTTCCTTCATAGAACACAAACCTATAGTGAGCTTGCTGCTACTGTTAAGTCACTTCAGTCGTGTCCAACTCTGTGCAATCCCATAGATGGCAGTCCACCAGGCTCCCCCGTCCCTGGGATTCTCCAGGCAAGAACACTGGAGTGGGTTACCATTTCCTTCTCCAGTGCATGAAAGTGAAAAGTGAAAGTGAAGTCACTCAGTCGTGACCGACTCTTAGCGACCCCACGGACTGCAGCCTACCAGGCTCCTCTGCCCATGGGATTTTCCAGGCAAGAGTACTAGAGTGGGGTGCCATTGCCTTAAGATTTTCAAGACAAGTCTTACCTCAAATATTCTACTAGGCTGCCCCCCTGAGGCCACTGAAATTTCCTGGAAATAATGTGGAAATACCACAAAAGCACCTCTTAGGCTTCTCTACAACAAGGGATTTACTCGGTCCTTTCTTTGTGTCATGGACCAACTGACAATCTGGTGAATGCTTCACAAAACAATGTTTTAAATGTATAAAAGAAAATATAGCAGAATTACAGTCAACAAAAATCTAAGTTTGTGATACAGCAATATATCTGCCTCTTTCTGCAAAACAAGAGCTAGCAACAGACCTAATAACTACCATCTTTTCAAAGATGTGATAAATGTAAATTGGCTTTTGAGAAATCTGCAACATCTTAAATATGTGATAATATCTCTAAGTTCTTTTGGTTAAAAAAATTATATGGTGGTTTGTTACCTACATTCATGACTGAAGGAAATGATAAATTTAAGAGGGCAATGAAAAAAGATATAATATTTTTTCTCATCCAAGTTCACAGACCCTTTCCTAGTTGTTCCTACCTGGATGAAGTACCTCATCTGTGATCCCTTCTGGCTTTTAAGGTCTGAATTTGAGTCTCAGCTCTGCTACTTATTTAGGGGGTGAACTCAGATGAGTCATTCCCCTCACTTTGCCAACAAAGGTCCATCTAGTCAAACCTATAGTTTTCCCAGTTGGTGTGTGAGAGTTGGACTATAAAGAAAGCTGGCCACCAATGAATTGATGCTTTCATATTGTGGTGCTGGAGAAGACTCTTGAGAGTCCTGTGGACAATGAGGAGATCAAATAGATCAATCCTAAAGGAAATCAACCTTGACTATTCATTGGAAGGACTGATGCTGAAGCTCCAATACTTTGGCCACCTGATTCGAAGAGTCGACTCATTGGAAAAGGCCTTGATGCGGGGAAAGATTGAGGGCAGGAGGAGAAGGGGGTGACAGAGGATGAGATGGTTGGATAGCATCACCGACTCAACGGACATAAGTCTGAGTAAACTCTGGGTGGGAGATAGTGAAGACAGAGAAGCTTGGCATGCTTTAGTCCATGGGGTTGCAAAGAGACGGACACAACTAAGCCACTGAAAATCAACAACAAATTCCCCCAACCCACCCACAGCCTTAGTTTTCTCATCTGAAGACAGAGAGAATTGGACCATATCCTTTCTGAGGTTCTAACTAGATCCTCTCCAGACTCAGTGGCTCCTTAATTCTGAGCAGATTTCAATAAACGGCTGAGATACAGCATGCTGTAGTCATATAACAGTGAGCATGAAGGTGAAATGGCAGACGGTTTCTCACAGCCGACACCCCACAGAGGGGCTGGTGGACCCAACGTGGCCTTCGCAGCCGGGCCCTTCTTGCATGGCCCAGCCCCAGCCCAGGGGCCAAAGGGCAAGCCCCTCACTGACCGTTCAAAGCGCATGACCTTGGCCAGGAGCAGCTGCAGGGGCTCCGAGTAGTTCCGATAACTGTCCAGAACCTGCAAGAGGTTGCAGAGCGACTGGATCTCATGCTCTGCCCTCCAAGCAGGCTGCTTCTGCGTGATCTGAATGGCCCTTGGAGGGAAGTGACCCTGGGGGGAGAGAGAGCCAAAGTGATGCAGAGGACCCAGCAGTTGCCCCCAGAGGCTGGTGGGCAACTCCCCACATTCCTGCCCCCAGCCTTTCCCACTCCTACACAACAGTGGCTAACACATGATGAGGCATCTTACACACACCATCTCGCTGCATCTTTGCCCAAAGAAGCGTGACGCGATTATTATCCCCATTTGACAGATGCAGACACTCAGGCAGGACTGTGACCTATAACTGCTACATGCCAAGGCCTGTTTCCCCAACTACTGACCAAGAACCGCTGCTGTTCACTGACCCCACCAGTCTGTAATGGGGCTCCCTGGGCCCATTCGACACATTCCACTCTTGGGTCAAGGGAAATGTCCCTTGCCTCAGCCTGTACCTCAGCAAGCCTCAGGAGCCTAAGGAACAAAGAGAACCTACAGAGACTCTCAGCTAACCCTCCTAAGCCAGGACTCATGGACCGAGAGCGGGCAGATCCAGGCATTCGTCCACCACTCCCACCTGCCAGGGAAACAGTGCGGTGATATTTGTTTGTATTTGGCTGCACTAGATCTTAGTTGTGATGTGTGGGGTCTATTAGTCGCGGCACGTGCAATCTAGTTTTCCCAACCAGGAATCGAACCCGGGCCCCGTGCAACAGGAGCAAGGAGTCTTAGCCACGGGTCCACCAGGGAAGTCCCAGGAGAAAATATGAACTCCTACCACAGCCTGGGGCCCCACGTGGTCTGACTCCCTACCTGCCGACTGCCCTCCACCCGTGCCTCCTGCCGCTCTCCTTTCTCTGGTCTCCACCCGTCTTTTGCCTGTGCCAGGCTCACTCCTCTCTCTCAGGCTTTGCTTGGACTGTTTCCTCTGCCTGGAATGTTCCTCCCCTGGATTTTCACAAGAATATGGCTGCCACTTCCTCCTCTATTCTGCTCTCAGCTCATATGGTGCCACATCCTCAGAGACTCCCTTCTGGATCATCTGAGCTAAAACAGCAGGGCCCCTCCCAGCACTCTGTAAGCTCAGAATCATTTTCTTCAAAGCATTTAATACTTTCTGAAATGATCTTACTCTTTTTTGTTAAAGTAAAAGAAAGTGAAAGTCGCTCAGTCATGTCCGACTCTTTGCAACCCCATGACTATATAGTCCATGGAATTCTCCAGGCCAGAATACTGGGGTGGGTAGCCTTTCCCTTCTCCAGGGGATCTTCCCAATCAGGGGATCAAACCCTGGTCTCCTGCATTGCAGGTGGATTCTTTACCAGCTGAGCCACAATGAAAGCCACCCCCACCTTTTTTTTTTCAACCTCATGGACTGGAGCCTGCCAGGCTCCTCTGTCCATGGAATTCTCCAGGCAAGAGTACTGGAGTGGGTTGCCATGCCTTTCTCCAGGGGATCGTCCCAACTCAGGGATCGAACGTGGGTCTCCTGCATTGCAGGCAGATTCTTTACTGTTTGAGTCACCCAGGAAGCCCCCTTTTTTGTTAAGGTATATATTATGTCATTTTCCCCACCCTAAACACACACACAAATCTTGAACTCCATTGTCCAATATGGTAGCCAACAGCCACATGTGGCTATTTAAACTAAATTAAATTTAAAAATTAGTCCCGGAATTCCCTGGTGGTCCAATGGTTAAGAATTCACCTTCCAATGCAGGGGACACGGGTTCGATTCCTGGTCCAGGAAGATTCCACATGCCCTGGAGCAACGAAGCCTGTGCACTCAACTATTGATCCCATGCCCTCGAGTCCGTGCTCAGCAGCAAGAGAAGCCACTGCAGTGAGAAGCCCACGCATCGCAACTAGAGAGTAGTCCCCGCTTGACACAACTAGAGAAAGCCCAGGCACAGCAACGAAGACCCAGTGCGGCCAATGAATGAATAAATAAAATTAGAATAAAAAAATTAGTCCCTCAGTCCCACTAGTGACAAGCAACATGTAGTCTCAATGGCTACATGAGTCTGCTGACTACTGTACTGGATAACGCAGACTACTAAACATTTCCATTGTCACTGAGAGTTTGATTGAACAAAGGTGTTCTAGAATATAAGCCCCAATATAAACACAATAAGGACTTCATGGTGGTCCAGTGGTTAACACTTCACCTTCCAACGAAGAGGGTACGGATTCAATCCCAGGTCAGAGAGCTAAGATCCCACTTGCCTCGTGGCCAAAAAACAAAAAAGACGCAAAAATATTGTAACAAATTCAACAAAGACTTTAAAAATGGTCCACGTGAAGAAAATCTTTTTAAAAAATAAACACAACAGCCGGCATCTTACATAACAGTAACTGTTTTGAAGCAAAAAGAAAGTGGGTCGTGATGAGAATTCTGGTCATCACACCAGGAGCTCGGAAGCCAAGCACATCCACTCGGAAAGGTAGTGTAGCACAGTGGTTAAAAGCATACAGGCTTGGGTACCAGATGTTGGGTTTGAACTTGGTCCTGCTACTTCCCAGCCAGCTTTGTGTCCTGCACAAGTCTCTTTTCCCAGAGACCCAGTTTCCCTGTCTGATAATAACAGAAACTATATGGGCAAACCAGAGTTAATGTTGTCAAGGGCTTACAACATGCCTGATGCAGAGCAAGTGTTATGGAAATGTCACGGTTTCTTTTATGGTCCAAATCCAGTCCTTCTTACTGTCAATAACCCATTAAGACTTCTATTATAGGGTCTATTTATGGCAAAACACAGATGCCTTTGGCTTCTATGAATCAGGCTCACTTGGGGCCCTAATTCCTCCAGGAAATCCTTGTTACCACCCTCAATCCTTGAGACCCCCTTCTGTGGATTCCTACAGATTGTTATTTAACTTTCTGAGTAAGTTCCATCACCTTAACTCCCATTAGCTGCTTAAGGGTAGGTGCGAATATTACAGTCATCCTTGTTCCTCGTATCCACTCAGGTGGGGCCGGGAGGAGTGGACTGGTTCCAGAACCCCTGTCAATACTAAAATCTGCTGTTGCTCAAGTCCCTCCCTTAATATGGTATAGTATCTGTATGTCCTCCTATATACTTTAAATCATTTCAAGATTACTTAAAATACCTAACGCAATGTAAACCCTACATAAATGTCATAAATACAATAAATAGTCACTGCCTGCAACTATTTATTCCAATTTTGCTTTTTGGAACTGTCTGGAATTTTCCTTTTCTGAATATTTTCTACCTATGGTGGGTTGGATCCAAGGATGTGGAACCTGCTACAGAATTACAGGGAGCTGACTGTATCCCCCGCCACAGACACAGACCGAGGCCGACCTAAGGAGCTCAAAAAAGTATCTGGAATGAAGAAAAGGAAGTACCACTCAAACACAGCCCCAACTGTTTCTCAAACACCACTTCTCAGCACCGTCAATTTCACTCACTGCAGGCCAGCCATTCCCTCACTGTGGTCCTCTAGCACAGCAGTCCCTAACCTTTTAGGCATCAGGGCCTGGTGTCGTGGAAGACATTTTTTTCACAGACCAGGTCAAGGGGATGGATCAGGTGATAACGCGAGCGATGAGGACTGATGGGGAGTGGCAGCTGAAGCATCACTTGCTCGCCCACCACTCACCTCCTGTTGTGTGGCCCAGTTCCTAACAGGCCATGGATGGTAGCGGTCCACAACTCTGGGGTTGGGGAATCCTGCTCCAAAGTACAGGAAGGATAAAGGAAAATAAGAGGGGCCATCCATAATCCTGGCACACAGAATGAGCCATTAACATGTGGCATTTGTGCGTGTGTGTGTACGTGTGCGCTCAGTCGTGTCTGACTCTTTACGACTCCATGGACTGTAGCCCCCCAGCCTCCTATGTCCATGGAATTTTCCAGCCAAGAATACTGGAGTGGTTGTCATTTCCTTCTCCAGGGGATCTTCCCGAGCCAGGGACCAAACTCACATCTCTTGCATCTTCTGAATTGGCAGGTGGATTCTTTCCCACTGTGCCACCTGGAATTCTTGCTTCCTGCCTTTTTCCTACGTATAAATAAAATTTTTGAAACTAACACAATATAATGACTATTTTCCATTAAAAACCAGAACAATAGATAGTTAAAATCCTCTTGTACCATGTCACACCTAATCCAGACCTGCTCTCCACCACTGGAATTAATCATTTATATATGCTATTTTTTATTATATTTATTTTTGACTCTGCTGGCTCTTCACTGTTGCGAGTGGGTTTTCTCTAGTTGCAGTGAGCAGGGGCTACTCTCTAGGTGCAGTGCGCAGGCTTCTCATTAAAGCGGCTTTTATCATTAGGGAGCACGGGCTCGATAGTTGTGGCACACGGGCTTAGTTGTTCCGAGGCATGTGGGATCTTCCCAGATCAGGGATCGAACCCGTGTCTCCTGTATTGGCAGGCAGATTCTTTACCACTGAGCCACCTGGGAAGCCCTATGTATATTATTACAAACTTATACATGTGCCCACAGAGTACATATAGAATGATTTTGCTTTTATTTACACAAATATTAAGACTGCTGACATTGTTTATGCAACTTACCTTTTTTTTCACTCAAAACTATGTTTTAGAAATGTGCCTGTTGTTTCCAGCATCTCACAAATGGTATAATAAATGCGTCTGTGATTCTAAGCCTTGATAATTCTTAAGATTTTTTTGAGAAGTTTAGTATTAGTAGAGTCCTAATATGGACTATACTCAAGTTTAGTTTTCAAGTGTTATCCTGAGAGACAGCTTATATATGTATAAATATGTGTATCAGCTTGATTGATACATAATTTATATATGATTCACCACTGAAAGTGTCCAGATCAATTTTTAGTGTATTCAGAGTGGTACAGATATCACTACAATGGATTTTAGAGCCTTTGAATCACCCTAACAAGAAACCCGGTACCCATTACCAGTCACTCAAAGGGCAGGTTGGATGGCATCACCGACTCAAAGGGCACGAGTTTGAGCTAGCTCTGGGAGATGGTGACGGACAGGGAGGCCTGGCGTGCTGCAGTCCGTGGGGTCGCAAAGAGTCGGACACGACTGAGCGACTGAAGAACAACAACCAAAACAGCAGGTTTTTTTTAAAAAAAAAAAAAAGTGAGGTCGCTCAGTCATGTCCGACTCTTTGCGACCCCATGGACTGCAGCCTACCAGGCTTTTCCATCCTTGGGATTCTCCAGGCAAGAGTACTGGAGTGGGTTATTCTCCATCTCCATGTTGGAGACAGAGCCAGAGAGGCCTTGCCTATAAGGTGGACTTACCCTCTGCGTCCTCCTCTCTCCTGCTGCTGCTATGCACAGAATTGCCCACATCTCTAGAGCTCTGTGGCCCTCAGAAAGACCCCTAGTTTCTCCCATCTGAAGGGCAAAACTTGGGTAACCTTTCATGGCCAGTGTCAGACACTGTCTGGTCTTGAAATCTGAAGAAACTCAGAATTTGGATGATTTACTGTGCTTCACACATAATGGGACATGAGAAACTGGATTATGCCCAGTGGAGGCAGGCAATAGAAGCCACACCTTGATTCCAAGGAAGGAGAGGGGAGCAGAGCGATCCAGGTGGCCCTGTACCTGTTAGAAAGCTCTGTGCTCCCTGCTCTTCCTGAGAGGAAAACCAGCGTGGCTGCTCCAGGCCATGGTTGAGTCAGGTCTATGGGGGTGAGAACTGCAGATCTTTCCTATAAATAGCGAAGCCCCTTTAAAGTTGATATTAAATTTCAAATTTTAATTTAATATCCAGGATTTGTTGGAGAGAAGCTGGGAACATAATAATGCTTGAAATTCGGAGAACAAATCGCACAGGCCAAGTCACACGATGCTGGGAAAGATGGAAGGCAGGAGGAGAAGGGGACAACAGAGGAGGAGATGGTCGGATGGCATCACCAACTCGATGGCCAGGAGTTTGAGCAAGCTCCAGGAGATGGTGACAGACAGGGAAGCGTGCTGCAGTCCACGGGGTCACAAAGTCGGACACAACTGAGCGACGGAACAACCGAACAACAACCACAAAGTCTCGTGAAGGCATTCCCTCCTCAGGTGGCCACCCAAGCCCAGGGTGAGGACAGACGTGCCCAGCACCTCTCGGAAAGTCTGGGCAGTTCACACACAGGTCAGGGCTTCTCCCGCCTCACTGGTTATTTCTCCTGTCTGCAACTCTCACATCCTCTGCTTCGCCTTCCACTCTTTCCCACTGGTCCAAGCGCAGGAGATCTCCCCCGCTGGTTCGGTTCAGCTATAAAGCAACAGTGTGGACTTCCCTGCTGGTCCAGTGGTTAAGAATCTGCCTGCCAGTGAAGACAACATGGGTTCGACCCCTGGTCGAAGAGAAGATCTCAGATGCCAGGGAGCAACTAAGCCTGTGCACCGCAACCACAAGCCTACGTGCCCAGAGCCTGTGCTCTGCAACAAGAGGAGCCACCGCAATGAAAAGCCCACGCACTGCAGCCAGAGAAAAGTCCATGCACAGCCAAAAATCTAATTAAAAAGTAATAACAATAATAAAGTAAAATTTTAAAAATAATGAATATTAAAATAAATAAAGCAACAATGGGTTCAGGGTGCGGGGTGGGCTCACAGTCTTGGGATGCCAGAACTGAAAGGGACCACTGAGAGCAACTATTTCATGGGTGAGGAAGCTAAGTGGCTAGCTCTGGATGGCACACTGGGTTGGTAGCAGAACTTGATCTGAACCCAGCAGTCCTGACACCCAGCCCACAGCTTCTCTGAGACTATGAGGCAGAAAAAAAAAATTCCCAGCAGAAGGTCAGAGCTTTCTATACATACCGACTCTGCAACGAAGTCCATAGTATCAAATGTGATTCGGCCTTCTTTCTTCTTCTGGAAAAAAACAAAAACAAAAAAGGAGAGGAAGGAGAATCAGCCAGACTGCTTCTAGAATTTTGCATTGAGACCCTTCTGCGTAACTAGACCACCATGCAAGGCAGGCAGCCTTGAGAAATGCCCACCTCTGCTCAAAAGCCCAACTCTACACAAGACTTGGGACCAGAACTGACAATATGTTATTATGGAGGCAGAGAGAGAGCAGGGGTGGGGAGAGGGGAAGGAGGACAAAGAGAGGGTTGAGGGGAAGCCAAAAGAGGAAACAGAAGCAAAAGAGAAAGGGAGGGAAGTACAGTAAGTCCCCTACATTCCGAGAGCACCTTTGTAAGTCCAGTTTGTTCTAAGTCCAACAAACAGCCTGGAAACCCAACTAACACCATCAGCTGCATAGTACTGTACTGTAATAGGTATGTAATACTTTCCACACAAATAATGCCTAAAAAACAAACAAAAAAATACAGAAAACATTTTTAATCTGACAGTACAGTATCTTGAAAAGCACAGTAGTGCAGTGCAACAGCTGGCACAGAGGGGCTGGCATCGAGTGAACAGGCAAGAAGAGTTACCTACTGGAGGAGGAAGAGGAGGTGGGAGATGGTAGAGCTGAAGGGTGTCAGCAGAAGGAGACAGAGGGCCAGCTGCAATTTCACTCACATCTGACATTGATGGGATGCACGTATGCACCTTTGAAAGTTCACAAATTGAAGGTTTCTCCGTAGGGAACTTACTGTATGGAAGGGGAAAGAACGAATAGAAAGAGGGATAAAAAAGGAAGGAACAAATGAAGCCTATCTTTGCTAAGTGCCTATAGCAAGCCAGGCACGGCTTATTTTATTCCATTTCATCATCAGGACAAAGCAGGTAGTACTGAGCAGCCCCGCTGGGGATGTGAAGTGGGTGAAGGAAGTTGCCCAAGAATCACATAATGAAACGGTCCTGGCCTAAAGGATGGCCAGGGAGAAGAGGTGTAGGAGGTCTTAGGGATGAGCTAATCCAACCCTATTTCCTAACAGATGCAGGGAGGATGTGGAAAGAGTAGGGAAAGGGGCAGAGAAAGAGTGAAAATGCTATGATGGGGGAGAAGAAGGGAAAACAGGGACAAATAAGGCCCTGGCCACCATCCCGTGCTACACTAGGGAAAGTGGAAAGTGAAGTTGCTCAGTCATGTCTGACTCTGTATGACCCCATGGAATTCTCCAGGCCAGAATACTCAAGTAGGTAGCCTTTCCCTTCTCCAGGGGATCTTCCCAACCCAGAGATGGAACCCAGGTCTCCCGCATTGCAAGCAGATTCTTTACCAGCTGAGCCACACTAGGACCCTCATTCGTTTCTCTGAGCACACCTCACTCCTCCCCCAGAGCCCACTTGGATCCCTGTCTTCCTCCATTTATAGTTTGTGCATCCGTCTGGTGCTTCTCAGGGAGGCTGATGAAAGAAAGATGTAGTATTCACAGAGGTCTGGACTCATACATTTCACTGAAAACTAGTCTATGGCTCTCTGCCTGACGCTACTCCCTAGCCCGCCGGGTTCCCTGCCTGGAAGCTGTATGACCCCCATAGGCTGGCCCATCCAGACAGGGCAACGTTGTTAAGTTTATCCTCGCACTCCCTTGATGACAAGCCTGTCATCTGGTCTTCAGCTTCCAGGTGCCCAGGCATCACCCCAAGTCTGGTAACCCAGAGACTCCTGGTCTCCAGGGCCCTTCCCTTCACCACTGTGTGACAGCCTGTACCAGAATGTACCAGAATGTCCTTCCTGAGGTTACAGTTCTCCTACTCTATCCCTTCTCATCTCAGGGCAGAATCTGGCTGCAGATTTGTTAGCAGCATAGCATAGCATCTTCAAAACATGTGAATTTGAATGTCTTTAGATGGGGCAAATCCTTCTCCTCCAGCTGCCCCCAGGTGCCTACTTCCTGCTACATCTTCAACTCAGCCACGGACACACAGTTACATTACCTGCTGTCCCCTTAGAGCCCAATCTAAGACACTTCCCTGTCCCCTATCACCACCCCTCTGTGACCCCCTCATTGGCTGCTAGCCTTCAGAAACCATGCTGGGAAATACTTCAGAGGGAATCACCAGATGTAGTGGGGGAGGTGGGGCTGGGTCTAGTCACTTTTGGCAAATAGGACTCTGGGTAGGGTTTGTCCAGGAACTGGATGAGGAAACTTTGGAGCCCCGGATAGTAATGAACACACCTTTGGGGACCCAGAACAACTTAACAGAAAGGTGAACTTTTTTGAGCCAAAAAGGGCCTCAGGATCCACTGCTGGGATAAAATATCTGAAATTGAGACCTTCTAGAAAATCGAGAAAGCATGGTCACCAGGATGGCCCTGCAAATGTCTCCTTCTTGTCCAGGTAGAGGGACAGGACAGAAGGAAAGAAGGCAGACAAGATGAAGTTGGGAGGTATGTGGGAAATCCTGGCTCCATTGTGACTCCCAGGATTCTTCTGGCCGTTTTGATCGCCCTTGGAAAGGAGATGGCTCCTTCCCCACTCCTGATGCTTCTCTCCATGTGGAGGGAGTTGTACTAGGAGAACATGACTAGCCCTGCTCCTTTCACATTGAGAGGGAGTAACTTAAAACTCTCTGGTGAATCTCGAAGAAGAAATAGACCACAGTCACCCCCACCTCCCTCCCTTCGAGCCCACATTCCGCTCTGCCCATCTCTGCTATGAAAAGAGGGCAGGAAACCCAGCTACTGCAGTGGAAGCCTGCCTTGGCCCAACACTGCCCCGACTGGGGTCGTCGGTAACACTGTCTCATTCTGGGGTTTAGTATTAGGTAATCATCTGGCTTGATGACACCCAATGTGAGTTTCATCATCAATACAAGTGGCAGCCGGTTCTCCCAGCTGTTTCATCCTTTGTCTTCTCTCTCAGTTGATTCAGAACCTGGGCTGGGAAGTGAGGTGCTATTTGTTGGACCCCTTTAAACCCTCTTATAAACCTGCTAAGCCCAGCAGCTTACATCCCAGAAAGAGAAGATAGGGTGCTTTCTGTGAGCAGTCTCAATGATCTGATATTCCCGAAATCCCCTGAGGCCTTGACGGAACATTTTACACACTCGGTTCATCATGATGATGTCCATGGAGAGGTGATACAGACCCTGTGGAAACAAAACAAACACGATCCCTGGAAACCAGCTGATTTCAACAGCCAACAGCAAGCTGGATAGTGCTGAGCAAGGTGAAATGTAACAGGATTAAATGCAGTGCTGCTGCTGCTGCTGCTGCTGCTGCTACTGCTAAGTCGCTTTAGTCATGTCCAACTCTGTGCGACCCCATAGATGGCAGCCCACCAAGCTCCCCCGTCCTTGGGATTCTCCAGGCAAGAACACTGGAGTGGGTTGCCATTTCCTTCTCCATACCTACATCTTCAGGAAGTTTTCAAGTCTGCTGAAATCCTATTGGTAGCTTGAAATTGACCAGTATGGGAGTATTTATGCCCTAGAAACTGGCAACTATTATCGATGGGGCATCTCCCTCTCCAGGAGCCAGGTGTTGAAATATTCACCAGCCCGGCTTTAGTTAAGTCCTTCACTTCCGTCCAATAATGTGCACAAGTAACCGCAGGCAGTGAGGGGTGATGGGGAAAGCCTGCACGCTGAACTCCTCCGATGGATCTGCAGGAGATGCAACACTGTTGGCTCTGAAGACAAAGGGAGGGGCCCTGAGGCAAGGAATGTGGGTGGTCTCTAAAAGACAGGAAGTCAAAGAAACGAATTCCTTCTTCCATCCTCAAGAATGGAACACAGACCTGCTAACATCTGGATTTTAATACGTGCCAGACTTCCAGCCTCCCTCAGATAATAAATGTGTGCTGTGGGTACTTCCCTGGTGATTCAGTGGTTAAGACTCCATGCTTCCACAGCAGTGGCCATGGGTTCAATCCCTGGTCAGGGAACTAAGATCCCATGTGCTGCGCAGTGCGGCCAAAAGGGTTGGTTGCTCAGTTGTGTCTGACTCTTTGTGACCCCATGGACTGTATCCTGCCAGGCTCCTCTGTCCACGGGATTCTCCAGGTGAGAATACTGGAGTGGGTTGCCATTTCCTTCAGCCAAAAAATTAAAAATAAACATGTGTTGTTCTCAGTCACTAAACTGTGGTACAGCCCTCAAAGAGAAAACTCATGTAGCACTAATCCAAGAGAGGCCATCCTGTCTTTTCTCTGGAATTTGGATTTGGAGCTGGGAACAAATCTCTCCATCCCAGTGTGAACTGAGGATTAAGGGAGTCTTCCTCTACCTGCCAAGTAGGCATGGGTAACAGGGAAGCAAGTTCAACATCAAAGAGACAAACCTAGATTATAACACAATCTCCACATCAACTCACCCAGTTTCCTCAAAAGTCAATCTCGCGATAAAGTATGAGGGATGTTCTAGACTAATAATATTCCAAACAAGTACAAAACATGAACCCTGGCTGGCTCCTGGTTCATAACAACAAGCTGTGAAAGCTATGTTAGGGGCAGATAAGAAAACTCCATTTGATAAAGTCACAGGACTGGACACGGCACTAGCGTGTGTCTGGGTCACTGTGGGTAAAACACCTTTTTTCCGAGTGGAGAAAAGGTGAAATGAGCTGCCATGTATGAAACCACTTTGAAAAATGGGCCGCACACGGCAGCTGCTTATGGATGCACACATTTGTAATAAAATTGTAACATACAGAGAGGAAAGAGACACATCGGCTTCTGGAAAGTGATTGCCAGTGAGAAAGGGAGTGCAACGGTGAGGCACTTTGTCTGTAACTATAATACTTTTTAAAAATATTTATTTTTCTGCTCTGGGTCTTAGTTGCAGCATGTGGGATCTGGTTCCCTGACCAGGGATTGAATCTAGACCCCTTGCATTGGGAGCGTGGATTCTTAGCCACTGACCACAAGGGAAGTCCCAGTAACTGAACAATTTTTTAAAAAATCATATATCTAAAGGAAATATGGGGGAAAGCTTTATCAATACAATTTAATATTTATTGGGAATTCCCTGGTGATCCAGAGGTCAGGACTCTGCACTCTCACTGTGGGCACATGTTTGATCCCTGGTCTGGGAACTAAGATCCCACAAACTGCGTAGTGTGGCCAAAAAAAACAATAATAAAATTTTTAAATAAAATTAATATTGATTGAATACAATTGGCCATTGTCAGGCACTATTCTAAGCCTGTTACATGTATTGACTTACTGAACCCTCAACAATAAATCAGTGCAGTAGGTTACTAATGTTATCATTACCCTTTACAGAAGAGAAAAGAGGCACAGCAAATCAAGTAACCTGCCTAATACTATTATTAGTCACATGACTAATAGGTGATAGGGATTGGGGGGATTGCTTTGTTTTTGAACAGTTTTGTTTTTTTTTTAAGTTGCATCTATTTATTTATTCATTCGGCCGCCCAGCATGGCATGTGGAAACTTAGTTACCCAACCAAGGATAAGATCCTACACCCCCTGCACTGGAAGCTCAGAAGTCCCAGTGATAGAGATTTGAACCCAGGAAGTCTGGCTCCAGAGTCCATAAGTTTAATCTATTACCCTACCCTGACGCTGGGCATTATTCTCTCTCAATCTCCTACTAGTAAGAAGGGTGAGTTCAGAGCAGTTCTTAGGGGCTCCAAGTGCAGCCAATGTCAAGGGCAGAGTAGGCTGCAGGGCAGGGGTGAGAGTTCAGTCTTTCTGAAGCCTAATCTGAAACTCTCTCCTTTGCAGCTCCAACAGGTACAGGGCGGCCTTGTTTATCCAAGGCCACCTCCTATGCCTGCATCTCCCTTTTCCAAAATACCTATCTGTTCAATCTTCCACTCTTCCTCCCAGGGCCCTTGACACTCCTCACCAATTTCTTCCTCAGGATCTGCCAGGAACGGGACACCATATATCTATTCATGGTTCCTGAATTGGCAAACGGCACAGCAATCCTTTTGCCTTTCAAGGGTAGGACCACAAATCTCTCCCAAGAATCCAGTTATACTAGAAATCAAAGTTTCCCTCAGTGGCAAGGTAAGAGTTCCTATCCATTCCTCATACCCGACCACAGTGGCTAGAAGCCTTGTTCTAACGAATCTATTCTCAGAACCTCCTTATGTCACATTCCAAGATTCTGGAAGGAAGACAGGGTAACGGGAAGTAATTGGAATCTGGGAATCTAACATTTAGTGAGCACTCAGACCCATTATTTCAATTAATCCTCACAACTATTCCAGGGTGAGGGGCTTTGTACCCACTTCCTATGTGAGGCTGAGGCTCCAAGTAGCTAAATGACTGCAGAGTCGGGGCCAGCTCAGAGAAAGTAGGAGGCTTCTGGGATAGGGGTAGGGACATCCAAAATCTCAGCCTGGGGACCACTCTGGGGATTAGAAATTGGAGACAACCCTGGAGGGTAGGTACGTGGCACTATCTCATAAATCTTATTAAATCAGGAACACTCAGCAAATTGGAAGTCCTCAACTAAATGGGGTGCCAAGTGTTAAAAGGAACTGGATGGGGGACTTCCCTGGTGGTGCAGGGGTTAAGACTCTGCACTCCTGATGTAAGGGGCCTGAGTTCAATCCCTGGCCGGGGAACCTAGATCCCACCTGCCCCAACTAAAGATTCTGCATTCTGCAACTAAGACCCAGGGCAGCCAAATAAAATTTTTTTTTTTTTTTAACAAAAGGAACTTGGTGACTGGAACTCAATGACTCTGAGGTCCTTCCAAAAGTACAGTACTTAAGTTCTAAAATACTTTTTTCTACTAGATCAAACATGACATTGTTACTGGTTAGTTGTTACATGATCTCCCACTCTTTGGGACCCCATGGACTGCAGCACGCCAGGTTTCCCTATCCTTCACTATCTCCTGGAGTTTGCTCAAACTATGTCCATTGAATAGGTGATGCTACCCAGCCATTTAATCCTCAGCTGCCCTCTTCTCCTTTTGCCCTCAATCTTTTCAAGCATCAGGATCTCTTCCAATGTGTCAGCCCTTAGTATCAGATGGCCAAAGTACTGGAGTTTCAGCCTCAGTCAATCCTTCCAATGAATATTCAGGACTGATTTCCTTTAGGATTGATTGATTTGATCTCCTTGTAGTCCAAGGTACTCTCAGGAGTCCCCTCCCTTTTGAGCCTCCCTCCCCACCTCCCAGCCCATCCCACCCCTCTAGGTTGTCACAGAGCACCAGGTTTGAGCTCCCTGCATCATACAGAAAATTCCCACTGGCTCTGTATTTTACACATGCTAATGTATATGTTTCAATGTTACTCTCTCAATTTGTCCCATCCTCTTCTTCCCTGTGTCCACCAAATGTTTCTTAAACTGTTCCAGAGCATAAAAAGAAGGAAAACTATCAAATTCTATTTATTAATAATAGGTAAGGAGAAATTGACAACTGAGGCCTGATAAAGGTAGCATAAAAAGAGAAAGCTAGAGATTTATCTCATTTATGAATATTGCTTTTAAAATCTTAAATAAATTGAGCAAATGGAATTGAACAGCACATTCTAAAATAACATATTATTTCAGGAAGGCAAGGATGGTCAATAGAGAGTCCATAAATATAATTTCTGTTAGCATGACTAAGGAGAAAAATCATCTGATCTTCTTCATACTTTAAAAACCATTTCTGACAGAGGCTGAGTACCAAAGAATTGACTGTGGCAGTTCTTCTAACTGTGGTGCTGGAGAAGACTCTTGAGAGTCCCTTGGACAGCAGAGAGATCAAACTGGTCAATCCTAAAGGAAATGAACCCTTCGTTGGAAGAACTGATGCTGAAGCTAAAGCTCCAATACTTTGGCCACTTGATGCAAAGAGCCAGCTCACTGGAAAAGACCCTGATGCGGGAAAGATTGAAGGCAGGAGCAGAAGGGGATGACAGAGGATGAGATGGTTAGATGGCATCACCTATTTAATGGACATTGAGTTTGAGTAAACTCCAGGAGATGGTGAAGGACAAAGAAGCCTGGCATGCTGCAGTCCATGGGGTCACAAAGAATCAGACACAACTGAGCGACTAAACAATATTAATGAGCACGTCACTCGGTATCTAGTGCTCCAATGTGCTGGGGACCTTAGCAAGCCTGCACAGAACATGCCTCTCTCAAGAGGAAGAAATTTCCCTCTGCCTTTCTAGGTTCTTCTGGCTGGTCTAAAAATTAAACTGATATGAGACAGATTAACAAGAGAAAATTACACAAAAGTTTAATAACATGTATTCTTGGAAGAAACCCAGGAAAACTGAGTAATTTGCCAAAATGGCCAAAATCCTCACTTTAAATTTCAGCTTCTTTGGCTAAAAACAAAAGAGGATGTTAGGGGGGCTTCCCTGCTGGCCCAGGGGCTAAGACACCACGCTCCCAATGCAGGGGACCAGAGTGTGATCCCTGGTCAGGAAACTAGATCCCACATGCCACAAGTAAGTGTCTGCACGCCGCTACTGAAAGATCCTGCATGCCACAACTAAGATCCACCACAGACAAATAAATTAATAATAATTAATTTTTAAAAAGAAGATGCTGGGGGTTGTGATTTGGGACTTGAAAAGAAAGACAATTTCATATGGAGATAGAAAAAAACAAATGTTTGATAAACACGTTTGCCAGCCTTGCACACACAATGGTGTAACCAGGGAGGGTTAATTTTTACTTTAACTCTTGTTTTTGCCCATTTTGTTATCATCACACATAATGGCCTGCCTCAGAGAACCCTGCCCCCTCTGCATGACCCTTACACTAAAGTGCCTTTCTTCAGTTCACAGGGAGATCTGACCCTGCCCACCTGTGAATGACTGTAAGGAAAAGAAACGAACATATCCCCCCTGCCTGAGGCTTGCCAGGCTAGGAGATAAATATTTGCAAGAATTCAATGGTCTTTTACTTTGTTTCCTCAGCTACCCCCATCTCTGACCCATAAAAGAACCTGACATCCAGGCCCCCCAAAAGATGGTTATTTTGAGGTATGAATTTGTCATCTTCTCCGTCAGCCAGCTTTCGTATTCCTTGCCTCAACACCTCGTCCCTGGGATTCACTGGCCTCTCGTGCAGTGAGCAAAGTGAGTTTGGACTGGGTAACAATGGCACATGCAATAGATTCTGATTGCTAAAGTCCTTTGAGTTTCCTCCACCACACTCAGTTCATATTCTTTGAAGGTATCTCTGGTATTAGCTCTATTCCAGGTCCTTTATCTAAATTTTCTAGGCAGCTAAGGGGGTGGTGGTGGGAGTGGGGGTAAAAAGAAAGGTTCCTGAGGTTTCTGTTTCTTAAAAATAATCAGATTAATCTTAATGCCAAAGAGACACATTTTGGGGTGGCAAATTTTGCTTCCCTACACCTCAAAGCTGTCTCACTGGTTGAGGGCTGCTCGTAAAGGCATTCAGTTCAGTTCAGTCACTCAGTCGTGTCCAGCTCTTTTCGATCCCATGGACTGCAGCATGCCAGGCTTCCCTATCCATCACCAACTCCCGGAGTTGACTGAAACTCATGTCCATTGAGTCGGTGATGCCATCCAACCATCTCATTCTCTGTTGTCCTCTTTTCCTTCCACCTTCAATCTTTCCCAGCATCAGGGTCTTTTGAATGAGTCAGTTCTTCGCATCAGGTGGCCAAAGTATAGGAGTTTCAACTTCAGCATCAGTCCTTCCAATGAATATTCAGGACTGACTTCCTTTAGGATCAATTGGTTGGATCTCCTTACAGTCCAAGGGACTCTCAAGAGTCTTCTCCAACACCACAGTTTAAAAGCATCAATTCTTTGGTGCTCAGCTTTCTTCACAGTCCAACTCTCACATCCATACATGATCATTGGAAAAACCATAGCCTTGACTAGATGGACCTTTGTTGGCAAAGTACTGTCTCTGCTTTTTAGCATGCTGTCTAGGTTGGTCATAGCTTTTCTTCCAAGGAGCAAGCGTCTTTTAATTTCATGGCTGCAGTCACCATCTGCAGTGATTTTGGAGCCCAAGAACATAAAGTTTCTCACTGTTTCCATTGTTTCCCCATCTATTTCCCATGAAATGATGGGACCGGATGCCATGATCTTAATTTCCTGAATGTTGAGTTTTAAGCCAGCATTCACTCACCAGCATTCTGGGCCGAGCAATCTAGTGGCAGGAAAAGCCCTCTGGCAAAGGTGTTCAGAGTGGGAACTCATCTCCTTAATGAAGAAATGGCAAGTACCAAGAAGACACGGAGAATTGAAGTCAATAGAGGAGGCCTGGGACTGAGGTCTCGGAGAGAGAGCTGGCAGAGTTTAGAGTGCTCTAGAGGTCCTGCATCTTGAAGGCAGAACCAACACCATCTGCTCTTGAACACTGGGGCCGTGATGAAAGAGCTGGCTCTGAGAGCTTTCCTGATACTACTGGCACCAAGGAAAAGCAAGGCACGTGAGCTGACCAGGGAAACACACAGACACAGACATGCTAGTTCTGCAACCTTGCAGCTGTCAAGCTCCATCTGCCAGCATGAGGAAAAACTAAACCAATTCACTCACACAAAACTCATGTCCTAAGGAGTTTCAGTAATGACTTTAAAAGACTTCCTGCCAGCCTATAATTCTACTCTAGTTCCTTCTCCATGCACAACTCCAACAAAGATCTTGACCAGGAAGAACTCACTTCATTTAAAGGGGAGTTACAGTAAACAGATAAAATAAACAAACAGCATCAGATCTATATAAATATATTACAGAAAAACTGGAAATGGAGGCAGGGAACAAGAAAAACAAAATGTTAAATGAAAGGCACTCACCAGAAAAAAATTAACATGAAACAGATGATAATCATGAAAAACAAAGGACTCAAAGGGCTTAATGAATTTTAAAGCAAGAGATCAAAGCGAAGACGCAATAGTTCAAAGCAGAGATGATGAAGCAACTGGAGGAGATGGCATTGGCAGAGCTTAGGAAATGAAGTACTTTTTTTAAAAAAGCACCTTACAAGTGAAGGTCATTTCAGAAACATCAAAAAGGAAACGAGCCTTGCTGAATACAGAGGATAAGATTGCAAAAAGCAAGGGAAGGAGCTGGAAATGAGTAATTAAAAGGGAACCAAGGAATAATATAGCCAAACAGTACAGATATACAGAGGGTGAGAAAGTAGGAGGGCTGAGTACATGGGTTTCTTCAACTTTTATAGTTGTAAATCTTGTTACCCTTTATACCCGATAAACCAAGAAACAGATGTCTAAGCATATTTAAAGACATTAATATAGGGCTTCCCCGTTGGTTCAGTGGTAAAGAATCCGCCTGCCAATGCAGGAGACACGGGTTCAATCCCGGGTCTGGGAAGATCCCACATGCTGCAGAGCAACTAAGCCCATGTGCCACAACTACCGAGCCGGCACTCTAGAGTCTGGGAACCACAACTACCGAAGCCCCCGTGTCCTTAGAGCCCGCGCTCGGCAACAAGAGAAGCCACCGCAGAGAGAAGCCCACACACCGAAACTACAGTCGCCCCTGCTCACCGCAACCAGAGAAAAGCCTGAGCAGCAATGAAGACCTAGCACAGCCAAAATAAGTTCAAAAAAGCAACAAATAAAATCATATATATATATATATATATATATAAGACATTAATATAAATAATCTATTCAAATGAATGAATCAGTATTTTAAGTACTAAAATCAGTCAAGTATAATAAGGAATACAGAGCTACTGGTAGAGCACCACAGTGAAAACAGTTTCATTAAAACTGGGAACTAGGAGGATTGCATACAGATCGGTGAAAGAAGAAAGAAGCAAACAGATAATGAAGTATGTAGGCTTCTGAATTTACACTGGTTCATCAAGAATGAGAATCCCTAAAAACAAGAGTTAATTACAAAATAATTACATACCTAGGGTCTAAATCAGTAATCTTCTCCAGTTCAGCAAAACATCAAAAGATAAAATAGATCTGCATCTCAAGATCAAACATAGATCATAAAAAAAAAAAGGTTAGCAAAAAGAAGTTAATAGTCGGTAGGAGACCAGAGCAAACCTCTTGGACTTCATAATAAAAAACTAAATATACACAGATGCACAGAACAACCTAGGAGCTTTTTATTCAAACCACATTAGCTGAACCTGTTTTCTCTTCACCACAAGCACAGCTGGGCCCCTGGAATAATATATGTAGTATGTGGTGTAATGTAAGTGAAATAGAATTACTAAATCTAAATTTTGTTGAAAATCTGAATTTCTTGTCCACTGATAACTTATCTTTTATATATATATATATATATGTATTTATTTTATTTTTGACATGTACACGTTACTTTTATTTACTATTTTTTTGGCTGCGCTGGGTCTTCATTGCTGACACAGGCTTTTTCTATTTGCAGAGAGTGGGGGCTACTCTCTAATTGTGGGGTTTTTTCCTGTTGCAGATGCTGTAAAGAGCAATATTGCATAGGAACCTGGAACGTCAGGTCCATGAATCAAGGCAAATTGGAAGTGGTAAAACAAGAGATGGCAAGAGTGAACATCGACATTCTAGGAATCAGCGAACTAAAATGGACTGGAATGGGTGAATTTAACTCAGATGACCGTTATATCTACTACTGCGGGCAGGAATCCCTCAGAAGAAATGGAGTAGCCATCAAGGTCAACAAAAGAGTTCGAAACGCAGTACTTGGATGCAATCTCAAAAACAACAGAATGATCTCTGTTCGTTTCCATGGCAAACCATTCAATATCACAGTAATCCAAGTCTATGCCCCAATCAGTAATGCTGAAGAAGCTGAAGTTGAACGGTTCTATGAAGACCTACAAGAGCTTTTAGAACTAACATCCAAAAAAGATGTCCTTTTCATTATAGGGGACTGGAATGCAAAAGTAGGAAGTCAAGAAACACTTGCAGTAACAGGCAAATTTGGCCTTGGAATATGGAATGAAGTGGGGCAAAGACTAATAGAATTTTGCCAAGAAAATGCACTGGTCATAGCAAACACCCTCTTCCAACAACACAAGAGAAGACTCTACACATGGACATCACCAGATGGTCAACACCGAAATCAGATTGATTATATTCTTTGCAGCCAAAGATGGAGAAGCTCTATACAGTCAACAAAACAAGACCAGGAGCTGACTGTGGCTCAGATCATGAACTCCTTATTGCCAAATTCAGACTGAAATTGAAGAAAGTAGGGAAAACCACTAGACCATTCAGGTATGACCTAAATCAAATCCCTTATGATTATACAGTGGAAGTGAGAAATATATTTAAGGGCCTAGATCTAATAGATAGAGTGCCTGACGAACTATGGACTGAGGTTCGTGACATTGTACAGGAGACAGGGATCAAGACCATCCCCATGGAAAAGAAATGCAAAAAAGCAAAACGGCTGTCTGGGGAGGCCTTACAAATAGCTGTGAAAAGAAGAGAAGTGAAAAGCAAAGGAGAAAAGGCAAGATATAAGCATCTGAATGCAGAGTTCCAAAGAATAGCAAGAAGGGATAAGAAAGCCTTCCTCAGCAATCAATGCAAAGAAACAAAGGAAAACAACAGAATGGGAAAGACTAGAGATCTCTTCAAGAAAATTTGAGATACCAAGGGAACATTTCATGCAAAGATGGGCTCGATAAAGGACAGAAATGGTATGGACTTAACAGAAGCAGAAGATATTAAGAAGAGGTGGCAAGAATACACAGAACTGTACAAAAGAGATCTTGATGACCCAGATAATCATGATGGTGATCACTCACCTAGAGCCAGATATCCTGGAATATGAAGTCAAGTGGGCCTTAGAAAGCATCACTACGAACAAGGCTAGTGGAGGTGATGGAATTCCAGTTGAGCTATTCCAAATCCTGAAAGATGATCCTGTGAAAGTGCTACACTCGATATGCCAGCAAATTTGGAAAACTCAGCAGTGGCCACAGGACTGGAAAATGTCAGTTTTCATTCCAATCCCAAAGAAAGGCAATGCCAAAGAATGCTCAAACTACCACACAATTGCACTTATCTCACATGCTAGTAAAGTAATGCTCAAAATTCTCCAAGCCAGGCTTCAGCAATACATGAATCGTGAACTTCCTGATGTTCAAGCTGGTTTTAGAAAAGGCAGAAGAACCAGAGACCAAATCGCCAACATTCGCTGGATCATCAAAAAAGCAAGAGAGTTCCAGAAAAACATCAGACCACCTAATCTGCCTCTGAGAAATTTGTATGTAGGTCAGGAAGCAACAGTTAGAACTGGACATGGAACAGCAGACTGGTTCCAAACAGGAAAAGGAGTACGTCAAGGCTGTATATTGTCACCCTGCTTATTTAACTTATATGCAGAGTACATCATGAGAAACGCTGGGCTGGAAGAAGCATAAACTGGAATCAAGATTGCCGGGAGAAATATCAATAACCTCAGATATGCAGATGACACCACCCTTATGGCAGAAAGTGAAGAGGAACTAAAAAGCCTCTTGACGAAGGTGAAAGAGGAGAGTGAAAAAGTTGGCTTACAACTCAACATTCAGAAAACAAAGATCATGGCATCTGGTCCCATCACTTCATGGGAAATAGATGGGGAAACAGTGGAAACAGTGTCAGACTTTATTTTGGGGGGCTCCAAAATCACTGCAGATGGTGACTGCAGCCATGAAATTAAAAGATGCTTACTCCTTGGAAGAAAAGTTATGACCAACCTAGATAGCATATTCAAAAGCCGAGACATTACTTTGCCAACAAAGGTCTGTCTAGTCAAGGCTATGGTTTTTCCTGTGGTCATGTATGGATGTGAGAGTTGGACTGTGAAGAAAGCTGAGCGCCAAAGAATTGATGCTTTTGAACTGTGGTGTTGGAGAAGACTCTTGAGAGTCCCTTGGATTGCAAGGAGATCTGACCAGTCCATTCTGAAGGAGATCTGACCAGTCCATTCTGAAGGAGATCAGCCCTGGGATTTCTTTGGAAGGAATGATGCTAAAGCTGAAACTCCAGTACTTTGGCCACCTCATGCGAAGAGTTGACTCATTGGAAAAGACTCTGATGCTGGGAGGGGTTGGGGGCAGGAGGAGAAGGGGACGACAGAGGATGAGATGGCTGGATGGCATCACTGACTTGATGGACGTGAGTCTGAGTGAACTCCAGGAGATGGTGATGGACAGGGAGGCCTGGCGTGCTGTGATTCACGGGGTCGCAAAGAGTCGGACACGACTGAGTGACTGAACTGAACTTCCTGTTGCAGAGCAGAGGCTCTAGTTGCATGGGCTTCAGTAGTTGTGGCTCACAAGCTCAGTTGCTCTGAGGCATGAATCTCCAGAGAATTATTCTGAATTAAAAAAAAAACAAAAAAAACCCAGTCCCCAAAAGTTACATACTACATGACTCCATTTATATAACATTTTGAAATGAAAAAAATTAAAGAGACGAA
The DNA here is from genome assembly GCF_002263795.3 of Bos taurus. Lineage (NCBI taxonomy): Eukaryota > Metazoa > Chordata > Mammalia > Artiodactyla > Bovidae > Bos > Bos taurus. Next base: position 65,090,954 of record NC_037340.1, on the reverse strand, counting down.
GAACAGATTAGTGTTACCTATGGTTGGGAATACGGGGTATGGGAGAGGAATGGGCATGATTATAAAGCAGCAGCATGAGGGATCTTTGTGGTGATCAAACATTTCTAGATATTGATGGTAGAACAGTTACATGAATTTATATATAGGACAAAACTGCACAGGCCTCCACACATATACAAATGAGTGCATATAAAACTGGCGAACACTGAATAATGATTATGTCAATGTCAACTCTCTGGTTTTGTACAACTATATTGTACTATGGGTATACAAAATGTTACCATTGGGGAAAACTGAGTGAAGTCTGCACTCTTTTTGCAATTTTTTACAACTCTATGATTATTTCCAAATAAAATGCTTTAAAAAAAAAAAAAAAAGGTATCCAGGCTTCTGTTCCAAAAGCCCCAAACTGTGTGCCATCAAAAGACACCAGTCTCTAAAAGAGACAGGAAATCATATTGGAGCTCTCTCTTCACAGAGATGGTCTGCAATCCACTGCTTGTCCTCTAATCAACACTTACTGAGTGTCAGCTGGGAGTCGGGCCTTGTGTTGGAAGCTAAGTGATACAAAATGAATGATTTATGATCCATTTCTATGCGCTCCCAACCTAATGCTAATTGTTGTTCAGCCACCAAGTCATGTCCAACTCTTTGCGACCCCCTGGACCGCAGCACACTAGGCCTCTCTGTTACTATCTCCTGGGGTTTGCCCAAGTTCATGTTCATTGACTCGGTGATGCTTTCCAACCATTCAATGCTAATAAAAATGCCTAATATGATAACAGCATTGGACTAGGAAGTCAAAAGAATTCTGTCCTCTGAGAAACACTTACTAGGTTTTTGATTTTGAACCAATCCTTTGCTTCTTGGTATCTTGACTTATTGACCTGCAAAATTTAAGAGAAGAGAATACATGTAAATATACATTTTAAAAATAACCTCAGTCCTCTGGATGGGTTCATGGAAATCTGAAATTACCTGAAATTGTATGCAGAAGTATATAAGTACATCCTTCTTCTAGGAAGAGATACTATAACTTTTTTAAAAAATAGATTTTGGGGGCTCATTGACCCATTAAAAGTTTAGAATAACTGAATCTGATTTTTGGATTTAATCTCCAAGGTCCCTGCCATTCTAAGGGTCCACAATTCTAGTAGATCTCTGAGATCTCTCCTTCCATCTCTAATATTCTGTGGTTCCAAGAGGGATGAAAGAAATGGGCTAGAACTCTAACATTTGGAATTCCCACTACCACAAGTTCGTTCCCTTCTGCAAGAGGACAAGGATTCAATTTTTCAACATGGAATTTCAGGCTCTTTAGGATTCAATCTCTAATTGATCGTCCAACCTGTTATCACTTCTCAAGACTAGTTTCTCATGACTATCACTCCTCAGCCTAGTTTCCACAAAGCTTCACTCCCATTCACTCTATGCCTTAGTCCACACAGGGCCATCTGCCTGGAACACCCCTAATTCCATCCTTTTTCTTCTTGAGTCTAGGTTTAAAGGTCCCCTTCCCAGTGAAGGCTTTCCAGGACCTCTCATCCTCACAACAGGCGTCTTAGCCTTGGATACCCACTGCCTGTTACCACACAGGAAACAGGACTATTGGTTCACTCAGGGCAGCAAACCCAGCCGCCAAGGGTCGTGGCAGAGGAAGTAGAGGTTTGAAGCTGGTAGGTATAACAAACCCTAGACCCCTGTTTTTCCCACTGCTGAAAAGACAGAAAAATATCAGCTTTTAGGAAAGCAACCACCTGAGAGCAATAGTAAATCAACTATTCTGAATGTTAATGTAACATGAAACAACATTCTACTTCAAAGAACGAGAGGGAGTGGTGGGGACTAAGGTTGACTGGAAAAGAGTACCTTGTCTAAAGGAAGGAGACTGGCTCTCGCTAAAACATTAAAGATTCATTGTGAAGACGAATTTCAGGGTTTTCAGGCTGTGAACACTGTTCTGTGAGGATCTACTTTAACTCAACTACAAGAGCACATCCTATGGGATAGGCAAGTTTTGTACCAGGGCCACTGGCGTGTTGATGGTTGTCAAAGAGGCCAACTCCTTCTGCGCAGAAATCAAAGGAACTACAAGGGTTATATAAAACCTTTCATAAAGGACCTCTGTCTTTCTGTTTTCTTGTCTGTAAAATGGGCATGATTGTGTGCATGTAGTCGTGTCTGACTCCTGTGACCCCATGAACTGTAGCCCACCAGGTTCTTCTGTCCCTGGAATTTTCCAAGCAAGAATATTGGAGTGGGTTGCCATTTCCTTCTCCAGGCAATCTTCCCTCTTCAGGGATCAAATGCTGATCTCCTGTGTCTCATGCACTGGAAGGTGGATTCTTTACCACTGAGCCATCTGGGAAGCCTTTAAATGGGCATGTGAGTTTGCTTGTGTGTGCCTAGTCGCTCAGTCATGTCCAACTCTTTGCAACCTCGTGGACTATAGCCCACCAGGCTCCTCTGTCCATGGGGATTCTCCAGGCAAGAATACTGGAGTGGGTTACCATGCCCTCCTCCAGGGGATCTTCCCAATTCAGGGATTGAACCCTAACCTAACCAACGGATCTCCCGCATTGTAGGCCAATTATTTGACCTCTGAGCCACCAGGGAAGCCCTAAAATGGGCATACAAAACATATTTGAGAGCCAGCTGTCAAACAGAATATACTATCACTTACCTAAGTGCAGTCAGAGCTACATGCTTTTACCTACATCATCTCATTGAATTCTCCTTCCTAATGAAGTAGGTTCTAGTACATCCACATTTTACAGATTATGAAGCTAGAGCTCAGAGACAGCAATTTACTTAATGAAGACAAACATTTAAAAAGATTTTTCTTTACCTGTGGCTCAGACAGTAAAGAATCTGCCTGCAATGCAGGAGACCCAGGTTCGGTCCCTGGGTCTGGAAGATCCCCCAGGGAAGGGAATGGCACCCCACTCCAGTATTCTTGCCTGAAAAACTCCATGGACATAGAAGCCTGGCAGGCTACAGTCCATGGGGTCGCAAAGAGCTGGACACCACTGAGTGACTAACACTTTCACTTTTTCCCAAAGTCTTTACTATTTAATCCTCTCAACAACTCTGGCAAATAAACCCTGCAGGGATTTCACCAAGGCAGCCTGACTCCCACATGGTAGCATGCTTTTACTGTTCAACGAATATATAATGAAAACCATGTATGGAATGCAAATTTTTCTGGCATCCACAATTTAAAAGTAAAATGACAGACATGGATTTTAACAATATATTTTATTTGACCCAATATATGCAAAGTATTATCAATCTAACATGTAACCAATATAAAAAATTATTGAGATATTTTACATTACTTTCTTTTCATACTAAGTCCTGTGTGTATTTCACATGTCAGCACATCCTAATTCCGACTTGCCACACTTTAAGGGCTCGTAAACACGTGGCTAGAGGCCACTATATGAAGCTGCTGCTGCTGCTGCTAAGTCACTTCAGTCGTGTCCAACTCTGTGCGACCCCATAGATGGCCTCCTCCCAGGCTCCCCCGTCCCTGGGATTCTCCAGGCAAGAACGCTGGAGTGGGTTGCCATTTCCTTCTCCAATGCATGAAAGTGAAAAGTGAAAGTGAAGTCGCTCAGTCCTGTCCGACTCTTCACGACCCCATGGACTTCAGCCTACCAGGCTCCTCCGTCCATGGGACTTCCCAGGCAAGAGTACTGCAGTGGGGTGCCATTGCCTTCTCCCTATATGAGGCTACGCATTAGTAATCCTAAAGTTAATAGCAGAACCCACAGAGCCACCTGTCTCTTGGTTTCAGAAGACAGGCATAATAATAACAGAGTTCTTGGGCATTTACTCTGCGCCATAAGACGGCCAACTTTTATTACTACATGTGTAGAGAACCTTGCACACGTCATCCACCCACAACCAGGTGAGTGTACTGCCCTTCTCTTTCGACTGAGCCAGAAAACTTTCCCGAGTTGGGCCCTCCCCAGTGCCTGACCACCGTCCCGTTGTCCTGCCACCAGCCGGGCGCCAGCCCGCGCGAGTCCTCGGCTCGCCACCATCCTAATCAGGGCCAAGTACACAGGCGCGCTTGCAGGGGCGGACACAGGTCACCTGCAAGCTGAAGCGATCAAGGCGGGCCAAGACGCTTTTGCGCGCCTCCTCCGGCTTGGGCGGTGGCTTCGGCACCTGCTCCTCCTCCGACCCCTCCTCCGGCTCCTCCTCCTCCTCCTCCTCCGACTCCTCCTCCTCGGACTTCTCTTCGAACACGTCCTCCAAGGCGCCACCATCCGGAGCCAGCCGTGGCGAGCTAAGATTGGTCTGCAGCCCCGCAGGCCCCGCCACCTCCAGACCCGACGTGCGAACGCGAGGGGGCGCCGCTTCCGGGAGCCCAGACCCGGCTTCCGGACTTCTGTGCGCAGAGCTCATCATAGAGAAGGCAGCGGGCACGCCCACTTCCGGCCGCCCCAGGCGCTTCGCCGGCGCTGGTAAGCTCGGCACGCCCTCCGCCCGCCTCCCTCAGGGTCGCGCGCTCCGCCCTGTAGAGGAAGTCCCCTTTGCCCCGCCCCCTTGCAGACGCAGAGCTGAGCCAACAACGGCTGGACAAAGAGCGACGCGTGGAGCCGGAGTCATGGCGGCTACCGAGCAAAGCTTGGCTCCAGCCGGAAGCTCCGCGCCACCCTCGGGGAAAGAAGAAGGAGCCGGCCCGAGCTCAGGCACGGAGGGTGACCCTGCGGGCTCCTCCTCGACTCCTGAAGCCCCATCTATCCCCGACTCCTCCAATCCCAGCGCCACGGTCCCCGAAGCGAATGTTAAGCCTCCTGCGGCGGGCTCCGCCGCCCTAGACTTGCCTATCGGACCCGCACCCCAGGGCCCTGCGCCGGTTGCCGAAGCCTCTCCGCGCTCCCCTCCAGGTCCTGGCGGCTCCCGGCCTGGCCCAGAGACTTTCCGCCAGCGATTCCGGCAGTTCCGCTACCAGGACGCTGCAGGCCCACGGGAGGCGTTCCGACAGCTTCGGGAGCTCTCCCGCCAGTGGCTGCGCCCCGACATCCGCACAAAGGAGCAGATCGTGGAGATGCTAGTGCAAGAGCAGCTGCTCGCCATCTTGCCCGAGGCGGCGCGGGCCCGGCGGCTTCGCCGCCGCACCGACGTGCGCATCACTGGCTGAGCGGCGGAGCTGCGGGCGACCCGAGTCAGGCACTCTGGACTGGAGCCATGATCGGGTCCGGGACCGTGAGCTTGGCTCCCCAATACGGGATAATGAAAAATGAGTTTTGGCAGTTCTTGCAATCTCGTGTGTCCTTTCCGTCCGTCCTTTCTCGTGTTTATTTTCCCGAACCTATTTCCACCCTCTATGGTTAGTTGTGAAACCAATTGGGGGGCCTATGAGAATAAAGCCTTTGTTTCTTATTACTTGGCCTTCGTTGGCTTTTGTAGGATCATTATGTGTTGGCTATGGGTCTCCACATCTGGGTATTTTTTTCCTGCGCGTTCCCCAGAGCCCCACATGGTTTTCCTTTGTTTGGTTGGAGCCTATGCAGTGAGGACTCGGCAGCCTGGTTCCAAATTCGCCTGTACCTCTCATTGGCTAGAATTTGAGCTTGTTTTCCTACCTCAGCGGATAGAGGACAGTGGTACAATCTTCTTTGTGGCTGTGGGTCGTGCAGGCAAATAGGTGACTGTAACTAAGTGCTGATTTAACTGGCTGCTGCTGTAACAATACTGCCCTCAACTTGTTCCATTAGCCTACCTTGTGGGCGCAGGCTTCCCCACAAAGGCCCAAGTTACAGGGCTGTTTTAACAAGTGTTCACTGCAGGTTCTTACCTAGAGAGGCTAGTTCTTGTGAATTCTGGTTTAAGCTTCCAGACCCCTCTCTTACCAAATTTTAGGCTTGAAAGATTTTAGGAACAGATTTGGTGTGAACTGATGGATTATTTACATTGTTGGAGCTACTCCTAACTTTCTAAAATAAGCATAATTGTTTAGGAAGGGAAGAGATTTGGCAAATAATAGGGAAGCTCTGCAGTATAACTCCATTTCTTGAGTCTAATGCACACCCAGGAAGGGAGCTGATTGGGGTCCAAAGTCGTTTGGCTTGGCCTTCAGAAGGGTCCTAATTGTCATGGGTGCCATCTTTAATACAAGAAAGGCCAGACCTGTCTTCCCTGCACTGCTTTCAACAAGCAAAAAGGTAATAGTCCTGCAGCTCACACCACAGAGCATGAGTCAGTCTGCGCTAGAGGGTGGTATGGGGCATTTTACTTTTGAATATTAGACACTTCAATGAATTCAAAAGTATTTTGTATACTTCCTTGGAATTTTGGATTTAAGCCCGCATCTGCTCCTACAGGGCTTCCCAGGTGGCTCAGTAGTAAAGAATCCACCTGCCAATGCAGGAGATCCAGGTTCGATCCTTGGGTTGGGAAGATCTCTTGGAGGAGGAAATGGCAGCCCACTCAAGTATTTTTGCATGGAGAATCCCATAGACAGTGGAGCCTGGTGGATTACAGTCCACAGGGTCACAAAGAGTTGGACATGACTGAGCATGCATGTATGGCTACCTCCCTGCCAAAGATAAATCTATTTAGAATATAAAAGCAGACTTGCTTTAAAAGGTAATGTTTATGGAAAAATTAATGCACATTAAAGATTGAGTAGATAACAAGTGACTGAAACGTAGCAACAAAAACCTGTTTTATTTTTCCAAATACAGATACAGAAGTTTGCATGTTTTGCAAATATTGCTTCAAAGCAACATTTCTATATACAGCGCCTTCTGTTCTAACAGCGCGTAAACATAGATATGTATCCACAGTGCAATGTTGGCTCATCAAGGGTCCACCTTGCATACACTCATCACTTAAAGAAACAAAATGATTAGTCAAACCAGAACTGTTTTTGTCAAGGCAATTTTTCTTTTTTATAGGTGGATAGTTTTTCTCAAAAGAAAACTTAGGTAGTGTACATATTTCTAAATGGTAACGGTAATATTTGCAAAGAACAGTTTCCAGTGCTCCAGCTTGGGGTTAATTCAACTTGACCAAGGAATTGGGGATGGAGCCCCTCCAACATGGCTTTAAATTAGGGAAGCACACTGAAGTGGTCAGAACTTCAGAGTCATCCCTGCTTCCCAAAGGACAAAAGTCACAATGAGTGAAAAGGGATTATTTCCTTTACAAAAAGCATAAAATAAACCCACTAATGACCACTTGGTAAAGTTAGGGTAACTCAGTTTCTTCTTCCATCTTGAAGAAAACGTGAGATTTGACCACCGTTACAGCTTCCCCAGAAGTGACGGTCAAATGTGTTTTCAGGAAAGAAAAATCAGTAATTTAATAATATCAATACAAATCACTGTACCTCACAGTTGTGGCTACAGAAAATCATCCTGTTTCTTCCCTTTTCGGACAAGCATCACACACTTCTTAAAATGTGGCCATCTGATAAATTGTACAAAATACAGACAGATGCCATGCACACTCCGTGAGTGTTTCTTCCCACACCGAAAGCACTAACATTAGCAATGGGAAGCAACCTCATAGAGGAATTGTGTCAGCTTTATCACAGATGTTGTAGCCACATGTATTCCCTCTGATACATAAGCTCCAGCAGGTCAACTTGCCCTATATTCATTTTATATCAAATGGCGAATTAAATCACTAGACAAAGCATTCCCTGAAACAGATCTTTGTACAGAGGCCCTTGTGACCACGATTACCTGTGCCGTAAAGCCTAACCATCCCGGAGGTCACCGGAGATCCTGTCATTGCTATTGAGATATTGGCTACTTCACGTTTACATAGTAAAGATTTGCAGCATATAACATTACAGATCCATAAACCCAGAATTAACTCGTGAGTGTTAATGGACAAATGTGCTTTGATTTTTGCCTTTAGTGATAGGAAAACTAAATGGTAAAATGGGTCATTCCTCAAAGCATGGAACAGTTTCTTTAACTTTACCTGGTAAGGAAAAAACAAAACAATTACACGTGGAACCGTAACCTGCGAGAGTAACAAATATTGTCTCCAAAGGTACAAATTGTACCTGGACCTTAAGCAGCATAATCACCTTGATCTCACAAAATAATACAAACAGGAAATTTAAAGTGTTAAAGTATATTAAAACAATTCTGAAAATGCTGACTACTGAACATATACCCTTCAGGGAAGGAGAAAAGCGGCAGATGTAGAATCTGATTTCTTTACAATATAAAATAAGGTCATCTCCCAAACCACATCTTTGTAGCAAATCTTTACAGTGAAAGAGTTCAAATTTGGGAGAACCATTTTGGGGACATTAAATAGAACTGGTAAGCTGTCAATATTAAGAAGTGGGTAGAAAATGCTGTCCTTCGGGTTCCAGACCCTGTCTGCTTCCGTTTTGGGATTCCTCCTAGATTCTTATGACAGTGAGATTCTACTTCTTCCACAGGCTGTATGGGTTCTGCAACAAAAGACACAACCCAGCCAATTCTGGGGTGAAAGCATACAAAACTCATCCCCGGTACCATGAAGTCATGCAAGAGAGGTGGTGAGAAAGTGAAGAGTTCTAGGGAGAAGGCAGGCCGGCCCAGGCCTCTACTCCTTCCCAACCTCCACACAAGGGTGAAGTCACGACATTCCCACGAAGCTGGAAAAATGAAAATGATGCCTGCTGCCTAAATTCATGCCAGGCAGAAACCCAGAAGGCTTGGCATATGCCCCAACCTGACAGAGAAGTCAATTAAATAAGCTGCAAGTTGAATTTACAACTGTTTTCAACTACACTTTTTTGGCTCTCATTCCATTTATCATCAGTGGCACGATTTCAAGTGAAGTTTGTGCAAAAAGACTCACTCTCCATTCAACAATGTGCACAGAAGAAGGGAATCCCAATAGTCTATCTGCTACCTTCCTGGTAGGCTTTGAGATCAGAGTACCCTCCCTTCCAGCAGCCAAAATGGCCTCTTTGTCCAAGTCCATCACACCCCTGCCCAGATCCCTGAAGTCAGTCGGTGTCACGTGCATTCGGCATGCTAGGTTTATTTATTTAAATACGTGAAGCTCCTCCTGCAGGTACCCCAGGATTGTGCCCCCATTAGTCTGGGGTGCCCAGTTTCATGTTGAGCAGCAGAGCGCGATCTGCTGCACCTTGCCCAGGTCCGTCAGCAGCTGCTTGATGCAATGCTTGAGCTGTGGAAGCCTGGCCAGAGGCTCCGGGGGCTCCAGTTCCCCAGTGTAGTCCAGCCAGCTCTCCAACACTGTGGGCAGAAGAGAGACAGGACCCGGTGAGTTCCCAACACTTGATTTGCAAGAATGTCAGCACTTTTATCTCATCTGACCACTAACTGGGGGTGGGGGAGCAGCAGGGAGGGGAGACCATTTCAAGCAACACTGACTCATCACCCTCTCTGGGAAGTACTACCCCTCGGACAAAGTTAAATGCTGCAGAGCAGTGCCATCTAATAGAAGTTTCTGTGATGATGGAAATGGGCTATGTCTGTGTTGTCTAATACCGCCACTACCCATATTTAGCTACTGAGCACTTAAAACGTGGCAAATACAACTGAGAAACTGAATTTAAATTTTATTCCATTTTAATTAGCCACACATAGCTAATGACTATTGCATTAGTCTATAGTCTAGTAGGCTTTGAGATACCCACCTTTCTCAGTGTTACTGCCCCACCTTCGGAGTGAAAGTGAAAGTGAAGTTGCTCAGTCGTGTCCATCTCTCTGAGACCCCATAGACTAGCCCACCATAGACTGTAGTCTACCATAGACTGTAGCCTACAGGCTTCTCCATCCATGGGATTTTCCAGGCAAGAGTACCTTCATAAGGCCTTCCCATATTGAAAATCAGAGAGCCTGGTGTGTTAGCCTTCTGTTAAGAAAAGTGACTCTAACAGGACTTAAAAAGGTCTATTTTTATCTCCGTAAATTGATTTGTTTCATACTGATTCCTAGCATGAGTAGCACTGAATACTCTGATTTCATTTCCTAAATATTTAATGTAAGATGACCAGGTAATAAGTTTCCCAGGTGGTTCAATGATAAAGAATCCACCTGCCAGTGCAGGAGACAAAGGAGATGCAGGTTTGATCTTTGGGTCGGGCAGATCATCTAGAGGAGGAAATAGCAACCCACTCCACTGTGCTTGCCTGGGAAATCCAATGGACAGAGGAGTTTGGTGGGCTATAGTCCATGGGGTCACAAAGAGCTGGATACTACTGAGCACAACCAGGTAATAACAAAGTTGATTATCATTAGCTCAATATCTAAAAAGCTGTCTTGCTTCTGAGAGCATGATTTTTCTATAGAAAGGTATTTTTTCTTTCCCAAGCCACTCCCTTAAGCTCTGGCGTTTGGGGAGAGGTCATCCAGGAACCCTGATTCTTTAACAAGAGCCCCCCCGCCACCCAGCCCCCCACAGGCAGGCCTGAAACTTGCCCCAGCCTGCCTGTAGTCTTTCTAGTCTGTGCACCAACCTGTACTGAGAACTTTCCGGACCCTCAAGCCAGAGGTGCAGAAAGAGGAAGACCATGCAGGGCCTGTTCCTCAAGCAATCTGCAGCCTTGCACACACTCCTCTGCCCTCTTCAGACCAGTCCTTCATCTTTCTTCCCACGTTTCTAAACCCTTTGTCCCCTGCAAGCTATTTCTCAGGGAACCCTACTCCACTCTATAATCTGAGTCTGGTCCCTGAGTCACGGTGCTATGCTATCACTTGCTGTCCTTTGGAGCACTTATCCCTCAGTTGTAATTAAAAATAATAGGATGGGGCTCCCCTGGTGGTCCAGTGGTTGAGAATTTACCGTGCAATGCAGGGGATACCAGTTCCATCCCTGGTTCAGGAAAATCCCACATGCCACAGGGCAACTAAGGCTGGGTGCCACACACTGACTCTGTGCTAGAGCTTGTGAGCTGCAACACCGAGCCCACGTGCTGCAGCTACTGCGACCCCAGCACCCTAGAACCCATGCTCCCCAACAAGAGAAGCCATCGCAAGTGCTGAGCGTGTGTGTGTGCACTCAGCTGGTGTTGTGTCTGACTCTTTGTGACCCCATGGACTGTAGTCCACCAGGCTCCTCTGTCCAGGGAATTTTCCAGGCAAGAATACTGGAGTGGGTTGCTGTACCCTCCTCCAGGGGAATCTTTCCAACCCAGGGATAGAATCCATGTCTTTTATGTCTTCCTATATTGGCAAGCAGGTTCTTTACCACTGAGTCACCTGGGAAGCTCACAATTGCTGAGAGGCCCCTGCTAAAGCCACTGGAAATACCTCAGATCTGGTTCAGGCTCACCTAAGATGTCCCCCAACACCTTGGTGACCCAGTAGGCATAGGGAGAAAGAAACAATCAGTGTGCAGACTAGAAGAGTCTAGCCCAGAGGTCCCCAAACTTCTGGCACCAGGGACCAGCTTGGTGGAATACAATTTTTCCATGGACAGGGGTGGTGAGGGGGCAGATTTCAGGATGATTCAAGCGCATTACACTTATTGCGGCCACGGCTACGACTAAGTCACTTCAGTCGTGTCCGACTCTGTGCGACACTTATTGCACACTATTTCAAATCTAATGCTGCCCTGATCTGACAGGAGGTACCACCAGTCTGAGGCCCAGAGGTTGGGGACCCATGGTCTAGGCCACTCATAGTCTATGAACTTGGTTAGGAGGAGTGTTTGGAGCCGCTAAGGGGGAAGTCTTGTCTCTAGATCTGCAGAAATGAAGACCAGACACATAACTGTGGGAGCCAACAGCACCTCCTCTGGACCCCAGCATCCAGCCTGCCGGCCTTCTCTCCACACCAGGTGCTGGACCATAACCCCAAGTTTTTCTTTTAAGGAAGCTCAACGGTATAATGAGTGCAAGCAAGGCAGAAGGTTATAAGAATAAAGTTTCATTTCAAATACCTTCCCCCAGACCATCTAGAGACCATCTAGATAACATTAAAAAAAAAAAAAAAAAAATCTAATGCTAAAATATTCAGTGTTTTCATGCTCATTAAATATCTTTATCTTTTAGTTTTATAAGACTGTTCACACAACTACATAAGTTATTAAATAATGGTTAAATACTCAAACAATGACATTTGTTAAAGTATAGTCAGTCAATATAACAGCTTATTAGATTTTTAAAAAGGAATATTATATACAAATTCCTATAAAGGCTCAGTTTATCTTGAGGTATTTAGATGAAATGAAGATAGTAGAAATAAAATGGGATTTTGAAGAATCTTAATTAAATACAACGCAAAGTCTGTTTACGTGAATAAAATCTTTAAACTTAAAACTGATTTTCTTGCTTCCGGTACCTCTCAGGGCCTGGAATGTAAGAATACAGACAGAGTATGCAGCCCCAAATGAGTTAAGACACATAAAGAGCACTCTGAAAGCCCAGAGAAGGGAGTTCAGGCTTCTCATCCTGGCCTGACCACACTGTCCACTCAGTGAGCTCAGGGCTGGAGCAGCCCAAGCTGGGTGGGAGGGGGTACATCAGTGATTAAGTAAGTAGGCTCTGACCTCTCCCCTCGGGGCAGCTTCCTTTGGTAACAACAGAACCTTCGCCCTGTTTCTACGGTGCCTGAGCTTCTTCTCAGGGACCCAGAGTCAATTCCACAATTTTCAGTCCATCACTGGACCGTCTTTCAGCTTTCTACTAGCAAGGTTTTCCATAGACCTGGCATCTGTTATAGTTCTAAGGAGCTCAAGGAAACCTTTCAGGAGTAAAGAGAGAGAGAAACACTCTAGCTTTCAGCAACACCCTCACAATGGACCCTGGACTGGCCTGCAATCCCCAGTTCAGCAGGTTTGCCTCTGGGGCAGGCCAGGAAGCGTGAGGGCACATTAGTCTTTGTCCTCCAACAGGGCCACCTCTTAGCAGCCTGCCTCAGTCACCCCTCCTGTAGCAAGAAACACAGCTCTCTCCAAGGCTCCACTTCAGTCCCTGGAGCTCCAGGAAGCCTTCCTGTTCTCGCTTCCCCTCTCGATAGCTGTCCTCCTCTAGCCTGACCTCACCCATACCCTGTGACCTTTGCTTATGTTAACACATGGGATTTTTCTTCTGAGTTATTTCATCCCCAATTATAGTAATAATAGCCTAGCTATCCTCAGAATCCGCAAACGAAACATTTATTTCTTAATCAGCCTTCTTTCTAAGGATGAAAAAATAATAATAATTAGGAAACAAGAGAACAAGAAAGAAAGAAGCCTGTCTTTAAAAACCAAACTGACAACACCCTGGGAATCAACATTTCAGTCCTCCACGCCCATCTGATAACTCAACATCAGGGGACATGTCTGGGGGCAACATAAATGACTCAGTCAAGTTCTAAAATATCTGCTGATAAAGAGGAGAAGGCTCCATTTTAGATTTTAGGAAAGGCTGTAAAGAAGGAGTTTTCAGATTAATCCTCAGACATGCTAAAGCTCAAAGCATCCAAGTATCAGCTCCCCACAGAACTCGGTCAGTAAAGACCTGCTCAGGACATACACCGCCCACAGCAGAGCCCAGCTGCTCCGCTACGCTCTTTCCTGGGCAGAAGGGACTGGGAGAGTGAGGCGGGACCCCTGGCAGCACACAGCCCTTAGAAGTGCCTGGTCGATACTGAAAGTCAAGCTTGGCCATCTTGAGGGGAGAATGGAGATGAGGGGACTAACAGAAGAGGCAAGAACACAGCTATCCCTGGAAAGCCAAATCAGAGGGTTCAGAAAGCAGCTCTTCCTACTGGTCCACAGAGCCTGCCAAGGACAGGGAGCCCTACCATCCAGCTCCTTCTCAATGGAGTCCATCCTGTGCGTGACTTCGTCCTGAAGGGATTCCACGTGTGTCAGCAGGTTAAACTGCCACTGGTGCTGGGAGCTCAGCAACCCCTCTCCACCTCTGTCCAGCAGCTTCCGGGCAGGGGCTTCCTCAGGTAGGACCTTTTTGGAGACATATTCCCTCACCTGGGGATGTAAGAGCATCAAAGTTACCGAATGGAGACAGCTCCCAGCCTCTTTTTCCAACCAGCCAGTGTTTGCAACCATCTGAGAACCCAGTTGCAGTTCGAGTAGTCCAAATCGCTACCTCCCTGCCCCCGTCCTCTCTCAGGCACGGGGCAGCAGCGGGCCTGCCATACCAATAATAACAATAACAATAATAACAACCGCCTCAGGGCCGCGCAGACCTCTGGCTCGGAGGCGCCCAAGCTGCTTCCCAATGAATGGCCCAATGCCTAAGGGCCGAAGCAGGCCTCAAAGAACCGCTTCCTGAAACCTGGGATCAGAGTAGAGCAGGGCAAGTGTGGACGAGTGTTAGTATGTGGGTGCTCGTATGTAGACAAACTAATTTTAAGTCCTAGTTCTACATCTTGCTGAACGCATGCACCTGGATGAGTTACTTCACTTCTCTGGGCCTCTATTCCCTCATGGGAAAGAAGTAGTAGTAAAACCTACTTTAAAAGTTCATGAGGCTCAAATAGGATAATGTGAATAAAACAGAGTGCTGGCTTGTGGTCAACCTGCCAGTCATGAAAAAGATTTTTAACTCTACCTGCCTTGTTTAGGCCCAGGACGTCTTGATTTTTTTCATCATGTTCCAGGTGCCTCTAGGCAACTGGCATAATTTGCATGACCACAAACCTTTTCTGGGGTTTGTGACTGCAACCCTTCATTCATTGATTGGAAATGAAATAGGTTCCAGTTAACATCTATGGAGGAGTGACTGTGTGCAGAGCCACGTGCTGAGAGCTTCTCACAGGTGTGCCGCACACTAAACTGAGAGGTCCCCATCACCAGCTTCACTTGGCAGGGGGTAAGGAGACACCTCTGAGGAGGTGAAGGGACCTGCTCAGAGTCACACAGCAAGTGGCAGAGCCTAGACTTGAAACTGGGTCTGCCTCCAAAGACTGTCCTCACCAGCCTTACCCAGCCCTGCTTAGACCCTGGCAAGGACACAGGCTGAACGAGGTATAATGCCCACTGCTGAGGGGCTTCTAATCTAGGCTACTCCCCCTCAGCGAGAGGCGGCGATGGACTTAGGGTGGTGGTATCACCCCACTCAGTGGAGTCTGTGACTGTAAGTATGACAAGGGTGGGGAAGCTCTCATCACCCAACCCCTTCACTGACAACTGAGGACGAGACGAATGAGACCAGGGAGCACTGGCAAGAGAACACACAGGGCCCCAGAAGAGAGCGGCGTGAGTAGCAAGAACCTGGGAGTATCTCTCGGGAAAACTGATTAAAGCAGCAAACATTTGGACAAAATGGACTGTCCTTGCGCCAGGGCTACAAAGTCAAAAGTAAAGTCGTCATAGAGTTGTACTGAAACACTTACGCCTGACAGAACACTTGACTCGCTCTCTGCTCTTGCTGAGGATTAGCACCCAGATGCAATGATAAACTGCACCGAAGGAAAAAAAAACCTCATTTTCCTAACTTGTTATCATTTGTCAAGTTCCAGTCAATTACCCTTTTCTTCTGGCTGCCTCCGCCCCCTCCACCCTCACCACCACTGACTCTGCCATTGTGCCGACATTTCCTAGAACCAATGATATCTGGGGTTTAAGTGGGCTCTTTTGACTTTG
Source organism: Bos taurus (assembly GCF_002263795.3). Taxonomy (NCBI): domain Eukaryota; kingdom Metazoa; phylum Chordata; class Mammalia; order Artiodactyla; family Bovidae; genus Bos; species Bos taurus. Next base: position 65,075,420 of record NC_037340.1, on the reverse strand, counting down.
TACTCATTTTAAAAGACAAAAGAAAAAGAATATGATAAACAGATTTATATGCAATTTTAAAATAAACACAACTCTATCATAAACATCTTCCACTGAACATTTAGCCCTGGAAAGAGACGATACAAGATCTCAAACAAGAACAAGCACAAGCGAGCCAGTACCTTTGGGGAACTGGGTTTGGGGTCACTGTCCCCTCTGCTCCTGTCTTGGTCTAGAGGCCAGCCCAAGCGTGGAGACAGGGAATCATCACCGTTCTCGTGGCGGGGGTTGACAGCGTCGTCGAGGGCAGAGCGCCGGGTCTCCACCACTAGCTTCTGCTCCACAGCTGGGTAGTAGGTGCGGGGCTTCTGGTAGCAGTGCTCGCTGGTGATATAGGACTCCTCCACAGAGGTGGGCAGGGGCAGGGGCTTCTCCATCGCCCCGTTCAAAGTTCTATAGCTTGGGGCTTCCTCCCTACTCTTGGCTTCAGTGACACGGATGTGTTTGGAATGAGACCGCCCCTCCGCCAGATGCTGCTTCCAAGGCTGGCACCACAGCTGCAGGTCAGGATGCCCCCGGCTTCTGTTGGGAGGGAAAATACCGAAAGGGCTCTAACCCTTCTAACCCTACCCTAACCCTAAACCCTAACCCTAAGGGCTCTAACCCTTCTAACCCTAACCCCTGGGATCACCGCAGGGGCTTCCTACACTAGGGGGAAGACCTCCCACCTGGGCCAAGGGAGTAAGCCACCAAGAGGGACTGTAGATTCACAGCCTCTGAGGAGACACTTCCAGGCAAGCTCCTGCTGTATCACTCACAGTGAGCAGGACTGGACTGGGAGTCAGAGGACCTGGCTGCATTTGAGCTCAGCCACTGATCATAGTGCAGCTGACCGAGTCGCTCTGCCAGCCTCATTCCCATTTCCTCCTCTGCAGAACTGGCTAACCCTCTGTCTGCCAGCAACCACTGAGTTTAAGTGAATTAATCTGAACCGAAGTCCAGTATTTTGTTGGCAGTAAAGAGCTCTTCAAATGTGACTTACTAAAAATAAACATAACTTAGGACTAAACAGCCATAATAACGCTGCCATGCCATGCCACTCAATTACACAAACCCAATGAATGCTTCCCTGGTGGCTCAGACAGTGAAGAATCTGCCTGCAATGAGGGAGACCTGGTTTTGAGTTCTAGGTCAGGAAGATCCCCTGGAAAAGGAAATGGCAACCCACTCCAGTATTCTTGCCTAGAGCATTCCATGGACAGAGGAGCCTGGTGGGCTATAGTCCATGCAGTCGCAAAGAACTGGACACAACTGAGCAACTAACACTTTCAGTGATGACCCAGGAGGGAGTTGGTAACCAAAAGTCACCAAGGCATAAGCCATTAGTAACAAGGTGTTTTGTTTTTAATACTGTTTAAGATTTATCTGTTGATCTGGCTGTGTCAGGTCTCAGTTGTGGCACTCGGGATCTCTAGTAGCAGCATACTAACTCTTTAGTCGTGGTGCGCAGGCTCAGTAGCTGCGGAGCATGGGCTTAGCTGCCCTGTGGCATGTGGGATCAGGGATCCAACCCAAATCCCCTGCATTGCAAAGTGGGTTCTTAACCACTGGACCACCAGAGAAGCCCCCTTAAAAAGAAAACAATTATTTGGCTGTGCCAGGTTTTAATTGCAGCATGCGGGACATTTAGTTGTGGCACACGAACTCTTGGTCCCGGCCTGTGGGACCTGGTTCCCTGACCAGGACTCAGGCCCAGGCCCCCTGCACAGGGACCACCAGGGGAGTCTCAATCCCAAGGCTTTTAAACACTCTTCAAAAGTCTCCTGTTCTCCCCATTCCAAAGAGGACAATTTGTTATTAAAGAAGGACTCTGCTCCCTTTCTGGCCAGAAGACACCTCTGAGAATCTCTGCCTACATGTATATGTGTACATAAAACTGTGTATGACTATAACCATTCACTGTCTGAGATTTGACACAAGAGGTCTTTTAATTTACTGACTCATAACCACTTGTATAGAAGGAAAAATAGAACAAAAAATACCAGACTGCACCATTCTAAGAGGAGGTGTTTTGTGAAATTATAATATGTTTTGTACATGTGATAAAAAATGTACTTCTTACTGTGGGATGTATGTTTTTTGAAGTTTAAAAGCCACTACTCTAGATAAACTTCACCATTTAACATTCTGTTCACCACCCAGAACTTCCATTATAACCTTTGATCATTAAATGAAATGAAGGAAGAAAGGGAAAAAGGATAGAGAAGAAAAACCGGGCTCCCCAAGTCAGGCAGCAAGTGAGAAGACAGCCAGGAGCTACTCGTGTTTGGTTCACAGACGTGCAGAGACGTGTGGGGACCCTGCCGACTGTCACCATGACTGCTGATTGTCACAAACGGACTGCTGGCACTCGGTTCATTAAATTCATGAATCCTAAATATCTTGTAATGCTTGGTACAATTCCACATATATAAAGAATTACACCATGATATAACTATATACATTATCTTCACCAGTCTGAACTGAGAATCACTGAAACCACATCAGCAGGAACTCACCAGCAACTCCCACATAGAGGTCCCCCCACCACCAACAACACACATACACACACGCCTTCCTGAAGGCTTCCTATAGAAATGGAATGCGTCATAACTATGACAGCATGGAATGAGCTTACAGAACCTAAAATTCTGCTCATGAGGGGCTATAACTACGCTCACTCAGCTCTCCCACTCCAGCAATCCCCAGTACCACTCCCATCCACTGAAGGAGGAGAGGAGACCACCAGCATCAAGGCAGCCTGGGTCCCTGGCCACCTCCAATAGGGTATTGCGTCTGTACCAGGACCCCAGGACCCCAGACATGCCTCTGAAACCATAACTGCAACAGAGGAAACAGGAGTCATTGTTAACTTTCAGGTCTACTGTAGTCTGAAATCTGTTCACCTGGAGGGCATAAGCCACAGTATGAACCTGTTCCTGCATGAAAATCACAAAAATCTTTGCCTCCTCCCCCCTACTATTCTCACCCTCCCAGCTAAGATCTGAAGCCGCAGCTACTGATAACCCTGGCCTTTCTCAGTAAGCCCTGTCGATCATGAAGAAGGTATGCACATTCATGCCTGTTACTTTTTAAATGACAACAGACGCTCTGAAGTTACACCCAGTTTTACTGTTTGCCTCTGAAAATGAATCCACTAGGTTGCTTAGGAACAAAATTTCTGAGAATGAAGACTTCGAGCCTGTGATAGCAGAGACCATCCAGGTGTGCAGAGACAGGAACCACCTGCCCATCTCCCATGATCTCTTCCACCTATAATGACTAACAAGATCTCCTGATGCTCTCTCCTGAACTGCTTGGAGAAGTCAGGTTTTAATTCCAGTACAAAGTCACTGCTACAAAGATGAAGGATCTCAACGGGAATTCAGAAGGAACAAGGTTCTGGAATATGGGACCCAGCTGGAGCGCTTATATTTCCCTGAGCAGAAAGAAAAGCATCTAATTGAACCCTCAAATGAAAAGCGCCGCAACATGTACAATCAGGATCTGAGGTTTCTGTGCACCTTCCATCTGTGTCAGTCAATTTCTGGCTTCTCATTAAAAAGAAATTCATCTGGCTTACATGTCTTACAAGTCTTCTGATTTTATTAAATGTAAGGGAACACCCAGTCTATAACATCCTAAACAAGGGCTGTCACAGTAATGGCTAACTTTCCCAGTAACTATCCTTTCCTTCTCTTACCCACCTCCAACCTCACTCCTGGGTCTGCGCAGGGAAGACAGCCACTTGGCTGACCTCTTGCATTTAGGTGTGTCCATGAAACCACCTGTTCCCCCTCCAGGGAGTTAGAGCAGAACTGAGGTACAGGTGAGACTGCTTGGATGAGACAGGTGAGATTAAACCCAATGGGATGTCAGAGTAATAAGACAGAAGGAACCCAAGTCCCCAAGTCCACAGCTAGAATCACGGCAAAAGGCCACCTACCTGGCCTGGACTCCTGCCTACCTCTGCTTTATGTGAGAAAGAAAATTCCATTTTGTTTTAGCCTTTATTTTTTTGGTGTTTCTTATAGCAGCTTGGCTTTTACCCAAATCAACACAGACCCTTGCTGAATGTGCTCTGCTCAACCACTTCTTGCCACACTAGTGCTGGAAGCCGAGTCTCCGTGCACCAGAATGCAGGAGAAGGCAGACCCGCATTCTGTCATCTCCAGGCTCTGACATTCTACTTCACCTAACACAGGAGGGCTCCAGGACTAATGAGCACCAAGGAAACCTTGTCGGGGACTGGCCCATGGGCTCTAACGCATGTGTGGTACTGGAGTTTGATGACTTCATTAAAACGGTGCTCTATAGGCAAGCTCATGGGAGAACTTAAGGATTCTATCCCTGACATACCCTGTGCTACCACCAAAGGAAAATTCACAGACCCACTGAGAAGAGGCAGTTAGAGATAAGGACAAGGACCTAACGGGAGCTGGGACCTGAATTGTAGCCCTGGAAACCAAGGAGGGGGCTGTCCCACTCAAGGCCCAACTGCCCTATTTGGCAAAGTGGGAGCAGATTATAGAAGCCAATAGACCCCAATATGAGTTACATTTCTTTCTCAGAGCTTACGTGAACTTGGGTCATCTGACACGTACAATCTAACCACAGAAGGAAATTCACACTCAATTTCACTCCAAATTCTAGCCATTAAAAACCAGAAGTCCAGCTCCAAAGGGCATAAAACTTCTTCGTCTGAGCAAACTATCAAGAGACGTATTTACTGAGCAACCATTATGCTAGAGAGCAGGCCTACCAACAATGTCTATTCCAGCAGCTTTCAATTTTACTTTGTTTACCAATCAAGAATGTTTAGGATGGGAGTTCCCCAGTAGCCTAATGGTTAGAATTCTGGGCTTTCACTGTTGGGGCCCAGGTTCATTCAATCCCTGGTCAGGGAATAGAGATCCCACAGCTGCATAGCAAGGCCAGAAAAAAAGAGAAAAGAATGTTTAGGATGAATGGATAAACAAAATATGGTATTACAAATAATGGAATATTATTTAGCCTTAAAAAGGAAGGAAATTCTGATGTAGGCTACAATATAGACAAGCCTTAAGGCTGTTATGCTAAGTGAAATAAGCCAGTCACAAAAGGACAATTCCTGTTGAATCCCATTTATATGAGGTTCCCAGAGACAGTCAAATTCATAAAGACATAAAGTAGAGGGGTGATTGTCAGGGGCTGGGGGAGGGGAAGTGGAGAGCGTTGTTTATTGGGTACAGAGTCTGCTTTGCGTGACACAAAGAATTCTGGAGACTGGCTGCAACAGAGTGAATGTACTTAACACTGCTGAACTGTACACTTAAAAATGGTTAAGATGGCAAACTTCATATTATGTATGTGTGTGTGTGTGTGCTCAGTTGTGCCCAATTCTTTGCAACCCCATGGACTATATATAGCCCATCAGGCTTCTTTGTCCATGGAATTTTCCAGGCAAAAATACTGAGGTAGGTTTCCATTTCTTTCTTCAGGGGATGTTCCCAACCTAGAGACTGAACCCACTTCTCTTGGATCTCCTGCACTGGCAGGCAGATTATTTACCACTTCACCACTGGAAAGCCCCTATATTATGTATATCTTACCACAATTTTTTAAAAACTCAGCATGATACAACAAAACAAAAAACCAACTAAACTATAAATACACACTGCATATCTTGATTTAGTAGTGTTTGCAAGCGTATATACACATGTCAAAACTCAACGAACAAATGTTCTGTGATGACCTAGAGAGATGGGGTGGGAGGGAGGTTCAAGAGGAAGAGGACATATGTATACTTATGCTGATTAACGTTGTTATGTGGCAGAAACCAACCAAGCATTGCAAAGCAATTATCCTCTGATTAAAAACAAATTTTTAAAAGATGAATATTTAAAATGGGTGAGCTTAATTATATGTAAATTGTACCTCAATAGAGTTACATTAAAAAAAATGTTTATCATGTCACTGAGAATTTTTAATACAGGTCTCAAACTCAGTCTTCTCATCACCGGTTTTGTGGCTTTCTGGTTTCTCACATTTACCCTGCCCTCTGCCTGTGCCAAATCAGACTCAGCCCCAGAGCGGCAGGCGCCACACTTACTGCAAGATGCTCATCTTGAGCTGCAGGCCGTGCAGAACCTCGATCACTCTCTGCACGTCGCCGAGAAGCTGGTGGGTGGCCACGATCTTCTTGGCGTTCTGGTGGGAATAGTTCTCTTCTAAAAATGCCAGGCCGTGCATGTGTCCCCTGCTCAACCACTCCTTGTCATACCAGTATTTGAAGCCAGGCCTCTGACCTACAGCAGTGACAATGAGAGAGTTAATCCTTGGTCTGAAGGAAACCCAGACCGTTTCATCGTCACACAGTTATCACACAAACTACCGCTGTGTGCATATGTTCATTCATTCATCCAGTATACATTTACCTGGTACCTACTAGTCGCTGGGCTCTCTACAAGGTGCTGGGGATAAGGTAGTGAGAAAGGTTTATTCATGTCCTGATCTCTGCAACTGGCCAGAGGCAGAGTGGGAATTTCTCATTCCCTCTCCCACTTAAAACCTTCAATGACTTCCTACTGTGAACAAAAGAAAACCCAAAGCCCTCACTCTGGTCTGATGAGGCCTGCAGGACCTGGCTCCTCCCTCCCCTCCTTGCCTTACCCTTCTGGAACACATCAAGCTCCTTCTGGTTTTAGGATCTCTGCTCCAGCACCCAACCCCCACATGTCCGGAGCACTATTCCCCAAGACCTTTGCAGAACTGGCTCCCCAGTGCCTCCTCAGACAGGCCCTTTGTTACCTCCCAAAGTAAGGCAGCCTCTTTGGTGCCTCCCAGTCATTTCCTATCTCAGGGCTTTTGCCCCATCAAAGCATTCATCCCTAGCTAATATGTTTTTGTTTATATGACTTATTTTGACATCCGTTTCTGGCCCCAACCCCACTAAGAGCCAGAATAGGAACTGTTTTGTTCACAGTTATATCCCCAGAGTCTAGCAAAAGCCATCTTGAATGAAGTTATCACCTGGAAAGACACCCCAAACCCCCTCCAACTGTCACCTACCACCTAACTGAACGAACACCCTGCTCCCTTCTCTGGATGTCCGTTTCCCACCTGTTAACAACAACAGATGAACTGAACAGCCTCAGTGGTCCTGTTCATTACAGGGATCCTTGGACTGAAAACACAACCACATATGACTTGTCAATGTCTCCTATTGCAAAAGCCTAGGGAACAGCTTCCAATCAGACTGCTATTCACCTCTCAATAGCTATTAAAAACCCTCAAATAATCAATCCTTTTCAAGGTCCTTGGACTCTTTTGGCTTTACTAAGACACATGGTGGGGATGCACCTCCACTCTGTTAAGTAACCTTTAAAGAAGAGCTCTGTTAGGTTAAATTTCTGGCCCAAGACACTGCAGAATCAAACACAGACAGTAAATGTGACAGTCACTGAGTGCTCAATTCGAGGAATCTACTCCCAGTCTTGGCAATTTAGTTATCAAAGTCCAGAAAGTGCCTAGGGATTGATGAAAATGGTGTATATGATTTCTTAAAAGGAAAAAGTGGAAGAAAGAGTGAGAGACAAAGTAGACAGAAGAGATTTTTTAAACAATGCCCCAAAGGAGCCCTGGGGACTATGGGTGGAGCCTCAGAGGCGGCTGTCAGAGGTGGCCTGAGCAGCAGGATTCAGAGCAGCATTACCGGTTTGACAAGACAAAGGTCAGAGACACCAGTTCTCATCTTCTATCTGTCACTAACTGAGTGATCTTATGCCAGTCATGCCCCTTCTGGACCTGATGCTTGCCTGTTAAATGTCAAGGCTAAACTAAGTGGTCTCTGAGATCCTACCCGTCAGTTATAGTCTATGACTCATGGACTACTCTTCTGGCCATATTCTTTCCTTGGGGTAAAGGGAAAAATAGAGACAGATTGCTCTCTGCCTATAGACTAATCTAGCACAAGAAGACACAGTGTCACAATAGACCTTATCAGGCCCCAGGGGGCCCTACTTGCTGGAAAATGAACTATGGTAGCCCTTCCTATATAACCAGCGAAATCAAGAGTTAGTCCCCCAAGTCAGTTCTAATTCCAATTTGCTTCATGGGATTAGGAAAGTCATTTGTATCCCCGGGCATCACTTTCTTCCTCATAAGCAAAAATATAGGACTAGGAGCTCCTACCAGTGCCATCTCATTGTTACTAAAAGGAGTAACAGAAGCAGAGGCTTTCAAGCATTGTCTAGCTGTAAGGGGATCATGGGACTAGACCCAAGGGGAGAGACCTCACAGCTGATAAATGGAGACAATGTCCCCATCCCACTGACAGCAAGACAAGAACTCACAGATTTATAATCCATTCCTGAGATTTTTGGAAAGGGGCACTCGAGAGCCACAGGCCAGCCCTGCGGTCATGGAACAATGAAACAAACTGATCCTAAGGAAAGAACTCACTCCTCTGGGTGACAGGCTCTTTGCAAACACCTTTCCTGTCCCCCTTAAGGGCACATCTCCCTTCCAGGTGGCAAGGATGCAGTGGAAGGCAGATGCCACCAGAGGGAGCAGAGGCTGGTTGCCAACCCTCCAATAGCCCTGAGCAGTCAAGGTCAGGGCCCACATCCTCATGAACTCTCAAGAAAAGGAAAAGGTGTTTGCTCTGGCAGCACATATGCTAAAACTGGAACGACAGAGAAAAGATGAGCGTGGCCCAGCACACGCAGGGACGACGTGCAAGCCTGTACAGCATCCCACAGTTCACAAGGAGTGTCAGTGCACCAGACGAGAAAGTTATGGAGATCTGTGCGTACAGTTTATAAACAATCACTGCACCAGACACTTACAAATCTGTTAACAGTGTTGAGCTCATGTTATATGATTTTTTAACGACACACACACACACACAAAGATTCTAGTTCAAGGCCAGCTCTTCTGCTAAGTGAACCTCTCCACGCACTCTTTCTTACTGCCAAGTTCAGGACAGCTGGCCACCAGGTGGCTAGCAACAAGAGTGAGGAGGCCGAGTCTAGCCAACGCTGAAGAAATGAGTCTCAAGACCCCAGACCTTCAGGCTGCTGCACCGCCCACTGTGCTAAGGAAAAGGCTACATACTGTTAAGATCCCTGACTCCAGAAATCGCTACCTGGAGGGTCTCGGCAAACATAACAGGTGTATTTCTCAGGCACATTTTCTTCCAGTAATCCCATGCAGACCCCATGCTGCCAGCACTGGCACTCTTCACACTGTTAGAATTAAAGAAGCAATAAAAAAATTAAACTCAGAAGGAATCCTCCATCCAAAAATAAGACCCACCTGTGGGGGAGGGGCATGGGAGGTGGGAGGGAGGCAGGGCACTCCCCATGGACTCACGGGGAGCTGAGCTGCAGCCACTTGCAGAGCTGCGCTGGCCAATGCAGTAGCCACCCTGTGCTTTCAACGTTTAGATTAACGAACGAAGTTAAAAATTCAGTTCCTTTTCCCACCAGCCAAATATTAAGTGCTCAACAGTCGTAAGAGGTTAGAGGCTACTGTACTGGATGGCACAGATAAAGAGAATTTAGATTACACAGTATCTGATCTCAGAAAAATGACTACTTTCCCTCCCATATCTAGAGGCTTTTACTTTTCTGATCACTTTATAAAGACAGAGGAAAAATAGTTTAAGCCCTCAGAGGAAGGTCTGAAAGACAAAAACCTGAGTTTGAATTCTGGCTCAGACATTCATTAGCTGTGTGACCTTGCAGATCAGGTCACTTCTCCACCCTGGGCTTCAGTTTCCCCATTTGTAAAACAGGATACTATTCCTACTGACCATGTGGGGCTGTCAGTGAGGAATCAATGGGTCATGTGTCATACAGTGGAGCCCAGCACTCAGCTTTTATGTATAAAGAGCCTATTCGTACTACAAAAGGGCAGGCTAATTCACTGTGATGCCTCCTGAAGTAACCATGTGCTATGCATGTGCTAAGTCACTTCAGTCACGTCTGACTGTGCGACCCTATGGACTGTAGCCTGCCAGGCTCCTCTGTCTATGGAATTCTCCAGGCAAGAATTCTAGAGTGGGTTGTCATGCCCTCCTCCAGGGGATCTTCCCAACATAGGATCAAACCTGGGTCTCCTGTATTACAGGCACATTCTTTACCACTGAGCCAGCAGTGAAGCCCAATCACGTGCTGCTGCTGCTACATCACTTCAGTCGTGTCCGACTCTGTGCAACCCCACAGATGGCAGCCCAGCAGGCTCCTCTGTCCCTGGCCTAGCACTCTGCATTTCTTCTCTCTAAACCTTACCAAAGGTCACACAGCTGAGAAGAGGCAACAGTGGATCAACACTGTTGGATCCACTGTTGATCAAACACAAGCCCAGCTAACTGCATGACTGTTCTTTTAACCCAGGGGTCCCCAACCTCTGGAGTCAAATGCCTGATTATCTGAGGTGGGGCTGATGTAATACTAATAGAAATGAAGTGCACAGTCAATGTAATGCACTTGAATCATCATAAAACCATTCCCCACCCCAGGTCCAGGGAAAAACTGTCTTCCACAAAACCTGTCCCTGGTGCCAAAAAGGTTGGGGACCGCTGTTTTAACCCCTAGGCTCCACTGCCTTCCCTGGGGAAGGAGGAAAGGGAGAAGGGGCAGGAGGCAGAGAGCAAAAAGAAAGGAGCAGAGGGTGAGGGCAGCACTGCGAGAGCAGTGGCTGGCCTGAGGAGAGGAAGCCCGAGAACTCAGGTCCAGGGGAGAAATGGAGTGGAAAAGGACGCCAAGGGAGACACCAGGATACTTCCAGCAGTTCCAGACCAGGCCCTAAACCGTTGGACAGCTCTGGAAAGGGGATAGTGAGCTTCTGACATGGTTTGAGAGTGGACCACCGGCCTGGCCACAAGGGAAAAAAGCTGAAGCTCACAGTCTACAGCCACCTGGAATCAGATAGGCCTCAGCATCAAAGGGCTTTTATGGGCTGATCATATCAGAATCAATAGGGGCAGAGCTGAAAGAGAGACTTCAGATGTAATCTAGATTCTTCCATTTCCAAAAAGGAAACTAAGGCTCAGAGGGAAAGAAAAGGGTGTGAGACAACAAAGGCAGCTGGTAGCAGAAAACAGACGAATAATTAAGAATGAAAGTCTCTCTCACCAATGACTTCGTGTTTTAAGAACTAGGAGACACCAAAATTGAATCAAATACAGCTAAGCTGAAATTTTAAAAATAATTTTCTCACGTGGGTCGGGCTAATATACATTGTTCATTTTTAAAAAGTTTAAATTGGGGACTTAATCTGGCAGTCCAGTGGTTAAGACTCTGCACACCCAATGCAGAGGGCACAAGGTTTGATCCCTGGTCAGGAAAGACCCCACATGCCATGCAGTGCAGCCACAAAATTAAACTAATTAAAAAGCTTTTCAATATTTGTGGGGCAGGGGTTAGGGGGGAGCACCTACGTTGTGAGGCTTGCAAGATAGTGGTCCCAGACCAAGGACCGAACCCAGGGCCCCACCCTCAGTCACTGAGAGCACCGAGTCCTAACTCCTGGCCCACTAGGGCATTCCCCAAAAGTTTAAATTTAGAAACAAGCAGAAACAGTAACAGAAAAGATAAACTATCTAAGAATAAATCTAAGACTAAGAATAAAAGCATGCAAGATCTAAATAAAGAAAATTTTTGATTATTTGAAGGACACAGAGACTTAAGTCAATGAATAAGCTGCAGTTTATTTCTTAATAGCAAGAGTCATTATCAAAAGGATGATAGTTTTCCTTGGATTATATATAAAAATAATGTAGTGCCAATAAAACAATAACTAATAGCTTTGGAACAGAAGCTGATTCTAATAGCCAGGAAATTCATTACAAAAACAAAAGGGGGTACTAGCCCTACCAGATATGTTCAACATATTAAAAAGGTATAATAATTAAAATAGAATTGTACAAGCAAATATAGAGAGCAGAAAGAAGACAGAATCCAGAATGAGAAACAACCACATCCAGAAACGCAGTAAATAAAGGTGGCTCTGTAATACGGGGCTGGTGCTGGAACAACTGGGTAGCAAGAGCCCTCATCCTGTATCAGGATAAATTCCAGGCAAATCAAATATTTACATAGTTTTTAAAAAATAAATGAAACTGCAAAACTACCAGAAGAAACCAGGAGAAATTCATTTATTGAGTTTTCTGTAGACTTTTATGAACTTCCAATGAGGAATCAACTCCTATTCAAATCTCAAAAGCCATTAAAGAAGTTTGATATATTTGACCTCATAAAAACAAAGCAACTATAAGACAAGTCAAAAGACAGATGACCAAACAGATACAAATATTTGTAACCGTTCTCACAGCTGATACAAAAACATATCAACAAAAAGCCTATACAAACCAGCAGGAAAATGACCAACCATCCAACAAATAAATGGATAAAGAACATGAACAGACAGCGCAAAGGAAAAAAACAAATCTTAAGTAAAAAGATGTTCAAATTAACCATTAGAAGAATAACAGAAAATTGTATTAATGTAAATTAATGTGAAGTCAAATCAGCCTAATAATAAGTATACACATTAGTATTTTTAGATTTTGAGATTATATGTAAGTATCAACTAATTCTTCATACCTTTATGTACTCCCTGAAATTTTTAAACATTTACTGCTTTCATCATAGAAGTGTTATTCTCATGAAAAGCTGTTTATAGATTATAATTTTCATTTATATATGCATTTGTATGTGTGTATTTAAAAATAACAGTGGTTATTTCTGGGTGAAAATAATCTGGGTCATCCTTGTTTTCTTCTTTGTAGCTCATGGAAAGCACAGAAAAATCACAATCATAATTCTTTTTAAGTTTATTAAAATTACAAAATAGCTATACTAGCAGATTGTTTTTATCTGAAGAGCAAAGATAAAAACAGTTTGATAATACTCTGTAGTGACAAGGGCACTGGTAAGGCTGTTCTTGGTACGTCAGTGAGTGAAAAGCCGCTCAGTCGTGTCCAACTCTTTGCAATCCTGTGGACTACACAGTCCATGGAATGCTCCAGGCCAGAATACTGGATTGGGCAACTGTTCACTTTTCCAGAGCGTCTTCCCAACCCAGGGATCGAACCCAGGTCTCCCACATTGCAGGTGGATTCTTTACCAGATGAGCCACCAGGGAAACCCAGGAATGCTGAAGTGGGTAGCCTATCCCTTCTCCAGTGGACCTTCTTCACCCAGGAATCAAACCGGGGTCTCCTGCATTGCAGGGGGATTCTTTACCAGCTGAGCTACCAGGGAAGCCCTGGTACACCAGGGAGGGTTTCTAAAGTGTTGTTATGACAAATAATATATAACAGTATTTCTCAAAATAACAAAGGCCCACAAACTTTTGCCCAGAAACTCTAAACCTCAGTTTTACTCTTATTCTGGTGTTCTTGTTCCTGCTCAAACTGAGTCTTTTGTCTTGTACTGAAGATTTGGTTAGGTAGGCTCAAGGGGGAATAAAGGTGAGTTTCTAACAATTTTTTGAGGTCTTGTGAGATAAACAAGTCCATAAAAAAAAAACCCTCAGTCTCACAGGTATACTTACACAAAATCATTCATTATACTGCTATTAAGACTAGGAACAATCCAAATGTCAATCAATAAGGGAAAGGTTAAATAAATGATGAGTCGTTCATTGTTCAGCTATAAAAAAGACTGGGGAACCTTTCTGAGATCTGAAAATGGAAAGGTCTTCAACTTACATATTATTAAATGAAAAAAGATATTGAAAATACTATGTATTAAAATAACACGCGTTTAAATTTTTAAAAAGATGATCGCACAGCAAAGTAAATGATGTACTCAATGCCAGTTCACTTAATGCCACGTAAATTTAAAAATGGTTAGTCTAGTAAATTTAGCGATGTGGATAAACCAAGAGTCTGTGATACAGAGTCAGAGAGAGAAAAACAAATATCATATATGTGGTGTTGGAGAAGACTTTTGAGAGTCCCTAGGACTGCAAGGAAATCCAACCAGTCCATCCTAAAGGAGATCAGTCCTGAGTGTTCATTGGAAGGACTGATGTTGAAGCTGAAACTCCAATACTTCGGCCACCTGATGCGAAGAGCTGACTCATTCAAAAAGATCCTGATGCTGGGAAAGATTGAAAGTGGGAGGAGAAGGGGACAATGGAGGATGAGATGGTTGGATGTCATCACCAACTCAATGGACATGAGTTTGGATAAACTCTAGGAGTTGGTGATGGACAGGGAGGCCTGGCATGCTGCAGTCCACGGGGTCGCAGAGTCAGAGACGACTGAGTGACTAAACTGAACTGAACTGAATGTATACATACGGAATCTAGAAAAATGGTCCTGATGAACCTATTTGCAAGGCAGGAACACAGACGCAGATGTACAGAACAACGTGCGGACACAGGGAGGAGAGGGTGGGATGAACTGGATATACTGCCATACCATGTGTAAAATACCACGTGTAAAACAGATAGCTAGTGGGAAGTGGCTATGTAGCACAGGAGCTCAGCTCAGTGCTGTGATGACCTAGAAGGGTGGGAAGAGGGTGGATGGGATGGAGGCTCAAGAGGGAGGGGATATATGTATACATATAGCTGATTCACGTCACTGTACAACAGAAACTAATATTATAAAGCAATTATACTCCAATTAAAAAAGTTTAAAAAGACAGAAAACTTTATGTTATGTATATGTCCATGCTAAATTGCTTCAGTCATGTCCAACTCTTTTTGACCCTAATGACCATAGCTCACCAGGCTCCTCTGTCCATGGGATTCCCCAGGCAAGAATACTGGAGTGGGTTGCCACGTCCTCCTCCAGGGGATCTTCCCAACCCAGGGATCAAACCCCCGTCTCTCAGGTATCCTGCACTGGTATGCAGGTTCTTTATCACTAGCGCCACCTTGGATGTCCTATATTATATATATTTTATCACAAAAAGAAAGGGAAAATATGGAGAGAATACATGTATTACTGCTTATTTTGCCACTGAATGTTTCTGGAGTGATGCACAAGAACACGACGAAGACTGCCTCCAGGGAAAGCAAACAAGTTTTTATATGGGCTTCTTATTAAGGATGCTATACAATTTTCACCGGGGTTTGGCACCTAATGTTATATATTTGTTGCTCTAGGGCAAAGGTCAACAGACTATAGCCCACAGGCCAAATTCAGCTTAAGTCCTATTTTGGTAAATTAAGTATTCTACGAACATAACCATACTCATTCATTTTTTGGTACTACTTCTGGCTGCTTGGGGCAGAGCTGCGTAGTTGTGACAGAAACCAAGTGACCAAAGCCTAAAATATTTATTATCTGGTCCTTTAAGAAAAAGTTTGCCAAACCTGCCCTAGAGCAATTAAAATAATTCAAATATTAAATGAGTTTCTTGATGTTCATTTTTTATGTGGTACCCAGATTTCTCAAACATTCATGATTATTTAATAGGATTTTAACCTTCCAGTGATTTAAATTAGCACTGGTAAATAAAATCAAATAATAACATACGTGAGCAATACTGATACCAAATAATGAACAAAGAAAACCATTTTCTCTAAAGGAATCTTCTACAGAACAAATTCTAAATGTATTCCATGACTGTGCAAATTATCAACGTAAGTTAAAATTTTAAGGAAAAAAATGACTTGAACTTTCCTAGACAATGAATACATTTAAAACTAGAGGAATACATTTTAAAGGTTTGAACTGTTCTTGTTCCTGCTGCTGCTGCTGCTGTTTAGTCACTAAGTTGTGTCTGACTCTTTGCTACCCCGTGGACTGCAGCCCGCCAGGCTCCTTGTCCATGGGATTTTCCAGACAAGAATACTGGAGTGGGTTGCCATTTCCTTCTCCAGGGCATCTTTCCAACCCAGTGATTGAACCCATATCCTCTGCTTGGCAGGCAGATTCTTGATCACTGAGCCACCTGGGAAGTCCCATTTGTTCCTATTAGCTTCCTTTAAATTTATGCCTTTTGCTGAAATTACTGAGTAGAAAAGGTACACTGCTCATGATGACAGATAAAGTCAGGAACTGTCCCTTTATAACACAAAGCCAGCTGGCAGCAAGTGAACACCAAGTATTCTACAGCAAAACCCACGGTGTTCTTAAGTGAGCTCATCACCACCACGATGCCAGAAAGCAAGCCACAGTGCTGAGCTGAGCTGGGGGGAAGCTGAGCTGGAAGTGGAGCCTAGGAAGCACAAAATGGACTCAGCCATGTAAAAGCTGGTATGGCCTCAATTTTCCAAACTTAGTTTCATAGCACAAAAATGGTACTTTAAGCTCTATCCCCCAAATACCCCATGATCCTTGCCACTTACAGAAAAGTCAATGGAGAAAGTACCATGGTGGATCAGAACTGCATCTCCTACACTGATGTGCTGGAAGAGCCTTGCCAGGAGAGGCCTTCATTACTCAACCACTAATGATTTCTGTGGACATATGAGGACCAAATCAGGCTTCCAATGCCCAGAACTGAGCACATGCCCAGAGAGACAGGATAAAAACTAACAATCTTCAACATACTTTTAAAACCAAATTTAAAAAAAAAATCTACTTAAAAAAGGGGAGGGCGGTATGTTTCATGTTATATAAGTTTTTTAATTATATTCCACTGAGCTTCAGAGATTCTACACACAGGTTTTATTAAAATGGTACTATTTCAAAAGAAAAAATAAAGCAAAAAATGCACACTCCAAGCTTAATGTTAAGACAACATATGCTAAGAGCCCATAACAGTACACCTAATTCTGTACTGTTAGGCTAACTAAGTATTATGCTGTCCTTTAAACAAAGCTTTTCTTCCTGTCTCCGATTAATTAAAGTGACTACATAGCCTGCTATTTAGGAAAAGTCACCCACGCAATGGCCATGTTCATTAGGCCTGTCTCACAAAAAGAAGAAAACAACAGAGACACTGAAATGCTCTAAGTCAGCAACCAGCACACCACCCTGAATGCATATTAGACCTCACCGAAAGTGGCCGTTTCTGAACTTCCAAGTAAAAATTATTCATTCTGAGCTTTCAAAACTACTGCTTTTACCTGTTATACATTTTGGGGTTCTGTGAAAGAGTCTACATGGGCAAGGGGTTCTGATGCTGAAAAAGTCTGGAAACAACTGACCTAATGCATGGTTGTGGTTTAGTCGCCAAGTTATGTCCAACTTCTTGTGACCCATGACTGTAGCCCACCAGGCTCCTTTGTCCATGGGATATTCCAGGCAAGAATACTGGAGTGGGTTGCCATTTCCTTCTCCAGGGGATCTTCCTGACCCAGGGAGCAAACCGGGTCTCTTGTATTACAGCAGATTCTTTACTGACTGAGCCACCAGGGAAGCCTGACCTAATGCACACTACAGATCATAAATATCAGGAGCTACTGGAGACCATTCACGTACCTTAATTCCCAGAGGCTGCCATGAAGGCTATTCAAAGAGAAAGAAACTCCTAAAATAATTCTAACCCATGTATACATGACTTATGTAAAAAACTCAGGTTCCCTGAATACCCAGGGTATTTATGACAGTCCAGGGAGTCCACCAGGCAACAGTCACCTCCAGCACGACCGTGATTAAGAGCAAGAGAAGGGCAGAGGCAACCAGATGCTAGCCAGTGACGGTCTCCCAGAGCAGGCAAGGAACTCCCCGGCATTCACCCTCGCCAGGAGACACATCCCAGAAATGGAGATGACAACTACAAATGCCAGGGAAATAAAGAGTAAGAAACAGACCACCATTTCACTAGGTCATAAAGAAAATCTGCCTTAGAGAGAAGATATGGGTCCATAGGAAGATCAAACTGCCCCTCCAGAGTGTTGGGTCCCTATTCAACTCCTCACTGTGTGACCACAGGCAAGGCCCTCCCCATTCACCAATGTCCAGCTGGCCTAAGCAGAGCATGAGAGATTTACACTCAACGATCCCTCAAGTCCTCTCTTATTCTATTAATAGGTTATTTATACCGGCCTGAGATGCAGAGAAAGCTGAACGAGTAAGCAAAGCTCAACCTAGTGCTGAAAATACTGCCTACCTGGGGCTTCTGACCTGACTTGTGATTCTTGCTGGCCTCGAATAGTAGCCCTTCAAAATTCCCACCAAGGACAAGTTTGTGTTTCTCTGGACCTGTGGCTCCTGGAAGCTCCACCTACCTGAATCATGAAGTCATTTTCCTCCTGAACCTCACAGATGCAGCGGACCACTTCAAAGTCATAACGGTCATCCCCATCAAGTTCCTCGTCTGGATTAGTGGTCACATCGATGTCTTGGCCATACTCCTCATCGCTCCAAAGAAAGCTCTCGGAAGAGGACTCACTCAGATTATCCTCTTCTACGAGGAAAGGGAAAACAACAGTCACAAAATAAAAAGATAATCAACCCTAGATCACCAAGACCTGTAAGAAATGACCTTACAGACCCTCTCCTCTGTGAACTTTCACAGAGCTGGGAAATACGAACTCCAATTGGTTCCTTGGGACTGTCATCTACTAATTGCCGAAACAATATCTGCTGCATGGCAGTAAACTGAGCTCCCTTTCCTCATTTTCCCGACACTGAAGCCCAAGGTAAGTAGCTGCTCAAGGTCACAGAGCTCAATGGCAAAGAAATTGCAAATCCCCATAAACCATACAGATCATCATCCCTAATGGCACAAACGTGTTCCTCAACCTCACCACAGCCACCCAGGACCTGGTTTACAGCGAAGTCTGTATCCACAGTCACCTTCAAAACTCTGTAAACCTTGGAGAATGAGGAAAGGGAAGATTCCAGGGATAGTCAGAACTAGAATATCTAGTCTGGGCTGCCTGATTAGTGATAATTACAGCTAACATTTACTGATCACTTATTCTGTACCAGACACTGTTGTAAGTACTTTACATATACTTATTAACTATTTTCAAACTCATGATCATCCTATAAGTTGCTGAAGATGGGGAAGCTTCAAGGTTGACTTGGATTTCCCCAAGAAACCAGGTTATATGCAGAGGCCACCAACAAGAAATGAAGGAAAACGGAGGCAGGTGTGCAAGGGAAAGAGGGATAATGAAATTGGTTATAGACACACTGGCTGAGGGGTACCTATGAGACATTCTATTAAGACCAAAGTTGGAGAGAAGGGCAATTCAGGAAAGGTATAGCTAATGGCCTATTTCATTTGATGTCTGTTTTTTTTTCAGCTGCTAACTCTTTTGCAACACCATGGACTGTAGCCTACCAGGCTCCTCTGTCCATGGGATTTTCCAGGCAAGAATACTGGAGTGAGTTGCCATTTTCTTCTCCATTTATTTGATGTACTTTTTATTTAAAAGATCTAACAATTACTTGCAGAAGGCCTGAGAGTAGACTACAATATCAACGTAAAGCCAGCATGCTCAGACTATAGTGTTGTACAAATGGTCAAGCCAGCAGGCAGCCTCCTTACCAGACACTTTCACTTTCCCTCTGTGGTTTCCAGACTCTGAGCCTTGGATCTGTGGGCTCATATGGACACCAGGCTTGTGTGAGGAACCACACTTGGTAACAGCAAATGTCTTAGGTGGAGAAGGTTCCTGGGGAGTGTCACTGACCTCCTCACTGCAAGGGCATTCTGGAAGAACAAGATCAAGAAGAAATTAGCACCCCCAGACATCACCAGGGCATTCCAGAATCAATACCATCCAACCAACAGCTCTGCTGGTCAAACAGCTCAAATCCTCAGGAGGAATTCAGCTACAAAAGGGTACAGGTTAATACTTACAGTTACCTCTAAGAACCTCAAAACCAAAGCCTTCCTCACCACCCTCTCAGCCAGAAGATGGTTTGAGAATAAAATGTGGCATTCCTTTAGCTCCCAAGACTGGAGCACTGATTTTCTTAAAAATCGGCATTTTTGTTGGAGCTAGACACATACTTTTAAAGAGATATATTCTTTCTTAAAAGCGTTCAGAAATGTACATTTAAGAGTTGTATGTGCACATAATTAGAGAACGAACTTACAGTTGCCCGGGGGAAGGAATGGGGAAAGCGTTAGGGAGTTTGAGATGGACATGTACACACTGCTATATTTAAAATGGGTAACCAAAGTCCTACTGTGTAGCACAGGGAACTCTGTTCATGTTATGTGGCAGCCTGGATGAGAAGGGAGTACAGGGGAGAATCGATACACGCATATGGCTGAGCCCCTTCGCTGTTCACCTGAAACTATCACCACATTGTTAATTGGCTATACACCAACACAAAATTAAAGTTTACAAATAAATATAATAAAAACTAAAAAAGAGCTGTGTATGCAAATAAATACAGTTATTCACCTGCATATCCTCTCCTACAATGATGCTTTCACTGTGATAGGGCGATGCTGGCCAAGGCAGCACGAGGGAGGGCTTTCTATACGCCAGTGCGGCCTTGAGGCACCCAGGGTAAGTGGGCTCTTCCCCTGTCACTGCCCATGCTAGGCTGATCCCACAAGCTCCATTATAGGCTTGCTGACCCTTCCTCTCCTCAGAGGCAGGACTATGAAGCAACCCCTCTTACCTGTAAGGAAACCCAAGTGAAATGCCCCGGGGAAAATTTACCAGGTTTGGTTTTCTTTTTCTTTTTCTTTTTCTTCTTTGGTTTCACCCTCACAAACTCTTTGAATTTCTTCTCTTTATTCTTCTCCTTGTCTTTTGCAGCTAGAATTAAATAGAAGCGTGTAAGTGTTGGAATTCTAACATTCTGTTTTCAATTCCAGGATATTTATGCTTAAGTAACTAAGAACTAAAATGGGCAGAAGAACACAGTTCCCGATTGGGTACTGCCTGGGAGGTCATCTTCCATCTCCCTCAGCACTCTGCTGCAGCCCCTTCTCTAAAGCCCCTTCTGAGTCTTTAGACTAGGGGCTGGCAAACTCTAGCCCACTGCTTGTTATTGGAAATAAGTTTTACTGAAATACACTATGCTCATTTGTTAAATGTTGACCGCGGCTGCTGCCATGCTTCAGTGACAGATGTGAGGAGTAAAAATAGAGATATTCTGGCCCTCAAAGCTGAAAATACTTATTGTCTGGTCTTTTACAGAAGAAGTTTGCCAACCTTACTTAGATCACTATTCCTGAACACTGGCTACATTTTGCAATCACCAAGAAAGATTTCAGAAAATGAATGCCCGGGTCCTACACACAAAGATTCTGATTTAACTGGTTTGAATCCTGAATGTCAGGATTTTGTTTGCTAGATGATGATGATGATTCTTCTTTTTTCTTTTTTCTCTTCTTTTTTCTTTAATAATTGAAGTACAATTCACACCATATAAAAATATCCATTTAAAAAGGAACAATTCACACCTTCCAAAAGCCACAACTCTTTTCACAGCAAAGTTTCTGAAGTTATCAACACTTCCTGCCAAACTTCTCAATTCAGTTTTCCTAATTCCCACCTAAAAATCTTCCCACCTACCACTCAACTGAAGCTGCAGTTTTCAAGTTATTAATAGCTTCACCATTGCAAAACTCCAGTTGTTTCTTCTTTCTTATCAAGCATTATCTGTAGCATTTCAAATAACTGCTCATGCTTTACTCTTTCAATGTTAAGACATGTTTAAACACACACATATCCTCTGACCCAGCCATCCCACTCCTGAGAGAAAGGATAACTTATGTCCACACTGAGACTTGTAGATGAATGCCCACAGCTTTAGTTGTAATCTCCCAAGCTGAAAACTGCCCAAATGTCCATTACCAGGTGAATGGACAAATAATTTGTGGTGTATTTATACAATGAAATACTTTCAACAATAAAAGTATAAATACGTTGCATATAAATAATATGCAACAACAAAAGTAAATACTTATAAGTGAAATAAGTATACTGAGTAAAAGGAGTCACATAAAATCTAGTGCATACTGCATGATTCCATGTATATAAAATTCTAGAAACTGAAAAACTAATCTCTAAAATATAAAGCAGAATAGTGACTACCTGGGGATGAGAGAGTGGGGAGGAATGGAAAAGAGGAATTAAAAGAGGGCACAAGGAAATTTTAAGAGATGATCGATAGGTTTACCATCTTACTGTGGTAATAACCAGGTACATATTTAAATTATACAATATAAATATATGCATAAATGTATGCAGTCCACTGAACCACAACAAGTAAGCTTTAATAAAGCTGTAGGGAGGGGGGCGGGGCGGGGCTGAGAAGGAACGATCCAGCAGCATGTAGTACACAATACTGTGCAACCAGTTCTACCCTAGTTCCAAAACCTTCCCATCACTTCGGAGTAAAACCACTTCCCATTAAGCAGATTTTCCCCAAACCCTCAACCCTTGGCAACCAGCAATCTCCATCTTGCTCTGTGGATTCATCCATTCAGGGCATTTCATATACATACAATATGTGACCTTTTGTGTCTGGCTTCTTTAACTTAGCAAAATGTTTTCAAGGGCATCAGGGTTTTTTAAAAATACTCTTCAAGTGACTCTGATGTGGAATCAAGATGGATCACAAAGCAAGTGTGGAACAGAGTGAACATCCAGATTCAACGGATTTTAACTGAGCACTTGTGTGCAACGATTGCAAGTATCTCATTCAATCCTGACAACCAACTGTGTATATCATTTCCAGCTTTAAAGATGAGGAAACTGAAGCTTGGTGAGGCAGACACCAGCTTGATATCATAAAGACATTTAAAAACAGGTTCATCTGGCTGTCTAGCACCAAGTCAGCACTATCGCCCAAGCCCCTCTCCCAATCAGACATCCAGGAACTATCAGAGAAGACGGTGGGCTGCATCTCCCAGCTAGCAAGCCTAGCTCTACGGGCAGAAGTTAATCTACTGGCTAAAGAACACAGGACATTAGGGTCTCTAAGCTCCCTTCCTGTTAAAATACTCTGCAACTGGGGAACAAAGCTCAAAAACAAGAACTCTAGGAAAGACCTCAGTCTAATTTACAAAAATACTGTTTTTAAGATTAAGAAAATAGGGCCCAGGGACTTTCCTGATGGTCCAGTGGTTAGACTCTGCACTTTCACTTCAGGGGCGTGGGTTTGATCCCTGGTCTGGGAACTAGATTCCACACGCCTTGTGGTGTGGCCAAAAGCAAACAAAAATCAGGGCCCGAAGAAACAAGTTGACTTCGCCAACATCATGTAGTTGATTAGCAAAATATGGTTAAAAGTCTTCTAAATGAAAAAAAAAAAAAAGTCTTCTAAATGTCATAAAAGGTACCAAAAATATTTACTTTTCCTCTAATCCTGGGACCAGTCTTTCTCAGGAATAGAAACAAAACAACTCATTTCTGCAATGCCCACTAGAACTCATTCTATGCAGCCAGCATTACTTTAATACTAAAATCAGATAAAGACATTACAAGAAAGAAAATCTAAAGACCATTTTCTCTCATGAACATAAATGCAAAAATAATAGCAAATTGAATCCAACAATGTATAAAGAAACTTATGTACCACGACCAACTGGGATTTATGCCAGGTATAAAGGAAGGCTAGCTCAACAATTAATGTAGTCTATTGCTTTCCTCTATTTGTTCGCATTGTTCATTTAAAAAGGCCTTCTTAATCTCTCCCTGCTATTCTCTGGAACTCTGCATTCAGTTGGGGATATATTATCCCTACTTTCTTCAATATAAGCCTGAATTATGCAATAAGGAGCTGATGATCTGAGCCAGTCAGTTCCAGGTCTTGTTTTTGCTGACTGTATCGAGCTTTTCTATCTCCAGCTATAAAGAATATAATCAGTGTGATTTCAATATTGACCATTTGGTGATGTCCATGTGTAGAATTGTCTCCTGTGTTGTTGGAAGAGGGTGTTTGCTATGACCAGTGTGTTCTCCTGACAAGACTGTTAGCCTTTGCCCTGCTTCACTTTGTACTTTGAAGCCAAACTTGCGTGTTACTTCAGGCATTTCTTGACTTCCTACTTTTGTATTCCAATCCCCTAGGATGGAAAGAACATTTTTTTTTTTTTTTTGATGTTAGTTTTAGTCTAGAAGGTCTTGTACATTTTCACAGAACCAGTCAACTTCAGCTTCTTCAGCATCAGTAGTTGGGGCACAGACTTGGATTACTGTGATGCTGAATGGTTTGTCTTGGAAATGAACTTAGTTCATTCTGTTGTTTTTGAGATTGCACCCAAGTACTGCATTTTGGACTCTTTTGTTGACTATGATGGCTGCTCCATTTCTTCTAAGGGATTCTTGTCCACAGTAGTAGATATAAAGGTCATCTGAATTAAATTCGCCCATTCCTGTCCATTTTAGTGCACTGATTACTAAGATGCCGATGTTCACTCTGGTCATCTTCTGCTTGACCATGTCCAGTTTACCCTGATTCTTGGACCTAACATTCCAGGTTTCTACGCAATACTGTTCTTTACAGCACTGGACTTCACTTTCACCACCAGATATATCCACAACTGAGTGTCATTTCCACTTTGGTCCAGGCACCTCATTCTTTCTGCAGCCATTAGTAATTGTCCTCCACTCTTCTCCAGTAGCATAATGGACACCTTCCAACCCGGGGGGCTCATCTTCCAGTGTCATATCTTTTTGCCTCTTCATACTGTCCCTGGGGTTCTTGAGGCAACAATGTTGGAGTGGTTCACCATTTCCTCCTCCAGTGAACCATGTTTTGTCAGAACTCTTCACTATAACCCATCTGTCTTGTGTGGCCCTGCACGGCATGGCTCAAAGCTTCATTGAATTACACAAGCTCCTTCGCCACAAGAAAGCTGTGATCCATGAAGGGGATCAGTTTTCATTCCAATCCCAAAGAAGGGCAATGCCAAAGAATGTTTGCACTACTGTACAACTGCACTCTTTCCACATGCTATCAAGTTTATGCTCAAAATCCTCCAAGCTAAACTTGACCAGAATGTGAATCAAGAACTTCCAGATGTACAAGCTGGGTTTCGAAGAAGCAGAGGAACCAGAGATCAAATTGCCAACATTCATTGGATCATGGAGAAAGCAAGGGAATTCTAGAAAAATATCTACTTCTGCTAAAGCCTCTGACTGTGTGGATCACAACCAACTGGAAAATTCTTAAAGAGATGGGAGTATAAGACCATCATACATGTCTTCTGAGAAACCTATTTAAGGGTCAAGAAGCAACTGTTAGAATTGGACGTGGACAATGGACTGGTTCAAAATTGGAAAAGAATTGTGTCAAGCTGTATATTGTCACCCTGCTTATTTAACTTTTGTGTAGAGTACATTATTTGAAATGCCAGGCTAGATGAATCACAAACTGGAATCAAGATTGCTGGGAGAAATATCAACAACCTCAGATATGCAGATGATATCACTCTAATGGCAGAAAGTAAAGAGGAACTAAAGAGCCTCTTGATGCAGGTGAAAGAGGAAAGTGAAAAAGCTGGGTTGAAACTCAACAATCAGAAAACGAAGATCATGGCATCTGGTCCTATCACTTCATGGCAAATAGATGGGGAAACAATGGAAACAGTGGCAGATTTTCTTTCCCTGGGCTCCAAAATCACTATGGACAGTGACTGCAGCCATGAAATTAAAAGACACCTGCTCCTTGGAAGGAAAGCTGTGACAAACCTAGACAGTGTATTAAAAGCAGAGATATCTCTTTGCCAACAAAGGTCCACATAGTCAAAGCTATGGTTTTCCCAGTGGTCATGTATGGATGTGAGTTGGACCATAAGGCTTAGCACCAAAGAACTGATGCTTTCGAACTGTGGTCCTGGAGAAGACTGTTGAGAGTCCCTTGGACAGCAAAGAGATCAAACTGGTCAATCCTAAACGAAATGAACCCTGAATATTCATTGGAAGGATTGATGCTGAAGCTGAATCTCCAATACTCTGGCCACCTGATGGGAAGAGCCAACTCATTGGAAAAGACCCTGATGCTGGGAAAGATTGAAGGCAAGAGAAGAAGGAGCCAACAGAGGATGAGATGGTTAGATAGCATCGCCAACTCAAAGGACATGAATTTGAGTAAACTCCAGGAGACAGTGGAGGACAGAAGAATCTGGCATGCTGCAGTCCATGGGTCCCAAAGAACTGGACAATGTCCAACAACTAAACAACAACAACCATATCAACAGACTAAAAAAGAAAACTAATATATCAACTGATGCAGAAAAAGCATTTGACAAAATTCAGCACTCATTCATGATAAAAATTCTCAGAGAACTAGGAATAAAGGACATCTACTGATACAAAAAACGTACAGCTAACTTCATATTTATGTTGAGAACTGGATGTTTTCTCTTAAGATCAGGAACAAGGCAAGGATGTACCGTCTCAACACTCCTACTCACCATGGTACTAGACATCCTAGCTAGCACAATAAGACAAGAAAACAAGATAATATATAACACTGAAATGGGAGAAATAAAACAGTTTATGCTTTACCAGGATATTGGTCTTTACTATGAATTTGAGCAAATGATTGATGTGATTTGATGTACCTCCACCCACACACATATAAAAACTACTGCTCAGTCCAGTTCTTGATTTGTAAACTCAGGTTTTAATGACCTTCAAACTAAAGTAGCTGTATCCATTAGCTTAATGTAATGCTAACAGCATTAACCCAAACACTAGCAGATCTGGCTGAAGAGATACAACCTAAGTTCTGAATCCTCGAGAAGGAAAGGTACAAGCGTAGGGTATAAACTGCCAAATCCAGGGCATGCCCAGTTATGGGAGTTCCTTTGGGTTTCTCTAGCAACAACATTTTTTGCATTTCACATTTTATAAAACAGCATTGCATCCTTTAGGGAACCCACAGGCTGTAAGAAAAAAGATGGGGAAGTTCATTCCATACAAGAGATTCCTGAAGACCCCACATTATTCAAATTCACATAATTCATGACTAATATTCCCAGAAAATAAAGGCATAAAGAACACACTTTCATTGGCCTACCAGCTTTGAAATCATATGGTTGATGAATTTTCTCAATTTGGTAGGATTTGCATTAATTCAAATTTTATACATAAGGCTTTTTATATTGCACAACTTCAAACTGATCAACCTCAATTTTGAACAAAATGCATCTATATCTTAACATGATTACCACTTTACAGAGGAGAAAGTGAAGTTCAGGGAAGATGCAAGATCATACAAATTAATATATAGAAAAGATGAACTCAGATACATGGGTCTGAGTTCTTGGGCCATGTGTGGGCCCTGTGCACTGTCCCTGAAATAGGAAATGAGCACAGAGTATGCCAACTGCTCTATAATTCAACGCCGGCACCACCCTTTCCTTGCCTAGCAGGATCTGCTGGGTGGACTTGCTGGGTGCAACAGACATTGCAGGTATAGCCCAGAATCTCTTCTACCCTTCCTTCTCTGTGCAGCATTTAAGGGTCTGGACAGGATTAACCTCAAACTCACTTAAATACATAAGAGTAATCCCATGCCTCTTGTCACAGTGATAGGCTTGGACAATCTGAGCCTTGGCCAACTGGTTCATAAGGCAGGTACAGGAATAAATTAATCAAACCCGAACTTGGGACTCTGGTCCAAAGTTTATAAAAAGGGTATGTTCTTACTTTACTGTTAGATTTGAATGAAGTGGCATGAAGCCTTAAATGCTACTGGCTTCCATCCTCTGACCACAAGGGTTTAATGTAAAAACAGCAGTGAGAGGTGACATGCTAAGACAACCGACAGTCCTGGAGCAGTACACCTTCCCCAGACTTCCCTATTAATGCGTACTCACACATCCCCTTTATTGCAAAATCAAATTGAACTGGGTTTCCTGTTACTTGTAACTAAAAGCATCCTAAGTGTTGCAGCTGTTCAGAAATACGGTCATATTAAGTCTTAAAGAGTCCCCTTCTGAGGCTTCAATTAGAGAAGTAAGCAATGAGGATAAAAAGAAGAGATATTTTACAAAGTTGTTCTATAGGAATCTGTGTTTCTTGAACACAGAGGGAAGAGAGCAAGCTTTCATAGGCTCACCCTAGCTTCTGGTTGAAGACTGTCAAGTCACACGTGGCCTGAGGCGGCAGAACCCATAGGGAGAACTGTCCAGCAGGGACTAAGCTAACTCAGGTGAGTCCCTGAGGAACAGGGACAGACAAGGTGACAACAAGAAGAACTCACGCGTTCGGTCTAGCCATGTGCACAGGAAGTCTCCTGCAAGGAGGCACTTCTGTTCCCCACTGCAGGGCCCAGTGGCAGGGCACCCTTCCCTGGTGTACGGCCTAGAGGGGAGAGTATGTGCGCTGCAACTAAGTTCAAATCCTGGCTATGCCAAGTGCTAGATGTGTTGATGCTGTTCAAGTTAATCCATCTCATCAGCACCAGTGTCTGACCCATCAAGTGGGCACAACAGTACCGGTCTAAGTAAAGAACTCAGGACAGTGGCCGGCATGTAACAAGGACTCAAACAGGTGCTGGTGTTACCTTGCCTATGATACTCTCTCCCCGGAAAGTGGGGCTGGTTTGTGGTCAGGTCTCTCTCCAAACAGCTTGACCAATTGTTCCACGACCCACAGAACAGACACTTGGCTGCAGGGCTTCTTCCCGAAAGCTCAGACTTGGACAAAGAGTGACTTCCTGCCAGGGCCCTGGAGCAGGCAGCAGCCTGTCACCTGAGGAGGGCCAGGCTTTTCTGGGATGGGGCCACTTGTCCTACCCCCAGGCTGCAGGTGGCCGTCAGGAGAAAACCAGAGCCCTTCTCACTCCCTCTGTACAGCCTGCTCTCTACTTCTCCCTCAGACCCTCACTGTGCTGTGAGAGCAAAAGGACACCAGACTTCCAGGAGGGAAGCAGGAAAAAACGACATCCACAGGGGAAGTGCCTGTACACCACAGAGCACCGCCACACGCTGGGGACAAGCAGTGACCAGAGCCTGCTGTCACCTGCATGAGGGGACGGCATCTTGAGGGCACAGCAGGAGTGTGTACGCCCTTGGAGGGATCCTCACTGCCCATCAGAGGAAGCCGTCTCATGGCTTCCTAACACCGTCA
Source organism: Bos taurus (assembly GCF_002263795.3). Taxonomy (NCBI): domain Eukaryota; kingdom Metazoa; phylum Chordata; class Mammalia; order Artiodactyla; family Bovidae; genus Bos; species Bos taurus. The sequence continues at coordinate 65,046,500 of NC_037340.1, read as the reverse complement.
CTTCATCTTGTCTATCTTTCCAGCCTCATCTCCCATCAGTCCCCCACCATGGATCCCACCCAGATTTTGGCCCAAAGGAGCCCTCCACTAAACCCCTCCCTCAAGTCCTACCTTTTTCCACCTTACCTCAAACGACAGAGACTACTATGCATTCCCTAATACCCACTTCTCCACCTCTCCCACAGGAAAAGGGTATACTTGCCAGGTTCCCCTAAGCAAGGTGTGGATATCCAGATGTCCTGGCTTATGGGATATGAACAGAGGTGATGTGTGGCACTTCTGAGATGTGCCCTTAAAAGAAAAAGGCAAGCCTCACCCTTCCCTTACCAGCAGCTGAAAGACAGACAAGGTAGTGAGCGATGCTGATCCACGCAGAGAGAACACCACCCTGGGCTGGTGGGATACTGAGGAGGAAGCTGGCCCTGGACAACTGCTCAGACCAGAGCAGAGTCACCGTAGGAAGCCTACAGTTTGGCCAGAGACATAAATTAACCTCATCTTAAGCCAGCCTCTTCGGTTGTCTCTTTAAGGCACCATAATCTACATCCCAATTAAGCTCCAATTCTCCCTTCTCTCTAAGGGGAGAAGGAACGGTTCTATGAGAAGGTCAGTCTAGCACCACAAGAAAAGGTACAAAGAAGTTCCCACTCTGCTACTCCAAGGCACCTTTCAGCCTAAGCCAAAGTTTACCCAGAGTGAGAATATGAACGAAATGGACATAACAATAGGTAATAAGCACAGGTGAGGTTCCCCTTGATCCTCAGATAGTCTTTCTGGGCCAAATCTCTACTCAGGACTGAACTCACCTATGCAGAATTAAAAGCCAACACCAAGGAAGCCTGAATTCACCCCTGGAAGAGAAGTTACTAAATGGATTCTGGTATTCTAAGAAGCCTCATTTGGAAAAGCAAATTTAAACTGACCTTCCAGATTAATGTATCTGACTAAAGGCCTGGCTGAGGGAAGAAGAAACACATGAGGGCCAGAGTCAGAAGGGTACCTGAGGGACAGACGACAACAGTTTGTTCCTCTCAATGACTCTGAACTCTGATCTGCTTGTTCCTGGCATATGGATTCCTTTCCTAGTCCCCTGCCTCCTGGTCCACCCTCTACCTACCCTCACCCTTTCAGAGCTAACTCAAATGTCACCTCCTCCTCTGGAACTTCCAGCCCCTGCTCTATAGGCAAATACCTCAATCTGTGTTGCCATGGCACTTCATACATTCTTTACATAGAGCTTAGAAGTTCTCACTGTATCTGTTTCTGCGCTTTTCTCCCCACAGGAAGGAGCCCTTTCTTATGCATACCTAGTTCTACATCATCATTTTGGAAAGGAAATTAGACCTGTGAAGAGCTCAGATTACACATGAACAGGAGCAGGACTGCTACTGAGACTGAGTCTGTGGGCTTCACGCCAGAACGGTTTCTCCTCCCTAACTCTACCAAGCAGGAAATGGGGGCTGGGGGGACTGGAGGACCCAAAAAGGTCTCTGCAGAACAGTTTCTGATGCTCCTGGACCAGAAGCTCCAGGCATCTCCATATGAGAAATCTATTAGAATCCAAGTTCTCAACAGCCATAATCAAAATACTCAGCATAAAAGGGGGCACTATTTTACAGTAACTGGCCCCAAGCAGCACACGCTATGTAACATTCTGCTTTTCACTTAAGCATTATGTCGAGTTCACACTGCCTGTGATCGAGGACACAGGCAGCCCGGTGTCAGAATCTCACCTTTAAACATCTCCCCACCCGAACTCCCCCAGTTTCTGAAATCCCACACCTACAGATAAGAGCTTTCTTGGAAGTGGAGGTGAAACCTAGATATCCTGAGAGAACAGGGGATCTACTGAGCCGGTTTTATTCTTTCAAATCATAAGAAATTTAGTTATCAGATTAGTCTAGTACCCAGCAAAACCATGAGGAAACGGAAGGAGGCTCTGAGGTGAGAAAGGTGAGGGGCGATGTGTGGAACAGCAGGTGCCTTCTGAAAGGCTGGGGCCTATGACATACTCTGAACATGACTCTGCGTTGGCTCTGAAGGATACCGAGGGGTCTGACGAAGGCTCAACATGTCTAGTAACCCCAGTTCAGAGATGGTGACAACTGAGACTCCTGCTGGTTAGTGGCAGAGGCAGGATGAGTGCCCAGGGTTTTAATGTACCAGCTAGAGCACAGCAGGATGAACAGTCTAGTTCCCTCCTGCCTGGGAACTGCTGGCAATCCCAGCAGTCAGGGCTGGCAGAGCTGTGAAATCATCTATGTGTCCTGCGTGCACATGATGGGGATGGGGTGACCAGGGGGCAAGCCCCTTCCTGGCTGCACAAACCTAATCTCCATCTGGGGTACAGGGTACAGGAATGACCAGGCTAGACCCCAACAATGGCTGAGGGGCCCGGGTGGCATGCTCTGCCACCAAATAGACCAATTTTCAAAGGGCCAGCAGAGGGGGGTCACAAGTTAAAATATACGGATTTAAAAGACCCGTTCGTTCCCCCTAAAGCATTTTGTAATAGTCCATCCCTGCCAGTCTGGCGAGTATAACCATGGCTGCTGCTGCTCAGTCGCTTCAGTCGTGTCCGACTCTGTGCGACCCCATAGACGGCAGCCCACCTGGCTCCCCCGTCCCTGGGATTCTCCAGGCAAGAACACTGGAGTGGGTTGCCATTTCCTTCTCCAATGCATGAAAGTGAAAAGCGAAAGTGAAGTCGCTCAGTCGTGTCCGACTCTTCGCGACCCCATGGACTGCAGCCTACCAGGCTCCTCCATCCATGGGATTTTCCAGGCAAGAGTACTGGAGTAGGGTGCCATTGCCTTCTCCGATAACCATGACAGATCTTGTTATTTAAAAAACCTGGCAGGCAAAAATCTCCAATTCACCAACAGACTTCCAAACCTCAGTGAAAGGGATTCTTCTGTGTTGAGAGAGAATTTAAAAACCCCAGGTCCGTATGTTGGTATGAGACCCAAATGCAGTACATAAGAGTAGAAAAGTCACTCACTCAGGTTTCTTAATTTTATCAAAATGACAATACCTTGTCTATTAGTTTTGCAGTTCATCAGAGGTCAGCTGAGTTTAAAACTAAGCTCTGTGACTGCCTAGGTTCATGTCTCTAAGATAAAGACTGAGTATTTATTAAGAGTTTACTGTAGGCCAGATACTGTGCTAAGCATTTCACATTAGGTCATTTCATACAATAAAGTTCTGAGGCAGGTAGTTATTGCCATCTCACAGATGGAGAAATTGAAGCTCACGGTTATTTGCCCTAGGTCACAGAGGAAGCCGGGTTCAAATTCAGGTGTGCTGACTTCAAGCCTGCACATATTCACTCCACACAAATCAAGACACTCAAATACAGTTAATCAGGAATTCCCATCCAAACGAGAGACCTGCACACCTTCTTGGGCGGGAAACACCTCCCCTGTACTCGGGTGCACTACACTGGGAAAGGTCCCTCCTCGGACAGTCACCACGATCATCAGTTACAACCACCATGCAGACTACATGGTGTTACAGTTCTTGGATACAAAACTCCAGCACCTCAGGACTCTCCCTCCTGCCCCACCTTCAGTCATCCATCCACCTACCCCCAAGGATAACCACTGTACAGCCCTCAAACATAACAGATTCATTTTAATCTATTTTTGAACTTTATATACATATCCATCATATCATATGTGTGAGTTTATGTTTCCTTCTCCGGCTCAACATTGTACTTGTGAAATATCCCCATGTTGGCAGGTATAGCTGTACTAGTTCATTCACTTACTGCTGTTCACCATTGTATCAAGGTACCACGATTCATTTACTTGATTTACTCTTTACACATTTATTTACTCTACTATGAATAAACATTTGAGCTGTTTTCTAATCTAGGGCTCTTATAAACAGTGCGGCTTTTAACATGTGTGCAACATTTCAAAATGATTTAACTGCCTAACATAAAGACCTTCTCAGCATTTTTGTGGGAGCCAGAAGTCTAACCTCCATGTTACATATCAGAACTGAGGTATTTAATCAATACCTGAAAAATCAGAGTGGCAGAGCTGTCTCGAACTCAGGCCTTCAGGCTCCCCTACTACTGTTCCTTCCTTTCTTCCACCATAGCACTGAAAAGGGAAAGAAGAGGGGAGGGTGCTGACAGGAGTCAGAGGTCAGCTGACCACAGCAAACCAAAAGGCCAGACCAATGCATGGAGAGAGGCATTCAGACAGAACGGCCCTCAGAGCATACCAAATCCCTCAAGCCACAGCTACCTCTTTCAGGCTGTGTCTCACAACAGGGTAGGGTGGGAGCCCAGCAGAAATAGCAAAGACTTGTAACAATTCCAACTCTAATCTAAAAAGTACAAATGTTTTTCTCAATGAGAAAAACAAGGAGATAACCACTTCAAATTCCTCAGATTGGGCACATTTCTGTCAGATAATACCAAAAGCTGATAAGGATACAGACAAATCACAGAGTGGACAGGAATGTTCAAGTCAGAGCCACCATTTTCAAATATATTCTGGTACATTAACTAAAACCATTCCTTCTAGCAATTCCTCTTCTAGGTAAAATACACAAAAGAAAAGCTTGTGCCCAGGGGATGTCCACAGGCAGTCCCTGAAACATCACCTGTAAAAGTAAAAAAACTACAAACCTAATGATCCTGAGTAGGAGGGGTCTAAAGAAACTATGGTTTACTTTTTTTTTTTTTAAAGGACTTCTCTGGAGGTCCAGTGGTTAAGAATCCAGCTTTCAATATAGGGGGTGCGGGTCCAATACCTGGTCAGGAGAACTAAAGCTCCCACATGCCACAAGCAACAATGAGGAGCCCATTGCCTAAGTGCTGCAAGGAAGACCCAGCACAGCCAAAAGAAAAAAAAAAAGAAAAGACTTACACCTGAAACTGGGTTACAACCCACTCCAGTATTCTTACCTGGAAAAGTTCACGGACAGAAAGGAGCCTGGCAGCCTACGGTCCATGGGATCACAGAGTCAGACACGCACATGCATGCACGCTACTGCTGTTTGACTCATGCTAGCCTCCTCCGAGAGATCCCCATCCACTGGTGGGTACCTGAGCAGGACTCTGGTGAAGTCACCGAGGTGGTAAGTGCAGGAGTGGCCTATAGCCCATATGGGGAGTGCCCTCCCTGGTGACTACTGGTCAGCTGACCTTCTTCACATAGCTCCTTTTAGCTCAATACTTGGGCTTGCCAAGTGCACAACTAGACGGCCTACAGCTGGGGGTAACCGAGCGGCATGGACCAACTCTGTGGCCAACAGCCATGCGCAGCTACTAGCTCCTAAATATGGTTAGTCTGAATTGAAATGTTCAGGAAGGGTAAAACACATACTGGATTTTAAAAGCTGAATAGAAGAAAATGAAAATATAATAGCTTGTTAAATAGTAATTTTTATACTGATTATATGCTGAAATGATAACATTTTGGATATTCTGAGTTAAAATTTATTGAAAGAGATTTCATCTGTTTCCTTCTATGTCTTAAAACATGGCTACCAGAAAAAATTATATGCTAACTCATATTATAGTTCTAATGGATAATGCAGCACATATGACCAAGAAACGGCCACCTGACCCATTATGCTTCACAGCCTGACTAAGGAATGACCTCTCACAGGTCAGAGATCACCTGAGTTTGCATAGCCCTGCCCCACTGTCCTGAAACCTAACTCCATACTTCCTCAGGAACAATGTCAGATATACCAGAAGTTCCATAAACCACCCAACACCTATGTATTTTAAAGGAAAGGCTTCAAACCAAAAAATATATGATGATGTCACAATTTCAGGAAAACTGAATCTGGGAAGCTTGTAGAATTTACTGGAAACTCATTAATTATTCTGCAATCCCCAAGAAACATGTAATTTTTTGATTTCTGTAAGTTTCAGAAGAAATCTCCAAAAAGGTTCTCTTGTAATAAACAAGACATGTACATGAGTTTTTATGGTAACCCTTTCTACCATCATTGTAGCTTCTGTGCAAAATAAACATGGTTGTTAGAAAACATCTCCAGATGCAATTATTATGAAATTGGACCCCACAGGAGATCACATATCACCTCTTAGTTCTTTCTTTTGTTCTGTTTTGTTTTGTGCTCAGGGATGGAGCACAGGTTGGGGCGGGGGTGGCGGGGAGTGAGGATGATTGCAACCATGCTATTCTCGGTACTAGTTCCCCTGCTGGCTGCTAATGGAGCTCCCCTTCCTTGACTGTCCCCACTCCATACCTTCAGAGGCTAAGGGACTTTCTCAAGGTAACTTGAGCAGCAAGAGATAGAGGTAAGAATAAGAGTCAGATATTTCTGTTTCTTCCAGGAGGGCTATAATTCCATGATGCAATTCCTGAAAACTTGTCATTTTCAATTTGGGGGGATTCGACTGGACCAGACCAACCTAACACCCGCTCTTTGGGTCAGCCCTTCATGATACAGATACATTGCAGAACCAAAATGCTTACTTGGGGAACTGGCTGAGACCCGCTTCCTGGTCAGGCTCTCCTGGCTGGCCTTGTCTGAAGCTGAAGAGCCCCTGGTCTGGACGTGCCTCTTTCCTGGGTTCTCCTCTGGCTCTGGCGACTTTTCTATTCCGTGGAAATACTTCATGTGATAATGCAACAGTTTGGCTTTGCGGAAAAATTTTAAACAATCCACAACCGTGCACCTAAATTTGTGATTTAGGTCGCTGGCTGGTGCTTTAGATGTCACAAAATCATTTGTTCTCTTTAAAGTATTTGTTACTGGAAAAAAAAAAAAAAAAAGATCCCTCATGCTTATTGGCACTATTACAATACATGCATCAACACAACACATGGCAATAGAGTGAGAGAGCAGCATGCATGTGTAGAGGGAGACATCGATGACCACTGCTGTTTGAAAGAATGGATATAACTTCAGGGTAAATAACAAAGACTCAACTGTGATTCATCTCTTGAAAGAAGAGATCAACTTTTTTTTTTCTTTTTTAAAGCAGCCACACAAGTTCTCATGGTTTCAGAAGAACAAGGGAAAATCCTAAAAAAGAAAAAAAACCAGGAATCCAGCCCAGCACTTGTTACTCATGAGTTGGACCAGACTCAGACCTTCCATCATTCAGAAATGTTTGTGTAGGCAGGACTAGAGAATATTCCGGTAGGTTATGAAACCGAAAGGATCTCACACAAGGAGAATCACTATTACAAAGGTTTTAGTATAGAGTTTTGGAGCTCTCAGTATGATGTACTCTGTTTGATGAAGAGGACTCAGAGAAGAAGGAGGAAAAAAGACAACCAACTGAATGAAGCTGGAGGGCATGTAAAGAACTCAATGATCAAATTCAAAGAGACAAAAAAGTTTGACACCCCCTCCCTAAACCAAGAGTCTTCCCAGGTGGCTTTAGTGGTAAGAATCTGCCTGCCAATGCAGGTGACACGGGAGATGCAGGATCTGTCAGGAAGATTCCCAGAGTAGGAAATGGCAACCTACTCCAGTATTCTCTTTTTTTTTTTGACAAGAGAAGACTTGAATTCCTTTATGCCTTAAGATTCTAAGATTGTTACAGAAATATTCTTACAGAAATGTACAAAAATACACAAAAATAGTAACTACATAGGTTGAGGTCAAGCTCAAACCAATTTTTTCTGTCTCCTATTGACATATATAGAATCTCAGGATCATTGTTAACCATGCTGTTTTTTCAAAATGTTTTTTTCCCTAACATTTTAAAAAAATCTTTATTGAATTGTCTAATTTCAGTTTCTGTTCATTTGAACCCCCATGATAATACATGTTAAATTTGGTATATACATATTTTTGAACTTATTTTCTAAGCATAGAAAAACAAATTATACATGTGTATATTTTACCAAATGTCAGTTAAAACTGTATTATCAGTCTGCATCTTATTTTTTTTAGTGTATTATGGAGATCTTCCAGTGCCAATTTATATGGCTGCCTCATTTTTTAAAACATATACTACTCCAGTATTCTTGACCGGAAAATTCCACGGACAGAGGAGCCTGGTGGGCTACAGTTCATGGGGTCACAAAGAGTCAGACGTGACTCAGCACGCACGCAGGCCCCAAACCGAACAAGCAAAAGGCAACTGTCTGTCATGCATCAATAATAGAAAGTAATGCTGTCACAGGAAATCATGAGTATTAGAAACTCAATTTATTGAAGACTCCCTTCATAATACCCTCAATCCCAATGAGAGCAATCACCTTAAACTCAAGTCACCCCTACTCTACAGATTACATCACCCAAGATTACCCTGAATGTATCCTGAATGTATGGACCTTTCTTGAGTGAACCAACCTTTTTCTAAATGCAGTGATACAATTTTCATTACAAGCAAAGAGCATGCTGAACTCTTGGTAAATATGATTACCTTTTCAAGTACCATCCCATAATAAGAAGGAATAAAAAAAAATTCTTAACTCAATCTAAATCACACTCTACATTTCAAAATCAGCAGGAAGGTATGATTATAAAACTGGTAGGCTTGATGATCTGATGTATACCCACACACCCTTCCCCAAAGCAGAATGCCTTAACTCATTTTCTATCCATGACAAGAGATAAAAGAAAGAGGTTCAAATCAGTCAGACACAGTTAAGAAAAAGTAACATGAAATGAAATAGAATACATACTTCTCCCTACACACAGTTGCACCAGAAAAACAAAAAAAAAGTCAGTAAAGAAATTCAAAATTCAAACTTCTAATATATTCTAAAATGCTCTCTTAAAATACAATTTCTCTGGACTCTCCTCCCTTTTGGCCTATTAAGCTGAACCATATCAATTTGCCATTTTTATAGGTTAAGAAAGGTGAGATATTGGCCATTTCAAATGGTCCAACCTAGTAGTTCCTTTTCCACCTAACAATCTTTCAAAAATCACTGCAGAAAATTCCACTTAGCACTGTGTAAACAAACCTAAGGTCTGAGGAGGTCAGAGAGCACCAAGCCTGCCCACTACCACCCAAGGCCCACAGCAGTCAAATTCAGCTACAGTAAACTCAGCTATCCTTCGGCTTGTGTCCGAAGCCCTGTTTGTGATCAACTATTTATTTAAAAAAAAAAAAAAAAAGCCAAAATACAAACACCTTAGAACTTTTTTTTAAAAGTTAACAATAATGAGCACTTTGAATCAATTTCATGAAGAATTACCACTCTTTCTGTTCAGAACCTTTGCACCCTTGTGTACACACACCAGCCATTTGCATAAGGCAAAGACAGGACAGTGGTTAAAAGTGGGGGCTCTGCAGCTGGGCAGCCTGGTTCAAATCCTGGCTCCTCTAATTACTCCTCCTGCCTCCTAGCACCTTCATATGCAGAGTGGAGATAGCAATAATGGTAACTACTTCACTGACTTGAAAGAATTAAATGAACAGCATGCAAAGATTCTAAAACAACATCTGTTCAATAAATAGTGAATATATAGTACGATTTTGTTCAATATTCTGGAATAAGCTATAATGGAAAAGAAAGTTTTTTTTAAAGTATAGGGCTTACCTGGTGGCTCAGTGGTAAAGAATCTGCTTGCCAATGCAGGAGACATAGGTTCGATCCTTGGTCTGGGAAGATCCCACATGCTGCAGGGCAACTAAGCCCATGCATCACAACTACTGAGCCTGTGCTCTAGAGCCCAGAAACTGCAACTATTGAAGCCTGCTCTCCCTAGAGCCTGTGCTCTGTAGCAAGAGAAGCCCATGCACCATAACTAAAGAAAAGCCTGTGCAGTAACAAAGACCCAGCACAGCCAAAAATAAATAAATACATAAATAAATAATTTTTTAAGTATATGTATACAGTATCATTTTTTATTAAAGAACAAATGTGACTTATGAACAGTCTTTCAGCAATTAACCTCTCACAGCAGAAGGGCAGAAGCTCCCTTCACCCTCAGTCTCACTGCACACCATTGCAGATTCGGGGCAGAATAATGGAAACCATCCAACTTCAAATCCCAGCTCTACCCTTTATTAGCAGCAGAAATAAGCTGTGTATGGTTTTTTAAAACTCTTCTGATTATCCAGATTCCCACCTATTTCAAAACAGTTAGAGAGAGGACTATAAGATAACATACACACTCGGTGCAAAGCAGGCCATTTCAAACAGAAAACAGTCCTGGTCAACAGACTTCTGTCATTTATGGAATGTGGCTAGAGACATACTTATCAACCAGAGTGAAATACTCCTTCGACCAGCCCTCATAAGCTCTGGCTAGGAGACACATCACTTGGTAAGCATTCAGTTTTCTCTACATCCTACTAGAAATGTGAAGTCCGAAACCAACTTTAAGATTCCCAGCATGGCCATTCAGTGGGATTAATTACCCCACCTTTCAGGACATCTTACTTTCACTAATGCAGCCCCTCTCCAAAAAAATTTTTTAAATAATTACATTATACTAGGTGCTGGACAGTACCAAGCTTGATCCACCAAAATCCTGAACTTCGTGTGGTTTGTCTTTTTAAAACACAAAGTGCATTTTCTCCAAAAGTTTTACCAAACTCTATGTTGGAAGTTACATTTATCCCTAATAAACTCTACCTGATTATTTCAGTCCAAGAACTTTGTAACTTTTGTCTCTGTAACCAATTCTTAGGTCTTTATCCAGGCTGTTAATAAAGATCCAGTAGTACAAAGCTGAGGAAAGCCTTCAGAATAACCTTCAGACTGACATCAACTAATCTACACTCTCTGGTTAGAATTGCCTAAGCCAACTGAACTTGATCTATGCAAATTACCAATGCACTCACACATCTGTTTCCTCTTTGTTCATAGACAGATTTTAAGAGGGATGTGGTCAAACTGTCTGCTAAAATAAAGAGATACCTGGTCTGAGTGCTACAGTAGACTCCTCACATTCCTATGTTGAAACTTAATTCCCAAAATGATGTTATTTGGAAGTGGAGCATTTGGGAAGTGATTATGTCACAAAGGCAGAGCCCTCATGAACAGGACTAGTGGCTTTATAAAAGAGACTCCAGAGAGCTCCCTTGCCCGTACCTCCATGTGAGGTTGCTGTAAAAAGATAGCTGTTTATGAACTAGGAAGCTGGGCCTCAACAGACACTGAATCTGCTGGCACCTTGATCTTGAACTTCCCAGACTCCAGAACTCTGAGAAATAAATTCTGTTGTTTATAAGACACTTAGTCTATGGTATTTTGTTACAGCAACCCAAATGGATTAAGACAGACAGTCTACCAATCCAGTATAAGCCTCTCAAAAGGAAATACATTCAGTTTGGCAGGATAAAAATTCTTCCCCACAAAGGCAAAACCCTTGATTCCTCACAAGTAAGCAGAAGGTGGAAACAGCTAGACCGCAAAAGGTAAACAAGCTTGGCAATCAGGTGGGCTACCTGCCTGAGAGGTGGTTCTAGGATCACAGGGGCTCAGGTAAACAGATAAACTCCACAGGAGAAAAGACTACCTGCTATCCTGTCACAAAGCTCCTGGCCAAAGCTAGAGCCCTTTTCAAGACAGCAACATTAATAAGACAAAATGAGTTGCTGGTTTTGTCTGAAGGAGTAGTAAATATTTGAGAATTATGAATCTTCAACCATGGAACTTCAAGAAGATTTCCCCACAAACTCAACTCAGTTAAGTATATAAACTCATTGATATGCAAGCCCTTCTATTCTAAGCCTGTAAGTGTAACTTACTTTGCCATTTGGAGAAAACACAACCAACACAAGCATCAGCGTGAGACAAGCAGCAAAGAGAGGATAAATTAATTATGAATAACAGCCTGTGACAAACTCTGATAGATTACACAATTAACTATAGCTTCAGGCTCAAGAAGTAGATCAAACACCCCAAGACTTAAGTAATTTTCCCTTTTCATGAAAGTCTTGCAAAATGTACTATTTCAATTCTGAACACAACAAATTTTTAAAGATATGAAAATTGTATGTTCCAGACTTAACAATTTTATCCTAATTTTCCCACATGGCAGCCCTCTGTATGCATAAAGAAAACTGCATTTCACGGACTCCCCTGGTGCTCAGTGGCTAAGACTCTGAGCTCCAATGCAGGGGGCCTGGATTCGATCCTTGGTCAAGGAACTAGATCCCATATGCCACAACTAAAAGTTCATATGCCACAGCTAAAGATCCCACATGCTGCAACTAAGACACAGCACAGCCAAATAAATACAAAAATAAATAATTTTTTAATGAAGTTATTAAAACAAAAAAGCTGCCAGTTCAGGCAGTACAGGCCTCTGACATACCTCTCCCACATGCAAACCAAGCCCTGTTCAGCTTTTTCCCTGGTCTCTGAGCAAAAAGGATTCTGTCCTACCTTCTCTGAATTCCCATAAGTACTTCATGGAAAATAAGACTTGCAGTTATCTGTTCCTTTCTACTTATATTACAGTTGGTTATGTTCACTCCTCCGAAAATGCTGAAATGAGGAATATGCTCCATTCTTTACTTCTCCTACAGTCCTCACCTCAGCAGACCACTTCATCAAACAAGAGAGTTAGCCCTAGCCTCTCCAAGACAGTTTCTTTCTCATTAAATGGGAATAAAAATACTTATTTTACATATTCACAAGGTTCCCACATGTTTCCATGAGGTATTAGAAGATAAATCCTCTTACAAACTGCAGCAGGTTACTTGAACATTAGCTGTCACCTGGCTTGTCACTGACCTCACAGTTGTTTGCTTTAAAAAACTTATGCATAATCCCAGCCAGGGGTCCATGTACCAGCACACGATCTGAAAAAGTGTAACATCTAATTGTCCCATTTTATTAATCAAACACTGAGGTGTTAGTGGTAATTAGTAAAAGCACAACAGGAACAGCAAAATGATGGAACCAGTAAAAATGTTATACATTTTAAAAGAATTCTGAAGTAAAACATCCACAGCATAATTAAGCTTAAGAAAACCCACAAAAGAAACAGTGTCAGTAAAACAAAATTATATATGACTAACATAAAACATAAGTGTATTTTTTTTAGAATTGTAAGAATGTAAACCATGATAACGGTTTGCTTATGAGACTTCCAAGTAAAAAAACCAAAAACACTGATTTTTTTCCCCTATCTCTTCCATGTTATAATACCCATATTATTTTACAGTAGAAAGAATATAATTCTTTTATATTTTATATTATACTCCTCCCCAGAACAGTGGTCCTGTGACAAAAGAAACATGGTGATGTGAGCACAGTCAAGCAACCAGGAGAGCCACTGGTGTCCAAAGGGCATCCTGGGCCACTGTCTACAGCAATCCCAAGTCTCACACACAGTGTTCATCTGGAACATACATCACTGATAACACCAGCTAAGTGACATCATCCTCTCTTTGGATACTACAGTCCTTTGTCAACATGAGAGCAGTTACTAGGTTACAAAGGGCAGATAATATGTAAATTAAATCCTTCAGGGCATCTGGTTCAAAATCTAGGGGTAATGGAATTATCCTTAGGTTACAGGCTAAACTACAGGAAGCAATTTAATCCTGTTTTAGAAGCTAGCATGTAAATCAACATTTGCAAGTAGTTACAGGTATTATTGTTCAAATGCTGTGTTCTTCATCATGTTTAACAGATCTTTGTATGGAAGTATGCAGCCAAAGCATGGAGCTCTACCCTAGGCTCCCAGGCTTAAAATCCCAGGTCACCCTCTACTCTGGCCTCTCCCAAATTAATATGAGGAGAAAAATGGTCCATGGAATTTAGATTTGCTTTAAATAATAGTATAACTCTATTAATTATACTAAAAGAGTGCTTTCTTTTTCTTTTGCCGGGGGGAAAGAGAGGTAGAAAGAGACTATAAAATGTCTAATAATCCCTGCCTCGGGGCATCCACTCCTGTGTGCAATTCCCTCCCTTTGAGTGTGGGCAGGACCTGTATAACTTGCCTCTAATAGAACAGGCAAAGGTGACAGCAGATCACTTTCATGATTGTGTTTTGTAAGACCATAACATCCATCTTACTGGCAGGCACTCTCCCACACTGGCTAAATGCAACAAGCTATTGAGCTACTCAAGGGAGAATGCCATGTGGCAAGGAACTGAGAGTGCCCACAAAAGACTACAGCCCTCGGCCTGATAGCCTGCAATAACGTGTGAGCCTGGAAGCAGACCCTTCCTCAGTAGATTTTTCAGATGAGAACCAGCCCTGGTCAACTCCTTGACTGCAGCCTTGCAGAGAACCCTGTTAAGTTGTGCCTAGACGTCTCATCCACAGACACTGTGAGAAAATAAATGTGTTATTTTAAGATACTATGTTCGTGGTAATACTGCCACACAGCAACAGATAATAGAGAGTAGGATCAGAAGCTCTCAGTTTCTATTTACTTGGGCAATGCTTTATATTACACTTTCCCTTTTATGATAAGCATAATCTTTATAATAAAAAGGTTTTTAAACTATGTTTTCTGAGACCTGGCTTAGAAATCATGTCCTATATAACTACCCTTTTTTTGTATGGGCTTCCCTGGTGGCTCAGGAGACCCAGGTTCAATCCCTGGGTCGGGAAGATCCCCTGGAGAAGGAATATACCCATTGCCAAGTACCTCAAAACCTCACAGCTGGATTGCTTATGATGATGGTATTCACTCTGGCTGGCAATACTCAGTCTGGCCTTCTAAGCCCATGTAAATTCTAAGCACCATCATGCTTTCCAAACTCATCTCCCATTAGTTAGTCCACAATGAGGCCTTAGCAGCCGCCCCAGCCAACTGCTGGCCCCAGCGACCGCTTCACGCTCTTATAGCTCACACCTCTGCTCATGCTGTGCCCTCTCCCTGTCTAGCCAAGTCTACTTCCATGCAGACCCAGCTCACTCCAAATGCAGGAAGGCAGCCAGATGGCCTGGTTCTCAGGGACCACATGCTATCAACTCCTGGCACAAACAACTGTCTACTGCAGCCTCTCCTTAGCACTGTGGATCTGCTCCTGGATCCTGCTGTTTGTCACTGCTCCAGCCAGAGGATAAGGTTCACTGTCGTGTATGCCCTCAGCACTGACCCCCAGTATGATTGGTATTCTTGTCAGCAACAACTCCACATAACCCCAGTAGTTTAACACTATTTTGACATGTACTTGAAATACTATAATGAATAAAACATTTTTCAGGTCTGTGAAGCAATAGCTTTCTCAGCTGTGAAGCAACAAAAAGCAACCAAAGAGAAACGTGAACAGATTTAAATACAGCAACTCCAGTCAAATGTTTGGAATAAAAAAAATAACAAAATGTTCATAAACAGAGAAGCAGTTCATTATGCGAAGTCTGCACTAAGTACTTCTCCCATCCAAGAACTAACCAGGCCCAACCCTGCTTAGCTTCTGAGATCAGACAAGATCGGGTGCGTTCAGGGTGGTATGGCCGTAGTCAGCACTATGTAATTCTAATTAGTCATTTAAAAGAATGAAGTAGCTCTATACTTACTGATATGAATTACTCTCAAGATACACTGCTAAGTGAAAACAGAAAGTTGTTCAGTGTACACTGTACATTTGTGGTTGCAGATGGGGGGAAAGGTATTATAAAATGCATAGGAAGGAAACCAGAAGGATAGGTATCAAACTGTTAACAGCTCTAGAGAGAAGCTTAAGCTAGGAAAACAGGTGGTAAAGAGGAACTCTCACGTATCCTCTGTGTATGCCAGGAGCGTACTCTGGGTGTGCCCAGCACTCGGCTCTTGATTTCTAAACACAATTCACCACTTAAAAGAAATCAGGGCTTCCTGGAGAAATGGCTGAATCCAAGGTTGGGTGAGTACAGGATAAGCGTGCTACATTTTCTTATGCCAGAAAGTGAAGAAGACACAGGAACTAGCTTGAAGGGGTCCCACAACGTGGTTATTAAAATAAATAATGATAGAAACCATTATAACCCACAGAACAAAAGAAATTCCATGAGACCATGTGGATAAAAAGAGGGAAGGAAGAAAAGAAGGGAGGGAGGGAAGAATCAGGGAGAGAGGGAAAGGCAGGCAGGCAGGTACTTCCTTAACAGAATACAAACTAATAAATGTAGAAGGAATGATGAGAGTTAGAAATTACCATTTGGTAGACATCAGAGTAAAAATATTTATCAGGCAAGAAGCAGTATTAAAATAATGGGTGAACTCCTGATAAAGAAACACACAGATATTTGAGTATATGTAAATAAAGATACTTACATATACTCAAGGTATCCTCTCACAAGAAACTTAGTAACTATAAAGGGAAAAATAACAGCTTTACAGTAGAGAAACCTGGTGGGCAGTACCCTTAGCCAAGTGACCAAAGTTGACTTCATCAATAAACGGGACAGATATCATGTGGCTCCTGTTAGAATGCACTTGAAAAGGACACATCGCTTGCATGGTGTTGCTGCTAAAAGGGAATAACCTAAATCTAATTATCTGGATACATAAAAAAAACCCCAAATTCAACGACATCATATTCTTCAGAAATGTCAAGGTCATGAAAAACAAAAAAACACTGAAAAAAATGTTTCAGCTGAAAGGAAACTAATGAAACATGACAATTAAATCCAGTGTGACATCCTGAGTTGGATCCTGATCCCCTCAGAATAAAGTTTCCTCCACGCTTGGTATGAAGAACATTATCAGAACTGATGAAGTCTGAATAAGGTCCTGACTTTGATAATTAAATTATGGTCATGTAATTAAATGTTCTAGTTATCAGGAAATCAACACAGAAGAACTTAGGGGTAAAGGTCTGCAACTTACTTGCAAATAATTCAGAAAAATAGTTTTTAAAGAATAGAATAATGAAGCAAACAGTAAACTGCTAACAAACAGGGAATCTGGTTGAAGGTATATAAGAAATTCTTTCCACTATTTTTGCAACTTTTTATGTCTTCCAATATTTCAAAATAAAAACATCTTTTAAATATAAAAATGAAAAAATTTATGCAGGAAAAATACTTTGAGGTCACAGAATAGCTAAGTGGGAGGAAAGCAACCCTGGCAAGGCTATCCAACTTGGACCTCACAAGAGAAACTGAGCATTTATTCCACAAGATGGCAGAGCTGCCCCAAAGGCCAGAGCTGCGTATGGAGCAGCTAACGCACGGCTTCTGATGGTGTTGCCTTCCCAGCCTCCTTCACACTGATCTTGACTCCATCCAGTTAGAAATTACAAGACTGGCACCAGCTCAGGACAGCAACCTCTAAACAGTGACTAACACAGCAGTACCCTGGCCTCCAGGGGCCTTGCGGGATGCTTCTGAGAATGATCCCGCCCTCCTTCCTGCTGACTTACATAATACATTCCTGGTGAATGAGTTCTCAACAACCAGCAATCTTTTCATCCTGTGCTCACCACTAAGCCCATGTTCCAAAAGAAAAACCGGGAACACCATTCAGTTTCCAGATCAACACTTCCACCCCTCAAATTAAAGACTTTCAAAGGCACCACCCTGTCTGGAGTGGTGACATCACTTGGGCCACACACAGTGCTCTTCAAAGCTGGCCTACTAAGCTGCTTTTGAGTCTACACACTGCTTTGACACTTGCCCTCGAGGGCAGTGCGAGCTCCGTGTTACACACTGTGCAACCTCTCTGAAGGCAGGATGTGTGTTCACTTCACCTGACTTATACAGCACCCAGCATCTCACCAGATGGCATTTAGTACTCAGTCAGAAGACAGGAGTTGGAATGACCCAGCCATTGGGAAATGTGGTATTCTAACTCTGGCTGAGTTACCCCTTCTTGCCAAGTACTAGTTTCTTCTACAAAACAGGGAGAATTAACAGTAAAAAATTAGCAAGAACTTAGATGTCTTTCACAGTGGGAAGTTAAATAAATTATGGAAAATCATCCAAAGAAATAAATTATATGTAATATTGAAACAGCTATGAACTGACATGGAAAAATACTGTATAAAAATGATAAGCCATTGACTAATACAAGAATATGATTCTACCACTCTGTTTTTAAAAAGTTACATGGGTACATGTGTGTTTATATATGCAGAGAACCATGTGCTGAAGAATGGAAAAGCATATACCAAACTGTTCCATGGTTCTTTCAAGAGGGGGAAGAGTAACGGAGGGCTTTTCACTTTTTTTCCTTTTACTTAGTTTTAATTTTTCCTAGTATATTTGGTTTTGAAATTTATATGAGGGAAACAAACAGCAAAATGACTCTTTATATATTAATAATAATCTTTAAATAGGGCTCCTTAACTGTCTTTATGCCAGAGTAGTTGTGAAAACTCATCAAGAAGTTGTACTTACAAAATTAGTATTCCTTAGTGTTCTCACTGTGAAAAATTAAATGTAAATTTTAACATCAACACTAAATAAAACCTTTCATTGCTGTCTCCTTATGAATCAAAAATGATGACCATACTTGCTTGGAGGACAGCAAGGACTGTGGCTGGACAGAGGCAGCAGGAAGGAGAGGAACTAAGGAAAGATGAAGCTGGAGCGTCAGCAGGCAGCCGGGCCAGAGTAAGACCCCGAGGCCCTCACTCATGACCAAAACCAACAGTTCAGGTGTGGGAAACATGCATGTTATTTTTATTGTTCTTGTACTTTTCTAGATTTCTTTTCAACTTTATGAACATAAAAAAGCAAATTACCAAGAAAGAATATGCTGAATAAAGACAAGATTACCTCCATTAATGAGGTAAAAAGTACCAGTGAAATCCCTAGTGGAGTTTGAATAACGTCCAGATTTTGATAATTGTGGTAACATAAGAGAATGCCCTCTTTTTTTTTTTTAAGGAAATATACATCAAAATATTCAAGGGTAAATACTGTCAAACAATTCATAGAAAAAAAAAAAAAAAACTTTAAAATACCTTAAGGCCACAGAACAGCTAAGCAGGAGGAATGCAACCTTACCAACAGAGAGATCCAAGTGAACTGACAGCTCTATCCTGCAAATGAAGCATTTCAATAGATTCGCAAACAAGAAAGCAAGTCAAATCAAATCAACTGTTTGGTACCAACTTACCTGCTCAGCCTTAACCCACTTCAGGAAGCCTTCAACTAAGTCAGAAAGCACACCTAATAGTCTCAGAAAAGACCCTGAGATTATACTATTGATGCTGTTGTCTTTATCTCCAAATGCCTAACTGCTACTCATCCTTCAAAGCCCTGTCAAGTTCCATATTCTTCCACCCCTACCCTCAAACTATTAACCTAAACATCACCTGTCTCCAGATGTCGGGTCCAAAGAGCACTTAATGTACCCTAAGACCAACAGCGCCCCACTGATAGCCAGCAGAGCTCTCTGGCATACAGTAAGATGTATAGTATTCACTCCCAGGCATATAGTATTCGTTCTCAGGCAACAGGACTCAAAGAAGAGAATCCTGAGTTCAACTTCCATGTGACAGGTACACATTATCACTGCCAGTCTTCTCTTCTTAAAGTTTTAAGTATTTCTCATGACACCACCTTACTTTCTCTCTTGTAATACAATCTCATTCATGCCTCAGGACAGAAAGACCTACAAGGGCAATGACCAGATGTCTCATTCATTTCTCTAACCCCAAAAGAACAATCAATTCTCAGCCAGTGTTCCACCGGGATATGCCTGATGACAGATCACAGACACTCCCAACTTCCCCAACTACAATGACTCTAAGTCTATGACTCTCTTACTCAAGAAAACAGAGAACACAGTGGCCTGAAATCTAACAATTATAAGTGCTACATTAAACCAGACCAGGTTAATTTAAAAATAAATAATTTACAAAAACTACTGTAGGCATTACTCTGAAACTACCCTGGTTAATTTGCAAGTAAATCATCTGTAAACTTGTAATAGTTCAGTGACAAGTAACTTCCCATTCATTTTATAACTGACAACATATTAGTGGAACACCAGACCATGTGGCAATGTCCGATTTCTAACAGGTACTCAGTTTAAAAAAAAAATAAGAAAAAATTAGGTGAATAAGCCTGCACTTCTATTTAGTTTTCTCTCTTGTTTATGGTTCATTTAGAATATTCACAAATGACACAGCTTAGAATAGAGTCTGGCACTTAGTAGGCACTTGTTAAACATTTATTGACTAAAATGAATGAATGGGTTTCCCTGGTGGTTCAGTGGTAAAGAATCCGTCTGTCAAAGCAGGAGACGCGGGTTCAATCCCTGGGTCAGGAAGAGCCTCTGGAAAAGGAAATGGCAACCCACTCCAGTATACTTGCCTGGGAAATCCCACGGATAGAGGAGCCTGGCAGGCTACCATACATAGGGTCCTAAAGAGTTGGACATGACTTTGCAACTGAGCATGCATGCAAAATTAATGAATGGACTACAGTCCATTTTCAAACAGCCCTGGTTATCTGTGAATGACCAAATAGGCTGGGCTGAGGTTTAGAGAATAACCTAACTTCTCAGGGCATATATTCTAATTTCTGAATAAATTCCTACTCAAGTAGAACAATTTCAACTGCATTCCCCTCTTGACATTTAAGCATAAAAGCAAATAGCTTAGAGCTTATTCCAAAAGAAAAAAGTAATGGTATCCATGCTGCATTTACTCTTCCTAGCTCAAGCTCCAGGTAATCACACCACTAACCCTACTACACACTCTCTTGCAAACAGGCAAGTACTTCAGTTAGTTGCCATGGTTTCAAAATTATTCCCTAAAAAATCCTCCATGCAACCTCAAGAAACAAAAAAACATGAAATCTTCCCACCATCTTTTCCAAGACTTCCCTGTCCCACCCTCACTTTACCTTATTTCCATCTTCGCCACAAACCTGAGATGCGGCTAAATTAACTGACATGAGACAGAAACTGCATGTGTGTGCAAACTTTAAAACAAGCACTGGGATTTAGCCTCTAACCTCATCTCCTCACTCATCTCCTCTGCACAGCATATTTCCTAGTGGTGAAGAACAATTCATTGCCAATCTCAAATGATGTCTAACATTAACAACACCCTTAAGACAACATAATGAAGAGCTTAGTCTGCTGAGCTAAGGGACGTGGCTGTGATAGAGAGTTCTCCATGCCAAAAGAGACTTCTACACTCTGAGATTAAATTTCTACCAAATTTGCACATCAAATCTAATAATCCCTCCCAAAGGAGAGAAAGTCGGCTGAGGAGAGAAGCCCTGCCATTGAGAAGAGGCTCAGCAAGAAAGGAGAAGATCCTTGGTACCCACAAGCCCACAAGGCTGAGGCACAACACTCTGCACCAGCGGAACAGAAGACCAAAGGAATGAGCCAGAAGTGACACTTGAATACTTTCAGTTTACTATTTTCAAAGAACTGCTCTGCCACTGCATTTATGCCAACTACATACAATCTGATTAACAACAACAAAAACCTGCCCCTCCAACCTAAATTGAAATTATCCACATAAAAGTATAAATTCTGTAGACATACAGTCATCATGGTATAAAAGTCTTATAACGACAAAACTATTTAAATGTCATTCATTTTAACATTGTAAAATTTTCTATTTATAATTTAAATTACTCTTTTTTGTTTGTTTTTTGCCGCACTGAGCGCCTTGCAGGATCTTAGTTCCCGGAACAGGGATTGAACCAGGGCCAGGTCAATTGAACACAGTCCAGGTCGTAACCACTGGACCACCAAGGAATTCCTCCAAATTTAAATTACTCTTAATGTTTGAAAAATTTGAAAGTAATGCCTTTGTGGAATAAAGGCAAAGAATTTCAAATCTTACATTTATTATTAAATATATAAATTAGATTTACATTTCGTATAACACAAATGAGTATGTAAATGTATAGATTTCATGACAGCTTATATTAAATAAGCATAGGACTTCCCTGGCGGCTCAGATGGTGAAGCGTCTGTCTACAATCCAGGAGACCTGGGTTTGATCCCTGGGTCAGGAATATTCCCTGGAGAAGGAAATGGCAACCCACTCCAGTACTCCTGCCTAGAAAATCCCATGGATGGAGGAGCCTGGTGCAGGCTACTGCCCATGGGGTCACAAAG
Organism: Bos taurus; assembly: GCF_002263795.3. Classification (NCBI taxonomy): domain Eukaryota; kingdom Metazoa; phylum Chordata; class Mammalia; order Artiodactyla; family Bovidae; genus Bos; species Bos taurus. The sequence continues at coordinate 65,024,602 of NC_037340.1, read as the reverse complement.
AGTTGGACACGACTGAGCGACTTCACTATATTAAATAAAGTCACAAGTACACAGTGTCAAAATACAAAATCGCTAAATATTCAACTGACTACCTTTTCTCCATTTGAAAGAGCCTAGTAAGAGACGTGCTACACCTCTATGCATACAGTCCCCTCTACTGGAATACCTAGTCCCCTGTGTTACTCATGGGGTAGTGCTATACATCTGTCAAGATTCAGCTTAAACATCATACCTCCCAGATTAAGGTGGTCTTCAGGCAGGCATTGATCTTCCATCACTGACACTTATTAGCACAGCGTCTGCTACCCACGGCAACAGGACACTCTAATCAATCTGAGCAAAAAAGATATATGACCAGAGCTTCCACATCCACGTGTGCAGTGTCTTCTCACCATGCATGCCCTAACTGCAGGAAGACAGTTTCATTTAATCTCTACTATTTCCCTGAGTCTCTCACTAAAAGCATGTCTGCACATCCTTCTCCAGGGAACCATGCTCAACCCAAAAATCTCCACAAGTGTCTTCATTCTACCTCTGGGCTCATACACACCCAAGAAGCTCTGCTTTGGGAACTCCACAGCCTATCTTCTCCACACACATGAAGGAAGAAGGTTACAGACCACCCAGGTTTACCAAAGGAACACATCCCGGGTCCCAGACCATATCATCAATAGACCCTCAAGACATTTGATTCCATAACTTGTTTCTGGCTAAATTCTCCAACAAGGCCATGTCTTCCTCACTTAGGCTGCCATAGTTCACAATATAGCATAGTCCAGAAGAGGGATATCCTACAAGCCCCCTTTGGGCTTCACGGATATTTAAGAAACACCAGAATTTACTCACACTAATTCCCTCATCCACTACTTTACCTCTTTCAATCATTGTTAAGTCAAATTTTATAAAATAAACAACTTTTTAAAGATGAACATTGGGGACTTCACTGGTGGTCCAGTGGTAAAGAATCTGCCAGCCAATGCAGGGCACATGGGTTCAGTCCCTGGTCCAGGACGATCCCACATGCCGCAGGGCAACTAAGACTGTGAGCTGTGACTACTGACGCCCAAGCGCCTTAGCGCCTGTGCTCTGCAGCAAGAGATGCCACCACAATGAGAAGCCGCGCACAGCAACTCTGCTCGCCCAAACTAGAGAAAGTCCGTGTGCAGCAATGAAAACCCAGCACCGTCAAAAATGGATAAATAAATTTTTTAAAAAGATGAACGTTGATCAAGAATCTTAGAACGGGGTTCGGGGTGAGAGGGAGATTTAAGAGGGAGGAGACATATGTATACCTAGAGCTGATTCATGTTGATGTATGGCAGAAACCAACACAACGTTGTAAGGCAACGATTCTCTAATGAATATGATCATAACTATATTTTTTAAGTACCAAGGAAAAAAGAATGTAGAATTGTTTTTTAATTTCATTATTAAGAAATACAATGATTCAAAGTAAAAGACAAGGGACAGACCAAGAGAAAATACAGTACAATATATATAAAAGACAAAGGGTCCATATCAATAATACACAAAGGCAACTTGGCAAATCAGTAATAAAAACAAATAACCCTACAGGAAGTGGACAAAGACTAAAGACAATTCACAAAAAATAGACTAAAATATTCAATAAAACATGAAAAACTGTTCAATCTCATTTTAAAAAATACAACTTCCAATGTTAACCTACATTAAAGAAAATTTAAAAAGGTGAGTAGTATCCACAGATAGGAAGAATGTAGGGAAAACGCGTACCACACTCTGTACTATACCACACTCTTGATCATAATATAAAGCAGAATGGTCTTTTTATGAAGGATGATTTGTCATCGGAATTTAAAACACGCATTCTGTTGAATCTAGCAATCATACTTATAAAAACGTATCCTACAGGACTCTTCACTAGCGTTCAAGGATTACTATATTAATGTAATATAGTATTGCTTTTGTAGTATTTAGTATTTAGGTTATTACTTTGCTATTGCTCAGTAATAACCTAAATATCCATCAAAAGGAACCATTTATCAGAAATATAACATTATGAAATTATGATTTTTTTTTCACATTACCAATAACATCCAAATAGCTATTAATACAACACGCAATCATGGGACTTATCTTTCTGTGTAGTCATGGATACGTGCAACTACCTATACTGTGTGTCTATTAACATAAGGTAGAGTTTTCTCCGTCAGTAATGGTAGAAGACCTCCCATGGAAACAACCCTTTTGATTACAACCATTATAAACTCTGGGGAAAAAATATAAAAGAAAAAAATATCTAAAGGCACTGAAGAGCAACAAGGAGAGACAGAAACACGAGTTAGACATTTGAAATAAACTTTTCATGTAAAGATGGGCTCCAGTAAGAAGCACTGCATAGCTAAAACCCTTGAGTCTTATTGGCTGAAGAAATAGAAGACAAAGTTCACTGCAATGACAACAGCTAGAAAGTGAGGAGTAAAATCTTAGAAAGAAGCCAGCCACAAAAGGGTGGCCTCATTTGATACATTTAAATTCTGTCTGATCGCTGACTGATCTCCGAACCTATAAAATTCCAAGAAGACCAACTGAAGCTCAAAGACTGAACAGAGGTTTCAGATTCTGCCCGTTGCAGGAGAAAAGAAAACATAAAACAGAAGCATACTGCAACAAATTCAATAAAGATTTTTATTAATTAAAAAAAAAAGGTCTACATCAAGAAACTGGAGTTTTGAGTTCAAATAAATTTCCCTTTAAAACAAAGAAATCATTATTCTTCAGAGGAGCATAACATAATCCAAACTACAACCTATCACTAACAATGCAAAGGCTATAATCCAATACATTAGAGATATAAAGAAATGGGAAAGTGTCACCTAGAGTGAAGTCAGTCAATGACGATTAACTTCAGAATAATCTAGATGTTGTTAGGTATTTTTTAAAAGCTATTAAAACTATGCTCATGATGAGTAAACAGACTGAAAATCTCAGCAGAGAATCTAGGGGAATAAAAGGAATATTATAGAACTAAAAAGTACTAGAAATAAAAGAATTCACTGGATGGGCTTAAAAGCAGAGTGGAGTTGAGAAAAGCATTTGAAAATATATTGAAAATTTTTCAGTCTGAAAATGAAGGGGGAAAGCTGAACAAAAACATAAAAATCCACAGAGTTCCAGTGACCGTGGGGTAGTTTCTAAAAGTCTCACATAAATTTGATGAAATAAATCAGTTTTCATATTCAGGCTCAGTAAATTTCAAGCAAGTTATATATAACACTAAAACAAATCTTAACACGTCATAGCCAACTGCTAAAAACCAAAGATAAAAAAGAAAACCTTGAAAGCAGCCAGAAAGAAAACAACACATTACAGTCAGGGAAAACAACAGTATGAATGATCACTAATTTCCTTTCAGAAACAATAGAAGACCATGAATAACATCTTTCAAGTTAGTATAAAGAAGTGATACTTTAAAGTATTTAAAGAAAGAAAAACTGTAAACCCACAATTCTATATCCAGTGAAAATATCCTTTAAGAATGAAAGTTAAAAAAAAAAAATGAATGAAAGTTAAATAAAGTCATGTTCAAATAAACAGAAACCAAGAGAATGTGTCACCAGGAAACCTGGCCTACAGAAAAAAAACAAAAAACACGAAAGGAAAATTTAACATGAAAAGAAATCTTCAAGAAGAAATAAAGAAGGGAGGTTCAAGAGGGAGGGGACATGCATATACCTATGGCTGATTCATGTTGATATATGGCAGAAACCAACACAATATTGTAAAGCAATTATCCTCCAGTTAAAAATAAATAAGTTAAAAAACAAAAGATATGAAGAATACTGGATATGGTAAATACATATGTAAATCATTATCTCTTTTTTAATCTTCTTTAAAATATATGGGCAAAAATTATAATACTATACTGTCAACTTTATAGCATATGTAGATTCAATTCATGTGATAACTAGAGCATAAAAAGGGGGTGTTAGTGGATTATACAACATTTTATATAAGACGGTTCAATATTAACTATAAGTAAACTGTGAAAAGTACATATATACATTATAATACCTAGAGTAACCTCTGAAACAAATGCTAAGAAGTATAGCTTAAAGCTAATAGATGAATTAAAATTGGATTTTAAAAATTCAATTAACCTGAAAAAATAGGGAAGAAGGAAAAGAACAAAACACAGGATCAAACAGAAGAAAAAGCAAAATGGCAGACCTCAATGCAATCATATCGGTAATTTCATTTAATGTAACTAAACAATGCAGTTAAAATCCAAACTCAACTATCTATAAAAGACAGTTTGAACTTAAAGGCATAGTTATACTGAAAGAAAAGAGACAGAAATAGATAGATCATGTATATAGAAAGCAAAAGAAAGGTGGAGTACCTGTTCTAATATCAGAAAAAGGACATAAGAATTAAGTCAATTTTCATATTCAAGCTCAGTGAGTCTCAAGCAGGTTAAATACAAAACTAAAACAAATTTAAGCACATCATAGTGTGACAGTCAAGAAAAAGACTACCACCAAAGAAACAGTGATATTTCACATTACAAAGAGGGCGATTCATGGTTAGGAATTCATGGGGCTTTCACTGCTGGGGCCCGGGTTCAATTCCTGGTCAGGGAACATTCCACAAGCCTTACCGCCAAAACAGAACACAAAGCGGGGCAATTCATTAGGAGGACATAGCAATTAAAAATATGCATGCAAATAAAAACTAACTTCCAAATACATGGATCAAGAATTAAAGAGAGAAAAAGATAAATCCATAATCACCCATCTCTTAGTAGATGGTAGAAACAGATACACACATGGAAAAAAACAAAACTAAACCAGTGGCAACGTATCAGAAAAACACCATCAACCACCCTGACCTAACTGACAGATTTACAACATGGCAGAACACACAATTTTTTCAGAAGCATACAGAATATCCATCAAGACAGATCATATGCTGGACCAGAAAAAGCAGCAGAGCAAATGTATAAACGCTGGGGTAATTCCCTGGCAGTCCAGGGGTGAAGATTCCACACTTTCACTGCAGACCGTGTGGGTGTGATCCTCGGCAGGGGAACTAAAAGCTCCCATGCCCCCGTGGCATGGCCAAAAATAAAAACAAATAAAGACTGAAATCCGACAGAGTATGTTCTTTGACCATCAAGGCATTATATCAGAAATCAGTAACAACAAGGTATCTATAAAAAAATCTAACACTTGGAAATGAAACATATTTCTAAGTAACACACAGTCAACAAATAAATCATAGATATTCTGAACTGAATGAAAATGAATATACAACATATCAAAATTTGTAGGATGCAGCTAAAGCAGTGCTTAGAATATTTTATAACTTTAAATGCTCATATTAGAAAAAAGTATCTAAAATCAATGACCTATATTTTTAGAAACATTTAAAGAAAGAAAACAAGATCAAAACAGAAATCAATGACATTTTTTTTAAATAGAGAAAACTAAAGCAAAAGGTTAGTTCTTTGAAATTATTTACAAAACTGATAAATCCTCAGTAAATCAAGAAAAGAGAGGAAGTACAAATTAGCAATATCAGATAAGCATGTAGCATTTTTAAGTATATAGCATCAAAATAAGAAACTGTTATTAATAAAGGGTGAAAAAAAAATTAGGAAAGTTCATTTTAGTTCACAATCAAAGCAGAAGCAGAAGTATATTTTATAAGCAGATTATGTTAACTCTAAATATGAACCTGCCACAGTAGAAATCTCTTGTAATTCAGCAAGGGGAGAAGCCGGTTCTGTTTTCATAGTGTTTTCTCCCATTGACTTGCAGTTCAACTCCAAGCCTGCAGGCCCCAATCCATCCCCAATGGAGTGGCAAGTTATTGTGGATGAGACCTGGCCAGCTTCCAAAGGAGATTTCAACTGACCTAGAAGAAAAAGAGAAAGATTGGGGAACATATACAAGTATTTAGTCTGAGAACCAAAAGTCCCACAAAAGACTAATAAAGTCAGGGTCTTTTTAGAGGAAGCCATTCATTTCATAGAATACATTCACAAGTTCTAGCACACATAGGGTTGTAAGCATATCAAAGAAAAAGGCTAATAAGAAGCTAAAGTGAAGGGAGGATCTACTGGAAATATTAACAAAAAGGCAGACGCACTAGAGTAAGATGGCATCAGAAAGACAGAAGAAAAAGGCTCTTTAGCACTATACCTCCAACCCAACATTCACATACATAAGCAAAATCAATCACAAATGCACACAAAAGTTTGTCTGTGAATCCTCAGTGAAAAATATGAGAAATACTGCAGCCAAATCAATATCTTGATTTCAAGACAATCTAAAACTTGTGTAAGGCAGTACACAATGACTGATTTAGACAGGTTCTCACTGGAGAAGGCAATGGCACCCCATTCCAGTACTCTTGCCTGGGAAATCCCATGGATGGAGGAGCCTGGTAGGCTACAGTCCATGAGGTTGCTAAGAGTTGGACACGACCGAGCGACTTCACTTTCACTTTTCACTTTCATCCATTGGAGAAGGAAATGGCAACCCACTCCAGTGTTCTTGCCTGGAGAATCCCAGGGACAGAGGAGCCTGGTGGGCTGCCATCTATGGGGTCACACAGAGTCGGACACGACTGACATGACTTAGCAGCAGCAGCACCAAGACAGGCAGCAGGTTGGCAAGACCATTCTAGAACAGACTCTACTCACCTTCTTCTGATTCCTTGGTATTGGATGAAGTGTTTTGCAAAGGATCAGTATTAACCGTATCAACCAAATCTGATACAACCAAGTCAGGATCTAGAATTTCATGGGTCCCATTAGTGGACAGCCTGGAAGACCGTCTCCTTGATAAGTCTTTGTCAGTGTTTTCCGAGTAGTTTTTTGACTTTTCCTGGGCTATAAACCATTAAGAGAGTTGTAGTCAAGAGACCAGAAGAAATAACTCTGCTACTATAGATTTCTGGGGCTTCCCACGTGATGTTAGTGGTAAAGAACTCACCTACCAATGCAGGAGACATAGAGACGCAGGTTTGATACCTGGGTTGGGAAGATCCCCTGGAGGAGGAAATGGCAACCCACTCTAGTATTCTTGCCTGGAGAATCCCATGGACAGAGGAGACTGGCGGGCTATAGTCCATGGAGTCACAAAGAGTCGGACACTACTGAAGTGAATTAGCACACACAGATTTCTGGACTGGCTGCCTTGATAAGGGCTTAAACAGACTTCTGGCATCAATGATGAAAGGAAATACCTTATCCTGGCTTATAGTTTTAAATAAAGGCACAGTCTTTCTGCCAGGACATAATTTTCCTAATTTAAGGATTTGTGATATGAAAATATGTGGGCAAGGTCACATCCCAATCTTGACAAGTGCTATTTTGGGGCTTCCCAACATAAAAATGTACGTATTAACAACACCCCAAGGCAATAAGGTTTACAGAGCCTTAGAGCCATCATAAGTCCTTTCTGGAACCAATAGGGTATTTTTTAAAAATCAATAAATAGCATTTTTTAAAATGGAAGTATAGTTGATTTACAATGTTGTGATAGTTTCAGGTGTGCATGAATATATAGGTTCATGCACATACATATGCTCTTTTTCAGACTCTTCCACTACACTAGGTTATTTTAAAATATTGAATATAGCTCCCTGTGCTAGAGTAAGATCAATAAATATATATTTAAAGTTTCACTCGTCACAGGAAATCCATCACTTCCTAAGCCATTAAATTTCCAGTGGAATCCAAATCAGATGGGTATGGAAATGGCATTACTGAACTCAACATTAACATAGCTTGTGCTTTGGGATTTATTTTCCCTCTAGCAAAATCCTCTGATCCAAACACATCCCATTCACACTAGCCCCTGTGATCAACAAGCATTAGAGTCTATAAGGCCCAGGTGACAACACGGACACAGGGGAGCTAACCCAACGGTTGTCAAGTTCCAGCCACACATACACAAACGGAAGACTCACATGAATTTTTGTCAAGCCGAGGACGTTTTAACGGGACTTCATTTCCTTTTGATATTTTCCGTCTTCTCAATTCCAATGTTATTGGTTGCAAAGTTTGAGAGTTTGAATCCACAGCTATAATGATTATAAAACCACACACACACACAAAAAAAGATATGTAGTTTTTTATTGACCAATTCTCATGCTGTATACAAACAAAACATATATGTGTGTGTGTGTGTGTATACATATACACACACACACACACACAAATCATTGCATGATAAATAAACCCTCAAAGGGCATTCTTACTTAAGCCAAAAGGAGTAAAAAGTGAAATGGGTGAGAGATTACTTCCTTATAGGAAATGCTGACATCCTGCAGACTGACCTCTGAATCTTTGTGATCTTTCCTACGACCCAGCTCTAGTCATATACTGATCTCCTAAAACCCACTCCTTAAATATCCTAATATGACTCCTTTAAAATATGAGGGTATACAAAGGCAACAGTAAAGTCATTTTTATAACCATCAAATCTTCTCATCAAAATTTGGCTTATTCAATACTCAGGAAATCCACCATGCAGGCTAATCCTTAAAATGTTGTACCCTGGGACTAAAGCTTGATTATTATTTTCAACCTCTACTTGCTGAACTGGTCAGCTTGGCATTGGTCCTAGTTTTGAGGGACCAAAGAGAATGTCAACATTTACAACCTCTTAAAAACAATTCCAGAAAAATCTCAGGAGACCATGCTATTTGATAGCCAATGTTCCAGACAAGGCTGCTTAACACTGGCAAATCCAGCACTGACATAATTTTAGCAGTGCAGAAGCTAAACCCTTAGACGGTACTCACTTTTTATTTTTTAAACCTAACAAGAAGTTCTCTCCCATCAGGAAAGATAAGAATCCAAAAGGCAGGCAGAAGAAAAAAACAAAAGAAATTGGAAAGCTTGAGGGAAAGGTAGGGCTAGGGGGTCTGATGAAGGTTGAAATGAGAGAAAGCAGCAGCCAGGGGAAGGAAGAGAGGGAAGAGGGAAGGAAATGGGAGGGGAAGAAGGAGGGGGAGAGAGAAGACTCATCTAAGACCAGAAGCTTCAGATCTGCCATGTCAAATGTACAAAGGACAGAGGGCTGAGCTTTGAGGAGGCAAACCTGATGAGAATGCTGGTCTCTTTGGTTCTTTGTGTGTTCAAGCTTCTCAATGTGCCAACATTACTTCGTTCCAAGGGTGGGAACTTAGAGATCACACACATTCCACATTAAATACAAACAACCCTCCCTAAATAGCTCAGATCTGGTTCCAGTAAGGTCTGTATAATCTAGCGAGCTCAAGCCTCCACCATGTCAACTGACTTATTTCAAGCGATTTTTAAAGAGGATTTGAAGTATATGAAATACTGGCAAGCCTTCACATTGATACCATATACAAACCGGGGCTAACCACACAGAAACTCAATGTTTCCCAACACTGAATTATTTTTACAGTAAGAATCATCTGGGAAGGTTGTTAATAATTAGTATTCCCAAATCCTGCTCCAGAGATTCTAACTGGAGAGGAACAGCTCAGGCAAGTGTTAACAGTAAGCTTGGAAAACCCCAGTTCTCTATTAAATTTGATCCTATCTGGTGTAACATCCTACACTTAATACAAGCAATAAACTGAATGCCCCATTTTTAATCAGAGTGAAGTAAGGTGGCTTCAGAGAAGCAGTCTGCAGACTGGAATGCAAGTATCCCAGTCCACACTTTCCAGAGAGTACAACCCACTGTAAGAGTAACCAAAGGGGAATCTGTTTCAGAACACTCAAGTCCCACATACTCACTCTCTTCCCTAAACTATGGTGAGGACACATCAGATTTCTGCCTGTTCACACTGTCTACCTTTCCTTGAATAAGTGCCCTCCTCCCACTTACACAAAAAGGCCTGCTTATTTACATCCCACATCGTAACACAGTACACTGCCCAGAGGTTTAAAATGTCTAGACCTTCTCAACAGGGGTTCCTCATTTGAAAACAGAACAAAGGTTATTTTCTTAATTCTCCCAAGAGTTGTTTATAACTAGTACCACCACCAATTGGCAGAAGTCAATTCATTACTTCTGCCAAGGTCACAGATGCCTTGGGCATTAGAGCTTAATTCTCTCTTGGAATCCTACTGAGAAAGCCAGCGAAGTTAGACCACTGCTGTCCAATAGAAATATGAGAGCCACAAATGGAAGCCACATAGATAATTTTAAATTTTCAGTTGTCACTTGAAAAAGTTAAAAAAGTGAAAATAATTTAAACTTATATTTTATATTTATGTTAAATATATAAAATAGCTACATATTTATATTAAATAGATGAATTATATTGAATATATTTTAAATTTATATTTATATAAAATATTCTGTAAATATAAAATATATAAAAACATTTATATACTTAAATATGAATATTTAATTCATATTTTATTTAACCCAATACACCCAAAAATATCATTTCAATATGTAATCAATATTTTTAAACTACTGAGATATTCTACATTCGTGGGTGGGTTTTTTTTTGTTGCTGAGGTTTAGTAAATCCAGAGTGTGTTTTGTGGGTTCTGTTTTTTGTTTATTTGGCAATGCCATGTGGCTTGTGGGATCTTAGTTTCCAGACAAGGGACTGAACCCAGACTCTGGGCAGTGAAAGCATGGAGTCCTAACCACTGGGCAGCCAGGGAATTCCCTCCAGTGTGTGTTTCAGAGTTACGGCCCATCTCAATTCAGAATAGCCACATTTCAAGCACTCAGTAACCACGAGTGGCCAGCAGCTCCCATACTGGACAGTGCAAGTCCAGGCCCCAGTTAGGCATAGGTACAATGGTGAGCTCTTTGAGAGTGAAAACAACCACTGAAAGGGGAAGCGCCTTATTTCAACTGGGAAGAAAGCAAACCATCGTCCAATTTCATACCTTAAAATTAGGACTAAGATGTAAGAAGGCTGCCTACTGGGAATGAGCACTAATACATTTATTTGAAGTAAATAAGAGTTTTTCCACAAAAATTACATATGATGTTGCTGTCTGGATTGACAGATAAGACTGGCTTTGCATTCTGCATCATTAAGGGGACAACAAATGGGTTGATGCTGTAGTTCCACAGTTTTTTATATTTTGTTTTGGGTTTTTGTTGCTTTTTTAACTTTTTATTTTGTATTCTGGTACAGTCAACTAGGGCTTTCCCAGGTGGCTCAGTGGTAAAGAAGTCACTTGCAATGTAGAAGACACGGGTTCAATTCCTGAGTCGGGAAGATTCCCTGGAGAAGGAAATGGCAACCCACTCTAGTATTCATGCCTAGGAAATCCCACAGACAGAGGAGCCCGGTGGGCTACAGTCCATGGGGTCACAAAAGAGTCAGACACAACGTAGAGACTAAACAACAACAATAAATTGAGCTGATTGACAACGCTGTGATATTTGAGGTGAACAGAGAAGGGATTCAGCCATACACACTGTAGTTCTACAGTTTTGATGAAAATACATTTTATGTCATAGTTTATATTTTTCATCTATCTTTGGCAGCTATTCAGACTTATAAGGAAAAAAACAGGTATCACTTTAAAATGGTAGGGATTCACGGTTTTTATGTAAAGTACACGTAACCAAGAATATCTGCAGGCCTCTGCCACATAATCACAGACGGTGTTCCGTACAGAGATCCTGGGAGCTTTTCAAGCCACTCAATCCAGCAAAGGAATGTTTGGCTTAGGAAGAAATTCAGGATTTGTTTCTTTCTTGGCTAGTCTAGAATTCCAAATTTCAACTTTTTAAAATAATTGTGTACTCTTCCCTAAATCCTCTAACCTTGACTCTACCAATTACCCATCTCAGCTTTTCATTTAGACTGAAAATTACCAATCCATAATCACTCTGCAGAGAGCTCAGTTTCAAATGTAACCCTCCCTTCCCAGGTCCAGTGTTCTTTGTTCCCACCTCCTCCAGAGATGCCCACACCTACTTACCTCTCTTTTTTCCCCTTTCATGTCGCTCATGAAAACACTATTTTCAGATTCCAGGTTCTAGGTAAGCTAATTTGAAGTGAATCATTTGAACTGGCACAAGCAAAAGCCCTTAGCTTACTAGGTTTTATCATATAAGCTGAAGCATCTAGTGAAGAGCTATCTTTCATCTCAGAAGCCCAGCCAAGAATATGTTTCCCAAATTTATGCTCCTCTGGATATATGCCTCCCATAAAATTCAGCTCCACGGACATGACTTGTTTTCAGGTGACAGGATGACTCAAGGTCAGTCACAGAAACAAAGGGTTAAATAACAAAGTTATAAAGAACCACAAAGAGCCACAAAAAGAACACTCTTGCAGTGCACACCTGGAAAACTCACCAGTAGGAGCAATGGAAGGGGGTCGGCCTCGCTTTCTTTTTGGCTCCCTCAAGTTTTCCTGTGGACTCTTCACAATGTCTTTTTCAGGTTTCTTATCCACTTGAGCATCTCCAGAATACTCTCTGTCATTTTCTGAAATGTTCTCCTTATCTTCCTTCTCGTTCTTGGGAAGGCTCTTCTCTGACGCTTTTCCCTTTTCAGCACAGATTAACTTTCCTTCTTTATCAGACTGCTTGGCTCGCTTTTCTGTCTTTAAGGCTTTGTCCTCTTTGTCTTTCTTCACAATGGCTGTGGGTTTTCTCTGTTCTTTAAACTTTTCTCGTTTATCAGATGATAGAAGACTTTTGTGTTCTGTTTCTTTAGGCCTAGCATTACCCACAATATTCTAAAATGAGCAAAATAGCGATGAAACACATTTTGTGATTACTTGCAAATATAAAATCAGGTGGTTCTTTGTAAACTTATGAAGATAAAAGAAATTAAAAGAGGATATATTTCAGGTCACATAATGGAAAGCACCACTGAAAATATCCATCCATATGCTGAGGTTTGAGAACCAGTCCTAAGTTTAAAGAAAATAACAGAGTCATGTTGAATTCCTTCTGAGACAATGCTATCTCCCTTATGATTAACAAGTCACTGGAAAGTAGTTAAAGGGACAGACAACTACCCCAGGGACCTCTTCTGGGAAGCAATCTTTTTGATAGCGATGTTCTAAGACAATGCCTTCGTGCCCTGTCTGTTGTCATCCCAAGCGTGACTACACTGACCCAGGGTCTTTCAGAACCTGCCGTCCTGTGTAGAGAAGAACCCAATAAACTGATAACTGGTGGCTGAACAGGAAAGCTGTAAAGACTGTCCAACTCAGACTGTCTTTGCTTCCTCTACTGGGTAAAGGCTGTGCTCAGACCTACTATGTTCCTGAGCTACTGAGTTTTTGTGCATCAGGAAGAAGTACTATTTTTTGGTTACTTTCCTCCTAAATTACTTTCTTTTAAAATCTCGTTTCCCAGTACACTGTCTACTGTCTCATAATAAAGCCAGCTCTGAAAGCTCCGGAGTTTCTAAAACTACAATTAAGTTTATTTGTGTATGTATCTTCCTTCCAAGACCTCAAGAGAAGAGCAGAGGCCACCACATCAAGTTCATATGGGACCCCTAGCACCGAGCACAAACTAGGCACACAGAGCTTTGCCAGGAGCAAGAAGGAGTATCTCAATGTGCAGTGAGTAAAAGTTTAATTTGTCCCAAGGGGAAAAATAATAAATAAGGAGAATCCTTGTGGTTAGAGCCTAGGAGGAAATTTTATTTTTCAAGTCCTCTAAATTGTCTAAAAGCAGCCAGGTTTGAGAACAAAGCCCTCCTTAGTAACTGCTGGCAGAAATACAAATCGCAACCACCACGAAGAGGGGTTGGCAATTTGGGTCAAAAGACTTACAATTCTACTTTTGAACTAGAATGAATTCCTAGAAATGAAATTTGTTAATGAAATAATTAGACTTGTGTACCCAGACTTACAAATATCTTTAAATGACCACTAGGAAACTGGTTACACAAAGTTGGGTTATATACATATTATAAACACTACATAGCCATTAAAAGCTATATTCCCATACAGGACTTAGGAACTTGGGAAAACATTATTTTGTTAAAAGAGCAAGTTATAGAACAGTAACGTATGACTCAAATTGGGAAAAGAAATACATATGTACATAAGTATCTTTTTAAAAAATACAGAAGGCTATACATCAAAATCTTACAAGCAACTGTATCTAGATGACAGAATTAAACAATTTTTACTTTCAATGTGCTTTTCTGTGCTTTCTAAATTTTCTACAGCAAATATATTTTTATAAGTATAAAAAAAGATAAATGTTCCTTAAATATAGATGATCAAACCATTTAGAGCAGTAAATGCCTATTTAAAAAAAAAAAGAAGAAACAATTACTATATGAAAAAAAGCTTTAAAAATTGACAAATATTTTTTAAGAAGTTTTGCTTTGTAAGTGGCCTCGCTGAGAAGTCATTTATCCAAAAGACTATGTCCTCTTGGGAAAGGAAAACAAACAGGAGCCATGGGCCTGTGCTTGACTACCTGCCAGGTCTGAGATGACAAGAGATACTCAGAGGCAACTGGGAACTGAGGACTGAAGACCCACAATCCACACAGGGTGAGGTGCCCATCTCCAAGTCAAGGCCCTGTGAGTACTATCACCCAGAGACAGCAGCTGAATGTTATTTGGAGCCCTGTCCTTCCACTTTGGGAGATTCTAGACACAATCTTGCAGCTTTTCAGTCCTCTATCTAAATTAACTCATTCCACAAACTTAACACAAAAACTGCCAAATTTAAGGCCAAAATAATGTATACAGTGCTGTGTAGTTCCTGAGATGCCTGAAAAGCAAAAGATCAAAAAGAAAACATCTTCAGGGCTAAAGCTTTATAATTTTATCAATTTTTTGAAAAGGAAAACCAGCAAAAGGCAAAAAACACTTTTGAGGCTATCTTTAACAATATCATGCATCATGATGCTTTGAAAATGCTAAATATGTACAGAAGAATTTATTAAAGTAAAAGTATTTAATCATATGACAACAGGTTCCAGCATTACCAAATACTGCCACATCAACCACCCACAGAGATAAATAATAGTAACGATCAGAATCTTTCCCCTCAGCTATTTCATTAAGACATAAATGCAAAATAAACTAAAAGGGGAAAAAATCATGAGGAAAGTAGGCAACACTTTACAATGTCAAAACTCAGGACCTGTGCTTAGACGTGGATGGTGAAAGGGACAACAGAAAACAAACTTTTCAACCCAGGCACATCCAGCACAAGTGACTAACAAATCCACGTCACCACCAGGCCATGGTCCTGAGCTAAAAGGCAAAGGCAGATGAGGAGGGGAGAACATCTCTAGATCTCCTCAAACACTCTGCAAGTTCCCCAAGAGAGGAAACAGCTCTGAAGGCAGGGCACAAGGAGAGAGAGAAAAGAATAATCCCCAGGCATTTTGGAAAAAAGACCTAACAGGTAATGGTACTTAAGTATTGGCACTTCAGAAAAGAAGACTGTATGAAAAGGAAAAGGCAGAGAGAGAGAAACATTTGTAGTATCTGAAAACTTGCATATTGCTTTCTGGAGAAATCATGTCAGATGAAGGGAAGAGTTTGCCATCATGAACAAATATAGCATCTTTGAGAAACAAAACTACAATATTAGCATTATGCATACCACAAAAGCATAAAACCACATTTCTCACCTGATCTTTGGAAAAAGCTTTGACATGAATATGTTTGACAGTCTGAACTACTCCATCATAAAATTTCACAGTGTAAGTACCTAAAATTCAAAAAGATACGATTTTAACTTGTAGTGTTATGAAAGCGACAAAACTTTTCAAAGCATAAACACAAAGGAGCTCCAACCACAATAATAAACCTACAGGAATTAAAAAGTTGTTTAAGAATCACAATTGGTCTTTCTTATGTCCAAGATAGTAATATGTTTGCCTTTTTTCTCTTTATCATTATAGATTTGTTTACCTACACAGATCAAAATCCATCAAAAAACTTCATTTTTATGGTGCTACACTAAACTTTTTAAAACCTGCACTGAATTTAGACCAAGAACAAACACCAGTAAAACGATTAAGAACGTAAACAAACACCTACAATGAACTACCAGGAAGACAAATTAAGGGGAAATCCCATTTATCGTTGCTTCAGAAAAAACAAGTCCTAGGAATAAACCTTGGAGAAGGCGACGGCACCCCACTCCAGTACTCTTGCCTGGAAAACCCCATGGACGGAGGAGCCTGGTAGGCTGCAGTCCATGGGGTCACAAAGAGTCAGACACGACTGAGCGACTTCACTTTCACTTTTCATTTTCCTGCATTGGAGAAGGAAATGGCAACCCACTCCAGAGTTCTTGCCTGGAGAATCCCAGGGACGGGGGAACCTGGTGGGCTGCCGTCTCTGGGGTCGCACAGAGTTGGACACGACTGAAGCGACTTAGCAGCAGCAGTAGCAGGAATAAACCTACTTAAGGAGCTAAAGGACCTGTACTTGGAAAACTATAAGACACTGATGTAAGAAACTGAAGATGACACAGATGGAAAGACATACTGTGTTATATTCTTAGTGGGAATGTAAATTGGTGCAGCCACTGTGGAAAACAGTATGGAGGTTTCTCAAAAACCTAAAAATAGAACTACCATATAACCCAGCAATTCCACTCTTTGAAATACATCCTAAACAAAAACAAAAGCATTAATTCAAAAAGATACATGAACCCCAATGTTCACAGCAGCATTATTTACAATTGCCAAGATATGGAAGCAACCTAAGTGTCATCAACAGATGGACAGATAGAGATGATGGATGGATACATGTGTACATGGATACACACATACACACTGGAACACTACTCGGCTATTCAAAAAAAAAATGAAATTTTGCCATTTGCAGCAACATGGATGGACCTGAAGGAGGGTATTGTGCTAAGTGAAATAAATCAGACAGATAAAGATGATCTCACTTACAAGCGGAATCTAAAAAATACAAGTTAGTGAATATAACAAAACAGGAAACAGATTCATAGATACAGAGAACAAACTAGTGGTTACCAGTGAGGAGAGGGAAACAGGGAGGGGCAAGATAGGGGTAGAGGATTAAGAAGTACAAATTATTATGGATAATGTACAAGGATATACTATACAACACAGGGAATATAGCCAATACTTCATAACAATTATAAGTGGAGTATAACCTTTAAGAATTGTGAATCACTGTATTGTACACTTGTAACAATACAATACTTTATATTAACAATACTTTCATTTTTTAAAAAAAGAGATGTAAGGAAAATGCAGGCTTATTGCTTGGTGAATTATTGCTTATTATTTAATCTTTATTTTCTGAGCTGAGAAATAGTAATATTTAAACTTTAAAAGAAATATGACCATCTGCTAAAGATATGCTTTTAGACGTCATAATAATCTCAAAATCCATATGAACTACCTGCATGTTACTATGTTTAAAAACAGAGACTAGGCTAAAGCACTAAATAGTGCCTGCTACAGTTAGTTTTATTCTTTTTTTTTTTAAGTCTAACAAAAATCACTCTCTGCTAAAAATTTGAAACTGGTTATCCAAATAATCCTGTCCAAATAAGGCATTCAGCTTACAAAAGTTCTCATTAGTTCCACCCAAACCAAATTCTCAAATTTTTGCATTTTAGAACCCACTCATGTCTCTCCTTTGCTGGTTCCAGGAAGTTATCAAAAAAAAAAAAAAAGTCATAGTTAATCTTGTCAAGATTACCAATGAACCACTGGTAATCATGTAATGGTTTTCCACTGGTAAACATGGTTAGTTTTCAGAACTAATTTACGACTCAACATGCAAGGGAAAAAATAAATCTAAAGGGCTGAGAGCAGAATAATGCCAACAGTGAAGTTAAGGTCACCTGGCTGGTTGCCTCCATCTTCTACACTCTCTCCCCACCTCGCCCACCCTTCCCCTCCAGTCCTAAACAGGGCCCTGTGAATGGCTACCACCTCTACTGAAACCCTTCCTCTTCAGCGTCTCAAAGTCCAATGCAATATGAGCCCAGTGATTTTCCAAACCTTATTTCAAATTACTAGCATACAATACCCAACAACTCAAAGCGACTAGCTACTTGCCACCCACTGAAACTGTCTTGGGACATTTCCACCTCCACATCTTTATCAAAGTGTTCTCCTGCCTGGAATGTGCCACTCGTTGTTAAGTGCTCAGCTCAAAAGACCACAACATTCCTGTAAAACCTTCCTGACTTCCCTGGTCCTGGAGATTTCTCCCTCCTCTGAACTTCTTACTCATTTGGTTCCTGGTCTACAGAGCCTCACACTCAGGTGCCTTCACACAGAAGGCAGATGCCAAATCAAAGGCAGGCTCTCCAAGGATAGAGACCACATCTAACACCAGTTTCTCACACAGCGCCTGACTCACTGTACTCCAGTGTTTCTCAAAGTGTGGTTCCCCGGACCTGTAGCATCAACAACCCCGTGAACCTATCAGAAATGCAAGTTGGCAGCCCTACCCATGATATACTGAACAACAACTCTGGGAGCGTGAAACAGAAATGTGTGTTTTAATAAGGACTTCAGGTGATTCTGGTGCACGTTGAAGTCTGAGAACTACTGTGGTAAACAATTAGTCATTACCTACTGATTTTACTCCTGGTAATTACAAAAGCGATTATTTGTCACAAGTATTGTCAACACATGAAAGCGGCTAGCAAACAAGATAGATACAAGGATATATAGTTGGTTGGTTAAAGCAAGCAATGAGATGACAGGCTATGATAAGGATTTTATCTAACACAGGTCAGCAATTACTGATGAGTACTTAACAACAAGGCCTGGGTTCCTGTCTTCCCGCCTCTGTTGAGGGTGTTGGCAAACAAAGAAGCAACGCTGTGGGACTCTAAACAGGCCCTTTTCAAAGCAAAGCTCTGGTAAGTCTAAGGACTGCGGTTCAGGGGCATCCAAGACTATACTTTCAGTGATCTTAATCAACAAAGCTCAGCAGCAGTTACATCAAAATGGAAACTCTCCATTTCTACAGGCATTTCAAATAGCCAGGACAACTTAAACAGTGCTATGCAAAAGTCCAAGATTTTCAGCTACTTGAGGTCAAGTTTGAAGCTTACTCCTGACGGCAGGCTCAGATGGAGGCCTCAGAGGAACAACAGAGCTAGAGGCAGAACCCAAGCCGGTCTGCTGACTTCTCTCCCAACCCGACATACCTATTCCCCAAGTCCCTCAGCCTCAACTCCAAACCTCAGACCCAGAGCACCACTGGCCCCTCTGAAATGACCCAAACTATGGCCAAAGGCCTAGGGGACCACTGCTGTTAGGTAGTAATATCCCAGCCCTGACCCTTTTTACTTTCAAAGAACTACAAGGGATCACCTTGAAACTTTCTCCCTTGATCATGCACACAGCCTAACTTGGGCTTCAGTAACTTGGAGGAAACACATCTCGCAGACAACAGTGGCCTCGACCTGGAGAGAGGCTTCAAGTCGACTTTAACGGTTTCATGTGTAACTAAAAGAACATCTTCCCATGGAATCCTCCAAAGGGCGGCTGGCAACGATCTCTCCCACGGCCACAAACAACACTAACAAAACACACGTAAATGATAGGATTCAAAATGAGAACATTAGTGACACAAAAGCGACCTGCCTCAGGCTCCCTTAAGAAGTTCTGGTCTCTACCACATGAAACCAAGCTTCCTGGCCTTGCTCTCTATAGGTTAAGAATCCAGCATATCAGACAACCTTATAGAAGTTAGTAATAGCAGAAGGGACATAAGAACAAAACTTGAGACTGGTAGCAAGCTCATCTTCTCCAGGACCAAGGAAAGAGGGATACACAGGTGACTTTGGAAAGGACAGATTTACATTGCTCCTGAAATCTACCATAACTGTGACTTCAGGACCCTTTTTCTATCCCACTCATTCTTCAGGAGTCATAGAATTCCATAATATCATGGAAGGAGTTTTCAAACATGGTTTCTCAAAGTCCTGAGGTTCCCACAGATGTGCCTCAAAGGTGGGCAGGGGGATGGGACAGGTTCGTGTCTGCAGGCAAACCTCCCCCTAAGCCTTCTCCTCTTAGCAATTTTACATAATGGGCTTAGGTTCTGCAGCCAACAATTTCCCAAATTGCTCGTCTATTCCAATTTCTTCTTCCATTTACAACTGCTCAGTTGAATTCAGAGCAAGAGAGTGAACTGCCTATGATCACCACGCAGGGACTGGGACAGAGCCTGTCTCCACCAATCAGGGCTCTCAAGACACCGCTGGGCTCCAGGAAGCACAGACCATCTACTCCCACCCTACTGTTTCAGGTGCACATACACATTTACACACACACACACACACTCCCCCAACGGGCACCTGGCCCTAACTGAAACTCCTGCTGTTTAAGGAAAACCCTGCTCCAGAGAAGCAGGCTGATACTGTGGCCACTGCAGTTTCAGGAACCTTGGAGCCCCACAGACCTCCATTCAGACTTCCGTGCTACTATTTACATATGTGCTCTGCAACCTCAAGCAGTTTCTCCTGTGAGCTGACTTCCTCATCTGAAAAATGAGAATGGGGTTGACGGCAACAATCTTTCTACATGTGTAGAAAGAAAAAATGAAGAAGAAATGAGCTTCTTCACATGAAGAAGAAATGAGCTCAGATATGGAAACTGCTTAGCAAAGGGACTATCACAGAGCAAGGGAACAGTTGCTGTTGTTTAGCCACTAAGTTGTGTCCAACTCTTTGCAATCCCATGAACTGTAGCCTGCCAGGCTCCTCTGTCCATTGGATTTCCCAGGCAAGAATACTGGAGTGGGTTGCCATTTCCTTCTCCAGGGGCTCTTCCTGACCCAGGGAGTGAACCCACATCTCCTGCATTGGCAGGCGGATTCTTTAACGCTGAGCCACCAGGGAAGCCAAGAGATCAATATGTGGTTCTAATTACCATCATCTACCAAGTCACTTTAAAAGGGAACACCCTTACCCCCCAACAGATAGCAAGAACCAAGATAGCACCTGCATGTATGGGCCTAAATTGTCTTTCTATCTCTAGTCAAAGCTGTTCATAGTCCCAGAGTTCCCACATTTCAAACGCAGGATCAGTTACAGCAAGAAGAAAAAAAAAATAGTAACTGCTTCAGCCAGAGACTCGAGAAATAAGATCATTTCCATAGCATCTCCTGGTAAAATGCAGACTTAGGCACTGAACAAAGAAATTGAACTGGGGGGCACAGGACCTAAGAATATGCATAACTTTAAGGAAGAGGGACCTGATACGCCTGCCTGTGCACTCAAGTTAAAGAACCACAGATCAACAGGAAGGAATGATTCCTCATTTTGTTGTAAATGTGAATCTACTTTCAGTTTCCTCTGAAGAGACTGCCTCACAGAGCAGAGGGGTACAAACCCCTGACAGGCAAGTGGCTCTGACACCTCCTTAAAAAAGGGGAGCTGGGTGGAGCTGAGGTCAACTCACCAGAGAAGAGAAGGCTTCCAAACAAAGACTTCCTGGAAGCAGAATCCCTTCCTCACTCCAACGCAGACCGAGGATCTAACAAGGCTATCAGGTGTGGCTGCCTTCACGGAGAATGATGCTTAACTGCCACTGCCAAAGACTCATGCCAGGTGAAAAGGGCTAAATAACATGGCATTATTCTCCGAAGTTTCCAATTGCTAAATGACTCCCTTAAGAAACTCTAAAAGTTGCTCGCTAGCTGTGAGTCAGTCATGTGGGACACCCAATGCCAGCAGCCAGGGCTCTCCACTCTGGCTACAGCCCCTGCCCACCAGACTGCCCAGTCAATGCTTGGCCTCAGCAAAACCACCAAGGAGGTTATGAGTGGCAGAAAGATCAGACCAAGCCTTCCCGAGTCTACAGGGAGTGACTTCACTGTATTCCCAGCCTCCTCCCAGCAGCACCAGAAAGACAGAATAACTTTACAGGAAATAAAGGGAGCACCTCGTCTGCAGAGGTTCTGCCACCATTAAGCTGTGGTGGCCCCTGCTACAGACAGAACTGAGGCAGGACAGCAAACACCAGGGAAAGAGTGAAATTAGAGTCCAGTATCGTCCTTCTCAATCATGCAGCTGAATAGTAGAATAAATCATGATGTAGAAACTCTGCCAGTTCCCCTGGATTAAATCTAACCCAAAGGCAGCACCTAAGAGTCATTATTTCATCAAAATCAGGCACAGACCTGAGCTCCCGCAAAGGAAATCCCAGAGGATTTCCTTCTCAGTCCTGAGTGCAGCAATAATACCACACAGCTGGGTGCATTCACTTTCAGGATTTCCTCTTCCCCGTCCCTCCCTACTCTCCTCCCTCTTTCAATTAATCTCAAGAACTAGAGAGGATGGTGGCATAATGCAGGACTTCAGACCAAAAAATTCTGGGAAAAACAGGTTCTCCCCAAAATATCCACTCATTTTCAATGTCCTCCAATTAACTAAAATTTACTGAACAGAATCTGAAGCTTATTGAACAAATATATTAGGGTGGCAACCGACCATTGTGGGAGCAACCATTACCTCAAGACTCTCCCTCTTATCATTTTAGCTCATGCAGGAAAATAAACTTAAAAGATTTTTTAAAACAACTTGCAAAGCAAATTAACTTTAAAAGGACTTCTCTGGCAGTCTAGTGGTTAGGACTGGGGAAGGTAAGATCCCATCCTACATGCCGCGTGATGCAGCCAAAATGTTTTAAAGAAAAAGATTTCAGACCCAACTGACACAAAAAAAACCAACAAATGCAGATAGGGATCCCTCCTCACACCTCCCCTTATGATTTATCTGCACCATTCTGCACCTGTTATACCTCCCCCGGTTGCTCTATCTCAACACCTACTTCATTCTGCCTTGAACAAGTTCTTTATTCTTTTTTAATCCATGATGCTAAGGCCTGGGCTCTACAGATATTAAACACAAACAGTAGGTTCCTAAGCCTTTAATGCTTCCACCTAGACCCTCACACCCTACCTCTCTACAAGACAGCTCCCAGGACTCCCCAAATCCCTCCTTCCTCAATGTGCCCTTCCTTTCCCATTCTTTTCATCTAAACCCTCTTCTCACTTCTGTCCTCCATGTGACTCTGGGACACTACTGAAACAAAAGAGACACGTTGCTTCCTTTCTGCTACCTGCTTTATCAACAGTTACCCGTGTTTCTATCCACAATCTTCATCTGATCTAAGGAGCAGCCATTTCCTCAAAAGGGCACACCTCCCCTAGGGGGAACATCCAACTTGATCAGAATAAATCAACCTAACAGACTTTCAGAAAGACATCTATGTACACTAACAAACACCTGTGTTTCATATCATATAATTTAAATCCAGTAAGAGTAGAAAAAAATTACTAATCTAAAAAATAAGATTCTAAAAAATAAACTTTTTCTTTTACTGTGACTTTTTTTATTGAGGTACAGTTGCTTAACAATATTATATTGGTTTCAGGTGTACAATTTTAGTGATTGACAATTTCCATAGGTTATACTCCATTTTAAGTTATTATAAAAAATATTGGCTATATTACCTATGCTGCACAATATATCCTTGTAGCTTTTTTTTACTTTATTTTTCCCATATAAATGAGATCATTCACCATTTTAATACAAATGGATCTATAAACATATGAATTTATAATCTATTTACTGAGTGATTGATATAATAAACTATGCCTTTTACAAAAAGGATCTGAAGCAGTTTAATAACATGTTACTTGAATAATATCCTTTTATTAAAGTAACACATATGAAAAGTACTGTGAGACTTTATTTTAAACACAGGCTTATACAATGTAACTTGGGGAAAACAAGGGACTATCCAAAAAAACTTAACCACAAATGAGAGGATGAGTAACTGCTTAAAGAACTTAGAAGATACAGCCTTGCTCTGGAGGCCTGTGGTAAGAGGACTTTGTTTTCAGGGATACATCTGCCACTTCCCCCACCCAGTCTAATAACTGCCAGGACTGGTGAATACAGCAATAGAGGAACTAAAAGTCCTGCTATATGCAAATGTACAGTTCATTTTTGACCATTTCAACCCATTCTGAGATGAAGTTTCTTGTTTACCCCAAGGTCCAGCATTTAGCAGAGTGCTAAATAAATACTTGAATAACTTCATTGAATGAAGTCAATCTAGCCTTTCAGCCCTAACAGTGGTACTAAGAGGGTACTAATTCACTGCAGAGATTATGGACATACCACAAACATCTCAGTAGAAAATGCTTTAAAAAGGTATCACTTGAGCCCTGCCGAGTCTGTTCTATGTGTCAGGATGCTGACCACACATACCGTGTTCATAACCCTCCTCTTCCCTTGCCTCTGTATTCACAAAATGAGCCTCTTTGGGTTGTGTTCCTCGTCTTGATTTCTCACATGTTCTGAACTCTGGCAAAGGTATCCTA
This sequence comes from Bos taurus, assembly GCF_002263795.3. Lineage (NCBI taxonomy): Eukaryota > Metazoa > Chordata > Mammalia > Artiodactyla > Bovidae > Bos > Bos taurus. The sequence goes on along the minus strand of NC_037340.1, from coordinate 65,000,303 downwards.
ACTCAGAGCTCTAAACCCCAGTACCCCAACTTCAACTAGCAACTCTGGTATCATACACCACTCTCAATCACCTGGCATCCACAAAATACGTTTTGGAAGAAATGTTTGTTGCCTGCTTCACTTGTAGACTGTTAACAAATAACTAAGAGGTATATTAGGGACTTATTTCTTCAATTGTATTAGGAACTCCTAGACAGCAAGAAACTGCAAACTTCCAGCAGAGGGACAGATGAATCATGACTGTTTCAGAAAACAATGACTAAAATTTAGAAGGCAGAGAACCAATCTCCCCCTCCTTAACCTAGCTTTCTCTCCATTTATAATTTCTTCCTAACTCCTGACATAGTAATTAACTTAGAGAGGATTCCAAGGCAATAAATACATACTAAAAATACACCATCAAATTCAAATATTATAAACTCACCCCTAAGTCAAGAGTAAAAACAATTACAACTCAAATGCCTTACCATCCTTGTTAACAGCAGTGACTTTGGCTGGGTAAAAACGACAATCAGACCAGCAAGCAAGGACCTGCTCATTTATTTGAAATTCCTAAAAAATATTAAAAAACAAAAAAGATCCTGTTACCAACCCAATTTCATAGGATATACATGGTAACCAAATTCATAAGACAGGCTGAAATTGACAAGGGCAGGAAGGGGAGATGGTTACTGGGATGAAGATGTTTCTGCTGTTCAACACTAGGAGTCAAAACAAAAGGGCTAGACACAGCGTTTTCCCATTTAAGGAATTCTGGACAGGCAAGGCACAGCACTGATGATAATTCTATCTTGTCCCTGAAAGTGCATCTAACAGCCCAGGACCACCAGGGTACACAAGTACACAGCTTGGAAGGAGAGAGGCTGTTTCATCTCGAGGCAAACAGCATTCATGCCACCTAATGCCATCTATCCTTCTAGACGGTCTTTGGACAAAGGAGGCACTCCTTCACCATTAATATTTCATACTGCTTTCCCAGTACACAGTTTGCATTGATACATTTTGTAGAATGAATACCCAGCAGCCAAACTGGGCAACAGTGAACAATCTTAAACTGGGAGTGGGGAGGAGGGGGAAAGGCTAGCAAGAGTTCAAGTTCCCTGGTCACGGTTAAAGTGGAAAACAGAATCCAGGGCTGAGTCAGCTCCAAAGGCAGCAGGATTTCTACAGATGTCTCAATTCCTGTTTAAAAAACTGAAAACAAATACTTTGTCCTTCATTTTGAAGTCATAAAAGTACCAGACATAGTGATGAAATTTAAAAAACAGGAATCCAGTCCAGTCAGTTCCAAGATTTTCAAGGGCTTATTTAAAAAAAAAAAAGCTAGCATAATGCTCCACATGGAATGACTGCTTAATGATCAAACAGCAGATGAGCTTAAAAAGCAATCTAAAGGGATACAGTGGTATAAAAGAGAGAGATCAAGTCTCCATTTATCATCAGTGCAGTCTCAACCAAATTAGTTTATGAGTTGTCACGTCAATCATGTCATACACACAGATGACAACTGAGATTCTTCAACAACCCCAAGAGGCCGTGGAGATCTCAAGGTTGCACTCCAAGCCTAAATAAGGACGGTCCTCAGCTCCTACAGACTTTCACACTAAATATCAAAGACTCAGCCCAATGGCTGAGCCTGCTCATCACTGAACCGCCCGGATTTGTTACTCACAGATGATCCTTCCTCTTCATGCAAGCCCTCTTTCCTCAGCTGTATTTTCTCTAAAGGACGTAAATAAGGACTGTCCCAGCAGAACCACTCATCATAACGATGGTTCCAACGCTTGAAATGGATGAGTACTTTTCCTTCTTCGTAATCAATATCTTCTATGTGAGCTGGATACCTGAGTCAGGAAAGAAAAAAAAAATTGAAATGCCCTTAGTATCCACCTAAAATAATCAAAATGATATTTTTCCAAACCTCTTACCAAAGAAGTAGATCTCAAAGTACTAAATAAAGCCTATCATTTAGCAGTTCTCTGTCACTGTGCCAAATCGAAAATCATGGAGGCTAACAGACTTGGGATTCAAATACTATCCTGGATATTCCTTAAACTGTGATTAAATTAGCCTTTCAGAGCCTGAGTTCTTTCATGTAAAGCGGAGGAAGGATACACTGTGTTGTAGTGTGAGTCAAACAAGACGACATATACACAAACCTGAGCACAAGAGAGGCAGGAAGCAAACAATTAACAACTAGATTGTATTTTACAGGTGTCAAAAAATTAGAATGATTGGCCAGCCCAGACTGTGTTAGTCTCAATTTTAAGAATTTTGTAATCTATGCATTGGAATATCATGCAGTTGTTAAAAAAAGAAGACGGCTCTATGTCATGATATGGAAAGCTCTCCCAAGATGAACCATTAAATGAAAACAGTGAGGTGCAGAACACTGTGGATGGTAAGTAAACTACTGCTTATTTTTTTAACAAGACAAAAAAGAATATACGTATTCAAACATGCTTAAATATGCCTAAAACATCTGGAAGAATACACAAGAAACTAACACTGGTTACTTGTAAAATCTCCAATCACTCTTCTTCTAGACTGAGAGCTAGGTAAACCAACAAGTATATTTGCTTGACTTACTTGAAACTGGTAATCAAGGTCATGGAGGTCTGTGGGTTTGGAAGCAACTGTCATGACAAGAGCCAGTACTTCAGTGCAGGACTGCTCAAACTTTTATGCAATGCAAATCATCAGAGAATCTTGTTAAATGCAGATTCTGATTCAGTAGGTGAAGCTAAGTAAGGCCTTAAAAGCTTTAAACAAGCTCCCAGGTGATACAGACATGCTGGTCTATAGCAGCAAGGATTTACTGTCTAGTCACTGACTTCTTGAGTGTCAAGTAGCAATGGTGGGGTGGGGTGGCAGGAGCAGTATTGACTTCCCAACCTCCAGTTCACACTCCAGGGGTGAGTCCTTCAAATTTAAACTCTAAGGCCAGTCCCCTTGAGTCCCACTCCTCCAAGTTCTCCAACAATTTTCTAAGGACCCAATTACTTATGTTAAATCCTTCTGTGGTTCAAGTACCCAGGATGGTTTCTGTTTCCAGCATATAAACCTGACTGATACAAGAGGGGTACTGGGTATGGGGCAGGGAGGGGCAAAAGTGGGAGGGAGACCCGTTGGCAATACACCTTTTAATACTTTTTCATTTTTCAACCATATAAATGTATTGCTCATTCCAAAAATAAGTAAATGATTAAAAACAAAGGAAAACAAATATGCAATTGTTCTCTTAAACACATCTGTATTGACCAGAATGCTATTCTACACTGAGAAAGTTTAGATTCTACCAATTTGCATTTTCTCCCTACAACTTGGACTTGCCCCATTACCTTCCTTTCTTATATCTAACACTCAATACCCTACTGTCCTAACAAGTATGTGCTACCCAAACTAACAGGCCTGCTTCCATTGTGTCCTCTTCAACCCTACACTAGTATCCGCTAAGGCAGTTTACTTGGAGTAAACCAAAACACAATAGGATGCAGATACTGGGCATTCAGTGAACATCCAGGAAATGAATTCCATTCTCCCTATTCTTCCCAAAGGTTGGGTGTCCCATCAATTCTTCAATCCCAAGGCTCGCTGACTCCAGCTACCCACCCCAAGGTCAGTCACTCTCCAGCTTCAGGCCCCAGTCACTTTATGTGGGTATTTCTCACACAGGACTAACAGGGTATGCTTTTAAAAATTCCTAATTGTATTATGCATACATTAATTGCTCAAGAAATATTAATAAAAGGAATAAACAGCACTGAAACTAGTCTCCCTACTCCAATCCAGCTGATACGCAGCTGCCATAAATACACGCTATCTTGACAACAGACTAGCTGACCGTAGGAGCTGGTGAACTGAGTAGTGCACTGGCAGGAGAGAAAAAAGCTTCCCAAAGTCTATCCCTCCCTGTAAAATGGGGAGAAGGATATGCATATGTCAGCTGTATTCCTCTTGATCTCTCAGTCAGCGAGCCTACCACAGATTAGTAAGCCTCCAGAACTCAGTCCTATTCAAAGGCCTTTCTTTACCGGTTTACTATCTTGAGCAATAGTTAGCAAACAGGTCTTTGGACCAACACACAGAATTAATTTTTCATAGAACCAAATTTATTTAATTTATAGAATTTTCCTTTATACTAAGATCAAATTCTTTCTAACTTTTTGGTGCTTAAACATACTTTTCAAATTTAAAAGATGATAACTGTTTTTAATCCTTACTAATATTATGCAGTCGTACAAAGAAAGTTCTCTGTGTACTGATTTTTAAAAATCTCTAAGAAAAGTGGGGGGAAAAAAACAACTCAAGATGCAAAACAGTACTAAATGCACTACCATTCATTTGGGAGAGAGAAGACAGCCAATACATTCGTACCTGTATTTTACAGGGCTATCTCTGGAAGGATGATCAAGCAACCCGATTTGCCTCTTAGGAGGGGAACTCTAGTTAAGGAACTGGAGAGGAAGTATGAAACTTATTTTATTCAGTGTATATCCTTTTGTTTTGAATGTTGCACCATGAGCATGCATTAAATATAAAAAATATAATTAGATATTTGTTTTAAATGTTCTTATTTGGCAAAATAAGAAGCTGGCACTTCAGGACAACTTCAAATTCTTTTGAATTTGCACTTGGTCAGTGCTTTCTGAAAGTCTGGTAAGTTTGGATCCATAGAATTAACTGCAAAACCCTAGGATAGCAACTCCACTGTACACAGATTATGAAAGACCTCAGGGCCCTTGGCTAGACAAAAGCTACTCCCTTGATCAAAAAACTTCACAGGGCATAGGCAGCTCACTGTCTACAGACTACACAAATCTCTCCAGGTGGATCAAGAATAACCCAGGGGTCAATAAGTCTTCCTAAGGAGAAGGTGGTTCTACTTCTGTAAAGTGTGACAAGGATGTAAGTCACTCATAGTGAATGGGGAAACCCAACTGCAATCCAGAGAAGAGAGAGGCAGTTATCTTAGGGATCAATCCGGTTGAGACCTGGTGGATCACAATTATACAGCTGCCTTGGGGACAGCTCAGATTCATCTGTCAACAAATCTTATTAAGTGACTTTGATCTGGCCAATTTCAGGTCTCAGAACATTATAAAATGGATATGGTTCTGGTTTCTGTCTTTAAGAAGAACCAGACACCAAGTAAGTTTTAAAACTACCAGATGGATAGACATTTTCCCAAGATGGAAATGTAGATGGCCAACAGGCACATGAAACGATGCTCAACATTGCTAATCATCAGGGAAATGCAAACCACCCCACAAGAAGCTATTACTTCACACCAGAATGACCATCATCCAAAAGAACACAAATAACAAATGCTGGCAAGGGTGTGGAGAAAAGGAAGTACACTGCTGGTGAGAATGTAAATTGGCGCAGCCACTGTAGAAGACAGTACAGAGGTTTCTCAAATACTAAAAATGGAACTACCACATGACCCAGCAATTCCACTCCTGGGCATATATCTGGAAAAAAAAAAAACGAAAACACTAATTCAAAAAGATACATGCACCCCAATGTGCATAGCAGCATTATTTAAAATTGCAAGATATGGACGCAACCTAAGTGTCTATCAACAGATGAATGGAGGGAGTTCCCTGGGAGTCCAGTGGTTATGATTCAGAGCTTTCACTCCTATGGCCCTGGGTTCAATCCCTGATCAGGGAACTAAGATCCTATAAATCGAGAGGTGCAGCCAAAAAAAGAAGAAAGAAAGAAATATTTATTTTTAAAAAACAGATGAATGGGTAAAGAATATGTGTGTTTGTGAGTATATATGTATAATGAAAAACTACTCAGCCATAAAAAAAAAGAATAAAATGTTGCCATTTGCAACAACATGGATACCCTTAGAGAGCATTAATGCTAAGTGAAATAGGTCAGACAGACAAAGACAAACAATGTATGATATTACTTACATGTAGAATCTAAAAAAAGCAACAAAGTAATGAATATACCAAAAAAAGGGCAGACTCACAGACAGAACAAACTAGTGATTATGGGAAGGGCAATGCAGGGATGGGCAGGTGGGCGGCACAAACCACTGGCTGTAAGACAGGCACAAGGATACAGTGTGCAACACGGGAAACATAATCGCTATTTTATATTACAATAACTGCAAATGGAAAGTAGTAACCTTTAAAAAGTATGTAAAATTTTTTAAAAATTAAAAAAAAAAAAAACTACTAGAACCAACAAGGCCCTACTGTATACCACAGAGAACTCTATGCAATATTCCGTGATAACCTATATAAGAAAGGACTCTTAAAAAAAGAATGAATTATGTATATATATAACTGAATCACTTTGCTATATACTAACACAACATTGTAAATCAACTATACTTCAATAATTTTTTTTTAAACTACTAGGTACATGAAACAGCTGATAATCAAGTGTTTCTTACTGACAAAAATCATAATTTTATTTCATTCAATCTAAAAATTGAAACAACCACAAAGGAAGCTGGAAAGCTGAGGCAAGGTTAACAAAAGAGGCAATGTGAATGGAATCTGTATAGACAGAAAAGGGGAGAGAAAATTTCCAACATGTAACTAACAGCCATGATGAAACTCTAATTTCCAGACTAACATTGCACCTGGGAGTCATATTCCTAATGGAAATAATAGCCAGAAAGGAGGAGACATTGAACACTAAACTGAAAAAAAATTAGCTCTGGGGAGGAGAGAGGGATTGGGAATAGCCAAGAGACTTTTGCTTATAGTTTTAATTTTTACAAGAATTTAATTACCTGTGTAAGCAAAAATAAATACTTTTAAATTAAAAGTTTTAAAAAATATTTAATGGGCAAACAATAGCTTCATGGCTGTTGAATTTATATGCTGCTGGAGAAGGGAATGGCAACCCACTCCAATATTCTTGCCTGGAGAATTCCAGGGACAGAGGAGCCTGGCTGGCTACAGTCCATGCGGTCACAAAGAGTCAGACATGACTGACTGATTAACACTTTCACTCTGGGACATCCACAAAACAGAATATTATGCAGCTGTTAAAAAAAATGAAAACAAACTATGAATTGACAAGGAAAGATTTCCAAGTTTTAGAAGGCAAACTATAAAATTACCTTTTGTTGTTTCAAAGAGGAAAATAAGAATATATACTTGCTTGGCTTGTATTAAATAAAGAAATACTGGTAGGATGGACAGAAATTAATAAAACTGGTTGCCTTTGGGAGTTGAATGAGTATAGGGTAGAAAAAGAAGTGGATGCAATAATTCTCACTGTATACCCTGTCACTGTTCTGACTTTTTGATTCTATTCAATCTCTATCCAATTGATTATCAATTAAAATCCTTTGCATTTCCCAGGCAGACTACCATTATCATATTCAAATTATGATTATACTGTCTCACTTTCAATTCTGATACCTGCCATTTATTTTTCTCATTTATGACATTGACTGGTGTTTCTAAGATGATGTTGAAAACTAGCAGATAGTTGACATCCTTCTCTTTAATGAAAATGTCTCCAGTGTTTCATCATTAAAGATTTCTTATTAATGCCTTTAACCAAGTTCATGAAGTTTTTCTCTATATCTAACTTACAGAGGGTTCATCAAGAATTAATAAATTTTGAGAATTTTCAGCCTTTGTCTAAGTGATTATATAGGTCTCTGCTTTTATTCTATGGAGATAATGAAATAATACATTTCCTAAGTTTAAGTTATCATTACCCTGCTTAAAAAAAAAAAGTCATATTTGATTGTGTGAATCGTTCATTTAATAAATATCTCTTTGGTCTTTTTAGCATTTTATTGACTAGTTTCGTGTCTCTTTTATAAGCAGAATTTGCCCAAGTTTTCTCGTATTATGCCATTCCTGCCCAGTTTCATTCAGGCTACACTAACCCCATAGAATGGACTAGAAAGCCTTATTTCATTTTCTGTGAAACTGCCTACTCTGGTGTGTTTTCATAAGATAGTTATTAATCTACCTTTTCCATTATTTTTATGTTACTAAGCTGGTCAAGTTTTCTTGAGTTTATTTTGCCTGTTTAGGCAAATAAGAGTTTGATCATCAGATACAATTCAGATGTTCAAAATCAGCAGTTTTCCTTTGAAGAAAAGAGCTCAAGAGTCAATAAAAACATTTCAACCTAAAGCTACAAACAGTATTTTTACATGACCAATACAAGCACTAGATTGCTAAGCAGTTTATAGGGCAGAAACTATGCCCTATAGGGTCCATTATTCAAACATGCCTTCATTTGGATTCTAGACAATCTAATAGGTCCTGAAGACACAAAACAAATAACCAAACACCAGGGCTTCCAGGATGGCAAGGGCCCAAAGAGAAGTTTGGTGGGCTCCTTGGAATCCCCCACTCCTCTGCCCAACTACCGAGACCAAAAACACTCTTGATTTGTGGAGAGAAACAAGCAAAGGAGGATAACTCTAGAATTACCTGGCCTGCCTATGCTCCAATAACCAGAGCTAGATGGAAGAGAGGCACTGTCTCTCTGGGGAAAGCCTGGGCTAGACAGTCTGAGTTTCTGCCCACTCTCCCCTATCTCCCTCTAACACACCTAAACAGACCCTTCTCTTTCCAAAGTACATTTCCTACCACTCACCTTCTAATCGCTTCATTTAGCTTAATCTGCTTCCTCTGTTCACCTTCCCCAGAAGCAGCAACAGAGTCCACTCTATAGGAGTCCACTGTAAACTTTTTCATCAGGTATTGGAGGGGTCGGGAAAGAGACTTTAGAGAAGAAGACTTAGCACTTGGGGTGAACCTTAAAAGATGAAGAGAGCTGTTTGCTAAGTGTATAAATTTCTTCCAGAGTGTTATATTTTAGGCATTCAATAAATGTTCATCAAATGTACTTATAAAAAAAGGTTTGATTATGAATACCTAGAGTCACAAACGGAGAAGGCAATGGCACCCTACTCCAGTACTCTTGCCTGGAAAATCCCATGGACAGAGGAGCCTGGAAGGATGCAGTCCATGGGGTCGCTGAGGGTCGGACATGACTGAGCGACTTCAATTTCACTTTTCACTTTCATGCAATGGAGAAGAAAATGGCAACCCACTCCAGTGTTCTTGCCTGGAGAATCCCAGGGACGGGGGAGCCTGGTGGGCTGCCGTCTATGGGGTCACACAGAGTCGGACATGACTGAAGCGACTTAGCAGCAGCAGCAGCAGCAGCAGAGTCACAAAACAGCAACAGGAATATATACACAGACCACAATGAATTACCAAAACAAACCAAGAATATCCATGCTGTAGATATCAAAGAGATAAACATATCCCAGTACAGAAACTGTCAAATTGGAGGAGATATACGCACAGGTGCTGTGGTCATTATGACTCAATTACCAAAAAGCTTTTTTCTGAAGGCCAAAAATTATTAAAAACTCATCTGTCTAAAACTCAATTTGGGGGAACACCCTAGTGGTCTAGTGGTTAGGATTAGGTGCTTTCACTGCCAGGGCCCGGGTTCAATCCCTGGTCAGGAAACTAAGATCCACCAAGCTGCGTGGCACAGTCAAAATAAATAAAATTAAATTAAACTTGGAAAAGTCATATAACCTAAACTTCACAGTAACTTAGGTTACTATGGTGACCTTAAGCAAATGGTAAAACTGGTCACTAAAACAAGCCACAGAAGGCCAGTGTAGCCAATCAAATGTAAAGAGACAAGGAGAGGGACAAAAATTAGAGAAAGAGAAATTCATCAATTCCTCTGACATTTTCTGAGTACCCACTCTGGGCCAGGAAGTGTGCCAGGGTTTGGAAATACAGAGCCAAATCTATAAAAACCTGTGATCACAACAGCTTACAGAGGAAGAAAGACAATGTTACAAGGCACACTGCGCCTTTGATTTCCTCAGACATACACATACCTCCCACACCAGGTCTGTTCACTTCACCTGAATCACTTCCCCTGTCTACTCTTCCCAGGCAACAGCCTTACGCCCTGCAGCCTCAGAGTCTCTGAATATATATATCTCGAGTAGCCCCCATCTCTTTCCAATCTGTGTCAGTTTCCTCTTTCTTCCTTCATAAATAACATTCACCCCAATCTGCAATTACTTCATTTGTTTCTCTGCCGACTTGCTTACGTTCACGGCCTGCTTTCTAGGAGATTACAGACACCCCTAAAGACATCTATCTCTCATTCACTACAGTATCCTCAGGAGGAATAAATGTGTATTTCTATATAGACAAATAATTGTAATTAAGTATCACAGGTGCAACTAAGGAAGATTGTTTAAAGTAGAATAAGGTACTGAAGAGCAAAAGGCTAGTTCTAGGGGGGAGAGGAAGGAGGGCAAGGAAGAAGGGGTCAAAACAACTAGTGAAAATGAGACACATGACTCAATTCTGAAAGATGAATCAGCATTTTCCAGGTGATCAAGAAGGCAGTAAGGCTGAAAGTCTTCCTGGGAGAAGGTGTAAAATAAGTAAATCAGCACAGGTACAGAAGAGAAGCACAAAAGAAGGTAAGGATGTACAGAAACTGAAGGTGAGAAAAGAAACAGCAACCCTGTGTAGAGAACTATGCAGGAACCCCATGGATTCCACCCCTATTGTACAGATGGGCAGCCGGGCCTGAAATGATTGTTGCCTGATAGCAATACATGGACCCCCGGGTGTTCATGAACACAGTGCTGGTGGTCCACGAGGTCTCCTTGAGGAATGTTTTATTGTGCTTTTCCACAAATCTGTACCATTTTTATTAGAGCTTCCCAGCTGAGATGCCACAAATGAGCAGTAACATGAAAAAGGTTGAGATGTACTGATCCAGATGACTCCCATATAATCAAGTACTACTAAGGAATTTTAGTGTGTGTGTTTGCAATTAACCTGGCATTGTATGATCCCTCTCAAAAGGTAGATATAGTGGTTTTAAAATATGTCTGCAAATTTTACATTCCTTCCCTCAAAAGGTGGAGCCTAATTATCCTCCCATTGAATGTGGCCTCATTTCTAACAAATAGCATATGGCAGCAGTAATGGTGTAGAACTTCAAGTCTGGGTCCTAAAAGTGCGGCAATTCTACTTCTGGGTAAATATACCCTGAAGAATTGAAAGCAGAGACTCAAACAGATATCTGTACTGACGTTCATAGCAGTACAGATATTACTTAATAGTCAAAAAATGGAAGCATCAACAGAAGAATGGATAAACAAGATGTGGTATGTCCACACAGTGGACTATCACTCAGTCTTAATGCTGATATATATCCTAAAACACAGGTGAACCTTGACAACACTGTTGTTGTTCAGTTTCCCAGTCGTGTCCAACTTGTTATAAGCCCATGGACTGCAGCATGCCAGGCAATCACAAGAGGACAAACTGCAAGATCTAGAGTAGTCACACTCATAAAAACAGAGTTGGATGGTGGTTTCTAGGGGCTGGTGAAGGAAGAAGATGAGGAGTTACTTTTTAATCTGTATAGAGTTTCCATTTGGGAAGATGAAAAAGTTCTGACAACATAGAGAATATAGCCAATATTTTATAATAACTATAAATGGACCATAACCTTTACAAATTGTGAGTCACTATATTGTACTCCTGTAACATATAAAAAATTGTACATGATTACACTTAAATAAATGTATTCACATTTTAAATAAATAAGTAATTGTGGAGATGGATGGTGGTGATGGTTGCACAACAACATGAATGTACTTAATGTGCTGCTGCTGCTAAGTCGCTTCAGTCGTGTCCGACTCTGTGCGACCCCACATACGGCAGCCCACCAGGCTCCTCCGTCCCTGGGATTCTCCAGGCAAGAGTACTGGAGTGGGTTGCCATTTCCTTCTCCAACTTAATGTACTAGACATTTTAAAATGGTTTAAAATGATAAATTTTATGTGTATCATTTTAACACACACACAGCACTGCCACTTCTTAGGTTCCCCTTTCTGGGAGAAGCCAGGTGCCACATCATGAGAACACTTTAGATGCCCTATGGAGAGGTTCACACATAGCCACAAGTCTCCCACAAGCAATCAGCACCAACTTAGGACAAACATAAGATCTCACCCAGAGGCTGCTCCTGAATTCTTGATCCACACACTGAAAGAACAATGGTAGTGTTGTTTTAGGCCACTAAATTTTGAGAAGATATGTCAATAAATAACTAACATAGAAGTATTTTGCCCCAATGCTACTAAAAGTGAGATCCATAGATAGTATATAGGTTGGAGGCACCAGTCCTCATGTTTTTTGCATTTGAGCCACACTGCTCTAAACCACCAGAAAACTCAACCTACCCTGGGGCTCCAAGGAAAGGAGAGGAGAGGACAGTTGCAAAGTGAAACCCATACCAAATGAGAGGGACTAACTCTAGCTGCACAACCAGAAAGGCAGAGAACAGCCCAGGTCTAACACAGAAATACAACCCTGGCTTTTGTACACAGTATATGACCTCAAGTCCCAGGAAGGCTTAATGCTGAGAGTCTTGGCTGCTTCTGAGTAAAACTAAGCTGCACACTGTGCACATGCTTAAATTAGAGCTAGACAGCGCCTGGCAGAAATCTGTCTGGTCCCCCCACATACACACCAAAAATACAAACTGAAGAACTGCTGCAGAGGGAAAAGAGGAACCAAAAGGGATAACAATTTCCCTCTGATTTCCTACTCCCACTACTAGTCAGCATTTCCTCACATGGCTATTCATAATCAACGTGAGCAGTTTCCTCTAGGGGCTATATACAGCCTCTACATGTATCTCACAGGATTTTTACCACCATCCCATGAGGACTTATGGAATTGTTAGGATCACTGCACCTGTCTTACATGTGTGGGAATGGAAGCTCAAAGAGAGTGACTAGGTAGAGGTGTAACAGAGATCACTGTCCAAATCACCTCACTAAACCCAGTGAAGAGACTTCTGCTCTTAATTTGACTTCACATACAAATATCCTTGTACTAACATAGGTCCACAGAGGTGTCTTTTGTGTTACCTACCTAATGGCCTACCTGGTGGTAGCTGATAATTTGCCTGAACTTTGCCCCAGGGGTTGGGCAGGCTGCTTCCAGATTCTTCCTTGTATAAACAGCCTTTCTGCAAACATACAATAATCATTTACTTCAAGAATCAGAGTATGCCACTCTATTCCTGGCTCAGGGCACAAACCAGAAGCAAATGATTCTTATGCACAAAAGTAACATTCTAAGCCATCTCCACCCTTTGTGGAGAGGAGACGGGGATGGAAATCATATTCAGGGTAAAACAAAGAGCTGACTATTAAACTACAGAAAAACTGTACTATTTTGGATGTCTTCTTTCTCTATCCCTTCACCACTTTCATTCTTCAACATCTGACACATCTAACTCTGAAAATGTCTTGAATTCATCTCTCCTCTCTATGCTGATCCTTTCCCACAATTGAACAGTCAGCTCTTGTTGCTGTTTTTCAGTTGTGTCTGACTCTGCGACCCCTAGACCACAGCATACCAGGCTTCCCTGTCCTTCACCATCTCCTGGAGTTTGCTCAAATTCATATCCATTTGTTGATGATGCCATCCAACCATCTCATCCTCTGTCGCCTCCTTCTCCTGCCCTCAATTTGACCCAGCACTGGGGTCTTTTCCAATGAGTCAGCTCTTTCCATCAGGTAGCCAAAGTATTGGAGCTTCACCTTCAGCATCAGTCCTTTCAATGAATGAATATTCAGGGTTGGTTTCCTTTAGGATTGACTGGTTTGATCTCCTTGCTGTTCAAGGGACTCTCAAGAGACATCTCAGCACCACAGTTCGAAAGCATCAATCTTCGGCACTCAGCCTTCTTTATGGTCCAACTCTCACATCCATACATGACTAATGGAGAAACTATAATTTTGACTAGATGGATCTTTGTTGGCAAAGTCATGTCTCTGCTTTTTAATATGCTGTCTAGGTATGTCATAGCTTTCCTTCCAAGGAGCACATGTCTTTTAATTTCATGGCTACAGTCACTGTCTGCTTGTTTTTGAAGCCCAAGAAAATAAAGTCTGTCACTATTTCCATTTTTCCCCACCTATTTGCTATAAAATGACGGGACCGGATGCCATGATCTTAGTTTTCTGTTCTAAGCCAGCTTCTCCAGTATGCCTAAGTAACTCCTACACTCTTCTATCAGTCCTGGCAAAGGGCCAGATATAGAGACACTCAATAAATGTTTTGTGAGTGAATAAACACCACCACTTTTCTGCTCCTATAAGGGATTGGACCATGTCTCTCTCCTGATTAAAATCTTGCCCAAACTCCCACCACTCCTGATCTATCCCTCTCCAGACTCTGAGAACATACCACGTTCTGTGAACACTCAATACTTCTGCTCACATTGTGCCTTCTGGCTGCTCTCATACTTCATTCACATTCTGGAAATCTTATCCTTTAATCTCACTTCCTTGCAAATACCCTTAACTTCCTGGCCCCTCTTGTCCTACATCACACCTGCCTGGATAAACCCCAACTGTAGGACAACCCACTCCGGTATTCTTGCCTGGAAAATCCCATGGACAGAGGAGCCTGGTGGGCTAGTAGTCCCCGTGGTCGCAAAGAGTTGGACACGACTGAAGAGAGTTAGCACACAGGCATGTAGGTCCATCAGATTCTCCACATTTTCCACTCCTGCACCCAGGCAGCTGAATGTTAGAGAATACACACATGCTGATGGGTCTCACTTTAAATGCACAGCCACAGAAAGTAGTTCCTCTAGGAGTGAGGGGACTCTGTGACTGGATATGGGAAAAAAAGGTCTTCTAAGAAGCCCAGAATGTCTCTATCTTAATCTGGGTGGTTACACAGGTATATACATGAATAAACGTTCATCAGAATACACAGTTAAGGGGCATCCCTGGTAGTCTAGTGGCTAAGAATCCGTCTGCCGATGGAGGGGACACAGGTTGGAACTCTGGTCTGGGAAGATTCCACATGTTGAGGAGCAAGTGAGCCCGTGCACCACAACTACTGAGACTGTGCTCTAGAAGCCGGGAGCCACAACTACTGAGCCCCTGAGCTGCAATTACTGAAGCCTGCGCCCTAGAGCCTGCTCCACAAGAGAAGCCACCCCAACAAGCTTCTCCACAAGAGAAGCCTGAGCACTGCAACTAGAAAAAGCCAGCTCGGCAACAAAGACCCCATTTTAGCCTAAATAAATAAATAAAATTTAGGGGAAAAAGAAACATAAAGCAAATCCATGTAATGAAAAAATTTTTCTAACTTTAACAAATATAGTACCCTGGTGCAGGATGTTGACAATGGGGAAGACTGTAGGTGTAAGGGCAAGAGACAGGGACTCTCTATACTTTCTGCTCAGTTTTGCTATGAACCTAAAACTGTTCTAAAAAATAAAAAAAAATTTTAATCCCCCATACTCACTGCCAACTCTCAAATTTCTACCTCTAACCCAGGGCTCACATCTAGATGCTTGACTTTTATTCAACCATCTGCTCAACATCTCCATTTGGTGATGAAAAAGGAATCCCATATTTTAAATGTCTAAAATCAAACAGCTGGTTTTCCCCATTTCAGCAAATATTCTATCAATACTTTGACCAAAAGTTCTTGGAGTCTTCCTTGATTCTCCTCTGTCTCTCAAAACATCATCAGCAAATCTATTGGCTATACCTTTGAAAAATACCCAGACTCGGATCCCTTCTCATCATCTCCACCAATGCTTTTTAGTTCAAGCAACTATCACCTTAAATTCGACTGCTGCAAAAGACTCCTAGGGCTCTCCCTATTTCTCCCCGTGCCTGCCTACTTTTACAGGCATATTACACACAATAACCACAGCCACTTTTAATAACTGAAATCAGATAATGTCACTTTACTGTTTAAAATCTTTCGATGACTTCCTATTACACTTACAATCAAGTCCAAAACCCCTCCTCGGGCCTATCCAGCCCTGCTGACAGCTGTGGGCTCATCTTCTACCTCTGGCCCCCTTACTCTTTATTCTCCACCGACTGCCTGAACATGCCCAGTATGCTGTGCCTTGGCTGCCTCCACCTGGAACCCTCTTCCCCTGGATATCCCTCACTCTCTTCAGATTTATGCTCAAATGCTTCCTTGTCAGACAGATGTTCCCTGAACATTCTCTACATTGAAAAGCTCCCATCATAGACATACCGCGTCACTCTCTGTCCACTTACCAATACTTATTCCTCTTCATTTATCATCACCTAGTCTTCATGGAATCGATCTGTTTATTTATGGTCTATCTACCTCCACTGGAAGGTCAATTCCTGAAGATCAGGGTCTATGTCTAGCCTAATCATCACTCTTCTCCAGCATCTAGCACTGTATAAATGATTTGGCATCAGTCATCTTTTGGAACTCTTCTAAAATTCCTACACACAAAATTAATTGTTGTTTCCCAGGGATTTGTACATGAACTCTGTACAGAGTAAATGTCACCCCATAATATAATTAATTTCAGGAACTTGACTCTATATCCTAGGTACAGAACACAGAATGGGGAATCAAAGCCACACCTTGTCAAGCTCAGAAGCCAGACTATCTGGATTCAAATCCCAAATCCATTACTTATCAGTTACGCAACTTCGGGCAACGTACTCAATTGCTGTGCCTCTGTTTCCTCACGTATAAAATGGTAATAATAAAAGTATACACTTCATTGTATTGTGAGGATTAAATAGGGTATAGGATTAGGGTTAGGGTTTAGACTTGTGCCTAACAGAGTAAGTCACTCATTAAATATGAAATATTAGCAAAGATATAAGGATGACAGGACACAATTAACAATCCTTGGCCAGCAATGCTACAGCCAAAGCCAAATACTTCACTGGCCTTAAACTTCTTGAGGGCCCTACTAGCTGAAGGGAATAATTTCTCTTTATTCCATACTGCCTAGTATAATGCCTCAATACACATATGTGGAAAGCTCAGAAATGAGGTAACTTTTTAAAAAAAAGATGACACAAGAAGTGAAGAGGTATGAACCAGGAACCCACACTTGATCAGTGCAAATAATCCTAATGAAAAAGAAATAGAAAAGAAAGAGAGCTAAGGACATTATGGAACTCAGATTCTGAAATCCTTTGTACAAGAAATGGAAGGAGACCATGATCAACTTAAATGGAAACAAGGTGGTGGAAATATGCCAAAGAGTCAGGAAAGCAACAGACAGAGGAGCTTTTTTCACTGTGTTCAGAGTAAGAACAGGGAAGGCCAAGCCTACTGTTCAGGACAGATGGTGTGCTCCCACCAGATGACAGGAAGAAGGCAGACGGCAACAGAAAAAGCAGTTTCCATTCTATCCACCAAGCATCATTACTAGGAAACTGCAGCCTCTCATACATTAGACAGTCAGCTTATCGATGCAACGGCGGAAGTAAGAGGGCAGGCAGGATTACTCCATCTACAGAGCAGAAGATGGATATGTGGCAAGTTCACCCAACAGTGGTAGGTCTAAAATTAAAATGCAGATTCTTATCAATATTCTATAGTCTGTTTGGTGAGATAAACTGCTTTGAGAACTAATGATCTCCCTGGAAAATCTAAATCTGTATTTTATAAATGCCTGTCTCTGAGAAAACAGGCTTCCCTGATAGCTCAGTTGGTAAAGAATCTGCCTGCAATGCAGGAGACCCAAGTTGGATTCCTGGGTCGGGAAGATCTGCTGGAGAAGGGATAGGCTACCCACTCCAGTATTCTTGGGCTTCCCTTGTGGCTCAGCTGGTAAAGAATCTGCCTGCAATGTGGGAGACCTGGGTTCCATCCCTGGGTTGGGAAGATCCCCTGGAGAAGGGGAAAGGCTATCCACTCCAGTATTCTGGCCTGGAGAATTCCACGGACTGGATAGTCCATGGGGTCACAAAGAGTCGGACACAACTGAGCAACTTTAACTTTCACGGAGAAAACAGAAATCCTATTTCTGAGGGAATTCCCTGGCAGTTCAGTGGTTAGGACTCTGCACTTTCAATGACAAGGGCCCAAGTTCAATCCCTGGTCAGGGAACTAAGATCCCACTAACTGCACAGCATGCCCCCCTGCCAAAAAAGGGGGGAAAAATCCTAATTCCATGATTTTGGGGGGATCTTGTAAATTAAAAAGCTGGGTTGGGTGTTTAATAAATTCTGGAAAGGTACACAAAACACTGTCATCAAACAAAACTGGGTCAGGAGGTCTCAGATTCAGCAGTGATTAACTTCCAACCCTGGGTAAGTCATTCTCTCTCTGAGCTTCAATTCCCAATGGACTTGCTTTGGGGGAGTATAAATGAGATGGCCCATGTAAAGCAAATAGCATCAGACCCAATACACAGAAAATCTTTGATAAACGTTCGCTGTCATTGTTACTGTTACTAGTTTAACAAAAACAGAAAATGTACAGTTAACAAAGGTGAGAAAAGGTGAGTTTACAAAGGTGAACCCTTAAACAGGGTTCTGTTTAAGCAATACAGACAAAATTAATCAATACAGACCTTTTATAAAAGCATTAATCCAGAAAGACCACTGGAAGTCACATTTTTGTCTCCATTACACTTCTGTCATGTGTTTTGAAAAGTAACTCTTCTCATCCCCCCCGCTATTATTTTTTTCTTTTTTTGCAACTAGTAGCCAATCTAGGAAATAGGGAAGCACACACAGAAAAAAATATCACCAGAGAAAGGAATCACCTGGGAGATATGGTCAAGCTTTGGAGTCAGATCAACAGGGTTTCAAATCCCAGCTCTACCACTCACCAGCTCTGAAATTTGGGACAAAGGACTTTTGCCTCTGTGAGCCTCAGTTTCTTCCCTCATTTATAAAGTTGAAACAATAAGGAACCTCATAGCTTGCTGAGAAATCTTAATGGAGACGCTGCACATGGAGAGCCTGGCAGTCAGTCCTTTACCTAGCTGCTATCTAATTCTATAAGACTAAAACACATTTTCTCAAGGGGATCCTCATACACTGTTGGTGGAAATGCAAATTAGTACAGCCACTGCGGAAAACAGTATAGAGGCTTGTCAAAAAACTAAAAAGAGAGCTACAATATGATCCAATAATCCCATTCCAGGGTAGGATTGGAAAAATATTCAGAAAAAACAAAAACTTTAATTCAAAAAGATACACGCACCTCAGTGTTCCCACACCAGCACTACTTATTAAGACAATACCAAGACATGGAAACAATGAAAATGCCCATCAACAATTGGCTTAAGAAGGTGTGGCATAAAAAAAAAAAAAAAAAGAAGGTGTGGCATAAACATATATAATGGAATATTACTTAGCCATTAAAAGGAATGAAATATGATATTTGCAGTGATACGGATGGACCTAAAGAATATTATGCTTAGTAAAGTAAAACAGAGAAAGACAAATACTATACACTATATGTGGAATATAAAAAACAATATAAATGAATCTATAAGTGAAATAGAAACAGACTCACAAATGTAGAAAACTTATGGTTACCAAACAGAAGGGAGGGGACAAACTAGGTGTACGGGATTAAAAGAAACAAACTACTGTACATAAAACAGATAAGCCACAGGATTTACTGTTTAGGACAATGAACTTTTGTATCTTGTCACAACCTATAATGGAATATAATTAAAAAAAACTGAATCACTATTGTGAACAAACCATGCTACAATTGAAAAAACTTTTTTTCTCTCAAGCTTAAGATGTAAGCAATCAAAACAACCTAGGAAAATGTTTTCCTAAAATCATCTGAAACTCAGCTCACAAATTTTATTGAGCATCTATTATATGCCAGGTTCAATTTTGAGGCAATGGAAATATATTAGAGAACAGAACAGATAGCCCACCTGTGGCTGCCTTGAAAATACACGCTTCACATCCTTAGCAAGTGCTAATAACTGACCCCAGCTATAGCAGCTTGACACTCATCACCACCTCCGTTCCATCGCCACACTTCCCTGGGGCTGTCCCCAGCCAATGGCTGAGTGAGCAGGGATATATGGAGACGAGACTCTTTCGACAGCACCTCTGGCTTGAGGATTCAGCATCTCCGTTGCCAAAACCTTCTGAGTACTGTACGGCATTCTAGGACTTCCTATCATCTTCCTTTCTCCTTTCCAGGGATCAGACTCACAAGACAGTCCATAGCTCTCTCAGTCTCTTCACCTCACTCCCCATTTCTCCCACTTACAGTTTCCAAATAAATCAACTGCACTGTTTCTCAGAAACCAGTCCTAACACCCTATTCCTTACTGAGTTAGCATTCTAGTGAGGAAGACAGTAAACAAAATAATCAAATCCAATAAGTATAGACTAGCAAAGGTGTAGCACGAGAGAAGTCTTTGAAGTACTCTGTTTCCTGTTAGTTCTGATGCTTACAAGAATCCATACATGAGTTAAAACTCATAGGCATATACACCAAAAAAAGGGAAATTTTATTGTATGCACATAAAACATTTTTAATGTAAAAATATAATTATACTGTAAGAGTATTGAGAAGGAACTCATATTATTTAATTTAGAGTCCTATTTAATTTGTAACAAATTAAATATAATTTATCCTGGGGGGAAGGGTACATAATTTTTTTTATATATTTATTTGGCCATGCCAGGTCTTAGTTGTAACATGTGAGCTCTTGGTTGTGGCATATGGGATCTAATTCCCTGACCAGGGAACGCACCTGGGCCCTCTGCATTGGGAGCTCAGAATCTTAACCACTGGACCACCAGGAAAGTCCCCATAATTTTTTTAAATGTCAGGAAAATCTTAAATTTCACTCAGATTTTTTTAATACCAGTATTGTAACTTTGAAACTATTTTGTGTGTAACACAGAATAAAAGAAATGGGTTAATATATCAGTGTGATTAGAAACAAAGACTTTTAATAAAAAAAGGCAAAATTTTAAAAATTACAAAATGTTCCATTTAAATTAGAAATATAAAAATGAACTCACAGGGACTTCCCTGGTGGTCCAGTGGTTAAGACTCTGTGCTCCCAATGCAGGGGGCATGGGTTTGACTGGTCTGGGAACCAAGATTCCGCATGCCACGTGGTGTGGCCAAAAAATAAAAATGAACTCATAATGTTTCAAAACAACTATTTCTTAGCTCCAACCACTAAAAAAAGTCTTAAAAGCAATGACATTCTAGCAGCAATAAACAAACCCAGTGCCCAACTTAGAACTTAAGTTCTAAGTACCACTTCTAACTAAAAGAAACCAGGTCTCCTTGGAGAAATGGACAGGGTCTTGGGAGCAGGACAGGTGAAATAAACCTGGGGCTTCTAGTAATACCAGAAAATAAGGAATACTCAACGACTGACAGGAGTGTGTCAAAAGATCAAAGAAGCTCGTTTAAACAGCCTGTCACCGACCAAGTTTGGGAAAATTTTAGCACAAAAGAAAATAATGAATGTAACCGACTACAACAGTATGCTGAATAATCTCAGTCCTTAGTGATCTTTAAAAAGGAATAAAGAAAAAAAATACTCTTCTTACAAAAGAACATCAGCTGTAACAATAAAACACTGCGTGAGAGAGGTGAAAAAATCACTCTTCTTCCACTGTGGTATAATAACTGATTGAGGTAAGGATTATTGACGGATGCTAAAAATCATTAGGTAAATGGTATAGGGAAACACTTAAGATATATTCCAAAGCACCCCACAAGTTATTTAGTACAGGGAAAAATACAGTTTTAAGATGGTGAGAAAGGGCAGTCATTATTTTATCAAGTGATACACTGGAACAGAGAGTGGGATGACATAGCTTTATGTGTCCCCTGATGGGATGCGATATGAAACACACAGCATTACCATTCAACCATTCTGCAACACGATGTTTAACCTGAAGTCTAAACCTAACTTCTAGTTTACAGGAAATAGAGAATACAAGAAACAAGTTAAACTCGCCATGAGAAAACAATGTGACCAACTCAGAATGTGGAATATTCTACAAAATAAATGTTGCTTAAAAATAATGCCATGAAAGGCAAAGAATAGGGGAGGGAAGAAGGATTATCATGGAATAAAAGTAACTAAAGAGACATAAATCTGAATAGGTTCTGGATGTTAGATATTAGCAATTATTGCTAATTGCTAACTATTACAATTAGTTACATTACAGTAAGTATATAAAGTATGTTGGGTAAATATATTAACAATTGGTGAATACAGGTGGAAGGCATAGTGTTCATTGTACTATTCTCTGAACTTTTGATTATGTTTAAAATCTTTTCATAATAAAAAGCTGAAACTCAGGGCTTCCCTGGTGATCCAGTGGTTAAAACTCTGCAATTTCCAGTAAAACTGAAAATGTATTTAATCATATTACTTCACAAATTCACTGGAGTAGGGCTTCTCAGACTGACTGCAGTACATTGTAAAATCAGTAGATTGTAAAATCAAATTAATGGTTCACAACCAGCAGTTTTGTGTGTATAATATTAGGAAACAGAGTATATTGCATGTATTAAGGTTAAGGACTGTTTCACAAAAGTTTTGCTTCTTTTAAATTTATATTGTGTATACGGCAAGTACTACACTGGCTTTCTTTAAAATATTTCTTATACTAGATTATGGTCAAAAAAGTTTGAAAGCCATTACCCAAGAAATATTCATGCACATGTGTACAAAGAGATATTATAGAAATGTTCAGGGTAGCACTGTGGATAAAGTGAAGAACTGGAATCTAAATGTCCATCAGTAGGAGACTAAATAAACAAAACTCTATACAGAAATGAGGACAAATACCTATACCAATACGGGTCAATCACAAAAACATGAAATACAGAAAAGAAACAAACAATATGAGAACACTTACATGAATTTTTTAAAAACACCCAAAGTGATGCTAACTAGTATTAGTTATGGATACATACACTAAAAACGTAAAACACGGGAAGGACAGCACTAACTGCAGGATGCTGGCTGCCTCTAAGGAAGGCAGGAGCGGAACTGAATTGGAAAGGGCATAAAAGATACTACCATTATACCAGGAACATTTCATGTCCTTTATTTTTGTAAATATAAATAAAACAAAAGTGTTAAAATTCAGTAATTCTGAGTGACAAGTACACAGATTATCTTATGGTTAGCTGTACTTTTGAACTTTTTCAATATTTTAATTTTTTCTCCAAATCTAAAAAGAATTCTTTCTCTTGATTAAGCTGCCTTAAAAATTACTGAGGGGAACCAAAAAAGGGAAATAATTACAGAAACAAGCAGGTGTTCAAAGGGTCTAATTCTTATATCAAATCTCCCAGCCCCAAAAGGCAGCAGAGACATATTCTACCCCATTTCCCCTGCTTCTCTTCCCATCTTCTTCTTCTAAACACCAGGCGCTGGTCAGCCTGTCTATTTTGACACTCAAAAGCACTACAGTCTTCCTTATGAAAACTCACAGAAAAGTGTGAATTTTGAAATCCTCACTTTCACTTTAAGCATAAACAAAAGACGAAACTCTAGGAAATCCTCAACCACCACCACCACTTTACAGTTTACAAGGCCTTTCCCCACACATCCTGTTATTTGATTTTCAGAAAAACTCTGTTGAGGTCGGTATTACTAATACCACATTTACATATGAAGCTGATGCTCAGAGTGGCTAATTACCAACCAGAAGTCACGAGTCAATGACAAAGTTGGAACTACAACCTCTCAGTTTCTGAACCTAATCATCCCTACAATGTGATGACTAAGTTTCAACCATACAACAACACACCCAGAAAACAGGAGGGGTTGTTTGCAACACACAAACTGCTCCGATCTACCCCCCTTTTCTTCATTCTTCCATCTCTGATCTTTCAGACAGGCAGCCAAGAATAAGTTGCCACTAATAACTCTTCCCTTCCCTATAGCCACTTCCTGCTTCTTCTTCCCATAGCTCCTCCAAATGAACAGGCAGAAAAGGGAAACACATATAACTAGATAGTTCCCTCAACACAGGGATCCCAGCACCAAAGAGAAAGATATTACCACAGCTCTAGATTTAAGAGTCAGGGAGCAGGAACACACTACAGAAAAGCCTAGGCTACCCCTCTTTACCAGTGCTGACAAATGTCCTTTACTGAAGGGATTTAATTAACAGAAAAATGTAAAAGTACCAGTTTTTTAATCGGTCCCGGGCTTCCAACTGGGCTCCCACTTCAAAGCTGATTCCTCGTCTGTTAGGTGGATGCTTTGTCATTTTCAGTCATCAACGGGGCTGCTTTTATTCTCCTGAAAAAGCCAATTAAATATTTATGAAACTTAGGCAAAGTCTGCCCAGAGTAGAGTATCACTTACTACACATAAAAGACAAACAGGCATTATTCAAAACCCAAAGCTCCAGGAAACCGCGTCAGCACCCTGCTTACTCCTGCCCTCATCCTAGCCCAGGTGTGCCCTCCGCTGGGCCCTCCTCCTCTATCACACAGCATCTTGTATCCCTGGAACTGGAAGGAGTGCTCAGTTGCTCCAGTCATGTCCAACTCTTGGCGACCCCACGGACTGCAGCCCCCAGGCTCCTGTGTCCACGGGATAATACAGGCAAGAGTACTGGAGTAGGTTGCCGTGCCCTCCTCCAGGGGATCTTCCTGACCCAGGGATGGAACCTGTGTCTCTTACATCTTCTGCATTGGCAGGCAGGTTCTTTTCCTCTAGCGCCACCTGAGAAGCCCCCAACACTGCTTACCAAGGATTCACCTGTGAGGGGGACTCCTCAGAACACCAAAGAAAAAGTCACTCAGAAGCAAATTTAATCATTTGCTGAAGACAAATGATAACAAACATCTGCTGAGAGACTAGAAAAACAGTCCTCAAGACCAAAAGACACAATTCCTGGCCTCCTGAAGCCTCCAGTCTACTGGCGGTGGGGGGTGGAAATGTAGCCAGTAGAACAAATGACTTAACTGCGAACTGCAACTGCTATGAATTTTAAGTGCTACAAAGAAGGAAGGAAACAAAAGCTGAACTCCGATTTCTGGTCCTTTACTTTTGGAAGGCTGGACAAGAAATGTCTATTTATTCATTCTTTGTTCTATTTTATTTTCTGCTTCTTCTTGAGTAAATTCTGACAAACTGGGACTGGTGATCATCGTCCATATGAGTAAAATTGATCTTTAGGGGCCAGTGGTGGTTTTGCTGGAGATGTAGCCACTCTGAGCCCTTGGGGCGCTTGAGCAGGCCACCTCCATATAGCAAGGCCAAACCCCAGGAAATTCTCTCCCACTGAACTTTGGATCCCAACAGCCTACACTGCCCGAGCAATGCCAGAGCACTGTCAGGGCAATATCTGCCTCGTATCACAAGGGCAATCTTTGCAATAGATGAACGAGGAGTAATCACAGAAGTGGGTCCTCATATCTAATGTGTACATACCATCACATTTTCTTCCAATATATTACATGAAAAAGCAGGATGTAAAATTATATCCCTCTAAACTCACAGTAAAACTCATGTGCATTAAAAAAAAAAAAAGACTGGAAAAAAAAAAAAAAAACCAGGTTGTAAGTGATCTCTCCCTCTTAAACAGCTTCCTAAATTTACAATTTTTCACACTGGAAATTTCTCATGAGGAAAAAAAGATGTACAGGGTGAGCTATCCATTATATTAAACAACTCATTCCAAAGGGCTGATATTGGGGAACACATAAAGCAAATATCAGACTAAGAACAGTTGACAGTTTCAACTGAAAAGCTATGTCAAACAAGAGTATTTGGATGATATGGACCCTAGGAAAGGGCACGTCAGAGGTCTGACTAGCTATATACTTCACTCTCCAGGAAAGTGAGATATCAAACCTAACGTAAGTAAAAAGTCTTCATTTTGACTTGCCTGAAAAAGCACCTCAAATTATATTTTTGACTTCATGCATACCAAGTAATATTCAGATTGATAGTTTTGCCTCTCAGATTCTATGAAAAGATGATGGGGCACAAGAAGAAAGAGTGGCGCTGAGAACTCACCAGAGCAGCTAGTATTTATTAGACTTCATGCAGGGAGACAGTTCCCTTTTAGAGATGGCAGAAATGTAATAGGATTAAATTCTTGGCCTTTAATCCTCAACCCCACCCCTTATTATCAGAATGAATTTGGGTGAATTACTTAACCCCTCAGAATTTGTTTCCTCTCCCTAAAATGGGGATGGTGATACCAGGTACCCATCTCCAGGCAGTGGGTGTGAAGACTAAATGAGATAATCCATTTAAGGAATGCTATAAGGACTACAGAGTTAGCAGCTACTTATAATCCTATTATCACATAAGAAGAAATTTGGTTTAAAGTAATTGGGCTAAGGTTATGGTGCTAAGTGACCAGCCCCAGAACAAAAGCCCAGGTCTGCTTGATTTCTGAATTAATTCTTTTACCACACAGCTTCCCTAAGGGGCCCTTCCATTAAAATACAGGAGTGTGGGAGCAAGGCAGTGAATGAAAATGAGCAAATTATTCTTAATGGCTCAAGAAAACCAATTCCTCTTGAGGCGGAATTGTTGAAGGTCTTCCTTATCATGAACTGAAACAGGTTTCATTGTAACTCTGACCCATTTATTTGAAGCTCCACTCTGATATCAGTCAGAACAAGACTAAGGACTAATCTGACTTTTATGTCCTGTGCCCAAATCCCTCCACTCCTCTGGAATGGCAGAGTTTGTTTTTAAATTTCACATTAATTTATTCAACAAATCATTAGTGAGCACTGTCAGAAAGGCACTGTGCTGGAAATCAGGCCTCAGAAATCCAACTCAGCCCAGCTGCTGTCCACCCAGGAAGACAAACACAAACATGAGAAGCGATGAAGGAGCTCTAACAAAGGGCAAAGGGAGGGACGACCATCTCAAAGTCTCAATTTAACTTGACAACATCTACTAAAAAAAATAAAAAATAGTTCAAGACAGAAGTAGGAATAAAGAAGATTACATAAGTTTTTACTTCTTACATTTAAACACACATTTTTCTCAAGCTGCAAGAGGGCTAAGATTCTGTAGCTTTTAACTTATGCATTCTTCAGGGCCTTATATTTTTTTCTTCCAAAAAGTTCTAGCTCCAAAATAGGAAGAGGAAATATGTTCAATAAAGACATCCAGGAAAACTATGAGAAAAAAAATCTGATGCAATCTGTACTCATATATGGTTCCATTTTAAAGACCCTGGCAGGACTTCAAACTACTCCTTTACATTCAAATTTCCCTACAGGGAATTCCCTGGTGGTCCAGTGGTTAGGGGTCATGGGTTCAATCCCTGGGGGGAACTAAGTTGCCATGCAGCAAAGTCAAAAAAAAATTTTTTAATTAAAAATAAAATAAAAAACCAAATTACCCTACAAAGTGTGCTCACTGCTCCACAGGAGACAAGAGAGCCTAGTTTATTTCCTTAAGTACAGTATTTGCAGTCAATGCCCCTGTATCAATGATAATGAAAGCTTTAAATGTATACTGTGTAATACAGTTTAAATGGCACTTTCACAAACAACAAACTTGGAGAAAATAACTTCAACACATATGACCAAAGGGCTAACTTACTTTATTAACAAGGAATGCATATAAACCAAGAACAAAAGAGCCAAACAACTCACTTAAAAATGAACAAAATGCAAGAACTGGCAGATTCCCAGGTAGGGAAGCGAGAGGCTTGTGGGGAAGGGGGGCAGGAATAATACAAAGATCTAATAAGCATATGATTATATTATCCTTATCCACATAACATCATCCTAAACTAAAGGAAATACAGATCAAAGTAACAACTTTTCACTCTTCAGGCTAATAATTTCAACATAAAATACTCAGTGCTTTCAGGGATGAGGAAAAATGATGCTTATACTCCGTTGGTGAAGCATAAATTGGAAAATCTTATCTAGAGGCAACTTGGCACTATCTACAAATATGCAAATACCTGCAACCCAACAGACCCATAGCCAGCGACATCCTACAGATACAGCCCCCAAAGTCTGCCAAATTACCTGTGAGGATGAACAATAAATGTCTGCAATTAAATGACCATCAAAAGAGGCCCACTTAAATGAATTATGGCCATCTATACAACAGAATGTGGTACAGCTATTAAAAGGTAAAATGGTAAGCTGTAGATGCTGATATGAAGCCATCTGCAAGATACACTGTCAAGTAAAAAAAGCATGGTGTAGAGGCAGGTATACAGTATGACCCCTTTAATACAAATAAACATATAAACAGGCATATCTATTATATGCATACTCTATGCATGTTTCTTCCCTCTAAGAAGGAACAAAATAACTGTTCAGTAGTTCCCTTAATGAAAGGAATAGAGCAAAAAAATTTAACTTCTCATTTTTTAACTTTATTGTTTGAATTTTCTAACCTTAAGAATATCTACTACTGTGGGTAAGAATCCCTTAGAAGAAATGGAGTGGCCCTCAAAGTCAACAAGAGTCTGAAATATAGTATTTGGGTGCAGTCTCAAAAATGACAGAATGATCCCATTCAATATCACAGTAATCCAAATCTATGCCCCAACTACTAATGCCAAAGAAGCTGAACAGTTCTATGAAGACCTACAAGACCTTCTACAACTAACACCAAAAAAAGACATCATTTTCATCATAGGGGATTGGAATGCAAAAGTAGGAAGTCAAAAGATACCTGGAGTAACAGGCAAAATTTGACCTTGAAGTACAAAATGAAGCAGGCAAGGGCTAACAGAGTTTTGCCAAGAGAAGGCACAGGTCATAACAAACACCCTCTTCCAACAACACAAGAGATGACTCTACACACGGACATTACCAGATGGGCAATAGTAAAAGCAAATAGATTATATTTTTTGCAGTCAAAGATAGAGAAACTACACAGTCAGCAAAAAGAAAACCAGGAGCTGATTGTGGCTCATATCATGAACTTCTTTTTGGAAAATTCAGAATTAAATTGAAGAAAGTAGGGAAAACCACAAGACCATTCAGGTATGACCTAAATCAAATCCCTTATGATTATACAGTGGAAGTGACAAATAGATTCAAGGGATTAGATCTGATAAAGTGCCTGAAGAACTATGGACAGAGGTTCGTGACATTGTACAGGAGGCAGTGATCAAAACCATCCCCAAGAAAAAGAAGTGCAAAAAGGCAAAATGGTTGTCCGAGGAGGCCTTACAAATAGCTGAGAAAAGAAGAGAAGCGAAAGGCAAAGGACAAAAGGAAAGATATAACCTTCTGAATCCAGAGTTCCAAAGTATAGCAAGAAGAGATAAGAAAGCCTTCCTGAGTGATCAATGCAAAGAAATAGAGGAAAACAATAGAATGGGAAAGACTAGAGATCTCTTTAAGAAGATTAGAGATATCAACGGAACATTTCATGCAAACATGGTCACAATAAAGGACAGAAACGGTATGGACCTAACAGAAGCAGAAGATATTAAGAAGAGGTGGCAAGAATACACAGAAGAACTATACAAAAAAGACCTTAATGACCCAGATAACCACAATGGTGTGATCACTCACCTAGAGCCAGACATTCTGGAGTCTGAAGTCAGGTGGGCCTCAGGAAGCATCACTACGAACAAAGCTAGTGGAGGTGATGGAATTCTAGTTGAGCTATTTCAAATCCTAAAAGATGATGCTGTAGAAGTGCTATAATCAATATGCCAGCAAATTTGGAAAACTCAGCAGTGGCCACAGGACTGGAAAAGGTCAGTTTTCATTCCAATCCCAAACAAGGGCAATGCCGAAGAATGTTCAAACTACCCCACAATTGCACTCATCTCACACACTAGCAAAGTAATGCTCAAAATTCTCCAAGCTAGGCTTCAACAGTACGTGAACCGAGAACTTCCAGATGTTCATGCTAGATTTATAGAAAAGGCAGAGGAAACATCAAATTGCCAACATCCGCTGGAAAACAGAAAAAGCAAGAGAGTTCCAGAAAAATATCTACCTCTGCTTTACTGACTACAGCAAAGACTTTGACCGTGTAGATCACAACAAACTGTGGAAAATTCAAGAGTTGGGAACACCAGACCACTTTACCAGCCTCCTGAGAAATCTGTATGCAAGTCAAGAAACAACAGTTAGAACTGGATATGGAAAAACAGACTGGTTCCAAATTGGGAAAGGAGTACCTCAAGGCTGTATACCATTACCTGTTTAACTTATATGCAGAGTACATCATGCAAAATGCCAGGCTGGCTGAAGCACAAGCTAGAATCAAGATTGCCGGGAGAAATATCAATAACCTCAGATATGCAGATGACACCCTTATGGCAGAAAGTGAAGAGGAACTAAAAAGCCTCTTGATGAAAGTGAAAGAGGAGAGTGAAAAAGTTGGCTTAAAGCTCAACATTCAGAAAACTAAGCTCATGGCATCTGGTCCCATCACTTCATGGGAAATAGATGGGGAAACAATGGAAAGAGTGAGACTTCATTTTCTTGGACTCCAAAATCAGTGCAGGTGGTGATGGCAGCCATGAAATTAAAAGACGCTCGCTCCTTGGAAGAAAAGCTATGATAAAGCTAGAAATCATATTAAAAAGCAGAGACATTAGTTTGCCAACAAAGGTCCGTCTAGTCAAAGCTATGGTTTTCCAGGAGTCATGTATGGATGTGAGAGTTGGACCATAAAGAAAGCTGAGTGCTGAAGAATTGATGCTTTTGAACTGTGATGTTGGAGGAGACTCTTGAGAGTCCCTTGAATTGCAAGATCAAACCAGTCCATCCTAAAGGAAATCAGTCCTGAATATTCATTAGAAGGACTGAGGCTGAAGCTGAACCTCCAATACTTTGGGCACCTGATGTGAAGAAGATTCACTGGAAAAGACCCTGATGTTGGGAAAGATTGAAGGCGGGAGGTAAAGGGAATGACAGAAGATGAGATTGTTGGGTGGCATCACCGACTCGATGGTCGTGAGTTTGAGCAGGCTCCGGGAGTTGGTGATGGACAGGGAAGCCTGGCGTGCTGCAGTCCATGAGTCGGACATGCCTGAGCCACTGAACTGAACTGAAGAATGTACTTCTTGGGCTTCCCTGATGGCTCAGTGGTAAAGAATCCGCCTGCCAATGCAGGAAACATGAGTTTGATTCCTGGTCCAGGAAGATCCTACATGCCTAAGAGCAACCTACCCTGTGCACAAGTACTGAGCCTGTGCTCTGGAGTCCTGGAATGGCACCCACTGACCCCCACACACCCTGGAGCTCATGCTCTGCAACAAGAGAAGCCATCGTAATGAGAAACCTGCACCCTGCAACCAGACACTAGCCCCAGCTCACAACTAGAGTTGCAGCAATGAAGACCCAGCACAGCCTAAGACTAGTTAATTAATTAATTAATTTAATTATTTTTTAAAAAAGAAAGAATGTGTATCTTGGGACTTCCCTGGTGGCCCAGTGGTTAAGACTCTTCTCTGCCACAGCAGGGGAAATGTGTTAGATCCCTGGTCAGGGAATTAAGCTCCTGTATGTCATTCGGTGTGGAGGAAAAATAAAAAAGATCTGCAAAGCCCCTGTATGTCTAGCAGAAAGTAGGTGTTCAAAAAACAACAGCAGAATTTTCTGAATTCATAATATATTTATAGTTAATGTACTGACATGGACTCTGGATTTTATTTTGGGAGAGGTTTAAGAGTACTGTAGCCATGGTAACTGGAGGCCCTGCCCTCAGCAACCCTAATGTGCTGGAGAGAAGAGACTAAGGACTTAAAATAACAATGAATTTGTGATAGGTGGGCAGGGAACAAGACCTTTCAACGAGTTGGCTCTCATCAGGGTTAAGAGAAAATAAACTCTGAAAAGACTGGCAACCTCCAGAAACTACAGAATGGGCTTTACAGTAACCTAACAGTGCTTACACTAAGCTTGCAATTCAATCTCCATTAAAGAATGATGGTTCCTTTTAAAGTTAATGTACACCTCACACCAGCCGAAATGGCTATCATCAAAAAATCCACAAACAGTAAATGTTGGAGAGGGTGTGGAGAGAAAGGAATCCTCCTACACTGTTTGTGGGAATGTAAACTGGTTCAGCCACTAGGAAGAACAGTATGGAGATTCCTTAAAAAATTAAAAACAGACCTACCATATGACCCTGCAATCCCACTCTTGGGCACGCATCCAGAGAAAAGCATGGTCTGAAGACACATGCACCCCAGTGTTCAGTGGGGCACTGTTCACAATAGCCAGGACATGGAAGCAACCTAAATGTCCATCGACAGAGGAATGGATAAGAAGATGTGATATTATAATAACATATAATATTATTCAGCCATTAAAAAAAAGAAGAAATAACGCCATTTGCAGCAACACGGGCGGACCTACAGACTGTCATACTAAGTCAGACAAAGAGGGAGAGCTATCCTGTGACATCCCTTATATGTGGGATCTAAACATAAATGATACAAATGAACTTCTTTATAAAACAGAGACAGATTCACAGGCTTAGAGAAAGAACTTATGGCTGCTGGGGTGAGGGATGGGGGGAAGGGATAGTTGGGGAGTTTGGGATCAACATATACCCACTGCTGTATTTAAAATGGATAAACAACAAGGCCCTACTGTACAGCACAGGGAGCTCGGCTCATGTTCTGTGGCAGCCTGGTGGGAGAGGGGTTTGAGGGAGAATGGGTACATATATGTGTGTGGCTGACATTCCTGCCCGCCCCCCACCGCCAACTACCTGGAACTATCACGACATCGTTAACCTGCTATCCTCCGGTGCACAATAAAAAGGTTACAAATATATAAAAAACAAAACAAGAAAAAAATAAACTTAATGTAACCCCCTTTCAAACTGAAGGACACTTCAAGCACAAGAGCAGCTTAAATCTTTATGCCTCCTTCATTCAGTATTTTCTGAGAGCCGGCTCTGTGCCAGGGCCCCGAGATAGACAGCAAGAGGACGGGACACCCCCGGCCCAGTTCTCCAGCAGGGAAGGCAGAAACAGGGTAACACATATGCAAATAAGATCATTTCTGGGAGGGTAAGTTCTGCAGTGGAAAACCCAATGAAACAACGTGAGCTAGCTGACGTGCCAGGATCCTTTAGATAAGGCTGTTAGAACTCTGAGGAGCTGAGGTCTGAGCAGAGATCTAAATGACAAGGAGAGAACTATGTGCAGATCTAGGGGAAAAGAGTTCTAGGCAGAGGGGAAGTCCTAGAGGCAAGATGTCTCAGCAGGAATGAGCTTCCCTCCAGTCCCCCACCGCCCTGAGCCTAGGAGGTGGAAACGCTGGCTGCAACCCTCAGCCCTGACTACAGTCCCAGAAGAGCACACACAGTATCAGCAGGTCCAGGGACAACTACAACTCTCAGGAGGAAGCTTCCAAGGGGGCTCTTCTGAAGTTCTGTCTGGGAGAAAGGCCAGGCAGTGCTTACGGATGGGAGCAGTCAGGTTTCAGACTCAGATTCTGACCAATCCTGGCTCCACTCATTGCCTGCTAAGTGAAGACGAGAAAAATCACTGAGCCTCCCTGTTTGCCCTGCTATAAAAGGGGACTAATAACCCCTACCTCCTGGGGTTGTGAGGCTAAGCGAGCTAATGGTTGTCAAGTGCTCAGGACAGTACACACCAAATATTCAATATTGGTGATAAAATGGCTGTGTGATAGTAGTAGCACTAGCAAAAAGGATATCAAACACAAAGGATTACGGTCACTGTTATTATGCAACATTAACAAATAGTATTCAATATAACGAACATAAAAGAGCACATCTAGGGATTTCCCTGGCGGTCCAGGGGTTAAGAATCCACCTGCCAATGCAGGGGACACGGATTCGATCCCTGGTCTGGGAATTAAGATCCCACATGCAACTAAGCCCTTGTATCACAGCTACTGCCCTCAAGGTCTAGAGCCTAGGCTCCACAACAAGAGAAGCCACTGCAACCAGAAGTGCACGTACCAGAACTAGAGAGTAGCCCCACTGCTGCAACTAAAGAAGGCCCAGGGGCAGCAACGAAGACCCAGCACAGTCAAAAATAAATTAAAAAAAAATTTTTTTTTAAAGAGCACATCCATAGTCCTAGAGAACTGACAAGTTGTTTCAAGTAGGGGCAAAGGCCCCTCCAACACTAATTTCTCAATGACACAGAGTCTAAAGCCAATCATTACCACTCCCTCAGGCTTGCCCAAATCACACTGAAGAATTGGATTAGCCTCTTTTACTTGAGAGGGTAGAGAAGGAAACAAGGGAAGAAGGGAGGAAAGGAAGGAGGAAGAAAGAAAAGAAGTAAGCTAAAAAAAATTCCCTTACCCTCTTCCCAGATACTTGAAATGCTTTCTCTAGAAGTCAAGTCTTTTTCTACCACAATTAAAATTCAGACAGACAACAAACACAGGTTGAGCTTACATCTTCTGAATTACTGAGAATGAACTGGTTAAATGAGGGGCTCTTCCCAGAAACAGTGGAAAGGAGCCCAGGCTTAACTCCAGAATATATTTGCTGAATGACTGACCTTTGGCACATTACTCAACCTCACTGAGCTAATCATCTTACCCTCACAAGTTCCTTCTTTTCTCCCCATCACAGTTTGAGGTCCCAAGACTGGCCAATGTGCCAAGCCAGGAACATGGGCATTGCCTTCACATCTCACTCTCAGTCACCATTTTGTCACACCTACTTCTAGGTTTCTCCCACTATCTAGTAGCTGCCCAGTTCAGGCGACAACTCTCCGGCTTCCCAGGTGGCACTAGTGGTAAAGAACTTGCCTGCCAAAGCAGAGAAGTGAGTTCCAATCCCTGGGTCAGAAAGATCCCCTGGAGGAGGCCATGGCAACCCACTCCAGTATTCTTGCTTGGGAAATCCCATGCACAGAGGAGCCTGGCAGGTTACAGTCTATAGGGTCACAAAGAGTCTCACACGACTGAAGCAGCTTAGCACACACAAACCCAACAACTCTTAGTGGAGCTCAAAACCTCCAGCCACATGCTCCCTGGATCCAAATCAATACTGTCTTATAAGCTGACTTCTGAGTGGTTACTTTATGATAGACACTATTCTAAGTGCTTTACATATACATCATCTCATTTAGTATCTACCTCATAGTTCTGTGATGAGAATTATTATTATTGTCATTTTAGAGTTGAAAAAACTAAGGTTCAGAAAGTAAGCTGCCCAAATGACAAACCTACCAAGTACTGGGGCAAGGAATTGAATGAATCCAGGTAATCTGACTAGTCAACTAACTTGGCTACTCTTCATCAGTGCTGCTGCTGCTGCTGCTGCTACTACACTAATATTTCTAAAGTATAAATCTGATCATAAGACACCTCTGTTTAAAACTTCAGGTTATATCTCAATTACATCTCAAAAAAAAAAAAAAAAAAAACTCGGTAGTTCCCCTACAGAACAGAGTTCAAACTACTCAGTGTAGCATCAAGGCCTCCAATGAGTTAGCAACTATGACCAAGTCAAACCAGGGGCTGTCAAAGATGGGAACTTAAAAGAAGTGGAGCAGACACTCAGCAGAGGGCCAACGGCACGTGGTGGTTATGAGCCAGAATTCTAAAGAGACTGCCTGGGTTTGACCCCCAGCTCCACCATCTTCCAGATAACCTTTCACAAGTCATTTCCTCTCTGAGCCTCAGGCTACTCATCTGTTAAATGGGGATCTTCCTATAAATCTTCCTATAGGTGCTGTGAAGATAAAAATTACTTAACACAGGGATTTCCCTGGTGGTCCAGTGGTTAAGAAACCCTGTTTCCAGGACAGGGGGCACACATGTGATCCCTAGTCAGGGAACTAAGATTCCACAGACCACATGATGCAGCCAAAAAAAAGCAAAAATTACTTATCACAGAGCCTGGCACATGACAACCTCTCAAGGTTATTACTGCTCATGCCTCCCACACACCCAGACTCCCTGCAATGATGCTTCCTCTCTGCCAGGTCCTTCAGATGGGGCTCAGCCATCAGCACCTCCCCAAAGGGCTGCTGGGCCAGGGCCCACCCCATTATTCACCCATGGCAGCCTTGCCTGCTGCATGGATCACAACACAGCACTCTACTCTGAAACTGCCTGTGTCTGAGCCCATCTCTCCTCAGGCATTTAACTCCTCATAGGCACTCCCAGAGTCTAACAAGCAGCACTGTTACTTGGCAGTCAGATGCTTCTTTAATGAGATAACCTTAGTTTCCTCATTGACAAAATAGGAGGAAAGAAAAGAAAGAGATCAGTATCACCCATCTTGAGGGATATAGGAATTCAAGGAGACAATTCCATGGAGACTCTTTGAAAAGTGCTCTCCTCAGGTGAGTGTAGGAACTGGTGTTACTGCACGGCGGTAAGGCAAAGCACAGGGAACCAGGCACCTGAAGACAGGCCAGAATTTCGCCCCTGGAGCCTAAGAAAAGCTGTACTCTGTTTTCAGTCGCTGGGAGGGCTCTATAAATGGTGTCACGCAGCTCTGGAGTGGGTTTGTGTGGGTTCTTTTTAGGGAAGGGAATCTTTTTTAAAACATACCTGACTAAACTGTTTTTACAGAATTCCTTAATTGAGGTATCACTATATTACAAAGTAAAACAATTTGGAGATGGAGTCATTACCCATGGGACCTCCAAAGACATTTCCCTAAATTATAACCAATTCATTGTGCATGGGATTTTAAAGATAAATAAAAATTATTTAATAGTCAATATTCCTGGTCTTTGTTATTAATACCAGGAGATGGTTAACTTTTACTGAGTTTTTATCACATGCTAATCCATGAAAAAATGCTTTATTCCCAACAGTGCAGAAAAGTTGACAGTATTATCCAATTTTTCAGAGAAGGGAAAACAGACTTAGAGCAAGTAATTTGCTCTTGGTCACCTGGCTAGGAGGAAGAGCTTGGATTTTAAAAGCAGGACCTACTCCAAAACCCACAGTATTTATACGGCATTTAAAAATAAGGCCTTGCAATAAAGCAGATGTGGTACATATCTACAATGGAATACTATTCAGCCATAAAAAAAAAGAATGAAATAATGCAGTGTGCAGCAAGATGGATGCAACTAGACATTATCATACTAAGTGAAGTTAGAAAGAAAAAGACGAATACTATATGACATCATTTATATGTGGAATCTGATATATGACACATGCATGCTCAGTCGCTTCAGTCATGCCCAACTTTTTGCAGCCCCATGGACTGTAGCCCACCAGGCTCCTCTGTCCACAGGATTCTCCAGGGAAGAGTACCGGAGAGGGCTGCCATGTCCTCATCAATATAAGACACAAATGAACTTATTTACGAAAAAGAAACAGACTCACAGACAGAGAAAACAGACTTGTGGTTGCCAAGGGGGTGGGAGGTGGAGGAAGGCAGGACTGGGAATTTGGAATTAGCAGATGTAAACTATTACACATAGGATGGATGAACAGCAAGGTCCTACTATATAGCACAGGGAACGGTATCCAATCTCCTGGGATGAACCATAATGGAAAAGAATATTAAAAAAAAAGAACGCATGTATACAAACAAGTCACTTTGCTGTACAATAAAGATTGGCACACTGCAAATCAACTATACTTCGATTTTTAAAAACTAAACTTTTTTTTAATAAGGGCTCTGAGGGAATTCTCCAGTGGTCCAGTGGTTAGGACTTGGCACTTTCATTCCTGGGGGCCCAGGTTAGATCTCTGGTGGGAACTAAGATCCTGCAAATACCATGGCCAAAATATTAAGGACTTTGAACAACAAGGTCCTACAGTATAGCACAGAGAACTATATTCAGTATGATATATTCAGTATACTCCTATGATAAACCATAATGGAAAAGAATATTTTTAAAAGGATGTATATTTGTATAAATGAATCATTTTGCTGTACAGTAGAAATTAATACAATATTATAAATCAACTACATTTCAATTTAAAATATATACATGTTTTATAAAGGCCTTTGAGAAACCTGAACACTAATGATATTAAGGGATTGTTAAATTACTTTGTGTGAAAATAAACAAATTTTAAGTGTTCTCTCTTACAGAGAGTACTAACATAGTTACAGATGAAATATCAAGAAACAAAATCAATGAGAGGATTTTACAAACATTTTATAAAAGGAATAAAACAAATTAATGGTAACATATACTCAACTCGTCACAGCTCACCAAGTTTTAACAACCTTATAAATTAGATTTTCTTATTCCCATTTTACAGATTAGGAAATGAAGAGAAAGGGCAGCATTTACCAATATTTCTAATGATAGATGTGAGGCTAGTACAATACTTGAGAGAGAAAACAGGTCCAGATAGGTTAGTAACTTGCCATGCTGGAAGTCTGTCTCCAATGTCTACGCCACAGGGAAAGTCCCAAGAGGTTTGAGCCCCACGCCCACATGACATGGAGTTCCAAGAGCGTGGCAGATGCCTCCAAATTCTGGTTCTTCGCCACCACATACCATGCAGCCTGGACATGAAAGGTGGCATCTTTAATTATCATGCCTTTCTGAATTGCATGATGCATAAATTTCATACAGGGCAGAGCACGACCGACTTCCTACCCATCAAAGCACTCTGGACAGCATTCACCACTCCATGAGACCAAGGGGCTGTCAAGCAGCCCAAACCAGCCATGCTCCAGAGTCTCAAGAAGGGGAGAAAGGCAGCCTCAGCTGAGAGAGTTTAGCTTCTACAATTAAGGGAAGTTTCCACGGTCAGGAACGGAATCTGAGATGAGGTGGTGAAGCCACATCTTCTCTCAGCAGTGCCTCAGGCCTGCGTTTCAGGCTGCCACCTGTTTGATGCTGTGACCAATGTGACTTATTCAAACCCTGAGGGAGAAAAGTAAGGCAGCTGTTGAGAGGAGGACATATGAGCACCAAACTTGAAGGCAAAGCAACCTGGGTCATTAGCCAAATGACCTTGGACAAATAAAGTACTTAATCTCAGTTTTCTTGTCTACTAGGTGAGAATAATAGATAAATTGTAAATGTTCAATAAGATCTAAGAGAGTGCTCCAAAAACTAACTAAAATGCCCACATTTCCAGGCAAGGGTTCCATAACCTAGAAATCCCAGCACCTGTAGAAGCAAGGTAGATATGTCAATCCACCTAGCCACGCACCTTTTCCACACAAATAAGAGACCTCATGAAAATCAGGTCTCTACTAGGACAAAGAGAACCAAAGACTCATCTAAGATGTCTGGGAGTCAGTCTTTAAAATCCTAGAATTATGTTCCTGACAAGGGATAAGCTCTTATCAAATATCTTAGTGTTAGCTGCTCAGTCGAGTCCAACCCTTTGCAACCCCATGGACTGTAGCCAGCCAGGCTCCTCTGTCCATGGAATTCTCCAGGCAAGAGTACTGGAGTGGGTAGCCATTCCCTTCTCCAGAGGATCCTCCCAACCCAGGGATTGAACCCGGCTGGGTCTCCTGAATTGCAGGCATATTCTTTACTGTCTGAACCACCAGGGAAGCCCCACTTTAAAACCCTTCCCCAGGTCCCTCTTCTTCCTCCTTCCCCTAAGTCCACTGATTCAGGCACCACCTCCCCTCTCATATTGATAAAACTGCCCTATTTTATGTTTGGTGACTCATACTCAGCTCCTAAAATTTTACATGATTTCTACAAGCTCATCTCTTCCATTATTTGGCCAAAGAAAACAAAGGACAGCTGGACACCTAACATGAGATCCAGCAAAGCTGTTACAGCATCATTACAAATCAAGGTTTCAATTTTCAACAGGTTACCCCAAGGTTAATCAACAACCTGTAAAAGGCAGTTGCTGAGATGAGTAAGAGAGAAACAAGACTTTCTCCAAGCTTACGACCTAACCAAGGAAGGTCTGACTAAGTACACATTTTGGTTTAAAGAAAATTTATTAAAAAAAAAAAACTCATCAAGAAACAACTCCCCCTCCACTCATCATTTCCTAGAAAGATGAAGAAGGGGCATTAGGAGGTTATATACACCTCTGTCCCCCAATCTGGGAGACCTGAAGAGAGCTAAAAGCATGACATTTATTTTCCCCAAACTCCAGCCTAGGGCTAACTACCTGCTTCATTTTTAAATTTCATTCTATCGACTCTGCTAATTCAAAGCAAAAATGAAAGCTGGGGTGAGGAGGAGGGGAAGACATTTTTAAAATACACATCAGATAAGAGAACCTATAAATAAAGTTGTGTGTAAACTACAGACTCCCTCTTTGTGATTCAGGTTAGTAGCTAACACTGAATAGAGAAGTCTTCCCAAGAAGACTTCTTTGGGAAGCTTAGTTTCGAATGAACTAAAGCATGGAAATGGCAGAGACACTGAGGCAGAAGAATGCTGAAGTTGGGTTTGAGGACAAGCTAGCTGCCTTGGCTAGAGAGCTAGTGGCAGAAGTGACTCGGACACGGAAATGATTGGCAGCAAGCCCAACAGAGCATGTGAAGGAAATCAGATCTGCTATAACAAGCGCCCACAGGCACTGGGTTTCTAAGCAAGGTATGGACAAAGGCTCAGAGCACAGTAGACCTTGAGATAATCAGCCTGTTTTACAAATGGGGAGAATGAGGTCCAGTAGCACTAAGTGACTTGCCTGAGGTCTCACAGTGAGTGGAAGTGCTGGGACTAGAGCCAAATCAAGATCAAATTTGTTACTGAAGAGGATCTATCTAACACTCATGTGAGGGATAGGGGGGTGGGGGGAGGTGTGGAGAGGACAAAAATTCAGGTTTGTCCTGATTAGGGCCCAGAATAGGATTATAGCAGGGAAAGGCCACAATAAGTGATAGCCAGGGAAATAGGTACAGATGATCTGAAAGGAAAAGCCCACTAAGACTTAAGAGACAGATGTGGATACAAAAGGAGAGAGAGCATCGTAAGGTCATGATTCTCATCAAAGAATAAGGCCATATTCCCAGCACATTCACCTTGGTGAAGCTCCCACAGATACCCAAATCAAAGTGCAGGCACCTGCCTCTCCCAGGCCCATCTCTGGAACCCAGAAAACCCAGAAGGACTGATTGGTAATTCCAACACCTGCGACCCTGCTGACTTGGGTTATCTCAGACTCATTACCCATGGTAGGATGACAGATGAGGAACCAGAGACAAGCTGGCTGGTCACTATATGGGCTATGCAGTATTTACTAGAATGATTTTATGTCAAGAGTTATGATCAAGGGCTTCTTCTCTGGAGGTCCAGGAGTGGAGGACTCAGTACCCTCACTGTCAAGGGCCTGGGTTCAATCCCTGGTCTGGGAACTAAGTTCCCACAAGCTATGCTGCATGCCAAACCCCCCACCCCACCCCCCCAAGAAAAGTTATGTTCACCTTCAAGCAAGAAATAGTTAAGCATTTAAATCTGACAAAATAAATAGGAATCAAACTCCTGGAGAAGTTCTGGCCATGATTTCAAAAGCTAAATGCTAGAACAACTATAACTGAATATAAACAGTAGTCCTCCAAAGAGGACTGTGGCCTTGTACAAACTTTAAGGGATACACATCTAGATAAAGAAAGAAAAATAATTCTCCAGAAAAATAATATCAACATCACTGGGGAATTAGAAAAGCAGATACATGGGCCCCACTCTAAACCCACTGGATTAGAATCAACATTTTAGCAAAACACTCCCCACCCTAGGTGATTTATTTGCACATTCAAGTTTGAGAAGCACTGGTGTAGAATACCTTAAGGGTGAACTACATATAGCAGTACATAGATAGGGTACCAATCAGGCAAATAAGATACAAAGTACCTCTTCACTTTCTGTACACCATATTTTATTAGATACTGCTCAGATATAGACCTATAGTGTTTTTCAGTGAATCTGGTACTTACTAATGATCATATGATATAAATGTGGGATCTATTTCACTTCCTGAAATAACACAGCTCCAGGGTTTTCATGCACATGAAATATAAAAAAGCTTAGTTCTTCTGAAAATACAATAAAATTATTCATTTTATTCAAGTTCCAACACGAAGTTCAGCACACTTCACCACAAGCCCCATTAATTCCTACAGGTTCCTGGGAGTATCATTAAATCCCCCAGCATCACTGAGAAGCAGGTGCTTGGCAAACATCCAATCTTCAAATGAGATTCAGAAGGACGTGGTCCTGAAAATGCAGTATTTTTCTGCCTTGTCCTGCCAGGGTTGCTTCTCAGGCTCATACTCTCTCCCGCCCTGAGGCCTCATACAGCTGCACACTTAAGTACTTCCCCAAAAGGAGAAAGGTCAGAGGTGTCATTATCCCATAAGCACTTGAGATTCCAGCTGTGGAGAAATTAATCTGGTTCAGGTTCCGGTTGAGAAGCCCTGAGTAAGATCTGGAAAGACAGAGGGAAATACAAAAGAAAGAGCCTACTGAGAGGCTCTTAGGAGAGGACATTTGCAGATTTTAAGGTGGGGGTCGGGGGCAAGGTTTGGCAGATAAGTAAGAGGATCACAAGGAGAGATAAAGATCCATCTCCCACCTCTACTCCAGGAACAAAAAGAGTGACCAAGAGATTCCTCCAAAAGACGTCTTTTCTTGATAAAAGGAAGGAAAAGAGCCAATGAGGAAGCTTTAGGAGCTGGAAGCAAGACTAAGAATCTCTGGAGCGTTTTTTTGTTTTGTTTTGTCTTCCAATGAAGGGAAATAAAGCAAAGGAAAAAGCAGTATCCTTCTAACCAGAATCTTATAAGCAGCAGACCATCAGGATTAAGAGACCTGTGAATAACCAAAGAAATACAAGGGGGGATTCGTTTTCAGTTTAAATCCAGCGCTGGGGAGTCAGGCAGCCCTGGACTTGAGGCTACTTCCAGAGTAAGAGGAAGAAATGGGACTATCTTTACAGCCACCAGTAAGCAGAGCAGCGTGCAAAGGAAGAAAGGAATCAGAAAAATGCCCGGGGATAGAGCAAGCCAAGAGAAAGAGTTCCTGTTAGCAGAAAGATGAAAGATAAAGTAGACACATGAAAGACAACATACAGGCACCCCTTTGGGATGGGCGGGGAGATCCTCCCCCAGGGGGAGGGGACTTCAGGAGGTAAGACTATAGGAAGTGAGTACAGAGAAAAGGCCACAGAAGCATAGAAAGTGCCATGCTGAACAAAGATATTTATTCACCAGAGGAAGGCAGACGAAAGGTGCACTTACCTGACCGGGAGAGCACCTAAAGGAAAATGGGGCTCCGAAAAGGGAAACTGAGGAAACAAAATCTGCCCGTTGGCTGCAAAGCTCAAGAACCAAGGACCACTGTCTGGAAATGAGCAAACTAAGAAAAAAGGTGTGCCCTCCCAGATTTAACAAACATCAGGACGGTGGCTGCACGCTGAGAACTGTGTAACCAAAAGTAGAGCGTGGGGGGTGGGGAGTGGGGGCAGGAAACACACACTGTCAGATGTGAAAATCTGGGTAAGGTGGTTCGATTCGGAAAACTCATGAAAAAGGGTGGAACCCCAAGGACAGAGTGATTGGGAAAAGCTGTGAATTCCCTGTGTAAAGACAAATACTTATCTTACAATTTCAGGATTTGGACTTCATTTCGGGTAGACTCTGGACACTGTGCTCTCCCAGATTTTGAAAGGCTGGGAAAAGGAATTGGCCCCTAAATCTAAGATATTCTGGAAAGCATTCTGCCAGATTTCAGGCCTGTAAAAGGGAAGTCTCCCCTGAATTTGTGGGAACATAAGTACCCCCAAAACTGGTCACTGGGCCCCAGATTTGAAACTCGCTAAATGGGAAGAACCCTCAGATTTGAAAGGGGACGTTTATTCAGAGTGGAGACACGTAAAGGGAGTGTCCTCCCAATTTGGGGGTCGTCAGTCAGGGGGTACCATCCTCAGCTGGGGAAGCTTTGGAAATTAAGATAAAATCCCAGGGATGGAGTTTAAGAAAGAGGGTTGCACCGATCACATTTTCTAAAAACTACAGAGAAAGGGGACACTCCCATAGTCGGGGGCTTGAGAAAGGGGTGTGCTCCCCAGAACAGGATTAAAGAGGCTATAAAAGAAAACGCGTTCCCAAAGCACAAGGCAAGGGCAGGGGTTGTTGGTGGAGCTCTCGGGGGCCACACAAGCTCAGGATCCGACCCTAGCGCTTCCCCCCACCCGCAACACGGCCCGCTCCGCGCCCTGGGCCCGCACCCCGCGGCCCAACCTCCTCGGGCGGCGCTGATTGGCCTCAACCACCGTCACTCCCGCAGGCAACCCTGGGGATTGGGCGCCACTCGCACGCCCGCCACGCTCTCAACAGCGGTCCCCGGGCCTCCCTCCGGGCAGGGCAAGCGGGGCCAGGCGGGGAGCGGGGCCGGGCAGGGGACCGGAGCAGCGGTGGCGTCCGTCATCGTCCCCGCCTGCACGGCGCGCGCGCGCGCGGCGCGGGCCCGGCCCGACCCGGCCCCAGCCAGCCAGCTTCGCCTCGCCGCACCTCGCCGCGAGCTCACCTCACAGCCCCGCTCCGGCTGCGCCGCTCCAGGACCAACCGACAGAAGGACTCTGCGTGCTGCGCACCACGTGACCCCCGGGACGCGCCCAGCGTATCCCCCGCCCCCCACACACACGCACCATCGCCACCTCCGAGTGACGCAGCTCCTCAGCTGCCCCGCCCTCGGCCCCTCCCCACCCGATCACCGTGGCGACGGCTCCGGCGAGCCACGCCCACTGCCCTGACGCGCGGGAACCGGCCTGCGCCTGGATCCGGAGCACGAAGTCACTACTCACCCATAGCCACTGTGATCACACGAAGCCCGGGACTGGACCCCATCCGTCATCTGTTAGTTATGCCTCCTATATGCCCCTCGAAGCCTCCTACTTCTCTCCATCCTGCTGCCAACACTCCAGTCTAGTCCACCATCAGATGGTTGTCCTCTCCACCCACACTTACTCCTTCCAATCCGTTCTTCATGCTCAGATAGCAAGAGCTTCTCAAAACGCAACTCTGTTCATAG
This sequence comes from Bos taurus, assembly GCF_002263795.3. Classification (NCBI taxonomy): domain Eukaryota; kingdom Metazoa; phylum Chordata; class Mammalia; order Artiodactyla; family Bovidae; genus Bos; species Bos taurus. Next base: position 64,955,626 of record NC_037340.1, on the reverse strand, counting down.
CCATCCTCATGCTCAAAGCCCGTTGCCCACTGTTTTTCAGATTAAGATCTAAATCTTTACCGTAGCCTATCTGCCAGACTTTTCAGAGTCTGTACTAACTTGCCTCTCTCATATTCACGCGCATTCAACTCCTCCACTTTCTCAAGCCTCTTTCAAGTCCTCACACAAGTCAGGTTCCTTCCCGACCTAGAGTCTTTGAACCGCTCCTCCTGCGCTTTACCTCATTAACTCCTTGGAAGGGATTCCAATTGCTGGTGTGAAGAGAAGCTGTATTCTACCTCCGGGGACCAAGGTCAGAGTTGCAGCCACCCACAAAGGGTCTGAAAAGTTTTCCCAGTGGGACTTGGGAAGTTCCAAAGAGGAATGCTAAATATTTGTTATTTAGGAAGGCAATAACGATTTTATTTTACCTTGGAAAAACAGGGCAGCTAGATTGCACCTCTTCAAATGTAAATATAATCATGTCACCGCCCGGCTTAAAACAACCAACCTTTCCATCACATCCTCCACCCTTGCTGTCTGGCCATACTAAGTTGCTATCATTTCTGTGGTTCTCTGCAAGGTCTTTCCAGGCACTGGGCCATGGACTAAGCTGTTACTTTTTGCAAAACTGACTCTTTAAAAGGTCTCAGTTTGTCATCTCCTCAGTAAGGTCCTCTTTGACCACATAATCTAGAAGTGCTCCCCTTGATCTCCTGCTTCAAACAGGGCAATTGCTCTCTACCTTATCAATGTTTGTTTTCAGCAGAGTACTTAACACAGCTTGTAATTATTTAATTGGTTTGTTCTCTTTGTTTTATTTTTTCCCCCTGAGTTAGAGTTAGGGACTATCTTGTATCTACTGCATTGTCAGAACCTGACAAATAATAGATGTTCATTGTTTATCTGGGGAAGGACTGAAAGGGAAGAGAATACTGGGGCGGGGCGGGGGGGGGGGATGATAATTGAAAATAACGAGTAGACGGGACTTCCCTGGTGGTACAGTGGATAAGAATCCATCTGCCAGTGCAGGGGACATGGGTTCCATCCCTGATCTGGGAAGACTCCACATGCCACAGAGCAGCTAAGCTCAGTACTAAGTACTGAGCCCACATGCTGCAACTACTGAAACCCTCAGATACAGGAAGAAAGGATCTTCCCAGGACCCTCTGTGTTTATGTTTATTAACATGAAATTGCCCAGATTTTAGTGGCTATTATAGGATATAGAGAATTTTTTGCCCCACCACCACAGTAATGTCAAGAATTCATGACCCCATATAAATACAGCATGTTTCTTTACTTATTCAACCTGTACATATTGAGACCTAGGCTTGAGCTGGGCATCAAAGATACAGAGTAGGGAACTTCCCTGGCAGTCCAGTGAATATGACTCAGCACTTCCACTGCAGAGGGAATGGGTTTGATCCCTGGTCTGATCCCACATGCTGCATGGTGAAGGCAGAAAAAAAAAAAAAAAAGATGCAGAGGGCTTCCACGATGGCTCAGTGGTTACAATGCAGGAGACTCCAGAGACAAGGGTTCAATCACTGAGTCATGAAAGATCCCGTAGAGGAGGAAATGGCAACCCACTCCAGTATTCTTGCCTGAAAAATCCCATGGACAGAGGAGCCTGGTGGGCTACAGTCCAAAGTGTCACAAAGATTGGACATGACTGAGCATGAACACAGGACACAGGACAGAGCAGCATGAGGTTTAGGCCCTGCTCTCAAGGAGTTTACTTCCTGGTAAAGAAATCATCACAATTTGTAAATTAAAATTCTTCTTATCTATTGCAAGAACAAATACTGACACTGTTGCAAGGACAAGCAAAAGAGAAATATATTACAAGAATGTTTGAGGGCCCAGACCATGGATAGGAAAACAAGAGGCACAAGAGCAGCTCTGTCAAGAAGCAACAGCTTCTGCTGCCAGCAGCACCACAGGCCACAGCTGGGATTCAATCCCAACATCCCTTTGTTTCTGAGTCACTCACTCAAGAGGCAAAGTCTTGACCAGGGGCTGATGGTGACTGGTCAATCTCAGGTCACATGGATTAGTCCAGGCTGTCAGGGGACAAGAGGAATAATTTGCCCCCAAGGATATCCCCCCAAATGAAAATGAGGGGAGGACTGATGCTGGTCAGGCAAAAATAACTCTATACAAATATGAATAAAATACCTTGGGAGTCAAGCCGAAGCTCCTGATCATCAAGTCAAACCTGTGGAAACCTGGTTTGCTAGCTTCTGAACAGCCACTGGCTGCTTGCCATAGAGCTCCAATTTGCAAAGTTCTGGTCTAAAGTCCAGGTCTTAGGACTTCCCTGGTGGTCCAGTGGCTAAGATTCTGTGCTCCCAATGCAGGGCACCTGGGTTCTATCTCTGGTCAGGGAACTAGATCCCACATGCCTTGACTAAGAGTTCACATGCCACAATTGAAGATCCCAAGTGCTGCAACTAAAACCTGGCACAGCCAAATAAATAAATAAATACTTTAAAAATCAAAATTAAAAAATAATAAAGTCCAGGTCTCATCACTGCCTGTTTAGCAGCATCCACCATTCTGCTTTAAGGTCTTCCCCATCATTTCACTAGTAGTTGATTTCAACCATCCAATTGTTTTAAACTTAGAACCTTTCTTTGTTGAAATAGGCGCTCAAGTAATAGTTGTGACTCTGTGAATGAGTGAAAGAATGAATGTACAGCAGCCTCAACTACAGAAAACAGTATCTCTCTAACCATTTTAGAACTGTGGTCCCAGGACATAAGATGACAGGTCCACATACACTGCATACACATAAGCATATACAGGAGCACCAGAGACCACTATGTCTCTGCATGGAAGAGTCCTTTCTCTCCCTAAGCATCACTTTTCTTCAACTACAAAGTGGGATGATCTTTACTCTCATTCACGAACTTGTCACAATTAAGTGAAACATGTGAGAGTGTATTGTAAACGGCAAAGTTCTGTGTAAATGATTTTCTGATTGCTTTCTTACTAGATTCATTGTCTGCTGCTGCTGCTAAGTCACTTCAGTCGTGTCCGACTCTATGCGACCCCATAGATGTCAGCCCACCAGGCTCTCCCGCCCCTGGGATTCTCCAGGCAAGAACACTGGAGTGGGTTGCCATTTCCTTCTCCAATGCATGAAAGTGAAAAGGGAAAGTGAAGTCGCTCAGTTGTGTCTGACTCTTAGCGACCCCATGGACTGCAGCCTACCAGACTCCTCCATGGGATTTTCCAGGCAAGAGTACTGGAGTGGGGTGCCATTGCCTTCTCCGGATTCATTGTCCAGAGTATTTAAAATGTCCCTAGTAAAGGAACAGCAGAACTAAAGATCTGAGATGGGATATTCAGTTAGAAAACTGATCTTTCTCAGCCTCTACCCAGCAAACCTTTATACTCTGTCCTAAGGCAACCCCAAGGCATTTACAATGAATCTGTCAAGGGGAAGGGGGAAAGTTAAAACAGAAAAGCAAGTTCTTTGGCTGTGATTCACACCCACAGACCCCATGTACACAGAGTATCACCAAGCTTGAGGATGTCAGTCTCCAAAGCAGGAACTGGGGTAAAATATCTGCAGCACAAAGCCGAGTGTGAGAACTCAGGAAGCCGGAAACCACAGTCACAGCTGTATCTGAGGAGTCCAAGAACCTCCACAAGGCACCAGGGGCCCAAGGGAAGTGGATTGAGTTGACCCTGGCCTGAGGTCTCTCCAATCTGAGCCTGATGGAAAGTTTCTGAGCTCCTCAAGCCTTATTGCTCTCCAGTGAGGGGGAGGAGAATTATGTAGGAATTCCAATATATTTCCAGCATTTTGCAAGATTCTAAGGAGGGAGGGAGAGTGAGGGGGAGAGGCAGAGAGAGGAGGACATTTTTTATTCTTGTCCTGGCCACTAAAGAGACTGATAAAATCCACCTGGACCACTTCAAGGGCAGGGACTGTGTCCTGTTCTCTGTCCCTTGGGAGTCCTAGTACCTAGCACAGTTCCCTGTAATTTAATACTTCAAGCTTGTTTCTTGTGGTTGACACTCCTGCCAGTTTAGAGATAAAGAGACAAGGGAGGAGTTTAGCCCCAGGGACTACTGGAATGGAGATTATAAAGAAGTCCATTAAAGAAACAGTCTCTAAGTCTGCTAGACTCCGGTTGACTCCCCAAATTTCTTGCAATTTAATTTTAGATAGTGATGCTATCCCACGACTCAAAGGCCAAAAATTATATAAAAGATAAACAATACAAAATCTCCCTCAAATTTTTGTTCCTCGTTTGTTTTGTTTCTACTGGTAACCACTTTCTTATGAATCCAGTACCCCACTCCTTTTCTTTTGGCTGCTCTAGGTAGCATGCTGGATCTTAGTTCCCTGACCAGGGATGGAAACCTGGAACTACTGGGTTGCCAGGGAAGTCCCCCTTTCAGCATTTCTTTATGAGTATATGCAAAGTTGAATATAAGTTCAAATCTATTATGAACCTTTTACACAACAGAAAGCTTTGATACATGGTGTTCTACACCTCAATTTTGTCACTAAACACATTTTGGACCCCTTACACTACATCTTTTATAATGATACAAAAATAACTCTCATTATCTTGTTTTATTTTACTGCTACGCAGTATTTCTTGTGTGGATGTACTGTAACTTGCTTAATCAGTCCCTTATTTGAGGACATTTGAGTTGTTTCCAATCCCTGGTAACTTAAAAACTATGTTCCATTTACAAATAGTTCAACACATGTGTGCAGAGAGAACTGTAGTCTAAATTCTCTGAAATAGGAGATCTGAGCCACAGTGGTGTATATATTTATAATTTTGATAGAGTTTGCAAGTCATCATTACTCGTAACATTTAAAATCTCCAATGTACTTACAGTTTAAGGATTATTTCAAGATTATTCCCATAATGTTATTCTCACTTACTTGCATTCTTGATAGAAATGAGTGAAGTTGCAGTTATCCAGCTAGGAATGTGTACAACCTACTGCCACATATTTGTCACACATGTCATCATCATGCGTCTTTTTTTTTGGCTATACCTCACAGCTTGCAGGATCCTAGTTTCCCAACCAGGGATGGAACCCAGGGCACTGGCAGTGAGAATGGACTAACCACCAAAAAGGGAATACACACCATGTGTCTTTAGAAGAAATTATCTTGATGTAGGGGGAAATGCAAAGGACAAACATTAAGGAAAATACCATTAATTCGACAACATAAAAAAATTCTATTCTATCCATGAAAATATGTCTACACATGGATGGATGGTTGGGACTATGGGGGAAGAAGAAAAGGAATGGAGGCTAAGGAAGAGTAATTCAGAGGGACCATTTATTTTGTTTCCAATGTTTATAAACAATGTTGCAATGAGTAATTCCCTTCCTGGTGATCATTCACAATGTTTCCAGTTGCTACAGACAATGCTACAATAAAGAGCCTTGGACATTCAAAAAAGGAAAAAGAGGGACTTCTCTGGTGGTCCAGTGGCTAAGATCCCCAGCTCCCAATGCAGGAGGTCCAGGTTCAATCCCTGGTCAGGGAACTAGAGCCCACATGCTGCAGCTAAGAGTTGGTATGCTGCAAAAAATGGATCCCATATGTCATAATGAAAAGATCTTACCTGCCACAACTAAGACCCAGTGTGGGCAAATATATAGATAAATAAAATATTTTTAAAAAGGAAAAAGAGGGAAATCTGGGGCTGTGTCTCGATTATCAATTATCAGTTGAAGCTCTGCCCCTTACATTCCTCTGCAGTCCTTCTTGCCTGCTTATTGACTCACTAAGACCCCAAAACTCTCTCCTCTTCCTCTTCTATTACACAGTTGTAAGTTTGAAATCTCACCTCCTTGACGTCACCCTACTCGACCCAGCCCATAGTTCCTCTGGGCCTAAAAAAGTATCTTAACTGCAATCTCAATTCCAAATTCTAGGCTGGAAATAGTTATCACCAAAGAAAGTCCCTAAATGACAATTATGGAAAAACTGGTAATCACAGGTTCGCTCTTACTCTACTTCCCCTGATATCCTTGCCTATATCATGGTCTTTTTTTTTCCCCCTCTCTACTTCATAAGCTTTTTTAAGCCCTTTATGCTTTTCAAAGGTTTATTTAACCTACACGCTGAATCATCACCACTTCCCTTCCCACTCATCTCCTTCTATTTCCAGGGGAGCCTTTTTATTGTAGGAGGTAAAACAGAAACCTGACTAAAGTAGAAGTTAAAGGTGCTGTGAAACTCCCAATGCTGAAACCTTATGAATCCAGAGAGCACTGGCTCTTGTCCGCTTTGAACTCTTCCTGCCCTAGAGAGCCTGTATCTTCCCACCATGTAAGTTGGGGTAAAACCACTGGCCAAATGGAGAAATAAGTTATATTTCCTGCAGATTTTCCAAATTTCCCTTTTATCTCTACATACCACACCTACCTTTGCCTGTCCCCCCTTCCGATTCTACTTCAAATTTTTATCCCTTTTGGAAAAAAAAAAAATAATGACAATATTTATTGAATTTTCACTGTTTGCTAGACACTGTGCTAAGTGAATTATTTCATTATAAATTTCATTATAAATTATTTCATCATAATTACATGAATTATTTCATTTAATAACCCTTGAAGAAAGTCCCTTGTAATGGAGCCCCAGAGAAGTTACTTGTCTAAGGTCACATCACTAAGAATAATTTAAGTACCAACAATTTAATTCCAGATCTCATGCTTATTAATCCTAAACTAACCAGATTCTGAGGAGAGTCTTCCTCTTGTTCCTCTGCCCTCAAACTCTTTCCAATCTGGCCTATTCTCCAAACTATTTAAATTGCCATTCTAACATAACAGTAGTAATAAATAAAGTGATGCTTTAAAAACAGGTTGGGACTTCCCCGTCGGTCCAGTGGCTAAGGCTCTGAGTTCCCAGTGCAGGGGGCTGGGGTTCAATCTCTGGTCAGGGAACTAGAATCCACATGCTGTAACTGAGTTTACATCCCACAACTAAAGGATCCTACATGCCACAGTGAAGATGGAAGATCCCTTGTGATGCAACTGAGACTCAGCACTGCCAAAATAAATAAATATATTTTAAAAATAATTTTAAAATAACCATATCATCCACTCCCCTACACAAATCCCTCTAATGCTATCCCCTCTCTAACTGAAAGTAAATCCAAAATCTTTACCCACCAGCCATTCTTGATCTGCCTCTTGTGTTCCCCAGCTCTCTGACCTCCAATTCTCTTCCCTCTGCTTTGCTCACTCCAGTTACATGAGCATCCTTGCTTTTTCTTGAGCAGGCTAAGTTCACTTCTACTGGGGTTTTGTACTTGCTGTTCCCTCTACCTGGAAAAATCTACCCTCAGATACTCATAAAACTTAGCACTTTGTTTCTTTCTGGTCTCTGTTCAAGTGTATATATATATATATATTTTATGATAGAAGCTGCCTCCCTAAATACAACAGTATCCTGTCTTTCTCTCTCTCCCTTAATCTCATTTATTCTTCTTCAAAGCACTTATCACCATCTGGCATATTACCTATGTATTTTTTGTTAATCTGTTTCATATCTTTAGAATTTAAACAATTCCTGAGGTCAGGGACTTTGTTTTGTTTACTGCTATATCCCCAGTGCATGGAATGATACCCAGCATAAAATAGGTGTTTAATATTTTGCATGAATAATAAAATTAAACTATTTTTTGAGTACTTCCATTACACCAGGTATTCTATATACATCACCTATGAATTTTCTCATTTAATCTTTATAATAATCTTATGAGATTTAACCTTTTAAATATGATGTCCAAAACTTTTCAGTAGTTTATGAACAACTAATTCTCTGAGAAAAAAAAAGAAAAGATTGAGTTGTAGCATTTGTGATATCTGTGATATAAATATTCACACTCTGGCTGATTTAAGACTACCAATATGAGGTCAATCAGCTCACTAAATTTCTGGGCACTTATAGAATCACAAACTGGTATGAGTCTGCTCCAGCATGCCATTGCTACTGCTATTAGGCAAGCATAGAAAGCTCTTCACAAATTACCCCTTACTCATCTTTCCAATGGAATCTCCTCTGACTCTCCAACTCACCCACACAGCCCACTTTCAAATCATGAAGAATTCCTGTCTGTGTAAGAACATGCCCTGCTTGTTCTATATTTGTCATTGGGCAATGTGCTTTATTTCTGAGAAGTTCTTTCATCCTTCCTTAGTTTGGCTCTGTACTGGTGTGTCTTCAAAGCAACATCAACCAATTCAACAAATAGTAGTTAAGCAACCAGCCCATTCCAGGCAGGATGTTAGGAGCTGAGGGATAGAAGTAAAGGAGAAGCAGTTGTTGATATTCCCAGAGTGGCTCACAATCTGGTAGTGAAGGCAAATGCATAAGCAATGAAGCCGAATTATAGCCTAAGAGAAGTAATAATGAGGGATTAAATGAGTCTAGCAAGGGTGGGCAGGATCAAGACCAACCTTCTAAAGGAAAGTAAAGGAGACTTTACTTCCTTTACTTCTAAGGAAGTAAAACACAGACATCTTTCCAGATAGACATTTCAAGGCAGGGAGATACAAGCAATTGGAGACTTCTGGAGAAGATCGAGAAAGTGCTATAGGATGGGCAGTTATGCTTCCTGAACTCCTTTTTGCGTCCCAAACCCTCAGTGGGTAACTCGATTCCACTCCATTATAGCAGAATTGCCAATGGGCAAGAGGTCAAAATCGATGAACAGTCACAAACACAAGAGGAAATACAATAATATCAACATTTTGAGAAATGTTTACCAAAATTTTATACATACTGTTGGGTTACTAGCAAACCATGGCCAACAAACTAGGTGGCCATGGATCAAAGAATACCATAGAACTCAATTGACCTGTTCAATCAGTTACAAACATTGGAAAATATAGCAAAAATAATTGGAAATGACAAATCAATATTGGTGGGATGTGGAGAAAAGTACATTTAATAAATATGTACTAAAATTAAACTATGTGTCAGCCACTGATTTGTGTGCTTTACTTGTTTAACTCATTTAACTTATGCCACAATTTTATAAAACAGGTTCTCTTTTTTCACTGATTTCAATTTATTTTTGTGACTGTACTGGGTTTTTGTCACTGTGTGGGCTTTTCTCTAGTTGTGTTGAGCAGGCCTACTCTCTAGTTGCGGTGCACAGGCTTCTCAATGCAATGGCTTCTCCTGCTGCAGAGCACAGGCCCTAGGGTGCGAGTGCTTCAGTAATTGTAGTGTGAGGGCTCGTAGTTGCGGTTCCCAGGCTTTAGAGCACGAGCTCAATAGCTGTGGGTCATGGGCTTAGTTGCTCAGAGGCACGGGGGTCTTCCCGGACTAGGGATCAAACTTAGGTCTCCTGCCCTGGCAGGTGAATTCTTTACCACTGAGCCACCAGGGAAGCCCCCAAAACAGTTTATATTACTATCCCACAGACATTTCACTAAGAAAACAGAACTTAAGACAGGGCAAATAACCCATTCAGTGTCAGACATTCAGTGGGATGCTGGATCAGTCTGTACTGGCTTGTAAGAGCTGATTACTATTAATAAATATTCAGTTGGCAGCTTAAAATAGGCCCTAAGTGAAAATATTTACGCTATGAACATTGGCAAACATCAGACCTCTTTTTTTTAAGAGCAAAATTATCTGCACACCATTAGTAGTCTTTGGTAGTATTCCAGGCCCTGGGGATATAACAATAAACAAAATAAACAAAAATCTCTGCTTTCATGAACTTTATAGTCTAATGGTGGGAGATAAATAATGAACAAACACATAAATAAAATATATGGTATATCAGATGATGACAAGGGCTATGGAGAAAAATAAGTGAAAATGGGGTAAAAGTATGCCATCCCTTTTTATTTATTTTTGGCTGTGCTGCATGGCATGCAGGATCCCAGTTCCCTGACCAGGAACTGAACCCATGCTTTCTACATTTGAAGCATGAACTCTTAACCACTAGACCCCCAGGGAAGTCCCATGCTCCCATTTTTTAAAAATGATTATTACTGGAGTACAGTTGCTTTACAGTGTTGTATTAGTTTCTGCTGTACAACAAAATGAATGAGCTATACATATACATACCTATCCTCTTTTTTGGATTTCTTTCCCATTTAGGTCACCACAGAACAATTAATAACATTCCCTGTGCTATAGTGCAGGCTCTGAGTTCTATTTTATACATACTCTAGTATGTATATGTATACAGATACTAGTGTATGTATAAAATTGGGATTGCCATCAATCCAAATCTCCCAATGCATCCCAACCTCAACCCCATGCTATCATTTTAAATAGGATGGTCAGGGAAGGCCTCACTAAGAAGGTAATGTCTGATTATGACCTTAAGGAAATAGGAAGGAGCAAGACATGCATCTGTTTTGGAGCAGAGTGTCCTACGTAAAGCTTCAGCAAATGCCAAGACTCTAAGAAGCACAGACATGCCTTGGGTATTTAAGGAATAGCAAAGAGGCCAGTTGACTGGAAACAGACAGGATGAGGGGAAATCTGCAAGGGAGAGTGTGATAAGTGTACCTAGGTGTTATTTTTTAACTTAAAAAAAAAAAGACCTTGGAACACATAGCTGGATAAACCACAAACTAATAGCAAAAATAATAACTCATGTGTTTTTTTTTTTTCCAAATTTATTGACTATTTCCTGTGAGTTCAGCTCAGTTCAGTTCAGTTGCTCAGTCAGGACTCTTTGAGACCCCATAGATTGCAGCACACCAGGCTTCCCTGTCCATCACCAACTCCTAGAGTTTACTCAAACTCATGTCCATTGAATCAGTGATGCCATCCAACCATCTCATTCTCTGTCGTCCCCTTCTCTCTCTGCCTTCAATCTTTCCCAGCATCAGGGTCTTTTCCAATGAGTCAGCTCTTCGAATCAGGGGGCCAAAGTATTGGAGTTTCAGCTTCAGCATCAGTCCTTCCAATGAATATTCAGGACTGATTTCCTTTAGGATGGACTGGTTGGATCTCCTTACAGTCCAAGGGACTCTCAAGAGTCTTCTGCAACACCACAGTTCAAACGCATCAATTCTTCGGCCCTCAGCTTTCTTTATAGTCCAACTCTCACATCCATACGTGATTACCAGGAAAACCGTAGCTTTGACTAGACAGACCTTTGTCAGCAAAATAATGTCTCTGCTTTTGAATATGCTGTCTTGGTTGGTCATAGCTTTTCTTCCAAGGAGCAAGCGTCTTTTAATTCATGGCTGAAGTCACCATCTGCAGTGATTTTGGAGCCCAAGAAAATAAAGTCTCTGTTTTCACTGTTTCCCCATCTACTTGGCATGAAGTGATGGGACTAGATGCCATGATCTTAGTTTTCTGAATGTTGAGCTTTAAGCCAACTTTTTCACTCTCCTCTTTCACTTTCATCAAGAGGCTCTTTAGTTCTTCCTATGAATTAGGCCACTGTAAGCATTTCACGTACATTATCGTACTAAATTTTCTCCATATTATTTTACTTAATCCTCAGATCAGACTGTGAGGCTGGGGAAACTGAAACAACTGTGAGTTTAAGTAAATTGAACAGAACTATACTATGTAGGGGAACAGATGAGAGCCCATATCTATTCTTGCTTACTCTATACCTACCCTTCTCTATTAGAATTGTTGGGTGAATCTATTATATTCCATATGATTAATCTGCGTGAAGATGCTTCACTGTAATTGTAGGGCATTATTATTATTAGGTACATGGATGTGACTTGGCATATGATCATGAAAACAAAAGCTATAGACCTTAAGAAGGGCACTAAGAATTAAGTGGAGATATAATTTTAACTGAGGGTAATTGGAAAAGACATACAAAGCAGGTAGCATTTGAGCTGAACCTTGAAGAACTTCCCTGATAGCTCAGCTGGTAAAAGAATCTGCCTGCAATGCAGGATACCCAGCTTCAATTCCTGGGTCAGGAAGATCCACTGGAGAAGGGATAGGCTATCCAACCCAGTATTCTTGGGCTCCCCTGGTAGCTCAACTGGTAAAGAATCTGCCTGCAATGCAGGAGACCTGGGTTTGATCCTTGGGTTGGGAAGATCTGCTGGAGAAAGGAAAGGCTACCCACTCCAGTATTCTAGCCTGGAGAATTACATGGACTGTGTAGTCCATAGGGTTGCAAAGAGTTGGACAAAACTGAATGACTTTCACTCACTTTCATGTATTAGTCAAGTTCATGGAGGGAGGTAGAGACCACCTGTTACCTGAAGAGAGACAATTTGATATAATGTATTATCAACCATGTACCTGAAGAAGTAAAAGAAGAAATCTAAGCTATCGTGAAGGCAGTGATTGTTAATTGTAGGAACACCTACAATGCTTAGGGCTGAGAGCAAAGGGAAGAGGTTGGAATGATTAAAACGCATACACTTAGAGGAAGTGCTAAACAGAACTGAAACAGACCTCTGAAGAGGAGGCCATACTTGGTGTGTGCTTGTGTCTCTGAACTCAGAGGGGTTGGGACCAAGACCTTTGTGAAGGAGTCACTGGGCAGTCAGTGCTAACGAGACTGATCCTGTAAGCATTGTAAAATTACAAACTGGTTTCCAGAAGGGAGGTAGATTGGGAGTGGAGAGAAATAAATAAGGAGATTAAGACATACAAACTTTCAGTTGCAAAATAGATGAGTCATGGGTATGAAATATAGTGTGACGAATATAGTCAATAATTATGTAATATCTTTGTAAGGCAACAGGTAATAACTAGACTTATCAAGGTGTATATTTTGAAACATATAGAAATGTTAAATCATTATATCGTGTAACAGTAACTAACATAACCTTGTAGGTCAATTATACATCAAAAACAAGCAAACATGGGACTTCCTTGGTGGTCTAGTGGTTAAGACTGCACTCCCAAAGCAGGAGGCCCAGTTTTGATCCCTGGTCAGGGAACTTGATCCCACATGTCACACCTAAGGATCCTACATGCCCCAACTGAGACCTGACACAGCCAAATAAATAAACAAATAAAAATGTATATTAAAAAAAGAAAAAAAAAACAAGCAAACATTTCTTTAAAATGGATAACCAACAAGGACCTACTGTGTAGCACAGGGAACTCTGCTCAGTGTTTTGCGGTAGCCTGGATGGGAGGGGAGTTTGAGGGACCATAGATACATGTTTCCGTATGGCTGAGTCCTTTGCTGTCCACCTGAAACTATCACAACATAGTTAATCAGCTATACCCCAATACAAGATAAAAAGTTAGGAAAACAACAAAAAGCAAACAAACATAGGGCATGAGATCAGATTTGTGGCTAACAGAGGGAAGGAGTTCAGGGGAGAGGAAATGGGGTGAAGGAAGTGAAAAGGTACAAACTTCCAGTTATAAGATAAATAAATGGACTTCTCTGGCGGTCGAGTAGTAAAAAATCTGCCTGCCAGTTCAGAAGATATGGGTTCAATCCCTGGTCCAGGAAAATTCCACATGCCTTGAATCACTGAAGCCCATGTACCACAACTATTGAACCTGTGCTCTGGAGTCTTCCAGCCACAACCACTGAAACCACAGGCTGCACCTACCGAGCCTGCTGCTTAGAGCCCACACTCCCTCACAAGAGAAGCCACCGCAGTGAGGAGCCAGGGCGCTGCAACTGGAGAGAGCCCACACGCAGCACTGTGTGCTTGTATACTTGTTTACACAATGCAAACATACACTGTTTCAATATCCTGAAAATAGGGAAACATACGATGTGATCCAGGAACCAGGGATTTCGGGGACTTTCATCTCCCTGCAGCATTTTGTTATAGAATCTAGGGGTCCTTAGATGACCCTTCTCTTTCTTTCCTCCTTTTTAAGACTGAGGTAAAATTCATATAACACAAAAGAAAATTAACAATGAGTCATGCTAAACTATACATTTTTTGGCATTTCCTACATTCATAATATTGTGCAACCATCTCTAGTCATTAGTTCCAGAGCAATTTCAACAGTCTAAAAGGAAATCTCATACTCATTAAGTAGTTATTCCCCACTCCTCCTTCTTCCTAGCCCCTGGAAACTGCTAATCTGCTGTTTTCTGTCTCCATGAATGTATCTATTTTAAATGTTTCATATACATGAAATTATGTGACATTTTGTGTCTGGCATCTTTCATTTAGCAGAATGTTTTTGAGGTTCATCTACTTGGTAGCATGTATCAGTACTTCAATAGTTTTCATGGCTGAATAATACTCTCCTGTATGGATATAGCACTTTCAGTTTATATAGTTATCACTTGATGGACATTTGTGTTGAGTTCATTTTTTACTATTATGAATAATACTGTTATGAATATTTGTGTACAGCTATTTGTTTGAAGACAGGCTTTCAATTCTCTTGGGTCTATACTTAGAAGTGGAATTGCAGATCATATGATATTTCTATACTTAACTACTTAACTTTTTGAGGAGCTGCTGAATTGTTTTCTACAACAGTTGTACCATTTTACATTCACACAGCAATGTCTAGAAAGTTCTACTTCCTCCACATTCTTACCAAAATCTCCTTTCTTTTACAGCAACTGCACACAAGTCATGTTCACACTGCCCATATTGCAACTCTGATGCTTCATCTCTATACTGAGTTAGGACTTGCTTGTTTAGAGATGTTTGTGCATATCATGTCCCTTTGGGTCTCCTCCAGAAAATGACTGTTAAGGACTTTTTTTTTCTTGCTCAAAAACAAACAGAAAAATTGAGACTATTAGATACACCCTTTCAGAGATGTTGTCTTTCTGGGCTATTCATTTTCATTCACTCATATGGAATTACATGCTTTTTATTTAAAATCACTGTGGTTTGATGATTCTTTGATCACTTTCAAGGTGTAGCTCCATCTTGTGATGCTTATCAGCAGAATCTTCCTCTCCATTGCTAGATTTGCTTAAATTCCAAATCTTTTGCAATATTATGTTTGATTTCATTTCTTTTTGCTTCTGTGAGCAGATGTTTTAAACAATACTCTGCCTCCTAATTTTCAATGTTTAATCTATTTCTCTGGTTGTTGAATCATATTTTGGAATAAAACATATTGCTTTTGTGGTCCTCTAAGCTTGCTTCTGCCATTCCTTCATTTTAAAGAAAATTAATATTGCCCAATTTATATGCATTTGTGAAAACTCATATATTAGTACAATTAAGATTTTTCATTTCACTGTATGTAAAATTTATCTCACTAAAAAAAAAAAAAAAGTGAACAACTACTAAATTCTCTGGATAAGGAAAGGCATCCCACTCCAGTGTTCTTGGCTGGAAAATTACATGGACAGAAGAGCCTGGTGGGATATAGTCCATGGGGTTGCAAAGAGTTGGACACGACTTAGCAACTGAGCACTGAGCACTGCTGCTGCTAAGCTGCTAAGTCGCTTCAGTTGTGTCCGACTCTGTGCAACCCCATTGACGGCAGCCCAACAGGCTCCCTGTCCCTGGGATTCTCCAGGCAAGAACACTGGAGTGGGTTGCCATTTCCTTCTCCAATGCATGAAAGTGAAAAGTGAAAGTGAAGTCGCTCAGTCATGTCGGACTCTTAGTGACCCCATGGACTGCAACCTACCAGGCTCCTCCGTCCATGGGATTTTCCAGGCAAGAGTACTGGAGTGGGGTGCCATTGCCTTCTCCAACTGAGGACTAAACTCTAGTTAAAAATACGCAATGCTGAAGAGTTTAGAGATGGTATGTATTAATGTCTGAAATTGTGAAAAGCATTAAAAAATTAAGCTGAATACCTGGATGGAAAGAGGGATAGGCCGATGAATAGATATGTAGTAAAACAAATATTGAAAAATGTTAAATTCAAAATCATTGGTAAGCATATATATTATTTTCTCAGCCTGTTTCATAATTCTTGTTGTAAAATTAAAAAAAAAAAAACTTCTTAATTGCTCTGATGACTTATGTCAATCAGTTCTTTGTAGAAGATTCTGTGATGATTTCCATCATAGTCTGAACCCATCAATTTATTTCATCCAATTCAAGTAAATAAACAACATTTAGAGGAATAAATGAGAACGTATAGAAAATGGTTTGTAAACTGTGTAGAACTATATAACCATGCCATTATTAATTCTATGATGGTCAAGGGATTGAGCCTGTGTAAAATCTTAATACAAAACACTATCCCAAACATATTCCCTGGCAGTCCAATGGTTAGGACTCTGAATTCTCACTGCCAAGGGCCCAGGTTCAACCCCTGACCAGGGAACTAAGATCCTGCAAGCCACGTGGTATGGCAAAAAAAAAAAAGAAGAAATCTCTAACTAAACTGGAAAGTCTTAAAGGAAAGAGATTGTGTTTTTTATTTATTTGGTTCTCACAAATTGTCCACTGAGTACCAAAAATTCAAAAGGTACTAAGCACAGAATGAATCAGTAAATGGCACATTTCATAGATAAAACTCTAAAAGAAAAGGGGACAAGGGACGTCCCTGGTGGTCCAGTGGTTAAGAATCTGCCTTCCAATGCAAGGGGCCTGGGTTCTATCCCTGGTTGGGGAACTAAAATGCCAGATGTGAGGGGGCAACTAAGTTCTTGCAACCAGAACCCATGCATCACATCAGGAGGAGCTCATGCAACTCAAGGAAGACCCAGGGCAGCCAAAAACAAAAGGGGAGGGGCAAAACAGGGCTATTAAGAGGTACTAACTGTTTTTTATAAAATAAGCTATCAGGATATATTGTACAGCATAGGCCATATAGCAAATATTTTATAATAACTATAAATGTAGTATAACCTATAAAAGTTTTGAATCAATATATAGTGAACCTAGAACAACATACTTCAATCAAATAAACCTCTAAAGGAATGTTTTAAATTTGTTATGGCTTATTAAATTTTTGCCATTTTTATGTTTAATCTAAAATAATGTTTGTTTTTTAAATAGTTTTTTGAGGGAGTTCCCTCATAGCCTAGTAGTTAGAAATCCACGTTCAATCTCTGATCAGGAAACTGAGATCCCACAAGCTGGGTGGTGTGGCCAAGAAATAAATAGTATCTTGCATAATCTTTTTTATCATGGGATGCAGAGATGGACAAATAAGTGGCTGTTGATATACCCATGAAACAGCTCTTAAGGACGAATTTATGCAAATTCCTTTTGGATATGTCACTACAATGCCCCTGACATTATGGCCAGCAGTCAGGCAAGTATTTGAAATCAATGCCAAATTCAATCTTTAAGTAGATTGATTATACAATCAAGTCTAAATGAGGGTGGAGGGGGATGATTTGATCCTCCCAAATCAGGCAAAAGTCATAAGGCTGGCAAAATTACCTCCACTAGTATGAAATGGGATTAAGTTTCTCATTGTTACAGAGACATTGTTACAGAGGGAAAAAAGAAAGTTCACAGTGTCCCCAGCGGCTCAACAATTGCTGGAATCTGTCAGGTAAAGTATGCAAACAGTTGTTGGTTCAGGTCAGAAACTCTGGCCAATCAGAAACCTTGGTCCTCTGAGATAATATCTGAATTCTCTTGGAATGTTAATATCAAAAATTTTTGAGATAATAAAACCTTTCTGTTATAAGCATCTTTTTATACAGGGAAATTTCAATTTAAAGACTTAAAACTTTCATATTAAGAATGCTTTGTACATATATATGTTATATGTTAGTCACTCAGTTGTGTCTGACTCTTTGTGACCCCAAGGACTGCAGCCTGCAAGGCTCTTCTGTCCAGGGAATTCTCCAGGCAAGAATATTGGAGTTGGTAGCCATTCCCTTCTCCAGGGGACCTTCCTGACCCAGAGATCTATTCAGGTCTCCTGCATTGCAGGTGGATTCTTTACCATCTGAGCCACCAGTGAAATCTACTGTATACATTTCTGTATTTAAATTGTAATGTTTAAAGGAACTTGAGGTACTAGAGATTCAGGTAAAAAAATATGATTAAGTAACTGACGAGGTTTGTCATTTTAATTGGAAAAGTATAAGACTACATTAGAATATTTTAAGAAATTTAAACACCATATTTGTGATTTTAATTTTTAATTTTTTAGGTTTAGAAGAGTTTATATACTTGTAAAAGTTTTAAAGTACTCAAAAATAACACATTAAAAAAAAAACACCATGACAAAAGCATACTAAATTTGAGGACATTTATCTAACATAAATGGGACTGATTTTTTGAAGGGAGTTTAGTCCATTTAATTTGAATTCAACACAATATTAACAGAAAAAGTGAAGATGATTCTAATATTCTAGTTAGATTTATAAATAAAACAAATTTTCTAAGTCAGTCTTAAAGTCTCAAGGAAACTAGATTAAAATGCACTTATTCTATACATTGAATGTTAACTTTTAAAATGCAAGTATGAAAAATAGCATCTTCTGTCCATAGAAGTCATACATGAATGTTAAAAAACTCACATTGGCAAAATATATTTAATTATCAGCCAAATTCTCTAAGCATAACATCTGCTACCTTCTTTATCCCAGGCCCTTAGTTAGCCTGTGGTCCTCTCTTCACAAGTTTTAAGATAGAGTGATATTCTTGGTGGTGATGATTTAACCCAATTAACTTCGAGGCAAAAGAATTGAGAACATAATGATGAAAGGGGAAGGAGTCCATGAGCCAGAAAGAGTGAGAGTTTTGCATGGTGAATAAAAAGCATATCATATTTTTAACATTTTTTTAAATACATAAAAATACTTTCATTTTAGAGACTGAGTTTTCCAGTTGGTGTTTCTTGTTTGTGTGCTAAATTGCCAGGTTCACTCTGATCATTCTGGGACAGAAAACAATTTAAGGGATATTCAATACTCAAGTACGGAGAAGGCAGTGGCAACCCATTCCAGTATTCTTGCCAGGAAAATCCCATGGACGGAGGAGCCTGGTAGGCTGCAGTCCATGGGGTCGCAAAGAGTCAGACACAACTGAGCGACTTCACTTTCACGCATTGGAGAAGGAAATGGCACCCCACTCCAGTATTCTTGCCTGCAGAATCCCAGAGATGGTGGAGCCTGTTGGGCTGCCGTCTATGGGGTCGCACAGATTCAGACACTGCTGAAGCGACTTAGCAGCAGCAGCAATACTCAAGTAACTGAGAGCTTAAAATATTTCTCTTCTCAAATAAGTCTAGAGGTTAAAGTCAGATTCTGTGCAGTCATATTCCCAAACAAAATTAAGTAGGGGCCACCATCTATGTTTTAATATTTTCACAATTAACAAGTCACAACACTAGAATTAAAGGGAAAAACAAAGGCAAAGGTTAGCTTGTCTTTTCTAAAATAATTGGGTTTCAATATAATGTGATGATTTTCAACATTCAAAAAATGAAAAGCATCTGAGTTTTCAGGAAAAGAAGTTAAGGGAATATTACTAATTATGCAAAATCTATTAATTCTCTAAAAGAAACACCTAAGTGCAAAGTTAATCTGAAATGCAAAGCCTCTTTACACCAAGAGTTTCTCTAAATATTTTATTTAGAGATAATAGAAGTTAACTTTTTTGAGGATTAAATATTTGCCAGGCATTTTACATGGCAAAAGAGGCTATTACCTCATTCAATCCTTTCTATACTCCTATTAGCAAGCCTTCATTCATCCATTCATTGATTTAATGAGTTTCTACCTGCGCATCTGGCTAAGTGCTGACAGTTCACTTGTGAGCATTACTGGCCTTCCTCACTAACAAGCAGTTTAGTAATTATACTCTTCTTCACAGAAATGGAGGGTAGGTTCATTTACTTGTCCAAGGTCACAGTATTGGAGCAGCTAGACAAACTCATCTCAAAGCTTTGCAGTCAATCATTAAGCTGTCAACAGACTTCTAGATTTTCTCTCTCAAGATTTTTTTGTTTTTAATTTTTTTCTCTAAATTTTTTCAATCATTTTTATCTTAAAGTCTTGTAGACAATGATCTCTGTGCTCTCCGCTTTTTCACCGTGTAGACCAAAGAACAAGTGGTGACTGTACATTGTAACTGCCATGCATCTGGGACACTTCAGGGACAAGGAGCCAAGTCCCAGGGGATTACTGTTCGCTCGCTAAGACGTGTCCAACTTTTTGCGAGCACATAAAATGCAGGTTTCCTTGTCCTTCACTTTGCTCAGCTTCATGTCCATTGAGTACATACCCAGGGGAATGGGGTACATTTCTGAAGAAACAATAGCAACCCCCACACAAGGTCAGATTATAAATTCGAGGGGCACAGAACTGGACCACGCCAAGGGATGCAGTGTTTTTTCACCTTCTCTTGGCCTTTGCCCACTACTTCCAAGGACATTTTGAAGCTAGGCAGCCAACGCGGTGCCTGGTCCACTGGCTCCGCAGGCCGAGAAATCTTTTTGTTTCACACTCTTAGCCCCCTACCCCTGAACGTCTCTTTTCATCTTCTCTCTTGCTTGCTTTTCACTCCGTCTTCACCCTTGGCAGATAATCTGTATAAGAGCCTTTTCGTTTTATTCTAGAGCCATATGGACTAGATTGGTTTACGGCGACCTTGACAGACACCTGGGTGGGAGGCCCGGGGGAGGGGGCAGCCGTCATCTCAGAAACCTTCTGATAGCTCTGGGGCGGTGGCCACGAGGAGGCGGCGACCACTGAACTCCACTCAGTGATGAGTTTTCTGGAAGATTGACAGTACGTGTACCAACTGTCTTTGCGCTAGCAGGTTGCGCGATCTCGCGAGATGTGGACGCTGATCTGGAGTATGGACTCAAAGGCGCCTTTCTGAGTGGGGGATGGGAATATCTGTGGCGCAATCATTGCGCGAGATTGGGCCATAGTCGCTGGGGGCCGATGCTTAAATCTCGCGATATTTCCGCTGCTCCGGACTGGAATTAGGAGGTGCTTCTCGCGAGAGCCCGTGCTGAGGGCTCTGTGAGGCCCCGTGTGTTTGTGTGTGTGTATGTGTGTTGGTGACTGTGAGTACGGGGAAGCTGCGGCCGCCATTTCAGAGAGCTTGCCGACACTGTCGCAGGGGTGGATCCTGAGCTGCCGAAGCCGCCGTCCTGAACTCCCGCGCGGGCTCCTCTAATCCCATTGTCTCTTTTAGATTCGCTTGGGCCTGTCCGCTCTCTGAGCCCGAAATTCGGGCTGGGTGGTACCGCGGCCTGGGCCTAGCGGCTTAACAGTAGCAACAGCGGCGGCAGCCACAGCACCCCTTTTTCTGAATACGAGCACCGCAAGGACCCGGAAAGCCCGCACAGGTGAGGAGGCATCGCGGACCCGCGTATTTTCAGGGCTTTTTTGAGGTTTGGTTCTTTTCTGGATTGAGGGGCACTCTTTAGGCGATTTTAAGCGACCGGGTTGGGGGTGGGTGGGGGGAGGTTTTTTAAAAATCGTCGTCTTTTCGACGACCGCGCCCTTTTCCGGCCGAATATTTTTCAGGGTTTTCGGGTGGCGTGGGCTCGAGAGAGGCTTCGGGCAGATGGCGACCTGTCCCTTCGAGGCCCGGGCCGACCGCGACCTCCCAACATGGCGCCAGCCGAACGCTGCCTTGGCACACAACCCCTCCCAGCCGAGGGAGTTTCCCTTTGCCCCTAAAATGGCAGCGCGGGGTTTTGCGCGAAAGCGGCGCTTTGGCTCGAGATTCTTGGGTTCTGTTTTTTGAGGCGCTGTAGGCTTTTTAAAAATACAGTACCTAATCTGTCTAGCGTGTTTGATGTTGGGGACATTTTAGATTAATTTCCAAGCCTACTAAAGTGGTCCCGCTTTAGTTATTCTGTGGCACCTCTTTGAGGTTTTGGAATATGTCCGGTAAAAAGGAAATTTAGCACAATTTAAAATTGTTTACTCACCAAATTTTCATTCTTGCTTTTTACCTAGTCGTTTAGAGAAAATGGCAGACGATATTGATATTGAAGCAATGCTTGAGGCTCCTTACAAGAAGGTGAGAAAAAACAAGTCGGTGAGGTTTATCTATTTCTTAATTTAGCATTATTCACGAAACTACTGCTGAAATGTAAACTAACCTCCCCGGAGCCCTCTTGATTTACCTTATCAGAGATGCATTACATGTAACTTACAAAAGTAAATATATGCTATTGATGTAATAATATTGTGCAGTAGTTTCACTTCAGCGTGATGAATAAATGCCCATCTATCTCTCTTTGTAGACTTGCCTAACGATATCTCACCTCTACTCCCATGAATTCACCTTTGATTCCAGTGTGAACTGTCAATCATAAGGTAGTAATTGAGTGACTTATCGCTGTACCGTGGTCCCCTAGGTAAAATGACTCAACTAAGAATTACCAGCTCCAGTTTGGTATAGCAAAAAGGTGAATGTAGTGGTTTGGGAAAACAGCAGGGGTCCAAGAATAACCAAGCATAACCAGTCTGTGGCAAGTAAATCTTTAAATAAGACAAGTCTTACAAGAAGAAATGGGTGAGATTTAAAATTTATCCTATACATAAGACTGGTGATAGTAAATATTAAAACAGGCAGGTGATGATCTGCTGCTCAGTTAAAAATTACTAAAATTCTTGGATCCCTGAACAGAAAAAATTTAAAGCAAAAGAGGCAATATCACAACTTAGAGTCACTTGATGACTGTTTAACTGTTCTCCATATTGTTTTATTTTTAATTCGTCCCTGCCATAATATTTCACACTAAAAACTACAAAGGAGTTATTTTTGCTAATAACGTAGATCCATTTCAGTATCACAGTAAAAGTAAAGTGTCTTTTCATTCTTTCACCACCAGTTGGTGGTGAAAATAGCAGTATGCATGCGTTATCACTGATGTCACAAACTGTAAGCTTTGTAAGTTAGCACTTATACTCTATACTCCTTTTAGCTGATGTGATCAAACTTGAAAATAAACATTTCGCTAAACCTTTTAAAAATAATACATTTGTTTTGGAGTGTATAGCTCGACCATGTGGTACCAATTTGGATGAATTCTTTAAAGCTTTGAATAGTGTACTTAGTTTGTAATACTTAGACTCTTGAAGCTCTACTTTCTATTTTAATGTTAAGATTCTGTCTTAGTTTAACATGGATGTAATTCCATGTGAACAGGTATGGAAGTAGGACTGGTGGATTATTGATTGACTTTCTTGGGTTCTTGGGAGTCAACATTACTAAAGCAGTGTGAATCCCTGTTTGCTTCAGGGCGAGATGTGTGACAGAGGTGGCATCAAGCTCTTACAGTCCCAACCCTCCAACGGAAATGGGCGAAGATCTCAGGAATGGCATCGGTCACAGGAAATCGATAGTGGCTGGCTGCTAGCATGGCCACTTGGGGCTTAGGCAGAAATAGAGCCATGGTACTGATCAAAGGGGCCATAGCACATGGAATAAAACTCAAAACAGGACTTCATTCATGTTTTATAGAAATTCTATTTAACCACTTCAACACTGTAAATCTGGATAACTTAATATCTAACTATATAAGAAAATTTAACATGTTAATATGCATCTTTATTTTTGTATCTTGATGACTTAATTTGTAAGCAACAAAGTGGTTAAACATACATCCATCTAAATTTTTTTATAGCCTTCCATGTTAAACTGTAAATAAGTAATTAGTTTTAAAATTGTTTTGTATTTTCTTATTCCTATTCCCTTTACCCTTTGACAACTTGAAATGTTACCACTTCGTCCTCATGATGTTCTTCTATCAACCCTGCTTAGGATGAGAACAAGTTGAGCAGTGCTAACGGCCATGAAGAACGTAGCAAAAAGTAAGTTTCAAGAAGGGACCTGGGTTGGGGGGGAGGTGCTTTACATGATTGAGACTTTTAAGTTGTACCCCTGTGGTTAAAGCGTTCTCTCCTGAAGCTTTTCTTTGCCTGTTTTAGAAAAGTGGGTTCTTTTGGGAAGAGACTATTTGAGGATGTAAAACTATGGACTCTTTCCTTAGATTTCAGGAATTGGTGTCATTGGACATCTTCCCCTCCAAGTCCATCCATGACAATCTGGAGGAGTTCTTATATTCGAACTTGTCTAAAATTCGTTAACTTTGGCTTAATATTTATTACTTAATGTCATCAATAAAGCTATTATATCCACTGAAGATGTGTTAGAAAGAAGGTGATAACTGTGAGAAATGTATTTTGCCCTAAATTACTGAAGGAGTCAGAGCTATGAATTATTCATGCTCCTTGATGTTTTAAGATTCTTTCTGTAATAATGTTACAGCATACTTTAGTACTTCTTAATCTTAATGTTCTTACATGGCTTTCATTGTCTTAAGCTTTTTAAACTCCGATCGAGTTAATAGAATAGAATTTCAGAAAATTATGCATGTTATTTGTGCAAATAACTAACCCTTAATAGGAACTCAGTGACAGATGAGTACAGAATACAGTGTGAAAGAAGTTTAAATAATAGTATAAACCAAATGCACTTTATAAGATTTGATCCTATTGAGTTTTCTTTAGCTCTGAAGTAAATGATGTTAGCATCACATGTTCTATATCATAAGCATTAAGATGTTTTATTATTTTTGTGATGTCATACTCAAATGTTTTGTTACATTCATGACCTCATAATACGTAACAAAAAATGATGGTAATGTGAGTCACTTACTTGATTCTTTTTGGCTCTTCCAAGAGCTCAAAGTGTTTCATAGTATACCACCTCAGTATCTCACAAGAAGTTTGTAAGGTAGGTTAAAATTTCATAAAATGGTTGAGATTGTCTAGACTGGATTGTTCAGGCTTTGCTGCACCAGTATTCTTACCCCCTAGAGTATTGTAGGAATTGATAAAAATGGTAAAATTTGTAGGATATTTCCTGTATTTTTTCTGCATGGGTGGGAGTCTGTTATCTCTCTTCACTAATCACATGTTATGGGTATTGAGTTGGGTTTAGTCTTGAATTGTTTGAGGCAGTCAGCCAACCAATCATTGCATGGTTTAGTGTCCTTTAATTTTATACTTTTTACCAAAGTATGTTTCCTAATTAACAGTTCTGATTTGCAATTCTGCAATTAAAAGGTAGGAAGGGGTATCTATATAAATTGAAATTATCCAGTCTCTAGATAACATGCCTAGTGGACCAATAAAGATCTCATCTATAATGAAGACATTGGTAGTGCACATGCTTTCTTTGTTGTACCATCTTTAGATGTCTTGCTACTAATACCATCTTTACCTGTTATCTTCCTGCAACTAAAGACTACCAAACTTTTACCAGAAAATTGAGCATCAAGCTCTCAATGGCTGGTGCTTAGTGGCTTTTATATAAAGTGTGAAGTCTTACAAGACTAAATAGAAGAATGGACAATTTTCTTTAATTGGCCATAGGAGTCTTTAAGGAAAGAATATTTACAAAACTTCAACTGTCATCTGGTTTCTTTTTAAAGGTACAAATTATTTCTGTCAGACTTCTCATCCTCAGTTGAAGCTGACTCCCTTATTTTTCCTGAAGGGAATTAATCTTTCAAATTAATTTGAAAGTTATTTAGAAGAAAATTTTGTTTAGTTATAAATCATAAAACAATGTCCTGTGCATTAGTCTTTAGTGTGAATAAATTAAGTCTCTTAACCAAAGGAAGGTGCCACGTTGGCAGATTTTTCATTCTGAAACTTCATTGTTCTTTAAAAGCCATTGGGTATTGGGATGTAGTTTTAAGGTAGTAAGAAAATGCACATTCTGAGAAATTGAGAGTTGACTGACTAGTAAATGTTTTCTTCTAAAAAACAGTATAATTCTCAGTACATACACTCAATTGATTTCAGGTAATAAGCTTAACACAAATTGTTTATCTTAGTCTTTCTGAAAAGCTATATCCCTGAACTTGGCAAGACCTCAAAGTATGCCTTTTTAAGTACCTGAGCTTGCCTTCGTAGGAGTATTATTAGTATAACCAGTTCTGCAAAGTCTCAACCAGCATCCATTCAGCTCTTTTGGAATTACTCAAAAAGGATTAAAAAAGAAAAAAATGACACAGTTGAAATATATTGGCTACTGTGGTGTGGATTATCTATAAATTTTGGAATAAATGACTTTTCTATTTTTTTTTCTTATTTTCCAGAGTACTTTGCATTTAATATTTAGATCTTCTTACATGGAAGAGGTCAAATCCAGTTATAGCAAAACACCTTTTCAGCAGAGACCATATAACCAAAAAGTCCAAAGGCCCAGCCCAGTGGACCATTTACTTCAATGATGTTCAGTACAAAATTCCACTGCCACTAAAGACTTTGGAAAGTCCCTTTTAAGTTGTAACAGGATTTGACTATTAGTATGGATTTTGATAACCCTTCTTTAGTTAACTTAATAAATGTTCTTTGAAGCTTCATTATATTGTAGAGAAGTATTCTGCTTTCTTGCACCCTTAAATTTTTGTCTGGGCTTTCATAAAGAGGATTATATTTCTGAATGTCTTAGTATGTTGCTGTCTTTTTACCTGTCTGGGGTTGCCTTCAGATGTGCGTGGGGGCTCATTTATGAAAAGTCCTAGGAAGACCTTAAGTTGAAATTAGCTCTTCAATTTTTGAGTCCTTTTCCTTTGGCACAATAAATTTTCTGCCTAAAAAGAGGTAAATTGGAAGGTTGGCTGCCTCTTTGCAGTGGGCCATCTATGAGCAGAGCAAATCTTTGTCCTTTTTGTGAGGGATGGAGTGTTAACTTTGTCCCCTACTTGATAATATTTAGGATTTTTGATAGCTATCTCACAGAATTCTTTAGTCTAAGAGATAGTTTCAGGTTTTTAGGTAACAAAAATGGAATGTTATCTGTTGCCCTTCTGGGCATTGCTTTGATAACGTCTATAAAAGTAATGAGTGTAGCCTAATTTTCTGTCATGTGCTACCTAGCATATACATTTCTGACAGTCAGGTGGATTATCTTGAAATTTTAGACAAAGTTTCTGCCTCCTTGGAAAGCTCTACATCTCCTTGTGATTGGAGTGTGGGTTTCAAGATTCCAGAAGGTGGGTGTCTTCATTTTCTATTTTCAATGCACTCTAAGATGACCTGCTTTACAGGTTCTCTGAGGCAGACTTCAGTTGCTTGTTGTGCTAAGCTTGCTTTGCTAAGGACTAAGTTAAATTTCCAAATGATGTAGTTGTCACAGTGTTTAATCTTTTTGCCACTACAAAATGACCTTTAAGTGGATAAGTTTAATTTGAAATGTCTTTCAATTTATATTGAAATATCTGAAGGCACCTCTAAAATTTAGGTGATGACAGAGGTATGAAATAGATGGGTGGTATGCTGTGAGGAATACAGAAATGAACAGGAAAAGATAATACTGACAGACTTTTCTACCTTTCAGAGTTTGAAAATTTATAATATAAAGATTTATAAAGGTGTTGATTCTTGTTGATTGTATCCCACAGGCTTTATAAACTGGCATAAAAATGGCATGCTCCAGTATCTGGTGTACTCACTGTAACTTTAAAAAGAAATTATTTGAAATGGTCACATTAAAGTCTAGGAGTGTCAGAGTGCATTTTACTGTGTTAGTTTGTCGTTTATTGTTATATATAACAATTTTGCCCATGAACTCCAAAACAGTGATGCTTGTATGGCCCTTTGAAAGTATAAAATACTCATATGTGCAAATTGGGTCAAAATAGGCTTTACTTAAGAGAAATTAGTGGGTTAATGACAATTTTTATGTATGATCCAGCACGAATACTTGATGTAAGAGTATTCTGTTGTTAACTTTGATTTCATATTTTGTGGATTACAGTAATACTGGGTTGGCCAGTTACATGATCGGACTTTCTGTTTAAAAGTTCAGATTTGGATTTATACCTACCAGCAAGTCCTCTCCTTGTTAAAGCTATAGCTGACTCTCAAGAAATATCATTACAGTATCTTTCTCTCTCTCAAATGATTCATTATCAGCTGACTGCTGATTTTCAGTAGTAGAAGGCAAAGGTGGGGTGTTGTTTACCTTACCTTGGAATTATTTTTCCATAAGTGATTATTATGTATCATTGTATGATAGGAAAAATAGCAAAATAATTTTACAAAGATGTTTCAGACCATAAAGGGAAGTATATTTTGGCAGATTCTTTAATCAGCAAGATGATGGTGACTTTTTTCTTCTCAGGAGGAAAAAAAGCAAGAGCAGAAGTCGTAGTCATGAACGAAAAAGAAGCAAAAGTAAGGAACGGAAGCGAAGTAGAGATAGAGAAAGGAAAAAGAGCAAAAGCCGTGAAAGGAAGCGAAGTAGAAGCAAAGAAAGGAGACGGAGCCGATCAAGAAGTCGAGATCGCAGATTCAGAGGCCGCTACAGAAGTCCTTAGTATGTAACTATAATTATGATGATACTGGTTTGAGAGATTTCTCTCGGTATCCAGAGCAATGTAACCAGAGTGATTTGAATTGTGGAATTTTATTTCTCACTATTATATAAGGATTTGGGCATCAAAAAAATCCAGTAGAAAAATAGTGTGTGGACAGATAATACTGGTTTTACTAGGCATACAGAACATTTTCTGTTTCTGCCATCTAAAAGTATTTTAACTGTGTGCCATTCCAAACTAGACTAAAGCACTAAAGTGCTTTTAAAAGAAGATTTGATATTGTAGTGCCAAATATGTGAAAGCTTAAAGTCTGTGAGCTATTAACAGTATTCTTTACTGAACATAAATTATTTAAAAATTTAAAACTCAGTTGGATACAAATTATAAATATATATAATTAGTCATATACTTAATTAGTTAGCAATCTTGTCTGGCTGTTTTCAGCTGAAATGACAAGCTAATTGTGAATTTTGTGTATGCTTTTTTTATATTCGTGGGGGGGTGCTCATCACACATCTTAAAGGTATTTTAATAGCAAGAATGCAGTAAAAGTGCTCTTGAAGGTTAAATCACTGTGGAAATTTGGATGTGGTTATTTGAACCAGTTGGAAATGTTTCATTATAGTTATTTTTTAAAAAGCTAAACTGTACTAATGACTTTGGAAAGAGCCTTACAACTCTTAAGCAGGGATTGAATCTTAACAGTCCCTAGTGCTTTATAATGTTCTTTCATATTAATAAATATATTGTTGTAAGCACTGGACTATATTAAAATTAAGTTTTAACTGAGTTTGATTGAATTCAGAGAGAGTCCTCGATCAGAGCCTTGGCTTTTTCACTTGGTTAAAAAGGATTCTTAAGCTTTAGTTTTCTCATCTTTTAAGAAGGAGGCGTAACTACTGATATAAGCTTTGAATGAGAAGAGGTTGTAAATTAAAGCACCCACAATACTTAGTGCTATTGATGAAATGTTTTGGTATTACTTGAAGCAGATAAAGTTAGTAACACTTAGACTTCTGATTCTGATTCTTCAATGAAAAGGATTCCACTCCTTGTTCTTCAGGGTCCTCTTAGCTGATTATTTTACAAACTTTGTAACAGTTTAAAAAGGACCACAGTGTTGTTTTAAGTGCTCTTTTGGGAAAATACTTTGCTTTTTGTCCAGTTTATCGAAATTTACTTCATTCTTTTTTACCAGAATGAACTTAATATTGGGGAAGATTAATAATTCTGAATACTGTTATTTCTCATCCGTGATGGATACTTAAAAGTCAGCCTGTGATTCTGGTCTGACTTAAAATTGACTTGGTTCTTATGTTTGGTTTCAGGTGATTTTTAACTACCAAGGCAGTAATTGGAACTTTTATAATTAAAGGGGAAAGAAAGAAAATAGCTTATAGACTTACTTAACCACTAAATGTATATTCTTAATTGTCACTTTAAGTGTGATTTGCAAAGGACCTGTTTAATACAATTTTATTTGGGACTTCTTGGGTGTAATAGGTACATGTAGAGTCCATGACAACAAATCTCAGTGTGAATTGAGGACCACCATATATTTTCATTTTGCTACCCATCTGGTAAAGGATAGCAGGATGAGCACTAAGAGACATCTGACCTGACCTTTCAAGTTAGTTTGGTCTTTCAAAATAAAAGGGCCATAAAATACTGGGCCTTTTTAAAGTGTTTCAAATTACAGAGTAAAGCTTTGAAAACACACTTTTAATATAATCAAGTTCTGAAAAGAAATTTTCCTGAGGGGTTGATGAACTTCCCTCACATCTTCAGTACTGACTGTTTTGTCACTAAGAACTGAAGTCTACGACATGCTTAAATATGCTTATGTGCAGTTTTGGAGACTTAACTGTTAAGTGAAAAAATTGGAATTGAATGTAAAGAATTAGTCCCCTATTTTTTAAAAGAAGCTTCTCAAGGGAATTCCCTGACAGTCCAGTAGTTAGGACTGTGCACTTTTACTGCCTGTGGCCTGGATTCAATCCCTGGACAGGGAACTATGATCCCACAAACCATGCAGCATGGCCAAAAAACGTTAACTCAAAACATGAATATTGTATATGTATGTATATATAAACATGTATATTCCTGAGGAAGGATCTGCAGAGATGCACACCAAGTTGTTAATTATTCCTGGTGTGAGGGAAGTTCAGGATAATTTTCACTACATGTGCTTCCCCCAACCCCCAAACCTCAGGAATGTACTCATAAATATGTAATCAGAGAAAACGAGACTGAAAATTTAAGCATTTTCAGAATATTAAAAATTTTGAGGCTGTAACCTTTGGTCTTGGCACCTCTCAGTGGTCCAGGATGGATAACTGTAAGAACAGTTTGCCTGGGATAGAGTTGAAAAGAAAGTCTTTTATTTCCTCTTCATAATTGAGGTGGAAAACAAACAGCCTAAACAATGTTAAACTTGCTGGAGAGCGCATGAACGCGATCTTAGCAAGACCCTAACCCTGTAACTAGTGTAATTTTGTGTTTCCTTTTTAGCTCCGGACCAAAATTTAACAGTGCCATCCGAGGAAAGATTGGGTTGCCTCATAGCATCAAATTAAGGTTTTTAAACATACTTCTGAATTGTTTAAATTGTTTTTCAAGGAACTAATGTGGTGTACTTGCTTGGGTAACTTTTGAAATTTTTTAACTTTGCAGCAGACGACGTTCTCGAAGCAAAAGTCCGTTCAGAAAAGACAAGAGCCCTGTGAGGTAATTGTCTCCATTTCTTTTCTTTTGCATTTTTAGCTTTTATGCTACTGCAAAATTTAATGACGTTTGCTAACTTGGATCATATTAAATCATTATTTGGTTTGCAGTCCTAGTGTTATTAATGTGAATTGCAAAGTTTTCAGTAACTTGTATCTAAGAAGAATGGGCAAAAATGATCACTTTAATTGTAGATATTTCATGTGCTTTTATTGCTCTTTATAGTAACTAAAAATTTTTTAATGGTAGCTATTGGAAACTTCAGACTTGATTTACCTTTGGAAATAATGAGTTTTTGAAATAACTTCCTGTAGGAAAATAGTGAAAATAGTCATGAGTTTTATCGTTTGGCTCCCTTTACATGAGAGAAGTGTTTAATCTCCAAACTCTTAACTGAATTGACTTGTGCTTTTTACTGTTTTTGACTTTCTGTGAGGTATTTTTCTCGACTGACCTAATGCAATCTACAATTTTGGTTCAAGGAACATTTTGTTACATGATAGGGTTGTTTTCTACTTCTGGTTTCCCTTAAAGGGTGTCTTTTAACTAAGTATCTTGTTATTTGGCATATAATGATTTTAAAGGGTTTCTGTAACAAATATTGAGTTTTTACTCTTTTAATAGTTTTCTCTTGTGAGAAGACTCATTTTTAGTTCTCATTCTTTGGATCTAGTCGGCTTTTTATCTCTGTTTTATAGTAATAGGTTTAAAATAACTGCAGATTTCCCAAGGGATGTACCTGAGGTTTGTAGGTGGAGTGTTTCAAAAATACTTCCTGAGAATGTCAGAACATGGTTAAGAAAGAGCATATTTATGTTTATATTTTTAAGGATTAAAACCTTAATCATAGTGAAATTTTATAATAGTTTTAGTAGTGGACATTGTTATTTTTCTTTGACTTTCATGATGTTAAATTTCATCTACTATGTTCTTTTCTCACTTATTGGGCATTTAAGTTTGCTCAGTCAATTTAGAAGTGTAAACATTTGTAAATATGAGTAAATTAAATCCCACTGTTACTTGTCTCCATACCGCCTGCTTTTTACTTTTGATTTGCTCATTGTTAGTGTCTCTATGCTATAAGAAGTATAAGTGTGTTTTTCAGTTACTGAATTTGTAGTCTTAGTAAGACCAATCTAATCTAGTAAACAGCTACCTCGCTATTCTTTATGATTATCTGAGTTGGTGAAATAAAATTCTTAAGAGTCAAAATCAGTTCAGTTCAGCCACTCAGCTGTGTTCGACTCTTTGCGACCCCATGGACTGCAGCACACCAGGCTTCCCTGTCCATCAACACTGTGATGCCATCCAGAGTCTGTGATGCCATCCAACCATCTTATCCTCTGTCATCCCCTTCTCCCACCTTCAAGCTTTCCCAGAATCAGGGTCATTTCCAGTGAGTCAGTTCTTTGCATCAGGTGGCCAAAGTGTTAGAGCTTCAGCGTCAGTTAATGAGTATTCAGGACTGATTTCCATTGGGATTGAATCTTTGATCTTGGAGTCCAAGGGACTTTGAAGAGTCTTCTCCAACACCACAGTTCAAAAGCATCAATTCTTAAGCGCTCAGCTTTCTTTATTGTCCAACTCATAGAGTCAAAGTAGTTTTCATCATTTGGGGTTTACTTTCAAGTTATTGTTTGTGATTATGAAACTTAGTTTTATTTTATGATTTCTTTTTGGGGAAACATCCTTTCTGCTAGTTTGGACCAGTTAAACATTTGTGTCTAGTCGGGTTATTAATTGTGAATGTCAAACTCTTGGGCTTCTGATTGGCTGTTTATTATGCTGGAGAGAATAACATTTGTAAGATTGAAAGACCAATGGACTTTGGTTCTGATAATGTAAGATAGTATCAGAAGAAACTTTAGAAACTCATGTTGAAGGCGTTTGGGTCACATTGAATTATTTTATGAGCATTTTTTATATATTGTAGTGAAAATGGGCTTGGGGGTAGTGACAGACTGTTTATAATAAACAGAAAGTTTATTCTGTTTACTAAAAATAGGTATTAAATGTTACTTTGAAAGACGTTATAAAGTTAATTCTATACTCTTTATTCCTGTTAGGGAGCCTATTGATAATCTCACTCCTGAGGAAAGAGATGCAAGGACTGTTTTCTGCATGCAGCTGGCAGCAAGAATTCGGCCAAGGGATTTGGAAGAGTTTTTCTCTACAGTTGGGAAGGTAATCTAAGCTTATCTATGGAGCTAATTTAAGTAGAAGTTGCAAGCCACAGTTTAATAATTGTCAGTGTGACAGATGAAATGAGAAAAAAATCTAAACCAAATGTGTTTGGTGGAATTTAGTTAGGGAATTTATGTTTATTTTTAGAAATTTATGTATTTTGATAAATGAATTGAGCCTACAAATTTGCCTCTTTTTAATTGCTTGCTTCATAATATTGTTTATGTGCCTCTTGTCTTTTGAAATGATTATACTTAATTGTGAATGGTTGCATAAACAGAACCCTGTGTTAAGTGTGTGTTTTCTTTTTAGGTTCGTGATGTGAGGATGATTTCTGACAGAAATTCAAGACGTTCCAAAGGAATTGCTTATGTGGAGTTTGTTGATGTTAGCTCAGTGCCTCTAGCAATAGGATTAACTGGTCAGCGGGTTTTAGGAGTGCCGATCATAGTACAAGCATCACAGGTAACTTCCTATTTAAGAATTCGAGCATTGATAGTGCTAGAAACCTGCTGTTGCTTAGTGTTGTAGTGCCTTGAGCCTTATAAAATCACCTCTTACTACCTTGAATTAGATGTTCTCAGGACAGCTTTTAAAAACAAAAAAAAGCTGATTCCTTTGATGTATTTGTATTCTCACAATTCTCTTTTTCTGTCTTAATATAAGTTGTAAATATTTATTTCATGCTGAAGAATTGAACTTGTTCTAGAATTTTATTGATTTGTGATGACTTGGGGATAGAAGCATCTAAGCACATGTTTTCCTCTTTCTAATGGAATGTTTTTCACATTTTTAATATATTTTCACAATTTTTATGAAATTCTAACATTTGAAAGTAAGATGTTTCAGACTAATTTAGAAGATGTTTTTTAAGATAATCCAAATTATAATGTAATTTCTCTTTGCTGATTCTTCACAATGATTGAGTGTTGCGTTTGGAAAAATGAAATTAGGGTTAATATTTTAGTTCATTTAGATATGGAAAAATTGAAATACATTGCTGCTGCTGCTAAGTCACTTCAGTTGTATCCGAGTCTGTGCGACCCCATAGACGGCAGCCCATCAGGCTCCTGTCCCTGGGATTCTCCAGGCAAGAACACTGGAGTGGGTTGCCATTTCCTTCTCCAATGCAGGCAAGTGAAAAGTGAAAGTGAAGTCGCTCAGTCATGTCCGACTCTTAGCGACCCCATGGACTGCAGCCTACCAGGCTCCTCCGTCCATGGGATTTTCCAGGCAAGAGTACTGGAGTGGGGTGCCATTGCCTTCTCCACTACTGAGTATCTAATATGGAAATACTTTTAGGATTTATCATCAGTACCTATTTATACTAAGAAACAAGTTAGTTTCTGTGACTACCAGATAACTTAGCTTTTTAAAATGGAGAATATAGATCTTAAAGATCTTTTTTTGGTCTCATTGCATGGTTTGTGGAATCTACATTCCCCAGCCAGGGATTGAACCTGGGCCATGGCAATGAAAACACCCAAATCCTAACTACTGTACCGCCAGGGAATTCCCAAGGATTTTAAAAATATTTTCTGAGCAATATGAGATAACAGTATAGTTATGCTCATTCCTTTTCAGACCCCAGAAATAAGTACTTCACATAACTTCTGAAAAATCTGGTTGCTCATCAAAAGCTTTTAATACTTTATAGTTAGGCACAGGATTTAACCGAGTCTGAAGTGAAATTGCAGTTTTCACTGTTAAACTCAAAATTTGGTCAAGTTACTACCATCTATCTAATGTTTTAGGAGTATGTAACATTGTTGAGTACCATTTGATTATAGGTAAACAGTAGGAGCCCAGGGCTTCCTTGGTGGCTCAGATGGTAAATAATTGTTAAGGAGCAAGCTGTGGGTATCATTGTTCAATTCATTTCATGTGACGGAGGACAAACCTTATAATAGTGTGTACTTTGTCCTGGCGAAGGCTGAGAAGAATCAAATTTATAAATGAGGTTTTGAATTCATTTTTTTAACCTCCTGTGGTGCCCCAGTTTGTTAGAGTTTGTGTTAGAATGTAAATTGAGAACTGTTTAGTTTGAGAAGGACTTGATAGGAGAAAAATGACTGCTAAACTGAATGGTTTAGTTTGATTTATATTGCAGAAGTTCTTTAAGATGGATAGCCAGTTGGTATACTGTATATTGAGTAACAGTGATCTTGAGAACACATTTTAGTGAATGAGTATATTTAGTTCCAGGAAGTAATCTTAAATTTCTACATTTACTACATCTGATACCAGGATGCTGCTTTATCAGTTTTATATATGCTCTTAAATCTAAAATTTTTTTTTTTTACTGGAAAATACAGTAAAATCTAAAATTTTAATTTAAAAATTTGGCTTTGGAACCATTTTAGGTGTACCATTCAGTCAGTGTCAGTACTGACAAGCATATGAGGTGGAATCATACAATATTTGTCCTTTTATGTGTGAAGTAACACTTAGCATAATTTGATATCAGTTGTAATTAAGCAAACCTAAGATGTGTGTGGGATTTACTATGTTGAAAACGGTGCTTACTCATTGTAAATTGATGTGCATTTTGTCTTATCTAACTTGTAGGCAGAAAAAAACAGAGCTGCAGCAATGGCAAACAATCTACAAAAGGGAAGTGCGGGACCTATGAGGCTTTATGTGGGCTCATTACATTTTAACATAACTGAAGATATGCTTCGAGGGATTTTTGAGCCATTTGGAAGGGTAAGTCTCAAGTTTTTAAATGGATCCTAAATAGGTTCTTGAAACAAATGTAGCTGCATAATTTATCTGCTTTGTGATGTTTCTAAGACACTAATGTTAAGATGGGAGGGAGTGGTTCTATTAGAATTTTTTAAAAGTCAACCTGAATGATAAAATGTACTGTACATTGGAGCAAGAGGTTTTCCCCCCCTTGGTTTATTTTGGGATACTTTTCTTACTGAAAGTTTAGGAGTGTGTAATACAATTTTAGCACAGCACTATATAAGCTTCAGCTGTAAATGCAATAGTTTGACTTACATCATGAAATTAGTACTGTAATAGGTGCAGTGAACATCTATCATCTCATCCAGATACATTATTAAAGAAATAGATAAAGTTTTTTCTCTTGTGATGAGAACTCTAAGCCTTACTCTCCTTACTCTAAGCTTTACTCTTGGAGCCTTAGTTTATGACATATAGCTGTGTAAATATGTGTAAATAAAAATATAGCTGTGTAAGTTCTAGACATTGCATTTCTAGAACTTAAAACTGGAAGTTTGTACCTTATGACTACTTCAATCTAACTCTTCTCCACTCACACCTCTGTTAGCCGCAAATGTAATGTTATTTTTCCATGAGTTTGTTTTTGAAGTACAGTTAAACTGCAACACTATTTTCCTGGTACACAGCATAGACTTTTTTGATATTTCTATATATTTATCAAAATAATCACCAGGATAAGTGTAGTTCTCATTTTAGAAGAATGTTTAGAATAAATGTTATCAGTAGGCTGGTGTGGTGGTGGAGGAGGATTAGTGGCTAAGTTGTGTCTGACTGTTTGCAACCCCATAGACTGTAGCCCACCAGGCTCCTCTCTGTGCGTGGAATTTCCCAGACAAAAATACTGGAGTGGGTTGCCATTTCTGTCTCCAAGGGATCTTCCCAACCCAGGAATTGAACCCACCTCTCTTATTTGGCAGGCGGATTCTTTATCACTGAACTACCTGGCTGCTCTGGATTAAACTTTTTGTGTGGCCATGAATAAAAATCTCAGTTCCTGTTGTACTTTATCCACTACTTAATCTTTATTGCTTTTGGATATATAGTTCATTGTTTTCTTTTGCTATCCCACTCAACTCCTTTGTTAAATTGTTTTGGGAAAAAATAGAGAAAGTGTTAGTCACTTAGTTGTGTCTGACTCCCTGCGACGCCATGGACTGTAGCCTGCCAGGCTACTCTAGCCATGGGATTCTCCAGGCAAGAATACTGGAGTGGGTAGCCATTTCCTTCTCTGGGAGATCTTCCTGACCTAGGTGGAGCCCTGGTCTCCTGCATTGCAGGCCCGTTTTTTGCCACCTGAGACCAGGTAAGGCCTAAATTGGGAAACCCTAAATTATTTTAAGTGTTAATAATGAGAACATTTGGCTGTTGATTTTTAAGTTTTCATGCTTCCTCTGTGTGGCTTGCTTTGTTGCAATATTGTGATGTAACTACAGTTCCTTCCTTTGTAATAACACAGTTCCCTCATTTAAGGTGAATAGTCACTATGTAGCAGATGCACAGAGTTGTACAAACTATCAACCGCATCCAGTTGTTATTTTTAATTATTCCAACATTTGTGGCAGTCTATTATGTCTGGCATAATTGCATATTAATGTTTGGTATATTTTAGCATAATGTGAAGGAAACATGTTGATTTGGTTTTTTAACATATTCTCCAAAGAATTTCAGATTGTGTTTTTTCCTAGGAAAGATTAAAGGTTGTTCCCCTGCTTAGTATGTTCCCAGGCCTCTAGAAAGAAGATATTCTGGGCATGAGGGATTTTTATGTTTTCGATTTCTTTCAGGGGAGACATTTTAAAATTGTACTTTAAGAAATTTTTTGCTCCTCCTTTTCACTTGCGTAAATAATAATTGTGGTTTTCATTTTTAGATTGAAAGTATCCAGCTCATGATGGATAGTGAAACAGGTCGATCCAAGGGATATGGATTTATTACGGTAAGCAGTTAACCATGATTAACATAATGACTTGAACTTTTTTTTTATCTGAGTAGCAAAGTGTAAAACTTGATTAGATATTCATAGTGGGGAAGGGATAAAGTTACTATTTTCAAGTGGTTTAAATTAGTTTGCTGTTAGTGGCCAATTTTTAGTAGTTGAAAATATCTTCTCAAATGCAAAACTTCCAAGTACTTTGCTATCTTCTTGTTTATGGACAGTTTGTTTAGCCAACTCCTCATGTAATTGAAGGCAGTCACTTCTTCAGTTTGACTAGTGTGACCCAAGATGTTAGTTGCATTAAAGTCTTTTGGAATTCATTTTTACTTTTTAATATAGACATAATATGGTTTGACATACCATGACCAGAATTTCCTTAAGTAGCTGACCATTGAAACCCTGTCCTTGATAGGGTATGAAGTGGCAGCTGGAATAATTGTGAATAGAGGTGTCCTTTTAAAAGTAGACTTGTACTTTTAGTTCATTTAGTTTGTACATTTGCAGTCCAATTACATGATAGCAATTTTTCAAATTATCATTTATCCCTGGAAAGTACTGGAAACACATTTTTAGTTTAAAATATAAATACTTGTCACCGTTGCCACCTTTATAGATAAAGTTTTAAAAATAGATCCCAGATTTTATCAGGAAATTACAATTGGATCCTATCCAAATTCAAGTAAAATTTAAACCTGTTCTGTACAACAGATAGCAATCTGTTGCATTGATTGCTTTAGTTTACATTTAGGTTACATTGATTACATTATGTGACAAGCCTGAGCTTGTTACTCTTATCATCCTTCCAGATGTAATTATTGAATATACTAGATTAATAAGTTGAGGTTTCTTTGCCTTGCATATAAGTAATTACCTTTTATCCCCCTCTCAATTGTATAGTTTTCTGATTCAGAATGTGCCAAGAAAGCTTTGGAACAACTTAATGGATTTGAGCTAGCAGGAAGGCCCATGAAAGTTGGTCATGTTACTGAACGTACTGATGCTTCCAGTGCTAGCTCATTTTTGGACAGTGATGAACTGGAAAGGACTGGAATTGACTTGGGAACAACTGGTCGTCTCCAGTTAATGGCAAGACTTGCAGAGGGTAAGTTTATCCTACTGTAGTGAAAATAGTAACGAGAACCATAACTGTGCAAACAACTGGAAAAGCATGCAAACAAATGGAAAATGATTTTTTCTTACTTTGAGGTTGACTGTTTTCATTGAGCAGCACACATGGTTTCATAGGCAAAATCCTTTGCCTTTAAGTTCTAAAGTTCTAAGAATCTACTTTATGATGGTGCTTTTTGAATGCCACAACACGTTACAGGATTCCTTTTGTGTTTTATAATAATTAATACCCTTCTACTTTAGTTGCAGCATTTACTCTATGTCCTGCTTGTACAGTTGGCCTTCTGTATCTGTAGGTTCAGTATCCTTGAGTACGGAGGGCAAACTGTACCACAGCTCTTTAAATATGGGATTTCAGCATTTGTGGAGTTTGACAACCAACGGGATCCTGGAAACATTCTTACCCACCTGGCTACCAAAGGGCCACTGTAATTTTTAAAAATTGACTTTGGTATTAAGCAATCAGAAAACTAGGATTTTCCCACTCTTAACGAAGCAGGAACATTAAGACCTATTCTTTTACAGGTACAGGTTTGCAGATCCCGCCAGCAGCACAGCAAGCTTTGCAAATGAGTGGCTCTTTGGCATTTGGTGCTGTGGCAGGTAGGAATTGAATCTTTTCTATTTGAAATCATTGTTTTTTTTCACCTAATTCGAAAATTTTCCAAATTTTTGCATTTAAAAGGACTTACTGAGAATTCAATTCATCAAGTACTTTTTTAACTTAGAAATTTCAAGAGTTAATGTAAGGAAACGGTGATATAGGACAGACTTAGCTACTGATCATAATCAAATGTCAGGGTATTATTGAACCCTGCATACCAGTTTGTTTTTAGTAGAAAGTGATGTAAATTGTTAAATCTTTAAATGTATCACTTTTGTTGAAAACCAGAAAGCTCCTATTGTTTCAAAGGAAAAATGTTTTATAATGTTTGAGATTAGAAAGTTTTATTTTAAAGGCCTTTAAATGAAGCTTTATTTTAAATAATTGAGTGCAGAAAAAACCGCTTTTCTAATTAGAACATAACTACAATTGACCCTTGAACAACACAGGTTTGAACTGCAAGGGTTATTTAGACATGTGCCTTTATTTTCAATAGTAAGTACTACTGTACCATATGATTTATGGTGGTTAAAAGCATGATTTTGGAAGGACCAAGGATATGGAGAGCCAAATAAAAGTTACATATGTATTTTAAGTTACTCAGATGGTTGGTGTCTCCAATTCCTTAAATGTGAAGGCCAACTGTATTTTGAGATTTTGACTTATAGAATGAAGTTCCTAGGGAGGTGAGGGGAAGGAAAAGGGAGTTGATAGTTTGTTACAATTATGTAACAATGGGCTTAGTTTATGAACACTTTGTTTTTTGTCTTTTTGTGGCTCAGTTACTTGAAATTAACCCAAATCTATTAGCTAAGATAACATTAAATTTTAATGTTAGAAGACTTGCTTGCAGAATATATGAGAGTAAACCATTGTATTGGACTTCAGATGACAAACACTAATCTAAGAAAGTATGGTCATTTTCAGTTACACATTGGTCCTATGATCTTATCTAGCTATAAAGTGAGACTCTGTCAATATGTAAAATATATAGGATCGTGGTACCACATCTGAATATAGGGAAAGTTCCATGTCGTTGCTTCGTGATTTCCGTTTCAATTGAAAACCCATTAATTAAAGGAGACAAGATTATTTCTGCCTCTATATTATTATTTATTGTGGGCGCTTCTGTGTTTTCCTTTTTTTAGTTGAATATTTGAGAGCTTGTTTTCTCTTCAGCGTCTCATGGTTCCTCTCAAACTGACTTAAATTTTGAAATCCGATAGGTAAAGTTCTTTATAAACAACCATGCTAGTGTATCCACATAAGAAAAATTGCAACTATTAAGCATTTCTGTAACTAAGAGTCATTTGGTGACTCCAGGTTTTTCTGTATTGTTTTGGTTTGACTTTTTGAACAAGTATTAGTCATTTCATTTCTTTATAGTGAACACGTAGTTATTGAATGCCACCTAGTGTAATTGAAGATACTAAATAAACCCATCACTGCAGAAATACATCGTAGTCTCTGGTTTTCAGTTACTGTTTTCTGAAAACATGTGTCCTCCTATTGCTTCCCATTGTTAGGTCATTGTTTGAATAATTTAGAAAAATGCTTGATGATTTACCATAGTCTTGGTTTTTCGATAGAGGCTGATACCTTTAGGGATTTAATACAAAGACACACAATTCATTTTTAAACAATCTTACCTTATATCCTGGGTGCTGTATCAAGTATATTGATTTGGTTTGTTAACAGTATCTTTGCCGAATTATAGATTCTCTGTGTTGTGGACGTTACTTCCCTCAGTTCTTTCTTCTGGTGAATGAAGAATGATTACACTTGCCTGGGCACATTTATTGTGTAGTTTACATTAAGGCTGATAATGCTAAACATCCATATGGGTTGCTTAAAAAATAGCCACATAGTTATCTATTTGTTATATTCCCACTTTTCCCCCCCACTTTTTATTATTTATTGATGTGCTGTACTTAATGAGTTGCTCAGTCATGTCCAACTCTTTGTGACCCCATGGACTGTATATAGCCTGCCAGGCTTCTCTGTTCATGAGATTTTCCAGGCAAAAATACTGGAGTGGGTTGCCATGCCCTCCTCCAGGGGATCGTCCCAATCTGGGGATTGAACCCAGGTGTCCCGCATTGCAGGCGGATTCTTTATCGGCTGAGCCACTAGGGAAGCCCATTGTTCATTGATAGATGAGTCTGTTTTCTTAGAACTTCCAATAAATTGCTATTCTGAATTAGTAATCACATATTTGCATAACTGGGTATATTTCTCTTGACTGTCATTAAAATTGTACACATTCGGTATTAAGTCGCTGAATGTTAATGTATTTGAGGGGCTTGGTCTCCTAAGTTCTTTAAAGCTGTTTTTTGAAACCCAAGAGTGGCCCATCCCTATATCAACGTGTCTTTTGTTCTGAAAGTATAATAGCTATTTTCTAAGATAAGTTCTTATCTTTATGAAACCCATGCTTTGTTTCCTAACTGGTTACAAATGACCTGAAGAATCATTTTTGAAATTTTGATTTATATACACTTAATATAGCATGGATTTCTGATGCTTATACATTTTTTCCCATTTTAGGAAAAAAAACAAATTGTGTTAAAATTTAAAGTTTATTCCTATGATCATATCTTCAAGTTCCTTCAGTATACACCAGTTACATTTCTTCAACTCCCTGAGATGCCAATTTTGAGCACCTAGGACCCAGGTATTCTTACATCCCTGTATGACTTGGGCTGCTGATCCCTTTTCATTTTTGCCCATGTTTTATGATTTTCTATACTCAGCAAGAAACCCAGATAGTAATAAAGTATGCAACTGAGTCACATGTTATTGAAAATTAGGTAACGGAATCCAATTTCTTTGTTGTATTACTTTAAACTTAAAAAGATAGCTTAAATACTATGACATTCTGTTTACTATTCATATTTCTGTTTTCATTTGAAATTAAGAAAGCTGCAGCTTTCTCTTAATTTGCCTTCTCATGTAGAATTTTAATGATTATATATGAGAAAACTATATTAGAAATCACTATTATGTTCATTTTTAATAGAGACTAGATGCTTAAATTTTTCTAGTAATACATAGATTATAGTAAATCTAACTAGATTTCATTCATGCCTCATTAAATTTTCAAAATAGGCTAGGAAACCAGGCCTAACAAAACTATCACCTTCTGGGCTGGACATGACAATTTAAAACTTAAAGGACTTAAAAAATAGTATATACATATGGTTAGAGTAGTGTCACTACTTATTGACAGTGTTTGACATTTACTGTTGCAGTATTTATTCTTTTACTAGTAACTTTTAAATGTAAAATGCTTACCGACACTGATAGAATAATAAAAAGTTGAATAACCCAAGTACTTGGAATTGAATTCTCAAGATCAGGGTTTTCATGCATTTTCTGACCGGTGTGCTTCCCTTTCCCCATTTCCCATTATTCCCAAATGAATAGTAGTATAGTGGAATCCATTGAGATGTGAAAGAGTTATAGGACTAGGAAGAGAAAGGCATAAGTAAGTTTCCTAGGATAGGAGGAAAAGAAAAAGGCCCCAAAGCCTTGTCAATGAGGAATGGGGAAGGAGGTTTGGCTGCCAGGTTTTACTATAAGTTCGTTGTGATAAACCCTGCTACCATAGTCCTCTTTTATTAATGCTCTCCTGACATTTACCCTGTTAGTTGAGGCTCTTCATTGTTCCTGCACTGAGCTGTAGAATTCTCTTTTGTTATAGATTTGCAAACAAGACTTTCCCAACAGACTGAAGGTGAGTTGAGTTTTTTATTTGTTTTTTTTGTTGTTCGTTTGTTTTTAAAGTGGATATATAAATGTAGTATAAGACATAGTTGTGTGTATACATATATCATTATTATTATAGTTTGTCTTTTTGGCCCAATTTTGTCAGAATGACATACAGTGTCATTAACCATAAGCTATCTGGTAATTCATACAAAGAAGGCCTAATATGCATCATTAGAGTTACATGGATAAAGATGGTAAATGTCTGTGCCTTTTTTTTTTTTTGCTGTAACTTAGAGTTTTTTTCAGCTTTGTATGCTTATCTTTGTGTTCTGATTATAAGTTTTATATAGATATCAGACAATGAAACTTGTCATTTAAGTAGACAGGGAGTCTGAATAAGGTCAGGAATAACTTAACTCCAGTGATTTGCATTAACAAATCACTGATAGGATGCAACTTCCTGTTGACTCCCAATTTTGAATGTAATCTTTAGAATTATCTAGTATCTTTTTTTTTTTTTTTTAGAATTATCTAGTATCATTTTAACGAATGCGAGTTTTAATTTCGTTGCATCATTTGTTGTTACTCCATTACTATAAACAGTACCAAGCAATGAGAAGATTATCCAGAACTAAGTTGCATGCAGATTTCAGAGTTTGAAACAGTTTATAAATAACCTGTTTTTTTCTTGGTCTTTATTATCAAGTAAATTCTGCCATTTTATAGAGTATTCTGTTACAGTAATTTGGAATCTTACAGGATATACTTTAAAGTCTTCTGAGTAAATCTGTATTATAAAGGTCTGTCCTTATTACTCGACAGTCAGGAATTGAATGTGTATCTTTTTTGGCAAATGAGACAATTGTATTCAATCTTTTTTTTTCCTAACAGATTTTTGAAAGTAGAATTGGTGGATTTTCCTTAGCTATATATTTCTATGCTGAATTCGTTGTGTTCTGCATTCATCTAGGCTGAGCTGGAATATTTGCATCATACATTTTCTAGTATTTTTCAGTATTGATAGTCTATAATGACCTTGTAGTATTTTTTCCAAGCATACTACTTTGTTTTATGATAAGGTACACTGTGGGCTTCTTTTTTTTTTTTTTTTTTTTTTGTAATACAGGCACACTTGCATCTTTAAATTTCTCCAGTAGAATTTGACGTTAGTTATTTCAGTATTTTTATTTTCATAGTTTTATGAAAGACAAATATTTGTTTATCAAAATAAAGAAGTGAAAAGCAGTTGTTATTCTACCAGAAATTTTTATGATGTATTCATGCACAGCCCTAATTTTTATTCAATGGAATATTTCTGATACTTCTCAGGTTATTGTTCAAGTACCATAATTTCTAATGTACTGTTTTATCCGTAGCTTTTTTTATTGTTGTTATGTATTGGAATGAAATTTGATCAAATATTATGATTACGGTGAGTTCTGTATCAGTTACTGGTAATGTTTTTTAAGTCACGTAAAAGGAATGGATCAAATGCCTTGGAAAATGCTGTCACTTCAAAATTAAAAC
Organism: Bos taurus; assembly: GCF_002263795.3. Lineage (NCBI taxonomy): Eukaryota > Metazoa > Chordata > Mammalia > Artiodactyla > Bovidae > Bos > Bos taurus. Next base: position 64,910,942 of record NC_037340.1, on the reverse strand, counting down.
CAATATTGGTTTAAATTTGCTCCTAAATATTAGTATCAGTATTTTTTTTTAATTTTCAACAGTGACTATTAGAGATACATGTTACTCTTTTTAGTGTTTCAAGACTGTGAGACTTTGTTGTGGTAGATTTTATAGTCCCAGGATATTAAATCTTTAATAATCTTTAAATGCTTGGATGATTTTTATGTATATTATTTTTTAAATGTCATCCTTTCTTATAATGGTTGTATATTTATAAGAAAATATGTGACTATATATTCATGGGCAGATAACCTAACAAAATTTTTATTTAGATTTAGTCAGGATTTTAAAGATTGTGTTTTCATCACCCCCTGAGTATAAACTCTTAACAGTCAGTACTGTTTCTTTGAACTGTATTGATATTTGTCTAACTGAATTAATATTTGCTACACTTGAGGTTTAATTTCCCTTATAAAGATAAAATTCCCAATTTATTCAAGATCAATTATCTGAAATACTAAGTTGCCTCTGCTTTCTGGCAACATTTTAAAATAGCATGTTGATATATATGTTGATACTTGATAGCATTATCAAATATGGGGAATTAGTAAAAGAACTGATGGCCCTATTTTCACTTGGGTCCAGTGGTTATATTTGGTTTTGTTTTATTCATAGGGATATACTCTGATGCATTTTCCATGAAACTAATTTCTGTTTTTTGGGTGTTTTTTTTTTTTAGCTTCAGCATTAGCTGCAGCTGCCTCTGTTCAACCTCTGGCAACACAGTGTTTCCAACTCTCTAACATGTTTAATCCTCAAACGTAAGTAATTTACTTTGGTCGAGTTCAAAGGGTCTTAAATTATCTGTAACTTGTCTAAGTTACTACTTAGGGTGTTTCAACATATTTCATAGTTCAAGTATTGCTACAATTCTGGTCATTTTACTGCCGTTATTTTTATGCACATAACTATTTCCCTTGAATGTGTTAGTAAGGTTGGAATTCAGTTGAAAACTTTGCATTTTGTTTCCCATTTATACCTAGTAGTTTTTCTGTGAAGTTTGTATCAGTATTTAATTTGTATTAACAGGATAGTGTTCCTAATCCTGTGAAATGATGATAAACTTGGTATAAGTATCTTTTGAAAGATGTCAGTTAACCATTTTAAAAGGCCCATGATTTTTAAAATAGATTAGAATATATATTGTATTATTTCATCAGTTTGAGTTGTTCTAATGGACTTAATACTTGGTTACAGAGAAGAAGAAGTTGGATGGGATACAGAGATTAAAGATGATGTGATTGAAGAATGTAATAAACATGGAGGAGTTATTCATATTTATGTTGACAAAAATTCAGCTCAGGTATTTTAACTGTTACTTTCTTGTGTTTAATTTTCAAACATACTTGGGTTGTGGTTTTTCCTTAAAGAAGATAGTTACATGGCTAGTTTTGTGGATAATAAACTATTTTCAGTAAATTTCTAGGTACATATTAGCTAGTGGGGCAATTATATGGTTATAGAGCTGTTTTTGTACAGTCAATTTGAATAGTCCTATTGGTATCCATGTTGTATATATCACAGCACGTTAAATATTTTTTGTTGTATTTTAGGGCAATGTGTATGTGAAGTGCCCATCAATTGCTGCAGCCATTGCTGCTGTCAATGCATTGCATGGCAGGTGGTTTGCGGGTGAGTTTGACCTTTTTCTGAGTGATTTTTTTTTTTTTTTTTTTTTTGACGGTCTAAGTGAAGATGCTAATCATCATATCTATTTCTTTCAACAGGTAAAATGATAACAGCAGCATATGTACCTCTTCCAACTTACCACAACCTCTTCCCTGATTCTATGACAGCAACACAACTACTGGTTCCAAGTAGACGATGAAGGAAAAGATAGTCCTTTATGTACATAGCTTTTTTTCTTTCTTGAGAATTCATCTTGAGTTATCTTTTATTTAGATAAAAAATAAAGAGGCAAGGGTCTACTGTCATTTGTATACAATTCCTGTTACCTTGGAAAAATAAAAATGTTAACAGGAATGCAGTGTGCTCATTCTCCCTAACTAGCAAATCCCACTGTATACAAAGCTGTTCTCTTGTTCTGCCTTTTAAATGTACATGTAGAAAATTACATTAAGGATCTATAGGAATAGTTGTAGGGGAACAAATGTGCTTAACATAAAAAGGCAGACAGGGATGTAATATTTTTAATGTTTCAGAAGCCTAACTTTTTACACAGCAGTTACATTTCACTAATGTTGATATTTGGTTAATGGTTTAGCAGAGGTTTCTGGAATACCTAGTTTATGGAAATTCAAGACAGCTAAACGGGCTGTTTAACATGTCATCTTGCATTCTGATCAATTGGCAAGAAAAGAAGGTTTCAAAAATACATTTCTGGATGGTATCTTTTCAATTAATGTATCTGTAAAAGTTTCTTTGTAAATATTATGTGTTCTGGTGTGTCATAAGATTCCAAACAAAATGATCCCTGCATTTCCTCAAGATGTTTAGTGACAGTCTGGTAAGCAAAGCAGTCTGAGCAAGAAATAGGAAATGCAGAAATAGGTTTTGTCTGGTTGCATATAATCTTTGCTCTTTTTAAGCTCTGTGAGCTCTGAAATATATTTTTGGGTTACTTCAGTGTGTTTGACAAGACAGCTTGATATTTCTATCAAACAAATGACTTTCATATTGCAACAATCTTTGTAAGAACCACTCAAATAAAATTCTCTTAAAAAGGCCACAAGAAATCTTCATTTTTGAGACGTTTTAAAGTCATAGAAACTTGGAAATTACAATAGACCATTAGTTTCTCTGACTTTTTTAGTTGATTCTTCAGAACTTAAGTGAAACTCTTGTCCTCAAGTTGTCCCTCTACATTCCTCTGTATTAGTTTTAATACACTTGTTATTTAGGATAGTGTATAAAAATTGAGGGATTTATGATACAAAGAAAAGCCAAACAGGTTTGCTCAGGCCTCAAATCTGGGCATTAAGTTTCTCCTGTGTTGTCTGGGCATTTTGGGCCAGGCGGGCTTCATTATTTAAATAATTGGGTAGATTCAAAGTGGTTTCCCAAATTAACTGCAGTTTTAAGCTTTAATTTCACTTGGGCAGCAACCCTTCCCAATTCATACTCTGAACTCTGCTTCAAGTTTTTGTATCTAGATTGACTCTGAGTAGGTGGTGCTACTCCTAGTTACGCCTTCCAATATGGATTTCCTCACCTGATTTCTAAACCCTTAAAATTGTTAGGGATGAAGGACAAGTATTACAAATTTAGTCAGGTGTCAAAATAACTGGTTTGACTTTGGAGGCATCACAGTTTTCTACCACCCCTTTTGAGGGATGTTTGTAATTTCTTTTCAATTATTTAACCTGGAGAAAAAAATTCAAGATAATCTTTATTTGTGAACACGGAGCCTCAGTTTTTGGGTAGCAGAGACATGACAACTTTTTTTTTTTTCTCCAAACTATCAGTATCTTTGTAATTAAAGACTTTATTCTTGAATCAAGTACTAGCAGGTTTCTTTCTAGGGAACTGGGCCAGCAAAGGTAACTTCAGGTATTTAATCTCATGAAAACAGTTAACTACCATTTTTTATTGTTTTATTTGGCTGTGTAATGAGGCATCTTAGTTCTGGACCAGGGAGGGATTGAGCCCATGCCCTGAGCACTGGGAGTGTTGAGTCTTAACCCACACACCCAGGGTAGTCCCACCATTTTCTTAATGACAAATACTTGAGGGGCAACTTAGAACAGTATCAAGGAATATGTTGCCTGTACAGGTGAGGAGCACATCTCATGATGGAGAAACTACCTTAACAAGCCAGTTAAAAGGAGGGAGAGTCAGCTAGTAAGTTTACATCCTCATTGATGACTGGTTAGAAAATCATCTGAGATGAACCTGTGTGAGCTGCGTGCCAGGTTGCTTAAGTTGTGGCCAGCTGCAAACTCAGGCCTCTGCCCATGGGATTCTCCAGGCAAGAGTAGGGTAGTGGGTTGCCAGGCCCTGCTCCAGGGGGTCTTCCCAACCCAGAGACTGAACCTGTCTCATGCCTCCTGCATCAGCAGGTGGATTCTTGACCGCTAGTGCCATCTGAACTTGTGAGGCTACAAAAGTGGTTTGAATTTGTTCTTTTCCTGATCAAGTCATATATGAAGACAATATTGGGGTATACAACGTAATAGCACTGGAAATACGGCTGGTTAATCTTGCACTGTGACCTTGAGGAAATGTAGACTTAACAGTTTAAAGGTGAGAAACTAAGCATCAACCTTAAAGGGCTGAATAATAAGGATTTCCAAGAATCTATGAACAGTCTTAATGCATGATAAATCATTCCAAGTTTGGATTAACAGAGAAAGCTCTTGTGAAACAAGAAACCAAACCTCAGGCCACCTCCGAAGATCTTTAAGCAAGCTGGGTAACGGGCTTTGAGAGGAAAAAATGCTTCTAAACAGAAACTCCGAATACTCAAAGACTTGCTTTATTATAGTACACATGGGATGGAACTGGTGGGATGGGGTGGATGTTGTGGGCAACCACTGCCCTGATTAGCATCGGATGCCCATCCCGATGGCCATGAATGTGCCAAAGGTGCCGCCACTCTGCATCATGGTTTTTCCGATGCCGCCCATCAGCTCCCGACCCCGCATTCCGATCCTGAGGGAGGAGGAAACCAAGATGGGGCCACTTGAGAACAACAATACAGGGAGGAGCATTAACTAACCCTTTCCAATTCATAATCAGGCACTGCTGAAGTCTGGCAGGACATTATTACCTCTTGACACATGGAGTGAGTAATGCTAAGGACAAGGATCCATTAGGATCTCCGGGCAACTGACGGGTTTGTGGGAGGCAACAGAAGCAGTATAAAGTACAGAAACAGGGAAATCATTTTTGGGTGCTGGTTTTGCCTCCAGGGTATACATGATCCAATACAACATTTTTTAGATGGTGTTAAAACAATGATTGGGGGCTCAGACCTGGGGTCAAGAACTACGTGCAATTTACAGGCTGTGTCAAGTGTATAATGAGGCTCTTAACATTCACAGCAGTGTTGTGATAACAGGGCATTCACTGACAGTAGACGCTCGGTAAACGATAATTTATTTACCAGGAACAATAGCATCTTTTATGTGTGAAAACTAGAGTGTAGAGTTTATCTGCTTAATTTCTACATCCTGTTCCCAGTGCAGTGAAATTAAGTTTGTTTCGCCATGAGCCTAACAGGAGTAAAACAGAACAGCCATTTATTGAGCACTTAATATGTGCCAGGTTCTCTGTTAAGTGTGGTCTGATTTGAGCTTAGAATTCTACATGATGTAGAGGTTTACTGACCTCATTTCTACGTGAAACCCGGGCTCCTACTTGCCTAAGGTTACAGAATAAGGGTCAGAAAGCAGTTTGAATCAGAGCTCGTATTCTCAACCATTTAGATTATCAACTGTCCTCCCCGACTGAAGGTGCTTAGGAAAATAGTCTCGTTCGTTACAGGGCAGAGACAGAACTGGAAAGTAGTAAGCTCTATTCGGGCTGTAGGCCGAGAGCTGTGGGCTGGGAAAATCAGGTAGTCCCCAGAGATCACCGCCCGCGCCCCTCACCTGAGACAGGAAAAGGTGCCGAAGAGCGCCCCCGCCGCCATGCCCACGGCGCAACCCATCACGAAGCCCATCTTCACGCGGTCGAAACAGCTTGGCTGGGACTGTCCATAGGGACCCACGGCCACCGGCATCTGCGGGGTTCGAAGGTTAGGGAAGTGTGGGCCTAGCCGCCAGCCCGAGACTCCAGCAGAGGCCAGAGGAGGTGCGATAGGGAACCGGCCCAGGGGTTCTGGGAAATCCGAGAAAGAAAAGAAGGGTGTAGCCCGACTCCATCACCCACTGTGCGTTCGAGTCCCCGCGCCACGGTGCCCCCACCTCACCTCGTTCGTGGCTTCGGTCGCTCAGATCTACGTCTTACACGGAACGCGAGCTGGTGCGCACTCGAGATCCGAGGAAGCGCTTCCGGGGCGCGGAGTAGTACTTCCGGGATCCTGTAGCTGAGGACTGTAGCGGCTTTGGGCGGGGGGCTCTGCCACCGGGACCATGCTGCTGCGAACCGCTTGGAGGCGGGTGGCCACGGCCGCGCCCGCGGCTCCGGGGCCGAGGGCCAAGCCGCCCATTCGGGGGCTGCGCCTGCGCGGTACGCTCGGGGGCCCGCTCGCCGCCACCTTCCTGGAGGCGCGGAACTTTCTCCTGGGCTAGGCGACTTACCTGCATATTCAGGAGTCTTCCTCTTCCGCTACCCCGACCCTCTGACCCTTCCTCTTGACTGCATCCCTCAGGTTTTCTCATACCGGCTCTCTGAACCGTTGACTTCGCCGCATCCCCCCACCCGCACTTCACATCCTGCACCGCAGGCCCTCAAAGCCCTAAAATTCGGCCATCGGACCTCTCCTGACCCAATTGTAGAGATGCTAGTGGTCCAGCCAGTAACCTCTGAAGGAGATCTTACCTACCGTCTCCACGTTCCTTCTCAGGGGCTTTGCCCTTTCGGAGATTTCCTCACTCCAACGACGCAATTTGAATGTTGTCTCAGCACCCTACCCTAAGAACCCTGTCTCTCTCCCTTACCTCTTTTTTTACAGTTTGCTCAACTTTTCCGATGTTCTGTTTCCTTTTGCGTTGAGATTCGCTCAGCATCGCTTAAACTTATGTCACCTCCGTCCAGCCTTTCCATTCTGTTGTTTGGGATGCCCTGTGTGCAGAGTTGGATCCTCTCTCACCTGGCCCCTCCGTTCCATTTTTTTGTCAGGTATAGACCTTACTCCCCAGTCTGCTGTTGCCTCTGATGCAGCCATTGCTCTGGAGGCGGAGTCAGTGCTGCGACCTCTGTACATGGATGTGCAAGCTACAACTCCTCTGGTAAGGATGGAGGGGCAGCTTTCCCTGAGCTGTTTAGTGGAGTTATACTGTAGAAGTGGCAGTGCACAGAAATGGCTGAATCCCTGTAGAGGTGAGAGCCATTGAGAAGTGTGTGCTGGGAAAGCAATGAGCCAGGAGACTGGAGGCTTACATTGTAGTCCACTAGAAGTGTCTTTACTGCTTACTAGCTATTGATCTTGGTCAAGTCACTTCATTGCCGGCACTCTCCTAGTAGTTAAAAGCATAGGGTCTGGAAATTACTGGACCCCTGCTTACTATACGCATTTGGGCAAGAATTAAATAGGTTAAAAGATATAAAGCAGCCCTTAGAATAGTGCCTGGCACATGATGAGCACTGGAATATTAATGCACGTTTTCATCAACATCCTCTCCTAGATATCACATTGCTTGGCAGTGAAAACACCTACAGACACAACTGTCAGGAAAAAGCAGTGTTTGTAGATTATCTGAGGAGATGGTAGAATAAAATGATTTAAGACAGATTGGGGAAAAAAAGACAGATTGGGAGGAGAGTGTATTAAGATAATATTTGGTTAGAACCTGAGGGGATGGGAGAATGTTTGAGACCTAATCTAGGCAGGGTCTGAAGGATTGGGGGTGTGTTGAGGCAGGTTGGGTAGGTCAGGGGATGGAGTGGGGCCTGAGTTAACTATGGGCTCAAGGAGACTGGTCTGTTCTGTTTTGTCCAGGACCCTCGGGTGCTTGATGCCATGCTCCCTTACCTAGTCAACTACTATGGAAACCCACACTCCCGGACACATGCTTATGGCTGGGAGAGTGAGGCTGCCATGGAATGTGCTCGCCAGGTTAGTACAGAGGACTCTAGGAAGTTCTGATGTCAGAGGTTTCAGTGACCTGTGGGTGGCATTTTTTTTTTTTTTTTTTAGTATCTGTGGGTGAAGGTGGAAATGGTTTGGGGCTCTCTCAGCAAGAGATTCAAAGGACAGGCCTTTGGAGTCCCTCTGAAGGCATTCGATTAGTTTCCACATTTCCTGGCTAACTGACCTTTGTTATTTTGTTATCTGACTTCTCGAAGCTTCAGTTTCCTCACATTGAAAATGGAGGTTGAGGGGAGTCCAGTGGATAGAATTCTGGGCTTTCGCTCCTGGGGGTCTCGATTTGATCTCTGTTCAGGGAACTAAGATCCAGCAAACTGTGTGGCATGTCCAAAAGAAAATGGAGATTGTAGTAGTTCCTACTCCTTAAGGTTTTGGGGTGGATTAAATCAGACAATACTAGTGATATGTTTGTAGACATGATGCCTGTGCATACTAAGAACTCATAAGTGCTTTTTCAAAAACACCAAAGTTGTTATTAATTGGATTTGGGATGTAGTTGAATATATCCCTTTGTCTGATCCTAGTGGGTACAGAACTGCTTCTTGAGCAGTTGACAGATTGCGGTGGAGCTCTTCATGCTCCAGACTGCTGTCTTAGTTGTCACCACAGCCCCATTCCTGCTGAGGAAACTAATGCTCCTTATTTCTGCTTCTTGTCTTGACTTGCAGCAAGTAGCATCTCTGATTGGGGCTGATCCTCGTGAGATCATTTTCACTAGCGGTGCTACTGAATCCAACAACATAGCAATTAAGGTAAGAGAACCAGAAGGCATATCTGGGCTTTCCTGACCTGGGAGATGGTTTCCTGCCATCAGTTAGGCTCATGTGTCTTTCCCAGTCACCCACCTTCATCATATCATGAAAAAAGACACAGACACATCACCCTTTTTCTAATTTGTTGCTTCCTTCAGCCCTGTGTAGTTGACTGTATCTAAAGTTTGCTCCTGGTGAACTGAATTCAGTCCCGTAGTTGGATAGGAAAGGAGGTGGCTCTTGGGTCATCAAACACGTGGTGTTTTGGATGACAGCTACTTCAGAGGATAAATGGTGACTCAATCCTTTTTCCCATCCTTTAGATCTACTCACAATGAAGTCCAGAATACACTCGTAATTGAATAGATTTCTCTGCTTCTTATTACCAAGTTTACCCTTATATCTATGATTTCAGGGCTGCCTTTTTCTCAGCCTTCCTTTTCTCTCCAGTGAGATCTGTTTGCAGCAAGTTCTTCCTGTTTCTTTAGATGTCCCTGTTTTTAAGTCCTGGTTGCCTAGGTGCTGTCTGAAGACATTTACTTAATCACCTGTTCTGAGATTAGTCACTCTGTCCTTGGGACGTCGTTGATGCTAACGAAAGTAAAATTCCACTCTCAGTAATCATGTCAGTGTTTCATAGAACAGTCATGCCTGACTGGGGCCTGGTTACCAGGGTCACTTGTGTAAATACCAAGGCTCTGATAAATTGTGGGCTGCTGTAGGTTCAGTGCTGGCTCTATCCCCTCTCATCATGGTCTCTCACCTGTGTTGCCAGTATTGTTTTTTCTGACCTTGGACTCTGTAGGAGGCCTAGGCCTGGGCCAGGTTCCAGAGTCATCAGCACTCACCGGATCCTGTTAACAGGAGTGTCCTTCCTTGGGACTGCAGAGACCTCAGAGCCATGCGTGTGGTCTCTTCAAAGATGAGGATGGTTTCTGGAATGGGGAGCATTTTCAAAACTTTGAAAATATTTGCTTTGAAAGCTTCCACAGATTCTCAGACCTCAAGGTCAAGGATTGCTAAGAGTGGTTGTGACCGTTTTCCCCTTAGACTCCTGGATGGGTAAATATCTGTCTGCTGGTAGAGGATTCAACATTCTGGGTAACTGAGATAGGAGGAGGGGGAGGGACCTTTTAAATGTTTTCATTTTTATGTTCCTTGTCCCTAAGAACATTTTTATGTAGTCATAATTTTGGCCTAATTAGTTTCATATTCTGCTTTTAACATAGTACCCTGGGAGGGGTGGGGTTGCACCTTTTATTTAAGTTTTTTAAGGAATTCATGTATATGCAGTGAAATTTTTTTAACCCTATGGAAAGATTTATTTATTAATTTTTACCAGAGTATAGTTGCTTTACAATGTTGTGTTTATACTGTACAGTGAAGTGAATCAGCTATAAATACACATATATCCCCTCTTTTTTAGATTTCCTTCCCATTTAGATCACCACAGAGTACTGAGTAGAGTTCCCTGAGCTATACAGTAGGTTCTCATTATATGGAAAGGTTTAAACTTGAGTGTAGATCTTCCATTTCCTCGTCCCTACCAAAGAGACCTCAAGTCTGTTTAGTATTGTTCCAGAAAACAAATTGTACACACATATGCGTTTGCTTTTAATAGTTTCACATATTGTAGCATCCACATTTATTTTTCCATAGCCAATAATAACATATGTTATGTTTTTCCATTTTAAACTCCATAATATTTAATATACCTACATTATTTTTCATGGAGTTGTATTATTGCAGTTTACTCTTTATTCCTCTATTGTTGGATGTGTTTAATCTCTCCATTTTTTTTAAGGATTGTGAATACAATGAAAGCATATTTTGTCTCTATAGTATCATCTATGCTTTGAAATATTTCCCTAAATTCCCAAAAGAGGAGTCACAGTAAAGAGTGCTAATACAGCTTTTTTTAAAAATTTATTTATTTTTTAATTGAAGGATAGTTGCTTTGCAGAATTTTGTTAATACAGCTTTTAAGACATCTTTATAAATAATTCTCTGAAGAGTTTGTAGTGTAAGTACTGCCATCAGCAAGGAATGAGTGTATGAGTTTTACTTCTACACTGCCAGCTTTAGGTATCAGTATCACCATATTTATATGTTATGTTGTTTACACAGAAATAAAACATATATACCCTACCATGTGTAAAATAGATAGCTAGTTGGAAGCTGCTATAATAGCACAGGAGCTCAGCCCCGTGCTCTGTGATGACCTAGAGGGGTGGGATGGGGGTGGAGTGGGAGGGAGGCTCTAGAGAGAGGGAATATATGAATGTTGTTGTTTAGTCTCTAAATTGGTCTGACTCTTTGCAAACCCATGGACTGTAGTCTGCCAGATTCCTGTGTCCATGGGATTTTTTTAGGCAAGATACTGGAGTGGGTTGCCATTTCCTTCTACAGGGGATCTTCTTGATCCATGGATCAAACCCACTTCTCTTATATTGGCAGATGGATTCTTTATCACTGAGCCACCAATTCCTGCTGATTCATTTGTGGTACAGCAGAAACTGTTACTAATACAACATTGTAAAACAGTTATCCTCCAATTAAAAAAAAAAGAAATAAATGAGAAACACTTTTCCTGGGATACAAGGATAGGGATGTTTTCCATTTTCCATCTATGGTATAATAAAAAATGTATTTGGTCTTTGTTCTCTGTTCCTAGCACAGGGCTTCAAAAACCCTTGTAGTTTCCTGAATACTAGGAATGTCTTTGTTATTCATAATAAGCCCCCTTGGACCATAATGTGTTTCTGGTGATGAAGTGATTCTTGGTGGGCCCTTAGATAGTTTTAAGATGTAGGCTGGTCACTCCAGAAGGACGAAGAAGATGTGATTAGAGGGTTGTAACTTTGATCTGGGGAAGAAAGGGGGTTGGAGATTGAGTCTAGTCATATGGCCAGTGATTTAATCAGTCACGCCTGTGTTATATGAAACCGCTGTAAAAACTGGAAAATGAGGGGGAATTCCCTGGTGGTCCAGTGGCTGGGACTCCATGCTCCCAATGCAGGGGGCCCAAGTTCGATCCCTGGTCAGGGAACTAGGTCCCACATGCCACAACTAAGACCCCAGTACAGCCAAATAAATAAATAAAAATAAATATTAAAAAACAAAACAAAACTGGGAAACAAGAGTCAGAGGAGCTTCCAGGTTAGCTAACACGAGGATGTCCTGGCGGGTGGCATGCTTGATGCTCTGAGCCCTTCCCTGCCTCAGACCTCATCCTGTGCAGCTCTTCCGTTTGGCCATTCATGGGCTCTATCTTCTGTGATAAAGCTATGATAGTAAGTGTAGTGTTTTCAGTGAATTCTGTGAATCATAGGGGATTACTGAATCTTAGGGGGCTATGCATCACCAGCTCAATGGACATGAGTTTGAACAAACTCCCTGAGATAGTGAAGGACAGGAAAGCCTAGAGTTTTGCAGTCCATTGTGTCACAAAGAGCTGACTTAGTGATTAAACAACAACAACAAGGGGGCTGTGGGAAGTCTTTTATTTGTAGCCATCTGGGGAAATATGGATGGGGAGCTTGTGACATCTAGGCCTCACAGCTGGCATCTGAAGTGGAGGCAGACCTGTGAGACTGAGGCACTTAACCTGTGGGATTTTCACTAGTGGGATAGTTAGTGTCAGAATTAAGTTGAATTGTAAGACACACAGTTGTCAGAGAATTGATGTTGGACCATACCGCCCTTATCCACTTACTCAAGTCACTGCTGTCTCTCTGAGTATATTCTTCATTTTTCCACCACCACCAACTTCTAGGGAGTGGCCAGGTTCTACAGGTCCCGGAAAAAGCACTTGATCACCACACAGACAGAACACAAATGTGTCTTGGACTCCTGCCGTTCACTGGAAGCTGAGGGCTTTAAAGTCACCTACCTCCCGGTGAAGAAGAGTGGAATCATTGACCTGAAGGTAAGAGGGCATGATAGGGGGAGCCTGGCTTCAATCTATAAAACTGTCTCTTTAGCCTCAGCTGGAGCTTGAAAGACTAGATCTAATGGTGAGGGAGGGCTTTAGAGAAATAGGTCTCTCACTGGGACCCAGAGTATGTTCTCCTTGAGAGGGCACCATCTTCCTTTTGTCTGGAGGATTTGTTTCTCAGCTTAGTTGGTGCTTCCTGGTCTGTGTGAGAGCCACTGACCATGTATGCAGGATGCCAGAGACTAACACTCACCGTGGGAAAGCTTTGGCCTCCTTCACCCTTCACTGATGTTTCTCATCCTTCAAAAGGGTAGGTGTAGTTTTGTGAAGAATATTTCCCTTTGGGACCCGTATAGATGTTTTTAAATTTTATTTATTGATTCATTAATTTCTGGCTGCGCTGGGTCTTGGTTGCCTTGTGTGGGTTCCCTGTAGTTGTGGTGCACAGGCTCCTCACTGTGGTGGCTTCTTTTGTTGTGGACGATGGGCTCTAGGTGCATGGACTCAGTAGTTGCAGCACATGGGCTCAATAGCTGCAGCTCGAAGGCTCTAGAATGTGGGCTTAGAAGTTGTGGTGCACAGCTTAGTTGCCCTACAGCACGTGGGATCTTCCCGGACCAGGAATCGAACCCTTATCCCCTGCATTGGTGGGCAGATTCATATCCACTGTGTCAGGAAAATCTGATTCACAATTTTCAAAAGGTATATTCCATTTATAGTTATTACAAAATATTGGCTATATTCCCTGTGTTGTACAATATATCCTTATAACTTATTTTATACATTTTTTGCCTATTTTTATTTTATTATTTTAAAATTTTGGGCTGCACCCTGTAGCATGTAGGATCTTAGTTCCTTAACCAGGGATCAAACCCACACCCCCTGCATTGGAATTCTTTAACCACTGGACTGCCTGGGAAGTCCCTTATTATTTTTATTCCAACAGGTTTTTTTTTTTTTTTTTTTTTGCTGCACCTTGAGGCATGTAGGTTCTCAGTTCCCTGATCAGGGATCGAGCCATTCCCTTTATTTTATTTAATGGCTTTTTACTTCTTTGCTCTGTTGTGTGCCTGTGCCTATTTTTCCACTAGGCTTAGCTTCCTGAACTTGGGGAGTGCATATTTTCTGGATTTTCATTTCTCCTAATACTTAACATAATGTCTTTCTTTCACTCTCTACTATTTATTGTGTCATAGTGCCAGGCACTGGGGATAAAGGGACGAATAAGACAAGCCTAGTCTGTGCTTTCAAGGAGCTTATATTCTAGTGAAAGGACAGGTAACATGTAAACAAATGTATAAATGATTATGAATTGGGATGTATACTATAAAGGAAGTAAAGAAGAAGCTGAGAGAAATGAAACATTGAGAACTTCCATTAGACCAGTGTCAGGGAAAGCATCATAGATGCTGGGAGGTTGATTACTAGTTTCTTTAGGATAAATGTTTCCGTCAGATGTGGTCCCTATGTCAATGTTAATAGTAACCTTGTTTTTTACTACTTATTTTGTTCTTTGCCACTTACTCTGACAACCTTATGTAGGAAAGGCTCCCCCTCTTTTTTTTTAATGAAGTTTTTAATTTTTAAATTATAGATTCTCATGTAGTTGTCAGAAGTAATATAGACAGATCTCATGTATCCTTTATTCATTTCTCTTAATGATAACATCTAGCAAAAGTATAGTATAATATTACAACCAGGATATTGATGTTAATACAATCTCCTGGTTTTGTTCTGATTTCCCTGGTTTTACTTGTACTCACTTGTGTGTGTGTGTTTAGTTCTATGCATTCTAGTTTCATCACATGTGTAGGTTTATGTAACTATCACCACAGTGATGCCTTATTTTTTTTTTCTAAATATGTATTTAGTTTTGGCTATGCTGGGTCTTCATTGCTGCCTGGAGGCTTTCTCTAGTGGTGAGCAGGGGCTACTCTAGTTGTGTTGTATAGTCATCTCATTGCAGTGGCTTCCCTGCTGCAGAGCACAGACTCTGTGGTGTGCGGGCTTCAGTAGTTGAGACATGTGGGCTCAATATTTGTGGCTCGAGGACTCCAGAGAACAGACTCAGTAGTCGTGGTGCATGGGTTAGTTGCTCCATGGCATGTGTGATCCTCCTGGACCAGGGATTGAAGCAGTGTCCCCTGCATTGCCAGGTGGATTCTTAACCACTGGACTACCAGGGAAGTCCCATGGAATTCTTTTAAAACCACTAATTTGATCACCATTTCTTTAATTTTGTCATTTCAGTAATGTTATGTAAATGAAATGTTAGTAATATAGTGTGTAATCTTTTGGGATTGGCTATTTTCACTTAGCATAAGTCTTAGGCGAATCATTTAAGTTGTCGCCTGTCTCTGTAGTCTGTTCCTTTTTGTTGCTGAGTAGTAGTCCACAGAATGGAAGGCCCCTGTTCACAACTAACCTTGCTTACATTCTGAGTTAGAGACGACTCTGTTCATACTATATGGTCTCTTTACTCCTGATATTCTTAGGAACTAGAGGCTGCCATCCAGCCAGATACCAGCCTGGTCTCAGTCATGACTGTGAACAATGAAATTGGAGTGAAGCAGCCCATTAAGGAAATAGGTAAGTATCATGGGTGGACCCTGATGCTTGCCCACCACTGGGATCCATCTGAGGAGCAGGACTGGACTAGGAGCTGAAAGACTATATAGAGTGCAATAAGGAAACCTAGGGAAAGAGGGCTTCAGTTCCTTGTTCAAGGACATATTGTAAATGGCACAGCTAGTATTTGAACCCAGGTCTTATACCACTTGAGCTTCCCAGATGGTGCAGTGGTAAAGAATCTGCCTGCCAGTGCAAGAGACGCAAGAGCCTTGGGTTCGACCCCTGGGTTGAGAAGATCCCCTGGAGGAAGAAATGGCAACTCATTGCAGTATTCTTGCTGGGAAAATCCCATGGACAGAGAAGCCTGGGGGGCTACAGTCCCCGTGGTCATAGAAGAGTGGGACACGACTGAGCACACATGCACTGCACTGCTGTCCTTTTCATTTTACCGCAGCTGGTGCAGAAGGCAAAACAAAGAACCTCCACCTTTTTTTCTCTTCCTCTTTTAACTTTTTCGTTTTAGAACATCTGTTCACTGTGCTCATTTGGAGCCAGAGACATGTACCCCGTAACTTCTTAGGTACATTAGCAAATAGATCTATTAATTTTTGCTTCTTTTAAATCAATAAGGATCTAAAAATTAATCTGGTATATTGAAAGGCCAGTGTTAATGAGGTAGGAAGAGTCTTATGAATCAGAATATTGGATGTATTTTGATTTGATGCTTTGTGCTTTTTTTTTGACCACCATAACTTTTATTATTTTTGTAAGTTGGACTGTAATTGCTTTACAATGTTGTGTTAGTTTCTGCTGTACAATGAAGTGAATCAGTTGTATGTTTACATATGATCCCCTCTTTCTTGGACCTCCCTCTGACGCCCCTCCCCCCAACCATCCCACCCATCTAGGTCATCAGAGAGCACCAAGCTGAGCTTCTTGTACTTTACATTGGTTCCCGCTAGCTATCTATTTTACAGGTGGTAGTGTATATGTGTCAATCCTAATCTCTCAATTAATGGACATTATGTGGAATCTAGAAAAATGGTACAGAGGAACCTATTTCCAGGCTAGGAGTAGAGATGCAGGCATAGAGAATGGATGTGTGCACTTGCCCTTATTTATTCTAGTCAAGGACACGAGAGCTGAGAATGAGAGAGAGAGAGAGAGAGAAAGAGAGAGAGAGAAAGAGAGAAGTGATTTACTACGTGGCTAGGGCCAATACCAGATGTAATTTTGCCTCAGAACTCATAGTATATTATAGGACCACTGCCAGGTTACTTCCTAACATTGTGTTCTGGTTCTTCCCCTCTGTTGTTTTCTCAGGGCAGATTTGCAGTTCCAGAAAGGTGTATTTCCATACCGATGCAGCCCAGGCTGTTGGAAAAATCCCACTTGACGTCAATGACATGAAAATTGATCTCATGAGCATCAGTGGTCACAAAATCTATGGTCCCAAAGGTACTAGCCCCTCCTAGATTTCCTCCTCTCTGCACCACCCAACCCTTTGACAGGTGTTCCTGAGATTCATTTGGGACTCTCACTGCTCTCAGAGGAAGAGTGCTCTGCAGAATGCAGGTGTCATTTAATAATAGCCAGGAACAGTTGCCTATTTGCAGATTCTAGCAGTTACTATAAGCAGTCCATCCTTCACTGGTCTCTTTAGAAAATCCTTTCATGTAGATGTTAATTCGGTTGAGGAACAAAGGTTTTGTCATATCAAATTAGCTTGATAAGTCCAGTTATCTTGTCTAATCAACTGTGATTTGCAGATCAATATTCTTTTTTTTTTTTTTGACTGTGTGGCATGTGGGATTATAGTTCCCTGACCAGGGATTGAACCCATGGCCCCTGAAGTGGAAGCCTGGAGTCCTAACCACTGGACCTCCAGGGAAGTCTCAGATCAATATTCTTTGAGCCCTTTATTCCCTCGTGTTTTGCTTTAGCCTTAGGGGAAGATTGTATGGGCTTTTATGTGTTTTGGTGTTTGTTCCTAGCTTTATTAGTCTTTGCTCCTGTTAATCTCTCAAGGTACTTGTCTGTGTCCTATGGTCCTATTGGCATAGGAATATTTTCCAGCTGGAATTCTGCCTTTGCATGCCAGCCTTTGGGAAGAGACTGTTGTCCTCTGTTTTATGGAGGTAGCCATCCAAAATGAACAACTCTTCCTCTCTTTCCTGGGTGAGGGCCTGTGGTGGTTGGTTATGCCAGTATGCTTTCTGTGTCTGCAGGGTGTGTCATCCAGATGGACACCCTATGGGAAAAGGTGTGATAATTCCTGAAAGTACATAAGATGGCTTCTTCTAAAGCAGTAGTCCCCAGCCTTTTTGGCAGCAGGGACCAGTTTCATGGAAGACAATTTTTCCATGGACCAGGGATGGGGGCAGGATGGTTTCAGGATCCAAGTGCATTACATTTAATGTGGACTTTGTTTCTGTTATTAGTACATCAGTTCCACCTCAGATCATCAGATATTAGATCCCAGAGGTTGTGCTTCCAGAGGTTGTAAACAGTGTGTTTTTAAGTTAATTGTTTTTAAAAGCTCAACAGTCATTCTATCTTTAACTAAAATTGGCTTACTGGCTTTTATTGTAGATAAATTTGTTTTAATAAAACTAATTAACTCATATTGAGCAGAAGCTCTGTTCAGCACTAAAATGTATGCAAGTATCCCTCACTATCCAAACTCTTGCTTTTTGGACTCAGAATCTAAATAGATTTAGACGACATGGTAGCCCTCACTCTCCAGATGTAGTGTCTGAGCCCTTACTCTCTGAACTTGGGAACTGCAGAGACTCAGATAGTGTCAGATACCTGAATATGATTTTATTTTCATGGGGAAATGGAATATGTCTTAATAAATGCAGTTTGGTACATCCTGCATTAGTGTCCCCCACCCCCAACATTTTTTATTTTGAAAATTTTGGAGCTAACAGAAAAGTTGAAAGAATTTTTTGACCCCTTTGGAAAGTGATATTTTGTTTCATCTGCCTTTTCCTTTTTCTCTTTTTTTGTAACAAACTTTGTTTCCCAGGGGTCGGTGCCATCTACATTCGCCGGCGGCCCCGTGTGCGTGTGGAGGCCCTGCAGAGTGGAGGGGGGCAGGAGCGGGGTATGCGGTCTGGGACAGTACCCACACCCTTGGTGGTGGGGCTGGGGGCTGCGTGTGAGGTGGCACAGCAAGAGATGGAGGTATGGGGAAAGCAGTTCCCTCCCACAAATTCTTCCCCTGTGCTGGGTCTCCTGTTTAGCAGCTTCTTGGCATGACTGGGTCAGATCTTTGCCAGAAGAGGTGGTTTAAGAAAACTGCCTTTCTCTGAGTGCTGCTGGCATCCTGTTCTGAGGGAGGTGTCGTCGTTGCTGTTTAGTCACTCGGTCGTGTCCGACTCTTTGCGATCCCTTGAACTGCAGCCCATCAGGTTCCTCTGTCCATGGGGTTTCCCGGGCAGGCATACTGGAGTGGCTTGCCATTTTCTTCTCTAGGGGATCTTCCTGACCCAGGATCAAACCCGCATCTCCTGCATTGTAGGCGGATTCTTTGCTGCTGGGCCAGCTGGGAAGCCCTGAGGGAGGTCTTATGGGCTCCAAATTCCAGGTCCTTTACTGGAACCACGTGTCCAGTATTTGAGCACCTCTGTGCTCACTGCTGTGGATACAGTGGTCTCCATGAGTAACACAAGACCATAGATGGTTAAATGCACAGTCACTTCTGGGCACAGGGTAGGGTTCCTCATCCTTTATATCTCTGAGCTGTTTAATGGTCACTATGCTTAGTCCTCCCTTGCCTGCTCCTCAGTATGACCACAAGCGAATCTCAAAGTTAGCTGAGCGACTGATACAGAAGATAATGAAGAGCCTTCCAGATGTGGTGATGAATGGGGACCCTGAGCACCATTACCCAGGTATGGTTGTGCCCATTCTGTCCTCGCCTGGAAGAGCCCTAGACTCTGAGCCTCCTCTCACAGTAGTTCTCTCTTTCAGGCTGTATCAACCTCTCCTTTGCGTATGTGGAAGGGGAGAGTCTGTTGATGGCACTTAAGGATGTTGCCTTATCCTCAGGGAGGTGAGTTGGACTGGATAAGCAGGGTCTGTGGCAGGACCAGTTAGTCTGGCTTTAAGTGTCGGGTTAATAAGCTTCCCATTGTGGAGATGACACGCACAGGAGCTTTTGGTTGAGAATAAAAGTCATTTTGTAAGCACCTATTTTTAGCCAGTTGGGCACAGGCTAAAGTTTGCCACCTTCGGAGGGCTTCCTGTGGTAGAGCTTTGTGCCTTTTGTGGTCCCAGGAGATGCCTGTATCTGTTCTAATGTTATTCTAGTAGTTCTGTTATAGCCCTCTAGAATTCAAGGATGTTCCAGAAGATACCAAGTGTTTAGCTGCTGTCTAGGCTGCTACAGATGATGCATTTGGTTGTAGGGAAGTGATCCCATGGTTCTCTGCCACTTCTTGTTACACTCAGCTCTTGTGGTATCACACTCTGTCATGCTTTGGCTGTGTCCTTGCTCATGGAAGATATCCTCCACAGGGGCCAGAGGAGCTCGATCCACACACTAGAAGGTGCAAGCAGCATCTGTCTCTTTAGCTCTGTCAGATGAGAATGTCTCTTTTGTCGTGATATGACTTCAGGGCTCTGGGGGTTTGTGGCCAGAAGGAGACTGGATGCTGAACTGAGCGAGGCTTTGTGTCTTTCTCCTTAGTGCCTGCACCTCTGCATCCCTGGAGCCCTCTTACGTGCTTCGAGCAATTGGCACTGATGAGGATTTAGCTCACTCTTCTATCAGGTTAGTCAACTGAGCTGCAGCATTTATGAAAGGTGTGCTCTTTTGTATTATTCATTTCCTGTTAGAGTCTTCCTCAGTCTAGTGTTTTTTTGTTTTTTTTTTTTTAACAAAAAAGTACCTATTTTTTATTTGGCTGCTCAGGGTCTCAGTTGTGGAATGCAGGATCTTAATTATGGCATGTGGGATCTAGTTTCCTGACCAGGGATAGAGCCCAAGCCCCCTGCATTGGGAGTGGAAAGTCTTAGCTGCTGGACCAATCTAGGGAAATACCCAATCTAGTTTTTCTTATCCCTTCATTCTTCACGAGTTTCTCAAGCAGTGGTTCTCAGACTTCACTGACTGTCACCTGGGAAGTTTGTGAATGATGAAGAGGTCTGAGTGCTGCACTCAAGAGATTCTGATTTGCTAAGTTTGGAGTAGGAAACTTCTTCTTGGATGATTCTCAGGTGACCCACAGACCATGTTTGGAGAAACTGTCCTGCAGGGGAAGGACTGTGTCTCTCCACGTCTTGTGGAGTAGAGCCTCATTGGGTACTTGCTGAATGAACTTACCCTGGTGCCACAGGTCTGATGCAGAGTTCCTCTCTGCGTCTTTTTCAGGTTTGGCATTGGCCGTTTCACTACAGAGGAGGAAGTGGACTACACAGTGGAGAAGTGCATTCACCATGTGAAGCGTCTTCGAGAAATGAGGTATGCACTCTTGTTCCAGAGACTCTTTGGAAGAAACTGCAGTGGTAGCTCCTTTCTTGTCCTCAAGCTATATATTCACCCTGCCAGAAACCAAAGTTTGAAAATCCTTGGCTTTCAGGATTTAGAGGAAGTCCTAAGGCAGGAAAGTGGATTTTCTTGGCTGCTTGTAAGAAAATGAAAAGGTGTCTTTAAAAACTAAAGAACCACATAAATTCAGATTGTTTTCATTATTTTATTAATTTATTTATTTGGCCTTGAGGCTTGCAGGATCTTAGTCCCCTGACCAGAATCCAACTGTGCTCCCTGCAGTGGAAGCACAGAGTCCTAACCACTGGACCTCCAGGGAATTCCCCGTCATTTTATTGATAATATTAATCGTGGTCTTGCATTTACTGATAATATTAATCGTGGTCTTGCAGCCATATCAATGCAGAATTCATGACTTGTAGACTAAGTTTAGGAAAACTCTATGAGATAGGGATTCTTAATTTGGGTTCTGTGGCTGAACTTCAGGATAACCCTGAAATTGTATGCTGTGTTTTACAGTTGTGCATTTTCTATGGAAGAAAGTCCATAGTTTTCATCAGATACTCAAAAGGTTAAGAACTTTTACTCAGTTTGCTTTGTAAAGATGCTTACAAAGGTCAAGATCCTTTACCAACCAGCTGCTACTAGGGGTTCTCCTAATAATCATAGGCTCTATGTTCATGGGAACATAAAGGCCTCTGGAATTCTTCAGAACTCTGTTCTGGTTCAGTTTGACTTTCAGGATTTTCTTGGTCTAGTTGGCAAGAGTGAGGTAGTTCAGGTACATACTGCTTTCGTGAGCTCCCCAGCCTTTCTAGGCTGTGAATTTTCCTTCACAGAGTCTGGTTGTATTGCTTAAATATCTATAGCTTGCTTAGCTTTGTTAGGCTCAGGATTCCTCCTTGGCTTGGCTCTCTCATACTCTCTCACTTGGCACACTCAGGGGGCATTTCTACTGACTGTGCTGCCAAGTGAGACATTCCTCATAACTGTGTGTTTTCAGCATCTTCACCCTATTCCTTCTGATGCCTTGCAAACAATTTCAACCTCGTCCCATTAGCCCTCAGCCAGAGTTTTATTTTGTGAGCCTGTGATATTAAGTCACCTTCCCTAAAGAGAAGGCTAACTTCAGAGTCTTGGAAAATGTCAAATAGAAAGGTGCTGGGGGACTTCCCTGACAGTCCAGTGGTTAAGACTGTGCTTCCACCGCAGGGCACACAGATCTGTACCTGGTCGGGAAATTAAGATCCCAGCATACCATGTGGTACAGCCAAAAATAAAGTTAAAAAAAAAAAAAAAAAGTGTGCTTGGAATGCATAGTGTAATGGAGAGAGATAAACCAAGTTAACTGGAGAACTCCAAAATCCTATGGTTGTAACACATTGAAGTAATATCTGGTCTGGGAACATTATCTAAGGCATTCAAGCTGAAGGGGATCAGAGTTTAGCAGAGATCTCTCAGCAGCTGTTCTTGTATGAAATGGGATGCCCAAGTCCAAGACTCAGAAGATCCTTTTGAATTGGAGGTGGGTATGTTGGAAGTAGAGTCACCTCTGGGGAGATGAATCTTGTGGGAGTTGGATAATGGTGATACATACCCAGGTGATTTAGGGCCAGGTTCTGAGAAGTAGAGCAAAACCAAGAAGCAGGTGCCGAAAAGTCCATTTGTGTTCGGGGTTAGTAGAGAGGCTGAAACTTGCTGCTTATACTTGCTCTAAGGGTCTTGGTTCTCCCAGGGAAACTGTGTCCATAGCCTCTCACAAGTGGCTTGAGAGCTCCATGAATATAACCACGCTTGACACTCTTGGAGTGGCTTCATTGGAGCTGAGCCTGGGGTACTTAGTTATTAATGTTGGCAGCTGGGGAGAGGCTAGAGCTGACAAGGACTTTCTCAGACATCTGAGAAAGACTTGATAACCTCTTGTTTTGGGGTTATCAGGGTAGGAAGTAGAGGAGAGACAAGAACAGATGGAGGCAAGTTAGGGCTCAGTGCTATCTGCTTCCTAAGCCTTCACTCATCCAAATACCTCTTCTCTTTGGCAGCCCTCTCTGGGAGATGGTGCAGGATGGCATTGACCTCAAGAGCATCAAGTGGACCCAACACTAGAAGAGTGGGCCTCTAAGTTTGTGCTGGCTCCTCCTGCCTCATCAACTCATGCACAGCCAGGCATTTCGTTACCCCAGTGGCTGCTCCATGTTCAAACCAGAACTGGTGTAGCCCACCTGACTTCAGCATTGGCCTGCCTCTAAGACAGAAACATGAGAAAACTGTCTTTCTCTGGCCTCAGCTCCTTTGGTGGGGAACATTCCCCATTTCTTTCCAGGAATCCTTCTCTGGTCTTATAGTGAGTGGATGTTCTTATCCTGAACCAGGAGGGACATTTGCTATGAGCTGCTGCTGGACACATCTGTATCCTTGGTGGAGAGAGCCAGAGGAACTACAAAAACGCTTTTGTTCAGGGACCCTGATGCCCTGGGTGGACATTTGAGTTGTTGCTTACCGCTGCTGAGAGACTCACTTCTTCCGATAGAAGCATAATCATCTATGACTTCATCTTTTTTGTGGCTCCAAAGGCTACCTCTTCATATCGTCTATAGACTGAACTGCAAGTTTCTTAGAAGGCTTGTCTCCTCTGTGTTCTTGTCCTTCTTTTCTTTTGACCTAATGGAGCTAGAAATATCTGTATGACTGAGTCTACCTAGTCTTGTAGTAATTTATGTTTCTTTTAAAAAAAAATTGTTAATTTGAAGATTAGAGGAATAAAATCATCTTCCTGTATTTATTCTATGAGATGCTCAAGGAGAATTCCTGGAGAAGGAAATGGCAATCCACTCCAGTGTTCTTGCCTGGAGAATCCCAGGGACAGGGGAGCCTTGTGGGCTGCCGTCTCGGGTTGCACAGAGTCGAACACGACTGAAGCGACTGAGCAGCAGCAGCAAGGAGAATTCCAAGCTTGGGAATCGTAGGGCAGACTACTTCTTGATGTCAACAGATGAGTCTGCTTGCTTATTTCTTTAGTCAGCAATTATTTGGGTGCCTCACATTATTCTGGATATTTGGGATACACTGGTTAACAATACCAAAAAGTACTCTCGGTGAACTTTCATTCTAGCAGACAGAAAGAAAATAATAATTAAATAAGGCTATTATTATAGACTGTGATGAGTGCTGTGGCAGAAATTGAGTGGTAGAGAAAGTAACAGGGAAAGAACCTACCATGCTGGGTATACTAGGAAAGCTTTTTTGAGGAGGTGTTAATTAAGCACAAACATGATTTCTAGCCATCAAAAGAACTGGGGATTGGTGAGGAATAAGAAGGAACAGTAACAGCAAAGGGCCTGAGGCATGAAAAAGCATGGTGTTTGAGAAACAGAGGTCAAAACAGCCAGAGTAGAGTTTTGCGATTTGCGGGTCTGAAACCATAAGTGGGAGGTTACCAGCATTAAAAGGGGGAAGAAAGAAATTTTATTAGAGTACATCACATGTAAATATTTAAAAATTTTATTGAAGTATAGTTGATTTAAAATGTTACATTAATTTTTGCTGAAGAGCAAAGTTACTCAGTTATATGTATCTTCGTATTTTCCATTATGGTTTATCATAGGACATTGAGTATAGTTCCCTATGAAATACAGTAGGACTTTGTTGTTTATCCATCCTGTATATATACTAGCTTGTATCTGCTAATCCCAAACACCTGATCTTTTTCTTCCCTACTTGCCTCCCCCTTGGCACCTGCAATTCTGTTCTCTGTATCTTCCTCTAGTGTACAACAGGTGGTCAAGATGACATCTATGTCCTGCCAGTTCAGACCGAAAGCCACTCTGAGTCCTCTGAATTCTCAAATAAAATTGGTGGGTTCCTGACTAAAAGATCTGAATTTAGTTTCGACTTGTAACATATCAGACATAGGAAAGGAGAAATGAACTGAAACAGTGTCCGTTTCTCCATCGGCCATCTCAAGGAGAAGCAAAAGATTTTCAGGGAGTTGAGGGTGTTCCTGAGGCGAATCTTAGTTTCTGACCAGGGATCAAACCCCTGCAGGCATGGCCCCCCCAAAAAAAATCAACATATGGGTACAAATATCTTTCTGAATTATAATTTTACTTGGGTATATGCCCAATACTGGGATACTGGATCATATGGCAACTCTAGTTTTAGTTTTGTGAGGAAGTTCCATACTGTTTTCCGTAATGGCTGCACCAATTTACACTCCCACCAACAGTATAGCACATATGTTAAGTATCTTATTTTTATCACAGATTTTAATGAGTTTACAGGTTGCAAATATATTTCTTATGTGAATGATACTCAAAGTTTGAAGGCCACTAGGCTAAAGTATGGTAAATGCAGACAAATGAGGAGGAGGAGATGGAATTAATAGTTTTCTGAATAAATTGTTTTATTTTGAATAATCTTAGATTTAGAGAAATGTTGCAAAGACAGTATAGAGTTGCATGTCTATCACCCAATTTCCTCTAATTTTTAACATCTTACTTAAAACTATGATGTCAAAACTAAGAGACTGACATCTATACATCAGTATTAACTAAACTTCAGATTTCATTCAGATTTCACCAGTTTCCCCACTAATGTCCTTTTTCTACTCCAGGATTCAATCCTGGGTACCATGTTGTACTTAGTAGATTTTGTTCTTAACGCACTGCATTTTACCTGCAAAAAGTATATATAATGAAGTACCAGTCGCTCAGTCGTGTCCGACTCTTTGCGACCCCATGAACCCCAGCATGCCAGGCCTCCCCGTCCTTCACCGACTTCCGGAGTCCACCCAAACTCAAGTCCATTGTGTCGGCGATGCCATCCAACCATCTCATCCTCTGTCGTCCCCTTCCCCTCCTGCCCTCAGTCTTTCCCAGCATCATACATTTGTTTAAAAGCGTGATCTGTTTTAAGTCACACTCAGCTAGCACCAGGCTAGTCTGCAACACAAATCTTCCCCAAACTTGGGAGTTTTGGGGAATTTAGTCTCTGATTTTGTTAGTCAATTGCCTCTTTTTCTGCCTTGGAAGATTAGTTCAATTATGGTAACATTAATCAAGAGATAGGATATATACGAGCGAGTGGAGTCTGCGAGGCTTAGGACCTAAGTAGCACAAGAATAATTTTTTCTATAATAAAACCATACCAAAGTGCAGTCGTGGAGAGGTTAACGAGGACTGGTAAGGCTCCCCGGGCTGAAAATTTTAAATTTCACCACCATTTTGTGGTCCTTTTAATCTCAAAACAATTCTGCGAGGTAGGCAGTATTTTCCTCCTTTCGCAGAGGCTCGAAAAGAAGAAACTGCTTGAACCCAGGCGCCAAATACTTGAGCGGATCCCATCAAGCAGCGTCGCTCCCCTAAAGGCGAAGCTAGTGCGCAAACGTCGCAAACTTCTCACAAGAAACACAGGCAACTTCCGGGAGCTTCCCGAGATGCTCAGCCCGCTTGCGCCGCTCCGCCCCGTGACGTTAGTCACTCCGCCCCGCCCTTTCTGGAACGCTGAGCTGCGGAGCGGGCCGGCGGCCATCTTGTGAAGCGGAGGAGAAGGAGGTGGCTGCTCTGGGCTCCGGGAAGCCGTTCGGGCTGGGGCTGCCGGCCGCGGGGCGGAGGCACTCGCGCGGGGGGTAACTCGGGTCTGGGTTCAGGTGCCGCGCAGCTCTCGCCGGTAAGACTCCTGCAGCCCCGGAACGGGCGGGGCTGTGCGGGGCTCGAGCCGCCCCTTGGTGGCCCGGGGCGGGGCCTTCGAAGGCCTCGGAGCCCGCCGCAGCGAGCGCCCTACACAAAAGGGTCGGGGCTTAGCTAAGGGGGTCTTGGGGCGCCACTTGCGCCTCTCAGTCCTGAGAGGATGGTCTGCCTATCGAAGAGGGCCCGAGGCCATAGCGAGGACGCCCCCGTTGTCTGAGAGGGGAGGAAGCCAGAGCTGGGTGCTCCAGCTGCCCGCAAACGAACGGGAACTGCAGTGAAAACACGCTACATTCCGAATGAACAAGATTCTCTATGCTCTCATGTGGGGCAGAGATTATATCTGTGTCCCGAAGTAAGGGGATAATCATAGTGAGGACACTCCCTCCACCGGCAGTGGGATGGAGGCCCCTGAAAAAAGGGACTGGACACACCTGTGGGGAGGGAGCTGTAGTCGGTTCTCTCCCTTGAGTGTAGGAAGGAAGTCAGAATTGGCCGGCCGCCATGGAGGCCTGAAGGTAGAGGGGGTTGCTTGAAAAGCTGCTGAGGCCCAGCGTTGGGGCGGGGCTTGTTCTCCGGTGTGTAGTTAATTGGAGAAGGCCGCACGGGTAGCATGGGGTTGAGTCCGCCTCGCGAGCCTTATGAGAATTGTTAAGACGTTAGGCCCTTGGTTCCCGCGTAGGGAAGGGTCTGCTAAGAGCATCACTTTACGTGTCCCTTGGGAGAGATCCTCCAGCATTTAAGGTGGAGGAGGTTCAATGGGATGCGGAGACTGGGTGATTTTGATGGAGAGTGAACTGAGTTTTTGATTGAAGGCTGGAGATGGTAGTTTGCGGCCACGTGAAAAAAATGAGTGGGAGCGGCTTTGATAATCCACAGGTTAATGACAGGAAGATCACTAGTGCAGGGGGCTTAGTTGCTAGATTGTAAGTGCGTGGACTGTTTGCCGTATAGTGGAAATTTGAGCTCCTGTGAGGGTTACTCTGGGTTATTCAGCTCTGAACGTACCGAAAGCTGTGTAGTGGAAATAGACAACATAAGCGAGGTTTCTGGATCTTAAAACCCTTCTTGCTCCGGATTCCCAGAGATGACATAATGTAAATTGGGATAGTTGACAGGAACCAAAATATACAAGATTAAGGTGATGCCAGTCGATATAACCTACTAAAAAACTGATTGCAACTGAAGGTTTTGTTGAAGGAGAGACTTCGGACAAGTATTTGTTTTAGAGCTTCTTGTATGGTTTTAAATGGTATAATTTTTGTAAAATGCAGTACTAACATGAATTTCCTTGGATTTTATTATCTAATTTACATTGTTAATGCATTTCAGAGCATTTGCAATTGAAAAAAATAATCTTAGAAGTCTGGACATATAGGCTATTCTCGTTGCGTTTTGTATTTTAATTATAGGCATACACCAGACTGGGTCGTACTTGGTAGTTTTGATAGCGTGGAGGATTTCTGGATTTAGTGGAAGGAAATTGTGTTCAGCCGTTTTCTAAGAATATTAAAAAGCTGGGAGGAACTGTTACAGGAGGTTAAAAAATTATGTTTATGGTAATTAATCCCTGAAGAAAATGATACGTTTGGCTTGTTTTGTAAAAGTTGAGGATGTGCTCGGGATTATTACTGGAAAATTTTAATGAAGCAGGGAATACATTTTTATATCACTTTTATATGCTCTATTATTGGTTATTTTGTTTATGGATTGTGATGCATAATTTCAGTTTTTTTATGTTCATATCTGTTAGGTGAAAAATGTGAAGCTTTAGAAACCATCATGGTAGTTACTTGGAATATATTGTTATACGCTGATTCCAGAAAACTCCAGACTTCTTTCATTTTTTTTGACATACCAAATGACTTGATTTTTGCATGATGAGTTTGGGGGTTGTTGGTACAATTTTTAGACGTGAAACTTGATTTTGTGGGCCAGTGTTTTCCAGGTGTTGAAATTCAGCGACAGTATTCATGGTGTTTTTATTCCATTTTGTAGATAGTCACTCCATCCTTCTATTGAATATTTTCTTCTCTAGATGAAATAGGAAGAACTTCTGTCAGTAACGGTTGCGCAAAAGATGTTTTTAGATATCCCTGCCTAAAACGCAGTGACTATCTTCCATTTCTCTGATCTTCTGCCTGGCCAGTAAGTGCTTGATAAATGTTTGTGGGAAAAGTGAATGTTGTTGTGTTTTAGGTCAACTAAGAAAAATCACTTATAGTTTTGTCAGATTTTACTACCACCACACATACACCTTTTGGTTTGCATAGAGTTTAATTCATTAAATTTAAAGCCTTAAAACCAGTAGTGAGGGTGAATGTGGTTGGCTAGATTAGAAGAAATATTGTTTCTTTGAAGTCTAAAGCCAGTAAGACAATGAACTTTGTTGGCATTTGGGGGGATATAAAAAATAATATAGTCTTTTTTGCAAGAGCGTAAATATCATATTTAGAAATGTCTTTTTGATTCACTGCCTTTGAATACTGACTGGAGATAAATGAGAAAGTGGAGAAATATGCTATTAAAGGTTTATATCTCCCTCAATGTCAGAAAATTTGTTTTAAGACCGGTCCCAGAACCTGAAATGTGATCCATTTGGGGATGGAGACAAAATTAAGTCGATGAAGCTATGTTCTTTTTCATAATGCATACCATGATGTGGTTATGTTGCGTGTAGCATGGTGCCCGATGTAATTGGTTCTCTATTACTCATCTTTGTGGTGAACATTCAAAGGGTGCTTATGTTTGTTTTCTTTTGAATCTGAAGATCTTAGATTGTACCTGTACCCTGGTTCTTGTGATCAAAAACTGATAAACCAAGTTAAAATTCACTTTTGGATGTTTATTACCAAATGAATAGTGGAAATGGTCAAGTTCCTATCTGTGCCTTGGCTTCCTGGTAAAGAAGATTGTTGTCAGACATTTTATCCTGAAATTCCAAGTTTTTGGAATGGCTAGTAAATAAGAAAATCTGTCTTCTCATAATAATATGCTAAAATTTTGTAGCAAATATTTGTGCATGTATCTGGTATTTGTAAAGTGGAAACAAAGCTACTGTGAGTTAATCCTCAAGATAAAGTGCAAAAGTATACTAAAGCAAGCTTCTTGTTTTAGTTCTAAAATATATGAGTGGATTTAATGGCAAATCAAGCCCATTTTCTCTTTCCCTTAGCTCTATGAGAAGGTAAAACATGAATTTTAGATGTTTTGTTGCTTAGAATTGTTTTCAGTCTTTGTAAAATTCATTAAAGCTTAAGGTGATTGGAATGAATATTTCATTTTGGTATCCTACTTTTAGTTGCTTGCTGACATTTAGAATGCAGTAATGAGTAGGTTCCTAATGCTTCTATTAAACAGTAATGCTTCTATTAAATCATTGAGTCCCTTTCCAAGTGAGATGTTGAAAACAAAAGTACTTTAGTTCTCAGGATTTCTATTTGAAGGAAAGGATGTAGTACGAAGAGTTCTGAAGTTCTGGCTTCTAGCCTGAGCTTCCTGTGTACTTTTCTTTGGTATGGGATGAGGTGGAGCTTCTCTTTTGCTGAAATAGTGAAGATTAACAATTTATGTCTTGATTGATTTTGTAACATGTAAATTCAACATGTTACATACACTTCAGCTAGAGATTTGTCAAATTCAGCTGGTTCTTTTAACTTTTCTCCTTGTTTAGTAATTTTTGGCAATCCTGGAGACATTTTTGGGAGTAGATATAGCATGTTCCCTTTGGGCTTAACTGGCTGATACCAAGCTTGTTCCTCTGTGGGTGGACATATCTTACTTACCTTCTCTGGTCTGAAAGGGAGGAGGCTGAGGAACTTGTTTCCCTTGCCTTCAGGGCACATGGCCTGACCCCCCCCCTCCCCCCACCAGACCTTTTGAATTGGAATCTCCAGTAGGAATCATCACAAGTGCTTAACTAGAAAATTACCCTAGTCAAACTTGTACATTTAGGGAAAAAAACCTGCAATAATTCATGCTCTTCTTTGAACATAAACTTTATGTAAAGCAAGCTTTTTTCTGTTTTACATTGCCTTTTGTGACCTGTTAAACTACTGGATGTGGCTTTTTAAATAAAGAGTTTTAGAATTCTACACAAATTAGTATTGATTGTACAGCTATTAAAAGATTTAACACAATGCTCTGGACTTTTGTAAGTGTTGTTTATGACATACAGCATAACTTTGTGGCAAAACAATCTCAGTGTTCTTTAGTAATTTGAGTGGATGTTGATGTTTATTTTAGCTTGTTCTTCAGAAAAGTTTGGAGTAACACTGAAACTTTTGAATATGTCTTTCCAGTGATGCATATTAAGCTCAGTGGTGGTATCTTGATCTTGACAGATAGCTAAAAATAGGCATCATCATTCTAAGTAGGCTTCTGTGGGTAATCTTAATACCTAACAGTGACAATTTTCTTCTACTCTTGAATATAGTTGTCTAATCGTTTGGTCATATAAATTGCTTGTGAATTGTTCATAACTTCACCAGTTTGGGAGAAATTGCAGTGAAAGATGAGTGATGTGTTTTTACTTTGGAAGTACTCTTAATATGCTGGATTTTTTTTTTTTAACAAGTTTCTTGGGACAAGTTTGGTATGTTAGAAGAAAAAAACTTTCCCTTAATATTTTGAACTCTGGTGGTTTTAACTAGGAATTACTCCTACAGCCAGAACTTTTACTTCATTTGTGTTTTTTTGTTGTTTGATTGCTATTTTGGTGCAAAGGAAAATATCTTGAAAGAGTAACGGCAGTAATTTCCATGAATACGCTTGAGTTGATGACTTAATTTGTCCAGTAACTGTTACTTTGTGAATTTGTGCTTTTTCATAAAAATTTGATGGGAATCTGAGGAGATAGATTGCAGTTGGACTTGTGTTATGGAATTTTCTGGACTGGTTTAATCATCAAGTGATTAAAGCAATTACCAGATGTGAAGTTGAGCTTTGTGACTGTTTTAGTTTTCAATTGATTCATTCTTCTTGGGCTAATTTATGACACATTCTTGATGTGTGTAAATATATAATATTTTGAGAGAAAGCATTTGAAAGCAATACCAAATAATAAATAATAAACATGTGGGATTTTGGTATCTATATTTTTTTCTAATACTTCATAAAGATGTACTCCAGTGGTTTCATACTCGCCTTCGTAATATACAGTTCAGTGTGGCCTGTGCGTATTTTTGTGTTTCCTGCATTGATTTTTGCCTCCATTTATTCTCTATTGCAGTCTAAAAGTTGGTTTTAATTGGTTGCCCACAGGATTGACTTGACCTCTACTTCTTGTTAAGAAAATACATCTCTTGTTTTATCAGGTAAGAGAATTTGAATAGAGGGTTTGTTTTTATACAAAATAAAATGAGATAGCTTATTAAATAACATGAAAATACATATAATAACTGTGTTTTTTATTCTTTGTTTTTAAACAAGCTTATTTGAGGGATGGTTTTGGGGTGGATGGGTGTCTTGAACATTGTTGATTCCTTTGGGAGTCAGTTTCCTATGGATGCATTTCTCCTGCTGAATTCCTCATTATTAGGAAGTAAGTCGCTGTTTTCTTTCCTCGGTATCATTTTAGACCACCTACAAATAGAGGTGCTTATTATTGGTATGGTTTTTTTAATATTCCTTTGTGGAATAGGTAGAGAAAATGGTAGAAGTATATATGTCATATGTTTTAGAGTACAAATTGACTTTAGATGGAACCTTATTGATTGGAATCTGACCCTCTTGTTAAATAACTAGGATATGCTCAAGCAAGATAGATTGAAATGACTCATCTGTCAGACAGGTACTTTGTAGCAGAATAGCAGATTTTATTTCATGTTTTTTCAGAACCTAAAACCTTCTCCCTTTTTGGATGGCTGTATGAATAAATCTTGTGCGCTACTTTGGTTTACTCAGCCCTTTTCTAGATGGTAATCTGGGCAGACCTTCAATATCATGTTTTCGTATGTACCTTGTACAGACTTTGACTAAATCCCCTCTCTCAGCGGCAGATGGTTTGAAGACTTAACTGTGTATGTCACTTTAGCCCTGTGTTTAATTCTTGGGACATATTAAAATTCTCATCTTACTGTCCTAATGCAAACTAACATACTCTTTGTCTCTCTCTCAAGTTTTGGGGATTTAGATTACCCAAGATGTTTCCCCCAATTAGTGATTAAGTGATTTTTGAAGTTGAATGGATTATTGTCTTAGCTTTGCTGTATAGCCAATCTTTTAGAATTAGTAAGGAACGAGAATTTGATTTAATGAATCAGAACCTTCTTGATGAACTTCTTAGAGACTGCTAAATAGTAAATAAGGGCAAAAGAGTCTATCAGTGTGATGTGTTTAGTATTAATTTTTCTTACTGATCCTTTCGACCAAAAATGAAAAGCTTCCCCCTCTTTTCAGATTTCTAGTGTTTTATATGGTTTTATTTTGTGTTTGCCAATCCATCTTTCTAGGTTAAATTTGAAGGTGGCTTTTATTTTTGTGTAGGTGTGTGTGAGAAAAGCGTCTGAAAGCCAAACAATGTATTTCTCTTGTGTACAGCAGTCGTAATATTGAGATATAATTGCAGATTTTGTTGCCTCAAATTAGTATTCATGTAATATTTGACATTGGAAAGCTGCTTTCATGGAGTTAGTATCCTTAGAACTTGCAGCAGGAAACTTTGCTCTTCTTTGTTCTTATTTGAGAAGTGATGAAGCCACAGCTCACATAATTTATCATTTTCCTAAGATCACAGAGCCAGTTTAATAGATTTATGTTTCAAAGTCGATTTTTAAAATGGCTTGGAAAACATCCTATGTTGTTGACCACATAAATTTCAAATTAATATATTTTTTCAGCCCCAAGAATTTGTTTTGGATCACTTTACAAATGGCTGCTTTTGCACTTATTCTTAGAAACTATACGAACTGAAATACTGAAATTTTATTTAAGTCTGGGAGAAATTTTTCTTTTTGATTATATCAAAATGGACATTATCTATGGAGATGAGTGAGCACCCAGAAATACCATAGGAGTTATGTTGGGTCACAATCACTGAATAAAGTTCATTCACTAGTTCAAAAACAAAAAATAGCTGTTTTTCATTATCAGCCCTCTCTGTGGGATAAACAAGACCTTATTAAATGAGGGTTTGAGAATGAGTCCTTGGACCTGAGTTTTAACTGGAACAGCCATGTTGAATGGCGCTGTAACCAGGTTCTACTTTTTGGAGTGATGACTTCAGATATCTAACATTTTGGCTATTTTATTCAGTATTTCTTTGGGATGCTTAGTACGTGTTAACCTTATATGTAATGCATAATCCCATGTATCATTTTTTTAATAAAAATATTTTTTTAATAAATTGTTTCATCCTAGGGTGAAATATGGAACCACTTATTTGAGACTTGAATCTGCTTTAGTGTTATTTGAAATTCATTGTTATGAGATCAAGCCATATAGAATAATTTTACAATAGTTCTACAAAGTTATTAAGTTTATAAGGAAGATTCTGAGCCAGTTTTAACTATTACCTTTGACACATTCTTTGTATCTTTTCCCCTGTAGATAAACTTTGTTTCCTGATTTGACATGCACATTTCTTTTAAATCTTATTGAATAATTAGTGGCCAGACTGATGAAATAATTGGTGATTTTATTGTCCTTTGGTGGTTTTTTCCCCTGAAACTTTTGAGTCTTGAACTTTTAATTGTTTTCAGAATTAATGTCTTTTGGACGTTGAAATTGGGTTACATTGTAAATGGCATATAGTACCCAGTTTTTAGAATATCCACATTTTAAAAAATGACATTGCTTGTGATAGTTTAAGGGACTACTTGAGGGCCTAATACGGTAGCTGGTCATTCTTATAGCTGAAAACTTGGTGTGATAAACAGGAGTCTGACCTGGCCGTTGCCTTTTCTCATCTGCAGGTGTGTGTGGTTTCAGCGCAGCATGGCTGTGGTCATCCGTTTGCAAGGTCTCCCAATTGTGGCGGGGACCATGGACATTCGCCACTTCTTCTCTGGATTGACCATTCCTGATGGGGGCGTGCATATTGTAGGGGGTGAACTGGGTGAGGCTTTCATCGTTTTTGCCACTGATGAAGATGCAAGGCTTGGTATGATGCGCACAGGTGGTACAATTAAAGGGTCAAAAGTAACACTGTTGTTGAGTAGTAAAACGGAAATGCAGAATATGATTGAACTGAGTCGTAGGCGTTTTGAAACTGCCAACCTAGATATACCACCGGCAAATGCTAGTAGATCAGGACCGCCACCTAGCTCAGGAATGAGTGGCAGGGTGAACTTGCCTACAACAGTACCCAACTTTAATAATCCTTCACCCAGTGTAGTTACTGCCACCACTTCTGTTCATGAAAGCAGCAAAAACATACAGACATTTTCCACAGCCAGCATAGGAACGGCTCCTCCAAATATGGGGGCTTCCTTTGGGAGCCCAACGTTTAGCTCAACTGTTCCAAGCACAGCCTCTCCGATGAACACAGTCCCACCTCCACCAATTCCTCCAATCCCAGCGATGCCATCTTTGCCGCCGATGCCGTCTATTCCCCCAATTCCAGTTCCTCCTCCGGTACCTACAATGCCTCCTGTGCCTCCTGTGCCCCCAATTCCCCCAGTCCCTTCTGTGCCACCC
This sequence comes from Bos taurus, assembly GCF_002263795.3. Classification (NCBI taxonomy): domain Eukaryota; kingdom Metazoa; phylum Chordata; class Mammalia; order Artiodactyla; family Bovidae; genus Bos; species Bos taurus. Next base: position 64,876,129 of record NC_037340.1, on the reverse strand, counting down.
ATGACCCCACTGCCACCCATGTCAGGCATGCCACCTTTGAACCCACCACCTGTGGCACCTCTACCTGCTGGAATGAATGGCTCTGGAGCACCTGTGAATCTGAACAATAACCTGAACCCTGTGTTTCTGGGTCCATTGAATCCTGTTAACCCTGTCCAGATGAACTCGCAAAGCAGTGTGAAACCACTTCCCATCAACCCTGATGATCTGTATGTCAGTGTGCATGGAATGCCCTTTTCTGCAATGGAAAATGATGTCCGAGATTTTTTCCATGGGCTCCGCGTTGATGCGGTGCATTTGTTGAAAGATCATGTAGGTCGAAATAATGGGAATGGATTGGTTAAGTTTCTCTCCCCTCAAGATACATTTGAAGCTTTGAAACGAAACAGAATGCTGATGATTCAACGCTATGTGGAAGTTAGTCCTGCCACAGAGAGACAGTGGGTAGCTGCTGGAGGCCATATCACTTTTAAGCAAAGTATAGGACCTTCTGGACAAACCCATCCCCCTCCTCAGCCACTTCCCAGGTCAAAATCGCCCAGTGGGCAGAAAAGGTCAAGGTCAAGATCACCACATGAGGCTGGTTTTTGTGTTTACTTGAAAGGGCTGCCATTTGAAGCAGAAAACAAACATGTCATTGATTTTTTTAAAAAGTTGGATATTGTGGAAGATAGTATTTATATTGCTTATGGACCCAATGGGAAAGCAACGGGTGAAGGCTTCGTAGAGTTCAGGAATGAGGCTGACTATAAGGCTGCTCTGTGTCGTCATAAACAATACATGGGTAATCGCTTTATTCAAGTTCATCCAATTACCAAGAAAGGTATGCTAGAAAAGATAGATATGATTCGAAAAAGACTGCAGAACTTCAGCTATGACCAGAGGGAAATGATCTTAAATCCGGAGGGGGATGTCACCTCTGCCAAAGTCTGTGCCCATATAACAAATATTCCCTTCAGCATTACCAAGATGGATGTTCTTCAGTTCCTAGAAGGAATCCCAGTGGATGAAAATGCTGTACATGTTCTTGTTGATAACAATGGGCAAGGTCTAGGACAGGCATTGGTTCAGTTTAAAAATGAAGATGATGCACGTAAGTCTGAACGCTTACACCGTAAAAAACTTAATGGGAGAGAAGCTTTTGTTCATGTAGTTACTTTAGAAGATATGAGAGAGATTGAGAAAAATCCTCCTGCCCAAGGAAAAAAGGGGTTAAAGATGTCTGTGCCAGGTAATCCTGCAGTTCCAGGAATTCCCAATGTGGGAATGCCCAATGCGGGATTGCCCAGTTCAGGAATGCCCAGTGCGGGACTGCCTAATGCGGGAATGCCCAATGCAGGAATACCTGCTGCGGGAATGCCCAATGCGGGAATGCCTGCTGCAGGAATGCCTAATGCAGGAATTCCCAGTGCAGGAATGCCTGCTGCGGGAATGCCTGGTGTGGGAATGCCCGGTGCGGGAATGCCTAGTGCAGGAGGTGAAGAGCATGCCTTCTTGGCTGTAGGATCTAAGGAGGCCAACAGTGGGCCTCCATTTAACTTTCCTGGTAATTTTGGTGGGTCAAATGCCTTTGGACCACCACTCCCTCCTCCAGGATTAGGAGGGGCCTTTGGTGATGCTAGGCCTGGAATGCCTTCAGTTGGAAATAGTGGTTTGCCTGGTCTAGGACTGGATGTTCCAGGTTTTGGAGGTGGACCAAATAATTTAAGTGGACCAGGATTTGGAGGGGGCCCTCAGAATTTTGGAAATGGCCCTGGTAGCTTAGGTGGCCCCCCTGGCTTTGGAAGTGGGCCCCCTGGCCTTGGAAATGCCCCTGGGCATTTGAGTGGCCCTCCAGCCTTTGGTCCTGGTCCTGGCCCTGGCCCTGGCCCAATCCACATTGGTGGTCCTCCTGGCTTTGGATCTAGTTCTGGAAAACCAGGACCAACAATAATTAAAGTACAGAACATGCCCTTCACTGTGTCTATTGATGAGATTTTAGATTTCTTTTACGGTTATCAAGTGATCCCAGGCTCAGTGTGTTTAAAGTACAATGAAAAAGGTATGCCCACCGGTGAAGCTATGGTGGCTTTCGAATCTCGGGATGAAGCCACAGCTGCTGTCATTGACTTAAATGACAGACCTATTGGCTCTAGGAAAGTAAAACTTGTATTAGGGTAGCTGTTCACATCATTCTTCATAGGGTAGATATAGTCTTCATAGTGCTGTGATTAATGCATTCAGATTGTTTTTCTAGTGTTTCCAGGTTAGAACCTGTGGATTGTTTCAATTGCATATAGATTGGTTTCCATGACATAGAGTGTTGGTTGACTGTTTACAGAAGACTCACTACCGAGATAAACATTGCTGTATGTTATAGTAAAGCTGTCTCGAGAGAACACAAAAATGATTTTGGCATACCATTAGAGAAACCATTTGTAAAACTCAAATGACCACATAAAGCTTATCAAGGAGTCTAGATTGGTTTTTGTTTTATACCATATGGATGAAGAAGATAGAAATGTCAATAGAGCTCATTAAGGGTGCTCTTGCCAGCTGCTGAAAAATAGAAGCTGGCTACTCTTGGAATTTGGTTCAAAGCTGGACAGATTTGCTTTGTTATAGGGTCAAAGCATTGTCTAAAGTTCTCGTTTTCTTTTAAAATTGAATAAAATCTCTGTATACAGATTCACTGTATGTACCTTTATTGCTTCTTGAGGGTTCTTGCTGTATAGACAGTCCTGCTTCTGAAGTTGCTGCTTTGTTTGCCTCATTGACTCGTTTGTAAATGAGTAGAACTGCTTTGTTGTTGTTTTTCTATTATAAAATTCCACACTTGGTTTCTGCTATAACCTTGAAATTTTAATTTCTATTGTCACACTTAAAACTGTGTGGAATAAGACATTTGCCACAAAAGTAAAACAGAGTCCTCTACCTACCAGAGCCTTTTTGGTTTGACCGCCGAGTTGTAGTTTAGTCAGTTTAAAAATCGTGCCTGTTGTTTGGACGGCATAAAAAACCAGAAACCACTTTCAGTAATCATTGTTTAAGATGCCTAAGTTGAAATCCTGCCCAAGATGGACTCTAATGTTCTGGCAATTTCCTCCTGTCCCAAATTTATCTGAAATGACTTATAAAACTAAATAATCGTCCATTCATAAGAAAGCATCATTATATATAGGTTTTTAAAATTGAAGTTGCAGTTGTTAGTTTTGTTAACTATTAATAGTGTGATAGGAAAAGATCCATAAACTAGCCCATAGATTGATATGTACTTAATCCTGTTACTTGGAGGCTTTTTGGTCTAGTTGATTGATCAGGAGCCTGTTTGCAAAAATTCTAAAGAGTACAAGTGCCGCTGTTAGAGGGGAGAGAACTGAGACTTCTTGCCCTTTCATACTTTGGCATTCAGGACACTAAGGCAGGAGGACCACATGGGTTCTGGTTGGTGAGTGTCCTTGTCATGAAAACATTTGCCTTACAACGTCCTACTCACTGCCGCAAAAGGCTCTACTTATGGTTACTTTTCTTAAAATGCTCTAAAGATGTGTCACATATTATAAACGGAATGGGAGATTGGTGAGATATCATGAAAAACAAATTTGTCTTTTACATGGGCCTCTGTCTTGGTTTGAAACATCCCCAACATTTCCTACAAATCAATGTACTTGTAAAGGGGTCAGCCTTTTAAAAGAAGTATTTTCTATTTAAGAAAAATAGTGCCTTTTTGGTGTTGCAATTCAGCAGAACGCTTAAATACAGCGTCTCTTGTAATTTAGAGTTAAGAATGGCAACAGTTTCATTTGTGTGGTAAGATTTGGAAAGCCTTTTCATCACTACAATCTTAGAGGATTGACAGTACAGGATTTTTTGTTTAGGGAAAGGATTATTTAGACTTTCAAAGACGAGATGGCTGTGTTGTGGGTCTTTTGGTAATTCACGAATACAAATTTGCTTTGACAGATCACTAGATAATTGCCTCCTCAACTAAAAAAGCAATATGTTTGTATATGCTGTTCAATTTAAGTTTTCTGTTAAGTAATCATTTCTCATTCCAAAGACAGAGAGTGCAGAAAACTTCAGCACTGCTTGGGAATCTTATTTCAACTGCAGATTTTTTTCCCAATTGGAAAGCTATTTTCATTTTAGAAAAATGGGTTGTTTGAAGATGAAAGTCTTTATTTTTCACAATTTATTTTGGTTATGTGTTCATAAATTCTTATTAAATATTTCATATACTTCATTGCAACTACTTTGTTATTCGTACATTTTAGATAAATGCTAAAAAGGAAAACTTGATTTCATTGTTTACCAAATTAAATAAATTTAAAAAATAGTGGTTTGTGTAGAAATTGGAGAGAATTGTGTTTCATATTTGGTCTCACAACAGTGCTTCTCTTGTTGTGAAATGTAATTAAATACTTTGCCCTCTGGAACTTGATTTTTGTGTATCTAAGACTTATTAACATAGTGCTAACTGCTAAGCATACTGTTCATCTAGTTCTGATTGGAGTTTGAGTTTTTAAAAAATTCTTGAAAATATGTTCTGTGAAACTATTCATACCTCTCTTCCTGCAAATTTTCTCCTAAGAATAAGGTTTGGGATGAAAATTTACATTATTTTCTCATTTGCTTTGTATGGTATGAAGGATTTGTAAAGCTTTGCTCAAAGTTTTGTGCATTTGTTAACACTATCATGATGTTTTCAATCTTCTGTGTAAACTTTATTGCCTGTTTTTGGTGACTCTGACATTAATAGAAGAGAAACTTTTAGATTTAGTGGGTCCCCCCTCCATTTTTTATGTTTTTTATTTTTTTTTTTAGTTTAAAGGGTTAGTGAAATCTATAAAATGTATTTTATAAATAAGCAAACTTGTAAACTTTTCTTGAACTTCAGTGAAACATTTAGTTCCAAAGCAACATTTGGAGGTGTGTTCTGTGTGCACTGTAGTTTGGATGTAGAATTAGTGGCTTTTTTTTTTTTTTAACAACACTATTAAGTGATAAGTTTCTAGTTTTGTGCTTCAAGTTGTCAAAGCATTCATAGTGGAAATTCCATTAGGAAACTTTATTTGGAATTTCAGAGAGTAATACTCAGTGTAATTAGGTCAGTCTTAACCCACTGGATGAAAATATAGGGCTGTGTATGGAAGTAAACAGACATACATTTTGGATGGAAGTACCTTGGATGAAAATAAGGATGCACAAAAGCCTTAATCAAGCTGAGTCCCTTTTATTGGGTTCTGTCATTGTGTACAGGTGTGGGTCAAGTGTTTAAAAATGAATCCACCAATCAGTTGAAGAACACTTTAAAAATGAGTAAAGAAGATGTAAAATTGCTGCTAGTTAAATTTTCTGGAAGAATTTCTGGCGGTGATTACTTTAAAAAATTATTTCCCACTCTTGCAAACATTTAAATTGTTTTACTGGCAGTTCTGTAGTAGTCCAAACTTTAGAAAGCAGACACAATAAAATGACTTATTGCCAATATGGCCACAACATTGCCAGCAAAATACTGCCTTGGCTTCATTCAGCAGAGACTTTTGTTTTTATAGATGAAGTCTTGAATATTGTTCAATAAACTTGTCACGAAATAAAACAGGCTGATGCTTTTAATGCTTTAACTGCACAGACGTACTCTATTGAGCTATACCATTAGATATTTTGGGGTCTTTTAAAAACTCTTGAAAATATTTTGTGCCTTTGGAAACGTGGCTTTGGTGATCTTGGAGATAACGATTGTTGCTTATCCTTGTCTGCTAATGCTGAAGTATGGAAAGAAGAGGATACCTGGAACTGCAGGGAGGAATCTTGATTCTAGGTCATGTCTGTGGTATCCACTTTTTCAGACTTACTATGTGTGTTTTGCTAGCAAGCCACTTTTTTAATGTGGACTGAGAAAGAACTGGAAACCAGATGCTCCTTTTCATGAAAGGAGTCTTAAAGGGGGCTGTGAATTTTTTTTTTTTAATGGTTAGGAAATGGGAAAAGAAATATTCAGAATATATTGTCACTTGCACATATCTTTAAAACTTTGTTTTCCTTCTTTGTTTTTGCATGAGTATGTTAGGTATTTGAAGTGGGGAAGTGGGGCTAGAAATCAAAAATATTGCTGGTTTCTGACACTGATGCTCTGATTTTGTCCATTCCACGTTTGTTCAACTTCTGGAAAAAAATTAGCAAATAAAAAGTTTGCATAAACTCCATAGAGTCTCTTTAAAAAACAAAAAACTGAATTGGAGTTGCAGAGAAAATAGCGGGCTGTTCCTTTTAACCAGAACTCTTGAAAAATGTTTATAACTTTTTTCTTTATCTTAAAAGTTTTAGCCTGAATTTGAGTTTGAATTCCCAGCTTGTTTGAGAAAGTTTTAGACTAGACGTAATAAATTCCAGATAGTTGCTGAGCTGTTTTTAAAATCATGACAGTTTGACTAAGCATTTGAAAAATTACAGAATGAAATCAGCTGTTTGGAATATCCAGAAATATCTAGAATGGTCTTTACCATCTTAAAAGAGTGGACTGTGTGCTAATATGTCTCCTTTTCTTGCTCAGGAGAGATTACTCAATTTCTATAACTCACGGTTGTCTACTTTCCATTGTTTTACAGCAAGTAATTATCTGTCAATTATGTACATTTCCACCATTCTCCTTACTCCCAAAAGTGGAGTTTTTATGGGATATGGTAGACTCCAAACTTAATGGCTATTCTTTTTAATTAAAAAAATTGCTTGATATTCCGCTTCTTCTTTTTAGCATGGAATCTGGTAGATGACATTAACTTATTTTAAAATGCCCTTGGAAGAGTGTACTCTGGTGGTGGCACAATCCTCTGATGCTGTGGTGACTTTAGGGAACCTGTTCAACCAGTAAGCGGGCTCATCTCTTGTTGGTGCCTGCTTGTGTAAATCTTAATTCTTCACTGTGCTGTTCTTGGATTTGTTATTGGTGCCTTAGCTATTTTGTGCCAGAGGATCTCACAAGCATATGGCTCCTTTTTTGCATCACCATAACTAGCAACTAGCAACCAAGGCACTGCTTTTCTACATACTGTTCTCCTACTGAAGGGGAAAAAGCCACCTGGGGCAAACATTCCAGCCCCAGCGACCAAAGGGCAGCACTCTTAAAACTCCGGAGAAAGGAAAGTAGTGCTCATTAACCATATTCCATAAATTCTGTTGAGAGCCCCAGGAACCTCTTGCCAGCAAAAATATTGACCATTAGGTCATAGAGACTAAGCAAACACCAGCTGTAGAGAAGTGGGTAAATAGCACAGCAGAACATTGGAGTTGGCCCTCTAGCTGCTCCAGACATCTGGACTCGGATTTTAGCGACTTAATAGTCTCTTATCAGTTTTCCTAGTCAACCGATGGCTTGCCGTTTCATGTCAAGCAAAGGAGGTGGTGCCTATTTGGGGAAAATAGAGCCATGACCAGGCAGAGAACATAATTCAATATGGACAGAGTCAGAGATGTTAAGTAATCATAACACATCCCAGTATTCCAGTATCACACTGCTTCTTGGTGTTCGATTCCCTATTTTGATGCTGTCAATTTTCCCCTTTTACATGCTTATACAGTAAGCTTGCCTAGTAACCAGCACTATTAAATTTTACTTAGACTGAAGCCCCCTCACCGCTCTCTGTAACCCTAACTTAATTGAGTTGGAGTGAGTGTGAGTTCCCCTACCGCTCTTGATTAGTGAAATAAGATTTGTCATTTATGCATTTGCGCTACACATCAAATGTAACCACCACATTGTACAAGAAGTCACTTGTTAGCCCTTGCAGAGTGGGAAAGTCTTAAGGAAGTTCAGTTACTTAGTGTGGTCTTAAACCATACTAACAGGTGGTATTGCTAATTTCCTCTTTTGTCTTTTGTTCCGCCCTTCCCTATGTGTTGGGTTGCAATACAAAAAATGTCATATCCTTTATACATAACTCCTTTCTGTGGTGTGGGCCCGGGAGGATCCCTCTGCTATAAATCTGGCTTAGGTGGTAGAAAGACTTGCATTAGTTGCATTACTCTTACTGAAGTAAATAATGCTAATCATCTTTGCTTCTCTGACCACTGAATTGGCAGGTTGGAACTGGAAACATATTTTACCGACAGTTTCATATGGATATACAGCCTAGCCATTTAACTCATGCTAAGTAAGTGTTTTGTGCAGTGTTGTGCATTCTAGCACTTACACATTGTTTTGGAAAAGGGAGTATAAAAGATAACCTGTTCTTCAGTGTCTTAAAGACTTAAATGACTTAAAAAAGTCTAAAGACTTAAGTTTTAAATGATACAAGTGCTCAGTTGTGCTTGTATATATACAAGGTATATACTCATGACCCACTGGAACTTTCAATAGATAAAGGGATTCCTAACCAGTTGCTAAATGGTGGGACAGAAACAAGTGTAATGGAAGCCTTACGTGTGATCTCTTAACTAGGGTTCTTGGGGACACAATATTTGTTAGTTTAGTAGAATGAAATGATTGAGGCAACACAGTGGCAGTATCTCAAATTCTGCCTGTCCTGAGAGCTTTTAAGTTATCCCATAACAGCATAGCTTGAGGTTCCAGCAGCCTAAGTGGTATGACTGAGCTGAATGGTCTGCAGGGCAGGCAGACAAGGCAAGCGTTGGTTCTAGGGATGTGTTGACCTAGCCGAAGGCCAGAATCTTTTCCCTTTTTAACAGTCTTTTGAGTATCTGCCAGATTACACTTTTTATAAACAAGCGGTCTAAGAAGACATTGATAAACACTTCAGAATTGTGAATTTCTCCTTCAACTTAACCACTTACATGCATAGTAGTTATGCATTCCTTTCTGGGCTTAGATACATTTCAAAACAGTCTTAGCTTTTCTGTGTAAAATGTCTACCTTTTAGTTCTTGTTCTTCACCAGCACTGTCCAGTAGAATTTTCTGCAGTGGAAGTGTTCTCATCTGCACTAATGCAGTAATTGAATTATATGTGACTAGTGGCTACTGTACTGAGCAGCACAAGTGTAGAGATCTTGGGCAGCACTGTCCAATAGAAAAAAGAATCAGTGTCATTTAAAATTTTCCAGTAGCCACATTTAAAAGGTTGAAACAAGTGAAATTTAAGGATATAATTTATCCCAGTAGATCTTAAATGTTACAATTTCTTTAAATATACTCAATACAAGATTATTGAACTATTTTACATTCCTTTTTTTGTACTAAGATTTCAAGATTCAGTGTATATTTTATAGCACATTATGACTTGAACTAAGCATATTTTAGGTGGTGAATAGCCACATGTGGTTCAAAACTACCCTTTCGGACAGGCCAGATTTACAGTATAAAAAAAGTTATTCCCTGTCATTTCTCTCTTAGTTCTGCTGCCTCTTTCAGCTGTTTCTTCACTTTTGGGTGTTCAAATGTTGTTGCATTCCTGCTCACTTTTACCCCTCCTGTTGTGTTTGCAGGTTTGTTTTTGAGAGCTTGCCTCAGTTACCTTTCTTATTCGTTGCACTGGAGGTTAACTAGGTGACAGCTTTATATTGTAAAAGCCCTGATCCTGCAACCAGCAGCAGCCACAGAGCTAGAATCTCCCTCCACCCACACCCCATCCACAATGGCAAGTGGGCAGATCCGCGTGTGTCTGTAATGTGTGTTCATTTTTCAAATCCTCATTTTAACTTCTCAACTTCCCTAACAGAAATTCTGCAGATCCACCCATCTTAAGTTCTCCTGTGTATGCCTTGTAAATTTATTCCAGTGAGGGGGCTTACATTATCAACTGTAGGTAGGACTCAAGGGCTCTGGTTCTGCTGCTTTTGTTCATTAACTAAGCTCCTTTTGTGCCGTTGGTCACATTGCACACTGCAGATGCACAAGTTCTTGTTGATGTCCTTGTCCTGGAGATGCTGAGGAAGGTGGTCTAGTACTGTTGTCTCAGACATACACTGCAGGCAATAGAGGCAGATGTCTCATTTAAATAATACATAGATTCCAGCAGGGCAGGTTGAAGGCAGAAGTGACTGCCCAGTTGGTGTTCTTTGAAATTTTGGGTATAATTCATTTTCTGAAGCAAATTCTACTTTATGTGCTATATTCATGCTTGTAATTTAAAGTTTATTCCTTTGAAAAAATGTAATAAATATGGAGTACCACAGTGTCTCCATTCCTGCCTTGGCAGACAAATAACGAAAGAAAACGTGTGGTGGATGCAGAATTATTTTCGATCTGTGTGCAAAGTTAGTGTAGATGGAGGCCACATGAGCCCACTGCTCTTTCAGTGGCCAAGTGGGTTTTGGATTGAATTGGATTACAAAGTGTGGGATGTTGGTAAAATGGGTGGAAACCACATCCTCAGGGAGTCAAGTTGTGGTTCACCCAAGTTACTGTGTGTCCCAGGACTAATCATTTCCTTTCTCTGTCTTCAGTGGGATTAATAGGATTAATGAACAAAATGGGATTAAGTTAGATAATCTCATTATATCTGGTTTTAAACTTCTGTGAACCCAGCCATTTCATTTCTTGCTGGAAATCTGTAGTTAATTTGAACCTTGAATGAAACACCAGTGGAACTAAAAATATTGGTCTGGCTATCGCTTTATGGCTTTTCCTGAGTGATAGCATTTTCACCTTTAAGCTTGAAGATTTCATTAGGAGAGGAAAGGGTCTTCGTTTCCCTTGCTGTTCCTTTCCTGCCAGTTAAGTTCTCTGGAGCAGGTAGACCAGAGATGTCAACCACCAAATAGGTAATTAAACAGTAAAAGGAACCATTTATGAGCACTGAACAGAGGAGCAGTCAACACATGTAGGGCACTTTCCACAGTTGATCCCATTTAAGTCTCACAACGATCCTGTAAAGTTGATGTTGTTATTATCCCCACTTTACAGATGGAGAAATCCAGGCAAAGAGAAGCAAAATAACTTGCCCAAAGTCTCTTTGATAAGGGAAAGAATTAAATGATCATCTGTCTGTGTGACTCGAGGCAGAGCCCCTCCTTTCCTTAGCTGTTTCCTGCCTCTCCTTGACCTTTGGGGGTTGGGGTGCAGGGAGGTGCATGATGCCATTGGCATCACTCTTCTCATGGATCCTGAGCCAGCTGGGGAAGGGGCTCCAGCCTTGTGCCCATACTCCAGTTGCTCATTTTGAAGTTAGAAGGTGGAGGCTTTGTTTAAGCTCATTCAGTCATGAGGAAAACCTTCCACTCTGATACAGCCTTATTTTGCTTTGAAGGCTGTGTGTTCCTTGGTTTGATTCCTTCCCCATATTCTCTCCTTAAGCTAGATTTCCTTTGGAGAGTTGGACACAAATGGTTGGATTTGCCCATATTTGGACAAGTCTTTTTGGGACATTGGCGTTGGATCGGTGGCTTTCAAACTTTGACCGCAGAAATATAGCAGGATGAGAAACCCTGTGACCATTTACTATACCAAATTTTCCCATTTTTCACTTTTTATGTAAACATGCATATCTTAAGCTTTTTAGTATTGCCAAGTACTGCATGACAACCAGACTTCTTAATATATGGATCTAAACCAAATTATTGTTTATGATTTTAGTTTATAAACACAATTTTAGTAGCCATTAAATGAATAAAGAATTTTGTAGTAAGGCTTTATCTATTTGGTTCAGCTTGTGACACAAGAGGACTGTCCCTTAGGCTACTGATTTAAATTTGGGGGATTCCTGAGTTACAGAGGGAGAGGCAGGGGTAGAAATACTTGTCCTCCTTCATGTCCCTTGATGCAGAGAAGGAAAGGAAGAGTGGTGGCGGTGGGTGTAATTTGTCTTTTCAATCTTACGAGAAGAGAGTATTCCATGAGTGGTCTTCTCCCCATTGGGAGCTTATGGAGACCTTCCTGATGGGTTTTCAAGATTTGATCCAGCATGTGAGCTGCTGCAGCGTGCCAAGGTAGGCAACAGGAGTGAGAGCATGGCCCTGGTTTGTGAATGAGTGATCCTGCCATACAGATGGGTGCTCTTTTCTTCCTCACAGCCTGGAAATAGGGTTGAAGGCTGGTGCCTTGCCTTGTTAGGCTTTTGGGAAAGGAGGAAGGCAGTGAAATAACTGCTGAGTGTGAAGGACTGATGAGTTTCAGCTCGATTGGCACTGAATTGAATCCATCTGGATCCAGGAGGAAAGATCTGTTCTTGGTTTATGAAGAGCCAAGTTAAAATCTCACAAGGTAGGGGTAGGGGAAGCCAAAGAAAATACAGAGTGAGTTACTCCAGGTTGGCAGACAGTGGGATTCCCTATCAACAGTTGAGTGCTAGTTAACTGGCTCAAAGGGGAAGGGAAGCCCTGATTTTAGCATTTGCCCGGTTTCTGTGGTTCAAACTTTTAAGGAGGCCACCTACTTAGAAAATTTGTTTACAGTCCTCTCGTAAACTATACAACCCTGCCCCAACACACTACTGCAAGCCTCCCTCAGGTGTTTTGAATTCCCATTGTGTGCTCAGATCTGTGCCCTGTGACATAGATACTGAAGCAGTATCTTCTAAAGAAACTTGTTATTTCATTGACAGGCCAGGAGGGTTGTGTGGATCGAGTATAGTAGTCCTGAGTGAGAAGTTGAGTGCTGGAAAGATCATGACAAGGGGACATTTGAGAGCTAGACTTGAAGGATAATAGTAACAGCTAACGTTTATTGGTAATAATAGTATCTGAGTCTGTACGCAGCATCTTGCATACATTATTTATGATGTTGTTCTTTTTTTAGAAATAGATAATACCTCCCACTTTACACATGAGGAACCTAAGATTTAGTGAAAAAGAATTCTGCCCAAATCGCATAGATGAGACATTTTGGTGGGTGTGTAGTAGTATCATTGTGGCTAGAAAGGAGTAAAGCCAGTACTTGCAGCCTGGTCACTTCACTGCAGAACTCATACTCTTGCCCACTGTATCATATCACTATTAATAGAAGAAGGAAGGTTCTTTCAGTGGAGAAGGGTATAACTACAGCCCAAAGTCTTGGGACTAGATGGGAGTCAGCATATTTGAGTTCTAGTCCTCATTTTACTTACCCATGGATGTCTCTACCAAATCACACCTTTCCTCTTCGTCTTGAATTGAGAATCAGATGATCACTCAGTTTCTTTTTATTTCTAACGTGAGTTTTAAGTTATAAAAATGAGAGTATAGTTTCTTTAAGGAGCAGTGGGAAAAGTATCCTGTCGGTATGAGGCGTGGGAAGCTCTAAGTTTGGCTGGTGATGGGGTAAGCAGAGGAAAGCAAGCTACAAGGGCAAATGAAAGGAATGAGACTCCCAAGTGGTGGAAAGCAGAAGCAGAAAAAGTGGTTGCTGAACACTCAGTTGTTTCCATTTGCAATTCCCCAGGTGGAAAGATGTGAATTGTGGGTGCACAGAGAGAGAACAAGCTAGTCTTTTGTATTGGATGTTCCTAGACTGCTCACTTCTCCCTTGATGGCTTTAGCATCAGGCCAGGGCTTTATTTGGGTTATTTCTGAGGATCCTTAAGTTACCACTCCTTTCTTTTAGCATTAACTTAGCAGTTATTTATAAAGCACCTGCTATGTATGAGTCACTGGAATGGAAATAAGACAAATCTGGTCCATCCCCTGTTGAATTTATAATTTGGTAGGGGGAATAGATAGTATGCAAGTAAGTTACACATTTTGATAGGTTTGTGAGAAGCTGGGATTTGTTGGTTGGAGTCAGGGAAGATTTCTGACTTCACCGTGGAAAACAGATGGGAAAGGACCAAGAGTGGAAATGGGGAGACCAGTTAGATGATTACAGACATCCAGGCAAGATGCGCTGATTCAGAAGCAAGTACACAAAAGACCTGACAAATATTAGCCAGATCTCTTGCAAAAATAAATGAAAAAATTCTTGAGATTCTTTTATTGACGCACTTAAATCTTATATTTAATAAAGTTTTATAAAATTCCAATCTCTATAAAGGATACTGAAAATCCCATGAGATTAATGACCGTAGTTGAAAAGTAAATGAGATTGGTGTAAAGTATGTGGCTGTTAAAGGGATATGAGATAGAAGAGTGACACGGACTAGTTTTAACTGTAGAAAATTTCCAAATGGGCAGGTTTGGAGATGAAATTTAAAGGAGATAAACAGGATTTAGGAGAATAAACCCATGCATTTGAAAGTTTAAAGGCAATATGACTCAAAGGATGGAAAACTGCACATTATAAAATTAGCTTATAAGAAGCACTATGAGAAAGTAAAAATCAGATTTGTGAAAAAACAAAACTAGTTATCCAGGAAGCTCTGACCTCTCAGAATGAAAGCCAGCCCTGTATGCTTCTGAGACAGATATGGGCCCACAGCACTCCGATTGTGGTTTTAGTCTGGGCAGAGAAGAAACAAACAAGATTAGGACCAGCTGTGAAGAAGGTGGTTTTGGTAACAGACCAGAAATAGAAGGCTCTGGCCTACCAGAAATTGAGGCCTGGCACAAGAGGAAGCTCCTTACTCCCCCCATGTGTTTGACTCAGCTCAAAAGCATCTTTTTCTGGGATCTTTTAAGAAGTTATAGAGGGGAAGAGCCACAGGTCCAGTTGTTGTCTATAATCTTACCACCACAGTTAACTGCTGCTAATGCTCTTATAGTTCACTCAGAGTATCAGGAATAAACCTGTAGTCTTCCATTTAAGTTTTTCCCTCATCATTGTTTTATTTAAAAAAAATTCTTTTGATTGTATCAGGTCTCAGTTGCAGCACACAGGACCTTTGTTGCATCATGCAGATCTTTCATTGCAGTATGCGGGCTCAGTAGTTGTGGCAAAAGGGGGCTCTAGTTGTGGCGCACAAGCTTCGTTCCCCCATGGCATGTGGGATCTCAGTTCCCCAACTAGGGATCAAACCTGTGTCCCTTGAATTGGAAAGCAGATTCTTAACCACTGGACCACCAGGGAAGTCCCCTTCCATTTTTCTCCCACTCCCTAGCATTTTATTACGAAAACTTTGAACAAACAGAAAAGTTGAAAAAATTATACAGTGAATTCCCATATACCCACCGCTTAGATTGTATAGTTTAAAATTTCGCATATTTTACTACATCTATCCATTCCATAAATCATTTTAATTTTTGGTGCATTTCAAAGTAGTTGCAAGCATCAGCGTACTTCACCCATAAACATTTCAGTATGCCTTGAGTTGAATATAGTTTATGAGTTTTGGGACAGAGGGTTGATACAATTTACATATAATAAGATGAATATAACTTCAGTGTACCATTAGATGAAAAGGGCAAATACACCTGTGACTCACATTCCCATCTAGGTAAAGAACTTACATTCTCCCTAGAATTGTCTTCTGCCTCTTCACAGTTAATACCTGCTTTTCCCCTGGGCAACAGGGGAAGAACAATCACTATTCTGAATTTTTTTTGTAATAGTTTTTCCTGTCCTAAAACTTGATAGAGTGTAAGTGCATTTTATGCTTCTGATTCATTCATGTTGCAGATATGAATAGTCTGTTTCTGTTTTTGCTGAGCAGTTTTCTCTTACATATCCAAACATACCGTTCTTATACTGATGGATACCTGGGCTGTTTCAACTTTTTGGCTATTATGAATAAAGCTGCCATGAACATTCATGTACAAGTCTTTTCGTGAACATAATGTTTTTATTTATTTTGGATAAAAGACTAGGACGTGGGTGCTCTTAGACTAGGTATGTGTTTGGTTTTCTAATAAGCTCCCAGACCATCAAAGCAGTACCTTTCACACCTTCGCTTACACCGTGTGAGGGTTTCACATCCTTGCCAAGATTTGGCGTTGTCAGTTTTTTTACTTTTAGCCATTGTGACGGGTAGGTAATAATATCTCACTGTGGTTTTAATTTTTATTTCCCTGGTAACCAGTGCTATTAATGACTTCTTCCTTAGATTATTTCCAGTTCATATGTTTTCCTTTGTGAAGTATCAGATCAGAATTTTTTTTTACCCATTTTTTAAGTTGACTTGTCATTTAACATTGAGTTCTAGGAGTCCTGCCTCTAAATTGTAAAGGCTAGTTTGTAGAAGAGTACAACTTCTGTGTTACTGCCTGACATTAGTTCAAATGGAAGAGGCCTGAAGGTTTGAGTTGAGCAGAAGCTCTTAATCAGTGAATGTACCTTTTAATCAGTGAATGGTTGAGTACCAACTAAGCACTAGTATTAAGGATGCAGAAATGATACCTGCCCCTAGCTCCAAGGAGTCCAGATTATGAAGGTAGACAAAAGTAAAAATTCTGATGTAATGGTTTCAACATTAAGTCACTAAATATTTGCTGAGTTCTTACTATAGGATGGGTACTATTGTAGGTATTATACATAAGGAGATAGGCAAACCAGACATAGTTCCTACTCTAATACAGCTTATTTATTTTCTGGAGTATATATGGGGGAAGTATTCTTGCTTGGAATCTCCCATGGATGGAGGACGCTGGAGGGCTAGAGTCAGTGGGGTCCCAAAGAGTCAGACACAACTGAGCGACTAACACTTTCACAGGGGGGCAGATAGTGCAGAGAGGCTCTGAAGTGAAGAATGAGATGGATGTTGAGTGTATGTGGATCAGAAATGAAACCTGTCTGGAAGGTACATAACAAGATGATGAGTTAGGTGAGGGTCAGCTCTTGCAGGGCCTTGTAGACTGTGGTAAGAACTTTGGATTATTTTATTTTGAGCATTTTGGGAAGCCATTCCAGAGTTTTAAGCAGAGAAATGGCATGAGCTGGTTTCTGTTTGGCTGATGAATTTTGTGTGTGTGTATGCCTGCATGTGTGCACATGTATATACAGAAAAGCTGCTGAAGAAACTGCTGCAGTCATCCACAGGAGAGAGAAATACGACCTGGGGAAGGCGGGCAAGACTTCGGAAAGGAATAATGTCATAGCATAACCATGGATGACAAGGCATTTGCTAGGGAAGAAACTCAGGTATCAGCAAGTGTGTGTGGCTGTGTGTGTGTTTGAGGATCAAGAAATAGCCTTCAATGACTAGTTGGGTCGGTGGTAGAATGACAGGAGGTAGAACAATCAGAAAAGGCTTTGAAGGTTGCATTATAGATGCAAAATCATCATATTACACAGTTACTTAATTCTGTATAGATTGGTCCTCTAGAGTTGGGCCACGAGGTGGCTGTGCTAGGGAATTAGGCTTTGAACCTAAGGGCCGTGAGCAGATATATACAGGGCTTCTAGTTAGCGTGGAGACTTTCAGGAAAGTGTCAAGGACGACTAGGTAAGACTGAGAGGATGAAAAAACAGGAGGCAGGAAACAAAGCGGTCTGGAGTTATGTGCAAGGTGTTATGTGTGGAGGCTTGGGGTTAGGATATTGTCAGGAGGACCTGGAGGAGTGGATTGGGGGGAAAAGTTGAGTCCCTTTAAAAAATACAAAATAGTTTAAAATATTGAAATAATATAGAAGTGTCTGTGCGTGAGAGTTGCTCAGTTGTGTCCAACTCTTTGTGACCCCATGGGCTGTAGCCCGCCAGGCTCCTCTGTCCATGGGATTCTCCAGGCAAGAACACTGGAGTGGGTTGCGATTTCCTTCTCCAGGGGGTCTTCCTGACCGAGGGATCAAACCTGCGTCTCCTGAATTGGCAGGCAGATTCTTTACCACTATGCCACCTAGGTTGTTGTTTAGAAGTGTCTAAGAGTATATAAAATTACCACCTTTATTCTGTTCCTCTGAAGTGTACCTAAAAGTTGCATTTATTTGGTGTGTCTTCCATTTTTTAATGTGACTGTATTTATTTTGCATATATATTTAAATCTATTGTGTATTCACATACAACTGAAGTTTGAAATGGGGTTAACTTTTCTTACCATTTTTTGCAACTTTATTTTTTCATATTCTACCAATATACTTCTGCCTTAATTGTTTATTTACTTGCTGCTCAGCATTCCATTGACTAATTACCGTAATTTACTTAGTCACCACCTAACTGATAGACCTTTAAGCTGTCTCACGTTTTCCACTTTTTAGCAGTAGTGAAATGAGCATTCTTCCTTGTCTCCGTACTGTGCGAACACTGCCTGAGAGAACGTGCAAAGTGAGAAGTGTGGGGTCCAGTTATGACCTGGGCTTAAGTTACAGTCCCATTCCCTTAGGGAGTATGTGTCGTTCTCTGAGATCTGTCCTGGGGAATCTGCAAAGCAGTGACTTCTGGTCAGAAGTCTAAAATCCACATTTTGGTGGCAATATTCAAAAGAACTAGGGCTATTTCTCCAGATTTTAGCTTGGGGTTCACTGCTTCCAGGTTTTAGATGGTTCTCAGAGGGCGATGAAATAAAGCTTTCTTGTCGAATTTTAGATTGAAGAAATAGGAATAATGTATAGAAGTGAGAATTCACTTGGGTTGATTTGGATAGAACTTGATGGAGCAGGACTTTCTGATAATTGAATTATAAGAGTGGTGGGTTTTCCATCATTGGATACATTCAAGCAAAGGCTCAGATGCTATGGAAGGACAGTATATGAAGCAGATTGAACTCTTAAAAATCATTCCAGTTTTGCTTGATAACAGCATTTGAGATGGAGACCGTGAGGCACCAAGATAGGAATAGCACTGACTGTGGGCTGGGTTGGGCAAGGGATTGACTTGAGGGTTGATTTAGGGGAGGCTGAGGCTAGAGGCATCCTGGGGTATAGTGCTGGGAAACCTGGGATGCTAGATGAGGCTAGGTGAGGGATCTGATCTCATCTGCACTCTTGGCACAGATGGTCTGCAGGTGTATTGGTCAGCGGGGACAGAGGGTTAGTGAAGAGTCTGAGGATAACTGTTACAGTGACTTAGGAAAACGGGTTTATATGGACGTCATGGTGATCCATGCAAGAAGATAGTGTTTCTAGCAAAGGAGATGGATGAACCGGAGATGCTTTGGTGCTGTTTGACAGCCAATCAGTTGAGACCAGGATGAGATGGAAGCAGGGGCTGGAGATGGCCTTTCAGATTTCATGCAACAAATATTATCTAGGTGCTTGAGATAGAGCAGTGGAAAGAACAGATAAGTATCCCTTCCCTCATGGAGTGTACATTCTAATGGGGAAGACAAAGCATATAAATATATACAGTATGTTGGTGATAAATACTAAAGAGAAAAAAAGCAGGAAATAAGTGTGTGATGTATCAGTAGAAGTAGAGTTGAAATTTCAGAATGGCCAGAAAAGGAGAACCTTTTCATTCAAAATAGAGAAGATGGTTTTGAATAGAGACCTAGAGACATTGTAAGGCAAAAGCAAGCCATGTGGATTAAAAGAGGGAAGAACCTTCTGGGTGTTGAGGTAGAAACAAGCATATTTGTGGAATGACAAGCAGACTGTGTGGCCGGAACAGAATGAGCAAGAGGGGTCAAGTCAGATCTAGATCTTTCAAGACCTTGTTAGTGTGTGCTTGTGTGTGTGCACAGTCACTCAGTGGTGTCCGACTCTGAGCAACCCCATGGACTGTAACTCACTAGGCTCCTCTGTCTGTGGGATTTCCCAGGCAAGAATACTGGAGTGAATTGCCATCCTCCAGGGGATCTTCCTGACCTAGGGATTGAACCTTCATCTCCTGCAGCTTCTGCATTGGCAGGCAGATTCTTTACCACTACATGACCTTGTAGGCCAACACAGAGTTTGGGTTTTTTCTAAGGAATGGGAAATCTTTATTGGGTTTTGGTAGAGGTATGACATGACCCGTGTTTTAACAGGGTCACCATAGTTGCTGTATTGAGAGTAACCTGTTGGTGTGAGGATGAGAAGAGGTGAGAATGGCATAGGTAGGCTAAGGAGACCTCTTAAAAGGTGACGCAGTAAGGCTGGTGAGAGGTGATGGGCTTGGACTAGGTTGTGCAAATAGGAGCTGGACCTGAACAGCTGATTAGAGGCTAGGAGAATCAGCATGAGGATTGTCACGCTACCTCAAGATGTAGATCCCCAGGGTTAGTGGGGAATCACTGAAGGAAGAGACTTTGGGGAGCAGAATCTGGATCACGGTTGTATTTTGGGCAGTGTTGGGCTTAGAACTCGGACTCAGGTCTGATCTGAGGCCAGTAAAGGCATCAGAGTGAGATTGATTGGTCTCTGGGATTAGGACCCAATTTGGGGCTGAGGACTAGTTTCGGGCCAGAGTTGTTGATGGAGGCCAGTACACTGTTTGTGCATTTTACCGTAATTTTCTTGGATCAGGGTTGGCTGTAATCGCCATCTCCCATCCCATTGAGCCTACCCAAGGGGATTGGAGGAGTTTGGAACCTATAGGGCCGTCTTTTCCTTAGGTGTCATGGGGATAGACACAGGCTCAGCCTTGCCTGGCTAAAGCTGACTGGCTTTACAAGTTGGGACCTACAGTCAGGGAAAGGTGGAAAAGGGTCCTCGGTGGCTAATTTGTGTCTTTTCCGACCCCCCCTCCCCGCCCCCGCCCCCAGATGGCCCACTGTGTGACCTTGGTTCAGCTGTCTGTTTCATGTGACCACCTCATCGACAAGGACATCGGCTCCAAGTCTGACCCACTCTGTGTCCTTTTGCAGGATGTGGGAGGGGGTAACTGGACTGAGGTGAGAAGGACTATGGGGGTTAAAGTCGTGGAGGGATGCTAGGACTGTTTGAGGGTGGAAGGTACATGACTGTAATGTTTATTGGCTTCTTGCCCACAGCTTGGCCGGACTGAGCGAGTACAGAACTGCTCGAGCCCTGAGTTCTCCAAGACTCTACAGCTGGAGTACCACTTTGAAACAGTCCAAAAGCTCCGATTTGGCATCTATGACATAGACAACAAGACACCTGAGCTGGGGGACGATGACTTCCTAGGAGGAGCTGAGTGTTCCCTGGGACAGGTATGTAGGTCCAAGGATTAGAATCCTTCAGACACAGGTTGAGTCAGAGCCCTATGAAATAACCCAGAAAGCCTAGAACTTGGAGGTGGGGGTCAACAGGACCTAACCTTGTCTGAGATCTTGTTCGCCCATCCCCTGCCCTAGATTGTATCCAGTCGGATGCTAACTCTGCCCTTGATGCTGAAGCCTGGAAAGCCTGCTGGGCGGGGGACCATCACGGTAAGACTGGGGTTTGGTGGGGGAGTGTGCTCATATCAGTGAGGAGGAATTCATGAGACGATACAGTCTCCTGCCTCCCCTACCTAGGTCTCAGCTCAGGAGTTGAAAGATAATCGTGTAGTGACCATGGAGGTGGAAGCCAGAAACCTGGATAAGAAGGTGTGTATGGAAGGAGGCCCTGGGGGTTCAAGAATTAAGCAGACAGGGGTGGTGTACTGGAGGTGGGAGGGTGGGAGGGGATAGAGGTCTTTCATAGTGTTTGTCTGCCTGAGTCTTATAACTAGGGTCTCTGTGACATTGACAGGACTTCCTGGGAAAATCGGATCCGTTCTTGGAGTTTTTCCGTCAGGGTGATGGGAAATGGCACCTGGCATACAGATCAGAGGTGTGAGCCCCCTGGGATTGGGTGTGATGGAGCAGGAGAGAATCTCCTGGGGTTTGTGACTACCAAGATTTGGAGCACAGGGAGGAGCCTGCTTATGGCTAGGGAAGGATGGCAGCTCCCCACAGGCCAACTCAGCACTCACTGGAAGCTTTGTACTCCACCCTCAGGTCATCAAGAACAACCTGAATCCTACTTGGAAACGGTTCTCTGTTCCCCTTCAACATTTCTGTGGGGGAGATGCCAGTACACCCATCCAGGTGAGGAGCTTGCCTTCTGAATGGACTGAGCAGGGGCAGAGTCTAGGGAGGGATGTATTCTCACCTGCCACCCGCCTCCTGGTCTTTACATACACACACGCCTTCCCTCCTAGGTGCGATGCTCCGATTATGACAGTGATGGTTCACATGACCTCATTGGTACCTTCCACACCAGCTTGGCTCAGCTGCAGGCAGCCCCAGTGAGTGCTGGCTCAGGGATATTGAGGTGGACTTAGGGACTGCAGCCTCAGGAATAGAGGGAATGCACGGCAGCTCCCATCCTGGCTGAGGCTCTGGAAGTTTTCTACTCTAATTTTTCTTTCCTTACCAGGCTGAGTTTGAATGCATTCATCCTGAGAAACAGCAGAAAAAGAAAAGTTACAAGAACTCTGGAACTATCTGTGTCAAGATGTGTCAGGTGAGACAGTAGCCCATGTGACCCAGCCTTTGACTCCTAAGCTCCATGACCCCAATCCCTTCACTCCAGCTATAACCCTGGTTTCAACTACAGGTAGAAACAGAACATTCATTCCTGGACTATGTGATGGGAGGCTGTCAAATCAACTTCACTGTAAGTTGCTTCATCAGGGGCAAGAAGACAGATCTGAGGCTCGAAGATGGCCTTCAACTCTGCTCCTCCCCTCCCCGCAGGTGGGCGTGGACTTCACAGGCTCCAACGGAGACCCTTCCTCACCTGATTCTCTGCACTACCTGAGCCCAACAGGGGTCAATGAGTACCTTACAGCACTGTGGAGCGTGGGCAGTGTGGTTCAGGACTATGACTCGTAAGCAGCTTTGTCTTACTCCTCGCCGCTCCCTGCAGACGCTGTTAGCTCTGGGCTTGTGGTCCTCTCACTGCCTCTTCCCTCCTTTGCTGTCTTCTCACAGGGACAAGCTGTTCCCAGCATTTGGATTTGGGGCCCAGGTACCCCCTGACTGGCAGGTGAGTGTTTTCTCCCCTCCACTGCTCCTGTTTTTGGTTTCATGGTCCTGATCAGGGGGGATGTGGTAAACTTGCTACTTGGCACCCAGCTTTATGTGGAATTGCAGGGAGTCATCCGTACAGACATGTATACAACAGATGCTCAGGACTGAATACCTCCTAAATAACACTTTGTACATATCCTAGTGCCCTTTTTCTTAGCACACAAGTGGTCATGGGGAAAGAACCTCATTACCTCAGTTCTATTCTTGCCCTCAGGTTTCCCATGAATTTGCTTTGAACTTCAACCCCAGTAACCCCTTTTGTGCAGGTAAGCCCCCCATCCTCCAGCATAAGGTGTATCTGTCCAATCTCTGCCAAGTTCGTGTGGGCAAGGGAGAATGAGGGTGGGGAGACAGACACCTGACTCCATTGTCTAGAGTAGTGGATTTTACAACTAGGCCTCTGGAGTCAAATCTTCATCCTGCCACTTGATAATCATGTGACTTGGGGCCAGTTGCTTAGCTTCTGTGTGCTTTGGCTTCATAGTAAGAAATATTATAGGATATTGAATATTTTAAGAAAATGCATATAAAGCTTGAAGCAGTAATCCTGGTACATCATAAGTGCTCTCTAAACTATGGTAGCTGTTATATTATCATTATTATCTTTGCCTAGAGGCTCACAGGTACTTACTTGGGCATCAGTAGAAGCATTGGTGCCTCCTTGCAGCTCTATTCAGGGTACTTTTTGCCCCAGGTTCTTTTGTCTAGAGAGGACCAAACCCCATGTTTCCCTAGCCACCCGCATGTAAACAAGCTGAAGTTGAAAACTTGACTTGATCTAATCTGATTTTTATTAAGATTACAGGTCAGTTAATATGTAGAATGTCCTTCAGTTTGGGTTTACCTATTTCCTCATAGTTAGATTCAAGTTACGCATTTTTGGCGGGAATACCACAGAAGCCATGCTGTATGTTCCGGAGGCACATGTTGATTTCTCCTCTTACCAGTCTTATTAACTTTGATCATTTGGTTGAGGCGGAATCTACCAGGTTTCTCTTCTATACAAGTACAGTTTTTTTCTTTATATGTAATTTTAAACATTTTTAATTGAAGGATAGTTTATGTACAATGTTGTATTAGTTCCTAATGTACAGCAGAATGATTCAGTTTATATATATAAACATATTCTTTTCCATTATCATTTATTACAGGATATTGAATATAGTTCCCTGTGTTATAAAGGAGGACCTTGTTTATTTTATATATAGTAATTTGTATCTGCTGATCTCAGACTCCTAATTTACCACTCCACTACGCTCTTTCCTCTTTGTTAACCATAAATTTGTTTTCTTTGTCTGTTTCTGTTTTGTATACAGGCTCATATGTATCATATTTTAGATTCTAAATACCACACATCCTATGGCATTTGTCTTTCTGGATTACTTAGTGTGCTAATCGCTAGGTCCATCCATGGTGCTGCAAATGGCAATATCTCATTCCTTTATACACACACACACACACACACACACATATTTAACTAATTTTTATTCATTTTTAGTTTAAAAAATATTCTCTTTTTTGGTCGTGCCATGCAGCATGCGGGAACTTAGTTTCTATGGATCATACCCAGGCACCCTGCAGTGGAAGTGTGGATTCCTAACCGCTGGACCACCAGGGAATTCTTTGTTTTTTTAAAGAAACAGTTAAGACACATTATCTTTCTCAAAATTATTTGAATCTATTTTTTATTTTAGTATTTTTTAATTGAAGTATAGTTGATTTATAATGTGTTAATTTCTGCTGTATACCAAAGTGATTCAGTTATATATATATTCTTTTTTAATACTCTTTTCCATTATGGTTTATCATAAGATATTTAATATAGTAATCAGTACTGTTATATAGTAGGACTTGTTTATCCATTCTGTATATAAAAGCTTAAATCTGCTAACCCCAACCTCCCACTCGCATCCCTCCCGCAACACCTTCCCGCTTGGCAACCACTAGTGTATCTCTCTGTGGTTCTGTTTCTGTTTCGTAGACAGCTTTATTCATATACCACAGCTTTCTTCATCTGTTGATGGACATCTAGGATGCTTCCATGTCTTGGCAACTGTAAATAATGCTGCTATGAACATTGGGGTGTATGTATCTTTTTGAATTAGTGTTTTCTTCAAATATATGCCCAGGAGTGGGATTGCTGGATCATTTGGCAACTATATTTTTAGGTTTTTAAGGAGCCTCCATACTGTTTCCCTAGTGGCCGCACCAATTTTACATTCCCACTAATAGTGTAGAATTCCCTTTCTTCCACATCTTTCCAGCATTTGTTACTTGTAAATTTTTTAATGATGGCCCTTCTGACTGGTGTGAGGGGATACCTTACTGTAATTTTGATTTGCAGCTCTTCACTTGTGGGGGGCCATGCCACACAGCATGCAGAATCCTAGTTCCTTACCAGGGATCAAACATGTGCCCCCTGCAGTGGAAGCAGAGTCCTAACCACTGGACCGTCAGGAAATTCCCTGCATTTCTCTAATAATTACCAATGTTGAGCATCTTTTCATGTGACTACTGGCCATCTGTATCTTCTTTGAAGATTTGTCTATTTAGGTCTTTTGCCCACTTTTTGATTGGATTATTTGGGTTTTGTTGAATGAGCTATTTGTATATTTTGGAATTTAAGCCCTTGTTGATCACATCATTTCCAAACATTTTTTCACAGTCTGTAGTTTGTCGTCTTGTTTATAGTTTCCTTTGCTGTACTGAAGCTTGTAAGTTTGATTAAGTCCCATTTGTTTAGTTTTGCTTTTATTCCTATTTCCTTGAGAAATGTTTTGCCTATATTCCTTTTTAGTTTTATGGTGTCATGTTTTATATTTAAGTCTTTAGGCCATTTAGAGTTTATTTTTACATATGGTATGAGGGAGTGTTCTAACTTCATTCGTTTACTTGTGGCAGTTGAGCTTTTCCAGCACCACTTGGTGAAGAGACTGTCTTTTATCCGTTGTATGTTTTTGCCTCCTTTGTTAATTGACTGTGGGTGAGTGGGCCTGTTTTTTTTGTTTGTTTGTTTGTTTTTTAACTAATAATCATCATCCTTTGGGAGGATGCTTTAAGACTATATAAATATCCAATCACTCATCAATTTTTACCTTTTGGCATCCATTGATGATCCTTGCCTTAATCAATTATCTCTGATTGTCAAATGATTCTATAATTTCTTCTACATTAAGAGCTTTTCCTTGTCTATTATATCTCTGTGGATTCTTATTTTATAAAATGGGTTATTATTCATTAGGTGCATTATAATTTGATGCTCAACTCTCCTGCATTTGTTCAGGGGATTCCCCCAATCTGGATTTTAATTCAAGCTGTGGTTCAGGGCACGTGCCCTTCCTCTCTTTGGCCCTAATTTTTTCATCTGTAGGGTAAGGTTAAGAACCTTGGGTTACAGGGGCGAGTGAATGAAATGCACCCAAGTTCCCAAATCTCCATGGCCAGGATCAAGTGTCGTCAGGGCTGGCAGAACCCCAAGAGGCCCAGTGTCTTATGGTATTTTTTGCCTTGCTTCTCTAGGCATCCAGGGCATTGTGGATGCCTACCGCCAGGCCCTGCCCCAAGTTCGGCTCTTTGGTCCCACCAACTTTGCACCCATCATCAACCATGTGGCTAGGTTTGCAGCCCAGGCTGCAAATCAGAGGAATGCTTCGGTGAGGGTTATGGGATGTAGTGGGCGAGGAAGGGGAGGGGGGGTGCTCCCTTGAGGACTATTTAACAAGAGACTTCTTGTCAGTGTGGGAATGTGTAGCTGGGATGTTTAGAGGGTCTGCCTCAATATATGAATGGACTTGCTTTTAGCAATACTTCGTGCTGTTGCTGCTGACTGATGGTGCTGTGACAGATGTGGAGGCCACACGTGAGGCTGTGGTTCGTGCTTCCTACCTGCCCATGTCAGTGATCATAGTGGGTGTGGGTTGTGCTGACTTCGAGGCCATGGAGCAGCTGGACGCTGATGGTGGACCCCTGCACACACGCTCCGGGGAGGCAGCCGCTCGTGACATAGTGCAGTTTGTGCCCTACCGGCGTTTCCAGAATGTGAGTAGGGGCAAGCTTGGGGACAGAACAGAGCTGGGAGTTCAGCCTTCCACCTCTCCCTGATGTGTGTGGGGATACTTATCCCTTCACCTGAGCCTGGGGCAGGGTTAGGTTTTGGATTCTGTATCCTTTCTTGGGTGTGAAATGTAGACCTTGTACAAATGAAGCCGTTATGGCCCATCACTGAACTTGCCCCTCTTCTCCTGGCAGGCCCCTCGAGAGGCACTGGCGCAGACTGTACTTGCAGAAGTACCCACGCAACTGGTCTCCTACTTCAGGGCCCAAGGTTGGGCCCCATTCAAGCCACCTCCACCTGCAGCCAAGGGCCCTGCACAGGCCCCCCAGGCTTAGATTCCCTTGAAGGGGTCGACCGTGGCCATTTCTCAGTCCCATGTTAAGGTCCCCAGCCCTGAACACACATTCCCTCGTGCTTGTACTTAGGTTTTATACTTTTATACTTAATCCTGCTGTTGCTGCCCTCGATCTCACCTGCTTGCCCCTGGAATCCCTCATTCAATAAAGATGAAACCCACTCCTTTGCTACTACTCTGTGTTTTAGGTGGGAATCTGCTATTAGCCATGGTTAGTTCTCCTCTCTGAACTTACTTGTTGACTTTAGGGGTTGTTGGAGTGAAGGAGTCCTCTGACATAATAGCCCCCACTCAAAGAAATTGGGTATTCCCTGCCAGATATCTAGAGACACTGACTCTGTTTTGGAAAATGCAAAGACTGAGTATAAGCCAAACACCTAGCCTAACCTGCGTCAGAAAAGACTGAGTATAAGCCAAACACCTAGCCCAACCTGCGTCAGAGCAGAGCTGAGCTGGGAACACAGACAAGGTGGAAAGTGTTAGGGGAGGGGATCAAGGGCTATGCCTGACTCCTTGGAAGGTGGAGCAGTGGTGGTTCTAGTTCTAAAAATAGGCTACAAGCCTCACTTTTTTTATTAGCTATTCTTTTTCTTACTAGAAAATTAATATGTATATTCATTATAGGGAAAAATACCACCCAAACTCCCGTGTCCCATTAAAATATTTGGTGCATATTTTTTAATACTTTATACGTATTTACAGTGATGCATGTTTTTTTACAGAATTGGGACCATACTGTATGTACTATTTTTGTATGCCTTAACTGTGTTTTAAATGTATGCTAGTTAGTACAAAATGATTTCACATGTATGAGATAGATAACGGGCAGGGTGTTATTTCCTACGTCTGACAAATTTTTTTCTCTAAATTACTACACTGTTTGCACTTTGTTTTATTGTATTTTGGGTATTTTACCCATTAGAACTTATTACTGACTTCATTCTTTTTAATGCCTATAGATTACTCTGTGTATGAGTGTATTATAGCTTACTTGCTGCTGCTGCTGCTGCTAAGTCGCTTCAGTCGTGTCCGACTCTGTGCAACCCTATAGACAGCAGCCCACCAGGCTCCCCCATCCCTGGGATTCTCCAGGCAAGAATACTGGAGTGGGTTGCCATTTCCTTCTCGAATGCGTGAAAGTGAAGTCGCTCAGTCGTGTCCAACTCTTAGCAACCCCACGGACTGCAGCCTACCAGGCTCCTCCATCCATGGGATTTTCCAGGCAAGAGTACTGGAGTGATAGCTTACTTAGCCAATCCCTAATTTATCAAGATTTGGGTCCCTTCTGGTTTTCTTCCATTACAACAAACAATGCTGTAAGGAATATCCTAATACATTTATCTGTGCGTTTATATAGTAATATTTCTGAAAATTTTATTCCTACAAGTGAAAATGTTCCATCAAAAGATATGAATACGTAATATTTTAATAGATACTGTAAATTGCATTTCATAACAGTTTTTTACCCATTTCATTAATATGACAGGCAAAAAAAACCCTCAGTTTTAGTTGAATTTATTGAATTACAAAGGCTGGGTATCATTTTATATGTTTACTTTTCAATTGTATCTCTTATGAATAGCTTTATTGTTATAGTTATTCAGCAAATCTTTATCTCTTATACATGTCAAAAATATTTCCTCCCAGGCTATTATCTTTTCAGTTATAGTGTCTTTTGGTCTATGTAACTCTTTTGATATGGAAATTTAAAAATTTTATGTTATGTCAGCCTAGCTTGCTTTTGTGTATGTATGTTTGTGTATGTAACCTAGCTTGGTTTTTAAAAAATTATCCATGTATTATTACTTACTTTTCATGACATTAAACAGTCTCTTATATTACCATTTCTATTGGCTACATATTATTTTTATAGTGTACTTTATCTTCTTAGATACTATTTCCATTTTTTCCTTTATAAACAATAGTGTGTTCGACATCCTTAAAGTAGTAACTTAGATTATATCTGTGTATCCTTTGGATCCATTCTTAGAAATGGAATTGCTGTGATTAAAAAGTATAAAAAAGTTAAGACTTTTCAGCACCTATTGTGAAAATGCCCCCTCCAGAAAAGTTGTATTAGTTCATTAGTTAGAAAACTTGAGACTTTTAAGAGTACTCAATAGATTCTTTTCCCTCTGTCTTCAAATTACAAAAGTAATAATCCCCAAACTTAAAGGGATACATGTTCCATCCTCACACATACTCTTGCATTCCACTTCCTAGAGGTACAGCACTGTTGATAGTCTGTAGATTCTTCCAAAACATGAACACACGGGAAAGGATCCTAACAGTCAAGATGTTGCATGTGTTTCTTTGACACTTCTTCCCCTTTTCGAGCCCTCTGCCCAGGTAGAACTCATTAATCCTTTGATGTCCGTCTCCTCCATCTTTTTCCCTCCAATTCTACTCTTGACCCTTGGAATGAAGAGTTCTTGGATCAATAAATGAATGGTCCCATTTTCTGGAGCGTCTTCTGTTCCCTGTCAGGCTCCTGGAGGGCAGGGACTGGTCAACACTCTACCACCTGTACTGTTCCTAGCATAGTTGAACACTCAAGTTTTAGTGAAAACAGCCTGAGTAGGGACAATCAGGCCTGCATCATTTCTGACTCAAATGCCCCCTACAGGTTCTCAAGTCTCCCTAGGATTTTACCTGAAAAAAGGGAAGGTTCTGCCTCCACCTGCACCTAGCAAGAGTTGGGGTGAAAAGTGAGGGGCACAGCACAGCTTCATGCCGACTGGTGGCTCTGCAAGAAGGCAACCTCCAGAGAAAGGTCGGAGAAGGCCATGGCACCCCACTCTTGCCTGGAAAATCCCATGGATGGCAAAGCCTGGTAGGCTGCAGTCCACAGGGTAGCTAAGAGTCAGACGTGACTGAGCGACTTCACTTTCACTTTTCACTTGCATGCATTGGAGAAGGAAATGGCAGCCCACTCCAGTGTTCTTGCCTGGAGAATCCCAGGGACGGGGGAGCCTGGTGGGCTTCCGTCTATGGGGTCGCACAGAGTCGGACACGACTGAAGCGACTTAGCAGCAGCAGCAGCAGAGAAAGGTAGGCTCAGGGTCCCACTGTGGCTCAGGTCTTCACTAGCTGTGTGACCTTGCAACTTTCCTGATCTGAGCGGTTTCTCCCTCTGTGGTTGTGAAGATTAGTTAGAAAAGGCATGTAACATCCAGAGTACTATCTTAGGTGCATGGTAAACACTCCACACACACTACTGCTGCTGCTGTACTGATCTGGGCTTCTCCAAGAAGGCACTTTGATAGACGCCCCCCACCACATTTATGTACCAAAGGCAACTAGAGTGCCAGCCTCCCTGCCCACAACAGACCTCCCAGCACTGATCAGCTTCTTTCAGCAGACTTCCACTCTACTCCAACAATCAGCATGTTTAATGGGCGCCCCCTGTGGCACTGTCCCCTGCCCCCTCTGAGGTTCGAATACCATGGGCTCGGACTCGATACAAGCATGTGAAACGAGGGTGGCCCCAGTTGCTTAGAATCTGGATCTTCACCTTGGGAAAGGCAGCTGGGGGGTCATTCTGGAGAGAAAAATGGATGATGCCAGTGTCTGCTCTCCCAAGGGGCTGCCTTCCTCCCTTATCTTCCCTTACTGTCCCATTCTCTTAGACCCTTCACCTCCCAGAGACCAACATACCTGTAGGTGGAAAGTCTGAATCTCAGATTTCTCCACGTCAAAGGTAAATTTCCCCAAGAAGACCTCAGTCTCGCCGTCAACTTGGAGGCCCTGATAAGTGAAGAATGAGTGGAGGAACAGAGACAGGTGGAAGTGGAGGTGTTGAGAACCTACTTTGTGTTCAGTAGTTGTATGCACACTCTCATTTATTTTTCAGTGTTAGGATGATAGAGTGTGGAATCTGGGCTCAAAGAAATCAAGTTGCAAATTTAAGCCTGACCACTTGTTAGCTGTGTGACCTTGGGCAAGTTACCTCCCCTATCTGAGAATTACTTTTTCTCATCAATGAAGGGGGGAGATAGCACTTCATAGGTTGTGTGGATGCAAGGATATATAATCCATGTAAAGTACTCAAAACAGATTAAGGACTCAATAAACCATAACCGATATTTGAGTATGGTATGGTTATTTAAGACCTATGGCAACCCTGAGAGGCAAGTGGTAGTATCTCCATTTATGGATGAGCAAGCAAAGACTCAGTAGCCCCAGTTTTCATGCCTGCCTTGTGCTCTGTAGGAAAATCCCCCACCTCCTTGGCCTCAGCCCCACTTACATAGACTGCAAAGTCACGGGGGGCGCTGTTAGCTCCCCGGGTGTGTGCCACAGTGGGCGGTGGATGCTGCAGAGTGATGTCGCTCAGCTGCACACGACCCGGCAACCGGATCACCACCTGGCCCTGGTCGCCTTCAAAAGCCCAGCAATTTCCAGGGAACACGTCTGGCTGCAGTGGGGGTGGATAGATCTTCAGAACCACAGGACTGAGCAACTGTGGCCCTTCCCCACCCTCCCGGGCATTTGTACTGGTAGGCCCCTCCATCAGTTTGACCCTATCAAGGGCCCACCCAGGACTCCAGTCCCTAGCAGTGCCAGAAAGTGTTAGTTGCTCAGTCGTGTCCGACTCTTTGTGACCCCATGGAGTAGCCCGCCAGGCTCCTCTGTCCATGGAACTCTCCAGGCAAGAAAACTGGAATGGGTAGCCATTCCCTTCTCCATGGGATCTTCCTGATGCAGGGATCGAACTCAGCATTGCAGGCAGATTCCTCACCGTCTGAGCCACCAGGAAGCACTGCCAGGTCTCTCCAGTATTATGTTGTCCTCCACCTCACCCAGAGTCTCACCCCAGGCAAGCCAGGCCCGCCTCCGCCTCCGGGCGGCCAAATTATGCCCAGCAGGGTCTCCCTGGTGCCACGCCCTCAGCTAAGTCAGGTCCAACCCCAGGAAGCTGTGGGATCCTTTCTCCAGAATCCGCCCCTGGTTCCTTTTTGGGATCTGCGTTCCAGGCCCACCTCCAGGATAACCGTGGGCGGTCTTGCGTAGTTCCAGAAGCTGAAGCGATTCCAGAAGTAGGCAGTGTTCGCATCCTCATAGTCCTGGGATGTCTTCTCTAGGTCGATGGAGGCTCCTAGAGCAGGAAGAAGCAACTAGTCAGGGGCTCTCAGGCCAGACCCACAGCAAAGGCAGTGTCCGTCTGAGGTCGGTCTGTCTGGGCCGATCTTGTGCATAGTTCTGTCTGCGTCTCTGAGTCTCAGTCCCTCCCTGGGTCTTACCGACAGAACTCAGCGCATAGTCGGGTTTCTGCACAAAGTCCTCACTCAGCCTCTGGAATACGAGTTGGGCCACTCTCTGAAAAGAGAGAGGGCGGAGCCTGGAGGGGCGGGCTTGCGGGCAGGTTTTATACTGGGGCGGAGTTCTCCGGGGCTCTGGTTCGGGCCTTAACACTCAGGAGGGCCTTAAGACTCAGGGCGGAGGGAGCACGGTTCCCAGCTGCCGAGCTCCTGGACCGGGTTCTGAGGGCAGGCTGCGTCTGCGGGACTCACCTCGCTGTTGGCGGCGCGAACGCTGGACATCTCCTTGTGGAGTTTAACCAGTTCAGCCTGGAGCTGCTGCAGCTGCTGCCCCTGGGAGCGCACGCGCTCGTGGTATTCGCTGCAGGCAGAAGGTTGGCACGCTGCAGTTGGCTCCCTGTCCCCCTGGCCACTTTCCGTAGGATCTCCCCACCCCCAACAGAAGCACCTTTGAGGCCCCCAATTCCCCACCCCAGTGCCCTCTTTCACCTTAGAGTCAGCATCTCCTTAGGTTCCTATTGGAGGGAGGGACAAAAAACAGCAATGCTTAGCTCCCACCTCAGAGTGGGAGTGGCCAGATACAAAAGGCCTTCTCTCTGAGGACTGCCTACCCCTTTTTCCTGATCTTCCAGCATCTCTCCAAGACAGACCCTCAAGCACCTCTGCGCACAATCCCCCAGAAATCTCCTGTTTATAGCCAGCCTTTCCTTAGGGTGATAGCCTCCGGCACTGTCCCCCTCCCCAGTGGCCCAGGGGACTCCCCACAACCTCCAGGTTTATAGCCTGCCAACCATCCAAACCCAGGACAGTTTCCCCGACTCACATTTTCCAAAGGAGGGGCGAGGTATAGGAGTCCCCACCAGAGTGCTGGAGAAAGAAGGAGTGGTCTCAGGGGAAGGGAAGGGAGGAGGTTTCTCAGTCGAAAAGGGGACAGTGGGGGCAAAGAGGCTTGAAGGAGCTCAGTCTGAGGAGGGAAGGCTCTGAAGGGGAGTGTGAAGAACTGTGAGCCTCTGAAGGGACTGAGTGGGCTGAAGGAAAGTGTACCTGGTTTGGCTTCAGAGCTTCCAGGGCTGGGGCCCCGGGAACTGATCACCCTCTCACCTGCCAGAAAGAGGCTCAGCAGTGACACAGCCGTGAGCAGGAAGCGGATGGAACAGACCTCCCTGAGGAACCGAAGGGAGGCTGAGGCTGGGAGACCCCAGAGAATCCCCAGCCCCCACCCCAGGGTCCTAGACCCAGCTCCTGTGAACACAGGTATGAATCGGCTCAAGCCTCAGCTGGGTCTGGCCCTGCTCCCCACCCCCTCCAAAGAGCAGCCCCTGGGGCTCCCCCTTCCCTCCCTCTGACCTGTACACACTGACCAGCACGTCTCCTACCAGGGATAACAACACGCTCAGCACCTGGAAGAGTAGGCCTGAGAAGAAGAAAGGGGGCTCAGGGAAGGAACTAGGCTTAGGGAGGGAAAGAGATGGTGGGGGAGGAGCTCACAGAGTGGTGTTGGAGGTTCAGAAAAACCTAGGAAGTGGACTCAGGAAGAGAGGGGTGGGCTAGGAGACTTAGGTGGGGAGAAGGAAAATGGATTCTCATTCTTGGAGAAGGTGGGTCGGGCTCTGGGAAGGGGCTAGACAATCAGACATGGGCCGGGGGCTCAGAACTGAAAACAGGGCTTCAGAGGTGAGAAATGGAGTTCGGAGAAGGGAGCCAGAGGAGTCAGAGGGGATCTGGGCTGGCTTGACCCGTACTCAGGAAGCTCTTGGACACTTGCGGGGAAGGCATCTCCTGCCTCAGATCCAGAGTCGGGAGAAGGTCGAGCTGCTCCTCAGAGACTGCGGGAGAGCCAGCCAGTTCTGTGGGAGCCCAAGGGCTCCATTGGGGCCTTGTGCACCGCAGGCCCACTGTTTCCTCAGGACCTGGCTGCAGGTTCTCTTAGCCCAGAAGCAGGGCAGCCTCACAGGTTTTGGTCGCACAGAATCCACAACCCTGGGGTCCTGCAGCACTCTGAGGCCACCCCCACCCCCCACCACCCCGGGAAGCTCAGTCTAGTCGTTGTCCCAACCCGCAAACAGTGGTGCCGCCCCCAGCTTTAGGTCTTGATGCGGCCCTATTTGCCTGGTAGCCGCTGAAGCTAACAACCGAGGCCACGCCTCCTAGGCGGTGCCCAATCACAAGCTTTTCCACGCCCCTTCCCAGGACCATCCACCTCACCAAGACCCTCTTATTCATTGCCTACTCTTTTTTCCCCCTTCAGGCCCCGCCCCCTAGGTGGTGCCCAGATAGTTTTATCCCACTTCCGCGCCAAACCCCACCCTCTAGGTCCCAGCCCTTCCCTCCGCTCACCCGGGTTCGACCCCGCCCGCACCCGAGGCCCCGCCCCTCACGGTTGCCGCGCCACAGGCGGTCTGCCCATTGTGGCTCCGAGGCGCCGGCTTCTGCCGAGAGCTTCCAGCCCATGTGGTTCCTCCGGGCACTCCAGCGCTCAAGGCGGGCTCACCGCAGCTCGAGCCCCGGGCTCGTCTGCCCTCGGGCTCCCCGGGCCCCGGCCCAGCTGACCGGTGCCCGCAGCTGTCCCCCGAGGTGACGCTCACAGAGCTGTTGCTGTTGTCGCTGTAGAAGTTAGGCGTGTGCTTGTGCTGGGACGCGGCTGAACCCGGGCGAGGGCTTCGCCGCATCCTGACCCGGGGCTGTGGCCTTCCGACGCCAAAGGCACCGTCGTGGCCTCCAAGGCCCTCAGCCCTCCAGCTGGTGCGCGCCGCCCGGACCCCTCAACCCTGCGTGCAGCCGGTGGGCCCCGTGGCCTGCCGCAACCCTCTCCTTTGTAACTGGGCCTGGCTGCTGACTTCATAGAGGAGACCACCGTCTCCGAGGAACGCCCTGGCCGGCGTCACAGAGCCAGTCGTGACGTCCCTGGGAGCCTTGGCAGTCTCCCTTATTCTTTCCCAAGTTAAAGCAAGCAATGACATTACAGCATTTTCCAAAACACCCTGTCTAAAACTACTGCTTAACATGAAAGAGTTTCTGTCCCCCTTCCTGCTTTGTTTTTCCCCTTAGCACTTAGGTATTTTATTTCATTCTTCATTACGTGTCACTCCCAGTAGAGCAGTAAGTTTATGAAGGCAGAGATTTTTGTTGTGTTCACTACTGTATCTTTCAGCACCGCGATAGATAGTTTCTATCTAGCATGTAGTGTCGATCAGTCGCTCAGTGGTGTCTGACTCTTTGTGACCCCATGGAATGTAGCATGTGGTAGGTACTCATGTATCTATGAAGGAACAGATGTTAAGAAGGGGCAAGGGCTCACCCCCATGTGGCACTTCTCAATACAGTCTTTTTAGTCTCTTTTGCTCTAAAAACACTTCAGGCTCCTCCTTCTCTCATCCTAGTCATCAGGCCAGAGAACTCTGACCTCAGGGATCTGTGATCTCTTCTGGACCCATATTCACCAGGGGTCTTTGGGAAATTCAGTACCCCTCAATCACCATATCTTTTTGTTTTTTTATACAATTGATACCTTCAAACTGTGATGCTGAAGACTCCTGACAGTCCCTAGGACAGCAAGGAGATCAAACCAGTCAATCTTAAGGGAAATCAACCCTAAATACTTGTTGGAAAAACTGACGCTGAAGCTGAAGTATTTTGGTCATCTGATTCGAACAGCCGTCTCATTGGAAAAGTCCCTGATGCTGGGAAAGATTGAGGGCAGAAGGAGAAGAGGGCGTCAGAGGATGAGATGGCTGGATGGCATCACCAATGCAATGGACAAGAACTTGGCAAACTTCGGGAGATGGTGAGGGACATGGAGGTCTGGCGTGCTGCAGTCCATGGGGTTGCAAAGAGTCAGACACGACTGGGTGACTGAACAACAACAATCTCCATACAGACACTCAGACCATCTGAGTCACCTAGAACAGAAAGGAATCACACTTAGTCACAAGAGACCAGATGTTCCCAAATTCCTGCTGTGCAGCAGAATAGTACCAGAGTGGCTTCTGAAAATTTAGGTCCCAGCCACACCTTAAGATACTACGTTAGCATTTCTAGGGTGGGAGCAAGAATGTGCATTTTTAACAAGCACATATGATCCTGACCACACTTTGAAAAGCAGTGCAGTTCATCCCGTGCATATTACACAGTGGGCAACCAGGCCCAGAGAGGAGAAAGGATTTTCTGGAAACCACACACACAATAAGTGACAGCAGTTGGAATTCCAAAACCTTGCCCTGGAGTTTAGTATTCTTTCCACCACATCCTATTTTTGTTGGAATGTTAGGACGTGGATGTAGGAGTTCTTAAAGGGTCGAGGCCCAGGGAACCTGCCACGGTGTGTTTCAACCCAAAGAGGAGCCACCTGTGTTAGCTTCCAGAGGCATCAATAACTCACTTGAGGGACTTCCATGGTGGCCCAGTGGTTAAGAATCCACCTTCCAATGCAGGGGAGATGGGTTCAATCCCTGGTTAGGGAACTAAGATCCCACATGCCGTGGGGCAACTAAACCTACACTCTGCAACTACAGAGCCCGCTCACCCCAACTAGAGAGAAGCCCACAAACTGCAGTGAAAGATCTGGTGTGCTGCAACTAAGACCCCATCCAGCCAAAAAATAATAATAAAATAAATTTTAAAAAAGAAAAAAAAAAAAAAAAACAAAGCAAAAATACCTTGCTTGACTAGATGCCACAGAGCTCAAGGGAGGGAGGGAAGACAAGACCAAAGCAGTGACACCTAATAATTCTGGACCCCTTTCCACCCTCCTTTGGGTCCCAGTGTCTCTATCTGTCAAATGGGGAGATGAAGCCCTCAATGTCTGAGAGCTTTGAGGTGTAACCTTGTTTAGGAATAGACTCACCCATGCCTCTTGTCTGGTATTGTATAGGCCCAAAAACTCATTTGAGCATGTTACACCTGGGGAATAGGCAGAATGAGACTCTCTCTCAGTACAGTTATCCCTTGCTTTTTACAAAAGACCTATTTTAGTACTGGTTTTTGCTGACCAAAAGAAACCCGAAGATTTTCACTCTCACAAAAAAGGCAAAAAGCAAAGATAGCATTCCCAGTGAGCTGTTACAAAGGCATCTTGCACCCAGAGCTGCAAGACTGGCACCGCAAGCTCCTTCCCCAAGAACTACAAACTCAGCATAAAGCCTCCATAGCCTTGAACTGTCTGTGAGCGTCTGTGCTTCATTCAGATTTATTTTAAACATCCAATAGCAAGATGTATCGTAGGGCGACTGCTTTTTCACTTTCTGCCACTTTGCCTTAGGACAGCAGGGGAAATCTGTGCTGAGATGGAGCAGCCGAAGCACAGGAAGTGACCACCTCTGGTTCAAGGAACCAGCAAGACCCAGCTCCTCTGACTGCCTCCTCTTATCTGCTGCTGCCGCCTGATACATTCCTTGTACTCTGGCCATACTGAACAAATCATAGGTCCTGGAACATGCCCGGCATTCCTTCCCACTTCCTGCATGCCCTTCTCTGCTGAACTGCTGTCCTCAAAGCCCAATTTAAGCAGTCGCTCCTCAAGGAAGCCCCTTTGGCCTCCCTCCCCTGAGTAGTGTAGCCCTGACCCTCTCCCGCTCTGATGGGGATCTAGGCTTTGTTTGGTGTTGGAGTCCGTGAAGCGATTTGGAAGAAATGCCTGAATCACCTCTGTGGTGGCACCTCCTCCCCGCCTCCGCCAAGAGTGACACAGCATGTGTTCTGTATACAGGCAGTGTCACCGATGGCCCTGAGATGCACTCAACACAGAGTTACCGTCACTCATGGGTTCAGACTGTGAGACACAGTCATTCCTTCATTCATTCAAAGTACTTCACATCTGTTTCAGGATTAATAACCTAACCTAGGAGGACTATGTCCAGAAAAATGCACACATGCTCAAAATTTTAGACAATTTCAAGTGTTTGCACACTCCCTGGAGACCATCTATGGTCCCACCAGTAAACCCAAAGATATTGGTTAAGAAATGTTCTGGGACTTCCCTGGCGGTCCAGTGGTTAATCTGCCTTGCAATGCAGGGGACATATGCTCTATCCCTGGTTGGGGAAGATCCCACATGCTGTGGAGCAACTAAGCCCATGTGCCACAACTACTTTGCTGCGTGCAGCAGCAAAGACCCATGACAGCCAAAAAATAAAAATAAATAGCTAAATAAATCTTAAAAAAAAGAAGAAGAGTTTTGAATACCTGCTATATGCAAGCTAGGGACACACGTTCAGTCATTAATTCAAAAAATATGTTGAGTGCCTACATGCTAATGTTGGGGGCTAGGGGATTTACTTTTCTTTTTTTTTTAATGTTTTAATTTGTTTGACTGAGAGGTGAACAGGGAACAACATGAGGCCCCATGTCCTTGAGTCCTCACAGGCTAGCAGAGGCCAGACTGGGTCCAGCCCTCTCCCCTTGCCTCCATCCCCACCTGGTCGCATCTGCCCCTGCCAATAAGGATGCAGGACAGAGGCTGAAGCTGGGGAAGGCAAAGAGGACTAAATTGACCACAGGGACCTTACTTACCCCTATCTTTCTGTTCTTTCACTCCCTCCCTACTGACCCCCAGGCCTGCTGATTTTGTGTTTGACTAAAGGGCAGGGATTGCTGAACCTGCTGGGTGAGTCCAGTGAGTCAAAGGCGATTCAGGTGGGCAGGAGGGCAGGCGGGGAGAGGCATTGCCCTGGGACAATGGCTCTGACTGTGTGTGTGCGGCGACTAACAGGGCTGCCAGGCACCCACGACCGACAAGTGAGGCTCAGCTTTCGAGGTGAGGTCTGCAGGGATGCTCTGAGAATTTTTAGATACGGGAAGCTCTGGCCCCTCCTATCCGCAGGTCCCCCACTTCATCTCTGGGCATCTCTACAGTTTGTCTCCTTTGTCCTTGAACCCAATGTGTCCATCTCTCTGCCTCCCTCCCTCCGTATCTTCTATGGCTCTTTGAGGGTGAGTCCAGGGAGTTTGGACTCTGGGCCAAGAGTGGATGGAGAGATGATTTGTGTGTGTGTAGGGGGAGGAGGTGATAAATGACTAGATTCAATTCTGAGTAGGTTTTACCCAGAAAACAAGGAGAATTCACTGTGGTCGAGAAGCAGATATAGGTGAGGTGAGTGGGGTTGGGTTCTGGATGGGGAAAAGCTTGTCTGTACCCCATCTGAGTCCATCCTTGGGCTGGGAGGCTTATTCCTGAATTTGGAGAGGTGGTACAGTTTCAGGAGGTGGGGTTGTCTAATGCTCTGGAGGTTAGACTCAGCATGGGACAAGTCAGGATCAAGACTGAGGAGATTAGTTCTTGATTGATAGTTAGCCCCAGATCAGCCCTAATTGGGGAGGACTGGTTCCTGGTTTAGGAGATCAGCCGTGGAGTTAGCTCTCAATTTGTTGGCTCCTATTTCAGGTTTGGGAATAGGCTATGGATTGGGGGTCAGTGTCAGCCCAGCATTGGGTGTTACAAGGTTCTTCCTATTCCCAGCTCTTCCGTTGGCCACACTATGGGGCTCCTCTGGCTGGGGAGTGTCTGTCTGTTCAGATGGTCAGTTGTAGCTGTGTGTTCAGCCCCAGGTGAGTAGGCCTGGGGAACCAAGGATGCAAACGGGGTAGAGGGGGCCTTGGGGCCATTCTCCTGGGTCATTCTTTTATTTCGTGCCGCACCCCCAGGTCTCTGGGGACACTTGTGATCTCCCTGCAGCAGCTACAGACTGCCGGGCATTTGGTGCTGCGGGAGGCCTTAGTGGACAAGAATCTGCGTGTGTCTCCAGTGAGTTCTGCCAGCCCCCCAGAGCCTGAGGGTCCCTCTAGAAGTGGGTTCCATTTCTCAGAGAGGAAAATTCAGACTGAGACAGGAGTGGTAACACGGCCCCCGAGTCAGGGTGTCTTGGATTACAGCTCTGGGGGCCAAGAATCAGGTTCAGCTCTGAGGGCCAGGGGTGTGGCAAGGGGAGAAGATAAGAAGTTCTCGCCCCATGACCCTGCACCAGGCGCAGTCCTTGTAGGGAGGCAAAGATGAGCCTGGATGGATTTTTCTGGTGTTTCATGGGGAGTCAGCATAGCCTCATAGAAGTGAACTTGGGTTCAAATCTCAAGTCCTCCACTTCCCATCTGAGACCTTAGCCAAGTTATTCAGCTTCTCTAGGCAGTTTCCTCACTTACCTTATGTGGAGTCCTACAAAATGTCAAGCTTTTCACTCAGCCTGCCGTCATTTGTTATGCTCCAATTACAAGCAAGTGCAGTTCTAAGCAATGAGGATTGAGTGGTGAGCAAAGCCAGATAAGGACTTGCCCTCTTAGAACTCCATATCTACAGAGAGAGGCAAACATTAAACAAATATTCAGGGACTTCTCTGGTAGTCCCATGGCTAAGATTCCATGCTCCCAATGCAGGCGGCTGGAGTTTGATCCCTGGTCAGGGAACAAGATCCCACAAGCTGTAACGAAATGTTCAGATGCTGCAACTAAAGATCCTGTGAGCTGCAATGAAGACCTGGCACAGTAAAAAAAAAAAAGAAAAAAAGAGTTAAAAAAGAATATTCACAAAAATGAATGTAAAAATGCCTGTGAAGGATGTTATAAAATAGCAGATAGGGGGCTGGAAGAATGTATAACGGAGAGACGTGACCTATATAGGGTTCAGAAAAGGCTCCCTGAGGAAGTAGTGTTTGAGCTTAGAATTGAAAGATATGATAGGAGTTAAATACATGGGAGGAGAGACTGTTCCAGGCGGAAGAACCAGCATATTCAAAAGCCCAGCACCCTGAGATAGCGTAACTGGGGTGCAGGGCAAAGCAGATCCCCTAACAGATGCGGCTGGAAAGTTTGGCAGGGCCCAGACCATGCAGAGCTGTGAAGGCACGTTAGTGTATTTCCAAGAGCAATGAGATTATTTTGGAGTTGTGTTGGGCCCCTTCAAGAAGTTACTTGCGCTTGGTAAGTTCTTAATAGCTTATGAGTAGTCACTATTATTTGGGGCTTCCCTGGTGA
Organism: Bos taurus; assembly: GCF_002263795.3. Taxonomy (NCBI): domain Eukaryota; kingdom Metazoa; phylum Chordata; class Mammalia; order Artiodactyla; family Bovidae; genus Bos; species Bos taurus. The sequence continues at coordinate 64,834,911 of NC_037340.1, read as the reverse complement.
CTCAGATGCTAAAGAATCTGCCTGCAGTGTGGGAGACCTGGGTTTTGCCCCCAGGTCAGGAAGATCCTGGGAGAAGAGAATGGCTACCCACTCCAATATTCTTGCCTGGGAAATCCCATGGACAGAGGAGCGTGGCAAGCTACAGTCCATAAGTCCATGGGGTCACAAAGAGTCAGACACAACTGAGTGACTAACACTTTCACACTTTCACCCACTACTAGTAATGATCAGAGAGGAACCAAAGTCACCACAGATGAGGCCAGGAGGGTCTCTGTTTATAGATAGAGAAAAAGGCACTGTCTTTGGGGTTTTCCTAGCCTCAGGGTAGCCTCAGTAGCCTGAGGCCCACTGTGGATCTGGTTTTAGGTCCAGGTAGAACTTGACCTGAAGTACCAGCCTCCAGAGGTTGCAACTGGAGTCTGGGCACAAGAGGACTTTGGAGCACCCATTCGGGACAGGTAAACCTCCCACCCACCTAAGCAAGACCCAGGCAGGCCTCAGTAAAGGACAATGGTAACCAGTTCCCCTGTGGATCTGCTGGATGTGATGACTCTTGGACCCATGCTGCCCAGTTTGTAACTCTGTAGTCAGACCTGGCCCTCTCCTGTCATTCCTCTTTCTCCCAGCTCAGAGCTGATCATCCCCAACGTGGGCTTCCAGGAGCTGGAGTAAGTATGTGGGGATGACCTGGGTTACAGGGTCAGTCTTGGGATTGGGACCCAGTGATATGAGGTCAGTTCCTGGGTCTGGGATCAGTACTGGACCAATTCCAGGGTGAGAAGTCAGTCCTAGAATAAGGGGTCAATTCTGGAATTAGAGGGCTCTCAGGTTCAGAGTCAGAGATGGGTCCTAGAGTCAGGGACATCAGAGATGGGTGTCCAGAGATGGGTGAGAGGTCCCAGACATGTTCCTGGAGGGCCTTTCCTGTCAGACCTGGGGAGGCCCAGCTGGAGCGGCGGGCAGTGGCACTGGGCCGCAGGCTAGCTCGAGGAGCAGGTCAGCAGGACGATGAGGACGATGAGCTGGCGCTGGAGCTGGATGATGAGCCTGATGTGGAGCTTTCTGGCGTCGTGTTCAGCCCACTCCAAAGGTAACTTGTAGCCCTGCACACCTGCTCCCACAGCCTACCAGTGTGTCTGTCAACCTCACCTGCTCATACCTGCAGGCCCATGCCTGTCCACCCTCACAAACACAGGGTTCCAAGGGTATGGGTGGGGAGTGGATATCCTGGGGTCAAGGGTCATTCACTCTTCGGCATAGACACTGCCACATTCAGACAGTTACACTGACTCACACATGGCTTCTGGAACCCATGAAGGTGATGCCAGCTTGATGAGGGCAAGGAGTTTAACCTCTTTTGTTCTCTGCAGTGTTCCAGTGCCTAGAACAGAGTTGGTTCTAGGCGCCTGCATATAGCAGGCGCACCATCAGTCTTTGTTGAATGAACAAACGGTTTTAGGGCTCCAGAAATGAGTCGAATTCTGAGTGTAGAGTTGAGATGGCGGCCAGACAAGACTGCAAGGACTTAGAAACCAAAGTTTAGGGGGAGAAATCTCAGCACCAACCAAGCAAGAGTGTGTGTACAGAGGGGGAGGAAGTGAAGTGAGAGCTGACCCTAACCCCTCTCTGCAGCCGAGCTCGGGGCCTGGCCCGCGGGGATCCTTTCCAGGTGTCCAGGGCCCAGGACTTCCAGGTACGGCTCTCCCTCCAGGCCCAAACCCTTGGGGAGTACCATCAGCTCTCCACACACGTTCTTCCCTCAAACCATGGCAGGTTGGCTTCCTTTCCTCTTCCTTCCTCACCCTTCAGGTCGGGGTCACGGTGCTGGAGGCCCAGAAGCTGGTGGGAGTCAACATTAACCCTTATGTGGCCGTGCGCGTTGGAGAGCAACGCCGAAAGACCGCCACGCAGCGCGGCACCAATTGCCCCTTCTACAATGAGGTGGGCACAACCAGGGAAGGAGGAGCCTGAGAGAGTGGGCGGGACCCAGGGGAAGAACTGTGAGCCGAGGGGACGTGGCCTGGGGCTGGGGAAATGAGCCTATTGGCTGGCCTGGGGCCAAGCGCTCGGTGCTGGAAAGGGTTCAAAGGGGTATGGTCACCGAATTGGGGTGGAGTGGGGAAGGGGGAAACAGGGCGTTCTCTTTACAAGGGCTAGGGGCCAGAGGGTGTGAACCCTTCACGTATAACCTGCTGTCAATTCTCTTGCTTCCCCACTTTAACCCAGTACTTCTTGTTTGAATTTCACGAGACCCGGCTTCACCTCCAGAACTTGCTCCTGGAGATCACGGTGAGAGGGTTAGGGGTGAGAGGTTGCCGTCAGAAAAGGAGAGATGCCGAAGATCCAGTCTAAAGCCACCTTTCCCCAGGCTTTTCATTCGCAGACCCTTCCCTTTATGGCCACTCGGATCGGCACCTTCAGGATGGACCTGGGCATGATCTTCGAACAGCCAGGTACTGAACACCCCCTGCCCCTGTCATTGAGACTCCTCTGCGTGGACAAAGGAAGCAGACCCGCTGGCCACCGAGCCCAGAGTACTAACTTGTAAGACAGCTATCTCTTTCGACGTCTGACTGGCATGTACTCCTGCTCCTCCCTCCTGAGCCAGACTTGAACCCCGGCTATTGTCCAGCATTCTAATCCCAGCCTCCACAACCACCCTGCGCATCCCGCCGGGCCCCCTGACCCCTGGGCCCGCTCCTCTGTCCCCAGATGGCCACTTCTATCAGAAATGGGCCCCACTGCACGACCCCCGGGACACCCGCGCCGGGACCAAAGGCTTCGTCAAGGTCACTTTGTCCGTGAGGGCGCGCGGGGACCTGCCCCCTCCACTGCCACCCCCGGACCCTGGCCACAGTTCGAACATCGAGAAGTGAGCTGGGGTGGAGAGTGGGGAGGGGGAAGAGTAGGACCGGGCGAGGCTTCCTGGATGCGGAAAAGGCAAGGGGCCGAGCCTAGGGCTTCTGGGCCCCTCAGCGCCCGGCTCCCCTAGGAACCTGTTGCTGCCGCGTTGGGTGCCAGCGGAGAGGCCGTGGGCGCGCCTGCGAGTGCGCGTGTACCGCGCGGAGGGCTTCCGGCGCTGCGCCCCGGGCTGCTGGGCAGCCTGGCCCATGCCCTGCTGGACCAGCGCGTCCCCGTGGACCCCTACGTGAGGGTGTCTTTCCTGGGGCAGCAGGTAAGTCCCTCCCGTCCCCATTCAGCGGAGGCCCAGGCCGGGATCCGCACAGACCGCTCGCCGCCTGTCTTCACCGCATGCTCAGGGCGAGACTTCGGTACGCAGTGAGACCACTGCGCCCAAGTGGAACGAGCAGCTGAGCTTCGTGGAGCTCTTCCCGCCGCTAACGCGCGGTCTTCGTCTGCAGCTACGGGACGACGCGCCCCTCGTCGATGCGGCCCTGGCCACGCACGTGCTGGACCTGACACAGATCTCGCATTCCGGCCGCGCAGGTAAGTGCATCCTGCCGACGCGTGCCGCGCCTCCTCCCTGGCCCTGTGTGCCCAGGGTCCCGCCCCCGACGGCAAACCCCATCCTCCCGACCCAACTCCGCTTAGAAAGTCTGGTCTATGCCAAGTGACTATATCGCTCCAAGCCGACCCCTCCCTTCACAGTCCCACTTGTTGCCCGCAGACTACAGACCCTACACTTGGTTTGGTTCTGTTGACAAGAATCCTAATTACAGCTGAATATCCAGTAATCCCTGCAGCCCAGTTCTTCTTACAGATTAACCTGCAGGAAAACAAGCCCTGACCACATTAACCGTTTACTCCGGACCCTTACCGGGTCACCCGTAGCTCCACCCCAATGCTGACTCCACCTCCAGGTCTTTGGCTCCGCCCCCAGGGCATCTTTCCTGTCGAACCGCTCCCAGGGCACTTCCCTGGTGGTCCAGTGGTTGGGAATCCTCCTGCCAATGCAGGGGACACGGGTTCAGTCCCTGGTCCGGGAAGATTCCGCATACCCGGGGCAACTAAGCCGGTGCACCACAACTACTGAAGCCCACGCCCTAGAGCCTGTGCTCTGAAGAGAAGCTACGCTAATGAGAAGCCAGAGCACCGCAATTAGAGAAAGGCTGTAGGCAGCAACAAAGATCCAGTGCAGCCAAAAGCAAACGACTAAATAATAGTTGTTTTTAAAAAATAGTTCTCCCAGGTCTTGGTCCTTAGCTCTTGGGCCCTAACTGTTCGAAGGCTTTCCTTCCAGAGGTCCAGAGGTTCAATCTGACACCCCTCTTCCTTAGCATAGACTAGTACCCACCTGCTCCACACTTCCCTCCAAAACACTGTTTTTGTCCCCTTCATTTCCCCACAGCAGGGTTTAACCCCACCTTCGGCCCGGCCTGGGTACCTCTCTATGGCTCACCCCCCAGTACGGGTCTCCGGGATGGTCTTCAGAATCTCAATGAAGGCGTTGGCCAAGGCATTTGTTTCCGAGGCCGACTGCTGGTGGCCGTGTCCATGGAAGTGTTGGAAGGGAGAGCTGAACCCGAGCCTCCCCAGGCCCCACAGGTGTCCAGGTTGTCTCAGCTCACAGGAAAGAAGAAGAAGAAAGCCAGGCGTGGCCAGATTCCTGCAGGGATACAGCCGCACCCGGATGCCAGCTCCAGTGTCGATGCGCCTGAGATTCCTAGTGCCATGGAGGTGGAAGTGGAGGAATTGCTGCCGCTGCCAGAGGTGGGGCTGAAGTTTAGTAAGGGGGCTGGGTACACATTCTCAGTTCTGGAGTGTGTACCCGGCTCCCAGGCTTTAAACACTGGGGCAGGGGGGTGTCTCAACTTGGTGACCTGGGTGAAGACTGCACTGTGTGTACACATGTGCCCCTATGTATATTACACACAGGGAAAGAGGAGGGTGACGACTCAGAGATGAACCAGAGAGAACCAAGTCCCAGGTCCGAAGAACTGGGACAACAAGGGGCAGAGGGAGGCAGGACGCCAGCAGCGAATCTTCTAGGCCTTCATTGCATGTCCTTCTGTGGGCATTGTGACCAAGCATAGTCCAGGCTGCAAACTGGGAGGGTGGGGGCTGACTCCATCCTGACCCACCTTTTCCAGAATGCCCTGGCGCCCTGTGAAGATTTCCTGCTCTTTGCTGTGCTCTTCGAGGCCACCATGATCGACCCGGCCATGGCTGCCCAGCCCATCAGCTTTGAGATCTCCATCGGTGTGAGACCTAACCAAAGCCCTAAGGGCAGTGGGTTTGAGGGTGGTCACTCTTGTTCCAGACTTAGGCCACTGGAAGGAACAGTTGACCTTCAGTAAGGGGTGGGCTCTGACTTAACTACTGAGACAAAGATTGAGGGAGGGAACCCTCAGGCTGGTGCCCACTGACCCTTGTGTCTCCCGGCAGGTGATGCAGGTCGCAGAAAGGAGCAGTTGAGCCAAGGATCCAGGGTGGGGGAGGAAGCAGAGGACACAGAAGGGGAGAAACAGCTCCTGCTGGAGTCAGACATGGGAGTCGGGCCAGTGGAGGAGGAGGAGGAACTGGGAACCCCAGCTCAGCGGCCTGAGCCCATGGATGGCAGTGGGTGAGTGCTCCCGGTGGCTGGAAGGAAGGCGTTGGGGGATTCCCAGCGGCCCAGGACTGCCCGTTACAGACTCTGCTCCTCTGCATGTGCCCAGGCCTTACTTCTGCTTGCCCCTACGTCACCACAAGCCTTGTGTGTGCGTGTGGAGCCGCTGGGAGAATCACTTGTGGCGCCTGCAGAGCAGTAACTGTGTGCGGAGAGTGGCCGAGAGGCTGGTGAGAGCAAGGCAGGTGCTCACAGGGCGAGGCCAGGATAGAGGGGGCATTCCGGACACCCTGACCTGTGAAGGGGGGGCAGATGGGTAAAGCAGCAGGGTTACCCAACACCTCATCAGGTGCAAGCTTCCGGGAGAGCTGAGAAGGCCAGAAACTGTGGGAGGGCTGGAATTCAGAACGTTGGACCCAGGAAGAACAAGAGTAGAGCTCCTGGGGCCTGGACTCACAGCCATGGAGCCAGCCCAGGGCTTGAGAAACTGAACCCAGAATTAGTTGGCGTCAAAGAAGGGTGGGGCCAAGAGGAAGTCATGAATGGGCGGGGCCTTGGGATGAGGGTGTGGTCTAAAGGAGGTGGAGGCTGACCCTCTCCCTTTGGCACAGGACCAGGGGTTGCAGGAGGTTGAGACTCTGCAGCGCCGGCCAGGACCTGGGGCCTGCACACGGCTGAAGCAGGCACTGGAAGAGCTGGTGGTAGGCAGCAGGTGAGCGGAGAGCCTCCCCTTCCTTGCTGCAGACTCTAGGGTAAGGGAAACCCATGATAGCTGTCTGGACCCAAGGGCCCTGGATGCTGCAGTCTGATCAGCACTTTACAGGAGAGTGAGGAGATGATTGTGGAGGGAACTTGATGGAAATTATTGGATGTTAGGCCACTCCCCTTCAATAAACTCTTTCCTCCTCTCCTCTAATCTCCACACACCTTCCAGTTCCTCAGATGAGGAGCCACTGAAGATTTTGAAAAGAAAAGGGATGTACTCTAACCTATCCCTAAAAAGGATCAGTGGGGGAGGGATGATATGAGAGGAAGCAGAGGTAATAACTGAGGTGATGGTTGAATTGAATCTAGGATGGACACAGAGTGACAGGACTGGATTCAAAGGCAGTGTGGGTCTGTGAAAGTGACATCTCAAGACTCACTAATGAATAGTCTTAGGGGACTTGGGAAATGTGCAGAGAGGAGTTATGAATGACTCCTACGATTTTGACTTGAATAACTATGTAGATGGTGCCATTTACTGAGCTATGGAAAATGAGAGGAGAGAAGTTATGGTGGGAGGGGAGGGAATATCAAAAGCTCATTTTGGGACTTGTTAACTCTGTGAAGAGGAACTAAAAAGCCTCTTGATGAAAGTGAAAGTGGAGAGTGAAAAAGTTGGCTTAAAGCTCAACATTCAGAAAACAAAGATCATGGCATCCAGTCCCATCACTTCATGGGAAATAGATGGGAAACAGTGGAAACAGTGTCAGACATTATTTTGGGGGGCTCCAAAATCACTGCAGATGGTGACTGCAGCCATGAAATTAAAAGACACTTACTCCTTGGAAGGAAAGTTATGTCCAACCTAGATAGCATATTCAAAAGCAGAGACATCACTTTGCCAACAAAGGTCCATCTAGTCAAGGCTATGGTTTTTCCTGTGGTCATGTATGGATGTGAGAGTTGGACTGTGAAGAAGGCTGAGCGCCGAAGAATTGATGCTTTTGAAGTGTGGTGTTGGAGAAGACTCTTGAGAGTCCCTTGGACTGCAAGGAGATCCAACCAGTCCATTCTAAAGGAGATCAGCCCTGGGTGTTCTTTGGAAGGAATGATGCTGAAGCTGAAACTCCAGTACTTTGGCCACCTCATGGGAAGAGTTGACTCATTAGAAAAGACTCTGATGCTGGGAGGGATTGGGGGCAGGAGGAGAAGGGGACGACAGAGGATGAGATGGCTGGATGGCATCACCGACTCAATGGACATGAGTTTGAGTGAACTCCAGGAGTTGGTGATGGACAGGGAGGCCTGGCATTCCGCAATTCATGGGGTCGCAAAGAGTCAGACACGACTGAGCGACTGAACTGAACTGAGCTCTAGGGAGAGTTCAAAGCTTAAAATGTAAAATTGGGAGGTGTTAATACAGAGATGGGACTGGATAAGATCATCTAGAGAGCAAAAAAAGGGAAAAAGAAAATTCCAGGGACCTGGCAAGCTCCAGCGTTTAGAGGGAGGGAGGAAGAGGAGAACTCAGCTAAACTTGGTTATTGGTGGTTACTTTTCTTTCTTTATCTCAATCAACCTTTCAGTTCAGTGAAACACTGAGGTGAACACAGTTGACCTCACCCTCCTTCTTGAAAGACTCTTCTGTTGACTTCCATGTCCCTGGTTTTCCTTGGGCTTCCCTGGCCATTCTTTCTCATCTCTTTTGCTGGTTCCCTATCTTCTTGACCTCTGAATGTTACAAATTTCATATACTGTGTCCCTGGGCTTCACTGTAAGGCTCTCTTCTCTGTCTATGTTCTCTATGTCTCCAAAAGAGCCACCATATTTAATCCAGTTTAATTACTTGCTTGATTTTTTTATATGATGCAATGAAACTATTTCCATTTTCACTTCACTGATTTATTTTTTTGAAAGTTTTAATTGCTTAGTCGTGTCTGATTCTTTGTGACTCCATGGAACTGTAGCCTGCCAGGCTCCTCTGTCCATGGAATTCTCCAGGCAAGAATACTGGAGAGGGTTACCATTTCCTCCTGCATTGCAGGAGGATTCTTTACCATCTGAGCCACAAAGGAAGTCCTAGTTATCTTATTACTAAAATTATTCTTTGGCAGGGAAATTTCAATGAAAGATTTACTCATATAATATTTCACTTTTTATAGCTTTATCCAGTGTGGTTTTGTGTGTGTGTATGCTGCTGTTATTTCTATCACATCTAATTTTCCTGAATCCAATTTTGTGGATCTAAATCTTATTAAGAAGATATTTTTCTCTTGTCAATTTTAAATCAATAGCAATGTTAATAAGTGAAGTTTTAAAAATTATACAGTTCAGTTCAGTTCATTTCAGTCGCTCAGTCTTGTCCAAATCTTTGAGACCCCATAAACTGCAGCACGCCAGGCCTCCCTGTCCATCACCAACTCCCGGAGTCTACCCAAAGCCATGTCCATTGAGTCGGTGATGACATCCAACCATCTCATCCTCTGTCGTCCCCTTCTTCTCCTGCCCTCAATCTTTCCCGGCATCAGGGTCTTTTCAAATGAGTCAGCTCTCCGAATCAGGTGACCAAAGTATTGGAGTTTCAGCTTCAACATCAGTCCTTCCAATGAACACCCAGGACTGATCTCCTTTAGGATGGACTGGTTGGATCTCCTTCCTGTCCAAGGGACTCAAGAGTCTTCTCCAACACCACAGTTCAAAAGCATCAAATCTTCAGTGCTCAGCTTTCTTTATAGTCCAACTTTCACATCCATACATGACCACTGGAAAAACCATAGCCTTGACTAGACGGACCTTTGTTGACAAAATAATGTCTCTGCTTTTTAATATGCTGTCTAGGTTGGTCATAACTTTCCTTCCAAAGAGTAAGCATCTTTTAATTTCATGGCTGCAATCACCATCTGCAGTGATTTTGGAGCCCCCCAAAATAAAGTCAGCCACTGTTTCCACTGTTTTCCCATCTATTTGCCATGAAGTGATGGGACCAGATGCCATGATCTTCATTTTCTGAATGTTGAGCTTTAAGCCAACTTTTTCACTCTCTTCTTTCACTTTCATCAAGAGGCTCTTTAGTTCTTCTTCACTTACTTCCATAAGGGTGGTGTCATCTGCATATCTGAGGTTATTGATACTTCTCCCGGCAATCTTGATTCCAGCTTGTGCTTCCTCCAGCACAGCATTTCTCATGATGTACTCTGCATATAAGTTAAATAAGCAGGGTGACAATATACAGCCTTGACGTACTCCTTTTCCTATTTGGAACCAATCTGTTGTTCCATGTCCAGTTCTAACTGTTGCTTCCTCACCTGCATACGGGTTTCTCAAGAGGCAGGTGCAGTTTTGACCCTTGTCAGTCAAATTGTGTCTGTCAGTAGAAGTCTTGGAGTAAAGAGCATTATAAGTTAAAAAGATAAGCTCTGGGAGCAGTATTAGGTGAAAAATCCTTGGAGTCACTTATTTTATATATATATATATATATATATATATATATATATATATATATAATATGTATATATATTTAAATTTCCACAATAAAAAGTTAAGAAATCATTGAGGAGGGGTCAAAAAGGGGCCCAAATTCCATGGATTAAAATCATTTTACTTAACCCAACAAGTGTCTTTTGAGCATCTATTAGGTGCCAGGCCCTGAGGATACAGTGGTAATCAAAATGAAGTCCCTGCCATAGCTAACATTCTATTTAGAGAGACAGAAAAAGCAGAGATGAAGATGGAGAAAGTGGGAGGGGTTGTTGAGATGGGATGACCAGGGAAGGTCTGTGAAGAGGTATTTGAGCAAAGCCTTAACAAAGAAGGGGAGAATGAGCTATGGAAAGGTCTAGGGCCAAACATTGCAGCATAGGGAGCAGCTGATAAGAGGCCGTGAGGTCACAGGCTTGGGGTATTCAAGGAGGAGCAAAAAGGCCAGTGTGACTGTAGGGCTGAGCTTGAGGGGAGAGTAATATTTGATGAAGACAGGGAACTAAAGAGAAATAGAGCATGTAGGGCCTTTTAGGCCATTTAAAAAATATTTTTATGTGTTTATTTTGCTTCACCAGGTCTTAGTAGGCCTGTGGGATCTTCTGTCCTCATTTGGCTTATGGGGTCTTTAGTTGTGGCATGGGAACTCCTAGCTGCAGCAGGTGGGATCGAGTTCCCTGACCAGGGATTGAACCCCGGGGCCTCTGCATCGGAAGCGCCAAGTCTTAGTCACTGGACCACCAGGGAAATCTCCCCATTAAGACCATTTTAAGTATTTTGTTTTTAACTCTGAGATGATAAACTTCTGGGGAGGAGTGAAATGGTCTGAAAAGCATTGAATAACTCATTTTGGATGCTGTATTGAGAACATTCTATAGGCCAGAGGGTAAGAGTGGAAGAAGTGAGAACAGCTAGGTGGCTATTGCAATAATCTTGGTGAGAAGTGATGGTGGCTTAGACCTGGGTGGGCCTGGAAAAGGAGGAAAGTGGTCAGATTCTGAATGCATTTTGAAAATAGAGCCTAAGTGATATGCTAAGTGATATGACATGTTCATTAGATCTCAGAGTCAGACACGACAGCAACTGAACAGGAAGTGATTTGCTGATGGGTTGATGTGGAATGTGCGTGAGAGAAAGAGCAGTGAAGGAGACTTGGAAGTTTTGAAGTGAAGCAGGGTTTGCTTTTAGACGGATAGGGCGGGGCAGTCACTGGAACTCGTGCCCTTGGTTTGGGCATGCATTGTCGGAACTATCTTTACTCCATGTTGGAACTGTCGAGTACAGCCCACGTGAGCCTTGAATCCTCCGAGTATAAACATGCAGATTTCTGACAGAGAAGGTCAGGGTGGGGCTGAGATTCTGTGTTCTAACTAAGTCATACCAGTCCTGTTGGGCCTGGGCTACACTGAGTAGCCAGGGCAGTAAATAGTTAATTTCTAGTACATTCTAGGGCTCCAGAGTGATGCTGGCCTTGATGAGTTGGGAAATGGTCCAAATACAGAAGGCATCCTTAACTGAGGAAGGACGCCTGTTATTTTTTACTTTTTAAAAAATTAATTTAATTGGAGGATAATTACTTTACAATCTTGTGGTGGTTTTTGCCATATATCCCCATGAATCAGCCTCGGGTGCATGCATCCCCCCATCCTGAACCCCCCTCCCACCTCCCTCTCCACCCATCCCTCTGGGTTGCCCCAGGGCTGTTATTTTTCTTTTTTAAAGATTATTTTATTGTTTGGCTGTGGTGGATCGTCCTGGCTCTGGTTGTGGCGTGCAGGCTTCTCACTGTTGTGGCTTCTCTTGCTGCAGAGCATGGGTTCTGGGGGCCTCAGTGGTTGCAGCTTGTGGGCTCTAGAGCACTGCTTCAGTAGTAGTTGTGGCGCACGGGCTTAGTTGTTCCATGGCACGTGGTGGGATCTTCCCAGACCAGGGATGGAACCCACGTCCCTAAAATTACAAGGCGGATTCTTAACCGCTGGACCACCAGGGAAGCCCCAAGGATGCCTGTTTGTGAACAAGACTGAGAGGAGCTGTGAGGGAGGCTGGTGTGGGAGGCCTGCTCTGAGGAAGGTGGCCCCTAACGGACGGTGTTCCCACCTGCCACGCCTGCCCCTGCTCACGCAGACAGTTTTGCCACGGTGCTGAGCGCAGGACGATGACCCGGCCCAACGCCCTGGACCGATGCCGAGGGAAACTGCTGGTGTATAGCCTGGTACGATCTAGGGAAGGGGATCAGGGGCACCCAGCAGAGACCCGCCACTCATGTTCTCTTCCTGACTTTTCAGAACCTGTTGGCAAAGCAAGGATTGCGGCTCCTACGGGGCCTGAGGCAGAGAAACGTGCCAGAGAAAGTGGCACTGGCCAAGAAGCTCCTGGTGAAATTGCGCTTCCTGGCCTAGGAGGTAATGCCTTATGCATCCATTTTTCCACCCTGAATACCCTTTCTCCTAAGCCTACCAGGGCCTTTGGGTAGGACTGACCTAATATTAGTCCTGTGGATCCATGCCCGGCCATAGGATCCGTTGCTCTGAATAGAGGACCAAGTTCCATTTGGAGCAGCTAAGGGTACTGTACATTCTGGGACCCAGCAGGGATGCAGGGAACAGTCAGGATCTCTTCGGAAGAAAATTTGAGAGTACACTCCTTGGCATGACTTCCCTGGTCCGAAGCTCTGAACACAACACATGGGAAGGGTAAAGGAAGTTCACATTTTGAGAAAGTTTCCTTTGCTAAGTATCTGCATGTGTTATCCTATGTAATTCAACAACTTTGGGAAGACATACCTCATTTGACAAGCGCAGACGCTAAGGCTTAGAGAAGGAAAGTGACGGATCCACCATGTCATGGCTGATTAAGTGGCAGAGTTAGACTTCAAAGCCATTTCTGCTCCACTCTGAAGCTCAGTCATTCCAAAGGCACAGAAAGTTTTGACCACCAGAACCAATATGTCCTTAGGGTCAATGAGTGAGGAGCTGGATATTGGTCTCAGGTTTTGTTTTTTTCAAAAAATCATATTTATGTATTTATTTATGGCTGGGCTGGATCTTTGTTGCTGCATATCAGCTTTCTCTAGTTGCAGTGCATGGGTTTCTCATTGCGGTGGCTTCTCTTGTTATGGAGCATGAAGTGTGGGCTCAGAAGTTACGGCACATGGGCTTAGTTACTCCTTGGCATGTGGGATCTTCCCAACCTAGGGATCGAACCAATATCTCCTGCATTGGCAGGAGGATGCTTAAATATTGGACCACCAGGGAAGTCCTTGGTCTCAGATCTCGAAGGGCATGTTGGAGTTTGGCAAGTATGAAAGAATATAGAACATGTGCAAAGGGACAGCTGGAAAGCAGCGTGGTGGAAGGAGAGGTGGGGATCACTGCAGAGAAATCAGGTTGGGAGGAGGGAAAACTAAGGAAATCAAGCTAACCCATGCTCCAACATGGTGAACCTTGAAGACTTTATGATAAATGAAAAAAAGCCAATCAGAAAAGGGCAAATACATATGATTCCACTGATATGAGGTACCTAGAATAGTCAAATTCATAGAGAGATAGTAAGATAGTTATTGTCAGGGCTGGGAGGGGAAAATGGGAAGTTAGTGTTTAATGGCTACAGAGTGTCGGTCCTACTGATGAAGAAAGTTGAAGAAGCTTCTGGAGGTGGGCAACAGTGATAGTCTCACGACAATGTGAATGTCCTACCTAGCTGTACACTTAACAGTGGCTGAGATGGGAAATTTTACATTACGTGTGAGTGAAAGTGTGGCAGTGTTAGCTGCTCAGTCGTGTCTGACTCTTTGCAACCCCATGACTGTAGCTCACCAGGCTCCTCTGTCCATGGAATTCTCCAGGCAGGAATACTGGAGAGGGTTGCCATTCCCTCCTCCAGGGGATCTGCCCAACTCAGAGATTAAACCTGGGTCTCCTGCACTGCAGGAAGATTCTTTTCTGCCTGAGCCACCAGGGAAGCCCATGTTTTGTGTATTTTAACATAATTAAAAAAATAAATAGAGAGACCAGGAAAAAAAAAGTCAGGCCTGTAGGGGCAGGGCATCCAGGGGAGAGATGTCCAGGACATAGGTGGCCAGATGGACCTGCAGTCTGGGGAGAGGTCAGGGCTGGAGATGGACATCTGGCCCGTCCGTCCAGTGGAAGCTGCGGGAGCAGGTGGTCTCAACTCCAAGCTCGCTGCTGTAACCCAGTTCTCTGCCTGCAGCCCCAGCCGCCCCTCCCGGATGTGCTGCTCTGGATGCTCAGTGGGCGGCGCCGTGTGGCCTGGGCCCGGATTCCTGCCCAGGATGTGCTGTTCTCTGTGGTGGAGGAGGAACGGGGCCGGGACTGTGGGAAGATCCAGAGCCTGCTGCTCACAGTGAGGGGTCCTGGGGGGTGAGGGTGCTGGGGATTGGAGTGGGGTGAGGCTCTTAGGGTGGCACAGGCGTTGGGGTGGAGCCACACGGTGCACAGTAGGAGTTCCAAACTCTTTATTTTTTTATTTATAATTGTTGGCTTCACCATGTTGCCTGTGGGATCTTAGTTCCCCGACCGGTGATCCAACTCGTGTCCTTGGCAGTGAAAGTGCTGAGGCCTAACCACTGAACGGCCAGGGAATTCCCTTAAAACTCTTTATTTAATTTTTAAAATTTTTTTAATTAAAATTTTTTAGTCAAAAATTCTAATTAAAATTTTTTAAGTCAAAAATTCTAATTAAAAAGTTTTATTTGATTTTTAAACTTTTAACAAATTAAAATGTTTCCATTAGAAATTTATTATTATTAAAAATAAAGTATATCACATGTTGTGCCATTGGCAAAAAAACTTAAAAAAGGATACCAAACTCTTAATTATCTAAAATGCCAAAAGGAAATCGTGCCTTTACCCAGGTGAGCTTTGATGTGAGATAAACAGCAGATCTTGTCATCTCTGAGCATGAACTTGCCCTGGCTCTGAGCATGAACTTGCCCAGACTAGGCTCTGACAGATGGGCTGGGTTATGAAAATGGGACTGGTTGCTGATAAGTCCAGCTGATGTGGGGTAGAGTATTTCTAAATGAGGCGTCCTTGGGACAGACACCAGCAGGGGTCCCTGGTGGTGAGTTGTGACCTCTGGGTAAGGGACAGGGAATCTCATGTGCTGGGAATGAGGGGACACAGGGCTGAGTGTGGGGTAGCAGAGTGCAGAACTCAGAGCATGGTTTGGGGTCTGAGGTTTGGGGCATAGGAGGGGCAGTGTTGGCGCAGGGGGGACAGGGAATGGAAGTTAAGGATAATGGAGTCTCAGGTGGAGGGCATGAAGAGGGTCAGGTACAGGGAGTGCTGTTTGTTTTTTTGTTTGGTTTTTATTGTGGCCATGCTGCCAGGCAAGTAGGATCTTAGGTTCCTGACCAGGGATCGAACCCATGTCCCCTCCATGGGAGTGCTGTTTGGATTAGGGATCTGGTGATACAGAGAGCAGAGCCCTGCCTTGGAGGAGCAAGATGATTGGTCTCGCAGGGGTAGTAAGAGGTGGGGCCCTAACATGGCTCCTCCCACAACAGGCACCAGGGGCAGCCCCTGGTGAGGTCTGTGCCAAGCTGGAGCTCTTCCTGTGGCTGGGGCTGGGCAAGCAAGCCAAGGCCTGCACTGCAGAGCTCCCCGGGGACCTGCTGCCTGAGCCCTCAGCTGGGCTGCCCCACAGCCTGTACCGGGACGGTGAGTGCAGGCTGTGAGGTGGGCGGGCTGGCTCTCCATCTGCCTCAGGTGTGGGGCTAGATGCTTAGCTGGGGATTCGGAGGGGTCTGAGGTCAGGGACTCCAGTGGTCCCTGAGCTCACACTGCCCCTTCTTTCCCTCCACCCCAGACTTCAGCTACTTCCAGCTCTGGGCCCACTTGTACCAGGCCCGAGGGGTGCTGGCAGCAGATGACAGTGGGCTCTCGGACCCCTTTGCTCGAGTCCTCATCTCTACGCAGTGCCAGACCACGCAGGTGAGGGCTGGGCTGGGAGGTGGGTGGTGGAGGGGCACTGGGAGATAAGGTGGGTGGGAACTGAGTTTCTTCCAAGGCTCCCAGTCTCTCTTCTGCCCTCTATTTTCAGGATGGGATGTTGGATCAGATCGCCCTGATTTAGGGGGTAGTGTAGAACCAGGGGGTCTTAGGGGTGATGGGTTCTCCTGATACTACCTGCTGTTACCT
Source organism: Bos taurus (assembly GCF_002263795.3). Classification (NCBI taxonomy): domain Eukaryota; kingdom Metazoa; phylum Chordata; class Mammalia; order Artiodactyla; family Bovidae; genus Bos; species Bos taurus. The sequence goes on along the minus strand of NC_037340.1, from coordinate 64,819,059 downwards.
CCCTTCCTGCACGGCCGTCAAGGTCCTGGAGCAGATGCTGAGCCCTCTGTGGAATGAGCTCTTGGTATTTGATCAACTGATCATGGACGGGAGGAGGGAGCACCTGCAGGATGAGCCCCCGCTGGTGATCGTCAATGTCTTTGACCACAATAAGTTCGTGAGTGTGACCTGGGCCCCACCTGGGTTCCCACCCCCAAGGATCCTCCTCTCCTCGTCTCGATGCACCCTCCCGGGGTTCCTGAGCCTCTTCTACTTTTGTCTTCACTGCTCTGCTCCCCGCAGGGCCCCGATGTGTTCCTGGGCAGGGCGCTGGCCGCCCCGAGGGTGAAGTTGATGGAGGACCCTTACCAACATCCTGAACTGCAGTTCTTCCCCCTGAGGAAGGGGCCCCGGGCAGCGGGGGAGCTCATCGCCACCTTTGAGCTCATTGAACTGGACTACAGTAGCGGGCTTGAGGTCAGAGTGCTGGGGTCTAGTTGGGACACCCCGTGGACCACTCCTGCAATTCCTCCAGGTCCTCTCGCTCTGGGAATGTGGGCACATCCCAGGGTTACTCCTCCAACTTCTGTACCCCCAGAGAATGCGGGCTGCAGGTCTGTCCTGGGGCCACCTCACTGCACCTCCAGACTCCAGGGAATACTCGAAGTAGACCTTCCCTCAGTTCACCTTGCCAGGCCTCCAACCCCAGAGGACCCAGGCTATGGGTCGATCCCCTTGCTCAGACACCCATCCTCTCCCTGTACATGGCTGTTCCTGACACAACCCCCTCCTGCCAATCTAGCCTTGCCAGGTTCCTCTGGATTTATATCTCACCAGCAGTCCTCCATGTGTTTACCCTGAGTCCAGACTTGCCTTCCTCCTGCCCGATTCCTCTCTGAGCTCTGATCTCACCTCCCTGCAGCCCTCAGTGCCCAGCTATGTGGAGCCCCAGGACCTGAGCCTCCTGGCTGAGCCCTTCTCTGGATGCCTGTCCTTGCCACCCCACGTGCACCCGGTGCTCAGGGAATTCCGCGTTGAGGTAGTGAACTCACTACCTGCCTTCCCCCCGTCTGGGTGTCCTTCAGTGAGGTACAGGCCCCTGAATCTTCCCCTTCCCAACTTCAGGTACTGTTCTGGGGTCTCAGGGGCCTTGGCCGCGTGCATCTGTTCGAGGTGGAGCGGCCCCAGGTTGTGCTGGAGGTGGCGGGTCGGCGAGTGGAGTCTGAGGTCCTGGCCAGTTACCGTGAGAATCCCAATTTCACCGAGCTCGTCAAGCATCTGACGGTGGTGAGGACATGGGCTGGGGCCAAGAAGTGCTGGGCTGGGAAATGGAATAGGCAGTGAGATGGTGAATCCCTGGCTGGTTATACTAGATTAACCCAGGGGTCACCAGACTTTCTATAAGGGTGTGTGTACTCAATTGCTCAGTTGTGTTTGACTCTTTTGTGACCCCACGGACTGTAGCCTGCCAGGCTCCTCTGTCCATGGAATTTTTCGGGCAAGAATACTGGAGTGGTTTGCCATTTCCTCCTCAAAGGGATCTTCCCAACCCAGGGGTTGAATCTACATTTCCTGTGTCTCCTGCATTGCTGGTGGATTCTTTACCACCGAGCCACCAGGGAAGCTCCTCTATAAACGGCAAGTTAGTGAAGATTTTAGGCTTTGTGGGCTATACAGTCTCAGTTGCAATTACTCAACTCTGCTTTTATACACAGTCTTAAGAAACAAGGAAATGAATGAGTATGACTGTTCCAAGAAAACTTTGCTTATAAAAACTGGCAACAGGCTAGACTTGGTTTATAGGCAATGATTAGCCGATCCCTGGATTAATCCATGAACTGGTGATGCTCTATTGGCTCTATTGATTGAGTGGATTAGCCAAAAGTCATGTGTGAGTCTGAAGGAAACTGAGACACCAGGGAGATAGAAAGATAAATACATTCTTTGTTTAATTTATAATTACCATACTGTAGTGTGGGCTTGGAGTCAAATTCTGGCAGTGTCACTTAAGTGCTTGTCAAATCACTTGTCTGATTTGAGCTTTAATTTGTCTGCTTGTTTGTTTGAAAAAGGGACAGAAGTGTGTTATGAGGAGCCAATGAAATAAGGGCTCTTTAATATTTATTTATTTATTTTCAGGTGCACTGGGTCTTCGTTGCTGTGAGCAGGCTTTTCTCTCGTTGCAGCGAGCAGTGGCTGCTCTCTAGTTGTGGTGACTGGGCTTCTCATTGCCCTGACTTTGCTCACTGTAGAGAACGGGCTCTAGGGCACGTGGGCTTCAGCAGTTGCCGCACACAGGCTCAGATGCCCCACGGCATGAGAATCTTCCCAGATAAGGGATGGAAAGGAACCCTTGTTCCCTGCATTAGCAGGCGGATTCTTAACCACTGGGTCACCAGATCAGATCAGATCAGTCGCTCAGTCGTGTCTGACTCTTTGCAACCCCATGAATCGCAGCACGCCAGGCCTCCCTGTCCATCATCAACTCCTGGAGTTCACTGAGACTCACGTCCATCGAGTCAGTGATGCCATCCAGCCATCTCATCCTCTGTCGTCCCCTTCTCCTCCTGCCCCCAATCCCTCCCAGCATCAGAGTCTTTTCCAATGAGTCAACTCTTCGCATGAGGTGGCCGAAGTACTGGAGTTTCAGCTTTAGCATCATTCCTTCCAAAGAAATCCCAGGGCTGATCTCCTTCAGAATGGACTGGTTGGATCTCCTTGCAGTCCAAGGGACTCTCAAGAGTCTTCTCCAACACCACAGTTCAAAAGCATCAATTCTTCGGCACTCAGCCTTCTTCACAGTCCAACTCTCACATCCATACATGACCACAGGAAAAACCATAGCCTTGACTAGACGGACCTTTGTTGGCAAAGTAATGTCTCTGCTTTTGAATATGCTATCTAGCGTGGTCATAACTTTCCTTCCAAGGAGTAAGCGTCTTTTAATTTCATGGCTGCAATCACCATCTGCAGTGATTTTGGAGCCCAGAAAAATAAAGTCTGACACTGTTTCCACTGTTTCCTCATCTATTTCCCATGAAGTGATGGGACTGGATGCCATGATCTTCGTTTTCTGAATGTTGAACTTTAAGCCAACTTTTTCACTCTCCACTTTCACTTTCATCAAGAGGCTTTTGAATTCCTCTTCACTTTCTGCCATAAGGGTGGTGTCATCTGCATATCTGAGGTTATTGATATTTCTCCCAGAAATCTTGATTCCAGCTTGTGCTTCTTCCAGTCCAGCATTTCTCATGATGTACTCTGCATATAAGTTAAATATACAGGGTGACAATATACAGCCTTGACATACTCCTTTTCCTATTGGAACCAGTCTGTTGTTACATGTCCAGTTCTAACTGTTGCTTCCTGACCTGCATATAGGTTTCTCAAGAGGCAGATCAGGTGGTCTGGTATTCCCATCTCTTTCAGAATTTTCCACAGTTTATTGTGATCCACACAGTCAAAGGCTTTGGCATAGTCAATAAAGCAGAAATGGATGTTTTTCTGGAACTCTCTTGCTTTTTCCATGATCCAGTGGATGTTGGCAATTTGATCTCTGGTTCCTCTACCTTTTCTAAAACCAGCTTGAACATCAGGAAGTTCACGGTTCACATATTGATGAAGCCTGGCTTGGAGAATTTTGAGCATTACTTTACTAGCATATGAGATGAGTGCAATTGTGCGGTAGTTTGAGCATTCTTTGGCATTGCCTTTCTTTGGGATTGGAATGAAAACTGACCTTTTCCAGTCCTGTGGCCACTGCTGAGTTTTCCAAATTTACTGGCATATTGAGTGCAGCACTTTCACAGCATCATCTTTCAGGATTTGGAATAGCTCAACTGGAATTCTATCACCTCCACTAGCTTTGTTCGTAGTGATGCTTTCTAAGGCCCACTTGACTTCACATTCCAGGATGTCTGGCTCTAGGTCCGTGATCACACCATCATGATTATCTGGATTGTGAAGATCTTTTTTGTACAGTTCTTCTGTGTATTCTTGCCATCTCTTCTTAATATCTTCTGCTTCTGTTAGGTCCATACCATTTGTGTCCTTTATCGAGCCCATCTTTGCATGAAATGTTCCCTTGGTATCTCTGATTTTCTTGAAGAGATGTCTAGTCTTTCCCATTCTGTTGTTTTCCTCTATTTCTTTGCATTGATCGCTGAAGAAGGCTTTCTTGTCTCTTCTTGCTATTCTTTGGAACTCTGCATTCAAATGTTTATATCTTTCCTTTTCTCCTTGGAAGTCCTTAATGTTATTACCGATATGGTTGGATTTACATTTGCCACTTTGCTATTTGTTTTCTATACATTTCATTTATTTTTTGTTCCTCCTTTACTGTCTTCTTTTGTATTAAATAGACATTTGTTAGTATACTACTTTAATTCCTTAGTTGATATTTACTTAGTTGCTCCAGGGATTACAGTATGCATACTGATTTTTCACTGTCTGTTTCAGATTAATACTGATTTAGTTTCAGTAAAATAGAAATACTTTGCTCAATTATAACTCCATTTCTCTCTCTTTTGTGCTGTGATTGTCACATATATGTAAAATAAAACCAACAATACAGTATTATAACTGTGTTCCCCCTCCCCACTCAGGATCCACTGATAGACATAGAATTTCTGGATTAAAGGGTATATATAATTTTTATGGTTCTAAGTCTATATTAGCAAACTGAGTATTTCTCCTTTACATAATAATAACAACAACCTCATGTTTCTGATAGCACTTTGTAGGCTCCAAATTACTTTTGTATCTGTTATGTCATGTGATGCAATAGCCTTTCCAATCCAGGACTGTGTCCCCTTTTTAGCTGGGGAGTGGATTGGGAAGGCAGTGACTCACCACAGATGACTCAGTGGGGCTGTGGACTTCGAATACACATTTAGCTGCCTTGTTTTCTCACCTGTCTCTGCTGCGGCCTTTTCCTCCTCCCCGAGTCTGCGGAGATCCAGGTCCCCTCTCCCACCCCCAGGACTTGCCGGAACAGCCTTACCTGCAGCCCCCTCTCAGTGTCCTGGTGATCGAGCGCCGGGCCTTTGGCCGCACAGTGCTTGTGGGGTCCCACGTTGTCCCCCACATGCTGAGATTCACTCTCCGGGGTCAAGAGGATGCCCCTGAGGAGCAAGAAGAGGACGAGACAGGGGACTTGGTCCCCAAGGAACCTCGAGGTAAGGGGCTCTCCCCCTAGGGGCCACCAGACAGAAGTCTTCATCTAATTCCTGGCTGAGATGGCTCCCGGAGACCCTCCAGTGGGACATGGAGTCTGATTTCTACCTGCCTGTCCTTCTCCTGGTGTCGTTTGTCCCCTCTCAGGACAGAGGTCCCTGGACCCCTTCAAGGCCGACAGGACACCCAGACGGCTCCTGAAGGTGATGGAGTGGGGGGAATGTATGAAGAACGGGCTGGCAGGGCTTGGGGTGGTACTGGGCTAGGGGCACTGAGTTCTTGCTCCCCCAGGCTCCTCTGAAGAAGCTGCCTCTGGGAGGCCTCCTGAATTGAGGCCCAGGGCTGGAGGAGGACATCCCAGAGCCTGAAGAGCTTGACTGGTGGTCCAAGTACTATGTATCACTGCAGGAGCTCCAGGGCCAGGTGGGAGCAGGGGAAGGTTCTGGGGGTGGGAGTGGTGGAGCTGGAGGCAGAGGAGGGTGAATGGTAAGAAGAAGGATCTCATCAAACATGGAGCTCTACAGATTTTCAAAGCTGTTACAGCCATCTTTGCTCATCTTTACCACAGTTTGAGAAGTTGGGGACTATTAACTCCATTATCTAGAGCTGTGTTGTCCAACAGAAATATCATGTGAGCCACGTATGCAATTTTAACTTTTGTAGCAGTCACATATTTAAAAAAGTGAAAGGAACCAGTTGAAGTTGATTTTTAATAATATGTTTTATTAACCTAGTATATCTACAATAGCATTTCAAGAAGTAACTATCAAAAACAATTAATAATGAAATAATTTACAGTCTTAATTTAGACTAGTCTTTGACATCCAGTGTGTAGTTTGCACTTGGAGCACAGCTCAGTTTGGACCAGCCACATTTCAAGTGCTCAGCAGTTCCACATGTAACTGATGGTTACATATCAGGACTACATGATAAACTAAGGCTTTGGAAACACGAGGGCACTAAGGCTGTCACCAGTATACCAGCTCCAAGTAAATATAATATGCCTAGCTGCTGTTAACAGAGAAGGCAATGGCACCCCACTCCAGTACTCTTGCCTGGAAAATCCCATGGATGGAGGGCCTGGTGGGCTGTAGTCCATGGGGTCGCTAAGAGTTGGACATGACTGAGCGACTTCACTTTCACTTTGAAAACACAAGTAGGCTTACCCAGCTGGAACTTGAACTAAAGTTTCCCAGCTCCCTATCCTGGGGAAGGGGTAGATGAAGGAGGTGAAAGGAAGGGAAGGATCTCTGACCTGCCCATTGATTTCAGGCCAACTTTGATGAGGATGAAATGGATGACCCTGGGGATTCAGGTAAGAGATGGGCTTTCTCCCTTTTCCTCTTTCTGTCTCCCTCCCTTTCCCAACACCATGCTTCTTTCTTTCTCTCTTTTTAAGATTTATTTATTTATTTTTGGCTGTGCTGAGCCTTCGTTGCTGTGTGCAAGGCTTTCTCTAGTTTCTGGGGGCTCCTCTTTCTCGTGGAGCACGGGCTTCTCATCCTGGTGGCTTCTCTCGTGGAGCACGGGCTTCTCATCCTGGTGGCTTCTCTTGTGGAGCACGGGCTTCTCATCCTGGTGGCTCCTCTTGTGGAGCACGGGCTCTAGGCACATGGACTTCAGTAGTTGCAGTGTGGGGGCTCAGTAGTTGTGACTTGCAGGCTCTAGAGCGCAGGCTCAGTGGTTGTGGTGCACGGGCTTAGTTGCTCCACGGCACGTGGGATCTTCCCGGACTAGGGATCAGATCTGTGGCCCCTGCATCAGCAGGTGATTTTTAACCACTAGATCACCAGTGAAGCCCCACACCAGTTTCTAATGGGGCATTTCTGCTATTCCCAGATGGGATTCACCCCATTTCTGTGGATGGGGAAGCCCACAACCAGAGTGAGCCTGAAGTCAAAGGCCTTGTATCCCAGAAAAAAGCACTCACCACTCTCAAGGTAACTGGGTCTTGGGAGAGGGAATTTTGCTCCCATTCTGAGACATCAGGCTGTCACTGAGGCCCTTGCCTTTCAGATTTACAACACCTCCCTGGAGGAAGAGTTTAACCACTTTGAAGACTGGCTGAATGTGTTTCCCCTGTACCGTGGGCAGGGGCGTCAGGGTGGAGATGGAGAGGATGAAGTCTGGAAAGCTTGTGGGCAAGTTCAAGGTATGTTTGGGGGAGGAATGGGAGACCAGGGAGCACAGACAGGGATGCAGGAGGAAGTTTCTCTTAGTAGTGTTTTTTCTGCTCCCCACTCCCATCCCACCCAGGGCTCCTTCCTCATTTACCCAGAATCAGAGGCAGTGTCCTTCTCTGAGCCCCAGATCTCCCGGGGAATCCCACAGAACCGGCCCATCAAGCTCCTGGTTAGAGTATATGTTGTAAAGGTGAGCATCCGTTGACCCTGCACGCCTCTAAGTCGAACAAAGGTAATGTACACAAAACCTACAGACAGAAGGGATCGGAGTCCAGCTTTTTCACTTTTCAGGTGGGAAATCTTAGGCACAAAGTTAAGAGACTCCCCAAGGTTACACAACTTGCTCATGGCAGAACCTGAATTTACTGCTTAGATCTTCTGACTCCTTATTTGTAGTTCTAGTCTCATATTAAAAGAATGGGGAGAGTAATTCCAGGAAGAGCACAACCCATAAAGCTTCGTGATGGCCTCCCACCAAAGCCTTTGTACAGGTCTTCCCATTGTTGCAGGATTTTTTTTTACTTAAAAAAAAAAATCAATCATTGAATGAATTAACTACTTTTGGCTGCCCTGGGTCTTCATTGCTATGCGAGGGCTTTCTCTAGTTGCGGTGAACAGGGGCTACTCTTCGTTGCAGCGCACAGGCTTCTCACTGCGGTGGCTTTTCTTGTTACGGAGCACGGGCTTCGGTAGTCACAGCACGTGGGCTTAGGTGCTCCGTGGCATGTGGGATCTTCTCGGACCAGGGATTGAACTTGTGTCCCCTGGATTGGCAAGTGGATTCTTAACCATTGGACCGTCAGGGTTTTCACTCAGCAGGGCCCTGAAGTTTCCTTAAAGGCATCTCAGAGAATGAAGGGAGTGAGGGGGTTTCTACACATTTACTCCCAGCACAGAACAGATGCTGTACTTTTATCTAGTTTAAATATAGGGATTCTAAGGTGTAATTTAAAGAAACATTCTGTGGTGCTCTTCTGCCATAATCTAAGCATCCTAGTGCATACACTAGATAATGTGAATTACTTGGCTGTTTTTCCTTTAATGTTTCATAGGCAGGGACAATACAGTATGTTCTGTATCTAATTATAATGGCTTATTTTCTGTGAACAGTTTTCTTTTTGTTTTTTGTTGTCTCTAGCCCTGAATACAAGCTGTAAAGAGGAACAGCTTTGCATCACCTATGAACTGTGTAACTTTGGGCACAAAGCTTTGCTTTTTTAAAAAAGCATTTTTATTTTGGTTTTTTTTTTGGGCTTAGCTGGGTCTTCATTGCAGCGTGCAGGCTTCTCTAGTCATGGTGCAAGGGTGACATGTAGGATCTAGTTCCCTGACCAGGGATCAAATCTGGACCTCCTACACTGGGAGTGCAGAGTCAGCTCCTGGACCACCAGGGAAGTCCCACTATGCTTTGTTCTGGGACTCAGTATCCTTATCTGTCTACAGGGAGGTAAGATATGCTGTCTTCAGAGCAATTGGAAAATCAAATGAGATGATGCATCAGTAACTTGGTCTAGTTTGTTAGACTACTAGTAGACTAGACATACTAGTTTGGTAATTATCCTTATTTAATAGGTGTTTTGGTACCTGTGGAAAAGTCCAGACTCCCTTGGCCCACTCCCCTCTTCCTTCTGCTCCCACTTCCCGTATCTCAGTCCCAACAGTACATTCATCCTAGACAATAGGAAAGAAGGTCCTTTCCCTTCTATTTATTTATTTATTTATTGTTTTTCAAATTTTGGCTACACTGGGTATTCATTGCAGTGCTTGGGCTTAGTTGCCCCACGGCCTGTGGGTCTTAGTTCCCTGACCAGGGATTGAACCCCACATAGCAAGGTAGATTGTTAACCACTGCAGCACCAGGGAAGTACCTCCCTTCTATTTATATCATAAAACACCTGTTTCCTAAAGTCTCTGGAGACCTTGCAGTCATCTGGACCTTCTGCTTCTAACAGTATTGCAGCATAGATGGTCTGAAATAATTTCCTGATATAATACATCTAGAAATACTAGATAAGCAGTCTTTTATACAAATGCTAAACTCATAAGAAGGGGAATTCTCAATGGCCAAATGAGGAAATGGCAGGAATCCCTGAACAAGCCCTGAAGTCAGATTCTCTTGAGAAGATTTCTCCATATCTGGACCCCAAGCCTTAGGTTCTAATACCGAACATCCTATACAAGGTGGGAGACACAACTAAGAAACTTGCCTAAAGCAGGACCCAGGAAGGGCTCTACTGTCAGCGAAAGGTAGTCAAGAGGAAGCCCACCCACTGGAAAAGGAGCCTGTAAGGTAAATGGTCTGTGTTAGCCTCTGTTCCAACTGGGTGAAACACAAAAAATACTTTTCCTGAGGATTTAGTATTAGAGTTTTGCCCTCACATTGATTTAGGACTTGAATTTTTTTTTTAATGTATTTCTTTACTTGGCTGCGTCAGATCTCAGTTTCAGCATTCGGGATCTATGTTGTGTCATGGGGCATCTTCGTGTTGTGATACAGACTCTAGTTGTGGTGCACGGGCTCAGTAGCTGCAGCTCACCGGCTGAGTTGCTCTGCAGCGTGTGGGATCTTAGTTCCCCAATCAGGGATCCAATCCATGTCCCCTACGTTGCAAGGTGAATTCTTAACCACAGGACCACCAAGGAAATCCCTAAGACTTGAGATTTTATTGTCTGCATAATCCAGAAAACTCAAAGCTGAGAAATCGGCTTAAAGTGGTTCCAAATCAGGCTTTACAGACTCCAGAGATTTAGACAACCAAATTTGGGTTCACAATCCCAAATGACAATCTATATAAGAAAACAATCATCAGGAAAAATTGTGAGAAAGAAATAACACAAAGAAGAATTAGATCTCTAAAGGCTTTGGATGTTAGAGTTTTCAAATATTAAAATACAAAACAGCTGTTTAAAATGATTTCACAGGCAGAGAACAAAAGGCTATAGAAATTGACTGGGGCAGGACTTCCCTGGTGGACTAGTGGCTAAGACTCTGCTCTTCCAATGCAGAGGGCCCGGGTTTGATCTCTGATCAGGGATCTAGATCCCACAGGCTGCAATTAAGACCCAGTGCAGCCTGGTGAACTATGGACAGAGGTTCGTGACATTGTACAGGAGGCAGGGATCAAGACCATCCCCAAGGAAAAGAAATGCAAAAAAGCAAAATGGCTGTCTGAGGAGGTCTTACAAATAGCTGTGAAAAGAAGTGAAAAGCAAAGGAGAAAAGGAAAGATATAAGCATCTGAATGGAGAGTTCCAAAGTATAGCAAGGAGAAATAAGAAAGCCTTCTTCAGTGATCAATGCAAAGAAATAGAGGAAAACAACAGAAGGGGAAAGACTAGACATCTCTTCAAGAAAATCAGAGATACCAAGGGAACATTTCATGCAAAGATGGGCTCGATAAAGGACACAAATGGTATAGACCTAACAGAAGCAGAAGATACTAAGAAAAGGTGGCAAGAATACACAGAAGAACTGTACAAAAAAGATCTTCACAACCAAGATAATCATGATGGTGTGATCACGGACCTAGAGCCAGACATCCTGGAATGTGAAGTCAAGTGGGCCTTAGAAAGCATCACTACAAACAAAGCTAGTGGAGGTGATGGAATTCCAGTTGAGGTATTTCAAATCCTGGAAGATGATGCTGTGAAAGTGCTGCACTCAATATGTCAGTAAATTTGGAAAACTCAGCAGTGGCCACAGGACTGGAAAAGGTCAGTTTTCATTCCCATCCCAAAGAAAGGCAATGCCAAAGAATGCTCAAACTACCGCACAATTGCATTCATCTCACACACTAGTAAAGTAATGCTCAAAATTCTCCGAGCCAGGCTTCAGCAATACGTGAACCATGAACTTCCAAATGTTCAAGCTGGTTTTAGAAAAGGTAGAGGAACCAGAGATCAAATTGTCAACATCTGCTGGATCATCAAAAAAGCAAGAGAGTTCCAGAAAAACATCCATTTCTGCTTTATTGACTATGCCATAGCCTTTGACTGTGTGGATCACAATAAACTGTGGAAAATTCTGAAAGAGATGGGAATACCAGACCACTTGACCTGCCTCTTGAGAAACCTATATGCAGGTCAGGAAGCAACAGTTAGAAATGGACATGGAACAACAGACTGGTTCCAAATAGGAAAAGGAGTACGTTAAGGCTGTGTATTGTCACCCTGTTTATTTAACTTATATACAGAGTACATCATGAGAAACGTTGGGCTGGAAGAAGCACAAGCTGGAATCAAGATTTCTGGGAGAAATATCAATAACCTCAGATATGCAGATGATACCACCCTTATGGCAGAAAGTGAAGAGGAACTAAAAAGCCTCTTGATGAAAGTTAAAGAGGAGTGAAAAAGTTGGCTTAAAGCTCAACATTCAGAAAATGAAGATCATGGCATCTGGTCCCATCACTTCATGGGAAATAGACGGGGAAACAGTGGAAACAGTGTCAGACGTTATTTTTGGGGGCTCCAAAATCACTGCAGATGGTGATTGCAGCCATGAAATTAAAAGACACTTACTCCTTGGAAGGAAAGTTATGACCAACCTAGATAGCATATTCAAAAGCAGAGACATTATTTTGTCAGCAAAGGTCCATCTAGTCAAGGCTATGGTTTTTCCAGCAGTCATGTATGGATGTGAGAGTTCGACTATAAAGAAAGCTGAGCACCGAAGAATTGATGCTTTTGAAGTGTGGTGTTGGAGAAGACTCTTGAGAGTCCCTTTGACTGCAAGGAGATCCAACCAGTCCATCCTAAAGGAGATCAGTCCTGGGTGTTCATTGGAAGGACTGATGTTGAAGCTGAAACTCCAATACTTTGGCCACCTCATGCGAAGAGTTGACTCATTTGAAAAGACCCTGATGCTGGGAGGGATTGGGGGCAGGAGGAGAAGGGGACGACAGAGGATGAGATGGCTGGATGGCATCACTGACTTGATGGATGTGAGTCTGAGTGAACTCCGGGAGTTGGTGATGGACAGGGAGGCCTGGCGTGCTGCGATTCATGGGGTCTCAAAGAGTCGGACATGACAGCAACTGAACTGAACTGCAGCCAAATAAATAAATAATATTTTAAAAAATTTGCTGGGCAGTTTTGAAATAAGGGCTTCCCTGGTGGCTCAGCTGGTAAAGAATCCACCTGCAATGCAGGAGACCTGGGTTCGATCGCTGGGTTGGGAAGATCCCGTGAAGAAGGAAATGATTTCTCACTCCAGTATTTTGGCCTGGAGAATTCCATGGACCACAGTCCATGGAGTCGCAAAGAGTCAAACATGACTGAGAGACTTCCACTTTCACTTTTCACTTTCCCTTTGAAAATAATAAAATTTCTAAAGCTGGAGTCCCATTAAAAATCAAATGTCATTTTTTGTTTTATTTTTTAAATTTATTATTTATTTTGGCTGTGCTGGGTCTTCTTTACAATGTGTTGTACTTTGCAACATGTGAGCTTAGTTGCAGTATGTGGGATCTTAGTTCTCCAACCAGGGATTAATCTTGGGCCCCCTGCATTTGGAGCGCAGAATCTTATCCACTGGACCACCAGGGAAATCCCCAAATCAAATCTTATTAAATGCACATACATAGCAGAATGGGTGAATAAACTATGGTAAGTCCACACACCAGTGTACCATGCAGCTGTAAAAAAGAATGAAGAAGATCTTGAACTGAGATGGAGTGATTTCCAAGACACGGTATAAAGTGAAAAAAGCAGAATACAAAGAATACCTACAGGGTGCTGCTCTCCATGTAAGAAAGAAAAAGATCCAAGGAATTTACATAGTTTTTCCTCTGTGCACCAGAAATACCAGAAGAATAAACTAGAAACTAAAGGGGCTGGTTTACCTAAAGAGTGTGGATGGTTGAAAGTGGAAAGAAAGTGAGAATGCAATTCAAATGGTGTGGTGTGTACTATAAGCCAGGCACAAGGCTAAGGGTTGCTACCCTGGAATTAAAAAGCTAATTCTAAAATTTCCATGGAAGAACAAAGTACCAAGAGTAGTCAAGACAATTTTGAAGGACAATGTAGGAAGACAAGAATTCTTATAAGCTATGGTAATTAAGGCAGTGTGGTTTTGGCATGGGAACAGATGATTAGGCCAATGGGACAGGGTAGAAGTTAAAAAAAAAAAACAGACACAGATGGGAATTCCCTGGTGGTCCAGTGGTTAGGACTCCATGCTTCCACTGCTGGGAGTCCAGGTTTGATCCCTGGTCGGGGAACTAAGATCCTGCAAGCTGTTCATCTGACCAAAAGGGGAAAAAAAAAAAAAACAGACATAGAAATTTACACCAGAGTTGGCACTGCAGATCATTTGGGGGGAAAATGAGACTGTTCTGTAAGTGGTCCCATGAAGATGGATTATTTGTGTGGAAAAAATAGAATGAAATGAAATTCCTAACTTGTAGCATCCACAAAAAAATCCAGCCAAATCTGATATTTGATTGTGAAAAGCGAAACTATAAGGAAATATTAAGATATCTGTATGATCTTGGGTGGGGGGAAGTTTTCCTAAATTAGGAAAAAAATAATACATGTTGACTCCATTCAGACTAAACCTCTAGGCATCCGTAAACATGTTCGATTAAATGACAGCCTAAACACAGGCTGGGTCAGATATTTACCCTATGAATAATCAATAAAGGGCTAGTGTCTGCAATATACTTAAGTAACTCCTGCAAATCTGTAAGAAGACCAAAAAGAAAAATTGAGAAAAAAATATGAAAAGGGAATTAACTGAAGAAGAAATTCCAATGATCAATAAACATATTAACAAGTCTTACAACTTAGGACTCCCCTGGCGGTCCAGTGGTTAAAACTCTGTGCTACCAATGCGGGGGTGGCGGGTACGGGGTGGGAGGTGGTGAGGGTTCGATTGATCCCACAGGCTGCCCAGGAACTAAGATCCCACAAAGAAATAAAAGAACAACAACAAAACCTGCACCTTAACTGTAATCTGACAGGCAAATAATTGAAACCATCAGAAATTTCCCTCCCTTTGATTGGCAAGATTAGACCGGGGAGGGGCAGCTGTAGATCTCTACCGCAGTGCTGGTAGAAGGAGGCATTAGTTCTCTTTGCTGCTGCAACCAGTTACCACATACTTACCATCTATCATCTTACTGTTCGGAAGAGCAGAAATCCAAAACAGGTTGCACTGGGTTGAAATCAAGGTGTTGGCCCAACTGCTTTCCTTCTACAGGCTCTTGCAAACAATCATTTACTTGTCTTCTTGACCTTCTACAGGCAGCCTGTGTATCTTGGCTCATGACCTCTTCCTCCATCTTCAAAATCAGCAGTGTAGCACCTTCAAATCTCTCTCCCTGACTCTCTCATCTCCCTCTTTCACTTATAAAAACCTTTGTGATTATATTGGACTCACCTGGATAATCTAGGCTACTTCCTTCATCTTGTGATCTTTAATCGCATCTGCAAAGTCTCTTTTACTATGTAACGTAAGATATTCATAGGTTCAGGGATACTTGGATATCTTGTGGGGTGATTTATTCTGCCTGCCACCGAATGTAAATTGTTATAACAACTTTGGAGAACAGTTTGTAGTAAGATGTACAATATGTTGTCAAATGGAAGATTCTCATAGCCAATACCCAGTAATTATGCTTCTAGATAAAATCTTAGAAAAATTTTCATATAATGTGTCTAAGAAAGCATATATGTTCATTCTAGTATTATTTGTAATAATAAAAAATTTAGAAATAACCTATGCTATGCTATGCTATGCTAAGTCACTTCAGTTGTGTCCAACTCTGTGCGACCCCATAGACGGCATCCCACCAGGCTCCTCCGTCCCTGGGATTCTCCAGGCAAGAACAATGCAGTGAGTTGCCATTTCCTTCTCCAGTTCAGGAAAGTGAAAAGTGAAAGTGAAGTTGCTCAGTCGTGTCTGACTCTTCACGACCCCATGGACTGTAGCCTACCAGGCTCCTCCGTCCATGGGATTTTCCAGGCAAGAGTACTGGAGTGGGTTGCCATTGCCTTCTCCTAAAGTGTTCCTAAATAGGAGAGAGAGTGTGTGTGTATCAGTCATATAACAAATACTACAGTTAAACTGAACGAACTACAGTAACATGTGTCAATAAGGATACATCTCCCAACAGAAATTTGGATGAAGTAAGCAAGTTTCATGATTTCCAGTTTGTGGAAGGTGGCACCAATGGGGCATTTCCCCTTCTTTTTCCTGAAAATCACCCCCAAACAAGAACAATTAACAAAAAATCTGAGTTCCAGTTATGCTGAAATCAGAGCCTTAAAACTGCAACCACCAGGGCAGCTGAAGAGCCTCCAAGAGCTGTGCAGATAGAGTCATGTGCATGAAGGAAGGGAGAGAGGACATCACTCATCAGAGCTCAAGGTCAGCAGAGTCTGTGTCTCAAGAGGGAAGAGCACACCCTGAGGATTAAAGCTAGCATCACTCACCAAAAGCTAAAAATGCTGGATCAAATTTTAAAGACATCTTAAAAATTTTTTTTAAAAATTCATTGAATCATAGCTGATTTACAATGTTGTGTTAATTTCTGATGTAAAGCAAAGTGATTCAGTTATACATATATATACATATATATATATATATATATATTCCTTTTCATGTGTCCATTATGGTTTATCACAGGATATTTAATACAGTTCCCTGTGCTACACAGTAGGACCTTGTTTATCCATCCTACATATAATAGTTTGCATCTGCTAATCCCCAACTCCCAACCCATCCCTTCCCCACCTGCTCCCCCTTGGCAACCACAGTCTGTTCTCTATGTCTGTGAGTCTGTTTCTGTTTCATAAATAAGTTTGTTTGTGTCATCTTTTAGATTCCACATATAAGTGATATCATATGGTATTTGTCTTTCTCTTTCTGACTTACTTCACTTAATATGGCAATCTCTAGCTCTATCCATGTTGCTGCAAATAGCAGTATTTCATTATGTTTTTATGCTGAATCGTATTCCATTGTGTGTGTATATATATGATATATATATGTGTATATCATATCTTCTTTATCCATTCATCTGTCAATGGAAATTTAGGTTGTTTCCATGTCTTGATTATTGTGAATAGCGCTGCTATGAACACACGAGTGAATATATCTTTTTTGTTGTTGTTATATTTTCTCTATTTCTTTTTGGCCATGCCAAGAGGCATGCAGGATCTTAATTCCTTGACCACGGATCAAACCTTTGCTCCCTGTAGTGGAAGCAAAGAGTCCCAACCACTGGACTGCAGGGAATTCCCTGTATCTTTTTGAAGTGCAGTTTTTTTCTGGGTATACGCCCAGGAGTGGGATTGCTGGATCATATCGCAACTCTATTTTCAGTTTTTTGAGAAACTTTCAGACTTCAAAAACATCTTTTAAATGCAATGCTGAGCTTCCAAGAAAGTACGAGATTTTTAGAGTAGAAAAAAACCCAAAGTAAAAGCAGGAACTGCTTTAAAATGCACCCACGGTTTTGTTATTATCCATGTACGGTGAAGCTGACAGATCAGATGGCTGCCATTGAAAAGATTGTTGTTTGTTTCAGTTTTCTAGAGGTGGGGCAGGCTGTGCCTTGCAGGGTTACCCAGGAAACATGAGGCCAGTCCGAAGGCAGAAGGAACAAGGGAAGTGTGAGGGCCAGAGCCTTTGTTGTGCGTGTTTTTTTTTGTTTTTGTTTTTGATGGAAAGACGGGGCAAGGCAGCATAAGCAGGTTTATGACTGGCTAGTTTGAATAATTCCTATAGGCTTTAGGGTACAGGAGTTGTCTCGCTGTCTCTAGCTGTCTGAACCTGGCCGTCGGGATGATAAAAGCAGAGGAATATTACTTTCTGGAGTAGAAAGGCCAGATAGAGGAGGTGGTTGGATGTTGTATGGGGTCTGGATTAGTTGGTTTGTATATGAAAAGTATTCTGGCAAATATGTTGCTTGCTAACTCTGGGAATTAGTAGCCTTGGCAGGGGCAGTCTCTCCAGCGTCAGTACAGCCCCAGATACCAGAGCATCAAGAATACAGAAAATCAGACTGGTGGTCCAGTGGTTAAGAATCTGTCTGCCAGTGCAGGGGACACAGGGTTCGATCCCTGATCCAGGAAGATTCCACATGCCTTGGGGCAACTGAGCCCTCCACCACAACTCCTGAGCTCCAGAGCTGGGGAGCCATAACAAGAGAAGCCACCACAATGAGAAGCCCACGAATCACAATAAAGAGTAGCCCCTGCACAGCCAAAAACAAATAAAAGAATACAGAAAACATGGAAGTGTAGCTAATACAGGAACTAAGAGAAAAGGAGCGGTAAAGCAGGCTTTCACCCCACACTCACTGCTAACTGGAGAGACCTCCTCTTCCTCATGCCAGGCAGTGAGGACGGAAGATGAAATCCCAGGGCCACCTGGAGCCCCCCCACCTACACCTTCAGCATAAGGATGAACGAAGATAGAAACTTGCAAGTCAGAAGGAGACACCAAGGCAGCTTGCCTGCCTTAACCCTGGCATTGGTTAGAGGGGAAAAGTCTCCCTAAGCATCCACGACCACACGCTGCCTTCGCACCTCTGGTGTGATCCCCACAACCTCAGTTAGAAGATTTCATTCATCATTTACCTGCTTCTTGTTTTTGGTTGCTATGGGCCTCTGTTGTTGCGAGAGGTCTTTCTCTAGTTGAGGCGCACAGGCTCCTCATTCTGGTGGCTTCTATTGTGGAGTGTGGGATCTAGGGCAAGGGCTTCAGTAGTTGCAGCACTCAGGCTCAGTAGTTGCAGCGTGTGGGCTCCAGGGCTCCAGGGCTTGGAGGATTTAATTTAAAGTGGCTGCAGGTTGGTAGTTTGCCTAGGGAACTGGCAGAGTGAAAACAAACCCTCTTTGGCAGAGAACACCCACAACAAGCCCTCAGCATGAGTCATACCAAATATGAGTCAGGATTAAAAAGTACCCAAAGAAAAAGACCATCAGGAGTAAGAATTAGCAAAAATAACAGATTCAGACCCCAAGGCCGTTGATATTGGAATGACTAGATAGAGAATGTGAAATGTTTAAAGAAATAGAATGAAATTAAAATGAGCAAGGAACAAGAGACCATTACAAATAAACAGCAAGTTTGAAGGACCAGTTAGAATGTTTAGAAATTAAAAATGTAATATTGAAAATTACAAACTCAATGATGGAGCAAAAGATTTGAAGTCATTTCACAAAAGCAAATATATATATATATGTGTTTCCCTGCTGATGAAGCACGTTGAGCTTTTTTTTTTTTTTTCACTTTTGAATGTGCTTATTAGCCTTGTGTGTGTCAAGGCTAATAAGCACATTCAAAAGTGAAAAAAAAAAAAAGCTCAACGTGCTTCATCAGCAGGGAAACACAAATTAAACCCCAGTGAGCTTCAATTTTACATGGATGAGAATGATGAAAATAAAAAAGATTGACAATACCAAGTGCTGGGAAAGATGAGGAGCAACTGGAACTCTGCTGTGTATAAATTCTATTTCAGTAATTTATGCATAAGTTATATATCTACTAAATTACATAGTTTTCAAAAATATAAAAAGTAAGTTTACTACATACAGTTTAAACCATGAAAGATGATAAGATCATGCTATATATTGCTTAGGGATGCATGTATATGTAACAGAAGTATATTTTCTTTTTGTGTGTGTGTGTGTGAGAAACCCTAATTAAAAAGCCCCAAATAAAGGGTTCTCCCTACTTTAGAGATGTAAAGGGAATTAAATCCACTCAGGGACTGAAGACATTTGTCTGTAGTGTTTTATTTACGAAGCTGGGCACACACATGCTCATTGTATTATTTTTTTATTTAGCTAAAATATTCTTAATTTAACAAAAGAGGACTTCCCTGGTGGTCCAGTGGTTAAGAACCAACCTTGCAATGCAGGGGACACGAGTTTGATCCCTGGTCCTGGAAGAGCCCACATGCCATGGAGCAGCTAAGCCCGGATGCTGCAGCTCCTGAAGCCTACACGCCCTAGAGCCCGTGCTCCACAAAAGGAAAGCTGCTGCAGCGAGAAGCCCGAGCCCCATATGAAGACTATTGCCCCCTCACAGCGCAGAGAAATCAGTGTGCCCAGCAACCCAGACTCAGCGCAGCCAAAAATAAAAAAATCAAATAAATTAAAAACAAAACAAAAAAAGGGATAAAAAGTAAAATAAAGTAAAAATAAAATGAAAGTAAAATATGCTCATTGCGAAAGAGTGAAACTCAAATGATATGGAAAGTTATGAATTGAATAGTAAGTCCCTTGTACAATGGAAAGAGTGAGAAACTTTATTTTTGGGGGCTCCAAAATCACTGCAGATGGTGACTGCAGCCATGAAATTAAAGGATGCTTACTCCTTGGAAGAAAAGCTATGATCATCCTAGACAGCATATTAAAAAGCAGAGACATTAATTTGCTAACAAAAGTCCGTCTAGACAAAGCTATGGTTTTTTCCAATAGTCATGTATGAATGTGAGAGTTGGACTATAAAGAAAGCTGAGCACTGAAAAATTGATGCTTTTGAACTATGGTGTTGGAGAAGACTCTTGAGAGTCCCTTGGACTACAAGGAGATCAAACCAGTCCATCCTAAAGGAAATCAGTCCTGAATATTCATTGGAAGGACTAATACTGAAGCTGAAACTTCAATATTTTGGCCATCTGATGCGAAGGACTAACTCACTAGAAAAGACCCTGATGCTGGGAAAGATTGAAGGCAGGAGGAGAAGGGGACAACAGAAGAGGAGATGATTGTATGGCATCACTGACTTGATGCACGTGAGTTTGAGAAGGCTCCAGGAGTTGGTGATGGACAGGGAGGCCTGGCTGGAGAAGGCAATGGCACCCCACTCCAGTACTCTTGCCTGGAAAATCCCATGGGCGGAGGAGCCTGGTAGGCTGTAGTCCATGGGGTTGCAAAGAGTCGGACACGACTGAGCGATTTCACTTTCACTTTCACTTTTCACTTTCACTCATTGGAGAAGGAAATGGCAACCCATTACAGTGTTCTTGCCTGGAGAATCTCAGGGACGGAGGAGCCTGGTGGGCTGCCGTCTATGGGGTCTCACAGAGTCAGACACGACTGAAGCGACTTAGCAGCAGCAGCATCGGGGAGGCCTGGTGTGCTGCAGCCCATGGGGTCGCAAAGAGTCACACACAACTGAGCGACTGAACTGACTATACATGTTTCCATGTATTTTGTTTCATTATATATATATTTTAAGTTTATTTATTTATGGCTGCACTGGGTCTTCGTTGCTGCACACAGGCTTCCTCTAGTTGTGGCAAGCAGGGGCTCCTCACTAGTTGCGGTGTGTTGGCTTCTCATTGCAGTGGCTTCTCAGTTGAGGCTTGTGGGCTCCAGAGTGCAAGGTCAGTTGTGGTGCACAGGCTCAGTTGCCCCTTGACACATGGAGTCTTCATGGACCAGGAATTGAATCCGTGTCCCCTGCATTGTCAGGTGGATTCTTAACCACTGGACCACCAGGGCAGCCTTCATTATATTCCTGTTATACCTATTTGTATGACAGTAATTACTGTATTTCAATAATTAAGTTAAAAGAAAGTAAGTCACCTCATCCAACCTCTCAGCTAACATCTTGCAGTGGAAGAATTTTCTGTGGTAACTTTCTGTTTTTACTAAATGGGAGAGTAGGCCCAGCAAGGGCAACCTTGGGTTTTGACGTTTCTCTCATTTCCACCCCGTACTGTCTCCCTAGGCTACCAACCTGGCTCCTGCAGACCCCAATGGCAAGGTAGACCCCTGTGTGGTGGTGAGCGCTGGCCGGGAGCGGCTGGACACCAAGGAACGATACATCCCCAAGCAGCTGAATCCCATCTTTGGAGAGTGAGGCTGGGCCCTGGGCTTGGGGATGGGGAGTAACTTTGCCATCTGGCCCTGTGACTCTCACTCAGGCAGCTAGGAGTGATGGTGGGGGAATGGACAGGGGTGCTGAGTCCACCCCTTCCCCCGCAGGACCATCCCCAGGGTGTGGAGGTGTTCTCAGCTGTGCTCTCTCCTTGCCAGGGTCCTGGAACTCAGCATTCCTCTCCCTGCTGAGCCTGAGCTGACCGTAGCTGTGTATGATCATGACCTCGTGGGTTCTGATGACCTCATCGGAGAGACCCACATTGATTTGGAAAACCGATTCTATAGCCACCACAGGGCGAACTGTGGGCTGGCGTCCCAGTATGACATGTGAGTCCCACAGGGCCCTCG
Organism: Bos taurus; assembly: GCF_002263795.3. NCBI lineage: Eukaryota > Metazoa > Chordata > Mammalia > Artiodactyla > Bovidae > Bos > Bos taurus. Next base: position 64,797,529 of record NC_037340.1, on the reverse strand, counting down.
GGAGTCATTCTAAGTCTGACCAAAGACTTTAAAGTTCACATCCCACCTGAAGGTCCAGATCCTTTAATTTCATAGCAGGGGACTCCCCTGCGACCAAGACATTATAGCTTATTGGTCAAGAAATGGGCTTGGGAGTTGGGATCTGTAACTAATAAGTCACTTGACTTCCTTGAGCTTCAGTTTCCTCATCTGCAAAATGGGGGTAATAATATCAGTATCTCTTTCATAGGAGCATTTGGTATGCATACTTGATTTTCGCCATTACTGTAATCGAGGACTAACCTGTTCTCCAGGGAGTTATGAACCTGAATCCTAAGTCCTCAAAGGCCCCCATCCCTGCCCCTGTGCCCAACTATGTTTACGTGCTGGATCCAACTGAAGCACCTTCCATCTCCGCCCACAGGGATGGGTACAATGCCTGGCGTGATGCATTCCGGCCTTCACAGATCCTGGTGGGGCTATGCCAACGCTGTGGCCTCCCCCTACCTGAATATCGAGTCGAGGCTGTCAAAGTGGGCAGCAAACTCTTTCTGACACCGCCAGAGACCCTGCCCTCAGGTACCAGTCTCTCTCTGTTGGACAATCCAGAGAGGGGCAAGATGGTAGAGCAAGGTATGGGGGAGGCCACTGATGATCAGCCTAATGTGTCCCCAAAGATCCCACCTCCCTCTGCAAGCAGAGGAGGTGAGTTTGGCTGAGTAAGGACAATAGTGGAGAGAAAATGGTCTTTGTTGGTGAGTGTGAGATCTCCGGGGAGCCCTAGTGAACCCTCAGAGCCTTAGCTAATTGAGGACACAGGAGTCCCATGCAATATACAATATGGTGCAGAATTTAGCTTGTGCTTCATACATGGCCAGTGATCTGTACTCTAAACAAGGTTTGCACAAAGGCCACGGCCCCTCCAATCCCACTGTCCCCCTACTGCTGGCTTTTCATTGGCAAAAGTTGTTACAGCAGCATCCGCCACTTTCTATGCATTGTGGACATGCCCTTCCAGGAAATGGGTTTGTCCAGTACAGCAGTTGCCTCAGCCCAGAGCATCTATTGAGGGCAGGGGGTGGGGGGGGGTGGTGGGAAGGAGGGAGCAGAGTTGGGAACTGTGTGGAACCCAAGCTCATGAACCTCTTGTTGTAGGTATCAGGGGCTCCAAGGCGGCAAAGGATGTCTCTGAGGAGGCCCAGGCATTACTGGTACTGCGGCGCTGGCAGGAGATGCCAGGGTTTGGGATCCAGCTGGTACCTGAGCACGTAGAAACACGGCCCCTCTACCATCCCCGCAGCCCAGGGCTGCTGCAGGTAAAGGAGGGCTCAGGGCGCATCCCCAGAGCCCCAGGACTCCCACCTGGTCCTGGACCTGGGCACGGCCACTTCTGACTCTGGCTCTTGATCCTGGTCCCCACCGTCCCCATTCCAGTCTTGGACTTCCATCCTGGACCCCCTCCCATCACCCCAGACTCTGGTTCTGAAGGAGTCCCAGCCCTGGCCTACCAAGGCTCAGATGTGGCACTCCCAACCTGACCTCTACCCCAGATTTCTAGGATCTGGACCTGGAAACACTGTATCTCACTTTTGATCTCAGCCTTCCACTTCCAGGGCCTCATCTCTGAACCCCCAGTCTAACCTCAACCCTGGAATCCCCAGTTCAGACCCTGCCTTCATCCTCATCCCCCAGGATCTACCCCCCTGACTCCAGCTCTCCTTTCCACCTGGGGCAAGGCACAACCTCCGGCCCCAGGGCTCTTAGGGGAGGTGGGACCCCCGGAAGACCCTTCAGCCCAGTCCTGTGCCCCCAGGGGTCTCTTCACATGTGGATTGACATCTTCCCCAGAGATGTGCCTGCCCCACCCCCAGTTGACATCAAGCCTCGGCAGCCAATCAGGTAAGAGGAGTCCTGGCCTCTCCTCCCATGGGGTGGGCACATCTTGGCCAGCCTGGACAAGGGCCTCTGGTGAAGCAGGCAGAGCTGACCCAGGCTTCAGGTAGGCGAGCCATTATTCTTTTTTTTTTCATAAGCCACTGTGAGTTGGGTGACACTTGAAACTGAAGAGAGTCCAAGTACCAGTTAACTACCTTCTGACCTAAGCTGGTCTGAGTGGGGAGTGTGTGCACTTCAGATTTCATCAGCAATCTGTCACTTCCTGCCTCTGGGCTCTGCTTTCCTTGGTGTCAGTCTCATGGAAGCTTTCGCAGTCTGGAGTCAAAGTGACTTTTAACAGCGCAAGCTTATATCTTACCAACCAGACTACTTGAGCAGAAAAATAAACACCTCTTTCCCAGTTAGAGCAAGTGTCTTGGGCTATCATTGGACCAGCTTGGGTCAAATGGTGATTCCTGAACCAATCACTGTGATCAGGGGGCTGTAATACACTGATGGGTCAGTCCTGGGTGATGTCCCCTAGGTGACAGACCCACCAGTAGGACACAGTGGACAGTAGTGGGGGTAGGGTCACCCACAGAAAATCAAGGTGCTGTCGACAAATGAGGGGAAATTAACACTGGGCAAAACAACAGATGAAACCATTTGACAGCCCAGGACAGGGCTACCTGGGGTAGGATCAAGAATGTCACAGCCCCTCCTCTGTCCCTTAGGGGCTTCATGCTCTCATCCCCACTTAGTGTTTCTCTGCAGACTGGCTCTCTCCACTTGCACAGCACTTAAGCTTGTGGTAGCTCCAGATCTACGTCTGATGCTTTGGGACTCACGTTTTCAGGGTCTTGATTCCAAATTTATGGGAGGGAAAAATCTCATTGACCCAGCGTGGGTCAGCAGACCATTCCTGGTGCCAACTGCAGTGGCTGGGGTGGTCAGTGATACCTGGGGCTGCCCCTTCAAGGGACCACGGACATCTGATCACCTGGCTAGGCACACTCCGGTTGCTGAGTGTCAGTGGCCCTGCCCAGGTCCTTCCTGCAGCTCCTCCCAAGACCCCTCTCGAGAGTCTGAAAACCCTCCCCCCAATACATCCCTCAGCTATGAGCTCTGAGTCATCATCTGGAACACGGAGGATGTAGTTCTGGATGACGTGAACCCTCTCACTGGAGACATGTCGAGTGACATCTATGTGAAAAGGTAGGCGTGCAGGCCAAGCTGGGCGCATGGCTGTGTACTGAGGTGACTGCGAACAGGGCCTTGGGTCCTGGGCTCTGCCTGTCCTCTGGGCCCTTGATGGCGCCCGGAGCTGGGTGGAGGGACCGACCTGAGGGTGAGCGGACGGGCATGCTGGGTGAGGAGCCGATTCTGGACTCGGCCCTGCGCGCATGCCCACCCTCTTGGCCTGCACCTTTCCCCCGGTCCCAGCTGGGTGAAGGGGCTGGAGCACGACAAGCAGGAGACAGACGTTCACTTCAACTCTCTGACCGGGGAGGGCAACTTCAACTGGCGCTTCGTGTTCCGCTTTGAGTACCTGCCCACGGAGCGCGAGGTGAGCGTCCGGCGCCGCCCTGGACGCTTTGCCCTGGAAGAAGCCGAATTCCGGCAGCCGGCTGTGCTGGTCCTGCAGGTCTGGGACTATGACCGCATCTCCGCCAACGACTTCCTCGGTACTGCTGAGCTGTCCTCCCACCTCCATCCTAGCTCCCATTTCTGCCCTCATTGCCCCGCCCTTGGCCCCTGGTTTCCCTACTCTAACCAACCCTGAATCCTGGATTTCAGATCCAAGTCACCAACTTTTGCTTTCTGGCCTAATAATTTATTGAGTTTATTCAGCTCTGAGCATCATAACCTCCATTCCCACCCAGTCTCCAATTCAATCCTCTCATTTGACCTGAGCTCAGGTTACTCTGGCCCCACAGCTGTTAGTCCCTGCTGTGCCTTGTCCCATAGGACAACCCGCTGACATTTGGGCTGCGGTGTGTGGTGCATAGCTGTGGCCTGACCACTACATCCTAGCTTCTTAAAAAATGTGTCTTCGGGAGGTGTCATAGTTGCCACGCCTGGGACTTTTGTTGCAGCATCGGGATCTAGTTCCTTGACCAGGGATTGGACCTGGGGCCCCTGCACTGGGAGTGCAGTCTTAACCACTGGACTGCCATTCTAACTCTACATGCCTTGCCTTCCAGGGATTCGGTCAGGCATCAGTCACTTTCTAGCTCTGGGCTCTGCTTTCCTTGGAGTCACTCTCAGGGATAGGAGGTTGGCTCAGACAGACCTGCTCCTGCCTAACCCGGAGCGCTCTGGACTTGCAGGATCCCTGGAGCTGCAGCTACTGGACATGGTGCGAGGGGCCCGGGGCCCCGAGCTCTGCTCCGTGCGGCTGGCCCGGGACGGGGCCGCACCCAGGTGTAACTTGTTTCACTGCCACCGCTTGCGGGGCTGGTGGCTGGTAGTGAAGCTGCGGGAGCCGGAGGACGAGGAGCAGGAACAGCAGGAGGCTCAGACCGGCAAGAAGAGGAGGAAGAAGAGGAAAGGCCGGTGGGAAGACTTAGAGTTCTCAGACTCAGGAGGCAACGTCTACCTCCTCACGGTGGGCAGGAATGGGGGTGGGAGGGGTGGGAGGGTCGGGGGTCGAGGGTCGAGGGTTCGGCCTGAGGCCACCCAAGAACTTGGCTTCTGTCCCTTCTTTTCCAGGGAAAGGTTGAGGCAGAGTTTGAGCTGCTGACTGTGGAGGAGGCTGAGAAACGGCCAGTGGGGAAGGGGGCGCAAGGAGCCTGAGCCCTTGGAGAAGCCCAAGTGAGTGTGGGGGCACAGGAGGCGGGGCCAGATCCGGGGTAGGGGGCGGGGGTGGCGGTGGTGTAGACAGGCGAGGGTTTCCTCCTCATCTGACACCACCTGCTCCCCGACAGCCGCCCCAAAACCTCCTTCAACTGGTTTGTGAACCCGCTGAAGACCTTCGTCTTCATCTGGTGCCGGTACTGGCGCATCTTGGTGCTGCTGCTGCTGCTGGCACTGATCACTGTCTTCCTCCTCCTCGTCTTTTATACCATGCCCGGGCAGATCAGCCAGGTCATCCTCCGCCCCCTCCACCGCCCCTAACTCACCGTGGACACTCATCCCGTAATGCCAGCTCTGGCCTCCTTCCCACCAACAGGAGCCATCCTGGAGTTGCCCTGTTTCCTCTGCCCAAACCTTCCAGGGAATCCACTCTTGTTACCTGCACACCCACGGCAGATAATAAATAACGCTCGGGGCAGAGAATAGAGGTGTTCCTGGGTGACCTTGGGTGTTGGGGGTCACTGGACTAATACACAGGATGGGGGCGCTGCTGCCCACATGGCCCTACTGCCAGGAGGAATAGGACCCAGGGGAGGTTCCCTGCTGAGGAGGCCTGGCCACTGAGGGGTCAGGCCCCCTGAGCAGCCCCCCTGCCCTGCCAGTGGCTGCTGCTGCTCCATGACAGCTAAACCCTCGGTGTGCTTCATGAACTTGTAACCGTAAGAGTAGGCAGGTCACTCAGGACACTTGGTTCCAAGTGACAGAAATCCCAACCCAAGCTGGCTGAAGCAAAAAGGGACTGTTGTGGCTTCCACGGTGGTAATTCCCAGGATGTGGTGGGTTTCAGGCGCTGTTGGTCACAGGGTTCAGACAATGTCACTGAGACTGGTTCTCTGCCTCTGAGCCTGGCGCTGCTGTTCTCAGGGGAAGCTCATTTACGAAGATGGTCTGTCCCTGGAAGTATAGGATGGCTGCAGCAACCCCGACTCTCCCCATCTTCACGTCCAGGAGGAAAGATTTCCTAGTCCTGGTGGAGCCTGGCTTGTTCTGGGTCACTGGGGCCAGCAGGGATGGGGCATGCTGACTGAGGCCCTCCCCTGGAGGTTAGGGTGGGAAATCAACCCTCCTCAAAAATCACACAAGCTGACGGGGTGGGCAGGGAGGTGCCCAGAGGAAACCCAGGATACTGTTAATAGGGGAAATGGTTCCTGGGTGACCAAAAAAACAGGACTCACTGAAGTTGACAACATCATCCACAATTTATAGACAAGTGCCCATCAATAACACGTCCAAGGTCACAGCTCGCCAGTGGCCAAGTCAGAGCTGGGTCTCATGTCCGTCTGCTTCAAGAAGTATTCTGGCCATTGCTCTACTTTGTTTCTCCCCCCTCTACTGTCTTACACTGAAACTCCCCAGCTTTTAAAATCCCTGGTTCCCTAGGCTGTGCAGTAGTGAGGTCTTACGACTGGTTCCCCACACGTCTGAAGGGCTCTGATGAAAAGCCCTGACGAGGCCCAGAGCCAAGGTCTAATGCTGGCCCTGGCAGCACCACTACCTTCCCTCCCTGTTTTTCAGTTCTGTGTCCACCCAGGGAATTGCAAAGGACCTGGCTGGACCCCCCTTGGACACCAGGAGCCAGGAGGGGCTTGGCATGGAGCAGGGTCATTAAGCAGGAGAGGATCAGGTGACTGTGCCCAGGGTGGCAGGGAGGGGCCCCAGCTTTAGCCACCACTAGGGGGGCAAGTCCCAGCCTGCACACAGGACCCGTAACCAATAGGGTCGGAAACTCACAAGCTTGGGACCTCCGGTGACTTGAAACTCATCCTGGAAAGTTCCATCTTAGCCCTGGGGCTGAACCCAAAAAGCCCGAAGACCACAGTGGGAGGACTGATGACAGGGCTGTGGAGTGGACATCAGTCTGGTTTGAATAAAGTCCTAATAAGCTGGGGATGTCCACATGGGGCTCCCAGAGCCACCTGCTCTGATCTGCTAGTCCTGACTGCCTTCAGTAAGTGGCTGCAATGAGGGGTTGTTCCCATACTCCAGCGAGACCCAAGAACCACACTGAGACCAGCGAGTATATCACAATCAATAGATTTACCAACAACCGGGAGCTGCAACTGCCTCTTTGAATGGGGTGGGGTGGGGGAGTAGGGTAAGAAGAGGCTGGGAAAATGACCCCAAAGTCAAAGAGAAACAGGAAAAAGAGGGGAGGAGTGGGGAGACAGACAACTACGTTGTCTTCCCTAGATCAATTTTCTTCTGGATGGCTCGAGCTGAGTGGTAGATGAGAGAGTCGATGAGTCCGGCCACTGGGGAGAGAGACAAAGGCTGGCACTGGCCCAGGTGGGCCCTTGGTTTGACCTCCGGGCCTTGTCACCTGACTGGCCAGGGGCCCTTCAAGTGCCCCTCCTCCCTCAACCAAAACCCGATTGGGCGGAGGGGGTGTCAAGCTTTCCACTCCCCACCACGCCCTCAACCCCAGACACACACCCCACAGCTTCTGACCTGTGAACATGCCCCCGATGATGGCGCACACGCCGGTCAGGAAGTGTGTGAAGGACCTGGCAAAAGGGCAGGGGAGGTCAGCAGGCACCCTGCTCCCTGCAGGCCCAGGCCCCTCCCTTCCCCAGCCCTCACCTGTGCTTCTCTGTCAACTTCACCATCATGGGCGAGAGCTCGTACAGCACGAAGACGCCGGGAAGCCCCTGATCGCCCATCAGCCCGTTGGCGACCTTCTCATGTCTAGTCACAGAGAACTGATTTGTCCTCAGCACCTGGCACAGGAGGGGAGACTGGACCAGGGCCAGGTCTGTGACCTGGCTCCCAACCCCGCAGTACTACCTGCTGTTCCGGGCCCTGGTTTGGCAGTGCCTTGACTGTGTGGAGGAGAAAGCGAGGCCCCGTGCTGGAATCAAACACCGCAAGGCCCGGGGACCACCTCAACGCCCTCGTGCAGCCTGACCATCCCCGCTTTCCCTCCAGTCACCAGCTCTTTACGGGTTACCAATCCCAGCTCCGCATGGTGGACCCTCTTAGCTGGGGAGAATAGCAACTCTTCAAAGCTGCACCGTGAACCCCGGGCAATGCTAGGCCTGGCATCCTCTCCACTCAGTCCTCACACATTCTACCCGTCTGCAGAGATGCGGCTCCACAGGCCACAGGAGAGACAGGAGGGAGGGGCATGGAAGGGTCAGCCTGGCTAGCCCCTGGCCCAGGGCAGACTGTGGGGGACAGAGAGGCGGACAGTGTACACGGGAGGAGTGGACGGCAAGTAGAAAAAGTGCTCTGAAATCTGACAGCCTGGGGCCTGAGCTCTAGCTATGGGGCAAATCACCCAGCCCCCTCCGAGCCTCAGCCTGTCACCCATCATATGGGGTAAGAGCAGGACGTCACTTCCCAGGTTGAAGGAATTCACGGGCTTGGCACCAGAGGGTGCCCTGAAGTCTGGGCCCCCTCGGACTCACCTCTCCGTCTACCTTCATGTACACTGTGGGCACCACCTTCACAAAATACTGAAACATCATGGAGGCTGTGGGGAGAAGAGGGCACTGGGCGTGGGTGCGAGCAGGGCTTGGGCCGCTGGGGGCTACCTCCCGGGCTGGTACCTTGGGGTGCCGTGACATTGGTGTGGTCCAGGGGGTTCACAATGCCCGGGTAGTCCTCCCCAAATGACAGGTGCCGGATGTAGTGGGTCATGTTGATCTGCAAGCAACACCAGCCCTGGGCCTCCGAGCACCTGAGGCCCCAACAGGCCCCACCCTCTCAAAGGCTTTTCACACAGGGGCACCTGGGTCTGGGGAGTGGGTGTGCGGAGATGGGTCTTCCCTTGGAGAACCTGCCTGAGACAGACACTCCCAACCCCCACCTAGGAACTCCTTCCTCAGGGTCCTGGGGGCTCATGGGGCTGCAGAGTTTGAGGTTGTGGCTGCACCCACACGTGAGACAATCACAGCACACACTCTTGGTCGCCTAGGCTGAAGGGGCCCCGGATCTCCCAGCTCCCTCCCCTGTTCTGCTCCTGTTGAGTCAAACAGCCACTAGAGGGATCTTTTAAAAACTATGCAAATCTGATTCCATTATGACCCTGCTTGAAGTAGGCCAACAGCCTCCCACTGCTCAGGAAAGACACAGACTCCCCTGAATAGCACATGGCCTGTCAGCCCTCCAGGCTCATCCTCAACCAACCACACAGCCCTGTTTTTCCTCAGAAGTGCCCCCTGACCTCACTCCAGGCTCCCTCTGCCCGGATGCTCTTGTCCAAGCTCATCCCCCATCTCCAGCCTATGCAGGTCTCAGTTCAAAAGTCACAGCAGTGATCCTCACACTGCACCCTGTCAGACCGTGGTTCATTGTTCTGTATCTGCTCCCCCATCCCAGGATGTCTCTACAGAGAATGAAGGCAGCGACTAGGCCTCCACCTCCATCCACCCTCCATGGTTTCCACCTGGTACGTACGTTGTCGAGGCCGAAGCTCTGCAGGTCGTGGACTAGGAGAGAAGGAAGAAGGTGTCAGCAGGGGAGCAGGCTCTCCAGACCCTTGCTCGGGCCTCCCCACTCCTCCTGCTGGACCATGACCTGCCTGGCTCGTCTTCCACCCCTCAATCACTCACCAACCCGGCCCTGCTTGAGGGCAGCCAGAGTGCCTGCTGTGGGCCTGCATGAGAAGTGAGAGTTCATGCCCTCTACAGGGCCCACTTCTTCCCTCGCATGTGCAGGGAGCCCTTCATGGGCACCACTCCAGACCTCTGCTCCCACCAAGGCCCGAGGCCCTGCAACTCAGGAGATAAAGCCCATTGACTCAGGTCTTTCAGGACTAGAGCCGATAGGCCAGTCACTGAACCCCAAAGCGAGGTGGGACTTAAGAATGTGGTCTAAATTCTTTCCAGGCCTCCTCTGCTCCCACCCTCAAGCCACCAAAGGGAGCCCAGCAGGCACCCTACACCTCCTGCTCCAGAACAAATTCCTCCTGCCCTTGAACCCTGATCCCTCCCGCTACAAGGAACCCCAGCTAATGGATACACTTACCGCTAGTTATAGTCACCCAGCCGTCAGGCCAGAGAAGGCCCCCCACCCAGGCCCACCCACACCCACCCCTCTTCTTGGGAGGACAGGCTGCCCCAGAAATGAGGGCTTGGCTTCCCTGGGGGTAGGGCCACTTACTCTCCACAGCGTGTACTGCAGCATGGGGGAGAGAAGGAGAGAGAAGGGAGGAAGAGAAAAAAGATTCAAAGCTTCACAGTGAGAACCACAGAGCTGGACACATGGTAGAAGGGAGGACCAGATGTTCCTGCCTCAGTAGCGGGGTCTGGACTCAGCTAACAGGCCTCCTCCCAGTCCCCTCCCCTGGCCAGAGAAGAGTGCAAGGGGGCTTGGGCAGAACTGTGGTCGCCTAGGAAGAACAAAAGACCTAGAGCCCAGAGGGTCACTTCCCTAGCTGTGTGACCTTGGGCAGGTCACGTATTCTCTCTGAGCCTTGGTGCCCTCTGAAGACCAGGTAGGATCTAAGATAAACTTTACAATCTCCCCTCTCCTCCCCTAAATCAACATGATGTCAGAAACTAGCTTCCAGGCCTTCAGTTCAGCCTCTGGCCTTGGGCATCTGTAGCTCTGTGTTTCGAATATCCCTCGAGGGTATGGCGGACCCTTTGCCCTGGGCTCCCTGCTCTGACAACAGCCAGACGGAGAGGCAGAGATGGGTCACCTCTCACTGAGTGCCCACAGGCCCTATGCCCACAGAGCCACATTAATCATCTTCCTACAACCCCAGTGAGACCACCTTCCCTGGCCCCTCCAGATGCACCTGCCTGCCCCAACGTTCAGGCGCATCCCTGCAGACCGCTGTGAAGACCAGCGAGGCCATCTTCACCAAGCCCGTTACTTCTGTCCTTTGTTACCAGGCAGCTCAGGACTGCCGGGTCATCTCTTCCCTGGACTCTTACCACCATGTGGCTCTGTATGTCCTCGAGTACAATCCTGACTCCCATCCCTTCTAGGTCCTTCCACACGCCCTGTTACTCATCAGCAAAACCCCAACATCTCCAACCTCCACACCTCCCTCCTGCTCACACTTTGGCCACAGCCTGGCTTGCCCTTGCAGCCCCCAAGCAGTGACTCCTTCTCTCCCACACCTGTCCTCCTTCCTGGCCTAACAGAGGTCCTCCTTGCTCCTCAATGCCATTTCTAGATCACTTCATTTCCCTTGATTTTCCCTAAAAATCTCAGGTCTGCAGCTCATGGCACTGCACCACCTTCCATCCCCATTTGTTTGAATCGCCTGGAAACCCACACAGAACCACCAGTCAGTTCTCTCACACTGGCGCCCGAGAGTTTTGGCCACTCGCTGTCACACTGTCTTAGACAATGGCCCTGTCACAACTCCTGATGATTTCCATGTCACTCTGCTGCCAACTGACCTGTACCTATGCAGGTCCGCCTTCCCTCCTGTTGCCAAATTGGGACTTTCTACACCTCTAAGGCATTACATTGTCTTCCTTTTCCTTCTCAAGGACTTCACTCCAGCAAATGTCCCTCTCGGCTACAGGGCATCACTTCTGTTCTCTCCACTAGGCAATTTCCGACAGCATGTTGACACATGGCTATACCACACGTCTTACAAAACTCCCGCCTGACTTCCATTCTCTCCAGCGACGGGCCCCTCTCCCCTTCCCCTTGAGAGCAAGCCCCACAAGGGCTGCCTCTGTTCACCGCCTGCAGCTCCTCTCACACGCCCTCCTGAACCACGCAGTGGGTGCTTCCCGGCCCAAACTACTCTGTTCGGGTCACAATGACCACTGCCGCATTAGACACACCACGGTCATTCTACCTGACATCCAGAAGCACCCGACAGAGTTCTGGAGACACATCCGCCCCTTAGCTTTCAGGATATCACTCTCCGGGTCACACTCTCACCTCCCCAGTGTCTCCGCTGCTGCTTCCTTCTGTCCTCTAATTTCGGGGGCCCGGCGCTTAGACCCCTGAACTCTCCTCCTCTACATCTACCCTCACCTCCATCTGAAAGGTGACTCATCCAGTCTCATGGTTTTAAACACACAGATGACTCCAACATGTGTATCCCTAGGCCAGACCTCTCTCCTGAACTCCAGACTTGGAGTGGCCAATTGCTTACTTGACATCTGGGGTGATATCCCATTGGTCTGAAAATATCAAAGGCGGCTTCATGTTCTCACTCCAACCGTCTAAACCTGTTCCTCTAAGCCTCCCCTTCTCACTAAATAGTAACTTCATCCTACAGAGTCATCTTTACTCCTCTTTTCCTCACCTTCTCATCTGTTGGCAACCCCTCTCAGCTCTACCTTTGAAATATCCACGGTCACTTCTCACCACCTCCACCCCCACTCCAGCCCAGCCCCCAAAATCGGGTGCCTTGACTGATCACTGCGACAGCCTCCTAACTGGCCTCTCTTGCCCACTCTGCCCCCTCACCCACAACCCACCAGTCTCCTTAACGAAGCAAAATGCTGCCTGTCAGAGTTAAGTCAAAGTTAAGTCAGATCACATGAAACTTCCTCAGAGCCCTACAACGCCCTCCCATCTCACGCAAAGTAAAAGCCCAAGTCCCTGCAATGCCCTCCCGGGCCCTACACGACAGGGCCCTGTTACCTCCCTCACCTTATTTCCTAACCATGCAGCTCAGCTCACCGTGCTCCAGTCACCCTAACTTCCTCCCTGCACCCTGAGTTCACCAAGCGCATTCCTGCATTCGCTATTCTAGGGATTTGCATTCGCTATTCTATTTGAGAAGGAAATGGCAACCCACTCCAGTACTCTTGCCTAGAAAATTCCATGGATGGAGGAGCCTGATGGGCTACAGTCCATGGGGTCACAAAGAGTCAAACACGACTGAGTGACTTCACTCACTCATTCTATTTGAAACACTTCCCCACAGTCATCCACATGGCCAGGCCCTGTACTCACTTCAGATCTTCACTCAGATGTTACCCATCAGTCTTCCCTGACATCCTCCATGGAACAGCACACACACATACCATCTCACCCAAGCCTCTCACGTCAATCATTCTTATCCTGGCTTTATTGGGTTTGAGTTGCTTAAATACATTCTTGATATACCATATCTTTATATGTACTTGTTGACTGTCTCTTTCTTTACTAGAATGTTCTGAGGGCAGGGATTTTGTTTGGATTGCTGCTGTATCCTTAGCACCTGGACTAGCACATGACAAGACAATCACGATAGGTGATTACTAAGCATCTAGTGAATGAATGAATGAAAAAAGGAATGAGAATAAATCTCCATTTATTCATCCTTGTGAACAACACTGTAAGGCAAGTACTATTTCAGGCCCATTTTACAGAAGAAGAAACCAAGTAGAGCTCAATATGTCCCAATTCAACACAGCCTGAGAGCGGCAGAACCTGGGTTCCAAACCGGCTCTGCTTCCGTCAAAGTCTCACACGCGGGTTACTTGACGCTGGGGCTGCCACTGGAACAAGTACCTACCACACGCCAGGTTCCCTGCTGTCATCTTAAACCTGCCCAAACAGCGTAGGAGATAAGTACTATCATCACCACTTTAGAAAGGAGGAAACTGAAGCTAAAAAAGTAAAGGAACTTTCCCAAAGTTGCAGATAACCTGGAAGGTCTAAGACTGAACTCTGAAGCCAGTCTGGCTCCTTGGCGTGTGCCCTTAACCGTTTACCAAACCACTGCCCTGAGACGAGGCTCTGCTCTGGGCCAAGACAGAAGTGCATCAGGCAGGGGAAGGGGCCCTCCAACTCCCCAGGTGTGCCGGCTGCTCTGGGGCGCTTACCGTGCACGTGGGACTGCTGGAAGCTCTTCCCGGGGGCAAAGTGGAAGTTTCCGGCCACCTGGGGGGAGATGCCCGCTCATCCTCCAGCGTTTCCTCCTTTCCCTTTGTCCTTTGTCCCCTGAGGGCAAGTGTGCCCTCGAGTCACAGTGGACTGGGGCCCACCCACAGCCCAGCTGGCCTGTCCCGCCTCGGGTCCTCCTGTACCTTGTTGACCTCCAGGAAGCCGTACACCTGGCAGCCTTCGTTCTTCTGCTCCTGCATTTTCTGGCTGAAGCCCTCCCGCCGGCACTGCTCAATGGTGTCCGGGTTCTTGAAGGCCCAGCCTCGACGGCGATATGCCTCCCGCACGTCCTCACAGGAGTTACAGCACCTGAAGAGGGGAGGTGTGGGGGGAGCGTCAGAGAGGCACCCGAAAAGTGCTGGCACCTTGGGAAACAAGGCAGTGCCGCCCACTAACAAAGCCTCCCCCAGCCTCATCTTTGATCATCCAGCGTCCTCCAGGTATGTTTCCTCAGCGGCAGCAGGGCTGTTGAAACATACATACTCCCATTCTGTTTGGGGTGATGAGAAGTTTTAGACCGGATCATGGTGATGGCCACACAGGGCTATGCATGTAGTTATCACTACCAGAAGGCACATATGAAAACAGTCAAAATGGTACATTTCATGTCACGTATATTTTACCTCAATTAAAAAAAAGATTGTAAATGCATACTCCCAGGCTCTACCCTAGACCTGCTGAACCAGGGGTCTCTCAGGGGTCAGGGCCTGAGAAACAAAACAGCAGCTGCCACATAAGGAAGGCTTAAGAGCCCGGGCTGAGCCTTCCAATCTCAGTGCCGTACATAGAAAATACATTTATTCCCTAGGTAAGTCTTCTGAGAAAGGCGTCCTTTTCACCCCCTTCACAAGGATTATGTAGTTTGGCCCAAGGACACATAGGTGGAACCCAGGCAGCTGGACTCCAGAGACTACCACTGAGCCAGAACAAGGATCACTTTGACCTCGTCCCCAGCTCTTAAGCCTGACACCTGACCTGGGATCAGTGATCAGGGCACATAGCCCATGCCATCTAAATTCTTGGCCAAGACCACCACACACACACACACACACACACACACACGGCATCCAACAGAGGCTGGGGATGACTGACAAAAAGCACCTGATGGGAGCCCTGCTCCCCACCCCCCAGCTTGACCCCCTGACCCTGGCTCACTTGATGTCTTCCATCTCAGCACCATAGCAGCTCTCACAGCGATCAGGGTCCAGGGAATCAGGGTCAAACACCTTCACCTCGACTTTCCCGAGCTCTAAGGGGAAGGCAAGAGGCAGGGCCATGAGCCAGGGGCAGGCGCAGTGAAATCGCTACCCCTAACCCTCGCATGGACTTCCCTGGTGGCTTAGACAGTAAAGAATCTGCCTGCAATGAGGGAGACCTGGGTTTGATGCCTGGGTTAGGCAGATCCCCTGGAGGAGGGCATGGCAACCCACTTCAGTATTATTGCCTAGAGAATCCACATGGACAGAGGAGCCTAGAGGGCTATAGTCCGTGGGATGACAAAGAGTCAGACATGGCTAAGTGACTAGGCACAGCACAACCCTTGCATGGGCCCTCTGGCCTGTGGCTTAGGAATAATAAACATTGTAATACCTAATATTTACATAATGCATACTATGTATGTGTCAGACACTAAGCATTTCCACACATGTTGTATTTCTTTTAATAAAAGGTAATAGCAATAAAACAATAAAGTGAATACCAAAGATTAGCTGAATACAGGTCGCTGTACTTTACACAGTCTCTTTTCAACCCCACACGACTCTGTGAAGGTGGAGGTTACTACCCCCACAGTACTGAGAAGGTGCTGAGGCTCAGAGTGAAAAGTGATTTTGCCAATGCAACACTGTAAGCGGCAGAGTTCAGCGCTGAACCCCAAGTGTAAGCCCCTAACCCCTCGCCCTGGTGCCTCTCAGACTGCTCTCTCTGCACCTGGCTCCCCGCCTTTAACTACCTCACTGTAACTGGCGGTTTCAATATTCAGAACCCTGACTTCTAGTCCTCCAGTAATCTTTTTATTTTTGTCAACCATCCTCAACCAGCCATTTCCATACTCAGTTACTACCAGTGGTCACAAACCTTCCAGAATTCAATGTCATAATCCCAATCTTAAATCTTATCTTCTTTTCCCAGCTCACTCTCTCTGGTACCCAGAAGCCACCGATTCTTTGTTACCAATATCACCCCTTCATACTCTCACTTCCCTCTTTATTTAAGTTCTATGGTTCAAATGGGTAATGAACTACCTCCTTATTAAATGGTGCTGGAAAAAACAGATATTCAATGCAAAAGAAGGAAATCACACCCCTATTTTACACCACTTGCAAAAATTAACTCAAAATGGATTAAAGACTTAAATGTAAAACTTGATACTGCAAAACTCCTAGGAAGAAAACATAGGGAAAGAACTCCTTGATACTGGTCTTGGCAATGATTTTTTGGATACAACACGAAAAGCACAAGCAACAAAAGCAAAAAGAAATAAGTGCTACTACATCAAAAGAAACAGCTTCTGCACAGCAAACAAACTATTAACAAAATGAAAGGGCAACCTATGGAACAAAGGAAATATTTACAAAAGATATCTCTGATAAGGGATATCAAAAACATTGGAGGAACTGATATAACTCAATAGCAAAAAACCCAATTTGTCCAATTAAAAATGGGCAAAGGAGTTGAATAAACATTTTTCAAAAGAAGACATACAGATGGTCAACAGGGACACAAAAAGGTGCTCAACGTTACTCATCATCGGGGAAATGCAAATCAAAACCACTAGGTATCACCTCACATCTGTTAGAATGGCTATTATTGGAAAAAACAAAAACAAAAAATAAAATAACATTGTCGACAAAGCAGAGAAAAGGGAACCCTTGTGCACTGTTAGTGGGAGTGCAAATTGGTATAGCCATTATGGCATCCGGTCCCACCACTTCATGGGAAATAGATGGGGAAACAGTGGAAACAGTGTCAGACTATTTTTCTGGGCTCCAAAATCACTGCAGATGGTGACTGCAGCCATGAAATTAAAAGACGCTTACTCCTTGGAAGGAAAGTTATGACCAAGCTAGATAGCATATTAAAAAGCAGAGACATTACTTTGCCAACAAAGGTCCGTCTAGTCAAGGCTATGGTTTTTCCAGTGGTCACGTATGGATGTGAGAGTTGGACTGTGAAGAAGGCTGAGCGCCGAAGAATTGATGCTTTTGAACTGTGGTGTTGGAGAAGACTCTTGAGAGTCCCTTGGACTGCAAGGAGATCCAACCAGTCCATTCTGAAGGAGATCAGCCCTGGGATTTCTTTGGAAGGAATGATGCTGAAGCTGAAACTCCAGTACTTTGGCCACCTCATGCGAAGAGTTGACTCACTGGAAAAGACTCTGATGCTGGGAGGGATTGGGGGCAGGAGGAGAAGGGGACGCCAGAGGATGAGATGGCTGGATGGCATCACTGACTCGATGGACGTGAGTCTGAGTGAACTCCGGGAGTTGGTGATGGACAGGGAGGCCTGGCGTGCTGCGATTCATGGGGTTGCAAAGAGTCGGACACGACTGAGCGACTGATCTGATCTGATTATGGAAAACAATATGGAAGTCCTTCAAAAAATTAAAAATAGAATTGCCAGATGTCCCAGCAATCCCCATCTCTAGGTATATATACAAAAAAGAAAGAAAGAAATCACCATCTTGAAGAGATATCTGTAGCCCATGTTTACTGTAGTACTATCCACAATAATCAAGACGTGAAAACAACATGAGTCAATCAACAAATGAATGGATAAATAAACTGTGACTTGTGCACCTCTCTGTAAGTGTGTGTATGCATATATATATACACACACACATACTTATACACATACAGAGCTATATACATATATATGGTATATATATGTAATGTTCCAATATATATATAGGAATATATTGGAATATTATATATTCTGAACATCTTATGGAGAAACCTGAACAAAGTTTTTGCCCAAACCAATATATATTATGTATATGTATACGTGGGTGTGTGTGCTTAGTCATTCAGTCACGTCCAACTCTTTGTGACTCCATGGACTGTAGCCCACCAAGCTCCTCTGTTCACAGAATTTTCCAGGCAAGGACAATGGAGTGGTTGCCATTGCTTCCTCTAGGGGATCTTTCTGACTGAAGGATCGAACCTGTGTCTCTTGTGTCTCTTGTATTGGCAGGTGGATTCTTTACCATTGGGCCACCTGGGAAGCTCTGTATGTGTATATATTGGAATATTATTCAGCCATTAAAAAGAAGAATATCCTACCATTTTCAACAACATGGATGAACCTGAGGATATTATATTAAGTGAAATAAGTGAGACAGAGAAAGACAAATACTGTTATGGTCTCATTTACATATAATCTAAAAATAACAAATTCATAGAAAGACAGTAGATTGTTGGCTGCCAGGGGTTCAGGGGTAGGGAAAATGGGGAAATGTTGGTCAAAGGGCACAGACTTTCACTTATAAGATGAATAAGTTCTGGGGATCTAACAGCATGGGGACTATAGTTAATGATGTTGTAAACTTGAAAGTTGCTAAGAGTAGATCTTAAATGTTCTCACCTCATATACAAAAAAGGTAACTGTGAGGTAATGGCTGTTACCCTACTACGGTAATCATCTTACAATATATATGTATGTAAATCATCATGAACTTACATGATGCTACATTCCAAGTACACAGCCACAAAGCTGGAAAAAAAATCTCTAGTCCGCTGCTGTAATTCTTCTCTTGCACACAAGCACAAGTCACTTGTTCCTCTCTCCCCTCATTGTATAAGAATATCAAAACCCACCTTCCAGCTGAGTTCAACTCTCTGTGCCTACTTCTTCCTGTGCCTCCCTTAAGACTGCCTGGCAATCCTACTTCCTTTCACTAATGCCTTTCACTCTTCCATTCTCTGAGATGACTAATTTATATCTTTTCCTCTCTCCTTAGGCTTCCAAAATCCCTTCCCCTTTCTCCACTCTCAGCTAATGACCTTGCTTTCAATCTCCACTAAAAAGACAGAAGCAACAGGACCTGGCTAAATCTCAACACCAAACCAACCAACCCACATGCACTCTCTTCCAGTCCCCACCCCACTTTTCTGCTTTCTCTTACAGCTAAACTCCCGGAAGGGTTATCTATACTTGATGTCTCCATTTCCTTTTCTGCTCTGTAATTAGATTTTCATCCCCAACAGTATCAAAACTATTCTATTCAGTTTCCAGTGACCTCCATGTTGCCAACTGCAATGGTCAGAACAACCCAACCAAGCTGCTCCCAAATTCCTGACCCACAGAAACTGACAAAAACAAATGTTTGTTAAATTAAATCACTAACTTTTGGGGCTACTTGTTACACAGTAGTGGAGATATATATATTCCCCCACCCATACACAAAAGTCCTCTTCCTTCTCTGGTCATTAAATCATTCACTCACTCAGACCAAAGCCTTGGAATCGACCTTGACTCCATATCCAATCCTAAAGCAAATTCTATTTGTTTTACTGGTGTTCAACATTTGAATGAACAAATGATAAAGCTGACCAACAAAGCAATCTCTAAGGTGTGAAAAAATCAGAGCTTTCAGGAAGGTTTTGTTATGGAGGGAAACTGAGTTAATGGAGGCACTGGGAGGACACAGAGAAAAGAAAGGAAGCTAAAAGTGAACAACACTCTGAACTAGGCATTATACATGTATTACTTCATTTGATCCTGCAATTCCATGTGGTAGGTACAACTGTTTATCACCATTTTAAGAGCCAAGGGCACGGACTGCAAAAGACAAAGCTACATCTGAACTCAGGCAATCTAATTCAAGGACAAAGACTTAAACTTAAGCCTTCCTGCATTCCAAGAGGGAAGAGCATTATGGGCTGAAGTCAGTCTGTGGGACAGGGAAGTAGACAGCCAGAGAAGCCTGGGTCCACCTACAGGAGTTCCGCCAAGGCACATAGGACTCATCCTCCGACTTCTGTTACTAAACCACAATAGGCAGGGATTCGGGACCTTAGAATGACAGCCACGTAGAGTACTCTCCTCAATACACAGAGGCTAAAAAGCCAGCATTTCAGCCCACCCTGACTCTTAATAGCTGGGGGACCCTTGGAAAGCCACTTGACTCCTCTGGGTCCTAGATGCTTCACGTATCACTGAGTCAGTCACAGCCCACTTGCCAGAAGGTAGGGCTTGGGCATGTCCAGCTCTGGGATTTGAGATCTGGCCTCTTCCCCCCAAGTTACCATGACGCTCTGCCTCTGAGCTCACGGGAAAGCCATCCTTATCAAGCCGTTTTTTGAACAGGTTGTGCTCCACATCCAGCTGCTGCTCCCCAGCCACATCCATGGCATCGATGCTCAGATCTGGAAGCAGGAGGTCAGGGTAAAGGGCTGTGTCCTAAGGGTAAGGGTTTTGGAGAGTAAGGGGACGCTGAGCTTGTTTTGGGGCGGCAGTGGACTAGGGGAAGGAGGCTCTCCTGGAGTCCAGTCCAGAACCTAAGGCTGGAGCTGTGAACCTGGAAGCCATCTGAGAACCTTGGGGCTTGCCATTCCCACCCATGGTGAGGTACTCACAAGCACAAGGCATGTGCGGAAAGAGCACATTGATGTTGATCTTCAGTTTATCCCCCCGTGACTTGTCCACGTAGAGTTCAGGATGCACCTGGGGCAGGACTACCTTAGTAAGATTTCACCTCAACCCTCTCTTGCCCCATTCCATAAGCTCCTACCACTATAATGCCAAGCCCCGCCCACCTACTAGGCCCCGCCCCTTACCTCTGTGGTGAGGTAATACTGCAGCTCTGACAGGAACAATAGTAGCATAAGAAGGCCACTGACAATGGTCACTGCAGGGCAGGGAGCGAGGGTCAGAATGGCCTCTGTCCCTCTCCCTCTGCCCCCGGCAGGCCGGACAGGTTCCAAGCGCCCCGGCCAACCTCCAGGACACCCCACTCCCCGCGACCCCGACCCCGCCACGCCCTACCCGTGGCGCCCCCGCAGGTCTTGACCCGGAAGTCCTCCAGAGTCTTGGGATAGGCATCGAACTGCTTCAGCTTCCCCAGCGCCTCCATGGGGACCAGCCGGAAAGGGGAAGCCAGAGGGCCCGCCCCGGCAGCCTCCCGCTTCCGGCCCGGAGCTTGGGCCACGCCCCCTCTTTTCGCACGCAGGCGCAGCAATGCCCACGCTTGGCCCCACCCCTTGCTGCGTTCTCACTCAGGCCGCCCCGCCCACCTGTGCTGCTCCTGCCTTTGGCGGCTGGAATGGGCTCCCGTGGGGTGGTTGAGGGGGTGAAGAAATAAGAGGTTAGGTTTTCTGTGGAGCAGAGTGCCTGGAAGAGGACTCCACCGGATAGACACAGTAATAGCAGCATTCGCTTGCCTTGTGCCCGGAGCTGCACCTCGAGTTTCACATCAGACTCTTGGAACCTCCTAGAACAGTGGTTTTCACAGTGTCCTCAATGGGCAGCCTCATTATCATCTGAAATTGGTTAGGAATGCACACTATTGTGCCCTGACACAAACCTACTGATCAGAAACTCTAGGAATGACTCCCAGGCGATTTCCTGCAGTTACAGCTTGAGAGTCACCTCTGTAAAGTCGGTGTGACTTTTATATCCATTTTTCTCAAGGATAAACTGTGGCCGTGGAAAAGCTAAGTAACTTACCCTGTGTGTGTGTGTGTGTGTGTTGCTCAGTAGTGTCTGACTCTTTGCTTTCCCATAAGCTATAGCCCGCCAGGCTCCTCTGTTCTTGGGATTCTCTCAGTTCAGTTCAGTTCAGTTCAGTCGCTCAGTCGTGTCCGACTCTTTTCGACCTCATGAATTGCAGCACTCCAGGCCTCCCTGTCCATCACCAACTCCCAGAGTTCACTCAGACTCACGTCCATCGAGTCAGTGATGCCATCCAGCCATCTCATCCTCTGTCGTCCCCTTCTCCTCCTGCCCCCAATCCCTCCCAGCATCAGTCTTTTCCAGTGAGTCAACTCTTCCCATGAGGTGACCAAAGTACTGGAGTTTCAGCTTCAGCATCATTCCCTCCAAAGAAATCCCAGGGCTGATCTCCTTCAGAATGGACTGGTTGGATCTCCTTGCAGTCCAAGGGACTCTCAAGAGTCTTCTCCAACACCACAGTTCAAAAGCATCAATTCTTCGGCACTCAGCCTTCTTCACAGTCCAACTCTCACATCCATACATGACCACTGGAAAAACTATAGCCTTGACTAGATAGATCTTTGTTGGCAAAGTAATGTCTCTGCTTTTGAATATGCTATCTAGGTTGGTCATAACTTTCCTTCCAAGGAGTAAGCGTCTTTTAATTTCATGGCTGCAGTCACCATCTGCAGTGATTTTGGAGCCCCCCAAAATAAAGTCTGACACTGTTTCCACTGTTTCCCCATCTATTTGCCATGAAGTGATGGGATCAGATGCCATGATCTTCATTTTCTGAATGTTGAGCTTTAAGCCAACTTTTTCACTCTCCTCTTTCACTTTCATCAAGAGGCTTTTTAGTTCCTCTTCACTTTCTGCCATAAGGGATTCTCTAGGCAAGAATACTAGTAGTGCGTTGCCATTCCTTTCTCCAGGGGATCTTCCAAACCCAGGGATTGAATTCAGGTCTCCTGCATTGCAGGCAGATTCTTTACTATCTGAGCCACCAGGGAAAGCCAACGTGGCCTAGATGGTAGGAATTAATGGCAGAGCCTGATTCCAACCCATTTCTTCTGGGCCTCAAAGTACTCTGGGAGCAAGAGGCTTTGGGGTTAATTCTACCCAAACAGCCTCTCAGTGCTTTTCCTCAGCATGGCTAGTGGAGGTGCCTAGCTCAAATCATTTCAGTAGCATTAGATCAGAGCTTCTGGGCTTTCCACGTGGCTCTAGTGGTAAAGAACCCATCTGCCAAAATCCCATGGACGGAGGAGCCTGGTGGGCTGCAGTCCATGGGGTTGCTAGGAGTTGGACACGACTGAGCGACTTCACTTTCACTTTTCACTTTCATGCATTGGAGAAGGAAATGGCAACCCACTGCAGTGTTCTTGCCTGGAGAATCCCAGGGACGGGGGAGCCTGGTGGGCTGCCATCTATGGGGTCGCACAGAGTTGGACACGACTGAAGCAGACTCAGCAGCAACAGCAGCAGCCACTGCAGGAGATGCAGGTTCAATCCCTGGGTTGGGAAGATTCCCTGGAGTAGAATATGGCAACCCGCTCCAATATTCTTACCTGAAAAATTCCATGGACCGAGGGGCCTGGTGGGCTACACCTTATAGACTTGCAAAAAGTCAGACACAACTGAGCGACTAACACACACACACACAGACCAGAACTTTGTAAAGAGGGGTTCAGGAAACTGTGGAGAGTCCATAGAAGAAAATTACTGACACATTGGGTCAGGGAAGGCTTCCAGGAGAAAGAGAAGGGACACAAGCTGGGTGCACTGTGGCAGTCCAACTCAGGAGAAGCTGAGTCCCCCTTTCTGTCTGCAGGCTACAGCCTGCTAGGAATGGAAGAAGGAAAGGGCTAATGCATATTAATTGAAAACTGACAACATGCCAATTACTGTTATCCATTCTACATCAGCCTGGAGAAGGGAATGGCAACCCACTCCAGTATTCTTGACTGGAGAATCTCATGGACAGAGGAGCCTGATGAGCTACAGTCCATGGGGTCACAAAGAGACATGATTGAGCGACTGAGCATATTCTACATCAGAACAGCCCTGGCAAGTCGATGCTATTTCAAACCCCATTTTGTAGATAAAGAAGCCAAGAGTTGGACTGACTTTGCCCGAGGTTGCAGGGGGAGTTAACAGGGCAAAGCTGGGCTTCAAGGCCTGATTTTTCTGACTCCAGAGCATGGGTCTTTCCCACACATTAGCTACCACCACCAAGTGCAAGAGAAGTCTATTCTCAGTTGGATGCCCATGAACAGTGTTGACAGAAATTATCCTCTCCTCTCTGTCATATGTCCATTCTATGCCCATTCATGTTTGACTTCCAAGCCCTCCTTCCTCAGTGGGGTTCCCCACTAAAACACACTTCTTCACTCCCTTTTCTCGTATCCCCTGTTATGCAATACCATGGTGAGTAACAAAGATGTGAGTCATACTTACTCTTGAGGAGCTTTCAGTGGGGAGTAGGAAGAGGTAAACAACAACAAAATGTATGGATGTTATATAAACCACTGAACTGTGCTCTGAAAATGGTTACGATGGTAACTTTTATGTTATGTGTATTTTACCATAATAAAATTTTTTGGAAAAAAAAATAAAGTAATTAATTAACTACCTAAATAAAGGAGAATGTGCCTTGCACTGTGAAGGAAAAATCAGGGAATGTAATAGGGACAGCAAAGTGGAGAGACTTTCTGCTTTAGGAATTCTAGAAGTAGGTAGTCCTTTCTCTTCATAGAGTTCTTCTAGGTGAGCATGATGCAGAAGTCACAGGAGACCAAGATGCTGACCAGTTGGAAACTTAGCTCTTCACAATGTCAGGCTTCCCCTTAATGCTTCCAGTCCTCCCCCATCAACATGAGGTCCTTTGGCCATGGGAGCAGTTGGATCCTGTATGGGAGTGCCTCACTCTGCACACTGGGTTGCAGGAAGAGGGGGTCACTGGTCACATGTAGATGCAGCCTAAGCCTGACCAGAGAAGGGAAGGTTTCAGGCCCTTTCCTTGGTTCATTCTGCCCAGTCACAGCCTTCTTTCACCTTACATGAGACTCGGATAAATGAACTTTTCCTTAAATCATTGAATAAATAAGTGTATTTGAGGGTTTCCCTGGTGGTCCAGTGGTGAAGAATCCGCCTACCGATGCAGAAGATATGGGCTGGGAAGATCCCACATGCTGCAGAGTCACTAAGCCCATGCACCACAACTACTGAGCCTGTGCTCTAGAGCCCAGGGGCCACAACTAATGAGCCCACGCACTCTGGAGCTCATGCTCCACCACGGAAGACACAGCAATGAGAAGCCTGTGCACCGCAGCTAGAGAATAGCCCCCTCTCACCACAATTAGAGAAAAGCCTGAGCAGCAGCAAAGACCCAGCACAGCAAAAACTAAATAAATATTAATAAAATTATTTTTAGAAGAAATAAGTATATTTGGAACTTTCCTGATGGTCCAATGGCTAAGACTCTGGGCTCCCAATTCACGGGGCTTGGGTTCAATCCCTGGTCAGAGGAAGTTCAACGAAGTGCAACAAAGTTCAAAGATCCAATGTGCTGCAACTAAGACCAGGCACAGCCAAATAAATAAATAGATAAATATTTTTTTTAAAACAATGAAACTGTGCAAAATTATCAGAACAATCACCTTCAGTTCAGTTCAATTCAGTTCCTCAGTCATGTCTGACTCTTTGCGACCCGATGAATCGCAGCACACCAGGCCTCCCTGTCCATCACCAACTCCCAGAGTTCGCTCAAACTCAATATGCCAGGAAATTTGGAAAACTCAGCAGTGGCCACGGGACTGGAAAAGGTCAGTTTTCATTCCAGTCCCAAGAAAGGCAATGCCAAAGAATGCTCAAACTACCGCACAATTACACTCATTTCACACACTAGTAACTGCTACTGCTAAGTCGCTTCAGTTGTGTCAGACTCTGTGCAACCCCATAGACGGCAGCCCACCAGGCTCCACCGTCCCTGGGATTCTCCAGGCAAGAACACTGGAGTGGGTTGCCATTCCCTTCTCCAATGCATGAAAGTGAAAAGTGAAAGTGAAGTTGCTCAGTCGTGTCCGACTCTTTGTGACCCCATGGACTGCAGCCTACCAGGCTTCTCCACCCATGGGATTTTCCAGGCAAGAGTACTGGAGTGGGTTGCCATTGCCTTCTCCGAAGGCAGGTCAGGTTGCTTCCTGACCTGCATATAGGTTTCTCAAGAGGCAGGTCAGGTGGTCTGGTATTCCCATCTCTTTCAGAATTTTCCACTGTTTATTGTGATCCACACAGTCAAAGGCTTTGACATAGTCAATAAAGCAGAAATAGATGTCTTTCCGGAACTCTCTTGCTTTTTTGATGATCCAGCAGATGTTGGCAATTTGATCTCCGGTTCCTCTACCTTTTCTAAAACCAGCTTGAACATCTGGAAGTTCACGGTTCATGTATTGCTGAAGCCTGGCTTGGAGAATTTTGAGCATTATTTTACTAGCGTGAGAGATAAGTGCAATTGTGCAGTAGTTTGAGCATTCTTTGCCATTGCCTTTCTTGGGACTGGAATGCAAACTGACCTTTTCTAGTCCTGTGGCCACTGCTGAGTTTTCCAAATTTGCTGGCATATTGAGTGCGGCACTTTTACAGCATCATCCTTCAGGATTTGAAATAGCTCAACCAGAATTCCATCATCTCCACTAGCTTTGTTCATAGTGATGCTTTCTAAGGCCCACTTGACTTCACATTCCAGGATGTCTGGCTCTAGGTCCATGATCACACCATCGTGATTATCTTGGTCATGAAGATCTTTTTTGTACAATTCTTCTGTGTATTCTTGCCACCTCTTCTTAATATCTTCTGCTTCTGTTAGGTCTATACCATTTCTGTCCTTTATTGAGCCCATCTTTGCATGAAATGTTCCCTTGGTATCTCTAATGTTCTTGAAGATATGTCTAGTCTTTCCCATTCTGTTGTTTTCCTCTATTTCTTTGCATTGATCACTGAGGAAGCCTTTCTTATCTCTCCTTGCTATTCTTTGGAACTCTCCATTCAGATGCTTATTATCTTTCCTTTTCTCCTTTGCTTTTCACTTCTTTTCACAGCTATTTGTAAGGCCTCCTCAGACAGTCATTTTGCTTTTTTGCATTTCTTTTTCTTGGGGATGGTCTTCATCCCTGTCTCCTGTACAGTGTCACAAACCTCCATCCATAGTTCATCAGGCACTCTATCAGATCTAGTCCTTTAAATCTATTTCTCATTTCCACTGAATAATCATAAGGGATTTGATTTAGGTCATACCTGAATGGTCTAGTGGTTTTCCCTACTTTCTTCAATTTGTCTAAATTTGGCAATAAGGAGTTCATGATCTGAGCCACAGTCAGCTCTCAGTCTTGTTTTTGCTGACTATATAGAGCTTCTCCATCTTTGGCTGCAAAGAATATAATCAATCTGATTTCTGTGTTGACCATCTAGTGATGTCCATGTGTAGAGTCTTCACTAGAATAGCTATAATCAAAAAGACAGACAAAACCAAATGTCATTGAGAATGTGGAAAAATTGCAACCTTTATACATTACTGGTGATAAGTGTAAAATGCTGCTGCCACTTTGGAAAATACTTTGAAAGATTTTTCTTAACTTAAATATAAATGCACATGTAAACCAACAATTCCTAGCTGTCTACCCAAGAGAAATGAAAATGCATGTTCCTGCAAAAACTTGTAAACAAATGTTCATAGGAGCATTATTCATAATAGCCAAATAGTGGAAACAATTCAAATGTCCATTAGCTGGTGAGTGGATAAACACAATGCGATCTAGCCACACAGTGGAATACTACTCAACAGCAGGAGTTAACTCCTGGTGCATGACACATTATAAATTTTAAAAATAATATGCTGAGGAAAAGAAATCAGATATGAGAAACTGCATATTGTATTATTCCATTTATAAACACGGCAAATCTTTAGGGAAAGTGGGGTAGTGGTTGCCTGGAATGAGGAGTGGCATTGACTGCAGATGCAAATAGGGATTTCTGATGGAAATGTCCTAAAACTGGGTTGTGGTGATGCTTATACAGCTGTCTACATTTATTGAATCATACACTTAAAATGTGTGAATTTTATGGCACGTGAATTGTGCCTTGATAAAATTGCTAAAACGCAAAACCGAAGCTAATGTTTCAGGATGTTTTTAAAAGGTTATATTTTGCTAGGGCTGCATAAGAAGGGAATGGGGAACGACTGCTTAATGGGTATGGGGTTTCCACTTGGGATGATGAGTATGTTCTGTAATTAGGTAGTGGTGATGGCTGCATTATGATGTGAATGTCCTAAATGTCATTGATTTATTGTATACTTTAAAATGGTTTAAGTGGTAAGTTTTTGAGTGTTTCACAACAAAAATATTATGTTAGTTCATGTAAGTGAAACACCAATAAAGCTTACTATGCATCCATTTCTAGATGATTTTTTAAAACCTTTTTATTTTAAAATAGGTATAGGCATATAAAAAATTATAAAAATAGTAAAAAGAGATCCCATGTACCCATCACCCCATTTCTCTTGATGTATCGTCTTACATTACACAAACCAGGGAATTGACATTGACACAATTAATTAGTCTGCAGTCAGTTCAGTCACTCAGTCGTGTCCAACTCTTTGCGAGCCATGGGCTGCACCTCTCCAGGCTTCCCTGTCCATCACCAAATCCCAGAGCTTGCTCAAACTCATATCCATCGAGTTGGTGATGCCATCCAACCATCTCATCCTCTGTCGTCCCCTTCTCCTCCTGCCTTCAATTTTCCCCAGCATCAAGGTCTTTTCTAATGAGTCAGTTATTTGCATCAGGAGGCCTAAGTACTGGATTTTCAGCTTCAGCATCAGTCCTTCCAATGAATATTCAGGACTGATTTCCTTTAGGATTGACTGAATCTTCTTGAAGTCCAAGGGACTCTCAAGAGTCTTCTCCAACACTGCAGTTCAAAAGCATCAATTAGTCTACAGACCTTACTCAAATTTTTTGGTGATTTTTTTTTTTTTTTTAGTTGCTGTATTTATATGGGATCTAGTTCTCCGACCAAGGGTCAAACCCATAGTCCCTGCAGTGGAATCTTGGAGCCTTAACCACTGGACTGCCAGAAAAATCCCCTGGTGAATTTTTTAAAGCAATAAAATACCCACTGCAGATTTTCACTAGTTATGACAACTGTTTTCCTGTTCTCATCCCATGGAAGAAAACATTTTGATTTTTTGAAAAAATGGGTTTCTAACCCCACCCCTTTATTAAAAACCTTAAAAACAACTCAGTTTTTCATTTTGTTTTTTAACATCTTCCACAGGCCAGGGTTGAATTAAGAGAGTGACGCTGGAGATGAGGAAGGTTGTTTGGAGACAGAAACAAAAGGATTAAAAAATGGATTTGGAAATCATGGGAGAGGGAGGAGTCAAGGATAGCATATGGGTTTCTGGCTGCAGCAAGAGGTGAGTGGAGGAGCATCTGCTGAGATACAGAAGTCTTGGGAAGGGTTTGGTTTAAAAGGAGCAACATGAGTTCAGTCTCAGGCTTGTCCGGGGTGATGGGTCTCTGAGACAGCTAAGTCAGGGTGCGACAGACTGCCGGGTTTGGGGGTCTAGAGAACAGAAGTGAAGTCTGAGACGAAGTTGAGCAATTGCAGAGGGGCCATCACACATAAATAGTACTTAAGTTTCCCTGTCCACTCTGTTCCTATATCCCATAAATATTTATTAAATGATGAAGTCTTAGGGATTCAGAGGTGAAAAAGGTAATCACAGGACTTCCCTGACAGTCCAGTGTTTAAGGATCCACCTTCCAGTACAGGGGACGTGGATTTGATCCCTGGCTGGGAAACTAAGATCTCACGTGCCATGGGGGCAATAAACCTGCTTGCCGCAACCACTGAACCTGTGTGCTCTGGCGCCCACGTGCCACAACTAGAGAGAAGCCCACACACCATAATAAAAGATTCCGTGTGACACAACTAAGACCCGAGGCAGCCAAGAAAAAAAAAAAATATATATATATATAAATATATATATAAATGTAAAGGTCAGTCCCTGTCTATGTGGATCTTGCACTCAAGGCAGGCAGCTTGAGTGTGACAGACAGGATAGGGTGGTGGCTTTGTGCCTAAAGGAGGGAGGTCACAATGTGTACTTTGTGATGAGATCTGTAATATACCCCTTGGCAGGGAGGACCCCACTGAGAGCTCAACCTCCTTCTGTGGGAAGGATCAGGGACACACCATATGTTACCTCTCTGGCCTCACACCTTCCATCCCAGGCCCAGTTGGAGGGCCCTTTGGGGATAAGCAAATGGACAGAGAAGTGGGAGATGAGGGCTTGGCAGGAGGTGTGGTGTGGAGGTCTGGGGAGCCACGGAGGCCCACAGGACAGAGAGTTGGGGGGCTGTCTACGACCTCAGGTCCTCACCCCTCCCAGTCCCAGGTAGAGGAACCAGTTGGCCGCCTGCCACTGGAGCCATCGCCTGGGCCACACATGAGGCGCTGGTGGCAGATTTTTGTCCTGTGCGTCTTCTGGATGCTCCTCTTGTGGCTGGTGACCCCCTGCCTGGATCTGAAGACTGACTCGGCACCCCAGGAAAAATGGATGGACGTGGCACCACGGCGTTGCAGCTGCCCTTGGTTCAAATTCAGGCAATGTGGCTGCCCGTCCGGGAGTCTCAATCACTCTGTCTGCCACCACACAGCTGGAGAGCACCAGTTTGATGCAGGCTATGAAAAGATGAGGGGGTCCCTGATGGGAGGAGCAGAGTCCACGCGCCCTGGTGCTGTGCTCTGGTGGTCGGTCAGTGGTCAACACTGGGGTGTCCCATCCCGTCCTCCCCTGGGCCCAGGTCACCTCCCACTTTCTGTCCCAAACCTCTGCCCTTGGCCCTGACTTAGAGTGCCTCCCATCTTCACAGCTTCAACTCCCGATCTCCCGATGGAGGTCTCACCCACTCAGATCTGCTTCCCGTCCTCCAGGAGCCAATACCTGAGTCTTGGCCCCCCATCTCTTCTCTCCTGCTGTTTTCAGGACCTGAACGCAGCAAGCGAGCTGGGCAGAGTGTGGAAGAAGCTGCTTGAGGTGATTCCCCAACTCTCAATGAGCTATTTTGATCTCTTCTGTGGGACTTGTGCCCTGATGGGGAATTCAAAGATCCTGCGGGCTGCCAGTATCAGCAACAATGTCAACCAACTCAGCATGGTCTCCAGGTGAGCCTTGAGGAGAGGGCAGGGGACTGGATGGCCAGACCTGCCCCTAGAGTTCTTTCAGTTTCTACTCTCTTTTTTCAGGATGAACCAGGTCCCTGTTCAGGGCATTGAGATGCTGGGGAACCAAACCGCGAGATGCTCCGTCTCCCACAGGAATGCCAGGGGCCAGGGTTCTTGGAGGCAAGTGCTGTTGCTGCTCCTGCAGCTCTTTGATCTCGCGTGGACTTCAGATGCTCTGAGTGAGGAGATGGTGGTCTGGGAACCCAGACATTCTTAGTGTGGCAGGTAAGGAGAGGGCACTGCAGCGGATGACAGAGGGGCCTCCAAGGAGACTCTCCTGGCTTACTGGGCACACCTGCCAGACCTTCCCAGGTCTCAGGGGCTGCTGAAACCCCTCCACTTCCTAATTCTTCCTTAGATTTCTGAAGGTGGTCCAGTTCCCTAGCAGAATGGAAGATAGAAAAGGCCAGGTAAGGGTTTGACAGGTGGGAAGATGTGGCTGTGGGTCGCTGTGGACTGGGACCCAGGTTGGCCACCTCCCATTCCTCTCCAAGTCCTGGCGATCAGCCCCACCTTCCTCCAGTACAACCGGGGCACTCTCCATCTTGGGGGCTCATGGCTCTGTTCTGGGCCTTGCGTACCTGTGACTCAGTAAAGATCCTTGTTCTTTCCTCACTTAAAACTTTTCCCTGCTGGTGGTCCAGTGCTTAAGGCTCCACACTTTCAATGCAGGGGATGCAGGTTTGATCCCTAGTCGGGTAACTAAGATCCTACATGCTTTGTGGTATGGCCAAAAAATTAACAAAACAAAACTTTTCCAAGCTATGCCTTCAGCATAGAGTCTAAAAGTTTCTGCCTAGCTTCCAAGACCCTGTGTGGTCTGACCTCTCGCCTCCCCTCATCTCTCCCAGGCTCACACCACGGGTTTCTCAGTTCCGCACACATGCCAGCTGCCTCATGCCTTTTCACATGCTGCTCCCTCTGCCTGGGATGCCCTTCTCTTGTCTCCCCAAAGAACCTTCTCTTCTTCCAGTACGATGAGAATCGTATGATGCTCTTTTCTGGGGTCTGGGGTCACACTGTGTGCTCAGACTCTGTCTCCCCTGGGGAAGGTGAGCTCCGTTCTCCTAGCTTCAGGAGGCAGCTTGTCACCCTTGATGTTGAATGAAGGGTGGTGGGATGAAGACAGGATTCAGCCTGCTGACACATACATCCCTCTCTCATCCACTAGGATTCCCGCTTTGGATCTGGATCAGAAAAGCAAAGGAGGTGGTCCCCTTACTGGGAGGATGCTAATCAGACCAACAGAGATTCTGTCCATGCTCAGCAAGAAGCAGAAATGGAGGTCAGCTACAGTGGACAAACTCGCTGTTCACACAAGTCCACACAAGTCCTTGTCCTTTGGGCCTGAATGCAAGGGAGTCTTGGAGTTGCGGCAGGACTCTGGGGACATTCAGGGATAAAGGGCAAGAGGAAATTGTATAGTGATCAGTCTGGTGCTGAATAAAATCCTGGCCTGATTCTCCTCCCTTCGAGGACAGTGTTGGGGAGGAAGGGCCCGACTTGACTTTCGTAGCTCAGGGACAATATCTGCATTAATTTCTATGCCTGGTCCCCTGGATCATGCAGGTGGTGTAAATTTAGAGCCAGCTCCATGCCAAGTGCAGACCCAGACTGAGTATCCAGAGAAGTTCATTTCCCACTGGACAAAAGAGATAAGCTTGCTTATATCATCCTATGCTGGTGGGTGTATTTTGGGGGAGCCCAGCTTTTCACCAAAGATTCAGCTGTTTGAGGTTCCCAGTGTTTTGTGGGGGCCTCTGTTCTGATTCTCTGCCTCCCCTAGGATCAAGGTCCTCTGCCTGCATGAGCATTAAACTTCTAAGTTTCTGGGCAGCCCCTTAAGCATCTTAAGCACCGCCCCCCCAATACTGTTTTTCAGTTCTCTTTTCATTTCTGACATCTAGGGGCTTCCTGTTTTCTTTTAACCTCTGGTCTGCATTTAAAATACTTTTTATTAAACACTATAGATGTATATGCTTGCAAAATTACCAATTAACTCAGGAAAGATAAACAAGACACTTGAGTGGTAGTTGCCTCTGGGGAAGAGACTGGGTAGGAGGGGAGCAAGAAAGGGACAGAATCCTTCTTTTCACTTACTTTTTATACCTTTTGGACTATGTCCCACAGATCCATATTATACATTCAATAATAAATATAATTTTTAAAAGTTAAAACTATGTTTTGACCAGCAGACTGGATTTTTATTGTAGGAAAGTTTTTAGGTTATCTTTTACTTCATTAATTTGCTAGATCTGGAATCAAAACTAAGTCTTTGTAGCTCTTCTGCAGTTCCATGAACTTGGTGAGTATGTGATAAAGTTAGTGAGTTCTATGGGCAGCAGCTCAGTGCCTCATTCCTATGGAAAATAACCTGGCAGTTCATCAGAAAGTTAAACATAGAATTACCATGTAAGCCAGCAATTCCACTCTTAGGTAGGTCCCCAAGAGAAATGAAAACATGTCTGCCCAGAAACTCGAACCCAAATGTCTATAGCAGTACTATTCATGATAGCCTAAAGGTGGAAACAATCCAAATGTCTCTCAAATGGTGAATAGACAAACTGTGGC
This sequence comes from Bos taurus, assembly GCF_002263795.3. Taxonomy (NCBI): domain Eukaryota; kingdom Metazoa; phylum Chordata; class Mammalia; order Artiodactyla; family Bovidae; genus Bos; species Bos taurus. Next base: position 64,764,514 of record NC_037340.1, on the reverse strand, counting down.
ATGTCCATACAGTGGAATATTATTTAGCCATCAGAAGAGGGCAGAGTATTAACACATGCTACAACTTGGAAGAACCGCAAAAACATAAGTAAAAGAAGCTGAAGTAGGAGGGAAGGGGACAGGGCATAACTTTTAAAAGAATGACATAGTCATTGAAGATACAATATAAATTGGTTAGAACCAACTAGGTCCAAGAAGGCAGAAGATTCAACTTCCAGTGGATCTTGAGCCTCATTATACACTCATTGTAATACATCAACATTTGCTAAGTGACACCGCCCACAGGCACCATGACAGTTCTAACCATACAGGGCTAAAAAGTGAGCAGTGGCCTGAATCCTGGAAATTTCTGTGCCTTCCCCAAAATAGTTGGAACGAGCCTCCCTTTTGTTAGCCTATGAGCTTACCTAGCCCGTAAAAACTGATCTCAAGCCTTTTGAGATGGATTGCATTCTGTCTATGGAATGTGTAACCTTGCAGGTTTTCGCCTCTGAGATGGCTCACACTCTGTCCATAGAGAGTGTATCTGTCTCCACAAACAAATAAATCTACTTCTTACTTTTCACTTTGCCTCTTGCTGAATTCCTTCTGCACTGAGACATAAAGAGCCTGAGGTTCATTAAGTCCTGAGACCAAGTGTGTGGTTTCAATTAAAAGGCAGTTGTAAAGAAACTAACACAACACTGTAAAGCAATTAGGCTCCAATTAAAATAAATAAGTAAATAAAAGGCGGTGGATTCGAGGGAATCCCTGGTGATCCACGGTGAGGACTGGATGCTTTCACTGCTGAGGGCCCGGGTTTAGTCCCTAGCTGGGGAACAAAAATCCCACAAGTCATGCGGTATGGCAAATAAAACCAAAAAAACACAGATTTCTCTGGTAGTTCAGTGGTTAGGACTCCATGCTTCCAACGCAGGGGAAGTAGGTTTGATGCCTGGTCTGGGAAGTCATATCCCATATGCCACGTGGTAGCACCATCCCCCCCAACCTGAATTTTGCCTGGGTTCGAATCCCATCTGAGTTGTGCAGTTTCAAAGACAGACACAAAAGGTCACATATCGTATGATTCATTTTGTGTGATGTACCCACAATGGGCAAATTCTTAGAAGCAGGAAACAGATGCATGGTTACCAGGGGTTGGGGGTTAGGCAGAACAATGAGTGATTATTTGATTGGCATGGTGTGTTTTTATGGGGTGTTGAATGAAGAAGTCTTGAAAGTAGAGGGAGCTGCTGGCTGCGTGACACTGAATACACTAAATGCCACAGAAATGTGTTCTTAAATGGCTCAGTGTATGTAATGTGAATTTCACCTCAAGAAGAAAAGCGCTTGCATGAAAACACATATGATTATATCCATAACTTTTAAAAACACACAAAATTAAATAATATATTGTTTAGTTATACATAGATTTTTAAACAAATTTTGGCTGTACTGGGTCTCTGTTGCTGCACAGGTGCGGGCTACTCTCTAGCTGCAGTGCGCGGGTTTTTCATTGCAGTGGCTTCTCTTGTTGCAAAGCATTGGCTTTAGGGTGGGCTTCAGTATTTCAGCTTGAGGGCCCCAGCCCCTTGGCATGTGGGATTGAAAGGTTGTTGTTGAATCATGCGAATACACCGGGATTCTTGGACCCCGGAGGAGAAGAATTCAATCCGGGGCCAGAGATGAGGCTTGATCTCTCAGAGCTTTTGTGTAATAAAGTTTTATTAAAGTATAAAGGAGATAGAGAAAGCTTCTGACAAAGGCATCAGAAGGGGGCAGAAAGAGTACCCCCCTGCTAATCTTCAGTTGGATGTTATATAGTCACTAGCAGTCTGTTAATGAAAGAAAGGAATGTCTTAAAATTCAGAATGGCACCGGGCCCCTCACCCATAAGATGCATTTTGGGATAATCTTGGCGCCAAATGGTTTCTCCTGGGCCATAAAATGATTAACTTGAATCTTGAAGAAGGGCAGACCACCATACAAATAGTTTCATTTACATAGATTAGGGGAACAATATCCATACTGGTTTGTCAAGTAGGTTCTGGGCCGAGAGGCGGAACCGACTTGGAGACAGAGTTTGAGGTAAAGGCATAGTACATTAGCATAGCTTAAGTCGGACATTTCCATAAGAAAAAGGCATTGGTTATCTCTAGGCGAAACCAGGTGTCATTATGGCAACACAGTATTTTAAGAGAAACCTCCCTTTAAATTTGTATAGAGAAGGAAAAAATATTGCTAGTTTGTTTCCTCCTGCCGCTTAAGAGAGATAAAAATGTCTGACACTTGCAGGCTATTTCCTCCATTTGGAGACCCCTGGCCTTCCTGCCTGTTACCCTCTCAGGATCTTCCTGGACCAGGGATCGAATCTGTATCCCCTGCATTGGCAGATGGATTCTTAAACACTGGACTACTAGGGAAGTCCTTGTTATATATAGATGTTGCAAAAAGAAAAAGCCAACGGAATGAAAAACACAAAATTCCTGGTGGTGTTATCATCTGGTCGGGGAAAAAGAGCACCCAGTGTCTTCAATGGTATTAATGTTCTTTAAAAAAATTTTTTATTGGAGTATAGTTTATTTACAATTGATTTACAAATGTGTTAGTTTCTGCTGTACAGCAAAGTGAATCAGTTATACAAATACATATATCCACTCTTTTTAAGTTTCTTTTGGAATGGATGGCTGGAGTTGTTGGAGGCTAAGCCTCTCTCTCTGTGTAATCTTTCACCGCAGACTTCTTCAATGATGGAGGAGGTATTATAAGATTGGAAACTGCAAGGCTGAGGCTAGACATCACACAGTGTCACTTACACAGTATTCCATTGGTTACGTCAAGTCATACAATGACTCCAGATTCAAGAATTGGGGAAATGGACTCCTATTCCTAATGTAACGAACCAAAAAGAATTTGTGGCCATACTTAAACTACCATTGTGTCCCACAGCGTCAAGGGTTCTATTTTGTTATCCTTGGCCATTCCTGGAAGAGTCATTGGCTACATCTTGCCTCCCTTGGTTAGAGCCTCACCCCGGTTCTCTAGCTTTCACATCTATTCTGTAAGCTTCTTGATATTTAACCAGTGAATTGTCTTTCTGGTTAAGTTTACCACAGTCTGTTTCTGAGACCAAGAATTCCAACTGCTACAGTTAAAAAGGATCAGAAAATCGTACTCTCACCAACAGTAATGAAGGTTAGACGATGACAGAACATTCTTTTGGTTTTTGTTTTAACCTACACTCCTTTATACCCAAACTATCAATCAAACCCAAAGGCATTGTATTAGTTTCCTAGGGTTGCCATAACAAATTACCACTAACTAGGTAATTTAAAGGGGCTTCCCAGGTGACTCAGTGGTAAATAACCTGCCTGCCGATGCAGGCAACATAAGAGATGTTGGTTTGATCCCTGGATCAGGAAGATTGCTTGGAAAAGGAAATGCAACCTGCTCCAGTATTCTTGCCTGGAAAATCTCATGGACAGAGGAACCTGGCAGGCTACAGTCCATGCATGCATGTTAAGTCGCTTCAGTTGTGTCCAGCTCTTTGCAACTCTATGGACTGTAGCCTGCCAGCCTCCTCTGCCCATGGAATTCTCCAGGCAAGAATACTGAAGTAGGTTGCTATGCCATCCTCCAGGGGATCTTCCCAACCCAGGGATCAAACCCACGTCTCTTATGTCTTCTGCATTGGCAGGCAGGTTCTCTACCACTACCGCCACCTGAGAAGCCTAGGTTACAGTCCTGCTGCTGCTGCTGCTGCTGCTGCTAAGTCACTTCAGTCGTGTCCTACTCTGTGGGACCCCATAGACGTCAGCCCACCAGGCCCCCCATCCCTGGGATTCTCCAGGCAAGAACACTGGAGTGGGTTGCCATTTCCTTCTCCAATGCATGAAAGTGAAAAGTGAAAGTGAAGTCCCTCAGTCGTGTCCGACTCTTAGCGATCCCATGGACTGCAGCCCACCAGGCTCCTCCATCCATGGGATTTTCCAGGCAAGAGTACTGGAGTGGGTTGCCATTGCCTTCTCCGAGGTTACAGTCTATGGGGTCGCAAAAGAGTCAGACACGACTTAGCGACTAAGCAACAACAACTGGTAGCTTAAAACAACAGAAATTTATTATCTTACAGTTCTGGAGGCTAGAAGTCCAAACTTCAGGTTGATGTCCTTTGTGGGATCTGAGTGAGAATCTGTCCCATGCCTCTCTCCCAGCTTCTGGTGGTTGCTAGCAATTCTTACCATTTTGATCTTGTAGACAGACACAGCAATCTACTCTCTGCCTCCATCTTCACATGGCACTCTCCCCCTGTGTCTTCTCTTTCTACATTTTCCCTTTTTCATAAGGACACCAGTCATTGGATTAGGGCCCTTCCTAAACCAGTATGAACTTACTTTAACCTGCAAAGACCTTATTTCCAAACAAGGTCACATTCACTGGTACCAGAGGTCCAGACTTGAAGCTAATTTTTTGGAGGGGGACACAGTGCTACTCACAATAGGCAGAATAATGACTTTTCTAGATGTACAAAGATTTAGAAATTTCATTTCTTACGTAGCTTTTTTCCTAGGGAATTTTAATGAATGACTACAGATGGTGACTGCAGCCATGAAATTAAAAGATGCTTACTCCTTGGAAGGAAAGTTATGACCAATCTAGATAGCATATTCAAAAGCAGAGACATTACTTTGCCAACAAAGGTTCGTCTAGTCAAGGCTATATGGTTTTTCCTGTGGTCATGTATGGATGTGAGAGTTGGACTGTGAAGAAGGCTGAACACCGAAGAATTGATGCTTTTGAACTGTGGTGTTGGAGAAGACTCTTGAGAGTCCCTTGGACTGCAAGGAGATCCAACCAGTCCATTCTGAAGGAGATCAGCCCTGGGATTTCTTTGGAAGGAATGATGCTAAAGCTGAAACTCCAGTACTTTGGCCACCTTGTGCGAAGAGTTGACTCATTAGAAAAGACTCTGATGCTGGGAGGGATTGGGGGCAGGAGGAGAAGGGGACGCCAGAGGATGAGATGGCTGGATGGCATCACTGACTCGATGGATGTGAGTCTGAGTGAACTCCAGGAGTTGGTGATGGACAAGGAGGCCTGGCGTGCTGCAATTCATGGGGTCGTAAAGAGTTGGACACGACTGAGCGACTGATCTGATCTGATCTGAAGAGGAAAGTAGCCCTAGTTTACTACTAGATTATATAGGAAACAATGCTTACCTAGTTGCAATATTATAAACACTAAGAACAGACATTTGACTTTCAGAATCAGCCTATAATCCTCTGCCATTCAGTATGGTGGAAGAGTTAGTGAATGTATCTAGTGAGAAATTGAAATTTTAATTAATTATTTTTTGGGGCTGTGGCACACAGCATGTGGGATCTTAGTTCCCTGACCAGGGATCGAACCCATGCCCCCTGTGGTGGAAGCATGAGGCCTTAACTGCTGGACCACCAGGGAATTTCTAACTGAGACTTTCCCTGAGCTTCCAGTGATTAAGAATCCATGCTTCCACCACAGGAGCTGTGAATTTGATTCCCTGGTTGGGGAACGAAGATCCCAAATGTGGCATGGTAAGGCCAAAAAAGAAATACAACAAAAAATTAATTTTAAACAATCTAAAATTTAAGATGAATGCAATTCAGTTTTTGGAACACTTCTAAGTATACTTGTTTTAACTGGAGTTTGCAGATCTACTTTTCAGGTTGTAAAATTTTTTTAAATAGATCATGTATTTTTGATGAAAACTGAATGTTAAGATTTAGATATACCATGAATACTGTGAGTGTAAAATACAATTCTTATTTAGAAGACTTAGTTTCAATAAAGAATGCAAAATTTTAATATTTTGTATCAAGAACGTGTTGAAATGATAATATATAGACATACTGGGTTAAATATATTATTCAAATTTATTTTCTCCACTTCCTTTTATTTTTTTATTAGACTACGGCCACTAGAAAATTATACATGTGGCTTGAATATTTCTTTTGGATGGCATTGCTATAAACAAAGCATGTGAAAAGTAATGATACAACAGATTGCTTACACAACAGAATCTGAACGTTATCCTTTATGATGTAAAGTTTCGCTTGCCAATGTTGGGAAGGACAAAAAGGAAAAAATTGGCAAATAGAAGTATACAGACACAGGGCTCCCCTGGTGGTCCAGTGGCTAAGACTTTACACTCCTAATGCAGGAGGCCTGGGTTCAATCCCTGGTCAGGGAACTGGATCCCACATACCGCAACTAAGACCTGGCACAGGGAAATAAATAAGCACTTAAAAAAGAGAAGCGTACAGACACAATATCCTCATCTCAGAGAACAAGGCTTTAAGAAACCTTGTCTTGATGTGACAGAATGAGAAACAGAGAGTCCAATGTGTAAAGTCACGAAGTGAGCAGGTGGTTATTACTAAACATAATGATATGATTATTTACAGCAGGTAGTCTGTATGTAATATCACGATACAGTTATGTAAGCATATTATTTAGACATATGGAAACAAATGCCCGGAGAATAGTTAGAAGAGGAGGCCTCTGAGGAGGGGCCTCAGGGTAAGGAGTCAGGGAGGCTGGGAGGCTGCCGCTCCACATTAGAAGTCTTTCTGAATCCTGCGATTTTTGGGGGAAAAAGTTTTCAAATACTTATCTTGGTAACAACCTTAAAGGAAAAAAAAAAAGAAGAAGAAATTCAACTCCTGAGAGGTTTCAAGGGGTGACTACACCAAATATTCACTTTTGTCAAAATGGTAAATTCTCTCTGACCAAAAAAAGGTTCCAGGGCTTCTCTGGTGGCTCAGACGGTAGAATCTGCCTGCATTGCAGGAGACCCAGGTTCAATCCCTGGGTTGGGAAGATCCCCCTGGAGAAGGGAATGGCTACCCACTACAGTATTCTTGCCTGGAGAGTCCCATGGACAGAGGAGCCGGGTGGGCTACAGTCCATGGGTTCAGAAAGAGTTGGACATGACTGAGTGACTAAGTCATGTCCTTGCCTTCTGGATCTCCTGTTCCTCCACAGCAGACTTGGCACATGGCCACCGCTCCCTCACCCTCCTGTCCCCTTGAGCTTAAATCCATACCTCCTTTGTCAGCCTGACTCTGTGTGTGTTGGTGGGGGTGGGGAGTTTGTCAAGAGGCCTGTGCAGAGGAGGTCACAATGCATTCTCTGTGATGAGGCCCCAGATATAACTGGGCCAGTGTGAAAGACCTCATTGGACACCAGTCTCCCCGGGAGACCACCGAGCTCACCAAGTGACACTTCTCCTGTCCTTTCAGCCTTGAGCCCAGGCCTTGGCAGGGTTCCTTCCAGTGCTTAGCAGGTGGCTGAGGAGGTGAGAGGTAAGGTGTTGAGAGGGTGTGTGGTGTAAAGGGTTGGAGAAGGAATGGAAGCTTCTAGGACAAGGGATGCTGGGGATGTCTGATGACCCCAGCCCTTTCTCCTTCCCACTACATGATGTCAGGGCCAATCTACTGCCTGCTGGGGCACCAGCGTCTGGGCCAGAGATGAGGGTTCGATATCTGAAGCTGCATCTGCTAGCCACCTGTGTGCCTACCTTGTGGCTGATGGTCTTCCTTCTGGAGCAGAAGTCTAGCCAGAATGACCTTCGTAAGATGCCCGGAAATCACTCAAAGACCTGCGACTGCCCCCAGAACTCTTTAAGAAAGTGTATCTGTTCATCTGAGGTCCATGAGTGCTCCACCTGCCTCGGCATTCCCGGAGAGTCTGTCTGGTTTGATGAACGCTTTGAGATGGACGTTGAGCCCTTGATGAGGTCAGAAGTGCCCATGTCCTTTGATGCTTTGCTATAGTGGTTGGTCAGTGCACATTCTTGGTCTCTGTCCAGTCCCCACCCCCAACCCCAGGCCCTGGCCGTCTCTCTCTCCATGGCCCCAGGCTCTAACCCTCTTCTATAGGTGGTGGGAGCCTGGGAAAACCCCCTATATCTCTCCCTCCTGCATTCCTATGAACTTTAGGGCATGGAGTCAGAGGAGTTTGGGAATCAGAATCAGCAGCCACCCAAAGGGCCTTCCACACACCCACTGGACCGTGTGGGGTGCTGGACTTGTGCAGGTTGGAAACTCAAAGTTCCTATTGGACTCTGGCCTTGGCCTAAAGATTGACCAACATGATGTGGTCCTCAGGTGAGTGCAGGGTGAAAGGTGGAGACCAGGAAGGTCACGACAAATCCTCCTCCTCCCCAAAACATCTATCCTGCTTTTCTCTCCAGGATGAACCAGGCACCTGTCCAAGGCTTTGAGGCGGACGTGGGAAGAAGGACCACTGTGTGCGTTACATACCCCGAGATAGACAGCCCTCAGGACCCTGGTGCCCAGCTGCTGCTGCTTCCTCTGAATTCATCTGGTCTGAAGTGCGTCATGGACATAGTGCAGAAAGACAGCATCATTCAGAAGGCAGAAAATCCTGGGTGTGGTGGTGGAGGGTAGGACATTGTAAGGAGGATAGTGGGAACTCTGGAGAGACCCTTGCTATCTATCAGGGCACCCCCCAGGCTTACCTAAGTTTGGGGACGGCTGTGTCAAATGATGCTGAAACTCCCCCACCTCAATCTTGTTTTAGATTTCGGATAGTCCAGGTCACCCGTGGAAGTAATGAGAAGGAAGACAAGGTGAGGGACCCAGGAGGGAAAAGGGGAAGGAGTAAAATGCAGTGAGTTGGGTTGGGCGACCACTGGATGGACATCAGGTCACCACCCTCCTCCATCTCCCCAGGTCTCAGTGATCAGCCTGAGCTTCCTTTAGTACATCCAGCAGAGATGGCTGGGAAAACATGGTCACTTTCCATCTCTGGGGTTCATAACTCTGTTGTATGCCTTGCACACCTGTGACCAGGTATAAGACGCGGTCTGCAGCTCATAGAACTTCATCCCTTTGCCACTAAAAGTGTTTGTTTTCCCAGGGACTTCAGGTTAAGCCCAAAGTTGTCTGGCTGGTTTTCAAGATCCTGCGTGGTCTGACCCTTCCACTCCCCTCATCTCTACCAGCACTCTCTATGGGCTTCTCGGTTCCCTAAACATCTGCCTTGGGCCTTTCACATGCTGTTCCCCTGCCTGCAGTGCCCTCCTCTTGTTTCCCCAAGGAATCCTCTCTTTTCCTTCAACATGATGAGAATCAACTCTCTTTCCTGGGCTCTGTGTGTTCAGAGTCTTCCCTGGGGAAGGTGAGCTCTGTTCTTCTCCCAGCTCCAGGAAACAGCCTGTCGCCCTTCACATTAAGTGAATGTTTGGTGAAGGAATGCTCAGTGGGTGTGGAGGCAGCCTGGGATCCAGCCTGCTACCCCAGAGCCCTCTTCTCTCTTACCCCATCTCCCAGGTATCCTTGTTTGGTTTTGGGACAGACCAGCTCATGAGGTGGTCCCATTACTGGGATGATAAATATTGGTTCAAGACCAACATGCACAGTTTTAAAGAAGAGCAACAGGTCATCCTTAAGCTGCAGTGTGAGGGGAAGGTTGCTGTTTACAACTGAGATGGCCTCCAGCCAGTTCAGCCCACTGGAGGCCCCCGGAGGCTGACAGGGGGTCAAGAGGACTCTGAGTGTCAGAGAGGGATAAGGGCTTCAGAAGTACCCTGGATGAAGATCACTCTGCCAGGAAACCCCACATGGTGACATTAAAGGACTACTTTCTCTTCTAGATTCTCAACAGTGAACATTTCATTATGTCACATATATATTTTTACCTTATCAAAAAGTAAAATTAAATGAAAAAGAGGAAAAAGCAAAGCCTAAAGTTGAAAACACATTAAGTGAACCCAACTATACATCAAATTGCTAACACAATCACCAGGGAAAGAGGTAAAGTTCCTTTAAAATTCAATACACTGTATATCCCTTGTAGCATAGATTCTGTGGACAAAAAGAACCACAAAGAAATTTTAAATTTTACTCAGTAGACTTTGATTATAATACTGTAATATTTTAATTTATTATAATATTATAAACTATATAATAAATATCATACAATAAATACGTAATTTTATTAATATTATTAGGAACCAAATACAAAATCGGACAGGGAGAGTAAAACCCCTGGGACATTATAAATTCAAACAGGAAATATCACTGTGAGCTCAATTTTATGTTATGTTTTATGGTAAAATATACATAAAAATGGTCATTTGAAGGTATACAGTTCAGTGGCATTAAGCATATTCACATTGTGTGCAACCACTCCCATCTCAAACTCACAGTTTTCAAAATACGTTGTCTGTGAGTCCAAAAGCCACACTAACATCCCAGAGACAACGATCAACTCTGGAATGTGGATTTCATTTTCTAAATACTTTTCCCCACTAATCTAAAAGTTTCAGGCCTGGACGAGAAAAGTACAAGGAAAACCTGCACAACAAATATGGGACAATTTGAGCATCAAAAATAGCAACTGTCACAGATAAGTCACAGTAGATATATAAAAAATCCTTGAGTCCATATTGACACTCAGAGAGATATCAAAACAATCAGAGGAAACTATTATATTAAATGGGAGTGGGGGAGAAGCATTTATCTTGCCTTTTTGGTAGAAACAGTATTCAAGGTGAGCCAAGAACCTGTCAATGAGGGTTTTCAGTCACTGGGTATCCAAAACACACCCACTCCGTTCTTACTTTGGCCGCCCCACAACCACACATAACCTGACAAGATGAAAACATCCCTGGTACAGCTGAGAGCATGTTTACCTGCTCCCCTAAGGGCACAGAGGTGTGCTCAGTGTCTGGCTCAGAGCTAGAGCTCAAGAATTCCCAAAGGTGTGGGCAGTGCGCTTGTCACCATCTTGTTGCAGATAACTGGACCCATATGGCATCGTATAATCATCATTTAGAGGAATAAAGTTATCCACGATGAAAGCAGAGTTTAAAAAACTGGTTGCTCCCCTGGAAAGTGGTTAGAAAAGAATGGAGTGGGAAACTGCTGCCTTCTTTTCTATTTCATTTTTAACCATGTGTGTGCAGTTGTTTCCTTGGAAATAAATGAAATCAAGGGTATTCCCTGGGTCCAGGGATTCCCTAATGGCTCAGATGGTAAAGAGTCTGCCTGCAATGCAGGAGACCTGGATTTGATCCCTGGGTCAGGAAGATCCCCTGGAGAAGGAAATGGCAACCCACTCCAGTATTCTTGCCTGGAAAAATCCCATGGACGGAGGAGCCAGGCAGTCTACAGTCCATGGGGTTGCAAAGAGTCGAACATGACTGAGTGACTTCACTACAGGCTTAGGACACCACGATTTTACTGCTGCAGCCCTGGGTTCAATCCCCGACCAAGGAACTAAGATTCCACAAAGTGAAAATGAAGTCGCTCAGTCGTGTCCGACTCTTTGTGATCCCATGGACTGTAGCCTACCAGGCTCCTCCCTCCATGGGATTCTCCAGGCAAGAGTACTGGAGTGAGTTGCCATTTCCTTCTCCAGGGGATCTTCCCAACCCAGGGATCGAACCCGAGTCTCCTGAATTCCAGGCAGACACTTTAACCTCTGAGCCACCAGGGAAGCCCGATTCCACAAAGCTCGGGACAAAAAAGCGAAAGCAAACAGAAAAACTACCCCCACCCCCAAAGTTTGGTTGGATAGAAATTTACTTTAACCATATTATATTTTCTTGTAGGTTCTTTGCTCAAGAGGGAACAAAGGCCCTCCTTTCCCCTCTCTGCCTCATACTTGACAAGTTCGCTTTGGGAGTAGCCAGCACCCCCTCACGGAGAAGGCAATGGCACCCCACTCCAGTACTCTTGCCTGGAAAATCCCATGGACGGAGGAGCCTGAAAGGCTGCAGTCCATGGGGTCACTGAGGGTCGGACACGACTGAGTGACTTCACTTTCACTTTTCACTTTCATGCATTGGAGAAGGAAATGGCAACCCACTCCAGTGTTCTTGCCTGGAAAATCCCAGGGACAGGGGAGCCTGGTGGGCTGCCGTCTATGGGGTCGCACAGTCAGACACGACTGAAGTGACTTAGCAGCAGCACCTCCTCAGAGAGGCACCACACAGGCCTTTCTTGCCTTTTTCATTCCTGTGCCCATTGTACTTGATTTCCATGCCCTCCCTTGTCAGCTGGACCCTGGGCTGAATGCCAAGGTGAAGGCAGTCTTACCCACAAAGCCTATATGCAAAAGCTCACAGTGTGACCTGTGCGGTGGGGTCCCTGATACTACTGGGCTAGCATGAAGGATCCCACTGGGCATCAACCCCTTTTCCTCTGGGGAGGTCACAGGATGCACCAAAAGCACCTCTCCCCTCCCTCCTCTCAGCCTCCAGCAGAGCACCCTGCAGGGCTCAGCAGGTGGCTGGGGTGGTGAGAGATATGTTATAAGGAGGTGTGGTGAACAGGGTTGAGGAAATGATGAAGGCCATGGGGCAGTGGATACTGCTGGAGTCTGTGGCCACAGCTTCCTCCTTTTCCAGTGCCTGCTGTCTGAGTCAGCCTGCCTCTTGGCCTGTGAGTTGTCCCATGGATAGGAATGAAGCCTTCATGATGGGCTCTAGGTTGGCATGCTGCCTTGATGGCTCACCTGTGCCTGGTGCTTCTGCTCTTTGGTCGGAAAAGTCTCACCTGACGGGCTAGCTGGTACAACTCCCAGAGTGGCCATTGGTCCCAGGACCCACAGATGTAGCCCTTGACGCCACATACCCAGTGTACCCAACTGGCTTGGCAAACACTTTGAAAGGGCCCTGAAGCCCGCTCTTCCTCCAACATGTTCTGTGATGCTCTTCCTGGCCAGTGAGTCTCCTCCTGGCACCCAGGTCATGCTCAGTTTCTCTGCCACCAGGCCCTGGAGATGAGCTCCTCCTTTCAGTATGTGTTGTGAAGTTCTGTGACACACAGGTTTGATGAGTATTTGTCAAATGAGTGAAAAGTTGGATTAGGAGCAGGGGGGAAGCAAGCAGCCCATTTGATGTCATCCATTGGATTTTCCCGTTTGGGCTTGGGTGGACTAGCTGAAGAGGTGGCCGTGTATACAGGGAGGAGAGCTAGAGCCGAAGACTCCTGCATGGCTTGCAAAGCACCTTGCAATGGCAGAAGGCGAGAGATTCCACCAGCTCGTGTATGAGACAACTCTTAGCCAGCAACCAGCCTCAGACTCTTGGTAGGATTGGAATATGAAGAACAGGAGAGGGAATGACAGGGAACCAAGACAGGGGGTGCAGGAACAATGTACGGCTTATCAAGCCCTGAATAAGAGCTTCCCCTGACTCCTGCACCCCAACTAGTAGCAGTAAATAACTAAGGAAGAGCTAAATTTAAATACACATTCTTACCCTCTCCTGCCTCCACACAGATGACCACTAGCTGGGAACAGAGAGTGCCCGCACTCAGATGGACACATGACTGCCTTCCCTCATATCTCTCCTCTGACCATTGATCCATTCAAGGGGGTCAACTCTTTGCTTCCAAGTCCTTCCACCTGTGCCAAGCTTCAGGTGCTACGAAGGCATATAAAGAGCTGGGGACGTTAGTGACAAAGGACTAAGAAGAAAGAGGTCCTAGGGCTTCCCTGGGGGTCCAGTGGTTAAGACTTCGCTTTCCAGTGCAGGGGCTGTGGGTTCGAACCCTCAATGCAGAGGTGTGGGTTTGACCCCTGGTTGGGAAGCTAGGACCCCACATGCCTTGGGGCCAAAAAAAAAAAAGAAGGAAAAAAGATGTCATAATGTCCACTCCATACTGGGCTGCCAGTGTGTCAGGCAAGACTCTCAGCGGGGCCAGAGAACACAGTCCTTTTTTATCTGGAGAAGCCTCACTCCTCGCCTTCACCTCCGTCAGGGTCTAGGCAAACCCCTCTGGTCCCAGGAGCATAGAAAGTAAACTGCAGGGGGTCAGGGCCTTGAGACCCCTTGTTCTTGTCTTTCCTTCTCCCTTGCCTGCTTTCTCAGCTTCCTGAGCAGAGCTAAGCTGCACCCCAGGATCAAGGGGTTGGGGGAGGGATCTCATGGCTCAGAGAACCCTGATGGCCCCTGCTCCTTCCTCCTCCCTGCCTCTGCTCACCATCCCCCAGGCTCTGCAGGACTCAGCATTTCCATATTGCTCAAGTAGTCCCTTCCTCAGCCATGGGAGTGAGTAGGTGGTCAGTGGGACAGGAAGTAGGAGGTGAGGTGTTGGGGGGAACAGCTAAAGAAAGGCCTCACGTGTCCTAAGATTAAACAACTAAACCAACTAGCTGCCCCAGGGTCTGGTTCCGTGAGCTGAGATGAGAGTAAAAAACCCTTAGATGCTCAGTCACGTCCGACTCTTTGTGACCCCACAGACCCACCTCCACTTCTATGCTGGCACACAGGGGTGAAGTGGTGAGTGGTCTGTCTCTTCTCCATGGGTATAAATGCTGGGAAACCTAACCCAGGTCCAGCCGGCCGAGGAGGAGCTATTCCAGCTGATACACAGGTCACGGCCATACCGAGTCCTGTTCATGCCTGTCCTGGGCTGTACGGTGGGGAATTCGGGATTACCATTGATGAGCACTGCATTGCACTCTGGGAGAGCAGGTGGGAGGGTGGTAAGTAGTGTGAGGCTGAGCCCCAGCACCTCCCTGACATTATCCTTTCCTATCTCTGCAGAATGAACCAGGCTGCATGTCTAGGCTCTGAGAACAGCGTGGGCAATGGAATCTCCCTGCACATACCCCACCGGAGAATGCCCTCCACCTGGAGGAATGCCCATGTTCTCCTGGAGTCAAAGCCTCCGGAGCTAGTGTGGGCTGCAGAGGGCATGAGCCAAGATGAAAGGGCTCCTTTCCTCAGCTGGAGACACAGAGTTGGAGCAGACAGCCCTCAGCCTTTAGGTGTAAGTGTTGATCTTGTCCTCACTCTGCAGTCTGATCAGACTCTCCCCACCGTCTTCACCGTCAGTGTATACTACCAGCTTTCCCTTCTCTACTTCATGCCAGGCAGCTTTTTCAGCCTTTAAGTTGCTGCTAGTCCCACATGGGGAAGCAGATGAGCAAAGTTAATTAGGTTGCGATGTGGTAACTGTTGCTCTTACATGCAAAGCATGAAGCGCAAGAGAACAGGGTGCAGCCCTCACCAGACCCAGCACACCCTGCAAACAAGAACATTGCCCAGACTCCGACTCAGTTCTCACGTCCTCTGCTCTTAGGATTCTGGGGCCTCGAGCAGCTGCTATCAACGCAGAAAAGGAGAAGGCAGGATGGAGGGTGGGGATTTGTGGATGGAGAAGACCCACATGCTCAGCTCTGATCTCCATTCCCCTAGGTTCTGGAGATCAATCACACCATCCTCAAGTGCACCCTTGAGAACCGGCTGGAAGATGAGACAGTGAATTCCCATCCGCCAGATTCACTGCACTTGTTATGACCTGTTGCATGTGACAAGAAGGAAAAGGGACCTCTGGCCTGATGCCCTGGAGCAAGGTGGGGTGCTGCCCCAAAGACCCATACGCTTTCCTCCATGCTTCTCCAGATCGGATCTCTGGGTTTGGAGCAGATGAGAAGAGCAATTGGCTCCATGACTGGTAGGACTATTCAAACAGATGACCCTACTGTTGGCTAAACAAAGTGTATTATAGGGACTTCCCCAGTGTTCCAGTGGTAAAGAAGCCACCTTCCAGAGCAGGGGATGCAGGTTTGATCTCTGGTTGGGGAATCAAGATCCCACATGCCCTTTGGCAACTAAGCCCATACTCTACAACTACCGAACTTGAGCTCTGGAGCTACAACTAGAGAGGAAAATCCCATGTGTTGCAACTAAGACCCAACACAGTCAAATAAATAGATATTAAAAAGAAAAATGTGTTCTAGGAAGTTGGAGCAGAAAAGCATACACAAGCTAAGAAGGTGAAAGCAAGACGACAGTTAATAATTGAACAGAGGACTAAGCCTGATGGAATATCTGCTGGAGAGGGGAGCCCCAGGCCTGACATCCAGAGTGGGGTGAGGGGCTATTGAGGATTGGATGGGGAGGCAGAAGCAGGTATAGATTAACTATTTACTGGATGAAGACTTAGCTTGGCTGCCTCCAAAATGCCTTTCATGTGCTGGAAACTCTCTTCCTGGTCCCAGAAGGTGTATGGGGCTTAAGGCCTCAGCTTACGACCTATAGATAATGGAACTGAGAAGAAACTCCACGGCAGACCACAGGGTCCCTCTGTGAGCTTCTAAGCTAGAGAACCAGAGTTGGGGACCAAACAAAGTTAAGGACCCTAGAGAGATCAAGCTTGTCCCTGAGAACTTCTAGAGTAGAAAAGGCCAGGTAAGGATCCTGAGCCACGGGGAATCTGACTAGAGGTGGGGACCAGCCGGCATCTTGGGGGCTCCAGATTTAGCTCTGTGGGGGAGAGGGGGTGGTTAAACTGTAACTTTTTACTGAGCATCCGTGTTGAGTCCCATGCATGGGCTTTGAAACCAAGCTCCAGCAGTGGCAAACACCCTCCTTCCCACGCTGTGTGGTGCGATGGGATGTAATGGGGCCTGAGCCTTGGGGTAAACAGGTCTGGGGTACTGTGGTGCCGATCGCAAACCTCCCCACTCTTAGCCGGCCTTAGCTCCATTCCCAGGCTTAGGTAAGAGGAACCCGATTATGGTTGGAGGGCCAGAGGAAGGTCATGCCTGCTTCTCTGAAGAAGACTGTTCTCTTAGGCTTTGATGAAGCTGCCAATACTAGGCCTTAAGCCTACGCACTGCCTCCACCAAGGTCAGGCCACAAGTGATGAGTCCTGCCATTGTCCATCCTCCTTCCTGGTTTGACCCATGGCTGGACTACAGAGGACCAGAGTCGGTTGCATCTGATATGCCCTGAAAGGGACACCCTCAGGACACTCACCCAGCACAGAAGGGGATGAGGCCAGATAGAACTTCTGAACATGACGACTGACTTTAGCCAAAAGCCCATTCAGTGTTTCTGAAGCCCAGACCAAGTTTTAAGTCAAGAACATATGACGGTTCCTCATTACCCCTGAGTTCAAATCTAGATCCCCAAGGCCCTCCCTCATCTCCCTCGCTGCCCATCCCACAGGGCAGACCAGTCTTCTCACCAGAATGCTTGGCCACCCACCCAAGTCCTCTCCAGCCTTCGAGGGCCAGTTCATACCTTCCTGCCTCAGGCCCGGGCATTTCTACAGCACTTCTAGGCAGCACACAGAACTGACTCTGACTCAGGGATGGGCGTCTGCCTGGTCCTGTCAACAGGGCTCAAGCTTCCTGTGGACAGGGGCTCTGTCTTGTGAGCCTTCTGCAGCTCGTCTCTGTCAGAATGCAGGCAGATGACAAATTCATGCCGCCTGACAGGAATCTTTAGTAAGCCTTCCTTAACAGATGCTCTTGATGTACTGCTGTTTCCCAGCTATACTGTAAAGACAGCAGTAGAGAACAAATGCCAAGACCCAGGGTTTATTACTGAAGGGGGAGGTGACAGAGGGTGAGGGACTGGATAATGAGTTCTCGAGAGAGGCTGCAGATACCCAGGGCAAGGCATTCTCGGGGTGACTGCAGGTTGGCAACAAGTGTTGTGTCCTCATTCCCCTGTGAGTCGGGGCCTGCCCCCAGCCTTGTGGGTTTCCTCCCCTCTTCCTGGGAATGTCCGCCGACCTGGGGGTCCCAGGTTGGGTCACAGAGCCAGAACTTGTTCTGGCCAACTGCAACTGTGTGGAGCAGCCACAACCCACTCTACCGCCGTCTTGTCTGTCTGCGTGCTCCCAGGCTGTGGCTGCTACCTGGAGGCGCCTTGAGCAGGGCTGGGGCTGCGGCACAGCAGGATGGGCCCGGGCGATGTCAGGCTTTGAGTCAGGGACTCATCCAGCTTGCGGGTCTCGGCCTCCAGGACGGTGGCCTCGGGGGCCTGGGCCACGGCCAGGAGGGAGTGAGAGAGGCTGTGGTGCAGGCCCGCCAGCTCACGGCTCGTCTGCACCGAGCGGGCGATGTAGTCCTGCTTCTGCTTCCGCTCCAAGGCCAGCTGGGCTCGCAGGAGGGCCACCTGGGGGGCAGGAAAACCAAGAGGGCAAGAGCCATGGAGGACCCTGAAGCTGCCCACCCCCTCCTTGCTTGGCTCCTGTGGCTCTTGTCAGACCAGCCTTTGAATCAACTCCACACCCATGAATCTCAGGATTAGGCTTTACAGTATATAGGGCAAGGGCTGTTGGGAATCAGAGAATCCAGTGATTGTCAATCCTGGCTGCACAGGAGGCTCAAAGAGGGAGCTTGTAAAAAAACAAAACTATTCATGTGTTTACATGTAATAAAATGCCCAGATTTTAAGTACATTTTAACATATTTCCTAACATACATATTCATGTATAACTACTATCTCAATCAAGATACAGAACGGTTTAATTGCTATAGAAAGCTCCATCATGCCCCTTTGGGAGATTTTAAGAAACATTCTGACTTAACTAGACAAGATGAGGCCTGAGCATCAGTAATTTTTTTCAAAGCTCCCCAGATGATTCTAATGTGTATAAGGGTTGAGAATCACTGACTGATCCATTTCTCAGATGGGTACACTGAGGTGGAGTTATTGGGAGCTCAGGGCACATTCAGGATGAGGGTGGGGCAAGAGAGGCTCCTCGTCGAGTGCAAAACTTCAGGAGGTGCTCCAGGTCCAAAGGGAGGCCTGCCCTGCCTCATCCTAGTCTGGGCCTGTCTCAGCGATCACTTTATATGAGTCTAACAGAATTCAAAGCGAGAGCTTGAGGTATAGTCAGGGCCTTCCAGTAGTGACTACTGATTTCTGGCACAGGTTCTGAAATCAGAACTTCATAGTTTTAATTACTCCTGGGCCTTGCAAGACAGGGTGAATCTTCAGGTGAGACCTCAGAGGCAAGAAGGCACTTGAAACAGGTTCCTGGAGCTTGACCTGAGCTCTGGGGTATGGATCCTGGCGCCTGTGCCAGGCTGCTCTGCCTGGTGTGCTGATGACAGTCCTGCCTGCAAGCGTGCATGTGAGGGCGGAGGAGGCCCGGGTGCTTCTGCTTGGTTCAGGCTGTCCTGTGAGAATCCTCTGTCTGCTCCTCAGCCTTCTTCCCTTCCCTTTCTCAGTAGGTGGTCTGGGGCCTGGAGCATACTTTCTTCCCCGCTCCCACCCTAAGCATAGGAGAGGTTAAGTGCACTCAGTGTAGTAGGTAGAGCTGGGACGGCTCTGCTTGCCTCCCATGGGGTCTGCAGTTCTTTGAGGCACGAACTATCTTCCCCTCCCTGCTGGACAGGCACAAGGGACCAAGCACATAGCAGACACCAAAGCCTTGCTGTCCGAGTACCAGGGAGGGAAAGAGCCTTAGAAGATGGAACCTTCTGGAACATACCTCTTTCTGCAGCTCAGCCATGTGCGTGGCATCCGAGGAGACTTTCTGTCCTCCTCTTCCATCCTGGGGGAGACAAATATTGTTCCAGGGGAACAGGCCTTCCATCCGGGGTTTGTGCAGGCCTCCCACAATCCTGGGGCACCAGGGCCTGGGGGCAGGAGAGGCCTCAGAGGGTCTAAACCAAACCAATGGGCAACGCCCATGGAGACTTGATGCCAAATGTCCCAGAGGTTTGGATGGGATTGGCTTCTTTGAGGCACCTCATTTAAAGTACACCGCACATCTGCCTCGTGCTGGTCCCGGGCAGCGCGTGAAGGATGCAGAGGGGAAGTGGGACAAGGGCCCTGCCCTTGGGAAGCTCTCTTTAAAGGAAGGGGGATGGAGGGCTGGGACGTGCTCAGCCACTAGGGACAGTCCCTGCCTGCCAGGCTCCAGGACTGTCGACTGATGAGCATAACTCAGTCAAAAGAGTGGTTTGCGGTGTCTTCCCCTAAATCTTTCTGGCCACAGAAAATATTGAGGGCAGGAGGAGAAGAGGGTAACCGAAGATGAGATGGTTGGATGGCATCACTGACTCAATGGGGAAGCCTGGCGTGCTGCAGTCCTTGGGCTTGCAAAGAGTCAGACACGACTTAGTGACCAAACGACCACCAGGAAACACCTTGGACCCATATCTTGTTAATTCAGTATTGCAAAGGGCAAGGAAGTCTAAGAGGTCCACAAAGCTGCTATTGAGCCCCTAGGTACATCGGGGTGTGGCAAGCACCACACACTGGGAGAGACCAGAAACCCATGAGCTCTGCTCCCAGGAGCCTGAAGCACTGGTCTTGGGGCAGATGGACTGAACATCAGCAAAGGCTGCTCAGAAGGCAGGGCTGCCAGCCTTGATTCAAGGCCCAGTCACTGATGTTGGGCCTCTTTCCTGGGTCAGGGACAGTGCTAGGCGGGGCAGAGCCTGGTCAGGACGGGCCCTCTGGACTGACTGAATTGGCTTCTTGCCTTGGATACACATTGCAGAGGACTGTTTCTGGTGGCCGGGCTTGGGCTTTCCGGAAGCTGCAGTCAATGAAAATGGACAAACCTGGGGTGTGGGGGACGGTGTTGTGGCTCCACTGCTCTCTAGGACCCCTGCCCTCGACGCGCGCATGGACTCCCTCTTCAGTTTCCTCCGCTCTCGCTCCACCTGCAGAGATTGGGTATGAGTGAGAGCCCAGGGCTTGGGCTTGGCTCTGGGCTGCAGCTGAGCTGCCTTTTTGGGGAGCAGGCTGGTGTGAGGGGTGTGGTGTGAACATAAGGGGTCGTGAGAAGCTGAACTGCGTGGAGGAGAGTCTGTGCTGGGACAGCCCTGAGTGCACAGTGCTGCTGCAACAGAGGACGTGGGGCCAGCCTCCTGGGCTTCCAAGCAGGAACAGCAAGTCTTCTGTAGAACTTCAGGCACTGTGGGCCATTCAATCTTTGTCACAAATACTGGTGCATCCCCACTTAACTTTATTTTCAGAAATGGAGAGCAGGCCAAATCTGGTCCTGGGCTATCGTTTCCAAACCCCCCGCTCCGGGGGCTGCAGGAGAAGTGGAGATGTGCACCTTTCTTCAGACTGGGGGCAGGAGCCAAGGACTGGAGTCACCCACCTGCTCCAGGGTGGTCCGCAGCTGGGTGTTGTGGTGCTGCAGCCGGCTCCGGTCAACCTCCAGCTGCGCCACCGCTCGCTGCAGGTGTTCAAGCCTCTGCTCCCAGCGCTGCTTCTCCTCTGCCTCAGGACTCGGCTCCATCTTCACCTCTGAGACCTGAAGGAAAGAGACCTGTCAAGCTCACCAGGGCAGCCCCTGAGACAGGGGAAGGTGGGGGAGCTAGACAGAGGGCAAAGGATGAACCAGGCAGGTGTGCGATTCAGGGACCCAACTCTCAGGGGAAGGGGACAAGCCCCTGGACAGGCACTCCCTCCCAGGCCATCTGTTCTCCAGGCCCCCAGCTCACCTCTCCCAACCGGATGCCGGGCTCTCCTCCAGGCCCCTGTTCTGCTTGGCTGGTCAGGCCCAGGCTGTGGAGTCGCTCCTTCTCCAGAGCTTGTCTGGTGAGCTCTAGTTCGTCCTGGGACATCAAGGTGCAGAGCAAGTCACATCATGGTGACTGCACATTCAGAAAGTGAGAGTAACATCTGCATGTCCACTCCACCCTCCGTCGTCAACAATCTCATCAGGTTTATAGTCTTATTTTTCTTGGCACCTCTCAGCTATTCTAGTGCAGAACCTTCATTTTACAGACGGATAAAACAAAGGAACAGAGGAGGATCTTCCCAAGGATACACGGTGGTCTAGGACTAAAATCTGTCTCAGTTTATTTTTATTTTTTGGCCATGTTGCATGGCTTGCAGGATCTCAGTTCCCCAACCAGGGGTTGAACCAGGGCCATGGCAGTGAAATCCCAAGCACTAAACCACCAGGGAACTGCCTGGACCTGTCTCATTTTAGATCTTGCCTAAGCTAAGTGACAACTGAGAGCACTAGGAATCACGCAGAGGTGGGAACTGTGTCATCGCTTACTGGCTATGTGACTTGGGTCAAGATAGGAGCTCTCTCCAGACCCCAACCACCTTTGTAAAATACAAAGCGTAGATCAAGCCTCTGGGGTTAAACCTTTTTGGATAAATGGGAAGACTAGTGTTTAGATTATTTTCTAGAAGAGAAGCAGATAGTCTACTTGTGCGTGGTGGCCGTCTGGGAGGGAGGAGAAACTCAGGAGTACGAGGCCATGCTTGAAAGTCAGACTGCTTAGGTCTAATCCAAGTTCTGCCCTTCATGAGCTGGATGATCACCGACAGGTTACTTAACCTCTTTTATGGGTTATTCCTCAACTATAAAATGAAGATATTAACTGTTCCTGCGTCTCAGGGTTGTTGTAGAAAAAGAAAGTGAGAGAACAGTGCCTGGCATGTAAAATGCTTAAAATAAAAACTGATGCTACTGTATAAATGTCCATCGACAGATGAATGGATAAAGAAGAGATGGTAACTATATACAATGGAATGTTTTTGAATGGATAAAGAAGATGTGGTAAATATATATAATGGAGTGTTACTCAGCCATAAAAAGAATGAAACAATGTCATCTGCAGCAACATGGACAGCCTTAGTAAGTAAAGCAAGTCAGACAGGTAAAAACAAATATATCACTTATACTTAGAATCTAAAAAAATGATACAAATGAATTTATTTACAAAACAGAAGCAGACTCGCAGATACAGAAAGCAAACTTACGGTTACCAAAGAGGAAAGGGGGAAGAGGGATAAATTAGGAATTTGGGATTAACAGACATACACTACACTATTATATATAAAATAGATAAACAAGGATTTGCTTGTATTACACAGGGAACTATATTCACTATCTTATAATTACCTATTAATACAAGGGAAAAGAATCTGGAAAAGAATATAGGTATATTCAGTTATATATATATATATATATATATATATACACACTCTGCTATGTACCTGAAACATTGTAAATCAACTATACCTCAATTTTAAATAATAATGCTACTGGGACTTCCCTGGTGGTCCAGTGGCTAAGACTCCTCGCTCCCAAGGCAGGGGACTCAGGCTTAATCCCACACGCCACAACTAAGGCCTGGCCCAGCCAAATAAATACTGTGACGCTACTATGAAGCGGGCTCCTTCTGAAAAACGTCCTTGAGTATTTTGGGAATGGGGGTACCAACCTGAACTCCATTACTGAGTAAACACGGCTCAGTAATTCCCAAGTACAGAAAGTGCCTTCCCGCCCACCTATGTATCTGACTTTTTTCTGTGCCGGTAAGAATAGGCCTAGAAATAGGAGAGGAGTCCCACTTACTGAAAGCTTCTTTCTTGTGCACTTTATTCATATTATTGCTTTTTGGACTCAAAATGGCTGTATGGGGCTGATATTATCATTCCATATTTTATCAATGAGAAAAACGAGTCAGAGAAGAAAAAGCACTTACCCCAGGTCACACAGCTACTAAACTGCAGAACTGTATTTCAAATCCAAGAACTTGACTCCAAAGTTCATAAATGAAACCCTTTGTGTGCATATTGTATTTTAACCAGAACAGAGATTTGGGGGCTCTGGGAAGGCTAGTCCCTGCAGGGCTGTGTGTCTGAGGTCGGGGAGGGGGTTCTCCAGTGCTCACATCCAGTCAAGGGACCAGGATATAGAGTCGACTTATCAGGAAAAATGGGCTGGGCTCCTCTTGGTAAAATAGATAACACCTCTCCACGTCCAGCAGTAAACCCAGCTCTCCTGATGACCCACTGTGTGCAGACCTTGTGCTCAGTGCAAACATGACTAAGACATGGCCCTGACCTGAGGATAAAGGTCATACTCTAAGGTCACTTCCTCTGCCGTTCAACATCCTGCCTAGAGGAGCCCACTTTTTCTAACTGTTGATATCTCCCAAGTCTCTACCGCTGGCCTCAATCTCATCCTTTACCTTCAGCTCAGTTTACAGACCCGCCCACTGGACCTGTCCCCTTGCAGGTCCCACAGGTACGTCACTCGTTTCCAAACTGACTGCACTATTTCCCTCTTGTTCCCCAAACCCTCCTCTATCTCAGTGAGCAGAAACCTGGGCCCCGTCTTTACTTTGTCATTTCTTCGTGTCTCCATCCACACTTCCTATCTCAGGTCACCACCTCCCCGCTGACTCCCACTTACAGCCTCCTACTCAGTCTCCCCAGATCTCCAGCTGCTCCACAGGGCAGCCTGAGCCATCTTTATGAACTATTATATATCTGATTCTGTCATTCCCTGGGCCCAAACCCTCCATCCGCTTCCCACTGGTCATCCAGGTCCTCAACATGCTGACAAGCCCTAAACGATGGGCCCCTGCCATCCTCTCTGCTCTTGCCAGCCCCCTGCTCTACGTCCCAGGCAGCCTCAACTCCCTGACTGATATTCTAGTTCTCTCTCCCCTCCTTTTCTCCTCTCCCTCCCCTACCTGTGCTGGGCTACTTCCTTACTGGTCCCTTCAGATCTAATCTCAAACATCACTTTTACCAGGAAGCCTTTTGGGACCCAGGAAAGGCGGGGCATCCCTCTAGTTTGCTCAGAGCACACTAAACTAATCCTAATTAAGCACTAACCCCAAGAGCTGCATGCACGGCACAATAATCGCTCTTCCACTAGACCGTTAACTCTGGGAGGGCAGAGTCTGTGGGTGTCGCCTTGCCCCTCCCACCCCACACTAGCACACTAACTGGGATTCCACTGTGTTGAGGTGTCCGTGACCTCACTTTTACTTACACCCTGAGGTGCAGATGGCCCCGGAGTCTTACCCGCCACGACGTGACTCACCTGCAGCCTCTGCTGCTCCGAGTCCCGCTCCAGCACGGAGGCCTGTAGGAGCAGGGCCGCCTCCTGCAGACTGCTCACGCTGGCCTTGCTCTGGGCCAGGGACAGCGCCAGGTGCTGGGCCTTCTCCCTCCACTCGATCTCCCTGGCCTCTGTCTGCCTCAGAGCCCTCTGCAGTCGCTCCAGCTCCCGCTGCAGCCTGGGCCCTGAGGAGTCGAGTGGGGAAGACGGCTCCTCCCTGGGCGAGGTTTTGTGGCTGTGGGGTGCGTCCTCCAGATCCTTCCTTTGCTGGGCCTCCCGCAGCTCCAAGAGCTCGTCTTCCTTTTGAGCCAGGGTCCGCTGTAGCTCCCTGAGGCTCTCCCGGAGGCCCCTCACCTCTTCCCCTTCTCTCTCGTGCCTGCGCTCCTGCTTCTCTTGGGCCAGAGACTTCTCTAGCAGCTGCCCCTGCCTCCTCAGCTCTCTCAGCTCTTTGTCCCTCTGGGCAAGCGCCTGCTGGAGCTGCTGCACGGTCTCCTGGTGCCGGAGGTCCCCGTCTTGGATCTCACCTTCCCGCTTCCTTAGGGTCTCCTCGAGCTGCCGGGCTTGGGCCTGGCAGGAGTCCAGGGCGGCCTGCAAGGTGGCCGTGCTGGCCTCCAGGTTGCGGCTCAGTTCGGCCTGCCCATGAAGATGCTGCTCTTTCTCCCGCAGGGCGGCCTGAGCCTGGCCAAGGGCCTTCTGCAGAGCTTCAGCCTGGCCCCGGGCAGCCTCCTCCTGCCGTTGGGAGGCCTGGCCCTCTGCCCGTAGGGCCTCCAGCTCCCTGTCACGGGCGTCGAGCAGCGCCTCTGCCTGCAGCCAGCTGTCCCGCAGGCCCCGGGCCTCCGCCTCATGCTCCTGGGCCTGATCGGCACACTGCTGCTGGAGGGCCCGCAGCACCTTCTCCTGCTCCCGAGCCTCTGCCCGAAGGTCACCCAGCACCTCTTCCAGGGCCTGGCTCCGCCGCCCCTCCACTGCCAGCTCTTCCTGGAGCCTCCGCGCGTGTTCCTTGTGTTCCTCGAGCTCAGCCCGGCGCTCCTCCAGGGCAGCATGCGCCTGCTCCAGGGCGGTCTGCAGTGAGTCTGCCTGCTCCTTCACGTTCTTCTCCTGGTCCTGGGCCTCTTGCTGCTGCAGGGCCTGGAGCTCCTGGGTCCTCTGCACCAGGACCCTCTGGGTCTCTTCCAGCTGCCCCTGAAGCTCCTGCTCTTTCAGCTCCCCCTGGTCCTGGGCTTCCTGCAGGTGCTGCTGCAGGACCGCAATCTCCTGCTCCCGCTGGGTCAAAAGGAGGCTGGTCTCACTCACCTTCCTGTGAAGGCCCTGGAGCTCCTGTTCCAGCTGGTCCCTGTGTTCCCGAAGCTCCTGGATGTGCTCCTGCTGGCACTCCACCTCCTTCTCCTTATCTCGCAGGATCAGCTTCATGTGCTCCAGGCTTCCACGCTGAGCTTTGCTCTGGCCCTTCCCTTCCTCTGCCCACTCCTGCCTCAGCTGCCGCTGCGAGACCAGCTCCCGGCCCCGCTCTCTCAGGGCCAGCTTGATCTGCTCCAGGTCTTCCTCCAGGATCTTGGTCTGCCGGCTCCTCTGATCTTCCAGGGACTGCGTCCTCTCCTTCAGCAGCACTAGCTCCTGCTCCCTCCTCTCCAGGTCTTGACTTAGACGCTCTTTCTGCCTCTGCAGATCCCGGATCTGGTCTTGCTGGGCCATGGCCTCCTGCTCCTTCTCCTGAAGCTCACTAGCCAGGAGAGTGCTGTGGCCCTCCAGCTCCTGGATCCGGTTGCCCTGTGCCAGCAGTTCCTGGCTCCTTTCCTCCAGGTCCAGCGTTAGGTGGGTCAGAGCCACCCTCTGTGCTTCCCTCTGGCCCTCCAGCTCCTCTATCGCCTTTTGCTGGCTCTCCGTTTTGTGACGCTTCTCTTCGAGCTCCAGGGCCAGGCATTCCGTCGTAACCAGCTGCTTCTTCAGGTCCTGAATCTGGCCTTTCTGGGACTCGATCACTTGGACTTTCTTCTCAAGTTCCAGGAGATGATGCTCTAGGATGCTCGTCTGCGTCTCCCGGTCCTTCTCAAGTTCCCGGATCCGCTCTCTCTGCAGGGCCAGCTGCTGCTCTCGCTCCTGAACAGCCACGGGGAGATGCTCTAGCACAGACCTACACTCCTCCAGCTCCTGGATCTGTCCCTGCTGTAGATCCACCTCTCGGTTCCTCTTCTTCAGGTCCAGAGACAGCACTTCCAACACAGCCTTCTGCATTTCCCGTTGCTTCTCCAGTTCCTCAATTTTCCCCTGCAGAGTCTCCACCTCCCCTTCTCTTTCCGAGAGGGCCTGGGCCAGGCGAGCCAGATTCTCCTGCAGAGCCTTCCCCTGGGCCACTTTCAGCTCACCCTGCTCCTGCAGGGCCTGGGCTCGCTGGCGCTCACTCGCCACCTCCTCATTTTTCAGTTTCAGGGCTGAGCGCGCCATCCGCAGATCTTCCTCCAGGGCCACAGCAGCACTTGCCTGAGCCCTGGCTTCTGTGATAGAGGCTTGGAGATGTTCCACCTGGGCAGTCAGGCTCTCCTTGGCTGCCTGCAGTAACTTGCGCTCATTCTGGAAAATGAGATACAAAACCACCTTAAAGCTGTGCTTCCCTCAAACTGTCGCTCTAACAAGGGCCTTTTCTTTCTTTCCTCTGTGGTATCAGCCTTGTCAAGGATGTGAGCAAAAGGAACTGAGCATTCTACTTAGGCTGATGCTGTAAAAGAACATCCCGACCACACTTTTAGGCTCTGCTCTGCTCAAAGTCTGGTGCAAATCAGCCATCCCAGACTCTAGTCCTTCAGGTCAAGGGATAAAGATCTCAACCTCAATTCAGAAAGTAATTAAAGGAGGATTCACTGAGGCCTTCATAATGGTCCTCAGGGCTGTGGGGACAGCCAGAGAAATGGAGCCACTGCTGAAGAAAGCTGGGCACTATATATGCATGGGGTTTGACCAGGGGCTAGGATGGGAGCCCGAGCCTTGGCCCCTCCCCAGTTCAGTACCACCTTACCTGGGCTTCCACTCCTTGCAGCTCTGCTTGCTGGAGGCGACTCTGTAAGGATGCCACAGTTTCACGCAGTTCCATCAGCTCAGATTCTAGGGAGTTCTGTTTGCCTTCCCACTTTGATTTCTCTTTGGGAAGAGATGGAGGAAGGCCCGTGATTGGGGTGGAGGAAAGGAGGGATGTACAGGTAGATGGGAGAAGGGGAGCAGAAACAAAGGAGGAAAAGGCCAAGAAGGAGAGAATTACATCCAGTTTCATAGAGACATGACCCTTCTGCCCACTGCTCTGTTTGTCTAGGCTCTCTGCTGCTTCCAGACCCCTGTCTGCATCTGCTGCCTGACAATTGTGCCAACACTTCTCATCCCGATCACACAGGTTCTCAAGCTTGGATTCCAGACAGGGTTGAGCTTCATGACATGGGATGTCCTTTTCAGCCAGTAATTCTAGGATTTTGCAGAGGTTCCTAGAGACCAGGGCGGCTCTGCTGGGGGCCCTCCATTTCTGCAAAAGGCACCAGAACTCAGCTCTGTGTATGGCTCTCACTGAGCCCTGTGGGACATTTTAAGACCCAGATCCACTCCCCATATTGTCTTCTTCTCTTCTGTAGTTGACCCTTGAGCCTGAAGACACTCCTCTTCCTTTTCCTGGTGGTCAACACCCTTCCCAGCCTTGACTGTAGCACAGATACATTCTCCCCAGGTTCCCCCCTTTTCTATTTCCCAAATAAGCTCAGGATCCTGCTGATCACTTTGAGAATAGTTGGGGATGACAAAATAAGTAACACTGATAAATGATAATAACAGAATTTTATGGTGTTCTTTGAGACTAGGCCTTAGGTAGCCAGTTTTTTTAACCTGCAGACAGAAAAAATGGAAGCCTAGCCAGCAACTTCCCTGAGTTCACCAAATCTGTTCCTCCTAATCTCTTCTGCCAGGATGGCTCTCAAAGGCTAAGCAAAGCATGAAAAGTAGTTCACGGGGTTCACCACTCCTTTGGAGATGCCTCTGGGTATCTTCTTGCAGTTGTGGGCAAGCAGTAAAGAGTGGTTCCCAGGCCGATCCCACCCCTCTGGGCCTTTCCTCACACTTTAGTCGTGTCTGACTCTTTGCAACCCTATGGACCATAGCCCGCCAGGCTCCTCTGTCTATGGGATCCACCAGACAAGAATACCAGCGTGGGTTGCCCTTTCCTCCTCCAGGGGATCTTCCCAACCCAGGGATCAAACCCAGCCTCCTGCACTGCAGGTGGATTCTTTACCACTAGCGCCACCCGTGAAGTCTGCCATTCCTCTTCCCCTCAAACCCCTCCTGCCTTGAGCTTCTCACCTTCCTCATTCTGGGAGAGCTGTCTCTGCAGAGCCTGCAACTCTGTGTGGACCTGGCTCTTCTCGGCTTCCATATCACTGAGACGCTGTTCCAGCTTCTGGGCTTGATCCCGCAGATCATCCTGGGAAAGGAAGTGTGTGGAACTCAA
Source organism: Bos taurus (assembly GCF_002263795.3). Taxonomy (NCBI): domain Eukaryota; kingdom Metazoa; phylum Chordata; class Mammalia; order Artiodactyla; family Bovidae; genus Bos; species Bos taurus. The sequence continues at coordinate 64,735,453 of NC_037340.1, read as the reverse complement.
GTGCCACGTCTTCCGGAAGTGTGTGGAACTCAAGCTCCACGTCTTCCATGATGTCGCCCCAGTCCAGGGCCTGAGCCCTCTAGTCCCTCAGGCTCTGTCAGGGTTTGCCATCGAGGACCTACTCTCAGATTGCTGGGTTATTTACCTCTGAATTCATGTGCATCTGGCTCCCAGAAGTGATGACAGGCTCTGCCCCAACTTGGCTGGAGCCTGACTTCCCCTTCTGACCCGTCTGTCTTTGAAACAGAACTCCTACTGAAGTCTTAGCCCAGGATCCCTCTCCTCTTCCTGAATCACTTCACATTTTAGCTCAAAGGTCACTGCTTCCTTTCTTCCGACCCTCTCAAGTCAGATTGCACTGCCCCTACCTCCTATTATCAGAATGTGCACCTGTTACTGATCTAGTTAATTCTAGCAGCTCAGCTTTATCTCAGGACAAAGCTGGGTTGCTCAGCCCTGTCATGAGCCTTCCTGAGGGAAGAGAGCAGGTGTTTCTCCTTTCTGTATCCCTAGCTAAGAGTGCGTGCTGCTGCTGCTGCTAAGTCGCTTCAGTCGTGTCCGACTCTGTGCGACCCCATAGACGGCAGCCCATCAGGCTCCCCCGTCCCTGAGATTCTCCAGGCAAGAACACTGGAGTGGGTTGCCATTTCCTTCTCCAATGCATTAAAGTGAAAAGTGGAAGTGAAGTCGCTCAGTCGTATCCGACTCCCAGCAACCCCATGGACTGCAGCCCACCAGGCTCCTCCGTCCATGGGATTTTCCAGGCAAGTGTACTGGAGTGGGGTGCCACTGCCTTCTCCGTCAGAGTGCATATTGACACTCAATTTTCACTAACTGATAGGTTCACCATAAGGTGGGATTTGGAGGACATTTCATATTGTCTTGGGCCTAGAATGTTCCTATAAACGGCAACCTCAAATCTCAGTGATCCCCATTTGTTGGTTTCTTCTTGGAGGTCTTGGCACCAAGAACAATTTGTGGCTGAGAGGAAAATGATGTAAAGCAATATCCCAGATCTACACAGAGTATCACGGTTTACAGGGCTCACCTGAGTCCCTCGCTCATTTAATCCTCAAAACCTGGTGAAGTGGGCACAGTGTACCCTAATTTACTAAAGAAACCAAGGTCCAGGAAGCCGAATGCTTTATTCACGGCTGCCAGGTAGTAAGCAATAGAGGCAGAACTCATTCCAACTTGATGTCAGAAATAAAACAGGTCAGGGACTTCCCTGGTGGTCTAAGGAACCACCAGGGGGTTAGCATGGCTAAGTCTCCACGTTCCCAATTCAAGATGCCTAGGTTCAATCCCCAGTTAGGGAACTAGATCCCACACCCCGCAACTAGTAAGACCCAGCACCATCAAATAAATAATTTTTTTTTTTTTAAAGAAGAAATAACACAGGTCAAACTATGCCATGAGCCTTTTTCAGGGGAGGTGAAGAGCCTGAGGAAGGAGAACAGAGACACATACCCGGGCCTGCTGCGTCTTCCACAGGTCTTGGTGAAGCTTGTGGAGGGCGGCCGCCACTGCCTCAACTGAGAGAGCCGTCAGGAGGGGCCCTCTCTTAAAGAGGATCCTAGCGCCATTCTGGTCTGAAAAAGGAGGAAATGCCTCCTGACCTGGCTGCACTCTGACATGAAATAGCCACACCACACCACCCAGACATGGCCCTGGCCTTCCTATCCACCCCTCCTCTCCTCAAAGAGTCCCCCTCAGCAGTTTGTTCATCGTGCCCTGGTCTGCATACCTAGGTGCCAGGCGCTTTGATGCGCACTAGAAAATGCCAGCTATCATTTGTTAGGCATTTAATAAGTGCCAGGACAGGGAAGCCTGGCGTGCCGCAGTCCATGGGGTCGCAAAGAGTTGGACACGACTGAGCGTGTGAACAAGTGCCAGGGACTGAGCGGGTGATTTTATTTCTGTCATTTCATTAACTCCTCAGAAAAATCCTGAGAGGTGGGTACTTATAACACCCTCCTTTTATAGTTGAGAAAATCAAGCTCATACAGGAGAGGTCACTTGCCCAAGGACACATGTCTAGCAAATGGCAGAGCTGGGGTTCACACTCTGACTGAATCCATCCCAGAGGCTGGGCCTTGGCCTTGATGCAGTACTGCTTGGAGAACTGTACCCTTCTCCTCCACCCCGCGAGCTAGGCCTGGCTTTGCCCAAAGGCCTGAGCTCCTGGGTGGCTCCCTCACCTGGCTCCGGGCCCCAGAGGGAGGGTGCTGAGTCTCCCCCGCCGTTTAGCTCCAGCCTGCTCTCGCAGGCAGACCCCAGGGCCTGCTGCAGGACAGAATAGAGGCTGGCCAGCTGGACCTGGGCCTGGTGCCCAGGCTGCTGCTCCGCCACCAGCGCCTCCAGCCGGCTCTCTGTGCTGCGCAGGCGCAGCTGTAGTTGGGCCACCTTGGTCTCCTGGGCCCACAAGGAAGCTCGGAGCTGTTGTTCGGTGACTCGAGACGCCTCAAGCTCCTCCAGCAGCTGAGTCTCCTGGGCCAGGAAGTCAGCCTCCTTTTCCTTCACCTCCTGCTTCAGTAATTCCACCTGCCAGAGAAGATGTATGGTCACTCCGAGCAGGGAGTGGACACCCTCTCCCTGGACCCTCCCGGGACCAGTCCCACTCGATCCCCAGGGTTGTGCGGTTGTCTGAGGCTGGGAGGATTTCAGGAGGCTCAGCTCTCCAGCAGGAAGGCAGGGTCTGGAATGAGTGTCACCCCAGATCTGACCTACGCACCTACCTAAGGACTCTTAACACGTGGGCCTGGGCTGTGACCTACACACCTACCTAAGGACTCCTAACACGTGGGCCTGGGCTGTATGCTCCTGGGCTCTGGCCCTGGTCCCCTTGGCAACTATGCCAGCTTCCTGCTGTGATTAGAAATCTGCCTGAGAGACCTCCCTGGTAGTCCAGTGTCTTAGACTCTGTGTTCCCAATGCAGGGGGCCTGGGTTCAATCCCTGGTCAGGGAACTAGATCCCACATGCTGCAACTAAAAATATTTTGCGTGTCACAACAAAGGTGACACCCAACTAAGATCTGGGGCAGCCGGAAAAAGAGAGAATTCTTCTTGAAACCCTGATACTGAGCCAAAAGAAGACGAGTCACAATAATAATGGCTACCATTTACTGAATGCTTACTGTGCTCCTGACACTTTCTATACTCCTACAATGATTCAGAATTATCACCCTCGTTTTAGGGATGAATAAAGCGTATTCACACAACCAAGAAGCAGTAGAGCCGGGGTCACACCAGGACCGTCTAACAAGCAGACCTGGGTCCTGCTCTACCACAGTCTATATCTAGCTCTCACTCCCTTCGTGCTTTTCCTCCCAGTTCCATCTTTCCTCCGTGCACAGGTCTGGGGTCCTGCTGTGAACAGACCAAGTCCATGGAAGGCCTCTTGCTGCCGTGGACCCAAGGGAAGTAATATTTGTTCCCCTTGCTGTGTCTTGCCGGGCAGACGAGGCACACTTGGCAGTGGCCAGGCTTGAACAGGCCGAGTGAGCCCTATCCTCTGGGTACCATGTTCCGGTTATCAGCGGCCTGTTCTTGACTCTGGGTCAGGTTCCCACGCTCCACCCCACCCAGTCCTCGCTTCCCTCTCCCACCGGGGCTGCCAAGGCCCCAGCATGACTGAGCAAGCACCCGCTGACTCCAGAGGCCGGCTTCCACCAGGGAAGAGATTTCCTGCTGGGGTGGGAGATACCTGGGTGCTGAGCTCTTTCTGCCCGGCCTGGGCCTCCTGCATATCCTGGCGCAGGGAGCTCAGCTCTTGCTGTTGAACAGAGTCAGCCTCTTGCAGAACAAGGAGTCTCTGTTCCTTTTCCACCAGCGACAGAGTCAGGCTAAAAAGAGAAGGGTCAAGTGCAAGTTCGATGCATGAAGCAGGGCACTCAAAGCGGGTACTCTGGGACAACCCAGAGGAGTGGGGGTGGGGAGGGACATGGGAGGGGGGTTCAGGATGGGGGGATACATGTGTACCCGTGACTGATTCATGTCGATATATGGCAAAAACCACCACAATAGTGTAAAGTAATTATCTTCCAATTAAAATTAATAAATTAATTTTTTAAAAAAGAGAGGGGGTCAGAGGGCCAGGCCATTCTCTTAGGCAACGAAGAACTACCTTCTCATCTGACTGCTCTAACATAGCATGGATAGTAACAGTAATGATCATGATTACAGGCTAAGAATAAAAGCCTGTGTTTATTGAGTACCAACTGATTGCTCCTAGGTTCTTCAACTTCACAATTTACTCTTTGGCAAATTCCAGAAATACCTACACAGTACCTCAAATTCAACACGTCCAATTCTTCCTGTCTCCTCTGCACCTCCCCTCCCCCCAGTCACCCCTGCTACATTCCCCAGCTCAGTGAATGGCCTCTCTATCCACCCTTAGAAGTCCTGACCACATCACAGAATTGTTCCCTCACTCTGCCTGTGAACATTCCAAGACTACATATAAACCGATCCCAACTCCCCTAACGTCCCTCAAACCCCTTCCCTCCTCCTCTTCCTTACCACCCCACCAGGGTTCCAGCTTTGGTATCTCTTATCTGGACATCTGTACCAGCCTCCTACCTCTAGTTTCATCAACAAAAGGGTTTCTCCCCACTCAGACTCCAGGTGACATAATCTGCCAATACCTTCCCTTGGAGATGATTTGATTAATGTCTTCTCCACAAAACCTTCAATTCTATTGCGACAGAGACCATATTGTCTTATTTAAACTATATCCCCAACCTCTGGCATAGTGTCTGGTGCGTGAGGCATGTTCTCCACTAAATGAATGAATGAATGAAGTGCGAGCTGCAGAGACAGGGACCATGCCCTCTCTACACAGTTACCTGTAGAGCCCAGAGCTGGAGACATGAGTGGTTAGGGGACCTGAGCAAAGAACTGTCAACCTCACTGTGACCCCTGGATCCAGACAGGCCAAAGCCAACTCCATGGCCTGTCGAGCCTACCTGGCTTTTTCTCTCTCCAGCTCCTTCTGAATTCGGCTACACTCCTGGGCCTCTCTCAGCTTTTCCTGAACCTCCTGGTCCACGAACCTCTGGGAGGCTTCTTTGGAAAGCAGCTGAGACTTCAAGTCTTCCACCTGGAAAGTCAAGAGCATGAAGGCCGGGGATAGGCGGCCAGTGGAAGGATGCTTCTCATCTAGGACTTAGGGTCCTTCAAGGTTTACCACAGTCACCAGCCCATTCCCAACGCCCTGGAGGGCCTGCCACCCCTTAGGTGCTGGTCTTAACTATCTCCCTCCGCCAGCCATTCATAAGCCCCTCCCTACCTTTCAGCCTCATCACCTGTCTCTCCAGCCTCACATACGGTGTATAAAGGAGGCACAAGGAAAAACCTTGGCTGAATATAACTCTGTCCAAAGGCCAAGTGATTATATTTTTTAAAAATAAACAATCCGAATACCATCTGATACAGGATTCTGAGAAGGAAAAGCAACCTGGTATAAAAACACTGGCTCTGTGGGGGAGGTTGGATCAAGGAGGCTGCCAAAAAAATGTGAGGTTTGGGTTTCCCTGGTGGCTGAGACAGTAAAGAATCCGCCTGCCAAGGTAGGAGATGTGGGTTCGATCCCCAGGTTGGGAAGATCCCCTGGAGAAGGAAATGGCAACCCACTCCAGTATTCTTGTCTGGGAAATTCCAAGGACAGAGGAGCCTGGGGGGCTAAAGTTCATAGGATCACAAAGGATCGGACACCACTTAGTGACTAAACAATAATGACCATGGTCCCCCCTGAAAGAGGTTACTAACTATCCCAGGGGCCTGGGAGGCACATGCTCAGTTCTGAGCACCCTTCACTTCTCACTTAATAGTGGGGCCCCCCTCCCCACCCCAAGCTCAGGCAGCAGGGCCAAGGTTTCCCCGTCCTGCCAGGGGGAGTGGGAGGGCCTGGCTGTGCTGGGGAAGGGTTGTGGGGCTGGGAGAGAGGAGCAGGGACCTGCTTCTGCAGGTCTGTCTTATCCTGCAGCAGGACTCGGCCCTCCTGCTGGAGGGTCGCCAGACTGTCTCTGTGCTGCTGGGCTGCCTGCTCCAGTGCCTGCTGAGCCTCCTGGAGCTGGGTCTGCAGCATCCCGGTGGTCTCCTGCAAGGGGAGAAGAGAGCAGGGAGGGGAAGAAAGCTTCCTTGGTCACGAAATCTGTGTTGCAGAGATTGTGTCGTATAAGTACTGGTTTTTAGGTTGGGTTGGCAAAAGCCGAGGCAGGGCCCAGCTGAGTCGTGTTGCTTCCATGATACCTTGTCACCTCAAGTCCTCACCTCCTTCTCCTGCTCCTCCCTCACCAAGCGCACTGCTCGCCCAGGCCTTCTTGGCCAGGGCACCTTACTCAGACCACTGCAGCAGCTCCTGCCGGGTGACCCGACTTCCACTTCATGCTGCCACACCCACACGCACACGTGTACACACACACACAATTCTCCCCTCAGCGGCTAAAGTATTTTAAAAATACATATAGTAAATCATGTCCCACTCTGCTTTTTAGATATCATCCAACACATTCCAGCTGTCCTTAGAACAAAACTCAAGCTCCTTCCATGGCTGACAAAGGGCTCCTGCCCCCAAGCTTATCAAGGGACTTGTCCCAGGTCCTTTCTGCCTGTCCCAGGTCCTTACGACAGCTATTTCTACTGCCTGAACTGTTCTTCAAATGGCTGGCTTCTTTTCTTAATGGTTTTATTGAGACTGAGCTCATATATCCTGCAACTGACCCATTTAAAGCAGACAATTCAGTGGTATTTAGCATATTCACAGGGTCGTGCCATGGTTACTGTGATCATTTTTTACCATTTTTATCAGCTGCAGAAACAAACTGCATACCCTCCCCATCCCCCAGCCCCACTTCCAACCACTCATCTACTCTCTGTCTTCGTAGATTTGCCTGTTTGGGCTACTGCCTACAAGCGGAATGATATCCCATGCGGTCTCTTGTAACTGGCTTCTTTCACTTGGCAAAATGCTTTTAAGGTTCACCCTGATTGTTCTAAGGGCCTGACTCTTCAACCTTCGTGGCTCAGCTCAAATGTCACTTTCTCAGTGAGGGCCCCGCTGACCACCTTTGTCCAAAGAGGCCTCCTCTGAATCCCTCTCAGTTAGCTCGGCCTATTCATTTCCTTTATGGCCCTTATCGCGACCTACAATTATCTCACTTATTCTGTGTCCTCTCTGCCACTGTATAAAACACCATGACTGTCACGTTCACCATTGTGCCACACCTTTCTGTCGGTCGAGTGTCAGCAGCTAGCCTGGGGCCTGGTGCAAAGAAGTGCCAAACAGCAGGTCAAGGTGAAAGAGTGGGGACTTCCCTGGTGGTCCAGTGGCTAGGAATCCGCCTGCTAATGCAGGGGACATGGGTTCGATCCCTGGTCCAGGAAGACTGCTGGACGTGCTGCAGGGCAACTAAGCCCCACAACTGCTGAGCCCGTGCTCTAGAGAGGCCACCCCAACGAGAAGCCCGAGGACTACAATGAAGAATAGCCCCCACTCACAACTACAGAGAGCCTGCACATAGAAACCAAGACCCAGTGCGGATAAAAATAAATAAATAAACATTAAAAAAAAAAAAAGAATCCACCTGCCTATGCAGGGGACATGGGTTTGATCCCTGGTTGGGGAACTAAGATCCCATATAACAGGGCAGCTAAGCCCACCTGCTGCAACTACGGAGCCTGCACGCCGCAACTAGAGAGAAGCCTGCACACTGCAACGAAAGATCCCTGAGGAAAGATCCCTGCACACTGCGGCTAAGACCTGACACAGCCCAATAAATAAATATTTAAAAAAGAAAAACAGAACAGTGTGAAGGAGTGAATCGCCACTCCCTTTCCTCCCTGCCCAGGACCACCCTCCATACCTGCTCCTTTAACTGCTGAACCTTCATGTCCTGCCTCAGCCGCTCCAGCTGTTGGCTGGCCTCTGCCAGCTCCTTCTGGGTCTGCAGCAGTGTCTCCAGGAGGGACATCCTCTCCTTCTCTGTCTCGAGCTGCATCTATGAAGGGGCAGGAGGGCCAGGGCTTGTTGGGTCAGGGGTCACCATGCTCATCCATGAAGCCACAAGTGCACGCCAGCTGCTCTAGGTTCTTCTGGCAAACGGGGTTAGGGGGGCAGCGGTTGCTGAGGGCAAAGGAAGGTTGGGACCACTGACTGAGAACCAGGAAGTGTGAAGGTTGCCACTGGTTTGCAAGCTGACAGGATGTGGTAAAAGGCGGCCCTCCCTCAGGAAGTAGGACACACAGCCAGCCCTGCAGTTAACGGTGCCGATCACCTGCTCACGCCCTAGAGTGAGTAGGGGCAGAGTGGGAGGCCTGGAAGCCCCTGTAGCCCCACTCCTGGGGAGCTGGAAGGAAGTGGTCCGAGGCAGGGGGTCACAGGGAACACGCAGCCCTCCCAGCTGCCCACCTGGCACAGGGCGCTCTCGGCCTCGGCCCGCTCTTCCTCCCTCTGCGCCCGCATAGCCTCCATTTCTGCCTGTTGTTCCCTCAGCCTCGCTTCCAGCTCCATCTTCTCCCTCTCCAGGCTCTCCAGAACCTTCTCCAGTTCCTGCCGGTGCCGGGAGCGCTCTTCTTCCTGGTCATACGAAGGAAACACCGATCGAGCTGAGAGGGTGAGGCGCGGAGGCAGAGAAGCACCGGATGAGAGTAAGAAGTCTACCGCTCACCAGCTGCGTGACCTCGGTGTCTTCCTTACCAAGCCTGTTTTCTCATCTGTGAGGTGAGGCTAATTATCCTGCTTTGCCTATCTTGCCAAGTTTTATGAGAATCAAGTGAGATTTATTAAAAAAAAAAAAATCAGGGGTGTCCTTGGCAGTTCAATGGTTAAGACTCTACACTCCCAATATAGGGGGCATGGGTTCAATCCCTGGTCTGGGAAGATCCCACATGCCATGGGGCGACTAAGGCCATGCACCACAACCACTGAGCCTGTGAGCCACAGCTACGGAGCCCACGTGCTACAATGACCAAAGCCTGTGCACCTAGAGCCTGTGCTCTGCAACAAGAGAAGCCACCGCAATGCAATGAAGAGTAGCCACTGCTTGTCGCAAATAGAGAAGGCCTGCGTGCAGCAATGAAGACCCAACACAACCAAAAATAAAATACATAAATTGAGATAAAAAAAAACACGGACATCCCTGGTGGTCCAGTTGTTAAGACTCTGTGTTCCCAATGCAGGGTTTGACCCTTGGTCAGGGAACTAAGATCCTGCATGCCATACCATACCACCAAAAAAAAAAAAAAGATATAATACATGTAACAGTGTTTTCTAAAGTACAAATGTCCCTCACATAAGCTACAAATATCGTATTTTAAAGCAACCACATCATGCTTGGTGGTTGTAACAGCAAACTGAAGTGGTGGACTCATTCTCTGCTGCCCCTCTCCCCTGCTCAGAGTGGCAGGGTCACCCTTCTGAAAAGCCAGCCCATGTCTAGCTATGATGTCTTCTACAGGATTCAAGACTGTCGGGATGGAACATCCCGGTCCTCCCAGAATCCACCAGTGACCAACGACTTTTCTGATTTCCTAGATGAATCCAGCCCCTCTGTCAGGATCTCAGGATGGTGGTGAGGGGCTGCCTGGGTTGGAGTCTTTACTCCAGCACTGCTAGTATGACCTCAGTTAATTTCTATCACATCTCTGTGCCTCCGTTTCCTCATCTATAAAAATGAGGATAGGGAATTCCCTGGCGGTCCAGTGGTTAGGACTCTGTGTTTTCATTACCGAGGGCGCAGGTTCAATCCTTAGTCTGGGAACTAAGATCTTGCAAGCTGCACAGCATGGCCAAAATATAAATAAATAAATTCTGGGTCAAAAAATAAATGTTAGTCACTCAGTTGTGTCCGGACTCTTTGCGACCTCATGGACTGTAGTCTACCAGGCTCCTCTATCCATGGGATACTGGAGTTGGTTGCCATTTCCTCCTCTGGGGATCTTCCAGAACTAAGGACTTCCCTGGTGACTCAGACGGTAAAGAATCTGCCTGCAATGCAGGAGAGCAGGGTTTGATCTCTGGGTGAGGAACATCTCCTGGGAAGGAAATGGCAACCCACTGCAGTATTCTGGCCTGGGAAATCCCATGGACGGAGAAGCCTGGTGGGCTACAGTCCATGGCACCGCAAAAGAGTTGGATACGACTTAGTGACTAAACAACAACAAAAAGAATAAAAGTAAAACAGACATTTTCAGACAATTAAATACCAACATACCCTCACCAAAGGTTATCTTACTTCAAGAAGGAAAATAAATCCAAATAGAAAACCCGACATGCAAGAAGGAATGGTGAACAAAAACAAACCTTGTAAAATTTTCAGGATATCCAAACAATGATTGACTGTATAAAATAATCAAAAGGCATAACATATGGTGTTAACAAACTAGTAATAACTAAACACGCTGACTAATACAGTTGATAGGTGAGGAGGAGTGAAAGCAGGTAGAATGTTCTGTGATCCTGTGTCATTCAGGAAAAGAGTAAATATACCAATTGACTTGAGATTCTATTAAGTATGTATTTTAAAATATTAAAGAATAACTAAAAGAATAAAAAACACAGTACATATCATCCAAAGTAGCAGAGAGAGAAAAAAGATAAGAAAAGAATACAGCTTAATCATTCAATATAATCCTCTAAAAGAAGTTAAGGTGATCTCCCGTCCCAAAAGGTAAAAGACAAGATGAATAGCAAAAGATGACAGAAATAAATCCAAACATACCTATAATAAAAGCAAATGGACACAATAAAAGCAAATGGACTAAATTATATAATTAAAAAGCAAAGGAAACACAGTTCTGAATTGGGCAAGAATTATCCAAGGTATTTCTCTGCTCCCTTTACACCCTGGAGACCAGGTCTGTCTCTCCCATCCCCTGGCCACATCCACCACCTACCCACTTCTCCTGGAGCCGATTCACCTCCTCCTCATGGGCCGACTTCAGCTGCTGCAGGGCAGCCTGCCCTTCTTGCTCAGCCTGGGCCAGCTGCCTGGCTGCTGTGTCCCGTGCCTGCTCTGCCCGGCTCCGTTCAGTGTCCAGTTCCAGCTGCAGGCACTTCACTTCCCCTAGGATGCCAGGGACAGGATCTGTCTGGTCTCTGAGCCTCTGCCCTCCCATCTTTCACCCTCCTCCCCAGGCCTCATGAGGAATTCCCATCTCAGAGGCTGGGGGTGTGTGTGTATGTGTGTGTGTGTGTGTTAGTCACTCAGTCATGTCAAACTCTTTGCAACTCCATGGACTGTAGGCCACCAGACTCCTCTGTCCATGGGATTCTCCAGGCAAGAATACTGGAGTGGGTGGTCATTCCCTTCTCCAGGAGATCTGCCTGACCCAGGGATTGAACCTGGGTCTCATGCATTTCAGGCAGATTCGTTATCATCTGAGCCACCAGGGGAGCCCCCTCAGAGGCCCTGGGTCTGGCTCTAATAGCTTCCCACCGTCTTCCTGGCTTTTAACATCCCCATGGACTGAAGTGTGCCCATCCCAGCTGGGTTCTCACCTTGGATTACTTCCTTGGCTTGCGTGACAGTTTGAATCTGGACCTCCAGCTGCCCTTTGGTGACCTCTGTCAGAGAATTTTGTTGCTGGGCCTCAAACAGACTGCTCTCCAGTACCTCCTTGGCTGAGCTGTCAGGTTCAGGAATCAGGAGAGTTCTTACCCATTAAGCCCCTTACCCTTCCTTAAGAGGAGTCGGGTTCTAACTTCTGGCCACCTAGAGAAGCTAGAGGGGCAATTACAAACTCATAACTCATTGAAACCCCCATACACTTTGGGCAAGGAACTCAGCTTGGCTACGCCTTGCTTTGCGAAGCTCTCTGCCCCTGGTAGAACTGGGGGTGGGCCCTACCTGAGCCCCAGAAGTTGTTCTGCGAGCTCCTGCCGGTCTCGCTCCACAGCCTGTAGCCGCACCTCGAGAGCTGCCTTCTCCCGTGCCAGAGCCTCCTTCTCCTGGACTTCTCGGGCGAGCATCTCTTCCTGGCGCGTTGTCTCTTGCTTTAGCTGTTCTATCTGAGCTGAAGCTGCCTCCTGCTGGTGATATGTCTGGGGGGACAGAACTGATGAGACCAGCGCAGAGGCAGGACCCCCCACTCCAGGCTGCTATCACCAGATTAGGGTCACTGGACCCACCTCTGTGAGCTGTGCCCTCTCACTCCAAGGGCCATATATCTATTTCCCTGATCTACGCAGCGTGCCCAGACCAGGAAACATGCTCTAGGGTGGCAAGAGATCTACCTCTAAGGAGCTTTTAGTCTTAAGAAGTAAGACACACACACATTACCACAAAGAAGGTCATCAATGCCCTGAGAAAGACTCTGAGAAGGGAAAAGTGAAAGTGTTAGTCACTCAGTTGTGTCAGACTCTTTGTGACCCCATGGACTGTAGTCTGCCAGGCTCCTCTGTTCGTGGGATTTCCCATCAAGAATACTGGAGTGGGTTGCTATGCCCTTCTCCAGGGGATCTTCCTGACCCAGGGATCGAACCCCAGTCTCCTGGATTGCAGACAGATACTTTACTGTCAGAGCCACCAGGGAAGCCCTCTGAAAGGGGAGATTGCATATAATTATTAGGTCAATGAGATGTTTGGTAGAGAAGAAAGATCACTTTGAGTTGGGCCATTGGTTCAGAAAAAACTAATGGAGCCCCTTGCCATGTGTTAGACACTGTGCTAAAAGCTGGAGGGATTAAAAGCAAATAAGACATAGCCTTGCTTCAAGGAGCTTTTGGTGGAGATACATAAACAGATAATTATAATACAGTATGAAGGCTGTGGTGGTTGAATAAATGCGACGTATTATCAGAGAACACAGGAGAGGCATCTAACTCAAATTGATGGATGTGAAGCAATGGGGCATAAGCGAAGGATTCCTTTAGGAATTCTTTTAAGAAACTGGAAGATGTATCCCAAACTATTCATAGTAACGCTGCTCATTTCCAGGAAATGAGATTTTCCCTTCCTGAATCATTTCTGTAGTGTTTTCGTTTTTTTACAGTGTGGCAGTTTTCTCTTCTCACCTCGCTTAGCTTCTCTTGAATTTCTTCCTTCTCTTCTTGGATGCCCCTGAGGTCCGCTTGCAGCTCCGCCCTGGTCTCCTCTGTTTTCTGCAGCTGGGCCTCCAGGTGGCTGTTCTTTTCCCACAGGGCTTCCCTGCTCCTCTCGGCCTCCGCCAGGTCCACCTGCAAAGTGCTTCTCGCCTGCTCTGCTGCCTCCATCCTCCTGCACACAGACTGCTTCTCCTGTTCTAACTACTGGCCAAAAAGGGAAGGGCATCAGAGACAAAGGGTTGTGGTTTAGAGATGAAGAGGTGAAGACAGAAGTCCACATGAAATACATGACTCTCTTCTCCACAGAAGGACACAGGAGTGCTTATGGGAGAGGAGGACTAACCACACATTTGGGGTCTAGAGCCTTTACTCCAGGTACTAGATGCTGGGGACAGAGACAAAAAAGGCAAAATCCTGGACTTGCCCAGCGGCTCAGTGAAGAATCCGCCTGCCAATGGGTTCGATCCCTGATCCAGGAAGATCCCACATGTCTTGGAGCAACTAAGCTCGTTTGCCATGACTATTGAACTTATGCTCTAGTGCCCGTGAGCTGCAACTACCGAAGCTCACATGTCATGCTGCCACAGAAGCCACAGAAGCCCTGCAGGGCAACCAGAGAAAAGCCTGGGCAGCAACAAAGACCTAGCACAGCCAAAAAAATGAATAAACAAAATTTAAAAAAAAAGCAAAATCCTGCTCTTGAAGAATTCAGAAAAGGGAACACAGAATATTTCTGGGGCTCAAGGGAACCAGAGTGATTCAACAGACAGTTAAGTCTGTTCTGTTTATTTTTCTAGCACCCTGAAGCATGCAGGATCTTAGTACCTCCACCAGGGATTGAACCCACGCCCCCTGCAGTGGAAGCTCAGAGTCTTAACCACTGGACCACCAGGGAAGTCTGAGACATGTTAAATTTTTAACCTCTAGAGAAGATTCTGAGGCTTGGGCTCTTCAGCAGATCCTTTTATGGTGGTTGGTGTTATCTCAAACAACAGGATTGAAGCCTAGTCTTCCTTCTAGAGGGCATGGACTTCCTTCCTGGCCCTGGTGATCTCACTGTAAAGCCCAAAGGGGGTCCTGCTGTAGACGTGGGAGGGGTCTACTTTTAATGGTTGAGCCCAGGCCTTATAATCTTTGCTTTCCTCTGCACTGTAAGTGTTCCTTTTGCTCATTCCAGGACTACATGGGAGCTGATCTGCCTTGGGCTGATCGTTTGAGAACTGTTCCTTGTCACAGGCCATCAGCTGTGTCTGTCTCTTGCCCTCTCGGTTGAGGCCCAGTCCTACCCCATGTGTCAGAGATCTTTGCTCACCTGGAGAAGCTGCTGGTTCAGTCCAACTTTATCTAAGGCCAAAGCCTCATTTAAGGCGCTCAGTTTGACAGCTGCAGCCCGAAGATCAGCGACCTCAGCCTTCAAGCTGTTCTCAGCACTTGACAGCTCCACGATTGACTGTTCTGCCTAAAAACAGACAGTTAAAGAGTTTCTTTTCCCAGTTTTCCTGCAGCAGTGAACAGCTCACATCCCCAGTACCTGCTGCTTCCTGTGTACAGACAGGAGTTAACACTTCATCCCGTCCCTCACATTCTAAACTTTTCCCTTCATTCATCCATTCACTCTCCCATGCATTCATTGAAGAGTGAGAGAGGAACTCACACGAAAGAGACAGACATTAGGATATATAAACAACCACAACTGTGGTGACAGCGCAGACAATGGAAACGCAAAGTGCTCTGGGACCTCAAAGAAAACATCAGTTCAATTTGAAAGAGTCAAAAAATGCTTGGTTGAAGAGTTCACAGTGAAGTTGGACACTGAGAGATAAGGAATGGTTTGCAGTTAAAGGAGAAGGAAAGAAGCAGTTCAAGCAAAGGGAAGAATTCATACAGAGTGTTAGAGGCACAAGGGAATGGGTACCATGGAGAACACACTTAGTAAAGGCATGGGAGAAGTGAGGACAGGGATCTCAGGGGGAAAGGAGGCTAGAAAAGGTGGCAGGGGGCAGAGGGCTGTGAGTGTGACACCAAGGAGCTGGGGAGCCACTGAATGGTTTTAGGAAAGAGACTGCCACGACCAGATTTATACTTTAGAAAACCATTCTAATTCCAATAGTCTGTTGAGAGGGACAGAAACTAGGAATTGAGGCACAAAATAGGAAGGGCCATGGCTTATAAAGTGAAGAATGACGCAGGTTGTATACCCTTTTCCTAGAGACAATCAACTTTCCAAGCCGCCCGCCCCACCCCACCAGTGAGGGGGAGGCCCACGCACTCTGGCCAGCGCGGCGGTCACTTCTGTTTGCTCCTGCCTCAGCAGCTCCCCTTCCAGGCGACTGGACTCCAGGGCTTCCCGAAGGCAGATCAGTTCACTGAGGGACTCGGACTGTCTGGCTTCCAGGACCACCAGTGTCTCCTGACTAAGATGAAAAAGAGGAAATCTT
Organism: Bos taurus; assembly: GCF_002263795.3. Lineage (NCBI taxonomy): Eukaryota > Metazoa > Chordata > Mammalia > Artiodactyla > Bovidae > Bos > Bos taurus. The sequence continues at coordinate 64,719,969 of NC_037340.1, read as the reverse complement.
AGGGAGTGGCTGTATCCCAAAAGATGTTGAAGCTGAAACTCCAATACTTTGGCCACCTGATGGGAAGAACTGACTCATTTGAAAAGACACTGATGCTGGGAAAGATTGAAGGTGAGAGAAGGGGACGACAGATGATGAGATGGTTGGATGGCATCACCGACTCACTGGACATGAGTTTGAGTAAACTCCAGGAGTTGACGATAGAGAGGGAGGCCTGGCGTGCTGCACTGCATGGGGTCGCAAAGAGTTGGACATGACTGAGTGACTGAACTGATTTGCCTTTGTGATACAAAAGAATGAAGGTGGTCTCTAAAAACTGATAAGGAGAGAGCTCCAAGACATAATGTGAAAAAAAGCAAGGTGCAGAACAGTATATGTGGCGTGCTCTCTTTTATGCAAGAAACTGGGGGAAATACGAATATACGCACACATTTGCATAAGGCACCACTAGAAATATGAATAAGAAATTAATTTAAGTGATTACACACAAAAGGAAGGGATACGGGATGGATGAAGTAGAAGGGACAAATACTCTCTCTGTGCATACCTTTTAAAATAGTTTTGACTTTTGAATTATACAAAATTTTCTTGTTAGCCACACTATGTGGCATACATGGTCGTAACCCCCCCAGTCAGAGATCGAACCTGTGCCCCTTGCAGTAGAACTCTGGACTCTTAACCACTGGACCCACAGGGAAGCCCCTTGAATCATAGAAATACTAATAAATGTATTATTGAGTCAAACAATTTAAATTTAAAAACATAAAACTATCTTTGTGGATTGTTGGTTCTTTGCCTTGGTATGGGGAGACCCTTCCTTGCACCAGTCATGATCCTTAGAGGAGTCCCTTCAGGATTCCATCATTTATGACCATTAGGTGCAAGGAGCCGGGGAACAGGAAAGAAGAGGAGGTACCAAAGATGAAGATCCAACCCGTTACCAGGTACTGAAGACCTACCACAGGCCACACTCTGTGCTGGCATTTCGTAAAACACAGTTTTAATCCTCCCAATGACCCTTCAAGGGAAATATCACCACTCCTATTTTACAAATAAATTAATCCATCCAAGCGGTCAGAGCAATTATTTAAACCAAGCTTCTGCCCAGCTGTAAAGTCCTTGCTTTTTCTATGGTATAATATTGGGGAATTTATAGATAAGCTGGGTCCCTTTACTCTGGAATTTCCTTTTCTTAAAAAATATGTATTTATTTGGGTGTACCAGCTCTAAGTTGCAGCATGCTGGATCTTTAGTTGCAGGCTGAGGGATCTAGTTCTCTGACCAGGGATCAAACCCGGCTCTCCTGCATTGGGAGCTTGGAGTCTTAGCAACTGGATCACCAGGAATGTCCTTGGAATTCCCTTTCTTGACCAGCTCATTTCCCATTACTTCCCAGGATCAGTTCTACTCTTTGGCCAGCCCAGCCTCCTCTGAACATTCATTGCATCCTCCCACCTCCTTTTCTTTGCTAATCTGTTCCTTTAGGCCTTGTCCTGCTCTCTGCCAATCAAAATAATTAAGGCCCAGCTCAGCAGCGACCCTCTTCTCCGAGCAGCTTTCAGTAACAAACTGTTACCCTTAGTCTCCCAGAGGATCTAGCTTGAAGCTCTTTTTAGCTCATGCTTCACCTGGCCACGGTTTACTTGTCTGACTTCCCCATTATACTGCAAACTGCTTGAGGTCAGTGTCTTATTTGTTTCCCCCCACGGGGCCTCAGTTCCTCTAGGTGCTCAGCAAAGCCTGGATGAAATCTGTGCATTCATCCTTCTGCCAAGGGTAGAGCGGTAAGCTAAGCTGAACCCACTGCATGCCAGGTTTCTATTAACTCCGCTTTCTCAGGGTGGGGAGGGACAGGGCCAGGGAGAGAGGGGACTGTCACACGCACAGACGCTCCCTCTCTCGGACGGCCAGGTGCAGCTCCTCCTGCTGTTCCTCCTTCTCGCCCTGAGCAGAGTCGCCCTGCAGCTGGAGCTCCATGTTGGTCCTCCGCAGTCGCCACGCCTCCTGCTCCAGCACCTCCAGCTGCTGCTGCAGCTCCTCCCTGGTCTTCTGCAGGAGCTCTCGCTCCCTGGAAGGAGGCCAGACGTGAGCACAAACCCTGGAACCTAAAAACCCTCCTGGAAGCAGACAGCAGAGGGTCAAAGGAGAGGGGTATCTGCTTCCTTTAAATATCTCATCTTCCCTTTAGAGAAGGAAACTGGTTTGTTTGGTTCTTTTAGTATCTATTTATTTGGCTCCGACAGGTCTTAGTTGTGGCACACGGGATCTTTGTAGTGTCATGTGGACCTTTCGCTGGGGCACACGGACTCTGGTTGCCGCGTGTGGGCTCTCTAGTTTCGGTGCTTGGGCTTAGTTGCTCTGCGACATACGGGATCTTAGTTCCCCGACCAGGGATCAAACCCTGGTCCCTTACACTGCAAGGTGGATTCTTAACCACTGGACCACCAGGGAGGTCTCAAAACTGTTCCCCCCCCACCCCAAATCATCACAAAGACCCAAAAGTGAGTGAGCAGGAACCAGCAGAATGCAAAGCCAGGTGGTCCTGAACAGCCCTGGGTCTGCCAACCACACGATGGGAGTGGGAAAAGGCTGGGTGAGGACTGAGCCTGGGAGGAAGTAGGGGGACAAACAGCCCCCACTCACCTGCTGAGAGAGTCCACCTCTCCCTGCAGGTCCACCGTCTGCCCCGCCAGGGTGTCCCGCTCCCCTGTGAGCTGCTGCAGCCGCTGTCTCAGGGCTTCACCCTCTTCCTCCCACTGGTGATGCTGCTGTTGCCAGGAGCTCACAGCTTCCTGGCAGCCTGACAGCTGCTGCCTTAGGTCCTGCGGAGGGAGAGGGACAGAAAGGAGGTGGTGAGTAAGAGGGCAGGGCAGAGAGGGATGTCAGCAGCCTGGAAGCAGGGCTGGGCAAAGGGCGGGGGGACTGGTGTGACCAAGGTAAGTTGTGAATAAAGATGAGACCAGTCAAGGAGACAGAGCATCAGAGGTGACCGGGTTCTGTGGTCTCAGCATCTCAGAGTTCATCATTTTCAAATGTACCATGTGGAAGGTGGGGTTAGTAGTGAGTAGGGCTGGGACCCCTAGAACTGGAGAACACTTACCCACACTCCCCAGGGCTCCACTTTGCAGGGTGCAGTGAAAAGTGCATCAAAGCAGAGCGTGCCAGTGGCATGGGGAGCGTGCTGGCTCCCCCTCAGCACAGCTGGGGAGACCCAGAGATTCCAAAGGGCACTTCGGGGTGTTGACAAAACTCCTCATGTCAGGTCAACGTAGAGAAAGGGGCAGTCTGGGCTAGGAGGGTACCCGGGGCCCAGATCAGTTTAGATACCGGTCCCCACGGCTGAGGAAGAGTGTGGGGTTCTTACCTGCACAGCCTGGCGTCTCTGAGTCAGTACCGAACGCACCAGAGAGACAGCCTTGTCTGGCTGCTGGGAATCAAACCGGGAAGAGAAGCCACCAGGGTCCAACTGCAAGGAGCTCTCGTGACTAGAACCTTGGGCCATACTGTCCTCTTCTTCTACCATGGCCTGAAACCCAACATGGCAGTGTCACCATCCCACTGACCAAGGCCTAGAGTCCATGCAGAGGACTCACACTCCAGCCTGGACAAACCTGATGTTTTCTCTCTCCCAGGTCCTCTCCCTGGGGGGTGGGAGGAGGGCATCTAAGAGCAAAAAAGGGTGGCTTCCTTCAATTCTTCAAATCAACTGTTTACCATTGGTCACCCAAACCCAGGATGAGCATCAGGGCTGGAGCACCCCTTGAACACTCCATGAATAAATGAAAGAAGAGGTTATTGAATCCCGCCGCTGTCTGAGAACTGCAGCCGGCAGTAAGAAGGAGGGCCTGTTTCAGCAGGCAGGGCCAGCCCACAGAAGCTTAGCTTAGGGTTCCGGTTTTCAAACATACCCAGAGAGCTCATCCGCACAAGACCCTCAGTCCAAACTCCCCTAGGCACACCTCAGAGGACAGGGAGGCCTGGGTAAGGGCAGGCTGGACATGTCACCATGATGGGAGGCTGACTGGTACCTGGGTTATATCCTGGATCACTTGCTGTAAAGACAACTTCTCCTCTTGGGCGTTCCTACTAAGAGATGCCTCGTGTTCCATTAATTCTGCATGATTTGCCTCCTGAACAGGGAACAAAATGGAGCCTCTGAGCCAAACTTTCAGAGGAGGATTTATCATTTCGGGCCCCCAAATCAACCAGTCTCCTTCTGTCCCTTGTCACCCACACTTTTCCCCTGACCACACTGGAACGCTAACGGTGTCCTAGGACTCTGCGGACAATGTGATGGGGTGATTAAGAGTTCAGATTAAGGCATTAAGGGCTCCAAAGTAGGCTGTCCAGATTAGCATTCTCTCTCTGTCACTTTCTAGCCTGGTAACCTTAGGCAACTCCTTCTTTGAGCTTCCTTCTCTTTAAAATGGGAATAATTAACAGCAACTACTTCATAGATTTGTTCCCAGACTTGAATGAAAAAACTGCATGTAGGTTACTCAACACAGCGCCTGTCACAAAACAAATGTTCATTAAACGTGAGCCCTCATTGGATGAAGGATGGCTGCCGTCTCTGGACAGCAAATGGACGTGTGAGACCTAAGGCCAGAGGAACCTCTAGCCCCAAGGAAGGCCAGTAGTAAATCTGAACTCTCAAAATTTCGCTCCTTCTTCCTACCTTACTGTGCTAGTGAAGACCTAAAGATAAAGATTTGCAGCTATGGGCTTTTTTGAGGTTTTTTTTGGCCTATGCAAAATCTGAACCAACATTTGTAAATTGAGAGATTTTTATAAGCTGAGAAATTCATAAAAATCTACATTTCTGGCATCTCTCAAAAAGTTAACAAATGGACCACACCAGTCCCACAGGCAGACGCTTTAACCTCTGAGCCACCAGGGAAGCCCATCACTGTTGCTATTATTGTTCAGTTGCTCAGTCGTGTCCAACTCTGTGACCCCAAGGACTGCAGCAGGCCAGCCTTCCCTGTCCTTCACTATCTCCTGGAGTTTGCTCAAACTCATGTCTATCGAGTCACTGATGACATCCAACCATCTCATCCTCTGTCGCTCTCTTCTCCTGCCTTCAGTATTTCCCAGCATCAGGGTCTTTTCCAATGAGTTGGCTCTTTGCATCAGGTGGCCAAAGTATTGGAGATTCAGCTTCAGCATCAGTCCTTCCAATAAATATTCAGGACTGATTTCCTTTAGGATGGACTGGTTTGATCTCCTTGAAGTTCAAGGGACTCTCAGGAGTCTTCTCCAACATTACAGTTCAAAAGCATCAATTCTTCAGTGCTCAGCCTTCTTCATGGTCCAACTCTCACATCCATACATTGGAAAGACCATAGCTTTGACTAGACGGACCTAAGGCCTCATTCCTACATGGCAATTATTTCTTAAAGTTGAACAGTGGATGCCTCCTCCAGACAGGACAAATGTGTCTCAGGGTCCTGCAGTCCCCACTTCTCCTCTTTTTTTCCCTGTGTACTGAGATCAAGTGTCCCCTGTTGTACTAAATATGACAATATCGGAAAAATCAGAAATCTTACAGCTGAGCCTGCTTGACTCATTTATAGTATTTGGGCACGAGGACATCTGAATTTGCAAATTCCTGAACACAATGGAAGCAAAAAGGCGTAAGCAAGTTTGCTTCCCAGCTGATCTCAGTTTGGATGAGAAGACTAGGGATATGCATAGCGATGGGGGTTCAGGATTCGCCTAGAGTCAAAGATACAAAAACTAGAGATGGAAGAAAACATGGAACCAAGCCAGAGGTTCTGACGTCCAACCTAAGAGAATCCCTTTGATAACATCCTTGGCAGATGTTATCATGGACTTCACTCCTTCCCAAAGAGGACTGTTAAAGTATCGAGCAGCTCTAGCTGCAGCCGAGGTCTACATCCTGGTAACTTCTAGTCACTGGCAGGGCTTGTGGCCCCCTGGCATACATTAAAACAAACCAACTCTCTTCCCTGGTGTCAGTCCTTCAGTTACATGAAGGCAGTCATCATGTCTTCCTCAAGCCCTTCTCCGCCAGGCTACCCACTGCCATGCTCCTCAAGTGTTTCTTGTATGAGTACATTTTGAATCTCTCTACAAATTTCCCTCCACCCTCTCCTACTTGGCCATTGTGCCTCTTCACAAGTGTCCCACTCTTTCAGAAGAGGACACACTGCAAAGCTCCCCTAAGAAAGTAATAGGGATGCTGCTGCTGTTGTTAAGTTCCTAGGTCGTGTCTGACTCTTTGTGACTTCATGGACAGTAGCCACCAGTCTCCTCTGTCCATGGAATCTTCCAAGCAAGGATATTGGAGTGGGTTGCCATTTCCTTCTCCAGGGGGACCTTCCTGACCCGGGGATCAAACCCACATCTCCTGCCTGCATTGCCAGGAAGATTCTTTACCACTGAGCCACTTGGGAAGTCCATAGTAGAAAGAGTAGACAGCTAATGTTTATTAATAGGTAAATGAATGAGTTAATTAATTTTCAGATGGAACCAAAATTAATTTTGTAGCTTCAGGGGATTTCATCAAGGAACATTTAACTGGTATCCTGCACTCTTTGTCCATAAAGGACAGGAACCCACAGGCCCACTCCCAACGCCTTCGCAGAACAAAGGATCACATACCAGGATCTCCATCGTCGCTCTCAGAGCCTTCACCATCTTTTCATAATCTTCATTTTGCTTCTGAGACTGGGTCAGCAGAGCAGAGAGCTCAGTCACCCTGATGAGAAGAGCACAGCACTGTCACCTGGGCACCCATGGATGTGGACAGAGCTATGCAGCACACCCCCAACCCAACACAGACACCCCGCCTACAGGCACCCCAGAGTCCCTTGGGTGCCCCCAGCCCCTGTACTCCCTGAACACATGATGCTATAGCCTTGAACTCAGCAGGGGAAGCCAAATGCCACTCAGACACATGCAGGGATTTACCACATCTCAAGGCTGGAACACGTGTTTGGGGGCCCGAGAGCTGAAGGAAAGCCCTGGCACAGGCCCCTCCAGGCCCCACTTGATCTTGAAGTCAAGCACCCTGAAGCCAATGAGAACATCAGAATTGCCACATGGGATAGTTCCAAGGTCCCTCCAGCCCAAGGTTCTAACTCTGATAGAGAAAAAGGAGGGGCAATTTGGGAGAGATTACAGTCAACCTCCCTGATCTTAACCTCAAAGTTCAGGGAAATCACCAGGCCTCTATTACCTTTATCCTGGAGTGCACAGTACTTGGTATTATATGGGTAGCTTAACAAATATTTCTTGAATGAACTCATCCAGGAGTTTAATTTTTGTTTCAAAGTCTTCATAATTTGATTCTGCATCATCTTTAAGAGCCTGAACTCACTGTACAGTCACTCATTTAGTTATTGTATCACTAAATAAGCATTTACTAAGTGTCTACAATATGGCAGGTGAAGTGCAAAGCACTCGGTCACACAACTTGACTAAGACATTCTCTGTGCTTTCCAGTGCCTTCACAACCCAACAAAACAAACTGCAATTTACATACGCCACCGATAGGTGGTGACACTACCCTAGCCATGGGGTATAAACGGACCTCTGTCCTGAGATGACTCAAATACAGCTCTTTGCTTATGTCCCTGCTCTTCCCATTTTTTTTATATTGATTTTATTACGATCCAAAAAATAAAAGAGCCTAGCCAAAAAGAGAAAAGAAAAAACTAAATAATCAGTGAAATTAAAAAACTATTAATAATAGTTTTAAAGACCATGGTGGGGTACAGTAATGTAACAGGCTATTGAGGTCATCGAAGAGGTGACATTTGAACTATGCCTTAAAGGATAAGGCAGAGAGAGGAGGGAGGGAGGCATTCCAGGCCAAGGTCAGCATCTACAAAGGCAGGGAACGTGGAGGGACTTGGCTGTTCTGGGAATCGCAAGTAGTTTGGTATAGAGTCACTGCCAGTTCTGTGAGTCAACAGGAGGGAAACTGAGCTGTGAGATAGTCCGAGGGCAGAGGGTAGCGACATAGCCCCAGCTGTGGCCCTGGGTTTCACACTAGACCCTCCTCTGGCACATCTCCTTCCCCTCTTGTGGGAAGAGGGCTCTTCAGGTCTCCCCGGCCTGCTTGACTCCCCAAAGGAGTCGACCTTCCCCAGGCGATCCCCTCCTAGGACCCAGCCCATCTCACCGATCCTGAAGCTCTGCCTTCTCCAGATCCCCTTGACTCTTCAGCTGTATTAACTCCTGGCTCCTTTCATGGGCTTCCCTCTCCAGTTCCTGGGTCTTGGCTAGTAGCAGCATCAACTGGGATGGCTCGTTTCCATTCAGTCTCCCAGATCCATCAGACTCCCGAGATGGTGGTACTCCCACAGTCAGGCGCAGGCAAGAGGTCAACAGGGACCCCGAAAGCCTCGCGTGCTCAGCCTTGAGCTCCGTCAGGTCTCTGAGTCCAAGGAAGGAAAGAGCAGACTCCGGTAGGGACCAGGGATAGGAACGGGCATGTAGAGGTCACGCCCCAGGAAGAGTGGGTCTGGGGAAAACCATCTGAATCCAACAATTCCATCCCTCCCCACCAACTCTCCACCCCTGCCCTCCCCCCACAACCCTACCCCTCCCTTCTAAAGCAGCCCACTGTCACAAATCTGGAGTCAGCAGGGGCAAACCTTCTCCCATCTTATCCCCACACTGACCTGTCAGTGGCTGACTTCATTTCCAGAAAGTGGCGTCGGAAAGTCACCACCTCCCGCCATAGACCCAGAAGGCGACCGTGCTCCCCTTTCAGGTAGCCCTTGAAGAACTGTGTGTTCAGAAACCCAGGTCATATCAAAGGGCAGAGGACATCATTTGTCAACACAGGAGTCCTGGATCCCTCCCGACTATTGCAGGGAAGGGAAGGAGGGACTTACAGGAGACAGCTTACGAATGGGTGTCTATGTTCAGGTGATGCTGAAGTGTTTAATAAAATTAGCAGAGGGACTCAAGAGGTCAGAGGGCCTGGGATGCTATAAGGTCTTCCCTGAGCTAGATTAGAAGAGGATAAACAGTAGCTGCTCAACCAATGAGAGCTATTATCATCATCAGCACAGACTTACAATGAGGATTAAATGATACAACATATATAAATCACCTAATACAAAGCCTGGCACAGAGCAATGGCTCAAGCAACATTAGTTTCCTTTAACTGGGATCTGAAAATATCTTCCCATTCAATTTCAGTAGCTACCTCCTTGGCGTCTAGCTTGCAGACTTCCAGATGAGGGGAGTCTAAACTTTGAGATCCATTTAAAATCTGAGCAAGTCACTAATGCAGGAACGGAGCTGCTCTGAGCATCATGCTACCTGCCAGCAAAACCTCGACTGGGCAGGTAAGGACAGAATGAAGGTGACAGCCCTTCATTCAGCCCCTCAGCCCTGACAGCTCAGGGCTGAGCTGCCAGCATGAGTGCTAAGGACGGCCAGAGACTTAAACTACAGCTCAGTACCCATCCAGGTCCTGAAGGTAGCCCGTTCCTTCTGGCACTGACCAGGCCGTGCCCAACCTGCACTCCTCGCGCTATTCCCACCCGTTTCTCTTACCTCCTGCTCCATCTGCCACTGGCTCTCCTTCCTCATTAGCTCATCCCGGGCCCGGCTCCAGTCGACTGTCAATTTTTCCACATCTTCCCGAAGCGCTTTATTCACCACGTCAGCTTTTTCCATGTGCAGCCGAAGCTGGGTGTTCACCTCCACTAGATTCTCACACCTGCACTGGGGAGGGGTAGGAGCAAGTACTAAACCAAGGTCTGAGCCAACCCCCTGGACCTCTTGGAGTAAGACGACAACCACTGGAACTTTCCACTGCCAGAGCTGGAGGGCTAAGGCTGAAGTCCTTGGTTCTAAACCATGTCAGCCCTCCAGACAGAGGTTTTCCATCAGCCTGCTCCGCCCGTCGGCCAACCACCCAGGCCAGAAAGTTGGGGCCCATCACCTCTGTTGTTCCTCTTCCAATCGGATTAGCAGCTGTTCCAGGTTTGGCTTTTCCACGCTTTCCCACCTTTGAGGGATCGGTCCCTTAGCCAGATAAAAGCAAGCCTTATTCACCTCCAAAGAGAACATCCTGCAGACCAAGTCTCTGATGCCCCCTTCTACAGCAGCCCACTTTTCTAAACTCACATTTTTATTTTTACTTTTGGCTGCGCCATGCAGCTTGCAAGATCTTAGTTCCCAGATTAGGGATCGAATCTGGGCCCTCAGTAGTGAAAGTGCAGAATCCTAGCCCCTGGACTGCCAGGGAATCCCCCTGCTTGCTTTTGATTCTTTCTCCCCTTTGTTAGCGATATGTCTCTTTTCTCAATCACTGCATCCTGCAAGTAAATCCACTGTATATCTCTCTCCAAATGTGAACCAGTGACTTCTCATGAAAGACAGCATTTGGTAGTGAAAAGAACTTTTGAGTTAAGAAGCATAAGATAACAGCTTCCAGGGATTTCCCTGGCAGTCCGGTGATTAAGATTTTGCCTTCCACTGCTGGGGGTGCAGGTTCGATCTCTGGCTGGGGAGTTAAGATCCCATATACCTCACAGCCAAAAAACTAAAAATGGAAGCAATATTGTAACAACATCAATAAAGATTAAAAAAAATTTTTTTTAATCTTTAAAAAAAAATAAACAAAATACATCTTTCACTAATGGCCTTGGCTTCTATTACACTAATCTTCAGACTTTGGGAAGTTATAACTTCTCTGATCCACAAGGTTTTCAGCTCCAAAGTGAAGGTGATATCATTCCCCTGAGAAAACTGCTTTGCAGGTAAAGTGACATAATTGTATGACAATGCCTAAGGGTGCCTACACAATGCCTACAGATTGGGACATACTAAGTCTCGGTCCTTCCCCTCCTCTGAGAGAACTCTTCTGAGGGTAACGTTAAGATGGTGCTGAGGGGAGCTAGAACAAAGGCAGATGGGTTTTTGAAAGGCAATTCGATCCTGCCCACAGCACAAATAAATCCATCTGCCACAAACACATCTTTTTTTTTTTTTCCCAAGTCTGTGAGGCACACATCTCTCCACAACGGATAAACACTGACACCTTCTGGAGGAAAAACGCATCTCTTCTCTTGGATTCCACACTCCTTCCAATCTGGTTCAGACGGTAAAGAATCCGCCTGCAGTGCAGGAGACCTGGGTTCAATCCCTGGGTCAGGAAGATCCCCTGGGAATGGCTACCTGCCCCAATATTCATGCCTGGAGAATTCCAAGAACACAGAAGCCTGGCGGGCTACAGTCCATGGGGTCACAAAGAGTCGGAGACGACTGAGTGACTTTCACTTTATTTCACTTCCAATCTGAAACCCTAAGTTTCTTAAAGCTGCATTTTGCCCTTAGAGAGCCCTGGGCTGGAGTCTGTCGGGGCAGGAATAGCCAGGTCCCATGAAGGTATCCGATAAAGCTCTCAGGGGACTTCCCTGGTGGTCCAGTGGCTAAGCCTCCACGCTCCCAATGCAAGGGGCCTGGGTTCAATCCCTGGTCAGAGATCTAGATCCCACATGCCTCAACTAAGAGTTCGCACGCCACAATCGAGAGATCCTGCATGCTGTAACTAAAGATTCCCCATGCTGCAACTAAAAAACAAAAAGAAAAGAAAAAGATCCTGTGTGCCATAACTAAAACCCAGTGCAGCCAAATAAATACTAAAAAATATTTTTATTATTAAAATATTAAATATTTTAAAATTTTCCAAATATTAAAAAAAAGGCAAAAAGAATCTCTCAGGAGCTGATGAAAGAGCCGCTTCTACCAAACACCGCCTTACCTCTCGCCAGCCTCCCTCAGTCAGCAAACAGGGCCTAACCATACTCCCTGAGGGCCCGTGAGGAACACAGAACAGCCTCACTCACCCCAGTGGCTTCCAGCCGCTTCTCCAGCTCCTGGCACCAGCTCCGGTACTGTAACACCTGAGGCAAACGGAGCAGGACCGGGCAATGGGCCTGGCTGGTACCCATGGCCCAAAGCAGAGGTCCCCCCAGGGTCATGGGCAAACCCCTCGGTGAATAAGGGGCCAGGTGACAGGAGTGAGGGAAGGCCGTAACGTCTTACAGCTTCCGTTTGGTCATTTAATAATACATTCTCTGCAGCTCTTGTTATTGGAGAAGCAACAAGTTCGTGGGCTCAGGAACTGGCAAACCTAAGGTCAGGTCCTATTCTAGGAGAGCAAAGCTACATGACTGATGGAAGCCCCATGAAGGGCGTCTTTGAAAGGACGAGGTCAGCAGCTGGTGGAGAAGTTGGGAGCATCACAGGAGAGCTGTTTAGGTGTTGCCACCGTGTGGCTCTGGGCTCCGGCCAACCTCATCCATCTCAGCCCCCAGCCCCAGGGGTCCTCCTCTTCCCCTTCCTAAGAGAGTGGCCGCCTCACCTTGGCCTGCAGCTTCCTCACGAGAGCTGCTTGCCTCTGCTGGGCCTCCTGGGAGCTCTTCAGCTTCCTCCATGAGGCTGCCTGGTTCTCGGCCATCTGCTGCTGCAGTGCCAGCACTTGCTCTTCCAGCACCAGCTGCAGGGACCGGGGCTTCATATTGTTCAACCCAGGGCCCCCTGTCTCCATGGGGGCCCTGGACAGCAAGCCCACCGGCCCCTAAGCAGCCAGAGGCTGTTCACTCCCAGAGTAGTCTCTGAGCATCACAGTGTCACTTGGACCTCCTCTTGAGCTGGGGACCAAAGCACAAATTGGAGTTGAGAGAACTGTCTAGATGACTCACATGTATTCAGCAAATACTGATAACCTCTGGCAGACTTGGATTGGACGAAGTAAATAGGTTCTTTTACTACAGGACTCCTCAGAGCTTTTAAAATACTAAGATGGACCTAATCACTACAGGGGGAGCCATGATGAGTGGCTAATCCCCAAAGTTATTGGACCATGACACAGGGACGCGTGTTTCCTGGCATGCCTTCCGAAACTCTGCACCCGACTAAGAGCTCCTAGTTTATCAGTGCATCCCTCGTGCCTGGCGCAGTGCCTAATAAACATCTGCTGAATGAATCACCAAAGGTGCTTTTAGGCTGGCTGGGGGATGGGTATAATTACAATACAGTGTGGTCTGTACAGTAATAATAGATCACAGGATAGTATGGGAAGACAACAGATGGGCATGTGACCCAACCTGGGGGACTGTGAAGGTGTGAATATCATCATCATTGTTTTGTACCTGCTAAGTCGCTTCAATCATGTCTGACTCCTTGCGACCCCATGGACTGTAGCCCGCCAGGCTCCTCTATCCATGGGATTCTCTAGGCAAGAATACTATAGTGGGTTGCCATGCCCTCCTCCAGGGGATCTTCCTGATCATTGTTAATACTTGTTAAGTGCTTCTATGGGTCAGTCACTTTGTTAAGTGCCTTACACACACTATGTCAATTTGGCATCACAAGAATCTCAAAGCATTCCTATGACAGTTAAACATCGGTACTACTTTAATTCTTCATGCGTGGATGAGGACACTGAGGCTTATGAAAGTTAAGTCTTAGTTAAGAAACTAGAAAGATTAAACAATTTGTCCTATTTCATACAGTTGATGTTTGGTTGACTAGGGATTTGAACAAGAATTTTGACTCTCTGACACAGAATAGCAGGCATTTCGGGCAGGGGATCCAAAATAGAGAGGGAAGAAGGAACCAGCCTCAGGAGGATAGAGGAGGAGCAAACTCACCTCACCCGCCAGGAGCTGGGCCAGAACCAGGCAATGGGGGCCAGCGGGGGAGGCCAGCCTAACCAGTGACTTCAGAGAGAGCCAGGAGAGGGGAAGGCAAGATGGTCAAGAAGAGTTCGGGGTGCTCATCCAAGTTCTGTCTCTAAAGAGCTCTGTGACCTGGAGCAGGCTAGTTCCCTTTAAGGTTCCTCATCAAAAAAATGAGGGGAAAAAAAATGAGGCACCCAGCTGCATGACCTCTGAGTTTCTTAGTCCTCTAAAACAGCTAGGGCTGGCGGGGAGGTTATAGAGTTCTCTCATTTTATCAGCCCTGAGATACCCATCAGCAGGGCTGAGGAATATCTGTATTTCTAACTACCTATCATGAAAAAGGTCTACTAGAGCTGCCTTTTTGGCAGCATCAGTCTCCTAATCTGAAGAAAATGGCATATACAGCAAATGCAGATACAACATTTGCACATACAGTGGGAGTTTCAGGGCCCCAAGTCCCTTTAATGCACCAAACTGTTGATTTCCCACCAACGCTACCTTCTATCAGGTCCTTCCAGATTTATTCAGGAATAATTAATCACTTTTATATGTTTTAAAATTTATATTTAATACACAGAGAGAATGTCTATATCTTATTATCTGGCTATCTTTTCCACTAATTTGTGAGTTCCTGATAAGGCAAGAGCTGACTAATTCATTTTGGTCCTTAGCCACCAGGGCTTCCCAGGTGGTGTTAGTGGTAAAAAACCTGCCTGCCAATGCAGGAGACAAAAGAGACGTGGGTTCGATCCCTGGGTCAAGGAAGATCCTTTGGAGGAGGGCACGGCAACCCAATCCAGTATTCTTGCCTGGAGAATCCCATGGACAGAGGAACCTGGCGGGCTAGTCGACAGGGCCACACAGAGGCAGATACAACTGAAGTGACTTAGCACGAACATAGGTTGTCAATGATGCACAATGAAGAAATGCATGTGGGCCTCATTCCCGGCAGGTCTAAAGCCTTAGCTAGAGGTTACAAGGTGGACTGCTGGTTCTTTTCAATCACTGTGTGGCCTGTACAATGATTTTTAAGAATTCAAATTAGATGCCAACATTTACCCTTGGGAAAATACACACAAAAGTTCGTATTTCTGGTTCCTTTAGAAAATCAGAGTATCCAGTGAACCCTGACTCTCATTCCTACAAGGGCACAACCAGCTGCAGTGAAACAGCATCTGTCCCCTTTAGAGAAGGCAGCTCTTCAGTTCGCCTCAGTCTTGGGCCCCTGCCTGGCTTTGCCTCTCTCTCATGTACTGATAGCAGATTTCAGTCGTCACGTCATTCTACTTGTGCTATTGTTTTTCTTACAGCAGTGTTAGAGAGGAATACTCAGCTTCCTAATTTATATCACCTCCTGAGCAACTGCAGACAGCTGAGTTTATAGAGATTCTACCAGACAGCAAGGAAACAGCATAACGTAGGAAGAGCAGAGTGGTACCAATAACAGCTTAGGGGCACCAGCACCCCAGGCTGCCTCTTCCTGGCTGACCAACTTGGTTGCTGTGCTGTGCTTAGTCTCTCAGTTGTGTCCAACTCTTAGCAACCCTCTGGACTGTAGCCTGCCAGGCTACATGGGGATTCTCCAGGCAAGAATACTGCAGTGGGTTGCCAAGCCCTCCTCCAGGGGATCCTCCCAACCCAGGGATTGAACCCAGGTCTCCTGCACTGTGGGTAGATTCTTTACTATCTGAGCCACGAGGGAAGCTGAGTCCTCCCTTTCTGCCCTTCCCTTCTGCCAACCCACCATGGCTGTGAAAAGCTGACTCAACCTGTCTCTTCTGGTTAGAGGCACAAAGCTGCTGGGAACAGCTCTTACTGCCAACATCACCAACAACAAGGGTAGCTCTCAGTTGCTTCAAGGGACCGGAAGAGCCTTTTCTCTCCTAACACTGTGGGGGCTGGGCCAGGCTTCTGCAGAGTCTCAGAGGCCCTCAAGACTCCCTTACCCTCCTCCTTTGAATCCTTTCCCTCAAAGCATTAGGCTGATCCATACGAAATTGCCGATACATGCCCTTTTTTAACCTATAAAAGATAATTTCATGTAATTCAACCTAATAATATTATATGTTGTATATATTTCTAATCATATATTTATGTATATGCATGCATGCTAAGTCGCTTCAGTCGTGTCTGACTCTGTGCGACCCTATGGACAGCAGCCCATCAGGCTCCTCTGTCCACGGGATTCTCTAGGCAAGAATACTAGAGTGGGTTGCCATTTTATACAAGCCTAATCTATAAGCAGCCCTCCCATTGTTCCTGGAATTCTATTAAATCTTCTTTTAGAATAAGGCTATTGTTAAAGTATATACACTATTTTAGAAAATGACAGTAACACTTCAATAAAGAAATGGAATTATATTAGAATTATATGATTATTTTACTTTAGCAGATAATTTCAAAATTTACAGCTATTTAAAAATTAGTCCCAACCTCTCCTTTTACAGATAAGGAAACTGAGGCTTATGGAGATGAAGTGATTTCATTTTGATCATACTTTATTTATATGCCCCATTTACCTCACAAAATGACTTGACATTGTAGCAAATATACCATACTAACGTACAGACTGATGCTGGGACGGATTGGGGACAGGAGGAGAAGGGGATGACAGAGGATGAGATGGCTGGATGGCATCACTGACTCGATGGACGTGAGTCTGAGTGAACTCTGGGAGTTGGTGATGGACAGGGAGGCCTGGCGTGCTGCGATTCATGGGTCAGACACGACTGAGCGACTGAACTGAACTGAACGTAAGATGTTACTAATAAAGGAAATTGGATGCAAGGTATATAGGAACTTGCTGTACTATGCAATTTTTCTGTAAATCCAAAATTGTTCCCCAAAATAAAGTTTATTTTAAAAATGATTTAAACAATTTTATGATTAACTCCACCACCACCAATTCCCACCCCCCCCCCCACCCCACCCCCACTAAAACAAGAGTAAAAAGATGGAGGCAACAGAGAAAAACTACATCAGGAATTTTTCTGAAATTGAGATTTAGCTCGGAGCTTCCTCAAGACACAGTCCAGCACCTTTCATTAACACACTGTCAGATCAGCCAGTGAATAAGTAAACTAGCATAGCTCCAAAAGAAAGGTAGGTTTCAATGTCTCTCAGGAAAGGAAAAGGTCAGAAGTTGGCAAGAGGGAACAGGCTGACTTGCATTCAATGAGACAATGGATGTCGGTGTGCTTTGTAAACCGCAAACCATTGGATAGATGTTATCATTTCTGCAGGTAAAGGAAAAAGATTCCCTTCTTTCATAAATTAAGTTATCCTATAAACACTCATGAATTCCAGCTTAGTATCAGATAACTGGCCACAGTGATACAGAAATAAATAAGGCTAACTTCCAACTTTTGCTAGGAACCAGATGGGGAAGGGCAGTGACCTCTGAACCTAGGGTGAAGAGTAACATAGGTTATATTTTGTCTTCTCTCATCTAGATTCTTTCAAAAAGTGATTTAAATAAACTTGAAATAGAAGCAATGCCACCTGAACTTGGAATACAGATGTAAATGTTAGGAGGACTAAGCTGAGGACGGGTATTATTGAACAGGATTTGTCAGAGCAAAAAAAGTAAAAACACTCGAGGCATGGACATTTTATCTCCTGAGAAAAGAAACGATATATATTTGTCTGCACAGACAATTTGTTTCTTATCCCAGGAAAAAAAAAAAAAAAAAAATTAGCATACAGCTCCTTATATAAATCGCATATGTTGGGGCTCTCTCTCTGTCCTCCTCCCACCTCTAAGGCTTTCCCTTTAGTCTCCTCTGCTGGTTCCTCCTCATCTCCCCACCATCTAAAGGCTGGAGGCCACATGCCATATGGCATGGCCAAAAAAATAAAACAAACAAATAAATAAATAAAAACTGAAATAGTGACTGATTAGGCCATTCAGAACCCTCCAGTGGCTAATCAAAGAGTAAAAACCACAATCACTATATTGGCTTACCCCGTCCTAAGTATTTGATCCCTGCCTCCAATTGTTTTAATTCCATTTCTTACTCCTCTCCCCTTTGCTCACATCCCTCCAGCCACACAGCCCTCCTTGATGTACCTGCTTGGAACACACCAAGCCACACACTCATCTAGGGCATCTTCTAGTTATTCTCATGATTGGCTCCCTTGCCACCTTCAGGTCTCTGTTCAAATGTCACCTTCTCAGTAAGGTATTCCCTAGCCACCCAATATAAAATACCACCACTCCTACACACACACACAGGTATTTTTCTTTCTTTTTTTTAAATTGCCATACTATGTGCCATGTGGGAATCGCTGAGTACCCAGATCAGGTAAAGGAACCTGTGGCCCCTTCAGTGAAAACTTGGGAGTCTTGAACACTGGACTATCAGGAAAGTCCCTGGTATTTTTCTACTTAGCTTACCATGCTTTACGTGTCCCTATCTGAGTATTATGTGTAATATAGCTAACACAACGCAAATTTCTCAAGAGCAAGAATATTGTTCTTTGACACTATATTCTCAGCTCCTGGTATATAGCAGGTACTCTTGAGGCATTTGACCAAATGAATGAATACAGGAACTCTAGGCAACACGATTCATATCAAACGTCTTGCAAAATGCTGATAGCTCTATAATCTTCTAAAGGGAAAAAATGAACAACAAAAAAGAAAGAGATCATGTAGTCTGCATAGCACTTTACTCCCTCACAACAATCGTTTGCAATCTTCATAAAAAAAGAAACCCTTTGAGAAGAAATTAGTGCCTTCATTTTATGGACAAGAAAACTAGGCTCGAAACACAGAAGGAACATAACTGGTCAGCAGTAGAGGAGACACTGAACCCCAATCTGCTTCCAAGGGCTTCCCAGGTGGAGCAGTAAAGGATCCGCCTGCCAAGAGAGGACACGGAAGAGACACAGGTTTGATCCCTGGGTCAGGAAGATCCCTTGGAGGAGGAAATGGCCACCAACTCCAGTATTCTTGCCTGGAGAATTCCATGGACAGAGAAGCCTGGCGGGCTACAGTCCATGGGGTGGCAAGGAGTCAGACACAACTGAGCACGCACGCATGCAGGCAATCTGCTTCCAACTCTGTGCCCTTCCCTTACATCATGCTTCCCCTAAGTCATGAAATATGAAATCACAATTCTGTGAGGGGCACTTTCTAAAGGATGTGAAATAATGAGTCCTGGGTCTTCAGCTCTTTGATGGAAACGGATCAATGAAAGGCAGAATGTCCAGCAGCAGTTTCTGGCATTGGTTTGGTCATGAACTCACTCAATTCTTCTTTCTAAGCCTTCTCATGTGCATCATAACTCTGGCCTCCATAATTCATGGGCCTAAAGTGAACACCAATTTGACAGACATTTACCAAACCCAAACACGGTCTAGGAATTATCACATGCTCTGGGGAGGCATAGCCTAGAATTCATGTCCCAGCTTCATTCACTTTATTCTTTGTGGGACTCTAGGCAAATCGATGTAACAGAACCTTAGTTTCGTCATGCACAAGATGTGAAGCTATAGAACCCACCTTATGGAATTGCTCTGACGATTGAATGGGCCTTTACAGGTAATGGATTTAGTAGCACCTTTGTGACTATTCAGTAAATATTAGCTATTATTATGATCATCACGTGCTAGACCCTAGGATACAGCTGAAAAAGGCAAGGCAAAACGCCCCAACAAGTGCACGGCTGTAAAAGAGGAGGAGGAAAAGCTAACTCGGTGCGATGTGTTCAAGAACACAGCAGCGAGCTTACTGCGACTGCAGAAAGCGGTTAGAAAGATTTCCAGGGAAGTAGTATTTAAGTTGGGTCGTGAAGAGTGAGAGTTCCAGAGTGGACCTGCCAGGTAGGACTGGACTTTCGGACAGATCACATGCAAAGCCCCAAGTGCAGAGGAAGCCGCAAAATTCTGGGATCCGGCAGCGGGACGCGCAGGAGAACACAGCGCCGCGTCTGATCACTTCGGGCTCGGGAAGATCCCTTTCTGCGCGCACTGGAGCCCAAAGTGGTGGCGGCAACAGGACGCGGACGCACCCGCCTAGGACAGGTCCCAGCCCCTCTGTGGGCCCTCAGGTTCCTCCCGGGGAATCGGAGGCCGCTGGCCAAACGAGATTCCTTAAGGCGCCCTGGGCAGGCCGATCAGTGGGCGTCGGACCGTTAACCCGGTACCTCCCGCCTTCCCTTGAGGCCCCCACCTCACCACGCTCGGCTCCTGCAGATTCCCAAGGTGCTTCTCAGCGCCAGAGCCGCGGAAGCCTCAGCTAAGGCCGGGCCGGGGGCGGGGGCCCACCGAGGGGCTGGGGCGTAGGCCCCGCCCCCCAAACTCCCGCCCTTTCGGAGGGCCCCGCCCCGCCGGGAAGCGTGCCTACGAGCGGACTGCGCCGCCTAGGGGGCCTCCGCCATGTTGAGTACTGGCAGCCGATTTACAAGAGTGGCTTGTAGTGTCCCCTAAATGGGGACAGCTAGGGTTTCTGGATTCCAGCAAGGAAAGTTTTGGTAACAGAAATAAACTTGCCCTCAATCATACCCCTTTTGGCTTCGGGGTTACACAGTGCGCATGTGTAAGAGCGCCGGTTCTAGGTGCGCCTGCGCACTGCGCCTCCCACAAACCCGAGTACAATTAACAAATGCGTGAAGGAAAAGCAAACTCGCTGCTGCGTCGCTATGCAACCTTAAAAACCTGAAGCGCCAAGCAGCTTCAGGCAACACAACATTCACACCGTAGTTGCTCAATGTGGTTTGAACACGCATGGCATTGCACAGGGTTTCTTTTTGCCTGAATATCCTGCATCCGTTCGGAAAAATGCAGTTTGCTTGATTTTCTGCGTGAGCCTGACTTTGTAGAAGACTAGAAGCGTTATTCCCATAAGTTTTGTGCATAAATAATCAGTGCACTTTTCTAGCATTGTAAAATTCCATTTACCTGTCTCTCTTCTCCATTCAGTGGTTCTAAATTTCAGTGTGTGTGTGTGTGTTAGTAACTCAGTCGTGTCCTACTCTGAATCGTGGTAGCCCACCAGGATCCTCTGATCATGGGATTCTCCAGGCAAGAATACTGGAGTGGGTTGCCATTCCCTTCTCCAGGGGATCTTCCCTATCCAGGGATCGAACCCAGGACTCCCGCATTGCAGGCAGATTCTTGACCATCTCAGTCACCAGGACTTGGAAATTTTTAGTTGGAGTTAAAAAAAATAACTGGGGAACTTCTTCAAATGCAGACTCTCGGATTCTAACACTAGAGTCAGTGTTGTGAGGGAAGAAGAGATCCCAAACGTTTGACAGAGAAAAAGATGCAAAGACTCAGTTGTGTGGGAATCAACACTGGAGAGATATTCCCCTAACAGGTTGTGTGTAAGTGTTCACTACAATATTTGGAATGTTACACACATTAACTTAAGGGTTTTTGCACATACTTTTGCCATCTCCTGGATCAGTTTACCCCAAACTTTTGAATTAGCTGATAACGTCTCCTCCTTCAGGTCTCAAACGATAATTCTTTAGCTAGATCTTCCCTGATCATGCTATTTAAAGTAATACCCTATCATTTTCTATCGCAGTTCTCTTTTCACAGTACTTTTTACTTGTTTTGGTTTACCTATTATTTTTCTCTCAGGTGGCCCTAGTGGTAAAGAGCCCGCCCACCAATGCAGGAGATGTTAAGAGACTAGGGTTCCATCCGTGGGTGGGGAAGATACCCTGGAGGAGGGCATGGCAACCCACTCCAGTATTCTTGCCTGGAGAATCATCTGGACAGAGGAGCCTGTTGGGGTACAGTTCATAGGGTCGCAAAGAGTCCAACACGACTGAAGTGACTTAGCACACACGCTCTTGAAAGCTTAAGCTTCATAAGAGTAGGAGACTGACTTATTCCTAGCATTTAACAAAGAGCCTGACACATGGTAGGTGCTAAACAAGCATCCATGGAATGAATGAAGTCAGATTCAGTGTTACAAAGGTAAATGACATAAAACCCATCAACGAACCACAGGATACACTTTAAGACCAAGAAGAATATAGGTTTCAGACTATCCAGACATAACAATAAAGGACAAATGGAATAGAGGAGTATTAAAACCAGGGCTTCCCAGGTGGCGCTAGTGGTAAAGAACCAGCCTGCCATTGCAGGAGACATAAGAGACGTGGGTTTGATCCCTGGGTTGGGAAAATCCCCTGGAGGAGGACATGGAAACCCACTCTAGTATTCTTGACTGGAGAATCCCATGGGGTGGTCCACATGGTCTCAAAGAGTCGGACACGACTGACACAAATTTAGCACACACACACAAGATTAAAACCAAACAGTAATCTTTGATCTTTGCAAAAGGAAATTCGTTCGTTCATTCTCTTATTCATTTACTCATTCACCCAGTAAACATTCTGAATATCTATTCTGTACTAGCATTGGATAATAATACAAGGTATTAACAGCAAGTTGGAAATTGTATTAAAACATAACGAGATAGTACAAGTGGGTATTTTGTCTGGGCCAGAACAGAAAGAGGAGTTAGCTGATATATGAGAGCGGACAACATGCCTGTTAGAGATACTGTAGGCTTTGAGAGTACATCAGCCTTCAACTATCCTATCCTAAGTGCCAGGAACGTTTAGAACAGAAAAATGTGTTCAGGGAATTCCCTGGTAGTCCAGTGGTTGGTATTCCACAATTTCACTGCAGGGGGCCTGCGTTCGATCTCTGATCAAGGAACTAGGATCCCACAAACTGCATAGTAAGACTGAAAAAAACCCACAAAAACTGTTCATCTACAACACCTGAATCGCTTAGGATCCAAGAGCCCTGTAGGAAAGACTTAATCCAGCTACAATTAGAGCCTGGCCATGTTCAAACCTGTCTGATGAACTACAGTTGGGGGAAGGCCTCAAAGGAGGGTGGATTGGACAGAGAGGTAACAAACCAGTTGAAAGAAAAACAACTCTGGTCCCCTCCAAGTGAACTGGGGTTCTTCCTTTGTGCCATAAATTCCATCTCTGGGGATATGCTTTATAATGTAACCCTTTTCCAGGGCTATAATGTGGATTCTGAACCCCAGACTTGCTCATTATTTATAGATATTCCCCCTACCCCATGCCAAGAGGCTGCCTGGACTGATTGACTTTCTTTCTTTTTAAAATTATATATGTGAACTTTCAAAGTGAGGGGTTAAAAAAACATATACATATATTTTTTTCTAATAGTCTAAAATCTATTTTAAAGTTATTTAAAAAAAATATTTATTTGGCTGTGCCGGGTCTCAATTAGGGCACATTGGATCTTTGATTTTTGTTGTGGCATGTGGGATCAAGTTCCTTGACAAGGGATCAAACCCAGGACCTCTGCATTGGGAGCACAGAGTCTTAGCCACTGGACTACCAGAAAAATCCTTGTTTCAAAGTTCTTAAATCCTTTATCTAAGGTGTCAAGAGAATGGAGGATAGAGAGTTTGTGTGGAAACATTTCTGGCTGTGAGTCCTCACCCTTCTTGGGAGATGTAATGCTCAAAACAAATGATTGAAAGAGAGGAGTTCTAGGAGGGTTTGAGGTACCACATCGAACCCATTGCAACTGGGGAGCATAATGACTGGATCCACCTCCTGCTCAGGAAATCTATCAACAAGAGACAAGCCTGTTAACTGCTTTGGTGGCAGACTTAGGAGAGTGCTGCTATATCGGGGTTATCCTACTCTCCCAGAATGCCAGATGTGGACTAAGTAAAAGAGAGCCTCCATAGGCCTATCCTGGGTCCTCTTCAGCAGAGCCTCCTAGAGGAATAAAGGGACTCCAGACATAAGAAGACAAATGACCACTGACAGGAAGAGATGCCTTTGCTAAGAGGAGTGCAGGAGATGGGTCCAGCAGGGAACCCCTGGAGGACCCATAAAAGTTCCCCGTGATGCTTTGTTGATGGACAGGAACAGCTATAAACATCTGCCAAATCCAGAAAGCACAAAGTCAGCTACGATACTAATTCAAAGAAGACTTTTCTGACCCCTTTCTCCATTTTCCTCTCCATGTCAACAGCCTGAGTGACTAAGGTGGGCTAAGGATAACAGAGGGGAAAAGTTGAAAAATAAAACAAAAGCTAATAAACTCTAAATAATTCCCCTCTTTCTCACTGCAACCTAACTGCCTGAAGCAGCGCTGGGGGCACCAAAAGAGTATAACATCTTGTGGGACTTCCCTGATGGTGCAGTGGGTTGGAATCCACCTGCCAGTGCAGGGGACACAGGTTCAATCCCTGGTCCAGGAAGATCCCACATGCTGCAGAGCAGCTAAACCTGTGCACCACAACTACTGAGCCTATGCACCTAGAACCTGTGCTCTGCAACACGAGAAACCACCACAATGAGAAGCCTGAGCATCAAAACAAAGAGCCCCTGCTCTCCCCAACAGAGAAAGCCTGGGCAAAGCAACGAAGACCCAGCACAACCAAAATAAATAAATAATTTTTTAAAAAGAATATTGCATCTTGTGTAGATTGTGAACAACTTGCTGCTTTCCATCAGAGTCCATTCATATATCATTAAACAAAATATTGATTAAGCACCCATAATGTGTCAAATCCTATGCTAGACTCTGGGAGAGACTGAAAGAATAATAACACATGGACTGTGCCTAAAGCCTCAGTCCACAGACTCACATGAAGGCTGGTGGGTAATGTATATTTCACAACCTACAGGGTAGTAAATTCTATAAAAAATGGAGTGGCTAACTTTGTAGAGGTGGTGACATTACAACCTGATTATGAAGGATAAATCTGCTGAGCAGACAAAGATAGGAAGGGTGTTCCAGGTAATGTGCATGAAACGGTGACATGCAAGAGCATGGATTATTGGGGAATACTGGGGGTTTCCTCTGTGCATGCCTCTGGCTGATTCTGCCTCTAGATTGGATCTTAAGAGTCTCCTTGGATTTATAATTAGATAATAATACAGTCCTCTTCATCAAGTGGGTCTCTTCCCCTCGATCCTGACCCTGACTCAGTGGGCAGGTCTCATTCCACTCCTTTCCGTTTTCACTGACCAAGTCAAGCTCTATGTACCCACTCACTCAAGCTTGACATTTCTTTTTTTTTGGCTGCACCAGGTCTTAATTGCAGCATGTGGGATCTTCAGTCTTCATTGCAGCATACAGGATTTTTTAGTTGCAGCATGTGGGATCTATTTCCCTGACCAGGGCTCGAACCGGGGCTCCCTGCATTATGAATGCAGAATCTTAGCCACTGGACCACCAGGGAAGTCCCAAGCTTGACATTTCTTGATGTGAGTGCCATCTGCTCACCATCATTCAGAGCCTGGGCAGTAAAAGCATGTACAGGGACAGCTCCCATAGGTCCTTTGCAGGGGACATGGGTTCAATCCCTGGTCTGAGAAGATGCCACAAGTCACAGGGCAACCGAGCCCATGTGCCATATCTACTGAGCCCACATGCCACAACTAGAGAAAGCCTGCACGCAACAGTGAAGACCCAGTCAGCCAAAAATAAATAAATAAAAATTTAAATGAGCCCGTAATTATATTCTAACCTGAGACTCTATCTGCTGCTTCAGGTGATACAGCGATTAAAACTCTAAGAATCTGGACAGGAACCAAGAGGAACATGCCAGGAAGAACACTGGACTTGGAGGCAGACACACTCCCCTGGGTTTGAACTTCTGGGCTCTGCCTTGTGTCTGGAGCAACCCACCTTCCCTCTCTGAGTCTCAAATTCTTTTGCTGGCAATGGGGATAATAACACTTACCTATTAGAGTGAAAAGTGGGAGATATAAGTAGACAAAGGGAAGGAGGAGTGAGAAGAGTCTAGCAAGAATCCTAGGTTTCTGAGCTCAAGAATGGCAATGGGTTTCCAGGTCCCTAACTATTAATAGTGGTTACCTCTAGGGAGAGAGATTGGAGAGCGGCCTCTTTTAATTTAACAAACTTTGGTGTTGTCTCAATTTTATTTTTTTACAAAGAGCATGATTCAAGTTTGTAATTAAGTATATATTCAGTACAGGTGTTATTCTTCAATAAAAAGGTTTTTTCAAAACTTATTTTGCACAGAAAGTCATCCGGGAGGGACTTCCCTGGTGGTCCAGTGGTTAAGACTTTGCCTTCCAATGCATGGGATATGAATTTGATCTCTGCTAAGCCAATGGCACCCCACTCCAGTACTCGTGCCTGGAAAATCACATGGACAGAGGAGCCTGGTAGGCTAGAGTCGGACACGACTGAACAACTTCACTTTCACTTTTCTCTTTCATGAACTGGAGAAGGAAATGGCAACCCACTCCAGTGGTCTTGCCTGGAGAATCCCAGGGACGGGGCAGCCTGGTGGGCTGCCGTCTATGGGGTCACACAGAGTGGGACACAACTGAGGTGACTTAGCACCAGCAGCAGCAGGGAGTTAAAATCCCATGTGCCTCACGGCCAAAATACCAAAACATAAAACAGAAGCAATATTGTAACAAATTCAATAAAGATTTTTTTTTTAATTTTTAAAAAGAAAGAAACAAAGTTATCCAAGAGACTAATAAAAGTGGTTGTTTCTGAGAACAAATGAAAAAGTGGGGGTCTGAGGTGGGAGGGGGACTTCCTGTGTACTCCCTCATACTATTTGAATTTTTTTCATCATGAGTTTGTGTTACCTTTCTTTCTATTATGCATTAGTTTTTAAATTTCTAAAAATATTTTTAAATACTAAAAAGTTTTAAAATAAAATATTTTAAATAAAGAATAAAATTGAAAATGTATGGTTATTTTGGGCACCACACCCATAACAGGTAAAAATATACATACACCCAGATTAACTACCCTGCAGGGAGTGGGATAAACTGACCTGTTTCCAGATTACAGTATCTGCAGGGAGTGGAATGAATTGATCTGGCTGAAGGGCCCACAGTACTCTGACAAGGTGCAGTTCCTGAGCAGCTCAGCGGGGGGAGCCATTGAGAACTCAGTGGAGGAGAGCCCACAGGGGTGGCAGCTCCAGGGAAGTTGAACCAACACAAACCAGAATGATGATTGCAGGGAGGATTAAGTGGTTCTGCACCTGCTGGGGCTCTCTGGGCTCCCTGGATGGGGATGACCAGGTCCCACAGATTATAAGAAGCACAGATGGAGGGCCAGGGGCCCTTCTCTCAGCCAATCCTTTTCATGTAGAGTGATGCCAGGAAAAATCAATCCTTGTTTGCTGTGGGGAAGAGCACTGGATTCAGAATCATGTGTTTGAGTTGAGTCCTACCCCGATCATTTTGGGCTGTGTGATCTTGTGTCAATTACTTAATTCCTCTGAGACTCAGTTTTCTTTTTCGTGAAGAAGGAAAATACTAACAACTCTCTCTTTTTTTTTTTAAACCATGATTTATGGAGCACCTACTATATGCAGGTCACTGAAAGAAAGGTGCTCTACATGCATAAATACATTTGGCTCTTATAAGCTGTCTGTGAAGCAGATTTTCTTTACTTTCTTTTTTTAAAAGTAAGAAGTGGATTTATTTAGAGAGAAATACACTCCACAAAGTGTGGGCCATCTCAGAAAGGCAAGAGAGGCTGAAGCAGATATTTTTATACTAATTTTTACAGGCAAAGAAACAGATTTAGAGAAGTGATTTTTTAAAAAAAAGACAGTAATTATAAGTAACATTTATGTAGTGCTTACTATGCACGAGACACTGTTCTAAGAACTTACAACAAAAATCTGTAATAACTCTGAGGCAAGAATATTATCATTAGCCTCATTTATATATGAGGAAACTGAGGCACAGAAAGATTAAATAACTGGCTTGAGATTACACAGCTGGTAAATTAGGGAGCCAGGATTTGATTGTAGGTAGTCCAGCTCTTAATTGTTATGTTAGACAAATTTCCTGCTGAAAACTGTGCACCCAAATCCCCACTGCACTAAAAATAAAATCCACCCTCTTTTCTCTGGCTCGTGAGGCCATACTTATTGTGGTGCTGGCATGATCTGACCTCATCTCCTATCAGTACCTCTGCACTCTGTTTCAACAGCACTGGCTTCTCCTGGTTCCTCTGATATGCCAAGCATATTCATGCCTCAGGGCCTTTGAATCTGCTGTTCCTTCCACCAGGAACGATCTTCTCCCAGAAGATCTCCCTTTGTACTGCTCATTCCCTCACTAAATCTTGAGCTCTGCTCACATATCACCCCCTCAAAGAGACATTCCTATCTAAAATAGACCTCTCGGACTTCCCTGGTGGTCCAGTGGTTAAGAGTCCACCTGCCAATGCAGGGGACATGGGTTCAATCCCTGGTCCAGGAAGATCCCAGTACTGTGGAGCACCTAAGCCTATGCACCACAACTAAGCCCACATGCCTGAAGCCTGTGCTCTGCGACAAGAGAAGCCACCTCAATGAAAAGCCCATGCACCAAAACTAGAGAGTAGCCCTCATTCACCACAATTAGAAGCTAGAGAAAGCCCATGCACAGCAACAAAGACCCAGTGCAGTCAAAAAACTAATAATAATAAATATAATAAAATAGACATCTCTTCGACTCTGCCTAATTTTTCTTCACAGCACTAGAGTTTTCTGAAGCTATACATTTATTTGCTTGTTTTTCTGTCTCTTCCACCAGAATGTGAGCACAGACTTGGGAGTCTTGTCCTTTGTTAGATATCCAGTGCTCAGGCCCAGGAATACATAAATGAATGAAAACCCTAGGTCATCCAATTGGTTCATAGCAGAGCCAGGATGTAAACTGAGTTATCTGATCCGGTAACCCAAGATTTTAGCCACTGAGCTGTGCTGAATTGATTGACTCCAAGAAATAAGAGATTCAGATAGTTTAGTATAAAATAGATAACTAATGAGAACTGACTGTATAGCACTGGGATCTCTACTCAAGGCTCTGCGGTGACCTAAGTGGGAAGGAAATCCAGGAAGAGGGGATATATGTATACATGTAGCTGATTCACTTTGCTGTACTGCAGAAACTAACAGAATGTTGTAAACCAACTATACTCCCTCCCCTCAAAAGAGACACAGGGAGAGAGAGAGAGAGAGAGAGAGAGAGAGAGAGATTGCTTAAAGAATACAAAGCCACTTTGCAAACTGCTAAGTGCATGAAGAAAGGAAAAGATGATGATGGTAATGCTGATGATTCAGTTCACTATTGGCTCATCTGTGAAATGGGTATAAATAATGCTCTGGCCTGCCAACTTTAAGAGGATGTCTTGTGGAGTGCCCATGAGATGGATGGGGAAACAGGTATAAAAGTTAAAGGCTCTAGACAGTAGAAGGTCATTTCTATGCCAATGGCTTCCCAACATTCCTAGCCTCTACCTCGAGTTGGACATTAATATCACTGACAGGCGAGGGGGAAGTAAGGGGACATGGAGGACCGAGGGACTCTGCATCCCTGTAATTAAACATGTTGGGACTGAAGCGCTGCCAGCAGCAGCATCTGGTTGTAATTACCAGAGGGGACTGAAGTGATTAGTCACCTTTATAGTGAGATCCAGATGGGTCCCCTGGGCTCCTCCCTGGAGAGGAGCAAGCTCAGAATCCCCTTTCCCTGCTCCCACCCCATTTCTGGAGTTCTCTGGTCCTCAAATAATAGGCCTGCTCCAACTCCTCCAATGTCCCCACTTGACTAAAAGCCAAGAAGACCACAATTGCCCCAACCACTCTTTCATTTCTTATGTTTCTAGAATCCAGGTTAAGAGTCTTTGGTATGGGACTTCCCTAGTGGTTCAGTGGTTAAGAATCTGCCTTGTAATGCAGGGAACATGGGTTCCATGCCTGGTTGGGGAATTAAGATCCCACACGCCATGGAGCAGCAAAGCTAAGATTGGTGCAGTCAAATAAATAAATATTAAAAAAAAAGATTCTTTGGTATAAAATGTATCAGAACAGGAATTAGACGATCAGTTCAGTTCAGTTGCTCAGTCATGTCCGATTCTTTGCAACCCCGTGAACCGCAGCATGCCAGGCCTCCCTGTCCATCACCAACTCCTGGAGTTCACCCAAACCCATGTCCATCGAGTCAGTGATGCCATCCAACCATCTCATCTTCTGTCATCCCCTTCTCCTCCTGCCCGCAATCTTTCCCATCATCAGGGTCTTTTCAAATGAGTCAGCTGTCCGCATCAGGTGGCCAAAGTATTGGAGTTTCAGCTTCAACATCGGTCCTTCCAATGAACACCCAGGACTGATCTCCTTTAGGATGGACTGGTTGGATCTCCTTGCTGTCCAAGGGACTCTCAAGAGTCTTCTCCAACACCACAGTTCAAAAGCATCAATTCTTCGGCGCTCAGCTTTCTTTATAGTCCAACTCTCACATCCATACATGACCACTGGAAAAACCATAGCCTTGACTAGATGGACCTTTGTGGGCAAAGTAATGTCTCTGCTTTTCAATATGCTATTTAGGTTGGTCATAACTTTCCTTCCAAGGAGTAAGCGTCTTTTAATTTCGTGGCTGCAATCACATTCTGCAGTGATTTTGGAGCCCAGAAGAATAAAGTCTGACACTGTTTCCACTGTTTCCCCATCTATTTGCCATGAAGTGATGGGACCGGATGCCATGATCTTAGTTTTCTGAATGTTGAGCTTTAAGCCAACTTTTTCACTCTCCTCTTTCACTTTCATCAAGAGGCTCTTTAATTCTTCTTCACTTTCTGCCATAAGGGTGGTGTCATCTGCATATCTGAGGTTATTGATATTTCTCCCGGCAATCTTGATTCCAGCTTGTGCTTCTTCCAGCCCAGGGTTTCTCATGATGTACTCTGCATATAAGTTAAATAAGCAGGGTGACAATATACAGCCTCGACGTACTCCTTTTCCTATTTGGAACCAGTCTGATGTTCCATGTCCAGTTCTAACTGTTGCTTCCTGACCTGCATATAGGTTTCTCAAGAGGCAGGTCAAGTGGTCTGGTATTCCCATCTCTTTCAGAATTTTCCACAGTTTATTGTGATCCACACAGTCAAAGGCTTTGGCATAGTCAAGAAAGCAGAAATAGATGTTTTTCTGGAACTCTCTTACATTTTCGATGATCCAGCAGATGTTGGCAATTAGACATTAAAGGTAATTTAATGTTTCCAAACTTCAATTTCCTCATCTGCAAAATCAGGGTACTGAGAGTGCCTTCATCACAGGTTATTATGAAGATAAATAAGATAAAAATACAGTGGGATACAAAGGCCAGAGTCTAGTTTACTTTAGTACATGGCTCAACAAATAGCAGCTATTATGATTTGCCAGGTACCAGGCTAATCACTTTTTATAATTTATGTAATTGAATCCCCACAAACACCCTGTGAGGTAGGCACTGTCATGATCCCTGATCAGAGTTTCAGAGAGGTTTAGGGGCTTCCAGAGATCACATAGGCACCCCACTCCAGTACCCTTGCCTGGAAAATTCCATGGATGGAGAAATCTGGCGGGCTGCAGTCCATGGGGTCACTAAGAGTCGGACACGACTGAGCGACTTCCCTTTCACTTTTCACTTTCATGCATTGGAGAAGGAAATGGCAACCCACTTCAGTGTTCTTGCGTGGAGAATCCCAGGGACGGCAGAGCCTGGTGGGCTGCCATCTCTGGGGTCGCACAGAGTCGGACATGACTAAGCGACTTAGCAGCAGCAGCAGAGATCACATAATGCACTAGACCATAAAGCAGAAGCAGAATTCAAAATCAGGCCTGTTTATCTCGAGCCCTGAGTCCTTATCAAGCCATATTTAGAGACATCTTTTTTTTTTTCCTTTTTTTTTTTTTTTTGCTGCACTGCATGGTATGTGGGTTTCCCTGACCAGGGATCAAACCTGCACCCCTTACATGGGAAACATGGAATTTTAACCACTGGACTGCCAAGGAAGTCCCAGGAACAGCTTGATGGTTTGTTTTATTCATCCCTTCATTTATTCACTCACTCAAGCTTACAAAGTACCTAATAAGTGTCAAGACAGAATCTTTCCCTATAGGGAACTCAGGAGTCTGGCAGGGAAAGCACAATATGTCTAAAAGTAACTATACCTGAAAGTAGAAAATTGTGACTTTGGTATATAAGGGCTGGTTAGAAATCCATCCATCCATATGACATGTTGAGAACCCGCTATGTGCTGGGCCCTGTACCCAGGCCTGGGAAAAATTGAAAGATAAATATGGTGTCATCTAGTCATAATCTAATGGGGTAGGCAGGTATGTAAATAAACTATTACTGCCCTAAGGAATTAGGCTATGATTTTTTAAATATGAGAAAAGGACACCGAGTAGAAGAAATGACCTGTGTCTGAGATGGGAGTGGTTTAGAGGCAGAACTGGATGATTTTGTGTGCCAAAGTGGAGACACAAAATGTGTGATGGCAATTCAGAAGTGTGTATTTTCTGGTGGAAGAGGGAAGGCTTCATGGAGGAGAGGGCAGACAAGTTGGCGCTTTTCGATGGGCAGTTTTGGGGGAGGGAGGTGGGACAGAGCAGTCTGGAAGCCAGTTCTAAGGGAATTCTCTAAGGACGGGTTGTGAAGAGGACTGAGACTGCAAGGCTGTGGGGGTGGAAAGGAGAAAGGAATGCCAGAGATGATGGCTTAAGTGGGACAAGTCAAAAGGGAAGCCAAGTGTTGTGAACCTGGGCAACTGGAGGGATAGGAAGGGATTCAGCTCTTCTTCAGGTGAAAGTGTTAGTTCCTTAGCTGTGTCCAACTCTTTCCAATCTCCTGGACTGTAGCCCGCCAAGCTCTGTGCATGGAATTCTTCAGGTAAGAGTACTGGAGTGGGTTGCCATTTCCTTCTCCAAGGGATCTTCCTGACCCAGGGACCGAACCTGGGTCTCCTGCATGGCAGGCAGATTCTTTACCATCTGAACCACCTGGGAAGCCCTCAGCTTTGCCTTTTTAAAAAAAATTTTTATCATTCAATTTTATCTGAATGGAATCATTACCCTTAATTCTTATTTTGTAAGATTTTAAGAAACACTCAATCATTTTCTACAGTATT
Organism: Bos taurus; assembly: GCF_002263795.3. NCBI lineage: Eukaryota > Metazoa > Chordata > Mammalia > Artiodactyla > Bovidae > Bos > Bos taurus. The sequence continues at coordinate 64,687,375 of NC_037340.1, read as the reverse complement.
TAACCTAGAGCTTACGTGTGCATGCTCAGTCTTGTCTGACTCTTTGCAGCCCCATGGACTGTAGCCCACCAGTCTCCTCTGTCCATGGGATTTCCCAGTCAAGAATACTGGAGCGGGTTGCCACTTACTTGACCACCTCAGCTCTTCCTTAAAGCTCCTGCAAAGGAGTATCTGGCGGTGCGTTGATTCTTGGAGATGGGGAGGTGGAGATCTCCTGGCGTTTCTGACCTAGGAGCACCAGATGAAGCTTCAAGAGGCCAAATTATGCAGCTGTGCTCTGAGGATCAGTGAGGATCTGGACATATCACCATGAAAACGTTGGCTGGGCACCTGGACACCCCGGCCGTGAGTTTCATCTTCCTTCCTTCATTGAATGCTTACTGAGCTTCTACTCTGTGCCAGGTGTGCTAGGAAACCAATCTGGTGACCTCAGGGTACAAACAGATCTCTATCAGGCAGGCTCAGAGAATCTAGGGTTAAGAAGGAAGCCTAAAAAATAAATAAAATAAAGGGACTTCTCTGGGAGTCCAATGGTTAAGACTCTGTGCTGCCACTGCTGGGGGCACGGGTTTGATTTCTGGTGGGGGAACAGAGATCCCACATGCCACAAGGCAGGGCTAAAAATTAAAATTAAAGAAAGAAGGAAGCCTACCTGATGACTGCTTCTACCACTTCTATTTCTCTCACAGTCTGTTGCAGTGAAATGTTCAAAAAAGGGGTAATTGGTTCTGTTTGGGGATCTGGGAAGGCTTCCTGGAGGAGGTGAATTTTCAGCTGAAGCTCTCAGGATAAGAGGAGCTTCCTCCTGTCGTGGGAGTAAAAGGAGCATGTTCTAGGTAAAGGGAACAGTTTCCCCCGCTGAGCCAGCTGGAGTTCAGACTTCTTCCAGAGCTACTAATACCAGAAAAGCACTGTGTGGGAAATCATTTTTTCTGCCTCCTGCAGGGGCCGCTGCTGCCCCAGGCTGGGGCTGCCACCTCTGGGACTCAGCCAGTCTCTCACAACAAAACTGAGCCTGTCTTTGCTGGGGTGGCGGTGAGGTATAGACACTCTGGATGTGTCTCCGTCCAAAGAGTGGGCTCGGGGGCGCCCCCCAAATCCTGGAGAAACCATCTGAGCTCAGTCAATGGCATTTGGGGGAGGGGTGTGGTGGGTACCGATATTTTTCTGGCTCTGGGTCACCACAAGTTTATTAAAATAAAAGAAACTGTGGGTGAATTCTGCCATCTGTGCTGCCCTCCCCCACCCCCCACACACCAACAACAGAACAGGTCCCAGACTAGATGCGAAGGTTGCTTTAAAAACACCCCAAGGACTTAACTGAAAACCACACTCTCATGCCTCTGGGGTTTAAGATCTTTGAATCCATTCCTTAGCATCTCTCCTTGGGAAGGTGGGGTGGGCCGTGATGTGGAGGTGAAGACCCCAGAGTCTGCTGCATGGGACTGAAAGTCTCCCCCACCCACCCCGCTCCACTCTAGAATCCCCCCACGGGGCTCTGTGCCAAGAGCCCCCGTGAGCCATGGCCTCAGAGGGCAGCGGTGATTTTTTTCACATAAATATATCGCACTTAAATGAGTTTAGACAGCATGACATCAGAGAGTAATTAAATTGGTTTGGGTTGGAATTCCGTTTCCAATTCCTGAGTTCAGGTTTGTAAAAGATTTTTCTGAGCACCTGCAGGCTTGTGTGTGTGTGTGTGTGTATGTGTGTGTGTGTGCGCGCGCGCGAGTGTGTGTAAGTATTTTCACTGGAAAGGATTCAAAAGTTAGCAGCATTACGCCATTCTTCCTTCTTGGAAAAATCCCTGAGCCTTATACAAGCCTCCTTCAGGCCCTCAGTCAGTTGTGCAGGAGAAAGGGGGCGGTCGGCTTTCTCCTTTCAAGAACGAGTTATTTTCAGCTGCTGACTGGAGACGGTGCACGTCTGGATAGGAGAGCATTTCCACTATGGGACTGGATACAAACACACACCCGGCAGACTTCAAGAGTCTCAGACTGAGGAGAAAGCCCTTCCTTCTGCTGCTACTGCTGCTGCCGCTGCTTTTGAGGGTCCGCTCCTTTCATGGTTTTTCCTGCCAAACCAGAGGCACCTTCGCTACTGCCGCTGTTCTCTTGGGCATCATTCAGCGGCTGGCCAGAGGATGAGACTCCCCAAACTCCTCACTCTCTTGCTTTGGCACCTGGCTTGGCTGGACCTGGAATTCATCTGCACTGTGTTGGGTGCCCCTGACTTGGGCCAGAGACCCCAGGGGGCCAGGCCAGGACTGGCCAAAGCAGAAGCCAAGGAGAGACCCCCTCTGGCCCAGAACATCTTCAGGCCAGGGGGTCACAGCTACGGTGGGGGGGCCACCAATGCCAGGGCCAAGGGGGGCACCGGGCAGACAGGAGGCCTGACACAGCCCAAGAAGGATGAACCCAAAAAGCTGCCCCCCAGATCGGGTGGCCCTGAACCCAAGCCAGGACACCCTCCCCAGACAAGGCAGGGGGCCACGCGGACGGTGACCCCAAAAGGACAGCTTCCTGGGGGGAAGGCACCCTCAAAGGCAGGCTCTGTCCCCAGTCCCTTCCTGCTGAAGAAGGCCAGGGAGCCTGGGTCCCCGCGTGAGCCCAAGGAGCCGTTCCGCCCGCCCCCCATCACGCCCCACGAGTACATGCTCTCGCTGTACAGGACGCTGTCCGATGCTGACAGAAAGGGAGGCAACAGCAGCGTGAAGTTGGAGGCTGGCTTGGCCAACACCATCACCAGCTTTATTGACAAAGGGCAAGGTGAGGGGGCGGGGTGGCTGGGGCACGGCTCAGAGGGAGGGGCATCTGCATGCATGGAGGGGGCTTTAGAGCCCAGACACTGCACTGGGGGGAGATGGTGTGTGCTTCTGGCCCGGGGTGGTATCTGGGATTAACCTCACTCACACCAGGTCCCAGGCTGCTGGCATGTCAGAGCCAGAGGGCACCTGGGGATCCCCAAGTGCAATTCCTGCAAGATGTGGAGGGGGTTCCTGAAGCCTGGAAAGGAGACAAGCTCTTCTGGTTGGTGGCAGAATTGAGGACCAGACTCTTAAACTCATAATGACCAGGCCACACTCTGTTCTTATTGAGTTGGTCAGACTTTCTAGGCTGCATGGGGTTGTAGGTTTTCTTGGATGGCAGAGAGAGAAATGAATCTCAGATGCCCATGGTTCTGCCACTTTCCCTTCAGGCAAGGGGGCAGAGAAGGTAAGATAGGTGAAGGCAGGAAATGAGGCATCTTGGAGTCATGGAATGATCTTCAGATATATGGGGTGGGGTGGACAACAGACCTAGGGTCTAACTCACAGTGTGACCTTGGGAAAGCCCCCTCTCCCTCTGGGGTCTCAGTTTTCCCATCAGTACAACTCTATGGAGGTTGGATGTGGTGACTTCTGAGAGCCCTTCCAATATGAAAACCTTATGTCCTGTCCTAGACACAGATCATTTTTATCATGAACCCAGGAGACAATCTGCCCTCCTAGCATCACTGTCTTGGCTTGTCCCCTCAACTTGCCATGTGATTTCAGCAAGTCCTTTCCCCTCTCAGGGCCTGAGTTTATCCATAAGAGTGAAGAAGGAGGTTGACCTGATGGCTAGGGTTGCTGGAGGCTCGTATGCTCTGGTTCTGGGAGTCTTGGGACTTTGGCTGGCAGGGTGGGGGAGGGGTCAGAGAGGGGAAGAGGCTCCTCATTAGAGCTGGCGGGTGGGGGAGTGACAGAGGGCGGGGGAGGCACAGAGGCAGCGGGTCTGCTGAGGTGGGGGAGGTGGTCTGGCTGCCTGCCCAGCCAGAGAAAGCTGTGACCCCTCGGGGAATCATAAAGTAAGTCCTTGTGCCCCCCAGCTCTAAGGGAGCTTGGAGGGGGAGAGATGGGGAGTTTAAAGGCCTAATTAGTCACCTTCTAGAGCAATATTATGAATGCTTCCCAATGGCAAATTGGTATTTAGGAAGGACGGCGTGCTGATTCAGACATACCACTGAGCTTCTTGTATACACGCAGAGCCTTATGTTTGTAAATACATGGTGAATCGCATACACACACACATACACAATGTGCACATGCACACCTGACATATACACACAGAACTTTCTTACATATATACAGACACATATATTGGGTTGGCCAAAAAGTTTTTTTTGTGTTTTCTGTACCATTTAATAGAAGAAATCGAAAGAACTTTTTGGCCAACCCAATACATACATACCCTTCAAACAGTCACACAAGCGCAATCATACATGCATGTAACCTGTCACTCAAATAGGCGTTGCTTTCCATACTCACATGTGGACCCAGTCATACATATACACACACAAACTGTCATTCACACACACACTCACCCACCAAGCAGAGTAAGAAGCACACACCACAAATCATTAGACTAGCCAGGAACATTGGATCATAGATCAGTTTGGTCATTAACTCGCTGTGTGACCTTAGGCAAGTCACTCTCCCTCTCTGTGCTTCATCTGTGAAACAAGAGCACTAAGATCTTCTTTAAGGCATAGTATAGTAGAAGCAGCCCAGGATCAGGCATAACAAGTTCTAGGCTGGAGTTCCAACCGTGCTTTTTGCCAGCTGGGTGACCTTGAGCAAGTTACCTAACTTCTCTGAGCCTCAGGTGCCTCCTCTGGAAAAACAGAGCAGGTCATTATAATGATCACCCTGCCTCTCTTACCAAAGAGATATCATATTGGATAGCAAATGGGAGAGAGACAGGCAGGAGGCAGTTCTAAGGCTGACGGACCTCTGCTATGCGTGTCATTGACACAGACACCCAGAATCACTCAAATCCTCCACAGTCACATCTATAGGTGAACAGCCCTATTTGGTTGACTGTGTGGGAAGCTTCCTTATTTTGGAAAAGGCTCTCCATGATTTGGGTCTTGGCCTCTGTTGAAGTGGGGAAGAGGTTAAAGAGAGCTCTCTTGGGGGAGAAGAGCCGTGGCCCTCCCCTAGGCTGTGTGGTGACTGGCTCCCTTGGTGAGGCTGTGGGCAATGACTTCTGGGTGTTCTCTCTAGATGACCGAGGTCCCGCGGTCAGGAAGCAGAGGTACGTGTTTGACATTAGTGCCCTGGAGAAGGATGGGCTACTAGGGGCCGAGCTGCGGATCTTGCGGAAGAAGCCCTTGGATGCGGCCAAGCCAGTGGCCCCCGGTAGCGGGCGGGCTGCCCAGCTGAAGCTGTCCAGTTGCCCCAGCGGCCGGCAGCCGGCAGCCTTGCTGGATGTGCGTTCCGTGCCAGGCCTGGACGGCTCTGGCTGGGAGGTGTTCGACATCTGGAAGCTCTTCCGAAACTTTAAGAACTCAGCCCAGCTGTGCTTGGAGCTGGAGGCCTGGGAACGGGGCCGGGCCATGGACCTCCGTGGCCTGGGCTTTGACCGCGCCGCCCGGCAGGTCCACGAGAAAGCCCTGTTCCTGGTGTTTGGCCGCACCAAGAAACGGGACCTGTTCTTCAATGAGATCAAGGCCCGCTCCGGCCAGGATGATAAGACCGTGTATGAGTACCTGTTCAGCCAGCGGCGAAAGCGGCGGGCCCCCCTGGCCACGCGCCAGGGCAAGCGGCCTAGCAAGAACCCCAAGGCCCGCTGCAGTCGGAAGGCGCTGCATGTCAACTTCAAGGACATGGGCTGGGATGACTGGATTATCGCGCCCCTGGAGTACGAGGCTTTCCACTGCGAGGGGCTGTGTGAGTTCCCCTTGCGCTCCCACCTGGAGCCCACGAACCACGCGGTCATCCAGACCCTGATGAACTCCATGGACCCCGAGTCCACACCGCCCACCTGCTGTGTGCCCACGAGGCTGAGTCCCATCAGTATCCTGTTCATCGACTCGGCCAACAACGTGGTCTATAAGCAGTATGAGGACATGGTCGTGGAGTCTTGTGGCTGCAGGTAGCAACACTGGCCTCTGTCTTCCCGGGCGGCACGTCCCCAGGATGCTGGTCACCAGAGCCCCTCCCTGCACTCCTGGAATCACAGGGGGATCCAGAAGCTACAGCCAGGAGCATCTACGCAGCCCCCGTGAAAGGGGATGCCAACAGCCTTGCTCAGTTGCTAAAGATCCCTTTCTATCCACAAGTCCCCCTGCCTGGGGATTTTTGCCTTCTGCTTCTCTGATTGGCAGACACAGGCCCAGGGAGACAGACTTGGAATGGGACTGAGACCCAGGGGACCTTGTTTTCCAATGAGACTCAGCCCATGACCTCTCCTTTCCTGGGCCTTCTTGACCTTGGCACTCTCTAGGGAGGCCTCTCCTTGGGAGACCCACAGGTGCCATCTCCCCCTTGTACCTGGTGACTTTCTGCCCCTGGAGGCAGATGGATGCTAATTAGGCAGGGGTGGGAAAGAAGGGGAGCGGGCTTGGGCAGGGTGAGGAGTGGGAGGCTATTAGACTGTTAGACTTAAATGTACATTGATGAGATAAAAAGCAAAACTGTGCCTAAAACTGTGGCAGATTTCTTGTCTACCCTTGGGGACCCAGCGACCCTTCAAAGAAGACTGACCCAGAGAGGGGACGTGGGCTGCCTGAAGCAGAATGGGACACAGAGCACAGGCTAAGCTGGGCCAGGGTTTCACCTCTCACCCTATTCCCGATGTTCGCCGAGAGCTCTGTCTACTCCTCTGGGGCCTGGCAACAGAGGTCGGTTTCTGCCGGGTTTCCTTTTCGACATTCCTTAGTCAAGTTTGTTGTCTCCAAAATGAATCCCTAAGTGGGAGGGAACTTGAGGATTTAATTTCCACTAAAATCATCCCCATTTCATACTCACCCTCCAGCTCATACTCAGAATCCACTGGTCACCAGTTAAAGGGGCCCTCGACCTCCTCTTCACCTATTGGGGCATCTCCTTTGTCACTGATCACTATTCCTCACGTGATCTTGCCTGCGGCCCTGCTACCCTCCAGCTTGGCACCCCTTCCACCCCTTTACCCCAGCTCTAGAAACAACTGGAACCCCTCCCCTTTCCACTATACAGGATATAGATACATAATTATCCATTAGACAAGTAAGCTCCCCATTGACCTTACCGACCTTAGACAGACCAATGCCAGACACAGCCTGACAGTGTTTCCTTCTGGGGCCTGGCCCAGAGTCAAGACCCACTTCTCTCCTCCACTAGAACCTTTGGGGAGGAGCAAGGCATGAACTCTTGGGAGGGGAGCAGGGCCCTCTGGTAGGGAAATGTGGGCATCTGAGTCCTCATTCTCAGGGCTTGGGACCAGGTTCTGCCTGGCTGAGGAGGGGGAGGACCAGAAGAGGAGAACCCAGGCTTCTGCTTCCCACCCAGGGGGCCTCAAAATTTTCCCCACCCCTCTCCAGCTGGGGCTTTGATTCCCAGGGCTCCTAGCCAAAGCTGTTTCAACAGTAAGGATGCTTGCCCAGCTCTGGGCAGATCCTGTGTCCCTTCCCTCAAGGCCTGAAACTTGGGTTGACAGATCCTGAAGCAAGAGCCCAGGGCGGGGGATGAGGGGGTGGGTAGTGTACCTTCGAGCTGCCTCCCTGGCTTGGAGGCCATTCCCTGTCCCTGAGAGGCCAGCCTGAGCCTGGAGCCTAGCCCTCCCTGGCTGGGTTTCGTTGTGTTTGGCTGGGGGGCAGGCCTGCAAGCTCTGGAAGTAAACAAAGGAGCTGCCACGGCAGACAGAGTTCTGGTGTATGTGAGAGGAGAGTGAGCCTGGAAAGGAGGTGCCAGGGAGGCCACGCGGTGGGCTGGGGACACAGAGAGAGCAGTGTAGAAGCAAGGTGGCTGGACACTCAAGGGCAGAGAGGCAGGGCCCTGATTTCCAAGACAGTACATCCCTAGTTTCTTGGAAAGTCTAAAAGATCAGAGGTCTTCCTGCCTTACCCCTATCAGAGAGGCTCATGGCATCTCAGCCATGGTACTCTTCCTGCTGAAGGCCTGGGCATTGATTTGACTGTTGTGGCCCTGGCTTGATACCCTGGGAGCTTCCTCTCCCACCTCCACCTGTCCTATAATTCTCTTCCACAAAAGAACCAATCAGTCTGTGTACATTTCCCAACTAGACTGCTGTTCAGTCATTCAGTCGTGTCTGACTCTGCGACCCCGTGGACAGCAGCACACCAGGTTTCCCTGTCCTTTATCATCTCTCAGAGCTTGTGCAAATTCATGTCCATTGAGTCGATGATGCCATCCAACCATCTCATCCTCTGTTGCCCCCTTCTCTTCCTGCCTTCAATTTTTCCCAGCATCAGGGTCTTTTCCAGTAAGTCAGGTCTTCGCATCAGGTGGCCAAAGTATTGGAGCTTCAGCTTCAGCATCAGTCCTTCCAATGAATATTCAGGATTGATTCCTTTAGGATTGACTGGTTTGATCTCCTTGCAGCCCAAGGGACTCTCAAGAGTCAACACCAGAGTTCAAAAGCATCAATTCTTCGACACTCAGCCTTCTTTATGGTCCAGCTCTCACATCCATACATGACTATTGGAAAAACCGTAATTTTGACTATATGGGCCTTTGTTGGCAAAGTAATGTCTCTGCTTTTTAAAATGCTGTCTAGGTGTGTCATAGTTTTTCTTTCAAGAAGCAAGTGTCTTTTAATTTCATGGCTGCAGTCACCATCTGCCGTGATTTTGGAGCCTGAGAAAATAAAGTCTGTCACTGTTTCCATTGTTTCCCCATCTATTCGCCATGTAATGATGGGACTGAATGTTATGAGGAGCCAATCAGAGATAACTGTGGGTGGGAACAGCCCTTCCATCCTAATCTGATTTATTGAACTGCCTCCTTGGACGTTTATGGCCACCAGGCACCCACCTCGAGTCCCAGTCATAACAGGCTGCATACTTGTATAGGATATTCTCGAGCCAAGGGGTACAAGAATTATATCATTCTTTAGAGTTCACAAATACTCTGAGTCATGCTGTGGCAGCACTGATGGGCTCAAAGGGCAGCCCAGTTTCAAATTTCAAGATTTTGTCACTTCAAGTTACAGGCCTTGGGCAAGTAGCCTAATTCCACCAACCTTGATTTCCTCTTTGGTGAAAAAGAAAAGAGAGGGGAAGGGTAAAACAATATACCTGTTTCATAGGGCTGTTAGGATACAAAAGACACTCAACACAGCTGGCACCGAGGTGGGATGCCACAAATATCAGCTGTTATCATAAGCGTGCCTCAGACAGTCTTGTGAAGCAGGCAGGGCAAAGAATATTACTCCTTATGCTCAGTTGTTCATTCGTGTCTGGCTCTTCGCAACCCCATAGACTGTAGCCTGCCAGGCTCCTCTGTCCATGGGATTTTTCAGGCAAGAACACTGGAACAGGTTGCCATTTTCTACTCCAGAGGATCTTCCTGACCCAAGGATCAAACCTGCATCTCTTGTGTCGCCTGCATTGGCAGGCAGATTCTTTACCATTGTGCCACCTGGGAAGCCCCCGTACTACACTTGATCTTAGCCACCTCCATTTTTACAGAGGAGAAACTGACAAACCAGAGAAGTAACTGCAGGTCTCTGTATACTTTGCATCATTCTTGCTACTTTTCTGGACATCCAGTTCCACTGACCCTGGTCTTGGAAATTAATCGGATTATCTTCCTGGGATTTGGCTTCCTGGTCTTAAACGTATCTCCTTAGGGACATAGCTTGCTGTTAGTTCCTAGGGAGAAATAGCTAAGCATATAGCTTAGGACAGGGAAAATGGAAAGCCCATAGGGGAGGAAAGAGATGAGAACCCCAGCCCTCTGATGCCATTTCTTGGCTCTTTCCACATCCCTGTGCCACAGGGCCACAACAAGCTGGAGAATCAGCTTTTCTAAGGCTTGGAACACACGACCTTGGGAAGTCTGAGACTTCACTCAGCCTCACAATTGGTTCCTCTGATCGGAATATGGATGTGAGGAAGCAGAGTAGTCATATACAGTAGGAGTCAGGCTGATCTGGGTTCCAGTTCTGGTTTTACCACTTTCCAGCTGGATGACTTTGAGCAAGCTATTTAACTTATCTGAGCCTCAGTTTTTCTAACCATAAAAGAAGGATAATAATATCAAATTTAGGGGGCTTCCCTAGTGGCTCAGTGGTAAAGAATCTGCCTGTCAATGCAGAAGACACTGGTTTGATCCCTGGTCCAGGAGGATCCCACATGCTGTGGAGCAACTAAGCCTGTACACCACAACTATTGAGTCTGCACTCTGGAGCCTGGGAGCTACAACTATTGAAGCCCTTGCTCTCTAAAGTCTGTACTCTGAAATAAGAGACGCCACCACAATGAGAAGCCCGGAGGCATCATAACTAGAGAGTAGCCTCCACTTGCTGCAACTAGAGAAAAGCCCGTGCAGCAATGAAGACCCAGGACAGCCAAAAATAAATAAAATTATTTTTTAAAATATCAAATTTTATGGGCCTTGGATTCAGGAAAGGGGCTATTCATTCATTCCATACATCTTTGATCCATCTATTCATTTATTAACCAATAAATATTTATTGAGGGTCTGCTGTGACCCAAAACTGTGCTCAGTGTTGGGATAATAATAACAACTACAACGTTTATTGAGGGTTTATTATGTACCAAGTACTGTTCTTAGCACTTTACATGAAATCTCTTATCTTACAATGCTCATGCCCTCAAGTTCCATGCATGAATGAAAGATAAAGATCCCAAAGGATACTAGAATGGTAAGATAATATACTGAATCAAAGGAAATGAAATAGACAGAGGGAAAAGTCAAGTTATGCATCACAATGCATGAAACCAACGGTACATGTACAAGAACTGAAATGTGATCTCACAGTTTCTGACGGGAAAGAGACAGTGCGGTAGGTAGCCATGAATTCAGTAGAATCAGCTGAATATAATGTGGGTGCCTAAGTGCAAATACAAGTGTGGGCTTCATTAATAGACATGCACTGTACAAAACCCAAGGGAACTGTGGTTCTGCTCTGTTAGCAGGACTTGGGGAGTGTTGGGATGGTTAGTGTGAGGGAGAAGCAGAGTCAAGGATGAATCCTGTGGTTTTTAGCTTGGGAAACTGAAGGGACGGTGTGCCACTCAACAACAATGAAAAGAAAGAATACGGAAGGAGGAACAGATTTTGAGAGGAAGATAATGGGGTCAGTTTTGAACATGTCAAGTTTGAAGAAATTTTACGAGGTTGGCTTTAAAATAGCCATTGGAAAAAGAGCAATTCTTCCATGAAATGATATGTAGAAGAAAGGACATATGTATGTGATATACGCAGGTTTGTGAGCTGGGTGGTAGGAAGCTGAGTTTCTTTCTGTTGGCTTCTAATTTTTATTTCCTCTGTGAAGCAGGAGGTGAGGCCAATTGTTTACAGACAATAGGAAGGGGTCAGAGTCAAGAAATGTGAAACAAGTTCCTGGTATGGGTTAAATGGTGTCCCTCAAAAAAATATGTTAAGTGGGACTTCCCAGTGGTCCAGTGGTTAAGACTGCACACCCCCAAGGCAGGGAGCTCGGGTCTGATCCCTGGTTGGGGAACTAAGATTCCATGTGTCATGCGTCAAGACTGAAAAAATTTTAAATATATGTTAAAGTCCAACCTCCCTGCTCCTAATACGTGAATATAACCTTATCTGGAAAAAGGATCGTCACAGATGTAATCAAGTTAAGATCATCAGGGTGGGCTCTAATCCAATACGACTGGAGTACTTATAAGATGTGGGGCTTCCCTGGTGGCTCAGTGATAAAAGAATCCTCCTGAAATGCAGGAGATGTGGATTCTATCCCTGGGTCGGGAAGATCCCCTGGAGGAGGAAATGACAACCCCCTCCAGTATCCTTGCCTGGAAAATCCCATGGACAATGGAGCCTGGAGGGCTACAGTCCATATGGGTCACAAGAGTTGGACACAACTGAGCAGGCATGCATGCGTTTACAAGATGAGGAGAGTCACAGAGACAGGAACAGAAGAAAGCCATGTGATGACAGAGGCACAGATCAGAGTTTTGCAAGCTCTAAACCAAGAAACACCAAGGATCCAGAGTTCCCTGATGGCCTGGTGGTTAGGATTTGGTGTTTTCACTGCAGAGGCTTAGGTTCATTGGATCCCTGGTTGGAGACTGTCGGGCATGCGGTGCAGTGCAGCCAAAATATAAAAACAAACACCTGCCCCCCCCCAAAAAAAACCCACCAAGGATTTATAGCAATGACCAGCAGCTAGGAAGAGGCAAGGTAAGATTCCCTAGAGCTTTCAGATAGAATGTGGTCCTGCCAACACCTTGATTTTGGACTCCTAGGCTCCAGAACTGGGAGACAATACATTTCCATTGTTTTAAGCCACTTGGTGTGTGTGTTGTTTGCTATGGCAGCCTTAGGAATCTAATACAGTGTTATTAATAAACTAGTTTTGGAGAAGAGAGCAGAGTTAAGCATAATAAAGGTTGGTATCCATATTTGGTGGTATCAACAGGCTCTTTGCATGGTTTTCTCCAGTAGAACTTAATAATCTAGATGCAAGCATGGAACAAATGGACAATTAGAGGCAGGAAGTCTCTCTAGATGGGGTGGGGAGAAAGACTTTTGAGCAAGGGAGTTACACTGACAAAAGACAATTAGGCAATTCGATTGACAAGACTGTATGATGTAAGCTAGACAGGAGGAAAGGGGAGAAAGTTGACAGACAACTGTGTAAAGAGGAGAGATAAAAAGCCTGGAGGTCTCAGTGGGGTAGAATGACAAATGTACTAGGAATGAATGGATGCTTAAAGAATAGGATGATGAGAGAATTCCTAGGTGGTACAATGGTTAGAAGTCTGTACTTCTACTGCAGGGGGCATAGATTCATTATCTGGTCAGGGAACTAAGATCCCACAAACCACACGGCATGACCAAAAAAATAGTGGTGAGAATTCCATTCTGGAATGGAATAAATCAAAAATTTCATAACTAATTTTGGTGGTAAAGTTCAGGAATTGGCCATGGCATTAGGCAGCTGGACATTTCACAGAAATGGATCATACTTATACAATACCCTTTAGTGACTGACTGCTTTCACTTAGCATAATGTTTTCAAGGGTCATCCATATTGAAGTATATCAGTAGTTAACTCCTTGTCGTTGCTGAGTAATAATCCATTTTCTGGATATACCACATTTTATTTATCCATTTCATCAGTTGAAGGATATTTAGGTTGTTTTGGCTACTTTGAATAATTTTGTGATGAACATAAATATGCAAGTTATCATGTGGACATATGTTTTCCATCCCGTCTGTCCTAAATCGCTTCAGTTGTGTCTAACTCTTTGCAACCCAATGGATTGTAGCACACCAGGTTCCTCTGTCCATGGGATTCTCCAGTCAAGAATACTGGAGTGGGTTGCCATTTCTCTCTCCAGGGGATCTTCCTGACCCAGGGATTGAACCCAAGTCTCTTATGTCTCCTGCACTGGCATGTGGGCTCTTTACCACTAGCATCACCCGTCTGTTTTAATTTCTCTTAAATATATGCCCAAGAATTGTTAAGTTTATGTTTCTAATTTGCAGGAACTGTTTTCCAAAGCAGCTGTATAGTTTCACAATCCCATGCATGAGTTATCCAGTTTTTCACATCCTTGCCAGTACCTGTATTACATATCTGCTTGATTATAGCCACTTGGTGTGATGTGAAGTGGAATCTCATTATGTTGTGTATGTGTTTCCCTAATGACGTTGATCATCTTTTCATTCGCTTATTGACCATTTGTGTATCTTCCTTGCAGAAATGTCTGTTCAAATCTTTTACTCATTTTTGACTAGGTGTTTTTTTTTTTTTTATTACTGAGTTGTATAGCTCTTTGTATATTCTGGATACAAATCCTTTATCAGATAGGTGATTTGCAAACATTTTCTCCTAATTTGTATCTTTTCACTTTCTTGATGGTATCTTTTGCAATGAATAGTTTAAATTTTCATGTAGTCCAATTTACCTAGTTTTTCTTTTGTGTGCTTTTGACGTATTTAAGGAGGTTTTGCCTAAAACAAAGTCACAAAGACTTACTCTTATGCTTTATAGCTAATTTTTTACATTTAGATCTATGATTCATTTTGAGTTAATTTCCACATGGTGTGAGATAGCAATAAAATGTCATCCTTTGGCATTGTCTTTTAAAAACTGTTGTATGTGTTATACTTTCACAATCATAATATGCTAAGGGCAAGGACCAAGTTTCACTTCTTTGTATTTCCCATAAAACCAACAAGTAAAAAATTTTTTTTTTTGGCAGAAGATTTTAAGAGTGGTTTGGATGTTTTTCTTTCAATGTTAAAGGGGATTATATAGATACAGTACAAAGTCCAAACAAGACAAAGGATATAGGTGGAAAAAATATGTCTCCCTTCCAGACCTAACATCCTAGTCCCCTAACCCTCTTCCTCAGAATCAGGCACTATAACTACCACTACCAGTTTCTTGTGTATCCTTCCAGTGATTTTTCTGCAGCTATAATAACACACAGAATAGAATCTAAAAATAGAATCTAAAGTCTTTATCATGGTCAACAAGGTTCCTCAGGATCTGGCTCCTAGGACCATCTTGTCAACCTCATCTCTTATCATACTCTTCATTATTCATTTGGCTCCAGCCAATAAGCTCCTTTTTCTTCCTTGGAAACATCAAGCATTCTCTCATGTTGGGACTTTTGTACTTGCTGTTCTCTCTGCCCAGCATGTTCTTTTACATGGGTCACTCTATCATTTCATTCATATTTTTGATCAAATTCAGTATGGCCTTACTGGATCATTCTATCTAAAACAGCACCCTATTATATTTTGTTCTTACCTTTCTTAGCAGTTACCATACCTGACATTATATTTATTTGCTTATTGCTTGTCTTCTCCACTGAAATATAATCTCCATGAGGGCAGGAACTTTGTTTTATTCTCTTTTGTATCTTCAGAATCTAGATCTGAGCCTGGATCATGGTAAATACTCAGCACATATATATTTGTAATGTAGGATTAAAAAAACACATATTTATTTATTTGGCTGCCCTGGGTCTTTGTTGTGGCACAAGAAATCTTTAGTTGTGGCATTAGGGATCAAGTTCCCTGACCAGGGATTGAACCTGGGCCCCCTGCATTGGGATTTCCTTATTTGAGTTCAAAATCTGTCATAAAGCAGCAGGCACAATTCTCAACATCAACAACACATTGGCCCAGGAACTGCTAACAAACATACAGTGCAGTGGTGCTTCAAGAAGTTTTGCAAAGGAGACGAGAGACTTGAAGATGAGGAGTGTAGTGGCCAGTCATCGGAAGTTGACAACAACCAGCTAAGAGCATCATTGAAGCCGATCCTCTTATAACTACATGAGAAATTGCCAAAGAACTCAATGTCAAACATTCTATCATTGTTCAGCATTTGAAGCAAATTGGAAAGGTGAAAAAGCACCCTTGGTAAGTGAGTATTTCATGAGCTGACTGCAAATCAAAAAAATCTTTGTTTTGAAGTGTTGTCTTCTATTACTCTTACGCAACAACAAAGAATCATTTCTTGATTGGATTGTGATGATCGATGAAAAGTGGATTTTATATGACAATTGGTGATGACCAGCTCAGTGGATGGACCAAGAAGAAGCTCCAAAGCATTTTCCAAAGCCAAACTTGCACCCCCCCAAAAAAAGTCACGGTCACTGTTTGGTGGTCTGCTCCTAGTTTGATTCACTACACCTTGCTGAATCCCAGCGAAACCATTACATTTGAGAAGCATGCTCAGCAAATCGATGTGATGTACCAAAAACTGCAGTGCCTGCAGCCAGCATTGGTCAACAGAATGGGCCCAGTTCTTTTCCATGACAACATCAACTGCACGTCATACAACCAACACTTCAAAAGTTGAACCAATTGTGCTACAAAGTTTTGCCTCATTCACCGTATTCACCCGACCTCTCACCAACTGACTACCACTTTTTTAACTATCTTAACAACTTTTTGCAGGGAAAATGCTTCCATAACCAGCAGGAGGCAGAAAATGCTTTTTAAGAGTTCATTGAATCCCAAGGCACAGATTTTTACTCTACAGGAATAAATAAACTTATTTCTTGTTGGCAAAAATGTATTGATTGTAATGGTTCCCACTTTGATTAATAAAGCTGTGTTTGAGTCTAGTTATAATGATTTAAAAATCACGGTCAGAAACCGCAATTACGTTTGCCCCAACCTAATATTTTCTAAGGAAACATGTATAAGTACGTGAAAACAAGCATTAAAAAAAATCTGGAAGGGAATTCAATTTTAGAGAAGGTGGAAAGTTGGGATTCAAGGTGGTGGTAAAAAGGGACTGTAGCTTTATCTGTAACATGCTAATTTTAAGAAAAGAGAGTATAAGTATAAATCTGACTTTTAATTTAAAATTAATAAATTAAAATTTATAAAACAGAGTTACAAACTTCAACTGCTGCTACTGCTAAGTCGCTTCAGTCGTGTCCGACTCTGTGTGACCCCATAGACGGCAGCCCACCAGGCTCCCCCTGTCCCTGGGATTCTCCAGGCAAGAACACTGGAGTGCGTTGCCATTTCCTTCTCCAATGCATGAAAGTGAAAAGTGAAAGTGAAGTTGCTCAGTCATGTCCGACTCTTCGCAACCCCATGGACTACAGCCTACCAGGCTCCTCCATCCATGGGATTTTCTAGGCAAAAGTACTGGAGTGGGGTGCCAAAACTTCAACTAGATCCTCCATATTTCAGTGGCCCCTTTTTCTTTCAGTCTCTGTTAAACTTTTCTTCTTCTGAACTACAATCTCATACCATCTTCCATCCTTTGAGTAGAAAATTCTGCCAAGAGAAAATAGAAGCCTTAAGAAAGGAAATTAAATATCAGCCTTTTCTCTTGTCTTCTACATCTTAGTTCATTAACTCTTATGTGAATTATTTACTTGATCTTAAACCTGGTGGCTCAGACAGTAAAGAATCTGCCTGCTATGTTGGAGATCTGGGTTTGATCCCTGGGTGTCGAAGATCCCTTGGAGAAGGAACGACTACCCACTCCAGTATTCTTGCCTGGAGAATTCCATAGTCAAAGGAGCCTGGTGAGCTACAGTCTGTGTGGTTACAAAGAGTCGGACACAGCTGAGTGACTAACACTTTCACTTTTCAAACCTGTATAGTTTTTGTATCACACTTAGATCTTTAAACTGATTAACAAGAATATCGCTGTTATCCTTTATAATATGCGGTGCCACTTGCCTAACTTCCCTGTAGGAGCACTTTGTTGTTGTTTAGTCACCAAGTCCTGTCCGACTCTGCGATCCCATGGACTGCAGCCTGCCAGGCTTCTCTGTCCATGGCATTTCCCAAGCAAGAATACTGGAGTGGGCTGTAATTTCCTTTTCTAGGGAATGTTTCTGACCCAGGGATTGAACTGGAGGCTCCCGCACTGGCAGGTGGATTCTTTACCACTGAGCCACCAGGGAAGCCCGTAGGAGCACTATACCACTGTTTTCAATTCCGAACACATAAACCACTCACTTGAGTGGAGAAAGCATATCAAGGGTAGTTTCCCATGTTATTCTCTAGTTAAGCTCCTTGTTGTTTCCTTCATAGCACTTAACGCAATTTTAAACTATTTTATTTTTCTCATTGGCTTACTTCTGTGTGCCCAGCCCTCCTACCATATCTATGAGCTCCAGGAAGCCAGTATCCACACCTGTCTTAGGTCCAGCACACAATGAACTGGTCATACGCCTACAGTCAATGGGTCTGTATGTTGACTGAATGAAAAGTAACATTCTGCCCCTCTGCCCCCCATAACCCTAAGAACACCCACACCTTTTCTCCTCTAATGTTCCTGGAGTACAATGAACGTAAGAGGTCTTCTGGCTAAAGCCATTCTCTCTCACCTTCGGAGGAAACGTCTTGCATCCTTGCATCTTCTATATCTTCTTCAACTTTATAATAATTTCCTATCAATACTCAAAGATGCTCCCAATTGCAACCAACCAACCAGAAACTCCTAACGTTCCTTTCTCAGGTTTCAAGTCAGCATGTGATCACCCTCTTCCCCTGAATTTCAGTACTCAGCCGTGTCCTATGTCCCTCCTTCTCCTCCGGCTCGTTTCAGGGAGTCTTAGTGTTAGGATTTCCCCAAAGATCCTGTAATTTCCAACCGCTGGTGAAAAGGTGGTAATCCTAGTGGGGACAGAGTCTGGGAAAGAGGAACTCCGACAAGAAGTTCTGAGGAGTCAGGCGGGTTAAGGAGAAAGCTACGAAAAGCCCGAGGCAGATGTCACAGAGGACTGGTGTTGCGGAGACGACTCGGGCCTCTGTGACGCTCCTGACCGAGACTAGACAGAGTGGGAGGCGCGCGTTCGCGTTCCGACTGTCCAGCCGCGCGCCCGGGCCCTACCTTCTCGTGCACAGCGGGGAAAGCGCGCGCTCGTGCGCCCAGTGGCCTCTGTGCGCCTGCGCTGCGGTTGCCGGGCACCAACAGGCGAAAAGACAACCTAGCGGAGGGGTGGCGGTAGCGGAGATTCCGGAAGCCCATCCTTCACCCGGAAATGGTTGTCGAGAAACATGGCGTTGCTGGTGCGAGTCCTTGTGAGTGAAGGAGTAATTATGTGCGGTCGCCCGCCGGACTCCCGGGTTGGAGTTGGAGAGGGCGGGACGGGAACAACTGGACGGAAGTGCAGGAGCGGAGTGTGTGCGGTAGCGGGGCTACTCGGCCGCCTTTCTGCGGGGAAACTGAGGCAGCTTCCCACTCCCCCGACCCTCGATTTTCCCGTGTCTTCCTCATCTTTGGAGAAGGGAGGAGAGTGACTTCAGACCTAAATTTGACGAAACTTGCTTTTCCTCGGTCACCACCTGTAACTCCTTCCCTTCAGGGAGAGAGAGATCCGCGTTTTAATTCCTGTTCTGTCACTAATGCACAGGGTGACCTTGGGCAAGTCACTTTAGGGCTTCAGAGTCCCTAGGCGCAGGACTTCCCTGGTGGCTCAGACGGTAAAGCGTCTTGCTTACAATGCTGGAGGCCTGGGTTCGATCCCTGGGTCAGGAAGATCCTCTGGAGAAGGAAATGGCAACCCACTCCAGTACTCTTGCCTGGAAAATCCCATGGACAGAGGAGCACGGTGGGCTATAGTCCACGGAGTCGCAAAGAGTAGGATGTTGAAGGAAGGAATGAAATAAGTTAGTAAGAACTATTATACGCTTGACTAAATAACACCCATATGGGAAGCTGCTGCACCTCTTGTGGTTCAGTCCTGTCTTTCTAGTGGATTCTTACTTCTAGGAATTAAATAGAACAAAAATTAGGAGGATACAGAGCTTGGTTCCTAGTTATGGAAGGATGGGAGAGTTTATACTGTCAGCAAGTCTTTAAAAAACTGGGCCAAGGGCATTATTTTTTTTGTAGCAGATCTCTAGTCTTTCCCATTCTGTTGTTTTCCTCTTTTTTTGCATTCCTGTCTCTGGCTTTCCCTTGAGTTATGATATTAGGGACACTTGTTTCTAATCTTTTTGTATGTGGCTTGTATGGACCACATTTTACTTTTGTTTCTTGTCAGCCTTGCAAAGTACAGTGTCCCCTGTTGTTCTGTAGTAAATGTTTGTTTGAAGAGTAGCTCCTTCAAACAGAAAGTCACTCACTGAAGTAATTGTTGATGCCAGGGCAGAAATTGATTTGGATCTGAGGACTGCTGAAGAAATGGCAACTAGGATGTCAGAAGTGTTTTTAAGATGGATATTTGGGGCCGGGGGCGGGGAAGATGAGAATTTTGTTGGGCTGTAGATGTGAAATGAATACCTTGACTCCTCTTGGAAGTTGGTGGCTGCCCCAGCTGAGCCTGCTGCTGAGCTTGTGCACAGTTGCAGGTTCATTCCTTCTTAGTTGGTAGCATCCATGGAAACCGCCTCTCTAACTGCTTCTATTAGTTGAATCTCCCCTCGCCCCATTTATCTCTTTCTAGTCGTCTTTTTAAGTAAAAAACCAAGACTGGGTAAGGAATGTCTCTCTCACTTTATACTGTATACTGTAATTCTTTGAAGTCTTATCATGTGTTAAAGTGCAGTATGTGACAAAGCAACTTGGGACTAGAGAGTAACAGGAAACGTGAAAGAAGCAGATATTTATTGATCCCTTATGCTGAAGAGGCATTTGGGTTAGGCGTGGTGAGAAATTCACAAATAAAAGGAAAATGCACCTGTCTAGGAGTCGGAACGGAGAAGGCGATGGCACCCCACTCCAGTACTCTTGCCTGGAAAATCCCATGGACAGAGGAGCCTGGTAGGCTGCGGTCCATGGGGTCGCAAAGAGTCAGATACGACTGAGTGACTTCACTTTCACTTTTCACTTTCATGCATTGGAGAAGGAAATGGCAACCCACTCCAGTGTTCTTGCCTGGAGAATCCCAGGGATGGGGGAGCCTGGTGGGCTGCCGTCTATGGGGTCACACAGAGTTGGACACGACTGAAGTGACATAGCAGCAGCAGGAGTTGGAAGGGCCTTGTTTGAAAGGTTGGCCCCATTACCAACTATGGGTATGGCCCTGAGCAAGTCAACTAATTTCTCTGAGCATCAGGTTTTCTGAAGGGTAAATTTGATAGGGTTGATCAGAAAATCAGTTGATACAAGTGATATTTTAAATGCTTTTCTTCCCTTTTATTCAGCAACTATTTTGAGTGTTAACTACATCCTGGGAACTCTCCAGTGGGCCAAAAATTGAAAACATAGACCTTATTCTCAACTGAAATATAGGTTGTAGTTGAAACAAGAAGTTGTGATTTCTCGAGCAATAATATTGATAGCTAATATTTATAGGGTGTTTGCTATGCAGTAATTACTCTTAAATACTTTATATATGTGAACTTAACTAAATCCGTATGACAGCCCTTTGAAAAGGTAGGCACTATTATCTCATTTTGCAGATTAAAAAAATCGAACCACTGAAAGGTAGTTTTCCTGGAACGTTCTCATTAGTCTCACCTTACTTTTTCCTCTTTCTGTCTTTTTGACCAGTTTTTACCCTTCTTCACCAGTGGCTTTGGGAAGGAGGAGTAAACTGAAACACTACTATTGCTGAGTAGCTCTAGCAGAGGAAATGAACATTTAAATAGTGCACTGGGACTTTCTTACGGTTTTATGAGCTGTTCTGGACATTGGTAATAATTTTTAGTTTTCTTTGACAATAGTAGAAATTGCTGAAACTACACTATTTTATATTGGCAAAGCACAAGGGTTTAAATTTCTCCACATCTTTGCTAACATTGTTATTTTCTGTTTTTTTTTTTTAAAATTTCAGTTCAGTCGCTCAGTCATGTCCAACTCTTTGCAACCCCATGGACTGTGGCATGCCAGGCTTCCCTGTCCATCATCTACTCCCTGAGCTTGCTCAGACTCATGTCCATCAAGTCAGTGATGCCATCCAATCATCTTATCCTCTGTCATCCCCTTCTCCTTCTGCCTTCAATCTTTCCCAGCATCAGGGTCTTTTCCAATGAGTCAGTTCTTTGAATCAGGTGGCTAAAGTATTGGAGCTTCAGCATCAGTCCTTACAATGAATATTCAGGATTGATTGCTTTAGGATTGACTGGTTTGATCTCCTTGCAGTCCAAGGGACTCTCAAGAGTATTCAACACTACAGTTCAAAAGCATCAATTCCTTGACGCTCAGCCTTCTTTATGGTCCAACTCTCACACGCATACATGACTATTGGAAAAACTGTAACTTTGACTATATGGACCTTTGTTGGCAATGTAATGTCTCTGCTTTTTAATATGCTGTCTAGGTTTGTCATAGTTTTTCTTCCAAGAAGCAAGCGTCTTTTAATTTCATGGCTGCAGTCACCATCTGCCGTGATTTTGGAGCCTGAGAAAATAAAGTCACTGTTTCCATTGTTTCTCCATCTATTGCCATGGAGTGATGGGACTGGATGTCATGATTTTAGTTTTTGAACGTTGAGTTTTAAGCCAGCTTTTTCACTTTCCTTTTTTTTTTTTTTTTTAATCCTAGTGGCCATCATAGTGGGTATGAGATGATACTTCCTTACAGTTTTGATTTGTATTTCTCTAGTGATTACTGCTGTTAAGCATATTTCTTTTATGCCTATTGGCCTTTATGTATATCGTTGGAGAAACGTCTATTCAAGTTCTGTGCCCATTTAAAAAAATAATTAGTTATTTTTGGCTGTTCAGGGTCTTCATTGCTGCACGTGGACTTTGTCTAGCTGTGGCTGGGAGGCCTACTCTGTTGCAGAGCATGGGCTGCTTATTGCAGTGGTTTCTCTTGTGGAGCGTGGGCTCTAGGTGCACAGGCTTCAGTAGTTGCGGCACATGGGCTCAGTAGTTGTGGTTCCCAGGTTCTAGAGCACAGGCTTAATATTTGTGGCACATGGACTTAGTTGCTCCAAGGCATGTGGGGTCTTCTGTATCAGAGATCAAACCTGTGTTCCTGCATTGGCTGGCGGATTCTTTTTTTTCTTAATGTTTTAAAATTTTATTTATTTTTGGCTGGGTCTTCACTGCTTTGCACGGTCTTTCTCTAGTTGTGGCAAGCAGAGACTACTCTAGTTGCAGTGCTTGGGCTTCTCATTGTGGTGGCTTCTTGTTGCTGAGTATGGGCTCTAGGGTGCAGGGGCTTCGGTAGTTGCCAGGGTCTAGAGCACAGGCTCTGCGGAGAAGGCAGTGGCAACCCACTCCAGTACTCTTGCCTGGAAAATCTCATGGGCGGAGGAGCCTGGTGGGCTGCTGTCTATGGGGTTGCACAGAGTCGGACATGACTGAAGTGACTTAGCGGCAGCAGCAGCAGAGCACAGGCTCAGTGGTTGTGGCTCATGGGCTTAGTTACTCCTTGGCATGTGGTATCTTCCCAGATTAGGGATCAAACCTGTGTCTCCTGCATTGGCAGGTGGATTCTTTACCACTGAGCCACTAGGAGAGCCCTGTGTCTGTTTTTTTAAATCAGGTTATTTTTTTGATTTTGAATTGTCTGAATTCTCTATGTTTTTAGTCAGTCCATTATCAGGTATATGATTTGCAAATATTTTCTCCCAGTCCATGGGTTGCCTTTTCAGTGTACTGGTAGTATTCTTTGATGCACAGAAGCTTTTAATTTTAATGAAGTCCAACTTAACTATTTTTTATTGCCTCTGCTTTTGGTAATATATCTATGAAATCATTGCCCAATCTAAGGTCATGAAATGTTTCCCTTATGTTTTACTGTAAGAGTTTCATAGTTTTAGACCTTATGTGTAGGTCTTAGATCCATTTTAAGTTAATTTTTATATAAGATGTAAGGTTTTACTATATTTTTTGTTATTTTCTTAGTGTTTGCTCTGGGAATTACAATTAATATCTTAATTTCTAATAATTTAAATTAAATACCAGTGTGATTTCAATAATACATAAAAATTACAATTCGATATTGCTTCATTACTTCCCTCTGCCTTTGTGCCAGTATTGTCATTCAAATTACATCTTTATACATTGTGTGTGCTTCAGTACAGATTTATGATTATTGTTTTATGCAGTGTCTTTTGAATTAAAAATGAAAGTAAGAAAATTATGGGCAAAATATTTATACTATTTTTAAATTTATCCAAATATTTACCTTTATTAGTGCAATTTATTTCTTCATGTGGGTTTGAGTTTCTATACTGTCAAAGGTATCATTTCAGCCTGAAGTTCTCTCTTTAGTATTTGTTGTAGGCCAGGTCTGTTGTTGACAGATTCTCTCAGTTTTTGTTTATATAGAAATTCTTAATTTTCCCTTCACATTTGAATGATAGTTTTATTGGGTATAGAATTCTTGTTTGACATTCTCCCCTCTTCTACTTCCAACATTTTGAGTATTTCATCCCACTGCCTTTTGGCCCCCATGTTTTTTGAGAAATACAGCTATTAATATTATTGAGGATCTCATACACAATGAGTGCCTTTTCTTACTGCTTCCAAGATTTATAGCTTTCCACAACTTGATTGTGATATTTTGATTTGTGAATCTCTCTGCATTTGTCCTATTTGGAGTTAGTTGAGCTTCTTGAATTTATAGATTGTTTTCCATCAAATTTTGCATATTTTCTGCCAGTATTCACTTTTTTTTTTTTTGTTCTTTAAATTTCTCTCCTCTCCAGCTGACACTACCATTATACTTAATTTGATATGTTTGATGGTATAGGTACATTTGATGGTAGCTCTCTGAGGTGCTGTTAAATTTTCTTAATTTTTTTTCTGTTTCTTGGGTGGATAATCTCAATGTATTTTTAAGGTCACTGATTCTTTCTTTTGCTCCAGTCTGCTGTTAAACTTCTCTAGTGACACATTTTCTTTGTTCTTTTTTTCAACTCAGGAATTTTTATTTGGCTTTTTATAAAAATTTCTCTTTATTGATATTCTTTATTTGGTGAGATACTGTTCTCATACTTCATTTTAGTTCTTTAGACATGATTTCCTCTAGATGTTAAATTTCTTAAAAAGCTGATTCAAAGTCTTTGTTTAGTTTGTCTAATGTCTAGGGTTCTTCAGGGGCAGTTTCTGTTGATTTTTTTTTTCCCCTTGTATGAATCATACTTTTTGTTTTATTGTATTTCACAAGTTTTTGTTGAAAACTGAACATTTTAAATAATATTATGCGGCAGCTCTGGAGATGAGGACTTTCCCCAGAGTTTGCTGTTACTTTTCTGTTTAGGGACTTCTCTGGATAATTCTGTCAAGTCTGTATTCTTTGTTGTGTGCTCTCTGCTCATTTAGCTTAGTGGTCAAGTAATGATTGGATGGAGATTTCCTTAAATGTGGAACCAGTAAGTCTCTCAGTATTTGTTGAGGGGCTCTGTGTGCATTTTGGAGCATGCTTTCAATATTCTGCCGGTCATTTGACTGTTCTGCCTTAACCCTCACTTCCTACTTGTGCGGTACCTCAGGGTCAACCGGAGATGAGAGCTTTAGGGCAGTCTCAGGTCTTTCCTTTTCTGGGTGTGTACACAGACCTGAGCATCCACATGGCCTTCAGATTCCCAGGAATGTGTCAGAGCTTTTCAAGACCCCTATGAATATCTCATTCCCTTGATTCTCCTTTAAACTTTTGGTTAGCCTATTATTTTCCCAAGTATTATCTACTGCCTCAGGCAGTCACAAAGTTAAACAGTTGCCTCTGTTTTGATGGTTGGATGGCATCATCGACTCAACGAACAAGAGTTTGTGCAAACTCCAGGAGATAGTGAAGGACAGGAAAGCCTGGCATGCTGCA
Source organism: Bos taurus (assembly GCF_002263795.3). Lineage (NCBI taxonomy): Eukaryota > Metazoa > Chordata > Mammalia > Artiodactyla > Bovidae > Bos > Bos taurus. The sequence continues at coordinate 64,662,251 of NC_037340.1, read as the reverse complement.
GTTCATGAGGTCGCAGAGTTGGACATGACTGAGTGACTGAACAACAACAACAAACAAATAGCTCCTGGGGAGCTCCTGGGGAAAATGGTTTTCATACTGGGAGAGTTCCTCTTAGACAGATGGAATCTTCCAAGGAACTGCTAGACAGATCAAATAATTCCAGACATTTGTGAATAAGGTTTGAGGAGCTTCAAGCCCATTCAGGATTCAACTTTTCTCCAGAGAAGACTGGCTCCTTTTAATAAATATTGCTGTTTGGAAGCCAAGTTTGGATGCTATATGTAGTCATTGCAACTGGGGTTTCATTGCTTCCAGGCTTTATCAGTACAGGGGTAGGAAATACATGTATGTGTGTACATATACATGTGCTTCCCTGGAGGCTCAGTGGTAAAGAACCCGCTGACCAATGCAGGAGACACAGCTGTGATCCCTGGGTTGGGAAAGATCCCTTGGAGAAGCAAATGGCAACCCACTCCAGTATTCTTGCCCGGGAAATCCCATGGACAGAGCAGCCTGGTGGGATGTGGTCCATGGGATCACAAAAGAGTCAGACTTGGCTTAGCAGCTAAACAACAACAATATACATATACATAAATACACATATATATTGATTTCTTTATTTATCTCTCTATATTAAAAACTCATAGCAATTACTCTAAATCCAGCCCAGGAGCACAGGGTTTATTCTGTCCTTTTGCCCTTTCATAGGTTAACTCCTTTCTCCGATAGAAACCCGACCCCTCATCCTTAACATATTTACTGATTTGCTCAAATCCTGCATTTGTGAATTTACATACTTGGTAAAATTTATTTGTAACCCAAATCAGTACTTGTGCTTTTGCAGTTATTTGTGGATATGTGCAGAGGGGTGAAAAATTTGACTGTAACTTTCGTATTACTAGCTGAAGTGATACTTTGACTTTCTGTTTCAGCTCTTATACCGTAAACAGATATCCTTCTCATAGTCTATTTAGTGACTTTTTTTTTTGCATTTTTGTGCTTTTGTTCCTGATTTGCCTGTGTAAAATACATCCCACATGTAGTGCTAAAGTGCTGTCTAGTATTGCTAAGTGCAAGAAGGCTGTGATGTTTCTTATGGAGAAAATTCCTATGTTAGAGAAGTTTTATTCAGGAGTGAGTTATACTTCTGTTCGCCGTGAGTTCAATGTTAGTGAACCAACGTATTTGACATAATGAATTAACATGTATTAAATAAGGTGTCTTTAAACAGAAACACATAAAACAAGATCAAATATTGATTGGCTGATGAAAACGTTGTGACCAGAGGCTTGCAGGAACCTAATTCTCTATTTCTCCTGGGAGCAGTGTTTCAGTGTTTGCTAACTCTGTGTTCACTTTGTAAAACGTAACTATGGGGAGTAGGAGAATCGACTATCTGTAAAGTCTTTTCACAGCTCATGAGTGAGCAAAGTAAAATACTGTGTGTCTTTAAAACCACATGAAGAAACAGTTTGTGGGTTGATTAAAGTGTAGTCAGAAAAAGAGCTAATGTGTCAGAATATTTTGAAATACAATGTAAAATCACCTGCAAATTGCAAATATACAAGAAATGCAAACATAAAACCTATCTTCAGAATTTTGGTTTTGAAATGTTGATGACACAAAAGGATGATAAAACCAGTTCCCACTTATAATGGTATTTATACTATCCTAAGTTAAAATAATAATTTTAAACCACTGGAACTTTTTTCTGAACTTAGGAGAATTGAAGTTTGCTAATTGTTGTAGACCTGATGTATTAGTACCTATAAGAGGATGATCGGTACTCCACAGATTTATATATTTATAAATGAAGTGTTGGGAGAGATGGGAAGGGAAAAGGACTTAGTAGAGTCCTTTTCCCAGTAGAACCAGAATTTGGCATCTAGGTTGAAACAAATGAGCTCATGGTTTGGGTAGAAGTGAAGAAGAGAGTCTCAGAGGAATTGACTACACAGGGATTAGCTTGTGTGGAGAGGAGCAGTAATTCTCAAAGCAGGGAATATGAGTCAGGTTTTGGAACTACTGAGTGGAGAATGCAGGGCAGGATATGTAAATATATTGATGGGTCTAGAAGAGTCCAGTTGGTAAAGATCAGGTGTTTGACTACAGAGGTACTTGGAGGCACTGCAGGCTTCTGAGAAAGGGAATTCCAGGTTCAAAACAGTATTTTAAGAAAATGGTTCTTGCTGCTGTGATGATTTGCGGGGGAAAGAGGAGTTTCTTACACAATCCAGTAACAGTTATTAATAGCAGTAACGAAGCGTTTGTGGGTGTGTTTTAGTGTTACTTAAGTGCTTTTACAAGTGGTCCTTGGGATACTCCTGTGAGGTAGCTTTTATTATTACCACTTTAAAAGAAAAATTATTTATTTGGCTGTGTCGGATCTTAGTTGTGGCAGGCGGGATCTTTCATTCTGCATGTAGGCAGGCTTCTCTCTAGTTGCAGCTTGCAGGCTTGCATGGTCTCAGTATTTGTGGCGCATGGGCTTATTTGCCCCATGGTATTTGGATTCTTAGTTCCCCGACCAGGGATCGAACCCAAGTCCCCTGCATTGCAAGGCAGATTTTTAACCACTGGACCACCAGAGAAGTCCCTATTTTCACTTTTACATAGGGGAAACGGAGGTCCAGAGTGTTAAGTGACAGGTTCATGGTCACATAGCTATTTAATGGTAGGCTTGCAATTCAGACACCTCAGTTTCAATAGGATTTGGACAAATAACTACTGTTATAGGATTAGAGAAGGAAAGGACAGAGCTGATTGCTCTTTTCTTCTAATAAGTAGTATTGGCATGAGACCAAATGGAATCAAATATTAGAGAAAATTTTGTTGATGTTGGAAAACATATGATGAAATTCTTCAGAAACTCTGAAAATTTGCATTGTTCCTACTTATAATTTCCTCTTACCCTTTCCTCTCCCTGTGTTTGGGCCTGAATCTGCTGAAGTTTCATCTTACCACATATTTACATTTTTAGGAAAGGAACTGTCTGACACTGAATGATCTGGTAAATGTGTCAGCTATTAGAAAACAAGAAGCCAATAATTGTATCTCATTTGAAAATGATTCCAGCAGGTGAAACCTCTGCTGAAATAAAATTCTGTTTTTAAGCTTTAATTTTCATTTGAAACATAAGTTGCTGTGAGTAGCCTATTAGAAACAGTTACACAGTTTTAGAAATGAGATACTTTGGAAAGCATCTCTAGGTTTAAAATTCTTAACATCTTTTTCCCCATTACCCCTGGCCCTTCCTGCCTACTCATGAGGAAATGGAGATTCAGCTTCAAGGTAATATTTTATTGAGTTGGACATATTGCAAAGTATATTTTTCCCCTTAAAATCCTGAAAGGTAGGGATTTTCATTTATTTTATAGAAGAGGCAGTGAAGACTCATAGTTCACTGACAGTGGAGCTGTGAGTCAAATCAGTGCTTTCTAAGTATAGGACTCTTCCCATAGTATTATGCTGTATTTTAATTGGTTCAAGACTAGGTCACAGAGTGTTAGAGCTAGGACTTTGGAGATATTTCCTTTACCTTTTCATTCCATAAACGAGCTTGAATCCAGGAATTGGGCTGCTTGGATTCAAAGCTTAATCCCATCATTTATTAACCATATGATCTTGGGAAGTTACTTATCCTATCCTTACTTCCATTTCTTTATCCATATACGTGGGATAGTAACAGTAGTAACATGGATTTGATCCCTAGTCCAGGAAGATCCCTGGAGAAGGAAATGGCAACCCACTCCAATATTCTTGCCTGGAAAATCCCATGGTCAGATGAGCCTGACAGGCTACAATTCATGGGGTTGCAAAAGAGTCAGATACAACTCAGAGACTAAACAGCAACAATAAATATTACTAATGATTGTTAAGAGGAAAATGAGCATCATAGAGGTTTCAGTCAGTTCAGTTCAGTTGCTCAGTTGTGTCCGATTCTTTGCGACCCCATGAATTGCAGCACGCCAGGCCACCCTGTCCATCACCAACTCCCAGAGCTTACCCAAACTCATGTCCATTGAGCCGATGATGCCATTCAGCCATCTCATCCTCTGTCGTCCCCTTCTCCTCCTGCCCCCAATCCCTCCCAGCATCAGGGTCTTTTCCAATGAGTTAACTCTTCACATGAGGCGGCGAAAGTATTGGAGTTTCAGCTTCAGCATCAGTCCTTCCAATGAACACCTAGGACTGATCTCCTTTAGAATGGACTGGTTGGATCTCCTTGCAGTCCAAGGGACTTCCAAGAGTCTTCTCCAACACCACAGTTCAGAAGCATCAATTCTTCGGCGCTCAGCTTTTTTCACAGTCCAACTCTCACATCCATGCATGACCACTGGAAAAACTATAGCCTTGACTAGACAGACCTTTGTTGGCAAAGTAATGTCTCTGCTTTTGAATATGCTATCTAGGTTGGTCATAACTTTCCTTCCAACGAGTAAGTGTCTTTTAATTTCATGGCTGCAGTCACCATCTGCAGTGATGTTGGAGCCCCAAAAAATAAAGTCTGACACTGTTTCCACTGTTTCCCCATCTATTTGCCATAAAGTGATGGGACCAGATGCCATGATCTTAGTTTTCTGAATGTTGAGCTTTAAGCCAACTTTTTCACTCTCCTCTTTCACTTTTATCGAGAGGCTTTTTAGTTCCTCTTAACTTTCTGCCATAAGGGTGGTGTCATCTGCATATCTGAGGTTATTGATATTTCTCCTGGTAATCTTGATTTCAGCTTGTGCTTCTTCCAGCCCAGTGTTTCTCATGATGTACTCTGCATAGAAGTTAAATAAGCAGGGTGACAATATACAGCCTCGACGTACTCCTTTTCCTATTTGGAACCAGTCTGTTGTTCCATGTCCAGTTCTAACTGTTGCTTCCTGACCTGCTACTTCTAAAGATTATATTAAAGTAGCTGAGTTTAAACTAGAATCTGGATCTTTGACTCCTAGTATTGTAGTTGATGGGGCTTCACAGGTGGCACAGAGGTAAAGAATCTGCCTGCCAATGCAGGGGACGTGGGTTTGATCCCTGGGTCGAGAAGATCCCCTGGAGTAGGAAATGGTAACTCGTTCCAGTTTTCTTGCCTGGAAAATTCCATAGACAGAGGAGCCTGGCTGGCTACAGTCCATGGGATCGCAGAGAGCTGAATGACTGAACAACTGAGCTCACACACACAGGCACACATTGTAATTGATGCTTGGCAAAGTGTTTTCAGTTTGTGTATCCACTCTTCATTATGGCCCTGTCAGGTCTACAGGTCATGTGAGAGAAACCCTTGGATTCCCCGGAGTTGGTTCCTAGAATAGAGATTTCCAGTGCTGTGTACAGGGATGCCATTTATACAGTGGATTGCATTTCAGATTCATAAAATAAAGCATTCTTCTCATTGAGCAAGATAGAGCTCCTCCTTTCTCCAGTCGAACCTTTCACTTTAGTCCAGAGACCTTTTTGAGGTCAGTTAATGCCAGAGGGGAAAATTGGACCTCACTCATAGCTCTAACAGCCATTTAGTATCCCTTTGTCTTGGAAGTCAAGTTGCCCAAGTATATTTTCCCACCCTAAAAATTTAAGCCCTAGTTTCTTCATCCTTTTGGGGATAATGGTAATGCCAGCACTGTTTCGTGTAAAGGGACTTTATGAAGAGCAGATAAATCAGTATTTATGGAAAGGAATCACAAACTAAATGATAAGCTAACTGTAAAATGCCTGAAGTAGGTTTATTTTGTTACTGTTCTAAGAGGAAGCTCATGTCCTACAGTTTGAGTCAGCTCTTATCAGAATCCTTTTAGTTTGTGGTAGGCAGGGGTGCATTTTTGGAGAGATGAGCATGGGCAGCCTTGGTCCTGGTCCTGTTTTGAAAGTTCTCCTTTCATTTGCCCTGTTCTAGAAGGATTTCTAGACTTAGATACACTCTTTGCCTTCTACACATGGAGTCTGATACGGATTCCTGACTATGTTTTTCTTTCTCTAGAGGAACCAGATTAGTATCTCCCAGTGGGTTCCAGGATGCAGCCGATTGCTACTTGCATCTCGTACACAGGGACAGCAGGGCAGGACTCTGTCTGGTACTTTCCAGGTAAGATTTGTTGTTCCTTTGCTTGCTATGAAAAAACCTTAGTGTGAATGTGCAAATGTCATGTATTTATAGATTGACCAACCAAATTGTGTGATGGAAAAACCTCATGAGACCACTTCTGGGCCTCTGTGGTGCCAGCTCAGGACTGATCCTTACTGTATGGTGTCTAGGGCGTGGCTTCTAAATACCCCAGTGGTGGAACTTAGCCTAGGATACCATGGTACAGTCTGATGATTTTTACTGTTGGGAGTGTTTCCAGGTATTCATCTGAGAGTTAACCTTTCTTCAGTTTTCTTCTTGTAGCCACTTTTACCTGGAGTAAGAAAATGTTTCTTTTTTTCCTTTTTATGAACATGAAATTAGAGGAACAATTATTTGAGGCCTTAGTTTACCACTGATCACCTGATCCATTAAAATGTAGTCTACTTTGGACCCTCATTGAGGATTTCTTTTCCTGATTTTTGCTAAATGTACAAATAATTCAATAATAAAGGTAATAAAAATCACCCATGACTTCAAACCTGAAAACATCTGCTGGTCCTTTTCCAGTCTTTGAGTATGTGTGTGTACGCTAATTTTTTCCTTAGGTACCTGAACAAATATCTACAGAATTTTATGTTCTGGTGCTTTTTCACATATTAGAGCAGACATTATTCATGTTTTAGACATATTCCATAATTAATTTTCGAAATGACTACATGTTATTCTATTTATTTAGCCTTTATTTATGTTAAAATTATTTCCAATTTTTTTGCCATAGTAGACTTTAATGTGGTTACCATTTTCTTGCTGTATAGTTTTTCTTATTTTAAATTATTTATTAAGGATAAACTAGCAGAGTACACCCTAGGTCAAAGGGTGTGAGGAATTTTCCTTTCCAAAAAGTTGTTTTAATTTATACTGCCACCAGCAATGTTTATATAACTAGTTTTTCATCATTACTTCCCCTAAATTGTTTTCTTTTTTTTTTTAATTTATTTATCTTCTGTCTCGGGTCTTAGTTGCATCATGCGGGATCTTCGTTGCTGTGCATAGACCCTCCGGTTTTGGCTTGTGGGCTTAGTTGCCCTGAGGCATGTGGGGTCTTAGTTTCCTGACCAGGGTTCGAACCCACGTCCCCTGCGTTGAAAGGCAGAACCACTGGACCACCAGGGAAGTCCCTACATTGGATGTTTTTTAAAAATTTAAACTAATTGGGTAGAAAATATTACTTTGTTTTGCTTAGCATTTCTTTATCAGGGTTAAACATTTTTCTGTGTTTATCAGTTGTATTCTGGTTTGTAAAAACTGTATGCATTTATCATTTCTTCATTTATCTATTGGGAATTTATTTTTATTACCAACTTATGTAAATTCCTTTTGTAGCCATTGATCTTCATATTGAATGCAATGAAAATTTATTTTTGATGTATAAATTATATACTACGCAATTTATTTATATTAATATGTTAAAATATTTAAAGTGCAGAGTAATTCCCTTCAATTAGTATATAAGTCTTGCCCTTCTGAGAATGTCTTGTTTGTCCCTGTATTTCCTGGGCTTCTCATTGAGTCTGGCACAGAAGAGGCAATAAATGAATGAATGAAGAATATATTTGTGCAGAAGAGGGGTCTGTTTTAGATAGTCAGGTAGCTGTTTCTTTTCAGAAGTTTTTGGGCTGTGTTCTGCTTTTGTCTTTGTATGCATTGAAAAATTATTTATTTTTGGCTGGGCCGGGTCTTCATTGCTGCCTGGGCTTTTATCTAGTTGCAGAGACCAGGGGCTACTCTCTAGTTGGGGCGCCTGGGCTTCTCTTAGTTGCAGAGTGCAGGTTCTAGAGCAGGCAGCTTCATTAGCTACGGCACTGGGGCTCAGTAGTTGTGGCGATGGGCTTAGTTGCCCTGAGGCAAGTGGAATCTTCCTAGACCAGGGACTGAACCTGTGTTCCCTGCGTTGGCAGGGAGATTTTTAACCACTGGACCACCAGGGAAGTCCTAGAAAATTTTAATAGAATTTGTCCTGTAGCTTTAAGTCGTTTGTAAATAATGTGTGTATAGAAGGTGGAAGGGGGAGCTCATTCTATCAGTCTCTGACTTGGGCCTCATTCTTTGAATCAATAAACATTTCTTGGGTACCTAATACATACCAGGTACTGTACTAGGTTCTCGGACAGCATTATAGCAAGGCATCCATGTAAATAACTTGTAGTTGTTTATCTCATACTGACAAAATGTAATTTCAGCCATTGTAAATAAACTGGACATTTTGTCATGTTGACCGTACCTTGCTGGTACATCTTCCCAGTTTTGAATTCTGGTTGGAAAACTCTGCCTCAGAATGACATCCTCAGGCGCATGTCCGAGAGGGAGGCAGATTTGGCTCAGAATGAGGAAGAACCTTGTGTTAACTAAAATTGTGGTGTAATGGAATGTGTTGGCTATATTTGGCAAAGTAAATTTACTCTTACTGGAAATATTCAAGCAATGATTGGAAGACTGTGTTAGGGGCATGACATAAAAGTATCTTTCATTGGGTGAATGGTAGTATCAGAAGATCTCTAAGGTAATGTCCATTGCTATAATCCTGTTATTGTTTTCAAAAGGCTAGGGATGTTGGATTCTCAACTATCTTTTCTAAATAACCTCTTGAAGTTTCTATCATACTTTGATGAGTCTACTTAAAATTTTTTTTTAAATTTTGAAATAAACTTATAAAAAAGTGATAAAAAGAGTAGTGTTCCCATATATCCTTCATCTAGCTTCCTTTAATGTTAACATCTTATGTGACCATAGTGCAGTTATTGAAACCAGGAAGTCAACATTGATGTAATGCTATTAAATAATCTGTATACCTATTCCAGTTTTTTCCCCCCATTAATTCCTTTTTTGGTTCTTGGTTTGGGTTTGTCTAATATTTTCTTAAAATTAGATTAAGCCTATGCATTTTTGGAAAAAGTGACATTGTTTCCTTCTCAGTGTGTCATATCAGGGGATACATGATGCCAATATGTCTTATTACTGGTGATGTTAACCTTGGTCACTTGGTTATTAATTAAAGTCACTGTTTTCCCCTTTGTAATTAGTGTCTTGTGAGAAGATACTTTGAGATGGTACATATTTCTTATACTTTTTTGCTCATTACTTTTAGCGCCCATTGATGGTTCTTTTTTTTAATGGTATGTAATAATTACTTTAAAAATTATGATAAAATACACATAACAAAGTTACCACCATTTTTAAGTATGCAATTCAGTAGTGTAAAATATAGTCACATTGTTAAACAGTATATATCTAGAGATTTTTCATCTTCCAAAACTGAAAGTGTATACCCCTGCCTGCCATTGGCAACCACCTTTCCAGTTTTCTGTTTCTATGATTTTGACTGCTTTAATGCTACCTGTGGGGCTTCCCAGGTGTCGCTAGTGCTAAAGAACCTGCCTGCCAATACAAGAGACACAAGAGATGTGGGTTTGATCCCTGGGTTGGCCCTGGAGTAGGAAATGGCAACCCACTCCAGTATTCTTGCCTGGAAAATTCCATGGACGGAAGAGCCTGGCAGGCTACAGTCCAGGGGGTCACAAAAGAGTCAGACACTGAGTACAATGCTACGTATGAGTGGAATCATACAGTATTTGTCTTTTTGTTACTTATTTTGCTTGGCATTATGTCTTCAAAGTTCATTTGTGTTACAGCATGTGATAAGATTTTTTTTAAAGCTGTATAATATTCCATTGTATTTATATATTACAGTTTCTTTATCCATTGTTCTGTCAGTGGGCATTTGGATTACTTCCACATCTTGGCTATTGTGAAAAATGCTTCAGTGAAGATAAGTGTGCAAATATCTTTTCAAGCTCCTGCTTTTAATTTTTTTTTTTTTTATATTTAGCTAGAAGTGGTATTGCTGTATCATGTGATAATTCTATTTATGGTTCTTGACTGCAGTAGTCATTACTGTGGTGTTTGCTTGATGGTCATTTTCTAATTCCATCAATACCTACTCCATTTGTTGACTGGAATTCTCCTGTAACGATGAGCTGTCACTTCCTCTCCATTTATTTGTTTATTCAATTATTTTGTTTGTATCAGTATGAGCTAATGGATATTTATTCTGTGAGTTATAATCTATTCTCATTATTTATTTTGTCGATCAAATTGTCCCATGTTTGGCCGTTGAGAGCTTCTTCAAGTTCTTTTCTATATTCCTTCAGTTTTTGAACACTTCTGTATTTCTTGGGCACCACAAATGTTTCAGGTTCATGCTGTATTTAATTTGCTCTAGTCCTAGAGTCAACAGTTTCCCTGGGGAGCACTGGTTCCTTTTATTGGAGAAGAATATTAGGAATATTTAGAAATTAAGATCTGGGTGCTAAGTGTACATTAGCCAATGTTGAACTCTACTTAGGTTTTTGAAATCAGCTAGGGGAAAGAAGAGAATTCTGAATATATGTTTTACCCCTTAATGAACTTTACTTCTTTGAGCCTTAGAGTCCTTATTTCTAAAATGGGGAAAAAATAGTATCAACTTTGCAAGATTGCTGTGAGATAACAAAAGTAAAACAGCAAGCATACAGATGCTGGGCATATGGGAGATCTTTAGTAAATTGTAACCATGGTTTTTGTTGCTATTTATGTTCATGCTCCTTGGGTAAATTTTCTCCTCATCTTGTAAATGGAAACTTTAAAAAAATTTTTTTTGTCCTAAAACTACCTTAAGTTGCAGCCTCTCCCTGGGTCTTAGTTTCCTCATCTGTGAAAGGAAAAGGTTGGACTTAGAAGATCTCTGAGATTCCTTCCAGCTCAAGTGTTGTTATTCTAAGTTACTCCTTAGTTCTTTAATTGCTTTTTCTCCAAGCTAAACAGCCTCAATTCGTTTTAACCTTTCCACTAGGACCTTTTATTCATCTCTTTGATCATTCCTGTGGTTCTTTTCTGGACCTTCTCCAGATTGTCCTTCTATTTAGAAAAAAAAAAAAAATCCCACCTAGTTTTTATTGAGTGCTGACTCCATGCCCGGAATGGTGTTGAGCAGTGGGACAGAAAATAAAATAAGTATAAGATATACTGTGCCCTGGTGGAGCTTATAGTTTTGCTAAAAGGACCAGATATTCAAGAATTGCTGAGTCTTTCTCTCCTTTTCCCTTTTTCCCTCCTTCCCTCCATTCATTCCTTCCTTCTTTCCCTCCTCTCTTTCTCTATTTCTTTCAGATCAGGAAGGTCTTTTCATTTTTAGAACCTTTTTGGAAGCAAAAAAGAAGAGTGAAATTTTAGCATTTCACTTAATGAGGGGCTGCTTGCATAAGAGTTTGCCATTGGATTTGTCTGGAACAGGTTTTCATATTTGTTTTATGCATCGAAGTTTACCCATCTCTTTTACATAGATTATTTTATTTGGTTCTAAAACAAACATATGAGATAGGCAGAGCTGGAGCTTCTAACCCTGTTTTTTTATCTTCCACTACCCCATGCTTCTCACCTTTGTTTTTTCACTCACCTTCTCTATGCTGCTGTCATCTTAAGGCTTACCCATGATCTCTTTTCTGATGACTGCAGATCTTTTTGATCTCTAAATTTCTATTTTTTATTGAAGTATAATAAAAATACAAAAAGGCATAAGTCATAAGTATGTGACTCAATGAATTATCCCCAAGTGAACGTAACCAGCTCCCACATCAAGAAATAGAACCCCAGAAGTTCCTTGATCCCCTTCTAGTCTCTATCCCTAACCAAAGTTAAGCAATCTTCTCTTTGAACACCAGAGTAGTTTTGCCTTTCAAACATACGGTATGTACTCTCTTTTGTTTGTCTGCTTTCATTCAACTTTGTTTTAGAAATTCATCTATGTCACTCTGTGTCGTAGTAGTGTATTCATTCTCATTGTTGTATAGTATTTTGTTGTCTGACTGTACCACAATTAATTTTTCCACTTATGTATTGATGGATATTTAGATTGTTTCTAGTTGGGCTTTTATAAATAGGGCTCTTTTGAGCATTCTTGTGTACGTTTTTGTGAGCATATATACCCATTTCTATTGGGGTATATACTTAGAAATGGAATTGTTGAATCTTACAGAATGTGTATACATTCAGCTTCATGCTGCTACTGCTAAGTCACTTCAGTCGTGTCCGACTCTGTGCGACCCTATAGACGGCAGCCCACCAGGCTCCCCCGTCCCTGGGATTCTCCAGGAAAGAACACTGGAGTGGGTTGCCATTTCCTTCTCCAGTGCATGAAAGGGAAAAGTGAAAGTGAAGTCGCTCAGTCGTGTCCGACTCTTCTCGACCCCATGGTCTGCAGCCTACCAGGCTCCTCCGTCCATGGGATTTTCCAGGCAAGAGTGCTGGAGTGGGGTGCCATTGCCTTCTCCATCAGCTTCATAGATACTGCTAAATAATTTTTCAAAGTGATTGTATCATTTTATACTCCCATCAGCAGAGTATGAGAGTTCTAGTTGCTCTATATCCTTTCTGATGCTTTGTGTGTGTGTGTGTGTGTGTGTGTGTTTGGTGGGTGGTCTTTAAACATTTTAAAATACGAAAGTAAAGTGAATTTTCTTTCTCTTCTCCACAAGGTTATGAGCTCCATAGGGATTGTTTTATCTTAAAACCTGGCACAAAGGCTGGCATATTATGGGTATTTAATAAAAGTTGGAGGAAACATGTGTGCATGATATGTGTGTAGATAAGAAGAAGAAGGATATATAATAAGGGCTTCCCTGGTGGTTCAGTAGATAAAAATCTGCCTCCCAATGCAGAGGATGCAGGTTTGATCCCTTTCATCCCTGGTAGGGGAAGATCCCACAATGCCGAGGGGCAGCTACGCTCATGTGCCCCAATTACAGAACCCACAGGCTTGGAGCCTGTGCTTCGAAACAAGAGAAGCCACAGCTATGAGAAGCCTGTGTACTGCAACAAAGAGTAGACCCTGTGCAGCAAGGAAGACCCAGTGTAGCTAAAACATAAAATAAATACATTTATGAAGAAGCATATAATAAGAAGTAACCTTACAAGTGGCTAGGTTTGTTCATTCAACAAATATTTAAGTGTTTGCTGTGTATAATGCACTGTACTTGATTCTGGTAATACAGCTAGTTCCTACCCTCATGGATGTTTTTGGTGGTGGTAATAGAAAATAAATATATGTGTAATAAAAATATACTTGTACATTGTAATGAGTACTGTGAATGAAATGAACTGGCTACTGCTATGATAGAGAATCATGGGATGACAAAAAAACTGTTTTAGATACAACAGTCAGAGAAGGCCTCTTTGAAAAAGTGACAGTGAGTATTTTGGGGTATTTTCTCTCTCTTTTTTTCTTTACAAAAAGTTATTTGATATCTTTTTGGTTTAAACAGAGGAAAAATTAATGTTTTTAAAGGTCAAGGGAATCTTTTTCAGGGGGCAAGGGCAAGAATGGGTAGTACAAAAAAGTAAATGTATGTGTTTATAGGTATGTTTAGGTGTGGGGAAACTAGATGTTTTCTGGGGAAGAAAAAGATCATGTCATTTAATATAACGTGCCCCAAAGCACAGCTTGTTGAGACTGTTGGTTGTGTTCCTTGAACCTGTTTAAGTGTTTCATGTTCCAGTGGGCCATTACATTGATGTATGAGATACAATAGGCGTTGTTCTGTGTTTAGTGTTACACAGCCTTCTTGATACCTATGAATTTAAGTGTAAGTCCTTGGCACTGACCAGAAGAATCCTGACTAATCTTTTAATATTCTTGTTTGGAAAGAAAAGTAAATAGTAACTCTCCACATTTAGAAATTCCATTTTTTCCTTCATTAGTATTAAAGGAAAAATCATTTTCATTTCAGTGTGTCCCTTCTCTTGGAATAAAACAGAAAGGAATCCTCCTGCTACTCCTTCCCCACCACTTTATATTGTAAAGAAAATATAATAGTACTGAGAGTATGGAAACTAGGTTCCTAAACTCTTGCATATTCTACCAGCATAGTGAAATAATTCATTTCTGTGTATTCCATTTTATTTTATTTTTTTTAAATTTTATTTTATTTTTAAACTTTACAATATTGTATTAGTTTTGCCAAATATCGAAATGAATCCACCACAGGTATACCCACGTTCCCCATCGTGAACCCTCCTCCCACCTCCCTCCCCTACCCTCCCTCTGGGTCGTCCCAGTGCACCAGCCCCAAGCATCCAGTACCGTGCATCGAACCTGGACTGGCGACTCGTTTCATACATGATATTATACATGTTTCAATGCTATTCTCCCAAATCTCCCCACCCTCTCCCTCTCCCACAGAGTCCATAAGACTGATCTATACATCGGTGTCTCTTCTGCTGTCTCGTACACAGGGTTATTGTTACCATCTTTCTAAATTCCATATATATGCGTTAGTATACTGTATTGGTATTTTTCTTTCTGGCTTACTTCACTCTGTATAATAGGTTCCAGTTTTAGACTTGCACATATGCATTTGTGTATCTACCTATAATTTTATGCATAAATGTGTTTTCATGTTGCTAAATAATAATCTCTTGTAAACTGTGGATTTTAGGTGATAATGTTGTATCAGTGTAGGTTCATCCATTGTAACAAATGTACCACTGTATTGAGGGATGTTGATAGTGGCAGATATTGTAAATGTGTGGGAAGGGGTATGTGGGAGCTGTCTGTACTTTGGTGGGAGCCTAAAACTGCCTTTAGAAATAAAGCCTAGTAAAAATCTGATAATTTGATTTCCCATTGAGTGACTGAACCTTAATTTAGTTAACCACCTCATTTCTCATTGGACTTATTCCCCAGTTTTCACTCTTGTGAATAATGGTAGAAGGAGGATTGCTTGCATATTATTTTTTCCATAGGAATTTATTTTCAAAATTATATTTATTGGTCTTGATTATAACATTACCAATATTGGTAGGATTATGGTGAGGATTCCATAAGGCACTTATATACAAGGCACATTCATCGTAAGGCACTTACATAGTGCCTGGCACATAATAGTTGTAGATAATGGCTTCCCTGATAGCTCAGTTGGTAAAGGATCCGCCTGCAATGCAGGAGACCCTGGTTCGATTCCTGGGTTGGGAATTCCTGCTGGAGAAGGGATAGGCTACCCGCTCGTGTATTCTTGGGCTTCCCTTCTGGCTCACTGGTAAAGAATCCACCTCCAATGCAGGAGACCTGGGTTCAATCCCTGGGTTTGGGAAGATCCCCTGGAGAAGGGAAAGGCCTTTCGAGTATTCTGGCCTGGAAAATTCCATGGCCTGTATAGGCTGTGGGGTCACCAAGAGTCAGACAGGACTGAGCGACTTTCACTTTCAGTGGCTGTTATATTGCCAAAGTGCTTTCAAATGCAGTACAAATGTAGAAGGAAGACAATTCTGATCTGCACAACAGTGATGTTGACAATGATGATGAAAACTTCTACTACTTATTGTGTACATATTTTGTGAAGGAGAAGGCAATGGCACCCCACTCCAGTACTCTTGTCTGGAAAATCCCATGGATGGAGGAGTCTGGTAGCCTGCAGTCCATGGGGTTGCTAAGAGTCGGATACGACTGAGCGACTTCGCTTTCACTTTCCCTTTCATGCATTGGAGAAGGAAATGGCAACCCACTCCAGTGTTCTTTCCTGGAGAATCCCAGGGACGGGGGAGCCTGGTGGGCTGCCGTCTATAGGGTCGCACAGAGTCGGACACGACTTAAGTGACTTAGCATAGCATAGCATAGCATTTTGTGAAAGGTATTTTATATTCTTTAATTTATTCAGGTATTCATCAGATGTTTGTTGAGTATGTACCAGATAACCATTAGGAACTGGGTTAAGGAAGGTTGGAAAGATTCTATATTTTTTACTTTGAAGTATCTCTGCTCACAATAACCTTCTAAGTGTGTGCTCAGTGTTGCTTACATCTGGTTTTTTTTTTTTTCCCTCATATCTCCTGGGACTCCAGATGAGCCAGGCCCTAGCATGTGGTGGATCAGTACAAATTCCTGGAGTAGACATTGAGCTGAGGAGGAAGTATCATACCACGAGTAAGGTGAGACTTTAATGAGTTCTTTCTATGTCAGTGGCATGCTTTCACACAAGTATTCTTATTTGAAATTCAGCAAAATTGTTACCTGGATGAGGCAAGAAATTTTATTGAATGCAGATGATGAAGTTTAGGGAAGTAAAGTAACTTGCCTAGGGTCACAAGGATGGGAGGAGACAGACCAACTGAATATTGGAACCTAAGGCTTCTGATCCCATGTCTTGTATTTCTTCCATTATACTCTCTAGCTTAAAAAGCACTTGAGAGGAAAATTCATAGGTTTGTTTTTTTTTTTTTTAATAAAGTAATATTTAACTTCTGGACAATTTCTTATTAGTTAGATAGCCTGGCTTCATTTAGAGAGGCTTAGCATTAGAAAGGTTTTCCATGGAGTTTTTCTGTGAACTACAAAATGTATCTATCAGATCAGATCAGTCGCTCAGTTGTGTCCGACTCTTTGCGACCCCATGAATCGCAGCACACCAGGCCTCCCTGTCCATCACCAACTCCTGGAGTTCACTCAGACTCACGTCCATCGAGTCAGTGATGCCATCCAGCCTTCTCCTCCTGCCCCCAGTCCCTCCCAGCATCAGAGTCTTTTCCAGTGAGTCAACTCTTCGCACGAGGTGGCCAAAGTACTGGAGTTTCAGCTTTAGCATCATTCCTTCCAAAGAAATCCCAGGGCTGATCTCCTTCAGAATGGATTGGTTGGATCTCCTTGCAGTCCAAGGGACTCTCAAGAGTCTTCTCCAACACCACAGTTCAAAAACATCAATTCTTTGGTGCTCAGCCTTCTTCACAGTCCAACTCTCACATCCATACATGACCACAGGAAAAACCATAGCCTTGACTAGACAAATGTATCTATAGTCTTTAATAAAATTTGTTATACTAAAAATACAGGAATTTAAAAACATGTTTTCAGTGCTTGCTTTGGTTGATTATGTCTTTGATTTTGTCTGCTTTCAGATAATATTTTTCTTTCCTTTTCCTATAGTGTCAATAAACATAGAACATTCCTCTTCTCAGAATTGTTCTTTGGGAGTTGGGGGGCGGTCAAGATTTCTTTTTTAAAATACTCTTTTCTATAGAACCTAAATGGGGTGGGTATGTTTGCTTTGGAATTTGGAGGACATCGATTAGGATTCCAGATATGTTTGTACTGAGTGAAGAAGTACCCATAAAAATGAGAATTAAAAATTCTGGGTGAAAAAAAGCTAACCAATAAAAATTCCCCTTAGACCTAACGAGAAATAAAAGCATTCTTTTAAGAAATTTTTCTTGCAACTGATTTTTGATTTCTTCTTTTTTATTAAATAGCTTTCTTCTACCAAGGATTCACCACAGCCTGTTGAGGAGAAGGTTGGTGCTTTCACAAAGATAATAGAAGCCATGGGATTCACAGGACCTCTGAAATACAGTAAATGGGTAAAGTCTAAGTTTTTCTCATTTTTCTTTTTGAGCTTTATGCTTTCTTCTCCTTGCAGAAGATTTTTTTTTTTAAAGCTTCTGCTTTGCTTTTTGTGAAATGAATGTATTATTTTGAGAGCTTTAAAACATGTTGTATCCCCTTGTCTCCCATTCTAAGTCAGGTCTATATAGCATGTAGGGCTGAAAGACTGCCTCTACTCCCTTAACTTGATTCCTTAGAAGTATCTCAGTAGCAGGCAGTCGAATAAGACTGGTCTTTCCAGATCTTTGCCACGTGAATGCCATATAAATAAGTTCTAAGAAGTTAGATGGGCCAAATGTTCTGATGGGCAGTGTTCTTAAGGAAACATTACTTTCTATGATTCATAAGTGATTTTCTGTATGTCATGGTAGTGATTTTCTTTAAAATTTTGTTAATGAGCATTTTTAAAATTCTGTGATTTATTATAATTCATATTATGGAGGGCTGTCTGCTGTGTCATTCCTCATGAGATCTTGGCCTCGCACAGTATCTGTTATATAGTACTTGCCATAAATGAGTGAATGTCCTCTTTGCATCAGGTGCTGCTGCCTCTGGACTTTTATAGAAATGCTCTAACCAATTAAAGTAATAAAATACAAGTCACTGGATTTTTCTCAGCCCAGTTATCTTCTAGTACTACTGTTTCTTTCTACTGCTGCTGCTGCTAAGTCGCTTCAGTTGTGTCCGACTCTGTGCGACCCCATAGACGGCAGCCCAGCAAGGCTCCCCGTCCCTGGGATTCTCCAGGCAAGAACACTGGAGTGGGCTGCCATTTCTTTCTCCAATGCATGAAAGTGGAAAGTGAAAGAAAGTGAAGTCGCTCAGTCGTGTCTGACTCTAGCGACCCCATGGACTGCAGCCTACCAGGCTTCTCTGTCCATGGGATTTTCCAGGCAAAAGTGCTGGAGTGGGGTGCCATTGCCTTCTCCATTTCTTTCTACAGTTATGGCAAAAGTACCTTTTAATACTTTTCAAGGTTGCTAGAATGTTGGATGAGCCTGATCAGTCATAAGTTATAGTCATAAGTCATAATCAAAGCAAACCAATACAAAGCAGTAGAGAAGACTTTTCTAGAAAACACCATAGCTTTCCTCAGAATGACTAAATTATTTCACTTACACCATTTTAACAAGTTGTAGTCAAATTATTATAGAACTTCAATTTTATTGTGGACTCTACTTTTAGTTTTCTCTTAAAACATCTGGCTGTCTTCCTAACAGTTCTAACTGCAACACATACAGGCTTTTTTCTATACCCTCCCTTTTACATAAATTAAACAGTGATTCTACCAGCATTTTGTCTATAACGGGCTTTGAAAAGTATAGAAGATAAGACACATATACTCGGTTATAATAATGTTCTTGAGACCCTAAGGTTATGAAGTGCCTTCTTAATCATTAATGAAATACTATTTATGCTCTTTAAAGTTATCTCTTTTTACATCATAATTCCTTGACAAATGATAGTCATTGGTATATTTGGTAATATTAAGCAGGATCTTTTCTTCTATTAAAAAAAAAGATTTGCAATCCTAGCATTTGGATTTAAAAGCTTAAGTGTTTTGTTTGAAAGTAAGAAATTAAAAGGGAAATAAGAGCAGAAAGAAAAAAAGAGAAGAGAAAAAAATTGACTGTTTTATTAATTTCTTGATGGTTGAGTTCCACTTGGTTGCTTCCATATGCTTTGTCTCGTCTGTATTTTTATGATTCCAGAGGGAAAGTTGGCTACCATTTGGAGGATTACTAAATCATCAGGAAAATTTCTTCACTGTTTTAGTTTAAGTTAGTCTCTAATTTTTCTTGGTTCCCTTGTGACCTCAACTAAGTCTCTAATTGCATTTAAAAAATCTTTTGTGATGTGGCAGCATCTGTTGCCATATAACCTTCATTTTTGTGACATCAAAACATCAAAGTATGACATTCTAGTATAATTTGGGTGGGAAAATGTAGGTACAGCTTTCCATTTTGAAAGAGCCTTTTTCAGCAAATGTTGACTCAGAAGTCTGTGGCAGACACTTGTATTGGGGTTGCACTGGCAAGAATCTTTGAATTTTGTCTTTTCACATGTCTTTCATTAGGGAATAAAATGTCTGCTTGTCTCTCCACATCAGCATTGTCAGCCATCTTTCCTCCATCTTTTTATGTAATGTTTTTGAGTGTGGTTCCATTTTTTTTCTAGATGCGTATTCAGGAATTTAAATGTGGCTTTTCCTTACCTATTTGACTATCGCGAAATAACCATTTTTTTTCATTATCTTTATGGAACAGTATCAGGTTAAGATAAGGATAACATTTAACAGATTTAGCCACATGTCATTGAATAGGCAGTTTCCAGATTAGCATTAAGTCAAAAGTTATTCCTGTTCTGAAGGACACTGACAAACTGGAATGCATTCACAAATGGGCAGTGAGCCTTGTGAAGCCTTCAGAAACTTGAATGAAGAGTGGTTGAAGGAAATAGGGATGCTTTCCCTGGAAAGAGGAGACTAATGGTTCTTCTCAGATATTTGAGGAAGAAATGTAAAAAAAAAAGGAGAGGGACTTCCCTTGTGGTCCAGTGGTTGGGACTCTCTGCTCCCAGTGCAGGGCGCCTGGGTTCAGTCCCTGGTCAGGGAACTGGATCCCACATGGCATGACTAGGAATTCAAGTGTCACAACTGAAGATCCCGTTTGCCATAGCTAGGATCCGGTGCAGCCAGATACATAAATGCTGCTGCTGCTAACTCACTTCAGTCGTGTCCGACTCTGTGCGACCCCATAGACGGCAGCCCACCAGGCTCCCCCATCCCTGGGATTCTCTAGGCAAGAACACTGGAGTGGGTTTCCATTTCCTTCTCCAGTGCAAGAAAGTGAAAAGTGAAAGTGAAGTCGCTCAGTCGTGTCTGACTCTTTGCGACCCCATGGACTGCAGCCTACCAGGCTCCTCTGTCCATGGGATTTTCCAGGCAAGAGTACTGGTGTGGGTTGCCATTACCTTCTCCTAAATACATAAATAAATATACTAAAAAAAAAGGAGAGACTTACTCTGAGGTGTTCCAGCGTGCAGATCATGTTTAATGAATGTTACATGAAGCAGATTTATGTTCAGTATAACAAAAATCTAACAAGAATTGTCCTCCAGTGGACTAGGTAGCCTCACAAGGTCATTGGGCTTGTTTGAACAGGGGCCCAGATAGTTGACCATGAATCAAGAATGCTGGAGAAGGAATTCCAGTACAGAAGAGAAAGTTCAAATGACTTCAAAGCCCCTTCCAACTCACATAGCTGTGAGTGCAAGCCTTTTACTAGATTCGTTTTTCATCTTGTAGGATGGTACAAACGGCATCAGTTATTGGGAAAGCTGATTTTCATTTCCCAAAACTGTCTTAGGTGCTTGTGTTTTAGTCAATTAGACTGATGGAGTCTTCCAAAGTTAGAATGAAATAAACATGAAGTCATCCGAGGACCAGAACAATTTGTATTGACTGGATGGAAATTTAGTCCACCTACTTCCTTAACTTATATTAACACATGAGTCTTGAAGAGGTTCTTTCCCCGAGTTGTTATTTCCAGTCCCTGTGTGATGGTCTTAAGGGACTTGCTTTAGAGATTTGTCCAGGAAAATGGCTCACCCAAGTATAAAGGCTTGGCTTTGCTGCAGGAAAAGTGAGGAACTATAAAATGCTCCTCATTGCCACAGTATGAGCACTGTATAAATACACTGGCCAATCTGGTGAGGTCTTCATTATTTGTAATGAATGCTTGCTTCATGAACGTGTGGTGGGGAAAAACCTCTTTCTCAAGGAATGATGTGGGGCCTTGCAGGCAAGTGTGCCTTTCCTTAGGCAAAGTCATTAATTATGAACCAGAAGACTGTATATAAGAATTGAAAGGAAACTGCAGATTTAAAAAAAATTTTGACATAGGCCATTAGGAATTTTACTTGAAATTATAACTGTGTTGGGACTTCCCTGGGCACCCATCCACTGGTTAAGACTCTTTGCTCCCAATGCAGGGGGCGTATGCCACAAGGTGAGGCCTAAAATAAAAAAGAAAAATTTTTAAAGTGTCATGATAGTTAAACTAGGCCTTAAGTTCCATGAAAGGAGTTTTTAACTGCTTTGTTTATTGCTGTATTTCCTAGTGTCCAAATTAGTGTTAGGCACTGAATTAGGCGCTCAATAAATTATTTGTTGACTGAAATGAAGAGCCTACAGATGTCCTAAACACTCTGTTTCAAGGATAATAATAGGCCTGTCAAGGCCAAGTCATTTGGATAATGGTATCATTAGGATATCATTAGTTTGGCAATGGTACAGACCAGTGTTTGTATATAAAATACTCCCCCAACCTGTAGGTGTTAAAAAGTGAAACATGCTGCTTTTTTAGGTTGCTGATATGGTGAATTACACAGATTTGTGAATGTCGAATTAACTTGAAATTCCTGGGATAAATTCCAGTTGATCATATGTTCTCCTTTAAAAATACTGATGGATTTGATTTGTTAGTATTTTGTTAAGGAGTTTTGGATCTGTGTTCATGAAGACTATGGTTTTACTGTTTTGTTTTCTTCTGATATATTAGGGTTTTTTGTTTGTTTGTTTGTTTTTTGATGTCTTTGGTTTTGATACCAGGGTAATGTTGGATCATAGAATGAGCTGGGATGTATTCCTTGCTTTTTTCCTGCAAGAGTTTATGTAGATTTGACATCATTTCTTTAGATATTTGATAGAATTCTCTAGTGATGCCCTCAAGCCTGGAGCTTTCTGGGAAGATTTTTAACAACAAATCCAGTTTTTAAAATAGAGGTAGGAAGACTTCCCTGGTGGTCCAGTGGTTAAGACTCCATGCTTCCACTGCAAGGAGCTCGGGGTTCCCTG
This sequence comes from Bos taurus, assembly GCF_002263795.3. Lineage (NCBI taxonomy): Eukaryota > Metazoa > Chordata > Mammalia > Artiodactyla > Bovidae > Bos > Bos taurus. The sequence goes on along the minus strand of NC_037340.1, from coordinate 64,639,874 downwards.
TTGGGGAAATAAGATCTCGCATGCTACATGTAGTGGCCAAAAAACAGAGATACGACTATTCATGTTATTTATTTATTCTTGTGAGCTTTGGTAGCTTGTATCTTTCAGTGAGTTTGTCCACTTCATCTAAAATAATGATGTTTATTTACTTAAAGTTGTTCATAATATTATCCTATTACCATCTTTAGGATATATAGTGATGTTCCCTCTATTCTCTGATTTCCGATACTGGTAACTCATGTCTTCTCTGTTTTTTCTTTCTTTTATTTTTAGAAAAATATGTATTTATCTATTTATTGGGTCTTAGTTGCAGCACAAGGGATCTCTGATCTTAGCTGCAGCATGCAAGATCTTCTAGTCGCAGCAGGCAAACTCTTAGTTGCGGATGTGGGATCTAGTGCCCTGTTAGGGATTGAACCCAGGTCCCCTGCATTGGGAGCTCAGAGTCTTAACTACTAGACCATCAGGGAAGTCCCTGTTTTTTCTTTTTATTCCTTGTCAATTTTATTGATGTTTTCAAAGAATCAGCTTTGGCCTGTGATTTTCTGTATTATTTTTGTTTTCAGTTTCATTAATTTCTGCTCTTATCTTTATGTATCATTCTGCTTGCTTTTAAGTTTAAATTGCTCTTCCCTTGGAGTTTTGTTTAAATGTGGGCTTCTAACACTGATTTATTGCCCATAAAAATGTACCTAATTTCCATTGGTTATATGTTGTTTGGTTTTCCCCCATATGAACTTTAGGCTAAAAAACATTGAAAATATAACATTTCAAATTAGCAAATAACAAATCTTAATTGCAATCAAAGACATAATACTTTATTTTATAACAGGTATTTCTGCCCATGAGAAACTGAGATATGAATATTATGTAGTAGTGGATATAGTATATCCTTGGTGACGTTGAACCTTAATAACAAAACTGCTCTGCTAAAATTCTAGGTTGGTTTTTCCTCAGTTGCTACATCATTTGCATATATATATATATATTTAGTCTGTGCATATTTGAGTAATTTTCTCTGTCATTTTAAAGAAAAATAAGCTTCTACAAGTCTTTTGTTGATACACTAATTGTATCCTTAAGGAAATATTTTGAAAGTCCTTAGAAATTCTTGTTCCTTTAGCACTGAGTTGGTCTTCAGACCTACAGTTCATAAAAATTTACTTTTCATTTTTAGATTTATTTTTTTGAAAATATAATGTACATACAGTAAAATATACAAATCTTCAGTATACAGCTCATGAATAAATTAAAATCACTCAGATTAAGATTCTATGAGAATTCTTAGTGTTTTGGGGAATAGTAAACAGTTGATCCTTTTACTATATTTTATATTCATTAGAAACTCATTTAAAAAGAGTTGCTGTGGTTATTGTTGTTGTTCAGTTGCTAAGTTTTGTCCAACTCTTTGTGACCCCATGGACTGTAGCACATAAGACTCCTCTGTCCTCCACTATCTCCTGGAGTTTGCTCAAATTCATGTCTGTTGAGTCAGTAATACTATCTAACTGTCTCATTCTCTGTCGCCCCCTTCTCCTTTTGCCTTCAGTCTTTCCCAGTATCAGGGTCTTTTCCAATGAGTCAGCTGTTTGCATCACGTGGCAAGGGTATTGGAGCTTCAGCTTTAGCTTCAGTAACAGTCCTTCCAATGAATATTCAGTGTTGATTTTCTTTAGGGTTGACTGGTTTGATCTTCTTGCTGTCCAAGGGACTCTCAAGAGTCTTCTCTAGCACCACAGTTCTTCAGCACTCAGCCTTCTTTATGGTTCAACTCTCACACCCATACTTGACTGCTCCCCATATCTTTGACTCTATGGACCTTTGTCGGCAAAGTGATGTCTCTGCTTTTTAATATGCTGTCTAGGTTTGTCATAACTTTTCTTCCAGGGAGCAAGTGTCTTTTAATTTCGCGACTGCAGTCACCATCCACAGTGCTTTTGGAGCCCAAGAAAATAAAATCTGTCACTGCTTCCACTTTTTCCCCTTCTATTTGTCATGAAGTGATGGAACCAGATGCCATGATCTTAGTTTTTTGAAAGTTGAGTTTCAAGCCGGCTTTTTCACTCTCCTCTTTCACCCTCATCAAGAGGCTGTTTAGTTCCTCTTCACTTTCTACCATTACGGTGGTATCATCTGCATATATGAGGTTGTTGATATCTTAATCTTAATTCCAGCTGGTGATTCATCCAGCCCAGCATAGAAGTTAAATAAGCAGGGTGACAGTATACAGCCTTGATGTACTCCTTTCCCACTCTTGTTCCATGTCTGGTTATAACTATTGCTTCTTGACCTGCATACAGATTTCTCAGGAGACAGGTAAGATAGTCTGGTACTCCCATCTCTTTAAGAATTTCTCACAATTTGTGTGATCCACACAGTCAGAGGCTTTAGTGCAGTCAATGAAGCAGGAGTAAATGTTTTTCTGGAATTCCCTTGCTTTCTCCATGATCCAACAAATTTATAAACATAGTATTCTGTTAGGATCAGCAAACTATAAAACTAGGGAAAATACAGGAAAAAATGACCCCCTCTCTTCAGGGGAAAAAAAAGACTTATGGAATAGATAATAGTGCTTCTGAGGGATGATCAAATGATTGAGGGTTTTGCTTGATTTTGGTCAGGAGAATGGGTAATTTTCTTTTTAATATAAAGGGTTTCAGATTATAAAGAGTTAATATGGATGGTTCTGAACTATGGTTTAGAGGCTCAAATGTGGTAAAATGGGTTTGAATTAAAGGATATATTTCCTCTAAAGATTAGAAAAAGCTTTTTGACATTTTGATGCTAAAATCATAAAATCTAGGATTTTTTGAAGTCTGAATGTCTTGATTTAATAAAATAAAGCTACCTGTATTGTTTAGCGATTAAATTTGCCTAGAGACAGGTTTGGACCCATCCTTCTAGTTGAAAATGTATAAAATTCTGTGACCCACATCTGATGGTACCAGAGCATTCACTTGGTCATGTCTTGAGTTTGTTTTATTCTCTTTGTCTAGAAAATTAAGATTGCAGCCCTGCGCATGTATACCAGCTGTGTGGAGAAAACTGACTTCGAGGAATTCTTTCTAAGTAAGTTACTGTTTTTGAAAGTTCTGAAAAGGAAAATGAATCTACTGTTCATTTTTGTGTTTGTGTCTTGGTCAGATAGTGCTCTTTTTTAAGGTACTAGTGAAACAGTTTTTCTTGCACAGGATATATAATAAAAGCTTCCTATTTTTCTCCTAATCAAATAAACAGAGGCCAAAAGAACCTTATAAATAAGATGTTTTATTTGGGAAAAATAAAGCATTTGGGGAAAAAAAAAGTAAAAATTCGTCCAGTACTTCAACATTATCATCCCCTTTGTCCACATATGCATGTTTTACATAAGAGTATTCAGAGTAAACATACCGTTTTACATTCTGGATGTTTTACGTAGCAATTTTGACATGAACTTTTAGCCAGTGATTCCTCTTTTATTTCTAGTTTATAATTGTTTTAGTTAATCCTGGAATATGCGTCATGATTTTTCTTCTTTCTGTAAAAGGACTGTTGGGTCAAAAGTTACGTATAATTTTATGATTTTTATCCCATTGATAAATTACTTTCTGTAAGTTTTTCTGGTTTAGATGATCATCACTAGCAGTTGATTGTATCAATACAAAAATCATTTTGATGCTGTAAACTGTTGTTGTTATAAACAAGTCATTTAAAGCAGATACTTATAAAGTCATTGGGAAAGTTTCAACTGTTTCCAGTTCTACAGATTTTGGAAGGAAATGTGTGCTGTGAACCTCTTGTGGTAATAGCCATTATCCTCAAAGCAACAAACACTTAACTATATGTTCTTCATATTTTTTATGGACAGCAAATAATTAATATTTAATTATGTTAACAACAATGAAGAAAGAGATGCAGCTTTATTTACTATTTTTTAAAATTAGGTGCAAGTTGTTTTGTTGATTTACTTTCAGCAGATTGATATTGTATTAGAAACTTAAAATACTATGCTGAGTTGTAATCCTAATTTAGTATCTGCCTTCCATTTCCTATTTACTCATAGTGAAGAAAGAAAACCTTCCTGCTGCTTTTTCACCTCTAGCAATTTTTTATTTTAGGAGAAATTAGTCTGAAATAAAATATTCTTTCTCTACATGATGAAGAAACTATTAATTTTAGAAGCTGGATTTTTCTTAAGTAGTTTAGGTCTGTGTGCTAAAGTATTTTTCTTTAGATCTTTTTAAAACTTCCTCCTAGACATCTATTTAATATTAAATATCTCATAAACTTAAAATTATTTTGAAAGGATGTTTACTAGCTGTCTTTGTTTAGCTAATCCTTATTAAATATTCTTGAGTTAATATAATATTAAGTAATGAGACTATTATTACATACTTAATGTATCATGTTTCAATTTATAATCTGTTGTAGACTACTTATAAAAATAAAAGTTAATTAAAATGAGTATCCATTACATTTTAATAATTCACACTTACATGCTTTTACATTTGTTTCCTTTTGGGGTTATAAAACCTTGGAAGACTGGAGGGCTTATATTCTTATTTTAATTTTTGTTTTATTTTCAGAAACAATTGAAACTTAAAGAGGCTAAGTGATTTACCCAAAGTTGCTTACTACTCAAGCCTTGATCCTATGTCATCTGGCTTAAAATCCAGGAATTTTTCTGCTATAACCTATTGCCTGTGAATGAATACAATTGCAAGATAGAATTATAGTACATTTTAACATTTTGTGTTTTATAATTCTTTGTATTTTATAATTTTTAATTGAGAACTACCTCTATGATGTGTTCTATTAATTTGGGGAACTGCTGTTTATATATTATTAAAATGTGTACACCTCAGTGAGCTTTGTTCTAACCTTACCCTTTGAAGTAGTTACCTGGGGAGGCAGTACATTTTTCAGTGATAGCACTGTTATTTCAGGTTTTCTGAGACTCACTTTGAGAATTACCTTTCAGACTTACGTTCATTTGTATTATGCCCCATTGTGGTCCTTCTTTGTCATTTGCGGTTAGATTAAATTTCAGAATCAAACCAAAGTGGTTCCAAATTGTGGCCAGTGAATACAAAGGGAGAAAATCTGAAAAGTACCACTTAGAGGCAGACAAAGAGTATCTATAAAGTAATGAGACTGACTTTCTTGCATTTTGGATTCTAAAGAGTAGGCCAGACAAGTTTGGGGTAAAAGAAGAGAGTGTGTGTGTGTATTGCTTCCCAAGATTACATCTGTTAAGTGGCTATTGCTGCCTTGGATTTTTGGTATTTTAGGGCTTTACTTTTAGAGTCCTGTGAATTCAGTAGCTTTTTAAAAGGATAGAGAGCCTTAGGTAGTGGTAGGTGTCATTCTCACTCTTCCAACAAAAGTGAGGCCAGTTGTATGTCATGAAGGTTGAGTTCTTTACTTAGTAAACGTATGCCTGTCAGCCTCTGGGACAAGTCCTCATAAAATGCCAAAGCTACAAATACTCTGTCATGTCAGAGCCAAAGTGTTCAGAGGTCTTGATCTAGAGACCTAGATGCTGAGGATTCTGACGGGGGAGATACCTTAATAGTCCAGTTGTTTCCAAGATGTTCTGAGGATGTCACTGTGGCATAAACGAGTGTACCCTCTGTGAGCACGCAGTGTTTGCTAACTGGTGTTTTGGAGATCAGTTCCATTATAAAGAGCTCTTTTGGGGCAGAGGTGGTCAGCCAGTCAGTAAAGCTTGTGCCTAAAACCACACTGTTGTCTGCAAACTGCTTTGTTTTTAGCCCTAAGAGCCCTCATACCTTGGAGAGGAGACTTAATGAGTCAATTTTGAGTTAATAAAATTGAGGTTCTACCTTCATCTCTTTCTGCTACTAATACTCAGCTATCAAATATATCAAGTTTGTATAAGTTTATGATGTATTTTTTTAACACTTGAAGAAAAAAAGATTGAGGTTCATCATCAATAGATGAAATCTGAATGAGTTTTTTCAAAGATAGTTTAAACACTACTGTTTAAACAATTCACTAAAAAACAATAGTGAATGTTTGTGTGCTGTGCTTAGTTGCTCAGTTGTGTCTGACTCTTTGCGACCCCATGGATGTAGCCCATCAGGCTCCTCTGTCCATGGGGATTCTCCAGGCAAGAATACTAGAGTGGGTTGCCATGCCCTCCTCCGGTGATCTTCCCTCCCCAGGGATTGAAACTAGGTTTCCCTCAGTGCAGGTGGATTCCTTACCAACTGAGCCACCAGGGAACTCTGGTGAATTCACAAAATTCAAAAAACGTTCACAAAAGTGAGTGTTTATTGAGTACCTATTAAACATTAACCACTTTGTTAAATGTTCTATAGGCCTTATCTCATTTATTCCTCACAAAAACCCTCTTAAGGTAAGTTCTCTTATTCTCCCATTTTTATAGAGAAGAAAACAGATACTGACAGGTAACTTTGCCCAGAGTCACATAGCAAGAAAGAAGTGGAGTTAAGGTTTTGAATCAGGATGTCTGACCCCAGTGTCTTCATAAAACATGCAACTATGTTAGCACTGCTGCCTCATAGCAGTAATGAATTAATTTAATTTTACTCAACTGATGTTGAGGAAGAAAGTATCTAGCTTCACATAATAGTGCACTGAATGTGTACTGGAGCTAAATGTGATTATGGGAATACCTTGTGATCATGGGAGGACCTATAGCAGGTTTTAACTTTGAAGTGTTTAAAGACATTTCATAAAGCTAAAGAATCTGCTGTTTGTTGAGTTGTTCACAAACTTTCAGTGATCTTGTTTTTCAGGGCTTTAGCCCATGCTTTTCTGTTCTGACCCCAGTGGGTAGAGGGAGTCAGTCATATGCCAGCTCTTTTCCCATCCTCAGCTCTGAGCTGTCCCCCAGAGGGAAAATTGTGACCCAGGTCCAGTTGCTGGCCTGTCTGTCTGTCTGCGCTTTCCAGCTCAAGAACTGATTCCCTCTTTGAGAAAATTGGAAAGGCTCCTGGTGGCTGCTGAGAAGCTTTGATGTAGAGGTAGCAATTGAACAGATTGTCCTTTAGAAGCAGCCAAATTTCATTTTCCAGATTGAAAGACAGACTTCCAAGAAAACTTTTCTTTTTAATGTTTTGTTCTAGCATCCAAAAAAGACCCAACTTCAGATCCGGGCTCGAGAGTTTCTCATGGCTATTCTTGTTCTAGGTGGAGGATGGTTGGCCCACTCTCAGATGGCATGTGTCTTAATAGCTGAATGACTAGCCAGGCCAGCCTTCACCTCCCTCCTGCCGGGCTCCAAGAGGAAGTCCACTTGACAGCTCCTGGGCACCTCCCAGTAAGCTCACCAGAGTATTTTGGTGTCAGTTTGTGACAGACCTGGACTTAAACGCTATCCTAGCCACTAGCTTGTTAATATTGTGGCTGCCCACAAGTTCCTTAGCTCTTTGGAGCCCGTTTCCTCATCTCGAGAATGAGGCTTCTAATGCCTTCCTTCAGGGTTAAAGTGAGGATTAAGTGAGATAATATACTGACATGACTAACAGTGGACTTGGCAGGAAGTTTGAACCTTTAGTGAATGTTAGTTTCTGATCCTAATATTAGGCCGTTAGTGATTAGGCCATAGTATATGGAATTAAGCAGATCTAAATTTGATCCCAGATGTCTGATTTCACAGCTGTGTGACCTTGGGCAGTTGTCATGATCTCTCTGTCAGTTTTCTCACCTGTCAAATGGGGATAATATCAATACCTACCTCATAGGAATGTTGGAAGGGTTCATTGAGCTAATGCATGTACCTTTCATTGAGTCTGGCACATACATAGTAAGCCCAAAATGAATTATAGCTCTTTATTATTCTTGATGTTGTTAGTGTGCCTCACTAACAGAGCAAGGGTCCTGCTCTGTGTTTTCTATCTTAGTGGCCCCTGTTTGTGATCATTTAGTTCATAGTATACTTCATTGTTTGCTGAAGAGCAGAAGATACTAATTTCTTTCTTGAGTCATTAATCCAAGGGACAGAATCAGATTCCCACTGATTCTCTTTTTGTTTTCTTGCTCCACCATTTCTCCCTGTCATGTAATAAGGAGGGCATATTCAGTGGGGGACCCTTCACCAAGCCAGAGGCATTTCTTAAGGATCCGAGAATTGAGAGGCTTGGATATCTAAGCACTGACCTGATATTTGGTATCTTAAACCAAGGAGAAGTCCTGCCTGGGTTATCATTCTTGGGGGTGGTGACAGTGTTTTGTTAGATATCATCTGCTTTCTATTCAACTGCAGTTCCCTAGAGCTGTCCCTCTTTCTCCCAGTCATTTATTTTGGTTGCATCATTTAGCATACTCATGTTTGTAGCACATTAGGTTACCTTAAAGAAATAAAACAGGAAAAGGATACAAGAAGAACTTAATTTCTTGGCAGAGCTCAAGTAAAAAAAAAACCTTATACATAGGACTTCCTAGTGGTCCAGTGGTTAAGAATCCACCTTGCAGTGCAGGGGATGTGGGTTTGAACCCTGGTTGGGGAATGAAGATCCCACATGCTGAGGTGCTTAACTAAGCCCACGTACTGCAACTGTTGAGCCCTCACACAGCTAGAGAGCCTGCGTGCCACAATGAAAGATACTGAATGATGGAAGGGAGATCCCATGTGCTGCACCTATGATGCAAGGAAGCCAAATAAATTAACACGTTTTTTTAAAAGATACGTTAAAAAAAAAAAAGCCTATACTTAAGTGGGGGTAGCAAGTGGTGTCTGCCTAGCTTTCCAAAAGAATTGGAGACCAGGAAGGGAAAATAACATTGACTCATGTGGAAGTTAGAAGGAATTACAGATTGTCCAGGCCACACGACACAAAGTGAGAAAACTGAGGCCCAGAGAAGTGATTTTCCAAAGGCCACACAGCAGGGTGGTGATGGGGCTGAAACTGGAGGCCTAGTTGTCTGACTGCATTCAATGTTCTTTCAACCCGTAGGCTTGCCTTGTGGTTCCATTGGCCTTCTCTCAGAGAGCGCTGTGACTGCCGTATATTTTGATTGAACAAATCCCTACCAATATTTCAAATAGAATCCATATTCCTCTTCTAAACCCTCACATATTTATACTTCATTATTATTTTCTAGGGTGTCAGATGCCTGATACATTCAATTCATGGTTTCTTATAACTCTGCTTCATGTCTGGTAAGTGAGAAATTTAAGTGAAGTCACTATATATATATTTTTAACACTGCTGACTTGTTAAGGTATAGCCTTCAGTAGAGCTGATTATATGAAATGGCAGTTGTTCAGGCATTAAAAACTGTTCCTTTCATTTTAAAAACTGGTGTCTTATGGCACATTTTTTATTAAAGGTCAAAGCATAGTCCCAGAAAGAAACTAATATTTGTAGGAGTTTCTCAAAGAACACCTAATCCAGTGAACAATGCTATCAGTATCTCTAAGAGACCCTATGGGCTTGGGTGGAAAGTTCTTTCCCTTGGCTGTTTTAGGAAAGTTCACATTTACGTAAAAGTGGTTTGAATTGTGAGCATCCGTGGTCATTTTCATTGCTGGTCATCAGAAACCTATAACAAATTATAGCACTGACATTTACGCCTGTACCTCTAAAATGTGCATACAGGTTAGATTCATGCCAGGTTTGTTGCATGTAAAAATATTTAACACCTTAAACAGTATATTTTTTCTTCAGCTGCAAATTACGTAGCCAAAAAAAATCAATTTTTCATCTAATGTTACACAGTATTAAAGGTCAGAAGGATATAGGAGAGGCGTTGGAAGTGGGGGCTGGGGAATGTATTTATTGAACTGCCAGATCTTGGGAAAGTAAATTCTGGAGAACTAAGTTTACTACTTTGACCATAGTGAGCATCTGAGGAACGTGGGGAATGGTTGCCTTGTCAAAAGGACCCTTGTTTGAGGCTGAGCTTTGCATCACAGGACTGACTGCTATATAAAGACTTTTTGGTTTTGATCACCTCTGAAATATTTCTTCTGAACTCGCATAGTCAGTGAGATTGGCTCAGGGGTCTAAGGTGGCAGTTTATGTTGTTTTTTCCTAAACCGGTAGTTTATTGAGTGTACACTGTGTCCTGGGCAGTCAATAAGCTATGTCAGGAAGCTCCCAGTCTAGTGAGGGAGATAAGACATGCGTAATAGTTGGTTATAAATCGGAATGGCCAAGTTCTATAATAAATCTGAGTAAGTAGTGCCTGTGGGATCACAGAGGAGGCAGCAACTCTCAAAACCCTTACCTGGCTTTTGAAATGTGCTGTGTCTTAGTCAGGTAGCTGCAAAGGCAAACTACCTTCGGTCTGAGTGGTGAAGGTTAGGAGAAGTTTGGCGGGGAAGCTAGATGTACTGAGAGGAAAACTACTTTTTCAAGAGGAGGGCACTGCAGAGGTGGCCCTGGGGAATTACCCACTGCAAAGGTGGAAGGGTTGAGAGGAGGCTAGGCTGTTCCCAGAGGAGCTCAAAGATAATATTCAAAGCCAGTATGAAAGACTCTTTCTTGCCCAATAGCCAGAGGTATCAGCATGTTAGAGGGAGTGGATGGCAAAATGAAAAATATAATCCTTGTGACCACATCCCAAGGTCAGTACCTGACTAATAGCAGCTGGGGCAACCTTGTAAACTACTTGTAGTTCTTTCAAGTTGGCCATGATTTCCAAATGTGCCTGCTGAGTCCCCCTTGCTGAGATTGGCTTAATTTCTCAGAGGCGTGGGGAGTACCATCGCCAGGTAAGTAGAGGGAGGGAGGCTTGTCTACACTTGGCCTCTCTTCCATCCTTCGTCCTTGGTTCTCATGGTCTGCAGCATTGGTGAGATGAATCAGTAGCTTTTCAGTTTGAATCAGCAGACTCTGTGTTAAGGACTGGCAGGCACTGGAGAGAAGGATGTGACATGGTGTGCACCTTCAAGAAACTTAGTTGAGTGGAAAGTAGACCCAGTACAATTGCCTGTAATGGATGACAGTGAAAGAAGTGCTGTGCCCAAGGCACACACAGGTACTGCGAAAGGACACGAAGGTGTGACTGAGTCCAACTTTAGTGGATGGGGAGGGTATTGGATAAAGAGTTGCTGTGTGGTAGAGGTGACATATGAGATGTACCATGAAGGGTGAGTAGCATTTCTGTCATAGAAAGGAAGGCACTCGAAGTTGCGGGAGTATTAGGGGCAAGACATAGAACGTGTACAAGAACGTGGAGTATTTGAGGGCAGCCACGTTGTCTGTAGCATCTAGGAACGTAGTGGAAAAGGGTCAGCAGAAGAGTAGTTTAGGATCCAGTGTGCCATGATCCTCCAAGAAGAGTTAGGGAAACTCTCTTCTAGGGGTTAGGGTTCTTAGAGGAAGTAAGGGATTCACCCCAGGACTGGGGGAAAGCTGTGTTCTTCTAGTCCTGTTCTCCTAGCTTGAAACTCTAGGAGGTTAACTAAGGGCTCACCAAGTCCAACGTTACCAGGCTCAGTGGACTTGCCACGAGTGGGTGGGGTTCAAATGCCTCCTGTGAGTGGTACTATGAGGGAGAAAGAAGTGGGGAGGCTTAGAAAGCAGTCATAAAAACAGAAAGAATTCCCCACTTCCGAAAAAGCCCCCCCAAACACAAGAATACTCTCGCTTAAGTACCCCAGGGTGATGATGCCCTGTTGGATCTCAGAATAGGGACAGGATTTCTCATAGCCTGTTAGTTCCCCAGAGGAGGTGTTGATGTCCCCCTTATCCATTCTGCTTTCTCTGTGCTATGCTATGCTATGCTAAGTCGCTTTAGTCGTGTCCGACTGTGCAATCCCATAGACGGCAGCCCACCAGGCTCCGCCTTCTCTGGGATCCTCCAGGCAAGAATACTGGAGTGGGTTGCCATTTCCTTCTCCAATGCATGAAAGGGAAAAGTAAAAGTGAAGTCGCTCAGTTGTGTCCAACTCCTAGCAACCCCATGGACTGCAGCCTACCAGGCTCCTCTGTCCGTGGGATTTGCCAGGCAAGAGTACTGGAGTGGGGTGCCATCGCCTTCTCCACTGCTTTCTCTAGGTCCCCAATTTTTGTGTGTATTGGGATTAGGGCTGGGAACCCTTCAGTTCCCAGACGGCCCTTATCAGTTGTGTTTTCTTGTGAACGTGCAGCTGTGGTGGCTATGTGTCCTTTGTCTTTGCTGAACAAGGTTAGTATTCACTACAGCTGCTGAAAAAATGCTGATAGAGGTTGCTGTGGGGGCTTTCTAGCATCTCCACATGGACCTGATGAAAACAGGATTCCTCCTCTGTTCCCTGTCTGGGGCAGTGGTGTTGAGATCCATTCAGGTACCCACACCAGAAACCTGGAAGGCCAGCTTTTCCCTCATTCCCTTTATCTCGTCAGGCACCAGTCACTCATCTCAACCTCTTTTGACCATGACCCACAGTAACAAATGTATTTTACCTTGTCGTCCAGAACAAACAGATATATGATGCAAAAATTTTATAGAACTTATCCTTACAGTATGAAATAATCTGATATTTTCTATTTCATTTGAATTCATTTAAAACAGAAATGTAAGATATCATCCACTAATTGATTTCACTGAATTACAAGCAACAGGTATTTGGACTTCAGCTTCCCTCTTCCTGTGCCATAGATCTTCTCAACACAGATTGAATTCTCATACACACACACACACACACACACACACGCACCCTCCTTAGTATTTTCTGTTGTTCTCAGGATACAGTGTGTTTCCTAGCATGGCATTCATATTCCACCAAATATGCTACCTTTACCACACTCAACCTGGTGCCATTCTAGGTACCACTACCACCACACTCCCTCCCCTGCAGGAAAAAATAAATAGAAATGTTTATGTATGATAGAAATATCAAGTCTTCTGCACAAACCTCTGCCTAGAAAGCCCTTCTCCTTCCTCTCCACCTGACAAACTCCTGTTTTTCATTCAATAGCCAACTCAGATATCATCTCTTCTTTGAAGCCTTCCCTTCCCTTCAAAGGCAGAGTTAGTTCCTCTTCTGAGTTCCCTTAGTCTTTTGGACACCTCTATTATAGCACTTAGCACATGACATTTTTTAATTTTATCATATATTATCTATCTTCTTCGTGGATGGTGAATTTATTGAGAGCAATAATTATTTTTATTATTCTTTTGGAAAAATGAGATACTTTTTTCCCTCAGTCCCATATCTTACTTGAGTTCACATTGATAAATGTTGATTAAATAATCTATGGCCCGAAATCTCTCTTGGCTCCTATGGCAATTGGAAGGGTCCTGGCCACTGCCTGTTGGTCATATGAGAGAGACAAAGCTCTGCTCCTACATAAGTTTCCCTGGGTGGTGAGATGTATATAGATGGAATTCATCTTAGTGCTCAAAGTATTAATAGATTTGTAGAGACCCTGATTTTAACATTTGTCATGTACTACTAGTACTAGTACTAGTACTAGTACTATGGAGTACTAGTACTCCATAGATACAGAAGTTTCTTTTAGAAAAGGAAATGGGGAATTCTCTGATGGTTCAATGGTTAGGACTCCAACCTTCCACTGCAGGGGGCCCCAGTTCAATCCCTGGTCAGGGAACTAAGATCCTGCAAGCCAAAACAAAAAAAGAAGTGAAACAAATAAAATTAGAATATGCCTAGGATGGAGGTGGGGTGGAGAGGAAAATACAGATTGTATTTTTTAAAATTATCAAAGTCAGGTATATCATAGATATAGTAACTATTAGGTCCTTTACAGTATTATTTTAAAATTTATTTACATATATTATCTCACAAATTTTTATAACTACTTTATTCCTATTACATATGAGGGCTCAGAGACAGAAAAGTCAGAGAGCTTGCCCATAGAACTAATTAGTACATGGTAGAGAGGAAATTCAAATATGGATCTGACTAACTCAGAGTGTTAAGTTCCTTTCCTCAGTGGTAACTGAAACTATCAAAGTAGCTAATTAAATAATTATTACTAATTAGTACTAGTAATATTTAATATTAATTAATATTATTTATAGGGGTTTCCCCAATAGCTCAGTTGGTAAAGAATCCACCTTCAGTGCAGGAGAGACCTGGGTTCAATTCCTGGGTTCGGAAAATGCGCTGGAGAAGGGATAGGCTACCCACTCCAGTATTCTTTGGCTTCCTTTGTGGCTCAGTGGGTAAAGAATCTGCCTGCAGTGCAGGAAACCTGGGTTTGATCCCTGGGTTGGGAAGATCCCCTGGAGAAGGGAAAGGCTACCCACTCCAGTATTCTGGCCTAGAGAATTCTAGGGTCCCAGAGTTGGACACGACTGAGTGACTTGACTAATACTATTAATAACTGATATAAGTATTTGCTTATATCAAATAAGTTTTTTAAAACTATTCTTTTATTATTTATTTTAATTTTATTTATTTTTTTGACTACATGACATGTGTGATAGTTCCTTAGCCAAGGCTTGTACCTATTATACTCCCTGCATTGGAAGCGCAGAGTCTTAACCACTGGACCACCAGGGAAGTCCCAATACCTGCTTGTTCTTAAACATAAATCCGTAAAATTACAGCATTTATTTTCTGATTGAACCTACTATATGCAGCAGATTTGTTCCCTGCCCTCATGGGGCTAAGGGTGCGGGAGAGACACGTTAAACAAATCATTAATAAAATAGAACTGGGATGGATGCTGTGGGAGTCAGCGACAGGGCTCTGTGGAAGAAGCGGGGTCCAGAATTTAGTTGGAGGTGGGTGGGTCACTCAGGGAGGGCTTTGTTGAAGAGATGGCATTTAAACTGACACCTGAATGAGGAGTGGAAGTTAGCAAGTCAAAGAGTGAATGAAAAGCCATTGCAGGCAGAAGGGCCTCATTGTTTTTAGTCATCTTACTAGGAGAGCCCTTTTCACAGATGAGGTTTTATGCTCATCCACAGTGTGTGAATAGATAAAAGGACCGGTCTGCTCACTTCAGGTGTTCGCCACATGCCCAGTGGTAGGGGACTCTTACGTAGTTCCATAGAAACTCAGAGCACAGTTTAAAAACCACAGATCTAATCCAGCTTCCTCTTTTTACAAATGGGGAGATGATTCTGGCCATTTTAAAGGATTTGTCACAGGCTTCTTTATCAGTAATGGAAGATTTGAGACTCAAATCCAAAACTGACTGTGTGAATTGCTCTTTGTGCAACACTATGCTTCCTGTCTGCGTGTCCCCTTTTGGTAGTCATGGGATGGGAGTCTCTTGTCCTGAATTTGAGCTGCACATCACTGACCACCAACTCTCTGAAACTGTGTTTCTTAGCACTCACGCTCTGTGTCCTGGGAGTGGCAACAAGTAAACCTGGGAATTGTATAGGGTGCCAGGTGCTGTGTTTGATAGGATCTGTTTGTTGATAGACACACCGATCTTATGGGAGCTTGGGGCCATGGGGCAGCCTGGAATAGTCAAGGAGCCTTCTGGGGTCTAGACCTGAAGGATATGGAGTTTTGAGAAATTATTAGGAGAGGAAAAATTAATTGTAAGATGTTCCGAGTGAGAAAGAAATGAGGATGGTCACTAGAGGGAGAAAGCAGGATGAAGAGGGGAAGCATTTTGTTATTTGTTTTTTATTTTAAGATGGGGGAATACTGGAAAATTTTTATAAGCCTAAGGGAAGAAGCCTCTGGGAAAGAAGAGAAAGAAGTAAAGTGTGGAGGTGGAACGGGTTGGAAAACAGACTAGTTCGTCTCAGTCCAGCCAGAGAACTGCCCTGGCAGGCACTCCCGGCCTTTGCAAGAGGGCTCTTTAAAACCACCACAGCAGTTTTGATGTAGCTGTAGGGCTTTCGAGCTCATGCTGGATTCCAGCAGCTCCAGACCTGCTATATATGGTGAGCCCTGGCCATGTGCACATCCTCTCTCTGTCTCCCCCAGCCAGAGTCGCTCTGTTCAAACACCCACACATGTAGCTTTTTGCCCAAAGGAAAGGCCTAGGCAGCATCATTTTACCAACATTGCATAACCTCCGCACATTGGTACCTGCTACCCAGGAGCTCGTTCTTTACAGTGGATCTGACAGGCAGGCCGCAGGCCAGGTGTAGCTCTTGGAGGAGGTTCTCTGTCAGGTGAGATGGCTTCAGGAAATGCCTCGCCCCACTTGTCTGTCTGCCCACAGACTGTCGTCTGGCCCCCGTGCTCCCCACATAAAGGATAGGCTTGGTGGGGAGGGAGTTTAGGAAACCAGGTGGAGATAGCCATGCATACAGCCCCAGGAAGGGGTCAGTGTGCCAGCTCACTAATAAATAAACTCATTCATTAGCACGCTGCGGAGGCTTGAGTGCGGCCATGTAAGCCCTGTTTTCTTGGCCTCGACTGATGGTGGAGTCGGGGAGACAGGCTACGTGAAAGTCCCTTTGGGATTCCTTCCTAGCAGCCAGAGTGACAAACCCGCCCAAGTGCCCACTAATCTTCATTGAATTCAAAATCAGATCCTCTTTGAGCAGCTTATAAACTACCATGAGGGAGAAACAAGGCCAAAACACAACTGGCATTGTCAGGAGGCCCAAAGAGAGCAAGCAAGACAGGATGCTGGAGCCGCCAGGACATGGCAGGAGGTCAGCGTCAGAAATAACAAGAATTCTTCCCTCCCAGATTAGGCAGAGAGGAGGAAAGTGTGGCGAGGAAACCCTCCTTCCTTTGAACTCTCCAGGCAGTGCTGTTGTCTTCCTCTGGGTCTGATCTAGCAGGAAGGGGCCCTTGGAGCTGTGCTGTCACAGGCTAGGGGAGCAGTCAGCCCTGACGCTGCCCTGGGAGGCACTGTGGCTGGAGGGAGTGACAGAGAGCTCAGGCCTCACTCCAGCTCCCCTCTCCTCCACTGAGCACCCTTAAGTTTCACCTCCTCAGAGCGTCAGTTTTCTTTCCTGTGAGATGGGGACAGTTATACTAGGTAGATGGCCAGTTATACTAGGTACATTGTAAGACAGTGAATGCAAAGGTATCTTACAGTGACAAGTCTCAGAGGACTTAATAAATGGTAATAATCATCATTACTATTTGCCATAAGGCAAAATTTACGTCTTAGCTCTTTATATTTTGAGACTCACTAGTGAGTGAGGTCCACCCCACCACCCCGTCTTTTTGACTTAGTGAACAAACAACAACAACCCATCTTTTAGAGATACTAGAGAACCATCAGACTAGGGCTTGAACACTCTTTTTTTTCCTTTACTTTGTTAGCTGGGTTATTTGCTTTCCTTATATGTAAAAGAGATCAGTATTATTTATGAGGCACTGGAATCACTGAGAGACAAGGATAGTACTGTGAAGCTTAAAACCTCAATAATAAATTGTGGGTTTAAGAACATCATCAAACTTGGGAGGGGCAACTGGAATTGCTTCTAAACAGAGAGTAGTTTATGCATAGATTAAGTCTTTACTCAGAGTTAGGTACTTTGTAAATACTTGTTGAATGAATGGTTAAATTATTTAACACAGGAATATAAAGATTACGAGATTGTTTCTTTTTAAAAAGAATTTTTTAAAAGAATTTTTTTAAAAGACTATTTTTTAGGGCAGTTTTAGGTTTGAACAGAATACTGTCACTTTTTAAAGTGTCTATTGCATTCTAAAGGCAATTTTTACTATGTTTTAGCATTGAAGTCTCCCCTCCCCCTCCTCCTCCAGAACGGCTCTGAAATTATGATGTTTAATCAGAAGCAAAATGTAATTTGACCTCTCAACATTTAAGCTTTATTATGAGAAATGCATCCATGATATAAATTGAAGTAAAGCTGTCCTGATCTTTTATTTAAACCTACTGTTCTCAATTGTGGAATAGTTGACTTAATGACTCGAACATTACTGTTGTACAGACGGAGCCTATGACATGTATTGGCTTTGTTTGGTAGTGGGTACCGTGACCATCACATCTCTTTTTGTTCTTGTTTACCATTTTGAACTCATTTTACTTATTTTCTTCTTACCTTCCAACATACTTTAACCTCTTTAATCATTCAGGAGGTTCTGTAACTGTGTTTTGCTAGGCTCTCTTTTAACTTGCACTGGGTAGCTATACCTTCCTTGTTGAACTGCTGTTGTGTTTGTTCTAAATACATTTTTAGGTTCTTTTAGGCTGCCAGGAGTTCCTGTTTACTGTTGTAGGTATATTTGCCTCGGATTAGCCAGTCTTTCCCCTTCTGGTGTTTTATTTCTAATATGATGCTAGTTTTGAAACTTAAATTATTGCCCTTGTGAGGATTAAATGAAAAACAGAGGAAATGGATTCTGGAAGGTTTGTTGTAATCATTAAAGAGGCAGAAAAACAGTGTAACTCTGGGATTAGATAATCAGGGTTCAGATCTTAGTTTTGACACTTCATTAGTTTTGTAACTCTGGGCAAGTTACTTTTCTCTAAGCCTCAGTTTCCTCAGCTATTAAGTGGGGACAGAAGAATACCAGTCTCTTATTACAGTTGTTACAAGGATTAAATGAAATAATGTATCTGAATCACTTAGCACAGTGTGTGGCATATGCTTGTGTTAGCTGTTAATTATATAGCATTTGTCCATTTTTGCCGTTAAAGGATTTTTTTTTTTTGCTTTCTTCCTATTTCTTAGTCATATTAGAATAGGAAAAAGTTGCCAGATAAACTGAATTCAGCCTAGATCAGATGTTAGCCTGACAATTGCTGAGTAAATGACCACGGTACTATTATCCTAATGAGTTTCATTGGGATAACTGTAGTGTCTGTGGATGAAACATAGAGTTGGAGTTGAGATATCTTCACCTCTATCCTTCTGTAACAGATTGTTTTTTCAGTATAAGAAAAGTTTGTAGAGAACGCTATCACTATGGAAAATGGAGAGAAAAGGGGGAAGCTACTATTTATGTAAAAAGAGTACATATACACATAAGCTTGTGTGTGTATAGATTACAGCTGGAAGGTTTCATAAGAAGGAACTTGGTGGTTAGGAGAGGTAGGTTGGGACAGAACTTATGTTTGTTTGTTTTTAACATGTGCATGTATTATCTATTCAAAACAGTTACTAAACAAAGAAAGGAGTAGATTGAATGTGTAAGCTTCAAGGTTAAGTGTCCTAAGAATTGACCTTCATCTTGGTCTGGACCTTCCAGGCAGCTGACTTGTCTAAGTTGTGGGCCCCAGCCTTCAACTGTGCTTTTTCCTTGAAGAGACAAACACAAAAGTTCTTCATAACAAGACAACTTTTCTGTCTTTAACTATCTAGAGAATTTGATTCACAAATTCAGGGCAAAAATAAGTTGAACCTTTAGTTAGCTGAATTTGGTGATGGTGGATGAATGGACAGCCCTGTGGATTAGCATCTTCTTTTCCCAGTAGAACTCGTGGTTATCTTCAGCACGCTTCCTGTTGATGAGAAGACTGCTTGTTTTATTTTTGTAACTATGTGCGCTGAAATTTACTGTAGAACTTTATATTTGATAGTGTTTTCAAATTGTCATCAATTGTCTACTGAACTAATTAGGTTCAGTGTTTTAGGAGTAATTAGAATTTGCCCTTCTTCCATTTACCATGCTTGAATCTATATTTTTTGAAACTCTTAGTTATCAGCAAAATTAGGTGGAGGTTGCAGCAAACTTTGCTGTTCCATTTCTCTCAAAAGGCAGGTATACACACTTGGCTGAAATTTCTACATCGGGCTGTTGTGAATACCATAGTTCTCCTGAAGGAAACATTCTTGTCATTTTCCAGGCTTGGAAAGGAAGGGTTTCCAACTGGGAAGAAAGAAAGGGTTAACTTCTGAGAGACTCATCTGTTCTTAAAGCCAAGGTGCTAATCTTAACTATGCCCCTTCTTCCTGAAAAACATTCAGTGGCTGTCCTTTGTCTACTTGGTAAAGCCCAGACTGTTTAGCCTGACATTTCAAAGCCCTTCATGACCTTTCTGGCATATTTTTCTGTTTCCTATACTTGTCTTTCCACAAAATTTAGGTATTGTTTCCTTACAAGTGCTGAGCTTTCCATGGCCCTGTTTTTGCTCATAATGTTCCGCCTGCTGGAAATGATCTTATTAATCTTTTACCTGTCCAACTTCAGCTCACCTTTCCAAGCCCCAGGTGCAGTTTCATTTTCTTTTTTTTTTTAACTTTTTATTTTATATTGGGATATAGCTGATTAACTGTGTTGTGATAGTTTCAGGTGAACAGCAAAGGGACTCAGCCATATGTATATCCGTTCATGTATCCATACATGTATCCATTCTCCCCCAGCCTCCCCTCCCATTCAGGCTGCCACATAACATTGAGCAGAGTTCCATGTACTATACTGTAGGTCCTTGTTGGTTATCCATTTTAAATATAGCAGTGTGTACATGTCCATCCCATACTCCCTAACTATGCCTTCTCTCCATCTCTCCCCCCAGCAACCATAAGTTCCTTCTCTAAGTCTGTGAGTCTCTGTTTCGTAAGCTCATTTGTATCATTTTTTTAGATTCCACATGTAAGGAATGCCATACAATGTTTCTCTTCCTCTGTCTGACTGACTTCAGTTGGTAAGACAGTCTCTAGGTCCATCCATGTTGCTGCAAATGGCATTATTTCACTCTTTTTAATGATTGAGTAATCTTCCATTATATATATATATATACCACATCTTCTTTAACCATTCCTTTGTCAATGGACATTTAGGTTGCTTCCATGTCTTGGTGATTGTAAACAGTGCTGCAATGAATATGCAGTGTTTCATTTTCCATGAAGTTTTCTCTGACCCCACTAAGCCAAAAGTAATCCTCTCACAGCCCATGGCACTTTGTGTTCCTTTTGGGACACTTACTAAGTTCTCTCTTAGAGCTCTTGGTCCTTGGAAGCTGGGCTCTTGTTAACCATCACTTTAATCTCCACATAGTAGAAACTCAGTTTCTAAATGAGTTTCTAAACTAAATGAGTAGAAACTCATATGTTCACTGAGTGAATTAAATGTCAGCCAGCATCTTGAAAGTGTCTTTAATTTGCTTTACTTTTTCAACCCAGATAACCATTTGACTTGTTATCTGTAAAGGCTATAGAACAAACTGCTCTGGAACAAAAAACACTTCACTCCGTGTTGATATACTTAGTAAGTTTATGATCTGAGAAAATCTGTGCCTTTTAAACCTCAGAGGGCAGGTGTATTAACAAAACTACAGAATTTTCATATAAACGAATTCCATTACCTCACTATTGCTGTTGATGAATTGGCCTCTGACAACACTTAAGCATCAAAATGCACAGCGTCTTTTCAGGTGGAGAGGCTGACATGAGAGATTTGGTTAACTTTAAGAAAAATCTTATGAAAAAAGGACTGTTGAACTTTCCCTGGTTTGTTTCTGCCTTGGAATATACTCTATATCATATAAAGTGGCCACATCTTTTTCCATGACCTGTTTCTATTGTCACAAAATGTTATTTTTTAGGCACTTAACAGAGTTCTGAGGTTATAAATTTAGAATCACAGCATCAGCAAATCCCAAGGTCACAAGGGACTTTAAAGATCATGTAGTCAGCCTTCTGTCAGATAGATAGCCAAGTTGTGAATTCTCTGCTTTTTGAGGTCATCCATTCTGTTATTTGAATCTTCAGAAACTCTCCTGTTAGAAAGTTTTTACTTCCAGCATTCAATGTTGAGTAATTCTTTCTCCCTCTGTGACCCACCCATGGGTTCTCATTCTACCTTTTGGACAGTCTAATCACTTTTCTGTAATATTTAAGGCAACTGTCCTGTTTTTCTCCAGGTGAAATATCTTCTGATCTTTCTTTGCTTCCTTTTGTCTCTTAAAATATAATGTTCAGAACTGTAGACATATTCTAAAAGTGGAGTCTGACCTCTGCTGAACAGAACAAAAATCTCACTTTGTACATGAAGATATTATATTTGCATTACTGTATCTAAAAATCACATTAATTGCGGCGGGCAGCCTTATCCTCTTGACTTCCCTTGAATGTATACTGTCATCATAAGCCTGTGAGGCTTTCTCACACCCAGACAGGAGTGGCACACCTATCCTGTACCCTACAGCTGTTCTTTTAGGCCCAAGTGCAGGGTCTTAGATGTGTCCCTATTAGAGTCAACCCATTGAAAGAGTCTGTGAAGTATTTTTAGTTCATGGTTAGGTCATCTGACATATTTGTCTTCCTGCCCCACTTCTTGCAGTCTACGAATTTGATAAGTTTGTTTTCTCTTCTCCATCTTAGTCATTCATGGAGATGTTGAGGCAGGCCAGGATGGAATCATTCCATTGGACCATACTATTGCTAGTAGGTTTAAATGGGCATTAATTGTGTATGGAGATAGGATTGTCAGTTTAGATCAAATACTCCATAATTGTAATAGAAATTGTCTTTTAGGTGAGTAGTCTTATTGTAGCTGCTTAGTAACTGTTTAACAAGAGATAATAGAACTATGTATGGTCATAAGAGTGAGATTAGGAACTAGCTTGGAAAATTAGTGACCCTGCTTATATTCTTATATATGATAAATATAGTATTACATTTATTAATTAATAAAACATAATTCTTACATTCTTGGGGCTTCCCTGGCATCTCAAACAGTAAAGAATCTGCCTGCAATGTGGGAGACCCAGGTTCGATCCCTGGGTCAGGAAGTTCCATTGGAGAGGGGCATAGCAACCCACTGTAGTATTCTTGCCTGGAGAATCCAGGTAGAGCCTGGTGGGCCACAGTCCATGGGGTCAGAAAGAGTTGGCCATGACTGAACGACTGACGCTTTCTTTCTTCTATTCTTATGTAAGGTATTAAGCAGAGAACATTCTGGACTGATTAGAGGCAATATGGTATAGGGGAAGGAGCCCTAAACTTGGCCCTGAGATGTTTTATTCATTTATTTATTCAGCAAATATATATTGTGTGCATACTATACTTAAGCCTTAGATATACAGTGATTTTAAAAAAAAACCAACCAAGACTTTGTGTTTGCCATCAATGGAACGTACATTCAAATGGGGAAACAATTTGATAATTATACAGATGAAATCATAATACTTTCTGTGATCTATCTTCTAGACAGGTACTGTCCAACAGAAATAAAATACAGGTCACACACTCAAATTTAAAAGTTTCTAGTAGCTCCATTTTGAAAAGTGAAAAGAAAAAAATGAAACTACTTTTAATAATGGGTTTTCTTTAACTCAGTATACCTGATAATATTTCAACATGTAAACAATATAAAAAATTTTGAGATATTTATATTCTTGAACTAAATCATTGAGATCTTAAACTTATACCATATCTCAGTTTGAACTAGCCTATTTAAAGTGCTCAATAGCCATGTGTGGCTAGTGGCCTTCATACTGGCCAGCAAAATACTATCCCCACCTTTATAGACTGCTCTATGGTATTGGGAAAATCACTTTCCTTATTTAGAACTCCTGTTTTCATCAGTAAAATGAAGGATTAAGACTTACCTTTAAACAGCTAAAAGTGGTCCTTTTCATGTATGAGGGAGTCATGCAAGGTGCTGTAATAATCTGTGTCTTCATGAGTGGTACTTATATGGGTATATATGTAAAGACTCATCAAGCTGTATACTTAAGATACATGTACTTTTCAGTATCCATGTTATCACTCAATAAAAGGTTTCTTATAAAATCACTTCTGATTATTTTGATTCTGTGCCCTTCGATAAAATTTCTCAGATGAACTGACCTTCAGTGGAAACATGTGACATGAAAAATGCCAACAGCCAGTGACTCTTTATGTCTTCTTCCCACCCAGGATGTGTCTAGTCCGAATGAAGCAGGAAGGCCGGAGTGGGAAATACATGTGTCGTATCATAGTTCATTTTATGTGGGAGGATGTTGAGCAGCGTGGCAGAATCATGGGGGTAAGTGACTGCTGTCAGATTCTGGTCTTGGAAACCATTGAGCGATTGCCTGACTTGAGTTGAAGTTCTAGAATTTGAGTTGAAGTTCTGATGTCAAGTGGTAATTGAACTCAACTCACTTTTGCCTCCATGGATTTTGACAAGCTCTGGATACTTTCTGTGTTTGCACACATTATCATGGTTTGTCAGTGTGAGGACATCCTGTGTTCAGAGATGGCATTATTAAAAAGTAAATCATGGTGATAGGAGGGATGGATTTCGTGAATAGATGAAATCAAATAATAATCCAGTTTTAGGATACTGTACCTGATACCAGTTCATTGTTCAGTTCACAATTAGTTTGAATAGAAAGATCCTGACTGGGGGCCTGCAGTGTCCTCAGGAACTTAAAAACAAGCTCCTTGATCGCTGACAACCTATAATACTTTGGCAAGGTGTATACTGAAAAGGTCCATTAGTATCTTTAATAACCTGAGAAAGGAGAACCTATCGTGTATGTATAACATAGAATATGATGACAATAGAAAGCCAGAACCAAAACATTAGAATACAATAGATTATATAAGTACCAATCTCTTCCTTTGTGTATATTGTATATTTTGTGTATCTATACCATGTTTTAATAGATTGTAATTCTTTGGTTTTTCCCGTATCATTGCCTCACAGCTTGGGAGCATCTAAAGCCAAACCATTAGACAGGGTCATGCAGTGGGGTGACCTGATTTCTTTCATTACGGAGGAGAGTTCTGTGGTTTTGTGTGTATGTATTTTATTATATATGGTATCATTCTCTGTGCACTTAATTGCAACTTTCTTTTTTTTTAAATGTGTCTTGGAGGTCTTTGCGTGCTGCATGGGATTTAAATGGGAAATCTCCCTTTTTTCACTTTTATCTACTGTAATTATTTTCACACACTTCCTATGTTATTGTCTAATGGTATCATGTGCTTACCCTATGTGTAAAATTGTAGTCTTTGAAACTAAATGGTGGAAATGATGGTTTCCTTTGGAGAATTTGGATTGAGGGTATTTTCAGATTCTCTTGTCTTTGAAGGAACCAGGTATACAGAAAGCACAGGAGACATGGGTTCACCTTTAGATAGCTTCATTGACACTTATATGCCTTTCTCTGGGAAAACAGACCATCAGCATTTCCAGTCATTCTAAAAAGATGATAGTCTCTTTCAGAGTTTCAGCTGCTGTCATCATCGTCATCATGATCCATCCAGTGGAGTCAGTATTCCCCTGTCTTTGTAATGTACTCTTTGCTTCATGTTTCTCCCTGTCGTGCCTTACTGCTGCCCAGAGTGGGATCAACAGCCTTTAAGCTATTCATCCTGCTGAGTGTTCCACATTCTTTCAGGTACTTACCAGCCAACTCTGTGGCAGTACGCAGTGGATATACCGTAGTGCTGGTGGTCTCAAATCATCCCTTTTAATGATGACCAGTGATACCCCCCGGCCAGCCAAAGTCTGTGCTGACTGCCATGCAGTTACACGGTGGTTCTGTTAGTCTGTTTTCCTATCACTGTTGTCTAAACTCTTCTGGGAGTTGAACCACTGGAACCATGTGGGCCATAGCTGTCCCCGGCTTGAATAGCCTTATGAACCGTAGGTTGCTGATTGCTAGACCACAGGAACCTTTTACTGTACCCCACTTCCACCCCCAAGTGAATTTCTTTTTGGATCTGCATATAAATGGGGCTTCCCTGATGGCTTAGCGGGCTAAGAATCCACCTGCAATGCCTGAAAAGTCCCATGGACAGAGGAGTCACAAGAGTCAGGCCTGACTGAACAACTAAGCATGCATGCACACACACATATATTTATCTCCATCGCAGTTTTCAGCACTTTGAACCTTCTCCCATGTTACTTTATATATCCCTTCTACTTGACTGTATGCTTTATAAAGGCAGGAAACCTATCTTATCCACAGTTTTTTGTTCACACAGTGAAAAGTGGTTGAATAAATGCTTGTTGAATGAATGAATAAATTGAAATTTATTCTGAAATTGTTTTAAAGCCAACTTATTTGTCAGATAGATCATACTTAGTTCGTTAGTCTCTGGTTCAGTTGTCTATCAATGCAGTCCTGCAGGAATTAGCCTTTCCTTCCCCCCCACCCCATTTTATCCAACCATTTTTCTGTCTGAATTGTTCTAGATATTATGCTGTCTTAGAGAGAAGTGTGTTAGATCAGCATTTCTCAAACTTGAGTGTACCTGCAGTTCACCTGGGGATCCTGTTAAAATATAGATTCTGATTCAGTAGGTTGGGGGTGAGGCCAGAGAGTCTCTCTGCATTTCTAAACTCTTCAAGGTGATGGCAGTAGCACTGGTAGGGCAGGATGGGGAAGGAGCAAGCACACTTTGAATAGCAGGGTTTTAGATGATCCATAATGCTCCCCAAGTGTAGACTGTTAAATTTGTCTTCATGAGAGAAATGCCAAGCTCCGGTTTACTTACAAAGAGTATAAAAGACGATGATTTAAAAATAATGGAGACTTGAAAGAGTTGGGGAATTACTATTCTTATATTTCCATTATAACTGATTCGCTCCTCCCTTTCCAATGTCATGCTATAAATAGACACCCTTTATACAGGCAAGACAATTATATGTTAGCCAATTCTGAGTTGTGAGTGTGATTGTGTGTGTGTAGAGGGGACCTCAGTCTTTGGTATGTGTACAGCCTAAAGAAATGGGAAGATTAGGCTGGACAAGAATGGCATGTGGCTGGAGAAAAGTAGTAGGCAGAAGCAGCCAGTCTGGCCTGGTTCTGACCCTGGCTGGCAAATCTTTTCTCCTCCCTTACTTCAGTTTCTTGGTTTAAAAAAAAAAAAACACTTGGGGGGGCGGGTGGTTACATGATTTCCAAGTTTCTTTTCCAAGCTTTGAAAGTCTATGATGTGAAGGTGGTAATTTGCAAATCTACTTCTGTGTTATTTGGCATCTTTAAGAAAACTCATCTAAAAAGTAAAATTTATAAGACTGATCAATGTAGTGGTGATTTTTCTTCTGCCAAAGAATTCTTAGAGCCATTACATTACTTGAGTGGACTGGTGTAAGGAAGATTGAGAATGTGAATTAATGACACATTAGAAATCTGGGTCAAGAAATCCTTTGAATTAGAGTTCCAGTCTCATTTGGTGGGAAAATTTTCACTTTCCAAAAATTTGCTTTTTACCAGCTGTTCAGGAGCCCAACTATTGTGAAAAATAAGGCAGCCTCATATATCATCAGTGAAGCTGGTATATAAAAAGCAAGTGTTAAATTTGAGGTTACAAAAATCACATCAATAATGTAGAGAGGTCTCACTTTTAAAAAAACATTATTTGGGATTTAAACATATAAATTAGCTGTGGAAATAAAGTTCATTATATCACCTCATCTGGTCTTGTTTTATTTCATTAACTGGTTCTTAAAAACCTTTGTGAGCTGAGTTGCAGCTGAAGAGGTTGGAGACCATTTTTCCTTGGGCCCTTGCCTCACTCCTGAGTGTTGGTAAGAGTAGAGAGCTAAGACTTGACACAGCTGTAAAAACAGACAGCGCCTTTGGCCTCAGCGCTTTCTCCTGGTGCAGGCAGATTTCAGATGTAAATTTCACTTTCTGCCTCTCCTACTAATGAAGTAAGTTTCTTTTGCTGGGTTTGCAGCCAGGTGTGTCCAGTCTTGTGGCTAACCAGGGGCGCTTTACTTAATTTTTCCATTTGTGACATTTCAACCAAACTTAAAAAACAAACATAAAAATTAGCTCAAGGCAGTGGCTCAAAGTGTTAATGGTAACCTTAGGCTGGCTAAACGACTTCCTCTCAGTTCTGCCCTGCCAGACATCTCCACCTTGTGGCTTACAATGAGCAGGTTTAAGCTTTCCAAACTGTGGAGACAAGGTGGAGGGGGTGGGGATGGGCTTTAGTTAACTAGTTGCACATTTATCTCTATCAGTGGTCCCTGGCATGACAGTTGCCTCAGCAACATTTCTTGCTGAGGACAAGAAAACTTGCTGAGGACAGTTGCCTCAGGTGATTTCTTGCTAGCAGCCTTCTGGGATCAGGATGAACCTCCTGTGACCACACTCTCCTGCTCCTCGCTCTAGCAGAGCTGCTTGATGGGGGATGGTGTAGAGGGCCTAGAAGGAGGTAGAGGAGCTGTGGGCTGAACTGGACTCCTTTGTAAAATTCTACTTTGCTTTTCAGAACCAGCATTTTGCTTTGCAAGGTCCTCTGTGATCATACTCCAGACTACCTTTCCAAACTCATTTCCCCTAGCTCTTCTTGAGCCTTAAATATGAGAAACCTCTAGCACGTGTGCCTGGCACACAGTAAGCACGCAGTGAACATCGCATTCCGTCGTTGCCGCACATCCTTTTCACTGCAGCCAAGCTGAATGTCTTGCCCTTCCTGTGTTTTGTCTTTGTTCACGCCGTATGAGTATACTAGATTGCCCTAACATGCCAGCCTCAATTCCTCCACATCCCTCCCCCTTACTTCAAATTGGAAGCCAATCATGGTTTCCCCTAGCTGTAAGTACCTTTTTGATTTACCTATACCCTTCATTGGAAAAGACCCTGATGCTGGGAAAGGTTGAGGGCAGGAAGAGAAGGGAGCGACTGAGGACGAGATGGTTGGATGGCATCACCGACTCAATGGACATGGGTTTGAGCAGACTCTGGGAGATGGTGAAGGATAGGGAAGCTTGGAGTGCTGCAGCCCATGGTGTTGCAAAGAGTCGGACACGACTGAACAACAACATACCCTTCTTCTGGCTCTTAACTGCTTCTGTTTTGCATCACTGTCATTCGTGACCACCTTCTGGGTGAATTCCTGGGGGGTGGGATCACACTTATCCTTCTTTGTACTCTCCAAAGTGCTAGTCATTGCTCCTTGGCTGAATGTATGCCTTCTTCTGATGAAAGAAGACAGTTCTGAAAGCCCATTATAAATTTTGGAAAAAGTGGAGTGGGGAAGTATCCTTTTTATTCTGAGAATATTTATTTACTCATTAGTCTTAAATGTGGGAAGAGAAAGAAATGAGAAATTATCTCCATTCTCAGTTTTCCTTTTTCTTTGTTTATGCTTTCTCAATCTTCTAGTGGAATTATTTGATTGGAAAAAAAAAAACAAACAATTTATACACAAAGTACTTTATGTCTCTAAACCAGCAAAGGTTTTGAGTCTATAAAAGGTAGTAGAATTATTTATACTTTAGTTTTTCTGGAAATTTCCTTCCAGGCTTCTATATTTCCATTGCCATGTCCTCCCTCCCCCCACAAAAATCTTCATTCAAACTCCTCTGTTTTACCACGAGGTAAAAAAGTTTGCTATATCTCTAGGTCAGAGTTAAAGCTCACTGCCAAAGGTATTGTTTAAAAGGCAAGGACCACTGTAAAGATATAGTTTTTTGTGGCCAATAATATGAATGGTTGAGTGTAAATACAGAGCAGTCCCCTGGGCTCAAAGCCTTTAAAATAAGAATACATGTTTGTTTTCCAGTATCAATCGTTCTTTTGAATGTTTTGTAAATGTCCTGAGCAGTTGGAATGGATACTTAGTTATTAGGGGAGGGAAGGCTAAATTCTTAGAAGGCAGAGCAATTCTATTTTGGAATTGGCTCATGAGTTTAAGCAGGGACCAACTGAAGATGTACCTCTAGTGGATAAGTTCCTTTCTCAACACAGGTTTCTTATCCTTAGGCCATAATAGGTATCAAGAGTGCATAGAGTACCTTCAGTTCAGTTCAGTTTAGTTCAGTCGCTCAGTCGTGTCCGACTCTTTGCGACCCCATGAATTGCAGCACGCCGGGCCTCCCTGTCCATCACCAACTCCTGGAGTTCACTCAAACTCACATCCATCAAGTCGGTGATGCCATCCAGCCATCTCATCCTCCGTCGTCCCTTTCTCCTCCCGCCCCCAATCCCTCCCAGCATCAGAGTCTTTTCCAATGAGTTAACTCTTCGCATGAGGTGGCCAAAGTACTGGAGCTTCAGCTTTAGCATCATTCCTTCCAAAGAAATCCCAGGGTTGATCTCCTTTAGAATGGACTGGTTGGATCTCCTTGCAGTCCAAGGGACTCTCAAGAGTCTTCTCCAACACCACAGTTCAAAAGCATCAATTCTTTGGCGCTCAGCTTTCTTCACAGTCCAACTCTCACATCCATACATGACCACTGGAAAAACCATAGCCTTGACTAGATGGACCTTTGTTGGCAAAGTAATATCTCTGCTTTTCAATATGCTATCTAGGTTGGTCATAACTTATCTTCCAAGGAGTAAGTGTCTTTTAATTTCATGGCTGCAATCACCATCTCCAGTGATTTTGGAGCCCCCCAAAATAAAATCTGACACTGTTTCCCCATCTATTTCCCATGAAGTGATGGGACCAGATGCCATGATCTTAGTTTTCTGAATGTTGAGCTTTAAGCCAACCTTTTCACTCTCCTCTTTCTAGGTGTGTTTTTTAACATTTATTTGGCCTCACTGGGTCTTGGTTGCAACACGTGGGATCTAGTTCCCTGACCAGGGGTTGAAACTGAGACCCCTGTATTGGGAGTGCAGAGTCTTAGCCGCTGGACCACCAGGGACATCCGTTTAGGTAGTTTTCTAACTGATGGGATGCCTGGGTGTTTACACCCAGGATGCTTGCCTAATGGCTCAGGCATCTGACCTTCTGAGTGACATACTGGGTTCACTCCACTTCAGGGAGGGTCCTTCAAAGAAGTTATAAACCTTTCTGTATTTGAAATTATAAATGGTGAGTTTCCTGAGGTCTAATTCCTACTTGTTTGTCTTTGTATTTCTACAGTGCCTCAATGGAGCTTTGTCTTTAGTAGGCATTCAGTAAGTGTTTCTTGACTAAATGAGTCAGTGAATTTGATACCTACCCTTTTATCTTCAGTTTACCTCCTGAAATTTCTGTAGAAGAAAAGTGACCATTTTTGAAAATTCCATTTGAATTTTGAATTTTTTGAATTTGAATTTTTCCATTTGAAAATTCCATTTTTCAAAGCCCTGGCTAACTCGGTGCACTGACAGAGTCCTGCCTTTCCCTAATACCTTCTTAAGTACTCCTCATGCTAAGTACTCCCAACTCAGCTTATCATTTCAGAACTATTTACCTCTCCAACCCATCATTTTTTTTTTTTTTGCCTCCAGTGTCTTTTGTACCATAGTTCTAAAACTGCTTAGAGCCATGTTTCTCAGGCACAGCTAAAGCCATTTTCCATACCTCTCTTTTAGGGGTTGCTAATGCTGTGTGTTAGTTGGGTTTCCCTGGTAGCTCGGCTGGTAAAGAATCCACCTGCAATGCAGGAATCCCTGGTTGGATTCCTGGGTCAGGAAGATCCCCTGGAGAAGGGAATGGCTACCCACTCCAGTATTCTGGCCTGGAGAATTCCATGGAGAGGAACCTGGCAGTCTGCCTGTTCTTGTGTTTGTCTTACTTCTGATGTCATCACCACCAATCCAGTCCCCCAAGCTAGAATTCTTAGAGTTGTCCTCAACTCCTGCCTCATCCTCTGCATTCAGTTGTCTTGTTACTTTTCCACCCCAAATACCTCTGGATTTTATCCTCTCTTCTGTTCTATTGCTTCATGTCAGTCCTCATCATCTCTTCTTTAATGGGCATGGCCTCCTATCTATTAATAGTTCTGGACTTTCCTCCTCTCATGAACCCTGCTGTCATTTAAGCTGCCAGAGATGTTTCTAAATCCCACATCTGATCATATCCCTCCTCTGTCTAGAAATCTCTGAGGGACAAAATTCAAACTTCTTAGCAGTGACATATAGAACCCTTTGTAGTTATATTGGAGGATGTTCTTGTTCTTAGAAGATACCTGCTGAAGTATTTAGAGGTGAAATGTTTTGATATCTGCAAATGATTTAGCAAAAGAAGAAAGGGTATGTGTGTATGGATAAAGGTCAAACAAATGTCACAGAATACTAAAAACTGTGAATCTAAAGTTCATGCAAGTTTTTGATGTATTCAGTTCAGTCGCTCAGTTGTGTCCGACTTTTTGCGACCCCATGAATCGCAGCACGCCCCGCCTCCCTGTCCATCACCACCTCCTGGAGTTTACTCAAACTCACATCCATCGAGTCGGTGATGCCATCCAGCCATCTCATCCTCTGTCGTCCCCTTTTCCTCCTGCCCCCAATCCCTCCCAGCATCAGGGTCTTTTCCAGTGAGTCAGCTCTTTACATGAGGTGGCCAAAGTATTGGAGTTTCAGCTGCAGCATCAGTCCCTCCAATGAACACCTAGGACTGATCTCCTTTAGGATGGACTGGTTGGATCTCCTTGCTGTCCAAGGGACTCTCAAGAGTCTTCTCCAACACCACAGTTCAAACACATCAGTTCTTCAGCGCTCAGCATTCTTCACAGTCCAACTCTCATATATTACTCTACACCTTTTAAAAAAATAAGTTTGAAGCTTTCTGAAGTGAAAAATCGGGGGAGGGGCCTTCACATTCTGTCTCTAGCCCACCTTTCTAGTTTAATTCCCAACAAACTTCTCCTACATGCAAATGGTCACGATTGAGCATGTGCACAAACACACTGAAACACACATTCCACTCATGCTGCAGTTTAACTGGTGCTATAATGTTCTGTGTTCCTTTATGCCTTCATTCACACACTTCCCTCTATCTGAAATGGTCGTAACCCTGTCTCTTCTGCTCATGGCACTCTAAGACACAGCTGGATAGTACCTCTTCCAAGAAGCTTTTCCCAACAACCCCCAGTAATACTAGTATACTTGCCACTCCCTTGTCTGTATTCCTCCAGCACTTTGCACAAACTTCTGAAATAGGGCTTATCATTGCTATACTATAATTATGGGTTTGTGTAGGTCATACCCATTATATGGAATGAGGATCCCAGGATCCCTAGTGCCTAACACAGAGTGCCTAACGTAGTTACCCTTCAGATGCTTGTTGGGTGTATGAGCTTGCTTCTGTTATTAATCCCTGGCCACTACTATCTCCCAAATACTGACTTAAAGATCGCTTATTGTACCTGGATTTGGTTTCTCTGACCCATCCTCCACCTGCCCCCCCCACAAAAAAGGTTCATGTTTAACTCTCTGCCCAGCTTCATGGATTCTCTGGCTCTCTCATCATTTATACTTTTAATCTACTTTGTAGGATAGATGAACCTTAGAACATGAGACTTGGAGCCTCAGAGATTCTCTTGGTCTGAAGGTGTTCAGGTGTGGGTATTTTGGAAAACTTCCCCAGAAGATTTCTGATGCTCATATCAGGTTAAGGACTATAGATTTGTTCCCACCCTCTCACTTCCATGGTGAGGAAATGAAGTTTCAGAGAGTTCATTGATTTGCCCAAGGTGACGCAGCTAGCCGACAGCAACATGAGGATCAAAACTAGGGTATGCTGATTCCTGTCCAGCGTCTGCCTTACTGTACGATGACACCTCTTGGGGGGTCGGGGGAGGGGGAAGTCAACTTCATGGGAGGGTCCTTCCCCCCTGTCTTTGCACCGGAGACTTCTAAAGACCCAGAGGACAGCTTTCCTTGGATCTAGAAGTGTTCTGTTTCTCCAGTGCAGTCCCACGCCTGAGGCCCCTGTGTTCAGAATTTCTAATCCAATACGGCAGAGGTTTCCTACTCCACAGGACTGATAGAGATTAAGGGAGGGGAAAAAAGATGAGAATGCGAACAATGTTCTGAATGTTTCTTTTTCCAGCCTTTAGAGCCTGAATGTCTCCACATCGTCTGAATTTGCCTTAGTTGATTTTACAATTATTTTTCAGAGACTCCTTGGTTATTTCTTTTTTTTTTAAAGACTAGAGGAACACCGTGCTTGGAAAGGCTGGGCTGGGAGACTAACAAAGGCAGTATTATACTGTGCACGGCAGAGCCAATAAATGAATTCAGGAGACACCTAGATGTGTTTCTAGAGGAGGGCATGAGGGGGAGGGGTCTGGTGCAAAGGCAGAAAGGTGGGATTAAGATAAATTAAAATGGGGCCAGCATGTTGGATCAGGGGACAGCCTCTTCCTGTTCCCACCATCGCTTAAGATTTTTCATTCTGCTTCGTTTGAAAGTTAAAAGTAGTCTTGACCATATAACCTCATACTCTCCCATCCCCCACTGTCTGTTTAGGAAAAGAACTTAAGTCTAAGGGCTATTTCAGCCTGATACAGCTATGTTTATTACTGGAGTAGTACATCTATGAGACATTCCTGGGGAATCTTAGACTGTTAAAACTGGAAAAGAACCTTGAAGTAATCTAATCCAGGATTCTCAAAGTGGCCTCCAAACCAGCGGCCTCAGCACCACTTAAGAACTTGTTATAAATGCATGTTTAGGGCTCCACTCTGGATCTGCTGAGCGAGATACTCTGGAGGCAGGGCCCAGCAATCTGTATTTTAAACTTTTAATTTTATATTGGGGTATAGTGGATAACAATGTTGTGATAGTTTGGGGTGAACGGCGAAGGGACTCGACCATACATATACATGTATCCGTTCTCCTCTAAACTTCCCTCCAGGCTGCCACGTAACATTGAGCAGAGTTCCTTGTGCTATACAGTAGGATCTTGTTGGTTATCCATTTTAAATGTAGCAGTGTGTACATGTCCATCCCAAACTCCCTAATCCCTTTCCTCCATCCTTCTTCCCCCTTACCCCACCCCCCCGCAAGGCAACCATAAGTTCATTCTCTAAGTGTGTGAATCTCTAAGCAATCAATATTCTAACATACCCTTCAGTCTGAGGGCTACTGCTCAAGTCTGATCCTGTCATTTAAGTGGTGGAGAAGCTGGCTCTGGGAGAGCTGAGTAAGCTTGAGTTAGAAACCAGCTGAAGAACAGAACTCAGGGCTCCTGACGGCCAGCTCTTACTCCTCTCCCTGTGAAGAAGAGCAGGATCTGGGCATGGACTAGTGACGTGTGAAAGGGGAGGGTTTCAGCTAATGCAGAAAGAGTTCCCCAATAGTAACAGCTAATGTTTACTGAGCACTTTCTCTTGGCTGTGCATTTTTTAAGCACCATTTCAATTTATGTTTACAACAGTCTTAGCTATGAGATCCTATCCTCATTTTACAGATGAAGAAACTAAGGATCAGAGAAGTTAGCATTAATATATTAGTTCCCTATAGCTGCTGTAAGAACTTACCACAGATTGGTGGCTTAAAACAGTAGAGCTTTGTTCTCTCATAGGTCTGGAAGCTAGAAATCATATTCAGTAGGCTGTGCTCAACCTGTTCTTTGCCCCTTTCAGCTTTTTGGTAACTGCTGGCACTCCTTGGCTTGTGGCCACTTCACTCTGATCTCTGCCTCTGTGGTCGCGTTGCAGTCTTCTCTTCTGTCTGGGTTTAAGTACCCTCTTCCTCTCATAAAGGTGCATGCGATTGCAATTAGGCCCACCTGGATAATCCAGACTGATCTTCCCATCTGAAGACCCTTAATCTAATCACAGCTGCCAAGTCCTTTTTTGCCATATAAGGTAACATTCACAGGTTCTAGGAATTAGGATGTAGCTATCTTTTAGGAGACCAGTATTCAGCCTACTGGTTAGGTAACTTAACCAGACTTACACAGTAAATATAAGAGCCTAGACTGGAACCCAAGCCTGCCAGACTCTAGAGCCCATGCTCTTAACCTTTACTCTGTACTTTCTGAAAAGGTCACTGCTAAAAACTATGGTTCTAGCGTTAGCTTTAGATTTTTTTTAATGTTTCCTTCTTCCCCAAACTTGTGTAATATTACTTGTCACATAACTCTGAACCTCTGCATCCTTAAGCAGCTCTGGCCCTGACTCCTTCAGTTAAATTACTAGAGGGCAGAGCTTGTATTCCCACCGCCCCCAACACACACACATTTAAAAAAATGGAGATATAATAATAATTCATATATCATAAAATTCACCATTTTGAATGTGTTTTTTTAGTAAATTCACAATGTTATGCAACCATCACCAGTGTCTAATTCCAGGATATTTTCATCACTTCAAAAAGAAACCCTGTGCCTGTTAGCAGTTACTCTCCTTTTTCTCAGCCCTTGGCAACCACTGCTTTCTGTCTCTATGGACTGACCTATTCTAGGCATTCCATATAAATGGAATCATATAATATGTGGTCTTTTGTGTCTAGTGGCTTTTACTTAGCATAATGTTTCAATGGTTCATCCATGTTGCAGCATGTTTCAGTAGTTCATTAATTTTTATGGATAATCTGTTGTATGGATATACCACATTTTATTATCCATTCATCAGTGGATTGGCATTTGGGCTGTTGCCACTTTTGGCTTATTTGAATAATGCTGCTGTGAACATTCATGTAACTGAACATATGTTTTCAGTTCACTTGGGTATATACCTAAGAGTGGAATTGCTGGGTCATACGGTATGCTATGTTTAGCTTTTTGAGCAACTCAGGTATTGTATTTCATATCAAGTTATTTGAGTTCCTAGAGTGACATTGTTCATTTGTTCATAATGAAGTAATATTCTCATAACCTGTAATCTTAATCATATTTCTGATCTAATTGCCAAATAAATATTTATACCTACAGTTTTTGACAGTAAAGAGAAAGGAT
This sequence comes from Bos taurus, assembly GCF_002263795.3. Classification (NCBI taxonomy): domain Eukaryota; kingdom Metazoa; phylum Chordata; class Mammalia; order Artiodactyla; family Bovidae; genus Bos; species Bos taurus. The sequence continues at coordinate 64,603,592 of NC_037340.1, read as the reverse complement.
GGTGTGGTATAATAGAAGGAGTTCTGGCCTGCCCGGCTATTCTGTGGGTGAGCTTGAGTACGTCAGATCACCTCACCTCTCTGGGGAGGAGGGCTAGATGATTTCTAAATTCTCTTCCAGACTTAACATTTGCAACTCTGTGAAAGTCTGAAAAGCTAGCCTTGTGTTAAATCCCAGAGCTTATGTTCTGTTTTTTTAGCAGTTCATCATTCTCTGTCTGATTTCTGTTCCCAGACACAAACAAAGTTTTACCCATCCATCCATCCATTTTATTGTGGTCTGCTAGCTTCCAGGTACTATGCTAGGCACTGGAGATAGAAAGATGACAAAGATATTGTCCCTGAATCCCCAGTCTAGTTGGAGAAGACCAACATATAAACAGGTGATTACAATGTTAAGAGATGATGATATTTTAAAATTGCTCTGCCCAGAGTAGAAAAGTCTGGGTAGATGACGTTTGCATTGTATTTTTTCGGATGAGTGTTTGCTAGACAAGAACATTTTGGTTAGAGCAATGGTACAGGTAAAGGTAGAGTGGTGTGAGAGGACAAGAGCGTGTTTGCCTTTGTTAGATGGTTTTTTTCCTTCTTTTCCTGAAGTGGTGAAAACAGACTGTTCAGACTAGCTCCGTTTTGAGATCCTTCTGTGTGTCCAGTATCCATAGACTCACCAACTCAATGGCCTGCAGAAGAACATATTTTGTCTAAGTCCTGACCACCTATAGGTCTTCTTCCCTTTTTTCTAAGAGCACTTCAGACTCAATTTCTGAGTCAGGAGATTCACTGAGTGGGTAAGGAACTTTGATCAAGATTTGGGTTTTCTCCATCATACCAGCTTAGTTTGCTCTTGAAAATGCCCTTTCATCCCCCTAAGGGTTTTAGCTACATAAAAATGTTAGGAGCATAAAATTTTACAATATGATCAGCATAGCACAAACTAAATTTCTCACCTTTGACTAGAAACACATATATGGAAGGCTTTGTGTTTTAAGCTGCCCCCTTCCCAGCCTCCTAGCCTTCAGGAGAGGTCATTGTACAGCTCTTTCCATGGTCACTGTTCTCTTCCTTTTTACTGGAGGGCAAAACTAGGGCAGAGAAATAATTTTTATTCACTTCTGAAAGGTTACAGTAATAAAGAAACTCTTGTTAACATCAGAGAACGTTGCAGCCAAGAGTTTTCACAGTCTGGCATTGTTTATTTTACATGTAATTTGGAACCTTCTGCACTCTTAAAATATTGGCACAAAAATGTTTTAACTGTTGAAGTGCTTCATTGCATGCAGTGGTGGTGTGGCGTCAGAGCGGCAGCTGGACTCTGGAGAGCCATTTGCCCCGTTCCTGTTGGAAAGAGAAATGGTGTAATCTGCATACGTGTGCGTGTGCAGATACACATTCACTTGTGTATATATGAGCCTCTCTGCATTGACAATTAAGAACTTTCTCTGCCCTGATGAACTTCTGTGCCTCCCTTTATTTAACAATGAGAAGGGTGTAACAATCCCGCTTTCCTGTTGCCGTGGCTGCCAGAAAGTATAGCACTTCCCTTATTTGGATATTTTGATATAATTGTTCATTATCCCCTTTCTCTCACACACACTTTGTTACTTAACTCTTTTCTTTTACTGTTATCGATCAAAGGATTTTTGTTGTTGTTGTTGTCTTGTTAGGTTGAAATTAAGATTTGAAAATAACTGCAGAAGGATCCCACATGAGATGGGAAGACTGCTAGGCTGGTGACTGGGCTTCCTGAGGTCCAGGTCCAACTTTGCTCCCAGAGTTTGGAGGACCTTCTTCTTCCCCCATCTGCTTTGTGTCCTGGGGGCTTAAAATAGAGCTATATATTAGCCTGGCCCTTGCTGAGACCCAGGGGCTCCCCAGGGCTGGTGATGCTCTTTGTAACCTGTCTGGGCTGGGGACAGTAGCCTGCTGTCCCTAAGCTTTTCTTCCTCGAAATCTGACACCTTGTTCCTTGGCCTCCACATTGGAGCCTTGGCAGAAGAGGCAGAGGTTACCCCCACCAGGTGAGCTCTGCCGAGCTGTCTCCAGGCCAGGCCCTTCTCCAGGGACCTCCAGCAGGGGGCTCCTTCTCCAGGAGTTCCACTGCAGCTCCGAGTAAAGGATGCTCCGCTGGCGTGGGTACCACAACCACCACGCCCTGCTCCCACAGGCTGTAGACTTTCTGTCACAGCCAGCCAGGGATCCCGCACCCTCTAGCCCAGATCAGCTTTCAGTGCCCACCAACAGAAGACGAAGTGCTCAGGACCTTGCAGTCCTTGGTTCAGTGAGCTCTTTTCCCTTTTGGAAAACACTGCCTTTGGCTTCTTGACTCACAAGAGCAGCCTATGATGGAGAATCCAGAGAAGTACGTGCACATGCAATTTCAGGCAGAGGAAACAGGTCTTTTCCTAACAGCCTCGTGAGGGCCCCTGTGTCCTGCTCTCCCCCTGTAAGGTATGGGCACTTTGTGCTTAACTGTCCAGAAACCATTTTCCCAAGCAGTTACCTCCCATCACATGGGCTTTGGAGCCAGACAGACCTGGGTGCTAATTCCTGCTCAACCGTAGTGTGGCCTTGAGACCCTGAGAAAGTCTCCTTACCTTGCATTTCTTTCTCTGTTCACCACACAGTGTGTGATTTAAACAGTATGATCTGGTAAAGACTTAGCACAGTACTTGGCATATTTTAATGACTTGATAGGATAAAGGCACTGTGTTGGGACCTTTTCTACAGCACCTGGCATGGGCTGCCTTATTTCATGAGGATTTGTGTACATACCTGTCACGCCCCACTGGGTTCTGATTGCTGGAGGATAGAGATCGTATCTTTTGTCTTTGTATCACATGTTTGCTTGGCTTGGGTCACGGGCATAGCAGACACTCAGTCACTGCTAGCTGAATCTATTAGGATGTCTTGAACAGACAGGGCCGGCATGATTGTTTTAGTTTCTCCATTTGAACCTGGGGAAATAGTAACCCCTTATTTTGGAGCCTTTGAGGACAATTTAAAGCGATATGTGTGAAGTGTTTGGAGTCCTTTGAAAGGAAGGTAGTGGGGAAATTAATGGTGTTTTTGCTGTTCTTGGGAAAGCCCTTTGTGGTTCCCAGCGAATAAATTACTTGGAGTGAGTTTTCTAACACCTCCTATTCTGCTCTGTTCACTGAGGCTTTTTAAAAATAATAATAATAACTGTCTGCTGTAATGCTTTTTTGCTGTAACTTATATATAATTTTGGTTTTGGACTTTTGACCCCTCTCTGCTCCCAGGGGAGAAATTTCTATCAGAATAATAAAAGGTGTAAACTGTGTGTGTTGCCCTTTTTCTGGGCCTGGGGTAGTTCAGCCTCTGGGGTTAAGAATCAGCGGGCTTGTGGTTTGTACCTGGTTACAGGGCAAGTAGGAGACCATTCCCATTAAGAGCTCAGTGGTATTCTAAGTGTCTCCCCCACTCCCATTCCTTTGCCTCCTGTGCCCTTTTGCTAAAATTCTTCAGTTTTCACATGAACTCTGTTTTTTGGGGGATTGTATGGCTGTACCTCTTTTCTTTCAAAGACAGAAGATGTTTATCATCTGCTCTACTTTAGGTCCCCAGCTGAGTTGCCTAGCAGAGAGGATCCTCTCTCTAGAGGAAACGGGATGGGAGAGGGGAAAAACCATTCACTAGTCTTGGAGCTAGAAGAGCAGGGAACTAAACTTGGTTCTACCATTAGTTAGCAGATGCAGAACTTGGACCAGGATATTTCTTTTCTTTTGTCTTTAGTACTTATTTTATTTACTTGTTTGGCTGCACCAGGTCTTAGTTGCGACATGCAGGATATTGGTTATGGCATGTGAACGCTTAGTTGTCGTGTGTGGGATCTAGTTCCCTAACCAAGGATCGAACCTGGGCCCATTGCATTGGGAGTGTAGAGTCTTATTAGCCACTGAACCATCAGCAAGAGTCCCTGGACCAATTCATTTCTAAAGATCTTTCCAGCTTGGGGGAAAAAAATCTGTGAGATAAGAATTTTTCAACCCAGGGGAGAATTTACAAGAATGAATGGTAGTTTGCTACAACTCCTGTGTGTTTGCTAAGCCTCTCTTGCCCTGTAACCCTGAAAGAACTGGCCCTGTTCTTAATAGCCTCAACTCAAAGGCTCATGAGAGACCAGAGTGGTTTGAGAACAAATGTGGGTTTCAGACATGCTAGAGTCGTCTGGTCTGAAGCAGTGGGTAAATGTGGATGTCAGAAGAATCCCACTTGGCAATGACCCCCCGCCCCACCCTGCTCCAGGAACTGTGTAAAGGAAGTCCAGGCTGCTCTAGCTGGGGGTAGGAAGCCCCAATCAGGACTAGCGCTAGCTGATCAGATTTGCAAAGCAGTCACTGATTATATTTTGTGCAGGTTCAGTGACTGGCAATCTCCTAGATGCTTGTCAACCACAGGGATAATCCCAATTCAGCCTTTTCAAATTGAGGATACTTAGTCCTGGCCAGGAAAATGGCTTGTTCAGTGTCACATATTAGTAGCAGGGCAGAGATTAAAACTCACTGCTGATTCCCTCGGTTGCTCTTTTCATTACATCATCCTGTCACCTTTGCCATAATCCTGCTACCTTTACCATCCCTAGAACTACCATATACTCCCTCCATTTTTGTCTTCCTATCTTACAGACCTCATTGGTTATTCTTTTAAGGTCAGTGTTCCTATGTGCAGGGCAGTGCCTCGCACGTAATAGGCCTTTATCAGATGTTAGTGGATGAGTGAATGAACTTACCCAAGTCTTCCTAACTCATTCAGGGACTTCTTTCTCCATAATAACTTTCTCCATGTCGATTGCAATCTATTGAGCTGATTTTGAATGTTCGCAATATGTGTTACAACCGTGACATCTGCTCAAAGGGGCAGGAAGAACTACAAGGAGTGCTTCTTAAAAACAACCACTAGCCAGACTTCAGTTGCCTTACACTCACCTAAATTCACTGTCAGCAGCTTCACTGGTTCCCCGCCTCTCGACTCTCTTCACCTCAGATCCATCCTGCAAATCAATTAACAGCCTAGTTCATCTTCCTAAACGCTACTTACGCCAAATACTCATCACACAGCAACACCCAGTGGCCCCGCAGGGCCTGCTAGATGTGCACCGCACCCCTCAACCTGTCTTCAGGCCCCTTGTGATTCACCATCATTTTTCTCTTTCCTGCCTGCCCCACTTTTCTTCCAGTCTCTTCCTGTCTTCGCCTGACTCTTTCCTAATTCATCCAGATTTACATTTGTGTCTTATTCTACCAGTGTGACTATAAATTCCTTTTCCTTTTTTAAGTTTACTTATTTATTTGTTTTTGGCTGCACTGGGTCTTCATTGTTGTGTGGGCTCTCATTGCTGTGGCTTCTCTCATTGTAGAGCATGGTTTCTAGGCTTTGTAGGGCTCCAGTAATTGTGACCCATGGGCTTAATTGCTCCAGGGCATGTGGGATCTTCCTGGACCAGGGAAGACACATGTCCCCTGCATTGGCAGACGGATTCGTAACCACTGGACCACCTGGGAAGCCCTATAAATTTTTTAAGTACTAGGATCATGGGCATCCTTGAGTAACCTCCTTAGTGGGCAGTGCAGAGCATGGCACATTATAAGTATACAGGAAATGCTTCTTGATTTGATTTAATTTAACAAGTAATTTTGTTGCATGGTAAGGGGCTTCAAGGGGAAGAAAAGACTGAAGTAAAGATAATCCTTTTAAAAACTAACAAGTGTATTGAGATATCTGTGCTAGGTAAAGTATATTCTGAATCACATTTTCTTGATACATTTTCCTCAGCTACTCCCCTGACCCCTTCTCATCTGGCAGGGTTGCAGAGCAGAGTGATACACATGGAGGCCTGGGGCTTCCCAATCTCCCTTCCTACAGTGCCCAGATCCCCTGCACCATCAGGTGTTCTCTCAGTGCCTGCTCTGTGTTGGGACCACATGGCCTTATCTTCCAGGAATTTACAGTGGAGTTTCCATCAAACATCCCTGGTTCTGTCCTTGAGTAGTTCTTCACATCACTGCTGGCCAGCTGTTAGCAACAGCAGGCTCCCAGCCCATCCCATATCTGTACACCACACACAGGCACTTCTCATCTTAGGGATCTTGAATGACAGGATTGGAGTAATAGCACTAAATTACTATCTAGCATCCTGTGTGTTTTGTTATGCTTATTGTGAGCCCTCCTCCCTTCCTAGAATATCAGCTCCAGGAGTTCAGAAATCGTGTCTTATTTATTGCTGTCACCTCAGCTCCTAGAACAGTGCTTGGTACATGGTTAGCACAAATATACATTTATTGAATGATGAAGGTATAGTTGAATTTTTTTTTCCTTGAGGTCCAGCAACATTATTAATTTGTATGGCTCTGTTAAGGATTGTTTTCACGTAGTATTCATTTATCCACTCATTCATTTATTTGGTCTTTAACCACATGCTAATCTCTAAATGCTGTTGGTAGAGAGTATATTATAGAGAAATGAACTTACAGGGTTTACAATCTAGTCTCTGCCAAGAAGAGAAATGAAGTTGAATCTTTCATAGGTTAATTCCCAAACTCAATAGATAAACAAGTAAGATAGAGTTCACCTGGTTTTTGTTGCCTTATGTTCTGTTTTTGCCACAGACTTTACCTAGAGAAGCTGGCCCAGGGCAGGGTTGAGCGTGCTGACAGGATGGTGCAGGAAGCTAGGCAGCCCCCAGTGCTGAACGGAGGGACGGAGACTGTCAGGCCCTGGGCTCATGGCGGAGTGGGTCGGGCTTGTCACCTCCTGTCCAAGGCAGTGCCATAGACTTGGAGAGCGCTTGGGCTCAGGTCCTGCCTGCTATGTGTCCCTGGGCACGGTCTTAATCTGTGTGCCTCCGTTTTCTCTCTGTAGAATAGGAGTAGCTGTGTTACCTGCCTCACCTTCCAGCAGTGTGGAGGGTGAACAAGTCAACACACAGGAGACTCTCTGAACAGTGCCTGGGACTGAGATAGGTGTTTGATGCTATAAACTTTATTACTTAACTGTTAAGCATTTTTTTTTCTCATGCAATAATCTAAAAAGAAAAAAGGCAATTTTGCATAGTTTGAATGGAAAAACAGAGACTCAGAGATCTGTCTTTCTGAGTCACAAGGAGGGAAATGGAGCTTTTGGGCCCAGAATTTACTTAGACTTCAGAGCATTTCTTAGGTTTGAGTGGGGCTTGAATACTAGAGAGAGAGCATCTCTTAAACAGATAATAGCATTCCAGCATTTGTTTTTCTTTTATAAAATGCCTATCCTTTTAAGAATGTTGTATGGGAAAAAGGAAAAAGAATTACCTTAAGAGATGGGGTTGCAGAGCTTATAAGGCTAAGTGTCCTTCCATTGTCAGGGGGTATTTGGACGTCATTCTTTGCCTCACCCATGGATCCCTCATTACTCGAGCATGATTAATCATATCACTCCTCCTCAGAATCCAGGCTCAGCCATTCCCAAGATACTCCTGAAATTAATGAAATTATTCGCTCAGTCATGTCTGACTCTTTGCGACCCCATGGACTGTAGCCTACCAGGCTCCTCTGTCCATGGGATTTTCCAGGCAATAGTCCTGGAGTGGATTGCCATTTCCTTCTCCAGGGGATTTTCCCAACCCAGGGATCGAACCCGGGTCTCCTGCATTGTAGACAGACACTTTACCGTCTGAGCCACCAGGGAGTCAAGGTTCTATAAGCTACCAGCTGAACAGCACATCTGTTTTGAGCCTTAAAAAAATGTTGGACTAGGAGTCAGAACACCTTGTTTCTGTGAATATCTTGAGCGTTTATGAGCTGAGCAATAATTAGGCAAGTCATCTGACCTCTCTGAGCCTTTGTTTCCTCATCTCTACAACAGGGAACAACTTCTTTCTCAGATTACCACCGAGTCAGTATTTTGGAAGTTGTATGGTGCTGAACAGTAAGCAGTAAGGAAAAAACAGTGACAGATAAGCATTCTGTGATCCAAACAGAACAATGGAAATGTCCACTTTTCTGTTTGGGGCTGTGGACTTTGGTCTGACTTCCTCTGCCCTGCTTGGGTCACCAGTTAACATGTATGATTCAGTTAATTAGGGTTGCCTGTCTCTTTCGTTCCCCATTCCTGCATAGAAGGAGAATTCATGACTGATAAAAGGGATAGGAATCTCAATATCAGGAAGGGACTAGATTTTGGATCTTCTGAAAAACCATTGTGGTCCAGGTAACATGATGTCTGTCTTGGAGTCGCTGAGTGGGAACAGACTCTGGCTGGGGCCTGTGAGCCCAGTGTTGCCTTTAGGTCCTCTATTTGTTTAGATCCTCAGCACCCAGGGCAAGTGAAGAGTGCCCAGGCTCTGTTAGCAAAGAGCTCTTGAACTTTTTAAGTATCCATCTTCAGCTGTTTGGCTTGTATGTCTATGCACTTGAGATGGCCAGCATTGATGGGGGGAACAAGCATCCTCTGGTTTTCCACTGTCTCCAGTCTGCCTAAATTTAATAGAAGAACATTAAAAAAGCTAAGTTGTGCCTGCAGCTTTTCTGCACTTACAGATGGCAGTCATGAGGTCCAAGGGGCAATTGGGAGCCTGCAAGTGTCTCTGGAAACCCCATGTGTCCATATCTTCTTGCTGACTCAAATCAGATCTCATGGTTTCAGGTAGAAAGAGAACCCAGAAGAATGACAATCACTGACCCATAGTGAACAGATTAGTGAGAGAAAGGGGCCCGGGCTCCTCGGCCCTGGTGTGCTATACTGCTGCTCCATTGGAGACGCCTGCAGGCTCAAGCTAAATACACATCTTGCTCGTATTACATCTTGTCCAAGTAAGATTTTCCATTACCCCAACATAAGAGACGTTGAGGGCACCGTGACTGCTAAAACCCTGCAAGACTGGTTGTCTGTGCTTAGTGCCGCCAGGGTCAGCAAGTCAGCAGCCGAGGATTGCATGTAACAGTTGCATTCTTTTTCTCAGCTGGCACTCAGTGAGGTCTGATTCTGTGCAAGTCTCACCTTCTGCTCCACATTCACTTGATAATCAAATCCTGTTGATCTTGCTGGACTTTTTCCTCTTTATTCCTTTTGTCACTTACATTAATTCAGTTTCTTACCAACTTTCACCTGAGCCAGTGCAGCAGCCTCCTGGTATTCCTGCCTCCAACCCTTCCCCAGGTATATGGTTTGTACTTGCCAGGTTACTTCTCAAAAACAAATCTACGCAGGGGCTTCCCTGGTGGTCCAGTGGTTAAGAATCTGCCTGCCAGGCGCAGGGGACACTATTTCGATCCCTGGTGCAGGAACATGTCACATGCCTTGTGTGCCACAAGTACTGAGCCCCCAAGCTGCAACTACTGAAGCCTGACCACCTAGAGCCCATGCTCCGCCACAAGTGAAGCAACTGCAAGGAGAAGCCCGTGCACCGCAATGAAGAGTAGCCGCCACTCCCTGCAGCTAGAGAAAGCCCACGCACAACAAAGACGAAGTGCAGCCAAAAATAAAAACAAATTAATTAAAAACACAAAAAGAACAAGGAAACCCCAATCTATCCAATAGCACAGGGAACTATATTCAATATCTTATAATAACGTAAAATGGAAAAAGAATCAGAAAAAGAATTAAATATAATTATCCATATTTATATATGTACGAGTCACTTTGCTGTACACCTGAAACTAACACAGCTTTGTAAATCAACTATACTTCAATAAAACAACAATAACAACAGACCTCTCCATGCAGCTTCCCTGTGCTTAGAACTCTTCTTTGTCTTTTCTTCATGTGGCATTCAGGGCCATCTGCAGTCAGACATAAACTGCCTTTCCAGCTCTGCCTTCTTCTTCCCATCATGAGCTCTTTGTTATAGATTTTCCTCTGAGGATGCTGTAGTTGTTCAGCTCTCTGTGACTTTACACATGCTATTCTTTTGGTCTGAAAAGTACAGATCCCTCTTCATGCTTTAATACCCAGTGTAATAAATATTATTTCATCTCTGAAGCCTTTGAGTCCCCAGACTCACCATTGCCATTTTTAACCTATGGTATGCTGTTCCAGTCATTTGTTGTCACATAAGATTACAGATTTCTTGAGGACAGGTACTGGGTTTTACCTGGTTTCATCTTATACACCCAGCATGCCTAAAATATGATAGGCACTCAGTATATACTTAACAAACATGTTGAAGGCGATGAAGAATTCTGCATTCAGACAGCTTATGGTCTAGCAAGGAATATAAATAGCTTCATGACACTACAGCTCAGAATCGAGAAATACCCTGAGAGGTTTTAATAAATACATATACATGGTTAAGTCACAGATTGAAATACTTGTGTGGGAAGAACCACTTGGAGTTATCTTTTATTGTGGTCATTTTAACCACTCATAGGTATACAATTTATTGGCATTAAATACAGTCACAATGTTGGGTAACCATCACCACTGTCTGTCTAGCCCCCAAATTTCTTCATCATTCCTAGTAAAAACTCCATGCCCATTAAGGAAGTCCCCCATTTCCACTCTGCCCAGGTTGTGGTAACCTCTGTTCTACTTTCTGTCTCTATGAATTTCCCTGTCTTGGGTACCTCCTATGGGGGAATGATACATTATTTGTCCTTCTGTGTCTGATTTATTTCACTAGGCATGATGTTTTCAAGGTTCGTCCATTGAAACTGGAGCCTATTATACAGAGTGAAGTAAGCCAGACAGAAAAACACCAATACAGTATACTAACACATATATATGGAATTTAGAAAGATGGTAATGATAACCCTATATGCAAGACAGCAAAAGAGACACAGATGTATAGAACAGTCTTTTAGACTCTGTGGGAGAAGGCGAGGTTGGGATGATCTGAGAGAAAAGCATTTAAACATGTATATTATCATATATGAAACAGATCTCCAGTCCAGGTTTGATGCCTGAGACAGGGTGCTCAGGGCTGGTGCACTGGGATGACACAGAGGGATGGGATTGGGAGGGAGGTGAGAGGGGGGTTCAGGATGGGGAACACATGTAAACCCATGGCTGATTCATATCACTGTATGGCAAAAACCACTACAAAATTATAAAGTAATTAGCCTCCAACTAAAATAAAGAAATTAAAAAGAAAAAAACAAGATTCATCCATATTATAGCGTATATCAAAATTTTATTCCTTTTTATGTCTGAGTAATATTCCATTGTAGGTGTATACCCTTTTTGTCTATCCATTCATCTGTTGATAAACACTTTGTTTCCATCTGTTGTAAATAATGTAAATAGTGTAGCTAGTGTAAATAATGTTGATACAAACATTGGTATACAAATATCTGTTGCAGTCTCAAGTCTTAGTTCTTTTGGATATATAGTGAGGAGTGGAATTACTGAGTCATAGGGTAGTTCTATGTTTAACCTTTTGAGAAATCACCAAACTATTTTGCATAACACCTGTACCATTTTACATTCCCACCAGTAATGCATGAAAGTTCACATTTTCCTGCATCCTCATCAATGCTTGTTATTTTTCTTTTTAAAAAATTATAGCCATCCTAGTAGGTGTAAATGGAATTATCCTTTGTTTATGCTTTAGATAATTGTCTTGATAACTGGTTTTAACTTGCTTATTGGCCATCAGTGACCACTGAAAAATTAAAGTTTTCACTTTCCAAATCTTGTATTTAATGACAGAAAACCAATGCGTTAGCACTTGTTTGCAGAGCATAAGTCCTTTCTTCAATTTGGAAACATAAGCAGAAAAGCACTTCTTCGAAAGTTTCCGAATTACTCTTCTATAGCACTTGTGATAGAGCAGGTAGGGATCAAAGGCCTGTTAATGTTTAATCTGTTCACATCACAGAGTTAATCAGCTTTATCTTGTTAGCATGAGAAGAAAAAACTTCAGTCGCCCACTTGATGTTTTCTTACCCTGGTAACCACAAAATTCTTTCTCTGAATTTCAATCACAAACTCCTTTTTACTTCAAACTGTTTGTGTATGCATTTTGATTCAAGCAGATGATAGTAATAGAACTAAAAGTGGTCTTGAAACTTGTTTCAGTGGAAGAGATTGCTTTGAGAGAGGTATGGCGTTTCAGAGGTGATGTGAAAACAGACTGAAAGAACAGGAGTTGGACGTCCTCAAGCTAGAGTAGAATTGTGTTTGAAAACCACGAAAGCAGCAGCAGCATGTATCAGAGTTGTTCAACGCCTTCCCAAATCTTCGTACTCAGGAAATCATCTTAAGATTGGTAAAGTGCCTGGGCATCAATAATATAAGAGGTAATCATGACAGGAAGTACTATACTGATTCATTTTAGAGACATGTGCTGAGCAGTGTGGCCATCTTTGCCCTCAGGGAGTTTGCAGTCTAAGGCAATGAATGGGTGGGGGGACAACTTGTAAACAGATTATTAAAATAATACAGTAAGTCTTCCTGATAAAAATATTAACAGAAAACAGTAATTTTTTTCTATAAAGTGGGGACAGTAACACCCCCTTTTTAGGATTATTGTGAAGATTAAAGAAATAACGCATACAAAGTTTTTAATACAGTTGCTGGCACATGGCAAGCATTCAGCAAATGTTAGCTAATGGTATTATTATGGAGAGGTTTCATTGAGTTGATGAATGAGCACGCAACAGAGACCACAGCTAATTTAAACAAGCAAGGGATTACTGGGGGCTAACTAAGGCTCATAGGATGGAAAGGACAGTTTAAGGACCGCCTCAGGTAGGAAACATACAAGGGAGTCAGGGATCCTAGTGTTAGCAATAGGGAGTTAGTATCCTCTTTGGGATGATCCAGCTTTAGCTGTCTTTTTATCTTTGGATGTTTCTAGACAGAAACAACAGTCTGATTAGATTAGCTTAGATTCTGGGCCCGTCTCTGTCTGTGATGAGGAAACAAAGTTCTGGGATCAGCGGCCTACTAGCTCATGGAGTGGGAGAGGAGTAGGAAGGCCCCAGGGAAGGGATACAGAAAGAATGAGTGATGTCCATTCAGGTAGTATCAGATACTTCAGGATCCGCTGATCCATTGAGGCTGATGATATAAGCCATGAGGCCAACCTGCGGAATAGCCTCTTGAGTATTTCTGTTGGCCATAGAATCGACTGTCCTGCCTTGTGACCGGTGCCAACGCAGTGTGATCATTCCTATCTGACATTCTTCACTGATATTTATCTGGTTTCCTCATGTTTATTCTTAAGTACTGTAGCTAAAACAAAAGACTTGACTATTACAATAATAGAGGAAGGAAAACTTTCGGAGCTTTGCAGACTGCATTTCTTTTGATATATTCAGTTATGATTATCCCTATCACACTTCTCAGCTCATGATCAGGAATTTGCTCTGGGTCTTAATTATGACTCCATAGTCAGACCCTCCTTCATCCTGTTATTTTGTCCTAGATGTGCTACTGTGCATTTGACCTTGTTGAGTCTCGTCTTGTTTCTAAGATGATTTTTCAACACTTCAGAGTCATTTCCATTTTACTTTTGTTTTCCAAAGTACTGAAATTAGCAGTTGGAGCTTTTTGCTTATGTGATTCTCCATTTCCGATATGACTCATCAGATACAGAAAGGTGTGATAACTGGAGAGAAGACGCTAGATTTAGGTCTGAGATAAAAGTTCCAGCCCTGACTGCTAACACAAAAGCAGGGTGTGACTTTGGGGCAAGTTACTTAACATCTTTGAGCTTCTGTTTCCTTGTTTATAGATTCAGGACAACAATCAGTCTATGAGATCTTGGAGGGCAAGGTTATTATGGTTGTGAGGCGCAAATAAGATCATACACATGGAAACATTGTCAAATCGAATGTGATGTATGTTCATCATTGCTGCCTCCACTATCATAATTATGAGCAGTACAGAGAGGGCCCACCCCGCCCCCGAATTGTTTCCTTTAGGATGTCGTGCTATCAGTGCTGTTGTTAAAAGAGCCACTCTTTGAAGCCGGTGTTGATACCGCTATCAATATGCATGAGATGTGTTCAGAAACTTCAGAAATTAGAGATTATGGCTATCTCCCTCTCACCTTGTATGTCTTGACATGGAAGAAAATTAACTTGGCGTGATAGTTTGATCTTCCCAGGACCTTACTGTACCCCATCAGCTTCTTTTCAGGGTGATTACGGGCTTGCGGATGTGTTTGAATGCCTTGTCAAGAGAGTAAATGACTAACTTCCACAGACAGCCATCTCTTGCTTTGCTGTTTTCCAAGCCTGAGGAAAAGGCTCCTGTACTTTGTAACCATTCAGAATTTCATATTGAGAAATTCACAGCTTTGTTTTTTAGAACATTATCAAGCTATACAGATCTTGAGTATTCAGATCCCAAGCAGTAAAACTGGGACTTTCAAAACATACAAATAAATAATAAGGAAAAATATTTTTAAAGGCATTTCAGTGTAGCAAGCTTCTCTTTGTGCATTAAACGTTTGAAATTATTTATTAAGATGAGATGTAAGGATTATCTCATGCCATGTTTAAGTTGGTTTTTCATCACAACTGGCACATGTTATACTCAAATGTTCACATTTTCTTTAAAAAAAAGGAAAAGAAAATGTCCATCTTTTATGATTTTTCCTTTTCTTCTTGGTCTTAACACAGTTTTCCCTGGACCTACTGAATGCACACACAACACACAGAGTTGTATTTGTTGGGTTTTGTGATCCTTGCTAAAAGATCTTCGGTAGACCTTTCATTTATAATGCAAGTGAGTTACATGCACACGTGTATTTGGTCTCTCCATGCGCCCTTCTGTTTTCACTGTTGCTGTGTATTTCTCATAATACTGCACAGTGAACTCATTTCTAACATTACACTGGCTGATGTTCGGTGCACATTAGCCTGTTGCCACGCAATAACTATAGCCTGTGGTGTTGACATTGCAGTGTTGGTGTTGTCATTACTAATCCCTAGAAAGACAACTGAGACTTGACTCGCTATCTTTTGTGCTGCATTATAGCCTTACATTGAATTTGATACTTATGCTTCAGTCAGCAGTTCTAGGCACCCTTTATCATTCTTTCATTCTAATAAATTCTTATTAGCCTGCTCCTGTTAGCAGCTTTGCCTCAGTAGCCTTAACGTTTATTATTACCTTCACGCTCATCAGTTCTTGTGTTGCCCTTGCTGACTTTCTTTCATTCTCTTCTCCTGCACCATAATTATACCTTTGTCCCCAGTTTACCCAGGAATGGGGCTTAGCTTTTACTGGAGACGTCTGATGTTTTAATATTAGTAATTGGCCACTGATCACCCATCTGGTAGCCCACTCCTAGCTACCTTTGTAATTGGGAATATCTGAGTTGTTTTTACCCACAACCATAGCGGCACTGGTGGTAAAGAACTTGCTTGACAGTGCAGGAGACACGAGACATGGGATTTATCCCTGGGGCAAGAAGATCCTCTGGAAGAGGATTTAAAATGGCAAACCTGCTCCAGTATTTTGGTTGAAAAATTCAGTGGACAAGAGGAGCCCAGCAGGCTACACTCCATGGGGTTGCAGAGTCGGACACAACCAAGTGACTGAGCACACACACAACGCCCACACGTAGGAGCTTTTAGCCCTGCCTCCACTGATAACCTGAGACGCAGGCCACATGGAAGGGCAGCCACATTGTTTATGGTGTTTGTTCCAGCATAGGTAAGCATCGAAGTCGAACTGCCCTGTATTCTAATCCTGACCCACTATTTCCTAGCTGTATAACCTTAACCTTCCCAGATAACAGTTTCCTCTTCTCTAAAGTGGGGATAGTTAATAGCACCTATCTCAGTCACTGGGAAAGATTTAGTGAGCTTATGTGTATGAAGCTCTTAGCGTGGTTCTTGGCACGTGGTAAATAGTGAATTATGGGGACTGTTTCTGAGACACTTTTGTGGCACCTGTAGACTGGGGAGAGAGGAGGCTTTTTAGAAGACATCATTTGTAAGCTAAGTCTTAGAGGATAAGAAGGACTTAGCATCCCTGTGGATAAAGAAAGGAGGATTCCTGGCAGCAGTATGCTTGAGACCCAGGAGAGAACATGACATGTTTGTGGAAATTGCACATCGTTTACTCTGACAGAGGGTGAGATAGAAGTAGGGAGACGGGAGGAGGTGAGGCAGGAAAGACGACCAAGAACTAGGAACACTAGGAACCTTACAGAGCTCACGGAAGAGTTTCAACCTGATCTTCCATCAGTCCCTCCATCATCAGTTCCTCCATTAAGGAGCCACATAAATGTCTTTAAGAGTAGCGACAGGGAAAAGGGGAAAGAGGGCAGCAAACTGGCCTCAGACGAACTGGCATCTCTTTAAAGCAAGTATTCCTCCTTGAGAATACTACATTAATTAAGCATGTGCCTTGCAAGATTCATTATTGCTCTACTTGTGCTCCCTGTTGGTTGTCTCATTCATTAATCTGCTGATTAGTAGCCCTGAACTCCTGTCCCCCGCGCCCCCCACCATTTTTGCACTGCCTTTTTAATGCACTGTGCTGCCCCCCGGGACGCAGACTCCAGCCCGTCCCTGGCCCGCGCGTGTTTGTTTTCTTTGCCCCTTGTGCCTGCCTCTGCTGTAACATTTGTAGTATGTGTTAAGTAATCCTTAAGGTAACGTTTTTATTATGTCATAAAAAGTGCACGGCAAATATATTATAACTCATGGACTTTGTTTAAAAATGAACGGATAATTTATTGAGTGTGTTACATGAGCCTCGCTCCCCTCCCCATTTCAGCTGAGACTTGCTGCTCATTTAGCCTAGCCTCCTATCGAGTGCTCCCACCCTGTGACATGCTAGGAAAGCAGACCCATGGTTGGCTAGAAGTGACATCATAGTTTATGTACTCAATAAAAATTTAATTAAGTCATTACAGGAATTGCAGTCATCATTTAACCCTCTGATTTCTTCTGTTTCGTTTATTATTAAACATTCAGTAATAGCAGTCACCAAATCCTGATGGCTTATAAAATATCTGCATGAATTTTAATAGCTTAAATAAATGGGAAAATATGAGTAACTGATATAAAAGGAACCTTTTCCTTGTGGTGGTGCTATATGTATGGGTTTTTATAAAAAAGCAAAGCATTATGGAAAGGAGAAGCGTTTAATAAGAGAACAGCCCAGCATTAGCTGGGGAGAGTTTCTCATCTGATTTGTCTATGTATTCATGGGCAGGGTGCTCCATATGGAATTATCTGGCAGTGAGGACCTGCACACCAGCAGACAAAAGCTTAAGTGAGGGAATAAGATCCCAGCAGAGGTCCTGTGTGTTGTCTGTGCTCAGTTGCTCAGTCAGGTCTGACTCTCTGTGACCCCATGGACTGTAGCCCGCCAGGCTCCTCTCTCCATGGAATTCTCCAGGCAAGAATACTGGAGTGGGTTGCTATTGCCTTCTCCAGGGAATCTTCCCGACCCAGGGATTGAACCCACATCTGCGTTGGCAGGCGGAGTCATCACTGCCGAGCCACCTGGGAAGCCTCAGCGGAGATTCACCAGAGGGAATACCCAGCCCCCTTGGGCTGCTAGGCTGGTTAGAAGGGCCCTGAAGGGCGAGTCCAGTAGTTCAGGAAGCTGCTGTCACTTACCCTCACCTGTTGCCTGCAGATCATGTGTCTGCGTTGATGGAGCTTCCACCCTCTTCCAGGAAGGGCCCCTTTCATGATCTAATCCTGCTTCAGTGATGAGATCTAAAAACCATTCCTAGCTATGGCAGCTTGCCACCTCTCAGCTGGAGGTGAGGGGAAAGGCAGCTTATAGGTCACCAGAGTTAGAATAGAGAACCAGGAGGTAGAGGATCCTTGCTTATAAGGAATTGGACTGCTCCTCTCCATTCCTTCTGGGCAATAGTGGGCCAGAACTCAGGTGCATCCCAAGAGGAGAAAGGATGCTGTATGTAAATGAGCCTTATTGGAAAGCAGGAATTGAAATTTGCATGTTAATGTGTTGGTGATCTCTGGAAATGCCTTGCACATGGTGAAATTAGTTCTAATCTTGGCTCTGAGACTAAGTTGATGTGGTACTTGGGGGGCGGCGTCCCTTCCCCTTTGGGGTCTCAGTTCACCATTTCCTCAAAGGGATGAGCAAGGTGACGTCTGAGGGCCCTTCCAGCTCTAAAGCTGACTGGTTTGATGTAGCACACAAGCCAGCTCTGCTGAGCAGGTCAGTGAATGTTTACCTCGGACATTTGCTGCCTTTGTGCTCGACATCTCTGACATCATCCCTTGTGGCCCTGATTCTTTTTTTTTTTAAGATTTTTTTTGATGTGGACCATTTTTAAAGTCTTTATTTACTTTGTTACAACATTGGCTTCTGTTTTATGTTTTGGTTTCTGGCTGCGAGGCTTGTGGGATCTTAGCTCCCTAACCGGGGATCAAACCTGCACCCCCTGCATTGGAAGGTAAAGTCTTAACCACTGGACCCTCAGGGGTGTCCCACTCTGGTTCTTGCACAGTTAGAATGACTCATACGGGAGGAGGGAGAGGAGCCCCTCAGCAGGAGGATGGATTGTAGTCCCACCATCTCCTTGCAGAAGGAAGTAACTCAAGCTCTGGCCTGTTTCTTGATTCTACCTTAGCCCATAGTGGAAGATGGCACAGTAAGAAGTTCAGCAGTTCTGAAATCTCTGAAACACGGAAGGTACTCAGGAGCAATAAAGGGAAGCAGACAGAAGGATGTGACTGGATAGAACACACTCTGTGTGGCACTCAGGCCTTGTGAGGATTTAGTCCTCAGCATGCCAGCCCTAAACCCTGCTCTGGCCAGGCACTAGCCTAGGTGTCGGGGGTGTTGAGATTCATCAGACGGAGTTCCTCATGGCCTTTGGGCTGCTCGAAAACTAGTGGGACAGGTTGGTGCCCTAGGGGACAGGTGTGTCTCCAGGAGAAGTGTGGACAGAGAGCTCTGGGAACACAAAAGACGGACGGCTGTTTTGGCCTGGGTGAAGGTGGGGTGGGAAAGGTCATGGGTTGCACCACTGGCTGCGTCCAGTCTCACATTTTCCAGTCTTGAGTCTCACAATTCTCTCTCTCTCTTTTTGAAAACTGTCCATGACTATAAAGTATTGGAGCTGGTTTTAGTTTTATATAAACAAACCAGAAGGAATTACTCATAATTCCTTGCATTTGCAGAGCACTTTGCAGCTTACCAAGGCTTTCAGCATACATCGTGGAATAAATGAATGAGTGAACAGATGAATGAAGTACATGCTAATTCATTTGCTCTACAAACCAGTCCTCTGTGTAGGGCATTTCAAAGACAAGGACATAGATAGGTTGCTTGACTTGCCCAAGATCGCATCCTAGGTATACAGCAGAATTATGACTTGAACCCAGGTTTTCTGACTAACTCCAGATCCTTTCAGTACTCCTTTCTGCCCTTCTTCAGAGACTAGTGATAAACCACAGGATGAAATCATTCAGTATTTGATTTATGACCCAAAATAAAATCATCTTCCCGGAGGCAGGAACCTGGTGGAATGTCAGGCACATGGACTTGGGATTCAGACTGACCTGGATACTTCATCACTACTTTGCTGTGGGATCTAGAGCACGTCACCTCACCTATCTGAGTCTCAGTTTTCTGTGTCTATAAAGGCATGATGATAGCACATCTACCTCTCTGAGCTCCAGTGGCAGAAGAGATGATGTCCGTAAAGCACATGGCCCATAACAGGTGCTCAGTAAATGGAGAAGATGATGGTGGGCAACGGTCACAGTTGTTAAGCACAAACCTTATTCTCCATATAAAATTCCAAATGACAGGGTTGTTTCTGAAACTTGTCCATTTAAATAGTCAACGAGCCCTTTCTATGTATTACGTTTGACACCAAGTTTTCTGCTGGGATGCCAGAGAGGAATGAAACATGGACCCCTTTCCCTAAGCATATTCCTGGAGGTCAGATTCCCAGAGTCAAAGTTTTATCCTGTTTAAGAGGTTTCGTGAACTGCACTCTGGGTTCCTCAGGCTCACCTGGCTGTTCCCTGAGAGGAGTTCTACCTGAGGCTCCACAGTCTCACTGACATTGCGTTTCTGGAGCAGTCCGTTCACATGAACAGTCTCACTAGTTCAGCCCATCCTGTTCTCCCGTCCTCCTCACAGCCTCAGGGGCTCGCCTTTCCCCTCAGCATCCCACTCGCAGCCCGGCCTCTCTCCCCCCTCTCCCCACCTCTGGCCACTTCCTTTGTGCCCGTCCTCCTCACAGCCTCAGGGGCTCGCCTTTCCCCTCAGCATCCCGCTCACAGCCCGGCCTCTCTCCCCCCTCTCCCCACCTCTGGCCACTTCCTTTGTGCCCGTCCTCCTCACAGCCTCAGGGGCTCGCCTTTCCCCTCAGCATCCCACTCGCAGCCCGGCCTCTCTCCCCCCTCTCCCCACCTCTGGCCACTTCCTTTGTGCCCGTCCTCCTCACAGCCTCAGGGGCTCGCCTTTCCCCTCAGCATCCCACTCGCAGCCCGGCCTCTCTCCCCCCTCTCCCCACCTGCCTTTCCCCTCAGCATCCCGCTCACAGCCCGGCCTCTCTCCCTCCTCTCCCCACCTGCCTTTCCCCTCAGCATCCCGCTCACAGCCCGGCCTCTCTCCCCCCTCTCCCCACCTGCCTTTCCCCTCAGCATCCCACTCGCAGCCCGGCCTCTCTCCCCCCTCTCCCCACCTGCCTTTCCCCTCAGCATCCCACTCGCAGCCCGGCCTCTCTCCCCCCTCTCCCCACCTGCCTTTCCCCTCAGCATCCCACTCGCAGCCCGGCCTCTCTCCCCCCTCTCCCCACCTGCCTTTCCCCTCAGGCATCCCGCTCACAGCCCCGGCCTCTCTCCCCCCTCTCCCCACCTGCCTTTCCCCTCAGCATCCCGCTCACAGCCCGGCCTCTCTCCCCCTCTCCCCACCTGCCTTTCCCCTCAGCATCCCGCTCACAGCCCGGCCTCTCTCCCCCCTCTCCCCACCTGCCTTTCCCCTCAGCATCCCGCTCACAGCCCGGCCTCTCTCCCCCCTCTCCCCACCTGCCTTTCCCCTCAGCATCCCGCTCACAGCCCGGCCTCTCTCCCCCCTCTCCCCACCTGCCTTTCCCCTCAGCATCCCGCTCACAGCCCGGCCTCTCTCCCCCCTCTCCCCACCTGCCTTTCCCCTCAGCATCCCGCTCACAGCCCGGCCTCTCTCCCCCCTCTCCCCACCTGCCTTTCCCCTCAGCATCCCGCTCACAGCCCGGCCTCTCTCCCCCCTCTCCCCACCTGCCTTTCCCCTCAGCATCCCGCTCACAGCCCGGCCTCTCTCCCCCCTCTCCCCACCTGCCTTTCCCCTCAGCATCCCGCTCGCAGCCCGGCCTCTCTCCCCCCTCTCCCCACCTGCCTTTCCCCTCAGCATCCCGCTCACAGCCCGGCCTCTCTCCCCCCTCTCCCCACCTGCCTTTCCCCTCAGCATCCCACTCGCAGCCCGGCCTCTCTCCCCCCTCTCCCCACCTGCCTTTCCCCTCAGCATCCCACTCGCAGCCCGGCCTCTCTCCCCCTCTCCCCACCTCTGGCCACTTCCTTTGTGCCCGTCCTCCTCACAGCCTCAGGGGCTCGCCTTTCCCCTCAGCATCCCGCTCACAGCCCGGCCTCTCTCCCCCCTCTCCCCACCTGCCTTTCCCCTCAGCATCCCACTCGCAGCCCGGCCTCTCTCCCCCTCTCCCCACCTGCCTTTCCCCTCAGCATCCCGCTCACAGCCCGGCCTCTCTCCCCCCTCTCCCCACCTGCCTTTCCCCTCAGCATCCCGCTCACAGCCCGGCCTCTCTCCCCCCTCTCCCCACCTGCCTTTCCCCTCAGCATCCCGCTCACAGCCCGGCCTCTCTCCCCCTCTCCCCACCTGCCTTTCCCCTCAGCATCCCGCTCACAGCCCGGCCTCTCTCCCCCTCTCCCCACCTCTGGCCACTTCCTTTGTGCTTTTGCTGCATCAGACTCCTTGCTGTTCCTGCCCATTCGCCCTCCCTCATTTTCTTTCCTGCCCCTGCACCTTGTACAGCTTATGCCCTGTGTCTCGAATGTCCTCTTTCCTACCCCCCAGCTCTCTCGTCAGACGACTCTTCCTCTGAGGTCCAGTTAAACATCGCCTCCTTAGAGAACTTCGCGGCAGCACCACCACCCCCGCCCCAAGCAGAGACCATTTGTACTAAAGTTTACTTATCGCTCCCCACTTTGGGGATAGAATTGGAGGTAACGTGTTGCAGTGTGTTTTTTTTTTTTTTTTTTATTAATACAGGTCTGTTTTTACTAGACAATGTGCTTCTCCAGTCAAGAAGCCGTTTCTTTTTCTTTGTGTTCATAGGATCCAGCACAGAGCCTGACATGTAGTTGGGGCTTAGTTCATAAAACTGAGTACTGCTTTGTATAATTCGGGACCAAAGTCTAAAAGAAGTTGTCAAATTGGGGAGAATCCTGACAGAGCAGGGAAATAGGAGGATGGGGTGGGAGTTTGACCTGTCAGGGGCCTTCTTTCTTGGTTCTGCTGTCCGTGTCAGTCAGGAGCCAAAAATCATACTTTATGGTTTTTTTCCTTTCTTTTATACTTTTGTTTTTGCCATTTTGTTTCTGTAGGTTAATCCCTATATCCTGAAGAAGAACATGATGCTTATGACAAATAACTTCTATGCCGCAATCTTAGGATATGATGAGGTAAGATGGTTTACCAAGCCTTGGACAGAACAGTGACCTCCCCCAACAAAGGCTGTCGATGAGAACTTCTGAAAGAAGCTTCAGGGGCCGTCGTCACTGCCTGCCATTATTTTACTGTTTTACTTAGTATTTTACTATTTCCTCACCTTCATTGACTCAGCAACCAGAATGAGCGCGCCCAGCAGTTTGCCTGGTACTTGAGAAAGCACACACTACGTAGTATGGCCAGATCATTCAACTAGCTGGCGTTTATTGAGTGCCTGTGGGGTGCTGGATGGAGGGACACAGGCAGGTCGGTCAATATCTCAGCCCCAGATGCTCCAGAGAGAGGAAGGCATGCCCACATCAGCAGCACGGTCTGCCAGACAAGTCACACGCTTTTGGGGGCTTCAGTTATAAAAGCAGTACGCACTCATTTAAAAATTCATGAAACTCTGCCTAAATGGTTGAAATAGAAAATAGAAGGCCCCTTTTCTCGCCTGCCCAGCTCCCTGTCCCAGAGGAAAACCTTGTTAATAGTTTATTGGGTGTCCTTACAGTTGTTACCTGTACATACACAAGCACCTATGGATTTGTTTTCTTTATGCAAATGAAAGTTATACTACGCTCACCATTCTGTAACTTGCTTTTTTTAACTGCGCAGTATATCTTGGATGTCCTACCTAATGACATTTAGATCTGTCTCATTTTTTATTGCAAAATTTACATAACATAAAATTTACCATTTTAAAGTGTACATTTTAGTGGCATTGAGTATATTCACGTTTGAGCAGCCATGACCACTAGCCATCTCCAGGATTTTCTCTTATCTTCCCAAATGGAAACTCTGTGCCCAGTAAATAGTAAATACTATTCTCCTATTCTCCGCTCCTCCTCTGGGCCACAGTCTACTTCCAGGGTCCTCCAGGGCCAGAGTTTGTTGGCTTCCTCTCAGTTCCTCTAGACCTAGGCATCTCAGTTTCTGGAAGGATGCTTTTTTTGTGTCGTGAGGGAAAACAAGTCACTATTCTAGTAGACTGTGGAAAAACTGTTAGGCAAACTAATTTTTGCCTTCTAGGCACCCATTTTTTTCCTGCTTCCTCCCTCAGACCAGTCTCCCATTTGTCTTCAGCTTACTAGCATTGTGGTGGGAAGAGGGCTGAAGTGGGGCTCACTGATCTATTCAGCCTCTTGTATTGTGCTCCTGCTCTGTGCCAGCCACCATATCCTGACTCGAGCTGGTCAGCACCATCCCGTGACCTCACATTAACCACTTTCGCTCGAGAACCTCTGAGCGCACTTATCTTCCCAGCCAGGGTAACAATTTCTTCCCGGCATACAGTTTCCACCTGGTCATCAGAGCCAGGTGTGGCAAGAAGCTCTTGACAGTCTGAACCAGTCACATTGCTATCATTGTTAACCTGAGTCTGAATCATCCTGTTCCTCGTAGTTGATTATAGATTTGCCCCTTCCCAGCCATCTCACCCATCGCCGAGGCTGCCTGTCTGTGGCAGGCCCTGGCTCCCGGGGCTTTTGCTGTCCTGTGCTCTGGGCTCGTTTTCTAAGTCCTCATAATACTCGCTCCCACTCCTGTTCCCTCTCATGTAGCACATATGAGTTGCTGCCAGCAGCACTCCGGCATGTGCCCAGGGCACTTCAGACACAGGCAGGCTGTTGTGTTAGCAAATAGCTTGGAGAACGGTGATGTGCCCGAGCTTGTTCTTGGCTCCTGTCCCCCATATGCCGGAAGAAGCTGGTTTTCCCGACTCAGCCATTGTGCCAGGACAGTCTCTTAAGCTGTGGAATTGTGGGGGGTGTTTAGCAAGGGGGCATTTGAGACAGGTGAACAGTTTTTCCTTCAAACTGCCCGTACCCGCTACTGGCCCCAGCCCTTCCTGGCCCCAGCCCTAAAGCCAAACCTCAGGCACCATAGTGCCCCGGGGGCCTGACCACAGCAGGACCTCGAATATGTGATCCTGGCCCTTTGTGTAGTGTCCTTACCGCTTACAGAGCCTTCCATGACCATTGTCTCTTAATTCTCACAACTCTGTGGCACAGGTGTTACTTGGCTCATTCAGGTTATGAGAAACCAGGGCTCAGGAAGGGCTAGTGGCTTTCCAAAGGACACACAGCTGCCGAGTGACGGAGCTGCCATTTGAATTCAGGCAGTCCAGTCCCCAGATCCCACTGTTGTTTCAGTTCTGTTCACAGCTCCATGTCAAAGCCTAATCTTCATATCACACTTCACAAAATGCCTTTATGTTCTGTCTTATAATTCAAAGATGCTATAAGTAGGGCAGCAATTTTAGTCTCTATTTAACAGATGGGAAAGTTGAGACTTGGGTTTAGTAAATTGCCCACCATCTCTGAGCTGGGAACTGACAGGGCCAGGACATGATCTGGCCTTCTAGCTGACTTCCAAGGCCCAGTCAGCACTTCCTCTGGTTCCACATGCTGCCTTAGCACCTGGACAGAACAGCTCCTCAGGGCCTGTCCCTCAGTCACCCTTGCCCAGGAAGCAGGACCCTCCCCTCTCCTTCCTCAGAGCTCTAAGCTAGAACATGGCCCTAGTCCATGATGCAGGCCTCTGTGATATTTGGGCTTCCCAACAGTGTGCTTTCTGCTGTGCCAGGACAGCCGATGGTAGGCACACACAGGTTCTGAGCACTCCCCTGTGGCCCATGGCAGTCCTGCCGGACAGCCTGTTCCTCTGCTTTGGAGGAGGCCGGGCCACCCCAAAGCTGGGTGACAGTGAGGCCAAGGTGCCAGGCTCCCATCCCCAAAGACCTAGTTGCTGTGCAGATGTGTGTCCTTGGACCAGGAGAGCAAAACACGTAACACTCTATTCTTAAGAGAAAGTATACACTCACAATATGCTGACCCCATTCCTTGTGGACGGCACCAGAACTACTGCTGCTCCCATCTCTCCTCTCGGGTGTTGGCTGGGCCTGGCGATGCTGTAGGCAGCTGTGGCCAGGACGGCCCATCAGACATGACCACATCTCTGCTTCCACCTTTTTATCCAGCCGCTTGGCTCCTCTGGGTCCCACTTTCCTCCTCTATTGAATGAAGGGGGCAGGCCACATGCCCTCTCAGACCCCTCCCAGCTCTGCCACGCACTTGCCCTGTTTCTGTGTCACGTCCTCTGAGCTGATCCTAGGGTTGCCCGCATCTTCACGATATCCCCAGCTTCTGTCTCCTGGCTCTGCCGTTCGCCCCAAAAGACCAGTTGTGCTGTGTGTTCCAGGGGATCCTTTCAGATGACCGTGGGCTGGCGGCCGCCCTCTGGAGAACCTTCTTCAACCAGAAATGCGAAGACCCTCGACAACTTGAATTGTTGGTAGAGTATGTGAGGAAACAGGTAAGCAGCCCCTCCAGGGCCTCCCCTCCAGGGCCCTTCCTGAGGTCTGTGGCTGCTGGAGTTCAGAGGGTCATGAGAGGTTGAGTTCCCAGACTCCAGTGTGAGGGAGTTCTAACCAAATCACATCAGCAGCGGGCATAGACAAAGAGCACCTTCTGGGAGACACAGAGGTTTTCGAGGCAGAAGCCTGATGTGTCTCTCTTTGCCTGGCAAAGCAATAAAGCTCTCCTTTTCTACTTCACTGACCCCCTCCCCAGAAAAAAAAGAGCCCCTTCTTTGGATCCAGTCATGAGCTAGGTCAGGGGGCGGGGAGTAGGAACAGAAGAACAAGGGCAGAGTGGCCTGCTGCTTTCATAAACCTGCAGTTGTTGATTCACTGCACACTCGGCTGTCTGCCGTGTGCCAGTGCTATGCTGGATCCTGGGCGCACACAGTCCACTTGTAAGGCCACAGCACGGGGTGCAGAGCAGCTCCCCTGGGTTACCCACTTTGAACCCCTGGCTTCTAGCAGGATTGGGCTCCAGGCAGCATCCCATGATCCTTTCCCCACTGGGTGCTGCTACCTGTCGTCAAGCAGGGTCCCCCCGCTTCATCCCTCACTCCTCTGGCTGCCCAGGGCTCTCAAAGCTTCTAAGAGAGAGCTCTCGAGTGAGGACTGCTTAACTACACAGTTTTCCTTGAGCCCAGGGAGAATTCACTCCTGTTCTCTCTGCCCCCCTAATTCTGTATTGATGAGAAATCCATATGTTAGGGACGAGGGAGCTGAGTGGCAGGCAAGAGGCACATGTAGGCTTTTCCAGGGTCGTCCAGTGAGTCAGGCTGCACAGCTGGGTGATTCATACGGCCACTAGAGGCTCAGCTGCTCCAGACAGCTCACCAGCTCAGCCTGTCCCATGAGTCACACCTTTGCTTTGTAGGCCTGGCTCCTGGACCTGAAGGGGCCTCACCTCACAGTCATTCCCTTATTCACCTGTGTCCATGGCCTTCAAGCCTCCAACAGCCAGGAAAGGGAAGGCCAGGCTCTGGCTCCGAGGAGAAGACAGGGCCAGCTGGGTGATTACTGGAAAAACTACATACTAGGGCTCTTCAGACCCAGAGGGTAGAGAACCCCAGAAGCCAGGACTTCTGTTTGACCGTTCTTCAGATCTGCCAGAGCCGGGAAGAAGGCAGTGTGGCCAGAGGACCCCACCCACAGAGAACTCTGAGGCTCACACTGTTGACTGGACCCGCCCTCAGACAGGAGCAGCAATTGGCAAAGCAAATGCTATGTTTTCTGAGAGACCAGCCCAACTTTTCCATTGGCTGTGGTGGGCTTGTGCCAGGGGCCACAGCAAGGGCACAGCTGGGACCTCTCTGAGGGCCCTGAAGGAAGGGACTGCCACACCAGTGCCCCCGTAAGAAGTCCCCTGGTGCCCAGATGAGAGGCAGGCAGTAGGAAAGCAGTGAAGGAACTCTTGGGCAAGCAGTGAGCTTTGGTGGGGACCCAGTTCTGTCAGCAAAGCTTTTGAGCACCTATTGTGCCAGCCACTCTGTTGAGAGCGCAGAAATTACTAAGACCCAGTCCTGCCCTCAAGGATCCAGCTCATGATTTGACAAGCCAGTCAGGCACAAGGCTCCCCTGGAATAAGTCAGTCTGTGATGTATGCAGGCAGGAACAGAGTGCTGTGGAAGGCTGAAGAAAGGAGGGACTAAGTCTGAGCGAGTGAATCAGGGAAGACCAGGAGGCTGGTCCTGGCCGTGATGCCAGTTGGTAGATCACCCGAGACCCAATCAGAGATTAAATTGAGAGTTTCTACCCAGGAGATGGGCAAAGTGGTGGCATTAAGGACAGAATGGAGTAATTGAAAAGAAGAGTGGGTTTTAGGGAAGATAACAGTGTCGGTTGATCTCTTGCCCTGGAAGACAGCAGAGCAGATCTGGAGATTGGAGATCCAGGCGTGAGGTATATATGACAGGGTGAGCACGAGGGTCCGAAGGCTAAAAACGAAGCAGCAGGAGTGGAGGGTCTCTTGGGATAGGGAGTTGGATCTGAGGCAAAGGTGAGGTTCCTGACTCCTGCCACCTCTCCTTGCCCCCCAGTTGCCTTCTCACCTCCACAGTGGAACCTCATCTTTTGAATCCAGTGCTGACTCCTGCCCTGATCCAGCTCTTGCCCTGGAGTTTGCCTGTCTCCTGTAAAGCATTTCTCTTCTCCTTACTAGGAGGAGCTTGGGAATCCTTCCAGAGGAGGCCTCTATCACCCAAGGCCTGGCCACTCGTTAGAGCCCCTGCCTCTTGCCAACTGCCCGACCACCCCTCCCTGCAGCTGTACATGTTCTCTGTCAGTGTCCCATCTCCACATTGTTCAGGGGGATAACCCCCCCTGAGCCATCCTAGAGGGGTGAAGCTGGCGCCCACTAACCCTGCGGTGAGAGCCTACTCGAGGAGAGTAGAAGCATCCTTTTAAGTTCCAGTAACTAGCAGTTACTGACTTCCCTGGTGGCTCAGTGGTAAAGAATCTGCCTGGCAATGCAGGAGATGTGGGTTCAATCCCTGGGTCGAGAAGATCCTTTGGAGGAAGAAATGGCAACCCACTCTAGTATTCTTGCCTGGGAAATCCCATGGACAGAGGAACCTGGTGGGCTGCAGTCCATGGGGTCACGAAAGAGTTGGACACAACTTTGCAACTAAAGAACAAACTAGCGGTGTGCTTATTAAGACCTGTGGGGTACACATCACTATTTATGTGTCCCTTTCTCAGACAAGGGAACTTAAATTAACAGACACACACACACACACATCACTATTTATGGGCCCCTTTCTCAGACAAGAGAAATTAACAGACACATACACAAACACACCAAGGACATGTCTCCCCCAGCACACACTCCATGGAAAGTCCTTGCAGTTCAGAAAGTCAGTGCTTGTGTGTCAGACATGTGTCCATTCAGAAGTACAGCGGGGAATTCCCTAAGGCCTGAGAAAGCTTCCTTAATGACTTGTTTCTTCAAACCCCCTTAAATGAAATAATCTGGGCAATCAGAGACCTCCCCCGATCCCTGGGCTCGGGAGCTGGGATAGTCAGAAGCCCCTCCTGCCCCAACCCTGTCCTCTCCTTTGGGAGGCTCGTTCCTTCCACCACCTCACGCGCCGCCTCATGTCTGTCCTGCTCTTGTGACTTTCTCGTCTGGTTGCAGATACAGTACCTGGACTCCATGAATGGTGAGGATCTGCTTCTGACAGGGGAGGTGAGCTGGCGCCCTCTAGTGGAGAAGAATCCTCAGAGCATCCTGAAGCCTCATTCCCCAACTTATAACGACGAGGGTCTTTGATGGGCTGGTCCCTCCGAACAGCTGGCCAGCTAGCTTTGAGGAACTGCCAGAAGAGAGGTGCCTGTTTGGCTCAGGATCCTGCAGGAAGTGGCCTGAACTGACCTTTGAACAGCATCTGTCAAATACCTGGCCCCATTTGTGTTGGTTTTCCTCTTAGTACGCCCAGGAGTCTGATAGGGTGGGGTACAGTGCTGAGAGAACCCGTAGCCCTTCTAAGGCGTCCTCTCCCTCAAGAGAAGCCCTGAGCAGGAGCTCCCTCACACGCTCCCCAAGTGCCCTCCAGAAACCGTGTAACTGACCACAGAAGGGAAAGGGGGTAGGTTCGATAGGGGACAGCTGCCTCCCCCCAAGGACCCACCGTGGCCTAGAAGCAGTGAGTAATGCTGCTGAATCAGGCTGGGTAACCACACACTGTCCTCCAGCTTTGAGCCATGGGCTTGAGTTGGCCATTAAAAGACCCAGAGACGTCTCTCTGCCATGGTTCTTCTTTATTCCCAGGTTTTTTAGA
The DNA here is from genome assembly GCF_002263795.3 of Bos taurus. Taxonomy (NCBI): domain Eukaryota; kingdom Metazoa; phylum Chordata; class Mammalia; order Artiodactyla; family Bovidae; genus Bos; species Bos taurus. The sequence goes on along the minus strand of NC_037340.1, from coordinate 64,573,857 downwards.
AACACACCTGAGGTGGCAGAGGCCATGAGTTGAGAAGCAGTGCCAGCTCAGAGACAGGAGCAAGGGAAGTTCGGGTGGGGTGGGGTCTCTGCCGCTGCTTCTGTCTCCAGTTCACAGAAATGTCACTGTTCTTTCCTGCTGACCCCGTCCTCGGGGACCCAGGAGGCCTGTCTGGCCAGGGGGCTTGTCACATCCTGAGGCCTCAAGACAGTTCCCTTTGTCACACAACGCCCCCACTGGACTGGGGTAGAGTCATGCTGTCTTTCCTCCCTTGGCTCCCCTTACATGAGATACTGGGGGGAAGAGAATGCTTCCTGGCTTCATCGCACCACCCCAGTACCCCGCTCCGTGCTCAGCCTACCACCCGCTTCCTAGCTTCCGGAGCACGTGCTGCAGAGCCCTCGTGGTCTGAGCCCCTGAGGACTAGTCTCCTCCCCCTGAGTGTGGGTCATCTTTGGGGGGATTTTCTTTAAATTGAAGAAGGGGGTGGAGAACCATATTGTCCCTCCCTCCCCCCACCCCCATCAAACTTCCTTCATTTAACTTGCTATAAAATGAGTCATATAAAGAAACTCTATATGGATGAGGTATATCCCACTTCTGTGAAAACATTACAAATCAAACGGCCTTCTCTGAGTTTATTTAAGATGCTTTTGTTGCACACGGAGCTCCAGAGTGAAGCCTCCTCTGTGTGTGTGAGATAATAACACCTTGTAACTCATTACAGCTGGGCACTATTTACATAAACCAGAGCCGAGCCAGGCAGGAATTTGCTGATTAATTTATTTTTAATGGAGTGAAGTATACCATGCACCAAAATAAACTTTACTGTGTGTACCTAACTGCTCCTGGAATGGATGGAAAAATTAATGGAACAGATTTTGGCTCCCAACTCTACACATTAATTTATATATAAAAGTTATTTGAGCCTTAACCCATTTGCTGCCCAGGGCAGCTCCCTAACCACAGAGCCCAGCCCACAGCCCCGGTTCAGCTACCGGGCTTGCTTTAGAATCATGGAATCTCTGATTTGGAAGGAACATTAGTGGTCATTTAGTTCAGCCCTGGTCCACAACTGGACTCCCTTTCTCAACATCCCTGTTGGCCTGTGTCCATACGGGCCCTCTGTGAATGCCTCCAGCAGCAGATGGTCTCCACCTGCAGGGCCAAGTCCTGTATCCACAAGATGAGTAATCATTAAACACTGCAACTTGTAATTCAGAGCCATGTTTCAAAAAGCCATGTCGATCTGTCACGTCTGTGATGTTTCCAAAGCCCTCGCTTCCTGGCCATGGGCATCTTGGAGGCTGCCAGGCTCTTCTTATTTTTGTGAGTCTCTAGCCCATTTCACCCCACTCCAGTACTCTCGCCTGGAAAACCCCATGGATGGAAGAGCCTGGTGGGCTGTAGTCCATGGGGTTGCTAAGAGTCGGACACAACTGAGCAACTTCACTTTCACTTTTCACTTTCATGCATTGGAGAAGGAAATGGCAACCCACTCCAGTGTTCTTGCCTGGAGAATCCCAGGGACGGGGGAGCCTGGTGGGCTGCTGTCTATGGGGTCGCACAGAGTTGGACACGACTGAAGTGACTTAGCAGCAGCAGCAGCAGCCCATTTCTTCTCTGAGCAAACTGAACCACTTGGGGCAACCCTGTATGTTTTCTCTGCCTGGAATCCTCTCCCCTCTTCTGTGTATAGAAATCCACATATCCCCATGCCACCTCTCCTGTCCACCCCAGGCAGTATCCTCCAGTGGAACTATTTTTTTACATACCCACCCTCCACCCTGCACTGTGAGCCCCTTGAGAGTGGGTGCTGGTGTTTGGATCAGTCCGCTTTGTTTCTCCAGCATCCAGCAGCATGCCTGGACCTTAGTAGGCATCAGGGTGATCTTTGATAAATGAAAGAAGGAATCAATGACTAAATCACCAAACAGGAGCCCCTTTCTGGACTGTTCTCAGTCTGTACTACAGTTCAGCTTATTTTAACAGTTCAGTATGAAGTGCCTCCCTTGGCCTTCAAATAAGAATGAAAGCCAAACATTCTTTCTATAGCTAAATGCTTTTCTATTGCAGATTGTTATACAGAACAAGTGAGAGAGGTGGTTTCTTGCCATCAGGGATATTGCTCTCTAGGAATAATTTTGTCTTTTACTTGTATTCTGTATACTTCCAGACCTGGGTTGGGAAGATTCCTTGAGGAAGGGAATGGCAACCAATTCCAGTATTCTTGCTTGGAGAATTCCATGGACAGAAGAGCCTGGCGGACTACAGTCTATAGGGTCAAAGAGTCAGACATGACTGAGTGACTTAACACTTTTGCATACTTCCAGAAAAGATAACAGCAGATTAAGAGATAACAGGTGTAAAAACTGCAAAACAAAGTTTAAAAGATAAGATACAAGTATTGGGAGGGGAAAAAAATCATGTTAACACATGACTTTTGGGGCAGTCTATCAGTTGTCTCAAGCAGTCCTGTTAAATAGGTATTCTCCTCTTCCTGGTCTTTCTCCTGTTTACGCAAGTGAGGGGACTATGGCTCAGAGAGGCCTGGAAGGCTACCCAGCCCTCATCTTCAGCCCCGGGGCTCTCGCTCTCTTCCCACCCAACACTGCCTCCCGCAGGTCAGTGAGGAAACCTGCAGTTGAGGATAAAACCTTCCTCTGGGACTTCCTGGTTGTCCAGTGGTTAAGAATCCGCCTGCCAATGCAGGAGACACGGGTTCGATCCCTGATCTGTGAAGTTCCCACATGCGGTGGGCAACTTAAGCCTGTGTGTCACAACTACTGAGCCTGTGTTCTAGAGTCCGTGTTCTGCGATAAGAGGAGCCACCTCAGTGAGAAGCCTGGGTACCGCCAACAATGAGCAACCCAAGTCATGTAACCAGGGGAAGTCTGCGTGCAGCAGTGAAGACCAAGCACAACCAAAAATAATTTAAAAAGAAACAAACCTTGCTCTGGGCTCCCTAGAAGCCAACAGCAGAAGTGAGGCCGGCCGAAGATTGTATAGTTCCCACTGTCACATAAAAGGAATTACGCTTATTAATCAGAAAAAACAAATGTTTTCCTTAATCTCAGAGAACAGTGTAGGGTTTTTAAATGAGAAACCCTGAACAGTGTAGCAAATAGTTCCCCTAAGCTTTCAGTATTGCCTAAAAATTTAAACATTGCAAGTATTGCTTTCTTACATCAAACTATGATTAAAGCCCAGCCCACCCTTCAGCCAGTATTTTTCGTGTTCTGTGCCAGATGCTGCTTGGTATTTTCACTTAGTATCTCATTTGATCCTCTGACAATTCTGTGAGGTAAGTATTACCTATAAGCTTGTCTTAACTGCTGAGGAGGACTGCAGCTTGGAGAGGTCCGAATTCATCCTGCATGTGGACTCAGGCGGTCTGACACTCAAGTGCAATGCTTTGAGTTCTAGAAAAGGAACATGGCATGGGGAAGGCCAGTTGTGCTCCGTTGAAAAGCAAAAGGAAACCTAGAGTGGTATTCCAGCTTCTTGGGTTACTGCGGGCGTATTAACGGGGAAAGTCAGTACAGGGTTCAGGCTCCAGAGTCAGAAAAGCCTTGAAAGGAGTTGGGATGTAAAGGATGGGCAAGGTTTAGGTAGGTGGAAAGGAAAACAGGAAGCGAGCATCTGTGGCATAGGGCTGGAAACTTTCAGACTGAGTGGGCCAACTGAGTTGGTGGTTAAGGGAAGAAAAGGTTGCAGAGATCCAGGTGAGTCCACGAATCAAAGCCTGGTAACTGCGTCTGGACTGTGACCTGGTGGGAGTGAGGATGCACAGCCGTGTGCAGGGTGCATGGACATAGTCAGCAAGGATTCCGGCCATCTTGGCTTGAGGGCCTGGGGGCAATGGTAGAAATTTAAAGGAGTTCAAACTCCAAAGGTGCATAGAATAAAATTGTCAGGACTTCATGCCTGACTGAACTGGAGCCTGAAGAGGAGCCTTCCAGAGCTTTCCTGGGAGCGGGGAGATGTCTGGCAGAAAAGGGGAACTTGAAGAATCCTCTTTGTTGTGGGTTTGTTTTTTTCAAGTGCTAATTACATTATCCTATGAGACAGGCCAGGGAGGTCTACTGAGGAGAAATCACAGAGTGAAGCTCACAGCCTCATGTGTCTTCTGAGCCCCACCCCGCTGCTTTGGTGCGAATGTTAGCAGGGGAGTTGGGCTGTGGAAGATGCCACAGGAGGGCGAGGGCATAGGGCAGGCTTGGATCTCAGGGTGGGGGTGGTTAAGGCCTCAGGGCCAAGGACTTTGGGACACTTGAAATTATGAAATTGGATGTGTTCCCAGGAATGAGATGAAGGTAGACCAGGGCCTGGGGTGGGTGGGGGAGAAAGCATTCACAGTGATGCGGGTGGGGTGGGGGCTGTGGTAAGAAGAGCAGGAATCAGCGTGGCAGGTGAAGCCTGAAGTGGGGCTGGTGGGGGGGAGTTGGGGGGATTGGGAGCGGGCAGCTTCCCTAAGGAGGAGCCTCTTAATGCAGCAGGTTGCAGAGCCTAGGGGCTGGGAGTAAGTGGGTGAAGCTTAAGTGCTTTATACTGTTCCAGGGTCAAGACTTCTGGGAGCAGGTTATGGCAACAGTTGTGAAATCTTGGGTGGTGCTCTTGATGAGAAGAAATGGAGGGAAATTGGGTAGGAGTTAGGAGAGCAGGTGTTTTCAGGACAAGAAAGGACTGAAGATGTGCGTGGGGCTGGGGAGGAGCCCTATTAAGTGTGAAGCAATGAGTAGGGTAGGAAACTTCTCACAAGTGTGAGGAATTATTGTTAGATCCCCCTGAAAGTGGAAGCCTGATCTTGAGAATAAGGGCCTGGCTTTGGAGAGGAGGAGGGAACCCTTTCCTGAGACCAGAGATTGGAAGACGCATGGGGGGCAAGTGATGTCTGTGTTGAGGGCCAAGAGGGAAAGGAGCTCCTGATGCCCAGGGAACTTAGAGTTGATCAGCCCTTGGGGCTGGGGTGGGGAAGGGAGGGGAGCAGGCAGGTCTGTGGACAGTCCCAAAGTGTTTGAGCTCTTCCCTTGGGAGCAGCCCTCTGCTCGCTGCTCTGGTTCCGCCTGCTTCAGCCTTCTCCCACTGCATCCCATCGTGCCTTGCCCACTTGTAATTTCATGGCTGCAGTCACCATCCACGGTGATTTTGGAGCCCAAGGAAATAAAACCTGTCACTGATTCCACTTTGCCCCATCTCTTTGCCATGATCTGGATGCCATGATCTTCATTTTTTGAATTTTGAGTTTTAAGCTAGCTTTTTCACTGTTCTCTTTTACCTTCACCAAGAGGCTCTTTAGTTCCTCTTTACTTTCTGCCATTTGAGTGGTATCATCTACATATCTGAGGCTGTTGATGTTTCTTCAGGCAGTCTTGTTTCCCGCTTGTGAGACATCCAGCCCGGCATTTCGCATGATGTACTCTGCATAGAAGTTACATAAGCAGGGTGACAATGTACAGCCTGGACATAACTCCTTTCCCAATTTTGAACCAGTCAGTGGTTCCATGTCTGGTTCTAACTGTTGCTTCTTCTCCTGAATACAGGTTTCTCAGGAGGCAGGTAAGGTGGTCTGGTATTCCCATCTCTTTAAGAATTTTCCACAGTTGTGATCCACACAGTCAAAGGCTTTAGAGTAGTCAATGAAGCAGAAGTAGATGTAGATACTTTTTTAACCCCCTGGCTTTTTCTGTGATCAAATGGAGGTCGACAGTTTGATTCCTCTGCCTCTTCTAAATCCAGCTTGTACATCTGGAAGTTCTCGGTTCATGTACTATTGAAGCCTAGTTTGAAGGATTTTTGAGCATTACCTTGCTAGTGTGTGAAATGAGCCCTAGTCTACTCCCTCACCCCACCTGGGTGTTAACCACCCCTCACAGGTTTTCTGTGGCTTCCAAGGGACTTCCCTTGAGCCACGCTGCTAAGCCCAAGCTCAAGCCTGCCCAGGTCAAGGGCCTCTGTACCTCTATTGAGGGGAGAAAAGAGATCCTGGCTGGGGAATTTCCAGGAAGAGAATCTTCAAGCGCTGACCTGTAATGTCAAAAAGTGATAGAACACAATGTGAGCACTAGAAGGGATTTGGAGACCTCCAGCCCGGCCTCCTCTTGCTCTATAGATGGGAGGCCGGGGCCTGGAGAGGCTCACTCAGGGTTTCACAGTCAAGAACCAGAACCCCAACCTGTGCGGGCTTGCTTCCTCCCTCTTTTTCTCTCACCCTGCAGCCAGAAACAGCTCCTCCACTTCCCAGTCACCATCTGAGAAAGAACCAGCCACAGGGCTGTACTCTAATTGGGGATGGAGGATAGGACGTGGTTTGTCTCAGTTTCCAGAGTGGCTCATGAGCTATAAACCCCAAGCAATGGGTTCATGCCTCAGCTTACTCTGTGGCTTATAATTACCTATGAGTCTGCCTTCCTTGCCAAACTGAGTTCCTTCAGGGCACAGACCATGCCTTACTCATCTTTGGGACCACAGTGCTGGCCTAAAGTAGGCATTAAATACATGTTGGGTAGACTGGATGGGCAGAGGGTGAGGGGATGGGCTGGGCTGGGGAGGAAGGGGTGGCTGGACCAATGATGTTGGGGCAAGGTGGCAGGGAACCCCTGGCCGTCCAGTGGTTAGGACTCTCTGCTTTCAATCTCTGATCTAAGAACTAAGATCCTACAAGATGTGGGGTTTGGCAAAAAACCAAAAACAGTTGAAGACTTAAGAGATCAATAGATAATATTTCTTTTTTGAGAAATAAGAGGTGGAGGTGTCTCTTATTTGGAGGCATTCTGTTTTGGAAAGGTGGTTGTGTCTGGGTCTAGACTGTGGATGCTGTGATGATGGGGTCTCAGCCTTTCCCCATATCCTTTCCTCCACCCCCTCTACCTCTCTGTCCACATACCCCATCCCACCTGTCCTCATTCATGTTTCCTTCAAGGGAGAGAATTCCCAACTCCCCTCTCCTGGAGGCGAAGTGTGAGAGAACCACTGCGGAATCCTCCCCGGCTCCACCCTCCGCAGAGAAGGAGAATGATTTGTCTTTCATTCAAAGACAAAATGGTGTCTTTACCAGTATTTCCTTTTTTATATTTATTTATTTTTGGCTGTGCTGGGTCTTCGTTGCTACACAGGCTTTTCTCTAGTTCCGGCGAGTGGGGGCTACTCTTCGTTGAGGTGTGTGGGCTTCTCCTTGCGGTGGCTTCTCGTTGCAGAGCACGGGCTGCAGAGCACAGGCTCAATAGTTGTGGCGCATGGGCTTAGTTCCTCTGTGACATGTGGGATCTTCCTCCATCGGGGATCGAATCTGCGTCTCCTGCATTGGCAGGTGTATTCTTTACCACTGAGCCGCCAGGGAGACCCCTACCGGTACTTCTGATAAAGCTGATTGGAGAACATAGCTTTTGCTCTCTGGCCAAATGAACTTTCTAATATCTTCCCCAAACTTAAACATGCACACCCCTGCCCCCGCCCCCCAAAGAGAGTAGACCTCTCTCCCTTGTGGGGACAGAACCTCCTCTGGAATTTTACCATGTAGATCAGTAGAGAATATGCTACTTTTGTGGAACCAAGAGAGACAGAGAAACCCAGAAATATCTGAGCCCAGCTCCGTCCCTCAGCCACCACGTGGACAAATCATTCCCCTTCTCTGTGGAGGGTGGAGCCGGCGAGGATTCAGGAGTGGTCCTCTCACACTTCGCCTCCAGGAGAGGGCAGTGGGAAACATTTCCTGAAGGAAACATGAATGGGGACTGGGATGGAATACGTGGATGGATGGGTAGAGGGGGTGGAGGGAAAGATGTGGGGGAAAGGCTGAGACCCCATCATCACAGCATCCACAGTCTAGACCCAGACACAACCACCTTTCCAAAACAGAATACCTGAATCCTTATTCCTTGTGATGGCGCTTGCCTGGCATGCATGTGCGTATGCAGAGTGGAGAGAGGACCTTGCCTCCCGTGAGCTGGGATCAGGCCAAATCTCAGAACCACACTCCACTGACACGGCCCAGGGTCACATTCACCGTCAGGACTGGCCTTTGGTCTGGAGAGGCTCCAGGAGGAGCTCCTCTGATGTTGATTTGTTTGTTGTTAGGCCTTCCCAGAGCCTCTGTCCCTTCATGGCTGCAAAGACTCTAAACCAGCATGTCCCGAGCTCCTCATCCTCCTCCCAGTCAGGCCCCTGACACAGGGAGTCCACTTACTCCTCTCGACAACCTGGTGAAGGAGACGGTGTTGGCCCGATCCTACAGATCAAGCCTCCGTGACTCAGTGCTCAGCTCACCCATTAAGTGCCAGAGCCAGTGTGGCCTCCGGAGACCTTCGTGGTGCTCCAGAGCAGCTAAACCACAGCATCTGGCTTGTTGCTGGGACTCTGGTGCTTTGGGCCACTCTTCCCCCCATCCCCCCACCACTGCACCCAGTTCCTTCAACAAGCCTGCCCCTGCCCCTCTAGTCCTCCAGCCTGGCATGCTCAGCCCACCACTCCACACATCTTGAAATCTTTCCCATCTAATTTCCAGCACAAGCCAGTCTCTGGGAATCTTCACAACTCGTCCCTGTGTCTAGCTCTTAGCTTTGCCTTGATTCAAGAGATTTGGGGGACTTCCCTGGTGGTCCAGTGGTAAAGAATCTGCCTTCCAATACAGGGAACATGGGTTTGATCCCTGGTGGGGAAACTAAGATCCCAAATGCCATAGAGCAACTAAGGCCTCGCCCTGCAATTACTGAGTCCACGCACCTCAACTAGAGACTCCGCGTGCTGCGACTAGAGAAGCCTCTGTGCTGCAACAGAGTCCACATGATGCAACTAAGACCCAACACAGCCTAATTAATTATTTTTTTTAAAAAAGAGAGATTTGGGCATACTCTGGCTCCCCTCCCAGCCCCGGCTGCTCCTTCCAGGAATCTTGTCCTCTCTGACCCAGAGGTGCCCCAGTAAAGGTGTGTGGCCATGTTGGCATCAGAGCTGTTTGCAACTGAAGGGCTGCAGCCCAGCCTCTGCTCCCACCACCCAAACAGGACATTCACCTGCCCAGGCGCCACTCAGCTTGTAAGAGAGAACAGACAAGGCTAAATAGCCCCCAGGATGGTAGAATGATGCCAGGCAGACGCCTGACACACCTCCTGGACAGGAAGATCTTTTTCTTCCTCTTAATAATAGTTATTAAGGAGCCTGTTCCCGACACACTGTGGCCAGGTCTGGGCTTAGCTATCCACATGGCTCTCATCACCCTGGGTCCCCACCCCAGGCTCAGCCCCAAGGCTAGGATCTACCTGTCTACCCTCCCACTGCCCTTTACCCACTCGAGAGGGTGAGTGGTTCTGCAGCCCTGGGGAATCTGGTTTGATTTACATGCTTTTATGGCTTGGCCAATAAGTTCATTAGGGGTTTTCCATAAGATGTAATGGAAAAATCCAAATGAACATTTTGGCCAATCCAATATTATCAGGGTATCAGGGATCCCTTGGAGCCCTTTTCAGCTCAGTCTTCCTATCCTGGCCCTTCTCAGCTGAGTTCCCTTTGCAGACACTTAGGCCCATGGTCTAATGTTAGGGTCAAAGAGCACCCCCACTGCCAGATGCTCATACACCCAGATGTGCACCCACACACACACACACACGAGAACACACAGATGCGCATGTAGGTAAACACACTGATGTGCAGCTAAGGCAGCCAAGCAGACGCACAAACATCACAGATAGATGGCATGCACAGGTACAGCTGTGCGTAGGTACAGTGTACAGGCACACCTCACTTTATTGCACTTCGCTGTATTGTGCTTTGCAGATATTGCATTTTTTACCAACTGAATCTTTGTGGCAACCCTGAGTTCTCAGATGATGGTTAGCATTTTTTGGCAATAAAGTATATTTTTAAACTTTTCTTTTTGTCCCTGTCATGCAGCAAGTGGGACCTTAGTTCCCCACCCAGGGATGGAAACTTCACCCCCTGCAGTGGGATCCCTGAGTCTTAACCACTGGGCCCCCAGGGAAGTCCCAGCAATAAAGTATTTTAAAATTAAGATATGTATTTTTTTAGACATACTGCTATTGCACACAATAGACTACAATGTAGTATGAACATAACTTCTGTATGAACTGGGAAGCCAAAAAATTTGTGTGATTCACTTTATTGAGATATTTCCTGCATTACAGTGGTCTGTAATAAATGGTCCAAACTCATAATATCTCTGAGGCATGTTTGTATATGTTGAGCCGTATGAAATGTGAAATTGCCAATATTCGGTGGTTTTTTTACTTACAGAAGTGGAATCTAATACAAACGTGGGCATGGAGGGAAATATATATATAAAAATATAGAGCCAAATTTTTACACCCATGTTCAAGCAGCATTATTCACAGTAGCCAAAAGGCAGAAACAATTCAAGTGTCTACCAGTGGGTAAGTGGATAAACAATATGGTATGTGTACGCAGTGGAATATTATTCGGCCTTTAAAAAGAAGGAAGTTCTGTCACACATGGTCGAACATTAGTGAACCTTGAGGATATTATGCTAGGTGAAATATGCCAGTCATAAAAAGACGAAGACTGTATGATTCCACTTACATGAGATACCTGCTGCTGCTGCTAAGTCACTTCAGTCGTGTCCGACTCTGTGCGACCCCATAGAAGGCAGCCCACCAAGGCTCCCCCGTCCCTGGGATTCTCCAGGCAAGAACACTGGAGTGGGTTGCCATTTCCTTCTCCAATGCATGAAAGTGAAAAGTGAAAGTGAAATCACTCAGTCGTGTCCGACTCTGTGCGACCCCATAGACAGCAGCCCACCAGGCTCCTCCGTCCATGGGAGTTTCCAGGCAAGAGTACTGGAGTGGGGTGCCATTGCCTTCTCCGCATGAGATACCTAGAGTAGTCAAATTCATAGAAAGTAGAGTGGTAGGGGAACTTCCCTACTGGTCCAGTGGCTAAGATGCTGTATTCCCAATACACGGGGCCTGGGTTCAATCCCTGGTCAGGGAACTAGATCCCACATGCCACAACTAAGATCTGGTGCAGCCTAAAAAATTAAAAACAAGAAAAAAAGAAAGTAGAGTGATGGCTATCAGGAGCTGGGAGAGAGAGAGGAAGGCACTAAGCCTTTTATAGGGACAGAATTTCAGTTGTGGAAGATGGAAAAAGTTCTGGCAATGGATGGTGGTGATAGTTGCATACCTGTGTGGGTGAACCACTGAACTACATACTTAAAAATAGTTAGATGAGGGACTTTCTCTGGGAGTTCAGTGGCTAAGACTCCAGCTCCCAATGCAGAGGCCCTGGGTTTGATCCCTGGTCAGGGAACTAGATCCCACATGCCACAACTAAGACCCCAGTGCAGTCAAATAAATCTTAAAAAGTAAATTTAAAAAAACATTTAAGATGGTAAACTTTATGTTAATTAAAATGATTTTTAAAAAGAGCCAAAAATATGTATCATCAGGTCGATATGTACACCACCAAGGGATAAACCACAGAAACTCAACACCACCGAAACATGCCTGCTCCCCTCCCAATAGTGCTTCTCTGACCCAGATAAGGCCCCTGCTCCCCCCTCAACAGATCTAACAGAGATAAGGCCCTAATGAAGGCCCTGCCACCCTGGCTACCCCTACAGCTTATTACCTTCCCACGGTCTGGCTCTGCTTACTCACCCCCCACCCATCACTCAGCCTCCCACCTCCAGGGGAGGGCCTCCTTTTATTTTTTTGGCTGCACAGCATGGCACACGGGATCTTAGTCCTGCAACTAAGGATCAAACCCGTGTCCTATGGACACAGAGGAACCTCTGTCTGGTCTGGGCATGACCACAGACCAGTTGAAGCAAGTGCAGCCAGCACTAAACAGGGTCATGAGACACGGCCTGAGTCTCCTGCTGTCCTGGCCATCCTCACTGGACCTTGTCCCTCCACAGAAAGGTGGTGCCTCAGGCTGGCACTGTGCACTGCTGCGACCACTCCTGCCCGACCTGCCTCCCCAGTGAGCTGCCATCTGCTGACTCCTTTTCTCCAGCACAAGGCCTCTCACCCTGCTCTGAGGGCTCTGGGACTTCGGTCCTTGATGGTGGCAGAAAACAGAAACTTGCCTCCAGACCTGTTTGCCTCCGAACCATGCAACATGTGCCCTGAGCCTCTCAAACAACTTTCTCATAACGATTAAAAATTTTTCAATTTTATTTATTTTTGACTGTGCTGGGTCTTCGTTGCTTTGCATGGGCCTTCTCTAGTTGCGGCAAGCAGGGGCTACTCTAATTGTGGTGCTCCAGCTTCTCATTGTGCTCCTGCTGTGGAGCAATGGCTCTAAGCACACGGGCTTCAGTAGGTGCAACCCACAGGCTCGGTAGTTACTGCTTGCGGGCTCTAGAGCGCAGGCTCAGTAGTTAATGGCTCACAGGCTTAGTTGCTCCATGGCATGTGGAATCTTCCGGGCCAGGGATCAAACCCATGTCCCCTGCATGGGCAGGCAGATTCTTATTCACTGAGCCACCAGAGAAGCCCATAATCATTTAATATCCAGCCCCTGAGGAGGGTTAGGGTTAGAGTTAGGGTCTGGCCCCACCAGGTCAAGAGCTTTCTCGGAGTTAAGCTTGTTGGAAACAGCCATCTGAACAGAATGTTTCCGGAGTGGGACAGCATTTTTCACCGGGACTCTGGAAGGTCAGGGTTTGGAGGAAACTGCTAGGAGCCTGGCGGGGAAGGAGCAGGTGATGCTGGGGTGGGGCTGAGGTGGGTGGGGAAGGAGAGTGTGCTGAGGGCCTGCCTTTCTCTGGGCAGGCGAGTCCCAACAGCAGGCAGACAGGTGAGGCTGACCTGACAGGTTCCTGAGGCCGGGGGCAAAGGGGTGGAGCATGGCTCTGACATAGGGTGACAACAGGCCCGGGGCCCTGCCACACAGGGCAGGCGGGGCAGCAGGCAGGCCTGCTGGGATCTTCTTCCTGCCGTGGCCAGCCCAGGGTGCAGACCATGGAGCCCGCTGGAGGGTGAGAGGAGCCGGTGGGCAGGCGTGTTCGGAGGCCTGGGGCCTGGGGGCCTGGTGCCCAAAGCATGGCGGGGCCCCTGAGGAGCCGGGTGGACGAGCTGAAGCGACCGTGGTGGCGGGAGAGCTCCCCACTGGTGCTGCAGCACAGCGAGGCAGCCCGGCTGGCAGCCGACGCCCTCCTGGAGCGGGGCGAGGATGCCTACTTGCGGGTCATCTCCGAGGAGCGGGAGCTGCCCTTCCTGAGTGCCCTGGATATGGAGTACATGACCAGCCATGCACGCGGGGGCCCGGAGCTCGGCGAGGCCCAGGGACCCGAGGCCTTGGGGCCTGACCGCCTCAGCCTGCACTCCGAAGTCACCTCGGGCACATACTTCCCCCTGGCCTCCGACATAGACCCTCCGGACCTGGACTTGGGTTGGCCCGAGGTGCCACATGCCACGGGCTTCAGCCCTACGCAGGCTGTGGTCCACTTCCAGCGGGACAAAGCCAAGAGCATCAAGGACCTTCTGCGTTTCCTCTTCAGCCAGGCCCGCACGGTAAGGGCCCCATCTCTTCAGACACCCATTTCACAGATATGGAAACTGAGGCCCAGGGAGAGAAAGGGACCAGCACGCAAGGCCACCCAGCAGCTTGGGGCAGCACTGGGACAAGAACCTCTGTGCCCTATCAGATCACAAGCTCCTAGAGGTTTTATTTACCTTGGTAATCCCTTGGTGGGCTTCCCTGGTGGCTCAGATGGTAAAGAATCTGCCTGCAATGTGGGAGACCTGGGTTCAATCCCTGATTTGGGAGGATCCCCTGGAGGAGGGAAAGGCAACCCACTCCAATATTCTTGCCTGGGAAATCCCATGGGCAGAGGGGCCTGATGGGGTACAGTCCATGGGGTCGCAAAAGAGTCAGACATGACTGAGCAACGAAGCACAGCACAGCACAATCCCTTGGCACTCGGGGACATTATGGATAAGCTTAGAACAGGGGATGGGCCTCAGAGATACCACAAACACCCAGAAAACAGGTACAAAGGGGTGCTCATTGCAGAGAGGAATCCTCTCTCTTCTGGGGGAGAGGGTCCATGGCTTCCATCAGATTTTCAGAAAGATCTATGATCCTAAGACAAAGAGCCCCAACCTCGGTGAGCATCTGAGCCACCCCCTTGACTTACAGAGGAGCAAACTGAGGCCAGGGAGGGGATGGTACTCACTCAGGGAGGTCCAGTCCATTGGTGAAATGGAGCCAGGGCTCAGGTAGAGGAAAGAGTTCTAGACTCAGGCCCCAAGACTGAGGCACAGCCCTGACGTATGCCCCAACCACGCCCTGCCCTTTGTGTACCGTGTCTCCCCTGGCCTGAATCAGGGGAAGGGGCACTGGAGCCTGGGCCTCCACTTGGCCTTGAAGGCTGGGCTTTTAGCTCTGCACCCAAAGGAAGGAGGAGAGGAGGCTGCTGGGCTCAGGGATGGGGAGCAGGGGCTCAGGAGAAAGGGAAACGGGGGAGGGCAGGTAGGGGTGCTAGTGCAGGAGGGCTGTAGCCACAGACTAGCACAGCCTCACTCCTGGAGCCCAGAATCAGATGACCCCAGGCAGGGTTTGAGGCAGGTTAGCCCCAGTGCCCTGGCCAGGGGAGCAGCCTGCAGGGAGCCCACTGCAGATGTTAGGAGCCAGGATGCTGAGACCTACCGGGACCTCCAGAGCCTCCCTGACAAGTCTCCCTACGCCCCAGGCAGGGGAGGGCAGGGCCTGATTGGCAGCGGGAATGGGGTTATTAGTGAGTGGCTGCTGTCATCACTTCTGCCCCTTTGATCTTTCTTGCTTGTCCTCCCCCCTGACCCCCATCACTATTCCTGGCCAGACCTGTGCCATGGACCAGGGCATCCCTCAATGCTTTGGTTCCTCGCATTTAACCCTCTGCCTCTGGGCCAGTGGAAGCCAGGCTTCCACTCTGGGCTGTCACTGACTCTCGGTGACCTTAGGAAGTGCTTCCTCTCCCTGTGGCCCAAGGTCCTTGTTTATTAAGGAAGCAGCCGGAAAGGATCGTTTATTGAGCTTCAGTTGCGTGTTGAGGCTTTTCACATTTGATTCTCCATAACTCAGAGAGGTAGCTATCTTTATCTCCATTTAACAGATGAGGAAGTCAAGGCACCCAGAGGTGAAGGAACTCACCCAAGGCTGTGTCACTAGGAAGTGGCAGAGTGCAGGTTTGAACCCAGTTCTGTCTGGCTCCAGAACTGGAGTGCTTAGCTCTGCACCTGCTGCCTCTCAACCTGGAGAACTGGGAGGGGAGGTTCTCACAGCGGACAGTGAGCAGAAAACTTGGTCCCAGTTGGTATGGGTAGAAAAAGTCACAGCAACCTCTGCAGCTTCACAGAGGAACAGATGGGTCTGGCAAAGGGGACCAAAGACCCTGGTCACTGCCTGTAGCTCTGATCCATGACAAGGGAGCCTCAGAGTCACAGAGTGACAGCTGGAGCTAGGGGGCGGGTAGTGTGAGGTGCTGGCCTGGGAACTGGGGGCTGGTTTCTGCTTCTGACTCTTTCCCTCTCTGGGTATCATTCCTCACTTATGTAGAGGAGACCTTCAGACTAGTGCAGCTGATCCACGGACCTCTGAGAATCTGACAACAGATAAAGAAATTGTGCTTAGATAAATGCAAACAAAAACTTTCAAACATCCAATAAAAATCATTTTAAAAAAACCCCCCACAAACCTTTCAAACAGCCTTCTGGGCTTCAAGACAGTGAAACCTCCCTCTTTCTAAGTCAAAACCCCCCAGGCTGGGTCACCACTAAGAGCCCTCCCAGTTCAGATGGTCTCACAGGCTCTGGTCTCCTGCTTTTCAGTCCAGTGCCTGTTTCCTGGGATCTAGCCCCTGCCCCCGGGCAGGGCTGAGTTCCCCCTCCCTCCCCAGGTGGTGGCTGTTGTGATGGACATATTCACCGACATGGAGCTTCTGTGTGACCTCATGGAGGCCTCGGGCCGGCGCGGCATCCCCGTCTACCTGCTCCTGGCCCAGCAGCACCTGAGGCACTTCCTGGAGATGTGCTACAAGATGGACCTCAACGGAGGGCACCTGCCGGTCAGCGAGGGATGGAGCAGGAGCCGGGGCATGGGGTGGGCTGGTCCATGAGCACTGGGAGTCAATGGGAGGGGGGCCGGCTTCTCTTAGCTCTTTCCGGTCAGAGACTCCATGGGAGTTAGACATGGCTTGAGCCCCGATCTCTCAAGGTCACCCCCAACCCCCTTCCCTCCTTGGCTCAGAACATGCGTGTACGGAGCACATGTGGGGACACATATTGCAGCAAGGCAGGCCGCCGCTTCACGGGGCAGGCCCTAGAGAAGTTTGTCATCATCGACTGTGAGCAGGTGGTGGCGGGCAGCTACAGGTGAGTGAGTGGGATGGGGGGTGCACCTGGGGCTGGGCCATGGGCTGCTGAGGCTGCCTGGGAGCTGGCAGCTTTGACTTGCCCTTCTTTCATCGTCCTTTCCAACATGGACTGAGCAGCCGCCTAATGTCAGGCATGGTGCAGGCCCAGCGGCCAGTGTGGGGAGCAAGAGAGCCCCGGGCTGGGCCCTGGAGAAACTCACTCTGTGGAAGGATCACTGTAATGCTCCAGCACAGAAAATGTTGTTGTTGTTTAGTTGCTAAGTTGTGTCCGACTCTTTGCGACCCCGTGGACTGTAGCCCACCAGGCTGCTCTGTCCACAGGCTTCTCCAGGCAAGAATACTGGAGTGGGTTGCCATTTCCTTTTCCGGGGGAATCTTCCTGACCCAGGGATTGAACCTGTGTCTCCTGTCTTGGCAGGCGGATTCTTTACTGCTGAGCCACCAGGGAAGCCTAGAAAATATTGGTGTTGGCCAAAAAGTTTCATTCAGGCTTTCCTGTACCATCCTATGGAAAAAGCTGAATGAACTTTCTGGCCAACCAATAACTCTTGCACCTTGGAACTGGAGGGACTTCAGGGAACCTAGCCCTCGGTCCATTTTACAGATGGGGAAGTTGAGGCTGTGACGGGAAACCGTGTGTCCAAGTCCACTAAGCCGAGCAGCAGAGATTCTGGAGTCAGAGCTCTGCCCTTCACTTGGGCCCTCGCGGTGGTGGCGGTCGTGGTGGTGGTGGTTTTGTCTTCCTCCCCTGGTTGTGACTCTTGCCTGGTCCCAAGGGCCTGCACTTTGCCTCCTGACCCTGACTCTCTGCCCCCAGCTTCACCTGGCTTTGCAGCCAGGCCCACACGAGCATGGTGCTGCAGCTGAGGGGCCGCATTGTGGAAGACTTTGACCGGGAGTTTCGCTGTCTTTATGCCGAGTCCCGGCCGGTGGAGGGATTCTGCGGAGGTGAAGATCCCCCGTCCCCCAGGGCACCGTGCCCTCCCCCAGTGGCCTTGGCTTTTGGGCCAGGAGTTCCCAGCACCACATCCTCATCACCCTCCAGCACCAGCCTCAGCAGCATCAAACGCTCACCTCGCATGGGCCACTCGTACCTCGCTCTGCCAGGAGGTGGTGACCGCACTGACATGGGTGTGGGGTCCTCATCCCCCGGCCCTACCCGCTGTGAGGCCGATGGCCAGCCCTCCCTGCAACGCCAGCTGTCAGACCCTAACCACGGCCCGCTGCTAGGGCCCTACAGGGCCAATCTGAGCAAGCTGGGGGCGTCCCCCTGGTGCCAGTCTTCCCCTGCCCTCAACCACAATAGCACCAGCCCCGTGACCCTGGGAGGGGGGTCACCCCTGCTTGCTTGCTCTCGCCCTCTCCTCCCCTTTCCCTGGAGTGTCTCAGCTCTGCCCCGATTACCAGAGAATGGGGTCCCAGGAAGCCAGGAGCCTAGGCGCTCACGGGGCCGCTGGGTACCCAGCACAGCCCTGGAGACACTGGAGGAGAACAAGGCATCTCTGAGTCAGAGCCATGGCCAGCTGGATCTCCTTGTTCCCTTCTCCAGAGCACGAGAAGCAGGAGGCCCTGATTTGGGGGTGGCCCGCAACTCAGGCTCTCTTTGGCCTGGTGAGCAGGCCTCAGAGGACAGGAGGTTGGCTCCAAATCAGAGATACAACCAACTGGATTTCCTGCCCCAGGCCCAGGGTGCCAGGGGAGCCCCTGAGTCAGGCTCACCCAAGGTTGGCAGTTGGACCCCAGAGGATAAGAGGCTGTCCGCAAACCACAGCCATGGCCAATTGGACCTCCTGGTGCAGTTCCCCCAGCCTGGGGGCTCCAGAGTGCCCCTTGAAGCCAACTCTCCGGCCAGGGCTGGCAAGCAGCGTCCAGATGAACGACGGCAGACCCTGGGCCACAGCCAGCTGGATCTCATCACAAAGTTTGGTCCACTCCGGGGTGAGGGGCCTGAGCCCAGTGAACTCCCTAGGCCGAGCCCTGCTCAAAAAGCTGGAGTGGACTTGGGGGAGGAGAAGCGGCGGACGCTGGGCCACAGCCAGCTGGACCTCATCACCAAGTATCATCAGTTGCAGGGCGCCAGGCAGGGACCTGAGCCCAGCCTCTCCGGGGGCCCTGCGGGTGGCCAGCGCAACGGCAACAGCAATGGCCTGTCTGAGGATGAGAAACGGCGGACCCTGGGCCATAGCAAACTGGACCTCATCACTAAGTACAACAAGTCCAAGTTCAAGTTGCTCCGAAGCCGCTTTGAGACCTAGTTGTGCTCCCAGAAAGGGACATGTCTGTCTTCCACCTACTGTGACCAGATTTGTTCAGGTCCCAGACTCTGGGGAGGAAGCTCGGGTAGGAACTGTATGGGGAGAGGGATCTAGAAGCCCAGGTTAGACATTCCCGGGGCTCGGGATTCTTGTTCATATACGCACATGCGCACACATGGGAAAATGGAATTGACAGTTACCGGCACTTGCCACTTGTCACTGTGCTGGGCCCTCCATACCGGCTACTTCTCATCATTCATCCTCACTCACAATACCCTACAGGATAGATTCTGGTAGGTATATAATTCTAGGACCGTAGGTATCATCTTTCCTATAATATAAATATGGAAGCTGAGACCTAGCGAGTTTGATGACTTGCTTGGAATCAGGTTCAAGTAACTAACGGGGCTCAAATCTTTATTTCTTAAGATTGTGTTTTTTGCACAGATGGGATACACAATATCAATAGTTCCCATGTTCTCATACACACAAAATCCATATATCATAGAGGTGCCCCAAATACCTGCAGAATGTACACTGCACACTGACAAGGTTCACACCCACAGACACGGTCCATGTGATAAACCAGAACACTCAGGATTCTAGTTACAGTTACTCAATAAATGACACTTGGCTAAATGAATCCAAGACACATTCAGTGCACACTGTAGACCCCTCAGGATCCACAGACTATAAATATGCACTTAAGCACACACACACATACACAGTCATGGGCAGGCATGTACCATCCAACAACTTTTTCTACCTAAAGCTGTGTATCCAGTCCTGTGCTGGACATCCAACAGGGCTCCCAGTCCCTGGAAAACAAGGATTCAGTGCATAAATCATTGGTGTTTCTAATGAAAGGCTAACCAGTGACAGAAGGTGGTAGAGAATGAAGGCCAGAGAGCGGCGGTGATGATGGAGTGGTGAGAAAAGTTTCTTAGAGGAGGCAGTCTTTGAGCCAAAACTTGAAGGGTGGGAAGGACTTGGATAGATGGAAGTGAGATTTAGAGGAATTCCTGGGAGAGGGAACCAGGTGAAGAGAGACCAGGGAGAGGGCTGAGGGAGTGGGTCTGAGATGAACTGCAGAGGATGGACAGGATACGGATACTCAAGACTCTAACACACACACACATACACACAATCATCTTGCTTAGTGTCACCAGAAGTATAGGCTGTCAGATGTGGGTCCCTCTCCTGAGTTGCGGCCTGCCTGGGAGTGTATTTGTGATACAAATCAATAAAAGCAGACAAGCTCCGACCCAGAGGCTGCCTGGTGTATTCTGAGAAGGCCGAGTTACGACTATGCAGGTGAGGGGCAGGGGAAATGCACCCTTCGGGCCTTTCCCTGGAGGAAAGTGGATTATGGCTGTAGGAGGGTGGGGGTGGCAGGGGCAGGGTAAGAAAGGGGTTCCAAGCTTCTCTCTGCTCTCACTGAGAGTGACATCCTGAGAGACCCTGGGGCTTTTGTTCAAAGTGTGGGCCAAGTTCATCCGTCCACCAGAGCGTGTATCTTGACTGCCACCATCTGTGGGTGGGGTGGGATGGCGGCAGAAATTGGCCTGCTGAGTGTGATCAAGCCTGTGCAAAGGGCACAAGTGGAAGCCATCAGCCCCCAGACCCTTGCCCACTCTGGACGGCCCCCCCGTCCCCGCCCCCCGACACTCTGCTTCATCCACCGTCCTCTCTCCAATACCTTCTTCAGTATGATGATTTCCTTTACTTCTCTGGCTGTGCCTCCTCCTCCAGCCTCTGGCACGTCTCACTTCTCCCTAATGGACACTTTCTCCATGAATGACCTCATCCACCCCAGCCTTCGGCCCCACATCTCAGCCCTTCAGTCTCCCCTGGGCTCCAGATTCGGCCTGGAAATCTGTCCCGTACCTTACTCTGTCCCTCACCTCCCCCACACCTTCTCTTCCTCCCTAGGCTTAACTTCAATACATATATCTCCAGCATCAACCCATCTTTTGCGAGACATCCTGGCTCCTCCATTCTGATATCTCCACATCCAACCAGCACAAGTCTCTGTCTGTTGTTCCTCCTACAAAGCTCCCGACTGAATGAATGAATAAAAGAGTGAATGAGAAGCTTTCTGGAGGCGGGGCCAGGAGCGGGTCTGGACCGGATCACTTACAACCATAGAGTCCGCGCAGGGGTTGGGAGCTAGAGTAGCCGCATGCGTGGAGGCGTGCGCCTCGCTCTGTCGGAAATCCCCTAGGGTGGAGGCGGAAACGGAAACCTACAGAGGGGAGAGGAGGGTTGTTGCCTCGTGTGGAGGTTGCGTTTACCTGGTGAGCGGTTGTGGCTGGACACCGGAAGGGTCAGCTCGGGGCGCCCTGAGTCCTGAGGGATGGGGACCGGAGGATTCGGGACCAGAGCGTCTGGATGGGCGCGGTGGGCGGGACCTGAGGGCTGAGGGCCGAGTGGGGCGGGGTTGCAGTGGGGCTGACGCGCAGAGGCTGGGGGACGGTGACTCGGGACCGGCGTCGAGGCCGAGGCACCCGGTCCCGGGAGAGCATCCACAGGCCCTGAACTCCAGTCCCACAACCCCTAGGCCTCATGGCGGTCCGTGCGTCGTTCGAGAACAACTGCGAGATCGGCTGCTTTGCCAAACTTACCAACTCCTACTGCCTGGTGGCCATCGGAGGGTCGGAGAACTTCTACAGGTGCCATGGGAGCCCCGGGCCCGCGGGCAGTGTGTGGGTGGGTGGCGGGTAGAGGTCCTTGGAGTCGGGCTCTGGCAGAGTGAGGAGGGTTCGGGCCCCTTAGCCCCGTGTTCATTGAGTCCGTGTCCCCACAGTGTGTTCGAGGGCGAGCTTGCTGGTACCATCCCCGTAGTGCACGCGTCCATCGCCGGCTGCCGCATCATCGGGCGCATGTGTGTGGGTAAGCCGGCTGAAAGTCGCCGAGGGAGGGAGTGGAGCCTCCCAGCGCCTTTAATCTTCCCACTAGAAGGGACCCGGAGGACCCAGGGATTTCTAGGCTTTCATCCATCATCTCCAGCGACTACAGAATCTCTCAATTCTGTGCCGGACCCGGTCTAAGTGTCAACAGATCAGGGACAACCTCTGGCAAAGGTTTCTGGATCATTGTAATCAAAACGTTAAGGGCTTTCACTTTTACAGTTGTTTCAGTCCATCTTCACTGAAGACCCTTGGAGGTAGGAATTACTGGCCTAATTTGGCTGATGAGGAAGCTGAAAATCAAAGAACCCAGGTGACTCACCCGGTTCCACACCTAGTGTGAGGCAAGACTGGATTGTCATCTCTCCCTCGCTGGCCACTGACTCTGGTAGATTGCGTCCTCCTTCTGAGGGTCCATTTCTACCTCTAAAAAATGACAAGCTAAGATTCTGGGGCATCCTGTGCAGTTACCTATTTAAAGCTTAAGTTCTATTTACCAGGTACCCCTATATCCATCAGCACTGTTGTCTGGCATTTGGTCCATCCTTTGAACTGGCTCAGTTTTCCTTTACTGCCACCCCTTGTTTGTAGTTCTGCTCAAATAGGAGTTTTTCCTTTATTTTTTATTGTAAGCCTGATGATCTTGGACTCTGTTTCTTATTCAGGCAGAACACTCTTATCTCTGGACTTGGTGATCTTTGGACTTGAAGCTAGTTCTTATGTAATAAGAGAGAACTTAGCCTGATCATTGGTGTTTTTGTTTTTTTTTTTTAAAGGATGGGAGAAACTCATAGTTCAGAAGTTCATAGTTGTGTCCTTGCAGAGTTAGGCAGAGGTTTAGTCATTGTTGTCACAATATAATTATAGTTCATTCATGTTGCTGTGTACTCAGTTTTGTGTAAATGTACCACCGTGTATTCATTCATTCTTTTGACAGTGGGTATTTGGGGTAGTTTTCAGTTTGATCTATTATGAGTAGTGCTGTTATGTTTCTTAGTGAACAAATGTATGTATTTCTGTTGAATATATAATATCTGGGAGAGGAATGGCTGGGTATCCAGTGTAATAGATGATGTCACATAAGTATCTGAAGTTGCTGCCCAATTTACACTCCTATTGGTTGCTCCATGTATCTTTGCCAACCCTTGGTGTTGATGTTCTTTTTAAGAATTTAGCCATCTGGTATGTATGAAGTGTTACCTCAGTTTTTAAGTAGCGAAATATACAACTGATGTCCAAGAGCCCTTCCTTTTGGTCCTGGTCATCCCTGGTGGATGATGGTGAATTGGGCAGGATGTTTGGGACAGACTCCTAGGCCATCTCTGGCCTGCCCAGTGGGACTCCTGGTTGCCTGGGTGCTGTGTGGCTCAGTGGTTTGGAGGACTGGGGTCTGGATCTAAAGCTTTCCTGGGGAAGCTACCCGGACTGGGTTGTATCTTTAGGCCCCAGCGCTCAGCAGGTCTTGTGAATTTACAGTTCATCCTTACACAACCTGCCCTAATTTGGGTCTCTCCAGGGAACAGGCATGGTCTCCTGGTGCCCAACAACACCACTGACCAGGAGCTACAGCACATTCGCAACTGCCTCCCAGACAGCGTGCAGATCCGGCGGGTGGAGGAACGGCTCTCAGCCCTGGGCAATGTCACCACCTGCAACGACTACGTGGCCTTAGTCCACCCAGACCTGGACAGGGTGAGGCAGCCCAGTTTAGCCCAAGAGTCACAGGATATTAGCCTAGTCAGTGGTTAGCCACTGTTCTTGCCTATCAGGCAGGAGTTTGGGGTATCTCTTGTGGTTTCTCTTTACACCTGGGCTCCTGCAGTTCAGGCACTGGTTGGAAGAGTGAACAGAGGCCTTTTGTGATGTGACCAGCTAGGGAAAAGAAGCTAGGGAGTGTATTAATCCTCCCTGTATTAATCAGGGAGATTGACTCATTCAGACTTGCTGGAGAGAAGATTGACAGTTGAACACTTGTTTGTGGGTTAGAGGGAAAGAAGGTGATGTGGAGACCAGCCTCTGGCTCTTCAGGGCATGCATGGCTTTGTAGCTGGCCTTGACTCTGCTCCAAGCTGTATTCCCTCCTTTTTCTGGGTGAAGCTTCCATATGCAGCTGCATAGCAGAGGAATAAGCTTAGCGAGTCACACCCTGGGTGGGTCTGGGTGTGGAGGCCCTGGGTACTTTGATCTGTTTGTTCTGGGTGCTGAGCACAGTACCTTTGGCTAACAGGAAACAGAAGAGATCCTGGCTGATGTGCTAAAGGTGGAAGTCTTCAGACAGACAGTGGCTGACCAGGTGCTGGTAGGAAGCTACTGTGTCTTCAGCAACCAGGGAGGGCTGGTACATCCCAAGACTTCAATTGAAGACCAGGATGAGCTGTCTTCTCTCCTTCAGGTCCCCCTTGTGGTAAGCAGTCATGTTCTCTGACCTCTGTTTTCTGCTGCAGCAGATCCCTTTGCCCAGTATTTGGGAATCTGGGTTATTACCTGTCGCAGTTTGGGGTTGTGGCTGCGGGTCAGAGACCAGGGACTGGGGAGAGTCCTCATGACTTGGCTGTTGGTGCCATGATCCACACTGAGCCATCCTTTGGCAGGCGGGCACTGTGAACCGAGGCAGCGAGGTGATTGCTGCTGGGATGGTGGTGAACGACTGGTGTGCCTTCTGTGGCCTGGACACCACCAGCACAGAGCTGTCAGTGGTGGAGAGTGTCTTCAAGCTGAACGAAGCCCAGCCTAGCACCATTGCTACCAGCATGCGGGATTCCCTCATTGACAGGTATCTGGGCCTTTCTTCTGTTGAGGGGAGGGGAGGGAGGTGCCAGCTATAATGGGAGCCACACTGTTCATACCGGTAGTTTCTCCTCTGTGAGGCTACATCCACATAGTGCTGAGTAGGCACAGGTTCAGTCCACAAGCATTGCCTGAGTATCTGCCCATCCCCAGCTTTGAGGACGTTGACTCAGTGTATCCCTTCTCTAGGCTGTCTTGCTTTATCACTGACCACCTTCTTTTATAGTTTTTAATCTGCCTGTGTGTTGTGTACCCAGCCAGTAGCCTGAGACAGGAAAGATCTTTTTATTGAGGGAAGAAGGGAAGGCTGCTTTGTGGCGAGTGCATCAGAATCACCGTCATCTGTACTTTGGTGGGTTTAAATCAAAAGTGGGTTCTTGAGCCCTAACTCTGGAGATTTTGGAGTGTTAGGCTCTAGAATCTCCTCCTTTGGAAGAGCATCAGGTGCTGGATGTTTAGTACCCCTTCCCCCGTCTTTTGTGGCTCTGGAGGCTCCCATGAGACACTTAACTGGAGTCCAGGAAGGTTTTGGGGAAGACAAATCCATCAGCCTGGGCTTCAGGGAATGAGTAGATAATTGAATATACAGAGATAGGGTGGGAAAGTGTGGAGGGTGTGAAGGGAAAAGGTTTTATCCCCAGGGTTGAGGACTCTGAATGCCCATGTCAAGAAGTTTTGACTATAGTAGGTGTTTTGACATCTGTTCTGTGTTGGGATGCTTATTAATGTAGATTCTTGACATCATCCTTCAAATCCTGATTCCCTCAGTTTGGAGGACCCAGCCACGTGTAGTTATTTCAGTAATTTTTCCTGAGTGATTCTGAGAAGGGCAGTTTGGAGACCACACTGACAAACTGCTCTCAGCACCGGAGAGCAGTTGAAAAGGTCTGAACAGGAAAACGGTACCAGTGGTTTTGTCATTTGTTTAACAACTTTTATTTTTTAATACCTACTATGTATCAGACAATAATGATGTGGTGATGAATAAAATATACCCTCCCTCCCCTTTTGGAACATTGACCCTCATAAAACAATACTTCCACAATTAACCATTTAATTAAAGAACAAAACAGAGAAACTTAGCAACTGAGAACAGAAAGAAATTTCTGTAACCTGATAATTCAAGTCAGCTCAGTTCAGTTGCTTAGTTGTGTCTGACTCTTCGAGACCCCATGGACTGCGGCATGCCAGGCTTCCCTGTCCATCACCAACTCCTGGAGCCTGGTCAAACTCATGTCCATTGAGTCGGTGATGCCATCCAACCAGCTCATCCTCTGTTGCCCCTTCTCCTCCTCTTCAATCTTTCCCAGCATCAGGGTCTTTTCCAATGAGTCAGTTCTTCGCATCAGGTGGCCAAAGTTTTGGATTTTCAGCTTCAACCTGATAATTGTTACCTACTAAAAAAAAACTACAGCAATGTTGTATTTAATGGAAAAACTTCAGAAACTGCCAGGCAGAACTGCTTACAGGCAGCAGCACTGGTCAGCATTGTAGTTACTATTTTTTAAAAATGGGTATTGATACAGAAGAGACAAAACTCATTAGCCTCCTTTGGCTTTGAACCTGTTGAGTTTGAGGTGCCCATGAGACCTCACAAGGACGGTGTCAGATAAGGGATTAGAAATGTGAACTTCAGGCAATTCCCTGGAAGCCCAGTGGTTAGGACTCACTACTTTTACTGCTGAAGGCCTGGGTTCAGTCCCTGGTCAGGGAACCAGGATCCTATAAGCTGTGAGGGGCAGCCCACCCCCCCCCCAAAAAAAAAAAAAAAAAGATGTACTTCACTTTTACAATCATGCAAATGATTATCACCTCCAGGAAGAATGTTCCGGCCCCAGTCCTGCCACTAGAGGATTTGTGACCTAGTCGTGTCTCTTTTCCCTCTCTGAGCACCCCCCTTCCCTTGTCTAATTTTGTCTTTTTGGACTTGACCTGTGAGGCTCTGATTATGATCAGCAATTTGAATAAGTTATTTTGAGTTCACCCGCTTGAATGGAGAAGGAGTTACTTTTCCTTTTTAAGCATTGAGAGTTCTAGACTGGATTGTTACTTGTGGGAGTGGTGGAATCTGGAAGGGGCTCTTCAGGGCAGAGCTGGAACAGAGGTCCTGGGGTGAGGGTGGAGGCAAGCACCTTGAGCATGGAGGGTGAGCTGTGCTCTGACACCTACTGACGACACTCCTTTCTCTCTCTCCAGCCTCACCTGAGTCAGCTTCCATACTGGTCCTGGCTCGACTTTGGCTCCCTCTCAGTGTTCCACCCAGTCTGTCCTGAATGCTGGCAGGGCGGTGGCAGAGAACTCACCTGGACTCGTGGCTGTATGCCCAGCCTTTCTTCATCTGTGCCCATCTCCTGAATCTATAGTTACTGCAAAAATGTGCCACATCATGCTGGCTGGCAGGTCCTATGGCTTCTGGCTGAGAGCTCTGTTGTCTGTGCCACCCCATTAAAGGGCAGCTTCCTCTGGCCATTCTGAATGTGTTATTTGGGTATTTCAACCTGTACTCAGCCCCTCATCATTGTTCCAGGGGGAAGGTGGAGTAGGATGCACACACCCCTTAGTTTTACATGCCGCCCATCATTAGCTTCATCCCAGGGCAAGAGAAAGAAACACTCCATTATACTACCGTTTTCCACACGACTTCAGCCTTATCGTTTTGGCTTCAAAGAATGAGTCTGTTTCAGCTCTCCCCTACGCCAGTGTGAGGATCCTGAAGGGCTCTGGGGCACCTGGCCACAGGGCAGCCTTGTCCTCCTTGACCCGCAGTGGTGGATAGAGGTTGTTGGCCTGGCTGCTAGGTGCCCTGGACAGTCTCAGACTCATCTCCTGCCCTTTACCTTAGGGCCTTGGGTGCGTGAGGAGCCAGGCTTGGAGAGGTGAGGGTAGTTGGGGGCGGATCCCATCGTCTCCGAGTTGCTCGCGGGGCGGGGCCCCGGGACTTGGGGGCAGGTTTGGCTGGTTGCTTGTGGGTGGGGTCGGGTATGTTGGGCCCCGCCCCTGCGTCCTGAAACCTTCCCAGGCGCCTAGGGGGCGTGGTTCGTGCGCCGTGACGTCAGGACGCCAGTGCCTCCAGACGCATCTGCGCTGGCGAGCGGGGAGCGGAGACCCGCGCTGGGACTGTTCCGACCCGGGACTCCGGCGTTGCGAGGTGAGGGGCGGGCCCCATCGGGGCGGGGCGGGGCAGGGGTGGTGTGCAGCCGGCCCCGCACCTGACAGGCCTGTCCTCCTGCAGAACATGGGCGCGCAGCTGAGCGGTGGCCAGGGCTCCACGGAGCCGCCGCAGCCCCAGCCGCAGCCCCAGCCGCAGGCCCAGCCGCAGCCCCAACCCCAGCCTGAGGCGCCGGAGGGCCCTGATCGGCCCCGGCCAGAGCCCAGCCCCTGGGGGCCGCTGGACGACGTGCGCTTCCTCATCGCCTGCACCTCCTGGTACTGACTCTCCGCCCTGCGCAGTTAGCGCCCGCCGCCTCCTGTCGTCCGGTCCGCTTCTCCTGGTCGGGCCCTTGTCTCTCCCCACCTTCGCCCACCCTGGAGGCGCACGGAGAGTCGGGGAGCTCGAGGGGGACTGGAAGGAAGCCTCCTCTGCAGCCTCTCAGGGCGCCGTCTTTCCTCCGGCCCCTCCCGCTACCCTGGATTTGTTCGCTTCTTAGCCTGCACCCAGACTAGCTCAGACTTTAGTATTTTACCCACCCCACAGTTTCTCCGGCCGTCTGGGTCCTGGGGCAGCCTTCTCGTCACAGGCTTCCAGAACCAGGTCAGGACTCTTGGTAAGAAGACCCCAAGGTTACTGACCTCACCTCACCTCATTTTTCCCTATCACCAAGAACTGGGCTCTTGCTTTTGTCCTGGTCATAACACCTTGTGTCTTGACTTCAGAAAAGACCTTGCCACAGTGAACCTGCCCATCCGTACCTCTCCTGGGAGAGGCGCCATCCTGGGTGGCCACCCTGGCATTATCCGGTTCTATCGCTGGGACCCCAGTCACAGAGGGCCTCCAGGGCCAGCCTTTCGAGAGAGAGGGCATCTGATTTTGGGGGCTGGCAGGTGAGATGCATTGGGTAGCTCCCAGACACCCCAAAGCATCTTGTCTCCCAGAAGCTTCTTTAGGCCACTCAGAACCTGATCCCTGTTCCGACAGTCCAGGGAAATGACACACTGTGTATTTTTGTTTTATTTAGAAATGATTTAAAAAACATTATACAAAGGCTGATCAGTTTAAAATGTGACTGACACTGAAATGCTGTGATGTTCCCCAGACTGAGGGGAAGCTGGGCTCTGGGGTCCCCAGTGCTTTGCCCCTCTGTCTGTCTGCCCTGTCCTGGGATGATGGACAAACAGATGACCCCAAAGCAGGAGAATCCATGACTGGAAGCCTCCAGGCTGAGCCCTCTCTGGGCCTGGCCCTGCGTCCCTCACATCTGCAGCCTGGGCTGCCTGCCTCCATCTCCTGCTCTTTCTCAGCTGACCTCAGTAGTACCAGGAGCCAGTGGGGAGCCTGGGGGGCCTAGAGCTTTCGCGAAGTGAGAGCACCAACCTGAGGAGTGGAGAGGGACCAGGGAAGGGGGAAGGGAGGCCGAGGAAAGATGGATAAAAGAGACACTTCTGATCTCATCTTGGACCCTGGAGGGGTCCACAGGTGGGGACCCAATGCCCAGCAAGCCCACTAAATGGCCTGGGCAAGTAACAGCCTCTCTGTGCTTTGTTTGAGGGCACAGTGAGAGTTGTCCTTGGCCTCCCAAGGACTACATGAGTTACATGTGAGTGGACGGGTGAGCTAATAAAGTGCTTTGCAAAGTATAAAACACTGTACAAACCTATGAATCACTAATATCTCCGCAGTTGTTCCCCACCCGCCCCAGGGAGCCCGCCCTTGACCAAAATGAGGAAAAAAAAAAACAAGGATGATGACAGAACACAGTGGACCCATATAGGTGTCTCTGGGACAAAAGAGATTTCGCTCAAGATGGCTCCCAGAGGCCCTGTCTGCTACAGGTTAAGCAGACCCAAAGCTCAGAGGCCACAGGGTAGGGGGCAAGGCCCGTGCAGGCTCAGAGGCCCTGCCAGCACCCCCAAAGACTGACATCTCCTCTTGGATTTGGCAGAGAGCCCATGGACATCATTGAGCCCATTGGTACTGCCTCTGGCTCCTTAGCAACAAGCAGGTCTGCCTCTTCCTGGGTTGATGTGAGGCAAACCGAGCCCTAAGAATTCCTGCCAGAGACAGTGAAGGGCGGGCCCCTAGGCTTGGGCCTGTTACCAGTTATGGGTGCCCTTTTCCAAAGAGCAGTGCAGGGTGGTGGGCCCAGAGAGCTGGGTTAGCAGGGGCCAAGCTCATGGTATAAACACTGCTTCTGGGCTGAGAAATTGAGTTGGTCTCAGGGCACCTAGGGGTGCGGGCTCTGAGCATTTCAGAAGACTGCCCTGGGCCCCTTCCCCCAGGGTCATGAGAGTGTTGGCCTGGAGTCATTTCTGTCTCACTGAATCAGGCTGAGCTCTCAGGCCACAGGCGACAGGGTGGAGCAGGGCAGGGACTTGGGGGATGGTGAGAGAAACGGAAGAGTAGAGGACAGCTACAAACTTAAATCAGCCTCCAGAGAGGGGTCAGCTCCTGCTCCCACCCTGTAGCCTCATTATCAGGGCCCGGCTCCTGGGGTGTTGGGGCACTGGAGTGGCCTTAACAGCACCTTGGTCCTTATCGCTGGGGGGAGGGCTGGCCTTGCCAAGACAGTCACCGCTAATTCACCTAAAGCCTCAAGCAGCCTTTGCAAAATGGGACTTTAAACAATAGTGACAGGACACTGAAATATTCACGACGTGACAGCTGGGTCCTTGTCAGACCCAGCTGGGCCACAGCCCTGCCTGCAGCATGTGACCCTAAATTCCGGGTCTCAGAGGAGACCCTGACGTGTGGAGCAGGTTTCCTGAGGGGTCTGCTATGGCAGCAGGGGAAACCCAGGCTTGCTGCCCACCGTGTCGGCAGCAGGGGTCCTGTAGCCGTGGAGGACAGTGGGAGTGGGGTGGGGGGACATCTGACCAGCAGGTGTTGGCAAAGGGGGCCAGGACTGGTGGCATCTCCCAGATGGGGCCAAGAGCTGTGCTGGCTTCCCACAGAAGGTGCTGGGTCCAGCCAGGTTCAGCACCGTGGTGCCTCATGGACACCACGGGGCGCAGTGACCACAGGGCCGCCTCCTGGCATGGGCCCTGCCTCCTGACAGGGCCTGGCCTGTTCCCTGGAGTAGGGAGCAGTTACCCAGGACAGAAGGCTGGCAGCTGGGCACCAGGCACCCACCCTGGGGCACAGCCACCATCACTCCCTGCCCCATGCTCAGCCCAGGCCAATGCACCACCACTTCAGCTACATGACCCCTGGCCTAGGGCCCTGCTGGCCCCGGTGGGCAGTGGCCAGAGCTGCCCCTCAGACCCTGGTGAGGAAGGGCCTGGCCGGCCAGACTGAGTAGACAAAGAGGGCTCTGGGCTGCTCACACCCACTCCTGGACCGGCCGCTTATAGTAGGTGACAGGCTGAGGGCCCGCCTTGTTCTTGAACTGGAAGATGGTGTAGACCAGCACCAGGATGCAGAGGGACAGGATGCAGGGTATAACCACGGCCACCGCGTTGACAGAGCCTGGCACGTCGTTGATGGTCACCATGATGTCCACGTCGTCCTGGGGTAGCCTCCGCTCCTTGCGCCGCTCCGCCTCCTTCTGGTTGCAGCCCATCCAGTCCCGCAGGATGTTGCGTGGGTAGCCTGGCTCCACGCTCAGCTTCTGGTTGTCAAACTTCCAGTAGTCCCGGCCCTTATAGAAGTACGTGTAATCTGCAGAAACACGGCCCAGCATCACCATCCCAGACACTCCCTGCACCTGCTCTGGGCCAGCAGGAAGAGGCAAGAGGCTGTGGCAGTGTGGAGGAGGGGGCGCCTTCCACTCGAGAGGAGCCCACGAGCAGCTCTGAAGGTGGGGGTGGGCGCATGCGGCGGTGGGGACAGCGTGCTGGAATACCTGGAGTGCCCGGCACACCCCGCAGAGGGTGTGGCTGGTCAGGGAGTATGACCTGCCCAGCTGCAGAGGCACCCAGACCCAGACCAGCCCACCCTGTCATCTCAGAGGTGCTGGGAAGCCACTGAGGGGCTTTAGGTAGAACTGGTGAGTTCATTTAGTGTTTCCTAGACAAGGACCCTTCTCAGCCCTGTTGTACTATGCCAATACCCCCTCTTGCCCCCCACCCCAACATGGGTCAGATGCAACCCCCTACTCAGAGCTTGTACAGCGCTGCCTCCACAGCTAGCTCCAGGGCTGCACCCACTCCTGCCTGAGCCAAGGGAGACAAGGAGCCAGAATTCTCTTGTCGACAGTGGACACCACCTCTTGGTAATTACCATGCCTTTTGGGGGCTTGGCACACATGACTTCACAACACAGATTGCAGGGTCGCTGGGACCCTGCTGGGGGACGGGATGGAAGGCAAAGAGGCAGCAGGGCTTGGCAGCCACCACAAGGTTCCCTGCAGCAGCCGTATTGCCCAAGCCAGTCCTGATGGAGAGCAACTTACGTTCTCCCATTGGCCGGCTCCTCACCCTGGCTGGGACTTTCATTGGCTAAGGTTCCTGATGTCACCTGTCTCTGAGGCTCCCCCAAAGAGTAAGGCCACGTGTGTAAAGCATCAGTGACACAGGAGAGCCACCAAATAGCAGCTCCCCTGTTAGCCCCTGGCTTTCTTACCAGAGACGTCTCCTTGGAGAGCCCTTCCTGACAACCCCCTCTCACAGGGCCCTCTGCTCAGATGCTCTCTCCCAAGTGCCTTCCCTTACTGCCTTTGTTGCCACCTTACTTGTCTATTTGCCTCTAGGCTGGGAGCCAGAGATGCGATGCACATCTCATTCCAAGCTCCATCTCCAGCCCTCCCACACAACCTGGCTCTCAGTAGTTACTGTGGAGTGAATGAATGCCTGTCATTCCATAAAAACTAAAACATCCTAAATAGGATGACGATAATGATAACAGCTGAAACTTACGTGGCACAGGCCAACTGCTCTACGTAATTTATGTTCATCCTCACAAAGCTTTGTGAAGTAGGGACCATTATTATCCCCATTTTATAGATGAAGAGACTTAAGTGCTATGCCCAAACTCATATTGAGTAGTGGGGGTGGGATATGAAACCAGCCAGGTTGGCTCCAGAGTCTGCTTTTGATCAGATCGATGGAGATGAATTCAACAAACATTCATGGATATGTGCTCGGCACCTAGCAAGTCCCAGCCCCTCTTCTTTTTGGTTGTGCTGTACAGCTTGTGGGGGTCTGAGTACCCCAACCAGGGATTGAACCCAGGCCCTCAGCATTGAAGTACAGAGCCCTAGCCACTGGACTACCATGGCATTCCCTCAGTCCTTCTTCTTGATAAGCTTCTAGTCTAGTGGGGAGAAAGGCTCTGAGTCAGCCTGCCACCCAGGAGAAGCTTAGAAAATATCTCATACGTTAAAAAAAAAAAAAAAGCTTCTCTCTGTTATCTTCAAGCCCTGTGAAAAAGCCCTTTGGATCACCACATCCATCATTTCAGATCTGATAACTCAAAGCACTCCTAGAGTACTCCTGAGGACCTCTGCTTGAGAAATGCTGCCTGAGGGAATGAAGTCAGTCTATGAAAGCCTCTCAGTTGTGAATGATGCCCACAGATGAGAAACTGACTTGGCAGCTGTTAAGATTAAGTGACTGTGACTGTGGGTCGATATGAGGCAGTTGTCTTTGTCACCAGGTGGTATTTCTCAAACCTGGATACCATGAGAGTACGCCTCCCACGGGCGGGCCCCAATGAGACCTACACTAAACCAGATCCCCCCAAACCGGGCCGGGCTCTTACGTACATCCTTCCTTGCTGATGAATGCCCCTTGGGGAGCCTGGGGGATGCCCTTCCACACGGTGATGGGCTTGGGGTAGCCAGGGTCCGTGGCCCGCCGCTCCTCGCTGTAGCGCCAGTACCGCTCGCCTTTGAAAAAGTAGGTCTTGCCCACAGGTTCCCAGCGCAGAGCTGTGTCAATGCCTTCTCGGGGCAGACAGCTGCCCAGCTCTCCCAGGCTGTGGGGGTACCCAGGCTCCACCGTCACCTCCTTAAACACCCAGTACTTGTCACCTGTGGCCAAGAGGAGCCCAGGATTAGCTTTCCTCAGTCATTCAATGCCGGAGATTGTGGTTAGATCCACTTGCCCATCATCTATTGGGACCAAAGTCATTCATGAAGCCAGTGTCAAGGGGAAACAGCCCTAGGCCAGCTTGATCCCCGTGGCGGGGGAGGCTGGGGCCCCTCGGCCCAGGCAGAGCTTAGAGGGCAAGAAGCCGGAATCTAGTGTCAGGTCCTGGGCAGCTTGCCTCACGCTGCCCCGCCTCTGTGCCCCACCCTCTTTTCGTTTCATGTGACTCGCTCCTTGCTCCTTTCTGGGTGACCTCAGTCTCTCCTGGCTTTACACACACACAAGTACTTCCACCAGTGACACCCAGCTCTGAGGCTGTGGCCCATGGCCGCTCTCCCAGTGGACCTGGCCCCAGGCCCGAGACCCTGATTGCCCACCGACCTCTGGGAATTTCCAGGTCTGCTTCCAGAGTTCCTCATCTCCACTGTGAGGGCTCCCTCACTACCTCTCTGCCCTGCAGCGTCCCCAAGAAGGTGGCATCCTTGGTCCTCTTTCCTCCTCCTCTCAGCACTCAGCCTCTTGCAAGGACTTTTCCATCTCCTGACCTCACTGCTCCTCCCGGCACAAGCCTTAGAGACATCGCCCTCCTCAACTCCAGCAACATCCTGAACTCCAGAAATGGCCTCTCACCTCTGCCCTGACTGCCACCTGCCCTCTGGCTCTCTGCTGCTCAGACGAAGAGTGAATGCCAGCACTGACCTAATGGATCGAGACCACAGTCTGGGTGGGCAACCAGGGCTCTCAGGACTCTCCCCTAAACTACCTTTCCAGGCATGGCTCTCACGGGGCACTCCATGGCCATCCTGTGGGTTTTCTAAAGGACTTGAACTACTCCTTTGGCCATGCTCTTCCTTTCCCTTGGAATGCTTCCCTCACTTCTCACTATCTGTATCTTATCCTTCTGAGGCCTGGCCAAGTCAAGATAACCGAAGTGAAACAACCCAGCACAAGCTGGGTGAGCCGGACAACTAGCTCCCCTCCCGCATTCCCTTACCTCTCCAGCCTGTGCGCCCCCCTCCCTCCAGGCTGTTATAGAGCTCATGCGGTGGTCTTCTGTGGAGCATGGATGCCCTTCAGTTGTCCACCATCCTCTACCCTGTGTGGGTGAGGCTTGTCACCCCACCAACTCTGGCACATAGAAACCCTCAACGGTCACTCCCTGACAGGGGTCCGTCCTGTCCGATGTCAGTGTTAGGGCTAGAAAGGCTCTTGCAGGAGATCCACCCTCACCCCCCGCACCCCCTCAGATCTGTCTTGCCTCTTCAAAGGTAGAGAAAGGGCGTCCCGAAAAGGGAAGGGAACTGTCCCACCCCTCTGCACAGACCATGTTACCTTTGAAGAAGACAAATCTTCCATCCGCCCTTTCATAGGCTGCGTCTATGCGGGCAGGCAGGCCCTTCCAGAACTGCTCGATCTGCATGGGGTAGCCCTCCTGCACCCGATTATTGCGCAGGCGCCAGAACCAGCGATCCTGGGGGTTACGATGAGGAAAGAAAGAGGCATAGCCTTTGAATCCAGTGATCTCAGCCCTGGGACTCGGGCCCCAACAACCCAACAACTTCCCCTGGTCGCCCCCCTTGCAAGCCTCCATGAAGTCTGTCCATTTACTGCATCTAAATTTCGGAGCCCAATGCTGAAGCCAGGATGCTCATCACCTCTCTTCAATAAGGCATCCAATGGCTCTTGTTGCTCAGGGGGTCGCAAGACAGACCTGACGGACAGGCCTAGGGGGAAAAAGGAGGCAGCGTGGAGGAGCTGGAAAGGATGGTGCAGTGCCTGGGTTGACCACAGGAGGGCAGAGGAGAGTTACTGACACCAGAGGGGCCCTTCCCGAGGCTGGGCAGCAGGGGGCGCTCATTGATGCCGGGCAGAGTGCCCGCCTCATGGCTGGCTCCAGCTGGCAAGCAGGGCAAGGACCATGGGAAGCAAGCTGTGGAAATTCCCCCAAGCCCTGGCTGTGAATTCATCCTCTTACAGGTGCATGACCTGGGGCTCAGTACTTGAAGAGCCTCACCTGCACTGTGCTGTGCTTAGTCCATCAGTTGTGTCCGACTCTTTGCGACCCCGTGGACTGTAGCCCACCAGGCTCCTCTGTCCATGGGATTCTCTAGGCAAAAATACTGGAGTGGGTTGCCATGCCCTCCTCCAGGGGATCTTCCCAACCCAGGGGTCAAACTCAGGTCTCCCGTGTTGCAGGCAGATTCTTTGCCATTCATGAGCCAGGTAATAATGAAGGGAAAGATGAGAGATTATAGGTGAAGCGCTTAGAACAGTACAGGGCACATAGCTGGTGTTGATTACATGGTAGCTCAACAGGCCAAGTGTGGAAAAAAGCCCTCCTCTGCACACTGGTGCCTTGTCCCACTGCAGTCCTGGTTGGTAGGCATTCTGGGCGAGGCCTGTGACTTCCCAGGGCCTCAGTTTTCTTATGTGTCAATGGAATGATAAAACCCAGACTTGCTTAGGACTCATTTAGCTCGAGGATCCAAGGGTACAGAAAAACGAACATGATACATAAAAGATGGTTCAAAAGCTAGAGAAGATTTGCTTTTTTTAGGTGTTTTACAAAGCACTTTCACACCCAGCTTTTTAAACCTTATTTTGACTTTCACAACTCCTGTTAAGTAGATCTGAGATAGAGTCTTAAGGAAGGCCTAGTAACTTCCTTTGAGCCTCACAGTCAGAGCAGGACTGGGGTGGACCTCTGTTGCCTGATTCTTGGTCAGAGCTCAAAGCTTGCTGGGGAGAGTCCACAAGGGGCGTGGGGTGGGGCAGCCCTCCACAATCCCCCAGTGTGCTGGAGACACGCTGCCCAGACCCCCGTCAGTGGAGGGGTTCTCATCCTGGGGGCTGGGAGTGTGGTCAGCAGGCAGTTTTCACCTGTTAGCCTCCCTGGGGATGGCCTCAGCTCCAGACAACTCCCCCAAGGTCATGGCCTCCTTTGTCCAGGGACTGAATAAAGTTCCAGCCATTTGGGGCCCAAGTGGGACGACTCTGATGGGCCGTTCTAGTCCCAGAGCTCTCTGCGGGGGTGGCCAGGTCTGCGGTGGGCCTATTAGTATTGTTTGTTTCTCAATAGTCTCTGCGATCCCATGGACTAAAGCCCACCAGGCTCCTCTGTCCATGGGATTCTCCAGGCAAGAATACTGAAGTGGGTTGCCATTTCCTTCTCCAGGGGGATTGTCCCGACCCAGGGATCAAACTCGAGTGTACTGCATTGCAGGCAGATTCTTTACCATCTGAGCCACCAGGGAAGTCCCTTTAGTGGGCCTAGTTGCTACTCATTAATGTCTTCTCCTCTTGCCCTGCCAGGCGTCCCTCTCCTCCTTCCCACAGATGTGGGTCCCAAAGGTGCGTCTTAGTCAAAATCCTGCATCACAGGACTACCCTAGCAGAAGTGGTTAAGACTTCGCCTTGCAATGTAGAGGGCACAGGTTCGATCCCTGGCTGGGGAAATAGGAGCCCATGTGCCTTGGGGCCAAAAGGCCAAAACATAACAGAAGCAATATTGTAACAAATCCAACAAAGACTTTTAAATGGTCCACATCAAAATAATCTTTAAAAAAAAAATCCTGCATCCCAAACACTGTCCCAGAGTTGGCTTCCCTGACAACCCAACTGCAACACAGGAGCAGGCCACCACCCTGTCAGCCCATGGCTAGAGAGACCCAAGCAGGACAAGGGACGTGACCTGGCCAGCTTTCTGTCAGGGGCACCTCAGAACCATCCTCTCGGCCCTGCCAGGACCAGAGACAGACTCAGCCATGGTTGCACCAGCCCCTACTCCAAGCTGCTGTCGTCACAGGCACGACTCGTGGGATCTGCACACACTGTTCGTTAGAGCAAGTGACTCCCCCAGCTCTCAGGGGGAGAAACCGAGATCCAGACAATGGATGTGACTTGCTCAGTCACAGAACAGAGGCCAGACTCCAACACTTTTTCCCCAGCGTTGACCCCTGGGAAGGGGCAGACTCACCCATCTTCCCCCTTCCCTCTTGAAAACAGTCCACTGACCCAGCAGCGCCAGAAAGAGACTCAGTGTCCTGGCTGCGGGACTTGCTCCCATCCATCTGGGCCCCCCTAGAAGGCCTAATCCCAGAGCAGCCGCTCTCTCCCACCCATGGTGGGGGAAGGGGTGGGAGGGGAGCACTGAGGTCCTACCTTAAACACAAACATCTCGCCCCGGAAGAGGGCCACCGTGTTGAAGTTGCCGTCACAGATGTTGGGTTTGGCGCCCGGCGTGGCTGGCCGGTCCCCGAGGGGTGGCCGCGGGGGCCTGGGCTGGCGCTCGTGCTTCCTCTCTGACGGTGAGTGGATCCTGCGCACCGGCAGCGTGGGGAGGGGCCTGGTGGGCTCCAGGGGCTCGGCCGGGGGTCCTGGAGAGAGGGGCTGCGCCTTAGGGTGGGGGCAGCCGTTCCCTGTGCCCCACTGCTGTTGCCTCCGTGTCGCCAGGCAGTGTGAGACAAGCCTGTCACACTTCCGCCTCCTATCCTGTCCCCCCTCCCCTCTGTTTACTGCCCCAATCTTTCAGAAAATAGATGAAAACGGCCATTAAATGGGAACGCTCATCTTCCCACCCCCAAAGCTGAGATCTTCTCTTTCTTCTCTGCTCTTACGAGAGAGCAGGTGTCCCTCAGTGTCCCCTTCCCTCCCCACCTGCTCTCCTCTTTCTTCCCCCTGCTCCAGTACGGCCTCTGCTCCATGACCCATGGAAACTCCTGTCAAGATCACCCATGACCTCCATGTTGCCAAATCCGACAGTTACTTGACTCAAACTTTGATATCCATATGAATCATCCAGGAGTCTTGATAAAAATGCAGGTTGGGATTCAAGAGTATCTGGGTGGGGGGGCCTGCCATTCTGCATTTCTTCAAGCTCTCAGGTGAGGCCAAAGTTGCTGGTCTGAGGCCAGACCAGCAAGATCACAGAAACGCTTTCCTTACAACACTCTTCTCTTCCAGAACCCTGCACTCTCTTGGTTTTCCTTCTGCCTCCGTGGACTGTCCCGGCTTTGCCTCCTTTGCTGGCAGCCTTTCCTCGTCCATTCTGCTCTACGGGTCAGCACAGCCGTGGGCCCTCTTCTCGTCTCTCTGTTTCGGTCCCTAGGTGCTTCTCAACTTGGGCTGCAAGGATTAGGATTACCTGGAAAACTTTGAAAACCCTGATGTTCAGAAGGCACCCCAGACCAGTTAATATCCAATCTCTGGGGGCGAAGCCTGAGTAACAGTATTTTTTAAAATTCAAGTCCCAAGATGATTCCAATGGGAGGCCAAGTTGAGAATCACTGCCCTCTGTGATCTCTTCTAGGTTCACGGCTGTAAAGACCCTTGATGTTAGAGCCGTCCCATGGGACGTTCTGTGATGACATAAATGTTCTGTATCTACACTGTCTTGTATAGCAGCCTCTAGCCACGTGAGGCTGTTGAGCACTTGAAATGACTGACTATTAGCGTGGCAGAGGAACTGAAATTTTAATTTTATTTAATTCTAATTAATATGAATTTAAATAGCCACATGTGGCTAGTGGCTACCATATTGAACACCAAAGATCCCAAATCAATATCCCAGCCCAGATCTCTGAGTGATAGGAGTCAGTCCCATTGCTCTGTGATTATAAAACCCAGAAACCTTGGCATAATCCATCCCCTTACCCCCATGTCTACTCTCAGCAAATACAGTCCATTTTATTTTCAAAACACCTTGCAGTCCCCACCACCTGTCCAGTCCTCCACGGCTTCACCTATGGAGATCCTACCCATCCTCCAGGCTTTGGGTGAGGCCACCTCCTCTGTGAGGTCCTCAGGGCCCCAGACGGAGCCCTCCTTCCACACCTCACATCCTGGGATCTGTGGGGGTCGTACTATACGGACATGCATCTGCTCTCATAAACGGGTCTTCCTGTCTCAACTGCCTGGACAAGAACAAGAACTTCCTGCACCAGTGTGAACAGAGCATGGAGGGGGGCATGGTAGCAGGCCCCTCAAATCTCATCCAGGTATCAGCCTAGTTTCTTTTTTTCTTGTTTAAGCAAAAAGCTCTGGTGATAATACTCATCCTGTTGCACCACCATTTCTTGAGTGTACGTGTGAATCTCTTGGCTTGAGGTGGGACCCCTTGAAAGGGAACTGCAGAAGGTAAGGGGAGGTGCGTGGAGGGAAGGTAAGTGGAGGAGGGGGAATGGGTGGCCCGCTCGTCACTTTTGTCCCTCCAAGTGGCAGCTCGGACCCTCCCCTAGGTGTCCCAAGTGTTCAGGGAGGGAGGTGGGGAGCCCTGCCCTCTCTGGTTAAGCAAAGACACCACAGGTCTCTAACGGTCAGACAGTGGTCAGAGACCACAGTGCTCCCCAGCCTCCCCCTCCGCCCAGGCAGTGACAGCCCAGCCTCGAGGGGAGAAGGGTGGCCCCTCTCCCCTCCACACACCGTAGATCTTCTGGATGCCCTGGAGATCGTCCTGAGGCAGCTTGAAGTTGTGCGTCTCCATGTACTGGTAGAAGGGCGCCATGATGGCACTGGGGTCGTTGGAGTGCTCGAGGCCCAGCGCGTGGCCCAGCTCATGCACAGCCACCAGGAAGAGGTCATTCCCTGCAGAGGGCGAGATGGGGAGGTGCCCAGGGTGCCCACTTAGGTGTCAGAGGCAGTCAACCCATTACTTCAGCAACACCCAGCATAAACTTTGTCTCAGGCCCTGTGCCAGACACTGGGCCATACAGAGAAATCAAGACATGTCCCTGCCTTCCAGAACTTTCCATACAGTGGCAGGGGTAGGGGCAGAGAAAAGAAAATAAGTGAAATTAGTGTTCCAGGTGCTTCAATAGCTGTCTCCAGGGGTCAGGTGAGGATTCTGGGGAGGAGGGAGAAGTTACTGACACTTGGAAGGAAGATGTTCAAGGGAGAGCTTCACAGAGGTGAAGCTTCAGGTAAGCCTATAAAGATAAGAAGTTAGTCAGGAGAATGGATTCAGTGGGAAGGAGAGGAAGAGGGGTGGGGGCGGCCTTCCTGGCAGAGGGAACGCCTGTAAACAAGGTCCAGGGACAAGCAGTTTCATTCTACTTGGCCCTGGAACAAAGCAGGAGGGGAGGGCCAGAGGGAGATGAGGTCAGCCGGCTGGCGGGCAGGGCTTGTGATGCCCGCGCAGGAATTCGGATTGGCTTCTTGGTCCGCGGGGGGTTTGAGCAGGAGTGGGGGTGGCGGCATGATGTAATCACGCCGCAGTCGGAGGAAGGATCAGTGGGTGATTAGACCAGAGGCGGGGAGATCAGAGGGGTCTGTCTGGAAGTAAGAAAGGGCCTGTGCCAGGAGGAGGGAGCGGACGGGCAGAGGGGAGTCCTTGGGGCGGCAGGCTGGCCGTCATCTTCAGAGACCCGGGGGTAGGCGGGGCTTGGGTCACACAGCCGCTCTCAGTCCTGAGGTCAAGATCAACGCAGGGACTCAGATGCCTGTGCAAACAACAAGGTCCATGTGCTGAAAGTGGGATGTGGGATCCCCAGTGTGAAGCTGAGGCAGCAACACAGCAGAGTGGTCATGAGCTGGGCCCCAGAACAGGACAGGACTTGTTCATTTCCAGCTCTACCTGCCGCCCCACCCCCAGCTTTGTGAACTTGCCCAGAAGGTCTACCTCCTGAATCTCAGTGTCCTCATCTGTACAATGGGGAGATCATATCTACCCGGAAGGGCTGTCAGAGGATTGGATAGGAAAAGACACGTGACAACAGTTGTTACCATTCAAAAGGCAGAAGCTTGGTCCCCAGAACAAGCCCATTGACCAGAAATGAAGCATGAAGCCATTGGGGTTCCAGAAACCAGATCCTCTTAAAGTCAACTCCCCTGAGTGTCTTGATCAAGCCTGGGACTGGGCAGGGCCTGATTTTGCGAGGATGAAGTTGCCCTGGCTTTGGGAAAGAAATCCAAGGGGCAGGAAGTTGAGCAGGCTGGCATATCAACAGTTCTGACTCATATATGTCCAGTTACAGACTCCTGCTGGCCTCGACCTCTGGCAGTTGAATGTCCCTTGAGCCCTGCCTCTATTGCCCAGCCCTAACAGATGGTAAAGAATCTGCCTGCAATGTGGGAGACGTGGGTTCGATCCCTGGCTTTGGAAGATTCCCCTGGAGGAGGGAATGGCAACCCACTCCAGTATTCTTGCCTGGGAGATCCCATGGACAGAGGAGCCTGGTGGGCTACAGTGCCTGGGGTCGCAAAGGGGTGGACACTGCTGAGCGACTAACCCTTTCACTTTCAAGGCATGTCACAGCCCGTTCCTGCCACCTTGAAGTGCAGGGGAGGCTGCTAGGAGCCCAGGAGGTGCTCAGGACTCCTTGCACCCACTCCGGCCCCAGTGTCAGTGGTCAACTTGCCCTACACCCACTGGCTGAGGGCCCCCCGAGGGCCAGAGGAGGCCAGGGATTGCGACTGGCCTTCCTGGGTAAGGTCTTGGGGAGAAAGAAGAGCCCTCTGGGGCACACGTGCCTGCCTGCCGCGCTGCTGATGCCACCGGTGCCTTCAGCGAAGGGGGATGGGTGAGATCAGGGCAAGGTTGGCCAAGAGCCTGGGGCTGGCCTTCTGCTGGGGCAGGGCAAGCTGGCATGAGGAGGCCAGGCCGCCCCCAGTTGCTTCCTCAGGTCCTGGCCCCTCTGGCAGCAGGGAAGGGTGAGCTCATCTCTGAGCTCCATCCCAAACAAAGGCGGCTGCTAGCGCCAGCGGGAGGCAGCTCTGCTTCCTGGGGTCCAGTCCTGGCTCTGCTCCTGGCCTGTTCCACAACCTGGGACAAGCTGTTCGGGCCTCGGTCTCTTGACCGGGCTCTTCCTCGGTGGGTGGGGGTGGGAGGGTGTCCTCAGCTAGCAACCAGGGAGCAGAGCCTGAGCACCTGGCCAGCCTCTAACCCTTGGTCCTGTGTCTATTACCTTATGAGCCTCTGTGCCAGGTCTCGGCAGAGAAAAGGAGGAAGTCTTGAAGGAAAGGGGCCTGTGGATTTGCTCCAGGGACCAAAATGGCAGGGGAGAGCTGGGGAGCGGGCATACTACTCCACAGAAACCCGAGAGACCTGTTCAGTGTCGGGGGAGCCGGTATACTACTCCACAGGAACCCGAGAGACCTGTTCAGTGTCGGGGGAGCGGGCATACTACTCCACAGAAACCCGAGAGACCTGTTCAGTGTCGGGGGACGCTTGGGGAGATGGAAGGAGAGAGAAGAGGGGCAGGAGAACTCCTGGAGCTTGTGAGGGGAAAAGCAGAGGGATGGAGAAGACCCCCGTGCTTAATGAGCAGGAGGCGGCTAGGGCCTTCACCATCCAAGAGGGCAAGGGGCAGAGAAGTGGCGTGGTCAGAAGTGGCGTCCCTGGGGGGCAGACTGCCAGGAATCCTGGCTCTGCCCTGTCCTAGCAGTGTGACATTTTAAATCTCTTCATCTGTAGAACAAGGGGACTAATGGTACCTTCATCATAAAAATGGGGTGAAGATTAAAGTGGCAAGGTATACACAAATGCTCACACCACCTCCAGGCACGGAACTATCGCGGTTAATTATCAGGGTCACGTTGAGCTGCAACGTCTCTTCAACAGGGAGAGTTCCCTTGAGCTGGGCGCTCAGGTCCTTTGGGCCTCCTAGCAAGCACCCAGCAGTCTACTCGGCCATTCCAGTATACCTGATCTCAGCTTCCTTCCCTTTTCTTAGCACCTCCGTCTTTGGTCAGTCCCATCTCACTGACTCCTGCACCCCCCAAAATGGTATGTGCTAAGTTGCTTCAGTCGTGTCCTACTCTTTGGGACCCTATGGACCATAGCCTGCCAGGCTCCTCTGTCCGTGGGATTTTCCAGGCAAGAATACTGGAGTGGGTTGCCTGCCATGCCCTCCTCCAGGGGATCTTCCCGACCCATAGATGGAACCCCGCATCTCTCATGTCTCTTGTATTGGCAGATGGGTTCTTTACCACCATCGCCACATGGCAAGAACTCCAGAATGGGACAGCATTTCCTTTCGCCTCTATTCTTCTGCCAGTGCTGTCCCCTCCACCTGGAACAACCATACTCCTTCAGTGTTCAGCCACATCCTCCAGGAAACCTTCCTTGATTTCCCCAACTGGCAGCAAGTGCTTCCTTCTCTACACTCTCCCAGCAGTTTACCTGTACCATCTTGATGGCCCTGACCTCTTTCCACCCTCCATCACAGCCAGGAGTGCATTCTCTTCTGCCCCAGGACTGTGAGCTCCTTGAGGGAAAGCTCTGTTCTTGGCAAGGTAAGGTGACAGCGGCTAGGACAGACGCATGCTGAATGATCGGTATTTTTCCAGATGCAGTCTTTGGATGACCTGCAGCAGAACCAACTGGGGCGACTGTTACAAATTCAGAGTCCTGGTTGTGAGACAGCTCCTGTTTTCGTTGGACAAGAGTCAGAACTTTGCTCTGGAAAACCAAGCATAAACTTTCCAGATGCAGCTCATAACCCCAGCAATAGACTGCTAGAAACAGGAATGCAGCCACTGCCCGAGGACAACCTTTGGAAGGAGACAAAAGGGACCAAGATTGATTGAGCACCTGTGTGTTATCTCATTTAATTTCCACAGAAACTCAGTGAGGGCGTAAGTTCAGCCTCCTGAGAATTTTTTAAAAAATATGCTTATTTTGTTTGGCTATGCCAGATCTTAGTTGCTTAGTTGTGGCACGTGGGATCTAGTTCCCCAGCCAGGGATCAAACCTGCATTGGGAGCGTGGACTCTTAGCCACTTGACCACCAGGGAAGTTCCCCTCCTGGGAATTTTTGGTTTGTTGGCTTTCTGCTCTAGTCTTCTGCCACTGCCTGTGTGAACTTAACCACTCAAAACGAACCTTTCCTTACCGCCCTGC
Source organism: Bos taurus (assembly GCF_002263795.3). NCBI lineage: Eukaryota > Metazoa > Chordata > Mammalia > Artiodactyla > Bovidae > Bos > Bos taurus. Next base: position 64,529,553 of record NC_037340.1, on the reverse strand, counting down.
CAGTCTAGTTCCCGGGGTGAGGAGCGGTCTCTACAGTAACTGTGAAGGGCTGGCCCTGTGACTCTTCCGGTCTTGTCACCTTCTCCAGGGCTGGGCTCCCTCCCAGTCTCCTCTGCTGACTTCACTGCTTGATCCATTGGAAAGAGATGAAGACGTGGGGTGCCTGGGAGACTCCCCGAACTTAGCTTAAAGGTGTGGTGGGCCAGATTGCCTTTCACACAGACTCTGAAGAGGTGGGGAATTAGAATCATCTACACATTTCAGGTGGAGAAGGCAATGGCACCCCAATCCAGTACTCTTGCCTGGAAAATCCCACGGACAGAGGAGCCTGGTAGGCTGCAGTCCACGGGGTCGCTGGGAGTCGGACACGACTGAGCGACTTCACTTTGACTTTTCACTTTCATGCATTGGAGAAGGAAATGGCAACCCACTCCAGTGTACTTGCCTGGAGAATCCCAGGGACGGGGGAGCCTGGTGGGCTGCAGTCTATGGGGTCGCACAGAGTCGGACACGACTGAAGCGACTTAGCAGCAGCAGCACACATTTCAGGAGTGGTTCTCCAGGAGCACCTTCTAAATGCACAGGTGAAGGAGATTCTGATTAAGAAGTTTGTGGTTAGGGCTTCAGTTCAGTTCAGTTCAGTCTCTCAGTTGTGTCCGACTCTTTGCGACCCCATGCACTGCAGCACGCCAGGCTTCCCTGTCCATCACCAACTCCTGGAGCTTATTCAAGCTCATGTCCATTGAGTCCGTGATGTCATCCAACCATCTCATCCTCTGTTGTCCCCTTCTCCTCCCTCCTTCAATCATTCCCAGCATAAGGGTCTTTTCCAATGAGTTAGTTCTTTGCATCAGGTGGCCAAAGTATTGGAGTTTCAGCTTCAGCATCAGTCCTTCCAATGAATATTCAGGACTGATTTCCTTTAGGATGGACTGGTTGGATTTGCTTGCTGTTCAAGGGACTCTCAAGAGTCTTTTCTAACACCACAGTTCAAAAGCATCAATTCTTCAACGCTGAGCTTTCTTTATAGTCCAACTCTCACATCCATCCATGACTACTGGAAAAACCATAGCTTTGACTAGACCGACCTTTGTTGGCAAAGTAATGTCTCTGCTTTTAAATATGCTGTCTAGGTTGGTCATAATTTTTCTTCCAAGGAGCAAGCTCAGCTGGTAAAGAATCCGCCTGCAATGCGGGAAGACCCTGGTTCAATCCCTGGGTTGGGAAGATCCCCTGGAGAAGGGAAAGGCTACCCACTCCAGTATTCTGGCCTGGAGAATTCCATGGGATGGCAAAGAGTCAGACACAACTGAGCAGTTAGGGCTTAGGCAACCTTTTAAAAATAAAGTCCCCTGGGTGAATTTTATAATGGTTGGGTCAGGCTGACACACCTGTACCAACCATTCAGCCTTCATGTCACTCGGAGTGGGACAGCCTGTATCACACATGCTTCCCAAATGTGATGCAACAGGGAGGACCAGTGCCACCTGGGGAGCATTCTCTCCGGAAGAGTCAATCCAGCCAGGCCTGTTGATCTGATTATTGTGTGTACCTGCTAAGACACTTCGTGTCTGAATCTTCGTGACCCCATGGACTATAGCCCGCCAGCCTCCTCTGTCCATGGGATTCTCCAGGCAAGAATACTGGAGTGGCTTGCCCTGCCCTCCTTCAGGGGATCTTCCCAACTCAGGAATCGAAACCACCTCTGTTGTATTGGCAGGCAGGGTTTTTGTTTTGTTTTGTTTTTTTAAACATCTAATTATTGATATTCAGGATAGACAGGGAAGAGAGATATGGTAAGAGTGCACCTAAGTCAGAGAAAGACAAGTATCATGATATTGCTTATATGTAGAATCTTCAAAATATAGGTACAAATGAATTTATCTGCAAAACAGAAATAGAGATACAGATGTAGAAAATAAACTTACAATTACCAAGGGGTAAGAGTGGGGAGATTGGGATTGACATGTACACACTACTATATATAAAACAGATAACTAATGAGGACCATATAGCACAGGGAACTCTACTCAATTCTCTGTAATGGCCTATATGGGACAAGAATCTAAAACAGAGTGAATATACGTATAACTGGTTCACATTGCTGAAAACTTGAAACTAACACAACAGTGTAAATCAACTATACTCCAATAAAAAAGAAACAATTATATATAAAAAAAAGTGAACCCGAATCTAGTTGAGTCTAATGCCTATACTCAGGACAAATGACCCAGTTTCTTCAACAGGTACAGGGACGAGAAAAGCGAGGTGACTGGTAATAGAAAGTGTCTTAAGAGACGTGTCAACCATGAATGATGTGTGGATGCTGTTTGGATCCTGATGCAAGTAAACAACTGTAAAAGCCATTTTTAGGTGATTCGAGAAAATGAACAGATTGGGTATTGGATTTTTTTTAATTTTATTTTTGGGTATTGGATTTTTTTAAATTTTATTTTTGGTATTGGATTTTAAGACATTATTATTAATGTTGTTGGGTTTGATCATAATTTTGTGGTCGTGTTAAAAATAGTCTCTTAGAACTCAGGGGGTTCCCTGGTGGCTCAGATGGTAAAGAATCCACTTGCAATGCAGGAGACCCAGGTTCTATCCCTGGGTGGGGAAGATCCCCTGGAGAAGCGAATGGCAACCCACTCCAGTATTGTTGCCTGGGAAATGCCATGGACGGAGGAGCCTGGCGGGCTACAGTCCATGGGGTCACAGAGTTGGACACGATGGAGTGATTAACACTTTCACTTTTTTTTTTTTTTTACTTTTAGAACTTAGAGAATGAACTTATGGTTGCCAGTGGGGTAGAGTGGGAAGACGGATAGACCGGAAGTTTGGGATTGACATGTACATGGTGTTATATTTAAAACAGGTAATCAACGAGGACCTACTGTAGAAAGAAATGTCTTTTAGCAAGAAGGAAAAAAAATCTGTTAGGGGTATGTATTGGGTTGACTAAAAAGTTCAAATGGGTTTTTCCATAACATCTTACAGAAAAATCCAAGTGAAATTTTTGGCCAGTCCAGTACTAGAGTATTTACAGATACAATGACACTGTATTTAAAATTTTCTTTAAAATATATATTAAAAAAAATCAAGGTAGGGGGAAGGTAGATGAATCAGTACTGATGTAATGTTGATAACTGCCGGATTAGGCTGATTGGTGCCTGGGGGCTCCTGTTATCATTCTTCCTACTTTGTGAGCGTGAAATTTTTCCTAACAGAAATTTAGAATAGAGAAGAAAGCCACCAAACAAAAAATTCCCAGGAAGCTGCCCTCAGTGCCCTCATTGAGTTTATGCAGAAATTAAACGAGATAACACGCAGGTGCTCAATCAATCCTGGTTCCTTTCGTCTCCTTCCAAAGGCTGTCCTTAGGCAATGGCTGCATTCTGGTTTCTAGCAGTCTATTACCGGGGTTATGAACTGCCTCTGTATAATTCATGCCTGGTTTTCCAGAGCAAAGTCTTGACTCCCATCCAAAGAAGACATGAGCTGTCTTGGAATTTCTGTCCGAATTGTTGGCTGTGGGTGACAGTGGGGTGGGACCGACAAGAGGGTGTCAGGATGGTGCCCATCCACTCCTCCCACACGCACCCCTGGAAGTTCTCTGGATTTGGGGACTGGCCCAAGGTCTCCACCAGCAAGGAGCATTGTAGAAGTGTCCACCCAGAGCTGGGAAGGGCAGGGCCGAGGAAGAGTGTCTTTAATCATTCATTTATCTCTCTCAGGGCTCTGACCGTTATCAGCTAGCAGTGCCTGGCACATAATGGGCAGGCAAAACTGTTAGTTCTCCTCTCTTCACACTTTATCAGCGAGCGCAGACCGCTGACTGGTTGACACTGATCCAAGAATAAGAAGGAGATAAAGAATAGGTGTTTGGAAAGCCAGGAAACACATTGAGGACACAAGGGAAGGAATGCCTGGACAGAGGGGATGGAGCTGGATGGGAAGAGGACTGAACAAGAGGGGAGGGGCAAGGGAAGAACGAGCGGCTTCATAGCGCTGGCCAGGCCACCCTGTGGATCACCCTCTGACACGCAGGCCAAGTCCGGGTCCCTGATCTATGCAAGGATATGAAAAGCTTTCAAGGAGGTGGTCTGCAGCAGACACAGCCTCTGAGGAAATGGGCATTTAAAGGCTGCTCTCAGCCTGAAGCATCACCAAGGACAAAGAAATCACTAAGGATTCCCAAATTTAAGAATCGGAATCTCCAGGGAAAGGGCCTGGGAATCCACATTTATAATAAGAACCCCCAGTTGATTCTTATGATCAGGCAAGTTAGGGAAACTGCAGATTAAGATGGTGCTCCTTGAATGCCTACCTCAGAAGCCCTTGGGGAATTTATGAGACCATATGCAAATTCTCACGTGCAAATTCCTGACCCCAGAACCAGAGAATCAGAATGGCAAGAGGTCAGGGGCCTGCAGCCTGGAATCAGAATTCATAAAAAAAGTTTCTAGGTGATTCTGGTATGCCCTACAGTGGGAGAGCCATGGAAACAGCATGGTGGCTAAGCTGGAGTCGACACACCCGGTTTGAAGCCTTATTTCCCCATTCAGCAACTGTGGGCCCTTAGTAGGGACCTTAGTAGGTTACTTACTGTTTCTCTACACCTCAGTTTATCTATCTGTAAAATGGGGATAATAATAATAACATATACATATTATATAGTATGTGGAAAATATTTGACATAGACCTTAGAATAGTAACATCCTGATTCTAACCTATTATAATCTAAAATAGAATCAAATCAAATCCTCTGTCCCTCTTCCCTCTAGATTCCTACTGATTTTCTTGGTACTTCTGCTACATCCTTCAGTATAGTCCGCCTTGTGACAGGGTGACTTCTGTACACATCTGTCTTTCCCACTCCACTCTGGACTTCCAGAGGGCAGAGACTGTGTCTTTTTCATATTTTTATTATTTACATTTAAAAAATTTGTATTTATTTATTTAATTGGCCACGCCGTGTGGCATGTGGGATCCTGGTTCCCCGACCAGAGATCGAACCTGTGCCCCTGTTAACCACTAGACTGCCAGGGAAGTCTCCTTGGCAGTGTCTTTTTTAAATGTTCAAACACATGCGTCATGTTCTATTAGAGTCAGAAGAGGTCACCTAATCCAGACTCTCATTTGATAAATGAGGAGACTGAGGGTGAACGACTCACCCAGGTCACGTGGCCAGGTGGTTGAGCTTTAGTTGAGTCCCTGCAATGCCGCCTACTAGCTATGCCATATGAGCCTCAAACTCATCTTTAAAATGGGCATAATGATGTACACTTGCCTACTTACTAAGCAAGAGACTTACAAGTGAATACTGACGAGGAACTCTTGCAACCTGAGGAGTCTTGTTATTACTCCTACACAGAAGATGCTAGAGTAATTACAGGGCCTGTTATTCACCTGTGAGGTCGACGTAAGGGTGACTCAGTCATGTCTTCCCACAGTGTGGCCTTTGAAGTCTTCATCAGTCAGGCCAGAGCCTACCACTTTCAGCTTTAATCCCCATTTAACCTTTTCCTCCAGTCTCTGATCCATTCCTTTATCTTCTTAGTCATGGCCTACACTTCCTCCCGACTCCATTCAGTTAGACCACGAACCAAGTGATCTGACTCATCTCCCTGCTCCAGTGGATCGAGTGTTGACCACAGTTCCCACCCTCTTAGGTTCTCAGCTGTTTGACAAGAATCTCTGGAAACCAGGTAACTCAACTATGGAATCCTCCAAGCTCCTCCTCAGGGCTTCTTTTCCTGACAGCCAAGCAATCCCCGGTCCCCTCATGACCTTACCATCATGGTTGGCATTTCCTAACGTCCACGGCTCGTCTGAGTCAAAGTGAGTGTCTCCACCAATCCCTGGACCAGGGAAATAGGCATGAGCCAGGAATCCCCCTTCTCCATCAAATGGGGAGCTGTCGCCATGGAAACCAGAGGCAAAGAAGATCATGATGTCCGCCTCCTTCCGGTCACTTTTGATCTCGTGGTATGGCACCTCTTCAAAGGTCAGCGGGGTCACCTTCTGCCACACATCGAAAGCCTGGCGAATAGCTTTCCGAGTGTCTAGCTCACCCACCTTTGGGGTGTAGTTGTGAATGCTGGTGAGAGAGGGGAGAAACCACAGGGAGGAACAGACAGGAAATTAGAGACTAGCAGAGCTAAAAGGAACATGAGAAGCTGTGTGGGCCTAGAATTCTGCTGAGGTAGCCCAGGGATTGAGGAAGAGGCTGGGTAGACAAGGCTCTGGGTCCTCGCCCTGCCTTTTACTCGGTGTTTTTGTATTTGATCTCTGAAAAAGATTATGTTGAATTTGTAGGAAAAAATCAAGTTGGTGCATGGCATTTCCTAATTTTTAAGTTTTTCTCCCAATACATAAAACATGTACATTTATAAATGTTATAAAAACTCTTACACTGTAGAGAGTTTAGTGGAACATCCCTTTCTTTGAAAGGGGGTGGGGGAAGGAGAGGGTGGGACAAACTGAGAGAATAGCACTGATGTACATACACTACCATAGCTAGTGGGAACCTGCTATATAGCACAGGCAGCTCAGTTCGGAGCTCTGTGCTGACCTAGAGGGGTGTGATGAGGGAGGCTGAAGAGGGAGGGGATATATGTGTGTGTGCTCAAGTTGTTTCAGCTGTATCCAACTCTTTGTGACCCTATGGTCTGTAGCCTGCCAGGCTCCTCTGTCCATGGGATTCTCCAAGCAAGAATACTGGAGTGGGTTGCCATGCCTTCTTCCAGGGGGTCTTCCCGACCCGGGGATTGAAACTGTTTCTGTTTATGTCTCCTGCATTGCAGGTGATTCTTTACCCAATGAGCCACTTGGGAAGCCCAGATATGTATACCTATAGCTGATTCACGTTGCTGTACAGCAGAAACTAACACAACATTGTAAAGCAATTATACTGCAATTGAAAACGTTTTTTAAGTCTTTGGCCCCAACTACTACTATTTGTCTACCCAGAAGCTAGTATAGGGTGGCATCTGATTGAATCAGTTATGTGGGGTTACTGTATCCATATTGCATGGTTCTCCCTGATGGAGCATCACCACTTCTGGTTGCTCTGTCCCATGAACACCTGGGGCAAGGACTATTCACTCATTCTACAGATAAGGAAACTGAAGCCCAGAGAGGTTGCAGGATATAAGGTAAGGTCAGAGCTCAGTTAGGAGCCAGTTCTTTCTCTTCATCTACTCTACCTCTTCTGGAGGACTCTAAGAGTCCATCCGGTTTCTAACCCAGATTCTTCTTAAGTTTCCTTCTCTTGTCAGATTTCTGAAAAATTCTGTTCTGGCCTCTACAGCTTGTGAACAGGAGAGCCCTTGTAAGTTAGTAAGTGTTAGTCACTCAGTCCTGTCTGACTCTTTGTGATGCTATGGACTGTAGCCCACCAGGCTCCTCTGTCCATGGAATTCTCCAGGAAAGGGTACTGGAGTGGGTAGCCATTCCCTTCTTCAGGGGATCCTCCTGACCCAGGGATCAAACCTGAGTCTCCTGAAGTGCCGGCAGATTCTTTACTGTTTGAGCCACTAGAGAAGCCCCAGGAGAACCCTTAGCTCAACTCTGAAGATCTCTGTCTTAGATCCTACTCCTGAACCCAGGGGATCCACCTGAGATGGAATCAGAGACTTGAGAGGTGGCAACCAGGGCGCAGCCAAGCCTGTACTATGCCTGGCCCTGGATCCACCCCATCTGAATCCAGATGTCTGCATCGCCTGTGATGGGCTCCAGCATCCCTGCCTGTGGTCACTGGTCTGACCTGGAGCCTGCTCCTGCTTTGCCCGTGGTTTCCCCAAAAGGGATAACGCTGTTGCAGTTCAGCCCCCAGCTCTTTACAGTCCTTAAGAAACAACTGGAACTCTATGCTGGGAATCTCAGCTGAAGTCCATCAATCAGGCCAAGTGGGGAAGGGATCCAGATGAGAGGGAGTGGGGTTTGGCAAGCAGTGGTAGGGAGGATGAGTTCAGCCACGGTTCTTTAGCCCAGGTGAAAGTTATCAGACAAGTCATATCCCACTTTCCGTAACTGAAAATGCTAGGAATCTAAACAGAACATAATTCATCAGCCCCTAAAGGACCAAACAAACCTGAAGTTGGAGACCCAGCAATCACTGGATGCTACAAGAAAGACAAAGTCATAGGCTCTTAGAACCAGGCCCTGATCACAGACCCTCCGACAGTGTGAACTTCAGAAACTCAGGCCAGGAAATGACTGAGAGAGGGTGGAGCCGATGCCAGGGAGGAGGGGGCGGCGAGGCACCTGTAGGTGATGTGTTTCTGCCTCCATTTCTGTCCCGTCAGGGCGTAGCGCTTGTGTCTCCGCCTTCGGCTCAAGTGTGGGTGATCTGGGACACCACACCGGGGTTTCTTCATCCACCTGGGCAGAGAGAGGACACACATCCACATAGACGCTGTGGCCACTGGACACTCTAGGAAGGCACTGCAGCATCCCTGGTCCCAAGCTGAATGGCAACGTGCACACAACCTAAACTCTGGGCCCCTGGCTCTGATGGGGTCCCCAACAGGAACACCATCGATTGTTCGTCTGTTCATTCATTCCTAACTGAATACGAAGAAGCACTGCTGCGTGACAGACTTGGAGTCAGAAGACATGGGCTTGCTAGTTCCAACTCTGCCACTAATCGCACGAGTCCAGGCCAGTGACTGAATCAATGTGAGCCTCAGCCTCCTCATTGGCAATGCGAGAATTACAGTTCTCCCTGGTCTTAGCTTGTGCGGAGCCTTCAAGGAGGGAGTGCCTGTGGACATGCTCTGTGTGTGAAATCAGATCACATCACTCTCTGCTTTAAAACTACCAATCACCTGGAATAAAATCAAAATTCCTCACCTTGGGACTTCCCAGGGGGTCCAGTGGTTAAGACTCCACGCTCCCAGGTTTGGTCCCTGGTCTGGGAACTAGATCGCACATACTACAAAGTTCACACGTAGCAAGTAAAGGTCCTGCATGCCGCAATGGAGATTAAAGATCCCGAGTGCCGCAGCTAAGACTCAGAGCAGTCAAGTAATTACATATTTAAAAGCAATCAAAACAAACTCCTCGCCTTGGCCCACAGCCCCCACATGATCTGCGATCACCCCTCTACCAGGCACCTTATCCCCTTCCTCACGTCCACTCTGCTCCAGCTCCAGTGGCCTCCCTTCTGTGCCTTGAGCATCCTAAGGTCATTCCAATTCAGGGTGTTTGCATTTGCTGTGTCCTCTGCTTGCCATGCTCTTCTTCACACGGTTTGTTCCCTTACTTTATGAAGGTCTCCACTCAAATGTCACCCCTTCCAAGAGGGCTTCCCTGCCACCTTATCTAAAATAATAGCCTCCCCCCACTATCCCACCTCTAACTGTTTACCCAGCTTGATTTTGCTTCATGGCCTTTATCACTGCCTGAAATGACATCTTATATTAGCTTGTTGTTTATCCTCTGTCTCTCTTACCTGATTCTAAGGTCCATGAGGGCGGGAACCTTGCCTGTATTCCCAGTGCCATCACAGTGCCTGATTTAGGAGGTGTTCAAGGGTGATGGTTGAATGAATGAATGAGAACTAGCCCATGGCAAAAAGGCACAGCTTGGAAAACAGTAAATTTTATATTACTCCAGATGTTCAAAAAGTGGCTGAACAACTGTAGAACTTAGAGTGTAGTTATCCACAGCACTTAACTACATTGTACTGTGATTTGGAATCTATTAGTTTATTGCCTCGAATAAATAGTAAATTTTCTGAGGACAGGAATGAGTCATATTCATCATCCTGTCCTTAGAAGCTAGCCTTGTGCTAGGAGCTAAGTAAATCCTGATGACTGTTATCAGTTAAGTTGCCTTAGGGAACAGTGAGCCTGGGACCTCTTTGGAGATGTGAACTAGGGGCCCGGGTAGGAGATTTAAAAGATCATGGCTGATTGGGAGGGTCACCCTGCATCTCATGTCCCTTTGTCGCCCTAATGACCAGCTCTCTGAACTAGAGATTGAGATCGCTGCGGGGAAACTGTCTGACCTCATTTCCTCATTTCTAGCGGTTGAAAGCAGTTGCCTTTGGCAATAGAGAGGAAAGGAGACAGAATATTTTAACCAAATATTAAAAGCCCCTTGAGGAACTTAACCAGGTCCCACTCATTTTGTATCTACCTCACCTAGAATGTCCACACTCAAAAATTAATAATAAAAGACTAAATAGTGACGATAACAGGCATTGATATAAATGTGTATAATTTTCAGTGTTCATTCTCCTTTTTAAAAAAATTAATTTGAGGGACTCCCTGGTGGTCCAGTGGCTAAGTCTCTGGGCTCCCAATGCAGGTGGCCTGGTTTTGTTCCCTGGTTAGGGAACTAGATCCCACATGGTGCAACTAAGAATTTCCCCATACCCCAACTAAAGATCCTTCGTGTTGCAACCAAGACCCTCACAACCAAATAAATAAATATTAAAATAAAATAAAAAAACAAATTTGGTTCTCAAAGCAACTCTGTGAAGTAATCAGAAATGACTGACCCCAATTTTACAGACAAGGCAAAAGATACACAGAGAACACCAGTAACTTGCAAAATTCAAGTTACTGGGTTAGGGTTAGGGTGAGGCAGGACTGGGACTCTGTTGAATGAATAAATGAACTTTCAACTAATGTACCTGAACAAACAAAAGTTGGGGTTTTTCTTTTCTTTTTCCCTCTGCTTAGCACTAGGTTGGGTTAGAGGAGCTATGTTTGTTGAACGAATGAAGGAGTGAATAATGTGTGACACTTCCCAAGGCAGACACTCAAAAATAATCCTCTGAGGGGCTGATCTAGCTTCCTTTCACTGAGAGTCCCTGGGAAGAGACCCAGGAGGCACCTTTGCTACAGCAAGGTGGAGCTAGACCTCTCTCAGCTCAGAGAGAGGCAACGACACCCGAGCTCACAAAGCTGGAGCTGAAACGAAGGTCTCCAAGTTCTCCCCACAAACACGCTCCCTACTCAGGTCTGGGATTAATTACCTTCTCCCTTCCTGTGCCTCCAAAACAGAGCCCCCCAACCCCACCCTCCTTCCTACAAAGAGGGGTGCAGAGCAGAGCGGCAAGTGGGAAACGCCAGCCCCCTCCCTCCGCCTCCTCCTCTTGCTGCCACCTGCCACTCCCTGAATCCGGTCCAGCGGGCCTGGGGCTTCTGGAACAGAGTGAAACCCAGGGCCAGGTGGTGCCTCAGCAGAGCCACCAGTGCTGCAGCCATAGGAGGCGCTGCCATGAGGCCTGAGCAAAGCCCTCAAAATAACCTCGGCTTGGAAAGGGCCGGGCTCCCCAGGCCGCAGGCCCACGGCGTCCACTCACTCACAGCATCACAGGAGCCGTCAAGTGTATTGTCTCAGGGGTTTACAACCTCACAATCAGAGGATCTGAGGCACAGGAAATGTTCTTACGGGACTATGGGATCATAAAACCCCAGACTCACCAAATTTTATTTGAAAGCTTGAGGCTTAGAATAATGGTATCTAGAATCGGAGAGTCAAAATCCAACATTTCCCCTCCATCCCCCCCCTCCCTCCCCCAACCCCTTCAGTAAATGAGCAAGCTGAGACCTAGAGAGATGATTACCTCAAGGAGTGACTCACCCAAGGGGTGGATTGATCCTGGATCCACCACTGGCTGCATTTCCTGTTCTCTGCCAGCCACCTACTTGCCTGCATCCTCCCTAAGCCCTGCTCTCTCCTTCCACCTGAGTTCGGGTACCCCCCACCGCCCTCCCCCAACCCCCCACCCCCACCCCCACCCCCGCGAGGAAACTCTTTCCAAGCTCTTGGCCGTGCCTTCCTGGCAGTATGGCTTTTCCTTTTTATGTCTTTTTTTTAAAAAATCTTTTTATTTTGTATTGGGGTACAGCCGATTAGCAATGTTTTGACAGTTTCAGATGAACAGCGAAGGGACTCAGCCATACATATACACATATCCATTCTCCCCCTCAAACTCCCCTCCCGTCCAGGCTGCCACACTTACACTGAGCAGATTTCCCTCTGCTATATAGTAAGTCCTCGTTAGTTATCCATTTTAAACACAGCAATGTAAACATGTCAGTAACGGCTTTTCTTAAATAGCTTTAATAACTTTCATGGCTATTCCTTGGAGACAAAAAAAACTCAACTCTCTCCCATCTTAAATAAAAATTCATCCCTCTCTAGCCACATCTATTCCTCCTTTCCTTCACTGTCAGCATTTTTTTTGAGGGGGCGGGCAGGCTTATGGGATCTCAGTTTCCCAACCAGGGATTGAACCCAGGCCACGGCAGTGAAAGCCTGGAGTCCTAACCACTGGATCAACAGGAAACTCCCACTGCTCAGCTTCTTGACAGTTGCCCCTATGTTTGCCATCGCCACTCCTCACCTCTCCTCCGTATCGCAATCTGACTTTGCTGCCATCATTCCACGGAGGTTTCAACGCCCTCTTTGTTACTAAACTCAGCAGACACCTTTCAGCCTCCTGTTTGACCACCTCGACAGCTGACCCTGCTGACCATCCCCCCCTGCCCCCCACAATGGCCATGGTATCCCTGCCGGGCTTCCTCCACTTCTCAGGTGGCTCCTTCCCCTGGGGGTTCCACCCTCGTAACTCTTCTCTCCCTCCTCTTTATCTTCTCCTTGAGTATAAAACCATCTGTGTGGTTTGGCCTACTTGTCATTATCTCTTAAGTATCTCCCTGAGATTCAGTGTTTCCTTCTGAGTTCTAGACTAGCAGCGCTAGCTGATGGTGTTTTTCACTAAATGGGGAGCCTCTGGAGCACAGGGATCAAAGGACCAAGCCCACTGCCCAGCACATGCAGACATTCAGCAAATGTTTAATAAATGGGAAAAGTGGAACAAGACTTGCCATCATTATTCTAGAATTTCCTGTATCTAGTGAGATGTGTACATCTCAGGGATGCCAGAAGGGTGACTCACAGACCCACAAGTTATTAGAATCAGAGGAGATTTAAGGCCACCTATAACCAAACCCTTTACTGTGCTGATAGGGAAACTGAGGCCCAGAAGGGTCAAGAGTCTTGTCCAAGGTCACACAGCAAGTTTACGGCAGAACACATCCCCAGCTCACGTAAGAGAGGGCACCTTGGGGTATGCCCTTCCAGCTGACACTCAGGAGTGGGAGATAGGAAGGTAGAATGGGTAGGGTATACAGATGAGGCCATGACAAATGTGAACCCAAACGTAACTCTGAGAAGTTCAAAGGCACAATGTCCTGTGCAAATCTTACTCAATTGTTGTCTGATCCAACACGCCGGTGACGGGGATCCCGTAAAACTGCTGCATCGTGGCGACTGCTGACTGTAAGGCCTTCCCTGAGTGCAACGCAGATGACCGTGAGTCATAGGGCAGCAGATAGCCATAGGACTTTAACCAGTTCTGAAAGACACGCCAAAAGAAAAGAATGCATCATTCGGGGAAGGCTCATCTGCCCTTGAAACTAGGGACCATTTTACCCAAGGGACTAAAGGACTCATGTTCTGATTTCTGTCTCCTTCACTCCCTCCTGCAGATGCTGTCAAATGAAGCTCCAAAAAACACAGCTCTTGTTGGCTTACTCTTCTGCTATCAAGCTTCCGTTGAATTTCTGTTGGCTATGGAATAAAGATTAAAATGCCTTCTAGCCTTTCCAGCACCCCGTCTCTTTACCATGTACTCAGTGGTTTCCACTGACTAGACATGCAAGAGGACCAGAGCAGTCCATTCTCTGAAGCAGAGTGACTTGATGAACACTGAGCTCCCCAGACACCCGCTGTATCTAGAGACAGAGTCTGCCTTAGGAACCTTTTGTAGAATTATCTGTAGATAATAGATTATCTGTAGATAATGAAATTATCTACAGTCTTCATTGCTAATCCCTCCAAAGAAGTAAGCTATTATTAATAAATAGAAACAAAATAAACCAGGGTATTAATTTATATATAACTACATAAATATGAGCATAGAAAAAAGTCTAGAAGGGCACACATAAAAAATAATATAGCTTCGTAAGAGAATTCTTTGCTTTTAGGAAATATACACTGAAGTGTTTCAGCTTACATAAGGATGCAATGCATGAAGTCTGCAACATTTTCTTTAACAGATTCAGGGAAAAAATTAGAGAAAGAGAGAGGAGAGAGAGGGGAAAAAAAAATGTGGTAGGATGTTAAGAGATGGGGAATCTGGGTGAAAGGTGTTTAGGAATTCTTTGTCCCATTCTTGAAAACTTTTTTGAAAGCCTGAAATAATGTAAAAAAAAATTTTAATAAAAAAGGAATGAATGTGATTAGCCTTTGTTATAATATCATGGGGGACTTCTTTTTTCTGTGCTTATCTAAGGGTTATGCATGGAGTCATTAAAAAAAAAAAGGAGATAAACTTTAAAAGGGCAAGAGAATCTGAAAGTAGCTTGGATGAAGAAGTTCAGACAATGAATCTGAAGGTTGGAAAAGTAAAGATGAGTATTTTCACTGACCAGCTAGAAATTAGAGGACCGGGAAATATCTGTGGCATTAATTGGAAAATGAAGAAAACATCCGTGCATCTATGGAGCCCACAAGCATGTCCCGTAGAGAGTGCACGTACACGCTCGTCTCTAAGTCACATGGAAACTGCCGCCCATCCTCAGAAGATTATCTTGAACACCAAGTGAGCAAATGAAGAAAAAAGACCTTAAGAAGCTGTATTAATGCTCTTCCCATCTACAGTTTTGTTTCTTTTTAAAAAATATTATTTATTTATTTGGCTGCACCAGTTCTTAGTTGTGGCACGTGGGATCTTCCATCTTCATTGTGGCCATATGGAATCTTTTTTTTTTTTTAGTTGCAGCATGTGAACTCTAAGTTGCAACATGTGGGTCTGTTCTTCCATCAGGAATTGAACCTGGGCCCCCTGCATTCCCCACTGCACTGGGAGCGCTGAGTCTTAGCCACTGGACCACCAGGGAAGTCCTCATAATTTTGTTTCTTTGTTTCTATATGAACATCTTATTGTGGCTGTGTCTGTTATGACAAGTCAAATCAAATCATTTTGGGAAGGAGGCAGACCAGAAACTATAAATAAGTTATTATTTATTTCACCAAGGAGGCTGTCACATCTTCACTGCCTTGTGATGAAATCCATCTGACTGATTAAGAACAAAATAGTCAGAATAATAAAGTCTTAAAACATCCCCAAGAGAGCGACAGCTTTACTCTTTCATCAGAGATCTACAACCTGTTTTTCATTCTAAATTTTGGCACAGGGTTTCAATACTTCTTGTGCTTCCCCCAGTGCTGAATCTCTGTCATGCCTTTGTATGTTTTCCCCCTGTATGCCTGGCATACTTCTTAGTTTGGCAAAAATCTTTCATTATTTTAAGGTTAAGCCTATAAATTAGGCTTAGTCTTCCCTTAGGAAGTCTCCCTAAGGAAGACCTTAGTCTTCCCTCTGGAAGACTTACCTCACTCCCTAGCCCGGTACTTTCCCCCTCTTCTGTATTCCCTAAATCCCCTGTTATAGACAGTGTAGTTCTTGGAATATTGCTGCTGCTAAGTCACTTCAGTTGTGTCTGACTCTGTGCGACTCCCCATGGAGTTCTCCAGGCCAGAATACTGGAGTGGGTAGCCATTCCCTTCTCCAGGGGATCTTCCCAACCTAGGGATCAAACCCAGGTCTCCTACATTGCAGGCAGATTCTTTACCAGCTGAACCACAGGGAAGCCCAAGAATACTGGAGTGGGTAGCCTATCCCTTCTCCAGGGGATCCTTCCAACCCAGGAATCGAACCGGGATCTCCTGCATTGCAGGCGGATTCTTTACCAACTGAGCCAGCAGGGAAGCCCTCTTGTAATATTGGGCTCCAATCATTACTGTATTTATGAGACTCTGAACTCCTCCAGGGAAGGGTCCATGTTTTACTCATCTCCATATCTGGTGCCCAGGGATCCCCTGACACAGTAGTTGATCATTGTGTCCATTTAATGAACATTACCGGGCATGGACTACCTAGTAGGCACTGTGCATGGCTCCTGGAATGCAAAGACGAATAAGGAGCTCACCGACCAACAAATAAACCCATCATGAAAATACAGCACTAAAAATCAGATGTGTAGAGTTCCATAGAAGAACAAAGTAGGGGGCATGTTATTCACATGGAAGGGTGGGGATGGGGAGCAAGGGGAACTCGGGGGAGGCTTCCAGGTGGTGGTGGTATCTCAATCTTTTTAAAATTAATCACTTTCTGGCTGTGCTGGGACTTTGTTGCTGCACATGGGCTTTCTCTGGCTACAGCAAGCGGGAGCCACTCTCTAGTTGCGGTGTGAGGGCTTATTGCGGTTGCTTCTCTTGTTGCAGAGCATGGGCTCTAGAGCATGTGGGCTTCAGGAGTTGTGACACATGAACTTAGTCACTCCAAGGCATGTGGAATCTTCCCGGACCAGGGATTGAACCTATGTCCCCTACATTGACAGGTGAATTCTTAACCACTGGACCACCAGGGAAGTCCTGAGCTAGGGCTTGAAGGATATGTGCAATTACCTGGAGGTGCTGGAGAGCATGGCACATTCTGAGCAGTATTTAAAATGGTGGGAACTTGGGGAAGAGGAGTATGGTGATGAGTGGAGAGGATTGGAAAGGAGGGAAGTGGAGAGAGATGATACACTATTAATTATCTTTTTACAAAGTGGACAAATCACAGAGAATCACTTGTGACTTGACCATGGTCTCGGATTAGCCAAAAAAAAAACCATCTGGAAATGGACACGACAGGGCAACTGACAAGTTACCTGTTCATTCATCAAGCTCCAACTTCTATTCCCAGGTCAGTTATGTCATCAAAGTATTAAATCCCTGTACCATGTTACTCAGCCCTTTCCAGCCAGAAGGCCGCATTATGTTCTTCACAGAAACTTCATTGAAGAATTGTTGGATTGGATAAACAGGGCGCTATCATGGGAAAGAGGCACAAAGTTCTGAGGTTGAATCCCAGTTCATCACTTGCCAGCTGTGTGCCTTTGGGCAAATCGAGCATCAGTTTCCTTATTTGTGGGCTTCCCTGATGACTCAGATGGTAAAGAATCTGCCTGCAATGCAGGAGACCTGGGTTTGATCCCTGAGTCAGAAAGATCCCCTGGAGAAGGGCATGGCTACCCAATCCAGTCTTTTTTCCTGGAAAATTCCTGGAGGAGCCTGGCGGGCTACAGTCCATGGGGTCACAAAGAGTTGGACACGACTGAGCAACGAACACTTTCCTTATCTGTAAAATGTAAACAGTGACCCTCCTCTACAAGATTGCTGTTAAGCCGAAGTGATCGAACGTACCTGACATAATCACTCAAAAGTGACTCGTTTATTATCCCCTTGGATGGTGTCTCTGTTACCTTTCGTAAAATCAAGGTGGAAAACACGGTCTTTGACTCCTTCTCTGCCTTTTGAAGTCTGGTTATCCTGCCCTCCCCCTGGACCAAGAGCCACCGTGAGGGTGCTATGGGGGGGCAGCGTGTCCACCTGCTCTCGGTGAGCTGTGGGGCTGACCACCTCTCACACAGCACCGGGAGCACTGCGTGCAGAGAACTGACAGCTGACTGGAGTCGTTCTCTTCGCCCTGTCACTCGGCTTTACTGAGACCAAACACAGTCCCTCTCCATCAAGCTTTACCTTGAGGAAAACGGCGTCTCTACAGGAGATTCTGTGTGCTTTCTGGTTTCAGCAAATGCGTATTGGGTAACCCAGTGGTTCTCCTCTTTGGCCTTTCTGCTGGGAATCTTTTGGTCAAATTTATCACATAAGTGTGGAACACGGTGATGCTTGCAAGTTGCTGTTATTTTTTCATTTTTCTGACCACTAAGTTGTGTTTCATCCTTAAAAATCTTACTTAAAAAGATTGTTTCACTCTGTAAACTGCCTCAAACCCTTCCCAAAAGAGGTGTGGTACCAGTCTAAAATCCAATTCCTCCTTATTTGTGGACTCCATTAGTTAATTCTCTTAAAATCCAATTAGGATGAATTACAGTGTCTGGGAAATAGCTAAAGAACTATTAAAAAAAAAACACTAAGGGGAAGGTTTTTTTAAAAAAAATTATTTATTTTTGGCTGTGTTGGGTCTTAGTTGCGACACTCAAGATCCTCCTTGGAAAATCTGGGCTCTGTGGTTTGCCACATGCAGACTTAGTTGCCTCGAAACATGTGGGATCTTAGTTCTCTGATCGGGATTGAACCTGTGTCCCATGCATTGGAGGGACGATTCTTAATCACTCTGGATCACCGGGGAAGTCCCGGCGGGGAACTTTGGACAGAAGCTTCCAACAAACTGGTCAACAGAGTATTTTTCTGAGCACCTGCCTTCAAGCTAGTATGGAATTTGACAATTTTCTCCCCTCCTGTCCTCATTACTATGATATTGTAGGAGACAGGGAACAGAGAATTTTTGGCATAAACTCTCTTCTAAAATTTGGGGGGATTGAAAGGAGCTCCTAGTTGGTAAAGGGCAACCAGGTTTACCAAGCTCCTTTTTTGGATATTCAAGCAAAGTGTTAGTCTCTCAGTAGTATCTGACTCTTTGTGACGCTATGGACTATAGCCCTCCAGGCTCCTCTATCCAAGGGATTCTCCAGGCAAGAATACTGGAATGGGTAGCCATTCCCTTCTCCAGGGGATCTTCCAGACTCAGGGATTGAACCTGGGTCTCCCGCATTGCAGGCAGATTCTTTACCATCTGAACCACCAGGGAATTCAAGCAAGGAGCATCTTGAAGCCAAGCAGGAGCTATTATGAAGGTCACAGGGTCTAGCTCGGCAGTGTCGGGAGTTAGGATCTAAGTACTCAGACGTTGGCCAATGTCTAGGTTATGGACAAACACTGGAATGGATCTGCCTTCTCTGGGTTCTGCTTCCTTCCCAGGTTCACTGGGGACAATCTTCAGGCTCAGGGGCAGACCCCTAAGAGCAGACATGGGAGCAGAAAGGTCTGGCCAAATGACAGCTCTAAGTCAGGGTCATTGAGATTGGACCTGGTGTGTGTGTGTGTGAGCGGGTGGGAGTGTGTGTATTACAAGGTGGGAGGCTAAAGACTACGCATTAGGGACCAGACAACTTCCGCTGTTTAACCCTGTCTCTACTATTTACCTGCTCTGTGACTCAGACAATCCTCTGACTTCTCTGAGCAGAAGTTCCTGACGTTGAAGCAAGTCTTCTACACTGCAGTCATCCCTGATCCAGAACACTCTCTGCCCATTCACACTTCCAGGCTATTCCTGCTGCCAACAGAGCCCATTCTCTTTAGGTATGCTAGCAAACTCATCCTTCAAAGTCCAGCTGAAATGTCACCTTCTTTGGAAAACCTTCCTAGGCTCTCCCTGGCAGAGCTAGTGGGCAACCCCCTTCCCCCCTGCAGTGCTTAATTCTCTGCTGCTCTAAACACAACTTCCACAGTGTATCACACCGTTGGTTGATGTTTTCCTCACTAGATTGGTTCCCAAGGAGCAGAGACTGTCATATTTATTTTTATATCTGCTACAGTACTTAGCACTGTGCCTGACATAATAAATAATCAGAGTGAGTGAATTAAGGAATGAATTAACAGTTGGTCTAGGAGGTACTGTCTGTGTACCCACGAAGGGATTTCATCTAGGGAGGTTTAATGAGTAATACACACGAAAGCACTAAGCACAATCCATGGCATCGATTCGTTGCTGAAAAAACTATTTGCTGAAATTCCATCTTTTGTGGTTTGACTTTGCTTGAAGAGGCAACAGGCTCCATGGTCCCAATCAAAACAAGATAAAATTCGCTAAAGGAAAGAAGCCCCATTCAATGCTAAACAGAATGACCTAACTTTCATCTTTTTACACCTGGACCCATTAATCCACCACCAGCCACGTCAGAATTCTAAACTTTACAGCTCAGTTAACTAACTCTAAGACGACGTCTGTCACCCTTTAAGTGCTGAAAGAGGTGTCAACCCACAGGAAAGTGAGAAAGATCTCAGAGTGCGATCGGAGACCAAAATAGCTGGGCTGAGCCGGAGAGAGATGCAGTGATCACAAGCAACACCGCGTGATTGGTCCGCAGGCCAGAAGGCGGGATTTTGGTTCGGGCGAAGCCTAAGCTGAGAAGCGGAAGCTGAGACGTCGAGCGGTAGTGGCAGGCAAAGGAGAGAGTGGAGAATAACAAGGAGAAAAAAAAGTGGCCTGGAGTGGGAAGGGAGCGGCAGACAGCAGAGGCGGTGGTGAGATTAGAAGTGTCAAAGGAGGTGGCCAGAAGCAGATCAACTGGCGTGCTGCCGTTTGCTCTTAGCAAACAGAGATGGCCATGGGGGAGGAGAGAGATGGATGGGCCAAGACAGGGTGTCTCCTGGGGGTGTTCAGGAGCCTCACACCTGGTTGGGCAAACCAGACTGTACAGGCACGGAGCAGGGGGATGATTAAGATCCGGTGTTTGGTCAGGAACACAGAGGGTGAGAAGGTAATATCAAAAAGGTCAGAGGCAAAGTCTACAAAGAAGGGACAGGCAGGAAGGTATCAAAATTGGAAGCATGGACTGGAATGAGAAACAATCAAAGCTCCTGATCAAAGAGATGGGGCAGCTGAGGTCATAATCTAGGGTGACAATGTAGGTCCAAGTCCAGTTCTAGAAGTTGCAGATGCAGTGAGCGCATGCTAAGTTGCTTTTGTGTCCGACTCTTTTCAACCCGATGGACTGTAGCCCGCCAGGCTCCTCTGTCCATGGGATTCTCCAGGCAAGAATACTGGAGTGGGTTGCCATGCCCTCCTCTAGGGGATCTTCCCGACCCAGGGATCAAACCAGGGTCTCCTGTGTCTTCTGCATTGGCAGGTGGATTCTTTACTGTTGAGCCATGGGGAAGCCCTGTAGATGCAGATAGACAGGGACAAGCTAGAGCATGACTGAGGAAGAGTGGTCAGGAAAGTGAGGCAGACATTCATAGGAACTGTAGCCCAGGAGGAAAGATGAGGGATGTTTAGGCTGGAGAAGGGAGGGCTGCAGGGGATAGGACTGTCTTTAAAAAGCCAAATGGCTGTGGATGAAGGAGATTTATTCTCGTTGGCACAGAGGGCCAAGCTAAGATCAGCACAGATCACAGGACATAGATCCAGACTCACAAAAATAAACTACTTTTTAATAGAGATGTTCTATTGCGTTGGCCAAAAAGTTCATTTGGGTTTTTCTATAACATCTTATGGAATTATAAATCGTACTATAATTATAGTAACCACAATAACGTTGTTTTAGTCGCTAAGTTGTGTCTGACTCTTTTGTGACCCCACCCCCACCCCCGCCATGGACTGTAGCCCACCAGGCTCCTTTGTCCATGAGATTTCCCAGGCAAGAATACTGGAGTGGGTTGCCATTTCCTTCTCCAGGGGATCTTCCAGAGTCAGGGATCGAACCTGAGTCTCCTACATGGCAGGCAGATTCTTTACCACTGAGCCACCAGGGAAGCCCCAAAATGACAACAGTTACTATTATTAGAACATTTATTATATACCTGGCACTGTACCAGGCACTCCAGACTGCAACAACCCCACAAGGTAGGAATTATGATCCCCAATCTGCAGATGAAGAAACTGAGGTTCAGAGAGGTTAAATAACTATCCAGAGCCACAAAGCTAATAAGTGGCAGGATTCAAACTCAAGTTTTACCTGAAACCAGGCATTTCATGCTATCAGGTCACTAGTCAAGTGTCCCGTTCCCCTTTCAGGACTTTCTGGACCTCACGCTCCTACAGAGCAATGCCTGATCTCAGATCACAGTATGCTCAATACCCTTTGGCTAGATTCCTATGCCAGGCTATGGCATCAAACCAGAAGCTTCTTATGACCCAGGTTTCCTCCCTCTCCTTGGCCCACATTGTCTTTTACCAAAGAACTATTGGCTCTGCCTCCTAAACATCAACTTTGTTTCCATCTATCTGTTCATTCAGTAAGTCTTTACTGAGGACCTACTTACTGAGGACCTCCATGTCCCAGGCATGTGGTCTGGGCTCTGGGATAGAACATCAGACAAAAACACCACTCTCTTTACTTTCTAGCTACAGTCTCACGGACGAGCCATGTCACAGTCAGTGCTATGAAAAATAAAGCAGGGTGAGGATATGGCGAGTATGGGACAGCTAGTTTATAGAGACTAGTCAGGGAACGTCTCTATGGAAGTCATGTGAGAGCAAGGGACCTGCAGGAGGCGAAGGAATTCCAGGAAGAGGGATCAGAAAGTGCAAATAT
Source organism: Bos taurus (assembly GCF_002263795.3). Lineage (NCBI taxonomy): Eukaryota > Metazoa > Chordata > Mammalia > Artiodactyla > Bovidae > Bos > Bos taurus. The sequence goes on along the minus strand of NC_037340.1, from coordinate 64,507,354 downwards.
CCTGAGGCAGCTTCAAAGTCTTCCCATCAAGAGCTTTCACGGGAGGGGGAGATGGGAGGTGTAAGTCAAACGGGGCAAAGTGTCAGTTACACAAGATGACTAGATCCTGGAGACATACTGTTCAGCATAGTGCCTATAGTTAACAATACAGTATTATACACTTAGAACATTTGCTAAAAGGGCAGCTCCTTAAATTCTTAGCAGAAGATGACGATGATGCTAATGCTGATGATAGAAATAAAGAGGGCAGGAAGAACCTTCCGGAAGTCATGGATTTGTTGATGGCATAGATTGTAGTGATGGTGTCACAGGTGTATACTTATCTCTAAACTCATTTAGTTGTATGCATTAAATATGTGCCACTTTTTGTATGTCAATTTTACCTCAATAAAGTGTTTTTTTTTTAATCGAGGCATCATGATATGGCTCCTGACTACCTCTGCAGCCTCTTTACCACTCCCCACCTAGCACTCCGTGTTCTAACACTTCCAGATTCTGACATACATAGTTCCTTCTATCTAGATCACACTCTTCCTTCTCTGGGGAAGCCTTCCTTGAACTCTCAACTCAGGAGTTCCACCTACATCCCTGGTCAGCGTTCATCCTTCTTATCACAATTCTTTTTTTTTCTTTAATTTTTTCAGTTATTTATGTATTGGCTGCGCTGGGTCTTTGTTGCTGTGCACGGGCTTTCTCTAGCTGCAGCCAGCAGGGGCTACTCTCTCGCGGTGGCGTGCAGGCTTCTCACTGATGTGGCTTCCCCTGTAGTTGAGCACAGGCTCTAGGGTGCCGGCTCAGTAGATATGGCGCATGGGCTTAGCTCCCCAAGGCATGGGATCTTCCTGGACTGGGGATCAAACTCATGTCTCCTGCATTGGCAGGCAGATTCTTAACCACTGGGCCACTAGAAGTCCACTTGTCGTCGTCGTCGTTGTTCAGTCACTCAGCTGTTTCTGATTCTTTGCAACCCCATGGACTGCAGCACGCCAGGCTTCCCTGTCCTTTACCATCTCCCAGACCTTGCTCAAACTCATGTCCATTGAGTCAGTGATGCCATCCAACCATCTCATCCTCTGTCAACCCTTCTCCTCTTGCCTTCACTCTTTCCCAGCATCAGGGTCTTTTCCAATAAGTCAGCTCTTCGCATCAGGTGGCCAAAGTATTGAAGCTTCAGCTTCACCATCCATCCTTCCAATGAATATTCAGGATTGATTTCCTTTCAGATTGACTGGTTGGATCTCCTTGCAGTCCAAGGGACTCTCAAGAGTCTTCTCAAGCACCACAGTTCAAAAGCATCAGTTCTTTGGTGCTCAGCCTTCTTTAAGGTCCAACTCTCATATCCATACATGACTACTGGAAAAACCATACATTTGACTATATGGACCTTTGTCAGCAAAGTAATGTCTCTGCTTTTTAATATGCTGTCTAGGTTTGTCATAGCTTTTCTTCCAAGGAACAAGTGTCTTCCTCATCACAATTCTTATCACATGGTATTGCAGTGCAATTGCTTGTCTCCTCTCCCAGACTACACAGTGCCCGAGGGCAGGGGCCATAATCTGTCTTCTTCACTGTGGTATCCTCACAGCTAGCACAGGGCCAGCAGAGACACCTATGTATTTGATGAAAACAACTTGAAGCACTCAGGGTGAGGATGAACGATCGCTGGTCAGAATTTGCTATAGAAGATTTTCTCCACTCCAGAAATATTGATATTTGGGGCCAGATAATTCTGTTGTTGGGGTCTGTCCTGTACATTGTAGGACACTGAGCAGCAGCCCTAGTTTTTAAAACAAGATGCCAGCAGCAGTCCCCCCCCCCCAAGCTGTGACAACCAGAAATGTCCCCATTGGCCTAAGAGTTCCCTCAATGGTGGGCAAAACTGTCCATGTTAAGAACTATTATAAAGGGATTCTTATATAGAATATTCTGGAATATTCTGTACTGCTTCTCTCAACCCTAAATTCTTCATTTTAAGGAAAGCAGTAGGCATTTGGTCAATAGCCTCCTAGAATGGGGCTCAGAAGGAGAGCTGCTTTCCTTGTGTGAGGAGGTGGACATGAACAGGCTCCTGGTGGGGTGTGGTGAGTGGTGAGGAGCGAGGCAGGTGGAGAGGACGTTTAGGGTTATGGTTAAGGGCATACGTTCTGAAGATACAAGACACTGGGGTCAAATCCTAATTCTCTGATTTACTTGTTACATGACCTTTGGCAAATTATTCAGCCTCTTTACTGCTCACGTCAAGCTCCATGTTCTTAGCATGTGCCCCATGGGGTGGTTGTGAAGATTAAATAACTAATAGGTGGTATGAAGTGCTCAGTAAAAGATAGCAGTAATAATGGCTGTTATTTTCCTGATAGGTGACAATTCCAAACCCCTCACTCCGCCGCTGCAGCCCCAAACACTGAGGCTGTGTTCCCTCACTGGACAGTCCTTGCACATCATGGTCTGTCAGCATCGCATCATCCAAGGAGCTTGTTAAAAATACATGTTACCAAGTGCAAACTTAGGCTTACAAAATCAGACCCTCTGAAGCTGGGAACTGGGAACCTGCATTTTTAAAATATGAGCACTGGGACTTCGCTTGCAAAGAAATAGAGGAAAACAACAGAATGGGAAAGACTAGAGATCTCTTCAAGAACATTAGAGATACCAAGGGGACATTTCATGCAAAGATGGGCTCGATAAAGGACAGAAATGGTATGGACCTAACAGAAGCAGAAGATATTAAGAAGAGGTGGCAAGAATACACAGAAGAACTGTACAAAAAAGATCTTCATGACCCAGATAATCACGATGGTGTGATCACTCATCTAGAGCCAGACATCCTGGAATGTGAAGTCAAGTGGGCCTTAGAAAGCATCACTACGAACAAAGCTAGTGGAGGTGATGGAATTCCAGTTGAGCTATTTCAAATCCTGAAAGATGATGCTGTGAAAGTGCTGCACTCAATATGCCAGCAAATTTGGAAAACTCAGCAGTGGCCACAGGACTCAAAAAGGTCAGTTTTCATTCCAATCCCAAAGAAAGGCAATGCCAAAGAATGCTCAAACTACCGCACAATTGCACTCATCTCACACACTAGTAAAGTAATGCTCAAAATTCTCCAAGCCAGGCTTCAGCAATACGTGAACCGTGAACTTCCAGATGTTCAAGCTGGTTTTAGAAAAGGCAGAGGAACTAGAGATCAAATTGCCAACATCCGCTGGATCATCGAAAAAGCAAGAGAGTTCCAGAAAAACATCTATTTCTACTTTATTGACTATGCCAAAGCCTTTGACTGTGTGGATCACAATCAACTGTGGAAAATTCTGAAAGAGATGGGAATACCAGACCACCTGACCTGCCTCTTGAGAAATCTGTACGCAGGTCAGGAAGCAACAGTTAGAACTGGACATGGAACAACAGACTGGTTCCAATAGGAAAAGGAGTACGTCAAGGCTGTATATTGTCACTCTGCTTATTTAACTTATATGCAGAGTACATCATGAGAAACGCTGGACTGGAAGAAACACAAGCTGGAATCAAGATTGCCAGGAGAAATATCAATAACCTCAGATATGCAGATGACACCACCCTTATGGCAGAAAGTGAAGAGGAACTAAAAAGCCTCTTGATGAAGGTGAAAGAGGAGAGTGAAAAAGTTGGCTTAAAAAAAAAAAAGAAAAGAAAAAGTTGGCTTAAAGCTCAACATTCAGAAAACGAAGATCATGGCATCACTTCATGGGAAATAGATGGGGAAACAGTGGAAACAGTGTCAGTCTTTATTTTTTTGGGCTCCAAAATCACTGCAGATGGAGACTGCAGCCATGAAATTAAAAGATGCTTACTCCTTGGAAGGAAAGTTATGACCAACCTAGATAGCATATTCAAAAGCAGAGACATTACTTTGTCAACAAAGGTCTGTCTAGTCAAGGCTATGATTTTTCCTGTGGTCATGTATGGATGTGAGAGTTGGACTGTGAAGAAGGCTGAGTGCCGAAGAATTGATGCTTTTGCACTGTGGTGTTGGAGAAGACTCTTGAGAGTCCCTTGGACTGCAAGGAGATCCAACCAGTCCATTCTGAAGGAGATCAGCCCTGGAATTTCTTTGGAAGGAATGATGCTAAAGCTGAAACTCCAGTACTTTGGTTACCTCATGCGAAGAGTTGACTCGTTGGAAAAGGCTCTGATGCTGGGAGGGATTGGGGGCAGGAGGAGAAGGGGACGACAGAGGATGAGATGGCTGGATGGCATCACTGACTCGATGGACGTGAGTCTGGGTGAACTCCGGAAGTTGGTGATGGACAGGGAGGCTTGGCGTGCTTCGATTCATGGGGTTGCAAAGAGTCGGACAGGACTGAGCGGCTGAACTGAAGTGAACTGGGACTTTGCTGGTAGTCCAATGGTTAAAATCCGCCTGCCAACGCAGGGGGCACGGGTTCGATCCCTGGTCTGGGAAGATCCCACGTGCCATAGAGAGACCAGGCCTGTGCGCTACCACTACTGAGCCCGCGCCCTAGAGCTTGTGCTCCACAAGAGAAGCTACTGCAATGAGCAGCCTGCTCACGGCAGCTAGAGAAAGGCTATACACAGCAGACGCAGCGCAACCAAAAATAATTTTTTTTTTTTTAAAAAGGGAGCACCTAAGGTGACTCTGTTGCCTACTAAAGTTTGAGAACCACTGCAGTAAGGACGGCTGGGAGTGATGACTTTGTGCCGTGAAGAATGAGCATGTTATGTTCAGTATCGCCTCTGATCTACTAAGACAGGAAGCATGTTGCCATTTCGGAAAGTCTTCTACTAAAGTTGGCTCAAGAGCCAGCCCTTGCCTTCTGTGCCTCAACTCTGCTCACATCCCTGGGTCCTTTACCTGCCTATCTCCCCAGCCAGCCCTGACATCTGCAAACAGTCCATCAGCAGCTACAACCCCAACACTGAGACTGTACTGTGTCGCTGTAGACTGGCATCAAGCGTGCCCTAAGATCTTCCTTTCCTTTTCATTGCTGTGTTAGCTCAGTCCTTACGAGTGGGTTTTGGTCTCAGTTTCCCTGCCTGGCACTCGGGTCCTAAACTGAGATTGCCAGGACCTGAATCTTTTTCTCAAGATCTTAGCTTTCTTGAAGGACAGGGAAGCCTGTTGTGGTGCAATGAGTTGGACATGACTTAGTGACTGAACAACAAAAAAGCATTTGGAAGGTCACAGCACACAGGAGGTGGTCTCTCAATGTTACTGTCTGTATTTTTGCTCCCACCCTCTCCAGTAATACATGGACCATCACCTGTGGTCTTTGCTGCTGGACCGAATCACTGTGTCTCTTTGGTGACTCCTCAGAGGTTAGCCTCATCACTGCGGCAATTCTCTGCAATTCCTGTCCCACCAAAATCCTGCTTCTTTCTCTGTCCACACTACTGAGGTCCCAGCCTTGCCGCTGAACCCATCTGTTCAGTTCAGTTCAGTTGCTCAGTTGTGTCCGATTCTTTGTGACCTGCGTGGCACTGCAGCATGCCAGGCTTCCCTGTCCATTACCAACTACCAAAGCCTGTTCAAACTCATGTCCATCGAGTTGGTGATGCCATCTAACCATTTCATCCTCTGTCGTCCCCTTCTCCTCCTGCCCTCAATCTTTCCCAGCATCAGGGTCTTTTCAAATGAGCCAGTTCTTCGCATCAGGTGGCCAAAGTATTGGAGTTTCAGCTTCAGCATCAGTCCCTCCAATGAATATTCAGGACTGATTTCCTTTAGGATGGACTGGTTGGATCTCCTTCCTGTCCAAGGGGACTTTCAAGAGTCTTCTCCAGCACCACAGTTCAAAAGCATCAATACTTCAGTGCTCAGCCTTCTTTATGGTTCAACTCTCACATCCATCCACGACTACTGGAAAAACCATATCTTTGACTAGACCAACCTTTGTTGGCAAAGTAATGTCTCTGCTTTTTAATATGCTGTCTAGGTTGGACATAGCTTTTCTTCCAAGGAGCAAGCATCTTTTAATTTCATGGCTGCAGTCACCATCCGCAGTGATTTTGGAGTCCCCCAAAATAAAGTCTCTCACTGTTGAAAAGAACCCATCTGAGTTATAACTGATTTTTTAAAACTTCAGACTTGAGGGCTTAACCATGCAGTTTATCTAGAAAATGCAGTCGTTGATAAATAATTTAAAGATTATCTAATTTAACATGCTTATTTTGCCAGACAGAAAAATTCAGCTGAGGGAGAAACGACTTATCCAAAATCACAGAGCAAGTTGGTGGAGGAGCTGCAAACAGCCTAATGGCCCTGCCTCCCAGGAGCATTCCTGCTGCCGTGCTACACCCTCCACACTAGCTCTGGTTTGCCTCCAAACGCTGTGTTGTTTTTTTTCCCCACTTACAGCCAGTCTAAAAAGGGCTCTCAGGATCGCCCACAACACCCAACTTAGCTTCTTGACAAACACCTTAATGGCGCAGCATTGCCTCTTGGCTGCCACCATCTCTTGAGTGGGTGGTAAGTGCACTAGCGGGAATTCCCTGGCGCTCTGTAGTGTCCTTGGCCCACTCCCAGGAGGCCACCACAAGCCAGAGAGTTGCCCTGCCCAGGGAGGTGGCACACTTGGGGTTTTGGGTCAGCCCTGGGATGTCTGAGTTTCCCAGTTCTGGGCAGGCCTCCTTCCAAGGCCAGGCGTATAGCCACGCACTCATTCACTCTCTGAGAAGCGAGGGCCCATGTCTTCCTTGTCCTTTCCAGTGCCTTCCTGTAAATCCACCGTGTTTTCTGTCCTCGGGCTTGACTTATTGATGAGTTTAGACAAGGGAAGAGGGTAGACAAAGACCGTGGTCAGGCCTTAGTTTCTCAACTGAAATGCAGACGGCTGAAGTAGACAACCTCTAAGTAATTATATAAGGTTCTATTACTTTAGGTTAATTAGATTGAGCATGGAGCAGATCCTCTGGTTCCTCACCGCCAGTCTTAAAGTCCGAGCTCCTCAGCCCAGCACTCACAAGCCTCACAGTCTGATGCCAGTGCACCCTAGCCTCTGACTTGTACGCCCCACCCTTCTACTGCTCACCCCACGGGCCCCTCCTCAAGCTACTGACCTACTTGTGTTGCCTGAACACAGCCTGTAAGTTCCTTTCTCTGTCTTTTTTCACTCCCTCTCCCTAGAAGGCCTTTCCTACATGGATACTGGTCACTCTCTGATGATCTATTAGGTATCCTTAGAAAGGCAACCTGAATGCCACTTCACCTGGGAGGACTATCCAGGGTTAAATGGATTTCCTCTGAGCTCCAGAGCTTCCTTGGTAGCTCAGTTGATAAAGAATCTGCCTGCAATGCAGGAGACCTGGGTTCGATCCCTGCTTGGGGAAGATCCCCTGGAGAAGGAAATGGTAACCTACTCCAGTATTCTTGCCTGGGAAATCCACTGGTCAGAGGAGCCTGGCAGGCTACAGTCCTTGGGGTCCCAAGAGTCAGTCATGACTTAGTGACTAAACCACCACCACCACCTCTGTGTTCCCATGTATACCTGTTGCTTACAGTGTCTTTCATAAATGGTGGTCTCCATGCCTGTCAGTGCCACTGAACTCTTATTCATGGAGCTTACTGGAGGGGGAGGTAGACATGCAGAGACGAAATGCTTTATTCCAATGGTGATAAGTAGAATGAGGGAAAAGGAGAAGGTGTTGGGAAAGAAAGCCAGTGACACGGGACTTCCCTGGTGGTCCAATGGCTAAGACTCTGTGCTCCCAATGCAGGGGGCCCAGGTTCAATCCCTGGTCAGGGAACTAGATCCCACATGCCACAACTAAAGATCCCACATACAGCAGCAAAGATCAAAGATCCTTCATTGCCACAATTAAGACCTGGTGTGGTTAAATAAATAAAATTATATATAAAAAAAGTAAGTATGTGACAGGAGATCTTGACCTCCTGGAGGATGTATCATCTCAGCTGAGACCTGTATACGAGCGAAAGAGGTCAAGGTGAAGGTCAAAGAATGAGCACTCCTGGAAAAGAATATCTTATTGAAATCCTGAATGGGAAGAAGCCTGCATATTAGGAAAAGAGAAAGAAGGCCAGGATAGCTGGAGATTACTGAAAACTGAAACTGTTAGTCACTCAGGCGTGTCCGACTCTTTGTGACCCCATGAGCTGTAGCCCACTAGGCTCCTCTGTCCATGGGATTTCCCATGCAAGAATACTGGAGTGGGTTGCCCTTTCCTTCTCCAGGGGATCTTCCGGACCCAGGGATTGAACCCAGGTCTCCTGCACTGCAGGCAGATTCTTTACTGTCTGAGCCACCACAGAAACCTAACCTCTCAGGGAGGTTACTGAGAAGCTGGTATAAAAGGGAGCAGAGAGCTAGGGAGGATTTGGTGATGCAGGGCCTCAGAGGCCTGGTGTTGGGTACAAGGGCTTCATGATACTGTTTGTTATACTTTCAACATGTGTTTGAAATTTTTCCATAATAAGAATGACGAGAACTGGCTGTTGTATAGCAATATTAGTTTAGCCTTTACCTTAAAAATCGTTTTTAGCAAAGTGAAAGTGGAAGTCACATATCAGATGTTTTTGTTTAAAAATTTTTTAAATTAAATATTGCAAGCATTCAGAAAGGCATAAAAATAGCTTTTCTTTTTTTAAAGCCTTGGATAATCACCTATTGGCTTTGTTAAATCTTGGCTTTGCCATATTTGCTTCAGATATAACTGGCCCCTGTGTAGATTTATTTTTAAAAGGTCACTCTGGCTGCCACGGGAAGAAGGATAAGAAGTGGGCAAGAGAGGCTGATCAGGTAGGAAGTTTCTGGAAGCCAGACGAGACAGGATGGAAGTTTAAAGTGGAGACAGTGGTGGTGGAGAGAAGCAGTTACAGGGACAATTGGTCCAGGAGGTGGACGTGCTAGGCTCACTGCTGGTTCTCCTGAGGCAGGTGAGGGGAAGATGAAGGGAAGGATACCTCTTTCTGGTCCATTGCTTTTGGAGCACAGAGAATGGTGTGCATGTGAGTGTTTGTGGTACAGAAGTGTTTTAAAATTATTGCTAACAAAGTTGTTAATAACCATGCTCTGTTTTCTCTACCTTGTTTCTTATAACAATGTGTCTGATCTTTGAGAAAATATTATCTTTTATAAACATGACTTTGCTGTTATCCCATAGGTCATCAAAGCCTAGTTCCAAATTGTCCTTTAAAATGAATGCCTGAGACTTCCCTGGTGGTCCAGTGGTTAAGACTCCTCACTCCAAATGCAGGGTTTGATCCCTGGTCAGGGAACTAGATCCTACCATGTTGCAACTAAAGATTCTGCATGCCCCAAATGAAGACTGAAGATCCCATGTGCTGCAACTAAGACCCAGTACAGTCAGATAAATAAATAAACACATTTAAAAAAAAAAATGAATGTATGAAGTAATGTGGAGAAGGCAATGGCACCCCACTCCAGTACGCTTGCCTGGAAAATTCCATGGACGGAGGAGCCTGGTAGGCTGCAGTCCATGGGGTCGCAAAGAGTCGGACACGACTGAGCGACTTCACTTTCACTTTTCACTTTGATGCACTGGAGAAGGAGATGGAAACCCACTCCAGTGTTCTTGCCTAGAGAATCCCAGGGACAGGGGAGCCTGGTGGGCTGCCGTCTATGGGGTCGCACAGAGTCGGACATGACTGAAGTGACTTAGCTGCAGCATGAAGTAATGATGAAGAAACACCAGGGAAAAACTTGAACAAAATCAATCCTGAGGTCCAGTGAAACCAAAAGATTTGTTCCAGAATCACTCCACTGGGGAAGGCCAGAACTGGGGTGCACAGCTTTTATCCACACACCAGAACAGGAACACAGACCTGGGTTGTGCTAAGGAAGCTGAAAGAGCCCAGCAGGGGCCAGCACCCAGCCCCACTTGGCCTTGGTGCCTCCACCCACTCAGCACGGCTCTGAGGCGCTGAGCAGGTCACTTCTCTGCTCAGAAACCTTTTATGACTCCCCTCAGCCTTTGGACAAAAGCCAATTTCACAATCTGCTCTTAGCCTCCCTTTCCAGACTTTTCTCAAACATTCTTACTGGAAACAGCAGTAAGTCAAGGCCTCAAGCACATCCAATTCTCCACCATGTCCTAAATATGCCCCACACTTCTGTGGAGCCTTGGCCATGTTTTCTCTCTCTGTGGACTCCCCCACTCACCATTCTTTGTCCTTGTCCTTCCTCAAAGTTTCATCTTTGATACAACCTTCTTTCTAGAACATTCCCTGACCTCCCCAACCACATCTCCTCCTGTTTTGGTGCTTGCCCAGACCTTGTTTAAACTTCTAGCACACATTCATCCTTCTTCAAAAAAGGTACTGACTTTTGCATGCCAACCACAATTTTTGTTTTCTACTTTTTAAAAAATTCATTTTTTAACTGGAGTATAATTGCTTTACAATGCTGTGTTAGTTTTTATGGTACAACAAAGTGAATCAGCTATATGTATATACATATTCCCTCCCTCTTGAGCCTCCCACCCTCCCAGGTCATCACAGAGACCCAGCTGAGGCCCTTGTGCTGAACAGCTGCTTCCCAGCGGCTACTTATTCTGCACGTGGTGTGTATGCGTCACTGCTACTTTTCCACTTGTCCCACCGTCTCCTTCCCCTGCCATGGACACAAGTCCGTTCTCTATGTTTGCGCTTTTATTCTTACCCTGCAAATAGGTTCATCTGTACCATTCCAACCACTCTGAAAAGAAGTTGGCCCAGGGGACTCCAGCAGTTAAGAATTCACCTTCCAATGCAGGGAACTCAGATTTGATCCCTGGTGAGGGAACTAGGATCTCACGTGCTAAAGCACAACTAGGTCTGCATGCAGCAAATACTGAGCCTACCTGCCTCAATTACGACCTGATGCAGCCATACATATACAAATATTAAAAAAAAAAAGTAGGTGGGGGACACAGATAATATAATCAATTAAAAAATATTTATCAAGTATCTAGAATGTGCCAGGCAGACACTGTGCTAGGTGTCATCGGCTGCAGTCTTCTTAAGAATTGGTTCCTCTGGTTTTGAGTCTAAACTCTACCATATCATAAAGCTAGATGTTTCCTAAGATTAACCTCTATGGTACTATTATAATTTACTTTTATTTGCTCTAAAACTATCTCCTTCAATGAGTGGAGTGGCTAAAGGCTACTCCAGAATATTGCAGAACAGGACAGTTTAGTATAGAGGGGAAAACACTCAGATCTGGGACAGAAAACCCTGTTTCTGGTCCTTGCTTTATTGTTTATTAGCTCCACGTAGGTCCCTGGACAACGTGTGGATAAGTCACATCTCTCTCTGAGTCTCCATTTGCTCCTCTATAAAATGAGGATGATATCTTCCCTGTCTACCTCATGGTGCTGTTGCCAGGATCAAATGGGGCCACATGCATGAAAACATCTGGAAAGTGCAAAGCACTGTAAGATACGAGGCTGTTAAAGTGACAGGAAAAAACACAGTCATAATAAGAGAAAATGAATGAAAGATACAGCAGATTAGACTCAAGTTAGGCAAAAGAAAGAACTTCCTCGTGGTGAAAAATTTTTCTGAATAGCTGCTTTTAGGGAAAGCGTTACACTTTCTATTTATTTGTTTAATTTTTGGCTGCACTGAGTGGCATGCAGGATCTTAATTCCCCAAGCAGGGATCGAACCCGTGGCCTATGCAGTGGGAGAACGGAGTCCTAGCCACTGGACCACCAGGGAAATCCCTGAGAAGTTATTTTTTTCAGACAAGAATGAAGATATATTGGAAGCTATTGATCACATTGAAATAAATTTTTGGCTTGGGAATTTGTTAGCGCTTCCCACCCCTAGACTTAGGTGGCTAGGTGGTATTCTGAGAATACAGAAGATGCAGGAGACATGAGTTCAATCCCTGGGTCAGGGAGATCCCCTGGAGGAGAAAATGGCAACCCACTGCTGTATTCTTGCCTGGAAAATTCCATGGACATAGGAGCCTGGTGGACTACACCCCAGGGGGTCGGTCACAAAGAATTGGACATGACTGAGCATGCACACGTACATATGCACCCCTAGACTCACTCAGGGCTCTAACTTTTCTTGACTACAGGTGCAAATTGAGAACTTTCTCCATCTGCCCAGAGCAGACTCTCAAAACCAGTTGAGAGAGCAGGACTCCATTAATCCCTGGGACCTGGAGTCACCTTCTGTGCTCATGTGGCCAGTGGTGATGGGTTTACCCCTTTCTGCCTATAGCGACCTTCCTCAGAATTAAATTGGAAGTTAGGAGGGCCAAAAATCTATTTGTGGGGCACTCAGCTAATAATAAGAGAAAGAGATGTTTTAAATAAACCAAATGCAGGAAGCCAGTTAGAGAATCAGTGGGACCACCCAAAGTGCAAAATATAAGAAAAAGACTCAAGAAAGCAAAGGAGAAAACAGATTGAATGAAACTGGCGGGGGGGGGGGGGGGGCTTTGTCTTTTGGTGATAAAAGATTGGAAATATGAAATCAAAGCCGAGGATAGTGAAAATGCTTTCAACTAAGAAGTCAGGAGACCAAGGAAAAGTTCTTCTTTAGGCTTAGTGACCTTGGGCAACTTACAGCAATTCAAGAAATACCTGTTAAGCACTGCTGTTTGCTTTCTTGGTGATCTCTAAGGTCATGGCCACCTCTTAATTCCTCTCTATTGTATGCCACTTCCACTAGATGACAGCCTACCTGAAGAGTTGTGAAAGAAGGGTATCATCCTAGAACCAGTGTCAAGAGGAATAACACTAATTTCACTGAAGGAAGGATAGGGAGGCAATGAATCTTATCCCTAAGAAGATTTTAGAAGGCATCCTGAGACCACAGGCCCGTGAGTGCCCATTTCAGATGCATGTAAGTCTTTGGCATACAGGATAAAGAGCAGAATTATGGGTTGCTTACTGAGTAATTAACCATGAGCACCGAGGGACTTCCCTGGTGGTCCAGTGGCTAAGACTTCACTTTCCAGTGCAGGGGGTGCAGGTTCCATCCCTGACTGGAGAACTAAGATCCCACATGCCTTGCTGTCAAAAAACCAAAACATAAGACAGAAGCAACATTGTAACAAATTCAATACAGACTTTTAAAATGGTCCACGCTAAAAAACAAACACACAAAACACCAACAATGAGCATCCAGAGTTGGGGACTGTGCTGAATCTAAAAACATAAAGTGGGGTGGTGGTGGTGAGGGGGTAAAATAAGTAAATAAAAACATAAAATGCTTTGGTTGGGGAAGGTCCTGCCTAAGAACACAACTTTTTTCCCCCTAAATGATGTTTACATTTTTTTTTTTAAATAACAAACTGTCTGGAGCTGCCTCAAAGTGCTCCTCTGAGAAAAGAGAAGAAAATGCCTACAGAAGTCAGGGAAAGTTTCCTAGAGAGCAGGGCTTAAGCTGGAACTTTAAGAAAGGAGGCAGACAGATGCGGGGAGGTACAGACGTAAACAGCATGCGTAAATGTCCAGGGAAACACGGGTAGCTTGTCTTAGGATAAAGAAGAGATGAGCTTGTCTGGAGTAAAGATGTGTGTGGATGAACAGGGGGAAAGGCAGCTTCTAGTGAGGAGGTAGGGAGAAGTCAGACAACAGAAACTTTAAAAGATAGAGCGAGGACTAAGCAATGTTATGTGTTGGCTGAAAAGCAACAATATTTCTATAAGGTTTCAATCACGTGATCCACTGGGATTCAGTGAGAGGATAATAGCGTGCAAATCATTCAGAGAAGCAGTGGATATAATTATCTTACAGGAAGTTTTGGATGATATATTAGAAATGGAATAGAATCTAAAAAATGGATTCACAGAATCCAAAAAATAGAATCTAAAAAAATTTCACAATGGAGTCATTGTGAAATTGAGGGTGATTTTTTTTTTTAAACCAAGGCCTGAGAACTCAGAGAGAGACAGAAAACAGTAGAAGAAAAGAAACAACAGGAAAATAGAAGGCAAGAAATAAACGGGTGGATATAAATAAATAGATGGAGCTGGTCACGTCTCTAAATGAAGGGAGATTAAAAATGCAGGGGGCCCCAAGAGACCATGCCAGGACTTGTCTGATTTAAATTTTTTATAAGTGATCCAGAAGAAGTAGAGCAAAGTGAAAATTTCAGGACTGCAGATCGTATTAAGCCCTTTCAGGTAGGGGCACGCTCTGCCAAAGGACAGAGAGAGAGAGAGAGCATGCACTGAAGGAATATACTGAGTGGGATGCAAAATGGCAGATAAACGTCACCCTGGGGAAATGTAAGGTAACAATGTGCTCTGGTAAGAATAATCCACAGATAGGGTGTTGTGTTCCAGGCTATCAGTTTTGGCCCAGGAAAGGGATCAGGGAGCTGCTGAGGATTGTTTCCTAAAGGCAGTGTCCTAATATGTTGCGGTCAGGAAGGCTGACAAAATTATGCACACAAGTGGGAAGGGACCTAAAAACCAAAGAGGAAATCATTCTCTATTGTATAAGACGCGAAGGTCGCATATCTGGGGACAATGGTCAGGTTGACATCTATTGAAAGTTAAGGCCCAAGGATAGCTAGAAAAGGGCAACTAAAATGACTCAGAGAATGAATGTGGCTATTCTAGAGGTGGTCTATTGTAAGGGGGAAACTTAAGCATGAAAAAACAAAGGCTAAGAGAGGTGGAATAATCAAAGCCTCTATAAAACTGATAAAAATAAGGAGTAAGTAGCACTACTCTCTCTTCAGATCCTAACATATTCAAACAAAGAGCTTGTTCTTAATGCTTGAAATATCACAGGAATAAACGGGTTTCAAAGTTGCAATCATTTAGCCCCATCTCTTTGTTGTTGTTGAGTTGCTAAGTCGTGTCTGACTCTTTATAGCCTCGTGGACTGTAGCCTGCCAGGCTCCTCTGTCCTTGGGATTTTCCAGGCAAGAATATTGGAGTGGGTTGCCATTTCCTTCTTCAAGGGATCTTCCCGACCCAGGGATCAAACCCTTGGCTCCTGCCATGTCTCCTACATTGCAGGCAGATTCTTTACCACTGAGCCACTGGGGAAGCCCCTCTCTTTTTGTATTAGAGATGGTAAAGTTCAGGAAGGAAATGGCCCAAGGTCACAGAAACCATGGTAGGATTAGAAGCCCAGGCCTCCTAAATCCCAGACTGGGTGGGGTCTTTCCATCTTACCCTGTGCAACTGGGAAGACTAAAGGAATTCTACTTTTTATAGGGTATAAACTCATGAAATGCATCACTTTGATATCAAATAAAGCTGAAAACACAAACAGGCTAAGGAAAGTTTTCACTCAAAGTCAACAACAATTATAAGGCCTTTGGAAGAAAACTATCAGCAAGACTAAAGACTTTCTACACACTTTGATTTGGGGGAATCATATACCTCTTGACAATCTGAAGAAATCTAAGGATTCTCTCCAAGAAAAACACATTTGCACATGCAAACATAATTTTATACAAGATTTCAGACTCCGGTCCCCAGTTAAGAATCCTTGTTCTGGCAGATTCTTCTGAATAGACTGCTTCAACAAACACACTCCATCTCTTATGATAAGTGAGGCAATTACTCTGATATTCTTCATCAAAAAACAAACAGCCCCCTCACCCCACTCCCAAACCTACCGTCTCAATCTCACTTATCAGAATTGCTATAGGTTGGGAGAGACCAAAGAAATTACCTAGTCCAATGCCCCTGCCCCGACTTGTGTGACACAGGATAATGTCATAGTTAAATATGTGGGGGAAAAAAATTGTGGAGACTAGAATCAGCCTGCCTAGGTTAGAATTCCAACTCCATCACTCACTAGCTGTGTGACCTTGGGCAAGTTACTTAGTTCTTGGAGTCTATATCCTCATCTGTAAAATGAAAATAATTACAATTATCTCGTAGTTAGGAGGCTTAAACGAGATAATTCTTATAAAACTTAGCACCAGGCCTGGCACATAGTGAGCGCTCAGTAAACGCTAGCTGGCATGATTGTTATTATTATGCTTGTATCCATGCAGGTATTATGCATGCATCCATCCAATCCCCTCCCGGAGCTTTTGCTTGCACATGTCTGTGATGAGCAGCTCATCGCCTCCCAAGCTGGTTGAGCAGCTCCGATTGTTACAAACTTATTCCGGTATAGAGCGAAATCTGCCTTCTTGCAACCCTTACCCCCGCCCCTGTGGGCCCTAGTTCTGTCCTGTGGGGCCACGCAGAGCAAGTCTATCCTTCCTCCACGTGACAGCCCTTCAGATAGGAAGACAGTGATCGAGTCCTTCCCCGGTCCCCCGCCAACCCACCCCCCCTAATCTTCCCGTCTCCAGCTCGAACATCCTCGGCTTCTCCCAACCCACAACAGACTGGCTGCGCTTACTATTTACTCCCAGGCGTTGTACGGTTTCCCTCACACATAGTCATGCAGGCCACACACCCCACCGCCGCCACAACAATCCCGACCCTCCCGCTCCGCCCCCGCCCGCTGCCCCTGTCCGCGGTGCTGAAGCGGCTCCGGGCCCCGCGGGCCTGCGCGGCCCTCACCGGCCCCCGCCCTGGGTCTCTAGCCCGGACCCCAGGCGTCGACCCCCGGCGCGCCACCTCCGCGCCCCCGGCCCCGGTGCCGCCCCCCGCCCTGCCCGGAAGCCCCGAGCCCGCAGCCCGGCCCGGCGCGGCAGCCCCACCTGCCCGGCGAAGGGCGCCTCCGCCTCGGCCGCCCGCGCCGCCCGGTCCCCGGGCCCCGCCGCCGCCGCCCGCGCGGCGCCCGGGAGGCAGCAGAGCGCGGGCAGCAGCAGCAGCAGCCGCCCCGGGGCCCGCCAGCGGCTGCAGCGCGGGGCCAGGCCCAGCGGCGGCGGCGGCCCCGGCGCGGCGCGGCCGCCCCGGCTCTTCGGCATCCCGGCGGCGGGGCCCGGCCGCCCGGCTGCGATGGCGGCGGCGGCGGCGGCTCCGGCCGGGTTCTCCCGCTGCAGCCGCTGCGGAGCCGCCGAGTCACCGCGCCGCGGACACGCGCCCGGCCCGCCTGTCTCCGCCGCCGCCGCCGCCTCGGCCGCCAGCGCGCCCCCGCCTCCGCGCGCCCCGCCCCGGCGGGGGGCGGCCAGGGGCGCGGGGGCAGCACCCAGGCGGGACCCGCGGGGCCGGCGGCACCGGACCAGCCTCGGGACGCGAGCCGAGGAGTGGCTTTCGGTGCGGGTCGCAGAGGCCAAAAGAACAGCTCCGGAGGCAGGGTCCAAAGAGATGGAACTGGAGGAGGGGGCCCGAGGGGCAGCCCTGTGGGAGGGGGAAGAAGCTAAATAAATAATCCTGGAAACAGAACCGCGCCATGGCTCTGGGGGAGGATATCTGGGATTGGGGGTCCGAAGCCAAAGGCTTAGTCTTGGGAGAGAGGGTCTGAGGTGAGGCGAGGGGTGACACTGCAGGCGGGGGTCTGGGCCTGGCAGAGGGGAGTGAGGCGCTGCCCTGGGGTAACGGTTAGGTTGGAGGGAATGAGCTGAAGAAATAGCCCTGGAGAAGAGGGTCTGAGAAGGTGGCAGTGGAGAAGGGAGGGCAGGGAGGGTGAGAGACTAAAGAATAAACCTGAGGAGCGTTTCAGGGGGTAGACCTGGAGACATTAGGTGACAATAAGGTGAAGCTCATTCTCTCACTCCCAGAGGGAGAGACATCAACCAGACATCTTTCGTCCAAAACCACCCGTATTTATCGAACACTTTCTATATATACATGTAGGGCTCTGGGCTACTTGGGATTAGAAGAGAAAAAAAAGAGGCCGGTTCCCTGAAGTGTAGAGGTTTATAGTTTGGTGAGAAAACTTAACTGGGCGGCAAAAAAAGTGTCAAAAAACATACATGCAGCTGCTCCAGGGATCAAAAGGGACTTGATGGGGTGGTGAAGTCAGGACAGCCATTACTGGGGTCAGGTGGGGCAACTCTGGGTAAGCCTTGAAGGAAAAGTCAAATTTACACGAGGGAAGGGGAATGGAGAAGGCGGGATATTGGGCAGGAAGGTAAGGGTATACAAGATATGGTTGGGCCAGTAGATCTGTTTCTCTGAAGCACAGGGTTTTCCCATAGGAAAGTGCTGGGAAGTAGGGAAATAGTCCAAGACTGTAAATCCTAGGGGAATGGATTATGTTCTGAAGGGCAATGGGAGTGGTGGTGATTGAAGGCTTTTTTGAGCAGGATGGTGTGTGGAAAATGGTGTTTTATGGTTACCTGTAATTTGGAGGTGTCAGGCTTTGGAGTCAGATCCATGTTCAGATCTTGACTCTGTTCCATTTTTATAGAATGATGCTGATATTACTGCATAAGGTTGCTGTAAGGATGAAGTGCTTGGCACCTAGTAGGTGTTGCATATTAGTTCCCCTCCCAGTGTACAAAATAATGACCAGAAGAGGCAGAGAGATTAGTTGGGAGATTACTGGAACTGTCTAGATACAAGGAAATGATGGTAACAGACAGAATTAGCACTTATTGAATGCCTACCATGTATCAAGTACTGGTTTAAACCCTTTAATGTTTTGTATCTCTAACCACGTTTCATAAGTGGCAGAGCCAAAGCAATCTGATTGCATAACTGTTTTTTTTTTTTTTTTTTCCTTTTAGAATGGGGCCATAAAAAAAGAAATTTAAGAGATATTGAACAAAGGAGAGAAGGAAAGGAGTTTGGAGTAATGGCAAACCCAGAAAGATGGGTGATGATATATTTGCAGACTTGTCCTAAGGAGGAACAGGCTTGAGGGAATCAACAAGGAGTTTGGTTTTAGGCTTGCTGCGGTTGAGGTGACCCCTGAGATGGGTACAGCAATGAGTTCAGAGGAGGGTGGAGAATAGATATTTTGGAAACATCCAGGTTAGTATGATAGCTGAATCTGAAGGATAGGAGTAGAAAAGAGAAAAGACTGAGGAATCAGGATTGTGAAATACATATGTGTTAGTTGCTCAGTCATGTCCAACTCTTTGCAACCCCGTGGACTGTAGCCTGCCAGCCTCCTCTGTCCATGGAATTCTCCAGGCAAGAATGCTGGAGTGGGTTGCCATTCCCTTCTCCAGGGGATCTTCCCGATCCAGCGATCAAACCCGGGTCTCCTGCATTGCAGATGAGTTCTTTACCATCTGAGCCACCAAGGAAGGGAGAGAAGGATTTCAAAGCAAGAGAGAGGTGTTGGCAGTGTCAGGGAGATCACAGAGTTGGAAGACTGCATCCACAGCATTTGCTTGAACAGCTCATAGTCTAGGAGGGAGATAGACATAAGCAAGTCATTTTGGTTATGTGATAAATTACAACAGAAATGAGAACAAACTCTTATGGAAACACCGAGGAAAGAGCAACAGACTGCTCAAAGTTAGGAGATTTGGGAGAGGGTGCATTTCAGAAGGAGTAAATAGCACATTCAAGGAGTGAAAGGAAACAGACTGGACTGAGTCTAAGGACAAGATCTGTCTTATTCATTTCCTTATTCCTCAGGCCAAATGCTCATTGAAATGCAAATGAGAATGTAGGGCTCCAGTGGTCTATGCGCCAGCTACCAAGGGTGGTGGACATGAGTGGCAGTAGGTAATTGGTGATAAAGAAGGAAGAGGCTGGATGCTTATAAAATGTAACCCTAAGGTAGGTCCCTAGTAGGAAAGGTCTAAAGAGCTTTGTGAAGCCAGCCCACGAGGAGGTTTACCAGGCTTCAGAGTAACACTCTAAGATGCGGTCACTAGAGGGCTGACTTTTCTTTTCCCGTCTTCATGGAAAAAGCACTGGGCTTAGTTAGTCAGAAACCTGGATTCAGTATTGGCTGTCACTAATTTGTTGTGTATCTTTGGGCAAGTCATTTCATCTCTTTGAGCCTTGGTTTCCACATTTGTAAAGCAAAACTAATGATCCTGACCTCTCCACTTCATGCAGCTGCTGCTGCCTCTAAGTCGCTTCAGTCGTGTCTGACTCTGTGCAACCCCATAGACGGCAGCCCACCAGGCTCCCACGTCCCTGAGATTCTCCAGGCAAGAACACTGGAGTGGGTTGCCATTTCCTTCTCCAATGCATGAAAGTCAAAAGAGAAAGTGAAGTTGCTCAGTCGTGCCTGACTCTTAGCGACCCCATGGATTGCAGCCCACCAGGCTCCTCCGTCCAAGGGATTTTCCAGGCAAGAGTGCTGGAGTGGGGTGCCATTGCCTTCTTCGCCACTTCATGCAGAGGACCACATAAATGCTTGGGATTCACTTTGTAAACTAAACAGTTAATTGAGCAGATGTTAGGAAAAAGTTACGTATTGATAACCTTATCAAGAGGCATTATTTTCATCAGTGCTAGAGCTCCCTATAGGGAAACTGGAACCCTCTCTTTCCTTTACCTCCTCTCTTAATTTTTTGTTCAACAAATATTTCTGAGCTATCATTTGGGTGCTAGCTGGGGTGGGGGACATAAGGGAGATTAAGTGATAATTGCTTGCTCTAGAAACATAGTCAGTTTGGGAGATAGATACATAAATAGACACCAAGAAGATAAAATAGTATGTGCATCACCTGATGCAAGGAGCCAGCTCATTGGAAAAGACCCTTCAGTTTAGTTCAGTCGCTACCAGTTGCGTCCGACTCCTTGCAACCCCATTAACTGCAGCACGCTGGGCCTCCCTGTCCATTACCAACTCCCAGAGCCCACCCAAACTCATGTCCACTGAGTCAGTGATGCCATCCAACCATCTCATCTTCTGTCGTTCCCTTCTCCTGCTCTCAATCTTTCCCAGCATCAGGGTCTTTTCAAGTGAGTCAGCTCTTCGCATCAGGTGGCCAAAGTACTGGAGTTTCAGCCTCAACATCAGTCCTTCCTGATGTTGGGAAATATGAAAGCGAAAGGAGGAGGAGGTGGCAGAGGATGAGATGGTTAGATAGCATTACCAACTCAATGAACATGAATTTGAGCAAACTCCAGGAGATAATGAAGGACAGGGGAGCCTGGTGTGCTGCAGTCCATGGGGTTACAAAGAGCTGGACACGACTTAGCAACTGAACAATAGCAACATGAAGAGGAATCAACAAAAGACACTGAAAAGGAAGAAGAAAAAGAAGAAACCCAGGAGAGTGAGAAATTCTGGAAGAAAAGATTGTAAGAAAGAGAGAATAAACGATGGTGTTACATGTTGTTTACAGATCTAATCATATGCAGATTAAGAAATAGTCATTGGACATGGAAGGAAACTAAATGTCCGTTAGTCAATGGATAGAGAAGATGTGGCACATACACAGAATGGAATGCTACTCAGCCATAAAAAGGATGAAATAATGGTTTTGGCCGCAACACTGATGGACCTAGAGATTATCGTACTAAGTGAAGTTAAGTCTAAAAGAGAAAGACAAATACGATGTGAAGTCTAAATTAGGACACAAACGAACTTATTTACAAAGCAGAAACAGGCGCACAGACATAGAGAACAGATTTGTGATTATCAAGGGGGAGGGATGTAGGGGAGAGGTGGACTGGGAGTTGGGGATTAGCAGATGCAAACTCTTATATATAGAATGGATAAACAGCAACCTACTGTATAGCATGAGGAACTATGTCCAATAAGCCATAATGGAACAGAATATGAAAAACAACACGCATTTAAAAATGGTCATTGTATTAACTGATGTGGAGGAGTCAGTGATCTTGAGAAGAGCAATTTTGGGGCATGTAAGGGATGAAAATATGATTTGGAGTAAGTTCAAGAGAATAGAAGAGGAACTGAAAATGTTGAGTGTGTATATATACCTTTTTCAAGCTTTGCTACAAAGGGAAGGAGAACATGTGGCAGCTGGAGAAGGAAGTAAAGTCAAAAGAGGGTCAATTGTTTTTGTTTGTTATCAATATGGGAGAAATAATGTTTAGATGCTGACAAAGAATGCTCCAGTAGACAGAGAAAATTTGATGCTGCAGGAGAGGGGGAGCATTGCTGAAGCCACGTCCTTGAACACACAAGTATACAAGTGGAGAGCTGGCTATGAGCCAGGACGCTTCATCCACAATTAGACGGGAGAAGAGGATTTGTAGAAGTGTAAGCTTGGTGCCAGAGTGGCAGAGAGTAGAGGGGAACTTGCACTTACTGGCTACTTGCTTTTGTCCAGCATTGTGCTAGATGCTCTCCTCATAATAGTCTTTGATGTAAGAGGGAGATGGATTATGAGGCTGTTGGAACAAAGGTACAAAAGTTGAGAACTGCACTAATGTTCCTAAAGTTTTAAGACACCCTGCTCTGTGTGTTCCTCCCATAGAACTTTTCCTTTTTTTTCTAGATCACCTTGGCTTCTCATTGCAGATATCAGAATGCCTTCTATTTGGTGATAAAGATACTTTGCTTGGCCAAACTTGAGTCAGGCTCCTAAATCCTTTCCTGGGACCATCTGTGTACATGTCCTCGTAAACCTCTAATTTTGTTTTCAAAATAGTTTTTTTTTTTTAAAAAAAAACTTATTATTAATATTGTTATTTCATTTATTTTTATTTTTTGGCCATGCCATGTGCCATGTGGGATCTTAGTTCCCCTACCAGGGATTGAACCCTTGTCCCCTGGTTTGGAAGCTTCAGAGTTTTAACCACTGGGCCCACCAGGGAAGTCCCATAAATGTCTAATTTTAGCAGGAACCCAGCTAAGTCAGTTTAACCAGAAGCCTCCTCTCCCCTCGTTATCTGATCACCCTCAATATCGAATCAGGTCCCTCATCCTCCTCCATCTCTCAGGTGATGTCTGATCACCCTGCCTTATCTTCAGCAGGAATCCTGTTAGGTTGGTTTAACCAGAATCCCCTTACCCCTGCTGTTTCTTCTCAGCATCTTCTAGTAATTTTCCATTCCCTGCTCTTTGCCTACAAATTCCCACTTGCCCATTCTGCATTCATAGTTGAGCCTAATATCCCTCCCCCAGGGCAAAATTCCATTGCAGTGGACCATATATCTATTGCGATAGTCCCCCTCAGAGAATAAAGTCTTCCCTACAGTG
This sequence comes from Bos taurus, assembly GCF_002263795.3. Taxonomy (NCBI): domain Eukaryota; kingdom Metazoa; phylum Chordata; class Mammalia; order Artiodactyla; family Bovidae; genus Bos; species Bos taurus. The sequence continues at coordinate 64,484,486 of NC_037340.1, read as the reverse complement.
CTTTAACAAGTGTCACTGAATATTTTCCCCCTTTAACACTGAGTAGGAAGAAAGTAACTTGTTAGCTCAACTGCAGTATAGAGATGCCTGCTTCTTCTAAAGAAGAAAACCGTGGAGTGGTCCCCACAGTCTGCAGCACTGGGCTGCTCTTGGTACTGGAGGGCTCTGGGCCTGAAACTAGGCAAATTTACCCAAAAGATAAAGACAGAAAGAAAATACAGGGATAGAGGAGAATGATGTTCTGATTTTGAGTCTGAAAGGAAGTATAGCTGGGAGGTTGGAGGGCATGATCCATCTCAGGAAGTCCTAATTTTTCCCCTCCCTCTGAATTCCTAGTACAGCAGCTGACATTTAATAAGGGCTAATTATGCGCAAAGTAATTATCTTCATTACGTCACTTATTCTTTACAATTATCCTGTGAGGCAGATTCAAAGAAAGGATGAGAGAAGAATTGATCTACCTGATGATGCACCTGGAAAATGGCAAAAGCAAGACTAAAACCCAAGTGTCTGACACTAAAGCTTGTGTCTTTAACTCCTTGTTCCTTTGTACATTCATTAATCACCTTAAAAATTCTATAAACATTACTAAGCAACTATTCCGAAAGGTGCTATGGTAAATGAGACTACAGGTAAAAGAGCTAAGACCTGAGCATGCATGTGTGCATGCAAAGTTGCTCAGTCCTGTCTGATTCTTTGCAGCCCCATGGGCTGTAGCCCATCAGCCTCCACTGTCCGTGGGATTCTCCAGGCAAGAATATTGGAGTGGGTTGCCATGCCCTCCTCCAGGAGATCTTCCCGACCCAGGGATGGAACACAGGTCTCTTACATCTCCTGCATTGGCAGGCGGGTTCTTTACCACCAGTGTCGCCTGGGAAGCCCTTGAGCACAAGCGGTGTCAAATGACCACAAAAAGTTACAACATCCTCTAAGATTTCAGAGGGGGTGAGGTCACTCTGACTAGGGAAAATCAGAGATCAAAAAGGCTTCCAAAAGAAACGGCATTTGAGATGAGCCTATCTAACCAAGTAATATGTTTAAAACTAATTGTTTCATGTGCAATATACACTGAACATTACCACACATGTGTTTAAAAGTTATAAGCAATGACAAGAGTATGTGAAGTTTTAATGGGCAGAAAGTGAGGATTAAGGCATGGAGGAAGGAAAGGATGTGATTGTTCAAGATATAGAGAGGTCCCGGTTCAATCTCCTACCTCTGTCTCAGAATGCAGCCTCAAATGACTCCGGGTCATTTTCTGCTTAGATTTTTTTCCCTTAGGAACATCCTCAAAGTGATGTCCATTCAATAAAATACACTCAGTCATTTAAAAAAATGAGGAAGTACTTTACAAACTGTTAGGAAATTATTTCCAAAATAAGATGTTAAACGAAGGAAAGTGCAGAATACTGGGTATAATGGGGAAGAAAGAGTGTGTGTGGATATATGTGCGTGTGTATGTGCAATCCCTTGTTTACAATAAAATATGGAAAGATACCCAGGGCACAGATAATAGTGATTGCCTTCCTAGAGAGGAACTATGTGGCTTGAGGATATGGTGAGAGAAGATTTTCAGTGTATACCTCTATGACTCTTTAACCATGTAGATATATTATCTATTAAAAATATATACATATAGTGACTTCCCTAGTGGTCCAGTGGTTAAGATTTCACCTTCCAATGCATAGGGTGTGGGTTCAATCCCTGGTTGGGGAGCTATGATCCCACATGCCTCAAGGCCAAAAACCAAAACATAAAACAGAATCAATATCATTACAAATTCAATAAAGACTTTAAAAATGGTCCACATCAAATATAAATAAGTAGATAAATAAATGGGCTTCCCTGGTGGCTCAGATGGTAAAGAATCTGCCTGCAATACAGGAGACCTGGGTTCGATCCCTGGGGCAGGAAGATTCCCTGGAGAAAGGCATGGCAAGCCACTCCAGTATTCTCACCTGGAGAATTCCATGGACAGAGGAGGCTGGCAGGCTACAGTCCATGGGTCCGCAGAGTCGGATATGACTGTGCAACTAACACTAGCACATTCTTTCAAAGGAAAATAGGTACGAAGTGTAGCTCCTGCAGAGGTAGGGGGCAGAAAGCAAACTTAGATACAGACAAGCAAAGTTAGGAGCACTTATATGCAGAGGACATCGCAAAACGCTGGGCTGGAAGAAACACAAGCTGGAATCAAGATTGCCGGGAGAAATATCAATAACCTCAGATATGCAGATGACACCACCCTTATGGCAGAAAGTGAAGAGGAACTAAAAAGCCTCTTGATGAAAGTGAAAGAGGAGAGTGAAAAAGTTGGCTTAAAACTCAACATTCAGAAAACTAAGATCATGGCATCTGGTCCCATCAGTTCATGGGAAATAGATGGGGAAACAGTGGAAACAGTGTCAGACTTTTATTTTTGGGGGCTCCAAAATCACTGCAGATGGTGATTGCAGCCATGAAATTAAAAGACGCTTACTCCTTGGAAGGAAATTTATGACCAACCTAGATAGCATATTCAAAAGCAGAGACATTACTTTTCCAACAAAGGTCCATCTAGTCAAGGCTATGGTTTTTCCAGTGGTCATGTATGGATGTGAGAGTTGAACTATGAAGAAAGCTGAGCACCAAAGAACTGATGCTTTTGAACTGTGGTGTTGGAGAAGACTTGAGAGTCCCTTGGACTGCAAGGAGATCCAACCAGTCCATTCTGAAGGAGATCAGCCCAGGGATATCTTTGGAAGGAATGATGCTAAAGCTGAAACTCCAATACTTTGGCCACCTCATGCGAAGAGTTGACTCATTGGAAAAGACTCTGATGCTGGGAGGGCCTGGGGGCAGGAGGAGAAGGGGGCTATGGAGGATGAGATGGCTGGATGGCATCACCGACTCGATGGACATGAGTTTGAGTGAACTCCGGGAGTTGATGATGGACAGGGAGGCCTGGCGTGCTGCAATTCATGGGGTTGCAAAGAGTCGGACAGGACTGAGCGACTGAACTGAACTGAAAGTAAAAAAAAAAAGAAAAAAAAAAGCTAGGAATGTTCAGACCTGCTCACTGTTCTATCTAACTTCTATCTAGATAAATAAATAAATTTAAGTTGAACTTCTGAAAAACTAAGTGTATTAGTCTCTAAAGGACATTACCTGAAAGGAGGGCATTTATATTATGATATGGGGACTTCCCTGGAGATCCAGTGGTTAAGACTCCGCCCTTCCAAGGCAGAGGGCGAGGATTAGATCCCTGGGCAGGACCAAAAACTCACATGCCACCAGTGGTATAGCCAAAATAATAATAATAAATAAATATATTATGATATGGTAGAAGCAAAAGCAGTTCACTTAGGTGATCAGTTTCGAAATTTCAGTCCTTGATTTTCATGGCCCAAAGAAACATCAGAAATAAAGTAAAAAGAAAAAAACCAATAAATACAAGGTTAAATATTTATTATTAATATTCTTAACATAAGACAGCTCTTTAGAAACCAATAAAAAAGGGTCCATTACATAGTTCAGAAATGGCAAAGGATGAAATGGGCTTCACGTAAGCAGAAACATGGACGTATGCTCTTCTTTTTAAAGTCCAACTTCATTTGTAACTAGAGAAAGGCAATTGGAACAAGGAACTGTTGCTTTCTCACCTATGAGACTGCAAATACCAAAAAGCTGGATGTTACAGAGTGTTAAAGAGGGCATGGTGAAAGTACTTTGAGAAAGAATATAAATTGGTAGGTTCTCTTTGGAGCAGAAATTAGTGATGCTTTTCAACCTGGAAAATGAGAATGTGTCTTTGACTCATCAATTCTCATTTGGAGAATTTATCCTAGACGGATAATCCTAGCATATGTTTTCAGACAAATGTATAAAATTATTCATTGCAGCATTCTTTGTTACCTGAAAGGAGGGCATTTATATTATGATATGGGGACTTCCCTGGAGATCCAGTGGTTAAGATTCCACCCTTCCAAGGCAGAGAGCGAGGATTTGATCCCTGGGCAGAAAAAAAAAAAAAAAGATCCTTGGGCAGGACCAAAAACTCACATGATCAAACTCAACCTAAATATTTTCCAATTGGGGAAACTGCTACATCTAAACAGAGGAGCACTAGGTAGGTGTTGAAAGGAACAGTGTGCTCCCATATGACTGTTACAACAAGATTAATTTATCCCCTCTCGTTATCTCCTGTTTGGACTACAGTGTGCCGCCAGGTTTCCCTGCCTTTATCTTGCAGGACCTGCTACATAATGTGCAGGCCCAGGGCAAGAGGAAATTTCAGGGCCCCTTATTTAAAAAACATTATGAATTCCAAGATGACGGCAGCAGAGCATTAAAACAAGTGTGAGGCCCTGTGTGACCGCAGAGATTGCACATCCGGGAAGCTGGCTTTGCTTCCGCAGGGACAGCTTAGACACTGGCTGCCAAAATGGCATGCCGTTTCCTCTGCCCCTACCATCTTTCTGCCACCGTCTGATGCCTCTCATGTCTATCAAGAAGTAACTCAAATTACAGGGGAAATTTTCCCTTGAACTCTCTCACCCAAGACACTCTTTCTTCACTGCTCCTCCAAACCTTCCAGATTGTTTTATTAACCTTTTTTTTTTTTTTTCCTTTTTGGCCACAGGTGGGATCTTAGCTCCCAGGCCAGTGATTGAACCTGCGCCCCCTGAATTGGAAGCGCTGAGTCTTAACTACTGGACAGCCATGGGAGTCCCTGTTTTATTAACTTTTTAGCACAGTGTATTATGATTATTTGTTTAAAAATCTCCCCTCTAAGCTTCTCAAAGGTTTGGCTTATGCTTGTTTGTGTAACCCTAGAACTTCATACATTGCCTGGACATGGGAGGTGAGGAATAAATGAATAGGAGTGGATAAAAAGTTGGGCGTGTGTGTTAAATGATCAGTCATATGGTTTCACGGTTATATTTTGCCTTTATGTTGCTAAATCAGATTAGATTCTAATTTCACTGAGGTCAGCAGGCCCTGATGACTGGCTTTTGATTCTAAGAGCCATGATAGTTTCAGATGGTCCCCTGAAGGGGAAGAAGGAGCTTGAAGCCTTTGGAGGAACTGAAAGCCTTTGGAGGACCCCCCAAGTCACCCACCCCTATCTCTGCATCTCCTTTTATACCCTTCAGGCATTTAAAAATAGGGGTTTGATTTCATCAGGTCCAACTGACCCCATCAGTCAGTTCCAGGAACCAGCAGTAGTTTCAGATTGCCTCTAATCCTTTGGAACACTGGCTTTCAAATGGGGGTATGCGGTACCCTATGCTATAGGGGCTTAAGCCTCTTGATGAAAGTGAAAGTGGAGAGTGAAAAAGTTGGCTTAAAGCTCAACATTCAGAAAACAAAGATCATGGCATCCGGTCCCACCACTTCATGAGAAATAGATGGGAAAACAGTGGAAACAGTGTCAGACTTTATTTTTCTGGGCTCCAAAATCACTGCAGATGGTGACTGCAGCCATGAAATTAAAAGACACTTACTCCTTGGAAGGAAAGTTATGACCAACCTAGATAGCATATTCAAAAGCAGAGACATTACTTTGCCAACAAAGGTCCGTCTAGTCAAGGTTATGGTTTTTCCTGTGGTCATGTATGGATGTGAGAGTTGGACTGTGAAGAAGGCTGAGCACCAAAGAATTGATGCTTTTGAACTGTGGTGTTGGAGAAGACTCTTGAGAGTCCCTTGGACTGCAAGGAGATCCAACCAGTCCATTGTGAAGGAGATCAGCCCTGGGATTTCTTTAGAAGGAATGATTCTAGAGCTGAAACTCCAGTACTTTGGCTACCTCATGCAAAGAGTTGACTCATTGGAAAAGACTCTGATGCTGGGAGGGATTGGGGGCAGGAGGAGAAGGGGGCTATGGAGGATGAGATGGCTGGATGGCATCACTGACTCAATGGACGTGAGTCTCAGTGAACTCCAGGAGTTGGTGATGGACAGGGAGGCCTGGCATGCTGCGATTCATGGGGTCGCAAAGAGTCGGACACGACTGAGTGACTGATCTGATCTGATGGGGTTCTTACAGAGAAGGCAATGGCACCCCACTCCAGTACTCTTGCCTGGAAAGTCCCATGGGCAGAGGAGCCTGGTAGGCTGCAGTCCATGGGGTCACTATGAGTCAGACACGACTGAGACTGAGCAACTTCACTTTCACTTTTCACTTTCATCCTTTGGAGAAGGAAATGGCAACCCACTCCAGTGTTATTGCCTGGAGAATCCCAGGGACAGGGGAGCCTGGTGGGCTTCCATCTATGGGGTTGCACAGAGTCAGACACGACTGAAGTGACTTAGCAGTAGCAGTATAGGGTTCTCAAGTACTCATCATTTTTAAGGGAATTTATTTCCAGATCCTCCACTTCTGTATATATTCTACCAGAGAAAGTTCTGGGCTAGAGGCTTCAAGCTGGCTTTTGCTTCAGAATTGTAGTTCTGCTAGCCTTCATAAGAAAGGCGTATCCTGGGCCAATGTGAATCTTACTGTAGTACATCTATTGCCTGGGGCAATTAAAAATACATTTTTTGCCTGGAGCAACACAAAATCCTGGAAGTGACAAAGGGGCAGCATTTCCCTGAGTATCAGTTTCTGGGAAGATCTTTTAAGTATTAATGTAATGACCTACAACACTCTGAGTTTCAGTACACAATGTAGTGATTTGATATTTCTATATATTACAAAGCAGTCACCACAATAAGTCTAGTACTATCTGTCACCATACAAAGTTATAACAGTGTTGCTATGTTCCTTATGCTGTGCATTTCATCCCTGTGACTCATTTATTTGGTAACTGGAAGTTTGTACTTAATCTTCCTCACCTATTTCACTCAGCTCCATATTCCCTCCCCTCTAGCAACCACCTGTTTGTATCTATGAGTCTGTTTGTTTTGTTATGTTTCTTCATTTGTTTTGTTTTTTAGATTCCATATGTAAATAAACCATATGGTATTTGTCTTTCTCTGTCGGACATCTCACTTAGAATAATACCCTGCAGGTCTATTTATCCATGTTGTCACAAATGGCAAGATTTCATTCTTTTGACGGCTGAGTAATATTCCATTGTATATATACAGCACATCTTCTTCAAACGTTCATTTGTCAATGGATATTTAGGTTGCTTCCATATCTTGGCTATCGTAAATAATGCTGCTATGAACATTGGGATGTATATCTTTTTTAATTTATGGGTTTTTCCCAGAAAAATACCTAGAAATGAAATTGCCAGGTCACATGGTAGTTCTAGCTTTAATTTTTTTAAGAACCTCCATCCTGTTTTCTGTAGTGGCTGGATCAATCTCATTCCCACCGATAGTTCATGAAGATTCCCTTTTCTCCACTTTCTCATCAACATTTATTTGTTGTCTCATTGATGATAGCCATTCTGATAGGTGGGAGGTAATATCTCGTTGTGGTTTTGATTCGTATTTCCCAATAATCAGTGATGTTGAACATCTTTTCATGTGTCTGTTGGTCATCCATGTGTCTTCTTCAGAAAAACATCTGTTCAGGTCCTCTGTTCATTTTTCACTTGGGTTGTTTATTTTTTTGATGTTGAGTTGTATGAGTTCTTGGTACAATTTGGTTATTAACCCCTTATCAGATATATCATTTGCAACTATCTTCTACCACTCAGTAGGCTGCCTTTTTCATTTTGTTGACAGTTATCAGGGAAATATCTTTTCATTATCGGGGACATCATTTATCAAAATCATTTTGAGTGGTATGTGGAAAAGAAATTGTATGAAGACCACCGGTTCAAAACAACACATTATGGTAGCCTCTGGAGGGTTTCCTAGGAAGTCCTGGCCTGGTCTTCTCAGTCTCTGGGCCTCTGCAACTGGACCTCAATTTTACCAGAAGGGTCAGGTAAATAACTTTTACTTGATTTCTTTTAAAAATACTTAACTAATATATTTATTTTGGGCTGCACTGGGTCTTTGTTGCTGCATGCAGGCTTTTTCTAGTTGCAGGAAGTGAGGACTACTCTCTAGTTGCCTTGAGGTGCGCAGGCTTCTCACTGCAGGGGCTTCTCTTGTTGCAGAGCATGAGCTCCATGGTGCTTGAGCTTCAGTAGTTGTGGTACACAGACTTAGCTGCCCTGTGGCATGTGAAATCTTCCTGGACCAGGGATTGAACCTGTGTCCCCTGCTTTGGAAGATGGATTCTTAACCACTAGACCACTAGGGAAGTCCTTACAGATTTCCTTTTTTAAAAGCTTATTTATGTAATCTTCACTTGATTTCCTCATAACTTCCAGTGCAGCTGGCAGTCTCCCTCTTCAAACGCATTCTTTCCGGGGCTTTTGCACTGCCATACTCTGATTTATCTTTCTACGTCTACCCTTCATCTTAAGTTTCCTTTTCTAGTACCATCTCTTCCACTACTTTTTCAATTCAGGAGTTTTGCACTTCAGTTATACTCCCTCTTCTCTTTCTGTTTTGTTTCTGTTTCTTGCTGCCTTTGCTTATTTGTATTCCTAGCAATTCATGCTGACAAGTCTTTCTCTGTTGCTTTTCCTTGAAAGCAATACTTTAAGGGAATTCCAGTGGGCACTGAGTGATATTCTGCATACCCATAATCCAGCCCCTAGACCCACTTCCCCTCCTCTTTCTGCTCTTTTCTAAGAGAGTTCCTCTATTAACCACAATTTTCAATACCATCCGCATCCCAACAAATCCAAGATTTCTTATTCTAGCCTAAGATCTTGTTCCCAAATTCCTAAATCCTGTTGCTTATTACACATCTATACCTGAAGGTCCCACAGAATTCATGCTAAAAAACCCCGAAAGCCAAACTCATGTTTGTCCCATTAAGAATATCATCTTCTGCTAAGCTTCCTCAACTGAGTCACAGTATTCCATCTGCCTAGTTCATGCCAGAGGCCTGGGAGGCATCCTTGATACCTCCTTAACCTCCTCCACCCCCACTCCAGTACTCTTGCCTGGAAAATCCCATGGACGGAGGAGCCTGGTAGGCTGCAGTCCATGGGGTCGCTAAGAGTCAGACACAACTAAGCGACTTTGCTTTCACTTTTCACTTTCATGCATTGGAGAAGGAAATGGCAACCCACTCCAGTGTTCTTGCCTGGAGAATCCCAGGGATGGGGAGCCTGGTGGGCTGCCGTCTATGGGGTCGCACAGAGTCGGACACGACTGAAGTGACTTAGCAGCAGCAGCAACCTCCTCCATAGCCAATAAACATCCTATTCCTATGGATTACACTTCATGCATGATTTCCCTAAGCCTCCAGACTAGGCTACATACCTCCATTCTATACCCTCAGATAGCACCTTTTACTTTATAATACTTATTCAAATTGTAACTACATAATTATTTGTGGAAGTCTCTCCCCTCTTACGTCATAATCTCGGAAAGCACAAGGACCATGCCTGCCTTTTTTCTGACACATGGTAGGATCTCAATAAATACTTGTTGAAAGAAAGACAGTGAAAGTGAAAGTCGCCCAGTAGTGTCCGACATTTTGCAATGGATTATACAGTCCGTGGAATTCTCTAGGCCAGAATACTGGAGTGGGTAGCCTTTCCCTTCTCCAGGGGGTCTTCCCAACCCAGGGATAGAACCCAGGTCTACTGCATTGCAGGTGGATTCTTTACCATCTGAGCCACAGGGAAAGCCCAAATTTAATATTGTTAATTTAACAAATATGAACACAGATTGTAGTAACTATGCCTGTTTTGGCAACTTAGTGCCTAATGCTATGTGCCCAGTAGGGGGAAGCAGAGTACAGCTAATGGAACGCATCTCATCAGTTGTTGAAAAGGGTGACTGAGGAAATGATTTAAGTTTTCTGAGACTCTATTTTCTTCCTTGGAAATTAGGGCTAATTCTTCTCCCCACAGGTCAAAAGAGATAAGTAGATATAAAAGGGCTTTAGTGCAAAAAAAGAGAGTGTTATTGGAGTCAGTTAGGATAAATATTTGTTGAATAACCAGAGACAGAGGAAGAGGATCTGGTTACACTCTGGAACAGATGTGAGCGGAAACTGGACAGTCAGAAGAGATGGAATGAAAGTTCAGGGAAGAGGCTGGCCTGAGTCCAGAGCCAACCGGAGGCAAAGCTGTGAAGTTAACACAGTGTGCTCTTGGCAGGCTCCTATCTCTGCTCTCTGCTCACTGCCTGTGCCCCCTCCCACCTCTGCCCTCTAGCGCCCTATCACTCACCATGATGTTGCAGCCCATTCTTCCCCTTTCCTCTCATCAAAGCACGTCTGGCCTGTGTCCCAGCCCTTCAGAGGACTGCGCATTGCCATCCACAACGACAGCCAGTCAACCCGATAAGGGGCCCTGGCTAACACAGTATGGCAAGTAGTGCGTTATTTTATTGCCCCCAGTAATAGGATTTGGACTTTCTTGTTTTAAAAAAATAAATTAATTAACTAATTTTTTTTAGGAATTTGACAAAGACACTTGCTTCTTGGAAGAAAAACTATGACAAACCTAGACAGTGTATCAAAAAGCAGAGACATCACTTTGCTGACAAAGGTCATATAGTCAAAGCTATGGTTTTTCCAGCAGTCATGTATGGATGTGAGAGTTGGGCCATAAAGAAGGCTAAGCACCGAAGAATTGATGCTTTCGAACTGTGGTGCTGGAGAAGACTCTTGAGAGTCTCTCGGACAGCAAGGAGATCAAACCAGTCAATCCTAAAAGAAATCAACGCTGAATACTCATTGGAGGGATGGATGGCCAATACTTTGGCCACCTGATGTGAAGATCTGAGTTATTGGAAAAGACCCCAATGCTGGGAAAGATTGAGGGCAGGAGGAGAAGCAGGTGACAGAGGATGAGATGGTAGGATGTCATCATCGACTCAATGGACATGAATTTGCGAAAACTCCAGGAGATAGTAGACAGGGAAGCCTGGAGTGCTGCAGTCCATGGGGTTGCAAAGAGTTGAACACAACTGAGCGATTAAACAACAACTCAAAAAGAATACATTCTAGGGACTTCCCTGGCAGTCCAGTGGTTAAGATTCCATGCTTCCAATGCAGGGGGCATAGGTATGATCACTGGTCAAGGAGTTAAGATCCTACATGCTTCTCAGACAAAAATTAAAAAAAAAAGAATAAATTCCAATGATGAAGCTTTAGGTTCTGTGGAATAAGAAAAAATGGAAAGTTAACAAGGATTAAGGCAGTCCTACAGAGTATGAGGTGGTTGGATAACATCATTGACTCAATGAACATGAGTGAGCAAGCTCTGGGAGGTGGTGAAGGACAAGGAAGCCTGGCATTCTGCAGTCCATGGGGTTGCAAAGAGTCGGACACAACTGAGCGACTGAACAACAAATCTTGGTCTCAAGAAAAATAATTATACAAATACAGAATCTGCTAGATGTGCCTTGATAGCAACATGAAGAGAAAATCTCCTTTAAAAATTCATAAAGATATACATCCATCCATTCTTATAATAAATGTATATGTATCCATATATACAACTTAATTGTAGTTATTATCAGTACAGTTGACTTTTGGTGTATAGTTATGTGAGTTTTGACAAATGCACCATCATGCAACCAACCACTACAGTAAAAATACAAAATGGCTCATCATTCCCTAAAAATGTCCATGTATTGCGACTACCCTGGTGGTCCAGTGGTTAAGACGCCAAGCTTCCACTGCAGCGGGGCCCGGGTTAGATCCCTGATTGGGGAACTAAAACCTGAATTCCACATTTGTTGTTCAGTCGCTCAGTCGTGTCCAACTCTTTTTGATCCCATGGATGGCAGCACACCAGGCTTCCCTGTCCTTCACTGAAGATTGTTGAGATTTCTGAAATATCTGAGGTCATTGAGATTTCTCCCAGCAATCCTGATTCCAGCTTGTGATGCATCCAATTAATAAATACATAAAATAAAAATATCTTTTTTAAAAAAAGGGTCCATGTATTAACCCTTTGTAGTCCAAACTGTCTCCCACCCTTAAGCCCTGATCACACTGATGGTGTCTCTAGCCCTATAGTCCAATTTATCAAGTTTTCCTTTAATGAATTTTGTTTTAATTTTGCATTTAAGAATTCTGTCTCAGGTGACAAAGGTTTTTCTCCCTTGCTTTCTTCTAAAAGTCTCACAGGTTTTCATTTAGGTCCAAGATTCATTGCAACTAAATTTAAAAAATAGAAAGTGTAAAATACAGGTCAGGTTCACATGTTTACATAAGAATGTCCAGTTACTCTAGCATCATTTGCTGAAAAGGTAATCTTTCCCATCACACTTTTGTAAAAACATCAATTGACTGGATTTGTGTCTGTCTCTGGACTCCCTATTCTGTTCTATCGATCTATGCATCTATCCTTTTGCCAGACTATGCTACGTTTATCAACGTAGTGGTATTTCTCCACCACTGTTCTACTTTCCCAAAATTGTTTTAGCTTTCTAGTTTATTTGCTTTTCCGTATAAATTTTAAAATCAGCTTATTGATATTTACAAAAACTCCTGCTGGGATTTTGACTGGGATTGTGTTGAGTCTGTATGTCAATTGGGGAACTATTGACGCCTTAACAAAATTGAGGCTTCCGATCAATGAACGTGTTGTATTGCTTTGATTTCCTTCACTGATGTGTTTTCCAGCACAAAGAGCCACCATATATTTTGTTGTATTTATCCTTAAGACTTTCATTATTTTGGTGCAACTGAAAATTATTATTTACTTAAACTTGTTGGGACTTTCCTGGCGGTCCGGTGGCTAAGACCCCACACTTCCAATGCAGGGGGACTGAGTTCAATCCCTGGTCAGGGAACTAGATCCCACACAGCATAACTAAGAAGATCCTACATGCCCCAGCGAAGACTGAAGATCCGGAGTGCCGCAACTAAGACAAGGTGCAGCCAAATAAATATTTTTAAAAATAAAATAAATTAGTTTTCCAATTGCCAGTATATAGACATATAATTAATTTTTTTAAATTTTATTTATTTAGGCTATGCCATGTCTTATTAATAGTTGTGGCATTCAGGATCTTCAGTTTTGGCATATACACTCTTAGTTGTAGCATGTGGGATCTAGTTCCCTGACCAGGGATCGAACCTAGGGCCCCTGCATCTGGAGCTCAGAGCATCAGCCACTGGACCACCAGGGAAGTCCAACATATAACTGATTTTTATACTATGACTTTGTATCCTGTGACTTTGCCAAATTCATTAATTAGTTTTAGGAACTTTTTTTTTTGGTAGATTTAATAGAATTTTCCATATAGACAATTATGTTGGCTATTAATAGAGACAATTTCATTTCTTCCTTCCCAATCCATATGTCTTTTTTCCTCCTTGCCTTGTTGCATTAGAATTTCCTGGATAATATTGAATAGGCAAGAGTGAATATTGCGTTCTCAGTCTTAGGGAGAAGTCATTCAGTCTTTAAGGATGATGCACTTTTGCTGAATGTCCTTCTTTTAGGTTAGGGAAGTTTCCTTCTTTCCAGGGCCGGCTGATCCAGGGTATTCGAAGGGGAGACAGCGTCGGCGACCTATTCAAATGGTAATTAGAGATATAAAGAGTAATAGAATGAGGATAGCTCAGTAGGAAAATTCAGTGGAGAAAAGAGGCTGAGAAGCTTGGTTTACGCAGAAAATCAATATATACCCGTGACACCAGGTTAGCTCTGACCACGGAGGCCGCAGGCGCTCTCTCGGATAGCGGAAGGTGCCCCACCTTAGACACCTTCTCGAGTGGGTCTTAGAAGCCCAGGCAAATAAATGGTCGCAGAGGATATCCGCGCTCCAGATGGAGACTTCAGCCGGAAGTTAAAGGGAAGAATGACATGGGGAGACCAAGCGTTGGTGAGCAAGGCCTGTAGCTTTATTTTTAACAGGGGCTTATATACCCTAAGTTACACATAGAGGATAATAGGGGATGCAAAGTCAGCAGTTTTTGACCCTTATCAAAAACCAGGGTTTCTTTACTGCAAATTTATCGTATACAAATGGTTTAGGTGATTTACATCATCTTCTGGCCAGAAGGCCTATTAACATTTTATGACTCTTGACAAGGACTTATCAACAAAGACTTATTTTCTCTAAGAGTAATTATTTTAAGGTTTGGCGCCATCTTCCGAAGATAAAATTGCATTCCTATAGGGTGGATGTGTAATGGGTTTACAACAAAGAAAAGAATTTATTACCTTAAGGGTCTAAAGTTACTAACACCAAGGCCACTACTTATTTTTTCTACATACCAACTATTAATTAATACACATTCAAGGATACAATTCAGGGGATGTGAAAACTTGGCAACAAGCATTGGCTCATCAATGAAATCCTTTACTAGTTTATTCTGACAGTTTCTAACTCTCTGAGAGGCTCTAAGCTATTTGAATATCTTAAGCTTCCCGTGCCTCTCGAGGCTGGGAGACTGTAAACAATCGTATGCATAGCTGTAGGAGTCCGGGTAAACTTGTCAGGCGAGTTAGAGAGCCATCTGAGGGGTTTGGATTTAAACACTCCTAATTGCCCAGGAACTTTATTAATTGGAGCTGTAAGTTAAGTCTTTGACAGACAGAGCGAGATGGTGGTGGGGGACAGCCCCCAGTAAAGTCAGAGGTGAGAGCACAAAGCAATAAAGTAGGCAGACTCTGGTTTTTTGGGGGAAGATGCTCGAGAATATCCAGGGGGACTCCTGGGGCTCGATCCCGCCTTTGCGTATGCCGAGCCTCCTTCCTCGTGACCTTTGTCACGAGTGGAATGCCTCACCGGCTCCCGGCACCTTCTATTCCTAGTTTGTTGTGAGATTTTATGATAAATAGACGTTGAATTCTGTTACTGCTTCCCATCAGTTGAGATTAACATGTGTTTTTTTCTGTTTTAGTCCGTCACTATGGTAGTGGGTGGAGAAGGCAATGGCAACCCAATCCAGTACTCTTGCCTGGAAAATCCCATGGGTGGAGGAGCCTGGTAGGCTGCAGTCCATGGGGTCGCGAAGAGTTGGAGACGACTGAGCGACTTCACTTTCACTTTTCACTTTCATGCATTGGAGAAGGAAATGGCAACCCACTCCAGTATGTTGCCTGGAGAATCCCAGGGACAGGGGAGCCTGGTGGGCTGCCGTCTATGGGGTTGCACAGAGTCGGACACGACTGAAGCGACTTAACAGCATGATAGTGGGTAAAGAATCCGCCTGCAGTGCGGGAGACCTGAGTTCGATCCCTGGGTCAGGCAGATCCCCTGGAGAAGGAAATGACAAACCACTCCAGTATTCTTGCCTGGGGAATCCCATGGACAGAGGAGCCTGGTGGGCTACAGTCCATGGGGTCGCAAGAGTTGGACATGACTTAGCAACTAAGTCACCATGGTGAATTACATTAATTTATTTTTGGATGGTGTATCAGCATTGAATTACCTTGAGTAAACTCCGATTTTTAGTGAATTATTATCCTTTTTATATGTTTCTGGATATGATTTGCTAATAGTCTGTTGAGAGCTTTTGGTCTATGTTCTTGTGGAATGTTGGTCTGTAGTTTCCCTGTAATGTCTTTTTTTGTTTGTTTTTATCATTTTGGGGTCAGGATAATGCCGGCCTCATAAAATGAGTTGCACAGTGTCCCTTCTTTTCTATTTTCTGGGAGGGTATTTTGTGTAGAACTCTACCACTTTGTCTACTAAACACTTCCTCAAGTGTTTGGTAGAATTTGCCAGTGAAACCATCTGGATCTGGTATTTTCTTTGTCTGTGAATTCAATTTTCTTAAATATTGTCCCACAGTTCCCCAAACTGTTTTCTCCTCTGTGATGTTTTTTATAAAAAAAAAAAATTAATTAATTAATTAATTTTTGGCTGTGCTGGGTCTTCGTTGCTGCGCGTGGGTTTTCTCTAGTTGCGGTGCACAGGCTTCTCGTTGCAGTGGCATTTCTTGCTGTGGAACACGGGCTCTAGGGCATGAGGGCTTCAGTAGTCGTGGTGCCCGGGGTTAGTTTCCCCGCTGCCTGTGAGATCTTCCCGGACCAGGGACTGAACTGGTGTCCCCTGCATTGGCAGGTGGATTCTTAACCACTGGACCACCAGGGAAGCCCCATATTGTGCCTTTAACTTGCATTTCTTAGAGTCACTTTTTTATTCCTCTATTTCTCTCATGTCGCATCCAATCTGTCAGTAAGTTCTGTCACCTCTATCTTCATAGTATGTCCAACATCCAAGTACTTTCACCATCTCTCTTCACACCCTGGTCCACGACACCATCGTTATTCACCCATATTATTAGCATAGCTTCGTAACAAAGAGTGTATGTGTCCGTGGGGCTCCCTGAGTGTGTCTCTGCTCCCTGAGCTCTATCTTCACCATGGTAGCCACAGTGACACTCTTCAAACAAAGTCAGATCACATTACTCCTCTTCTCAAAAGCCTCCAATGGCATCCCATCTCACTCAGAATTAAAAAAAAAAAAAATCAAAGTAGTTATAATTGGCCTCCAAGGCCCTTCGTGATCCTGCTTCTTCTTTTCTCCTTGGCAATATCCCCCGCTACCCCAGATAAACACACTTCCTTATTGCTCAAATAAATGAAACTTAGCCCTCAGGACTTTGGCAGTTGCTCTGTCTACTCAGATTAGATTGTTGCTCCCACAGCCATGTGATGGTTCGTTCTCTTCCTTCAGATCTCAGCTCAACAGTTAGATTTTAGAGGTCTGTCCTGACTGTGCTATACAAAACAGCAGCTCATCACTGCGGCACTCCTTATCCCTTTATTACTGCCCCTTACCTCCTCTACTGTTTCTTTTGTAAATTAATTTTTATTGGAGTATAGTTGCTTTACAATGGTGTGTTAGTTTCTGCTGCTGCTGCTAAGTCGCTTCAGTCATGTCCGACTCTGCGACCCCATAGACGGCAGCCCACCAGGCTCCCCCATCCCTGGGATTCTCCAGGAAAGAACACTGGAGTGGGTTGCCATTTCCTTCTCCAATGCAGGAAAGTGAAAAGTCAAAGTGAAGTCGCTTAGTCATGCCCGACTCTTCACGACCCCATGGACTGCAGCCCGCCAGGCTCCTCTGTCCATGGGATTTTCCAGGCAAAAATACTGGAGTGGGGTGCCCTTGCCTTCTCTGGTATTAGTTTCTACTGTACAGCAAAGTGAATTAGCCATACGTGTATAAAAATCCCTTCCCTTTTGGACTTCCTTCTCATTTAGGTCACCACAGTGCATTAAGTAGAGTTCCCTGTGCTACACAATATGTTCTCATTAGTTATCTATTTTGTATACAATATCAATAATGTATATATGTCAATCCCAATCTCCCAATTCCTCCTACCAGCCCCCCTTCCCCACTTAGTATCCATATATTTGTTCTCTACATCTATGTTCTTTTACTTTTCTACCTAGCAGTCGACAGTAAGTTCTACAGGACAGGGACTTGGTTTTGTTCTCTATTACAGTCCCAGCTCTTCAAATAGTGTCTAAAACATAGTAGGCACGCTATGTCTTTTTGGAATAAATTCACATAAATTGACAAGTTGTGGTAAATTCAGAAAAATAACACCAGTATACTAAAAAGCCACGTCATGTAAGAAACCCTTGAGGGAACCAGAGATGTTTAACTTAGAGAAGATTTGGGGGAATAGGATCACTATGCAGGGCTGCCACATGTGATTTTGGAGATCAGAATTTAGACCTGACCTGTTTGAATACTTTTAGTGACAGGGAGCTCCCTACTTTGTGAGGCTGCCAGTTCTGTCATTGGAGTGCTCTGCTAGAAAGTTATACTGAAGTAACATTTATTCCTCTTATTCATTAATCTGTTCTCTGTGTTAGTTGCTCAGTCATGTTCAACTCTTGGCGACCCTATGGACTACAGCCTGCCAGGCTCCTCTGTCCATGGAATTCTCCAGGCAAGAATACTGGAGTGAATTGTTATTTCCTTTTCCAGGGGATTGTCCTGACCCAGGGATTGAATCTCAGTCTCCTGCTTTGTAGGCAGATTCTTTATCTTCTGAGCTACCAGGGAAGTTCTAAAATCTGTTCTCTAGAGCTCCACAGATCAAATATCCTTCCCTCTTCACCTGTTACTGGATGGAATGAGATACCAAGGGAGGGAATTCCTGGAAGTCCAGTGGTTAGGACTCCAAGGTCTCACTGCCAAGAGCCCTGGTTCAATCCCTGATTGGGGAACTAAGAATCCACATGCTTCAAGGTTCAGCAAAACACACACACACACACACACACACACACACACACACACACAAAAGAATAAGAAAGAAAGAGAGAGAGACCAACGGATATGCCTGAGGAAATTAAAAAACAAAAGAAAAAAAGTGACAGGATTTCTGTTTCGTAGAAAGGAATCTATGCTAAGTCGTTTCAATTGTGCCTGACTCTTTGCAAACCCATGGACTGTAACCCACCAGGCTCCTCTGTCCATGGGGTTCTCCAGGCAAGAATAATCGAGCGAGTTGCCATGCACTCCTCCAGGGGATCTTCCCAAACCCAGGGATAGAACCCACATCTCTTATGTCTCTTGCACTGGCAGGCGGGTTCTTTACCACTAGCACTGCCTGGGAAATACATACACACACAGAATTGTTGCTGGTTTATTTTGGTGGAAAGGGCTTCTGAGAGGAAAGAGAAGGAAGGGAGATGAGTTGATGGCTCGGGAGTGGAATCTAGGGGAAAAGGACAGAAATATCTGCAGGAGAATTTGATTAAGTGTCTGCTGATGGCATGATGATCGTTCTTACCAGGCTCTCCATTAAGTAATCAGTAAAATATCCCTGCACTGTAGAATTGAATCTATTTGAGGAGGGAATATACAGAAATCTTGAGTCTGGTGAGTGTGGAGCGAGGCTGAAGCTGCTCAGAAGAGGGCTATCACATGTAGGTTTACATACACCAGTCCTTCAGCTGTAGGAGGGGATATCAGAGGAAGTAGAGTTTTGGATTATGAACACTGCAAGTGAGAATAATAACATCTGCCAGGAAATGGGAATAGTAACATCCATCAGGAAATGAGAATAATAACATCTACCAGGAAATGAGGATAATACCTGCCCTTCTTTCCTAATAAACTTGTTTGGCAGATCAACAAAAATTTTAAAGAGATAACAGAATAAAAATGTTTCTGTAATGATAAAACTGTATACAAAAGGGATTAGTATTACTATTAACTAAGCAGAAGACTTGGAGAAGGAAATGGCAACCTACTCCAGTATTCTTGCCTGGAGAATCCCAGGGATGGGGAAGCCTGGTAGGCTGCCGTCTATGGGGTCGCACAGAGTCGGACACGACTGAAGTGTCTTAGCAGCAGCAGCAAGTAGAAGACTGGATGACATAACCTCATTTCTCAAAAAATTCTATTTATTCATTCATCTAGCCATGTGTTGTCTTTCTTCTAAATTCCTGGCACTGTTACTAAGTTACTAAGACTACAAGGATGAACAACCCTGTTTGATTTCCCTAGAGGAGGAACTAATTAACTACTGCCTGTAGAATTAAGTGTAACTTCTTAGCATGGCATTCTTTCCTTCTTTCTTTTTTAAATTGGCTTTGCTGCCCAGCATTCGACAAGGGATCGAACCTGAGTCCCCTGCAGTGGAAACACAGATTTTTAACCAATGGGCCACCATGGAATGTCCCCAGCATGGAGCTCTTAATCTGGTACTTAAATGACCCATTTTATGTCCCAAGACATTTATATAGACTATATTCAGAGCAGCCAGATCAGACCAGTTATTACTTCCCAAAGATATGGTGCTCCTTCACCCTGTTTGCCTTTATGCTATCATATCCATCCAAAATCCACTCCTTATTCATTCATCAAACAATCATATATTGGACTCTGTTGTCTCAGAGGCCTCTTATGCTTTCTTCATTTTGTTTTTTCATTCTTTTTTCAATGTTTTGTTCTGTGGCACAGATTTCCACCATTCTATCTTCCGGGTTACTTATCTGTTCTTGGAAGTGAAAGTGAAAGTTTCTTAGTCATGTCCGACTCTTTGGGACCCCATGGACTGTCCAAGTCTACGGAATTCTCCAGGCCAGAGTATTGGAGTGGGTAGCTGTTCCCTTCTGCAGGGGATCTTCCCAACCCAGAGATCAAACCCAGGTCTCCCACATTGCAGGTGGATTCTTTACCAGCTGAGCCACAAGGGAAGCCCGAATCTGTTCTTATGCCTCAGTTATCCTGCCATTGATTCCTTCTAGTGTGTTGTTCATCTCTGTTTGTTTGTTCTTTAGTTCTTTTAGGTCTTTGGTAAATGTTTTTTGCATCTTCTCCGTTCTTTTCCTGAGATCCTGGATCATCTTTACTAACATTATTCTGAATTCTTTTTCTGGAAGGTTGCATATCTCCACTTGTTCAAGATGGTGCACTAGAAGGATGTGTGCTCATCTCCTCCTGGGAGAGCACCAAAATTGCAACTAGCTGCTGAACAACCATTGATAGGAGGACACTGGAACCCACCAAAAAAAGATACCGCATGTCCAAAGACAAAGAAGAAGCTGCAATGGGATGGTAGGAGGGGCACAATCATAATAAAATAAAATCCCATACCCTCCAGGAGAACAATAATATCAAAGACATTTTTCCACTGTTGAGAAGGTTCTGAGCCCCATGTCAGCCTTTCCATCCTGGGGATCCAGCAAAGAGACTGGGAATCCCCAGGGAATCTGACTTTGAAGGCCAGCAGGATTTGATTACAGGACTTCCACAGGACTGGGGGAAACAGAGACTCCAGTCTTGGAGGGCACAAATAAAATCTTGCGTGTACCAAGACTCAGGGGAAAGGAGCACTGATCCCACAGGAGACTGAACCAGACCTGCCTGCTAGCTTGATTAGCCCCCATTTGTTTATTTTTACTTTTATTTCTGTTGCCTTGGGAGACTGACCTAAGAAAACATTGCTACAATTCATGTCAGAGAATGTTTTGCCTATGTCTCCTTACAGAAGTTTTATGGTGTCTTTTCTTATATTTGAGTCTTCAAACCATTTAAGTTTATTTTTGTGTATGGCATGAGGAAATACTCTAATTTCATTTATTTACATGCAGCAGACCAGCTTTGCCAACACCACTTACTGAAGAAATTGCCTTTTCCCCATTGGATAGTCTTGCCTCCTTTGTCAAAGGTTATTGACCACAGGTGAGTGGCTTTATTTCTGGGTTCTCTATTCTGTTCGATTTATCCATAAAACCATACATATTGAATTAAATTAAAAGGAGGGAGAAGACTGTAAGCCAAACTACCCAGAAGGAGGCTTTGAGAATATATGAGGGCATTACTTGTTTAAATTTATTCCAGATTTGTTTACTTACTGTGTAAACTCAAATTGGGCCTTCAGTAGGCTGTCTACTGATGGGTAGGCCTAAGCCAAACATTCTGTGGTTGTTCCAGGAAGAAGAATGGGATTTCTAGAACTCTTACAGTTCCCAAATACCAGCTGTCTGGAACTTAAAATTCTAGTTATCAGACTTGGAAAGTAACTCAGAAATTTAAGTTCCCTTTTGGCAGAGTATGACTTAGCTAAGGACACATAGCTATGAACAAATATTCACATGTATAAGCATAGGCCACAAAGTGAAGTGAAGTCACTCAGTCGTGTCTGACTCTTTGCGACCCCATGGACACTAGGCTCCTCCATCCATGGGATTTTCTGGGCAAGAGTACTGGAGTGGGTTGCCATTTCCTTCTCCAGGGAACTTCCTGACCCAGGGATCGAACCCAGATCTCCCACATTATAGACAGATGCTTTACCATCTGAGCCACCAGGGAAGTCAAACCTTCTATTAACTCTTTACTGTGTAGAACTTTCTAGAAATGAGAATCATATCATCTCCCTAGAAGGTCAGAGTTACTCATCCCACTGTTTTTCTGATGCTTTACCTCTCCTTCTTCAGGATGTGAGCAAGAACTTTCAGAAAAACCCTGCAAGTAATCCTACTACCTCTACAACTTATGACTCCTGTCACCTCTCACAGCATGGTAAAGGAGTATTAACTCAGGATCAAAAGTCAGAAGTCCTAAGTTCTGGTGTCAGTTTTCATACCAGATAACTGTGGAACCTCAGACAAGCTGCTTAGTCTGTCCCAGCTTCAGTTTTCCCATCAGGTCAAGAGTATATGACTTGATGAGAGTATATGGTGTAGGAATGCAAGAGATTTCAGTGCATTAATTTTGTGTCTTGGAACCTTACCAAATTCACTGATTAGCACTGCCATTTCTGGTGGCATCTTTAGGATTTTCTACATATAGTATCATGTCACTTGCAAATAGTGATTGCTTTACTTCTTTTCCAGTTTGGATTTCTTTTATTTCTTTATCTTCTCTGATTTCTGTGCTAGGACTTCCAAAACTATGTTGAATAATTGTGGCAAGAGTGGACATTCTTGTCTTGCTCCTGATCTTAGAGGAAATACTTTCAGTTTTTCACCATTGAAAATTATATTTTCTGTGTATTTTCAATATATGGCCTTTATTATGTTGAGGTAGTTTCCCTCTATGCCCACTTTCTGGAGACCTTTTATCATAAATGGTGTTGAATTTTGTCAAAAGCTTTTTCTGCATCTATTGAGATGACTATATGGTTTTTATTCTTCAATTTGTTAACATGGTGTATCATATTGATTGATTCGCGTATACTGAAGAATCCTTGCATCCTTGGGATAAATCCCACTTGCTCATGGTGTATGATCTTTTTAATGTATTGTTAGATTCTGGTTGCTATTATTTTGTTGAGGATTTTTGCTTCTATGTTCATCAATGATACTGGTGTGTAATTTTCTCTTTTTGTGTGTGTGTGATATCATTGTCTGGTTTTGGTATCAGGGTGATGGTGACCTTGTAAAATGAGCTTGGGAGTTTTCTTCTGTAGTTTCTTGGAAGATTTTGAGAAGGATGGGTGTTAGTTCTTCTCTAAATGTTTGATAGAATTTGCCTGTGAAGCCATTTGGTCCTGGACTTTTATTTGTTGGAAGGTTTTTAATCACAGTCTCAATTTCATTATTTGTGATTGGTCTGTCCATATTTTCCATTTCTTCGTGGTTCAGTCCTAGAAGCTTATGCCTTTCTAAGAACTTGTCAATTTCTTCCAGGTGATCCATTCTATTGACATATAGTTGCTTGTAGTAGCCTCTTATGACCCTTTGTGTTTCTGTGGTGTCAGTTGTAATTTCTCCTTTTTCATTTCTAATTTTATTGATTTGGGTCCTCTCTCTTTTTTTTTTTTCTTGATGAATCTGGCTAAAAGTTTATCTATTTTGTTTATCTTCTCATAGAACCAGTTTTGGTTTCACTGATCTTTGCTACTTTTCTTTGTTTCTATTTCATTTATTTCTGCTCTGATTTTTATGATTTATTTCCTTCTACTAATTTCATTTGGATACACTAGCAATAAAAGACCAGAAAAAGAAATTAAACTGTAAGATACTGATGAAAGAAATCAAAAATGACACAGATTAAGAGAAGTACTATGTTGGTGGATTGGAAGAATCAATATTGTGAAAATGGCTATACTACCCAAAACAACCTAGAGATTCAATGCCATCCCTATCAAATTGCCAATGACATTTTTCAGAAAATTAGAACAAAAAAAACTTATGATTTGTATGGAAACACAAAAGACCCTGAATAGCCAAAGCAATCTTGAGGAAGAAAAACAGAGCTGGAGGAATCAGGCTCCCTAATTTCAGACAATACTAAACAGCTACAGTACTGGCACAAAAACAAAAATATAGTTCAATGGAACAGGACAGAAAGCTCAGCGATAAACCCACACACCTATGATCACTTAATCTATGACAAAGCAGACAATAATATATAATGGAGAAAAGACAGTCTCTTCAATAAGCACTTCTGGAAAACTGGACAACTATATGTAAAGAAAGAAATTAGAATACTTCCTAACATCATAACAAAAACTCAAAATGGGTTAAAGATTTAAATGTAAGGCTGGACACTACAAAAACTTCCAGAGGAAAACATAGGCAGAACACTCTGACATAAATTGCAGCAAGATCTTTTTTGACCCACCACCTAGAACAATGAAAATAAAAATAAATAAATGGGACGTAATTAAACTTAAAAGCTTTTGCATAGCAAAAGAAACCATAAACAAGATGAAAAGACAACCCTCAGAACAGGAGAACATATTTGCAAACAAAGCAACTGACAAGGGATTAATCTCCAAAATACACAAATTAGCTCATGCAGCTCAATGCCAAAAATAACAAGCAACTCAGTCAAAAAACAGGCTGAAGGGACTTCCTCGGTGGTCCAGTGGCTAAGACTTTGAGCTCCCAGTGCAGGGGGCTCAGGTTCAATCCATGATCAGGAAACTACATCCCACATGCCACAACTAAAGATCTAACAACTAAGACCTGGAGCAGTCAAATAAATAAATAAATATATTTTTTTTAAAAAAATGGGCTGAAGACCTAAACAGACATTTCTCCAAAGAAGACTTACAGATAGAAAGAGGCCTATATT
Organism: Bos taurus; assembly: GCF_002263795.3. Classification (NCBI taxonomy): domain Eukaryota; kingdom Metazoa; phylum Chordata; class Mammalia; order Artiodactyla; family Bovidae; genus Bos; species Bos taurus. The sequence goes on along the minus strand of NC_037340.1, from coordinate 64,460,069 downwards.
TCTGTTTTTGTGCCAGTACCATGCTATCTTGACTGCAGAAACTCAGTCCCATATTCAGGCTGCATTTCTACGTCTAGTTCTCTTGCTATTTCCACACCATCTGCAGTTGCTTTCTTTGCTGAAGTCTTGAACTTTTCAAAGTCACCTGTGAGGGTTGGAATCAACTTCTTCCAAATTTCTGTTAATGTTGCTATTTGACCCCTTAATATACATGTTTTGTTTTTTTTTTTTGACTGTGCCAAATGGCATGTGGAATCTTAGTTTCCAGACCAGGGGTTGAACCCCACCCCCTGCACCGGAAGTACAGATTCCTAACCACCGGACTGCCAGAAAAGTCTAGCGTTGTCTTAAATGTCTTTAATGGCATCTAGAATGGTGACTCCTTTCTAGAAGGTTATTAATTGACTTAGCCCAGATCCATCAGAGAAATCACCACTATGGCAACTATAGGCTTATGGAAAATATTTCTTAAATAAAGAAAGTTGAGGTTGAAATGACTCCTTGATCTATGGGCTACAGAATGGATGTTGTGTCAGCAGGTATGAAAATAACATTAACCTCATTGTCTATCTTCAGCTGAGCTCTTGGGTGACCAGTTGCATTAATGAGCAGTAATATTCTGAAAGGAATCTTTTTAAAATTTTTATTCCAAAGAAGTGGGTCTCAACAGTGGGCTTAAAATATTCATCAAGCTCTGTTGTAAACAGATGTGCTGTCATCCAAGCTTTGTTGTTCCATTTATAGAGCATAGGCAAAGTAGATTTAGCATAGTCTTAAGGGCCCTAAGATTTTCAGGATAGTAAATGACCATTGGCTTCAACTTAAAGTACCAGGTGCATTAACCCCTAACAAAAGAGTCAGCCTGCCTTCTGAATCTTTAAAGCCAGGTATTGACTTCTCTTCTCTAGCTATGAAAATCCTAGATGGCATCTTCCAATAAAAGGGTGTTTCTTTTACATGGAAAATCTGTTGTTCAGTGTGTACTGCTTTGTCTATGTCTATGGAATTCTCCAGGCAGGAATATTGGAGTGGGTTGCCATTTCCTACTCCAGGGGATCTTCCTGACCCAGGGATAGAACTAGTGTCTCTTGTGTCTTCTGCAGTGACAGGCAGATTCTTTACCACTAGTGCCACTGGGGAAGCCCACTTGTTTAGTGTGACCACCTTCATTACTTGGTAATTTGCTGCAACTTCTACATCAGCCCTGAATATTCACTGGAAGGACTGATGCTGAAGCTGAAGCTCCACTACTTTGGCCATCTGATGTGAAGAGCCAACTCGGAAAAGACCCTGATGCTGGGAAAGATTGAAGGCAGGAGGAGAAGGGGATGACAGAGCTCCGGGAGATGGTGAAGGACAGGGAAGCCTGGCATGCTGTGGTCCATGGAGTCACAAAGAGCAACTGAACAACAGCTACATCAGCGTTTTTGCTTTACCTTGCACTTTATGTTGCAGAGATGGCTTCTCTCCTCAACCTCAGGAACTACATTTGCTAGCTTCAAACTTTTCTTCTGTAGCTTCCTCACCTCTCTCAGGCGTCATAGAATTGAAGAGTCAAAGTGAAAATGAAATTTGCTCAGTGGTGTCCGACTCTTTGTGACCCCATTGACTATACAGTCCATGGAATTCTCCAGGCCAGAATACTGGAGTGGGTAGTCTTTCCCTTCTGCAGGGGATCTTTCCAACCCAGGGATTGAACCCAGGTCTTCCTATTGCAGGCAGATTCTTTACCAGCTGAGCCACCAGGGAAGCAAGTTAGGGCCTTATTCTGGATGAAACTTTGACATAGGGAATGTTGTGGCTTGTTTGATCCTCTCTCCAGACCAACCTTTCTCCATATCAGCAATAAGGCTGTTTCACTTCCTTATCATTCATGAGCTACTGAAGTAGAGTTTTTAATTTCCATTAAGAACTTTTCCTTTGTAATCACAACTTAGTTAACTTTTTGGTACAAGAGGTCTAGCTTTCAGCCTATTTTGGCTTTCAATATGCCTTTCTCACTAACCTTAATAATTTCTAACTTTTGATTTAATGTGAGAGATGTACAACTTTTCCTTTCATGTAACACTTAGAAGCCATTGTAGGATTATTATTGGCCTAATTTCAATACTGTTGTGTCTCAGGGAATAGAGAGGCCCAAGGAAAGGGAGTGAGACAGAGGAACGGTCAGTTGGTGGAGCATTCAGAACACACACACACATTTAATAAGTTTGCCATCCTACATAAGCAGAGTTCATGGAGCCCCCAAACAATTACAACAATAACATCAAAGATCAGTGATCACAGATCACCATAACAGATGTAATAATGATGAAAAAGTTGAAATATTGTGAGAATTAACAAAAATGTGACACAAAGACAGGAGGTAAGCAAATGCTGTTGGAAAAATGCCTCTGGTAGACTTACTCAATGCAGGGTTGCCACAAACCTTCAGTTTGTAAAAAACTGCAATATGTAAAAGAGATAGGTAGTGGGAAGTTGCTGTATAAAACAACTCCCAGTCTGGTGCTCTGTGAAGACCTAGAGGGGTGGGGTGGGGGATGGGAGAGATGCTCAAGAGGGAAGGGATATATGTATCCTTATGGCTGATACACGTTGTTGTACGGCAGAAACCAACACAATATTGTAAAGCAATTATACTCCCATTAAAAAAAAAAGAATACCAAAAAATAAATAAATAAACACAAACCCACAACTCTGCAACATCTGCGAGGTGTAATAAAGAAAACACAATAAAACAAGGTACACCTGCATTGAGATATAACTCACACACCATGAAATTCATCCATTTAAAGAATGCAATTCAGTGTTTTCTCTATCTTGGGCAACTATCATCACAGTCCAAGTTTAGAGTATTTTCATTACCCCAGAAAGTAACCCTGTATCCTTTAGCAGTCACTTTCTCTCAACACTTCCTCCTCCCAACACTAAGCACCACCAATATATTTTCTCTATCTATGGATTTCCCATTCTGGACATTTCAGGTAAATGGAATCATGCAAGGTGTGTTTCTTTGTGACTGGCTGCTTCTTTCATTTATCATAATGTTTTCAAGGCTTATCCATGTTGTAGCACGTATCAGTACTTCATTCATGTTTATGGCTATGCAATATTCCGTTGTAGAAACACACCACAGTTTGTTTATCCATTCATCAACTGATAGATACTTGGATTGTTTCCACACCCTTTGACTGTTATGAACAATACTGCTATGAACATTTATGTAGAAGCATTTGTGTAGACATTTTCAATTCTCTTGAGTACATTCCAGGAATGGAATTGCTGAGTCAACTGAAAAGTATGTTTAACTCTTTGGGAACTGCCAAATGTCTTCCAAAGTAGGTGTACCATTTTATATTCCCAACAGCAGTGTCTGAGGGTTCCACTTTCTCCACATTCTCACCAATACTGGTTTATTGTCTGTCATTAAATTTTAGCCATTCTTGATGGTGTGAAATGGTATCTCAGTATAGTCTCAATTTGCATTTCCAACATGGGTTTGGGTGAACTCCGGGAGTTGGTGATGGACAGGGAGGCCTGGTGTGCTGTGGTTCATGGGGTCACAAAGAGTCCGACACGACTGAGTGACTGAACTGAACTGAATGACTAATGATGTTGAACATCTTTTCATGTACTTTTGACCACTGGCATATATTCTTTAAGAAATGCCTATTCAAGTTTTTTGCCTGTTTTTATATTGGATTATCTTTTTATTTTTGTGTTGTAAGAGCTCTTTATATATTCTCAATACTAGATCCTTGTTAGATATACAATTTACAAATATGTTCCTCTATTCTGTGGGATACGTTTTCATTTTATTGATAGTGTGTTGTGAAGCACCAAAGTATTTTATTTTGATGAGGTGCAATTTATCTATTTTCTTCCTTTGTTGCTTGTACGTTTTGTATTATATCTAAGAAATCAGCACCCAATCTTAGGCCGATATTTATACTTACATTTTCTTCTAAGGGTTTCATGGCTTATATTTAGTACTTTGATCCATTTTGAGTTAATTTGTGTTTTTAGCATAAGGTTGGAATTCTGACTTCATTCTTTTGCATGCTGATATCCAGCAGTCCCAGCACCATTTGTTGAAAAAATTATTCTTTCTCCATTGAATTACTTTAGCAAATTGTAGAAAATCAATTGACCATGATATAGGGTTTATTTCTGGAGTCTTAGTCCTTTTCCATTGATCTATATGTCTGTTGTTATGCCAGTAAAACACTGTGTTGATCATTGTAGCTTTGTAGTAAGTTTTTAAATCAAGAAGTGTGAGTCCTCAACTTTTTTTTCAATACATTTTTGTGAGCTATTTTTGGTCTCTTGCACTTCCATATGAATTTTACCAATTTCTACAAAAAAAAAAGGCAGCTGAGATTTTAATAGAGACTGCATTGAATCTGTAGATTAGTTTGTAGACTATTGCTGTCTTAATATATTAAGTCTCTGATCAAGGAATACAGGCTGTTTTTCATTTATCTAGAACTTCTTTAATTTTTTTCGATAAAGATTTTTACTTTTTGTTGTAAAGATCTTATGTTCTTTTTGTTAAATTTATTTTTAAGTATTTTATTCTTTTTCATGCTATTATAAAGGGATTTTTCTTCTTAAATTAATTATTGGATGGTTTATTGCTAGTGCATAGAATTATAATTTGTTTTTATATATTGATCTTGTATTCTGAGATGTTGCCAAATTTGTTTATTAGCTCTAAATAGTTGTTTTTGGTAGATTCTTTAAGATTTTCCACATATAAAATCATGTCATTTCTGAATAGATATACTTTTATTTCTTCCCTTCCAATCTAAGTGCCTTTTATCTTGCCTGATTTTATTCTTACCTGTAGAAACTGAAGTATTGATACAGTATTTTTAAAAAGTAGGTAGAGCAGAAATTCTTGTTTCTGATTTTAGGGAAAAAGTTAAGTATGATGTTAGCTGTGGGCTTGTCTGTAGATAATGTTTATAAGGTTGAACAAGTTCCCTTCTGTTTCTAATTTGTTAAGTGTGTTTTTCATGCAAGGTATTGGATTTTATCAAATGCTCTTTCTTCATCTACTGACTGGGTTGATTTTGTCTTTTATTTTATTGATATGGTGTATTACACAGACTGATTTTCATAAATTGAGCCATATATTTATCCCTGGGATAAATCTTACTTGATCATAGTATGTCATCCTTTTTATATTTTGTTGGATTCAATTTGTTAGTACTTTGTTAAGAATTTTTGTGTCTATATTAATTAGATAGCTGTAGTTGTCTTATAATTCTGTATCTGGTTTTGGTCTCAAAGTAATACTGGCTTCATAGGATGACCTGGGAAGTGTTCCCTCTCCTATTTTTTGAAAGAGTTTATCAAGGATTAATGTTAGCTCTTCTTTAAATGTGGTAGAATTCACCAGTGAACTAATTTGGGCCTGGGCTGGCATTTTTTTGTGGGAAGTTTAAAAATTACTAATTCAACATCTTTGCTTGTTATAAGTCTATTTACATTTTCGATTTCTTCTTAGTCTGGGTCAGTTCGTATTTTTTAGGAATTTGTCAGTTTCCTCAATGTTACCTAATTTGTTGCCATACAGTTGTTTGTACTAATCATTTTCATTTCTGTGATAACATTTGTAATTTGATCTTCTCTTTTTTCTTGATAAGTCTAGCTAAAAGTTTTGTCAAATTTGTTTATTTTTTCAAAGATCAACTTCTGTTTTACTTTTTATAGTCTCTATTTCACTTATCTACTCTAAAGCTTATTAATTCCATTCTTCTACTTGATTTAGGTTTAGGTTGCTCCTCTTTTTCTAGCGTCTTAGATGGAAGCTTAGGTTACTGATTTGAGCTATTCCTTCTTTTTTAATATAGGCACTTAAACCTATACATTTCCCCCATCTCTACCTAATCTAGCTACATCTCATAAGTTTTGAGATGTTTCACTCACCTCAAACTATTTTCTAGTTTACCTCACGAAATTTTTTTGACCCATTTTAAAATTTAGGAATGTGTTGTTTACATACAAATCTGTGAATTTTCCAAATTTTCTTTTTATTGATTTCTAATTTAATTCCACTTAATCCTAAAGAACATACTTTTAATGATTTTCTTTTTAAATTATTGAGACTTGTTTCATGGCCTAACACATGATCTGTCCTTGAAAATGGTCCATGTAAACTTGAGAAGAATATATATTCTGCTGTTGTAGGATGGAGAATCCTATAGATGTGTATTAGGTCTAGTTGCTTTATATTGCTGTCCAAGTCTTCTGTGTCATTATTGATTTTCTGTAATTATTAAAAATGGAGTACTGAAGCCTGCAACTACTATTGCTGGATAGGAGTTTGCCAGGGAGAGAAAAGAACATGGCATGGAATGGCATGACCAGAAAGGACAAGGTATGGTGGGAAAACAAGGGTGGCTTGAAGGGGATAGAAGGTAGGTTGAGAGAGGGGGAGGATACTGTAGACTAAATGTTTGTGTCTCCCCCTCCCAAATTCAGATGTTGAAACCTCATCCTCATTGTGGTGGTATGTGGAGATGGGACATTTGGGAGGTGATTAGGTCATGAGGGTAGAACATTCATGAATGGGATAAGCACCCTTAGAAAAGAGACTCCAGAGAGCTCCCGCCCCAATTCTACCTTATGAGAACACTAAGAAGATGGGCACCTGTGGACCAAGAAGTAGGCCCTCATCAGACACTGAATATGCCAGCAGCTCAGTCTTGAACTTCCTAGCTTTGAGAACTGTGAGAAATAAATGTTTTTTGTTTAAGCCACCCAGTCTGAACAGACTGAGACATGGGGGCTGACGATGAAGCTAGAGAAAAGGTAGGTTGGTGCTGGTTCATGGAGAGTCCTGAACTCCAAACTAAGGAATTTAAATTCTATCCTATACACAATGGAAGAACTAAAGAATTCTGAACTGAAGACTGGCATGTTATAAAAAGCATTCTGATGGCAACTTTTTGAGGGGACTAAAAGAGAGTCAGATCTAATTCTAACAACTCAAGTTAGAGGTGGTGAAAGCCTGAACTACTGCAGCTCCAGCATTGATGAAAGGGGTGATGTAACATCTCAGAGAATTAGTACATCTGACTCACACTCCAAGACTTCACTCTTCCAGCTGGTTTCTTCCCACCTTCTCCTTTCCCTTTTGCCTCCTAACTTGGGAGAAGGGTTGGCATAGTCTTGATCTGGACAGTGTCCGTGCCAGGTCCTTAAGCTTAGGGTCGATGGGCCTTAGTCCATCTGCAGCCGAGGACTTCCCTGGTGGTCCAGTGGTTAAGACTCCATGCTCCCACTGCAAGGGGACAGGGGTTCTGTCTCTGGTCAGGGAACTAAGATCCCACATGCTGCAGGGTGTGTCCAAAATAAATAAATAAATACAATGCAGCTGAAAAGGGAAAGAAAACTTCAGCAGTTTTCTAGCCAACAACATGTGATAATTTTCCAGGTTTTTTTTTACCACCTAGAGAATACTCCTTCACCAGGTATTAGAGGTTCAGTACAATAAAACCCCAGCATACTCTCGAGTCTCATTTTCCACTCTTCTATTCTCTAGTCCCACTGGGCTGGTTATCCTTCCTAACATCTACTCTTTTTTTTTCTTTTTCTTCTAACTCTAAGCCATTATTTAAGCTGCTCTATGTTTTCTATCTGTGCACAGTCAGATCTTACCCTCCATAAAACCCACCCCTTCCCCCTACACATTCCTCTGATGCTCTATTTTGGATGAGTTGAAAAAGCATAAATTCCAGAACATGAAGGCATGGGTTTGAATTCTGACTCTGCCACTTACTTTGTTTACTTACTTTACTTTTTATACTCTTCTAACTAAGCCTGTTTCCTAATTTAAAATGAGGAGACTGCCTTTCTTAAGAGATCTTATGCAGTATTAAATGATAAATGAAAGTTAAAGAATTTAAAAACTATAAAGCACTATGTAAATCACACCATAGCATCTTTATATGTTTCTTCCAGATATTAGGATATCTCAACTTTTTTTTTTTTTTTTTGGCCCTGGGTCTTTGCCGTGGTGCTTGGGCTTTCTCTAGTCGAGGCGCATGGGCTCCGGAGCATGTGGGCTCAGTAGCTGCAGTTTGTGGGCTTAGTTGCCCCATGGCATGTGGGATATTAGTTCCCCAACCAGGGATCGAACCCGAGTCCCCTGCATTGCAAGGCAGATTCTTAAGCACTGGACCACCATGGAAGTCCCTTGTGTTGTATTATTTTTATTTGTGTATGTTTTATCTTGCCAAGTAAACAATGAGCTTCTCAAGAAGGATCATGTCTTAATCATTTAGCATCATCTGAAGTACATAGCATAAACCCTTGTATGTGGAAGTTACTGACAAACATTTACTGGATGAGTAAATGCACTGATAAATAAATGAGTAAATACAATAAGAGATATAGGAACATTTAGGGCTTTGTTTTGGTTTTCCAACATCTAAAGCCTGTCCTCTGTGCAAATCTTAACGAGAGATAGGGTCCCATCTCCCACAAGAGAAACCAAAGATGCTTAAAGTTTCCCTCTCCATCACCCCCTTGTAACTATGGCAAAGGCAACACGATCCAGGCATGGCCATTTGAATGCTTCCACCAGGACTTTGAATCTTGAACAAATAGTGTAAGACACAGGGTAGAATTTCTTTAAGATGGCACCATGCAGTGGTGATGAAAGCAGTGACTCCAGCTGTGGTATCCTTAACTAGATCATTACAAAAATGAGTAAGAGTCTATCATCATGGTCTAGTCAAAAGACTGAGAAATTTTCTCAGTTTGGAAACAGACACAGAGAGAGTCAGTCATAGGTTGGAACTTAGGGAAGCAGATGCCAAGACAGGATTTGAGGTGCAAAACATTAACTAGGGTCAGGAAATAAGATTGAAAAGAGAAGAAATCAAACTATAATGTAGGTCTGACAAAGACCCAGCCAACCTGGTGGGGAGCTCAGGAGTGAATACAGCTCATCAGAAATACAGTGCTGTTTCGCTGTATTTCAGTGACTTCCCTGGTGTTCCACTGGTTAAGAATCTGCCTGCCAAGCAGGAAACAGGTTTGATCTCTGGTCTGATAAGATTCCGCATGCCCTGGAGCAAGTAAGCCCATGTGTCACAACCACTGAGCCAGCACTCTGGAGCCTGTGAATCGCAACTACTGAGCCCGAGTGCTGCAATTACTGAAGCCTGTGTGCCTAGAGCCTGTGCTTCACAACAAGAGAAGCCATCGCAATGAGAAGTCTATACACTGCAATGAAGGGTAGCCCCCACCTGCCACAATTAGAGAGAACCCAAGCACAGCAACAAAGACCCAGCACAGCCATAAACAAATAAATAAAACTTAAAAAGAAATACAGTGGGTCAGAATGGCTGAATCTTTATACTTTATACCCTGGTTTTGCTCAGTCACTGGGTGAGAACACTCCCAGGATGAGCATGACCTTGTGCAGGACTGTGCTCTGAAGTGAGACAGACACTAAGGGAACGGGAGTCTTTAGAGGTTATCTGCTGATTATCTTTCCTTGAAGGCAGAACTGGGTGGGATACCTGTTGTGCCTACCAGAGAAAGAGATGAATTATGACATTGTGAACAAAGCAATAGAGTGGAATGGAGGGAGAGGATTCTACAGATACTGTATTTTGTAGGTGGGGATGAAGGGGGAGTAAACGAAGGTTAACACTGAGGTCTCTACATTGATATGATTTGATGGTAATTCTGTTTAACCTGGAGTAAACAACAGATGAGAGAGAACAGGATTGAAGAGAAAGATAAGGAATATCATTTTGAACATGTTGACTCTGAAATGTCTGCAAATATTGAGGTAGAGATGATTTCAAAAATCAAGGCAAATGGGGGAGGATCAGGAGCTCAGCAGCAAGTGCCAAATTTATTAAGTATACATATATTGTCTTATATGGTGGTATGGTGGTGGTTTAGTCACTAAGTTGTGTCTGACTCTTGTGACCCCCATTGACTGTAACCTGCGAGGCTCCTTTGTCCATGGGATTTCCCAGGCAAGAAAACTGGAGTGGGTTGTCATTTCCTCCTCCAGGGGATCTTCCCGACCCAGGAATCGAACCCACTTCTGCACTGCAGGCAGTTTCTTTACTGCTGAGCCACCAGAAAGCCCATTTATCTTTTATATATATATATATATATATATATATATATATATATATAATTTAATACTCATAATGCCTCTATTAGGTAGGTATTGTTATACCCTTAAGGGTTATTTATTATATCCTTTTTGTATATTTTATTATACCTTTTGTTTATGAAGTGAGGAAGTTAAGTGCCTGGCTCAAGGAGGTAAAACTTGAGTCTGTCTTATGACAAAGCACATGCTCTCAAAGACACCATGATGTTTCCCCACGGAAACCACCATATGTAGACAGTATTTGAAGTCATGGAAGTTAACAGGTCACCGGAAATGGTACAGTTTAAGGGGGCACAAAAGGAGCCAAAAAAGGAATTCTAAGGAAGTCACCATTTCAAAGGTGAATTGAGGAAGCTGACACATGCAAATGGACTGACTAAGAGGCCAGAACAGTTTTTAAAAGTGAGAAGTATGCTATCTCAGAAGTTAGGGTAAAAAGAAATTCCTAGTCCACAAAGTGAATTGTTGCAAATGTCATGGAAGATGAAGGTTTCACATGTAGAGGTCACTGATGATCTTAGAGCAGTTTATAGACAAGTCAGACTGCAGTGGGTTGGATAGTGAGTGGGAGATGAGGAAGCAGAAGCAAAGGGTACAGGTTAAGGAATTCCCTGGTTAGGGAACTAGATCCCACGTGCTGCAACTAAAGATCCCACATGTTGTAATTAAGACCTGGCACAGCCAAATAAGTATTTTTTTTAAAAAAGAAGTTTTCTCTTTCTTAAAAAAAGGTGGGGGGTGGGTGTATAAGTTACTTTCCCCAAAGTTTTGCAAAGTAGAGGAAATAATAATGCTGTATACATAAGTAAGGAATTTTATTAGTTATTATTATTGATTACTTAATAACTCCTTGCTCCCATATTACTTGAATTTCACACTTTCATCATTTCTCTGGTTACCACTACCTCTATTGCACCAGTGTCTCTTCCCAAATCTAACATCCCTGAAAGCACAGAATGTTGGTTATTTGGGTTGCGGATGACTTGTTTTACTTGGTTGTGTGTTTTGAATGCCTCAGATTCTGTCTTTGAAAGAAGGGCCATAGACCACCTCCGTTGCCCCAAATCCATCATCTGTTTTCTACAAATACAAATAAGCATTCACTTCCCAGACCAATTCAGCAAAATATAGGAGTTCTTTGGTTCTTAGCAAGCCGAGTACCATGTCTACCTAGGCTCCTCCCCTTCCTTCCCCCAAACTCTTGGTGGGCAGATCTCAGAGAAGAAATGAGCTGCCACTCTAAATCTTCTGGAATATAATGTCCCAGATGGAGAGTGTGCACAGTTCTGCAGTGAGCTGAATCAGTCTAGCCTTTTTCCAGCGAGGGCTGGAGAGAATCAACACCGCCGCCGTCCACCTGTGCACAGGAAGATGCCTACAGCCACTCCAGTGACGATGAAACAGCCCACCAGGACGCCCAGGACCAGTGAAGTGTAGGAACGGCCTGTTTGGCTTCCTGCTGAACGTGGGAAGAGTTAGCTTGAAGAACATACCCCCAAACAAGTGAGTCCATGGTTTGAGTCAAACCCCAAAGGATTTCTTCCCCAAAGGAAGTAGAGGAGGGGCTAGTTTACCAATTCACATAAGATGTGTGTACTCAGTCCCAAATCGCCAGCCCTGGGCCTCCTGTTGCTCAAGAGGTATCCATCTTTCAGTTCCACCCATTTGCCTGGAACCCACCCAACACATAGGTCCCTCCCTGAGCCCATCATACCTTTCAAGTTGTTCGTGGTGATGTGTTTCTGTATGTATTGCACACAGGTGTCCTGTAGAAATTCCCTCAGTTCGTACCGAGTTCGATTGTACTTGTTTAGCTGGTCAACCGTGTAGGTGACCACTCTGGATGGTGCATGAGGTTCCGCCACCCATGAGGCTGTTTTTGGCTGGAAATTTACAAAGGAGCTCCCATTCACAGCCACTTCGAAGAAGACACGGGCTTCCGAGCCCTCAGGAGGCAACTCGCAGCCCAGGAAGCAGCGAATGATCAGAGGAACTGTAGGTAGGGGATTCAGGATCAGGGGACAGTGTGGAAAAGGTGTCAGGTGTGAGGAGGAAACGGAGATCAGGGTGCAAGGTGGACCAGGGACAGGGACTCCCAACAGGGACTACCCCGAAGCCTTGCCAAGCAGGAAAAAGCTGACAGAACGTCAGCTAGGATACCGACTCTTCTCCAGCCTCAAGCACCCAGCCCAGTACTCGGCCCCGACTCGTTCTTCCATAAGCCCGCCCCCTCGTTATGGCCCGCCCACAGGCCACGCCTCCCATCTCAAGAGGGCCCGCCCTCGCCAGCCCCGCCCCCCGTGTGCTTCACTCACAGGTCACGCCCCGCTCCTGGTGCACCACCTGCACCAAGCCCACGAACTCCTCCAGGTAGCGATTCAGGTATATCTTCGTGAGTGCCCAGCTGTCGGGCTCCTGCAAGGGCTGCAGCTGTTGGATCGAGACATTGCGGCCTGGGCCTTCCAGCACGTGCGTCAGGACCCCCCCCAGCGTCGCGTTGCCCCGGTGCCACACTTGAGAGGGGTTGCGGAAGTAGGAGACCTGGGTCATGTGGAGGTCCCACGGGCCTGGGGGCGGAAATCAGAGCGTCTGGTTCTGGGCCGGCGTGGGAGGGGTCAGCGTGTAACTCGAGATAATAACCCCCTACCCAGAGGTCAGCCGCCCACCCTGGCCCTTTATAAACATAAACTGCCCTCCTACCCTTCCACCCATTTGACGCTGTCAAGTAACCCTGTCAGGAGGGCAGGACAGGGGTTATTATCTTTGTTTTACAGATGAGGAAACTGAGGCTAGACGTGCAGAAGCCACTTGCCCCAGGAAAATCCAGACGAGTGGAAGAGCCACTCTGACATCCTTTCAAGCTCTCACCCCTTCCTCCCCCCCACCCCCTCCCCATCCCCCCGCCATTTCCAGTTAGTTATTAAATCCTGGTGGCTCAGACACCTGCAATGAGGGAGACCTGGGTTCAATCCCTGGGTCCAGAAGATCCCCTGGAGAAGGAAATGGCAACCCACTCCAGTTTTCTTGCCTGGGAATTCCCATGGACAGAGGAGCCTGGCGGGCTACAGTCCATGGGGTCGCAAAGAATCGGACATGACTGAGGGACTAACACATTTTCACATGAAGACCCAATTTCATCTCCTATTCTCTGCCTCTTCTGCCGCTGCCCTACTTCAGGCCTTAGTCGTTCTCATCTGGACTGGAGTAGTGATTTCCTTATCCCCTCCACTCATCTTTTAGTCTCTCCGCTTTTTATCTGACCTCCACCCGGCCCAGAAATAACACTACATCCTTCTGCTTAAAATCTTCCAGGGACACACTCCTCTATCAACAGCAACAACAATAATAGCTGCTGCTGCTAAGTCGCTTCAGTCGTGTCCGACTCTGTGCGACCCCATAGACGGCAGCCCATCAGGCTCCACCGTCCCTGGGATTCTCCAGGCAAGAACACTGGAGTGGGTTGCCATTTCCTTCTCCAATGCATGAAAGTGAAAGTCACTCAGTCGTGTCTGACGCTTTGAGACCCCATGGACTGCAGCCTACCAGGCTCCTCTGCCCATGGGATTTTCCAGGCAAGAGTACTGGAGTGGGTTGCCATTGCCTTCTCTGAATAATAGCTATTGAATGCTTATTATGACCTGGGCACTATACTTTACATGCACTATTATCTTATTTGTGCCTTCCTCCCATTAAGTTGATGTACTAGCTACTATTATTAACCCCATCCATATGGAAAACAGACAAGTGGCATAGGAGAGTTAAGATTAGCATGCAGGCCGTCTGAATCCACTCAACTACACTGTCTCCCTATAAGCTATCTGTCTATAGAATCAATCTAAAGTCTTTAGCCCGACATTCAAAGCTTCCCGAAGGCTGGTTCCCCCACCACCCCCTCGCCGTCTCCCCCTCCTCCCAGCCCTTTTGGTCTCTTCCCTATGCTTAGATAGTACATCAGTACTTGGAGTCTGTCATGCTGCCTTTCGGCTGACATGTGAATAGCATGGCAGGGTTGCTCTGCCTCTTGGCAAACTTCTATTCATGCTTTAAGGCCCAGCTCTATTGCCCTGTCCTTAGAGAAGTTCTCCTAATGCTTCTCCTCTTTGCCCTCCCATACACAGTGGGTCAATTTCAGTAATCCCAGATTCTGCATAACTATCTTCAAACACACAGACTTCCATCCCTCTTGGTGCTGGAATCATGTCTGGTTATCTCTGCCTCCTACACCTGCCAAGGGCCTGGCATGGAATTGGTGCCCAGAGAATGTCTGAGGAGGGAATGAGTCCCAGGTTGTAAATCTGTGTGTGTGGGGATGTCTCTGTCCATGTCTGCATCTGAGAAGTTGTGCTCTGTATCTGTAGATGTGAATAAGTATATCTGTGTGGGTCACCCCCAGACAAGGTTCTTACCTGCTAGGTGACCAGTCTCCTTTGTAAAATGGAGATAATAGTATTACCCACCTTGCAAAGATTTTGTGGAGGTTAGATGAGTCAATACACATCTTAACTGTAGTGAGCACTCATTGAATACTGGTTATTTGCTGTCTCTCTGGGGCAGGGGGTAGGGGAGACTGAAGCTACAGGGACTGCAGGAGAGGAGAGAGGAGGCCCTTGTGCAATTATAATACAGGGTAGAAACTCCCCTTCTCTGCTTAAATGGAGCCACTGTGACAGCCTGATCCCCATTAAGTTTTCCTACTAACTACAGCTTGTCTTTCCCCTGAGTTTCCTCTCACCAGTCTTCCTCCACTGTCTCTAGTCTCCTCTTCTGCCTCACAGTTCTCAGTCCGAGTCTTTCCCAAAAACTCCCATCACTTCTCCCAGTGTCTCTCATTCCTTCCATCTCTCATCTTATCTCTTTTCCCATCTTCCCTAAACTCACCTCCATCCACCATCACCCTCAGACCTCTCCCTCTCCAGACTTTACCCACCCACCTCTCCCCTCTACCCATGGCTAATTCTCTCACCCTTTCTACCAGCCCCTTTCCCATTTGTCTAGTTTTGTTTCCCCCTAGCCTCCTCCATCTCCCCCTTCCCAGGAGCTGAACTGTAACTTCCTCAGCTTGGCTTGGGGACACAAACCAGTCCCTAGGATCGCCTGCCCACTGGAGAGATCCAGCTGGCTGCAGGCCCAGAACCTGGGGGATAAACTCTCCTCTGGTCTTGCCTGGGTACCCAGACAGGCTGAGAGTCCCTGGAACCATCCCAGGACAGGACATATGCCATCGACTCACCATCTGAGGCTTCCTGGCTGCAGAGGGCCCAGCCGGGCAGGAGCAGTGGCAGCAGGGGCAGCAGTGTTGTCAACATTCTTTGCTGAGGTTCTCAACCCCACCTGGGCTCTTGGCTCTGGCAGACTGGGGGCTCCGGCCGGCTGCTGCCTAGGAGAAGAAGAAATGAGGACTGTCTGGGAGGGGAGAAGGCTGGACGGAGGAGGCTGGAAGGTGGCCAGGGCTTGGGAGGAGAAAGAGGGCGGCAGGCTTATAAAGCGTTATTCTTACCCTGTCTCATTTCCTACTAGGGGGCTGGCCTCCCTCTTCCCCTCCCTCTGCCCCGCCCGCATCACACCCTCCTGCCCAGACCTGCCTTTTCCCTTTTCCCTGGGCCACTTCCAAGGAACAGTGAGCGGAAAAGGGGGAGAAGGGCCAGAGAGAAGTCCTGCCCTCGCTGAGTCAGGGGGTGGGGCATCCACTTAGAGCAGATTTTAGGATGTTGAGATCAGCATGCTTCTGATGAGGAAACTGAGGCCCAGAGAGTACCCAAAGTGTGTACATCATGGTGATGACAGATCCGGGGTTAGAATTCAGTTTTCCAATATGTTGACTACATTTTATCAGAATTTTTAGTAAATAGTAATTATACAGTCAGGGATCTTGTTCTCAGAAATAGTCACAAAATGAAGTAAAGCAGCTTCATGCAGCATTGTTTGAAACAGGAGAGAATTACAAACAATCTAATTCTCAGCAGAGAACTGGTTCCTTATAGTAATATTTTTCAAAATGAAGTCACAAACTATTAGTGGGCAATGAAGACAATTAGGCAGATTATGATTAGCAGGGTTTTTCCTTTGAATAAAATAGACTTGAATGAATAGACTTCTTTCCTTAGAATGAAATAGTATAAAAATTTTCAGTGCATCACCCTTAATCAGGGTAAATATTATTTCATGAAATATTTGTTCAACTGTATGTGTGTGTGTATTGGTTTTGTGCATGTAGGTTTCTATGATGGATATTAAGTAGCAGTATAAAGTGTATTTCTTACTCGAGGAAGCAAATACAGTAAGTCCCCTATACACAAATGAGTTCTGTTTCGAGATTGCGTTTGTAAGTCCAATGAAGTTAGCCTGGGTACCCAACTAACACAATTGGCTATATAGTACTGTACTGTAATAGGTTTATAATGCTTTTCAGAGAAATAAAGCAAGCACAAAAAATAAAAAATTTTAATCTTCTGGTACAGTTCCTTGAAAAGTACAGTAGTATAATACAACAGTTGGCATACAGGGACTGGCATGCATATTTGCATCTTTGAACGTTTGCAACTTGAAAGTTCATATGTAGGGAACTTCCTACCAGTGCCCGCTCTATTTTCATCATATTACTTAGCACTACCTGAAATTATATTACTTACTCATTTACATGTTTATTGTCTGAATGTCCCATCAGAATGTAAGCTCCATGAAGATAGAGGCTGTCCATCTTATTTGCTTCTATACCTAGAACAGTGCAAATAATAGCATAATAAATAATAAATATCAGCTAGTGGATGACAGAATGAGATAGTTATAATATGTAGAAATCATCAGGAGTAAGTTATGGAACATTATGTACAGTTTAGAACCACTTACGTGTCAACCATATACACAGCAACTAAACAACCTATTTCTTTGTGGGAGTAAATGAATCTGGAAGGATATACATCAAATATAGCAATGGTTTATCTTCAGGGAGGGGCCTGAGATTAAGAGAATGTGTGTGTCTGTGGTGTGTGTGTTAGTGATGGCAATTTTGTGAAAGGTTTTCTCTATTTTGTGAAGGATTTTATCATTCTATCTGTACTGTTTGAAAATTTTGCATCTAGAATGTGATCATGTATCTCTTGTTGAATTAAAAATAGAAGTTTCAGTAACAAATTGTGGTAGAAGAAGGTGGCAAATCACTATGAGCTGATGTGTTGACTTGAGACACTGATAAATGAAAAAAGGAAGTGTGGAACAATACATATAGTATTGCTGTGCTGTATTTAGTCACTCAGTCGTGTCTGACTCTTTGCGATCCCATGGACTGTAGCCCACCAGGCTCCTCTGTCCATGGGGATTCTCCAGGCAAGAATACTGGAGTGGGTTGCCGTGCCCTCCTCCAGGGGATCCTACCAACCCAAAGATGGAACCCACGTCTCCTACATATAGTATTGGGCTGGCCAAAAAAGTTCATTCAAATTTTTCTGTAAGATACTACAGAAAAACCCAAACAAACTTTTTGGCCAACCCAATAAAATTCCGTTTATTTTTAGTTTAAAATTTTTACTTCTGTCCATGTAATCCATATATAATTTGATTATTATATTAAAAGAAACTTTATGTGTGTACCTATGTATTTGTATATGCATAGAAAAAAATGCCTGCAAGGGGACTATCAGTAGAGAGTACCTCTGGGAAATGGGATTAGGTAAAGGGCTGATGGGGGAATTTTAACTTTTTATTTTACATACTGTTTCTCAGAGGGAGAATTGATGTCATAGAATTGGGGCAAACCTTGGGTACATACCAGGCTCCCAATTTCTGAGCTGAAAATATACAGGAGTATCCATACTCACCTCTCAGTTGTTATAAAACAACATAGAAAAAACAGTTTTTTCCAGCTCATCAAAACAATCTAGTCTGAAGGAGAAGATGGGCTTTGTTTTCCTGAACTAGGGCTCAGAAAAAGCAGAAGAATTTAAGTCACTGCCAATTATATTGTCTCATCTTTTATGCAAAATTCAGATCAGTTCAGTTCAGTTGCTCAGTCGTGTCCGACTCTTTGCAACCCCACGGACTGCAGCACGCCAGGCTTCCCTGTCCATCACCAACTCCCAGAGCTTACTCAAACTCATGTCCATCAAGTCAGTGATGCCATCCAACCATCTCATCCTCTGTTGTCCCCTTCTCCTCCCGCCTTCAATCCTTCCCAGCATCAGGGTCCTTTCTAGTAAGTCAGTTCTTCACATCAGGTGGCCAAAGTATTGGAGTTTCAGCATCAGTCCTTCCAATGAATATTCAGGACTGATTTCCTTTAGGATTGACTGGTTGGATCTCCTTGCAGTCCAAGGGACTCTCAAGACTCTTCTCCAACACCACAGTTCAAAAGCATCAATTCTTCAGCACTCAGCTTTCTTCATAGTCCAACTCTCACATCCATACATGACTATTGGAAAAACCAAAGCTTTGACTAGATGGACCTTTGTTGACAAAGTAATGTCTCTGCTTTTTAATATGCTGTCTAGGTTGGTCATAACTTTTCTTCCAAGGAGCAAGCGTCTTTCAATTTCATGGCTGCAATCACCACTTGCAGTGATTTTGGCGCCCAAAAAATAAAGTCTGTCAGTTTCCACTGTTTCCCCTTCTACTTGCCGTGCAGTGATGGGACCAGATGCCATGATCTTAGTGTTCTGAATGTTGGGTTTTAAGCCAACTTTTTCACTCTCCTCTTTCATTTTCATCAAGAGGCTCTTTAATTCTTTGCTTTCTGCCATAAGGGTGGTATCATCTGCATATCTGAAGTTATGATATTTCTCCCGGCAATCTTGATTTCAGCTTATGCTTCATCCATCCCAGCGTTTCTCATGTTGTACTCTGCCTATAAATACTCTGCATATAAATTTATACAAAATTAGTATGAAATAATTCATACTTGAAGAAGTCATTCACGCTTGAAGAATTTTATCACATACACACACAAGCCCCCAGCACTCAGCGTAAGAAGTAAAATATTACCAATATAATTGAAGCCCCTTCTATACTCCTCCCTAATGCATCTCTCTCCCCCATGGCCCACCACCAAAGTAACCACTAATCAGATTTTGTTATTTTTTACAGCCTTACATTTCTGTATTCCTATATGGCATATGCATTTACTCTTAAGTAATATATGGTGGTATTCTGCAAAAGTTGGGCTTTATGTAAATGGTATTGAAGTGCTTGCATTCCTCTGCAATTTGCTCTTTTTCACCTGACACATTAATAAGGTTCATTCATGCTGCCATGTGTTGGTCTATTCATTTCCACTGCTTTATGACATGTCATGATTATGAACATATCACAATTTATTTATCCATTTTCCTGTTGTTAGACATTTCAGTCTTTTTTTTCTAGCTCTTTGCTATTATAAACAACATGAATGTTCTTATAAACATTTTCTTGTGCATGTGTGGGAGAGCTTTTGTAGATACAAACCTGGGAGTGGAATTGCTGAGTCAAGGGTATATGCACATCTTCAGTTTGACTAGATATCGCCAAACTGCTTTACAAAAAGTTTGGGCCAGTTTATACCCTCATAGTACATGAGAGTTCCCTCATCCATCTCCCGGCAGGCTGTAGACATCGTCAGATGTTGGGTATCAAATGGCACTTGGTTTTGGTCTTCCTTTGCTTTATCTGGTTCCTAGTGAGTCTGTGTATTTTTGCTTTGCCTTTTGTCTCCCTTGGGGGCTTGAAGGGTACTTTGGGATAAAGTACATGATTGAACCAATTTGGAATTGAAGGCTGTGAGTGTTTGATCTAAGTAGATAGGGCCTGGGTTACTGGGATTATTAAAGTGGATCCATACCAGAACTTCCCTGGTGGTCCAGTGGTTAAGACTCCATGCTTACAATGCAGGGGATGAGGGTTTGATCCCTGGTCAGAGAGGGAACTAACATACACATGCCAAATGGCCAAAAACATAAATTAAAAAATAAATAAAAATTTTAAAAACTGGATCCACTCCAATACACACAGAGCTAATTACAGAGAGGTCTTTCCCACCAAGCTAAGATCTGTCGTGGACACAGTGGCAACAGCCACAGCTGTTTCCCAAGCACCCTCTTCACACACCAGTGCCCTGAAAATTAAGCAGCAGAGATAGCAATTGTTATAGGTAACATTTATCGTGGCTAGGAACAGTTTTAAGATCTTTATACAAATAATCTCACATTATTCACATGCCAGCCCTACCAGGTAGGTTTTATTAACGTCATTTTATAAATAAAGAAACAGAGGCTTTGAGAGGGTAAATGACTTACCTAAGTTCAGTTCAGTTCAGTTGCTCAGTCGTGTCCGACTCTTTGTGACCCCGTGAACCACAGCATGCCAGGCCTCCCTGTCCATCACCAACTCCCGGAGTCCACCCAAACCCATGTCCATTGAGTCGGTGATGCCATCCTAAGATCATATAACAAAAGCTCTAATTTGAAACCACAACTCTCTGATGCTGAAGTTTGTGAATTTAAGCACCACATAGTATCTCAAAAACTGGGGGAGCTAACTCTCCATCAATATATTTTTGAACACATGCTTCCAACATGCTTGAATATTTATGTTATGTATATCATGCCAAAAGTTCATACCAAGTGTTAGACCCTTAAAGCTTCCTCTGGGGCAGGTAGCCCCAGGCTCATTGTCTCCATGTGACAAATTGGATAATTAAAACACAGAAAGGGTAATGAACTTGCCCAAGGTCACAGAGCTGAGAAGTGCAGAGCAGGGACTAGAACTCGAAGAGGATGGGGTATGGGATTGGGCACAGGAAGAACAAAGAAAATACTGGGGGTGAGGAAGCTGGTAAGTGGGGGCAGCTCAAGGGGTGACCCCATTCCCTTTCTAAAGCCAGGGACGAGAGTGGTAAGAGAAGAGAAACGCTGCGCTTGGAGCCAGAGCCTCTGCTGCACCTGGCCTGGGTGGCCGAGGGGGCAGAAAACCACCAAGCAGAGTGGGCACGGGGCCAGACGCTGGAATTTGACTGAGACATAAAGAATGAGGGTCCTGTGAGCAAAGGGAAGTGAAGGAAACAAGTGGTAGGATTTCCCACTGCAGAGAGCACCTGCGGGAGAAAGATAAGGGAGACAGGAAGCTGAGTGGGGGCCAGCGCTGGTGCAACCCCAGTGGGCGAGGAGAGGCCCTGCCAGGGCCGCGGGAGCTGGGCTGAGCGGGGGACTGGCAGGGTGCCCCGCTGGACTTCAGAGGACCAGCCCTCTGCCTCTGTGTGAGCTACTAAAGAGAGGCAGCTTAACCAACCAGGTCCAACTCAGATAACAACAAATAACAGGAGAGTGTGCTTCCTTCAGGGATCACCTCCCCCTGAGGATGTGAAAAAACAACAATAATATGTATTGAAGCTTATTATGTGCTAAGCGTTAAGTCAATAGAGTACTTGTGTTTTATTTTCACTAGTGCCCTATGAAAGCTGTGAAGGCACAGTCATTACTCCCATTTCACAGATGAGGACAGAGGCACAGAACAGTGAACTGACCTGCTGGAAGACACCCAACTGGCAAAGACAGATCTTAAATCCAGGTGAGCTGTATCCCAAATATGCTTTCTTAACTATGAAGCCATCCTAAAAGGGTAAACGAGATGACTCATACAAAGTACCAGAACACAGTACTTATTCAGTAGGTGGAAGAGATCAGAAAGGAACTTGGCTTCGGGGGAAGCAAACAGAACTGACTGTACAGCAGGAAGAAAGGAGGATAGACATTAAGTAGGATTTCCTGAAAGAGAGGCAAAGGAATAGAGATGAATCTTAGTCAGGATTTCGCCTTGTACACACTCGCACAGCCCAACTTAGGAAACATGAAAAGATGCCCCTAAAGTAGGATGATTCCAGCTCCTGCCTTCCCAGCAAGTGGTGGGAGCCTAGCATTCCTGGCTTGGCACCTGCCCATCTTTCCAGCCTTATCTTTCCATGTATTCCAGTCTCAACCAAATCTGCTCCTCTTGGTTTCCTGAGCACAGAACACACAAATGTTATCTTTTCACTTTATCTTGTCTTTAGATAAACAGAAGTTTCTAACATTAGCCTAATGAACTTTATCATCTTTTCTGTTAGTCTGGGAAATCCTTCCCTACCCTGGGATCATGAAGATATTCTCCTATCTATTTTTAAAAGCTTTATAGTTTTGTCTTTTGTCTTTAGGTGTATGGTGTGAAATAGAGATCAAGATTTGTTTCCTGTATGTGGATAGCCAATTGTCCCAACACCACTTCTTGAAAGTCTGCCCTTCCTTACTAATTTGCAGTGACATCTGTGATTTATAGTTAGTTTCTTTTGTTTCGATGGCCTATTCTTCTCTCCCTGCCCCAATGCCACATTCTCTCAATTAGTATAAACATAATACATCTTCATATCTTGCAAATCAAGTCTTCCCACCTTGTCCTTAGAGAGTGATTGTTGAACTTCTGTACATAAATTTTGGAATCATTTTAACAAGTCATTGGGATTTTAGTTGCTATTATTAATTCATATAACATGTTAATGGCTTTTGGGAAAATTGACATCTTCACAATATTGAATCATCCAACACCTGATAGAGTATATTTCATCATTTATTTATATCTCTGCTAGTGTCCCAGTGATAAAGGATCCCTAGTGATAAAGAATCCACCTGCCAATGCAGGAGATGCAGGAGACCTGAGTTCAATCCCCAGGTGGGGAAGATCCCCTGGAGTAGGAAATGGCAGCCCACTCCAGTATTCTCACATGGAAAATTCCATGGAGAGAGGAGCCTGGCAGGCTACAGTCCATGGGGTCAGAAAGAGTTGGACATAATTGAGTAACTGAACAAGCACGCTGCTAGGGTCTCCCAGTGTTATATGAGTTTCTCTCTAGACATCTTGCCCATATTTTGTTACATTTCCCCCCTATGTCCTTCATATTTTAAAATGTTATTGACAATGGTGGCCGTGAAAGTCATTCAGTCGTGCCCAACCCTTTGTGACTCCATGAACTATACAGTCCATGGAATTCTCCAGGCCAGAATACTGGAGTGGGTAGCTTTTCCCTTCTACAGGGGATCTTCCCAACCCAGGAATCGAACACAGGTCTCCCACATTACAGGGGGATTCTTTACCAGCTGAGCCACAATGGTATTTATAAGAAATTTCATGTTCTTACTGTTTATTGCTATATATAGAAATACTGGGACTTCTCTTATGGTCCAGTGGTTAACCCTGGTCCAGAAAGATTCCATGCTGTGGGGCAACTAAGCTCGTGAACCACAACTACTGAGCCCATGCTCTAGAGACTTAAAGCCTGTGCTCTGAGCCACATGCCACAACTGAGCCTGAGCACCCTAAACCCTATGCTCTGCAGCGAGGGAAGCCACCATAGTGAGAATCCTGCACGCTACAACTAAAGAGTGGCCCCCACTCGCTGCAACTAGAGAAAGCCTGCCTGCAGCAATAGAGACCCAGTGCAGCCAAAAATAAATAAATAATTAAGATACTGATATTTTTGGTTGCATTGGTTTTGTATATAGAAACTTTAACTGTTTTATTTATTCCAATAATTTTGGGGGATTCTTTTAGATTTTCTACATGCATAGTCACATCACTAGTAGAAAGTGACAGTTTTATTCCTTCCTTTCTAATTTTTATATAGTTTCTTTTTCTTAACTTATTGTTTTGGCTCTGATCTCTAGTACAATGTTAAATAGAAATGATAGAAAATATAGATGAGTATTCTTGTCATTTTCCTGGCTTTAAAAAGGAAAGTTTTTTGTGATGTTTGTTGTATAAAAAAAAATAGATACCCTTTATTGGCATAAAGAAGGTTCTTTTTATTTCATTTGCTGAATTTTTATCATAAATCTTTTGAGTTTTTCAAATCCTTTATCATCTAATGAAATGATCATATGATTTTCCATCTTTAATTTGTTAATGGGGCAAATGGATTAAATTTCTAGTGTTAAACAAACCTTGTAATGTTGAACAGTTCTTCATGAGGTATTATCAGTATAACATATATTTTACTATTCTGATGTTTTTCTCAACTTTCCCAAATGGAGAGTGAGTCCTTCAAAGCTCTCCTTGGAGATCACCTCCTTCTGAAAGCCTTCCAGCATGCCCCGAGCTATGGAACCAATGGAACATTGCCTCCCTATGTCGCTTCATCGTTGCCATATTGTCACTTTTTATCCCCTTGTCTTCTCTCATGGACTGTAAACTTCTTGAGCGATCTTTGTGCACTCTTCTCAGCCCTCTTCCTCCTCCCAGGACCCAGAGCAGAGGTGGTATCAAGTGTAACACCGAGGATGAGGCCATAGGTTCTGGGGTAGAGCTGCCTGGGCTCACATCTCAGCTTGGCCACTTGTTAGCTGTGGGATTTAGGGCATGCCACTTGGTCTCCTTGAGTCCATCCATTAAATAGGGAGAATAATAGTACCTAACTCATAAAGTGGTTTTGAGAATATTTTTCTTGTTGTCTTAGTCCATAGCAATTGCCACTACAGTCTATGCTGCTCTCCCCCTCTTTTTTCTGTGCTTCACTTGCTCTGAACTACTCACAATTTATTTCCAAGAGTCTCCTTTTCCTTTTTTTTTTCACCACACCACTGCTTGTGGGATCAGCTTGTAGGATCTTAGCTCCTCAACCAGGGATCCAGGGATTTAAATTGGGCCACAGCAGTGAAAGCACTGAGTCCTAACCACTGGACCACCAGGGAACTTCTTATTTCCAAAGGCTTCTGAGAGCCATCTCATCTTCCTTTGTTTCCTCTAAAAACTGTTCTTATGCTGCTTTGTTCTTTCATTCAGTGGGCATTTATTGAGCAATTACTTTGTGCTAGGACCTGAAGCAGACAACCAAGCAGAGGAGAGAGACATAGAGGTGATCCCTGATAACACAATGTGACAGATGTTAAGAGAGAGGGCCAGGGAGATGGAGGACTGGAGCTGGGAAGCATGGATGGGGATTGAGTTTATGTGAGTAGAGTCCTCTAATTTAGCCTGGGGATTAGAGAAGACTTCTCTGAGGGCTTGATGCCTAAGCTGGTCCTGGAGGGTGAGTGAAGGATGGGAGGTGGGGGGAAGGCAGAAGGTGTGGGAAAAGTGATCTCAAATAGAAGGATAAAGTGCAAAAGAAAATAATGCAAAAAGAGAAAGAATATAACATGCTTGAGAAATTGGTAGTACCTAATTGTTGACTCATTGGAAAAGACCCTGATGCTGGGAGGGATTGGGGGCAGGAGGAGAAGGGGACGACAGAGGATGAGATGGCTGGATGGCATCACTGACTCGATGGACGGGAGTCTGAGTGAATTCTGGGAGTTGGTGATGGACAGGGAGGCCTGGTGTGCTGCGATTCATGGGGTTGCAAAGAGTCGGACATGACTGAGTGACTGAACTGAACTGAAGCATGACCAACTTGCCTTGATTCATGGATCTAACATTCCAGGTTCCTATGCAATATCGCTCTTTACAGCTTCGGACTTTGCTTCTATCACCAGTCACATCCACAACGGGGTGTTGTTTTTGCTTTGGTTCCATCTCTTTATTCTTTCTGGAGTTATATCCCCACTGATCTCCAGTAGTATATTGGGCACCTACCGACATGGGGAGTTCATCTTTCAGTGTCCTATCTTTTTGCCTTTTTATACTGTTCATGGGGTTCTCAAGGCAAGAATACTAAAGTGGTTTGCCATTCACTTCTCTAGTAGACCACATTTTGTCAGAACTCTCCACCATGACCCATCCGTCTTGGGTGGCCCTACATGGCATGGCTCATAGTTTCATTGAGTTAGACAAGGCTGTGGTTCATGTGATCAGATTGGTTAGTTTTCTGTGATTGTGGTTTTCAGTCTATCTGCCCTCTGATGGAGAAGGATAAGAGGCTTATGGAAGCTTCCTGATGGGAGAGACTGACAGAGTCTTGTTCTGATGGGTAGGGCCATGCTCAGTAAATCTTTAATCCAGTTTTCTGTTGATGGGCGGGGCTGTGTTCCCTCACTGTTATTTACCTGGGGCCAAACTATGGTGGAGGTAATGAAGATAATGGTGACCTCCTTCAAAAAGTCCCATGCATGCACCACTGCACTCAGTGCCCCTAACCCTGCAGCAGGCCACCACTGGCCACTGCCAACCCATGCCTCCGCTGGAGACTTCTGGACACTCCCAGGCAAGTCTGGGTCAGTCTCCTTGGAAAGAAAGTTATGACCAACCTAGACAGCATATTAGAAAGCAGAGACATTACTTTGCCAACAAAGATCGGTCCAGTCAAAGCCATGGTTTTTCCAGTAGTCATGTATGGATGTGAGAGCTGAACTATAAAAAAGCTGAGTGCCGAAGAATTGATGCTTTTGAACTGTGGTGTTGGAGAAGACTCTTGAGAGTCCCTTGGACTGCAAGAAGATCCAACCAGTCCATCCTAAAGGAAATCAGTCCTGAATATTCATTGGAAGGACTGATGCTGAAGCTGAAACTCCAATACTTTGGCCACCCGATGCAAAGAACTGACTCATTTGAAAAGACCCTGATGCTGGGAAAGATTGAAGGCAGGAGAAGGGGACGATAGAAGATAAGATGGTTGGATGGCATCACCGACTCAATGGATATGAGTTTGAGTAAACTCTAGGAGTTGGTGATGGACAGGGAGGCCTGGCGTGCTGCAGTCCATGGGGTCGAAAAGAGTCGGACACGGCTGAGCGACTGAACTGATTGAAGCGTGACCAAAACAGACCAGGTGGTGGGGAGAGAGAAGAGGGGGAGTGGTGTGAAAGAGGTAAGCAGGAGTCAGATGAAGAGTCTGTCATGCTACACTAAGGAATTGAGACTTTATCTCCTTTTTTATTTTTAAAGATTATTTATTTATTTGGCTGTGCCAAGTCTTAGTTGTGGCACCAGGGACTGAAGCCTGGGCCCTCTGCATTGGGAGCTTGGAGTTTTAGCCACTGGACTACCAGATTTTATCTTGAACTAATTCTCACCCCTTTCTTTGGCCCACCTAACACCTGAGTGCATGTCACCTACTCCAGAAAGCCTTCCCTGACATGCATGCAAGTCTGTCTTGCATATTTCCTCTGTTTTACCATAGGCCTTTCTTTTTCCTCATCACAGCCCTAACTTCTTTCCATGATAATTGTCTAAGCATCTTTCCTCCACATCAAAAGCTGTAAGAGAGCAGGGAATACTTTAACATTTCTGTAACACAAGACTAGTAGAGTACCTGGAACATAGTAAGTGCTCAATAGATATTTATTGGATGAATGAACAAATGAACAGAACAACTAGGGAAGGAGAGAAAATTATGAGCCGCAAAATGCCTGGCACAAAACTGGCCCTTAGAAAATGATTTAATCTTTTAGCATGTATCAGTTTTTTATCTGGAAAATGGGGATAAAAAAGAAATTACCTCAACAGGATATCATGGGTCTGTGAATTGCTTAACCCAGGATGTGACGCTTAGTGTAAAGGATAATTCTCTGTGTGTTAAAAACGTAATTCTCATACAAATAGACAGTGAGCTTGGGTCAAAATTTCATTTAACTCATTAGTAAGGGGGCTAGCAGGATGACAAAGCCAGTTCAAAACAGGTTTTTTATAGTCAATGAAAAATAAAAAATTTGCAATGAGATTGCTAATTTATATACAAAAGGATTAATGTCCTCCAGGGTTAAAAAAAAATAACCTTTAGGATCATCCTCTCTACCAGACAGAAAAGGAAATCATCTCATCTTATTACTTCACAGAATTGTGAAATGTCTGGCCCCAATCATTTGTGTAAATAGTGTTAAATTTCTCTTCGGAGGCAAATGACTTCTTTTTAATTGGTAAGTTTGTTTGTTTGTATTTATTTTTTAACTGTACTGTACGCTCTGTGGGATCTTAGTTCCCCTACCAGGGAGAGAACCCTCACCTCCGGCATTGGGAGCAGGGTCTTAACACATGGACTGCCAGGAAAGTCCCTGAGGCAGATGACTCCTAAGTAGATTTGCTAATCAACGTTTTATTATGACATCAAAAGGTCACATAATCATCTTTTTAGTTTAGTAACATGTTTTAGATAGTTTTTCTTAACTGGTAAGTTAAGTTTAAACTGGTAAGTTTAGTTTAATAGATACCATTATTATAATAAAAAGTGAAAGTGAAGTCCCTCAGTCGTGTCTGACTCTTTGCGACCCCATGAACTGCAGCCCATCAGACTCTTCTATCCATGGGATTCTCCAGGTAAGAATACTGGAGTGGGTTGCCATTTCCTTCTCCAGGGGATCTTCCCGATCCAGGGATCGAACCCGGGTCTCCCGCAATGTAGGCAGACACTTTACCGTGTGAGCCACCAGGGAAGTCTGTTTACTCCCAGTAAATATTAGTGGAAAGAATTTTTTTGTTCCATTAGGCTTTTTTCCTTCTCTTCAGCATCAGAGTTTGGGATCTACATTACTGGTAGACTGAGGGGGGAACCCTGCAGGGCCCTTGTGCTCTTTCTTCCCTCAGCCTGGGGCGGTGTCAGGCTAATTATGTGTCATTTAACAGGCAGAGGAAGTATCTGCTTTGGGCATCAGTAAAGCAGGCACTCACCCCTCTCTTCTCCCAGGATAATTTTTTTTTTTTTTTTTTGGTAAGAACTGGATATTTCCAAAAAGGTAGTGAAGTAGACACCATGGGAAAAAATCAGAAAATTTGAGTACCACTATACTATCCATTTTTAGGGGTCTATTTTTCAATTTAGAAAATTGTGGTAAATGGGAGGGATTGGGGGCAAGAGGAGAAGGGGACGACAGAGGATGAGATGGCTGGATGGCATCACTGACTCAATGGACATGAGTCTCAGTGAACTCCGGGAGTTGGTGATGGACAGGGAGGCCTGGCGTGCTGCGATTCATGGGGTCACAAAGAGTCGGACACGACTGAGCGACTGATCTGATCTGATCTGATCTGATATATAACATAAAACTTACCATCCTAACCATCTTAGATGTATAGTTCAGTGGCATTAAGTATAGTCACATTTTTGTGCAGCCATCCATCTCCAGAACTCTTTTCATATTGCAAAACTGAAACTTGGTACCTATTAAACAACAACACATTGCCCTGACCCCAACCCCTGGCAACCATATTTCCGCCTTCTGTCTGTGAATTTGACTACTCTAGGTACCTCATATAGATAATGGCACACGATATTTGTTCTCAGGGACTTCCCTGGTAGTCCAGTGGTTAAGACTCCTTGCTTTTGAGGGACATGGGTTCGATCTTTAGTTGGGGAACTGAGATCCCAAGTGCTGTGTGGTGCAGCCAGATTTTAATACATAATGTAGCATCAAAATATTTTTTAAAAATTTGTTCTCTTGTGACTGACTCATTTAACTTAGTATCATGTCTTCAAGGTTCATCCAAGGTAGCACGTGTCAGAAGTTCCTTCCTTTTTAACACTAAATAATATTCCATTGTATTTATATCACATTTTGTTTATCCAGTCATCCATTGATGGTTACTTGCATTGCTTCCATCTTTTGGCTATTGCCTTCTTTTATTTTATAGTATAAGATTGGTTTTGTTTTGAATTGCATTTGAGGGATGGATACCATTTTCAGGGCTTGAGATCTCAAATATTGTAATCTGGCTCAGAGCCTGGGACTGACTAGACTGTGAGACCATCTGTAGTCACTTCTTAATTCTGTACTTTTGCCTTAATACAACCAGGATGACTAGGTTTCTCTAGGCAGATTTAGCCACATGTCCCTATTTACATGGAATACATTAAAAACGTGTTCTTGGGCTCTGATGTGCTCTAAATTGTGTATACACTGGGGACAAGGGGAATTCAAGCATTTCGACAAAGGAACAGATGGAAAATTTCCCAGGGATAAACTAGTTATTTCTTGGCAGTCCAAAAGTATGTCATTTGCAAGCTCTGCTCTGGGAGTTGGGAGAATACACTTGAAACACATGACCTCTTGATGCTAGAAAAGGAATTCCCAGATACTTCCCTGATAAAAGTAGTGAAGAGTATGGGGTCAAATGAGGACTAAAATGCTTTGGCTTCCAGCTTCAGGGAATTGAACCTTTTTTTCCCTTATATTCCAGCACAAAGAAAGGGAATAGTGATTGTATCCCCACTTTTTAATTCTGTTTTGGACTTCTATTTATACAATGGTCATCAGTTTCATCAATGTAGTAGAATATAGACTAGCTCTGAATCTTGGCTCTATTACTTGTTCAGTGTGAGATACTGAACTAAACTCTCTAAACCTCTAAACCTCTCTTCAGTTTTTAAAATCTATGTCTCGATTTTTAAAATCTTTAAAATGGTTCTAATAATAGTATTGTCTCAGAGTATTGTGGTGGGGACTAATACCCCAGGAACAGTGCCTGGGACATAGTAAATGCTATATAAATTCTTACTCTTATCAATATATTTTTGCCTCCTCCTCCTCCTTTCCTCTTTGTTATTATTACCATTATTATTTAGTTGGTAAATAACAAAATTTTATTTTATTTGGAGTGTCTTCCTATAGTTTCTGGGGGGAAATTTATGTAGTTAATGTGTATTGAATTCTGCTTTCTGAGTTTTTGCAATAACTCTATGAATCTGTTAATATTAATATTTTCCTTGTACTGAAAGGTAGTCTTATTCTTTCATTTTCCAGATTTGGAAACTGAATCCCCAGAAGGGAAAGCGACTTGCCCAAGAGCACACAGAGTCAGTGACTAAAGGACTTCTGATCATCAGTCCACAGCTTGTTCCACTTGACACAGAGTCCAAGAATACTGACCTTGTATTAATAAAAACACTCTGCCCATCCTCCAAACACCCACAGAAAGACTTAAACGCTCTATGATTCCAAGTAGTCTCCAAAAGATGTCTTTCCTTTCTATCAAAATTGCGAGCATTT
Organism: Bos taurus; assembly: GCF_002263795.3. Taxonomy (NCBI): domain Eukaryota; kingdom Metazoa; phylum Chordata; class Mammalia; order Artiodactyla; family Bovidae; genus Bos; species Bos taurus. Next base: position 64,429,073 of record NC_037340.1, on the reverse strand, counting down.
CAAAGTAAAGGTCTGTGCTTGACTACCTTATCATCGTCATTGTATGCCCAGCACTATGCTTCAGGCTCTTGAGGGCAGAAATTATTGCCTAACACCTAGGATTGTTAGGGGCAAATGCTCAATAAATAGGACTAATTAATACACCCCCACTTTTAAAAAAGAGGAATAAGGTAGTGGAGAAAAGAGAATATATATTAAGAAATCAATATGTTCTGGTCACTGCATTAGAATTTTCACCACTCTTCCATTTCCTCCCCAGATATTCTTTACAGCATTATCAATTTCCAGATTTTGAATCAAGAAATTAAGGTTACTCTGAGTTTTCATGACTAAGTATTCAAGACTGACATTCCTCTGGTGGACTACAACCTTTTAGAATCTCATATGATAACCATGGAGTGAGAGGTAAAGCCAGGAATGAAGAGACCTAATACTTTCCAGAAGGTTAAAAAAAAAAGTTTTTCTCATGAACAACCATGAAATCCACCATATAAATTGTGAAAATAAAAGTCATGATCGTATTTGCTCTGACAATGTGGAAACATACATTTTCATCAAGCTAAGAAAAAGAAAACAGGGACTTCCCTGGTGATCTAGTGGTTAAGAATCTGCCTTCAATGCAGGGAATGCAGCTTCCATCCCTGCTGGGAAGCTAAGATCCTACATGCAGTGAGGCAACTAAGCCATGGGCCACAATGTAAGATCCTGCATGCCACAGTGAAGATCCCATGTGCTGCAACTAAGGCCAAATACATTTTTTTTTAAAGATCTATATTATAAAAAAGGAAAAAACAAAGAAAAATTATGAATATTTCAATCATGCTAATAAAGAGAGACCCATCATTACCAAATCCAGTTAACCTGATTCTACTCTCCCTGCGAACATCATGCTTGAAGTGGAGAAGTTTGTGTTTTGGACATCTGAGAAAGGCTAAATCCCCAACCTGCCACAAGGCTCCTTTTGCAGGTCTTGTTGATGTGATAGAATCAAAGCTTTGTGATGTCTCTCCTTCCAGGAAGGACTGAAGTAGAACTCCTGCAGGTCCAGGTAGCTCCACGGCCTTTGCAGTCATGCTTGTGTTAAGACTCCGGGTCTATCGCTCTCCATCTGTTTCTTCTGAACCCCTTTCTACATCTGTGAAAAGGGAATGATGTCTAGTTTGGAGAGTTGCTAGAATTCCACGAGAAGGCGCACAAGTATACCCATGACAGGAGGTTCGCGGCGCCAACCTGGCCCGCCTGCTCTGCGGTTCACGCTCTGCGGTTCACGCTCTGCGGTTCACGCTCTGCGGTTCACGCTCTGCGGTTCACGCTCTGCGGTTCACGCTCTGCGGTTCACGCTCTGCGGTTCACGCTCTGCGGTTCACGCTCTGCGGTTCACGCTCTGCGGTTCACGCTCTGCGGTTCACGCTCTGCGGCAGCTGTGCTGGCACTGCAGGCTCTTTGGCTGTCACGCTGCCCCTTCCGACAACACAGCACCATGAACTCGTGAGCCCGGTGCTGTCCGGACTTGGCAGCATTGACAGCAATGGTGTGTGATTCCACTTGCTAACTGTGACGCTGTTTCCTTGAGGCCACGACCTGTCTTCTTTGCTGATAAGGCCACGACTAGTCAGATATTGGCTTTTCAGTGTTCTTTTTCTCATCACCAGCTTGCTGACGGCTTTAGTGATTCTGTTCTGTAGTTGTTAAGGTGAACCTTTTACTTTCTTTTCTTTTCTTGGTTTGGCCCAAATTTGCAGGATTTTAGTTCCCCAACCAGGATGGAGCCTATACACTCGGCAGTGGAAGTGAGGAGTCTTAACCACTGGACTGCCAGGGAATTCCTGTGGTGGTCCTTTTCTTTGAAGAAGTGGACTTGTTTTATAAAGGGTAGTTAGGGGTGGGAGCCAGAGAAGGCAATGGCACCCCACTCCAGTACTCTTGCCTGGAAAATCCCATGGACGGAGGAGCCTGGTAGGCTGCAGTCCATGGGGTCGTGAAGAGTCGGACACAACTGAGCGACTTCACTTTCACTTTTCACTTTCATGCATTGGAGAAGGAAATGGCAATCCGCTCCAGTGTTCTTGCCTGGAGAATCCCAGGGACAGGGGAGCCTGGTGGGCTGCTGTCTATGGGGTTGCACAGAGTCGGACACGACTGAAGCGACTTAGCAGCAGAGTTTTTAATGGAGACAAGATAAACTACAGGACTTGTATGGAGAAGAACAATTAGGCCTGGGCAAGTTTCATAGCGTGAAAGGGCTCAGACCTGAAAAATGCTTAATACCTGTGCTAGGCTAAAAATAAAAGTGGTCCCCTAAAGGTAATTAGGTCCTGTGTGTGTGTTAGACGCTCAGTTGTGTCTGACTCTGCAACCACATGGATCATAGCCCACCAGGCTCCTCCGTCCACGGAATTCTCCAGACAAGAATATTGGAGTAGGTAGCCATTCCCTTCTCCAGTGGATCTTCCCAAACCATGGATCAAACCCAGGTCTCCAACATTATAGGTGGTTTCCTTACCATTTGAACCACCAGTGAGGCCCAGTTAGGTCCTAGTCCCTGGAATCTACAAGTATGCCCTATTTGGATTTGGAAAAAGGGTCTTGGCAAATGTGATCAAGTAAAGGATCTTGAGATGAGAGATTACACTGTATCATCTAGGTCAGCCCCAAATGCAGTCACAAGTGTCCTTAGAAAAGCAGAGAGAGGCAGAGGGAGGTATGATACAGATCCACAGAGGAGTTGGTGTGAATGTAGAGGCAGAGATTAGAGTGATACAGGCCAGGAATGCCAGCAACATTCTCTTCTCCCGGAGAAGCTGGAGAGGCAAGCAGCAGATTCTTCTCTAGAGGCTCCAGGGGGAGTGTGCCGGTGCTAATATCTTGATTTTGGCCCACTGGAACTAATTTCAGACTTCTGGCCTCCAGAACTGTGGGAGAGTACATTTCTGTTGCTTTAAACCAACAAGTTTATGGTAATTATAATTTACTAATACCGTGCCCCTGTGTTGTTATCCAAGTCTCAGTTTACTGTCATCTCCTTCCCCTTCCATCTGGTACTTCCAAGAAGAGTTTCCAAAAGCATCCTAGAGTTTCCAAAGCATCCTAGCATCCTTTTGTTTATCTCTTCTGCCAGGCACTGTGACAAGTACTTTACAAGTTCACTGAATCCTCCTAAATCCTATTAGGTAGATCCTAAAGTTATTCCTGTTCTACAGATGAGTAAGATGAAGTTCAGAAGAGAAGCTGGTGAAGCCATACTCATAATAGATGATGGAGCTAGTATTCCAACTCAGGTCTGCTTAGATTTAAAGCTCACACTTTTAACTTCTATATTGTACTACCTCCAGCTCTCTGGATTAAATCAGGGTTTTAATTCTCATATCTACTGCTGATGTTTTGGCAAGTTCATCTGAGGGATATTTTCAAGGAGTCTGTACCAATGGAGACCAAACATGTCTTTGTTCTAGCTCAAGGAACCGAAGTGCCATTTTTTAGAAAAGAGAAGAAAATGGCCAATTCTAGCATCACAGAAAGCTCAGTTTAAAAAGACATCAGAGATCCATTTATTCAAATTCCTCATTTTATATATGATGAAGCTGGGTTTACAGAAGGAGAGGGGCTTGCTTAGGGTCACCTATAGAGGCTTTAACTGGTAAAGCTGGAATTGAAGTCCCAGTTGCACTTCAAACCTGGGGTTGATTATTCTGCACTGTTCAAAGTCAAGTGTGTTGCTATGGTCTAAAAAGCTGATGAAATTCTGGGAACTTGCAAGCAGGAAAATGGAAAAATGGGTCCCATCTTTCTTAAAGCTATGGTGCCCAATTTTCACCTAGGATAACCCACAGGGCTGCAGCCACTGAGCTGGTCTAGAGGATTAGGAGGGAGAAGCTTCTGCACTGGGATAGAGATTGAAGAGACCATGATAATGTGACCATGTCCCAAATGGGAAAAAAGATATGACAAAAATTCATGAATTCCTAGAACTGAAGAGATTTCTGAAAATCTTGACAGTAGCAGCTTTGAACAAATAAATGGAAGTAAGTTGTATCTTACACTTAGCAAGGTACTTGTTTGGGAAACTCAACATGTCTAATTATACTAAAGGGTGGACATTCTTTATCCATCTTTAAATGCATCCACTAATAAATATTAAATCCCTGCAGATCTCTGCTTTCATGGATAATAAGGTGGTTTTTTAAAAACATAATATATTTAAAGTACTGCATACAGTCTTGGTAACAAGTCCTTTAAAATGCTGTTACTAAGAAAGAACTTGAAGATGTCACAAACAGATGGAAAGATACAGTGTGTTCTTGAATTGGAAGAAATAATATTTTTAAATGGCTATACTAACCCAGGCAATCTATAATTTGATACAGTCCCTACCAATCTACCACGGCATTTTTCACAGAACAAGAACAAATAATTTCAAAAACTATATGGTAATACAAAAGACCCTAGATAACCAAAACAATCTTGAGAAAGATCAACAAAGCAGGAAGAATCATGCTCTCTGACTTCAGATCACACTATAAAGCTACAGTAATCAAGACAGTATGGTATTGGCACAAAAACAGAGACATTATGGTCAATTAAACTATGACTAAGAGTCGGACACGACTGAGCAACTTCACTTTCACTTTTCACTTTCATGCATTGGAGAAGGAAATGGCAACCCACTCCAGTGTTCTTGCCTAGAGAATCCCAGGGACCCAGGGACGGGGGAGCCTTGTGGGCTGCCGTCTATGGGGTCGCACAGAGTCGGACACGACTGAAGTGACTTAGCAGTAAGGAAGCAAAAATATACAAAGAGCAAAGACAGTCTCTTCAATAAGTGGTGCTGGGAATACTGGGCACCTAGATATAGAAGAATGAAATTAGAACATTCTCTAACACCACATACAAAAATAAACTCTAAATGGACTAAAGAGCTAAATGTAAGACCTGAAAACATTAAACTCCTAGAATAAAACATAGGCAGAACATTCTTTGACACAAATCATAGCATTGTTTTTTGGATCAGTCTCCTACAGCTAAGGAAATAAAAGCAAAAATAATCAAATGGGACCTAACCAAACTTACAAGCTTTCGCATTGCAAAGGAAACCATTGATAAAACAAAGTGACAACCTACTGAATGGAGTCACTTCCCTGGTGGCTCAGTTGGTAAAAGCATCCACTTGCAATGCAGGAAACCCAGGTTCAATCCCTGGGTCAGAAAGATCCCCTGGGGAAGGAAATGGCAACCCACTCCAGTATTCTTGCCTGGAAAATTCCATGGATGGAGGAACCTGATAGGCTATAGTCCATGCAGTCCCATAGACTCGGACACGACTGAGTGACTTTACTTTCACTGCATGGAATAAAATGTTTGCAAATAATATGACCAATAATAGGTTAATTGAAAGTATATAAACAGCTCATACAACTCAATATCAAAAAAACAAACAACCCAGTTAAAAAATGGGCAGAAGATCTGAACAGACATTTCTCCAAAGAGGTAATGCAGATTACCAATAGGCACATGCAAAGATGCTCAAAACTGCTAATCATCAGGGAAATGCAAGTCAGAACCACAGAGAGCTATCACCTCCCATCCGAAGGAATGGCTGTCATCGATAGGACCACAAACAGAACTACCATATGACCTGGCAATTTCACATCTGGATATACATTTGAAAAAAATGAAAACACTAATTGAAAAAGATACATGCACCCTAATGTTCATACCAGAATTATTTACAATTACCAAGATATGGAAGCAACCTAAGTGTCAATCAACAGATGATTGAATGAAGAAGATGTGATATTGATATATTTATTTAATGGAATACTACTCAGTCATAAAAAAGAATGAACATTTTGCCATTTGCAACATCGATGGATTTGGGAGGGCATTCAGTTCAGTTCAGTTCAGTCGCTCAGTCGTGTCTGACTCTTTGCGACCCCATGAATCGCAGCACACCAGGCCTCCCTGTCCATCACCAACTTCCAGAGTTCACTCAAACTCGTGTCCATCGAGTTGGTGATGCCATCCAACCATCTCATCCTCTGTCGTCCCCTTCTCCTCCTGCCCCCAATCCCTCCCAGCATCAGTCTTTTCCAATGAGTCAACTCTTCACATGAGGTGGCCAAAGTATTGGAGTTTCAGCTTTAGCATCAGTCCTTCCAAAGAACACCCAGGACTGATCTCCTTTAGGATGGACTGGTTGGATCTCCTTGGAGTCCAAGGGACTCTCAAGAGTCTTCTCCAACACCACAGTTCAAAAGCATCAATTCTTCGGCGCTCAGCTTTCTTCACAGTCCAACTCTCACATCCATACATGACCACTGGAAAAACCATAGCCTTGACTAGATGGACCTTTGTTGGCAAAGTAATGTCTCTGCTTTTGAATATGCTATCTAGGTTGGTCATAACTTTCCTTCCAAGGAGTAAGTGTCTTTTAATTTCATGGCTGCAGTCACCATCTGCAGTGATTTTAGAGCCCCCAAAATAAAGTCTGACACTGTTCCTACTGTTTCCCCATCTGTTTGCCATGAAGTGATGGGATCAGATGCCATGATCTTCGTTATCTGAATGTTGAGCTTTAAGCCAACTTTTTCACTCTCCTCTTTCACTTTCATCAAGAGGCGTTTTAGTTCCTCTTCACTTTCTTCCATAAGGGTGGTGTCATCTGCATATCTGAAGTTATTGATATTTCTCCCAGCAATCTTGATTCCAACTTGTGCTTCTTCCAGCCCAGCATTTCTCATGATGTACTCTGCATATAAATTAAATAAGCAGGGTGACAATACACAGTCTTGACGTACTCCTTTTCATATTTGGAACAAGTCTGTTGTTTCATGTCTGGTTCTAACTGTTGCTTCCTGACCTGCATGTAGGTTTCTCAAGAGGCAGGTCAGGTGGTCTCGTATTCCCATCTCTTTCAGAATTTTCCACAGTTTATTGTGATCCACACAGTCAAAGGCTTTGGCATGGTCAATAAAGCAGAAATAGGTATTTTTCTGGAACTCACTTACTTTTTCCATGATCCAGCAGATGTTGGCAATTTGATCTCTAGTTCCTCTGCCTTTTCTAAAACCAGCTTGAGCATCTGGAAGTTCACAGTTCACGTATTGCTGAAGCCTGGCTTGGAGAATTTTGAGCATTACTTTACTAGCGTGTGAGATGAGTGCAATTGTGTAGTAGTTTGAGCATTCTTTGGCATTGCCTTTCTTTGGGATTGGAATGAAAACTGACGTTTTCCAGTCCTGTGGCCACTGCTGAGTTTTCCAAATTTGCTGGCATATTGAGTGAGCACTTTCACAGCATCATCTTTCAGGATTTGAAATAGCTCAACTGGAATTCCATCACCTCCACTAGCTTTGAGGGCATTATGCTAACTGAAATAAGTCAAAGAAAGATAAATACTGTATGATATCACTTATACATAGAATTTTTAAAAACCCAACAAATTAGTAACTATAACAAACAAGAAACAGATTCATGGATATGCAGAACAAACTAGTGGTTACCACTGGGGAGAGGGAAGTGAGGAGGGGCAATGTTTTAAGGGTAGGGGATTAAGAGGTACAAACTGTTATGTATAAAATAAGTTACAAGGATCTATTTTACAACACAGGGAATATAGATGATATTTTATAGTAACTATAAATCGAGTATAACCCTAAAGATTGTGAATCACTATACTGTAACATATAATATTATACATCAACTATACTTCAATAAAAATAATTATTTAAGAAAGCTTTAAAACATGCTGTCGCTGCTGCTGCTGCTGCTAAGTGGCTTCAGTCGTGTCCGACTCTGTGCGACCCCATAGACGGCAGCCCACCAGGCTCCCCCGTCCCTGAGATTCTCCAGGCAAGAACACTGGAGTGGGTTGCCATTTCCTTCTCCAATGCATGAAAGTGAAAAGTGAAAGTGAAGTCGCTCAGTCGTGTCCGACTCTTCGCGACCCCATGGACTGCAGCCTACCAGGCTCCTCCGTCCATGGGATTTTCCAGGCAAGAGTACTGGAGTGGGGTGCCATTGCCTTCTCCGATGCTGTTGCTAAAACATTAATTAATAATAGTAGCTGTAACAGCCACTATCTTTAAGACACGTTCGCTTCAGAGACTATATATCCCAAGCTCTCTTTGCTTGCCTTCCATCGCCCATTGCATTCTGGGGCTTGTAGTCCGGAAGTGAGTGGATGATTCATGGGCACGCAGGCGTAGTGTCGCAAACTCCCGGAAGATCCCGCTGGGGCTCGCAGGATGAGCGGGTGGTGGTGGCTGCTGCTGCAGCGGCGGCGCTGACAGGACACGAGCTCTATGCTTTTCCGGCTGCTCGTCCCGCTTGGCCTCCTGTGTGCACTGCTGCCCCTGCACCATGGTGCACCCGGCCCTGATGGCACCGCACCCGACCCCGCCCACTACAGGTGAAGTGGGGGGTCGAGCTCCCTGCCCTTCCATAGTTGGGGAATAGGAAGCAAAGACTTGGTCCCTTCCCTATTCCCTCCATCCCGGGACCCCCATCCTGACCTGCTGGCACCCAGCTTACTGGGCTCCTGGCAGAAACCAGGTGACAATTCCCACTTTCCGCCCTGTTTCTTGTCCTTCCCCTGCCTGGTTTCATTTGGTGACCCTCTGCCTTATTTCTCGTACCCTGCACAGGGAGCGAGTCAAAGCCATGTTCTACCACGCCTACGACAGCTACCTGGAGAATGCCTTTCCCTACGATGAGCTGCGGCCTCTCACCTGTGACGGGCACGACACCTGGGGCAGGTAGTGCGAAGGGAGGAGCAAGGGGGAGGCTTGGGTCTAGCAGTCTGGTCCTAGGCCGGCGGGTCTGCTGGAACTGGTGGCTTCATGGTCTCCTCACGGGGTTCCAGAAAAAGCTCCTAGCCAGGGTGGGGTCGCATTCCCCTCAATTCAGGCCCACGGCCACCAAGATCCACCCAGCCTCCTGGAAATTTGTATCACAAGGTGGGAAAAGGCTGGGTTATCCTAGTGGGCTGGATCTCTGGGCTCTGGCCACAGCAGTAACAGACATCAGCTGTTGGGACTTGGGCAAATCTCTGGAGCCATAGGATGTGTGGAAGGGCTTCAAGAAGTCAGAAGACCCAACCCCTTCATGTTGTAAGTAGTCAAACAGGCCCAGGAGGAGCTATAACTCTTCCAAAGGTGAAACTTCAGAGCCTTGGTAAGTGTAACTGAAATGCACTTCCTCCTTTATCCTCACATCCTTGACTGCTTCTTGAGATTTCAGCTCAAACTGTCACCTTAGTGTCAGTTCCCTTAAATACCCATCCCCTACTAGTCAGTCTCATAAACACACTTTTTTATCTTCTTTGTAGCACTTCTCACTCTGATACTGTCGTTTTCACTTATCTGCTAGTTTGTGTTTCTCACTTCCACTAGAATAAAAATCTATGAAAAAAAAATCGATGATATGGAATCCTCTGTCTTGGTCCTTGCTGAGTGAGTGAAGAATCATTGTGTTTAGCGAAACTGACATTGAGGAAACACTGTGCTAAGCATTTTCCTTGCCTCATCTCGTGTAGTTAACATCCCTAGGCGTTAAGTGCTGTTATCTCCATTTTACAAATGAATATGCTAAGAACTGGAGAAATTAAGTAAAGTGAAAGTCGCTCAGTCATATCCAGCTCTTTGGGACCCCATGGGCTATGCAGTCCATGGAATTCTCCAGGCCAGAATACTGGAGTGGGTAGCCTTTCCCTTCTCCAGGGGATCTTCCCAACCCAGGGATCGAACCCAGGTCTACTGCATTGCAGGCAGATTCTTTACCAGCTGAGCCACACGGGAAGCCCAAGATACTGGAGTGGGTAGCCTATCCCTTCTCCAGCGGATCTTCCTGACCCAGGAATCGAACTGGGGTCTCCTGCATTGCAGGTGGATTCTTTACCAACTGAGCTATGAGGGAAGCCCCCAAAATTTGTTGGGTTGTTTTTTAGTTCAAAAACTAATGCACAAGAATGGCAAATTTAAGCAGTACAATGTCATATAATAAAATAAATATCTCCCATATGCTAGAACTCCAATCACTGTTAACTTTCTTGTGGGTCCTTCCAGAAATATTTTTGATTTATACCATCCTATAGATATGTATATATGTATCTTTCTAAATTAACTTTTAAAAAGTGTAATTTACATGAAATGCACCCACTATAAGTGTGTAGCAACCACCATCATAGGATAGAGAACCATTTCTGTCACCCTAAAAAGATCCCTTATGGCCTTTTATAGTTAATCCCTCCACCACCACTGGCCCAAAAAACTGCTAATCTGCTTTCTGTATATATGTCTGTTTTTGACAATGCAGTTAGAACATATGACACTACCTATTCTGTAGCTTGTTTTTTTCATTAAACTAGATAATTTGAATATTTTCACATTAGCCCATAGAACTCTTGATAACAATCTTTTTGACAACCTCATAGTTTTGCACTGTTTGAATATATTACGATTTGGTTACTCACTCTTCAACTGGTGTAGATTTGGGTTATTTCTAGCTTTTTGCTGTTCTAAAAACAATACTGCCATACGTATTCTCAAGCCTACAGTTCTGTGCACTGTGAGATAAAGTCATAGATGTGGGAGGCCTATGCTGGGAGCTGCAATCGTATACTGCCTCCCTATTGTAGAGAATTCCAGAGAATATAGGCGATGTGTTTAACTACAGTCAGCTGCATCTGCCCACCTCCCAAGTGCCTTAAAAGGGTCAGAGGTTCCTGGCGATTTTCACTATGGCATCTCTTGTGACAGCAAGTGGGACTGGCAGAGGTATTGCTGTGCCTCACTTATTAGTTTCTGGGGTATCTGATCTGAGGCCTTGATATCTGGTGCTTGATTTTGTTGCTAAGCAGCTGATATTTTTGTCCTTTTACAGTTTTTCTCTGACTCTGATTGATGCTCTGGACACCTTGCTGGTAAGTGTCTCATCTATTCCTTTTTCTCTCTAACATTGCATAACCAGTATTCTTCTTTTGGCAGCTTGGCTGTGGGTGAAAAGTGAATTCTTCACCTGGGCTTTTGAGTTTCATCTTTCACTTTGATCTTTTTAATTTGAGGGCAGTGGAAAGCCACTGGCATTTTTCAAGATGAGGACAGGAAATTAGATTTCTGCTTTGAGAAGATCACTGGCTACAAGGTGGAGAAAGTTTCATGCAATCATTTAACAAATATTTTTTGAGTAATTGTCTCATGCACTGTGCTCAGCCCTCTGGGGGAATGTAGGAATGAGTGAGGCTCCTGCCTGTGCAAAGATTCTCATCACATGGAAAGAAATCGATGCCTCAGTGTTGTGGGGATAAACTTAACTGGATTCTTTTGAAGGAAGAAGAGGTCAATTTCAGCTGGGGGAATCAAAAACTTTCTAGAGAAGGTAACATGTAGACGATTGAGGGTAAGTTGGATTTGTAAATGGGAAGACTTGGGGTGTGATTTCTAGTAGAGGGAACAGCATGTCTGAGGTTAGAAAATCAAGGAATAGTAGATACAGTTCTACTGAAGTGGATGAGATGAGGCTAGATGAACAGAGAGACACAGAGGATAGATTAGGTCTAAATCATAGAGGGTTTTAAATGCTGAGATAGGATTATTTGGGTTGCAAGTGATAGATTTAGACAGGAAGGAAATTTACTGAGTCACATAGCTAAAAAGTCCAGGTAAAGACTGGCCTCAGACCCAGCTGGTTCCAGACAATATAAATAATGTCAGTAGGAATCTCTTTCTCAATCTCTTATTTCTGCCTCCTTTGCTGGCTGTATTCTCAGGCTCTCCTTATGCTGACAGGGTAACCACTGGTAGCTCCAGACTCACATCCCACTCATTTAGTAACCTGTGTGTGGAAAGAATTAGTTATTTTTCATTGATTGCCATGACTGAGTCTCAATGATCTGGCTTGGGTTACACATCTATCCCTGAACTAATCAGTTGGCCAAGAGATTTAGTATGCTGACTGGTGTAGGTGAAGGAATGGAATCAGCTTCTTCAAATTATAAGAGTGACTGTGGAAGAAGGGTGATTCCTCAAGGGACAATTGGAGCAGTCATATCAGAATAAAAGGTATCGGGATTGCATTTGACTTACAGTTTAAACAAAAAGGGTTTAATTTTCTCAAGTAAAAGTAAATCTGAAGGTATTAATAATGTCTAGCATTGGGTCAGCTGCTTAACTGTGTCATCAGAAACCCATTGTCTTGGTATCCTTCCATTTTGCCATCATTAGTATATTGACTTACATTCTCGTGCTTCGTACCTCATGGTCTAGGATGGCTGCCACAGCTCCAGAAATCAAGTCTGCTTTCAAAGTAGAAAGGAAAAGAGTAAAAGCCATGCCAATGGTGTCTTGTCTCTTTTTATTAGGCCATTTCTAAGAAGTGCCCTTAGTAGACTACAGCGCTCAGAATTGACTGGATAATACAGTCACCTCTAGTGGCAAATGAGGCTGTGAAACAAGTAATCGGATTTCTAGCTTCTATGGCTGGAAGCTACAAGTATAAAGAAGATTGGAAATCAGTGTTGGGTCAACCAACCTGCAGTATTTTCACCAGGATGAATGTGACAAGGTTAAAAACAACAGATATCCACTGAAAATGTCAAACTAAGACTTCCTTATGTGGTCTACAGTCTTTATATTGGTTTCATTTAAATGAGTACATAGGATTCTTTTCTTTTTTTTTTTTTTTTTTGTGGAAACTAGGGACCTTTATTGGTTACATATTGTGCTGCAGAGCCAACAGACTGCATTAGAGCCAGAGGATACATGCAGACAGGCAGCTTCAACTATACACATGCACCCCAGGAGCCCTGAGTCACTGCTTATGGCTTTGCCCTGGTTTCCAGCCACAGGGTCTGGCCTCCTCAGTCCCGTGCTTGGAGCAGGAATGTAAGAGAAGCTGCTGCACCCAGCCTCCAAGGGGCAAGGGAGTGGCCAGAGGACCTGCCTGAGCAAGTAGGTGTAGACCGATACATTGATGTGTCCCCAGCGAGGGGGCCTATGAGGTAATAACAGTTTATTTGAGGGCTACTTCCCTAGCCCTCCCAATCTTTAAAATACAACAACAACAAAAAAAGTAGACTGTATTCTCTTAAAAATACATTCCATTCAGTACATGTTCTGAGCTGTGAAGCAGCAGGAAAATAGGGCCCCTTTCCTATGATCTTGGCTGTGAGGCTGTGAGAACCCTGTTCCCAACCTGGGGTACTTAAAAGGGAATCCCTAAAAGCAGCTCTTCCAAAGCTGGAACCAAAGAATTTACTAATGTCTTGATACTGGGTCTGTGTGATTTCCAGCTCTCAGTGTTTTGAACTGTTACCAGCAGTTCTAGAACAGAAACTGTAGGTCTTAAGTTGAAAAAGTGAGAGTCACACCAGCATAAGATGCTAGACTCTGATCTAGCATCTCCAGTGCCTACAAGCCTGGGAGCCTCATTCTCAGGTCTCTCTTTCCTACAGATTTTGGGGAATGTCTCAGAATTCCAAAGAGTGGTTGAAGTGCTCCAGGACAATGTGGACTTTGATATTGACGTGAATGCCTCTGTGTTTGAAACCAACATCCGAGGTGAGGGGTGCCTTCGAGGATCCTTGTAAGAAAGGAGACTGTGGAGTTTTGGCCTCCGTATAAACCAGGAGGTGGTAAATAGGATCTTAAGGGCCAGCCTTTCCAGGCCACCTGACTCAAAACAGATCAACAGAGCTCTTACGTCCTGGGGGTGGGGTAGGGAGGTCTCAGGATCCCTCATCAGTTTTAGACATGAAAGTGAGCAGGGGACAGAGAAAAGACTGAAGAGAAACATGCCAGGATTACTCACATATTTAACATATACTTGGTACTAGGCTTTCAGCCAAGAGCAAGAAAGATGTAATCCTTGCCTTCTCATAGCTTATTGCCTAGGAAGCACTACCCATAGAACTTTCTGCACTGATGATGGAAATGTTTTATATCTCTCTTGTCCAGTCCAGTAGCCACATCTGAAACATGTTTGAAAGGGAAAGTGAAGTCGCTCAGTTGTGTCCAGCTCTTTGCGACTCTATGGACTGTAGCCCGCCAGGCTCCTCCATCCATGGGATTTTCCAGACAAGAATACTGGAATGGGTTGCCATTTCCATCTCCACGGGAAATGTGTTTACTGCAACTGTAGAACTGAATTTTTAATTTTATTGAATTTTAATGAATGCAAATTTAAATCATGGCATGTTTTTACTATTTGCTGTATTACATAGCGTGAGTCTTGGGTATTAGTTTCCAAACCTGGATGCTGATCAGAAGCACCTGGGACCTTTTTAAAAGTTCAGCTGTCTAGACTCCACTCTAAATCTAATGAACTGGAATCTTTGGGTTGGTTCCTAGAGTCAGTATTTTTAGCAGGTGCCAATGAATCTTTTTTTTTAAATGATTCGTTCCTTTTGTTGAGGTGCATTTACATATACTGAAATGCACAGATTTATACATTTCAGTGAATTTTGATCCAATGATTCTTATGAAAGTAGTACAACCCTTCTTTTCAGTGAGCTTCTAGACCATTGGTGGCTTAACAGCCATCACCTCTGGATGATAGTTATATTTTTTCCTCCTCATTTTGCTCATCTTTATTTTATATGTTATGTGCAATGAAATTTGTATTACAGATATATATATTTTTTTAATTAAAAAAAGCAGAGGGACAGCATGGTATAAAATCCTGGTGTAGGGATCAGACCTGAGTTTGAGGCCATCCTCAATGCTGTGTCCCAGAACTGCTGAGCCCAGATTGTCATCTATGAGTTAAGGTTGTCCTTAAGTCTCTGCTTCTGATACCCATGTAATTGTATCAGCCTTCTTTTGGTTGACATTTGCCCAGTATGTCTTTTTCTTCTCTTTTACTTTCTATCTGTCTGAATTTTATGATTAGCTCTGTCTTTTGTAATTTACATAGTATGTTTATCCCTTCTGACAATCTTTTCTTTTAACTGAAGCGTTCAGTTCTTTTACATTTACTGTAACTACTGGTACATTTGCGTTCATTTCTATAGTATTACTTTGTGCTGTTTGTCCCATCTTTCTCTCTACTCTTTCTCTTTTTCTTTTCAATTTTATTTTTTTGGCTGTGCCATGTGGCATATGAGGTCTTAGTTCCCCCGACCAGGACTGAACCCACCCGCGCCCCATGCAACGGAAGCATGGAGTTACCTAACCAAGGACCGCTGGGGAAGTCCCTCTTTTTTATGCCTTCTGTAGGTTGAGTTGTTTTCCCCCTCATCCCATTTTTCTTTACTAATCTAGAAAGTATGCAGTATATCTAGCTTATTAGTTTTCTTGGAAAATTTAACAAACATAGTCTAAAATTAGTGAAGATCTTTATTCTTCTCCTGAATAATATAAAACCTGGCTCTGAGGATTATCTGTACCTGTATGCCTTAGTTATATATTTTAATTATTTCTTTTAAGCCATCCATATATTATTGCCATTCTATAGAATTGAAGGTTTAGATTTACTACTATTTGCCACTTGGGAACCATCTTTCCTTCTTGTATCACAGACCTTACATCTGTGGTCCCTTTCCTTTTATCTGAAAAACGTCCTTTTGAATGTCCTTTAGTGCAGGTGCGTTCTTTCTCAGCTTTTCTTAGTAGGAAAATGTTATTATCTCACTGCCTTTGTTTGGCCTTTGAAGGGGGGAAACTGAAGCCCAAGGTCACCAGTTTCGCCATATTTCCAGATATGTAAACTTTAGGTCTTTTTTTATAAGTCCTAAATATTATGTAATAAATTGAAATAGAGAAATGAATAAAATGAAGGTAATAAGTATCTTTCCCTTCTTCTCCTGGCGATCGGGAGACAGTGACCAAGTACAGTGAGCGTGGGCTTTGGAGTCAGGCAGACCGGGCGACCCTGAGCAAGTCGCTTTACGCCTCTGAACCTCAGTATCTTTGAAGAGGGCACAAAATACCTGGTGTTTGGTGTACGTGCGTGCATGCTAAGTTGCTTCAGTTGTGTCTGACTCTGTGCAACCCTATGGACTGTAGCCCGCCAGGCTCCTCTGTCCATGGGGTTCTTCAGGCAAGAATACTGGAGTGGGTTGCCATGCCCTCCTCCAGGGGATCTTCTTGACCCAGGGATCAAACCCGCATCTCTTATGTCTCCTGCACTGGCAGGCGGGTTCCTTACCACTAGTGCCACCTGGGAAGTCCTGTTTGGTATACCCTAGGGACTAAAGTGATAGTCATTGTTTTTGTGACCTACCAAGAGGAAAAAAGACTTGGTGACCTTAACACTGTACCAATATGGGTGTTATGGACTCTTCTTTCCCTCGGTAGTTCTATCCGCTTCCCAGTGAACCACCAAACAGAGCATTGGGTTTAATTTGCACAAGGGAAAGACTGGTCCTTGGGAGTCTGACACTTGCTTTTTGTGCCATCTGTAGTGGTAGGAGGACTTCTGTCGGCTCACCTGCTATCAAAGAAGGCTGGGGTGGAAGTGGAGGCCGGATGGCCCTGCTCAGGGCCTCTCCTGAGGATGGCGGAGGAGGCAGCCCGGAAACTCCTCCCAGGTAAGACCCATGTCAAGACAGACCAGAGAGGAAGTCCAGGAGGTCCTGCTGCTCTTGCTGGAGAAGAGAGTGGCTGAATTATACTATACCAGACACTTGATATTTCTACCTTTCAGCACCCACCATGGAAATCAGGGGAGTCCTGGGCATTTGGAGGGCTAGACTAGGATGGACAAGCTGACCTCATGACTGTGGGCAGGGAGCCTGGCGGCTGCAAGGCTCTTGCCCTTATTTGAGTGAGTGCTGATGCCCCCTCCCAGGCCCACACAATGCTGGGATGAAAGGATTCCAGGTCTGAGCATTTGCAACCCCAGATTCCAGATTTGGCTCTGCCAGCCAATCTCTTGACCCATATCTCTCCTTGGTTCAATTTCCCCATCTATCAGATGACAGTCATGATTCCTTCCTCCCTCTGGGGAGACATAAAATGAGGTCAGAATGGAGAAAGTTCTTGGAGAACCTCAAACACCACTGAGACACGAGAGGGACTTGTTTTGTAGCTAAGCCATGTCCAGGGCTGCAGGCCAAGCCACAGTGTTTGTCTGGTGGGGCAGTAGCTGGGCTCAGCAGCATCAGCTGGACACTGTGTTTTCTTCAGGGTGTGGTGGAAGTTCTGAGTGCTGTTCACACCCAAACACATCATGCTGTGCTTTCCACCAGCCTCTTGGCCATGTCACTTCTCCCCTTCACCCCTACTTGCCTCTCATGCTTGGGGACGAGCTGAGGAGAATGAGCGATCCCAGTTCAGGCTCGCTGTCTTACAGCCTGCATGTCTCCTTAAAGCTTCATGTTCTGTGTGACTCATCCTTGGAGGAAACTTTTCTTTGGCATCAATTTTTTTTTTAATTGAGAAATATACATATTGCAAAGTACATGTTGAAGTCGGCACCCATGTTTCTACCATTCAGGTCAAGAAACAGGATTTAGTCACCCCCCCCCCCTCTTTTTAAGACTGCCTGACTTTTCCAAGCTATCTTTTTGGGGCCTTCTTGGTGGTGACTTGAATCGTCCTTGCTTTCCATTCATGTCTGCCAGATAGCAAGTTTCTCCTCCTACAGTAGAGTTGCTGGGCCTTGTGGTTCTTGGAAGTTTTGTCAGTTTGTTCACAGTTTGGTGACGCACAGGCTGCTCTGGGGTTGTTTGACCTTTCAGCCTGGAGAGGAAGTCTCTGCCTCTAGCTTGCTGTCTAGATCCTTGCCTGGAATCAGAAAGTGCTGGGGTGGGGTGGGCAGGGCACTGGGCCTGTGGGGAGGGAGCAGGGAGCGGGCACGTGGCAGTCATTCTCATCTTAGCTCCATTTGGCTCGCTGTGTGACCTTTGAGTCACTTCTTTGCAAGCATGTCTTTTCCTACCTGTGAATTGAGGATTGGACTACAATCAGCAGGTTCATGGTTTATATCCTTTAAAAAAAAATAACATAGCCACTAGCTATCTATTTTACACATGGTAGTGTATCTGTGTCAATGCTAAGCTGCTGTATAGCACAAGGAGCTCAGCTCAGGGTTCTGTGATGACCTGGAGGGGTGGGGTGGGGGGAAGTGGGAGGGAAACCCAAGAGGGAAGGGATATATGTATATGTATACCTGATTCACATTGTTGTACAGTAGAAGCTAAGACAACATTGTAAAGCACCTATACACCAATTTAGAAAAAAGAAAGAATAAAAATAGCCCCCAAGACTCTTTAGAGCAGGAATCCTGAACTGGCTCCTCTAAGTCTGCAGATATGGTTCATTTGTCAGAATGGTGTTTTAAGAAGTAGATGAATGGCTTCCTCATTGTGCCAACAGCCCCACCACTGCCTATGGCTTAAGCCCCACCTGCTTCACACTAAGTTACCTGCCTAGCCTCTGAAGGCACAGTATAAAATAAGTAAAAGTAGAGCTGCTCTAGGTACAGTGAGCATGCGTGCCAACCCGGAGCACAGCCTGCTGTTCATTCCCCTCCGCATCACAGGCAAGAGCCCGAGGCATGGGGAGCGGTGTTCAGCAGCATCTGGATTAAGTGGCCACTGAGGTCTCCAGTTGCAACACTTATCCTTCTCTGGCTCAGTCTCTAGCAGATCACCTAGGGCAGGGGTCCCCAAACCCCCGGCTGCTGACCGGTACTGGTGTGCAAGCTGATAGAAACTGGGCCACCCAGCAGGAGGTGAATGGTGGGCAAGCGAGTGAAGCTTCATCTGCCACTTCCCATCAGCCCCCATCACTCATGTGACTGCCTGAAACATCCCCCTGCCCCAGTCTGTGGAAAAACCGTCTTCACGAAACGGTCCCTGGTGCCAAAAAGGTTGTGGACTGCGAACCTAGGGGACAAGAGGGAAGCACTGGCCAAAGCTTCAGGCTTTAGGCCTGTGTCCAACCATCTCCACCTCCCCACTCCTGTCTGGGGTCTTAATTTTGTGATCGTTCAGCCTTTCAGACCCCCACTGGCATGCCGTATGGCACGGTGAACCTGCTTCACGGCGTGAACCCGGGAGAGACTCCTGTCACCTGTACGGCAGGCATCGGGACCTTCATTGTGGAATTTGCCACCCTCAGCAGCCTCACCGGTGACCCCGTGTTCGAAGACGTGGCCAGAGTGGCCCTGATGCGCCTCTGGGAGAGCCGGTCGGACATTGGGCTGGTAGGTCCCGCAAGTTGGCCACCTTGGCCCGTGCTTACGCGGCTCGGGGCTCGGGGCTCTGAGCAACAAATTGCAGTTCAGCTGAAGGAAACGAAGGGTGACCTCAGGAGTGGTTCAAGACTTAGGCTAACAACACGGAAAGTAGATGAGACCTCCAGTTCCTGCTTTGGCACAGAGAGGAGGAGAGCATGAGAGTACATCCTTTACCAGGAAGCGGGGCTGTGACAAGCTCTGACTCCTTGAGCTTCTCTGATTTCTAGGGAGTGGGTCACATGCTTCATGCCCCGACTCACTCAGTGACCTTAGATAATCCGCCTGTCTGGCCCTCATTTTTACATATTTTTGTGAAACTATGATAAGAGACACTGAACTGTTCCATGAAAAAAAGATTCCTGGTCAGTTAAGTTTGGGGAATATTATAAATAGTATCCTTTCTTTGAAGAGTTATAATGAACACAAACAGCTTAAAGGTTATGAAAACCTCTGATAAATTCATCTGTTTAATTTTGCTTAACACAGTGTTTCATAAACTTATTTGATACCAGGGCTTCCCTTTCCTCTCCACACCTACTAACCCATGAAAAATGTGACCAGTCATCTCTGAGGTCGATTGCAGTTCCTAAACTGGATCATCCAGTGAAATTAACAGTAAGTGAGCCAGAGCTGTCCAGGAAATAGCTCTGGATTTAGTCAGAATTGAGATTGAGTTCTGGCTTTACTCTGTTGAAACTGTGTGACCCTGGCCAAGTCACTCAACCTTTCTGATCCACAGTTACTTCAGTAGTAGTGTGACATACTTATACCTCCTCACTGAGTCATTATGACAGATGAAGACTGTGTTGTCTGAAAATGATTCAGGTAGGGGCATGTTTTATACAAATTCTGGTTCTAAGTCAGCTTGAAAGTGAAAGTTGTGTGAGGAATCCTTAACATTTCCTTAAGAGGGTGCCACTTTGGGGACCTCAAGTAGCTCCCTCCTTTGAGACCACGTGTCTTTCTCCTAGGTTGGCAACCACATCGACGTGCTCACTGGCAAATGGGTGGCCCAGGACGCAGGCATCGGGGCTGGTGTGGACTCCTACTTTGAGTACCTGGTGAAAGGAGCCATCCTGCTTCAGGATAAAAAGCTCATGGCCATGTTCCTAGGTAAAGAGGGCGGGGAAGGGGGGCTTTTCCTCTTGGTTTCCCCTGTTGAAATATCATTTATTTATAAACTTTCAATTGCTCCCAAGTGCTTGCCTACACCAGAGAAGGCAATGGCACCCCACGCCAATACTCTTGCCTGGAAAATCCCATGGACGGAGGAGCCTGGTGGGCTGCAGTCCATTGGGTCGCTGAGGGTTGGACACGACTGAGCGACTTCACTTTCACTTTTCACTTTCATGCATTGGAGAAGGAAATGGCAACCCACTCCAGTGTTCTTGCCTGGAGAATCCCAGGGACGGGGGAGCCTGGTGGGCTGCCGTCTATGGGGTTGCACAGAGTCAGACACGACTGAAGCGACTTAGCAGCAGCAGCAGCCTGCCTACACAATTAGTTCTGCGTACCGGAGTCTGCATTCAAAACTACCGTGGACTCACACTGCCCACTTGAGGCCCCTTACACCTCTTCATGCTGTCCTGCGAGAGCCCAGCTGAACCGTGCTGCCTGCCTGCAGGCGGCCCTGGATTATTTTTTATTTCCTGGCCGTTGCACATACTGTGTTTCCTTTGCCTTGAATGCCTTTTTTCCTGCCATTATGTGTTCAAATTCTGTTCACCCTTTATGGCTCAGCTTAAATGTCATTATGCCCAGGAAATAGCCTGATGC
This sequence comes from Bos taurus, assembly GCF_002263795.3. Lineage (NCBI taxonomy): Eukaryota > Metazoa > Chordata > Mammalia > Artiodactyla > Bovidae > Bos > Bos taurus. The sequence goes on along the minus strand of NC_037340.1, from coordinate 64,408,121 downwards.
TGCCTCAGTAAAATTTAGGACCTTCAGCATCTTTTTTTTGCCATCAGCTGTCTTCACAAGTTACAGCTCTACCAGCTGAGTGCAACATCCAGGCTTTATTCATCTTTGTACCTCCCGCAGTGCTTTGCAGGAAGTAGCTAGCAGATGAATGTCTGTTGAATAGAAACATTTTACCCTCCAGTCCCTTAGACATTAGCAATAATGATACTGAGGAATTATTGGGCACCTAGTAATAATTATGGCTACCATTCATTTATTCAGCAAATATTTGTTGGGTACCATTGATGTATCAACTGCAGTGCCAAGCACTGAACATAGACTGTTTCTTTTAATCCTCACAACATTGAGATTGTCTTATTTATTTGGATGTGTTTTTGGTACTTCAGTCAGATAATGTTTTGTTTTAATTTTAAATATCTGCTTTTTAAAAAAATATTTATTTGACCTCATTGGATCTTAGTTTCAGCCTGCAGGATCTTTGTTGCATCATGAGGGATCTTTCATTGAGATGCATGGACTCTCTAGTTGTGGTATTCAGGCCTAGTTGCTCTGTGGCATGTGGGATCTTAGTTCCCTGACCAGTGATCAAACGTCTGTCTCCTGCATTGCAAGGCAGATTCTTAACCACCAGACCACCAGGGGAGTCCCCAGATAACGTTTATTGTGCATATTTATTAGGTACTATCTTCATGTTGGGGATCCTGCAATCAACAAAACAAAGTCCTAACTCGCATGGCTTTACACTCTAGGGGTTGTTATAAGTTCAAGTTGCCACTGGAATGCAAGCTCCCTCAGGGTTGAACTTTGATTTGTTTGCCACTCCCTAGATATCTGGAACCTAGGTGGTTTAGTCCCTAAGTCGTGTCCGACTCTTGCGACCCCATGGACTGTAGCCCACCAGGCTCCTCTGTCCATGAAATTTTCCAGGCAAGAATACTGGAGTGGGTTGCCGTTTCCTTCTCCAGGGGATCTTCCCAACCCAGGAACCTAGAGATGCTCAGTAAATACTGTTGAGTGAACAAATGACTGCATAATCCCATGAGATGTATAACATTACTTTCATCACTTTATAGATAATAAGACTGAGGCTTAAATCTGAAAAAGAGTGGACATATGTATATATGACAGATTTTATTTTCTTGGGCTCCAAAATCACTACGGATGGTGACTGCAGCCATGAAATGAAAAGACAGTTGCCCCTTGGAAGAAAAGCTATGACAAGCCTAGACAGGGTATTAAAAAGCAAAGATATCACTTTGCTGACGAAGGTCCATATAGTCAAAGCTATAGTTTTTCCAGTAGTCACGTACAGATGCGAGAGTTGGACTGTAAAGAAGGCTGAGTGCTGAAGAATCGGTGCCTTTGAATTGTGGTGCTGGAGAATACTCTTGAGAGTCCTTTGGACTGCAAGGAGATCAAATCAATCAATCCTAAAGGAAATCAAACATGAATATTTGTTGGAAGGATTGAAGCTGAAGCTCCAATACTTTGGTCACCTGATGCGAAGAGCCAACTCACTGGAAAAAACCTTGATGCTGGGAAAGATTGCAGACAAAAGGAGAAGAGGGAGGCAGAAGATGAGATGGTTAGATAGCATGGCCATGAATTTGAGCAAACTCCGGAAGATAGTGAAGGTCATGGAGGCCTGGCATGCTGCAGTTCATGGAATCACAAAGAGTCAAACACAGCTTAGCAATTGAACAACAGCATAACTGTTGACTTTATGATATACCTGAAACTAACACAACATTGTAAATCAACTGCACTCCAATAAAAATATTTTTAATTAAATTAAAAACCAAAAACTGAAGCTTAAGAGGGGAAAAACTTGCCCCAGGGTCACAGCTAGCAAGTAGCAGAGCTGGAGCTGAAATTTGAACCTGGAAGTTCAACTCCAGAATCCACATTCCTTCATCTATCTCCTTGCATCCTTGTCTACTTTGAGGCTGGGTCACCCGAGGGTCTTTCAAATGTTTAAATCCATCCCCCAGTTGCCAGAGCCTGTCTTCTGTGTCCCTCATCGTTGACATGTCCATTGTCTTACTTCTTCTGCAGAATATAACAAAGCCATTCGGAATTACACCCGCTTCGATGACTGGTACCTATGGGTGCAGATGTACAAGGGGACTGTGTCCATGCCAGTCTTCCAGTCTCTGGAGGCCTACTGGCCTGGTCTTCAGGTAGGAGCAATCAGAGAGGGTGGTCCTTTTTCTATGGAACGGGCAAAGCAAGCTCATTCTGATGTGTAATCAAAGCGCTTGAGTACGTTTTATTGGAAGGGTGGGTTGGGGAGGGAAGAGAGGCTTAGAGTGAGTCAGACAGATTTAAAAGTTCTGCCAGACTGAGTTTTTCAGGGGGAGCTTTCAGGTGTCAGGAACTGAACTTCTAGTTTGCTGTGGAATGTTGTACCATTTAAAGTACACAGTGTCTTTTCTGGGTTGGGCGGTCATAGCCATTGGCAATGACCATTTCTCCATTGGACATTTCTGTCACATATCCTCATTCTTGACAGCTGGCCTAAGAAGGGTGTGAATGCCTCTGGGGCCACTCTGCTGCCATCATTGTGTCTTCCCATTACATGGTCTGATAGCATTGCAGTGGGAAGGGATCTTAGAGCCCATCTAATCCACCCTGTGGGTGTCCTCAAATATTTAAAATATTTTTATAAGCTGTAAATATTTTTAAATACTTTATATTTAAAATATTTTTATAAACTTTTTTTTTTAGCCTTAAGAAGTTAAAAAAAGGTTAGAACATGTAGGGGCTTCCCTGATGGCTCAGATGGTAAAGAATCTGCCTGAAATGCAGGAGACCTGGGTTCGATCCCTGGGTTGGGAAGATCCCCCGGAGAAGGGAATGGCTACCCACCCCAGTATTCTTGCCTAGAGAATTCCATGGACAGAGGAGCCTGGCAAGCTACAGTCTATGGGGTCACAAAGAGTCGGACACATAGATGAGTAGTAAATTTTTTCAGCATAAAAAGAAATGCCCCCCAAAAGAGGAATACAGTGATAAATAAGTCTCAAGCCCCCACCCTCAGATTCTCTCTCCAAGCCAGCCCTTATTGCCAGTTTTCTGTACCTCTTTCCAGAAATCCATATACATAGATATGTGTATATTTATGGCCCCTTTTTTTCTTTATATAAATAGGAGTATTTTATTACTTTTCACTGACTGTCTTGGAGATCATTCTTTACTGATACATATAGATCAATTTTACTTTTTTAAACAGTTGCATATTATATTCCATTGAATAGACATAGCATCATTTATTTAACTAGTTCCCCATTATATACTTTTAGCCAACCCTTTCATTTTACAGATGGGGAAAGAAGCTCCTAGAGAACTTGTGGATAATATTGAATATTGGTCCAGCTCTTCTAAGATCTTCAAATTTTATTACTTAAGTATCCCCTAAAAAGATTTTAAAAAATTGTAGTGTCCCTTGCATATTTTTAATCTTACGAATTTAAATAATGGCATACCATTCCTTTTTCTCCTCCAACTCATATTTCCATCCTACTACCTCAATAGGATTTTATCCTAATTATAATTTTATGCTGAAAGCATTTTATTGGACACCCTATATATGGCTCTGTGACAAAATGTATTCATATGTAGAAATTTAAAACGTTTTAAAATTTCCCATGCTCACAGGCTCTGAGTATTTATTTTCTTCTGGATTTAGTTATCATTAGTATGTAAATGATTAAAACAACATTTATAGCTTACAATTTTTGATGATTATTAACCTGAAAGCAACTTAATTGGAGGTTCATTTCTTAATGAGATTTTTGGGGCTTTTTAAAATTTTAAGTAGTTCATGTATTTGTGCATGAAGAATGTTGTTGTTTTAGTTGCTCAGTCATGTCTGACTCTTTTGCAACCCAAATGTGCTAAAACGGGGCACAGTTACACATCAATTTTACTCCTGCTTTTCACCTTTTTTAAATATAAGTGCTGAGGAGCCTGAGCACATAAATAAGTAGATGGATGGAAGGAGTTTGATAATTGCAGTATCATTCAGTTCTTTGAAATCATTGAGTTAATAGATTGAACTGTATAAAATTGCCAGCATTCAACCATTTTTTGACCTGAAGAAGTAGCAATATTATATTGTTCAAAGAAAATCACATAATGATCTGTCATCAAAAATTATTTTTAATGATGTCTCTGCTGACAACTTGACCAGTTCCTCTCTCCATTGTTTGAAAGCAAAGAATTGAAAGCCATCTGATTTGCAGAAGGATTTGTTACCCAGTGGTTAGAGTCGTTCATTTTTCTTAACACCTAAGCTAATATTTTTTTTGTTTTTCATTACACTAATATTTTAAATTTAACCTAGTTGAGTGTTCAGTGTTCCACAGGAAGGTTGGAGATTGTTGGTGGGTGCACCTTGCTTTTGTCAAGTGGTAGAAGGACAGTTGTGAAATAGACAGAATGGGTAGCCTGCCTTTGTGTCGGTGATACATTTTAGAAAAGTTGAGGATCTGGAAATCTATTTCCTTAAAACCATTTGTGCCTACATTCCCCTTAAAAAACCTGCTTGTACCAGCCATCCATATAACTGATCACACCTATTGACTTTGCATGATTTTATTTCTGTGCATATTTTCCAAGAAAATAATTGATCAGGGAAAGATGCAACTCATATATGGGTATTTCTAGCAGCAAAGTTTATGACAAAGAAAAACTGGAAATGATCCAAACGTCTAGTAATGAAAGAAAAATAAATGTATTTTTTTTCCTTTTTTTAAATTGTGGCAAAATTCACACATCATAAAATTTACCATCTTAATGCTTTTAAGTGTACAGTTCGATGGAATTTATATTCATGTTGTTATGTAGACCACCATCCATCCCCATAACTCTTTTCATCTTGTAAAACTAAAACTCTACACCTTTTAAACACTAACTCTCCATTCCGTCTTTCCCAAGCCTCTTGACAACCAGCATTATAACTTCTATCTTTATGATGTTGACTACTCCAGGTATCATATCAGTGGAATCACATGGTATTTGTTTTCTTGTGACTGGCTTATTTCATTTAGCATAATGTCAAATTTCATGCTTGTAACCTATATCAGAAATTCCTTCTTTATTAGGCTGAATAATATTCCTTTGTGAGTATATATCACACTTTGCCATCCCAGTTTGTATAGGATTTGTGTGCTTTGTGTGTGGCACTTTTCCTGTTTTGAGAAAGGTTTCTGGGGTTATTTCTCTGTGAGGTTATAATAACACTAATAGCTAACATTTAGCTGACAGTTTGGTACATAGAGGTGATAAATATTTATGAAAGAATGATTTATGTGTTGGGCATTTTACACAGAATCATCATAGCCCATTGAGGTGATGTTCCATAGATGAAGAAAGGAGGACATTAAATTTGTTCATATCCTCAACAGATATTTGGGTGCCTTCACGAAGTTCATAGAGAGTGAAACACAAAGAAAAACTTAGACAAATTCATAAAATAATAAGTTGCAATTAAGGAAACAAATAAGAGGCTAAAAGAGAGAATATTAGATGGGGACTTACTTTAGATAAGAAGGACTCTCAGAAGTGGTGATGCTGAAGCTGATATTTGAAGAAGTAGGGGTGGGGGTGATATTCCAGGCAGAGGAAACATGATGTGTGAAGGTCTTGGAGGCAGGAAGGAGTCAGGTGTTTATCAGGGACAAAAGCAGGAGGGCCACAGTCCAAGGAAGGAAAAGAACAGTTAATGGAAAGTCAGCAGTGGCCAGATTGCACAGGGCCTTGAGGGCCATGGTGGCATCTTGACCTTATGCTGAGTCTGGTCAGCATAAGCCTCTGAGTAAGACAGTTACTCTGGCTGTACTGGGGAGAGTGGACTAGAGAAGACAAGTCAGAGAACCAGTCAGTGAGGAGGCCTTTGAGGTCATCCCAGTGCAAGATGCTAGTGAACAAGTGGTAGCTCTGGAGATAAGTAGAGAAAAATCTTGATGTTTTAGAGAGAGGGAATTGATGGGTGTTGCTGGTAGAATGGATGTAAGGGTTGGGGAAGAAGGAAGAGCCAAGGATGACCCCCAGCTATCTAGCCAGAGTGGAATCAGTGGAAGGTGGTGCCATTTACTGAAAAGGGAGAGAGGTGAGAGTAGAGATGCAAATTTGTGAGAGAGTGAGGGAACCAAGAATTTAGCCTGGAAAATGTCATTTGTTCTATCCCTGAGACATCCAGTGGAGATGTCAGGAAGGTCAGCTGCTTCCCTGTGAGCTTATATTAATATGAATAGCTACTTAGAAGCACTTAGTAAAATGACAAGCACCTACATCCTCTGATTCAGCAATCCTAATTCTGGAAATGTATCTTACAGATACACTTCACATGTTTGAGTTGACATAAGTACAGGGTTATTTCTTGTAGCATTGATTATTATAGCAAACAGCAAAAGATTGGAAGCAAGTCAATTAACTATCAATAAGGAGCTAATTAAATTGTGATCCAAGCAGTGGGATACTTACTATGCAACTGTATAAATAGGAGGAGGGAGATGTACTTACTTGGAAAAATTGAGTTGTATTGTTAAATGATAAAGGAAACTGCAGAACAGTATATTGAATAAGCTGTATTTCATGTAGGGGAAGTAATATATACTTATACACCTTTGCTTATGTTACAAACTAATGCAAAATGATTACGTTCTGGGGTATAGGGTAGGAGTGAAACTTAGTATAATCAACCTTTTTCTTATTAGAATTTCAAATCAGATGGCTGACTTACCTATTTAACTATTAGTAGCCAGTATTGACTGAGCAAGTACTGATGGGCAGGGACTTTGTATACACCCTGTGTCCCTTACAGCAAAATAAAATATACATTATAATTGCACATTGTACATGAGGCTCAGAAAAGTTAAGTATCTGATTTGAGGTTGCACAGTGAGTAAATGGCCAACTCAGGGTTTGATCACAGGTCTTGATCTCCAAAGCCTTTGCCTCCTCTTTCCCCCGAGGGTGCGTGTGAGGTTCTGTATGTGGGTTTCCTGCCTGGTGGCTGCTTTCCTGACAACCAGTTCTCTCCTGCAGAGCCTCATTGGGGACATTGACAATGCCATGAGGACCTTCCTCAACTACTACACCATCTGGAAGCAGTTTGGGGGGCTCCCAGAATTCTACAACATTCCTCAGGGATATACAGTGGAGAAGCGAGAGGGCTACCCGCTTCGGCCAGGTAAGCAGCATCTCTGGCCCATGGCCAGCTCACAGCCTCCAATTCTCCGAACCCCAAGCCCTCAACATCTCTATGAGGTTCCATGCCTCACAAATGCTCACAGCTCCATTTTTTCCCCCCATCTGCTTCTTCCAGTGACTCTGGGTGGTTTTCCTGCTAGGAATTCTATATCCCTTTTATTTTCAGAGAAGGAAATGGAAGGCTGGTTGGTTGCAATGGCTTCCCCAAGGCTGTTAGGTGTAGAAGCTAGGACTGGAACCCAGGTCTCTTCATTACATCTTATGCTCTTTCAAACTTGGACAAGCAAGTGAGATGGACAAAGCCAGGTTGATGCCTTTTGAGTTCCTGCCATTGGGATTTTGGACGCATAGGCAATCTTAATCGTAAGTCAATGGACCAGGTCAGATAAACTGTGCATCTGTGGAATGTTGGGACTTTAGGAATGGACTTTAGGAGTGAACTATCTCTTGTCCCCCACCTCCTCATTTGCAGCTCAGTCCTCAAGACATAGAGAAGGAAGGGCTCACACACTCGATAACTCTCTTATGTTCTTTTCCAGCTCCGATCTTCTGATTCACTGAAGGAAAGTTAAACATTACAAGGAGGGGAAAGGAAAGGGGGGCAGAGGAAGGAAGCTGAGTCAGCACACAGTCACCCTGCCCCCCACCCCAAAATAGCTTATGTTCCCATTGTTTTTGACTCCTCCCACCTGAATGCCTTTTAACTGTGGGATGGGCCTTCTAGTGGCTTCTGCCCATTCTGCCCTTCTTTACCCCACTTCCTTCCTCCTCTGACGTGCTAATCTTCTCAATCATTGTTCTAAGAATCTTGGAGAAGCAACAGAAGTGGGAATAAAACAGCAACTGGAAAGAGCAAATTAGTCATTTTTGACTCCTTGGAGGCTGCTGTTTTTACTATTGCTCATGCATTTATTCTCATAGCTTTTTTTTTTTTTTTTTAACATAAAATGGTCAGATTGTATTGATGCCATGTTACTACTAAATAGGATGAAGACAGAGTTTGGGACTAAATGTGAGACCTAGGCCTGTGCATTCTCAAAGATAGAGGGAACCTGAGAGGTCTTCTAATCCAGTGGCCCCAACCTTTTTGGCACCATGCATCAGTTTCGTGGAAGACAATTTTTCCATAGACCAAGGTTGGGGAAGGGATGGTTTGGGGACGATTCAAGTGTATTACATTTATTGTGCACTTTATTCTATTATTATTACATCAGCTCCACCTCAGATCATTGGGCATTAGATCCCAGGGGTTGGGGACTCCTGTTCTAATTGATATCCCCCTGCAATAGCCCCATCATGTAGTTATCTCGTGTCTTTGTCTGGTTACCAACAATGACAGAAGGCTCACTACTTACAGAGGCAATGTGTTTTATTTGCAGGATAGGCTGACAGGAAGGCTCAGTGGAAAGTAAGGCACCACAGCCAGGAATCCAGAAATGCCTTAGACCAGTCACTCTTCCTACCTCAAACAATAGCAAATGGGAGATAAGGGACTCTTCTATAATTAGGTTGGCCAGTGCCGATGCTCTGGTGCATGCTTCTGACCAGCAGTGTTGGAGCACAGAACCTAGCCTAAAAGCCTCTGAAGGCCTTCACCCTCACCTAAGTCCAAGTCTAAACCTTGGGCTCTCACCCTCTTGCAGAGAGTTGACCAGATACACCGGAAGTTATAGCAGTCACTAGCAGGCGCAGGCCTATGTGTGAGGAAGAGAAAACAAGAAACAAGATGCTTGGCCCTGGGTGCGCTGAGCCAGACAGCTGCGAGAAGCATAAGGGGAGGCTTCCCACAAGGGCACCATCTTTTCCATCTCTGAACACACACAGTGTGTTCATCTACCAGTAAATGTACCCCCATCTATGCTTAGAATATGAGCAATTAGATTAGTAAGTGTCCACAAGCCTGTGGGTTAAAGGGAGGGAGAAGTAGGAGAACACTGGGGAGATCGGCAGCGGTATTTTCTCCCAAAATAAGAAACAGATGGGACTTCCCTGGCCGTCCAGTGGTTAGGACTCTGTACTTCCAATGCAGGAAGCCTGGGTTTGATCCCAGGTCAGGGAACTAGGATCCCACATGCTGTGTGGCATGGCTTTAAAAAAAAAGAAATTGAATATAAAACAATTCTGATGTCTTCTCAACTCTGCCAAAATGAAATGGAATAATAATTCCTATTGAAACAAACTCTATAAAGCCAATGTGTTTAATTCCTTGAATTACACATAAAAATGTTCAAGGGACTTCCCTGGTGGTCCAGTGGTTAAGACTCTGCATTTACATGACAGGGGGCACAGATTTGATCTCTGGTCAGGAAACTGAGATCCTGCATGCCGTGGCCAGGAAAAAAAAAAACAAAACTAGAAATAGAATTTACAGTAATAAATCATTAGGGGAAAAAGTACTCATCAGGAGTCAGGAGGAAATAGGAAGCAGAACATGAGGAGGAGAGGCTGTGTAGGGAGAGGAGAAGAGTTCTTTCCTGTCCGAGTAAAGACAGGTGAAGAAGTAGCAAAGTCTGTGGAGCTGTAGCTTCTACCCACCGAGCCCACCCCAGAAGTCACGTCTTTCTTTTCCGTAACAGCCTTCGAGATACCTGAAAGCAACAAACACATTGTGCTGGGTTTTCTTTTCTCCAGATACATAGTCCCATCCAGTCCAGCTCCTGTTGGCTAGTTGGCTAATATTCATCTTATGATGGGGCTCATGTCCGAATGTCAGATTCCAATTGTGTAGAACAAGGCAAGACTGTTGCCTTGCTCTTGGCACAGTGAACTGATGGCTGGATCTTTGCTAGATTGTAAGTTGATTCTTGAATATCTCAACCTTCATCTTTTTGCCCATCCCATCTTGGAAAGGGCCTTATAATGACAGAGTCAGACTCTTTGAAGCTTTAGGATCAGTTAGGCTGTAAGTGGCAGAGAAAAAATAGTAGCTTAATTAAAATAGAAGTTTATTTTGGGGGGACTTCCCTAGCGGTCCAGTGGTTAAGACTCCTCGCTTCTATTGCAAGGGGCCTGGGTTCAGTCCCTGGTGGGGAAACTTAAGATGCCATACCATGTGGTCAAAAGAAAAACAGGAAATTTAACTTGTTCTCTGATTTTCCGGCCTTATGTGGTACTCTTTGGTGTCAGTTCAGTTCAGTCGCTCAGTCATGTCCAACTCTTTGCGACCCCATGAATCGCAGCACGCCAGGCCTCCCTGTCCATCACCAATTCCTGGAGTTCACCCAGACCCACATCCATCAAGTCAGTGACGCCATCCAGCCATCTCATCCTCTGTCGTCCCCTTCTCCTCCTGCCCCCAATCCCTCCCAGCATCAGAGTCTTTTCCAATGAGTCAGCTCTTCACATGAAGTGGCCAAAGTACTGGAGTTTCAGCTTTAACATCATTCCTTCCAAAGAAATCCCACACCTGCCTGCTGGGAATAGTTGTTAATCCGGGGAGCCTTGTGCTTGAGTAAAGTTAGTGATTCTGTTACTAAGGAAGAAGGCGGGAACAGATATTGGGAGGTGGGCAGCAGCCCCTTCCCCCTTCTGCATCCCAGAACCTGGCTGCCTGTCTCTCCCTTGGGATGGGAATCCATGATCCATTTTAATGCTGGTCTTCACTAAGCCTCAGATTGTGTGTGGATTGGCTCTGAAGATTCAATTCAAGGGAGTTGCCCCAGTTCCCCTTAGTTGGGACCCTGTGGACACAGTAAGGAGGGGAGGAGTCTCTCGCTGCGCCAGGCAGGCTCCTAGCCTTCCCTGCCCAGCCACTGGATGAGAAGGGTCCACTTTGAACTTTGCAGAACTCATTGAGAGTGCCATGTACCTCTACCGTGCCACGGGGGATCCCACCCTCTTAGAACTCGGAAGAGATGCTGTGGAATCCATCGAGAAAATCAGCAAGGTGGAGTGTGGATTTGCCACAGTAAGTGTTTCCACGGGCCCAAGAATTGGGAAATGTCTCCCCCTGCCACTAAAGAGCCTCTGGAATATTAACATTGGAAGGACTCTTAAAGGTGTAAGTAGTGTCTTTATTTTATAGACGGGGTGGCTGAGGAACAGAAGCGAGCCTGGCTAAAGGTCCCAAAGCAGGTAGAGGTGGAGCTAGGATTCATTCCCAGGGGTCTAGACTCCATGCCCTTGGCCTTCTCCTTACTTCAGAGACCCTCTAGCTATCTGAATAGGCTACTTTGCAAAGAAGTGTTTTGTGAAACATTTTGTGAAAAGGCCTATAAAATGGATTTAAAAGAGAATTACAGTCCCATAGCCTTATTTGCAGGGAAACCGGATGGCTCAGCAGTAAAGAATCTGGTTGCAATGCAGAAGACACAGGAAATGTGGGTTTAATCCTTGGGTCAGGAAGATCCCCTGGAGGAGAAAATAGCAACCCACTCCTGTCTTCTTGCCTGGAAAAATTCCCATGGACAGAGGAGTCTGGCTGCCTGCAGTCCATGGGGTCACCAAGAGTTGCACATGATGGAGCAGCTAAGCACACATGCACATACACGCACACAGCCTTATTTGCAGGCTTCCCTGGTAGCTCAGTAGCAAAGAATCCCTCTGCCAAACAGGAGATGTGGGTTCAATCCCTGAGTTGGGAAGATCCCCTGGAGAAGGAAATGACAACCCAATATTCTTGCTTGGAGAATCCCATGGACTGAGGGGCCTGACTGGCTACAGTCCATGGGGTTGCAGAAGAGTTGGATACGACTTAGCGACTGAAAAACAACAATAAGCCTTATTTGCAAACCCAAGGATCCTTAATGAAACAGCCTTACTGGTCTCACGGATATTTACTGAGTGTCTTTCACGGGCCAGGTGCTGTGCTAGACTGAGGATTATAGCAGTGAAGAAAGACCAAGCTCCTGAGCTGACATTTCAGTAAAAAAACAGTGAATGTGTATCTAGGAGACAGAAAGGAGGCCATTGAGGCTGGAGGCGGGTGAGCAAGGGGGAAAGTGGGAGAAGATACATCCCCAGAAGTAGGCAGGGGCTAGATCACATAGGGCTTTGTATTAGCCATGAGGAAGAGCTGGGATTTCATTCTGCTGGGAATGAGAAGCCTTGGTAGGGTTTACAGCAGAGCAGTGACATGCTATATTTTAGAAAGATCACTCTGGCTCCTCTGTGGAGAATGGATTGAAAGGGTCAAGGAGGAGAGCCGTATCACATCCTTAGAGGACCCAAGCAGGCAAGATAGAAATAAACAGTGGTTGCAGACATGTAAAAACCAGATGTTGAAGCAAATAGTCTGGAAGGAAATTCACCAAAAAGCCTACAGAGGTTTTTTTAGGGTATGGAATTAAAAACAATCAAATCAGAAAAAAACTCTTCCTTTTCAAAAAGTTGTAATTGATTATATTCTATGAGTAAAACATAGATGCATATTTTTAAAGAGAAGACCTGTATGTGTAGGAGAAATATAAAGTAAGGATGTGCTTTAATTTCTAGTATGTTGTATTTTGTGAAAAGCCAAAGTGGATGAGTTCAGTGGGGCCTTAGAACTCTTGACTTATTTCCATGAAAATGAAGTCTTTTGGAGCCCTGCCGAGGTGAATGATGGGAATAGGCATCTGACTCCTTGGCCTTTGGGAAACGGGACAAAAGAATAATAATTCCTGGTACATCAAGTCCATATTTTAGTCACATTTTTTGGGTATAAAATAGATATCTACTGAGAACTAGTTTTGTTTAAGAAAATGCATTGCTAATTCTAAAATAAATACTTATTTTAGAAACTAAAATAAATGTTTCTAGCAAGTAAACCTACTCATCCCCGACTATAAACTCAGTATGAATTTTTCTTTGTAAAGACTCCTAATCAGTTGTGTACAAGAACAAAAAACTTGGTAACCATCTTTATGTCCAATAAGTAAATGATGCTACATTTTTACATCATTAAGAGACGTAAACATTAGATCAATGTTTGGAGTCAAAAAAGGATAGGATAAAGGGGCTAGGATATTTGTGTATCATGTAGGGGGACCAAGAAAGATAGTTCTGATGAGGCAGCATTTGAGCAGAGACCTGCCGGCAGTGAAGGAGGGGGAAGATACCTGAAGGAAGGTGGCGCCAGGCTTCAGGAACACCACTGAAAAGAACTGGGCCAGGCATGAGCATGTTCACGGAATAGAAAAGCTGAGTGGCTGGACCTGTGAGAGCCACAGAAAGAGCAGGAAAAAGATGAGGTCAGCAAGGAGCAGGAGCCAGATCAGCAAACACCTGTTAGGCCACGATAAGGACTTTGATTTTAGTTTGCGGGAAATGGGATGTTAATAGAAGGTTTTCCATAGAGGATTGACAGGTAAGACTTAAGATAAAAATATCCTTGAGCATAGCGTTTCCCAGGTGGTTCAGTGGTAAAGAATCTCCCTGCCAAGCAGGAGATATAGGTTCGATCCATGAGTCAGGAAGATCCCCTGGAGAAGGAAATGGCACTCCAGTATTCTTGCCTGGGAAATCCCATGGACAGAGGAGCCTGGCAGGCTACAGTCCATGGGGTTGCCAAGAGTAGGATACAACTTAGCGACTAAACAACAACAACCAATCCTTTAGGGTAAGAATGGAAGAAGGAAGCCCAGTTGAAAATTGTGATAAGCTTGGTGAGAGATGACGTTAAGTGATTTGCTCAAAGATCCGTAGCCGCCTAGTGGCAGGAAGGCCTGACGGGGTCCCGCCCCCCACCCCTCCCCCGCCCCGCCCCGACCCTTTCTTCTGCTCTGATGCTAGTCTGACTTACTTCCCTCTTCCACGTGGCAGATCAAAGATCTGCGGGACCACAAGCTTGACAACCGCATGGAGTCTTTCTTCCTGGCCGAGACTGTGAAATACCTCTACCTGCTGTTTGATCCGGACAACTTTATCCACAACAACGGCTCCACCTTCGATGCGGTAATCACCCCCTACGGGGAGTGCGTCTTGGGGGCTGGGGGTTATATCTTCAACACGGAAGCACACCCCATCGACCCCGCTGCCCTGCACTGTTGCCGGAGGCTGAAGGAAGAACAGTGGGAAGTGGAAGATTTGATGAGGGAATTCTACTCTCTCAAACGGAAAAGGTCGAGATTTCAGAAGAAAACTATGAGCTCGGGGCCATGGGAACCCCCAACAGGGCCCGGAACATTCTCCTCCCCTGAAAACCATGAGCAGGCAAGGGAAAAGAAGCCTGCCAAGCAGAAAATCCCACTTCTCAGCTGCCCTAGTCAGCCTTTTACGTCGAAGCTGGCATTACTGGGACAGGTTTTCCTAGATTCCTCATAACCACTGGATGATATTTTGTTTTTGAAACTAAACTGTAACAATAAATCGGCTTTTGATGATCGTGGTTTTCTATTTTACAAATTGGGTTGTTTCATGAGATTTCATTCAAAGATAGGGTGTACAACTACAAACAATTGCAAATCTACTTTTTCTCTTATGGTTGGAGAAATAGCTGAACATAAAGTTAGCCAGCTTCAAAGACCCCAGGGCTTGATACTTGAATCTCCCTTCCTTTCAAGGTTCCCATTTTCTGGAGAGTGTTGTAAATATATTTGTTAGTCCTTTTTGGGGGGGCGGGCGGAGAGATTTTCATTTTTTAATTGAAGTATAGTTGACTTACAACATTCTATAAATTCCATAGGGCTTATATAATATAGAACTATATAAAAACTATACTGTATGTAGAATGTAGTAAATATTTTTATACATTACAAAATGATCATCACAAAAAGCCTAGTTACCATCTGTCACCATACTAAGTTATTAGAGTATTACTAACTATATTCCTTGTGCTGTATATTACATCCCCATGACTTACTTATAACTGGAATTTTGTACCTCTTAATTTCCGTCATCTGTTTTAGTCTCCCCCCGACCCCACCTCCCCCATGGCAACCACCAGTTTGTTCTCCGTGTCTATGAGTCTGTTTCTGTTTTGTTATATTTGTTCATTTGTTTTGTTTTTAGGTTCCACATATAAGTGAAATCACATGGTATTTGTCTTTTTCTGACTTATTTCATTTAGCATAATACTGTCTAGGTCCATTCATATTTTTACAAAGGGCAAGATTTTATTCTTTTGTGTGACTGATATTCATATATATATATATATATATATATATATATACACACACACACCCCACATCTTCTTTATCCATTCATCTGTTGATGGACATTTAGGTTGCTTCCGTATCTTGACTATTCTAAATAATGCTGCATAGAGTATAGGCATGCATATCAGCATGTATATATCTTTTCAAATTAGCATTTTTGTTTTCTTCAAATAAATACCCAGAAATGGAACTGCTAGACCTTAAGGGAGTTCTATTTTGAATTTTTTGAGAAATCTTTCATACTGTTTTCCACAGTGGCTACATCAATTTACATTCCCACCAACAGTATACAGGGGTTTCCTTTTCATCACAGCCTCGCCCACATTTATTTGTTGTCTTTTTGATGATAGCCATTCTGACATGTATGAGGGAATATCTCATTGTTTTGATTTGCATTTCCTGATGATTAGTGATGCTGAGCATCTTTTCATGTGTTTGTGTGTTATCTATATGTCTTCTTTAGAAAAATGCCTATTTATGACTTCTGTCTATCTTTTAATTGGGTTGTTTTCTTGATGTTGAGTTGATGTTGGATAATTAATCTCTTATCAGATATATTATTTGCAAATATCTTCTCCCATTCAGTAGATAGCCTTTTCATTTTGTTGATAGTTTCCTTCTCTGTACAAAAGCTTTTTAGTTTGATGTAATCCCCCCCGCCTTTTTTTTTTTTTGCTTTTGTTTCCCTTGCCTGAGACATATCCAAAAAAATATTGTTAAAACCAATATCAAAGAGCATACTATGTTTTCTTCTAGGAGTTTTATGGTTTCTAGTCTTATGTTTATATGGTATGATAAAGTTCACTTATTATTTCTAATAGTTTTTTGATGGTGTCTTTATACTTTTCTATAAATAGATTCTATATCATGTCATCAATGGACAGTGACAGTTTTACTTCTTCTTTTCCAACTTGTATTCCTTTTGTTTGGTTGTCTGATTGCTGTGGCTAGAACGTCTGATACTATGTTGAATAAAAGTGGCGAGAGTGGGCATCCTTGCCTTTTTCCTTATCTTAGAGGAAATGCTTTCAGCTTTTCATCACTGAGTATGAAATTGATGGTAGATTTGTCATATATGGCCTTTATTATGTTGAGATATGTTCTATCTATACCCACTTTAAGAGTCTTTGTCATAAGTGGATGTTGAATTTTTTTTGATAGGCAAGAAATAGACATTAATATAGGACCCTATGATGGATACAAATAGGCAGGCAAGAGGGCTCTACCCCAAGAACTAAGTGGGCCACATTTTTATAATCGAAGAAGTGGGGAGAGGGAGAAGACCACCTTATTCCTTTTCCTTTGTAAAGATGTTTTAGGAAAATGATGCACAAGAGGGATGGTCATGTCCTAGGTCTCAGGTAAGTTCCTGGGACAGGCCACCAATTGAAGTCCTTGGCTTCAATTCAAGAGCGAGCCATAGTAAAGTGAAAGAGATAGATACACACTCTACAGACAGGATATAGTCCCTCTCAAAAGATGAGAGAAGCCCTGGGAGAAACACGCCCCACAGATAGATTGTGGGCAGTCTTAGAAAGTGAGAGCAGCCAGATAGGTGTTGAATTTTGTCAAACAGTTTTCCTGCATCTATTGAGATCATCATATGGTTCTATTTTTCAGTTTGTTAATATGTGTATCACACTGATTTATGGATATTGAGCCATTTCTGGGATAAATTCCACTTCATCGTGGTGTATGAACTTTTAGTAAGACCTGACTGGAAGTTGGGGAATGACAGCATCTAGAAACTAACAGCTGCCATTAGCTGTGGCTGCTCATAGAACCAGAATCCATCCCACTCATTATTCAGAGCTTCTTTGTGGCCAAGGCTAACTCACCCCCACACTCTGGGATACCCTTGATCATCAGTCAACATACTGGATTCTAGACCAGAGAGAAGAAGCAAAGCCCTTTCCTAAATCCTATTCTCTTCCCCAATTTACAGAGTGGCATTTTTAAAATTAAAGTATAGTTGATTTACAATATTATACTATTTAGGTGTACAACAGAGTGATTTAATATTTTTAGGAGTACCACATAATGATTTGATATTTTTATACATCACAAAGTGATCACCAAAGAAAGTTGTATTTTTCAGGAATTTATTAGCATAAAGTTGTTTTTTCTTATCCCTGATACTACTTACCTATGCCCTGATTAGTCTTGCCAGAGATTTTAAGTTTTATTATTCGTTTTTCAAGAACAAACTTTTGACTTGGTTGTTACTGTTAATTGTTATGTGTATTTTCTACTATCCTAATGTTGGCTTTTATTATTTTCCTTTTAAAAAATTCTTTCACATTTTATTACTAATCAGGTACTTTTTCATTGAAATGTAATTTACAGTATGATACTAGTTTCAAGTGTACTGCATAGTGATTCAGTATTTTCTGTTGTTTTCTTCCTCCTACTTTCTTTGAGTGATTCTGATGAGGTTGTCTATCACTGTGGCATAATCTCGTGTGAGGGTATCTTCCGTTTGCTCCTCTGGAGGTCCGCTCCACCTTCTCTCCCCCATGAGGGTGGATTGTTCTCTGCTCTTGTGGTCCTGTATGAACTACACCAATGGGTTCACTTTTTCCCTGGCTTCTACTTGGGTTCAGTCAGTGAGGTGTCTGGGCAGGAGACTGGCGAAAGGAAGTAGAATGAGGTCATGATATTTATTCCCACGGCTTTCTTCCAGCGGGGGTGCTTCAGGCTAACTAGTCTCTCAGTTGAAGGTCACTGTTTCTCTCAACTTCTTTTCAGGTGATGGTAACCTTTCCGTTCCCTTATTCTTTCAGGCTAGGTATGGTAATGGCTATGCTAGTACTAGCCCCAGATTACTACGCTATCCCTTGAGGTTCTCTTATACTCTGCCCAAATACCTTTGTAAATAGTCTTTTTACTAAACCCTCCTCTCATCCTTCTAATTTGAGTGAGCTGTATGTTTCTTCTCAGGTGCCTAACTGTTATATCTAGAGACCATTCCGACTGGTACATGTTTTTAATTTAAAGTCTAAAGTTAATTGTTCTTTTTATACCTCTCCCAAATAAGAGAAAAACATTAGATTAACAAGGTTGCAGGATATAAGATCAATATACAAAAATCAATTTACTTCTGTACATTTGCAATTAACAATATAGAAATGAAATTAAACATCTCCACTTATAACAGCATAAAAGAAAATTATTTGGGAGTAAATTTAACAAAAATACAAGAAGATTTGTACACTGAAAACTACAAAACATTGTTAAAAGTTTAAAGATCTAAGTAAAGGGAAAATATTTCCATCTTCATGGGTTAAAAGACATAATATTGTTAAGATGGCATTTGTACCAAAATTAGTCTGCAGATTCAATGGAATCTCTATCAAAACCCAGTTGCCTTTTTTAGAGAATTGGACAAGCTGATCTTAAAAGTCATATAGAAAGTCAAGGGACCGGGAATAGTCAATACAATCTTAAAAAAGAACAAAGCTGGAGGATTCACTCATAATGATTTTAAAACTTACTACAAATAATAATAATAATCAAGAAAGTATGGTGCTGGCATTAAGGGTGGACATATAAATTAATGGAATAGAACTGAGAATGCAGAAATAAACCTTCATGGTCAATTGATTTTTGAAAAAGGTGCCAAGGCAATCCAGTGGGGAACATTTTTAACAAATTATGCTGGCACAACTGGATATCTACTTGCATAAGAAAGATTTTGTACTACTATTTAATACCATATAAAAAACTAACTCTGTGAATCAAAGACCTAAATAGGAGCTAAAACTATAAAAATCTTTGGAGAAAACATACATTTTTGTGACCTTGGATTAGGCAGTGGCTTCTTAGAAGACACCTCAAAGCACATGTAAACAAAGAAAAACAGATAAATTGGATTTTCTAAAAATTAAAAACTCTGTGCTTCAAAGGACACTATAACTAAAATGAAAAGACAGCCTACAGAATGGGAGAAAATATTTGCAAATCAAATAGTTGGTGAGGGTTTCATATCCGGAATATATAAAGAACTTTTACAACTCAACAGTAAAGACAATACAATGAAAAAATGGGCAAAGGAGATAGACATTTCTCCAAAGAAGTATACAGATGGCCAACAAGCGCATGAAAAGATTTAACATCATTAGTCGTTCAGGAAATGCAAATCGAAACCACAATAAGATACCACTTCATGCCCACTAGGACACGGTGTCTTAGTCTATTTGGGCTGCTATAATAAGTTACCACAAACTAATTTGAAGTTAGTTATGAATGAAAGTGTGGGAGAATTTTTCATTTTTGGCAACATTGCCATAACTTTCAACTGAGTTTTGGTTAGGAATTTGCAGTGTGGTTTTTTCAGACGGTTCATAATCAGGAATATCTTGAACGTGTGAAAAATGTAGCATTTTTACTGAAATAGTTCAAATTGTCCTTAAATGGACTGTTTTCATGCTACAAAAATTGAGAATGAGAAGGTGAAAATATAGGAAGAATGAATAGTGATATTGGGAAAAGTACTTAACGTTAGCAGACAATGGCTTTATTTGTGCCTCATTAAGAAGAAAGGGTAGGTACTTGTGTGGTGGCTCAGTGGTAAACAATCCACTTGCTAGCGCAGGAGACGTGGGTTGGACCCCTGGTCTGAGAAGATCCCACATGCCTTGGAGCAATTAAACCTGTGTGCCACAACTGTGCTCTGAAGCCCAGAAACTGCAACTACTGAGCCCTTGCGCCACAACCACTGAAGCCCGCATGCCCTAGAGCTGGTGCTCCACAAGAGAGGCCACTGCAGTAAGAAGCACTCACACCACATCTAGAGAGCAGCCCAGCTCTCTGCAGCTAGAGAAAAGCCCACACATGAGGGAAGACCCAGGACACCAAAACAAGGGTAAGTTAGTAAGACAGCATTTTAAAAATATGACTTTATCAAATGTACAAAACCAAAAGTGACATGTACTAATGCATTATTTGTAATGATACTCTTGCCAATGAAAGCATCAATAAGCCAGCAATATTAAAAAGATGCATTGGAGAAGGAAATGGCAACCCACTCCAGTGTTCTTGCCTGGAGAATCCCAGGGACGGGGGAGCCTGGTGGGCTGCCGTCTATGGGGTCACACAGAGTCGGACACGACTGAAGTGACTTAGTAGTAGTAGTAGTAAAAAGATACTTGGAAACATGACATGCTGAATCAGTCCCTTGAATATTTTCAAAAAAAGAAAAGTATATATAATGTGATGGGACAGATTTTTCTGTGCCATGATGTAGCTATCAATGAGAAATCCTTATTATCATTGTATTGGATTGTATATTTGGTGCCAAAAGGGAAAACTGCTTACAAGGCTCCTGAAAAAATAAGAAACTGTTCTTCTGGCATATATATATTTTGCTTTTGTTTTTCTTCCAGTTTTATTGAGATATAAATTGACACACAGCACTGTATAATGATTTGATTTACATAACATGATGAAATGATTTTCACAGTAAGTTTAGTGAACATGAATCATCTCATATAGATACAAAATTAAAGAAATAGAAATAAATATTTCCTCATGATGAGAACCCTTATGATTTATTCTCTTAACTTTCATATATATAGCAGTGTTAATTATATTTATTATGTTGTACATTACATGCCTAGTATCTATTTATCTTATAACTGAAAGTTTGTACCTCTTGACTACTTTCATCCAATTCCCAGCCCCCTCACCCTGCCTCTAGTAACCATAAATCTGATCTCTTTTTCTGAGTTTCTTTTTGAAGTACAACTGACCTGTGTACACTGTGTTAGTTCCTGTTACACAACATAGTAATTCGATATTTCTAGACATTGCAAAATGATTACCTCAATAAGTCTAGTTACAGTCTGTCCCTGTAAAAGACATTACATAATTATTTATTTTATTAAAAAACTTATTTTGGCCTTGCTGCACAGCATGCAGGCTCTTAGTTCCTGGACCAGGGATTGAACCTGCGTCTCCTGCATTTGAAGCACAAGGTCTTAACCACTGGACCGCTCGGGAAGTCCCCATAATTATTGACTATATTCCCCACACTGGACATTTCATACCCGTGACTCATTTCTTTTGTAACTTGAATTCTGTAACTCTTAATCTCCTTCATCTCTTTCCTGCCCCCACCCCTGACTCCCTTCCCCTCTGCAACCACCTGTTTGTTCTCTGCATCTCACCCTGTTTCTGTTTTGTTATGTTCCTTTGTTTTGGTTTTTAGATTCCACATATAATTGGCACCCCACTCCAGTACTCTTGCCTGGAAAATTCCATGGACGGAGGAGCCTGGTAGACTGCAGTCCATGGGGTCGCTAAGAGTCGGACATGACTGAGCGAGTTCACTTTCACTTTTCACTTTCATGCATCGGAGAAGGAAATGGCAACCCACTCCAGTGTTTTTGCCTGGAGAATCCCAGGGACGGGGGAGCCTGGTGGGCTGCCGTCTATGAGGTTGCACAGAGTCAGACATGACTGAAGTGACTTAGCAGCAGCAGCCTAAGTAAAATCATAGAGCATTTTTCTTTCTCTGACTTACTTCACTTAGCATAATACCTTCTAGGTTCATCCAAGTTATCACAAATGGCACTATTTCATTCTTTTTTGTGGCTGGGCAATATATATTTATACCACATACTCTATCCATTCAGCTATTGATGGGCACTTAGGTTGCTTCTGTATCTTGGCTGTTGTAAATAATGCTGCAGTGACCACAGGAGTGCATATCTTTTTTAATTAGTGTTTTTATTTTCTTTGGATAAATACCCAGGAGTGAAACTACTGAATTGTACGGTAGTTCTATTTTTAACTTTTTGGAGGAATCTCTATACTGTTTTCCATAGTGGCTGCATCAACTTACATTTCCACCAATAATGCAAAAGGGTTCTCTTTTCTCCACATCCTCACCTACATTTGTTATCTGTTGTCTTTTTGATAATAGCTGTCTGACAGGTGAGAGGTGATCTCTCATTGTGGTTTTGATTTGCGTTTCCCTGTTGATCAGTGATGTTGAGCATCTTTTCATGTGCCTGTTGGCCATCTGTATGTCTTCTTTGGAAAAATGTCTATTTGGATCCTCTGCCCATTTTTTAATTGGGTTACTTAGGTTTTGTTTTGTTTTTGATGTTAAGCTGTATGAATTCTTTGTCTCTTTTGGATATTAACCTCTTATTGGATAGGAAATTTGCAAATACCTTCTCCCACTCAGTAGGTAGCTTTTTTGTTTTGTTGATGGTTTACTTCCCTGTGCTAAAGGTTTTCAGTCTTCTGGTATATTTTTTGGTGTGTACTGTTTTTATGGTAAATCAATAAACATACGTCTTAGCAATAATATGATTTCTCCTTGAATCTTTGCAGAATTTTAGAAGTAGTATTAATTATGGTATTGATTTTGTGATCCAACTTGAGAAAGACAAGTTGGGTATTGCACAATGCTTAGTTTATGCCTGAGATGAGCGGTAAGGCCATTTTAAGGAAGGTCTTGTTATGTATTTAGTTATTCGTCTCATACAAAACTGGATTAAAAATGTATACAAAATTGACAAGTGCAATTTTGGTCAATATAAATTAATCTGGAAAAGTTAAAATATGACAAAGGCATTTTTAAAATGTTAGCAGCATCTGAAAACAATGTTATTTGGCATAGTCTTATAGGTTGTAAATCTTTGGAAAACAAATTTTGGTGAAATTCATGTGTATGTTGGGCAGAAACAGTGGATGTTGTTCATTTTATTAAAGGAAGTCAACAGAATAGCCAATTTTTGGAAAAAAATTATTCAGGGATTAGAGGTGACCTACCACTTTTTTTATCTTATCAGAGTTAGTTGGTGGTCTTAAGGGAAAGTCCAAAGTACATTACAAGAATACAATAAAATTCCTATTTTTCTAGCCAAAAAGCAATCTCATTTGGAAAATCTTTTCAAAGTTGTTTTTTTGGAATAACAATGTTGGCCTATTTGACTGATATATTTTTTAACATTCTTAGTGAATTAAATTAGAAAGTTCTTAGGAAACCCAGTCCAATTCAAGCCTATCCAAGCATTTCAAATGATATTACTGCAATGGCAAGCAAAATTTCAATATATTAGGTTTGGTGCAAAAGTAATTGCGGTTTTGCACTGTTGAACTTTGCTGTTTGCTATTAGAACACATTCTTAAATGTGGTTATGTTATACATCATTTTAATTGCATTTCTCACTTTATGTTTTTTGCTAATGACATTACTTGCTGTTTATTTTATATTTATTTTGGACCATAGACATGATGTTAGACAAAAAGCAAATTTGAGCGATCTTTTTTATTTGAGTTCAAAATGGGTCATAAAGCAGTGGAGACAACTAGCTACATCAGCAATGGATTTGGCCCAGAAACTGCTAACAAATGTACAGTGCAGTAGTGGTTCAAGAAGTTTCGCAAAGGAGACAAGAGCCTTAAAGCTGAGGAGCATAGTGGCCGATCGTTGGAAATTGAGAACGACCAACTGACAGCAACCATTGAAGCTGATCCTCATTATAATGATTTAAAATTCACGGTCCGAAACTGCAATTACTTCTGTACCAACCTAATACATGCCACTGGTTCCACGGTTTTCAAGTGTGGCCCCTGGTCCAGAAGCAGGAGCATCACCAGAGAACTTGTTACAAACGTAAACCCATGGGCTCCACCCCAGAACTTCTGATTCAGAAAAGGGAGGGCCAGCAGTATGTGTTTGAACAAGCCTTCCAGCTGATTCCCAGGTGGCGCTAGTGGTAAAGAACCTGCCTACCTTATGTGCACTCCACAACTGGACCACTCAGAGATGTTCACGGAGTTATACAGAGAAGAGAAGAAGGAGGAAGGTGACAGAGGTGGCCAGGAGGATAAAAGGGGGGAATGAAAAGGAGGGAGACAGATCCAGCCAGTAATCAGTTCCCTAAGTGTTCTCCACCGTCTGGAACACACAGAAATTCACAGAGTTGGGTAGAGTAGAGAGGGGTTAGGGAGGAGACACAGGTGACCTGGTGGAGAAAAAGGAGAGTCCAAAGGGAGAGAGAGCAGTCAAGCCAGTAATCTCGCTCCCTAGTGAAAAATGGGTCCTGAAGATTGGGTCATTAAAGGTACAAAATTGGTAACAAATACATAAAAGCAAAAATTAAAAATCTAGAGTAGAGTTTGGAATTTCAAAAATACGATGTTAAAGAAAAGAAGAAGGAAAAGAAAGAGAGAAAAAACGAACAAACAAAAACAAACAAGGTCGTGAAAATTATAAAGAAAGTACAGGTACAAAATTGATAACTAATACCAGAAAGCAAAAATTAAAAATCTAGAGTAGAGTTTGGAATTTCAAAAATACGATGTTAAAAAAAAAAAAGAAGAAGAAGAAGAAAAATAAAGAGAGAAAACAAACAAACAAATACAAACAATGTCACAAAAATTATAAAGAAAATACAGGTACAAAATTGATATCAAATACCAAAAAGCATAAATTAAAAATCTAGAGTAGAGTTTGGAATTTCAGATATACAATGTTATATAAAAGAAGAGAAAGAAACAGAGAAGAAGAAAAAAAAAAGTCACAGAAATTATATAAAAAAAAACTATAGGTACAAAATTGATAACATATACCAAAAAGCGAAAATTAAAAATCAAGAGTAGAGTTTGGAATTTCAAAAATACAATGTTAAAGAAAAGAAGAAAAAAACAAAAACAAAAACAAAAAACAAGGTCAAAAAATTATAAAATATATATATATGAAGTTTGCTGAACAAGAAAAAAATAGGGTCTTTTTTTTTTTTTTGCAAAGTAATAGGTTATAAAAGTGAAAATTAAAGGAACAATAGAGGACTTAAATTTTTTTTAATTAAAAAAAAAAAGAATGATCATAAAAATAATAAAAATATATCTAGGACTTTCTTGGTTTTTTTGTGGGTGTTGTGGGTTCAGTTCATTTTTGGCTAGTTCCTTGGTCAGACTTATATTTCTCAAGATCTATAGGCCCCTTCCTATGTAGTCCGTAGTAACCACAGGGTTTTGATCTATTGCCTGTAGCTTCCAAGGCGTTTCCCTCTGTTATATCTTCTTCACTGGGACGACCCAGAGGGATGGTATGGGGAAGGAGGAGGGAGGAGGGTTCAGGATGGGGAACACATGTATACCTGTGGCGGATTCATTTTGATATTTGGCAAAACTAGTACAATTATGTAAAGTTTAAAAATTAAAAAAAAAAAAACAAAACAAACATTTTCACTCAAAAAAAAAAAAAAAAGAACCTGCCTACCAATACAGGAGAAAGAGACGCGAGTTTGATCCCTGATTTGGGAAGATCCTCTGGAGGAGGAAATGGCAACCCACTCCAGTATCCTTGTCTGGAGAATCCCATGGACAGAAGAGCCTGGCAGGCTACAGTCCATAGGGTCACAAAGAAGTGGACACAACTGCAGCAACTTTGCATGCTCAACTTGGCCAGGTGATTCTGATGTAAGCTCACGTTTCAGAAGCAGGGTATTTGATGTCCCCATCATTGTTGCAAGAAATCGATGAAACCTTATTAATGAAAGGAGCTCAAATTAAATGAAATAAAATTAGAGATTTTCATTGCCCCTTATCTCTTATTGTTGGTATTAATGTTATGCTGGCCTCACAATAACAGTCGGGGAATATTATTTCTTTATCTGGCTTTTGGAAGAAATTATATATTACTGGTATTATTTCTTCCTTAAAAGGTTGGTAGATTTCAGACCCATTTGGGACTGAATTTGTGTGTGTGTGTGGGGGGGGGGTTTAAATTATAGATTCAATTTCTTTAATAGTTATGGGATTATTCCAATTTTCTACTACTTCTTGAGTCCATTTAGCTATAGATTTTTTTCCTAGAAATTTTATTCCATCTAAATTTTCAAATGTCTAGGCATAAAATTGTAATTATATCCTTTTAAGAGTTTCTGAATGCTGAAGAATCTCAATTTTTGACACTAATTCCTGGTGGGAATCTATTCTGTTTTCTTCATAGGGGCTCTTCTAATTTGACTGATTGCTTTCTAGGATTGCAGCACAACAGTCTGGGACTTCTTTTCCTTGTACTGAAGCTTTAAAAAAATAAACAGAAAAATGATGGTTATATAAGATGTAAATATTGGAGAAAGATGAGATATGGGTGTAAGGGTGTTAGTACTATTCTTGGAACTCTTTTGTAAATCTAAAATTATTCCAAATTAAAAAAATTTTTTAAAGAACAAAAAAATGGTATTAATCATCCACTATTCATCATTTCACTCAAGGACTTTGGGCTGTGTTTGAGACTCGAATTCACCACAAGTCAAATTTGTCGCCTGTCAAGAAGTTCCCAAGAATTACGGAAAAGACTCAGAGGCAGTGGCTTTTACTTAGATTTTTTTTTCTTTCTTTTCAAAAGAGACCTTTTCTTTTTTTAATTCTTTCCAAAACAGAGTTTCAGAAAGGGATAATTATACAATTGCAGGAAATAAGGTTTTGAATGTCTTTTGAACTATATGTATGTTAGGAGGAGGGGAAGTAATCTTGTTACTTTATCCTTCTGTCAGATGCAGTCTACCAGGAAGTTGAAAGAAACCACGAGAACTAAGTATAGAACAATACTAAAAATGTTGGTGAGCAAGGATTAGGTTGTGAGAGTCTAACCAGAAACGCTTCCGGAGTTCTGCAAAGAGTAGGAACTTAGTCTTAAAGAAAATGTGGGATTTGCAGGAGTTGGGTCTTCTCATCCTTAGTAGGACAGGAGGTCTCTAAGGATCCAAGTCTGCCTGGAACACGGAGGGGGTGTGGAAGAATGGTGGGAATCAGGGTGCGGTGTGTGTGTTACTCAGTTGTGTCAGACTCTTTGGAAGAATGATGGGAATCAGGGGTGTGTGTCTATGTGTGTGTTACTTGCTCAGTTGTGTCTGACTCTTTGCAACCCCATGGACTGCAGCCCACCAGGCTCCCCTGTCCATGGAACTCTCCAAGCAAGAATAATGGAGTGGGTTGCTATTTCCTTATCTTCCCAACCCAGGGATGGAACCCGGGTCTCCCGCATTGCAGGCAGATTCTTTACCAGCTGAGCCACAAGGGAAGCCCCTTTGACAACAGAGGAAAGGTTAATTACTATCATCCTAGGGAAAAGGTTGGGCTTCCCAGGTGGCTCAGTGGTAAAGAATCCACCTGCCAATGCAGGAGATGTGGGTTTGATCTCTAGGTTGCAAAGATCCCCTGGGGAAGAAAATGGCAACCCATTCCAGTATTCTTGCCTGGGAAATCCCATAGACAGAGGAGCCTGGCAGGCTACAATCCACAGGGTCTCAAAAGAGTCAGACACGACTTAGCAATTAAAACAAGTTGGTGGGGGGAACAAGATAGCTTCAGTCTTGAGGCCACATATTACTTACTAATTACAAAAGGAAAAAATGTACCTTTCCAATAAGACACTTGGCAAATACCACTTAGGCCAAGAGTTCAACCTTGGCATCATTAATAATGGGATAAATTTATATTATTTCATCCTGATGTGAAGCAGTGAGAAAGATACCATCAACTATATAGTATTATTGCTAGAAAATCTGAACCCTAATCTAATCAAGAAATTCAGATAGTAGGGCATTCAGCAAAATTGGCCCAGACCCTTAAAAACTGTCAGTATCATGTAGACAGAACAGATGAAAGGACTCTTAGACATTAAAAGACACTAAAGAGACATGATATTCAAAAACAAGGCATGATCCTTGATTGAATCCTGTTGGGGGGGTGGGGGGGAAGACTCTATAGGACATCTTGGGGGCAATTGCAGACAATTGAATAGAAGGTGATATTATATAACATTAAATTTCTTAGATGTGATGGTGTCATAGTTATTAGAAGCAGGTCCGTATTCTTGGGAGATAATATGCTAAAGTATTGAGGTATAGTATCATGATATCTGTAATTTACTTTCAAATGGTTTGGGAACAAATTTGATGTTTATGTGTGTGTGTGTATATATATATATATATATATATGCAAATAGAGAAAAATAAAGATAAAATAATGTTAAAATGGATGAGTTTAAGCAAGGATATCTGAGTATTCGTAGTATTATTCTTTCAACTTGTCTGAAGATTTGAAAATTTCCCCAAAAAAACTGGAGGGAAAATAAAATATTGCAAATAAACTGCTTGGCCAATGGTAAATGCCCCCCCGCCCCGAAAAAGAAAAGGGTGGGTCTTACATAAGCATATAAGCTCCATGAGGGCAGAGACTTTGTTTCTTTTATTTAGCACTGTATCCCGAGCGCCTGGCAAGTGAAACCGTACCCAACAAACATTTTTGAAACAAATTCTTGAAAAGTTGTACATTAGAAATGTAATGTGTAAAATATAATCATTGGAAATAACAGCAAAGGACGATATATGAACAGCTGTTTCTATGGTCTGAATATAATTGTACCAGTTGCTTTGATTAAAATGACTTTTCTATGTTGAAAATTTTTTTAAATTGCCCAGAAAATCCATCTGCCCAGTTGGGTAACTCATTTATAAGAAGTTATAGTCTCTGAGTAGTATCAGCATGTTTGGTTACACCATTTGGGATTAATATGGGGGAAAAATTAGCCTATGAAGAAGCTTAAGTTTTTCTAACTGTGACCCCAATATCAATAACCTCAGATATGCAGATGACACCACCCTTATGGCAGAAAGTGAAGAGGAACTCAAAAGCCTCTTGATGAAAGTGAAAGTGGAGAGTGAAAAAGTTGGCTTAAAGCTCAACATTCAGAAAACGAAGATCATGGCATCCGGTCCCACCACTTCATGGGAAATAGATGGGGAAACAGTGTCAGACTTTATTTTTTGGGCTCCAAAATCACTGCAGATGGTGACTGCAGCCATGAAATTAAAAGACACTTACTCCTTGGAAGGAAAGTTATGACCAACCTGGATAGCATATTCAAAACCAGAGACATTACTTTGCCAACAAAGGTTCGTCTAGTCAAGGCTATGGTTTTTCCTGTGGTCATGTATGGATGTGAGAGTTGGACTGTGAAGAAGGCTGAGTGCCGAAGAATTGATGCTTCTGAACTGTGATGTTGGAGAAGACTCTTGAGAGTCCCTTGGACTGCAAGGAGATCCAACCAGTCCATTCTGAAGGAGATCAGCCCTGGGATTTCTTTGGAAGGAATGATGCTAAAGCTGAAACTCCAGTACTTTGGCCACCTCACGCGAGAGTTGACTCACTGGAAAAGACCCTGATGCTGGGAGGGATTGGGGACAGGAGGAGAAGGTGACGACAGAGGATGAGATGGCTGGATGGCATCACTGACTCGATGGACGTGAGTCTGAGTCAACTCAGGGAGTTGGTGATGGACAGGGAGGCCTGGCATGCTGCGATTCATGGGGACTGATCTGATCTGATCTGAGGCTCTTTTGGGAGGGGTCCTACGCCCTCTGGTGGTGAAGGACACTCATTTGGTTTCTATGGAAAAGGCCGGCAGAAAAGAGAAGTGGGAGTGCCTTTACCCAGAGGCTTCTGGAAACCTGGGGATTCAATCCCTGGGTTGGGAAGATTCCCCTGGAGGAGGAAATGACAACACATCCAGTACTCTTGCCTGGAAGATTTCCATGGACTAAGGAGCCTGGTAGGCTACAGTTTATGGGGTTCTCAAAGAGCTGTACCCGATTGAGCGACTTCTCTTTAACTTTCTGGAAACCTATCTCATTTCCTAGTTGGTAGTGACCTTGGGACTGAACTTGAAGTGATCATTTTTGACTCAGTGAATAGATAGATCTGGGGAATGCCTGGGCCAGGATGGGCTGAGGAACGTACAAATTTAGGAATGGACAGTGACATTTGTGGTTGGGTGTTCACATTTGTGAACATTCTCCAGTGTTCTTGCCTGGAGAATCCCAGGGATAGGGGAGCCTGGTGGGCTGCCGTCTATGGGGTCGCACAGAGTCGGACACAACTGAAGCGACTTAGCAGCAGCAGCAGCACAGCTGAGATGGGAAGACTTGCCTCCAACATGATGAGTGCCAAGGGAAACCTGAAGGGCCATTTGAACTGTAAGATCTGTCAGGATCCTGTCTCCCAGTTGTGACAAAGATGAGAGAGTACAGTCCACCATACCTATTGGGTTGTTTGGTTTTCCTTGATTTTTGTAGGTGTTAACGCATCTGTTCATTAATTTACTGAGCCAATAAGTCAGGAAGCAACAGTTAGAACTGGACATGGAACAACAGACTGGTTCCAAATAGGAAAAGGACTATGTCAAGGCTGTATATTGTCACCCTACTTATTTAACTTCTATGCAGAGTACATCATGAGAAAAGCTGGGCTAGAGGAAGCACAGGAGAAGGCAATGGCACCCCACTCCAGTACTCTTGCCTGGAAAATCCCATGGACGGAGGAGCCTGGTAGGCTGCAGTCCATGGGGTCGCTAGGAGTCGAGACTGAGCGACTTCACTTTCACTTTTCACTTTCAGGCACTGGAAAAGGAAATGGCAACCCACTCCAGTGTTCTTGCCTGGAGAATCCCAGGGACAGGGGAGCCTGGTGGGCTACCATCTCTGGGGTCTCACAGAGTCGGACACGACTGAAGTGACAGCAGCAGCAGCAGCAGCAGCAGCAGAGGAAGTACAAGCTGGAATCAAGATTGCTGGGAGAAATATCAATAATCTCAGATATGCAGATGACACCACCCTTATGGCAGAAAGTGAAGAAGAACTAAAGAGCCTCTTGATAAAATTGAAAGAGGAGAGTGAAAAAGTTGGCTTAAAGCTCAACATTCAGAAAACTAAGATCATGGCATCCGGTCCCATCACTTCATGGCAAATAGATGGGGAAACAGTGGAAATAGTGGCTGACTTTATTTTTCTGGGTTCCAAAATCACTGCAGATGGTGACTGCAGCCATGAAATTAAAAGACGCTTACTCCTTGGAAGGGAAGTTATGACCAACCTAAACAGCATATTAAAAAGCAGAGACATTACCTTGCCAACAAAGTAATGTCTAGTCAAGGCTATGGTTTTTCCAGTAGTCATGTATGGATGTGAGAGTTGGACTATAGAGAAAGCTGAGTGCTGAAGAATTGATGCTTTTGAACTGTGATGTTGGAGAAGACTCTTGAGAGTCCCTTGGACTGCAAGGAGATCCAACCAGTCCATCCTAAAGGAGATCAGTCCTGAGTGTTCATTGGAAGGACTGATGTTGAAGCTGAAACTCCAATACTTTGGCCACCTGATGCGAAGAGCTGACTCATTGGAAAAGACCCTGATGCTGGGAAAGATTGAGGGCAGGAGGAGAAGGGGACGACATAGGATGAGATGGTTGGATGGCATCACTGACTCAATGGACATGGGTTTGGGCAGACTCCAGGAGTTGATGATGGACAGGGAGGCCTGAGGCCTGGTATGCTGCGGTTCATGGGGTCGCAAAGAGTCGGACACGACTGAGCGAATGAACTGAACTGAATAACGCATCTGTTCATTAATTTACTGAGCCAATAAACATATTTGACCACCTACTATGTGTCAAGTTCTATTCTATGTGCTGGGGATATAAATGCAGCAATGAACAAAGACCCAGATTATCCTCTAGGCAGGGGGAGGGGTGCAGAAAGAAAACCATGTTAGGTCAAACAAAGCAGGTAATAAGATGGAGAGCGTAAGTAAGGAGTGTGAGTGCTGTTTTTATATGGATGGTAGGGAAGGTCTCTCCTTGAATAGAAACCTGGAGTGCATGAGAAAGCAAACCATTCAGAAAGCTTCCTGGGGATGAGAAGTTCCTCACACATTCTGGATACTGACTGTTTCCCAGAATATTCCTTGCCTTTTATGGTTGTTTATGCTGTCTTATGGGGCTTCCCTGATGGCTCAGACAGTAAAGAATCTGCCTGCAATGCGGGAGACCTGAGTTCAATCCCCAGGTT
This sequence comes from Bos taurus, assembly GCF_002263795.3. Classification (NCBI taxonomy): domain Eukaryota; kingdom Metazoa; phylum Chordata; class Mammalia; order Artiodactyla; family Bovidae; genus Bos; species Bos taurus. The sequence goes on along the minus strand of NC_037340.1, from coordinate 64,375,961 downwards.
GGGAAGATCCCCTGGAGAAGGAAATGGCAACCCACTCCAGTATTCTTGCCTGGAGAATCCCATGGACAGAGGAGCCTGGCAGGCTACAGTCCAAAGGGTCGAAAAGAGCTGGACAGGAATGAGTGACAAACACTACAGTGTCTTATACAGAAAGCTTTAATGTTGCTACGGTCAAACTTGTCAATCTTTTCCTCTTTGTGACTTCTGGGTTTTATGATTGAGAAGAACTTTCCTACTCCCAAATCATAAAAGTAGTCCCATAGATTCACTTCTACTGTTTTTATACTTTGATTTTTAACATATATAATTTACATATCACAAATTTATGAGGTATAATTTACATACAATAAAACTCACCCACTTTGAGTCTAATTATTTGTAGCCAACTTATGGTTGTATAACCATTAGCACAATCCAGCTTTAAAACTGTACTTTGATTTTGTCACATACCACTTTTAGTATGTCTGAGATTCATTTTAGCTTTTGGTGTAAAGTTCAACACCTAACTTTTTATTTTCTTTCCCCATTGATTTGAAATGTCTCCCTTACCACATGTTAAATTTCCATGTATACCGGAATCTGATCTTGATCTCTTTGTTTCAGGGGTCACAAATAGGGTTTTATTTGGCCCTTGGGGTTTTCAAAATTGGGTAATTTCACATAAAAATTCAGACTTTTGGCCTTTCTGGAAAAAACCAGACGATTTAGCAACAACCTGCTGAAGGCGAGTAGAGCTCACTCCCTGCAGATGGGAATGAGGACGACGACCACAATCCCAGTTTACCAGAAACAGCCTCTTTATATGCCTACTGTCCTGTTGTAATTAATAGCACTTTTTCATTCTTAACAATGTTCTGGTTTGGGCAGTAAATTATGAGTTACAACCTCCACCATTCCTTATTGCACTACACCCACCATTCCTCTTTCATTTATGTTATTAATACAAGACCCCTTCCCAGAATGAAAAAAGGCAAGGAGACACCACGATTCTACCACAGAAGTTTGCCAAAAGCATGATTATGTGGGCTCAGAGTAGAGTAAGAACATACTGGTGGGGAGAAATCAGGTCAAGTTTCCTCTGACAGTGAATATGATGTCACAATTTACCAACCATTTTCCCTTCCATTATTTCATTTAACTTCACAGCAACCTACCAAGTTACACAACTTACCCTACTGTGCGTCTGAATAGGGATGTGCTGTCTTCCCCTGTAACTCGCATTCCAAAACAGGGACCTAGTTATCTTCTCTGCTCACCACTGCTTTTCCAGGGACCGCTCGGTGCTGGGCGCAGAGCTGGCTCCAAGGAACTATGTATTGGCTGAATAGGCTCCCAGGAACTATTGACTGAATGAACTCGGGAAAATGAAGCTCAGGGAGGTCCGTGGCGAGTCTCAGCAGAAAGAAGCAGGTGGGAATCAGAACAGGCGGCCTGGTCCTGGTCTGGAACCCAAGATCTTTTCCTAGTCATTTGACTGTAACCTCCCCAAATTGGCAAGAAATGGGAGACTGCGCACGCAGGGACTTGTCTTCGACCTCGAGGGACCTCAGTGAAATGCTGGACCGAGGGGCCAGAAGGACAAGTGGCGCAAGAAACCACTCATCGCTCGCTCTCATCTGCCCGCTTGCGAACAAGACTACATTTCCCGGCAGCCCCCGCGGCACGCACAGCCCCTGCCACGCGGCCTGCGCCTCCGCCGTCGGCCCACTGGGGGCGCTGCGGCGACCCCTCTGCCGCCCCGTAGAAATCTCCGCGGCCCCGGGGCCGCTTGCTTCCTGTTTGTAGGACGAGGAGACATGGCGGCGGCGCCGGCGGCTGCTGGGTCTGGGGCCGGCCGAGGGCGACGGGCGGCGGCAACGGTGGCGGCCTGGGGCGGATGGGGCGGCCGGCCGCGGCCGGGTAACATTCTGCTGCAGCTGCGGCAGGGCCAGCTGACCGGCCGGGGCCTGGCCCGGGCCGTGCAGGTATGAAGCCGGCCCGGAGGGGCGGGGCGGGGTGGACCGGGCGGGAGCTGGCGGGGGGCCGGGGAAGAGGCCTTCCAGGCCGCCGCAGTACGGGCCTGACCCCTCTTGGCCGGTCGCTGGGCCTCTCTGTAGGCTGTCCCGACGCTGTCAGCCGCGGCGGAGCAGTGGGCAGCGGCAGGCTAGAGGCTCCGGGTTAGGGGCCGAGCCGGGCTGGGCTGCATCGGGCACTGATGGCGTGTACGAGTCCTGGGCCCAGCTCCTGGATCCTCCCTTCCTTGCGCCACGTCTGCACGTCTGGGGGACCCTGGGCGAGTTTGCTTTAGCCTCTACGGGCCGCGAGTTTCTCCTCGATGAACTGGGCGGTGGGTCATCATTGCAGCCACCAAACTGTTCCCCAGTCATCATAAATGTCATTCTCTCGGAGAGGCCTTTCCTTGACATAACCCCTCCCCCCCTTCTAAAGTAGGTCCCCATTGTTATTCAGTTACAGCCCAGAATTCGTTTCGTTCACATTACTTTCTTAGTCTCTAATTACGTATTTCTTTGTTGTCTACTCTTTTTCTCGCCTGTATCTTACATTAGGCTGAGCTCCAACGGGTGCAGGGACTGTATCTGTGTTGCGTGTGTAAAGCGTCATGGTTAACAGCTAGGGTTCCGGAGTCAGGCCTGGATTCAGAACCCTGCTGTCTCTTGGTTGGGCAAGTTTACCTTTCTGTGCCTCAGTTTCCTCATTTGTAAAATGAAGATGATAATTAGTAACCAACCTGTTAAGGTGTTGTGAGGATCAAAGACAATTGTGTAAAGCGTTAAATGCGTTTCTGGTGCATAGTAAAAAGCTGAAGGGTAATCAGTTAATATTAATGCAGTACTTGTTATCTAGCTTACGCTACGTGCCTATTATATGATTAGTTTTGGGTTTTTTTTTTTTTTTTAATGAATGAAGGACACTGTTTTAGGGTAAATCAGGATGAATAAGACCAAGGTTGCTTGCTCCTCCCCTTCCCCCTCACCTTGTTCCCAGAACTTACCTTGTAAACACCCCTGTAAAACATTAGCTTAACTTAAGGACAGCTTTTGCATAAAGAAACTTTTAAGTATGTACAGGAAACTAATAAAGTGATTGGTGGAGTGGGAATTGGGTAGATGAGGGAGAGAATGAGAGTGAGATTTTTCATAGTAACTTAGTTTTGAGCCATTTTAATATTATATGGTTAAAAGGACATATGTATATGTGTGTTTGTATAGGGTTACAGATGAAGAAGCAGTTCTGGGTGAGCAGTATTTTCCTTGCCATAAGATAACCATAGATGAGCAACTTTTTTCCCTTTGCATTCTTCTCTATCTGCCTTAAGATCCTGGAAATACTTGCTCTGTCCTTTAACCCAAAGACTCTTACTGACCTGAGTAGGTAGGAACGGGCAGAAAGGGAACTTAACTCACCTTTATTGAGTACATACTTTGGATCAAGCATTGTGCAAGTTGTTTCATTCTCAAGTCTTTTGAATCAAGTGTCAGGACTCATCTCTTAACACCGATGAACAAACAGGCTCAGAAAGATTAGGTAATTTGCTCCTAAGCGCTCTTCTTGATAATCTTCTGTGTTCTGAGAGCAATAGAGAGCCACCAAAGTTCTTTAACTTAATGAATGAAAGAAAATTAAGTTCTTTACATTTATTTGTACCCAATGCTGGATGACTTGGAATGGAAGGAGACTGGAGAAACTCATCGCATAGAAGGTACTGGAATGTTCTTGAGCCCCATTTATAATCTGTGGTAATAATTGATTACCACATTAATTACCACCATTAGTATGGTAATCAGGTTGCATACAGACAGGTGTGGGAGCTATTTCAGAGGTTGAGACTGCGGTTCCTTCCCAAAACTATAGTGAAGATAAAGTGGGAATCTTCATCTTTCAAATGTGTTGCTTCTTAGTAACTTTGTTTGATCTCTTCCTTGTTCCACTCCTTTTCCTCCCCCACGTTGCAGAGCAAATGAGTTCCTCACAGGTATTTCCATGACACAGTGAGTATATTCTCTTATGGCCTGTGGAATACTTGGAAAGACCAGGTTAAAATTTTCTTCTTTGCGTTTTAAACACATAATGAATGTAAAGTTTACCAACTCATTCATTTTTAAGTGTGCAGTCAGTAAGTATTCATATTGTTGTGAAGCAGATCTCCAGAATTTTTTCATCTTGTATATCTGAAACTTGAGCCATTAAACTACTCTTTTTCCCTTCTCACAGCCCCTGGTAACCACCGTTCTTCTACTTTCTGTTTCCATGAATTTGATTACTTTAAATACCTCATATAAGTGGAATCATGCATTGTTTGTAATTTTGTGCCTGGCATATTTAACTTAGCACAGTGTCCTCAAGGTTCATCTGTGTTGTAGCATGTAACAGGAATTCCTTGGGAAAAACCAGATTTTGAAGTAAGATGGACCTGTATTGAACCCTAGTTCTGTCATTTACTGCTAGGTTATATTATGTAACCTCTCTTAACCTCAGTTTCGTTATTTCTAAAATGGCAATGGTAACATCTTCTTAGTGCTATTGGGGGAGGAGTAAGTAGAATAATGTATCTAAAAAGCTTGCCCAGTGTATGGTATATAGTAGATGCTCAGTAAATAGTTGTTATCAGCTCATAGATCTGAGACTGGGCCTCTTGAAAGACTGTGTTTTATTTTTTTATGTGTCTGCAGAGCCTGAAACAGCACCGGTCATTTGATCCTCAGGACTCAGGAAATTGTTTGACTTGAAATACTGTATCTGAGGGCTTTGTCTTTCTCGGGGCTGTCTCTTTGTATATCCCACACAGTCCCATGGCTTTAAAGAGTTCTGGAGTCAGATTACTTAGATTTGAATCCCAGCTCTGGTACATACTTGCTGTGTGTCTTTGAACAAGTAGTTTAATCTCTTTTTGCCTCAGTTTCTTCATTTATAAAATAGAGATAATCATGGGCTCTAGCTTGGTAAGGCTGTGGTAAGGACCAAGAGCATTTATACATGTAAAGCACTTAAAATGGTGTCTAAAATATAGTAGTCACGCTATAAAGATTAGCAAGTATTGTTTTTAGCAAAACTATATTCTGATAGATCCTAAATCTGTATTTCCATCCTGGTTCCCCCCTTTAGCTCCAGTTGGATATATCCAAATACTTTCTCAGCATCTCCACACAGACATCTAATGGGCACCTCAAAAACTTAATATGGCAAATACAGCCCACCAAACCTGATCTTCCTCAAGTCCCAAATGGAACTTGGGAGGAGCCTGGGAGAAGACTCCGGGCTGAATGATTTAAAATGGGCCTATCCTAGTTGGATTTTAGTGTGCCTTATTTTCATCTCTCCCTTTCAGTTTGTCCTCTTGTCAGGTAATAAAATATGCTGGTATGATGCTTTAGTGTTTACAGAGCCTGTCCAGATTTATCAGCACATTTGATCCCTAAAACAAATCAGATCTTATAATCCTTTGCCTAAAACCCTCCAGTGGCAGTTGGTATCAAATGCAGTTTCCTTCCCTGGGGTGCACAGGACCCTGCATGGTCAGTGGGAATTGCGGCAAAGTGATAGACTAGGCAAGGCAACTCAACAGGTCATGACCCACCACACCTAAAGATACCACTTCAGTTTGGAAATCTAATGATAGGCTGGCTTATGGCATCCTGTTCTGTTTCCCAAATTCCAGTCATCACTTCCTTTGTGATTATTGGTATATCTAACTTCTACCTGGGTGTTATTTACTTCATATGTATCTTTTTAGATTGACCCCTCTTTTTTTTTTTTAATTTTCAATTGGTACTGTCTCTTTCAGCCTTGTTCTAAGCATTAACATTTGAAACCTAGAGGTTCAAATCAAATACTGTCCTCTTTGCCTGTCAAGGATAATTTGATATTGAAAACCCCCCAGTAGGATAAATTCTTTTAAAAATATGGATAATATTTAAACAGGTTTTTATATTCACAAACCATAAAATCCCTTTAATTATATTAAAACATAACAGATCCCATTAAAGTGGATGCAAGCATTCATTGGTTAATATTAGCAGAATCTAACAATGTCTTTTATCTTCATTAATTAAAGGTATTTGATCTTCATTAATCTTTAAGAAGGCTATTTACTTGCACTTAATTTATTTCGAGGCATTTGATATCTTACACTTAGAACTAAACGAATAAAACATACATTTTATGTTTATGGAATTCATCATTTAATTATTTAAAAAGAAAAGCACTAAAGACAGAAATAAGTCAACAAAAACTGTAAATGTCTGGAAGTGTCACATTTACTAAATAGGTTGACAGCTTAGGCAGCATGATGTAAGAGATTATCACTCCTATAAACTGTCAAACCACAAGTACTCCAAGAGAAAAAACCCATACAACACCTGCCAAAAATTCAGCTTTGAAGATGCCTGGATAGTGGCTCTTTTCATCATACTACTCAGATGCTCACAAGGAAAACAAAACCCAGATGATTATTTTTAAATGAGAGTAAGTGCCTTGTAAGACAAACTGGTAGTAGTAAAAGAAATTCCGTGTGAAGCTGACTATTTCGATTATGATTTGGAGAATCTCTGGGTATCATGAACCTTGCAAAAAATAACAGCAGTGCCCCCACTTTTCACCCCAAGTCCCACTCTCCCCGGGCAGTCACTGTCCACACTGTGGCTGTTTTCTTTTGCAGGCGAAGAGTCCACAAAACAGGAAAGCCAATATTCTAAATGACATAAGGCTAATACTTGACTATACAGTTTTAAAGGTTATCTTTTCTCTTCCTCTTGTAGAGGATGAGGGTTTAATTCACAGCACCCTGTGCCATACATTTGGTCTCCATGATTCTCCTAATGTGGTTATGTCAGTTTTGGCCATTGGTATTTTCATTATGATGATAGTGATAAGATATAATTGTTTACGGCAGAGCCATATAGTATGCAACAGTTATATTCTGTATAATGCGTTTTTCTTAGTTAAAAGCTGCCCTTTCTTTGCCTACTTTTTAAATTGAAACCTGGGTATAGTAGAATTCACCCTTTCAGTGTATAGTTCTGTAAGTTTTGACAAACACACACAGTTGTGTGACCACCACTGTAGTTAAGATTCAGGAAGTCCCCCTGTAGTAGTCTACCCTTCCCACCACCATCCCTTGGCAGCTGCGCATCTGTTGTCTGTCCTGTTATGCTGTTTTACTGACTGTCACAGAAATGGAATCATTCCATATGTAGCCTTTTGAGTCTGGCTTCTTTCACTATAATCATCCTTATAAAATTTGCTTTACTTTTTGTTACAATTTATTACCAAATTCTAAAACTCCTACTTTTTTCTTTTAAAAAGAAATTCTTCTTGGAACCCTCTGGCCCACCTCAGCTTGGACTAGTTACTTGCTAGAATAGCTGTATTGCTGAATTTTGGGGGTTTCCCTTCACCAAATTCAGGACATTTTGTTTCTTTTTCTCATGTTTTGGATCTCTGTTTTCTGAATCCTGTGTTCCTTTCTCTTGGAGTACATTCTCTAGTAGCCACCTAAGAAAGCATACATGGGAGGTAACTTTCTTTAAGTTTGTATGTCTGAAAATGTCTTTTTTTTCTTATACTTGAGTGTTTAGTTTAGCTGGGTATATAATTCTAAGTTAGAAGTTATTTTCCGTTAGAGTTTTAATGGCATATTATTCCATTGTCTTTAAACACTTGGTGTAACTGTCGAAAGGTTCTGTTCTCATGCCCCATCCTTTGTACATGACCTATATTCCCACTCCTTACCTCCTAAGAGCTTTTAGGGTCGTCTCTTTTTCTGGTCTTCTGTAATTTTAGCTATAATATGCATTGATGAAAGTCTTCTTATTCATTATGGGTACACTTTGGTAGATGTACATTAAAATATGTAACAACTAAGATGAAATCATGTCTATCACCTGACTAACCCCTCTGCAAATGATTGCACTAAGTGTTCTCTTAGGATCTTCCTATTTTTAAAAGACATTTTCTCTCTTTTGAAGTTTGGGCTATGATTGCTTTGGAGAACTTCATAGAATAAGTGAGACGTGAGTTGGTTCTGAAGAATGAGTAGACTTTTAACAGTAGCATAGATATTTCTCAGGAACACCATTGAGAAAGTCCTCATAACTGGCCATTAGAAGACAGAAGAGAAAGTGAAGTGCTCCTGTGGGAGATCGGTGGGAGACAAGTTTAGATATTTGGGATTAGGGCGGGGAACGTAACATTTATTGAACGTCCACAGTATGCCATTGTGCATAGAGTTGGCTTTTTTTCTTTAAGTTTATTGTTAAATATTTGACCTTTAAAAAGCTGTAATAAGTAATACCAGTGTATTGCCACAGTAAACATGTACCCATGGCCAAATTTGAGAAGTTATTAATATATTTAATTCCCCTTTCATGTCAGTCCCTCTCTGCCGGAGATAACATTTGTTTTGAGTAACATATACTCATGTACAAAAGGGAGAAAGTGAGTCTGCCTTACAGATGGCCTGCTGCCACCTCTCCTATCTCCCTCCAGTTCTACTCCCAGATGCAACTCTGGTTATTGATTTCTTGTGGATCCCTCTGTCTAAGCTTAGGAAAGCAAATGTGTCTCTGTAGTCTTCCTTACACAAGTGATACTGTCCTATACATACTGTTGTGTAGTCTGTATACACACTATACGTGCTATGTGCTTCTAGCTTTTTTCACTTACAAATGTATTGTCGAGATCCTTCCATAGTCACTACATAAGACTATTTTATTTCAGGCATTTACAAAACTTTCTGTGTTGAAATGCACAAAGATAAATGAACAGCTCAAAATTACCTACTATGTAGCAAATACTGCATCACCTCTGTACTCCTTACTAACCTCTCTATCTACTCTTCTTCCCCTCAAATGAAATCGCTAGTCTAACTTCTAACTTTGCATTTAGTCATACTAGTTTTTATACTTTATACAAATAGCATCAGGGCTTCCCAGGTGGCACAGTGGTAGAGACTCTGCCTGCCTGTCCAGGAGACTCAGGTTCAATCCCTGGGTTGGGAACATTCCCTGGTGGAGGAAATGGCAACCCACTCCAGTATTCTTGCCTGGAAAATCCCATGGACAGGAGAGCCTGGTAGGCTATAGTCCATGGGGTCATAAAGAGTTGGACACGCCTGAGCCCGCATATGCATACATACCTACATACATAGAATCAAACAGTATGTACTAAGTCTGCCTTCTGCCTTCTTTCAGTCCACATTGTGAGATTCATCCCTGATGACAGGTAAAGATGTAGTTCATTCATTTTCATTGCTATATAGTATTAAACCACAGTTAATTCATTGTAATTTTGATGAGTATTTGGGATCTTTCCAGTTTTTGGCGGTTTTGAATAATGCTTATGTGAACATTCTTGTACTTGTCTCTTGAAGCATATCTGTGCAATTTCTTTGGGGTGTATACTTAAACGTAGAATTCCTAGGTTATAGGATATACATAGGTTTAGCATCATCAGCTAAACAGTTTCCCAAATGGTTGTACTAATTTACAGTCCCACCAGCAGTGTATGTGAGCTCCTGTTCCATGTTCTGACTAACCTGTGGTGTTGCCAGTCTTTTTAGTCATTCTAGTGTGTGAGAAGTGGCGTCTCATGATTTTAGTTTGTGTTTCCCTCATGACTAGTGACGGAGAAGGCAATGGCACCCCGCTCCAGCACTCTTGCCTGGAAAATCCCAGGGACGGGGGAGCCTGGTAGGCTGCAGTCCATGTGGTTGCGAAGAGTTGGACACGACTGAGCGACTTCACTTTCACTTTTCACTTTCATGCATTGGAGAAGGAAATGGCAACCCACTCCAGTGTTCTTGCCTGGAGAATCCCAGGGACGGGGGAGCCTGCTGGGAGGCCGTCTATGGGGTCGCACAGAGGCGGACACGACTGAAGCGACTTAGCAGCAGCAGCAGCATGACTAGTGAAGTTAAGCATCTTTTCAGGAGTTTATTGGCCATTTGGACTTTCTGTCTTGTGGATTACCTGTCTAAATCTTTTACATATTTTTCTGGTGGGGTTTTTCATTTAAAACAAAGTTCTTTTTATTTGCTGGATATGAGCCCTTTGTAGTTATATTTGGCAGATATCTTCTCTTATTTGGTGGCTTGCCTTGTTAGTCTCTCAAAAGATCTTTTGGTAAACAGAAGTGCTTAATTTTAATACCACTATTTTCCCTTATGGTTAGTGCTTTTTGTATTCTGTTTAATAAATCTTTACCTACTCTAAGGTCATGAAGATACTCTGCTTATCTTCTAGAAGCTTTACTGTTTTGCCTTTGCCATTGAAACATATGTTCCGCTTGGAATTTATTTTTGGGTGTGGTGTGAGCTTTTCCATAGAGATATCGAGTTGACCAGTTGCTTATTGAAAAGTCTTTTTTTGTCCCTCCAGTGCTGTGTAGTATTTGTTTTCACGTCTGTTTCATGTCTGTTCTGTTCCTCTAATTTGTCCGTTTGCCCTTATGCTAATACCAATTCTTATTTTCTGTAATTTTATGTGTTGATTTTGGTTATAGAATATTGAATCAGAAGAGTAGCTTCTCCTAGTTTTCTTCAAGCATTCCTTGGCTCTTCTTGGTCCTTTGCCATTTCCATATACATTTTTGAATGAGTGTGTACATTTTTACAACAGAATTTTGATTGGGTTTGCTTTCAGTCTATTCAATACTGCACACTCATTCTCTCCTTCCCTTACATCTCTTTTTCTCTGACTTAATCTTCCTAATCTCTCTTGATGATATTTTATAGTTTTCTATGTAGTGGTCTTTGTTAGATTCATTCCTTGGTGTTTGATACGATTTGATGGTATCGTAAATAGCATTTTAAAAATCATGTTTTCTAACTGTAGCTGTAACATAAAAGCAAGATTGGTTTTTGTATTGCTGCAGTGTTTATATTGCTCCTGTATTTTAATACTTTAGATTATTTTGGATTGTGTGTGTGTACAGTCATCTGCAAGTATATCTGCAAACGAAGCTTTTATTTTATCCCTTCCTATCTTGCATCTTTTTTTTCTTACCTAACTGCTGTTTGGGATGCTCCTTTACAGTGAATTGAAGTGGCATGTCACTGACCTAAGAGGGAGAGCCTTAAACATTTAACCATTAAGTATGATGTTGAATATTTTCCGTAGATACTCTTATTCACTTCTTTTCTGAGTTTTTGTGTTGAATTCTATCAAAATGCTTTTTCTCCATTGAGATGTTAATATAATTGTTTTCCTTTGTGTTATTAATATGATGAATTACACTGAGTAAACTTTTCAAATATTAAACCAAATCTGAATTTCTGATTCAAAACTTCATCATTTTTATAGATTGCTAAATTTGATTTCTAATTTTCTTATTAGGATTTTTTTCTTTCTGTGTTTATGAATGAGAATGGCCTATAATTTTCCTTTCACCAGGTTTTGGTATCAAGTTTATCCTGGCCACTAGTCATAGCTTTAGTTGGACCCCACAAATTTTGATCTGTAGTATTTTCATTGTCATTTATTTCGGAATATTTTCAAATTTTTCCTTAGATTTCTTCTTTGACCTATGCATCTTTAGGAGGTATACTTTTTAATTTATGAACATCAGGGTTTTATAATTATCTTTCTGTTACAGATTTTAGGCTGATTGCACTGCAGTCAGAGAACATAGTTTGTGTTTTGATTCATTTAGATATGTATTGAAATTTGCTCCATGGCCCGGCAGCTGCGCATTTTGTAAATGCTCTGTGTACTTGCAAAGAATGTATCACTTCAGTTCAGTTCAGTCGCTCAGTCATGTCCAACTCTTTGCGAACCCTTGAATCGCAGCATGCCAGGCCTCCCTGTCCACCACCAACTCCCGGGGTTCACTCAGACTCATGTCCACTGAGTCAGTTGATGCCATCCAGCCATCTCATCCTCTGTTGTCCCCTTCTCCTCCTGCCCCAAGCCCTCCCAGCATGAGTCTTTTCCAATCAGTGAACTCTTCGCGTGAGATGGCCAAAGTACTGGAGTTTCAGCTTTAGCATCATTCCTTCCAAAGAACACCCAGGGCTGATCTCCTTCAGAATGGACTGGTTGGATCTCCTTGCAGTCCAAGGGACTCTCAAGAGTCTTCTCCAACACCACAGTTTCAAAGCATCAATTCTCGGCGCTCAGCCTTCTTCACAGTCCAACTGTCATATCCATACATGACCACTGGAAAAACCATAGCCTTGACTAGATGACCTTTGTTGGCAAAGTAATGTCTCTGCTTTTGAATATGCTATCTAGGTTGGTCATAACTTTCCTTCCAAGCAGTAAGCGTCTTTTAATTTCATGGCTGCAGTCACCATCTGCAGTGATTCTGGAGCCCAGAAAAATAAAGTCTGACACTGTTTCCACTGTTTCCCCATCTATTTTTATATCACTTTTTATGAAGTGATGGGACCAGATGCCATGATCTTAGTTTTCTGAATGTTGAGCTTTAAGCCAACTTTTTCACTCTCCTCCTTCACTTTCATCAAGAGGCTTTTTAGTTCCTCTTCACTTTCTGCCATAAGGGTGGTGTCATCTGCATAAATGTAGTGTCAGTTTCTGCAGTGAAGCCGTCTGGAATTTTGATCAGTTCAGTTCAGTCACTCAGTTGTGGCCGACTCTTTGGGACCTCATGGACTGCAGCACAACAGGCCTCCCTGTCTGTCACCAACTCCTGGAGTTTACTCAGACTCATGTCCATTGAGTCAGTGATGCCATCCAACCATCTCATCAATGTGGAGAATATTGCCATATTAGAAATATTAAGTCTTCCAATCTCTGAGCATGAATGGCTTTCCATTTATTTAGGCATTCTTTACTTCTTTAATTTTTTTCAATGATGTTTTGTGTTTCATTGTACAGATCTTATATTTTGTTAAATTTATTCATAAGTATTCTTTTTGATGCTGTTACAAATGGGATTGCTTTCTTATTTTAACTTTTGGATTGTTCATTGCAGATGCATAGAAATTCAGGTTTTTTGTATACTGATTTTGTATCCTGAAACCTTGCCAAACTCATTGATTAGCTCTAAGTGTGTATGTGGGTCTCCTTTGAAAAAATGTCCATTTAGGTCTTATGCCTATTTTTAAATTGGGTTGTTTATATATTTTTTTTTCTGTTGAAGTATAGTTAATTTGTAATGTTATGCTAATTTGTGCTAATTAGTTTTTTGTAGTTTTGCTTTGAGTTGTGTGAGCTGTTTATATGTTTTAGGTATTAATCCCTTATTATATCATTTGCAAATATTTTCTATCATTCAGTGGGTTCTGCCTTTTCATTTTGTTGATTGCTTCCTTTGCTGTGCAAAGGCTTTTACGTTTAATCAGGCTCCATTTATTTGTTTTTGATTCTTTTGCCTGAGGAGACACAGAAAACATACTGCAATGATTTATGTCAGAGTTCTGCCTCTGTTCTCTTCTAAGAGTTCTATGGTTTCTTGTCTTACATTTAGGTCTTCAATCTATTTTGAGTTTATTTTTTATATTTTGTGAAAAAATGTTCAAATTTCTTTTTTTTTAAATTTATTTTACTGAAGTATAGTTGATTTGCAGTGTTGTGTTACACATGCCATTGTTTTACATATAGCTATACAGTTTTCCCAACACTGCTTATTAAAGAGGCTGTCTTTTCACTGTTGTATATTCTTGTTGGTTTTGGTATAAATTAATTGACCGTAAGTGGTGGGTTTATTTCTGGGCTTTCTATTGCGTTCCATTGATCTGTGTGTCTGCATCCATGTGCCAGTACTGTGCAGTTTTGGTTCCTGTAGTTTTGTAGTATAGTCTGAATCAGGGAGCGTGATACCATCAGCTTTGTTCTTTTTTTTTTTTCCAGGATGGTTGTGGCAGTTCTGGATCTTTTGTGGTTCCATATACATTTTAGGAATTTGTTCTAGTTCTGTGAAAAATGCCATGGATATTTTGATAGGGATTGCATTAAATCTGTAGATTGCTTTGAGTGTATGACGTTTTAACTAGTCTTCTAATCCAAGGACACAGGATATCTTTCCATTTCTATGTATCATCCTTAATTTGCTTCATCATTGTTTTATAGTTTTCAGAGTATAGGTCTTTCACCTCCTTGATTAAGTTTATTTCTAGGTATTCTTTTAATATCTTTGGTTTTGGTATCAGGGTAATACTAGCCTCATAGAATGAGTTGGGAAGTGTTCCTTCTTCTGTTTTATGGAAGAATTTGTGAAGTATTTGCCCATTTCTCTTTAAATGTTCAATAGAATTTACTAGTGAAGCATCTAGACTTGGGCTTTTATGGGTCGTTTCCTTCCTCCATCCCTCCCTCCTTTTCTTCCTTTTGTACTAAATCACTAATTTGATCTCTTTAATTGTTTTAGGTATATCAGATTTTCTGTTTCTTCTTAAGTTAGTTTCTGTTATTTGTGTCCTTCTGAGAATTTGTACATTTCATCTAATTTATGTAGTTTGTTGGCATATAGTTGCTCCTAGTATTTCCATGTAAACCTTTTTATCTCCTTAAAATTGGTAGTTGTTTCCTCTTTCATTCCTGAATATATAGTAATTTGAGTCAATGTAAGTTAGTCAGTGTAACTATTTTTAATATTGTTGGTCTTTTCGAAGAACCAAATTTGATTTTGTTGATTTTTTTCCTGTTATTTTTCTTTTCTCTATATCACTTATTTTTGCAAGGATATTTTTAATTTCCTCATGCTTGCTTTGGGTTGGGTTTACTCCGTTTTCCCCCTAGTTTCTCATGATGGAAGATAAGATAATCTGAGATTGCTCTCCTTTTTAATATAAATGTTTATAGCTATAAACTTGTAAGCACTGCTTTTGCCAAGACCCATGAAGCCATTGTTATTTTCTTTTTCCTTTCAAGGAAGGGAAAGGTGTTTTGGTTTTTTTCCATTGTTTTGGGGTTTGCCTTAATTTGAGTTTGCTTGAAGAATATAACATTTCTGATAATCATTTAGACCTACAGAAATGGTAATTTCCTACGGTGCACCCTAATACAAATATTCAGAAACATTTCATTATCTTTCATGACCCTTGAATTATTTTATTTTTACAATTTAAGAAAACAAGCTCAGGAAGAGTAATGGGACTTGTCCAAGATCAGAGTACTGATGTGCATCAGGATAGGCCAAGCTGTTACTGAAGACCTGCGTGTCCTTTGTAAGCTGCAGTGAGCTTTTGATCTAATTGAGGGATAAGTCTACATGAAAATAATTCACTTCTGGCACCCATAATGCCATATCCCCAAAATAGACACTGCCATGATTAATGAACCTGTCATTAGACTAGGCTATTGCTCATGCCTTCAGACACTTACTGAGCCCCTGCTCCGTGCCTGGCGTCCTTGGGGAGAAAGAAGGCGTGCGCGGTAAACACAGCCTGGCACCTGCTCTGTAGCAGCGGCGGTTAGGACAAATGAGCCAGTAACTATGATACTGTATGATAAATGTTAGATAAGGTCCCAGACCCTCTCAGAAAGGAGAGAGAGGAAGTCCTATCAAGGAAAGTTTCTGGGTTTTTGGCTTGCATTTTGAAGGAGAAGGAACTTTCTAGGTAGAAGAGACAGGGAGGAGGAGGAGCTTTCCAGGTAGAAGAGACAGGGAGGAGGAGGAGCTTTCCAGGATGCCCAGAAATGTTCTGTGGCATAGAGTCCACCCTTGAACAGCACAGAGGCGTAGGGGCGCTGACCGTTCAGTCACAATTCTTGTATAACTTAAGAGTCAGCCCTCCATACCCACAGTTTCCCTGCACCTGTGGAATCAGCCAGCCATGGATTGTGTAGTACTGTAGTATTTACTACTGAAGAAAATTTCTCATGTAAGTGGACCCATGCAGTTCAAACCTGTATATGTGTGTGTGTGTAAATAATTACGCCTCTTGCTCCCACCTTAGGTTTATTTTCTCCCCATACAGGTGGCATACCTATACAGAGCTGTGTACGGGGGAAGCACATATGCAAAGCATAGAGAGAGAACACATACATTTGGAGCCTAGAGTGTGCATTGGGCAAAGAAGAAGTTAAGAGAGGAAAGTAGGTGATAGAGTAGGAAGGGGGTGTATCATAAACCAGGAGCTGGACTTTGACCTTACAGGCTGTGGGGAAACTTTGGAAGGTTTCTAGAAAGACCTTTGACTGACTTGTCCTGGGTGGATTTGGGAGCCAGCTGCTCTCTTTTGCTGTATGTTCTAGTACTTCTTTCCTCACCAGTAATAGTTTCCTCTTTTTTTTTTTCCTTTGGACTTACAGTTCACTGAAACTTTTTTGACGGAAAGGGACAAACAGTCCAAATGGAGTGGAATTCCGCAGCTGCTCCTTAAGCTGTATGCGACCAGCCACCTCCACAGTGACTTCGTTGAATGCCAAAACATCCTCAAGGTAACTGTTAGGGGCACTGGAGGGGCTGCATTCAGGCCTCCAGGTGATACCAGACATCTGGGTTATTCCTCTTTTTCAGTCTGCTTTTTAAAATAGCCTGTATTTATTGAGTAAGCTGTAGAAAATTTGGGAAGTTCAGAAAAAGTGCAAAGAAGAAAATAAAAATCACCTATAATCCCACCACACAGAGATAATCACCATAAAGTTCCCGGTGTATATACTTCTGGGTTTTATTCACACTTGTTTTGTCCTGCTGCTGCTACTGCTAAGTCACTTCAGTCATGTCCGACTCTGTGCGACCCCATAGATGGCAGCCCACCTATGGGCAGCACGGGGGAGCCTGGGATTCTCCAGGCAAGAACACTGGAGTGGGTTGCCATTTCCTTCTCCAATGCATGAAAGTGAAAAATGAAAGTGAAGTCGCTCAGTCGTGTCTGACCCTCAGTGACCCCATGGACTGCAGCCTTCCAGGCTCCTCCGTCCATGGGATTTTCCAGGCAACAGTACTGGAGTGGGGTGCCATCGCCTTCTCCGTGTTTTGTCCTAGTACTTGCCTAATTAAGGAGGCCTTGCCCTGGGATTGGGATACATTCTTTTTCAATGGGATTTAAAAGGTCCCATTTGGGTGAGACTTCAAGGAAGTGGCCTTGTGGTTGTTGATAAGTATGACAGGCATCTGAAGGTGAAGGGACTTGGAAAGAGTGCAGAGACATCCAGGGCAGTTGTTCTCAATCTGGAGTGTGTTACAGAGTCACCTGGAAGCCTTGTTAATGGTGGGCCCTGCCAGTAGAATTTCTGATTTAGTAGGTCAAACTTCATATTGGGAAAGCAGGTCCAACTTTGAATTTAGATTACTGGCTCTAATGTAGCTAAAATCTATTCAAGTTATATTTGATCATAATAAAATATGTTTTTCATATGTGAAGTTCTGTTTATTATTTCACATAAATCATTTTTAAATATTAATAGGGCCAGATAAGTTTAATCTTTACCTTTCAGAAGAGATGTTTTGTCTACACAACTTTTTTTGTAAATTGAAAATCATTCCCAAGTAAAAGTTTATAAAAAGATGTTTGTGTTCTTAATCTTCTCACAGTTTGATTTAGGATAGAAATAATTACAGTGTCTTATGCTTGCTTGAAAACATTTTGTGAAGAATTATACATTATTTCACTTGATTCCTGCAAAATCTCTGAGATATGAGGTAGATGAAAGAGGGAAATTCATATTTGTGAGTGCTTGCTATGTAATCATCATTTCTTTATGCATTCAACAAATACTTGAAATTTACTATGTACCAGGCATATTTAATTTTTATGATAACTCTGTGAGATGGGTGGTATTAGTGGATTAGTCCAAAATACTTTGATTGCATGTAACAGTAACCCACTCAGATTAGCGAAAAAGATTTTTTATTGTCTCACATCTTCAGAAAGCACAGATGTGAATTCAGGGGCCAAATAGAGTTAGGCAGTCTATTTCTTATCTTGACATCTGTGTGTGGCCTCGTATTCTTCCACAGAAGTAGGGCTGTTACCTGAAGAAGAGAAAAGGAGATACTGAGCAGGAAAATCCAGGTGTCTTCTGCATTTCCTTTCTCAGTTGAGAAAACAGACTCAGCATAATCCACCCACGTTCACGTGGTTATCATGATGAGCCCAGATTTGTCCTGCTCCTGAAACCAGCTTCCACTGTACTGTGTTGCCAGCAGAATTATAGTCTAGTTTTATAAATGAGAGAAATGAAACCCAGAGGAAGTAGTTCTCCCACTAATTATGTGACCTTGTACAACTTTGTGCTTTTTGTTTTTTAACCTGTAAAATGAGTCAAACTATACTCACTTCATTGAATTATTTTAAGGATGAAATGGACTTAAGTATAGAAATCCGGTGCTTGTCATGTAATAGGTTATCTGTAAGAGAGAGTTCTGCTTTTTCTTGATGAGTGGTACTTCGACCAACATCAACATCACTTGGGTACTTAACGATAAATGCACATTCTCAGGCCCCAGCCCAGACCTGTTAAATCAGAAACTGCAGATGGGACCCAGCAGTCTGGGTTTTAACATGTCCTTCAGGTGACTGGATGCTCACCACTGTATGAGAACTACTGCTCTAGTCCAGTGGGTTCCGTCTTCCCTTGCGGTTCCTGAGAAGAGAGCACAATGAGTAGGACCCTGTATTCCTCCTACTCTTCCTCCTGTTTGACCCACAGTAGTTATGCTTTCTTTTGTAAGCACAGACTCAGGAGCCAGACATCCTAGGTTTAAGTCCTGACTCTGTCACATACCCTGTTTGACATTGACAACTTCTTTGTGTCTTAGTTTCCTTATCTGTAAAATTGGGCCAATACATTACTGTTACGTCATAGAGTTGTGAGGATTTTTTAAAAGAGGTAACTTATGAAGAACCATGCCTGGTACATAATAAGCATTTAATAAGTTAGCTTCTACTACGATTACAACAACTTTTATCACATCAGCTTTTCTGTAAGTTGGCTTTTTTTTTATTGTTCATTGTGGAGGCTGTCTTTGGCTTCATGGGAATTCAAGTTGTGACTAAAATGCAAACTGTTCTTTTGGTGTCTGGTTTGTGTTGGATAGTAGCACTCAGTGTCTCTTGGTTCCTTTTTCACTAGGAAATTTCTCCTCTTCTCTCCATGGAGGCTATGGCGTTTGTTACTGAAGAGAGGAAACTTACCCAAGAAACCACTTATCCAAATACTTATATTTTTGACTTGTTTGGAGGTGTTGATGTAAGTCATTGTTTATTATTACTACTGCTATTTAATGGCTTGGGAACTTTTGAAATGGGAATTAGGAAGCGTTTTAGAATTTATAGCAAGCATTTCAGAATTTTCTCTTTAGAAGCTCCATGGTATTCACCTGTGTTGAAGTACCATAGCTTTTACATTGAAAGAGTTGATTTTGTGTGAATTGATAATAATATCAACTTTTTTAAGGCACAAAGTTAATGTTTCCTAGTTCAGCTGTGATGACTAGTTTCTTCTTTGTCCTTCCAGAGATGTAATATATATATGTGTGTATGTAAATAGTTACCCTGACTGCCCCCCCTTAGGTTTATATTCTCCCCACATAGAAGTAGCATATCATATATACAGGTACCTTGCTTGCTTTTTTTCATGTGATTCTATAACTTGGAGGTAGATTCATTTTAATATGTGTAAATCTGCCTCATTATTATTAACAGCTATATAGTATTCCCTGGTATGATTATACCATTATTTACTTAGGCCTTAGTTGATGGACATTTAGCTTTCTCAACACCTTTCCTATAACAAACAAGGTTGCAGTGAAAGTTTTTGTACATGTGAGTACTGTATACTTTTAGGATCAAAGCATATGTCTTTTATTGTTTATAAACTTACCAATTTATGTACCTAAAAGGCTTTTATCAACTTACATCCCCAGTAACAAAGAAGAAGAGTGTCTTTTTATCCACTCCATCGCCAACACAGTGTGTGTATGTGTATTTTTATGGACTTTGTTCTTGAGGTGTAACTTGCATACAGTGAGGTATGTCAGTAACTATGAGAAGATACATTCACCTTTGCCACCCAAACCATGAAATAGACTGTTACCAACACAGAGTAGCCTCCTTCACTAAGCAATATGTTTTAAGTATTTTAAATATTTGCTAAGCAGATATGAGAAAAATGATATTTCTTCATAGTTTTTTAAAGTTTTATTGAGATACAGTTCACATCATATAATTCACCCATTTAATGTGTATAATTCAGTAGTTTTTAGTGTATTTGTAGATATGTGAGACCACCACCATAGTCACTCTAGAACATTTTTATCACCCAGAGAAGAAACTCCATATGTTTAAGCTATCACTCTCCCACTCCTCCAACCACCAGCCCCATCATAGGCAACTGTTACTCCACTTTGTCTTTATAGATAACCTTGTCTTGGACATTTCATATGAACAGTCACATAATATGTGATCTTTTGTTATTGGTATGTTTCACTTAGTTTAATGTTTTTAAGGTTCATCCCCATTATAGCATGTTTCAGCAGTTTATTCTATTTTATGGTTGAATAATACTCTACTGGGTGGATATAGCATATTTTGTATGTTCATTTGTCAGTTAGTGGACACTTGGGCTATTTCTATCTTTTGACTGTTACAAATAATGCTGCTCTTAACACTTGTGTACAAGTTTGTGTGTGGAAATATCTTTCCATTAATGTTGGGAATATACCTAGAAGTGGGATTGATGGGTCATATAGTAGCTCTTGTATTTAATTCTTTGAGGATTTATCAGACTGTTTTCCAAAGCAGCTGCACCATTTTACATACCCACCAACAATGCACAAGGGTTCTGATTTTTCCACATCCTCTTCAACACTGGCTATTCTCTCCACTTTTGATTATAGCCATCCTACTGGGTGTGAAGTGTTACTTCCTTGTGGTTTTGATTTGCCTTTTCCTGTTGCCTAATGCTATTGAACATTATTTTATGTGCTTCTAGGTCATTTGTTTGTCTTCCTCAGAAAATATCGTTATTATGAATTCTGAGAGCCCTTTATATAGTCTCTGTATAGTTTTAAAAATTTATATCTTTCAATGAGTGGAATTGGATATCTTTTCGTGTGTTTATAAGTAGTTCCTTTTTTTTTCTTCTATTTGTTTATTAGGCCCTTCTCTTATTGATTTTTGTCTTAGTTCAGGCTGCTACAGCAAAATCCACATTTGAGTAGTTTATGAACAACAGATTTATTTCTCAAAGTTCTAGAGGCTGGGAAGTCCAGATTCATGGCACTGGCAGATTTGGTGTCTCGGGAAGATCCTCTTCTGGATTACAAATGCCAGCTTCTCCCTGTGTCCACACGTGATGAAGGGCTGGGGAATCTCTCTGGAGCCTCTTTCATAATGTGTAACACCATTCGTGGGTGCTCTGCCCTCATAACCTAATCACCACCCAAAGGCCCCACCTCCTAATGCTGTCACATTGGGCATTAAGATTTAGCATGGTTTTCAGGAGACAACATGCAGATTATAGTAACTTGTAAGTACTCAGTTTTTAAAGGTCCTTTGTCATAAGTGTTCTATTTTTTTCCCTAGTTTGAAAATTGAATTTTGACTTTGTTTATGATACATTTTAATGTGAAACTTTTTAGGTTTACTTTTTAAGTTGTTTACTTTTTAGGTTGTCAAACTGATCGGTCTTTCCTTTCATGGGTTCAGAGTTTTTCTTTGCCCATTGTTGCATTATAAACTGTGTCTTTATTTCCATCTAATACTTCAAAGTTTTTATCATGTATGATTAATTTTTGCACCACTTGAAATTTATTTTTATGTAATGAGTGAGGGTACTGGGATCCTGCTTCTTTTCTCTCAGATAACCTGTCCTTTCCCCTGTTACTGGGAGCATGAGGGAGGCTTTCAGGGTGTTGTGGTTGTGTTGTATCTTGATCTGGGTGTTGATTGTGTTGGATAGAGATTCACTTTGTAAAAACTGGAGCTGTATGTTTACAATTTATACTGTTTGCTTTATCACGTTCAGTTCAGTCACTCAGTTGTTTCCGACTCTTGGCGACCCCATGGACTGCAGCACGCCAGGCCTCCCTGTCCATCACCAACTCCCGGAGTTCACTCAAACTCATGTCCATTGAGTCAGTGATGCCATCCAACCATTTTATCCTCTGTCATCCCCTTCTCCTCCCACCTTCAATCTTTCCCAGCATCAGGGTCTTTTCAAATGAGTCAGCTCTTCATATCAGGTGGCCAAAGTATTGGAGTTTCAGCTTCAACTTCAGTCCTTCCAATGAATATTCAGGACTGATTTCCATTAGGATGGACTGGTTGGATCTCCTTGGAGTCCCAGAGACTCTCAAGAGTCTTCTCCAACACCACAGTTCAAAAGCATCAATTCTTCGGCACTTAGCTTTCTTTATAGTCCAACTCTCACATCCATACATGACTACTGGAAAAACCATAGCCTTGACTAGACGGACCTTTATTGGCAAAGTAATGTCTCTGCTTTTTAATATACTGTCTAGGTTGGCCATAACTTTGCTTCCAAGGGGTAAGCATCTTTTAATTTCATGGCCGCAGTCACCATCTGCAGTGATTTGGAGCCCCCCAAAATAAAATCTGCCACTGTTTCCCCATCTATTTGCTATGAAGTGATGGGACCAGATGTCATGATCTTAGTTTTCTGAATGTTGAGCTTTAAGCCAGCTTTTTCACTCTCCTCTTTCACTTCCATCAAGAGGCTCTTTAGTTCTTCACTTTCTGCCATAAGTGTGGTGTCATCTGCGTATCTGAGGTTATTGATATTTCTCCTGGCAATGTTGATTCCAGCTTGTGCTTCATCTAGAGCTCAGCGTTTCTCATGATGTACTCTGCATATAAGTTAAATAAGCAGGGTAACAATATACAGCCTTGACGTACTCCTTTTCCTGTTTGGAACCAGTCTGTTGTTCCGTGTCCAGTTCTAACTGTTGCTTCCTGACCTGGATACAGATTTCTCAAGAGACAGACCAGGTGGTCTGGTATTCCCATCTCTTTCAGAATTTTCCAGTTTATTGTGATCCACACAGTCAAAGTCTTTGGCATAGTCATTAAAGCAGAAATAGGTGTTTTTTTGGAACTCTCTTGCTTTTTCAATGATCCAGTGGATGTTGGCAATTTGATCTCTGGTTCCTCTGCCTTTTCTAAACCCAGCTTGGACATCTGGAAGTTTACAGTTCACATATTATTGAAGCTGGGCTTGGAGAATTTTGAGCATTACTTTACTAGCATGTGAGATGAGTGCAATTGTGTGGTAGTTTGAGCATTCTTTGGCATTGCCTTTCTTTGGGACTGGAATGAAAATTGACCTTTTCCAGTCCTGTGGCCACTGCTGACTTCTCCAAATTTGCTGGTATATTGAGTGCAGCACTTTCATAGCATCATCGTTTAGGATTTGAAATAGTTCAACTGGAATTCCATCACCTCCACTAGGTTCATGCGTAGTGACGCTTCCTAAGGCCCACTTGACTTCACATTCCAGGATGTCTGGTTCTAGATGAGAGATCAAACCATTGTGATTATCTGGGTTGTGAAGCTCTTTTCTGTGTATTCTTGCCACCTCCTCTTAATATCGTCTGCTTCTGTTAGGTCCATAACATTTCTGTCCTTTATTGAGCCCACCTTTGCATAGAATGTTCCCTTGGTATCTCTAATTTTCTTGAAGAGATCTCTAGTCTTTTCTATTCTATTGTTTTCCTCTTATTTCTTTTCACTGGTCACTGAAGAAGGCTTTCTTATCTCTCCTTGCTGTTCTTTGGAACTCTGCATTCAAATGGATGTATCTTTGCTTTTCTTCTTTGCTTTTTGCTTCCCTTCTTTTCACAGCTATTTGTAAGGCCTCCTCAGACAGCCATTTTGCTTTTTTGCCTTTCTTTTTCTTGGGGATGGTCTTGATCCCTGTCTCCTGTACAATGTTATGAACCTCTGTCCATAGTTTATCAGGCACTCTTGTCTATCAGATCTAGTCCTTTAAATCTAGTTCTCACTTCCACTGTATAATCATAAGGAATTTGATTTAGGTCATACCTGAATGGTCTAGTGGTTTTCCCTACTTTCTTCAATTTCAGTCTGATTTTGGCAATAAGGAGTTCATGTCTGAGGCACAGTAAGCTCCTGGTCTTGTTTTTGCTGACTGTATAGAACTTCTCCATCTTTGGCTGCAAAGAATATAATCAGTCTGTCTTCAGTGTTGACCATCTGGTGATGTCCATGTGTAGAGTCTCCTCTTGTGTTGTTGGAAGAGGGTGTTTGCTATCATGTTATTACTTCAATTTGAAAAAACACTTCCTTTCCTTAAAGATGCCATTTTCCCCAAAGCAAAAATTGAGTGTTGAACATTTACATCCATAGCATGAGTCATAGACTGTATTCCTTCAACCGTTGCTCAGCATTCCCTCTTTAGCAATCCCAGCGGTCCTGTCGCGTTTACTTACTGGCCAGTTTGAAGGGCCTTTACTTCTGAATCGTTTGTCAAAGAATTTGCTTAATAGAAACCAGTGTGTTCCTGGGAGGAAAAAGAAGATAGGAGTCTTTAGCCTGGTGTCTTATTTGCAGTGGGAACGAAGCTTTTCTCCTGCAGGTACATGCCCCATCTTAGGACATCTTTGGATCATTAGTTCTTGATTTTGTGGAGTTTTTCTTCCCTGCTTTGAGTTAGGTTAGCTTCTCCAAGAATCTCAGTGTGTTTATAGAGGCTTTTGCTTGGATTATTTTGTTCTTCACTAACCATTATTTGGGTGCATTTCTTCTTGCTGAATTCTCTTGTCATCTTGCTTCTAAAAGTACCTTTCAAAGTTCTTTATTTCTCCCTCTGCCAATCCCCAGAAAGGCTCCCAAGTAATTCCGTTTTCAACATGCTGCCTAATGCTTAGCTGAAGTGGAATGGTGGCTACACCATTCCTTGTCAACTTGAACAAACCCCTAATGTAACACTGGAAAGTGTATCCTAGAGTCTGTGAAGTTAGATGCCTGTAGGATCAAGTAGGCGTATAGTGAAGCAGGCCCAGAGTAAGATGATCTACATAAGTTAAATGACTGCAGAGACTGAGATGAACTGGAGAGTGCATGCCTGCTTTTATAGGGAAATGACTTCCATTTCTTTTGACCTTTGCCCTCAGGGATGTAGGAAATCTAGATTCGTAAGTAGAATCACAGCTTTTCAGTAGATATGGACCACATGAATTATGTCTGTGGGCCAGGTGTAATCCATGCTTGGCATTCAGGGACTTTTAATTTGTTCATTGACATAGAACATCTATTTGAAGACAGTTTATTTTAAATATAATAATCTATGCAGGATGAGCTCCTCATACTTTACTGGGATGACTGAAAAGCAGGGCATCTCTTTGAAAAGCTTTTGTGTAGTACATCTCAAAATCTTAAAGATCGTTATTGATTTTGCTCTGTTTGCGTTTATGTGAATCTCTTCTGAGGACATAAGTCAAAATGAGATAAAGCTTTGTATACAAAAATGCTTAGTGTGGCATTACATATAATAGTTAAAAATATTCATCAGGAGGAAGGTAGTTTTTGTTTTCTATAAGGTCAGTGGTGATATCATTGATATTCTCTGTTATTTTCTATTCTCTGCTAAATTAGTTTCCATTCTAATCCTTATTATTTCTTTTCTTTTGCTTGCTTTGGGGTTGGCTTACACCTCTTTTTTTCCAGTGAATTGAAGTAAAAGATTATTAGGCTATTGGTTTGAGATAATTCCTTTTTTTTTCTTTTAAGAGAAATTTTTCGCATTTTTACTGAAGTACAGTTGCTATACAATGTTATATAAATTACAAATGTACAGCATAGTGATTCACAGATTTTAAAGGGTATGCTCCATTTATAGTTACTATAAATACTGGCTGTCTTCCCCATGTTGTATAATACATTTGTGTAGCCTGTGTTACTCTCAGTAGTTTGTACTCCCCCACTTTGATGTTGCCCCTCCCCACAACTGGTAACTACTAGTTTGTTCTCTGTATCTGTGAGTTTGCTTCTTTTTTTGCTATAGTCACTATTTTGTTTTATTTTTTAGATTCCACATACAAGTGATATTCATATACTGTTTGTCTTTCTCTGTTTTATTTCATTTATCATAATGTCCTCCAAGTCTGTTCATATTGCTGCAAATGGCAAATTTTTGTTCTTTTTTATAGCTGAGTAGTATTCTTCTCTCTGTGTGTGTATTCCATGCGTGCTTTAGTAGAACATGTATTCTGCTCTTGCTGGGCAGAATTATATAGCTATCTGTTATAGCTTATTGGTTTATCGTGTTCAAGTCTTCTGTTTGGTGATACCTCATTTTCTATCCATTATTGAAAGTGGAGTATTGTCTTGTCCAGCTACTGTTTAACTTGTCTGTTTCCTTCAGTTCTGTCAGTTTTTGCATCATGTATTTTGAGGCTCTGTTGTTAGATGCATATATGTTTATTATTGTTATATCTTTTCCAATGAATTGACCCTTTTATCATTATTAACTCTTTCTTTCAACAAAATGTGTGTTTTTTTTTTCAGAATGAGCTTTTAAATGCATATTTATTATAAACAGTTTAAACAGGAAGTGAAAGTGTTAGTCACTCAGTCATGTCTGACTCTTTGCAGCCTCATGAACTAGCCCACCAGTCTCCTCTGTCCACGGGACTCTCTAGGCAAGAATACTAGAGTGGGTTGCCATTCCCTTCTCAGGGGATCTTCCTGACCCAGGGATCGAACCTGGATCTCCCACATTTCGGGCAGATTCTTTACTGTCTGAGCCAGAAGGGAAGCCCTTAAACAGTTATATGTTGTATTAAAAGTATGTAAAATGATAAATGAATGCATATCCTCTCCAGCCCCCTGTGGAAATCAGTATTAACAGTTTATGGTGTATCTTTTGTGATTCTTTTTATAAACTTGTGTTTATAAAAGAACATAAATATTCTAAAGCAAGAGTAATCATTGTTGTAGTGTTCTGCAGCTTTTAAAAAGTTGAAGCCACATTGGATCCCAGAGGTTAACTAATCTAACATTCTTATCTTTTGAAATGAGAGTTGAGACCATGGTGGGACCCTGACTTGCCCAAGTTTTCATGGAGAATAGGTGGCTGAGCTGTGACTAGAACCCAGGTTTCCTGACTCTTGGTACAGTGCTCATTTCCCTGAACTTCATTGCCTTCTCCCTGTGTTGGGAACAAAAGGGCCTTGCAGTACCATGACAGGTATTTGGGCCATGAGTTATCACAGCAAAGATTGTTTTATAAGTTGTGCTTTGAATTTTGAAGATTTTATCCCTTTTTTTTTTTTTTTTTAAATAGCTCCTTGTAGAAATTCTTATGAGGCCTACGATTTCTATTCGGGGACAGAAACTGAAAAGTAAGTATACTCAGCAGCTACTTGCGCTCATTTTCTAACCTGCTATTGTGGTGATTCCCAGGAGTCTCTCTTCTTTCCCTTCACACTGAGGACATGCCTTACATTCAGCTGTAGAACATTCTCCGCCTAACTGCTCTCTTTATTTTATACTCGGTAGAAAATACAAATCTGGTGCTTTAAATCAAAAAGTGTGAAAACTACTGGACTAAAAGAATTGCATCTTTGTAATTTCTAACAGTCTTTGGGTTCAGCTTTTATGTTTTCTTTGCAAATTCTTATTTCTCATATCACTAATTGAGAGAGTAAGGAAAAAACTGGCAAGATCATTTACTTTTTTTAATTACTGTCTTGTTTTTGTTGTTATGAGGTTATTCACGCTCTTTGTAAAAAGTTCCGTTACTACCAGAATGTGTGTGGTGAAAAGTCAGAGTGTTAAGATAGCACATAATTTCTTGAATTGGGTGGTGGGTATATGGGTATTGTCCTATTATTAGTCTTTATAACTTACACATGTTGCAAATACTATTTTTAGGTCGTCCTTTTATAATTTTTAAAAAAAACTGTAAAAAAAATAAAAAACTGTAAAAAATTAAAAGACATTAAAAGCCAGGGATCAGTTAACATTTGATGAATGTTTACTACAAACATCAGTTTGTCTTTTTTTTAATGAAAAATTTTTCTTCTAAACAAAATCAACATGACATAGTGTATAAGGAAGGCCTTGTTTATACGTGCAGGAGCAGTTAAGAGGATTTGTATTCATCTTTGATGTCGTACCTTTGTATCCTGTCTAAATTGATTCTTCCTGTCCTTGGTCCTCGTAGCAAGTAGCAGCTTGTAATTACCTGTTGGTGTACTTATTTATTCTCTCTTCCCCTCTAAATTCATAAGTTCTATGAGGCTTTGTCTTTTTTTTTCCACTGCTAACCTCTGTATATTCTGTATCCGCTCTAGAGTGGATGCTGAATAAATATTTGATGAATGAGTGAGTTCCAATTCCCTTTGAAAATGAAGGTCTAGAAGTACTGAAATACACTGATTTGGTGTTCCAGCCTGCTCCGAAGTCATGAAGTAAACCAAAAAGCCCCCTTAGGTTGAAAAGCAGTGGTGAGGGATATAGGACATCTCCATTGTCTCAAGATTATGTCAGTTAGTCCTCTGGTCACTCTAGCTTGGCAGGGCTGCCCACTGGAATTGTGAAGGGAAGCCTGACATTTTAGAGTTTGTGGCAGCATGGGAATGAATGTAAACAGTTTTCAAAAATAAAAAATGATGCCAAACAAAACACTTTATCCATGGTTCATACTCAGCTTTATTATCTCCTGCTTTTGAGGTCATGAAAATTTATTTTCCATTTTGTCATACTCTTCTGTTCCTGCTCACGGAGAAGTAACTAGTTCTTTATTAGAGTCAGTAGGTTAGGGATTAAAAGCCTTTTATTTAGCACAAATAATAAAACAGAACACTTTGAGTCTGGAGTAAAAAAGACTTCCTTGTTTGCTGCTAATAGGATTTTCAATGGAGATTTATAACAACAATCCTGGTGCTGACACTTTAGTTTTAGTGGATTCTTACAGTTCTGTTTTTGGAAATGTGTTTTAGGGAACCAGTTCAACACAAGCATAAAATTAAGGCTGTATGTTACATTATTTATTTCTAGCCTATTTAAATAGCAAAAGTAAAAAAAAAAGAAAAGCTGGATATGATTTTAAGCAAGCTGCAAAGGGAACATGGCTTATTAAGTGATAACACCACAACAGGTTGAAATTATGAAGACTGTGGACCCTAGGAAGCATACTAGTATATCAGACCAAAAAGCTATATACAAATTGGTTAATAGGCTCTGATGGGCATCCTGAAACTCGGGTAAATAAGGACTGGAAGGAGGTATGCTGAAAGGAAAATAATCATTTTGGGATCATGAGGAACAATTCTTATGTTCAAAAATTTGATTCTGTTGTACTGTCTTTCCAATGAGAAAAATAACCAGTTGTTCCCCTTTCACTTTCAGTAAGTGATGAAATGTCCAAGGACTGTTTGAGCATCTTGTATAATACCTGTGTCTGTGTAAGTACCCCTGCCACTGGGACCTCATTTATCTCCCTACCAGATCTGCAGTGCTTGAGGAAGGAAGATTTGAATGGGGGTGGTAGACATGACAGCTATCTTCACACATTGGAGAATTGGACTTATGGACTTATGTGTGCCTGAGAACCAGAACCAACAGGTAGAAATTGTGGGGTGGCAAAATTTCATAGTAATTGTTAAGAACCATGGCTGATTCAACAGCTACTGAACTCTTCTAGCCCTGGAAGAGTCCAAGCAGAGACTGAACAAATACTTGTTAAATGGATGCAAGCCTGGGAAGAGTGTCTATGACCTTTTAGGATTTCTTTAAACTCTACTGTGCCTACTCCTTCATTTTTATTGTTAGAAAACAGAACAAGAACCAGAAGGCCTACCTTTTGTTGACCAGGACACTCATCTAGGTTGATCATTGAGTGAGAAAGAATGGTAAATAGAAGCAGTTTGGTAGAGAGAGCATAGCACTTAGTGCTGCAAGTTGACTCGGGATTCTGGCTCTTGTCTTCATGCTTATTCATTCTCCCTGTGCTTCAGTTTCATTTTTTAGTAGAGTGTGGTTAGTAATCATACTAACAACACCATAGGGTTATTGTGAGGATTAAATGAGATGATACATGTGAAAGCACTTTGTAAAGCAATATACAGTGTTAATTTTTGTAAGACACAATACCTGTCTTTTGGGAGCTTATGTGGTAAACTGTAAAGAGTGAATCATATACAACAGAAGGAAACAGATGCTGTTGCAGAAGTGAAACCTATATGCAGTCAAAGCACAAAGGAATATTTAATTTTCATTTCATTGCTTGCTTCATTCAAAGAAAGATTTCAGGCACCTTGTTAGGAGCATGTAAAATCTACCAAGATCATTAATTTAGAAGCAGATATCCAGGAATTGGGCTGAACATAAAATCATCTGTACCATGGATGGGGTACAAATTTGAATTTAAGCATCTTACCAACCAACACAAATAGGGAAATATGTTTCAGTGCTTAACACAGTTAAACATCTATTATAACAGTGCTCTGCAATAGAAATATAACATAAAACACTCAGGTTCTTTTTATTTTACCTTTAGGAATAATGTGTTTATTAGTTCAGGATTGATATCCTAAGATAAAAATCGGCATCCACAAAGATCTTGACAACATACATGATAGACCATTTGAATAAAAAGAATTAAAAAGGGATAAGCTTTGGATATAACTATAAACATACGGGAAATAAAAACTAAGGTCCTGAGCAAGGGAGGTATGTCTTAGGGACATACAAATGAAAAATAGTTTAGGGGCCTAAACTGTCAGTAAGTTTATCAGTAATCAAAAGGATTCATCAAAGACTACTGTCACCAAAAAAGGCTAAAACAAGCTTAGTCTACTGATCAGTCGAAATAAAATATTTAAAAGGAGTTGCACCCTTGTGTGCGACTCAGCAGTGGTGCCCTGCTTCCATGACTGTGCAGCTTTCCTCTGGGGGCACTCCTTGCCAGAAATTTCCTCCCTCCTGTTCCCTCGGGCCATCTTCCTGTGGTGGTCCTGGGGTCCTGGCCCGGGGACTGCTCTCCAGTCCCCACTCTCCAGCTTCCCAGCCACCGTGCCCACCGGTGGACCCACATCCCAGTCCAGGCTTCGGGGGCATCTTAAAGACCATGGGTCCTTGGAAAAATGATGGAGAAGGAGTACTGTCAGGCCAAAAAGGCACAAAACAGATTTAAATTTCCTTTGGGGACAAAGTTTTATAGAGTGAAACCTGTGTCATGGAAGAAGAAAGTATAATTTATGGAAGAAACTGAGACATTCTGTGACATTTTTCTCATTTGTTCAACAGTGCTCATTCATCCCTTCCAACACAGCAGACCGTCTTTTTATAGAAAAGTTAAAATAATAATATAGTTCAGTGGTACATATCATTTACTATTTACCTGGTTACATTTTAGGAACAATAAATTCACCAAAACTCTCAGCTGAATTAAAGTGGTTTTTGTTTTTGTTTTTCTACCCAATAACTCTAGAAATGCGGATCAAACTAGTTCATTTTTTCAAAGGGAAAATGTGCATTGTGGCTTATGATTAGCCACCTTAATTGCCTGTTACATATACATTGGCTTGAACTTAGATATTCACTGTTAGTTATTGTTAGCAGCATTTGTCCTTTTGTGAAACCAGTATCAGAAAACTTACACCCTTTAAGACATTCTTTATAAAATGTATAAATTCTTCAAAAATATTTGAAAAGGAGTGTTACTGCCTGCAGATATTTATAATTTCGAGTTTGCCTCTGTAGACTGTGAAAGCAAATTGTTTAATTTTTTTTTTTAAATGCGCTTTGATGTTTCAAAACAAAAAGAAACTCTAATTCCATTGACTGACTTTAAAATCAGCTATAATCATTAGTCTTCAAAAGCATTTTGCACAGATTGGTCACCTGGATTCTACAAGAAGGCATGTGCTGGTGGTGGTCTCCCAGCAGCACACAGCCCTTCCCAACACTCTCTTACTCTGTTTAGAATAATCATACTGATGAGGTCAGAATTCATGGTTCAGTTTCAGAAAAAAAGTATTCATTGTACATTAACCATTTAGAGGTCATTTAAATAACAAATGTATTGTAAAAGACATGTAGAATTTTAAAACTGAAGATTCGGACCTGTTTTTTCTCTTTTTTTTTTAAAAAAGAGTTATGTAATAAACCTGCACCTAATCTGCATTTTTAGTCACTGATTAGGCTATGTATATTTTGTGTTTGCTTCTGTGTACCACATTTTAAAAAGTATAAAAATGTATTATACTGGTCTCTCAAGAATGTTAGAGTATAATATAAAAGTACTCCAAAAACAGATGAAATAACCTATCACTCCAGCATACTAGGTTGTTTTAAATGTCCTCGTAGCCAGTTTTTTTGAAAGTAAGAAAAGAAGTAGGAAGAAATAGTTGAAGTTAATTTTAACATTGTAGTTTATTTAATACAGAGTATGTCAAGAATACTATTCCAACGTGTAATCAACATGAGTAATTTTTAGTGAGATAACGTAATCAGTATAAGTAATTATTAATGATACATTCTTTTTTTATTTTAAACTGTCAAAGTCCAGTGTATTTTTTGCTCTTACAGCACATCTCAGTTCAGACTAGCCACATTTCAAGTCCTCAGTAGCCACATGCAGCTAGTGGCACAGGTAGGCACAGACAGACCCGTAAGGTAAAAATAAGCTAATTGTTCAGGTAGTGCACAATTATAACTAAAGCCGGTAAGAAATTGTTCTTATTAAAGAAAAGATGATGCATGTGTGATGTAAAGACTCCATCATTCACAGCTTCCATGCTGTTAATAGTCTTATGGGGCAGTCCTACAAGAGTGCCAAAGAATTTTTGAACTGTGGTGTTGGAGAAGACTCTTGAGAGTCCCTTGGACCACAAGGAGATCCACCCAGTCCATTCTGAGGAAGATCAGCCCTGGGATTTCTTTGGAAGGAATGATGCTAAAGCTGAAACTCCAGTACTTTGGCCACTTCATGTGAAGAGTTGATTCATTGGAAAAGACTCTGATGCTGGGAGGGATTGGGGGCAGGAGGAGAAGGGGACGACAGAGGATGAGATGGCTGGATGGCATCACTGACTCGATGGACGTGAGTCTGAGTGAACTCCGGGAGTTGGTGATGGACAGGGAGGCCTGGCGTGCTGCCTGGGGTCGCAAAGAGTCGGACACGACAGAGTGACTGAACTGAACTGAACTGAATGTTAATGATACTCCAGTAGAACACAGTTCAGTTTTAATAAAGGGCAAGGAAGGGGAAGGAAAGACAGGGAAAGAAGGAAGAAAAAAAGAAAAGGAATGGGAAAGAAAGAAAATGAAATGAAAGCGAAGAAAGAAGAAGAAACAAAAATATAAAGATAGGATGATGTGGTCCAACCTGTGCTGATCTGATTTACATCCAGGTTAGATGGAAACCTAGGGCTTTCAAAGTTGCAAACACCAGTGCCTCCAAGGATCAGGTAGAAAACAAGAAAGGTTTGCCTGTTTTGGAGTGGGCACTTTAGTCACAAGTCACAAGTGACTAACCTGTGACTAACCTGGAGTAAGATTGTCCTGTCTCTTAAATTCAAAATTTAAAAGGTGCTGCTGGCCATATAAAACTTGGCTTACTAAGTGCTGGTTTGTAGCGCTTGATTTAAATACTAGGCAGATACTAGGTTAAGAACCTATGATGGATATTATTTAAAAACTCCTCCCCAGAAAAAAAATGCATTCATACAGTGTTTTATATATAGTTGTAGGAATTTAAGGTCTCAGCTACAATTCCTGGTATAGCATGGAATTGCTTTTCCATGTCTGGAGGGGATATTTTGCCCTTTATGTTTTATTTTGTGATTTTAACCTGTTCTGTCTTTTCTTCTCCCCTGATAGACGGAAGGGGTTACAAAGCGTTTGGCGGAAAAAAATGACTTTGTGATCTTCCTGTTTACACTGATGACGAGTAAGAAGACATTCTTACAAACAGCAACCCTCATTGAAGATATTTTGGGTGTTAAAAAGGTGAGCTGGGTCCTCTGGCTGGTGCGTGACCAGGTGGAGCAGAATGTCTCAGACAGCTGTACATGAGTGATATACAAGAGCTCTTTTAAAGAAGAATTTTTGCCATATTCCTTATAAATACTTAAATATATTTATAAATATATAATATTATAGTATATGCTAACAGAATATTTATATATAAACATATAAATACTTAAAGATTTTAAAATACTTAAATATATTTAAGTAACACAAAAAAGTTATTTTTTTGTGTTGCTTAAATATATTTACTAGGTTATGCTCCTTATAACAGGTCTTAAGTGACTATAAAACTTAAGACAGATTGAAATCAAACTAATTATAAAACTCAAAAGGACAAATTGACGTGAATTTAATGTGTCAGCTATTGTTACTGTGCTGAAATCAAATTGTCCCTCAATTATTATGATGCAGGATCTTTTTCGCATAGCTCTTCTGCTGTATGCTGTGCAGGGACTCCGTTTTGCTACCACTTCTCTATATTTGAACTGTTGTGAAGCTTTCTTATGGTGATGTTTGACTTTCACTTGTTACATTCACCTGTGTTTTTTCTCATTACTCTTCAGCAGTTACTTTTAATTGACACCAACCATAAGAAATAACAAATATGAGCACTGAAATCCTGCTACTTGGTCTTAAGACGAACTTTCAAATGATGCAGAATATGCTTTTCTTAAAAAAAAAAAAAAGGCAAACTGTAATCGAAAGCACTAAATTAAAAACTTGTCATCAAGCACTCACAGACCTCTCCAGAGGTCTGTAGACATGTTAGAGAAGCACTGTATTAGATTTTTGGCATAATGCTTGTTAGAACCTGGTTTTCTTCCCCCAGTCTGTGTCAGTTACAGTTGGCAGATTTCTTTTACTACTGAGGAGGTGGGAGTTAGCATTGCTCTTAGAGTTGCTGTTGCAGTGAAAAGAGCACCGTGTGCATTGTAGAGATCCCCGCTTTCACTTCTGTCATCCTGCTGCACTTTCCCCAGGCTCTGCTTGTCATTGCCCAGGCCAAAGATGCACAAGTGACCCATTGTCTGTAGGAACACACTGGAGATGTGTGCAGGTCCCAGACAGACCCTTTGTTCTCTTTGATGAAAAGGCTTTGTTATTTTTCCAATAATTGTATGTTCCAGTTTGTGAGAAGGGGCTTCCAAGGCGGAAACTCCAAATTCCCTGACAATCTCAGCATGAGACTCTGGGATTGCTCCTTCATAACTTTGCCTCCTTGTCCCTTGTGTGCTCTCTCCCCTCTCATACTTTTCTGTGTTGCCAAAAATGGTGATGAGTTTTGCTAGATGTTAGTTGGAAAGAATAGACACCTTAAAGAGAGTGGGAACACAAGCCACAAACTGGGGAAAGATATTTGCAACTCATTCAACTAACAAAAGATTGGTATTCAGAATTTATCATGAGGAATTCCCTGGCACTCCAGTGGTTGGAGACTCTGAGCTTCCACTGCGGGGGGCACGAGTTCAATACCTGGTCAGGAAACAAAGATCCCACGTGCCTCATGGTACGGCCAGACAAACAACAAAAAAGACCAAAAGCAACAATAGAATTTATCGTGAATTCTTACGCATCAGCAGGGAAGAGACAGTTGGCCCAGTAGAAAAATGGGCAGTGATAGGAACAAGCATTTTACAGAAGAGAGACAGATGATCCATAAATAGAAGATGCTTAACTCCCATGAGAATGTGCATCACTGCAAACGTATTACTGCGGACACCTTTTTGTATCAGTGGAGTAAACCTATTTTGTTTTCTAGTTGAATATGCGCCTTCCCTGTGACCCACACCTATGGAAGCATTTCCTTGAGGACTGAGGCACTAGTATCGTGGCCTAGGTCACCTGTAACCTGTGCCCAGGCATGCTTGTGGGGAAGCTCAATTCCAGGACAGTGATTCTTTTATTTATTTATTTTTGGCTATGCTACGTCTTCATTGCTGTGCAGGCTTTCTCTCGTTGCAGCGAGCAGGGGCTGCCCTCTAGTTGCAGTGCACAGGCTTCAGTAGTTGCAGCACGTGGGCTCAGTAGTGATGCTCGCAGCCACTAGAACACAGGCTCAGTAGTTGTGGCACAAAGGCTTTTAGTTGCTCCATGGCATGTGGAATCTTCCTGGACCAGGGATCAAACCTGTATCCCTCACATTGGCAGGCAGATTCTTAACCACTGGACCACTAGGGAAGTCCCCAGAACAGTGATTCTTAGAAATAAAAACACTAAATTGAAGCCACAAGGGTGTGAAATCAATTCAGTGGATCTACCAGCTAATAGAAAAGATCAAAATGTATTGTGTAAGGGTAACTCAGTTTTTGTTTCATGTGTATACACATATTTATGCATTCACCTATGTATATTTGCTAGGTTGTGATGGAAAATTTATTTTTTACTCTTGAATATTGTCAGAATGGTTTGGAAGCCACTGCCCCAGAAAAACTTCTGCACCTGTGCATCAAGAAACACATAAGAACGTTTAAAGCATTATTGATTAAGAGCCTGAAATCTGGTGTCTCTGATCCATCAACAGGAAAATGGATAAATGTCCTCTATTCCCACAATGGGATATTATACAATGAATGTTGCTATAAGCAGCAACATAGCCAAATCATAGAAATTATTGATAGAAGTCAGTCAAAGAAGATGGTCTATAGTATATCATTTTTACAAAGCTCAAAAATAGGCAAACTCAAATTATACAAAACTTTTTTCAATGAAAAAACAATAATAAAATTCAGAATAGCGGTTACCTCTGGTAGAGAGGCAGGGAAATGTGATAGAAGAGGCGCACATAGCTGTTCACTTTGTTTTACTTTGTGGCATATATTACACCAAGTATTAAATAAAAATTAAAATGTAACCCAAACAAGTGCACCTGAAGAGTGGGAGGGCCTGGGTTGTAACCCTACACCCTAAGTTAGCCAGGGCTAGAGGAACTGATGAGCTGAAAGTTTTCAATAATAACAATAGCCAACATTTATTGTTACTATTGTTACTGAGAAGCAAAGGTGGAAGAAATTGTTCTCAAATACCCCTCCACAGACAACCAGAAGTGGGAGTAGGATTCAGGAGGGCTTCTAGGAATCATCTATTTGTTCATGACATGTTTATTGAGACCCTCACTACCAGGTTCTATGCACTGAAGCTCTGGAGAGAAGGTAAGACACACCTCGCCCTCAAGACAGTGTCAGTTTATTTGGGAAATTATTTGGGAATAGAAAACTTCGTGTGATATGTGCAGTGATAGAGAAATACCCAATCCAGTGAAAGTTGAGTAAATTTATGGGATGAGGGGTAGCAGGTGTTATCTGAGGAATGTCAGGATGCTTCAAGGAGAGAAACTCATGTGATGTGTGTGCAACATTTGTGGCTCTTAAGAAAGGAAATGAGAATATAACCAGATAACAAAAAGCATTTCATTAAACTCAGTACTCACTCATGATAAAAGCTAGGAATAGAAAGAAAATTCCTTAAGGTGATATTGACTATCTGTTAAAATTTACAGCAGACATCCAACTGAACCTGGAACTTTGGGAATACTTCTATTACAGGAAAAGGGGAGAATGTCTACTGTCATTTACTCTCGATAATTGGTTACATAGGCAGGTACACAAGGAGACGCCTTTGGGAATGTTCATTGCTAATTTGTTTAATAGTGAAAAGTTGTAGTCCACCTTAACACACACATATTGTAAAAGGAGAAAGATTGAATAAATCATAGGGTAAAACAGTGAGAAATGAATAAAGCAGACTTATTTGTATCAATAAAGTTAAATTACAGTGTTGACTGTGAAAAATAGGGTATAATATGTCAATCACACTGGATGCAGAACAAAACTATATTTTTGTTTATTGAGGTATAATTAGTTTCAGGTATACAGCTTAGTGATTCAAAATTTTAAAAAATTATGCTCTGTTAAAATTTATTTTAAGAATTTATTTGGCTGCATCTGGTCTTAGTTTTGGCACATGGGATCTTTTGTTGTGGCACATGGACTCTAGTGTGGTGTGCAGGGTTGATAGTTGGCGGCATGCAGACTTGGTGGCTCTTAGGCATGTGGGATCTTAGCTCCCTGACCAGGGATCAAACCCTCATCCCCTACATTGCAAGGAGGATTTTTAACCACTGGACCACCAGGAAAGTCCCTAGGTTATACTCCATTTAAAGTTATAAAATACTAGCTGCATTCCCTGTGCTATACGTTATATCTTTATTTTATACATAGTAGGTTGTGAACAATAACATGTATTTTTGTGGAAATATTTGTAAGTGTGAACGTGTAGAAATAATAGAGTTCAAAGTAATGGTTACCTCTGAGGGGAAAGAAGTGAAGGCTACTGGATAGGGACACACAGGGGCATTCACCTATGTTTAAAATATTTTATGTCTTAAAAAGAGAACATCTGTGGCAATTTCTTATTCATAAAACTTGAATGGTAGACTTTTTTTTTTAAGCCAAAATGGGACATATGAGCAAAGGTAGAGAATACAAATAGTGGCTCTCAAAGGGTTTAATTCTCAAACCAAGACTGCTAGGTAGATTAGTTCTGTTTAACAAATGAGAAAACAAAGATTTAAATTCCATGACTTACTTAAGGTTGCACAGCTGCAAATTGCAGGAGCTGGGATTTGAACCTAAGTGGTATAAATACCAAGCTCCATTCTCAGGGGAATGCAGTAGAGCGGCACATTCAGTCTCAAATGAACTGAGCATGGGAATTGTTTTGTTTGTGTCTTTTGTAGGAAATGATCCGACTAGATGAAGTCCCCAATCTGAGTTCCTTAGTATCCAATTTTGATCAGCAACAGCTTGCTAATTTCTGCCGGATTCTGGCTGTCACCATTTCAGAGATGGATACAGGGAATGATGACAAGCATACACTTCTTGCCAAAAATGCTCAGCAAAAGAAGAGCTTGAGCTTGGGGCCTTCTGCAGCTGAAATTAACCAAGGTAAACTCTCTAAGTTGTCAGAATTTTGACACTGTAGCACTGAGATCCCTTCCTAAATCTTTTCTTTCAGTATTTCTAGAGATTTGACTCCCATGTGAGGGCTCCTTGGGTCCACTTAGACTGTGTAAAATTTGTGTGTATCTGTTCATTATTTTGGGGGACCAAGTCCATAGCCATCAGATTT
The DNA here is from genome assembly GCF_002263795.3 of Bos taurus. Lineage (NCBI taxonomy): Eukaryota > Metazoa > Chordata > Mammalia > Artiodactyla > Bovidae > Bos > Bos taurus. The sequence goes on along the minus strand of NC_037340.1, from coordinate 64,336,969 downwards.
TTTAATAGTTCCAGAATTTCAAAAAAGTGAAGCACCATTATTTATCAAAATTAAAAGTACATATATCTTTTGTTCCACTACACTTTTTCTGGGTCTTTATGCTATATGCAAAAAATCTTTGGTCATTACTTTGCTGACAAAGGTCAGTCTAGTCAAAGCTATGGTTTTTCCAGTAGTCATGTATGCATGTGAGAGTTGGAGTATAAAGAAAGCTGAGCGCCGAAGAATTGATGCTTTTGGACTGTGGTGTTGGTGAAGACTCTTGAGACTCTCTTGGACTGTCCATCCTAAAGGAAATCAGTCCTGAATATTCATTGGAAGGACTGATGCTAAAGCTGAAACTCCAGTACTTTGGCCACCTGATGCAAAGAACTGACTCATTGGAAAAGACCCTGGTGCTGGGAAAGACTGAAGGCAGGAGGAGAAGGGGATGACAGAGGATGAGATGGTTGGATGGCACCACTGACTCGATGGACATGAGTTTGAGCAAGCTCTGGGAGTTGATGATGGACAGGGAACCCTGGCATGCTACAGTCCATGGGGTCGCAAAGAGTCGGACATGACTGAGCTACTGAACTGATACTGACTGATGCTATATGCTATGTGTGTGTGTATATATGTGTGTGTATGTTTCTCTGTACAGGGAAGATCCCCTGGAGGAGGGCATGGCAGCCCACTCCAATATTCTTGCCTGGAGAATCCCCATGGACAGAGGAGCCTGGTGAGCTACAGTCCATGGGGATGTGAAGAGTCAGATACGCCTGAAGCGACTTAGCACTTGTGTATATACACACACACACACACAGAAAGATATATACAGTCATACATTAGAGAGACTGGAAGTTCAGTTCCAGTATCTGCAGCACTGTGAGAAATACTGCAGTAGAGTCACACAAACTCTTTGGTTTCCCAGTGCATATAAAGGTTATGTTTACACTCTACTTAGTCTATTCAGTGTGTAATAAGAGCACTATATCTAAAAAAAAGTACATACTTTAATTAAAAATATTGCCTAAAGTGCTAGCCATTATCTGAGCCTTCAGAGTTATAATCTCTTTGCCTCAGTGTTGATGGCTGCTAACTGATCAGAGTGGTGGTTGCTGAAGCTTGGGTAGCTGTGGCAGTTTCTTAAAATAAGACTGCAGTTTGCTACATGGATTGACTCTTTCATGAATGATTTCTCTGTAGCAGGCAATGCTGTTTGTTGGGATTTTACTCATAGTAGAACTTACTTCAAAATAGGAGTCAATCAAAAAAAAAAAAAAAAATTGGAGTCAATCTTCTCAAACCCTGCTGTTGCTTTATCAACTAAGTTTATGTAATATTCTTAAATCCTTTGTCATTTCAGCAGTCTCTTTTTTTATTGAAGTATAGTTGATATACAGTGTGTTAGTTTCTGCTGTACAGCAAAATGAATCAGTTATGCATATACATACATCCACTTTTTTAAGACATTCTTTTCCCATATAGGTCATCACAGAATACTGAGTGGAGTTCCCTGTGCTATACAGAAGTTTCTTACTAGTTATCTATTTTATATATAGTAGTGTGTGTATGTCAATTCCAGTCTTCCAGTTTATCCCTCCCCCGCTTCCCCCTTAGTAGCTGTTAAGTTTGTTTTCTCCATATATGACTCTATTTCTGTTTTGTAAATAAGTTTATTTGTACCTTTTTTTTTTTTTACTTTTAGATTCCACATATAAGGGGTATTATATGGTGTTTATCTTTCTCTGGCTTACTTCACTCAGTATAACAATCTGTAGGTCCGTGTTGCTGCAAGAGGCATTATTTCATTTTTTATGGCTGAGTAATACTTCATTGTGTATATGTACCACATCTTTATCCATTCATCCATCAGTGGACATTTGGGTTGCTTCCATGTTCTGGCTATTATAAATAGTGCTGCAATGAATGTCCTGTTGTATGTATCTTTTTGAATGATGGTATTCTCCAGGTACATGCAGGGCTTCCCTTGTAGCTCAGTTGGTAAAGAATCTGCCTGCAGGGCAGGAGACCCGGGTTTGATTCCTGGGTTGGGAAGATACCCTGGAGAAGAAAATGGCAACCCTTTCCAGTATTCTTGCCTGAAGAATCCCATGGACAGAGGAGCCTGGAAGGCTACAGTCTGTCGGGTAGCAAGAGTCAGACATGACTTAGTGACTAAACCACCAGATATATGCCCAGGAGTGGGATTGCAGGATCTGACTGGTAGCTCTGTTTTCAGTTGTTTAAGGAAATAGAGGTATACATAGTAGTCAGCTTTGGCTACCATAACAGGATAGCATAGACTGAGTGGCTTAAACAACAGAAATTAGTTTCTCACAGTTTTGGATGCTACAGGTCCAAGATGCAAGTGCCATCGGCAGCGGTTTTGGTGAGGCCTCTCTTCCTGACTTGCAGATGGCCTCCTCCTCACTGTGGCCTCAGTGTGACCTTCTCTCTGCACATGCACAGAGAGCTCTGGTGTCTCATCCTCTTAAATAAGGATACCATTCCTGTCAGATTAGGACCTCATTTTATGATCTCATTTAATTACCTCCCTAAAGACTCTGTCTCCAGATACAGTCATGTTGTGGATTAGACCTTCAACGTAACAATTTGTGGGGGGACACAGTTCATTCCATTATAGTGTGGAAGGCTAAAGTGTGTAGGATGTTGCCAAAAAGTTTTTGTTTTGTTTCTAATAAACTGTGGCTGTGAAATAGTTTTCTTGACCAGCAAAATGATGATTTATCTATCTTCCTGCCCCTCAGTTAATAAAAATGTTAGAGCACTTTATAGGCTGCTCAGAAACTACCAATTATCTCTTCTGTCGATTCAGATGGAAACAAATGGATCCATCTGTGGGGAAAAGGTCTTTCAAATTTTAGTCAGAGATGCAAATAAAGCCTCAGGCCTGGCAATTATCAATTTATAGGTGACACTGAGATGAGAGGGGCTGATTTATACAACATGTGAGCTAGAATGGAATTCAGAATCCTCTCAGAGATCTGGAAAGCAGGGCCTCAACTGCAGCAGAAAAATTTACAGGAATATTTTGGAAATACTGATGTTTTAACAAATAAGAGAGACAAGGTCTGCTTTTGCAGAAATTATTGGAAGTTGTGGATGTTTTAATTTTCAGCTGGTTTAACATTAGCCAACAGTGTGTGTGGTAGCTACTGGTAAAGCTGTGAGAAGTACAGATTGTACAATGCTGGGGTTGCCAGTCCCCTGAGATTGTGCATAAGTTGGTGAGTAAAGTGAGGCCAGTGAGTGTTTTCTGAGAAGAGACTCCATAACTTTGATCAGCTTTCATCATCAGAGAATCCATAACATTCATCAGAGATGAGTGACTAACAAAAGCTCAGGACCCTGTCGGGTGGGAATCAGTCTCAGAATCCTAAATACTGGGCAGGTCACATCTGAATGGCTGTGTTTAGTGTTCAGGGTGTGTTGACTAGGTCTTAGGAACTGCCCTCCGAGGAACAGTTAGGAAAACTGGAGCTGTTTACCTGGAGAAAGAAAATGTGACTAAAAATCCATGTTTTTGAAATTTTTCAAAATTAGAAATTTTTAGAATTCAAACTTATCATTTATTTTATTTTTTGTGGGGGGAAATCTACAGTTGTGTTTTTTTTTTATTCACAAACTACAAGATGAATAGCAGGTATACAGCAGAAAGTTTGTTCTCCTCCCAGTGGTGACGTATCACCAGTTTCTCATCTGTCCCTCCAGAGATGCCCAGCCACGGGGGTGGAGGAGGGAATGAGAGAAGACTGGCTCCTTTCTGGTTGTACTGATGATGATGTAAAATAAGCACCATGCTGCCTCTGACTCTTTTCAGATAACTTTATCTTGCAAAGCATCCCATCCCAGTACATGTAGAATTACCTGATTCCTTTTTACAAGTGGGTAGCCATTGTATGGGCGTACCGCAATTTATTTAATTAGTCCAGTGTTGATGGAAATTTGGTTTCCCTCGTCTTTGTTCCTACAAATAACATCTTTATGTATAGAGTTTAATGTGCTGGATATTTGCCTTTTAAATGTTGATAGATGTTAACAAATTTACCTTCCATAGAAATTACTAGTTCACCTTCCCACCCTGTATACCCTTCCCAGTATAGGGCTATTTTAGATTTCTTGATATTTGTCAAACTTGATAAGTAAGAAATGGTATCTCAAAAGAAACAAATGTAAAAACAAAACCAAAAAATTCTATCCCAGTATATTTTTGTTACTTGATGTGAAAGTCACATTAAAAAACCAACCACTTAGTTCAGTGACTTATAGTACCTTTGCAGTTTGTGCGGCCACCACCTCCATCTAGTTCCAAACCATTTTCCTTATCCCAACAGGAAACCCTGAACACATTCAGCAGTTACTCCCCAGCCCCTCTCCCCGCACCCCGTGCTAAGCGGCCTTAGTTGTGTCCAGCTCTTTGCGACCCCGCCAGGCTTCTCTGTCCATGGGATTCTCCAGGCAAGACTACTGGAGTGGGTTGTCATTGCCTTCCTCCAAGGGATCTTCCAGACCCAGGAATCAGACCCCTGCATCTCCTGGGTCTCCTGCGTTGGCAGGCAGGTTCTTTACCACTAGCGCCACCTGGGAAGCTCTATTCCCCCCAGCCACTGGCCATCATCTGCTTTCTGTCTGTGGATTCACCTATTCTGGGTTTTTCATATAAATGGATTTTAAAAATGTGTGACCTTTTGTATCACATCTCATACCTTTTTCACTTATCATGATGTATTTGAGGTTCATCAGTGCTGTTAAATGTCAATGTTTCATTCTTTTTTCATTCTTTTTTGTGTGTATATAACAAAATTTATAATTTTGTTAAATACACAGAAAATTTATACACATTACAAAATGTGTATCTATTGATGGACATTTGGGTTAGTTACACCTTTTGACTACTGTGAATAGTGCTGCTCTGAACACATGTATTTGTTCGAGCACCTACTTTCACTTCTTTTGGGTATGTATTGGGTTGGCCTAAAAGTTCATTCAGATTTTTCTGTAAGATCTTACAGAATGAATACTTAGGATGGAATTGCTAAGTCACATGGTATAATAATTCTATGTTTAACTTTTTGAGGAAAAGTTAGTTTAAATATAGTTTTATTTCATCTTTGTTAATGAAGTCATACATTATTTTATAGTCAGTCACTAATTTGTAGAGGATGGAAAGAGGGCTAAGATGATTTGCCAATTTCTGCTGGGACTAAATTCATATGACATAATCCTCCTAACTAGTTATTTTGTTTTTATTTATTCTATTTTTAAAGAACTTTCTTTAAAGTTGTATTCTTCTAGGATTTATTTTAAAATTTTTTGTTATGGGACTCTTCACACATATAAAAGTAGAGACATGTATCTAACAGTATAATGATCCCTGTTTACGTATTACCTGCCTTCAGCAGTTATCAACTGATGGCCTGTCTTTGTCTCTACCTTCCTTTACTCCTCCCTTCCTCACTTTGGATATTTTGAAGCAGATCCCAGACGTTATAATATTTCACCTGCCTATATTTCAGTGTTTCTATAAGATGGTGATTCTTGAAACACAACTCTTAATACCATATTATACTCTCCCAAAGTAATATTAATATCTTGATATTTTGAAATATCTATTTGTTAATTTTTTATTAGCTGTTACATTTTCATGGTTCAGAAAATTACAAATTCAGAGAGGTGTTCACTGTAAACTTCTCCTCACACTTTTCCCAATGGCCATATTCTCTTTGCCTTTGGCAACCACTCTTTTCTGTCCTTCCAAGATTTAGTATATCCACAAGCAAATAGGCACAGACATTAGCTTTATTTTAAAGAGGGTTAATTTTTAGAGCCAAGATTTGAACCTGAATTCCCTGCCTTCAAAGTTTATTACGCTGTTTATGCTGACCAGAGTTTCTGTCCTACTCATCATGGTGAGTACAGTGGGACTGGTGGAAATGGGAATTGGGTGGTTAAGCTGCTTTCTTTACCTTAAAAAAAAAAAGGACTATCATTTTTTCTTCCGGGTGTGTGTGTTGTAGGAAAATCAGATAGTTAAGTAATTTTAAAAGAAGTATTTGTATCCTTTCCTACTTAGGAACAGCCACAGTAAGTACTTTGGTATATATCCTTCCATTCTTCATGTGTGTGTATATATAATGTGCATATTTTAAAGAAGAAAACTTTAAAATTTAAAGACATTGGGCTTAAGCCAAAACAGTTTAATAATTTACTTCTTTAAGAAGTAAATTAAACACCTCTTTAGAGTTGCTATATAGACATATGTGTCATTGTTTGTAGTATGTGTGTATTGTGCTCCACTGCATGGATATATTGTATTTAATCGATATGCTGTTAATGAACATATAGTCATCTGTGACTTTCGCTGTTATAGAAACACCAGTGAACCTCTCTCTACAGATATCTATCTATCTATCTATCTGTAATTAATTATTTCTTCATGGTGAATTCACAGAAATGGACCTCTAGCTCAAAGACAGAGAGAAATACAGGGTTTAAAGGTTACTCCAATTTATCTTCCCACCAATTGATATGAGAGAGCCTGACTCCCTGCACCTGCTAAAATTGCTCTTATTTCTCTACCTTTATTACTGTTTTACCTTGGGTGGGCATTTCATTTTAAAAGGAAGTTCTAACTGCTGTCAGCTTAAGAGTCATTCCTCTGGGTGGGATGCAGGGAGTGGGAGGCAGGCTCAAAAGGGAGGGGATATATGTATACATAGAGCTGATTCAGGTTGTTGTACAGCAGAAACTAACACAACATTGTAAAGTAATTATATTCCAATTTAAAAGAAAAAACCCCAGAATTTTCACTTAAAAAAAAAAATCATTCCTCTCATGCAGGTGAGGATCTGGTTGTCTGTTGAGAGCTGTAGTACTGGTTTCTGTGGTCACATTTCTTCTCTTGTTTTTCCTCGGCAGCGGCCCTCCTCAGCATCCCTGGCTTTGTCGAGCGGCTATGCAAGCTGGCAACTAGAAAGGTGTCAGAATCAACGGGCACAGCCAGCTTCCTGCAGGAGTTGGAGGAGTGGTACACGTGGCTGGACAATGCCTTGGTGCTAGATGCCCTGATGCGAGTGGCTAATGAAGAATCTGAGCACAATCAAGGTACCCGGGGCAGGTCTCCTGAGAGGTGGAGAGTGTTCCTGTGGGTTCCTAGAGCCATTCTTGACCTCTTTTCCAAGGAGAATAAGTTGAAATTGACTCAAAAAAGAATCTCCCTCAGGGCGGTCCTGAATCATGATTGTTCAGATTTTAATAGCAAATGACAATTTCTTGGAGCTCCCTCAAAGCAGACCTGATTTCAGGGACAGGACCTTTATTACAGAACCCAAAGGACCAACTGGAAAACCATTACCAGAACATTCTTAGCAACCCAGAGGATCTTTCTCTGTCTCTGCTTCTTTCTACACATTTCTTTAGTCTTCTCCGTTCTCCATTCTGATGAGTATGCCGCCTGGAAATGTGTGGACTCCTAGTCTCAGCTTCAACTTCTCGGTGAACTGCTCTGTTTTAGATGAGGTACTCAACCCAAAGCATTTGACTCTGGGGTCAAATTGTACAAATACAGGAATTCCCACTGGAATCATGCAGATAAAAGTGAAGGGAGGAGTTTCATTCCTGGGATACACAACAGCAGCAGCAACAGACATCCATATAAAGTCTGTGGAAATTGTTCTCAGAGCATGCAGCGAGTAGGGAAACATTTCTTCCAGAAAAAATCTACTAAGATTGGGAACCTTGAGAGCTTGTGATGCTGGAATTTCTACTTGATGCAAGTTCCACTGTAGGCAGGTGTGGCCAGAAAGACAGGGCTCTCTCAGCTCCCAGATAAGGATACAGAATCTCCCTGGGAGGGACAGGCTCTCATTCCTTCTAGCTCCAAATGGAAGAGGCTGAATTCTTGATGAATACAGCCACGAGGGCAGAGGTTCCTTTCCTTCTCCCTTCCTTTCCCTTCCCATTGTACAATGTGTTGATTTCATACATTTATGTATTGTAAAATGATTACCACTGTAGCCTTAGCTGACACCTCTATCCCATCAGATAATTAACATTTCTTTTTTTCTGGTGAGAGTATTTAAGATCTACTGTATTAGCAACATTCAGGAATATGATAATGGTATTATTAGCTATAATCACCATCTTCTCTATTGGACACCCAGAATTTATTTATCTTATAACTGGAAGTTTGTGTTCTTTAACCAATAACTTCTCATTTTCCCAACTCCTAACCACTAGTAACCACCACTCTGTTTCTCTGAGTTCAGCTTTTTTTAGATTCTACATATAATTGATATTATACAGTATTTGTCTTTCTCTGACTTATTTTACTTAGCGTAATGCCAGGGGCTCCTTCCTTCCACCTACCTCCATACCGTATTCATAGCTCAGAAGCTTGCCCAGTAGACCAAGAATTCTGTGGCCCTTATCACCTTGCCCCAGTTCACTTGTGGAACAAAGGTTCCACCACATAGAGAGAGGCAGGCTGAGAAGACAGTGGAGGCTATCAGTCCTGCTCAGAGTAGTAGCACTGAGATTTTGCCAGGCGGAGAGGTAATAGGTAAGAACAGAATGTTGGGAAGTTTGAGCTCAAGGTCATTCTCAGAAACAATGTAGATTTTTTAAGAAAATAAAAGGACTTATTTTTAATTGAGAAGTAAAAGTCAAACCATATGCCAGCTAGTTCCCCAGAGAACCAGGGAAAGAGGTGGCTGAGAAGAGCTTAAAACTGAGGTCACAAGAAACCTCAGTCTCAAAAACTACCCCTGCATGAATTTAATTGAATCAGACTCTGGAGCAATTTATGCCTCAAGGCTTTGTCAAAAACAGTAGAGTGGTCAGCTAGCAATTAGTGGAGCCTGACAGCTGAGTTTCGTATCAGATGAGGCAGAAAGTTTAACAGAGAGATGAGGGAAAGATCCAGACAAAGAGAGCCCTGCTAAAACACTGTCATCCAGGGACACATGCCCAAGGCTGGCAGAGGGGCTCATCAGTCCTCAGAGAAGCAGACTTGACCACAAATGGCTAGGCAGGTCACTAAACAAGAAAACAACAAATCAGTCCTCAGAGAAATAGACTTTATCCCCAAGTAGCTAGGTAGGTCACTAAACAAATAAACAAGAAAACAACAAATCAGTCCTCAGAGAAATAGACTTTACCACAAGTGGCTAGGCAGGTCACTGAACAAACAAGAAGACAACAACATGCCCTGAAAGGAAGAAGGGGAATCAGCCTCAAGAGTTGCTATAATATTTACCCAAAATGTCTGATGTTTAACAAAAATTGAGACATCCAAAGAAACAGGAAAATATGACCCATACATAGGAGAAAGCAGGCAAAAGAAATTGCCTGTGGAAGAGCTCAGATGTTAGAATTAACAGAGACATCATAATTATAGTCAAAGAGCTAAAGGTAACTATGCTCAAGAAGCTCAATGAGTCATCAAATAGAGAATATTATTAACCAGATAAAAAAAGTCAAAAGGAAGTTCCAGAGATGAAAAATACAATAACTGGAATGAAAAGTTCACTGAGAGAAAGGAACAGAAAATAATATTCAAAGAAGTAGTTGCTGAAAACTCCCCAAATTTGATCAATGTATACACATCACATCCAAGAAATTCAAAGAACTACAAGTAAATAAACTCAAAAGAATTATACCCAGGCACATCATAATGAAAATGCTGGAAGACAGAGAAAATCCTGAAAAATATTTAAGCAAAGCAAATAGCTTAAAATAGCAAGAAAGAAATGACTCATCATGCCCAAGATTATCTCAATAAGATCATCAGAAATGATAGCAGCCAGAAGGGAGTGAAATGACCTACTCAAAGTGCTGGGGAAAAAAACTCAGCCAAGGATTATATCCAGTAAAACCTTCTTTCAGAAACGAAGGTGAATCCCTCAAGGCAATAAAAATAAAAACAAAAATAAACAAAAGAGACCTAATCGAACTTATAAGATTTTGCATAGCAAAGGAAACCATAAAAAAACAACAACAACGAAAAGACAGCCTATGGAATGGGAGAAAATATTTGCAAATGATGCAACAGACAAGGGCTTAATCTCTAAAATATACAAACAGCTCGTACAGTTTACCAACAATACTACTACTACTAAGTCACTTCAGTCCTGTCCGACTCTGTGCGACCCCAGAGACAGCAGCCCACCAGGCTCCCCCGTCCCTGGCATTCTCCAAGCAAGAACACTGGAGTGGGTTGCCATTTCCTTCTCCAATGCATGAAAGTGAAGACAAAGTGAAGTTGCTCAGTCGTGTCCAACCCTCAGCGACCCCACGGACTGCAACCTACCAGGCTTCTCCGTCCATGGGATTTTCCAGGAAAGAGTACTGGAGTGGGGTGCCATTGCCTTCTCCGTAACAATAAAACCCAATCAAACAATGGGCAGAAGCCTTTAATAGACATTTCTCCAAAGAAGACATGACAGATAGCCAGTAGGCCCATGAAAAGATGCTCAACATCACTAATTATTAAGGAAATGCAAATCAAAAGTTCATTGAGTCCCACTTCATACTGGTCAGAATGGCAATCATTAAAAAGTCTATAAATAATAAATGCTTTAGAAGTTTGAAGGAAAGGGAACTCCCCTACACTGTTGGTAGGAATGCAAGTTGGTGCAACCACTGTTGAAGACAAGGTGGAGGCTCCTCAGAAAACTAAGAATCACTGTATGGTCTAGCAGTCCTGTTCCAGGCATATAACCAGATGAAACTGTAATTCAACAGGGTACACGCACCCCTGTTTACAGTAGACAAAAACACGGAAATAACCCAAATGTCCATCAGCATATATTAATGGATAAAGAAGAGTGGTATGTACACATAATGGAATACTACTCAGTCATAAACAGGAGCCAGTAATGCCATTTGCAGCAACATGGATGCAACTAGAGATTATCATATGAGTGCAGTAAGGCAGAAGGTGAAAGACAAATACCATAGGATATCACTTAATATGTGAAATCTAAAATACGACACAAATGAACCTATCTACAAAACAGGAACAGACTCAGAACAGACTCGTGGTTGCCAGCGTTGGGGGGAGGAAGGACTGGGGGTTTGGGATTAACAGATGTAAACCATTATATACAGGGTGAATAAACAAAAAGGTCCTATGTAGCACATGGACCTGTATTCAATATCCTGTGATAAACCATAATAGAAAGGAGTATTTTTAAAAAGAATGTCTGTACATGTTTAACTGAGTCACTTTGCTGTATAGCAGAGATTGGCACAACAATGTAAATGAACTATGCTTCAATTAAAAAATTTTCTTTTAGTGAAGGTGAAATAAACACCTAGATAAACTGCCTAGATAAAGAAGAACTTAGGGAATTTGCTGCTAGCAGATCTCCCTTATGAGAAATACTGGCTGAAAGCAAGTGACCTCAGCCAGTAATTCAGATTCACACACCAAAAAAATGCAGCATCAGTAAAGGTAATTATATATGATTATAAAAGACAATATAAGTGCATGTTTTTCCTTAACTAATTTCAAAAGCAGTTGTGTAAAACTGCGTTTATAATTATATTGTTGAACCTATAACAAATAGAAAAGTAATATATTTGACAATAACAGATCAAAGAAAGTGAGTAGGACCAAAGTTGTGTTGGAATAAGGAAATTGTTACAAGATAGTAACCCAGGAATTGACAGGAATCTGAAGAAAATCAAAATGGTAAATAAAGAGGGTCATTATAGAAAATTATAAATATTTATTCTCCTTTCTTAGCTTCTTTAATTGACATACAATTTTATGAAATAATTATACAATGTTGTGTAACAAGGTATTGTATAGTACATTGTATTGTTTGGTTTTCAGCATATGTAGATGTAGTATGCATAATAATAATAGCACAAAAAGGGAGGAAAGGGACCTATGAGAGCCCTGGAGTTAGTTTATTTTTAAACTTTACAAATTGTATTAGTTTTGCCAAATATCAAAATGAATCCGCCACAGGTATACATGTGTTCCCCATCCTGAACCCTCCTCCCTCCTCCCTCCCCATACCATCCCTCTGGGTCGTCCCAGTGCACTAGCCCTGGAGTTAGTTTAAATCTAAAAAAGAGTCTGTCAAGATGTATATGGCAAGCAAGCCCTGTAGTGAATGCTGACATAGTAACTTTAGAAATATAGTTAAAGGAATTACATTGTTACACTAGAAAATATTTACTTAATACAATAAGTGTTAACGAAGAACTAGGGGAATACAAGTGAGCTTTAACAAGACAAAAAGTAAAAGGCAGAAGTACATTCAATTTTGTCAGTTAATAACGTTAAATGTGAATAGATTGAACAATTCATTCAAAAAACAGATTGCCATGTTGGGTTTTTTAAAACGATCCATTATATGCATGCTACAGGATACACAGTTTCTCAAAGGTAGAAATAGGTTGAAAGTAAATGATAGAAGTGTATCATGCAGAAGATAACCATAAAAAACTGTAATGGCTGTACTATAAGAGAGACTTTAAAAACAAAAAAAAAGATATCAGAGATTTATAAGTAGATTTTATAGTAAATCTATCGAGATTTAGCAGTTAAAATCACATATGTGTCTAACAACAGAGCCAAAAATAAGTAAAGAAAGCAAAAACTAACAGATTTGAAGAGAGGAAATATAAGTTTGAAATATAAGTTCAACATAATAGTTGGAAACTTTAATAACCCAGTTTCAATAGTGGGTAACTATATAGAAGATCAACAAGGAAATAGAAGACTTGAGCAACACAGTAAGCCACCTAGACTAAATATGTGTGTATATATATATATATGCACTAAGCCCTAAAAAAAATTCAGAAAACTTAAAAAAGGATTAAAATTGTAGCATATATACTTCGATCACAATGGAGTGACATTAGAAATTAATGGTAGAAAGAAATTTGGGAAATTCACAAATGTGTGGAAGTTAAGCAATCCACTTCTAAATAATTGATGGTTCAAAGATAAAATCACAAAGAAAACTAGAAGGTACTTTGAGATGAATGAGATGAAATGAAAATGATGGCACAACATACCAAAATTTACTGAATTTCAACTAAAGCATGCTTAGAAATTTATAGCTGTAAATGCCTGCATATAATATTTCAAAAAAATAACCTAACTTTCTGCTTTAAGTCATTGAACAAAGAAGAGCAAACCACATTCCCAGAGCAGACAGATGGAAAGAAATAATAGGATTGAATTGGAAATTAATACAGAATAGAAAAACAACGGAGAAAATCCACAAAACCAAGAGCTGATTCTTTGAAAATATCAGCAAAATTGACAAATCTTTAGCTGCACTGATTAAGCAAAAAAAAAGAGACAAGATTCAAATTACTAAAATCAGGAGTGAAAGAAGATATATTATAACCAACCTTACAAAGATAAAAGGACTATAAGAGAATACTATAAACAACTATATGCTAATAAATTAGATACCCCAGCTGAAATGGAAAAATTATAAGAAAGACACAAACTCCTACAACTGACTCAAGAAGAAATAGAAAATCTGAACAGACCTATAACAAGAGATTGAATTAGTGATGAAAAACTATCCCAAAACAAGTCCTGGCTCAAAAGGCTTCACTGGTTAATTCTACCAACCATTTAAAGAAGAAGTAATGCCTGTACATCACAGACTTCCATAAAGTAGAAGAGGAAAGAACATTTCTTAATTCATTCTGTGAAACTGTATTACCCTGATAACAAAACCAGAGACATCACAAGGAAATTACAGACTAACGTAACTTACAAACGTATATGCAAAACACCTCAACAAAAATACTAGCAAACCAAATACAGCAACAAAAAAGGATTATATACCTGATCAAGTATATATACATGACTAAATGGAATGTATGCAAGGTTGACTCAGTATATGAAAGTCAGTTTAATATGCCACACTGATGGAAAAGGGACGAAAACTACATGATTATTTCAGTAGATGCAGAAAAGGCATTTGACAAAATCCATCTTAAGATAAGAACATTCCAAGTGGGAATGGAAAAGAAATCCTCAACCTGTTAAAAGGCATCTAAGAAAACCCACAGCCAGTATTATAACACTTTATGGCCAAAGACTGATAACTTTTCTCTCACTAAGATTAGAACAAGACAAAGATATCTGCTCTTACCACTTCTGTTCATTGTACTGGAAGTTCTGGCTAGGTAGTTAGGCAAGAAAAAGAAAGAAAAGGAAGAAGTAAAACTGTCTCTAGTCACAGATGACATGATCTCTTATACCTAAAGATCCACTACAAAACTGTTAAACCAATAAACAAGTTCATTCAACAGTTTCAGCATACAAGATAGGTATACAGAAATCAGTTGTGTTTCTGTACAGTAGCAATGAACAAACCAAGAATGAAATTAAAACAATTTCATTTAAAAGAGCATCAGAAAAGAATAAAATACTTAGTGACATATTTAACAAAGAAATAGAAAACTTACACTCTGAAAATTAGAAAACATAATTGTTACTGAAAGAAAACCTAAAAAATTGTGAAGAAAGCATTTGTTCATGAATCAGAAGAGTTGACATTATTAAAGTAGCAGTAATTCACACCTTGATCTCCAGGTCTGTCTAAAGATTCAGCACAGTCCTTGTCACAATCCCGACTGACTTCTTTGCAGAAATGAACTAGTAGGCCTTCAAATTCATTTGGAAATGCAGGAGGCCTCAAATAGCTATGGCAGTCTTAAAGAACAAAGTAGGGGACTTCCATTTCCTAATTTTTCAACTTAGTACAAAGCTATAATGCTACTGACCTCAAGAGATATACACAATGAAATAGAATTGAGAATTCAGAAATAAATGCTCACTTATATGGTCAGTTGATTTTCAACAAGAGTGCCAAGACCATTTGGCTGGGGAAACAGTAGTCTCTTCAGCAGATGGTACTGGGACCATTAGATATCCACATGCAAAAATGAAGTTGGACTTCCCTCCCCTGCCACCTCACGTCATATATAAAAATGAGCTCAAAAAGATCAAAGACCTAAATGTAAGAACTAATCCTTGAGAACACTTAGAAGAAAACAAGGATAACTCTTTAGGACTTCGGATTTGGTCGTGGTTTCTTTCTTGTTGTGGTTCAGTCATGTCCGACCCCTTGTGACCCTGTGGACTGTAGCCCACCAGGCTCCTCTGTCTGTGGGATTTTCTTGGCCAGAATACTGGAGTGGGTTGCCATTTCCTTCTCCAGGGGATCCTCCTGACCCAGAGATCAAACCTACATCTCCTGCGATGGCAGGTGGGTTCTTTACCACTGAGCCACCAGGGAAACCCTAGTGGTTTCTTAGATGATGCCTAATACAGGCAACCAGATGAGAACTAGGTAAATTGGACTTCATTAAAATGAAAATATTTTGTGCTTCAAAAAGCAACATCAAGAAAAGGAAAAGCCAGAATGGGTGAAGACTTTTGGACGGTAGAAGACAACATTTTTGCAAACCATATATCTAATAAGGGACTTGTATCTAGAAGATATAAAGAACTCCTACAGCTCAATAATAAAAAGACACCCATTTCAAATTATGGGCAAAATATATGAATAGACTTTCTCCAGAGATGATACAAGAGTAATCAGCAAGCACATGAGAACATTATCAACATCATTAGCCATCAGGGAAATGCAAATCCAATCCAACAATCAGATATCCCTTCATACCCACTGGAATGACTATCATCAAAAAGACTGGTAACAGGTGTCCTTAAGGAGATGGAAAAATCAGAACCCTCATTCTCTGTTGGTAGGCATGCAAACTGGTACAGCCACTATGGAAAACAGTCTGCAGTTACTCAAAAAGTTAAACATAGTTTTTGTATGACCTAGAAATTCCACTTCTAGGTATACACCCAGGATACATGAAAATATATGTTTATACAAAAACTTACACATGGATGTTCATAGTAGCAGGTTTATTATAACCAAAATACAGAAACAACTCATATCTATCAACTGATGAATGGATAAAAAAATTAATATGTTTTATATAATAGATTATTATTCAGTACTGATACATACTGCAGTCTGAATAAACCTTGAAAACATTGTGCTGGAAACAAAAAACGACAAGTTGTATGATTCCATTTGCAGAAAGAGACAGAACATAGTCTAATGGATGCCTGGGTTTCTAGGGGCTTGGTGAGAAAAGGGGAGTGGCTGCTAAAGCAAATAGGATTTCTTTGTGGGGTGATAAAAGTGCTCTAATGTGGATTGTGATGATAGCTGGATATTCTGTGAATATATTAAAGACCAGTGAGTCATATCCTTGAAAGGGATTAATTGTATGGTATGTGAATTATAGCTTAAAGCTATTTAAGTTAGTGTGCTCCAGGGTACAGTATAGATGTATGGAGGATCATACCCACTTTAATCAGTGTTGTGGAACTGAAGAGATCTGTAGGGAAGGCCAGGCCTCTTAAACTAGTTTTCCCATCCTCATCCTTGGGAATTGTCTTGTTCCTGCACACTGGCTATTGCTTTGAGGCCTGCGTTTGTTGAAAATATTTATCCTAGAGAGTTTCTTATGAGGCCTTTGCAAACCAGGCAGCAAAAGTTGTCAGTGACTCAGAAGAATCCAAGCTGCCTGCATCTCTTCACAGGTTCATTACTGAGGAGGGCTCCTGTGCCACCCACCACACCTGCTCCTTCCACAAAGGTCCTCTCCCGCAGTGCCCCCTCTCCCCCGCCACAACCCCTGGTCTAGGTGATGAGGACACTGAGGCACCAGAGGCTTCACAGCACCCTGTGGGTGTGCAGCAGAGGTGTGGTTCTGCATGATAACTCATCAGATTCTCTTTACCAATCAGTTGACTCTGAAACTGTTCTGGGAGCTGGGCCAAGGAGTCCCAAGACATAAAATTGAGTAATGATGGTTTTTCTCCCAACGTGTAAGAAAATATATGTCAGTAAATAGCATTTTCTCAATTAGATTTTCTTGAGTAAACTGTTTCTTAGTTTTTGCCTACTGCCACTTTAGTTGCCATTAAGAGCTTGCAGATTACAAGAAAGAAAACAAATAGCAAGCAAGCATTAACTGAAAATCCCAGAGTTAGTTTTTTACTTCTGTTTGACACACACTTGTATGTAGGGTACATATGCTTGGCAGTTTTTAAGCACTTTTAATATATTAAGTCATTTAATCTTTGCAACATTGGTAATAGATACTGTTGCCGTTGGGCTTCCCTGGTGTTGCAATATTAAAGAATCCTCCTGCCAGTGCAAGAGACAGGAGAGAGAAGATGCAGGAGATGTGGGTTCAATCCCTGCCACAGAAAGATCCCCTGGAGCAGGAAATGGCAACCCACTCCAGTATTCTTGTCTGGAAAATTCCATGGACAGAGGAGCCTGGCGGGCTACAGTCCAGGGGGTTGCAAAGAGTTGGATGCAACTGAGCAACAGCACACACATTGTTGCCATTACTCCTGTTTTATAGATGAGGAAGGATGCTGAAGCATAGGCATGTCAACAGATTTCCACAAAGCCACCTAACAGTCTGGCTCCAAGTCTTTAGCCCCTGTGCTGCAGTCGTGCTTCTTTCAGCATCTGGTCGTCTTCCAGCTTATATATTAGTGATGTTTAACATGGCTGGAAAAATAGTTCCAAGTCCATGAGGTGGAGTAAGTTAGGTTCTTGTGACATGATATCACCATACAGAAATCATAACTGTGAGTGCCTCACCTGGGTATATTTTAGCACCACTGCTCTATAACAGACAGATTTTCTGGCCTTTTCAAAAGGCTCCAGGGCAGCAGTTCAGTAGGAGTATGAAAGGACCTCCTTTCACCTTAAAGATGAGAAAAACTAAGAGGAAGTAAATCCTAAGGTCTCCTGACCCTGAGCATTTAAAATAATAGGGACCGAAGAGTGAGACTTCCCAGGTGACTCAGTGGTAAAGAATCCACATGCCAATGCAAGAGATGTAGGTTAGATCCCTGGGTCTGGAAGATCCCCTGGAGAAGGAAATACTCCAGGAAGAATACTTCAGTATTCTTGCCTGGGAAATTCCATGGACAGAGAGCCTGGCGGGCTACAGTCTTGGGGGTTGCGAAGAGTCGGACACAACTGAGCACAGCACAGCGCGAGTGAGGCTTCCCAAGAATCAGGTTCTGGGCTTTTTGTGTCCTCCTCCACTGCACAGGGTCTCCAGCTGACTGCTGCAGTACTCCTGTTCTCCCCATTTACAGAACCCTTGAAAGCCTGACGAGGAGGTGACACGCCCAGGGTCCCACAGCCAGCCAGTAGGTTGTCGTTCCACAGCCCTCAGTCTTCATCCCTTTGCTCCGCCACGCTCCTGAGAGTACCCTCCGCTGTGTGACTCACTGAGACTATTTTGTTAGTGGGGCAGTGGGGTAAATGGTTTATCTAAAGCCCAGAACACAGTGCTTGACACAGTACAACATAGCTGTTGCCGTCACTGCTAATAATGAAATCCGGGGAAATGAAAATCTGCTAGTAGGTAATATGTTCATCTCCATCTCTAGTATCGATTGTGATGCCTCCTCTGCCTTAGGAAAGTTCCCTTGGCTGAGCGATAGGAGGAAAAAAGTCTTTTAAAAAGATCCCGTTTCAGTCCTTCAGCGGTGCCCCCTTGTGGAATCTCGGCAGAATGACCACATATTCAGTCATTTGTGACCTGAAGAGAATTTGACACAGTTTCCTGCTGGACGTGTGTCTGGGTGCCTTCTGGCGGCGGAGGTGGGGTGAGGGGTCCAGATGAGGGCAGAGAATGGGTTAGGGTACTGCGTGGGCTGTGTCAGAGCGTTAAAAGCGGATGGGGTAGAATTGCAGAGTCCGTATTTCCTACCGTCTAGTTACGCGTCTAAGCTTCCCTGGTCCCTGGTGGCCTGACGTTCAGAGTCTCCATCACAGGCCTGGGGCCCAGTCTAATGGCTGTCCCCTCAAGTCTATTCAGAGCAGGTTTGAGGGGCAGAAACGTGTTTCCTCACGCGCGGTGACTGAAGCCTGTCTCCTGGTGGCTGTGCCAGCCTCCATTGTGTTCCCTCCGCCAGGGGCTTCTGAGGAGAACAGCCCGCCTCACAGCTCCACCAGGACTCAGCTGCCTCAGTCGATGAAGATCATGCACGAGATCATGTACAAGCTGGAGGTGCTGTACGTGCTGTGTGTGTTGCTGATGGGGCGCCAGCGCAACCAGGTGAGGCCCGCCCAGCTCCGGGCCGCGGCGCTGGCAAGGTGCTTCCCGCGGATGCGCGCAGCGCGCCGGCGTCCTGCTCGGCTGCCCCCACAGCGACTCTGGCCCTGGCCCAGCAGCGCGAGGAGTCGCGTTCCTCAGCCCTGCAGTCTGGTTCCAGAGCCCATTGTCCTCCCACCGCACCGTACTGGGGCGACCTTTTTAGACAGAGCTCTGGGGCCCCAGGCAGAAGTGGGTGACGTAGCCATGTTACCTGTTACCCGACCTTGTTAATACACAGGGTAAAGGGTGGGTGTCTGCCCTGCAGATGCACTGGAGGACTTGCCAGTCTGATGGGGGCTCGGGGTGCTGGGCCAGAACTAAGTCAAGTTATGACAGCTGGGCAGCTACCAGGGGTCCAGCTGTGTGGAGGTTCCCTGAGTCTTGAAGCAGTTCCAGGAGGGCGGGATGGGGGGTGCTCTGGAAGCACACCCCGCTTCTCCCCAGGATGGACAAGCGGCCCCCTACCGTTCCCTCTACCTCCTAGGGATGTAGCGAGGCCTGAGGGGAGCTGGGAGCGCGGCAGTCCCTGAGCACCGTTTTGAGTCAGAGACTGTTCTCTCACACAGCTCTCTGTGAGATGGATGCGGTTATCACAAGTTTGCAAGAAAGGAACAATTTTAGAGAAGGTGGAAGGGGAAAGACTGGCTGAAAAGATGACATCTGGCCTGGCAGTGTCCTGAAGAAAGTGAGGGAGCCAGGCATGCCAACCACTTCGCCTGAGGTGGCCTACCAGGTCAAGGAAGCAGGCCCTGGTGGGCACCGGGCTGGTGGTTTAGTGGAATAGTACAAAGCTGGGGGTGCACTGGAGCCAGCAGTCAGGAGAGGCAGGCTGAGGGGTCGCAGGGGGCCAGGTTGCCTCTGGCTTTCATAGGCCATTTAAGGACTCTGGCATTCACCCTGAGTGAAACGGAAAACCATCCTCCAGCTGCTGTGTGCAAGAGCTGACAGTAGCTAGGACCCACGTGTTGATGGCAGGGGTGGTGAGCAGTGCTGTTTGAAGGTAAAACAGGTAAGATTTGCTGAGAAGTTAGGTATGGACTTAAGTGGAGAGAGGAAGTAAAGATGACTTCCTTACCTCTCTCCAAGCAGGTGGGAGGAATGGTTTGCCGTTTATTGAGATGGTTAAGACTAGTGGGTAAGAAGTGGAGGGGCAGACGTCTGTAGGGAGGAAGGGGCAGGGTTCAGTTTGAACATGTTAAGTTTAGCTGTCTGTTAGAATTGGCACTGGAGTTACCTGCACGTGAGTTAGGGGCGAGATGGGCCCTGGAGGTATAACTTTGGGGATTGTCAACCTGTGGTTGGCATTTAAAACCAGGACACTGGATGAGATCCTGCCATGACATCCACAGCACTGGGGCTCCTTCCTTCCATGTGGTATATATTTCATATAAAAAATATTAGTCATGATGTCTTACCTGTGTTGAGTGCTTTTTCTTTTTCGAGACACTTCTGTAATCATATTTGAATTTGCAGGTGCTTGGTAAGTTACACAGCAGATGGTGGCCTCCATCCCACTTGATATTTTTGAAAACCAAGACCCACATAAGGGCCATGTTCTCAGTCTCCAGGCATCGTCAGAGCAGGGCTTAAATCCTGCTGCTCTGACTTTTCTTTCTGTCCCTTCACCGTGATAGTTCCCCTGCTCCCTTAGTCTCCCTGGCACCAAGTTTCTATGAATCTTTGTGGTCTTTGGTTAAACTGATCACAGCCGCCCTTTCCGGCTGGCCTCAACCCTGCCTTCCTGAGAGCCAGTGTGATGCTGCTGTGTCCTCATTTGCACAGTCAGCATTTACTGAG
The DNA here is from genome assembly GCF_002263795.3 of Bos taurus. NCBI lineage: Eukaryota > Metazoa > Chordata > Mammalia > Artiodactyla > Bovidae > Bos > Bos taurus. The sequence goes on along the minus strand of NC_037340.1, from coordinate 64,315,966 downwards.
TTCCTACTGTGTGCCAGGTACTACAGGGACATGGATTATTTTAATAGGTCGGTAATTCACATAGTTCTGTATTGAGGTATAAATAAGTATCAGTGAAGCCTTTCTCCCCTCTGATCCTGAACATTCAAGGTTCTTCCATGAGGCATCTAATTTTACCAATTATTAATGTCTCTAGAGAGTGTGAAAGTGCATTGGTGCATAGTGAGAATAAGTGTAGATGTTTGCTTTAAAGCTCAGCATTGCTTTCTTTATCCTGAAGGCTTCTTGTACATATATGCCTGGGCTTTTGATAGACCTTCAACGCACATCTGTCTTCATGCTTTTGCCTTCCTACCCCTTCAGGTTCACAGAATGATTGCGGAGTTCAAGCTGATCCCTGGGCTGAATAATTTGTTTGACAAACTGATCTGGAGGAAGCATTCAGCATCTGCCCTCGTGCTCCACGGTCACAACCAGAACTGTGACTGTAGCCCGGTGAGCAGGGACCCTGACGGCAGATGCCAGGAGTGGTTGTTTCAAGACCTGCTGTTGGCCCTTTGAAATCTCCTTCTTTGAGAGTAGAGCAGAAACTAAAAGTCACAGCCCGTTACTCCCATAATTGGAAGCCACCTTGGGGAAGGATCTGACCCCCACCCTCCACCTACCCAGGAATCCCTTTGGAGACCCTCCACCAGCCTCCCATTGTTCATTCACCTCCAGGCAGGGCCACACACTCCACTCCAGGGCAGCAGGGTTTTCCTCATTGTTCTCTACCCCATTCTAATTGACATCCCTAATAATTAGGTTTGCCTCACAGAACCACGCCAGCGGTTGGCCTCCAAAAAGGACTTTAGGAAGTTTTTTATTTTTTTTAAGGGTCAAGGGCTCATGTCTACCTGGTTTTCATCACAGTGCCCTAAAGAGCCCTGAACGGGGAGTCTAAATCATCGGCCGTCAGCACCACATCAGTGCCACACGGCTGTCAGGGTCCAGAGCCGTGGGCCCTGCCTGGTCTCTCTGCTGCATCCTGGGGACTTCCCTCAGTGCCGTGTCTTCCAGTTTGCTGTTTTTCTCCTTGGCTTTGTCAGATTTACCTTTCAACAGATCCATTTGAGTTCATATATTTTGCGTTTCTAGACATTTTGTCTGGATCTTTGTCCAAACGTATTTGGTCTTTTATTCATTATGTTAAATATTTTCTTCTTCTGTTGCATTTTCTGTCTTTAATTTCATCTCTTTAATTATTAATAACATACTTTTGTATCGTCTTTTTTGGATTGTTCACAGAGTGCTAATACTTGTGCCTGCGTCTTCAGACTCAGCTTGGGGTGGGGAGTTGCCTTGTGTTCTTTACTGTTTATAGAAGGTCACCTTCAGGGGGCTTGTTTTCCTTGGGGATACTGGAAGTAGTCCCATAGAACATTTGGCTTTTGTCTACCAGGTGCTGTAGGGAGCGGTGTCCCAGGGCAAGTTTTCACATTGAGTATCTGCCCTCCTCCCCTGGAAGTGTGAGCCCAGGGTCCTGCGGACCTGGGGACTCCCCTCCACCAGCAGAGACAGGGTTCTTTGCCAGCTCCTGGGGCTGGTAGGTGGGGTTTTTCTAACCCTTTTTTCACTAAATGTATCAGCTCCACAGGCTTTACATAGGCCCAAGGTCCTGTCTGGTCCCTACAGAGCGTTGAAACCCAAGCCCTGGCCCAAATAAGTCTCATTTGCCCTTCTCTGCCAGCTGTCAGCTCTTGTGCTCCCTGCTCTGAACTCAGTCCTTCCTTCGTTTCTAATTCTAGTGGAATTTCTTCTTTCCTATGTGCTTAGCCTCACATTGAAAATAATTTCAGTTATTTTGTATCCAGTATCTTGGAGTGTTTTTAACAGAAAGGTTCTGCCTTAGCTTAATCCACTGTTGGCCAGATGTGGACAAAAGTTTTTCTGACTAAAGAGGAGTCCTCCCTGTGCGCCAGGACAGGGACTCAGAGAAGCAGCAGGATGCCCAGGCTCTCAGCAGACCCTTTTGTTTTCTTTTGGAACGTTGTGACTGTGGTCTTAACGTCGAGGATGCACGTGTATTTTAGGACATCACCTTGAAGATCCAGTTTTTGAGGCTCCTCCAGAGTTTCAGCGACCACCACGAGTAAGTACAAGCTGTCCCCAAGAGGAGACTTGGTTTGCTGTCTCTGTTCTCCCTTTGTCTCATCACTGACCTCAGCGGAGGAGGACCCGGGAGCTGTGAGAGCCACTCTCACCTCAGTGTGACCATGAGGCTGCACTTCCATAAGAGCTGCCATTTGTCCAGCCCTTCCTTTATGCCAGGCATTACCTGAGCTTCCCCTTGACCCCCACAGCCATCTTGGAAGTGAGTGCGGAAGTTGCTGGCCCCTTAATACCCCTGGAGTCAATGCAGCTCTCGGCCGTCTGTCCCTCTGAGCCAGGAGTAGACAGCTTGGCTATTCGCAGGGGCCTGTAGGAACCTCAGATGGCCAGAGTGGGCTGAGTATTTATATGTTGAACAGGTGGGATATTCTTTGCCTGTACGAGGAGATGTGCTTTCTCCTGTTTTCCTTGGAACACATTCTGCCCTCTCATTTTTTACTCTTTAGCCTTTGATGGAGGATGTGTAGGAGAATGAGTCTCCGCTCTGAGGGAACAGTGCAGGCAGGGGAGGGGTAAATGGCAGCTGACCCTTGACCTTGACACTGGGAAGACGTTGGTGAGCTGGCAAACAGAAGCAGGCGCTACTCAGCTCTTACCACCTGCTGGGTACAGGAAACAGGGCCCACTGTTGTATAGTTGCTGAGTTTTTCCCCCGAGAGAAGCCAGAAATGAAGATTTATGTGCACGGTCCTGATTTTTAGGTGCTGGTTTAGATTCCTTGCGTAAGCTAATAGAACATGCCTGAGGACCCGTGTGGCCTCAGGGGCCTTCACTTTGAAGCTTTTGTGTGGGTGGTGTGGCCCATCCTCTCTGAGAGATTCTCTGTTTGAAGGCCTTAAGCCCCAGGAAGTATGGCAACTCTGAAAAAAGGCACCAGTATGTCCTGAATGTGTCCTTTTTCCCCTGAGGACCTGGGTTCCTCACTTTTGTCATTTGACGGCTCACATTCGCAGGCTTGGATTGTGTATATTCTGAAGCAGCAGGAAAGGGGGGCGTGCTTTTCATGGGAGTGGCAGGGTCAGGTTCCAGTTTTCCAAAGATCATTCTGGGTGCTGTGTGTGGGATTGATTCCTCTGGGAGACCATTTAGGAAGCTGGTTCTGTCCACATGATGTGGGTGATGAGAGGCCTGGCTGTGAAGGCGGAAGGTCACACGGGCCTCCTGGTGGGAGAGCTGAACTAGGGCCAGGCTTGAGTAAAGTGATGAGCATCTGGGCATCATGGAGTTGGAAGTGCCTTTGAGAAATTAAATAGAAATGTTCAGTAGCAAAAGAAAGGCCTTACACATACTAAGGAAAGGGGCTTTGTTAGTGAGCATGCAGGCAGAGGGTGGCGTTGGGGCCAGGGAGACTCCCTCAGCCGAACAGCAGTGGGCTCCATGCCCTCCCCCAGAATGCTGCCTTGGGGTGGGTGGTTTTCAGGGCACCTACTGGGGGCTTCTTAACAGAAGTGGGCAGCAAGAGACTGGCCCAGTGTGGAGGTGGCGGCCCCAGTTCCTGTCCATTACCGCCTCCAACACATCTGTTTCAGGAACAAATACCTACTGCTCAACAACCAAGAGCTGAATGAACTCAGCGCCATCTCTCTCAAGGCCAACATCCCTGAGGTGGAAGCCGTCCTCAACACTGACAGGTGAGCATCGGGGGCCCACAGCCCGCCTGGCTGCCTGCGTGTCCCGGGGCTCACAGACAGGTGTACCAGGGTCTGCATGCTTGTCCTTTCTCACATGTGTAACTGGCATGCTGAGGGCTCCCGTGTACCAGGCTCTGTCCTCCCGCCACCTGCATTGTCTCACTGGAGCTCCTTAGCAACCTCGGACGGAAGTGCCATTGTCACCCACCTTGTAAACTGGGGAGCAGGGGCTCGGCAAGGTCACCTGCCAAAGGTCGTAAATGCTCTGCCCCCTCCCTGCTCACTCAGCTTCTTTGGCCGCCTCTTCTCCTGCCCTCTGCCAAAACCCATTAGCTGAGTAATGCCTCACTTTCTGGAGCAGAGCAGTGGGGTCTCAGGCTCACAGGGGTCAGGGCAGGGAGGACTGTGTGCAGCAACAGGAGTCATAATTCTCTGATCTTTTGTTGTTTTGGTTTAAAAGCAGCAGAAATCTTTGTTCAAATGAAATTGAATGTAGTCCCACATCTGTCTGCAGTACAGGAGACCCGGGTTCGATCCTTGGGTTGGGAAGATCCTTTGGAGGAGGGCACGGCAACTCCCTCCAGTATTCTTGCCTGGAGAATCCCCATGGACAGAGGAGCCTGGTGGGCTACAGTCCTTGGGGTTGCAAAGAGTCAGACAGGACTGAGCGATCAAGTACACAGCACAAGGCCTATAGTCAGTGAAGAGTAGAACTGCTCTATTTGAAGGGAAAGTTTAAGGGCCTAGAGTCGCTGCCTGCTATTCCTCTCTCCTCCATAATGCAGCCTGAGTGCTTTTCTCATTTATTTTCTTTGCTTCCTAGACCGGGAAGCAGAGGCCCAGAAATTTCAGTATGTGTCCATGGCCACCTGAAGCCAAAGCTGGGGCCCAGGGTGCTCCCTGCCTTACGTACCCTATCAGTGGCACAGACTTTGCCCCATCTCTTAGACTCTGTCATGGTAATCCAAACCCACTTTTGACACGAGCAGCCCTCCCTCCAGCAGTTTCGAGCCCCATATGACTCTGGATGTGTTTTTGGCCTCTGGTCACTTGTCAGCATGCCTGGGCAGTGAAGGCTGCCCTGAGATGTGAGAATGCATTTGGCTGTTTAGTTCTGAGACTGCAGGAGTCCTTAGGGTGCTCTGGACCCAGGTGGAGCAGGAGGACATCCTGCAGGTTTAGAAATGTCCGCATGTTCTGTTTTGTTTTGCCTTTTACCCACCTACATCAGCAAAGACACCCAGCCCCAGGGTCTCAAGACGTTGTTCTTCTGCCATATGGAATTTGGCCTCTGTCAGCCTCTCAAATCTGCCATCAAGATTTTTGTCTGTTTTCTTTCAGGAGTTTGGTATGTGATGGGAAGAGGGGCTTATTAACACGTCTGCTGCAGGTTATGAAGAAGGAGCCAGCTGAGTCATCTTTCAGGTAGGTCTGGACATGCACCTCCCACTCCTGAGGGTGCAGAAACCAAGTGTTTAAGCTGTTAGAAATGCCTTCTGTCATCACCAGCTTCCACCCCGCATAGCTGGTTATTGTCAGGGAGAGGGAGTCTGCTGGCTCCCTGGTGTTGTACGGAATCTAGCATGTACTGGATTCTGCTGTGTGCTGGCAGTGTGTTTCAGGAATTGAGCCAGCATTCAGCAAGCACCTATTCTGTGCTGATGCTGGACAAGCGGGAAGAAATGGGAGCTACAATCCCTACCCATATGGAGGCCCCTGGCATGCAGGAAATAAGCATGGGAAGACCCCTATGTGGGGGATGCGGTATGGAAGGGCTCAGAGCCAGGACCTGCCCTGGGGACTGTGGGAGCAAAGGAAGGGCTTGTGGGGGAGGGGGGGTGCAGACAGGGAGGGTGTCCCGGTTCCTTAGACTCATCCATGTTGTCTTAGAGGCTGTGGACAGGACAACGGCTGAGGGAGGCATTCCATCAGGGTGGGTGTGAGCTGTCAGCAGGCTCCACGCCCAAGGGTTCCCTGTCAGCTCAGCCTACCTTGTCCCTTCGTCCCCTCACGGATCCAAGCTCTGCCCTCTGGGGCCACTCAGTCAATATCAGCCTCCTCTTCTCTAGGACAGCCCATCAGAAGTGAGTTCAGTGACCCGTCCACAAGCCTGTCTGGTCCCTCATGCATTTCTGACCCCTCTCTTCCATGTCCTCCTGTTCCTCTGAAGGAACGGAGCCTAGAGTATGTTTTCAGACGTAACTCCTGGGGCAGTCCTCTGAGCCCACATACTCCTTCCAGACGAACCACATAGAGGACTGTTCCCCACTGAGCCGTCAGCTCCCTAAGTATGGGGACTCGCCACGTGTTCCCAGGGCCCTGTGTGAGGCCCAAGGCCTGGGAGAGGTTCAGTAAGCATCTCCCAGTGTTCAGTGTGTTGGATCAGTGAAAAGGGCAATAGACATCTCCCAGCCGCTCGGTGAATGGAACGTGGGCCAGAAGAGGGCAGCCTTAGCCACCTGGGCCAGGGGTCAACATTTGGGTCGCAGGTTTTGGCAAGCCCGGGCTGTGGAGAGTTTCCTCCGAGGGACCACCTCCTATGCAGACCAGATGTTCCTGCTGAAGCGAGGCCTTCTAGAGGTAATGGCCCAGAGGAGCCAGGGTGTTGGGTGTCTCCTTCTCCCCCAGCCCCATGCATTGCTTTCCTGCCCTGAGACCTAGACAGCTGGCAGAAGCAGACCAGACTATCTTCAAATGCCAGTGCACATCTCTCTGGTACTTCCCCTGAGCTTTCAGCTCTGGGTTCCCCATGGGTGCTTACCGGGTGATTGAGGGATCTGAGGGGTGGCCATGGAGGATTATAGGAGTCTGTGAAGTTGCTCAGCAAGGCCTTTTGACCCCAAGGATACTTTGCTGCTGACTATTTAATTTCCCTTTATTGAAAAATGGTCTCCAGAAAAAGCAAAGTTTACAAAAGGGGGTAGAGCAAAATGTCCAAAGCTACAATTGGTTTAAAAAATAAAAAAGGATACAAATAGGAAACTGACCCATGAACTGTAATAACATCCATAAGGTAAAGAATTCACTTAAATGAGTATATACAATCTCAAGAAAAAGAAAAGGAAACATTTTAACTGTCTTGTAAAAATTCACTCATTGTAAACCTTTCCGTTTATTAACATGAACCATGGGGTCAAAATGTGTCTCCTGTCCTTAAACCCCATGCTTCACTTGAATGGCCTCAGTGCTCAGGCCAGGGCCGTATTACCTCTGGAGACAGCTCCCTCCCTGTGAGCTGGAGAGCTTGGCCATCGTGAAAAGACTTTAGCTCAGACCTGGGCAAGCAAGAGAGGTTGTGGCTACATACCTCAACCTGCCCTCACCCCTACCCGCCCCACTTCCTGGTTAGGTGTGTCAGGCCTGGCCTTGCCCTTGGAGCCACCAGCATTCTCCAGTGAGAATCTAGACAGGGGAGCAGGTTCTATCAACCTGGATGCTTGCTCGAAGCTAACACCACATGGGCTGAGCTACATACCAGGGCTGGGGGAGGCAGGCGGTGGGCAGCTCAGATGAGCACGGCCTGGGGCCTCCGGGGACCAGCCACCTTTTCCTGCCTTCATTCTGTCCTCTCCCACCCCCAGCACATCCTCTACTGCATCGTGGACAGTGAGTGCAAGTCACGGGATGTGCTGCAGAGTTATTTTGACCTTCTTGGGGAGCTGATGAAGTTTAATGTTGATGCATTCAAGAGGTTCAATAAGTACATCAACACTGATGCAAAGGTAAGTCTAAGCCAGGGCTTCGTGAGTTCACTGTTTTGTCCAGAAGTTATGTCAGAGCCCTGGTCCTTGCCAGTCTTCAGGTGCTGGTTTTACACTGGAGAGTCCTGGGGTCAGCGGGCAGATGTCAGTTAGCGTTCATTAGCCCTTGCTCTGCGCTAGACCCTGGGTATGCAGGGATGAAAGTCTCGCCTGCTTGTGGGCAGGCGGGAGCAGGTGAGCTTGGCAGTGACTCTGACACGTGTGCCAGGTGCCATGATGGGCCCTGGAAGGGCAGGACGGGGCCTGATGGGGTAAGCTTTCAGGGTGTATATGGTAGAAACCCAGCCCAGACTAATTGAAGTAAACATGACAGCAGTCCCTTTGGTGCAGAAAACACTGGACGTGGTGTCTGAAGATCTGGTTCAGCTCTTGCTGGGGCTGCTTATTAGGTGGGGAGGGCAGGGCACCGAGTCCCTCTGAGCTTCGGTCTTCCTGTTGGCAACAGCTGGGCCAGGGTAGGTGGGTGCCCCCTGCGGTGACCGCATGCCCTGGGCCTTGGCCATCTTTAGCCGAGAGCCCACCACCCCCGTCAGCCTGGCCCCCGCTCCAGTTCCAGGTGTTCCTGAAGCAGATCAACAGCTCGCTGGTGGACTCCAACATGCTGGTGCGCTGCGTCACCCTGTCACTGGACCGATTCGAAAACCAGGTGGACATGAAAGGTCAGAGAAGCTCAGTGCTGACGCGAGGCCGTCCATTGTGGCCGCACTGGTGTCAAACACCCAGCCTCTTGCAGGAGACAGAAATTTCTGAGTCATTACACAACCAACATGGTTGGGGTCAGGGCAGTGGCTCTCTGGGTGATTTTCATGAATTTTCTCTATCATCCATGCTTCCTCTGATGGGCATGTATGACACTTTAATTAAAGAAAACCAAAACATTGTTGCCAGCAAAATGCAAGAAACAACACCATACCCTTCCTCTCCTGGCCTGGAATTGCCTGGATGAGGATTCAAGTGGTGAAGCCTGGGGAGGGCCTCAGGGAGGCATGGCGCCAGAATGGGACTGAAGGAGAAGGGGAAGGCGCACTCCTGCTGGGGCTCTCATGGGAACGCAGGCTTGGCCATGGTGGCGGAGCAGCGGGAGCTTTGTTCCCCGCTGCAGCCCAGCTTTTCTATAGTCGTTTTGACAGTGGGGGCTCCCAGCTTCAGAGTTGGGGCCCGAGGGGGGCTTGACTAGAAGCCTGGGTGTCGGGCCCCGGGGCCATCGAGAAGCTTCTGCGCCTGCTGCTCACACCTCTGCCTGTCTGCCCTCAGTTGCGGAGGTCCTGTCCGAGTGCCGCCTGCTCGCCTACATATCCCAGGTACCCACACAGATGTCCTTCCTCTTCCGCCTCATCAATATCATTCACGTGCAGACGCTGACCCAGGTGAGAGGCCTACAGACCTGCCCCCAGGAAAGGGGGATTGGAAAGTTACCGTCATCCCGGGGCCACCTTCACCCTAGAAGTACCTCTCCTGTCACCCACCCCTTCATTCCTAGGAGACCCCCCAGCTATTCTGAGGACTTGTTCCAATAAGGGATCAGCTCCCCATTTTACAGAAGGGGCCTGGGGAAGGAGCCAGCCTCTGAGGTCACAAGTGGTTTGGGCAGAGTCTGGGTGGGCAGTGAGTTCTGACTCCCCATCCAGTGCTCTCCAGGCCCTGCCTGCAGCACAGACCTGGGGTTGGATCTGATGTTGACACCCATCTCCTTCAACAAGCAATTGTGCAGCTGCCCTCCTCCAAGCTTCACACCCTCTTTTCTAAAATGGGGGTGACACTCAGAGGTTTTCTTTTGTTCCTTCATCTAACAAACATTTATTAAGGCAAGACCCTGGGCTGGGGATGCACCATGAATAAACAGACCAAGATGCTTCCAGTCTAGTGCTGAGTGAGAGAGATGTGTACGCCCAGCCGCCCCAGGGACTGAGGCTCCCAGGAAGAAGCCGTGCCTGAGCCGATTCTGGAGGAGGCATGGACTGACTAGATTAATAATGCCGCTCCCCCCAACTCTGGGGTGGGAGATGGGGGCAGTGAGGGCCAGGAAGGCACTGGGGGCGGGAGCTTCATCGTTCCTCTCCGCCGTCCTCTGTTGGCTTTATGCAGGGCAGCACCATGTGAGGCCCGTGGACACCTCCGCCCTGCCCACTACCCCCTTACCTCCCGCCCCGGTCCACCAGGGCCCCTGGGCTGCCGGCACACGCCTGACCCACACAGCCCGATCCTTGTAGGAGAACGTCAGCTGCCTCAACACCAGCCTGGTGATCCTGATGCTGGCCCGACGGAAAGAGCGACTGCCCCTCTACCTGCGGCTGCTGCAGCGGATGGAGCACAGCAAGAAGTACCCCGGCTTCCTGCTCAACAACTTCCACAACCTGCTGCGCTTCTGGCAGCAGCACTACCTGCACAAGGACAAGGACAGCACCTGTCTGGAGAACGTGAGTGCCCTGCCCCGAGGGTGCCGGCAGGCTGCGGGCGCGCCGGCCCAGGCTCCTCGGAGGGGCAGGTGTCCGGGGCGCCTGACTCCCCCCGGGCCCTCTGGAAGGCAGCTCTCTACCCCTTACCAGGGCACTTCCCGTGGCCCCTCTCTCTGTGCACAGAGCTCCTGCATCAGCTTCTCATACTGGAAAGAGACCGTGTCCATCCTGTTGAACCCAGACCGCCAGTCTCCCTCTGCCCTTGTCAGCTACATTGAGGAGCCCTACATGGACATAGACAGGGACTTCACCGAGGAGTGATCTTGGGCCAGGCCTCGGTGGCTGCTGGGCCAGCGCGGGTGAGCGGGGTACGCGTGCCTCACGCCCTGCCCCCACCCTTCCCCCGCCTCCCTGCTGCTCCACCTGCCCCGGGTCTTCAGGTACAGGCTGAGTGGGAGGGAGCATCTAGAAGCCCTTGGCCCCTGGGTTCTGAGGCTCCGGGTCATTGGGGTGCCTCAGTTCCCTCAAGATGGCCATGATGAGGACAGGGGCGCTGTGCCCACCCTTCGTTCAGAACCCTGGGGCCCTGGCCCACCTAGAGCCAAGGGGACTTTTAAAAACAGCTCTGTCTGAGCTCCCGCCGGTCTCTTGACTGTCAGTCCTGGCATGGGGAGGGAGATGTGGGCCCCCTCCCCAATCTGTGAGCCGAGCTTGCCCTGGCCTTTGGACCCAGGCAAAGGCTTCTGAGCCCCTGGGCAGGGGTGGGGGATACCAGAGAATGCTTCTTTCCCCCAGGCCTGCCCATCTGTCCCTCCTTTCCTCCCTCCCTCGTTTTCCTTTAGCTCCTCTGGTTCTGTTTGCTCATTGGCCGCTGTGTTCATCCCAGGGGTTTCCCCCAGAAGTGGGGGGCTTTCTCCTTCAATTCCCTGGGGCACAGGGTGGCTGTGCCCCACCCCCACCCCCAGGCAGCGTCTCCTGCCTGAGCCTGCCCGCACGGGAGCCTGCCTGGGAGCACACCCCCGGCCCCTTCTTGTGTTGCCAATTTATTAACAACAAATAAACCAATTAAATGGAGACTATTAAAGAATTTATTTTAAATGACTGATGTGGGCCTGACTTTTGTCTGTGAGACCATGTGCTCCCCTCCCCTCCTGAACCCCAAAGAATGAGCAGAAACCCAGTCAGAGCTGCAGCCACGGGGTTTATTCAAGGTGGAGCAGGGCTTGGGGTGGCGAGGCTCCAGCATGTGTGAATGAAGAGAGGCCAGGATCAGGCTGGGGCAGACAGCAGGTGTCCCTCTTTTCCCAGAGCCCAGGGTTCCAGTGTCACTCCTTGTGCTAAAGGGAGAGGGGTGCCTGAGTGAGCGGCTTCCGGGGCAGAGGGCAGGGAGGGTGCCCCACACCACCCCTCACCTTGGGGCCCAGGGCGTCCCGGGTGCGTGCCCGCAGCTTGTTGGCCTGGGTTTCCGCCATGTCTGCCCGCTCCTCTGCATCATCCAGCTCATGCTGGGCCTTTCGATACTTGGCTAGGTTGGTGTTGGCCTGCTGCTCCTGTGGGCACAGGCAGGCCTGCTCACTCTCTGATCACTGAGACGGTCAGCTGCCCCAGAAGGGGTCGGCTTCTCCTGGTCCTCCAGTCTGCTTCACCACCGCTGCCCACGGCCCTCCCCATCCCTCCCCAGTCCCCACGGCAGGAAGGAAGGGCTTGGAGCCACTCATTCCAGAGGTGCCTGGGTGCCAGACCTGCCTGGAAGGGGAAATCAGAGAGGTCCCCTCAGAGACAGAGCTAGGTCTTGTGTCTTGCTGGACCTGTTAGAAACTTGTCTTTCTTCCCACTGGGCAGTGGGGTCACTGTCCCAACCAACACACAAAGCCACCGTGGGGGAAATCACAGCCCAGAGATGGAACAGGCCTGACCATTGCTGGCATCCCCACTGACTGGGGCCAGCTGTAGAAGTGGGGTGACCACCGGAATCCTGACTGGTACTAGGCCCCAAAGACCCAGACTCCCGTGCACTCACCGCCTCTTCAAACTGACGTTTGTAGCTCTTGACCTTGCTCTGCAGCTTGTCCACCAGGTCCTGCATGCGAGCCAGATTCTTCCTGTCCTCCTCAGCCTGGGCAGGCAAAGGGGATTCAGGTCTTGCCCAAAGCAGCCGAGCCCTAGGGCCACCCTTCGAGGTGGTCCTGGTTACCCACCTGGTACGCGAGCTCCTTGACCCGGCGTTCGTGCTTCCGCACCCCTTTGAGGGCCTCTGCGTGCTTCTTCTGCTCCGCGTCCAGCTCGGCCTCCAGCTCCCGCACCTACAAGCAGCCAGCCGGTGGGCCTGGTGCCCCTGGCCTGCCCTCCCCGGGGCTGACCCACCCGCCAGGGCAGCAGGCTGGGAGGCGGGCCGCACACACCTTGGCCTCCAGCTTCTGCACCTGCTTCTTCCCGCCCCGGAGGGCGGCTTGTTCTGCCTCCTCCAGCCGGGCCTGCAGCTCCCGCACTGTCTGCTCCAGCGTCTTCTTCATCCGTTCCAGGTGTGTGCTTGTGTCCTGCTCCTTCTTCAGCTCCTCCGCCATCATGGCTGCCTGTGGAGGAGGCGGCGGTCTGATCAGGAGGTGACGGTCCCTTTGGACTCTTCTCTGACATCCCCAGCCCCGGCCCAGCCTCACATCAGTGATGGCCTTTTTGGCCTTCTCCTCGGCTTCCCGCCTTTCCTGGGCGGCCTCCTCCACCTCCCCACTCAGCTGGGCCAAATCCACCTCCAGCTTCTTCTTCTGGTTCAGGAGACCTGTGTTCTGCAGGGAAGCAGAGCTTTAGAGTTGGGCCTTGCAGGCCCCTGCCCCGCATGCTCTGGTGACAACCCCCAGTGCCCACCTGTGAATGCAGGAGGTTGAGACGCTCCGTGGCTTCCAGCAGCTCTTGCTCCGCCAGCCGCCGGCTGCGCTCACCCTGCTCCAGGGCTGCCCGCAGCTCTTCCAGCTCCGCGGCCAGCAGGGCGGCCCGCCGCTCCAGGGCCTGTGCCTGCTCGCGGAGCTCTGCCGCCAGCCGCTGCTCCTCGTCCCGCCCCGCCTGCTCCTCCTTGAGCTGGGCCTGCAGCAGCCGCGTGGCGGCCTGCGCCTCTGTGGCCTGGCGGGTGGCGTGGCCCAGCTGCAGCTCCAGGTCATTGAGATCACCCTCCATCTTCTTCTTGAGGCGCAGTGCCTCATTGCGGGCCCGAGTCTCCGCATCCAGGGAGGCCTGCAGGGACTCCACTGCCCGCTGGTGGTTGCGCCTATGGTTGGGAGGGACGGAAGGAGGAGTGGTGACCTTCGAGGAGCAGGGGCCCGCGCACTGCACCTGCTGACAGGCGCAAAAGGAACGCTGGAGACGTAAACTGGACTAAGTGACCGGTCTCTCCCTGGTGAGACTGTCATGACTGCCTGTTGCCCATCAGAGCAACTTCACAGGCAAGAGTGAGGCTCCGGAGCAAATGGACATGGGCTGAATCTTGGCTCTGCCTCTACTGTGTAACCTTGCACAAGTCCTCTGGCCTCTCCTCGGTTCACCTCTGAACTGTGGACAATAATCCATTCCTCCCCCCAAAGAAAGTCCTGGGGAGGGGGGACTAGGTGTCATGCAAATCTGTGTGCACGCTGGGGCTCAGCCAACACCTCTTGCCCTCTGCTCTCAGACGGTTGGGACGGGAGAGGCTGTCGGCCTGGAGAGGAGGGCCAGCCCCCCGCACCTCAGGTTAGTACACTCTTCATCTTTCTCTGCCAGCTTCCGGTCCACCTCAGCCTTGACCTGGGAAAGCTCCAGCTGGATCCGCAGGGTTTTGGTCTCCTCCAGCTCCAGGGCCCCCTGGGGTATAGAACAAGCCATTGAGCCAGGAGGTCCACAAACGTATGTTGAGAGGGGAGGCCAGAGGAGCCAGCGGGTCAGCGTCGCCCCACTCCTGACCTCAGCCTCCTCCAGCGCTGCCTGGAGCTCGCTCTTCTCCCCTTCCAGCGCCTTCTTGGCTTTCTCCAGCTCCTGGACGCTCTTCCCACTGAGGCCGACCTGGTCTGTGAGGTCACTGATCTCTTCTGCAGAAAGGACAGGGCACTGAGGGGCCACCCCACCACTCATGCTGCAGCCACATCACTTCACCCCCTCGTAATTCCAGGGTGCCCCGGCCAGGGCACCCTGCCTGTGTGACTCGGAGGGAACTCGCAGTGACCCCCAGGGTGGCTCTGACCCCATGGTGGGCCGTACCCTGCAGGTTCTTGTTCTCCCGCCTGAGCGTCTCCAGGGCCTCCAGGGCCTCCTCATGGCTGTGCCGCAGCCGGAAGAGCTCAGTGCCCAGGCTGCGGGCCTCCCTCTGGGCCGCCTCCAGCTCCCGCTGCATCTCCTCCTCCTGCCGCCGCCGCTCCTCCAGCGCCCGCTCCAAGTGCCGCTGCTTCTTGTCCAGCGCCGCGGCCGCAGAGGTTGCCCGCTCCAGCTCCAGGGTCACGTCCTCTGACTCGGTCTGCAGCCGCAGCTTGGCCTTCTCCAGCGACGAGCACTTGGCGTGAGCGGCCTCAACCCCCTCCTCTGCCTCCTGCAGTCGCAGCGCCAGCTTCTTTCTGGGCCCCGGGAACAGATGGGATGTAGGAGTGTAGCTGAGCCCCGCATCCTCCCCCACCCTACCCCGCCCCGAGGCGGTGCTGGCCAGGCCGGCAGGGCACTCACTTGGCCTCCTCCAGTTCCTCGGTCCTCTGGATGGCATCTGCCTCGTACTTGCTCCTCCACTGGGCCACCTCGGCATTGGCCTTGGACAGCAGCCTCTGCAGCTCGGCCTGGGCCTCAGCCTCCTCCTCATGCTGCTCCCTCAGGAGGTCACAGTCATGCCGCAGAGCCTGCACTGCATGAGCCAGCGCGCTCTTGGCCTGCAGAGAGCCCGGTGACCTCAGCATGGGGCCGGCCGGTGGCCCTGTGCCCCCACCCCCGCCATTCTGTGGCTGCCCACGGCTGGCCCACCTTGCTCTCTTCCTCTAGCTGCCGCCGCAGTTCCTCCAGGCTCTGGGTGGCCAAGGCCTTCCCGCGGCTCAGCTGGCTAATCAGAGACTCCTTCTCCTCCAGCAGGCGGCTCAGCTCCCCTGCAGGCCAAAGGGGAGCCAGCAGGTCAGGTGAAGGCGAGTGGACAGCATGGAGGCCCCGCCGTGGCCCGCTGAGCCCCGTGCCTCACCACTCTCGGTTTGCAGCCGCCCACGCTGGGTGCTCGCGTCTGCCAGCTGCCGCTGTAGCTCCTCCACCTTGATCTTGGCCTCACTCAGCTGATCCTCATATGCCCGGCACAGCTTCTCTGCACTGGCCTGGGAGCCGGGGTCAGGGATCAGAACAAGTCAGAGACCCACAAAGCAGGATCTAGGGCTGCCAATCAGAGAGACTGGAGCCAGGAATTGGAAGGCTAGACATGTGCCCAGGAATCAAAGGGAGAACAGAACCCCAAGTTCAGGGTCAGAGATTCAAGTGCTGGACTATGGCTTAAAACATGGGTGTCAGAAGTGAGCTGGCTGAACCTGTCCTAAGGCCAGTGGGTCAAGGTGAGGTAAGGATACCAGAGTCTGAAGTCAGCTGGGGACAGTGGTCACAGGTCAGCTGTTAAGATTAGGTGGTACAAAGGTCAGGGGTCAGGGTTGGGTGCTGGGATTCAGGACAAGAACAGTCAGGTATGTGTTATTTGCGCAGTCATGTCCGATTCTTTGCGACCCTATGGACTGTAGACAACCAGGCTCCTCTGTCCATGGAATTGTTCAGGCAAGAATACTGGACTGGGTTGCCATTCCCTTCTCCAGGGCATCTTCCCCACCCAGGGATCAAACCCATGTCTCCTGCATTACAGGCAGATTATTTACCATCTGAGCCACCAGGGAAGCCCAAACAGGATAGGGATGAGGTCAGAATTCAGAGGTTAAAGACTGAGAAGTTGGAATTGGATGCTGGGTCAAAATCCTTTGGCATCAGGGCACAGAGTTTAGGAGGTAGGGTTTGAGGTCAGAACTAGTGGGGGAGGTTTCGGGCTGGGTGCCGGGTGAAGGGGCCAGGGATCAGGATCAGGTGCAGGGTCAGCACTAGTGTGGTGTCAGATAGGCAGGGGGTGCTCAGGGCTCAGAGCGTGGGGTCAGCTGCTGCAGTCAGGAGGGGTTCGGTGAGGGTGGGCTGCTAAGCGGCAGGTCAGAGGTCGGGGTCAGGAAGGAGGCCGACACCTTGCCGCGGGCCAGGGTCTCCACGTTGGCGCTCAGATCGTCCACCTCCATGCGGAGCTCGCTCTTCTCCTTTTCCAGCTTCTGCCGCACACGCTGCAGGCTGTCCACCTGCTCGCCCAGCTCGGCCGCACTGTCCGCCTGCTTACGCCGCAGGGCCGCCACCGTGGCCTCGTGCCGCAGAGCCGCCTCCTCCAGTTCCCGCCGCAGCCGGCCCAGCTCGGCTTCGCGCTTCCGGCAGCCCTCGCGCTGCCCGGCTGACGCACCGCCGGCCTCCTCCAGCCGCTCGCTCAGCTCCTCCAGCTCCCGGGCCGCCTCTGCCCGCTGCTTCTCCACGCGGGCCCGGGCCGCCCGCTCAGCCTCCAGCTCCTCTTCCAGCTCCTCGGCCCGAGCCTGGGGACGGGCAGGCAGGCGGCAGGGTCACCTCCATGGGCCCCTGAGCCGGGTCCTCACCCGCCCCCGTCCCTCACGCACCTGCAGCTCCTTGATCTTCTTCTGCAGCTGGGCTCCAAGGAGCTGCTCATCCTCCACCCGCAGGTTCAGCTGACTCAGCTCCGAATCCTTCCTGGGGGAGAGGGTGGGCGTGAGCCGGCCCAGGTCCTAACTGCCGCCAACCTGCTGGGAGCCCCAGCACACATGCTGTGCTGAGGCACTGTGCCTGGAGTAGCCCTCAAGATCTCCCCAGAGTTCCCTCTCAAGCCCCAGCCCTAGAGCCTGGCCCTAAGTGGGCCCCCTTCACCCTACGGTTCAACCTCTGCTGTGATGCAACACTGACTAGAGTCCTGGGGGCGACGAGAAGCGGGCTGCAGGCTCAGGAGGCCCCCGCGGCAGGAGGTCGGGGCTGGGCCCTCCCCACACTTACTTTTTGAGCTTCTCCTCCAGCTGTTGCTTGTCCTGGGCAGCGTCTGCCACCGACTCCTGCGTCAGCTTCAGGTCCCCCTCGAGCTTGCGTTTGGCCCGCTCCGTGTCCATGCGCAGCTTCTTCTCTTGCTCCAGGGAGCACTCCAGCTGTTGGGCAGGACAGGGTGGGTGGGCTCCCCCCTGTCCTGGCCAGCCTGGCCCCTCCATGCAGCCCCCTGCTGTGGCCCCAACTCACATCTTCCACCTGCTGCTCCAGCCGAACCTTGGCCTTGGCCAGCGCGCTCACACGGTCCTCCTCAGCCTGCAGGTCACCCAGGGCCTGCTGGTGGGCCTCCTGCAAGGCCTTCTTCTCCTTGGTCAGCCGGACCACAGACTCGTCCAGTGCTGCCATCTCCTCTGTCAGATTCTTCACCTGTGTCGGGGCCAAGGTCACTGTGGGGCTGCCTCCCCCAACTCTGGCCTGAGCAGCTGCCCCTTCCAGCCAGGGAACCTCAGGTGAGTCAGTTCATCCCGAGCCTCAATTTCTTCATACTTCAGGGATGGTTGTAACTTCCTCCTTGAGGGATTACTGAGCCCTTCCCCAGTGTCTGGCTGGCACTGAGAGATCAATAGATGCCAGCTATTTGGGTATTCAGGGGTGTTTAAGCTGTTCTTACTCCTGGCTTCCTCAGGGAGCACCTGTGAGAACCTGAATAAGCAGCTCACCCTCCCCCAGAGCCTCACCTTCCCCTCCTGTATGATGGAGTCAGTCCCCCCAGAGTGTGAACCAACGGGCTCTCGAGAGGGTTCAATGAGGGAAGGCCCCTGGGGCACATGGAGCTGGTGGATGACGATCCGAGCATCTGCTGAGTACCTACTATGTGTGAGGCTTGGTGGCGAGTGCTCGCACAGCCTACTTACACGCTGAATCCTCACCCGCCCTAATTAGGGAAGTGCTGCTATTAGCCCCATTTGACAGAGGAGGAAACTGAGGCTCAGAGGATGAGACCTGCCCAGGGCCACACAGGTGTGGGACTTTCAGGTGCCTGGCCCCACAGCTCTTCCCCACCCCACCCCGCACCCACACCTTATTCTCCGTGGCTTGCTTCTCCTTCTCGGCCTTGGCCAGCGTCAGCTCCAGGTCGTCAATGTCCTTCTTGAGCTCTGTGCACTCGTCCTCCAGCTTGCGGCGGCGGGCAGCCAGGTCTGCATTCACTTCCTCCTCGTCCTCCAGCCGCTCGCTCAGCTCCTTCACCTTTGCCTCCAGCTGCACCTTGGACTTGATGAGCAAGTGGCAGCGCTCCTCAGCATCCGCCAGGTTTTCCTGCTCCTGGAGGGGGACACGGGAATGGCGCAGAGTCAGGACAGCCGAGGGTCCTGCTCCTGGAGGGGGACACGGGAATGGCGCAAAGTCAGGACAGCCGAGGGTCCTGCTCCTGGAGGGGGACACGGGAATGGCGCAGAGTCAGGACAGCTGAGGGACCCCAGGCCAGGTCCTAGACAGAAAGCTCATGTGTCCATGCCAAGGCCTGACACAGGTTCAGTTGGCTTCTGGGACCAAGGAATGCCATGCCAATGACCTGTTCTGGGCCCTGAAGGCAATCAGGTGTGGTGGGATGAGAGCACAAGTGGAGGGATGGACCGGGGGACAAGAGGGGAACCTAGGCTGCGGGGCGACCCAGAGAAAGGCCCAAACAAGGCTCAAGGAGAGAAGCCAACGGCCAGGTCCGCCCTCACTGAAGTCGGGGTGGGGAGGGCCCTGCGGGGCCACAGAGGGCTCAGATTCTCGGCCACCGCACTGTTTCCTCACCACCTGACCAGATAACCATCTCCTGCTCTAGAGGGTGGGTTTCTGAGCACAGGCCCGTCTGTCTTCCCACCAGTGTTATCTCCAGAGCTTCTGTGGTGCCTGACACTCAAGGTGTTTGCCGAAGGAAGGAAGGGCTCTGTGGACTTGGGGGAGGATCTGGACCCTTGATCTCTGCCCTTTGGTTGTTACTATTACCTGCTGCCTGGGTTCCCATGGCCCTTAACCAGAGAAGAGAGCCTGGCACTGTCTCAGGGAGGGAGCAGAGGAGAGAGCTGGGGAGATGGGGCTCCACGGAGGCTTTAGCAGGAAGCCATGGGGTCCCAGGGTGTGGGAGCACTGGGGCATGTGCACTGACTGGGTGGGGAGGTTGGGTATGAGGAGGCCGCACACAGGTATGAGCCCATGAGCCTCCAGAATAGCAAAAAGGACCCAGGTAAAGCCTGAGCACCCAGCACATGCCAGGTTGGCCTTGGCTGGGCGGGGGGGAGGGGGGGTGGTCTGGGGGAGTGGGGCACGGTGCGTCTGCCTGTGCTATTTCCTCGGAGCAGCCTGGGGTTCCCTGAGGATGCCCGGGGGTCGGGGCACCAGGTCGCAGAAAGAAAGCCCGCCCTTCCCCGCCTCACCGCCTGCAGCTGAAGGGCCAGGTCGTTCTTCTCCTGGGTGACACTGACGTGCGTCTCCTCCAGCTCCTGGCGCTTGGCCTCCGCAGTAGCCAGGGCCCCCCGCAGCCCCCGCAGCTCTGCCCGCAGGGCCGCCAGCTCCTCCTCAGCCTGCGCCGAGCGGAGCAGCGGCTTCATCTTGAAAAAGAGCTTCATCCATGACCAGTTCTTGACAGCGTTAAAGGCACGGATGTTCCACTGGATGGTGAACAGGGCATCCCTGGGAGGGGTGACCGCAGGTGGTCAGCAAGTTCACAGCTGCCCCTTCATAGCAATAGCCCCGATGTTGCTGAGCACCTCCCCTGGGCCGGACATTGCACTAAGCACTTCAGTGTGTGGTCGATCGCATTAACCTTCCCAACAGCCTCTCAAATAGGTCCTAATCCTCTGCTTTACAGACGAGGTTGAGGGAGAGGCCCAGGGCATGCAGGTCTGCCTCCAGGGCTGGAGCTCACAAACCCTGAATGGCCTGGTGGTCCCTGCAAGGGTCCTGAAGACAGGACACCAGTGGGGGTTAAGCCGACTGTCATATAAGGTCGGACAGCCTGGGCTCCCATCCCAGCCTCCCACCTCCCCCATGAGACAGCTGACAGCTCTCTCTCTGCTCAGACACCCCCTCTGGTGAGCAGAGATGGTCATCTGCCTCTTAGGACTGTCCAGTACTTTGCATGTGTGTTCAGTCTATTCCGACTCTTTGTGACCCCATGGACTGTGGCCCACCAGGCTCCTCTGTCCATGGGATTCTCCAGGCAAGAATACTGGAGTGGGTTGCCATTTCTTTCTCCAGGGGATCTTCCCTCAAACCCGTGTCTCCTGCATCTCCTGCATTGGCAGG
This sequence comes from Bos taurus, assembly GCF_002263795.3. NCBI lineage: Eukaryota > Metazoa > Chordata > Mammalia > Artiodactyla > Bovidae > Bos > Bos taurus. Next base: position 64,295,713 of record NC_037340.1, on the reverse strand, counting down.
CGGATTCTTTACCAGAGACGCCTGAGAAGTCCATCCTGTACCTTAACCAAGATAAATTCAAACAAGATATCTCGCCCAGGGCTTGGCACATAAGACTCTTAGAAAACACTAGATGCCCTTATTCTCACTCCAGACCACACTCTGGGATGGCCTGGAATAGAGATGGACTCTCTTTCCCCACCTTCTGAGGGGAGGAAGTGGCAGGTAGCTGGGGGCTGATGGGGACACAGCAGAGCCTTGCCCCTTCGGAGACACTCAACCAGCCATACACAAAATCTGACCCACAGGACAGTACGACCAGGTTCAGAGAGCCTAGAGGTTCTGTGAGCTGGGGGACAGTGGCTGTACGCCAACCCTGTGTCCCACCCCCTTGCTCGCACCCACCTGCCTCCAAGCAGGCGCTGGTACTCCAGGCGCATCAGGCGGCCCCGGCTCCGCGCCTGCAGCAGCGTCAGGACCTTTGGCCAGACGCTGGTCACGAAGCTCTTCCAAGACGCCTAGGAGCCCAGCCTTGAAGAACACCTGGGGTAGGCATGGTAGGTATAACCCTCAATCATCTGCATGACCCCCTGCAGAGTGCGTGCCCACACCGGGTCAGGACCCTAACTCCCTTGTGCCCCGACCTTGGTGTGGCCAAACTGGTACTGGGTGTGGTCGATGTCCAGTGAGCCCAGCAGCTTCTCTGTAGCCTTCCTGCTGTCCATGAAGGTGTCGTCCGGGATGGCGCTGGGGTTCAGGATGCGGTACCTGAGGGGGTGGGGAAGGGTTGGTGAGGAGGGTGCTGGGCAGGGAGCAGAGGACTGGAGAGGCTGGCCTCTCGGAGGCTTGTTCAGGCTCCACTGAACAAGCTGGCAGGTGACACTTGACAGCCTCGTGATACTCGGGGAGTGGGCATACTCTGCTTTAAAAGCTCAGGTAATATTTAAACGGCTTCAGTAGTTCTTTAAGAGGCGGCAGTATTTACAGAAGGCCTATGGCACTGTCATAATTTTTAACTTACAATTTTTAATTATTTATCAGTTTTTTGAGAAGACAATAAAAAAGTAAAGACGGTGATGTGTTACAGCATATCACAAACTGAAGAAGCATTGGGAGAGAATTGTGATTGATAAGATCACGATCTTGTGGATCACAAGATCAATAAGGGTTCCGGCATGCCCACTTCTAAAAGGACACACTTGCACGTGTGCACAGGGCCGTGTGGGTCAGGTTGCGCTGACCACACTGTGAAGGCAAAACCCTGGAAACACAAAAGGGCCCTCACTAAGGGACTGATTACAAAGCACGGGTCACTAGATTACAGAGGACTTCACTCCATAACAAAATGGATGATGCTCCTTGTCATTACACTTACCCAAAGTCCTAGAAGGCACAATACTGAGAACGGACTGTAATGGTGACTATACACACTGAGGGATTATGACACCACCGTAACAGATGCCCCACTCTGGTGGGGTTCACTGACCACAGGGGAGGCAGGACTGTCAGAATTTCCTGTACCTTCCCCTCAATTCTGCTGCAAACCTTAAACTACTCTAAAAAATAGTCTTCATGTTTTTTAAAGAGGATGATGATGCAGACTTATGTCTATTAACAAGGAACAATCCCCAAGACACGGTTACAGGGAAAAAATAGAACATGTGTGTGTTCTCATGTGTGCATGTTCATGTGTGTGTGTGTGCTCATGCGTGTGTGCGCATGTGTGTGTGTGCACCCATGTGTAAAGTATTTCTACAGACACACATGTATAATGGTCAGCATGGATGGCCACAATTACTTCTGAAGAGGGAGGGACCCGTGGACAATTGCAGCCAGACAAAAGTCAAACCTATAAAGGGAAGGCAGAGAGGCTACAGCACTGACCAAGCGCTCGTTGCCAGGCATTACATAAAGCCTAGTCCATGTGAACCCTCATTCAACTCCCAAATCCACACCTGGCTCTGCCTGCCCGACCTCCCTCCTGGGCTTCCTGCTGGAGACATTTCAAGTCTGACATGTTCCAAGGAGAGTTCAATCCACTGTCCACCTACCTCCCCCTGCCAAAAGTTTAAAAATCTATCTTGGTTTCTTAGTAAATCTACCACCAACTCCCCAGTTGATAGGCCAAACACCTGGAAGTCACCCCTGTCTTTTTCATTCTCTTTCCACTTCCAGTTCATTAGCAAACCCTGCTGGCTGAAGCTGCAGTATTTACCCAGAGCCTGTTCACTTCTCCCAAACCCAGTCCCTCAGGTCTCACCGACTAGCATTTCCCACTGGGATGCCCCCCAGCCCCCTCCCCAGCCCTCCTGCATCCTCCTTGGTGCCCTTCCTACCCCACCCAACCTTCTGCCTCCACCTGGGAGGAAGGTAAGAGGGAAGGTGGCTGGCGGGGGAGCTAGGGAGGAGCCAGGGCTGGGGCCGGGAGACACCCACCGCTGCCGGAAGTCAGTGTAGAGCAGCCTGTTGGGGAACCCCTGTCGGCAGATCCGGATCCCCTCCAGCACCCCATTGCAGCGCAACTGGTGCAGCACCAGGAAGGCGTCCATGACCCCTGGGCACAGTGGAGGTTAAAGGAAAAGACTAGCGGTCAGGGGACACACCTTCATGAATTCGAGGCCGCACAAGCCCTGTGGAGAGGGGTGACCCAGCTCTGGCCACCCCATCCCCTCCCTCCCATGTCCCCCCATGGGGAACCAGCCCCCCTGGGGTGACTACCTGGGGTCTTGTTCTCATTTGGGACGATGCAACGGACAAAGTGGGGCTGCGTGGCCCGCAGATTGGTCATCAGCTTGTTGAGGTTCTCCTGGGGGAGGGAGAGGGGAGAAAGCACAAGAGGGCAGAGAAGCAGGATTGGAAGCCGCAGTGGACCAGCCCACCAAGGATGGACCAGCCCGCTAAGGACTGGGCACCTCAGCACTGGGTCTCTGCAGTGACACCCTTTGACTCTCCTTGTGACCCTTGGCCCTCTTCCATTTGACCAGGCAAGTCCCCCAACCAATCCTCAGCCCTCCCACAGGCCCCGTGGCTCCCACCCCATCCCCCCTAAACCCTGCCCAGGCAGCGTGGGGACGGGAAGCAGCACAGACTTGCTGTGATGTTCACGTGGAGAGGAGTTAAACATCACTGCAAGTCTTAACGGCCGCCCGCCCCGGGTGCAGGGGACAGAGCAGGGAGCCAGGACCGAGTGGGGGCGGCAGGGAGGGGTCCTCCACGGGGCCTAGATGGGGCCTCACCTTGTGCAGCTGGGACACCGTCTGGAATGATGCTGCCTTCTTACGCTTCTCTTTCACCCCGGACTTGGGGGGCTCAGCTAGGACAGACAAGGGGCCAGTCACTCACTGCAGAGAACTCCCTCTGTGAGTCCCCTGCAGACTTGCACCACTTGGTACTCACTAGAGCAGGAGCCAGCGTAGTTCTCGTAGAGAGTAGCCAAGAGCTTGTTCTGCGACTTCTGGAAGATGGGGACCACCGTCTCATTCAGTGGATCCTTGTTTTTCTCCAGCCAGCCCACGATGCTGTAAGGCACCTGCCAGAGACCAGACAGGTGCTGACCCGAGGGGCGGAGGAACCGCAGGAAGGGAGGAGGGAGATCAAGAGCTGGGGTTTCAACAGGCACTTACCACGCCTGCATAGTGGACCACCTCAAAGTGGGCCTGGTACTTGCGCTTCTTGTCAGGCCGTGGCTGCTGGAAATTGGGCGACTTCCCCGCGTGGTTATCATAGAGCTTGGCCCGGAAGCTGGCATCCGAGGCCTTGGGGAACATGCACTCCTCCTCCAGGATGGACAGAATGCCCAGCGGCTGGGGACAGGGCACAAGGGTGAAGGGTCTCCATCAAGCCAGTCCATCCATGCTGGGCTGGACTTCCACTTCCTGGAGCCCCACTCTCTGGGAGCTTCCCCAGACCCCCCAACCTCAGCCACCATCTGCCCAGAGGGAGGCAGAATGGATCTGCACCCAGGAGCCCTGTCTTCTAAGAAAGAAAGTTTGTGGCTTGGCTTTCAACCCGCTTCTGACCAATTTGCAGCTGGCCCTGAGTTGTTCTCTTTGCTTATAAGTGTGCAAATTCAAACCAGCACCCCTGCACCCACACACCCCCGACATCTGTGGTCTCACACTCTCCCACATGGTGCTGTCAAAAAACGCAGTTGATGTCAAACTCTGGCTTCCTCACTTAGTGGTTAAAGGGCCCTTAGACCTCTCTAAGCCTCAGTTTTCTAACCTGCAAAATGGGGACATGAATACTTTCATTCCTGCCATAACAGCAAAGAACTGTCGACCAACTGAATGTGCATAGGTAGGAGATTATAGAAACGCATGGGCATCATCTGCTGTGTGAACCACTGTGCCTTCTTCAACAAAGCACCACGCCCAGAATACACTTTTAGAGAAAAGGTAGGATGAGAAGTGAGTCTGTGTCCGTTAGAGAAAAGAGATGCCGAGGATAAAGGATGGAGAGGATGCACGTCGTGGTAGGATTGGGGGAAATATTCTTTCCCCTTTATTTCTGATTTTTCCATTTTTCTTTGATTTTTCTTTCCTTCTAGTCTTTGTACCATAGGGAAATAGGTGTAATGTTTTATAAAGCAAATAAACAAACACACCCTACCCTGCCCTGTAGTTCTGGACAGTTTTGAGGGTCCAGTGAAACTGTGTCTGCAATAGGGCTTACTGTCAGCAGTGCAACAGGGACGCACGCTCACACACATGCCCTGCTCACCAACACACGATCGCACTCAATCTCCAACACACCTAGTCACACACCCGCACACATTTCCATTCATATACACATCACACACACACGCTCACAGTCATGCTCGTATACACACGCTCACTTCAATGCACACGCACATGCATGCCTGCACACGCTCGTTCACACACAAGCACACAGGCACTCCCTTGCCAGAGTGACCTGGCCCTGGGCCCCACCTTCTCGATGAGGTCGATGCAGGGCTGCAGGTCCAGGCCGAAGTCGATGAAGACCCAGTCAATGCCCTCCCGCTTGTACTCCTCCTGCTCCAGCACGAACATGTGCTGGTTGAAGAACTGCTGCAGCTTCTCGTTGGTGAAGTTGATACACAGCTGTTCGAAGCTGTTAAACTGTAGAGGGCAGCGCCCGGCTCAGCCGGCCTGCTTGTAGATGGGGACATGGAGGCCCACAGAGAACAGGGATGTGCGGGACTCCACCCTGCCTCCAGGCAGACGCCCAGGGCTCCTGCCCCCACCCCTATGGTCCTCCACCCCAGAGAGAACAGAGCCTGGGGCCATGGGCCTGCCCGCACCTCAAAGATCTCAAAACCCGCAATGTCCAGGACGCCGATGAAGAATTGACGGGGCAGCTTGGTGTCCAGCGTCTGGTTGATCCGAGACACCAGCCATCGGAACAGCCGGTCGTAGGTGGCCTTGGCCAGAGCCCCCACGGCAAACACCACCTGGAGTCGTGGGGAGGCTGGGCTGGGACCCGGCAAGAAGCGGACCCTGCCCCAGCTGTCCCAGGGTGGGCCCCGGCAGCTCACCTGCTCCACGCTCTGACCCTTGGTCACATATTCATTCCCCACACGCACTCGGGGGTGCAGAAGACCTTTGAGGAGGTCCCCGCTGCTGACCCCCATCAGGTAGGCAGCCTTGTCAGCACCTGGCAGGACACACAGGTGAGATGAGGAGGCGGCTAAGACTAGGGGTTTGGGGGCTCTACTGGTCTCTACTTAGGGTTAGGAGAGGGAGGTTGGGAGAGGTCAGGGTCAGCAAACTGTACAGCTCAGAAGGGTGAGGGGCTGGAGTTGAGTAATCACAATTTACAAATCAGGGCCAGACTGAGGTCAAAGGTTGCAGACAAGGCTCAGGGATCACAGTCACGGACTGGAGGTTGGGATCAGGGTCAAGAGAATGACCAGGTCAGGTCAGGGTCAGGGCGCCTCACTCTCAGTGCCGTCAGCCTCAGCCTGCTCCTCCCGCTGTTTCTGCTTGAATTTCATGTTGCCGAAGTGCAGGAGGGCCCCCACGATCTTATAGCAGGCGCACTTCTCCTCCACGCTGAAGCCCAGGATGTCCATGGCATGCTGTGGGGGAGGGGAAGACTCAGAGAACTCTAGGCTCCTCAGGGTCCAGCGGAGCCACGGGACCTGCTCCCCTCGCACCAGACGTACATCAGTGGCCATGAGCTCCTCCCCGTCATCCATGTTGTCCACGGTGATGACGCCCTGGCTGCAGAAGTGGTAGTCGTAGGGGTTCATAGACAGAAGCAGCATGTCTGGGGGACACAGAGCCGAGAAGGGGGTGTCGGCTGGGTTCACCAGCTCTCCCCCTTCCCCTGGTCCCAGCGTGGTGGGTCCTGGGGGCTCTTGCGGCAAGAGACTCTAGGGCCCTCTCTAGATTTTGTCCCCGGAGTTTCTCTCCTCCACTCCAATGCCCAAGGCTTCTCTTTCTTTATGAGTCTGGGGAAAGAGCCACAGTCCCTAGCTCTCACTCACCTTTTGATCCTTGCTCACAGCCACCCCTCCGGCCCAGACCCCGTCTGGGTTCTCGGGTACAGGGAGGATCAGATTCTGCCCTCGAGGGGCTTGCAAGAGAGGTAAGCCAGGCCCAGATGGAGCCCTTGCTCCCTGCCTGGTGCTGGGGGAAATCTTTCTAGTCTCAGGACAAGAGAGACAACCTGGCCAGGGCAGAGGTGCTGAGGTGCCTGTTCCCCAGCGCGAGGGGAAGGGCTCAGCAGGAACCAGAAATCCCAGGAAGCGGGTGGGTGGCTAGAAGGAGTGCTGCGTCTCTAGGGAAGAAGGGATGTCATAGACCCCAGAACAGCAGGGGAACAGGCAGCCCAGGGCCTGGTCTGTAGGGGCCCGGGACAGGGCTGGGCAGCCCCACTGCCACCCAGACCGGCGGGCTCTGACTCCCACCCCGTCGGGCTGCTGGCCCTCACCCTGCAGCTCTGGCTTCTTCCCCGAAAGGATCTGGTAGTAGACGTGGTAGCCTCGCTCACCGGGCAGCTGGAAGATCACCCGTGACTTCTCCAGGAGATCTGGGGGAAAGGGAGGAGCTGGCCTACTGTCCCGAGTGGGTCACCCCACCAGGGCTGAGGAGCAGGGGGCAAGGGTGTCTGCACACATGGAGGCGCCGTGTCTGCACACACCCCCGGCATGTGCTGTGGGAGGTCTCTCCATTGGCACATGTGCCACAGTGTGGGAATGTGTGTGTCTGTATACCAGTGTACGTGTATTAATGTGGGTGTCTGTGTAGGGGTGTTTTTTTTTTTTGCCACTTGACTTGTGGGATTTTAACTCCCTGACCAGGGACTGAACCCGGGCCCTCAGCACCGAGTGCCAAATCTTCACTGTCCTAACTGACCATCGGGGAAATCCCCTGTGTGTGGATCTTGGTTTTTCTGTTCTTTCATCTAGGCTGTCATTCCTCCACCCACAGACTGCTCCTTTCCCCCAGAGGTGTGCTGGTGTGCCAGTGTGTGCAGAGAGCAGAGCCTTGGTGTGTTTGCACACGGGCCCATCAGGGTGTAAATTACGACGTTTCCTCCCATCACCACCTGCCTATGCTTGTCCGTCAGGATCAGGCCCTGCATCCCAAGATGGGGAGCAGTCAATGTGGAGGGGTCCCTCTGTGCGTGTGACCTGGGCACCCAGTGTCTGCATAGCCGGACTGGGTCAGGGATAGGCGATGACTGCAGAGACACACTGGGGGAGACCTTCCTGGCAGGACAGGGTCTCAAGGTGCCCAGAGATGAGGCTGGGCAGGAGGGGCACAGGTCTGCTGGATGGAGGGTCAGAGAAAAGGCTGGGGTTGTGGTAGGGGGAGGGGCCCAATCACAAGGAGCCTGACCCGCCAAATAAGGGTGGGGGTCTCCATCTTAAGGTGATGGGATCTGGAGAAGGTTTTTAGGCAGGAATGCGATGTGATCAGATTAGTAGCCAAAAAAAGATCACTCTGGCTAAAAGAAGATCAGGCAGAGGAATGGAGGCTGGGAGATCACGTGGAGGCAGTGGGTAAAGTTCCAGGTGAGAGGTGAGGTGGCATGAGCTCGGCAGTGGCCTGAGGGTGAAGAGCAGCGTCTGGGGCAGGTGGGAGCCCCAAAGACTTGATGAAACTTGTTCAATCTAAGTGGGAAGGTGCAGGCCTGGGCCCCTCCCATCCTCCTTCTTCCCCTCCCTCTCCTGAACTCACAGCTGTCAATATCCGCTGATGCCAGCTTCCCAGAGGGACCAAAGTGAATGCGGATGAACTTGCCCTGTGGGCAGAGGAGCAGCCTCAGTCGGGGGCCCAGGCAGTGCTGCTCCATCCACCCAGGGCTCCCCAGACCTTGTGTCTCCCCGCCTCCCCACCCTCCTGCCCCAACCCCACCCAGTCTCCCACCAAAGCCACTCACAAAGCGGGACGAGTTGTCATTGCGCAGGGTCTTGGCATTGCCGAAAGCCTCCATGGCGGGGTTAGCCTCGATGATCTGATCCTCGAGGGTGCCCTGGTGGCAGGATGAGGGGTCTCTCACCCCATAGTCCTGGGTCTTAGCCCATCCCAGACCACCTCTGCTTGGGAAGGGGAAGAGGAAGGGGAAGGGGAGGGAGGGTCCCCAGGACTTCATAATAATTGTCTGCCCCACTCATACCAGCCCCATACCTACCCCGGTCTTTGTGGCCAGAAATTGCTGGGAGGAGAAGGAAGACAAAGTTAGAAGGTGTGAGGTCTCACCAGGCGGGAGTGTGGCAGTGGGGGAGTAGGGTGGGTTAGCAGGACAGTGAATGTTAGTCACCCAAATGTCACCCCACTCCCTATGCCTGACCCTCCAGGGGCTGTTAGATGGAGAAATGCAAGAAATGGAGCAGGCAGGGCTCTAGTCAGGGAGGGGCTTGAGGCAGGAGCTGTGTGTGGGTGTCCCCTACCCACAGTGTCCCAAAGCTCTGTCTTTGGCCTCCTCCATATCCCTTCATTTCCCACACCCCTGGAATTGACCCTGCTCCAAGCCCCAGAGGTTCCTGACTACAATCTACTCCCCTTTAGAGTCCAGCTCAAAAGCCCCCTCCTCTAGGAAGTCTTCCCTGATTCTCTGAGGCTGGAAGAGACTCTTCCTGTCCAAACCTTCTGACCCTTGACCTCCCTCTGTGATGGCCCTTCTTCACACTTCTCCTTTCTATTATGATTGGGTGCATTTTCACTGTACAACTGTATATCGAATATTAGTCAAAATAGCCCTGCCAGGTGCATATTATTAGCCCTAATTTGCAAATGAGGAACCTAAGACTCAGAGCTGGAAAGTGTCTGCTCAAGATGACACAGTAAGTCAGGGGCAGGGCAGACACTGAGTCCAGGCATCCTGCTTCCCATGACGCCCAAAGCCACCTGTCTCTCATCTAGAGGGACTTGCTGAACCAAAGGACTCCTCCCCACTTGTTCTCCTAGCCTCATCTTCCCTCCATCTACCCTTCTATCTCTTCCCTGCCCTGGATCCCAGCACCCTGGGAAAAAAAGGGGGGAAAGGAAGGAATGGATTCTGGAGTGACAGGTGCCATGCCACCTGTCCTATGCTATGAGACTTTGGTGATTCACTCACCTCCAGGGAGCCCAAGACTTAAAAATCCCCCTGAGCTGTTGTTGGGGAGACAGGGGCAGGAGACAGATGGCAGGAGCCCTCCCCTGAGCTCCACCCCACACACTCAGCTCCAGGCTTTTGAATAGGGCTCCTTCTGATAGATGTAGTCAAATTTGGGAGAGAAGGGAGGCAGGTTGATAAGGTTTTTAAGCTACAATGCCCATGGCCCCTGTGGGCCAGGCTTTCTCTCTACCTCCCTTGCCTGACAGCTCCCCTAAACCTCAAATCCACGATGCAGGGCTCCTTTCTGCCCAGGTGCCCTCTAGACTCACCCATTCTGGCTGCAGCCCCATCAGCTCCCGCCCTCCATTCCTATTCCTGGACCGAGCCCCAACTTCCTGTAGCATCCTCAGAGACATTTTGGGAGTTGGAAAATGAGGTGGAGGGGAAGGAGGAAAGAGTACCAAAAAAGTCAACAGCAAAAACAAAACCAAACAAGAAAAACAACCACCACCACAACAAAAAACCAAAACTGGAAAAAAAAAAAAAAATCACAAGAAAATCAAATGGGAAAACAGGAAAAGGCAAAAAGAAAAAGGAAAAAAAAAAAAAAAACTTTAAATGGAAAAAAAGATAAGAAAAAGAAGAAAGAAAAATGCCCCAGAATAAAAGCAAGGCTCAACAAGACCAGGAGTGAGGGCTGGGTGGGCGGAGGCCTTAGGCTTCTGGAAAGAAAAGTCAACCCATTTGGGGGTGGGGGTGCAGTGCCCACACATCTCTAAACAGCTGGCCATAGGGCTAGGAAGGAAAACTGCACCTTGAAAACAAATAAAAAACCCCAAAATACTGGTCCCCCATTGTTTCAGAAAATTTCAAAAACCATAAAGAAATCATAGGGTGCAAAACTGCCCTTAATCTTGACTGTTGGGAAGGCCAAGTGCCCTTGGCTCTGGCTAAACCTGCCTTGTTTGATTGACAGCAGGTAACTGGAGCATGAAAACCAAGAAACCGATTATTACTTCTTGGTAAAAAACAGCTTGCTTGGTAAACTTTTAAAATATGAAGGTCGTGAGAATATGAAAGGGAAAAATTACATGAAATGTTGAGGACTAGCAATGTGGTCCCGCCCCTCTGCATTTCAGATGGGAACAGTAAGGCAAGCCTGGATCTGCGTCACGTGACAGAGAATGGCCACAGCCTCTCTGGTCAAGCCTTGCTCGGGCCAGAGTCTGCCACCAGGGTGGGAGGCTCAGGCAGGGCGAGCGGCTCTGGGGAATCAACTTTTAAAAAAAAGAAGAAAAGGAGAAAAAAAAAGAAAAGAAAACAGTGAGAAGCAGCAGGGAGCAGTGCCCGCGTGGGCAAGTCTTACAGCCTTCTTGCCCGGCCCGTCTCCCAGGGCAGCGACGATGGCAAAGTACTGAATGACCCGCTTGGTGTTAACGGTCTTACCGGCCCCCGATTCTCCCCTTGGACGACACAAACATGAATCACCAATGTCCATCTGGCTACTCTAATTCCTCCCACCCCCAGCACCCTACTTCTCCAGCAGGGTGCCTCTGCCCTCCCCACACCCAGCTCCCAACTCAGGAGCCCCCCAACCCAAAACTCCTCAGAGATGGGTCAGCTCCCAGAGGTGTTGAATTGTTTACAAAACAAACCAGCATAAATCATCCCAGTGAGATGAGAAAACACATGATGCCACTGTTTACTGAGCGCTAACTTACTGCCAGGCCCTGGGCCGAGTGCTTCACCTGAACTGGTTCACTGAAGCCTCAGGAACCCTGTAAGGCAGGCGCCATCATCACCCTCTTGATAGAGAAGGGGATGTGACTCAGAGAGGTCATGTAGCTGTTTCTGCTGGGTGCCAGGTGCAAACATTCACCGGCTGACTCCTATAGCTCTGCAGTAGGTGAGCAGGACTGTCCTGTTTTTACTGATGAGATTCAGAGGACCAAGGGCACCAGCAGGAAGTGGACCCATGAGAACTTGAATCCAGGTCTTTCTGGTTTCAAAGGCTTTACTCTTAACCAACAGGCTGCACGCTCACACACATACACACACTCACGCACAACCGATGTCCATATTGGCTTGGCTGGACCTAAACTTGGTATGTGAGAATTCTACCACTTTCCCAAGGAGGCAAACAAAGGGTTATAAATAAGATTCAGAAATAAGAAGCTGGTAATAAAGAAGAAGGGCTTTCTTGGTGGCTCAGTGGTAAAGAAGACTCGTGCAATGCAAGAGATATGGGTTCAATCCCTGGGTCAGGAAAATCTCCTGCAGGAGGAAATGGCAACCCACTCTAGTATTCTTGCCTGGGAAATCCCGTGGACTGAGGAGTGTGATGGGCTACAGTCCATGGGGTCTCAAAGTCAGACATGACTGACCGACTAAAATAAAGAGGAAAGGGAAGGGGATCTCCTCCCCCCTCCTTGAGCCAGAATCAGAACTCCCCAAAGATCAAGGTTAGAGAAGATTCCAGGCCCTAGGAACAGGGGGTATGAGGGTGGGTGATCAGTCTGGCATTCCTTTTCTACTTATCTGCTCAGAACAGGGGCAGAGAAGACGCTATAATTTAGCCTCACCTGGGACACTGGCTCTAGGTGGTAAAACCCCTGCCTTTAGCACTTTGTATTCAATTATTCAATCTCGGGAAATGATTTTAGTTCCAATCCCTTCCTGCCAGATGGCCAGCATTTCCCACCCCATCCCCAGAGCCCCACACTCACGTGATCAGCATGGACTGGTTCTCTCGGTCTGGAAGAAAGGGGAGGAGACAGAGAAGTTAGCCAAAGTGAGGGACCAGCCACAGGTGGAACACCTGGGATATCCTTGGTGCTGGGACAGCCCCTCCGCCACCCAGAGCCAGAAATGGGAAGGACCAGGTGGGAACCTTCAGACTGCAGGCCAGCTCCCACTTGAAGACACAGAACGACTATGCTTCAGTGTCCAGCGGGATGGAAAAGAGGGCAGTGCGAGTGGAGGGAAGGGGAGCCGGGAGCCGGGGGAAGGGTCTCAGGAGAGAAGGAGGACTCAGGGAGAGGAGTCAAGGCAGCCCTTACTGCGCAGCATGTCATTGTAGGCGTTATCCGCCACCGCGTATATGTGGGGCGGGGCCTCCGAGCGGCGCTTTCCCTTGTAAGCTGCTACCACGGAGGCTGTATAGACAGGGAGCCATTTGTAGGGGTTGATGGTGACACAGAAGAGGCCCGAGTATGTCTGGGGAGAGAGAGTATAGATGGGTTATTGGAGGCCAAGTTCCCGTCCTCAAGCTCTAGCCCTCGCAAAACTATGATCTTTGCAAAAATTCTCCAAAATGAGCTGCCTAAGGTGCGACGCCACACCTCTGTGGCCGTCCTGGCCCCGCCCTAGCTCTCACTCCTGCCCTCAGCCTGTGGTCCCACCTCCAGAGCCCATTGCCCAGCGACTCGGCGGCTGCCGCTCCTTCCCTACAGTCCCGTGGCCAAACCTCCAGCCCCACCTCCAGCTCCGCCCACCAGCCGGTGGCCCCGCCCCCTCAGCCCCATGACATCACCCTACCCTACCTCTAGCCCTGCTCCTCCACCACACACAGCCCCGCGCCCTCCCCACGGTCCCGACCCCGCCGAGCTGTGGCTCTCGCTCTAGCCCCGCCCCTGATGGTACGGCCCCGCCCCCACCACGCACAGCCCCATCCCACCCGTGGCCCCTCCTCGGTTCCAGGCTCACATAGATCATCCAGCGAGCATAACGCTGGCGCAGGTTGTGCAGTACGGATGCCTCGTTGAGGTGCGTCATCATGGCCATGTCCTCCAGCAAGTCGAAGCGGGGCGGGTTCATGGGCTGCAGCTCAGCCTCGCGAACCGTCAGCACCTGCCAGGAAGGCCATATCGTGGGGGCAGGAACCAAGTGACCTCAGCCTCTCACCCCTGTACACCCCCAGACCCCCTTTCATCCAGAGCATGCCTTCCAGGAGCTACACCTCCGGGAGGCAGAGGAGCTAATTCCAGGAAAAGGGGGGAGCCAAACCTTCTGGTCTTTGGTCTCCACGTTGACTCTGCCCCCAGTGGCTTCCGACTTGATCTCAGCCTCCACGTAAGCATCCTGTTCATCAGGTACCCAGACCCGCTTCTTCCCTGGTTTCCGGGAGAGCATTGGGGCTTTGAAAGAGACTGATGCACATCCAGGGGTTGGGGGCCCAACTGGGTTCCCCTGTCGTGTCCCTAGACCTGTGTGCCTAGGAGCCCCTCTATCAGGACACAGGAGTACCCAGGAAAGATCCCTCCAGACCCTCTTTCCTGAAAAGGCAGCACTGGGAGGTTTCCCTAGAGATCTCCTCAAAGAATCCCCTGACTGAAATCAGGGTCCCCCACAGCCCTGGATTACACACTTTGGTTCAGATTCATGCTTCTCTTGTATTTGCCCTGCGACCTGTGGAAAATCCCTCATTCTCTCTGGGCCTGTCCCTCAAAGGCAAAACATTGTAAGCATTGCCTTAGTTCTCCTCTGGAGCAACCCTCAGTATCAGGCACTTAATATTAGTGGGTTCTGTCTCCCCTATTTCACCCAAGACTCAAGCCCTGCATCTTGTAAGTCTGTCTTATGCTCCTTCCTGCCCAGGCAGCTGGTCCCAGAGCTCCAGGGAGCCCATATTTCATGGTAGTTTAAAGGCATCATGAAAGTTAAAGACTCAGGTATCCTGTCACCTACTGGCCAAGTACCTTAGGACCAACTACATAACTTGCAGGCTCCAGTGTTAAAATGCAAGTCCTCTTGTTAAGAAATCATTTAAAATTTCAAGATGCTGATAGCAAAGAGTAAAAGGCCCCCAGTGCAGCTGCAGAGGTCACATGCCCACGAAGCTGGCCCTGGCCCTGGTCACCACCTCCCCAGGTTGTTGCAATGATGCATGGAAAGTCATCTGCTCTGGGCCTGGCGCACAATAAGTGCTTGATACACATTGCCTATTGTTATTATTGTCCTATGAGCACACCGGGTCATAAATAGTCGCCTTTATTCCTGTCCCTAATAAACAGAGGGATTGGCTCTAGGGAAAGCACTAAAAATAACTCCAGCACAGGTTTTATGGACACGTGAAGGCAGCCCGCACACATACCAGGCACTCTCGTCTCAGAAGCCTCAGGCTCTGGCCGCGGACTGCAGTCACAGGAGGCAGGCGATACTGTCCCATTTTACAGAGGAGCAAACCAAGGCTTGCTCACAGACACCCAAGTGAGGTATACTAGGTCCCTGGGATTTTCTTCTTGGGGCTAAAGCTGTCAGGCCAGAGGGCTCCTTCAGACCCGAGTGGAGTGCCACCCCTCCTCACTCCTGTTCTGAGTCCTTAAGAACTTCTCTGTGGCTCTGCCCACCTCTGCCCTCACTTACCATCCCACAGGACGGTGTGCACCTTCATCTGCTCATGGTAGCCCTGGCGGAGGTAGCGTGCAGACTCCCCAAGTTCACTCACATCCATCATGGTAGTGGCACTGAGAGGTGGAGGATGCAGCAGCAGAGATCTTGGAGGTTCAAGGTGGTCCAAGTCAGCAGGCACTGGAAGATGGCATGGAGAGGGGACTAAGGGCAGGGGCCCCAAACTGGGGTGTGATCAACCAACCCACAAGACCTAATAGTAGGTGATTCTTTGGTAAGCCCCCAACACATGCACGCACCCTCTCAGACACCAGAGCATCCTCTCCCACAGAAATGGAGAGACTGGTGCCAACCCACAAGCACCCTCACCCACCAGCCTGTCTGGCCTCCCTTGGGCTCCCACTCCAGCCCTGATCACCCACCTCGGCACCACGGTGAGAGCTGGGAGCTGGGCTCCCCCTTTTATTGCTGCCGTCAAGGTCAGCGGAGGAGAGCTATGTCAGCAATCTCCACGTGTCACAGCCCCCCCAGCCTGGCCACAGGACACAAAAGGCAAATTCCCTTTTATCTCCACCAGCTCGGCCCCTGGGCTATTTTTACCTCCCATTGTCAAGGGATCACAAAGGCGGAGAGAGACACTCGCTCTACTCAGAGACTGGGAGGTTGAGATTCAGACTGACAGGGGCAGGGACAAGGCAGGGAGAGATATGGAAAGACTGAGGTACTGGGGGAGAGAAACCAAGTCTCAGGGAGTCTGATATACCCAGAAAAATGTCCGCATGCCCAGGAAAGAAGAGCAAGAAAACTGAGAGAGCGGGAACCACAGGATGCACTCTGGGACTCTTTGGTCCAGCCTTCTCTGTACATCCAGAAAACCGAGGCCCAGGGAAAGGAGAGCACTGGTCAAGTCTCAACAAAAAGCAGTGGCAGAGACCAAATCAAAAAGAGAAGCGGGAACTTCCCTCTGAGGGAGTGGGGGGTCCAGTGGTTAAGACTCCACGCTTCCAATGCAGGGGCCGTGGGTTTGATCCCTGGTTGGGAAACTAAGATCCCACATGTCATGCAGCATGGCCAAAAGATTAAAAAAATAAAGAAAGAAAGAAAGAAACAAAGAGAAGCAGAGAGAGTGAGACATCCCTCTCCAAGCACCTGGATGCTGTCGTTTCCCCTTTCTGCTCCCCTCTATCCCCAGTTCTCCCAGGTTCCCTGGGGAAATCACACAAGAAGAAAAGCAGGTCTCGAACCACAGGTGAAAAGGAATAACCTGGCTGAAGAGGAAGAAAATAGAGGAAATGTAGACCAGTTAGGAGCCTCCTTCATCCTGGCATTGAAGATTCACAGGAAGCCAACTTCCCACCTTAGCCCTCTCTTGCACCCTACTCTCATCAGGAGTTGGGGGTGCTGACACTCCAGCTGCCTTCCTCACTTTAGGGCTCTCCTTGTGCGTCACCCCATTCAAGCCCTGGTGGTGCCACAGATTTTTAGAGTCAGAAAATCAAAGGATCCTGGAACCCTCGACACGACACAAAGAGGTCCAGAGCTAGGAATCTCGCCAGGTGTCTTGGGCTGAGCTCACAAAGAGAAATCTTCCATACCAACAAGCTACCAGCAACAAATATATAGACATATCTATAGTCTATAAAATATATAGAAATAATTTCAAAGATCCTTTTCAACTGTATATTGTTCAAAACAGGCAAAACTAGCTAATGATGATAAAAGTGAAAGAGTGGTCCTTTGAGGGAAAGTAAGGATGGGAGGAGGCACAGGAGAAGCTTCTGAAATGCAGGAAATGCTCTATAAACTGAGCTGGGCTGTGGCTACACAGGTGTGTTCTCTCTGAAACTAATCACGCTGTAAGTTTAAGATGTGTGCACTTTATGGTATATGAATTACATGAAAACTTAGTTTAAAATGTATTGCCAAGGACTTCCTTGGCAGGCCAGTGGTTAAGACTTCGCGGTTCTAAAGCAGAGGGTGTGGGTTGGATCCCTGGTTGGGGAACTGAGGTCCCACATGCCACATGATGCGGCCAAAAAAAAAAAAAAAAAAAAGCATGACCAGCTTTGGCAGTGTCTATCAAAATTACAATCACCCAGACCCTGTTAGTAGTTTACCCTACAGGTATTTCCCCACATTACAAAATGATACTGGTGGACATTTAGATTGTTTTCTTTTTGCCATTACAGTCAGGGCTGCAGTGAATATTCTTGTACAGTCTGATGAATTTTTCCCAAAATAAACACATCCTGTTCAAGAACCCAAAATTACCAGCACCCCCCGCCAAATTACCATCATCCCCCTCAACCTTCTTTCAGTTATCACTTCTTCACCTACTACTCTGACTTCTAAACATCATAGATTGTTTTGAAATTTATATGTATTGCTTTCTTCTTTCTCTCCACGTATTTGTGAGAACATCATCATTTTTTTTTCTTTTTTTGTAATTCGGCTGTATTTGGTTTTAGTTGCGGCACATGGGATCTTCAGTCTTTGTTGAGGCACCTGTGATCTTTAGCTGTGACATGCGAACTCTTGATTTTGGCATGTGGGATCTTGTTCCCAGGCCAGGGTTCAAACCCGGGAAACCCCGCTTTGGAAGTGTGGAGTCTTAGCCACTGGACCACCAGGGAAGTCCCTTTTCCTTTTCTTTTCTTTTTAAATAACCTAATATTTATTTAATTGGCAGAGTCACATGGGATCTTAGTTCCCTGACCAGGGATCAGACCCGCGCCCCCTGCAGTGGAAGCCCGGAGTCTTAACAACTAGACTGCCAGAGAAGTTAGGGAACATCATTCTGTTTTAATGCTCTTCATAGAACTTAGACTGTTTCTTCCCTGCCCCTCCGTCCCACCCACACCCACACTCTAAAAAGCACAAGAGCTTGGTCTACGTCTCAGCACCTTGCAGAGGGGATGCATGTAATAGAAAGTCAATAAGTACCTATGAAGTAAGAGAATGAAACAAGAATGAATGAACTTGATTAATAGTTTAGATTATAGAGTTGCAATTTCCATATGGGTTCAGAAGATAAGGACCTGGGTTTGAGCAATTTATAAAAAGCCAAGAGGGTAAGGAAAGCGATTCTCCTGTTCAAAGATGCTCAGAAAGCAGGGCCTTGTGCCTAAGGCCCAAGCAATAGAATTGGTCTGGAGAATCAGAACCTCTAACAAGCCTAGCCTGTACCAAATATAACATGGATCTGAATTCTAGAATTAACTGCTTAGTGTAGAAATCTGGGACTGAAAAACCAGCCCAAAGAAATGGTTCTGGAACTGCCCTTGTAAGTTCACTTCTACTATGCAGGGCACACCTTCCTGCTGAGATCAGCTCACAGACGAATATGACAAAGCAATGAGGAAACCTAAGATGCACCTGAAGTGAAGTGAAAGACGCTCGGTCATGTCCAACTCTTTGAGACTCCATGAACTATACAGTCCATGGAATTCTCCAGGCCAGAATACTGGAGTGGATAGCCTTTCCCTTCTCCAGGGGATCTTCCCAACCCAAAGATCAAACCCAGGTCTTCCGCATTGCAGGTGGATTCTTTACCAGCTAAGTGACAAGGGAAGCCCAAGATGCATCTGAGAGATGCAAAAAATGCTACAATCTGCAAGGACTTAAGGTACCAACTTTAAACACCTGAGGAGTTGTCCTGGAGCAGAGGGAGTCGATGGGCTTCCCTGGTGGCTCAGATGGTAAAGAATCTGCCTGCAGTGCGAGAGACCCAGGTTCGGTCCCTGGGCCAGGAAGATCCCCTGGAGGAAGAAATGGCAACCTACTCCAGTATCCTTGCTTGGAAAATCCCATGGACTGAGGAGCCTGGCAGGCTACAGTCCATGGAGTTGCAAAGAGTCGGACACGACTAAGCGACTTAACTAAGAGCAGAACAGGCTTCTCTGGTGGCTCAGGTGGTAAAGAATCTGTCTGCAATGCGGGAGACCCAGGTTTGATCCTTGGGTCTAGAAGATTCCCTGGAGAAGGAAATGGCAACCCACTCTAGTATTCTTGCCTGGAAAATTTCATGGACAGACAAGCCTGGTGGGCTACACCCCATGGGATCACAAAGAATTGGACACAACCGAGCAACTAACACTTCCTTTCAGGAGCAGATCAATGGTGCAGTTACAAGGAAGCAGCATTTGGAGACAACATACAAAAGGACTTTCTCACACTTGAAGCCAATCAGCAAGGAAAGAGGCTGCCTTAGAAGAAAGTGAGCCTGCCAAAAGCAAAGAAGAATCGAGGAGAGGTTGCAACAGGGCTTGAAGCCTTGGACTGGACAACTTCTGAGGTTTGTTCCAACCTTAGGACTCTAGGGTTCCAGAATTTTAGACCCTCTGGAAGTTTTGTTTCTTAACAACCATCCTCTCATCCCAACTAACCCACCCACTGAGTAGGCAGCCTAGACAACCTGAAGTTTTTTTGTTCTGCTTCTCTTCCCAATGTTACAAGTACAGAGACAAGACATATATGCATCTTGGTTTAGAATCCTGGGGTGTTAGAACCCTGGGTCATTAGAACCCTGAAGTGCTAGAGTTCTGGGTCAAAAAACTTGAAGCAAATATGCCAAAATGTGCAATGGCTTGTTTTCTGTACTTTCCTGTATCTTTTCTGGGCTTCCCAGGTGGCACTAGGGGTAAAGAACCCACCTTCCAATGCAGGAGACATAAGAGACATGGCTTCGACCCCTAGGTCAGGAAGATCCCCTGAAGGAGGAAATGGAAACCCACTCCAGTATTCTTGGCTGGAGAATCCCCACAGATGGAGGAGCCTGGTGGGCTACAGTCTATGGGGTCACAAAGAGTCAGACATGACTGAGCGACATAGCATAGCATGCACAGAGCACCTAACAGCCCTGGGAAGGGCTGTCAGGGAGAGCTGGGTGCCAGGCTTCCTAGCCATGGCCCTGGGCCCCCAGACCCAGGTGGCCCTGGACAGGCCAGTCGTTGCCCTCAAAAACTGATATGCTGCCTGCCTACCCCCATTTATACCAGGGAACCTTGAACCTAGCTAAGAGTGGGAAGGGAGAGCAGGAGTCAGGAAAGAGAGTAAAGTGGCTGAAGGAAAGACTGAAAGTCTTAGGATGTAGGGGAGCTGGAGCTGAGCTGGGTCTAAGCGTCCCCAGTTCCTCTCCACCAAAGGCCTCAGATCAGCAATTGCCAAGAGTCCTGGGACCCACAGCTTAGTAGTGGCCAGATCTGGAGGCAGGACTATTTTGGGGAGATTTTCATGAGAAATGAGCTGATGGAGCAAAGCCCAAAAAGGAAAGAAAAAAAAAAAAATGCTGGCCTCTCCTCTTCTAGCCCAAAATACCAGTAGGATCTGATTATTAAAGAAAGCAGGTGTGGGAAGGTAAGCAGAGAGGATGAATTTGGAACCCCATCCCAGCCCCCAATAATATCTGCCACCAATGCCACCCAGTGCCTGGAAGTCCTTCTCTGGATAAAGACATTGAAGGACTCTGTCAAGGAGGGAGTGTTAGTTGCTCAGTTGTGTCCGACTCTTTGCAACCCCCATGGACTGTAGCCCACCAGGATCCTCTGTCCATGATATTTCCCAGGCAAGAATACTGGAGTGGGTTGCCAGTCCCTTCTTCAGGGGAACCTCCTGACCAGAGGATGAACCCAGGTCTCCTGCACTAGATTCTGCAGGCAGATTCTTTACTACTGAGCCACCCGGGAAGCCTTAAGGAGGGAGGTACACATGAATTCAACTCAGTGTGCATCCGACAGCTTCTCTTCTGTGGCCAGGAGGGGACACAACACTGATTGTCCAGGAAAGGAGTGACACTGAAGAAAGATGTCAGGATGGAGGAGTCTGAAGGATAAAAGATTGTAGCACGTGCTTTGAAGGCACCGTGCTGGGTGGTGGTGGAGAGGATAACAGGGGTGTAACTGTTCAGGTTGGTCAGGAAGGGCCTCTCTGAGGAGGTAACATGTAAGGCAAACCTGAAGGATAAGAGGGGAGCTAGCCAGGTGAAGAGCCAGGAGACAAGATTCCAACCAGGAGGAATAGTAAATACAAAAGCCTCGAGGCAGAACAAGCTTGGTGTGTCTGAGGCCATCGCAATGCTAGGGCCGCTGGGGAGGGAACTTGGGGAGTTTTATGAGCTGAGGTGAGACAGGTAGGCAAGGGCTGGATCACTGGGAATCTCCGAGGACTTTATTCCAAGTGTGAAGGGACGGGGCAGGAGAGTAAGTGTTGACGTTTAAATTATGATCACTCTGGCAGCCATATGGAGAAGGGACTGGAAAGGGTGAGAGGTGCCACGGGCAGGCCAGTGAGGAGGCTGTGGCCGCCCAGGGACAGAGGAGGGGCCTGGGCGGGGAGAGGGACTGAAGACAGAGGACCAGGGATGGAGAGCATGGACCCAGACCAAGGCCAGAGCAGCCACCCGGGGAATAAAGGGAGCTGAGGCCGCATGGAGCAGTTGGGACTGGATCAGGAAGAGCTTCAGAAGCCAGTTTAGGATTCAGTGCTTTATCCTGCAGGAGCTGGGGAGTCATCAAAGGCATTTTTATTTTATATTTTT
Source organism: Bos taurus (assembly GCF_002263795.3). Taxonomy (NCBI): domain Eukaryota; kingdom Metazoa; phylum Chordata; class Mammalia; order Artiodactyla; family Bovidae; genus Bos; species Bos taurus. The sequence continues at coordinate 64,274,316 of NC_037340.1, read as the reverse complement.
CATCAAAGAGCTCTGAGCAAGGGCACCTGACAGTGTGGCTAGATTTATGTGTTCACAAGATCCCCACGGCAGCTGGTGTGGAGAATTGGCTGCTGGGGCGAGACCAGGGCAGGAAGACTGACTTAGGAGGCGGCTGCCATAAGGGTCCAAATGCGAGGGGGTGAGGCCCAGAGAGGGGCCTCCACTCTGGCACCCTGGGGGTGGCCAGTGGGAGGGGGGCCTGCTCATCCAGGGCTTGTCCCTGCTCCTGGGGCCCTGGGCAGCTGCAGAGGGCCCGAGTGGGCCCTGGCTCTGATGCTTCAAGCAGAAAATAGGATGAGGGCAGCCAAAAGGCATCAGGGCTGTTTATCCGGTGGAGAGACGCCTCAGCATGGATTTATGGCCAAAAGGTTACTGGGGGGAGGGGCTGTGGGACCAGCTGTCCCCCATCTTCACAAAGGGCGGACAAAGGAGGGGACCATGGCCTCCATGGCAGCAAGAGGGAGAGAGGTTAGACACATGAGGAAGACATCTGGACAGGCATCAGAGGCTGGAGGGCCCCTTCAGTGACCATGCAAACCCTCTCTCTCATTGGACAGCTGGGGAAACGGAGGCAAAGAGGAAGAAGCAGGTCCTTGGCCAAGGTCACAGAGTGAATGAAAAGTGAATGAAAGCTGCGGCTAGACCCAGAAGCACAAGCTTTCCCTTTCATAGACCTCAGGGGTCTCCCAGAGTACTCCCCAAGCCCCTTCCTTCAGCAGCCGCTGAGGCATCTGGGGAATGTGACCCTCCCAGAGCCCCAGCCAGTCTCAGTGGTTCCGACACAGGGTGGGAGTCTTCTGTATCCCTCAAGGGTCTTGGTCTTTCTGTGTTACCTGTCTCTCTCTCAGCCCGCCAAGACTCAATTTCTCTGTCTTGGCCTCTGACTCAGTCTCTGTGGAGCTAAACTAGGCTGGACCAAGCTCCCACCCCCAGGGCCCCTCACTGGTAGAGTACCCCCGGAGACAATGCTCGGGCCCAGTGCCCAGGCGGGAACAGGTGGCAGCAGCTGTGGGTCTATCTATAGCTCCCTTGCCCTTCAATTGTTCCCGACTTCAAACAATGGTTGGGCCCTGGATTAGAGACATCCCCCCTACCGGCCCTGCTGAAATGGATCCTCGGGGCAGGAGACGAAGCTCACAGGTGCCTCTCTGATCTCTTGTGTCTACTTCTGTCTGGCCCTCCATGTACCTACCTATAGCTCTGAGCTCTCAGGCCTTGCTGCTCAGGGGCCGAGTGAGTAAAGGGCTGGCGGATAAGGGACAGGGTGTGTATGAACAGCAGAATGTAGACAGGCACGTGAGTGACACGTGACTTTCCCTCCTCCTAACCTTGGTTGACAGATACTCATGGGCATGGGGATGCCAGTTCCATGAGGGCAGGGACCTAGGCTTTCTTGCTCTTTGCTGCAGCCCAGCCTGAGCCTGGCCATGGCAGTGCATCTCTGGCTTTGGCCCTTAGGAAGAGCAACAGTGTGGTGTGTAGTGAATGGGACGTAAGCGTGAGCAGCAGTTTGGAGCAGTGATGAGGAATACCTTGTCTGATGTCAGACTGCCTGGGATTGAATCCTGGCTCTGATCAATTACCAGCAATGAAGTCTTGGAAGAATACTTGACCTCTTAACAATGGAGATTCAGACAAATTACCTACCACGTAGGATTCCGATGAGCACTTTACGGGTTAGAGCATCTGAAGTGTTTAGAACAGTGCCTGGCACGTAGTGGAGACTCACAGTGTGACATGTGGGTTTCCTCTCATAATATATTACTGTGCTTTACATTACTGTAATTTCAGGATATTTCATTAAGTGAGAAAAGTGAGGAGCAGAGAGGACTAGGTGGCTAGAGGCCAGGAAAGGGAGAGACTGGTATTTTCCCCTTGTGTATCCTTTTACACCTTTGAATTTTTTTTTATTGAAGTATAATTGCTTTGTGACATTGCCTTAGTTCCTGCAGTACAACAAAGTGAATCACTACATGTATCCATATATCCACTCTCTCCGACCTCCCTCCCACCTGCCTCCAACCCACCCCTCTAGGTCATCATAGAGCACCAAGCTGAGCTGCCTCCCATTAGATATCCGTTTTACACATGGTGGTTGTACCTTTGAATTCTGAATCATGTCTACCTGTTTCTTAGTGTTTGCTGAATGAATAAAGGTTGCCTCCAAAACATCAGTCCTTGAAAAAGCAAGCCCCTACTCTGCCCATGGGAAGGGCCTCGGGGAAGGCTGGACCTCAGAGTGTGGACTCAGTGCTCTCAGCCCTGGGTCTGAATCCCTGGGATGCCCCCTATCCTCCACCCAAAGGTGGGCAAGGTGTATCCATGAGGAATCATCCCAGAGCACGTGGTAAGCCAGAAGGAAGGCTTCCCAGTTTCTAGGACAAGCAGCAGGGGTGGAGGGGGCAGTGGAAAAAGGCTCCTGCTCTCTTCCCTGGCCCCGCCCCCCAACTCTTCAGCCCAGGCTATTCTTAGAACCCAGATAATGCCAGCAGTTGCTGTGGCTCATATCAGCTTCCAGAAACACCCGGCCCTGAGAGGCCCAGCACTGCCCCCCTCCCTGGCACGCTGGCCTCTCTACCAGGTAGGGGGGTCCTGCTCGCTCTGTCCACCGCGTCCTGCAGGCCACACACATTTTGGCCATGGCCGATAGGTAAGAGGACTGGCTGGTGGGCCCCTCCAGGACTTTCCTTGCCAGGCACCTGGGTGGAAGTAGGAAGGGCTGAAGGACTCTCTAGGGTGTGAGCTGACCCCTGGAGGTCACCATCCACCTGACCTATCCCCAGCCTCCAAACTATGCTCAGCATATGAATGAGAGGGGGTGGGGGCTCTGGACCTGGGTGAGCCTGGGGGAGGAGGAGAGAGGAAAGAGCAGCAAGAAGAAAGCCTGGGAGGGTCAGTGTATGGAGGAGGGGAGAAGGGGATAAAAAAGAGGAAACTTGGCAGAAGAGGGTCTGATAGATATGGCTCCAGAGTCAGACTGTTTAGGACTTCCCTGGTGGCCCAGGGATTAAGACTCCGCACTTCCAATGTAGGGGGTGTGGATTCAGTCCCTGGTCAGGGAACCAAGATTGCACATGCTGTGCAAAGTGGCCAAAAAAAAAAAAAAAATTCAGAGTCAGACTGTCCAGCACCACTAACTTGCTATATGAGCTTAAGCAGGTAACTTTTTTTTGTTGGAGCTTCAATTTCCGTCATAAAACTAGCATAATCTTATTCCACTGGATTGTTATGCAGAGGCAAGGAAATAAGGTATGTAAAGAGCTTGGTCTGTGTCTGACATATACACACCCTTTGTAAATGTTTGACAACAGTATCATTGGCCCCATCCAGCAGGCAATGATTCTTTTTCAGCTTTGCATCTGCATGGATGAGGCTGAGCACGTTTTAGGACCACCTCTTCAAATTGTTGCTCTACCATTCACAAGCTAAGTGACCCTGAGGTAGTAACTTAACCTCTCTGAGCCTCGGGGTCCTTCTCTGAAAAATGGATATACAAAGAGTACCTGCCTTAAAATGTTACTGAGGGAAATCAGTGGTCCCCAACCTTTTGGGCACCAGGGACTGGTTTCAAGGAAGACAATTTTTCCACGGACCTTGGAAGGTGGGGATGGTTTGGGGATGATTCTCATAAAGAGCGTGCAGCCTAAATCCCTTGGGTGTGCAGTTCACAGTTGAGTTCGCATTCCTATGAGAGTCTAATGCCGTCGCTGATCTGACAGGGCAGAGCTCAGGAGGCAATGTGAGCAATGGGGAGCGACTGTAAATAGAGATGAAGCTTTGCTTGCTCACCCACCACTCACCTCCTCCTGTGGGGCTCAGTTTCTAACAGGCCATGGTCCCACATCATGGGGTGCTGGGGGCTGGTGACCTCTGCTACAAATGAACCAGAATGCTTAGCCCATGGTAAGAGGTCAACAGTGTGAACACACCAGCCCTGCAGTGATGAGTATGTCGGGGTCGTCTAGTGGGGAGGCCTTGTTGGGTCTTCCATTCTTGGGATAGACTCTGAGATAGTGTCCAGGGCAATCAACATTCTAGAAGAGACATCCTTGTAGGCCTACCACGGAGGTCCCAGAATCTTGTAAGACCACAGACACCCCAAAATCCTGTGCCACAGCCTAGGCCCTCCCTGGGGTCTCAGGATCAGGACAGGCTGTCCCAGCCTACATCAACTTCCCATTTCATTGCATTCAACAAACAATCTCTGATGCCCCCCAGGTTGGGACTGGTTCTAGTCTTGCTCCTAAGGTCCAGGTATCTGTTTTTGGAGTGGAGAATGAGGGAAGAACTCTCAGAAGACCAGTTAGAGATGGATGGACGGTGGGATGAGGTTGTGGTTATGCCTTTGTGATCATGGTCCATCAGCTTGGGGTAAGGGGGTGAAGGGCAGACAGAGGCTCAACGAGTTAGGCTTGGAAGCCAACCCGAACGGTCTACCCTGGGAATCAAACAGTCTACCCTGGAAATCGTGAGGTGTGCAGGGTGACCTTGTGCTCTCTCATATATCAGGGTATACTGCCCACCTCTCTGCGAAGCTAGACTTTGCAAACTCAAGGGTAAGAGGTCTCCTTTATGACAGCCTGCAGAGATTTTTTTTAATAGGTTGAAAATGTTGTTATTAAAATGTCTCTATTTTCCTACCTAACACTTGGGGTCTTAAATTTCACTTTTCACTTGAAATTTTTGAGATAATTATATAGTCTCAAGCGTCAATAAGAAATAATACAGGGACTTCCCTGGTGGTCCAGTGGCTAAGGGTCTGTGTTTCTAATGCAGGGGGCCCAGGTTCCATCCCTGGTCAGGGAACTAGATCCCTCATACCGCAACTAAGAGTCGCATGTCGCAACTAAGTCCCAGCACAGCCAAATAAGTAAATATATATTTTTTAAAACAAAAAAATTTTTTTTTCAAAGAGTCAAAAAAGAAATAACAGAGAGAGATCCCCTGTATTGACACTGATACAATCCCCCAAGTTTATTCAGATTTTCCCTGTTTTACACCCTGTGTGTATGTATGTGCATGTACATATATGTATTAAATTCTGTGCAACTCTCTCATCTGTGCAGATTCAAGGATCTACCACCACAGTCAAGATATTCAACAGTTCCAACAACACAAAGGTGCTCCCTTTCATAATCATACCCTCCTCCCTTCCATCCTTAACCCCTGGCAACCTCCTGTGTCACCCATTTCTAAAACTGTCAATTCAGAAATGTTATGTAGGTGTCTTGCTGGGAGATGGTGTACAATCAAATGAAGATGTCTACAAAATGAAAAACCTTTTAAGTACTGATAAATATCACATTAAATGACAAAAAAAAAAAGAAATGTTATGTAAATTAAATCATACAATGGGTAATCTTTTGATATTGGCTTTTTTTATTCCGCATAATTCCCTGGAGCTTAACCCAAGCTGTTGTTTATATCAATGTACACGCATGCTCGCTTGCTTCAGTCATGTCTGACTCTGACTCTGTGCAACTCAATGGACTGTAGCCCGCCAGGCTCCTCTGTCCATGGGATTCTCCAGGCAAAAATCCTGGAGTGGGTTGCCTTCCATTCTAAGATAGATCTTTTATAAAAGTGAAGTAAAAATCTTTTATGGAGACATCCTTGGTTGTTCAGTGGCTAAGACTTCACACTCCCTATGCGGGGGGGCCCAGGTTCGAACCCTGATCTGGGAACTAGATCCCACATGCTGCGACTAAGAGTTTGCATGCCGCAACTAAAGATCCCCCGTGCTGCTACTAAGACCGGGTGCAGCCAAATAAACAAAAATAAATATTTTTAAAAGAGAAAGTCTTTTATGAAAGCTGAAGTAAATCCAACTTTCAAAAAGTGGGGGATACTTGTATTAGGATTCAGTCACTCCCGAGTATTTTAGACCCCCGTCCTTAGAGACAAACAGGAGGAGAGTATCTAAGGAGTCCCTGGACCTCATTTAAACTTGCAGACTGTAAACTTGTCTGCTGCCCTTGACCTAGAGACCCTGCCAACTCCTCAGCCTCACCTCAGGTAGCCCCACCCTCCCACTCACTCCTCTACATACCCACCAGCTTCTGAGAGCTTATAAACAACACCAATCTCCTTTCTGCCTCTTCAGGAACTTTCCCTCTGCCATTCCCTTACTCGGAATACTCCCACCCCAAACTAGGGCATGGCTGCCTCCTTCCTGTCCTTTAAGTCTCAGCTCAAATATCACCTCCTCAAAGAGGCCTCCCTTGATTACACTGGCTAAAGTAGGTCCCTTCTACAAATGTCATCTCTTCCCTCTTGGTATCACATATCTCAGTTTTTAAATTACGCTTACTGGTGCACATGTGCTAAGTCCCTGCAGTCGTGTCCAGTGCTTTGCGACCTCATGGACTGTAGCCCGCCAGGCCCCTCTGTCCATGGGATTCTGTAGGCAAGAATACTGGAGTGGGTTGCCATTTCCACCACCAGGGGATCTTACCTACCCAGGGATCGAACCCACATCTCTTACATCTCCTGTGTTGGCAGGTGGGTTGTTTACCACTAGCGCCACCTAGGAAGCCCACATTTACCTATACTGGTAGGTTGGCTTATTTACCACCTGTCTCTCCCACAAGAGTGGATCCCACTGTGCATCGCCAGCAGCCAGCACAGGACTTGGCACAGAAGAGGTGCCCATGAGGACCTGCCTAATGGGTCATGTTACTGCAGGAGGCGGGGAATCTGCCTCTTAGGAACTATCTTCCCAGGGGCCTCTCCTTCTGCTCCCCGCTGCCCTCTCCATGCCCAGCTGATACTGTGACTTAGGCTTCTCAACCACCCAAGCCTGGGCAAGTGTCTCCTTTCTTTGCTGTTCCAGGTTTAGCTGAGCCAGGCTAACAATACAGCACAATGTTGAGGAGTTCTGGAGTCAGACTGCGTGAGTGCAAATCCTCAGTTATCCTGTCCCTCTGGTCCTCTGTTCCTCATCTATAAAACAGGAGTAATAACAGTACCTGCTCCACAGGAGGGCTTCCCAGGTGGTGCCATGGTAAAGAATCCACCTGCTAAAGCAGGAGACGCAAGAAGACATGGGTTCCATCTGGGTGGAGGAAATGGCAACCCATTCCAGTATTCTTGCCTGGAAAATTCCATGGACAGAGGAGCCTGGTGGGCTACCGTCCACAGGGTTGAAAAAAAGTCAGAAATGACTGAGCACACAGCACACTGCACAGGAATTAAATGAGACATTACTTATAAAAAGGAAAAGGCGCAATGCCTCACATATAATGTAGTCAATACACAATCCTTACTATTATTTTTATTATCGTTATCATCATTCCCAAACTTAGTGAATAAACAAGGAAAATACATACCATCTATACAGAGACCATGAGAAGGTCCTCAAGAAAGGGTCATTCCTAAGATGGTGGGACTCCATTGTCATCCTATACAATTCCCTTCAGGCTTCTCTCCACCTCCCTTCCTTCTTGGTGAAAGTTTGGGGAGATGGAAGGGCAAGACAATACCCCCGCCCTGAGGCAACAGTCCCATCACTGGTTTCAAGGTGACCACTGCCTTCCCCCACATATACAGAGTTGTCAGTCTCACTCAACACTTCCTAGTTTCAGGGTCTCCCTACAAATAGCCAACAGTCTAGGCCCAGAGCCCTGCCACCCTCTAGCCACAGGCAAAGCCAAAGCTCATCTCCTCATCAAAGAGCTGAATTCATTCTACTTTCATGCCGTCCACTCAATCGTGCAAATATTTACTGAAAAATAAATATTTTTCTATTAATCTGGGAAATCCTAATAAGATACCATTTCACACCCACTTGGCGCTAGTGGTAAAGAACCCGCCTGCCAATGCCGGAGCCATAAGAGATGTGGGTTCAATCCCTGGGTTGGGAATGATCCCCTGGAGGAGGGCATGGCAACCCACTCCAGTATTCTTGCCTGGAGAATCCCATGGACAGAGAAACCTGGTGGGCTACAGTCCATAGGGTCTCAAAGAGTTGGACATGACTGAAGCAACTTAGTATGCACGCACGCACACAGCCTGACAAAATCAAAAACGCCTGACAAGAGTGAGTCTTGGTGAGGATGCTGTATAAGGGCAATTCTAATACATCATTGGCAGGAATACATATTTGTAAAACCACGTAGGAGAGTAACTTTGTATTATCTAGTAAAGCTGAATATGCCCATGACCGTCAACATATTGCTCAAGGAGGCACATGTTAGACTATTTTATCATTTGTGATAGCAAAATACTAGAGACAACTGGAAGGATCATTCATAGGACAAAAGGTAAATAAAATGTGGTATTTTTATGCAACGAAACCTGTAGAACAGTGAAAACTAATGAACTGATTACTCTTACCAACATGATGACTCTCCCAACATAAGACTGAATGAGAAAAATCAAGTTGCATAAGAACACGTATGTTATTTAAAGTCCAAAAAACAGGAAGAACAGACTCATTTATTTTTTACAAACACACACCGAGTAAAAGGACTAAAATGCATATGACCAACCTCATACCATATACAAAAATTAACTAAAAATGAATCAAATGATTGAAGAGCAAAAACTATAAATCTCACAGGAAAAGACATAGGTGTAAAGTCTCAGGTCTTCATGATTTTGTGATTAAACTTTTTAATAATTTTATTGATTGATTCTTGGTTGTGCTGGGTCTTCATTGCTATGTGGGCTTCTCTGGAGTTACAGAGAGCAGGTGCTACTCTCTAGCTGCAGAGCACAGGCTTCTTGCTGCAGTAGCTTCTCTTGCTTCAGAAAACTGGCTCTAGGTCTTCATGATTTGAGATTAAGCAATGGTTTCATAGACATGACACTCAACACAAGCAACCAAAGAAGAAATAGATGAATTAGAGTTCATCAAAATTTAAAACATTTGTGCTCCAAAGAACACCATCAAGAAGCCAGAAAGGAAACTGTCAGAATGGGAGAAGCTATTTACAAATCATATACCTGGTATAAGAGTGTATATATATATATATATATATATATATATATATATATATAAAAATAAGATATATTACATATATCATAAGAGTCTGGTATCCAGAATATATAAACAATTCTTAAAACAGCAATATTCTCTGCCCTTAAAATGGGTAGAAGGCTTTAACAGTAATTTCTCCAAGGAAGATATACAAATGGCCAATAAGCACATGAAAACATGCTCAATACCTTCTCCAGGGAATCTTTCTGACCCAGGGATTGAACCCACGTTACCCCCACAGCAGAGTCTTTACCATCTGAGCTACCAGGGAAGCCCCAAGAATACTGGTGTGGGTAGCCATTCCCTTCTCCAGAGAATCTTCTCAACCCAGGGATTGAACCTGGATCTCCCACATTGCAGGCAGATTCTTTACTGTCTGAGCCTCCAGGGAAACTTAGTTATTAGGGAAATATAAATTGAAATGACAATGAGATACTACTTCATACCCATTAGGATTGTCATCATCAGACTGACAAGTGGTGGTGAGGATATAAAAATTAAAACTCTCGTACATTGTTGGTGGGGATGTAAAATAGTGCAGCCACTTTAGAAACAGTGGCAGTTCCTCAAAAAGTAAAACAGTTACCATGTGACCGAGCGAATCCACTTACATACCCAAGAGAACTGAAAATATACACAAAAATTGGTTCATAGCAGCACTATTTATAATAGCAAAAAGCAGAAACAACCCAAATTTCCACCAACTGATGGATAATTCACCTGCCTGCCTGCTGTATTCACACAATGGAATACCATTCAGGCAAAAACGGAATGAAATATTGATTCGTACTACAACACGGATGAACCTTGAAAACATTATGATAAATGTAAGAAGCCATACACAAGGGGCCACGTACAGGATTTCACTTACATTCAGTGTCCAGAATATGCAAATGCATAGAGACAGAATGCAGGTTAGTGATTGCCAAGGGCTGAAGAGAGGGAAGAATGGGGGGAGTCACTGATAATGAGTATAGGGATCCTTTTAGGGGTGAAATTGTTCTGGAATTAGACAGTGATGATAGATGGAGTCTTGTGAATACACTAAAAGTCACTAAACTGTAAAACTTAAAAAGGTTGAATTTTATGGTATATGAATTAAATCTCAATAAAAAATGGCATAGAATAACAAACAACAAATTCTGGAGACTCTTAACTTTGCCGGGGGTGGGGTGGGGCAGTTTAAAGGGACACACAGGGGCCTTCAGCTACATTAGCAGTTTTTGGGTGGTGGGTATATGGTGGGTATTTATACTTTTCTCAATACTTTCATAATAAATAAAATTTAAAAGCATTTACTGAGTGTCAACAATACCAGATACCTGGCTGGTATTGTTTAGTCGCTAAGTCATGTCCGACTCTTTGTGACTCCATGGACTGTAGCCCGCCAGGCTCCTCTGTCGGTGGGATTCTCCAGGCAAGACTACTGGAGTGGGTTACCATTTCTGTGGATCTTTCCAACCCAGGGATTGGACCCACGTCTCCTGCATTGCAGGCTGATTCTTTAACGCTGAGCCACCTGGGAAGCTCCCCTGGGTGGTATAATAATGGGTAAAATCGGATCTCACCCTGCCCTACAGGAAGTCCCATAAGGATAAGTAGTAAGTGGAAAAAAGGGACTGTCAGAGAGTAAGTCATCACTTCTTCCTGGGCTTCTGCTTCCTCTGGGATGAAATGAGAGCTGGACTAGAAGCTTGTGAGTAGAAAGTCTCTGAGGATCCTAGGTGCTGAGGAGTGTGTCTCCCCTTTATCAGCCTACAGCTTTAAGAATTCATCACACACCATGAGCACACAGGCCCTGGCATCAGTCCTGATGCCATCAAGTATCCCAAGTGGTCCTAAGGCAAAGCCCAGCTGAGTCTGTTTCTTCTCAGCAAAATGGGAACAGTGACTTCTCCCTCCTAGGATTCCTGGGGTGTGTAAATGAGATAACACATATAAAGTGTCTGGGACGGGCCTGGCACACAGTAAATCCTCAACACATGAAGTCCTCCCTTTGATTCCCAAGGCATTTCCTGAGCAGCACTGCTGGGCCAGGCCTGTGCTAGGGGCTGGAAGACAGAGGAATTCTACTCTGAATGGCCAAGCAGTGGCCCCCAGCCAGGTAGAGAGACAGCCTCATAATTCCAGGCAAAGTGATGCCATTGCTAAAAAGAGACAGCGGCCACGTGCACAAATGCAGACCTTGGGACAACACAGATGTCCCAGTCAAGAGGCCCAGTCTAGGCTTGGCCAGAGGCCCTCAAGGGTGAACGGCAACATACAAATTCAAAAGACTGGCCTCCATTCACACAGCAGTGTAGCCATTCTTCTCTTTTTCAACCTTGTTCAGACTCAACTGTTCCCACAAACCCTAAGAACAGAGTTTGCAGTGGATTCAGAAGTCAGCTTTGTGAAGCCTGAGCTCATGGCACACCCCGAGGTGCACATGTAAGGGGCACAGTGGCGAAGAGGGTGAAGCTCCATGATCTTTGGCAAGTCAGGGCATCTCTTCAAGCCTCCAAGTCCCCAGCTGTAAAATGGACATGATAACAGTCCGCACCTCCAAGGGTTGTGGTGAAAGTGAGATAGCAACTGCAAAGCCATCACCCAAGTACCCAGCCCTTAACGAGCAGATCAAATAAAGATTAGCTATTATTAGAAAAAAAAAAAAAAAAGGGAAATGAGGGGATCCAGAGAGGTGAAAAGCCTTGCCCACAGTCACACTGGTAATTCGTGGAGTCAGGATTTGAACTCGTGTCAGAGACATCGAAGGACTTGGGGCATCATAAACTCTGTCTGCTCCAAAATCTTCAGCAGGTTCCCTGTTGTTCACTAAAGGGAATCTATCCCTGCCATTGGATGAGGAACCAGCAAAGGCATGAGGCCAGAAAGACCTTGGGCAAGTTCCCTAATTCTGGCTTCCTTGATCTGGGATACCTGAGTCAGCCCAGAGAGGTCTTTGAACTCCTCCCCACGGTCTGCAAAACGTTTACATCTAATGGAGATTCTCAAAGGAGTCTATGGCCTCAAAAGTAACAAACCACAGACTCAACCTCACTTTGTGTTTTTCTTATCCATCTAAAGGAGATACAGTACCCACCTGGAAAGGCTGGGAGGGGATCAAATGAGACAGCTTATGAGAAGCACCTGAAACATCCCATGATTTAACCTAATCTTGGTTTCCCTCCCTTATCTACTATTCCAGGTGCTGAGACTAAAGTGGTGAACAAGACAGATACTGCCCCTATTTTCATGGAGCTCACTTTTGAGTGGAGGGAAACCCAGAACATTAATAATTTCAGTTACTAGGAAGTGCTATGCAGAAAATACACAGGAAAATGTGATACAGGCTGATCAGATGGGGATGTCACTTGAGGAGGAAATATCTGAACAAAAAGGAGCCACTTATGCCAAGACTTATGGGGAAAAGCAGAGGTTGGATGGCATCACTGACTCAATGGACGTGAGTTTGAGTAAACTTCGGGAGCTGGTGATGGACAGGGAGGCCTGGCGTGCTGCAGTCCATGGGGTCGCAGAGAGTCAGACACGACTTAACGACTGAACGATAACAAGGGGAAAAATCACCTGGGCAGAGGGAGCAAGAAAGGCAAAAGCTCGCTGAAAAGATCCATGGCCAAGAGCCCCTCACTCCCAGTCTCACCACAAACTGGGATTTCTTGAACAAGTCACATAACTTCTGAGGCTCAGCTGCTACATCTAAAAAATGGGAATGAAGATACCTTATCTACCACAATGTGAGAGAAATCAACCAAAGAGGTGTTAAGGTCTGGGATACTCTCCAAATCTCACCAATAGGCACCCAATACATATCATTTGGCACTCAACTTGAAAGAGGAGAACCTGAACGGAGAATGCTGGGTCACGGTTTTTTATTTTTAATTTCACGCTGCACTAGAAATAGATTCCTTTGTTCCTTGTTAACACAGGATTTTTCCTGGCACCTGGGTTTTATTATAGTAACTGCTGCTTCAGTCTCTTAGGTACAAAAGCAGGCAAAACAGTGAAACCACTGTTCTGACAACCAGCAGACCACCTCTCCCTTCCTTCCCACCGACAAAACTGGAAAGCTGTGTGTCCTGTAGATAGAGCATGTACATACTTTGTTTAAGGAGTTGGAACCATCCTGTCCCCTGGATTGGGCCACTGATTTCTCATCAGTCATAGTTCTCTCTCCTAAATATCTCTTTCGTCTGTCCCCATCTCTCCATCTTCTCAGGCCTGCCTCATCATCTCATACTTTAACTCCCTCTGAGCTCTCTCTCTGGCCTTGGTCTCTGCACTTACAAACCATCAGCCATGCTGTTGCTGCTGCTGCTGCTGCTGCTAAGTTGCCTCAGTCGTGTCCGACTCTGTGCGACCCCATAGACGGCAGCCCACCAGGCTCCCCCATCCCTGGGATTCTCCAGGCAAGAATACTGGAGTGGGGTGCCATTGCCTTCTCCGCAGCCATGCTGTTACCAGTATCTTATACACCACATCTCTCTCTTGCTTTAATATCTTTAGATAACTCATTGCACAAATGCTAAACTTCTTAACCTAGCATCCAAGGCTTCCTCTCCAAGAATGAGTTCCTAAGAGGCTGCTCCAACCCCCCAGTGTCTACACCAGACTCCTCCTTGTCTCCAAAACAAAACTAGCCACATTCATTATTTGCATTTTTTGTTTCTGCTCCGGCTATTTGGTACACTGTCCCCATCCCTGCCTCTCACCTCCACCCCTACTTCCTTCACTGCTTACATATTCCTACCCATCCTTCAAGACCCTGGAAGGCTTCCCTACTTCCCCAGAAAAAAGAGTTTACCTATCTACCTTTAATAATCAGATGTAAAAAGAGGGGCTCTGTCTTTCTCATGGTTAATTCTCCAGAGCCTGCTGCTGCTGCTGCTAAGTTGCTTCAGTCGTTTCCGACTCTGTGCGACCCCAGAGACGGCAGCCCATCAGGCTCCACTATCCCTGGGATTCTCCAGGCAAGAACACTGGAGAGGGTTGCCATTTCCTTCTCCAATGCATGAAAGTGAAAGTGAAGTTGTTCAGTCATGTCCGACTCTTAGCGACCCCACGGACTGCAGCCTACCAGGCTCCTCGGTCCATGGGATTTTCCAGGCAAGAGTACTAGAGTGCGGTGCCATTGCCTTCTCCGTCTCCAGAGCCTAGATGGATAAATTCAGTTTAATTAAATTTCATATCAGGTGCTTCAGACTGAGACGAACCTATCACAACCCAGAAGGAACAGTTAAAGGAACTGGGGCGCTGCCAAGGGGTGAGGAAGGATAGGGATCAAAAATCTGCATTAAAAAAAAAAAACAAAACTGCAGAAGATTCTGGTGTAAGTGATATCGGACATTTTGTGAAGCACTGGATCACCCTCAAAGTTCCTAACTTTAAAACTACAGGAAAAATGAGAAACTACTTTGCTTCTGCCATTAAGGCTTTTCCTGAAGCTGCCCTATGGCTGGAGAAATCGGGTCTTGTTTTCTGGGACCCAGTTAAGTAGAAAACAGAAGCCTGGGTTCCAACACTGGCTCAGCCTTCAACATGCTCTGGGGACCCTGTGCGGGTCTCTGTCTCTCTCTGGTCTCTATGACCACACCTACCACAATCAACTGTGTGTCCCCTAGGTAGTGACTGTCCCATTTTGGCTACCGGGTTCCCCCATCTTGCATCGGACATCGTCAGCTCTGACGCCCTCCGTGCTCTGCACTCCGTCCTTCCCAAGGTCCCATCCCCCTGGGTCCAGCCACGGACTGTCCCCTCCCAGACGCCGTCCAGCTCCGCAAGCACTAGCCTCGTTCCCCGCCCTGCTCTTTAAGCCCTGCCAGGTCGGTCCGCGCAAGCGCGTTGGGTCTCCTCGAGGCCCCGCCCCCTGAAGCTCGGGAAAAGGCGTCGGAGGCCAGAGTAAGGAACGCGGCTGGACGACGGAAGAGTAGGTTGGGGCACAGCAACGGCGGCCCGAAAGGGTCACGTTTCTTCGGGAGGAGGACAGGCGGGAGGGGTCTGGTCAGCGATCGGAACCCCGGTGGCCGGGAGATGTTGCCGCTCACACCCATGGCAGGGACCTGGAAACTGCTGTCCAGTGAGGGGGAGGGGCTGGTGCTTCTTGATTCCAGATTCCCCAGATCTGACTCCAGATCGGGCTGGTGTCGGGGACTCGATGCCGGTGAGACTAGAGCCGGAGTTGTTGGGGGTTTAGAACTACTTTGCCCCGACTAAGAGCAAGCGGGCCCAGGAGGTAGAGCAAGCCTGGGCAAGAGACCGTGTTGTTGGCCCCGGCTTCCCGCAAGTATTGACCTGGCCCTTGGCTTAAAGTCTGACCGGGTTTTCTTGCGGGCGTGTTAAAGCTTTCGGTGATCGGGCTCCAGCTTCTCATTCATTCACCATTCATTCATTTAACACCCATCGAATTCAGTAGTAGGGGCTGGAGCTACAAAAGTGATCAAGACCCCTATTCCTTACTGTACTGGGAAAATTAATGAGCTGTAGAAGGAAGCCCCGGGCGGGGAATAGGGACAGCTTCTGAAACTTAAGTCGTGAACGCTGGTCGGGAGGGGTGGGGATTGTCCCAAAGAAACAAATGCCAAGGCCTGGAAGCGGGAGAGAAGCTGGTGTGTCCTGAAGATACATCACTCCGAACCTGTTCAGTGCTTAGGGGAGAGATGGCGGTCTTTGGAATTAGGTTGCTAACAGTGGAAAGAAATCAAGGAGTACAATATACTTAGAATCCACAGGATTGGGGCAGAAAGGGTGTAGGCAAGAAGTATATACAAGGCTTGGGTGCCTGGGGAAAGACTACCCACTCCATTTCTCTGGCCTGAGAATTCCATGGACTGTATAGTCCATGGGGTCGCAAAGAGTCCAATGCGACTGAGCGACTTTCACTTTGGGTGCCTGGGTGGGGTTCATCAAGAGGGGGAGCAGATTTATGGCAGACAATACATTCTATTCTGGTTCTATGGAGACTGTCAGTAAGCAGTTGGATATTCTCCTTTGAAGGTCAGGAAAAGCACTATAGTGAAGTTACAGATTTGATGTCATCAACAAAACAAAGCCACAAGAAGGGTTGAGACTGTAGAATGAGAAAGGGCCCGGTCAGTACTTTTCATAGTAATTATTTTTGTCTTATCTTTCTTTGCATCCTGAGTCCGGGTCCTGGCATTAAATGCCAGTCAGTGTTTACCAGCTAAACAAAAGGCCAACAGCAGGCAGAGATTGGAATCCCAGAGCTGTGAAGAAATGGGGGCTACTGGAGGGTTCCATTGCTCTAAAGTCAGAGTCACAGGTGCTAGTCTTGGCTTCGCCACAAGGCTGCTGCGTTACCTCTGACAAGTATTCTCACTGTAAAATGGGTACAGCCAGAAAAGAAGCTCCCACATATAAAACTCCGAACACTGCTAAGGCACTGCACACAGGTTTTTTTTTCATTTAATCGACACACTGTCCTTATTTATAAAAGAAGGAATTATTATGGCTTCAAACCCATCTGACTGACCCCAGAGTTTCGTTCTCTCCTATGACTGCCCTTATCTGTGTCTCACCTGAGAGGACCCTTTTGAAATCACATGCTCATTCTTTCAATGCATTGTGCTGAGGCCCACAGACTTTCATGATTGGTTTAACACCAGTTCTGTCATGGGGAGTGGGGGATGGAGCCAAATATGATGGAGGTCATTCTCCAGCTCTCTTCCTGTGACCACTGAGCTGAGCAGCTGTGTTCTGTCCACAATTTTTCTTTCCGATCTTCTTAAACTCCTGGGCCTGCTGCAAAGTCAGTGAGTGTCAAAGTGTGAGTTGGTTCACCCGATGTGTCTGTGGCAGCCAGTGGGACTCCTATTACACTGGGAACTTGGGTTTCAGTTATTCCTATCCTGCTAATATGACTTCTCAGAAATGTTTTCTGTGTTTGGTTCTGCGATGATAGATGTCCATACAAGGAATGTCATCATTTCCTGCTAGTGGTTTTGCCTCTGGTTAGTATGAGGGAGGGGTTCACTTTATTTGCATTTAATAGTATTCCGCAGAGGACTCCTTTCCCCCACTCTTGCATAATTTATTTGAAACCTGCCTACGTGGGTTGTTGAAGCTAGAAGGGGAATTAACAATATGTTGCAGTGGTTCCCATTCCAGGAATATTTATTTTAAAAAGAGAGGTTCAGCTCTTCCCTCCGCTTAGACCTCTTGAATCAGAATCTCTAGCAGGGCCTAGGATGTGTATTCTTTTCCAAACTCTGTAGAGTATTCAGCCGGTTTGGAAACTATGGCCTAGTTCAGACCCCTTATTTCACAGGTAGAGAACCTGCAGTTCTGGGAAGAGAAAGAACTTGTCCCATTCATATATGACATTAGCGCCTCTCTCTCCAATGAAAAGCATTGGGCTGGGAGTTCAGAGACCTGGGTTCAAGTCCAGGTCTTGCTAGTCATTATCTTGAGCAAGTCACTTCATCTCTCTGAGCCTCCACTTCCTTACTGGGAGAATAATGCTGTCATTGTATTAGGACTCAAAAGAGAGACTGTCAATGGAAATGCTTTGTCAGACTTTCCATTTTGCACTCATGGAAGTTGTTCAGAGCTGCCAGCCAATGTTCTCTTCCCTGTACCACACTGCCAGTTGCTGGGCCCCAGGCCATCTGTCACTAAGCCCTCCTCTCTCCTTCTGTTGTAGGTTGGGATGGCCACCGGCTGGGGGAGCCTCTTGCAGGATGAACAGCAGCTGGAGGAGCTAGCAAGGCAGGCTGTGGACCGGGCTCTGGCTGAGGGTGTGTTGCTGAGGACCTCACAGGCACCCAGCTCCTCTCATGTAAGCCTCTGACCCCTCTTCTCAGCACTGACCACACAGCTTAGATCCTACAAGGCCCCTGCTAGGCTGGAGGCAGTTCCTTTGGACTTAAAGCCCACTTCTCTTTTGCTTTATTTTTTTTTTTTTCCAGTAGCTTCAATTTATCTCTATAAGAGATAAATTTATCTTATCTTGAAGTGAAGTGAAGTGAAGTTGCTCAGTCGTGTCCGACTCTTTGCCACCCCGTGGACTGTAGCCTACCAGGCTCCTCCCTCCATGGGATTCTCCAGGCAAGCGTACTGGAGTGGGTTGCCATTCCCTTCTCCAGGGGATCTTCCTGACCCAGGGATCGAACTCCGGTCTCCCACATTCCAGGCAGACGCTTTAACCTCTGAGCCACCAGGGAAGCCCTGGTCTTATCTTAATTTATCTTAATTTTATCTCTTAAATTTATCTCTATCTCTATAAAATTTCAGAGAAGGCAATTGCAAGCCACTCCAGTACTCTTGCCTGGAAAATCCCATGGATGGAGGAGCCTGGTGGGCTGCAGTCCATGGGGTTGCTACGAGTCGGACGCGACTAAGCGACTTCACTTTCACTTTTCACTTTCACACAGTGGAGAAGGCAATGGCAACCTACTCCGGTGTTCTTGCCTGGAGAATCCCGGGGACGGCAGAGCCTGGTGGGCTGCCGTCTATGGGGTCGCACAGAGTCGGACACGACTGAAGCGACTTAGCAGCAGCAGCTATAAAATTTATCTCTAAATTTATCTCTGTAATATTAAAAAGCATCATGCTTTAAGCTGAGTAATCAACTTTAAGTCTAAAGAGCTTAAACTGTGACTTAGGCAAGTTACTTAGCCTCTCTCAGCTACAGTTTCTTCAAATATAAAAAAGAGATAATAATGGGGCCTACCTTATGGAGTTGGTAAGAGAATTAGAAGGTAATTCACATGAAGCACCTTGTCCAGTAAACTTATTTTTTAAGATCCCCTAGTCATACTACCTTCCCTGTAATTGGTTTGTGGTATATCCTTCCAGGTTTTCCTCTGTGCATTTATATACATATATAAGTATATAAAGAAGGGCTTCCCAGGTGGCACTAGTGGTAAAGAACCCGCCTGCCAATCCTGGAGACACAGAAGATGCAGGTTCGATCCCTGGATCGGGTATATCCCCTGGAGGAGAGCATGGCAAGCCCCTCTAGTATTCCTGCCTGGAGAATCCCGTGGACAGTCAATAGTGTCACAAAGAGTTGGACACAACTAAGGAGACTTAGCATGCACATATATAAATAAATGCAGTTGACCATTGGATTAGAGGATTAGAGGTGTCTGCCCTCTGCACAGTTGAAGATATGCGTGTAACTTACAGTCGGCCCTCCATATACATGGTTCCTCTGTATCAGAGGTTCAGCATTCACAGATTCAACCAACCTTAGATCATGTAGTACTGTAATATTTACTGTGGAAAAAAATTATGTATCAGTGGACTTGTGCAATTCAAACCCATTGTTGTTCACGGGTCAACTATATATAGTTTTTAAGAAACAAGCTGGATCACGTATATTATTCTATGAGGTATATGTTTGTTTTTCATTTAGCAATCTGCCTTAGAACTCTTTCCAACTGCCTTCATTCTGATGCATAGCATTCCAAGTGTGAATGGATCACAGTTTAACTTTATGGATGGCTATTTTGGTGATTTCTCATGTTTTATGATTCCATAAAGCCCTACAGGGAACAATTACATGCATGCCTGTTTGGGCACCTGTATGAATGTTTCTCTAGGGTTGATACATAAAAGTAGAACTGCTTATTCTAAACCACATCTTAAAACAAACAAACAAAAAAAATCTCATCCCTTTAAAAAGAATTTGTTTTGTGACCTGGTAAGACATTTTCGGAGAAGAAAATGGCACCCCATTCCAGTACTCTTACCTGGAAAATCCGTGGACGGAGGAGACTGGTAGGCTGCAGTCTATGGGGTCGCTAAGAGTCAGACACGACTGAGCGACTTCACTTTCACTTTTTACTTTCATGCATTGGAGAAGGAAATGGCAACCCAGTCCAGTGTTCTTGCCTGGAGAATCCCAGGCACAGGGAAGCCTGGTGGGCTGCCGTCTATGGGGTCGCACAGAGTCGGACACGACTGAAGCAACTTAGCACAGCAGCAAGACATTTTCATGGTTTGAAACTCAAAAGGTGCAAGAGTTTACAGTTCAGTCCTCCCTTCCACATTCCCTAACCACCCAGTTCTCCTGCTCTAAAGGCAACCTGTGTTTCAGCATTCTTGTTTATTCTTTATTACCTTACTCTTAACAAGAAAATATGTATATATTCCTTTTTCCCATTTGTTTACACAAAGAAGTGTGTTAGACAAACTCTTCTGTGACTTAACACATACCTTATAATTATCCCCATTAGTGGCTAAAAAGTTGCCACCATCTTTTTTTTTTTTTTTTTTTTGCCAAGCCACATCTCTTTTTGTCTCTGTGTGCCCAGAACCTAGTTAAGGGCCTGGTGGAGAGTCCAAACTTAATAACTGGTTTGAGGCCCAAGTGAATGAGAATGACTGTCACCTAAGGCAGACTGATACTGTAAACGTTCTGCCTCTGGCTTTAGGATTATAATTCTCTTTGAATTAGTGTTTTCATTCCCATCAGATATATATAGCCATCGAGGAGTAGAACTGCTCGATCATACAGTAGTTCTATTTTTAGCTTTTCATATTTGGCTGAAACAATTTACATTCCCACCAACAGTGTTTGAGGGTTCCTTTTTCTCCACATCCTCTCCAAAATTTGTTACTTTTTTAGTCTTTCTGACAGGTGTGAAGTGATATCTCATTGTAGTTTTGATTTGCATTTCTCTCATTAGCGATCTTGAGCATCTTTTCATGTACTTGTTAGCCATCTGTATGTCTTCTTTGGAGAAATGTCTATTCAGGTCTTCTGCCCATTTTTTGATTGGTTGTTTGGTTTTTGATATTTAGCTGTATGAGCTGTTTGTAAATTTTAGATATTAACCCCTTGTCAGTCATATCATTTACAAATATTTTCTCCTTTTGTGTAGGTTGTCTTTTCATTTTGTCTTATGTCAAAAGTGTTCCACCTATGTTCCCTTCTAGGAGTTTTTTTTGTCTTTTTAAAAAATAATTTTATTTATTTATGGCTGGGCTGGGTCTTCATTGGTTCACAACAGTTTTCCGTAGTTTCAGAGAGTGGGGGCGACTCTTTGTTGCAGGCCCTAGAGCACACAGATTTCAGCCGTTTGGCACACAGGCTTAGTTGCTCCGCAGCATGTGGACTCTTCCTGGACTGAGGATCAAACCCATGTCCTCTGCGTTGGCAGGCAGATTCTTACCTACTGCACCACCTGGGAAGTCCTCTTCTAGGAATTTGATGGTTTCAGGGCTTATATTTAGGTCTTTAAACCATTTTGAGTTTATTTTTGAATATGGTCTGAGGGAATGGTCTAATCTCATTGTTTTACATTTGGCTATCCAGCTTTCCCAGTACCGTTTTCTGTAGACACCATCTTTACCCACTGTGTGTTCCTATTTCCTTTGTTGTAGATTAACTGGTCGTAGGCCCATGGGTTTACTTCTGGGCTCTCTGTTTCTGTCCCATTGATCTATATGTCTGTTAGATTAACTGGTCGTAGGCGCGTGGGTTTACTTATGGGCTCTCTGTTTCTGTCCCATTGATCTATATGTCTGTTAGATTAACTGGTCGTAGGCGCGTGGGTTTACTTATGGGCTCTCTGTTTCTGTCCCATTGATCTATATGTCTGTTAGATTAACTGGTCGTAGGCACGTGGGTTTACTTATGGGCTCTCTGTTTCTGTCCCATTGATCTATATGTCTGTTAGATTAACTGATTGTAGGTGCATGGGTTTACTTCTGGGCTCTGTGTTTCTGCTCCATTGATCTATATGTCTGTCTGTCTGCCAGCACCACACTGTTTTGATTACTCTAGCTTTGTAGTATAGTCTGAAGTCTGAGAGAATTATGCCTCTAACTTTGTTCTTTTATTTTCAGGGTTGCTTTGCAATTCAGGGTCTTTTATGGTTCCATATAAATTTTAGGATTATTAGTTCTAGTTCTGTGAAAAATATCATGGTTGTTTTGATAGGAATTACATTAAATCTATAGGTTGCTTTGGACAGTATGGCCATTTTAACAATATTAATTCTTCCAATCTAAGAGGACGGGATATCTTTCCATTTCTTTGAATCATCTTCTATTTCCTTCATTAGTGTTTCTAGAATGTATATTCCTGGATGTTTATTGAAGCATCTATTTGTAATGGAGGGGAAGAGAAGGAAACCACTTTGATGTTCATACTAGAAGGCTAGATTCAATAAATTATGGTTTATACAAAGAATTGAATACTATACAGCCACTGAAAATAGTGAAAGTGTTCTATTTGAATGTATTTGGAAATGTCTCTAAATATTTAAAAGCAAAGGACACAACAAAGTACATATTATATGCTTTTGCATGTGTTAAAAAAAGAGAAAATATGTATGTATACATACACATTAGTCTAGAAGGGTATGTGAGACACTGCTGCTGCTGTTGCTAAGTCACGTCAGTCGTGTCCGACTCTGTGCGACCCCATAGATGGCAGGTCACCAGGCTCCCCTGTCCTTGGGATTCTCCAGGCAAGAACACTGGAGTGGGTTGCCATTTCCTTCTCCAATGCATGAAAGTGAAAAGTGAAAGTGAAGTCGCTCAGTCGTGTCTGACTCTGTGGACTGCAGCACCAGGCTCCTCCATCCATGGGATTTTCCAGGCAAGAGTACTGGAGTGGGGTGCATTAGTATATCATTTTTCATGGGGTGGCAAAGAATCAGACATGACTGAGCATGCAGGCATGATCATGAATGCATGAGTATACCACGGGGAGGAGAACTGGGTCATTGGGAACAGGGTGAGAGTGAGACATGCTTTTCATTATGTCTTTTGAATTTATATTATGTGTTTGTATTATCTATTCAAAATAATACTTTTAAAATAAATTTATAAATGGCAACTTCAAACACTGTTAACTTATACTACCATAATGACAAACTGATACTAACTCATAGGTTAGACTCAGTAATGCTTCATAATATAATATAAGCACAAAGTCATAATATAAGTCACAAAGTCATCTTCTCTTTCCCAAGTTATAATTCATTTGTTGTTGGAAATCTCAGAATGTATTATCCCCTTCTAAAAATAGTATTCTAGGTGGTATTTGGGTTTCCTGACTCTGCCAAAGTCCAGAGAACTCAAAATGCAGCTGAATGAATTCCAGGCCTGGCAACCTGGGTCACCATCTCCAACAGTGGGGGGAAACCATCCCTGGCTTCTCCTCTGGGGGCCAGAGTCCACTTCTGCTACAGTGGTACCTGTGGGACTCTCTCTCTCCCTCAACCAGAAGGCAAGGGGACTGTCTCGGATGTGAACCCACCAGGAGAAGTGTGTGGGTGTGGGTGTGGGTGTGGGTGTGGTGGTTGTTTATAATCATCATGGTTCACATCCCAGTTTCACTTAATAACCTTGTATAATTTTGGTCATGTTACTTAACCTCTCTGAGACTTAGTTCCCTTATCTGTTTAGTAGGTATAGATAATAATAGTATCTTTCTCAAAAGGTTAGATGGTGAATCCATGTAAAGTATTTAAAACAGTACTGAGCATACAGTCAATGCTCAATAATTTTTTGGCTTATTTGTCTAGACTTTGTAATTTTTTATCTGTTTACATTAAAAAAAATCAGAAGTGACTGGTCAAAAACAAAGTCTAGAAGTTCTCTTACTTCCCACTCCTCATCCTGTTCTCCCTCCCTTCTCAGAGGTAACCAGTGTTCTGTAGTTTGTGTGTTTTCAGTAATATGGGGCACACTTTCCATGGGGTTGTGTTTGCAGGAAGACAACACATTCACAGGCGTTCTACCCATGCCCACTCTCTCTCCTTGATCAGGTGGTGAGCTATGCTCCATTCACACTCTTCCCTTCACCGGTCCCAAGTGCCCTGCTGGAGCAGGCCTATGCTGTGCAGGCGGACTTCAACCTCCTGGTGGATGCGGTCAGCCAAAATGCTGTCTTTCTGGAGCAGACTCTCTCCAGGTACGGAGGGGAGGGGGGGAGAGAGGGGGTGGGGTGGGCAGGAGATGCTAGAGCTAAGGGACTGGAAGACTGGTACTCATGAGGTATGACCTGGGCAAGTGACTTTGTGGTGAGGGACAGGTACTCCCCAAGAGATAGAAAAATTAATGGAATAGAAGTCAGGAGAGCTGGCTTCTAACCCTGGCTCTACCACTTGCTTATATGGTCTCAAACAAGTCCCTTTCTTTCTCTGGGCCTCAATTTCTTCATCTGTAAAATGGGGAAGTGAAAGTTGCTTAACCATTTCTGACTCTTTGTGACCCCATTGATTGTATAGTCCATGGAATTCTCTAGGCCAGAATACTGGAGTGGATAGCCTATCCCTTCTCCAGCAGATCTTCCCGACCCAGGAATTGAACCGGGGTCTCCTGTGTTGCAGGCAGATTGTTTACCAACTGAGCTATAAGGGAGGTTGGCCTAAATCTAAGATCCATAACAATGCTGACATTCTGTGAGTCTCTGACCTGTGACCTGCCCCCTGCTTTGAAGACTGAAATTTCCATTTGGAATTAGAGAAGGTCAGGGCTCTCCAGGTGGCACTAGTGGTAAAGATCCTGCCTGCCAATGCAGGTAGACATAACAGACTCGAGTTTGATCCCTGGGTTGGGAAGATCTCCTGGAGGAGGGCATGGCAACCCACTCCAGTATTCTTGCCTGGAGAATCCCATGGACAGAGGAGCCTGGCGGGCTGCGGTCCATAGGTCGCAGAGTCAGATGCAACTTAGCACGCATGCATGCAGCCTAGTTTTAGAGAAAATAGAGGGCAGGAGGAGTTATTGGGTTTAAAGTCAGATTTTTTTACTCAACTTAAGTAGTGGCTGTTTCTTGTCACCTCAGGCCTCTCATTCTGGATGAGATGGGGTGCAAACTGGGCCATGCTCAGTTCATGAGGATACAGAACCCCTGAAATGGCTCATTCCATCCACCCCTCTTTGCTCTTCTCCCTTAACTTCTTTTTTCCCTTGAGGCCCTGGGGCAATGGACATTTATTTTAGAATGAAATTAGAATTATATGTGTATGTGTGTAGATAGAGAATACACATATATACACGCACATAAATATAATTGCATGTCTGATTAATTTATCAAAAAACTTTATTTTGTTAAACACAAAATCTTTTAAAAATGTGCATTTTGGTGTGATGGTGAATAGGAAAAGGGTTCATAAAGGTAAGAAGTTTAGAAACCATTAAAGTGAAGTGAAATCAAAGTCGCTCAGTCGTGTCCAACTCCTGGCAACCCCATGGAATAGTCCATGGAATTCTCCAGGCCAGAATACTGGAGTAGGTAGCCTTTCCCTTCTCCAGGGGATCTTCCCAACCCAGGGATCGAACCGGGGTCTTCTGCATTGCAGGCAGATTCTTTACCAGCTGAGCTTTACCAGGGAAGCCCCTGGAAACCATTAACTTGGAGCTGAAAATCCACTGAATCATGAGTGTACAAACTTCTCCAGTACATTTTCCTCGGGTCTTTCTCAGGATAGGCCCAGATTTTGTACGTGTGACTCTGGATTGTGGAGAAATATGAGCAGCCTGATTTTTGACCTTTACCCTGAAGCTGCAGTTACATGTGAGACTTTCCCTGTAGCCCAACTCTGCAACCCCTGCCTTTGTTATTACCTTCTCCTCCAAAATACACACAAACCCTAGCTTATAAGGGAGAAAAGACCAGGATCACAGCTGGAATAGCAGCCTAGGCCCTGGAGTTGAAGGGGAGCATCTCTTCAAAAAAGGGTAAACGTGTCTCAATTTTGCTAGAGGCAGAAGCCCAGCTGGTGTCTCTCCTCCTTACCAGGGGCTGGGAGACCCCCTGAGAGAGCTGATGGGGACCAGAGGAACTTCAGGGCAGGCCTGAGCTCCATGGGCTCAGTGGGTACCCTATAGCAAGGTGAGCCTGAGAGTCAGGCTTGAGCAGATACGCAGAAATTCATGCCTGAATCTCGAGAGGCAACAAGTTACTTACCTGTGGGTGTCTCTTCCTAAGGCTCCAGAAAACCATACTGATGGGTTCTACGTCATGTACCATGTCACAGCAGCACACTTGTCCATGAGCATGAGCCAACACAGACATGTCAAACAGGAGAGACAACGCTAACCATCACACAAATAAAATGGAACATTATAACTGTAGGTAGCACTATGCAGGAGAGGTCCACAGTGCTATGCGAGTGCATATCAGGGTATCTGACCCAGATATGGAAGGCTTCCTTTGAGGACTCATTGAAGAAAAAATGAGGATATTTAGCTAGAGTCAGAAAAATCTTTTGAGGCACCAGGCATAACTGCTATTTTCTAATCTAAGGCTGCCAAGCAAGAGGCGGATAGGACTTGTCCTGGGAGATATCAGAATATAGGGGAAGCTATAGAGAGTTAATGTTAGGTCACCTAGAAAGCTTACCAACTACATAATGGTCATGGTGTGTGCTAGTTGAGAATTCTTGGGGCCACACTCTATGTTCAGTTCTATGCATGTAATATCTCATTTACTCTTCACTACAACTCTATGTTAAGCTTCCCAGGTAGGCCAGTGGTAAAGAATCCACCTGCCAATACAGGAGATGTGAGTTCGATCCCTGGGGTGGAAGATTTCCTAGAGAAGGAAATGGCAACCCAGTCCAGTATTCTTACCTGGAGAATCCCATGGACAGAGGACCCTGGAGGGCTACAGTCCATGGGGTCATAAAAGTCGGATATGACTTAGCGACTAAACCACAACAGCGCTATGTTATAAATTTATATTTCTCTTCCTTTTTCAGATGACCAAACTGAAACATAGAGGTGAAGCGACTGTCTGAGGTTGCCTAGTAGTGAGTGGGAGAGCTGGGATTTGAACCCAGGTCATCTGGCTCTAGAGCTGGGTTCTAAACTACTGTTCTCTATGGGGTTGGTGTGGGTATTCAAATTTGGGCCAGTAGACCTAGAGAGGATTCAGGAAATAGTGGAAATCCTTGGCCTTTAATGTCCCATGTAGCCTAGAAAATACCCTGCTTCCTCTTCCAGCACCATCAAAAGAGACAGCTTTACTGCTCGTCTCTTTGACATCCACAAGCAAGTCTTAAAAGAAGGCATTGCCCAGGTAACCATTCTCCATTCACCCTGGTCTGAGATGAGACCTGCCCTTCCCATTTCTCTCTCTCTCTCTTTACCAGAAAAATTTGGCCTAGTCACCGAGCTCATGGGAATCTGCCTCTCATCATCGGTCCCCATGGAGTTTACACATTAGTAGCCAAATCCTGGGATGACCAGAAGAATGATTCCACTGGGTGTGGGAGTGTTAGCTGGCCCCTCTAATCTCTGTGTACAATTCACGGTACCTTTCAGCTCTGTGGCTAGGCCCTCAGGGTCAGCCCCTGGGCAAATGTCCTAAGCCTTCAGTTTTTCCCCTAGACCGTGTTCCTGGGCTTGAATCGCTCAGACTACATGTTCCAGTGCAATCCGGATGGCTCCGCAGCCCTGAAACAGATTGAAATCAACACCGTCTCTGCCAGCTTTGGGGGCCTAGCCTCCCGGACCCCAGCTGTGCATCGGTGAGTCCCTTGGGCAGTCCTGGGCACACAGGTGAGGTGTCAGCCTGATGAGCCTACAATCACAGGTGGGGGCAGGATCTCCAAGACTGACTGTACCCTCCTCGGCCTTGGGTCATGTGTTTCCACCTCACAACACAGTTTCCACTTGTAATTAGGTCTTGGTATGTCAGAGAGAGGAGGGACTTTGTGATTCATCTCATCCTGCCCCCTCTTTGTGTAAGTCACTGTTCCAGGCAGAAGGAACAATATCTGTGAGGGCCCTGAGGTAAGAAAGAGACCTGAAAGGAGGTCAGAGTCCAAGGCAGAGAGGGAACAGGGGCTTCCCTTTTGAAGGCTGGACTTTAGTAGCATCCACATCTAGTCAGTAGTAATGCTCTAGGTTTCTGTGATTCCAGTCTGTAGCAGGATTCCAGACAGCATGTGGGGCTCAGGGAAAGGGGCTTCAGTTCATTGGGAGGCTGGTGTGGAGTGGAAACACAGAGTCTCAGGGCTCCTCTGGTGTGTACACCAGCTGCCAGGCTTAGGGCAGCCCAGCACATTCCAGCCTGAGGTGGATCCTCCGAGGGCATCACGATAGTATGTTTCTTAGTGCTCAGCTGATTCTCAAAGTAATCTTCCAGTAAATGTCTATGAGTCACAAGCTGAAGAGTCTTCAAGGTCCATCTAATTGCTAAGACATCTCTTTTTCAACAGACATGTTCTCAGTGTCCTGGGTAAGACCAAAGAAGCTGCCAAGATCCTCTCCAATAATCCCAGCAAGGGACTGGCCATGGGGATTGCCAAAGCCTGGGAGCTCTACGGCTCAGCCAAGTAAGGGAAAGAAGTGGCAACAGAATCTTGCTTTAGATTCAGCACTCATGGATACAGTAACTTCTTTGCCTGACATCATTAGGAAATGAGGGAATTTTTCTTGAAATAGAAGCTTACACTTTGGCATGTCAAAATTATTTTACTGGAATTTTGGTCTTCTTAAGTAAGAGGTGATATAATTTAATCTTTGATGATACTTTAATCTTTTCTTGTTGGCTCCAGGTCATTCATTATGACTGTCACTGACTACATCTTGATGTAAGGCAAAGCTGCTGCTTAGAGCGAGAGGTGTGAGAGGCTGTTTGCCTGTGCTAATAACCCAGCTATTAGGCTTTAAGCTCTTATTCATTATCTTCATGGTTTTTCTGTCTGTCTCCCCAATAACAGCTCTTACTTCTTATTGCTGTCATTGGGCTTGAATTTAGAATCCTCCACTCCCATTCTTATACCTCCTTCTAAGAGGAATGGTCCCATAGGATAGACTGAAAAACTGAGGTGCAAGCATTTGTAGAGCAGATGAATTTTTGTCAATTATCTCATACTTTTTTTTTAGCTTTTACCTTTACTACTTTATTAAAATATTTCTTTTTGAGTTGACTCAATTTTTATTTTTTTATTTTTTTTAATTTAATTTTATTTTTTATATTATTACTTTTTTTTTACTTTACAATATTGGTTTTGCCATACATCAACATGCAGCCGCATGGGCATACACACTGAGGGAACCAGAATTGAAAGATACACGTGTACCCCAATGTTCATCACAGCACTGTTTATAATAGCCAGGACATGGAAGCAACCTAGATGTCCATCAGCAGATGAATGGATAAGAAAGCTGTGGTACATATACACAATGGAGTATTACTCAGCCATTAAAAAGAATACATTTGAATCAGTTCTAATGAGGTGGATGAAACTGGAGCCTATTATACAGAGTGAAGTAAGCCAGAAAGATAAACACCAATACAGTATACTAACGCATATATATGGAATTTAGAAAGATGGTAATGATAACCCTGTATATGAGACAGCAAAAGAGACACTGATATATAGAACAGCCTTTTGGACTCTGTGGGAGAGTGGGGAGGGATGACTGGGGAGAATGGCATTAAAACATGTATAATATCTCATACTTTTTAAAAAGAATTTAAAAAAATTAAGCCTGGAAAATGAATTGTGATTTCAATTTAGACATTTATTCGAACACTTTCAAAATACAATGTCTGTGGTTAGAATGAGTAGGGATAAGAAGAGATGATTCTTAATATAAAGGTTGGCAACTACGACCTATGTTGGCAACCTCTTACCTATAAATGGGGAAATCAGGGCCCAAGGGAAGAAACTGGCTTATCCAAGGGTGTACCATAGGTCCCTGGCAGGACTGGGAGTCAGGGTGCCCACTCCCAGTCAACAAGCTCCTGCCACTTTGCCTTCCTTAGCTGAACACTCTCCCCGTCCTGCTCCCAGCAGACTATCAGAACTAAAGGCAGGAAGAGGTAGAATGTTTTTGAGTCTGAGTCCCATTATTTGGCAGGGGGCAGGCTGACTTCTGGAGAAGGAAATGGCAACCCACTCCAGTGTTCTTGCCTGGAGAATCCCAGGGACGGGGGAGCCTGGTGGGCTGCCGTCTGTGGGGTCGCATAGAGTCGGACACGACTGAAGTGACTTAGCAGCAGCAGAGCAGGCTGACTTCATTAACCAGAGCATGCAGTTCCATTTTAACCTACAGCTTCCCTCCTCCGCCTGTTCTTGGAGGTTGGCCAGCCTGGGCCAAGTGCCACATTCCCACCCATGAGCAGAGCAGATCAGGCCACAAAGTTAAGAGCAAGGTCATTGGCCCTTAGGACTCTCTCCAGGCAAGATGGCTTCTGAACGCACCCAGCTTGTCTCTCAGACACCCAACTCAAAGCCAAGACTCAGCTTAATATCAGGTCTGAAGTCAAGAGATTTCAGGCCGACTAGGAGAGGGGTCATAGCAGGACCTGTGTTTTAGCTAAGTGGAGAAGAGTTAGGCAAAGTGTAGCCCAAGAGGTTTAGCTGAGGGAGAGAGAAGCAGAGACAGACAGACAGAGGCCAAGTACAGTAGGTCAGAAATCCACATTTAGAATCCTAAGCCAAGTCTGCCTACTCTTCAAGAGTCTTAGCAAGAAGCCTTGGGCACAGAGCAGTACAGCCACAGCAAAAATGGAGTTTGGTACTGCTAAGCATTGGCCCTAAGAGAGTCTGGCTGGAACTGGACCTGTCTTTGACAACTGAAAATAGCTTGATTGGTAATCAGACAGACAATTCTTTGGCAGTACCATTTTCCTGAGTCCTTGAGCTCTTGTTCTTTTAAGAAACATGTGGATAAGCAGAAAGGAAGAGACCAGGTAAGCCCCAATGATCCTGTTAATACTGTGGGGCCAAACATGGCCCCACGTGCAACACAGAAATGTTGGGAGGCCCCGGGAAACAAGGCCTTATTCATAATTTGCTCTTTAGAGTTTCTATAGGATTCTGCTGAGCTATTCTAGTGTTTTATTCAAGAACCACACACTGTTTTATGTTTCACAATCTAGTAATAGGGTCTTGTTTTATTATATGTTTCACAGTCTAATAATAGGGTCATTAAGCCCCAAACCCCATTATTCTCTTACAAAATATTCTTCTGAAGTTCCATGGACAGAGGAGCCTGGTGGGCTATAGCCCATGGGGTCACAAAAGAGTCAGACACGGCTTAGCTACTAAACAACAACTCTTACCTCTTTACTCCTCCAGAAGATTTTAGAATCATTATGTTAAATTCTAAGAAAAAGCCCTCTTGGGTTTTTGAGATGGTTTTAAGTCTAAATTTTAACTTGCACAGAACATTGACATTACTACATCTGCCTACTGGAGAAGGAGCAAAGAGATCTCCCTTGTTTCACGTTTTCTACTTTCAGGAAATAATGTGTTGTAGCCTCAGGTATCTGTGCCTGAGGCCGTCCTGAGATGAGAGAATGTCTACTGTTTCAGGGAAGCTGTGCTCTCATTCTCAGTGCTGAGGGGGGTGGGATGGGGTCACCTGGGGCCACACGTGTTCTTTCCCCAGTGCTCAGGTGCTACTGATTGCTCAAGAGAAGGAAAGGAACATATTTGACCAGCGTGCCATAGAGAATGAGCTACTGGCCAGGTAAGTAAAGGAGGGGAGACCTGCATGTGTGTGGCCCCTGGGTTGCAGAGAGCCAGTCAGAACAGAGCAGCCAGTCTCTCTAACCCTTGCCCTTCGTTCTCAGGAATATCCATGTAATCCGACGAAGGTTCGAAGATGTCTCTGAAAAGGGGTCTCTAGACCAAGACCGAAGACTATTTATGTAAGTGTCCAAGGAGCATTCCCAAGGATCCAGTAGAGGGCTAATTTGGGAAACTCATCCTGCCGCCCTCTTCCCCTTAACGACCCTTTCTTCTGGGAGATATGATGGCTTGCTTCCTTCTCTCTGAATTTTGGGGCAAATACTGAAAATATCCCACCATCCCAGGCAGTTTTGGAGAAGCCTAGTTCTGCTTCTGGAGGGTTGTATCAGAGCTATTGACATTCTGGATAGCCTTGTTTTTCATATGCCTCTGGGCTCCTCAAAGTTTTCTTGCCCTTCTTGGCTAGTCAAGTCGGACTTGGGCAATTGGGCTGGTGGTCAAGGAGGAAGAGGAGTAGCCAGCTCATTCTTTGATTGGTTCTGGGAGTTGCTTCTCTGAGGTCACAGGCAAGACTTCAAGGGGCCTGGATTTGTGCTCTAAGCCAGGCCGCATGCTTCCCTTTATGGGCCACCACCAGGTGACTTGACTTTATATTTTTAATTTTTTAAAGATTGATATTTATTTTATTGTTAGCTAAGCTGGGTCTTTTGTTGCTGTTCGCAGGCTTTCTCTAGTTGCAGCGAGTGGGGGCTGCTATTCATTGCTGTGCTCAGGCTTCTCACTGCAGTGGCTTTTCTTACGGTGGAGCATGGGCTCTATGGTGTGTGTGTAAGATCTTCCCGGACCAGGGATTGAAACCCTGTTCCTTGCATTGGCAGGCAGATTCTTAACCACTAGACCACAAGAGAAGTCCACCAGGTGACTTTAGTATTAATATCACATATTTAGACATGGAAATTTGTGATTCTTAAAATTAAGAACCTCCTGGCATTTCACAATACCACTATTTTCTTTTCTTTTTTCTTCTTCCTTTTTTTTTTTTTGACCATGCCATGCAGCTAGAATAATTTTAGTTCCCTGAACAGGGATCGAACCCCAGGCCCTTGTCAGTGAGAACACCATGTCCTAGCCACAGGGCTGCCAGGGAATTCACACTTAACTGTTTTCGAAATGTGCTTTTATCTTAACAAAACAAAGTCATTAATTTACTTTCCAGATATATCAAACAATATCAAATAAAGAAAAGGGGAAGAAGTTCCAAAATACAGTCTGTGGCTTAACTAGATTCGTATTTTGCATCTGCCCACCCTCACCCCGTTACCATTTAAAAAAACCTCAGCCTGGTTTCAGCTACTTTAAAGCAGAGACATTACTTTGCCAACAAAGGTTCATCTAGTCAAGGCTATGGTTTTTCCTGTGGTCATGTATGGATGTGAGAGTTGGACTGTGAAGAAGGCTGAGCGCCAAAGAATTGATGCTTTTGAACTGTGGTATTGGAGAAGACTCTTGAGAGTCCCTTGGACTGCAAGGAGATCCAACCAGTCCATTCTGAAAGAGATCAGCCCTGGGATTTCTTTGGAAGGAATGATGCTAAAGCTGAAACTCCAGTACTTTGGCCACCTCCTGCGAAGAGGTGACTCATTGGAAAAGACTCTGATGCTGGGAGGGATTGGGGGCAGGAGGAGAAGGGGACGACAGAGGATGAGATGGCTGGATGGCATCACTGACTTGATGGACGTGAGTCTGAGTGAACTCCAGGGAGTTGGTGATGGACAGGGAGGCCTGGTGTGCTGAGATTCATGGGGTCGCAAAGAGTCGGACACGACTGAGCAACTGAACTGAACTGAACTGAACTGAAGCAGTGTAAATACAAGTGTGATTTGCTAGCAATATGATTCTGCTGCTCAGTAATTTTGAGCCCACTTTTTCAAAGTTTACCTAATTTGATTCTGGTCACCTTCTTTTTTTTTTTTTCCCCTGCAGCCTTCCTAGAATGACTCTAGATCTGGAATTATTGGAGAGCATTTCCCCTTCCAGTTTTTAGTGGAAGCACTGATGGTGTGGGTGTTTACTTCATGCTTCCAATGAATCCCTGTTCAGGTCACCCCCATGGGCTGACTTTCAAAGAAGTCAAAGGCGTTTTGATGCAGCTTGAAGCAGACTGAACCACTGAACACATCAGTTTTCGTTTAACAGCAGCTTTCTCCATCCTGTCTTCTAGGGACGGCCAGGAGATTGCTGTGGTTTACTTCCGGGATGGCTACATGCCAGGCCATTACAGCCTACAGGTTGGTGCTTTCCATTAGCCCACTCTCTGCCTCCTGGGACCCACCACTGGGACCCACACAAGGATCGTAACAACCTGGGTTTTTCTCTGGGCCCTGGCTTCAGTTCTTCCTTGGGGAACTTCCTCTCCTCCCACAAGCTTTTTGCTACTTCTCACTCCCTAAACACACACACGGTCTGCCAGAATCTAAATCCTCCCGAATCCACAACGCTTCAGCCATTCACCTTAGTTTCTAGGGTTATGCTGGTAAATATGTAACCATAATCTCTCTGTGGAGGCACGCCCTTATTTATAGCATTTGCTGATTTCTGTTGTAACTACTCCCATCATGACCAATTTCAAAGCTACCCAACTTAACATCTCTGAACAGAATTGGGAAGAGATGGGCCCAATCAGCTCTCACTAGCCAATGCAAACCAGTTTCACTGCACCATTGACCAGTTCCTTCTTGCCAGCTCTTTTTTCTGTTTTATCTGCA
This sequence comes from Bos taurus, assembly GCF_002263795.3. Lineage (NCBI taxonomy): Eukaryota > Metazoa > Chordata > Mammalia > Artiodactyla > Bovidae > Bos > Bos taurus. Next base: position 64,240,132 of record NC_037340.1, on the reverse strand, counting down.
TCCAAAAGTTTTTATCTGCTGTCCATTCATACTAAGGACACTAATGATATCACCTTAGCTTACTATCTTACCATGTAGTTTCAAAATTGCATTCCACATCTACTGTTTCATTTAATCCTTACACCGTATGAGGTGTATAATTATCCCCATCATATAGATGGAGAAACTAAGATTTGTAGGAGCTTATCTAAGGTCCCGCAGGGAGCTCCCAGACTTTCTGACTCTCAGTCCAGTGTCTTTCCTAGCATATCAGTCTCTTCCTCCTGCCCCTGATCCACAGCATGGAGAAGCTAATAGGAAGCCCTTCTTTCAGTTGGGAGAAGGTAAAGGAGAAAATAAGTTAGAAAATACCATGAGCAGTAGTCTGGGGATTCTGAGCGTTTGACTCCACCTTTGGGTGACCATGGGCAGGATCCTGCATCTTTCTGGGCTCAGCTTCTGTAAACTGAGGGGACTATACTAGAAAACTGAGGGAGGTCCTTCCAGATCTATAATTCTTTGAGTGTAAGATCCTCTCTGAGGCCCAGCCTGTACAGGGAGCAGCTCCACAGAGGTGGCAGCTCTATAGAAGGTCCTTTCCTCTAGAAAGTGGTTAGTGGTAAGAACTTGCTGACTAGAGAAGAGAGAAACTGTCTATTGGGAAAAATGGATCCAGATTCTAGGATAAGGGGCTTGAGGGAAAGGGCCAAAGAAAACTTTATTTAGAGTTAACAGGAAGGAAATTAATGCGCAAGGAGAACGTTTTTAGGGAACTGAGAAACTCAGACCAGGTTTAGACATGGAGAGAAATCCACTAGGCTTAGTGACTTGCTAGCAGATGGTGAGCAAGCCCCCTGCTCATCTCTGAGTTTTGCTTTCCCTCCTTTCCACATGGGGTACTTCCCTGGGTTTATCTCCGACATGCAGGGTACCTTTAGCTCTACCCAGAACACTAGCTTAGTTGTTAAGTGTCTGCGGTTATTGATGAAGACCAGGCAGAGGTGCTGCAGGTGAACATCAGAGGAGGGACATCACGTGTGGGGGTGAGAGTGGCATGGGGTGGTGGTGTTGCTCATTTGGCTTTGGCCCTGATCCTGCTGTGGGCAGTTTGTTGTGGTCTGGAGTCAAGGACAGACTGTCTCTCTGGTGCCCTAGAAGAGGGGCTAGAGTGGGGGAGTGGGGCATGGCCCTCTGATGTTTCCCTGCCTCTCACACCCTGAACTCCTGGCCCACCAGACTGCTCATCCTGCGATTATTCACCTGCAGACCTTTGCTCGTATTACTTTGTTAACCTGAGTGCCTCTTCCCTGTTGAGTCTCACATGTCACTCTCCCTGTTCTCTCAGATTTCCCCTCGTTAAACAGCAATATATTTACTGAGCACCTGCAAAGCTTCAGGCGTTGTGTTAAACACCGGGGATACAACAGGAAATGAGAGCCAGACAAGAGTCCAGTTCCTGTGGAGCTCACAGTGTGCTCAGGGGGATGGTCATCAGAAAGCAAACAAAAGTAGAAAAAGTTTTTGTTCTTTTTTTTTCCTAGCTGGGGGAAACAACAGGGTGAAACAATAGAGAATTATGGAGAAATCATATTAAATAGGGTGGTTTGAGAAGGTGACTTTGAGCCAAGACTTAAGGATGAAAAGGATCCAACCATCCATTAGAAAAGCCAAAATGACAAGAATCCCAGGCGGAGGGAAATGCAGCAAATGCAGGCCCTGAGGTAGACATGACATTTGTGTCTGAGAACGGACAGACCTGTCTGGCTGGAAGGTGGAAGCGGGGTGAAGGGATGGCCTGGAATGAAGTTGAAAAGGAGATAAGAAATGTATCCTTACAGGATCCCCTTCCAGGACAAGAACAGCAGTTTGTATTTTATTTGTAGTACAACAGGAAGCTGAGCTCATCAACAAGTGTCTCCTCCCCTTTCAAGCCTCCTCATCCTCTGTTCACCCTTTCACCTTTTGTCATTTTCCCTTTTAGTCACGTGTCATCGTGCTAGGCTGTGAGCTTCCCAAGGGCAAGAACCCTGCATGTTAGGAGGAGGCCACACCTGCCTCACAAGTGTGTTACAAGGGCCGTGGGAGGTGATGCCTGTGAGGATACCTGGCACCTGATAGATGGTCATTAAAGGTCAGCCAAAGTCAAAGTAGAATTCCATTTGGTTTCTTCACTCTGCAGAACTGGGAAGCACGCCTGCTCCTGGAGAGGTCATGTGCTGTCAAGTGCCCGGATATTGCCACCCAGCTGGCCGGGACCAAGAAGGTGCAGCAGGAGCTGAGCAGAGTGGGCGTGCTGGAGTCCTTTCTCCCAGGGCAGCCTGAGGCTGTGGCCCGCCTCCGTGCCACCTTTGCTGGCCTCTACTCACTAGACCTGGTGCGTGGACAGCCCACTTCTCCCAGCTCAGGCCTCCTCAGTATTGGGGACCCAGAGCCCAATGTGTTGGGGAGGCTGGAGCTGGCGCTGGGCTGGACTTGAGTCAGTGATGCTCTGAGGTCCCCTGGAACCCTGGGAAGCGGGGCTGGAATCCACTGTAAGCTCCCTCAGCAAAGATGGAAATGGGGATGCTAACCAGGGAATGGGGCTGAGGTAGACAGCAAGAACTGAGGAGTATCTGTACCTGCTTTTCAGGCCTCGGGCTGCTCCTGAACTGTTGCCAGAGAAACCTAGTACTCCCTGATAGAGGGGGGTTCACTGGGGTTGTCTTGTTCAGATAGTAGCATCCAGCCTAAGGGGCTTTATGGCCCTTCCTCTTCCTGCTCTTCCTCTGATGCTGCTCTGCACAACCGGCAGGACCTTGGCTCTGTGCTCTTGGCCTTAGACTAGTGACTACTCTCTTGCCTCCTACCAGGGTGAAGAAGGGGACCAGGCTATCACCAAGGCCATTGCTGCTCCTAGCTGCTTTGTGCTAAAGCCTCAAAGAGAGGGTGGAGGTAGGTGGTGCCCCCTTTGCGGGGCTGCAGCCCCTGTGAAGGGGCTTGCAGGAGGTCACCAGTGCTGACCTGCACTTGCTGTGAAAACAGTTCCAGGCTCCAGGGGACATGAGAGGAACTGACACAGGTTTCCCACCTTGGACAGTGTCATGGGAGACCTTGTGATCACGTGCTGTGGAGCACAAGAGAATGTGTGAGGCAAACGTGATGGCCTCTGCACTACAGAAACACCCAAGCACCACAGAATGTGATTAACCAGCACTGGAGGGTGTGAGCAAGTATAGTCTGAGGTGCCCGTGGGGGCACAGGAAGGGGCATATCAGGAGGTTGGATACCTTCCTGCCTGGTTTGAACTCTTTGAGGGCAGGGATCATATCTGCCTCATGGATCCAGAGATGATTTTTTTTTTCTTGGCCTTAAGGGTTAGGTAGGCATCACAGGTAGAAAAGGGGGAAGAGCATTCCATACAGAAGGAGCAACCTCAGGCATAGGCTTCCACTGGTCCATGGAAGTGTGGTATGTTTGGAGGTTAATAAGTTAACTGCTGAGGCTGGAGTGCAGTGTGGGAGGTGGGAGAGGGAATGATTTGGTTTGGAAAAGATGGCTTGGGACCTGATTATAAAGGATGTTGAATATACATAGGAAATTGGGCTTTATCCTATGGGTGGTGGGAAGCCATTAGCAAGTTTAAAGGAGGGGAGGGACACATGATGAATCCATGTTTCAGCCATCGTAGAGCACATCCTGAAATGTGGGGAGACATTGGTGGTGGAGAGACCATAGAGGAGGCAGGTATAGTTGTCCAGAAGAGCAATGCAGAAGGCTGGACCAGAGCTTGTGACGGTGTGGAGTACAGACTGAAGAGCCATGTCTGAGTTAGTGACAGGTAATGGACAGGGAGGACATCAGTGACTCGGGAATGCCTTTCACTTGATTGGGTGTAGAAGGGCCCAGGAGGAGCAGACCCAGGCAGAAGTAATGAGCTCTGTTCAGACATGCTGAGTTGGATTTGGTAGCCCTGGGATATCTGTGATGTTTAGAGCAGGGAGCTTTAGCTAAAGATTTGGGAGTTAACAAGTTATAGGCTATAGATGAAGCCTTGGAAGAGATCTCCCTGAAAAAGAGTGTGTACAGGGAGGAGAGATCAAGGGTAGAGGAATGATTCCTTGGAAACCCCAACATTTAAGAGGGGCAGGAGCCAGTCAGGGAGGCTGAGAAGGAACAGCCATAGTCAGGTAAGAGGAGAACCAGGGCAGGATGGTATGGTGGGAGGTGTGTCTGCTTTTGTAAGAGCTCTCCTGTTAAGGTGACATTTTCCTCCTTGGAGAACAAGCCTGCCCTGGGTTCACTGAGCTGCTGTCAGGAACTGATGCTCTTGACTTGCCCACATGGCCCTAGAAGTGGGAGTACAGGGTAGAGAAGGTGGGCAGAGGGTCCAGGGTGACTGGTTAGTGAAATTGCAGGTAACAACCTATACGGGGAGGAGATGGTACAAGCCCTGGAGCGGCTGAAGGACAGTGAGGAGAGAGCCTCCTACATCCTCATGGAGAAGATCGAACCCGAGCCTTTTAGGAATTGTCTACTACGACCCGGCAGCCCTGCCCGAGTGATCCAATGCATTTCAGAGCTGGGCATCTTCGGGGTCTATGTCAGGTGAGCCAAGCAACATGTTTCCTTATGTAGTAAATGAGGCCAAGGACCTAAGATCTGCCTACCTCACAAGGCTATCAAATGAAGTCCAGATGACAAGTGCTTTGCAACTATAAAGGAAAGTGATATCAAGATGGCTAACAATATAACCCTGGACTAGGAGACCCCAGGGAAGAAAAGTTTAGGTCCAGTCCCAGGGCACCTGGGATGCTGTGGCTTTGAAAAGCTGAGTGGCCCCTGGGCTTGGACTTGAACACTAAAGAATCAGGAAGAAGACAGCTGGAGAATTTGTAAGAACAGTTTCTGGTCCCTCATTATCACTTCCTGCAAAATACTCACTCCAAGAACAGAGCAAGGAAGAATGCCAGATCCTACCATGATCCCCACCAGAGCCTGCCCTCTCTATAATCTTCACCTCCAACCATTCCACTTACAGCATCTCTGCCTGCCAATTCCTCCCCACCCCCTACCGCCATCTTGAGAGAGAGTTAGAGAAGGAAACTTAGAGCTACAGAAGATGAAATGTGAGCCTGGCGTCATGCTAAATGCTTTTCTGATTTTCTTTAAACCTTGTCACGATCTTAAAAAGTGAGAGGTATTATCCCTGTTTTAAATTGAGGAAATTGATATTTGGAAAGGCTGAGTAACTTGCTTCAAAGACAGAGCTAATAATATCCATGCTAGGATGCAAACCCAAATCTGATTCAGAAATCTGAGCACTGTCTCAGGTGTAGTCAGTCACCCATGTACTGCTCAGCTGGGGCCAAGGAAGGTCTTGGGTTTGAGGGCTGAGTCCAGGTGATGGAGTTGTGTGTCTCCTGCCCCCGTTTCTATAGGGAGGGAAAGACACTTGTGATGAACAAGCACGTGGGACATCTGCTTCGAACCAAAGCCATCGAGCATGCAGATGGCGGTGTGGCGGCTGGAGTGGCAGTCCTGGACAACCCGTACCCTGTGTGAGGGCACAGCCGGGCCCGCCCGACTGCACTGCAAAGACCTTCCACCCTTGACAGTCATTCCTCGCCGGCCCTCCCCTTACCTTGTGAAGGCTGCTCTCTTCTAGAGATTTCCAGGGTCTTCATGGAAGGGCAGATGCTGGGCACCTTCCCCCCTCCCCCCCTACCCGCCCCCAGCTTTCCCTTCTGAGAACCAGAAAAGCTGTGTTTCCCTTAAGTGTGATCTAGAGGCCCCTAAATCCTCAGGGTGTGGATACAGCTGAAAGGAAGCTGATTTGAGGTCAGGGTCCATAACCTTGCCACCCTCCTGTTAGCCTCTTGTCAGCCTTTCCAGCAGGTTCTGGACCTGGGCTAGGACTGAGGGGTAGGAGGAAAAGGGTATGGGCACAGCCTTTCCCCACCTCTGCCTTAAATAAAACTACTTGGCTGATTCTGTGATTTCTTTGTTTGTACATTTACGGGAGGGAGAAGCTATAATCCTAGTCAGCCCACTTCAGATAGATTGGAGCAGGGGAAGGAACTCGGCTATAATCAGTTTCCCTAGCTCCAGATCCTATGGATAGGACCCTGAAATCTCAGTCCTTAGTCACTCACTAATGCTCCCACAGGATCACAAGGAAGAGAGACGGTCTCTAGCAGAGCGAGCAACCATGATCGAGCATTACAGTTATGATGTGGCTTTAGTTGCTTTCCTGCTTAGCTCAAGAATTTGTCAAAGGGCCTGGAAGCCCTGGTGAAAATGAAAGTGTAGGTTGCTTAGTCGTGTCTGACTCTTTGCGACCCCATGGACTGTCAGGCTCCTCTGTCCATGGGATTCTCCAGGCAAGAATACTGGGTTGCCATTCCCTTCCCCAGGGGATCTTCCCGACCCAGGGATCGAACCTGGGTCTCCAGCATTGCCCTGCCTAGTGCTGCCTAGACCCAAAATTCTGGAAGGAATATTGGGGTATTCCTGAGGAAAATCACTCCCCTTCCCATCCCCCACACAAATCAGAGCAGCCAGTAAGTATGCACCGTGTAAGACACTGAGAAAGCAAGTCACCACCTTCATGAAGTCACAGACTTTATTCCTACAACCACAGGGCCTGAGTACAACTTGGGTAGGAAAAAAGAGCTTCATCTGAGAACATCTCTCATGAGCAAGACTGTTCAGGGGGGCTGGGAACAGAGGACAAGAAAAGTGAGCTCCTCTGGTCCTGGCAGCATAACACAGGTATTCCTTCAAGGACACAAATGATCTGAAAGCCCTCCGGAAACTGAGGCTGCCTGCAGAGCCCCTGGAACAGATGGCAGACAGGCACTGCCATCCGGTACAAAAGGGAATTCAGACGCACAAGAGAAGCAACAAAACGTTTTAAAAAATAATCATTCTTCCAGGACTCACAAACAGGCATTTCTCGGGGCAAGTGCATGCCCAAGATAAGTACTGGTGCTTCCTGAGAGAGATGACATAGGATTAGAGTTGCTTCCCTGTTTCAGTCCATGCCCTCATTTGCCCACTGAACACTTGGGTTTGGGACATGACCTTCAGGTCCCTTCAGGGCTCCAAGGGCTCTTTGCAGTCTAGGGGCACAGCCTGAGGCTGACCTGGGCCCTCTCGCATCTGCCTGGTGGTCGCAGGAAGTTGCCTCCACCCAGAAGCAAAGATGGTCCTCGGTCCCAGACAGCTGGACAAGGGAAGTGTTGTGGGTCAGCACTGGCCCTCAGCACTCCTGGATGGGGGCAGGGAGGGTGGGCAAAACTTTGGAAAGCCAAGCAGGGGGTAATCCTGGGTTCCAGGCAGGATCTTATTCATTGGATGGTCAAGCAGCGGTGGCTGAAGAGCTGGGTGATGATGGATGGGTCGACTACAGTGGACGTGTCCCCCAGGTCGTGGTCATTCTGAGCGATCTTCCGAAGCACCCGCCTCATGATTTTCCCTGGGGGTCCACACGCTTCTGGTTACCTGGTGACAACACACTGACCCACTCCGGCCCTGCCAAAAGCTTCCATCCACGCATACTCGCCCCTAGTGGGCCTTGGCCCATCCAATCCCAATCCCTAGAGGCCTCTGAACATACCTGAGCGAGTTTTAGGCAATCCAGGTGCATTCTGGATGTAATCCGGTGTGGCAATGGGGCCAATCTTTTCTCTAACTGTAACCAACAAATCATTACACATTTTTCCAGTACCCTTAGCCAGGCTGCCCAAAACCAAGGCAGAGATAGCTTTGTTCCCATCCTAATCATTCTCAGGCTCACTTTTTGTCTTCCTCTCTTTTTAACACATTGTCTCTTTACTCTCTCATTGTATATTAATTCACCCTCATGGAACTCAAGCTCTAGAATCAGCCTGCTAGAGTTGAAATTCACTTTACTTGCAGTGTGGCCTCGAACCAGTGATTTATTCCTAAATTCTCTGAGCCTCAATTTCTTCATCTTTAGAAGGAGAGTAACAATAGGATCTATTTCATGGAGGTGTGTGCTCTCAGTTGTTCAGTTGTGTCCAGCTCTTTGTGACCCCATGGACTGTAGCCCATCAGGCTCCTCTGTTCATGGAGTTTTCCAGGCAAGAATACTGGAGTGGGTTGCCATTTCCTACTCCAGGGGATCTTTGTGACCCAGGGATCGAACCCATGTCTTCTGCATCTCCTGCATTGGCAGGCAGATTCTTTACCACTGTGCCACCTGGGAAGCTTCATGGAGGTGACTAGAGATTAAATGTATTAATGCATTTAAAACACTTAGTTCAGTGGCACAAAGAAAGAATTCTACAAATGTCAATCATTATTAACATGATGGAGACTGAGTGGGAAGAGGGCAGTCAGCCCCTGGGATCTGTTTGTGGTTTGAGAAACTAGCTCACTACAGCCCCTCCCCAACAACCTGCTGTGGTGACTGGGCCATCAGGACAGACCTGGCAATCCCTGCCCAGGGAAGCTCCTTACTCTGCTTCTTGAGCTCCTCAGTGAGAGCTGGGCTGAAGATGTGGCCATCGCACAAGGTGACAAAGCAGTAGAGGCATTCGCCCTTCACAGGATGAGGGTGTCCAACCACGGCTGCCTCTGCAACAGCCTTGTGTTCCACGAGTGCTGACTCCACCTCTGCCGTGCTCAGCAGGTGTCCTTGTCAAGGGAAAGGAAGTTGCCATGAGAGAGACCCCAGCCCCTGTTCCATCTGTCCCAATAAGGCAGTCCCGGTCTGGTCAAACAGGGACAGCCTTTCATTCATTCCTCAAGGGACATTGTTGCCCACCATCCTGGTTCCTCTCCTCCCAGTGTTTATTACTCTTCAGTGTTTATTACTTCAGCCCAGAAATGAACACTGCACTCCAGGTATGGTCTGGCTCTCTTAGAAGGCTTTGGCTGTGAGTTGCTGGGCGAGCAGGGTTAATGAGAAGGGATGATGGTCCCTAGCCCTCACCAGATACGTTCAGCATGTCATCGATCCTGCCAGTGATCCAGTAATAGCCATCCTTGTCCCGCCGGCAGCCTGGGAGGGGAAAATAAATACACCACAGTAGGATACCGCAGCGATCCACATCACCAAACTGCTGTACCCATGGCAACAGCCTCCTAACAAGTCTTCCTGCTGTGCTAGCCAGGCTCCAAGACGGTCACACCAACCTCCGTCTCCTGGTATCTGTATCCCTGTGTAGTCCTTTATCTCACTGTACTAGGGTTTGTCTCCTGAGCAATCGCATTTGGCAGAGATGATAGGATGTCATTTCTGAGATAAGATTATAGAAGACACTGTGGCTTCTATCTTGGTTGCATTCTCTCTGATTATTTGCTCTGGGGTCAGCCAGCTGCCGTGTCATGAGTAGCCCTATGGAGAGGTCCATGTGGCAAGGAACTGAAGGTTCCTGCCAACAGCCACATAAGTGAGCTTAGAAGTGGGTCCTCCAGGCTCAGTCAGACCTTTAGATGACTGCAGCCCCAACCACAGGTTGACTGCAACCCACAAGAAATTCTGAATAAGAACCACCAGCGAAGCCACTCACAGAATCCTGATCCTCAGAAACTATGAGATAATTATTGTTTTTAGCTGCCAGGTTTGGAGTTAATTAGTATAACTAATATACTGACCTAAAGTCTATTCTCCATAAAACAAGCAAAGTTATTTTCTAAATAATATATAAATTATAATCACTTCTCTGCTTAAAAAGCCTGATGGTCTCCCACTGTACACTGGATAAAATCCAAATTCCTCACCATGGCTCACAAGGCCCTGTATTATCTCCCTCTCCAACTTGATACAACATTCTTGCTGTTGCTCACTACATTCCAGCTACACAAGCTTCAGTCTGTTCATCAGACATTGCATGCTTATGTCTCTCTGGTACAGAACATTCATTTTTACTCCAGATATTCCCATACCTGGCTGCTTCTTTAGGTCTCTGGTCAAATAACACTTCAAAGAAACTTCTCACCATCCCATGTATGGTGGCTGTCCCTGCAGTATTTATTTGCTGAATTTACTGCCTGTCTGTCTTCACTAGAGAGGATGTAATGTAAACCCCATGAGAGCAGAGACCTTGCCCACCTTATTCATGGTAACATCTCCTGTGCTTAGATAAGTAGTACGTGCTCAATAAATATTTATGGAAGAATGGATTGGTGGATGGACACATGGGCAAACATAGGCTCCAGACATGGGGACGCACTTGACATGGTAATACATACTGCCATGTGCTGCCTCTCTTTCAGCCCAGCAGTGATGGAAACAAGAACATTTTCCCTCATACATCAAATCTCAGCACCGTGCTGAGAGCCTTTCTGCAACACTCATTCCTGTTCTTATGGTCTTCTCTGTATCTCTGACTGGATATTACACATTGATACATAAGACACATCCCTAACCAACTCTTCTTGAAAATGAAAGGGGATGGTACATGTCTTAGTGGGAGGTGTGGGAAAGGGATAGCCAAGGCTCACCATCTCCTGTCACATAGTACCCGGGGAACTTCTTAAAGTAGGTGGTCTCAAAGCGTTCGTGGTTCCCATAGACCGTGCGCATGATCCCTGGCCAAGGCTGCTTGAACACCTGGAGGATGAGGAAGTGGTAACCATCTGCTACACTGTCTCACAGGAAGACAGTTACGTCTTTGCCAAACCTTAGGAGAAATAGCCTGAATGCCATTCCCAAGAAGTAGAACAAAGTATATGCTTTGGAGACAGTCTAGGCTTGGAATCCTAACTCTGCCACTTACTGTGTGGCCTCAGGTAAGTAACTTTACGTCTCTGAGTTTCAGGATCCTTATCTGTAAATCAGAGAAAATAATTTCTACCTGCCAAAGTTATTTTGAGGATTAAATTAATAGTATGTGGAAGCTGCCTAGCACATGCTTTGTTGGTAATAAGCATTTAGTAAATTTGAGTCTCCTTTTTAAAAAAAAAAAGATTTTTATTTATTTGGCTCCACTGGATCTTAGTTGTGGCATGCAGGATGTAGCTCCCCAACCGGGGATCGAACCCAGCCCCCTGCATTGGGAATGTGGAGTCTTAGCTACTGGACCACAAGGGAAGTGCCTTGAGTCTCCTTTTAGGTAATCCCTCAGGGATGCAGGTACAATTTGATACAAATGAAAGCAGTTACATAAAAATGTGGGACCCACACATAAGTAAGTAATTATTGCCCCAATCAGTAATGTCCTGTGGCAGCAGATTGGTGGGATGGACAGAACTCTATTCTAAGAGTCAGAGGACCTGGGTTCAAGTCTTGCCCATGTTACTAACTTGCTCTTTTAAAAGTGTATTAGTCACTCAGTCATGTCTGACTCTTTGGGACCCCAGGAACTGTAGTCTGACAGGCTCCTCTGTCCATGGGATTCTCCAGGCAAGAATACTGAATTGCATAGTCATTCCCTTCTCCAGAGGATCTTCCCCACCCAGGGATCGAACCCAGGTCTCCTGCATTGCAGGCAGATTCTTCACCGTCTTGAGCTACCAGGGAAGCTTGCTCTTAGTAAAAACAAAGTGGGTTGGAGGGTGAGGGTGCTAATGATCTCCCTACAACTACTAAATGATCACAACAGCTTACATTTATCAAGCACCAACTCTTAGGTTCTGTGCTAAATAAACCCTTCACATGAATCATCTAATCAATCCAGCAACCACAGGGGATAAAGATACTGCTGCTATTGCTGTTTAGTTGCTAAGTCATGTCCGACTCTTTTTTGCTATCCCAGGGACTACAGCCCTCCAGGCTTCTCTGTCTATGGGATTTCCCAGGCAAGAGTACTGCAGCGAGTTGTCATTTCCTTCTCCAGACAAAGGTACTATGGTAACTCTTTTACAAATGAGAATATTTATGTTCAGAGGGGTTAGGTAACTTATCTAAAGTCACAGAAGAGGCAGAGCCAGGTTTGCACCCAGGCAGGTTGACTCTGGAGCCTATATGATTTTCCACTGTCTTTCAGACCCAAAAAGGCACCATCAAGTATCTTTGAGTAGAGCCCTTAAGAGTCTTGTGGGCCAAAAGGCCTAGAGGCAGGCAAAATATCCAGAAGGATTGCCCCACTAGGGTCTCTCTGCAGAGGATAAACCCTCAACCAGGGAGCTTTAGCCAAAAGCAGCTACCAGGAAAGGTTAGGTTCTAAACTCTAAAGGAAAGCACACTGTGCCCTTTTGTGGAGCATCCTCCCCTCCCCCTCATCAAAGACCCACAAGGGCTAGGATCTCACCAGATAGCCTTCAGCTTCACCTTCTAACTCTTCCCCAGACTCATTCAGGATCGCAGGAGCTACCCCGAAGAATGGGAAGGTCTAGAAGCAAACAGGAGACAGGACTCACAACGAGGAATGAGACAACTCTGACTCAACTCTCTACCTCTAGAGAGCCCCAGAGCCCCAGATTCCCCACACCTATCAGTCCAGCCCCCTACCCTCTACCTAGGCTGAATGCCCCAAGACTCTCCCCGGCCTAGCCCAGGACCAGCCAGGGGAGCCTCACTCACAGCAGAACCAGGCTTCATGGGTATGGCCCCAGGGAGCGGGGTCAGCATATGGCCACCCTGTGGAAGTCAGAGACCGGGGGTTTGAGTCAGTCTTCGCACACTGTGCCTGAGCCCCAGCCTTCTGAACCTGTTACTTACTGTCTCTGTCTGCCAGAAGGTGTCCACAATGGGGCAGCGCTGTGCACCTACCACCCGGTGGTACCAGAGCCAGGCCTCAGGGTTGATAGGTTCGCCCACAGTTCCTAGCACCTGTAAGGACGCCCGGCTGTGCCTTGGGCAGAAGAGTGGGGAGAAAGGGAGGCTCTGAGCACCACTAGGAACCAGGAAGACATGCACAGGCTCTTCTGCCCCCTCCCCTATTCCAAGCCAGGGTGTTAGAATAATGGGCTGGAAAGGACTGTGCAAAGGCCAGCACCAGCTCTGAGGGACACTCAAGGGGCAGCAGCCAGAGAGGGGTCTCACTTGGTAACAGGCTCATCTCCAAACTTCATGAGCAGACGGATGGCTGTAGGTGCTGTGTAGAACTTGGTCACCTTGTACTTCTCCACGATATTCCATAGGCGGCTGACATCCGGGTATGTGGGAATCCCCTCAAACTGACCCCAATAATGGCTGGTCATTTTCAGCCCTTCTCAATAGTCCCTCCATCCCCCTACCATACCCTCAGGCTCAGTATTTTGCCTTTTCTGACAAATCCCTGTCTTCACACCCTTACCAGACAAGCCAAGAGATTTTCCCACTCAGCGTATACAACCCTCTGAGAACTCCTCTTTCTCAAGGAAACAGGTCATTGTATAAGTCCCTCTGCCTCTAGGCAAGGTGGCTTTAGGAGGTCATCACCCAGGATCATCTTGTCCATCCCCTAAATAAGCCAGGTAGTCATGGGTCCCAGCACCCTTCTTACCAAAACACTGGTGGCACCATTGGCCAGTGGCCCATAGGTGACATAGGAATGGCCAGTGATCCAGCCAATGTCTGCGGTGCACCAGAACACATCCTCCGCATGAAAGTCAAACACATACTTGAAGGTTGTGGCCACATAGAGCATGTAGCCCCCAACTGTGTGTAACACGCCCTGTGGAGAGAATAGGGCCTCAAGTTGGGCTCACCCTCGCTGACTACCAAATGTAGAGGAAAAGCCTCCCCAGGATTCTGGCCCTGCCAGCACTGCTTTCACAGCATCCATCTCTCTTCCATCCTGCTTTCTCCACGTTCCCACTTCACACACCACATGTATTTATATAGTCAGTCCATCATCCACACTCACACCCTAAGATGGTATTTCTGAACCACCCACATTACTTTCACACACATGAACCCTTTCGGTACACTCACATCCAATAGTGTCTCTGTTGTGTGTGCACACGCATACAATTATTCGTTGATAGAATGAGAGTGGGGAAAAAAGATAATCTTCTTTGCTTGCTCCATTAATATCTCATCCCTACCAGGCTCCTCCATCCATGGGATTTTCCAGGCAAGAATACTGGAGTGGGTTGCCATTTTCTTCTCCAAGGAAAGAGAGGCCCAAATTGTGTCTCTAAAGGTTCACTGAGGAATACTCCAAAGCTTGTGGAGAGAATAATTTATGGGTGTGGCGAGTGGAAGGTAGAGTGATATATCTTTTAAGTCAGAGTTCTAAGTGTTTCCAGTTCCCACACTGCTCCGGGAGGGACTAGATGTTACCAGTGTGGCATGTGAAAGGGATTGAACTCTAAGAGCTGTAGTCAAGAAGGCAAAGAGGGATCCCTGTGCCCACTCTTGGCCTTGACTTTACAGGCAGCTCTTCTTCAACCAAACCACGTGGGTATGGGCAGGAAACACAGATGTCAGCCCCACGGATTTATCCTTTCCTCCTTTTCTGGGCACCCTGAGGCTCCCCACTTGAATTGTCTGACCTTGGGCTTCACCATCAGTGATTGAGGATTTATGTCAATTTGATTTAGAAAAGGTAATGTGATATTTCTGAAACTCAGAGTTGTAAATTTCATGTCATTACATGTTTCCTCAGAAACTCACTTCTCACCCTCACACAGTGTATGTACCCACACACACACACACACACTTGCCTTGGGTTTGCCTGTGGAGCCACTGGTGTACAGGATGAAGAGTGGGTCTTCAGCATCACACCATTCAGGCTCACACTCATCCCCTGCCTTCTGCATGAGTTCATGCCACCACAAGTCAACCCCCTCATTCCAGGAGATCTGCAGGGGGCAGAAAATAGGAATGGGCAACGAGGAATTGTGAACAGATCAGGCTGGGGGCAAAATTCACCCCTACCTAGCACCTGGAGAGGCCAGGGCAGGAGTGGCAGATGGAGGTCCTGAGAGGGAGGAAGGGCCCAGAGAGGGTGAAATGGGGCAGGGAGAACAGAAACAGAACCAGGAGGCTTCTTGGGTACTCCCAGCACCCTGCTTCAGAACTTCTCTCACCTGGCCTCAGGCGGAGGCGGCCCCCTTGGTTGGTCCCTTCTCGGGTCATTCCTAGCTTAAATGTCACCTTCTTGGAAAGGTTTAACCTAAACAGCATCTGATAGGCTCCCAGACCCACCCTCACCCCTACTATTCTTCTTCTTTTTTTTTTAATCAGCTTGTGAGATTAGTTTCCCAACCAGGAATTGAACGTGGGCCCTTAGCAGTGAAAGCGCAGAGTCTTAACTCTGGATGGCCAAGGAATTCCCACCCCTGCTATAATTCTTGATCACAGCACCTTATTTCTTTACCACATAGCACATATTTCCAGTTATTTTATTTAGCTGTTTACTTGATTCCCGTCTCCCCAGATAGTGACCTCTATGAGTACATTGGCATGTCTATCTTTCTTGCCCACCCCCCTAAATCTCCAACACCTAGTAAAATGCCTAGCACTCAACAGGCACTCAGTAAAATTTTGTTGGATGAATGAATATGCATACACAGGCCTGTATACACACATATATACTTATGGGACTAGTGGCTCATCAGCAGGGATGCAGATACCACACAATACAGAAATGCAGAATTAGTCAGAGCCTGCAGGTGAGGTGGGTACCTGACCCCAATAGTTAGTAGCAAAAGAAGTCAACAGATGTTGGTCTAAGCATCTTTTTTTGCATGTACGGACATCATCCACATCTGGAGGTTCCTACTCCAGCTCTGCCCTGACCCTATACCAGTGGTACCAATGGGTTTCTCATAAAGACACTTCCTTGAGGTTCCATTCAGAAGGAAACTTTGCTTTAAGTTGGTGGAAAAGGATCAAGGTGGATTTCTCCCAGTAGAAGGATGTCCCTCGAATACTGAAGTGTCTTTCAGATCTGTCATCCTGAAATTTTTGTAAACTTTCCTTGAAACTGTTTTACTTTCTGAATTATATCACCTGTGTGAAAACTGGTTTTAAGTCTACTCTTTGCTGAGTGAAGTTGTATTCCCTGAGTTCGTCCAAAGTTGCACTGGATTTCGATTCCCAGTTCTGCCACTTCCTAGATATATATGACCATGGGCAAGCCACTCTACCTCAAGTTACTCATTTTTAAAATGAGGATAGTCATTCTTGCCCTGATAGTCTCACAGGATTTTGGAAACATCAAAGGAAATCTGTTATTACCTAGTAAACATCAAGCCTTGGATTGTCTGGGTGGGCAGAGAAGACTGATGAATGTCAGGAAGGTGAAAAGTTAATTCCACTGAACTCCTCTGGGAGGTGAAATAAGAGTGTGATGATGGAAACTATTGTGGGTTTGGTTTAACTGTCACAAAACTGTTTCATATTCATTACTTCCTTGTTCTATAGTCCCATTTGGCAGGTAGACATGATAGTATAAGAGGAAACATCCTATTCCTCTCATTATATGGTTATATAGTAATTTATTGTGTGCATATTTGGTTTCAAAGCCCCACAGTGTTAGACACATACCTTGATAAATTAAAAATTACCATTCTCTTTTTTCTGAACTATCTGTCTCTTACTCTGGAGAATTTGAAGTTTCTGGCATGACAAGTCCAGGTCAAGAGAGACACCATTAAGAAGAAAAAGAACAGAGAGAAGGTCCCCACAAGCTAGAAAATACAAAAATACACCCTACTTTTTTTAAAAATTGGAATAGCCATACAGGTGTACACATACATTGTCACATGAATAATTTTTTGCCCACCAGATGATCTACTTGAGATGAGGGCACTAATGTGTTTAAGAAGAAGTGTGTCAATAGTGCTTTGAGCAAATGCAGCTAGTCTATGGTGCTGGTGTGGATGGTCACAGAAAAGGCACTAGGTACACGCAAGGGCAAAGCACAGTTACACTGTGGCAGTGAGGGGACTCTTGTAATCTTGTAAAACTGCTTCCTTTGTGGGTGTGGGTAAGGACGGTGGGGTGGATACTCCAGGTGGGGAGCTGATAACCAGCACCAGGAAGCAGGCTGAGAGCAATCAGTGGCACACATGTTGGTTGTGAATTAGGTGTATACCTATGAGGGCCCAGGGCTTGGAACCAGGAAAAGGTTTGCATTTTCTGAAATAAGAATCAAGGAGCTGGCCTTTGTTATTGGACCAGGAAAGCCTTAGGGAGGGCAGCTGCCAGGTGTGAGAGAGGAATATGAGGAAGCTTATAGGTAATATGTTTGAGGAAGGTCCCTGCCAACTGTAACAGGCCCTCCCTTGAAGACTGCTTAAGAATGAGGGGTTTGGAGCTCTGCCAAGATTTCCACTGTTTTGACTACAGTTCTCAGGCCAACCAACCTGGGTTTTGTAAGCTGATTTTCATGGTCTTTGGGTTTTTGGTAACTGAGTCTTTTTACCTCCAAGAAATAAAATTCCAGGAGCCTGTGGCCTAACAACCTCTGGTATTAAGAATTAAAAGAGTTTATTTCTTTTCTAAACTCCCTTTTAGAAATGCCAGCCTGTCTGCTATATTAGAAATAATAAAAGCTAACATTTATGGAGCAGTTACTATGTGTCGAACACTTTACCTATACTGACAAAACCCTGTCGGGTAGGTACAATTTTATCCTTATTTTAGAGATGGGGAAACTGAAGTAAAGGAGCTTAAGAAACTTGCCCAAGTTCCCACATAGCAGGTAACAGAGCCAAGATGTGAAGCCAAGTGGTCTGACTCCAGAGCCTATATTCTAACCACTAAGTTTGTTTCCTCTTTCAAGAGAAAAGTCTTAGGTCCCTGCCTGAGTTTTCAAATGAAAACATTTTTCCCTAAGACTCAGATCTGTCTCCACCGTGCTAATGAGAATAGAGAAAAGGTGTATTATATTTACCATTAGCCTAAGAGGTTGATCATAGCAGATTTAGAGTAAGACATCCTATGAGGATGGTAAAACTCAAGAGGAATAGTGGCTTTTATGTTTTGTTTTAGTAAGCAAAGAGGTTCTTTTAAAGCATTTACTATCATGTCTCCATTACTGATAAGGGAACTGAAGTCCAAAGAGAAGGGGTGACTCATTTAAGGTCATATAGCTAAAAATTGGTCTCTGGACTCCAAACCCAGTCTCTCCTCTATACTAATCAGCTTTGAGTCCCCACTTAAGAGTCTCTCTTCTTAGAATCACCTACAATATAACTTTTGTTCAATTTAGCATTTAATTATATCAGAGTTTATGTGTAGTTTGTAAAGCCCAAAGTAGTTTATAAATATATTTAGGAGCCTTCTTCTCAGCTGCCAACTTGATGGTGATTCCCAACGTCAAGGTCTGCATCCCCTCTACCTGTTCCTCCTGTCTTTCCTGGTTCTGCCTCAGCTAAGTGCACAGTAAAAACTTTCTGACAGACAGCTTGGTCCTCTCTCCCACAATGGTCCTGAGAAGCAGGAGTGAAATGGGATGTCTGTTGCTACCTCTCTGAGATCCATGCTCTATGCCAATTCAGAACAATAAGCATTTGGTCTCATGACCCTACAGAGTGACTTAGACTAACTAAGGGTAGAGAGAAGGGGGTTAGGTCTGGCAGTCACCTCAATGGGGCGAACAGGCAAAGAGCAGTTGGACAAGCAAACAAGCATGCAGGAAAGCAGTGCCCAAGGCAATGCAGAGGTGGATACCTGGGGCCGGATGTGCTTGGGTTTCTCTTTCGGCTTACCCTGTTAAGAGCCCACGGAAAGGGTGGTGAGCAGGGTCCAAGGATAGGAGAGGGGGAGGGAAGGGTCAATGTGCCCCAAACCTCTGGCTGCTTCCTTTCCCTCTGGTTCCTCTCTCACTGGTCCTCCCAGCCTCCATTTTCCTGATTCTGTTCATAGCCTCTATACACTCAGAACCCCAAATGCTGACAGGGTCTCCAATGTTCCTAGACCAGACTCAAGTCTGTCTAGCTCTAAGACTACTCAAAGCCTCTCAAGTCACAGAATTTCAGAAACCCCTGTCCTTCTGGACCCTGGAGCTTTTATCCTTCATGCCTCTTAGACCTGGAGGCCACCACTGGGCTTTTTCATCAGAAGCATGTATCCAAAGCTATCAAGGGCCATCTATTGAGGGGCAGATCCTGGTTTTTCCATGGTGGGACCACATAGGTAGCCCACCCCAAACCAAAGACCAGTATTTAAGATGACTACATATAGTCACCCAGGTCAGCCCATTTCTAACCCAAGCCCAATCCCTAAAGATCCCTGATGCCCATCAGAATACTCCAACCAGCACAGGAGTCTTCCTCACAATCTCTTGGGCTAAGTTTCCAAAGCTCCCTACCTACATCCAAGGTCAAAGTCCCCTATCTCCAGCCAGCCCTGCCAGGGAGGCCATTCCGAGGACTGCTCCTAGATCCTCAGCATTATGATAAGGAAACAAAGATGGACATCAGGAACTTCCTGGGGAGGAAGAGGGAGCCAGTTGGAGCCCAGAGGAGGGCATAATGGTACCAGACTCACCTGCACATCCGGGCATGGCCTCTTAATCGGAGGAGATTGGCTAGGAGAGTCACCTGTGACCAGCTCTGCCCGCCCCAGGTGCTTGACCACAATGCAGCATTTCACTGGGAAACCCCTGGAGGAAAGAAAAGCCTGAAGTGGTGGGCTGGTTGGCTCAAAGGAGAATTTGGCAAGACCCACCCATGTCTATCTAGGGTAGGAGGGACAAAGGAAACCTGGCACTGGGGAAATGCCCAGTCAACTCAGGGCAGTAGCCAGCAGACCAAACACACTTACTTCTCCTGACACTTCTCCAGGGCCTCGTCAGCCAGCTCCTTCAGGTTGACAAGCTTTTCCCCCCTGTAGAAGGCATCTTTGGGGAGCAACAGATATTCCAAGCCTTAGGAAGGCATCACACTTCTACCCCTTTATCCCTAGTGGGTACAATGTTCAGTCCTTCCTGGATAGGCCTCTTGTCTCTGGATCTTCCAGCTAATTTGAGCTAACAGAGGGAAGGCTGAGGTGGAAGCAGGAAATAAAGGGTAGGCTGCCCCTACCCTTTACATTAAGCAGCCCCAAATACCAGCTAGCTGGTTGAAGACCAAGACTTTGAGTGTGGGGGTTTTGGGGGAGGGGTGAGAGACTTAGTCACCTGTAGTGATGAGAAGGCTACAATTGGAATCCAGGATCCGTTCACAAAGAGACTCTGAAGAGAACCCCGCAAACTAGAAAAGGGAAGAAAGACTGAGAAAGATGGCAACCCAAGGATCGAGTGAACAAGAAAAGGAATAAGGAACCTATGACACAAACATTCTAAATGCTTTAGTCTTGTTTTTCAGATTCTCCATCATCCAGGCTCAACCTACTTATCCTGAGCCCTACCCCCAACCAGGCCCCTTTCTCCAGCCCCAATTCCTACCACAATGGAGTGCAGAGCCCCAAGGCGGGCACACGCCAGCATAGCCACCACGAGCTCCGGGATCATGGGCATGTAGATGGCCACTCGGTCACCCTTGCAAATGCCTGCGGTAAAGGACACAGGTCATGGACCACAGTGGATCCCACCTGCTGCTACGTGTTCCTTCTCATCCAATTATCTGCCACCCACCTACCTCCCCTCCCAGGTGACCTTTCCTGTTCTTCTGTTAGCAGATTCCTTCTTTTCCTTGTCAACCTCCCCCAAGTCCTCAGATACCCCCAGGCTGGGCTCTCCAGTCCTCTCCCTGTATCCCCTCACTCACCCTGTTTTCGGAGAACATTGCTGAACCGACACACTTGGACCAGAAGCTCTCGGTATGTGATCTGGGTGGTTTCCTCTGGCTCATTGCCCTCCCTGAGATGTATCAGAAAGAGCCAGTCATTAGGGAATATGACTTCTTCCCCAAACAAACAAACAAAAATAGGAACAGTCATAAAATCCATTCATTAACACCAAGGCCTGGGAATATTCTGTGAGGGTGAGCCATCTGCCACCACACCTTGAGCTGACTGATCAGATACACTGGGCTTACAAGATATACTTTATACACAACCTGTGTATCACTGGAAAATGCACTGCCATCTCTGAACCTCATTTGATAAAATGGGATCATGGTCTTCTCTCTTCCATTCGAGGCATGTATTAAGGAGAAATGGTATCACGAATGTGATTCTTCCTGAAAGTGATGTCAGCATTGCACTGGTGTTATTCAAAGTGGGGTCTCTAGATTACTTGTACCCAAGTCACCTAGGGAACTTGTCAAAATGTAGATTCCTGAGCCCAAACTCAGAATCACAATCACAAGATCCAAGAATCTGCTTCTTTACTACAAGTTGGTATAAAGAATCAATAGGTAAATCAGATGCACCTTTAAAGTTGAGAATCACCACCCTCTATCAACTTCTTGCTGTCTACCTCCTCAGCCTTGCCTCCTACTCCTTTCTAGGCTTCAGCCTGGTTTCCTTCGGTCATTTCTTCATCGATTCATTTGCTTATTCAACTACTATGTGCTATATATATGAATAGAAATAAGGCACTGAGAATAAGATAAGCAAAATCCCTCCCAACATGAAGCTTATATTCCAATGATAGTACAGGAAATATACAAGTAAAAATATAACAGATAATTTAATTTCCAATTATGATAAGCATTATGAAAGATATAAAGAATGACATAATAATGACCGAGAAATTTTTAAAAAGACATCTTAAGGATTCAGACTGTATACAAAGATTTAACTGTAAGAATATCCCCTTCAGTATTATTTTTCAATTTTATGATTTTTAAATAATTCTACTGCACAATTGCACTCATCTCACATGCTAGCAAAGTAATGCTCAAAATTCTTCAAGCTAGTCTTCAACAGTATGTGAACCAAGAACTTCCAGATGTTCAATCTGGATTTACAAAAGGCAAAGGAACCAAAGATCAAATTGGAACATCTGTTGGGTCATAGAAAAAGCAAGAGAATTCCAGAAAAACATCTACTTCTGCTTATTGACTATGCCAAAGCTTTTGACTGTGTAGATCACAACAAACTGTGGAAAATTCTTAAACAGATTGGAATACCAGACCAACTTACCTGCCTCCTGAGAAATCTGTATGCAGGTCAAGAAGGAACAATTAGAACTGGACGTGGAACAATGGACTGGTTCCAAATTGAGAAACGAGTATGTCAAGGCTGTATATTGTCACCCTACTTATTTAACTTATATGCAGAGTGCTGCTGCTGCTGCTAAGTCGCTTCAATCATGTTTGACTCTGTGCGACCCCACAGACGGCAGCCCACCAGGCTCCCCCGTCCCTGGGATTCTCCAGGCAAGAATACTAGAGTGGGTTGCCATTTCCTCCTCCAATGCATGAAAGTGAAAAGTGAAAGTGAAGTCGCTCAGTCGTGTCCGACCTTCAGTGACCCCATGGACCGCAGCCTTCCAGGCTCCTCCATCCATGGGATTTTCCAGGCAAGAGTACTGGAGTGGGGTGCCATTGCCTTCTCCGTACTTCATGTGAAATGCCGGACTGGATGAAACACAAGCTAGAATCAGTACTGCTGGGAGAAATATCAATAACCTCAGATACAAAGATGGCACCACATTTATGGCAGAAAGCAAAGAAGAACTAAAGAGCCTCTTGATGAAAGTGAAAGAGGAGAGTGAAAAAGTTGGCTTAAAACTCAACATTCAGAAAACTAAGATCATGGCATCTAGTCCTATCACTTCATGGAAATTGATGGGGAAATGAAACAGTGACAGACTTTATCTTTTTGGGCTCCAAAATCACTGCAGATGGTGACTGCTGCCATGAAATTAAAAGACGCTTGCTCCTTGGAACAAAAGCTATGACTAATCTAGACAGCATATTAAAAAGCAGAGACATTACTTTGCCAACAAAGGTCTGTCTAGTTGAAGCTATTGTTTTTCCAGTAGTCATGTATGGATGTGAGAGTTGGACCATAAAGAAAGCTGAGCGCCAAAGAATTGATGCTTTCGAACGGTGGTGTTGGAGAAGACTCTTGAGAGTCCCTTGGACTGCAAGGAGATCAAACCAGTCAATCCTGAAGGAAATCAGTTCTGAATGTTCATTGGAAGGACTGATGCTGAAGCTGAAACTCCAATACTTTGGCCACCTGATGCGAAAAACTGACTTATTAGAAAAGACCCTGACGCTAGGTAAGATTGAAGGCAGGAGGAGAAGGGGACAACAGAGAATGAGACAGTTGGATGGCATCACCGACTCAATGGACATGAATTTGAGCATTCTCTGGGAGTTGGTGATGGACAGGGCGGCCTGGCGTGCTGCAGTCCATGGGGTCGCAAAGAGTCGGACACAACTGAGCAACTGACCTGAACTGAACATAAAAAGATATGTAAATTTTTAAGTGAATTTGAAAATTGAATTTTAACGCTGTTCAGAAGAGAAATAAATACTTCAAAGTCCCCAAAAAAGCATAGAATGGGGAGGTGGGAAAGAAGAGCTTTAAGCACAGGACAGGCCTATTAGACAAGCATATAAACATGCTTCTGTGTTTATATACTCTCTTTTTTTCCTATACAAATGGTGGCATACAATATGCATTTTTCTGTATCTTGTTTTTTATTGAATATAATATGCATTCAATAAACTGCATAAATCTTAAATATAGAGCTTGATCATCTTGCTTAATTTTTAAATTTAACAATATATCTGGATATCATTTTCCATTAAGACTTACAGTGCTATTTCATTTTCTTTGTCATATGCATAATGTTCTACTATTTGTGTGTGCCATAATTTATTTAACAAATAAATATTTCAATGAGTATCTTTATTAATATGTCATTTACTCACTTGAAAATATATCTGAAGGATGAATTACTAGAACTGAAATTGTTGGGTCAAAGATATGGACATTTGAAATACTGATAAATACTAGAGGATAAGTTCCCTAAGTAGGATGATCAGGGAAGGCCTCTCTCTGGAGAGGTGACATTTGAGCTAAGACCTGAGCAATGAGAGCAGGCAAATGTATGAGTTCTTGAGAAGAGTATCCTGGGCAGGTAGTAAAGAGCTTGGCCTATTCAAAGAACAGAAAGGAAGCTAATATGGCTGGAGTGTAGTGAACAAGAAGGAGAGTAAGAATCAGAAGTAGGCAGCAGTCAGATTACATAAGGCTTTGTAGGCACGGTAAGAAATTTGAATTTTATCCTAAGGAGATTCTTCCTGGCTTCCCTTATACACAAAGTGCCACTTCCACAATCTTAATCACACCAATGCCCCAGCTCAGAATGCCTTCCCACCTCTTTCGGGCAGCACCACGTAGCCCTCCATAAAGGTCACTGTGCTTCCTTTCCTTCCTTACCACCCAGAGAACTTACGAAGGAGGTAACTAAAACCCAGAGAGAGGTAGGAGCTTGTCAAGGTCACAATAATAAGCGGCAGAACCAAGAATAGATCCTCAGGTCTTCTGACTTCAAGTCAGGCTGTCTCCTCATAGTGTGAAGGACAGGGACTAGCAGGGAAGCCAGGTCTTTGGCGATTTCACAGAAGATTATCAGCTTCTTTCCAGCTCCTGGCTCAATGAGTTAGTTACTATCCTCTCATTGGCTTCACCTTCCTAGAGCTGACAGGAGAAAAGCACAGAGCTGTTTAAAGTGGGAAGGAACTGGGAGAGAGGAAGCTGGCAAATGGCCCTGAATGCCGGATGCAGAAAAAGTCACTTCCTTAATTGGCTCACGGACAAGTGGCAAACAGGAACATCTCTAGTTACAGTTAAATGCTGATGTACACCTCACACCCATGCATACGTGTCCCCATATGTATGCTGACCTATGTACCCCTGCATACATAAAAACATATATACTAATATAAAAAACATTGTAGACATAGGAACTGCTCATTTGCACACATAGGAACAAACAGCATTAATATATGGATATAGGACTCGAACATGGGCCCATCTGCAAGTATATGCACCACACACGTATGTATCTACCTACGTGCACCTTCCAGAAACTCTCTATCACATTATCCTGTTTTATTTTCTTTGTGGAACCTTCTATGATTTGAAATTAGCTCATGTATTTTATTCACTTGTGTATTATCTGTATCTTTCACTGGAATATAAATCCCATGATAACAATGACCTTGTCTGTCTTGTTCATTGCTACATCCCTAGCGATGAGATTCAATACCTAGAATAGACACTGGTACATAGAAGGTGCACAGGCACAGATAAGAACAAACCTATACAAGAATCAGAGAAGGCAATGGCACCCCACTCCAGTACTTTTGCCTGGAAAATCCCATGGACGGAGGAGCCTGGTAGGCTGCAGTCCATGGGGTCGCTAGAGTAGGACACGACTGAGCGACTTCACTTTCACGCATTGGAGAAGGAAATGGCAACCCACTCCAGTGTTCTTGCCTGGAGAATCCCAGGGACAGGGGAGCCTGGTGGGCTGCCGTCTATGGGGTCACACAGAGTCGGACACGACTGAAGCGACTTAGCAGCAGCATACAAGAATACGAGAACAGCTTACTTGAGCCCACTTCCAGTTACACACACACACAGAGTGTACATCTCTCTCCCTGGCTCTGTGCTCAAGTTATACATTATTGATAGAGGCACCTTATTCCTTCCAGTGTCTTCTTTCTCTGACATAAACACCCGGCTGGGGCCACGGCTGGTTGGGAGAGGGGAGGGAGCACGCATGCACACACACACATGTGCATGGGGACACACACATACCCCCAAAATGTAGTATTACTCAGCCATAAGAAAAGAGTGAAACCTTGCCATGTGTGATAATATAGACAGACTTGAGGATATTATGCTAAATGAAGTAAATCAGAGAAAGACAGACACCCTATGATTTCACTTATATGTGGACTCTAAAAATAAACAAACATAATGAAACAGAAACAGATTCATAGATATAGAAAACAAACTGGTTGTTGCTGGGGGCAGAGGAGAGTGGGGAATGGGTGAAACAGGTGAAGGAGCTTAAGAGGTACAAACTTCCAGCTATAAAGTAAATGTCTTGTGGATGTAAGGTATAGCATAGAAAATATAGTAATAATACTACAACTTTGTATGGTCACAGATGGTAACTAGACTTATTTTGATGATCATTTTTGTAATGTATAAAAATATTGAATCACTATGCTATACACCTAAAACCAATATTGTAAGCAAATTATACTTCAATTTAAAAAAGATGACTGAAGTGACTTAGCAGCAGCAGCAGCAGGTGAACACATGTACACCCATGTCGGATGTCAGTGTATGGCAAAACCAATACAATATTGTAAAGTAGTTAGCCTCCAATTAAAATAAATAAATTTATATTAAAAAATAAAAAATAATAAAAAAATTTTAAATAAATAAATAATAAAAAGACTAAGTGAAATATCAGTACGTAATAAGCATATAAAATGAACAAGTGAGTGCCTATAATATAAATCTCTACATTTTATATATTCAGAATATTTCATAATTTTAAAATTTGAATAAAATAAGTAAATAAAATATTTTACTATATCAAAAAAATAAAAAGAAAAAAACAAACAGCAGCATGTGCACAATGACACTTAGTTTTAGGGGGAAAAAATAGAGAGGTGCGGGGACTGGAAAACTTGAGAATACGTGCTCTGGAAAGGAGGCATCTAGCACTTAAACGCAGCGCCTATTACCTTTTGCCCTCTGGGAATAAGGTCTCAATACTGCCCAATTTTTCAGTTTTTCAAGAGAGACCTGGAATCTGTTTCTGAATTTTTAAGTTTGATGCAATTAACTTTAAATTTAAACACTGTGGTCAAACAAAACTATTAATCAAAGATTTAGCTGATGGGCTACGGATTGGGAACCCTGCAGCAGACCCAGCTACTTCCCTTTTACCTGGCAGCCATATGGTATGGGACAGCTCAAGGCATATAATCTTTTTTTTTTTTTTAATTGTAATGTTTTATCGGGTCTATGTATGATCTTTTTTACTTTTTTTTTCACATACCAAAGAATCGAAATTTTTATATCTCATATACTCTTCTTTTTTTTCTTATATGATATTATACATGTTTTAATGCCATTCTCCCAAATCATCACCCCCTGCACAGAGTCCAAAAGACTGTTCTATACGTCTGTGTCTCTTATAATCTTTTTTTAAAGGAAAACTTCTACAACTAGCTTATCTTTACACTCTCCATATTCGCTGTTATCCATTACTGATGCAAAATATCTTCAGAATCAGACTACTTCCCTTCACATCCACTATCATCATAGTCCAAAGTCTCCATTAAGTATGTCAGATCATGTCATTCCTCTGATCAAAATGTTCAGATGTCATCCCATATCATTTTGAGTAAAAGTCCTCACACTGACCTACTAAATGACTCCCTCATTACCTCTCTATCCTCAAATACTCCCATTCTCTCTTCCTCTCCCCACCTCTCTGCTCCAGCCACATAGCCTCCTTACTGTTTGGCAACACCAATCACACTTAACCTCAGAACTTTTGCCCTCCACTTGAGTATTCTTCCCCCAGAGAGCCACATGATTTATTCCCTATCTTTTGAGTTATTGCTCAAATGTTGGCTTCTCAGTGAGGTCATCTTTGACCATGCCATATAAAAAAGCACTTGTCCACCCCCAGTCCCAGATACTCCAAGGTAACATCTTCCAGAAAGTCTTCCCTAATTTCTCTTTTCCTCACCTACCTCAAAGTGGAAAATTCTTTCTTCCTTCCAAGTCCCTTTATCTCACTTTCCTTGTGATCTATTGGTTCTACCTGTATTACATTTATTGGGGCCTTATTGTTCCCATTATACCCTGGGCTCTTGAAGGGAAGGAATTGTGTCTTCTTCCTTTCTGTTTTCTCTAAGCACAGTTGGCACAGTAAATACTTAAGGTTCATGGTCAAATCAGTGAAAAACTTGTAACTAATTAATGACAAGGGAAGACTGGAACTCTTTCTTTTTGTATAAGGATAGTCATTGAATTGGAGATTTTAGTTCCCTAAACTAGCAGAAAAGTAAAGCACAAGATAGGAGGAAGGAGCTGAGCAAAAAAAAAAAAAAAAAATAGATGGGGAAAACTGGGTTCCTCACAGAAGCATCAGAAGGCAGGATCAAACCTAGTGAGTTGTCTTCCAGGGGAGAAGTACCCAGATGAGAGGAGTCAAAACCGTTATAAAAGGAAGACCAGACTTATCTGTTTAGCCTGGAGGTGAGAATATAATGAGAAACCTGATAGTAAGTCTCAAACACCTGTATCTCTGTTGCTGCCAACCCTAGTATGAGCCACCGTCATGTCTTGCCTAGATGACCACAGTGACGCCACGCTGGCCTCCCACTACACTCCTGCCCCCTTCCAATCTATACATAAACCAAAATGAACTATTATAAACACAAACCAGGCTACAGTATCTTCTCCAACTCATTATGTGCCATTGTTCCATTCTGCCTACCAGACTCCAAACACATTAGCCTTCTGACTGAGAGAACATGCCTTGGTCTTTTACTGTCTTTCCTG
The DNA here is from genome assembly GCF_002263795.3 of Bos taurus. Taxonomy (NCBI): domain Eukaryota; kingdom Metazoa; phylum Chordata; class Mammalia; order Artiodactyla; family Bovidae; genus Bos; species Bos taurus. The sequence continues at coordinate 64,211,874 of NC_037340.1, read as the reverse complement.
AACTCTTCGAATGGTTTGCTCTACCTCATGTTTCAGATCTCAGTTTAACTGTCACTTTCCTAGGGAAGCTTTCCATGACCAGCATCAGTCCTTCCTGACATTCTTCATCACAAAATTGTTCATTTTTTATAGCATTTTTTTCAAGTTGTAATTGTCTTATTTAGTTACTGTTTTTTGGGGTTTTTTGCTAATTGTCTGTCTCACCTACTAGACTGTAAGCTTCCTGAAGGCAGAGACCAAGTTAGTCTTCTTCACTACTGAATCCCCAAGACCTTGCAAAGAACCTTGTATATAATAGGTGCTCAATAAATACTTTCTGAATGAATGAATGAACCTGAAGGATTATTATGGGAAACAAATTAGTATTTTGTAACTATAATTGGTTGGAGAAGGCAATGGCACCCCACTCCAGTACTCTTGCCTGGAAAATCCCATGGACGGAGGAGCCTGGTAGGCTGCAGTCCATGGGGTCGCTAAGAGTCGGACATGACTGAGGGACTTCACTTTCACTTTTCACTTTCATGCATTGGAGAAGGAAATGGCAACCCACTCCGGTGTTCTTGCTTGGAGAATCCCAGGGACGGGGGAGCCTGGTGGGCTGCCGTCTATGGAGTCACACAGAGTCGGACACTACTGAAGTGACTTAGCATAGCATAGCATAGCATAACTATAATTGGAAGAGCTAGGTCAATTGGGAGAGTGCAATATAAAGAAAGCCTTTCCAAATGTCAGGCTTCCCTGGTGGCTTGGATGGCAAAGAATCTGTCTGCAATGGGGGAGACCCAGGTTCAATCCCTGAGTCAGGAAGATCCCCTGAGGAAGGGAATTGCTACTCACTCCATTCTTGCCTGGAGAATTCCATGGACAGAGTTGCCTGGCGGCCTATAGTCCATGGGGTTGCAAAGAGTCGGACACAATTGAGTGATTAATACTTTTTCTAAATGCCAGAATTGTCCAGAAGCATAGGATTGTGCAGGTTGGAACAGGGAAACCCTGTTGTCTATTTGATCATTCTCGAGGGAGTGGGGTCCTTGGAATTTCATTTTATAAACAACCCATGTGATTCATGTTCAGTGAACTTTCAGATGACCTTTAAGATGCTTCCAGTTTTGAGATTCTTTGATTTGGGAAAATTAAGAAATAATGTGTTCTATGATCCATGAGGCACTGCACAAATGTGAAGCACTTAGACATAAGTATATCCTCAAGTCACTTTCCCATTCACCAAGGGAGCGGGGTGTGGGAGCAACATAGCTTGACACATTAGCAGCTTAATGTTCCCTCTGGATACTCCTGGCTGAACAAGGAAAAGGGTTGGAGGAGGAGGTGGGAGGAGGCAAGTACCAAAGACTGAATCATAAATCACTTAGAATGCCAGAGGAAGATGGGGCTTTTGATGTTCACCACCCCTATTCACAGATGAGAAACCAAACGCACAGATGGGAAGTGATGGCCTGGAGGTTCCTCAGCACTTAGCAGCACTATTATTGTAAAGCAGAGCTGTTCAGTATGGTAGCCACAGGCCACATATAGCTACTGAACACTTAAAATGTTGTGAAGGAACTGAATTTTTAATTTAATTTAATCTATTTTAAATATTAACAGTCACCTGTGGCTAGCTCTAGAGTCTATATGCCTCAGGGCATTCTCCTGCTAAATGAACTGGCCTACATAAGGGGAGTGATGTTTCCAAAACCCAGGATTAGCAGAAAGAAGAAAATCAAAGTGCAGGAGTCCTGAGAACTGTGGGGTTAAAGTCCACCAAGCGTGGATTTTAGTAAAACTATAATAACCTAAGAGAACTGAAAACATACATCCATACAAAAACTTGTACACAAAGATTCACAGCAGCACCATTCATGATGTCAAAAAGTGAAAACAATCCAAGAATACATCAACTGAAAAATGGATAAATAAAATGTGGCATATCCATACAATGGAGTATTATTTTGTATAAAAAGGAATAAAGTACTGACACATGCTACAACATGGATGAACCTTGACAAGATTATTCTAAGTTTAAGAAGCTAGACACAAAAGGTCACATATTGTATGATTTCATTCATATGAACTGTCCAGAATAGAGACAAAAAATAGATTAGTGATTGCCTAGGTCTGACAGCAAGGAAAGTTGGAAGAAAATGAGGAGTGATTGCTAATGAGTATGAGGTTTCTTTTTGGGGTGGTGAAAATGTTCTAAAATAGATTGTGATGATGTTTGTACAACTCTGTGAATATGCCAAAAATCACTGAGGTGTGCTTTAAATGAGCAATTGTATTTTATGAATTATATCTCAAATTTTAAAAACTTATTGCAATTCTGATTGGAACTGCAATAAGCACACAGAATAATTTGGAAAAAACAGACATCTTTACAAATCTTTCTTTCCTGAAAGATTGTACCTTAGCACTATTCATTCATTCATACTGTCTATTTACCTAAAGACTTGGCATTTATTTATTTTATCTTTAGCATTATAGTCATAGCATACACCTGTTTCTCTCACTGGATTGTGAGTTTCTTAAAGACAGACAGGATATCTTTTAATCTGTTTCCTCCTCAGTGCGAAGCATAAACTTTGACACATAGTAGGCACTTAATACATAACTGTGAAATGAGTGGATAAAAGAGTGAATGAATAAACTTCTCTGCCTACATGATCAGCCGGATCTAGGGTGATCAGAGTGAGGAAACATGGAAGGAAAGAGGGGATTATAGAGGATACAAATGAAGAAGACAGATGCTAAACACGCAGGGGGAAATGGTAGACAGAGGGGAAAAGTTTAAAACTTGTGGCATGGGATTTGGAAACATATATAGAAAAGTTTCTTGAGCCCCTACAGTGGACTCAATCCTGGACTCTATGCCATGAAAGAGACTGGAAGAAGCCCCTGAATATGAGGTTCAGGCTATGGGACACATGCTTTGCAATCTGAGCTATTAATACACCCTGTTCTCCTGCCAGCTATTTTTAGGCCTTGAGCCAGAGACCTTGCGCCTGTTCCCCTTGGCCAAAGTGGCTTTGGTGCCAGTTGGTTTCTACACATCTTCTCTGTCAGGAAGGCAGGCCTGGGCTAGTATAGAAGGTAACCTTTCTCCCGATGCCTACATGCCTTCCTACAGGGGGAAAATCATACTCATTCCTATCATCCAGTTGTTCCTACCATGCTAGTCTCCCCCAAAATAAATGAATGAGGGCAGCCCTCTCAGCTCCTTTATTACCACTTTAGTTGGAATGCTGCCTTAGATAAGAATATGCCTAGATTAGGAAAAGCGAGTGGGAAGAACAGCCAGCGACAACACACTACATGTACAACAAGTCTCTCAAGTATAACAGACACATGCAAAAAGATTCATGGCAATAGTTCTTTGCTATTTAGGTAGACATAGCTTAAATTAGTAATTTTTAAGGTATAGCACTCTATTCCTATGGGTACCTGAGCAGGAAAAGTTTTAAGAGAGTTAAGTGTCCAGAGTTTCAACTTTCACATGTACTCTTTCCTAACAGTGATCTAAGTTGGTTTTCCTTTCCCACTTTCTTTCTCCCACTTTACAAAAAAATGCCATGTCTCTCTTTTATCCCAAACTTTATTATGCTTATACAATGCTGAGGTTTAAAAAAAAAAAAAAAAAAACCCTCTAGAGTGCCAAACAAAGGGACAATTTGAGAATGCATAAATTCAGAGGGAGAGCCCCAAGGAAGCAAACCAGAGAGCTTCTATAAGAAATCAATATTGAAAGGAGTAACATGTTGACAGAACTGTCGGTGCAAATTAGGTTATATGATGAACATTATCTATAAATTATATGAGCTAAATGTGCAGCTTCAAGATTTTGAAAAAGATATATAACATATATATATATACAATAAAAACACATTGGAAATTAGATTCTTTGCAGTTATTTAATCTTTTGATAAAATGTTTAAATCTGAACTTTAAAATTTATGAAGAGTTACATATCAAAATTCTTCTGGGTATTAGATCACTAACATAAATAATTACTTTTCAAACAGATCCTGCCACTGCCCACCATATCAAAAACATGTGAGCAAGTTTTAAAAATACAAGTCAGAAACCTTATCCCCTGAAAATTCTGATTCAATAGGCTGGGTGGGATCCAGGAATCTGGATATTAACAATATCCGCAGGTAAATATTTGGGTCACCAGACCTAGATTACTGTTTACCTCTAATTCAATGTATGAATTTGCACAAAAGTACCCTTACTTCGGAGAAGGCAATGGCAACCAACACTCTTGCCTGGAAAATCCCATGGACGGAGGAGCCTGGTAGGCTGCAGTCCATGGAGTCGAGAAGAGTCAGACACGACTGAGCGACTTCACTTTCACTTTTCACTTTCATGCACTGGAGAAGGAAATGGCAACCCACTCCAGTGTTCTTGCCTGGAGAATCTCAGGGACGGGGGAGCCTGGTGGGCTGCCATCTATGGGGTTGCACAGAGTTGGACATGACTGAAGTGACTTAGCAGCAGCAGAAGCAGCAACCCTTACTTCATACAATTTTAAATTGGCAACTCTTTGGAAGTCCTTGCTGAAAAATTCATAATTTAAAAAAAAAATCTCGATCATTGGTATAAAATGAAAGATCAGCCAATTCAATTTAGACCCTTAAGCTGTATTTTGTAGCCTATAAGATTGAAATGATAGAATGTCAAGGCCATGAAAATCCAGAAAAGACTAAGGGACTATTCTAGATTGAAGGAGACTAAAAAGACACGACAACTGCACGTCATGTGTGATTCTGAACTAGATCCTTCTGCCATTAAGGAGATTATTAAGACAACTGGCAAAACTTCTATGGAATCTGAAGATTAGATGATAATTATGGATCAGTATTGATTTCCTGATTTTGATAGCTATGTTACAGTTATACAGGAGAAAGTCTTTGTTGGAAATGTACACAATTCAAGGTCTGCATCTTACTCTCAAATGGTTCAAAAAAAAAGCTATTTGTATTGTACGTGCAATTTTTCTTTTTCCTTTTTTTTTTTTCCTTTAAGTGTTGATCCTGTTTTATTATCTGACTAGAAAATTAGACAATCCACCAGTCCAGGTGGTAATGGACGAGCTTGAACTTGCTCTTTATTGCCAGGTCCAGCCCCAGCTTGGCCTTTCTTTTTCTTCCTCTTCGTGAGGCCTCCTGGTAAGGAAAAAAGGGGAAAAAGACAAATGTCTTCCTGGGAGGCCTCGCAGACAATGAAGGATTCTATGTTCACTACCTGCTTACAGACTCTGATATGGTGCTGGCAGATCAGCACTCAGGTGAGGTGGATGGACTCAGCCAAGGCAAGCATGAAAACATCTCCAAAAAACCCTTGACAGTCAGGCCCAGGTAATTCAGCTTTACCTTGCCCTTGTACAGCCCCTGCATCCAGGGGCTGTTGCATCAACACTGCAGCAAAGTGTTGCTTTCAAATAGAGGTGTGCAGCAGCAGCTCTTGGCCAGAGAAAAGCTGACCCTCCAGACTCCATGTGTGTTCAGAGCCCCAGATTCGCTGATTAACTTCACCTCTTGGTTGAAGTGGGATTTAAAGGGTTATCAACAGGTCACATTTTGCTACAGACCCAGCACCAGGCCACTGGCCTGTCAGCTTCCACATTCCTGCCTCTGCTTAAAAATAGGCCCCGGTAACTGGGAAAGAGCTGTACTTGTAACTTTTCTATCAGTTTAAGTATGTTTCAAAACTTTAAAGATTAATAATACAGGCTAGAGACAGCTCATACATATATAGGGCTGCAAATGTTGAGTTTAAATTTTATTCTGTAGGTAAAGAAGAGTCGGAGAGGTTCCTAGACTAAAGGTTCTTCCCCTACTTCAAAACTTTTTACCTACTAAACTCCCAAGCCACAGAGGACTGGAAATGGATGATCTTCGCCAGAGTGACCACCCAACGATCAGCACCTTCTGTTTGCCAAATTACGAAACTAAGGGAGTAAGAGGCTATTCCTTACTTTCAGATGCTTAAAATCTCTAATTAGAGAGATCTAAACCACCCACCATATCAAGCCAATATTGGTAAACAGCGAGAAAGGGGAAGAAGAAAATGCAGAAGTAGGAAATTAACAAAAAGGATGCAAAGAAATAACTTAAGCATGATCAATCATGAAACCCTTCCTAGAAACCGTGGATTCTGAGCCAAGTTTGAGAAAAGAGGCTATGCTTATCAGAGGAAAGAAGGACATTTTGGAAAGGATAGAAAAGTCATGTGTGGCTACCAGTCCTGAATCCTTCTGCCTAATAATACCCTTAGATGTGTGTAATATGTGTGAGTATGTGAGTATTAGCACCAATTCATAATAACACATCTTTTCGGTGTGTTTTCTTGTCTTTCATCTCAGCTAATCCTTGTAGGAATTTTTTGAATCTGGCAGGACAAGATTTGCTATTCCCATTTGAAAGGTCAGGAAACTGAGGCTCAGAAGGGTTTCATCACTTGCCAAAGGTCATAAAGCAATGGTCAGCACCTCTGCCTGCAGATCCTTGAATAGGCTTTGTGGGGGGGGGCGTTATTATTTTTTTTTTTTTTAAATATATACACGATCAAGAGAGTGATCTTTTCAAAGTATAACTCTTGATATGTCATATCTCTACTTGAAATTCTTTATTGGCTACCTAACACATGTCACAGCTGCAATTTTACAGCTGTGCATGAACACAAATTTCTGATCCTTCCTCAAAGCTTTTCCTCCCGGTTTCTTCTCCAACTCAACTAATGGAAATTATATTTTTCTAGTACTCAGACCAAAAAAAAAACAACCTTTATTTCTTGACTCCATTCTCTTATACCCACACATCAAGTTCATCAGTAAATTCTACTGGTTTCTGCCTTCAAAATATTGACAAATTCAAAAAATCTGAGAAACTCCCTGATGCTCTCACTGTTGAGGGCCTGGGTTCAACCCCTGGTCTCAGGGAACTAAGATCCCATAAGCCTCACAGCACGGCAAAAAACAAAAACAAAACTTTCAAATTCTGACCACTTTTCACAGCTTCTACTGTTATCTCCATTATCATATCTTATCTCAATTGCTGCCATGCCCCCTTACTGGTTCCCCTGCTATTGCCCTGTGCCTCCCACCCACTATTCTCAAGGTAGTATGCAGACTATGTGCCATGCTGTGTTAAGTCGCTTCAGTTGTGTCCAACTCTTTGTGACTCTCTGGACCGTAGCCCACCAGGCTCCTCTGTCCGTGGGATTCTCCAGGCAAGAATACTGGAATGAGTTGCCATGCCCTCCTCCAAGGGATCTTCCCAACCCAGGAATAGAACCCACATCTCTTACATCTCCTGCATTGGCAGGTGGGTTCTTTACCACCAGCACCACCTGGGAAGCCCCATGCAGACTATATGTAGTAAATATTCAGTTTTTAAAAATTGTTTAATGAATGGATGAATGAGCACATCCCAGCTAAGAAAAGGATTTTACTTCCTTGAGGTTTGCCCTTTAATGTGTTTAGCCTTATAAATTATCATTATAAATTGTGGTCAACATTTCTTAAGCCAACCCTAAATCATCTAAGTAAACTACTGGCTAAATAAGTGACAGACAGTCAAAGGAGCTAGGTCCATGAAAGGAGAAGCATAGTGTCTATAACAAAGAATGTAAGTGTTCTCTCTAGAACAAGTTCAACTGCTATGTGATCTGGCCAAGTCACTTCCACTCTGAGCCTTAAGTTCCTCATCTGTCAAGTATTGCTGTGAACCATACCCAGGTTCAAAAAACAAGGGAACAAATTATACACATACAATGCAAATGAGATATAGTTTATTATTAGAACAAACAGAAAAGTCTTAGGCATTATGGGAGACTGCGTGGTAGAGTATGGCTGTCAATGGGTCTAATGTGATTTTAATATGCAAGGTCAGAGCAAAGAATGGTAATAATTCCATGTCCAAGGCATACCATAGGTAGAGTACTTAATAAGTGATACTGGCCAACTAGAGAATGTCTACAGGAAACCAACATGCACGATAGAGTTGTTCCAGAAACTATACTATACAAGGAACTTTAAGATTACCTCATCCATAAAACAAGGGCACTGACTAGATCAGGGGTTTCCAAACTGAGTTTTGCAAATCCCCAGAGGTTCCACACACATATCTCACAGGGAACACAATGACAAGGTAAAGAAGCCAACAGAATGTGGCTCTTGTCCTTCAATCTATATTTCAATCAGATCAGCTCTGCTCTTTCTTGTTTTAGGAATGAGGCTTTGGCATAATGATAAAATTAGCTAATATATTGTTTGCCAAACACTAAGTTCTTTATTTGCCAGGAGAAATATCAATAACCTCAGATATGCAGATGATACAACCTTTATGGCAGAAAGCAAAGATGTACTAAAGAGCTTCTTGATGAAAGAGAAAGAGGAGAGTAAAAAGCTGGCTTAAAACTCAACATTCAAAAAACTAAGATTATGACATCTGCTCCCATCACTTCATGGCAAGTAGATGGGGAAACAATGGAAGGAATCTTCAAGGCGTCTTCTAGATTTAGATTCCTACATTCAGCTTGGCAAAGGGATATAATAACTGCCTTCAAACTGCCTGAAGAGATGTCTCATGGAAAAAAAGAATAGGATTATTCATGTGACCCCAGAACATAGGATTAAGACCATGGGAAGAGCATAAGTAGGGATAAAGTTATAGGGAGGGAATATATCTAAGAATTTTGTAACAGAGGTGCCTAACAAGGTGATACATATTGTGTGAACTCTGTGGTTTTGGTAATGTTCCAGAATCAGAATGATCACTATGAGAATTGTTGGGAATGAAGATTCAGGGGCTACAACTCCTGCTTTGTACAGGAAGTGGACCTCAAAGGTCTGGGAGTCTCAAATTCTCATAAAGGTTCAAAGTATTATTATCAAACACTAAGTATCATTACCAGTGACCCAACTCTTTCATACCAAATCCAGGAAAAGGCAGACAACTCTAAGCCTTCTTATTTACTGTTGTAAATGTGAGGCTACCCTAAGGCAAGAACCTGTGCCCCTACCTAACTACCAGCTCTCATCAAAGGCACGAGGCCAGTACTGGGTTCCTCCCCTTCCCCAACTTTCCTCCTTGCTGCCTTGCCACTGCAGTTTCCTAGATTTGTGATAGAAATTCTGAAGATCAGTGACAGAAGTAACTTTAACAAGTATCCTGTTTACCTCTGTTTATAGTGAGATTGCTGCTGCTGCTGCCAAGTTGCATCAGTCGTGTCCGACTCTGTGCAACCCCATAGATGGCAGCCCACCAGGCTCCTCTGTCCCTGGGATTCTCCAGGCAAGAACACTGGAGTGGGTTGCTATTTCCTTCTCCAATGCATGAAAGTGAAAAGTGAAAGTGAAGTCGCTCAGTCGGATCCGACTCTCAGCGACCCCATGGACTGTAGCCCACCAGGCTCCCCCGTCCATGGGATTCTCCTGGCAAGAGTACTGGAGTGGGTTGCCATTGCCTTCTCCAAGTGAGATTAAGAGGGCTCAAAAAATAGGCATTATCTAAAGTCATTCTCTTCATTAAATATTTACTCAATACACGTGTATAAGAAGTCAGCCCAGACACAAACACAGGTAGTTGATGTGGCTCAGGACACTGTGTCAGGCCTCAAGACAGTCTCCATTTATTACACACTTATTGTTACATATGTTAGTACATATAATAATATATTAATATATAACATATTCTGTTTATTATTATTATACATGTTATTCAGATCCCACCTACTTTCAAAAAGTGACTAATGTCTTGGACAGCATAGCTTAGTTGTTTCATTTTCACCACTTATTACTCTTTAAGGCATCAATGGTCATAAAACTCAGGGAGAAGTAAGAGAAGAAAATTAACAATACACCTTAAACATGAAATACCCCTGCCCTCCTCCACAATCTGCCCATCTGATTCAAGTGGAGAAAGACTGTTCCCAGCATAGTTATTTCCCCACATATCTCCCATTAGTTTAAAGTATTTGTGCTAAAGTGTTCATGTTACCAGGCAAGGGGAGTAGACTCTTCCTCAGCCTCTTCACCCCAAACCTTCTAAAATCCTCCTTTTCTTCACCGTATCAACAGAAGACCAGCCTGCCTACTGAGTCACCAAACAGCCACTACACGGTGCAACAGACCTTCTAAGAACCACTTCCTCTTCAAACACTCGTAGAATCCTGACACATCAGTGCAGGAAGGGGCGTTGCAGAGTATCAGTAGTTCACCTCCCATCACTCTCACAAAGGGAAGGCCCAGAGAGAGGAAGGGAATGGTCTGAGGCCATATTCCTTCTCAATGAATGTTTTTCCTTAGCAAGTACAGTTGACCCTTGAACAACATGGGGGTTAATCTGCTTATAACTTACAGTTGCCTCTCCATATCCTTGATTCCTCCGTATCTGCTGATTCAATCAACCACAGACCATGCAGTACTGTAGAACTTACTGTTGAAAAATATTTGCATTGTAGGTGGACCCATGCAGTTTAAACTCACATTGTTCAAGGGTCAAATGGTATATTTTAATAAGTAAATACACTATTGTGAAACTAGTGAAGATATAGAGGACAAAAAAGTCTGTCCATTCCAATATCACTGAAATGAACTCCAGGACACAGACCTAGATAATGAATAGAGTCCCTGGACATGAATGCTAAGACAACACACTTTAGAGCTGTAGTTTTCCATGTCACCTTGACAGTCAGTCTTCTCCTTGTCAGACCATGGGCTCATCTCCTCTTTTCAACCATCCCCATCTCCTCAAGTACACACACTCACTCATACCCCACCAGGATCTGGAGAGCTCTAAATAGCATACTTTCGAATTCATATTCGGGAACATAAAGGGATCCTGAAAGCAGAGCCTCTGCCCTGAGATCACTCTTAAAGACACCTGCTTCTCAGAAGTTTCTAAGGAAGCATTGAAAAATAGCCAGAGCCTGTGGAAAGAGACTTCAGTTGAGACTGAGGTAGGAGATGGTTCAGAGACAATGATAGCCAGAGGCAATCCAAAGCAAAAAGTAGAAGGAATGGACTAAACCAAATTCTGGGGGCTTGAGAGATTGGGGTCCTCTCCTGGAATAACCTAGAGACTGAGCAGCTTGTATAAATCACTCGAAAAACAATCACCAACCACTCTTTCTACCCTCTCCTCAGAAACCCTTTACTTAATCCTCCAATTTCTCATTGTTTGCCATTATCCCTTTAACTAGTCAGGCCCCACTCCCAAAGCTACCTCTAATGTCCCTCACTGACTATCTCTCTGTGAATGACTGTTCTAATAATTTTGTCACTGATTTCTTTCACATACATATACACATAAATCCCCACCAACACCCCTACCTGTCATGGTAGGGGGAAGAAAGTATAAGAGAGGTTGAAACCATAGTCTTGTCTAGAGGGTAAATTTAGCTTTTGGATCAGATGACCATGTGCCTTTGAAAAAGGTAAAGTGCTATAAAGACTGAGGGAACAATTGACTCTTCTCTCACTTTCTTTGCCTGTCTCTCCTACATCTACACAACCAGTTACCTATATCGGTTTCTCTCCTCTAAATTTCTGTATAATTTTATTGTTCAATTCCATTCCCACAACCAATATCCCAGTTTAGGCATCTCTACCTTGAATAACAAAACTCTCAGCTCTCTGCCTTTATATTCTCACTTCCATATGAATCCAGATTAATCTTCTTGAGCCCAGCTGTGACATCACTCCCCTGCATAAAATCTTTTCATAGGTGTCCAAAAATGGTCAAGATGTCCTAGTCCTGGACCTCACCACTGTTGAATACAATCTTGATTCCCTTTTCTTTCACACCTTACATCCAATTCAAGTCAGCAAATTCCATGGGCTCTTCACTCAAAATAGATCCAGATTTTGACCATTTCTAAGCACCTTCTGGAAGAAGCACAAGCTGGAATCAAGATTTCCAGGAGAAATATCAATAACCTCAGATATTCAGATGACACCACCCTTATGGCAGAAAGGAACTAAGAAGCCTCTTGATGAAAGTGAAAGAGGAGAGTGAAAAGGTTGATTTAAAACTCAACATTCAGAAAACGAAGATCATGGCATCTGGTCCCATCACTTCATGGGAAATAGATGGGGAAACAGTGGAGACAGTGTCAGACTTTATTTTTGGGGGCTCCAAAATCACTGCAGATGGTGACTGCAGCCATGAAATTAAAAGACGCTTACTCCTTGGAAGGAAAGTTATGACCAACCTAGATAGCATATTCAAAAGCAGAGACATTACTTTGCCAACAAAGGTCCGTCTAGTCAAAGCTATGGTTTTGCCAGTGGTTATGTATGGATGTGAGAGTTGGACTGTGAAGAAAGCTGAGTGCTGAAGAATTGATGCTTTTGAACTGTGGTGTTGGAGAAGACTCTTGGGAGTCCCTTGGACTGCAAGGAGATCCAACCAGTCCATTCTGAAGGAGATCAGCCCTGGGTGTTCTTTGGAAGGAATGATGCTAAAGCTGAAATTCCAGTACTTTGGCCACTTCATGTGAAGAGTTGACTCACTGGAAAAGACTCTGATGCTGAGAAGGATTGGGGGCAGGAGGAGAAGAGGACGACAGAGGATGAGATGGCTGGATGGCATTACCGACTCGATGGACGTGAGTCTGAGTGAACTCCGGGAGTTGGTGATGGACAGGGAGGCCTGGCGTGCTGCGATTCATGGGGTCACAAAGAGTCGGACACAACTGAGCGACTGAACTGAACTGAAGCACCTTCAATCACTATCATTGTTCACATGGATTTCTATAATAGCCTCATAAGTCTCCATGCTTCTAATCTTGCCCTTCAACGGTCTATTCTCAACATAAAGACAGGTTCTAAACATAAGTCAAATCACTGTCACTTCTACGCTCAAGATTTTCCAGTGGTTCCCCATTTCACTGTGGAAAAAAAAAAAACCCAAATCTTTCAATCTATACAATCTAGTGTCCTGCTGACCTCATTCCGTATCACTCTGTTTTTCTAACTAATACTGCTTCAGCTACGCTAAGTTCCTAGCTAGTATTCAAACACACTAGGTAGCAAAACACTCCTGTCCCAGGGCCTCTACACTTACTCTTCCATGTACCTGGAATAGTTTCCTTTCCCAACCAACTATATGCATGACATTCTGCATTTCCTTCATATTGCGTCTCAAATGTCACCTTGATCAGAGAGGGCTGCCAATATCAATCCCCATTTTTCACTGTCATTCCTTTTTCCTTAAACTGCTTTGTATTTTTCTACAGCACTTATCACTACCTGTCTTATATTTATTGATTTGTTTGTCTGTCTCCTTAAGCTGGAATATAACCTCCAAGAGGGTAGAGAGTTTGTTTGTTTGTTCAGAATACTGCCTGGTACATAGTAAGTCCTTAATAAGTATTTATTGAATAAATTGATCCCTGCATAAACCCTTTACATCTGTAAGGACAGTTGGCCTAGATGGATTCTAATAAAACAATCACTTCAAATTCTAAAAATACTATTCTTCCATGAATATTTACCATGTGTCAAGTCAAAAGTTAAAAGGCAAATTCTTCTTAATAGTGTTCTATCTTGGCTAACTGAAGCACTTTGTTAGTGGCTTACTTCAGTTTGTATATAAGATCTGCCCTAAATGTGATTTTCTAATGCCACTATGCTGTTGCTGTTCAGTTCTAAGTTGTGTCCAACTCTCTGTGACCTCTTGGACTGCAGCACTCCAGATTTCCCTGTCCTTCACTATTTCCAGGAGTTTGCTCAGAAAAAAGAAAAGAAAGCCACTTGAGTTATCTAAATGTCTAGGCTGAAAAGAAAGTCATACTATCGCTCCATAAGAAGTGTATCAACTGGAGCAAATCACTGAAAAGATGTCACTTTAAAAACATTAATAAAAATTAGAGCAGAAAGAAGGTAGGCTCTAGGACCAAGGGGAAAAAGAGAACTTCACAGAATAAATTATATGATAGTTTGAAAAATATTGAGTATATGATAAAGGCAAATAGTATAAGAAAATTTTAGGCGATTTTTAACTTCTTTGAAAACAAAAATCTTTATATAAAAGGAAATACAATCATATATTATTCTAAAATAAGCATTGATTTTAAATTAACTAAAAAATAGAGGTATAATTATGTTGAGATTAAGAGAAAGAAGTTGGAGTAGTATATAAGAACTGAATTCTCATTTACCATAAAAGGAAGTCAATGCTTTCTTCAAAAACAAAAGAAATTGCAGTGTAAGCATATTATTTTAAAATATAGAGGTAAAAAAGGGAAGTAAACAAATATCTGGGATATTTGCACTTTACTTTCTTTTAACAAATGTGATTTATTTGTAGATTGAGACTTGAATAATAATGGCCCATGTGGTACTTGTCTCCCATTCTTCTTACCCCTGTACCATAACACTCAGGGCTGAGTACTCAATATCTTTAAAATTCTTATTGGTTGACTGACCAATGTAAAAATGGAGTGAAAATGTCTTGTTACAGAGTTACAGAATTTTGCATGAGAAGTAAATGTAGAGATTATACATCAAGTGCTTCATAAATCAGTGTTCCATGGAATACTGCTTCTTGTGATGTTAATCGCATGCTATAAAAAATGTTTGGGGCTCAAATAAACTTTAGAAATCCCATGTTAAAATGAATCAGGTATCTTTACTGTAGGACTTTTTGGAGCCTTTACTGTATCAATACACAATGAAAATCCTGGAAACGTAATTTATTATACAGTGCTTCTCAGTCTGTTTTTTTTTCATGAATCAAGAAGCTTCTGCTCGGAAAAAAAAAAAAAAAAAGTTCCTGCTAATATGTCTAGTAATTAGTGGTTTCAAAAGCATTCTTGGGAAAACACTGATCTAATCTACTCCTTTCATTTTACATATGTGGAAAGACAGGCTCTATTCAAGTACAGATGGTAGGGAAACTAGAAAGAAGGGCCTCAAGGATTCTGCAGCAATATCCATTGAATAAACAATTCTGGCTTGTGCCTTTCCAGTCTTTCATCATGCACTTGATTTCAAACCAGGGAACAAATTCAGACAAAGTATCTCCTATCCAGATCTTTAAAGGTTTTCTGATCTCTGAGGAACCTAGGAGATGGGCCCAAGTGTCAGCTGGAGCTCAAGCATAAAGTCTCATGGCAGGAGCTAAACAAAGTCTCAACAGGCATAATGGACTGTGAATTTCAGTGGCAAAGTGACCCCAACCTGAGCAATGGTAATGTGGTAACAGATCACTCACATTTGTACAGTGTTTCCCAATAAATACTTTTACAAAATCATATTTGATTCTCCTAACAATCCAGTTATAGGGCAAGGGTGGGATTTAATATTACCCCCATTTTATGGACAAGGAAATTGACTCTCAGAGAGTTAAATGCCTTGCCTATGGTTACATGGAAAGTGGATGGCAGAGTTAAAGTGAGAAACTGAATTTCCTATCTCTCAGGTGAGGGTTTTTCTTAATATATCACACAAACTGGGCAACGTTTTACTGACTACAAATTTAACGCATCCGTGAAATACCAATATGCTCCTACTGGCTGATTTAAAAAAGAAACAGATTAATTCTCAAAGTGCTTATGGTTGGTGGCAGAAACACCCCAATAACTGGAACTTCAAGGTCCTATTTCAGGTTCAGTTTAGTAACATCTCCTCTAAGCTATGTTGCTAGGAAGACGGGGTTTTAGTTTCAGTGGAGGAGTCAGCATGGCTGAGTGTTAAAAACAAGGAATCAGACAGACTTGGGTTTGAACCCTGGCTCCACCAGTTACTCACTCTATGAGCTTATTCACTATGAAGCAGAGATGCATGCTTCATTTCTTCAGCTATAAAATTGGGCTAAGAATACCTAATTTGCAAAGCTGTTGAGAGGCTAGTATAAGAAATTAGAAGGATAGTATAATGTCATGGTTAAGAGTAAAACTCTGGAACTGTGCTACCAGGATGTGAATATCAGTCCTTCTTACTAGCTGTATAACTTCAAATAAGTCATCTATTTACATCTCAGAATTTCATTTTCACATATGTAAAACGAGGAAAATAAATAATATATTTTTAGTTGTTGTGAGCATCAAATAGGATAATATGTGTGAAGCACTTGAGCACAGCATCTGGCATATAGCTCAATCAAAGGTAATGATGATAACAGTGGTGGTGGCAGCGAAAAATCCACAATCCACTTTTCTCCCAAAGCAAGAATAAGAAAACAACATAGTCCTTTTTACTTCCATTTACCCCCTCACATTGTTCTTTCCAACTACAAGTTGAAAACACTAGACTAGAAGTCAGGACACTTGATTTTGAATGTCAGTTCTGTCACATACTAGTTACATGATTTTAGGGAAGTCATTTAACTTGAGGTATTTTTCCTCACCTGAGACATTAAGTTAATGATACTTTGCTTATTCTTCTGGGTTGTTGTAAGCATCAAATGCATGGATTTTTAAGGTACTTTGTGAACTATAAAATGCTATATAAATGTCAGGGTGACTTTTTATCTGCCACAGGCTATAAGATAGGTGTTTTTACCAGTAAAAAGCAACTTTATCGCCAAGTTTTTTCTCATGGACAATTCGATCCAGTACGTTGTAGCAGATGTTGGTAGTTGCTCCTTTCATCCATTCAATGAAGATTTTCCCTTTAGTCACATCAAAGTTGTACTGAAGGAATGGACCAGGACATGGGGTCTTCCAGTAAAATTCCTTGGCAATGTCTCCCCAAAACTCTACAACAGAAAAGGAAGCCCAGACATCATTTAGCTTCTGAGGCACACTTATCCTCAGATGGCTTACCATTCTATGCATAGCACCAAGTCACAATTTCTCTGCCCTGTACTCTAGAACCTATCACCTGGGTCCCTCTTCTACCTCTCAAATCTTAACACCCACCACACTCTTAAACCATCTTTACTCCCATGGGCTGAATCTTGACTCAAGTTTCTTCCCTCCCTTCTCAAAATATCCACTCCATTTTTCACCATCTATTCAAACTGCAACCAGTGCCTATCACAATGCCTAGTACATTGTAGTTAATCAGTAACTTTTCCAATGAATTAATTAATGAAAGGAAGAGATCTTTTACCCACAGAGCCTCCCATGACAAGGAAAAATTTGTTCATTCACTCTCAGCAATTACTTAATGAGCATCTCTTTCTCCTACTACTATTTGCCCAAGTGTTACTTGCTAAGTACCAGATGTGGCTTTTAAACTCTTTAAATGCATTATCTCATTTAGTTCTTACCACAACCGTAGGAGGTAGGGTTTTTCATTCTTATTTTATTGGTTTGAAAATCAAGGCTCAGAGAGGCTAAATAATTTGCCCAAGGTGGGTCAGTGGGTAAAGAATCTGCCTGAAAAGCACAAGACCCAAGTTCAATCCCTGAATCAGGAAGATCCCATGGAGGAAGGCATGGCAACCCACTCCTGTATTCTTGACTGGGGAATCCCATGGAGAGAGGAACCTGGCGGACTACAATCTATGAGGTTGCAAAGAGTCGGACATGACTTAGTGATATCTACTTATACATTTACTAAGTCAAGATTTGAACTGCCCTGAGGAAGACATTGTTGCTAAAGTCTGAAAGATGAATACGAGTTTTTCTCCACTCTCCCACCAGGAAAAACATTACTATGGGACAGAAAAGAACCATGGGTATACGTTAAGAGGAACTCCCTCAAGCTGAAGCACTGAGAATAAGAGAAAGAATAGCAGAAATTAAGGCATAAACTGGGCAGATAACATGCAATCCTTCTAAGCATAGAGAATTTGAGCCTAAGAGCGACAGGCTTCCTTGATGGCTCAGATGGTGAATAATCTGCCTGCAATGCAGGAGACCTGGGTTTGATCCCTGGGTCAGGAATATCCTCTGGAGAAGGAAACAGCAACCTGTTCCAGTATTCTTGCCTGGAAAATCCCATGGACAGAGCAGTCTGGCAGGCTACAGCTCATGGCATTACAAAGAGTCGGACATGACTGAGCAACTAACAGTTTCTGTTTCTAAGAGCAATGGAAAGTCATTGTACAGTTTTAACCAGAGAAGACTTACAATATTGAAACATTTGCCTGGTTACTCTGGAGAAAAGGTACTCAACAGGTTAAACATGCTGTTGCAGAACACCTAGGATAGTCTAAGTACTGGATCACAAGCTAGAGGAGAGAGAGAGACACTCAGAACCATAACAATGGAAGGAAATTTAGAGGTTATCGGCCTCTCATTTTACTGATATCAAGAAATCAAATTTATAGAAGTAAAGTGACTTGTTCAAGTTGGATGATTTAGTTTATACAGTCTGATTATAGAGATAATGATGTTGAGCAGGGCCCCGTGGGACTCCTGGGCACAGAGGCCTGTTTGTCCCCCATTTCTTATAGGCAAGAATCCAGCCTCCATGACCTCTCAGTTCCAAAAGGCATCATAGTTGCTCATCAAAGGAGGAACAGCAGTAAAACAGCAAGATTAAAGGACCAGAGAGGCTCATCAAGGTTAGGACACTGGACCACCTAAGACCCTCCACACATCCAATCTTGTCAGGAACCCCACCCTTTTGAACTTTGCAGAAGAAAGAATACAAGACTGTTATTACCTTGATCCTTATCACATACTCCTGCCTGACTATATAACCTTTCCCTTCTCACCAGGGAGGAGGCATAGTTCTTGAGGCACTAGCCTACTGTGTTCCCCCTCTGCCTGGCAAAGTAATAAAGCTATTCTTTCCTTCTCCTCCATAACTCTGTCTCCGTATTTCTGTTTGGCATTGGTACACAGAGAGACAAGATTTTGGCAACAATGAGACTAAAACATAAAACATTTTTGAGTATACAAGACAGAATATACTGAAAGCTAAATCACAGGGTATACATCTTGCCACCAGATTCCCTGGTGGCTCAGGCAGTAAAGAGTCTGCCTACAATGCAGGAAACCTGGGTTCGATCCCTGGGTCGGGAAGATTCCCCTGGAGAAGGAATTGGCAACCCACTCCAGTATTCTTGCCTGGAAAGTCCAATGGATGGAGGAACCCAGCAGGCTATAGTCCATTGGGTCACAAAGAGTCAGACACGACTGAGTGACTTCACTTTCTTTTCTTTCTATACAACTTGCAATGAATTAAAGAAATCCAAATCAAATCAACCCCAAGGTGCCATTATATGCCTCTGAGACCAGCAAAGACTAAGAAAATATTGAACTCAATGCCCAAGTGACCCTAGAAAACCGATCTGTTATATGATAACAGCATTGTAAGAAATTAGCACAATGTTACTGAACAGCAGGGCAATGCATGACAAGAGTCATAAAATGTTTTATATTCTTTCAACTGCTAACTTTGGGTAAACACACCCTAAGAAAATAATACCACAGGGGAAAAAAGTGATTACTCAAGAGATGTTTATACTAACACCATTTATAACAGTAAAACTAGAAACGACCCTAACGCTCAACAATGAAAAAATCGATGAAAACTAAAGAGATGAAATCTCTTTAATGGTAGTGATACAATAGGGTACTAAATGGCCATTAATGAGAGAACAAATGGGAACTGGCATTTTAATGAATGCCATTAATGTCCAAGGATTGAGCTAATCTCATTTAATTTTTATATGGCCCTCTGATGATCTTGATTTTAATACATGAGAAAACTGAAGCTCAGGACACATAGGAAACTCTCCCAAGAATCACACAGCTAGTAACCTGAATAAAAAATAAGATCTAACTCTAAGTTCCATGTTGTTATAACTACATTTAATATGTGTATACTCAAAAAAATACATTTTAAGTGACAGTAGTAGGCACAGATTATGTAAAACCATATATGAACCACATTTATGTCTATCAACAAGAAGTGAAGAAATCTGAGTTTTATAATCACTTAGTTTTGTTTTGTTTTCTGGCCCGCCAGGCCACAGGCAGTGTGGTTCCATGACCAGGGATCGAACTCATGCCCCCTACAGTGGAAGCATGGAATCTTAACCACTGGAATATCAGGGAAATACATAATCATTTAGTTCTTGCTTTTATTTTTTTTATGGTGGAGCTGTTGAATTCTGGATGGTTCTTCGGCACATGTTCTAAGTACTGAAGTTTAGAAAAGGTAATAATGGACTGGCATGATCAGGAAATGCTCTGTGGAACTGGTGAAGTTTGATTAGGTAGAGAGGAACAGAAGGGAATGGGCAAAGCCATGGTGATGGGAAAGGGACTTTTGTGTATACAGCATATCAACAAGAATGGTCTGTTGTAGAATGAGGGGCATGTGGTAGGGAGTATCAGAAGATAAGAATAGAAAGGTGGGGTAGGCTAGTTATCCAGAGATTCTGAAAGAAAGGCAGAATTTTCACTTTAAACTGTAGGAAATAGGGAACTATTGAAAGTTTTTGAAGTGACATATGAAAGCACTATTTCCATATCAGTCCAATAGTGTTTAGATAATTCTAAATATACCAGAAATATGGAGATGAGTGAGACTAGGGGAGAGAGAACCAATTAGAAGGCTGCTCCCTTGAATTAAAAGGGTCTATGGAAATGGAAGAAAAGATAACCTAAGAGATATGTGGAAAGAGTATTTGATAGAATTTCATAACAGGCAGACTGTGGATCAGGGAAGAGGCCTAGCATAGCTACTGGGAGTATAGATTCTGCAGTCAAAACTATGTTGGTTCAAATCTCAGCTCCACCGCTAAGTACCTCTGTGACATTGTTCAATTTAGTTAACCTCTCTAAGTGTCAGTTTCCTTTTCTGAAAAATGGGGATAATAGTCTCTACATCAAACAAACAGAATTTGTGCCCAGCAAGCAGTTAGCAACATATAAATAAATAAGATATACAGATAGATAAGATTTGGGATAGTGCCACTGGCAGGGATTAGAACATTAGGAAGAAGAGCAGATTTGGAAGGGAAAATTGGTAAATCTGACTCACAGTAATGTTAAATACGGTATAACATCATGATATGTGAATAAAATGCTCTACAGGCCTATGCAATTTGAGACTAGAGCATAAGTGAGATCCTGGATACAAAGCTAAGTATACACAAAAAGAGTTACTGTGACAGTAACAGCTCATCATTGGGGAGAAGGTATTTGCAAATCATATATCGGATAAAGGGTTAGCATTCAAAATACATAAAGAACGCATACAACTCAACAACAAAATAACAAGTAACCCAATTAAAAAGTGATCAGAGGTGCTGAATAGACATTTTTCCAAAGACATACTGATAGCCAACAGATACATGAAAAGATGTTCAGTACTACTTGTTATTAGGAAAATGCAAGTCAAAGCCACAATGGTATATCACCTCACACATGTCTGAATGGCTATTATCAAAAAGGCAAGAAACAAGTGTTGAAAAAGATGTGAAGAGATGAAGCCTTCATACATTTTTGTTGGGAATGCATACTGTTGCAGCCACTTTGGAGTATAGCAATTTCTCAAAAAATTAAGAACAGGACTATTAGATGATCCAGCAATTCCACTTCTGAGTATTTTTCTCAAGAAAACAGAAACACTATTTTGAAAAGATATATGCACTCCTATGTTTATTATGTTTACAGTGAATAGCCAAGACATGGAAGTAACCTAAGTGTCCACTGATAAATGAATGATAAAGAAGATGTGATATATAGAGATACGTATTTACCTATATAGATATACGGAGAAGGCAATGGCACCCCACTCCAGTACTCTTGCCTGGAAAATCCCATGGACGGAGGAGCCTGGTAGGCTGCAAGTCCATGGGGTTGCTAGGAGTCGGACACGACTGAGCAACTTCACTTTCACTTTTCTGCATTGGAGAAGGAAATGGCAACCCACTCCAGTGTTCTTGCCTGGAGAATCCCAGGGACCAGGGAGCCTGGTGGGCTGCCATCTATGGGGTCGCACAGAGTCGGACACAACTGAAGTGACTTAGCAGCAGCAGCATATAGATATACAAATATTAAAGTCAAAAAAGTGTCAGTCTCCAAGTCTCCAACTCTCTGTGACCCTATGGACTGTAGTCCACCAAACTCTTCTGTCCAAAGGATTCTACAGGCAGGAATACTGGAGTGGGTTGCCATTCCCTTCTCCAGAGGATCTTCCTGACCTGGATATTGAACCTGGGTCTCCTGCATTGCAGGCAGATTCTTTATTGTCTGAGCCATCAGGGAAGTAATATGAATATTACTCAACCATAAAAGAATGAAAACTTACAATTTCAGACAGAGTCAAAGACAAATACCATATGCTTTCACTCATATGTGCAATGTAAAAAACAAAATAAATGAACAACCAAACTAAACAAAACAAACACACATACAGAGAACAGATTACTGGTTACCAGAGGTGAAGTGGGGAGGGTAAAATGAGTAAAGAGGGTAACTGTATGGTGATGGGTGGAAACTAAATTTTTGGTGGTGATCACACCATAGAGTACACAGAAGTAGAAATACAATATTGTATACAGGGAGCTTAAATAATGTTACCTTAATTTAAAAAAACGAAAACATGGGAAACATGAACTCATGACAGGAAAAAATATAGAGAGGGAAGAGAAGTGAAAAGAGGCCTGAGGTAGGAGGGGAGGGATAAATTAGAAGTTTGGGGTTAACACATACACAGTACTGGGCTTCCCAGGTAGCTCTAGTGGTAAAGAACCCGCCTGCCAATACAGTAGATGCAAGAGATGCAGCTTCAATCCCTGGGTCAGGAAGATCTCCTGCAGGAGGAAATGGCAACCCATTCCAGTATTCTGGAATATCCCATGGACAGAGGAACCTGGCAGGCTATAGTCCATAGGGTCACAGAGTCAGACACAACTGAAGCAACTTAGCACATGCACACACACACACACACACACACACACACACACACATTAGTATATATAAAATAGATAACCAACAAGAACCTACTGTATAGCACAGGGGACTATACTCTGTTTTGTAATAACCTATAAGGGAAAAGAGTCTGAATATGGACATGCTGCTGCTAAGTCACTTCAGTCGTGTCCAACTCTGTGTGACCCCATAGACGGCAGCCCACCAGGCTCCGCCGTCCCTGGGATTCTCCAGGCAAGAACACTGGAGTGGGTTGCCATTTCCTTCTCCAATGCATGAAAGTGAAAAGTGAAAGTGAAGTTGCTCAGTCATGTCTGACTCCTAGCGACTCCATGGACTGCAGCCCTCCAGGCTCCTCCATCCATGGGATTTTCCAGGCAAGAGTACTGGAATGGGGTGCCATTGCCTTCTCCAGAATATGGACATATGTGTAAATAACTGAACTACTTTGAACTGTATACCTGAAACAAACACATTATAAATCAACTATACTTCAATTTTAAAAAGAAAGAAAGAAAAAGAAACAAGCTGGGGTTATCTAATCTGAAAGTGAACTCTGATTAGGAAGTGAGTCTATAGATAAGATCACCTCTCTAAGAGCCAACTAGGAAGTCTCCATTGGAAAGATGAAGATATGATGATATTGCTTTAGAGCCAGTATATGAATTGGCCTTTATATTTTATTCCTAGAGAATTCCAACAAAAATTCAGTGCTATCCCAAGAAGTCAGAATCCTAGGATAGTTGGTGGATACAGGTGTGTGTTGTATTTTATGAAACTTCCATGTGATTGTGTTTTTATTTAAAGATATTGGCTCATTTCCCTATTAAAGGAAGCCTACTATGAAATCTTTTTAAAGAGTAGGAACTTGACAAGGAAAGAATTACCAGCCACAAGAGTCAACTAAAAGATTAAGTGTAATATTTGTCTAAGGGGTGGTCTACATAGACAAATTTAGTCAACAAATATCTATAAGAACACCTAAAAAAAAAAAAGAGGTCTGAGCACTAAAACGTGGACATTGCCTGCAGCAATCAACAGCTCTACACCTGATTTAATCTTATCTTGCTTACTCAATAGTGGCTTCATCCACATTGCTCTTATGGTTATCAAACTAACCACTATTTAGTGAACGCTGCTGTGCATCAGGCACTCTATAATGCACACTTCACTTACTACTCATTTTAGCCCTCAAACAAATCTTCGAGGCAGGTCTTATTACCTCTATTTTATAGATAAAGAAAAGGAATTTCAGACAGGTTTTAAAATCTCAAGACCAAAGAGCAAATGAGTGGCAGAGCCAAGATCAAATCCAGATTGTTCATGCATGTCCCACTGCCAGCATCATGCCGCCTCCCAATTCAGCTACATCCCCTTACCCAGCTTGAGTCTCAAAGACATGGCACTACCTATCAGAATTACGGAGTTATTACAATCCCAGCCCTAATTTTTTTATTTTAAAGGCGATATTTTAGTGACTTGTTCAGTTTTACATGGTAGTTTCCATCGGGATTTCTGAAATACTAAAAATAGATCTCCATTACTAACTTGGGGATGCCAGGATGGGACTCGAGTGCCCCTCAGCAGTGGAGACTAACTCACAGGCGAAAGTTGTCAGGAGGCACGGGCTGAGCTGGGCTGAAAAGCGGTAAAGAAAGTTCTCTTCGTGGCCCGCCTCCCTTCAAGGCGCTCCTGGCCCCTAAGAACCCGACTCTTCGTATGAGAAACTCTCTTTTCAGGACATTTTCTCTCTTTCAGACGTTCACAGAACCTGCGAACCCCCAAGTCGCAAACGAACCCCCCAACTCCTAGGAGACGCTCATTTCCTACAGAACGACATTTCCTCCTTCGCCTCAGAGAACCCCCTCCTCCCAGAACCCCTTTTCCATCTCCTTAAAGAACCGCTATTCTTCCATCACAGAACCTTTATCTCCTTACCGACTCCCCAATTTCCCAAGGGAACCTCCATCTCCTCACGGAACTTCCATTTCCCGACGGAACACCCCCAATTCCTCCCTCTCCTGTGAACCCCCACTTCTCTCCTAGCTGACGTCCCTCAGGCCCGCCCGGGCCCTGCCTCACCTCTCGGCTCCTCCAAGGAGCGCCGGTGCAGCTCGCGGTAGCGCTGCAGCGAGGGGACGTGCGCCGAACGGCTGACCTCAGGCGGCGGAGACCAGCTCCGTGTCGGGCTCCGGGCTCCAGCTTCCTCCCGGGCCCCGCTCCCGCTGCCGCTCCGGCTCCGCTCTTCGGGAAGTCCCATCACCTCAAGTTCCGAACACAGTAGCCGCCTTGGCGGTAGCAGCCGGCGCCCAGGCGCGGAAAACAGGCCAACCGAGGGGCGGGGCCTTAAGAAGGGGCGGGGCCTGGTGGCGGGGGCGGGGCTTAGGCAGGTGCAAGGGGGAGAGGCCCAGAGGGGCGGAGCCGTGCCTGGTGGTGTTGGGACCAGGGCTAGCAAAGAAACCCATTGGCCAAAGTTGAGCATTGCTTGGGGCATGGGGCGGAGCTTACTTGCGGAAGGGGTGGAGCCTCAGCGGGAAAGCAGAAGGGGGAGGGGCCAGGCGTGACAGGCGAGAGGGTGGGCCCGTGGAGTGACCGGGAGTGGCGAGGCTGGATGTGTGACAGGAGAGGAGGCAGGACCATGGAGTGACCAGGGTGGGGTGGGGTCTTGGAGTTACAGATGCAGAGTTGAGTTAGGGCGGGGCATGAGCAGGAAAGAGCTGGGCTAACGAACAAACGGAGTTTGGTCAGGCCCATCGAGGAGCCGCCCCGCGATCTGATTGCACAAGCCTGTCACCCCACCGAATGGAAAAGCCAGGTGGAGTAGGGTCCTTTCCGGGTGACACACTTTCGCTCTGGGAACTAACCGCCACCCTGAGGAAACTCATATTTTCTTCCACTCTTGAGGAGAGTTCTTTACTTTCCCTGCCTCCACAAATTTCCATCCAGACCTCAAATGCAAAGATTCATTAAATTAAGACTAGGAGGCGCCTCAAGTCTTTGCTAACAAACCCATTTCATTGCATAAATTATAGACTCAGGGAAAGGGAGGACTTTGTACAAAGTCCCAGAAAAAAGGACTGTAACTTGGGCCAAACCTAGGTCTCCTGCCTCCAGAAGTTTTTACCACCTTATCTGGCTGAAGCTAAGTCTTGTGAAATAAAGTCTAGGCAAATAGAAGGAATCAATCACACCCTTGTTTCCTTCCCAGTCTCTTACTTCATCAAGAGACACCTGGGCTCAAATACCTCCAGCTTCCCTCTATCCCTTCCACTCCAGAAAGGAGGGACCAGCCAGGACCCTCCATCTCTGTACTCACCACCAAGAAGGGCCCACTCCCACCCATCCATTTACAGAACAGCCATCAAGTCAGGAAGGATCCTCAAGTACTTAAATCCAAGAGTGATTCTGAGGCCCGGAAGCAGGCAGCCCCCACTTCCTGAAGCCTACGAAGAACCCCATCTGGCCCAGCCTCCCTTCCCACCTGCTCTCTTGTTCTTTGTCCAACTAATCTCATGCCCAGCACATCCTAAATTCAGTTCAGTTCAGTTCAGTCACTCAGTCATGTCCAACTCTTTGCAACCCCATGGACTACAGTATGCCAGACCTCCCTGTCCACCTCCAACTCCTGGAGCTTGCTCAAACTCATGTTCACTGAGTCGGTGATGCCATCCAACCATCTCATCCTCTGTCGTCCCCTTCTCCTCCTGCCTTCAGTCTTTCCCAGCATCAGGGTCTTTTCTAAGGAGTAAGTTCTTTGCAACAGGTGGCCAAAGTATTGGAGTTTCAACTTCAGCATCAGTCCTTCCAATGAATATTCAGAACTGATTTCCTTTAGGATTGACTGGTTTGACCTCCTTGTGGTCCAAGGGACTCTCAAGAGTCTTCTCCAACACTATAGTTGAAAAGCATCAATCCTTCAGTGTTCAGTTTTCTTTATGGTCCAACTCTCACATCCATACATGACTCCTGGAAAAGTCATAGCTTTGACTAGATGGACCTTTGTCGGCAAAGTGATGTCTCTGCTTTTTAATATGCTGTCTTGGTTGGTCATAGTTTTTCTTCCAAGGAGCAAGCGTCTTTTAATTTCATGGCAGCAGTCATCATCTGCAGTGATTTTGGAGCCCAAGAAAATAAAGTCTATCACTTTTTCCATTGTTTCCCCATCTATTTGCCATGAAGTGATGGCAAATAGTTCTAGTCCAAAGGCACACGGTCCTAGTATAAACGGTCCTCTTCCAGTCCCACACACAAAATTCTGGGCAGCCCTCTACCTCTTGCTCTTCCCAGCTCTTCTCTTAAGCTCCAGAGTGGTTTCCCAACACACTGCTGCCCTCTCCTGTCTACAGGTGGTATGGCAGATGCTGTACCCCAAAGGGATTTCACAGGGTTAAAGTCATCTCTAAGCCTGGAGCCTGAGGTTGGGGGAGGAGGGGATATGTGGCCAGGGGCTTAACCAGCCTCCTCCCTCTGCCAGGGATTGTGGAAAGGAGAGACCATGAGAAAAAGCAGATATTCTCTTCATGTCCAGGGAAGGGTAACGAAAATATGATTCTCATCTGTCTGTGAGTACTGGAAGACAGGCAGATAGACTGTTAAATGGAAATTTGGACAAAAGGCCTAATAATAAAGGGAACCAACATCCCGTCCTTGGAGACGGGGTAGTAGAGCAAGCTCTGGTGTAGTTGGAATTTGTCGGAGTGGCAAGTGTTTGGATCATGTTGGACAAGATGAGAATCCACGAGATTAAGGAAATGATGATAAAGACTATGGCATTTACTGTGTTAAGTAGGTGTGAAGCCCTATTCTAAAAACTTTCCATATGTAATTTAATCTTCACAACCAGAGATGGCTGCTATTATTCTCTCCATTTTACAGATGAAGAAACCCATACTGAACGCAATTAGGTATTTTGCCCAAGATTACAGTTTGTAAGCTGTCACAGACAGAATAGAAGAACCCATAGACTCATTCCCTACCCTTTCCCACCCCAGCCCATTCCTGCCGTATCATTACCACCACCATTTCTTCTTTCTCCAAGTGTCCTTTCCAGAACCACATAAAAAACTCTTTAAATAATGGTAACCACGCAGGTTCCAGAGATTCCATTCCAGCCAACTAAATCATGATTGCTAGAATGCCATCTAGAGACCCGCTTTTAAAATCCTAACATGAGCTCAATACTTGCTAATAGGTCAGGGTTCCAAGAAGGGATTGTGATTGAAAGAGGAGTTGGCGAAATGTTGAGGAGGGTGGTCCAGGGAAGGATCCGACGACCCAGAAGAGACGTCCGAGGAGCGGTCTCAAAAAGAAGCAGGTTGTGGCTGAAGTAGGAGGCTGGAGCTGGGGGCGGAGGTGGTGATGAAGGCGGAGTCTGAATTCGAGAGAGGGTTCTGGGGTCGGAGGAAGTATGAGATAGAAGATAAGGATCTTGGAGTCCAAGAAGGGGTCTGAGGTTCGAGGAGTTTGGCATTAGAGACAGCATCTGGGGTCGACGAGAGGTTTGCGGTCAGTGAACTGGACTGCGAGCCGATGAGGGAGCCTAGAGTCTGAGGAGGTTTCTAGCTCAAACTGGAAGGAGGAAGAGGTTTCGTCCCTGGGCTGCGTGAGGTTGCCCCGAGTCACTAAGGTCGCGCTTACTGCGTGCTCTTCCCCTTCTGACTCCCCACTGCGCTACTCCGATCGTCCTCCAGGTTCTGCATCCACACCCTCAGCCCGACCTACGCGCCGGGTGCAGGCTGATAACGCTAAGCAGGAGGGGACAGGTCAAATCCCGACACCTGGGTCAGGATTTGAGGCGCCCCCTCCCGGCCGTCCAGGAGCTCAGGCCCCGCCCTCCTCCTCCCCCGGCCCCCCCATCCCCACCCCCGCCCAGCCCCCGCCGCAGCACTTCCGGCAGGCGCTGCGCTGCTGGGGGGCGCGGGCGAGGATGGCGGCGGAGAACGAGGCCAGTCAGGAGAGCGCCCTGGGCGCCTACTCGCCGGTGGACTACATGAGCATCACCAGCTTCCCGAGGCTGCCGGAGGATGAGCCGGCGCCCGCGGTCCCTCTGAGAGGCCGCAAGGACGAGGATGCCTTCCTGGGAGACCCGGATACCGGTGAGGCCCGCTTGCCCCATCCCTGCCCCCTGGGACGTCTCTGGTCCTCCTTCATCTGCGCGGAGCATCACCTCCAGCTCCAGCTCCCTAATTCATTCCCTTCCTCCTGGACCTCGCCCTTCTCCTCCCTTGTCTCTGTTAATTTTCTGGTGGGGTTGGAGATGCATCTCTGCCTTGGAGGCTTAGAATGCGACAAGGGAGAAGGATGCTGGGGACCGCAGTAGGAGGAGTTGAGGTTACCCCTTGGGAAGAACCAACTAATAAGGAAGGAATGTCGGAGGGGAGTTCCTAAGGAACAGTTGTGATCACCCAGCAGAGGATTTTCTCTAGTCACAGAGAACAGGATAGGAGAAATCAAGTCAGAGAGTGCAGCAGGAAGGATAGAGGCTAGGTCTTGAGAAGAACTTCCCCACAGCCAGGGATTGTGGGAAGGAAAGACCATGAGAAGAAGCTGAGAATCTCTTTATGTCCAGGGAGGGGTAAGGAGAATATAATTCTCAACTGTCTGTGAATGATGAGTATTGGGAGACAGGGGGATGGACCATATGACCTCTCAAAGTCCTTGGGGACCAGAGCACCTTCACTGCTCTGTGGATACCTCACCCTGCCCAGACCAGTGGATCAGGCCAGAATGTTAGTAAGGTACCCTGGAGCAAGCCGGCTCCAGAATTTTACTGTGTTATGTTCAGCACTCTACAGGAACTGCAAGAGGTGGGAATAGGGAGGCAGGAAACAGGACCTGGGGGAGACCTGGAGCTGAAAGCTCTCTGAGCAGTTTTTCCCTAATGCTCTTTCTCCTGTCCATGTGGCTCAGCTCTGTCCTCCCCTCCATTTTTCACCCTCCACCCCCCACCATCCCTCATTCCCTCAACGTCACTTCCTGGCATTAGAGCATCCTTCTGCTTCACTCTCTTTTCCTCTCAGTGCCTGCACTTGAGCCCTGTCCCTTACCAGCCTGGCAGATTCCGCTTCTCTGGCCTAGCCCTCTCTAGCCTGGCCCTTTTGTAGCTACTCCTAGGCTGACAACCACCAATTCTTCCCCCCTCCACAACTCTCCAGTCACCTGGCTCTGACTAGCAGCCCCTGTCAACCTGACTCAATTGTAGCCTACGTGGAGGGGATTTGAGGGGACCATGGGGAGGCTTATGGCCATCACATGTCAAAGCTGCAGATTAAAACTTTTTTAAAGGGAGTAGCCCGAGAATCAGGAGGAAGCAGGAGAGAAGTGGGAGGATATGTCCTGGTGAATACCAGGACTGAAACCAGGTTCTTTATACAGGAGTCAAGAATACCACTTCTGGTCCCAACACTGCCCCCACTCACTATGTGTCTATGGGCACACATACCCTGACCAGGGCTTTAGTTTCTTCTTCCAGCTCAAAAGTGGGAATGCCTATCTCCCAATCTTCTTTCCTATGAATGTCTTAGCATTTGTCAAAACTGGTGATTATTAATTTGGGTGACTTTTGATTACAAGCCCTATGAGGATGAGATCATGGCTGTCTTGTTCACCATCTTTTATGCACCATCCAGCACAGTGCTAATCTCTCAGCGAAAATTGTTGAAGAAATAAATGAATGGAAAGAGAAGATCTCAAGATGAAAGAATGGCAGGGGAGGGAATTCTTAAACCTCAGGGAGTTCCTTAAGGAGTTAATACAGGTTCTGCCCACAAGTGTACAAAAATCCCGCAAAGACCATGGTCACTGGAGTTTCTGGGAACCTGCTGTTTAGGCCAAGTTGTGTGCTAAGGTTCCAAGGACCTTGCCATCCTATCTGTGTAGCCATGTCTCCCATCACTATTTTCCAAGCCCCAAGGCTCCTCTAAATCAGCAGGACCACCCTACTGGCTAACATGTCCCCTATGTTCTCAATCTGCTGGCTCCACTGGGTGGCACTGCCCTATCCTCTTATACAGGACTTTGGTTGTGCCCAGCTAGTCTCTAGCCTGCTGTTTCCCAGAACCAAGTGTCAGGCACCCTGCAGTAGGCTTTGTGGGTAACGGAGCTAGATGGTGACCACTCCAAGATTGGGGAGAACTTTCTTTGCTCTTTTCTGAGTTCCAGGCCCATGTGTTCTTCTCTTTCCCAGACATCTGCCTCTAGATGTCCTGCAAGTCCTTCACCTTCAGCATGTTCTGTGCTGTTCTCATCATCTCTTCCCCATTAACCTGTTCCTCCCCCAACGTCAGTCTCAATTAATGACACTACCATTCATCCTGTCCCAGGGTAGAAGCCCTGGAGCCACCCATGGTTCTCTCCCTTCCTCTCATTTCCAGATGGTAATCAGATGCTTTCTGTCCCCCTCTTAAGTATCTTCCAAATTCCATCTCACCATCCCTGGCATCACCACTGTAGACTAAGCTGCCATCCTCTTTGATCTGTATTACCCATAGGCTTCTAGCTATTCTTCCTGCCTCATTCCCTCTTCCCCACCCCTCCCAACTCAATCCATCCACCACCCCCCATTTCTGATCTGTCACTCCCTATTTCAAAAATCTTTAATGATTCTCCCCTCAAGGGAATAAGCAAGCCAGGTATGATCCCAGTCTCCTGCTAAGCTCTCTCTCCTGAGTTCTAGCAAATAAACTATTTTAGGGTTTGTTTCTTATGTGCTGTGCTGTGCTAAGTCACTTCAGTCATGTCCAGCTCTTTTTGACCCTATGGACTGTAACTTGCCAGGCTCCTCTGTCCATGGAATTCTCCAGGCAAGAATACTGGAGTGGGTTGCCATTCCTTCCTCCAGAGGATCTTCCCAACCCAGGGGTTGCGTCTCTTACACCTTCTGCATTGACAGGCAGGTTCTTTACCACCAGTGCCACCTGGGAAGCCCCTCGTCTCTCATAAACCCAGCTAAAACTGAGAATGTTACTGGGTAGCATAACTGAAAAGTTCAGGATATAGGGCTTCAGGCATAGCTGCAATGAAGTACTTGAAAAAGAATTGGCTTTTCTCCATCTTTTGCTTTGCCTCATTATTGTGGGCTTCATCTTCAGAAAGCCTCTCATCTTGTGGGGGTAAGATGCCCCCAGCAGTAACAGGCTTACATCTTATCATCTTAGCAACCTAGACAGAAAGAAAGTCTTTGTCTTTCCCAGTATTCTAGCAAGCAACCAAAAAACAACAACAACACCGGAGTCTAAGTATCATTGGTGCTGTTGCTGGTCACATGCATCTGAACCAATCACTGTACTGAGGTCCCTGTTCTGATTGGCTAGAACTAGGTTACATACTCACTCTGGTCAGGAGGAGGGAATGAGGAATGAGAGAGGGGAATTGGTGTTCTGTAAAAGAAAATTGAATGACGAATGGTGTCTAAGCAAATAAGACTTAGATGCCTACTAAGCCAACTGCCTTTCAGATAACTCCTGCTGTTGTCCCACAAATTCAGAATAGCCAAAAGTTAAACTCATTCTTCTTCTGAAAGACTTGTTTCTTCTGGTCCCAAACTAGCCTTTTCCCAGTGTCTTCCTGTTGTCCTTACACATCAGTAAAATCAATGGTATTTTCTCCCCACCACTTAACACAGCTGGTACCCAGTAAATATTTTTATTGAATAAATGGAAAATGATATTCACTTATATATTTATATATTCATATGTAATATACATTATATTATATATTTATATTATATATTCATATATTATATGTATTTATATATATTCATATTTATGTGTATTTATATTATATCTTCATAATAAATGATTGGTAGAATAAGAAGCCTTGAATATATCTAATTGTGATGGGGCCATAGAACCTTTGTCTTATGGCTCCTCATATCTGATTGGAAAAACAGATTTAAGGACAAGTGCCTGGAAATATAAACTTGAATTAGTGTGTAAGTTTCATTTTTGAGGGTAGAACTGGCTCCTGATGCCATGCGGAACAATGGAAAAGACGTTTTCAAGTTATGGAGACTCTTGATTCTGCTGTCTGTTTATTTTTTACTCTAAGCAGGCAGTATCACCTTCTTCAGCCCCAGTTTACTTTTCTGTATAATGGAGAAAGTGGGCTCTCAGAAGTTATGGGAGTGGAGGGAATGTATATAAAGTTCCTAGTATAGTTAGCATCAATAAATATAAGTTCAAAACCCTTTCCTTCATTTGAAACCTCTAGGAGACAAGGAGAGTTCTGGATCCACAGTGGGAATTTAACACGTTTGTTGAGTAAATTCCAGTTTTATTTACAGACTCTGGTGTTGGTGCTGAGGGTTGGAAGCAAACATAATCAACTGAGTGGTTGTTTAGTCGCCAAGTTGTGTCGGACTCTCTGTGACTCCATGGACTGTGGCCCGTAAGGGTCCCCTGTCCTTGGGATTTTCCAGGCAAGAATACTGGAGTGGGTTGCCATTTCCTCCTCCAGGAGATCTTCCGGACCTAGAAGGGACTGAACCCACATCTCTTGCATCTCCTGCATTGGCAGGTGGATTCTTTACCACTGTGCCACCTGGGAAGCCTGCAAACACACACACACACACACACACATTCTTTCCCATCATGGTTTAGCACCGAATACTGAATATAGTTCTCTGTGCTATACAGTGGGACCTTGTCATCCTTCTTTTTCTTCAGAGTACCTGCTACAACTTGTAATGATATACTCCTTTGTTTACTTGTTTATTATCTTCTTTCGACTGGTCTTCAAAACCCATAAAGGGCAGAAACTGTCTGTTCCTTTCCCCTAGCATCTAGCATGGGACCGGACAAACAGCAGACCCACCATATTTATTGAACGAATGGATGGATGGATGGATCAGGGAAACAAGGTTGGAAGCCAGGGCCTGTCCACTAGGTTTATGGAGCCGCCTCGTGGCCTAGAAGGCTGGGCCCCAGCTAGGGCAGGATCTGGTTTCCAGGGAGAGCCCAACCCCCGCCTCTCCAGGAAGTGTTCTCAGCGCTGGGTCCTGGGTCCCAGGCAATTTGGTCTAGGGACGGGAGGGAATCCAGCCACCCTGCTGCCCAGTTGGGGGGCCCCAGTCTTTTTCAATCTGGGACCACTCCCCACCCCCACTCCGCCCTCCCTGGGGTGCCTCGGAGAGACGCTGAAAGGGGGGCAGTGCTGTCTGGTGGCATCTGTTTGACGCGGGCGGAGAGAGGGGAGAGACGCAGAACAGCCCCGCCTAGAGACGGGGTAGGGCCAGGTGAGAGGAGCCCAGACAGACCCCCGGCCCGCCGCCCGCAGACCCGGACTCATTCCTGAAGTCGGCGCGGCTGCAGCGGCTGCCTTCGTCGTCGTCGGAGATGGGCAGCCAGGACGGGTCGCCGCTGCGAGAGACGCGCAAAGATCCGTTCTCCGCCGCGGCGTCCGAGTGCTCCTGCCGCCAGGATGGGCTCACGGTGATCGTCACGGCCTGTCTCACCTTTGCCACCGGGGTCACTGTGGCGCTTATCATGCAGATCTACTTCGGGGACCCCCAGGTGAGGGGTGGGGGAGAGGATCGGAGAGGGAGCGGAGAGAACCAGGAGAGGTGGGGTGAGGAAGCGCTGGAGGAGGCCGTGGGAACCGAGGACGGGCTTGAGTGATGGAAGGGGGTCAGCAAATAGAAAGGGGAGAGGGCGGTGACTTGGGGCGAGGACGGTCTCAAGGGAGGGGCTCCCGGGCGTGAGGGGGACAGAGCTCACAGAAGGGAACGGATTGGGTCGGGGGGGTTAGTGGAGGTGACTTAGGGAGGTAGGGGGTCTCCTACTGTCCCACCTAGTTCCTTGTCCCTTCCAGATCTTTCACCAGGGCGCTGTGGTGACTGATGCCGCCCGCTGCACATCGCTGGGCATAGAGGTGCTCAGTAAACAGGGATCCTCCGTGGACGCGGCTGTCGCAGCGGCGCTGTGTTTGGGGATCGTGGCTCCACACAGTTCTGGTCTGGGCGGGTAAGAAGCTCCCAGCTGTGAGAGTTGGGGTGCCCCAAGGCTACTTCTGTCTCTTGGTCTATCATCCTCATGTGGGAGGTCTAGTTTGAGCAGAGGGGAGAAGGCCCCAACTCCTTACCTTTGCTCTTTCTCCACCCAATCTTACCCCCTTGTCTTTTCATGGAGTCAGAGGAGGTGTTTTTCTTTAACTGGGAAAATGACTTCATAAAACTATAAACTGAGGTATACATCTGGGAGTATGTTGTCATTAATTAAGACTGTGATACTTGAACTTTTAGGATTTACAAATCCTTAAAACAAATCCCTGTGAGTCTGATGAAAGCAATGAATCCTCTATCCTCCAAAAATACCACTGTCCGCCCCCACCCAACCCCATGGGTTCATGCATGCTCATTCAGTTCAGTTCCACTCTTTGTGACCCTATGGACTATAGCCCTCCAGGCTCCTCTGTCCATGGGGATTCTCCAGACAAGAATACTGGAGTGGGTTGCTATGCCCTCCTCCAGTGATCTTCCTGACCCAGGGATGGAACCCACGTCTCTTAATCTCCTGCATTGGCAGATTTACCACCAGCACCACCTGGGAAGCCCCTACCCCAGGGTAAAACCTCCTAAAACAGAGATGATAAACTGGCTACCCACGGGCCACCCCCAGCACACAGCCTGGTTTGGTTTGCACCCTTAAATTTTTAAAAATTTGTTTGCTGATATTAAAAAATTGAGAATTTTCATAAAAATCTAGATCTTTAATATTTCTTGGACAGTCAGGAGACCTGATAACACTGAGCCTACATTCTCATGTGGCTGCAGTTATCTGGAGCTGAATAGAAGCTGCTTCCTATGATGGGGCTTGTACTGTCCACTTGGCCATAGTTCCTACCATTCCCTTTTATCTGTCCTGCTTTCTCTATTACATGAGTCGGCTGCAAACCAGTTATCTCAGATGTAACCCCCATCTCAGATGGAAACAAACCATAGACAAGGGGCAGGCTGATTAAGTCCATATCTTGGCTCCTGCAAGACCAGCCCTCCAGGCCCTAACTTTTGTGTATGGTCTGTGCTTACATAATTCAGTCCTGTGAGAGGGAGTAAGGCCATACCACAGAGGCAGGTGCAGGAAGCTGGCAGGGGTCCAGCTTGGTGGGGGCGGTGAGGAATGGGGGAGGGGGAGTAGAATGTCCTGCTCTCCCAGTCTGGGTTTTTCTTAATCAGGGATTAAAGTCTCCAGTAACAGGCTGGAAGAGGTCCATGGATTCTGGGTTCCCAAACCCCTTGATTTCACTCCCCATCTTGGGCAGGTAGCTCAGGCTCCGAACCCCTGCTGGAGAGGGAGCTCAGACCCCTGACTCCAGATGACAAACAGACTACAGCCATCACCATGGGGG
This sequence comes from Bos taurus, assembly GCF_002263795.3. Taxonomy (NCBI): domain Eukaryota; kingdom Metazoa; phylum Chordata; class Mammalia; order Artiodactyla; family Bovidae; genus Bos; species Bos taurus. The sequence goes on along the minus strand of NC_037340.1, from coordinate 64,175,742 downwards.
AGGTTGAGGTGTGGCAGGTTACTAGTTCAGAGGAGTGGCATCTTATCATCTTCTGTGTCTCTCCTAGTGGGGGAGTGATGCTGGTACATGACATCCGACGAAATAAGAGCCACCTAATTGATTTCCGGGAGTCTGCACCTGGGGCTCTCAGGGAAGAGGCCCTGCAGAGATCCTGGGAGACCAAGGTGGGGACCCTGGTGAGAAGGGGGAGTGTCTCCCTTTACTGCCCTTCTGCTAACCCCAGCATTACTTTGCTGAATATTTACTATGGAGACAAGGAAAAGGAAAAGAGTTAAGTAGGATGATCTCAGGCCATGAGGGAGATAGGCAGCCCCCCAAAATAAAATAATGCACCAAAAAATCTGAGTGATAACATGCAGTAAATAACACCTGATTTCTCTGGCGACCTTGCCTATCTGGCACATAAAAAGGAAGAAGAAAGGCCACTGGGTAGTCTGAGATGTCACAAAATAGCTGCATTATCACTCACACATCTCATTCTGAGGCTGTTGTCAGTGACTTTCCCAGTCCCTGACATATTGGAAGATCATAGAGGAACTGCTGGAAGCAAACCCACTATCTACTGAATGCAAAGGAGGAAATAGAATAACTTGGAGAAATAGATATTTAGTGCAGTAGCAAAAGCCCAACACACCCCTGAATTATCACAGTTCAGAGTAATGGTGGTAAGATAATGAAAAGGTTAAATGAAGGTCCCTTGTCCACTGTTCTAAAGGACAAGAGTAGGTGTAATCCAATATAGACAGGTTTCCATCTAAGTTGTTGTCTCAGCCCTTAAAAGGGTTTGCTTAATTTATAAATCTCTCGGTTATAACAGAGAAAGGAGGCCTTTCTGCATTTACTGATAGGAAATCAGGGAGATGGGAGGAATGCTTGCTGGGGACAGCTTGTCCCTCCTCTGGGATACTTGGCCTGTGTCTCTCCCCTGTGCCAGCCCCCCATCCCTGGCTTGGGGCTCTGCGGAGTTCAGCCCAGCACCCCCCCTTCCAGTGACCTGGTCTCCTCTCTCCCTCACCTGCCCGCCTTGCCCAGCCTGGGCTCTTGGTGGGGGTTCCCGGAATGGTGAAGGGGCTACATGAAGCTCACCAGCTCTATGGCAGGTAAGGATTCTCCCCCTGGGGACCAGGGACCCCTGCCTGCACTCTTCCTTGGGTGGCCTTCTCCTACCTTTCTAGATTCTCCCCTTCCCAACTTCCCCCTCCTAATATCCCCTTCAGTTGCCAGGACTCTCCTTCCCAAGAACCCCCCTCCCCCCCAGGACCCCTCTTCCTTCCCCCAGGACTTCCTCCACCCCCTGCTCTCCGGCTCCCCCAGGCTGCCATGGTCCCAAGTCCTGGCCTTTGCAGCAGCTGTGGCCCAAGATGGCTTCAACGTGACCCATGATCTAGGTCAGTGGGGCCTGGGGGTGGAGGGAAAGGCATGAGGTTGATGGAGAGGGGAGAGGAAACCTCTGTGATTTGGGTCCGAAGCCAGGAAGTGCTTCTCTTCCGATTGGCTCCTCAGACCCCCCTCCCCACACCACTGGTATCTTCACTGTATGTGTGTGTGTGTGTGTGTGTTCAGTCGCTTCAGTCCTGTTGGACTCTTTGCAGCCCCATGGACTGTAGCCCACCAGTCTCCTCTGTCCATGGGATTCTCCAGGCAAGAATATTGGAGTGGGTTGCCATTCCCTTCTTCAGGGGATCTTCCTGACCCAGGGATCCAACCTGTGCCTCTTGCCTGTCCTGCATTGGCAGGCAGATTCTTTACCAGTGGGCAACATCTCTGAGAGGGAGTCTCAAATCAGGGGATCTGGGAGGGGTTCATATACAACCCACCTCCTCGGTAACAGGCTCCTGGAGGGGCCTGAGGTCTTACGACCGACCTCTCAGCCCTCATCCACCCTACCTGTTGCGCGTATAGTCCCTACGCCCCCAGCCTAGCCGCGCGTCCCTGCCTGCAGCCCAAGCCCTGGCCGAACAGCCGCCACCCAATGCGTCTGACCGCTTCCGTGAGACGTTCCTGCCGATGGGCCACCCACCACTACCTGGCTCCTTGCTTCGACGGCCTGACCTGGCGGCCGTGCTGGAGGTGCTTGGCACCTACGGCCCCGCCGCCTTCTACGCAGGTGGCAACCTCACGCTGGAGATGGTGGCTGAGGTAAGCACCTGTAGCACATCCCCAACCCCCGCCCTGCCTCGGAGGACCCTACTTTAGGGAAGTCCTCTTCCCCCTTGCTCCCCGCTTTCTTTCTACATGTGTTTACTGGGGATTCCATTCACTTGAAATTCTAGAATAGCTGCAACTAACTAACCTCAGAATCAGATCAGTGGTTTGGGGATTGGAGGAGTTGACTGGGATGAGGCACAAAGAACCTCCTAGGGTGACGAGAATAGTTTGTCTTGATTGAGAGGGGTATCTTTGAGCTCCCCAGTGTTGGGACCAACCTGTACAGTGGGCTGTCCTTGCCCTCCCAGGCTTAGTGGGGTCCCAGGATCAGCCTCAGCTTCCCTGAGCCCACAGTCCCACCCTGCTCCCTGGGTTTTCTAGGGAGACACAGTCATCACTGGTGACTCTCAGGATTAGGGAAGATTGACACAAGGGCTTACCAACTTACTCCAAAGAGTCTTAGTCTGAAGCAGTAATAGATTCTGGACTATTGTTGATAATTCAAAACCACCAATGGAAAATTATGTTCTAGATAAGGATTCAGGGACCAACTGAGTGATTCTCTCATTTGTTCATTGGGGGTGGGAATTAAACAGACCCATCATTCATTCTACATACATGGAGCACCTGCTCTGTGCCAGCCTCAGTGCTGGGCACTGGTGTTATGGATGTGGTGATAGACACCCATCTCAAATGGATTTCCCTGGAAAGCCCAGCAGAGTACTGGCTTTAGATCTCCTGGGTCCAGGGGCTCCATCCATACTTAGTCTCTCTCTTTTTCCGTCTCACAACTCTATTTTCCTCTATTTGAAGTCACTCTCTGTCAGATCCTTTCCACACCTGCTCTTCACTAGCCATCCTTCCAGCAAGCCATCCCAGAGAAAGAGCCTTCTCACTCCAGTAGTTCTAGCAAAGCCTCAAGACTAGGTCTCATTGGCCCATTATGGGTCTATTCCCAAACCAATCACAGTGGCATGGAAAAGAAATGCCCTGATTTCTGGGTTGCATATCTTCTCCTGGTGGTGGAGAAAGGAATGAGCAAAAGTCTAACAAAAGACCATCAGAGCTTTCCCACAGTTGAGTTTATTAACTTATCAGACAAAGCCAAGAAATTCAATGTGTAGGTCACTGAGGGTAGTTTAGAAACCAGAGGTTTCAAGTTCTAAAAAAAGTACTTAAAAAAAAAAAAAGGAGGGGATTCCTAGTGGTTATGGTAATTTAGGATTAAAAAATAGCATGTTGGATAGAATGAGCCCATAGGTTTGTACAAGATTGGATCATTGGTCAGTGGAGTGCTCAGTTATGTCCAGTAAGGGCTGTTACTACCAGGGTCATCCACAGTTCATGATTTTGGAGTGACTTTAGTTGATTATAGCGAAATACAGAATTCAGCTTTGATAGCTCCTAGGCAAGTGCTGCCGTAAGTGGAAAATCTTTCTACATAGGCAGGGGGCAGTATGTGCAAAGACATAGAGTCACGAGTCCAGCACCTGCAGGCCACTGGTTGCTGTACAGAGCTCACTGGGGAGCAGCAGGACGTGAAGTGGGAGAGGTAGGCAAGGGCCAGGTCACAAAGGGCCTTGGATGCCAGGCTAAGGAGGTCACTCATAGATCGTATCCAGCACACCACCTGGCACACACTGGGTGCTTATGTCAGTGCTTTTTCCTCGCATAGCCACTAAAGCTCATGATGGTAATTGCAGAAGGCACAAAATTTGTAAACATTTGATCTGTGTGTGATCCAAACATATACCTTAAGCTACACTGCATGCTCCCAGTGTGGTGTGTGACTCACGGTGGTGGGGGGTCATTCTCTCCTCTCCAGGCTCAGCACGCAGGAGGCGTCATAACTGAGGAGGACTTCAGCAACTACAGTGCCCTCTTGGAGAAGCCTGTGTGTGGCGTGTACAGAGGTGACCTCTCCCTCAGCTCCCAGGGTCCCCACTGAGGAGAAGCCTCCCAGTCCATGGCCACATCCTTTTGGCCTAGTGGCTCCTCCCCATTTCACAAGAGATAAACTGAGGCAATGAGCTGCCTAAGCAGCCAACCGTTGAAGCAAGCCAGAGCCAGCCTACCTTCTGAAGTAGTCGTGGGATCAGTTACCCCAAATATTTAGGAGATGGAGAGGGAGGTCTGGTCAAAGGCTGAAGCCTAGGGTTTGGGGTTCTGGCCATGGGTTTTCTTGATTTGGGTTCTGTGTCGTCTCAGCCCCCTCCCCAGCCCCTCTGTCACTGCCTGTACTTCCTAAGATGAGTCCTTAAGATCAGTATCCATCTTAGCTTCGTGCTAGAACAAACTCTTCCAGACAGTCAGAGGCCCACCTCCTTATTGCGCTAAAAAGAAACTGAGGCCCTGGAGAGGAAAGGAACTGAGCCTACCAAACTCAAAACCAATGAGGAACCCCAAAAATCAAGCTTATGACATAGGTGAACTCCATGTTTGTTGAACCCAAAGTGGTGGGCTCCGGGGTTCCTCAGAAGGCCCTTAGGTCTTCTCTCCTCAGGAGGCCCAGATCACCTCAAGCTCCAGCAGAGGCTGCTTCTGTGTTCAGGTTTCCAGGCCTCAATCTCTTAGGCCTGATTCCTCTGCCAGAAGGGGTGGAATATTGAGCAATGGATGAGCATAGCCTTGGAGCCAGAAGACCTGGTTTTGGGTACCAGCTGTGCCATTCACCTTAAACAAGCCACTTCCCTCTTTGAGCCTTGTTTCTTTCCTTAAAAGGGAGATAATAATAGCACCTGCCTCTCAGGATACCAAGAGGAGTTGATGAGATGATGTTGGAAGTTGCCCTGAACAGAGTGGGCACTGGATGTGTCATATTTGATTTCCATTTGCCCTCCCCAGACTAGGGTTCTCTTGGAAATGCCAGTACCTTGAGTACTCTGGGCTCTCCTTACCTCTTATAACCTTGGACCAGCTGCCTCATTTTACAGTTTCCTCACCTGTAAAATGGGGGGATGATAACAGTACCCATTATGAGGATTAAATGAGTTAATTAGTGTTATCTGTCAGGTATTATTATTCTTTTGATATCCAAACATCTAATACCAGAGACCTCAAATTGGAAGAGAAATTTGCTATTTCTAAGAAGTGTCAAGAGTAGGACCAGCAGGGGCCCTGAGGGAGGAACTGAAAGGAGACATATGGTAGACCAGAAGTCTGGACATCTGAATCCCTGTTTCTGCTCTGCCAATGGATTGCAGTGTGACTCTGGGCAATTCACTGTTTTCCTGAGCCTTAATTTCCTCTTAAGAGGAAACAAAAGACAAACGTTCTGGCCCAGCACTTGACTCACCATGTGAACTTGGGTGTGCCCCTTTGCCTCTCAGTGTAGTTTCCCTATCTGATGAGGAGGTTCAGTGCAGTAGTCTCAAGTCTATATGATGGTGGGATGTGGAGATGCCTTGACCCCTCCCCTGCCATTGGTCATTTCCTGTCCTTTCAGGCCACCTGGTTCTCAGTCCCCGACCCCCACACACAGGCCCTGCCCTCATCAGTGCTCTCAACATCCTCGAGGGCTTCAATCTCACCAGCCTGGTATCCCGGGAGCAGGCTCTTCACTGGGTGGCAGAGGTAAAGCTGACCCCTTCGCTCCACCTGGGTCTGGAGACACAAGAGTCGGGGGATGGGGTGCTGCCATAAGGCCTGACTAAATCACCTCCAAGTTTCCTCACACAGGAAGATCCTCGTGTGGGTGCTGGGAGGGGCTTGGCAGCCTCTTCACACACCTGCTCTGTTTACAGACCCTGAAGATTGCATTAGCTCTGGCCAGCAGACTGGGAGATCCCATCTACGATTCTACCATCACTGAGAGTATGGATGACATGCTCAGGTGGGCCCCCAGGAGCAGGACCCTGAGTACTACAGAGGTGGCGGCAGGTGTGGGGAAAGGATCAGGTGAAGCAGCTGGTGGAGCAGTAAGGCCTGCAGTCCCAAGTAAATGTCAGCTCAACCCCAGCTCACAGTGTGACGCAAGTTGCCTCACTGTGTGCCTCAGTTTCCCCATCTGTACAACAAGGTGGCCTACTTCATACAGCTCTCAAATTTTCTTGATCCCAGTGAGTGAAAGTTGCTCAGTCATGTCTGACTCTTTGCAACCCCATGGACTGTAGCCTGCCAGGCTCCTCTATCCATGGGATTCTCCAGGCAAGAATACTGAAATGGGTTACCATGCCCTCCTCCAGGGGATCTTCCCGACCCAGGGATTGAACCCGCATCTCATGTATCTCTTGCATTGGCAGGCAGGTTCTTTACCACTAGTGCCACCTGGGAAGAAGGAGCTTTTCTTCTTTTTTCCAGAAAAACCTGAATAACATCTAAATAAATTCATTCAATTCAATAACTATTTCCTGTTTATTTGCAATATGCCAGGAATAAGTGAACTTCTGTTCTCATAGACCTAACAGTTCAGTAGTGGGGCAGGGGCTGGGGGAAGCAGGTATTAATCAAATAATTGCACAAAGAGACTCCACAAAGTGTGGTAGGTGGGGGTAAAGAGCGCCCAGTGTGTGTTCATCTCCTACTTCTTATCTTTTCAGCAAAGTGGAGGCTGCCTACTTCCGGGGCCAGATCAATGACTCCCAGGCAGCCCCTGTCCCACTCCTGCCCATCTATGAGCTCAATGGGGCTCCCACGGCTGCCCAGGTGTTGATCATGGGCCCTGATGACTTCATTGTGGCCATGGTCAGGTATGCCGGCTCAAATCAGAACCTGGCACAAAGGATCATTGGGACCAGGAAGGAGGTGGGGGTTGGGTAGGATAAGGGCAGGCTCAGGGCTCACCTGGCCCTGACCTTTGTCCCCAGCTCCCTGAACAGACCCTTTGGCAGCGGCCTCATCACCCCCTCGGGGATCCTGCTCAACAGCCAGATGCTGGACTTCTCTTGGCCCAACAGGACTGCTAACCACCCTGCACCCAGCCTGGTAGGGCCTCGCTTCCTTTCTCCCCTGGGGACCCTGAGATCTAGGAAGAAGGTGCAGTGGCATGACTGCCCCTCCCTCCCCACTTCTTCTAGGAAATTATATTATCAAGAAAAACAGCTAAACAAGGTATCCACTTCCTCCCCAGCTCAAGTCCAGGGCTTAGAGCCTGGTGGATCCCAAGAAACCTCATCCCATTTGCCACCGTCTCACTGTGTGACCCGAGGAAAATCTTGTCCCCTCTCTGAGCTTCAGTTTCTTCACCTACTATATAGTGAGGATATTGGCCACCTTGGGATGCTTTGGGTACTTTGCAGAATTAGCGGTCTCTGACTGTGTGATGCTGAGCACTGAAGGGGCGCTGAAGAGGGACCCAAAGAGAAAAGACATATGAATTATTATCTGTTGTGAGAGCAGTGTTCTTAGCATCCTGCGGGCTGGGTCCCAGCAGGATAAAGACAGATAGAGACGCCCAGGGTGGGGATGAATCTGTTCCTTCTCACGGTCCTCTTTCTGGGCTTGATCCCTCTCCCGCCACCCATGGTAGCCCCCTAGCAGCTCCATAGTTCAGGGGATCCATTATCTACCTTGGTTATCCAAGGACCCTGCCCATTTCACAAACAGCAAACTGTGGCCTGGGAATGGGCGGTCCCCATGAAAACTGGGGCTGTGGAAGGTTCAGGAGAGGGAGAGATGTTGGAAGAGTGGTGGAGTAAGCCTTTCCTGTCTTGGTCCACCTCTTATTCCCCTGTGATCTCTGACAACAGGAGAACTCGGTGCAGCCAGGGAAGCGGCCACTGTCTTTTCTGCTGCCCACTGTGGTCCGGCCAGCAGAAGGACTCTGTGGAACCTACCTTGCCCTGGGGGCCAATGGAGCTGCCCGGGGCCTCAGCGGCCTGACCCAGGTGAGGTTCCCCCAGGTAGGCCTTTCATGGCCAGGAGTCAAGCTGTGACCCGGGCTGTGGATGCCCCTCATGTCTCTGACTTGTCCTCGTCTCTTGTTTATTTATTCTGGGGGGCTTCCCCAGTGGCACAACACCAAAGAATCCACCTGCAATGCAGGAGATGTGGGTTCGATCCTTGGGTCGAGAAGATCCCCTGGAGAAGGGAATGGCTACTCACTTCAGTATTCTTGCCGCAAGAATCCCATGGACAGAAGGGCCTGGCAGGTTACAGTCTATGGGGTCGCAAAGAGATGGACACAATTGAAGCAACTAAGCACGTTTATTTTTGGCAGTGCTGGGTCCTTGCTGCTGTGTGCAGGATTTCTTTAGGTGCAGCAAGCAGGGCCCACTCTTCCCTGTGGTGTGTGGGCCTCTCACTGCAGTGGCCTCCCTTGCTGCGGAGCATGGGCTCTAGGCATTGGCTTCAGTACTTGCAGCTCTCCAGCTGCAGAGCATGTGCTCAGTACCTGTGGCACACTGCCTTAGTTGCATGTGGATTCTCCTTGACCAGGGATCAAACCAGTGTCCCTTTGCATTGGCAGATGATTCTCAACCACTGGACCACCAGGGAAGTCCTCACGCAGCAAACATGGGCTGAGGCTGCTTTGTGGCAGTCCCCTCCTGAGCGCTGGGGACATGAACTACATCATTCTTTGTAAAAATGGAGCCCTGAAGCTCCATGTCATCCCAGGTTTCAGGGAAATCACAGGGTCAGTAGAACTGAGAGGTCAGAGAGCATCTGGGCTGCCTGGGTTCTGTCAATGTCAAGTCCCATTGTGCCTCTAGTCAATATCCGAATAACAAGCAGCCCTCTTCAGGGTCTGATTTTGAAAGGGAGGGCCTGCTCCCTTCTAAAATATCTCACTAAGTTCCATGAAGGTCTTGAGCATCTGTTTTATGTGCCAGACCTGTACTTTGGCAGATGATGAGTTAACAAACCTGGGCTTTGGAATCAGACCCTGGTGGGCCCCATCCTAAGTGCTGCTAATTTCCAACTGTGGGGTGTTGGGGCATTCACTTAACCTCTCTGAATCTCAGTCTCCTCATCTGTAAAATGGAAATAATAACCAATAGCTAACATTCATGGAGCTTTTAGCAAGTGACAGGCAGTGTTATATGTGTTAACCTTATAACCTTCTCAACTTTGGGAGGAATCCTTACTTCTGTTTCATAGATGAGGAAACTGAGACCCAGAGAAGTTAAGTTCAATTTAGTAAGAATGGGCAGGCAAGTAGGGGAAGAAGGTGGAATGAATTAAGAAAGTAGTACTGATATATATATATGTGTGTGTGTGTGTATATATATACACACACACTACTCTATGTAAAACACTGGGAGGGCTCAGCTTGGTGCTCTGTGATGACCTAGAGGGGTGGGATGGGGAGAAGGAGGCTCAAGAGGGACGGGATACATATATACTTACAGCTGATTCACATTGTTGTACAGCAGAAACTAACACAACATTGTAAAGCAATCATCCTCCAATCTAAATTAAAAAAAAAAAAGGATGGGCAGGCAATTTGATTGATGAGCCTACTCACACTTCGTGTACCCTAGACCACTCCCATCTACTAGCCCTCTCCTGGCCAAGAAGAAGGGAGGAGAGCTGCGGCTTGTATTAAAGGAGACTGGGCGCTAGTGGTGCCTCTTCCCTAGTTCTTTCCAAACTCTGGAATGAATCCCTTTTCTTCTCTGGCCCTTGGTTTCCCCTCTGTGAAATGGAGACGGTCATCACAGGCCTGGCTGTCTTCTTGGGCTGTTCAGAAACTCAGATGACACTCCTGGTGTAAATGTTTCAAATACTAAGGAGTCTGGACCAGGAGCAAGGGCTGTGGAGGCCTGAACCTACACCTCTGGGACAGCCCTGACTTCTGCCCCTTGGCTGCCTGCAGGTACTGCTGAACGTCCTGACCTTGAACCGGAACCTGAGTGACAGCCTGGCCCGTGGTCGCCTGCACCCAGACCTGCAGACCAACCTCCTGCAGGTGGACAGTGAGTGAAGAGCAAAGGTCCCCATGGGGTGGGCACAGGGCAGGTGGAGAAAGGGGCTCCTCCCAAGGGTGCCCCTTCCCCGACCGGCACCAGCTCCCCACCAGTGAAAGTCAGGTTTCTTTCGACCAACTCCTATCAGAACAGTGAAAGGTCTGGGAATTGAAATCTACCCTGTCGTTTCCTGTCTGTGGCCTTGCAAAATGCAGGTCTCCACTCTGAGCCTTAGTTTTCTCATTTGTAAAATAAGATATAGTTGTTCATTTTGCAAACTGTTCCTTCAACAGTTGTTCTGAATACCTACTGTGTGCCAGGTATTATCCTAGGTGCTGGGGACACTGCATTTACAGGCTTACAGGAGAATAAGGAAACGTGAAAAAGTGAAATAAATTCTCCACAGAGCATTAAAGCAGGATGATATATATGACTGACTCCATGACTGGGGAAGCTTTCTCTTTGGTGACATTTAAGCTGAGATTTGAAGAGTGGGAAGGAGGCTACCAGGAGAAGAACTGTGGCAGGAATGTAGGCCAAGGGAACAAATACAAAGAACTCACTGCAGGAATGGACTTGGTGGTTTAGGAGTAGAAAGGAAACCAGGGTTAGTGAGGGTGAGATAAGATCAGAGAAGCAGGCAGGGGCCAGATCAAAGACTTTACAGATTATGGTGAGGAGACAGACTTTCGTCTAAGAAGGATGGGTGCTTAATTTTGGACCCCGCTTAATTTCATAACTGGGGAAGTATGTGTACCTTTGAGAAGTTTTTATTAGCACAATGTATTATGCTAGTCCAAAAGGGATACAGAATTGAATGAGACATGGTCCTTGCTTGTTCAATCTCCCCATTTTACAGATAAAAAAAAACTGATGCTCACAGAGGTTATTAATTAGTCAAAGGTAAACCAATAAATGGCAGAACCAATATCAGATACAGTTTTTTACTTCATGGCTCTTGGTATCTCCTGGACTGAGTAGTTACACCCTGTAGTTGGCCAATGTCCCTTGGATCCCAGCTGATAGGTAATGAGGTCAGTTCCTTGAAAATGAATATTGCTCAACTACTATCTTCTGGTCTCTATCGAGACCAGATAGAGTTACTATCTGGTTACTAAGTTACTGTGGGGGTGAGGGGTGCTCATTCCAGCCCTCCCTGGAAGGACACACAAGTCTAAGGATACGGAGAGTGGAGGCTTGGTGAAGGGAAAGTTCACGCACTTGAGGGCTCTGGAAGGCTTTATGGAAGAGGTAACAACTAGCTGGGCCTTGATGTATGAGCTGAAATTTGGCATGTGGAGGTAAAGAACATTCTGGACCAGGGGGAGGGGGGTACACCTTGGGCAAAGACAGAAAAAAATGGTTCGGAGAGCAGGCAAGAGGCCAGCTGAACTAGAGACATGGTTTCCCAAACTTCAGAATTTATCCAGTACCTTCATGACTTTTGCCACATTTGCCTGCCATTTAAAGCATTATTTACATAACGTGTGCCTACAAATGGACTTCCCTTTTCACCTAAGTGTATTTTAAAAGTAAATCTTATAACCACAAATGGAAAAATGGCATCATTTGCCACAAACAGATGGTAAACAGCTATAAAAATAATCAGATTTTTTAGGTTTTAGTTAGATGTTTTTGCCCACAGATGGTTCTGAGGTCTGCTCTCTCTTAAAGAAAAAGATTAGAAATGTTAGAGACTAGACTGGGATGTAGTCCTTTCTATTATCAAAAGGACTAAAAGTGAATGAACCCCAAAGGGAATACGTTTCCAACTTGGTGATGTAATGTTATTTAATGTGTGTCTTTATCTCAAGAAGTACCCCCAGATCATCCCATTTGGGGAAATAAGAAGATCAGATTTTTGTTGCGCAGTTGGAGGTGAAGATACATGGCATACCATGAAGTTCATGTTAAGAAGTATGGACTTTATCTAGTTGAGCAGGAGGTGAATATGACTTGATTTGTTTTATGTAGGGAAGGTGGATTGAAAGGAAGAGAACTTAAATCAGAGAAACACAAGAAAGTGGCTGAGATAATGGTCCACGTAAGAGATGATGAAGACCTGAACTTATGCAGGAGAGTGAGATTGATTTGTTCATTTATCCATTATATTTTAAACATTTACTGTGTCCTCACTCTATCCTAGGCAGTGGGGCTCAATAGTGAGCAAGACAGCATTCTTGCCTTCAAAAACTTGTTTTCTAGTGAAGGGAGACACAGTAAATACATAAGCAAGATGCAGGTGGCAGTAAGTACTTTGAAAGAAAATAAAGCAGGTAAAGATGACAGGGGCTGCTGTTTTAGATAGTGGTCAGGAAAGTTCTTGAAAACTGGAATGAAGTATGAGAGCCAGTTCTGTGATTATTTAGTAGGAGACCATTGTAGGCAGAGAGAATAGCAGATGTGAAGCCCTGAAGTAGGAGCATGTTTGACTTACTTGAGGGATGGCAAGGAGGCCAGCTTTTCTGGTAGCTCAGACAGTAAAGAATCTGCCTGAAATGCTGGGGACCCAGGTTCAATCTCCATGTCAGGAAGATCCCCTGGAGAAGCGAATAGCTACCCACTCCAGTATTCTTGCCTAGAGAATTCCATGGACCGTTGAGCCTAGTGGGTTACAGTCCTTGGGGTTACAAAGAGTTGGACACAACTGAGTGACTAACTAAAGCAAAGGAGAAAAGGAAAGATATCAACATCTAAATGCAGAGTTCCAAAGAATAGCAAGAAGAGATAAGAAAGCCTTCTTCAGCGATCAATGCAAAGAAATAGAGGAAAACAACAGAATGGGAAAGACTAGAGATCTCTTCAAGAAAATCAGAGATACCAAAGGAACATTTCATGCAAAGATGGGCTTGATAAAGGACAGAAATGAAAAAAAAAAAAAAAAGGACAGAAATGGTATGGACCTAACAGAAGCAGAAGATATTAAGAAGAGATGGCAAGAATACACAGAAGAACTGTACAAAAAAGATCTTCATGACCTAGATAATCACAATGGTGTGATCACTGACCTAGAGCCAGACATCCTGGAATGTGAAGTCAAGTGGGCCTTAGAAAGCATCACTACAAACAAAGCTAGTGGAGGTGATGGAATTCCAGTTGAGCTATTCCAAATCCTGAAAGATGATGCTGTGAAAGTGCTGCACTCAATATGCCAGCAAATTTGGAAAACTCAGCAGTGGCCACAGGACTGGAAAAGGTCAGTTTTCATTCCATTCCCAAAGAAAGGCAATGCCAAAGAGTGTTCAAACTACCACACAGTTGCACTCATCTCACACGCTAGTAAAGTAATGCTCAAAATTCTCCAAGCCAGGCTTCAGCAATGTGAACCGTGAACTTCCTGATGTTCAAGCTGGTTTTAGAAAAGGCAGAGGAACCAGAGATCAAATTGCCAACATCTGCTGGATCATGGAAAAAGCAAGAGAGTTCCAGAAAAACATCTATTTCTGCTTTATTGACTATGCCAAAGCCTTTGACTGTGTGGATCACAATCAACTGTGGAAAATTCTGAAAGAGATGGGAATACCAGACCACCTGATCTGCCTCCTGAGAAATTTGTATGCAGGTCAGGAAGCAACAGTTAGAACTGGACATGGAACAACAGACTGGTTCCAAATAGGAAAAGGAGTACGTCAAGGCTGTATATTGTCACCCTGTTTATTTAACTTATATGCAGAGTACATCATGAGAAACGCTGGACTGGAAGAAACACAAGCTGGAATCAAGATTGCCGGGAGAAATATCAATAACCTCAGATATGCAGATGACACCACCCTTATGGCAGAAAGTGAAGAGGAACTCAAAAGCCTCTTGATGAAGGTGAAAGTGGAGAGTGAAAAAGTTGGCTTAAAGCTCAACATTCAGAAAACGAAGATCATGGCATCCGGTCCCATCACTTCATGGGAAATAGATGGGGAAACAGTGGAAACAGTGTCAGACTTTATTTTTCTGGGCTCCAAAATCACTGCAGATGGTGACTGCAGCCATGAAATTAAAAGACGCTTACTCCTTGGAAGGAAAGTTATGACCAACCTAGACAGCATATTCAAAAGCAGACACATTACTTTGCCAACAAAGGTCCGTCTAGTCAAGGCTATGGTTTTTCCTGTGGTCATGTATGGATGTGAGAGTTGGACTGTGAAGAAGGCTGAGCGCCGAAGAATTGATGCTTTTGAAGTGTGGTGTTGGAGAAGACTCTTGAGAGTCCCTTGGACTGCAAGGAGATCCAACCAGTCCATTCTGAAGGAGATCAGCCCTGGGATTTCTTTGGAAGGAATGATGCTAAAGCTGAAACTCCAGTACTTTGGCCACCTCATGCGAAGAGTTGACTCATTGGAAAAGACTCTGATGCTGGGAGGGATTGGGGGCAAGAGGAAAATGGGACGACAGAGGATGAGATGGCTGGATGGCATCACTGACTCAATGGACATGAGCCTGAGTGAACTCCGGGAGTTGGTGATGGACAGGGAGGCCTGGCGTGCTGCGATTCATAGGGTCGAAAGGAGTCAGACACGATTGAGCGACTGATCTGATCTGAGTGACTAACACTTATTTACTTAAGGAGGCTAGAGCAGAGTTAAGCAAGGAAGATAGCAAAAGGAAGTGAGTAGAGGAGTTTAAAGAGATGCGAGTTTCCTGATAATGTGGGCCTTAGAGACTTAGGTGAGGATTTTGGATTTCATTCTAAGAATCATCAAAATTGTTGGGAGGTTTTGAGTAGGGGAAGTGACATGGTCTGACTAATGGCTGCTGTGTGAATAGGCTGTAGGGAAGCAGGACTGGAAGTACAAAGACCAGTTAGCGGACTGTTTGGTAATGCTGGCAAATAATGAAGGCAGCTTGGCCTAGACAGATGGAATGAGACCCCCAAAGCCAAGCCCTTTTTCCAATATTAAGAATGACGACACATTATTGATCACTTACTATATTCAAGGCTCTGAGTTTTGTGCTTTGTGTGTAATATCTGCTTTAGTCCCTGTAACAACTTTATGTGGTAAGTTCTCAGATAATACCCATTTTGTACATGAGGAAACTGAGGTTCAGAGAGGTAACACAATTTGCCAAGGTCACACAGCTCGTTAGAGCCAGTGCCCTAAACCAGTGGTCCCCAACCTTTTTGGCACCAGGGATAAGTTTCGTAGAAGACAATATTCCCACAGACTAGAGTGGCTGGGAGATGATTTGGGGATGATTCGAGCACATCACGTTTACTGAGTACTTTATTTCTAAAGCTTCCCTGAGAGCTCAGCTGGTAAAGAATCCGCCTGCAATGCAGGAGACCCCGGTTCAATTCCTGGGTTGGGAAGATCTCCTGGACAAGGAAAAGGCTACCCACTCCAGTATTCTTGGGCTTCCCTTGTGGCTCAGCTGGTAAAGAATTTGGCTGCAAAGCAGGAGACCTGGGTTTACTCCCTGGGTTGGGAAGATCCCCTGCAGAAGGGAAAGGCTACCCACTCCAGTATTCTGGCCTGGAGAATTCCATGGACTGTATAGTTCATGGGATTGCAAAGAGTTGGACATGACTGAGCGACTTTCACTTTCACTTTATTTCTAATCTAATGCCACTGCTGATCTGACAAGGAGGTTCCAGTCTATGGCCCGGAGGTTGGGGACCCCTGCTCTAAACTCTCTGAATGTGTGTATGTTGGGGAATGGTTTTCAGGTGAGTTCACAGAGGAAGAGATTGAGTTCCTGGAAGCCAGGGGTCACCACGTGGAGAAGGTAGATGTCTTATCCTGGGTCCATGGCAGCCGGAGAACCAATAACTTCATCATCGGTGTGAAGGACCCTCGGAGCCCAGATGCAGCCGGAGCTACCATCCTGTAGAGCAGCGGGGTGGGGCGGGAGTCTCTGCTCCCTGCCTTTGCATGTTCCTAGAGTCCCTCCTTCTCCCAGGTTTGGTCTCAGAGGGACCCCAGGGATGCCCCAGATCAGGGGCCAGAGGGGATGCTTAGCAAACCCTATCCCAGAGTAACAGGAAAATTCTCCATCTGGAGGCCTGTGGTGGTGGCAGTGGTGTTGTCAGTGTCCACAGGACCTTGAGGAGTCAGATTGTCTGTCTCCTTTCCCTCGGCCATGCAGGCCCTGAGCTTAGGGATGTGCTTGCAAACCCTTTTCGAGAGTCCTCACCACCCCAACATTGCCAGTTGGGCCTGACCTGGCCTTGTCTTCCAGCTCCTTTCTCCTGTCCCCAGCCTCATTTCTTAAATGACTAGGATTTTTTTTAATGGACCATCCTAGGGAAGTGAGAGGGGGAGGGCTCTTCTCCTCCTCCCATCAGGTTGAGGTGGGGGCCTTACATCTGGGGGGCCCCAGGGTATGGGGTAGGGGTGGTGGTGGGGACCAGCCCAGGGGCTTCCATTTGCAAAAGGGAATTAAAGAAAGAATATTGCTTAACCATGGCTCTGACTTGATTTATGTTTCATTGTGCTGGGAGGGGAATGAGAGAGGAGACCTTGGCTCACCTTATCGCAATAGCCCTGACTCCAGGGCAAGCTGGAATGAACTTTGTGGAGGTCATAACAATATCTGCCATCTATCCAAGACTGCTATCCAAGTGCTTCCCACTTCCAAGTGGCGCTAATCATAAAAAAATAACCCGCCTACTAATGCAGGAAATTAAGAGATGTAAGTTCAATCCCTGGGTCAGGAAGATCCCCTGGATAAAGGCATGGCAACCCACTCCAGTTTTCTTGCCTGGAGAATCCCATGGACAGAGGAACCTGGTGGGGTCACAAAGAATCAGACACGACTGACTTAACACGTAGCATGCATCCAAGACTAAAACTAATAAAAATAATTAATAACAATAATTATAATGATAGACTCTATTGAACACTTACTGTGTACCAGGCTGTATGCTAAATGCTTTATGTGGATAATATTAATTACATTATAAATCTTCATTACAGACTTCATGAGGTTGGTACTGATGTTATTCCCATTTTACAGATGGTGAAAAGAAGTTAAGGAACTAGTTGAATGTTCCTCCTGTATTAAATGGAAGACTTGGGATTCAGTCTCAGGATATTGAACTCCTAATCTATGCTCTTAACCATTTGAACATCTACTAGGTAAACTGTTTGTTATAAAGCATACTTTACACAGTATATATCAGATAATAAATACATTTTACAGGTTATATCATTCATGCATGAATGTTATCTACCCATTATGTTACAGGTACTTTGTTAAGCACTGGAGATTCAGGATTGAAAAAAACAAAACAGACAAATTTTTGTTTGTGGATTTTCAGTCTATAGGGGAAGTCAAACGTTAAATAAGTAAGGACCCAGATAATTAGGGTAATTGCCATCATGATACGGTCTATGAGGAAAGCTATGAGGAAGTACAATAGGAAAGGTAATTTCGTTCTGTTTTGGAGTGGGATCAGCTTCCTCCAGATAATGAGATGAGCAAGATTGACAGAAAGTATTAGATGCGGGGTGTGGGAATGTCATTTTAGACAAAGAGAGCAGTAAATGCAAACATTCCATGGTGAAGAGGTGAAAGAGCACCAGTGTACTCTTCCTAGAGCAGGGATCACTCAGCAGACTTTTTCTGCAAAGGGCCAGATACGAATATTTCAGTCTTTCAAGCCATCTGGTCCTTACAGTATTTACTCATCTTTGCTTAAACAGTTGGCTGTGTCTGTAATCCATAAAACTTTATTTTAGAAAAACAGGGTCCAATTTGGCCTAAGGACAATAGTTTGTCAACCTCTATTCTAGAATATACTGAGAGAATGAAAGTATGTGATGAAACTGTTAAGGTCAGCACAACATTCTTATGAGGCTGAAACTAATTTCTCCATTTTATTGTATACGAAAATTGTGGTTCAGAGACATGAAATAACTTGTCCAAGGTCACCCAGCTGATAGCTGGCAGATCCATGATATAAAAGCAGTTTGTTTGACTCCAAAGATCATGTCCCTCTCTTCTTTGAAAAAAACTTTATTACTTTATCTGATTACAGATACACCAGTCATTCAAATATCACACATGTCATAAGCATATAAGTGATCCATGCCCTCAAAATCTCAACTTTTCAATAATCTCACTGTTCCTCACATATTCCTCCAACTTCTCCAAAAATCTCACATATTCCTCCAACTACTTTTTTCTGTAGCTATCACATACATCATCGTTCTATTTATTTATTTTTTAAATAATGTTTGATTTATTTGGCTGCATTGGGTCTTAGTTCCCTGATGAGAGATCAAACTGGGCCCCCTGCATTGGGAGCTTGAAGTCTTAACCACTGGCCACCAGGGAAGTCCCTCACTGTTTTTAAAAGTAAAAACGGGATTATGTAAGTCGAAGTGTCTACAACATCTTTGTTTTTTTTTTTTTCACTTACCTATATAACATGGACATTTTTTCATGTCAATATCAAGATATATAGATTTACCTGATAATTTATAATGATTCATCATAGTTCATTAAACATTTTAACTGGTTTCCTATTGATGGATATTTGGGTGGTTTCCAATGAAGTTTTGATTATCCTTGTCCTGATATCTTTAAATGTTTGAGTAACACCTGTGGTCATACCAACTCTCCTACGTTGATGTTACAGGACCTCCATGCAGCAGGTTTTGGGGGGTTACATGGGCATCTTGGGGTCATTTTATTTCTTAAATATACAAATAATGATAGGACAGCTTTGAATAAAAGACTTGTCAAGTGGAACAATTCTTATTTATCAAACCAAAATTCTGATATCTTGGAAAGTCTGCTTCCTCACTCAGTATATGAAATATCATATTTTATTTCATGAATATTTTCTTAAGTGTCTACTCTGTGCCATACACTGCCTGACGCACTGGGAACACTGATGAGGAAGACAGACAAGGTTTGCCTGGACGTTATTTTCTTAATTATTTTTACTTTATTCAGGTTTTACTCTCTTGATCTACCATCAGTTCAGTTCAGTCGCTCAGTCACGTCCGACTCTTTGCAACCCCATGAACTACAGCATGTCAGGCCTCCCTGTCCATCACCAACTCCCGGAGCTTGCTCAAACTCATGTCCATGGAGTCAGTGATGCCATCCAACCATCTCATCCTCTGTCGTCCCCTTCTCCTCCTGCCCTCAATCTTTCCCATCATCGGGGTCTTTTCAAATGACTCAGCTCTTCTCATCAGGTGGCCAAAGTATTGGAGTTTCAGCTTCAAAATCAGTCCTTCCAATGAACACCCAGGACTGATCTCCTTTAGCATGGACTGGTTGGATCTCCTTGCAGTCCAAGGGACTCTCAACAGTCTTCTCCAATACCACAGTTCAAAATAGAAAGCATAAATTTACTTCATACTGAGAAGCTAACTTTAGCTGACTATGAAATAAAGAAAAAATAAACTTGGAAATTTAAAGAATTTTTAAGATATTCTCTCCAACCTAAAATAACTCCAGGATATACCCATTTACTTCTTAAGTTGGGTATTTTAGGTATTTCCTTCATATCTTAGTTAAGATACGAAGCTTCCTGACTTCAAAACTTACTATACGACAAAGTTACAGGAATCAAAACACTGTGCTACCGGCAGGAGGATGAATACATCAATGGAATAGAATTGAGAGTTCAGAAATAAACCCATCTACCTATGATCAATCTATCTTGACTTTTCACAAGGATGCCGAGATCATTCAATGGAAAAAAAATAGGCTCTTCAACAAACTATGCTAATACAACTAAATATTGACTGACAAAAGAATGAAGTTTGGCCCTTAACTCACATCATATACATAAAATAACTCATAGTGTATCAAAGAGCTAAATGTAAGACCTAAAACTATAAAACTCTCAGAAAGAAACACTGAAGTAAATCTTCATGACTTTGGATCTATGACAAACAAAAGCACAAACAACGGAAGAAAAAAGTAGGTAAACTAAACCATCAAAATTTAAAATTTTTGCCCATCAAAGGACACTTATCAAAAGAGTGAAAAGACAACCCCCAAAATGAAAAAGATGTTTGCAACCAAATACCTGATAAAGGGGACTTCCCTGGTGGTTTAGTAGCTAAGATTCTGTGCTCCCAGTGCAGAGGGCTTGGGTTTGATCCCTGGTCAGGGAACTAGCGGCCTCCCTGATAGCTCAGTTGGTAAAGAATCCGCCTGCAATGCAGGAGACCCCGGTTTGATCCCTGGGTTGGGAAGATCCCCTGGAGAAGGGAAAGGCTACCCACTCCAGTATCCTCGCCTGGAGAATTCCATGGACTGTATAGTCCATGGAGTCAAAGAGTTGCACACGACTGAGCGACTTTTCACCTCACAGGAAACTAGATCCCACATGCTATAACTAAGACCTGGTTCAGCTCACTTCAGTTCAGTCACTCAGTCGTGTCTGACTCTTTGCGACCCCATGGACTGCAGCATGCTAGGCTTCCCTGTCTATCACCAACTCCCAGAGTTTACTCAAACTCACGTCCATAGAGTCGGTGATGCCATCCAACCATCTTATCCTCTGTCGTCCCCTTCTCCTCTTGCCTTCAATCCTTTCCAGCATCAGAGTCTTTTCCAATGAGTCAGTTCTTCACATCAGATGGCCAAAGTATTGGCGTTTCAGCTTCAGCATCAGTCCTTCCAATGAATTTTCAGGACTGATTTCCTTTAGGATTGACTGGTTTGACCTCCATGCGGTCCTAGGGACTCTCAAGAGTCTTCTCCAACACCACAGTTCAAAAGCATAAATTCTTTGGTGGTTAGCTTTCTTTATGGCCCAACTATCACATGCATACATGACTACTGGAAAAACAAGAGCTTTGACTAGACAGACCTTTGTCAGCAAAGTAATGTCTGCTTTGTAATATGCTGTCTAGGTCTGTCATAGCTTTCCTTCCAAGGAGCAAGCATCTTTTAATTTCATGGCTGCAGTCACCATCTGCAGTGATTTTGGAGCCCAAGAAAAGTCTGTCACTGTTTCCATTGTTTTTCCATCTATTTGCCATGAAGTGATGGGACTGGATGCCATGATCTTCATTTTTTGAGCATTGAGTTTTAAGCCAGCTATTTCACTCTCCACTTTGATTTTCATCAAGAGGCTCTTTAGTTCCTCTTCACTTTCTGCCATAAGGATGATGTCATCTGCATATCTGAGGTAACTGATATTTCTCCTGGACTGAGCAATCATAGTCCTAGGTATAAATCTAGCAAAAATTATACATGTGTTTACTCAAATACATAGGCAAGAAGGTTCAGAGTAGTACTATTAAAAGTTGACCTACAGTGAAAACTGAAATGCTCATCATCAGTAGAAGGGATAAATTGTGCCAAATTAAAATAAGGAACTGTATGTAGCAATGAAATGGAACCAACTACAACCACCTGCAACAATATAGAAGAATCTCAAAAGCACAAAATTGAGCAAAAGAAGGCAGACTCAAAAGAGCACATTTTATATGCTTCCATTTACATAAAATTTAATACCTGATAAACCTAATCTATGAAGTTAAAAGTCAGAATACTATTTACCCTCAGAGGTGTGGAAAAGGAGAACAAACGAGCTTTTGTGGGGCTCAAATGTTCTGTTTCTTGATTTGGATGTTAGTTGGACATCCGGTCCCATCACTTCATGAGAAATAGATGGGGAAACGGTGGAAACAGTGGCAGACTTTATTTTGGAGGGCTCCAAAATCACTGCAGATGGTGACTGCCCCCATGAAATTAAAAGACACTTACTCCTTGGAAGGAAAGTTATGACCAGTCTAGACCCATATTAAAAAGCAGAGACATTACTTTGCCAACAAAGCTCCGTCTAATCAAAGCTATGGTTTTTCCAATAGTCAACTATGGATGTGAGAGTTGGACTATAAAGAAAGCCAAGCACTGAAGAATTGATGCTTTTGAATTGCAGTGTTGAAGAAGACTTTTGAGAGTCCCCTGGACAGCAAGGAGATCCAACCAGTCCATCCTCAAGGAGATCAGTCCTGAGTGTTCACTGGAAGGACTGATGTTGAAGCTGAAACTCCAATACTTTGGCCACCTGATGCATAGAACTGACTCATTGGAAAAGACACTGATGCTTGGAAAGATTGAAGGCGGGAGGAAAAGGGGACAACAGAGGATGGAGGTGGTTGGATGGCATCACCAACTCAATGGATAAGAGTTTGGGTAAACTCCAGGAGTTGGTGATCGATAGGGAGGCCTGGCATGCTGCAGTCCACGGGTTGCAAAGAGTAGGACACGACTGAGCGACTGAACTGAACTGAACTGGACATGTGTGTTCATTTTGTGAAAAATCATCAGGCTTTACACTTATGAGTTGTGTATTTTCACGTCTTTATGTTATATGCTAATATAATGTTTAAAATTTTCAGAATATTTTTGAAATCAGGTTTTATAAGTCCTAGAATATTTCTCCCTTTTTTTGGTATCTTCTTGATACTCTTTCATTTTTTTCGATTGTGTATTCTACTTTTCAAAATTTTTATCCCTCTTCAAGACACTTTATTTCCTATTGTCTGAAAACTGAATTGATTTCGTAATAATAAGGCACATTACTGCCATCTACTGGTAAATTACCACAATAAAGGTTTACATTACAGTGTGTACCAGTGAGTGGCATCCACTTACATGTGATATCCTCCAGTAAGACACAACTTGCTTAACCAAATGTGATAACCTTGCCATTTGGCACCATCGTGATGAATCCCACAGACAGTAGCATGTTGATGCTCTCTAGTAGGTTTTAGTCTTTTTTTTTTTTCTGTTTGATGTTGTTCTTAAAGACATGGTTCTAGTGTTCACTATCAGTCTTACCACTGCAAAGCTTAAGCCCATTGGACAAACATGAAAATAGATGTTCAAAAAATGCCGATCAAAGTAAGTCAGAAAGAGAAAAACAAATATCCTACATTAACACATATATACATGGTGGTTGTGGTTTGGTCGCTAAGTCGTGTCCGACCCTTGCGACTGCATGGACTATGTAGCCTACCGGGCTCCTCTGTCCATGGAATTCTCCAGGCAAGAATACTGGAGTGGGTTGCCATTTCCTTCTCCAGGGTACCTTTCCGACCCAGGAATTGAACCCAAGTCTCCTGCATTGCAGGCAGATTCTTGACCGACTGAGGTACGAGGGAAGCCCTAACACATATATATGGAATCTAATAAAATGGTACTGATGAACTTATTTGTAGGGCAAAAGTAGAGATGCAGACATAAAGAACAGACTTGTGGTCACAGAGTGGGAAGGAGAGAATGGGACAAACTGAGAGATTGGCACTGACATATATACACTACAAAGTGTAAATAGATACCTGGTGGGAAGCTGCTGTATAACAAAGGGAGCTCAGCTCCCGGCTCTGTGATGACCTAGCTGGGTGGGATGGTGGGGTGGGAGGGAGGCTCAAAAGGGAGGGCAGATATGTATACTTATAGCTGATTCATGTAGTTGTACAGCAGAAACTAACACAACATTGTAAAACAACTATCCTCCAATTTAAAAAAAAAGCCAAATTGTTCACCTCAAAGAATAATTGATTTGCTTTCTCTTTACCTATTGGACTTCCTTGGTGGATCAAACAGTAAAGAATCTGTCTGCAGTGCAGGAGACCCAGTTTTGATCCCTGGGTCAGGAAGATCCCCTGGAAAAGGAAATGGCAATCCACTTCAGTATTCTTGGCTGGAATTCCATGGACAGAGCAGCCTGGCAGCCAACATACAGTCCATGGGTCACAAAGAATTGCATACGACTGAGAAGGTAACGGCAACCCACTCCACTACTCTTGCCTGGAAAATCCCATGGACAGAGGGGCCTAGTGGGCCTCAGTCCATGGGGTCGCTAGGAGTCAGACACGACTGAGCGACTTCACTTTATTTTTTCACTTTCATGCATTGGAGAAGGAAATGGCAACCCACTCCAGTGTTCTTGCCTGGAGAATCCCAGGGACGGTGGAGCCTTGTGGGCTGCCGTCTATGGGGTCGCACAGAGTCGGACACGACTGAAGCGACTTAGCAGCAGCAGCAGAGCATCTGACACTTTCTCTTTATCTAAATCTGAATCCAGAACAGTCCTGGATATCTCAGGGCTGCTTTTCTTGCTCAAAGAATTCTATGAAACAGCCTGATAACCTCTTCAGCGGCCTCAGGTAGTCTGTTGCTTATTGAGGCTATCATAAGTGCTAGTCACTGTTCTAAACATTTTGTATCTACTAATTCATTTTGAAGTGAAGTGGAAGTGAAGTGATGCTTTTGAACTGTGGTGTTGGAGAAGACTCTTGAGAGTCCCTTGGACTGCAAGGAGATCCAACTAGTTCATCCTAAAAGAAATCAGTCCTGAATATTCATTGGAAGGACTGATGCTGAAGCTGAAACTCCTATACTTTGGCCACCTGATGTGAAGAACTGCCTCATTGGAAAAGACCCTGATGCTGGGAAAGATTGAAGGCAAGAGGAGAAGGAGACGACAGAGGATGAGATGGTTGGATGGCATCACCAACGCTATGGACACGAGTTTGAGTAAGCTCTGGGGGTTGGTGATGGACAGGGAAGCCTGGCATGGTGCAGTCCATGGGGTCGCAAAGAATCAGACACGACTGAGCGAATGAACTGGACTGAACTGAAAGTCACTCAGTTGTGTCTGACTCTTTGCGAGCCCATGGACTGTAGCCCACCAGGCTCCTCTGTTCGTGGGATTCTCCAGGCAAGAATACTGGAGCGGGTAGCCGTTCCGTTCGCCAAGGGATCTTCCCCACCCAGGGATTGAACCTGGGTCTCCTGCATTGCAGGCAGATTCTTTAGTGTCTGATCCTGTAAGGTACCCTTATTATCTGCACCTTACAGATGAGGCAATTGTAGCACAAAAATGTTAAGTTATATTACAGGCTATGATACTACAAAAATAGAGTTTATAGTCTTTTGGGAACAAAAACCATGTAAGGATTTAAAAACAAAGGGAAAAAGTACTTCGGACCCTGTGGGACGAGTCATTTTTCTCCTTTTGGTCCAAGTTGTATCATCCTTAAGATAAGAACTCCAGATTTACCTGAAGTCACACAGCTAATAGGGGCTTCCCTTGTCGCTTAGTCAGTGAAGAATCTGCCTGCGATGCAGGAGACCCGGGTTTGATTCCTGGGTCAGAAAGATCCCCTGGAGAAGGAAATGGCAACCCACTCCAATATTCTTGCTGGGAAATCCTACGGACAGAGGAGCCTGGAAGGCTACAAAGAGCCGAACACGACTGAGCCACCAACAGTTTCAGCTTTCTTTTTCAGGGTCCTCGTATGGAGAATCACATAGTAGTTGGTCTTTGGTGACTGACAAGGCTAATGTTACATTGTATGTGTATGCTGCATTTTGTTTATCCATTCATCTGACAGATATACAGCCTGCTTCTACCTTTTGGCTATAGTGAATAATGCTGCTGTGAACATGAGTGTACAAATATCTGTTTAAGTCCCTGCTTCTACTTTGTTGGGGTAAATATCCAGAAGTAGTATTTCTGGATCAGATGGTAATTCTATATTTAACTTTTTGAAGTTAAAATGATAACTGTGGTGGTAAACAGGAATACAGGTAAAAATGTACCAGGTGTACACTTAAGATGTTTGCATTTTCCTGTATGTAAATCATACTCCATTTTCTAAAAGAATAAAAAGCTTAAAATTTTTTTTCCAGGCTCTTGTAAACCCTCTTGGTGTTAATTTCTTGGGCTCAAGTGTCCAAGGTGCCCTTTTGGCTGCCTGTGGTTCTCTTTTATTTTTCTCTGGCCTTTAGGGTCCACCACCATTCTCAGGATTCACACACAACAAATATTTACTGGACATATGCTCTGTGCCAGGCCCTGTACTATGTGCTGAGAAAACGGTGGTAAACAAGATGGATAAACTCTCCCTCCTAATGAGGTCACCAGCCTCGAGAAGACAGGTGATAAACGACCTAATGAGTCCTATTGAGAACAAGCAAGAGAACTTGCCTAAAGAATCCTCAGAGAAGGTGTCCTTGGGGTAGTGATGTTTGAGCAGGGATCCGAAGGCTGACAAATTATCTAATGAGGAGGGGGAGCACACCAGATGGACCGATCAGCATGTGCAAGGATCCTAAGAAGGAAGGAAGTACAGAATGTGGAGATCAATGTACTTACAGTCCAGAGAGAGTTAAAGAGTGCTAGGAGATAAGCCTGGCGATATGGGAAGGGCAAGAGTGAGACATCTATTTGGCCTTTATCATAAGAGCACTGCTGCTGCTGCTACTGCTAAGTCGCTTCAGTCGTGTCCGACTTTGTGCAACCCCACAGACGGCAGCCCACTAGGCTCCCCCGTCACTGGGATTCTCCAGGCAAGAATACTGGAGTGGGTTGCCGTTTCCTTCTCCAATGCATGAAAGTGAAAAGTGAAAGTGAAGTCGCTCAGTCCTGTCCGACTCTTAGCGACCCCATGGACTGCAGCCTACCAGGCTCCTCTGTCCATGGGATTTTCCAGGCAAGAGTACTGGAGTGGGGTGCCATTGCCTTCTCCATTATGAACCATCAAATAGTTTTAAATAGAGGAGAGACATGATCAGATTTTTGACTTAGAAATATTGCTCTGACAGCAGGGTGGAGAATAGGTTGGAGGGGAGCCAGGGAGAATGTGGACTGGCCTTAGAGGGCTACTGCACCACTCCAAGCACATAGTGTGTGCTCAATAAATATATTGGTGGAATGAAACGACTCTGATTTTTCTTAGATGAGACCAATATGCCTGAGCTGTATAATCAGCTAAGAATCCCCTGCTTATCTATCTAACAGGATGCTTGTAATAGACCCTTAACTCCCATTTCACAGATGAGGAAGTTGAAGTTGAGACAAAGGAAAATTACACAGCTATCGAGAGTGAAAGCCAGATCTGAATCCAGGCCTTTAGGACAGGCATCAAGCCCAGTGCTTGGGAGGCCTCCCTACATTTAGGAAGAGGGGGAAAGGGCCACACTCTCTTGTACCCACTGAGTCTGCTAGTGTCACAGTGATGGGACTTACAGGCAGACATCAGTAATAAAGGCTAAAGATGATCTTTATCATCATTAGCATTATTAGATACTATGTATCAGGCACTGTGCCAAGGGCTTTCCATGCTTTCCCTAATTTCCTCTTTGCAAAGACTATTATTATATCCATATCTCAGGTGCATAAACTGAGGATTGGAGAGTTGACTTGCCCAAGAACACTCAGCTTAGAGGGTTCCCATACGGCTGTGCAGTGACTCCAAGATGGGAGCAGCAGCCACTGGCAATATTACAGCTCCAGGAGACAAACAATCTCATATCCCGGCTCCGAGCTCTGCACCCAACCGAGCTGGCGCGCGCTCGGCCCCGCGCGCTCGGGGACGTTTGGTCACGTGGCCAAGGCCCCGCCCCCGCCCTGCCCCGCCCTCTCCCGCGCTCCCACCCTCTCTCCCTCCCTCCCCCTCCCTCCCCGACCCGGTCCGGCCCATCCCCCTCCCCGCCGGCTCCCTGAGGCCCAGCCGGGTCGGGCTGCGGGCGGCCGGGCGCCGACGGCCGGATAGACGGGCGCACGCGAGGACGGACCGACAGACACACGGAGGGCCGCGGGCACGCACGGCCCGGGCCGGTGCTCCGAGGCCCGCCCGGGAGGGCCGGGGCCGCGCTCAGGTGAGCTGACGGCGACGCGGGCCCGTAAGGGGTGGGCCCGCCGGGCGTCCGCGGTGCCGGCCCGGCTGGCTCCGCGGGAAGGAGGCGCCGCCCGGGCCCGACGCGGGAAAATGGCGCCGGCGGACCGTGGAGCACGGCCCCTGTGCGGTCCCGGCCCGTAGCCGCCCCGCCCGCCCGCCGCGCTCGTGTCCCCGTCGCCATGTTGGGGAGCGGGCCCGGGGCCTGCGGGCGCGGGCGCTGGGGACCGCTGGGGGCCCGGCAGTGGTGGGGAGGGTGCGGGACTCGGTGTCCGGGAGCTGAGGGAGTGCTGAGCCGGCCGGGGTCTGCACGGGGTGGCGCTCCAGGCCTGAGGAACTGGAGGGAGTCGGACGTGGGGTCGTGGCCGGGGTCGCCGAGAAGGGTCGCTGGATCCAAACTGGATCGGGACCGGGATCCGTGGGGCTTGGGGAGCAGGAACTGGAGCTGGGTTAGGTCGTGGTCCATGTTCAGGACCCCAGGCCGGCAGGGCGCGGCGGGGCGTGGGATTTGAGCCCAGGCTGTCAGGGCTGGGACAGTTCTTTGCGGGGGGCGGGGTGGTGGTGGTGAAAGGGTTGATTGGAAATGGGTCCCTTTCGGTACAGAGGCGAATATCAGACTGGTCTAGTCGTTAGAGTTGCGGAGCAAGTCCGTGTAACTCCCAAGGGACTGAGGACGTATGTGCCCCCAGGATCCTGCACTCCGCATTGGCAAGAGCAACAGAAAAAGTAAGGCTTTGATGAAGAAGAGAGAGAAGGGGGATTGAGGTTTGGGTGCAGGAGCTGGCCAGCAAAAGAATGCAGAGTGGAACTGGTTGGCAAGAAGAGAGAGAGCCTTCATCAACTTAGGGAGTTTGTGTGTGTGTCTTTAAAAGGAGGGACCCGGCTGTTTGTGGGCGGTGACCCAAGGTGTCTTCCTAGGAAGGGGACAGCCCACTGTTTTTTAAGAGCCGTGTCACCTGGGGAGGTCATCAGAAAGGCGTTATTGAAGCCGTGAGAATGGTAAAGGATTAAATGTGTGAAAACTGCAAAGGCCTTAGATCTTGTAGTGATTTCAGATTATGTAGTTATTTTAGCTGAGACTCAGAAAAGTAAAGTTGACTTCTCAAGATCTAACCAGTAAATGGCAGAAGTAGTACTAGAACTCAGGCCTGTTGCCTCCTTATTCAACACAACCGCCTTAGAGGAATTTGCCAGGCGGGCGAAAAGTATTAAAAAGTCAAGTATGGCAGCATATATCAAAGAACTACTAAGTAAGTTCTTTTTGTATTGAGTTTGTCAGTACAAAAACTGAGGGGGATAGGAGAAAAGTATAGATAACTAGCTATTTGGTAATCTCTAGTGTACTTCTGTTTGTGCGAAGAAGTTATCTTCAGAATCTTTTTGACTTGTATCTTTAAATAGAGTCTTAAGAGATGCTCCTTCTTTGCTAGGTGTTTACTGTACAGCAAAGGGACACAAAAAGCCTGAAAGGTAACAGTGAACAATGGATCTCTATCATGACTGTAATTAAAATTCGATCATGATAGAAGAGTTCAAAGTCCCCATGGGCTATGAGAGAATTCTCAGTTTTGTTAGAGTTGTCCCAGGGCCCCATATAATCAAAAAAGACTTTCAGCAAAAAGGTTATGAAGATGTTCATCAGATCAGATCAGATCAGTCGCTCGCTCAGTCGTGTCCAACTCTTTGCGACCCCATGAATCGCAGCACGCCAGGCCTCCCTGTCCATCACCAACTCCCGGAGTTCACTCAGACTCAGTCCATTGAGTCAGTGATGCCATCCAGCCACCTCATCCTCTGTCGTCCCCTTCTCCTCTTGTCCCCAATCCTTCCCAGCATCAGAGTCTTTTCCAATGAGTCAACTCTTCACGTGAGGTGGCCAAAATACTGGAGTTTCAGCTTTAGCATCATTCCTTCCAAAGAAATCCCAGGGCTGATCTCCTTCAGAATGGACTGGTTGGATCTCCTTGCAGTCCAAGGGACTCTCAAAAGTCTTCTCCAACACCACAGTTCAGAAGCATCAGTTCTTCAGCGCTCAGCCTTCTTCACAGTCCAACTGTCACATCCATACATGACCACAGGAAAAACCATAGCCGTGACTAGACGAACCTTTGTTGGCAAAGTAATGTCTCTGCTTTTGAATATGCTATCTAGGTTGGTCATAACTTTCCTTCCAAGGAGTAAGCGTCTTTTAATTTCATGGCTGCAGTCACCATCTGCAGTGATTCTGGAGCCCAGAAAAATAAAGTCTGACACTGTTTCCACTGTTTGCCCATCTATTTCCCATAAAGTGGTGGGACCGGATGCCATGATCTTCGTTTTCTGAATGTTGAGCTTTAAGCCAACTTTTTCACTCTCCACTTTCACCTTCATCAAGAGGCTTTTGAGTTCCTCTTCACTTTCTGCCATAAGGGTGGTGTCATCTGCATATCTGAGGTTATTGATATTTCTCCCGGCAATCTTGATTCCAGCTTGTGTTTCTTCCAGTCCAGCGTTTCTCATGATGTACTCTGCATATAAGTTAAATAAACAGGGTGACAATATACAGCCTTGACGTACTCCTTTTCCTATTTGGAACCAGTCTGTTGTTCCATGTCCAGTTCTAACTGTTGCTTCCTGACCTGCATACAAATTTCTCAGGAGGCAGATCAGGTGGTCTGGTATTCCCATCTCTTTCAGAATTTTCCACAGTTGATTGTGATCCACACAGTCAAAGGCTTTGGCATAGTTAATAAAGCAGAAATAGATGTTTTTCTGGAACTCTCTTGCTTTTTCCATGATCCAGCGGATGTTGGCAATTTGATCTCTGGTTCCTCTGCCTTTTCTAAAACCAGCTTGAACATCAGGAAGTTCATGGTTCACATATTGCTGAAGCCTGGCTTGGAGAATTTTGAACATTACTTTACTAGCGTGTGAGATGAGTGCATAGCAATGATATTTTTAATATATGTTTAGTATCCTTATTCAGCAACATGATTCATTTGTTTTGGGTCTATCTAATGCAGGAAAGCCTCATCTTGTCTGTACCATGGGCCCGTTTTTTGTTGTTCAGTCACTAAGTTGTGTCCATCTCTTTGCCACCCCATGGACTGCAGCATTCCAGGCTTCCCTGTCCTTCATTATCTCCCAGAGTTTCTCAGATTCCTGTACAATGTGTTGATGATGCCATCCAACCATCTCATCCACTGTCGCCCTCTTCTCCCCCTGCCCTCAAATCTTTCCCAGCATCAGGGTCTTTTCCAGTGAGTTAGCTCTTGGCATTAGGTGTCCAAAGGATTGGAGCTTCAACATCAGTCTTTCCAGTGAATGTTCAGGATTGATTTCCTTTAGGATTGACTGGTTTAATCTCCTTGCACTCAAAGGGTCTCTCCAGAGTCTTTTCCAGTACCACAGTTGGAAAGCATCAATTCTTCGGTGCTCAGGCTTCCTTTCGGTCCAACTCTCTCTGTACATGACTACTGGAAAAACTATAGCTTTGACTAGATGGACCTTTGTTGGCAGTCTAGCAAAGCTTATGGATCCCTTTCAGAATAATATTTTTAATTGCATAAAACAAAATACATGGGGTTATAGAGAAACCAATTGTATTGAAATGCAGTTACTGCAATATACAAATTGTGATGTAATATAGATATACTTCTTTATCAGCAAATTAAGAAATTAGATCTAGTGGTGGGTCTGATAATTATATCAAATGAACATAATTCTTTAAGATATCTGCAATAACTATAATATGATATAAAGATATCTGTGATTACAGTAGTAGAATCACAGATCTGCTAATACAAGAATGGCTTACTGCCTATGTTCATATTTGAATAAAATGGTAACTTCAATTAGAAGTTAGTGAAAATAAAGTAATTTTTTTCCTGTCCAAGTTCACAGCCCCTCCCCCCCTTCCCCCGGAATTCTGTCTGTGAACTCCCATCTGTGAATCCCAGGTTAAGGAACCACAAAGGATGACTTCCATTCAACAGACATTTACTGTTCGCTGAGACATCTATTTATATCATCCATTATGATAGGCTGTGAGGAGTCACAGGTCTTTAAGGCAGGATAGGGTCTTTTCACTTTGGATATTCAGTCCCATGAGAGAAGTGAACATGTCAATAGTGACCGTTCAGGATGTTAAATGCCAAAGGAGAACTGTCAGGTTCTTAGGACACAGGTAGGCAAGTCTCTGCTCTAGGATCAGGGAAGGCTTTGGAAATAAGTGAGACTTGAGATGTGTCCTGAAGGGTAAAAGAGTTTGCCAGATGCAGAAGAGAGAAGAGCTTTCACGCAAGGACATACATTTTCAGGGAATGTAATTGAACGTGTCTGCAGCATAGTGTGTGTGTGTGAAAGAGTGGTTGGAGATGAGACTGCGAAGGTTGTTTGGAACCTGGGTTGAAGGACCTTGCTAAGGAATTTGGACTGAATCCTTGGCTTTTAGAGAGGCATTCAAGGCTTTCAAGGAGTGGAGTTACGATGAGGTTTAATTTTTAGGAGATAAATGAATGTGTTTTGGAGGGAGGATGGATTGGAGAGCAGAAAAGAAGTAATGAGGGAATGAGGGCCTGAACCAAGGCAGAAGCTGGGCACGTTGAATAGAGTTAGAATTTTCAAGTGTTGATATAATTACATTGTGAGTGATGAGCAAGAAGGGGAATTTTTTAGATTTCTAGTTTGGGGTGGCAGTCAAAGAGGTTTAAAAAAGGAGTGAAAGGAAAATGAGTGTGGATTGCTGCAGATAATAAGGAAAAAGGTTTTTTTTTGTAGAATAATACTTTTGGAAGCCAGTGCACAGCTGTCAAGTGTGATGTCGTTTATTGCTTAAGAAAATCATGTGTCAATAGACTGGGAAAGTATTCCTAGAGTAGGGAAATCATAACTATCAATGTCAGGTCTTGGCAGACTGTGGCCCATGCATCAAATCTGTTCCACCACCTGTTTATGTAAATAAAGTTTTATTGCAACATCGGCACACTCATTTACATATTGCTTTTGTCTGCTTTCATACTAGCAATGGCAGGTTAAATAGTTGTGACAGAGAATATATAGCTCACAAAATTGAAAATATTTACTTTCTGGCCCTTTACCAAAGATATTTGCCAGTTCCTGATCTGTGTGTCTGAATGTTGGACATTAAACTTCTGATTTACCATCCAGTTCTTATGTGATGAAGAATAACCATCTTGGCACCGTCTTTCTGGCCGGATTCCCCATGCTCTGTGTATCTGCAGCATGACATAGATCCCTGAATATTTTATATTGGTCAGTGGTGCCATGGTTTACTGTTTTGGGGTCCACTGTGTGACAACCGGTTCTTGCCAGGTTTTTACAGTTTTACAGACCTTCCTGGGGCCTGTTTTGTCATTTTTTTCTATTGGGTTGTCTTTTTCAAAAGATTTCCTCATATTTTTTGATTATTAATCCTTTTGTTGATTATATGTATTGCAGATATCATTTCCTGGTTTGTTGCTAATGTTTTTATATCTCTTTAAGTTGTTAAAAAGTTTTGAATTTTAATCAAGTTTATCTTTTTCTCTCCCAAGATTTTGAAGCTATTCTTTATATTATCTTTTTGCTTTTATGTTTGGATCTCTTATCTGGAATTGACATGTGTGTGTGGTGTGAGGTAGAGTCATTTCATTTTTTCTGATGTACAATTAATTATCCCAGCATCATTTATTGAATGGTACTCTTTCTTCATACTGTGAGCTCTTTTTGGTGAAATCTATTGAAGGCCCTGTTTCCAGCTCCATTGTTTGTGAATTGTGTACCTTGGACACGTTGCATAACCGCTTTGTGCCTTGGTTTTCCAATCTTTAAAATAAGGAAAAGAGAGTTGTTGTGAGGATTAAGGAAGCTAATTCTTATAACATGTAGAACAGAGTGGCATCTAGAAAATGCTCAATAATGTTAGCTATTACTTATTATTTAGCATTGTTCATTTATGATTCCTAGGCAAGAGTCGAGCTCAGTATGCTCGACTCAGTTGTAGATTTTATTCAGTTTTCAGATTGAAAGAGAATGGCTGAGATGCTAAGTATTTCAGGAGATGCTTCCAGGTGGCTGCTTAATTTTAGCTGCTGCCTTAGACTATCTGCTGGAGTGGAACTCCTCCCTGTAGTTCTTTGCAGTTTTTAGTACTCTCTTGTTTTGTTCATTTACTTTATCCCCTACAGGCATTTGGTTTTCTAGTTCTGACTTTATCAAAGTTTTATATATTACTTCTCCCAAACTAATAAGGGACATATCGAGATATTGTCAGGATGGCCAGAAACTGACAGATGAGTTTGCTGCTGCTGCTGCTAAGTCGCTTCGGTTGTGTCAGACTCTGTGCGACCCCATAGACGGCAGCCCACTAGGCTCCTCTGTCCCTGGGATTCTCCAGGCAAGAATACTGGAGTAGGTTGCCATTTCCTTCTCCAATGCATGAAAGTGAAAAGTCAAAGTGAAGTTGTTCAGTCGTGCCCGACTCTTAGTGACCCCATGGACTGCAGCCTACCAGGCTCCTCCGTCCATGGGATTTTCCAGGCAAGAGTATTGGAGTGAGTTGCCATTGCCTTCTCCATAGATGAGTCTGGGGGCAGGTAAAAACTAAATTCCATTTTAAGATTGAGTCATTCTTAGTCATAATGAATAAATTGATCATTGAAGTTAAAAAAGATGAGATGAAATTCAAATCATTGAATATTTAGGCATCTACTATGTGCTGGATACTATATTAGAAATTACCACATTGGTAATAGAAAATAGCTGACCAGCTTTATGAAATACTACAGAAGAGATCTTTTTACTTGTGATAGGGAGCTGTTTTCCAAGAGAGCATTTATTTGGATGACAGAGAGGAAATACAGGCATTTATTTATTTGTCAGCAAATTGAACCCTATCATGTACACTGGTCTAGAACTCTGCAGAATACAAGGATAAATTTAGCCAGGATTTGTGTCATGTGGAGTGTATATATAATGTGTTATGGAGCTGGGCTATCGGAGGATGGTACCTGAAAGAGAAGACCTTTTAAGCAGGATTGCCAAAAATGTTTAGGATCTTACAACTTGAAGATGAGACAGTATTTTTCCAGGCTGAGGGAAAGCATGAATGTAGAGATGGGTGTTTAAGAGATAGTAAAGAGTCTAGTTTGATTGGAGAACAGGATTGTCACAGGAATGTTGTTAAAGTTGAGGCTGGAAGTGGAGATTGAACAACAGTAATAATAGTAGAAGTAGCTCTCATTTTTCGCATGCATACCATTTGCCAGATAATGTGCCAGGCATTTTACAAGCGGCATTTCATTTTATCCTCACAGTAACCCTTTGAGATAGGCACTAATTTTTAATCCCCTTTTTGTAGATAAGGAAACTGAGAAATAGAACTAACAATTGATAGAGAATGAGTCTAGGCAGTCCATTTCCAAAGCCTGTGTTCTTAATCTCTGCATACTATACATAGAAGGCTTTGAATTCTCTTCAGTTTGAGGCTGAGAAGTTTAGAATTGATTAAGTAATGGGAAGTCATCAAAAGTGCTTGGCTATGCAGTGACATAATGAAATCTGTACATTGGGAAAGTAAGCCTGGTCATAAAATACAGGAGCAGCAAGGTGAGAAAGGAGAGAGATGGAGGTAGTTTCCTCTTCCTTCCTCACCAAATTGGTTGTTCCTTAAGGGCTGGGACTATATCTCTCCTTTCCCTCAGCTCTGGTGTCTACTTACTGTGTTGTCTGTCGCATTTATTTATTTTTTAAAAATTTATAATCTTTTTCTACTTTACCTTGTTCTAAAAAGGAGCTCATTGAACATTTGCTGAGTTAATTAATAAATGACTAGAGGTATATATAGATGTGTACATAAAGAGAATACTATGGTTTTGTTAGAGGGAGTAAATGCAGCCTTATAATTTGGTGATAGACTATATTTTATATAGAGAGCCTACAAAGTGAAAGGCCAGAACTGCTTCTTTTTTAACTTGTGAAGAATTGTATATTCTGTTTCAGTTAGAATATTAACACTCAGTTAATGTTAGCTATGTCAGTTAAAAACCCAAACTCATAGAAACAAAAGAGTAGAATGGTGGTTGTTGGAGCCAGGAGATGGGAGAAATGGGGGAGATTTGATCAACGGGTATAAACTTAAAAGGTGAATAAGTTCTAGGAGTCTGACGTACAGCATGGTGACTATAATTAATAGTACTGTGGTATATATTTGAAAGCTGCTAAGAGAATAGATCTTAAGTGTTTTTACCATACACATAAAAAATGGTAATTATGTGAGGTGATGGTATGTTAACTAACCTTATTATAATAGTCATTTCTCAATATATATTTGCATCCATCTCATTGTACTTCTTAAACCTATACAATATTGTATATCAATTATATCTCAACCTGGGAGAAAAACTACGTCAGTCTTAATAATATTAATGATCACCAAATTCAGAGGGTATTCATATTTTAAATAGGTATTTGGTTTGTATTTAGCATTAATCAGCTGCAAGTCCTCCCATACACAAAGAGGCAACAAAAATTGCCAAAAACCAGCTCCTTTACTGATATTGAACCTGTTGAATATTAGTACATTTATGTATATTTTCTTAAGACCAGACTGCAGTCTCACTCAGGAAGAAATAACTGGTTGCAAATTTGTGAATCAGATGCCTGTTTTGGATTTTACTCAGGGAAATTGGTCAAAAGATTAAGTCCCTTGCCATAAATTTAAATGTGACATGGAAGTAAGGCTGTGTTCTTTCTATCAAATACAGACTTAAAAATTCAAACATTTTGGAGAAATTCAAAGACACAGGTTAACTGCCAAATACCAGTAAAAGTAGGAAGATATTAAGTAAACCAGCATTTGACTAGATCAATTACAAATCAATAACATTCTTTTCCATTGTGGATATCAGCCATCAGTAGAATGTACATATACATGCATGCACATATCTAAGTGTAATATATATTGATATAATTAACATAAGTACGTTTGGATCTAGGACCGCTTCCTAAAGAAAATGAATCTTCATCTGAGGTTTTGTGTAACTCTTCAGTATATATGGGGATAACTCATTCAGACGTTTTACAATCAGAATGATTATGTATTGAGAAAAAGTTAATTATGAAAGTCAGTATATGCTGACTACCTACCACTGTTGAGGTCTGTATATAGTTGATTTGTTAGCTCCCTGCCTTTTAGGAAACAAATTGATCTGGGGAAGTGATGTGAACATAAATAAAAGAGGGGAAAGTGTGTTTTAAATGAAATAGTAAGTGCTATGGGAACTCAGGAGAGATTACTTCTACTTGAAGAATCAGGGACCGCTTCATAGCAAAGGTAGTGTATTTGTTTCCTAGGGCTGCCATAACAAACTGCCACAAACTGGGTGACTTAAAACAAAAAAAATTTATTCTCTCACAGTTCTTGAGGCTAGAACCTGAATGCAAGGTGTCAATGGGGCTGTGCTCCCTCTGAGACTTGGAGTAGAATTCTTCCCCTTGCCTCTTCCTGCTGCTAAGTTGCTTCAGTTATGTCCGACTCTGTGCGACCCCATAGATGGCAGCCCACCAGGCTCCCCCGTCCCTGGGATTCTCCAGGCAAGAACACTGGAGTGGGTTTCCATTTCCTTCTCCAGTGCATGAAAGTGAAAAGGGAAAGTGAAGTCGCTCAGTCATGTCCGACTCTTAGCGACCCCATGGACTGCAACCTACCAGGCTCCTCCATCCATGGGATTTTCCAGGCAAGAACACTGGAGTGGGGTGCCATTGCCTTCTCCATTACCTCTTCCTAGCTTCCATCAATTCTTGACATTTCTTGGTTTGCGGCTACTTCACTCCAGTTTCTGTCTCTGTTGTCACATAGCATTCTACCTTTGTGCCTCTGTATCCAGATTTCTCTCTTATAAGGGCACTAGTCATATCGGATTGGGGGTCTACCCCATCTTAACTAATTGCATCTGTAGTGATTCCAAATCAGGTTACATTCTATGGTACTCAGGGTTAGGATTTTAAATCTCTTTGGGGAGATGAGATTCAACTTAAAACAGGTGGCATGATACAGAAATATTAAAATTTGCTAATTAAATGGAAGAGTAAAACTAGAATGAACTGAGTTAAGGAAAGAAGAACTAAGGGAATGATGGACATAGTAGATTGTAAGGAATATTTGGGAAATGAGATAAAGAAGTCTGGTTTGCTGGTGTACTGAGGAGTTGTGAGAAGATGAAGGCAGAGTAAATGCATTGAGGTCCTAGATACCACATCTCAGATATTTGAGTGCTGCTGAGTGGGTAGTGTGTGGGAGCAGGATAGCCCTTGCAGAGTTTTGAAACGGTGGATAACTAATTCAGACTTTGGATAATTAATTCAAGCTTTAGGGAGATTTCTGTGATCAGGTGAACTTGGATAAACAAATAGTTAGTGACTTAACACACTCAGTCTCCCTCATTTGCCCATGCCAGTAACTTTGCACTAGGACAGTCCAGAAATTCCTCATAGGCAGAAAACACCACCACAGCACACGAGGATTTTACTAGCCTCTTGATCAGTCACCTGTGGGCATTGATACACAGCTGCATTTTTAGGGTCTCTATTCTATTCAGAAGCCTCTCTTTGGATTTATAATCATGTTGTTATTCATTTTTCCTTCAGAATCACTGATTTTCCATCCTATTTTTTGCCTCTTGATTTTTCTCTGAACCATTTTCAGTTTCTTTCCATGTCTTTTAAAAACATCTGACTAATGGAAAGAACTGAGGAAGATTCTGTACTATCCAAGCCAGTGATATTCTTTTCTGTATCCTTACAATGATAGTTCTGTTGACTTTTGTCCACAGTAGGACTGTGGACATTAAATTATGACTATTCATTCAAATTGTGGTCAACAGCCGTGCTCAGGTGCATTTCCTTCTTTGTGCCCAGGCATTTCTTCCTGGTTCTGTATTTGCATCGCACATATTTTCTCTAAGAGCATGTGTCTTCATGACATTTTAAAAATTATGTTTAAATATTACAAACAAACATAACTTCCTAGTCATCATATGCATACAGTCTTTTCATATAGTTTTTTATAGTCTTTCATTTGGCATTATATTGATAAACTTTTCTACATGTCAACATAGTCATCATTTTTAATGAATCTGCAGTAAAGTTTAAATACTCTCTGGTTATTTGGCATTTGGATGATTTCCAGTTTGTTTTTATTTTTTATTTGCAATTCTAAATTATACCACTGACCTGATGTGAAGAGTTGACTCATTGGAAAAGACCTTGATGCTGGGAGGGATTAGGGGCAGGAGGAGAAGGGGACGACAGAGGATGAGATGGCTGGATGGCATCACTGACTCGATGGACGTGAGTCTGGGTGAACTCCGGGAGTTGGTGATGGACAGGGAGGCCTGGTGTGCTGCAATTCATGGGGTCGCGAAGAGTCGGACACGACTGAGCAACTGAACTGAACTGAACTGAACAGCTTTTTATCCTCCCCCCCATTTTTTTCTTAGACTATATTTCCTAAAATAATTCAGTTCGGTCTAAGGATATCACTTTTTCGCTATATTGTTAGATTATTCTTTAGTAAACTACCAGTTTATACAGTTCTACTATAGTTAACAGTAGATTTTATCATTTTTTTCTTCTACTGTAATAGTGATTGAGGCCTCCCTGATGACTCAGTGGGTAAAGAATCCACCTGCAATGCAGGAGACACGGATTTGATCCCTGTATGAGGAAGATCCCTGGAGGAGGGCATGGCAACCCACTCCAGTATTCTTGCCTGGAGAATTCCATGGACTGAGGAGCCTGACAGGCTACAGTCCAAAGGGTTGCAAAGAGTTGGACAAAACTGAGCAACTAAGCAGGCTTACACACGTAATAGTGATATATCACAGTTTTGTGGGATTTTTGATATTTTAAATGTTTTATTATGAAAAAAATTTCAAACATTCCCAAAAGACCCTTCCAGAAATAGTTCAATGAACAATTCAGTATGTTGCCATACATTTACTAATATACTTCTTAGGTTAAACCTTTTTAAAATAAAGACATCATAATAGTATGCCTTTAAATACTTTAGCATGCATCTCTCACAAATAAGAACATTTTCCTACATTATTGCAACACCATTATCACAGGGAACAAAATTATCAATAATTCCTTAATGTTTCAAACATTAAGTTTCTATTTGTTTCTCCAGTTGTTTCTATAATGACTTTTACAACTGACTTATTTGAAGTGGAATCAATTTAAGAACTATGCATTGTATTTGTATTTGTTATTTTTGTAGTCTTTTTTTTTTTAAATCTGAAGCAATTCCCGTTTCTTATCTGCTCTCTCACCTCCCCCTACCCTCCAAGGCATTGATTTGTCGAGACCTGAGCATTTTTCTTGTTTGTCCCACATCCTGAATATGCCTGTTTGTTTTCTTTGTGGCATTTAACTTGTTCCTTGTATTTTCCTCAACTGGAAGGTTTAAGACGTGATTAGATTGTAGCCTAACATTTTGACAAAAATATTTAATACATTTTTTTACATCGCATCATATCACGAGGTGCATAAATGTCTGGTTTTCCCCTGTTGATGTTAACTTTTATCATAAGGTTAAGATTGTAACTGCCAGATCTCTCCTGTGAAGTTGTGTTTTTTTTTTCTTTTGTGAGTAGAAAATGTGTTTTTTATTTTTATCATTGATGAGTATTTTTTAGTCTTGAGCTAGTTTTTCATTCGTTTGACCGTTTGTTCAGTGTAGATTTGATACTTTCCTTTTAAGTTTGTACTGTGCATTTAAAAATTTTATATAGTGTAACAAAGAATGATGCGTTATAAAAGATAAATTTCAAGTTTTAAGGTATAGCTTAAGTCAAATATAATTTAACCAAGAAAAACCTTACAGATTGCAGATATATATACAGTAGGGGACATTTCTTTGACAGAATCCTGTGATGTTTGCTTTTTAAAAATCATTGTAAGCAGGCAAAACTAAGAAGCGTAAAGCTCTGGAATAAAACAATTTCTTTTTCTTTTTGAAAGAGAGTTAAGTCCTGAATTCATAAGTTGTTTTACAAACCCAGCCCCCAAACACTCAGAATTTATTTTTGTTTCTTGTACTCTTGAGTTTTTCATTTGGCTGTCTTTATCAACTTCGCCAGTTCTTTATCAGCTTTAAATAGCTATTCTGTGTATTTGGGGTCTTAACCCCTTTTTTGTCACATGGTGCAGATATATTATCCCGGTCTCTCAGTTGGCTTTTGACTTTGTGGTTTGTTCGACATATAGACTGTTTTAATTATCTAATCATGTCTGTCAGTCTTTTTCTTTATGATTTCTAGGTTCATGTCTTGGTCACCACCATTCCACTGAAGTTAATAATTCTAATTTTTTTTTCTATATTTTTGTCTTGTTAATTTTTAATTTTGTATTTCTCATTTTTGCAACTTGGGCAAAAATTTCTTTGTTGTTTAATATAGATGAGCCTGTTTATTGTGCTATTGAATTTCTTCTCTTGATCAAAACTTCTTTCTTCATTGTTTAGGGATATAATTATTTTAAACAATCTCTCTTGATTTTGAAGAAATGCTTTTCTGGTTTTTCCAAGTCAATTTGGATGCTGTACCTGTGTTTGAAAATAATAGTGTATTCATCTAATAACAATTCTGTCTGCAGGTTTGTCAAGTATATTCTGGGTCATCAATTATGATGAAATGGTAGCTACAGAACTCGAAAGCTGATCTAAGGACTTCAGTGTTTGATTTTTAAAAGAACGTGACAATTATAAGGGTATAAAGCAAAAAAAAAAAAAGGCCTGACAAAACTGTCTTTGAATACATTTTACTCTCCTTTCTGTGGGTTCCTCATCTGCAGATTCAACCAGCCAGAGATTGAAAGCATTATCCAGAAAGTTCTGAAAGGCAAGACTTGAATTTCTCAGGACTGGAAACTATTTACCTTGTATTTACAACTGTTTTGACAACTGTTCACATATCAGTTACATTGTGTTAGGTATTATAGGTAATCTAAAGATGATTTCTAGTATGTGGATCAGATGTGCTGTTATATGCAAATACTACATCATTTTATATGAGGGACTTGAGCATCTGTGGATGTTGGTTTTGAGGGGATGGTCCTGGAGTCAATCCCTCATGGATACTGAGGGATGGTTGTATGCTAAGATAGTGGAGAAAAAGAAACACTGGCAGACTCTTAGAATGATGGTCTAAGGACTTTTTGTAATTTAGAGCCCAGATTTCATGATTTAACAGTTTCTTGTTAGAAACTTAATAGAGAAAGAAAGCCATTGTTCTCTAAAAGTTGTTTTCCAACACTTTCTTAAGGCAGGGCAACGTTCATTATCATTATATAACATACTTTGCTGCTGCTTTTAAAATGAAGTATTTCTTTTGAAAGAAGTGTCATACATGAAATGAAAGACTTCCCTCCTACTGAGAAGCTTTGGACAAATTATTTACTTGGGCCTTAATTTTTTTTGTGTGTTCCATGAGGGTATTGGACTTGGGGCCCTCTGATGTTGCTCAGAATCTTGTCAAGTTATGTTTAGGGATTTTTTTTTTTTTAATTATTACTTCCTACATTGTAAGATTTGGTCAACATTTCAGTGTCATTTGTATATTACAGCATGGATTAAAAGACTAGAATTTTTTTTTTGGCCTCGAGGCAGGCAGGATCTTAGTTTCCCAACCAGGGATCGGATTCATGCCCCCTGCTTTGGAAGTGTAGAAGCTTAACCACTGGACCACCAGGGAAATCCTCTTGCACAGTTTTCTGACTGAAGCTTTATTCTGAATGAAAGAATGTAGTGGTTCACTATTAGAACATGATGTATAGTGTAGTTTTTTTCTAAATTTTACTTTTTCCTCTTACCATGGTATCTAACAAGATGGGAAAACTCTCGTTGAGCCTCTGACTTACTCTGCTGATTATGCTCAATTAAAATTATTAACTACAGTTGACCTTTGAACAACATGGTCTGACTGTGCCAATCCACTTATATGCAGATTTTGTTCAGTAAATACCTACTGCAGTGCTACACATCCATAGTTGGTAGAATCCATGAATGTAAAACCACAAATATGGAGGGCTGACTGTAAACTTATACTCAGATTTTTGAATGCTCCTGGGACCAGAGCACCTAACTCCTGAGCTGTTCAAGGGTCAACTGTATGTATCTGTGTTAGTTTAGGGATTTCAGATTTTGTATTTCACATATTTTTCCCACAAATATTTATTTTATTATGAGGCTTCATAATTACACATATGTTGCATCTGTTCTTTTATGAATACGAAATATAAGAAAATGAAAAGACTTGGAGGTAAAGATTGTATTTCACAAATTTATCTTTTGTTTCTTATACTATTAATAAAATGTCAGGATTGAAATTTAGATTTAATGTTAATATTCCCTAATCTCTTCAGTCGTCTATTATGCCTACAAAGAGCAAACCAGGAAGTTTACGGTAGTGAAACGCCAGTCTCCTCAGCAGGAGTTTTGTTCATTTTTTCAGGGCACTGCGTTTCTGTGATTTGACTGGAGGTTTACGTAAGTTTTCCCTTGGGAGCCCTGGACTGAGGAACAGGAAACATGTAAGAGTTTTTATAAGAATCTTATGAAATGATGTAAGGAGGATAGAATTGGATCTTACACTAGTTGTGCCATGGCAAATTGTCTTTGACAGTTTATATTTAACTGTGTATTAATACAATTTTAAAAATGCCTTATCTTGAAACATTGAAGGCTATGTGGTTTAAAGGCCAACTTAACTTTTAAAGCGGTAGAGGTGTAATATCCAGACGTAGGCATTCATGAAAATCTTATTTAAATTATCCATTCCACAATTTTTTTGTTTCTTATATAGTAACTTCAGGAGCAGGAATCTATTTAGCAGAGAGCCTGGTACATAGTAGGTGATTGGTAAAGGAAGGTTGAACAAATGCATCCGTTGAAAGTATTCAAATTATAATAGATAGAAATTATGAAAAAAAAATTACGAGGGACTTCTTTACACATATATTTTCCATTTAAAAAACTGTCTTGTGTTCTTTAAGTCTGAAATGATTTCAGAACGTAAAGTTTAACTCATGCAAAAAAAGTCTAATGGTGATGGTGGTGGTAAAGTAGTGAGGATATTGTCTATATTATTTGCATCTAGACAACAAACCTAGGAGATTTGTATTTTACACAAGCTGAAGAATATACTTGTGTTTGGAGAAGGAAGTGGCATCCACCCCAGT
The DNA here is from genome assembly GCF_002263795.3 of Bos taurus. Classification (NCBI taxonomy): domain Eukaryota; kingdom Metazoa; phylum Chordata; class Mammalia; order Artiodactyla; family Bovidae; genus Bos; species Bos taurus. The sequence continues at coordinate 64,131,905 of NC_037340.1, read as the reverse complement.
ACTCTTGCCTGGAAAATCCTGTGGACAGAGGAGCCTGGTAGTCTACAGTCCATGGGGTCTCACAGAGCTGGACGCGCCTGAGCGACTTCACTTTCATGAGGCAGATGACCTAGGAATTCTAGGATTCTTATTTTACAAAGCTACTTAAAACATTTGAGTAGCGAGATTATTTGTTAAAGTGAAACCATGTGTTTGTTGTTGTGTGTGCATGTTTGGTCATGTCTGATTCTGCGATCCCGTGGACTATAACCTGCCAGATTCTCTGTCCATAGTATTTTCCATGTTAGAATACTGGAGTGGGTTGCCATTTCCTACTCCAGGGGTATAAATACTCCTTGAGTTTTTTTAAACCTAGAAGGAACCTGTAATCCTCTGTAGTTCTAGCTTAGTGATCCATCCTCTCACTTTATAATTTAGGAATCATAGGGCTTCCCAGGTGGCACAGTGGTAAAGAATCCACTTGCCAGTGCAGGAGGTGCAGGAGACCACGGGTTCTCTCCCTGGGTCAGGAAGATCCCCTGGAAGAGGAAATGGCAACCCACTCCAGTATTCTTGCGTGGGAATTTCCATAGACAGAGGAGCCTGGCCATGGGGTCACAAGGATTCAGATGTGATTGAGCACACACAGGCACAGAGAGCTTGCACCCTGCCCCAATTCGCAGAACTTTATGGGAAGGTCACAACTAGAACTTGGAGCACACTCATCCTGCCATGCTCAACCTAGCTCTTTTTTCATTCTGTTACCCTGTGTTTCACAGTTGTGAACCCAGGACATCTGTGTTTTCCATTTGTTTACTTGTTTGTTTTTTGCAGTTGTCATTTGTAATAATTTTTTTTCAGAGAATAAGTAGGAAAGTAAATGTTAAATTTAAAAGTTGAATATTATTAGCTTATTGACAGTTTTACAACAGAACGAGTAGGAAAATGACTTGAAGGACTAAGTCAGTAGCTAACTACATATGTGACCTAGGGCAAATGTTGTAACCTCTGTGAGACTGTATCTGCTACCTTCTTAATTAGAATCCTTCAGGGCTTCTGCCCAGAACAAATATATCTGGTTTTTCTTTGTTATTGTTTTTTTTTTTTTTTAATATTTGTCACTGAAAGTATAACACAATACAAAGTGTACAGGTCGTAACGATAGTGAATTATAAAATGAACATACTGGTATACCCATTGCTGTTGTATTTCGAAAAAGCTTCCTTGGTGATCATAATAAGCTTTCCTTTAAAAGAAATCACTGGACTTGTGGCTATAGGTAATCTCATGTTTTTTACAACTCTTTCTAGACTGAAATTAGCAGAAACGGGGTAGAGAGAAGGAATTTGTCCAGTCACAAAAATTTGCTTTGAATAGGTTTATTTTGATTATATTAAGTCTTGTCTTTCTGATGTTTCTCTTCTTCCTCTTTGCCCTTTTTCCTTTCTGTCTAGGTCCTGGATGGAATGGAGAGGGCTCCTACTCAGCCTCTAACTATCTTTTCTGAGAGTGGTCAGAGAGTTCTTAAACAGGTCTGTTGATTCTGTAGTATACAAATCCAAGTTTGAGTTATAAAATATTTGTTTTCAACCTAAACGAAGGATTGAATTAAGAAGTAGCTTTTTTAAAAAAGAAGCCATTTTGATCTCAATGTCCGCAGGGTATTTACTTTAGCAAGCTGCATTTGGCATGTGGATTGGACCCAAAGTGACTCAGTTAAATAAGATCTGCTTACTAGAAAAGCAATTGTCATGTCTTTATCAGTTATGTTGATTATATATTATATGGCAGACTCTTTGTTGGCTTCTGGAAAATACCAGGAAAAGATGAAAAAGTGAGTATCTCATTTGTCTGTGATTCTGGTGGAGAATGGAGGCATGGAAAAATCCAAGAAGGAAAATAATTATTTGGCTCTGTTTCTAATATTCTTAGAATTCATAACACTGGGGAAAACAATCACAGCTACCTTTACCTTGCAAATCTGTCATTCAGGGAAGGGCAAGTATATACAGGTTTTTTTCTTTTCTGTTTTTCTTTCTTTTACCTCACTCTGTGTCACCATGAATGAACTTTATCGTTATTTAGACAGATAAAAACTCAAGCTTAGTGATTTTCCAAACTTGTCTTTACACTGGAATCTCCAGTAGAACTTTGCAAAGTACTGATGTCTTTGTTCCGCCTCCCAACCACCACCTCTAACCCCAGGTTGTGATTTAATGGCCTGGGGATATGGCCTAGGAATTTTGAAAAGATCCCAACAGGGTTCTGAAGTGCCGACAAGTTTAGGAACCACTGTTCTAGCTAGTTAAAGCAGATCTGGCCACTATGCAACTTGTGACTTTTTTGTGTAAATATTTGGATAAATATATGAATAAAGGATAAATATTTTTATTTTAGAATCCTGTTCTTTAAACCTAAATTCTTACCAGAATGTAAGCTTCATAAAAGCAGGTACCATGTATATATTTTCTTCCCCATTATATCATTAACATTTCAAACAATAACTGGCATGTATGCCTAAATATTTGTTAAATGGGTGAATGAACCTATCCTTCTTTAGTGAACTGAGTATGCTTTTACCTAGTACACAAGTGGTCTGAGATACAGAGTAGAGTGGGGTGGTGGTGGTGGTAGTGAAGAGTCCAGCCTCTATGACTGACTGACTGGGCTCTAGTCACAGCTCTGTCACTTGGTAGTAGGACCTTAAGCAAGTTGTATGGTATATCTTGGGCTTCTCTGGTGGCTCAGTCAGTGGTAAAGAATCTGCCTGTTAATGTAGGAGATGCCATTTTGATCCCTGGGTCAGGAAGATCCCCCAGAGAAGGAAGTGGTAACCCACTTCAGTATTCTTGCCTGGGAAATTTCACGGACAGAGGAGCCTGGTGGGCTGCAGTCCATGGGGTTGCAAAAGAGTCGGACACAACTGAGCAACTAAACAACAACAAAACTGGTATATCTCACTTGTTAAGAAACTGCCAGACAGTTTATTTATTTATTTTAAAATATTTATTTCTTTTGCTGTGCTGGGTCTTAGTTGTAGCACATGGGATCTTTAGTTGCAGCTTAGGAACTCTTAGCTGTGGCATGTAGGATCTAGTTCTCTGACCAGGGATCAAGAGTTCCCAGCAGGGATCTGCACTGGGAGCACAGTCTTAGCCACTGTATTACCAGGGAAGTCCCTGCCAAACAGTTTAAAAAGACGTGAATGTTCAGCAGAATTTCTAAGGAGGGTGCATTAGTTATCTATTGTTGCATAACAAATTACCACAAATTTAGCCGCTTGAAACATGTATTTATTAGGGCACAGTTTCCAGAAGTCAGGAGTTTGGACACAGTTTAGGTGGGCCTTCTGTATCAGGGTCTTGCAGGCAGCAGTCAGGGTGTCAGCCAGGAATGGAGTCATCTCAGTGATTGACTGAAGAAGGATTTCCTCTAAGCTTTCTTGGTTGTTGGCAGAATTTACTTTGTCAAGGGATATTGGATTTTTAAGGCCTTGGTTTCTCACTGGCTATTGGCTGGACAAAGCTAATAGAGGTGATGGAATTCCAGTTGAGCTGTTCCAGATCCTGAAAGATGATGCTGTGAAAGTGCTGCACTCAATATGCCAGCAAATTTGGAAAACTCAGCAGTGGCCACAGGACTGGAAAAGGTCAGTTTTCATTCCAATCCCAAAGAAAGGCTATGCCAAAGAATGCTCAAACTACCACACAATTGCCCTCATCTCACACGCTAGTAAAGTAATGCTCAAAATTCTCCAAGCCAGGCTTCAGCAATATGTGAACCATGAACTTCCTGATGTTCAAGCTGGTTTTAGAAAAGGCAGAGGAACCAGAGATCAAATTGCCAACATCTGCTGGATCATGGAAAAAGCAAGAGAGTTCCAGAAAAACATCTATTTCTGCTTTATTGACTATGCCAAAGCCTTTGACTGTGTGGATCACAATCAACTGTGGAAAATTCTGAAAGAGATGGGAATACCAGACCACCTGATCTGCCTCCTGAGAAATTTGTATGCAGGTCAGGAAGCAACAGTTAGAACTGGACATGGAACAACAGACTGGTTCCAAATAGGAAAAGGAGTACGTCAAGGCTGTATATTGTCACCCTGTTTATTTAACTTATATGCAGAGTACATCATGAGAAACGCTGGACTGGAAGAAACACAAGCTGGAATCAAGATTGCCGGGAGAAATATCAATAACCTCAGATATGCAGATGACACCACCCTTATGGCAGAAAGTGAAGAGGAACTCAAAAGCCTCTTGATGAAGGTGAAAGTGGAGAGTGAAAAAGTTGGCTTAAAGCTCAACATTCAGAAAACGAAGATCATGGCATCCGGTCCATCACTTCATGGGAGATAGATGGGGAAACAGTGGAAACAGTGTCAGACTTTATTTTTCTGGGCTCCAAAATCACTGCAGATGGTGACTGCAGCCATGAAATTAAAAGACGCTTACTCCTTGGAAGGAAAGTTATGACCAACCTAGATAGCATATTCAGAAGCAGAGACATTACTTTGCCAACAAAGGTTTGTCTAGTCACGGCTATGGTTTTTCCTGTGGTCATGTATGGATGTGAGAGTTGGACTGTGAAGAAGGCTGAGCGCCGAAGAATTGATGCTTTTGAAGTGTGGTGTTGGAGAAGACTCTTGAGAGTCCCTTGGACTGCAAGGAGATCCAACCAGTCCATTCTGAAAGAGATCAGCCCTGGGATTTCTTTGGAAGGAATGATGCTAAAGCTGAAACTCCAGTACTTTGGCCACCTCATGCGAAGAGTTGACTCATTGGAAAAGACTCTGATGCTGGGAGGGATTGGGGGCAAGAGGAGAAGGGGATGACAGAGGATGAGATGGCTGGATGGCATCACTGACTCGATAGATGTGAGTCTGAGTGAACTCTGGGAGTTGGTGATGGACAGGGAGGCCTGGCGTGCTGCGATTCATGGGGTCGCAAAGAGTCAGACATGACTGAGCAACTGATCTGATCTGATATGATTGGCTGGAGACAGTTGTCAGTTCCTTACCTTGTAGCCCCTCCAATGTGGCAAGCTGAGAAGAAAGTAGAGTCTCCTAGGGAGATGGAAGTCTCATTCTTTTGTAACCTGATCAGAGAAATGCCATCCCATCACCTTTACTATATATATTTGGCTATAAGTAAGTCACTAGGCTAGCCCACATTCAGGAGGAGGAAGAGTGGCAGGGGTGATTATACCAGGGCATAAGTACCAGGAGGCTGGGACAATTGGTGGCCATCTTAAAAGTCTGTCTACCACAGAAGACATGGCTTAGTGCCAGGCTGGGACTCAAAGGGTTATTAAAGGGAGTAGTGGTAGTGAGGAGTAGTTTGTAAAATTTTCTTCACTTTCCTTGTATCAAACTATATCTCTTTCTTCCTTCTGTCTTTAATATTAGTTTCTCTCCCCTTCAAGAATGGAGACATAATACAAAGATCATTCTCACAGTGAGATTTTAATCTTGAGTGGGTGGTGTGTGTGTATGTTTTAAGATTCAATTAAGGCTTCTCCCTGTATCATTTAGTGTTTATATACATTTTTTTTTTTTAACATTTTGTCATGGAACTTGAGACAGATACAAAAGTAGAATGATATCCTGAACCCCCATGTACCTTTCACCCAGCTTTGGCAATTTATTTTTACTAATCTTACATGTATTATTTATATATAGTAAGATGCACAGTTTGAGTTTTGATAGATGTATATATCCCCACAATAAAGATGTAGAACATTTTCACTCCAAAGGTACCTCATCGTTGTGTAATCAGTCCCCACCCCAATCCCAGACAAGTACCCATCTGATGCCTATTGCTGTAGGTTGGTTTTGCCTACTAGAATGTCATAGAAATATTCTTTTGATCACCACGAAGTTTTTGATATTCATTCATGTTGTTGCATGTATCAGTGGTTCAGAATTCTTCAGCCTTGGCACTGTGGACATTTTTAACAGGATAATTCTTTGTCTTGGAGATTGTCCCATGTATGTGGGTTATTCGGTAGCATCCCTTACTGCTATCCACTAGAAGCCATTAGCACTCCCCTCTCCAGTGGTAACAATCAGAAATGTGTCTAGACTTTGCCAAATGTCCAATAGAGGACAAAATCCCCTTCCTGCTCTACTTGAAAATCCTTTCAGTAGTCGATCCTTTTTGTCAGTAGTCTACTATAGGAATATACTTCAGTTTATCCACTTACTAACTGATAGACCTTTGATTTGTTTCCAGTTTATTTTCATTTGAGGCAGTTGTAAATAAAGTTCTATTCATTTTCATAGGCATGTCTCTGTGTAGACATGTTTTCATTTATTTTGGGTAAATACCTAGGAGAGTGATTGCTGGGTCTTATCGTAAGACACTTTATATAACTTTAAACTGCCAAATAATTTATTTCTTTTTTACATTCCCACCAACATGAGAGTTCCAGTTGCTCTACGTCTTTGTCAACATTTGATATTATTATTCTTTTTAATTTTAGCCATTATAGTAGATGTAGCTTTAATTTGCCTTCTCCTGATGACCAATGATGCGGAACATGTTTTCATGTTCTTATGGTAATGTATCTGTTCAAATCTTTTGCAGATTTTTTATTGGGTTGTTTGTCTTATTATTGAGTTTCCTTTGTCTTTTCCCCAACGTGTGTACAAACATTAAGAAAATAAAAATAATGAATCAGTTTTATATACTTCTTATCTTTAAAATGTGAACATTTCCCATGATGTTAAGTATTTTTGAAAACATGACTTTTAATGGAGAAGCAATATTTGAATACATTTAAATTGATTCACCACTTTTGTTGTTTAGCCTTGAGCTAGGTTCCAGTTTTTCACTATCAGTATTTTGATAAACATCTTTGAATATGAATCTTTAACCACATCTTTAATTATTTATTGTTAGATTCCTAGATTTGAGGATTATAATTATGTTAAGGAAAATTGAACATTTATGAGCAAAATATGAATGTTAATCTGTCGTATATTAACTGTTGCTGCAGTTGAGTACTTCATTAAAAATGTTTATGTTGGAAGAAGGGCATATTTCATTTTGGTTTTTTTGGATTACTTATGAAATGAACAAACTTTTCATATATTTATTGATTTTTATTTCTAATTTTATAAATTTTCTATTTGGAGGGCCAATTTTAGAGGGGGATGTTAATATTTCCTTATTTTTTAATGTTAAATTTATTAACCTTTTGTCATTTACAAATATAATTCCCAGTTTATATTTTGCCTTTTTACTCTTGTGTACTTTGTCCTGCAAAATTTTAAAAATAATAATGAAATTATATGATGATTTGTATAATACATAATATTATGTATTATATAATATTATATATTTTGCTTTAGCTCTTCAGTCCATGACCTGATAAATACACTGTGTATGAATATATAACCAATATGTGATTGTAGTTTTATTTTTTATATTTAACTTTTGCTTTTTTTTGGCCCTGTTGTGAGGCATGCAGGATCTTAGTTCTCCAACCAGGGATTGAACCCATGCCTCCTTCAGTGGAAGCTCAGAGTCTTAACCACTGGACCACCAGGGAAGTCCTGAAGTAAGAATTTAATAAAACTTTTTCCAGATACTCAATTTGTCCCAAATTACAAAACAAAATCATCTCCTGTAAAGACGTATGATACAACATCCAATAATGAACAATCAGAAGAGAACCAAATAAAAAAAGTCACTTATAGCAACCCACAAAATGTAAGACAATATTTGTAAATCATATCTAAAAAGGAATTTATATCTAAAATTTATCAAGAACTCTTGTAATTCAGTAATAAAGACAAGCATTCTAATTTTAAAATTGGCAAAGAATTTTAATAGATATTTCCCCAAAGAAATTATTCTAGTAGTCAATAAACACAAAAATTTGCTGAACACCATTAGCTATCAAGGAAATGCAAGTCAAAACCACAGTGAGATACAGTTGCACACCCACTAGGATGGTTATAATGAGAAAGATAACAAATATTGGTGAAGATGTGGAGAAATTGGAACTCCTGTATACTGCTGATGGGAATGCAAAAGGATGTAACTCCTTCAGAAAAAAGTCTGACTCGAAAGGCTAAATATAGATAACGTATGACCCAACAGTTTTCCTCCTCAGTGTACATATACTCAAGAGAAATAAAAACGTATATCCACACCAAAATTTTGTACACCCCAGTATTCATAGCAACATTAGTCATAATAGAGAATGGTGGACACAATCCAAATGTCTATCAACTGATGAGTGAATGAATGAATGAATATGGTGTTTACATACAAAGGGATATGTGTGTGCGTGCCGAGTCGCTTCAGTCGTATCTGACTCTGCAACCCTGTGGAATGCAGCCTGCCAGGCTCTTTTATCCATGGGATTCTCCAGGCAGGAATACCAGAGTGGATTGCCATGCCCTCCTTCAGGGGATATTCCCAGCCCAGGGATCAAACCTGCATCTCATGTCTACCTGCACTGGCAGGTGGGTTCTTTACACTTGCGCCTCCTGGGAAGCCTGTGAAAGTGAAAGTCGCTCAGTTGTATCCGACTCTTTGAGACTCCAGGGACTGTAGCCTGCCAGGCTCCTGTGTCCATGGAATTCTTCAGGCCAGAATACTGGAGTGGGTTAGCTGTGCCCTTTTCCAGGCGATCTTCGCAACCCGGGATCAAACCCAGGTCTCCCACATGGCAGGCGGGTTCTTTACCAGCTGAGCTACCAGGGAAGCCCTGGAAGCCCATACAAAGGGAAATTATTTGGTAATTTAAAATAATGAAGTACTGTTACTTGGTACAGCATCTTGGAGAAATAAAACTAAGTGAAAGAAGCCAGTCACAAAAGACCACTTATTGTATGGTTCTTATTGTATGAGGTATCTTGGTTAGACTAGTGTTCCTTGACCTAGCCTAAAACTCTTTATCCTTTAATGGGGAGGGGCAGGTAACCCATTAAATTAATGACAGAGCATATTAACAAAATTCTTCATATTACTCAAATAAAGATCATGGTGACTGATAGTAATTTTTATTTTGTACCTTATCTTCATTTTGAATAATAATTTTTCAAAAATAGCATTGGTATTAATCATATTTATAGTAGCACAATAAAGGACAGAAAAGGTATGGACCTAACAGAAGCAGAAGATATTAAGAGGTGGCAAGAATACACAGAAGAACTATATAAAAAAGATCTTCACGACCCAGATAATCACAATGATGTGATCATTCACCTAGAGCCAGATATCCAGGAGTGGGAAGTCAAGTGGGCCTTAGGAAGTATCACTATGAACAAAGCTAGTGGAGGTGATGGAATTCCAGTTGAGCTGTCTCAAATCCTAAAAGATGATGCTGTGAAAGTGCTGCACTCAGCATGCCAGCAAATTTGGAAAACTCAGCAGTGGCCACAGGACTGGAAAAGGTCAGTTTTCATTCCAATCCCAAAGAAAGGCAATGCCAAAGAGTGTTCAAACTACCACACAGTTGCATTCATCTCACACGCTAGCAAAGTAAATTGCTCAAAATTCTCCAAGCCAGGCTTCAACAGTACACAAACTGTGAACTTCCAGATGTCCAAGCTGGATTTAGAAAAGGCAGAGGAACCAGAGATCAAATTGCCAACATCTGCTGGATCATTGAAAAAGCAAGAGAGTTCCAGAAAAACATCTATTTCTGTTTTATTGACTACGCCAAAGCCTTTGACTATGTGGATCACAACAAACTCTGGAAAATTCTTCAAGAGATGAGAATACCAGACCACCTGACCTGCTTCCTGAGAAATCTATATGCAGGTCAAGAAGCAAGAGTTAGAACTGGACATGGAACAACAAACTGGTTCCAGATCGGGAAAGGAGTATGTCAAGGCTGTATGTGTCACCTTGCTTATTTAATTTATATGCAGAATACATCATGAGAAATGCCAGACTGGATGAAGCACAAGCTGGAATCAAGATTGCAGGAAGAAATATCAATAACCTCAGATATGCAGATAACACCACCCTTATGGCAGAAAGCAAAGAAGAACTAAAGAGCCTCTTGATGACAGTGAAAGAGTAGAGTGAAAAAGTTGGCTTAAAGCTCAACATTCAGAAAACTAAGATCATGGCATCTGGTCCCATCACTTCATGGCAAATAGATGGGGCAACAGTGGAAACAGTGGCTGACTTTGTTTTGGGGGGCTCCAAAATCACTGCAGATGGTGACTGCAGCCATGAAATTAAATGATGCTTACTCCTTGGAAGAAAAGTTATGACCAACCTAGACACTGTATTCAAAAGCAGAGACATTACTTTGCCAACAAAGGTCTGTCTAGTCAAAGCTATGGTTTTTCCAGTAGTCATGTATGGACGTGAGAGTTGGACTGTAAAGAAAGCTGAGCACCAGAGAATTGATGCCTTTGAACTGTGCTGGTGGAGGAGAAGACTCTTGAGAGTCCCTTGGACTGCAAGGAGATCCAACCAGTCCATCCTAAAGGAGATCGGTCCTGGGTATTCATTGGAAGGACTGATGCTGAGGCTGAAACTTCAATACTTTGGCCACCTGGTGCAAAGAGCTGACTCATTGGAAAAGACCCTGATGCTGGGAAAGATTGAAGGCAGGAGAAGAAGGGGATGACAGAGGATGAGGTGGTTGGATGGCATCACCGACTCAATGGACATGAGTTTGAGTAAACTCCAGGAGTTGGTGATGGACAGGGAGGCCTGGGGTGCTACAGTCCATGGGATCGCAAAGAGTCGGATACGACTGAGTGACTGAACTGAACTGATATTTATAATAACTGTTTAGACTTAGTCTTATGTTTATGTTTGAGGAGGGCATGGCAACCCACTCCAGCATTCTTACCTGGAGAATCCCAATGGACAGAGGAGCCTGGTGGGCTGTGGTCCATGGGGTCACAAAGAGTCGGACACAACTGAGCAACTAAGCACAGCACAGCACAGTCTTATGTTTAACTGATTGAATTTTTCCTTCCTATTCTTAAGGTCTTTGTTTTTGGTTAATTATATTCAGACAATGTACTTTTTAGTACTTTTTTATAAAAAGTACATGAATGGTATACATCTGAAAGTATCATTTCACACTGAATGACAACTTAGTGGGGAAGGGAGCAGAATTATTAGGTCTTCTTGTTTTTTCCATTCTTAATTCTTTAATATATTGCCATTATCTTCCAGTCTTGCAAAGCGAAAATCTGGCCAGAGCAAGTTTTGGTCTTCTGTATATGACTTCTTTTTTCCTTATTGGTTGATTGTGGGGCATTTTCTTTATCCTTAAAACTGAAAGTTTCAGTAGAACAAATCCAGTCACTCTCTTTTTAGTAATTTTGCTGGTCTTTTGTGAGCTCTTTTGAGCTGGAGATGCAGAACATTCTTTGACCCAGTAAAGTTTACATTTCTTTTTTAAAAAATCTTTGATTATTATTTCTGTCCGTTTGTTTCCAGGATAGCAAATTAGTTGAAGTTTATTTCTCTTTTCATCAATCCTCTCTCATACTTTGCATTATTTGTCCTTCCCTACTCCATTCTGAAAGAAATTTTTGAATTTGTTGTCCCTGTGTTTCTAACAAAGTATTTTGCTCTTTACTTTTCTAGTAAAGATTTGAATTCTGCTTTGGTGTATTTGTAATTTTTACCTTTCTTTTCCCCTTGTCGTATTTATTTCTGCATCTCAACTAGCTCCTTTCATTTCTGCCTGTGAACTTTGAGCTCTTATTTCAATGTGCTTTATCAAGTTTGTTAAGAGCAATGTAATTGATTTCTAAAATTTAACTGATTGCTGCCTTATATTTTCATTTCTGGATTACAGAGGCAGAGTTTCTTTTCTTTTATGTTGCAGAAAGTTTTTCTATCTCTCTCCTCAATTTTTCTTCCTTGAGTAAGGAGAGGGGTATACAGGTCTAGTGTGTGCCAGATAGGGTAGACTTGTTGCTTCTTTGGCTATTTGGTAGCCGTAGGAATTCTCTTTTAAGGTGTTAAAGGACTGATTGATTCACATTGTTTCTGAATACTTTTGAGTGTCCAGCAGTCATTTATGTGTTTCCTGCTGGATTGAGTAGAGGAAATGCCTTCCTTTGGCCTGGTAATTTTACTTTGAAAAAGATGATTTTTTGTTATTGTTTATAATTTGAAGTCTAGGCTACAAAAAAATGATTTCCAGTATGTAATGCTCCCAGGGCTTTTGCTATCTCAGCCCTTCCTGCATTTGCCTTCAAATCTCAGGGTGTATGTACTACTTTGTATGTTACAAAATCTGAAGTACAGGAGGAAGGTTGTGGGTATATAGTACTGATAGCACTGACCGTTTTAAGTGAATCTCTTACAAAAGGGTAATGTAACAGCATTGCCATTGCTGCCTCTGGAGAAAGCTGTTTAGGAACAGGTAGTTGGAGGAAGTTAGAAATCTGTTGCTATCCTCCTGGCTCCCATTTGTGCCTGCTCTTTGGCAGAAAAGTCGTTTTTGACTCCAGCAGTTGTTTGAGCAGCAGCCCTAGTTGCCAGTGCTGTTAATAACTTTGAGTCTCAGTGTGTCCTTAAGTATATCAGTGAAAAATTAGGATGGAGGTGATGATAGAGATGAACCAGGCCTTGTTTGGTAGCCTCCATTTTAGCTCCCAGCTTACTGTTAACTTTTTGAAAGAAGGAAGATGAGAGAAGAGTGGAGAATAGCCACTAGTGGAAGAAGGAAGAGTTTTAAATATCTGTACCAAATGAGTTGCAATTTCTCAGAGAAATGTGATAACATTGAAATCAAATAGTCAAGGTTTAAAATACTTTTGGTTAGTCTTTGTTTTAAAGTTTATTTTGTTTGATACAAGTATTGCTACCCAGCTTCCTTTTTATTTTCATGTAATACCTTATTTCATACCCACATGTTCAGTCTGTGTTTTGTTTTAGATCTGATGAGTCTCTTGAAGGCATTGTGTATCTGGGTCTTGTTTTTGTATCTATTTAGCTACTCTGTGTCTTTTGATTGGAGCATTTAGCCATTCAGGTTTAAAGTAATTGATGGTATATACTTACTGCCATTTGTTGATTTTATTCTGATTGTTTTGCAATTCTTTTGTGTTCCTTATTTTTTTTCTCTCTCTCTTCCCTTGTGATTTGATGACTATCTTTAGTATTATGTTTGGATTCCTTTCTATTTTGCATGTGTGTATTATAGATTTTTGCTTTGTGATTACCATGAGATTTGTATATAGCTCTGTGGGTGTGTAAATTAAGTTCAAACACATTCTAACAACTCTGCATTTTTATTCTCTCCCCAACCACGTTTAATGTTTTGACATTATATTTTACCTCTTCTTGTTTTGTGAATCCCTTAACTACTTACTGTGGATAGAAATGATATACTACTTTAACCTTTTAACCTTCCTACTAGTTTTATATGTGGTCGATCTGCCTTTACTGTATGCTTTACTTTATAAATAAGTTGTTGTGTTTTTTTTTACCATGCCACACAGCTTTCAGGATCTTAGTTCGCCAACCAGAGGTCAGATCTGTTCGCCCTCCAGTGGAAGCGCAGAATCCTAACCACTGGATTGCCAGGGAATTCCCCATAATTCTGATATTTCTAGTTGTGGTCTTTTTTTTTTTTTAGAGAAGTCCTTCTAACATTTCTTCTAAAGCCAGTTTAGTGACACTGAACTTTCAGCTTTTGCTTATCTGCACAACTCTTCATCTCGCCTTCAAATCTGAATGATAGCCTTGCTGGGTAAGCTATTCTTGGTTGTAGGTTTCTTCCTTTCATCTCTTTGATTATATCATGCCACTTTTGGTCTGTAACGTTTCTGCCGAAAACAGTTCATGGTCCCGTGGGAATTCCTTTGTATGTAACTATTTGCATTTTCTCTTGCTGCTTTTTTTTTTCTTCTTTTGGCCACGCTGTGTGGCTTGTGGGATCTCAGGTCCACAACCAGGGATTGAACCCCAACAATGGCAGTGAAAGAGCTGAATCCTAACCACTAGACAACTGGGAACTCCCTACTCTTGCTGCTTTTAAGATTCTTTGTCTTTAACTTTTGCCATTTTAATTATAGTATATCTTGGTGTGGACCTCTTTGGGTTCATCTTGTTTGGGACTCTGTACTAAGTCCTAGATGTGGATGTCTGTGTCCTTTGCCAGGTTAGGGAAATTTTCAACTCTAATTTTTCGAATAAATTCTATACCCTTTTGTGTCTTCTCCTATTTGGGCCTCTAAACTGCTAATGTTAGTATGCTTGCAGTTTTCCAAGAGATTTCTTAAGCTATCCTCATTTTCATAAGTTCTTTTTTCTGTTCAGCTTGTGTGATTTCCATTACTCTGACTTCCTGTTTACTGATCTGTTCCTCTGTATTGTCTAATCCACTGTTGATTACATCTAGTGTATTTTTAATTTCAGTTATTGTGTCCTTCAGCTCTGTTTGGTTCTTCTTTGTATTTTCTAACTCTTAATTTCTCACTTTGTTCATTCATTCTTCCAAGTTTGTTGACCATCTTATGATCATTACCTTGTACTCTTTGTCAGATGGATTGTTTATCTCCACTAACTTCTTCTTTGGTTTTGTTTTGTTACTCTGTTTGAAACATACTCCTCTATCTCCTTGTTTTACCTAAATCTATTTATTTCTATTGCTTTGACCAAAAGGTTCATTCAGGTTTTTCCACTGTTATGGAAAAATCTGAACAAACCTTTTGGCCAACCCAATATGTAGTAGGTAGGCCAGTTATTGTATATTTCCCAATTTTGGAGAAGTAGCCTTATACAGGAGACGTCCTATGGGGCCCAGCTGCATGCTACTCTTGGTCACTTAGAGCTGTATACCCTTGGGGTGCCCTCTGTGGACTGTGTGGGTCATTTTGTTGTTGGGGGGCCGTGTACTGTGGACATGCTGGTAGGCAAGGCTGGCTCCCAGCCTAGTTGGCTGCCAGGTCCTGCCTCATGGATGGCTGCCAACCCACTGGTGGTGGGCCTGGCACAACTGTCTACAGGATCCCAGGGGTCTCAGATCTGGTGTTGGCCCATAGGTGGGAAGGGCCAGATCCCTCAGAGGCTGAGGCTGGTCCTGGCCTGCTAGTGGGTGGGTAAAGCCCCCAGGACTAATAGGCTAGAGGGCTAGAGGGAGTACTCCAAAATGTCTCTTGCCAGCACCAGTATCTTCATGGTAGAACAAGGTCCCCCATTGGGCTGCTACCAATATCTGTGTCCCCAGGTAGTGTCCCAGTTGATACCTTCCTCTCCAGGAGGCTCTGCAAGATTAGCAAGTGTTTCTGACCCAGGCTCCTTTCAAGTTACTGCCTCTGTATTGGGAGACCATGTGAGATTTGACATGCACCCTTTAAGAGCAGAGTCTCTTTCTTACAGCCTTCTAGCTGTCCTGTACACAAGCCCTGCTGACCTTTAAAGCTAGGTGTTCTGGGGACTCATCGTCCCAGTGCAGAATCCCTACGCTGGGGATCTTTGTGTGTGTCTGTAACCCCTCATTTCTTGGGGAAAACACCTGCAACTGTGATTATCCTCTCCTTTGTGGGTCCTTACCTGGGGATGTGGGTTTTGACTATACCATGTCTAACTTTTTTAGCCAAATGTTTAATTTACTTTATTTTCTCCTGATACAGGTGTTCTTGGCTGTGTGAATTTTCTTCTCAACTTGTTGGGCTATATTCTTTAGGTTCCAATGTGTAGTATTCTCCTTATTTCTAAAGGTTTTGCTGTTTTGGTTTCTTTTTTAACCCAGAACCAAAGGTTTTGTTGTTGTTTTAAAGTGGAAAAGCCATGGTTTTATTTTAAATTTATAATTTTGGTGCATTGTCACCAGAGTAATTTGACTCTCCTATTGTTACTTTTGAATTTATTAAGATTTTCTTTATGGCCTTTCTTAAAGGTTAATTTTTATTGATTGGAAACTTAAAAATTGGCTTTTTCTTGATAAAAAATAGTTAAGCAATAGTTATTTCTCTAATAATTATTTATTAATACCTAGTTCATATATCCAGAGGAGGCAATGGCAGCCCACTTCAGTACTCTTGCCTGGAAAATCCCATGGACGGAGGAGCCTGGTGGGCTGCAGTCCATGGGGTTGCTAAGAGTCGGACACGACTGAACGACTTCACTTTCACTTTTCACTTTCATGCATTGGAGAAGGAAATGGCAACCCACTCCAGTGTTCTTGCCTGGAGAATCCCAGGAACAGGAGAGCCTGGTGGGCTGCCGTCTATGGGGTCGCACAGAGTCGGACACGACTGAAGTGACTTAGCAGCAGCAGCAGCAGTTCATATATCCATCTAAAATTTTTTAAGGTTTATCTGTGTTTGGCTACACTGGATCTTCATTGCTGCATGTGGGCTTTCTCTAGTTGTGGCGAGCAGGGGCCGCTCTCCAGTTGTGGTATGTGGGCTTCTCGTTGCAGTGGCTTCTCTTGTTGTGGAGCACAGGCTGTAGGCACACGGGCTTCAGTAGTTGCAGCATGTAAGCTGAGTAGTTGTGGTGCGTGAGCTTAGTTGCTCCTTAGCATGTGGGATTCTCCTGCATCAGGGATCAAACCCATGTCCCCTGCATTAGCAGGCGGGTTCATAACCAGTGGACCACCAGTGAAGCCCTATCTAAAATTTTGAGGTTGTAGGACTTCCCTGGTGGTACAGTGGATAAGAATCTGCCAGTGCAGGGGACACTGGTTCGATCTCTGTTTCAGGAAGATTCTACATGCTGCAGAGCAACTATGCCCACGAGCCACAGCTACTGAGCCTGTGTGCTGCAACTACGGAAACCCATGTGCCTAGAGCCTCTGTTGCACAACAAGAGAGGCCACTGCACTGAGAAGCCCACTCACTGCAACTAGAGAGTAGCCCTCTCCACCTGCACACAGTCATGAAGACCCAACACATCCAAAAATGTTTAAAAATAAATAAAAATAAAATAAAAATTTGAGATTATAAAATCTGTATTTGGCAATAATGTGAAACTTTAGCAGCCCAGTTAAAAGACATTGTAGACATATTTTCTTAAGAGGGAAATTTTTCCTGATGCATACCAAAATTATGCAGTTTCCATACATAAGTTTCTATATATACAATAAAGAATGCTTTAAAACTTGAACTGAAAATTTAATGAAAAATAAAAGGTATAGCTAGTATAGATAAAATAGGAAAAAAGTATAGGTCTTGTATTTAGTATATGTACAAAGTAGTATATATGGGTTTCCCTGGTAGCTCAGCTGGTAAAAAATCCTCCTGCTATGCAGGAAACCCTGATTGGTTCCTGGGTCAGAAAGATCCCCTGGAGAAGGGATAGGCTACCCATTCCAGTATTCTTGGGCTTCCCTGGTGGCTCAGATGGTAAGAATCCACCTGCAATGTGGGAGACCTGGGTTTGGTCCCTGTTGGGAAAATCCCCTGGAGAAGGGAACAGCTACACAGTCCAGTATTCTTGCCTGGCGAATTCCATGGACAGAGGAGCCTGTCAGGTGACAGTCTATAGAGTCTCAAAGAGTCAGACACAGCTGAGCGACTTTCACTTCACATATATGTATATGTATATATTCTTTTTCCTTACAGGTTATTAGGCAATATTGAGTGTAGTTCCCTGTGCTATACAGTAGGTTTTTGTTGGTCTTCTGTTTTATATATAGTAGTGTATATATGGTAATGTGAACCTCCTAGTTTATCACTCCCCCTTTCCCCTTTAGTAACCATAAGTTTTTTTTCTGTGTCTGTGAGTCTTTTTCTGTTTTGTAAATAAATTGATTTGTATCTTCTTTGTTTTTTTTCAAGATTCTGCATGTCCTGTGATATTTGTCTTTGTCTGACTTCAGATAATCTCTAGGTCCATCAGTATAATTGCAAATGGCATTATTTCATTCTTTTTTATAGTTAAGTAGTATCTTCCATTTGTGTGTGTGTGTATCTGTATACACACACACCCCACATCTTCTTTATCCTGTCAATTGATATTTAGGTTGTTTCCATGTCTTGGCTATTGTAAATAGTGCTACAGTGAGTATTGGGGTGCATGTATCTTTTTGAATTATAGGTTTGTTCAGTATATGCCCAGAAGTGGGAATGTAGATAACTAGTTTAAAGGAACCTCCATACTGTTCCCCATAGTGGCTGTACCAATTTATACTCCTGCCAACAGTGTAGAAGGATTTATTTTTCTCTACACCCTCTCCAGCATTTATTATTTATAGACTCTTGATGATAGCCATTCTGACCAGAGTGAGGTGATACCTCATTGAAGTTTTGATTTGCATTTCTCTGATAATTAACTAGTGATGTTGAACATTTTTTCATGTGCTTGTTGGCCATCTGTATGTCGTCTTTGGAGAAATGTCTAGCTCTTCTATTCATTTTTTGATTAGGTTGTTTGTTTTTTTTTGAACTGAGTTTGTGAGTCAATTTTATAATTTGGAAATTAATCCCCTGTCAGTCACTTCATTTGCAAATATTTGCTCTATTCTGTATGTTGTCTTTTGTTTATGGTTTCCTTTGCTGTGCAAAAGCTTTTAAGTTTAATTTGGTTCTTCCATTTATTTTTATTTCTATCGTTCTAGGAGAAGAATCCGAAAAGATATTGCTGCAGTTTATGTCAAAGAGTGTTCTAATCTGACCAATTTAAAAAATGAATGTATAGGGAAGTTTCTAAAGCTTAGAGTCCCAGTTTCATAATTCTGGCATACATCCCTGAGTTTTGGTTCTATATTCTTTAAATTGCTTGTTGATGGAGTTATTCTTTACATTTGTAACTCCATGGACTAATAGCCCACCGGGCTCCTCTGTCCTTGGAATCCTCCAGGCAAGAATACTGGAATGGGTAGCCATACCCATCTCACCCAGGGATCGAACCTGGGTCTCCTGCATTGCAGGCAGATACTTTACCATCTGAGCCACCAGGGAAGCCCAATGAGTGCTCTAAGATCTCTGGGTGGGGGGAACTATTCTTTGCATATTTCATGAAAACCCTGTTTTATTGTTATCTGAACATGTCTGAGTTGACTTGATAAATTGTCATGTTTGTGTTCTGATGGAAGGATGGGTCACCTCTGTAATTTCTGTATAATACTTTACCTTTTTTTTGTTGTTGTTAGGCTATTTATTTGACTGCTACCTTAAAATACAGGCCGTAAAAATGCCAGCTTGTTTGGACTTAGAAGATGACCTGGACAAATGATAAAAATTAAGAAAAACATTTTGGTGAGTGAAAACTTATATGAGAGTAAATATGGCTCAACTCAATTCCTACCAGTGGAATGACACTACCAAAGTTATATAGCGAAATTCTCTTAAAATGCCTTCTGTTTCTCTGAAATTAAGACCTTGATCTTGCTCTTTTTTTATTCTCTCTGTGAATCCACAGACCTCCCAAGAGGCACATGATAACACTTAAATGCATTTTAAATACCTGGTCTCTTCCAGCATTCCACCAAACCCAGCATAACTCACTGAGGCCTAGTGTTCTACCAGGCTTCCCAGGTGGCTCAGACGGTAAAGAATCTGCCTGCAGTTCAAGAGACCCAGGTTTGATCCTTGGGTAGGGAAGATCCTCTGGAGAAGGGAATGGCTACCCACTCCAGTATTCTTGCCTGGAAAAATCCCATGAACAGAGGCGCCTGGTAGACTACAGTCCATGGGGTTGCAAAGAATAGAACACGACTGAGCAACTTAACACTCTAGTGTTCTACCAGTTTTGTAAGTTATACTTGGATTTAACTCAATCCAGGTTAGACTTAGACTTATTAGACTTAATTAGAAACTGACTAGACTTAATTAGAAATTGAAAACTGATGGCTGGTGGGCCGTACGCAGCAGTGTGTTTCATTTGGCCCATAGGGTATTTTCCAGAAATATAAATCTGTTCTTAAATTTGGAGATTTTACTCAACATATGGATTTTGTGCTTAGTCGCTCAGTTGTGTCCCACTCTGCGACGCCATGGACTGTAGCCTGTCACGCTCCTCTATTCACGGGGATTCTTTAGGCAAGAATGCTGCTGCTGCTAAGTCACTTCAGTCGTGTCCGACTCTGTGTGACCCCATAGATGGCAGCCCACCAGGCTCCCCTGTCCCTGGGATTCTCCAGGCAAGAACACTGGAGTGGGTTGCCATTTCCTTCTCCAATGCGTGAAAGTGAAAAGTGAAAATGAAGTCGCTCAGTCATGTCCGACTCTTGGCGACTTCATGGACCGCAGCCTACCAGGCTCCTCCACCCATGGGATTTTCCAGGCAAGAGTGGGGTGCCATTGCCTTCTCCTTAGCCAAGAATATTGGAGTGGATTGTCATGCCCTCCTTCAGGGGATTTTCCCAACCCAGGGATTGTACCCAGGTCTCCCACATTGGAGGCAGATTCTTTACTGTCTGAGCCACCAGTCTTTTCTTAAAATTCAGAATGTTAGTCCTGTGCCTGCGCAACTCCTCCCATCCCTCCAGAAAGAAAGTAATAAAGTGGAGCAAAGTAGCAAGTGCCTAGCATAGATGGGTATTCGAGTTTCCCATTGCTCAAATCATTCATACGTATATGCAAATACATTTGATATTCAACATTCTTCCCTTATTTTACACACCTGAAGCCTGTAGGTATATGAATTTGTGATTTCTGAGGTGTATAATAGTGTCTTATCTTTTTACTCAAATGGCAGATAATCTGAATAGTCTGTGACAATCTTTTAATGATTATTCACATATAAATCTGAATATGTATAAATACATATATTTATATCTGAAAAGACTCTTATAAGTAGCTAAATATATGTAATATATGTGAAAAGTAAATTTATATTTTTATAAATATGTATTCAAATATATATATTTAAAACCTACTGTGATTTGGAAGATATTCATACATAAGCTGTTTCACATTTCCTATGTCTGGCGGAATTTTACTGTGAAACAGTATGGTGTTTCTGGTATGCTTGCTTTTCCCTTTTTAAAAAAAATTTTTTTTAACTCTTTATTATGATCAGTTTCAAATATATGTAAATTATAGTACAGATAAAAATACAGTGAACACCCATATACCCGTCATCTATAATTAGCCATTATTAACATCTTGTTAGGTGGGTCAGTGGTAAAAGAATCCGCCTTCAAAGTCGAGTTTGATCCCTGGGTCAGGAAGATGCCCTGGAGAAGGAAATAGCAACCCACATCCGTATTCTTGCCTGGGAAATCCCATGAACAGAGGAGTATCTGGTGGGCTACAGTCCATGGGGTCACAAACTCAGATATGACTTAGCAACTAAACAACAACATTTGGTTGATCTGTTTTTTTTTTTTCCTGAATTATTTTAAAGTAAACTATAGACATCATGACATTTTACCTCTAAATGCTTCAGTATGCATCTCGTGGGACTTCCCCAGGGGTCAGTGATTAAGACTCTGGACTTCCATTGCAGGGTTCGGTCCTTGGTCAGGAACTAAGATCCCATGTGCCACGTGGCATGGCCTAAAAGATAAATGCTTATTATCTCTTAAGAGATAGTAAGCACATTGTCCTTTATAACCACAGCACCATTATTATCACACCTAACAAAGTTAGTAGCTGACTTCTTGTCTGCCAGTAGAGAGTTTTCCAAATCTGGATGCACAGCCTACATGCCATGACCAAGCAGGGATTTGTTTGTTTGGTTTCTTTTCTTTGACTTTTGTAGGGGAGTTTTGCCGGGGATCTTAGTTCCCTGACCAAGACTAAGGATCAAAACCGTGCCCCGTGCAGTAGAAGCCTGGAGCCCTAACTAGTGGACCACCAGGGAATTCCCAGGCAGCAGCTTTTAAACCCTTAGAATATTTTTTAGTTTTATTTATTTACCTTTAAAGTTCCTTGATATCAGTAAAATGTAGAGAGTGATTGACTAAGGGCAATGGTATTTATAAAGGATTTTCTGAATGCTGTTTTTTCTTAACCATTCAAATTATACTATTCCTTTGTAACACTGATGGTGCTAGAAAAGGTTATAATTGCCAGACTATAAGGTACTCTGCTCAAATGTAAATTTTTTTTTCGTATTTACAACAGAGAAATTTTCCCCCTTAAGGTTGCTTAGGTTAGTTTTTGAAAAGCCTTTGCTCTTGAAGTTTACTGACTATTTAAAACAGAACCGTTAATTTTTAAAAGTTGATTCTTTTTTCCTATTTGTGCAGGAAATATAATCATAGTACAGCATATGCAGCTTTCCTTTTTCCTAATGACTTATAGCATATTTGGAAAATAGGAAAATTTACCAGCAATCTTGCCAACCTAGTACAATCACTATTTGTATTTTAGTTGATTTATTTTCAGTCCTTTTTTCTTAATCATCTTTAAAAAAAAAAAACCCATAGTTGTAATTATGCTTTATGTAAGGAATTTTTTTTAATTAGAAGATTTGTGTGAGGTTCTTATTTCCTTGCCATTCTTGCTTAACACACATTGATAAAAATTGATGTTTATTCATTCACTTTTGGATTAAGAATGTGATCATTAGTCCCAGAGATAATGGAGGAAATGGCCATGTGGTGTGGTCTTTAATATTTGTGTTCTTTGGTAGGCAACATAACTGAAAATAGCAGAAAATTTGAGTTCTCTAAACCTAAAAGTTAAAAAGTAATTTGGTTCTGTCCTAGACGTAGTTCTTTGCCTCTGTAAACATGTGGTAACCAGTTGTTTTCCTTTTGCAAAAGTATTTCTTTTTTCTTTTTTTTTCTTTCAAAACTTTTTCTTTCTTTTTTTTTCTGTTTCTGAATCATTATTTTTAGCTATGCCACTATCAATAACCCTTTAAAAGTTATTTTAAATGGTCCTTGTGAAAGACTTTGGAATTTTAGGTAGTCATGCAGATGCTCTTAGTTAGGTCAGGTTGTCCTTTGCAGGTTGAAGAGGAGGACTTTAGAAACCTTGGTTGCTCTGAAGCATTTGTTAGGACAGGAGTAAGCAGAGTCTTGTGGTCAGCCTGAGTCTTGCTCTGTGGGGGTCAACCAAAGGCTTATATGAATTAACTCTTAGAAGATACCTATTTTAGTTTCTTGTGATCTCTTGTTCCTTTCTGCCTATATTCTAGGCTAACAAAATAAAAGGAATTTTAGTTAAAACTGGTAAATTTTTATTTCTAGTATCTTTGAGAACTTATAGAATATCTTAATTAAAATAGTTTATCCTCACTGTAATTTTTAATTTACTTTATAGTATTTTGTTATTACTTGTCAAATAAATTAGTTTTCATAGAACTATATATTGTTGATTGTGTAAGTATGTGTTGTAATACTTTTTTGTATCTTCTGTTTTGAAAGGTTTTTTTATTGTCCACTTGACATATGCTTCTGGAATAATATTCACCATGGTTTTGAATGACCTTCCAAACTTAGAAGACATCTATACTTCCTTGTGTTCATCAACAGTAGAAGACTCAGAGATGGATTTTGACTCTGGACTAGAAGATGATGACTCAAAAAGTGATAGTATTTTGGAGGATTCCACAATCTTTGTGGCCTTCAAAGGAAATATAGATGATAAAGACTTCAAATGGAAATTGGACACAATATTGGAGAATGTGCCCAATTTGTTACACATGGGTAATTTGCTTAATTATTTTTCCTTTTGTTACTGTTTTTGAATTGCCCTTCTGTGGTTATCTTGAGTTTTACAAAGTACAACTGTGCTGTACTTTGCTGTAGGTTGAAAGGCTGATTTTAATTGCAAAGTTGGAATTTTAGGATTTTTTTTCATAGAAATGCTGTTGTATTTTTTTAAGTACATGGAGTGACTGAATATAAAGCATTGCTTAGCATTGTAATCCTTAAATTATCTGTTCTAATGGATAGGAGCAGGCTTCCCAGGTGGCTCAGTAGTAAAGAATCCAGCTGCAATGCAGGAGGCGCAAGAGACACAAGTTCAATCCCTGGGTCGGCTAGATCCAGCCCCTGGAGGAGGAAATGGCAATCCATTTCAGTATTCTTGCCTGGGAAATCCCATGGACAGAGGAGCCTGGCAAGCTACAGTCCATGGGATCACAAAAGAGTTGGACATGACTGAGTGACTAAACAACAACAACAAAAATGGATGGGAGTAATTCTCCAGACCCAAATTTATTTATTGTTTTTAGCTCTCTGGTCTTTAGTTTCCTTTCCTATAAAATGACTGGCTCTTTGAGGCCACTTAAAGCTTACAAAAATCTTTTACTCCATGGCTTTTTTGGCTTTACTTAAAATGTATTTGAAATTTGTTGTCTTAAATTTTAGATCAGAGGTTAACTAATAGCCCACTGGAACCAGTGTGCAGCCATGTGTTACATACTTTAGTTTTTCTGATTATTTTTTTGTTTGTTTATTTGTTTTCTGGTGTTTGAATTTTATTGCCAGTGCTTCAAGAAATAGATATTTTACATTAAAATTCAGATTTTGGATTTGTCTTTATACAGGAAAGGTCTAATAACATTGAACTCTCCTATCCCAGGTGGTGCTAAGTAGCAGCTGCCGCTGAAGATATCACCTTCCCCTCACCATAGTCCCATCTGGCCTCTTCACACATTTAGATAGCCTATAGTGGTCTTACGGGAATTTGTGCTTGTCGACTTTGGTCTATATGTTCTCCATCTTTTCTGGTTAGCACAATTATTTAATCCCTTCAGACATAGTGCAAAGCCTAGATTTTATCCTTTTATCACAAATCTTAAGTGCTAACCAACTTTTTTAGGTTTTGAGGTCTTATTCTTTAGAATTAATGTCAGGAAGAGAGCTTTTTAATTTTTTTTCAATGGCTCTTTTTTAAAAAAAAACTGTTGTTTCAGGCTTCTTTCTAGTTATGGATTATTTAATACATTATTAGAGAATTTTATGGTGAAAGTTGTAATTGCCACCATAATCATGTTATGATATATCATATTTTAAGGGCTAGCTGGGTCTGATTGTTCATTGTTCTTAATTATCCACATTTTTTCTTGTTTTTAAATAGCTGAATTAGTTTATTAATGGGTTTTAAATACATTAGTAAACTCAGACATGGTTATCAGTTATATTCTTGGTCCAAAAACTATTTTAAGTTAGATGTTCTCAAATATGATGAAAGTTAAGAAAAAAAAATTTTTTTGATAAAATATAGCAGTGTTATAGTTAAAATTTTTTCTGTAGGCTTATCACAAGTAGCTAACATCAAAAGCAAGTTTAATGTTTGTCTGGGCCACATAGGTATAAGATTCCAGTACTGTTCAGACTGAGAAGAAGCCCTGCAGCATTTGTCCTCTGTGGTAGCAGAATCTCAAGCTCCCTGCCTTTTGCTATTTGGATGTATAAGTGTCATGGAAAGGAAAATGGCCTGAAAATCAGAGCTGGATTTTAATGCCATTTTAGTGATAGGTAGCTACTGGATTCTGGGTAAATCTCTTAGATTTTCTGGGCTTCAGTTTCCTCCCCAATAAAATACATTTGGACTGAATCATGCATAATCCTTCCTAAATTTCCTAGATTATATATCTCAGTGCTCTTAGCCAGTGGTCTCTTTTTTTCCATATTAGAACAAGTGGACTCCATGTCTGGATAAACTGATAATGTATAATGGTTTTGGAGGTAGAAGGGGCTTTTAGGGAACATGTAGACACTTCCCCCTATCCATGTAAATTTCTTATTTTGAGGACATATATGCCTAAATGACCATTTTCTCAATACTTGAATGTATAATTGAATAGAGGCTACAAAAGATTTGATGTAGCTGAGTTTATAACAAAAGGAAAAATTATTTTGGGGTTGTTGGGGAAAAAATGTTTTTTTATTATTATCTAACTGGACCTCGGATTTGCTTTCCATCTGTAAGCTGTAATTATAAACAACATTACCTGCTCGATTAGTTTAACTTTTGCATTATAATTTAAAAACATCTTCGAAGTTTGCATTGACTTTTCAGGTTTGCTGAAATGTAATGTTTTCTTATCCTAACTGAAATATAGTTGTGAGATTTATGTTGCTTTTCTCCTCAGTTTGGTGTGCTTCAGTGGAAATTCTACTCTTGTTTAAAATAGAAAAAGATTAGAAATCAGAGACGTAAAGAATCAAGACTTAAGCCTTCCTTAAACTGAAGCATTTACAGGACATTGGAAGAAATGTTTGCTCCCTATATCTCTGAATATGTTTCACAGAGATGCTCGGTGAAAATTTAAATATAAGTACTAAAAGTTCAACTTTTTCATTTGAAGAAGTATAATTGCTTAACATTTTATAAGTGAATCTACTATCTTCCTTTTCAGTGCTCTTTCTTTAAACAAGTTTAGTGAATTGTAGCTGTATATTCCCTAATATCCTACAGTTGGCATATCTGCCAGTTGAATTTTTATAGAATTTCACTTAAAATTAGAAACTTAAACTTGCTTAGCTTTTCAGTTCACATACATTAAACTGAGTCTAGAAGTAGACCTTATTCTAGTAATTTAAACTTATCTCTCCCTTCTCTCATATGATCCTTATTCCGTCTTACTGCTTTCCATCTATTAAGTGCCTGTGGTATGTCAGGTGCTTTGCTAGATTTTTGGCATATTATTATATAATTTAGCACTCACAGTCTCATGAAGTAGTTTTTTCATAGTTTTAGAGAAGAGAAAGGTAAGTTTCAGAAATGTTAAATAACTTGTTCATGATTTCCCAGGTGCTAAGTGGTAAAGCTGGGATTAAATTTAAGGTTTGATACCAAAGCTTAAGCTCTCTCAGCTACTCCATACTGGTATTCTACCTTGTTCTTTTACTTCCTTGTTGTTGTTCATTCCATGTCTTCTGATGGCTAAAACATTACTAATATTATTCTCTTCCTTTCATGACCAAGAATCCAGCAAGCTAAAGGTACAGAAGGTGGAGCCCTGGAATAGCGTGCGTGTGACATTCAATATCCCCCGGGAAGCAGCAGAGCGGCTTCGGATCCTGGCTCAGAGCAACAACCAGCAGCTTCGGGATCTGGGAATTCTCTCCGTTCAGATTGAAGGTACATGTCTGGTTCCAGATTATAGGAATACTAGAATATAGCATGATTTATAGCATGTGCCGCTTTGTCTGTTCCTCTTAAGTTGAATTCACAATGCCAGGTAACTCACAGAAAGCTAACCAAAATGATCACATGGATCAGAGCCTTGTCGTGGTGAAGAAGGGGCTTTCATAGCTCAATGAAGCTATGACAAAATGTGGTCCACTGGAGAAGGGAATGGCAAACCACTCCAGTATTTTTGCCTTAAGAACCCCAAGAACAGTATGAAAAGGCAAAAAATATGATACTGGAAGGTGAGCTTCCCAGATTGATAGGTGTCCAATGTGCTACTGGAGAAAAGCAGAGAAATAGCTCCAGAAAGAGAGCTGGGCCAAAGTGGAAACATTGCTGAATTGTGTATGTGTCTGGTGGTGAAAGTAAAGTCTGATGCTGTAAAGAACAATATTGCATAGGAACCTTGAATGTTAGGTCCATGAATCAAGGTAAATTGGATATGGTCAAGCAGGAGATGGCAAGAGTAAATATCAACATTTTAGGAATCAGTGAAGTAAAATGGACAGGAATGGGCAAATTTAATTCACATGACCATTATATCTACTACTGTGGGCAAGTATCCCTTAGAAGAAATGGAGTAGCCCTCATAGTCAACAAGAGTCTGAAATGCAGTACTTGGATGCAGTCTCAAAAACAACAGAATGATCTCTGTTCATTTCCAAGCAAACCATTCAACATCACAGTATTCCAAGTCTGTTCCCCAACCACTAATGCTGAAGAAGCTGAAGTTGACTGATTCTATGAAGACCTATAAGACCTTCTAGAACTAACACCAAAAAAAGATGTTCTTTTCATCTTAGGAGAGTGAAATGCAAAAATAGGATGTCAGGAGATACCTAGGTTAACAGGCAAGTTTGGCCTTGGAGTACAAAATGAAGCAAGGCAAAGGCTAACAGAGTTTTGTCAAGAAAACACACTGGTCACAGCAAACACCCTCTTCCAACAACACAAGAGATGATTCTACACATGGACATCACCAGGTATCAGATTGATTATATTCTTTACAGCCAAAGATGGAGTGGCTCTATATAGTCAGCAAAAACAAGACCTGGAACTGACTGTGGCTCAGATTATCAGCTCCTTATTGCAAAATTCAGGCTTAAATTGAAGAAAGTAGGGAAAACCACTAGGCCATTCAGTTATGACCTAAATCAAATGCCTTATGATGATACAGTAGAGGTGATGAATAGATTAAGGGATTAGATCTGATAGACAGAGTGCCTGAAGAACTATGGACTGAGGTTGTCACATTGTATACAGGAGGCAGTAACCAAAACCATCCCAAAGAAAAAGAAATGCAAGAAGGCAAAGTAGTTGTCTGAGGAGGCCTTACAGATAGCTGAGAAAAGAAGAGAAGCAAAAGGCAAGGAAGAAAGGAAAAGTATACCCAGCTGAATGCAGAGTTCCAGAGAATAGGAAGGAGAGATAAGACCTTCCTATGTGAACAATGTACAGAAATAGAAGAAAACAATAGAATGGGGAAGACTAGAGATCCCTTCAAGAAAGTTGGAGATACCAAAGGAACATTTCATGCAAAGATGGGCACAATAAAGGACTGAAATGGTAAAGACCTAACAGAAGCAGAAGATATTAAGAAGAGGTGGCAAGAATACACAGAAGACCTGTATAAAAAGGTCTTAATGTCCCAGATAACCACAATGGTGTGATCACTTACCTAGAACCATACATCCCAAAGTGTGAAATCAAGTGGGCCTTAGGAAGCATTGCTACAAACAAACCTAGTGGAGGTGATGGAATTCCAGCTGAGCTATTTCAAATCCTAAAAGATGAAGCTGTTAAAGTGCTGCACTCAATATGTCAGCAAATTTGGAAAACTCAGCAGTGGCCACAGTCTGAGGAAAAGGTCGGTTTTCATTCTAGTTCCAAAGAAGGGCAATGCCAAAGAATGTTCAAATTACCATACAATTGCACTCATTTCACATGATAGCAAGGAAATGCTCAAAATCCTTCAAACTAGGCTTCAGCAGTGCATGAACTGAGAACTTCCAGATGTACAAGCTTGACTTAGAAAAAACAGGGCAACTAGTGATCAAATTGCCAACGTGTGTTGGGTCATAGAGAAAGTAAGGGAATTCCAGAAGAACATCTGCTTCATTGACTACTTTAAAGCCTTTGACTGTGTGGATAACAACAAACTGTGGAAAATCCTTAAAAAGATGGGATTGTACCAGACCACCTTACCGGCCTCCTGAGAAACCTATATGCAGGTCAAGAAGCAACAGTCAGAACTGGACATGGAACAACAAACTGGTTCAAAATTGAAAGACAAGTTCGTCGAGGCTATATATTGTCACCCTACTTTTTTGACTTCTATACAGAGTACATCATGAAAAATGCCAAGCTGAATGAAGCTCAAACTGAAATCGAGATTGTTGGGAGAAATATCAACAACCTCAGATATGCAGATGATACCACTCTAATGCCAGAAAGCTAAGAGGAAGTAAAGAGCCTCTTGATGAAGGTGAAAGAGAAGAGTGAAAAAGCTGGCTTAAAACTCAACACTGAAAAAACTAAGATCATGGCATCTGGTCCCATCACTTCATGGCAAATAGTTGGGGGAAAAGCGGAAACAGTGACAGATTGTGTTTTCTTGGGCTCCAGAATCACCGTGGATGGTGACTGCAGGTACAAAATTAAGACATTTGCTTCTTGGAAGGAAAGTTATGACAGACCTAGACAGCGTATTAAAAGAGACATCACTTTGCCAACAAAGGTCCGTCTAGTCAAAGCTATAGGTTTTCCAGTAGTCATGTATGGATTTGAGAGTTGGTCCATAAAGAAGACTGAGTGCTGAAGAATTGATGCTTTTCAACTGTGGTGCTGGAGAAGACTCTTGAGAGTCCCTTGGATAGCAAGGAGATCAAACCAGTCAATCCTAAAGGACGTTAGTCCTGAATATTCATTGGAAGGACTGATGCTGAAGCTAAAGCTCTAATACTCTGGCCACCTGATGCGAAAAGCCAACTCATTGGAAAGGGTCCTGATGCTGGGAAAGTTTGAAGGCAAAAGGAGAAGAGGGGGGCAGAGGATAAGATGGTTGGATGGCATCATGACTCAGTGGACATGAGTTTGAGCAAAGTCAGATAGTGAAGGACAGCGAAGTCTGGTGTGCTGCAGTTCATGGGGTCACAAAGAGTCAGATATGACAGCGACTGAACAACAAGTTACTCGTGTTACCTGTGCTTCACATTGTAGCACTTTAGTATAAAAAGGAGTTGAGGCTCTCGTTGGGTCCTGATGCTTCAGCATCCATAGCCTCAGACTCCATTCCCTTGGACTGATTTTGGCTATCAGTCTGTCCAACATTGGTTTTACTGGCACCCTAACCAAGGACTGATTTGTCTTTTAAACAATATCTAATTTCAGGGCTTCCCTAGCAGTCCAGTGGTAAAGACTTTGCCTCCAATGCAAAGGGTGTAGGTTTGATTCGTGGTCAGGAAGCTAAGACCCCGTATACCTTGAGGCCAAAAACCAAAACTTAAAGTAGAAACAATATTGTAACAAATTCGATAAAGACTTTAAAAATGGTCCACATTAAAAAAAAAAAAAAAAACCTTAAAAAAATACCTAATTTCATCTGCTTCCTTTCACCCAATATGCCTGATTTAGTATTTATTTTTTATTTATCTAACAGAGGCCCTGAACAATCCTTTTGTAGTAGTATTCATTTGCAGATGTTTTTGTCAGCATGATCTTTTAAAAATGAAAATACGGTACACACACACCTTAAAACCGTGCTATGACTGGCCATTATTTGCAGAATAATGTCCAAACTCTGTATTGTGACCTCGGGCTTTGCATAGTCTGACCTTCACATTTCTCATCTAGTCTTATCTTGTCCAGCTCTCCTCCCTCCTCCTTGCTGTCTGTTCTAGCCTCTTCAGCATTCTTTTGGTTCCTTGAATATACATTTCTTCTTCCTGTCACAGGTCTTTCGCATTGGTGTCTCCTCTGTATGGATATCCCTGCCATTCCCTTTTCCATTAGTTATATACCCAGCCTTCAAGTATCAGCTTAGATCTTAAGGATGTGTTTTCTGAACTCCTTGACTGAATCAGAATCTTTTTTCACATGCTCTTGCAAAAGTCTGGTTTTCTTCAGCTCTGATCATTTCTTACACTTCGACTAGAGCAGTTATTTTGATGATTGTTTTGTTCCCCCATGGACTCCAGGCTCCAGTAGGGGCAGAAACGATATTTTGTTTTGCTCACTGTTACATCTTTACTTGCCTGTGCATGTTAAGTCTTTAATAAACATATGCTGAATAAAAGTAAAGGAAGCACATATATAATAGCACTAGTTTGCTTTGGCTCTTGGAGTACATGATAAGCAGAATATGGGCTTTGCCTTTATGAACTCAGAAGGAGCTCATGACCTTGATGAGGGAGATAAACCTGAGAGAGGTAACTACCAAGTATGAGGAAGCACAGAGGAGCGTCTGTCTTTTGGTGCCCAACGTACTAAAACCTTCTTTCCCCCTCCTGCGTTGGTGCAAACAGTGTGGCAACCAGTGAGTGATTCCAGCCTTCTCTTGCCCTCGTCAGCCAAGCCCTTCTGACCCTGTGCTTGCATAGGACCCAAAAGTTCCACAAAACCTCAGTAACTGAAAGGTCAACATTTTATGTTTAGGAGTGAGACACATTTTGTGCAGTTAAGATTATAGGTTATTGTGCCCCAGAAGGAGCAATAACAACAAACAGATTGTTAAGAGATTGATTGAGAAATGAGGTGAATTCCATAATTTGATAAATAAGAAACTAGTGGCTTAAACAATAACCAGTTTGTTTTGATTGTCCAAAAGGATTCAGAAAAGTAAAATTAATTCACTGCAATCTATTAAATATAGGATGAACTTTTAGGAAGTGTAGAAGTCAAACAGCTATTGTTAATAACATCATATAGGTTGTTTATGTTTTATAAGCACATCAACATACATTTTTTTATAAGAAACATATAAGCAGTTTCTTAAAAACCCTAAACATTTTATAGTCTATGTTACCTATTTACCTGAATTATAAGGGCTTTGTGGTAGTGTTTTCCAGTGGAGAAAGGAAACGCCTTTCTCCACTGAGAGCAGAGTGTGTCTCACTCTTCTCTTTTTTTTTTTAAACCACAAATAAGATCTTTTGTTTGTCACCATTAAAAGTCTTCATTTTAAACAGGTTCTTGGACTGTTGGCTTGTATCCATTAGTTTGTTCAGCTTTAGCACCTGTCTCATCCCAGCAACTTTTCCAGAACTACTGCCTTCGCCATGTAGCTCCGTGAGTTTTCCCTCTTCAAACTGGGGCTTCTTCAGCATTTTTACTTTTCTAACGAAGACATCATGGAGTGGAAAAATAGGTTGGCGAGCTTTTTCTCTGTCTTTTCCAGTGCTGTCTGGAATCAGTTTGTTGACATCCTCCTTCAAGTCATTTTTCTGCACCTCTCAGGTCATGATTTCCATCATCTTCTTGTGAATCTGGCGCACCTGCTGGTGCTGGGCATAAGAGGTCTTCCTAATCTGATTGTTGCGTTTTTTAGTAAAACACACACGAGAACAGATGAAGCACGTTGATATCAACGTGACTTCAGTCATGGTCTGCCATTTTTGACCATCGAGCACATTTTGTCACAGGTAAGATCCATACCATGGAAATCTCAGGCAGGTTTTGCCCTGAACATCCTCCGTAATTAGCTTGAATTGTCTAAAGGCAGCTTCATCATTCTGCAGATCAGCAAGATTCATTTCAAAAACACAACCCTTGAGGCCATCAGATGTGATTTTGTTTCCTTGAGTTCTTGTGGTCAGTGCTTTCCTACTGTTCCTTGTATTGAACGTAGCTGGTGCTTTCACATCATACCAATCTTTCTTAGAAAATGGGTCAACCACTTTCTTCTTGGCTCCCTTTCTACCTCCTTTCGTAAGGCGCTTATTCTTGCCGACCGTCTTGGTGACGTTCAGAAAGCCAAAAGGGCAGACGCATAGCTTACTTGAGAACTTCGGTGAGCGGGGCAGAATGCACTGTCTGTATGACCCCAAGTTTCTTCTCTTAATCATTCCTATTTCCTACAGGTCTTCAAAAGAGTAAGACTCCTGTTTATTCCTGTAGCCATAAATTAAAATAGAAATACCAGCATGGAAGCAAAATAGATAACATATAAGAAATTATGAAATTTACATGTGGCAGTGTTTATCATACTACAGAAAAGAGTTTTTTTTTTTAACATTTGGAGTACAGCTATGTCCTGGGTGATCTCCTTTTCTCTTTCCACATCCACTGGGAATTCAGGCAAAAGTGAAAGTGGTGGCAGCAGCTGTTGCTTTTGTGAAACTGATGACGGGCTCATGCCTTTTAGGTTATAAGAGAAGGTATTGCCACTATTGTGGTGTCTGCTGCAGGGCTGGAGGGACAGGCTGTCCTACACCCAAGGACACACAGTCTTTTCTCCATTGAAGAACACTCCTTGTACCCTTCTTTTGAGTTTTGGCCAGGGAGTTGAGGAGACATCTCTTTTGAGGACATTTTGTGACTCCTCTGTAAATTTATTCTGATTTAAAGTAGGAGTCCGTAAAGGGTCAAAGAGTAAAAATTTTTGGCTCTGTGGGCCAGAAGATCTCTGTCAAGACAACTCAGCTGTGCTGCTATAGTGCAAAAAACAGTCAAAGCAATATGTAAATGAGTGAATGTGGCTGTGTTCTAGTAACACTTATTTATCTGAACAGGCAACAGGCTTGATTTGGCCCATGGGTCATAGTCTTCCAACCCCAGTCAGCAGGTTGGAGAGCCAGTAGTGTTCTCTTCTATGTGTGTTTCCTTGACAACAACTAACTTATGTGCAGCTTGCAAATAGGGAAATAACAGTAGTATAGTATGGAAATTGTGTTTATTCATACATTATTTTTATTTCCAGGGCAAAGGGAGTTAGAATAGTAGGAATAGAAGGTTAATTGTCCATAAACCGTTTGATCTGTTGCTTTATGGCTGGGAGTCCTTTCAGCTTTTTTTTTTTCAGAAAATTGAGAATGAGAAGTTACACTCATGTACCTTCCCCAGAAGTACGCCCTCAGCATTGCGTGGCTCTCAGCTTGTGAACTTTACTTCCTCCCATGCCCACCTGGAGATGGCAATGGCAACCCACTCCAGTGCTCTCGCCTGGAAAATCCCATGGACAAAGGAGCCTGGTGGGCTGAAGTCTATGGGGTCGCTAAGAGTCGGACACGACTGAGCGACTTCACTCTCACTTTTCACTTTCCTGCCTTGGAGAAGGAAATGGCAACCCACTCCAGTGTTCTTACCTGGAGAATCCCAGGGACAGGGGAGCCTCATGGGCTGACGTCTATGGGGTCACACAGAGTCGGACACGACTGAAGTGACTTAGCAGTAGCATGCCCACCTGGAGGGCAGCCCCACCAGCTCAAAGCTCCATTGCATCTGCATTCTCTCCCAGCTTTAACCAGGCATTTCCACTCTAGTGTTCGGGTGTGTTGCCTACACCAATTTTTGTTTTCATTAGAGCTCTAGTTACAAAGTCGCATGGGTTTTGAGTTTGCCTCAACAGTGTTTCTCCCATGAAACCTATTATTTTCAGTGTGAGATTTTTATGGACCGTGAGGTTTTCCTGGAATGCAATTGTCATATGGAAAAACTCCTATGATTCTTTGTAAGGTTATGATAAGATGACTTTTCATCATGTAGTCAGTAAATAGCTAATGAGTGCCTGTTATGTACACCAGGTACTGTTCAGTGTTTAAAGGATATAATTAAGGTGGCCATAAAATTTATCTTTTAAATTAGGAAATGAAAATAAATAGAGTTACTATGAATAACTATTAATAACTATCCTGGGAGAACAGATATAACGGGGAGTGTGTGTACGTGCTCAGTCATGTCTGACTTTTTGCGACCCCATGGACTGTAGGCTCCTCTGTCCATGGGATTTTCTAGGCAAGAATACTAGAGCGGGTTGCCATTTCCTACTCCAGAGGATCTTCCCGACCGAATGATCGAGCCCATGTCTCTTGCATTCCTGCATCAGCAGCTAGATTCTTAACCACTAGTGCTACCTCAGAAGCCCATAAAGGAGAGGCAGACAAGAAAATAAGTGAATGAATAACTACATAGAATGTGCTCTGAAGAAGTAACAAGGTGTTTTGATAAGGGTGACCTGACCTTGGAAAAAATGATTGGAGAAGACTTTTGGGGCTTGTGACACTTAATCTTAAACGGATAATTGAGAAGATGGTTTATGTGAGGAGTGCAGGAGAGCTGCTCTAGGCAGAGAGAACAACTTGTACAAAGGCCTTAAGGTGAAAAGTGGGTTTGTGTGCCTAAGAAAGTAAAAAATCCCACTGAGCCTGAGTCCTTGTTATTGAAAGAGAGACTAGTTTGAATTGAGATTAGAGAGACTGGAAAGGACCACATCTGAGCTGTTAGTAACAGCCACAAGCCACTTTTATGATCTGTTGTCCATTTCAAAAACAAAAGTTCTTCCACCTAGAATGTCTTCACA
Source organism: Bos taurus (assembly GCF_002263795.3). NCBI lineage: Eukaryota > Metazoa > Chordata > Mammalia > Artiodactyla > Bovidae > Bos > Bos taurus. The sequence goes on along the minus strand of NC_037340.1, from coordinate 64,096,470 downwards.
AATTTAGTATGTTAATAGTTCTTTCCCTTTGGTGGAAACCCTCAAGATCTGTATTCTTTTTCTCTTTTATTCCTAACTCCCATAGGCAATTTAGAACATTGTATAGCCCCTGGCGATTGGTCACTTATTGTTAGGATATTTGTTCCCTATTACCAAGCTATCTGCCTGGTCACAATAGTTCATATTTTATCTGTTTATCTAGCTGACCTATATCGTGACAAGACAGAAAACTGCTGTGCCTTCATTGGCTTCATTCTTTGTCATCTTCTCCTAAAACAGTAAGGAGCATGGTGAATGCAGCCTTTCAAATCCTCAACCACAGGCTAGCTATACTTTTTTCTGTCCACAAGGTGGTGCTGTCTACCAGAGTAAGAATAGTCAAAATTTGGGTTTAAGCTCAGGAAGCATCCCAAAACTTGTTTCAGAGGTCTTTTTATTAAGTGAGGTTTAAATTGCCCCTAACTCTAGTAGTTAACTCCAGCGGGAAAGGAAAAGCATGTGATCTTAAAGGAGCACAAAGGGCTTACAGGGAGTCTGCTCCTTAAAGTGAATAGTGGTTATGTGAGGTTTGCGTTGTAATTATTCTTTGAACTGAATTTGTTTCATACATTCTTCTAGGTACATGATATTTACTAAAAAATAAATTTCATCATGTCATTCTAATTTTTAAAAAAATAAAATAAATTACCTCTAACTTTCAGATCAGATCAGATCAGATCAGTCGCTCAGTCGTGTCCGACCCTTTGCGACCCCATGAATCGCAGCACGCCAGGCCTCCCTGTCCATCACCAACTCCCGGAGTTCATTCAGACTCACGTCCATCGAGTCAGTGATGCCATCCAGCCATCTCATCCTCTGTCATCCCCTTCTCCTCTTGCCCCCAATCCCTCCCAGCATCAGAGTCTTTTCCAATGAGTCAGCTTTTCGTATGAGGTGGCCAAAGTACTGGAGTTTCAGCTTTAGCATCATTCCTTCCAAAGAAATCCCAGGGCTGATCTCCTTCAGAATGGACTGGTTGGATCTCCTTGCAGTCCAAGGGACTCTCAAGAGTCTTCTCCAACACCACACTTCAAAAGCATCAATTCTTCGGCGCTCAGCCTTCTTCACAGTCCAACTCTCACATCCATACATGACCACAGGAAAAACCATAGCCTTGACTAGACGAACCTTTGTTGGCAAAGTAATGTCTCTGCTTTTGAATATGCTATCTAGGTTGGTCATAACTTTCCTTCCAAGGAGTAAGCGTCTTTTAATTTCATGGCTGCGGTCACCATCTACAGTGATTTTGGAGCCCAGAAAAATAAAGTCTGCCACTGTTTCCACTGTTTCCCCATCTATTTCCCATGAAGTGGTGGGACCGGATGCCATGATCTTTGTTTTCTGAATGTTGAGCTTTAAGCCAACTTTTTCACTCTCCACTTTCACTTTCATCAAGCAGCTTTTTAGTTCCTCTTCACTAGAGTCTACTCAATTGGAACACTTCTAGTGACATTACCAACCAGGCTATTGTGAGGTTCAAATAAGATACAGTTTCTTAAGCATTAAAATCCCTATACAAATGTTGCTGTTATCATATCTCAGAGGTAGATTAGTAGCCAGGGTATATGCTCTTCATTGCATGAGTTTCTCCTCTGCATATCTCTTTATATTGCAGTTGTTGAAAGGAAAATGGTATTTTACTTACAAATATCACAGTGTCCCCATGCCATTGTATGTTCTTTCTGTGTTAGACCTACTCATATTTCTAATTTCTGATCATAAATTCTCAAAAAGTAATCCAGGATTTGAGACTTTCTGAGAATATTTTCTTCCTACACACATATAAGATGAGTTGATTGAAAATAAATATTCAGCCTTCCAAGCTTCCGCTGACACCATACATCATTAATGATTGTCCATCTACTGTATTGTGAGAATTAGTTATGTTCTTCTTGTGCTTCATGTAAGTGAACGTGCTCAGGTGAGGTTGAAAAGAGGCCTGTATAGTATTGACTCACCCTTTTTGTGGTGGTAAACTTAGCATAATTCTTTAAAAACACATAAAACTAAAGCTCTTGTTTATCTGTTTTTCAACAAAATTTACATCTTATTCTGATGATTTCCTTTTAAACCTGACTATCATTTTCAGGGGAAGGTGCTATCAACCTGGCTTTGGCTCAGAACCGGAGCCAAGATGTGAGAATGAATGGACCCATGGGAGCTGGAAGTTCAGTTAGGATGGAAGCGGGATTTCCCATGGCAGGCGGTCCAGGTGAGATCTCCCACTCAGTTGTATGACATTTGACCAGTTTCCTTTTTTTGGCTTTATTTGCTAATGTATGATCGTTTGAGTCCTGCAAGATAGGTGGGGGTTCCTGACACATTTCTTTTGATTGGTTCAGGAAAACAAGACATGAATGTAGACTCTTAGGAGACTAGAGTCACAGACCATGGAGCATATATAGTCTTTGCGATGTTTGGGGCTCATACTTAAAGGTAGATGAGCCCTGAGCCATGCAGGAAACATTTATTGAGTTCTCATTGTATGATGGGACCTATGCTAAGTGTTGGAAGTAGAACTGAATAAAACATCTTTTATCCTCAGGGTGTTTATAGCATCACATAGCCTTCTATGTTATAAAAGAGAAAGAGTCACCTTTCTCTGTGACTGAGAATCCAGGAGTTTGTGCAGGCTTAGGTGGAATCTGTAGAAGTATGTGGGAGAGTATGTGTTTTTATGTATTTAGAATTTGAGAGAGTTACAAATTAATTTGCTACCTTTGTAACTTTCTGTGAATCACAGAAAGTTAGAATTGAGTTGGTACTCTCATTTTAAGCTGAGGAAACTATGGAGTTCACAGAAAGGAAGCAGTTTGCCCATGGTCAAGTAGCAGTGGGCAAATCTGACTCCCGAGGTCAGTGCTATTTTCACTGCACTAGAGAAGGCGGTGGCACCGCACTCCGGTACTCTTGCCTGGAAAATCCCATGGGTGGAGGAGCCTGGAAGGCTGCAGTCCATGGGGTCGCTGAGGGTCAGACACAACTGAGCAACTTCACTTTCACTTTTCACTTTCACGCATTGGAGAAGGAAATGGCAACCCACTCCAGTGTTCTTGCCTGGAGAGTCCCAGGGACGGGGGAGCCTGGTGGACTGCCGTCTTTGGGGTCACACAGAGTCGGACACGACTAAAGTGACTTAGCAGCAGCAGCTTTCAGATTTTTTTTCTGCTGTAGGAACTTTTATTCAAATAAGCCAGAAAAGCACAGCTGCTGTGACTGAAGGAGAATCTAAGTACGTGAAATTATACCCGATCATTCACTTCCAGCCTACCACAGTAGCTCTTGAAGAAATGCAGCAGAATAGAGAAGCTCAGTTTATAAAGCCATTTTTTTCTAAACTGTAGCAGAAGACTTGGCCATGGAGAACTGGAACTAGGCTTTTATGCTGGCACTGCCACTTAGTGTTTGCCTCAGGCGAGTCACTGTACCTCTCCATGCATCAGTTTCTTCACTGAGATAATAGTCCCTATAATCTTTTGAGCTCTTGCTTGAAGATGGATGAGCCCTGAGCAGTGCAGCAGACCTTCACTGAGTTCCTGTTGTGTCAGGACCTGTGTTGTTGGGCTGTTTTGGAGTACTGTATAGCAAATGGAAAATACCCAACCTGGAACCTATAGTAGGGAGTTAAATTTAGTTCTCTGAAGAAGTCTGAGCATTTGGTGTTAAGGCAGCTTGATGAAAGATTATAGGTAACACTGTTGCCTGTATTGAAGAGCCAGAAGAGTGAGCAGAGTATAGCCAAGTTGCATATAGTTAGTGCAAGAAAGATCAGACCTAGGATGAGACTCAGGAAATCTGGGTTCTAATCTCAACTTCTGGTCAGATGTCTTAATAGTTACTGGCCTTAGTTACCTGTAAACATATTTATGTCTAAGAAACAATATTACAGATCCCTTCCAACCTTAAAATGTTAAGACTCCATTAAGCCAACATCAGCACACTAATTGCAAGCTCTCCTAGTATCTGGCAAACAGCAGGCATATTTACTAAGTATCTCTGAAAAGTGAGTGTAAATTTTAGTGATGTATGTAATTCATTATCAATATAGGAAACTTAAAATCTTTAGGTTGAAATTAGATTGGTGTTTAATGAAGGACACTGTGGTAAAATATAAAGCTTCAAGAATAATCAATTAGTAATGATCTGTAGTCACAGTAATATTTTAACACCTAGATACTTTTTTTACTGCCAAGTATACTTAAAATAAGAATGTTTTTTCTCTGTCTTCCGTTGGGACAGTGGATGCAAACAAAATTTAATATTTAGTTAAAACAAATTTTTCTAGGGAAAGAGACCTTAACTAACCTTTAAAACTATAATAAATAATTTTAGAATTGTGTATCTAGAATGTCTTAGACTAAATTATTCTAAACACTACTTTATTCTCTTTGCATTGGCAACAGAAACTTGACTGATAAGCAGGAGTCTTTTGAAATGAAAACAAAATCCATAGCCAGTTTTTTTTTCATAGCTTCATAGAATCCCAAGATTAGTGAGGTACCATAGTAGTCATTTAGTCATGTGTCGTTACTGATGTTTTGAATCGATAATTCTTTCCTATGGGGAGCTGTCCTGTGCCTTGTAGGATGTCCAGCAGCATCCCTCACCTCTGCCTATCAGGGGCCAGTAGCACCATCACACCTTCCTCCTGGTTGTTCCAACAAACTATCTCCAGACCTTTCCAGATATCCCTTAGGGGACAACATTGCCCCCAGTTGTGAAGCATGATTCTAGTCATGCTTCCCACATAGTGCTAGAATGTATTCTACAGTATCCCTCCTGAGTATGTTAGCCAGCATGTGCTTAAGCATTTCTGGGGATAGGAAGTTGATTGTAGACTAAGAAAACCTATTTCTTTTTATTTCCTAAGAACTTTCTTACTATCCGATTACCATCTTTGGAAAGTGGGGTGGGGTTCCAAAGAAACAAATCCATTTTTAACAGGTAAACATTTGCCTAACTGCCCTATCTCAGCTACAGAACATCTGAAAATTAAATAGAACATTTAATGCACAGATGAGCTTGTAAGACAATATGGAAAAATCCTCAGGGCAAGAACAAAGAAGAACATTTAAATAACAGTGAACACGTGAAGGGAGAAGGAAATGGCAACCCACTCCAGTATTCTTGCCTGGAGAATCCCAGGGACAGAGGAGCCTGATGAGCTGCCGTCTATAGGGTCACACAGAGTCGGACACGACTGATGCGACTTAGCAGCAGCAGCAGCAGAACACCTGAGGAGATGCTGCAGGAGCCAAGGGATTTGAGTTTTAATGGCCAAGAGGGATAAAATAGGAGGCCTTGCCTTGGGTCCACATAAAGAAGGAAGTTAGAATTCAGAATCCTTCATGAAGCCAATAGTTTCAGTAAAAGGTAAATAAGAAAAAGTTTCACTTTTTGGCACAGGAGGCTGAAGGCAAAACTTGTCTCTCTTGGTCTGGGCTCCAGTTGAGTGTGGGAAAGGGTGGTTATAGAATTGCCTTCTCTATCCTCATACATGTTGGACATGTGTCATTGAAATGACCCAGGAACAGCAAAGCTGTTAGTAAGTGGTTCTAAAGTGGTAATAACCACTGAAGCTCTCACCCCAAACCATTGCAGATTTCTCATACTTAAACTGCCAGTTATAAACGAGCTTATTCTCTGAATTTATAAAATTTAAGATTAGACCCTCTTTCCAGAATTCTAGGTAATAGGAATATCAGCATGTTTAAAATAATGAAAATTCTAAGAAGAGAACAAGACACTATCAAAACACAAAGAGAATTTAGGGGGGAAATAGAATCTATAGAAATTTTAAAATTATTTAAGTGAATAACTTATTCAGCCAGTTAGAGACAGCTGAATTGGAAGGTGAATTTGAAAAAATTACCCAGAATGCAACAGACAATAAATAAATAGATGGAAATATGAAAGAGGTCAAGAGAAGTGAAGGATAAAATGAAAAAGCGTAATATATATCCCTGAAAAGAGTTCCAGAGGAAGATAAGGAAATTGAGGAGTGACAATAGTAAGAGAATGGCTGAAATTTTTCCAGAATTGATGAAAGACATGAGTCCTCAGATTCAGAAGTCCAATAATTCTGAGCCCTACAAAAAAAAATAAATTCACATCTAGACACAAAATTGTAAAACTGCAGAGCAGAAAAACAGAGAGAATGTTAAAAGCAATTCAAAATAAAGCACCAGTGATTTACAAAGGGAAGATTATCAGACCCACAGCTAATTTCTCAGTGACAACATTGACGCCATGAAACATGAGGATAATATTTTCAAAGTGATGAGAAAATTAACAGCCTAGAATTTTACAAAAGCTATAGTATCAAGAGTAGTGTGAATTAAAGACCTTTTTAAAGAGACTAAGAGAATTTACCATTAACAGACCCTTGCTAATTGAACTGCTCAAGGATGTACTTCAGGAAGAAGAAAATTGAACCTAAGATGGAAGAAATAAGAGCTAAGAAGGAATGGTGAGCTAAATAATTGGTAAACATTGGGTAAATGTAAATAAACATTAACTTAGTAATAATGATGATCATACATGGCCTTTAGATATGTCTGTTGACATTTTTAAAATATCACTAAAATAATAGAAATAGAAGGTATAATTTCTAAACTAGTAGCGGAGGGGTTGAAAAGAAGGACATGATGAAAAAAAAGTCCAATAAAATTCAGGAGAAGTAGGAAAACAGCACAGAAAAAAAAGAATAAAAAAAGTGATATCATAAAATGATAAAATATACCAGTAATTAACAATAAATGCAAGTGGATTATAAGCACTGATAGAAAGTGATTAATCAGATTGAGCAATTCAGATTTAGCTATGTACTCTTAGAGGGATCATATAAAACATAAGGTCTCAGTTCATAGTTAAAAGGATACAAGAATATAGAGAATCCAGGTGAATATTAACCAAGAAAAAGGAGTATGACAGTATTTTTATCAGATAAAAAACATTACTAGAGATAAAAAGGATGACTGTGTAATATAAAAGGAAAAATCCAGGAAGATAACTAAACTTTTGTATTTTTAATAAACTAGCTTCAAATATGTGAAGTAAAAATGGCCTGGGTTCATGTAGATAGCAAATCTTAAGGAAGAATCTTACACACCTCCAATAGTAATTGATGGATTGAACAAAAATTAGTAAGGATAAAGAAAGCTCAAATAATATAATTTAAATAGTTTGAGATAATGGACATATTTAGAAACTGTATTAATAATTCAAGAATTCTTAATCTTTTCGTGAATGACATTTGTATAAACTGATTATGTTATTCCAAAAGCAAGTTTCACTAAATACCAAATACAGGTATCACACAGATCATTTTCTCTGATCATAGTGCAGTTAAGTCAGTGGCCAAAAAGAAGAAAAAACTAAAATACCCCATATTTTTAGAAGTTTTAAAATGTATTCTAAATACCCAGTGATTTTTTTCTAAAAAGCATTCAAGATGGACATTAGAAAATATTTAGAAGGAAATAACGAGAATAGGTTCAGCAGGTTTAGAATCTGCCTGCAATGCAGGAGATGGCAGGTTTGATCCCTGGGTCAGGAAGATCCCCTGGAGGAAGAAATGGCAACCTACTCCAGTATTCTTGCCTGGAAAATTTCATGGACAGAGGAGCCTGGCAGGCTACAGTCCATGGGGTCACAAAGGGTCAGACACAACTGAGCACATAACATGGCAATGAAAATAGTACATATTGTGAGATGTAGACTAGAAAATTTGACTCCTCAGATATTTAGAGCAGACCTTATACTAGAGCTGTCTGAAAATTAAAAGACTCAAGTGTCTGACATAAGAATGAGAAAAATAACAGCAAAGTAATAATTTAGGAGGAAGGAAATAATAAAGGTAAGAGCAGAAAAAATGGCAACCCACTCCAGTACTCTTGCCTGGAGAATCCCATGGACGGAGGAGCCTGGTAGGCTACAGTCCACGGGGTCGCAAAGAGTCAGACACGACTTAGTGACTTCACTTTCACTTTTATGAATTAAAAAACCTAATGGAATGGAGCAGCAAAACCGAAAGATGTTTCTCTGAAAAGACAACTAAAATTATTGATCCTAGTAAACAAATAAGAGAGAGAGGCATGAGCGGTATAAAGAATGAAAAAAAAGTGTACACTTTAAAGGGTGTATTTTATTATGGTATGTGAATTATATCTCAGTTTTTAGAAAGAATGGGAAAAATATTCTATGAATAACTTTATGCTAATAAATTTGAAAGCATTGGCAAATTAACAAGTTTCTTGAAAGTATAATTTAACTGAAACTGACTTAGTAAGACATATCAAATGAAAAATCTACAACTACTTAAGAAATAAAATAATCTGTCTCCCTGTGAATCAACTAGTATAACCACAGGCTCAGATGATTTTACAGGTGAATTTTACTAAATATTTAAAGAACAGATACACATATTCTTTCAGAGCATAGAAAAAGAGAAAAGATGCTTTCAAACTCACTTCGAAATTGTTATCATCGTGATGCTAAAATTAGGACGAGAGCAGAGGATAATTTTAAGTTGTTTTCACTTATAAAGGTAGATGCTATTAATAAATCCTAGAAAATCTAATAGTATCAGAAGTTAGCAAGATGTGAATCAAGAGTTCTCAAACTGCTAGTGAAAGTATAAATTGGTATAACCGCTTTTGAGTGCAGTTTACCAATATCTAGATGCTTAAAGGCAATGGCACCCCACTCCAGTACTCTTGCCTGGAAAATCCCATGGACGGAGGAGCCTGGTGGGCTGCAGTCCATGGGGTCGCTAAGAGTTGGACACGACCGAGCGACTTCCCTTTCACTTTTCACTTTCATGCATTGGAGAAGGAAATGGCAACCCACTCCAGTGTTCTTGCCTGGAGAATCCCAGGGACAGGGGAGCCTGGTGGGCTGCCGTCTATGGGGTCGCACAGAGTCAGACACGACTGAATCGACTTAGCAGCAGCAGCAGCAACATACTTTAAAACCTATCGATTTTAAGTATGTAGTCTAAAGAGACTCTTACATGTCTATGGAATACAGGACAAATACATGCCATTGCAGAATTCTAAGGATGAAAAAGTTACTGTTCATCAGCAGGCGAATGGATATATTGACTCCATAAAATGGGGCACTATTATAGTCAGGATGGGTGAATCTCAAAAAAATAGTATTAAGTCAAAAGGAAAATTGAACAATACATATCAAACGGTGTCACTTATACAAAGATTAAAAGCATTCAAAAAATATATTTCAGTTTATATATGTAGAAAAGATAAAAACTTGAAACTGTTAATCCCAGATGTAAGATAAGAAAGAGGGAATGGAATGAGATTGGGAAGGAGTAGGAGGCTTCTTATATATATTTGTATATATATATGAAGCAGGCAGGATAGAGTGTTTACATTTAAATAAGGTAGATGGTGGTATAAAAATTTTCTATACCTTTTTACATCTTTGAAATATTTCATTAAAAACAAACATTGTGTCAATTCCAGTACTCTATTCTAGAGATTTTTTTTTTTTCTCTAGGATTAATAAGGATGACCAGCCCTGCCACTGTTATGATACCCCAGGGTGGAAACGTGTCATCTTCCATGATGGCACCAGGCCCCAATTCAGAACTGCAGCCCAGGACTCCTCGCCCTGCTTCTCAGTCAGGTATTGACCTCCAACCTTTGAGAATTGAAGAGGCTGCACTCCCTGCACAGAGCATCATAGAATTCAGCTCTCTCTCTGATGCCAGATTTCTAACTGCCCAGCTTAAAGGCTGTTTTCTATATAAAATCTGCCCTAGTTTCTTCAAGCTGGAAGTCATTATTTCCTTTTCAAAATTTCTTCTCAGAGTTTCTCACTATTCTTATCAGTTATACCCCAACATTCCTAAAAATGTATTCCATGGCCTACTTAATCCTGCTCCTCCATAACCAAGAATTCTGTAGTGAAGTAAATTTGGTTAATGAGTCCTACTAGATCCTCCCTCCCAGAGATCCTAAAGTAACATGTTGGAAGCACTGAAAGTCCTAGAGTGAAGAAACCTGTCTAAGGCTGTTAGGTCCAGTGTCTCCCAAACCTTGATTGACTTTATTTTTTGTTTTGTTTTCTTCTAATACTAATGAACATAGTTCCTCAGAATATGCTTTGGAGAATACGGCTCTGCATAGTTTGCTTGGCTCTTACATCCACTTTAGAATCATACGCTCTTTATAGACAAGATTCAGTCTTTCTCTCATCTCAGTAGTTGTTTTGCATTATAGTAAATGCTCACAAACATTAAATGATACCAGAAGATTTTACTCTGTTTTTGCAGAATTGCCAAGATTCTAGGATTGCTCTAGAATCTAGGTTGCAGTAAGTTAATTATTGCTTTGTTGACTATCTTTAAACAGATGCAATGGATCCACTCCTCTCTGGGCTCCATATACAGCAACAAAGTCATCCCTCAGGATCTTTAGCGCCCCCGCACCACCCAATGCAGCCCGTCCCTGTGAACAGACAAATAAACCCAGCCAGTTTTCCCCAGCTGCAACAGCAGCAGCAGCAGCAACAGCAGCAGCAGCAACAGCAGCAACAGCTGCAGGCAAGACCCCCACAGCAACATCAGCAGCAACAGCCACAGGGCATTCGACCCCAGTTTACTGCCCCAACTCAGGTGCCTGTTCCTCCAGGCTGGAACCAGCTGCCTTCCGGAGCCCTTCAGCCTCCTCCAGCCCAGAGTTCTCTGGGCACAATGACTGCAAATCAAGGGTGGAAGAAGGCTCCCTTGCCTGGCCCAATGCAACAGCAACTCCAGGCAAGACCATCCTTAGCCACGGTACAGACACCTTCCCACCCTCCCCCTCCATATCCCTTTGGCAGCCAGCAAGCTTCACAAGCCCATACAAACTTTCCTCAGATGAGCAACCCAGGCCAGTTCACAGCTCCTCAGATGAAGAGTTTGCAGGGAGGGCCCTCTAGGGTCCCGACCCCCCTGCAGCAGCCCCACCTCACCAACAAGTCTCCTGCCTCCTCACCCTCCTCCTTCCAGCAGGGATCCCCTGCTTCCTCCCCAACGGTTAACCAAACTCAGCAGCAGATGGGACCAAGGCCACCTCAAAATAACCCACTTCCCCAGGGATTTCAGCAGCCCGTCAGCTCTCCGGGTCGGAATCCTATGGTTCAACAGGGAAACGTGCCACCTAACTTCATGGTGATGCAGCAGCAACCACCAAATCAGGGGCCACAGAGTTTACATCCAGGCCTAGGAGGTGAGGAACACTGGAGCTATTTGTGTTGGTAAATTGACTGGAGCTAGATCTTAGTAGCACTTCAATTTTTAGAGTTAAAGGAGGGAGTGAAATGAGGATGTAACTATTTGGTTTTGTGACTATAGTGATGACACTTGATATGACTTAGTTAACTTGATACATTATGCAGCATCTTACTGGTTATGTTTAAGCTAGTCCTCTGGATAAAAACGCAGGTAAAATTCAATGTAGATATATGTTCATTTTGTTTTTCAAAATATTTTTGCCTGATCTTGTACTAGTAAATTAAGGCGTCCGGAAGAATCATGGTTTTATTAACAACTTAAGCTGCTCCACTGTTGAAAAAATTAAGGTTATGCAGTAGAGCAAAAATGAAAAGATAAGTGTAGGGTTTTGTTGGGGAAATGGCCCTTGTGGTTTTCAATTTTGATAATCCTAGTTAGCAAAAATATTATTAGCATGGTATTTGTTAAATTTGCTTAAAGTATTAAAGGGGAGTAAGTTCATAAATCATTGACTTTTACAGTTTTATAATGCCAATGCCTGCTCCTTAGAGAGGGAATTCCACCAGTTATACCTAAAGGAGATTTATTTATTTATTTTGTAAGGTGCCTCTTGTATGAAGAAAAAGCAATGGAGCTTAATGTGTGAGAGGTAAAACGATTACAGTAAAACTTATCCATCTCCATGTTTATTATTTATTCTTATTAATCATTGATCTAGTGCACATGAATGTGCTTGGAGCTTTTCAGTAAGGTATAGAGAGTGTAATACTGTCACCTGATAAACATACCCCCCACCAAAAGACACCCATTGCCAATCCAGAAAAAAAACCCTTACATCTTTAGTGCAACATAGCAAAGGCATGTTCCCATGATTTCTGGTAAAATTAAATCGCTCATCAGTCTTTTCACTCTCTTGTAATTACTTTTACTGACATGCAGGCTGTAATATTTGAATACTAAGAAGTTTTGAGAAAATGCAAGAATGTTTTGGCTCCAAACTTCACTGTTCTGGGCATCTAGCCTTGGATCAGTGGGGGCTGGGTAGTCCCTCCTGCAAATGTGATTACTGATATAATTACAATGGAAGCATGCAAATGGGGACTTGTCACTGCTAAAGAAAGGACAAATGCATATTTGTCTACAGAGCGTTTTTCAGGACATTGAAAATTTTGCCCTTAAATAAATGGACTAATTCAAGTGAGCTTAGGTCTTGATGCTTTCATAGAGCAAATTATGTGCTCACCTAGGTGATCTGGCCACATCCAGGCCTGTGTTATAAACAGTGAATGGGTTCTGAGATTCTTCTTATTACAGATTGGTTTTCTGAAATTAAACCTTCCTATAAAAGAAAATATTACTTTAGTAAGATTCCATTAGAGCACAGTTTTTGGTACCATAGCTGTCAGAATTTCAGCAAACCTTTTTGAGAGGAAGGTGTAATGATAAATTTAATATAACCTCACTTTGATGCTCCTATAAATTGTTGCTGATCTCTTGTCTCTTCCAAAGAGACCAGCACAATACAGGGGAGAAATTTTTCCACAAAGAAAATTGTCATCTATTCCCTCAATGGAAAAAAAAAAATCACCTATCTACGCTTAATATCAGGACCCAGGTCTTTGTTTTATAGTATTTCTGATCAGTTTGTTTGAATATTGAGAGAATTTAGCGTATTCCTTTGGTACCTATGTTAAAGTATGTAAAGGTTTGGGGGTCCATTGTATTACAGAAAAGTGAGCCCTAAACCTTGCTGTGACGTGGCCTCAGATCACATTTAGGGAGCAGATTGCCATCTTTTCCTTGGCATGTTCAAAGTGTAAATTTTTTAGTATTTCTTTTTCATTTTGACAATGCTCATGTAAGAGATTGTGTTGATTTTTTTAACCATCTTTCCCAACCTTGTTAAAGATCCTACCAGTGTGACAGAGAGAGCTAAGCCAGTGGAGACTTCATGCAGCTCATCCTTCCTTATTCATTCCACATCTAAGCAAGAGTATAAATTTGCTAGGTAACTGCCTTACTCGTTGTTTTCTATTAAGGAATGCCTAAACGCCTCCCACCTGGCTTCTCAGCAGGACAGGCCAATCCGAACTTTATGCAAGGTCAGGTGCCTTCGACCACAGCAACTACCCCTGGGAATTCAGGAGCCCCTCAGCTGCAAGCGAATCAAAATGTCCAGCATGCAGGTTTGTTTTCTATGACTTATTCAGCCAGCATTTATTGAACATTGTGTGGTAGGTAGACAACAAGGATATACAGAGAAATGTAAGCCTTGATCCTTCCGCTTCATTTCAGACCTGTAAATATTCTTTCAGGGCAATAACTATTATATTAGAAGTAGGTAAAATGTCTTGAAAAATCTAGAAACACCTAAAGAAAGGAGATAAACCTAGAGCTAGAGCTGAAGTCAGCATTTTTTTTTTCCTGAAAAGAACCAGGTAGTAAATATTTTAGGCTTCACAGGTTATATGTTCTCTGTTGCAGCTACCTAACTTTGCTGTTGTAGCACCAAAGTAGCCATAGACGGTACATAAAAGAATGGGCATGGCAATGTTCCACAATGCCTGTATGCTAATGCAAAACTATATTCCTGAGCTCTGAGTGAATTTGTGTCTGTTTACAAGCTGGCAGTGGGCCTTATTTGATCCATGGATCATAGGTTGCTGACACCTCAGTTAGTAAAAGGACAAAAGGTATTTCTGGCAAAGGAGATGGTAGGTACAAAGGCATGGAGGTACATGGCATTTTGAACAACTGCAGCATTTAAAATCTCTATAATTCATGTTAACATTGTATATGTTGAGTGTCTGAATTCTGGTTTACAAGGTGGTGTTTGAAGACCAGGTTTTATCAATACAGGTGTAATGCCAATAGTGTATTGTATATAAGAAATTTATATATAAATATATAAATTTAGGAGGGCATATTGTGTACAGCAGAATGGCTAGAAAATATTTGTAAGCAATATTGTATTAGCCGAGACTGCATGTATCTGGTTGCTGTTAGGTAGCACATGATTAATCCTCTTACCCTTTCTCATAGGGAGTTTGGATTGAGGTAGCACAAATACTTTCTGAGCTCCCATGCCCATTTGGAGTTAGTTTAGTTTTGTGGTTCCACTGTTAATTGTAAAGCACTAACAAAGGAGAAAAGTTCGAAACTTAAAAAGTTCAAACTACCTCTTGAAGGGCTAGAAAAATGTAGGGCAAACCATGACTTTCCCCATCTGCTAGTGCAAAACTGTAATTCCTGAGCTATGTAAATTCACATTGTATAGGAAGTTTTAAAACAGTAATAAAATCATCCATAATTCCTCCACATAAGCACAGCTGTTTTATATTTTTATATGGTGCCTTCCACATGCACTTACTGTTTTGATTTCTCCGTTTATCCCATCTAAGATAGCTCTACTCTTGTCTGTCGTTTCCTGTTCTCTTACTCTAGTTTATTTCTCTTATTAAGCTTTTACTTCTTCCTCTGAAAATACTTAGTCTGTTTGTTATTTTACTCTTGCCAACTAGACTCCATGGGATAAGGGATTTGGTCTGTCTTGCTTATTGATGTTACCTCAGTACCAGAAGTGCCTTGCACATATTAGGTACTCAATAGATGATTGTCAATTGAATGAATATATACTGGAGTATTTAGTGTATGTAGTATATACAGGGGGTCATGGAATTCAGTTTGAGGCTGGTCTGGAAGATCTTAGGATTCAGGAAAAATCTAGATTGTATGAACAAAGGACAGTTTGCCCCTTGCCTCCTGGCTGGAACATGGACTGGCTTGATAACTTCATTGTGGCTATCACTTTTTAGTCCTCATTTAAAAATGAAAAGGGTGGGGAGGAGATAAAATAAGCTAGAAGGTTATTCTGCAGAAAGGAAGAGAGAATATAAGCAGCTATAGGAAAATCCCAAAGACCTAACAGTAAGTATACACTGTGGCAAGCCAGGAAGTGTTCTTTGAATTGGAAATAATTAAGAAGACTAAAACATGTCCCATGTGGTCTACTAGGGACTGCCACAGGAGAGGGTCACTGAAGCTTTATCATCCTTTATTGACTGTCCTCTGCCTGCAGCTTCTTAATTGTCTGTCAGTTAACTTCCACCAGAGGCTTGGCTTCCATATCAAGATGAAATAATTTTTACCACATTGGGGTGGAGGAGACCTATCTTTAGGAAGTATTAGCTGTTCTTTTCTTTAAAGTACAGCATCCAGATAACACATCCATAACCTTGGAGAGTCTTAATTATAGTTTCCCAAGGAGCATTGTTAAACGTCTTCTCAACTTTGCTGAGGTTTTCTTAAGAGGCTGCAGCACATTTTTTGTTTCCTGATTCATCTAAAGTAGAGCTTATTTCATTATCCCATAGCACTTTTCATTAATTTTCTTCATTTTAAGGTAGTTACAAGTTATTTTTAAATAATGAGATGCTGCCTTTCTCTTTGTTTAGTCTAAGAGAAAGAAAACTATATTGATCTGCAAAATGTTATCAAGTTACCAAATAGGAATAAAGAAAAGGTTTCTCTTTCTCTATTGTATGATCACTGAGAATGTATGCCACAGTCACAGCCTCATACTATAGAAAACTCACAGAAATGTGTTAAGCATAGCACATCTGTTTATGCTGATCACTGGATATGGGTGAGGGGTGTTTTTTTAATTAAGGTAATTTGAGAATCTTAATACCAACAAGATAATAGTATATTTTTCTGAAACTGTGCCCTTTTTTTTTTTTTTAAGGTGGTCAAGGAGCTGGTCCTCCTCAAAACCAGATGCAGGTGTCCCACGGGCCACCAAATATGATGCAGCCCAGCCTCATGGGAATTCATGGCAACATGAACAGCCAACAGGCTGGTAGTTCTGGGGTTCCTCAGGTGAACCTGGGCAACATGCAAGGCCAGCCCCAGCAGGGCCCACCATCTCAACTGATGAGCATGCACCAGCAGATCGTGCCCGCCCAGGGCCAGATGGTCCAGCAACAGGGAACCTTGACCCCTCAGAACCCCATGATCCTTTCAAGGGCCCAGCTTATGCCACAGGGTCAGATGATGGTGAATCCTCAGAGCCAAAATCTTGGGCCCTCGCCCCAAAGGATGACCCCACCCAAGCAGATGCTTCCCCAGCAGGGCCCTCAAATGATGGCGCCACATAACCAGATGATGGGGCCTCAGGGGCAAGTTTTGCTCCAACAGAATCCAATGATAGAGCAGATCATGACCAATCAGATGCAGGGGAATAAGCAACAGTTTAACACTCAGAACCAATCTAATGTCATGCCGGGACCAGCACAGATAATGAGGGGACCAACGCCAAACTTGCAAGGAAACATGGTGCAGTTTACAGGACCGATGTCAGGACAGATGCTGCCGCAGCAAGGGCCCGTGAACAACAGTCCGTCTCAGGTTATGGGGATGCAGGGGCAGGTCTTGCGGCCACCAGGGCCCAGCCCCCACATGGCCCAGCAGCATGGTGATCCTGCTACGACAGCAAATAATGATGTCAGCTTGTCTCAGATGATGCCAGATGTTAGCATGCAGCAAAGCAACATGGTCCCCCCCCACGTGCAGGCCATGCAGGGGAACAGTGCCTCGGGAAACCATTTCTCAGGCCATGGGATGCCCTTCAATGCGCCTTTCAACGGAGCACCCAATGGAAATCAGATGTCCTGTGGTCAGAATCCAGGCTTCCCAGTCAATAAGGATGTCACGCTGACAAGCCCGTTGTTGGTCAACTTGTTGCAGAGTGATATCTCTGCAGGCCATTTCGGGGTAAACAATAAGCAAAACAATACCAACGCAAATAAACCGAAGAAGAAGAAGCCCCCTCGGAAGAAGAAAAACAGTCAGCAGGATCTAAAGTAGGTTGTGATAGTCTTGTCTGAAATCTTACTCATTTATTTCTATGTGAACAACTTTTTTTGATGGAAATTTTTGAGCATGTATAAGAACAGTATAATGAAATTCCCCATGCTTAAGATTTTCAGCTCATAATCTGTCTTGCATTCATTCATGTTCTTCCCATTACCTCTTGATTATTTTAAAGCAAGTTCACTTTAAATATTTCAGTGTGTACCTCTAAAAGATAAAGACAGGTTTTTGGTTTTTGTTTTCTGTTTTTTATGACCACACAATATGATTAGCACACCTGGAAAAAACTAATGCTTCCTTCATATTCTCACATATTCAGACAGTGTCCAGATTTCCCTGATTATCTCAAAATAAATTTTTTTTTTTTACAATTTGTTCAAATAAGGAGCCAAACAAGTTTCATATATTGCAGTCAATTGATATATGTCTCTTAAGTCTGTAGTCTCAGAGGGGATTGCGCCATTCAGAGCCTGAGAAGTAGCCAGTGCTACCACAGTACAACTCTACAAAGCATGTCAGGCTTACAATGACTGCTGGGGAACCAGAGAGGCTATATGTATTTTAGGAATGAAAACTGCTTTTGGAGACTCCCTTCTGTCTCTCAAATAGAAACATTTTTTTGTGCAAGTGCCTTTCTTTTAAAGGCTCTTTATCATCCTTAGCAGCTTAAAACCTCATACTAAGATGATTAGACCTTTTTAATAAGTTACCCTTTTGGTAAAGGTGAGTCTTTTGCAAGATCACAGTGGGAAGGGCAATTAATTTATATTTCGTTTCCTAAAGCTAAGTGTTAAGTCATATTTTTGGCTTTGATAAAATGATTCCTAAAGGAATATTGATTAAACTGGATTTTCTGCCTTTAATCACAAAACTGAAATCCAGAGACATTACCAGAAAATAATGACTAAGAAGTATAAAAGTGGGTTAATTCAAGTAAATTACTAGGATTATAGAAGAGAATAGGGGAGCTTTAGTTAATCAAACATAAATGTTTAAAATAAAACCATCTATTGGATTGGCCAAAAAGTTTGTTCGCGTTTGTCCATAACACCTGGAAAAAAACTGGATGAACTTTTTGGCCAACCCACTACCTTTCTCTCAGTCTTCTTACAGTATGCCTTTGGTTGTACTATAAAACTATATCATATTCACTTTCTTCTTGAATCTTATAAATCAAAAAATAATTGTATATTAGCAACCTGTATTTTTCCTGAATTCAAAATTAGTAAACTCTTTGGTTATCTGATTTTTCCAATAGCTCTTTCTAAGTTAAATTCTTTACTACTATCAATCTGTATGGGAATAGTATTTCTGTGGCAATATTTATTCCTCTCAGTAATCTAGGAGTAACACTGAAAGGTTCTTCAGTTGCCATTAGTATAGATTTTTGCTATCTGTACCAGCACTTAGGGAGTTGCTTACTTGTTACAGCTACAGATTGTGGGAAGGGCCTAGGACCTCTCCATTGATGTGGTCCTAGGTCCATTCCTAGGACCACATCAAGGCTTCTAGGAATGGAGACAGTAAGTTAAAAAGACGAGTGCATGCTCCCAGCTCTACCACCAGCTTACCATGGAATCTTCAGCCTGTTTTCTTACACCTCTGTGGGCCTTTGTTTTGTTACCCAGTAACATGAGGTGGCTGGGCCTGAGATTTTTTTTTAGCAGTATAATTCTTTGAAAGTAAAGAATACTACAGGAATCCTTACCTGTAATTGAAGCAAGAGAAAGTCATTTAAGGAGCAAATCAATACAGGAATCTAGATGTGCTTAGGACCTGCTTCAGGTTCTAAATTCCCATGTCCTAGAGCTTTTAAAATGGATTTAAGGTAAGGTTTATGAAACTACAGAGTACAACGAGATAAAATACTGTCTAAAAGTGGGTGACTAATACCAGGGCAAAAACAAAATGAGGGCTGTGAGCCCTGGGTCTTTGAGAATGTGGGTGTTTCTTCATTTTTTTCCTTCTCTAATAAAATTGTAAGGTACACTTAGGTGAAAATGAAAGCATCCCAAAGCTGATGGGGATGTCTGTTAAATAGACATTCTGCAACAAAATTAATTAGCTTTGTTTTGGTATTCTCCAGCTTTCTTTGTTCTCTGACTACCATTTTCATTAGCCAGTCTACAATTTCTTGCAAGGTGTTATGGATTGTTGGAGCCACCGTTGCAATATTCACAAAAAAAGAAGTCTGGATTCCCTGGTTGAATTTGATAGCTACCCTAAAGATAGTGTGGTTTCATAGGAACAGTACAATGCTGATAACCCAAAATCAGGTCTTAATACATTGAATGGATGGATAATTAAATGAAAATCATTATATCAGAAGTTTGTAGAAAGCACCTCGAGTAAATAGCCTTTTATTAAGTGGATTTTAACATTTAATGAAATTGGCAGATTTTTTATGCCAAATATTGAATGTTTTATCAGACTAGAGAGATATAAATAATGCTAAGACTGATAATGCAGATGGATTTATTCAGACATAGGGGAGGGGTTAAACAGTTTTCATATATAAACTGTACAACTTACTCTCAAACGTGTAATTTATTTTTTAGCACCCCAGATACTCGCCCAGCTGGTCTGGAGGAGGCTGATCAACAGCCATTGCCTGGAGAACAAGGAATTAACTTGGACAGCTCAGGCCCTAAACTGCCAGAATTTTCAAACCGACCACCAGGTGATAAAATGTTAGCTAAAGTTTGTATGCTTGTCATCATTTATTTACAGCATTATAAGGCTTTTTTTCAAGGAAACAATAGTGTTTTATTTTATCTACTAACTAGACTGCTTTAATGATTTAATGTGTCTAGTATTTGGAAACTTTGCCTTGTTACGTGTTAGTAAGTAAAAAGTTTCAAATATAACCTCTGAAAGTGTGTGTATGTGCACGTGTATGTATATGTATTTGTGTGTGTATTTTGCTCAAATTAGTCTTTGTTATATTAGGTCCTCATAAAATCAAACTGAAGTTAGTCAGTGCCTCTTTATTCTTGTCAGTATCAAGGTTCTAGTTGGCATCAAAATGGAATAAGATTAAATGAAATGATGCTTTCACTCTAATCCTGCTTGCCTGCCTTTCCTGCAGCCTTTTCTACTGGGGCTTTCTCAAAGCAGAGAACTACTAGGGTTTAAAATAAGATTTTTTAATAGAGCTTTTATTATGAATCTTTAAACATAAAAAATATGTAAAGAGTAGTGAAAGAGACACTCATGTACTTCCTGCTGCTGCTGCTAAATCGCTTCAGTCATGTCCGACTCTGTGCGACCCCATAGACAGCAGCCCACCAGGCTTCCCCATCCCTGGGATTCTCCAGGCAAGAACACTGGAGTGGGTTGCCATTTCCTTCTCCAGTGCATGAAAGTGAAAAGTGAAAGTGAAATCGCTCAGTTGTGTCTGACTGTAGCAACCCCATGGACTGCAGACCACCAGGCTCCTCCGTCCATGGGATTTTCCAGGCAAAAGTACTGGAGTGGGGTGCCATTGCCTTCTCCATGTACTTCCTACCCAGGTTAATAATAAAAAGACCAGTATTGTTGAAGCCCTCTGTGTTGTATCCCCCTCTGATTATAAAATAATACCATCTTCTAAAATGTTGAAAAAAGTCTCCTAAAACTAATTCATTCTAATCTAGCTATTGTAGAACTAAGGCTAGCTGCCACAATGTCTCCAAACCTGGTTACTATTAGCCTGAGCAGTAATTTGTAACTTTATTCCCCTATGAGGAAGACACACAAACCTATCACATGTAGGCCATACTTCCCTGTGTATACAAAGGATTATGTTTTGTTTCTTCCTTTCTAGTTATTCTACCTCCTTTTTGGCATATAAGTGGAAGTGATTTTGTAAGTTATTTTAGAGATAAACTTTAGTATCCTTAATTTATGTATTAAAGTGAATGAAAGTAAATTCATTATGATGTCAGTACTATATGTTATTGATTGCAAATTGGGCACACCACACTTCCCATCGGTGAATTGCAGCAGCACAGTTGAGGCTGGGAGGTCACCAGTCTTTGGTGGGTATGTCCAGAGGCATTATGAACAGAAAGGCACCTTCTTCCCTCAGACACATCTGAATTCTATAAATCCCGGAGGTTCTCACACACGTTATTGCTTCCTTTCTACAGTTTGCAAACTGGGAGCCTATAGGCTGAATTTGGCCTGAAGTGTATTTGAATTGTCATGCAGAATCTGAAAGCAAACAGAAACCTGATTTTAGATGCCTGATTTAGGCATCTACTTGATTTAGGTATAGTATCAGCTCTGCAGTTTGGCTCTGTCCACAGAACTACTACTGTCTTATAGCAACCCACTTCTCTTCTTTACCAGTCTGGCCCCTAAAGGCATATGAATTTTCATCTTTTAATTAATAAATTTGGGTTTTGATTATGTTATATGCACTGTGTGTGTCCTGGCTGTGCCTCTCCACCATTCTGTCACCACAGCCCCAGCCTATCTTCTTACCATTAGTGCTCTTTGGACTGCTGCCTCCAGCTTCTGGAACCTTTATAGCAGCCATGCCCTTAACTGTTACTTTCAAGAGGCTGCTGTATTGTCTATGCTGCTCTCTTTGGTATTTATGTTGTTTGGTGCCCTAATTTTAAAGACGAAGGCATTTGTGTCATAGCCCTGACATCAAGGGGCTGTGTAATTTCTACAGAAATTAACACTTTTCTTCACATGGGAACCTGAATTAAACCTATAGGAATGCCATATGTTGTTGGCATTATAAATGTAAAGAAGTCAGTTAGGCCTAAAACAAAAAAGGATTAAAAAAAAAAAAAAAACTTCGAAAGTGGATCCTGAGGACTTCCCTGGTGGTCCAGTGGCTAAGACTGGACCCAGTACAGGGGGCCCAGGTTTGTTCCCTAGTCAGGTAACTAGATCTCACATGCCACAACTAAGACCCAGGGCAGCCAAATAAGTAAATAATTAAAAAAGAAAACATTGTACTCATTGGTGTCATGTCTGTCATTGGCCAGAAGACATTGATTAGCTATTAAACACAGGGTGTGAACCTATGGATCAATAGCATTTGATAGCTGCTCTGTGAAAATCTGGAGCCGGCACTTCTGACCACTAGAGCCAGCTGTCCTTATGCCTGTGCCTTCGTAAAACTTTCCTAATATATTTTTCATGTAACAATGAAATAAATCTAGTTTGTAAAATTGTATCCCAGCTATATGTCCACTTTCTACCATTGAACCACCTTTATTCGTGGCCCTTTCTGCTGATTATGTAAGGTTTTGGTTCTAAAATGCCAAATGAAATCTTCACAAAAGAAAGAATCATTTGAGATGTTGCCTTCTGGGAATCTATAAGGCATTGTCCTCAGACTTCTTTTCCCAAAATTATTTTTTATTCCTGAGGGCTATGCTTCTTGCTTACTTATTCTCCACTTATGGATTCAAAGACAATATTTCTCCAAATACAGTTTGACATGTAAAAAAGTAAATGGAAATTAGCATTTGTAAAAAGAACTTCAGTGCCCTCATTTTATTTTCAGTGTGTGTATCAGCTTCTATTTAGCTCCTACTATTTATTAAACTGACTTATGTTGGAGGGACAGTTTAATTCACTGGGTTTCCCAAAGAAGCGAGCCTGGAGGGTGCAGCATGGTGTGTGAAGCCAATGGATTGAAGTGATTTTAAATCCTTCTTTCTTAAGGAATTGAACCCTAGAACTTTATATTTTACTTCTGTTGAAAGAATAAAAAGTCTATCTTCGATGCTGGTATTTTCAACAAAACCAAGTCTTTAAAAAAAATTAATCTGTGCTAAAAGAAAAAAAGTGAATCTTAAATGCTTCATTCACAAATCCAGTGAAGTGTTGATTATGCCTGCATGAGAGCCCAGTACTGGGTGGTCACCTGTGCTGTGGATGGAGTGGGCCTCATTTCGTCTGAATGTGAGGCTGGCATAGACTTGGCCAGTCTCAGTGCGTAGCACAGTGCCTGTTAGAGTCTTAGTACAGTGATGCCTCATGCAGACCCTGAAGACTGAGGAGCTCCAGGTTCTCGATGCTTTGCTTTTTGCTTCCTGAAGCAGCGTGCCTCTTTGCTTATGCCAGAGAAGGAGGGGCCGCCCCTTACCCCCCTGGGAACGGGCATGCCTGAGCTATTTGTGCCACCTAGATGAGTATTGCTTGGCCATACCCTAAAGGTCGCAAAGCTTTTCTTGCTGAAAATCTAACTTCCCTGATTTTGGGGGCTCGTTTTAGGTTATCCTTCTCAACCAGTTGAACAGAGGCCACTTCAGCAGCTGCCTCCTCAGCTCGTGCAGCATGTGGCACCCCCAGCACAGCCGCCACCGCAGCAGCCGCAGCCACCTCCCAGTCAGCCACAGTCTCAGCAGCAGCAGCAGCAACAGCAGCAGCAGCAACAAATGATGATGATGCTCATGATGCAGCAGGACCCCAAATCCGTTAGGCTTCCGGTCTCCCAGAATGTCCACCCCCCCAGGGGCCCACTGAACCCAGACTCCCAGAGAATGCCCATGCAGCCGAGTGGCAGCGTGCCTGTCATGGTCAGTTTGCAAGGCCCTGCCTCGGTGCCACCATCACCTGACAAGCAGAGAATGCCAATGCCTGTGAATACTCCTCTGGGAAGCACTTCAAGGAAAATGATGTACCAGGAGAACCCCCAGAACCCTGCCAGCTCACCGCTGGGGGAGATGTCCTCGCTCCCAGAAGCAAGTGGCAGTGAAGGACCGTCCGTCTCAGGAGGCCCAAATAACATGCCTTCACATTTAGTGGTCTCCCAGAGTCAGTTAGTGATGACAGGGCCAAAACCTGGACCATCACCGCTTTCAGCAGCTCAAGGTGCAACTCCCCAGCAACCTCCTGTAAATTCCCTGCCCAGCTCTCATGGCCACCACTTTCCAAATGTGGCTGCACCCACCCAAACGTCTAGGCCTAAAACACCCAACAGAGCCAGCCCCAGACCCTATTATCCTCAGACACCCAACAACCGCCCTCCCAGCACGGAACCTTCAGAAATCAGTCTATCACCAGAAAGACTCAATGCCTCCATAGCAGGACTCTTCCCTCCACAGATTAATATTCCTTTACCTCCCAGGCCAAATTTAAACAGGGGCTTTGATCAACAGGGCCTAAATCCGACAACTTTGAAGGCCATCGGGCAAGCACCTTCAAACCTTACCATGAATAATCCTTCCAATTTTGCTGCCCCACAGACTCACAAATTAGATTCTGTGGTGGTGAATTCTGGAAAGCAGTCTAATTCTGGAGCACCAAAACGGGCAAGTCCAAGCAACAGCCGCAGGTCTAGTCCTGGGTCAAGTAGGAAAACCACCCCAAGTCCTGGGAGACAGAATTCAAAAGCCCCTAAACTTACACTTGCCTCTCAAACAAATGCAACCTTGTTGCAAAATGTAGAGTTGCCAAGAAATGTATTGGTCAGTCCTACTCCTTTGGCCAATCCGCCTGTACCTGGGAGCTTCCCTAACAACAGTGGGCTGAATCCTCAGAATCCTACCATGCCTGTGGCCACGATAGGGGGTGTTCTGGAGGATAACAAGGACAGCTTGAATATGCCACAGGACAGTGATTGCCAGAATTCCCAGGTTAGGAAGGAGCAGGTAAACATTGAGCTAAAAGCAGTCCCTCCCCAAGAAGTGAAAATGGTTGTCCCTGAAGATCAATGCAAAAAGGATGGGCAGTCTTTGGAACCTAACAAACCTCCCAGTGTCGAAGAGAACAAAAATTTGGTGTCTCCTGCTATGAGGGAAGCACCAACATCGCTAAGTCAACTTCTTGACAACTCTGGAGCTCCTAACGTAACCATTAAACCCCCCGGGCTTACAGATCTGGAAGTAACACCTCCAGGAGTGTCTGGAGAGGACCCAAAAAAAGCATCTGTCATTCCCTCCCTGCAGGATCCGTCTTCTAAAGAACCCTCCAGTTCCCTAAATTTACCTCACAGTAACGAGCCGTGTTCAACCCTTGTGCATCCAGAATTGAGTGAGGTCAGTTCTAATGTCACCCCAAGCATCCCTCAAGTAATGTCAAGACCTGTCAGCTCTTCCTCCATTTCTACTCCTTTGCCCCCAAATCAGATAACTGTTTTCGTGACTTCCAATCCCATCACAACTTCAGCGAACACATCAGCAGCTCTGCCAACTCACCTGCAGTCTGCGTTAATGTCAACAGTTGTCACAATGCCCAATGTGGGTAACAAGGTTATGGTTTCTGAGGGACAGTCAGCTGCTCAGTCAAATGCCCGGCCTCAGTTCATTACGCCTGTCTTTATCAATTCATCCTCAATA
Organism: Bos taurus; assembly: GCF_002263795.3. Classification (NCBI taxonomy): domain Eukaryota; kingdom Metazoa; phylum Chordata; class Mammalia; order Artiodactyla; family Bovidae; genus Bos; species Bos taurus. The sequence goes on along the minus strand of NC_037340.1, from coordinate 64,071,033 downwards.
ATTCAGGTTATGAAAGGATCACAGCCAAGCACAATTCCTACAGCCCCGCTGACAACCAACTCTGGCTTGATGCCTCCCTCCGTTGCAGTTGTTGGCCCTTTACACATACCTCAGAATATAAAATTTTCTTCTGCTCCTGTGCTGCCTAATGCCCCCACCAGCAGTCCTGCTCCAAACATACAGACAGGTCGACCCTTGGTCCTTAACTCACGAGCCACCCCTGTTCAGCTTCCTTCCCCGCCTTGTACGACTTCTCCAGTTGTTCCTCCTCACCCCCCTGTCCAGCAAGTAAAAGAACTGAATCCAGATGAGACTAGCCCTCAGGTGAGCACTTCAGCAGATCAAAGCACTCTGCCCTCTTCACAGGCAACCACAGTGGTTTCTCCCCTTTTGACCAATAGTCCAGGCTCCTCTGTCAACCGGCGAAGCCCAGTCTCATCTAGTAAGGGCAAAGGAAAAGTGGACAAAATCGGCCAGATTTTGCTGACCAAGGCATGTAAAAAAGTTACAGGCTCCCTCGAGAAAGGGGAAGAGCAGTATGGTGCTGATGGAGAGACTGAAGGCCAAGGGCTAGAGACCCCAGCTCCAGGGCTCTTGGGAACAGAGCAGTTATGCACAGAGCTGGACAGTAAAACCCCAACTCCCCCAGCACCCACTCTGCTAAAAATGACCTCTAGCCCTGTGGGCCCGGGCTCCGCCTCAGCAGGACCCAGCTTACCTAGCAGTACTCTCCCCACCAATGTACGGTCAATAGTAACCGCTCTGGTACCCTCTGAACTCATCTCCGCGGCGCCGACCACAAAAAGCAATCATGTTGGCATAGCATCTGAGCCACTTGCAGGTGGCCTAGTGGAGGAGAAGGTGGGATCTCATCCAGAGCTTCTGCCCAGCATAGGTATGTACTTGATACCTGGCATCATCTTGTGTCAATTTTTGATGACCTATCCCACCAGAGAAAGCTTGGCTCCTTTTCTACTTGGAGGAAGAAGAGTGGGCTAAATGGTTATAGTGGTAGTTCCATTTATTTGAAGTACATTGGGAAATATACTTCCTATTTAGATTCCCATGTTGTTTACATTACTAATATGGTTCTCTCTCAACTCCTAGAATAATGATATACCTTATATTTTTATAAAATTTTTCATTTTACAAAGAGGCATTTTTACATACGTTACCTCATCTTCATACCAACCATGTCAGGTAACCCTCATCTCATCCTACAGGTGGGAAGCTCAGAGTTCAGTCGTTCAAAGTCTATATGTGAGCGTCCAATTTAACCTTGTCTCTTAACGGTGAACAGCAGCTCCTGCAGGTTCTTAGCGTGGTAAAGACTTGCTTTCATCTGTTCAGAGCAGGTTTCTCATAGCCCCTTCCTCATTGTACTCTCTCCCAGGAATTCTTTCCCTCTGACTGGCTAGAGGAGAGCTTTCCAGAAAACCAGGTTTCATGATAATAGACATGGAAGGAGGTATCACAATGCCAACCAACATTTACCAGCTGTTTGATCTTAGGCAGGTTACTTTACTCCAAACTTGAGTTTCCTCCTTTGTCATATAGGGACAGTAGTAATTGCAAAAATTCAATGAGATACTGTATATAACATGCTTAGCTCAGGGCTAGAATATAGTAATCATTCAGTAATAAGTATTTTTTATTACCAGTTTCTTTTTGATGAAGTCTCTTTGAAAATTAGACCATCCCATTGATGTATTTCTAGTCCAGATTATTTCCTATGTACTGGTAAGGTGGGCTACATCACAGGAAACATAGGTGTCCTTACGTTTCCCTTCCTTCTCTTGACATCCCCCTCACCACCACCCCACGCCACCTCCCCACCCCTACACACACACATAATGTTCCTCCTCCTGTGAGGTTTAAGTGGTACAGAAGCTCAGTTTCCCCACAGTAGAATCAGTCAAAAACTGCCAAAGCTCGAAGGACCTTTGCTGTATTTTAGGCCAGCCAAGAGCACCTATCTTGTTTATGCAGCTAAAATGCTTGGAGGGGCGGAAAGAACACAAGCTTCAGGACAGGATCATAGTTCAAGTTCTAGCTCCACTGATACCAATCATGGTTGGATAAATCCCTTAACCTCTTATAAGCTATGGACTTCACCTGTAAACTGAGATTGTGTCGATAATTCCTACCTCCCAGAATTGATAAAAAGATTCATTGAGGGGCTTAGCCTACAGGCCAGCATGCTGCCTCCCACAGAGCCCAGGAAAGGCTAATTCTCTCTACCTGTTCACTTCAATACCAGAGATGCAGGGAGGGATAAAGGCCTTTAAGGGGTTCTCTGTCCTTGGAGGAGAAAGACTTCATAGAGCTGGGTACTATATTAATAAATTTCTGGTTCTAGTTCTGTTGGTGTAGGTGAGCCCTAAGAATTTTTCAAACCTTCTAAAACTTTTTAAAAGAATTAAAAAAAAAAAAAAGTGACATAAACATGTTTTCCACTATTAAATGTTTCCATTCTACTTCCTTTCAGATAACTTTCCCCTTTGGTACCAAGAGGATAATGATTTAGACAATATTTTATCAGGGTCCTATATAATCCTAGAGAAATACATGAGTGTTAGGGAGATAAACCAGTAGCTGGAAAGAAACCTCTCAAATTTAGATAAGATTATTTCCATTCTATTTCAAAGGCCTTTTGTGATTTTATCTTAAAAGTGTGAGAAACCAATACTGGAGTGAAAAATAAAAGGTATAGTTTTAAGCTGTATTATATAAGCATCCAAAATAAATTCTTAACACAAATGCATCATTGACTAAGCAGAGAGAGATCTGCAAGAGTCACATTTGCACAAGAAGATAAAACTTATGTTTATCTAGGATGTTTGAGTATCAAGGTGGGAGGACATAACCTTGAGTGCGTGTGGCATATCTATGCCCTCAATCTTTACTGTATGATCCAAGAAGTTTCCATTCTAGAGTACATTGTGTATTCTGTTCCGCTCCTCTTCAGGGGCCCAAGTTCTCTTTGTCCTTCAAAGCCTAATTCTGATGTTTCTGCCTCTAGGGTACCTTCACATTTCTCAATTTAGAATTTATCTCCCTTGCTTTGAACTCCCATAGCACTTTGTACTTTATGAATCTGCTTCATTTTAACATCACAGTTCACTCCTGAGTGCCAGTTGTATATATATCTTTAATATTAGACTCAATTTCTGATGAACAAGAAGAATGTAATTTGGTCTCTAAGGGTGCCTAGCACAGAGCCTTGCCCCTAGAAAGTTCTTGGTAACTGTTTGTTAGATAAGTAGATAACATCAAATAGATTTATTTCATTAAATATGAATTGAATACCTGCTTTATGCCCATCACACTTGCCAGGTGCTGTAGAAAAATACAAGATAAATTTTATGATTCATTTCAGTTCTCAAGGAATGTAGTCTTTAGAGGATTGAGGCAGTTTTTTTCCAATGCTAAGGTTGGATGGTATAATTGTCCCTCTGAAAGAGGTTTGGGTTGCCTGCCAAAGTATGCTTTGGGGTTTTTTTAGAATACTGGACAGAACTTGACTCCAAGAAGCAAAAATTATGGGTGCTATTATCTTATGGCTATATCCTTCCTTGATCTTTGTACATACAAAACAGAAAAACAGACTCTCCTCACGGTAGTCTTTGTTACTGAGTGTTAAAGTAAGTAATTTTTAAGGTCAGTTTTGAAATGTACTATACTTTCAAAGTTAACTTCAAGTACTGCTTTCCAAGAGTATTTGTATTTCAGCAGTTACTTAGCTCTTGATTCCGTGCTTTCTGCTTTGTTTAGAAAAGAAAGTTAAAGACCTGTTTCTTTTTTTTTTTTACTTCTTGCCTTAGCTCCTTCACAGAGTTTAGTCCCAAAGGAAACTCCAGCCACAGCACTGCAGGGGTCTGTTCCTAGACCAGGTAAGGCCCATCTTGGAAAAATTTCTCGAGTGGAATTGATTGCGTGTGAAGGAACCACTACTGTTGTGAATGTGCCAGGAAATGCTGAAACTATCTTAACTTGCTTTAGGGCAGACTTCGGTTGAGTGGCAGCTTGTGCAGTACTATTTGAGGTTATTTTTCCCTTGAGCAGCTTGCTCTCTGACGCATTCCTGGTGTCAGCCACGGAACTCAAGAAGGGCATCTCAGTGCCCATTGTCTGTCTGCTACCCAGCCGAGGGTGGTTTCCATTGCACAGTTTGCCCTGTTCCATGACCCTGCCCCCGTATTTGGCAGCTGACTGACTGGCACATGGTAACTCACTAGGGTGGCAGGCATTATTGCATTAAGATAGTAATTGCACTATCATGACAGAAGTGGAGGCTTGTTCCAAAAACCTAGGCTGCAGTGAGGTAGCCACTCCTCCAGAGAGTCGGAGTCATTTCAGTCATCTCTGGATGGCATTAAGTTTCTTCCCATGACCAAGATATTGTAAATAGCACTACGGATGGTGTTTCTGGAAGGTGGAGTCCATGATAATCTGACAGATAACTACTGTGAGATGCTGGGTCAGCTCTGAATGCATGAGGATCTTGATGGCAATAATAGCACACTGCCTTCATAGGTTAGAGTGCCAGAGCAGATGAAGAGCATAGATTTGTTCCAGTTTAGTCCTGCTTGGCTCTTTGCATTGTAGGTTATTGTAGGAGTGCCTCCCAAAAAGTATGACTGCTTTCCACAAGGAGGTTAGGATCTCACTGACAATACAGTTCATATACTTGACAGAATTTTTTTTTAATGTTTAATTTTGAGTCCGAGTTAGTAAAAGTAAGGTAAACATTGGGAATTGCCTGGTAGTCCAGTGGTTAGGACTCCACACTCTCACTGCCGAGAGCCCAGTTCATTCCCCGGTCAGGGAACTAAAATGCCACAAGCCACACCAGAACAGAGCAGTCGAATAAATAAATGAATAAAAAACTTTTTAAAATGTAAGGTAGAAGTTGTGATTATTTTAAAACCTGCCTCAGGGTGCTATGTCCTATATGATGGCTAGGACTTTCTATTGTACATTCTTTGAGTAAAACCAGATCTCTGAAAAAAGTGGTTGAGAAAAAACAATTTTAACTACCCAGATTTTTTGCTCCCAACTACCCACATGATATCTGAGAAGGATAGGAATGGAGCAAATAGATAGTTAAACTCATTTTTGGTGAGAAAAGGAGCAACTAGAAAGGGGAAGAGAATTCCATCTCCTGACCCACCTTTTTTCTCCAAAAGACGGATCTTTTAACTTTGAAGTGGGTAAAGTGGTTATCCCCGTCTTTTCAGGTGAGGCATTAAGGACAGAGAGGTCAGAAAATCTGCCCAAGGTCACATGGCTAACAGGCAATGAGGTAAAAATGACCAAGGCCCTCTGACGTCATTGCTTTCAAGGAGTTTATTCTGTAGTAAGTAGGGTAGGTTAGACATGTACACTGAGTCTGAGGGGCTGAATTCCCTGAAAGTGGGGGATGGGGAAAGGACTGTTGGAGACCAGGTGCATCAGGGATGGTCTTTTGGAAAAGGTGAGACTACCTAAAGGTGGGCAATGGAGGAGGAGGGTGTTCTTCTGCCGGTGCTAAGAAAGAAGCGCCTGGTAAATCCATAGCACACTCGTTTAAGCAAAACCCAGCTAGACAAATTACTGAGGGTTTCCGTTTTTAGAGGGCACTGCTGAGAGGTTGGGGAAGAGAGGGACATAATGGGGTTGTAGGTGATACCTTAGAGTAAAGCAGTCTCCCCTCTAAAATTCAGTGGGGAAATCCTTTGGAGAAGAATACATCCTTAATGGATGGATATTTAAGACATATTTGAAGATTACTGTTTAAAAAATATGTCAGGAGGGAAGCTTTCTACATGAGAGGAAGAGGATTGTTTTACTAACCTAGTTAACTAGATGAAATATGAAACAGGGAGTGTGAATTTAGTTGTGTTGATCCAAACGGGATTATTTCACAGTATGGAGTAGAAGTAAAAATAGAGTGAGTTAGTGTCTTATGCCCCAGACAGTCAAGTCGTGTCCATGCCAGCTCTGTCTCTATACTGCATTAGGGTGAGGATCCTGCCATGCTTGGAGACACGACAGCCTAAACAGGGCATTTAGAATTCCCACAGATACCTAGCCTCTCCCAGTGGACATATACACGAGAAGTTCCTACATCTCATTTCTGTCCTTTGTATTTTTAACAGAACTCGAGGCAAATGCTGCCATAGTCTCTGGACAAAGGTAAGATGATCATTTCTACAGACTTAGCATGAATATGGCATAAGCCTCTTTGAAAGGTATCAGCTTTCTCAGCCTTTAAACGTCTCCTCACCTTGGCCTTTTCCTTTACTCTTTGTACCAATTTTTTTTCCTGCTCAAGTAGGGAGCTGTCATGAGTACCAGCCTCTCAGAGGTAACATTTCTTTGAATAAAACTTGGTGGCCAGTTTTCTGCCTTTTGTGGTTGTTTTGAAACTGAATCACATAACATTTTTCAGCACTCAGCATAGTGAGTAAATAGTAAGTATTCAGTATATAGGAATTGTTGCCATCATTATCGTTAATAGTACTCCTTGCAATGCCTTCTAAGTGTAGCTGTTTGATCCTCAAGTGAGAGAAAGGCAGATGGGCTCTGACCACAAAACTCACGCTTTGTCTTTTATACTGTGCTGTCCCACATAACCTAACAAGATGAAATACAACTGTAGCTTCGACCTCACTAACCCCATGGAGGGGAGTATTATTGTATTAAAAAAAGTCATTCCTTTTTTAGTGTAGGGATGTACTAGACAGCATTTTAAAGAATTTTTCATGCTCTGTATCAACGTAGATTGTAAAACAGCTTCACAGTCATTTTCTCATTTAATCATCATATCTACCCTGTGAGATGGTAATAATAGCCAACATTTATTTGAATGCTATACCATGTCATATGCTGGGATAAAAGCTCCCTAGATGTATTATCACATTTAATTTTCACAGTATCTATTAGAAAAGAAAATTCTGTCTTACATATAAGGCACCTAAAGTTCGGAGAGGTTAACTAAATCACCCAGAACTACAGGTTTAGTAAGTGGTGAAGCTGAGATTCAAACTCAGGCTTTCTGACTCCAGAGCTCTCACACTTAATGTATTGCAGCAGATAAGATGGGAATTTATAGATCAAGAATCTGAAGCATAAAGCTAAATATCATGGCCAGTAAATGCATAGGTGAGACTCGACCCCTGTTCTTCTGACTCCAGATTCATTGCTATTCCTACACCACCACTCTGCCTGTCTAGTTTCATTTGGATCGGGCTTATGTTTGAATTCATTTGCATTTTTCAAAGTATACACCAACTGGATGGCTAGGGAAGAGATAATCAGACCAAAGATACCTTATAGGTGTTTGTTCCCTGAGTCGCCTGACCATTGACCCTATAAACACCAGGACAGTATTGCTGAGGCTTTTGTTTTAGCAGGAGAAAGAGGCACCTCCATTAGGAATCCTCTTCCTTAGAGTCTTTGACCCTTTTCTGGACTCCTAGTCAGAAAGCCATCCTTACACACCATTTCTAAAAGGGTATGTACATCCCCCTGACTTGCAGTGCCAGCCCAGCCTCCTATTTGACTTGCCTTGGCTTGCCGGGCAGTTGTTAAAAGTAAAGCTAGGGTAATGAACTCTGTGGCCGGATTGCCAGGCAAAGGGTCCTCTGGCAGGAGTAAGCAGTGGAGGGGTATGGATAGTTGACAGGCCATGGTTAAGAAGCTTACATTGTAGTGGAAGACACAAGACACTAAAAACATGCTGTAGAGCCCGATGGGTGCTCTAGAATGCCAGACACAGACTCTGAACCCAAAAGGCAGAAGGGGCAACTCCTCTTGGGGACTGAGGTCATGGAAGACTTCTCAGAAGAGGCATCCTTTTGACTGGTTTTTTGTTTTGTTTTTGTTGCATTCCGTTTGTTTCGGTTCCATGTCTTATAAGTAAATGTAATCAACTTTTTTTTTCCTAATGACTTTAACATGAATTTTTTTGAACTGTGAAAGTAGTGAGAGTTTACTAAAGATAAATTGAAATTCAGATCAGAGAATTATGAAGAAGAATGTTATCCGTTAGCCAGTATTCCTACAATTCAGCAGTATTTATGGTGTATATTTTAGTTCTTCTAGTCCTCTTCACAGAGTATGTACAGATAGAGTTAAAACTCTCCAAGGATGGTATATATTAATATATACTACAGTATTTGTATACATCTAATATGTAGTATTATATCCATATATAAATCTTATATGTTGTATACACACATATAAATGTCACACCCATTCATATGTGTTACATATATACTCAATATATGTTACAATGAAAATGAGATTATACTGTTCGTAATGGTGATAGCTTTATTCCCCTATTATGATGCATTATGAACAGTTTTTATTATTAACCTTCTATAGCATGATTTTTATAGCTCCATTTAGATGTGCCATGATTTAGTTAACTAATCTGCTATCGTTGTTAAGCATCTCGGTCTTCTGTCTTCATCAATATGAATAAAATGCTTTGGCATCCTTGTGTGTAATCAGAGCTCTGTAAAAAGATTTGTTTCCTTAGACACCTAGAAACAGAATTGCTGAGCCAGAGGATTACACCAGGGTGTCTCAGCCTCAGCATTACTGACTGGATCAGATAATTCTGTGTGGAGTGTGGGGGAGGGTGCTGCTTCATGCATTACAGGATGTTTAGTGGCATCCCCCAGTCATAACAGTCAGAAATGTCTCCAGACATCGCCGCTGTCCCTAAGAGGCAAAACTGGCCCGTTGAGAATCATTGGGTTGCGCAGTTTACACTCCATCATGAGTTTTTGTCCCTATACCCTCAGTAATACTGGATATTACTATTTTTTAATCTTCATGTACTAAAAGGGGGATTGGAGCAATCAATTTACGCAGCTGCTGCTGCTGCTGCTAAGTCGCTTCAGTCGTGTCCAACTCTGTGCGACCCCATAGACGGCAGCCCACCAGGCTCCTCTGTCCCTGGGATTCTCCAGGCAAGAATACTGGAGTGGGTTGCCATTTCCTTCTCCAATGCATGAAAGTAAAAAGTGAAAGTGAAGTCACTCAGTTGTGCCCGACTCTTAGCGACCCCATGGACTGCAGCCCACCAGGCTCCTCCGTCCATGGGATTTTCCAGGCAAGAGTACTGGAGTGAGCTGCCATTGCCTTCTCTGAATATACCCAGCAGTGTATTGTAAATATATTCTCCTATAAATTCTCCAATGTGACTTATGGCATATTACATGCCATTATCTATCTAACTCATAGCAAATGTCAGTGTATGTTATTCATTTCCTAGATTTTAGGTGCTATTAACTTTTTTTTTTTTACTCTACAATATTGTATTGGTTTTGCCATACACTGACATGAATCCGCCACAGGTATACATGTGTTCCCCATCCTGAACCCCCCTCCCATCGCCCTCTCCCTACCATCCCTCTGGGTCATCCCAGTGCACCAGCCCCGAGCATCCTGTATCATGCATCAAACCTGGTGCTATTAACTTTTGAAGGGAAGTATCCTCATCTTAGTAAAATGGGTGAGGAAGTTTGATGATGTTTGTTCCAAGTTCTTAATGTCTTTTACCTGTTTTCCACAATCTCGCTATTATTATGCTTAAATTTATTTTATTTTTACTAATCTAACAAGCTGGACTCACTTTTATTTTTTTTAATTTTATCTTATTTTTAAACTTTACAATATTGTATTGGTTCTGCCATGTATCGAAATGAATCCGCCACAGGCATACATGTGTTCCCCATCCCGAACCCTCCTCCCTCCTCCCTCCCCATCTTTTGGACTCTGTGGGAGAGGGAGAGGGTGAGATGATGCACGATGGACTCACTTTTAAATTGTCAGTAACATTAGAGTGTAACTGTGATTATTGTCCCAGACTGGAACATTGTCTCCTCAGAATGATTATATAGTTCTTAATCTCCTACCTTGTGAATGAAACTGTTAATCTTTATTTTTTGTGTGACTTGATTCCCTCACCTCTTTGGACTTTGTGCTTCCCTCTGTTAGCAGTGAGCCCAAAGAGATAATTGAGAAGTCCAAAACTCCAAGCCGAAGAAACTCGCGCACTGACGAGCCAGCTGTGGCTTCTGAAAGTGTGGAAAACGGACATCGAAAGCGATCCTCTCGGCCTGCTTCAGCCTCCAGCTCTACTAAAGGTTAGCAGTGGGCTGTGGATGCTGTTTCTGGGTCACATAGAAGAACAGGGTTCTTAGCACAGCTCAGCGGCCTTTGCCCTTCATCTTTGCTTGTATTCCTTACATTTTCAAGTTGCTTTGACTTCTGCTGCTTAGTGGGTCCTTCCTTTATTTGTTAGTTCATTTAACTGTGTGTTTGCAGTGTATGTACCAGAGCAGCAAGCACATAACAGGGCAGGTTGCTTCATGATCGTCGCTTCAGACAGGTCCTCAGTATGGGTCCTTTGTCTTTCTCATGTTTCTGTGGTCAACTTGTTTTCCTTTTCTCTACTCTTTTTAAACCTCTGGCTCCTATTTTATGTCCTCTCTTTCAGCAGAGACTTTCACCTCTTCACAGAGAGCTCTCACTACCAGGACATAAATCTACCAGTGTCCTCCTTTGCTCGTGCCGTAATAGAGTAACTGTCCCTCCTTCAGGCCAAAGGCCAGTGCCTTCTTGATCCCATCTTCTCCGAGCTTCTCGAGAACCTGACACAATCAGTTTTCTCTTCTCTGTTGACTGCTGTCTTTCCTTTAAATGAACTCTGCTCTTGGTTTCTGTGACCCAGAGCTCTCAGTAGTCTTCTGATTATTCCTTCTCAGATTCTGTACCCGTGCAGTAGATGTTGGCCTACTCAAACTTTAATCCTGAGTCACCTTTTCTCTTCAACTTAGATTTTCTCCCCAGGTAATCTCATTCATGCCTCCCTTCTTTAGTTACAACCTTTCACAGATGACTCATACATTTTTTTTTTCTAGTACTGACCTCTAGAGATCTTAGATAATTGCACATACATTCTTAACAGGACCACAAACTCAACATGTCTGAAAACAGATGTGATTTTTCACTCCTGATGCCAGGTCCTTTGCTGTTGGTCCCCTCGTCCCATCTGTCTGTCCATTAGGCATGTCCTGCTTGACACCTCTGTCCTTCACCCTCACATATATCTCAGAAAGCTACTGATTTTCTCTCAGATGACTCAAGTTCATCCACTTTTCCCTGCTACCCTAGCTTTAAACCTTTTAATGGTTTACCATTATAATTGGGATTAAAGTCTAAAAGCGTCAGCATGAACCACAGGTCCTGTCTGGTCTGGCCCCTGTCAACCTCTCCCAGCTCATTTGACTTCCCTTAGTAACTTGGACATGCCATCCTCTCATCACAGCCTGGGTATATGTGATGCCTATTGTGGGGAGTAGTCTCTCTTTCTTCCTTTTTTTCCTCATTAACTTCTCACTCTTTCTGCTTATCTTAACTCAGTTGTCCTTGCTATGTGGAATCATAGCACCATGTTCTCCTTCGTAACACCACAGTTGTAACTTATGTCAATTTATGTGGTAAGTAGTTAATATACATATTCCGTTAGGGCAGCAAATGTCTGGTTTTGCTCACCACGGTATGCCTGGTGCTTACTGTGGTGCCTAAGTGCAAGAGTATCCAATAAGTAATTATTATGTTAATAACCATCTATCAACTATATATTAAGTACTTACTGCATGTCAGGCTCTGGGGATGTAACAGTGAAAAAACATATAGTCTTTGTCACATCGATTATAAGCTATCAAGAAATATTTTGCTATGGTGCTCTCATGATAGCAACGTTATGTAGTACTGTAGAGGTATTTATTGGGTTGGCCAAAAAGTTCATTTGTTTGTTTTCCATAAGATAGCTCTAGTAGTGCTTAGTTGTTTTTAACTTCATTTAAAACAATTTTCTTGTATTGTATTGTGACAGCTATCATTATCAGTGTGTATTTTTAAAAACTTATCAAAATTGGTGATTTTTATGTGTAGCCATTTTAGTATTGAAGATGGAAGAAAACAGGGAACATTTTCTACATACTATGCTTTATTATTTCAAGAGAGGTAAAAGCACAAGTGAAGTGCAAAACAAAGATCTGTGCAGTGTACGGAGAAGCTACTCTGACTGATCAAACATGTAAAAAGTGGTTTGCAAAGTTTTGTGCTGGAGTTTTCTTGCTGGACGATTCTCCATGGCTGGGTAGACCCGTTGAAATTGATAGCGATCGAATCGAGACATTAATTGAGACTAGTCAATGTTATACCATGCAGGAGATAGCTGAATACTCAAAATATCCAGATCAAGCCTTGAAAATCATTTGCACCAGCTTGTTTATGTTAATCACTTTTATGTTTGGATCCCACATAAGCAAAAAAACCCTTCTTGACCATATTTCTGCATGTGATTTTCTATTTAAATGTAATGAATGTGTTCCATTTTTAAAATAAATTGTGATGGGCAATGAAAAGTGGAAACTGTACAATAATGTGGACAGAAGAGATCATAGGGCAAGTGACGTGAACCACCACCAACCACATCAAAGGCAGGTCTTCATCCAAAGTAAGTGATGTTGTATGTGGTGGGATTGGAAGAGAGTCCTCTATTAGGAGCTCTTTTCAAAAAACCAAACAATTAATTCCAACAAGTACTACTCCCGGTTAGACCAACTGAAAGCAGCACTTGACGAAAAGTCTCTGGAATTAGTCAACAAAAACACATAATTTTCCAGTAGGATAACACAAGACCCCATGTTTCTTTGATGACCAGGCAAAAAGTGTTACAGCTTGGCTGGGAAATTCTCACTCATCTGCTGTATTCACCAGACATCACACCTTCAGATTTCTATTCATTTTGGTCTTTACAAAATTCTCTTAATGGAAAAAGTTTCCTTTCCCTGGAAGACTGTAGAAGGTACCTGGGAGAGTTCTTTGCTCAAAAAAATAAGAAGTTTTGGGAAGATGGGATGATAAAGTTGGCTGAAAAAAGGCAGAAGATAGTAGAACGAAACAGTGAATACTTTGGTGAAAATGAAAAATATGTTTTTTATTTTTACTTAAAAACCAAAGGAACTTTTTGGTCAACCCAATACCTGGTATGCTTTGTTCTTCTGTCAAGTCAGTGTAGGCTTTCTGGAGAAAATGATGTTTAAACTGAGACTGAGAACGAAGAAGCATCATCCAAGTAAAAGGTAAAGCGTGTGCAAACGCCCAGAGCTGAGGGAGGGTATCATCTTCTCAGAAAGTGTACTGAGCTTAAGTAGCTCGAGTTAGACAAGAGCTGGGATCTTGGCCAAGTGCCTGATATCAACAGGGCTGCTGCGAAACAGTCACACACCATTAGGATACCAGCCTGAAGACCAGGGCAGATTGTGATGCAAGAGCTCAGCTGTTTCTGGGTCACGTTTCTGGGTCACAATTCAAATGCCTCACAAGAGTTCCTGGAGGAGGCCACAAATCTGCAGATCAAGTACAGGCAAAGCAGAGATGTAGACATCACCTTACCTCAAGCCTGCCAGATAGGGGAGAGGTTGGGAGGGGCCTTCTTTCCTCTCCAGACATACCATGTATACCACAGTCAGAGTCCTGTGGGTATCCCCACTTCGGATGCAGAAGTGGAACCAACAGCTTCCTTCTCCCTCCCTGGGAATCATCTCCTAGGCAAAAACTTGTTTGGAAGGAAGCATAACGTGGAAGATTCCTGGAGTTCTGTGAGGAAGTCTGCTTCCCCTCAATTTTGTGTATTTTCCCAAAGGATCAGGATTATCCAGGCTATAGAATAAGGTATGTAGTTATCTTTAAAGCAGGAAAATAAGTGTTGCCCTTTAGACATGTCACACAACCAGATTTTTGGAAATCTGGCCTGAGCCCAGAGCCTCAGGATACTACAGATGTCATTTACAGTGCACCAGAAAGAACTAATCTGGCAGCTGAGACAGTTAAGAGATGCCCAAATTAGAGCCACTCTGTAGATAACTGCTAGCCAAGAAAAGATGGAAAGCTGGGGCCTACTTTAGAAGTGGATTGGGGTGTACAGGCCTGTACACTTAAACTGAACATTGTTCCAAGGTGATGGTAGTCATGTTGGAATGCCTGTCCCATCCATGCTTTGAAGCTTAGCAACTGGCTTAGAAGAGGTCATAATGACTCACAGGCTTTGCGATATTACATGGAGCAGTGCTGCATAAGTATCTCCCAAGAGGATGGCAGGGTTCTGGCCAGACCCCAGGAATCACAGTCATGTCTAGATCTCCACATCAGCTTTAAGCCCTCAGGCTATCTATCCTTAACTCTTCTAGGGTAAGTTACTTTTTAAATCAGAAATGAATGCTATAGCTCTTGATTTTTAAGTGTTAGAGCTCTTGGATCCAGATTAAAGAGTTAATATGCATATTATTTGGCCTTCTATGTTGTATCCAAAAATGAACCAGTGTCATAAAATATCAAGCTGGCTTCTAAGCTGCATGTGTCCCAAACTTGTAGACTTAATATAGTGCTGGGTACCTGAAACATCTTCCTGCAGCATCAATACTTCAAGTTTTGAAAGGAAGAGAGGGTTTTGCCTTTTTGTACTCTTAAGATTTTGGTCATATATACCCAAACAAAATCAGAAACAGTCTGTGTTTTTTCACGAGAATCTTGAAAGCTGAGAAATATTATGAGCAGTTTATAATGAGAAGTATTGGTACTTTCTGTATTATTGGAAAACCAGTGACCTTCATCACGCTTCTGCTTTGAGAAAAGAGTTTGCTTACCTCATGCTAACCAAGGCCCACCGGACTACCAGATTGGAGCCGGTGGGATGGATGATTTCTGCGCAAGTCCAGCAAGGCCCACATGGTCAATGGGTCACTCTCTCCAATCTGTTGTTTGGTTTTGTTTGGTTGGGTTCCCCCCGCCGCACCACCAACCCCCAGCACCCTGCCACTTTTTTAATCTGGCCACACCTCATGCCATGTGGAATCTTAGTTACCTGACCAGGGATTGAACTCCTACACCCTGTGCCGGAAGTGCAGATTGTTAACCACCTGACCTCTGGAGTCCCCGTCCTGCCACTTTTAATTACAGACAATGAAAATTGGCTCCCACCAATCAGTGAACTTTTTAAAATTGCACTTGATCAGATGTGTTTACAGATACGCAGATGAGTAGTTCTGCTTTCTGACATGATCAATTCCCTATTCACACAGAAATGATTTTTGTAGTTTCCCTTGTCATTCTATATTTAGTCTTACGTCTATAGTAGCTTTGTGTTATATTTTCAACTGGGAAAAAGGATCAGTAGTTAAAAAGATGAAGTTTGGTGTACAAGTTTGAAACCAGGGGAAATATCCTAATAAGAGGGAAGTTCAGAACAAGCTGTAATCAGCAGTAGCTGTGGGTGTCCCTGGTGTGCCCTTAGATGCCTGTGACAACAAAGTGGGGTGATAATTCTGTCCTGTCCACAGCTAGTGACTTGAAAAGCAGCAATCTAAAAAGCACAGAGTATACAGATACACTGGAATCAGTGGCTCAGATGATCACAAAGAGTTGAATAAGACTGAGTGAACTGATACAGATACACTTGAAATGTAGGTGTTGTTATTATAGAATAAGCATAATTAGATACATCTTATGGAAGGAAAGAGCTTCCCTGGTGCCTTAGCTGGTAAACAATCTGCCTGCAACGTGAGAGACCAAGGAAAACCCTGAATAGTAACTGCCTGAAACTGTACTCTTGTAGTCATTTAGAAACAAGCCATACAGATTTTGAAAGGAAATTTCCAGAGTTTTTTTACAATTAAGTGGAATCTTGGCTAGAAGAATAGTAAAAAGCATAATGAAGTGAGCAAGGTCAAGGTTAATTTATAAAACTCTGTAGAAGGTAAAGCTCACATACTAGAAGATTTAATAGAACCTTGAACTATATAGATTTGGCCAAATTTGCTTATGGTCAAAAAATGAGACAGTCATTTAAAAATTACTTTAAAAATGCTTTAAAAATGCCTTTTCAAATTTAAATGTTTCCCAAGGACATACATAGACACCACGTGAAAGACTGTTACTGACCCTCACTTTTACCATATAGTCGATTGTAAAATATGAACATCAGTGAAGTAAGTATATTAGTCTTTGGACTATTTGTATATCTGTGAAGACATTAATTTATAAAATCCTTGAAGGTTGGGAGTTCCCTGGTGGCTTAGTGGGTAGGATTCTGGGCTTTCACTGCCGTGGCCCAAGTTCAATCCCTGGTCAAGGAACTAAGATCCTGGCAAGCAGCACAGTGCAGCCAAAGATAAAAAAATATTTGATGGTTAAAAAACAACAACAACAACAACAACAACTCAGAGTTTTTCAATAATGTATGTGATTTTTTCCCCCATATGGTGTTTATAATAGGGGCTTGGGGTAGGATTATGCATAATCAGATAAGCTAGGTGGCCATAAGGAGCAGGCCTTACATATTAAATACATCCTGAATATACCTTCACCTACTACATTACTTCCCCAGAATTCCTTACCTTAAAAACTTAGCTTCTGGATTTTCTTATTGTGTTCAACAGAATGGTAAAGGTGATAATATTTTAGAGGGAGTATAAAATTGAACCATAAAAATAACTTTTCAGGTTTATAGAAACATCAAAGGTAACTTTGCTCTGTGACCAGATTGGCTGGATTTATCCAGAGAAGGTGATAGAGACTTCAGGATCAGGTTTTCTTTTTCATGGAAGTATAAATGTACATCCTACACCACCACTGCCACCTCTCACCCTAGTATCTAAAAGACTTTTAATTTTTTTTGCAGTTTCTAGCATAGATAACTTGTTTGCTCATGGCCCCACTAATTGATTCATCCTCAGAAGCAGAGGCAGCCTGCCAGATCCCTGGGTGCTTTTGAGCACTGACAGATGGGAACAAGCAAGGAGGGAATGGAGGGTGGAGCCTAAGGTTGATTATTCCCCCACTGCTAACCATGCTTCCCAGCCACATGTGTTGCTTAGACACACCACTTGATCATTCATATCATAACAAAGGAGAAGCTCCCAAAGTTGACCTAAGTAACAGATATTTTTCTAAGGATGAACACTGAGTCAAGACAAAACCCTGTATGTTTTCACTACAAATGACAAATCTACAATGAAAGTGAAGGTTGAGAGGTGGTGGATGTAAAGAGTTGATTGATCATGGGGAGTCGTGTGCTATGTGGGACTCGGTTTATTTACATGGAATTAAAATAACACTATTATCAACATCGTATCAGATTTACTGTCCTCCAATTAGCAAAATACTAATGAGTAAATCAGAGAAACTAATTCTACCACCTGGCATGAGCATCACGATCTCCCCGCAAGAAGCAAGATGTATTGAAACTTCTACCAACAGAAGCCTGAAATCACCACAGAGGCCACCTTTTAGAAAATCATCTAGGTTTCACCTCTTAGCAGTTACTTAGCTAAAATTCTACTTAGTGAAATTTTTGCTTTTTGCATGTACATTTTAAGTCTGGATTCTCAAAATATGATATAATAAAAAAAAGAAAAGAAAAATTGCTTAGAATACTGAACCTAATAATGTGCAGCATCAGAAAATTCAGCCTAGTTTCTAGAAAGGGGTAAGTTGAATTCATCTGACACCTTTATGTTAAATAGAAAGCACTTTTTTGGTCCTTATTGGGAAGTAAAAATATTTTAAATCAAAAATATCTATTATGGAGCAGCATGAAGAATGAGCGTGAATTTTTAATATTAATATGAGATTTTAAAGAAATGTTTACAGTTGGAGAGCTTTAGGCTACTCATTGTTACTTTGCTGTAGAAGACTTATGTTGAAAAGTTTTTGAGAAAGATGGTTTAAATATGGGAAAAGATTAAGTTGGTTGGTTGAAGACATAATACTAAAGGAATTAAAACACACTCCTTCCCTCCCTTTTATGTCACTGTTACCCTGTCACTGATATAAACCTCTCAGTTCCCACCTCTTCCATGAAACCTTCAGGCTCACCTGGGCTCAGAGCAGGCTGTGGCATGCTCTGAATTGCTATTAGGCCATAGTAGACACTTCCTGACCAAGGTCATGGTCATGTTATTTAGAGACTTCGACTATGGCATGGCTAAGAGTTCTTCAGTGCAAAAAAAATGGTTTAGCCCCAGAAGGGATCCAGAGGCTGTTTTGCTTTGTTTTGTACTCTGGCAGTCACTCGCTTGTAGCATCACTCATTGATTTCTGACTAAAAGCATTGTCAGTCTATCCATCATTTTGTTGAGTGATGGAAACAGGTGATGGAGATGGTGGGGTTAATTGCCCCGCTAAAGAGGCTGTCCCCACCTTGGCACCTTTTCCATGTATGTTTGCTTCACTTCCTACTACCTGTATAACATTTCCCCAGTTGGCAGCCAGGCCCTAGTCTTACCAGGCCGAGAAGCCTGAGACCCTCTTCACACTAAGTGGGCCTTTTGAGGCCCTTAGACTGACTCAGAGTCCAGTAGGCCTCCACTCAGGTCAGCCCTGGTTCTTGTGGACTGCCTGAAAGGCACTGCGGTAAAAAGTTGCCTCAGCTGAACATGTCTTTCCTTTCTCCCCCACAGACGTAACCAGTGCGGTGCAATCCAAGCGAAGAAAATCTAAGTAAACAAGCTGGACGACGACTTGATATTTGTAAATGTGTGTGAATTTTACAAAAAGCAATTTTTGAGCTGTGACTTTTTAAAAATCCATTTCTGTACAGTTAGTTATTTTAATAACGTGGTCCTTTTCCTAGTCCCTGCAGCCTGTTTCGTAAAGTGCAGTGGGGAAAGCAGAGTTGTTGAACCATTTTGGTGTTGCAAGAGGAAGTTCAAGGTTTCTAAAATGTTGCCATGTATTGAGAGGAGCTAATGCGATTATGTTATTAGTTTTCACATTTCTTAAGCAGCCTAGAGTACAGGGTGAGCATTTTTAGATCTCTAATGATGTATTGTGCCGTGGAAGTACTGTGTGTGAATAGCAGTAGTAGGGCAACAGGAAATCTTCTCATTTGGAAATGTTGTAAATAATTTTATTATATAGTGTTTTGGATGTATTTGTTGTAGAAATGGACCAGTGAATAAAGAGAATCTAAGGGTTTGTACAATGTGAAATACTGAATGTGTTAAATAAATGTCTTTTGTCCTAGAACATAAATGTATGTTATTGGTAAGGGATTATTGGGTAAGCAGGCTCTTTCTTTGGAACGGAAGTGAATAGGAACAGCCTTCTTTGTGAATTAGAATTCCATCTTGTCCTCGTCGCACTTGAGATGCCCATCTGGGAAGTTGTGGGAAATGAACATACTTGTGCACTCAGCTCATTCCTTGGCTTTGGAAAATAGCTCTTTTTTAGCACTGTACCAGGCACTTTGATATTGGTCAGATTTCCTTTGGTTGAAAATAACAGAATCAACTTAGGATCAAAGTCACCCAAGATCATCTAGAAACGGGGAGCAATCAGCAAATCAGATGGCACTTTCTTTACCTCTTTCATCTGCTTCTCCATGCACATGATTGCTCCAAAACAAGCATGTATACACCTCCTCCATTCGAGAGAGAAGCCCAGACCGACCAGCAAGATTTTTCATAACAGCATCAAGAATCTAGCCCAGTTTAGGTCAGGTTTCTAACTTCAGTCCATATCTGTGGTTAGATGGAGCAGCTCCCAAATAAAAGTGGTCATTTTGCATTATGTAGTTCAGAGATACCCACTGTGTTCCACTCTTTGGCTGCTCTGTTTCTAATTTGCATCACCATGGCTCGGGGTGACTTATGAACATGCCTAGGTTTCTCCCTTTCCTGGCTCTGTCCTTACATTAAAAATTGTGGTCTCTAAACCAGATGCTTCTGCCCCTCTCCTACCCCCAACATTCAGGGGACATCAATGCTTGAGGTCTTGTCTTTATCTTGGTCTGGGCCCCAGCCTTCTGCTGTGTCTCCTATAGCTAGACATATACTCCATCCCTTCCCCTGCAGTGGCTCCATAAGCCAGTGCCTGAGACCCAAAGAATGAATTGGTGATTCTCATGTTCTTATTCTCATTTTTTAAAACGTGTCTTGCATTATCAGGATTTTCTAAAAGTTATTGCTGAGTCACACCACATTGTCTGGCTCTGTCACCGGCAAGCTCATCTACCCTTTTCCTCCCCTGTATGACACACGCACAACCAGAACCAAACCCAGCCTTATAATAACACACTATGTCAGTACTGTGTGTGAGACTGCAAAGTGCTTCAACTTGAGCTCTACTCAGAAAGAAAGCATAATGTGCTTTAAATAGATTTTTATTTGTTTTTCATTATATTAACTTTTTCTCCCATTGAGGAATAACATTACAGTCTTAACAATCAGAATCCTGTTACACACATCCACAGGCATGCCACGTGACCAGGCTGAGGGGGTTGTGTCCTCAAGTCTGCAACATGTCACAACATGGTCAACCAGAGTCTCCTCTTTTCAGCCGGTCTCAACACAAAACACCCAAGAGGGATGCACTCATCTTACTGGTTCCACCTGGAACCAGGGGGCAGGGCAAGAGGAAAGGTACAAGGGGCCATGTTATGTCTGCCTTCAGTCCCCTCACAGAAACCCACATGGATCTGAGGAGTCATCCAGGAGCTCTGGTGGGGTCCTCATTGTACCTGACATCATGTGTCAGAGCAGACTACCAGGGTTCCAGACAAGGGTCAGGGAGCAAGCATACTCAAAAACAGCAGCACACGGCATTCATACACACATGGTACCCTGGTGGGGCCAGACTGGCAAGAGCTGGAAATGAAACCCAGCTTGAAGAGAGCTGTATTGGGGAATTACTGGAAGTTGTCCTTTAATGTAACTGGGACACACTCTAGAAACGGGTCCCTCTCACGTACTGAGTTTTGGCAAAGCGCTGGTAGTGCTGACATGAAGTAATACAGTCTGGAACAGACTTCTCCAGGGTCTCTAAAAACATCCATAAGGACAGACTCTCTAACCTCCTCCTGTCTGAGGTTGCATAGGACTTTGTGAGTTCTGGTTCCCTCATGTATTCAAGTTCTGTGGTTTAAAAAAAAATCCTGAAGCATGCTCAAGGTGAAAGGCACATACACAGTCAGTACAGTATGACGAGGTCTGATGCTTCAGGAGTCAGACTAACAGGAGACCAACTAGTGTTGGTTCTTAGAGATCTATACACAATTAAAATATTGCCACACTCAAATGCTACAGAAATCTATAAGAAAGTAAAAAAATATGAGCCTTGCAGCCAGCTAGGTGATGATATTGGAGGGTTCTAGAACTACAGGAGCCTTCAGAATTATGGGTAAGGTAGGGGCCTTCCAAAACTGGAGCCAAATGCTCTAACTCACTTTTCCCCCACAGAAGGGTTGTGAACAGCACTGCCCAGAACTGAGCCTAAGCTCCAGCTGGCAGCGAAAGAGTAGGTAAGAAGTGCTGGAGGGAGTTGCAGCTCTTGGAAGTGCTGAAGACCCTAAGCTGGCTGTGATGTAACCAAGGAGTAGCTGGAAGAATCAGAGACTAGGTTGTAACCTTGGGGAGAGAAGCAAGGCTGTCAACTACTGGAGCCCTAGTGGGCCAGTATGGGGACTTTGAACTGCTTTTATATTGTAAATGTGGCTTATTCCCTTGTGCAGGAGACCCCAACAGGGCTTCCTCTGTCCCTATCCCAACATCTGTAGGGCTACCCGCTCCCTTATCCATACACCCCCCATGAGGCCTAGGGTTAGCAGGTCAGGGAGGGCAGCTGCCTTTGCCCTCATGGAACTGCAGAGTTTTCTCTAAACTTCAGCATTGGCCACGAGGCCTAGAAACCTAGAACTGGAGTGAGGGGGAAGACCTATGTTAGTATGTAACAGGAAATAGTAAAAGTTTGCAGGAAGAAAGAGCACATACTAGAAAAGGACAGTTAGAAAAAGGAAAGGAGAAGCAACTCGGGGCATCCCAAGAGGCTGTTGCTGGTGTCTGAGCCCAAAATTCAATCCTGCAGTGAGAAGGAGAAAGCTGACTGCCCTGTCCCCTGTGTCTCATCCAGGTATCCAGGTCCCCTCTCCCAGGTACTTACTGGAGGAGAAGGGAAGAGGAAACCGTAGGGTACCTATTTCTCCCCAGCAGCCTAGAAAGGGAGAGAGCCCTGGGAAAGAAAATGAAGAAAGCCCTCCTTAAAGGCCCTGAACCTGGGTAGGGACTATGGGGATTGGGGCAGTGGGGCTCCTGGCCTCCTACCCAAGACTGTTTATTAGCCATCCTGGCAGAGTGTGAAATACCAGGCCAGAGGCAAGATAAAGGCTGAACTGCCATTCTTGGGATGGCTTCACCCCACAGCTTGTCCTCCCCAGCATCACCATTCTGCATTCTTATTCTGGGGTGTGTCCTTCCCCTGCCTAGAATCCCTCCAGCCTGCATCTCTCCTAAGCTAGTTCTAGCACCTTGGGCATATGAACAGATATCTAGGATGGCAGGGCTTTGCCCTGCCTTTACTGCTAAGTTGACATGTTGCAGGTAAGGATAGCAAGGTACTAAGCCCTTCAGACACAGGGATCTGCAGAGGGTTTGATTTCAGGAAGAGATTTGGGAGGTGAATTATAGAAAAGGGATGAGGGAGTAGACTCCAGGCTCCAGCTTGAGAGCAAGGCTTGGCCTCTCTGAGCAAGCACAGTGTGAGCCCCTACTGTGCCCTGCTCCTTACAGCATCTCAACCCACCTGACCTGACTACCTTTCCAATAGGTTTTCCTCTTTTCCTCGATTCCCTCCACTTTCTCCCACTAACTCACATCTCACAGTCCTTTCCCACATACCTTACCTTTCCATGCCTGAGCAACTTCAGGGAGCCCAGCATCCAGAGGAGAGGGAAGGGGGAGAGTAAAGGCAGAACCCTCTAGTCTCACTGGGAGAATCACTGAGTAATAAGGGAGCAGGAGTGAATGCAAGTCCAAACATTAGATAGAGTGAGGCTTGTAATGTGGGAGCTGAAGGTAGGGAATGAGCCAGATATGAGACTGGAAGAAGACAGTCTCAGAAACAGGAGTGGGCCGGAAATAGAGGACTGGAGGGATGGGGATGGAGAGTGTCAGAGCAAAGATCCAGAAGGGGAACCAGGGAAGAAAGACCGACTGTCAGTGGGGGAGATGGAGGATTAGATGCCAGAAGGGGCCAGAAGGTGAGAGCGGGGCTGGGGCGGGGAGGGGGGTGGGGTGTTGCGGAGCGGGGTGAGGGGTGTGTTCAGAGGCAGATTAGAGGATCAGAGAAAGGGAAGTAGGAGTGAGAGAGAGGGGCGATCAGCCCACCTCACACACTTAAGAAGGGAGGCTGTGGTATCCAGCCCGAGGTGGGCTGCAGGCGCCCCCTCGATCAGCACACTGGCTGCGGCGGAGGGGCTGGACGGGGTCGGGAGTCAGCGAGGGGTTTGCAGCACGGCGGTGGAAGCTCAGTAGTTGAACTGGCGCTGGCAGGGCTGGTAGACAAAGCTGCCCTGGTGCTTGGGCCGGCGCGGACGGCTCTCGCGGGCGCGGTTCTGCCGCTGCACCACCTTGGCGCTCAGCGCGTGGCGTTCGGCCCGTTGCCGGGCCCGCTGCACCCGCCGCGCCTGGCCCGCCTTCTCCAGCAGCGCAGCCCGCGCCGGCAGAGGGGCGGCGTGGTGCAGGGCCCGGGCTTCGCGGCGAGCAGGCGCCAGCTCCCTGCGGGGAGAGACAGCGAGTCAGTCAGGGCTGGACAGATCGAGGGGAAAGCTGGCACCTCCCATTTGTCCCCGCACCCTCCTCAAGATTTGGTCTCTGCTCAGAAGGGGGCGCCCAACGCCGTTCTCGTGGGTACCAGCCCTTCCTCCAAGCCACCCACCCCGGAGATGCCTCCTCGGTCCTAGACTCTAAAACGGGTAAATGTGGCCCCGTGAAGGCTCAGCTTCAACTTCCGATTCGACCCTGGCATTCTGTACCCTATCCCCACACCTCCTTAGCGCTGCGGCCTCGCCCTTCCAACCTCTACAGACCCCAAGCCTTTGCTCCAGTCTTTCTCAAGCCCCGCCCCAGCCACGAAGCCACGCCTCTCCCAATCTCAAAGGCTCCTTTGCCTTCAGGCCGAGCTACATCCTGGCCCATCGGCCCCGGCCTTTGCCTCGAACACCCGCCTCTAAAGGGTCCTCCCGGGCAGTGCCAGGGGGTTCTTGGGCTCCAAGACACTCCTCTGTAGGCCTCCAGGCTCCGCTCCCGGCCCGCTCACCCGTCGCTAGAGTCTCCGTCAGGCAGGGCAGCTTCGTCGTCTTCTGGATGCGGGGAGGGAGGGCCAGACTCCAGCACTATGGTGCTGCCGGTCACGTAAACGGACATGCTGGGGTGCTCGATGAGGAGGTCCTCCAGGGGGCTGCTCTGGAGGCGGGCAGGCCCGAGTCCAGGCCCCTCTGCAGTAAAACAGGCCGGAGGGGTAACAAACCAGCTTTCATCCATCAAGGAGGGTGCGGGTGGAGGGCGGCCGGCCGGGGCAGCGGCAGCCCCGGGGCTGGGTGGAGCTGTGAAGCTGTCTATGGGTTACGGAAGGAGGGGGCGCAGTGGGGAGACACACACACCGGACACAATGGGACAGGGAGAGAAAGGGCATCGTTAGTCAGCCCCGCAGCCCCGCCAGCCACACCCAGGGGCCACCCACAAGTCTCGACCTGCTGCCCTAGGGCGCGTGAGGTGTGGACTGCAACACCTCTGCCAGGAGAGAGCCCCAGCTTGCATGGAAGGGCGCTGTTACCCCTACCTCCAATGCTACTGCCTCAGCCCCTATTTGCCCTGGGAACTCCCCAGTCCCCTAGCAGCTCCCTGCTCAATGGCTGGACTATGTGCCCTAATGAAAACTTCATAGGCTCAGGAGTCAGTCCTGGCTCCAGACTTACCAGGCAGGTCAATGATGAGCCAGCCATCCACTTCATCCTCCTCAGAGACGAAGGCTTGGGAGCAGTCGGGGTCCTCGGCAGCAGGTGGTGGGGGACTGAAGAAGAGGCTGGTGAGGCGCTGAAGCATGGTGGGGAAGCAAAGAGGCCTGGGGAGGGGGATGGTCTATGGCAGTGCAGAAACCTGTGAGGTAGAGAGGAGTCAGTACTAGGGACTGCTCTCCCCCCAACTCCTGGCTGGGGATACCTTCCCCAGCACCCAGAACATTGATAAGAGTACAATGGAAATGTGTGGGAAAGCTTTGCCCTGTGCATGTGTATGTCTACACGTTTGTGTGTGTGTGTTGTTTGTTCACTTTCTGCTAAGTCAGCCTGCCTTCAGGCTTTTCTGTTTTTTGTATGACCTTAGAAGTTATTTAACGTATCTGTGCTTTAGTTTTCTCATCTGTCAAATGGCAAGAATAATAGTATCCTCCTCTCAGGCCTTAAAGGAATTAAATGAGCTAATAATAGTATCCTCTTCTGGGCTCTCATGAGAATTAAATGAGCTAAACACAAAGTGCTCAGAACAGTACCTGGATACAGACTAAGCATTCAATAAACTAATCAACTGGTTTATTATTAATAATTGTTAATATTATTGCATGCTCTAGGACTGATATATAAAACTCTATCAGGGAAGGTCCTCAAAGGACTGGACGTCCAACCTGGACCAATCCCACAGAACAGCTACCATAAAGGGTAAAAACACTTCTCCAGGCAAGGAAGAAATTGCCCAATATTGTGATTATTTATCATCATTATCATCATCACCATATAGCTAATATTCATGTGCCAAGTACTGTATTAAGCCTTTAACCTATATCGCCTCATGTAATAGTCACAATAACTCTAGGAAATGGATATAATTATTAGCCCTCTTTTACAGGTGAAGAAATTGAGGCTCAGAGGCATAAGATGATTTGCCTAAAATCTCACAGCTAGTAAGACACAGAGGAAGGATTCTAATCCACGCAGATTCCAGATCACTGTACTCCATTGCCTTTGCTGGGTATCTGTCTGGGTTAGGCATTTTTTATTTAGTGACCTGGGACCATGGTCCATGTGTATTTTTCTGAACAGAAGGACCTTGGTTTTCATCATGATTTCCTAAACAGTAGTTCTTGACCCCAGAGATTAAGAATTACTACTTGAGGGGACTTCTCTGGTGGTCCAGTGGCTAAGACTCCGCCCTCCCAACTCAGGGGCCCAGGTTCCATTCCTGGTCAGGAAACTAGATCCCACATGCTGCAACTAAGAGTCCGCATGCCGCAACTAAAGATCCCACATGCTGCAACGAAGATTGAAGATCCCGAGTGCTGCAACTAAGACCTGGTACAGCCAAATAAAATTTAAAAAGAAAAAAAAAGAAACTTGAGCCTGTGTGGCTTGAAAAGGGCTCACTAGCAGAAATCCCACAAAACAGCTACCATCTCACCATGTGATTACATAAACCTCAATTGTGTCTGTCAGATGAAGGTCCTATTCCCACAGGCCCTCCACCCTCATCCCCACTATTTCCAAGCTCCTGCTCAAGGACAGCATCCCTGGTTAGGGAGGAAGATCAGGTTGCCTGGTCCCAGGAAGACAGCAGGTCAGTGGGAGATGATGATGGAGGGAGAGAGCTATCAGACCCCAAGAGCCCTTAAGGATGAGGACTGAGGGTTGGACCAGGACTCAAGCCCTCAATCAGTCCTTCCCTGGCTGAAGATGAGAAAGGAGACTCCCTGCTCCAGGAATGGAAACACCAAGCCTACTTCAAGACTAGAAGTAGTCCTGGGTTAGGGGCTGCTGGCCAGGCCCCCTGGATATCCCTAAAGCTTGACTCTCCTGAAGACAGCCAACAGTTTTGCTACTCAGCCACTTGTCACTTTCCTCTAAGGATGTTTCCACACTTTCTATAAAGCTCCCTGGGGATACAGTCACACTTCCATTTCCTAGAGGCATTCTACTCTTTTTGCAAACCCACCTGGGGTATTTCTATGGTTGTTGCACCTCTTCCAATCCCTGGGTATATTTTTCACACTTGCCACAGAATCACCTAAGCTCTACACCCAGAGAGTATGTATACATTTGCAGACCCCACAGTGGCCTCCAGAAGGAAGTGGTGCCTGGGTGTCAGCCTCCCTGGTGGTAGATTTTCAGGGATTACGAAAGGTTGGGCCACCCTCAGTCAGTGCCCGCCCAGCACAAGCCACATATCCCAGCCCATTTGTAGCCACAGGGAGTTAGTGACTCAGTTACCAAAAATTCAGAGAGTTTGACCCCTCCTGAAGGAAGGGAAAGACTGGGGCCTTGATGAGGCACACCCTCTTTCCAAGGACCTACTGCTTCATCGAGAAAATGGAAATAAAGTGAACAGGTGTTTCAGAAACCATGATATTCACCCAGCCCATTTTATAAGCTGAGGATCAGAGGACATAAGTCCGTCCAAAGACACACAGCTAGATGGTGGCAGAACAGGTCTAGCACCAGGTCACTGAGCCTTCGGTCCAAAGTGTACACAGTCAGGAACCCCTCAGTAAACAGTCCCCAAAATATAACAATGCAGGGGAGACGGGGGAAGTCAGACAGGAGTCAGATTTTGATCAAGTTGCTGCCCTTCTCAGGGGGCCCTCTGTCCAGCTATAAAAGGGTCTGAGGTTCCTGGCACTGAGATTCATCCTGCATTTACCAGAGCACCCAGAGTCTGCTCCAGGCCTCTTCAAATTACAAACAGATTGAGGTAAGGAAGGCTTAGGGCTGGGAAAGCTCCCTGCCCGAGGTCACACAGCAAGTCAGTGACAGAGCCAGAAGTGACAACCTCACCAGCCAGCCAGTGCCCGCCCCCTCTCATGACCACAGAGGGAGGCTCCCAGAATTTTTCTTTCCCAGCCCTGCCAACTTCCTGGTTCTCACATTCCCAGTTCTGCTCCTGGGAGAACGATTCCCTTTAATAACTGCAACAGCTGTGCCCGGAATAACACTTGATCCCCAAGCCACCTCTACCCCAGCCCATCTGTGAGCAGAGTCTAGGCTGAGATAGGACTCTTGGTCCAACCCATAGGCCCATCTACTTGGAAAGTCAGAGGCTCTCCTGCTGGGTCTCCGGTGCTTCTCTGTGAGCAGAGACAGGGGAGCACACGCTCTGTAATCACCAGCACTAGTCCAGGTCAATCCTTTCTAGCTGGCAGCTCTGGGGGTGCAAGGTGAAAGTGATAGTTGCTCAGTTGTGTCCAACTCTTTGTGACTTCATGGACTGCAGCCTGCCAGGCTCCTCTGTCCATGGAATTCTCCAGACAATAATTCTGGAGTGGGTGGTCATTTCCTTCTCCAGGGGATCTTCCCGACCCCAGGGATCGAACTCTGGTCTCCTGCACTGCAGACAGATTCTTTACCATCTGAGCCACCAGGGTGGGAGGTGAAGGACAGCCAAACAGAGGGAACTCTCATGTCCACCCCATCCCAACACTGGCCCAGGAGACACCCTGATGCAGCCATTGACTCACCTTTCTGTGGCCAAAACAGCTGGGAGGCAGTGATTTTCTGGGTTCCAGAACTCTGAGGTACAGAATGAGGATGGGGGCCTCAAAAGGGGACCCAGTCTCCAGAGACCTCCTGGGAAAAGATCCAGGAGTGAGGAAACCTGGGAGCATTATCAAATTTGGATGGGACTTAGCCCAAGTGGTTGGATGGCATCACCGACTCATGAGTTTGAGTTGGTGATGGACAGGGAGGCCTGGCGTGCTGCAGTCCATGGGGTTGCAAAGAGTCCCACGCAACTGAGCGACTGAACTGAACTAACCCAAGTAGAGTCTTAAGTGCAAGGAGGATGTGTAACTTGTTATTTGTAATAAGCTTCTACTAGGTATGTGCCAGTGGCTAATGCATCCACCACTCACTAGGGAGGCATGACTCTAACTAGCTGCACGACCTTGAGTAAGCCACTTCCCCTCTCAGGGCCTCGGTTTCTCCTTCCATGAAATGGGCTCTAAGACCCCTAGTTCGGGGGCTGGGAACGACGTCAGCTAAGGCGCTGCACACACTTCAGGGATTAGGAGAATGTTATTATGTTAGTCCCAGGGGCGCAGAGCCTGGAGCCAGAGGGAGGAGATTGCACCACTACCTGGCGTTGCCCCAGCGATCTAGAGTTCGAGCTTCAGGGGCTCCTGAACTTGTGACAACCCCCTCTCCCTATCTAGACCCAGTAGCGCCTTCGGAACCTCTCTCAAGTTTCTTCGAACCTCTCAGGTCTCGAGGACAAAGTAGAAGATGAGAGGTTTGACCTCAGCTCCTGGGTTAGCCCAGGAAACAAGAGGGCCCTCTGGTCCCGCTGCCTTCAGCGTCCCTCACTCTTGGGCCCAGTTCCGACCCAGCGTCCAACGGGTCACCGGAGGACAAGCGACCCGAGTCGGGAGGGGGTGGGGGGGGCGGTGCCGGCCTTGGTGACGTCTCAAAGTCATATGCAAATAGAGAGACGTCACGGTCTACCGGGCTGGGGCAGCCAATCCGGAGCCCAGAATGCAGCCCCGGCAGCCGCCCGCGGAGACTGACAAAGACCCGGGAACTGGGGGCGCGGGGCGTGTCCCGAGGCTCCAGGAGCCCCCCAGGCCAAAACCGGTCGGAACTCACCTGGGAACTGGGGGCGGTGCGGCGGGCCCAGGTGGCGCTGAGGTAGTTATGAGGCGGAGTGTCCCGGAATCGGCGGCGGATCACAGGCCCGGCAGCATCGCGGGGGCTGGGTTGGGAGCGCGTCGGACTCTCAGAGTGACTGCGCTCGTGCGCGGGGCTTTGAGTCTACAGCCGCGGCTGCTGGACTCAAGGCACAAATTGGAACGTTCAAACAGCTGATTGTGACGTCACAAAGGGGCCCGCCCGCCTCGCGTCACCGCCCGGCCAAGCGGCGGCCAATCCCAGGCTGCGGATCCCCCCTCCCCACCTCCTCCGCGGCTAGCCGGCTAGTGGCTCCCTCGCGGGGATCCCAGACTCCCAGGCTAGGGAAGTGGAGGCCTGGAGAAACAACTGCTGGAAGCTTGGAGCGCCCTGCCTCTGGGCGACCCACGGAGCTCTCTAAGAGCGGGGTTCCCACTCGTTCCTACGAGACCCCCATCTTTCTGCACACCCTTCGCATCTGTCAGCTCCCTCACCTCCCGCCGCCTCTCTTGTCCTGCATCTTTACACTCAAGTCCCTCAGTCTGTACACTTTTCTCAACTCCACACCACGTTCGTGCACCCCAGCCTCCTCACCACCCGTCTCCCGGCTCTGCCTTTGTTGTCTCCCTTTCTCTCCCGTACACGCTCGCTGCTTTCCCACTCCTTTTTTTCCTCTGCTGGGCAAGCTTAACAGGTGGGGGACAACCCTCTTCCTTGGTTCCAGGGGATCGCAGGAAGTATAGACGAATTGGTTAGGCTGACAGGAAAATTTTACCGGTAGAACTTGGAGAGGAATTGTTTTGGGCTAAATAAACATTGACCTAGAGAGTACTCTGCACTGGATCGTTTACACACTTGTGCGTGTGTGTGCTCAATCGTGTTCGACTCTTTTTGACCCCATGGGCTGTGGCCTGCCAGGCTCCTCTGTCCATGGGATTTCCCAGGCAAGAATACTGGAGTGGGTTGCCATTTCCTTCTCCAGGGGACTTCCAGATGGAACTTGCCTCTCCTGCATTGGCAGGCAGATTCTTTACCCCTGGCTACCTGGGAAGCCCTAACACACCTCATTTAATCCATATTGCTACTGGGGCTGGACAGAAAAGTGAGAGACAGGGATTGATTGATTATTAAACCCGATGTACACACGGAGAAACTGAGATAGATCTCATGGCAACCCACTCAGTGTTTTCTTGCCTGGAGAATTCCATGGACAGAGGAGCCTGGCAAGCTATAGTCCGTGAGGTTGCAGAGAGTGGGACCCAACTGGGTGACTAAACAACACCACCACCACACAGGGCAACAGATAGATCTCATGGTTAGTATATAGATTCATACTCAGTAATGCATTCAACAGCAACTATTGCCGCTGCCAGACCATTAGCTGACATTTTTGAGCACTTACTGAGTGCCAGGCATTGTGCCATACTGCTGTATGTGTGTGTTTATTCTTCACAACAACCGAAAAGGTATGTGTTATCCCCATTTTCAAGTTGAGGAATCAGGGTCACACAGTTATAGTAAATGGGAAAGCCAGGATTTGAACACATAGTTACTGGCTCCAACACTCCGCGCTCTACAAGCACCAGATAATCAAAGCCCGGGGGTGCTTCAGCCTCCGCTAGGAGACCTGGGCTTCGTCCTTTCCCCAAACTTGCTGTGTGACCTCAAGCAAGTCATGTCATCTCTCTGGGCCTCAATTTTCATATCTGTTGAAACATCCAAGTTATCTTTTAGAGATTCTTTCAAAGTCATCACCCTCAGGATTCTTCCAGTCCCATATTCTAGGCCCCCATCATTCCCAGTGGCCTGAGAAGAGGCTGGAAAGACCACAAGTACACATCCTCAGCATCTCCAGAGGTTGTGCATCCTCTCTCAGTAGAGCAGGGCTGGTGGAGATGAATCTGAGCACTGCCCGTCTGTCTCATTGGGAGGGGGGGTTGCGGGGGAAGGGAACTAGGCCAGAGCTTCTGCCCTGCTGATAAAATCCTGTCCCGGCCTAATCTGAAACCCCAGAGGGACTCCTCAATCCTAGCAACTAGCAGAAGGAACCGGGAAACAATGCCCAGTGGCTTGGGGAAGAGGGGTAGGAGTGAGGGAGCAGCGCTTTGGCCCTTGGAGTGATATCCCCAAACCATCCTCATTCTTTGCAACCCTGAGCCTCTCCCCATCACATCTGCTTCCTACTAACCTCATACCCTCTCTTCACCTTTTGCTGACTTAAACTGGATAATCCCTAATACGCCTCTCTTGTCACATCATTTGCCTGCACTAAAACCTCCTGTGGCTCCCACAGTACCACGCCCCTTAACATGGCATTTGTACCTGCCATGATCCAGCCCCAGTGCTCTCACTTTATTCCTCACTTACATCCACCTTGTCCTACGCTCAGACTCCTATCGTCTCTTCATTCTCCCACACCCATACTTTTGCTCAAGCTTTCTCCTGGAATTCTCTGTTCAGGCTTTTCTGAATTCAGAGTTTTTCTGTCTTCAAGATTCTACTCACTCCTTCTTCCTCTAGGTCACCTTTCCTGTCCCTACCCAGGTGTGCAGAACTACCTTGATGGACAGTACAATCATTTATTTGTTCAATAAACAGTAAGTGATGAAGACTAATTGTGTATATGTATTTTCCCAAGTAGACTGTGGGCCTCCCAAGGGCAGGATCTTTGTCTATATACTTCACTCAGCCTGTGCTGGACCTGGCATAGAGTAGACCCAACCAAAGGTTCAATAGTTAAAGGTTGGAGAATGGGGGATAGATTAGGAATTTGGGATTAAAATATACACGCTACTATATATAAGACAACCAACAAGGACCTACTGTATAGCACAGGGAACTATACTCAACATCTTGTAAAAACTTATAATAGGGGAGAATGTAAAAAAAGAATATAGATGTGTATGTATAACTGAATAACTTTGCTATATACCTGAAACTAACACAACATTGTAAAAAATATATTTCAATTAAAAAATTTAAAGGCTCAGCTCAAGAGAAATGATTGGTATGAGAAGACTCCTATACCTGGACCCTTAACCCTGGTACAGGAAGCATTCTATTGGGCACAGGATTATGGTCCCCCAAGCCCAGGGAAAGGGTTTCTTGTCATACACTCTGGTCCCCTAAATGGCCTGGATTCTGTTCCCAATCTTAAAAACCCTGTGTACAGGCAGATAGGCCAGATCTCAGCCTTACATTTCTCATGAGTCAAAGGTACCATGAAAGTGGGGTGGCTGAGCCTAGCAGAATCCGCTCCTGAAACCCCTGGGACCCATCCTTCTCTACTGCAGAGATTTACTGTTAGGACTGGAGAAGACCTCAGAGCTCAGCTCATTCCGATTTTCATTTTATAGGTGGAGAAACTAAGGCACCCTGAGACACAGAGATTAAGTTACTTGTTTAGAACTATAAAGCAACAGAGTCATCTACTGACCTTGGTTGGCGCTGGAGTGGGCTTAGTATTCTGGGACCCTGGCCTGGCCCGGACATCATGTTGAAGGTAATCCTGGAATCTCATTTCCAATCAGAAATAAGGTGCCACTCCTGTACACACACATACACACGGACATCTATGTGTCTACATGAAGGCATCCATGTACAAACACACACGTGCACATGAGCTCACATTTGCAGAGTTAACAGATGCTCACGCCCTTCTAATCCTTGCCCAGATGTAAGCACCTGCCGAATATTTCTTTTTTGGTGGCAGGGCACATGGGATCTTAGTTTCCCAACCAGAGATCAAACTCGTGTCCCCTGCACTGGAAGCACAGAGTCTTAACCCCTGGACCACCAGGGAAGTCCCAAAACTAGCCCAGTTTTACAGGCTCCAGGGTTGGAGGTCAAGAGGCCTCTCTTCTATCTGGGCCTTGGGCTTGCCTTTGCTGAACTCTGGGGGCTCCCTAATGGCGTGGGGTTCCCCCACTTCAAAGGGCAGAGATGTGTCAGCCTGGGTGTATCCCTCATAGGATCTTGCATGTGCTCAAAGTTATGAGCCCACTGAAGAACTAACTCACCACTGCCCTCTCTCTTCCCCTCTGAGATAGGGGGCAAGGCTGAGACAAGCCTGGTGGGCAGTTTGGAATCTGATGAAACCAGCAGGTCCTGATCACTCTAGAAACACAACCCCCTACCCCGAACTAGCCCTAGATTTACAGAGTTAAACAAACCATATTAATGACGACACTCTTAGGACCTCTATGTGCCAGGTATTATTCTAAATCCTTGCTTATGTGTGTGCTAAGTTGATTCAGTTGTGTCTATTTGCGACCCTATGGACTGTAACCCTCCAGGTTCCTCTGTCCATGGGATTCTCCAGGCAAGCATATTGGAGTGGGTTGCCATGCCCTCCTCCAGGGGATCTGCTCGACCTAGGATGGAATCCGTGTCCCTTATGTCCCCTGCATTGGCAAGCAGGTTCTTTACCACTAGCGCCACCTGGAAAGCCCATTCTACATCCTTACCTGTGTTGATAACTCCTTTAATCTCCACAACCCCCTAATATAGATAAAATTTATTCTTATTTTACTGGTGAAAGAAATGTAATTGGTAAAGCCAGCTAAGGCAAACATAATCCCCATATTCCCCCAAAAGACTGACCTATACCTTAACCAAGGGGCATGTCCCTAGAACCTATACTCAAAAAACTTTGTTGTTCAACCAAGAGATGTTTGAATTGGGGGTAACTGTGATATGTGTGTGTGTGTGTGTGTGTGTGTGTACACCATGGAAAAAACCTTGGCCTGATTGTCAGTAAATCCAGATTTCAATCCTGGTTCTATCCTAGGTTCATTGTCCAAGTCACTTTCTTTGTCTGGGCCTCAGTTTTCTCATCTGCAAAATGGCTGGCTCTATATTCTATGTGCTTATATGTTCGATAATAAATAGCATACAACTATAAAGGCTGTGTGTGAAAAAATGTACAGTATTTTTTATTTATTTATTTATTTATTTTTAACTCAAAATGAAGTTTACTTATACTTACAACAAACCAAACAAAAGCAACAACCATAGAATTACAGGGTCACATTTTAATTCCTGAATTTTACAGGTCAGCATTAATATCACCACATGTATACAAATGGTGTAAAACAAGTACAGTGGTATTTTTAATACAAAATAAACATCTGTTTTATGGAAAAACTATACTTCATATCTACACAACAGCCCATCCTCCAAACAATAGCCAAAATTAAAATTAACTACAAAATCTCCAAAACAGGGGAAACTGCTTCAGTTTAAGCTATTCCAGGAAAAATGGACCCATAACACATTACAAAGGTGATCTGAAGACTGTAGCTGGAATTACTAATTTTAGTCTTTTTTTTTCCCCCCAATGTATTATAGTTTGGGGGATGTTTTTCTCACTTCAGCATGATCTCAGATCACAGATGAGCAAACTAACATTAAAATATTTAGTTAACTTGCTGTTCTAAAAATAAAACCTCTTAACTGTTTGCCTCAGTTTATTATTTTAAACTCATTTTCGTACATGGAATGTGCTTTTATTCTTAAAAAAAAAAAAAGCAGCTTTCATATTACACCCTTGTTTATGGAAAAGCTTCAGGTGCTGCATACTGACTGACACTGAAGTAACTTCTTGGACCAAAATGGCCTATAGATATTAAATGCCACTTAATTCAGCACTATTCTTTGTATGTTAGTCTTTATAAATTACACCTTAAAACGTTCCTGCAGCTCTTCAGAGAAACCTTTACTAACGAAGTAGAAAGTGACTTTAAAGCATCTTCCACAAGATTGTACTGGTAGGCAGTTGAAAACGTTCTGTTCAATATACTCCCGTTTCTAGAGAAAATCACTTTGGAATACTACTGTACTGATTCTTGGCATCTGTTATCTCTAAAAGTGCTGATTTTAAAGTTACAGTAACAAAACTGTCCATTTTAATCCAGCTTGTTTTCATCAAAATACACACTGAAATTTTCTGATGGAGAAAACTCAACATGTGCTGTAACACAGGGTGTATTTCCCTCCAACTACCAATAAGGCTGAATTTCTGTTAGATCTTCAAAGAAATGGTCCCAACAGCTTAACTTCATTTTTTAATGATAGTTGAATGTTTTCCATAAAAGTCAGAGGCAACTGATTAAAGAACAACATGGCCAGCACCATTATACAAGTAATGTTATTGGGTTTGCAACTGAAGTCTTATAATTGTTTCTAGATCAGAAACCCCCATGGAGCAACCCTGCATTAATGATACCTTACCAACTTTATCCCTTCCCTAAACCATCCCCAAACCTGAGAGTTTCCTTGCTGAGAAGCTACCTCCCAGGTTACTAACTTTTTTTTTTTTTTGACATCCTGAAGTATTTTTTAAAAAATCATTTTTTTGAGTAGCAGACCCTCCTATGTGGGCCTTGAAGGAGCAAACTGCCATGTTGTGAAGATGGCCACATGGCAAGGACCCAAGAGAGACTTCTGGAAGCTGAGAGTGGTTCCTGCCCAGAAGACTAAGAAAACGGAAATCTTAGTGGTACGGCAGCAAGAAAATGAATTCTGCCCATAACCTGAGGGAGCCTAGGGCCAAACTTTCCCTATTTGGGTCTCCAGATGAGAACATGGCTTGATTTCAGCCTTGTGAGTGTGTTGAAAAGTTTTTTGCATGAAAATTAAGAAGCAGCTTGAGTTATTCATCTTACTCTAGTACATTTTGTCTTATTGCAATTATTTTCTTTTGCTAAAGTCATATAGTTGAAATTGAGTAATTTGCATATGTGGGATGCAAATCCAGGGTATATATCTCAGCCAAAAGACACTTCCTCCAATAAGTTCTCCAAGCTGTCTTTGAAAAGAATTAACCTCTCACTCCTCAGAGCCTCCAAAACAAACACATTGTCTGCCTGTCTCTTAGAGCACTGAACACTTTGAATTCACCACATACTCAGGAATGCCTAGTTTCTTTCCAGGAGATATCTAACCTTTTCTATACTGGAGAATCTCTTTCAGTGTAACACGCTAAGTTGTATCAGTCGTGTCCGACTCTTTGTTACCCTATGGGCTGAAGCCCACCAGGCTCCTTTATCCATAGCATTTTCCAGGCAAGAATAACTGAAGTGGGTTCCCACGCCCTTCATTTCCGCCCCCCCCCCTTACTTTGTCCACACTTTATTCTCTTTTTTTGTTTGTTTGTTTTACAAGATAATTTTGCCTTGTTTTGGAGATTAAATTACAGTGCAGTGCACAAGTCATAAACGTAGGGTTCAATAAATTTTGACAGATGGATACATTCGTGTAAGAAACTGTTCCCGTAGATCCCTTACAAGTCTACATTTCCTTTTTTTTAAGTTTCACATATTTATTACTGAGCCTCATAGACTGCTAGTGAAGAAACAGGAAACATCAGGAGCCAAGCATTCCATCTCCCCCATAAGCTGTTCAGACAGTAGTGATGTTGTCACTGTGACTTGGTTGGTTAATATACAAGTGATCTTAACACACAGCATGTGTGCCACTTTATATAGGAGGCTTCTTATAGACCCAGCTTGGTTCTTCTCCAGTGTCTTCTCTTGGAGTTGTACCTGATTTTATTACCAGTTTTCATTCGAATCCATTGAGGAATGGGACAATTCTGCTTTTGTTTCTTGGCTTGGAATCACTTGATCCTGAAAGTCTTGTGAGAAGATCCATGCCCTTCTCCAGGGGATCTTCCCAACCCAGAGATCGAATCCATGTATCTTATGCTCCTGCATTGGCAGGCAGGTCCTTTACCACTTGCGTCACCCGGGAAGCCCCTTCAGTGTAAACAGAAACATAATCAAAGACTTTAAAATGCAGGGAGATAAGGGCTGTGAAAGTCATTCAGTCGTGCCTGACCGTTTGTGACCCCATGGACTATATAGTCCGTGGAATTCTCCAGGCCAGAATACTGGAGTGGGTAGCCCTTCCCTTCTCCAGGGGATCTTCCCAACCCAGGAATTGAACCCAGGTCTCCCACATTACAGGGGGATTCTTTACCAGCTGAGCAACAGGGGAGTCCCAAGAGGCAAGGATAGTGATTAGAACAAAGAACTAGGGGAATCCAGGGGGGAAAAAAGGATGCACAGAAGCCTTCCTGGAAAAGAGGACATCTGAGACGGGCTTTGAAGGATGAGTAGAAGTTGACCTTGGGGTTGAATGGTCAGGAATATGATTCAAATCAGGAGCCCTCTAGAACTTCCCTGGTCGTCCAGTGGTTAAGACTCTATGTTCTCAATGCAGGGGGCTCAGGTTTGATCCTTGGTCAGGGAACTAGATCCCACATGCTGCAACAAAAGATCCTGCATGCCTCAAGGAAGATAGAAGATCCTACATGCTGCAACTTAAGATATGGCACTGCCAAATAAATAAATGTTAAATATATATATATATTAGGAGCCCTACACCCCTGTCTTGGCTCTGCTTCTGACTTGCTTTGGGTGATTCTCTGTCCTTCAGTGGGCCTCTGTTTCTCTGTCTGCACAATAGGGGCATGACAGGGAATTCCTTTGGGGCTTCCCCAGTGGCTCCGTGGTAAAGAATCCACCTGTAATGCAAGAGGTGCAGGAGACACGGGTTCGATCCTTGGGTCGAAAAGATTCCTCTGGAGGAGGGCATGGCAACCCAGTCCAGTATGCTTGCCTGAAGAAGCCCTTGGACAGAGGAGCCTGGCGGGTTACAGTCCATAGGGTCGCAAAGAGTCAGACATGACTGAGCAATCAAGCACATAGCACAAGGCCTGTAGTCGGTGAAGAGTAGAACTGCTCTATTTGAAGGGAAAGTTTAAGGGCCTAGAGTCGCTGCCTGCTATTCCTCTCTCCTCACGACTAAAGCCACTTGGCACACACACACACACACACACACACACACACACACACAGGGAATTCCTTTGCCTGCTCACTTCTTTTCTGCCTGTTGCTTTCTAAGGAGAGTTTTTGTCTTGTCTGACCACTTTCCAGGTTTTTTAGGTAGAGAACTGGAATAACAGGGAGACAGATATAGGACAGAGAAGTGACAGGAAAGAAGGAAGGAAAGAAAAAAGCAAGACTTGTGGAAAAGGGCCTAGGGGGACAGTTTCTGATGGGAAATGACAGATTTGGTAAGTGAGCAACACTGAGAGGCTGCAGTGGGGCTTGGGAGGACTGGAGAGAACAAAGGAGATTCTAAAGAGTGTTGACAAGGGGTGGAGACCCTTTGATGTCTCTTGAGAGTTACAGATAAATATTTGAGTCATTTTAAAATTGCTCTTGGGAGCTGGACTATTGTTCTTGGATTTACTACATTTTTATCCATTTTTGAATAGGTTAAAATGGACATGATTTGAAATCTCAGAGAACAAAGGGTAAAAGTTTCCCTCCTATTTTTTGCCTTTAGGACCCTCCAATCAACTTCTAGTCCCTAGGGGGGACTGCTGTCACCAGCTTCTTGTGTGAACTATCAGAAATAATCTCTGCGTGCACAAGCACGCATACGTAGGTATGATCCCCCTGTTTTGAACACAAATGATAGTGTACTATGCACACTTTTCTGAAATTTGCTTTTTTTTTTAATTTAACAATACAAGTTAAACAGTCCCTAGCAGTATATACAGAGCTGCCTAATACTTTAACAGTCACATAGTATTTCATTGTCTCATATTAAGGATGGATTGAAGTTTATTCAGATAGTTCCCTATATTTAAACCTTTAGTTTGTTTGCAACAATTTGCCCTTCATACTGCAGTTCTTGAATGTGATGTTAAAGGTGCTAAGCCTGAGCCACTTGGAACCCTCGGATTTATTTGGATACTGGGAGCTTTTAGACTCAGTGATGTTTTTGACAGGTTCTGATCCATCCTCTGGATCAAGCTCTTCCTACTGCCTTTTCCCTCTGTTCTGCCCACCCTGTTGTTGGGGCCCAGAGTGGTAGCTTCAGCCCTTCACCATGGCCTGCTCTCTGAAGTCCTCAGAACTCTTCCTGCATCTTAAAAATCATCCAGGCCAACTCTTGATTCGAGCCAAGAGTCTCCTGCCAGGAGCTGTGGGCAGAAAAGCCAGAGGTCGAGGCTCTGCGCAAGTGCTCAGTCACTCAGTCGTGACTGACACTCTATGACGCTCTGAACTGTAGCCTACTAGCCTCCTCTGTCCATGGGATTTCCCAGGAAAGAATACTGGAGTAGGTTGCCATTTCCTCCTGCTCAGGGATTGAACCCCACATCTCTTGTGTTTCCTGCATTGGCAGGTGGGTTCTTTACCACTGAGCCCAACACCTGGGAAACCCAGAGGCTCTGAGTGGAGTGTAAATACTTGTTGATCTATTCCTAGACTTTCCTGGGGCCTCCCTGCTTATTCTTCATTGCTAGCTGGTTTTCTGTTTCTTCATTGCTAGTTGGTAGGACTTTGCCCTACCTTTCTGCCAGAGGAATTCACTAGGGTCTACTCTAAGATCCTGTGGCAGGACCTTACCTATGAACCTTAAAAAAAAGTACCTTCTTGAAGGAGAAGAAATCCTTCTACCTGTAATAGAATTGCATGGAATGGTTATTTAGAGATCATCTAGTGCCACAAATTTACAAATATGGGAACTGAAGTCTGGATGAGAGGGTAGGACTAGCCCAGGGAACAGAATATGTGAGCAAGAGGGACAAAAGAAGAACTTGAGGCTTCTACCTCCAGGTCTAACCTCTTCACCCTCTCCTCCTAGAGTTCAGACTCAGTTCATCTTTATTCTCTCAAAATGTAGGACTTCCCTGGGGGTCCAGTGGTTGGGAATCTGCCTGCCAATGCAGGGGACATGGGTTCGATCCCTGGTCCAGGAAGATCCCACATGCCACAAGGCAGCTAAGCCTGTGGGCCACACTACTGAAGCCTGCACACCCTAGAGCCTGCGCTCTGCAACAAGAGAAGCCGCGGCAGTGAGAAGCCCACACACTGCAACTAGATAATCCCCTACTCACTGCAACTAGAGAAAGCCTGTGCACAGCAACAAAGACCCAGCACAGGCAAAAATAAGTAAAAATAAATGTTTAAAAAACATATCATGCTTTACAGAAGAAACCAGAAGCAAAAGAGTACATGCCATAGGATTCCATTATAAGCATATCTAGAACAGGCAAAAGTAACACATACTGACAGGAAGCAGATCCATAGCTTCCTGGGGATGGGCGGATGGACTGACTACAAAGGGAGTGAGGGAACTTTCTAGAGTGGTAGAAGTGTTCTCTTTTGATTGTGGGATGGTAGGGTATATATATTTGTCAAAATTGATTATACCTCAAAAAAGTGATTTAAAAGAAAAAAAAAGGCAGCATTGAAATATATTTACTCAATTTAGTTAAGAAAATACAACGTGACCACTGACCTACATGCACAGTCAGCTTGCACCAGCTCCTCTGATTTTAGCCGTTCATAACTCCCAGGTCAGATGTTTGCATCTCTGAGATGAAGTCGTCACAGATTTTGGTCAGAACATCATTTCCTTTAGACTTTTGTTCACTGTGTCATGACCGCGGCTCCTGACTTGGATGGGATTACAAAGCTGGTGATTAATACCTCTTTGCTGTCTATCCAGGTGCTGTGTTAACTTGCTAGGTTGGATTTTTCTTGCAGGGACTATCAAAGCTTTTTAATTTGTGCCCTTTAAAAAAGAAAAAAAAAAGCATTTGTACGAGGAATAATAACCATGACTAACATTGCTTGCTCGCTTTCTGTGTTCCAGGAGATGTTCTAAAGGTTTTGCATGTAACATCTCAATATAGATTCACCACTGTCCTTTGAAGAAGCTCCTTTTGTGGTCCCCATCTTACAGGTTTGGGAACTCAGGCATGGAGACTTTGAGTTATCTGTCCGAGGTTTCACAGAAAATTCCCCCCTACAGTGGAGCCTGGCAGGCTGCAGTCCACAGGGTCACACAGAGTCAGCCACGACTAAAGCAACTTAGCACGCATGCACAATGACAGATGGATATGAACCCTATCGGCCTGACTCCAGAGTCCATATAGCTCTTAAGTGCTATATGGTAACGCTATACAGCATTACCTAAAAAGTGACCTAAGAGTGACAGCAAAGCCCTTGCCTCAGGATCCCTTCCTCACTACTGCCAGAAATTCCACCATTGACTGGGTCCTCCCTCACAGTTAAGCATTGCCTTTTTTTTTTTTTTTAATCTTTTGGCCATGCCTTGTGGCATGTGGGATCTTGGTCCCCTGACCAGGGATCGAACTTGTGGCCCCTGCATTGGTAGCCTGGAGTCTTAACCACTGGACCACCAGGGAAGTTCCCAAGCCTTGCCCTCTCTAGGTGCCTCCTAAAATGCAACTAGTTGAGAGAAAGGGAGCACTCAATCCCTACTCATTTAGTCAAATGGGTTTTCCAGATGCCTTCTCTCCACTGAGCGTTCTGAGAAAAACACAGATTGGGAGGTGGGGAGAAGGGTGACGCGGCATTGAAGGGGACACCAGAGAGGTAAGATGCTAGAGCCAGATGTCCCAAGTTTCCTGGGCTGACCCTGCTCAACCTCACATCAATGAGACCCTCACATCTGAAGACCAGAGACTCCCAGACACTGGAGACAGGGAGCCATGTAGGTAATGACAGGAGAAGCTCTCTAGAATGATGCTGGGTGTAACCTGGGTGCCCCAAGCTGAGCCAGGGTGTCCTTGGGGAAGGCAGGTGGGACAAATCGCATGAGGTGAATCCTTCTCCTTTGCCTGGGAGTGTGGGTAGTTGCATTCTATCCACCTGAAGTCTATTTTTAAAAAATATTTATTTATTTGTCTCTTCATTCCAGTACGTGAGCTTAGTTGCCCCACGGCATGTGGGATCCTAGTTCCCCTATCAGGGATCGAACCTGCATCTCCTGCATTGGCAGACAGATTCCTAGCCAATAGACCACCAGGAAAATATCCTGAAGTCTATTTTTAAAAATTAAAATGTATTTAAGGACTTCCCTGGTAATCCAGTGGTTAAGACTCCATGTTTCCACTGCAGAAGGTGCAGGTTCTGTGCCTAATCAGGAAACTAGGGTCCCATATGCCACATGGTGAAGTCAGAAAATAAAAAAAGTTTTCAATTAAAATGTATCTTAAATGATGCAGCAATTTATATAAAGTATTATATAAAACACAAGCAGACTTTGTAATTTTTTTAAAAGTATAAAAAACAAAAACAAAATAAAGTCAGGGCTACCCTTGACCGCCCCTCGTCCCATCCCAGAGAGCTTCCGCTACTGCTCCTGATTTGGAGTTTTCCTTGTTTCTACACAACACATGTATGTACACACAGGAAGTGCATTGTGTCAAAGGGCCTGTTTTGCTTCTAGTTTTAGAAGAACTATGCTTTAAAAAACTTTATGAACTGACAATTACAGGGACAGAGATCAAAATTCCAAAGGTTCAATAGGGAAAACAGTGAAAAGTGGGTGTCCCTCTCTTCTCTGTTCCCAATTGTCTCTTTACTCCCTAAAGGCAACCAGCAATTCTAGCTTCTTGTAATTCCTTCCAGAGATAGTCTAGCATTTAAAACTCAATGTGTAAATACATATATGTATTTTCCAAATAAAGAAAGACTCTTCTGCACCTTGTTTTTCTTCATTTTATAGTATATTTTCAGGCTTTTTTTTTTTATCAGTATGGAAAATAGCCTCCTTCTTTTTCACACATACATGGTATCCCATTATATTTATGCACAATATTTATCCAGTCCCCTATGGAAAGAAAAGTTGTTTCTAATATTTTATTACAAACAATGCTGCAATTAAATATTTTATACATTATTTTGCATATTTATTTGTAAGATGAATGCCTATTAGTGGGGATTAGTCAGCTGAGGTTATTTTAAAATTTTAAATAGTATTTTAAAAGTTGATAGAAACTGCCAAATAGCCTTCAGGACATACCAATTTATACTGCTTATGAGTTTGTTTGTTCCTTTGTTAGTATGTCATATGATATACTCTGTCCTGCAGACTCACATTTTTCACTCAGTAATATGACACTGGAGTTCTACTTATGTCAATATG
This sequence comes from Bos taurus, assembly GCF_002263795.3. Lineage (NCBI taxonomy): Eukaryota > Metazoa > Chordata > Mammalia > Artiodactyla > Bovidae > Bos > Bos taurus. Next base: position 64,027,571 of record NC_037340.1, on the reverse strand, counting down.
CATAGATGTTCCTCATTAAAAACAAAGACCATCTTACAGTTTCCCACTGCTATGGCTGTGGAAAGTTGATTTAGTTGAACACATATTGATGGACATTTGGTTGGGTTTCAATTTTTTGCTTCCACGAACAATGCTGCAGTAACTCCTCTTGTATTAATATGAATAGAATAGATTCAGAGAAGTAAATTGCAAGATTGATAGTTATACATACTTAAAATTTCAGTAGATGCTTTTAAGGTGCTCTTCCAAAATGTTGCGGCAGTTTAGACTTCCTCTAACAGTGCATGAGAACTTTGTGTGTGCTCCCTCAGTTGTGTCCGACTCTTTGTGACCCCTTGGACTGTAGCCCACCAGGCTCCTCTGACCGTGGAATTTTCCAAGCAAAAATACTGGAGTGGGTTGCCATTTCTTACTCCAGGGGATCTTCCTGACCCAGGGATCGAACCCATGTCTCTGGCATCTCCTGAACTGGTAGGCAGATTGTTTACCACTGCGCCACCTGCTCTTGAACCTGCCCATGTACTTTCTCCTGGAACAAAGCTCAAAGTATGGGTTATCACTGGGATCATCCAGACCCTGAGCCCTATTCTGCAGAATCTGAATGGGTAAGCCAAGTGTTGGGAAGAATAAACACAGAAAAGGGGCAGAGCTGTCCCCCACTAGCCAGATAGTCACCCAGGTAACACAACTCTCTCCAAAGGAAAGATTACTTTGGAAGTGGGAGAAACTGAGCTCCCCATCAATAGGGGTGTTTGAACGGAAGTTTCAACAAATGCCCTGAGCTTCTACTCTGTGTGAAGTCTCTTAGATGGGTGTCTTGAGCCGGAGATGAGTCAGACCGTCCCTGCCCTCTCAGGGCTTGATACTCATGGAGAAAATAGACAAGTAAACAGACAGTGACATTTCTGTCTACTAACTATTGAGTTGGATTTCCTTTTTTGATAATATCTGGAACTTCCTGCTACACAGCACATGGGACTGCTGGAGATAAAAACAATAAACATCCTTTTAAATGCACAAATGGATCTGCAGCCATTTGGGTTTTAACAGACATTTGGGGGAGATGAAGGCTTTGACTTACATGAAGTTAAGGGTTGTAACTGAGATCCCTGATAAATCTAGGACACTGAAAGGGCTGTACCAACAGTGAAAATGCAGACTAGGGGAAAACAAGCAAATGTCTGAGTACAGAAGACAAAAGAAGACAAAAAGGATACATGTCCTTAGCAAAGAAGACAAAAGGGATATAGGTCCCAACAAACTGGTCTTTGGATGAGGCAAAGACACTATCTTTAAGAATTTGAAATTGCATGCTTATCCTTGATGAAAATGAGGTGACGCATGTGGGGTTCATATTTACATACCTGCATATCTAGGGAACTCCAAGGCTAAGAAATTAACATTTAAGGAGATCTACTGAACTGAACTTCAAAAGTACCTCTCAGATTCCTAGCAGAAACTAATGCAAATCTTCTCCAGATCTCCTCCATGGACCCCCTTCCTGCCCCAACCATTGCAGGTTACACAGAATTCCTATATATAGAGCCCTTCCAAACAGCTAATAATCCACAAGGAAACAACTGCTAAAATATACAAGGAAACAATCCATCATGAGTAAGGTTCAGTAGACATAGCAACATCAGTGCAGGAAGATGGCGGCCACCTTAGCAGCTGCTCGGGGAGAGGGGCCAGCACCAGTCTGGGGGCCCAAGGCCATTGCCTCTGACTGGGAAAACCAGGAAGTCTCCACAGGGATCCCTATCATGGCTGTGCAATTTGATGGGGACATGATTCTAGAAGCCAACTCCAGAACAACCACGGAGTCATACACCACCAACCAAGTGACTGACAAGCTGACCCTTATTCATGGTGGTATTTTCTGTTGCCACTCAGGCTCAGCAGCTGATCCTCAGGCAGAAGCCGATGCAGTCACTTATCAGCTTGGTTTGCACAGTGTTGAGCTGACTGAGCCTCCACTGGACACACGGCAGCCAGCCTCCTTAAGGAGATGTGTTACCAATACCGAGAAGATCTGATGGCAGGAATCATCACTGAGGGCTGGGACTCCCAAGAAGGGGGACAGGTGTCCTCGGTACCCATGGAGGGTATGATGGTAAGGTAGGCCTTCACCATCGGGGACTCCGGGAGCTCTTATATCTATGGCTATGTTGAGGCTACCTACCGGGAAGGCATGACAAAGAATGTCTGCAATCCACTGCCAGTACTCTGTCTTTGGCCATGAAACAGGATGGTTCCAGCAGCAGAGTGATCCGCCTGGCAGCTATTGCAGAATCAGGGGTAGAATGGCAGGTTCTTCTGGGAGACGAGATTGTCCAATTCACTATTGCCACTTTATAAGCTTTCTGAATCCTGGGGTTCTAATATACAATAGGAGATACCCCATACTGCTGCAAAATTCAATAAACAGCTTGTCACTGAGGAAAAAGAAAGATTCAGTAGACAAAATGCACAGAAGAAGACTCCTACGTACTTCAGATAACAGAATTATCAGATAGTGATCATTGAGTGCAGGTTAGAGGCAGCTGCTAAGTGCTTTGGAAGCATATTGAAAGAACAGATTCCTTGATGAAATCAAAGTCTTCACAGAGAAGGAGACTAAGAATAAGCCTTGAAGGATAAGTGGGACTTTGCCAAACAAGGACAGATGCTGTTGGGATGTAGAAAGTATAAGGTACCAAGGGCATGATCATTGATAATTAATTTTTTCTGATGCAAATAGGGCAGAAAAGTGAGGGATGAGGCAAGGGAGGTAGGTAGGGGGACAGATCATGTTGGCCCTTGTAAGCAGTCTTACAAGGAGACTTTGGTTTCTTTTTAATATTTATTTATTTTTATTTGGCTGTGCTGGGTCTTAGTTGTGGCATGTGGGATCTAGTTCCTTGAAAGAAAGTTAGTCACTCAGTCGTGTCTGACTCTTTGCAACCCCATGGACTATATAACCCACCAGCCTCCTCTGTGCATGGAATTTTCCAGGCAAGAATACTGGAGTGGGTTGCCATTTCCTTCTCCAGGGATCTTCCTGACCCAGAGACTGAATCCAGGTCTCCTGAGTTGCAGGCAGATTCTTTACTGTTCAAATCACCAGGGAAACCCTAGTTCCTTGACCAGGGATCAAACCCGGGCCCCCTGAATTGGAAGAACAGAGTCTTAGCCACTAGACCATGAGGGAAGTCCCATGGCTTTGGTTCTAGATTGAAGTGTAGAATAGATTTAAGTGTAAAATAGATTTAAGTGTAAAAGAAAACCAGTGAAGGGTTTTAAGTGAGGGGTTAGTGATATTCACTTGTCCCTTCATTCATTCAGTTAATAAATGTCAGGCATGAAGAATGGCTGGAGGATGGAGGGTGGCAGCAGGTGACCAGTCAAGAGAGAACAGCAGCTACTTGTGTAGGTGAGAAATACTGGTGGCTTAGATTAGAGTGGTGGTAATGAAGATAGAGAGGAGTAGGTAGATTTGACTGATATTTAGGTCAAAGCTTGAAAGTACATAAGGGATTGGAAAGTGCGAGGTATCGAGGCTTATTCCTAGGTTTCTGGCTGAGATACTGAAAGATTAATGCTGCCATTCATAGAGATAAGGAATTAAGGAGAAGAGTGAGTTGTTGGAAAGAAGACCATGAGCTCAGTTTTAGATACTTGGAGTTTAAAGTGACTTTGGGATATCCAGGTGGCAATGTCTAGGAGGTATTTTGATACAAAATGTCTGAATTGTCAACAAGAGAAATCTGGGCTGGAAATAAAGATCTGAGAGTTATCAACATGCAATTGGTAATTGAAGTCAGGGAAGTATAGGAGAGTTCTTTGGGAGGCTGAGTTCCATCTTCTGTTGTATTGGTTAAGATACAATTGGTATCTTATTTGGTTGATATCTATCTATATCTATACCTACCTATATCTATTTTACACTTAAATCTATTCTACACTTAAATCTAGAACCAATAAGATAAGATACCAATAATCTATTCTACACTTAAATCTAGAACCAATCTAGAACTTATCTGTTGTTTTGATTACAAGTGACTAACGGGTGAACTCAAGCTAGATTAAATTAGAAAAGGAAATTGGTGAAATGTCCATCGATAATGGCTGCAGGGACTTCCCTTGTGGCTCAGTGGTTAAGAATCTGCCTGCCAGTGCAGGCGACACGGGTTCAATCCCTGATCCAGGATGATCCAACATACCATGGGGCTACTAAGTCCGTGCGCCACAACTACTGAGCCTGCCTGTCCTAGAGCCTTCGAGCTCCAACTACTAAAACCCATGTGCCTAGAGCCTGTGCTGCCCAATAAGAGAAGCCACCACAATGAGAAACCCACAGGCCACAGGGAAGAGTAGCCCCTGTTCACTGTACTTAGAGAAAGCCCACGCAGTAATGAAGACCCAGAGCAGCCAAAAGTAAATACATATTAAAAAAAAAAAAAATTGCTGCAGGCAAGGATTGCTTCAGTGGCTCAAATAATGGAACTGAGATCCAGTCTTTTCTAATTTTTCCAAAGCACTTCCTAGAAATTAGGTTAATTCTTGACAGGCCCTCTCCTTCCCCATGTGATACTACTGGGGAAGGTCTCTGCCAGGACACCACGGTTACCTTGCATACAATCATTTATATAGGGCACACTAGCAAAAGTTTGAACAGCTTATCTAAGTCTTGGCAGAATGCCTAGTGACCCTTCCAGAACATGAAAGAGTGCAAGGCTTGTAAGGTAATGAGAGCGTCTTCCACTTGCCTCCCTGTCTCCCATGGGAGGCTGCCCTGAGAGTTTCCTTACTGCTTTCCCAGGTTCTGATGAACTGTAGGACTTTCTTCCCTACCCTACTCAGAATGGCATTACAGAATATAAAACCTGCTAACTGTGCTCCAGAATTGGCTCCTCAGCAATAGGGTACCCTACACTCATGTTGCAATTGTTCAGCCTCTTTTGTTTCAGTGTCATCCTTCTTGGTGTGTAGAGCAAGGGTCATGGAAACCTGGCTTATTCTTCTTGCTGACTATGTAAGTAATAAACTGACTCGACTGAAAACTGGTTCATTGTATCTTGACCAGTAGAATCAGTCAGGCATTAGTCGTGGCCTTACCTTATTTTATCTTAAGCTACAAGCTGCTCCTGGGTCTGGGTGCTTCCAAGCTCAAACTTAGCAGAAAAGAAAAGGCCATTGTCCAAATGACTCAATGCAAGATTCCAGAACTGAGTCTTGTTGACTCTGATTGACCTGACTTGGGTCATGTACTCATGCCTGCACCAATTACTGTGGCTAGGGATATGGGATGTATTGGTTAGTTAAAGCCATTTAGGGCCCATTCCCGAAAATGGGGGTGAGGTCAGTCTTACTCAGATCACATGGCTGAAAATTCAGGGTCCTGTTTGGAAAAGGAAAAGAAAGAATGGATTCTAGAAAGCAGTAAACAAAGCCCACTGTACCCATCTTCTTTCCCAGAGCAGCAGTGTGTACTTGGGGGAAGGGCATGAAGGATCTGGATGCATAACTGGGGGAGGGATGGCTCCTTTAAGGAGTGAGAAAGATTCAGAGAGAAGAGGCTGGGGGAAGCAGAGTCAATTTTAGCCTTTGGAGGCCTAGTTTATAACTTGGTCTTCCTAACAGGATGACTTTTGCAATGGTGGACATTTGTGGTAGGGGACAGGAAGGAAACGGAGAGGTCTTGAGGTAGCAGGTACCAGAAATTTGTCCTCAGGGCACTATGTAAGACCAGATCTCTGGTTCCTTTTGGGCCTTTGTAATACTTGGGTCCAAGGGCTGAGGAGGGAACAGGTATGGATTTCCCAAGGGGCTTCACCAGAGACTGGGCCCAGGAACAAGAGGCAGCTAGTATAGGAAACAGATGTTGAGAACCCTGCTTTCTGGGCCCAGTATCACCACTAACTCGGTGTGCAACAGTTTGGTGAGTCATGAATTTCCTTGCCTGGCTGGTTACCATGTCACATAATGGCAGCTACTCATCAGGCAGCCAGGGAGGGGAAAAGCTTTCAGATGTGTTTGCTTGCCTATACATATATATATGGGCTATTTGTTGTGGCTTGTGGACTTCTCTGTTGCAGTGCACACGCTCTAGAGCTAGAGGGCTCAGTAGTTGCCGCATACAGGCATGCCCCTTGGCATGTGGGATCTTAGTTCCCTGACCAGGGATCAAACCCACATCCCCTGCATTGGAAGGTGGATTCTTAACCGCTGGACTATTAGGGAAGTCCTCCTTCAATTTCGGTTGTGTTTAAAGATTTAGAGATTTTATCTACTCCTCAATCTGAGAGTTTTTTGCTCTCAGTTTCTGTCTCAATTTTTTATTAATGAAAGTCTCAGACTTTTTTAAGAGCCAGGGTCTAAGTGCCAGGCATAAGAAATAGGGGAACTTGGGGAAATTTTGATCAATGCTACCTCTAAAATATCTCTTGAATCCACCCATTTCTCTCTACCATCCTGAGCCAAGCTACTGTCTGCATTCACCTGGTTAACTGTGGCAGCCTCCTCACTGGTCTCCCTGCTGCCACTCCTCACTCCCTCCATCCATTATTCACTCAGTAGCCAGATGGCTATTATTTTTTAAATCTAAACTGTGATCATGTTCCAACTTTCCTTGAAACTCCTTAGTGGACTTTCCATTGCTCTTAGACGAAAAGTCCAATTCAGCATTATGCTCTACAAAGGCCATTTTTAAAATATTTATCTTTATTTATATTTAAATTTGGCTGTGCTGGGTCTTGAGGCTTGCAGGACCTTGGATCTTCACTGTGCATGAGGGATAGAATCTTTTAGTTGCAGCATGAAGGATCTTTAGTAGCAGCATATGAACTCTTAGTTGTGGCATATGGGACCTAGTTCCCTGATCAGGGATCAAACCTGGGCCCCCTGCATTGGGAGCTTGGAGTCTTAGCCACTGAACCACCAGGGAAGTCCCTAAAAAGGCCATTTGACTCTTACCTATTACTCCAGTCACTTTACTCCTACACTGGCTTCCCTCATTGCAAGCGCATTGTAACCTTAGTCCCCTCTTCTCCATACACACAACTCACCATTGCCAGTTCTTTACAGCAAGAGCTCCTTCTCATCCTTTAGGTCTCAGCTTAAATATCACCTCCTCAGACAGGCTTTCCTTAACGATCCAGTTCAGTCTATAGTATGTCCTCTGCTATTCATCATCATTGATCCAGATCTGTTGCCCTCATTAGTCTAATCATAACCTCTAATTATTTTATTTGTCTTAATGCTCTTATTCTGTATGACTTCCTGCTAGACTAAAAGCTCCAGCATGGGAGGGACACTGCCTATGTTTCTGAGCAGCATTATTAGTGGATTTGTTGTTGTTGTTGTTTAATCTCTCAGTCATGTCTGACTCTTTGTGATCCCATGGACTGAAGCCTGCCAGGCTTCTTGGTCCCATGGGACTTCCCAGGCAAGGACATTGGAATGGGTTGCCATTTCTTGCTTCAGGGGATCTTCCTGACCCAGAGATCAAACCAAATCTCCTGTAAGTCTCCTGCATTGCAGGCGGATTCTTTACTGCTGAGCCACTGGGGAAACCCTTATAGGTGGATATTTGCTCCTTTTCCCCCCTATCCAGCATCCAATCACCTTTTGTGTTGTTGAAGAAAAGTTGTGACCAACCTGGACAGCATATTAAAAAGCAGACATTACTTCGCCAACAAAGGTCCATCTAGTCAAAGCTATGGTTTTTCCAGTAGTCACATATGAATGTGAGAGCTGGATTATAAAGAAAGCTGAGTGCTGAAGAATTGATGCTTTTGAACTGTGGTGTTGGAAAAGACTCTTGAGAGTCCCTTGGACAGCAAGGAGATCCAACCAGTCCATCATAAAGGAAATTAGTCCTGAATATTCATTGGAAGGACTGATGCTGAAGCTGAAACTCCAATACTTAGGCCACCTGATTCAAAGAACTGACTCATTGGAAAAGACCCTGATGCTGGGGAAGATTGAAGGCAGGGGGAAAAGGGGACGACAGAGGATGAGATGGTTGGATGACATCACTGACTCAATGGATACGAGTTTGAGTAAACTCTGGGAGGTGGCAGTGGACAGGGAAGAGTTGTGCCTGACTCTTTTCGACCCCATGGACTACAGCACGTCCTGTCTTTCACTATTTCCCATGGTTTGCTCAAACTCATGTCCATTGAGTCAGTGATACCATCCAACTATCTCATGCTCTGTTGCCCCCTTCTCCTCCTGCCTCCAATCCCTCCCAGCATCAGGGTCTTTTCCAATGAGTCAACTCTTTGCATGAGGTGGCCAAAGTACTGGAGTTCCAGCTTTAGTATCATTCCTTCCAAAGAATACCCAGGACTGATCTCCTTTAGAATGGACTGCAATTGTTAGACTGAAATAAATCTGATTCAGAAAAAAATTAATCATGAGAATGTTAGATTCTAATCGGCATGTTTAAAACATTTGAAACTTAGTTGTGGGATTTGTTTCATTGCAAAATGTAAAGGAAAATTGTAAAGTTTTCCACACACCTCTGTAGTTCAGTTCAGTTCATTTCAGTTGCTCAGTCGTGTCCGACTCTTTGCGACCCCATGAATCGCAGCATGTCAGGCCTCCCTGTCCATCACCACCTCCAGGAGTTCACTCAAAACTCACGTCCGTCGAGTTGGTTATGCCATCCAGCCATCTCATCCTCTGTTGTCCCCTTCTCCTCCTGCCCCCAATCCCTCCCAGCATCAGAGTCTTTTCCAGTGAGTCAACTCTTCGCATGAGGTGGCCAAAGTACTGGAGTTTCAGCTTTAGCATCATTCCTTCCAAAGAACTCCTTTAGAATGGACTGGTTGGATCTCCTTGCAGTTCAAGGAACTCTCAAGAGTCTTCTCCAACACCACTGTTCAAAAGCATCAATTCTTCGGTGCTCAGCTTTCTTCAAAGTCCAACTCTCAATCCATACATGACCACTGGAAAAACCATAGCCTTGACTAGATGGACCTTTGTTGGCAAAGTAATGTCTCTGCTTTTGAATATGCTATCTAGGTTGGTCATAACTTTCCTTCCAAGGAGTAAGCGTCTTTTAATTTCATGGCTGCAGTCACCATCTGCAGTGATTTTGGAGCCCAGAAAAACAAAGTCTGACACTGTTTCCCCATCTATTTCCCATAAAGTGATGGGACCAGATGCCATAATCTTCGTTTTCTGAATGTTGAGCTTTAAGCCAACTTTTTCACTCTCCTCTTTCACTCTCATCAAGAGGCTTTTGAGTTCCTCTTCACTTTCTGCCATAAGGGTGGTGTCATCTGCATATCTGAGGTTATTGATGTTTCTCCCAGCAATCTTGATTCCAGCTTGTGTTTCTTCCAGCCCAGCGTTTCTCATAATGTACTCTGCATAGAAGTTAAATAAGCAGGGTGACAATATACAGCCTTGACGTACTCCTTTTCCTACTTGGAACCAGTCTGTTGTTCCATGTCCAGTTCTAACTGTTGCTTCCTGACCTGCATATAGGTTTCTCAAGAGGCAGATCAGGTGGTCTGGTATTCCCATCTCTTTCAGAATTTTCCACAGTTGATTGTGATCCACACAGTCAAAGGCTTTGGCATAGTCAATAAAGCAGAAATAGATGTTTTTCTGGAACTCTCTTGCTTTTTCCATGATCCAGCAGATGTTGGCAATTTGATCTCTGGTTCCTCTGCCTTTTGTAAAACCAGCTTGAACATCTGGAAGTTCACAGTTCACGTATTGCTGAAGACTGGCTTGAAGAATTTTGAGTATTACTTTACTAGCATGTGAGATGAGTGCAACTGTGCAGTAGTTTGAGCATTCTTTGGCATTGCCTTTCTTTGGGATTGGAATGAAAACTGACCTTTTCCAGTCCTGTGGCCACTGCTGAGTTTTCCAAATTTGCTGGCATATTGAGTGCAGCACTTTCACAGCATCATCTTTCAGGATTTGAAAGAGCTCAACGGGAATTCCATCACCTCCACTAGCTTTGTTCGTAGTCATGCTTTCTAAGGCCCACTTGACTCACATTCCAGGATGTCTGGCTCTAGGTCAGTGATCATACCATCGTGCTTATCTTGATCGTGAAGATCTTTTTTATACAGTTCTTCTGTGTATTCTTGCCACCTCTTCTTAATATCTTGTGCTTCTGTTAGGTCCATACCATTTCTGTCCTTTATGGAGCCTATCTTTGCATGAAATGTTCCCTTGGTATCTCTCATTTTCTTGAAGAGATCTCTAGTCTTTCCCATTCTGTTGTTCTCCTCTATTTATTTGCATTGATCGCTGAGGAAGGCTTTCTTATCTCTTCTTGCTATTCTTTGGAACTCTGCATTCAGATGCTTATATCTTTCCTTTTCTCCTTTGCTTTTCGCTTCTCTTCTTTTCACAGCTATTTGTAAGGCCTCCCCAGACAGCCATTTTGCTTTTTTGCATTTCTTTTCCATGGGGATGGTCTTGATCCCTGTCTCCTGTACAATGTCATGAACCTCAGTCCATAGTTCATCAGGCACTCTATCTATCAGTTCTAGTCCCTTAAATCTATTTCTCACTTCCACTGTATAATCATAAGGGATTTGATTTAGGTTATACCTGAATGATCTAGTGGTTTTCCCTACTTTCTTCAATTTAAGTCAGAATTTGGCAGTAAGGAGTTCATGATCTGAGCCACAGTCAGCTCCTGGTCTTGTTTTTGTTGACTGTATAGAGCTTCTCCATCTTTGGCTGCAAAGAATATAATCAGTCTGATTTTGGTGTTGACCATCTGGTGATGTCCATGTGTAGAGTCTTCTCTTGTGTTGTTGGAAGAAGGTGTTTGCTATGACCAGTGCATTGTCTTGGCAAAATTCTATTAGCCTTTGCCCTGCTTCATTCCGTATTCCAAGGCCAAATTTACCTCTTACCAAATCACCTTTTACCTTCACCGAAAAGATTTCACTGAATTGCCTTCAGGATGTACTGTCCTAAGGCAAATACAATCAATTCATGATCTGTATTCCCACAGATTCTTTTCTCTTGCTGCCCTACACACAGCCAAGAGGTAGGTACAGGACCTAATCTCAGTTAATCCCATGCTCTGTCCAAAAACTTTGGCCTTCTTTTTTTTTGGCTGAGCTGGGTCTTTGTTGCATTCGTTCTTCATTGAGGCTCTCAGGCTCAGTAGCTGTAGCATGTGGGATCTTAGTTCCTGAGCCAGGGATCAAACCTGAGTCTCCTGCATTAGAAGGAAGATTCTTACTGGGGAGGTCCCAGAATTGTGACTCTTGAATGGCACAATGCAAGGTCATTAAAAACTGGTTGAAGTTCATTCATTTCAGTGGTGGTACCTGGTAGTCTTGACAGCTACCCAGGCTTTGTGTTGCTTCCTACTTGAGTCCTGATATTCCAAGTATGGTTCCCTAGGCTTCTCTTTGATCCTGTTGAGCTCTCTCACAGCCTCCTAGTTAATTTCCTTTAGGTTAAAGATGGCCAGAGTCAGTTTGCTATTGGGAGTACAAAAAGATATGGACCTGATAGATTGTAATTCCATAGCCTAATGCAGGATCTGGCAATGGTGAGTATTTAATAAGTGCTAAAGAAAAAGCTATCTAGGTATATGGTTTAAGGCTGATGACTCAGAGCCTCAGTTCCTTCTTCTCTAGGCAACCCACACATCATCTAGGATCTCAGGAAAGAAATCACGTTGTTTGTTCCTTTATTATTTCCTTCCTTTCAATTCTCTACCCTTCCTTCTCAGCTACAGCAACAATACAACCCAACCTAAGTCAACCCAAATTCCTCTCATTTTCTCAGGCATAGCAACTTAACCACAACATCTGAATCATGGTTCTGCCACTTATTAGCTGTGTGACCCCAAACAAACTACTAAATCTCTTTTTGTCTTAGTTTCCTCATCCACATGTGGTGATTGGGAAATTATATGAACTGTACTGTATGTGTGTGTGTATGTGTTTGTTTAAATACCACGTGGCTTGGTGGAAACAAGAATCTATCTGCCAAGCAGGAGACACACATTTGATCCCTGAGTCAGAAAGATCCCCTGGAGAAGGGAATGGCAACCTACTCCAGTATTCTTGCCTGGAAAATCCCTTGGATAGAGGAACTTGGCTGGCTTTTTAAAATATTAGTTTATGTATTTGCCTGCACTTGGGGCACTCAGGTTCGTTGCAGCATAGGGGATCTTTAATTTTGGCTTGTCAGTTCTAGTTCCCTGACTGGGACCCCTGCTTTGGGAGCATGAAGTCAGCCACTGGACCACCAGGGAAGTCCCTAGCATAATGTTTTTAAGTTTCATTCATATTGTAGCATGGATCAGTACTTCATTATTATTATTATTTTGCTCAATTATAGTCCATTGTATAGATGTAGCACATCTTGTTTTTGTATCCATGGGAAAAAAAATATTCAGGGTTGATAATTGGGTTGTTTCCACTTTTGGGCTATTATATGTAATAGCTATGAATAAACTATGAACATTTGTGCACAAGTTTCTTTGTGGACATACATTTCATTTCTCTTGGACATATAGCTAGGGGTTGAATTGATGGGTCATATAGCTAAGCTATTTAAAAATCCTAAAGGATGATGCTGTTAAAGTGCTGCACTCAATATTTCAGCAAATTTGGAAAACTCAGCAGTGGCCATAGGACTGGAAAAGGTGTTTTTATTCCAATCCCAAAGAAAGGCAGCGCCAAAGAATGTTCAAACTATCATACAATTATGCTCATTTCACATACTAGCAAGGTAGTGATCAAAATACTTCAAGCTAGGCTTCAGCAGTACGTGAACTGAGAACTTCCATATGTACAAGGTGGATTTAGAAAAGGCAGAGGAATGAGAGATCAAATTGCCAACATCCGTTAGATCATACAGAAAGCAAGAGAATTCCAGAAAAACATCTACTTCTGCTTCTTTGACTACACTAAAGCCTTCAACTGTGGATTACAGCTTCCCAGGTGGTGTTAGTGGTAAAAAAAAAACAAAACAAAAAAACCCACCTGCCAATGCAGGAGACATAACAGATCTGGGTTCGATCCTTGGGTCGGGAAGGTCCCTTGGAGGAGGAAATGGCAATCCACTCTAGTATTCCTGCCTGGAGAATTCTGGCAATATTCCTGTCTGGAGAATGGACAGTCAGTCCATTGGAGAATGGACAGTCCATATGTCCAATGGACATGTCCGCAAAGAGTCGGACATGACTGAAGCGAATTAGCGTGCACATGGAAAATTCTTAAAGGGATGGGAATACCAGATCACCTTACTTGTCTCCTAATAAACCTGTATGCAGGTAAAGAAGCAACAATCAAAACTGGACATGGAACAACAGACTGGTTCAAAATTGAAAAAGCAATATGTCAAGGCTGTATGTCGCCACCCTGCTTCTCTAACTTATATGCAAAATACATCATATGAAATGCTGAGCTGGATGAATCACAAGCTGGAATCAAAATTGCTGGGAGAGATATCAACAACCTCAGGTATGCAGAATGACACCACTCTAATGGCAGAAAGTGAAGAAGAACTAAAGAGCCTCTTGATGCGGGTGAAAGAGAAGAGTGAAAAAGCTGGTTTAAACTCAGCATTCAGAAAACTAAGATCATGGCATCTGGACCCATTACTTCATGGCAAATAGATGTGGGGAAAGGGGAAATAACAATAACAATAACAATAACAATAGATTTTGTTTTCTTGGGCTCCAAAATAACTGCAGATGGTGAACGCATCCATAAAATTAAAAGATGCTTGCTCCTTGAAAGAAAAGCTATGACAAACTTAGATAGTATATTAAAAAGCAGAGGCTTCACTTTGACATCTAAGGTTCGTATAGTCAAACCTATGGTTTTTCCAGTAGTCATGTAGGGGTCAGAGATCTGGACAATAAAAAAGGTTGAGTACCAAAGAATTAATGCCTTCTAACTGTGGTGCTGGAGAAGACTCTTGAGAGTCCCTTGGACTGCAAGGAGATCAAACTAGTCCATCCTAAAGGAAGTCAGCCCTGAATATTTATCAGAAGGACTGGTGATGAAGCTTAAGCTCCAATACTTTGGCTACCTGATGTGAACAGTGGACTCACTGGAAAAGACCCTGATGCTGGGAAAGACTGAGGGCAGGAGGAGATGGCAGGATGGCATCATGGGCCCAATGGACATGAGTTGGAGCAAACTCCCAGAGACAGCGAAGGACAGGCATGCTTCAGTCCACGGGGTCACAGAGTTGGAGGGGATTTAGGGACTGAACAAAAACAAACTGTAGAATAAGTCAATGAACACGTATTTAATACTCTTTAAAAACATAAATCTGTGGAAAATTCTTCAAGAGATGGGAACACCAGACCACCTTACCTGCCTCCTGAGACATCTGTATGCAGGTCAAGAAGCAACAGTTAGAACTGGACATGGAGCAACAGACTGGTTCCAAATTGGGAAAGAAGTACGTCAAGGCTGTATGATTGCCACCCTGTTTATTTAACTTCTATGCAGAGTACATCATGTGAAATGCCAGGCTGGATGAAGCACAAGCTGGAATCAAGATTGGTGGGAGAAATATCAATAACCTCAGATATGCAGATGATACCACCCTTATGGCAGAAAGTGAAGAACTAAAGAGCCTGTTGATGGAAGTGAAAGAGAGTGAAAAAGTTGGCTTAAAACTTAACATTCAAAAAAAAAAAAAAAAAAACTTAACATTCAGAAAACTAAGATCATGGCATCCGGTCCCATCACTTCATGGCAAATAGACGGGGAAACAATGGAAACAGTGACTGGCTTTATTTTGGGGGGCTCTAAATCACTGCAGATGGTGACTGCAGCCATGAAATTAAGATGCTTGCTCTTTGGAAGAAATGCTATGACCAACCTAGACAGCATTAAAAAGCAGAGACATTACTTTGCCAACAAAGGTCCATCTAGTCAAAGCTATGGTTTTTCCAGTAGTCACGTATGGATGTGAGAGTTGGACTATAAGGAAAGCTGAGCACCAAAGAATTGATGCTTTTGAACTGTGGTGTTGGAGAAGACTCTTGAGAGTTCCTTGGACTGCAAGAAGATCCAACCAGTCCATCCTAAAGGAAATCAGTCCTGAATAGTCATTGGAAGGACTGATGCTGAAGCTTGGTTACCTGATGTGAAGAACTGACTCATTGGAAAAGACCCTGATGCTGGAAAAGACCCTGATGCTGGGAAAGACTGAAGGCGGGAGAAGGGGATGTCAGAGGATGAGATGGTTGGATGGTATTACCGACTCCATGGACATGATTTTGAGTAAATTCCAGGAGTTAGTGGTGGTCAGGGAGGCCTGGCTTGCTGCAATTCAGTTCAGTTCAGTTCAGTCGCTCAGTCGTGTCTGACTCTTTGCAACCCCATGAATCTCAGCACGCCAGGCCTCCCTGTCCATCACCAACTCCCGGAGTTCACCCAGACTCACGTCTATCGAGTCAGTGATGCCATCCAGCCATCTCATCCTCTGTCGTCCCCTTCTCCTCCTGCCCCCAATCCCTCCCAGCATCAGAGTCTTTTCCAATGAGTCAACTCTTCACATGAGGTGGCCAAAGTACTGGAGTTTCAGCTTTAGCATCATTCCTTCCAAAGAAATTCCAGGGCTGATCTCCTTCAGAATAGACTGGTTGGATCTCCTTGCAGTCCAAGGGACTCCCAAGCAAATAGTCGGACACGACTGAGCGACTGAACTGAACTGAAGCATTTAAAACATAGACATGAGTGAAACAAACGTCTTTTAAATCTCGTTCACAATCCTAGGACGACAATTGCCTTCACCTTTCTTCTTTCAGGAGCATTTCGTTCTCTGGGTGATTTACAGCTCACCTACTGCCGTCTGAGACGTCGCCCAACCCTTTGAGGCGAGGTTGAGACGCCCTGCTTGCCGTCGTCCCGGCCCCATTTCGCCGCAAGGCCTCCTGGGAGTGGTAGTCCCCAGTCTGGCCGCTCCGACGATAGTAGCGAGGTGCGCCGGTCCGCGGAACTACAGGGGGCGGTACGCAGGTCCAGGTTCTTCCGACTCGCCTTTCCCTCCCCGCCTGCGCGCCCGCCCCAGCTATCATGGCGGCTCCCTTGGCCTTGGTACTGGTGGTGGCCGTGACCGTGCGGGCGGCCTTGTTCCGCTCCAGTCTGGCCGAGTTCATCTCGGAGCGGGTGGAGGTGGTGTCCCCACTGAGCTCTTGGAAGAGAGGTGAGGCCACCGGCTCGAGTAGGCGGTCAGGTCCCGCCTGTGCGCTCCTGGCCTCTGTGAATGGAAGGCGGGGGCATTGGCCGCAAGCTCGATTCTGAGGAAACTGACCCACTCAAGCGTACTTAGAGAAGGCGGGAGAGCGGGGCTGCTGGGAGGAGGGAGCGTGGGGCAGTGGTGAGGTTGGGGCCCTACAGGCCGGTCACCTGCGGGGTGGGGATCTGAGGGGGTGTGTCCCACACGGGTTTTGCGCTGAGAGGCGTGATCTGAGGAAGGGTCAGGATAAGGGAAGTGCATGCTGGCTGGAGTGGGATTTGGCGGGAGATTCGCACATGATGCTCCCTGGGGTGTGGGGTGGCTGTGAGGGGAGCCCAGTGCGGGGACCAATCCTGCCTAAGCGAGGAAAGGGTGTGAGTGAGTGTGCTTAGAAGCCTATTCTCCGTCTGGGACTTGCAGTGCAGTTTTTCCTACTGTGTCTTCCTAGGTCTTGCAGTTCTTCATAGAACAGTGTTTTATATTAAAGGGACAGAATTTGGGCCAAAGGATCCACAGGCTAATGGGAGAAATAGATAATTATAAGCATTTGTGGAAAGTGTACTTCCTGTGTACATCCAGTTCCTTCCTTGGAGTTCTGATCTTGAAGAAAGCATCCCCTCCTTTTCCAGTTTCTTAAGGCTATGGAATTTGAGCTAACTCTTGAAGGAAGCAGAGTTTGGAAAGGGAGATTAGAGAAAGGGAAGTTCCAGGTAGAAGATAAACAGGATCAAGAAATGTTGAAGGAAGTGAACATATCCAAAGTAGGTGAGTAATGGGATGGGGGTGAGGTTAGGGCCAGAGTCTGAAGATTTTTCTAAAAAACTTTCTTCCTAAAGTGTAATAAACTTAGAGCTCAAGAAATTTTTTACAAACTGTCTACATCCATGTAGGCAGCACCCAGATCAACAAACAGAACAGCACCACAGAAGTCCCCTTTCATGTTCTCAAACGTTAAATGCTAGAGTTTTAATATTATCCCATAGCTTCCCTGTTGACTCAGATGGTAAGGAATCCACCTGCAATGCAGGAGACCCAGATTCGATTCCTGGGTCAGGAAGATCCCCTGGAGAAGGGAATGGCAGTGTACTCCATTCTTGCCTGGAAAATCCCATGGACTGAGGAGCCTGGCAAGCTACAGTCTATGGGGTCACAACAGTCAGACATGACTTAGCAACTGAATCACCACTACCACCCTTTACCCAGCTTCTTGTCCTGCTAATATCCTACATAATCATAGTACAATGACCTAAACCAGAAAATTAACATTGATACAATACCATTAACTAACCTACAGAATTTTTACCAGTTGTTCCACAGATGTCCTTTCTCTGGTCCAAGATCCCATCATGATCCCATATTGCATTTAATCGTTGTCTATCCTTTGTCTCTTCCTATCTGGGATGCTTCCTCCTTCATGTTGTTGTTCAGTCACTCAGTTGTGTCTGACTCTTTGCAACCCCATGGACTGTAGCAGGCCAGGCTTCCCTGTCCTTCACCATCACCTGGAGCTTGCTCAAACTCATGTCCATTGAGTCAGTGATGCCATCCAGTCATCTTGTCCTCTGTCACCCCCTTCTCCTCCTGCCTTCAATCTTTCCTAGGATCAGAGTCTTTTCCAGTGAGTCGGCCAGTTATTTTGTCTCTCAGTTTAGGTTTTCTTGATGTTTCCTCATGATGAGATTGAAGTTAGGTTTTTTGGGTAAGAACCACATTTTTGGCATAAACACCACAGAAGTTTTTTTATCTCCATCATTATGAATCATGTCAGGAGGAACTTGATATTGATAATGTTAACTGGTCAGCATATTACTGGTGATATTAAGGTAGGTCACTTGAGAAAGATAGTGAATGCCAGGTTTACCCACATAAGTTTTTATTTTTCTCCTTGCAAATACTGTTTCCAGTCATATTTTTACCCACTAATTTTTAGTATCCATTATTGACACTTGCCTTTCATGATTATTACTGTGGGATCTGCCAAATGGTGATTATCTATTTTCATCTTTCCTCTACATTTGACATTTACACTTCTCTATAAGGAAGAGTTTTCTTTTCTCTTTTACCTGTTTATTTATTCAATTATTAATAGCGAAGTATGATTTCTAACTATAAAGTGCTTTTCTCTATCCACCCATACATATATGTATAAAGGAAAGGAAAGGAGAGCGAAGTCGCTCAGTCGTGTCTGACTTTTTGTGATCCCATGGACTGTAGCCTATTAGGCTCCTCCATCCATGGGATTTTCCAGGCAAGAGTGCTGGAGTGGATTGCCATTTCTTTCTCCAGGGGATATTCCTGACCTAGGAATCGAACCCAGATCTCCTGCATTGCGGGCAGACACTTTACCGTCTGAGCCACCAGGGAAGCCTACATATATGTATACACTTCTTAATTCATTTACATACATATCCATTAATGAAACATTAATGAAATATTAATTTTTAATATTTTAGTACTCTGAGCATAATAAGGAACATATTTCTCTGGGCACTTGTCCAGTTATTTCCCCCGATAAACTACCCTAAGAACAATCGTTTCTGGATCAAGAGGCACACACTTGAAAATACATGTTGCTTGTAGAAAAGTTAATAACAAATGTCACTCAAACAGTCAGCATATGAGAACAACTGCCCATTTTCCTATTCCACATTTCTCACAGCTTCTAATTTGTTATTTGGCTGTTTTTTGCAATGGAGCAGAATATGTAGAAGTGAAACACTTGTTATTATTTATTTATTTGGCAGGGGCTTGCAGAATCTTAGTTTTCTGCCCAGGGATTGAACCTGGGCCTCTGGCAGGAAAGTGCCAAGTCCATACCACCAGACCACCAGGGAATTTGCAAACAAAACCCTTTTTAGCATGGGTGGAAGTTAGAAGAAGATTGAAGGAATGTTAAGGTTTAATATAAAATTTTTTCATAATGAGTGTTGCCCCACAATGAAAAGAGTTGCTCTGTAGGGAAGAAGGTTCACCATCATCTGAAATCAAGACTTAAAATCACTTGCTGGGAATGAGGTAAAATGGGGTTAGACAAATTGGGAAGCCCTTCTTGTTCTTGGGAGTTATCTAGCACTTTGGTTTATGGCCAGTCTGCATATGTCTCTAAAGTAAGAGTGAACTTGGATGTCTTACTTTTCAGTGGTTGAAGGCCTCTCACTGTTGGACTTGGGAGTGTCTCCTTATTCTGGAGCAGTATTTCATGAAGTAAGTGTTTTTGCTTTCTTTTCTGGGTACTAAGAGTAGTTTATAGTCACAGATGCCAAACCTAACCTCTGTTTTGTACAAACATTTAAAAAGATCTATTTTTGAAAATCATATTTAGAAACAGCCCCTTTTTTTAGATGTCTTCTGCTTAAGAAGAGGGTTTCACAATTGCAGTGGAAATGATCCAGATTTAGATTGTAATTTGGGGAAGCAGATGAGACTTCTGTGGAAGTTACCATTTTTGTTGGCAGATAAGTTGTAAACAGTTCGTAGTTCACGAATAGGTTATATGCTAATTGGCATGTAATTTGTTCTTTGGAACATGCTTTCCTGTGAAAACTGTGTCAGCAGTGTTGGTTTCTTAGAAAGCCCACCAAAGCCATTTAACCCATAAAGTTTGTTCTTAAGAATAGTAAAATCACTCTTAGGTCACTATCATCTCTTATTTGGGTTACTACAACAGCTTCCTGACAAGTCCTTCTGCATTCAGTCTTGCTCCTTTTTATTTTATCCTGTAGTCAGAGCCATCTTCCTGAAATGTGAATCTGATTTTGTCACTGTCCTGCTTGGCACTGATTTCAGGATAAAATCCAAGCACCTTAGGGTGCATACAAAGCCCTGTGGGTCCTGCTCACTCCCTCAACCACATGTCTTTCCACTTCTTCCTCCCCATTTTTTTTTTTTTTTTAATTTAATGTTTGGCTCTGCTGGGTCTTCACTGTTGCGTGGGCTTTCTGTCTTGGCGAGCAGGGGCTACTCTTGGTTGTAGTACTCGGGCTTCTCATCGTGATGGCTTCTTTTGCTGTGGAGCATGGGCTGTAGGCCCGAGGGCTTCAGTAGTTATAGTGCCTGGGCCCAGTAGTTGTGGCTCCTGGGCTCTAGAGCACAGGCCCTTTAGTTGTAGTGCACAGGCTTAGTTGCCCCGCAGCATGTGATCTTCTAGGACCAGAGACTGAACCCATGTCCTTGCATTGGCAGGCAAATTCCTTACCACTGAGCCACCAGGAAAGCCCCAGACCTTTTTTATTGGCTTTATCATTTAGACGTCTTCTAATTAGGCAATTTAGCCCTTAATTTTTACAACTATCTCCCTCATACCTACTTTGAGAACAGTTTTTTTGGTTCTCCTATCTAGTCTTTTTAAAGCATTCAATTTGGTTCTCATGGAGATAACAACTCTTTTGTATTCATACTTCGTTATCTTTGTATTACTGTCTAATTGAACCACAATAATAAGAACTGCTAGCAGAAACAGGTTAGGAAAAATTTGAGACTCTTTGAAAGTGAAAGTGAGGTCGCTCAGTCGTGTCCCACTCTTTGGGACCCCATGGACTGTAGCCTACGAAACTCCTCCGTCCATGGGATTTTCCAGGCAAGAATACTAGAGTGGGTTGCCATTTCCTTCTCCAAGGGAACTTCCCGACCCAGGGATCGAACCCCGGTCTCCCACATTGTAGGCAGACGCTTTTACCATCTGAGCCACCAGGGAAGTCTCTATGAGACTATGAGCACACAATTCAGAAATTGGGAACAGAAATATACAAACATAGCCTAGTAGCCAGGAGACCTCAGTGTGCTGTGTGCCTTAGGCAGTATGTTTTCTACAGAATAGGAACCCCTGACAGAGTTCTGACATGGTTTTATTATGCTTCAGTACCATATTCTCTCTTGCCTATGTCTTTGTTTGTGCTGTTGTCTTTTTATAGAGGGCCATTCTTCTCTCTTTTTGTGGTTGACCCTGCTGTTCAGATACTAGCTTAGGTTTTGCCTCCTCCAGGAAGCCATCCCTCATCACCTTAGACTAAGTTAGATGTTTCTCCTGTATCTTTCAAAGCATCTTGTGCTTATCCTTTTCATGACTCATATCATACTCTTGAAACTGCCTCTGTACTTGTTTTACCCATTATGATATGTGCTGCTTAGAACGTGTTCTGGCATCTTTTGATCACTTATTCCTAGTGCCTCGCTCTGTATCTGCATATGTATTCCAACCCCTTCTTCCCTTCTCTCTTTCCTTTAACAAAGAGTTATTAAGTACACACCAAATGCCAGCGACCCTGCTAGATGCTAGGGGTATAAAACAAGACACAGTCCTTGGCATTATTATTCTCATATTTTTGAGAGAAACAGACAATAAGTTAGTAAAAAGAGCAAAGAATATTGCCAAGGATAAAGAAAATAATTTCATCATGATGAAAGGGTCAGTTTATCAAGAAGACATAACAGTCCTGATGCTTATGCACCTAATAGAGTTTCAGAGTACATGAAGATGGATAGAACTGCAAGGAGAAATCGACAGATCTCCAGTTATAGTCTGAGATTTCAGTATCGCTCTGTAAGTGATTGATAGAACAAGCAGACAGAGTCAACAAGGATAGAGAAAACTTGAACAATACACCAACCATTTTGACTTCATTGACATTTACAGAACATTCCATCCAGTAACAGCAAAATACATAATCCCTTCAAGTGTGTATTTGCAAGATAGATCATATTCTGAGAAATAAAACAGGCTCAATAAATTTAATAAAAGGATTGACGTCATACAAAGTATATTCTCTGACCACAGTGGAATCAAATGAAAAATTAATACCAGAAAGATACCTGGAAAATCCCCGAGTATTTGCAAGCTAAGTAACATATTCCTCAATAACCCATGATCAAAGAAGAAATCAGAAGGGAAATTAGTATTTTGAATGAATGAAAATGAAAACGCAGCCTATCAAAATATGTGGGAAATTTATGATGTAAAATGCCTATATTAAAAAAGAAGAAAGTCTCAAATCATTGACCTCAGTTTCTATCTTAAGAAACTAGAAAAAGAAGATAACTCAAAAGTAAGCAGAATAAAAGGAATAATAACTACCTGAATGGAAACAAATGAAACAGAAAACAGAAAGTATGGAAAGGCATAGAAATACAGTTGGTCCTTTGGAATGAACAGTAAAATAGGTGAACATTTGGGAATGGTAGATATGTTCACCATCTTGATTGTGGTAATGCTTTCATGGGTGTATACATAGGTCAGAACATGTCAAGTTGTATATCTTTTTTATACCAACTATACCTCCATAACGGAGAAGGCAATGGCACCCCACTCCAGTACTCTTGCCTGGAAAATCCCATGGATGGAGGAGCCTGGTAGGTTGCAGTCCATGGGGTCGCTAAGAGTCGGACACGACTGAGCAACTTCACTGTCACTTTTCACTTTCATGCATTGGAGAAGGAAATGGCAACCCACTCCAGTGTTCCTGCCTGGAGAATCCCAGGGATGGGGGAGCCTGGTGGGCTGCCGTCTATGGGGTCACACAGAGTCGGACACGACTGAAGCGACTTAGCAGCAGCAGCAGCATACCTCCATAAAGCTAAATTTTTTTAAATGTGATTTCACTTTAATGGTAAGTTCAGTTCACTTCAGTTCAGTCACTCAGTTGTGTCCGACTCTTTGCTACCCCAGGAACCCCAGCACGCCAGTCCTCCCTGTCCATCACCAACTCCCGGAGTCTACCCAAACCCATGTCCATTGAGTCGGTGATGCCATCCAACCATCTCATCCTCTGTTGTCCCCTTCTCCTCCTGCCCTCAGTCTTTCCCAGCATCGGGTCTTTTCAAATCAGTCAGCTCTTCGCATCAGGTGGCCAAAGTATTGGAGTTTCAGCTTCAACATCAGTCCTTCCAATGAACACCCAGGACTGATCTTTAGGATGGACTGGTTGGATCTCCTTGCAGTCCAAGGAACTCTCAAGAGTCTTCTCCAACACCACTGTTCAAAAGCATCAATTCTTCGGCGCTCAGCTTTCTTTATAGTCCAACTCTCACATCCATACATGACCATTGGAAAAACTATAACCTTGACTAGACGGACCTTTGTTGGCAAAGTAATGTCTCTGCTTTTGAATATGCTGTCTAGGTTGGTCATAACTTTCCTTATAAGGAGTAAGCGTCTTTTAATTTCATGGCAGCAGTCACCATCTGCAGTGATTTTGGAGCCCAGAAAAATAAAGTCAGCTGTTGTTTCCACTGTTTCCCCATCTATTTGCCATGAAGTGATGGGACCAGATGCCATGATCTTAGTTTTCTGAATGTTGAGCTTTAAGCCAACTTTTTCACTCTCCTCTTTCACTTTCATCAAGACGCTCTTTAGTTTTTCTTCGCTTTCTGCCATAAGGGTGATATCATCTGCATATCTGAGGTTATTGGTATTTCTCCCAGCAATCTTGATTCCAGCTTGTGCTTCCTCCAGCCCAGCGTTTCTCATGATGTACTCTGCATAGAAGTTAAATAAGCAGGGTGACAATATACATCCTTGACGTACTCCTTTTCCTACTTGGAACGAGTCTGTTGTCCCATGTCCAGTCCTAACTGTTGCTTCCTGACCTGCATATAGGTTTCTCAAGAGGCAGGTCAGGTGGTCTAGTATTCCCATCTCTTTCAGAATTTTCCACAGTTGATTGTGATCCACACAGTCAAAGGCTTTGGCATAGTCAGTAAAGCAGAAATATATATGTTTCTGGAACTCTTGCTTTTTCGATGATCCAGAGGACGTTGGCAATTTGATCTCTGGTTCCTCTGCCTTTTCTAAAACAAGTTTGAACCTCTGGAAGTTCATAGTTCACATATTGCCAAAGCCTGGCTTGGAGAATTTTAAGCATTACTTTACTAGCATGTGAGATGAGTGCAATTGTGCGGTAGTTTGATGTTAAGTTTGATGTGGTAGTTAAATGGTAAGTATATATAGAAAAATAAAGCTGAGTAAAAGGATAAAGCGGAGAAGGCAATGGCACCCCACTCCAGTACTCTTGCCTGGAAAATCCCATGGATGGAGGAGCCTGGTAGGCTGCAGTCCATGGGGTCGCTAAGAGTTGGGCACGACTGAGTGACTTCACTTTCACTTTTCACTTTCATGCATTGGAGAAGGAAATGGCAACCCACTCCAGTGTTCTTGCCTGGAGAATCCCAGGGACGGGGGAGCCTGGTGGGCTGCCGTCTACAGGATCGCACAGAGTCGGACACAACTGAAGTGACTTAGCAGCAGCAGCAGCAGCAGCAAAAGGATAAAGAGTGGTGGTCATATATATGACTATTTTAGTGTGTTCAGGGAAGGCACTTGAGGAAGTGAAATTTGAATAAGAGATCTAAATGAATCAAGCAAGCCATATGATGGCCCTGATTTGGGAATGAGTTTGGCATTTGTGAGTTGCAGAAAGATGATCAGTGTTGCTAAGGCAGAATGAGCAAAGGAGAATAATAAGAGATAAGTTGTAAGAAATTAGGAGCCTGATGATACAGGACTTTTTGTAGACATGGTTAGGAGTTTGGATTTTCTTTCAATCTCTATATCTCCCTATCTGTCTTGGTATCTTTTCTTTTCCACTTTTATTGAGATGTAATTGACATACAACACTGTGTAAGTTTTATACAGCATGATTTAACTTTTATCCATTATGAAATGATGACCACAGTAGATACATTAATGAAATAGAAATGGTTTTTCCCTTGTGATGCAAACTCTTAGGATTTACTCTCTTAACTTTCATTTATAACTATAGAAGTGCTACCTATATTTATCATTTATTGTACATTACATCCTTAGATAGAACTTATTTATTTTATAACTGAAAATTTGTACCTTTTGACTATCTTTATCCAGTTTTCCCTCCTACTCTGATCTCTCTTTTCTTTTTGAAGTATATTTTACGTGCAACACTGTGTTAGTTCCCAGTGTATGACATAGTGACTACATATTTGTATACATTTTTAAGTGCTCACCATAAGTCTAGTTGTCATTTATCAATATACAAGGAGATTCAGTTCAGTTCAGTCACTTAGTTGTGTCTGACTCTTTGTGACCTCATGGATTGCAGCACGCCAGGCTTCCCTGTCCATCACCAGCTCCTGGAGCTTGCTCAGGCTTATGTACCATTGAGTCGGTGGTGCCATCCAACCATCTTATCCTCTGTCGTCCCCTTCTCCTGCTTTCCATCTTTCCCAGCATCAGGGTCTTTTTCCATTGAGTCAGTTCTTTGCATCAGGTGGTCAAAGTATTGGAGCTTCAGCTTCAGCATCAGTCCTTCCAATGAATATTCAGGACTAATTTCCTTTAGGATTGACTGGTTTGATCTCCAAGGTACTCTCGGGAGTCTTCTCCAATACCACATTACATGATTACTAATCATGTTCCCCATGCTGTACATTTTAGACCTGTGACTCATTTATTTTTCAACTGAAAGTTTGTGCTTCTTAATCTCCCTCACCTATTTCTCTCCTCCTTTACCCCTCGTCTTTATCTATCTTTTAATAAAATTGTTTTATTTAATTTTTTGTTTGTTTGTTTTTAATGTCCAGTGTTTGTAAGATGAGCGCCTGAGCTTCCTCCTGTATAAGATAAATTGGGCTACTTCTTGTCTAATTTGGTTTCTGGAAAAACTTCATTCACATTCTTAATGGTTACTGATCAAATGGAACCGTGTTCATCATCTTCTCCAGCTGTCTCCTATTCCTTAGTCCTGGCCTTTGAGAGAAACAACTCAGAACAGTATTTGCATCTTTTTCTTTAGCCTCCAACTGGATAGTATATTTATGCTGTGACATGGGAACCTGTAAGGAATTAAACTTCTTTCCAAAGTCATCTGCCACGCCAGCCTTCACATTGGTCTTGTAGTAAGCCCAGTCAGAGCAGGTGGATTCTCAGGTAGAGTAGCCAACCTGGAGGTGAGGGTCTCAATCCAGGATTTCAGGGAGGTAGCAGTGGCCTTGTGATTTTGGGGTATGATCTCCCCAGTTAACAGCTTCCATTGTAGACTTTCTCTGGGGGAAGCCATGTCATGACCAACCTTAAGGAAGCCTTTGTGTTGTGGAACTGAATCTTGTTGTCAACACCCATATGAGTAAGCTTGGAGCAGATACTTAAGCTCTTTTAGATACTGCAGCCCTAGCTGACAGCTTGGCTTCAATCTCACGAGAGACTCTGTGCCAGAACCACCCAGTTAAGCCATTCCTGGATTCCTGACTCTTAGGCACTGTGTGAGGTAATAAATGTGTACTGTTTTAAGCTATTAAGTTTTTGGATAATTTGTTACACAGAAATAGATAACAGATATCTAGAGAGTGAATTTACATAAAGAAGAATTAGAGGACCTGGAGCTATCCAGTACATCAAGGTTGGGAAGGGAAAGAGGTACTAGCAAATAGAGCTGAAAGGGTGGAAAATCAAGAGAATGTAGTTCATGGAAGCTAAATGCTTTAAGGAAGGAGTAAAAACTATGTCAGAACTTACTAGGTGGCTCAGTGGTATAGAATCTGCCTGCCAAGCAGGAGACGTGGGTTTGATCCCTGGGTTGGGAATGATCCCCTGGAGAAGGAAATGGCAAACCACTCCAGTATCTTTCCTGCAAAATCCCATGGACAGAGGGGCCTACTGGGCTACAGTCCATGGAGTAGCAAAGAGTTGGACATGACTTAGCTACTAAACAACAACAAAAATGATGTCAAATGCTATTTCAAGGTTGAGAAAATTTAGACTAAAAATTGATGATTAATTTGCCAAAATTGAGATCTTTGGCAGCAATAATTTCAGTGGAGTATAGGGACAAGCGACTTACTGACATACATTGAGGGAAAGATGGAAAGACACAGTAGAGACAACCTTTTTGAGGAGTTTCAGTCTAAAGGAGGGCAGAGAAATGGTATGGAAGCTGGATAGAGATGTCTAGTGAAGATTTTTAAAATATGAAGATCTGCATATTGAATGCTGATGGGAAGAATTCTGTGGATACTAAGTTGAGAATGTAAGAAAGATCAAATGAGCAGTGTCTTTGAGGAGGTCAGAAGGAATGGGATCCAGTTGACAGGTGAAGGATTTGGTTTTAAATAGGAAGAATGGAACTTCCTCCATTGTTAATATAAGAAAAGTAGAGAGTATAAGTATAGATAGAGGAAATTGATCAACTGGGTAGTGGGAAAATAAGGTGGTTCTCATGTAATTGCTTCTCTTTTCTCAGTGAAATAAGAAATGTTGGCTATAAGTGAGAATGGGGGAGGGGAGTTGGACTATGCAGTTAAACTAACTGCTATGTACTTGTTAGTTCATTGAGGAAACAAGCCCCCGTGCTGATAGACTTTTTGAGAACAGTTTGTTCTGTTCTATTTAGTGCCATTCTAAACTATCTGAAGCATCAAAACATTTCAAAAGTAGGCTATTGGTAATATAAATATCAAGTTGCTACCTCTTACAGACAAAGATAAATGCGAAAAAGAATCCATTAGTAGATAGTTGTAAAAGTTTAATTCTTTGAGAACTTTGAAAGGCAAGGCTGAGGCCCCTATTTTCAAAAGGAGGTAAAAAGTTGATCTCAGGTAGCTAACATATTGAGGTTTACTGTGTGCTAGGCACTATGCTGAGTACTTTGTGAATGTTACCAGTTAATTCTCCCAAGAACCATGTGAAATAGGTCACTATATGTGTTTTATGGCTGAAGAAACTAGAAACTAACGCTCAGAGGGCAAACAACCTGCCCAGAGTGGAACCTGGTAGAACATTTTAAGACAAAAAAACATTGTTAGAGGCAAAGAGAATTATTTTTAATAATTGATCAACACCCAGATGATACAGTAATTCTACACTTAAATTCATCTAACTACATAGCTTCAAAATCTATAAAAGTGACATGACTAAAAGAAGAAATAGACAAACCCACAGTCATAGAGGGATATTTTAACATATGTGTCTCAGTCTCTGATATAACAAACAGACCAGAAAATCATAGTAGATTTGAGCAAATGCTTAACAAACAACCTAGATGTCATCCATAAAATGTCACACCAAAAAATGTTAATATGCACATTCTTTTCAATTGTGTGTGGAACACTTATAAAATTGACCATATGATGGAACACAAAGCAAGTCACAACACATTTTAAGTGATTGAAATCATTGAAAATACATAGTATTTTCTATGACTATAATAATAAATACATTACAAAAATATAAAAAGGAAAGTTTAAAATAATTGGAAATTAAACACTATACACTTTAGTCTCAAAGAAAAAAATCTCAGCGGAAATTTGAGTATTTTAAACTGAAGGTGATAAAACAACATATCAAAATTTGTATGATACAGCTAAAGCCATACCCAAAGGAAAATTGATTGCTTTGACCCTTGAACAACATAAGTTTGAGCTGCATAGGTAGGTTCACTTATATACAGATTTTTTTTTTTTCTAATAAATATGTACTGCAGTACTGCACAATCTGAGGTTGGTTAAATTTGAGGCTGGAGAACCATGGGTATGGAGGGCCAACTATAAAATTATACTCAGATTTTTTTACTGCATGGGAGCCAGTACTACTAACCCCCATGTTGTTGGAGGGTTGGCCATGTTAGGAAGGCAGAAGATCTAATATCAGTGATCTGGGTATCATTAGAAAAAGATAAAGTGATTATCCCCATAAAAGTTTGAAGAAAGAATTGTATAAAGTTTAGAGATTAGTGAAGTCCACTTCAGTTCAGTCATGTCTGACTCTTTGCGACCTCATGAACTGCAGCACGCCGGGCCTCCCTATCCCATCACCAACTCCCGGAGTCCACCCAAACCCATGTCCATTGAGTCGGTGATGCCATCCAACCATCTCATCCTCTGTTGTCCCCTTCTCCTCCTGCCCTCAATCTTTCCCAGCATCAGGGTCTTTTCAAATGAGTCAGCTCTTCGCATCAGGTGGCCAAAGTATTGGAGTTTCAGCTTCAAAATCAGTCCTTCCAATGAACACCCAGGACTGATCTCCTTTAGCATGGACTGGTTGGATCTCCTTGCAGTCCAAGGGACTCTCAAGAGCCTTCTCCAACACCACAGTTCAAAAGCATCAATTCTTCAGCGCTCAGCTTTCTTTATAGTCCCAACTCTCACATCCATACATGACCACTGAAAAAACCATAGCCTTGATTAGATGGAACTTGTTGACAAAGTAATGTCTCTGGTTTTTAATATGCTGTCTAGGTTGGTCATAACTTTCCTTATAAGGAGTAAGCGTCTTTTAATTTCATGGCTGTAATCACCACCTGCAGTGATTTTGGAGCCCAGAAAAATAAAGTCTGACACTGTTTCCACTGTTTCCCCATCTATTTACCATGAAGTGATGGGACCAGATGCCATGATCTTAGTTTTCTGAATGTTGAGCTTTAAGCCAACTTTTTCACTCTCCTCTTTCACTTTCATCAAGACGCTTTTTAGTTCCTCTTCACTTTCTGCCATAAGGGTGGTGTCACCTGCATATCTGAGGTTATTGATATTTCTCCTGGCAGTCTTGATTCCAGCTTGTGCTTCCTCCAGCCCAGGATTTCTCATGATGTACTCTGCATAGAAGTTAAATAAGCAGGGTGACAATATACAGCCTTGACATACTCCTTTTCCTATTTGGAACCAGTCTGTTGTCCCATGTCCAGTTCTAACTGTTGCTTCCTGACCTGCATACAGACTTCTCAAGAGGCAGGTCAGGTAGTACTAGGGAAGCATATTTAAAATGTACTCGATTTTGTTTATTCTCTTTAGTCATTTCAGCAGATAGTTAGTACAGTGGCACAAAATAATTCAAGTGATACTAAATAATTCTCCCTTATATGTATGTTGGCAAACTAGCGTAGAACATTATTCAAAGAAGAGATTTTTCTTGACAGAATAGCCTCTTTCCTATCCCCTACTCTGGAAACTGACAATAGTAAGATTTAATTTCTTTGTTTTTCTCCTGCAGACTCCATTAATAATATACCTCTTTCATTTTCTGATTGACTATGCTGAATTGGTATTTATGGTAAGTAACTTTCTACATAAAATCAATATGTATGTGTTTTTTTTTTATGTATGTGTTTTTAAAATCCTTTATCCTCTTGCTTTTAAGCAAAAAAATGTATTTCAGGAGCTCAGAAATTTCTCAGAACATAAAAGCAAAAAGCTATTTTAAATGTGGATTCACGAGATTGTGATAGTATAATGGATGTGTGAGGAGTCGTCTCTGACATCTGACCAGTTCTAATTCATTCTACTTTAAAATTTTCATTTCTGGACTTTGTAGTCTTGAATTTCTAGCTTCAAGATTCTATGATTATCTTTAATCATGGCGCCAGTGGAGAGGGCATCCTGAATTTCCTAAGCATTCTGCCAAGGGATTTTGTGAAGAGGACATAGGCCAGATGAGACTTTCAGGGTGAGAACCTTAAAATTAAGACAATGGGGCTGTGTTTTGAGTGCAGTGGTTTGAAACACTTGCCTGATCTAGAGTTGAAAATCTGGGTCAAGTAAGAGGTCTACTGAGGTCTTCCTTTATAATTATAATGGCTGTGGCTTATTGAGGACATACTGTATACTAAGCACTTGACCTGGGTCAGCCCTGCAAAGCAATGGGTATTATTCTCCTTTCATAGAAAACTAAAATACCTTGCAATTACAGAACAGATATGGGACGCCAAACTTGATGTAAGCCTGGGTCCTAATCCTCAGAATTTTCTGGTCAGATCTCCCTGAAAAGGCTTTATCTTTGTGGTCAAAGTGAGGGTTGACTTTCTGCCTGATTATAAGAATTTAGTACTAGATAGTCTACCGCCATCCAATAACTCCAGACTCTGGTGGCATTCCATTACTCCTACACTTAGTAGGTTCATTTCCTCTTATTTCTCTTTCTTCTGACAGATCACTGATGCACTCACTGCCATTGCCCTGTATTTTGCAATCCAGGACTTCAATAAAGTTGTGGTGAGTAGTCAGTGGGTGGGACAAAGGTCGTGTACTGAAAGATCAACTGCCTTAAAATCCTAAGAAGTGGGAGTGAAGCTTCTGTCTTGTTCAACCATCCCTGGAATGGCCAAACCCAAACCAACATCTTACTTATAGAAAGGTCAGCTTAATCTTTGTGGCTTAGTATTCACTTACATATCCAAGTTCAGACTTTCTGGAGCAAATGCAGTTGAATTGCTGTTACATTATTTAAGACCCTTAAAAATCCTCCATTGCTTTCACCAGTATTTCTTTCTAAAGGGAAATGAGTATAGCTTTTAACTCACTGTCTTATGCCTGTCCAAGGTAAAACTGGATTCTCAATATAGTTTCTGTTACCCTGCATAGAACAATCTTAATTGGAAAATTTGACATGTATTAAATGCCTGTTAAAAGCCATATGTAATAGCCCAGGGGAATTGTGTATTGGGTTCATTCTCATTTTCCTAGGTTCTGAGAGAGTTAACAGATTAACCATGTATACTATTCATGCAGTTATTTTAAAAATTGGCTGCAGTCCTCATTGACTGGCTGGGAGCCACTGAGAGGATTTAGACTGTAGTGAGTGAAGGCTGCATCCCATTGGTATTGTCTGTTTATGCTTCATTTTCACTTTGGTTATCAAGCCATAGAGTCAGAATTAGCTGTTTGCATTTCTGTGCACTGGTCATCAATAACATAAACTTGTTGAATTCTGGAATTTAAGACCTTAAAGAGATTTTTAAAATATCTAAACTGAGGGTTCTTACTTGGAGTCCATTTTCAGGTTTAATGGGTCTACACACATCCTTAAAATGTGAAAAATTGTGTGTGTGTGTACTATGCCTTTTTTTCCAAGAAGAAAGTCCATATTTGTTACTAGCGCTCAAGGAGTCCTTGATTTCACTGCTTAAAGAATTAAGAAATACGTTCTAGAAACTAAATATCACTAAGACCAGGGAGTATATATCTTAAACTAATGGAGCATTTGTGACAACATGGATGAACCTTGAGGACATTTTGCTAAGTAAAATAAATCAGAGAAAAACAAATACTGTGTGATCTCATTTATATGTGGAATCTAAAGAAGTCGAATTCGTAGGATAGAATATATTGGTGGTTGCCAGGGGCTGGGGGTGGGGAAAAATGGAGAGATGTTGGTCAAAGGGTACAAATTTCCAGATACAAGATAATTATGTTCCAGAGATCTACTATGCAGCATAGTAACTCCAATTAACAATATCATACTGTTACTTGAAAGTTGCTAAGAGAATAGACCTTAAATGTACTCTCATTCCCCTCCAGCCACACACATAATTATGCAAGGTGATAGACGTGTTAACTAACCTTATTGTAATAATCATTTTGCAATATGCATGTATAGCCTTAAGCTTATACCATCATGTATACCTTAAGTTTATATAATGTTATGTGTCAATTATATATCAAGAAAGCTGGAAGAGAACAGAAAAAATTTGGGGGCTAATGTAGAGTGCTTTAGTGTTTCCCAGGTGACTCAGTGGTAAAGAATTCACCTGCCAATGCAGGAGACTGGGGTTCTCTCATTCCCAAAGACTTGGGAAGATCCTTTGGAGGAGGAAATAGCAACCCACTCCAGTCTTCTTGCCTGGAAAATTCCATGGACAGAGGAGCCTGGAGGACTACACTCCATGAGATCTCAAAGAGTCGGACACGACAGCACACACACACACACAGAATGCTTTAACAGGATTCCCTGGAAGGCCAGTGGTGAAATGACTGGGTGTGAGATTTCTAAGCAGAGGAATTCAAAGATAAAATAGCAGTAGTTATTTTCTTCTTCCAAGATAGATTGTGTATGTAAACTCCAATCTTTGTTCTTTGAAGTTACATGCTAAAATATTTAGGGGTGAAGGGCCATGATATCTGTGACTTAATTTAAAATGGTTTTGGAAAAAAATGCATCTGGTGTGTGTTTTTGTCTGTGTGTGTAGAGATAAAATGTGGAAGTGTTAACAGTTGGTGGATCTAGGTGTTTTATTGAATTGTTCTTTCAACTTTTCTATAGTTTGAAAGTTTTTAAGATAAAACACTGGAGGAAAAAATAGAAAATAGATCCATGTCTATACTCACCAGTGTGTGTGTGTGTTTGTATGTATATGGGATATATGTAAATATCTAAGGGAGGGTTGGTAGCTTTCATCTAAGAACACAATCAACCATATCTGTGTTCTTAGATGAAACAGATGTTCATCTGTGTTCTTGTGTTTTAATGAAAGCTGATTAGAGATACTAACATCATATGTATTCCTTTTTTTTCCCCCTGATCAATTGTCATATACTCCAGTTAAAATAATTTTTAATGGGAGGAGAAGCTTATAGGGAAATAAACTAGATTTCAGTGAGTTTCCTAACAAGTCATGCTTTAGTGTCAGTAAAAGAGATACTTTTAATTTAGAGGGCCAATAATTTCAATTCAGTCTTGCTGGAATTTGAGACTTTTTATCCCTGGTAATGAAGCTGTAGTAGTAGTAGTAGTAGTAGTAGTAGTAGTAGTAGTAGTAGTGTTAGTTGCTCAGTTGGGTCCAACTCTTTGCCACCCCGTGGACTGTAACCCACCAGGCTCCTCTAGAGTGGTAGCCATTCCCTTCTCCAGGGAGAAGTCTTCTCAGGAAGACCCAGGGCTTGAACCCAGATCTCCTGCATTGCCGGCAGATTCTGTAACGTCTGAGCCACCAGGGAAGCCCATCTGCACCCAAATGCATCCTGGAAAACTACGGTAGAGAGGGAAGACTGCATCCCCACCCCCATCTCCAGCTTCAGCATGTGAAATATGGGTGCTGATTGATTGTGACCAGTTGATTCACATGATATTTTACGTCTGCTTTGCTTGACAAAAGCAAAATTGGTCTAGCCTGTCCTCTGCTGAGATTGTGCTCATTTGGAATTCAGAATTCATGTTAGAAAGCTGCAGGTGGTTTGATAGGTAGTGATAAAAACCTCCATCCTCTGATATGCTTAGAGGGTTGTGAATTTGGAGGGTAGCTTCCTGAATTTGAAAGGTGTTGAGGCTAACAGTTGAAGGTGTAGTGAGTGTGGACGATTCATTCCCTACCCTCCACCCTAGGTTTTGGGGATGCAAACGTGTGTAGACACAGCTTCAGTGATTAGAAAAAGCTCTTTATTTGGAGTAGGGGAATTATGTCCTTGAAAAAACCAATTTTCCAAGGGACAAGGAAATGGCTGCATGGAGTAGTGGGTGAAAGGGAAGGAAAACTCCACCCTGGAGATTTTTTAATTCAGAAAAATATAATTTTTAATTATATTAAAATTCAGCAGAATATTTAATTCTGCTGAAGTATATAGAAAAGCTGATTCATGATTATAAAGGTAACACATCCAGGCAATTAATTTTTAGGTCACTTTTAATCTCTCCTGTGATAGCTGTATATCTCATTGTTGTGGCTGTTGAATATATCTAGAAATACATTGATACTTATCTTTGGATTTTAAATTGTACTCCTTAACCCCATTTATTTTTATACTTCTGATATTTTCTTGGTGTGCGTTTAGTTTTCCTCATATTCTTAGACACTCTTCTTTCTCTAACTGGGATGCATGGGGATGTTTTAAAGGAATTTTGTCTGTGCGTCAGAGCTCTGAGTCAATATTGAGCCTCTGAGGCCAGGCATAATGGCAGCTGTGCTGATGAGATTAGGGGAGACGAAGAGAGAGCCAGCAGAGTGTCTGGGGACTGGTGAGCTGACTACCCTTCTCTAGTGGAGACTCTCCTTGCATAAAATCTTTCTGTTTTAAAGTAGTTTGGAAGGTTGGGGTTACACGGAAATATTCTTTCCTTTTTGGCACTTGTCACCTTTGCCCAGGACCTCCACATCCCTGTTTAACTGCCTCCTCACTTTAGCTGTCCTGCTGGCTGGCTTCCAGCCTGGGGAGTGGGCCTGCATTCCCACCTGTCTCTCCGGCTGCTCCTGGGTGAACTCCCTGTTTCCTTTTAATAGCCTGTCTTTGTGGCGCTCTTGCCCTCCAGGTGGCCTTCTTTTTGCAGTTGAACTCCAGAACCCCAGCTAGTGGGGCCTCCGTCCTTCCACCCCTGCTGCAGCTGTCTTCATGAAATGCTTTGTTTGCTGAGCCAGCCCCCTTCTCTGATAAAAGCACCTTAGTTTATATTTTGCCCTTTTAATTAAATAACCCCAGCTGTGAATGGCAGCATAAATCCTACTGATGATAATTCCTACCACTTAACTTGGACTCCCAGAGATGATCAAAGGGAGGCTTTTGAAGTTTGTTCAGGTTTTCTGATTAAGCCTCAGCCTGAACCTGTGCAGGAAATCTGGGGTTACCTGTGTTCCTGTGATGATCCTGAGATTTTCTTTTGAACTGAAAGATGGCTCTTAAAATTTTTTTTTTAATTTTAAAATTTAAATATCCAATACATGAAAAAACATGTAAAAAATATTACGTACTCTGAACCTATTTCAGCTTAAAATGTAAAATGTTTCACACGTAGTTGACTCTCTTGATACTTTCATCTCCTTACTCCCCTTCTCACCAGTTACCACTGTTCTGATTTTGGTGTTTATCAAACACATGGTCCTAACTTTTTCTGCATTTGTAAATATCCCTAAATAGTATATAGTATTTTTTGCATGCTTGTAACTTTATGTAAGTAGTATAACGCAATATATATTCTGTTGCCATCTGTGTTTTCATCCTTAAATCTTTAATGACACACTACTTTAGCTTCTCTGAATTACTGTTTTATAACAGGTTACAGCATTGATTTTATACTAAGATCATTAAATCAGCAGGGGTACCCATTTGGGGTTCAGAGGCTTTTTTCTTTTTAATATTTATTTACTTAATTGCCTGCACCAGGTCTTCGTTGCAGTATGTGGGATCTAGTTCCCTGACCAGGGATCGAACTTGGGCCCTCTGCATTGGGAGCTCAGAATCTTAGCCACTGGACCACCAGGGAAGTCCCTCAGAGGCTTTTTCTATCTTTAGTTTGACCCATGTTTGCTTACAGGGTTGCCTAACATTTTTTCGTTCTAGAACACACCCATGAACTTGTTGGGATACACACAAGGGAAGGCGAGAGCTTTCCACCTCCATCTCACTGCCTCTTAACTATCCAGCTGCCCAGCCATACCCAGCCCTTCTCCTCTTCATCATGGTCATTTCCCACTTCCTCTGTGGAAGTCAAAAACTTCATGGGACTTTGCTGGTGGTCCAGTGGCTAAGACTGTGAGCTCACAATGCAGGGGGCGCAAGTTCAGTCCTTGGTTGGGGAACTAGTTCCCACACACCACAACTAAGAGTTCGGATGCTGCAATGAAAATCAAAGAGCATGTATGCCAGCCAAAAGATACATATATATATATACACATATATACACATAAATATATATAAACAACTTCAAATAGGATAGCACAGAAGAAAACCCAGGACACTGTGACATTCAGGGGGGTCATTCCACTTTGCATGAAAATTGTTCACTTTGATGAAACTTTGAAATCCTTGGGCAACTGATGATATCTTTTAAAAATGACTAAAAATTGACTTGCCATTCAATCATTCAGTCAGCCATTCAATAGTTATTGTTAGCTCACTGTGCCAGGTATTGGCAAATAAACATGGTCCCTGCCTTCATGGAACTTACAGTCTGCTGAAGGAGAAAGATGTTAGTCACATAAATAAATAAAAAAGTTCTAACCGTAAACACTGTTAGGAGATTTTTACAGTTAGGGCGGTGGAGAGTGTGCCTTCCTGAGGAAGTGATGATTTAACTGGGAGCTCAAAGACTGTGTGGGAGTTAACTGGGAAGAGAGAAGAGGTCGTTCAGGTTAAATACAGAGGCCTGGGAACAGGAGAAGGGTGGCATGTTCATGGTGCTTGAACCCAGAAAGTGAGAGGTGTGGGGAGTGGGTGTGAGCTGAGCCTGGAGAAGTAGGGCCAGGCAAGGCAGGCCACATGGGGGAAGGACTTTTGTCTTCAATCTAAAATCAGTGGGAAGTTACTACTTATTTCATGTTTTGTCTTTTTTTTTTTCAGTTTAAAAAGCAGAAACTCCTTCTAGAACTAGACCAGTATGCCCCCGATGTGGCCGAACTCATCCGAACCCCTATGGAAATGCGTTACATCCCTCTGAAAGTGGCCATGTTGTAAGTATCCTCTGACCAAACGGGGCTCAGAGCCAACAAACGCAAGGAAAATCTGATGAGACTTTCTCATGTTGTTTGTTGTATTTTTGGAGATTTGGAGTCTTAGTCATCAAGTGTTTGCTATAGTTCTGTTGCACAGCTGGGGTTCTGGCCAGGAAAAGAGACAGAGCCATTCTGTCTCTTTTGGGACAAAGCCTCACACAGGCACACGCACAATCAACCCTTCACAGATGCTTTTTCACTCGATGCTGATCTGGGTTCCAGCCTCCATGTAACCAGTATTTCTAAAAACAATAACAACAAAAAATTTTTCAGTTGTAATATATGGGTTGCAGAAAATTCTGGTCTTTATGCAGCTGTTATTCCAAGCAACTCCTATGTCTCATGTAGAATTTACTCCCTCATTTGTAGTTCAGAAAACTGAATTGAAGTGCCAAACAGACCCATCCCAGCTGGGTAACGAGCGTGGGCGAGTAGAACTTACTGAACTGAGGTTCTATGGAAGAATTATCTAGGGGTACCAGTGCTGCCTGTAACTTTAATTCTTTCAGGTTATTCCTGTTTATGTTGCTGAGATAGGCAAATAGGAATAATTATTCAGTCAACTGATAGTAAATGTTAATAATACACTTGTTCCTAAGGATACACAGTAAACAAGGCAGACCAGTTTCCTCATGGAAAGACATGACCTTAGAACGTCAGATTTAGAAGGGGTCTTATGAGGACAGTTTATTCAACCCTCTGCCTTGTGTGTGACTCTCCCATTCAGTATTCCAGATAGGTGGCTGTGTAGCTGCTTCTTGAACATCACCTGCTATTTAGAAATGGCATTTTTCCCCCTTCCCACCAAGCACATTTGAGGTGTCAGTTCATATCTATGTATTTCAGAAATATTGGTGGGAACTACCTAATAGAAACAAAGGGTTGGCAGCATTACGAATGCCTTATAGACTCAGGGGGTAGTTTTGTAATAGCAGCAGTCATTTCCTTAAAGGTTGTGTAACAAATCTGTCTATAATTGCTAGAAAAAAAATTAACAATTTCTGGGCTGTTGGCTTTAGAACTGATAATCTTACAGCTCTGAGAGGTATTGGATTTAAGGTCTTTATTTGTGAATAATAATTATAATCTCTTCCTGAGACACTGGCATGTTTCTTCCCATCTGATAATCAGAATTATGTAACTGTTCTCCCTTTTCACTGTGTCTGCCAGGAAACTCCTCAGAGCCAGATTTAAAGCTGATTGTTACAATGCTGTAGAAGACCTATTTGTTCTTCTTTCCCTGATCTTGGCTTTTTCCTTTTATTTATGTTTTCCCTGGTCTTAATTCTTTATTTTAATTTTGCTCTCACTTCTATCATCTGTTCTCATTTGAGCTACTTCAGATCTTTTGTGGAAGCAAGATAAAAATAAATAAAAATACAGTTATGACTGTTAAGATTTCCCTGTTCATTGTTACAAATTCATTTTTTTCAGTTCATTCCTTCCCACCTCAGGAAAAGACTGTTTCAGTTAATTCCTTGCCAGTGGAAGTTCAAGCCGTCCTGTGAAGTTCAGTGGCCACTAGCTTGTGTGTGACTCTCCTATTCTCCTGTTGTTGAATTCAGCAGACACTTATTATTCTGTCCTTTGGGTCTGGCTTGGTGGATGTAGCTTGACTGCCAAGAGGACTAACCTTAAATCACTCTCACCTCTTGAATGGGGGTAACCTATGTTAGAGTTTAGGAACCTGATTGAGGAAAAAGTAGTTTCCTATTTTTCAGAGACAAGTATAGCCATTCCTAAAATATATGGCTCTGTGGGAATTAGTAGAATTTTTATAATTTTTGAAGCCTGAAGTAATAGAAAATGTAGACTTTAGAGCCAGAAAGATGTGATTTTGAATGTATTTATTAGCTTGTAAAACCTTAAGCTTGTTACTTAACCACTGAGTTTTGGTTTTCTCATCTGCAAAATGGGAATAATGTTATTGCTGGTTTCTAGAATCTATGTGATGATGAAATATGATGGTTTTCATATGAAACACACGGCAAAGAATAAGCAGTAAACG
The DNA here is from genome assembly GCF_002263795.3 of Bos taurus. Lineage (NCBI taxonomy): Eukaryota > Metazoa > Chordata > Mammalia > Artiodactyla > Bovidae > Bos > Bos taurus. The sequence goes on along the minus strand of NC_037340.1, from coordinate 63,988,226 downwards.
TTCAGTGCCTTTTATTCACTGGCCACAACCCCACTCCATCCTCTTTTACTTAGGAGAACTCATTTCTAAGATGTTGCCTTCCTTTCAGTATGCTTTTAGTAAGCCTCAAGAACTTTCTGTCTATGGTGGCCAGGACTCCCTGGTCCTTTGACCAGGATTACTAATGTCAGATATGTGTGTTTTTCTCCAGCTATCTTTTAAATCCCTACACGGTCTTGTCTTGTGTTGCCAAGTCTACCTGCGCCATCAACAACACCCTCATTGCTTTCTTCATTTTGGCTACAATGAAAGGTAAGGCCCCAAAGGAAAGAACAAACCTCAGTTCCGGATTTGTGCAGGGCTTTTTGTAACACTTATGCAGTGGATTAAAAACAAAAAACAGCATTCAAAAAGATTTTTTAAAACTATACAAGTAGTATAATATTATTGTAGAAATTTCAGATAAGCCAAGAGAAAAAATTAAAACATCCTGATTCTACCACTCAGAGAGTCACCGTTAACATAGTTTGAACAAAAACAAGAAAATTCTAAAAGGCTTACAGTGAGAACAGCGGCGCTGTGCCTCCTCCTTCCTATCCCTAGTTCAAGTTCTTTGAAGGAGCTAATTTTTTTTTGCTTGTATCTATTTCCATGTTTGTGAATAAGACCTAGTATTGCTGTTTGGTAAATTATGAATTTTAGACATTATCTATTGTTGATTCTCATTATGGGAGATAACAATTTAGCTCTTTGATACCTGTTTCTTTGCTGGTGCTCCCTGCAGTGGAAAAGTGGAATCTTAACCGCTGGACCACCAGGGAAGTCCCTCCCAGCTTTGATTAAATCAGTAGTTAGTACCTATGTTTTATGACAGTATAGGTATTATTCACTACTGGGAAAAGTAGTAACCATGGTTATTTTTTCTATCTTGTACAACCTTTTTATTTTTTTTTAATTGTGGAATTTTTGCTTGTTTTTGTTGTGCTTAATCCTTTTGTACCAATCACTGTTTTTTCCCCCAGTTGCTCTGCTAGATCTTTCAAGTGCCTAATAATACAGACATGCCTCAGAGATATTGTGGGTTTGGTTCCAGATCACAGCAATAAAGCAAATATTGCAATCAAGTGAGTCAGGAATTTTTTGGTTTCCTAGTACCTATAAAAGTTATGTCTACATTATACTATATTCTGTTAAGTATGCAATAACATTATATCTAAAACAATGTACATAGCTTAATTTAAACATAGTTTATTGGTTAAAAAAAAAAAATTAGCCCCACACAAGAGAATCAGCTTGTCCTTTGAAGCCAAGCATTGACTTCCCCTCTCTAGCTCTGAAAGTCTCGATGGCATCTTCTTCTGAAAGAAGACTGCTTCCTCTACGTTGAGAATCTATTGTTTGTTTTTTTAATTGCTTTTATTTATTTATTTAGTTGTAGCATGCAGGATCATCCATCTTCATTGCAGCATGTGAACTCTTCAATTGTGGCATGTGAGGTCTTACAGCATGTGGGATCTTAGTTCCTGATCAGGGATCGAACCCAGGCCTCCTGCTTTGATCTGATTTGCATGTTTTATTTTCTGTTGATTTTTTCCATCATTTTTACTTCCTTTTTCTGGAATACTTCCTTGTTTTTATCTTTTGACTCTTATATGGAATTTTTGATTGTTATTTTATACTTTCAAGTTCTTTGTTGGTCTCCAGTTGTTTCTCTGAGGCATCATTCTTATTTTGTCACACAGTGTCCTTTCTAAGCTGAGTTTTCTTGTTTTGTTTTTGTTTTTAGTTTCTGTTTGTTCTAAGCATGATCCCTTTGTCTTCCTGGACTCCCCCACTTCCCCCCCAATCCATGGCTGCCTATTTTTTTTTACTGTTTATCTGAGGTCTATCTTTCATGTGGGGAGATTTTCTCTTATTTATAGTGATCCTTAGCTGTCTGCTTATTATTTAAGGATATTATACTAACTTGTTGATTTGAGATTGTGTACATGGGCAAGACTTGTTGATGGATCATTCTCACTGTAGCAAGATCAGACAGCTGGCTGACTTTTTTTGATGGAGGGATCCCTAAATGTCATCATTTATAGGTTTTCTTTTCCTCTGAATGTATTTAGTTTTTCCACAGAGGAATCTTCCAGTTCCCTGCATAAGGGTAGCAGGGTTAGAGTTGCAGTAGGGTAGGGGGTTCATGTGATCAACTGTCTGGAGTTGTGAGAGCAGTAGCAGGGGAGGTGGCTGGTTGAAATACATAAATTTTTTTAAATTGAAGGATAATTGCTTTACAGTGTTGTTTCTACTCTACAATAACATGAATCAGCTATGTGTGTGCTCAGTCACTCAGTCATGTCCGACTCTTTGCGACCCCATGGACTGTAGCCAGCCAGGCTCCTCTGTCCATGGGGTACTCCAGGCAAGAATACTAGAGTGGGTTGCCATTTCCTACTCCAGGGATGCATCAGCTATAAGTATGCATGTATCCCCTCCCTCTTGAGGCTCCCTCCTACCCACCCCTCTAGGTCATCACACAGCACCAAGCTGAGCTCCCTGTGTTATACAGAAGCTTCCCACTAGCCATCTGTTTTACACATGGTATTGGATATATGTCAGTTACTCTCTCAGTTTGTCCCACCCTCTCCTTCCGCTGCTGTGTGCACAAGTCTATTCTCCATGTTTTCCTGCCTTGTAAAATAGGTTCATCAGTACCGTTTTTTCTAAATCCCGTATGTATGTGTTAATATACAGTATTTGTTTTTCTCTTTCTGACTTATATTTTTGTGTAATCTCATTACTACTTTTTAGTCCACACTTCTCTTTAGCCTATTACTGTGCTTAATATCCCTTGACCTGTGCCTCTTTAGTTAATTTTCTGCAGAACTATAGTCTCTAGGGGTGGAGTAGAATGAAGGATGAGGGTGTGTAGAGGTAGTCAACTGACTGATTGCACATAGTTGAGATGAGACCTGGGGTTCTGGCTGGTCTGTACAAAACCTTTCAGTTTGATTTTCATCTCTGTAACTTAGCCCACCTGCCAGGGTATCTGATACCTTCAAGGTGCATTTCTCAGAATGGGGTGAGTTGGCCTGATTTTTATTGGTATTCATCTCTGCAGGCCATTAAGTTGTAAACTCTTCCATATTGCTCATTTATCCCTCTTCCTCCTCCTTTTTAAAAACAATAGTTTTTGTTAATGCATCTTAATATTGTTTCATTTTTTAAAATATTTGACTGCATCAGGTTTTAGTTGCGGCATGTGGGATGTTTTTTTGTTTCACGTGGGACCTTCTGTTGCCGCACCCAGGTTCTCTAGTTGTGGTGTGAGGGCTCAGGAGCACGCAGGCTCAGTAGTTGTGGCCCATAGGCTTAATCGCTCTGCCACATGTGGGATCTTAGTTCCCTGACCAGGATGGAACCCAAATCTCCTGCATTGCAAGGCAAATTCCTAACCACTGGACCATCAGGGATGTCCCCTCTTCTTCCTGCTTTTATTTATTTATTTTTTTTCTCTTTTTTTTTTTTCCTTTTTTTTTCTCTCTCTTTTTTTTTTTTCTTCTTCCTGCTTTTAATGTTTCCACTATTACATGAAAATTTGTTTTACTATAACCTCTTCTCCAGTTTTTTGTGATTTAAGACAATTTTTAGTGCTTTATTGTCATTTCAGTGAGGTTTTTGGAGGGAACAATGATATACATGTGATTTGTTGTTGTTGTGCAGTCCCTAAGTCATGTTCGACTCTTTGCGACCCCATGGACTGCAGCACGCCAGGCTTCCCTGTCCTTCACTGTCTCACAGAGTTTGCTCAAACTCATGTTCACTGAGTCGGTGATGCCATCCAGCCATCTCATCCTCTGTTGATTAGCATTAGAGGTATATATTTCCAGATTTTCCCCCCATTTTCCTTTTAGACTTTTAAATATATCAATTAACTGTTGCCACAAAAATGTTATTTGACAAAGCACTCCAAAACTCAGTGGCTTAAAATAACAGTACACATTTACTTCACTCGTCTGTCTGTAAGTCAGCTAGGTGTCAGCTGACCTAGGTTGGATGTGGCTAGACAGTCTGTTGGTTTCATCGGGGCTCATTCATGCATCAACAGCTGGCTGTAGTCGGCTAATCTAGGCTGGGCTTTTCTCCACATGTCTGTCATCCTCATGGACCAGGGGACTAATTTAAGTATATTCTTCTCATACTGATGTCAGAGACACAACTGTTGAGGCTTGAGCTTTTGACGTTTCTGGTTGTATCACATGATGCAGACATATATGTCTGAGGTCAGGGGTAGATACTTCCCCATTCACAGTGGGAGTGCCCTGCAAAGTTATATGGCAAAGAGCCTGGACATAGGGAGGGGTAAAGAATTGGCACCAAAAATACAGCCTGCCGCAAACGTCAATAAACATTTAGTCTGTCATTTTTCATGGCTGCTTACTGTTCCATTGTGTTGACCAATAAATAGAAATTCTTTAACCAACTTCTACTATTAAATATCTAGTTAACAGTTTTCAGTTTTCAGCTGTTTAAATAGTATTACAGTTAATTTTCCTTCTTTTTTTTAATTAAAAAAATTTTTTTGGCTTCATCACCAGGCATAGTTCCCCAACCAAGGATCAAACCCTGCCCCCAGCAGTGAAAGTGCTGAGTCTTAACCACTGGACCGCCAGGGAATTCCCATACAGTTAATTCTATAATGTAATTTCTAATAGTAATTTTCACACCCATGTACAATTATTTTCTTACCACAGAAATAGAGTCCTAGAAATAGAACTTTTGTGTCACAGGCTGTATACCTTCTTTAGGATTTCCGAAATTTATCACTAAATTGCCTTCAAGAGTTTTACCAACTTATACTGCCATAAGAAGTGTATGAGAGCCCTTGTTTCCCTACATTATTACTGAATAGTTTACACACTTAGGGAACAAAGACTCAAAAGTAACACATAGAGCCTTTTACTTAGAGTTTACTTATGGAAAGTACTTGTGTCTTTTTAAGACATTGCTTCTCTTGGAGTGGTTGTGATGGTTTTTCTGTAGGTTATTTAGTTTAACTTACTGTCAGATTACTTGAAATGACTCTTTGCTGTCTGTGAACACTCCCTACCTTAGTTCCTGTTTCCGAGTGTCTTATCTCACATAGATTCATTTATCAAGGTGCTTGGTGTCCATTAAAGTAAGAACTATCACCTGGCAGAAGGGATTGAACACTGGCCTTTGGAAATGTCACCTTTAAAATAGCTGAGGAATTTCCCTGTCAGTCCAGTGCTTAAGACTCCTTGCTTCTAATGCAGGGGGTGAAAGTTCTATACCTGGTCAGGGAAATAAGATCTCACATGCCACATGGTATGCCCAGAACATTAAAAAAAAAATAGCCAAGCACAAAGGTAGAAAGGCTGAAGCCATGCCCTCTGAGGTATGTACAATAGGAGTCTCACACAAAAATGTGAAGTATATCATTTGAAGAACACCTTTCGTAAGACGTCTTAGGTCAATGAAAAGATTTTGAGGGGGGAAAAATCATATTAAAAAGTTATATATAACTCTTTGGCAGCCACACTGTTTTTGATTCCACAGAAAAAATTTTTTATTATGTCACTCCAGATTTCTGTCAAGTGAATTTTATAAACTTTTTTGTGATACTGTATGCACAATTTTGTTTTACTTTTATTATTTGTTTCATATGAGTCATGTATGATATTGGTCACATATTTGTTAGTTTCTTTAAATCTAAATTTAAGTTTTTTAAGTTTTAGGAGTAGTTCAAGTACTTGGTAAAAATAAAAGAAGTTCAAACATATAAAATGAGAAGTAAAAGTCTTTTATCATCCCACCCTACCCAACCTCCTCTTCCATTCCTCAGGTATACTTGTCATGGGATCCCAGGCCTTCCCTTTTGCTAGACACCTAAGTTATTTTCCATTGTTGGTGGCTATAAATAGAGACCGTCACAAGTAACATTTCTAATCTGTTAAAATATTTCCAGAATTTTATTTTAGTTAGGTCTCCGAACTATTCCAACTCTTTGAGTATATTAGTAATCTCTATTAACAGTATACACAAAGTTAGTTCATTTATAAAATTTGCAACTCTTATTTCTACATTTCACATTTGTACCACATAATTAGATATTTAATGAAATTAATGATGGAATAATTCATTAAAGATGAAAACAGTTGGGAGAATTCACAAAAGAAGGGATATAAATGACTAAAAACGATGAAGAAATACTCAACTCCATAGATAACTAATCAGTTCAGTTCAGTTCAGTCACTCAGTCATGTCCGACTCTTTGTGATCCCATGGACTGCCGCACGCCAGGCTTCCCTGTCTGTCACCAACTCCCGAAGCTTACTCAAAATCATGTCCATTGAGTCAGTGATGCCATGCAACCATCTCATCCTCTGTCATCCCCTTCTCCTCCCTCCTTCAGTCCTTCACAGCATCAGGGTCTTTTTCCAATGAGTCAGTCCTTTGCATCAGGTGGCCAAAATATTGGAGCTTCAACTTCAGCATCAGTCCTTCCAATGAATATTCAGGACTGATTTCCTTTAGGATAGACTGGTCGGTTGTAGTTCAAGGGACTCTCAAGAGTCTTCTCCAACACCACGGTTCAAAAGCATCAGTTCTTTGGCGCTCAGCTTTCTTTATGGTCCAACTCTCACATCCATACATGACTACTGGAAGAACCATAGCTTTGACTAGACAGACCTTTGTTGGCAAAGTAATGTCTCTGCTTTTTTTGTTTGTTTATTTATTTTTTTTTAAATTTTATTTTATTTTTAAACTTTACAATATTGTATTAGTTTTGCCAAATATTGAAATGAATCCGCCACAGGTATACATGTGTTCCCCATCCTCCCTTCTCCCTCCCCATACCATCCCTCTGGGTCGTCCCAGTGCACCAGCCGTAAGCATCCAGTATCGTGCATTGAACCTGGACTGGCGACTCGTTTCATATATGATATTATACATGTTTCAATGTCATTCTCCCAGATCTTCCCAACCTCTCCCTCTCCCACAGAGTCCAAAAGACTGTTCTATACATCAGTGTCTCTTTTGCTGTCTCGTATACAGGGTTATTGTTACCATCTTTCTAAATTCCATATATATGCGTTAGTATACTGTATTGGTGTTTTTCTTTCTGGCTTACTTCACTCTATATAATAGGCTCCAGTTTCATCCACCGGGAAAACTGGTCAACCACTTGTAAAAGAATGAAACTGGAACACTTTCTAACACCATACACAAAAATAAACTCAAAATGGATTAAAGATCTAAACATAAGACCAGAAACTATAAAACCCCTAGAGGAGAACATAGGCAAAACACTCTCTGACATACATCACAGCAGGATCCTCTATGACCCACCTCCCAGAATATTGGAAATAAAAGCAAAAATAAACAAATGGGACCTAATTAAACTTAAAAGCTTCTGCACAACAAAGTCTCTGCTTTTTAATATGCTGTCTAGGTTGGTCGTAGCTTTTCTTCCAAGGAGCAAGTGTCTTTTAATTTCATGGCTGCAGTCACCATCTGCAGTGATTTTGTGATACCGTTCAATATCACAGTAATTCAACTCTGTGCCTCAGCCAGTAATGCTGAAGAATCTGAAGTTGAATGGTTCTATGAAGACCTACAAGACCTTCTAGAAGTAACACTCAAAAAAGATGTCATTTTCATTATAGGGGACTGGAATGCAAAGGTAGGAAGTCAAGAGATACCTGGAGTAACAGGGAAATTTGGCCTTGGGGTTCAGAATGAACCAGGGCAAAGGCTTAACAGAGTTTTGCAAGGAGAATGCACTGGTCGTAGCAAACACCCTCTTCCACAAACACAAGAGAAGACTCTACATACGGACATCACCAGATGGTCAATACCAAAATCAGATTGATTATATTCTTTGCAGCCAAAGATGGAGAAGCTCTATACAATCAGCGAAACAAGACTGGGAGCTGACTGTGGCTCAGATCATGAACTCCTTATTGCCAAATTCAGACTTAAATTGAAGAAAATAGGGAAAACCACTGGACCATTCAGGTATGACCTAAATCACATCCCTTAATGATTATACAGTGGAAGTGACAAATAGATTCAAGGGATTAGATCTGATAGAGTGCCTGAAGAACTATGAACGGAGGTTAGTGACCTTATACGGGAGGCAGGGATCAAGACCATCCCCAAGAAAAAGAAATGCAAAAAGACAAAATGGTTATCTGAGGAGGCCTTACAAATAGCTGAGAAAAGAAGAGAAGCTAAAGGCAAAGGAGAAAAAGAAAGATATATCCATTTGAATGCAGAGTTCCAAAGAATAGCAAGGAGAGATAAGAAAGCCTTCCTCAGTGATCAATGCAAGAAAAACAATAGAAAAACAATAGAATGGGAAAGACCAGAGCTCTCGTCAGAAAATTAGAGATACCAAGGAATATTTCACAATATGGGCACAATAAAGGACAGAAATGGTAAGGACCTAACAGAAGCAGAAGATATTAAGAAAAGGTGGCAAGAATACACAGAAGAACTATACAAAAAAGATTTTCATGACCCAGATAACCACGATGGTGTGATCACTCAACTAGAGCCAGACATCCTGTAGTGTGAAGTCAAGTGGGCCTTAGCAAGCATTGTTACGAACAAAGCTAGTGGAGGTGATGGAATTCCAGTTGAGCTGTGTCAAATCCTAAAAGATGATGCTGTGAAAGTGCTGCACTCAATTATGCCAGCAAAGTTGGAAAACTCAGCAGTATCCACAGGACTGGAAAAGGTCAGTTTTCATTCCAATCCCAAAGAAAGGCAATTCCAAAGAATGTTCAAACTATCGCACAATTGCACTCATCTCACATTCTAGCAAAGTAATGCTCAAAATCCTCCAAGCCAGGCTTCAATAATACGTGAACCGTGAACTTCCAGATGTTCAAGCTAGATTTAGAAAAGGCAGAGGAACCAGAAATCAAATTGCCAACATCCATTGGATCATCAAAAAAGCAAGAGAGTTCCAGAAAAAATATCTACTTCTGCTTTATTGACTATGCCAAAGCCTTTGACTGTGTAGATCACAACAAACTGTGAAAAATTCTGAAAGAGATGGGACTACCAGACCATCTGACCTGCCTCCTGAGAAATCTGTATGCAAGTCAAGAAGCAACAGTTAGGACTAGACATAGACTGGTTCCAGATTGCGAAAGGAGTACATCAAGGCTGTATATTGTCACCCTGCTTATTTAACTTCTATGCAGAGTACATCCTGTGAAATGCTGGGCTGGATGAAGCACAAACTGGAATCAGGGTTGCAGGGAGAAATCAATAACCTCAGATATTAATTATTAGATAACTAATAAAGCAAAGCAAATTGAAAACACAGAGAGAGAAGTGGCTTTTTTTATTCCCTTTCAAATTGGCAAAGATTTTAGAAGATAATTCTCAGTGCTGGCAAAGTGCTGTCAAATTGGCATTTTCCCACATCTCAAGTTGACTTATAAATTGGTACAACCCTCTTGAGAAGCAATTTGGCAGTAAAATGTTTGTACTTTAATGAATTTTAGTTTTGATAACCTAATTCCAAAATAATGCAGAATTATAGACCAGGCTTTATGATACAAAGTCATTAATTAAGGATTATTTATAATAGAAAAATTGGAAACTACTTCAAAATAGAGGAATGACTGAGTAAAACATATTTGCCCATGTAATTAAAGAAAATACAATTTACCCATGCACATATTTAATAATAATTCTACATTATGTGAGAGTACATTTATTTTTTAAAACTGAGTACAAAATTATATATTTTAATAAAATATAGTCTCAACTATGTGAAAACCACAGCACAAATAGAAAACAGATTCCAAAAGAGTAGTACTTGTTTCTAGTAGAGTAAGTTCATGAGTAATTTTTGTTTCTTCCTCCAAGTTTCTTTAATGAGCACATAATTTAAAATAAAGTAACTTAATTGACGAGGGACCGTGGAAGTTAACTTAGTATCTGTCTTCCCAGACTTTGATGGAGCAGGTGTCCCCTCAGAAGGGAGTGGCCTCATTTGCTTTGTCCCGTTGACTCCTTCTTGCCCTCCCTTGACTTCCTGTGTGTCAGGCCAGGGTTGTCTGGGATACGTCAAGAGCCACAGGCCACGACAAGGTCCAGGCCAGTGTATTGTGATGTCCTTGTTGGGGTGTTGGCCTGGAAACTCAGGTCTGTAGGCAGGGTTGATATTAGTTTAGTGAAGTGGCTTTGGTTTCAGTTCAGAGGTTGGAGCTTTGGTGAAGGAGTACTCTGCCTATCTGTGAGCTAGTTAAAATACTCCATCCCTCTGAAGTTGTCTTCATTAGGTTTTCACAAGGAAAACAAACAGATGTTAATAGGTATCCTGCCTGTTCACTGTGGTTGTTTGTCCACAGTGAGATGCTCCAGACTGGAAATTCCTGAGGTTTGCTGCCTAAGGACCCTTCCAACTGTCCTTATTCCACCAAAAGAGGCCTGCATGACAGCACTTGCTTCCCAAGGGAAAAGAAAGATCAGTACTACCAGAGGTAGTCCAGAGTAAGAGCTCAGGCTCTTCTGATGTCAGACAGATGTCAACAAAAAATGTTGCCTTCAAAATCAGAAAATAAAGGGTGTTGCAGCCCTCAAGCCATCACATTCCAGCTGCCCTGAAAGTGAATCCAGAAAGAACTCAGGATAGAAACAGGATGACCCATCTGGTGGCCAGTGCTGCAGCCACTCTCCCCCTTTTCCCCCCTTACCCCCAGACAGTGTACCCTGAGGAGACTCAGGGTGAGAATGTCCCCACCCAGGTAGCTGAGGTGCATATCAAAGGAATGATTTCAGTGAGACTCTTGCATCTGCTTTTTTTAAGAAAAGTGCTAAATTCCTTAACTTGAGGTATATAGTTTTCTTTCATTAACAGGAGACTTTTGATGTTCAAATTACCTGGTCTTTGTTGCAAAAACTACTATAGGGTACATGTATATTCATGTCTGAGTCCCTTCACTGTTCACCTGAGACTATCACAACATTGTTAATCAGCTATACCCTAATACAAAATAAAGTTTAAAACAAAAAAACTGCTATATATCCTGGCTCTTCCCTTACTTCTTCGGAAGCAGTCTCTGAGAGCTATCTGAGATGGTTTGTCTCAAGCTTAAGTCCTCAGTCTTGTCCACCAAATAAAATATAAATCTCAACTTTTTAGGTTGTGCATTTTTTTTAGTGAGACAGACCTGGTGGCTAATTGTAGCTCCAGCCCTTCCTGACAGTATCACCTCAAGTAAGTGACTTAACTGTTTGGGGCCTCAGTTTCCTTGTCTATAACATGGGGACTGAAACAATCTCTACTGTGTAAAGGGAACATAAAGAATGAATGAGATGGTAATGTGAAACAGTGTAGTATAGGGGCAGGTACTGGATGCTCAGTAAATGGTGGTGCTGATTGTTACTCTTAATATTATCTTCCTATTTAAAAGACCCCTCAGGATAGACAGGGTCTCCTTGAGTCTTCTGGAAAGGACTGGGAGAAGGTTAAAAGGAGAGGGTCTCTTCCTGGAGCCCTGGAAGAACATGGCAGAGTGGTGATCCTGAGCCCTGATGAACCCATCACTTCCGTATGCAGTTCCTCTCGGTAACCTTTTCACAGGCCCAAGGACCCTAGGATGAACCAGCCTGGGATTTTGTCAGATCAACCCAACTTCGAAACCTGTTTGTGCTGAGGCCTTACCAGTGCTGAGGCCTCAGGCAAATCACACAGCCTCTAGAGCTTCGGTTTGATCACACAGATAAGATCAGCCTCATGGATTAGTGGAGGAATAAACAAGAAACTTCACTGGAGCTTTAGGACTTCCCTGGTAAAGCATCTGTCTACAGTGCGGGAGACCTGGGTTCAATCTCTGGGTTGGGAAGATCCTCTGGAGAAGGAAATGGCAACCCACTCTATTACTATTGCCTGGAAAATCCCATGGACAGAGGAGCCTGGTAGGCTACAGTCCATGGGGTCCCAAAGAGTCAGACATGACTGAGCGACTTCACTTTCACTTTAAGTTTCAAACAAGAAACAAAAACCCAATAGTTGCCTATTGTGATGTTAGTTGCCTGTTGCTCTGTTGTAATGTTAATAATACAGTCATGGACTGAGGTCAAGAAGGTAGCATAGTGATGCAGTTAAAAGACTAGGGGCTCTGGAATGCGACTGTCTTGGTTCATATTCTGTTACTGTTCACCAGTTTGGGACCCCTTGGCCAATAACATCTCTGTCCTTCAGTTGACTTATGTGTAGAATGGGGATAGAAATAGTACCCACTTCATGGAATTATTGGAAGGACTAAATGACTTAATAGGTTTAAAGTGCTTATAGTTGTGGCTGGAACAGAATATATGCTCAGTGAATTATCGTCGTCATCATCACCAATATGGATGGACCACTCTGAGAAAGCCTGCACTGTCGAAAGAATACTGGGCGGGGAGGCTGGAACGTTGAGCCAGGCCCCAGCCCCTCCTCCTGCCCAGTTGTCTCGCTTGCTGTTCAGGTCCTAGTGCAACTTCCTCTTCTGAATGTCCTTGGGACCTCAGTCCTTTTGACCACATTCCAGTCTGTCCCATTGCCTATTCTAGTACAGAATAGACTATTCTATTCTGTTTGTGTCCCAGTCTCTGCTCATTCTACTTGAATTCCACATCTTGAACGAGCCCCCACAGCCCCACCTCATCGACATTCCTGCACTGTCCTATAGCTCTGCCCCTGACCCAGGCCCAGATCCCTTCAAAGTACAGTCTCTGGAGGCAGAGTGTTAGCCCAGGTCTTGCCAAGGCTTGTTTTGGCCTTCACGCTGAAACAAATAGAGGCTTGGAAAACATAGTCAAAGCTCGATTGGCTAGATAATAAAATTTCCTGCAGCCAGTGCATGTATACAGTTGACTCATTTACTTTAATATTCTTACGATAAGGCCAAAGACTAGAGCTGGTACAGAAAACCTAGTGCCTGAGTATCTGGGCCATTCTAGCAGATAAATGGTAGCAATTATCTCTCTTTTTTTTTTTAATTCAGTCTTCTTGGTATAGTTTGTCCTGGTTAGATGAGCAGTATGCCCTAGCTCTTGCCCAAATGAGGCTGCCACTTCATTATTATTTGAAATACCATGCCCAGGCTTGTAGACATGTTCTTGAATGATTGTGCAAGCTAAGCCTTCCTTGATTTGACCCCTACCTACTTGCTTGCTGAGACTTTTTTTGGCCACACTGCATGGCATGTGGGGTCTTAGTTCTCCGACTAGGGATTGAATCCCTGCCTCTTGCACCGGAAGCACAGTCTTAAGCACTGGACCACCAGGGAAGTCCCTTGCTGAGACTTCTTAGATTATAACTTTTTGTTGAAGTACAACATACAGAAAAGAGCACAAATCATTAGTGTACAGTTGAATGAATTTTCATAAGATGATGAGTAACCAACATATTAAGAAACAGGATGTTACCAACATTCACAAAAGTCCCTTTTGCACCCTCTTCCAGCCACTCCTTCCAACTCTGTTTTGCCATGTTGAGCTAATTACGATCCTCATCCCTCCACCCCCAGTATACCATTCTTCCCCTAGCCCTCCTGCCTGTGTAATTGCTGTTCCCTTGGACTGCCAGGCCTCACCTACTCATTGTTCAAAACTCAGGTGTCATCTTCTCCTAATGGATTCTGAATACTTGCACCGTACTTTCCTCCCATATTTTGTCATTGTTTACTGGGAGCTCCCTCAGGACAGAAACTATCTGAGTCATCAGTCTTCCGCACTCAGCACAGGCTTGGCATAGAACTGGCACTCCAGAAACATTTGCATATTGTATTGTTGTTGTTCTGTCTCTGAGTTGTGTCCGACTCTTTGTGACCCCATGGACTGCAGCACGCTAGCCTTCCCTGTCCTTCACTGTCTCTCAGAGTTTGCTCAAACTCATGTCTGTTGAGTCAGTGATGCCATCCAACCATCTCACTTTCTTCAGCCCTCTTCTCCTGCCCTCAGTCTTTCCCAGCATCAGGGTCTTTTCCAGTGAGTTGGCTCTTTGCATCAGGTGGCCAAAAGATTGTAGCTTCAGCATCAGTCCTTCCAATGAATATTCAGGGTTGATTTCCTTTAGGATTGACTGGTTTGATCTCCTGCCAGTCCAAGGGACTCTCAAGAGTGTCTAAAATATTTGAAGACACCTTTTATTTTTATCTTTCCTGACCCTGTCCCAAGCACATACCATCCTCCTGCCTTCCTAATTCACTCTTCTTGCCTCTTCTAGTTTTTTTAAAAAACCATGTCAGCCCTGTCTGAGTCTCTCGTGTGCCTCCACTCTCCCCCCTCACTGTTGCTCAGACTGTGCGTGTGCCCCATCCACACATGCCCTAGCCTCCCACACACCAGGCTCCTGACTATTGCAGGACCACGTTTCTGCCCCCAGACCAGAGGCCTCAGTCTTATAATAGTTTGCTCCACATCCTCTGTGCTGGCCGCCTACCACAGGTCCTCAACTGCTATTCTGCAGGGTCTGTTTTATTTAAAAGTCAGAATCTATGGTAAGCGGCTTATGGCTTAGATGGTAAAGAATCTGCCTGTAATGCAGGAGACCTGGGTTCAATCCCTGGGTTGGGAAGATCCCCTGGAGAAGGGAATGGCAACCCACTCCAGTATTCTTGCCTGGAGAATTCTGTGGACAGAAGAGCCTGGAGGGCTACAGTCCATGGGATCGCAAGGAGTCAGATATGACTGAATGACTAACACTACATGTTTCATTACTCTGTATTCTATACTTCATAAGTTTTCCTTTCTCAAGAACATTGGTCTCAATTAGACTTAAGGTGATCATTTCACAATATGTAGAAATATCAAATCATTATGTTGTACATCTAAAACTTATGTAATGTTATATGTCAATTAAATCTCAATTTAAAAAAAAAAGGAAATTGATTTTCTCCTAAGATTTTAAAAAAAGTTTTCAGGGGAACTTCCTGGTGGTCCAATGGTTAGGACTTTGCCCTTTCACTTTGGAGGGTGTGGGTTTGATCTCTGGTCCAGGAGCTAAAATCCCACAAGCTGCACAGTGCAGCCAAATAAAAACAAGATAATTACAAAAATAAAAAGGATTTCACATGTATCACTGAATGATACTCATTCATTCACCATGTGGGTGAGGTATTGTACTAAGATGCTAGAGATTCTAAGTTAAGAGAGGTTTATTGTCTTTGATTAACTCACAGACACATGAGAGAAAAATATTAGCAAATTATTAGAAGAGTGTCAGTACTGAATGAGAGTGTTGAATGAGTAAGAAAATGGGCACTGGAATCAGCTGAGTGATCCCATTACTTAACGTGATACATTATCTTTGTTTCTGTACCTTGGTTTCTTCACCTAAAGAGCTTTGACATACAGAGGATAGGTGCCTAGCCCCTAGTAAGTGATGGGTAAATGGTAGCTGTACTTGACTGTCATTAGCATCTCTGCTTAGGCCTCATAGAGGAAGTAACATTTCAACTGGTCACTACAGGATGGGTCTGTTCTAGAAGGAGGACAGAGAAGGACAGCTAAGAAATAGCCTGAGAACGGACACAGAAGAATGAAAGGGCATGATGTTTTTAGACACTGGGGAATGATCCAGTGTAGCTGAAGAACAGAGGATGTGTAGGGATGGTGAGAGATGAAGCTCGGGAAATAAGACCCAGATAGTGAAGGGTCTTTTTAAAAATTAATTAATTAATTATTTGGCTGAGCCAGGACTTAGTTGTGGTGCACAGGATCTTCTATCTTCATAGCTACATGTGGGATCTTTACTTGCAGCATGGGAACTTCTAGTTGGGGCATGTGGGATCTAGTTCTCTGACCAGGGATCAAACCCGGGCCCCCTGCATTAGGAGTATGGAGTCTTAGCCACGGGACCTCCAGGGAAGTTCTCGTTGAAGGGTCTTGTTTGCTGCTGTTTGGACATAATCTGATAGATGAAATAGAACCCTGAGAAGTCTTTTAAGAGGGGCTTGTCACAATCTAAACTGTCTTTTAGACGTTTCCTTCTGGTACTTCTGTACCAGGATGGATTGGATGGGAGGGAGGTGGGGAGACCCCTGAGAAGGAAGAAGAACCTGCTAAAAACTGGTGAGAGAAGATAAGAGTGCGAATTGCAGTGATGGCTATTCCAGAGGTGGGTCAGTGGGGCGTGGTGACTGGTGGTAAGATTGTGAGAGCAGGAGGGTTGAAGAAGAGCTGCAATGTCCAGAGAGCTGCTGATGCCGCATACTGGTAGAGGGACTAGCGGAAGGAACAGATTTTTCCTTCCTAATTATTTCATCGAAGGAGAAAGACTGCTTCTTCCTGATCTTGGAAGCAAGTATTCTAAAACTCACAAATCCATTCTTTAGCTTGGGGCAGTTTCTTCTCTATTGGGCCTTATAAATAGTTAGCTGCTCCAGACAAATAATTACTGATCTCGGGTGCTTAGGGCAGAAGGTGGCTTTGTTTCTTTCTCTCCCTGGAGTCTCTTGGGAGAGAGGGGGTGAAAGCCATGTGTTTGTTTTCACCACATTTGTAAGAATGAATGGAGTTGAAACATTACCCCTCCTCTGTTAACAGACCCTTGGGCCTCTTCTCACTCCCAGGGCCATTAATCTCTGTAGAAAACAGTGTTAAATTTAAAAGTTCTTGGGACTTCCTTGGTGCTCCAGTGGTTAAGAATACACCTTCCAGTGCAGGGGACACAGGTTCTATCCCTGATCAGGGAACTAAGATCCCATGTGCCGAGGGGCAACTAAGCCCATGCCACCGCAACTACTGAGCCGACAATGCTCTGCAGCTAGAGAGAAGCCTGTTTGCCACAATGAAAGATCCTGCATGCTGCAACTAAGATCTGACACAGCTAAATTTTTTTTTTTTCCCCAAAAGTTCATTCCAGCTTTTCCCCTTTCTTTGCTGGTTTCCCACAAAATATCATTCACCTTTTTGCCCTCGTCAAGGAATTCTGAGTCCCCCTAGCTGTTGGACTCCAGAATAGGACCTTGCCCACCACTACCATCTCCCTATCTTAGAATTGACCCAGTTCTGGTTCTAGCTGTGTGGGGGCCTCTGCTGGTAACATAGCTTGGCTGGGCACGATCTGTCCCTGCTCAGTCATAATTATAAGTACCGTGGATATAGGCCGTCATGCTGGCATTAGTCAACAATAGCCCATTCTATTGGAGAAGGCAATGGCACCCCACTCCAGTACTCTTGCCTGGAAAATCCCATGGACGGAGGAGCCTGGTAGGCTGCAGTCCATGGGGTCGGCTAAGAGTCGGGCACAACTGAGGGACTTCACTTTGACTTTTCACTTTCATGCATTGCAGAAGGAAATGGCAACCCACTCCAGTATTCTTGCCTAGAGAATCCCAGGGATGGGGGAGCCTGGTGGGCTGTCGTCTATGGGGTCGCACAGAGTCAGACACAACTGAAGCGACTTAGCAGCAGCAGCAGCAGCCCATTCTATAGGGTTCTGTCCCTGGTCTTTTACTTCCAGCTTCCTCTTTTCTTTCCACTTTCTTTCAACGAGGAATTGTTTTCAGCTGGTGAATTTCATTGGCTTGAAGTGTGGAGCACCCAAAGTTATTTTCTCCATCACTCTCCAGTGAAGTAGTCGCTTTCATAACCCTCCCTCTTCCAAGGTGGCTCTCAGATGTTCCAAGTATAGATCTTCCTTGATTTATAATGAAGTTATGTCCCAGTAAACCCATCACAGGTTGAACATATCCTAAGTCAAAGCTACATTGAGTACACCTCACCTACTGAACATTGTAGCTTAGTTTAACCTAGCCTACCTTACATGTGCTCAGGACACCTACATGAGCCTACAGTTGGGCGGGCAAAATCATCCAACACAAAGCCTATTTTATAATAAAGTGTTGAATATTCATGCAATTTATTGAATCTGTGCTGAAAGTGAAAAGCAGAATAGTTGAATGGATGCAAGTGTGTTGATTGTTTAACCTCGAGATTGACTGGTTGACTGGGAGCTGCGGCTGCTGCTGCTCACCATCACTAGTCTGGGGAAAAAGAATATTCAAAATTAGAAGTATGGTTTCTGCTGAATGCTTATCACTTTTGTACCATAAAAAAAAAAAAAAAAAAAACGCAAGTTAAACCACTATGCGTAGACCACATTAGTGGGCAGAAAAGTCCTATGGAACAGCTCCTTCTGTTTATTTCTGGAGCTGAGTTGGGAGAGGGTAAAATTCCCTAGACTGAGTGGAGTGAATAGTTCCTTCTTTTATGAAACACCTTTGAGAGGATGTCTGTTTTCTTTTCAGTAAAAGTTGACCCCACACTAATAAGAGTGACCACGAGCAACATTATTTGATGAAATATTACCATTATAGATACCAGCCTTGGACCATCATTTGATCTCTACTGATTTCTGGGCCACTCTCGAATCTCTGTGGTAAACTAGGTATCTCTAGCTTTGATTTTAGGGTATTCCTTTATCTTAAACCATCTGAAAGGCAATAGCTACTTGGTTTTTAAAAATATGTATCAGTTTTTTCTTACATCCATCTAGTTTTTTTAAACTGAAGTATAATTGATTTACAATGTTGTAGTTTGTATCTGCTAATCTCAAAGTCCTAACTTAACCCTCTGTCATCCCTTTTCCCTCTTTGGTAACAGTAAGTTAGTTTTCTGTGTCTCTGTGTCTTTCTGTTTCATAAATAAGTTCATTCGTGTTATATTTTAGATTCCACATATAAATGATATCGTATGGTATTCGTCTTTCTAACTTAGATGATCATCTCTTGGTCCATCCATGTTGCTGCAAATGGCGTTATTTCATTCTTATGGCTCAGTAGTAGTCTGTTGAGTGTATATACCACATCTTCTTTCCTTATTTATCTGTTGGTGGACATTTAGGTTGTTTCCATGTCTTGTAAATAGTGCTGCTGTTAATATTGGAGTGCATGTATCTTTTTGAATTAGAGTTTTCTCCAGATACACACCCAGAAGTGGGATTTTTGGATTATATGGCAACTCTATTTTTTAGCTTTTTAAGGAACCTCCATACATGTGTTTGTTGGTCATTTGTATGTCTTCTTTGGAGAAATATCTGTATAAGTCTTCTGCTCATTTTTTGATTGGGTTTTTTTTTTTGTTGTTGTTATTAAATTGTGTGAGCTGTTTATATATTTTGGAAATTAATCCCTTGTCAATTGTATCATTTAGAAATATTTTCTCCCAGTCCGTAGGTTGTCTTTTTGTTTTGTTTATGATTTCCTTTGCTGTACAAAAGCTTATAAATTTGATTAGGTTCTATTTGTTTATTTTTGCTTTCTTTTCTATTACCTTGGGAGACAAGATATCTGTTTTTTTTCTGAAGACAAAAACAAAGGATCCTTCTAGGAAGTTTAGAAAATACAGAGAAGCAAAAATGAAAAATCACCATAATCCAACCACCCAGAGGAAAACACTGAAATTTGTGGCCTAACCACTTAGGTTTTTTAAAAATATATTTATGTATATTTTTTAAAGAGGTTATAGCATGTATCTCTTTTATGATCTTCAATTAATAGAATGGTATATCTCCATGTCATTGAAAATTCCTTATAACATCATATTTAGTAATTCCATAGTGGCCCATTTTATGTAGAGAATAGAGAATAGCGGCCCATTTTATGTAGAATATTAATAAAGATAAATATATTTTAATCTGAAAAAATAAAAAGCATATACAAAAGGAAAGAATATTATAAAAATAGTGATGGAGTGTTGCAACAATCAAAAGTATAGGTTTCAGGGACTTCCCTGGTGATTCAGTGGTTAGGGCTCTATGCTTCCACTGAGGGGGTCCAGGTTTGATCCCTGGTTGGGGAACAAAGGTCCTGCATGCTGCCCATTGCGACCCCCCAAAAAAGTATAGGTTTCACAGCTCTGAATCTCATAAGCAATAACTGTAAGCTTAATAAACTGTTTAGTTAAATAGGACATGGGTGTTAACAGACTAGATCTTTTTATTCATCTTTGGGCTGAAGTTTTGTAAAATTTTTCTGGGTCTGAAAATTTTACAAGAAATATACCTGTGGTGTTGTTAAAGGTAAGTGGTTTTGAGTTTCTTGGTTTCCTTTTATTAGAAATTAAGCCAAGAAGTTCTCACTCTTGTGAGTTTGCATACATCTTAGGCACCAAGGAGACATTTGACAGATTATTTGACAGCAGTTATTGGAAGTTTCTTGTTTGGGGGGACTGGTTGAATTGAATCCTAATCGATGTGCCTGGATTAGTCCATGTATTTATTTCTTTTTACAGGTAGTGCCCTCCTCAGTGCTATCTTTCTTGCCTTAGCAACGTACCAGTCTCTGTACCCACTCACCTTGTTTGTCCCAGGACTCCTCTATCTCCTCCAGGTAAGCACTTGCTGGTCAGAAGCCAACACTCAGGTGACCTTTAATACACAGCATGGTCCTTGCTTAGGGGAAAGAAGGGCATGGCACAATAAAGGCTGTGGGACTGCGTCTCCAGTTCACATTTGCTTGCTTCTCCTTGAAAACACAAAGAAACTTGACTAACTTTAAACAAAGTGAACTCTTGGGTAGCCATTTCCTTCTCCAGGGGATCTTCCTGATCCAGGGATCGAACCCAGGTCTCCTGCATTGCAGGCAGGTTCTTTATCTGAGCTACCAGGGAACCCCCAATGATCATTATGTTCTAATTATACATATCATTGCAAATGTATCAGTGCATTTCATTTTTATGTTTGTAATTGGGATCCTTGCATTCTTTTTTTTTTTTTTTGCCTAATATTCACAGATCCTTCTCTGAGCCCATTTCTTTAACTTTTTTTTGTATAACAACACTGCCTTTGTAAGGTTCTTACGAATTTAATGTTGTGGGTGTACCTGATGCAATGCCTGGACCATAGTGGGAGATCAGTAGTTTAGTTGAAGAATGCAAACTGCTAATATTTACTGAGAACTTACTACTTGTTGGTCACTATGCTGAGCACTCTCCAGGCTTCATCTCATTTCAACCACAGAAGAACTTTAACAGGTTGGTCATATTATAAGCTGTGTATTCATCTACTAGTAATGATATTAGACACATACATTGTAGCTAGAATGTATGGCAGTTTAATCACTTGCCTGAGGTCACATGGCCAGCAAGTGACTGCTGAGATGTGAGCTTGGGCAGAGCCTGCTCTTAAGCATCTGTCTTTTCTACTCAAGTAAGAATATACACATCTCCTCAAGAGCAAGTAGCTGCTTACAGGTCCTGCATGGTTCCAAATCCATTCTTAGAAGGAAACATTTCGTGAAAGGGTATGGAGGGCAATGCCATGATTCAAACCAAGAAATGTCTGTTTTCAGAACCCTTGTTCTTAATTATAAAATTTCTGTGCAACTGCTGCTGAAACTGAGTGTGTACCTCTGTTTACTGAAATAGGCCATGTGTGCTTGTCCTTTTAAGTGACTTCCTCATGTATCTTTTGGCTGATGTGTACAGTGGCACATGGTTAGCTTAGTCTTTCTCCTATTTGGGGAATTTGAGAGCTGCCCTAGTTGTCACTAATATAAGTAGTATAGACATTTAATTTCCTTAAGGTGTGTTCTTCCAGCTAAATTTTTAGCACCAAAAGTGTGAGAAATTTTATAGTTTTTTTATGCAAGACCACACTGCTCACCAGAAATCTGGAGCCAATCTGTGGGGCCACCATCAGCGTCTAAAGTGAACCACTTCCTCCCAGGCCACCAGCACTGGCTTTTCAAATTTGATTTATGATTATTAGTTTAATAGCTATATCATCATCCTGTGAAGTTATTTTACTTTGACTTGCTTTCTAGCTTCTTGTAGAAAGCAGACATCTTCTTACATAACAGTATGTTGTTGGTTATTTCCTTTCTTGCTTCATATTTACAGTTTATTCTTTAGAAGATCTGAGCACCACAAAGAATGCATTGCAACCAGAATTTCTGTACAACTATTTATCAGATTAATACTATAAAAGTATATTTACTGAGACACATGAACTGACCAAAAAATTTTAAGTGGCTTGTTAAGCCAAATACTAAATACTATGTTATGTAAAATAGCTCTTATTTAAAACTCAAGGAAATTCTGTCCTGACAACAGTGGACAGTGTGGCTGAGTCATGGAGTCTAGCTACTCAAGCGGTCACTTTGTTCAGCTCCTCCCTCCACAAGTATGGACTGAGCATCCGGAGTCAGTATGCTAGACACTCTGGGAGACTCTGCAGATAAAAAGCCTTTAATAAAGGTTGCTGAGCAGGAAGTCCTAAAGGAAGACAGCTCTGGCAGCAGCCTGGGTTGGATTGGAGTGAGGAGGAGCTGAGGTTGGGAAGAGTTTGGCCATCGTATTAGGTCGAGTCAGAGGGCTTGACTAGGGGCCCAGATCAGTGTCACGGGAAATGGAGAGATGAGGGACTAGATGCAGAATTCTAGGAGGTAGAATTGGCTGTGTGGCAGCTCTGTATATGTGGTGAACAGGACTGGAAAGAGTGAGATAAACTACAGGACCCATTTATGTAGAAATTACACGTACTATATTTATGTGTTTTTATCTAAGTGTATGAAGTGGCCTTGAAAGGCAGTAGGGCCTTGTGAGGCACAGTAGTACATTTGGAAAATCAATCCAGTGACATCCAGGAAATAAACCCACTTGTTTAAATATGAGGAAGGGTGGGAACCATAAGCAGCCCAGGATAAGGCAGGTCTAGGACAGCCTGGGATGCCTCAAGTGAGTTGAGTTCCTGTGGGTCACTGTGTTTAGGCTACATACTGAATGGCCACCTAGTGGGGAGCTGTAGCAAAGCTGTAAGCATCAGATGGGTAGTTAGACCTGATAGTCTTAAAAATCCTTTCATCCCCCTAATTGAATTGGATTTGATAACCACAGGAAAATGATACATCTGCTTTTGAGGTTATATTTTTCTAGAGTTTTTAAAGCCCTCTATAGACACATCCATCCATCTAGGAGAGATTATGTCATTTATGTGAGGGCACAGGCTCGACTGGTACATCTTAATGGATGGAGAGCAAAATAGTATTGAAGACTAATGGGGAACTTCCTTTGGTGGTCCAGTGGTTAAGACTTTACACTTCCAATGCAGGGGACCCAGGTTCAGTCCCTCATCAGGGAACTAGATCCCACACACTGCAACTAAGACCCATGCAGCCAAATAAATAAAAATAATATTATTTATTTATTTTTAATTGGAGGATAATTGCTTTGCAATGTTGTGTTGGTTTCTGCCATGCATTGACATGAATCAGCCATAGGTATACACATGTCTCTTCCCTCTTGAACCTCTCTCCCATCTCCCACCTGATCCTACCCCCTCTTGATTGTCACAGAGCAAGGGTTTGAGCTCCCTGCATTATACAGCAAATTCCCACTGGCTGTCTATTTTACATATGGTAATGTATATGTTACCAAATACAGGCTCTTGGTTCATCCACCTCACTGGAACTGACTCAAATCTATTCATTTTTATGGCTGGGTAATATTCCATTGTATATATGCACCACAACTTCTTTATCCATTCATTTGATGATGGACATCTAGGTTGCTTTCATGGCCTGGCTATTGTAAATAGTACTACAGTGAACACTGGGGTACATGTGTCTTTAAGAATGGTTTTCTCAGGGTATATGCCCAGTACTGGGATTGCTGGGTCATATGATAGTTTTATTTCTAGTTTCTTTAAAGAACTCTCCATACTGTTCTCCATAGTGACTCTTATCAATTTACATTCCCACCAGCAGTGCAAGAGGATTCCCTTTTCTCCACATCCTCTCCAGCATTTATTGTTTGTAGATGTTTTGATGATGGCCATTCTGACCGGTGTGAGGTCATGGTCATCATTGTAGTTTTGATTTGCATTGCTCTAATAGTGAGCAGTGTTGAGCACCTTTTCATGTGTTTATCAGCCATCTGTACATCTTCTTTGAGGAGATGTCTTTTTAGGTCTTCTGCCCAGTTTTTGATTGAGTTGTTTGTTTTAATAATAATTTTAAAAATGTGACTAAATTTATTATATTCTGAGTATCAAAAGAATAATTACTGCAAGTAATTGTAAAACACTGAAGAAAAGTCTCTGTGTCTATAGTGATGCTCAGAAAAGGGGGGAAGAGAAAAAAATGCACGTGCCATCATTAAATATGGCTCTTTTATCAATTTTTTTTACTCTGAAAATCAATACTTAGAAGAAAAAAACTAAGCAATTACCCTTTCTTCTTAAAATGAGCTATAATTCTTCCCTAGTTAATGAAGGAAAGTTCTTTACAGAAAACTGCCAGCTTATAACTGCAGAAGGAAGGCTAGAATGGGTAATCATCAGTGAAATGATTAAATCTAGCAAAGAACATCATTGGATGCTAAAATCATTAGATGAAAGATTTTTTGGAGAACAGAGTATTTGCATCCTCATGGTGCCATAATAGTACCCCCTCCTACCTCTAAATTATTGGCTAAAAGCAAAGGGAAAATTGAATCTTTACAAAGGAGTGCTGTGGCAGTCACCACCTTAACCAGGTAATCCAGCTCAGCATCACTTATGGTGAAATGGCTTGACATGA
The DNA here is from genome assembly GCF_002263795.3 of Bos taurus. Lineage (NCBI taxonomy): Eukaryota > Metazoa > Chordata > Mammalia > Artiodactyla > Bovidae > Bos > Bos taurus. The sequence goes on along the minus strand of NC_037340.1, from coordinate 63,963,702 downwards.
TGTGCTTCATAATGTCATCAGTTCAGAGCACACAGCATCACCTCCAAGGTATTTTTACCCAGAATGTTTACTTCGATTAAGCCTTTAGATATGACTTCTGATTTTTAGGAAGTACAAGAGCAGAAAAGCGAAAGAAAGCGAAGTCGCTCAGTCGTGTCCGACTCTGCGACCCCATGGACTGTAGCCTACCAGGCTCCTCAGTCCATGGAATTTTCCAGGTAAGAGTACTGGAGTGGGTTGCCATTTCCTTCTCCACGGGATCTTCCTGACCCAGGGATCGAACCCGGGTCTCCCACATTGCAGGCAGACGCTTTACCGTCTGAGCCACAAGAGCAGAAGCACAAGTTAAATGATACTATCATTTAAACAATGGAAGGAAATACTCGACCAACCAAAATATAGGACAATCAAAATATAGAGATATAGACAGCTGGTCTACATCTCTTCAAAAAGTCAATGTCATAAAAAAGAAAAAGTGAAGGGACTGTTCTAGATGAAAGAGACAGTAATTGACTGAAATGGGTGAGTCTTGATTGAACTCTGGTTTGGAAAAAATAGTTATAAAAGATGTTTGGAGGATATTCAGAATATTTTTGAAGATAGATTAGATATTAGATGATTATAGGAAATTGTTGATTTCTTGGATTGAGAAGAGTATTATAGTATATAGGAGCATGTCCTTATTTTTAGAAGCTATATGCAGGAATATTTGGGGGAGAAATGTCATGTGTAGGAAATTCATACACACAGAAAAGTTTATATATAGCAGGGTATTAATATTTAATCTAGATGACAGCCATCTGGTTGATTATTGTATTATTTTTTCAACTTTTCTATGTGAGAATTTTATAATGCAAAGGAGAGACATTAGAATACAGGCTCTGAAGTTGGCTTGGCTTGGCTTCTGATAAGCTCTGTGACCCTGGGAAGTGACTACTTAACTTCTGTATGTCTCAGTTTCCTCGTCTGTAAAATGCAGATAATACAGTAGTAGCTACTGCAAAGGGTTAATACATGTCTAGTATGTAGAACAGAGTATGACATGAGTTCAATAGATATTAGTTATGGTTATTAGTATTTAAATGTTCTTAAAAAGGACATGGTCACCAGTGTGGAGATATGTGAGGTGATAGGGAGAAGAGAGGGCTTCCCTGGTAGCTCAGGAATCTGCCTGCAATGCAGGAGACCCCAGTTTGATTCCTGGGTTGGGAAGATCCCCTGGAGAAAGGATAGGCCACCCACTGCAGTATTCTTGGGCTTCCCTGGTGGCTCAGACAGTAAGAATCCACCTGCAATGAGGGAGACCTGGGTTTGATCCCTGGGTTGGGAGGATCCCCTGGAGGAGTGGGCAACCCACTCCAGTATTCTTGCCTAGAGAATCCCCACGGGCAGAGGAGCATGGCAGGCTACAGTCTATGGGGTCGCAAAGAGTCAGACATGATTGAGTGACTAAGCACAGCACAGGGAGAAGAGAAAATAATTCATTTTTTAGAGTCAAAAGAACTATAAGCATTAGTTTGAAATTACACCTTTGACACTGCAGATCTGCCTCCATCCTGCTGGTCGTATTTCTAGAGGGTACAAGAGGCAGGTGGTGGACATGCTCATGTCTGATCAGTGCCAGAGGCAAAGCTGTTTTTCCCTTTCCTACATGAGATGCAGAGAGGCTTCATGATCAAAGGCAGGGGATGCTGCAGCTGGCTCCCTGGTGAGTCACTTCTGAGAATGGTAGTTTGAGCCCATCTGGTCCCTTCCCCCAACTTTACTCTTCTCTGACCTTGGCTTAGGGCCTAGTTTCCAAATTAGAGAAAAGCTTAAAATGTTATGCTCTGATCGCATGCAGAAGAAAACAGCCCTAGAGCACCCAGGACCAAGAGGCTGCAGCGAAGGATGGGCCAAGTGCACAGGACCTCAAGGCTGAAGCTGTGAAGCCGACAGAGGGAGGTTCCTGGTGCAGTCAGGAAAGTTTCTATTCCCTTCCTTCTTTTTGCTTGGGATTCCTTAGAGCGTTTGAGGTCCTTATTTTCTTTGAAAGGGTATAACAGAAACCAGGGTGAAATAACCTTCTGAGTGTTCTTATGGTTTTTGCTTTAATCTGATCTGACCCCTGGAGGCAGAAATGGCAACCCCACTCCAGTATTCTTGCTTGAAAAATCCCATGGACAGAGGATCCTGGCGGGCTACAGTTCATGGAGATGCAAAGAGTTGGACACGACAGAGCCACTGAGCATGCATGCATGCAATCTGACCTCTCTTGTCTTTGAACTGAAAAATTAACCCTGTGATTTCTATATTTCTGGAGCTTGGAGCAGATCACGTGGCACTGGCTTGTACTAAAGAAGCCAAATCCAACCAGGTCTTTCTTGATAACAGGGCACTTCCCCAGGATTTCTGCAGGGCCTTGTTTAGAATTTTCGCCTCTTACTCCTCCTTTCCCAGCCAGTTTCTGTTCATTCTCCTGCTTCCAGGAGAGTGACCAAGGTAGAGGTGGCAGTGTTCTTAGCTTCCTTTCTTTTTGGAACAGGTGAAAATGAGGGTAAGGGGTTGATCATGCATTTGCAATAAACTTTTTACCAGTTTTATTGCCTCTAATATACCTAATCATGTAAAATATATCTTCTGGGTCTCAGCCTGAGATTTCAATAGCTTAGATATAAAGACTTTTGTTAGATTTCAGTTCTCTTTGAGAGTTTTGTTTTTTCTGATTACTGATTTTTTCCTTTTTTCACCATGTCCTAGAAAGAAAATAGTTTCTGTATAGAAAAATGCCTTTCTCCCTGTACTTTAGAGAGTTAATGGGGAGGGCAATAATTATACATTTCTCCCCTTCCTTATTATAGTTTGGCTTTTCCTGAAGCAATCTGAGAATTCTCTTACTTCTCTAAATATTTTTACGTGTTAGCAACGGTGTGACTTCTGGGATATAATGACACACTGGTTTAATTTTTCAGGTTAAAGGTACACATAGCCCATGGACCACATCTGTCCCACAGATGTGTTTTATGTAACCTTAGTGTTTAATTCTATTATTCGTTGTCATTACTTTTAAAATTCATGTTAAAATGTATATTTCTGGCTTCTTTTGAAAAATTGGAAGATCTGGCTTTTAGTTTAGCGCCTTAGTTTTCCACAGTCCATATGCTTCATCTCTATTACACTTCACTCATTTGTTACATGCCTGGCTTCTCTAGGTATTTGAGTATGTGTGTTTATATTCACTGAAAGATCTAGAAACAATGACCAACCCAGTATCAGTGATTATCCTTGACGCTCAGATTGTAATCTTACTATTTTTAGCCCCTGAAAGAAACTAGGGTTTCTTAGAGTAATGGCTGACTTTAGGTTGAGGGCAGGAAGTGTGCAGGATAATCCTGGAACACTGTGTTATCAGAAAACAAGGGAACTGCCAAAGACTCTTGTGGAATCTAAAAAAATAGTACAAATAAATGTATATGCAAAACAGAAACAGACCCACAGATAATAGAAGACAAACTTGAGGTTACTAAAGGGGTAGAGGGAAGTGGGGAGGGACAAATTAAGGGCATGAGATTAACAGATATGAATTACTACATTTAAAATAGATAAGCAATAAAGATATACTGTATAGCACAGGGACTTATACTTAATATCTTGTAATAACCTATAGTGGAATGTAATCTGCAGGAATACTGAATCACTATGATGTACACCTAAAACCAGCACAATATTGTAAATAACTGTACTTAAATTTAAAAATCTGATACAAATGTTTTTTTAATGAGCAAGGTTAAAGTATAAAAGCATGCATATTTAGATGGAAAGCTGTTAAGAAATACAAGGAAGTGAGTACTATAAAAACCAGGAAAAATTGTTACTTTGAGGGAAGAGGGGATTCTGGTTGGGACAGGGCACAGAGAGAAACTTAGGGAGTGACATGAAGTCTCTGTCTCTCTCGACCTCATGATCGTTTGCTTGATAATCATTCACTAAGTTTTATATTGGTTTTATGTATTTTGTATTTTACTTTTACAGTGAAAAGTTTTAAAAAGTTGATGAGAATGTTTAGGTCATCACCCTTTCAACCCTTCCTACTTACGTACTTTTCACTTTAAGGTAGCATTTGCTACTGATCAAGATAGGTGAGTAAAAGGAATGCTCATTTGTTCACTGAGAAATTTGTAGTGTGGACCTCTAGATTAAGTTTGGCTGGAGTATTTATAAATAACAAGCTATCAAAGGATTGCCTGAGTTTCTTTTTTCAAAAATTTTAGGTATGCCTTGCTTTAATGTAACAGAAGTAGTTCTAAAAGATGACTTAATCTTTAAGCAAGGCAAGTTTTTATAAATAGACTCGGTAAATATTCCACATTATATTTTCAGAGCTCTGTTCACTAAAGCAAACCCGATTCTAAGACCAAGTCTTAAAAATTATACCTAAAATTTAATACACATAATCACAGATTTGCCAGGGGCAAGGAGGGGATCATTTCCTACTCCTAACAACAATAGCACTTTAGGTCCAATAAAGCACTGAGAATATGGTAGCAAGCAAAAACTGGGAGGCTCTCATGGGATTTGCCAAGTTAGAAAAGCCTCATATGTTGGGTATATGCTTCAGAGGTCTACAAAGAGACCACTTTGAACAGTCTACCTGATTCAGTTCTTCATGGCATTCTCACTTCCCAGCTTATTTCTTTTTAAATGTCATTTAGCAGGTAGGAAGTGTTTTTGTTTGTTTTGTTTTGTTTTTCTTCCATGGGTTGTGGTTTCTTCCCTCCCTCCCTTTCTTCCTTCTAGGCTAGATGGCAGTATTTTTCAGGAAGAAGAGAAGATCAAAATTATCAAAGGCAGGTAGAAGTCTAGAAGGGAACTCAGAACCTAGGCGGCTTACTCTTTAAATGTGTCTATGAATGCCTCTTCTTTGTTGAATTATTTTCCATCCCCAGAAATGTACTATTTTCTGAAAACTTTGTTCTTTTGGTGCAGCATTGTCAATAGAACCTTTTGTGATGATGGATATATTGTATATCTGTATACTGTCGACATAGTAGTCAGGAGCCTCATGTGGCAATTGAACACCTGCAGTGTGCTAGTGAGACTGAGAAACTGAATTTTTAATTTTAATTAATTTCCATTAATTTAAATTTAAATAATCACATGTGACTAGGAGACAGCACAGTTTGAAGGTAAGAGTAACCCAGTGGTTAGGACTCTGAGTTCCCATTGCAGGGGACACAGGGATTTGATACCTGGCAGGGGTGGGGGACTAATATCCAAAATATCATGTGTGAAACGAGATGCCAGTCCAGGTTCGATGCACGATACTGGATGCATGGGGCTAGAGCACTGGGACGACCCAGAGGGATGGTATGGGGAGGGAGGAGGGAGGAGGGTTCAGGATGGGGAACACATGTATACCTGTGGTGGATTCATTTTGATATTTGGCAAAACTAATACAATTATGTAAAGTTTAAAAATAAAATAAAATTAAAAAAAAAAAAAAGAGGAGCGCTAAGTATGTGCAAGCTTAGAGAGCAGCCATAGGGTTGATCCGTTTCCTTTCCTCTCATGTTTAACACTAATGTTATCTCTGTTCTCTTGACTGACTTCCCACTCTCCTTAAAGTCATTACCATGGAGTTATATATGATGTCTTTATAACTTGTCTTAAAATACTTGTGCATAGGCCATCTGACATTATACATGTGCCAGTTAGTTTCAGCCTCAACTTTAGGGGCAGTGAGTTACTTTGAAGAAGCATCCATGCACTGTGGTACTCAACTAGCTTTGCATCAGAAAGGCCGTGCTCCACAAGTGGCTGCCATCCCTGCTTCCATAGCTTGAGCTGCACCTTCGCTGACTACGGCACAGTTAATGTCAGAGCAGATTGGATTTTTGTTGGTGAGATTAGTTGAATATCAGAAGTAGGCACTCATAGGTGAAATCGAAATATTCAAAAGAAGTGGAATGAACTAAAACATTTTAGATACTTCCTATATTTGCATGAGGAGGAAATAAGAATCTAGGAAAATCTGTAACTTCTTCCATTGGAGATGGTGCCTGAGGCTTAGTTCCTAACTGATCCTGTGTCTAGCTTTCTCTAGGTAACATTTCTGGTTACCTAATGCGACCCTAAGGGCAACAGAAGCTTATCTCTGGGATATTGTCACTTCTGCCTTGAGTGAACCTTCCTTGCAAGTGGTGATTGCAACAACTGATAGGGGAGAGAGCTGGGACTTAATCAGCCTTCTGCAGTGGTTTGTGTAAACTGTTGTGTGCTTGCTTGCTAATGGATATTTGTTTAATAAATGTTGCTAAGGGTGCCAGAATCTAGACTGAAACTTGCTTTCTTTGTGGTAAGATCCTAGAGGAGGAGCTAACCCTTACACATCTGAAACTTTTTTCAAGGCAACTGTCAAAAACCTATGAGTAATAACCAAAATGGCCACTGAATTGCATGCTTGAAGTAGTTAAACGTGTAGCACCATATGTTTAAAGTATACAGTACAGAGATTGAATCGCATACATCATGAAATGATTACCATAATATGTTTAGTAAACATCATCATCTCATACAGATACAAAAGAAAAAAATTTTTTTCCCTTGTGATGAGAACTTTTAGGATTTACTCCCTTAACAACTTTATTATACAACATCCAGCAGTGTTAATTATATTTATCGTGTTGTACATTACATCCCTAGGACTTATTTATCTTATAACCAGAAGTTTGTACCTTTTGACTATCTTCATCCAGTTCTCCCTTCCCTATTCCCCACTCTGGTGACCACAAATCTGATCTCTTTTGCTATGAGTTTGTTTTTTTGTTTGTTTTTGAAGTATAATTGACCTACAACACTATGTTAGTCCCTGGCCCACAGCATAGTGTTTCAATATTTCTATACATTACAAAATGATTATCATGGCCGTTTGTTTGTTAGCTGTATACCCTGCTAACTTCACTGAATTATCTTATTGTTTGTTATTTTTATCATGAGTAGTTGTTGCATGTATCTAATACTGATCTTAGTTATTTAAGCTGTTTGTGATACACTATCAATAGCTTTCGTTATCTTAACTAACCTTACATTTTTGTAATAAACCCAACCTAGTACTCTTGCCTGGAAAATCCCATGGACGGAGGAGCCTGGTAGGCTGCAGTCCATGGGGTCGCTAAGAGTCGGACACGACTGAGCGACTTCACTTTCACTTTTCCCTTTCATGCATTGGAGGAGGAAATGGCAACCCACTCCAGTGTTCTTGCCTGGAGAATCCCAGGGACGGCGGGGCCTTGTGGGCTGCCGTCTATGGGGTCGCACAGAGTCAGACACGACTGAAGCGACTTAGCAGCAGCAGCAGCAGTCATAATACAACGTTATGGTAATCGTTTTCTTATATTGCTGAATTAGACAATATTGCACCTAGCATTTTTGCTTTTGTGTTGGTAGTTGATTTTAGTAGCAAGGTTATATTTGCTGTGAAAATGTTAATGTAAGATTAGAATCACCTGCTTCTTGAATGTTGGTAGAATTTTCCTGTAAAACTGGCTTGGCCTGCTCTTTTTTTTTTAATGGGAAAAAATTTCATTGCTAATCCATTTTCTTAAATGGTTATGCTGCTGTTATTCTTTACGGCATCTTCACCAGGAGTAGATTCAGTCTCGAGAAACCACTTTCTTTGCTCATCCATGAGAAACAGCTCCTCGTCTGATCAAGTTTTATCATGAGATTGCAGCAGTTCAGTCTCATCTTCAGGCTCCACTTCTAGTTGTCTTGCTATTTCTACCACCTCTGCAGTTGCTTTCTCTACTGAAGACCTGAAGGCCTCTAAGTCCTCCATGAGGGTTGGAGTCAGCTTCTTCCAGACTCCTATCAATTTTAATATTTTGACCTCCCCATGAATCTTGAATATTCTTACTGATCTAGAATCCTTTCCAGATGGTTTTCAATTCACTTTGCCCAGATCCAAAAGAGAAGTCACTATCTGTGGCAGTTATAGACTTACAAAATGTTTTTCTTTTTTTAAAAGTAATTTTAGTTACTTATTTTAATTTTTGGCTAAGCTGGGTCTTCATTGCTATGTGGATATTTCTCTAGTTGCAGCTAGCGGATCTCTCTCTAATTGTGGTACTCAGGCTTCTTACTGGGCGCTCAGGCTTCTTCTCTTCTCTTCACCTAGAGCCTGCAGAGCACAGGCTCTAGGTGTGCAGGGTGAGTAGTTGCAGCTCCTGGGCTCTAGAGTACAGGCTCAGTAGTTGTGGCACATGGGATTAGTTGCTTCATGGCATGTGGCATCTTTCCCGACCAGAGATTGAACCCATGTGTCTCCTGCATTGGCAGGCAGATTCTTTGCCACTGAGTCACCAGGGAAGCCCCCAAAATGTATTTCTTATATAATAAGATTTGAAAGTTGAAATGACTCCTTGATCCATGGGATGCAAAATGAATGTGTGGTGAAAGTGAAAGTCACTCAGTCGTGTCCAGCTCTTAGCGACCCCATGGACTATACAGTCCAAGAAATTCTCCAGGCCAGAATACTGGAGTGGGTAGCCATTCCCTTCTCCAGGGGATCTTCCCAACCCAGGTCTCCCACATTGCGGGCAGATTCTTTACTGGCTGAGCCACCAGGGAAACCCAAGGATACTGGAGTGAGTAGCCTATCCCTTCTCCAGTGGATCTTCCCAACCCAGGAATCGAACCAGGATCTCCTGCATTGCAGGCAGATTCTTTACCAACTATCAGGAAAGCCCCATGCATGTGTGTTAGCAGGTATGAAAAGAACATTAATCTCATTGTTCATCTCCATCAGAGCTCTTGGATGACCAGGTACATTGTCAATGAGCAGTAATATTTTGAAAGGAAACCCTTTTTTTTTTTTTTCAGAGCAGTAGGTCTCAACATTTTAAGTAGGCTTAAAATATTCAGTAAACCATGTTGTAGAGATGTGCTGTCATCCAGTCTTTGTGTTTCCATTAGTAGAAAGAGTGTTTGCAAAGTCAATTTAGAATCATTTTTAAGGGCCCTAGGATTTGAGGAATGGTAGATGAACATTGGCTTCAACTTAGTCACCAGCTGCATTGGCCCCTAATAAGAGAGCTGGCATGATCTTTGAAGCTTTGGAGCCAGGCATTGACTTCTCCTCTCTGTATGTCCTAGATGGCATCTTCCTGCAGTGTAAGTCTGTTTCGTCTACGTTGAAAATCTGTTGTTCAGTGTCGCCACCTTCGTTAATTCTCTTAGGTAGATCTTCTGGATGACTTGTTGGAACTTCTACATCAACACTTATGGCTTCACCTTGCACTTCTGTGTTACAGAGATGGACTTCTCTTCTTAAACTTCATGAACCAATCTCTGCTAGCTTCAAACTTTTCTTCTACAGGTTTGATTCCTCTCTAAGCCTTCATAGAATTAAAGAGAGTTGGGCCTTGCTCTGGATAACACTTTGGCTTAAGGCAATGTTGTGGCTGGTCTCCACATCAGCAGTAAGGCTGTTTTGCATTCTTATAATTCATGTATTCACTGGAGTAGTGCTTTTCATGCCTTTCAAGAACTGTACCTTTGGATACACAGCTTGGCTAACTGTTCGGTGCAGAAGGCCTAGCTTTCACCCTATCCCAGCTTTTGATGTACCTTCCTTAATTATTTGTCCCTTTTGATTGTGGCTCAGCTGGTAAAGAATCCGCCTGCAGTGCGAGAGACCTGGGTTCAATCACTGGGTTGGGAAGATCCCATGGAGAAGGGAAAGGCTACCCACTTCAGTATTCTGGCCTAGAGAATTCCATGGACTAAACAGTCCATGGATTGCAAAGAGTTGGACAAGACTGAGAGACTTTCACTTTTGATTTTAAGTAAGAAACCTGCAATGCTTCCTTTGACTTGAACACTTAAAGGCCATCGTAGGGTTATTAGTTGGCTTAATTTTGATATTACTATGTCTCAGGGGAATAGGGAGGCCTGAGAAGAGGGAGAGAAGCAGGAACAGTTGGTGAGCGGAGCAATCAGAATACACACAACGTTTATCAGTTAAGTTAGCCTCTTGTATGAGTGTGTAGTTCATTGTTCACCTCGACAATTACAATAGTAACATCAAAGACCCCTGATCACAGATCTCCATAACAAACATAATAATGATGAAAAAGTTTGAAATTTTGCAAGAATTGCCGAATGTGACACAGAGACACAAAGTGAGCAAATGCTTTTGGATAAATGGTGCCCATAGGGTTGCCACAGACCTTCAGTTTGTGATAAACAGTATCTGTGAAATCTATGAAGTGCAGTAAGCCAAAGCACAATAAAGAAAATGAAGTATGCCTGTGTCGTAACTTTGTTTTCTGTTTCCACAGATTCTACTCTTACCTTTATTATTTCCTTCCTTCTTTTGAAGTTTATTCTGTTCTTTTTATAAAATCTTAAAATGGATGTTTGTTTATTTTCAGCCTTATATTCAATAAGTTTATATGGGGATTTCCCTGGTGGTCCAGTGGCTAGGACTTCATGCTTCCACTGCAGGGGGACACAGGTTCAATCCCTGGTCAGGGAACTGAGATCTTATAAGCCACGCTGTGCAACCACACACACACACACAAAGTTTATATGGTTGTGTTTCCCTCAGAGTACTGTTTTACCTACATAAGACATTTTCATAACCGTTAATTTCTAATATCAAAGCTTTCTATTATCATTCCTTCTTTGACTCCTGAGTTATTTACAAAAGTCTTTAAAATTTTCCTAATGTGTTTTTAGATTGCCTTTTTATTAATGATTTTGACCAGTTACATTATGGTCAGAGAATGGGATCTGTATGCTATAGATTCTTTATTTAAAGTTTGTTGATATTGCTTTGGGGCCTGATTAAGCTATGTGGTCTTTTTTTTTAGCTGTGTCAGGTCTTAGTTGCGGCATGTGGGGCATTTGTTGTGCTGTGCAGGATCTTCCATTGCCGCACATGGACTCTCTAGTTGTGCCTCACAGGCCCAGTAGTTGCAGTACTTGGGCTTAGATGCTCTGTGGCGTGTGGAATCTTAGCTCTGTGACCAGGGATTGAACCCGCGTCCCCTGCATTGCAAGGTGGATTCTTAACCACTGGACCACCAGGGAAGTCCTTGTGGTCAGTTTTTACTAATCCCCCAAAATGTTTTATGGAGAAGGCAATGGCACCCCACTCCAGTACTCTTGCCTAGAAAATCTCATGGATGGAGGAACCTGGTAGGCTGCAGTCCATGGGGTCTCTAAGAGTCGGACACGACTGAGCGACTTCACTTTGACTTTTCACTTTCATGCATTGGAGGAGGAAATGGCAACCCACTCCACTGTTCTTGCCTGGAGAATCCCAGGGGCAGGGGAGCCTGGTGGGCTGCCGTCTATGGGGTCGCACAGAGTCAGACACAACTGAAGCGACTTAGCAGCAGCAACAGCAAAATATTTTAAATGAATGTGAATTCTCTAAGCATGTTGTTTTATATAAATGTATTTTTTTAATACCTCTTTGTTTATTTGGATTTTTAATGTCCATCAGCAATATTTTATAGTTTATATATTACATATTTTATAGTGTGCATACCTTGTACTTAATATTTGTTAATTTTATTTTTAAGTATTTTTTCTCTTTTACACTATAGTGAATGGAATTGTCTGCTTAATTTCAATTTTGAATTGCTCGTTAAAGTATATAGAAATGCAATTGATCTGGGTATACTAATCTGTTAGTATGGGATGTTACATTAATTGATTTTTTAGGTGTTAAATCAACTGTGGTGGACATAATCTTAATGTGGCCTCCATGATCTCTACATACTAATGTTAATCACAATCCCTTTGAGTATGAACAAAACCAGTGACTTGCTTCTGATAAATAGAATACTGTAAATATGACTCAATGTAAGGAATTATAAATTTGTTTTGTAAGATCTTAGGTGAACAAGTTCATGAAGTATGCTATTCATATTTCTATTTCATTATGATTTTTGTCTATTAGATCTACCAGTTATCCGCTGATGGTGGATTTGTGTATTTTTCCTCTGTAACTCTGTCCATGTTTGTTCTATATATTTTGAGATTGTGTTATTAGGTACATACAAGTTTAGAATGGTAATATCTTTCTGATGACACTTTTATCATGATAGAACATCTTTATCTCTACAATACTTTTTATGTTAAAGTCTATTTTATCTGGTAACAATAACCAAACTAATTTTCTTTTGGTTAGTGTTTACCTGGGCTCAGAAGCTAAAGAATCTGCCTGCAAGTTGGGAAACCTGGGTTCTATCCCAGTTTCAGGAAGATCCCCTGGAGAAGGGAATGGCTACCCACTCCAGTATTCTTGCCTGGAGAATTCCATGGACAGAGGAGCCTGGCAGACTACAGTCCATGGGGTTGCAAAGAGTCAGACACGACTGAGTGACTAACATTTTCACTTTACCTAACATATCTTTTCAGTCCTTAGATTTTTCACCTATTCTGTATCCTGTGTTTTTTTGCGGGAAGGATCTTAAAGTTGACTCATAACTGCTCTTTGTCTTTGAGATCCTTAAGTGTACCTTTCTGCCTTCTCTCCTAGCGGCAGTACATACCTGTGAAAGTGAAGAGCAAAGCCTTTTGGATCTTCTTTTGGGAGTACGCCATGATGTATATGGGAAGTCTAGTGGTAGTCGTTTGCCTCTCCTTCTTCCTTCTTAGTTCCTGGGATTTCATTCCTGCAGTCTATGGCTTCATGTAAGTAATGCCCCCATTAGAAAACTCTGGAAGCTGATTTAGTTTTCACAGCTTCATCTGGAATCAGAGGGAGAACAAGCAGAGGCCACATCTAGAGCAGTGGTCCTCACATTGGGTGTACCATAATCACCGCAGGGCTTGAACACCCAGGATGCTGGGCCCCACCTCCATAGGTTCTGATTAAGTAAATCTAGGGTAAGTGAAAGGTTGTTGCTGAGCTGTGAAAGACGTCAGGATTCTTGGCCTCCAGAGGAGAGGAATTCAATCCGGGGCCAGTGATGAGGCTTGATCGCTCAGAGCTCTTGTGTAATAAAGTTTTGTTAAAGTATAAAAGAGATAGAGAAAGCTTCTGACATAGACGTCAGAAGGGGGCAGAAAGAGTGCCTCCCTGCTAGCCTTTAGCACTCTTGCCTGGAAAATCCCATGGACGGAGGAGCCTAGTGGGCTACAGTCCATGGGGTCGCTAAGAGTCGGACACGACTGAGTGACTTCACTTTCACTTTTATGCATTGGAGAAGGAAATGGCAACCCACTCCAGTGTTCTTGCCTGGAGAATCCCAGGGACGGGGGAGCCTTGTGGGCTGCCGTCTCTGGGGTCACACAGAGTCAGACACGACTGAAGCGACTTAGCAGCAGCAGCAGCATATACCTATCAGCAAGCTGTTAATTAGAGAAAGGAGATGTCTCAAAACTCAGAGTGGCACCAGGCCCCTCACCCACAACATCCATTTTGAGATAACATTGGCACCAGGTGAGTCATCCTGTGCCACAGAACGATTGACATGAATCTTGAAGAAAGGCAGGTTTCCAGGTAAATAGATTCATTAACATAGATTAGGAGAACAATTTTATGAGTAAAACATACTGGTTTGTCAAGTTGGTTCTGAGTCTTAGGCGGAACCAACTTGAAGACAGAGTCTAGGGTAAATACATAGTTCACTAACATAGCTTAAGAAAAATATTTCGATAAGAAATACACATTGGTTAGCTCAAGGTTTGAGAAAAGTTAAGTTCAGGAGGAACCAGGTGTCGTCATGGCAACACAGAATTTTAAGAGAAACTTCCTTTTAATTTTGTATAGAGAAGGGGAAAAAGCTGACACTTGTAGTTTGTTTCCTCCTGCCGGTTAAGACAGAAATAAAAACACGTCTGACACTTGCAGCCTGTTTCCTCTGCTTGGAGACCCCTGGCCTTCCTGCCTGTTACACTCTCATTAGGACCCCAGAATTTGCATATCTATATATATAAATTTTCAGGTGGTACGATGCTGCCAATCTGAGGAACACACTTCAAGAACCACTGGTTTAATCTAAGTCAATTAAAGAACACTCTCTGGGAACATCCAAAGCACTTATCAGCCTCGAACTAGAAGGTTTCGATTCAGTCCCAAACAGGAATGGATGTATTTATTCCTCTATTGGAAAAGGGTCTCCAACAGTTTTAAAATAAAGCCACCTTCCATATGTCAAGGGACTTCCGTGGTGGCTTAGATGGTAAAGAATCCACCTGCAAAGTAGGAGACCTAGGTTTGATCTCTGGATAGGGAAGATCCCCTGGAGAAGAAGAATACCACTCCAATATTCTTGCCTAGAGAATTCCATGGACAGAGGAGGGGTGGGCTGCAGTCCGTGGGGTCACAGAGAGTTGGACATGACTGAGTGACATAGCACTTTCAATATGTCACACTTATAGAGAAAATCAAAATGGGTTTGCAAGATGAATTCTGCAGATATTTCCAAATATCCTCTCTGTGGTCTGCTGAGGAGGATACCTGCTCAGGCCTGAAGGAACTCACAGCCCAGAGGGTCATGGACACTTAACCCCACCAGGGTGGGAAGGAGGTCTGTGGCTGGCTTCCCTTTGGGATTCTGAGCTGCTTATTTATGTTCAATCCTGGCTGAGCCTAACAGTGACTTAATAACCTTCAGTTTCTCATGCTCTGCCTCCCAGAAGAGTTTGTAATGCCTGATGAAAAACTTTTCCTAGTTTTCTGCTGGTGTACAGATTGTGTTCATTACCTTATTTCACAGAAAAGGAAATATAGTTACAGCAAGAAGCAAAGACTTGCCAGGTGGAGGCCTTCTTCAGTGAAACCTGACCATGAATCATGGTCTTGTCTGAAAGCTGACCATGAACCATAGCCTCTGTCTTCCTTTCCATGCTTCCCTTGTGCTTTTAAAACTGAATTCTGAAAGAGATGGGAATACCACTCCACCTGAGCTGCCTCTTGAGAAATCTGTATGCAGGTCAGGAAGCAACAGTTAGAACTGGACATGGAACAACAGACTGGTTCCAAATAGGAAAAGGAGTACGTCAAGGCTGTATATTGTCACCCTGCTTATTTAACTTATATGCAGAGTACACCATGAGAAACGCTGGACTGGAAGAAACACAAGCTGGAATCAAGATTGCCGGGAGAAATATCAATAACCTCAGATATGCAGATGACACCACCCTTATGGCAGAAAGTGAAGAGGAACTAAAAAGCCTCTTGATGAAAGTGAAAGAGGAGAGTGAAAAAGTTGGCTTAAAGCTCAACATTAAGAAAACGAAGATCATGGCATCTGGTCCCATCACTTCATGGCAAATAGATGGGAAAACAGTGGAAACAGTGTCAGACTTTATTTTTGGGGGGCTCCAAAATTACTGCAGATGGTGACTGAGCCATGAAATTAAAAGACACTTACTCCTTGGAAGGAAAGTTATGACCGACCTAGATAGCATATTCAAAAGCAGAGACATTACTTTGCCAACAAAGGTTCGTCTAGTCAAGGCTGTGGTTTTTCCTGTGGTCATGTATGGATGTGAGAGTTGGACTGTGAAGAAGGCTGAGTGCCAAAGAACTGATGCTTTTGAAGTGTGGTGTTGGAGAAGACACTTGAGAGTCCCTTGGACTGCAAGGAGATCCAACCAGTCCATTCTGAAGGAGATCAGCCAGCGCTGGGATTTCTTTGGAAGGAATGATACTAAAGCTGAAACTCCAGTACTTTGGCTACCTCATGCGAAGAGTTGACTCATTGGAAAAGACTCTGATGCTGGGAGGGATTGGGGGCAGGAGGAGAAGGGGACGACAGAGGATGAGATGGCTGGATGGCATCACTGACTCAATGGACGTGAGTCTGAGTGAACTCCGAGAGTTCGTGATGGACAGGGAGGGAGGCCTGGCGTGCTGCGATTCATGGGGTCGCGAAGAGTTGGATACGACTGAGCGACTGAACTGAATTGACATCCGTTTCAACCCCATATGTATGTTTTTAATGTTATGTAAGATTTTTAGAACAGCCAGAATTGTAACCCATCTTTATCTTATATCACCAGACAAAAAGTTTTCCAGCTAAACCCCATTTCTCCAGCAAGGTCTGGGATCATTGCTAGAACCTGGCAGTGGTTCCTTGGACCCCTGGAAGTCTCACTTCTGTGTGAGGAACTCAGTCTTCTGGCTCCTGCTGTATGCATCTGGAGAAAGAATGGGCAGTAACAGAATCTTTGAGCTTTTCCCCTAGACAAATCCTTAGAATGCTCAAAATAGGTTAGAGGAACATATTTCAAACCCATTCCTCTTTTGTGACAGTGCTAGGTATCTCCTGGTTTTGAGCATATGTATCTTGGGCAGGAAAAGAAGGGACTGGTCTTTTGATTTCTAGCATGAATCCCTGCCTTGTTTCAGATCTCTGCTGCATGCCAGAGTTTGGCTCAGGTGATCCTTTTTATGGGTTATTTGTCTCTGGGTCTCTGCCCCTTGCTTTTGTTAATTACCTATATCCGGGGTGCCCAGAGAGCCCTTCACATCCTGATCTCTTTGGAGACAGAGTCTTCCTTGACTGCCTAGCAGTGACCAAAACCTTCAGGAGAAAAGCAGGTCAAAGCAGGTTGTTTCTAACTTGGTTCTGTTTTTTCTCTCCCTTTGTTTTCTTCATTCCAGACTTTCTGTTCCAGATCTCACCCCGAACATTGGCCTCTTCTGGTACTTTTTTGCAGAGATGTTTGAGCACTTCAGCCTCTTCTTTGTGTGTGTGTTTCAGATCAACGTCTTCTTCTACACCATCCCTTTAGCTATAAAGCTAAAGTAAGTAGTTGGACCTACTGAGTTTTTGTCCCCGGAGTCATTTGTAGCTTTATAGATGTCCTTCTCACTCGGGCATCTGCTATTGGGTTTGAGGCATTTATGCCCAGGGAACCTCACCCTGAGTTGCTTCAGTGACTGTGCCCTGCAGCAGAGTGACACACACGGTGCCAGCTGTAGGGGCAGTGCTTTGGAGCCCCATATGCCCCTGGCCTCACTTTGGGGTACTTGAACCCACATTGTCACTGAGCCCAGTTACTGTTTTATTTGTGTGTATATATCACAATTTATTTTATTCTGTATCTTTTTCATTTTTAAAAAATATATTTTAATTGAAAGGTATTTGCTTTATGATATTGTGTTGGTTTCTGCCATACATCAACATTAATCAGCCATAGGTATACATATGTGCCCTCACTATTGAACCTCCCTGCCACCTCCCCAGTCACTGTTTTAGACAAGAGCAGGATTGGGGTGGGGACGATATCCTTGGAAAAAGAGGATCTTGCTGGGAGTCCTCTAGCTGTGTCCCAGGGGGCTCAGGAGGTGTTAGTTGGGGGGCTGGTCACCTGCAGCTCTGATCAACTTCCCTCCAATGGATTGCCTATGGCATACCCTTCTGCAGAGTAAGAGAGCTAACATGTGTTGTCCATCCCACCTTTTTGAGTTATATTCATGCCTAACCCTTCAAGCAACTCTTGGAGGTAGGCGTTATGTTACTGTCACTTCCGTTTGCTAGTCGAGGAAATTGCTGTTTAGAGAGGTGAAATTATTTTCCCAGAGTCACACAGCCAGTTAGCAATGGAGCTGGGGTTACCAGGTTTGTTCGGCCCCAGAATTTATGCTCAGACCTCTGCACCTTGCCAAGCTCCTGAGATCACACATAGTATTAAATAGCTCCTGGAAATAGTTCTGTTATCCTAGCTTCAGAGAGGGGCAAACAGGCACCAGTCAGCATAGATACAGCTGGGTGGTCCAGGGAGGTAGAGGGCTGGATTTAGATTTCAAGAGCTTGAGTTCTTTGCTCTGACCTTCCATTCATTCTCCATGGCAGTGAACCAAGGCACACGGTTCCCTGTCTGTAAAGCTCAGAGCTGATGTTCCCTTCTTATAACATGGCCTTGGCCTGGCATCCGACAGAAAAAGCCTTCTTTCTTGGCCTGGCAGGCTCCAGAATTCTGGCAGCCTTCCTCAGCCAGGCTCTCCAGCTGTCTGTGGTCCATATGTCCTACCCGCGTTCTGGTCAGGCCTGGGTCTGGGCTAAAAGAAGCAGGGAACCCAGCACACCTGTCCTCACGCGTGTAGCCTGTTCTCCAGCACCTCCTATTGTCGGCGTGTGAAAGGCCACAGATAGCTCCTGGGGGCCACCGCCATCTTGTGACACCCCCCCCCCAACCCCCACCAAGGGCCACAGAGCTGTGGGAACAGAAGGTGTGAAGATACCTGACCTCCCTCTCGGCTGCCCTCTTGTGTCTGGATCCAGTTCCACTCCAGCCCCTGCAGTGCCAGCTTTGTGAGAACAGGGCCACCGGTCACCGCTCCCCAGGGGCTCTTGCAGGAGGTTCTGGTGTCCGTATTTGTTTTTATATATTTATGTATTTATTACTTTTGCCTCTGCTGGGTCTCTGTTGCTATACAGGCTTTTCTTTATTTGTGGCGAGTGGGGGCTACACTCCAGTTAGGATGCGCTAGCTTGTCATTGCGGTGGTCTCTTGCTGCGGAGCACAGGCTCTAGGCACACGGGCTTCAATAGTTGTGGCTGGGGGGCTCAGTAGTTGCGGCTCTCTGGCTTTAGAGTGTGGACTCAGTAGTTGTGTCGCACGGGCTTAGGTGCGCTGCAGCACGTGGAATCATCCTAGACAAGGGATTGAACCCCTGTCCCCTGTGTTGGCAGGTGGATCCTTTACCACTGAGCTACCAGGGAAGTCTCAATGTTGTGTGGGTTTTGTTTTGTTTTGTTTTTTAAAGAAACTCTTTATTTGGTATTGGAGTAGAGCCAACTAACAATTTTGCGATAGTTTCAGGTGAACAGCAAAGGGACTCAGCCATACATTCACCATGTCTTTTGGTACCACCTTGTCATTAGCCTTTTCCTGGAAATGGTGCAGCTGTTACCAGCTACCTAAAAAGCCCAAACCAATGACTTGGATGAGCCGTAGGAAAATGCTCACTGAGATAGCCACACCCTTCCTAGAGATTACAAGACTGCGTGAGTTTGCAGTCAGAAACTTTGACTCAGAAACTTTTTAGCTGAGTTTCTGAGTCATTTGCCTCATAGTAGTATTTGGGTGTGTACAAATTTGTCTCCACATCTCAGATTTACATCCATTGAGTGACCTGACCTTGGATCTACAAGGCAAGAATGCCGTTAACCTGAAGACACCCTCCTGAGCTGGGCGTTAACCTGAAGACACCCTTCTGGGTCCTGTGCAGAAGTGGGCCATGTGCGCGTTGCTCAGACCTGAGGAGGCTGCACATCTGGCTTCTTCCTGGCAGATTCTCTTCTGCACTCAGTCAGCTCTTGGAGGAGCACTGGAGGCTGAGTTCTGTCTCAGCCTTCCTGATCAGAGCTGGTCCTGCTGGGCACTCGGGAGAATAGCACCGGCGGTGCTTAGGCGCTCTGGAGACAAGCCACTCCATCACTCTCGAACTCTCTTATGTTCTCTGAACCTGATTTCCTCATCCACAAAGTGCAGTGACAGCATTGCCTCCTTCCAGGTGCGAGGTAGTGAGGATCGTGTGTGATGATGCAGGAAAAGATGCCTAGCACAGAACTGAGCACAAGTGAAGGTTCAGGAAATGGCAGCCAGTCTTACTGGTTTAAGGGGACTAGAGCTCTAGTTCCAGCCCCTCCCTCCCCAATTAAATTTCATTTTTATTTATTTGGCTGCATTAGGTCTTAGTTGCAGCATGCAAACTCTTAGTCATGGCTTGTGGGATCTAGTTTGGGAGCACAGAGCCTTAGCACTGGACCGCCAGAAAATTCCCCAGTTACAGCCTTTAAGAGCAAAAAGCTGCATGCAGCCATTTCTGGAAAGGAGCTCATCACAGCTAAAGATCTGTAGTCCCCACTGACCCTGTTGTCAGAGAAAACAAGCATCAGCCAGGAGGTACTTCCTGCCCTGGTCCAGTGTCAGGGGCCTCTGGCAAGGGTGCTGCCTAATTACTCTGACAACAGTCATTTAAACCCAGTAATAGAGGCCGCTGACTTCATTTGTTTTCCCCCTCTGGGCTCCTGGGGGAAGGCCCGGAGCTGCGGGGGGTGGGGGTTGATGGGAAGTGTCTCTGTGGGCTGTGCCTCTAGTGTGTGCTAGGTTCTTCTCACTACCTGTGGGTATCTTTGGGTCCCTGCAGTTTTTTGCCCTCCTGCTGGGCCTGGCCCTGTGTTTTATGGGTGGTGGAGCCTGCCCTGCGTAAAGTCCCCCGGAGAGTGTATTTGGGTTTCAGGGCTGGGGTGAGGAGACTCTGGGGTGGGCCTGGTCCCTGACTGACCTCTGCCTCTCTCTCTCTCTGCCCCGCCTCGCCCCAGGGACCACCCTATCTTCTTCATGTTCATCCAGATCGCCATCATCGCCATCTTCAAGTCCTACCCGACGGTGGGGGATGTGGCCCTCTACATGGCCTTCTTCCCCGTGTGGAACCATCTCTACAGATGTGAGTACCCCCACCTCGCACCCTCTGGCACAGGTTTGTGTCACCTCGCCCTGGATGAAAATAGCTGGTGGTTAGGAATGGACAGGCATTTTTTGGACACCTGCTGTGCCAGCAGTGACATGAAGCACAATATCTGCCCCTCGGTGCTACACACAAATGGTAATAATAAAAATAACCAGCATTTATTGAGCGCTGACTGTACCTGGTTGCTGTGGTTCTAAGAATGTTACGTGCATCAGCTCATTTTATCTTCACACCAGACTTTGAGGAAAAGTATCCCCGTTTGCAGATGAGAAAACTAGGGCACAGAAAGATAGCATCGCTTGTTCAAGGGTGCAAGACTGGTAAGTAGAAGGGCTGGCATTGGCATCCAAATGCAGGAGCCTCCAGCCAGCACTGCCCAGTAGGGCTTTCTGTGATGGTAGACATGCCCTGTATCTGCCCAGTCCGATAGAGTAACCACGAGTGTGACTGGAGAGCTGAATTTTTAATCTAATTTAAAGAAGCCACACATGGCTAGTGCTGTCATCTGGACAGTGTGGCTTTGAGCCATTTCCCCGTGCTGCACCGTAGACGTCCTGCCTGCTTCGAGACCCGTTCAAGCTCTTCCTCCGAAGTCGGCCTAGTGCCGACCAGTTGTTCTTTCTAGTATTTCCTGCTGTTGCCCTGAGTCAGGCTCTGTGTCCTCTGGGTTCTTTACACTGTTTGTGGGCTCCCTAAGAGTAGCCTCATGACTCACCCCTGTGTCCCCAGCACCCAGGATTACACCTGATGACACACAGAACAACATAACAAATGTTCAAATGTTTGTGGATGGGGTTTTTTTTTAATAGTTTTTATTGGAGTTTAGTTGATTTATAATATTGTGTTAGTTTCAGGTATATAGCAAAGTGGATCAATTATACATACACATACATCCACTCCTTTTTTAGATTCTTTTCCTATACAGGCTATTAGAGAGCTCCCGGTGCTGTACAGTAGGTCCTTATTAGTTATCTATTTTATATATGGTAGTGTTATGTATCGGAGAAGGCAATGGCACCCCACTCCAGTACTCTTGCCTGGAAAATCCCATGGACGGAGGAGCCTGGTAGGTTGCAGTCCATGGGGTCGCTAAGAGTCGGACACGACTGAGCGACTTCACTTTCACTTTTCACTTTCATGCACTGGAGAAGGAAATGGCAACCCACTCGTTTTCTTGCCTGGAGAGTCCCAGGGACGGGGGAGCCTGTTCGGCTGCCGTCTCTGGGGTCTCACAGAGTCGGACATGACTGAAGCGACTTAGCAGTAGTAGTAGTGTTGTGTATATGTCAATCCCAATCTCTGTGTATGGGATTTTTGGACCTCCCTAATAAAGAGGCAGTGCCAGTGGCCCAACACCACCTGATTCTCTAAAACAGGAAGGGAGCTGCAGAACTTTCCTTGCACAGCAATAAACCTGGGGAGGACAGGCCTCAGAGGAAATGTCTTTATTGTTGTTTTGGGGCTGCTGAGTATCAAGCAGGAAGTGAAACTGACCAGCTGCTGGAAAGAAACCTGTCTATAGGAGTGGGCCTCTGAGCAAAGGTAAACAGGTGAGTGGGCAGGACAAGCAGGACTGCTCCTCCAGGTGGGGCAGTGACCAGTCAGGCAGATCAGAAGCAGGAAGTAGCATCTTCTGCTTGTGGCATCCTCATTGAACAGACAAGAATCACCCAGTTCACCCAGTAGAGGGGTCTCAGAGTCAGCCTGGGGCCCCTTGGCAAGTCCCAAAGGCACAGAACGTGTGAACATACCCTAGTTTGTGATGGGATGAGTCTGGGGACGTTGGTCCTCTTTCCCCTAAGACGGAGTTGCTCTGGCAGGCTCTCCCACAGAGGGTGTCTCCCTCAGGTGAGATCTTTCATCCCATATTGCTAAACAGAGTCTGGAGCCAGACAGTCTTGAGTCTGAATTCTGGCTTTCCCATTACTAGCAAGTCGTTTAACTTTTCTGAGTCTCCCGTTTTTTCATCTGTCAGAATATCTTTCAGGGGTGTTTGAGGTCTGAGAAAGAATAAATGTAAATAGCCCCACTGTTGTTATTAGTAGTATTAATTACACAGGGAGGTCTCCTGCATAGTTTCATGATCAAAGCTTCAGGCTTGATAACCAGAGTTACTCAGAGTCATTGAAATAAACATATTTTTCAAAACTTGAACTATTTTATGCCCTCTGGGGTGATGATGCACAAAAAATAAGGATGGGGTTTCCGGAAACCTGGATGAGCTAATAGATGCTGTTGTTGGCTCACTGGGCGAGTTGAGCTTGTCTGAAGGGCCCGCAGACAGCGTTGGCTGCCAGGCGCAGCTCCTGCAGTAGAGAACGCTCAGACTTGGCGTGTCTGTTTTGGGCAAGACAACTATGAGTCATTCTGTTTGTCCAGGGCATCTTCAGCCTGGTCGTGTGGATGTGCGAGTGGAGACCTTGTGAGGTCTTTACACCTAGGTTGAATATACTCAGACTTCTAATGTGTTTAAGAATTCGGTTTAGACATGAGTTACCAGTGTCAGCATGCCTGCTCACACATTCGCTGTTTTGTTTTCCTATCCTGCTTAGTAGGGAAGAGAGGCACATGGGCCCTCCCCCGAGTGCAGGTCCCAGATGCTGGGACTCTGCGGAGCTTGGGGCCAGGATGAGTCACACAGACACACAAGCGTGGTGTTAGGGAACAGCCTGCTGGCAGGGCCCATGCCAGCCTGCAGTGGTCGAGCTCAAAGAGCCAGTTACCAAAGGGCTGGATTTTGTGTGTATGTGTCCTTCATGTTTTCTTTTTTAGTATTAATTATTATATACAGATAAAGGAATATTGATTTTAAAATATGCATTTGTTATTTAAAAAATATACAATAAATTTCCATGTGCCCAGCACCTAGTTTAAGAAAAGAAACAGCACCATGAGCTTTGAAGTCCCTAAGTCCCTTCTGTGCCCCTCCTGATGGGACTGGATTCTTCCAGTGGAATTTTATTTCTCAATACCTGAGGCTCAGAGAGGGAAAGTGACTTGCCTGAGGTTTCGGTTTGTCAGTGATGGAGCCAGAGATCAGAGGAAGTCACCCAGGGAACTTGGTGGGAAATCTGATTCCATCTGGCCCAGCACGGCGGATGAAGGGTCACCTGGTCACCTCTGACATCTCCAACACACCGTGGTGCTGGAACAGGCTGTCCTGTGCCCTGGGTCCCTGGCTCTATCTGCTCTGGCGTATAGCTGGAATCCTCAGGCCAGTCAGCCAGCAAGAGTGAGTAGCAGCTCCGCAGTCCTGCAAAGGTCACCACAGGCCAGAAGCCAGTTGGATGTGGTGACCGTTCCTCGGGGCACAGGGGAAGCATTGTCACAGCTTTTTGCGATTGCCCCCAGGAGGCGCGTGTGAACCTCTCTCAGTCTCCGCACTTGGTCACCTCCTTGTCACCCATTCTAAAATACAGAGTGACTGGAGACATGGAGCAAAGACCCACCTGGACTGTCAGACCACAGGAGTTTTATTTTAGGAATACTGTGTATTCTTTTCAGCAAAATAATTACCCAGAAATCAGAAAGAACCACTGAAGGACTTCCCTAGTGATCCATTAGCTATGAATCCAGCTTCCAGTGCAAGGGACAGAGGTTTGATTCTTGGTAGGGGAACTAGGATCCACATACCTCAGGCCTACTGAGCCCAAGCACCTCAACTAGAGAGAAATGTATTTGCTGCAGTGAAGACCCAATGAAGAAAAAGAAATAATTAAAAAAAAAAAAACCTCTGAAAGTATTAGGAGTGTTTTGTTTTATTTTTTAAAGAAAGAACCATTGAGAAAAGTATGTAAATAGTGATGAAGTGGAGGAATGGTAAATAGACGTATCCTGGGCTTCCCTTTACCAGGCTCAGCTGGTAAAGAATCCACCTACAATGCTGGACACCTGGGTTCAATCCCTGTGTTGGGAAGATCCCCTGGAAAAGGAAAAGGCTCCCCACTCCAGTATTCTGGTCTGGAGAATTCCATGGACTGTCTAGTCCATAGGATTGCAAAGAGTCAGACACAACTGCGTGATCTTCACTCACTTCATCTCTTTTCTTGAGGTTGTAACTGTTTAATAATAACTCTCAGTGCAGACATCTTTCTCCCCAGACTTCTGTTTCTGGGAGTAAGACTGAGGCCTCTTAGAGTTCTCCAAGAGGCTTGAGTCAGGGCTTTGATTTCTCAGCTTTGAAAACCCAGAAGTGTGGAAATTGCAGATCAGAAGAGGGCACCTTGCAAGCCCTCCAAGCCAGTGTTTCCAAATCATGGGATTTCAGGGACTACTAGCATTTAAAAAAAAATCCTGGTGACAGAGTTCCCAACTTTTTATTTTACTGAAGACACTAAAACAGTCAACTACTGGCCATTTGTCTCGATTTTATAAAAGAAAGGACTTTTTAAACAGCAGCCAGCAGCAAGACACCTGTAATTACTCAATAAAGAATGAAGCTTAAGTTGAAAACATTCAGCTCTAACAAGATCTCTGAACTACCTTGGCCTGGTTATTCTCACTGTGACACTGACAAGCGAAGTCTCTGCTGCAGACCAGCACGGGCCTCTTATGGGGCAGAGGTCTGCCACTGTGACCCAGTGGCTCACAGCTTTGGCTGCATATTGGAATCACCAGGGAAGCTTGTAGAAACAGATATGGATGCCTGGGCCCCACCCCTGGGGCTCCCTAGGTGAGCTCATTTTACAACCAGAATTGAGAACCTTGGCTGTAATCCAGTCCCCTTTCCAACGCCTGAACCCCCAGTATAGCATTTCAGCTAAGTCATTGTACAGCTGAGATAAGAGGCCTTAAGGTTCAGGAGTTTCCCCATCTCTTAAATATCTCTGAACTCTGACTTTGGAGAAGGGATTTCCTGAAGGTCAGGATCAGAGAGAGGAGGGGAACCTCTATTGACTGAGTGCCTGCGGAGAATCAGACCTAAGCTTTTATTAATCACTCAGTTTTTTTTTTAAGGTATTCTAGTTAATTAATTTTAAATGATATTTATTATTTTATTTAAAAATACAATAAAATAGGACTCTCTCTCCCGCGTGCGTGCGTTCTTTTCTCTCTCTCTCTCTCACTTTCCTGCTATCTTCTAAATAAAATAGAGCTGTAACACTGAAAAAAAAAATACAATAAAATATAAAGAAACAAAAATGGCATATAATCCTGCTGTCAGATATCTACTGTTGAATTAAAAGGGGGGAAAAATCACAATGGTAGGTCAGTGGCCCCCAGCTTTTTTGGCACTAGGGACTGGTTTCATGGAAGACAATTTTTCCATAGATGGAGTGGGGAGGGATGGTTTAGGTTATATAATATAATATAGAATATATATATATAATATAGAATATATAAGATATGTATTCTGTATTATATATAGAATATATAAATTGCATATTATATAAATAAATATAATAATGCATTACATTATTGTGCACTTTATTTCTATTATATCAGCTCCACCTCAGCTCATCAGGCATTAGATCCCAGAGTCTGGAGACCCCTGTGTTAGACAGAATAATGCCCCCTCCTTGCTCCCGACAAATATGTCACCTCATCATCCCCAGAACTTGTGACTAGATCACCTTACATGACAGATGGCCTGCAGATGGGGAGAGTATCCTAGATTATCCAGGTGGGCCCAATGTAATCACAGGTGCCCTTAAGAGCAGAAGTAGGCAGGAGGGTACATGGGCGGTCTCTACGTACCACTCAGCTTTGCTGTGAACCTAAAACTGCTCTAAAAACTAAAGTCTGTTAAAAAAAAAAAAAAAGTGGAAGAGGGAGGCAGAAGAGGAGGTCATAATGATACGACATGAGAAGGACTCAATCCGACATTGCTGGTTGAGGATGGGAGTCCCGAGCCAGAAATGCCGACAGCCTCCGGGTGCTGCGAAGGCCAGCAAGTGGATTCTCCCCTAGAGCCACCAGAGCCTCTGGACTTCCGTCCTCCCAGACTGTAAGACAATGCATTATATTGTTTAAGCCACTAAATTTGTGATCATTTGTTACCATAGCAATAGAAAACACACAGTAATACATCCTTGCTAGCTTTTCCACAACTTGTTTAATTCATGGAACACTCCATGAAGTAGGCATTTTAGCCCTATTTTAGAGATGGGGAAGCTGAGATTCTGAGAAACTTGCTGGCAGAGCAGGAATTGTTTTTAAAATTATTTATTTGGCTTCATTGGTCTCACTGCAGCTTGCTGGATTTTCATGTGGTGCGTGGGGGGCTTCTAAAAGCAGTGCGCGGGCTTGTGGGATCCTAGTTCCCCAGCCATGGAGTGAACTTGCATTCCCTGTATTGCAGGGCGTATTCCTAACCACTGGGCCACCAGGAAAGTCCCTAGGAATTTTAACCCAGGTCTCTCTGAGGCCTGTGCCCCACTCTCAGGCTGCCTTACCCCAGTGGAACTCTGCCTGCTGGCCTGCCCGCAGACCACTGTGTGTAGCCGGTCCTCCCAGGGGCTTCGGGGGAGCTTCTCCCTGGTGAGATTCTGGTTCCCTCAGGGAGTAGGGGGATGATGGTAAAGAGGGAGGGTATCAAAGAGAGATCATCTAAGGAAGAGTGAGGGACATTTGAAAAGCAAGGCAGGGGACCTAAGATATGAACTGAGGAGAATGGAAAATGTGTTTCCTAAGACCTGGGCTGTGGCACCCTAGAGACACTGAGGGGTTGGTGCTGCCATTCGTATCTATGATCCACAGAGGTCAGAAAGCACCCTGCTTGGGGTCAGGAGAGGAGTTACTCACGGACACCCTGGGATTGGGGGTTTAAGGGCAGTGTCTTGCTGAAGTTCCCCCGCCTCTTGCAGTGCCCAGAGGCATTCACAGCATTACTGACTGTAGCCAGTTGAGCCCAGAGTCGGAGGTAGAGTCCAAGTCTAGTACCTCCCATGGAAGGAGGCAGAAGGAGCCACTGCCAAGGATCTGAGGTTGTGTCTTGTGTGTGTGTGTTGGGGTGGGGAAGCAGGGGCATTCTGCCTTTGAGCTCCACCAAGCTTTTCCTGGGCCTCTCTGTGCTGGGGGCCATCACCGCAAGGGACCCAAAGAGAGTCAGCGCCAGGCTAATGGTGACCATGTGTCTTTGCAGTCCTGCTAATGGTGACCATCTTCTTTGCAGTTCTGCGAAACATATTTGTCCTCGCCTGTATCATCATCATCTGCTCCCTGCTCTTCCCTGTCCTGTGGCATCTCTGGATTTACGCAGGAAGTGCCAACTCCAACTTCTTTTATGCCATCACACTGACCTTCAACATTGGGCAGGTAAGAGTTAAGGACAGCCCAGCAACAGGGATTCATTTTGCAGCCTCAAACATTCCACCTGGGCCCTGGGTTCTGCCAACAGGTGTTTGGACGTGAACGAGGGGCAGTTCTTCCCCTCAAGTAGCTCGAGGTTCTGTAGAGAAGGTAGGGCAGTAAGAGCAGTGGGGGAAGCTGAACTTGGCTAACGTTTATTGCATTGAATTCTCACAGCAAGCCTGTGAGACAGTGATCCCTGTTTTACAAATGGGAACCAAGGCTCACAGAGATTGTCGATTGCCCAAGGTCATTGGAGGAGCCAGGAACCAAGTTCGGGGAAGGCTTGGTATATTGCTGATCCTGCTCACGGCACCAGTTGTCTCGCTGTATCTCACTGTGCGAACTATTAGTTGAACCCAGGATAGGCAAGGCGCAAGCTAAGAGGGTGGAAGAAGACGCGAGGAGCCATAGGAACTGCAGACACATTTATTCTCTTCTGGCTGGTGCAGCAGACTCAGCAGCAGCCATAACATCACATAACACACTGGCTTTCCAGGTGGGGCTTATATGTACTTACAGAACAGAAGGCGCCCATGGCCACGCAAGTACCTCGTGATGCACATGAGCAGGGCTCTCAGTGATCTCAGCTGTTACATCATCATTGTTTACAAAACGTGGGGCAAGAGCTAGAGACCACGGGATGAGAGCCTGACCGCACCATCCTGGCTAGTGTGCTCTTCCCCTATGCTCTGCTTTCCTTCGCTTCCTGGACTGCGGTCCCCAGGGTGAGAGCGGTTTGTGAGGGTGGGGAGGGGAGACTTTGCGGACTTTGGAGCAGCAGGAGCAAAGGCAGCGTCCTTAGGAGAGAAGTAGTTTAGCCAGAGAGGAGGCCGAGAGGCCATCCTAGAATGAGAAGGACCAGCATGGAACTCCGACCTGGAGACAGCCTCTCCCTTGGGGCCATGGAGCAGTGGTTCTCTGCATCAGAGTCACTGCAGGAAGCTTGTTAAAAAAAAATGCAGATTCCTTGTTAAGGTGTTTTTAAGTCCTGTGTTTATGCTACAGCTGTCACAATTACATGGCTTTGATTTTTTTAAAGCAGATTCCCTGATCCCACTCCCAGAGGTGTTGATTGGATTTTGTTTTTTTTAAAAATATCTCTCTATTTGGCTGCACCAGGATCTTTAGTTGTGGCACTCAGGATCTAGTTCCCTGATCAGGGATCGCACCTAGGCCCCTTGCATTGATTGGGAGCGTGGAGTCTTAGCCACTGGACTGCCAGGAAGTCCTTGGATTTTGTATTTTTAACAAGTTCTCCAGCGATTCTGTTGCAGGTTGTCCTAGCACACTTCTCTGAGGGTCCCTCGTTCACCATGCTGTGTTCCCTCAGATCAGCTGTGTCCTAATTGTCAAGGTCTTATGAGAATCACTTGTGCCGTTCACCATTTCAATTACAATTGGCACAGCCTGGCATTTCCTGTGCATAATGGACGAATGGAAAGCACGGCTCGCTAGAGAGACCAGTGATGCCAGTGAATAATCCCCACGGAGACTTTTTGTCTCCAAGGTTAGCTGCTGGGAAAGAAGAAGGGAGTTAGGGCTCTTGCAATGAGTGATGGGTCTGGTATTTCCTGCATGGATGTTTTTGGACAACTCATGTCCAGCCTGGCTATTTATCTTAGTTTGTGCACAGCAGGAAGAGAGATGGAGAGCCCTGTAGGCTGGATGGGAGCAAGCCAGGGAATCTGTTCTGCCTGTCACACATGCAGGTTACTGTTGGTGGATACTCAGCACCTCCTGCCTCTGTCCACACAAACAGAAATCTGCAGGCTGCAAATTTCTTGAAGTACCTTGAAGAAATTCAAAAAGTTGTTCTGGCTCTTCTCTCTTGCTAAAATCTCCTTCCTTTTCCTTTGAAAGTGATGACTGGCATGGGGCGTGCCCTGGGCCTCTGGGGGGCTTGGCAAGCTCCACTGAAATAGTCCACAGCTTGTTGTCAGGTCGTCAGGTCACTGTGGGTCAGGAATACAGTTGCAGTGGTATGAAGTATCCATGGAACTTTCCAGATAACAGCTTTCTGTCCTGTGGCTGTCTTTATGAGAAAACGGTGTCTGAAAATGTTATGGGAAATGTCTACAAGTCGTCAGGTGCCGCGAAGCCAGGAGAAACTGAATTGTTGGAAAAAGGAGGAAGTGGTTAGAGGTAGGAACCAAGGCCAGCTGGATGAAGAGTGTTAGAGGCTGAGCTATGGAGAAACACTAGGTTGATCTCTTGGCATTGAACTTTATCTTAAAAAAAAAAAAAAAAAAACTCTTTAAAATGCATTTTTAATCATATGAGTGAATTCATTACTGCCGGGGAAAAGAAGACAAAATAGAAGCATATGAGATGTAAAGTAAAGCCTGCGTCTCCTCTTGTCCTGTGGCAGATGTGATTGTTAGAATCAGTTTGGTGTGTGTCTTTGCAAGCTTCCTCTGTGTGTTAAGAGACTTATAGCTCTAAGTCCACATGCAAACGTAAAGACATCCCACGCTGAGTACTGTTCTTTAACTGGCTGTTTTTCCACTTGATAATTTTACCTTGAGATCACTTTTTTTTTTTTACGGCTCCGTGATAACCCATTCTGTGGCAGGATGTCCTGTGATTTATGTGACTGATAGGCCGCTACTGATGGACATTGACGTTGCTTCTGGTGATTCGATGTTATAAATGGAAGAACCCTGCGTATCTCCTCACATCCTCTTGCGCACACATGCCAGTATTTTCTAGGATAGATTCCAGGTGATGGGATTTACTGGGTCAGAGGGCGTAAGCATTGTATGTTTTGGCAGATTTTGCCAAGTTGCCCTTCAGACAGGTCATGCCAGCCTCCAGGCCTCCTGGCAGTGGGCCAGGTGTCTTGAAGCTGGCCGTTCGTTCAGGCATCCAGCATGCCTGTTTCGTCGACCTCCTTGGTCTGGGCTTTGTGCTCTGAGCCAGAGACAGGTCTGTTGGGTCAAATGCTTCCTGGGACTGCTGGCTCCGGGTTTTGTTGTTGCTGCCGCCACTGGATCACTCAAGGGGCATATCAGAGGGGGCACTTACTCACCAAGGCAGTCCTTAGAGTCACATTCTTGTCCCAGAGCATGAACTGAGCTACAAGAGCGCCCCTTGTTGTGAGGGTCTGCCTCTCCTGCCCTCCAACCTGTTGGGAGCCGCAAAGTGCAAATGGACATTTAGAAGTTCATAGCAGTTAATGGTCACCTCCCCAGAGAGATCTTCTGTGAGGTTTCCCTGCCCCACGGTCTCTGTCTTGGCATTCTGTGTGTTCCCTTCATAGCACTTACCCAGTTTATAACTCTACATAATTTACCTGCTTCTCCCTCTGCCTCTCCCGCCAGCCTGTGAGCTTCACGAAGGCAGAAATCCACCTCCTACCCACTGCAGGGTCCCCAGCTACCCAGTCAGTGCTTGGCACAGGGCAGTTGTTTAGCAGATATTTGTGGGATGATTGAACCAAAGACAGCCAGGGAGAACATCATGTGATTAATGGCCAGATGTGCAGAGTATAACCACTGTAGGAATCCAAAGAGAGCAAGATCAACTTTCCTGTTGAGTGGTCAGGGAAAGCCTTAGGGGACAAGAGTGGGGGCTGGGCCTTCCAGACTCAGAAGGAAGGGGAGGTGGGCGGAGTGGGGGCCAGGTCACCCCCACTGGCTAAGGTCGAGGGGTGGCAGCTCTGTCCCGCTCTTGCCAGATCCTGGTCTCAATGGCCGGTGAAGCCCCTTCATGTCGTCCACAGCCCTAGCCAGTGCAGCCTCCGTCTGACCTACAGTTAGTGCTTCTGGTGAGCTGTGTGGCATTCGGAGGGTGTCCTCAGTCCCTCAGCCTGCTTTTCCCAGCTCTTCTACCTGCAGCAGTGCCTGATAGTCACCTGGTCTTTATTCTCCCCTCCCTGGGCAAGACAGAGCAAAGCTGTCGTGGGAACCAGATGAGTACGGATTTTCAGCAGGTGAAAATCCATTGCTGAGTCTGGAGCTGAATGTAGAGCGCATCTCAGCCTGAAGATTTTAAATCCTGCTCTGTTTGAGTTGGTCAGTTCCATGTTTCATAATAGAACAAATCATCAGTAATTATTAATGACACTAGCAGGTAAACCAGTGACTTAGGCCCCATCCTTTCCTCGGAACCATGAAGTATTTTTTAGCCTGTGGCACAGAACATTTGCTGATTATAATTGTGCCTGAGAGTCAGTAACCAGGAAATGACAACGGGAAACCATCCATAGGTACGTAAGAGGTGTGTCTGTGTCTTACATGTACACGTGCCAGAGAGAAGGAGGGATTAGACGGATAGATTGACTGAGGTCCCCCACTCTGCCACTGTATGACCTTCAGCAAGTGACCTCCGGGTCACAGGTGATAACCTCACCTCTGGTGGGGCAGGGTGAGAGGATTTGTATGTTGACACGTGTTGACATGGGAGCTAAGATGAGCAAGGTGCTCTTCAAATACCCAGAGCAAATCCCTAAGGAAGCACTCAGACCTAGAAACCAAGGGAAAGAGAGCAATCTTTCTCTCTCTCTTTTTTTAAAAAATTAAAAAAAACCCTTTTTTTCTGCAATTCAGAGACGAGCAGAAGGAAAATGTTGTCATCTAGGATTTGTTGTCTAGTTGCTTCAGTCGTGTTTGACTCTTTTGCAACCCCACAGACTGTCGCCCACCAGGCTCCTCTATCCATGGGATTTCCCAGGCAAGAATACAGGAGTGGGTTGCCGTTTCCTTCTCCATGGGATCTTCCTGACCCAGGGATCAAAACCGAGTCTTCTGCATTGGCAGGTGGATTCTTTACCGCTGAGCCAGATTATGTGTAAACAAAAAGGAATGTTTAAATTTAGCTGTTTTAAGAGGAAGGTAAGGTGTCCCACTTGCCCTAATTCAACTTAAAAACAGGTAACATAAGGAAATCTTCCCCTAGAGTTATGATTAATAGTGGCTCATGTTGAAAAAGCTCTTACTGGGGAGCAAGCCCAAGTGATCCCTTTAATCTTCTGGATCACATGCTTGTCCAGCCTCCTGGACCTTTCCCTGTGTGTTGACATGACCTCGTCTGCTCGTGGAGGAGTTTTATTTGTGTGTGTGTGTTTTATTGTTGGAGAAGGAAACGGCAACCCACTCCAGTACTCTTGCCTGGAAAATCCCATGGACGGAGAAGCCTGGTAGGCTACTGTCCATGGGGTCGCAAAGAGTCGGACACGACTGAGCGACTTTACTCACTCGTGTTTATTGTTGGCAGCATGATGAAAGTATGACTTTTTTTTTTCTTTTTAATGAAACCTCTCCATGATCTTTCCTTGTTCACTCATGTGGAAGCTCATTCAGTCCTGTGTGTCCTTCTGGGGAAGGGAATCTGCCTTCCCCAGTGAGAAAAAATGTGGGGCAGGTTGTGCAGGTCACCAGCGGTCCAGTGGTGTGGAGCCTGTGTTTATGGACAGACAGGGGACTGCCAGGTTCATTCTTGTGGTGGTATATGGCCCTGGCTGGGAGGCCTGTTCCTCCTGACGTGAGGCGCCAGTGGCCCAGGCGGGAGCCCTCATCCTTGTCCAGCTGTGTGCACGTGGGTGCTCTCTCTCCTCAGCTGCTAGCGTTTTGTCCACATCTTAGCTCATTCTTTTGTCCCTCCCATCCTCAGACTTAACACTCAGCATCCCAGACTTGTCTTTCACAGGCCCTTTCCCTCTCTCTTACCCTCACAACCAGAGAGACAGAAAAAGCCTGGACTGAGTACAGGGGTGTCAAGGCCAACAGGAACTCCACAGTGCCTCCCAGCCCCCTCCCTGCCCAGCTCACTGGCCCTGGGCAAGTCACATAACTTCGTGTCTAGTTGATTGATTTGTAAATATTAACTAGGTGCCAGGCACCCTGCTAGGGGTATGTGAGACACAGCCCTGCTTCCCAGAAGCTCTGCTGTCTGTGGGAGACAAAGAAAAGGAAATGGGCGGGACCAGGGCAGGGTGACTGTGCTGGGAGCTCAGAGCTGGTGGTTAAGGACGCTTCTGCGAGGACGCCGCCTCTAAGTGGAGTCCTGCAGGACGTGCCAGGTTCAAACCAGGTTCTGAGAGGTGAGGCCTGGGGGTGAGAGCCCGTGAGGGAGCTGGTGTGGAATGCAGTTCTGTAGGACCAGCACGTGCCACCTAATAGGGAATGAGGCCATTTCAAGACAGCTGTGGTCAGAGCCAGAAGTTATGCTGAGGACCAGGCTGAGCTGTCAGTCTGAAGTGAAGACACTTGAGACCAGACTTGTGCTCTGAAAACCTCCCTCTGCCAGGAAGGGAAGAGATCAGGAGTGTGAGCTGGAATCTGGAGCACAGGGAGGGGGCTGTTGAGACCTGGTAAGAGCAGCTGGTAGCCTCAGTGTCCCCAGCCTGGAACAGGGTCGTGAGTGGAGAGTATGGAAGTGAGTGGGGAAAACTTGGATGAATTGGAAAGTGCCGCCTAGATGATAACTGCCTTCATAACCAGCTATGGTCTACCTTTGTGACCTTCCCGACCCTGAAGCTGAGATCCAGTGATTTCCCTACTGTTTTGCATCTTTAGAACTTTAGAGGGTGGGGCCGCTTCTCCACCATCTCTTCCCACGCCTGTCCATTCAGGCCTGAGTTGCCTGGTCACACCTAAGCCCTGTCCAGCTCCACAAGTCTGCCCTTGGCCCTTCCTGCTCCCCATTAAATCCCCGTTTCCTAGATCCCAGGCAGCAAGGGTGGGGGCTGAGGCACTGTGATTGTCAGTGATGACAGCCATGGGAGTTCTCCCAGTCGTGGCTGTCAGGTGTCAGCATCCCCAACACAATGAGACCTGGGGAACCGGGACATGCCTGGGGTTCCCTGCCTCTCCAGGACACTGCAGCCCAGGGCTGTTGGCCATGACTGCAATCCTGAGCCCCATGGCTTCTAGATGTGCTGCCTTAATTGCTGACTCTCATGTCTCATATGCTCGTTTTGTCTTTTCTCAAGAAACTGTCTCCTTGGCTCAGTGACACAGTTGTGAACTGGGAGCACAGCTCTGGGCCTAGTGGATATGAAGTGTGAGCACAGGGCCACAGCAGGACCCAGCATATGTGGGTGCAGACCCCTGAGAAGGGTTGTGGGGGCCAGGATGGACTAGCATTTGGGCCTCAGGCAGGCAGGATAGACACTGCAGCCCCAACGTGTCCCTTACTCCCTTGTGATCCCGGGCAAGACCCTTGACCTCTGAGTCTGCTCATCTCTGAGGCTTATAAGCCCTGCCCAGGGTATTGTGACAGTTCCTGAGTGTGTGTATTAGTTGCTCAGTCGTGTCCGATTCTTGCAACCCCATAGACTAGCCCGCCAGACTGCTCTGCCCATGGGATTTCCCAGCAAGAATACTGGAGTGGGTTGCCATTTCCTCTTCCAGGGGATCTTCCCAACCCAGGAATTGAACCCGCATCCCCTGGGTCTCCTGCATTGCAGGCAGGTTCTCCAACTGCTGAGCCACTGATGTGCTAATTGTTAAAGGACCCGGCCCAGGGCAGAGACTCAGGAGTTGGTTTCCTGGTCTCTCCTCACTCCCACCCTGTGGTGGAGCGTGTTCTGACCGTTTCATACCACTTCTGATCTACCCACTCTGTCCTCGGCCGCCTTTTATCAGCTGCTCCATTAAATCTTCATCTTCTGGGACATCCCTGGTGATCCAGTGGTTAGGACTCGGTGCTTTCACTGCCAGGGCCTGGATTTGGTCCCTGGTCAGGAAACTAGTATCCTACAAGCCACTCA
This sequence comes from Bos taurus, assembly GCF_002263795.3. Classification (NCBI taxonomy): domain Eukaryota; kingdom Metazoa; phylum Chordata; class Mammalia; order Artiodactyla; family Bovidae; genus Bos; species Bos taurus. The sequence continues at coordinate 63,928,270 of NC_037340.1, read as the reverse complement.
GCACGACTGTCTGTCTGTCTGTCTGTAGCTTCATCATGACCCAGAGCTGCCAGTGAGAGGAATGTGGTCTGACTGAGCCCTCATGGGGGCAGGATGCCAACCACATGCTGGGTCTGGGGTCCCACAGCTGGAGCAGATGCCACCCTGTTTAGGGGGAAGCAATGGGAAGTGACTTCACTTCAGGGATCAAGGAACTAAGCGTGGGGGTTGGGGGAAGACTCTGGGGGTGGGAGATGGAGACGTTGCCTCTCCAGGGATGAGAAGGAGCCCTTTGGGAGAAAGATCATCCTAGCCCAGGGGTGGGGCTTGCACAGAAGCACCAAGGTGTGGCCCCGGCTGTGTTTGGGGCTTCGGGGACACGCAGGTGCAGCACAGGGAGAGGGGAGCACTGGAGGCTTCTGAGCGGGCAAGTGAGAGGCTTTCATGGTGTGTGTGTGTGTATGAGAGAGAGTCTGAGTGAGTGTGTGTGTGTGTGTGACCCCTCAGGGGCCAGGAGGATGAGGGAGGGCTTCAAGCAAGAGGGGGCTGAGTTGGAATTCTGAGGGAAATTGGTGGCAACTGGTGGTTGATGGCAAGTGAGGCCAAGGGGCTCAGCTGTGGTCGCTGAGGGCGGCTTTAACAGGCTGCTCCATTAGAGCAGAGCGGCTCCAGCAGCGTGGGTCAGCGTGTGGTGTATGATGCCTGACGGTCTGGGTTTGGAGCCTGCCTCTGACACTTGCTGGTTGTACGACTTTGGTCAAGTTACTTGAAGAACCTTTTGTTTCTTTGTTCTAAGATAGGATAACTATGTACCTACAATGAAGGTTTATTGCAAGAAGTAACTGTTTTAACACGAGTGAAGTGCTTAAATTAATGCCTGAGTATTATCAGCATTCTTATTAATAAGAATAAAATACTGTAATGGCAGCGTTTATCAGCACTGGTGCTTTTCTCCTCCCGGACACTGACCTTTGCAGTTCTAACCACTAACTACCTTAGAAAGCATTCAGTTCCTACATCATGTAATTCTCACTTTCATGTAATAAACTGGAAATCCTGCAACTCGGTTTTTGGGGGTTTTTGTGGCCGTGCTGCTTGGCTTGTGGGATCTCAGTTCTCCTGACCAGGGGTTAAACTCAGGCCACCGCTAGGTCACCAGGGAACTCCCCACAACCAGGTTTTCATACTCCATAAAAACATTTTTCACTTTTGTTTTCACATTAAAGCCATTAAAACATTTTAAAAAACCAAAAGAATGGGTTGCTCTTCAGGTCTCTGGAAGCACAGAGGGACAGAGCAGGGACCAGGGGGCCACGACTGTGAGGAATAAACTAGAGTTATCATTCATTGTACGGACGTGGACAGTGCTGCACAGGGAGGGAGGGGGCAGTGGCTCACACAGGTTCACACAGCCGCCGACTTGGCCAGGCTCCTCTCCCGACTTGCCCTGCTCAGATGGGGCAAAGGGGCGCTGGGTCTGCAGGTACGATGTCAGCTGAATCCCAGGGCCTCAGGGAAATCCCTTCTCCTCAGCCCACATGGAAAGCCTTGAGGTCAAACGAGGCTTTCTCAGCCAGCCTGTGACGTCTGGGGGCTTCCCTCAGAGAGTGCAGAGCCTCTAGGCCAGTGTGTCCCCGACATGCCCTCTCCCTGGGGGCAGAGGCAGGGCACCCACTCAGGACTTCGATCCCAGAAAACCAAGCCAACACGCAGGACTCTGTCCCTCACACCACACTCCCCTGTTGCTTTATTATGAAAAGTTTCACACATACAAACAAAGTTGAAAGATTTAACCTTGAACACCTGTATATCTACCACCTGGACCTCAGCATTACCATTTTCTTATACTTGGGTGATCACAAATGATCCATTTCTCAATCCATCTTATTTCTGTAATGTATTCAAAGTGAAATACAGACATCAGTACATTTCCTGCCAAATATTTCAGCATGTGTATTGTTAACCAGAGCTCAAAACTTATATTTTTCTTATGTGAAATTTACATACAGTGAAAAACACAAATCTTTAAAAAAAACTTTATATTGACATATAGTTGATTTATAATATTGTGTTAATTTCTGCTGTACAGCAAAGTGATTCAGTTATACATATATACATTTTTTTTTCTCGGCTGCTCTGTGGCATGCGGAATCTTAGTTCCCTGACCAGGGGTTGAACCCGTGCCCCTGCAATGGAAGTGTGAGGTCTCAGCTGCTGGACCACCAAAGAAGTCCCTGTCTGTCTTAATGTTCTTTTCCACTGGGCTTATCACAGGATATCGAGTGCAGCTCCCTGTGCTGTGTAGTAGAACCTTGTCATTCCATTCTGTATGGAACAGTTTGCCTCTGCTGGCCGCAAACTCCCACCCAGCCCCTCCCCGCCACCCTCTTGCCAGCGCAAGTCTGCTCTCTGTGTGTTTCTGTTTTGTAGATAAGTCCATATTATCATATTTTAGATTCCACATATAAATGATACATGATACTTGTCTTCTGACTTACTTCATTTAGTATAATGACCTCTAGTTCCATCCGTGTTGCTACAAACGGGCATCATTTAGTTCTTTTTGTTTCGGCCAAGTAGCGCTCTGTTGACTGTGTGTGTTCTGTACCTGTTCATCTACCGATGGCATTTAGGTTTCCACGTCTCGGCTGTTGGGAACGGTGCTGCTGTGGACGTGTACAGTTTTTGAATTATGGTTTTTATTTCTGGATATGTGCCCAGGAGCACAACTGCTGGATCATATGGCAGCTCTGTTTTTAAGTTTTCTGAGGAAGCTCCATAGTGTTTTCCATAGTGGCTGCACCAACTTCCGTTTCCACCAGCAGTATAGGAGGGTTCTCTGTTCTCCACACCCTCTTCAGAACGTTTGTTATTTGTGGACTTCTTAATGGTGGCCATTCTGACCAGTGTGAGGTGATATCTCAGGGTAGTTTTGACTTTCTTTTCTCTAATAGCGACGTTGAGCATCTTTTCATGTGCCTGTTGGCCATCTGTATGTCGTCTTTGGAGAAATGTCTATTTAGTCCTTCTGCTCATTTTTCAGTTGGGTTGCTTTTTGTTGTTGAACTGTATAAGCTGTATATTTTGGAAATTAAGCTGTTGTCAGTCACATCATTGGCAACTATTTTCTCCCATTCTGTAGGTTGTCTCTTCATTTTGTTTGTGGTTTCCTTTGCTGTACAGAAACCTGTAAGCTTGATTAGGTCCCATTTGTCTGTCTTTGCTTCTATTTCTATTCCCTTGGGAGACTGACCTAAGAAAACATTGGCACAATTTATGTCAGAGAATGTTGCCTGTGTTCCAGTTTTATGGTGTCATGTCTGATGTTTAAGTCTTGAAGCTGTTTTGAGTTTATTTTTGTGTATGGTGGGAGGATGTGTTCTTCCTGCTGACTTCATGCAGCTGTCCAGCTTTCCCAACACCCCTTGCTGAAGAGGTTGTCTTTCCCCATTGTATATTCTCACCTCCTGTGTTGAAAATTAATTGACTGTAGGTGTGTGGATTTACTTCTCAGCTTTCTTTTCTGTTGATCCATATCTTCTTTTGTGATAGTATCATGACACTTTGATTACTGTAGCTTTTGTAGTATTATCTGAAGTCTGGGACGGTTATGCCTCCTGCTTTGTTCTCTTTCCTCAAAATTGCTTTGGCAGTTCTGGGTCTTGCATGGTTCCATATAAGTTTTAGGATTATTTGTTCTAGTTCTGTGAAAAATGTCATGGGTAACTTGATAAGGGATCACATTATATCTGTAGATTGTTTTGGGTAGCATGCCATTTTAACAATATTAATTCTTCCAGTTCAACAGCATGAGATATTTTTCCATTTCATCGAGTCATCTTCAATTTCCTTTATTAATGGTAAAACACAAATCTTCATGTACATTTCCTGAAGCCTTCTTTCAGTCAGCAAGATATTTTTGAGGCTCATTCATGTTGTTGCATATAACAATAATACATTGATTTTTAAAATGTGTAAATGTTGGAATAATTTTATAGTGCAGAGAATTTCCATATGCCCCCCACCTAGTCTCCCATGTTAACATAGTGCCACAGTGTGCGCATGCTCAGTTGCTTCAGTCCTGTCCAGCCCTTTGCAACCCTATGCACTGAGCCCACCAGGCTCCTCTGTCCGTGGGGATTCTCTAGGCAAGAATACTGGAGTGGGTTGCCATGCCCTCCTCCGGGGGATCTTCCCCACCCAGGGATCAAACCCATGACTCTTATGTCTCTGGCATTGGCGGGCAGGTTCTTTACTGCTGAGCCACTGGTAGAAGCCCCAGTACCGTGGTATGTTTGTCCAAACCAAGAAACTGACCCTGGTCTGTTACGACGAAGCAAACCCCAGATCTGATGTGAATTTCCCCAGTTTTCCCTTGATGTCTTCGTTTTCCCCCAGGATCAGGCCCGGTACCACACTGCATTAGTAGTCACGTCTCCCCTGTGTCCTCCGCTCATGCTCTCTTTCCTCATTTCCCTTGACACGGACAGTCTTGAGGTATCCTGGCCAGGTATCCCAGAAGAGTGTCCCCTCTGGGTTTGTCTGATGCTTTTCTCATCATGAGGCCACATTTAAGGTTTTTGGAAAGCTCAGGCAGTACACACTGGCCACACTTCATGCTGTTTACCCTTCATCATTTGGTTAGGATAGTGTTTGCCAGGCTTCTCCAGTGCAGAGTTGCTATTTTCTCTTTTCCCTGTTCTTTGGAAGTGAGTCACGAAGTCTAGCCTAAGCTCAGGGGCAGGGGGTGGCGAGTGAGCAAGAATTAAATTCCTCCTCCTAAGGGGAGAGTCTCTATGTATATTATTTGGAATTCTCTTGAAAGGTCCAAAAAGAATTCTCCATTTATTTATTTATTCAGTCATTTATTGACTGATTGATTTTAATTTTTATCACCATAACTTGAATATATAATTTACAAAGTTTAGGCTTATAAGGAAAAAGAATAGCTCTTTAAGGTCTTACAGTTATTTGCTCTGGTACTTCTAGATTACTACTCTTTCTTTTCTTCCAGTTTATATTAAGTTGAATCATATCAAATTGTTAATACTCAACCATTTTTGATCTGCATAAATGGCAGTTTCATATGGTTCAAACTAATAACCTAGTATTTTGACTTCCTATTTGGCCAGTTGATTATGTGTGACATTGGAGTTCTTTTGTTATGAACTGTGACTCTGCACCTGCCGTCATCTGACCTGGCTCAGGGATCAGTCCCCACCAGCTCCAGGTTCTCTTCCCCAGGCACTTGGACCTGGGTGAGAAAGCAACTGCTGGGGGTGAGGACCGCCCTTGCTGTGGTAACTGTGCCCCACAGGCAGTTATGGGACAAGGCCTCAGGGCCTCTGCCCTGACAGCCTCAGCGGCAGGCTTCTGGGCCTTTTACACACTGGGCCCCAGATGTATCGCCTTGCAGGGTGATGACCACCAGTCCAGCTCTCCCAGTACAGCCTTAGGCCAACTAACTCTTGGTGCCTCAGTTTCCTCGTCTGTAAGATGGGTTCCATCAGCCTTCTAGATGAGTTCCTGCGGTGACAGAATGGCAGGTCGTGGTCCTGAGGCCATTGATGGTGTGGGTTCCGAGGGCCTCCTCCAGACCCCTCTGTGCTCTCTTTCTTGCCCACATGTGAGGGAGGCTTTCCAGGACAGGGGCCTGGGGGGTCTGAGGCTGAGACCCCAGGCTCCACCGCCCACCTCTGACTTGCCTTTAGACCCTAGCCAGGTGCTCCTCCAGCTCCAGGCTTACATCTCCCCATCTGTGTTGAGGTGGTTGGTGTGGATAGCCTGAAAAGCTTTTAAGTGCGTGAGAACTGGTGGTGTCTGCAGAGGTGAGCCCCTCTCCCCACATCCATCCTGTTTCAGGCAGCAGAGGTCCTGGGGGCTTAGGATGAATGGAATTGTTAAGACTGCAGGTCCAGGGTTTGGGGGCCTTGGCAAATCCTTGTTCACTTCAGGGCATCAGGGAGAGGAGGTGGTGGACTGAGCTGCTAGGGCCCTCTCAGTTCTGGGGCTGAGAGAGGACAGACAGACCAAGCCAGGCACAGACACCATGATGGCAGAATCACTCTGGACTCTGCCCAGGCCAGAGGAGGAGCTGTGGTCATGAGGCAGTCCCACAGATGAAGGCAGAACTGCAATTTGGATGGGTCTGTGCTGCCATAGAAGTGAATGGTTTCAAGACCCAATCTGGGGTGTGAGGGAGGCTTCCCTGAAGAAGTGATCCTTTCTGAGCCTGAAGGGCAAGCAGGTGTTGACGAGATGAAAGGGAAAGAGAACATTTCAGGCAGAGGAAACAGCAAAGATCCGGCACTGGGAGGGAAGAAGCCAGTGTGGCTGGAGCTGGGTGAGATGGAGCACGGGAGAGGCTGAAGCATACACGCCAGGTGCAAGGCCTTGGCCCCAGAGAGTTTGATCTTCACCCGAAGAGCCATGGAGCGCCTTTACAAGGCCTTAAGCTGGAAAGTAGCATGACCAGATTTGTGTTTTGAAAAGCAACCTCTGCTGCTAGGGTGGGGCAGGCGGGAGGTTTGAGGTCAAGGAAGCCCAGAGAGGAGACTACTGCTGTTCATATGACAGTGGCTTTGTCTGGGGTGATATCTGTGGGGACAGACAGAAACAGAACCAATAGGCTTGGAGGCTTGGTGTGGGGAAGAGACGAGTCTGCTGATTCTGTGGCCTGAATACCTGGATGGAAGATGGGGGAAATAGGTTCCCAATGGGAGAAGCAGGTTTGACAGGGGACACGGCTGGGGTGAAAGGGCCAGTGGGCACCCAGGTGAGATGGAAGGGCACCAGTGTAGAGCTAAGGCCAGGGCTTGGGGTGGAAGACCATGGTGGAGGAGGTAGGGCAACTTCTGAGGGGCCAGTGAGACCCTGCAGGTTCAAGTGTATGCCCTGAGATGGGGGGGTTCCTTGGGCAGCATCTCCCCAACACCTACCTGGCCCCTCAGTGACCCAAGGTTCAGGGGCAGGTATCATGAAGCTTCTCACAACCTCTCTCTCCCCCTAGATCCTACTCATCTCCGATTATTTCTACGCCTTCCTGCGGCGCGAGTACTACCTCACACACGGCCTCTACCTGACCGCCAAGGACGGCACGGAGGCCATGCTTGTGCTCAAGTAGGCCTGGCTGGGCACAAGGCTGCACAGACTTCTGGGGTGAAAGGGCCAGCAGCTGGGCCAAGCCCTCTAACCAGAGTTGCCAGTAGGCAAGACCAAGGGCAGATGAGGTTTGAGTCCAAGGTGACGACTACCAGTGAGGAGCCAAGGCCAGTAGCAAGGTCCGTGGGGAAGTCACCAGGAGCATCTCCCCTTGGATCGCCCACTTTGTGGCTCTGCATACCAAGGAGCCCTCCCTCCCAAGCAGGAAAGGGGATGAAGCAGGTGAGCAGGGTTTGTTAGGTTGTGGCTAATTAATAAATGTTTTTTGTTACAAACACATCTACCTGGAACCACACTGCACTCTTGGAAGGGGTGGGCATGACCCATAATACTGCTGTGGGGCACTACACACAGGTGTGGGTTTCCTGAGAGAGCTGAGTCCACAGAACATAGGTCTGTGTGCAGGCCAGCCAAAAATGGTGTGGGGCAGTCCTCTCCCCACCCCCCAGCCCTTCCCAGTCCCCAAGCAGCTGGAGGCAGAGGGCCAGGCAGGCCTGAGCAATCTTTATTCTGCAGAGGGACAGTGACCACAGATCCATACACCACATCAAGACCAGGTGAGCCCAGGGCCAGTCCTTTAGGGGTGGGCAGGTCCAGGCAGGGGCAGCGCCTCAGGTCAGGGAGGGGCAGATGGGCAGACAGGCAGGGGCCTAAAAAAAAAAGACAAACCACACAGAGCAGGGGTGCTGGGGGCTGCTCCCCACTCTCCCCAATCCCAGCCAGCACCCAGAAGATCAACCCCCTAACATGACTGGGCCAGGATCCACCCAGGGGCAGAGGAGGTGCAGTTGGTACCCCCTGGCTAGGAGGTGGCACCTCTGCCCCACCCACCAGGGGCAGGAGCAGAGGCAGCTCAGTTCAGGTGTGAGGAGCTCCCTGGGCAGAGCCTGACAGGGCCCCCCCATGCCCAAGCCAACCCCCCCCTACTGCTGGCTCAGAAGCCGAAGGTTTCCTGGGAGGCGTAGACCATGTAGAGGAAGCCATCCTCGTCCTTCTCCTGCTCGTAGATGTCCGCGATGGGCGTGGACACGCTCACCATGCTGTGCTGGTTCACCAGCAGGAAGAAGGCCTGAGTGGGGTTGAGCTGCAGGCGGCGCCTGAGGGGGGCGGGAGGCAAGCACACTGTGAGGGGCCTGGATGTTAGGGAGCGCAGCCTGAACCCCTCCCCAAAATGACCCTGATCCTCCATTTCACACCCATCCCAGGCCCTTCTAGAGGCAGTTACCTCTGACTGGACACTGACCCCAGCCTTGACCTTGACCTTTCCCAACCTCCCCAGAACAGGGACCCAGCTCCCGGTCCCATACCCCACCTCCACCCCTTCCTTCACCGCAAGACCCAGCGCCCTGCCTGATCCCAGCAGAACCCAAGTCCCCCCTCTGACAGCTGCTGCCCGCGCACCGGATGATTTTGACCAACTCGCTCATGTTGACATGGTCCGGGACCAGGAACTTGGTCTTGTCCAGGACCGGCAGCTGCTTCTCACCCTTGTAGCGCTCGATTATCACCTGGGAGCCGGGTGGGACGGGGGACGTGTAAGCCCGAGTTGGGGCCTGGGTCGGGCCGGGATGGGAGGGGGCGGAGGGACTCACCGGGATTTTGCTGGGGTGCTGCTCGCGGATCTGCTGCACCTCTTTACAGCGGTCGGCTACGGACAACGGGCGGGTATGAGGCCGGGCCGAGGTTCCGCCCCGCGGGTACCCGAGGGGCGGCCCCGACCCCGCCCCGCCTCCTCGAAGCTCCCGCCCCCGAGGGCCGTCGGGCCCCGCGGCCCAGGCACAACACAGAGATGGGAGGCAGAGGCCCCGGCCCAGGCCCGAGCCGGCTTCCCAGCCCGGGGGTCCAGCCCGAGCCTGACGTCACGGAGCTGACGTCACCTGCGGCAGTCGGGTCTGTCGGCCAACACCCCCAACCCCCACACCCCAACCCGCGCTCGCAGATCGCCCGCTGGGCCTCACCAAAGCTTCGCCGCTGCTTGAAAGGCCGGTCTGAGGGCATCGCGCCGGCCCGGCGGGGCGCGCAGGCCGGACCTCCGGGGCGCGCGACGCAGGGATGTGGCTGCGGTCCGGGGGCTCCGGGGGCTCCGCGCCTCGCGCACAAGGGCTCCGGGGCTCGCGCTGAGCCCGGCGGCGTCGGCTCGGGGAGGTAACTCGCCCGGGTGACGTCAGGTCACAACATTCCTTAAAGGGGAGGCCGGCGCGCCGCTCCCATTGGGCCGACGCAAAATCTACCCGCCCGGACCCGTGACGTCACGGCGCAGAGAGCCTGTGTTCCCGGCCCCGCGCCGCGAAGGGGCGGGGGCTCCCAGGGCGCGTCACAGTCCTGTGACGTCACAGCCTGCGCAGGGGCGGGCGCGGAGGGGCGCCGTCTCCCTAAGGCCGGGTCTGAGGGGAGGCTGCAAATCCTGCGAGGCCAACGCGGTTGGGGGAGCAGACTCGGAGCTCCATCGGCGGGAGGGGCGGGGCCGGGCTGCGGCACAGCATCCTTCTGCTGTCCCCACCGTCACTGTGTCATCTGACAGCGCTCACAGCCTGTTCCGTCCTGGGACGGTAGGAGGCACTGGGGATGACAGCACTAAAACACACGGCCTTGGCTTTGTGGCGTTCTCGGTTAGAGAAAGATAAAGGTGGTCGGGGTGGGGGATTGACACATGAGACACTTGGAGCAAGACACTACAAAGGAGCTTGAAAGTTTTACATGGAATTTCTAGAATTGAAAAACAGCGCTATTAAAGTCAAGTTCTCAAAGGATGAGGCAAGAAAGCCTATTAGATACAGCAGAAGAGAAAATCACTGAACTGGATGGAAGAGCAGAAGCAATGAGGAGAAAACAAGCCAGATGGAACATATAAAAGAGGAAGGGACAGGAATGGTAAAGTGAGAACTCGGGTCCAGTCAGCATTCCAGGAGAGAAGAGAATGTGCGAGAGGCAATTCCTGAACAACTTCCAAAATTGATTAAAGATGAGGAGCCTCACCTAAAATCCAGAACAGAATAAATAAAAATAAATCTCATCTAAACACTTTGTTCCATCCCTGGGTCAGGAAGATCCGCTGGAGAAGGAAATGGCAATCCATTCCAGTACTGTTGCCTGGAAAATCCCATGGACAGAGGAGCCTGGTAGGCTACAGTCCATGGGGTCGCAAAGAGTCGGACACGACTGAGCGACTTCACTTTAAATACTTTGTAGTGAATTTGCAGAACTCTAAAGGGAAGAAATTAGAAAAATGGCAAGTAACTAAACTGATAAGCATGGAAGTCTATCTGAACAAGCACTTGCCATAGAACATGAATGGTGACAGTTTGTGGAGAGCAGAGCAAGGAGCAGGACATGATCACAGGTAGGACTGAAGAGGGTGGTCAGAATTTAAGTGTTCTGAGAAGCTTCATTTATTTGAGAAGAGGAGGATAAAGATAATTAGTAATTACCTGGCTTTGTAAAGTCAAGTATGTATTTCCAAACACTTCAGAAGGTAAATAGTATTTCCAAACACTAAAATAGAAAGTAACGAAATATAGAAATGATCCCTGAAAGTATAGTCTTAAGACTAAAGACATTATTAGTGATGAAGAGGGTCAACACATAATGATGGAAAGAATAATTTTCTAAGGAGATAGAACAATTCCAAACGTGTGTTAGAGGTTAAAAAAAAAAGGCTGAAAGAATACGAAGCAAAAGTGACAGGATACAAGGAGATATGGCCATATCCTTCATCACAGTGGGCGATTTAAGACCTTGTTCAGTAACTGATAGACCAGTCGAAGAAGGATACAGAAGATTTTAATACTATTAATAATTCTGGTAGAAACTTGAACCCAATATATTACTTTCAGGCACACAGGAATCATTTATCTTAAAAAATGACCTGATTACTAGGCCCCAAGACAAATCTCAATAGATATCAAATAATCAATTTTATACAGACCATGTTCTCTGACCACAAACAAGAGCAGAGTAAACTCTAGGTCTTCACAGATATTTAAAACACTTATAGAAAACTCTTAAAGATGAAATCATATGGAAATGAAAATTACTTGGGTCAAAATAAAAATGAGAATGCATATAAAAACTCCAGGTTGAGGGTATGGGGAACTAAAGCAGAATTTAAAAGATCTTTATTAGTGATATTAGGTAAAAAGAAATATGGAAAATTTATGAGCAGAGTGTCAAAGAATTTTAGAATGCAGTAAGTGTAAACCCAAAGAAAGTGGAAGATAATGAAGAGCAGAAATTGAAGAAATAGAAAACAGAAACACTAATATGGGCCACAAAACAAAGCTGGATCCTTCAAAAGACCAATAAAATAATGTGCAAAAGGGCTTCCCAGTAGTTCAGACGGTAAAGAATCTGCCTGCGATGCAGGAAACCCAGGTTCGATCCCTGGGTTGGGATGATCCCCTGGAGAAGGGAATGGCAACCCACTCCAGTATTCTTGCCTGGAGAATTCCATGGACAGACCATGAGGTCAAAAAGAGTCGGACACGACTGAGCAACTAACAAAATGTACAAAAGGGATATAACAGCAAAAATGACAAAATAAGATTATAAACTTTATACCAATACATTAAAAAATTAGAATAAATGGACAGTTTTCTAGAAAAAAGATAGTTTGCCAATACCAATTTAAAAAGAAGTAGACAACCAAGTAGCCATATACAAAAAATGAGTCCAGATGGTTTTCTAGTTCTCCCAACATAAAAATAAAAAAACTCAAACTTGTGTCAAATATTATACTTAACGGTAAAACACCATGCTCCATGGTAAATGTTAAGCATTATTCTCTTTAGAGACAGGAACAAAATTTTGAATCATATCATTGAACAAAATGTAATATTGCTTGGAGGGCCCAGCCAGAGCATCAAGACAAGAAAGGAGCAAAACTATCATCCATAGCCAGAAAACCCAAAGGAATCTACAAACAATGAAAGACTGCTAACTACTATAGTCTAGAAACATACAATACTAAGTTTTAGGGTAGTACAGGAAAATGAGAGCTCTTTACACTGCTGATGAGAAGTGTAAATCATTTCCGCTTCACTGGAGAGCAATTTGACAAAATCTGCCCACACTGAAGATGCTCATATCCTGCAGTCCAGATGTACACGTGAGCCCAAAGAGACACAGTTAGGTGTGTTTGTTGGAACATTCTCCTAATGGCTAAAAAAGGGGGCAGGCACCTGAATGTCTAATCATTAAGTATCCTGTGTAACAGAACAACAGAATGTTCCTGTAGTGAAAGAGGGAGAGACAGGGTCGGCCATCAGATATTTTCAACTTTGCAGGCCGTATGGTCTCTGGAAGCCATGCGGTTCTGTTGGAGTGCAGAAACAGGCCTAAACAATCTGAATGGCCATGGCTGTGTCCCAGTAATGTTTTATTTGCTAAAACAGACAAAATTTGGCCTGAGGGCTGTAGTTTGCTGACTCTTGATCTAGAGCTGTGTGTCAAAGTGGACACATCCCACATACACAAAGTTGCAGGAGATTGTGATGAGAACCATTAAGAGCAGCTGGAAGAATTAGGTCGGCCATGGCCTTGAGGAAGTGGCTACACCTTTCTTTTGTCAGGCTAAGCCTTTGGGATAACCCATTCTCAAATCCCAAGGTCTCTGCTCCATCTTCCTCCTACCTGGTCAGTCAGCAGCAGGCTGACACCCCCTCCACCAGTCCTCTGGTCACTCTCCTCACTGCTTGTCTCTGCATCTTCCCTGAATCCAAAGGCCTGGCATGTGTTATGTCTCTAGATGGAAGTCTAGCAGACATCTCAGACTTGACCTACTCAAGATGAACCCATCATCTTCCCCAAAATAGACTCTAATTGTGATCTTCCCTGACTCCATCTGTCATCTTTGACTCCTTTCTTTCCCACACCTCCTCATCCTATCTATGCCCACAACCTTGTAGTTCTACATTCAGAGTAGCTCCAGAATCTTACCACTTCTTTCCGCTTCCACTCCTGCCACTCAAGTCAGAGCCATCATCACCTCTTGCCTGTCTTCTTCCATGTTTCCTCCCTGGTCTCCTTGCTTTGGCCTTGCCCACTTGAGACTGGTCTCACTACAATGACAAGAATCATCATGGGCACACAGGTGTTGGATCAGGTTATTCCTACACCCCAATCGTTAGAAATCAAAGGCTGAACAGTTAGCCCGTGAGGCCTGTAGGATCTTCCTCCCTGTTGCTTCTCTAGGTTTATCTACCTCACTCTTGCCCTCTTGGCCTCAACTGCACTGGCGGCCTTCTATCACAATTCTGGGAATCCCCCAGGACATTTCTGCACTTACTGGTCTCTGCCTGGAGCGCTCATTTCCAAGGTCTCCTCAAGGGAAGCCTTCCTGAATGATCTTACTGAATATTGCAGTTCCCACCCCAGTGACTATCCTCCCTCCTAGTACTTGCTTAATTTTCCCCAGAGCAGTTATCACCTTCTAATATATGTTTTTCTAACCATTTTATGATGAAAAATTTCAAGCAAATAGAACACCTGAAATAACTGTTCAATGACCTCCCATATTCTCACCAGGTACATTCTACATCTAACACTTAGTTCATTACTATCTGTCCATCCATCCATTTTTCTTTTTTTTTTTTAATTTTATCTTTTTGATGTATTTCAGTAAGTTGCAATTCAACATCCATTGATGATAAAAATCTCAACCAAGTGGGTACAGAGGGACCATACCTCAGTGTAATAAAGATCATATATGACTAGCCCTTAGCTAACATCATACTCAAAGCTGAAAACTTTTCCTCTAAAATCAGGAACAAGACAAGCACATTCCCACTCTCACTGCATTTATTCAACATAGTATTGGAAGTCCTAGCCAGAGATTATGCAATAAAAATAAATGAAAGCTATTCAAATCACAAAGAAAAAAGTAAAACTGTCACTCTTTGGAGATGACATGGTATTATACATACAAAATACGAAAGATGCCACCAAAAAACTGTTAGAAAGAATAAACAAATTCAGTAAAGTTGCAGGATACAAAATCAATATATAAAAATCTGTTGCATTTCTAATATACTAAAATGAATTATCAGAAAGAGAAATTAAGAATAAGAAAACAGTTCCATTTAAACTTGCATCAAAAAGGATGAATTACATTGGCGTTAAATTTAAGGAGGTGAAAGACCTGTACCCTGAAAATTAGAAGACACTAATGAAGGAAACTGAAGACCCAATAAATGGAAAGACATGCTGTGCTCATTAGGACCGGGAGAGTTAATACTGTTAAAATGTGTATACTACCCAAAGCAATCTACAGACTCAATGCAAGCCCTATTAAAACTACCATGGCCTTTTTCACAGAAATAGAACAAAAGACTATGAATAGCCAAAGCAATTTGAAAAAGAAAACGGGACACATCACACTCCTTGATTTCAAACTACATTACAAAGCTATAATAAAATAGTATCACATAAATCAATGGAACAAAATAGCCCAGAAATAAACCAATGCTTACTTATCTAGTCAACTTACCTACAAAGAAACCAAGAATACACAGTGGACAAAGGACAGTCTTCCTGGGGCAACTGGACAGCCACGTGCACAAGAATGACACCAGACACAAAAATCAACTCAGAATAAAGACTGGACTGTAATTCCTGAAACCATAAAACTCCTAGAAGACAACATAGATGGTAAGGTCCTTGACATCAGTTTTGGTGATGATTTTCTTTTTCGGCTATGCTGCATGGCATGTGGGATCTTAGTTCCCCTACCAGGGACTGAGTCCACGCCCTCTGCACTGGAAACATGGAGTCTTAGCCGCAGGACAGCCAGAGAAGTCCCTGTGGCAATGATTTTTTGGAATTGACACCAAAAGCAAAGTCGACAGAAGCAAAAATAAACAGCTGGGACTATATCAAACTTAAAAGCACTGTACATCAACAAAATGAAAAGAAACCTACCAAATAGGAGAAAATTTATACAATAAATTTTAGGTGTTTTGGATATAAAGGGTTTCTATCCAAAATATGTACATAATTCCTATGACTCAACAGTAACAAGCAATCCAATTAAAAAAATGGGCAGAGGACCTGAGTAGACATTTTTTTCCAAAAAAGATGTACAGATGGCCAACACATACATGATAAGGTGCTTGTATCACTGATCATCTGCTGCTGCTGCTAAGTCGCTTCAGTCGTGTCCGACTCTGTGTGACCCCATAGACGGCAACCCACCAGGCTCCCTGTCCCTGGGATTCTCCAGGCAAGAACACTGGAGTGGGTTGCCATTTCCTTCTTCAATGCATGAAAGTGAAAAGTGAAAGTGAAGTCTCTCAGTCGTGTCCGACCCTCAGCGACCCCATGGACTGCAGCCTACCAGGCTCCTCCGTCCATGGGATTTCCCAGGCAGGAGTACTGGAGTGGGGTGCCATCGCCTTCTTCGCACTAATCATCAGGGAAATGCAAATCAAAACCATGGAGATGGCAGCTCACAACTGTTAGAACGGCTATTCTCAAGACAAGAATTACCAAGTGTTGGTGAGGATGTGAAAAAAAGAGAAGCCTTGTGCACTGTTGGTGGGAAAGTAAATTGGTCCCAACAACTATGGAAAACACCGTGGAGGCTCCTCAAAAAACAAAAAGTAGAACTATCACATGATCCAGCAATTCCACTTCTGAGTATTTATCCAAAGAAAGTAGAATCACTATCTTGAAAAGATAAAAGTACCCCTTATGTTCACTGCAGGCTTCCCAGGGGGCTTGGTGGTAAAGAATCTGCTTGCCAAGTAGGAGACACGGGTTCAATCCCTGGGTTGGGAAAATCCCCTGAGAAGGAAATGGCAACCCACTCCATTATTCTTGCCTGGGAAATCCCATGGATAGAGGATCCTGGTGGGCTACAGGCCATGGGGTCGCCCCAGAGTTGGACACGACTGAATGACCAAACAACAGCGCTCACTGCAGCACTGTTTACAGTAGCCAAGATATGGATACACCTAAGTGTCCATCAACAGATACAGATAAAGAAAGTATGGCATCTATACATACGCACAAAAAATGGAAAATATTCCATTATTCAGTCATAAAAAAGGAAGGAAATCTTGTCATTTTTGACAACATGGATGGACCATAATTTCACTTCTGTGTGAAATCCAAAAGCAAGAAAGGGGCTTCCCTGGTGGTCCAGTGGTTAGGAATCCACCTAGCACCGCAGGGGACACACGCTCAATCCCTGGTAGGGGAACTAAGATCCCACTTGCCGAGGAGCCACTGAGCCCATGCGCCACAAGTACTGCGCCCACGCACCACAACTAGAGAGCTTATGCACCACAAGGAAAGATTCTCCTGACCCAAGGAAGATCCTGCATGCCACAGCTGAGACCGGAAGCAGCCAAATAAACATTTTTTTTTTTTAATGAAAAGCAAGGAAATAAAGGGAATTCCCTGGCAGTCCAGTGGCAAGGACTCTGCGCTCTCACTGCTAAGGGCCCAGCTTTGATCCCTGGTCAGGAAGCTAAAATCCTGCAAGCCATGAGGTGTGGAGGAAAAAAAACACCAAGTAAATAAAACAGAAAAACAGATTCATAGATACTGAGAACAGAGCAGATAGGTGGTAGCCAGAGGTTAGGGATGGTTAAAATAAACATAAAAGTCATGGGGATATAATGTACAGCGTGGTGACTATTGAAGGCAGGAGAAGGGGCAGCAGAGGATGAGATGGTTGGATGGCATCACTGACTGGATGGACATCAAACACTGACTCAAGCAAACTCCTGAAGATAGTGAAGGACAGGGAAGCCTGGGGTGCAACAGTCCAGCAGAGTCAGACACGACTGAGCGACGGAACAACAATGGAGACTGTGGTTAATAATACTGTATACTTGAAATTTCCTCAAAGAGTAGACCTTAAAGTTCCCGTGACAAGAAAAAAAATTCTGTAACTATGTATGGTGATAGATGTTAACTCGACTGTGCTGATCATTCCCAATGTACAAATATTGAATCAGGCTGCACACCTGGAACTAACACAGTGTCCCATTTTAGATTCCTGTCAATGAAATGTGAGAGTTCCAATCGCTCTGCTTCCTTCTTGATATCTGGTGTTGCCAGTTTTTTAAATTTTGCCATTATGATGGTCATGTAGTAATAGCTCATTGTGGGCTTAAATTTAATATGCTATATAATTTTACAAATGTATTTTATTTCTCTTTCCCACTAATATGTAAGCCCCTTAAGGGCAGCATTTCCTACATATTTGGCCCCTGCTCTCTCCTGGCCCCTAGACAGAATATAGCACATGGCACATGCTTAGTAAATACCTGTTGGGTGGGGACCTCTCCTCTGAGCACCCACTGTGTCATCTCTCCGAGACACGTCCTATCTAAGGGGTGGTCTCCCACCCACACCAGGAGCAGAGCCTGAGTCTGGGCTGAGCACTGATGCTGGGCACTCAGGGCTCAGAGAAGACTGGTGAGCAAACAGTGTCAGCTCTGGGCAGTGCCTCTTCTGTGCTGTCGTGTCGTTTCTGCCTGGGACTCATGGGCCTGAGGAACGGCAGAGCTGGCCTTGGCTGTCACGTGAGGGTGGAACAACCCCTGGTCTGGTTGGCCACCAGTTACGTTATGACCCGGCAGGTTCCTTCTCTGAGCCTCTGTTTGTTCCTTTACTCAACAGCAGACAGATCTGGGTTTAAAGTAGTTTTATTACTTATAGCATAACTTGGAACAAAATCTTTTTTTCTTTTTTCCCTCTTTTGGGAGATCTTAACTTAATCTTGCAACTCTTCTGTTGCATTTATTCCCTTCATATTTTTTTTATCTTTCTAAAGTTCTTACGATATTTTTGTTTTAGCCTCCTATACTCTTAACCAGGGCATGAAGGACTATGCCAGAGGTTCTCAACCCTAGCTGTATGTCACAAAAACCCAAGGAGCTTTTACAAACTGAGCTTACTCTCAGGGATTATGATTAAATCGGCCTAGGGTGGGGCCCAAGCATAGCTTGGTTTTTGTTTTGCAATTGGCCGTCTCATCTTCACTAGAAATAAGCTCTTGCCACTGTCTCCTTTATGTCTAGCCTGGGACCTAGTGCATAGCAGGCATTCACTAGTAACTGAATGAACAAAGCACTCTTTTGCAAAGGGAGTTTGCAAAATAAAAACAAGTTTTAGGTAGTCTGCTGTTTTTGCTCATGATATTTTTCCTAAATATATACGAAAACCTATTACCTGAAAGCCAAAAAACAATCTTGCGTGTCAAAACAGTGCTTAAGCCCAGAGAATTAAAAATGATGAAATTCCCTATTCCATCTCACCTTTAGGCAAGTCTTCAACAACATACATCTTGTGAACGAGGATGTTAAAATGGGATTATTTTCATCTCAGTTTCTGCTGAGACCCCAAGGCAATACTTGCCATATGCCAGGAGGGGAACAGGACGAACGCAAGACTGCAAGACAAAGCAGCCCACAGTGAATTCACACTTCCGCCTGATCTTATCCCACCAAAGAGCTAGAAATCCGAGGACAATTTTTAGAAGCTGTGGAATTTGCTGGAGTCTCACCACGGATGGAGGGAGGTGGGAGGGTGATTCTGCTTAACCTTGAATCAACAGAGGGGGCGTGTGCGGAGAGGACCCTGAGAACCAGGAGTCTAAAGGAAAGTTACAGGGGGCCAGCCAGAGAGAATGCATTATCCAAGTAAGGGAATGGAAGGTTGGGCCTGCAGGATGGAAGGTAACGGGGCTGGGGGGACAAGAGCCAGAGTTTTGAAAACATGTTAATGTACGGCAAAACCAATACAATATTGTAAAAAAAAAAAAAAAATTAAAAAAAAAAAAAAAAACCGAGTAGAATGCACTGGAAGCACAAGCATCAGCTTTGAACACACACCAGGCTCCGAGAGGAAGAAGCCAGTTTACAATACTGATAAAGCATGAACTTTCCTCATCTCACTCCCTTCTTTGCAAATAAGACAGTACAAGGTGGGGAAATAGGCCACAGTCAAGCACTTGCTGTTCCCTCCACTGCCAGGGGCAAGGCTGGCAGCGCACCCAGCCTGAGGAAGGGGCAGCTTCTATCCCAAACACCTTTTAGTCATTTTGTTACACTGGACCGGACACATCATCTGCTGACGGGGGAAGCCCGGGACTTGCCCTATGTTCCATCCAGGGGCCGGGGAAGAGCAAGCCCCAGGGAATAAAGTTAAAGGCCTGGGAGACCCAGGTAAAGGTGCCCTTTGATCCAGCTGGGCTTGTTTAACATAATGGTAGGCCCAGTTCTTTGAATGTGTTTGTGTTATTTTCTTAATTGAATATGATTCATCAGTTTAAGCTCACCCTGGATTTCGTCTACCAATTTGATGTACCTGCCAATTTAATGATTTCTACCTATCGAATGACTTCTATCAAATCTTCAAATTTAATGATTTGATCTTTGCTGCAATGATCCAATTCATGAGATCTCCATTTCTTTGTTCTTTTTTGGGTAATTCATGAGAACTTGGATTTGGTGCAGAAAGATGATTTAGGATTCTCAATGAAAAAATGCACAAAAAGAACAGTTGGGTTTGAGTCAAATATACGAAAAGGGAGAAAAACTGTAATTCCTGGAGTGTTTTTAGGACTCATTTCTGAAGAAAAGGCAATACCAGCTCAGAGAGAAATATCCGAATTCCAGAACAGCAGCAGGGGCTGAGGAAAGATAAATGGTGAAGGGAGGCCACCACTTACCTGAACTGCAGGCCCCGTTTGGGGAGCCCAGCGACAGCATGGAGGGTGAAGATCACACCTGAAGGCAATCAGACAGGGGCCGCCTCTGGTGAGTAGAGGTGGAGATGGCCTGGGCAGCAGCAGGAGAGAGATTTTAGGGTGGAAGTGATCTCGAAGGGCTTGGGGGCGGGGGCTGGACTGACAGGTGCAAGCATTTGTTACTTCAGTGGTAAACTTGAGGTCTCTGCATTTCACTGTACGCAAATCTTACCGACTCTCCAAAAAGGGCAAACACACTAGTTAATGACACGCACGTGTAGTGTTCAGGAGCGTGCACTGCCTGCAGCTGTACTTCAAAATCTGGAGAAGGCGATGGCACCCAACTCCAGCATTCTTGCCTGGAGAATCCTGCGGATGGAGGAGCCTGGTGGGCTGCAGTCCATGGGGTCCGAAAGAGTTGGACACGACTGAGCGACTTCACTTTGACTTTTCACTTTCATGCATTGCAGAAGGAAATGGCAACCCACTCCAGTGTTCTTGCCTGGAGAGTCCCAGGGACGGGGGATCCTGGTGGGCTGCCGTCTATGGGGTCGCACAGAGTCGGACACGACTGAAGTGACTTAGCAGCAGCAGCAGTACTTCGAAATGCACCCAAAAACTCAACAGATGGATGGATAGAGGGAGCAATGGCTGGTTATGTGATAAACACAGCAAAATGTTACTTGTAGCAATTATAGAATTAAATAGAGAATATAAAATTATTTCAACTTCTCTAAGAATATTCAGGACTTCCTTCATGGTCCAGTGGTTAAGAGTCTGTGCTCCCACTGCAGGAGGTGTGGGTTCGATCCCTGGTTGGGGAACTAAGATCCTGCATGCTGCTTCATGCAGTCAAAAAACAGTTTTTTCTTCCCCATAATGCTGGGAACAGAAACACCCTGTTATTTGGGCAAATATACTTCTGAAACCCAGAAGCCATGCTCCTCCAGTGTCAGTTTCTAACCTTAGCGGTTATTTTATTCCCGTACACTTACTACTTTTAAGTACAGAAAACACTAGGGTACTTGCATGTGTTATAGCATTATTTAGTGGAATGAATCCAAGGCAAGCTTCCCAGGTGGGCTCCACTGCCCAGGGGATTAGGAGGTGGAGCATCATTATGTTCATAGACCATCTGGTTTTCCACAAAGCCAGAGGGAGCCCAAACTTTCCTCGGAGCCTGGAGGGAAGTTTTATGATGGTGAATTTTAAGGCAAACAAGAGGGAGCGGTCGGGGAACTAAATGCAGGGAGGAGGGCCAGGTCCCCAAACCATTTCCAAACTCCTGCCCTGGAGCCAGACCTCCTATAATCCTGTAATAGAAACCTGACCTCCCCTCTGGGGTAATTTGTCAATCAGACCATCTTCCCCTGCTACTCTTTTTGAAGAAACTCAAGATAGAAGGACAGGAGAACCTTAGATTTGAATCCAAGTCTCAATAGCCTCTGAGAACAAAGACAATGGTGGTCACATCGCACTTCCTCTCGAGCCCTGATCAGTGTCGTCTGTGATCACTGCCTCCCGGCCCACAGTGACAGGGCGAGCACGCAGTGACTGCCCAGAGGATCAGGTGTGCTTGAAGATTTGGGGGAAAGTATTTAAAAGGATTATTCCTATACTAAGACAAACAGATTATGAAGTGCAAAGTTCTTATGATCTTCCACTAGAACAGATTTTGAAGAAATTTTGCTGAGCCCTTATAAACTACACCTCCAGGCTCCCAAGGGTACACTCCCCTGGGAGTGCTCTGTGAAGGAAACTTCACTGGAAATTGAGCAAAGCATTTTTGTTGGGTGGACACACACTGGAGATGGAGGTTACTGCTGGGGAAGGGAGCAGGACAAGGGGGGGAAAGCTTTATAGTTGAAACCTTTTACTTCTGTCAGCCAGTGGTAGTCATCTTAGTCGTGTTTGACTCTCTGTGACCCCATGGGCGGTAGCCCACCATCCTTTGTAGATGGAATTCTCCAGGCAAGAATACTGGAGTGGGTTGCCATTCCCTTCTCTCAGGGGATCTTCCCCACCTAGGGATCCAACCCACGTCTCCTGCATTGCAGGGGGATTTTTATCATCTGAGCCACCAGGGAAGCCCTTTTCCTCTGTAACAAGAAACAAAGACAAAAACAAACCCTAACAAAAATACAGTTTCTGGAGGGAAAAACCCCAGAGTGCTGCTGGGTGACCAGTGGCCTACAGCTTGGCTTCATTGAGTGGTGAACGCACCCCCAACCCCATTCCGCGCCTTAAGGGAAGGCAGATGCTTACTCAGGGTGAGCACATGGGTGAACCAGACCACTTAGGATTTCTAGGGAAGGCAATATGGAAACAGCAGAGCTGCTGGAGTCAGAGGCCTGTGCTCCGTCCATGAGATCTCAGGCAAGCCATTCCAGAGAACCCAACTTCCTCACCGTTAAGATGCTGTACCACCCCATCTGCAGCAAACTACGAAGGTGACATGAGCCACACCTGGCATCAACAGATTTCGTTCTCCTTTCCCTAGTGAAGCGCAGTCGGAAAAAAAATCTTTCAAAACACTGATGGGCGTGGGAAACGATAAAAAGGATGGCGAGGGACAAGAGGCCCAGAAACCAGGACACCAGTTATAAACCGTGTCCGGCTCAGCAAGTGTGGCCACAGGTGCTGAAGGAGCACAGAGCACCCCCAGGCTGCGGGCGGCGCGGGTTCAGCCTCCAGACCATGTGATCACACAGGAAGCAAGACCTTTTCAACCCCGTGTTTAAAGACACACAGCCAGCCGGGTAAGCATTCTGGTTATTTTTAGTTAAAGAAAAACAGCCTTTTCCAAGGGCGACAAAGTCAGAAGGAAACAGGGCGTGGGCTTCTCACAAGCTCTTGCTCCAAAACCTGGACGTGATTCTCCTCCCGGAAAATCAGAGGCAGCTGGCCAGGAATGATGCTGGGGGGAGGGGCTGCAGCCCACCGGGTCACGGACCAGCCTGGGAGGGCTCCAACGTGCCTTCCACGTGCCCGTCAATGGACATGATTAACGCTATTATTCTTGAGGGGCATTAAATTAAGGAATGACGCAGGGAGCCAAGAAAGCAGCTTATTCAGTTGGATTCTGAATCACAATCAGGAAATAGTCTTTATCTGCAAGAGAGGAAACATGAGAAAAAGAATCACTAACTGTAAAATGGGAGAAAAACACACCACAAAGCCAATAAATCATTCAATCACCAACTGTAAAATGCTGGTGGGGTGAAGAGGGATAAAAAGCATCGACGCTCAGGCTGCTTGCTGTGGCTGGGGAAACAAGATGAACCCGCATGTTTCCTGTGCAGGCTTCTGCACACGCTATAGGGAAGCAGGCTCCTTACCCTGCCCAGCAGTGGCGCTTGGCAGACCATCCTCATTTCTAATCTTCCCAGTACCAACAGGGAGGTAGGGTTATCAAGTTTTTTGCATTGGGAAATTCAGGTTCAGAGTTTAAATGAACTGCCTACAGTACTGGTTCTCCAACTACAGAGTGCTGGAATAACCTGGTGGGCTGTTTAAAACAACACAGATGGCCCCACTCCAAGGGCTTCGGACTCACTGGGCCTGGGGTCCGTGGGTCCGAAATGTAAAAATCTGCATTTTAACAAGCTCCAGGTGATGCTGATGCTCCAGGTCCTGGGAGAGCCACTTGTTTAAGGTTACCAGGACAGTTAGTATCCAAGATGGAATTCTAACCTCAACCCTGCTAGTCTTGGGTTAATGTCAGTTCTGTCACAACTTCAGTTGCTGGCCTTCCAGAACCTTCTGGACTAGAAAATTTCAAAGGCACCTGAGTTCCAGCTCTGGGGATTGAGCCAGTCAGAAGGAATGTCCGTTATGAAATCATAGCAAGTCCAAGTCCTCTGGGGTGAGCCTGACTGCCTCTCATTTTACAGAAGAGGAAATGGGAGAAGCAGGGTGTTTAAACCTTGCCCACTTAATAATCACACTCAAACATTTACCAAGGCTTCCCCATGCTGGCTCTGGGTTGATCCCTTCTCAAACAGCATCTCAGTGAATCCTCCAATTACTCTATGAGGCAGGGACCGGTGTTTTCTTATTTTTACTACTGAGAACACTAAGGCTCAGAGAATTAAATGACTTGGCCAAGCCAAGGCTAATATGCCAGGTGGGAGAGCTGAGTTTGACTCAGGTGCTGGGCACCTCTGGTCTGCCTCTTGCTGAACACGTGAAAACCTTGGCCATGTCTGCTTTGTGTCTGTTCAGATTCAAGCCTAAACCTTGCTTCTTCCCTTGACGATGGACATCTCGGAAGGAGCAGCTATTATATGACCAAGTCTCATGGCTAAGCAATCTGTGTAAGTGAAAAATCACAAATAAAAATAGAAATAACAAGCTACCAACAAAACTAATGAATAGATACTATTAGCAATACCCATGTCTTTTCTTCCAAATAACCAGGCTCCACATTCAGTAACAGCACTCCAGTGCTTTGTGGGAAGTCGTGTGTTAAGGCTTGACTGCCCTGTTCCAAGCAGACATTCTTAGAAGCTTTAAGCCAGGAAATGCTGTCTATGGAGAGTCTGGCGATTTGGAGACATCTGTCCTTGCTTCACACTGTGGGGTCCCAGGTGGGGCATGAGGTCTGCTCCGATTTGGAGGGTTGGCAGCCTGACTTTTAGGGGAGGGGAGGTTTGTCTGTAACCACGCAGCATGAAGTCTTGAGAGGGATTTGAGTTTAAATCTGATCTCAAGCTTTTCTGCTGACCTCGTGCCAACATATTCAACCAGATGAGGCATCTCCGAATACCAGAGCAGGACCGTCCCCTGCCAGACATTTTACAGAGATGGAAACAGGTTCGCTGGTGCTCTGTTATTTGCTTAAGGTTGGACTCATAAGAGGTGAAGCTGGGAAAATAGCTGGCATGCCCGCTGCAGTCTATTTTCTGACAGAATCAGAGACCTCATCACTGGTTGGCCTGAGACCCATTAGAGAATGATTATGTTGATAAACAATGTATGTATGTCTTTGGAATAAATGACTCTGAAGTTATTCTATGTTTTCACTTGTGACTGACCTGCTCTGTCCCCAGCCCTCTAGGGAGAGTCCCCAGGAGACCGGGGGCCCCCGTGACTGGCTCTATGGGGCTCTCCTTCACAGCCTTCCAAACAGCTCCACTGGGCCTGGACAGGCCTGGGGACAGGAGTGGTGATGCTCTGCCACAAGGAGGGGCTGGCCCCTCTCAAATGACCTCAGAATTCTGCAGCCAGCCTCCTCGCTGCCTGTGTGGCAAGCCCAGGGCCAGTCACTGTGCCAGCCCTCCCCCTGCCCTCCTTCGTCCAGGCCCCCAATCACAATCCTATTACTGACTGCCTTGAAGAAACCTCCGCTCACTAAGTCCAGTCCAGACAGCTGAGTTTGGCGCCTGAGGCCTTCTAAATCGGACCATACACATCACCTCCCCTCCTTCCTACACACATCCTGCTGCTCTAGACAGGCTGCACTGCAGCCACCTCCAACACCTCATGCACACTCACCTCGGGGCTCAGCCACCAAGGGGATGGTGAGAGAGGAGTAACTGCAAACAGTGCTGGAGGATCCGTCTACCACAGCAGGCCGTGCATGAGAGTGAAGTGGGGCAGGGCAGGTGGCCCTGCTGACCCCTCCTGTGGCCCCAGTGCTTAGGGGCACCTCCCAGGGTGAGCATCTCGTCACCCTGAGAACAGATGCTAAGACACAGTCCCCAGGTACTTCATGTGAAAACAAAGCAATCCCTTCCCATGCTGGAGGAAAGACTGTCTGCATGGGGACCACAGAAACAGGACTGTATTTAAGAAGTGGGCAAATTAATGTTTTTTTGTGTTTTTTTTTTTTTTTTTTAGAATGAATGAGTGCATGGTGGTTTTGCCTCACACTTTGGTTTAGAATCACTGCATTCTTTTTTCTTTGGGCACAGCTCCAACTCCACCCCCCCAACTCCCACCCCACTCGCTTCCCCTTCACCTGTGCCCTCCTCTGGGAAGCCTTTGCTGACTGCCACAAGCAAGCCTAATCACGCCCTCCTCCATGTGCCCAAATGCTCCTTGAGTTCCCCCAAATCATGACTGAACCACACACACACACACACACACACACACTTAGATGTCTATCTCCCCCATGACACCATAATTCCCTACTAGGGCCCAGAACCCAGGACAGGGTCTGCCTAGAGTCACTGTGAATGAGGACTTGCTGGGGATGCCAGCTGGGCCAGGCCAGCCGATGAGACACTCAAATCTGTGCCTTCTGCTCTCAGGCCTTTCTGTGGAACCCATGGACACACCCACACCCGAAGCCTTCCCGATAGCTACCAAGCATGGAGTGAGGGTCTGCTCTCAAGTAGGGGTGGGGAAGACCCCTTACCTGGTGCAACCATAATTTCATTTTTCTTGGAGCGAATTCGAAGGAAAGTGAGGTCATTCTGGGGGTCAATTTCGCGCACGGTGCTCCGGGCCTTCAAGATGAAGTTGTGCATGAGGTTGGCGTACTGTGTGGTGGTGGGATTGTCCATGGTGCTCTTGATGGGAATGCCTGCGGGGAGAGCAGAGACTGAGCAGAACGCTGGGAGTGCCTTTCTGCCCTGCTCCCAGCCCCACGCCCAGAAGTCCAGAGCCTAGACTGGCAGTTAACAGCCATCGCCCAGTGTTCACTGAGGACCTGACAGGCAAGTGCTGGGCACTTGAAGGATGCTAGCTCCAGTTCCCAGAAATGCTCTAAGGATGGTGTCACCATCTTTACTTGTCAACCAGGCAACAGAAACTCTGAGCAATGAGGTAGCCTGCTGAGGTCTCACAGCAGATGAACACAAGCAGTGGGGCCAGGATTCCAGTGAAGGCCTGCTGGCTTCACTGCTGGGCTCCCTTCACAGGGCCACATACTGACTGGTTTCCAGCAACAGAAGGATAGACTATCACTCATAACACTGAGAATATGAACAAAGAGAACAGTTCCTACCAATCTGTAAATACTGAAAAGTACAAGAAGGAAGGTCAGCCTGTGCCAAGACAGAACCATCACTAGTGTGTTGCTCCAGTTCCTAACAAGGAAGGCTTAGGCTCAGGCATAAACACACTGTCTACACACAAGACGGTGCCCCACGTTAAAGCCTGTTTCTCTGTCTGTACACACCCTTGTAAACAGCGTTGCTACTACTTTCAAAGAGCCCACAAGTGGCCATTCCACAGGGTTAATCATTCCCCTCTTGCTGGGGACTCAGGCTGCATTTTTTACTTAATCACCTCATACTGAACAACATCCTGCACCAAGCCTTTTCTGTTTTGAGGACTGCTTCCTTTCGATGAACTATTAAATGGCCCGCCCTCACTGGACGGTACCTGTTGTCATGGAGGTGAGGAATGGGGCTTAGCTTGAGACACCTCAGGCCACAGCTAGGTCATCAGGTGCCTATGAATCACTGTAACATGTCAGCCAGAGGCTCCATCGATGGCCCCGAGTGCTCACAGTGCACAGGCTCTTGTTCCCAGCGTGGCCCAAGTCGCTCCCCACACATCAGTGGCTGGATTTCGGCTCTAGGACCCTGCCATCTGGCCTATAAATGACCAGCCAAAGGCACAGCCAAAGACAGTCAACCGCAGACCTACCCATGGGTGGCAAAGAAGCTGACCAAACCTTGTCTTACTATGGCACAGTGAGTGTAGGCAGAAGAGGGCATGGGAGCAAGAGAAGCTGTGAGTCAGAGGCTGCTCTGAGCCAAGTGGAGTCATGAGGACAGGTTGCAGTGATCACTTGCCTCTAAAGGAGAAGATGACCAGGTCACCAGGGCAGATGTTGTGTCCTGGGTGGCAACCAGGTGCCCACCAGGGCCCCACGAGGCCTCATTCAGTGGTGGAACCTTCCTCGGGACAGCAGTATAAGCAGTTGAGAGGATGACCAGTAGGAACTCTGAAGTCGAGGACCTGGGCTTCTCCCCTGGCTCTGCCCTTTCCTGGCTAGGTGACCTTACACAAGTGATCTAACCTAGGCCTCCACTTCCTTATCTGTAAAATAATGCCTGTGCTTCACCGTGCTGCTGGGAGGGCTAAATGTGTCTTAATTCATCTGGAAATATTGAGCAAAAGCATGCACAGAGTAGCACAGAGTACGTGCTGATTTATTACTGACATTACCCATGCTATAAACCCCATCCCCAGGTAACCTGAGGGGCCAGTCTTGAGGCATGGCAAAGTCTGGGGGTGGGTGGGGGCAAAGCTCTTGGCTTTCTTTTTGTATTCCATCAGGCCACCTTCTCTCAGGCGCCTCTGCCTGGAACTGTCTTTCCCTTCCCTGCTCTCTCCTGACTCCCACTGTCCCTCACGTCTCCCTCCACCCCTGGACGTGGTCAGCGCCCCCGTTCTATAGTCCCAGCACTGTGCCACTGTCCTGCAGGGCAGTTACTCGAGTCTGAGATCATGCCTGCACGGGAGTGATCCTGACGCCTGTCCCCAGCAGACTGGATGCTCCCGAAGGGCCAGAGGCAGATCTGATGTGCTCACCAGTGTCTTTGGGGAGACTGCATCAAATATTTATGACTGTTGTTAAAAAATGAGTAGACACAGGTGTGCTTTTAGTAGTTCAAATATACTGACATGAGTGTGATCACATGTCTACCAAGTGAGAAGGTGTGTAAGGGAGAAAAGAAACTAAGCTCTTGTTGGCTCACTGTAAAAACGAAAGAAAACATGGAGCCGGCAGGGTGGGAGCGGGGGGCAGGGACCAACATGGGGGACAGTTTCAAACAAGCACAAGAGAGAAGTCCAGACTCACAGGACGCCAGAGCTGGGAAGCACCTCAAAGACAGCCGAGTGAGTAGCTGGCCGACTGCAGGCCGTGGCCTCCACAAACGGGGGCTGAGCGCCTGCAGTGGTGGCTGGCGCCTCAAAGCCGTGATTTTGAATCTGGGGCTCAGATCTGTCAGGTTGTATAGCCAGGTCCGTCCACCAACCCCCCTCATCAATCAACAATTAAAACACATTAATAAAACTTAACAGGTATTTATTGAGAACCAACTTTGTGTCAGCATTACTGCGGGTGCTGGGGATACAGAAATGATCACAAGAGATAAAGCTCTGCCCTCAGGGATTTACACATTTGAGACTTTTATTTTGCCCTGTGTGGGTAGCAGCAGATGGCAGGGGTCTGGAGGGTACAAATAGGATGTTCCTTACATTCCATTCTTGGTTAAGTCTGCTTAAAGGTACATTTTTATTATGAAACATCATTTAAATCTGGCCAAGGGTGAGACATCACCAGGCAGTGGCAGGTGGTTGGTAAACGACTGGGACAAGAGCATGTCCTGATTTCAGGGGTGGGGAACAATCCCTCCGGGCTGAGCTGGTCAGGGAGGACATCCTGCTGGAAGAGGCAGCTGAACTGAATCACGGAGATGGAAAGCTCCAGAGGAGTATCAGAGATCCCTAATACAATCACCCTGACTGAACACCTCTAATGCAAGCCTTCAGAGGGGCTAAGGGCCCCCCAGAGCAGTGAGTTCTGACCACCTCCATCTGTGGCTGGGTGATCCAGGGCAGGTCAACCTGATTGCTCTCAGCTTCTGGTTTGTCATCTGAAAAATGGGCAAATGTCCCTACTTTGCAGAAATGTGTGAAATGTAAATGAGAATCTGAAGTGGGAGATCTATGAATGGACCACAAATTAAAAAACACACAGGGAATTTCCAGGTGGTCCAGTGGTTAGGACACTACATTTCCACTGCAGAGAGCACAGGTTCGATCCCTGGTCAGGGAACTAAGATCCTGCATGCTGTGTGGCTCGGCCATCAAAAAAACAAGCAAACAAATAGACGGATAAATAAATAAACACAAATGCAAGGATTTTTGACATTCATGTGGCATTTACTATACATCAGGCACTGTTCTAAAAGCTTCCCTCAGAAAAAGACAGTGTGGCTGTCCACATTTTACAGATGAGGAAACAAGCTGAGAGGCTAAGAGACTTGTCTAGGATCACATAGTTGATAAGAAAGTAGAGTCAGGATTCATGCCCAGGCAGTCTGGTTCCACATTCCGTATTCTTAGCTACTGTGCCATACTGCCACATTAGTATACAAAAAATAAGTGCTCATCAGTATCAAAAAGGTAAGAAGTTGGGGCTCTATTTTCCTAATGAAAAAGCTCAACTTTGGGGGCAGTTTTACACAAGAATGAAGGCTTGTGGTCTGGAATACTGGTGGAAGTCTAGGGGGTCCCAGCTGGGGAGTCAGCCCCTGGGGCTGTTTCTCCCCAGCTGGGGTCAAAAATGTCTATTTACAGAAGAGTCTCATACCAAGTCTTCTGGGTCTTAGAGCAAGAAGCTCCTTGGAGCAAGGACCAAGGAAGCGGCTCGAGGCTGCTAGGTTCTAAAGAGGGGAAGGGAAAGCCCTGGCCACCCAGCTGATTAGTGGTGGACCTGAGACGCCTCCCATAGTGTCCTCAGGCTCCCCACCCCGCTGCCTCCTTTGAGTGCAGTGAGCACACGGTTTAATGAGAGCCTGACAAAGCTGGGGCACACATCCTACCTAGCTATGCGCTGGCCGGGGTCTGACGACTTGGAAAACAACATTCTAACTGAGGACACGCCACCTTCAATTTGTCACCCTTGGTGACTTTCATTCTGCTCTATTTAAGCAGGCACTGTTGAGAATTCTGCCGTTCCAAAATAAGGCCCAGAATGACAATGCAAATACACAGAGACTCTCGAGGCGCGTCAAACAAAGCCAAGTTGGCTGGATGCATTGCGTTAGAGAACGGGGCAGGGGGGCCCAGTTGGGTGACCCTGGACATAGCCTGGGACTGAGTCCAGCAGCCACTCTCTGGTCCTTCATGGAACCCTGTGGGAGAAAGAGCCCAAGTGCGCTCGGACAGACTTGGGATGAAATCTTGGCTCCATAATGGCAGGAAAATGGAATTTCTAGACTCACTTTTCTCCACTGGAAAATGGAGACAACAGAGCCGCTTCAAGGAATGACAGAAACGATCTGTCTGTGAAGCACCAGCCCGTGGCCTGGCAGAGAACAGGTGTGTGATAATATCGGTCTCCTTCTTCATCACGTCTACTGCGGTTTGGGAAAAATTAGCATCTGTACACTTTAACAGTTGTTGAAATAATGTCCCAGAAGAGGAAGGAAAACTATAGGCCCAAAGCAGTTGACAGCAGTGAGAGACAGCAAAAGAGAAGCAGAGACAACATAAACGGGGGATGGAGAATGAACACGGGACTTGAGCTAAAAAGTCTGCGTATGTAAACCACGGAGCAAAATCAAAACCCCGAACAGAAACTCATGAGTAAACAGACGCCAAGAGAGTGACAACTATAATTATGACCAAGAGAAAAGGCACTGGACAAGGGCTGACTGAAGAAGTGTGGCACTCTGAAAAGAATGACGTGTCAGGGCAGTGGGGTAGGGAGGATTTTTCCTTTTTTTAAATTTAGAATTCTAGTAATAGTGCTCGGAAACTGGAGGTGATTTAAAAAATAAATAAATAAAAGGATGAGAACTAGATCAGGTACATGAGAGGTTTAGTAAAAAGCAACTGTTATGCCGTGTTAGGCTCTTTTCTGGGGGCCGGCCTGCACTCAGCTCATGGCTGGAAGGAGGGTGTACCTTCTGTGTTTACCACGATGATTCCCTGCACGCCCTTCTGGCTCTGGAGTCGCTTCAGGGTCTCCTCCACCTCTGCCTGCCAGAGAGAATAAGACCAAGGTTAGAGCGGTCAGGAAGCCTGGATCAACTCCCTTGTACCCCCAGCAGATGAATCACACTTCCCAACAACAGAGAGGTAACACCCAGGCACGTGGCACCTCCTGCAAGCTCCCCGGGACTACCTAGAACAGCCCCGAGGCCACCACCAGCATCAAAACCAACACATTCCCGGTGTGGGGCGGGGCTGCTCCCTCTGCCCACCAGGGGCTCTCTGCCCCACACTGAGGGAGCAGAACTCAAATACTATTCCCAGGAGTATAGGCACATCCATGACTCAGCTATTTGGTACAGCTGGGGGACAAACCAGAGGAAACTCATGATTTGAAAAATTCCAAACGGAGGTGTCTAACAGGAAGGAGATACACTGTCATTTGTCACCCGGAGCTGGTCTGGGTGGGCTACTCTGGCACATGCGACTTGTAAACCGAGTGGACAATCAGACTGTGAGTCCTCACCTCGCCAGGCAAGACCTTCTCCGTAATTACTCCCATCTCTTCCACCCTTCCCTCCACTCTCCACCTGTATGTCCATATCTCCCTGCCTCCACAGCTTTTACCAAACAAGGCCTCTTCTTCGCTGAAATCCAACAAATTCTTCAGGATCATCTTAGATATCACGTCCTCCACGAAGCCTTTACTGATTCCAATGCAGTGGCCTTTGGCCATTTCCAACGGACTCCCTGAACTCTTGACTGTATCTCTCTGGGAATCAGTAGGTGCTGTTTGACTTAAAGTCTCTCTAATGGTCTGCAGAGCAGGGGCTCAATGAACAACTGTTAAACTGAACTAGGCCTAACTCCCGCTGTGGATGGAAACTGGCCTTCAAGTGTGTTTGTTCTCAGGAGGTCCCTTCTAGACCCATCCAGAATCTAGTGCAAAGCTCCTCACAGGCTGAGGGTCAGACACAGAGGCTCTGTTCACCAAGAGAGTGGTACCCCGCCCTCACAGGCTGATGAGCTGGCCCAGAGGAGGAGCTTCTCAACAGAGGATGGAGACAGCACAAAGAAAGATTGTTTTTCTAGTAGGCCCGAGCCTCACAATCCAGTCACTGCCACCCACTCTCCACTGACGTGTGAATACTCTCAGATGCTGAAGGAAGGGCAAACAAGTTCCTCCTACAAAATGGCAAAGAGCCGGACGCCTCTGTAATCTGGAGCCTTGGTAAAAGGACACGGCTAGCTATGTGGACTGAAAGTACAATGCAGTGGGTTGTGCGTGGATGAGATCTTAATTCATTCATCGGACTTTCACTGAGCTCCGACCACACGCTATTCTGGAGAGGAGTGATAAAGTATTATATGATAGTGGTCAATACTACACAGCACTCAACCTGACCTGGTAACCCTCCTGGAAATTCATCCTAAGGAAACGATCCGAGAAAACTAAGGGCAAGATGTTTGCTGCAGTGACACCTTCAATAACAAAAAGCAGGAAGAGCCAAAACTGCCCAACATTTAGGGAAAACATCAAGGGGATTACGAATGTCCATTCACAGGAATGTAACACATTAACAATGGTGACCAAAATATTTATAACACCTTAAAAAGAAAGTACTTGGGAAATGGTATCCACATGAAAACAAGAAGAGGGCTAGAAGGATCATGAATGAAATAAAAAGCCACACCAAGAGTAGAGAATTATAGATAAGGTTTTCTTTTTTTTTTTAACAGCCTCTTTTACTCTACTATATTATTTTTATTTAAAAACATTTTTTAACCCATCTCTCTGTGTATCCAAGAGATCACAGATCTCTGACTTGGGACTATAGAGCTCTGACATTCTCAACATTGTAAGAATAAGAAATCATAAGAATAACTAGGATGGCAGTTTAGGACATTTCAATCAACGTGCAATCAAACTAGGGATGGGGAAAGCTAAAGATGGAAGAATTGAAGTCCAAAATACCCCTAGAGGTTGGAAAGTGAGGCTGAAATGAAAAAGATGAAATTTTGTAAGACAAGTTAATCATCAATAACTGTATGGGAATCTTCTATGTGTCAGATGTTGTTTGAGGTCTAGGGGTGTTGTGCTGGACAAAATACAACAAAAACCCTGTCCTCATGAAGCTGATTTTGGGGGTGGAGTGGGGGGAGGGAATCGGACATTAAGCAAAAGCATAAATAAAATACCAATGTCAGATTCAGTAGGGATGGGGGATCTGGAAAGCAAGGGGCTGATGGCAATTTTAAACAAGGTGGTCAGAGAAGGCCTCACTAAGGTGATAGTTGAGTAGAGACCTGAAAGGAAACAAAGGAGCTAACCAGGTGGATTTCCAGGGAGAGTGTTCCAGAAAAAATGCAAAGGGGCCACTGTGGCTGAGGGCAGTGAGTGGCAGGCAGCCAGAGGAGAGGGAGGCAGAATCAGACAAGATTTCAGTGGTGGTGTAGACCAGAGTGATGACTTTGGTTTTTAAAGGCAGGGGGTGTGAGGAGCTGCTAGCAGGTTTCGGGTGAGCAATGACATGATCTGTTTCATAAGGATGTCCTGGCTGCTGTGTGGAGAACGGACTGCAGGGGGCAAGCACAGCCCGCCTGAGCCCGGCCTGGCTTGGTGAGTGCAGCTCCTTCTGAAAGCAGGCAACCTCCTCTCCCTCACTCACCACTAGATGTAACTAACTCCCAAGTCTCTGGACTCCGCTCATGAGCCTCCTGTGGGAGGCCTGCTCTGGACACCTGCCCCTCTTCTAGGTACCCAAGGCACCCTGACTCCACGGCACTTATCAGCAATGAGTGTAACTGTCTGTTCTGCTTATCTCCTCCTGCTGCTGCTGCTAAGTCGCTTCAGTCGTGTCCGACTCTGTGCGACCCCATAGACAGCAGCCCACAAGGCTCCCCCTTCCCTGGGATTCTCCAGGCAAGAGTACTGGAGTGGGGTGCCATTGCCTTCTCCGATCTCTTCCTCCAGACCCAAGGAAACCTGGGAGCAGGAACCCAGCCTTTGTAATCCCAGTACCTGGTACAGCTCAACAGATACTGGAGGAACAAATAAAAACCATTTCCTCAACTGTGTTTTACAAAATCAACCTTTTTAAGTATAGTACCCTGGGCTTACAGTACCCAGCATGATGACTGAGGGTTTATATGATCCTAAATTTAATGAGACCCAATCACTGAGATCTAGCTGCTTAAAAGGTAAACATGCTTACCAAGAAAGAGAGGACACACAAGTATACCTGACCTACTCAGTATCTGCTACAGGTCAGATATTAGGATGAATGTCTTCAGACACATCTCATCTGAACCTTCCATGGTTAGTATGAGATCCATTTTACAAGGAGGAAACCAAGGTTCAGAAAGGAGAAGCATTTTGCCCAAGGACACACAGCAGGTCAAGAGAAGAGTTGAATATGCCACTAACCACAAATGAAGATGTCCCCATCCTCACGAGTTCAGATTTTGGTACAAGAGACTTTCAAAAACAAGTGGCAATATTCTTGCAGCGTACAGGGACGGGGGAGGGGGGGCCAGGGTGAGCAGGGGGATGTTTCTTGGATGAGTGTGGTCAGGAACACCCGAGGATGTAATCCTTAAGCCAAGAACTAAACGATGGGAAAGAAAAGTACTCCAGAAAGCAGCATGAAAACTAACACAGTGAAATCGGAAGCAGTTCGGCACGTTCGAGGAGTAGAGAATCGGTGTTGGAAGGTTTGATTCTCTGCTAATCTGACAGGCAAAACCCAAATAACAGAAAGTCAACCTTTCTTTAATTTTTAAGAATTATCAGCGAGGGGACTCCCTGATGGTCCACTGGTTAAGAATCTGCCTTGCAATGCAGGCGATGTGAGTTTGATCCTCAGACAGGGAACTAAGATCCCACGTGCCATGGAACCATGACTATTACGCCCCCTGGCCTGGAGAGTCTGTGCCCTGCAACGAAGTTCCCACATGCCACAACTAAGACCCAACACAGCCAAATAAATAAATATATGTTAAAAAAAAAAAAAGAATTATCAATGAGGCTGGTCAGAAAAAAAAAACAAAACAAAACTTATCAGTGAAGTTAAGCTAGAATTTGACTGTCTGCATCTCTCCTTTTTCAAGTCTTTTGCTTTTTCTACTAATTTTATTGATTTTCAAAAACTCTTAAGTTAGAAATTTTAGATTTCTGCCCATCATATAAATTACACTTCTCCCACTTTTCTAATTTAAGTTTACATTGTTTTTCAATAATCAGAGGTTCTGAATTTTTAAGTAATCAAACTTAATAAAAACTTTTCCCTGGAAGACTAGAGAATTCATTTCTCCAACCTGACCACAGCTAGTAGGGTGGGGTTAGGCCTGGGGGAGTGGGGGTCATGAGGTCTACAGGAGGCAGTAGGCACCTGCCTTCAGGAGAAACTGCTTAAAACAAATGTCAGGTTCAGCCCTGAAGGAGCTACGAGACAGCAAAAGAGACACTGATATACAGAACAGTCTTATGGACTCTGTGGGAGAGGGAGAGGGTGGGAAGATTTGGGAGAATGGCACTGAAACATGTATAATATCATGTATGAAACGAGTTGCCAGTCCAGGTTCGATGCACGGTACTGGATGCTTGGGGCTGGTGCACTGGGACGACCCAGAGGGATGGTATGGGGAGGGAGGAGGGAGGAGGGTTCAGGATGGGGAACACGTGTATACCTGTGGCGGATTCATTTCGATATTTGGCAAAACCAATACAATATTGTAAAGTTTAAAAATAAAATTAAATTAAAAAAAAAAAAAGAAAGAAAACAAATGATGCCAAAAAGACAGGAGCAGCCACAGCAACATTAGCAGACGCAAGAGGAATCCCAGCCAGGCATTCAAGTCATGCCACCTCTGTCTCTAAAGTCTGTTATCCCTGCAGTGCTAGCCGACTGGTACCAGATATATCTAAGTGAATATGTAGCCCCTCGGGGTTGGCTCACATCTCCAAATTCCTGCCTTGCTCCTAGAAAGAGCCTGGCTGGGATCCTCAGCACCCCGAGTCTTTATTTCTATTAACATGGGAGTCTGCACCAGAGAAGGGACCAGGCTCCTGGGTTCTCTAATTTCTAGGTGCATGCTGCTGACAGACCAAAAAACACTCCACACAAATAAAAAAACAAGTAGCAGTAAAACTCCAGGATTATTCGTTGGTTTGGCACGGGAGGGATAACCATTGAAGCAAATGATTCACAAAGAAACTGTGACCAATGTGATGACCAAGTATAAAAAAGTTTTACTTTCTATTAAACAAAAACAAATTACAAGGAGGGGACAACATCTGCATCAAATACAACAGACAAAAGAGTAATTTCAAAACATCACACAGAATGATTAAGAAAAACAGCAAGTCTCCAAAAATTAAGTGGGCAAAAAGGATAAGAGGAGAAAATATACCTCAGAGAAACCACAAACACAAGAAAAATGTTCAACGTTCCCTGTAAATAAAGACATGAAAATTACAGCAATGCCGAGGTTATGTTTTTGAACGTTGGCAGTTATTACGGCAAAACTGGTACAAAGGCAATAAGACCTTTTGGGAAAGCTACAGGACAACACTATTATGAGAACCATATGTGCTGAGCCCCTTGCTTCAAATTCTTTGAGAATTTCTCCTAAGGAAATAATCTAATAAATGTGGGGGAAAACAAGAAAGAAAAACAAACTACACATTCAGAGACATTCATCACAGCGCTATCTCTATTAGTGAAGAACTAGACGCAACCCAAATGTATACTGGGGGAATGCTTTGGCAAATTATGATAAAAATATTTCATTGATTATTATGTAGTCACTAAAAATCATTCATTACAAAGAGAGATAGCAACAAAGTTATATGTCTTTGGGTATTAAAACAAACAGAAACAAAAAACTAGCAGGTATATCTTGAATGTGAATACATGAACAAAGAGGAAGGAGAATGTACGAAGATGAAAATACTTGTGTGGTGGAGTAAAACTGGGTGCTAATTACAGCCGATTTTTATATCACCAGCGTAAAGGGCAATTTGTCATTTTCTACCAAAATGTTCATGGGGTCGCAAAGAGTCGGACATGACGGAGCGACTCACACACACCCCCCCAAAATGTTAAAATGCGCACGCCAGAGTATCACTGCTACAGAACGCTACATAAACACGAGCATGAGTGGACAAAGGAAAAAAAAAAAAAAAACAGTACTGCAGCATCGTCTGGAGTGAAAAACTGTTCACCATCTAAATGGATATAATGCAACGGAATAGGAAAACTGCCCTATAAAAGGATAAAATAGACTTGTATGTATCAACATGAAAAATATTTGGCATTTTTTAATGAACAAAGTTAAAAAATGAGATTATACATATAACCTAAAGTAAGCTTGTGTGTGTGCTTGCTTAGTCATGTCCAACTCTTTCCGACCCCACGGACTGTAGCCCGCCAGGCTCCTCTGTCCATGAAATTGCTACTCCGAGGGATCCTCCCAACCCAGGAATCGAATCCTTGTCTCTTGCACTGGCTTAATATGTATAAATACACAAGTTCCAATTTCATGTAATAAACATGTTATATACAAATGTGCTTATGCACTAAACAAATCTGGAAGAAGACGTATCCAACTGTCAACAGTGATCAGCAAAGGGGAGTGAGATGGGGACTACATACACTTTTCTAAGTTACATATTTCGGTAATGCTTGAATTTGTTAAAACATGCATCTAAAGTATGTTTTGCTTTTATGAATATAAATACACAATAGCATGGTATAGGTTGCAGGAAGCTCTGATTCGTGTAAGAAAAAGGTGTCTCATATATATATATATATATGGAAAGCTATGACAAACCTAGAGAAAGCTATGACATAGTTAGAAAACCTAGACGTTGCTAGAAAAGCTGACAAACCTAGACAGCATGTTAAAAAGCAGAGACACTACTTTGCCAACAAAGGTCCATCTACTCAAAACTATGGTTTTTCCAGTAGTCATGTATGGATGTGAGAGTTGGACTATAAGGAAAGCTGAGCACCGAATAATTGATGCTTTTGAACTGTGGTGCTGGAAAAGACTCTTGAGAGTCCCTTGGACTGCAAGAAGATCAAACAAGTCAATCCTGAAGGAAATCAGTCCTGAATATTCATTGGGAGGACTGATGCTGAAGCTGAAACTCCAATACTTTGGCCATCTGATGCAAAGAACTGACTCTTTGGAAAAGACCCTGATGCTGGCAAAGATTGAAGGCAGGAGGAGAGGGGGACAACAGAGGATGAAATGGTTGGATGGCATCACCGACTCAATGGACATGAGTTTGAGCAAGCTCCAGGAGTTGGTGATGGACAGAGAAGCCTGGTGTGCTACAGTCCATGGGGTCACAAAGAGTCCGACACGACTGAGCAACTGAACTGATATATACATAAAGATATAATAAAACAAACTAACAGTGTTTGTTTCTGAAGGAGACCTAGGTTGGGGGGTCACAGTCGGGTGGGAAATCTATTTTTCACTTATATCTTCTCAGATTTTCTTTCTAACTGTGTGTAAGATTTATCTGTTAAAAGTTAATTTATTTTTTTACAGTTTACAAAGTGATGTGAAAGATGAAGTTACTTCCTCTATACTATAAACTAGCTAACTTTATAAAGCAAAGTACATTGCTAAACTATATAGAGGAAAAACTGAAGAGAAAAAGACTAATGGTAATATACCTAATCATAAGTCGTTACTTAACTCCAGATCATGGCATTGTTTCTTATTCCTTTTCCATTTTTCTTATAGTCTTTAAATACTTATATAAGATTTTTAAAAACCATTCACAAGTTTTAATGTGGGAACGGTTTTAAACCTGATTTAAAGGTCTTCTCAAAGTTGGGAGGATTAAAAACACAAGAAAACAAACCTGTAAAGTCGTAATGAGCCCACAGTTCCAGCCAGTAGGGCAAGAACCCCAAGGGTGGATCCCGCTCGTTTCTGACTCATGCATCATGTCCCAGCGGCTCAAAAGAATCACGGGGACACAAAGGCAGCAATCAAGACTCTAGGGTTCAAATCCACCTCCGCCATTTCCTGGGGCAAGACACTTAGCTTCACTGGGTTTTAGATTCCAAGTATGTAAAACGGAGATAATGGGTGTACCCACTTATCTATGTAGGTACACCTACATAGTTATGGGGTGTACCTACATGTAGGTATGGGGAGGCGTTTAGCAGAGCCAGACACGAATTAAGCTTCCTGTAAATGTAATCATTACAGTTATAGTCGCGCAACAAGGTCCAGGATGCTAGGATGCAGGGGTTTGTGGGCAGGCCTCTCCACCTCCGTCCACCCTGAGCCTAGGCCTAAACAATTGCTTCCGGTCAAGGGACTGCCGGATCCGGTGGCCCCGCCTCAGTCCCTTCTGAGTCTGAAGGCCCGCGCCGCCCCAGTTCCGCCCTCCAAACTGCTCGGGCCCGGCCCCGCCCAGCCCCACGGATGCCCAGCCAGGCGCTCAGAGCCGTCCCCGGAGGATGGAAGGGCACTCTCAGGGTGATGGAAAGTCGTGCTCGGCCACCTCCCGGGCGCCTGCCACAAGCTCCCGGCGGACACTCACCATCTCGAACCGATCCGGTAGCTCCGCGTCGCCGGCCCTCAGCCCGGTCCCGCAGCCTTTCTGCGCCTGCGCACAACTCCCTGTCAAGGCGGACAGCCTCGGTAGCCTATCAGAAACCAGCGTAGGACGGCGGGGCGGGCGGGTAGGCGGGTCTTAGTCAGCTCCCTCAGGGCTCGAGGGGAATTTGCCTTATGCAGTCAGAAAGTGAACGGCAAGAGCGCAAAGGAGAAAATTCCGAACTCCCACTGTGCCGAAAAGACGCTGGTTCGCGTTGTTGGAAGAGGCTTTCAACCCTCAACCGAAGTCTTGAGTTGGCTCTGGGTGGAGGGTGATTAGCGATTCTGAAGGCGAGGACTGGGGGTGCTGAGGCCTGTACTCTCAGGTTGAGGCAAAAACAAGGCGCGAAGCCCAGATGCTCTAAAAACGCTAGAAAACCTGGAGTTCGGTCTGGAGTCAAGCGTCCTTGGGGGTCTCCAGAGCGACTCACTTGGGAATATTCCATGCAGGCTCTGAGAAGTGGTCAAGGCTAGCCTGGCAGTCTGCATACTTTGAATCCCCGTGTTCCCTTGGAGGAGCCACTTTACATTTCTGTGCTCCCTCACCTTCCTGGAGCCCTGTGTTGTTCCCTCTGTCACAAAACTGTGTTCTCTTGCAGGAAATGATTTACTAATTAGTGAACCTCGTGCCACGTTACTGGGCTGACACCCTCCCTAACTCCAGTAGACTCAGTTTAGTGTCTTCTCGTCACTGGAGTTTGCTGGGTTTCAACACATGATCTAGCTCCCAAATTTCTTTTCACCGTAGCCTCAGTTGGGGAGGACTTGGTTCTCTTTCCATGGGCGTCTGCACGTTAACAGGACTAAATGTAGTTGACTTTACAATGAGTAAACCTGGCAGCCACCGTGTTAATCAGAGTGTCCAGGTTAACATAGCTGGAAACAGGACATATTCATACGTGCCCTTTGATACCATGCACCAAGGGCACGCCACCTCCGGTTTTGTTTTTTTTTTCCACAAAAACCCATGGCCTTAACTATGAGAAAATATTAAACTTGAGGGGCATTCTACAATGTGCCCGGAAATACTCTTCAAAAAAAACCAAGGTCATGAAAGACTAGGAACGAATGAGGAACTGTCACAGATTGGACGAGACTGAGAAAAACACTGGTGGAAAAACTGGTGACAGCTGTATAAAGGTTTGAAAAGTTTAGTATAAAAGTTGTGTTATTTTATTGATGGTCAAGTTTTTATAATTGTACCAAGTTATATGGGATGTTAACATTAGGGAAAGCCTGGGTGAAGGGTTGTGCAGGAGTTCTCTGTACTGTTTTTGCAACAGTTCTGTAAATCTGAAATCATTTCAATGTAAAGTTTTTTTAAAAAAGGATTGGACACAAAGAAATGGTTATTGAATGCGGGAAACATTAGAAAATTGTTTAGCAAGGGGAAGAAGGATACAGTGACTGGACCCCAAGATAAGCACAGGAGTATCATCATCTTACATATGGTGAACCAGACTGAAGGGTGAATGAATTGAACAAGATCATAATCATAAAAGCAGAAAAAAAAAAAAAAGAGTATGGCCTATAGTTCATGTGACTGGCTGGAGCCAGAGTAAGAATTGA
This sequence comes from Bos taurus, assembly GCF_002263795.3. Classification (NCBI taxonomy): domain Eukaryota; kingdom Metazoa; phylum Chordata; class Mammalia; order Artiodactyla; family Bovidae; genus Bos; species Bos taurus. The sequence continues at coordinate 63,886,611 of NC_037340.1, read as the reverse complement.
GGAGGCGTTGGAAGGAACTGGAAGGAGTTAAGGCTTTGAGTGATAGGCTTTGAGTTTTGGAATTAATCTGTGGAATGGAGGAACCACTGGGGAGAACTACTTGAGACTTAAGTCTTCCACAGATCTTTCTGAGGCAGCACAAACGGACTGGGAGAATGAAATGACAAGTTGCTACAGTCAATGAGGGTAAGGATGAAGGATGTGGGCTGTGGCAATGGGGGCAGCTCTGAAAGAAATGATTCTCAAGTTTTGGAGATGGACTTAACAGGATTTGAAGACCAATTAGATGGAACTAGTTATGGAAGACTCCCAGACTTGCTGTTAAGTAGAAGTATAGCAAAATGTTTAAGCACACATTCTTTGGAGTCAGACAGTCCTGGATTCCAACTTGTACTCTTGCCATGTAACAGCTAAGGACACTTGTAGCTTCTCAATCATCTTGAACCTATTTTCTGTAAAACAGAGATGATCATTCGTCTATGAAAGTGACCAGGAACACTAAATGACAGTGCATGTTACATATCTGAGTGTTTGGGATATAGTAATAAATGCTGAGAGTTGTCCTGGAGTAAGTGAATAGAGGTGTGATACTGGTTGCTAGGACAGACAAGACAAACAGAAGAGGTCTGAATTAGAAATGAGGAAAGTAACAGCATGGTTGTTTTCACTTATCTGCAGGAGTAACTAAAAATTTTCAAGGTCCCTTCCTTGTGCGTTGCTTTGAGGAAACCCTGATGCTCACAGCATCTTTGCCCAATGGGCATGGGGGACCAATACTGTCCTTCCTAGGTCTCCACTTAAGACCTGAAAGATTCCCATGGATCCTCCCCTTCAGTGTCCTGACCACAAAGAAGCTTTACAGACACATGGAAACTGACCAATGAAATGAGCTGGGAGTGACAGCAGTTTCTGTTCTGGAGTTCTACAACATGAGATCCTCTTCCTAGAAGTCCAGAGACTAGCAGCCAGTCAGCCACAGCTGAGTCCCAGTTTGATGCTTTGAAGAGTTTGGTGCTGGAAAGCCAAATGTTCAGTAAAAATAACTACTTATTTTCCCAGGGAGGATTTCCTCATGCTGGGGGAAACACGTCTTCCCTCTTTTCCTTAGCAACGGCGAAACTAGAGCTTCCTAGCTGCTTATATAGGACAGATTAAAGACGATAAGGTCTACTTTGAAGGATTTCCAAGGAACCTGTCTTTCAGTCACTGCTAGATCACCATATTAAAATTAAAAAAAAAAAAAACAAACCCACTTCCCTTAGCGTCTTTCCACTGGGTCAATTTTAAATCACAGAATGACCACTTGGTTTCCTAATAAGAAAAAGTCTTGTTAGCTAGCTGGTGATTCTCTATTGAGCACCCATGGCTGAGATCCTGTCTTAGGGCACCCTTAGTTGTGCCAGAAAAGTAGACATCTTCATCTTGGTTCTCTTCAACACAGGCACCAAATCCAGTCTCACCCGAGTCTTTCTAGTTTTTCTCCCATCTACTTCAAGCACAGGCAGGCAGTAACTTGCCCATGTACAAAAGCAGAGGGGGAGAAATCTATACATCCTGGTCACATAAAAGGCTTCCCTGCAGGTGGGAAAAACTTTATTCAAGACTAATATCAAAGTGTACAAAGGAAGGACCAGAAAGTTTAATTGTAAACAGTCTTACATCTTTTAGGAAACACAAGTGAGGGAGCCCACTGCAGGACCTCTGTAACAGCACTTGACTCCCTATATGGTACTTGTAGAGTTACCTGAGTATTTGAAATTACAATTTAAGAAAACAAAGGAACTCCAATACAATAATATACAATCCAGTGCTGCTATTCCATTTTTGGTTAACAAAAGCATAGCATATATACAAATAATTCTGAAAGCAACTAAAAAAAAATGCGGGGGGGGCTGGAGATGCCAACAATATTAAATAGATGTAGTTAACTTAAAGGAATTTAAAAGGATGGATTTACATCCAAAACAAGGAGGGATATAAAAACAGAAGTCTAATTCCATAAGTCATCCCTAGTAACATTTCAAGTTATTAACCAGGTAAATAAAAAATTGGCAGAGTGGGCCTAATTGACATAGTTGATTTAGGATGAACCTCTATGAGCTGGTGAGTCATGTTTCACTAAAATTTCTGATGAAATGACACTGGTATGTCAATCTCTTGATGAAAAATTAGTACCCGAACTTTTAAATAGAGTTATTGTAAGTCTTATGAAATTAAAATTCTCCTGCACTCTGATTTAAGATCATAAAAGCCAGAGCAAGAATTCATTATTATGAGCTGCTGGACCAGTTTTAAATCAATCTATTTGATAAAACAAGGTCCTTCCCTCCTCACCCAGGCTATGTGAAACGCTGCCTTCCCCAACCTCCCAAAAGAGCAGAAGAATAATAATAAGGCAATTGCTCATTTTACTTTGTTTTTATTTCAACATAACATGCAGTAAAAAAATTAACAGGATTTATTAGCATTTACAATGCTTACAAAGAAAAAGGACTCTAAAAGCAATTTAGTTCAGATTTAAGAAATCACTCTAATTAAACACTTACAATAAATCTATTTCCAAATGATCAGTTTGGACCAAAATTTAAGATAGCATTTGGTAGATATTTATGTCTGCTGTCTATCTGCAGTATTTTTATATAACCTCTGATTCTTGGGATATCCAGCCCCCATTTTCCTAACACAGCAGGGAAAGACATATACAGGTGGCCATTTAAATTAAAGGAAGAAATGGAGTAAGGGAGATCCCAGGCTGCAAAAATATATACAAGCATTTACCTTTTCCAGAACTAAACATTTCTTCCATAAAAATATTAATAGCCAAGCCCTATAGAACTAGGGCCGGGACTACTTCATATATAACTATTCTGTATTTTAAAAATATAGGGCAGAAAGCCTTTTGGATGATATTTATACATTTTCGCACAATATTTCTAGGTCCCTAAATGAATCATCAAGCATGTAGAACAAAAAAGTCTACTTTCTTACATTATCTCTTAATTTAATCTCATAAATCTCTAGTAAATATTGTAGGTAACTACATTTCAATATGAGCATTCACCTCAATAGGAAGTCTTTATAGAAGGTTTAATCTCCATAGCCATATATTACCAAAGTTCAGACATATAACGAATGGGTAGTTGGCAGACATTCGCTCTGTAAGACAAAGCAATAGTGTTTTTTGCCCCCTACCAACAAAAAGGCAGAGTCACTTTGAAAACTAGGGCTTTTAGAGACCATAGTACATTTCCTAGACTATGTAGAATAAAATCAAAATTAAGATAGGACTGGGGGTAGCCCAATCTCTCCCTTCACACTAACGACTTCTGGATGAGGCAACCCTTTCACTCACATGTCTGCTTTATGATGGCAGTGTTTTAGAATACAGATATACAAGTTAAAAAATGCTTTTGTCGTTGTTTCAAGATAAGAGTAGTTACGGACAAAACCCCCCATTTCCTTTCCAAATAGAACAGGGGTTTGCTATTTGCTTATTTTTGGCTCAATGCTACTTTTTCATGCTATGCTACTGAAACCTGCCAAAGTCCCTATTTCATGAGATATTAGGTTATGAGTTCAATTATGATAGGCACTCAGCTGGCTTAGGCTTTCTCCCACTGTCCTCTGACAGCAGTCATCTTGCTAAGTCTAAGCAGGCTAAGTTAAAAAAAATTACCACAGAGAAGGTCAAAGTGCATTAATCAGTTACTAACAGAGCAATCTAATGTTAAATGGTCATGGGAAAAACCTGTTAAAATTGTTAGACGTGAACAGAAAATTCAAATCAGGACAAGACAGAATGGAAGTAACTATTATAACATTTGTCAGATAAATTGTCAATCTGTGAAGTTTTAATTCACACAGACAATACATTTCTGTGGTTACTAGAAATGTATTGCTGTAAATGCATTTACTCACTTTTTTAACCAGTACCACAGCTCTTCCTCCCTAATGAAAATGATTTTATAGATATTTTCATTGACCTCTACTTGGATTAGAAAGCACTCTAATTTGAACTCCTTAGCAGGAGTTAAATGTAACTGGAATTGTTGGATTATGATAAAATTTAAAGATGGAATTGATATACAGGAACACACAAAAACTGTCAATGGCCTTCGATAAAGTCACCCAAATTAATTTCAAAAATTGGCTAACTTTTTTTTTTTCTCTACAGTGAAGGCAGCATAGTGTCAGTATTGTTTGTCAAGTTTAGTATTTGCGAGGCAATTAAAACAATCAAATTTCTAAGTGAAGTCATTTGCAGACCGGGACCAACTTCTCCACAAAACTACTTTGTGGAGAGATACAAGAGTCTAGCATCTCTTTTCTAGGGATAACATCAAATGATGCATGGATTTCATGCTCCGAAAAGGAAAAACAACAGTCAGGCCAGGCTGAAAGAAGAGGGAGAGCACAAGCCGGAAGTTTGCTCACAACCCCAGAAGCTGGGCTGTTTTAAACAAATACCTCTTTCCATGAGGCTTAATAGGTAGATCCTATATATTTTAGTTACCATGGAAATTCCCTGCATATTTTCAGAATCTCTAAAAGAAAAAAAACCTAAGTGAGACTTCTGAGACACAAATTTTTTGTTAAGGAAACAATCTAGTGGAATAAGACAAGGCAGATTTCATTGCTGTGTTAATCTCATGGTAAGTAAGGTTTATGACTAAGTCATTTGCAGATCTGATTTCTGAAAACACTGAGAAGAAACCCAGAATCACTGGGAGATAAATCTCAATGATAACATTAATTTACTTACACTCAAGATAACTCTCTAAACAGTCACAGTCCAATTTTACAAGTGTGCAATAGGCAAAGAAGGAAAAGGACAAACGTTGCAAATAAATTCTTGTCCTTTGGTGGTGCAGGCTCTCAGAATTCACTCTTGTCCAAAGCCTTCTGTTTCTTCAATAGCAAATAACAGCTTTTCCTTCAGTTGCTCATAGCTCTTGTAGGGTGGCAGGTCCAGGCGGTTAAAACTAAAAGTAAGAATTGTTACCTTGAGAAAAGGATATATACTAACAATGGTTTCAAAGCCAGGCAAAATTAGGTTGAAATCTCAGCTCCATCACTGGGCCCTTGGGCACCTGTTTTATTTTTTCACTTTTCCAAGTCTGTTTTTTTTCTTTGGTAAAATGAAAGTTAACAGTACTTACCTCTCAGGATTCAATAAAGAAGAAATAAGCATATATAGCATAGTACCAGATGCTCAATAGGTACGCAGTAAAATGCCAGACCTCTTAAACTTTCCCATTTACTCTATAATCAAACATGGTCAGCAAACGTTTGCTGTTTGGGCTAGATGGTAAATATTAATACTTTAGGCTTTGTGGGTCATAGGTCTCTTATCAAAAGGTTTTAAATATACCCCATTAACAATAAAAATATTTTCTGCTCTCATATCTAATATGCTGGTCCTACTGACTTTCTTTTATTCTTAACTATGAATTTTAAAAGGTATCTTCTAATTTGGGGGCATATTAAGGACACTTTCACAAGGTAACAGGCAGTGAATCTGCCCTAAAGCCTTGGCCTTCTGCTATAGTTTTAGGATAAGGTGCAGGTGGACACTTGGCGGGCTTCCCAGGTGGCTCAGTTGCAAAAAAGCTGCCTGCCAATGCAGGAGACACAGGAGACACAGGTTCGATCCCTGGGTGGGTCGGGAAGATACCCTGGAGGAGGAAATGGCAACCCACTCTAGTATTCTTCCTGGGAAAATTTCATGAACAAAAGAGGCTAGAAGGCTACAGTAAATCCATGGGATCACAAAGTGTCAGTCATGACTGAGCACTCACTCAACAGATATTTGGTAACAGAAGAAATAATGTTTCCACAAAGGGAAAATAAATTTAGTTATAGAAATGAACAAATAAAAACATGGAACTTGAAAAAGTAATGAGACTAGTTTTCATGCATGACTGAGATAAGCTGTTCACAATAATGTAATGGCACAGTGTGTTCCAAGTTTAAAAAAAGTGACAAAAGGTCAAATCAAAATACATGTGTACAAGATGAGTGTAAGACAATCAACTGTATCTCGATATACTAGCAATGAATAATCTTAAGTGAAATTAAGAAAATAATTCCATTTATAATAGTTTCTTAAAGAATAAAATACTTAGGAATAAATTTTTCAGAAGAAAAGCAGGACTTACGTAATAAAAACTACAAAACACTGTTGAAATACATCAGACATCTAAATAAAGGGAAAGACACCTGATATTCATGAGTCAGAAGACAATACTGTTAGGATGGCAATACTCCCCCAAACTAACTAATCAATTTGTATCAAAATCCCAGCTGATCTCTTTGCAGAATTGGACAAGCTGATCCTACAATTCATATGGAAATCCAAAGGACCTAGAAGAGCAGAAACAATCTTGAAAAAAGTTGGAGAATGCATATCTAATATCAAAACTTACTGAAAAGATATAATAATCAACAAAATGTTAGTCACTGTGAACAAATATTATAGATCAATGGAAAAGAAGTGAGAATTCAAAAATAAACCCATGTATTTATGGTCAACTGATTCTTCAACAAACATGCCAAGCTGTTTTAAAAAGTCGTATTAATGAAAATACAGAAGAGCACACAAGAGAGCATAAAAAGGGCAGATAGGAAAAATACACAAATGTCCGGCAAGGTCTATATATGACTACTGAAATGTCTCACAAAATAAAGTGCAGATATTGTTGGCATTACATTGAATTCCAACATTTTGTATTTAAGATTAGGGTTTTTAGTTTTGTACATTTTTGGAAATGTGGTTAAACTACATTTATAATAAGAAAACATTATTTCTGTCACTGTGCTAAGAGTCTCTCTCTATAGCTACCTAGATTTGATTTCTTCCTCTGCCTACAGAGAAATGTTAAAGTGTTTTCTAAATATCACATTTCAAAAAAAAAAAATGCAGTGGTGAGAAAAGGGATTAACTGTAAACTGGTAACAGAGATTGTTTTGGGGTGACAGAAATACTCTAAAACTGGATTGTAGTGATGGTTACTTCTTTGAAAATCTACTAAATATTACTAGATTAAAATGGGTAATTTTTTTGTTACATAAATTATATGTCACTAAAGCTGTTAAAAATAATTCAATACCATGGAGAAAATATTTCATTTCTAATTTGTAACATGCTTTAGTATATACAAGATAAGTGAGAAAAGGATATTTTCTACACTTTTTAAAATTTTTATTTTGGAGAAGAGTTGATTAACATTGTTGTGTTAGTTTCAGGTGAATAGTAAAGAGTTTCAGTTATACATAAACACTCTTTCTGATTTTACTTACCAGGTATGACTTCTAGGCAACCAATTTTCTTTCCCGACTTTTTCAATGCAGAACTTCTGTGGCCCATTGCTCCCTAAAATATAGTGAAATCATCAACAGCTTGATAGTGTAATGGTTCTCAAATTGCTATCCCCAATTCAGCTGTATCAGCATCACCAGGGAACTTAACGAATCACAAATACACAGGCCCCAACTGAACTGAATCAAAAATTCTAGGGGTGAGGCTCAGCAACAATATTTTAACAAGCTTCCAGATGATTCTGATGAGTACTCAATTTGAGAACCATATTGTTAATGCATGCTAAGGAGGAGAAAATGCAGTTTCATCTACACCCCTTAGCTAGAACACCAGAATGCTGTAATTAATAATATCTCACATTACAAGGCATAAAAAGTTTAATTTCAATTTTAAACAGGGAAACTAAAACTCACTGTCTTATAAAATTTGATTTAAATAGAAAACTGTGAAAACTTTAGAAAATGTAAACTACCTAATGAATTCAATAGGTCCTGTAGGGTGTGCCCTGACACACTTTTTACCCAATTCTTGCCTCTCATTTATCTCGAGTCGGCTGTTAATGGTTATCTTTTAGTACTGGTTTTCTCAAAACATCACTGCTGCCCCTCAGCAGCATTTATTGGTGGTCACAATTGGAAGTACTACTGGACTTCTGAATAAGACAGCGCCAGGCACACTTAATGTTTCTGCCATGTGTAAAATAAGTCAAGCCAAAGAATTTTCTCATGTTCCACCTGACTAAACACAATACAAATATAAATTGGTAGTACTTTTGCATCTACTAACACTGAAGTGTTTTCTTAAGTAGTTATGTGAAAAGCCCAGTATGGTCATTATGAAACAGGATAGCTAAAATAATAATTAAGCTTGAAATTATTAGTTTATGTACTGCACATTCTCTCAATATATTATAACATTTCTAGCCACACAGATGACAAGTTTAATAGTGCTAATTAGTATATAACAGAGTCTGGATTTCTTCTTTTTTTTTTTTTTGATGATCTCATGAATCTTTATTTATAAAATTGGGAGGAATACTGGATTTGATCCACAGCTGCAGTATGCCAGACCTGTTTAAGGAGTTCATAATTCTTTTGGTTTCTTATTATTCAGTATATATACCTATTAGCTTCCCTGGGAATAATTTCTGCAGGTCAATGAATATCTACTATAACATGATTAGAAAGCAAAATGATATATCAGTTCAGTTCAGTCACTCAGTCGTGTCCGACTGTCTGCAACTCCATGGACTGCAGCATGCCAGGCTTCCCTGTCCACCGCCAACTGCCAGAGCCCGCCCAAACTCATGTCCATTGAGTCAGTGATGCCCTCCAACCACTGCATCCTTTATCATCCACCTCTCCTCCTGCCTTCAGTCCTTCCCAATATCAGGATATTTTCCAGTGAGGCAGTTCTTTGCATTTCTTTTGGATTTCTTTTAATAGACTGAATCAAATATCAAAATAGAGAAATATGAAATGAAGGATTCACAGTGAATTTCAATGATAAAGGCTATTTGACAAATAATACCAGTTACCCTGGATGTTTTCTAAAATTTTATGGACTTGTAAGACATCATTTGTAAACATAAACTGAAATTTTAGGCTGTCTATTGTTTTCAATCTTACTGACAACTACCCCTAAACCAAACAACCTTCATATAGACTCCGCACGTTTATTCCTATTTTTCAACCTATTTCAACTTTAAAAAGGTCTGAGGTCTTTTAAATATCAGAGCCTTGGCTTATACTGGAATTCCATGATTAGACATTATACTTTAAGTTCTACCTCATTTTTCCTCTACTTTAATCAGCTATATTTTGGCAGGTATATTATCCTTATTTCATTTAGGCTATTTCCCTCTTTCTCTTACACGTGTTTTTTTTGTCTATTATTTTTTACCTTTTCTATCTGTTCTTTCATATTTCAGTAATTCTTATATACAAAGAGCTTCTGACCTTCTCTTAGATCAGCTCATTTAAACAGGAACAACTTTTTGTGTCTTCTAACAGTTTCCCAGATATACATGTACTGAAATAAATATAATTTCTTCATAAATCACTTAAAAACTTCTAGATATTACAGTTAGTGTTATGTTCATGTATTTTTGGGAGGTTGTAGATACATTTCATATCTACCAACTTCATTATATAATATTAAAGATATAAATATGTTACAAAAATGGGATATTAGACCTGTTAAGGTCAAGATCCACCAGATTTAATTATTATATACTTTACTCTTACAACTTTATTTTCCTATACTGGGTGGAAGGGAGGTTAAACTAATTGTCCTCTAAAATTTGATGAATCACAATTTCACTGTCTTCCAAAAGTATCCTTCTGTATTGCTTCAGACTACTCCACCCAATCCTAATATTATTTCTAAGAGCAGACCTAGTTCTTATTTTTTTAATAATCAAGTTCCCAGTTTTTATTGAGAAACTTGTAGCAATTTTTTTCTTCCTTTTAGTCACTATTCCTTAACCTCTCCAAACCCCAACATGGTCTCTCTCTTTCAAACTAGAGAGCATTCTCAAAGGTGCCCCTCTCCAAAAATGTACTTAGAAATTATCCTTTTTGAGACTTCTCTGGAGCACTAGATAAAAACTTCCCTTCTATATTGCTTCGGAGAGACTAAAATATTTTTCTTTTTTACTCCCTGGCCTCTCCTCTGCCTCTAGGGTAGTTCTATCTCAACCCTAAATACAGATGTTTTTAAGCATCAGCTCTCTATTCTTTGTATTCTATTTCTGCACAAGCCCATCCATTCTCACAGCTTCACTGCTCTTATGAGCCTACTTTCTCTAACTCTTACCTCTAAACTCAACACCTATAAAACTGTCCTCTCATTGAAATTTTCTACTTGGTTGTCTGACAGTCACCTTACACTTAGCAGATTCCTTACACTTCACAACTTCTCCATGTTGCATAAAATGTAAGCATTCTTCCTTTATATTTAATATTCTAATCAAGTCTTATTTCTACCTTTGGAACTCCTCTTATTTCTACTTTTTCCATCCCTATTTTCTCTCTTAAGATCAGTTTTTTATCATAGCTCTAATGGTTTCTTCCTATTTCCACGCTTTTCTATTTGCATGCTATACTATCAAGTCTTCTAAAATGCAGCTTCAACAAATTCTATCTTCAAAAAGCTCCCAGAGCTTCCAAAACCCTAAGTAATGTCCAAATTCTTTTGGTCTGGTTTTTAAAGTCTTGAACTGGTTCAACATACTATCCAAAATCGTCTACTTGATCTACTTATGTCTTTACCTTTTGGCCATGCCACAGGGCACGTGGGCTCCTAGTCCCCCGGACAGTGATCGTACCCGCGTCCCTTGTGTGGGCAGTGCTGAGTCTTCACCACTGGACTGCCAGGGAGTCACCTACTTGATTCTTTAATTCTGACTCTCTTTTTCCAGCAGACTTAAGGATTCCAACTTCTATCCTCCCATGCTACTTGCATATTGTTAGTGTTAAATAAAGACCTGAATTTACTTATTATTTAATCACAAAATATTCTTATAGTCATCCATTTCTAAACAACATATAATTTAATCAGTGACTATTATGTGACAGGTAATAGAAATAAAAAGATGGAAGATATGGATCTATATCTCAAGCAGCTCCAGGTATAACAGGGAAGAGTGGTAAATAAGTCATTAAAATATAATACAAACAATAGTGCCTGGCTCACAGGAAACACTGAAATGTTTGCCAAATGAATGAAAAATGTGGAGTCTAGGCTAAGAATTAAACATTTTTGAGAGAAGGATTACAAAGTGATTTAAAAGTTGACACAAATCCTGGTTAACTATATCTAATTAAGAAAATAGCTATACTTTGTTATTTCTGATATACTGTATACACATTAGGGTAACAGCAGCGTGATCCTGTAGACATACCCATGAGGTCAGCAAATCCTCCAACTGGCAGTCGGCAGGTCCCAGTAACAAACTGCAAAAGTCGCATTCTCTTCTCATTATCGATTTCTTTAACAAACTGTTAAAAGCACATTTAAAGAGATACATAGGTCATATGCGTTTAGAATACTAAACAAAAAAGGAAAAAAAGATCATTTCATATCTTAGCTGAACTGCGAGGGTCAGATGCACCAGAAAATGCACCTATCACCGTGGGTGGTAGGCCTTCTCCCTGCTTGTCAAAAGCCCCACTCATCAGCCCCCTCCACCAACACCAATCCTAGTACCACAAGCTTATAGGTAAAGAGAAGAGTGCCCTGGGCTCGAGAGCACCCTACTCGTGCAGCCTCAAGATCAGCTCTTCTAGGGCACCCCTCCTTTTACCCCTAGATCTGCCTGTCCAACAGACATACATGTGGTTACAAAGGATGCAGAGTTTGAGTTAGAACAGACTTTTTGGTTTTATGAACAAATGAAATTAAGCTCACAAATTCTGACCTGGATATATCCCAGGAATGTTCTTCTTTCAATGTTCTTTATGTTTTGGTGTAGCTATGTGTTGCCAGAATTATGTGGTTTTTAACTCCTACAACCCTGACTCAAAGCATTAAGTTTCTAGAGAATGCTTTCTAGCCTGCAGCACAAGAATTTTGGCTCAGCCAAATTTTTTGTAAAGAATTTTTATCTTACTGTACTAACTTATAGAAGCTTGGTCATTTCAGCTTGAGTTTTTTTCTAATTTATTTTTAATTGAAGGATAATTACAATATTGTATTGGTTTCTGGCATACATCAACATGGATCATCCAGAAGTATACAAATGTCCCTTCCCTTCTTATGAGGTTCTTTACATAAAAAGCAGGCATTAAAAAAAAACTTTTTTTTACTGTGGTTAAATATATATAAAATAAAAATTTACCATTTTAAGTATACAATTCAATGACACTAAACATATTCACACTGTTGTGTAACCATTGCCACCATTTCCAGAACTTTAGTTTACCAGACAAAAACTCATTTCTTTAAACTTACCTCCTTGCTTCTGCCTTCTCCCCTGTCCTTGGTAAACTCTATTCTACTTTCTGTCTCTATAAATTTGCTTATTCTAGATACTTCATGTAAGTGGAATCATACAATATTTGTCCTTTTGTGGCTGTCTTATTTCACTTAGCATTGTATCCTTAAGGTTCACCCATGCTATAGCCTGTGTTAGAATTTCCTTTCTAACGTTGGACAATATTGCACTGTATGTACATACCACATTTTGTTTATCCAATCATCTGTTGATGGACATTTTAAGTTGCTTCCACCTTTTGGCTAATATAGATAATGCTGATTATGAACATAGTTATATGATAAGTATCTGAGTTCCTGCCTTAAATTCTTTTGGGTATGACCAAAAGAATATATTGTTGAACCATAAGGTAATTCTATGTTTAACATTTTGAGGACCCACCAAACTGTTTTCCATAGTGGTATACCATTTTATATTGTCACCAGCAATGTAGGAGGAATCCCAATTTCTCCACATCCTTACCAAGGATGAATAACTTTCATTTTTTTTTTAATAACACCTTAAATGGGTGTTATTAAACACCTTAATGGGTGTACATCTCACTTTCATTTTGATTTGCACTTTTCTAATGATTAGTGAGCAATTTTTCAGATACTTATAGAAGAAATTTTGGAGGAGACACCATTATGATTCCAAACCAAGGGCCTCTAAGTTCTAAACATTAAATAATTCTTAATGAGATACGAATAATTAATGAAAATCATAGTTCAGACAATTCTATACAATCCTCAAAGCATTTAGATCAAATACAGGGGAATGTTATTATCTGGTGTTATCTTATTCTCTAGGCGAAGGTGCAAGGCGTGTGTTGCTTACTTGGCAATAGTCAAAGAATGCTGTATTCACTTATTACAATGCATAGAATGGAATGAGGACCCTGAACATACTGGTACATTTTATTCTATGACTCATTTCCATATGTGGTAAGCATTTTCTACAAAGTTATGGTTTATCTTCCAAAAGAAAGAAACTGAGACAAACCTGCCAAAACCACATGATTTGTTTACTTGTCCTGGTATAGTGACGGTAGATGGCATGTCTTTGCCAATCATTCAAATCAATCTCTTGCATCCCACATAAAAGAACCTTTAGGGATAAAAAAGACAAATAGTTTCTTTAGGTAAATGTACAACCTATATAAAAATACTAGACATAGATAAGACTAATATTAAACGATTTTCAAAAATTAATCAGGAGGCTTTAGCTAAAAATGTGTGTGTCAAGAATTTCATCAAAATTTTAGCTATATTACTTATAAAAGTTGAGTTTCCATGTTTGGTATCATATATACACATATTCAGGTGAATAAGTTCCTCACTGGGCAGAGGTTCTAATATCTTTGGCAAAATTTTATATTTTTGGATAAATTATAGACTTTTAACTACTGGGGATTCTTCAGAAACATACTGCCAGAACAAAAAAATATTACTGCCATTGGAAAGATAGTGAAGTGAGTTGAAAACAGATACGTGAAAGCATTATTTACCAGCATGCTTCAGAGGAAAGGAGAACTCATTACCTCTAATTCCTTTGCATCGAAGTACTGTAAATACTGCTGGGGAAGAATTTCATTAAAGCCCTCAAAGAAAGCTTGCGTCTGTTCTTCAACACCACGAGACAATCTCCATTCAGCTACCATTCTGGTAAATAATTATAAAAAAAGATGATGAGGAAGTTTAGATTTTACCTTTAAATTTTGAGTATAAAAATAATTTTTAAAAACTTTATTATGAAGAGTGTCAAATACATATGAGTAAAATAAATGAACCCTATGTACAGATATCTCAGCTTCAAGACAATACCAATCTTATTTCATTATGCTTCTATCCATACCCTAGACAGCATGTAATTTCATCTGAAACAAGTATTTGAGTATATATTTCTATTAGTCTTTTTTTAAAAAACAAACTATATTTCTATCATCACACAAAAAAGGTAACAATAATTCCTTTACATCAAATATTCAATGCTCAATTTCTACTGATTGACTCAAATTTTTGGACATACTGACTGTATCAGATTCAATTTTCTTCAAATTTTCATCTACAAAGACACATATCAATATGAACAGTCAAAATTACACCAAATAAAAAACTTTCTGCTTTGTTACAGAATGATTTTAATGAGCAAACAAACATATTTTAGGTATTTGATTACTTGATGACAATTTCAGACAACACAAGTTCTAAAGTTTATTAAACTCTGAAATTTTGGAAAATAGCAATGTTGGTTGTATTGGACTAATCTCCCTGGTGATTATAATTACAAACACTGGGCAAATTATAGATATCAAATGTCTGAAGGCATCAGAGAGAAACCAAAGGCAGGCAGAAACTGGTGGGGACAAGATTCTTGAAGGAGGCTGGCACTCTGGAGCAGAGCCACATTTACTACACTTTTCCTCTGAGGGCACTGACCAGTTTACAAAGAGCACAGGAAAATGAAACTCAAATTAAAAGCAACGGTATCACTGGGCTGTGGAGATATAAGGTTAACAGCTTAAAGCTGCCAAAGCAGCTACAGAAAAATCCCTGAAAGAAAAAAGACAGAGGGTGTTCTGAAATCTGTACTTCAAATACACTTCAAATCCTTAACTGACTCCTAAATACACATGTGCAAAATGATGAGATGCCAGGGAACCCTGTCCAGTAAACAACTGGAGAGTCAAAGACCCAATCAGAAATTTTGGTAGTCACCTAGTGCTGTAGAGACAGAATTTAAATTTAATTCTCACAAGTTATATGGAAAATACCTGGGCTTTCCACTGTAAGGACTATGGAACCATATTCTAAGGAATAAAGAATATGTTTTAGGATTAAAAGCAAAATGGAAATACAGGAGCTCTAGCAAGCATCCACAAAATGAATGTGATCTGTCCTTAACTTTTTGTCAAAACAAAACTCAATATACTTCAAAGAAAAAAAAAAGAATTCAGAGTCTCTACCATGTATTATCCATAATGAAAAAATGACTGCATGTGCAAAGAAGCTGAAAAATGTGACTCAAAAGAGAAAAAAGTCCATAAATAATAACTGGGAAAACTGATAGCTCAAATGTTTAAGTTAGTAAATACTTTAAAAAAACTAGTAAAATGTGTTAAATAATTTAGAGGACAAGATGGACAAACTGTATGAAGAGATGAAGATTCTCAACACAGAAACTCTTGAAAGAACCAAATGGAAATTTAAGAATATCTGAAATGAAAATTTAATTGGATGAGTTTAAGAGCACTGTATTCAAAGACAAATCAATCAAAATGGCCCAAACTGAATCACAGAGAAAATGAAAAAAATACAAACACCACCTGGGATAATATCAAAGGTTAAATATACATGTAACTGAAGTCTCTGAAGTATGAAAGAAGGAACCAAAGGAAAAGGAACATTTATAGAAAGAACAAAAATTTTCCGTAACTGCTAACATGGCATCAATCACAAGAAGCTTACAAAATGCCAGAAAGGATAAATATAAAAGCAATCACAATTAGATACATCAGAATAAAAATGCTTAAAAAACAAAATCTTTTAAAAGCCAGAGAAGAAAGCATATACTTCATCCAGAAAATAAAAACAATGGCTCACATCAACAAAAACAGAAGCCAATAATGGAATAACAGCATTGAAAGAAAGTGCTAAAAAAAACACAAAACTACAAACCTAGAATTCTAAATCGAGTGAAAATATCCTTCAAATATTGAAGGTGACATACAAGTATTTTCGGATAAAAGCTGAGACAATTCACTGCCAGCAAGCACACATTAACAGAAATGGTGAAGGAAGTTTTTAAAGCTGAAGGGAAATGATCCCAGGTGAAAAAAAAATGTAACTGCAGAAAGAAATGAAGAAAACTAGAAATGGTAATGTGAGTAAATATAAAAGACTACTATTCCTTAATTTCTTTTAAAATATATTGATTTCTTAAAGCAAGAAAATAGTATTACGGGGTTATAAACATCAGAAAGACAATGATAAAAATAGCACAAATGGCTGAAGTGAGATAAAATTATACTATTATGAGCCTCTTATATTAGTATATTAGTACAATGTTACATATATGAATATAGCAGTATAAAATTAATTAAAAGTGGTAAGTTAAGGATGTATATTTTCATTAGAACAATCATTAAAAAATTAAAGAGGTATAGTGAAGAAAAACACCAAAGATATACGAAAAGAAAACTAGAAATTATTAATACAAAGGACGGCAGGAAAGGAGGAACAAAAGAAATTGGGAAAAAGAAGAAACAAATAGCAAGGTGGCAAACTTAAGTCCAATCATGTCAGTAACAACATTCAACTTAAATGTACTAATTGCAATTAAAAATAGATTATCAGACTGGATAAAAATAAGAAGACCTAAGAATATTCTGCTTATAAGAAACATACTTTAAACAGAAAGACAAAGGATTGAAAATAAAGCATAGAGGAAGATATGTCATGCAAATATTAATCACAAGAAAGCTGGAGAGGATATTTTAATATTTGAAAAGTAGAAAAACAGGCAAGAGATCCAGAAGCAGGAATTCAAGCAGCAGCAGTTATATGAAATCTCACCCATATCTGACAGAACTGTTGCTGAGAATATGTGAGTGAACTAATAACTCGAGACTAAAAGTATGAAAGCAAAGCATAAGAGAATACACTAAGAAAATCATTTTACTTAAAAATTTTACCTGATCTTTCAATATTCCCCACAAAAACATCTGCATATAAAATTGAGATTGTTTTCAATGCCATGATGTTAGACGGCATAGTAGTTACAGAACTGGTATTTAAAAGGGTGAGCCAACACTGCTTCTACCCTTCAAACTTTCACTTCTGGAGAAAAACTGAAAGGTCTATCTGTTCAAATTTTTTTTCTATTACTTTATAAATCTTCATATTTCTGGTTACACTGAAAAATACCATAAAGGGGAGATGAAACTCGTCAACATCCACTAGACTAATTCTTTGGAAGGCTTACAGTTTGAATTAACCTTCATGGTAGTCCCTCTACCCTGCTGCCTCCTCAAGAATCCATCCTACCTTTCACGTGCTTTACTGTCAGACTTGTTACAAAGAAATTTATACTGTCTATTGAACTTAGTCCTTAATTTCTTGTCACCTGGCTTCTATATCTACCACTGGGCTATAGTTCTAACTGTTATAAGGATTATCGTAACTTACTAGCCACCACATTGTGTAAAGGTTCATTTTCCTTGACTTCTGAAGTACAGGACATGGCAAAGGGGCTACTAATCCTGAGCTTCCTGACGGAACCACACACTATGGCAACTCTATTCACCATCTGTGACTTGTGCTTTCCATCCTGTACATTGCTTCCAAGAACTTTTGCTCTATTTCTACATAACTGAATGCTTCCCAAACATCAAGTCTCAAATTAACTATCATCAGATTCCAGTTCCATGATTATAACGAGATAAAGCAATGTCTCCTATAGTATTTGTTCCTCTCAATGTACTTACAAGATAGGAAGTGGTGAATTGTGTCCTTAATAACATACAATCAGGTCTGATAATAATTAGTATAAAGACAAATAATACTTTTTGAAATACTGTATACTAGTACATATATAGTCCAACAGAAAGGCTAAAAACCATGCCAAAAAGAGCATTCTCTCTTACCTGATATATTCCTCTTTATTTTCTTCTGTTACAAGAATATTGCCACCATTGGGTTTCAAATCATGACTCTTGATTTCACCTAAGATTTCTTTATCAACGGAGAAATACATTTCCAAACCACACTCCTCAATATTGTTCTCTCTGCCCAAATGAAAGTAACACTGTTACACTAATTTAATCATTTAAGGTTCTTTTTTAAAACTAAAGGACTATGTTCTTCAGTAATTAATGTTTTAGTCACTAAGTCTTGTCCAACTCTTCTGCGACATCATGGATTACAGCCTGCCAGTCTCCTCTATCCATGGGATTCTCCAGGCAAGAATACTGGAGTTGGGTGCCAATTCATTCTCCAGGGGATCTTCCCAACTCAGGGGTCAAATCCTTGTCTTCCTGCATAGGCAGGTGGATTCTTTACCACTGAGCCACCTGGGAAGCAATATGTTCTTCAACAATTATTGTTAAACTGTAACATCAGAATAACAAAGCTGGAATATGATGCTCTAACAGTCATATTTTGCCTAACATTTTTGGGTATATTTCTATAAAAATAATCAATCATACTGAATAATGAGACAGATATAACGTAAATCATGTAAATTCAGTAAACCAATTACATGCTTACAGTCTGAATACATTGCCAACACTATAATGAAAGCATACAGACTAGAGACTTCCCTGGTGGTCCAGTGGCTAAGACTTCAATGGAGAGGGCCCAGGTTCAATCCCTGGTCCGGGGAACTAGATCCCACATGCTGCAACTAAAAGATCCCGCATGCCCCAAAGAAGACCAAAGATCCCGTGTGTCACAACTGAGACCCAGCAAAGCCAAAGAAATACTTTTTTAAAAAGAAAACATATAGATTATATTTTGATAATTAAAAGGAAACAAACTTACTTAACCCAGATGAGAGAATTGTAAAATTCTGGATCAATCGATTCTAAATCCTTCAGTCCAACTGGTTTATTCAAGATACGCTTATAGAATGGCAAAGAAAAACCTGTGTCTATGAATTTCCCATGGAACAGAGCCTATGCAAGAAGAAAACAATCCATAATTTTATAACAGTCAGTACTTCAGAATGTTAAGATGAGTTCTTCAGTTAAAAGACAAATAAAACAAACTCCCCATCATACAATCTATTATGGAATATTTCTAGGAAAAGGGAAGATATAAGAACCCAATCTTAAGACATGTCAGTGATGAGAAAATTTCAAACGAGAAAGTTAAAGGCACAATGCTTTATTTAGTATTGCTGAATTAGCAAAGTAAACACAGCTCTCCACTTGCACTTACCATAGCAATAAACCTGCCAATAAAACGAAAATATTTCAGGTGATCTGGATTGATGTAAGAAGCGGGGTTTATCTGCAAGCAGTAGTTATCCTTCCCTGCATATTCAAACAGGCAATACATTGGGTTCAACACCTCATGTGACAAAAGAAAGAACCATTCTCTGAAACCAAAAGAAAATTTAGGGTGAAAAATCTTGTAAGTAACCTTACCAATAAATCAAAGAGAAGTGCTATAAAGCTCTCAGGAATCTATACTCCTCACGTGGTGATATTTCTCTAGTCTCACACTGATTTTTACAGCTTCTGTACAAACCACCATCTATTTTGCAAAGATATTTACACATTGCTTATTTCAAAGAATCTAAGACATCGTTGACTTTAAAGACAACATTATTTGATGAACCACTAAAAAAAATTTCCAACTGTAATACACATCTCAGTTTCAGAGATGTTAAAATATGAAAACTTTAGTCTTAGAATCAGTGAAATACTCAACATAGGCAGGTTTAAATTTCACTGTTGACCCATGTGGTTAGAGTAGCTGAAACAAGTCTAACATTATTCCATTCATGTCCAAGCCCCTCAGTGATGCTCATTAAGTGCTACCGCTCTCTTAAATATGAAAAAACTTCCAATATCACAGAGGCAATAAAACACTTAATTCAAGCTATTCATTCATTAGAAAAATACACTGAGAAGCTCTAATTCAAATGCTGTGAAAGTATCAACCAACACTAACGTAAGATTATAGTTACTATGTAACAGGGGTGAGGATCTGGCAGAACAGTAGGCAGAGTGAATCTGGGGCAATTTATCAGTTCATGCCCAAGATTTCTTTTTTTGTTGATTTATGGCCTCTGCTGGTAATCCTGCTTATACTTAATACTACTAGTTAATTTTGTAGCTAGGAATGGATGATTACCCTCCTCCTGAATTATCTTTAAACAAAATTAAATGTTTCTACTCATATTTTTATTTACCTGTGATTACTTCATACATTTTGAAATATGAACTTTGAAACAAAACCTAAGTAAAAACAACTAAAATGCAGTGACCAGTTAGTGACTCCACAAAGACTCAGGGTCTGAAGTAGGGTATTAATAAACTATATTTCTATACAGCAATCCCAGAGAAGCAGTTATGATCACTCTTATTATACAGATGAAGGTAGTTGCCCCAAGTCATACTACTAAGTACAGAAAAAGGATTCAAACGCAATCTTGACTTCAAAATCCTTGGCTTTTTGTAAGGCCACTGATATGCAAATTTTTAACCCTGTATAATATATCGTTATGGAATAAGCAAAGCAACTTGCTGCTTGAGTCCGTCTTCCAGGGTTTGATTAGAAGCTTCAACATTAAGAAAAGAGAATTTAAAATTTCAAGTCCTATTTTACATAGCCTTCTATACTCTCAAAACAGATATATATATATTTTAAACTCAGTTGGGAACTGAATGACTATTATTTCTATCAAGAGTATGTGTTGGGGAACGTGACCTGAACACTCTAGGGCCTTGTATGTTTTACGGAACAGATATGATGCAGTCAACTGAACACTGGCTTCTAGTTCGAAGATGTGAAACTTACATCCAGGCTCTACAACTTAGTTATGTGTCTCTGGTGACTCTCTATACCTCATTATTACCTGGAAAATTCTCTCACAGAATTATCCTGATGAATAAATGAGTGATGTGGGTGAAATCAACTAGCAGTACCTTAGAGAGAGAAGTATTGAATTAATGGTTTTTGAAGTTTTATAACTGCAACATTTAATAAAGGTACAAAAATTTGCTATATTTCATTTTCCTGAAATAGCAAATTGAGAAAATACTTGCAAGCAAAGTGTAATGATACCTTTGGAGGAAAGGAACTAAGTTCTGAGTATTCATATTATCACTACCTTGCTACACCTCCATAATCTAAACCTTCTTCTCCTGGAAAAATCACCCACAAACGTCTTCGCAGATCTTGAGGACTGAAGCTCATTATCTACCAAAAAATAAAGGTATAAGAATTGGTAAAAGTAGAAACACCTTAATCACTTACTTCCGGGTTAGAAATCTCCTTCAGTATAAGTAACTGAAATTCCTCAGGACATAGAATAGTGTTTGTAGTTTGGTCAATTTCACACATACAGAAAATAAAGTTTCATAATATTTTATAAATTACACATATCTATATTTCTGTATACTTTATATATAATTTTCTTTTAAATGATCCTACCACTGACAAAATTCCTCTTCTCAATTGCTTAGAGCAGAGTAACTGTGACCACGATCAGAGGTTAGGTCCTTATTTGGTTTGGGCCAGGTTTCAGTTTATTTTATACCCAAAAGGTACACATAATAGCTAATTGGCTAACTTGGAAATGAAAAACAGTGGCTGTGACAGAACAGTTACCTTGGAAACTCATTCTCAGTGGAAAACTGGAAAAACTGCTCAAAGTTTGTACTCTACTACAGTAGTTAATATGATCATCTTCATATTTTTAGGACAGTGCCATTACTGAGCGACAGTGGAGAGGTCAGTCAGGTTCTTCCTTTTTAAAAGTATTTAAATACTTACCCAAAATTGGGCATGTAGATTACAAACATTACTCTTAGGGGAAAAAAATGACATGGAGAGAAGAAAGTCCATACAATGATTCTATTTTATGAAGGGACAATGAACAATTTTAAGAATGAACAATCAAATTTAAATATCTAGAGAGGCCCAGGAAGTGACCTGCTTATTCTAAGGATCTCTCAGTTTCTATACTTTCATGAATTCATATCCCACATGAAACAAATAATTTGATGCTTATGACAAATGTTCTACAAATACTACAGGCTAGAAATATACCAATGGAAATGAGATATAAGTTAAAATTATCTTGTTCATTTCTTGTTCCTTCTGGTTATTCTTTGTCCCTGTGGCTGCTCCCCAAACCGTAGGATAGTCCCTGATCTTGTTTGCTGTTCCCCTTTAAATAATACCCTTTAACAAATGTCTAATATGAAGGAGGGCTTTGCAGATGGTGCTAGTGGTAAAGAACCCGACTACCAATGCAGGAGATGTAAGAGACACAGGTTCAACCCCTGGGTAGGGAATATCCCCTTGAGGAAGGCATGGAAACCCACTCTAGTATTCTTGCCTGGAGAATCCCATGGGCAGCGAAGCCTGGCAGGGTCGCAAAGAGTCAGACATGACTGAAGTGACTTAGCACACCCAGCACACAAGATGAAGGAAAAAAAATGTTTCTCCTGCCATTTCCCCCATAAACAGTTCTGCTGTGTCAAAAAACACACCACCTTAAACAACTTTATCCAAACATTATGAAGAAAATCTGATGTTAATTTTGTTATATGTCACTCTTCCAAACACATTTTTAAGTTATTTCACATTTATTGGATGGGTGTACAATCTAGGGTAAGAATTTTTAAAAACTGTTTTAGCACCACCTGGTCTGTCATTCTGCAAAAGTCTCCACGTGTCAAATGCTAAAGGGACATTTACTCATGTCTGCATCTTTTCAGCACTGCTATCATCAAGTCATGCTCCAAGAAACTGGCTCACCAGGGATTGACCACTCAGTGACTACATACTGGTTATGAATATGAAAAGAAGAAACAGGCAACAGTGGGACAGAGAATGGCCTTGGAGCTTTGCTTACATCAGACCAAGAGAAGGACTCATAATTCCCTAAAGTGGCCTTAGTCAAGCTCTGTTCCTAAAAAACTATCTGCTCCTGCTTAGCAGGATGCCAACCGGCATTTCCCTTCAATGTTAATAACTGAGGTTCCGTAAGTAAAGAATATAATTGTTTCTGAAAGTAAGCAGACAGCCATTGTCAACTATCTCAGTCTTTTTTCTGTTTGCATGCAGTTTGGCACTTCGTGATGCTGTAGCTACCAAAATTATCATAAAGGTTTGATAATAAAGAATCACATCCACATCTGTCCATAAAACAAGAATGAACTGGAAGTTTTCATATTAAGATATTTTTCATACAACAATCACTTAATGTTTGAGTGCGTACTCAGGTTGCTTCAGTCATGTCCAACTCTTTGCAACCCTATGGACTGTAGCCTGCCAAGCTTCTCTGTCCATGGGATTCTCAAGGCAGGAATTCTCAAGGCAAGAATTCTCAAGTGGGTTGCCATGCTCTCCTCCAGGAGATCTTTCCAACCCAGGATTCGAACCCATGTCTCCTGAGACTCCTGTATTGCAGGTAGATTCTTTACGGGCTGAACTACCAGGGAAGCCCAATCACTTAATACTTAACTGCATTGGTTGGTAAACAAAGTTGTAAAATAGACCAAGCAGTAAATTAACTCAGGTTCTAAGGACAACTAAAACATTTGAGACTACTCCTGAGAACATTATTTTTAGATACTGTCATCAATGACCAATTACACTTTTTACTACATAAACAAACTCTTAAAATTATAAGAATAAATATGCTTATTGTAAAAATGCAAGTAATACAGAAGTATAAATATAAATTCTCCCTCTCTTTCTCTATCTGGAGCCAACAATGTTCATATGAACTTTGTTCATATGGAACTTTGGTAGACATTTATCTACCTATTTTCTTACTTAAATATCTATTTCAAATCAAATACTGAGTTTAAAAATGGAAACATGAAACTAGTATTAAATTAATATGACATTTCAAAAGCACAGAACATACACATACACAAAACACACACACACAAAGCTATCTGTATTTTCCTAAATTTTAAATACTAAGGAATCTGATGATGAAATTAGACTTAAAAAATTCAAGGACTTCATCTCAAAAAATTGCAGAGTTCAGATTAAACTGCCAGCACCAAAAGGTTTTGGGTTAGAAGCCAGGGGGCAAACCATTAAGTGAATAAAACAGTACCTGCTGAAAGGAATCCTCAAACAATGTTTTTCTTGTCACTGTAATCTTTATGTGCTGTGGCATGGCCAGTTGCTGAAATATAAGAATGTCTTAAGTCAACTCTCACCATTAAAATGGCCTATCAAAAAACCAAAAGAATAAAGTTTTACTTACTTTTTTTCATTTATAGTAACAAGTAGACTATGAATATGAATTTTTATTTAATAATGTTTAACCGTACATTTGTGAGTATTCATGCTAACTACAGATCATCTGATATATAAAAAACAGAAGAAAGCAAGATGTTGTACACACCAGTGATTACTTAATGAGTCAAATTTTTACTTAAATTTTCAAATTTCCTTCTCCAGGGGATCTTCCCAACCCAGGGATCGAACCTGGGTCTCCCGCATTGTAGGCAGACACTTTACCATCTGAGCTACCAGGAGAGATCTAAATTTTCAAAAAGCTAATTCAAATTGTTTTGGGTTACATGGGCCCAATTAATTATAAGAGTTTGAAGTTTAAAAATATTCATTAAAAAACAGTCACACTTGGACTAGTGCATTAATTTTACTGAGAACCCATAAAGAAACCACTAATTCACTAAACATTTATATTAAAAATAACTGATAATGTCTGTTAAAAATATTCTGAATATAATCACATATGTGTAATAATGTATCTATCAAAGTGACACATACATATGGATCTATTAAAGTCATATCAAATGCTAGATACAAAAGGAGCTGGTTACAATTTAAACACCAGAAAACGTTGTAACTCATTTGAAGATTTCTCCAACTTGAAAATAATGAGTACTGAAATGAGCAGCAAGGCTTCCTTATTGAAATGGTTTCAAATTTATTCTTCTGGACAAGAGAAGTCATAAATTATCTAAGTGATAAATCTATTTCTTGAATCTAAAAATAGAAAAATTCTAACCCTTCCATATTTTACCTGTTTGTCCATACGTTAATTAATTCTACAATCACTGATTGTGTAAGCAACATAATAAAAGGAGTACAGAAATACAGTACTGGTACTAACCTGACACCAGAAACGGAAATATTGAACCTTTGCCTTGAAGTCCCGTACATAGGCTATCTGGGGTCCATTGTCTCTGAGGAAGAATGTTAATATGACATAAATCTGATTGTAAGATAAAATACTGAAGGAAAACACAATATCACACTCCCTAAGTACTTAGTAGTTAAATACAAAAATGTCCCAGTACAACATACTCCTAAAACCACCTTAAAAATGAAATATTCCCCATGACTACTTTTAAAGAAGAAAACAGAAATACACTTTGATCTTTTTAAAGCCGCTGTTTCTGAGATTCTCTCTTCTATTCAGCCAAATATAACAGGGCTAGGTAAAGGAGGTTTTGTCCGAGAAGGGCATCTATTCCCAAATTCACTCCCCTTTCTCCTTAATAGAATCTTGAGATTTACTTGGGCAGACTGCTACCTAGGATAAAAACACTTCCCAGTGTGGCTGTGTGACTTAACTATGGCTAGTGATCTTAAGTGGAAGTGCTATTGAATAGGACTTCCAGGAAGGAAGGCTCTTTTAAAGAGAGCTGGGATAGCTGGAAAGGGATTTTCTTCCCCCTTTCCAATTTGTTCTTCTTCCATATCCCAGCTTGGAGTGGGACTATGACAGCTGAAGCTTCAAGCAGCTATCACAAACTATTAGGTGACTCTCATAGAGATGATAGTCTGGCATGGCAGGACAGAAAGAAAGAAGCTCAGATCACTGATGACACTGTGGGCTTTCAAACGGCCTGGACTTCACACCACAAGATTATTTGCTTTTTCCCTGAGCTACTGTTAACTTCATTTTCTTAATGTTTAATGTAGAAATACAATTGATTTTATATATTGACTTTGTATCTGGCAACACTTAAATTCACTTGCTAGTTCTAGTAGTTTTCCTAGATTCCATATGATTTTTATACAGACAATTGTGTTACCTGTGATCTGCGTGAAAAGAGTTTTACTTCTTTCCTTTCAATTTTATTTCTTTCACATCTCACAGGACTACCAACACAATGTTGAATTTGGAAGTAGTGACAGAAGAAATACTTGTCCTATTCCTGATCGTAAGAGGTATTTTGCCATTAATCTTATACAGATACTGTTTTTCAGATAAGAAAGTTTCTAAGGCAGCTGAAAGTTTATAGTAAACTAGCACTGTATTTTGTATACTCTGTACATTGCTTTTTCTCCTTTAATCTTTAATGTGCTGAATTAAATTGGTTTAATATACAAATAAACAAATAAATTTGTTTAATATACAAAATTCAATCAATCTTGCATAGGGAGGAGGGACTCCACATGACGATAGTGTAATATCCCTCCTGTATTTCGCTGGACTTAATTTGCCATTATTTTGGTAAAGATGCTTACATCTATGTTCATAAAAATATTACTCAATAATTTTCATATACGGTTTTTGGCTGATTATGGTATCATACGATGAGATACCACTTCATACTAACTAGGATGGCATTATACACACCATGTACAGATGTGAGAGTTGGACCATAAAGAAGGCTGAGCAGCAAAGAACTGATGCTTTCAAATCGTGCTGGAGAAGACTCTTGAGAGTCCCTTGAACAGCAAGGAGGTCAAACCAGTCAATCCTAAAGAAAATCAACCCTAAATATTCACTGGAAGGGCTGAAGCTGAAGTTCCAATACTTCGGCCACCTGATATAAAGAGCCGATTCACTGGAAAAGACCCTGATGCTGGGAAAGATTGAAGGCAAAGAAGGTGGGAGAGGATGAGATGGTTAGACAGCATCACAGATTCAATGGACATGGATGTGAGCAAACTCCAGGAGATGGTGAAGGACAGGGAAGCCTGTCATGCTGCAGTCTATGGGGTCGCAGAGTTGGACACGACTTAGCAACTGAACACCACCACCACACATACACACAGAGTAACAACGGTTGGCACTGATGTGGAAAACCTGGAACCCCATCTGCTCTACCAGTAAGAACCTTAGAACAGTATGCCCACTGTGGAAAAGTCTGGCAATGCCTCAAAAAACCACAGAATTATCATTTGATTCAACAATTCTGAGTATATACACAAAAGAACTGAAAGCAAGGACTTAAAGAGATATTTGTACACTCATGTTCACAGTATCATTCACAATAGCCAAAAGGTGGAAATAACTCAAATGTCCATGAGCCACGTGTATACACGAAATACAGTAATACATAAAATGGATTATTATTCAGCCTTAAAAAGGAATGACGAAGAAAGCAATGGCAACCCACTCCAGTACTCTTGCCTGGCAAATCCCATGGACAGAGGAGCCTGGTGGGCTGCAGTCCATGGGGTCGCTATGAGTCAGACACGACTGAGTGACTTCAATTTCACTTTCATGCATTGGAGAAGGCAATGGCAACCCACTCCAGTGTTCTTGCCTGGAGAATCCCAGGGACAGGGGAGCCTGGTGGGCTGCTGTCTCTGGGACTGCACAGAGTCGGACACAACTGAAGTGACTTAGCAACAGCAAAAAGGAATGAAATTCCGATAAGAGCTAAAACATGGATGAACCTTGGGAACATGATGCTAAGTGAAAGAAGCCAGTTCCAAAGGACAAATTATATGATTAGTCAAATCACAGGGACAGAAGGTAGAATGGTATTTATCAGGGACTGGGGGAGAACAAGATTGAAGACTTTACTGAGTACAGAATATCAGTACAGGATGATAAAAAAAAGTATTAGAGATGGACGGTGGTGATGGTTGCACAACAATTAGTGTACTTAATGCCACTAAGATGTACACCTAAAATGTTCAACTTTGTTATGTCTATTTGACCACACACACACAAAAAACCCAAACAAAACACATTAAACAAACATAGTTACTTTTCAAAAATGAAAAAGAAAAATAAAGGAGCCTTCAAGTTAAAAGGTGATAGAAATGAAAGAAAGCGGATATCAGAAATCAGGTATTAATTGGTGAGCAGTACTGTATTGATAATTTCTAAACACTTTCATTTAGTGCTGTGTTAACAGATAAAAGTAGTAAGAACTGCATTTTTCAGCAATTGATATCTTTACATCAAAATCTTAGGAATCAGTTTTACTTTTAATCAAAACATTTAGAAAACTTACAAGGCAGATTTTCCGGTGCGGGGATCTATATAGGTGGTTGTTCTTCTATTGTGGTCCACAAAATACGGAATTCCGTCTACCGTGAATCTCATTTCCCAGCCTTCAGGTAAGGGCTTTTCATTTAATTGACTATATAAAACAGAAAAATATATAATAAAAAATGTTTAAGAGTTCCTTGTTTGCCAAGTACAGAAACTAAACATACCCATAAATGCAGTAGGCATCTTCTAGAAAACCAGTTAGTCTAGCATTTTCCAGCGGTTTACTAAAATCCTACAGGCATGTTAAACACGTGAACAGATCTATCAACCAGTCTTCTCTCATCTACGCTGCCTGGATTATCTACCTGCCTAAACATCTCAGGGTAACCAAGCTCCACCAACTCTGCCTTACAACTTTCATGTTCATTCGTCACAGCTTTCAATCCCTAGTACCATCCTTGTTGTGGTTCTGTTGTTTAGTTGCTAAGCTGTGTCTGACTCTGCAACCCCATGGACTGTAGCACACCAGGCTTCCCTGTCTTTTACTATCTCCCAGAGTTTGCTAACTCATATCCACTGGGTTGGTGATGCTATCTAACCATCTCATCCTCTGCCGCCTTCAGTCCTTCTAATGCATATTTAGGGTTGATTTCCTTACTCTGGCTCTATTTATCTTTTAAACTTTCAAAATTGCCACTTGAAAGGTTTTCCTGCTTTGAGTCTCACTCTGGTCCTTGACTCATTTCATATTGCTGACAGAATACCAAAACAGAGATCTGAACAAATCTATTCTCTTCTAAAGTGGTATCATTATTCATCACTAACCAAATACAAGATCTAAACTCCTCCCTTTGGCCCTCACTTGGCCCCTATGCTGCACCCTCTATGCTCCATTTCAGTTTTACCTCTGCATTCTATCTCAAGTCCCTTCCATGAGCCCTGTGTAGTAGACGGCTACTCACCATTTCCCAAGACATTCTGCCAAACCTCCAAGTGAAGACTTTTCCCTTGTCCAGAATCTCTATTATTCCTGTTAAGGCAACTCAAATCTTTCTAAGGGAGTATGCCTACCCACTTACTTAATACCTGTCTTAAGATCTTGCTTAAGCTCTTTAAACTTCAACGTTTCAAGTTTTATTCATATTTTCCAATTCATTTTTGTCTATTCTCCAGTTTCAATTTTCTCATCTGGTGGGTTTGGTGAGATGATGGAACAATGGAAATGTTCAAGTTCACATCAGAAAGGAAGAAAAGGAGGGGTTGGTAGCATTTAATCTCATTGTTTTAGAGAGCACTATTGCTGACAGGGGTGTCACTTTCCACAAGTTTACTTCAGAAGAACAAAAGGCTTAGAATCACCGCCTACAACAATATTTTGTGAACCACACCAAAAAGTTAACATTTAACTGTATTCACAGAACTACATGCAAACGTCAGACAGACTATCTAAAACTTTTAAGAAGATAACACTTCTCATTTGTTGTAATCATATTTGCAAGACAGCATCAGTAATAAGTTGACTTGAAAACAAATTGGATAGAACTGGCTCATTGGTATTATTTGTAAAAATATGATTCTTATTTCCACTCTGAAACTTTAAAAGGTTCAAGGGGGAATGAAAAATGATAGCAAATTAGAGAAAGGTGATGTGGTCTAGTCTATCCTTAGTGATAGAATTTTAAAATTAAAAATGTTACCTATGAAATTCTTAATTATTACTTTTTAAGAAACTGAAAATACATATTTTTAAAGTTGAAAGTTAAGTACTGTATTTATTTAGGCTGCTCTCTGTTGCTGCACATGGGCTTTCTCTAACTGTGTTGAGCGGGAGCTATTCTCTAGTTGCGGTCTAAAGGCCTCTTGTTCTGGTGGCTTCTGTTACTGTGGAACACGGGCTCTAGGCACACAGGTTTCAATAGTTCTGGTGCACAAACTTAGCTGCTCTGCATCATGTGGGATCTTCCCAGACCAGGGACTGAACCCATGTCCCCTGGCACTGGCAGATGGATTCTATCCACTGGACCACCAGGGAAGTCCCCCAAATATTTAAAGTTAAATACTATAAATATATAAAATGTGATCTGCTGGTACCCAGAAATAGATTTTAAATTTAAAGCATACCTTTAAAATAGAGGTTCTTAAAACTCTGACCTATGTGAGACGTGAAGATTTAATCACACCCAAATAGAGATCAGACCTCTGCCCTCAGCTACTGGGAAAAGATCTCTACGCCTCTGGAATATCCTGCCTGTCAAGAGTATCTCTGAAGATACTTTGAAGCCCCTTTGAAGCTTAGGGTCTTCAAACATCAGACCGCCAATCAGGTGGTTTATAAAGGAGGCTTTGGGATATATGCCATTATTAGCTCTGACCTCTGGAATAAACTAGACACTAAAAAGTATTAGCCCATCTTTGGGGAAGAGCTGGAAACTGAAGGTTAGCTTTGCAGGCAGTACATGATGGAGCCCCAATAAAATACTCTGGTACTAGAAAGGTGAGATTCCCTGGTTGGTAATATTCAACACATACTATATTCCACATCAATTCTGGGTATCTGGAACCCTTCTCAGGCTCTGCCCTAAACATCTCTTCCTTCTATTGTTCTAATTTATATCCTTTACCAGTAACAAATGTGGCTGTGAGTATAAAAGGTTTCAATGAGTTCAAGTCTCTCTAGTGAGGTATTAAACCTGAAAGTCGTTGGGGAGATGCCCTAAATTTGTAGTCAGTCTCAAGTGAAAGTACCCCTGGAGACCTCCCCGCTTGTTGCTAATATCTTGCGTGCTAAGTCACTTCGGTCATGTCCAACTGCTTGTGACCCCACAGACTGCAGCCCACCAGGGTCCTCCAGGCAAGAATACTAGAGTGGGTTGCAGTGCCCTCCTCCAGAGGGTATTCCTGACCCAGGGATAGAGCCAGTGTTTCTTACGTCTCCTATATTTTAGGCAGATTCTTTACCACTAGTACCACCTGGGAAGCCCCACCAGTTGGTGTGCCTATATAAATATTTCTTTTAAAAACGTAAGATTTTAAAGCAGCATAAAATGATATAAAATCTTATGTTTCTATGTATAAGACAAATTTCTGTTGTTCAAGTCACTCCATATGTAGTACTGTTAAAGCTGCTCTAGCAAACTAATACAGTATCCCAACGTCACAAAGACAATTCTACATACATAGTAAATATTAAAAAGACAAGCTTGTAATAATGTATCCCTTTAGTGACACATTAACCAGCAAGTTCTTGTAATGATGTATGTAAACAATATTTTGAAATATCTGCAACAACTGCAGAATGGTATGTAAAAATATCTGGGATTTCTACTGGTGGCAAAGTCCTAGGATTGTTAATTCTACTATAGATGTGACCTACAATCATAATGGAAAGAACACTCAGTTTCAGGTAAAGGTTTGGACCTTGGTCCTGCACACACGAACATGTCTTTCCCCCCTCTAAGTCATAGACACCCTGAATTCTACTGAGAGATCTCAGCTTGCAAAACCCTGCTTTAGAATTAGTAAGCTGGTCTTATAACAAACAGGTAATTTTGGGGGGGGGATGTAACAGTATATTTTTTTCTCTTTCTAAAATATGTGGGTGATTAAGACCTTTGGGGAAAGAATATGTAAGTCTGATCTTTTTCATAAATGAGTTGGAAATATGGTATAATCTTTAAGAGGTTATCTGTATACTAATAACTACGAGTTCTTACCCTTGATTTCTGGGGTCTTCCCATTGTGTAATACGAGTGTTGTGGTTGACAAAATATACTCTACCATTGCTGTCCGTTCTCTTCTCTTTAAAACAGAAAGAAAAAAAAAAAGGCAAAGTGTTATCGAGTTGGCATAGTCTTCTTCCTCAAATTAAGATGAGCTGATTTTGCTATTTTTCACTGCACTGTTGATTTTGTGGTTTTTAAATCATAACTTTAAAAGCTTTAATTTATTCTTTCGCTACTAAATCTACATACTTACTCAAGTTATACAAATGTCGTTATATCCTAGAAACTAAACACATATAATTCACAATATCCTGCCCACAGAATCTTTCTGTTCAACCTAATCAACAGCAAGAATAATTAACTGTTTTAAATTTGCATACATGACCTTATATTAACCTTAACAGTCCCACAGAGTAGGTAGTTTTAATTTATCTTAAAGATAAGGATTTTCAGATAGGCTAAATGATCTGCCCCTAATCTCAGAATTAAGTAGTAGCTAGACTCTAGCTGATGCAGGATGGAAACTGACATCTCCATTCAGAGATTTTTTTTTTCATATTGTACCATCTCACTTCTGAAAATATAATGGGGGTATGTAACTTAACTGCTTCTTTGTTATGTGCTGAGTCACTGAGTTGTGTCTGACTTTTTGTGACCCCATGGACTATAGCCCGCCAAGCTCCTCTGTCCATAGCATTCTCCAGGCAAAAATACTTAAGAGGGTAGCTATTCCCTTCTCCTGACCCAGGGATCAAACCTGGGTCTTCTGCATTGCGGGTGAATTCTTTACCATCTGAGTCACCAGGGAAACCTGTTTCTTTGCTATACGCTAGGTATTACTTAACTAGAGAAGACACTATTTCAAAATACATCCTGTTTCTTAAAACAACCAGTTTCCTATCCTAAATATCTACAGTAACGTTTTACAACAGAGTTGGGCAGCAGGGCTCAACTCTTTAATTTACTGTATCTGTATCTGAAGCAGTGTGTTTCCCCACCTTCATCTTGTTTTAGGATTCCCCTAGTTCTCTTATACCCATTCTACACAATTGTTCTGCTTCTCTGAGTTTTCTCACTAAGTTTAGAAGATGCGTAGATGTAATTTTCTTTTAATAACCAAGTAGCTTTGAAATTTTAATATTAACATTAGTTCTGCTGTTTTGAATTACTGTTTTCTCTGCTCCATTACAAATTAATTATTAAAAGATAGGTCTCTTCCAGTGTCTAAATCTTTTAAATTTGGCCAAGATGTCTCAAAATGAACACTTAAGTAATCAATATTATAAAATGGATTCCCACTTTTTAAAAAGCATGGTTACCTTAAAATTAGACATTAAAAAAAAAATTAAGCTTAACTCCATGGTGAGAAAACCAATTTTTATTCCTATGGTTTGAAAGTTCATGTCTATTTGCCAAACAACACTTAAGTAAAACTTCTGGACTTTTCTTTAAGCAAGATATTGCAGAATGAGTCTTAGGCTAAATTATATAGCCTTGTCAAGGTAGTGTTTGGTAACTTTGAACTTCTCTCCAGCACTGAATCCATGATCTCAAGAAGCAGTGATGATACTGGGGTAGGGGGTGGAAGGTGGGGGTAAGGCTGGTGCTGGGAAAGAAGGGATATATTGGTGAGTATCATGAATCTGCTCCTGACAGCTCTGCTACTTTCTCTACCAGCTAGCCTAAAACGGAAACAAAACTTCTGGAATATATAAAATATAAGAAATGGACTCTGCATCTTGTGACACAGCTTAAATACAGAAAATGGACTCTGCATCTTGTGAAACACCCTAGATAGTAACAATGGCTTTGCTGGTCATGACACCTAGAGTGTGGAAACATGTAACCAACTTTAAGAACTGTCTCTGAGGCAAAAAGAAGCATCCACAGTACTATAGCTAGCTACATAATAAATAAAAAAGTAAGTCAATGTTCCAGATAGTTTAAATTTAAATCTTTAAATACACTTACAGAATTTATAAATTTCTTATACACCAACAATCTTAAGTAACTTTTGTAATCTAAAATTAACATCATAAGTGCCTAGCTGAGTATATATTTATCTATTAACTGCCATATAAGTTCAGATTTCAGGGCCAGAGATTCTCTCAAAAACCTAACATGAACAGAGTCACTGCCTGGGTTCTCCTAGGGGTCTGAGGTCTGAGAACCCTGGTGAGTTACTAACCTCAGCTAAGGACACCCTCATCTTACCCATAGTCATTGTTTATTGAATGGTGGCATGAAGCTAGGGATGGCATGGAGATTTCCCATTTTTTTCTTTTCAGATAAACAGATTTAAGGCTTTGGAGTAGTTTTGTCTTATTCCAAAACTTTTTTTGGGCGTGCTTTGGTTTTTATCATTTTTAAATGTCTTATCCAAACAATTTCTCTTTTCAATGAAAAATTTGAATAATACTTTTTTGACATTTTAAATATTTAGTTTGTGCACTTAGATTACACCTCACACATTTGTAGTTCTGTGACTTTACTAGGTAGGCTTTCTAAATAAAAGCTTAAAAACATTTCAAAACAAAAACAAAACTCCATCAAAAGCTAACGAGGTAAGATAAAGTGGATAGAAAACTTAAAAGAATAAGGAAACCATACAAATCACTAGTCAAGTGGTTTTTAAAGTAGTGTATTCCTAACGTAGTTATTCTTCTGTTGTTATAAAACTATAGGTCTTTGATGTTGGTCTTTTAGTTAGCAATAAACTTAAACTTAGCTTAAATAGACTGTACAGTTGTATAAAGTCATAAAAAGTATTGTATGAACAAGAGTGAGGTTTTAAACTCCTATAATGGTAGTTGAATAGTCACTGTATTTTCTTGTGAACCATGTTTAATGGTTGTACCTCAAATCAGAAAACAAAATGAAGTGCTTAGGTAGGTTAACAAAATGGTTTTACCCAGGGAAAAAAAAAGAAAACTTATTTCTATGTTTGTTCTAAGTATATAGTGCTGATACCAGCATTTCTTGGAATAGGCTGTAAAGACCAAAACTTCAAAGATGGGACCTCAAACTTGCAAACTGAAGGCTCATGTGCTTAATGAGATGTGCTGTGATTACAGAGCTGATTTCTTACTTTGTTGAAAAATCACATGGTAAACAATTCTGAAATGACTGAACACCAAACCTGAATACACATCAAACCATTTCCTGACCTGATGAATAAGGCACTGAACAACAGAAGATTCCTGATGTTCTATGTATTCTTTCATAGGAACTCTGAAAATGAGAAGACAGCTTTGTACTTGATGGGTAAACCAGCTATAAAAAGCCCTATTAGACTATATTGTTGAACCAAAAGCATTCTTTGTTCTCCAGCCTCTATAGTTTCCATGTGTTATAAATTCTTCACTGTCAGCTTCTAAGATAGTAATGTCTAGTCCAAGCGTACAAAAGTCTAAAAGGGTGAGGAAGTGGGATTTAAAAATACATGGCATCACAAAAATAATGCTGACAATTTCAGAACATCAACATAGGCTATAAACTGGGATTTTATTTCCTGGATCAATGATGAGGGTCTATCAGGTGCTTCTCATTTAATATCAGAGCCATCCCTGGTTCCACAAATAAAGCATATGCCCCAAAAGCAGAGTTCAGTTCACAAATAAAGCAGTGCTCAGTCTAAATAAAAGGACGATCATGAACTCATTTAAGAAGGGGGAGGGGCTGCACCTCAACTTCAGGAGCATGAAACCTAACAATAAGCAGAACGTAAAATAACCAAGGAAAAATTCTGATAACATACATAAGGAGGGATTGGGTCTCTAGAGGCAGTATTTTAGGGAGGTGTTGCTGGCTAAAATAAAAATGAGAAAGATCCTGATGATATAATGATAAACACTGAAACAAGGACTAGCTCTGCAGGAAAGGCTTTTCAAATAAAGGCAACACAGACTGCAATTCATGCTTCTATGAACATGAAACAATTTTTCTTAACAGCTACCCTAGAGAAGGTACAAACTAGTTTGTGTTTCTAACAAAAGCCAATCAGGTCAAGGTTTTTCTGCAATACAATCAAGAGGATTAATATACAACCTACAGATGTTTCAGTCCAACAGCTTCTCTTCTGTAACATGAATGTAAAACAACTCCTGAAATAAAGCTGAGAAGACCATTCATGTCAGGGAATGCAACCAAACAGCTCTAGTTCGGTATGTCTAAGAACATTTTTTTCTAAAGTACTTCATAACAATCATACACTGTCCATTATAAGGTCCCACAGAGCCAAAAGACCCCTTACACCAAACTATCAGACACTGGTGAATAAAGACCTTCACCACTTTCATATGCCTTCCTTTTGTTTTATAAGCTAGTAACAATAATAGTTATAACTATGAACTATTGCATTTTTTATCTCTGATTCACAGGAATGTTAAGGATAAATTACTTAAAGGGCAATTGTTGTTCAGCTGCTCAGTCGTGTCTGACTCTCTGCAACCGCATGGACTGCAGCATGCCAGGCTTCCCTGTCCTTTACTATCTCCCTGAGTCTGCCCAAACTTGTTCATTGACTCAATGATGACATCCAGTCATCTCATCCTCTATTGCCTTCCTTCTCCTCCTACCCTCAATCTTTCTCAGCATCAGGGTCTTTTCCAATGAGTCAGCTCTTCACAACAGGTGGCCAAAGTACTGGAGCTTCAGCTTCAGCAAAGTCCTTCCAACAAATATTCAGAGTTGATATCCTTTAGGACTGGTTTGATCTCCTTGCTGTCCAAGGGACTCTCAAGAGTCTTCTCCAGCACCAATTTGAAAGCATCAATTCCTTGGCACTCAGCCTTCTTTATGGTCCAACACTCACATCCATACATGACTACTGGAAAAACCATTGCTTTGACTACATGGACCTTTGTCAGCAAAATGACGTCTCTGCTTTTTAATAGGCAGTCTAGGTTGGTCATAGCTTTTCTTCCAAGGAGCAAATGTCTTTTAATTTCATGGCTGCAGTCACCATCTGTAGTGATTTTGGAAACCAAGAAAATAAAGTCTGTCACTGTTTCCATTTTTTCCCATCTACTTGCCATGAAGTGATGGGACCAGATGCCATGATCTTAGTTTTCTGAATGCTGAGTTTAAAACCAGCTTTTTCACTCACTCTTTCACTTTCAAGAGGCTCTTCAATTCCTCTCCCTTTCTGCCATTAGGGTAGTGTCATCTGTATATCTGAGGTTATTGGTACTTCTCCTGGCAATCTTGATTCTAGCTTGAGCTTCATCCAGCCTGTTCACATGATGTACTCTGAATATAAGTTAAATAAGCAGGGTGACAATATACAGTCTTTACAGATTCCTTTCCCAATTTTCAACCAGTTTGTTGTTTTCATGTCCAGTTCTAATTATTGCTTCTTGACCTGCATACAGGTTTCTCAGGAGGCAGGTGAGGTGGTCTGATATTCCTATCTCTTGAAGAATTTTCCACAGTTTGTTGTGATCCACACAGTCAAAGGCTTTATTTAGTGTAGTCAGTGAAGCAGAAGTAAATGCTTTTCTGGAATTTCTTGCTTTTTCTATGATCCAATGGATGTTGGCAATTTGATCTCTGGTTTATCTGCCTTTTCTAAATCCAGCTTGTACATCTCGAAGTTCTTGGTTCACATGATGTTGAAGGCTAGCTTGAAGGATTTTGAACATGACCTTCTTACACACAAAATGAATGCAATGGTGTGGTACTTTGAACATTCTTTGGCATTGCCCTTCATTGACCTTTTCCAGTGCAGTGGTCCAAATTTGCTGATATAGTGAGTGCAGCACTTTAACAGCACCATCTTTTAGGATTTGAAATAGCTCAGCTAGAATTCCATCACGTCCACTAGCTTTGTTGGTAGTAATGCCTCCTAAGGCCCACTTGACTTCACAGTCTAGGATGTCCAGCTTTAGGTGTATGGTCACACCATCATGGTTATCTGGGTCATTAAGACCTTTTTTGCACAGTTCTTCTGTGTATTCTGTGGTAAGTGAAAGTCGCTCAGTCCGACTCTTTGCGACCCCATGGACTATACAGTTCCATAGAATTCTCTAGGCCAGAATACTGGAGTGGGTAGCCTTTCCCTCCTCCAGGGGATCTTCCCAACCCAGGGATTGAACCCAGGTCTCCCGTATTGCAGGTGGACTCTTTATCAGCTGAGCCGTAACTCAAAGGCAGGCTTAAACAGCCAATTTCATTTATTGCCCAGATTCATGTGACCTTGACATCAATTTTTTCCCCTCCATTCCTAAAACAATGCTAGAGCAATCTATCAAACTGGTGTTTCCCAACAAGACTACCTAGAATTATTACTTTCTGAAATATCTGCAGCTCTTGAAGATAGAACTTCAACTGGTTCCATAAATGGTTCTACTCTGCTGTTTTCCACTTTCTATTGATATATAGTCTTTCTCTTCCATGCAGAACTGTTTCTATATTGTCATGTTTATTCTAGAAATGTACTATAGCTCTATGACTTATATAACACATATGATATAATCTGGTAGGGCAGGCTCATCTTAAAGTCTAATAACAAAGGTTTAATAACTAAGGTACTTGATAACAGAGCTTACTCAGGTACTCCACGGTGCAGGACACAGTCAGTACCCTACCACATTCCCCCTTCCACTGTTCTTTCAGATAACATTGACTCTATCAACCTCTGAACTGTGTTTTAAAAGCACAAATATGATCAAAATCATCTTTAAAGCTTTCTATTTTGAAATAAGTATTATAGTATGAAGCAAAAAGTGTTCAAGAATCTCACATACCCGTCAATCAGTTTACCCCAATGATGACATCTTATGTCATCAATGATAGCAGAGTATCAAAATCAGGAAACTGACACTGATACATTACTGTTGACTATAAACTTAACTCAGTCTTTATTAATTTTTAAAGTTTGAATTCATTTCTGTAATATATAGTTCTATACACTTTTATTCCATGTACAGATCTGTATGATCACCACCATAGTCAAGGGACAGAACTATTCCACCACTATGTAAGAACCACTCATGTTAACTCCTGTATTTGGAACCACCTACCAGTCAGTGGCTATCTCCTGGCAACTACTAATCTATTTCTCATCTCTATAGTTTTGTCATTTTAAGAATGTTATGTAAGTTGAATCATATTTAGAACATAATCTTTTGAAATGAATTTTTTTCACTAAGCATAATGCTCTAGAGGTCCATCCAGATTTTCCTAGGTATCATAATCCAGTCCTTCTTATGCTGAGTGGGCAAAATACTTTTAAATTTTATAAGAGTAACTTAGAACATTTGGGGAATTTAATGCCTATTTGGCACTCCAAATTAAACAAAGACACCCAAAAAGCTTCTCAGATATCCACTCAAGCAAGAGCAAGGTTTATCATCCATTCATAAATACGTAATTGTTAAAATGACTGAATTTAATTAAAAAAAAAAATCCATGTGACTTACCCCAACCAGGCGGCAGGGGACCCAGGGGATCAAATTCTTTATTTTGTGATGTAGCAAACAAATCTTGATTCTAAAAAGAACCATCCCCAAAATGGTTAAATAACTAACAGATAATTGGAAAGCAAGCTTATGAATTCTGATAAGCCTTTCCCTGGCCATGTGCAACATAACATACTCTTAAACAGTCCACATCTTAGAGAAGTATGAATGAAAGTCAAGAACGAAAGTCAATGCATTCTCATGAAAAAAAAAAAAAAATAATCTGTCAATATTTGAACCTATCTGATATTTAAGTATTACAAGTAATTTTACACCCAAATTGACCACTGTTCCCCTTAGCTTTAAATCAGTAAATTAGAGAAATATATAGACCTTACAAAAGTCACTTAAGAATAATAGTACTCAGTCATCAGCTGGCTGAGAAAAATCTTATATTTCTAACCCCAAAATCGTGAGAAGAGAGTTGGAGGAATATGAAGAATAGGCTATCAGATGAGCAAAAGGAAAGAATTTCAGTTTGGAAGGCATTGATAAGCCTAGAACTGTAGAGAAGATTTCAAAAATTCATTTGAAATTATCACACTGGTGGAGAGAGAGGTCTGGCTAGATAAAAGGAAAATAGGAGTCAACCACTGGAAAAAGAGAAGCAAAAGTCATACTGAGTGTGTAGGATGAAGGGTTAATGAGTGTGCTTCAGTTTAAATATGTAATAAAGTGGGGGATACTTTGTGGTCTCTCAGTAAGATGCGGTTAAACCCTTTCTTCTGTTAAGGCAAATAAATAATAGACTAATTGCTTTAAAAATTATGGGGAAAAATACATAAGTAAAATAAGATAGTATACCCCATGTACCCAGCAACAAGATTCAACAGTAACCAAAACTGCTAACATTTATTTTTCTTTCATATTCTTTGCTGCATCATTTCACTATTTTAGTATGCCTAAAATTTGTGAACATTTTCTTATACAATCACAGTATCATTATTACACCTACCAAAGAATCTATGTTAATTTTATCATCTAATACACACTCTGTAATTAAATGCCTCTGGCTACTTACTGGATTGAATCAGAATCCAAAATCATCATATTGCATATTGGTCTAGTCTCTTAAGTCTAAATTTATGGCAGTTTCCTCTACTGTTGGTCTTTTTCGCTCCATATCATTGATTTATTATGGAAACTGAGTTAACTGACTAAAAAGTTTTAAAAGCATATGAGAGATACTCTATTTCTCATAAAAGCCCACAGAAGATAGACTGGTCAAGGACTGGCCCTGCTCCTGACAGACAACAGTAACTAAAAAATAGGGAATAGGGAAGCCAAGGAGAAACACTATACAAGGTTTGAACCTTGTTAACAGTTTGGAGCAGTTTAGCATATGACAAACTGCTCTGATAATTTTTCTAAGACCTAAGCCTATCGCACTGACTTTCCCTGGACAGATAAGCTAAGAACAGGCACAATGAAGCCATGGGCCAGAGCCATTATACAATGACCCATCATCAACCATATCCATTCTGAGCTTAAAAATACTGAGTTTATGAGCATCTGCTGCCCTATAACCAGGGTCAGAACAAAGGCCACTTCACCTACCAAATAAACAG
Organism: Bos taurus; assembly: GCF_002263795.3. Lineage (NCBI taxonomy): Eukaryota > Metazoa > Chordata > Mammalia > Artiodactyla > Bovidae > Bos > Bos taurus. Next base: position 63,845,659 of record NC_037340.1, on the reverse strand, counting down.
ATTTTCTTAACAACACCTCACCACTTTTTAAGTAGCTAGCATTAAGAATGTTAAATTCAGTTCATAACTAAAACAGGCTGTTTAAGTTCTTTGTAATTTAGAACCACTCTATAACAAGAGTGAAGAGGAGGAATGTAGACAGGAGAAAAGAAAAAATGGTTCAGGAATAAAAGCTGCAATTCAAGAAAAGTTTGTTAGAGTATCAAATCGGTTAAGTTACAACGAAGCAATACACAATGTGGGTGCTTTAGGAATTTTCTAACTGTCTTTAAAAAGAGGATTTTAAAAGATCATATACTAGACACAAAAGGCCAACAGGCACATGAAAAATGCTCAACACCACTAATCAAAACCACAATGAGAGATAACCTCACACCCATCAGAATGCTTATTATCACAAATGTCACAAATAACAAATGTGGCAAGGATGTACAGAAAAAGGGAATCCTGTATATTACTGGCAGAAATGTAAACTGATGCAGCTACTTTGAAATACAGTATGGAGATTCCTCAGAAGATAAAAATAGGAAGTTCTCTGGTGGTTCAATGGTTAAGATTTCATGCTTCCACTGCAGAGGGCCTGGGTTCAATCCTTGACTGGGGAACTAAGTGCATGGCACGGCCAAAAAAACCCTAAAAACAACAAAAAGACTAAAAGAGACCTACCATATGATAGAACAACTCAACTCATGGATATACATATATATATCTGAATTTAAAAAAATATATGCACCCCATGTTCACAGTAACATTATTTATAATAGCCAAGAAAGATATAGAAGCAATATTAAGTGTTTCATCAACAGATGAATAACTGAAGACTATATAGCACATATATACAATGGAATACTATTCGGCCCCCCACAAAAAATGGCATTTTTCCATCTGCAACAAAGTGGATGAACCTGGAGGGTATGATGTTTAGTGAAGTAAGTCAGAGAAAGACAAATACTGTATGTTATCACCTCTATATATGGAATCTAAAACTACAAAAACTAAAACAAATGAATAATCAAAATAGAAACAGATTCATAGGGAGAACAAGCTAATGGTTACCAGTGGGAAGAGGGAAGCAGGACACTGGTGGATTAAAAGGTAAAAAACTACTACATATAAAATAAATAAGCTTCAAGAATATATTATATAGCACAGGAAATAGAGCCAATACAGTAATTTTAAATGTTACATAATCTATACAAATTTGAATAACTATGTTGTGTACCTGAAACTAATAAAATGTTGTAAACCAACCATACTTCAATAAAAATAAAAGATCATGTATTCTAAAATGCACATCTGCATTTGTGGATAGAAATGCAGGGAGAGAAAAGAGAAAAGATTTTAAAAAAAGATGAACACTGACATTTCTATGCATTTAATATGTACCCCCAAAATTTGGAACTTTATCTTACAGAATCCTCAAAAACAAAAAAACCTGAGGTAATTTTATCTATGGATCTACTGTATAGATAAAGTAAATGAGTCTTGATGAGGTTAAGGAACTTACTCAAAATCAAACAGAGAAAGTAACTGTGGAACCAGGATTCGAACCCAGATGTGTCTGACTCCAAAGCCCATGCTCTTTCTCATGCGGAAACTAGCTTTAAAGAAGGCAAGCCAGCTAGACATTCAAACCTAAAAGAAATTTGGCCAAGTATACCGAAGATGATTATAATTTAGAAAGAAAGGAAGATGTAAAACATGGAAAAAAAAGAAAACTGTAACAGACGAGACAAAAATTAATTTCACTTCTAAAACCACCAGGAAGGGAAAACATTGACAACTGTCTACAGAAGTTGGCAGGAAAAACTGTTACATGAAAGAAAGTTATCTTAGTCATTATCAGGTGGTAAAGCGAAAGCTGCTCAGCAAGGTGCAAATTTATCTACATTGGTGAGTGGTAACTATTATGATGACAAAGTCCAAGAAACAGAAATATGGAGAAAAGGCAAAATGGTAATGCCTAATGAAAACAAGAATTTATTTTGATAGATTCTAACAGAGATGATACTGATGGCAGTAGAAGGGGAGAGGGGGAATGGAGAGGGTCAGCTTCTCTTGAACTCTTGGTGAGTTGGTTTATGTAAATTTAAGAGATTTCCAGAAAGGAGACATTTTGATACCAAAGATAATAGGCTTCCAAGTCATAATATATTTAACATAATTTTATAAGGAATCAAACTTCTTTAATCTTCTCAAGCACTAAATAATGTATTGTATAAATTTTACCTTTACATGTTACAAAATGATTCAATTCTATCATGAGTTTCACTTGAGTCAGGTGCTGTTAGACCCAAACAGTCTAATGTTCTGCTAAGCTAGGCAGTATTCAATTCAGAACTGTTTGAATTCTTTTTACACTGCTTGGATTTATTTTTTATTATTCCTTTGTAAACAAATTTTAAGTTGTCGGAAAACTTCTTTTCTGCCAGTAACAAAGCAAAGGAAGTTGAATTTTAGGAAATTTTAAAAAGAAAAGAATAAATCACCTACATAGTCTGTGGGAAACAAGGTCAAAAAATAATAATATCATCAATAGCAACAACTGGGTTGCCATCCTATTTGTACTTTCTTTTTAGTGCTTTACATTTTATATGTAAGAAAAGGTTAAAACTCCACCCTCATTAAGGTTATAAAGCCAAGTACATATGCTCACCCCATAAATGAACCTCTGGTTAAACTGCTGCATAGCTCCCTGAAGTTGACTACGCTGGAGCTGCCATTGTTCATAGTTCCGGACTGATTCCAGTGTTGGCCTCTGCCACGTTGTTGTTCTTGTGAAATGGTCAACATAATAAATACGTCCCATGTTGTCAACCCGCCGCTCCCAGCTATATCAGGATAAAAACAACTGAATTCAACAAATATTTATGAAACAGTTAAGAATTAAGTGGGACTTCATTTTAGCCCTGGTACAGATCTGGTAAGATTTTACCTTGCACAACTACTTTTCAATTACCTGAAGTCTTTTATATGTATGTACTTTACAGTTTTTAAAAACTTATTTATTTATTATTTTTTGGTTGCACTAGATCTTTGTTGCTGTGTAGGTTTTCTCTAGGTGCAGAGTGGGGGCTACTCTCCAATTGCAATGCATGGGCTTCTCCTGTTGTGGAACACGGGCTCTAGAGCGCACGAGCTCAGCAGAGCTCAGGAGTTGCAACATGTAGGCTCAGTAGCTACGGCTTGTAGGGTTCTACAGCACGGGCTCGGTAGTTGTAGCACATGAGCTTAACTGCTCCAAAGCATGTGGAATCTTCCTGGGCCACGGATTGAACCCATATACCCAATGTTTGTGACGCTATAGACCATAGCCTGCCAGTTCCTCTGTCCAGGGGATTCTTCAGGCAAGAATACTAGAGTGGGTTGCCATGCCCTTCTCTAGGGGATCTCCCTGACCTGGGGCTCGAACCCATGTCTCTTATGTCTCCTGCACTGGCAGGTGGGTTCTTTACCACTAGCGCCACCTGGGAAGCCCCATAGATGTAGTCTATAGTTCTGAATACTTTTTTTTTTCCAATTCAGACACTTACCCAGGAGGTAGAGGTTCTGGTCTATCCCACGTTGTTCTTTTTTCAATATGATCTACATAGTAAACTCGCCCATGCTGGTCCACTCTCTGCTCCCAACTTAAACACAAAATTTAAAAAGGCTGGTAAGCTACATGTATGAGTTGCCTGGTTGTTTAATCCCAGAGTTGAGACAAATGACCATTTCAGTACATAAAGCAGATACCAAAAGAATTTAGGAATAAAGTCAAGAAATGTTATCCTGAGGGTAACAGAGGATGAGATTTCTCTTGCTTAAGTGTCTGCTCGAGGAGATGTCTTCTATTTCTAAAGAGGCTGAGGCAATGCACTGAGGTGACAAAATCTGTTTCAATCTGATCAGAGTATACACAGAACTTGAGTGGAAAAGAAAACTGTAATTATTGTTACAAAATCTGAAGAAAGACTGAGAGCTGTTAAATGAAGGGCAAAGGACAGCTTGGGTTCTAGAAAAGTTGAAATCAAAGAATAAGACTATCAGATGTGCTCCTGCAGGCTTAAGGACAAAGGCAACCTGGGTATTCTAGTTTCCTTGGTAGGTTTATCCAAAGTAAAAAAGACAGGAATAAACCAATAGAGTTTAGAAAAACCAATTACTTCTAAGAGAACTGACCCAGATTCTCTTCACTAATCCCCGACACAAAGAATTTTCTAATCTGGCTTTCAAAAATGAAAATGGCCTAACTACCCACATAAATAATATAGTCTCTTCTAGCAATTAAAATCCTCATCATGAGTTTCTTAATTTATCACCTAGTTAATTTTGATTAGCATTCTGAACTGCCACAATGTATCTGTGTATAACTATTCAGTATTATTAATTTTAAAAATAAGTAGAGATGTACATGAGATTGAGTTGCAATTTTTCAGTTTCCTAAATTCAACTCTGCCATGATTTTACAATGGCAAAGAAATAAAATATAAGTGATATTTTCCCTTCAAAGAAAAGGCAACCTGAATTAGGCAACTATTTTATTACTTGGCCTTGGTAAGTTCCTAAGGCTCAGTCCTTCTTTAAAAAAATTTTTTTTTGCTTCCAGTTGGCTTTAAAATGAGGGAGTAATTTCAGATATGGCAAGCTATTTTGTTCAGTTTGACTCTAGACTTCCCAACACACATGCATAACCACAGTGATATTTTTTTTAAAAGAATCGAATTCAGTACTATTTTCTTTATTAGTAAGTCTATGCAGAAGCCTAACGAAAACGTTAACCAAAAACAATTACTCACCCAGGTGGGAGGGGAGCTTGAGGTATAGGATTTAATGGTCTAGGGCCTGCACCTCCAGATATAGTAAGAGGAATTATTAATCCAGATGTTGCTCCTTCAGATGTACTTGAATTTGTATTTGTTGGTGGCAGAGAGCCTGTACTAGAGCCATCACTTTCAGAAGTGGTAGATGGTGAGCCATTGACAGATGCTGTAAGATTTGAGGAAAACAGAAAAACAATTTTTAGAAATTTAAAATCAGGATAGAATTTTAAATAAAAAGGTAGACAATAGATGTTTCTATTTCTAACATCTAATTATAGATGTTTCTATTTTTACTACATGAAATGTTGACTTGCATGATTTTTGCTTTAAAAATCCAAGTATCATTTACCATTGTTAGGTTATTTGCCAATTACTGATTGTCTTTTTTAAAAGCATATAATAAGAATAAGCAAACAGATCCTTGACTCTATGAAATGCTTATGTCAACACAGGTACACACACACAGAGAAAGGTACAATCTTATCTGTACTGCCTATACTTTTTATAACACACGTGTGATTTCTGCCCCCCTCCTGCTTTTAGGCACACTTAGAATCTCAGTTTCCTAAACCCAGGCCACAACGGTGAAAGCCCCGAATCCTAACTACTAGGCCACCAGGGAACTCACAGCACACACGTGATTTTCATTCTTAGCAGAGCATCTGCCTCAACCCTGGTGGAAAAGCTTAGGGAACAGGCCATATCTTAATTAACTATAGAAAGACTATTCTTGGCCAAAAACTTAAATGTAAAAATTCAGCTTGAAAATCAACCTACCAGTGTCTCTTAACACTTATCTGAGGATCAATTCCCAAATAGAATTTTATAATAAACAGTACTGAGATCTATATCCCTAGTGTATGGCTGGAATACACACCTGGTCTACGTGGGGTAGGTGGAGGTGGTCGTGAAGGTCTTGGAGGCCTAGAAGGTTTAAAACCGCCATTTGAGAGTGATGGAGAATTATTCCCATTGATCCTCCTATTTTCACCAGACCCTGCATCCTCAGGGTCATCTGATCCACTTGCGTTCGCTCTGGGTAAAAAGGCAGGGAAGGGAATAAGAATGTTCTTTAAAATTAACAGAAAACCAACAGGAGGACCACAACTTTTAGGAGCTTGAGAAAAGCTTCCTAATTTCTGGCCAGCCCTACCAAATGCATAAACAGCTCTTATGGCAGACGTACATACAGCTTCTCAGAGCACATCTAGAAAGAGAGTGAGGAGTTACCCAAGGGTACAGAGATAGTTAGGAGACTATTCCGATCCCAAAGAAAGGCAATGCCAAAGAATGCTCAAACTACCACACAATTGCACTCATCTCACACGCTAGTAAAGTAATGCTCAAAATTCTCCAAGCCAGGCTTCAGCAATACGTGAACCCTGAACTTCCTGATGTTTAAGCTGGTTTTAAAAAGGCAGAGGAATCAGAGATCAAATTGCCAACATCCGCTGGATCATGGAAAAACCAAGAGAGTTCCAGAAAAACATCTATTTCTGCTTTATTGACTATGCCAAAGCCTCTGACTGTGTGGATCACAATAAACTGTGGAAAATTCTGAAAGAGATGGGAATACCAGACCACCTGACCTGCCTCTTGAGAAATCTGTATGCAGGTCAGGAAGCAACAGTTAGAACTGGACATGGAACAACAGACTGGTTCCAAATAGGAAAGGGAGTACGTCAAGGCTGTATATTATCACCCTGTTTATTTAACTTATATGTAGAGTACATCATGAGAAACGCTGGACTGGAAGAACCACAAGCTGGAATCAAGACTGCCGGGAGAAATATCAATAACCTCAGATATGCAGATGATACCACCCTTAAGGCAGAAAGTGAAGAGGAATTAAAAAGCCTCTTGATGAAAGTGAAAGTGGAGAGTGAAAAAGTTGGCTTAAAGCTCAACATTCAGAAAACGAAGATCGTGGCATCTGGTCCCATCACTTCATGGGAAATAGATGGGGAAACAGTGGAAACAGTGTCAGACCTTATTTTTTGGGGCTCCAAAATCACTGCAGATGGTGACTGCAGCCATGAAATTAAAAGACGCTTACTCCTTGGAAGGAAAGTTATGACCAACCTAGATAGCATATTCAAAAGCAGAGACATTACTTCGCCAACAAAGGTCCGTCTAGTCAAGGCTATGGTTTTTCCAGTGGTCATGTATGGATGTGAGAGTTGGACTGTGAAGAGGGCTGAGTGCCGAAGAATTGATGCTTTTGAACTGTGGTGCTGGAGAAGACTCTTGAGAGTCCCTTAGACTGCAAGGAGATCCAACCAGTCCATTCTGAAGGAGATCAGCCCTGGAATTTCTTTGGAAGGATTGATGCTAAGGCTGAAACTCCAGTACTTTGGCCACCTCATGCGAAGAGTTGACTCACTGGAAAAGACCCTGATGCTGGGAGGGATTGGGGGCAGGAGGAGAAGGGGACGACAGAGGATGAGATGGCTGGATGGCATCACTGACTCGATGGACGTGAGTCTGAGTGAACTCTGGGAGTTGGTGATGGACAGGGAGGCCTAGCGTGCTGCGATTCCTGGGGTCGTAAAGAGTCAGACACGACTGAGCGACTGAACTGAATTGATTCAGAACGGTAAGGTATGCTGGTTCAGATTTCAAATAACTCTTCAGAAAGGGCACTATTTTATCACAACCACAGATAACCTTGTCATCATTTTCTTGGTTTTCATTAGCTCTTTAATATTTAGGTCTGGAACAAGGCTGACTGTTCCATAGCAGGAGAAGGAAGTACACTTACTTCCAAGAGCTAGGTGCTCTCCTTCTACCCCAGAAAATGTTATACAAAATGTTCCAAGTGATCTAGAACAGAGGTGTCCACAGACTTTTTTTTCTTTGTTTTTTTAATTTAATTTTATTTTTAAACTTTACAATATTGTATTGGTTTCGCCAAATATTGAAATGAATCTGCCACAGGTATACATGTGTTCCCCATCCTGAACCCTCCTCCCTCCTCCCTCCCCATACCATCCCTCTGGGTCGTCCCAGTGCACCAGCCCCAAGCATCCAGTATCCTGCATCGAACCTGGACTGGCGACTCGTTCCATATATGATATTATACATATTTCAATGCCATTCTCCCAAATCATCCCACCCTCTCCCTCTCCCACAGAGTCCAAAAGACTGTTCTATACATCAGTGTCTCTTTTGCTATCTCATATACAGGGTTATTGTTACCATTGGTGGGAATGCAAACTAGTATAGCCACTATGGAGAACAGTGTGGAGATTCCTTAAAAAACTGGAAATAGAACTGCCTTATGATCCAGCAATCCCACTGCTGGGCATACATACTGAGGAAACCAGAATTGAAAGAGACACGTGTACCCCAATGTTCATCGCAGCACTGTTTATAATAGCCAGGACATGGAAGCAACCTAGATGTCCATCAACAGATGAATGGATAAGAAAGCTGTGGTACATATACCCAATGGAGTATTACTCAGCCATTCAAAAGAATACATTTGAATCAGTTCTAATGAGGTGGATGAAACTGGAGCCTATTATACAGAGTGAAGTAAGCCAGAAAGAAAAACACCAATACAGTATACTAACACAGATTTTTTTTAAAGGAACTATCATTTCTTCTGAGCAATGTCTTCAGTTGGAGAGAAAGAAAGGGGGGAGAACACGAACAGGAATGTCAGATATAAAGTTACTGCTGTTGCTACTGCTAAGTTGCTTCAGTGTCCGACTCTGTGTGACCCCATAGACGGCAGCCCACCAGGCTCCCCCGTCCCTCGGATTCTCCAGGCAAGAACACTGGAGTGGGGTGCCATACAAAGTTACTACTGTTGGTTAAATATAGCCAATTCCTTTTCCCAGGGGAATCATTGATTACAAGGCAGAGCATGAAATAGCTAGTTTGGAGATGATTCAGCTAAAGCTCTGATAACCTACTACCTGGTAAGTGGAAACCACTACACTGCACTAATTCATACCCTGGACCTTGTGGCAATCCTGAATAAAATTTAATAGATTCAAGAAACCAAAACAGAGGCAGTACCATGTATTAAATCATCTTCACATTATGGTCCCCAGAAATCAAAGAATGATATTTGGACCAGAGGCAAGCACAGTTCACAGGAGCCTGTTAGAAACACACAATCTTGGACTTCACTCCTGATGCACTATATAAGAGAGAGCGTTTTAACAAGATCTCCAGATGATATGTGTGAACAGTAGGGCATGACACATACTGCTGTGGGCATTCCTCAAATGGTTATTCTGAATGAACAGAAAAGCTCAGTCACCAATTAGGTGCTGACTGCCTGTAGGAAGACCAAGCAACCTCAGAACATGAACAGAATGCAGTAAGAGTCAGCTCTGACACACTGCTTCCCCTCCCCTAGATGACGAGTCTTAAACTCCTTTCGAGTTGTACACCTTTTTGAGACTCTGAGTATTGCCTCTCTACACTACTTTAAGATGGAAATGGGTGAATTTAATTCGGATGACCGTTGTATCTACTAATGTGGGCAAGAATCCCTTAGAAGAAATGAAGTAGCCTTCACAGTCAACAAAAGAGTTCAAAATGCAGTACTTGAGTGTAATCTCTGGAACGACAGAGCAATCTTGGTTCGTTTTCAAGACAAACCATTCAATAACACAGTAATCCAAGTCTATGCCCCAACCACTAATGCCAAAGAAGTTGAACGGTTCTATGAAGACCTACAAGACTTTACAGAACACACACCAAAAAGACATCCTTTTTACCATAGGGTAGTGAAATGCTAAAATAGGAACTTAAGAGACACCTGGAGTAACAAGCAAATTTGGCCTTAGAGTACAAAATGAAGCAAGGCAAAGGCTAACGGTGTTTTGCCAAGAGAATGCACTAGTCAGAGCAAACAACCTCTTTCAACAACACAAGAGATGACTCTACATGTGGACATCACCAGATGGTCAATACCAAAATCAGATTGATCATATTTTTGCAGCCAAAGATGGAGAAGCTCTATACAGTCAGCAAAACAAGACTGGTAGCTGACTGTGGCTCAGATCATGAAAGCCTTATTGCAAAATTCAGACTTAAATTGAAGAAAATAGGGAAAACCACTAGACCATTCAAGTATGACCTAAATCAACTCCCTTATGATTATACACTGGGAATGACAAATAGATTCATGGGAGTAAATCTGATATAGTACCTGAAGAACTACAGACAGAAGTTCGTGACATTGAACAGGAAGCAGTGATCAAGACCATCTCACCAAGAAAAAGAAATGCAAAAAGGCAAAATGCTTGTTTGAGGAGACCTTACAAATAGCTGAGAAAAGAAGAGAAGCTAAAGGCAAAGCAGAAAAGGAAAGACACACCCATCTGAATGCAGAGTTCCAAATAATAGCAAGGAGAGATAAGAAAGCCTTCCTCAGTGATCAATGCAAAGAAATAGAGGAAAATAATAGAATGGGAAAGACTAGAGAACTTTTCAAGAAAACTAGAGATACCAAGGGAACATTTCAAGCAAAGATGGGCACAATAAAGGACAGAAGTGGTATGGACCTAACAGAAGCACAAGCCAGAAGTACACAAAAAAGTTCTAATGACCAGGAAAACCAAGATGGTGTGATAGCTCACCTAGAGACAGACATCCTGGAATGCGAAGTCAAGTGGGCCTTAGGAAGCATCACTACGAACAAAGCTGGTAGATGTGACTGAATTCCAGCTAAGCTATTTGAAACTAAAAGATGACACTGTTAAAGTGTTGCATACACTCTATCAGCAAATTTGGAAAGCTCAGCTGTGGCCACAGGACTGAAAAAGGTCAGTTTTCCTTTCAATCCCAAAGAAGGGCAACACCAAAGAATGTTCAAACTACTGCACAACTGCATTCATTTCACACGCTAGCAAGGTAATGCTCAAAATCCTCCAAGCTAGGTTTCAACAATACATTAACCAAGAACTTCCAGATATACAAGCTGGATTTAGAAAAGGCAGAGGAACCAGAGATCAAATTGTCAACACCCACTGGATCATGGGAAAAGCAAGGGAATTCCAGAAAAACATCTAATTCTGCTTCACTGACTATGCTAAAGTCTCTGACTGTGTGGATCACAACAAACTGGAAAATTCCTAACGAGATGGTAATACCAGACCACCTTACCTGCCTCCTGAGAAATCTGTATGGAGGTCAAGAAGCATCAATTTGAACTGGACATGGAACAACAGACTAGTTCAAAATTGGTAAAGTAGTACGTCAAGGCTGTATATTGTCACCCTGCTTATTTAACTTATATACAGAATACATCAAGTGAAATGCTGGGCTGGATAAAGCACAAGCTGGAATCAAGATTGCTGGGAGAAGTATCAGTAACCTCAGATATGCAGATGACATCACCCTTATGGCAGAAAGTGAAGAGGAACTAAAGGGCCTCTTGAAGAAGGTGAAAGAGAGTGAAAAAGTTGGCTCAAAACTCAACATTCATAAAACTAAGATCATGGCATTGGCCCCATCACTTCATAGCAAATAGATGGGGAAACAGTAGAAACAGTGACAGACTTTATTTTCTTGGTCTCCAAAATCACTACAGATGGTGACTGGAGCCATGAAATTAAAGACATTTGCTCCCTGGAAGAAAAGCTATGATAAACGTAGACAGCATATTAAAAAGCAGAGATATTACTTTGGTGACAAAGTTCTGTATAGTCAAAGCTACGGTTTTTCCAGTAGTCATGTATGGATGTGAGAATTTCACCATAAAGAAGGCTGAGCACCGAAGAATTGATGCTTTCAAACTGTGGTGCTGGAGAAGACTCTTGAGAGTCCCTTGGACTGAGAGGAGAGCCAATCAGTCAATCCTAAAGGAAATCAACCCTGATATTCATTGGAAGGACTGATGCTGAAGCTGAAACTGCAATACTTTGGCCACCTGATGTGAAGAGCTGACTTACTGGAAAAAGACTCTGATGCTGGAAAGATTGAGGGCATGAGAAGGGGACGAAGAGATGGTTGAATGGCATCACCAACTCAATGGACATGAGCTTGAGCAAACTCTGAGAGACAGTGAAGGCCAGAGAAGCCTGGCATGCTGCAGTCCATGGGGTCACAAAGAGTTGAACACAACTGAATGACTGAACAACAACAATATACTATACAAAGTTGTCAATGTGAACTTATCACCATTATATTGAAAAGCAATTAGCTACAAATTTAGTGCTACCATGGCTTTGCTCTTTGCTTGTCTTACAAGTCTGTTTATCTCACCATACATATTTACCTGATCTATTAGTATATGTAAGTTTAGATGTTTAGGAACAAGATAAAGAATCCTGAGAACCCAGATGCTAATACATTCTAAGGTTATAATATGCAAATCAATGATTAACAATCAGGAAGGCACTTTGAAAAACAAAATCTTGAACATTAAGCATCAGTCACCTTGGTAATTCATAAAAGTGACAGAAGACAACACTGAGAAATACAAAATATCCAGACATGCTATGGGGGAAAGGAGACCATCAGAACTATGTTGATGATACATGTAGTGCTTGATTTAAACAAAAAAGTAGAAAAACCTAAAGCTGTTTAGTAAACTTCTTAAATGTCTGGCGGGGGGAGGTTTTTGCCTTTTTCACTGGACACATGCCCAAGTGATGAAGTCAGCAAACAAAAGCAAAGGGTTCACTGCCATGATTCCTGTAGAGCAACATTTAAACAGCATGTGACAAACAAACCCATCATCTAAGAGGCATGCTCTCTGGAAAACGCTAATGCAAAGGAATTCATGCTTAACACAAAGACATGCTCAAAGATCAGTCTGGCAATCTCATAAACCCAGAAGACATTGTCCCTCAGGTTATTTGTAACAATGACTCACTTGGGAAAACATAAAGCATTAAATGAATAAATAGCATGAAGCCAGGGCTCTAGCAATGCCTTTGCAAGAAATTTACAGCTGTCTAGAGTGGTTTCATAAAGTATTTTAAGAAAGATTCACAAAAATGAAATAGAGTGGTATAACACAACCTTTCAACACACTACAAAATTGTATCACATTCTCGCTAATGTAAAAGTATGGGTTTATTATGCAAAAGAGGACCAAAGAACACTGAAATATTAAAACATCTTTATGAGGGACATTTCATGACTTCAAAAAAAAACTTAAGAAAAAAATAAAACTAAAAAGAAACACAAAAACATAGGATGTCTTCTGGTCTACCCAGAGAGTTATTAATTTTTAAAACCTTTTCTATCTTTAATCACAGTGAGAAAATTAGAGCCCAGCTTTCCTGGAAAAGGAAACAGTCCAACAATGACCTTAGGATTCTAAACTTCCCTACCTTTGGGAAAGTGCCAATATATTCACTTTCTATAAGCTGAAGAACTATTAGTGTTTGGGTACCTCTGGCCTACGTTACAGAACTGCAGTCATATAAGCTAAGGCTCTTGAATTTTCCATGAATATTTCCTTTCTTACCTAGAGCTCTGAAATTTGACACATTTTTATATCAATTTGAACTTGAAGTTTTGACAAAAATGAAATTTATTCATTCTCCCTTGTTTCTCTCTGCATTCTATGATATGTAATAAGTGAACTCTTACCTTGTTTCATCCTTGGGCCTGGAGCCATCATCATTGTGTGAAGCACCTTTAACATTAAAAGTTAGACAGAAAATGAATTTCAAGAAGTCGTACGTACATTTTACCTAAAGATGCTTTGTAAACAAAACCCTTCATTGTATCTTTCTAGTAACAAAGATTGGGTTCCATCCCTGGGTTGGGAAGATAATCCTGGAGGAGAGCATGGCAACCCATTCCAGTATTCTTGCCAGGAAAATCCCATGGACAGAGGAGCCTGGCAGGCTACGGTCTATGATGTCGTGAAGCATCGGAGATGACTGAAGAGACTGAGCATGCATGTAGTAAAGAACATGCTGGAATGGAGTTAAAGTCCAACATGATATTTAAAAGGAAAATAAGATAAATGTTCACGTGACTGAGAAGTTTTATCAAAATTGAGCAAATGATTATTTTTTGTCTGTGTGCAAATGATCGTTTTGTATAAGAGATGGTAATGAGTCAAGGTATATTACTCACATGCTACTTCTGCCTAAATGTCTTATTTATTTACTTACTTATTTAGCTAGCTAGTTGGCTGCACCAGGTCTTAGTTGCAGTACACAGGAAAGTTGAAGATTTTCGTTGTGGCATACAGGATCTCTAGTTGTGGCATACGAACTCTTAGTTGTGGCTTTGTTGCCCTGTGGTATGTGGGATCTAGTTCCCTGACCAAGGATGGAACCCGGGGCCTCCTCTACTGGGAGTGTGGAGTACTAGCCAATGAACCACCAGAGAAGTCCCCATTTGCTTGATTCTAATTCAAATGTATTTTAGTCATCTTTTGTATTCCAATTACCTCCCTCTAAAAGTGCAGGATAATGAGAAGATTTTGAAAATAGAAAAATCAGTAATATCTTTCTTACGCAAAGGCCCTGAAAATAGCTTCAAGAATAGAAAAGGCACAAATGGGTCTCAAAGTGGCCAAAACAAATGGTACAACAGTCATACTTTCTTCAAGTTTTATTCATGAAATATCCTTAGGATTCAGTAAGGAACTGTGATACAGAGGGAGAATACTATAGGTAGGCACAGACAGCAGCAAAAGTAGTATACAGAGAAGTTTAAAAAACTATGAAATGCAAAAAGAACAAGTTTAACAGCCTAGGTCCACTGAGTTAAAGAACAACAGTCCCTGAATACAGTCCCAACTTTCAAAGAGTGAAATCATCACTATACTACTCCAATGAAGTAATGGATTACTTCATTAAAAAGATGCTGAGTCACCACTATATTATTACTATATCATACTCAGCAAGGTGGGCAAGTGTCTCAAGATTTTATTTTAAAAAATGGTACAGGTGGATAGATAAAATGTGGTACATCTGTGCAATTTAAAACTATGCAGTAATAAAAAGCAACAGACTACTGAAACATTCTACATCACTGATAAACCTGAAATGACATTATCTATGCTAAGTGAAAGAAGCCTGACACAAAGACTACCTATTGTTATGATTCCATCTATATGAATGTGTCAACTCTGAACCAGTATAACCAATTCAGAAATTTCTTTCTACCCTCATTAACCCCAAAGAACCAATATGGAAGATATAACCAGGACTATCTTGAAGGTTCTGCTATTAAAAAAAGGTCATGAATTAGAAAGGAAGTAGGAAGTCTTCCAAAGTAGAAACAGAAGTATAACAGCACCTGATCACTGCAAAATGCTCCATAATACAATTTCTAGGTAAACAGAGAGCTCTGTCAGACTAACCAAGGAGACCATTAACCTGTGCTTTGTCTTGACAATCTGTGTTCCAGGTGAAAATACACTTATTGGCAAATAAGGGATGGAAATATCTAAAGGAAATCCACTGAGAGGTGGTTTTATTAAGCATGCTACATCTCATATTTATTCCCTTTAACACTAGTAAACCATAAACTGTAAAATACATCAACATAAAACAAATCACAAAAATGGTTTTGTCATTATTTTAACTCAAAGACAGCTCAGTAAATGTAGCCTACAAAAAGGGAAGAGGAATGGCTAACGATTCCAGCTTGTACTGGCCTGTCTGGTATAGTACTAAGGATTTTGAGTCAAATTTAAACTAAATCAGACACTGCTACAGACAGTAAACTATGTCTGCCACCGGCACTGGAGAAGGTGTAGCATCAAATGTGCCATATTAACTGCCACTGTTGGCCTACAGAATGGCTACTTTATAAATCAATTTATCACTCTCAGAGACAACAATGATTTGGCTTATATTTGGCTAGCTTTTCAACTCTTAGTTCCTAAGAAACAATGTACTGAAAGTTTAAAATGAAAAATGTCTCTTTATAAAATGGAAATAAAATAATTTCTTTATGTGGAAAAGAATGGCAATAATTACAACATACTTTACAGTCACTAGTTTAAGAAGAAAAGACCCTATATATTTCCCTGGTGGTCCAGTGGCTAAGACTCTGTGCTCCCAATGCAGGGGGCCTGGGTTCAATCGCTAGTTAGGGGAACTAGATCCCATATGCTACAACTAAAGATCCTGCATGCCACAATGAAGATGGAAGATCCTGTGTGCTACAGCTGGTACTCAGCACAGCCAAATAAATAAAAATGAATTTTTTTTTTAAGTGATTACTTACTTTCTGAACATGCAGTTTCACCATTGGCAACAACTTCAGACTCTAGTTGCAGCCCATCAAGACAGACTGACAAATCTCCTATTGTCTCTGCTGGTTCTTTGTCACCTACAAGCTGTAAAGTCACAACTACTTCCTCAACTGGAAGAGAATAAAATTACAGAAAATGGTCACTTTTTTTTTTAAGTCATAACTGTTAAAAACATAACTGTCAGAAAATTTATATTTATATGTAGACATATTGTTTTAATACACTTCACCCAAGGTTTCAGGCCTTTTCATGCCAAAAACATTTTTAAAAATAGAACAAAATTTCCTAGTGCTTAATATCCACAATGTAAGATACTAAATGGGGCTTCTCAGGTGGCTCAGTGAGTGGTAAAGAATCCGCCTGCCAATGCAGTAGATGTCTGATCCCTGCATTGAGAAGATCCCCTGGAAAAGGAAATGGCAACTCACTCCAGTATTCCTTCCTGGGAAATCCCATGGAGAGAGGAGCCAAGCAGGCTATAGTCCATGGAATCACAAGAGAGTTGGACACAAGAGCTTAGTAATGAAACAACAAACAAAAACACTAAATAGCTCAATCATCTCACTTATTATATTCATTCTCTTCTTCAAAATGAGCCATCAGGACAACTAAGACTACTCAGCAAGGTATGTCTGAATTATATGGAGTGAAAACATAATTTAAGAATGAATTTTTTCTTATAAATCCTAAATGAAGAAATAAAATTCTTAGAAGTATGCTTTAGATACTCAAGGGATTAAAAGTCTGTTTTAAAATCATGATATATTAATTAAAATAAGTATGTTGCAAGTTTTTATGTATTTATAGAAAACAAAGATCATGGCATCTGGTCCCATCACTTCATGGGAAATAGATGGGGAAACAGTGGAAACAGTGTCAGACTTTTATTTTTGGGGGCTCCAAAATCACTGCAGATGGTGATTGTACCCATGAAATTAAAAGATCTTACTCCTTGGAAGGAAAGTTATGACCAACCTAGATAGCATATTCAAAAGCAGAGACATTACTTTGCCAACAAAGGTCTGTCTAGTCAAGGCTATGGTTTTTCCAGCGGTCACGTATGGATGTGAGAGTTGGACTGTGAAGAGAAGAGGGCTGAGTGCCGAAGAATTGATGCTTTTGAACTGTGTGTTGGAGAAGACTCTTGAGAGTCCCTTGGACTGCAAGGAGATCCAACCAGTCCATTCTGAAGGAGATCAGCCCTGGGATTTCTTTGGAGGGAATGATGCTAAAGCTGAAAACTCCAGTACTTTGGCCACCTCATGCAAAGAGTTGACTCATTGGAAAAGACTCTGATGCTGGGAGGGATTGGGGGCAGGAGGAGAAGGGGACGACAGAGGATGAGATGGCTGGATGGCATCACTGACTCGATGGACGTGAGTCTGAGTGAACTCTGGGAGTTGGTGATGGACAGGGAGGCCTGGTGTGCTGAGATTCCTGGGGTCGCAAAGAGTCGGACATGACTGAGCGACTGAACTGAACTGATCTATCAAAAGAGAGGTATACACATATAAATAAAACCATCTAAAATAAAATCATCTCTGCTCTATTTCTTTTCCATAATTGAGTACAGCCTTCAATAAATATCTATCTACTAAATTTATTTATTTATTATTTAAATAAATTTAAATAATATTTATTTAAAATACTGGATCCAAAATGAATGGCCAAACCAGATATTAAGAATGCATTAAAGAGTTCAAGCTTTATCTCTGTAGTAATGTTACAACCATGTAAACTTAAAAACAAATAGTGAACAGTCATTTTCTCCACATTTAGCACATGAATTTCTTGCAAAATAACAAAAGCTGAGCTTATTCTTATTTTCACATACATACGTTTCATATTGTTTGACTTTAATGTTTCATAGATATCCAATCCAGCAGTTCCCAACAAAACATCAGATTTCAGTGTCTGGTGACTCCACACACGAAAATGTAATTTACTCACAGGGGTGACAATACTACAAATGAAAAAAAAAAAAAGGTGAAAAAAGTATTTCCTTTAATATCACAATGGAATTCTAAATAAATTACAATTAAAATATCACCACGTATCTTACAGTTTACAACCAATATTGCCTGTATTCTATAATCTTATGAAAAACATATCTGAATGCTACAGGTTTGCATGGTCATCTTCATGCACTGGTGACCTGTAGGAACGATTACACGTATGTATTATCAACAAAAGTAAAAGTGCTCATCATGCTACAAACTGTTGAAAAATAATTTTACTTTAGTAGTACAAAAAGCTGAAGCTGAAGCTCCAATACTTTGGCCACCTGGTGCAAAGAACTGACTCATTAGAAAAGACCCTGATGCTGGGAAAGATTGAAGGCAGGAGGAGAAAGGGACGACAGAGGATGAGATGGTTGGATGGCATCACCAATGCGATGGACGTGAGTTTGAGCAAGCTCTGGGAGTTGGTGATAGACAGGGAGGCCTGGCATGCTATTCACAGGGTCACAAAGAGACACGACTGAGAGACTGAAACGAACTGAGTACAAAAAAGTGATTTATACAAAAAATTAAATTTTTATTTTATGTCAGGTAGTGTGCTGAGCTTAGGATTATTTCATTTAATCTTCACAGTAACCCTGAGGTGAGAATATCACTTCATCTTCACATACAGAAGCTGATATTCAGAGAATAAGCAAATTGCCAAATATCACACAGCCAGTTGGTGATGGACTGTAATCTGAACAAAAATCTATCATTAAAATTTGTATTAAGAATGTTCTCAGTCAGCTACTTAAGGATTTCAGGATTATATTATCCCATGTTTCACACTGCTAGAGGTAAAGTGTCCAGGACAACTGTCAAATAAGGCCAGACCTTGCTAAATGCCAATACAGAATAGAAATTTGAATTTGCAATAAGCTGTATAAACACTATTTCAATTAGAAAAACAGAACACTATATAACCTATGATAGTCCTATGGTTCAAGGCTGTAAGATTTTCCTGACCAGGGACAGAACTCATGCCCCCCCGCAGTGGAAGTGCAGAGTCCTAACCACTAGACCACCAAGGAATTCCCAGTGGCTGCTGCTGCTGCTGCTAAGTCGCTTCAGTCGTGTCCGACTCTGTGCGAACCCATAGACGGCAGCCCACCAGGCTCCCGCATCCCTGGGATTCTCCAGGCAAGAACCCTGGAGTGGGTTGCCATTTCCTTCTCCAATGCAGGAAAGTGAAAAGTGAAAGGGAAGTCACTCAGTCATGTCCGACTCTTCGCGACCCCATGGACTGCAGCCCACCAGGCCCCTCCATCCATGGGATTTTCCAGGCAAGAGTGCTGGAGAGGGGTGCCACTGCCTTCTCCCAGTGGCAGATACTGTAACCAAACTAAGAAACTTTCACCTAATCATTGCCCCTCTTTGGTACAATGTATTCATTCTCTTTCAAAACTTTCAAAAATTGCAGGTTACTTTCAGGAGAACATATATTAAATATTAAGAGAACATTTCTCTGTTAGTCATCTGAGTAATTATAATGGGGATGGAATAAAAGTTAATAAATTTAATTTTATTAAATTTGAAAGATAAACTCTGCCATCAAAGATGGCAGATTATTTCAGTTCAATTCTTGAGACAAGTACGGAAAGCATGATACCTAACAATGGAAGCTGTGTTAAAATTGCAGGCCAATCTCCTGTAACTTAAAAATTCAGAAGTAAGTGTTTCCCTCCAAATATGGCTGAAGAGCACTACCATATAGGGCTACAAGGAGAGCTTTTTTTCTTAACTTTTAAACCACTAAGTTCATGTTGCTATCAGCTCAAGAGCCTGAAAGCATATTTATAGTAAGCACAGTTAGCAGTTGGTAGAAAATAGATGAGTATTCAGCCTATTATTCTGAACATCTCCAGTCGTTATTGGAGCCTGTGGCCTTTTGAAGGTTTGTTTTTAAAAAAATGTTACTCACACACAGTTTTCATCTAGATCAAATCTCTAATGTGGCACTAATTAAAAATGAAGTCTAAGAAACATTAATGTTGAAATAAATACAGATGAGAAACATTAGAATGATACTTCTGAAAATAGGTGTCAAGATGATCTTTGGAAAATTCTTAAGTTTCATTTATTTGTTCAAAATCATTGTTAAATACAAGATGCCCTAGAACTTCAAAAATCCATGTTAAAGATTAATGTAGGTATATCCAATTTGTTTTGTCATTTATTAGAAATATTGTTCACAGAGGCATGCATCATGTGAAGAGAAGAGCTTATCACTTCAGGTGTCTCATCTCACCATTTAAAAATAAAACATTTTTAGTAACAGGTTTGTTTTTCTAAGAGAAAAAAATGAACAATTTCAAATGTTAGGGAATGAAAGCAATTTGTCTACATTTGATAAAATAACAACTGGTTATATTTTGAACTATGCTTTAATATATAACATACTGTATTATTTTAAAAATATACTGTATTATTTTAAAATCTATTTGTTGATAAATCATACATTTTCTTCCATTTTAGTAGAAAAAGTTTAAAAATTAACCTATAATTCCCTTCAACCTATTATGCTTTTCTTACCAACATTTAGGGCTTTGTCAATTAGTGCTGAAATTGAGCTATATCCCACGTCTATGAATTTAAATGACAGATAAAAACACCAACACACAGATATATGCACAGGAATGTATACTGCACTGTCTAACAGCATGTTAGAAATCAACTGTATAGGGAACTAGTAAAATTAATCACAGTCCATCCACATTAAACAGTATTATATAGTTATATTAGGGATGTTAGACCTGTACATACTCAAAAAAAAAGGATGTATGTTTAACATAAAAATAGGGTGATAGAACAAAATGTATAATTTTTCTAAAGAAAAAAAAAAGTGGGTAGGTTTTGTGTGGGCACTGTAATTAAAAAAAACACAAAATTAAATTTTGTTTAAAACTAAAATTTAAAATAAAAATTAAATAATAAAAAATGAAGTGAGTTCCTGATATCCCTCTATTTCCAACCTAAATTAAGGAAAGAGCTGCTAATATTTCTGGGCCCATAACCCTGGGATCCAGAGAAGGCAATGGCAACCCACTCCAGTACTCTTGCCTGGAAAATCCCATGGGCGGAGGAGCCTGGTAGGCTACGGTCCATGGGGTCACTAAGAGTCGGACACGACTGAGCGATTTTACTTTCATGCACTGGAGAAGGAAATGGCAACCCACTCCAGTGTTCTTGCCTGGAGAATCCCAGGGACGGGGGAGCCTGGTGGGCTGCCATCTATGGAGTAGCACAAAGTCAGACACAACTGAAGCAACTTAGCAGCAGCAGCAAACCTGGGATCTCTCAGCTACTATTTAGTGGCAACAGAGATACCATCAACAACTAAACAAGAATGCAATGAAAAGGAGAAACTGGGAAAAAAAATAATTAAAGAGAAACAAGACTAAAAGAACAAGGAGGGTAAAATTAAGAGGAAGGAGGAACAAAAAAAAAGTGAAAAACTTTCTAAAAGCTGCATTTCTGCTGACCTATTAAACAAAATATACCACAGAAAATACTTTCAAACCTACACTGTAAGAGGCTGCTTCCATTTGGGACTGTTCGTATTGTTGCATTTTTCTGTCTTCTTTGACTGTCCATCTACTGTGACTTCCACATAAGGACTTGGCCCAAACCAATTCTTTTTATTTTCTTTAAGTTTTGCTGAAATGACTAAATAAAAGAGAAAATATTTCAGTATTCAAGATGTTAGTCCATCCTTCAAATCAATTTAATTTCACAAAGATTAAACAGAGCATTATTTTTACTCAAGAGAAACAAAGCCATTTGCTCTAAAATATTCACAAATTTTATTCACAGATGACCTGTGTATTTCTTACCATCTTATTAAAAAATATAGGACTTCTCACCCATCCACCCAAATTCCCATCAGTAGTATCACTAGTCTCAGAGATCTTGAGGTCAATAAAAAGTACATTGACAAACTTGGTAAACAAATATGTGAATGCCTACCATCTATCAGATATTACTGCTCTAAACCCTGGACAGAACAGTTTATAATTAGAGATAAGTCCTTGTGATGAAAAACAGCCTAAGGTGGCAGAATATGAGTTGGTAGTAAAGAAGTTTTCTAAGGATATGGTACTTTCAAGCAACCATCTAAGGGACAAGGAGCTATCTATCCATGTCAAGATCAAAGGTAGGAAGAAGGGAACATTAAGAAAACAGTACAAAAGCTTTGATCTAAGAAAAGGAGAGCAAACAGAGAAAAATGGTAAATAAAGTGAGATCACATTTGGCTTTGCAAGCCAAGATAAGGAATTTGGATTTTATTCTAAGCATGCTAGAAAGCCACTGAAGGAAGAGTTACAAACTAAGATTATGTCGAGCATCTCATATATCTCTCATTACCTTAGCAAGAGCTTCTTACATCCTGAGCCTAAGTTAGTCACCACTGCCATAAAACATAAAACAGCCTTGTCCCAGCCTTGTGTGGAAGGAAGGCGCCAAGAGTAGATTCGAATCTAGAACACCCCACAGCTTCCACAGGAGACAACTCACTGGTCCCCTATAAATGAGATGACCACAGCCAAAGAATTATTTTACTACCTGGATATCTACTCTAACAGCAAAGTTCAGAGATGCCAGTGCCTATCAAGACTAACAGGCCCTTGCAAGTTGCTAGGAAAGTTTATACAGGAGCTACGCAAGAAGTGCAGTATACAGTCCAACACATAGACAATCCGGGCACTCTAGCAGGCACAGACCCAAGTGGTGGCCCTGAATCCCCCAACTTCACTTTGATCTAATATTTTACTTCTGTCCTTTTACACTTAAGAGACTGCTACAGCCATCTAAGAAACAGTAGGTTAGACTAGGGTGGTGAACATGGATATGGGGAGGAATAAATATTTTCTAATGAGAATCAACAGGATTAGATTACATTAGTGAGCTACGGAAAAGAAGCAAGGATATCTCCTGTGTTTCTGGCATGAGTAACTGGATAGAAGGTGGTATCATTGAATAAGATGGAAAAGATCTAGGAAAGAACAAGTTTGAGGAGGGTGGCATGGGCAGGAAATCAAGTGTATTATAACGGATGTATAAATTTGAGATGCTCATGAGACATCAAAGTGGAAACACTAAGCAAAATGTCTTTTTCAGAACAGAAAATGCTTAAGTGGGGATCAGACCTATCTCTGACTAATATGTACTATAAAGCCCTACTACTTAATACAAAACCTAATTTAATCACAGGATTGCCCCAGAAAAATCCCTATTTTTAATACATTTGTGGTCTGAGAAAAGGTGAAACAGCCCATACAGTCATGCATAAGTTCATTTTGTTTCAGGGGCTCTTGTGATCCTCTAAAACTGATTAAGCCTAGAACAAAGAGCAATGCAGCTATCCTGAGTGGCTTTTTAGGATTCAAACTTTGGAAAGCTATTTACCACATAATCCCACTCAACCCCACGAGAGCCATTTTAGGAAACTTTAAATGGGAAAATAAAAAGAGTAAGGGAAACTAACACCAACTGTTAGTGTTTTACTGTGTCTGGCACCTAAATATTATGATTTTGACTCTCACAACTGTTCTGCAAGACAGGTATTATCATCTTAATTTTTACACATAAAAAAAGAACAAGATCAACAGAATTTAAAAGTTTATCCAACAGTCACAGCAAAGCTTGGACAGGAGAAATTATGTTAAGTGTTCAAATCTCAAAGTTTAGATTGCACAAAACTTTCATTACAGTCCTAACATTGTAAAATAGATCAATGTACTACTTCCTAAAATTTAAATTCCCAAGGTAAATTAAAAGATTATGAATTATAAACTAGAAGAAAATTAATCAGAAAAATGTCAGTATCATCCGTCACCTGGGCTACACCTAAAGGCCTCTAACAACTGTCTATTTTTACTCTCACTTCTCCAGCCCAATTCCTCATAGCTACTAGAATTGTGAACAGATGTGACCATGTCAATACTTTTCAATGATTCCCTAACGCCTGAAAAATGAAGTTTAAATTCTTCTGGGGCATTTTATGTTGCTTACTATGTACTTTTACAGCCTCTTCCTATACAAAATCCCACACAGGCCCCTAGTGTTCTAACCACTCTTACCTGTTTGCTGTCCCTCATAAGGACCATGTACTTTGACTGCTCATATGTGCTACTTCCCTCCACTCATAATGATCCTTTTTCCTTTTCATCCAACACAATTCTACTTCCTGAGTTGTCTTTAATCTCTTCTCTTTGAAGGGTTCTTTAAATCTAACAAGTCAAAATTGTTCTATGCTTGCACAGCATTTTCTTATCTATATATGGCTCCTGTTGCTTTTCATTCAGTCTTAGTTCTTAGTAGGTTTATTAGTTTTTACTTATTTAACTCAACCTGCAATCCCCTTCATGGCAAGGTATAGCAAGTGTGTATATTTAATAACTTCCTCTTCAATATGAAATAAAAGTTTTGACAATTTAAATATAAAGACAGTAAAAATAAATGAATAAATGTAAAGAAAGTAAAAGTGAATCCTTGGCTTATTCAACTTATTTTGGGAATCAGAAGGCTGTAAGGAACAAGGTAAAACAAATAAGGGTGGGGAGATCACCACACTTAAGTTAAGGGTGCTAAGTTATGATTAGCAACATGATGAACTGATAGGAGATAAAACCAGTTATGCAAGGATTACCCTCTGTGGTCAGAAGTCATGAGAGGCCAAAAGAGGCCTCTGTAGCAGAACCATGGCTTGTCTGGGCAGAACTGGATATAAACTCTTGACTTTAAATTTAAAGTATGAAGGACCCTCCTGGTCTCTAAGCATTGGGAGCTAAATATATGGTGTTCTAGTAAATCTGGAAAAATACAGTAAGGTTTAATTTCAATTTGTAAGAACTGAAATAAGATGGTTTCTCTTCCTCAAATGATGAGCTCTGAGTCAGGACTGAGACTAAGAAATTTCTAGGAAATACCAAAGTACTTGTTCTGCCCATGTAAGTATAATACTAGCATACAGTAAGCATCAAAACACAGATAAGCTTAGTATAATAGCTGAAGTTAGGTGCAGAACATAATTAAACAGGAAATGGCTAAAGACAGGGAAGGATGTAAGAAAACAGACTTATGTCCAAGGTAAAGGAACAGGCCACAGAATTAGAGATAAAGACTAAAGAATGATCCAGGAAATCAACTTATTCTGGGAATCGGAAGGCTATAAGGAACAAGGTTAAAACAAACAAGGGTGCTGAGATCAAGTTATGATTAGCAATATGATGAACTCTCAAAAACATTTAAGAGTAAGTAGGCATTTCTGATTTCCTGCTATAATTTTTGTAACTATCTGATAAGTTACAAAAGGATCTGCCCAACACAAGGATCAATACAGGTACATTCAATACTCAACAAAAGTGTTAAGAAATCACTTCAATGCCAAGAGAAGTTCCCAAGGGGATGCTTCATATAGTACCTTGATCAATGAAAGCATAGCACAAAAGACCACCTTTCTACTCCAGTTCAAACTGGAACAGCAAAATGGCTATTCATGTTATTTCTATAAATTAAGAGTCAAATCACAGAAAGTGTGACTAATGAACTGGCATGATTTTAAAGTTTAAGGTGTAAATGTGTAAATATAAGACATCAGGAAATAATTATCAATTAAGTTTAGTGAACATTCATCACCTCATATAGATACAAAATTAAAGAACTAGAAAAGGAATTTTTTTCCTTGTGAGAACTCAATCACTTGTGATGAGGTATACTTTATTTTATGTAAATTCTGAAAAAGAAAAGCAAGGCTGCCTTTCCCTTGATGTTCCTATAAAGAATTATGTGAAATTAAAACACATCAAGTTCTCTAAACAATCTATTTATCAACACAGTATCAATTTATGAATTAATTTTTTAAAACTCTTGCTACAACTTATGTAAGTTTTTATTAAAACTTATTATAAGGTATCATTTATCTGAAATAAATTTTCTACTTGCCATCATCTGGTAAGGAAAAGCAATTAGCAAATGTATATACCGTAAACAAACTATGTACATGCACATGTAATGTATGTATGACAGAAAGAGTTAAAGAAATAAATTTGAGCAGGACCACAGAGTAACATTTTAACTTTTGACACTAAATTTCCCCATCAGTCTTTTACAGTAACTTTCTAAAACACCAATCCAGTTTACTGCTCTTTGTTAAAAACTCTGGTTACTTCCCAGGTCCCTTAGCAATGACTTTTTTTTTCTTTTGGCAGCCTTGACTCATGTGAAGGAGATGGCCCATTCCTGTGAATTCTCACAGGTCCCTGCTCTGCAGCAGTGGCTTTTAGGGATGTCGAGGGAAGCCTTGGCATTTCCCTCCTTCAGGCCATTTGCTCTGTCATGTTCATTGCTGAAAGATCCTTTTATACCTTTCTACTTTTTAAATAGTAGCAATGCTTCAAGCACCACTTTCTTTCACAGCAACTCTAGTCAAATACTACCCCTTTTTCCTGACCAAAGTCATTATCTCTTGCCATTACCATACACCAGGGCATATATTTTATACTTGCATATTTATGCCTTTCTTGAATTTTAGAAGTATTGAGGCAGCTTACCAAAATAAAATAAAAAAACAAAAAATTCAAATACTGTAGCTAATCCATTAATACAGAGTAAAAAATACAACGTCAATTAAAGTGACTTGTGGGAAAAAACACTTTGTTCTGAGGTTTCTAGCACCAAAAGCAAAGTAAACAGTGAATTACAAAGGACACTTGATTGTAGTCAATTTGGCACTCTACTGTTTATTATCTGTTGTTCTCCATATCTGCCATATCTAATGATGCCTTTGCTAAATATATAACTTTTATCCATAATTCACGATGGCTGTTTTTGTTAAAAATGCTTTTGCCCTATACTTGTACATTCTCAGAATTTTTAGACTCAAGATTAAAAGCTTATAAATGGCTAAGAATTATGTCTTCTTGAGGTGCATTTAGGCATTAAGTGTTTTTCTTCCCGTGACGGTCACAATAGCAAAGATAGTTAGCTTATGCAAAGAAAAGTCGAAAGGAATATAACTTAAATCTGGTTGCTCAGATGATAAAGAATCTGCCTACAATGCAGGAGACCCAGCCAGGCTCAATCCCTGGGTCAGGAAGATCCCCTGGAGAAGGGAATGACTACCCACTCCAGTATTCTTGCCTGGAGAATTCCATGAACAGAGGAGCCTGGTGGGCTGTAGTCCATGGGATCGAAAAGAGTAGGACACGACTGAGAAGCTAACACTTTCACTTTTTCTTTCCTCACATTACTATTTTAAATTGCTGACTTTTTAAAAATAAAAAGCATGTATATTGCTTACATAACTTGAAAAGCTGACACTAATAAATTCTCTAAATCAAAAATTTTAACTTAAGCTGTCCCCTAAAAAAAAGTCTTAAGAAGCCTGGCCCAATGTAAAACAGCTACTCAGACTAGACTGAAGATGGGGAGAAAGTCAAAGTGTTAGTTGCTCAGTCGTGTCCGATTCTTTGCAATCCCATGGACTATAGCCTTCCAGACTCTTCTGTATATGAAATTCTCCAGGCAAGAATACTAAAGTGGTAGCCATTCCCTTCTCCAAAGGATTTTCCTGACCCAGGGATTGAACCCAGGTCCCCTGCACTGCAGGCAGATTCTTTACCATCTGAGCCACCAGGGATGGGGAAGGGAGAAACAACTAGAATCTGGCTTTGGCAAAGAAATATTAGAATCTTTCATTGAAAATCAGACATCACTAAGAAGAGACTGGAGTCAGTGAAAAGAATTCCCAAGAATAAATTCTAGCATGCTTTCAACTTAAGAAGGTGTTACTTTTATATAACTCAAATACTTTTAGGTTTCTAGAAAGATAATAATACAGTTTATAACTTTATATTCATACTCTAGAGCTGGATGTAAGCCAGGTACAGTATTAACAGAAACTAATATAATCAATAAATGCCATTAAATTAAAAGGAGAAAGACTAAGTTTCCATTGTGTAATAGACACATGCTTGTCTAAAGAAAAATCCAGTGCCTCACTTTGGCTAGTACAAATGGTTTCTATAAAAAGACCCTACAGAGAGATCATATGGAGCCTGACTGTGAAAAGGTCTTAGCCCAGTTTTAAAGAAATTCACTAACATAGCCAAGGAGAAGCACTGAAGGTTTTTGAGCAGGTACAAATCAGGTGGCATTTAAGAAACATGAATTTGAAAGTGATCCACTTGGTTAGTATGGTTAGAGGAAAAAAACAGGTATTAGGAAAGTAATAAGAGCAACCAAAAAATTTAAATAGGCATTTCTCAAAAAAAGATATACAAATGTCTAATAATAAGCACATGAAAAAAATGCTCATCATCACTAACCATCAGGGAAATGAATTCAAACTCTTGAGATACTATGTCACATCCATTACAATGTCTCTAACCAAAAAGATAAGCATTCCAAGGATGTTTACAAAACTGTAACCCTCATACATGACTGCTGGGAATACAAATTGGTCTGGATGCTTTGAAAATTAATTTGGAATTCCTCACAATGCTAAATGTGGGTATTACATGACCCAGTCACTCTACTCCCAGGAACACACTCAAGAAAACTGAAAACATACAACTTCACAAAGTTATACACAAATGTTCATAGCATTATTCCTAATAGCCAAAAAGTGGAACCAACCCAAACACCCATCAACTGATAAATGGATAAAGTATTTCCACATATGGAATAGTATTTGGCAATAAAAAGAAATTAAACACTAATGCATGCTACAACAGGGATGAATCTTGAAAACAATATAAGTGAAAAAAGTCAAGAGACAAAGGCCACACATTTTGAGTCTATTTCTATGAAACCAAAGTAGGCAAAGCTATAGAGAGAAAAATAATTAAGCTAGGGCTGAAGGTGGCTGGGGAATATGGGGCAGGGGTTTCTTTCTGGAATGGTGAAAATGTTCTAAAATTGACTGGTGATGGTTGCACAACTCTGAGAATGTATTAACAATCACTGACCTCTAAATGAGTAAACTGTATAGTATGTGAATTAGCTCTCAACAAAGCTTAAAAAATCCAAATCAAAATAAAAAACAATAGCAACTGCCCAAGCATGTTTAACAAACCCAAATTGTATACCATACCCAATAACAACCTGAAATTAAAATGTTATTTTTATATATCTACACATTATGTTCATTTATTCATTCAGCAAATACTAATTCAACACCTGATATGTAACAGCCACTAAAGGTTTTCTTCTCAGAAGATTTTTTATTGATGGTGAAAGTGAAGTTAAAGTCACTCAGTCGTATCCGACTCTTTGCGACCCCATGGACTACACAGTCACAGAAATTCTACAGGATTCTGGAGTGGGTGGCGGGGTAGGGGTGGGGGGGACACAAAGAGAATGAGGGAAGTAATGCAGTAGATCTTTTTAAGACTTACCAGTGATCTGAAGTTGTGATTTCATGGTCAAACTACCCATTGAACCAAGCTGTGATCCACTGTCAGACATATCACCAACAGGAAGGCAAACCTGAACAGGGCAAAGGAAACACTGTGAACGTCAAAAATTCCCACTTGAAAAATATGTAAATGCTAACCAGGCCATTTCCACGTCCCACTGAAGACCACAAAATAACCAGTGGCCTTCACACTGCTAAAATTCTAGTATCCATCCTGCACTAAACTATCAGCAAAATCTGAAATGGTTGAATTTCTTTCTTCTGTGGTTTACTTTCTTCTTTTAGTTCCCAAGACACATTCTCGAGGTTTATGTCCTACCTTACTGATTATTCCATCTTAATCTTCTTTGATGATTCCTTCTGGTCTCTCTACCCTCTTAATACTGGAATGTCCTAGGGCTCAGTTATTGGTTCCCTCTTCTCTCATATCTTCACATTCATTTCCTCAAGGATATCAACCAGTGTTATGGCTTTAAATATCATCTATATACCAACAAGTCCCAACTTTACATTTCTATCCCAGATTTCACTCCTGAATTATAAACAGCAACTTCACTTGGTATCTAAAAGATATTCTAAACTAATACGTCAAAAACGGAACCCCTGATGTCCTCTGTGAACTATCTCAGTTGAAGGCAATTTCATCCTTTCAGATGCTCAAGCTAAAAACTATGGAGTTATTCTTGACTCCTTTGTTCATATGTCCCTTCCCATCTGCTGACAAATTCTAATGTCTCTATTTGCAAAATACACCTAGAATCCAGCCATTTCTCATCACCTCTATCATCAATCTATTCATAGCCACCTGACAGCTATCTTCTTCCTAAATTATGCCCCTCTCCTAGATTAACCTAAAGTGACCCCATGGACCGTACAGTCCATGGAATTCTCCAGGCCAGAATACTGGAGTGGGTAGCCTTTCCCTTCTCCAGATGACCTTCCCAACCCAGGGATCGAACCCACGTCTCCCACATTGCAGGAGATTCTTTACCAGCTAGAGCCACAAGGGAAACCCAGATTAACCTAAAAGGTCTCCCGTTTTCCATCCTTGTCCAGCCTCAGTACCTATTCTTAACACAACCTGGATGACTTTAAGATGTTAAAAAGTTCTTCAAATTTTCCCATTTTACTCGAGTGAAAGACCCTATATGATACATGCTTCCACTGCTCCCTACCTTCTGATCTTATTTCCCCTCTACTGTCCGCCCCTACTCAGGCACCTACCTATTATTTTTCAAACATGCCAGCACATTCTCGCCTTAAGACCTCTGTTCTACTTGTTTTCTTCACAATATTAACAGTCTGTTCCACCTATCCTGATCATTTTTTTTCTTCTACAGACAATATGATCTTTTGACATACCACATAATTGACTTGGTTATTATGTTTATTGGTTTTGACTCTCTGGGCTAGAATATAAACTCCATGTGAGCAGGAATCATTTTTTTGGTTCACTGATAAAACCCAGAATCCCACAACAGTGCCTGACACATTGCAAACACTTAAACATCTGATCTGTGAAAGGAACAAAGATGGCTCCTGAATTATACTAAAATAAACAACCCTAACATATCTTCTTCAGTCCATAGTCTCAGAAGAGTTAATCCTCATGTGGTAAGGCATGCTCTACATAACAGAGATTTTATAACAAAATCAGGACACTTGGGCTTGATTCCTGGCTACAACACTTATTGTATGATACTATATGAGTTATGTAACCTCTCTAGGTCTCAGTTTCCTGTCAGAGAAACGGGGATAACACCATCTCTACCTCACAAGGTTGTTGAAAGACTGAATGATTATGTATGTGGGGGGAAAATGCTACGAATGTTTATTATTCATACTGTCAGAATTTAACTAAATCTGTTTTTAAAATAAAATGTTCTTAGGCTTTTGGGGACTTGATAAAATATCAGGAATATTTTGAGTGGGTCAAAGATTAAAGTAAAATTTACTTAAGCACTCACTATCTGCCAGATCCTATGTAAGAAATACATAAATACAATAAGGCAAACAAAGTAACCTGAAACTGTAAACATGTCTACAGTATTCATACAAAATTAGGCTTCCATTCCCTGGTGGTCCAGGGGTTAGGACCACTTGCAATGCAAGGGCATGAGTTCGATCCCTGGTCAGGGAACCAGAATCCCATATGCTGAGGAGGCAGGGAGGGAGGGACGGACAGATGTAGGGAGGAAGGAAAAAGAATATGTTCAAAGCTAAAATTCTGGCAGCCTTAACTCAAATGACTAGCTCATTCCCTTGGCTTGGTCTGTATATTTTTTCCCTTCACTTTCTATGTCTACTTAAATTGCACCATTTCGGATGTTTTATACAATTTACTAAAAGGGCCATTTATTTTAAATACAGAAGGCATACATCATAAATAAAGCCATTAGTAGTCACCCAGAATATAAAGGCACTGAGGTGTACCATAAAAGTCAACAGAGCACTGCACAGGATATTCTTCTGATGCAAACTACTTGTTACAGAAAGAGTCCTCAAAGACATCATTACCACATATGTATAGTTATTTTCTCCTCAATACTGAAAAGACTCTTCACCACAGAATTATGACATCAAGATAAGGAAATTAAGAGGCAGTGAGAAAAGTCCAACAACTGGATGCTGAGTTTATGAATGATAAAGTATTATTCTAGTTGCTGATCTACAGCAACAGTTTATTGCTGGAAAAATACCCTTTTAAATAGTATAGATTATTCTAAATTAACATTATAAAGTTGCAAAGAAAATAAATTCAAAATCATAATAAAATGTATTTTAAAAACACAATTTCATGTAAAGAAGACTAATGAAAGTACAGACTACAAACATTTTTAGAAACAGTGATTCTCTCCAGATAATTAATCATTGTGATAGAACTGTGAGATGCTTTGCAAAAACATGCTGATAATTTTAATAATGTATGTTCTAGTTCACGTTAGTTTCATATAATAAAAATTATTTTAAATCTCTAAGAATAAAAAAACACACCACTTGTATAATAAAGACAAATCATAGAAACCTTAGTATTAATTGGCAACCAGTTAAATAATCACAAATTCATACCACAGAAAACTATGCAACAATTAGAACTTACTAGTAACTGAAGTGTAAAGATTTCAAGAACATTTAAGTTACAGAATATATATAATGTAATCTGTTTTGCAAATAAAAACAAAATGCATATCCCTATAGGTAAATATAAATAAAGGCAGAAAAAGTTTCCATCCCAAACTGGTAATAGTGGCTACCCTTCTGTGTACTAAAGAAGGAAGTCATGGGGAACTTGTGGTTTTTTATGTATTATTTGAGTTTAAAAAGAAAATATATACCATACTTGTACAATTTGAAAAATACCTCAAGACTAAGTAGATAGAGAATCTACACTTCAAAGCCCATCTTCTCGCCTGAGCGCCAGACTCCTAGGCCTAACCTTTACAATTGTCTGCATTACTAAAATGACTAAGGTGAAACTCTGCCTGGCTCAACAGCAGCACCATTCACCCACGTGCTCAAGCCAAAGCTATGAGCATTAAATCTTTCCCTCATCTAGTTGTAAAGATTCTATCTGCAAAATATACCCTACTATATACCCTATATGCTTACTTTTCTTTTAACTACATTAGCCCAAGCCACAACCAGCCCTTCCCTGTCAACAAACTATTACAAGTCACTAAATAAGGCCCCCTGCCGCTGCATTTGCTCCTTCTCCCTCTCAGCCATTTCCCATCAAAGTTAGTGTACTCTTCTAAACATTAAAATTAGATCTTGTTCTACTCTGCTTAAATATCCAATAATTGCCTATCTCACCTAAAATAGAATCCAAATTCCTCACTCTGGCTTATAGAAGCTCCACTTCATTCCATACATGACCTACTTTCTTGAGTTCTCCTCTCCTTAACATTCTCCTCCTTAGCCACTGTAAATCTGGATTCTATTTCTCAAACACACTAAAGTCATTCTGGACTTATAGGCTTACACTAACTGTTCCCTCTGCTGAGAATGTTTTTTCCACTTATCTTTAAATAACTAACATCTTGCATTCAGCCCTCAAGTTAATACTCAGGTCTTCCCTGACTGACCAGTATAATGTAGCCATACTATTACTTTCTACCACATCACTGAAATTTTCCTGACTTTTTAAATTAATTTTATTAATTTCTACAAAGGTAGGCAACCTTGTCTGCCTTGCTAATCAGTACCTTAAATATTCTACAGTTTTAATTAACTAATGCCCACAATTTATATTAAGGGTCACTCTTTATGAACCTTATACGGTCCTAAGGATATTGAAAAATGCATAACTGCCACGTATTCAATAGTATAGTATCACAGAGAATAATCTCACAACTCTAAAAATCCCGTGCTTCCCCTATTCATTCTTCTTCCCTCAATAAGAACTTCTGGCAACCACTTACCTTTTAACTGTCTCTACAGTTTTGCTTCTCCCAGAATGTTAGATAGTGGAATCACACAATTTAAGAGCCTCAGCCTGGCTTCTTGGTACTATGATTAAAGTTTCCTCCGTATCTTTTCAGAGCTTGACAGTTTTTTTTTAATTTGCTGAATAAACATTTCACATGTGTTTATTCCTCTGTGCATCCATGTGCCTGTTGAAGGGTGTTAGATGCTTCCAGCCTCTGGCAGTTATGAATAAAACTGCTATAAATACTATCGTGCAGGTTCTTTGTGTATGTAAGTCTTCTACTCAATTGGGTAAAGAGGACTACAATTACAGGATGATAAGGGTAAACCTATGTTTTAGCTCTGTAAGCAACTGCCAAATCATCTTCCAAAGTGGCTGTACCACTTTGCATTCCAATTAGAACTGAAGGAAAATTTCTACTGCTCCATATCCTCACAAGCATTTGATATTGTCAGAATTTAGTATTTCTGGAATTTAGCCAATCTAATAGGTGTACAACAATGTTTCACTAGTGGCTTAGTTTGTAATTCCCATGTGACATGATGTTGAGCATCTTTTCGTATGTTTGATTATTTACCATCTATGTACACTGTTTCATGAGCTATCTGTTCAGATATTTTACTCATTATTTGTTTTCTTACTGTTGCATTTTAAGAGTTATTTGTGTATTTTAAATATAAGTCCTTTACATGTTTTGCAAACATTTTCTCACAGCCTATGGCTTCTCTTTTCATTTTGTTAACAGTGTAAAGGTGCTGGTTGCTAATTCCCACAAGTCTCAAGTTGAGTGCTGTGGGTGGGTTCCCCACACCAACAACCAATTCTCCAATGCCAACTGGGTGTCCTACAGTTTAATAATAATCAGATAGGAAATAAATATGACATAGTTTTATGTATTAAAAAAAATTTTCACCAAAAAATCCATTAGAAATAAAATACACTGAAGTTGCAGGGTACAAAAAAAAAAAAATCAATATATAAAAGTCTATTCTATACACTAACAACAAATCATCAGAAAGCAATTAAGAAAAACAATCCCATGTACAACTGTAACAAAAAGAATATCTAGGAATAAATTTAACCAGCTAGGTGTAAGACCATCTTTCACTGAAAACTAAAGACATTACTGAAAGAAAATGAACACAACACAAAGAAATGTAAAGGTATGTGGGCTCATGGATTAGAAGAATTTAACATTTTTAAATGTCCATATGACCTAAAGCAATCTACAGAGTCAATGCAATCCCTATCAAAATCCCAATGACATTTTTCACAGAAACAGAAGAACAAAAAAATCCTAAAATTTGTATGGAACCACAAAAGGCCCCAAATAGCCAAACCAATCCTGAGGGGGGTAGGGGGAAACAAAGCTGAAGTATCATTCACTCTGATTTCATATTATATTAAAAAGTGACAGTAATCAAAACAGCATGGTATTGTCCAAGTAACATACAAATCAATGGAACAGAATTGAGAGTTCAGAAATAAACACACACATAAATGGACAATGAATACACAACTCAAGAGAAAAGAACACACAATGGAGAATAGAGAGTCTCTTCAATAAATGATGTTGGAAAAACTGGTCATGCAATAGAATGAAACTAGACCACCAGCTTATACCATACAAAAAGTCAACTCAAAATAGATTAAGGACTTGAATGTAATACCTGAAATCATAAAACTCTTAGCTGTGAACATCACTAAATATTAGGGAAATGTAAATCAAAACCACAAATGAGATACCATCTCACACCATTAGAGTAAGTATTATCAAAAAGGCAAGAAATAACAAGTGTTAGGATGTTGAGAAAAGGGAATCCTTGTATAGTTTGTGGGAGTGCAAATTACTGTAGCCACTATTGAAAACAGTATGGAGAGTTCTCAAAAATTAAGAATATGATCCAGTTATTCCACTTCTAGGTATTTATCCAAAAAATTCAAAAGCATCTATTTTGAAAAGACATATGCGTACCCATGTTCAATCCAGCACTACACACAAGACCTAAGATACGTAAACAACCTAAGCTGCCATCCGTGAGTGACTGGATAGAAAAGGTGTAGTGTGTGTTTAAAACAAGGGAATGCTACTCGGCTTAAAAAAAAAATTTTTTTAAGAGAGGAAATTTTGCCATTTGCAACAACATGGATAGACCTGGAAGGTATTATGCTAGTGAAATAAGACAGAAAAAGGCAAATACTGTATGATTTCTTTCATATGTGTGTTGGGGGTGTGTGGGGGAGTGAGTACACAAAACCAAACAAAAATAAGCACACAGAGAGAACAGAATAGTCGTTAGCAGAAATTAAGTGTGGGAAGGGCAAAATGGATAAAGGAAGTCAAGTGCATGGTGATGAATGGAAACTAAACCCGTGGTAGTTAGCATGTTGCAGTGTATATAGAAGTCAAATATAATTTTGTACGCTTGAATCTTAAATGTTATAAACCGATTTTATATCAATCAATCAGTGAGAAGGCTGTCTGTCAAACCACTAATCTAACAGAATAGACTTCAGAGACCATACAAGACAAAGAAAACAGGACTATACAAAAATTAGTCTGAAACAATCAATCAAATGACAACAGCAGGCAGCAACAAGAAACTATGAGATGGGAGAAGAATCTGGTATTTCCAGAGCCACCACATTATAACATTCAAAGTGTTTCATTTTCATACCAACAAACTGAATTCAACAGCACATTAAAAGGATTAATACATCATGACCAAGTAGGATTGATTAATCCCTGGGATGCAAGATGGGGTCAACATACAAAAATAAATAAATCAGTGTGACCAACAAGGACCTACTCTGTAGCACAGGGAACTCTACTCAATATTCTGTGATAACCCATATAAGAATCTAAAAAAGGATGAAAAAATATATAACTGAATCATTTGCTGTATACCTGAAACTAACAACACTGTAAATCATCTATACTCCAATAAAATTAAAATATTTTTTAAGAAATAAAGAAAATCAATGTGTTATACCACATTACAATAAAGGATAAAAACCACATGAACATCACAACTAATGCAGAAGAGCATTTGACAAAATTCAGTACTGTTTCATTAAAAAGCTGTCAGATTAGGAACAGAATTACCTCAACAAAATAAAATATGTTTTACATATGAAAAAGCCCACAACTAACATCACACTCAACAGTGAAAATCTGAAATCTTTTCTTCTAATACTAGGACAAGATAGGATGCGCACTCTCAGCATTTCTAGTCAACATAGTACTAGAAGTCCTAGCCAAAGCAATTAAGGCATTAAAAAAAAAAAGAAAAGAAAAATTGGAAAGAAACAAGGAAAATTATCTGTCCCCAGATGACATGATTTTATTAAAAAAAGAAAGAAAAAACTATAAAAGTTCCAAACAGGAGATTCCCTGGTGGTCCATGCTTCCAATGCAGAGGGCACAGGTTCAATCCCTAGTTGGGGAACTAAGATCCCACATGCTGCACGGTCCAGCCAATAATAACCAAAAAAAAGAGAGATTAGAAGTGTTAGCAAGGATGTGGAGAAAGTGGACCCCTTGTACACAGTTGGTGAATCTCTTATACTGAATACAGAGGCAAAAATCATCAACAAAACACAAACAAATTGAATTAAGTAATATTCCATGACCAAGTGGAATTTATGCCAAAAATACAAGCTTGGATAAATATCCAGAAATCAATTAATGTAATATATATTACATAGACATATTAGAACAGAGTACAAAAACAGTATCACCATCTCAACGCACAAAAGGCATTTGACACAACTCACCCTTTCATGGTAAAAACACTCAAGAAACCAGAAGTAAAAGAGAACTTCCTCGACCTGAAAAAGTGCATCTAATTAAAAAAAAAACAAACTATAGCTTCAGTTCAGTTCAGTCGCTCAGTCATGTCCAACTCTTTGCAACCCCATGGACTGCAGCACACCAGGCTTCCCTGTGCATCACCATCTCCCAGAGCTTACTTATACTCATGTCCATCAAGTCGGCGATGCCATCCAACCATCTCATCCTCTGTTGTCCCCTTCTCCTCCCATCTTCAATCTTTCCCAGTATCAGGGTCTTTTCCAATGAGTCGGTTCTTCGCATCAGTGGCCAAAGTATTGGAGTTTCAGCTTCAGCAACATTCCTTCCAGTGGATATTCAGGACTGATTTCCTTTAGGATGGACTGGTTGGATCTCCTTTGCAGTCCAAGGGACTCTCAAGAGTCTTCTCCAGCACCACCGTTCAAAAGCATCAATTCTTCCACGCTCAGCTTTCTTTATAGTCCAACTCTCACATCCATACATGACTACTGGAAAAACCACAGCTTTGACTAGACGGAACTTTGTTGGCAAAGTAATGTCTCTGCTTACATCCTGCTGCTGCTGCTGCTGCTGCTAAGTTGCTTCAGTCGTGTCCGACTCTGTGCGACCCCAGAGACAGCACCTGACCAGGCTCCCCCGTCCCTGGGATTCTCCAGGCAAGAGTACTGGAGTGGGTTACCATTGCCTTCTCCAGCTTACATCCTACTTAACGGTAAAAGATTGAATGCTCTCCCCCTAAAATCAAGAACAAGAAAGAATGCCAGCCCTCATCATTTTTATTCAAAGGTTCTAGCCAGTGTAACTTGGCAACAAAATCAAACAAAAGGCATATGGACTGCAGAGAAAGAAGTAAAACTACCTTTATTTGAACATGATCTGATCTTGTGTTCAGAAAGATAGAATAACTTAGAAATTATTAAACAAGAGGGAACCACGGCCCAGGTTCAAAAAATTTCCAAATACACTATGGGTAGATTGTGAATGACTATGTGGTCAGTCACTTAGTTAACAAAGAACAATATATAATATTAAGTAAGCACTATCACATGCATTCCAGTTATTAGATGGAAGAAAGCTTTCAATCTGCTGCTCTTTAAAGTTTTTCTGTAAAGGGCCAGAAAGTAAACATTTCAGAGTTGGGGGCCATATGATCTCTATAACAAATGCTCAACTGCCATTGTACTGTGACAGTGTGACAGAGAACACATAAAAAGGGGGCTATCCCAATAAAACTTTATTTATTAAAAAAAAAAAAAAAAAACAGCGGGCCAGATTCCTTCCACGAGTCATAGTTTGCTAACACATGTTCTCGAGCATTAAAGTGAAAAACTGTTAACACCCTACATACATCACACTCATGGCATAAAACTGGGAAGTATGGAAGAGGCAAAAAAATTTCTTAAGACATTAGAATAAAACAGTTGGACATGGGTGGAATATCTTATAATTAAACTTTACTTTACATCTTCCTCATTATGCCTATTACTACTCCCTTCATTTGCTTCTTCCTGTACTATCTTACTCATTTCAGTATTTCTCCTTGCCTCACCTCAATCTATCCACATAGTGTTATCAAAGGATTTCTAAGATGAACTTTCTACACAACTCTGATGATCTGCCATGTTCCTGCTTTGCCTATTATCTTATTTTACATGCCATTCTCCCATACACACCCTATGCTCCAATCATAGAAAATTATTCATCATTCTCCAAAATGCCATCTGTTTAACACTTCTGTGATTTACTTATCCTGTTCCGTTAAAACTTCGCCCCACTATTTCCCTAAATTTCTGGTCATCTGGTCTTCTCTTAACCTTCAATATTCTGCTCAAGCATCTCATCTGGTAGCCTTCCTTAAACTAGAAAGCAGAAACAATTCTTCTAGTCTACTCTATAGCATGCATTCCAAAAGATATTGCTGCTAAGTCGCTTCCGTCGTGTCCGACTCTGTTCGACCCCATAGACGGCAGCTCACCAGGCTCCCCCGTCCCTGGGATTCTCCAGGCAAGAACACTGGAGTGGGTTGCCATTTCCTTCTCCAATGCAGGAAAGTGAAAAGTGAAAGGGAAGTCGCTCAGTCGTGTCTGACTCTGAGCAACCCCATTGACTGCAGCCTACCAGGCTCCTTCGTCCATGGGATTTTCCAGGCAAGAGTACTGGAGTGGGGTGCCATTGCCTTCTCCGCCAAAAGATACTATAATATGGTAATTAAGTGTGCAGGCTTTGGAGTCAAATAGATCTAGATCCACGTGTCTCCACATCCACATGCATTGTTTACTGTGTAAACTTAAGCAAATTACTGAATTACTTTCTTCATCCATGAAACAGGAATAACTGGATTGTAGTTTTGGTTTAAAGATTGAGATAATACCTGTAAAATGCTGCTGTTGTTTAGTCACTAAATCATGTCCATATAAAATCTGTACAACAATGTTTATAGTAGCTCTATTCACAGTTGCAATATGTGAAACGACGTGATCTCCCTCCATGTGCGTGCATGCTCAGTCACTTCAATGGTGTCTGACTTCATGACCCCATGGACCATAGCCTGCCAGGCTCCTCTGTCCATTGGATTTTCCTGGCAAGAACACTGTAGTGGGTTACCATATCCTGCTCCAAGGGATCTTCCGGACCCAGGGATCGAATCCACATCTTCTGCATTGGAGGCAGATGCTTTACCCCTGAACCACCAGGGAAACCAATCTCCTTCCACAGGTAAATCAATAAACTGTAGTACATTTACACACTGGAATACTACTCAGGAATAAATTTTTTTAACAAAACGCAACAGGATTTCCCTAGGGGCACAGTGAATGAGAGTCCACCTGCCAAGCAGGGGACATGGGTTGAATTCCTGGTACGGGAAGATTTCACTTGCTTCAGAGCAACTAATTCTGACAGTGGCAACTACTGAAGCCTGCACACCTAGAGCCTGTGCGCCCCGACAAGAGAAGCCACCACAGCGAGAAGCTCACACACAATGAAGAGTAGCTCCATTTATCACAACTAGAGAACGCCCATTCCAGCAACAGATACCAGTGCAGCCAAAAGTAAATAATTTTTGAAAAATACAACAACTCAGAGGAATCTCAAAGGCATCATACTGAGTGAAACCCCTTCTCAAAAAGTTTAATATGTACTATTCTATTTATGTGACAGTCTCCAAAAGACAAAACAAAGAAATGGAGAACAAATGTGTTGCTGCCAGAGGTTAAGAACTGAGGGTGAGTTTGACTAAACAACGGAGGTTTCTGGTGTGATGAAATTGTTCTGTATCCTGATTGTGGTACTAGTTATAAGAACCAATAAATGTGTTAAAATTCATACAACTGTACACCCAAAAATATTCACTGGAGGGACTGATGTTGAAGGTGAAACTTCAATACTTTGGCCACCTGATGTGTAGAACTGACTCATTGGAAAAGACCCTGATGCTGGGAAAGATGGATGAGGATGAGATGGTTGGATGGCATCACTGACTCAATGGACATGAGTTTGAGTAAACTCTGGGAGTTGGAGATGGACAGGGAGGCCTGGCGTGCTACAGTCCACGGGTCGCAAAGAGTCGGACACGACTAAGTGACCGAACTGAACACCCAAAAAAAAAAGCCAATCACTGTATGATAAATTTTTAAAACAGTTAAAACATTAATCAAAAATTTTAAAGGCTACCACTGGGTTGAACAGTGTCTCCCTTCAAATTTATGTCCATGCAGAAATGAGAATTTGACTTTACTTGGTCTTAAAGGATCTTCACAAATATAATCAAGATAAATTATAATGGATCAAGCTAAAGATGAAGACACAAACTGGAGATATATATATATTTACATACAAGACAAGGAATGCGAGGAATCAGAAGCACAAAACAGATTATTCCTGAGAAGTTCCAACTTTAGTTATACCTTATTTTGGCCTTTTAGACTCCTAGAACATGGGGGGGAAATGAAGCTGTGCTGTTTTAAAACTGCCCAGTTTGTGGCAATTTATTACAGCAATCCTAAGAAACTAACATAGCCTATGATCTCTATTTATGTGACATTCTGGAAAAGGCAAAACCATTGAGACAGAAAAATGAGTGCTTCCTAAGGAATGGGGCTGGGGGACCAAAAAATGCTCTTAGTTTTTATTTTTACAACAACAAAAAACACCAGACATTAGATTTACGTATCTTGGGGAGACCTCTTCAGAACTCATCTCCCTTTCTAGGATCTCTCTTCTACCTCAGTATCTCATAGCTAGATTAATCTATCTGTTTTACTGTCTCTTTCGTTTCACAATCTATTCTTCTTTCACCTCCTCCAAAGACTATTTCTAAAGCCAATTTCAACTTTGCCTCCATTTAAAGCTTTAAAATTCACAGAAACGGAGATAGGTGACTATGAATTTCCTATGAAAAACTGACTTTTCACATGATTTTTTTAAAACGCTTTCACAATCGAATACACTGTAGAGCCTGTATCTTCACCTTGTAAACCACTGTGATTTGAGTCAATGAAGATAGCAATTTGAATCTAAAATCTAGTACAATATTAAAATAATCCATTATTTATTAGTCTTGTCAGGTACTGCTGCTAAGCTGCTTCAGTCGCGTCTGACTCTGTGCGACCCCATAGACGGCAGCCCAACAGGCTCTGCTGTCACTGGGATTCTCCAGGCAAGAACACTGGAGTGGGTTGCCATTTCCTTCTCCATTGCGTGAAAGTGAAGTTGCTCAGTCGCGACCAACTCGTAGCGACCCCGTGGAATGCAGCCCACCAGGCTCCTCCATCCATGGGATTTTCTAGGCAAGAGTACTGGACTGGGGTGCCATTGCCTTCTCCAAAGAAACTTAAAACAGGGCCAATTCTTAACACTTTCTTATCATTTATTTTGAGTAATGTTTACTATCACATTAGAAAAATGTGACTGAATGTCTAATGTAAAAAGAAGGTGCTAAAACATTGCCAGCAATAAAAACTAACCTTAACATCTTCATGAAAGGCAGTGGGGAAAAAAAACGTGGAAAGACACACATTTCACAAGATTATTTCAGTAACATCTTATCCCATAAGTAACAAACAGAGAAACTACATTTCTAGCCTTATTTTAAAATATGTATCCTATTTATAAATAAATCATTAAATAACCAGGGCATTATGAAATCTGCTTGGGTTTCTTTTCAGAAATAACACATCCAACATAATCAGTTATTTTTATAGGCCATGTCTAATTTATCCTACAAAACTTGATAATTTTATATACGCCTGTAATTTCTTAAAAGAAG
The DNA here is from genome assembly GCF_002263795.3 of Bos taurus. Classification (NCBI taxonomy): domain Eukaryota; kingdom Metazoa; phylum Chordata; class Mammalia; order Artiodactyla; family Bovidae; genus Bos; species Bos taurus. The sequence continues at coordinate 63,802,729 of NC_037340.1, read as the reverse complement.
CCACCAAAAAGACATTTCAGAAAACACACAAAACCAGTAAGGAGAAAAACTGCTTGCTGAAGCAGAAAGTACGGAGTTCAAAGAGCTAAAACACACAGTGGTATTCAGAGAACTAAAACCAAATGAAGCTAAACTCTCAGCCTTACTAAAACACAAAAGCATACATGGTAACTAAATATTGAGTAGTCTCCCATGGATAGGGCCACTCAGCCATGCTCCCAAACCCCTACTCAAGTGAAAGAGCTACATATCAAAAGACCTGTTTTGAAAAATCTGTCCTCATTCACCAGCCACTACAATGCAAAATGGACTCCAGCCTCAACCCAGTTGGAAGTGGAAACATGGGGGTTTGAAGTAGTTCTGGTGTATGCAACCAGTAGCCACATTACCCAGCTGAGCTGAAAACTAATTCCTGTTCACTGGGGTCACAGAAGCAAAGACTATAAGAGCAATGTTTAGATCTCATTCTCCACTAATGATAGCAAAGGAGCTAACTTTGGCATATGGGTTGACAAAGATACTGACAGAGGGATTAAGAGTTCTTTGGGTTGGGGTAGAAAGTAAATGCTAATTCCCATAACAATTTCTCAACAAAAGGAGAGAAACTAACTCAGATCCACTCACAACAGGGAAAAACTGCTTTCCTATTTACTGGAAAAAGTTACTTTAACAGGGTAGCAGGATGTAGACCATCCCCTATCCCCCACAACAGTGACACTTTGGCTCTGAACATCATGTAATGATCTCAGATAATCCAGAGTTCTTCCCCATCTTCCAGCCAAATCGGAATCCAGTGTGAATTCTAAAGCACAGGCATAAAAAAGACAATTATCTTACTCAAAGAGAAACATGAAGTGAAGTCGCTCAGTTGTGTCTGACTCTTTGCGACCCCATGGACTGTATGTAGCCTACCAGGCTCCTCCATCCATGGAATTTTCTAGGCAAGAATTCTGGAGTGGGTTGCCATTTCCTTCTCCAGGAGGATCTTCCCGACCCAGGGATTGAACCCGGATATCCCACATTGCAAGCAGATGCTTTACCGTCCGAGCCACCAGGGAATCCCAAAGAAAAACAACATAAGAAGGTACAATTTTCAAGGTTCAACAGTATAAAAGAGCTGAAGGAAATTGGCACCAGAACTGTAACTTTTAACATTCATTTGTTGGTTTGAACTTTGCATCTAGTATTACAGAAGGCAATTTTTCTCCCAGTTCTCCCAAACAGCTTTCGGATAAACATCTTAGTATTAACTATTATTATAAGCTGTGTCCTGGCTTTGACTATTTACTGCTAGAGTTTAAAGGATTTAACATGCCTCAATAAATATAACTACTGTTGTACTACTCTAAATATTGCTCTCTTCTGCCAAACGTCTTGTGCGAAACTATACAACTCGATTAAATATAAAGCTGAATTTCCTGGTGTTCAAGAACTCTTGTTTCTGACTATCTCTTAAAACCCATAAATTCTCCTCAAAATAAGACTCTGGATAGCCACCATCTCATCCTTCTAACGAACCTTTCTCAGATCATTTTTACACATTGTTTAAGAATTATCAGTCTTCCCTGGTAGTACAGTGATTAAGAATCCACCTTCTGATACAAGGGACACAGATTTGATCCCTGTTCCAGAAAGATTCCACATGCCACTGAGCAACTACTGAAGCCCAGGTGCCTAGAACCTGTGCTTCACACCAAGAAAAGCCACAGCGATGAGAAGTCTGCACACTGCAACTAGAGAGTAGCTCCTGCTCACGGCAACTAGAGAAAGCCTGAGAGCAGCAACAAAGACACAGGGAAGCCAAAGTAAACATTTTTTAAAAAAGAGAATTATTAAGAAAACTAGATGTCAATAATGAGCTAATAAATAATGTCTATGTATACTACATAAACAAATTTATGCATTTATATTAAAAGAACTAAAAAGGATAGTTTTAAATATTGTATTAAAAATCCAGGAAAAAAAATCAGAATCATTTATTTCCAAGAGTTCTAAACATTGGGGTCAGAGTGAGTAAGTGAAGTCACTCAGTCGTGTCTGACTCTTTGTGACCTCGTGGACTATAGCCTATCGGGCTCCTCCGTCCATGGGATTCTCCAGTTAAGAATACTGGAGTGGGTTGTCATTTGGGACAAATAACCATTTATCCATTAGGAAACAAATAGGATTATGAAAGCAGGGTCAATTTTACATTCCAGTTTGGGCCTGCAAATTTTCACCTTAGTATTCTATTTCAAGACTACCTCCTCTCAAAAAAATCTATAAACAATAAATTCTGGAGACTATGTGCAAAAAATGGAACTGTTTGCACTGCTGGTGGGAATGTAAACTGATACAGCCACTATGGAGAACAGTATGGAGGTTCCTTAAACTAAAAATAGAGCTACCATATGACTCAGCAATCCCACTACTGGGCATATACCCTGAGAAAACCATAATTCAAAAAGACACAAGTGGCTCTCTTCCCTTCTGTGGCCATCGCTGAAGCGCTAGCGGCCAAAATGAAGTTCAATCCCTTTGTGACTTCTAACCGAAGCAAGAATCGAAAAAGACATTTCAATGCGCCTTCCCACATTCGCAGGAAAATTATGTCTTCTCCTCTTTCTAAAGAGCTAAGACAGAAGTACAACGTTCGATCCATGCCCATCCGAAAGGATGATGAAGTTCAGGTTGTACGAGGGCACTACAAAGGGCAGCAAATTGGCAAAGTAGTCCAGGTTTACAGGAAGAAACACGTCATCTACATTGAACGAGTGCAGCGGGAGAAGGCTAATGGCACAACTGTCCACGTGGGCATTCACCCCAGCAAGGTGGTTATCACCAGACTAAAACTGGACAAAGACCGCAAAAAGATCCTCGAACGTAAAGCCAAATCTCGCCAAGTAGGAAAGGAAAAGGGCAAATATAAGGAAGAAACAATTGAGAAGATGCAAGAATCAAGTCATCTTGTCTACAGCTTTCATTAAAAACTGTTAAAATGAAAAAAAAAAAAAAAGACACAAGTGCCCCAATGTTCACTGCAGCACTATTTACAATAGCCAGAACATGGAAGCAATCTAAATCTCCATCGACAGACAGATGGATAAAGAAGATGTGGAACATAAATATATGGGATAGTAGCCATTAAAGAGGAACAAAATTGGGTCATTTGTAGTAATGTAGATCAACCTAGAGTCTGTCATACAGAGTGAAGTCAGAAAAAAGAAAAATAAATATTGTATATTAATGTATATATGTAGAATCTAGGAAGATGGTACGTATAAACTTATATGCAGGGCAGGAACAGAGACCAGACATGTGGACATGGGAGAAAGGGGAGGGTGGGACAAACCGAGAGAGTAGCACTGACATGTACACACTACCATGCATAGAACAGATAGCTAGTGGGAAGCTGTAGAGCACAGGGAGCTCAGTTTCATGTTCTATGATGACCTAAGGGGTGAGATGGGGGATGGGAAGGAGGCGCAGGAAGGAGGGGATATATGTATGTATATAGCTAATTCACTTTGTTGTACAGCAGAAACTAACACAATATTGCAAAGGAATTATACTCCAATTAAAAAAAATTTACAAAGACTACCTCCTCTGAGTCCCAAAGGAACTGAATAAAATATCATTTCAAAGAAAGCAAAATACCACACACATCTTACTTGTTTTTACAGATAAATGCATGGGAATCCAGCAAAGTTAAATGGAGTGCCCAATCAGGCAAAGATTTCTTAGCTGTGACACCAAAAGTACCATCCACAAAAGATAAAATTGAGAAATTAAGCCTTATTAAAATTAGGAACTTCTCCTCTTCAAAAGACACCATTAAGAAAATGAAAAAACAAGCAAAAGGCTGGGAGAATATATCTCTAAGATGTAACACTTATCTGATAAAGGGCTTATATCCAGAATTCACAGAGAACTCTTGTAATTCAATAATAGACAAACAATCCAATCAAAATGAGTGGTCCAAGGTCAGAACAGAAGATGCAGCCAAAAACTGAGATCTCTATGTTAATTTCATGATTTAAAACTACAGTTCCATAACTGCTGCTGCTGAGTCGCTTCAGTCGTGTCCGACTGTGCGACCCCATAGATGGCAGCGCCTCAGGCTCCTCCGTCCCTGGGATTCTCCAGGCAAGAGTACTGGAGTGGGCTGCCATTGCCTTCTCCAATGTATGAAAGTGAAAAGTGAAAGTGAAGTCGCTCAGTCGTGTCCAACTCTTAGCGATCCCACGGACTGCAGCCTACCAAGGCTCCTCCGTCCGTGGGATTTTCCAGGCAAGAGTACTCGAGTTGGGTGCCATCGCCTTCTACAGTTCCATAACTGAGCCTCCCGCAAAAAAAGAAAAGAAAAGAGCAACAGGGAAACAAATGGAAAAAAAAAAATCTATGTCACTGCATACCTGAACTTACTCAGTTTGGTCCATTTCAAAATTATTTAAATATGGAGTCTAGGACCACTCTCAAATCCCTCTTGAACAACAACAAAAAAGGCCCTAATAAATAGCACAAAAAAGAAATTCAAAATCATCACACAAAAATCAAGCAATCGCCAGGACATGGAAGCAACCTAGATGTCCATCAGCAGATGAATGGATAAGAAAGCTATGGTACATATATACAATGGAGTATTACTCAGCCATTAAAAAGAATACATTTGAATCAGTTCTAATGAGGTGGATGAAACTGGAGACTAATATACAGAGTGAAGTAAGCCAGAAAGAAAAACACCAATACAGTATACTAATGCATATATATGGAATTTAGAAAGATGGTAACAATAACCCTGTATACGAGACAGCAAAAGAGACACTGATGATAGAACAGTCTTTTGGACTCTGTTGGAGAGGGAGAGGGTGGGATGATTCGGGAGAATGGCATTGAAACATGTATAACATCATATATGAAACAAGTCGCCAGACCAGTTTCGATGCATGATACTGGATGCTTGGGGCTGGTGCACTGGGACGACCCAGAGTGATGGTATGGGGAGGGGGGAGGGAGGAGGGTTCAAGATGGGGAACATGTGTATACCTGTGGCAGATTCATGTTGATATATAGCAAAACCAATACAATATTGTAAAGTTAAAAAATAAAAGAAAAAAAAAGTAATCACTGAAATGATTAAAACAGACTTCTTCCTTTTCAGAATTACAAAAGGTAAAATATTTGTCTGGATACCTCAGGCTGATTTATATTTTCTTAGGCAAGCAGTAGCAACAGCAAGTCCTGTAAGAGTGAAATTTCTTTTAATAAGATATTAAAAGATATTTTCCTTCTCCAAAATAAAATCTGGATGACACAGGGACTTCTTTGCCTAAAGCTTAATCCTTTATAAATGTTTACCCCACCCAAGTAAATGGTTAAAAGAGAATATAGAATTATAAAACCAAAGAAAATGTAATGAAAATCCTGCCCCAACCAACCTTTATCTTTCCAGAAAGCACTACTTTTAATATTTTATCAAACATTCATTTACTGAGGGACTATATATTAGAGAATGGTTCTAACTGCTTTGTCAATAACAGGAAAGAAGGAGGAATAGCACAAGACCCAGTAGATGTAGCCAGTAGCCTACAAGATAATTAAGACACTAAAAAATCAAACAACCCAGTTTAAAAACGGGCAATGAAACTGAATAGACATTTCTGCAAAGAAGATATACAAATAGCATAGGAAAAGAAAGTACCACTAATTACTAGAGAAATGCAAATAAAAACCTCAACGAGATACCACTTCTCTCATCATTAGAATGACTATTCTTTAAAAAAAGAAAAGAAGTGAAATGAAATGTTGTCATGGGTGTAAAAAATTGGAACTCTTGAGAACTGCTGGTGAGAATGTACTAAGGCATAGCGGCTGGGGAAAACACTATGGCGGATACTAAAACAAATTAACATGGAATTACTAACAATAAGGTCCTACTATATAGCACAGGGAACTATACTCAATATCCTGGGATAAACCATGTTGTTGTTGTCGTTGAGTTGTTAAGTCGTGTCTGACTCTCTGTGACCCGGTGGACTGTAGCCTGCCAGGCTCCTCTGTCCATGCGATTTCCCAGGCAAGAAAACTGGAGTGGAATGCCACTTCCTTCTCCAGGATATCATCTTGAACCAGGGATCAAACCTGAGTCTCGTGCATGGCAGCCAGATTCTTTACCACTGAGCCTCCTGGGAAGCACTGGGATAAACCATGATGGAAAAGAACATAAAAAAGAATGTACACATGTGCATAATTGAGTCATTTTGCTGTACAGCAGAAATTAACATTTGTAAATCAATTATATTTCAATTAAAAAATAAATTTTAGAAAACCCACCATGAAATTACTACTTGATCCACCAGTTCCACTTCTGAGAATACACCTAAAGAACTGAAAGGAGGGACTTGAACAGATATTTATGCAGCCACATTCATAACATCATTATTCACAATAGCCAAAAGGTAATCCAAAAGGCCATTTACAGATGAACGGATAAACAAAATGTGATTATACACATAAAATGGGATGTTACTCAGCTTTTTAGAAAGGAATGGAATTCTGAAACATGCTACAACATGAACTTTGAAGACACTGTGCTAAGTTAAAAAGCCAGACACAAAGGACAAATATTGTATGATTCCATTGATATGAAGTAGCAAGAATAGTCAAATTCTATAGAGACAAAAATTAACACAGTGATTACCAGGGAGGGGAATGGCATTATTAATAACACATACAGAGTTTCAGTTTGGAATGATAAATTCTGGAGATGCATAGTGATAATAGGTATGCAGCATGGGAATATATTTAATATCACTGAATTAAACACTTAAAATGGTTGCAGTTGTAAATTTTATGCATATTTTACCAACATGTTATGCATATTTTACAATGACAAAAAATAATCAGGATAAATAAGTCTATCATTTTCTTTGCCCCTTATTAATGAAAATATCAATTTAAACAGTAAAATCAAGAAAGCAGACTGAACATCTATGCTCCATCTCCATACTCTCCCAAAACTCCAACAAGAAAAAATAAAGGAAAAAAGTTTAAATTCTGAAGGGCAAAGAGAAAGGGAGAGTAGATGACTGCACATCAATGTCAGCAACATTCTGGACAATAAAAAGCAACAGGAGCCAGGTTCTATACATTTCAATACATACATTAACAGTTTTTAATTAAGACCTATAGTAATTATCTCTCCTTCCAGAAATTCAAGGGTAAAAGATAATCTAGGATTTCCCTTTTACTAGCTTTCCACAGAAGCAAATGCAGCTAATCCTCTTCGATATTCCTTTCCTTCCAAAGCAGACCCCCAATTAAATGAACCATCTAAAAATCTCTTTAAATTTTCAAAACAAATGAACTTCAAAATCTAGGTTAGACCATGCTTCAAAAGTTCAAAAAACAAATTCTCTTTGCATTAAATGAGACTTGGATTTAGCTCAATTTGATCTTTTTACTGCATTTCTAGATGGCTGCAATTCTGTCTACTTTTCACAGGCTCAGTTCAGTGTTCTTATTCATTGAAGAGGGAAAAGTTGCTGTCTCTCAAATATTCTGAATATTCAGGCTCTAACACACCTTAAAGCTCAACATTCAGAAAACTAAGATCATGTCATCTGGTCCCATCACTTCATGGGAAATAGATGGGAAAACAGTGGAAACAGTGTCAGACTTTATTTTTTTGGACTCCAAAATCACTGCAGATGGTGACTGCAGCCATGAAATTAAAAGACACTTACTCCTTGGAAGGAAAGTTATGACCAACCTAGATAGCATATTCAAAAGCAGAGACATTACTTTGCCAACAAAGGTCCGTCTAGTCAAGGCTATGGTTTTTCCAGTGGTCATGTATGGACGTGAGAGTTGGACTGTGAAGAAAGCTGACCACCAAAGAACTGATCCTTTTGAACTGTGGTGTTGGAGAAAACTCTTGAGAGTCCCTTGGACTGCAAGGGGATCTAACCAGTCCATTCTAAAGGAGATCAGTCCTGGGTGTTCATTGGAAGGACTGATGCTAAAGCTGAAACTCCAATACTTTGGCCACCTCATGCGAAGAGTTGACTCATTGGAAAAGACTCTGATGCTGGGAGGGATTGGGGGCAGGAGAAGAAGGGGACAACAGAGGATGAGATGGCTGGATGGCATCACCGACTCGATGGACATGAGTTTGAGTGAACTCCAGGAGTCGGTGATGGACAGGGAGGCCTGGTGTGCTGCGATTCATGGGGTCGCAGAGAGTCGGACACGACTGAGCGACTAAACTGAACACACTATTAGATTTACTTATTAAAAAGATTACTTAAAATAACTACATTTTGCATTTTAGTCAAGAATAAGAAGTTAACTTTCCTGTATATGTCAAGAAATGTTTCATGAGAAAAGTATAACCAGAACCAAAGGCCTACTGAAAATTAAATCCTGAAAATCACTTTCTCAGGCTATATAAACACATTTCATGTTTCTACATTTATCAGTTTTAAACATTCTGAATCATAAATTAATTACTGTGTCACGTTTCTGCAACAAAATCCTACATCTTTTCCGTGAGAAAACCTTTTGTCACTGTATCCAAACCTTGGTAAATAAAAAAAATTCCATGTTTAAAGTCTACAGAAGAGGTTAATCAAGATGACCAAAAATGCTAAACTAGAAATGTAATAAGCAATTGAACTACTTTGATTTTACCTTTTCTATTCTTTTAAAGCTGGGAAATTATGAGATTATATACATGATCCACCATTAAAGAGAGTGCCACGGCTGAGAGTAATGAAGATCCTTATGAAAATGGAGGGGTAGCCTCTTCAGTATTATCCTCACATATCCCAATTATTACAAAAGAACAAATATGAGAAGAGCTTTCAAAATCTGCATCTTTACTGCAGCGTCCCACTGCCACAGGGTGACCCAAATACAAGCTTTTGTCCCTCGCTTTCCATTCTCACTACAACCTCCCTAGCCTGGTCTCCCTGCCTCCGGACCCTACCAACCCTAATAAATACTGTAGACTTCAATATTAACAAAATAAATTTCATAAAATACCACTTCATCCTACCAGTCAATAGGACTTAAGTTTATTCTAAAATAAGAAGACTGCTGAAGGGCAGCAGAGTATATTACCCCAAAATATGCCACTTTGGCATAAGAATTATTCTGAGCTAAAGAATCAAAACTCAGCTGCAAAAGCTGTTTACCTCTCTCCTTCCCACAACTGCCTATATTTACACTGGAAAGGAGGCCTGTACCAAGAAGAGAATTATTACCAGAAAATATCTTTTTACCTAAGAAACTTAACTGCAGGGACTTCACTGGTTGTCCAGTGGCTAACGCTCCACACTCCCAATGCAGGGGGCCTGGGTTTGATCCCTGGTCAGGAAACTAGATCCCATAAGCTGCAACTAAGAGTTCCCATGCTACAACTAAAACATTCTGAATGCAGCAACTAAGACTCAGCACAGCCAAATAAATGATTTTAGAAAGAAAGAAAGAAAGAAAACTTAACTAATTAAGTAATAGGGCAACCTTTATTTTCCAAACATCTCCTCTCCTCTTCCCTTTGTATCACCAGCCCCTACTCCTTTTCCTTATAAGGCTCAGGATATGTATATAAGCCCCTATTATGGCTGCCTTTTGGGTCTCAGTTTTATGAGGCTCCCATACTGTATTTAGAAAATTTGTTTTTCTGTTGTTAATCTATCTTACAGCAATTATTAGACCAAAGAACCTGAAAGGGAAGAAGAGAAATTATTTTGCCTCTACACTGATCTCTTCATTTTTCTAAACTTTCTATTCTTACTGGGACCACACAAACCCTCTTCAGATTAATTTAAATTCACTGTACTTTCTTTCACCATCTTAAGTTCATTCCTGCCATTTTCCCATTCTGAATCCCAGTTTTAAATAACTTCCCTCCTCCTCTTTGCCTTAATTTTTCTGTTTATGCCTCATTCAGCCCTAGATAGCAGTAAGGTATCGCTTGAACTTTAAAAATCTCTATGTGAGTAAGGACTCTCTTTCCAGAGAGCAGTGAACATGGGTTATGCAGCAAAAAGTCAAGCCCCAGATCAGAGGTTACAGAACAGCAACCCACAAGACAAAGTCTGCCCACAGTGGTGAATTTGTCTGGCTCACAGCATTTTTATGAATTCATTACGTTGCCAACATTTCAAAATAAAAATTTCTCACAAAATCTGAAATTCCAGCTTCTCTTCATAAAAAAGATGTTCAGGTCACACTTCATCTATATGCCTCCTCCCCTACCTCCTGCTAGATCGATAGTGAGCCAACAGTAAATTATATATTTTAAAATGATAAATCTCACCTCAATTTTTTAAAAAAAGTAAACCAAAGCTGCCTAACAGCTGCCCCACTGGAGTAACATGAATTCCCTAAACCACTTAAGTCCCAATCTGCTCTACTATTACTATTTAAATCTAGCCCTTATAGGCATCTGACTTTACAGTGCTCCCCTTATATACATTTACTGAATGAATAAATTAAGATGATAATTTTAAGACAGACAAGGTTGGTGATGATAATTTTAGAACAGACAAGGTTGGTGATGATGATAATGTGATAATGATAACAACAACACTGGCAATTAACATTTCCTGCTTTACTGTGAACCAACTATTGTTCAAGCAAAAATATATTATCTCATTTAATCCATACAAAAACCCTATGGATATACACTATTATTATTCTCGATTTATAAATGAAAAAACTAAGGCACAGAGAAGTGAAGCAACTCAGCCAAGGTCACATTACCAGTACACTCAAGGTACAGCGAAAATTCAAAATCAGATAGTCTTACTCCAGGGAACACTGTTAATCCCTACAATATGATTCCTTTAGACTACCATCCTTTCTTCTGTGACCAACTGAATTAACTGCCTGGAACGAAGACTCAAGAGACTAAATTTTAGAGCCTATTCTTTCTTTGCACAAATGACTAAGAAGCAAACCAAAGTTCACCTAAATGCAGATGGCATTTTTGAATTTTTTCCCTCACCTTAAAAGAAAACTTTCTCTGTAACTGAAATATTAAGGAATCCAATCAAACTATATATTTGTTATGAGACTATTCCTGGAGTAAGGTAAGCTCAATAATGAGATGAATCCTTAGTTCAAAACTACAAAGTGATGATATAGCACAAAACTCTTCTCTTTCTTGGGGTAGAAGGATATATCTATGAGAGTAAACAGTGTGCAGACATGAAAAAAATTAAGTTTCTTGAGGGTAGGAACTGCTTTTTTCCATGAGTCCCTGCAGTTAGCATATATTCAGTTGTAATAAAGGAACCAAGAAATCCAAACATCTTAAGTTGAAATGCAATGAAATCCTTATTATAGCATTTATCATCTTGCTTTTTTACAATAATTACTAGTGAACAGTTTTATTTTCCTCACAGAAACACAAAATCCTTGAGGTAGAGTATCCCTTGGAAACTAGCATAACAGGGCTCAATAAACGCTTGCTTAATATTACAAGCTCAACATTTCTATACTTAGATTTCCTGCAGGTCTCTCAACCTATGTTTAAAGCAGAAAGAGAATTCCTTGGTGGTCTAGTGGTTAGGACTCCGAGCTTCCACTGTAGGGGGCAGTGAAGATCTTACTACCTGCATGGCCCAGCTAAAAATAAAAAATAAAGTAGAATTTAAAATGGCTTCTCATTTACAAAGCAATGGATGCTTTGAAGTCCTATTATAAGATATTTTTGAGACCAGTCCCACATTGTATCAACAAAGCCCTGAAAAACTGGTGACCTGGCATAAGCAGCACAAAGAATAATCAAAGAGCTGGAAGGAGAAAACATCATGTTCATACCTTCAGTAGAAAGTAATGCAGTCCACAGACTTAAGCAAATTGCTCAAGATCATAGAAATTAAGTAACAAGCAGTATCAAGGCCAGAACACATATTTCCTGAATGCTGGCCCAGTTTTCTTTCCACAAAGAACTACTCTGTGAGCTCAGGATGAAATGGATACTTTTAGAAATATTTTAAAGATATTTGGTATGGAGGATGATCTTCCCCAGTACATAACTTTTTATGAGGTATTATACCACCACTAAAGATATGAAATTTACCTTGTTCCAGTCATTGCAGATAACGCCATCCTTTCCCGTTATTCTACATACTTTTTTCATTTTCATGTCTTTTCTTTCATTATCCTCTGAGAATGTTTCCTCTCACCACCTCTGATTTATCTACTTTTCCTCTTATCCACTTCCTTTCTCTAGTATCTCACAAAGCACCCTACCATCTCCTTTTCTCTTCGTAACTATTTAAAAAAAAAAAAAAAAGACCCACAGATTAATCACACATTTGATTATAGCACTGACCTGGGATACCATAATAAGCAAGCCATAGCCTTGGTCTCTTGGCATTTATGAGGCAATTTGTTAACAAAAATATAAACTAAACACAAAGGGTCACACAATTTTACTATGATTTTACAATGGGGACAAGAAGCTTAAGTACGGATGGGACACTTATATGAAGAGATGTGGTAATAACAACAGTCGAAAGGTTAGGGTTAAGCAAATGAAAGGGATCCTCTTTCCTATACAGCTTTCTCACCAACCAATTCATGTGCTCTACTTCATTTACTCCCTATTCTCTTACTGCTTGACTTTTCCTGTGCTCTACTTTTTCTCTTAACCAGCAGACTTCCTTTTCTTCTTCCTGGTCTTTTTTTTTTTTTTCTCTCCTGATCTTTTAAGATGAATCTGTCCTGTCCTGTTTTCCTTTTCAGTATTATTGCCAACTCCTCCCACCTTATAGATCTGGATAATGGCTTAAGATGGGAATTCACTTTTTTCTAAAGATTTAATATGTATTATTTTATTTGATCCTCACAACAATGCCAGGGAGGCAGGCAGAAATCAACATAACTATTTTACAGATATATAAACTAAGTCTTGCCAAGATTAAATACTTTGCCAACAATCAAATTTGTCAGTAGAAAAATAAAATCAGAACCCAGACCTTTTCTTTCCAAGTCCTCTATTCTTTTTCCATTGAACTATATTGTTTTCTTTTTAATTCCTACACATTTTAACCATATATGTGCACATGTATGGACAAGTATAGAGATAAATGTTTCTAAAACAGCACAAGTGAGAAAAGTATATGACTATATAAGGAAGCTAGAAAAACAGAAAAGTCAAAGGACCCAAATTAAGAATACAATGTAGCTCACAGGCTAATCCTTGTAGAGGCAGCTATGGGTTTCAGATCCAAAAGGAAACTATGTCTTCAACCAACTGATGTAGCCAGCATCAACACTGGTCTCTCCCCATACTTCCCACAGCTGTTAACAGGACCGGCGCTCACCCTCAGCACCATTTCTGACCCCCACTATCTCTCACAGGCATGCCACCATACCTGAAGTTTTCACCGTTTGAAGTCACTTCTTTGGATTAAGGCGCTGTCTCCAGAAGGCCACGGTTAAATGCATGTTACCTGAGAAAGGAAGGAGGATCCATTAACACATTACTCCTATGGTTAAACACATCAGATCAGCAATGACCTTTGGAATAGGACAGCACAATGTCCTTTAAAAAGTTTCATAGGATAGATAATTTTTGATGGAGCAGGCAGGATAATAAGGTTAAATTGGGAAGAAAATGACTCACGCATACAATAGGGTAACTCCCCACCAGCGTATAGCTACATAGCAAAATGAGGATGGCCATATAAATACATACTCTACCTTTTGAGGTCACAGTAAGGACTATCCCTGCAACTTGGAAGCTCCTAGGGATACGAAAAGAAAAAGTACTCCAAGGATCTGAGTATAGTCAATTCTGTACAGAAGCAAAGAGCTGAGCTGGCAGCAGTCCTCCAAGGACAGTACACTGCTAGACTGAAAGAGGACAGAAAAGAGGAACAGCTTCTGGTTAACTACTTCTAGTTGTGAGACTAGTTTCCAGCCCAACATTTTTAGCAGAGGACTGATCTCTCAATGAGAGAATGCTGCAATTCAATTCTTCAACCCCACTTGCTAACTTATACTGACTCAAAGCCAGTATCATTTACAGCCACAAAAATCAACATGCCAAAAAAAAAAAAAAAACAACATGCCTTTACTGAGTGCATATTATAAGCCCAAAATTTGGCTAGGTGCCATAAAGATGAGGTTGCGGGGGTGGGGCTTTAATACACTTTTGCCTTAACCCATACAATAGGGTAACTCCCCACCTGCGTATAACTACATCACAAAATGAGGATGGCCATATAAATACATACTCTACCTTTTGAGGTCACAGTAAGGACTATCCCCGCAACTTGGAAGAAACCAATCCCCTAAACCCAAAACAGAGAAGGGTGAGGAACAAGAAAAGAAGGCGGAGGGTGGCTATTTTTCTGTGAGTATAAACACAAATTTCCTAAGCCAGAATGAATACAACTCACTTCTAGGCCAAAGTTCCTTGTTAAACTCTTAACTAAACAGTCAAGAGGCACAGGCTAGAAATACTTTTTTCTTTTGGTCTAATACCAAAAGCTCTTTAGTAGCACACATTCATCTTGGTACACTGGAGAACAGACTAAGAGTTACAAAACTTGGTTCTACTTTTAGCTCTGATTCTTTGTTTAAAAAACAAAACAAAACAGAAAAGGTTGGATTAGTCCAAGAATAGCATATACCTAGCACATATATTGATACTAACCACTAGATAACTAGTGTCCACAGGGGTTATCACTAATCAATCATAACTCACTTTCCCAGAGAACCCTTATGATTAAAATCCTTCTCAACACAGGGCTTCTGGCAGCTACTTCAAGTGAAAGTTGGCCCATAAATCAAAATACATCTGCTACTGTGGACTAGATATTCTCTACAATCTCTTCCAACTCTTTCTTTTAACATGTATTATTTATTTGGGGTCTCAGATGTGGTATGTAGGATCTTTAGTTGCAGAATGTGGGATCCAGTTCTCAGACCTGGGATCAAACACAGGACCCTTGCATTGGGAGCACAGAGTCTTGGCCACTGGACCACCAGGGGAGTCCCCCAACTCTAAAATTCTAAAACCAAGTTTCTGAAGGTGGGAGAAAAAACACTTCCCAACAAGCTCATAAATCAATAGCACTGATAGCCATAATTTCAGTCTAATCTCTAAATCCTACAAATTGCATCAAGGATGCTACCAACAAATTCTGATACCATTAACATATGTAACTGTGCAATATTACTCTGATTTGCTAATGGGTTCTTTTGACAGAAAAGGAACCTTTTACCCAGACTGGCCCTAAAGAAATCCTCATACAAAAATAGGACAATTTTGCACTGCTGCTGCTGCTAAGTCGCTTCAGTCGTGTCCGATTCTGTGTGACCCCATAGACGGCAGCCCACCAGGCTCCCCCGTCCCTGGGATTCTCCAGGCAAGAACACTGGAGTGGGTTGCCATTTCCTTCTCCAATGCATGAAAGTGAAAAGTGAAAGTGAAGCCGCTCAGTCGTGTCCAACTCTTGGAGACCCCATGGACTGCAGCCTACCAAGGCTCCTCCGTCCATGGGATTTTCCAGGCAAGAGTACTGGAGTGGGGTGCCATTAACTAAATTTAATCTCCTGATCATGCCCACAGCCTCTCACTGAGGAAGATCTGTAGAGCTCACTTCTCACCTAAGCCACTGAAACAGCCACTCTTCTGTCCTTTCACTTTTGTCACAAAGCAATCTTCCTAAAGCAAACATGTACTCGATATCATTTTCCTGTTTAAAAATCTGCATCTATTGCTAACAACATAAAACAAGTTTTTTTCTTGCCTCACATCCCTAATGCTCTTCTTGCCCATCCCACTCCCTGCTCCCTTTTATCTTCCTCAATCCTGTGTTTACTAACAGTATTGAGGTGTTTCCTCTGCCCTGTCCTTCCCTTTCTCCATCACAATAACACTTCAGCTAAGACCCAACTTCAGCTTGAAGCAGATTCTTCCTCAAATCAATCAGACACAACTGATTACTTCCTCTTCCATCTCAAAGCTTTTGGTTTATTCAAAGTATTGTCTCAACGGTTTCCAAAACCATCAAAATTGCCTGAGGCAAGTTTTAATCCTCAAGGCGGACCCAAACGTATTAAATCAATCTCAGGAAGTAAGGCTCTGAAATTTCTACTTTTAAAAAAGCTGCCCTGATTTTTCTAATGACCAAATTTGGGGGCTACTGGTTTGTCTCTTCCAGTTGGTGTAAAGATGTTTCTTTAAGGAATGGAAAAATGATTTACTCTAGAATACACTGAGGAATTATCCTGCACTTATTTCATATCCTTGTTGACTTGACTCATATCCTGAAGATGAAGGAATTCCTTTCGGAATCACACCCAAAAAACATATCCACTGTTCAAAACAGCAGGTGAATTTCCACCTTCATTTCTAAATCTTAAAAATGAAGTAACTGTAACCTGAGTAAACCTATGAATACACAATGAAGACTCTCACCAGACCTGCTCTGAGAACTTTATTTCGGCCGAGAAACAACTCCCTAGCCCATTTTGAGGGTAGAAATACACTGCCTCTAGTACTTCCCTAAGATCTAATTATATTAGGAATACATGCACGACTCCAACTAAGTACAGTGATAGATGGTTGGCTCAAGTGCCTCGTTAATTTTCAGAGGAAAATTCCCTGAAATGTCTCTTCCTTCCCCACCCCTCACTCCCAAAAAATATATTGAAGCTGTAGAATAATTAACAAGATACAAAAATAAGCAAGAAAACAAGGTGAGTTGTTACTGGAGAATCGTGGATTTCGGGTAGTTTGCAAATCCACCAGGTTACATCGCTAACTTGAGGCCCAGCGTCTACCTGGGGCGTAGAGATCCTGTGTTTCGCTCTACGTCGCGGCCCGGAGCAAAGTCTAAGAACTTGAGTTCCCCACTAAGTCCTGTCCTCATCACGACTACTTTTTCTTCTCTCCGCTAAAGAAAAGGGCACTTTCAGGAGGAAGGGCAGTGACAGCTCCACGTCTGCAAAACTCGGCGCCGGCGGGGCCGCTGCGGTGGCGGCGGCGAGCGCGGAGGACGACGCCGGGGCCGGGACCACCACGCTGGGGGACAATAGACGGAGGGGAATGGAAGAGAGAAGAGAGGCAGCCACTGTACTTGGCCCCTCTCGCTAGTGGGGGCTCCAAAAAGTCTCGGGAAGGGCAGCGGGTGGCAGGTGGGCCCGGCCGCCGCCCCTCGCAGGGCCACGTCGCCCGCCCCGGCCGCTGCCGCGGGGCCCCTCGCGTAGGCTGGGCCGCAGGAGCGCAGCCCCCGGGCGGGGCTGACGGGCTCTGGGCTGGACCCCGGGGGCGCCCGCTGCGGCCCAGTTCTCTCAGAACTTGGCGCCCGCGAGGCGAGGGGCTCCGAACGTCTGAGCCCAACAGTGGCCGCTCGGGGCTTCCAGATGACCCACCCCGCCCCCCACCCCTCCTCCCGGCCCCTGCCACTAGCCCGAGCTCCCCGAGACCCCACGGGCACCGGCTCTGAGGGAAGAGGAAGCAGCCGCGGCTCGGGTCCCGGCTGACGCGCCGCACTCCTCTACCTCTCGCTCTCCTCCGACATATTCAGCCAGGACCCTCCCTCTCCCCAAAATTGCCTCCAGTCCGCCCGCGGGTTTTTACCGGGACTCGGGGCGGCGGCTACTCTTCAGTCCCTCGACTAAGATGGCAGCCGGTCCCGAGCCCGGACCACAGCTCTTAGAACGAGTTGGCGGCCAACGCGCAGGCGCGTCCAGCTCCGGAGCTATCAGGACTACAAGCCCTAGAAGTCCTTGCGCACTAACCAGCTGCCGGCAGGAAAAGCTAGCAGAGGCTGGTGAGCGCAGCTAAGTCCGAGCTTGCATTTAGCTAGGTGGGAGGGACTCTTGGATTACTCCCGGTCAGTTCAGTTCAGTCGCTCAGTCGTGTCCGACTCTTTGCAACCCCATGAATTGCAGCATGCCAGGCCTCCCTGTCCATCACCAACTCCCAGAGTTCACTCAAATTCATGTCCATCGAGTCGGTGATGCCATCCAGCCATCTCATCCTCTCTCTTCCCCTTATCCTCCTGCCCCCAATCCTCCCAGCATCAGAGTCTTTTCCGATGAGTCAACTCTTCGCATGAGGTGGCCAAAGTACTGGAGTTTCAGCTTTAGCATCATTCCTTCCAAAGAAATCCCAGGGCGGATCTCCTTCAGAATGGACTGGTTGGATCTCCTTGCAGTCCAAGGGACTCGCAAGAGTCTTCTCCAACACCACAGTTCAAAAGCATCAATTCTTCGGCGCTCAGCTTTCTTCACAGTCCAACTCTCACATCCATACATGCCCACAGGAAAAACCATAGCCTTGACTAGACGGACCTTTGTTGGCAAAGTAATATCTCTGCTTTTGAATATGCTATCTATGCTATGCTAAGTCACTTCAGTTGTGTCCGACTCTGCGACCCCATAGACGGCAGCCTACCAGGCTCCCCTGTCCCTGGGATTCTCCAGGCAAGAACACTGGAGTGGGTTGCCATTTCCTTCTTCAATGCATGAAAATGAAAAGTGAAAGTGAAGTCGCTCAGTTGTGTCCGACCCTTAGCGACCCCATGGACTGCAGCCTACCAGGCTCCTCCGTCCGTGGGATTTTCCAGGCAAGAGTACTGGATTGGGGTGCCATTGCCTTCTCCGGAATATGCTATCTAGGTTGGTCATTACTTTCCTTCCAAGGAGTAAGCGTCTTTTAATTTCATGGCTGCAATCACCATCTGCAGTGATTTTAGAGCCCCCAAAAATAAAGTCTGACACTGTTTCCACTGTTTCTCCATCTATTTCCCATGAAGTGATGGGACCAGATGCCATGATCTTCGTTTTCTGAATGTTGAGCTTTAAGCCAACTTTTTCACTCTCCTCTTTCACTTTCATCAAGAGGCTTTTGAGTTCCTCTTCACTTTCTGCCATAAGGGTGGTGTCATCTGCATATCTGAGGTTATTGATATTTCTCCCAGCAATCTTGATTCCAGCTTGTGGTTCTTCCAGCCCAGCGTTTCTCATGATGTACTCTGCATAGAAGTTAAATAAGCAGGGTGACAATATACAGCCTTGACATACTCCTTTTCCTATTTGGAACCAGTCTGTTGGTCCATGGCCAGTTCTAACTGTTGCTTCCTGACCTGCATATAGGTTTCTCAAGAGGCAGGTCAGGTGGTCTGGTATTCCCATCTCTTTCAGAATTTTCCACAGTTTATTGTGATCCGCACAGTCAGAGGCTTTGGCATAGTCAATAAAGCAGAAATAGATGTTTTTCTGGAACTCTCTTGTTTTTTCCATGATCCAGCAGATGTTGGCAATTTGATCTCTGGTTCCTCTGCCTTTTCTAAAACCAGCTTGAACATCTGGAAGTTCACAGTTCACGTATTGCTGAAGACTGGCTTGGAGAATTTTAAGGATTACTTTACTAGCGTGTGAGATGAGTGCAATTGTGTGGTAGTTTCAGCATTCTTTGGCATTGCCTTTCTTTGGGATTGGAATGAAAACTGACCTTTTCCAGTCCTGTGGCCACTGCTGAGTTTTCCAAATTTGCTGGCATATTGAGTGCAACACAGCACGGTACCTCTAGGCTTTTTAAAAAACCCTCCTGGTCTCACACCAGAACCTCTCAACAGATCCAAAACTCTAGTGTGCATCAGAATCACCTGAAGGGCTTGTTAAAACATAGACTACTGGGCCCCACCCCCAGAGTTTCTAATTCAGCAGATCTGAGATAGGATCTAATCATTTTAATAATTTGCATTTCTAACAAGCTCTCCAACGTGCTACTAGTAGGAGATCACACTTTGAGAATCACTGAACCGTATCTTAGTCCTTAAGAAACTACACTCAGGAGTTACATTAATTGGATTCAATTCCACCTTTTAACAGTGTACACTTAGGGATGATAAAAATAGCTTACACGTAAGTAGTGCCAACATGGCAGGTGTTCTTAGAGCTGATCAATAAGCTCCTCTTATCCTCACAACGAATACATGAGGGAACTACCTTCATTTTCCTCACTTTACAGATGCACAAACCAAGTCACAAGCTAGATAAGAACCCAGGCAGTCTGGCTTCAGATTCCAACCTCTTCCTTCATAGATTGTTTGTGAGATTTAATAGGCCGTGGAAGTAAACTCAGAGGCACAACTAAGTGCTTAGTAATTAGTGACCTTTGCTATTATTGTATAGCATGTTTCCTTCTAATAAAAATAGTATTTTACCATTTAGAAAGTCACTTACACTTTTCAAAGTACTTTCAAGTCCTCCGTTGTCAGTGTTTCCTGCAATATACCTTAGGAAAGCATGCTAAAGATACAGATTCCTATAACCCTACCCCATTCATATCATCTAGTGCTGTGGTTCTCAAGCTTCAATGCCCATCAGAATCACCTGGAGGACTTAAACCACAGACTGCTGGGCTCCACCTTCACAATTTCCAATTCCGTAACTCTGAGGTCTGACCACAGTGTTTGCATTTTCGACCACAGATCACACTTGGACCATCACTGTGGTAAGGCAGTGTTTCTCACCTTTTTTGAGATTATCATCTTGGTAAGGAACAATTTTACACTTTTTTTTTTGGAGGGGGGGGTGGGCATGCCACTCTGCATTTAGAATCTTAGTTCCCCCAATGGGGATCAAACCCATGCCCCCTACAGAGGACATGGAGTCTTAACAACTGGATCACCAGCGAAGTCCTACTAGACTTTTTTTCCCTAAATTCCCTCATGAAATTTTTTTTTTTCCCTCATGAAATTTTAATGTCACAAATATACTTTTTATCAATTTATGTACCATGTATCTGAGCTTTTACCAAAAAAATTTTGAGTGGGGAGGAATTCCCTGGCTATGCAGTGGTTAGGACTCTGCACACTCACGGCCGAGGGTACAGGTTCAATTCATGTTCTGGGAACTAAGATCCCTTCAAGCTGAGAAGGGCATGCAAACAAACAAATTTTTTAAACATACATGTATTTTAATGTCCTCTGCACCCCCACAATCAATTTTTGTCCTATTGAGAATACATACTCTGCGGGATGTGGGTTTTTAACTAGTGCCCCAGGTGATTCTTCACAGTAGACAGAATGCACTGTACCTTTAAAGTATAAGGTATTTTTATGCCTGGGCTTCCCAGGTGGCTCAGTGGTAAAGAATCTGCCAATGCAGGAGTTGTAGATTCGAACCCCCTAGGAGTTGTAGATTCCCTGGGTCAGGAAGATCCCCTGGAAAATGAAATGGCAACCCACTCCAGTACTTTTGCCTGGGAAATCCAATGGACAGAGGAGCCTGGCAGGTTACACTCCATGGGGTCGGACGCAACTTAGCAACTAAAACAAACATTTTTATGTCCATTATACAAAGAGGGAAATGAGTCTCAAGTAAATTAGATGAGTGGTCCAAGATCACTCAGCCAGGAACCAGGGATTCAACAGAAGTCCTCCGGCACCACATTCTGTCTTCATACACAATTTTTAAACTATATAATGTTATGCAAAACTAATGTATAGTGTTTGAAGTCAGGATAGTGATTACCCTTGTCCTTAGTCACTCAGTCGTGTCTGACTCTTTGTGACTCCACGGACTGTAGCCCGCCAGGCTCCTCTGTCCATGGGACTCTCCAGACAAGAATACTGGAATGGGTTGCCATGCCCTCCTCCAAGGGATCTTCCCAACCCAGGGATCAAACCCAGGTCTCCCACATTGAAGGCGGATTCTTTACTGTCTAAGCCACCAGGGAAGCCCAGTGATTACCTTTAAGAGGAGGTAAAAACAGGAAGGAGACCCAAAAGGGGGTTTTGGGGGCTGGCAAAAATGTTCTGTGTCTTGATCTGAGTGCTGGTACACTGGTAGGTTCACTTTGTGAACATTCGTCAAGCTGCATATTTATGATCTGTGTAGATTTGTGTAGTTTTCTGTGTATTATGTGTCAAGAAAAGTTTATGTAAAGCAAATATATGTTTTAAATGTATATTCATTTTATTCCCAAAACGCATCTCTTTCTACTACATACCAGCTTCTCAAACTTTAGAGTGCATCAGAATCAGCTGGAGGGCATATTGAAACCCAGATTGCCAAGTAACACCCCCAGAATCTCTTAAGTTCTGGAATCAGACCCAAGAATTTGCATTTCAAAGTCGGACACAGCTTAGCTACTGAACAACAATAAACAAGCGCCTAGGTGATGCTGACGCCTAGGGATCACATTTTGAGAACGACTATGCTGGGTGGTCTATGCTATCCTAATGTTCTTGCTCATGCCAACAGGATGGATTAGCTCTGATCTGGGAGGCAGACCTAGTGGAATTAATGTCAGGCTTCTTCAGAGCCACATGGACCAAGGATCTAGTACTATCAATATCTTACTTCAGGGGTTTTCGGGAAATCCCCTGAACCTCAGTGGCCAAAGCTCTAAATGGGAATAATAGATACTACCTCCTGAGATGTTGTGAAAATTCTAGGAAATCCAGGGCAGATATTTAGTTGATAGGTTCTCCAAGGAGGGCCCAAGGTTAGTAACGGCAGAGAATCCCAGCCTGGACATTTACTCATCTCCCATGCTGTGTGGCTCTGGCTCCCAAGTTCCCTGATTCAAAAGCCAGTCTATTCTTGGCCTGGTCAGAATGCAGGACTGGTGGCTAATAAAGCCTTGAGCCACCTACACCCTCCTTCTGCCTTGGACAGCCAGGTCAGCCTAGGACAGGACCCAGCCCTGCTAGAGCAGGGGCAGGAAGCCTGGGAGAAGCCTCCATCAGCAAGGGAAGGGGTTTCCCAGGTCTCTGGAGAGAGAAGGAAGCAGAGATGCAGAACTGGAAGGAGTGGGAAGAGAAAACCCAGCAACCCACATGCCACCTGTCTCTTATTGACTTTCCCTGTAGAACACTTAGTCACGCTGCTAGTCACGCTGCTGTCCCCCACTTCCCTGAAGCCATTCTGCATTCCGCTGCCAGAGGAGGTAGGGAAAGACTTGAAAAGTGGCAGAACTGTGTGTTGATGGAGAGAGCACACTGGATGGAGCTTCTGGGAACCTCAGACATGGATCCAAAGAAACCACTGAAAACCTAGGTCGTGGCTCATCGTTTTCCCTGTTTAAGACTGTTTTGTCATCTGCAAAATGAGGAGCACAAGTTCCATCCCTGGTCACCCTTAGTCATCCCCTCCAGGTAGGGTTGCCAGATTTAGAAAATAAAAATGTAGGATGCTCAGTTAAATTTGAACTGCAAGTAAAAAATGAACAATTTTTAATACAAATTTGCGACAAAAGCTGCATGTAACATTCTTATACTAATTTTTTGCATCGTTTATCTAAAATTCAAATTGAACTGGGCACCACATATTTTATTTGGCAAACTTACTTTCAGGGCTTTACATACTTATTTCACTGGGGTAGTGAACTTAAATGCCTCCAATGGCCAGTAAGGGAAAATAAAAAATAACAGCTAACATCTACATTTACATTTTTAATTATCAAATAGGATCCTACGTGTTTGTATGCACTATCTCACTGAATTATCCCAGCAAGCCAGGTGGGGCACTCAGTTTCCTCATCCATGACGTGGGAATAGTAATATGCTCCATCTTCTGGGATGTTGTGAGAATTAAATGAGCTAATGCCTATAAAATACTTAGAATGGTGCCAAGTAAACACACAGTAAGCACTAGCTATAATTTGTCCCATTGTGCTCATAGAGAAACAGAGTAACCAGCCCGTGGTTTTACCTAGCAAGTGGCAGAGCCAAGGTTGGAACTCAGATCTATAACAATGGCAAAAATTCAAATTATTTAAAACTCCTGTGTTTTAAATGAACAGGAAAATGGATCAACTGTGGTCAATTTACAGAATGGAATATACGTGACAAAGTACACAGCTGATGTTCAACTCATTCATAACTACCATTATTATAAAGCCAAGAGATGTAAACAATTCAGAAACACATTTTGAGACTTCCCTGGTGGTCCAGTGGCTAAAACATTGATGCAGGGGGCCTGGGTTCCATCCCTGGTAGGGAAACTAGATCTCATATGCTGCCACTAGGAGTTCTCAAGCTGCAATGAAGAATGAAGATCCCGTGTACCACAGCTAAGACCCGGTGCAACCAAATAAATTATTTTTAAAATATTTTAGAATTTTATTTTTTTATGTTTGGCTGTGGTGGATCTTCATTGCTGCTTGGGCTTTTCTCTCGCTGCAGCGAGTGAGGTTGTGGCGCACCGGCTTCTCACTGTCGTGGCTTCCCTTGTTGCGGAGCTCAGGCTCTAGAGCACAGTCTCAGTAGTTGTGCTGCATGGACTTTAGCTGCGCTGAGGCATGTGGGATCTTCCCGGATCAGAGATTGGACCTGCGTCTCCTGCATTGGAAAAGGCAGATTCTTTACCACTGAGCCGCCAGGGAAGCCCTAAAGAAAGCTTTTAGAAAGAAAAAATGCATTTCTTCAACCAATATTCAGAATGCATAATGGGTAAAATTATGCATTTTCATTCATATGAAAAACATGTTTTAATACATTCACTGCCAATTACAAAAAGCACAGTATTGTAGTGTTTATAAACTTCTGCCACAATTTGATGCTATTTATTCTAAACAGGCATTATTAGGTCCCAAAGGATATTTTCATAAGTTGGTTATTTGGAGCACAAATGTATTTCCCTATTAATTAAAGAACATTATAATGGTTGATTATGACCTTGGTATGCCCATCAAACCTTTTAATATTATGCAGCTGAATTGTTGTACAAATAAAATAGGCATCAAAAAACTACTATGACACAAAATAGATAAGTATCAGACATTATGCTAAAAGAAAGTACAAACTGTATGATTCTATTTGTATGCTGTTCTAAAACAGGTAAAACCTAATCAATGGTGAAAGAAATGACAATATCGGTTGCTTCTAGAGAGAGAAAATTTTCTCAGGTGTTGAAAATGTGTTTTCAATATCTTGTTAGAGGTGTAGATTACATGTCTGCAACCCACTCCAGTATTCTTGCCTGGAGAATCCCAGGGACAGGGGAGCCTGGTGGGCTGCCGTCTATGGGGTCGCACAGAGTTGGACACGACTGAAGCGACTTAGCAGCAGCATGCATTTGTCAAAACATAGTAAATAATACACTTGAGATCTATGTTTATCATTGCATGTAAAATGAACCTAAAAAAAAGAACAAACCTCAAAACAAATACTGAACTCTAGTTAATGACAGTCATACTGAAATGTTTAAAGGTAGCATGAACTCTGCAGCTTCCTTGTAATAAGATGGATGAGTAGAGTAATGAAGGAATTAATATATGACAAAGTGTATATAGCAGTTAACCATACATGTCTTTAAACTGTTCTGTTTGAAAATATTCATAATAAAATGTTGGTGGAGGTAGGGGAACTCCTACCAAGCAAAATGTGGTCTGTCTTCAGGGGTGGATTTGTAATCTCTGATCCATTCGCACGCATCTCCATCTCCTGCCTGTTTTTCCCCTTTGAGCTACAAAACAGCACGATCTCATTTCTAAAATCTTCCTCTCACAGCTTCTGTCCTAATATTTCTCCTAACTGGGTTCCAGTCTGCTCCCTACTATTTACTTGCTGTATGACCTGGCCTCTCAGGGTCTCTTCTAACAGATGGTGATTAGGGTCATGTAACTTTTATCTAAAGGTAACAGACTGAATATTTTAAAAATTAAAGATAAAAATAAATAAATAAATGCATCAGATTCAGCCATTCAACCTTATAAGATTTCCTTCCTCTCTAAACCATAAGCCCTTCAAGGGCAAGGTACCCATCTTATCCATTCCTGTATTTTCTCTGGCATACAGTAACACCTTAAGGGTGCTCAGAAAACACTTCAATGAAAATTTCTTTGTAAATTTTGAGAGGAGACAGAGACACATGTATTGAGTGCCCACTGGGTACCCTGAATGAGATGTGCCTATATTCATCCCCAATGAGGTAGGAAGTATTGTGATGACCACTTTTCTAAGGAGGAAACAGTTTCAGAAGGGTTAGGAGACTTGCCAAAATTCACAGAGAATGCAAGAAATAGACCTGGGATTTAAACCCAGGACTGTCTCTTTCAACTACTTAACAACTGCCTCTTCTTGAATCAGTGTAAAAAAAAGAGACTTTATGCTTTTCTGTAACCTTCAAATTTTCTGTACTGAATATAGAAGTAAAAAAAGAATGTTATAAAAATAAATAGCCATAAGGAGCTCTCAACACCTCCTGCAGTTTTTGGAGGACTTAGATTCAGATGAGCGTTTGCAGGACTGAAGACCTCCCTTAGATAATAAACAGCATGGCAGAGTTTCTCCTAATCCTCATTATCCCCAATTTCCTCTTTTCTTGCTCTCAAACGTAGAGTTGTCCTTCTCCTAGGAAAGCCCCACAGTTACAGACTGTAGATCAGAATCATTGCTTGCCCACAGTTCTCACTGGAAATGTCTATCCTAAACTGGAATATACCTGTCTTTAAAAAAATTATAGTCACATCTACAAATTCCTCAAGCAAAGATGAAATCAAGAGATAAGCATCCAGGTCACATTATGCGAGATGGGAAGGTATCATCAAACAAGAAACACTCTTGGGAATCTTAGAACTCAGCCTTAATTCGGGTAAACTTCAGAGGCAATAAAGGAACTGCAGAGACATAGGAACATGTGACTTTGTTTTCGGTCCTTGAGGACCTTCTGAACTTGGAGGGAGGAGGGGCAGGCCCTAAAAGGTCAAATGCTTCAGTCACATGTGTTCAGGATGCTTCCTCAACCGTGAAATAGGACTAACAGTAATACCTCGCCTCTTAAGGTGGTGGGGAGGATAAAATAAGAGAACATTAATACAAAACAGGATCATAGTAAGTGTTTCATTAAAGTTAGTGCTTCATTTTTCACATGAGACACCTGTGTGCCAGAGAGGTGAGGACTTGCCTGAGATCAACTAGTAACTGCAAGAAGCAGAATTCAAATGTGGTCAGCTTGACTCTAGAGCCCTCAGTCTTCACCTTTAAGCCAGTACCTTCCAAGGAGTTGTGCACTGATGGATATGCACAAACTGATTTTAGGTGGTGCCAAAAGTGGTCATCAAAAAAAAAAAAACCCTTTTCATTATGAAAAATTTCAAAGATACAAAAAGAAAATAGTATAATGAATTGCCAGCTTCACCCAGCTTCAAATAGCAGCTCATTAACAATAGCCTTCATCTGTTACCTCTGCTGATGGCTTATTTTGAAGCAAATCCCAGACATCACATTCTTTCATACGTAACTCTTTTGGTAGGTTTGGTATGGTAATCTTTTAAAAAATTATTTTATTGAAGTATGCTATGCTAAGTCACTTCAGTCGTGTCCGACTCTGTGCAACCCCATAGATGGCAGCCCACCAGGCTCCCCCGTCCCTGGGATTCTCCAGGCAAGAACACTGGAGTGGGCTGCCATTTCCTTCTCCAATGCATGAAAGTGAAAAGTGAAAGTGAAGTCGCTCAGTCGCGTCTGACTCTTAGCGACCCCATGGATTGCAGCCTACCAGGCTCCTCCGTCCATGGGATTTTCCAAGCAAGAGTACTGGAGTGGGGTGCCATTGTCTTCTCCGTTATTGAAGTATAGTTGATTTAAAATGTTGTGTTAATTTCTGTTGTACAGCAAAGTGATTGTTACACATGTATATACATTATTTTTCATATTTTAATTTATATATTTTTGGCTGTGCTGGGTCTTTGATGCTGCATGTACTCTTTCTCTAGTTGTGGTGCTTGGGGTTCTCAGTGCAGTGGCTTCTCTCGTTGCAGAGCATAGGCTCCAGGTGTGTGGGCTTCTGTATTAATAGTCATAGCACTCAGGAGCAGTAGTTCTGGCTAACAAGCTCCACGGCATGTGGGATCTTCCCAGACCAGGGATCAAATCTGTGTCCCCTGCATTGGCAGGCAGATTCTTAACCACTGGACCACCAGAGATTTTCCGTTATGGTTTATCACAGGATATTGAATACAGTTCCCTGTGCTATACAGAGGAACTTTGTTATTTATCCATTCTCTATATAATAGTTTGCATCTGCTTATCTCCAACTTCCAGTCCATCCTTCTCCCAACACCCTCCCGACAAAAATTTCCTAAAACTTGCTAATAAGAAGACAAACAACCCCATTTTAAAAGGGGCAATAGATATGAACAAATTTCACTAAAGAAGTTATAAGAATAAGCACTTGAAAAAAATGCCTAACATCTTTAGCCATTAGTGAAAACCAAAATGAGATGCCATTTTACACCCACTGGCACCCCACTCCAGTACTGTTGCCTGGAAAATCCCATGGACGGAGGAGCCTGTTAGGCTGCAGTCCATGGGGTTGCTAAGAGTCGGACATGACTGAGCGATTTCACTTTCTCTTTGTACTTCATGCATTGGAGAAGGAAATGGCAACCCACTCCAGTGTTCTTGCCTGGAGAATCCCAGGGACGGGGGAGCCTGGTGGGCTGCCGTCTATGGGGTCACACAGAGTTGGACACGACTGAAGCGACTTAGCAGCAGCAGCAGCAGAGCAGTTATTTTTTTAAAAAAGTAACAAATGGCAAGAATGTGGAGAAACAGGAAGTCTCCTACATTGCTAATAGAAATGTAAAATGGTTCAGCCACTTTGGAAAATAGTCTGCTGGTTTCTTAAAAAGCTAGGCATAAATTTCTCATAGGACCCAACAATTTCACTTCTGTGTATCTACACAAATGAAAAAATGAATGCCAATGGCTTGCATATGAATGTTCACAGCAGAATTATTCATAATAGCCAGAAAGTGGAGGGAAAAACTTACATGTCAATCAATTGATGAGTGAATTTTTAAAATGTGTTATATATGTACAACGGAGAAGGCAATGGCAACCCACTCCAGTACTCTTGCCTAGAAAACCCCATGGACGGAGGAGCCTGGTAGGCTGCAGTCCATGGGGTCGCTAAGGGCACGACTGAGCGACTTTACTTTCACTTTTCACTTTCATGCACTGGAGAAGGAAATGGCAACCCACTCCAGTGTTCTTGCCTGAAGAATCCCAGGGACAGAGGAGCCTAGTGGGCTGCAGTCTATGGGGTCACACAGAGTCGGACATGACTGAAGTGACTTAGCAGCAGCAGCAGCACATATGTACAATGGAATATTATTCAGTAATAAAAAAAGAAATGAGCTATTGATAAATGCTATGTCATGAATGAACCTGAAACTAAACATTAAACTAAAGCAAAGTCAGACACAAATGATCACATATTGCATATTTAATTCCATGTATTTGAAATGTCCAGAAAAGGCAAATTTATAGAGATAGGTTTTGATGAGGGATTTCCTGGGACAGAAGATAGAAATGAGAATTAGCCCGTGTAAATGACCATGAGGGGTCTCAGTAGAGTGATGAAATTTCCTAAAAATAGTTTCTGATAAGGACTGAAAAACTCAGTAAATTTACTACAAATCATTGAATTGCATCTTTAAAATGGGTAGATTTTTAAATCGGTATGCCAGTTACACCTTTTATGAAGTTGTTTTAAAAAACACACATGCCAGTTGTTCCAGCAGTTCCATTCCTAAGAGTTATCCTTTCAATAAATAGGCAGTGAGCAAAATAGCAGGTGAACATGTGACTGATTCATCGTAACATTGTTTATAATAGGAGAAGACTGGAAATAAGGACAAAGTCCATCAGTAGGAGATAAAATAAATTATGGTACTAGAAAACTATGCCAGTCTTAAAAAAAAAAGCATATGTACTGATATGAAACCATCTCAAATTTATTTTATTTAGGGAATAAGGTCTAAATATTCGGTAGAAAATAACAACAGATTACATATTCATTTGCTTGTATATGTATAGAACGTCTCTGGACTATAGAAAGGAAGAGAGTGAGATTGGATGTCTTTTAAAGGAATTGAGTGGCTGGGGGACAAAAGTAGAAGGAAAACATTTTCATATTTTTTGAATAATGTATCAGATATCTATATTAGCTATTTGAAATTTTTAAAAAATTTTAAAGAAGTAAAATTATTACTAAAAAGTGGGTTGATTTATTTAAAGAAAAATATGAGTAAGTCTCATCATAAAGCATATACAGACAAGGACAAAGCACTAAGGCAGAATGTGGACAAGTGTGGCTGGGAGCCAGCCCAGGGCCATCTATCACAGGGGCCAGCCAGGGCTTGTCTACCTCGTGGCTCCACACCTCCCTCAGCCTCACCTGGGGCTGGAGAAGGACAGAGGCTGAGCCCTGAGCCCTGAGCCTTCCAGACACTGTGCAGCACAGTAGTCACAAAAGTTGCCCAGTATTTGTGACTGCTTCCTGAGAGGGTCAGAATGGGCTCCTGTCACAAGCACAGAGTTCCCAGTCAGCAGGCTGCATTACAGTCCTGCTGCCACTGGGACGGTGAGGCCACCTGGGTCTCTTGGACACCCAAGGCCATCCTTTAGTCCCAGAGAGAGAAAGAGCAAGAGCGTTTCTCCCATTCCTTTGCAGTTGAGGTGTAGAGTTCAGGATATGGAGTCAATCTCGGTTTTGCTGTTTATTTGCTGTGTGACCTCAGGCATGTCACTTACCTCCTCTGAGCCTCTGTTTCCTCATTGTAAACATGGAAACGATACTTTTAGAAAAACATATTGATGAATAAAGCAATACATGGATAAGGGAACAACTCAAATGTTATCAGTAGGAGAATGAATAAAATAAATCATGCCATGTTTATACAATGGAATACATATAGCAATAAAAAGAACAAATCATTACTACAGGCAAAAGCATAGATGAACTGCACAAACATAATGAGTGAGGGCTTCCCTGGTGGCTCAGAGGTAAAGAATCTGCCTGCCAATGCAGGAGACTCAGGTTCGATCCCTGGGTCAGAAGATCCCCTGGAGAAGGAATTGGCAACCTACTCCAGGGTTCTTGCCTGGAGAATCCCATGGACAGAGGAGCCTGGCGGGCTAAGTCCATGGGTCTCAAAAGAGTCAGACACAGCTTAGTGACTAACAACAACAATGAGCGAAAGAAGTCAGACAAAAAGAATACACAGCATAAAAAATGTACTTTTTAATGTTTAATAACAGGTAAAACAAACATGAGGTGACAGAGGTAAGAATACTGGTTACTCTGGAGCAGCAAGAATTAGCTGGGAGGGGCGCCTCCCTCACGCCCCACGTGGGGCAACTAAGAGCTCACACGCAGCAAGCGTGTGATGTCGTGTGCCAGAACAAAGAGAGACGATCCCACGTGCTGCAACGAAGGTGCAGCCAAATAAATAAAGAAAAACATTTGTAAAAATATAGACAGAGGAAATGAAGAACACAGTATTCAAGAGGATGGTTACCCTGGTCAGGAAAACAGTTGGGTGGGGAGGAGGGTATAGGGTTAGATGCAGGTTATTGTCTAGGCTCTGCAGTTTGATATGGCATGGTAGATTCACAAATGCCTGAATCATTACTTTAAAAAATAAGTTAGGGCTTCCCTGGTGGCTCAGTAGTAAAGAATCTGCCTGCCACTGCAGGAGATGAGGGCATGATCCCTGATCTGGGAAGACCCCACATGCCTCGTGGCAACTAAGCCCCTGTGCCACAACTGTGGAGCCCACAGGCCGCAGCTCCTGAAGCCTGAGGGCCCTAGAGCCCATGCTGCGCAATAAGTGAAGTCACCGCAATGAGAAACCTGTGCACCCAACTAGAAAAGCCCTCACGGCAACGAAGACCCAGCATAGCCAATAAATAAATAAATACAAAGCAAGAAAATTTCAAAAAATTAAAAACTAATTAAACAACTCAAAGATAATTTTAAAATAATACAAGGGACACAAACACCTGATAGGGTTGTTGAAGGGTGTATCAGTCACGATTCTTAGTCGCAGAACAAAACAAAGATACAGTATATTAACACATCCATACGGAATTTAGAAAGACGGTAAAGACAACCCTGTATGCAAGACGGCAAAAGAAAACACAGATGTAAAGAACAGACTTTTGGACTCTGTGGGAGAAGGCGAGGGTGGGATGATTTGAGAGAATAGCATTGAAGCATGTACATTACCATATGTAAAATACATCTATTTTACATATCCAAGTTCCATGCATGAAGCAGGGCACTCAAAGCCAGTGCTCTGGGACAACCCAGAGGGATGGAATAGGGAGGGAGGTGGGAGGGAGGTTCAGGATGGGGGAGACACATGTGCACCCCTGGCTGATTCATGTCGATGTATGGCAAAAATCACCACAATATTGTAAAGTAATTAGCCTCCAATTAAAATTAATAAAAAAACAACAACTCAAAACTCTCCTCAGTTTGAACAGGAAAGAAATTTATTAAAGGATGTCGGGTGGCTTAGAGAATCTCCATGAGTGCCTGAGCACCAGGCACTGGGGACCATGTACTGTTCGGAACAACTCTAAAATTCCCGAGGAGAGATGCCAGGGTTGGAGTTGTGGGACACAGACACTACAGCTTTCTCTGCCAACCCTGAGCTCTGAATGCTGCCAACAGCTACTAGTCAGCACCTCTCTGTGTGAAGTAGCAGCAATATTTTACATGTCAGGTGGTGCTAGTGGTCAAGAATCCACCTGCCAATGCAGGAGGCCCAAGAGACGCGGGTTCAGTCCCTGGGTCAGGAAGATCCCCTGGAGAAGGGCATGGCAACCCACTCCAGTATTCTTGCCTGGAGAATCCCATGGGCAGAGGAACCTGGCAGGCTACAATCTATAGGGTTGCAAAGAGTCGGAGACGACTGAGCAACTGAGCACAGCACACACACACACATATACTTAAATATATATACGCTTGTTCATTTGTTTGTTTAGGGGTGTGTGGACATGTGTATGAAATCGTGCGTGTTAAAGGCTAGTCCAGATGCTAGGAACACTGTAAGAGTCTACTCAATCAGGGTTAGCAATGGTAAGGTCACATGGCAACTGGCAGGACTAGTTCTGGAATGCAGATAAGACACCCCCAGAGATCCTGAGGACTTCTTAGAGGAGATTTGACATGGAATACTGGCTTGCCTTGGCAGATGGAGGCCAGGAAACACGGAATTATTTTGAAAAAGTTATTTTAATAAGACTGTTATATTGGTACAAAGTCTGTCACGTCCATTATCTTTTTAATTTTCACGATTTGCAAAGGGCAAGGACTGTAAGACACAGAAATACTCAGTATTGACTCCAGCTCTGCAACATCCCAGCTGTGTGGTCTGGACAAGTGATGTAATCCCTCTGAGTGTCAGTGCTCTCATCTGTAAAATGGGGGCAATAATGAGATGTCATGAGGACCATGTGAGAGAGGATATATGCCAAACTTGGCTTACAGTGGGTACTTGATCAGGTAATAGGGACAGGTGTTATTTTTCATCACTAGCATTTCTCCTACAGTTCATGTCAGAAGAAGGCATAGCCATGGGACAGACTATTATACCACGAACAACAGGATCTAGGGCCACAGACGCAGCTACCAGGTGAGAAAAAGTTCTGGAGACAGCCAGCTAAAAGTGAGGAGAAGTCCACGACAGGGGCAGAATGTAGGATTCAGAGATGATGGGGGCAGTTGGCTGGGGTAATCCATTTGGTTGTTGGCATGAGCTGGCCTGTTAGAGGCCAGGCCTATAAGAGAAGAGACAAAAGCAACTCAGGGACCCAGCCCAGAAGCTGAACTCCCTGATTCAACAACTGAATAATGTTTGTTTGCTTGTTTGTTTTGGCTGGGCTAGGT
Organism: Bos taurus; assembly: GCF_002263795.3. Lineage (NCBI taxonomy): Eukaryota > Metazoa > Chordata > Mammalia > Artiodactyla > Bovidae > Bos > Bos taurus. The sequence continues at coordinate 63,769,072 of NC_037340.1, read as the reverse complement.
CTTCGTTGCTGCATGTGGGGCTTTTCTCTAGTGGCAGCAAGCAGAGGCTACTCTCTAGCTGTGATGATGGGCTTCTCATTGTGGTAGCTCCTCTTGTTTCGGAGCTTGGGCTCCAAGGCATGTGGGCTTCAGTGGTTGCGGCGTAGTGGGTTAGCTGCCCCCAGGCAAGTGGGATTTTCCCCGACCAGAGATGGAACCATGTCCCTTGCATTGGCAGGTGGATTCTTAACCATTGAACCACCAGGGAAGTCCTAGAGTAATGGTTTGATCCAGGCTCTGAGGTTAGGTAGATCTGGCTTCATATCCCAGCCTCAATGCCAAGACCACTGTATGACCTTAAGAATGTTCCTCATCATCTCTGACTTCTGTTTACTTCCCTGTGGAAAGACTGTCTTCTCACTTCTCCTACTGTTCTTCTAGAATCATTGGTTCAACAACAGTCTTCCTCAATTGCCTCGTTTTCAGAGACCTTGGTCTCCCAGGATCATACCTCTACACTGAAGCTGAGCCTCAGTTTTCCTTTACCACCTCCTCCCTTCCATCCTTGACCTCTCTGAGACCACAGATCCATTGGCTCTGACACACTGTCCACCCATCCCTTCTGCATCCACGTGCCTCCTGGTCCCCCTGGATTCCCTGCTCAAACATTGTGATAACCTCCTTGCCCCACCCCATCCGGGATCATCTATTGCAGTCTCTGGCAGCCATGTTGAACACAACTGGAGAAAACCAGTCACTTTAGCTTCATTTTATTATTATTTTGGCCTTGAGGCTTCTGGGCTCTTAGTCCCTGACCAGGGATTGAACCTGGGCCCACAGCAGTGAAAGCACCAATTCTTAACCACTGGACCACCAGGAAATTGCCAAGGATTGTTTTACTTGAGATTCAAGTTTATAAAAACCCCAGTGGGGTTTCAACCTTACTGGCTCACTCTGTCAGACAACTCTTTCATACATTCTTTCCTTTAAACTTCTCTCACAGACGTCTCTCATCTTTCAGCTGGCAATGTTGTCTCAACCTTTTTAAAAAAAAAAAAATTTATTCTTGTTTATTTATTTGGCTGTGCCCGGTCTCAGTTGTGGCATGTGGGATATAGTTCCCAGATCAGGGATTGAACCTGGGCCCCCTGAATTGGGAGCATGGAATCTTAGCCATTCAACCATCAGGAAAGTCCCTGTCTCAAGCTTTTTGAGGAAATGGCAGTCAAGAGAACTCCCATACTTTCCCGTACTGAGGGATATCTGTACTGTACAAATATCTTACCCTATCTAAAACTTTTCCCTCCATAGGCACTCTGGGTCTCAGGGTCCCATCCCTTTCACCTTCTTAATTATTCCCTCTCTTCTGTATCACTAGTTTCTCCTTCCCTATTGACTTTTTCTATCAGCAAATGAACATGTTTTAGAACTTACTATATTGAAATAAGCAATCAGCTCTCCTTTGACCCTACATCTTTCCCATCTGTGTTTCCATCCTCTGTTCCCCTCTGTGCAGCCAATTTTCTTCAAGGAACTGACTCAGTTTGATGTCTCTACTTTCTCACCCCAAATTCACATTTTGGGGAGGGGGAGCTGCATCTCTCAGCTTTTGCCCCAACCAGGAATTGAACCTGGGCCACTGCAGTGAAAACCCAGAATCCTAACCATTAGGCCATCAGGAAAGTCCCCCAGATTCACTCTTTTTTTTATATATATATATTTTAACTTTACAATATTGTATTGGTTCTGCCACATATCAAAATGAATCCGCCACAGGTACACACGTGTTCCCCATCCTGAACCCTCCTCCCTCCTCCCTCCCCATACCATCCCTCTGGGTCGTCCCAGTGCACCAGCCCCAAGCATCCAGTATCGTGCATCGAACCTGGACTGGCGACTCATTTCATACATGATATTATACATGTTTCAATGCCACCCTCCCAAACCATCCCACCCTCTCCCTCTTATTATCATACTTCAATCTACTGTGCCCATTTTTCCACTAAAACTGCTCTTTTCAAGGCCACCAACTTGACTGAAACAAGCATGCATGCACTCACGCACACATGGAGGCTTCAACACATAGTTAAGAATGATCAATCATTAATTGTGTCTCCAACCCCTCCTCCCTTCCTGAGGATACACAGTGGGGCTGAAAGTTCCAAGCTTCTAATCCTGGTTTGATCTTTCTAGTGACCACCCCTCCTCCTGAAGCTATCCAGGAATCCACCAAAAGTGGATTCATTAGGACAAAAATGCTCTGATCACTTGGTGAACTCCAAGGAATTTAGGAACTCTATGTCAGGAACCATGGTCAAAGACCAAATATTAGACAAAAAAAAAAGATGTTCCTAGTGCTCTAATCAGTTGGGAAATTATAAGTGTTTTAGGACCTCTGTGCCAGGAACTGGGGACGGAAACCAATATACATATTTTCTATTATTTTATGTTGGCATACAGAAAAGTATCTGATACATTTCTTGTGTGTTGTCATTAGTATTATCTGTCTGTATCATGTTTGAGCTCTCAAGGGATGTCAATACAGTGTGGACCCTCCACTGATAATGAAAACCTTTCATCTCTGAGTCCCTATGATATCTCAAAGTTTCCCGCCAACTGTTCTGTGCTGTGTTAAGTCACTTCAGTCATGTCTGACTCTTTGCAACCCTATAGACTGTAGCCCACCAGGCTCCCCTGTCCATGGGATTCTCCAGGCAAGAATACTGGAGTGGGTGGCCATGCCCTCTTCCAGGGGATCTTCCTGACCCAGGGATTGAACCTGTGTCTCTTACATCTCCTGCACTGGCAGGCAGGTTCTTTATCATTAGCTCCTCCTGGGAAGCCCTGCCAACTGTTCTATCAACATCTAAATGCTTCTGTCCTCAGGGACCTGTTCTCTTCTCCTTTTAAGGGATATAATTCATTCCCATAGTTTAAAATGTGTAAGGAACAATAGTGTGTGCTTGATCAGTCGTGTCGGACTCTTTGCGACCTCATGGACAGTAGCCCACCAGGCTCCTCTGTCCATGGGATTCTCCAGGCAAGAATACTGGAGTGGGTTGCCATTTCCTTCTCTAGGGGATCTTCCCCATCCAGGAATCGAACCCACGTCTCCTGCATTTCAGGCAGATTGTTTACCACTTGAGACCTTGGGGAAGCCCAAGAACAATAGAGTGACCTTTGAATACTGGAAGTCTACATTCTTAAGACCCTGATGCTGGGAAAGATGGAAACCAAAAGGAGAAGGGGGCCATAGAGGATGAGATGGTTAGATAGCATTATAGACTCAATGGACATGACTTTGAGCAACTCTGAGAGATACTGAAGGACACGGGAGCCTGGTGTGCTGCGGTCCATGCAGTCGCAGAGTCAGACATGACTTAGCAACTGAACAACAACATACTTAAGGAAATATATTCTTTTTTATTTTTTACTTAGATTTAAATTTTTAAAAATTTATTTGGCTGTGTCAGGTCTTAGTTACAGCATGGGGGGATTTTTATCGCAGCATGCAGGATCTTGTTCCCTAACTAAGGATCGAACCTGGACCTCCAGCACTGGAAGTGCAGAGTCTTAACTACTGGACCACCAGGAAAGTCCAAAAGGGATATATTTTGAGGACCAAAACATCATCTAGTATTTTTATCCTTACTGTTCTTTGTTCAAATCTACAGTAACTGAAGGGTGCCTTCTTTTTCATTCTTTTTTTAAATTGAAGTATAGTTGATTTACAATGTTAATTTCTGCTGTACAGCAAAGTGATTCAGTGATTCAGTTATATATATATACATATATATATATTCTTTTTCATATTCTTTTCCATTATGATTTTTCACAGGATATTGACTATAAATGGTTCCCTGTGCTATACAGTGGGACCTTGTTGTTTATTTATATTATTAATATTTATATTTTTACAATAATTTTGGAACTATTGTTTATATCATGTAGAATAAAGAAAATAAGCAAATATGTGACTATTAAGAATCAAGATCTTTCACGTAAGAAGTGATCTGACTATAAAGTCAAAGAAGTTCACGAAAAACACTTATGAGCTGGAAATAAAAATGTATCCTCTTGATTACATATATATTCATTCCTAGATTTACTCAGTGAAAGGGAGGGCCTGGAAGTATTAAATAATAAGTCAGTAATGATGAGCAGAACCTGAGTCCAAATCTTATTCTTAAAAATTGACCAGGTCTCTTTGAAGAAATGACTAATTCTTGAGCTTGCACAGGGAAAATATAAGCAGTGACTGGAACACCTTGTTATGCCAAAAAATACGAATGCACTCAGGATTAATAAGAAACAAAAAACAACTCCAAGAGTCTGCCACTGACTAAATTTTGGACAATTTGAATATTAACAAAAAATGAATGTAATTTATCATAAACATTGAGAAAATAAAAATCTATGAATTTATAAAATAACAGAAAGAGAGATAGAGAACTCATTTGCCACTGCAGAGGATGGCTATTATATTGACTATTTAATTTTTGGTTAGTAAAAGCAAAGAGTTAAGCATTTAACCTGTCTTTTTAGTAGAAACTGTAATTCATTCTCAGGAGAAAAGATAAATAAATGTAGAAATAATGATAGAATAAAAAAATTTATTACCATTTTGCATCCTTGTTGAAATGATTGACAAAAGATAATGGCTGCTAAAACTGAAACTGAGTCCCCATCAACTGCGTTCCCTTACTGAGTTTATGATCAACCTCTCTATCCTTTATTACATTTCCTGTTCCTATTCGCCTCAGGATTGAGGAGTATCAAAGAAAAGTGGGGATTAAAACCAAGCAGGGGACTTCCCTGGGAGTCCACTGGTTAGGACTCCACACTCTCAGAGCAGGGGGTGTGGGTTTGATCCCTGCTTGGGGAACTAGATGGTGATGGACAGGAAAGCCTGGTGTGCTGCAGTCCATGGGGTGGCAAAGAGTAGGGACATGACTAAGCAACTAAACTGAACTGAACTGGGGAACGAGGATCCCATGTGCTGCACAGTGTGAACAAATAAACAAAAACAAACCCAAGCAGGACCCTGAGGGGTCTTCCTGGGTACAAAATCCCCTTTGTGTCCCTCATTTCTTGCTTAGGGAGAAAAGGCTTTTGCCTCCTTGGCCTCCCCAGGTTCTAAAGAGTAGACCCAAGCAGTTACTAATTAAAGAAGAGAGGGAATGCAGAAACAAATAAAAGCAGTTAAGCAGGAAAAGTAATGACAAGAATGTAGCAATAAAACAGAGTTCTAGACACCCCTTAAGGAATATTGTAACAATCTGACACATATCTTTGAGCTGTTGTGCAGAAACTAAGACCTCCCCCCACCCAGGTGGAGGATGGTGACAATGTGCTGACCACAAGCACTAGACGCCAGACTGATTGAAATTTCAAAAGCTGGTGATTAAGATTCCTGAAACACCATCCTGTTGCCTCACCACCAACCAATCGAAGTCCACAAGCTACAACCCTTACTCTAAGTGTTGTCTTTAAAAACCCTTCTCTGAAAGCCATCAGGGCGTTCAGGTCATTTGAGCTTGAGCTGCTGGTTCTCCTTGCTTGGTGCCTACAGTAAACACTGTACTTCCCCTCACTGCAACCCACTGTCAGTAGATTGGCTTTGCTGCCTGGCAGGTGAGTGGACACAGGCTGGTTCAGTAACAAGACCATCAGGTAAACAACAGGTAAACAGACAACAGGATGTTTCCACCATCCCAAGGTATGACCCCACAGATTATTTGCCAACTGCAAAGGGGAAATAGATCCTTTTTCCAACTGAGAGATGGAGCAGTCCGTCACCACTTTAACCAATTGATCAACATTACCATCACTATGGGTTTCCCAGGTAGTGTAGTGGTAAAAGAATCTGCCTGCCAATGCAGATGACTTGGGTTTGATCCCTGGGTCTGGAAGATCCCCTAGAGGAGGAAATGGCACCCTACTCCAGTATTTTTTCCCGGGAAATCCCATGGACAGAGGAGACTGGAGGGCTATAGTTCATGGGTCACAAAGAGGACACAACTTAGCGACTGAACAACAACAACTACAAAGATCAGCTCTGGGTCAGTTTCAATTCTTTATTTTTTGCTCTATTAATATGATATAAAGTGCATTTTTCTATTGATTGCCAGATTTTGTGAATGTTAACTATTGGCTGTTGGATATTTTTATAATTAAGTATTCTTGAACTTTGTTCTGGGATACAGTTAAATTATTTAAAGTTTGATCCTTTGGGGTCTTGCTTTTAAGATTAAGTAGCTAGATCCCATATGCTGCAACTAAGACCTGGAACAGCCAAATTAATTAATTAAATAAATAAAAAGAAAAAAAGATTAGGCAGGACCAAAGTAGTGCTTAGTCTAGGGCTAATTTCTCTCCCATACTGTGTACTCCACCCAATGCTGTATGAATCATGAGGCTTTCCAGTCTGGCTCATGGGAAGAGGCACTGTTTATTCCTGCTGTCCATGAGCCCTGAATGCTGGTACTTCTAATCCTTTCGGGTGGTTTTTTCCCTGTCCTTGGGATTCCCAGGTGGCTCAGTGGTAAAGAATCTGCCTGCCAACGCAGGACACACAAGAGGCACGGGTTCAGAAAGATCAGAAAGATCCCCTTGAGAAGGAAATGACAATCCATTCCAGTATTCTTGCCTGGGAAATCCCATGGACAGAGAGGTTGCAAAGAGTCAGATACGACTGAGCGACTGAACTCACAGCTGTACGGAGAAGCGTACGGGGATCGAGCCTGGAGCTGGGCAGCACCTGACAGACTGGGGGCCTTTACAGTTTATTTTCCGTTTAACAAAGCATCATACCTCACAGTTGCCTGGCTTCATTTCTCCCCGCAACCAACCCTAAGGCGAAATTCACTGTCTCTGGCAGATAAGGAAATGGGGCTCAAGAGGTTGAGTGGCTGGACAAAAGGCAAATCAGTAGCAGAGTTAAAATTTAAACTCAGTTCCCAAAGATAAACGAAGGAGCAAAACAGTCCTTAGCTGGGGAGCTGTGGGGTGGGGGTAAGGGGTAGGGGAGTGGTAAGGGACCGTCCTGGAAAGTGCTGAGATGACACAAAGTCTGTTGATAGGGCTTCCTGGCAGATAAACAAGAAATGAGCACCAATGGACCTGCCTGGTGTCCAATGGTTAAGAATCCACCTGCCAATGCAGAGGACACAGGCTTGATCCCTGGTCAGTGAAGATTCGACATGCTGAGGGGCCGCTAAGCCAGTGAACCACGACTACTGAGCCCGCACGCTGCAACTACCAAAGCCTGCACGTTAGAGCCTGTGCTCTACAACAACAGAAGCCCCCACGATGAGAAGCCAGCATACCACAACCAGAAAACAGCCCCCACAACCAGAAAACAGCCCCCACTCACCATAACTAGTGAAAGCCTACGCACAGCATTGAAAACCCAGTGTGGCCAAAAATAAATAATTTTTTTTTAAGTGTTTAAAAAGAAAGAAATAAGCTCCAGAGGTTGTGGCAGGGTGGCGGTGGGGAGGGGTGGTGATGGTGGCATATCAGGGTGGCAAGGGAGTAGGTAGAGACTGAGCTCTTCAAGTGGAATACTCAGGAGCAATAAATAGTCCCCGAACTGACCACTAAGGAGAGGGGATGGAGGTTCCCTGAGGGACTTCTGTCTTGGGAGAGGGTATATAAGTGTAGAATCAGAGCTGAATTGCCTGGAAAATAAGGAAGAAACTGGCTGCTTCTATGTCTCTCTCCTCTCTCTCCTGGCCCTTCCTCACGTGGTACTTAGCCTCTGCTCTCAAATAATGAAGACCATAAAATAGCATAGCAATATTGGCTCCCATCTGCTAGTGTTTGCTGTGAGTCAGATCCTTCTCACGCATCATTCCACTGAATCCTTCCTATGAGTCTATGAAGCAGGTATGATCCCCATCTCCATTTTAAAGATGAGAAAAAGGAGGCCCCCCCCCAAAAATGTCTCTATTCCTTACCTCTTGCTGCACAACAAATTACCCCCAAACTTAACTGTTTACAACTACAATAAACATGTATTATCTCACACATTTCTGTGGTCAGGAATGTAAGAGCAGGAATTTTAAAGATGGGTGATTCCAGTCTGGAACACCTGTTGAGGTTCCAGCCAAGATCAACCAGGGCTGTGGTCATCTTAAAGCTTGGCTTGAGCTGGAGGATCTAGCTCCAAGGTGGCCCATGCACATGGCTGGCCAATTAGTCCATAGTTGCCAAGATGTCTTAGTTACTTGCCATGTGGATCTCTCCATTGGGTTGCTTGAGTGTCCTTACAATATGGCAGCTGACTTCCTCAGAGCAACTGACTCAAGAGAGCAAAGTGGAAGCTGGAACATCTCTTCTGACTTAACCTCGGAGGTCACTGTCATTTCTGCAATATCAGAGTGGTTACACAGGTCAGCCCCAATCACTGTGGGAAGAGACTGGCTATGCAGGTATATGAATACCCGGAGGTAAAATTCATGGAAGGTCATGTTGGAGACTGTTTACCACAGTTAGAAAGAAATTCACCCAAGATCATGCACATGGGAAGTGACAGAGGTGGGCTTTGAACTAAGGCAGTTCCTAAGTCACAGTAAATATTGGTTTGAAGGAGTGGACCCAGGCAGGTACTCGACAGATCTCCCCTGTCCTGAAGGTATTCATACCTCAAATCCTATTCATCTCAGTGATTGGGTAGGTCAGATGCTTAATCTGATGTGTCAGACAGATATACTTTGCCAAAGCAACATGACCTGGGCATGTTTATAAAAGATTGCATAAATCATCACTTGATGGTGGAACTGATGAATCAAAGGGAACCTGAATTCTGCACTGACTTACTGTGTGACCTCAGAGAAATTTCTAGCCCCTCTGAGGCCTTTTCCCCCTTCTCTGTATAATGGGGGCGATTCAGCATAGGCCCTGAGGTCCTCTGACTGAGAGTTTCTGGAGTTTCATGCCGAGAGCTGTTGCCAGGAATGCTGCAGGAATTCCCTTTCCACTCTCTCTTGATCTCTCAGAACTTTGCCCAAGTGGAATGGACCTCTCAGGTGCAAGGGTCACTTTTCTGGACCCAAGCCAAGCCAGGCCAGCCTGTTCAGCCCAGCTTCACCCGCAGCTGGCTGGCACCATTGTTCCCCCATAAAGCCGGGCCCCTTTCCAACTGCTGCTGCCCTCAGGGCAGCGGAGAGGCTCAAAGGACTCAGTTGTGTGACTTTTCCCCCTCCCCCAGGACAGGCCAGGGTCACCCAACAGGCTGACTCAGTCCATGCAGGGGAACAAAGGAGATGAGATATGGTCTAGGGAAAGAATTTGACATTTACTATTTCCCCCCAAAACACTCAAAGTAATCATTACTGGCAAAACCCTCTGACACTTATTCTGTAGTTTAGTGGGATATGTTAAAAATTGGGGTGATGGCATTATAATCATTCAGTGCTTTAGAGACCCCTATTTTAATGATTTTACATTGCATACTTGTTTGCCTTTTAATATCTTTAAATACCTAGAACAGTTGATAAGTCATAAACTAATTGTAGCATTTAAAAAAAATTAGGTAGTGATACAGAAAATAATGGCACATACTGTAATGATGAATCTTAAATTTGGTGAAATATAATTAGGCCCTGTTCTTAGAGTCTGAGTCCTACTACTACCTCTCCCCTTCCCCCATCCTCACACCTACCCTGACTTCTGCTTTTGAGGCTCACTCCTTTTCACCACCCACAAGTTCGTCCTTATCCTGTACTCTTTGCCTTAACTCGCTTCCAACCAATCCTTCAAACTTTTTAAAGCTTTTTCTCTGCTTGAGACCCTGAGGGAATTGTGAGCGGGAGGCTGTCCCCAACTTCTGACTAAGACAGAGAGGTTATTTAGCACAATGAAAGGGCGCAGAAGACTGAAAAGAAATTTAATTCCATGAGTAATGGCTAACTTATCTACACTGTGTAAGAGGCACTATTCTTAATGTTTTCCTTCCTGAGCCGGGGATCAAACCCGGGTCTCCTGAATTAAAGGCAGATTCTTTACCATGTGAGCCACTGGGGAAGACTATTTTCCTTCGACTCTATGCTAAATACATCCAGCATCTGGTGTTTACCCCTACAATACATTATAGCTTCTTGTTTTGTTTTGTTTTTTTTTTTAATATATCAGAAGGAAGGCCACAGAACCACTGAACTGCCAGACTCAATTACCGGCTTACTGACTCCTGCCGAGGGCTTCCCAAGTGGTGTTATGGTAAAGAACCCACCTGCCAATGCAGGAGACATAAGAGACACGGGTTCCATCCCTGGGTGAGGAAGATCCCCTGGAGGAGTGCGTGGCAACCCACTCCAGTATTCTTGCCTGGAAAAACCCATAGACAGAGGAGCCTGGCAGGCTACAGTCCATAGGGTTGCACAGAGTTGGACACGACTGAAGCGACTTAGCATGACAGCAGCCTATGACTGTCTTTGAAACAATGCAAAGGAAGAAATCAAGATTCTAACACCTTTGTTCTTCATTACTGACTCCTGACTGCAAGCCCTCGTCTTCTATAAGTGCCTACACTCCTCACGGGCTGGGGTCCAGTTCTCAAGGCATGAGCCTGCTATGTTCCCCTCTCTGCTGGCTGAGAATTAAAGCCACCTTTCTATTTCCTTCAAACTTGTATTTTTTTATTTGGCTTCACTGGGCAGAGGAAGCCAAGATTTTGGCTGGCAACAAACCCATGGATAAAAAAGCAAAATTTTTCCTTTGTCCTAGAAGTAACACTGTCAGAAATACAGTGCATATCCTGCCAGATCTTGTTTCTATGTATACTTGTGGCATAAACATACAGAAATGTATCGTTTTGTGTTCCAAGGAGGTTATGTTGTTCTGTAATTAACTTTTCCTACTTCACATTATGATTTAGAGATTTCTTTTCTGTACAAATATATATAGATTTATTAGTTCTTTTTAACTGCTACTTTTTAACTGTTCTTTTTAACTCCCTGTATTTCAGGGAGTAAAATAGTGAAATACACTCAAATAACTACAAGATACCAGGCCCGATTCTCCATGCTTCACAAGTGCATCTCATGTCAGCCCTACAGACTTTAATCACTCACATTCCTTGCATTCTAAAGATGAAGAAACAACAAGGTCCTACTATAAGGCACACGTGTGCGGGCTAAGTCACTTCAGTCATGTCCGACTCTTTGCAACCCTGGACTGTAGCCCACAAGACTCTTCTGTCCATGGTATTCTCCAGGCAAGAATATTGGAGTGGGTTGCCATGCCCTGCTCCAGGGGATCTTCTGACCCAGGGATCAAACCCACATCTCTTAAGTCTCCTGCATTGGCAGACAGTTTCTTTACTGCTAGTGCCACCTGGGAAGCCCTACTATATAGCACAGGGAACTATATTCAATATACCATGATAAACCATAATGGAAAAGAATCATTTTTAAATGTATATGTATGAATAGCTAAATCAGTTTGCTCTACAGCAGACATTAATACAACATTGTAAATCAGCTATACTTCAACTAAAAAATATTGAGAAAAAGTGAAGAAAGTGGTGCCTGGAGAGGATAAATATCTTAAGTGAGAGAAGGAAGAAGCCTGATTTGAACTGAATCCACATTTTAAACATTTAAACACCTGATTTCTCAGCGCCATCCTAAACAGAACAGTTTAATTCATTGCACTATTCGTGGATATTTGGGATACTTCCAATTTTTCCCTATTCCATACAATATAATATGAAATGAACATCCTTGCTCATGCCTCTTTATGTCCACATGAATATGTTTCCTATGGTGGTTTGTCATAATGACCAGCTGAGTCAAAGGCCATCATATTTTTAATAGTAACACTGCCAAATCCCTTTCAAACAGAACTTTCCAGGACTTCCCTGGTGGTCCAGTGACTAAGACTCCAAGCTCCCAATGCAGGGGGCCCAGGTTCAATCCCTGATCAGGGAACTAGATCCCACATGTCATAACTAAAGATCTCACATGCCACAATGAAGACTGAAGGGTCCATGTACCACAACTAAGACTCAGTGCAGCCAAATAAATAAATATTTCCAAGTAACACTCCCAACAATTGGACAGAGCTTCCCTGGTGGCTCAGATGGTAAAGAGCCTGCCTGCAATGTGCGAGGCCCAGCTTCAATCCCTGGGTTGGGAAGATCCCCTGGAGAAGGACATGGCAACCCACTCTAGTATTCTTGCCTGGAGAATTCCAAGGACAGAAGAGCCTGGTGGGCTATGGTCCATGGGATCACAAAGGGTCGGACATGACTGAGTGACTCACACACACACACATACACACACATACCCCGACTGGACACCCTGTTTCCTCCATGAAGCACAGGATTTGGAGTCACTGCACCTGGCTTTGAATCTTGCCTTTGCAACACAACTTTGGGCAAGTTGTGTCGTGTGTATTTGTAGTTTCTTTCTCTCTTCTTTCTCCTTCTCTCTTTTTATGTAATGTTCCATTGTATGAATATTTTAAAGTTCATCTCTTCTGCTGCTGATGGATATTTGGCTTGTTTTCAGTGCAGGAGGCTGCTATGAACATGCATGAACATATCTTTCGGTAGACATCTGTATTCATTCTTCTTGGGTATAAAAATCTAGGAGTGCTGCTGAATCATAAAGGAGGTATATGCTTAACTTAAGTGTGTATTGTCAAATAGTTTTCCAAAGGGATTGTAACTATTTATTCTCCTATCGGCAGTGTATGAAAGTTCTAGTTGCTCCACATCACTGTCAACACTTGATACTATTAGTCTTTTAAGTTTTAGCTATTCTGGTAGCACTATGCTCTTTGAATCTTTATATCACCTCTGAAGGGGGTACCCTGGAGGCTCAGCTGGTAAAGAACCTGCCTGCCAATGCAAGAGACATAAGAGATGCGGGTTCAATCCCTGGGTGGGGAAGATCACCTGGAGAAGGAAATGGCAACCCACTCCAGTACTTTTTCCTGGAAAATCTCATGGACAGAGGAGCCTGGCAGGCCACAGTCCATGAGTTGGACACAGCTGAGTGAGCACACACACACACATCACCCCTGAGAGGTAGATGTGTGTGTAGACACTGTTGCTTAGTGACTAAATTCATCAACATCCTCCTCTCTAGGAACCTTTCAGCTAAGTGGGGGGGGGCTCTCTAAACAACACAGGAATGAGGCATCCCCACTCGGTGCAGTCAAAAATCCCCATATAACTTTACAGTCGACCCTCTTTAGAACTATGACCCTGCATCCATGGATTCAATCAACAAGCAGATCACATAGTACTGTAGCACATATGTTTCAAAAAAAATCTGCATATAAGTGGGCCTGGGCAGTTAAAACTCATGTTTTTCAAGAATTAACTGTAATTCTGTCCAATGAGACAGAAGAGAACGTCTTCTGGGTGAGACTTCCAGGAACATGTTGGCTTTCTTGAGAAAAGAATTAAGTTCATCCTTCATTCCTTTATTTTCTTTCTTCTTCTGCCAGGATGATGGACATGATGTCATCCATGGAACAGCATCTTCCATGAGGTCACAACATGAGAAACAGACCAAGAGACTCACAGAAACACTGGCAATGACATGATCAAACCAGTGAAACAACACAAGCAGATCCCTGTTTGGAGACTGCCTATAAGACAAATCCCCTAACCTACTATTGGTCAGGTTTTCTATTACTTGTAACTAAGAGCATGCTTTTGGAAAAGGCAATGGCACCCCACTCCAGTACTCTTGCCTGGAAAACCCCATGGATGGAGGAGCCTGGTTGGCTGCAGCCCACAGGGTCACAAAGAGTCGGACACGACTGAGCAACTTCACTTTCACTTTTCACTTTCATGCATTGGAGAAGGAAATGGCAACCCACTCCAGTGTTCTTGCCTGGAGAATCCCAGGGACGGGGGAGCCTGGTGGGCTGCCGTCTATGGGGTCACACAGAATCGGACACGACTGAAGCGACTTAGCAGCAGCAGCAGCAGCAAGAGCATGCTTTGGCAGACTTTGACTATCTCTACTTTACAATTGAGGAAACAGGCTCAGATAGTTCAACAGACTTGGCCAGAGGTATGGTACAAGTCCAGATCTTTCTGATTCCAAATCATACGTTTTTTCCCTGGCTTCCCAGAATCCAAGGAAAGGAAATTTGGCTTAGAAAGGTGTGGCAGTAAATTTTTAGCCAGGCATCTCGTTTTGTGAAATAAAATGCTATTTTTTTCAGAATCCTTTACAACTGGCTCTGGCCATTTGACTAAGTCTAGCCAGTGAGATGCGGAGAAGGCAATGGCACCCCACTCCAGTACTTTTGCCTGGAAAATCCCATGGATGGAGAAGCCTGGTAGGCTGTAGTCCATGGGTTTGCTAGAGTCGGACACGACTGAGCAACTTCACTTTCACTTTTCACTTTCATGCATTGGAGAAGGAAATGGCAACCCACTCCAGTGTTCTTGCCTGGAGAATCCCAGGGACGGGGAAGCCTGGTGGGCTGCCGTCTATGGAGTCACGCAGAGTCGGACACGACTGAAGCGACTTAGCAGTAGCAGCAGAAGCCAGTGAGATGAATGCCGAGAGATGTTGTGGTGATTTCTGGGATACTGAGGGGTGGGGAGCATCATACCTTTCTTCTACCTTTTTTTTCCTTCTGCCTAGAAAGAGAGAAAATCCATTTTCTGACTGGAATTCAGGCAGTCCTCTTGGACTGTGAGATGACCTTAATAATTAATGATGAAACCCATACTGAGAATGGTGGAGTAGGAAGATAAGTTTCTGGGTTTCTTTCTTTTTTTTTTTTGGTTGCATCATATGGCTTGTAGGATCTCAGTTCCCTGACCAAGAACTGAACCTGGGCCACAGCGGTGAAAGCCTGAAATCCTAACCACCAGGCCACCCCACTAAGTTTTTGGGTTCCTGATGACACTGAGAATCTTCAACCCTGGACAGTCTAACAACCCTGGACAGCTTACCTCCAAGTCTTATTTAGCTAGCTTTATTTTTTCCTTTCCATGCAGCTAAATCTAATTCTTGCTGACACACCAGCATTTAGTTTAGGCATGAGTACGTGATGCAATTCAAGTCCCTGGGGACATTCATTGCCAAGTGTGGGGATGGGAGGGGGACTGCATACCTAAGAAAGTTTTCCTTTGATCTTCAAAAGCAATAGCAAGAAGAGAAGGTCCCTTTCTTCTGCCTCTGAACATTATCTTAGATGTATTATATGGGTCTACGGGCGGGCATATTCATCCGGTAAGGATGTGAGGAGCTGGTTTGATGACAGAGCCAAGACCAGAGGACAGCAGAATGGAAGGAGAGGAAGAACCTGGGTCCCTGATGGAAGCACAGGGCTGCCAACTTTATTAATGTACCCTGGAGCCACCTTGTCTCCAGATTTTTGTTCCATAAATAATAGCAATCCTTTTTGTTGCATGTGTGCCTGTGTGCTCAGTCGTGTCCAAGCCTGTGTGACCCATATGGACTGTAGCCTACCAGCCTCCTCTGTCCATGAGATTTTCCTGGCAAGTATACTGGAGTGGGTTGCCATTTCCTTCTCCAGGGGATCTTCCCCACCCAGGGATCCAACTCACGTCTCCTGTACCGCAGGCAGATTCTTTAGCCACTGAGACATGTGGGAAGCCCACCCCCTTTTTGTTAACCCATTTTATTTGGGCTTTAGGTTATTTTCAGCCAAAATTCTGGCTAACAGGTGTAGGATAAGGTCCAGGGTATGGCCATTAGAATAGGTGGTTGCTACGAAATGGAGGTGGGACACTAAAGAGATGGCAGGACTTGGGGAAAAGAGGAATGATATGGGGCAGGGGCCAAAGTCCTCGGTGAGTGAAAAGGAGGTTAACAGATAGCACTAAAGTTGTAGAGGTAGAAGGTAGAGGGGAATGTAACTGAATAGCATGAATTCCCAAAGATCTGGAGCTTTGACACGAAGAGGAAGAGTATTGTCCAGATAATTCAGACTGTAAGAAACAAAAATGAATTCTGGCTAATTTGGCAGAAAACTTGTTTATGAAAAGCTCATGGATAACTTGAGGCAGGACATAGAGGGGCTCCAGGCCAGACATTGACAACAGCCTTCTGTTCATATTTCTTGAGGCAAGGGATAAATGGGCTCCAGGTTAGATATTTACAGCCAGCCTCCTGTTTATACTTTAAGATAGAAATAACAACAGGAACAGGGAAAATAGCTGGGCTTTGTCTCCTATGGACACTTTAAGATAACAGTAATGGTAGAGTCAGAGAAGGGCTAAGCACTGCTTGAGTAAAAGATCAAGAGGTCACATATTTCTCACCCTTGTGATCAGGGAGGTCTTGATTGCACATGTGCAGAAAGGCTCCTTGGGGAGTCAAAAGGGGGAGGGGACACCAGACCATAATAAGTTGTGTTAACTCCCCCAAAGGCTCTTGTGCTGAAATCCATCTTGGCTAAAGGGTGCGTGCACACATATGGAAGGGCCCTGAGACAAATCAGCAATGGGGTAAAAGCAAATCAAGACAATCGGCCAGAGGAAAGCAAAGATCTGGAAGACTGCCCCTTATAAATGATTTAAACTTCCCAAAGGTGTGACTTTTTCTCTGAGCTCACTCATGTGTCTCTAGGCATGGACTCTGCTTTTCTAATAAACACTTCTCTTTCCTCTCTACCTTCTGTCTCCTTGTCAAGTTTTTTTTTCAAAGCAGACAAGAACTGGGGCCCGGACTTCCGCTGCTGGCCCTCATAGTGTGTAGTGGTTAAGATCTGGCACTGCCATGGTCAGGGTTTGATCCCGATCTCACTTCCAGTTGCTGCTCACTGCTATCTCTCTGAAATCAAACCCACAGAATCTTCTGCAGGTAGAGAGAACCAGGCTTGGAGACTACCTTTCTAAGGTCAGTGCAACCCAGACATGGCCCCCATAAAGAGTCTCTGTGGACCTGTGAGTATCTCATGGGTGGAGCCTAGGTCACATGACTACACTCTGGCAAGGGGATGGCATTTCTAGTTCCTAGTGTGGCAGCAGAGCTCTGTTTCAGAGGCAGGGGATTTTTGCCAAACAGAGGAAAGGAGTTCAGATGATGGGTGGCTAAAAAGCATGATCAGTACCCATCATTAGAAGCAACAATGAGGAGGGAGCCCTGGGGAATGAAGAAGGTTCTGAGATGCATGTAGTTGTCAGGATATTAGGGGTCTGTGCTTGAGAGAGCCTGACAGAAGCGGTATCCTCTTTGAAGAGGGGAGACTGTAAAGCTCTTTGTGAAGGTTAGAATATCTCCCCTATATACGCTTCTACCAAGTGAAGTCAACTTTGAGTCAGGGCCCCCTACGTACCCTTGTACAAAGTCCCTGAAGAGAGGGGACATTCTGGAAAAGTCAAGAGGTATGTTTTGTATGAAAAATAGAGGTTCAGAGGCTATTCAATTCAGTTCAGTTCAGTCACTCAGTCGTGTCCAACTCTTTGCGACCCCATGAATTGTAGCATGCCAGGCTTCTTTGTCCATCACCAACTCGAGAGTCCACCCAAACTATGTCCATTGAGTCGGTGATGCCATCCAACCATCTCATCCTCTGTCGTCCCCTTCTTCTCCTGCCCTCAATCTTTCCCAGCATTAGGGTCTTTTCAAATGAGTCAGCTCTTCGCATCAGATGGCTAAAGTATTGGAGTTTCAGCTTCAACATCAGTCCTTCCAATGAACACCCAGGAGTGATCTCCTTTAGGATGGACTGGTTGGATCTCCTTGCAGTCCAAGGGACTCTCAAGAGTCTTCTCCAACACCACAGTTCAAAAGCATCAATTCTTTGGTGCTCAGTTTTCTTTATAGTCCAACTCTCACATCCATACATGACCACTGGAAAAACCATAGCCTTGACTACATGGACCTTTGTTGGCAAAGTAATGTCTCTGCTTTTTAATATGCTGTCTAGGTTGGTCATAACTTTCTTTCCAAGGAGTAAGCATCTTTTAATTTCATGGCTGCAATCACCATCTGCAGTGATTTTGGAGCCCAGAAAAATAAAGTCAGCCACTGTTTCCCCATCTATTTTTGCCATGAAGTAATGGGACTGGATGCCATGATCTTCGTTTTCTGAATGTTGAGCTTTAAGCCAACTTTTTCACTCTCCTCTTTCTCTTTCATCAAGAGGCTCTTTAGTTCTTTGCTTTCTGCCATAAGGATGGTGTCATCTGCATATCTGAGGTTATTGATATTTCTCCTGGCAATCTTCATTCCATCTTGTGTTTCCTCCAGCCCAATGTTTCTCATGATGTACTCTGTATATAAGTTAAATAAGCAGGGTGACAATATACAGCTTTGACGTATTCCTTTTCCTATTTGGAACCAGTCAGTTGTTCCATGTCCAGTTCTAACTGTTGCTTCCTGACCTGCATATAGGTTTCTCAAGGGGCATGTCAGGTGGTCTGGTATTTCCATCTGCCGGGGTCCAGCCCTGGTGGATTCGGAGAATTCGAAGGGGAGACGGGAGATCAGGAAACAGCAGCTTATTTAAATGTTAATTAAAGATATAAAGAGTGGTTAAATAAGGATAGCTCAGTGAGAAAATTTAGTGGAAAAAAGAGGCTGAATAATTCAGCCAGAAGGTGAGAGAAAGAATGACATGGGGAGACCAAGTTTTGGTGAACAAGGCCCACACTTTATTTTCCACAGTAGTTTTTATACCTTAAGTTATGCATAGAGGATAATGGGGGAAGGGGTAGAGTCTTGCAGTAAGCCACGCTTTCTTCCTGCAAACTTATCATATGCAAAATTTAGGTGATTTGCATCATCTTCTGGCCCGGAGGCCTGTTAACATTTTAAGACCATTTCTTCAGAAAACTTATTTTTCTCTAAAGGTGATTAGTCAGGCACCACCCTCCAAAAGCATTAGATAAAGTTGCATTCCTATAGGGCAAAGATGTGGTGGGCTACAACAAGAAAAAGAATTAACTCAAGGGTCCAAGGTTACAAACATTAAAGCTACTACTTACACCAATTATATTAATCAATACACTGCCAGGGACACAGCAGGTAAGGGATATGGAGACTTAGCAGCAAACATTGGCCCAACAAGTGAAAAACCCTTCACCAATACCATTTCTAATCAATCTTTTAACTGCTCAAAGGAATTTGTCTGTATTTAGACAGTTTAGAACATCTCATGCCTCTCACAGTTGGGAGGCTCTGAGCAATCACATGTGGCCGGAAAAACCTATTCAGGCAGGCTAGAGGACTTCCAAAGGAGTTTGTAGGTTGAAACACTATCACACCCAGGAACTTTATTAACTGGAGCTGTAAGTTAACTCTTTTTTTTCAGAGAGAGGTAGTGGGGGACAGCCCCCCATAAAGGTAGAGGTCTAGGTGAGAGCACAAAGCAGTCAAGTAGGCAGACTCTGGTTCTGGGGGGTAGATGCTCGAGAATTTCCAGGGGGACTCCTGAGGCTCGATCCCGCCTTTGCGTATGCTGAGCCTCCTTCCTCATGATCTTTGCCGGGGCGGAGCTCCTGCTCCTGGCACCCATCTCTTTCAGAATTTTCCACAGTTTATTGTGATCCACACAGTCAAAGGCTTTGGCATAGTCAATAAAGCAGAAATAGATGTTTTCTGGAACTCTCTTGCTTTTTCCATGATCCAGCAGATGTTGGCAATTTGATCTCTGGTTCCTCTGCCTTTTCTAAAACCAGCTTGAACAACTGGAAGTTCATGGTTCACGTATTGCTGAAGCCTAGTTGGAGAATTTTGAGCATTACTTTACTAGCGTAGGAGATGAGTGCAATTGTGCAATAGTTTGAGCATTCTTTGGCATTGCCTTTCTTTGGGATTGGAATGAAAACTGATCTTTTCCAGTCCTGTGGCCACTGCTGAGTTTTCCAAACTTGCTGGCATATTGAGTGCAGCACAGCATCATCTTTCAGGATTTGAAACAGCTCAACTTGAATTCCATCACCTCCACTAGCTTTGTTCATAGTGGTGCTTCCTAAGGCCCACTTGACTTCACATTCCAGGATGTCTGGCTCCAGGTGAGTGATCACACCATCGTGATTATCTGGGTCATGAAGATCTCTTTTGTACAGTTCTGTGTATTCTTGCCACCTCTTCTTAATATCTTCTGCTTCTGTTAGGTCCCTACTATTTCTGTCGTTTATTGAGCCCATCTTTGCATGAAATGTTCCCTTGGTATCTCTAATTTTCCTGAAGAGATTTCTAGTCTTTCCCATTCTGTTGTTTTCCTCTATTTCTTTGCATTGATCGCTGAGGAAGGCTTTCTTATCTCTCCTTGCTATTCTTTGGAACTCTGCATTCAGATGCTTATATCTTTCCTTTTCTCCTTTGCTTTTCACTTCCCTTCTTTTCACAGCTATTTGTAAGGCTTCCTCAGACAGCCATTTTGCTTTTTTGCATTTCTTTGTCTTGGGGATGGTCTTGATTTCTGTCTCCTGTACAATGTCACAAACCTCCATCCATAGTTCATCAGGCACTCTATCAGATCTAGTCCCTTAAATCTATTTCTCACTTCCACTGTATAATCATAAGGGATTTGATTTAGGTCATACCTTAATGGTCTAGTGGTTTTCTCCACTTTCTTCAATTTCAATCTGAATTTGGCAATAAGGAGTTCATGATCCGAGCCACAGTCATCTCCCGGTCTTGTTTTTGCTGACCTTATAGAGCTTCTCCATCTTTGGATGCAAAGAATATAATTAATCTGATTTCGGTGTTGACCACCTGGTGATGTCCATGTGTAGAGTCTTCTCTTGTGTTGTCGGAAGACCAGTTTGCTATGACCAGTGCGTTCTCTTGGCAGAACTCTATTAGCCTTTGCCCTGCTTCATTCTGTACTCCAAGGCCAAATTTGCCTGTTACTCCAGGTGTTTCTTGACTTTCTACTTTTGCATTCCAGTCCCCTATAATGAAAAGGACATCTTTTTTGGGTGTTAGTTCTAGATGGTCTTGTAGGTAGGTCTTCATAGAACCGTTTAACTTCAGCTTCTTCAGCGTTATTCGTCGGGGCATAGACTTGGATTGCTGCTGCTGCTGCTGCTAAGTCACTTCAGTCGTGTCCAGCTCTGTGCGACCCCACAGATGGCAGCCCACCAGGCTCCCCCGAAACTGGGATTCTCCAGGCAAGAACACTGGAGCGGGTTGCCATTAGACTTGGATTACTGTGATATTGAATGGTTTGCCTTGGAAACGAACAGAGATCATTCTGTCATTTTTGAGATTGCATCCAAGTACTGCATTTTGGATTCTTTTGTTGACCTTGATGGCTACTCCATTTCTTCTTAGGGATTTCTGCCCACAGTAGTAGATATAACGGTCATCTGAATTAAATTCACCCATTCCAGTCCATCTTAGTTCACTGATTCCTAGAATGTCGATGTTCACTCTTGCCATCTCTTGTTTGACCACTTCCAATTTGCCTTGATTCATGGACCTGACATTCCAGGTTCCTATGCAATATTGCTCTTTACAGCATTGGACCTTGCTTCTATCACCAGTCCCATTCACAACTGGGTTTTGTTTTTGCTTTGGCTCCATCCCTTCATTCTTTCTGGAGTTATTTCTCCACTGATCTCCAGTGGCATATCGGGCACCTACCGACTTGGGGAGTTCATCTTTCAGTGTCCTGTCTTTTTGCCTTTTCACACTGTTCATGGGGTTCTCAAGGCAAGAATACTGAAGTGATTTACCATTCCCTTCTCCCATGGACCACATTCTGTCAGACCTCTCCACCATGACCTCACCTCTTGGGTGGCCCCACACAGCCTGGCTTAGTTTCATTGAGTTAGACAAGGCTGTGATCCATGTGATCAGATTGGCTAGTTGTCTGTGATTGTAGTTTCAGTCTGTCTGTCCTCTGATCCCCTCTCTCAGTGCCTACCGTCTTACTTGGGTATAGAGGGTATAGAGGATAGATTTAGATGGAGGCTGATGTGAGAGGGGACGGGGGTAGGGAGGCCTGGAGCAGCAAGGGGTGATGGTGTGGTTGAAGGTGGGAGTGCTGGAGGTGGGACAGGAGCACACCATGGTGGGAACAGAATTCAGCTCCTGATAGGATGAGAATCTTAGTGCAAGAGCCTGGAGCCAGTGTCTTCATTCTGCCCTAGCCCTCTCTGTGGCAGAGCCAGCAGAGGGCTCCTGAGCAATCCTGGCGTGCTCTCAGAGAGGTGGTGAAGGTGTCATGAAATCTGTGATGGGGCAATCCGGCCATGAGCTTGTCATTGGATGTCCCTTTGGGCAGAGTGTCACTACATCCAAGGCACGGTTGTGCTTACCTCCCCCTGTTTGTGCTTACTGCCCCCAAGGAAGTTCCCCAGGCAGGGATTTTAACTAATTTCCTTTTCTATCCGTAGGGATGAGTATGGTGGGGAGCTGGAAAAACCTAAGGCCTAACCTGACTTTTCTGTTAATTTGCTATGCGACTTTAGAGACAAATCAACCAAACTCTCTGAGCCTCAATTTCATTATGTCTAAAATATAACTTGGACTTGATTTCTGAGGTCCTCCTAGACTTACTGTCTATGATTCTCTTACGTCTTCTTTCATAACCCATGGTATATATAATTACATTCCATGAGTACATTATATTGTATTATCCCATTGACGGACATCAGGTTGCTCCTACCACTTTGCATTTACAAACACTGATGCAATCTACGGCACTATACATGTCTTCTTCTGCACGTGTGATTTTTCTGCCAGTAATAGTTTTAGGAATGGAACTGGTGAGTGAAAGGGCATGCACACATTTAATTTTGCAAATTATTGCCAAATGGCTGTCCAAACTTGTTACACCAATTTACTCCTCTCCTACCAACAAAGCCTGAGAAGTCTCAGTGCTCCTCATCCTTGTCAACACTTGGTGCTGACAGACTTGCTAGTGTTTTGATTAAGACAGACCATATAGTTAAGTGGGCTTCTCAGGTGGTGCTAGTGTATAAAGAACCCATCTTACTTGACCGAGTAAAGTATCCACTTACTTTACTCAGTCAAGTAAGGTATCCACTTACTTTGTGCATACCTGACCAAAACATCTCTAATAAACTCTATGTATAATGTTAACTGTGGAGCCTTACACCAAGGTCACAGGACCATCACTGGAACTGACCAAGCCTCATAGCAACTCTTCCCATGAGCCTTCAGATCTAAGCCAACCAGTTCCCCGATCCCATATTAGGTAAAAATACTCACCCTATAGCATCCTAACCAATCACCTAATGCCACCATTCTGTCTTGAGGCTATAAAAATTAGCTACTCGCCTGCGAAAAGTTCGGCTCTCCCTTAAACCAGCCCACTGTTCTAACAGCATGTCCCACTGTAATAGAACTTTATTCTCCTCTCATCTG
Source organism: Bos taurus (assembly GCF_002263795.3). Lineage (NCBI taxonomy): Eukaryota > Metazoa > Chordata > Mammalia > Artiodactyla > Bovidae > Bos > Bos taurus. The sequence continues at coordinate 63,745,799 of NC_037340.1, read as the reverse complement.
CCTCACATCTGGAAATTCTTTTCCAGCCCATGCATGGATTGTGACATTAACCTGTCAATATGATAGATAATTCTTTGTTTCAGAAATGTGTACAACTACATCTCTAGCTCCTAACAGATTGAACAGACTCTGAGAGTCTGTCTCCTGGATTATAATCCTCAATTTGGCTTGAATAAAAATTCTCATTTATTCTTCTTAGCTTGATTGTTAATTGATTTTTCATTAACACAATTTTAAATGAGAACCTGTTCATTTTTGCCAATGTTATAGGTGTAAAATTATTTCTTGTTGTAATTTTCCTTTGTGTTTCCCAGATTAAGTGTGTCTTCATCAGTTTGGGCTGCCAGAAGTAAGTACCATAGACAAGGTGGCTTGTAAAAAGCAGAAATTTATTTCTTACAATTCTGATACTGAGCAGGGCCCTGTGGAGCTCCTGGGCGCTAAAGGTTTTCTGTATCTCCCATTTCTTTCTTTCTTTAAAAAGTATGTTTATTTATTTATTTGGTCTTAGTTGTGGCATGCAGAATCTTTCAGTTGCGTGGCATGAGAATGCTTAGCTGAGGCATGTGGGATCCAATTCCTTGACCAGGGATCCAACCTGGGCCCCCTGGCGTTGAGAACTTAGGCACTTAGTGAGTCTTAGCCACTGGACTACCAGGGAAGTCCTGTCCCCTGTTTCTTTGATCACAGGAAATAGCCTTCACTCAGCCTCCATGACCTTCCCTGAGTTCCAAAGGGCAGATTCAAGCAATTGTTAATTAGGGAAGAGAGGGGATATGAGACTAGGGAGAAACATCAAGAGAAATAATAGTGCACCCTTGGGGCAAGGCCCTGGTTTCCCATCAATGGATACACACAACAATATCTTTGAGTTGTTTTGCAGATAGGAAACCCTCTCCTATCTCCTATGGGAGAAGTTAGTGATTAACCAGGTATGCTGCCCATAAGCATGCAGACCCCAGACCAGTTGGAACCTGAAGACTGATGATACTGACTCCTGCTTACCTCACCACCAACCCATCAGAAGAATGTCCATGGACTGGTCACGCCCTCTTTGAACTGTGGAGCCCTATACCAAGGTCACAGGACGAAAATCTCCGGAATTAACCAAGCCCCATAGCAACTGTTGCCACGAGCCTCCTGATCTAAACTGGCCAGTCCCCTCACCCCATATTAAGTAAAGTACCCACCCTTTAGCATCCTAACCAATCACCTAATGCCACCCTTCCAGCAGGAATTTTCTCTGTCTTGAGGCTATAAAAACGGGCTACTAGCCCTTGAATTGGGTTTGCTCCACCTTGAGCCAGTCCGCTGTTCTAACAGAGTCTCCTGCTCTGTCCTGTGCTTAGTCACTCAGTCCTGTCTAACTCTTTGTGACCCCATGGACTGTAGCCCACCAGGCTCCTCTGTCCATGGGGATTCTCCAGGCAAGAATACTGGAGTGGGTTGCCATGTCCTCCTCCAGGGGATCTTCCCAACCAGGAATCGAACCCCCGTCACCTTCATTGCAGGCAGATTACTTATTGTCTGAGCCACCAGGGAAGCACAAGAATACTGGATTGAGTAACCTATCCCTTCTCCAGGGGAACTTACCAACTCAGGAATCGAATCAGGGTCTCCTGCATTGCAGGTGGATTCATTACTAGCTGAACTACCCAGGAAGCCCCTTCTCCTGCTCTAATAAACTCTAGTCTCCTCTCATTCTGCCTCAGGTTTGGAAATTCTTTTCCAACTTAGCTCTTTGGCCTCTTGTTGTAAGAGTACTAATTTCATTCATGAGGACTCCATCCTCATGACCTAATTAGCTCCCAAGACCCCCACCTCTAAGTATAATCACACTGGGAGAGTTCAACATATGAATTTAGAGGAGACACAAACGTTCAGTCCATGGCATTCTGCTCCTGCCCCCACCCAGCCCAATTCATATCCTTCTCACATGCAAAACATTCATTCATCCTCAACAGCCTGTCCACTGGGGAAAAAATGCACAACCTACAAGTTGAGAATTACGCTTTTCTTCGGAGGACTTGCACCCAGAATACAACCTCTCAGATAGCTCTGAGGGACTCTTCCAAAGAGGCGGGGAGCCAGGATATATAGGCATTTTTGCTGAGAAAAAGAAGACATATAGCAGAACATTAAAAGATTATTGCTAATCACAATGGCCTCCCAGCCCAGACATCTCAGGTTAATCATTTTAGTGCTTTTTTATGTATGGGAAGATGCAAGAGTCTGGGCTCATTGAAATTATTCCTTGATGTACATCTTAACTATACAGGGCCAGGGTCTTATTTTTCTCCATCTTGAATTTTCCTTAGGATGCGCTACTGGGGGTGGCTAAGTGGCTTGTGGCATTGGGCAATCTGTTTTTCTTCATCTTGAATTCCCCTCAGGGTACACCGCTGGGGCCTGTTGGAGTAGTTGATGGCTTTCCGGCTGCAACCTACTTTGCTTACAGAAATGGTAAGGCAGCATTCTTTGTCCATAGCCCCAAGAGGCTGGTCCCAACATCCACTCCAAAGTCTAAAATCCAAAGTCTCATCTAAATACCATCTAAAATCAGATATGGGTGAGACCCTGTTTCAGGGAAAAGGAAAAAAAGAGAGAGAGAGAAATGAGTTTTTTTCTTTCTCTTTCCTGAGAACAAAGAAGATAAAGAGAACCATGAGCAGGCCTGAACATTCCTAGTTTTTTCACTTTAATTGCTCCTAACTTTACATGTCTGACTAAATTTGCTTTTCTGCACCCTAACTCTGCAGGAGCTACACTTTGCACCTATTTTCCTTAGACTGTATGCTCAATACATCTTGTATCTGGTGTTTACAACACCCTTACCCCTGTAGTTACATGTCAGAAAGAAGGCCGCAGAGCCACTGAACTGCAAGACTCAATTATTGGGTACTGACACCAGCCCATGACTGTCTTGGAAACAACACAAGAGGAAGAAATCAAGGTCACCTTTGTTCCTCATTGTGACTCATGACTGTGAGCTCTCATCTTATGTAAGCCCCTAGACTCTTCATGGAGCGGGGTATAGCTCTTTAGTCATGATCCTACTATGTTCCCCTCTGTGCTGGTTGAGAATTAAAGCCACCTTTCTATTTCCTCCAAACTCTGTCTCCATATTTTTTATTCAGCTTTGGTGGGTAGAGAAAGCCAAGATTTTGGCGAGCAACAACTCCAGGTATGACTCAACCTGAAGAGGCAAATTGCTCTACACATGTGAATCTGTAAAACCAAAAAGGTATGGGCTTGTAAAATACATTGGTGGGGACTTGCTTGGTGGTCCAGTGACTAAGACTCTGTGCTCCCAATGCAGGGTGTCTGGATTCGATCCCTGACCAGCCAACTAGATCAACACATGCTGAAACTAAGAATTCGCATCAGCAACTGAGACCTGGAGCAACCAAATAAATATTTAAAGACATATATCATTAAAAAAAAAAAATAATAAAATACATTGGTGAGACAGGCACAGGACAGACTTTCCTCTCTCCAAACGGGAGGAATGGGGAATAAGGAAGAGCTGAAGAGTGTCAAGTGATTCCAAAATCTAGCAAGATAATCTCTTTGAGACCCTAAGTTTCAAAAATAATCCTCTTTGGCTCTGTACTCTGCCCTCCAGTGCACCGGGGTAGCCATCCTACCCATCAGTTCTGCTGGGCCAGTGGGGTCCTGCCCCCAGGGTTTGGACAAAGGTTGAGCCCCCACAGTTTTGGACAGAGGTCATCTGGCCTATGGAAAATGAGGCAGTGCCCCCTCTCCCTCCTTTGGAAATTGAAGAGGCACCTCTGGTGGTCTCTGAATCACCTGCAGGATCATGGATTCTTTAAAGAATAGAGCATATTGGCAGCTGAATAGCTTTATGGTCCCTTCCATAAAAAATTGAGAAGTCCAACCACCTTCCTTCATTCCTTTCCATCTTCTTCTTTGGCTCACACTGGCAGTTTTCCAACTGAGGTAGCTGATTAAGTCCATGGTGCACACATTGTATTTCACCTTCAGAGGCTTGCTGGAACTCGAGTCTAGTTATAGGTCTAGAAACAAAGAAGGATGATGGGATGGGTTCTGAAGAGAATCAGCATTGTCTTGCATAGCGACTGCCTCAGGGGAGGACATTAGAAAGCAATCTGTGGAGTTAATCCCCTCAAGAGGATTTGCAAAGACAGATACCACTGGGGTTGGGGTCATCTCTTCTATTGGGAAGGAAGACCCATCAGAATTCAGCAGTTCGGGGTTTCCCTGGTGGCTCAGTGGTGAAGAATCTGCCTGCCAATGCAGGAGACAACGACACAGGTTTGGTCCCTGATTCGGGAAGATCCCATATGCTGCGGAACAACTAAGCCCTTGTGCCACAACTATTAAGCTTGTGGAGCTTGGAAGCCACAACTCCTAAGTCCATGTGCCACACTACTGAAGCCCGTGCACCTAGAGCCCGTGCTCCACAGCGAGAAGCCACCGCAATGAGAAGCCCTCACCCTGCAACTAGAGTAGCACCCACTTACCAAAACTAGAGAAAGCTCGGGCACAGTAACGAAGTCCCAGTGCAGCCCAAATACATAAATAAAATTATATATAAAGAATTTAGCAGTTCAATGTCTCCAGCTTCACTAGGGTCTTTCACACATATCCATACTAACTTACAGGATTCAGTTTTGTTTTTTTTTTTCTCATTCAATGCCCTGATTTTAACAGTAGACCCCGTTTGAGGCTGGGAGTTCAATTTACATTATAATTCAGCCAGTTTCAGGAGGAGGTTCTGCCTGTTGATTTTTCAACACTTTCAGCCCCTTGGCAACAGAAGACAAGGGATTCATTCCATCAGGCCACACAAAGAAACTTTTAGGTCATTTATGCAACCTAAGGACCGGAAGCTGGGAATCTGAACCCCTGAACTCTTTCTTTTCTGGCCTCTGTGAGTCCAGTGACATCCAAAGGTAGTTGTAATAATCATTTTTTCAAAACTGTTCCCAACTCTCATATACATAGTCACTCAGCTCCTTGCTTCTCACTGGTTGACTAGGAGTCTCCAGTGCAGGTAATTTGTGTGTCTGTATTGTCAAATCACACCAAAGATGATCTGCTCTCTTTACTACTGAAAATAGAGTAGTAAGAGATTAGAGAGCCAATTCCAGGAATCCCAGAACCAATTCAGAAAACTCATCCTTAATGGTCTGTTTCTCTATAACCACCGTCAGTATCAAAATCTGTATTGGGGTTCTCCAGAGATATAGAAGCAACAGGCTATGAGAGACAGAGAGACTGAGCAGGGCCTTCCTGGGTCAAAAGTCCCTCTGTGTTCCCATTTCTTTTCTTTTTTAATTTAATTAACTTATTTTTGGCTGTGCTGGGTCTTCATTGCTGCAGGCAGGCTCTCTCTAGCTGTGGTGAGAGGGAGTTACTCTTCGTTGTGGTGCACAGACTTCTTATTGTGGTGGCTTCTCTTGTTGCAGAGCATGGGCTCTAGAGCATGGGCTCAGTAGTTGTGGCACATAGACTTAGTCGCCCCGTGGTATGTGGGATCTTCCCGGACCAGGGATCAGACCTGTGTCACCTGAACAGACAGGCAAATTCTTAACCACTGGACTACCAGGGAAGCCCTTTAAAAAAAAAAAAAAAGACTGTACCAGGTCTTAAGTTGCAGCATGAGGGATCTTCAGTTGTGGCATGTAAACTCTTAGTTGCAGCACCTAGTTCCGTGACCAGGGACTGAATCTGGGCCCCCTGCATTGGGAGTGCAGTCTTACACTGGACCGCCAGGAAAGTCCCCCTATTTCTTGTTTGTAGAAAAAGGCTTTTGTCTCCTAGGGCTTCCCTGAGTTCCAAAGGCACAGGCAGCTACTAATATGGAAGGGAGGTAATGCAGAAACAAAGGAAAAAGAGAAAAACAATAAAAGTAAGGACAGTAGTTCAGAGAGAAAACAGAGTTCTAGTTCCTCCTCAGTAATAGTCGGAAGGCTATCCTTGAGTTGTTCTTTAGGAGGATGGTGACTGTACTGCGGAACACAAGCACTAGATCCCAGACTGGCTGGAACCAGAAGGCCGATGGCTGAGATCCTGAAGCACCACCCTGTTACCTCACCACAAACCAATCACAGGAAAGTCATGAATCCTGAAGCCCTGACCCCTGTGTTTTTGTTGTTCAGTTGCTAAGGGAAGGGAAGTCGCTCAGTCGTGTCTGACTCTTTGCGACCCCATGGATGGCAACCTACAATGCTCCGCGGTCCATGGGATTTTCCAGGCAAGAATACTGGAGTGGGCTGCCATTTCCTAAGTTGTGTCCAACTCCGAGAGCCCGGACTGCAGCACGCCAGGCTTCCCTGTCCTTCACTATCTCCTGGACTTTGCTCAAACTCATGCCCATTGAGTTGGTGATGGCATCTAACCATCTCATCCGCTGTCGTCCCCTTCTCCTCCTGCCCTCAATCTTTCCTGGTATCAAGGTCTTTTCCACTGAATTGGCTCTTCACATCAGATGGCCAAAGTATTGGAGCTTCAGCTTCAGCATCAGTCCTTCCAATGAATATTCAGGGTTGATTTCCTTTAGGATTGACTGGTTTGATTTCCTTACAGTCCAATGGATTCTCAAGTGTCTTCTCCAGCACTACAATTTGAAAGCATCAATTTTTTGTCACTCAGCCTTTTTTTTGGTCCAACTATCACATCCATACATGACTACTGGAAAAACCATAGCTTTGACTATATGGACTTTTGTCAGCAAACTGATGTCTCTGTTTTTAATATGCTGTCTAGGTTTGTCACAGCTTTCCTTCCAAGGAGCAAGTGTCTTTTAATTTCATGGCTGCAGCCACCATCTGCAGTGATTTTGGAGCCCAGGAAAATAAAATCTGTCACTGGTTCCACTTTTCCCCTTCTATTTGTCATGAAGTGATGGGACTGGATGCCATGATCTCAGTTTTTTGAATTTTGAGTTTTAAGCCAGCTTTTCCACTGTCCTCTTTCACCCTCATCAAGAGGTTCTTTAGTTCCTCTTCACTTTCTGCCATTAGAGTGATATCATCTGCATATCTGCATATCACCTATGTATAATATGCATATCGCCTGCATATCATCCCGATATATTGCCTTTAAAAACACTTCCCTGGGGGACTTTCCTGGTGGTTCAGTGGCTAAGACTCTGAGCTCCCAAAGCAGCAGACTCAGGATGATCCCTGGTCAGGGAACTAGATCCCACATGTCTCAACTAAAGATCACCTGTGCCACAACTAAGACCTGGAGCAGACAAATAAATTAATTAATTAATGTTTTTTTTAATAAAAAAATAAAAACAATTCCCTGAAAGCCATTAGAGAGTCTTCTGAGCAGAAGCCCCCTATATTCCTTGCTGGGTCCGGCAACAAATGGTAGTTTCCTTCACTACAACCCAGTAAGTTGACAGATAAGGAATTGGCTGCTGCTCTTATCGAGGCTAAGAAGTCCTGTGATCTCTCCTTGGCAAACTGAAGACCCAAGAAATCTGGTGGTGTACTATAGTCCAATGGCGGGAGAACATTAATGTCTAGCTCAAGCAGGCAGTCAGGAAGGGAATGAATCCTCTCTTCCTCCACTTTCCATTCTGTTCATGTCCTCAGTGGATTGGGTGATGCTCACCCACTTTGGGAGGGCAATCTATTTTACTGAATCCACTGATTCAAATGTAACCTCATCTAGAAACACTTAGAACATCTTAGAAACACATCCAGAAATAATGTTTAAGTTGGGCACCCATCACCCAAAGTGACACATAAAACTAGCCATCACAAAGGGTGAAGATGATGGTGGGTACACTTTGCCAACCAGAGAAGACTCAGAGGGAGTACCCAATGCTGGGCCTATCCCTTCCTTTTTGGCTGCCATCATGTTTAGTGTGGCTTCCCTGATAGCTCAGTTGGTAAAGAATCCACCTGCAATGCAGGAGACCCTGGTTCAATTCCTGGATTGGAAAGATCCACTAGAAAAGGGATAGGCTACCCATTCCAGTATTCTTGGGCTTCCCTTGTGGCTCAGCTGGTAAAAGAATCTGCCTACAATGTGGGAGACCTTGGTTTGATCCCTGGGTTGGGAATATCCCCTGGAGAAGGGAAAAGCTACCTACTCCAGTATTCTGGCCTGGAGAATTCCATGAACTGTATAGTCCATGGGGGTCACATAGAGTAGGACATGACTGAGACTTTCACTTTCTTTCTGTACTCAAAAGAATCAAGAAATTTGATTAATTTCATGTAAATATGTCCCAAATAACAATTCAAAGTTGAGCACCTACCATATGCAAGAACTGTAGAAAGCACTTTACATTCATGATTTCATCTCTCCCTCTTGACAACCCTAGAAATCTATGCACTTGTCCTCTTTTACAAGGGCGGAAATTGAAGGAAATTCCCTGGCAGTCCAGTGGTTAGGACGCCATGCTTTCATTGCTGAGGGCTTGACTTCAATCCCTGTTTGGGGAACTAAAATCCTGCAAGCTGTGCGGCATGGCCAATCAGAAACTGAAACCAGAAGGAGCCCTCGTGACCCTGAATTAGAGCTCAAGAAAATGAAGTACTGTGGATTGAACGGAGGTCCCCAGAAGATGTATCCACGTCTTAATCCTAGAACCAGTAATTGTGACCTTATTTGGAAAAAGGTCTTTGTAGATACAATTAAGTTAAGGAGGAGAGTTTATCTGGGTGGGTCCTAAATCCTAAATCCAGTATCAAGTACTGAAGAGACAAAAAAGAGGAAAGAGACAGAGGGAGAAGAGAATACAATGTGAAGACGGAAGCAGAGACTAATTCTGTACAGCCACAAACCCCTGAACTCTGGAAGAGGCAAGAAAGAATTCCTCCTAAGTCTTCAGAGAGAGTAGCCCTGCTGACACCTTGATTTTGGACTTCTGTGATTTGGATTTCATAACTGTGAGAGAATAAATTTCTGTTGTTTACACCCCAAGTCCATGGTAATGTGTTACAGCAGCCCCAGGAAGTTACCACATGAGGACAGTGGAGAAGGAGAGTTATCCACTGTTGCAAAAGTTCACGGTCCTCCCTCTCCCAGCAGCTTTATGACCCACGGTTTCCTTCCTTCTGCCCCCAGTTCACTGCACTGCAGCCTCAGAAGCTGCCTTGTCATTCCTGGAGCGTGCCAGTGCATTCTCACCTAAGGGTGTTTGTGCTTGCTGTTCCCTCTGCCGTCTCCCAGACACTCTCAGCTCTCTGCCCCTCAGAGAGGCTCTGACACTCTCTAGAGTATCTCCCACCTCCTGAGTCATCCCTTTCTTTTTTCTTCATGGAAGTCACCCCTACTTGATGTTATACTTGTGCATGATATACGTGTTTACATGTATAATGTCCTCCCAGTAGTCCATAGACCCTCTTGAACAGGGGCTTTCTTCACTGCTCTATCCCCAGCCTCTAGCACATGTGCCTGGCCCACAGAAGGTACTCAATAAATAACTGTGGGACTTGCCCAGTGGTCCAGTGGTCCAGTGGTTAAGACTCTGCCTCCTACCCTTGCGGTGGGTGCGGGTTTAATCCGTGGTTAGGGAACTAAGATCCCACATGTCATTGGGGTGTGGCAAAAAAAGAGAAAGAAAAAAGTTCCTTTGGGACTTTCCTGGCGGTCCAGTGGCTAGGACTCTGCTTTCAAAGCAGAGGGCCCGGGTCTGCATTCCATGGTCGGGGAACTAGATCCCACATGCCACAACTAAAGAATTCTCACGCTACAATTGAAAGATCCTGCTTGTTGCAACTAAGACCCGGTGTAGCCAATAAGTAAATACACAAACAAATAAACAAATGTCTGTTGACTGAATGAACAAATTATCTACTAGCAGCAATGGGGATAAGGAAGTTCAATCCCTATTTGGGGAACTAAAATCCTGCAATCTGTGCGGCATGGGCAAGCAGAAACTGAAACCAGGAGGAGCCCTCGTGACCCTGAATTAGAGCTCAAGAAAATGAAGTATCGTGGATTGAACAGAGGTCCCCAGAAGATGTATCCACATCTTAATCCTAGAACCAGGCAGGCCCAGATAGGTAACTGTCCACCAAGCTGAAGAGCCAACTGTGTGCAGGAAGCAGCCTTAACAGCACCTCTGGCTCCCAGCCCAACTGCGGTTAGGAACCTCAGAAAAGCCTTTCTCTACCCACCTTCACCCGGCTCAACTCATCTTTCCAGCTGGTATAGTCCCCAGGGGTTCATTTCATTCGAACATACCTGGAAAGTTCTGAAAGCTTTCTTTATTTCTACATTTTCTCATTTTTTGCAAGTATCAATGATGGACAGACACCTTCTGGAATGCACTCTCATGCACACATATCCACATGATCTAACACATATGCTTGGCCATATCTCACAGGGCCCTATCTTACACACCTTCATGACTCAATGAACCAACCCCAGGACTAATTACACACACCTGCAGATACACACACACACTTGGCTTCGGTCGTTCTCATTCCCCTGTCCCACGCACTCCTGCAGTCATGGTCCTGCACAGGCAGACCTCTGCCCAGGTTCCACCTATAAACGTACTTAAACTGACACACACACTCATTCATTCAGTGTCTGTGGGCTTTGCACATGAACCCACTTCCACAAACATTTTTTTCTTGTTATTAATTTATTTTTAACACCAAAAACATTTTGTATGGGGTATAGACTGCAAAGAGATCAAACCAGTCAATCCTAAAGGAAATCAATCCTGAATATTTATTGAAAAGACTGTTGCTGAAGCTGAAGCTCCAATACTTTGGCCACCTGCTGTGAAGAGCTGACTCACTGGAAAAACACCCCGATGCTGGGAAAGATTGAGGGCAGGAGAAGGGGGAGACAGATGATAAGATGCTGGGATGGCATCACTGACTCAATGGACATGAGTCTGAGCAAAGTCCAGGAGATAGTGAAGGACAGGGAAGCCTGGCGTGCTGCAGTCCATGGGGTCGAAAAGAGTTGGACACAGCTGAACAACAAACAGCCGTTTAACAAAGCCACCCATCTTTGAACACACTTTCAGACTTCTTCACATACTTGCAAACAATGGCCTAGGGGTATAAACTATCTTGGTCAGAGTTTAGACAGAGGATCTGTCCCAGCAACAGTGATATTCACTGAGCACTGGCCACATGCCCCGTACCCTACTCTTTGGGTGCTTATCTCATTTAATCCTCCCAACAGTCTCGTGAAATGGGCGCTATTATTAGCTCATTTATAGATCAGAAAACCTAGACTCAAAACCATAAATAATAGTTAGGATTTCTAATCCAGGCATCTGATGATATTTCCCATCCCTCCTGCTGTTTTAGAATCTTGCCATTCTCCAGTCGAGAGGGAGAGTCTGTGGCCCCTACCCTTGATCTTGGGTGGGTCTTTGTGACTACCTCAACTAACAGTGTGGTGGAAATAATGCCATGTGAATTCCAAAACTAGATCATAAAAGGTGCTACATACAACATCCAAGGCAAGGAAACAACCTAAGGGCCCACTGATGAATGAATGAATAAAAAATATAATATACCTATATAAATGTATTATGTATGCTATGTATTATACCTGCATGCGTGTATGCTAAGTCAATTCAATCATGTCTAACTCTTTGCAACCCCATGGACTGTAGCCCTCCAAGGTCCTCTGTCCATGGGATTCTCCAGGCAAGAATACTGGAGTGGGTTGCCATTCCCTTCTCTAGGAAATCTTCCCAACCCAGGGATCAAACATGTGTCTCCTCCATTGGCAAGCGGGTTCTTTACCACTAGCACCAGCTAGGAAGCCCATATATTATATATAAGTATATATGTATATATTCAGCCATAAAAAAGAAGGAAATACTGCCATTAGGGACAACATGGATGACTCTTAAGGGCATTATGCTAAGTAAAATAAGTTAGAGAAAGACAAACACTATATGGTCTCACTTATATGTGAATCTAAAAATGTCAAATTCACAGACACAGGGTAGAATGCTGGTTGCCTTTCTGGAAGGCTGGGGTTGGGGAGAATGGGGAGATGTTGGTCAAAGAGCATAAACTTCCTGTTATATGATGAAAATAAGTTCTGGGGATCTAGTCTTATATACTTGAAAGTTGCTAACAGAATAGATCTTAAATGTTCCCACCACCACCATCACCACAACCTCCCAAACTATCACTAATTATGTGAGGTGAATGATGTATTAACAAATCTTATTGTGGTAATCATTCCCCAATATGTCCTGTATCAAATCATCACATTTTACGCCCTAAACTTAGACAATGTTATATGTCAACTATATCTCAGTGAAGCTGGATAAAAATTATTTTTTAAGAATGGTGTTGTGGGAGTCCTTCCCTGGTGGTCCAATGGTTAAGCATCCAGTTCTCAATGAAGGGGATTTGGGTTCGATCCCTGGTATGGAAATGAAGATCCCATGTGCCATGGGACAACTAAGATCATGCACCACAGCTAGAGAGCCCATATGCTGCAACTAGAGAAGACCGCTGCCACAACAGAGACCAGCAAAGCCAAAAGGAAAAAGAAAGAAAGAAAAAAAAGAACAGCTTTAAGGGGTGAGAGATAAATTTGGAGATTGGGATTGACATATACACACTAATATATATAAAATTAATAACTAATAAGGACCTATTGTTCAGCACAGGGAACTCTACTCAATACTCTGTAATGACCTATATGGAAAAAGAATCTAAGAGAGTGGATATATGTTTATGTGTAATAGCTTCACATTGCTGTACACCTAAAACTTATACAATATTGTAAATCAACTATAGTCCGATAAAATTTAAAAAATTCAAACTCAAAATAAAAAATAAAAATACAAAAAAAGTGCAATAAAAATAAGAATAGTTGTTGTTGTTGTTTTTAAGTGATACAACTTTTGCCTGTCTCTTGGCATGCTCAATCTTGTAGCCCAGCTCCCAGACTATAAGGAAACCCAAGCCACATGGAAAGACCATATGAAAGTTTCCTGCTGGCAGCCCACCCAGATCCCAGTTGACAGTCTGTGTCAACTGGCAATCATGAGAATGAAGAGGACTTCAAGCGACACCAACCAAACCATGGTCTGATTGCAACCACATAAGAGACCCTGAAAAAGAACTGCTGAGTAAAGCAATTATCCTCCAATTATATATATATATATATATTTTTTTCCTACTTCCCCCACCAAAAAAAAAAAAAAAACAGAGAGAGAAAATGAACTTCCTAGCTGAGCCAAATCAAATCCCTAATCTAAAAAATAATGTAAAAAATGATTGTTGTTATTTTATGCCACTGAACATGGTTGGTTTGTTTCACAGCAATAGACAGCCAGATGCCAGGGCAGAAAATTACCCACAATTAGCCTCAGACCACCATGGGTGAGATGCCAAGCTCTTTGTCCTCCTTCTGGATCCTCGTCTTCCACCCCCAAGATCAAGGAGCTCAGAGTACAGCCCTCATCATCCAATCCTCACATCACAAGACCACTGGCTCATCAGTCTCTTTATCTGGATGTGAGCCCTTCAGTTCCAGGCTTGCTCTCACCCACTGCAGTCTCTGTGATGGTTTAGGCAAGTGCAATCCCTTGAGTTTCCTCTTCTGTAATATGTGTAGGATCTCAGCTCTACTGACCTGACAGGGAGACTGTGAGGACCCATCCCAGAAGCTTGAGTTTAAGGGACTATTATTAATGCTTGAATTTTTAGGATCCAGGTTGGCAGCCAGAAGATAGGTGAATTGTAACCAACACATGAATTCAGCAAGCCATGTAATGTCGGGACACCTGGCATAGGGACAAACCACTCAGTGGATGCTCTGCAAGTAAGAATGGCGTCCCATGTTCATTAGGATGATCCTGGACCATTGAGAAAACTTCAGGTCAGAGGTCAGATTGCCAGGACAACTGATGTGGGCCAGGGGTGGAGATATATATATTGGCCTGGAGGGCTTATATACCATCTAAAGAGAACAGCAAACATATAGCTCACCTACGAACTGCTAATACATGACAACGTAGTCTCAGCTGCCAGATCTGATAATTTTTATATATTTACTTATTTTAAAAATATTTATTTAGCTGTGCTGGGTCTTAGTTATGGCACGAAGGATCTTCAGTTGTGGCACTCAATCTCTTCGCTTCACTGTATAAGATCTAGCTCCCTGACCAGGGTTCAAACCCAGGCTGCCTGCTTTGGGAGCTCAGAGTCTTAGCCATTGGATAACTAGGGAAGTCCCAGATCTGATCATTTTTAAAAGAGAAGGTAGAAACATAGATTGACATGTGTGTTAGTCTCTCAGTTGTGTCCAGTTCTTTGCAATCCCATGGACTGTAGTCCGCCAGGCCTCCTCTGTCTAGGGAATTCTCCAGGCAAGAATACTGGAGTGGGTAGCCTTCCCCTTCTCCAGGGGATCTTCCCGACCCAGGGACTGAACTCATATCTCCTGAATTACAGGCAGATTCTTTATTGTCTGAGCCACCAGGGATGCCATGTGAATTCCCTCAATTGAAAAAAAAAAAAGTCCGTAAGTAACTAATTCAAAACATTAGAAAACAACATTTTAGGAGGCAAACATCCTGAAGACTACCACGTTCTAATCTCTGCTCACATTTTTGTATCATCCATTCCAGTCCACAAATTTTAACCAGGTAGCTGCCCTGGGCCAGATCTGGAGCTGGAGTCTGGGATGCACAGATGCCCAAGACTGGGTGGCTGCCTTGGAGGAGTTTACAGCCTTCTGAGCTTTCCATTGTTTGTGGGAAATTGGGAAGTACATATAATACATTTTGGACTTCCCTGGTGGCTCAGTGGTAAAGAATCCGCCTGCCAAGCAGGTTTGACCCCTGGATCGGAAAGATCCCCTGGAGTAGGAAATGGCAACCCACTCCAGTATCTCTTGTCTAAGAAATTTCATGGACAGAGGAGCATGGCTAGCCACAGTCCATGGGGTTGCAAAAGAGTTGGATACGGCTTAGCAACTAAACACACACACACAACACATTTTACAAAGCTGTGGGCCCAAAGCAAAACTGTGCAATCCCTAAGGGGACACTGGAAGTTCTTCCTGTACGGTGGTTAGGACTCTGCCTTTTCACTGCTGAGGGTGTAGGTTCGGTCCCTGATGGGGCAATGGAATCCCCACAAGCTGTGTGGTATGGCCAAAAAAAACCCCATACAGCTGACAATGATTTTTATCTCATTGGGTTGTTGAGGGGGTCAAACAAGGTTATCTGCAATGAGGGTTTGAAACAGTTCATGATGTAATCTGCTGTCTCCCCCTCCCCTTTTCACTCTGCCACAACTATACAAATGTTCCCACACCTGGACAGGTTTCTTTCTGCTTTCCCTGTCTGGCTTTTTCTGAAGACCCTGGTTGCCACCTCTTCCTCTGAGAAACACCCACGCCCCAAGGCTAATGAGCTATCTTCTCAGTCCACTCTGGACGCTCTGCTCAGACCTACCTTGGCATGGATAATGTGTGTGGAAGTGGCTGGTGAGTCTTACTGCCCAACAGGAAGGAAGTTCCTTGAAGGCAGAGGCCAGGTCTGAGTCATCTGTGTTTCCCAGTAGCCTGCCCTTGAGACTATGGAATGAATGCAAGGAAAGAGGAAGGGAGGAACTTCATAAACAGCTCACAGATCACTGGCTCAACCCACAGGTCAAGGGCTCATCCTTGTTTAACACCCAACAGAGTGTAGGCAAGTATCTGGACATGTGAGTGAGTACGTGAGAGTGTGAATGTGTATGAGTGAATGTGTGTGTGTGTATTTGTACGTGATAGTGGGGAAAGAATACAGGTGAGAATGGACATGTGTGTGAGGGTTTGTACTGTGTTCATGCATAAACACACACGTGTTCACCAAGATGGCACTTCCGGGGGAGCAGGGTCTTCCCTTGCTCCTTCTATTGTCCTAGCACTCCCAAAGGGTGCTGGGGTATAGGAGTGAACATGCTGGACAGCAGAGTAGCTCACAGCTCATCAGTAGGTTCTTGATCAGACATCATTGGTCTTCCTAACTCTGGGGAGGTCAACCACCATAAGCCTCAGTTAAAAAAATGGGTATCACTGTGGCACCTATGCATAGGGTGGAGCATATGAAATACTCAAATGTTGACTAATATCATTATGCAGGGTGTCACTATCAACATCCAGAGCAGATGCTTCCACGGTTAGCTAAAGGCACTCAAAACAAATCAAAAGGCTGCTCACTAACCATGTCCCTCAGACTGTGAGGCTTAGTTCCTTTTGTGAGAGGAACTAAGGGCATAAAGTGCATTTTGCCTGTCTCCCAGGGCGCCTGGGAAGTGTACGTGAGATCACAGGACTGCGGCAGGCTAAGCCAAAGCTAGAAACAGGGTGCCCTCTTCTGGCACTATGGGGTAAAGGTTGGCTCCGGCCGGATAGAGGCGGACCGCAGAGTGGGGCTGCTGTCAGGACTCCCAGCCAAAGGAGTTCAGGGGAGGACAGCAGGCTGGGGGCCGCCTCCTCCCGCTTTGCCGGATCTGCCCGCCTCAGATCTCCCTTCAGGACTTCCTCCCTGACCTTAGACCAGACTGAGCCTGGCGGCTCTCAGTTGGCGTCAGTATTTCTCTATGGGAGGCCTTAGGCAATGTCTCTCTCTCCTCGAGGGAAAGGATCAGTCTGAGAAAGAAAAAGCAGTGGCAGCATCCCAGACTATTGGATTCCTAGGATCCCTGGACTATGCTCCCAACGAGTGTTAGAATAAAAGCACTGTGGAAGCCGGACTGCAGTGGGAAATGACCCCAGAGGACACCCAGCCCCCTTGGTGAAGGCTTCAGTCTCTATCAGGGACATGAAAGACCCGAGTTTGGGGAGCTCCTGTCCCCCACCCCAAGGACGGCCAGGTCTATGGGCTGAAGAGACACCACAAGGTGGGCTCCCAGGCAGACATCTGGGAGCATTAATTCTCTTCACAAATACTGGGTGCCTTCTGTGCGATAGGCCTGGAGCGGGGCTTTGGGAACACAGCAGTGGGCAAAGCCATACATGTTCGTGTCGCTTCTGCGGGTGGTGGGACAGTCAGACACACAATCAGACAATCTCAACTTCATGATGTATAGTCGTACCTTCTTCTTATCCCAATTTTATAGGCAGGAAGATGGAGACTCGGGGCACTCTGCTAGTGAGGAACATTCTCTTGTATTCTTTGAGTCTGGAGGGCTCTTCCAAGGGGAGAAGTGAGTTGCGGGTGGGCACAGCCGGCTCCTGGGACTCTCACTGGCCCCCTCACCATCCAGAACAGTCTGGGATGAGAAGGACTGAGGAGCAGGGTGGCAGAGGGGCTGTTTCAATCTCTCTAAGAAATCCCCCCATTTCTGTACTCTGCTGCCCAGCAGTGACATCCAGACCCCAGGAACATTTACAAACCTGAGGGGGCCTGGAGTTGGAGGCATGGAAGGAGCTGGGGAGCAGGGGAAACACCACAGGAGCTAAGCAGTGGTGAGGTCTTATTCTATCTCCTCCTCATCAGTGGGGGGTCCTCAGCATTCGGAATCCAACCCCCTGCCCCCATCTCACAGCCTTCCAATTAGTCCAGAGTCTGAGCAAGGCAGGCTAGAGGACCCTTTGGCCAATAGGCAGGCTTCCTTCCATCTCCGCCCCTCTCCACCCTCCAAGCTAGGGATCTAATTGTCTGCAAAAGCAAACACCCAAAGGACAGGTTCAAAGTTCGGGCAGCAAGGCCACAGGGCCAGCCCCATCTCTACCTACTCTTTCCGGTGCCCCTCGACCTCCTCAGAGCCCAAGGATGACGCCTGACCTGGGAGAAGGGTGTCTGACAGTTACTTGTCCACTACGGCTTTCAGCGGAATGGGTGGGGACAAGCCCCCTCACCCCACCAACCACTGGCAGCAGTTGTGTGTAACCAACCAGATATCTTTCTATCTCTCTCTACATTCACATAAAGGCAAAAACCTATTTGTGTGTCCTTTCTTTTTTTTTTTTTTCATTTACACAATAACACACTAGACACACTGCTCTGCTTTTTTTCACTTAACATTTTATCTTGACAATCGATCGTTCCATATTATATAGGTAAACATCTTTTTTAAAAAGTGGTTGCCAAAGTACTCCACCACATGGACTGTACCATCCTTTATTTCACAAGTATCCTACTGAAGGATGTTTAGAGTATTTCCAGTCTTTTTTTTTTTTTCCAGTCTTTTGCTCTTAACGTCATTTCGCTCACAAGTGCTTACATATTTGGGAAAATTTTCTGGAAGTGGAACTATCTTGTCAAAGGGTATGTGAATTTGTAATCTTGTTAGCTATTATCAGACTGTTGCCCATGAAAGCTGGACCAATGTACAACACAAAAAGCAATGTATAAGGCAGGCTGCTTCCCCATAGCCTCACCAAGAGATAACTAATAATTATTACACTTTTTAATTTTTATCAGTCTGATAAGTAAACTTAAATGAATCACCCCCGCTCAAACCAGCAGGGGAACCTGGATTCCAATCCCTTTGGCCCTAATAAGGAATCTTTTCCCCTCCCTGATTTTGTTTGTTTGTTTTTCATTACATAATAATAAAAGGGTCAGTCCACCAAGAAGACAAAGCAATCCTAAATGCATATGCAGGAAACAGAAGAGCTGCAAAATATGTGAAGCAAAACTGATAGAACAGAAAAGAGAAATAGACAAATCTAAAACTATAGTTGGAGACTTCAGCACACTTCTCAACAACTGATAGAGTAACTAGACAGATAAACAGAAGGATAGAGAAGACCTAAATAGCATCATCAGCAGCTAAATGATATGTTAGAATAATCCACCCAACATCAGAACACACATTTGTTTCAGGTGCCCGAGAACATATACTGTGACTGACCACATCCAGGGTCATGGGTCTTAAGACAAGTCTTAACAAATTTAAAAGAACTGAAATCATACAGAGTGCGTCCTCTGAACACAATGGAATCAGACTTAGAAATCAATTACAGAAGACTAGCAGGAAAATAATCAAACACTTGAAAACTAAACAACACATTTCTTAAACACAGGTTTCCCCTACAGTCTGAAAGTAGAGCCTTCCTATGAAACCTTTTCTAAGCCAAAATAGTGTAAAGCAAAAAAGCAATTACCTTAGGACACATTTTGCTAGTTCAGTTCAGTTTAGCCGCTCCGTCATGTCTAACTCCCTGCAACCTTTTGCTAGTAGATGCACAAAATAAGTAGAGATAAAGCTCAGATACTCATAGAAACAGGCCAAAGCTGCGGTGGCTTGATGCTGAGATGGTAAGTATAGTTCCTGGGGAAGGAGCTTGGCAGTGTCGTCTTCCCTGCTTAGTGTGCATGCTGCATCTATAATAGTTCTCTGCAAAACAAAGGCTGAATGCTATCTTTGCTGTTTTCCTTTTGTTTGTAAAAGTGAAAACACTTTTCGGGATTTCTTTAATTAGCAAAAATAGGTACTAGTAGGTCTTTCATAAAAGTGAAGCGGTGGTGGTGGTTTAGTCACTAAACCATATCCGACTCTTGTGACCCCATGGACTGTAGCCAGGCAAGAATACTGGAGTGGGTTGCCATTTCCTTCTTCAGGGGATCTTCCCAATCCAGGGATCGAACCCAGGTCTCCTGCATTGCAGGCAGAGCTCAGTTGGTAAAAGCGAAGTAGCATATAGTAAATTTTCAAAAAAGGGAGGATATCTGTAGTCTCTAGGTCAAAGAGGAAGTCTCAAGGGAAATTTAAAAAATACACTGAGTTGAATGAAAATAAAAGTAGAACATATTAACATTTGCGTGGAAGTGTTGCCAAGAAGGAAATTTACAACACTAAATGCATACATTAGAAAAGTGTCAAATCAATAATCTAAGCTCCCATCTCAAGAACATAGAAAAGTAGAGCAAAATAAACCTAAAACAAGCAGAAGAAGGAAATATTAAAGATAAGAGCAGAGACTTCCTACTGGTCTAGTGGCTAAGACTCTGCACTCCCAATGCAGGGGTCCCAGGTTTGATCCCTGGTAAGGAAAATACATCCCACATGCTCTGACTAAGAGTTCAAAAGCTACCACTCAAGATTCCACATGGTGCAACTAAGAGATCCTGCATGCTACAATAAAGACTGAAGATCCTTGGTGCCACAGCTAAGACCCCACACAGTTGAATAAATAAACATTAAAAGTAATCACAAATGGAGAAATATACTGTGTTCATGGACTGGAAGAGTCAATATCCTTTGACACCTATTGACACCAGTTTAATATAATTCCTACCAAAATCCCTGCAAGATGTTTTTGGTAGATACAGACAAGATCATTCTAAATTTAAATGGAAAGGCAAAGGAACTGTGTGTGTGTCAGTCGCTCAGCTGTGTCTGCCTCTTTGTGACTCCATGGACTGTAGCCCACCAGGCTCCTCTGTCCATGGGAATCTCCAGGCAAGAATACTGGAGTGGGATGCCATGCCCTTCTCCAGGGGATCTTCCCGACCCAGGGATCGAAACTGGGTCTCCTTCATTGCAGGCAGATTCTTTACCATCTGAGCCACCAGGGAAGAAAAAGGAACTAGAATAGCTGAAACAATTTTGAAAAAGAAGAATAACATGGGAAAAATCAGTTTACCAGCTTTCAAGACATTCAGTTCAGTTCAGTTCAGTCGCTCAGTCGTGTCCAACTCTTTGCGACCCCAGGAATCGCAGCATGCCAGGCCTCCCTGTCCATCACCAACTCCCAGAGTTCACTCAGACTCACGTCCATCGAGTCAGTGATGCCATCCAGCCATCTCATCCTCTGTCTTCCCCTTCTCCTCCTGCCCCCAATCCCTCCCAGCATCAGAGTCTTTTCCAATGAGTCAACTCTTCACATGAGGTGGCCAAAGTACTGGAGTTTCAGCTTTAGCATCATTCCTTCCAAAGAAATCCCAGGGCTGATCTCCTTCAGAATGGACTGGTTGGATCTCCTTGCAGTCCAAGGGACTCTCAAGAGTCTTCTCCAACACCACAGTTCAAAAGCATCAATTCTTCAGCGCTCAGCCTTCTTCATAGTCCAACTCTCACATCCATACATGACCACAGGAAAAACCATAGCCTTGACTAGACGTACCTTTTTTGGCAAAGTAATGTCCCTGCTTTTCAATATGCTATCTAGGTTGGTCATAACTTTCCTTCCAAGGAGTAAGCATCTTTTAATTTCATGGCTGCAGTCACCATTTGCAGTGATTTTGGAGCCCAAGAAAATAAAATCTGACACTGTTTCCACTGTTTCCCCATCTATTTGCCATGAAATGATGGGACCAGATGCCATGATCTTCGTTTTCTGAATGTTGAACTTTAAGCCAACTTTATCACTCTCTACTTTCACTTTATATGGCCATAATAATCAAGACCAGAGGAACAGACATATAGATCAATGGAATAGAATAGAGAACTCAGAAATAGATGTGCCCAGTTGATTTTTCATGAAAGTGCGAAAACAATTCAGTGGAGGAAAGACAGCCAACAAATGGTGCTGGAACAATTGAATATTCATGGGCAAAACAAGCTAATGAACAAACAAAAGACAGCAATGACCAAAATCCCTCAAACTAAACCCCATGTCTTATACCAAAATTAACCCCAAACGAATCATGGACTTAAAACGTAAAACTATAAAACTTGTAGAAAACATCATAGGAAAAAAATCTTTGGGGTCTAGAGCTAGACAAAAAATTCTTAGACTTAAGAACAAACGCATGGATCCTCTCTGAGGTTTCTTGGACACCCACCCTACTCCTCAGTGAAGAGAAGATGGTGGACCAGAACAGTGCCGGTGCCACTGGTGTGGGGAGGGGTCCTTTCCGATGGGATATGTGGGATCCTTTCCACCCAATGTGACTCCAACTTCAAGAATAGGCTGCAAGAATGAAGAGACAAAATTTGCCAAAGAGAGAGCTGGACTTTCCAAGTTACTTGACCTCAAAGACGCTGAAACTGTTCAGAAATTCTTTCTCGAAGAAATACAGCTTGGTTAAGAGTTGCTAGCTCAAGCTGAATATGAGAAGGGTTTGGACCATCTGACAAATGCATTGCTGTGGGTGGATAGCCACAGCAGTTACTGCAAGTGCTGCAGCAAACTTCCACCACCAGTGTTCTAGGGGCTTCTAAGCTGCTAACAATTAATCAGAGAATTGTAAGTGCTCAGAGCATGGCTGAAGATGATGTGGAATAAGAAACAAATGTCAACATAATAATCTCAATTTTAAAGTATTTGAAAAATCTTAACTTGGAAAACAATCAGTTTTGGGGAAGTAAGGGCGAATACACTTGTTATGGACTATCTTCTACACTGAAATCTAATAAAGTTAATTTTTACTTTGTTTAGATCCATTTGTCTGTTTTATTTATTTTTCCCAGTGGAAAGTGTATTTCGATAGAGAACTTTTCATTTTGTAAATACACTATGAATTACCAGGGGAAAAAAAGCACAATTTATAAAATGAAAAATTAATAATTG
The DNA here is from genome assembly GCF_002263795.3 of Bos taurus. Lineage (NCBI taxonomy): Eukaryota > Metazoa > Chordata > Mammalia > Artiodactyla > Bovidae > Bos > Bos taurus. The sequence continues at coordinate 63,723,392 of NC_037340.1, read as the reverse complement.
GAGTGTATCAAAATTGAAAGCTTTTGCTTTGCAAAGTTCCTGTTAAGAGAATAAAAGGGGAACTTCCCCCAGTGGTCCCAGTGGCTAAGAATCCACCTTCCAAAGCATGGAATGCAGGTTCGATTCCTGGTCAGGGAATTAAGATCCTACATGTCTCCAGGCAACTGAGCCCCAGGGCCTCAGCCAGAGAGCCAGCATGTTCTGGAGCACACGCACCACAATTAGAGAGAAGCCCATGAGCTGAAACTAAGACCTGATGCAGCCATAATACATTTTTTTAAAAGAATAAAAGGGAATTCCTTGGCAGTCAGTGGTTAGGACTTGGTGATTTCACTGCCATGGGCCTGGGTTCAATCCCTGGTTGGGAAATTAAGATCCTGAAATCTGTGTGTGCAGCACAAAAATAAATGAAAGTGGAGGGGGAGAGAGAGAATAAAAAGACAAGCTACAAAATAGAAGAAAATATTTGCAAACTATACATAGGCAAGGGGTTAATATCTGCTGCTGCTGCTGCTAAGTCGCACCAGTCGTGTCCGACTCTGTGCGACCCCATAGACCGAAGCCCACAAGGCTCCCCCGTCGCTGGGATTCTCCTGGCAAGAACACTGGAGTGGGTTGCCATTTCCTTCTCCAATGCATGAAAGTGAAAAATGAAAGTGAAGTCGCTCAGTTGTGTCCGACCCTCAGTGACCCCATGGACTGCAGCCTTCCAGGCTCCTCCACCCATGGGATTTTCCAGGCAAGAGTACTGGAGTGGGGTGCCATTGCCTTCTCCGGGTTAATATCTAGAATACACTAAAAAAAACTGAAAATTCAACGGTAAAAAAAACAAACTCCAAACAATCCAATTAGAAGATGGGCAAAAGACATGAAAGATATTTCACCACAGAGGATGTAAAAATGGCAAATATACATATGAAAAAAATATTCGACATCATTAGCCAATGTTTGTTGCTGTTTAGTCTCTTAAGTTGTGTCCGACTCTTTGCGACCCTATGGACAGTAGCCCGCCAGGCTCCTCTGTCCATAGGACTCTCCAGGCAAGAATATTGCAGTGGGTTGCCCTTTCCTTCTCCAGGGGATCTTCCCGACCCAGGGATCGAACATCTGTCTCCTGCATTGCAGGTGGATTCTTCATTGCTGAGCCAGCAGGGAACCAGTCATTAGTCAGTAGGGGAATGCAAGTTAAAAACCACAGGAAGTATTACTATACATCTATCAGAATGGATGGCTAAAATAAAAAATAGGGACACCACCAAGTGGCGGCAAGGATGTGAGGAAACTGAATCATTCCTTCAGTGGTGGTGGGCAAATAAAGTGGTACAGCCTCTCTGGAAAACAGTCTGGCAATTTATTCTCATGAAATTAAAAGTTACCATGCAACCTAATAATTGCACTTCTGAGCATTTATGCCTAAAAAAATGAAAACTTCCATTTTCATGAAAACCTATACACAAATATTCATAACAGCTTTATTTGTGATATTCAAAAACTGGAAATAACCCAGATGTCTTTCAGTAGGTGACTGATTAAACAAAATTGTGCATCCTACTCAGGGGTAAAAAGCAATGAATTATGGACAGACGTAGTAACTCGGGTGAATCTCCAGAGAACCATGCTGAGTGGGAAAGCCAATTCCAACAGGCTACATAGTATGATTCCATTTATATAACATTCTTGAAATGACAAAATTATAGACGTGGATCTATAGACATGGATTAGTGGTTGCCAGGGGCTCAGAAGCAGGTAGGAATAGGATAGAGTGGGTGTGGCATGAAGGATTCTTATGGTGATGGAAACATTCTATATCTTGACTGTATCACTGTCGATATCCTGGTTGTGATTTTGTACATTGTTTTGCAAGATGTTACCACTGTGGGAAACCAAGCAAAGGGACTGTGGAATTTTTTGGTACTACTTCTTAAAACTACATGTGAACCTGTATTTATCTCAAAATGAGAAGTTTCATTTAAAAATGATATTGCTGCTTGTTGGAGAGAATATGGCAAAGTTTTTCAACCAATAAATTAGAATACATTTGAAATATATAATTATACTCAATTTTGGAGAGTATAGAGAACAGGAACCAAATTTCTGGAAGATAATTAATTTGGCAAATTGTATCAAGACTTTGACAAATATTGGTATTTCTTAAACAAGTAATTCTATTTCTATAAATTTATCTGAAGCCATAGTGTATCAGAGGAGGACACATTAATAGGTTGTTTATTTATTTAAATTTATTTTATATATTTGGCTGTGTCAGGTGTTAGTCATGAGGGATCTTTTTCTTCGTGGCACGCAGACTCTCTAGTTATGGCTCACGAGCTCAGCAGTTGTGGCTCACAGGCTTAGTTGCTCTGTGGCATGTGGAATCTTAGTTCCCTGAGCAGGGATGGCACTTTCGTCCCCTGCGTTGGAAGGCACATTTCCATACACTGGACCACCAGGGAAGTCCCAATGTGTTGTTTTTAATACTGACACTGAAGCAAGAGCGGTTGGGTTATATAAATTGTGGTACTTCCATAAATTGGAATACTCTGTAGCAAGAGAAACTGTATAAGATAAGAATTAAGAGCAGATTCTGGAGTTCAACTGCTGCTGTTGCTGGTAAGTCGCTTCAGTCATGTCCTACTCCGTGCGACCCCATAGACGGCAGCCCACCAGGCTCCTCTGCCCCTGGGATTCTCCAGGCAAGAATACTGGAGTGGTTGCCATTTCCTTCTCCAATGCATGTATGCATGCTAAGTCACTTCAGTCATGTCTGACTGTGCGACCCTATGAATAGCAGCCCACCAGGCTCCTCTGTCCACGGGGTCCTCTAGGCAAGAATACTGGAGTGGGTTGCCATTTTCTTCTTGGGAGTTCAACTACTTGAGTTCAAATTCTAGCTCCTTTACTTATTAGCTGTGTAACTATGGCCTAGTTATGTAACTTCCTGGTGCCAGTTTCCTCATTTCAGAAAAGCTACTTAATATTGTTATGAGGATTAAATGAGTTACAGTTTACAAAGGACTTGGAATACAACCTGGCACACGCTGAGAGCTTTATGCAGCCAACTCATGTGATGTTAAGTGGAAAAAAAGTATAAGAAAGTCTCTATACAGTATGATCTCAAATATCTAAAACATGTGTACTTAATTATGGGCTTTCTGGGTGGCTCACCAGTAAAGAATCCACCTACAATGCAGGAGCCGCAGGAGACATGGGTTTGATCCCTGGGTCGAGAAGATCCCCTGAAGGAGGGCATGGCAACCCACTCCAGTATTCTTGCCTGGAGAATCCCATGGACAGAGGAGCCTGGCATGGCGTTTCCCAGAGTTGGACACTAAAGCGACTTAGCATGCATGCTACACCTAAGTGAAGAGACCAGAAGGAAATTGAACCAAAATGGGAATAGTAATGATCTTTGAATTATAGCTTTTTAAAATCTTTTTCTGTTGTCTACATTTCAAAAAGTGCATGTTTAATAAAAAAAGTTATTAAAAAATTACTAACTTTTCAATGTGAGAAAGTGGACTAAACAGTGCTTTATAATGATAGCATTGTACTTATGTGGGTTAAGTATTTTTTGATTAGCACTAACTCTCTAAATTTATTTATTATGATGATTTTTATGATTACTATGATTCCCATTTTACAGTCAAGAAAACTGAGGCTCAGAGAGGTGATACGCCTCCGCAAGGTTCACAGCAGGAGTGTTGAAGATCAGGTAAGAGGCATGAGAGACAAAGGAGCAGGTGGCACTCAACTCTACCAGAGAGATGTGACAGTCAGGGGGTGTGGAAATGAACTCTGAAGAAACACATATAAAGTCACATATTGTATAAAGTATCTCACATTGTACTGCACAGAATCAAATGTGCCGTTATAAACTTTCAGTGGGAGGTTCCCACTAGGTTTATTCTGGAGCAGGAAACTTCTGTTCCAATGACAAAGAAATGTACATGTAAATTATTTATCATTTTCACTTACTAAATCAGCAAAAAAGAAAACAAAAAATATAAAAAATAATAAACATGCAGTGACAAACTCAGAAACTGCAGATAACTTTTAGAAAACATCATGGCAATAAAATCAGGAGAATCTTTAAAAATGCTTCTCTCCTTTGGTCCAGTTATTCCAAATGCTAGAATTTTTTTCCCAAGGAAATTATCCAAAATACATGGGAAGTTCTGCATGAACGAACAACTTGTTGTACTTCTAATAATGAAAAATGGAAAAGGCATACTAATCCATGAGAGTGCTGTGATTTATCCACTCTGTGTGCATTTTATTTTATTTTTAAAAATTTTTGACTGTGTTGGTCTTTGCTGAGGTGCCAGTTGCGGTGTGCAGGCTTCTTTAGTTGCAGAAGGCATATGGGATCTCAGTTCCCCAACGAGGGATCAAACCTGCATCCCCTGCATTGGAAGGCAGATTCTTAACCACTGGACCACCAGGGAAGTCCCATCTATGAGCACTTTTAAAAAATTATCCTCAAATATACTTTCTTTTCTTGCGTGGGTGTATGCCTATGTCAAAATTCATCTAGATAATACTTCAGTTCTGTGCATATCACTTTAGACACAATACCCCTCAACTAAAAATGAAAAAAAGGTCACATATTATATGATTGCATCTATATGACATGTCCAGAACAGGTAAACTTATTAAAATCAAAAACATATTGGTTAGTGGTTGCTAGGGTCTGGTGGGAGGGAAGAATAGGAACTTTGACTGCTAGAGGGTAGATAAAGGGTTTCTTTACGAGGTGACGGAGAAGGCAATGGCACCCCACTCCAGTACTCTTGCCTGGAAAATCCCATGGACGGAGGAGCCTGGTAGGCTGCAGTCCATGAGGTCACTAAGAGTCGGACGCGACTGAGCGACTTCACTTTCACTTTTCCCTTTCATGCATTGGAGAAGGAAATGGCAACCCACTCCAGTGTTCTTGCCTGGAGAATCCCAGGGATGGGGGAGCCTAGTGGGCTGCCATCTATGGGGTCACACAGAGTCGGACACGACTGAAGTGACTTACAGTTACGAGGTGATGAAATGTTCTGGAATTAGATCATGGTGATGGTTGCACAATGTTGGTGGCTATACCAAAATGACTTGTACATTTCAAAATGATGAATTTTATGATACTGGAGTAGTTTGCCATTTCCTTCTCCAGGGGATGGTCCCAACCCAGGGATCCAACCCGGGTCTCCTGTATTGCAGGTGGATGCTAATGGGTAAATAATTCCCCCCTATTCCCCTCAAATGAATGGTATAATACAGTATATTTCTGCATGAAAATCATGGTCTCAAAGTCCCATGGACACACAATTCCAGTGGCGCATGATGTGTGGATTTCAGCAAGACTCAAAGAGAGTATGAACCAGTACAAACCAGAACTTGATTTGAACACAGGAAAACCTTAACAACCAAGGACCTTACCACATCTTTCTCGTGTTACTTACTCTGTATTAGCCAAACATACTGACAATGTAGAAGGAAAGATGGGGAAATACATACTTCCTTTTCCTTTCAGTCCCTCCTCACTCACTTACCAGTAAGCTGAGGGCGGGGTGTTGATAAAATATGCACATATCAAAAAGTAAAATGAAGTGGCTTTTTTTCTTTAGCAGCATTGTACGGCTTGCAGGATCATAGTTCCCCCACCAGCGTTGAACACAGCTAGTGTCAGCGAAAGCGTCAAGTTTGGATCACCAGGGAAGTCCCCAATGAAGTGGCTTTTGTGCAGTGTTTCCTCTTTCTGGTTAGAACAAAACACATAAGCATATTTGGTGGCACTTCAGGGGCTCTGAAGAGCTCCAGTATGATAGCCCTTTATGTCTCAGCACAGAAAGAACTCAGTGAGAGGCAAAATGATTAGAATAGGAGCTTGTGAGGTTTATAAGTGGGTGGGTGAAAGAGTGGGCTACAGTTTTATAACCAAAGGAAAAGTGGGGATGGGGAGAAGATCTTCTTTGTCTTTCTTGAGTAGTAGATGTCATGCTTCCATCTTCAGCTTCTCCTCCAGGTTGGGTAGGAGAGTTTTCTTGTCCCTACATGGTCCAGCTAGATCCATAAATTGTTTTTCATGTGTGTAGACAGCGTGTCCTAACTGAGCTCACTGAGCAGGAGGTGGGGCTTGGGCCACCATTGTCTTATTGTTTTGGGAGATGATTCTGTTGCATGGTTTTCTTGCTAAACAAACCTGCTTTACTGAGTAATCATTAACTTATGAGGGTCTCCCATAAATTTTCTACTTACACTCCCTTAGTGGTATTAACTCTTTAATCACCTACTTTGTCCCTTTACTCTGTCCTTATCACATATACAAGCTATGTAACACAAACTGTGATTCTACATATGAACTAAATGCTCTTTTATTTGCCTTTAAAACTGGCATTGTACAATATAAAGAATGGTAAAATTTAAAAATATTTATTTCACTTAGGGTGACATTAATTAACAAAAACATAAGTCAAGACAGAGACTGTGGAAGAGAAGGGAAGCTCTGTATCTATATTTTAGTATCCTTGTTGGGCTTCCTTGGTAGCTCAGCTCATAAAGAATCAACCTGCAAAGCAGGAGACCTGGGTTTGATCCCTGGGTTTGGAAGATCCCTTGGAGAAGGGCATGGCAACCCACTCCAGTATTCTTGCCTGGAGAAGCCCCATGGGCAGAAGAGCCTGGCAGGCTACAGTCCGTGGGGTCTCAAAGAGTCAGACATGACTGAGCGACTAAGCACAGCACAGCACAGCACATCTTTGATGGCAATCCCCCCTCCCCGAAGTGCTTAAGACAGTTTTTTTGACTGCTCCACAAACCTTGTGGGATCTTAGCTCCTCAACCAGGTCCTCAGCAGCAAGACCACGGAGTCCTAACCACTAGACCACAATTTCCCCTCCCTGACAGAGTTTTTTTCGAACAAGGGCCTTGCATTTTCATTTTGCGCTGGGCATCAAAAGTTATGTAGACAGCTATGGGTAACAGAAACACACTTCATTCTGAAGGAGGAAACAGACAGAGCTGGACTCCATCTTAGGCCAGGCTGCGACCATTAGGCTACTCTGAACTTTGTGCCCCGTGTCTATAGAAGTGGCATACCAATGGAAAACCAGACACCCCCCCCCCAATAAAAGAGCCTCAGGTCTTGTACTTGGACTCTCTGTTGCCTAAAAGAATATGCTAATTAACTCTGTAACAGAACAAAGTGGTAAATTCCATTATGTTTATTGGGATATGACCACAGTCCTATTGATAAATGTCCACTGTTCATCTAGTCTTGTAACACATGAATCATGGGTTACCTTTGATCATATCTCTCTTTCACCTTGTCCAGATTAGTTTCAAGGAATTTGGGGAGGTGGGTTTGAGCAAGTACAATTAGGGTATATAAGGTTTTCACAAAAACTGGTTGGGGTCCTTGGCTAAGAGGAGACTCTGCCTTGGGCCCGCCGGTGTAATAAACCGCACTTCACTATCTGCATTGTGCTTCTGAGTGAGTTTGTTTCCTGGAACGCGTGGCTACAACATTTGGTTCACTGACCAGGAAACTCCTCACTTCAAGGAGACAAGTCCCATTTGGGACTACCCTGAGGCCTTGCAGCTTGAATCTTCTAGAGGGGGGAAAGGAACCTTGCCCTTCTGGAAGGATTCTGCTTCTCAATGCCCAGACCTTTCATGTTAGCAGGTAGTGGACGGCAGCAGGGGAACTGAGCGCTCAGGTGAGGAGGAACCCACCTAGCAGGGTGGAAAAGGGGGCCTGATCACCCCGCTGGGAGGGACTAGAGAAGGGGCACGGACCCACAGGAGCCTGGAATAGGCAGGCAGCAGCGATTGCTTGGTACACAGGTCGACAAGCGTGCTAGGGTTTAGGAAGGAAATTTGTGAAGGTCATTTTAGGAGGTGTGTCCACGCCATCTCAGGGAAAATTATTACCAAGCGATCGCCAGGGGATTTTAGGATAGGAAATTGGTCCTTGTTTGCTTGTATTCTGCCCTCTCCCAGGAGGTGTCCCGTCTGCTGTAAAATTCTTGACCCCCTCAGAATTGTTAGGCTAGAAGGAGGGGGATACATAAGTGAGTATGAATTGGCTTTTCCGGAGATGGCCTGGGACATGGGATATTTAACCCACCTGTGTTTTCATCCGCACCTGATCAAGCCCACCAAGGCAGAACAGACTTAAAGGGAGAAACAGTCTTGGACCACGTGGTGTTCTGGTTCAGCTGTGCTGACCGGCAGGTGAAGACAGCCGATCCCCCTTCTCCCTCTGGGATCTGGCAGGTAAGGCTCTTCTTACCCCAATTAGGAAGGAGGCAGAATGGCAATTTAAGTGTCATTGAGTGGAAATATCAGAAGTACATAGGGTACTGAGAACTTCAAAGACAGAACGAAAAGGAAAAGTTAGAAGGTCTGAGAAGGTAAGCAAGATGGGGGAAGTGAATCTAAGGTAACTGTATTGGAGTGCATGATTAAAATTTTAAAGAAGGGATTTGGAAGAGACTATGGGGTGAAGATGAAGCCTAACCACCTCCACACACTCTGTGAGGTTGAATGGCCCCCTATGGGAGTAGGATGGTCACCAGAGAACACCATGAACTTACAAATAGTGGAAGCAGTCTATACAGTAGTCACAGGAGAGCCAGGACACCTGGATCAATATCCGTATATTGATTCATGGCTAGGGTTAGCTCAAAAGACTCTCCTACTTGGACAAGGTTCTGTATTCAGAAGGGAAAGAGAAAAATATTAATGGCACAAAAATTGATGATTAAAAAAAAGGAAATTCTACAGGATTTGGACGGGGATGACCTGACCCCTCCCCCATACTGGATAATGACGCGCCTGCCTCCCAGTGCTCCACCAGGACCGGAGGCGGCCTTAATGCCCAATCCAGGGCCAAGTGAAGTTCCTGCAGCAGCCATTGCTCTTCCGCCAGCTCTCCCGGAGTTCTTAGAGCCGCCGTTTTGGCAGGCTCCGATCCCGGTGACAGAAGCCTCTGGCCAACACTTCTAGGATCTGGCTCCAGCTGAACCGCCCAAACTATACCCGCCTCTCCCGGTGAGTACTGACAAGAAGGGGAGGGAGACGTTGGAATTAAGCAGAGACTGCACTCTGCCACAGAGCCGGAGGGAACGAAAGAGAACAGACAAGAGATTTACAATGCTAGCTGCTGCTCTGGGAAAGTCTATCTCGGGCCTTCCGGAAAACCTCCTCTGCCCTTCAACCAGTCCCAAAGGAGGCCCCGGCCCCGTTACAGCCAAACCAGTGTGCCTGGTGCCAAGCTTTTGGTCACTGGAAGAATGAATGCCCTAAGGCAAGGAAGGAAGAGGAAGCTCCCGCAGTTGTGGGACTTGCTGGCTTGGAAATTAAATAGGGCTTCCAGGGCTCAGAGATATCAGGTCCCCGAGAACCCATGGTAACCTTAAAAGTGGGGGACCAAAACATTGACTTTATGGTGGATACAGGAGCAGAACTGTCGGTAGTAACAAAGCCTGTGGCACCACTGTCCAAAAAGACTACCGCTGTAACTGGGATATCGGGAGAAGAGATGATTAAATCGTTCTGCCAGCCCAGAAAATGTCAGATGGGGTGGGCATCAAGTGATTCATGAATTCCTCTACATTCCTGAGTGCCCAGTACCCATGTTGGGAAGAGACTTGCTCTCCAAACTAGGAGCACAAGTGACTTTCTCCCTTGAGGGGAGGCCCACCTTCCGGATGGACACTATGACTTATTTGCTCTCTCTCTGTCAATACCACCCCAAGATGAGTGGAGGTTGCATGAGCCTCCGAAGGAAGAACTGGGTGGGCCAGAAGAGCATGAGAGAGAGCTAACTCAATTATTCCCTGAGGTTTGGGTGGAAGACAAACCCCACTCCCCCCCAGGCTGGCTAAACATCAAGCCCCAGTGATAACAGAACTCAAACCAGGCACCATCCTGGTTAGAAAGCGCCAGTACCTGCTACCGATAGAGGCCTGGGCCAGCATACTGCCCCACATCAATAGATTGAAACAAGTGGGCATTCTAGTAGAGTGCCGGTTGGCTTGGAATACGCCGATCCTGCCAGTCGAAAAGAAAGGAGGACAGGACTATAGGCCTGTACAGGATCTCAGGCTAGTCAACCAGGCTACTGTGACTTTACACCCCACTGTTCCAACCCCCTATACCTTACTTAACCTCCTCCTGCTGAGGACTAAAGTTTATACTCACCCAGATCTCAAGGATGCCTTCTTCTGCGTACGCCTCGCCCCAGCGTCACAACCCATCTTTGCCTTTGAATGGAAAGATACAGTTGGGGGCACCAAACAACAGCTCATCTGGACTCCCCCATAAGGGTTTAAGAACTCCCCAGCCATCTTTGGGGAAGCTTTGGCTTCTGACCTGAACTCATTCCATCTGGAAGAGTATGGATGTTGGCTCCTACAATATGGGGATGACCTGCTGCTGGCTGCCGAGACCAAGGAAAAATGCTGGAAAGGGACAAAAGCACTGCTCCAGCTGCTGATGGAAGCAGGTTACCAGGTGTCGAAGAAGAAGGCCCAGATCTGCAAGGAGGAGGCAAGGTATCTGGGGTTTGTTTTAAAGAAGGACACAAGAGTCCAGACCCTAGTTGGGTCCTATATACTGATGGCACTAGCCTCATAAAACAAGGACAATGGCTGTCAGGTTAGCCAAAGTGGAAGGGGCCATCAAGATTGAAAAGGGATGGTGGGAATTGCCAAGTGGCAAATTATCAGTACCGAAGGAGCTGGCACACAATCTGGTAAGCCAAACACACCAAGCGACCCACCTAGGCCATGCTGCCTGCTCACAGGTTAATGCTGCCTCTCGGGTATCAGACAAAAACCTCCGGGTATTTAGCTGAAAGGCACGCTGCCCTTTGAACACCTGGGAGTGGACTTCACTGAAAAGAAACCTCATCAACACTACTATTACCTGCTGGTCATGGTATGTACGTTCTCAGGATAGGTAGAAGATTTTCCTACCTGGGCTGAAAGAGCATAAGTAGCCTGGTGCCTGCTTAGGGAAATAGTTCCCAGATTTGGACTTCCTACCAGCATTGGTTCAGACAATGACCCGGCTTTTACAACAAGTAAGCAAAACTTTAAATATCAAATGGAAACTGCACACTGCATATAGGCCCAGAGTTCTGAGATGGTGAAATGAACCAGCTGGACACTAAAGAGACTCTCCAAGTGGATCATAGAGACTGACTGCTCCTGGGTGGACTTGCTTCTGATGGCTCTGCTCAGACTCAGGATGACCCCACAGTCCCAAGGCTATTCTCCATATGAAATTGTGTATGGGAGGCCCCCTCCCATAATAAAACAGGTGTCAACAAATTTGCCTCAGGTAAGGAGGGATATGATTTCACAGCAGATGGAACCGGGTAAGGTAATAAATCGGGTAACTAAGTTTGTACAAGAAAGGGTGCCGTTCCCCCTTGGGGAACAGATTCATGAGTTTACGCTTGGTGACCAAGTATGGGTCAAAGATTGGAAATATGATTTGCTAGCCCCCTGGTGAAAGGGCCCTTATGTTATTCTAACTACCCCTACTGCAGTTAAAGTTGCAGGTATTGTCCCTTGGATCCATCATACGAGGGTGAAGAGAACATACCACGCAGACCCAAAAAACGCTGAGTGGACTGCACAGAGGGACCCCGCTGACCCTCAAGAGACTAAGACCATCCTTAAGAAGAAGGAAAAGAAGATCCTGGACGAGCCCCTTCAGGATGAAGCCACACAATCAACTCCTACTGCTTGGCCTCAGCGATGTGACTTTGAATTTAACTTCTGTTTCAACTCAGGATAATGTTTTCATCTCATGGGCACATTCCTACACAGACTTCCACAACACTTCCAACTGCTGGGTATGTAGGGCTATGCCTCTGTCAGTGATGGATGGACTTCCTTGGTGGGTGTCACTGCTCTGCCAAGGAGATTTTAAACCACTCTGCTCTTTTCTGGGATGACAAAAAGAGGTTTTCCTCTCTCTTGTCAATCATAACCTCTCCTTGCTCTCTTGGTGTAAGACCTACAGTCAGTAGACTCGGGTCATGGGGTTACATTTGATATAAATGCCAGTGTAACAAAAGCCTAACCTACAACAAGCTGCAGTATATCTACCTTATTTATATGCTAGGTGGACAAGATCCGTGTTTCAATCGTATGAGTATATTGCTGCCTTATTCGTACCCTCTATAGGGACAACAGATATCATGATTAAAGCAGAGGCTTTGACTAATTTCACAAAACAGGTCCTCCTAAATAGAACAAAAGCCATCCAAGCCTTAAATGAAGAGCAAATTCAAATGAGAAAAGCAGTAATTCATAATAGAATGGCTTTGGACATACAGCTGCTCAAGGAGGGACCTGTGCTATAATTAAGGTTGAATGTTGTGTATACATTCCTGACTTATCTGGCAATGTATCGACTGATTTAAATGACATGAAAAACTAGGTAAAAGCAATGTCAAATGAAAACATTCCTTTCTGGACTTCGGTCCTATCTTGGGTGAAGGGCGATTGGTGGAAAACTATATTTACCACTGTTATAGTTGCCTTGATAGTTCTGCTTTGTGGACCCTGAATTTTACAATGTATTATGAACTTTGTAACCCGAAGGTTGATGTCATTCTCCCAAATTGGCAGTCGGAGAGCCAGGGTGCAATATATCCCTATGAATGATACTCATGAGTTAAGAGCATCAAGAGCGGGTAATGAAGAAGGAATTCATAGGGCCTGGACTCCATCTTAGGCCTGTTCATGCTGATCATGCTCGGCTACCTTTCCAATGGACTCTGAACTCTGTGTTTAGTGCCTGTGAAAACAACAGAAGGATAAGACCCCCTCCAGACAGGGGAACCTTGAAGATTGTACCTAGGTTACTCATCGCCTAAGAGAAAACATACACTAATCACCCCTTCCTCCAGACACGCCATAAATTTTTCTGTATCTATCGGAGTGTGACCTCGGGTTTATTGATTATTGGCTAATTGTTTGACTGTTGGAGCACATGAGCACATAGCACGTGAATGATGGGGTTACTGGGATTGTATTTTCCTTGGTTTATGTAAGTTTCAAGGAATTTGGGGTGGTGGGTTCAGACACGTACACATGGGGTATAAAAGATTTTCACAAATGCTGGTCGGGGTCCTTGGCTAAGAGGAGACTGCCCTGGGCCTGCTGGTGTAATAAACTGCACTCCACTATCTGCATTGTCCTTCTGAGTGAGTTTGTTTTCCAGAACACGAGGCTACAACACTCTGATTTGGGATCAAACCCGTGGCTCCTGCAGTGAAAGCACAGAGTCCTAACCACTGGACTGCCAGGGAATTCCTGAGGATGATTTCCATGGGAGCCCAAGGCACCAAAGTAGGGCTGACAACACTGTTGTAATGGGAAACACAGTGTGTCAGGCTGGAAGGGACTTCCGAAGCCATGAGACACAGGAAGAGAATAATAAAGAAAGCTACACTTTGGCACACCTGATTTACAGGAAGAGTAATTGTCATGTCAAGAGTCAGGAAGAAGTTTCTAAGCACAAGGAATAGCATGTGCAAAAGTCCTTGGGCAGGACAAACAAATCCTTACCTGAAATTGTTTGCTCATTTCTTTGTTGTTTTCCACTTCTTGCCCACTAGAATGCAAATGCCGTGAGCGCAGGGGCTGGGTCTGGCTTTATCATGTAGCTGCATCCTCAGAAGCTGACTAACAGGATCAATACTTAGAGAATGACTAAATGAAGGACCTCAACTTCTGGTTTGATTTTTTAAAAACATTTATTGATTTTATATAGCAGCCAGGTCTTAAGTTGCACCACGTGAAATCTAGCTCTTTGACCAGGGGTCGAACCTGGGTCTCCTGCACAGGGAGCATGGAGTACCAGCCACTGAACCACCAGGGAAGCCTCAATTTCTGGTTTTATTAATATTTATATTATTATTTTTTAAGATTAACCAGTACTCTTGCCTGGAAAATCCCATGGACGGAGGAGCCTGGTAGGCTGCATGCAGTCCACGGGGTCACTAAGAGTCGGACACAGCTGAGCAACTTCACTTTCACTTTCCACTTCCATGCATTGGAGAAGGAAATGGCAACCCACTCCAGTGTTCTTGCCTGGAGAATCCCAGGGACGGAGGTAACCCCAGTGGGCTGCCATCCATGGGGTCACACAGAGTCGAACACGACTGAAGTGACTTAGCAGCTGCAGGGCCAGTACTTCCCTGGTGGTCCAGTGGTTAAGACTCTGTGCTTCAAATGCAGGCAGCACAGATTCTATGCCTGGGTGGGGAACTAAGATCCCACATACCTGAGCCTGAGCACTCTGGAGCCTGTGCACCACAACTAGAGAGGAGCCCATATGTTGCGACAAAGGATTTTGCATGACACAGTTAAGATTCGTGCCACAACTAAGGACTCAGTTCAATCCCTGGTCGAGGAACTAGATCCCACGTGCTGCATCTAAGACCTGGCTGCTATATAAAATAAATACATATTTTTTTAAATAAAATAAAACCAGAAGTTGAGGTCCTTCATTTAGTCATTCACTAAGTATTGATCAAGTTAGCTAGCTTTTGAGGATGCAGCTACATAATAAAGCCAGATCCAGTCCCTGCCCTCATCCAATGCAGCCAAATAAATATATATAAAAAACTAACCAGGGCTGTGCTGGATCTTGGGGCTAAAAGAGAAAGAGGTCTGCCCTTCCCCTCAAAGATGGCATGAAACAATGTGGAAAGGACAGAGGCAGAGCTGCATGAGGGGGTTTGTGGGAGCACAGAGGAGGCGTCTATTCCTGCCTGGGGAGGGGCGCCGAGGAACGGTTGGGCTTTAAAGGCCAAGTGGGACTTTGACAGGAAGTCGCGGATCAGGGAGCATCCAGAGACAGAGGGGAGAATATTGGGGGCAGAACAGAACACAGTGGGTGTGGGAGAACCATCTATAAGTTTTGAGTGGCTGTAGTGAGAACTGTGATGCTGTTGGGGCCAAAGAGACAAGGTGAGGTGCACAGGCAGGGGTCACACAAGGAGGGCCTTGAAGGCCAGGCAAAGGTGCTTGGACCTTCTCCTGAGGCCAGCAATCTCCGAAAGTTTTGTTCAAATGAACTTAATATACTACATGAGCAAATGTGTCCTTAACTGACATCTCCCAAAGCAGGACAGACACTTAGGATGGGTTTTTGTCATTAATTGACACCGTTTCCCTCACCTGGTCTGTTTGTGTGACCTTTGTCAAGTGAGGTAGCAGAGATTTCCTGATGGAAGGAGGTTCACATGTTGGGGGGTGGGCAGTGGGGCTCTTAGCCCCCGTTTCAGCATTCTGCAGTATGGTCTTGGGTGTAGTGTGTGTTTCTGTCAGGCTGTGCTGTGTTTAGTAGCTCAGTTGTGTTGGACTCTGTGACCCCAGAAACTGTAGCCCCCCAGGCCTCCTATGTCCATGGGGATTCTCCAGGCAAGAATACTGGAGTAGGTTGCCATGCCCTCCTCCAGGGGACCTTCCCAACCCAGGGATCAAACCTAGGTCTCCTGCCTTACAGGCGGATTCTTTACTATTGAGCCACCAGGGAAACCCCCTCTGTCAGGCTAAGCAAATATAAGTATCATGTACCAGGTTTCCTATATTAACCTAACTAAATGCTTCAAAATGGTGGGAGGCTTCAAAATATTCCTGCAAAGAAATGGCAGTTCCAGATAATACTGAAGTTACAACAGTGAACAGACAGAAAAGCCTGAAGCTGACAGCCCCTCTCGTGAACCCCTCTCCTGGTTAGTCATGTTGTAAAAAATGTAATAGAATCTGAAGAAAAAAATATTGATCAAAAAGACACTTTAGAGGACGTCCCTGGTGTTGCAGTGGATAAGAATCTGCCTGCCGATGCAGGAGACAGGGGTTCCGTCTGTGGTCCAGGAAGATTCCACATGCCACAGAGCAACTAAGCCCGTGTGCCACAACTACTGAGCCCACGCTCTAAAGTCTTTGCTCTGTGACAAGAGAAGCCACTGCAATGAGAAGCCTGTGACCACAACGAAGAGTAGCCCCCACTCGCTGCAACTAGAGAAAGCCCATGCAGCAACGAAGATCCAGCACAACCAAAAGTTAATTCATTCATTCATTAAAGACACTTTAGAGACCCCTCCTTTAGGCAACTGGAAGCCAATTAATAGTTGTAAGCAGAAGGAAGGTATGGACATATTTGTAGTTTCAAGAGATCACTTTGGGAAATTTCCTAGTGGTCCAGTGGTTAGGACTCGGTGCTTTCACTGCCGTGGACCTGGGTTTGATCCCTGGTCAGGGAACTAAGATCCACAAGCCACGTGGCATGGCCAAATATATATATATAAGTATATATAAATATAATATATATAAATTATATAAATATACAAAATAAAGATATAAGCTAAAATTTTATATATAAAATTATATATATGTATACATATAAAATCACTCTGGCTAGAAGATGAATGGGACACAGCTAGGCTGGATGCTTAAAAACCACTGATGAGGTTGGTGCACTGATCCAGATGGGAGGTGATGAGGGTTGGAATCAGGTTGTTGGTCATGAGATAGAGAGGGAGAAACAAATTTTACAGCCCTGTGTGTGTGTGTGTGTGTGTGTGTATATATATATATTTTTCCCCCCCTTTTGGCTGCACTACGTGGCTTATGGGATTTTAGTTCCCCAAGCAGGGACTGAACCTGAGCCTCGGCAGTGGCAGTGTGGAGTCTTAATCACTGGACTATCAGGACATTCCCTTAGCTTTACTGGTGATGATAAAATGGGCATTACTGGGTAGAAAGTGAAAGTGTTAGTTGCTCAGTCCTGTCCAACTCTTTGTGACCTCATGGACTGTAGCCTGCCAGGCTCCTCTGTCCATGGGATTTCCCAGGCAAGAATACTGGAGTGGGTAGCCACTCCCTTCTCCAGAGGATCTTCCTGACCCAGAGACTGAACCTGGGTGTCCTGTATTGCAGGTGGATTCTTTACCATCAGAGCCACCAGGGAAGTCCAAATAATTTATAGATTAATACAACTGCAGTAAAAATTCAAAAAAAAATGTTCCCCCTAAGACTTGACAAAGTAACTCTAAAATTATATAGATGTGCAAACATCCAAGACAGTGTAAGATATTCTTTCTTTTCTGGTTGTGCTTTGCAGCTTGTGAGACCTCAGTTCCCTAACCATGGACTGAACTCAGGCCATGGCAGGGAAACCCCAAAATCCTAATCACTAAGTTACCAGGGAACTTCCACAAGATACTCTTGAAAAGAATGAGATTTATTAAAAATTTTTAGTAATTTCAACAGTGCATACACAGATCAATGCATCAAAATAGAGAGATAGGAATAACCTGGTATATTTATGGACACAATGGATGACAGAGATGGCTCTATAGGTCACTGGAAGAAGGATGCACTGTTGCCTAAGTGGTGCTGGGACAACTGCTTATTCATTCGGGAAAAAAAAATGAAATAGAATTCCTCCCTCACACCACATACATATTTGAACTATAAAACTTTGGGCTAACAATACAGAAGAAATTCTTTATGACTTTGGGGGTATATAGGTTTTCTAAAACAAGACAAAAACTGCCATTAACACTACAGAAAAGACTGACAAATTTGAATACATTACAACTAAGGTTAGGTAGTTAAAATAGGGAAAAGGAGTCCAAAATGGCAGTGGCTAAAAGACAAGGAAGAGAAAAGCCCAGGAAAATAGAACAGAGGAAGGTCAAAGGAAGGTCTGAGGACCCCAGGACCGAGGACCGGAGTGAGGACTTCAGGTAGAACAGCACTCCTGACTAAGCCCAATTTGCATAGGGCAGGCCTAGGGGGAAGAAAAAACATATAAAAAGAGGAGCCAAAGGGCTCTCTCTCTCTCTCTCCCCTGCACGCTGGGGCGCTCTTCTCTTTGCGTCTTTGGATCGACGTGCCCTCACGCCTCAAAGATGGATTTTCCTGTTATCTTCTAAATAAAATACAGCTGTAACACTGAGCTGTAACACTGATTTGTCTAAGAGCTATAACACGGTCCGTTCGAGACCTGAGAGCTATAACACGGTCTGTCCAAGACCCGAGAGCTGTGACACGCCGAGGGGGCTTTAATGTCTGTCACTCCAAATCTTTGTTGTGACGAGACAAAAACCAAGCAGCACACACTCGGCTGACGCTAAGAATATCTGGAACTTCCCTGACAGTGGTTAAGACTCTGCACTTCTACCGCAGGAGTTTGATCCCTGGCGAGGGAACTAAGAGCCCACATACGGAGCAGCATAGCAAAACAAACACAAAACTCTTAAGATTTTCTAGTTATCAAAAAAAAAAAAACAACAACAGAGAGAGGGTGAGAACACAAACCACAAATCTGGAGAAGATATCTGCAGCACATATAATTAGCAAAGGACTAATACCCAGAATATGTAAAGAATTTCTATTAGTTGAAAAGAAAAACAAACCACCTAGTTTTAAACAGGCAAAGACATGAACGGAACTTTTACAAACAAAGACTCTCAGATGGGTTATAACATATGAATAGATGCTCAACCTCATTAGTCACGGTAGTCAAAGAAATGCAAATTAAAACCACAATGAGATACCACTTCATACCTGCCAAATAGGCAAAAAAAAATGGTAGGCTGATAAGGGCATAAAACAAGAGTATTTATCCACTGCTGGTGGGAGTACAGACTGATGCAACCACTTTGGGAAACAGTTTAACATTACCTAGTTAAGTTGAACCTAAGCATATTTGTTTAAGAAATTTGACTCCCAAATTATATCTGTATCTATCTACACACCCAAGAATATTAAAGCAGTATTCTTTGCAATAGCAAAAAAACTGAAACAACCCAATATCCATCAACAATAGAATGAATAAATAAGTGGATTAAACAGAAATGAAAATAAGTGATATTATAAGATATAATAAGTGATTATAAGATATAATAAATGAAAATAAGTGATATTATAAGATAAGATAAATAAGATATTATAAGAGCTATAATATCTACATGAATGACCCTCAAAAGCAATGTTGAAAGAGAAAGTAAGTTGCAAAAGAATAAACACATTGTATGATTTCATTTAGACAAAGACAAAATACAGTCAAAACTAAACAATGTGTTGTTTAGGACAGTCATATAAGTTGTAAAATCCATTTTAAAAAAGCAAGAGAATGATAAAGACATTAATCACTGCAGTGGTAACTCCAGGGATGGGGAGAAAGGGCATGTGATAATTGAGAAGGGTAACAGGCCACGTTTGGAGTAAGGCAGTGTTTTATTCCATGTACACTTGGATTACCTGGATATGGGTGGTCACAACCAGTTAAGTGTGGGTGAGATGGGGCTGGCAGATGGAGCCAAATAAGAGAAAAAAGGAACATTAATTCTTGGAGAAAAGGAGAGGAAGTTGCTTAGACCAGAGAAGGCACCCTGCGGAGAGTGGGTGCGGAGTCAGGAAAGTGAAAGCCAAGGGCACGTTGTGTGCAGCAAGGAGGTGGGTTGGGATGCAGGCTGAGGCACGTTGGTCTGGCTTCCCTACTGACCTGGCTGGAGCAGTTTCAGCAGAGACCTGGGGGTGGAGACCAGACAGCTGAGGACTGAGTGGGAGGTGAGAAAGCACAGACTCAGAATGGGTCAACTCTGAAAAAAGTATGAGAGAGCAGCTGGGTGGAGGTTGGGGAAGGGGGTTCCTATAAAGATGATAAAGGGTCTTCACGTGGCCATTAAATCCACAAGGAGAGTTTCACAGCCATCAATTTGATAAATATTTTTGTCAGTCTGACAAGTGGTGACAGGGATGTGACAAGCCCCGTCAGACACTGTGGTGAGGGGATAAATTACTTTGGAAAACAGTTTGGCAAGACCTAGGAAAGTTTAAAACATGCCTTTAACTCAGAAACTTCATCCCTAAGTACACTTATGCCTCAGACACCTACTCAGGTGCACTAAAAGACAATGTTTATTTTTCCATTTATGCAATAATGGCAGAATGATACACAACTGAATGTCAGCAAATAGGAGAACAGATAAATTAATCATGGGATGTAGACAATGAAATACTATGCAACAGCAAAAATGAATACATTCTAAGTCTATGCATTACTCTTAAAAATATACTATCAACAGAAAAAAGCAAATTGCTGAAGGATAAGTACAGTACGTTACCATTTACATGAAGGTTTTAAACAGAAAATATTCTAAGAAGCATTTAATAATTTCTACATACGTAGTCAAAGTATCGGAGAAGGCAATGGCACCCCACTCCAGGACTCTTGCCTGGAAAATCCCATGGCAGAGCCTGGTAGGCTGCAGTCCATGGGGTCACTAAGAGTCGGACACGACTGAGCGACTTCACTTTCACTTTTCACTTTCATGCATTGGAGAAGGAAATGGCAACCCACTCCAGTGTTCTTGCCTAGAGAATCCCAGGGATGGCGGAGCCTGGTGGGCTGCCATCTATGGGGTCGCACAGAGTCGGACACGACTGAAGCGACTTAGCAGCAGTAGCAGCAGCAGTAAAAGTATAAATACGTATGCAAATTTAACTAAATTCAGGATAGTGGCAGGAGGGTGGAAGGCCTACGATGTGCTAGAAACTTGACATGTTGCAGCTTTACTTATAATCTGTATTGTAGGTATCAACTGCCCAGTTTACAGAAGAAACAGGTTCAGGAAAGAGAGCTGGTTGGAATTTCAATTTCCCCCGGTTATGACATGGGTTTCACTGGTTGAACGAAGGAGAGCATGGAGTTTGTTCTTAGGCCTCTCTCCGAGATCCCTTTGCTACCCAGTGCGGGAGGTGGAAGGACCGCTTGGGATAAAAACTGCTCTCAGCAGGAACCAAAGTCCATTCCGGTCCCGCCCCTGTGCGTTGGACCCCGCCCCGACGGCTCAGCTCGCTCGGGACTCATGAATATGCAAGACGGGGGAGATATTTAAAGGCGTCGGCGCCAGGCGCAGGTCCCTACCCGGCGCCGCCCAGCCCGCGCCTCTTCCCAGCCTTAGGCCCGGCCCCTTTCGCCTGTGTGCATTAGTCCGTGCGGAAACGCTGCCAATATGTCGGACAAGCTGCCTTACAAAGTCGGTGAGTTACAGGACGTGCAACCAGCCGCATCCGCTCCCCACCCGCTGGGGACCTGGTGGGGCGGCGGCCGCGGGGCCGACCTGGGGCGCTCAGAAGGACCCTCTTGAATCACTGGCACAGCGCGGTCTTGGCCCCGCGTGGCCGCCTGGGGGTTGGAGTTCCCCCGCCGCAGCTAGCATGTCTTGGCGTGCGGCCGCGAACTACAAGTTCCGGCGTGCCCCGCGAGGCAGGGTGCAGCGGCACGGACTGCGGAGCGGCGGCGTGTTCCGCGCAGAGTCGCCTGGGGCAGGGGGCAGCGTGCACCTGGCCGTGGCCTGGGACCAATGGCACCTGCCAGGACCAACGCTAGGGAGCCTGGATCCTGCCTCCTGGGCCTGGACCGGCTTCTTGGCCAACTGGATGGTCCCGGGCAAGTGCCCACCCCTCGTTGAGCCTCCCACGGGGACGCCGAGGGTACTGGGGCCCCGAAGGGCGCGTGGGGGAGGGGCCTGGAGACTGAGCCCGAGGCCGGGCAAGTCCACTCACCGGGGACCTTTGGCTTGTTACTCAACCTCTGGGGTCACTCGCTTGGCCAGCAAGAACAGTCCTACATAGAATCTCGAACTTTTGGAGTGGTTAGAAAAATCCTTCCTGCCGTCCTATGTATTGAAGCTGATACACTGATCGTTAACGTTTACTGTGGCATGGGCACCACTTGTACCTTTCTTATAGATTAATTCATTTTATTCTAATGACTTTTTAGGGTAGGGACTGTTACTTTCTCATTTTATGGATTTACTGAGACACAGGAAAAAAAGGTAACTTTCCCAAACTTATAACTGGGAGGTGGTGGAATAGATGCACCCAGGCCATGCTCATCTTTTCACCACTGTGTATAAGTGAACACATTTGGAATAATCCTAATGACCTTTCAGCAGAAACCGGTTCAGTCTGGCTAGCAATTTTTAAAGTAAATCCAGCACACCATTCAACCTGGAGAAAAGCATCAACATTTATGGAGCACTTCTTATGTATTTGGGGATTTGCATTTGTTTACAGAATGATCTTTAGGGGTGGACTTTATCCCATTATACAGAGGAAGAAACTGAAGCCGTAAAAGGAAAAAACTTCCAAAAACTCTCTGGAAAATAGTAACTTACCAATAGTAGTTTATCAAGCAGCGGGCCAGAGTAGGTTATTGTCCCTGTTGTGTGGATGAAACTGAAGCCCAGAAAGATTAAGCAAGGTCCAGTGGCTGAGCTGGAAAAGAGGCTTGTTATTACTATGGAGAGATGGGTGGGTTAAGGGTTGAGGGCTTTGCATTGTGTGGGAGGAGATAAGGCTACATTCGGAAGTGGAGGAACTTGGCTAAGTAGGGTTGAAAGGAAGCCTCCATCAGGGAGGGCGTGCTGTGCCAGACATTGCCCATATGGTATCTTTAATCCTTGGGCTCAAGGAAGGTTAGGATTATTCCCACTTCGCAGATGAAGAAACACTCAGGGTTTTGCTCATGTTCTTGGCTTGTCCTAGGACAGGTGTTACTGCAGCCTCTGCAAGTCCTCAGCTCCCCTGGGCACCAAAAACCCCAGAGCTTAGAGTGCCAGACCCTCCTGTGCTCTTGGAGTTGAGGGACCCATGAAAACACCAGGGCTGGCACAGCTGTATCCCGAGGGCAGTGAAAGAGTTCTTTTCGCTAGAGGGACAGGGGGTGGCAGAGGAGGTGCAGCTTAGGATAGGACAGGAACTGTTGTCCACTACTGGGCCCCTCCCAGGAGCCTCTGGCTGTACCAGCTCTGCCTGGCTACCAGTCCCACCCCTACTCTTGACTGGCTGTCAGACCCGCGGCAAACATTTCTCTGAGCCTTTCCTCATTGTAAATATTGGGAGTTGGACTAGGTTCAGATTTTTTTTTTTTGGTGACCCATCTACTGCCTGCCCCTTTCGTGGACCTTCTCTCATTCAGTCTTAACAACAAGGATGGTCAGTAAACATGGCCAACCCCTACTCTGTGCCCAACCCAGCTGAGTACTAGAGATACAATCTGTTTTCTAAGTGAGGAGACCTGCCCACTTCTCTGTCTCCACAGCCACCACCCCAGTCCTGGGCTCCCTCCTCACAGGTCTCCGTGAGTCTCTTGCTTCGTAGATACTTGCAGCAACCAAAGAAGCCTTCTCAAAAGACAAGTCTGGTCATGGGACTCCCCTTAAAACTCTACAGGAATAAAATCCTGACTCATCATCTTACTCCCTCTACTAGAGTCACCCTGGCATGCTCTCAGTTCCTCCAGCAGCAGTATACCAAGTTCTTCCTTCTTTTCTAAGCACCTACTGTGTGCCAGGTACTGTATCAGGTGATGGGAGGAGCCTTCCAGGCTGAGAGAGCTGCTTGGGTTAAAGCCCTGAGGCGGGAATATGAAGACAGTAAGGAGGTTCCCATGGTTGAGCAACTAGTGAGGCGGAGAAAAGGGTGGCGAGGTGGGCAAGAAGGGTGAGCAGACACCTGGGCACGGCACTGTGGCCATGTGAAGAGTCGGTTAGGGGAAGCCATTGGAGGCTGGCTGGCTTTTTCACTTTAGCAGAAGAATGGAGGTGATACATTTAAAAATTTAAAAGTTTGTTTCTCTGACTTTTGTGGGGTATTGTTTGTTTTTTAAAGATCTAACTCTTATTAGGTAATTCTTGAATCAGGCAGCATCCCAAGTAGCCACTTGAAGACCTCGCCTTTGGGGTGTTTTACTTTCATTTTAGGTTCAAAGGATTCATTAACAAAAAAATCCACTTGTTAATACACAAACAATTAGTTGTTAAAAGCAAAGAAATAGAAATGATAGAGAGGGGTAATAGCATATACATCACCAAATTGGGCTGACAACCTACATCCAAACTTGAACAGTGCTGGGACATCCCGAGTACCAGCAATTTGGAGTCTCAATTGGGAAAAGGGTCCCGGGCAGTGGTCCACCCCACGGGTGAGACTTCAGATTGCAGTTTTGGGGGCTCCTGCCTGTAATCCCAGGCTGCAAGCTGATATTGTCAGTTTGCACACAAAAATGCAGCTCTTATTTTCCCTTTTACAATGCTGTTTGTTTCCTTTTGTGAAACAAGGGTCTGGGGGTCAGCGTAGGGGTTTGGCCGGGCGTCCAGGGGCTCAGGAAATTCCAAGACCCACTCCCTCTCTTAACCTAAGGTGTGGCTTGACTTGCCGGTAACCAAAGCAGGCACATAGTCCATGCAGGGTCAGAAGTCAGTCAGAGGGCTACTCTCCTGCTTCTGAAGCCTGAACAAGACGACCTCCATCTTCATTTCCCTAACATGGGGAGAACAGCAGAGAGACCAGTGAGGAGGCTGCTTCAGTGATCCAGGGTGGTGAGATGCTGTTGGATTGCTCATATTTGGGATGTTGAGACAACAGTGCTGATGGGTTGGAAGAGGGTGAGAGGGGAAAAGAGGAATCAAGAAACCATTAGAGCAGCTGGTTGAATGGTGGTTTCATTTCCTAAAATGAGGATACTGGGGGAGTAACAAGTTTGGGGGTGAGAAAAAGGAGTCATGAGGGCTCAAACTTGACACATTATCTAGATGGACAACCAAGATGCTGAGTAGGCAGTTGAATTATGAGTCTCAGGTTCAGGGGAGAAGTCTGGGCTGGAGATGAACAGGTGGCAGACACTGCTGTAGAAAAGGTATTTCAAGCCATAAAGCGGGATGAGCTCATCTCGTAGGAGAGGAGGGAGATGACAGAGCCGTGAGAACCTCCAAACTTTGGGAGTCTGTTACAGGAAGAGGAGCCAGGAAAGTGGAAGGGAAACCACAGAAAGAAAGGGATTCAGAAAAAGATACTACTTAGTGCTGTTGGTGCTGCAGGGAGAAACGTAAACATAGATAATTGACCAATGGCTATGGGGCCTTACGGAGACCTTAAGAAGAGCAGTTTCAGTGGAGTAGTGAAGTCGTCAAAGAGGTAAGAGGATATGGGATACTGAGTAATCTAATGGAGCATATAGGATTCCCTGGTGGCTCAGCAGTAAAGAATCCGCCTGCCAATGCAGGAGATGTGGGTTCAACCCCTGGGATGGGAAGATCCTCTGGAGAAGGCAGTGCCAACTTACTCTAGTATTCTTGCCTGGGAAATCCCATGGACAGAGGAGCCTAGTGGGCTACAGTCCATGGGGTAGCAAGAGTTGGACACGACTTAGTGACTGAACCTCCATGCCATTTTATATAAGGCAATTGAGCATCTGAGAATTTTGGCATCCATAGAAGTTCCCAGAACCAATCCCCTGTAGGTATCAAGGGATAACTAATAGCATCCACTGAAGCCCGAAGATGTAGACTAGTGTCAAAGTCCAATGATCATGCTAACCAAACGCCCAAATTGAGCAGTTAACCCGCCAGTTACAGGCAAGGTGGGTTTGGGTAGATCTCTCTGGAAGAATGCGCTCCCCGCAGGCAGGTTGGTTGTTGCTTGCTTGCAAAAGAGGGGAGACCTGAACTGTGCATGCCCCATTTTTTCCTTCTAAGTTTACTAATTAAACAGGTTGCTTCACCTCCCCTGGGGCAGAGAGAGGCCAAGAGCTGTTAGTTACACAGATGAGTTCCCTCCAGGTGGGAAGAAATGACAGGGGTGGAGAAATATTTCTCTATCTACAAGGAGATCAAAGAATGGTGCTGAGTCCAAGGTGTTAGGTTGTATCACTTAGGAATGTTGAAGTCACCAAGAGTGGTGATTAGGAAGATGGAGAACCAGGAGCTAAAATCTTTCGGGAATTTTAGGTGGCAAACAGAAAGGGTAGTAAGAGGCATGTATAGGCTGACAGCTATTTATTTTTCAAGGGAGCATTTACCTGTGTTGTAATCATATTCCTCTGTGTGTTTGTCTTAGTCACTCAGTTGTGTCCGACTCTTTGCCACACCATGGACTGTAGCCAGCCAGGCTCCTCTATCCATGGGATTCTCCAGGCAAGAATACTGGAGTGGATTGCCATTCCCTTCTCCAGAGGATCTTCCCAACACAGGGATTGAACCTGGGTCTCCGGCATTGCAGGCAGATTCTTTACCATCTGAGTCACCAGAGAAGTCCTTATGTTCCTGTGGGATTTTTTAATTAAATGTTCTCCCACAAGGCTATGCGTAGGCTGCGATTAGGCAGGGACCTTTTGACTGCCCTGCTCCAGGAAATCCTTCAATCAGTGAGATTGCAGCCAGCCTAGTGTTTCGAGTCCACAGGGGATGAGTGCGGAGTGGTGGGTGCTTGCTTCATGGTTGATGGGATGAGGTAGCTCATGAACTTCCGTCCATCCTGCCCCTGCAGCTGACATCAGCCTGGCCGCTTGGGGACGCAAGGCCCTGGACCTGGCAGAGAATGAGATGCCGGGCCTGATGCACATGCGAGAAATGTACTCGGCCTCCAAGCCTCTGAAGGGCGCTCGCATTGCTGGCTGCCTGCACATGACCGTGGAGACCGCCGTCCTCATTGAGACCCTCGTTGCCCTGGGTGCTGAGGTGAGGCCTGAAGCAGCAGTTCTTGCAGAGCCGGGAACTCTATAGTCTTGTGTCCCCTCAGGCCCAGCAGGGGTTCCAGCTCCAGCCTTGTCACGGGCGCCCCTCACTACCATTTGTGGTGACTGTTCTGCTGATTTGCTCTTACTGGGAAATGGCGTCTGGTCACCCTCAATTCACATTCTCCTGACTGGGGAAGCTCTAGCAGGAAAGACTCAAGCCCAGAGCCCTACCGAATCATCTAAGGGTCTGGCTCCTATAGGCCCTCGTGGGGTCACGTGCCTGCCCTTGGCCAATCATGGCTGCTGGAAAGATGGTGCTCTCTGATTGGTTCAGCCTGGGTCATGTGTACCAATGATTGCAGCTCCTCCAAGTTCTCTGACGATGTTTTATGGGGGGCGGGGTTGGTGGTGGTGCGGGGCAGCCAGCAACAACTAGTGAGTCCAACAGTGTCAGTCCTTGGCCTACCTCTTTCTTTTCTACACTCCCTCTCTTAAGTGGTCTGATTTTATGGTTTTAAATATTGTTTATGTGGTTATGTCATAACATAATATTTATATGATATAGTACATCATATCCAGCAACTGATGTACCATCTCCACTTGGAGATCTGATTGATTGACATTGCAACCTCAACATGTCTAAACAAACTCATGATTTCCTACACTTCTTGGTGTCTTCCCCATGTAAGCAATTACAGGCTTCTGCCTTACAGTTCTCTCTGTTCAAGAATCTGGGGTCATCCCTGACTCTTCTTTTTGTCTCTTACTCCAACAAACTAACCCTCCCAACAAATCCTTCAGAATAATACTTATCCCCTCCACTGCTATAGTTGCATATCTTGTTTTAACGCTAACAACAGCTTCTTCACTTGTCTCCTTGCTTCCTTGTGGAGCCCTTTCCCCTCCATATGGCAGAGCCTTGTTTTCACATATGTTAGGCCTTGTCACTGCTCTGGCTCCCATCCACTCACCAGGGTCCCCAGCCTATGGTTGCAGAGCCAGTTGGGTGTAGATCCCAGGCCTCTCATCCCTAGATTCAGGGCCTTTTCTTAGCCCTGCCTAGTGACCCTGGTCTTCTGACCTGGCTGTGACCAGCCCTGTCTTGCTGGCTCTTTCAGGTGCGGTGGTCCAGCTGCAATATCTTCTCCACCCAGGACCATGCAGCAGCTGCCATTGCCAAGGCTGGCATTCCAGGTGAGTCCTTGCTGGGGGATACAGGAATACAGGAAGGGGCTCTGATTTTCTCTGTTTGCATCACTTCACTTTTACTGCTGCAGACCTCCCTACAGTAGGGAAGACTCATGGCCACAGAATCCTCGCCTAGAGGCCCATCGGAAAGAGCCGTTTTGTCCAGCTGTCATCTCAGATCCTACTGAAGGCACTTACTTGCCCTATTCAAGTCAGTGATTGGGAATCACATGGTGTTGAAGAGGGGGAAGTTCCTTAAAAAGAGGATGTTCCTTAAAAAGTTCCTTAAAAAAAGAAGTTCCTTAAAAAGAATCAGGGAGGGGTACTGGACAGAAAAAGAGTCCCAGAGATCCACTGCATAGTATCTGATGGTCTAGGTACTGGGGAAGGACCACAACCAAAGAGGAAGGACTTTCTCACAGGCTGCTGGAGAAACAGAAACAAGTCTGCTTGGGCTTGGGGAGGGAAGTGGTTCGGTCTGACGATGATAAAATAGGACATTCATTCACAGTTCCTTCTAACCAGCTGCGGGGGGAAGGTAAAGAGTTGGGGAAGACCTCTCCATCGACTGACCAAGGGTCGGCGTGTCCCCAGCTCCTCAGCCTAGTTTGGACTCCATGGCCGCTTTCTGGAAAGGCCTTGTTTTCAAGACCATTATCTGCCCCAGTTTGAGGGAGGGGAAGCTGGCCTTGCTTGGCAGGTGTCCTTTGCTCACAGGAGGTTCCTGGGAGCCCCGCACCTGTGTCGCAGTTGTACCACATGATGGGAGGAGCCTGAGCTGACAGTCAGGAGCACGGGACTCTGTTGCTTGCTCAGCAGTGCCATGCTGGGACTTCTCTGGTGGCCCAGTGGTTAAGACTCGGGGCTTCTGGTGCAGGGGGCATGGATTTGATCCCTGGTTGGGGAACTAGGATCCCACATGCTGTGCGGCCAAAAACAGCAACAGCAGAGTGTCATGATGAGTGACCTGGGCACATCTCAGCCGCTTCTCTGGGCATCTGTAGGTGATGATGATGGTAATGCCAGCCTCACAGGGTTTCTGTGAGGACAGATGAGATGGGGGCAAGAAGCAGTTAGAGTATTGCCTGACACAGAGAAAGTGCTCCATACACGGTAGCTGCTGTTAGTAGATGCTGGCCAGACGTCGCCTAGGATAACGTATTACAGAGACTGTGGGCCCATCAGGTCCTTTCAGTGCAGAATGGACCCTGGAGCTTGTCTCTTGAGTCCACCTAATGTGTCCCTCCTCCCGTCACACCTCCCTCCCAGCAGGAGGCACAGTGGGTAGGAACCCTGGTCACTGTGAGCTGGGGGCCCAGACAGACGAGGGTAGGAAAAGAAAGAGTGAGAAAGGAAAGAATTCTTTCCAGATACTTATATATAGGGGGTCTGTGTTTGGCTCCCGTCTCACTTAATCTATACTACCATCGACAATGAAAGTGAGACTCAGAGGTGAAGTGATTTGCCGAAAGTCACACAGCTGGTCAGTGCAGAACCAGGATTCACACTCTGATACCTCTGGCTCCAAGTTGTGTCCTTAGCACTGCTGAGTCCTCAGAGAGGCTGGAGGTGGTTGGGGATGGAAATTAGGAAGAAGATAGTCTTGAGTCTACCTAGGTGGGTCCCTGGAGCAGGTGCCATTGTGGAGGGCCAGCCCTGACATGCCACTCACTCTCCAGTGTACGCCTGGAAGGGTGAAACGGATGAGGAGTACCTGTGGTGCATTGAACAGACGCTGTACTTCAAGGACGGGCCCCTCAACATGATTCTGGACGACGGTGGTGACCTCACCAACCTCATCCACACCAAGTACCCGCAGCTCCTGTCAGGTGAGTAGGGCAGGTCGGTGGGCTGGGTGCTGGTGGTTTAAATGGCTCTTGCTTGTCCACATGAGAGCGGCAGGCCTGGCAGGACTCCTGGTGCCTCAAGCAGCAGATTTTGTGGAAGATGGGATATCCGCAGGCTCCTGTAAGTGTGCTGGGGCCCATCTTCTGGGCTGGGGCAGCTGGGGGAAGGCTGGCTGAGATGATGGCCCAAGGGCGAGCATAAGGCTAGAGCTGAGAACAGCTGGGAAGCTTTGTTAAAAGCAGGGTGGGGAGGGAAGTAGGGAATGTTATAGTGAGTGCCAAGGCCCTGAGGTAGGAAAGGATGACCTTTCAGGAAACAGAAAGTTAGCCAGCATGGGAACTTCCTTCACTGGAGCCTTAGTGAAGATCAGATGTGTAAAGACTTTATAATAAACTCAGCGAGAGAGCTGGGCTTGATGCTGAGAGCAAAGGGAAGTAATTGGATGGTACTGAAAGACGTCTCTGAAAATATACATGTTAAGTGTGGCTGCTATGTAGAGGACGCATTGTGGCAGGGATGTGGGCAGTGGGGATGAAGAGTCTGTGAGTTGTTGGGAGGTAGAATCATGAGGCCTAGTGAAGGTGGCGACTCCTCCCTCGTGCTGGCCCGGGTGATTAGGTGGACTGTGGTATAGGTTCCAGAGATGGGAACCCAGAAAGAGGAGCATCTTTAGAAGGCAAAGGTGAGGCATTCAGGTGAGTTCAGTTGTGGGCTCTCTTAGGCTCTTAGAGTCCCATCCCAGAGGCCACTCCTTCCTGGCCTGAAATCTGTCCCCTCCCCTCTTGTTCAGGCATCCGAGGCATCTCTGAAGAGACCACAACGGGGGTCCACAACCTGTACAAGATGATGGCCAAAGGGATCCTGAAGGTGCCGGCCATCAATGTCAATGACTCTGTCACCAAGGTGAGCCTGGGGAGCAGCAATGGCTTCTGCTGTTGGTTTCCAGAGCAGCTCAGGAGTAGGCCCTGAAGAAGGCCCCCAGGGAGGCTGCCGTGAGGAATTTAGCCCTCACTTGGTGGGGAAAGGGGTTGTAGACAGAGTGATGAGTGTATTAAAGAGACAAAGGATTACGCAGTGATCCTCAGAGCTAGGCATTGGGAGGTTTGAAGTGAAGCAGATTCTTTGGGTGGTCTCATAGTTGATCCTCAGGAAGCCTTCTGGACTGGCTGAGAAAGATTGGGGAGAAAGTCATGGGGCTGAGCAGGGGCAAGGGGCACGTGAACACACTAGCTGGTGGGGAGAAGTCCCAGGAGGTGATCAGCCCAAGGCCCAGCAGGCTGAGATGCTGAGAGTGGGTCTGAGGCCCCAGGGCTTTGCCTGCCCCCATCCCTGCCTTACCCCCTCTCCTCTCAGAGCAAGTTTGACAACCTCTATGGCTGCCGGGAGTCCCTCATAGATGGCATCAAGCGGGCCACAGATGTCATGATTGCGGGCAAGGTGGCGGTGGTTGCAGGCTATGGCGACGTGGGCAAGGGCTGTGCCCAGGCCCTGAGGGGATTTGGGGCCCGCGTCATCATCACGGAGATTGACCCCATCAACGCACTTCAAGCTGCCATGGAGGGTATGATAGAGCGGGGGTTGGCCGTCAGCCGCTGGGGCCAGAGGAGGGGCATGGCCACGCTGGCTGACCCATGGGGGCTGTCTCTACACAGGCTACGAGGTGACCACCATGGATGAGGCCTGTCAGGAGGGCAACATCTTTGTCACCACCACGGGCTGTACTGACATCATTCTTGGCCAGTAGGTGCCGGTGTGGTGTGGGGGTCCTAGGGAGTGAAGGAGGGGGCAGGCATGGGGCTGCCCTTGGTCGCTGACCCTCTTTCACGGACTGAGGCTCCCCCACAGGCACTTTGAACAGATGAAGGATGATGCCATTGTGTGTAACATTGGGCACTTTGACGTGGAGATCGATGTCAAGTGGCTGAACGAGAACGCTGTGGAGAAGGTGAACATCAAGCCCCAGGTGAGGAGCCCCAGCCCTGCCAGCAGGCTCGGCAGATGGAGCGCCTAGGGGGGTGTGCCTGTGGGGTGGCCGCCAAGGAGGACAGATGACGAGGCTCTGGTGACCTGGGCAGTGGGATGGGAGGAAGAGGTTTCAGGCTGCTAAACTGGAATCTTGGAGGGAGGCCAAGGGTCCTCCTTTTTTAAAGCTCCCTGGAGGATTCTGAGGTGCAGCCGAGGTTGAGTACCACCGCATCTGTCTTACTGATGGATTTTATTTTTGGCTACTCTGGGTCTTCGCTTCTGCAGGTAGCACCGTGCAGCAGTACACAGGCTTCTCATTGTGGCGGCTTCTCTTGCGGAACACTGCCTCTCGAGCGCAGGCTCAGTAGTTGTGGCACACAGGCTTAGTTGCTCTGAGGCATGTGGGATCTTCCTGGACCAGGGATCAAACCCGGGTACCCTGCACTGACAGGCAGAGTCTTACCTACTGGACCACCAGGGAAATTCTACATTTAGCTTTTTACTAAGCATGCTGATTGAGAACCTGGGATCTGTCCTCAGACTGTCCAGGCTCAAATTACAGCCACTTTGTAATGTCTGGCTCTGGACAAGGAACTTAACCCTTTAAACCTCAGTTTCTTTATCTGTGAAATGGGGATAATACCTAATTTAAACGATTGTTAGTAGAATTAAATGTAATTTTTATATATCGTATACACACACACAGTTACATGTGTGTTCTTAGCCCAGGGCCTGTGCCAGTGATAATATTAACAGTACCATTAGCTAATAGGCAGTACTTAAACTAAGTGCTTGCACATGTGAGCTCTTTAAATTCTCACAGTAGATGTATGAGGTCTGCAGCTCAGAGTTGTTTAATAAATAGTCGCTTTTATAATTCATTGTGTGTCCCAGTCCCTATGCTGGAGGTTGTTCTAGGGCAGTCTAGGCCCTTTGTGGGCACTGCTGGAGACAGGGAGGCCTGCTGGGCAGGAGGATGGGATGAGGATGGGGTGGACACTGGGAGCAGCGCCTGCCAGTCCTTACCGCTGCTCTGCCCGCTTGCAGGTGGATCGCTACTTGTTGAAGAACGGACGCCGCATCATCCTGCTGGCCGAGGGCCGGCTGGTCAACCTGGGCTGTGCCATGGGCCATCCTAGCTTTGTGATGAGCAACTCCTTCACCAACCAGGTCCTGGCGCAGATCGAGCTCTGGACCCACCCAGACAAGTACCCCGTCGGAGTCCACTTCCTGCCCAAGAAGGTGGGTTCCTACCTGCACCCCTGGCCAAGGGTCACGTGACCCGGGCTCCCCAAGCAGGGCTTGCCTGAGTTCATACGGTGCTTGCCTCCACTCTTGAGGATCTTAACAGCGTCCCCCTCAGGGCAGAAGTCATTCTCTCCATTTAACAGAGGAGGAAAGTGAGGCTCAACGCAGGGAATAACTTGAGTAGCCGGGCTGGGTGGTGAGAAGAGCATGGGCTTTGGAGAGAGACACATCCAGGTTTGAATATCAGCCTGTGTAACCAGGTTACTTAACTTCTGAGCCTCTATTTCCTTCTCTGTAACGTGAAGGTAATAGTACCTCTGTAAGGATTGTGAGGACTTCCTTAGGTCACAGGTCACAAACGCACATGTCCACTAAGGATAAATGGGCTGGAGGGGACTGAGCAAAGAACATGTGCCCCAGTGGAAGGGGCTGGCTGCCTGTTATCAACCTGGGCCCTTTGGGTCAAGGCTCCTGACATTTCAGAGGAAGCCAGATATCAATATTTTTGTGTGAAATATTCAATTTTAAATATAGCTGGGTGGGTTAACTTGGACTTGTTTGTAAGCCAAATGCAGCCTAGAGGCTGCACAATTGTGGCCCTGGAAGTGGGTGATGCTGCTAACACGCTGAGCATGGCCCCTGACATTCTGCGAGCGTGAGGTCAGGGTAACCATGACAATGAGGTCATCTGACATCCAATGCAGTGCTCGTCCTAACACCCCAAGCGCTGCCCTCCCTCAGGGGTCAGAATGCTGTGTCTTAGTGCTGACTCTTTAGCATCATGGGCAAATTTGGTTTTGCTACTTATCCTGATTGGGCCTCAAGTGTCCCTCTCAGCTAAGTGGTAAGAGTACTTCTTGCTTCCAACCTTTGACTACTGGTGAGGCTGTGATGGAGACTTCATATCTCTCCTCCCACCCTTTGAGAAGCTGGTTCTGCCAACTAATGAGAAGTAGGAAGAGGCCGGGGTGTCTGTCCCCCGAGCCAGCCAACTCCTCTCCCCTTAGGCTTCCTCAGGTACTGTCTTGTCTGACCAGATGTTTCACCTGTGAGGGCCTCAAGGGGCTGTCCTGTCCTGTGCAGCCTGCCAGGTCCCTATGCTTGTTGGAGGGTTTAAAAAGCCTCATTTGAACCCTTATCTTAATTGGAGGAAACAGGGCTGTAGTGAGAAAAGGCGCAGGCCTCTGAGATGAGAGCAGGGTTGGAAGTGAAAAGGTAAAGAGCTCACCTCCTACCCCAGCACCTGGCCCCATCCTTCTCTCCTTTCTCCATCGCTGCCATGGCATGGGTTGGGGACATGCTTCACACTCACGTGCAGTGTGTGGGGAAGGGATTATGTATCTTGGTTAACCATAATGACAGCATGAGCAGCACCCCCATTTATTAAGGTGCCTGCACTATGCCCTCTTGAATATCACTGATCTTTGTAAGAACTATGAGAGATCCGGCCTACAGATGAGGGAACTTAAGGTTCAGAGAGTGACTTGCCCCCACAGCTGTAAAATACTGGACCAAGAGTAGATCAGCCCTGTCTGTCCGGGTTGTTAACCATTACGACACGCTGCCCTCCAGGTGTAGGGTGCCCTCCAGTGTGGGGTGCAGGCCAGGCCAAGCGAAGGGAGGATTCATTGTGTCCTCGGGTCATTGGAGACCTTCATTCTGCTTCTAGAACGGCTGTGGCCTTAGGGCTAGACGCTGCTCCTGCCTTTGCCTGCCTCTCCCCAGTTTCTTCATTTGTTAAATAGAAAAATAAACCCTGGCCTCCTCCTTAGGGATGTTTGCCTCTAATGAAACAGTGAATGTGAAACCACTTGGGAACATAAAGCTGTCTGGGCTGTGAAGTGAAAGTCGCTCAGTCGTGTCTGACTCTTGGCGACACCACGGACTCTATAGTCCACGGAATTCTCCAGGCCAGAATACTGGAGGGTAGCCATTCCCTTCTCCAGGGAAACTTCCCAACCCAGGGATCAAACCTGGGTCTCCCACATTGCAGGTGGATTCTTTACTAGCTGAGCTACCAGGGAAGCCACCGGGATCTGGGTTGTGCCATTATGGGATGGTGGGATGGGACGTGAGTCAAGAAGTCACCCAGGCAGGGCTGCAGTCATCTGAAGGCTTGACTGGAGCTGGAAGAGCCACTTCACATTACGTGGGCGGGAGGTTCCTTGCCACATGAGTGTCTCCGTAGAGCTGCTTAAGTTTCCTCGTGAGATGGCAGCTGGCTTCCCCCAAATCTGGGGACAGCGCAAAGGAGGAAGCTGAAGTACCTTTTAGCTCCCAGTTTTCAAGTCACGCATCATCATTTCTGCTTCATTCTGTTCATTAGAAATGAGCCACTTGAGGGGTGAGGACGTAGGCTCCACCTCTTGAAGGAGGAAGGTGTTTTATGAATTTATAGACATATTTTTAAGGATATATTTGGAAGACGGCTGTGGTCACCACTGCTCAGGAAGTACATTAAAACAACCACAACCAGTGTAATCCGAAAAGGGATGCTGTTGGTTCTATAATGGCAGAGCGTCAGATTCAGACATTGGATGCGGGGATTCATTGGCATCGGAGCTCTGCTTTGTCTGTTTCTTGGCCCTTTTGTTCTCCCTGCATTCACTTCACTTGTCAAATAGACTTGCTATTGGAGGCCGATGGCCTCCCTGTTTAGGAATCCTGAGAGCCCCTGTCATGAAAGTATGTCCTGTTCATTGATAAATTCCAGGAAGCATTTTGGTTAGCTGCTTAGGTTGATGGAGGGTGAAGGAGGAGATGTAATTGATGGTCCCACCAGGGCTGCCTGGAGGGGAAGGTGTAGTTTGATTCCCCCTTGAAGAAGAGCTGAGCAGCCCAAACCCACACACATCCACTGTGAGGACAGGATGAAGTAATACGCTTAACACTCGACAGATGTCACAATAGAACCGTTCCCGCCTCTTTGGGCAGCGAGAAGATGGAGGTTAGGGGTCCCAGAGCATGGCACTGATTCCAGCTTTTCCTGTGTTTCTCCCCAGCTGGATGAAGCAGTGGCTGAAGCCCACCTGGGCAAGCTGAATGTGAAGCTGACCAAGCTGACTGAGAAGCAGGCCCAGTACCTGGGCGTGTCCCGTGAAGGCCCGTTCAAGCCTGATCACTACCGCTACTGAGAACCAGACCTGCCCTTTGCCTTCCAGCTGCTGTCCTTGGCTGGGTCCCACCTCTCCTCCCCAAGAGCAAATGGCACCACCTTTAAGATTGGTCTGATAATGTCCCCCATTGACTCCCTGGGGCTTGCCACTCAGTCTTTGGCCTCTGCTGCATCCCTCATGCTGTTCCAAGTGTGACAGGGGGAATTGAGAAGTGTCCCCTCTAGCCCGGGCCATAATGGAGGTGCATGGGGGTTACCCACAGGGAACCATGAGCTCAGGGGTTCAGCAACTGCTCACTCAGTCCTTCCTTAGGCTGGAAGTTGGCAGTGGTGGTCAGAAAGCCCATGCACTTTACCATCCAGGCCTTCACTTGGCCTGTGGACTTTAGACTCATGTTCTTGGTTTACAGGTTCATTGGTTCCTCAGCCCATGACAGATGAGAAGGATCTCTGTCAAAGGGTGTGAGGGAACTGTGGGTGTTTGAATGCTCCGGAGAGCCTGGGTTAGTGCTTAGCATTCTCTTAAACCTCAGAACAATGAGATTGGTACTTTTAGTCCCTATTTTACAGGGGTTGGAATATATTGTTAAGCAAGAAAAGACAAGAGGAATGACAGCCAGCGGTTAAGAGGGGCCAGAGAAACCTAAAAGCACATTGATGGTTCCCAGCATAGCTCTGGGCCAAAAAGAGGTTAATTTGGTTTATAATGTTAAAAGAGAGCGAGAAGGTGGGTTAATAAAAATTTGGGTGCCTAAAATAATTTTGAGCCTTTATTTTATAGAAAATCCATTGCCAACAATGTGTGGTGTGAGCCAAGGGGTATGATGTGCTGTAATAGACTGCTTGTTGCAGTGTGGGGTGATAAGAGCTGCAGGCAAACCCTTGGGCTGAAAGAATGAGAGAACTCTTATATCTTTGGGTGTGTCTTTTGCAAACAGCCTGCTTTTTTTACCCAACCTAAAACTCATTTGGAGAAGGCGATGGCACCCCACTCCAGTACTCTTGCCTGGAAAATCCCATGGATGGAGGAGCCTGTTGGGCTGCAGTCCATGGGGTTGCCAAGAGTCGGATACGACTGAGTGACTTCCCTTTCACTTTTCACTTTCATGCATTGGAGAAGGAAATGGCAACCCACTCCAGTACTCTTGCCTGGAGAATCCCAGGGATAGGGGAGCTTGGTGGGCTGCTGTCTATGGGGTCACACAGAGTCGGACACGACTGAAGTGACTTAGCAGTAGCAGTAACACTAAGACTCATTTAATAGGTGAGTTTTGCCTATTTATATTTATTGTAATCTCGGTATTTATTTCTTCTGTTCCAATTTATACTTTCTTTTTCTCCTCGTTTCCACTTAGGATTGTTCCAGTACTCTGTCGGGGACTGTTATTTATTGAGCACCTGCCATTAGGTGTTTTGTAGTTTATTTTCACTGTCCTCACAAAGAGCTTAGTAATATTATTCTAATTTTATAGATGAGAATGAAGACTTACAGAGGTTACGTGTCTTTCCTAAAGTCCACAATTACAGGTGGCCTCATCAGGACTCAAATCATAGGAAGGGGAGTGGGACCTAAATGGTCATTTACTGAACCCCTATTGTGGTCCCAGAAGTCAGAGAAACAAGAACCCACCTGGAAAAGTAACTAGAGCCTATTAAAGGGTCATGGACTGCATGGAAGGCCTTTGGGATATTTGAGACCTAACCCCCGCATGTGGGAATCTCCAGCTAGAAGGAGAAGGTGGGCATGCAAACAACTTTGCCAGCTCTTGGGCACTTCCCTTCTACTCAGCTTTAGAGTTCAGTGCCTGGCAGCACTGAAGGGCAGGAGAAAAAAGATGATGCTTGAAATGGATTTTGAAAGAACTAAAGATTTGTAATAGGAATTGAAAGCAAGAGCATTTTGGGCAGAAGGACAACTTAAGAACAAGTTAGGGGCATGGGTGTGGCTGCAAAATAGGGGCAGCTAGGAGATAGAGGGCTAGACAGGTGGCCTGGGAGACAGGGAAAACCTTGAACACTAGGATGAAACTTTGGTTTTAATCATTGAGCTGCACAGATCCCTGAAAATGACCCCACTTGACTGAACATTCATACTTGTGACTTGTTTTTTTTTTTTAGTCTCAGCCTCTGGCTATGAAGTGGTATTAATTAGTAGAGAAATTCAAGAGGCCAAATGGCCTGACCCACGATCACACAGTAAGTGGTGCTACCTGGACTCCACCTTGGGATGGTCTGAGTCCTGGGCCAGGCACTTGGGTGAGACAAATGGGGAGTGTTTAAGTGAAGGTTGCTCCACCCAAGGCATGACATTTTGACAGAAGGTAGTGGTTGGGTTTGGAGCTGTCTCTAGTATTTCTTCCTTCAGAGGTGAGAATTGAATACACAGGAGAACATGAGATGGAGATTGAGGCCAATCCTGCCTCACAGATCAGCTTTCCCAACCATATGTACATAGCATTACGCTTGGCATGCCCTTGGCTGTATCTGGCATTGTAATCCCACCTCTTCTGTTATTTGAGTGCAGATGCATCTGATTGATAGAAAGAAAGCCTGCTGCTGCTGCTAAGTCACTTCAGTCGTGTCCGACTCTGCAACCCTACAGACGGCAGCCCACCAGGCTCCTCCATCCCTGGGATTCTCCAGGCAAGAACACTGGAGTGGGTTGCCATTTCTTTCTCCAATGCATGAAAGGGAAAAGTGAAAGTGAAGTCGCTCAGTCGTGTCCGACCCTTGCAACCCCATGGACTGCAGCCCACCAGCTTCTCTGTCCATGGGATTTTCCAGGCAAAAGTACTGGAGTAGGTGGCCATTGCCTTCTCCAAGAAAGAAAGCCTAGTTTGCTCTAATTTTTTAAAAGTATATGGTGTCAAGCAAAACCCTTGAGTCATATTCAGTGGCCCGTGGTTTGACAGACTTCATGCTGAAAACTAGAGGATCAATAGACCTTGCTCATGCTTACTTGAGTTTGGATGCTCATCAAGGTGTCATGCTCAGTTAATTCTCACTTTTTTTTTTTTAAACTCCATATGTGTAGTTGACGTTGCATTGTTCAGTTGATAAGTCGCGTCTGACTCTGCGACCCCACGGACTGCAGCACGCCAAGCTTCCCTGTCCTTCACTATCTCCAGGAGTTTGCTCAAATTCATTTGAGTCCATTCATTCATGTCCATTGAGTCGGTGATACTATCTAAGCATCTCATCTTCTGCTGCCCTCCCTCTTTTCCTTATGCCTTCAGTCTTTGCCAGCATCAGGGTCTTTTCCAGTGAGTTGGCTCTTTGCATCAGGTTGCCAAAGTATTGGAGCTTCAGCTTCAGCATCAGTTCTTCCAATGAATATTCAGGGTCAATTTCCTTTAGAATTGACTGGTTTGATCTCCTTGCAGTCCAAGGGACTCTTAAGAGTCTTCCAGCACCACAATTCAAAAGCATCAATTCTTTTGCACTCAGATTTCTTTATTGTCCAACTCTGACATCCATACATGATTAGTGGAAAAATCATAGCTTTGACTACACAGACCTTTGTTGGCAAAGTGCTATCTCTGCTTTTTAATATGCTGTCTAGGTTTGTGATAGCTTGCCTTCCAAGAAGCAAGCGTCTTTTAATTTCATGACTTCAGTCACTGTCCAGTGATATTGGAGCCCAAGAAAATAAAGTCTGTCACTGTTTCCACTTCTTTTCCTTCGTTTTTTTCCTTTTATTTGCCATGAAGTGATGGGGCTGGATGCCATGATCTTAGTTTTTTTTAAACTTAGTTTTTAAAAACGGTTTAAGTTTTTTTAAACGTTGCTTTAGTTTACATGAATATATGCTATGACTCTGCTGTAAATAATTTTAAAATTTTGGTACTTCAACTATTAGCAACAAATGACACAGGAACCACCTCTCAGCTGATCATGACATCAGTGGTCAAAACTGACCTAGACCCACTACTGCCTTCTGCCATTTCTTTTACATCTAGTTGTATACCAGCCATTCCTCTCAGTAAGCACTTATTTATTCCTCATGATAACCTTGTAGAGTCTTGAATTCCCATTTTACAGTTCAGGAAACAGGCTTTGAGAGGGTGAGCTGGCTTTTGTACTCAGTAGGACCAGAATCCAAGCTCTTAGTAGAAAAGAGAGAGGCTGCTGTTCATCTGAGCTAGAGAGGTTCAGCACCTTAAATCCTCCACAGAGCTCCTGCCTGTGTGCAGACATGCCCCCTTCTCTAGAGCCTATCTGTACCCAGGCTCAGGAAATATTGATACCTTTCAAGATGTTCCCTCCTTTGGGATCCCATGCAGTCCCCCACATCTGGTCCCCTAGGGGTTCTGGTTTCTGTTACCCTG
This sequence comes from Bos taurus, assembly GCF_002263795.3. Classification (NCBI taxonomy): domain Eukaryota; kingdom Metazoa; phylum Chordata; class Mammalia; order Artiodactyla; family Bovidae; genus Bos; species Bos taurus. Next base: position 63,683,147 of record NC_037340.1, on the reverse strand, counting down.
GCCTTTTCCTTTCCTCTTTGGAGGTGTCCTGCCAGTTCTCAGAACCCCCTTTTTAAAAAAAAAAACAAACCCTCTCCTTTCACATCTGGTCTCAACCCTACCTCTGATCTCAGGTCTGCTAATCTGTCACATGTATGACACTGACCAGATACTCACAATGAAAGTTGATGGGTGTCTTACTGCACCCCCCCGCCGCCGCCCCCATCTCCACTCCTGAGGCTTCTTGGGGAGACAAGGAATTGGTCAAGGGTCCTATTGGAGAAGGAAATGGGAACCCACTCCAGTACTCTTGCCTGGAGAATCCCAGGGATGGGGGAGCCTAGTGGGCTGCCATCTATGGGGTCGCAGAGTCGGACACGACTGAAGCGACTTAGCAGCAGCAGCAAGGGTGCTATAGTATCTGGTCTGACCCCTGCCCTGCCACAGGAAAGTGTGAAGGGAGATTAAGACCTAGGGGATTTTGTACAAGTTTACAGGGTTTTGAAGGGAGGAGACCTCGGTCTGCTGTTAACTTATCATGTGACTTTGGGCAGGAACAGAAATAACTCTCTCACATGGTTGTTTTGAAGGTCAAGGATAACATGTATATACAGAGTTTCTTTTTTTTTGGCCAGGGCCGGGCAGCATGTGGGATCTTGGTTCTCTGATGGGGGATCAAACACCTCCTCATGGGGAGTGTGGAGTTTTAAGCACTGGACCATCAAGATGTCCCCTAAAGAGTTTTCTGTCAAGTTTTTAGGGCTGTGTCAGGTACCAGTGAGTGAGGAAGGAGCTGTTTTGAAGGCAGGAAATTTAGACTGTTTGGAGAATTAGATACTTAAGGAAAATCATAGGATCTTAAAACAGCAGGACTTTAGGGCATCTACAGAGCCCAATCCAGCATCTGTAAATGGAGAAATGCAGGCCCCGAGGGCGTAAGTGACATCCAGCCTTCCCCTGCAGGCCTTGGTGTCCTGTTTGCCTCTATGCCGGAGCTCTTTCCTGCATACCAAGCCCCTTAACCACATCCATGTGGCGGGTTGTGGTGGGAGGGCCTTGCTAGGCTAGAAGGGCAGGGATCCCTTTTCAAGTACTGCTGGGGACAAGTAACGAGCTTGGAGGGCCTGAGGTAGCAGGGACTAAAACAACCGGTGGGGTTGTGCAGGTTGGCTTGTGCCACGTGCAGGGAAAGCAAGTTAGCCAAGATGGCGGTGGTCAGGCTCTCTCGCCCCAGGGCCTTTTGCTCTCCACGTTTTGTAAAGACATAGTTATGTAACAGGTGAGACCACTTACAGCACTGCTCATGCATGTTATGATGTACCTGCTTGGCCATGGGCCACTTTTGTTCTGCAAACATAACATACAAGCTCCACCTGAACAGCCCTTGTGACTACATTACGGCTGCGTTATGGCTGTGTCTACCACAAGAGGAGAGAATACAATGTGTCTGCTGCTATGGCTGCTGTGCCAGTAAGGAGAGAATAAACGTGTCTGTAGTTCTTAGGATTCCTTAAGTTTTCTTCAGCTCCCCTGCTTGCGCTTTGCCTACCTTGGGTTCAGCCAATAGTGAGATATAGCAAGACAACTGGTGTAGTTGGTAGGATCAGCAATACACCAGGAGAACTAGAAGAGGTAGCAGGCAGGGGTCAGCTCCACTTTGGGGCCCCGAGGTTTCAGGAAACCTCAGGAATCCAGATTCTCGTCCCCGACACCTGCTCAGGACTACCCCAGAAGACAAAGCTAGGAGATCTGCTTGAAGTGATGGAGGCAGCCAGGTCCACTTATACAATTAGGTCTTGTCAGTCAGCTTCAGTTAAGTACCTCATCAATACACTCTCCGAATGGGCTCGGGGATAGGCACATAGCTCAAGTTGGTCCAGACTCAACCAGAGGATTTCAGGATTTTTACTGGAAATCTGGTGTGGTGCAATACAAAAAATTGTCCAACGTGAGTGACCCAAGAAGGTTACCCTGGGCTGCTTGGAGCCAGACTCCTTGTGGTCTGCGGGCTTCCTCCCTGGTTGGAGGAGTTACACCCTCCCAGGTGGTCCCAAAAGTCCCCAGGTGCTGGGCAGTGGGCTTTTCCTGACAACTATCGTAAATAATTGGTACCTAAATTCACACTGCTTAGTACTCTGGTAGTGTGATTGCCCCCACCCACAGTTCTCATACATACCCTATTAGAAGGGAGAAAAACACAGAAGTAGGTGGGAACATACCCCAACAGTGCGTCCAACGGAATGTCCTGCTTCAGCAAGTGTGTCTCTGGGGAACATGCTGGCTCTTCTACTAACTGCTGGCTCATATGGATCCTCACTAATCCAGTAGTTCAGCACCTCAGAATCACCTGGAGAGCTGAATAAAGCACAGATTGCTGGGCCCACCTTGAGCTTCTGATTCAAGGAGATGGGGACCTATAATTTGCATTTCTTTTTTTTTCTTTTTTTTTTAAATTTTATTTTATTTTTAAACTTTACAGTATTGTATTAGTTTTGCCAAATATCGAAATCAATCCACCACAGGTATACCTGTGTTTCCCATCCTGAACCCTCCTCCCTCCTCCCTCCCCATACCCTCCCTCTGGGCCGTCCCAGTGCACCAGCCCCAAGCATCCAGTATCGTGCATCGAACCTGGACTGGCGACTCGTTTCATACATGATATTTTACATGTTTCACTGCTATTCTCCCAAATCTCCCCACCCTCTCCCTCTCCCACAGAGTCCATAAGACTGATCTATACATCAGTGTCTCTTTTGCTGTCTCGTACACAGGGTTATTGTTACCATCTTTCTAAATTCCATATATATGCGTTAGTATACTGTATTGGTGTTTTTCTTTCTGGCTTACTTCACTCTGTATAATAGGTTCTAGTTTCATCCATCTCATTAGAACTGATTCAAATGTATTCTCTTTAATGGCTGAGTAATACTCCATTGTGTATATGTACCACAGCTTTCTTATCCATTTATAATAGGTTCCCGTTTCATCCACCTCATTAGAACTGATTCAAATGTATTCTTTTTAATGGCTGAGTAATACTCCATTGTGTATATGTACCACAGCTTTCTTATCCATTCATCTGCTGATGGGCATCTAGGTTGCTTCCATGTCTTGGCTATTATAAACAGTGCTGCGATGAACATTGGGGTACATGTGTCTCTTTCCCTTCTGGTTTCCTTGGTGTGTATGCCCAGCAGTGGGATTGCTGGATCATAAGGCAGTTCTATTTCCAGTTTTTTAAGGAATCTCCACACTGTTCTCCATAGTGGCTGTACTAGTTTGCATTCCCACCAACAGTGTAAGAGAGTTCCCTTTTCTCCACACCCTCTCCAGCATTTATTGCTTGTAGACTTATGGATCGCAGCCATTCTGACTGGCATGAAATGGTACCTCATAGTGGTTTTGATTTGCATTTCTCTGATAATGAGTGATGTTGAGCATCTTTTCATGTGTTTGTTAGCCATCTGTATGTCTTCTTTGGAGAAATGTCTATTTAGTTCTTTGACCCATTTTTTGATTGGGTCATTTATTTTTCTGGAGTTGAGCTGTAGGAGTTGTTTGTATATTTTTGAGATTAGTTGTTTGTCCATTGCTTCATTTGCTATTATTTTCTCCCATTCTGAAGGCTGCCTTTTCACCTTGCTAATAGTTTCCTTTGTTGTGCAGAAGCTTTTAAGTTTAATTAGGTCCCATTTGTTTATTTTTGCTTTTATTTCCAATATTCTGGGAGGTGGGTCATAGAGGATCCTGCTGTGATGTATGTCAGAGACTGTTTTGCCTATGTGCTCCTCTAGGAGTTTTATAGTTTCTGGTCTTATGTTGAGATCTTTAATCCATTTTGAGTTTATTTTTGTGTATGGTGTTAGAAAGTGTTCTAGTTTCATTCTTTTACAAGTGGTTGACCAGTTTTCCCAGCACCACTTGTTAAAGAGATTGTCTTTAATCCATTGTATATTCTTGCCTCCTTTATCAAAGATAAGGTGTCCATATGTGCATGGATTTATCTCTGGGCTTTCTATTTTGTTCCATTGATCAATATTTCTGTCTTTGTGCCAGTACCATACTGTCTTGATAACTGTGGCTTTGTAATAGAGCCTGAAGTCAGGTAGGTTGATTCCTCCAGTTCCATTCTTCTTTCTCAAGATAGCTTTGGCTATTCGAGGTTTTTTGTATTTCCATACAAATTGTGAAATTATTTGTTCTAGCTCTGTGAAGAATACCGTTGGTAGCTTGATAAAGACTCCACCAGAAAATTACTAGAACTAATCAATGATTATAGTAAAGTTGCAGGATATAAAATCAACACACAAAAATCCCTTGCATTCCTATACACTAATAATGAGAAAACTGAAAGAGAAATTAAGGAAACAATTCCATTCACCATTGCAACGGAAAGAATAAAATACTTAGGAATATATCTACCTAAAGAAACTAAAGACCTATATATAGAAAACTATAAAACACTGGTGAAAGAAATCAAAGAGGACACTAATAGATGGAAAAATATACCATGTTCATGGATTGGAAGAATCAATATAGTGAAAATGAGTATACTACCCAAAGCAATTTATAGATTCAATATAATTTGCATTTCTAACAAGTTCCCGGGTGATGCCTATCGGCTAGGCTGCAGTACCAGGCGTTGTAGGATTTTCAGCCCCTCCCACCCAGTGCCTGTTGCAGAGTGGAGGCTACTGTAAAAGAGACCCACCTGTGCTGAAAATGGAGCGGAGGCGCTGTCTTCAGGAGTGCTGCCAGGCTTGGCAGGAATGCGAGTCTGGAGTTGCTACTTTGCCCCCGTGAGGGGCAGCCTGCCTGGGGTTGACACCAGCACAGAATTGAGACACAGTGACACTTTTTCCACAGGGCATGGGTCTAGCCATGCTTGACACCGACTAGATCCACCCTCTGGACGTCTCAGTGCTGTGACAACAGTTTCCTTTTTTGCCTTTAGCCCATTTGAACAGGGGTGCTCTCTGGCAATTCCAAGAGTCTTGATGAGGTGGAGAAGACAGAGATGCACCAGGGGAGAAAATGGAAAAACACTTGGGGCTGAAGCTCCTACAAGGGGCTGTCTCTAGGCAGGCAGAATCTCCTGCCTGGCTTTCAATGGCCTGGTGGTTAAGGTCGTAGGCCTTGGAATGAGGTGGGCTGAGATGTTAGGTCTAGGCAGAGTACCTAGCCTCTTGGAACCCCAGTCACCTTATTTATTACAATTACTTACCTCAAGGAGCAAATTAGGGACCTTGGCGATCATCCTGGCATGAAGTAGCTGCTCAGTCGATATTAGTATATTATAATAGTATGACGTGTGTGTACTTAGTCGTGTCCAGCTGTTTGCAACTCCATGGACTGTAACCCATCAGGCTCCTCTGCCCATGGGATTTCCCAGGCAAGAATACTGCAATGGATTGCCATTTCCTTCTCCACTCAATCTTCCTGACTCAAGGATCTTATGTCTCTTACATAACAATCTGGTGGGAAGATTCTTCTGGTGGGAAGGGCTACCTGGGAAGCCCCTATAATAGTTACAGATCACAATAGGAGGCCTCAGGCTAAAAGCAGCAATCCTGGGTCCCTGGCAAAGGGCAGGAAACCACCTCAGAGGCCTCCTGGAGAGGGGGAGTATCTCAGAATCCTCCAGAGGCTTTGTGTGCATCTCAGGGCCAGTGCAGGGGCTCCAGGATTCTGGTTTGGGTGAAATTACTGAGGACTACTTGAGAAGTTCCACTACAGTTTAGCCTTCCTGGGGGTGGGGGCAGGGGGGCTCCGTTAGACAAGGATCAATTAATTCCAAGATCATGTCAGACTGGGAAATCAAGACTGCTTTGGGATTTTAAAGGGAGTAACCCTTGGCTGGAGGAGCCTGGTAGGCTGCAGTCCATGGGGTCGCTAAGAGTTGGACTCGACTGAGCGACTTCACTTTCACTTTCCACTTTCATGCATTGGAGAAGGAAATGGCAACCCACTCCACTGTTCTTGCCTGGAGAATCCCAGGGACAGGGGAGCCTGGTGGGCTGCCGTCTATGGGGTCGCACAGAGTTGGACACGACTGAAGCGACTTAGCAGCAGCAGCAACCCTTGGCTGATCACTGAAGAGTCGCCTTCCCCTTATTCTGTTCCCTCCAGGCCCCTACTCTACTTTTCTTTTGCAACATCTGGCAAGTCATACGTTATGCAGAATTCTAGATGTTGATAGACGTTGGGATAAATAATGAGAGAAAAAAAGAAACCAAAGAACTAAACTTTCTCCCAGTCATGATGCTCTACTTTTTGACTTGGGGAGGAATCAGTTCTGGCTCAGACAGTAAAGAATCTGCCTGCCAATGCAGGAGATGTGGATTCGATCCCTGGATCAGGAAGCTCCCCTGGAGAAGGAAAAGGCAACCCACTCCAGTATTGCCTGCAAAATTCCATGGACAGAGGAGCCTGGCGGGCTACAGTCCATGGCATTTCACAACTTAGTGACTAAACCACCACCACAGCTGACTCAGTGGCTTGTAAATGTGATCTCATCAAATTAGGTAATTTAAAGAAGGTTATTTTTTAATCATCACCATTATCATTAAATTTTCTTTAGTAGTTGTGTTTTTATTATTGCTCTGGTAGTCTGTGCAGCTGTTGGGCCCAGGAATTCTAAAGAGGAACTCTAAAGAAAAGAAAAAGGAGCTCTGAAAGATGTGAAAACCTTTAGGAGCCAAGGGAATGAAGCTATTTGCTGGGGTCCCCAGATAACAAGAAGGCACAATTGTCATCGTTGTCGTGACCATTTGGTGGTGCCACCTCCCAGACTCTACAACTCCCATAGCCAACTGGGAGAGCTGACAATAGCTACTATCTCTCTGCAAGCCATCAGTATAAAACTCCTTTCTGGAGTGAACAGAAACATAAATTTGATGATTTTACTGAGAAAATAAAAGACATTCCTGCTCCATCCCTGGCCCCGCAACACACACCTGCTATGCCTATGGGCATATAGATATACTTTGTGCATGGGAAAAAAGGGAAGAACATGTGTATTCTAGACTAATCTGAAACTCACTACAGATGGTTTGGCTAATTCAGTTAAAATCAAATTCTTTTCTTTAACTATCCTGTCACCTTCACACATGGGAATTGGTTTTTGGAGTTAAATTCCTTTATAAAGTTCCTATTGTATGATGGGGTAATTTCCTGACAGTGGGTAATGATGCTGGATCTGTGGTTTTTCAAACAGGTGGAGGAACTTAGAGTAAGGATCAAAAGATTGCCAATTAGGTTGGCCTGCGGTCCACAATCCCAGAAGGGGTTGAGGTCCTGAGGATTGGCTACCCCTCAGGGTAGTGGTTTTTGAAGTGTGTTGCTTCTGTAGAACCATAAACTTCAATTTCTACTTTTACAAACTTTGAAGCCATTTAAAAGATACAATAAAAATACACATGTTTAAACATGCTAGGCACCAAATTTAACACGTTGGGAACCACCTGGATTAGAGTTTGAAGTAAACCTTTTGCTGTTTCTGTTTAACAGAAGACTGTTTCAAGGTCACAAGGTGAGCTGTTCAAACCTTTCTGCAACAACTTCTCTGTGTGAATTAGGCCTTTTTCGGGCTTACACAACCAAAACAAAAGATGGAAATAAACTGATTGCGAAGGCTGATATTAGGAGGCAACTGTTAGTCTCTAATGTCTGATTTCAAGTTTTTATAATATTAATTTATAACTTCTAGTGTCTCACATAATGGGCTCCCCCTTAAGAATTCAAGCTGAGGAAATGGTACACTCCTAAACGAAACAAAACATGAAAACCTTTGCTTCAGACTTTGTTGCAGCATTTGTGGTGCTGAAAGTGTCCTCAGAACAAATTCAGAGTCCAGCTCTCACAGTGGCCAGTTGTGGATTTTCCCCTTCAGTAATTTTTTTAATTGGAGAATTACCCCTCCCATGTTAAGGACAGATTTTGTGCAACTGTCTATCAAGATGGGCCACCCTTCCCTGGGTACCACTTCAGGTCAGTCAGATCCCCACTCATGGGAATTTGAAGTTTGAGTGGTCCCATGCAAGAACTGAAGTGGTTGGAGATGACATCCCATAGCTTTGCCCTGAAAACATTGTCCATTGGTTTCTTTGACCTGGCTTCTTTTACATCCTCAGGGCGCTATCCTTTCTAAGGCTTGTTGTTTGGCTTTTCCTTTGATTCTTTGAAGAATCCAGACCTCTCCAGTAGAGTACTGCCCCACTTTGTTTCTTAGGCTAGCCAGAATCAGTTCTGTTGTTTGCAACCAAAACATTCTGACTGACTGACTCCAAATTTTGTAAACGGAAAACGGTAGTAGCATCAAGAGGTCAGTGACTTGTTCAAGCCCACGTTCTTAGAACTTTGGGCACAAGTATAAGGCCACGCTCTCCAGGAAGAAATTATCCTAGATCAATATTTACAACAGGAGAACACACACATCTAGGACAGAACTCACCTTTGTTCTGTGCATATGAGGGAGACACAGGAAGAGAAATGTGAATAATGGCTGGGAAATAGGGAGCACGTATCCCAGATCTTCACAACTTTCAATTCACTCAGGCAGGGTTTTGCAGAGACCCAGAACCATTCTCTCTGGACCCTAAGGCTTGAGGAGGAATTTCTGAAAAGGTGGAAGAATCTTAGGATCTCAACTGAAGAGGAACTTGGGCAGATAAATATCTAACCAGGGATATGATTCAACAGAAGCAAAACTGAGGGTCTGTGGGAACAGACCACATATGCTAACAATAGTAGTGGTAGTGTTAGTCGCTCAGTCGTGTCCGACTCTTTGTGACCCCATGGACTGTGGCTTGCCACGCTCCTCTGTCCGTGTGATTCTCCAGGCAAGAATACTGGAGTGGATTGTCATTCCCTTCTCCAATGCTAACAATGGTTCTGACTTTTAACAAGGGCTGGTGATCTTGGTCCACTAAACCATAAGCTCTGTAAGAAGAGGACTGGACTTGTTCACCACAATATTCACAACACCTGGCACAGGGCCTTGTGCCTGGTCGGTGCTCAATACACATGTGCTGAAGGACTGAACGGGTTGGGCTTCCATGTGGTTGTCTGGACCCAGCAGCCTAGTGATTTTGTCACTAATGAACTGGGTCTTTGGCTTTGCATTTCTGGCCTCAACTGGGGGGAGAATGGTGCCTGGCTGGTGACAAATGTCTGGAAAACACAGGAGCAGTGGCTACAATATATTCCCAATATTCTAATTACTGATGACATTTACTCAGCAGCAGTTGTGGTACAGGGAACAAAAGGTTCTGTGGGCTTGCAGCCTAAATGACAGAACACAAAAGAGTAACTGGGAGCTTCTCTCTCTATGTGGCTTGCTTTGTTAAGGTATAAGAAGCAATACTATTTCAGATTTGTAATAAGAACAGCAAGATTGATGATCTCCCATTTTACAGACAAGTGAATAGAAGCCCAGAGAAATGCAGACTTTTCCCAATGTGCAGAATCGTGTCCCCAGCCTAGCCTGGAGCACCCATCAATTTTCTGCGTGTGTGCGCTCTGCCCAGGTAGTTCCAGCTCTGCCCGGTCTCGGGTCTGTTTGTGTCCTTCATTCCACGCTGGTTGTGTCACTGCAGGCACTGTGGGTCTCCAGTGGAGAAAGTTCCTTGGGAAGGAGTTTTGAGACATTTGAAAGACGGAAGATTGTAAGTAGACAAGCGGGTCGGGGTGGGGGGTGGCCCCACCTGTCCTGGCCCTTGAGCCCCACTGTCCTCACCTCCAAGGACAGAGATAAATGGTGGTTATCAGGGCTGAGGAAACTGCTTCATATTGTTCAGTCATATAACCTCTCTCTAGACTCTCTTTCTTGTGTACAACAGGCCTTGTTATTATTTTTCAAACAATTATCTTCTTGTACCACTGCTGTTTGCAGTTTCTTCTTTCTTGTTTATGGTAATTCCTTTGGGAAGAGCTCTAGTTCTGGGGGACATTGACAGGTGAAACCTCAGCTTGTCTACCTTTTCTACTGGCAGGGATGCCTTCAGCCAAGCAGGGCAAGTAGGTGCTATCACTGAGAGCCCTTGCCTCTCAAAGTGCTGGGAGTTTTCATGTGACCACCCCAACCCTGGCTGGTCCTTTTTCACAGACCCTGTTCACACCTTTAGTGCTCTCCCCAAAACAGCACCTCCCAGGGTCCTTCCAAAGATAAGATGCTTCATCTCAGTTTTCCACAGACTCAGAATCTCTAAGGATGGGGGCAGTTTGGGACACTTGAGGAGACAGGCCCCTGATAATCCAGGACAAAAATTGCTGCCTAGTTACCATGCCAGGCTCACTGTCCCCTTCCTAGTTGACAGAGCTAGGGTAAGGAGTGAGGAAAAGTCCAGGCTTTCAGAATTAAAAATGGCTGGGACCACTGGTTGGAGTTCTTTTAGCCTGGGAGTGGGAGAAACATACCTTCTCTTCCTTGGGAACTTCAATTATGAATGATCCCATGCAAGAACTGAAGTGTCTGGAGGTAACTTGCCCTGAAAACACTGTCCATTGGGTTCTTTGACCTGGCTCCTTTCATGTCCTTCAGGGTCCTATTCTTTCTGAGGCTTGTCACATGGCTTCTTATCCTTTGATTCTCTGAGGCCCCCAGAAGTCTCTAGTAGACTGCCCTCTATCTCCCCCACTCCTTTATTTGTTTCTGAGGCTAACGTTTTTGGTGGAGCCTCCTAAGGCTGTAGGATCCTCAGGCCAGAGCCTTCTGGCCGTTGGACCCACAACGATGTCCAGTCACAATCAGCCACCCCAGCTTCTATTCATAGACCCTGACTCCTTAGGGCAGACAGCACAGTGAGACTGCGTATGGAGTTGTAGTCATTTTGTTTTTGTGAAGGTGAGGGGAGATCCTTAGAAGAGGGGTAGGGTGAAAGACTGAATGTGTGCTCAGTCGTGTCCAGCTCTTTGTGACCCCCATGGAATGTTGCCTGCCAGGCCCCTTTGTATACCAGACAAGAATACTGGAGCGGGTTGCCATTTCCTACTCCTACTCCTTCATTCTTTCTGGGGTTATTTCTCCACTGATCTCCAGTAGCATATTGGACACCTACTGACCTGGGGAGTTCCTCTTTCAGTATCCTATCATTTTGCCTTTTCATACTGTTCATGGGGTTCTCAAGGCAAGAATACTGAAGTGGTTTGCCATTCCCTTCTCCAGTGGGCCACATTCTGTCAGGTCTCTCCACCATGAACCGCCCGTCTTGGGTTGCCCCACAGGCATGGCTTAGTTTCATTGAGTTAGACAAGGCTGTGGTCCTAATGTGATTAGATTGACTAGTTATCTGTGAGTATGGTTTCAGTGTGTCTGAAACCATACTCACAAAAACAATACCCAGCTGTGGATGTGACTGGTGATAGAAGCAAGGTCTGATGCTGTAAAGAGCACTATTGCATAGGAACCTGAAATGTCAGGTCCATGAATCAAGGCAAATTGGAAGTGGTCAAACAAGAGATGGCAAGAGTGAATGTCGACATTCTAGGAATCAGCGAACTAAAATGGACTGGAATGGGTGAATTTAACTCAGATGACCATTATATCTACTACTGTGGGCAGGAATCCCTCAGAAGAAATGGAGTAGCCATCATGGTCAACAAAAGAGTCCGAAATGCAGTACTTGGATGCAATCTCAAAAACGATAGAATGATCTCTGTTCGTTTCCAAGGCAAACCATTCAATATCACAGTAATCCAAGTCTATGCCCCAACCAGTAACGCTGAAGAAGCTGAAGTTGAATGTTCTATGAAGACCTACAAGAGCTTTTAGAATTAACACCAAAAAAAGATGTCCTTTTCATTATAGAGACTGAAATGCAAAAGTAGGAAGTCAAGAAACACCTGGAGTAACAGGCAAATTTGGCCTTGGAATACGGAATGAAGCAGGGCAAAGGCTAATAGAATTTTGCCAAGAATATGCACTGGTCATAGCAAATACCCTCTTCCAACAACACAAGAGAAGACTCTACACATGGACATCACCAGATGGTCAACACCGAAATCAGATTGATTATATTCTTTGCAGCCAAAGATGGAAAAGCTCTATACAGTCAACAAAAACAAGACCAGGAGCTGACTGTGGCTCAGATCATGAACTCTTTATTACCAAATTCAGACTTAAATTGAAGGAAGTAGGGAAAACCACTAGACCATTCAGGTATGCCCTAAATCAAATCCCTTATGATTATACAGTGGTAGTGAGAAATCGGAGAAGGCAATGGCACCCCACTCCAGTACTTTTGCCTAGAAAATCCCATGGACGGAGGAGCCTGGTAGGCTGCAGTCCATGGGGTCGCTAAGAGTCGGACTCGACTGAAGCGACTTAGCAGCAGCAGCAGCAGTGAGAAATAGATTTAAGGGCCTAGATCTGATAGATAGAGTGCCTGATGAACTATGGACTGAGGTTCGTGACATTGTACAGGAGACAGGGATCGAGACCATCCCCATGGAAAAGAAATGCAAAAAAGCAAAATGGCTATCTGGGGAGACCTTACAAACAGCTATGAAAAGAAGAGAAGCGAAAAGCAAAGGAGAAAAGGAAAGATATAAGCATCTGAATGCAGAGTTCCAAAGAATAGCAAGAAGAGATAAGAAAGCCTTCCTCAGTGATCAATGCAAAGAAATAGAGGAAAACAACAGAATGGGAAAGACTAGAGATCTCTTCAAGAAAAGTAGAGATACCAAGGGAACATTTCATGCAAAGATGGGCTCAATAAAGGACAGAAATGGTATGGATCTAACAGAAGCAGAAGATATTAAGAAGAGGTGGCAAGAATACACAGAAGAACTGTATAAAAAAGATCTTCACGACCCAGATAATCACGATGGTGTGATCACTCATCTAGAGCCAGACATACTGGAATGTGAAGTCAAGTGGGCCTTAGAAAGCATCACTACGAACAAAGCTAGTGGAGGTGATGGAATTCCAGTTGAGCTATTCCAAATCCTGAAAGATGATGCTGTGAAAGTGCTGCACTCAATATGCCAGCAAATTTGGAAAACTCAGTAGTGGCCACAGGACTGGAAAAGGTCAGTTTTCATTCCAATCCCAAAGAAAGGCAATGCCAAAGAATGCTCAAACTACTGCACAATTGCACTCATCTCACATGCTAGTAAAGTAATGCTCAAAATTCTCCAAGCCAGGCTTCAGCAATACGTGAACCATGAACTTCCTGATGTTCAAGCTGGTTTTAGAAAAGGCAGAGGAACCAGAGATCAAATTGCCAACATCTGCTGGATCGTGGAAAAAACAAGAGAGTTCCAGAAAAACATCTATTTCTGCTTTATTGACTATGCCAAAGCCTTTGACTGTGTGGATCACAATCAACTGTGGAAAATTCTGAAAGAGATGGGCATACCAGACCACCTGACCTGCCTCTTGAGAAATCTGTATGCAGGTCAGGAAGCAACAGTTAGAACTGGCCATGGACCAACAGACTGGTTCCAAACAGGAAAAGGAGTACGTCAAGGCTGTATATTGTCACCCTGCTTATTTAACTTCTATGCAGAGTACATCATGAGAAACGCTGGACTGGAAGAAACATAAGCTGGAATCAAGATTGCCGGGAGAAATATCAATAACCTCAGATATGCAGATGACAGCACCCTTATGGCAGAAAGTGAAGAGGAACTAAAAAGCCTCTTGATGAAATTGAAAGTGGAGAGTGAAAAACTTGGCTTAAAGGTCAACATTCAGAAAACGAAGATCATGGCATCTGGTCCCATCACTTCATGGGAAATAGATGGGGAAACAGTGGGAACAGTGTCAGACTTTATTTTTTGGAGCTCCAAAATCACTGCAGATGGTGACTGCAGCCATGAAATTAAAAGACGCTTACTCCTTGGAAGGAAGGTTATGACCAACCTAGATAGCATATTCAAAAGCAGAGACATTACTTTGCCAACAAAGGTTCGTCTAGTCAAGGCTGTGGTTTTTCCTGTGGTCATGTATGGATGTGAGAGTTGGACTGTGAAGAAGGCTGAGCGCCGAAGAATTGATGCTTTTGAAGTGTGGTGTTGGAGAAGACTCTTGAGAGTCCCTTGGACTGCCAGGAGATCCAAACAGTCCATTCTAACGGAGATCAGCCCTGGGATTTCTTTGGAGGGAATGATGCTGAAGCTGAAACTCCAGTACTTTGGCCACCTTATGCGAAGAGTTGACTCATTGGAAAAGATTCTGATGCTGGGAGGGATTGGGGGCAGGAGGAGAAGGGGACGACAGAGGATGAGATGGCTGGATGGCATCACTGACTCAATGGACGTGAGTCTGAGTGAACTCCGGGAGGTGGTGATGGACAGGGAGGCCTGGCGTGCTGCGATTCACGGGGTCGCAAAGAGTTGGACACGACTGAGCGACTGAACTGACTCCTACTCCAAGGAATCATCTTCCCTACCAGGGACCATCAAATCGACGTCTCTTGTGTCTCCTGCATTGGCAGGCGAGTTCTTTACCACAGCGCTGCCTGGGAGGCCCAGTAGTTCCTTAACGGTTGCTTTCTGCCTCCCTGGTTTTGGAGGCAGCTTCGGGTGTCTGGAAGTCCCTGCAGGCTACAGTCCATGGGATTGCAAATAGACGGACACGACTGAGCGACTTTACTTTCTGCCTCCCTGATTTTGGAGGCAGCTTCGGGTGTCCTGGCTCAGCCGGTAAAGCGTCTGTCTGCAATGCAGGAGACCTGGATTCGATCCCTGGGTTGGAAATATCCCCTGGAGAAGGAAATGGCAGCCCACTCCAGTATTCTTGCCTGGAAAATCCCATGAATGGCGGAGCCTGGTAGGCTACTGTCCATGGGGTCGCAAAGAGTCGGACACGACTGAGCGTCTCCACTTCGGGTGTCCCTAGGGTTAAAGGTAGGGGGCAGCACTGTCTCTGGCTGCCAGATCCAGAAAAGCGCTTACCAGGAGTGCAGCCTCAGGGCTAAGTAACCGCGTTTCCCTAGGCCTGGGAGACAGCAGGTGCGCAGCTCGCGTAACTTCTGCGGTGCAGGGGACTAGGCGAAGGGAAAAGATTGGTTCGGGTTCCTTAAAGAAAAAGCCACACATTTTCGAGAAGATTACATGTATTTGGATTTTAGCCCAGCCCTAGCTGAGACTTCCTGAAGCCCCGCCCCAACGTCAATAGCCACGCCCACCCCTTTTTCGGAAGCCCCTCTTACCAGAGCTCTCCCACCCCAGAAAGGGCCCAGGGCCCCGGGAGCCCCGCCCCGCCACCCTGAGGCGCGTTCAGCAGGTGGGGTTGAGCACGCGGCAGGAGCAGGCGCTGCGGAAGAAGCGGCACTGGCAGAAGGCGCACGGGTCGCAGCAGGCGGGCGCTGGAGGCTTGCAGCTGTCGCGGGTGGCCACGCAGGGGGTAGGCGGCGGGGGCCGGGTCCGTGCCACGTTCTTCATCGGAGCCTTTCTCTGCGGGGAAACGCCGGGGCTGCCCGAGCCATCTACGTCCTCCCCACTCGTCCTCACCCCTGCCTGGGAACTCCTCGGACTAGACGTCCCCACCTGCTGTCCACCATGCCCACAGAGCACCCTAGCGGGTCCCAGCCTGCTCCGCCATCAACACTTTACTGGCTCGGGGCTGGCCTCTTCTCTCCCTACGGGATCCCACTCAGCTGCACGGTTTTAAACTACCGTCTCTGTTGTCTTCCCCTTCCAGTGTATCCGCAATCCCTGTTGGTACTGCCTTCACGGTAGGTTCGGAGTCTAGCCACTTCTTCGCTACCGCTGAAACCCTGGGCTTGGCCCCTGTCTGCTGCCCTTGCCCCCTTACTGTCCAGTCTCCAGCGCACAAGGGACTAAGCACGTCCTCCTTCCCCTTACTGGGATCCCTGAGGCCCTCTGTGGTTTGGCCCGCCTACCACTCCCACTGGTCTTAAACACACTGCCCCACCCACTCGCCCTCTGTGCACCGAACACAGCAAATGAGTTCTTGTTGCAGGCGCTTTGTTTTGGGGCTTCCTTTCCTGGGGACATTCTTTGCTATGCTGTCCAGTGCAGGCAGCCACCCACCATATGTGGCTGCTGAGTACTTTAATAAATGTGTCTAGGGCAACTGAGGAACCAAGTTTTCAATTTTTATTTAATTTTAATTAAAATTTAAAGATGAAGTAAAATGTTTCCCATTAAAGACAACTACGTCAAGGCTGTATATTGTCACCCTGCTTATTTAACTTCTATGCAGAGTACCTCATGAGAAACGCTGGGCTGGAGGAAGCACAAGCTGGCATCAAGATTGCTGGGAGAAATCTCAATAACCTCAGATATGCAGATGACAGCACCCTTATGGCAGAAAGTGAAGAGGAACTAAAAAGCCTCTTGATGAAATTGAAAGTGGAGAGTGAAAAACTTGGCTTAAAGGTCAACATTCAGAAAACGAAGATCATGGCAACTGGTCCCATCACTTCATGGGAAATAGATGGGGAAACAGTGGAAACAGTGTCAGACTTTATTTTTGGGGGGCTCCAAAATCACGGCAGATGGTAATTGCAGCCATGAAATTAAAAGATGCTTACTCCTTGGAAGGAAAGTTATGACCAACCTAGATAGCATATTCAAAAGCAGAGATATTACTTTGCCAACAAAAGTCCGTCTAGTCAAGGCTATGGTTTTTCCATTGGCATGTATGGATGTGAGAGTTGGACTGTGAAGAAAGCTGAGCACCGATGCTTTTGAAGTGTGGTGTTGGAGAAGACACTTGAGAGTCCCTTGGACTGCAAGGAGATCCAACCAGTTCATTCTAAAGGAGATCAGTCCTGGGTGTTCTTTGGAAGGACTGATGCTAAAGCTGAAAAACTCCAATACTTCGGCCACCTCATGCAAAGAGTTAACTCATTGGAAAAGACTCTGATGCTGGGAGGGATTGGGGGGAGGAGGAGAAGGGGATGACAGAGGATGAGATGGCTGAATGGCATCATCGACTCGATGGACATGAGTTTGGGTGAACTCCGGGAATTGGTGATGGACAGGGAGGCCTGGAGTGCTGCAATTCATGGGGTCGCAAAGAGTCGGATGCAACTGAACTGAACATTGTTTTGTTAGGACTGTATTTCACTAGTGTTAAAAACTGGGCATTGGAATTGAGAGTGTAAAAGTCAAAGACTTAGCGCAAAAAAAGTAAAATATCAATAACTTTTTATGTTGGTTACATATTAAAATTATAATATTTGGGATCTACTGAGTTAAATAAAATATTAATATTAATTGCACCTGTTTTTTTTTCTTTTAAAAATCTGGCTACTAGAATTTTAATTTATATGTGTCTCACATTGCATTTCCATTGAACACTGTGGCTCAAGATTACAGAGTTTCTCAGTCTTTTAAGTGCTGCCTCCTTCTAGAGAACTTCCCCTGACCACTTTCCCTTTCTTCTGTCTCACTGCCATGCTTTCATTCCTTCACAGTGTTTATCATTATCTGAACGGCACTGGTTAACGTGCTGTTCTGTTTCTCCCAGAAGAGTGTAAACTCCATGAGAGCAGTTATATATCTCTCTGTTCACTACTGTATTCCCAGAATCTAGCATGTAAATAGATTTTACAGTGCTGTCAATCATCTGATCTGCTTGTTCACTTTACAGAAGGCTCAAAGAGAACAGGGAACTTTATTGTGCAAACAGTGCCAGGTCGTGTTCCAATGCCTAGTACAGTATTCTGGCTCTGTTTGCCATGATCTGATCAAATGAGGCACACTAAAATAGGAACACTGTGCATTTCAACAGTGCCTTAATCTAGTATTTCTCCAAGTGTGGGAACCTGTATCATGGTGGTACAATTTTAGGCAGTACATGAATATTAAATGACACTGAATCACACAGTGAGAGAGGATTCTTTTTTCAGTCTCTTTCAAATGGAAAGGCTCAGTTTGATGTCAATATATCCTTAGTGTTTCCCCAACACTTTCTAATCCTTCTTTGTTAATGCAGAGAGCAAGTCTAAGATTTAGAACGTGGCAAGCAACACCAACCGCTAGAACCAATTCGCTAGAATTTGCGAACAAGGTTTTATTTTCATTTTACTTATTTTCATGGTTACTTCCTATTTATGCCAAGTGATACTGGTTTTCTATCATGATTATATAGTTGTTTTTCTTTTAATTTATTTTTGTTTTTGGCTGTCCAGAGTCTTGGTTGCTTCGAGGGCTTTTCTCTAGCTGTGGTTAGTGGGGTCTACTCTCTAGGTGCAGTGTTTGGGCCTCTCGTTGCAGTGGCCTCTCTTGTCGCCTTGCATGGGCCCTAGGGCGCACAGGGTCAGTAGTTAGTTGCAGCTCCCCGGCTCTAGAGCACAGGTTCAATAGTCGGGGCGCACAGGCCTAGTTGCTCCGAGCCGTGTGGTGGTCTTTCCGACCCAAGGATCCAACCCATGTCTTCTGCACTGGCAGGAGGATTCTTTACCATAGAGCCACCAGGGAAGTCCTGTTACATAGTATTTTTGTTTTTAAGTTTTAAACAAATATTAAATAAGTGGAACTCAGATGTGGTAAAAGTTGTAGAAATGGTTCTGAAATGACTGAGGTTTGGGAAACATTGCTTTCATCCAAAAGAATGAATGACAGTGAAATTTCACGCAGGGTTCGAGCTAGTTTAGGAAGTTTGAGCTAGTTATTTTAGGCAAGGTTCAAGCTAGTTTAGTGTAGATAAGCAATTTTACTCAGCATCCTGGACCTCAGCTGTTGGCTGTCTGTTTCAGTGCTTGAGGTCAGGACGGTTTTGGTAGCTTTCAGTTTCTCTGGGGCATGCAACCCTGGAAATCTTTCATTTATTTTCTAGCCAGAGCTTAGGTGTCCTCCCGCTTTAAGTCCAGTCCCATCCCGACAATGTGAACTCCCAGGCCTACCTTGGAAGGTCTTTTCTTCTTTTCCGCTTCATTTCTGCTGATCTTTTTGGATTTCTTGTTCAGCGCTTCAAAGAGAGACAGAAGGAACAAAGCCATTTTCTGAGGGTCCTTAACTTCAGTGAAGTGCAAAGAGCAGAGAGGGCTCTAGGAAGCCCCAGGGTTGGGGAGAGGATGAAGGTTTGTTTGGATAGATCATATCTTGGGACTTAGGCCAGCAGCTTCTGCAGCCTGGCTGCAGACCTGGAGACAGAGACTGAGAGCAAAGAGTTCTCTGAAGGAAAGCAAAAGGGAAAATCCAAGAAGGCCCTGGAAAATGGACTCAGTGTCTCTACAAGGATGGTCTTGTGTTTCCGGTATTCCTATTTCCTATTTCTCAGAGCTTTGGAGCCAGGCAGACCTGATTTGAATCCTGACTGCCACATAACAGCTTTGTGGTTTTGGACAACCTACTTAATCTCCTTAAGACTCAGTTTTCTCATATGCAAGTAGGTACTGTAATACCTACCTTCAAGAGTTGTGAGGATAAATGAGGTATGTTTATATAGTGGAAAATCTGACACAGACCAATGTTAATGTGCTTCAGTCCCTTCCCATATATCTAGAATATCCTCTTTTTGAAGTGAGAGGCAAGTCAGTAAGGAATATTAGTTTTGAGCTTAGATTCTGGAGTTAAACAGAACCTAACCCAGAACCTGGGTGTGTATTCAGTTCAGTCAGTTCAGTTCAGTCGCTCAGTCTTGTCTTACTCTTTGCGACCCGTGGACCGTCTCTGCCAATTACAAACTGTATGTTAATTACTTAACTTTTCTAACTTTTAATTTACTTAGCTGTGGAATAAAATAGGAATAAAAATAGTATTCACTTCAGAGTGCCTATCAGAAAATAAATATATATTTTATTATAATTATTGTCAGATGAATTTAAACCAGAAATTTTCCAATGCTAGGCTCTAATACCCCTGATATTTTCCTCTGAGCAGTCATTTTCAATTCTCAACCCTGGCATGAAAGAACTAGTTTGTCCCAAATTTGGTTATATTCTGCAGCATTTTCTAAAAATTTTACCACTGATAGGAGTTATGTGATTTAGTAAGTTTCAGAAACACCAAGTTAAACCAAATTCACCAAGTGCCTTGACTTTGTGGTTTCTTAGAGCCTCTATCATGCTAAGCTGCATATTAGATTGGTGAGAGGCAGAGCTTTCTTAACCAAATGAGTTAAGGGGCACTTGATTCCTCCAGAATTGTTCTGAGGAATGAGCATAAAGGAGCTCTGACCGATGGCAATGGATCCTGATATCGGCTTGGGGAGTGTTTGACCCCCTGCAGCCCCTTCTCACGGGCCAGAGCCCAGAGGCTGGGCCGCAGGCCAGGCAACTCACCCACGATAGAGACTGAAGGGAAATCCAACAGGTTCATGGAAGAGTTGTTCTTCAGGTTCCTTTCATCTCTGGGCTTTTCCTCAGGTGCCAGGTGGCTGTAGGCAGTGAGGAAGCACAGGCAGACCAGCAAGGTAGCCAGGAGGAGGCGGCTGACATCCATCCCAGGAGGCCTGAGAGTAACAGAGAAGGCAGTCAGGTGGGCCAGGGGTTCTGGCAGATGCATGTGCCCTCCTGCTTTCTTCATGTTTCTTTGGGCTGGTACTCTGACCCCCATCCCACAGCCCAGTGTCCCAGTGGAGCTGGAGGACCAGCAAGGCTTAGGACAGGGAAGGAGAACTCATGAAGGAAAAAGAGAGGAACGGAGAGATGGGAGAGGAAGAAAGACAAGGAAGGGAGGGAGATTGCAAAAAGAAAAAGAATGCATTGCAATTGGTCTCTGCCTTCCAGAGGGTGGGGTGCTGTTTTTGTTTCATTTTATGTCAGTAGCTCCAGGAGATCCAAGGCCTAAGCAGAATTGTTGATAGGTCCCCAGTAATGCCTCACAGTGGCAGAGGTCTTATTAAAGTACAGAGAATAAAGCTCATGAGTTAAGACTCAAGAGAAGGTGCATGGATAAATGACTCCTTTGGATAAATGTGTAGGTCATTGTATATGCTATATTCTGACATCCAGAGGAAATGAATGCGGGTATGTTTTGTGTCAGAAGGATAGGATGGACCTGTTCACATAGGCTAGCTAGATTTACTGATTTATTGCTAGCTGGGTTTTGATGAAGAAGACAGATCCCAGAGTGGGTTTCTTCCCACAAATGTCTGTTTGTCTCAATCAGGGCTCACAGTTTCAGCATCATCTTATCGTCTCTGAATGTGCGATCCCCACTCCTCACCCACCCTGTGCATGTTCTTGCTATCGTATCTGGACTTATTAGTTAGGTGGCACTAGAGGTGAAGAACCTGCCTGCCAATGTAGGAGATGTAGGAGACCTGGGTCGGGAAGATCCCCTGGAGGAGGGCATGGCAACCCACCCCAGTATTCTTGCCTGGAGAATCCCATGGAAAGAGGAGCCTGGAGGGCTCCAGTCCATAGGGTTTCAAACAGTCAGACACGACTGAAGTGACTCAGCACACACTCAAGCCAATATATTCCCTTTATTTTCTTAAGATTTTTTTTTTATGTGAACCATTTTTAAAGCCTTTATTTGTAATAATATTGCTTCTGTTTTATGTTTTGGTTTTGGGCTGTGGAGCATGTAAGATCTTAGCTCAAACTCACACCCCTTGCATTGGAAGGGGGAGTCTTAACCACTGGACCACCAGGGAAGTCCCCCCTTTATTGTTTTAAACTAGTATGAGTGGAGTTTTCTGTTACTCTCAACTCAGGGCATTCTAAAGGATATTTTCCCTTGCAAATAGTCCTGTTGTTACATTTTCAGGTGTAAAGTTAGACTCTAAAGCAAAAATCGCAGAGTACAGTTTCTCTAGCTGGCAAATGATGGAATTTTTTTTTTTAATTTCACACTGGAATAAGTAATTGGCTTGCCTTTAGGGATCATATTGTATGAAAAAAATCTTTTTCTTTGAACACCAGGATCACCATCAGCATAATGAAAGGTTCATACTATGAGAGGTGTACAGGAACTGAGACCAGCTGAGGGAAAAGCATATCCGCAGCTCTCAATTCTGGAGTGGCTGTCTCCTTCTCACAGAACAGGGGCTCTTTGGATAGGAGGTTGATCAGAATCGCCTGCATATTTATTTATTTTTAAAACGTATTTATTTTGGCTGTGCCAGGTTTTCGTTGCTGCACACAGGCTTTCTCTAATTGCGTGAACAGGGGCTACTCTTCCATGTGGTGTGCAGGCTTCTCGTTGCAGTAGCTTCTCTTGTTGCAGAACACATGCTCTAGGCATGTGGGCCCAGTGGTTGTGGTGCATGGGCTTAGTGGCTCCATGGCATGTAGAATCTTCCTGGACCAGGGATCAAACCCATGTCCCCTGCATTGGCAGGTGGATTCTTATCCAATGTGCCAGCAGGGAAGTCCTAGCCTTGCCTCACCTGCATATTTAAATTGTTTCTCTCCCCTCTCTCACCCACTCACTAAGTACATATGGTTGACTTTGCATAAGTTAACTGCGAGCATGATCTGGCTTCACTGTGCTTTCTATCTTTGTCCAATCACCACCCTCCACAGTCAAGAATGTTGGTTTTAATTTTTGACTCTTTCTTCCCTGATCTTTACATCCAATCTCTTACCAAGTTTTACTTTATGCTCTCTTTAAATAATCTCATATTTTCCACTTCCTCTTCACTCCAGCCCATACCTTCTTCTCAGTGGAACCAGTTACACTACTCCTCCATCAGGAGGCCTTTGCTCTGACTTCAACAACATTATCTACCCTGAGCTCCCCCAATCACATTTTATCCTTCCTCCAGGGCCCAGCTCAATGCCAGTGTTGGCACATTTCTCTCTCAGTTTCAGGTCAGCCCCAGTAGTTCTCTCCTTTTTCTGAACTCTTCCAGGTCTTAAACTTAATACCATATCACTTAGTACTTCATTATTCTTTTAAGTGTTCATGTGGGTCATCTCGGAGAAGGCAATGGCACCCCACTCCAGTACTCTTGCCTGGAAAATCCCATTGACAGAGGAGCCTGGTAGGCTGCAGTCCATGGGGTTTCGAAGAGTAGGATACGACTGAGCGACTTCACTTTCACTTTTCATTTTCATGCATTGGAGAAGGAAATGGCAACCCACTCCAGTGTTCTTGCCTGGAGAATCCCAGGGACGTGGGAGCCTGGTGGGCTGCCATCCACTGGGTCACACAGAGTCGGACACAACTGAAGTGACTGCAGCAGCAGCAGCAGTGGGTCATCTCATCAGTTAGACTGGTTCTTTGTTTCAAGAGCCTCATGGTTGCCTTCCAGCTGCTGTAGCTCTGCTGTCATACCCACCTATTCCAATTGGCCTCTCTGCCTGTTTTAGATGCCACTTGAATTCTAAATTCTTGGCCAACCAAAAGGTTCTTCTAGCCAAGTTCAGTCTAACTAGAGCCATCAGGGTTGCCTGGTATGGCTAGTTGGTTAGGACTGAGGAAAACTATATTTGAACGATTTCCTCCATTCCTTCCTTCTCAACTCCTGGACCATCTCTTCATCGTAGGACTCCCTTCTCTCTCTGATGCTGCTGCTGGGCTCTTAGATTGGAGAGCAATTTCCTTCTCTCTTGTTCCCCACATCCAATCAATCAGTCATTTGAGTTCTAGTGATTTTCATTCCTCCCATTTCTCACAACCATTTCTCCCTCCCTTTCCATTCCATCTGTCCCTAGTGGTCTAGTTCCTCCCACTTGGTCTTCCATAAAAGCCTCCTCATTGGCCTTGACTTTAGAACATATAACCAGATTAAGCTTCCTTTTAAATAAAGTCCAATTTCCATTCATTCATACACACATATTCATTCATCTCGTTGACAGATACAGAGTAAAGGGACAAAAGGCTTCCCTGGTAGCTCAGCTGATAAAGAATCTGCCTACAATGCAGGAGACCCCAGTTTGATTCCTGGGTTGGGAATATCCACTAGAGAAGGGATAGTCCACCCACTCCAGTATTCTTGGGGTTCCCTGGTGGCTCAGCTGGTAAAGAATCCACCTGCAATGCAGGAGACCTGGGTTTGATCCCTGGATTGGGAAGATCCCCTGGAAAAGGGAATGTCTACCTACTCCAGTATTCTGACCTGGAGAATTCCAAGCACTGTATAGTCCATGGGGTCACAAAGAGTCAGACACGACTGAGCAACTTTCACAAAGGGACAAAACAGGTCATTAAATAGTTAATCCCACTAGGGGATTGTAAGTAGAAAAAATACGGGAGACCCTTGTATTACTCAGATTAAAAAAACCAATTACTCAGATTAAAAAAAAATCAGGTTTGCTTAACCACAAAACCAAGCGGGCTTGCTTAGCAACAAACCATACAACAGAAGTATGAGATATGCCTACAAACAATAAAACAATGCTGGCATGAGACATCTTGTCCAGTGAGCTCAATAAGTTAATGATTCCCTAGGACATGCTCTCTGCACACATAAAAAACAGTAATTTGTGGACCTAGCTTGGCCACGTAGAACAAGAAAATTCTCTTGTTCAACCTACAGGAGGAGCTGATGATGGAAGGATGACGTCTATTCAAGAAAAAGAAATTTCTTCTCCCTCTCTCTACTTTTACTTTGGTTATAAAACTGCAGCCCACTAAATTCTTGGGGTATGGCACCCTGTCACCCTCTGGCTTGTAAGCCTCACAAGCAGCCTATTCAAATAAATCATTTCTTAATCTATCACTTTGTCTCTTCCTGAACTCTTTCTTTCTGCACTGAAACATAAAGGACTGTGGTACCAGAGCTCTTCGGAACCCCCCAAAATGACACCAAATGCTTTCATAGTGAAAATTATTAGTTAAGTACCTACTATAAATCAGTGCTATGCTAGATTTTTGGGTTACAATAGTGATCAAGATACAAAATGATGCCTGTCCTTACAGAGCTTAGCTACCTCCTGGTCCCAATACAAAGCTCCCCCTTTACCATTTCTTATGCCTGACCACTTCTGACCTAAGCATAGTACTTAGCTTGTTACACAAGCATTTATTTACTTATCACTGAAGCTGAATCTGTGGCCTTTAGTGACTGCAGTATTCATTTTCTTTTTCCATATTTTGTGCAGCATTTGTATGGTCTTCAAGCTAAGAATGGTTTTGACATTTGTAAAATGTTCTATTAAAAAATAAAAAACAACAGGGAATTCCATGATAGTCCAGTGGTTAGGACTCTGTGAAGGCCAGGGTTCAGTCCGTGGTTGGGGAACTAAGATCCTGCAAGCCTTGAGGAGTGGCCAGACAACAACTAGAGACCCTATGTGGTCCATAAAGCATAGAACATTTAGTATCTAGCCTTTCACAGGAAAAGTTTCCTGACCCTGTCTAGAATGTGAGACTCACAAGGGGCTGTCAAGCAAGCATGAAAAATCTCGCATGACACAAAGAAGATCCCATGTGCTGCAACTAAGACCCGACACAGACAAATAAACAAATAAATATTAAAAAAATAATACTGAGAATTCCTGCACTGAAGTGAAAGGAGAGTTGGGAAATGTGAGTCAGAAAAGAAGTGACTGGAGTTTGGGGGAGATGAACTGAGACCCAATGTGCATCACTTCCTCTGAACACCTGATAATGCAGGAATTATCACCAGCACAGCAACCAGCAGTTTAATATACTAGCCATTGCACAACAGGCAGGCAGGAGAAGTCACCAGGTACCATCTCTAGACTAATTCAGATTATAGTGAATTCCAAGGTTTAATTTTTTTGTTTCCTTTGTTGTACAAGCAACTCTTAAGGAATAAACTGAAAATACAGTTTCTTTTATAGTTACAGAATCTATAAAACTAGACTGAGCCTGGGAAGGGTATAGTCTCAGTGAAATCAATCTTATTTATGTATTGGGAGAGGGTAAGAACCAATATTTCTTAAACCAATCCTGTAAGAGACTGTATATTCTAAATATAATATACATCCACAATACCTAGATGTATTGTGATCCTTGGGGTCAATTTTCTTTTTTTTAATTCAGGATTTTGTGGATTTTAGAAAAACAATATCTTCTATATACTATATTAAACCACATATATGGGGTCTAGAAGCACCCATTACAAATATATTGATGCTTCTGAAGCAAAAAGGTGTGAATATACAAAGGATAAACAAAGACTGAGAATTGATTTGCATCAGTTCAGGACAGATTTTGTTGCCAAATGAGTTAGCAAAGAAAAAAAAAACAAACAGTTTTCAGAGTTGGGGGACTTTGCCATTTCAGGCGACGGGTTGGGAACCTATACAAAGCCTGGTGCTATTACTCCTCAACAGGGGACACACACTCCATCTGCTAATACAGGATCATAACACTGACAGCAGTGACCTGTGTAATTGCTTTTCTTAAGAGTAATCTGTCCTTCCACTCCATAGTAGTGAAGAATGTCCTCTGATCGGTGGTATCACTGGTGGTAATTCTTCCTCTTAAGCTCATCATCTGCTTTAAGTTACTGCTTAGGACTTAAGATGAGTTTCTCTTCAGTATGTGGATATAAAGAATCCAGAAAGGGGAGTGAGGTTTCATGGATATACCTGCCATTTAAGAGACTGTGTGCACCCTCAGCTCACCTGGGCCTCTGCTTTCTTATCTGTGAAACAAAAGGAGAGAACCATACAACCCGGTACACATTACAAGGCACAGAGTACAACCTGAATACAGATTTGTTTAATGGATGAAAGAGTGGAAAGACCTATTTTAACATTCAATGAATCCATAACTTCTGATTCCTGCTTCTTGATCTTTGGGGAGGTTAAGTAGTCGCACAAAGAAGGATTTTGTAAAGGCTACTTGTGTACCCTTAAGAGCTGAGGCATTTATAAGTGTATTAGTGGGACTGAATCTGATTAAAGTCTGAAAAAGAGGGCATGAAAAGTCATGGCTAAACGCGAGTAGTTTATACACCTCAGGAGCGTTGATCTGTTTGTGCGTGTGTGTGTGCACGCACGTGAGTACTAATGCGTAAGGGTTGATTGAGGGGCTATGGGAGACTGTGTCCAGAGTATCTCTGTAAGGTAGGGAGATGGTGTATCAGTATTCAGTGGGCACTGAGTGTATGCCACAGACATCCCCTTAGCTATGACACTGGGGATAAGCTGACACCTTCATCCTTTAGGTCAAGGCCTTGGTCCCCAAAGGAAAGGAAAGAATTGTCATGTCCCAGTGATGGGGGATGGCTAACCACCTATTGGGACAGAGGTATAGTGAAAGATGAGAACTGAAGAAGAGGTAAAGGCAGCAGAATCTTCTTGAAGACTGCAAACAATATTAGCTGCTGACCTAACTAGGTGTTTATGAGCTGAAGTCCTGACAGCCTGCTCTGGGCTGTGCTGGTGGCACCTGGGAGGGGAGCCAGGATTTTTTTTTTTAGATGCTTCCTGCATGGTTTGTCTTCTCAGTCATTGTCCATAGGACTCTGAGAAGCTGTAGGAATATGCAGGTGCAGTTGCAATGCCCGGCTTCACCCCCAACATTGTGGAAAGGGATTGCACATCACGCTCCTGTACACCACTTAGAGCCTAGGTAGAGTGACCTCCTGGGGTATCCATACTGGATGTATTTGAATATTTTTACAAGCATGTTATCACTTTGTAATAAGAAACACTTTGATGCTTTCATACTGTGGTGTTGGAGAAGGCTGTTGAGAGTCCCGTGGACAGCAAAGGGATCAAACCAGTCAATTCTAAATGAAATCAATCCAGAATATTCATTGGAAGGACTGATGCTGAAGCTCCAATAATTTGGCCACCTGATGCAAACAACCAATTCACTGGAAAAGACCCTGATGCTGGGAAAGACTGAAGGCAAAAGGAGAAGGGAGTGACAGAGGATGAGATGGTTAGATGGCATTATCAACTCAGTGAACATGAATTTGAGCAAACTTTGGGAGATGGTGAAGGACAGGGAAGCCTGGTGTGGTGCAGCCCATGGTTGCAAAGAATTGAACACAATTGAGTGACTGAACAACAACAAGAAAAAATAAAGGAGGATAGAAATAAAATATTAGAAGCTGTTTGACATAACACCAAAGGATTTTAAGAAGCTGGACAGAGAGTTATATTTGTTGTGTGATAGTGAGCCTGGGGAATTTGCAAGACCCTCCTCCCCTTTTGTACCTTAAATTCAGCATGCAATTTGCTCTCAGTACCTACTGCCTCTGTCAGTAAAATGTAGGGTTTTCTCATGGCATACCTTCCTATTACCTGGGGTTCTTGCTCTGCCCTGGAACACTCTCAAAGCCTGTTACTCTTCTGGCTCATAGCCACAGTTTCTGACATGCCAAAAGCTGGAAGAAGTAACACTTAATTTTTGTTCTGGTTTAGTTTCTCAGCCAAACTAGCTGTACCAAATACTGAGGGTCTGGACCAGAGGAGTAATGTCTCTCATTCACAGTTACCTAGATTCCTCACACCAGATGTTCAGCAGCTGCAGAAGGATCCCGCTGCCTTACACATGTTTCATCCACCTGGGCGGTTGGTGATATGCCTGGCTGGGCTGAGCATGGGAGGCTCCAATGGGGCTACTGACCCATTCCTTAATGTCCACCCAGGCTTATTAGTGATGAAAATTTCTAATTTTCATCACACCAAATTAGAAATTTACCCCACTCTCCTGGGGTAGCAGGAGAGTGACAATATGCTTTACCTACTTAGTTAACAAGAAGAACAGCCAATCAAGCAACAAATACTTTTTGAATGCCATGGGACTTGACATGAATCCCTGTCACTTCTCTCCAGGGAAGTTTAAGTAGTGTCTCCTCCCTAGACACACTGTATTGTAATAATTTGTTCATTTGTCTGTCTTTTCTAGGCTGAAGACTCATTAAGGGCAGAGCCTTTGCCTTACTCATCTCCATGCCCATCGCCTCCCTACTACCCCTAGCCCTAATGCCTAAGCTCAGCACAAAATAAGCCCTCAATAAATGTTTCTCTCAATTGAGTCTATTTACTATATGGTCAATATAAATGAATATGGGAATTCCCTGTCAGTTCAGTGGTTAAGACTCAGTGCTTTCACTGCCATAGGCCTGGGTTCAATCCCTGGTCAGAGGAACTAGGATCCTGAAAGCTTGCATGGTGCACCAAAAAAAAAAAAAAAAACAAAAAAAAAAAACGATGAATAAAGGGTCCCTAGAAAAACAAGTCCCTGACTTTAGATGGCAAACAAACAAATAACTAACAAAAAAAGGAGGAGAGAAGAAGAGCTAGAGTTGAGGTACAAGTGAAATAAATGCCTCAGGTAGGCAGAAAAAAGAGTGTGGTTAAACTGCTCAGGGTCTTGGGTGATTTCATGGATTATTGTTGACCTCTGATTTCCTCAGCCTCCTTCCAGTTTTGGGCTGTAGCTCCTGGAGTGCTCAGACATTCTGTGCTGCTCTTGCCAGTTCTTCCCTCTTTCGCATGGTTCTTTTTAGCACACAGCCTCTGCTGTTCTTTCCCTTTGGCAGTCTCCTTGAATTTCCTGCCCTAGAGGGAGGCTTCCTTTTATAGCCATCAGGCCACTGGTAGCCAAATGTGCACTGCCAAAGCCAATTACTGAGATTTCCATTCTATTTTAATCAATTATTTGGCTAGAGCTTTAAAAAAAAAAATCCTTATTAGAGCATAGTCGCTTTACAATGTTGTGTTATTTAGGTTGGTGCAAAGTAACTGCAGTTTTGCATTGTCGAACTGTGCTGTTTGATATTGGAATACATTCTTAAATAAATGTGATTATGTTACATATCATTTTAATGCACATTTCTTGCTTTTTTTTTGGCTAACGACTTATTACTTGCTGTTTATTTTATTTTTATTTTAGACTAGGGAAATGATGTCTAGATAAAAAGTAAGTTCAAGCGATGTTCTTATTTGAGTTCAAAATGGTGTGTAATGCAGCAGAGACAACTTGCAACATCAACAGTGCTTTTGGCACAGGAATGGTTAACGAACGTACAGTGCAGTGGTGGTTCAAGAAGTTTTGCAAAGGAGACAAGAGCCTTAAAGATGAGGAGTGCAGTGGCTGGCCATCAGAAGTTGACAATGACAACTGAGAGCCATCACTGAAGCTGATCCTCTTACTACAGGAGAACTTGCCAAAGAACTCAACATCAACTGTTTTATGGTCGTTCAGAATTTGAAGCAAATTGGAAACGTGAAAAAGCATGATAAGTGGGTGCCTCATGAACTGACCGAAAATTTTAAAAATCGTCATTTTGAAGTGTCGTCTTCTCTTATTTTATGCAACAATAACGAACCGTTTATTGATTGGGTTGTGACGTGTGACAAAAAGTGGATTTTACATGACAACTGGCAATGACCAGTTCAGTGGTTGGACTGAGGAGAAGCTCCAAAGCACTTCCCAAAGCCAAGCTTGCACCAAAAAAAGGTCACGGCCACTGTTTGGAGATCTGCTGCCTGTCCGATCCACTACAGCTTTCTGAATCCCAGCAAAGTCATTATATCTGAGAAATATACTCAGCAAATCTATGAGACGTATGAAAAACTGCAATGCCTGCAGCCAGCATGGTACAGAAAGGGCCCGATTCTTCTCCACCACACATGGCACAACCAATGATTCAAAAGTTGAATGAATTTAGTTTCTTCCAGGTATAGGCCTAGTAGTGGGATTGCAGGGTCATATGGTGGTTTTATCCCTAGCTTTTTAAAGGAAACTCAATCTGGGTTTCTGTAACAACTTAGAGGGGTGGGATGGGGAGGAAGGTGGGAGGGAGGTTCAAAAAGGAGGGGACATATGTATACCTATGGCTGATTCATGTTAACATTTGGTAGAAACCAACACAATTCTGTAAAGCAATTATCCTTCAATTAAAAAATAAATAAAGATTTTAAAAATTCAAAAGAAACATTGAATACATTGGGCTACAAGTTTTGCCTCATCCGCCATATTCACCTGACCTCTTGCCAACTGACTATCACTTCTTCAAGTATCTGGACAACTTTTTGCAGGGAAAAGGCTTCTACAACCAGCAGGAAGCAGAAAATGCTTTCTAAGAGTTTGTCGAACCCCAACAGATAAATTTTTTATGGTACAAGAATAAACTTTCTCACTGACAAAACTTACTTGTAATCATCCCAATTTTGATTAATAAAGATGTGTTTGAGCCTAGTTAGATTGCTGGGAGAAATATCAATAACCTCAGATATGCAGATGACACCACCCTTATGGCAGAAAGTGAAGAGGAACTCAAAAGCCTCTTGATGAAAGTGAAAGTGGAGAGTGAAAAAGTTGGCTTAAAGCTCAACATTCAGAAAACGAAGATCATGGCATCTGGTCCCATCATTTCATGGGAAATAGATGGGGAAACAGTGGAAACAGTGTCAGACTTTATTTTTCTGGGCTCCAAAATCACTGCAGATGGTGACTGCAGCCACGAAATTAAAAGACACTTACTCCTTGGAAGGAAAGTTATGACCAACCTAGATAGCATATTCAAAAGCAGAGACATTACTTTGCCAACAAACGTTCATCTAGTCAAGGCTATGGTTTTTCCAGTGGTCATGTATGGATGTGAGAGTTGGACTGTGAATAAGGCTGAGCGCCAAAGAATTGATGCTTTTGAAGTGTGGTGTTGGAGAAGACTCTTGAGAGTCCCTTGGACTGCAAGGAGATCCAACCAGTCCATTCTGAAGGAGATCAGCCCTGGGATTTCTTTGGAAGGAATGATGCTAAAGCTGAAACTCCAGTACTTTGGCCACCTTATGTGAAGAGTTGACTCATTGGAAAAGATTCTGATGCTGGGAGGGATTGGGGGCAAGAGGAGAAGGGGACGACAGAGGCTGAGATCGCTGGATGGCATCACTGACTCGATGGACGTGAGTTTCAGTGAACTCCGGGAGTTGGTGATGGACAGGGAGGCCTGGCGTGCTGCGATTCATGGGGTCGCAAAGAGTCGGACACGACTGAGCGACTGATCTGATCTGATAATGATTTAAAATTCATGGTCCAAAACTGAAATTGCTTTCTCAGCAACATAAATGGTTTCCATTGTACAGCAAATGGAAGCAGCCCTACATATACATATATCCCCTCTTTTTTCGATTTCCTTCTTACTCAGGTCATCACAGAGCACTCAGTAGGGTTCTCTGAGTTATACAGTTGGTTCTCATTAGTTATCTATTTTATACATAGTATCAACAATGTATGCATATCAATCCCAATTTCCCAATTAATTCTACTCCCCCTTCCTCCCCTTGTTGTACATGTGTTTGTTCTCCATGTCTGTGCCTCTATTTCTGTTTTTCAAATAAGATCATCCATACCATTTTTCTAGATTCCACATATATGCATTAATATGTGATGTTTGGTTTTCTCTTTCTGACTTACTTCACTTTGTATGACAGTCTCTAGGTTTATCCATGTCTCTACAAATGACCCAATTTTGTTCCTTTTTAAGGGCTGAGTAATATTCCATTATATATATGTCTTGCTCTACTTTATCCATTCCTCTGCTGATGGACATTTAGGTTGCTTAGAGCTTTTCTTAAGAAGCCAAATCGCATAGTGGGAAGATTATTAGGTCCTGCACATCCAAAATAGGTTGGTGGCCTGGGGTTGTGGGAAGTAGTCAGTGATCTGAGTCAGGAGTACAGGTGCGAAGTTCCTGATCCTCTAGGCATTTCATTACAATCTCCTAACAAAATGGGGAGACCATTTTCTTTCTCATTTCTATCTCAGGGGGTGTAAGTTACCAGTATGCTGCCTAATTTGTGGGGTTCTGTGCAAAATGAACATGTGGACCCACTTGCTAAAAAGTTAAGAATTTCAAGGAACACCTTAAACTAAGCAAGCATGAGGCCCTTTGCAATTGCTCACATGAATACTCATGAAGCCATTTCTGGTTATAAGAATGAGAAAGCTGATACTAATAGTGTGACATGTGGCTATAAAGAAGTTTCTGAGGAAAAAATTAAGTTTGTGGATTAGGGGAAACATTAAATTACACTCAACAGTTTCAACAGTAAGTTATATAATGATAAGATTGCTTCTAGATGTTCCCTGCAGCTGTCTGTGCTCCAGGCATGATACATCTTAATGGAGCAGGTTCAAAAATGGACCTAGGTTCTAGGCCTGGCCCTGCCAGGAATTCACTGTGGGACTTCTGGAAAGTTACTTTCTCTCTATGGGCACTTTTTCTTCACCTGTACAAAAAAGGATTTGAATTAGATGGTTAAGGTCTCTTCTAACTCTGACTGTAAGCATCTATGGAGGAGGCCCATTTTGTCTTGTCACTTTGGCAAAGCTATACTGTAACTAACCTTAAGCCAGGCACCACCACCACCATGCTCTACTCATCTCCTGCCCAAGCATACTTTTCACATCTTTTGATCACATAATATCTTCCCTCATCTGTTGATTCTTTCTGTAGATCAAAACACCAGAAATGAAGAATAAGTAATTAACAGATGACCAGACCTCTTTCCCCAGTCTTCCCTTCAGTAATCTCACAAACAAATTATATGAACAAGATATTATCTAAAGAAAGATCACAAGTAGTCAACAAACCTGCACACAGGGGATATGGCGATAAGTGTGGTCCCCTGTCTCAATGATTAACAGATTACTTCCCCTTTTCCCTTAAAAAACTTCCATGGCCTAGCAGAATCTTCAGAGTTGGTTTTTGGGGACATGAGTCCACCTTCTCCCCAGAAAGCTGGCTTTCTGATTAAAAGCAACATTTTCTATTTCTACCAACACTTGCCTCTCAAATATTAATTTCTGAGCAACAAGCAACCAGACCTGAGTTCAGTAACATAACCTGCTGTGATTCCATATGAGCAGCATCCCCTTCAGAGAGGCTGCAACACACTCTGTTGAATATTCCTTTTGATGGTAAGAATTTGCCTTCTGAAAATAAATCTGATTTCAGGAAGCAGACAATGATTTATAGCCAAGTCTAGTAAGGATAGTAATACATGGCCTAAATCAAGAGAATTTATAATTAAAAAACAATTTTCATTTTAAGCTGACATATTGGAAGGACTGATGCTGAAGCTGAAACTCCAATACTTTGGCCACCTGATGTGAAGAACTGACTCATTGGAAAAGACCCTGATGCTGGGAAAGGTTGAAGGTGGGAGAAGGGGACGACAGAGGATGAGATGGTTGGATGGCATCACTGATTCAATGGACATGAGTTTGAGGCCTGGCGTGCAGCAGTCCATGGGGTCGCTAAGAGTCAGACACAACTGAGCGACTGAACTGAAGTTGACACAACCAGAATTAAGATAGCCTGTTAAGTGTTTTTACTCAAAATTGTAATTCTGAGAGGCCATAAATTCATTCTAATGCTGCAAGTTGCTTAAAATATCTTTAGAATTCTAAAGGCAATTTAAAAGTTACACAAGAAGAAGTACCATATAAGTTAATAATCACAACTTTTATCTTGGAATGGAATCCTGTTTCAAATAAGGACCAGATATGCACCCAAAAAGTAATCAAGATCCTTAAAGAAGCCTCCTTTTAAACTGGTCTTCTATTTTGAAAAACATATTTAGAAGAGTGTATAAAATATTAAACTCACTAGGTTTTAGAATTAATGAGAAGAGGGAAATTCCCTGGTGGTCCAGTGGCTAGGACTCTTGTGCTATCACTGATGAATGCAAGGGTTCAATCTCTGGTTGGGGAACTAAAATCCCACAAGCTGCGTGGCATGGTGAAAAAAGAAAAAAAAAAAAAAAAGAATTAATGAGAAGAAAATTAAACAGGCGGGGCTTTCCAGGTGGTGCTAGTGGTAAAGAACCCAACTACCAATGCAGTAGACTCAGCAGATTTGGGTTTGATCCCTGGGTTGGAAAGATCCCCTGGAAGAAGACATGGCAACCCACTCCAGTGTTCTTGCCTGGAGAATCCCATGGACAGGAAAACCTGGCAGG
Organism: Bos taurus; assembly: GCF_002263795.3. Lineage (NCBI taxonomy): Eukaryota > Metazoa > Chordata > Mammalia > Artiodactyla > Bovidae > Bos > Bos taurus. Next base: position 63,648,456 of record NC_037340.1, on the reverse strand, counting down.
CTGCAGTCCATAGGGTTGAAAAGAGTCAGACACGAATGAAGCGACTTAGCATGCAGCACACACAAAATAGTCAGAAAAGGAAAGTGCGGAGGAGAAAGTTAAGTAGGGAGGAAAAGTTGAAGAAATATAAAAGTTATGGGGATTGGAGCAAGAGGGTTAAGTGAAACTCTAACTTTATCTGTAGTTTTTTTTTTGGAAGGATGGAGTCCTAACCACTAGACCTCCAGGGAGTTCCCTCTGTAATTTGTTTTTTTTTTTTTTTTTTTTTTTTTTCCTCTAATTTTATTTTATTTTTAAACTTTACATAATTGTTTTAGTTTTGCCAAATATCAAAATGAATCCGCCACAGGTATACATGTGTTCCCCATCCCGAACCCTCCTCCCTCCTCCCTCCCCATACCATCCCTCTGGGCCGTCCCAGTGCACCAGCCCCAAGCATCCAGCATCATGCATCGAATCTGGACTGGCAACTCGTTTCCTACATGATATTTTACATGTTTCATTGCCATTCTCCCAAATCTTCCCACCCTCTCCCTCTCCCACAGAGTCCATAAGACTGTTCTATACATCAGTGTCTCTTTTGCTGTCTCGTACACCGGGTTATTGTTACCATCTTTCTAAATTCCATATATATGCGTTAGTATACTGTATTTATGTTTTTCCTTCTGGCTTACTTCACTCTGTATAATAGGCTCCAGTTTCATCCACCTCATTAGAACTGATTCAAATGTATTCTTTTTAATGGCTGAGTAATACTCCATTGTGTATATGTACCACAGCTTTCTTATCCATTCATCTGCTGATGGACATCTAGGTTGCTTCCATGTCTTGGCTATTATAAACAGTGCTGCGATGAACATTGGGGTACACGTGTCTCTTTCCCTTCTGGTTTTCTCAGTGTGTATGCCCAGCAGTGGGATTGCTGGATCATAAGGCAGTTCTATTTCCAGTTTTTTAAGGAATCTCCACACTGTTCTCCATAGTGGCTGTACTAGTTTGCATTCCCACCAACAGTGTAAGAGGGTTCCCTTTTCTCCACACCCTCTCCAGCATTTATTATTTGTAGACTTTTGGATCGAAGCCATTCTGACTGGTGTGAAATGGTACCTCATAGTGGTTTTGATTTGCATTTCTCTGATAATGAGTGATGTTGAGCATCTTTTCATGTGTTTGTTAGCCATCTGTATGTCTTTTTTGGAGAAATGTCTATTTAGTTCTTTGGCCCATTTTTTGATTGGGTCGTTTATTTTTCTGGAGTTGAGCTGTAGGAGTTGCTTGTATATTTTTGAGATTAGTTGTTTGTCGGTTGCTTCATTTGCTATTATTTTCTCCCATTCTGAAGGCTGTCTTTTCACCTTGCTAATAGTTTCCTTTGATGTGCAGAAGCTTTTAAGGTTAATTAGGTCCCATTTGTTTATTTTTGCTTTTATTTCCATTATTCTGGGAGGTGGGTCATAGAGGATCCTGCTGTGATATATGTCGGAGAGTGTTTTGCCTATGTTCTCCTCTAGGAGTTTTATAGTTTCTGGTCTTACGTTTAGATCTTTAATCCATTTTGAGTTTATTTTTGTGTATGGTGTTAGAAAGTGGTCCAGTTTCATTCTTTTACAAGTGGTTGACCAGATTTCCCAGCACCACTTGTTGAAGAGATTGTCTTTAATCCATTGTATATTCTTGCCTCCTTTGTCGAAGATAAGGTGTCCATATGTGCGTGGATTTATCTCTGGGCTTTCTATTTTATTCCATTGATCCATATTTCTGTCTTTGTGCCAGTACCATACTGTCTTGATAACTGTGGCTCTGTAGTAGAGCCTGAAGTCAGGTAGGTTGATTCCTCCAGCTCCATTCTTCTTTCTCAAGATCGCTTTGGCTATTCGAGGTTTTTTGTATTTCCATATAAATTGTGAAATTATTTGTTCTAGCTCTGTGAAGAATACTGTTGGTAGCTTGATAGGGATTGCGTTGAATCTATAAATTGCTTTGGGTAGTATACTCATTTTCACTATATTGATTCTTCCAATCCATGAACATGGTATATTTCTCCATCTATTAGTGTCCTCTTTGATTTCTTTCACCAGTGTTTTATAGTTTTCTAGATATAGGTCTTTAGTTTCTTTAGGTAGATATATTCCTAAGTATTTTATTCTTTCCGTTGCAATGGTGAATGGAATTGTTTCCTTAATTTCTCTTTCTGTTTTCTCATTATTAGTGTATAGGAATGCAAGGGATTTCTGTGTGTTGATTTTATATCCTGCAACTTTACTGTAGTCATTGATTATTTCTAGTAATTTTCTGGTGGAGTCTTTAGGGTTTTCTATGTAGAGGATCATGTCATCTGCAAATAGTGAGAGTTTTACTTCTTCTTTTCCAATTTGGATTCCTTTTATTTCTTTTTCTGCTCTGATTGCTGTGGCCAAAACTTCCAATACTATGTTGAATAGTAATGGTGAAAGTGGGCACCCTTGTCTTGTTCCTGACTTTAGAGGAAATGCTTTCAATTTTTCACCATTGAGGATAATGTTCGCTGTGGGTTTGTCATATATAGCTTTTATTATGTTGAGGTATGTTCCTTCTATTCCTGCTTTCTGGAGAGTTTTTATCATAAATGGATGTTGAATTTTGTCAAAGGCTTTCTCTGCATCTATTGAGATAATCATATGGTTTTTATTTTTCAATTTGTTAATGTGGTGTATTACATTGATTGATTTGCGGATATTGAAGAATCCTTGCATCCCTGGGATAAAGCCCACTTGATCATGGTGTATGATCTTTTTAATGTGTTGTTGGATTCTGATTGCTAGAATTTTGTTAAGGATTTTTGCATCTATGTTCATCAGTGATATTGGCCTGTAGTTTTCTTTTTTTGTGGGATCTTTGTCAGGTTTTGGTATTAGGGTGATGGTGGCCTCATAGAATGAGTTTGGAAGTTTACCTTCCTCTGCAATTTTCTGGAAGAGTTTGAGCAGGATAGGTGTTAGCTCTTCTCTAAATTTTTGGTAGAATTCAGCTGTGAAGCCGTCTGGACCGGGGCTTTTGTTTGCTGAAAGATTTTTGATTACAGTTTCAATTTCCATGGTTGTGATTGGTCTGTTAAGATTTTCTATTTCTTCCTGGTCCAGTTTTGGAAAGTTGTACTTTTCTAAGAATTTGTCCATTTCTTCCACGTTGTCCATTTTATTGGCATATAATTGTTGATAGTAGTCTCTTATGATCCTTTGTATTTCTGTGTTGTCTGTTGTGATCTCTCCATTTTCGTTTCTAATTTTGTTGATTTGATTTTTCTCCCTTTGTTTCTTGATGAGTCTGGCTAATGGTTTGTCAATTTTATTTATCCTTTCAAAGAACCAGCTTTTGGTTTTGTTGATTTTTGCTATGGTCTCTTTTGTTTCTTTTGCATTTATTTCTGCTCTAATTTTTAAGATTTCTTTCCTTCTACTAACCCTGGGGTTCTTCATTTCTTCCTTTTCTAGTTGCTTTAGGTGTAGAGTTAGGTTATTTATTTGACTTTTTTCTTGTTTCTTGAGGTGTGCCTGTATTGCTATGAACTTTCCCCTTAGGACTGCTTTTACCGCATCCCACAGGTTTTGGGTTGTTGTGTTTTCATTTTCATTCGTTTCTATGCAAATTTTGATTTCTTTTTTGATTTCTTCTGTGATTTGTTGGTTATTCAGCAGCGTGTTGTTCAGCCTCCATATGTTGGAATTTTTAATAGTTTTTCTCCTGTAATTGAGATCTAATCTTACTGCATTGTGGTCAGAAAAAATGCTTGGAATGATTTCTATTTTTTTGAATTTACCAAGGCTAGCTTTATGGCCCAGGATGTGATCTATCCTGGAGAAGGTTCCATGTGCGCTTGAGAAAAAGGTGAAATTCATTGTTTTGGGATGAAATGACCTATAGATATCAATTAGGTCTAACTGGTCTATTGTATCGTTTAAAGTTTGTGTTTCCTTGTTAATTTTCTGTTTAGTTGATCTATCCATTGGTGTAAGTGGGGTATTAAAGTCTCCCACTATTATTGTGTTATTGTTAATTTCTCCTTTCATACTTGTTAGCATTTGTCTTACGTACTGTGGTGCTCCCGTGTTGGGTGCATATATATTTATAATTGTTATCTCTTCTTCTTGGATTGATCCTTTGATCATTATGTAGTGACCTTCTTTGTCTCTTTTCACAGCCTTTGTTTTAAAGTCTATTTTATCTGATATGAGTATTGCTACTCCTGCTTTCTTTTGGTCCCTATTTGCATGGAAAATCTTTTTCCAGCCCTTCACTTTCAGTCTGTATGTGTCCCCTGTTTTGAGGTGGGTCTCTTGTAGACAACATATGTAGGGGTCTTGTTTTTGTATCCATTCAGCCAGTCTTTGTCTTTTGGTTGGGGCATTCAACCCATTTACATTTAAGGTAATTACTGATAAGTATGTTCCCGTTGCCATTTACTTTATTGTTTTGGGTTCGAGTTTATACACCGTTTTTGTGTTTCCTGTCTAGAGAATATCCTTTAGTATTTGTTGGAGAGCTGGTTTGGTGGTGCAGAATTCTCTCAGCTTTTGCTTGTCTGAAAAGCTTTTGATTTCTCCTTCATACTTGAATGAGATCCTTGCTGGGTACAATAATCTGGGCTGTAGGTTATTTTCTTTCATCATTTTAAGTATGTCTTGCCATTCCCTCCTGGCTTGAAGAGTTTCTATTGAAAGATCAGCTGTTATCCTTATGGGAATTCCCTTGTGTGTTATTTGTTGTTTTTCCCTTGCTGCTTTTAATATTTGTTCTTTGTGTTTGATCGTTGTTAATTTGATTAATATGTGTCTTGGGGTGTTTCTCCTTGGGTTTATCCTGTTTGGTACTCTCTGGGTTTCTTGGACTTGGGTGATTATTTCCTTCCCCATTTTAGGGAAGTTTTCCACTATTATCTCCTCAAGTATTTTCTCATGGTCTTTCTTTTTGTCTTCTTCTTCTGGAACCCCTATGATTCGAATGTTGTAGCGTTTAATATTGTCCTGGAGGTCTCTGAGATTGTCCTCATTTCTTTTAATTCGTTTTTCTTTTATCCTCTCGGATTCGTTTATTTCTACCATTCTATCTTCTAATTCACTAATCCTGTCTTCTGCCTCTGTTATTCTACTATTTGTTGCCTCCAGAGTGTTTTTAATTTCACTTATTGCATTATTCATTATATATTGACTCTTTTTTATTTCTTCTAGGTCCTTGTTAAACCTTTCTTGCATCTTCTCAATCCTTGTCTCCAGGCTATTTATCTGTGATTCCATTTTAGTTTCAAGATTTTGGATCAATTTCACTATCATTATTCGGAATTCTTTATCAGGTAGATTCCCTATCTCTTCCTCTTTTGTTTGGTTTGGTGGGCATTTATCCTGTTCCTTTATCTGCTGAGTATTCCTCTGTCTCTTCATCTTGTTTAAATTGCTGAGTTTGGGGTGTCCTTTCTGTATTCTGGCAGTTTGTGGAGTTCTCTTTATTGTGGCGTTTCCTCACTGTGTGTGGGTTTGTACAGGTGGCTTGTCAAGGTTTCCTGGTTAGGGAAGCTTGTGTCGGTGTTCTGGTGGGTGGAGCTGTATTTCTTCTCTCTGGAGTGCAATGAAATGTCCAGTAATGAGTTATGAGATGTCTATAGTTTTGGGGTGACTTTGGGCAGCCTGTATCTTGAAGCTCAGGGCTGTGTTCCTTTGTTGCTGGAGAATTTGCTTGGTATGTCTTGCCCTGGAACTTATTGGCCCTTGTATGGTGCTTGGATTCAGTGTCGGTATGGAGGCATTTGATGAGCTCCTGTCAATGAATATTCCTTGGAGTCAGGAGTTCCCTGGAGTCAGGGTTTGGACTTAAGTCTCCTGCTTCCGATTATCGGTCTTATTTTTACAGTAGTTTCAAAACTTTCTCCTTCTATACAGCACCATTGATAAAACATCTACATTAAAGATGATAAGTTTCTCTACAGTGAGGGTCACTCAGAGAGGTTCACAGGGTTACATGGAGAAGAGAAGAGGGAGGAGGGAGTTAGAGGTGACCCAAATGAGATGAGGTAAATCAATAGTGGAGAGAGTGGGCTAGCCAGTAGTCACTTCCTTATGTGCACTCCACAACTGGACCACTCAGAGATGTTCACGGGGTTATACAGAGAAGAGAAGAAGGAGGAAGGTAACAGAGGTGGCCAGAAGGATAAAAGGGGGGAATGAAAAGGAGGGAGACAGTTCCAGCCAGTAATCAGTTCCCTAAGTGTTCTCCACCGTCTGGAACACACAGAAATTCACAGAGTTGGGTAGAGTAGAGAGGGGTTAGGGAGGAGACACAGGCGACCTGGTGGAGAAAAAGGAGGGTCCAAAGGGAGAGAGAGCAGTCAAGCCAGTAATCTCACTCCCTAGTGAAAAATGGGTCCTGAAGATTGGGTCCTTATAGGTACAAAATTGGTAACAAATACATAAAAGCAAAAATTAAAAATCTAGAGTAGAGTTTGGAATTTCAAAAATACGATGTTAAAGAAAAGAAGAAGGAAAAGAAAGAGAGAAAGAATGAACAAACAAAAACAAACAAGGTCGCGAAAATTATAGAGAAAGTACAGGTACAAAATTGATAACTAATACCAGAAAGCGAAAATTAAAAATCTAGAGTAGAGTTTGGAATTTCAAAAATACGATGTTAAAGAAAAGAAGAAGGAAAAGAAAGAGAGAAAAAACGAACAAACAAATACGAACAATGTCACAAAAATTATAAAGAAAATACAGGTACAAAATTGATATCAAATACCAAAAAGCATAAATTAAAAATCTAGAGTAAAGTTTGGAATTTCAGATATACAATGTTATATAAAAGAAGAAGAGAAAGAAACAGAGAAGAAGAAAAAAAAAAAAAAGTCACAGAAATTATATAAAAAAAAAACTATAGGTACAAAATTGATAACATATACCAAAAAGCGAAAATTAAAAATCTAGAGTAGATTTTAGAATTTCAAAAATACAATGTTAAAGAAAAGAAGAAAAAAACAAAAACAAACAAAAAAAAACAAGGTCAAAAAGTTATAAAATATATATATATGAAGTTTGCTGAAGAAGAAAAAAATAGGGTCTTTTTTTTTTTTTTTTTGCAAAGTACTAGGATATAAAGGTGAAAATTAAAGGAACAATAGAGGACTTAAAATTTATTTTTTTTTAATTAAAAAAAAAGAAAGAATGATCGTAAAAATAATAAAAATATATCTAGGACTTTTTTTTTTTTTTTTTTGTGGGTGTTGTGGGTTCAGTTCATTTTTGGCTAGTTCCTTCGTCAGATTTATATTTCTCAAGATCTATAGGCCCCTTCCTATGTAGTCTGTAGTAACCACAGGGTTTTGATCTATTGCCTGTAGCTTCCAAGGCGTTTCCCTCTGTTATATCTTCTTCTGTTTGCTAGTCTCTTCAGTATCTGGTTTCCGCCCTGACTCAAAGGGCACGGTGGAGGACACTTTTTTTTTTTTTTTTTTTTAGGCTTACTTGTTCAGTCGCGCTGTGGGGAGAGAGGGAGGGATGCTGCAAACAAATAACACTGGCGTGGGCTCGCAGTGCCTCAGCCACCCTGGGTCTGCCCCCGCTCACGGCGCGTGTAGCCTCCCTGTCCACACTGCTCGGACTCTAGGTTGTTCCGCCGGGAACAATCCGAGGCTGGCCCTGGGCTGCATGCACCTCCCAGGTCCAAGCCGCTCAGGTTCAGGCACTCGGGTAGTCCTCAGAGGTGCAGACTCAGTTGGGCCTGCGTTTTGTGCTCTTCCCAGGTCCGAGCGCCAATTTGCTCTTCCCAGGCGAGCGCCAATGCTGCGACTTATCGCCTCCCCACCGCTCGGTTATCTGGATGTAAAACCGGCGCACCTTCTCAGGCAGATGTTGACCGTCCAGACCCCCAAGAAGTTTTAGTTAGCAAAGAAGCCTGCTTACAATTTTATAGATAATGTCTCTCTGGGGCTGCGATTGCCCCCTTCCGGCTCTGGCTGCCTGTCACCGGAGGGGGAAGGTCTGCAGCCGGCTATCTCTGTTCAGTCCTTTGTTCCGTGCGCGGGCCTGGCGGTCTTAGGTTAGGGCTGGCTTTTCGCGTGGTAGGTATCCCACAGTCTGGTTTGCTAGCCCAAATTATTTCGCTCAGATAGCGCTCAGGGTATTCAGGCCAGATTCTTACTCTCAGCGATGCAGCCCGCGCCGCGCCTCCCTGCCCAGCCCCGGTTTGCTAATGGCGGATGCAGGCGTCTGCGCTGCTTCTCTGCTGGGGGAGTTATCGTAGGGCTCGCAATCTGCGAGTTTTAAATTGTTTATTTATTTTTTCTCCCTGTTATGTTGCCCTCTGTGCTTCCAAAGCTCGGCACAGATTCGGCAGTGAGAAGGTTTCCTGATGTTTGGAAACTTCTCTCTTTTTAAGATTCCCTTCCCGGGACGGAACTCCGTCCCTCCCTCTTTTGTCTCTTTTTTTTGTTGTTTTTAATATTTTTTCCTACCTCCTTTCGAAGAGTTGGGTTGCTTTTCTGGGTGCCTGATGTCCTCTGCCGGCATTCAGAAGCTGTTTTGTGGAATTTACTCGACGTTTAAATGCTCTTTTGATGAATTTGTGGGGGAGAAAGTGTTCTCCCCGTCCTACTCCTCCGCCATCTTGGCTCCTCCCCTCCTGTAATTTGTTTTAAATAAAAAGGACTTGAAGCAAATATAGTAAAAAATATGGATGACTCTGGGTGGAGGTTACATGAAATTCTCCATGTTGAAAAATATTCTCACAATACTGAAAAAAAAAAAAAGGAAGAGATAAATTGTACTGTGGTCTGGTCTCTCTCTGTATCTGGTAGATCACAGCCCTTTGAGACGCTGATTAGATTCAGAGCTCTTAGGTCTTAGACTTTCTAAAGAGTGGGGCAATTATTTATAGCCAAGCCGAGATGTTGATTTTGTTTCTCTCTGAATGGGCTGTTTCTCTTTAAAAAGAATAAAGCATGGCTCATCCAACTTACAAGACCAGGGTTGTGACTTAGTGTTGCCTATCCCTAAGAGGACTCCAACTTGCCCAGGTCGGGAGAGAAGAGAAGGAAGGAAAAGTTAGCACCATCAGCATCAATGAGAATCAGTCATTGTCAGATATGGATTTATGCTTGACTTCCAGCTTTTCTCTCTACAACCTTGGGTGAAAAATAGGGAGCAAGTTATGGGGAGAGTTGTGGACTTGTACCTTCTAATCTGAAAACAAGGGCTTCATTCCCCTTGTTTATTTTATGCTATTTCTTTCATTTTTGGCTATGCCACATGACTTGTGGGATTTTTAGTTTCCCGACCAGGGATTGAACCCAAGCCCTCGGGAGTGACAGTACAGATTCCTAACCACTGAATCACCAGGGAATTCCCCCATTCACCTTGTTTAGAATGTCATGGCCATTCATCATCTCCTTCTCCAAATCCTATACTTCCCTTCGGAAGCCTGTTTAAGTCTTGCCTCCTCCAGGCCCGTTGCACTGGCCTGTTTCTGGGTTCTTGCCTTCAGCCAAGCAAGATGGCGCCCTCTACTTGGGGACTGCCTGGATTGTCCTCTCTTAAGATTTCTATGGAAAGCCAGTCCCACCCTCTGTTGCTCTGAATCCCTCTAGCTGATCCAGGCCTCAGGGTCCACAATCAATGGTGTCTCCAGTTAACGTTTTCCTTCAAACAACCTCTGTCAACTAGTCTGAATTCCATGTGAAAACAGAGAGGGATAATTCACAAAACAGAATTTAAGCCACAGTCTTCCTCAAAATATCTTCCCTTAACTAGTCAGATTCCATAGCATGTCTTATGGGCTGTAAGGATCAAATGCAAATGCTGTTGGTCATGGTTAAGTTGGTAGTAATTAGTACTACTGGATTAGTTTTCTACTTTCCTATCTAAGGGCAGACCTCTGAAGAAAGGAAAGGAGAAGCAAAGAAAGAAGGGTTTGAGAGAGTTTTGGGGCACTGTGTTAGGAGGGTAGATTCTGCTGAGGGTGAGTGTGAGACCCTAAAAGAGAAAAAGAAACTTATGAAAAGCACCTGGAGAGCCTTGGTCACAAATTTGGCTCACTTCTCAAGATTGCCTCTTGTGAATGAGTTTGAAGAAAGGTACTTTAGGGACTGAACCCCACCTTCTGAGGTATCCTTTAATCAGCCTCATCTAGACATGTGGGCAAAACATTAGAAAGACAAGGCTAATTGAGCATGAGGAATTCACTAACTTCTTAAGTTGTTTGCTCTTGTTCTCTGTCTTTGGTTAACTGAGTTACCAAAGCTAGGGTAGCTTTGATTAGCAATTCAGCAGATTCTGAACCTCTGGGACTGTTGCCTGGACAACTGTAAATGTCTTTTAATTAACATCCTGTCTTCATTCTTGTCCTGTTTCATCCATTTCCAAAATAGTAGAGAGATTTTTTTTTTTTTTTGAGGGGTAGGGAGAGGGGGAATTAAAATCACATATCATCCCCTGCTTAAAGACTTTAATAGTTTCCCATTGCTCTTTAAATAAAATCACAAATTCTTGTAAGGCCCTGTTGTTACTCTCTCTGCCTTCATCTGATAGACTCTCCCACTCAATTACTAGATTTTAGACATATTGTACTCCTTCTACCTTGGCCCTATGTTCATTCCCTGGTCTTGAACTTGATTTTTTTAGTTCTTCACCTGGCTGGATCATTGGCAATCTTTGGATCTCTGTACAAATATTGTTTGTACAAATGGTGGTCCTCCTTTGACCACTCTATCTAAAAAGCATCCTTCCTTGGTATTTATCTGTCTCATCATCCTATTTCTTTCATAGCACTTACCCACAATGTAACAATTAATAGTTGTTAATAATAAATATTTATTTTGTATGGGCTTTCCTTTTCTTATAGAATTTAAACTTCCTGAGGGCAGGGACCTTGCTATCATATTCGTTTTGTTGCTCCCACTACCCAGCAGTACTTGACACAAAGCAAGGCACTCAATAAATATTTGGTAAATGAATGAAGAAAAAATAAAACCAGCAACAGAAAGTCCTCAGATTTGTTGGTTCCTTTGGGCCAACAAGACTAGAGAGATGTGAGATTTCATATCATATCAGATTTCAGTCAGATAGTGGTTTCATATTTTTTTCCTCGGCCTTTGTTCTGTCATACTGGGGCTTAGACAACTCTTAAATTGCATTAGCATCCCTTAGAAACCTGGATTCAACCCCTGGGTTGGGAAGATCCCCTGGAGAAGGGAATGGCTACCCACTCCAGTATTCTTGCCTGCAGAATTCCATAGACAAAGGAGCCTGGCGGGCTACAGTCCATGGGGTCACAAAGAGTCGGACATGACTGAGAGACTAACACTAACACACTATGGCTTTTCTTAATATCTTTGATCTTGCATTTGATCAAGAAAGGGAAAAGAGGGATTTCCTGGCTGTCCAGTGGTAAAGAATCCACCTGCCAAAGCAGGGGACACTGGTTCGATCCCTGGTCTGGGATGATCCCATGTGCCGCGGAACAACTAAACCTGTGTGCCACAACAAAAGAAGCCATCACAATAAGAAGCTGTGCACCACAACCCGAGGAGGCCCGTGCACAGCAACCAAGACCCAGCACTGCCAAAAGTAAAATAACTAAACAAAAAATTTAAAAAGAAATAATCTAATTTGTGGACAAAAATGACTAAGTGAAAAGTGAAGTCGCTCAGTCGTGTCTGACTCTGCAACCCCATGGACTGTAGCCCACCAGGCTCCTCAGTCCATGGAATTTTCCAGGCAAGAGTACTAAGGGGACCTGAAATGAGGATTTAAGAACCACAGTGCTTTCGCACTGAAAGAGATCTTAGGAATCATCTTGTCCAGGAAACTTAAACCTGGCTGTGCATTAGGGTTGTTAGGAGAACATTTTGCTCCTTTGCTAACAGTACTTTGTTAAGATATTATTTCTATACAGTAAAATGCACCAATTTTAAGTATCAAGGTTGATGAATTCTAACTTTATACACTTGTGTAACCACCACTCAGATCAAGGCATAGAACATTTCTTCCATTCCTGAAAGTTCCATTGTGTCTCTTTCCAGGCAATATCCATTTTCACCCATCAGGGGTAATGTCTATTCTGACTCCTACCACCATAGATTGATTTTTCTGGGTTTTGTACTCACATAAACGGAATCCCAGGGTGTCCCAGGTGGCTCAGCGGTAAAGAATACACCTGCCAAGCAGGAGATGCAGGTTTGATCCCTGGGTTGGGAAGATCATCTGGAATAGGAAATGGCAACCCACACCGATATTCTTGCCTAGAGTATTCCACGGACTGAAGAGCCTGGTGGGCTACAGTCCACAGGGTCACAGAAGAGTAGGACATGACTGAACGACTGAGCACACAAATGGAATCATACTGAATGATGATTCAGCTTTTGTATCTGACTTCTTTTGCTCAATATAATGTTTTTGAGGCTTCGTTCATTTTTTTGTATGTTTAAGTAGTTTGTTCTTTTTTTCAATAGCTGATTAGTATTCCACTGTAAATATACCACATTTGTTCATCCATTTGCTCGTGGAACTTTTACAAAATGTAAATGCCAAAGCCTGTCCTCGGCCCACTGAATCTAAACTTCCAGGGATGGAGTTTGGGAGACATACTTTCAATAAGTTTCCAGGCAATTGTGATGTACAGCCATGTGTGAAAACACTGATTCTGTCTATTCACTCTGGTTCTACAGATAAGGAAACTGACAGCAGGAAAGAGATTTCCCAGACACTTGAATCAGTTGAGTCAAGCTTAGAACATTTTCCACTGTGCTACTCTTTTCCTTGGAAGATAAGTCAAGTTGCTAATTACTGACAAGGGCAGAGACATGAGTCATAAGACCTTCCATTTATCAAGCACCTGTTATACATTAGGCTCTGCTCTAGGTACATGAGTCCAGCTCTTTGTGACCCTATGGACTATAGCCGGCCAGGCTCCTCTGTGCATGGGATTCTCCAGGCAAGAATACTGGAGTGGGTTGCCATTTCCTTCTCCAGAGGAATCTTCCTGAACCAAGGACAGAACTTGAGTCTCTTATCTCTCCTGCATTGGCAGGCAGGTGCTTTACCATTAGCGCCACCTGGAAAACTCCTATAGACACATTATGTACATTTAATCCTCTTAACAATTTGTGTATCACAGCTGAGGACACTGAAACCCAGAGCAGCCCAAGGGACAGAGGTAGCATGTGATAGAGAGAGGAGTTGATCCCAAGCCTTCCTAACTCCAGAGTCATACAAGAAGGTTGGTACTTTAGCCTGAAGTGAAAAGAAGGAAAATTACAAACTCCTTGGTTTGGTGGTCTTCCATTCTGGCCCAGTCCAGCTTGCTACAGTAGAAATAAAAACAAAACAGTGTTCACCCCATTTCTCAAACTGGTTTTAGAATTCCTTTAGTTCTGTACACTCAGTTCTCTATCAGTTAAAGTGGTTGACTGTCCAATTGACTAAAAATGCGGCCACTAAAGGGAGGGTGATGTATTTGCTTAATCACTAGCTCTTCCTCCTCTACTGTCCCTGGGGGTGGGGACTGCAAATGCTGCCAGCAGGTCTGTCAGAGATGTTCTCCACAAATGGAAAGCTAGTTTCCCAAAGTGGGGAGGGCCTTGATTCTTTCATCAGGGAGTAAATTGACCCTAGCAATCAGAGACAAGAATGAGTCAGAAATACATTTGCTAGTTGAGATGCTGAACCTTGAGTCCTGAGAGACTCCAGGACTCCAGAAACTGGAGTTTTTCAACAACACATTGTGTTTTTCAATAATGAGGGAATCTGGAAAGTCTAAGGGATGACTGGCTGAGGAAAGTGGAGACCTGGCTTTTGTAGCTGCTATGGTTGGGGGAAGTAGGATGCGAATAGAGGGGAGGAAGAGAAAAAAGCTTGTAGGTACTTACAAAGACTCTCCCTGACCAAACTTTAGTTAGGTTTCTCTGAGCCCTCTTCTTAACTAGGCCTTGGCTTTGGCCCTCCATTCTTTGACCTGCATAGCTCAGATTTTGCAAGAATCCTGTCAATTTAGTGAGAACTCCCCCACCCTTGATATATGATCATTCGATATCTAATCAAGTTTCTCATCCCCACCTTTGATGTATAAGCCTACCTTTAGCAAGAATCCTGTTAGGTTAAGTTAGCAAGAATCCCCTTATCCTTGATGTCTCCTCTTAGTAATTTTCCATCCTCTAATCCTCTCAATGTCCTCACTGGCTAAAAATTCCCAACTGTCCTTGTTTGTATTCTGAGTTGAGCCTGATCTTCCTCTCCTATTGCAACATCCCTATGGCAACAGTCTTGAGTAAAGTCTTCTTTACCATTTTAACCAGTATTAGAATAAACAATACCAAAATGATTTGATCTCTTGGGCTATATCTATACACATAGACTTATTTGATTATTGTGACTGAATTGACTAGTTTAATTCTTATGCCTTATGGATGACAAACTGAACAATATTCTAATAATATTCTAGTATTAGAATAATAATATTATAATATTATTCTATATTATTATATTATATTATAATAATATATAATAAAATATAATATAATAATATATAATAAAAATATAATAATATTATTAGAATATTATTCAGTTTGTCAATGAAGATCATGGCATCTGGTCCCATCACTTCATGGGAAATAGATGAGGAAACAGTGGAAACAGTGTCAGACTTTATTTTGGGGGGCTCCAAAATCATTGCAGATGGTGATTGCAGCCATGAAATTAAAAGATGCTTACTCCTTGGAAGGAAAGTTATGACCAACCTAGACAGCATATTCAAAAGCAGAGACATTACTTTGCCAACAAAGGTCCGTCTAGTCAAGACTATGGTTTTTCCAGTGGTCATGTATGGATGTGAGAGTTGGACTGTGAAGAAAGCTGAGCGCTGAAGAATTGATGTTTTTGAAGTGTGGTGTTAGAGAAGACTCTTGAGAGTCCCTTGGACTGCAAGGAGATCCAACCAGTCCATTCTAAAGGAGATCAGTCCTGGGTGTTCTTTGGAAGGAATGATGCTAAAGCTGAAACTCCAGTACTCTGGCCACCTCATGAGAAGAGTTGACTCATTGGAAAAGACTCTGATGCTGGGAGGGATTGGGGGCAGGAGGAGAAGGGGACGACAGAGGATGAGATGGCTGGATGGCATCACCAACTCGATGGACTGAGTTTGAGTGAACTCCGGGAGTTGGTGATGGACAGGGAGGCCTGGCGTGCTGTGACTCATGGGGTTGCAAAGAGTCAGACATGACTGAGCGACTGAACTGAACTGAACTGATATTATATTATTATTATAGAATATTCTAATATTCTAATAATATTCTGGTCTGGGTTTTACATGGACAGCCTGCTTCAGGACTCTTCTTCTGAGACCAGGAACCATGTGGCAGGCCCAGGCTCTGCCCAAGAGGCTCTGCATTAGAATTCTAAGAAGGCTTCATGCTGTGCTCCTCCTCATGAAGCAAAAGGACACAAAGCATCCTGGCAGCTGCATGTCAATGTGAAGTCTGTCTGCTGTTCTACTGAAACAGGATTCAAGAGTCCCAATCCCCAGATATGCATTCCCACAGTGTATAAGGAATGCAATGCTGATAGGAGCTGCTAAAATGATTAATCTCCTGACATCATTCCCTTTGGCTTGATTTAGTTCTTATCACTCAACAAAGATCACTGTGGGGACATTACTGGTTACGGTTTTATTGTCCAGAAACTACTTCTCTCTCTTTTCTCTGGCCCAGTAATCATACTGTCTTCTAATGTTCTGAATTCGTGTCACTTGGGTATTCTTTACTTGTTGAGTGTAGCCTGAAGCTGGATGGATGGTCTTCTACAGCTCTCAACAACTTTTCAGCAGAAGGAAGGGAAGAGGCTTTGATGTCAGAGAAATTTTCTGCAGAAAAGGATCAAGGCAGACCAAAGGGAATATAGCCGAGCAAATCTTAAGACCATGTGTGAATTAGAGAAACTTTGTGTTTAGACAAAGTAGAAAAGGTTTTGAGACAAACAACTGTGAAATTGTGTTTTAGAATGGGTCAAGATCTCTCACTCTCACAAAAGCCCCTAAAATAGCCAAAGAAAATCCAAAGTGACTCCAATGTTTCATCTCTTAAGCCTCCTAGAGCCTCTCCAATGAAACTGGCAGAAAATCCAGTGTTGCTGAAACAGAACAAATGCATCCACAATTGAAAATATTAATCCAAGCTTTCCTCTGAAGGGCATTAAAATGTGCTGAAACAGGCATTCCACCCTGAAAAACCAAACACTTGGAAAGGAAAAGGAAGATTTCCAACAAATGGAAGTTTGGTTGTCTGGTTTTGCTCTAATAAACATGAAATGAACCAATTCTTCACATGAAGACTGATCTGAAATCCCAAATTCTACTCTCTGAAAGCCATTAGAAATCTGATACTACTGGTGACTTCCTGAAGACATTAAAGAAGCGCTGAAATGTGATTCTGACATCAGGGCTGAGATTTTAAAGTATGTCTTTCTAGGGAATTTTTTTCTTTTGCTGCTAGAAAGTGGAAAAAGCAGGGTATAGAGTAATAAGAAGCTACTAGCCCACAAAAGGTAGACTGCTTTCTTTGTGCTAAACTACTCTGATCCACAAAAGTGAAACAAATAAATCTGTTTAGCTTTCCTGAAAATGAAGAAATGAAGGATGACCCACAAAGTTCTTTAAACTTTCAAAAGTAACAGCAGCTTTACCACACCCTCCTCCAAAGCATATTTAAATTGATAATGCTTCCCCTCAGAAAGTGGAGGCCAAAGGAATCTGGTTCTCACCTTGTAACAGAGCAGGCTGGGGGCTAGCTCAACCCTCATTTCAAGGACAAGAACAAGAAAACAAACAACCCTACTGCAAACATTATTTTAAACTTCACTCCATCTCACAGGCAGGAATAGTCTCACTGATCCGCAATGCAAAGAAAAAAACGTTTCAGCATCAGAAAAGCAGCAGTAAATGGAACAGCAGAACAGGTGTTTGTGTTTTTTTTTACAAAAGTAGAAAAAGTAAAGGGCAGTGCTTATTTTACAGAGGGGCTCTCTAGCCATTTGAAACTTAAACACAGAGAAGGAGATAGGATCTCTGTAGGCAGCAGAAGAAAAGAAAAATTTTTTTTCCTACTTACAGTGTCTTTTATCTCTAAGGGAAGCCAGAGCTGAGCGTCTTCCCTGTCCTTATGCAGCAGAGGCAAGATGTGTTGCTGTGAGATTTTTAAAAGACCCCAGGAACTCCCAGTAGCTGGCTTCCTCATTGCATCTCTGCCATCAGCCAAGTGAAGACTGCCTTCATACCCATTCTGATGGCCGCAAGCCTTGTGGTCTGGTCTCCCTATTTTTCTCCCCAGTCTTTGGAATTAGAATTGGTGTTGACACTGAGGTTGTAAAGGGTTGGAAAAGAAGTGGCTGCACTGAGGTTACCCATGGGCAGGATTTAATGAGATTTTAATTCAGAATCGATCCCAGGACAGAGAATGAAACTAATGAATTGCCATAACGAGTTAACCTGGAAAAACACATCCTGCCAAAGAAAGGTTTAATTTAGCTTCTTTCAGAAATTCTGGGTGTTGGGGGCCAGAGTGAGGTACTCCACCCATGGCAAAGGTCATGAGGAAGGAGGCTCGACATACGCAAAGGCGGGATCGAGCCTCAGGAGTCCCCCTGGAAATCCTCGAGCGTCTACCCCCATAACCAGAGCCTGCCTACTTTACTACTTTGTGCTCTTACCTATACCTCTGACTTTACGGGGGGCTGTCCCCCACCACCTCTTTCAGAGAAGGAGTTAACCTAGAGCTCCAGTCAATAAAAACTCTTGGGTGTGACAAGAGTGTTTTAACCTACAAACTCCTCTGAAGTTTCTCTAGCCTGCCTGACAGGCTCGTCGGGCCACATGTGATTGCTCACAGCCTCCCAACCGTGAGAGGCACGAGATGCTTTAAACCCTCTAAAAACAGGTTCTTTAGAGAAGTTAGAAAACTATAAGTATAGTGGGCTAATTAGAAATTGTGTTGGTGAAGGGTTTTTCATTTGTTGAGCCAACGTTTGTTGCTAAGTCTCCATATCCCCTGCCCTTACACACATTAATGAATATATAGAAGGAATAAGTATTAACCTTTGATATTAATCACGTTAGACCTTAGGCTAAGTAAATTCTTTCCTTAACTAAAACCCACTACACCCTCACCCTGTAGGAATGTAACTTTATTTGGGTGGCATCTGTTTTGAGACTAATCAGCCCTGGAGAAATAAGTGTCCTGACTGACTGACCGCTGTCACAAGGAGAGGGTTGTAAATTGTCAGCAGGCCCCCCTGGCCAGAAGATGATGTAACACCCCTAAGACCTCTGTATACATTTGTGTGAAGCACCTGACTTTAATAAAAGTCAGGACTGCTGTCCCCACATGACTTTTGTATAACATCTCAGTGTATAAAAACAGACTCTGGAAAATAAAGAATTGGGATCAGTTTCTCGAAATACTGGTCTCCCCATGTCGCTCTCTCTCTCACTCTGGTTGAGTCTCCATCTGGAGCGCGGAACCCACCATGCTTACTAATTATGCCTGGGCTTCTAAGATCCGACCGGGGAGGCCTCAGCGTCTCCTCTCCTTCGGGAGAACGGAAGGACGCCTGCGGCCTACGTAAGTGGTGCAAGCTTCTTGTCTTGAAGTTTTATTGGTCTCCCGCGTAAACCAAGCTACTCAGCCTCTTTTCTCCACTGAATTTTCCTACTGAGCTATCCTCATCCTATTACTCTTTATATCTTTGATAAAATATTTAAATAAATAGGTCGCCGACGCCGTCCCCGCTTCGAATACCCTGGATCAGCCGGGGCAGGACCCCGGCATCTGGGTGGGCTAAGCAGCATTCACTGGAGAAGTTAAACTCTAGGTAGGCAGATTGCTGAGGCCTAGCCTGCCTTATTAGTAAAATCTCTTTGGGAACTTTCAATATTGGTCTCATAATTTTAAACATTTCTACATAAATTTTCAACAGTTGAAGGGTTGCCCTTCTGCTGACATGATAAGTGATTAGTCTGTGGTTCACCTCTTCTTGCTCACTTGAGCTTATTTGAACAAACTGGAATTTACAGGGTCACAACTTATGACCCCTGGGTGATGTGAAGTTTTGAGGTTCTGCAGAGAAGAGCAGCTTAACATAAGGACATGCAGCAAGTATTATCTGTTTTGCTGGGGATGGTGGTGAAAGAATGTGACAGGTAGTGATGATCTCTAGTCCTTCATTGATTTATCCTCATTTGTAGGGACCAACTTCTTTTTGGTGGTTTATGGAGACAGGGACAATTGGAAAGAGAAGTAAATACAAAGTCAGAAGATGTGGATTCTGTTCAGGTTTTGTTACTTTCTGTTTGCGATCTCGGGTAAGTCATATAAACTGTCTGAACCCACTGTCTCATTTGCCTCCCACCCTGGGCCAATCAAATGAAACCATGTAGACACCTTGGGACCTGTGGAGCCCTCCACAGATGTGCCGCTTTTCTAAATTTTCATTCCTTGTATGACCCACCAAGTAAGCTGTTCAGATAAATCAAGAGTTCAAATATGGAACCGGGAGGAGACAACATCTTGAGTCTGATTGATACTAGATGATGGGAATCAACGGCTGTGGAAGATAGAGCCAAGGGAAAAAAATAAGAAGAAGGAGTTAAAAAGGAGAAAAGACATAAAATTCCTAGGGAAAGGCTTGGCTCTGGTGCTGATTGGGCCTTATGACTCTAAAGTAAAAGTGAAAGTTGCTCAATCATGTCCAACTCTTTGTGACCCCATGGACTATACAGCCCATGAAATTCTCCAAGCCAGAATACTGGAGTGGGTAGCTGTTCCCTTCTCCAGGGGATCTTCCGAACCCAGATCTCTCACATTGCAGGCAGATTCTTTACCAGCTGAGCCACAAGGGAAGCCCTATGACTCTAAAATATAATCCTATTTGAATATGGAACAATGGAATATAAGTGAGCAATCAAAAATTATTTCCTTAAAAGAAATTAACCAACAGGACAAATACAAGTTGTCCAGCAGGAAAAACCACGAAACTTTGGGGGTAAATCAGGAGGTAAGACAGAATGTAGGATGTAGGAAAGAATGGCAGGATGTAGGAAAGGGTGGTGGTGAGAGTCAAAAGTGCTCTGAAGTCTAGGGACTTGTTTTCTGCCACTGACTTGCAGTAGGCCCTTGAACAGATTACTATCTGGTTGGTTTCCTAATCTATACAGACTGTTCTCAAATCCTAAATGGGAGAATGAGACTCAGTGATCTATTAAAAAAATTCCACCTGGGGACTTACTGTGTGGGCCAGTGGTTAAGAATCCGCCTTCCAGTGCAGGGACTACAGGTTAGATCCCTGGTCGGGGAACTAAGATCCCACAGCAGGGCTATGAAGCCTGCGTGCCTCAACTGGAGAGCCTGCATGCTCTACAGCCTATGCTCCACAACAACAGCAACCTTGGCACTGCAACAAGAAGCCCGTGTGCCACAGATAGAGAAGCCCCAGTATGCTACAGCTAGAGAAAGCCCATGGGCTGCAACAAAGACCTCAGTTCAGTTCAGTTCAGTCGCTCAGTTGTGTCCGACTCTTTGCGACCCCATGAATTGCAGCACGCCAGGCCTCCCTGTCCATCACCAATTCCCGGAGTTCACTCAAACTCACGTCCATCGAGTCGGTGATGCCATCCAGCCATCTCATCCTCTGTTGTACCCTTCTCCTCCTGCCCCCAATCCCTCCCAGCATCGGAGTCTTTTCCAATGAGTCAACTCTTCGCATGAGGTGGCCGAAGTACTGGAGTTTCAGCTTTAGCATCATTCCTTTCAAAGAACACCCAGGACTGATCTCCTTTAGAATGGACTGGTTGGTCTGCTGCTGCTAAGTTACTTCAGTCGTGTCCGACTCTGTGCGACCCCATAGACGGCAGCCACCAGGCTCCCCGGTCCCTAGGATTCTCCAGGCAAGAACACTGGAGTGGGTTGCCATTTCCTTCTCCAATGCAGGAAAGTGAAAAGTGAAAGTGAAGTCACTCAGTTGTGTCCGACTTCTAGCGACCCCATGGACTGCAGCCTACCAGGCTCCTCCATCCATGGGATTTTCCAGGCAAAGTACTGGAGTGGGGTGCCATTGCCTTCTCTGACTAGTTGGTCTAGTGTAGCCAAAAAAAAAAAAAAAATTGTTACTTTTATGTGACTTTGGACAAGTCACATAAACTGTTAAATTCACCCATGAGCATGTTCAGTTGTTAAGTTGTAGCTGACTCTTTGTGACCCCATGGACTGTAAGTGGCCAGACTCCTCTGTCCATGGGATTTCCCAGGCAAGAATACTGGAGTGGGTTGCCATGCCCTCCTCCAGGGAATCTTCCCAACGCAGGGATCAAACCCGGATTCTTTACTACTGAGCCACATGGGAAACCCATATTCAACCATGTGTTAACCCCCTATTTGTTTCAGAGTTTTAAACAAAGAAATAGAATGTTATAATATGGCTCCCCATTCATTTCTCCTTCTTCTCCCAGAGGTAAACACAATCCAGCCTGAGTTGGTGAGTACCACTCCCATGAATATTTTTATACTTCTAGATACACGATTTTGTAAAAAAGACAACAAAAAAAACCCCACAGAAATGTTTTGAGGGTTTTAAACATTTATATAAATGGTTTCTACTATATGTATCCTACATCTTAATTTTCAGCAATATAATACTATTGAGAAGTAGTATAGCCTGATGGTCAAACACTAAGATTCCAGGGCAGATAGCCTAGGCTCATATCCTATTTCTACCATGGCTATCTGTGTGATCTTGGGTAGGTTGCTTAACCTCTGTGAACCTCAGTTTCCCATATGTAAAATAGGGATAGTAACTGTACAAACCTCATAAGGCTTCTGTGAGAATTAAATAATTTAAAATATCTAAAGCTCTTACTATATACACAGTGCATATAGTAAGCACTATGTGTTCACTATTATTACTTGAGATTTATCTATGCAGATAATTAAATCATTAGAAGTATAGATAATTACTATGTGTGTAATGCACTGTGTATATAGTAAGTGAAAAACTTATTAGTACACATACTAATAAATATTTAAGACCATTTGGAAATACTATGATTCTTGATTCTGACTACAAGCTATAAACATTCTTTTCAAGAGGAAACATTCTATTTTCTCTCTGTATGATTCCAACTCTTCAAAAGCAGTGGGGTATGTTGAAAGATGGGCACAATAAAGGACAGAAATGGTATGGACCTAACAGAAGCAGAAGATATTAAGAAGAGGTGGCAAGAATACACAGAAGAACTATACAAAAGAGATCTTCATGATCCAGATAATCACGATGGTGTGATCACTCACCTAGAGCCAGACATCCTGGAATGTGAAGTCAAGTGGGCATTAAGAAGCATCACTATGAACAAAGCTAGTGGAGGTGATGGAATTACAGTTGAGCTATTTCAAATCCTAAAAGATGATGCTATGAAAGTGCTGCACTCAATATGCCAGCAAATTTGGAAAACTCAGCAGTGGCCACAGGACTGGAAAAGGTCAGTTTTCATTCCAATCTCAAACAAAGACAATGCCAAAGAATGCTCAAACTACCGCACAATTGCACTCATCTCACACGCTAGTAAAGTAATGCTCAAAATTCTCCAAGCCAGGCTTCAATCAATACATGAACTGTGAACTTCCAGATGTTCAAGTTGGTTTTAGAAAAGGCAGAGGAACCAGAGATCAAATTGCCAAAATCTACTGGATCATTGAAAAAGCAAGAGAGTTTCAGAAAAACATCTACTTCAGCTTTATTGACTATGCCAAAGCCTTTGACTGCATGGATCACAATAAACTGAAAAATTCTTAAAGAGATGGGAATACCAGACCACCTGACCCGCCTCTTGAGAAATCTGTATGCAGGTCAGGAAGCAACAATTAGAACTGGACATGGAACAACAGACTGGTTCCAAATAGGAAAAGTAGTACGTCAAGGCTGTATTGTATATTGTCACCCTGCTTATTTAACTTCTATGCAGAGTACATCATGAGAAACGCTGGGCTGGAAGAAGCACAAGCTGGAATCAAGATTGCCGGGAGAAATATCAATAACCTCAGATATGCAGATGACACCAACCTTATGGCAGAAAGTGAAGAGGAGCTAAACAGCCTCTTGATGAGGGTGAAAGAGGAGACTGAAAAAGTTGGCTTAAAACTCAACATTCAGAAAACTAAGATCATGGCATCCAGTCTAATCACTTCATGGGAAATAGATGGGGAAACAGGGAAAACAGTGGCTGACTTTATTTTTCTGGGCTCCAAAATCACTGCAGATGGTGACTGCAGCCATGAAATTAAAAGATGCTTGCTCCTTGTAAGAAAAGTTATGACCAACCTAGACAGAATATTAAAAAGCAGAGACATTACTTTGCCAACAAAGGTCTGTCTAGTCAAGGCTATGGTTTTTCCAGCAGTTATGTATGGATGTGAGAGTTGGACTATAAAGAAGGCTGAGTGCCAAAGAATTGATGCTTTTGAACTGTGGTATTGGAGAAGACTCTTGAGAATCCCTTGGACTGCAAGGAGATCCAACCAATGCATCCTAAAAGAAATCAGTCCTGAATATTTGTTGGAAAGACTGATGTTGAAGCTGAAACTCCAATCCTTCGGGCACCTCATGCGAAGAGCTGACTCATTTGAAAAGACCCTGATGCTGGGAAAGATTGAGGGCAGGAGGAGAAGGGGATGACAGAGGATGAGATGGTTGGATGGCATCACTGACTCAATGGACATGAGTTTGAATAACACTGGGAGTTGGTAATGGACAGGGAGGCCTAGTGTGCTGCAGTCCATGGGGTCGCAAAGAGTTGGACGTGACTGAGAAACTGAACTGAACTGAACTGATGTTGAAAGAAAAGAGCATATGCCAGAAAACCTGGGTTTGATACCGAGCTCTGCCATTTATTAGCTAGCTGTGTAATTTTGAACCTAAACCTCTCTTAATCCCTCATCTGAAAGGGTGTTATCTCACAGTGTTATTGTGAGAAATTCATTCATTCATTTGACAAACACTTATTAAGTACCCATAAACAGGACTTCCATGGTGGCTCAGGGTAAAGAATCCTCCTGCCAGTGCAGCAGACATGGGTTCAATTCTCAGGACAGGAAGATCCTCCGGAAGAGGAAATGGCAACCCACTCCAGTATTCTAGCCTGGGAAAACTCATGGACAGAGGAGCTTGGCAGGTTACAGTTCATGGGGTTGCAAGAATCGGAAACAACTTAGTGACTAACCAACAACAATCCATAAACAGCTGCAAACACAGTGCCAGGTACATAATAGCTGCTTAATATTAATTTCCTCTTTCTCAAAGTTGGCTCAGTTCAGTTCAGTCGCTCAGTCATGTCCAACTCTTTGACACCCCATGAATCACAGCATGCCAGGCCTCCCTGTCCATCACCAACTCCTGGAGTTCACCCAAACTCATGTCCATTGAGTCGGTGATGCCATCCAACCATCTCATCCTCTGTTGTCCCCTTCTCCTCCTGCCCCCAATCCCTCTCAGCATCAGAGTCTTTTCCAATGAGTCAACTCTTCGCATAAGGTGGCCAAAGTATTGGAGTTTCAGCTTTAGCATCAGTCCTTCCAATGAACACCCAGGACTGATCTCCTTTAGGATGGACTGGTTGGATCTTCTTGCAGTCCAAGGGATTCTCAAGAGTCTTCTCCAACACCACAGTTCAAAAGCATCAATTCTTCGGCACTCAGCTTTCTTCAAAGTCCAACTCTCACATCCATACATGACCACTGCAAAAACCATAGCCTTGACTACGTGGACCTTTGTTGGCACAGTAATGTCTCTGCTTTTTAATATTTTTAAATTAAAAATTTTAATATTTTTAAAAGTTGGCTAGGTCTTATGAATAGCTTCTAATGAATTCCAAGTACAGATAATTAAGATCTCTTTCCAAGAATATTGACATTTCTGTTAGTTTTGCAGACCCACAGGGTTTTCCGACATTGGGTAGAGTTGAGTAACTCACCTCTCAAGAGCCCTTTGGCTGGTTTTCACAAAAGGGCTATAATATAGGTGAGCAGGGCTATAATATGGGCTTCCCTTGTAGCTCAGCTGGTAAAGAATCCGCCTGCAATGTGGGAGACCTGGGTTCGATCCCTGGGTTGGGAAGATCCCCTGGAGAAGGGAACAGCTACCCACTCCAGTATTCTGGCCTGAAGAATACAGTCCATGGGGTTGCAAAGAGTCAGACATGAGTGAGTGACTTGCACTTCACTTCACTTCAGTGGTATAATACAGGTACTTTGAAGTGTGGGATTTGGGAAGTTTTCCAAGGTCAAGGGGCATGTCACAGGGTTGTGAAGATCTGATGAGAAGATGCTTGTGAACTATTTCTAAAAACTCTGTAATACTGACCTAGTACATAATATTTCCAGGAAAGAGTCTGAATAGGCCATTGGGCTCAGGTTTCAGTTTCCTGTGTGGGGTGAGCTGGGCAGGGGGGTCATGTGGTTTGCCTGGAGTGGTGATGGCATGCTTTCTGCACCACATCTGGAACTTATTAGAATAGTTTTTCTGGGTGCAGAACTGCCTCTGAGGGCTGTATGCATCTCTGCTGATTGGAAGAAAGTGACTTTGAGGGACCTCCCTGGCAGTCCAGTGGTTAAGACTTCATCTTCCAATGCAGGATGTACAGGTTCAATCCCTGGTCAGGGAGCTAAGATCCCTCAAGCCTGTTGACCAAAAACCCCAAACATAAAACAGAAGCAATACTGTAACAAATTCAATAAAGACTTTAAAAATGATCTACATAAACAAAAAGAAAAAAAAAAAGTGGCTTTGAGAGGTGAGGCCTGAACCACACTTTCAGAGACAAGAGCCTAACTCCCTCTGGTGTTATTTGAAAAAAATTAAAAGTGCTAGTTGCTCAGTCACGTCCGACTCTTTTCAACCCCGTGGACTGATGAACCCAGAAACTGAACCCATCTTAGCCCTCCTTAGAATTCCTTAGAATTCCTTTCCATGGAATTCTCCAGGCAAGAATACTGGAGTGGGTAGCCATTCCCTCTTCCAGGGGATCTTCCTGACCCAGCGATTGAACCCAGGTCTCCCTCATTGTAGGCAGATTCTTTACTGTCTGAGCCACCAGGGTGCTATCTAAGAGGCTTCAGATCCTTTTATCCAAAAATATCTTCCTTAATGAAATCTTACTTCTTCTGGAATCAGCACCACTCTTTAAGAGTCTTCCAGAGACTGGAAATTGTTGCCTCGAATTTCAGCTGAATAATGCCCCTGGCTTGCTTTCATGTTCTACCACACCAGTTGTTGCTCAGTCGCTCAGTTGTGTCTGACTCTTTTGAGACCCCATGGACTGCAGCATGCCAGGCTTCCCTGTCCATTACCAACTCCCGGAAGCTTACTCAAACTCATGTCCAATGAGTCGGTGATGCCATCTAACCATCTCATTTTCTGTCATCCCCTTCTCCTCCTGCCTTCAATCTTTCCTAGCATGGGAGTCTTTTAAAATGAGTCAGTTCTTTGCATCAGGTGGCCAAAGTATTGGAGCTTCAGCCTCAGCATCAGTCCCTCCAATGAATATTCAGATTGATTTCTTTTAGAATTGACTGGTTTGATCTCCTTGCAGTCCAAGGGACTCCCAAGAGTCTTCTCCAACACCACAGTTTAAAAGCATTAATTCTTTGGTACTCAGCCTTTTTTATAGTCCAACTCTCACATTCAAACATGACTACTAGAAAAACCATAGCTTTGACTATACAGACCTTTGTTGACAAAGTAATGTCTCTGCTTTTTAATACACTGTCTAGGTTTAATCTCTAAACAATAAATAGTCTAATTTAGCCTGATTTTGAACTTTATTTAAATAGAGTCCCATAACTTTAGCTTATGTGACTTGCTTCTTTTGTTTTACCTTTTAATGTGTGAAGTTGTGGTTTAGTTACTTTTCCTGCTATATGGTATTCAATTGTGTGACTATCCCACAATTTATTTATCCATATTTTACCGGGATGATCATGTGAGTTGCTCCCAGTATGGACAATTAATAACAGTGGGGCTCTGAATATTTTTTTTTTTTCTCTGAATGTTATTGAGTAAGTCTCCTTGGCACACACAGTGGTTACATACTACTCACTTAGAAATGGAACTGATTGGTTTTAAAGATGTATGCATGCTCAACCTAATTAGATAATGCCGAACTGTGTTCTACCATGATTTTACCAATTTAACACTCCAGTCAGGAGTGAATATGGACTGTTCTTGCCCCATTATTTTACCAATATTTGGTTATTTTTTTACTTCAAAAAATTTGCCCATTCTGTATAAAACAGTACTTCATTACAATGTGAATTTACATTTTCTTGACTACCAAAGAGATTGCGCATTCCCTTCATATTCTTATGGGCATTTGAATTTTCTTCTTTATTAAATTCCAGTTCATGTCTCCTCCCCACTGTTCCATTGATTGTCTTTTTCTTACTCATAAGTATCTTGTGTACTAACCCTTTGTCGGTTACATGTATTGCAAATATTTTCTTTCAATTTGTGGCCTGTTCTTTTAATCTCTTTATGGTATTTTAGATGAATAAATTATTAAGTCTAATGTAGTAAAATTTATTTTTCTTTCTGTATGTTTAAGAAATCTCAATCTTTTCCCTCCCATGGTCATGAAGATATTTTTCTATATTGTCTT
Source organism: Bos taurus (assembly GCF_002263795.3). NCBI lineage: Eukaryota > Metazoa > Chordata > Mammalia > Artiodactyla > Bovidae > Bos > Bos taurus. Next base: position 63,620,758 of record NC_037340.1, on the reverse strand, counting down.
CTAAAAGTTTTATAGTTTTACCTTTCACATTAAAATCTCTTTAACTTTTTATAGTGGGTAATTTTAAATATATGCAAAACTAGGACTTCTCTGGTAGCTCGGTGGATAGGAATCTGCCTGCCAGTGCAGGGGACACTGGTTCCATCCCTGCTCTGGGAAGATTCCACATGCCTCGGAGCCACTATGACCATGCACATCTACTAGCCTGCATACTGCAACTACTGAAGCCCAAAAGCCCTAACGCCCATGCTCTGCAACAAGAGAAGCCACTGCAATGAGACGCCCATGCCACAACTGGAGAGTGGCCCTCACTCACTGCAACTAGAGAAAGCCCACACAAAAGCAAGGAAGATCCAGCAAAGCCAAGAAATAAAATAAAAGACAATCTTGTTTTATCCATACTCCCATCCTCTACATTCACTTCTTCTTGTTCAGTCGCTCAGTCATGTCCAACTCTTTGAGATCCCATGGACTGCAGCACGCCAGGCTTTCCGGTCCTTCACCATCTCCCAGAGTTTGCTCAAACTCATGTCCATTGAGTCAGTTATACCATCCAACCACCTCATCCTCTGTTGTTCCCTTCTCCTACTGCCCTCAATCTTTCCCATTATCAGGGTCTAATATTTATTTATTTTTTTTATCATTTATAAAAAATGTTATAGTTTATTTTTATATTTTCTTTTGTCTACTTAATTTTATCAATGGCATTTCCAAAACACCAAACTTTGGCTTTGTTCATTTTCTTCAGTGTATATTTGCTTTCTTTGTCATTAATTTCTGCTTCTTTTCCTTTTGCTTTCTTAGAATTTATTCTGCTGTTTTTTTCCTTTTTTCTTTATTTTTAAGACTTTCTTCCTTTTTTTCTTTGCGTGTGTCCTCAGTTGCTCAGTCGTGTCCGACTCTGTAACACTTTGGACAGGCTCCTCTGTGCAGGGGATTTTTCAGGCAAGCAAACTGGAGTGGGTTGCCGTTTCATTCTCCAGGGAATCTTCCCAAAACATTGCAGGTGGATTTTTTTTACTGCTGAACCATCAGGCAAGCCCCATTTTTCCCTTTAAGGATATGAATTGCCCTCTAAACAGTGGCTGATTGCATCTCGTCATTTGGATGCATAGTAGTTTTACTACCGTTCAGTTATAAGTATTTTCTAGTTGCCAGTATAACTGCCTATGAGTTAAGTTTTAAATTTCATAAATACGTGAAGTTTTTAAAATTTTTGTTATTGGTTACTAAACTAATTGCGTTGTAGTTTCAGAATGTGGTCTGATACTAACCACTTAAAATAAGTTTAGCCTCACGTTATGGCCTAGCATTTGTTCAGTTTTCATAAATAAATATTCCAAGGGTATTTTAAGAATGTTTTGTGCAGTTGTTAGGTGCAATGCTCTTTTCCCCCCTGTCCTAGAGAGTGTTCCCTTGATCTCCAGCAGCTTAGAGATCATTTAAGAGAAGATGAGCCTGTTTTTTCTGATGCCAGGGACTCTTTGGCACTTAACTCTAGAAAGAATATTTCCTAAAGATGCACCAAGCACCATTTTGCCAGACATGTTACAGTGTCAACAAAGTCTCCTTCATACCTCACTTCTGCCTTAGCACGTATTTACACTGTCTCCTTCTCTGTGTTTGCAGATTTCAGACTTTACCTTGCCTCACTCATGATCCGGTTCTTTCATCACTCCTCAGTGGCTTTGGAGGAAGCAGATTTTCACAAAAACTTTTGTGGTTATTGATTTCCAAGGAAATAATGTGTGACAGCTAGCCCTATGCCAGCTAACTAGGAGGTGTCCAATAAAATTTTTTGAATGGAAAAACTAAAAATATAATACAATGTCAAAACTGAAGTTCATTTACTAAAAATTATAATCAAGGCAGAAGATCTCATTTAAATGCTTAAGAATTAGAATACAAGCTAATATAAATTTAGAACATAATTCACAAATTGCTTAATTATTCTTTTTCCACTGAAAATACAAACTAGCTATCATTCCATCTGTAGTCATAGAATGCACACATGTGTGACACACACACACAGAAGTGACAGCAGATTAAAATGAATATAGTGAAGGCATATCGTATACCAGGGGTTAGATTTTAAAGTCAGTTTATATAGCAAAAATTGCACATAGTCAAAATTGCCCTTGAAATCCCATAACAAGATGCTGTGTTGTCTTCATATAGTTTACACAGCCAGTTTTTCTTCAATGTCAGAATAGACTGCTGTTACTTCAGCAAATTTGGAAAATTCAGCAATGGCCACAGGCCTGGAAAAGGTCAGTTTTTATTCCAGTCCCAAAGAAGGGCAATGCCAAAGAATGCTCAAACTACCAGATAATTGCACATAGATCACACACTAGCAAGGCAATGCTCAAAATGCTTCAAACTAGGCTTCAGCAATACATGAACCAAGAATTTCCAGATGTACAAACTAGGTTTAGAAAAGAAGACAGGAAACAGAGATCAAATTGCCAACATCTGTTGGATCATAGAAAAAGCAAGGGAATTCCAGAAAAACTTCTGCTTCATTGACTATGTTAAAGCCTTTGACTGCGTGGATCACAACAAACTGTGGAAAATTCTTAAAGAAACTGGAATACCAGATCACCCTACCTGCTTCTTGAGAAACCTGTATGCAGGTCAAGAAGCAGCAGTTAGAATGGACATGGAACAACAGGTTGGTTCAAAATTGGGAAAGGAGAACTTCAAGGCTATATATTGTCACCCTGCTTATTTAACTTAAACGCAGAGTACATCATGAGAAATGCCGGGCTGGATGAATCACAAACTGGAATCAAGATTGTTGGGAGAAATGTCAATAACCTCAGATATGCAAATGATGTCACCTTAATGGTAGAAAGTGAAGAGGAACTAAAGAGCCTCCTGATGAGGGTTAAAGAGGAGACTGAAAAAGCTGGCTTAAAACTCAACATTCAAAAAACTAAGATCATGGCATCCAGTCGCATCACTTTATGGTAAAAAGATGGGAGAACAATGGAAACGGTGACAGACTATTTTCTTGGGCTCCAAAATCACTGCAGATGTTGACTGCAGCCATGGAATTAAAAGACGCTTGCTCCTTGGAAGAAAAGTTATGACCAATCTAGACAGCATATTAAAAAGCAGAGACACTACTTTGCCTACAAAGGTCCATCTAGTCAGAGCTATGTTTTTCCAGTAGTCATGAATGGATGTGAGTGCTGGACCATGAAGAAGGCTGAGCACCGAAGGATGAATGCTTTCAAACAGTGGTGCTGGAGAAGACTCTTGAGAGTCCCTTGGACAGCAAGCAGATGAAACAAGTCAATCCTAAAGGAAATCAACCCTGAATATTCATTGGAAGGTCTGATGCTGAAGCTGAAGCTACAATATTTTGGGCACCTGATGTGAAGAGCTATCTCATTGAAAAAGACCCTCATGCTGGGAAAGAATGAGGGCAGTAAGAGGAGGGGGCAACAGAGGATGAGATGGTTGGATGGCATCACTGACTCAATGGACATGAGTCTGAGCAAACTCTGGGAAATGGTGAGGGACAGGAATGCCTGGCATGCTGTAGTCCATGGGATCTCAAAGAGTTGGACACGACTTAGCAATTGAACAACAACTTCAGTTAAGCACCAGATTAAAGAGTTGGTTTGCATTTAGGGGTCATGGTTCTTTAATCATCAGACTCAGTTAGTTTAGGTAAGAAGCTCATCAAAAAGAATTGAGAGAGCCTGAGCAGATTCTTCCCTCTCATTTAACACTCATAATAACAGTATTAAGTGGAACAATGGAGAAATCCCCAGCACTATTTAAGTCCCTCCCTCTCTTCCTTCTTTCCTTTCCTTTTTGCTTGCAGTATGAAGGAGTTCTATAAGGTTCTTTGGAAAGAGGCATCTTTAGGCACCTTTAATAGTCTTTTTATGATATAAAGTCTTAAAAGAACAGATCTTAAGTGAGAATGTTTCTGATACGAGAGCAGGTAATGAACTAGCAATTTTGGGACAGGGTTGACTTTCCTGATGGTAAAATCACACAAAGTAAACATCTAGGTTCTTGATGAGCTTCCATATATTAATTCACTCAATTTCAATAATTTCACCAAATTAAAATATTTGTTGAGCATCTACTTTATGTCAAGTATCATGGGCACTGGAGAAACAATTCAGATAATTGATCACTGAGATGATCATTCAATCTTTTTGGCAACTTTTGCTTAATCCTTAGTACTCAGTCACTCAGTCATGTCCAACTCTTTGCAACCCCATCAACTGTAGCCTGCCAGGCTCCTCTGTCCATGGAGTTTTCCAGGTAAGCATACTGGAGTGAGTTGCCATTTCCTACTCCAGCTTAATCCTTTAGTGCTCTGTAAACCCCTCCTTTCTTACATTGCTCAAAGTGAAAGGGAAATTAGTTAATGGCAGCCTAAGTGATATAAATAGCAACCCAAGACTCAGGTTACCAGCTTATAATCCTTATTAGCTTTTTTACTTTCTAGAAAGATATGGATATGGCCTAGCCCAGCAGTAATAATAGTAACAGCTACCAAATAGTGATTTCTTACCATGTACCAGCCATAGTGCTAAGAACTTTATCTTATCTCAGTTAACTCTCACAATGACTATGTGTGTCTCAGTCACTCAGTCATATCTGACTCTTTTCGAGCCCATGGACTATAGCCCAATAGGCTCCTCTGTCCATGGGATTCTCCAGGCAAGAATACTAGAGTGGGTTGCCATTTCTTTCTCCAGGCAATCTTCCAAACCCAGGGATCGAACCAAGGTCTCCTGCATTGCAGGCAGATTCTTTACCATCTGAGCCACCAGGGAAGCCCCCACAATGACTATAAACTAGGAATTATTCTCGTTTAACAGTTGAGAAGACAGAGGCACAGAGCAGTTTAATGGTTTGTTCTGAACTATTTCAATATACTGCCTCTCAAATTTCCCTTATACCACACACAGGGAAATGTAGTTGTTAAAAGCTGTATAGGTGTGCAGCCTAGTGGTGATCCTATAGGCAAAAAAAGTTACAAAAGATAAAACAAGAATATAGATCATTATAGATTTTAGAAGATTTTGTTCCTGATTTCAAGAAGCTCATCTCCTATTCTCCTAAGATGAGTCAAGAAAATATTTCAATGAAGAAATAGGTTCTATGTGATCCTGGAGTCAGACTGCAGGTCAGGGCCAGAGTTCCCAATGCTAAAGTGGTGTTGCTCTTCTCTCTCTCTCAGAGACCCCAATTCTGTCCCAACTACATATCTTCATTTTTACCCACAGCTCCCATGGCCATTCTATGAACTCCAGAGACACCACAGAGACCCCAGTCTGATTTTCTCCAGGAAACAATGGGACAGAGTTTGGGGAACTTCCCTTGTTGTCTCTGTAATCTCAGGTTTAGGAGAGTTTGGATTGAAACTGGGAGAAAGAGAAAAAATTTCATTTCTAGTTATGAAGGAAAATCTTTAGGGAAAGGTGTTATGACATCTCAGTCACAACTGGAATGAAAAGCCATCTATTTGAGGCACAGACCACTTGACAGACTTCCACCACAGACATTTCCTTGTTTTTACAGAACTAACTGGCTCATAAATTGTTGAAAGTTTCAGAGTTATATAATCATGAAAATAGGAGCAAATTTTACCACTGGGTTTCATGGGTATTACGAACTTTTGAACTTATTGGAGATGCCAGAAGGCACTGTGGTTTAAAGCTACTCTTTACTGCTTCAATTCCTATAGTAGTTACACAACGAGATGGTATTCAGTTCAGTTCAGTCACTCAGTCATATCTGACTCTTTGTGATCCCATGGACTGCAGCACGCCAGGCTTCCCTGTCCATCACCAACTCCTGGAGCTTGCTCAAACTCATGTACATTGAATTGGTGATGCCATCCAACCATCTCATCCTCTGTCATCCCCTTCTCCTCCTGCCCTCGATCTTTCCCAGCATCATGGTCTTTTTCAAAGAGTCAGTTCTTTGCATCAGGTGGCCAAATTATTGGAGTTTCAGCTTCAGCATCAGTCCTTCCAATGAATATTCAGGACTGATTTCCTTTAGGTTTGACTGATTTGGTCTCCTTGCAAGTCTGAGGGACTCACAAGAGTCTTCTCCAACACCACAGTTCAAAAGCATCAATTCTTCAGTGCCCAACTTTCTTTATGGCCCAACTGTCATATCCATACATGACTACTGGGAAAACCATAGCTTTGACTAAAAGGACCTTTGTTGGCAAAGTAATGTTTCTGTGTTTTAATATGCTGTCTAGGTTGGTCATAGCTTTTCTTCCAAGGAGCAAGTATCTTAATTTCATGGCTGCAGTCACCATCTGCAGTGATTCTGGAGCCCAAGAAAATAAAGTCTGCCACTGTTTCCACTGTTTCCCCATCTATTTGCTATGAAGTAATGGGACCAGATGCCATGATCCTAGTTTTTTGAATGCTGAGTTTTAAGCCAGCTTTTTTCACTCTGCTCTTTCACCCTCATCAAGAAGCTCTTTAGTTCCTCTTCACTTTCTGTCATCTGCATATCTGAGGTTATTGATATTTCTCCTGACAATCTTGATTCCAGCTTGTGCTTCATTCAGCCCAGCATTTCATATAATGTACTCTGAATATAAGTTAAATAGGCAGGGTGACAATGTATAGCCTTGACATACTCCTTTCCCAATTTGGAACCAGTCCATTGTTTCATGTCCGGTTCTAATTGTTGCTTCTTCACCTGCATACAGATTTCTCAGGAAGCAGGTAAGGTGGTCTGGTATTCCCGTCTCTTTAAGAATTTTCCACAGTTTGTTGTGATCCATACAGTCAAAGGCTTTGACGTAGTCAGTAAAGCAGAAGTAAATGTTTTTCTGGAACTCTCTTGCTTTTTCAATGATCCAAAGGATGTTGGCAATTTGATCTCTGGTTCCTCTGCCTTTTCTAAATCCAGATGGTATTAGTCTCAAATAATTTTGCCTGTCTGTTGCTTTTTTTGTTACCTACTTAATACATCTTCTGACCCCCTAAACTGGATAGTGTGTGTGTGTGTGCACGCATTAGTCGCTCGGTTGTGTTCAACTGTTTTCGATCCTGTGGACTGTAGGCTACCAGGCTCCTCTGTCCATGGAATCCTCCAGGCAAGAATACTGGAATGGGTTGCCATTCGCTTCTCCAAGGGATCTTCCTGACCAAGGGATCGAAACCGGGTCTCCTGCATTGCAGGCAGATTCTTTATCATCTGAGCCACCAGAGAAGACCCAAACTGGGTTAGGGCTCACCAGTGTACATTCTCACAGCAACCTGTACTTTTCTTTCTTAGAGTGAATAAAATTACAGTTATTTGTGTAATGTGTGTAGTGCCTGTATTTCTCTTGTAGAATGTAAGCTCCATGAGGAAAGGCATCTAAATACATTGTTTGCCACAATATCCCCAGGTCCTAGTGCAGGGCCTGACTCCAGAGATGCTCAATTAATGTCCAGTGAGAAGTGAATGAATTCATAATTTAAGAATCACAGAATTTAAGAACTGAGAGGGATGTTATGAGTCTGTTTAGTGCAACCCTCTCAGTTTATATAATAGAAAACTGAGTTCCAGAGAAACAAAGAGACTTACCCATTGTTACATACTGTTGTGTGGCATGGTCACAACTAAAACTGGGCCTCTTTAATTACCCTTCCTCTACCTTATTGCATTTATGGTTAGTTAAAAGTTTTAGACTGAAGGCATCGACCAGAAATTATGGATGTAGTGTGTTGAATAGTGTCCTTCTCAAAATTCATGTCCACCTGAAGCCTCAGAACATGACCTTATTTTTTTCTCAACTATTTCCTGAAAAACTGTACTTTTTTCCTTTTGATTCACCAAAGACCTTATGTAAATATAGCCTTTTCTCTAAGATGTAAGCATATCCTGTGTTTAATATAGTGCTTTGAGATTTACACAAATGTCAGGCAATTTGCTTGTTGGAACTCAAGATAGTAAGAACATGTTAACTAAAAATAAATTGACAGTTACTCTGTGCCAGGTGGTGCTGAGCACTTTACATGCTTTATCTCATTTAATCTTCACAATTCTAGGTTCTATTATTTTATAATGGGTAAACTGGAGTTTAGCAAGATGAAGAAAATCATTCACAGTTATACAACCATAAAATTGATGGAATAGTTAATCTTACTCCAGAGACTTTTCCCTTAAACAGTATACCACAAGAAGAGAAGCTCCATGCTATCATTTCTATTACCTCAAATGAAATTTGCTTTTTTTTCGCTTAGGCATCCACCTGGGCCCTCCTTGTGACCACCATAATACTTATGAGAACCAATGTAAACATGCTTCATGTTGTTTGCTATACAGTGAGCAATAACGTACTCTGTTTATGACTCAGGAGTCTTGAGTCTCTTGCCAGCAACATGCTAACGTTAGTTTGTGTAAGATAAAAGAAAATATCTATATTGGTCTCTGCATGCTCCCCTCCCCAACTTCCTGGTGCAGAGTTCTTAAAACCCTTATAATTTCCTAAGTGATAAGAACACTAGTTGGACCCTAAAAAAAGGCTGAGTGCTGAAGAATTGATGCTTTTGAATAGTGGTGCTGGGGAAGGCTGTTGAGAGTCCCTTGGACAGCAAGGAGATCAAATCAGTCAATCCTAAAGGAGATCAACCCTAAATGTTCATTGAAAGGATTGATACTAAAGCTGAAGCTTCAATACTTTGGCTACCTGATGCAAAGAGCTGACTCATTGGAAAGGACCCTGATGCTGGGAAAGACTGAAAGCAGAAGGAGAAGAGGGTGGCAGAGGATGAGATGGTTAGATAGCATCACCGATTCAATGGACATGAATGTGAGCAAACTCTGGGAGATAGTGGAGGACAGGGGAGCCTGGTGTGCTGCAGTTCATGAGGTCACAGAGTTGGACATGACTGAGCAACTGAACAACAAAGAATACTAGTAGCATCTCTTGTTCTAATATATGGTCTCTGACACAGGGTTCCTAAAACCCTTGGCAATTCCGAAGTGGTAAGAGTGTTAGAAACATCTTTTTTTTTTTTTTTTTAATGAGGTGACTGGGCATGCTCCTGGTTGGTCCCTGGATGAGGGCTGGTCACTAGAAAGATTAAATCATTATTTAGATGCTTGAAATGTTCAGTCTCCCCCAATCCCCACTTCTCCAGAGAGGGAAGAGGGGCTGGAAAGGCAGTTAATAATTTATTACACTTACACAAGGAAGCCTCCATAAAAATCCCAATAGCTTGGGTTTGGGGAAGTTTCTGGTGGTGAACATATCCACATACCAGGAGGGTGAAGCACCCCAACTCCACAGGGACTGGCATTCCTCTGTTTGGATCCAGCCTTGGTCTACGTAGCTCTTCATTTGGTTGTTCATCTGTATCCTTTATCATACCCTTTAATAAACTGGAAAACTTCAGTAAGTTTTCGCTGAGTTCTGTGAGCCACTCTAGCAAATCAATCAAACCCAAGCAGGAAGTTGTTGGAACTGACCAACCTTGTTGTTCGGAAAAACAGGTAAAAATCTGAGCTCTTGACGGTGTCTTAAGTGGTGTACCAGGGTGTACTTTGTGGCATTGACCTCTTTCTTTGTGGAAAATGCTGCTCTTTTTGGGTAGATAGTGTCAAAATTGAGTTGACTTGTAGAACAATAAGCTGGTGTTGCAGAAAATTGCTTGGTGTGGGGAAAGAGCCCCACATAAATGCTGTCTGTAGTGCTGTGAATGTGGCAGAAGTGTGAGATGAAAGTAAAGAAGGCACATAGGAGAGAAAGGCAAGAGGAAAGAACTCAGTTTTTCTCTACTCAGGAAGACCAGTAGGTTTTTATTACATAGCTGGTAAAGTGAAAAGCGAAGTCGCTCAGTCGTGTCCGGCTCTTTGCAACCCCATGGACTCTAGCCTACCAGGCTTCTCCGTCCATGGGATTTTCCATGCAAGAGTACTGTAGTGGGTTGCCATTTCCTTCTCCAGGGGATCTTCCCGAGCCAGGGATCGAACCTGGGTCCTCCCCCATTGTAGGCAGACATTTTTACCACTTTTACTGTCTGAGCCACCAGGGAAGTCCTACACAGCTGGTAAGCAGGATAAAAATCACATCTCAGCCTTGAGAATTCTGATGATGGGATGCTGACAGAGACATGACTCTTTGGAAGACAAAGGATCTGGACCCCATAGGCAAAGACTGGGGTTATGAGGACGCTGTTTGGGATCTGGTAGTGAGTAGTGTTATACAAGTGGTGGGTGAGAGATGGGGGCAAATGGTCTCCCAGTGCCCTTCCTGTTAATGTAGTTGAGCAGTCTGAGGAAGGACTGAAACAAACCATCAAAAAATGGTGCCTGAATGGTGGCTGCTCATTCTCCTCAGGGTGGGAGAAGGAAGGGATGACAATGGACAGAAAGCCCCAGGGGCCCTGTAAAAGGACAATGTGGCAACAGCTAATGAGTCAGGAGTCCCCGAAGCTGAATTAAACAACAGCAATGAGGATGTGAGTTTTGGGGGAAGTAAGGACATTACAGGTTCGGTTGAACAGAGAACAAGAGGTCCAGTAGAAACAATATAGATTCCTAGAAGGAAAAGGAAATCAGAGCATGAGTTATAGGTTAGAGGCCATTTCCTACTATACAGCACTACCTGCCTGATGCAGCTACCAAGTACAACCCTTAAATTAAAAAAAAAAAAAAAGGCAAGTGTTAACCTGCTACTAAACCCTTGTTGAAGCTGAATGCCTGACACACGAGGCTGTGTAACTCTTCAGCCTGATAGTCCCATTTTGGATGGATAAACAAGAACTCTACAGTCAACCAGGGAAGATTCAAAAGGCCTTGCTAGTCAAGTGGAAATGGTATATTTAAGTGCATAGCTGGGCTGGCTTTAGTGATAAGCCAACTTTATGTGAAAACTTTCTCCCCTCACTAGCTCACTTGGGCCCTTGATTTGCAGAAGTTCTCCTAAATGCCTAAGACTGGTTCACTGATGGTTTTATTAAAGTGAAAACTGATGGTGTTCACTGGCTGGCTGGCTCCAACAATTCCAGAAGACCGCCTGCAATAGGACCAATTAGCACAATGAGCTGAAGTGAAAGCAATCACCTTTACCTTAAGACTAGTCATGCTATATATTTTAACTGACTCTTTGGCTGTTCCCATTCTTAGCTGTCTGATTTGCTGCTTGGAAGACGACAGACTGACAGATTAAAGGAACCCCTCTTTGGGTCATGAACTCTGGGAACAAACTGCAGATGCCAATCAGTCTGGATCACTCACGTGACAGACAAAATAAGGGCTCATTTTTTTATAATACCAACTGGAATCAAGCTGCTGATCAGGCCGCTTGCATCATTCAGACTACCACAACTGCTATCTAGATCCAACATCACATTAGACATGGTAGCACATCATACACGCACTGGGCACACATTTCTACGTAGATTCTATGTTTCTGATGTAGAAGCTGCCACTGCACGCCAGACTTATGACTTCTGTCAGAAGCTGGCTTATTTGTCTCATGGTGAAAACAGGCCATATTGCAGTGAGTATTGACCCTACTGGTTCCTGAGGAATTGAAGAATCAGAACCATTGAACCCATCTGAGGGTTTCTCATTGCTGTCGATTCATTCTTAAATTATGATTTTGCTGTTTTAGTCTGATCAGCCAATTCTGGCCACATCAGTGTGGCCCTTAAAACTAACATGATTTTGGCTTTCTGGATGATGATAATAATGCACCTTTTATTACAAAAACTCATTCAACAATGGAATAATAGTCAAAGTATTTGATGGACATTTCATTCCCCCTATCCTCGGACTGCTGGCATCATTGAGGGATGGAATAAAACATTTTTAAAAATAATGGCTTTACAGAGACATAACTCACATATATAAAATTCACTCTTTTGAAATGTACAATTTCAGTGGTTTTAGCATTTTCACAGAATCATGCAACCATCATACAATATGTAGATTTTCATGACTGGCTTCTTTCATTTAGCATAATGTTTTCAAATTTTATCTGTGTTGTATCATGTATCAGTACATTCTTTTTCAAGGCTAAGTAACATTCCATTTTATGGATATGCTACATTTTCACTTATATATTCATTTGTTGGCAGGAATTTGGGTTGTTTCATTTTTTGGCTAGTTTGAATAATACTGCTATGAACATTTGTGTAAAAATTTTTGTGTGGATACATGTTCATTTATTTTGGGTATATACCTAGGAGTGGAATTATTGGGTCATAGAAGGCAATGGCACCCCACTCCAGTACTCTTGCTTGGAAAATCCCATGGACGGAGGAGCCTGTTAGGCTGCAATCCATGGGGTCTCTAAGAGTCAGACACGACTGAGCGACTTCACTTTCACTTTTCACTTCCATGCATTGGAGAAGGAAATGGCAATCCACTCCAGTGTTCTTGCCTGGAGAATCCCAGGGACGGGGGAGCCTGGTGGGCTGCCGCAGTCTATGGGGTCGCACAGAGTCGGACACGACTGAGGTGACGTAGCATAGCATAGCATAGCATGATAACCCTTAACATTTTAAGGCACTGTCAAAACTATTTTCCAAACTGCCTGTACAATTTTGCAATTATGTCCAGCAATGCACAAGTGTTCCAACTTTTCCATATCCTTGCCAAATTTGCTACTTTCTTTTTGATTTACAGTCATCCTAATGGGTGTGAAATGCTACCTTTTGGTTATTTCCGTAATGAGTAATGACATTGAGCATCTTTTCATGTGCTTATTGTTCATTAGTACATCTTCTTTGGAGAAATGTCTATTCAAATCCTTTGCTCATTTTAAAATATGATCATTTGGTTTTCTGTTGTTGAGTTGTAAGAGTTATTAATATTTATATATTCTGGATACAACATCCTAACCAGATAAATGATTTGCAAATATTTTCTCTCCTTTTGTGGGTAATCTTTTTACTTCCTTGATGGTGTCCTTTTTTAAAATTTTGATGAAGCCTAATTTACCTATTTTTCTCTTCATTTGTTGTTTTAGTGTCATATTTAAGAAACATTGCCTAAACTAACATCACAAAGATTTATTATGTTTTATAATTTTAAATCTTATATTTAGGTCTATGATCTACTATGAATTAACTCTTGTATGTGGTATGAGGTAGGGGTCTGATTTCAATCTTTTACCTGTGGCTGTTCAATTTTCCCAGCACTATTTGTTGAAAAGACTGCTCTTTCCCCCACTGAATGATCTTGTCATGCATGTCAACAATCAACTGACCATAGATGGATGGGCTTATTTACAAACACTTAATTCCATTCCAGGGCTTCCCTCATAACTCAGTTGGTAAAGAATCCACCTGCAATTCAAGAGGCCCGGGTTCAATTCCTGGGTCCAGAAGATCCCCTGGAGAAGGAAATGGCAACCCACTCCAGTATTCTTGCCTGGAAAATCCCATGGACAGAAGAGCCTGGCAGGCTACAGTCCATGAGTTCGCAAGAGTTGGACACAACTTAGTGACTAAACCACCACCACCAATTCTATTCCATTGACTTATATATCTATCCTTATGCCAGTGCTATAATTGTTAATTTTATGCATCAACTTGACTAGACCACAGGTGCCTGGAAATTTAACTCAACTTTATTTCCGGGTATGTCTGTGAGAGTGTTTTAGGTTATTCGTGGACTCAGCAACATGGACTTCCACTCCCTCAGGGCAATCTGGCTACAGCCACCACTGGGTCCCTGATCTGCCAGCAGCAGAGACCAATATTGAGTTCTCAATATGGTACCATTCCCTGGTAGCAGGTTGACTACTTTGAACTACCTCCATCATGGAAGGGGTAGCATTTTGTTCTTACTGGAATAGGCACTTAATCTGGATACAGATTTGCCTTCACTGCACACATTGCTTCTGTCATAATTACCATCCATGGATTTACAGAATGCCATTTCCAATGCAGTATTCCACACAGCATACTTCTGATCAAGGAACTTGTTTCACCAGGGGAAAAAAGCACAGAAATGAGCCCACTCTCATTGAATTCACTGGTTTTATCATGTTCCCCAATATCCTGAAGAAGCGGGATTGATGGAATGGTGGAATGGGCTTTTGAAGACTCAATTACAGAGCCAGCTAGGTGGCAATATCTTGCAGAGTGGGGTAAGGTTCACCAGAAGGCTTTAGGCAGCCTCTTGTATCCACAGGTTCTACATCTGTGGATTCAACCACTGCGGGTCAAAAATATTTTTTTAAGATTCCAGGAAGTTCCAAAAAGCAAAACTTGAATTTGGCATGCACTAGCAACTATTTACATAGCATGGCTCTAGCGGTAAAGAACCTGCCTGCCAATGCAGAAGACACAAGAGACCTGGGTTTGATGCCTGGGTCAGCAAGATCCCCTGGGGGAGGAAATGGCAACCCACTCCAGTATTATTGCCTGGAGAATCCCATGGACAGAGGAGCTGGGTGGGCTACAGTCCATGGGGTCGCAGAGAGTTGGACACAACTGAAGGACAGCATGCACGCACATAGCATTTACATTGTATTTGGTTCAGTTCAGAGGCTCAGTCATGTCTGACTCTTTGTGACCCCATGGACTGCAGCATGTCAGGCTTCCCTGTCCTTCACCAACTCCCGGAGCTTGCACAAACTCATGTGCATCAAGTCAATGATGTCATCCAATCATCTCATCCTCTGTCCTCCCCTTCTCCTCCTGCCCTCAATCTTTCCCAGCATCAGGGTCTTTTCCAATGAGTCAGTTCTTTGCATCAGAACATCATGGTATTGGAGCTTCAGCTTCAGCATCAGTCCTTCCAATGAATATCAGGGTTGATTTCCTTTAGGATGGATTGATTGGATCTCCTTGCTGTCCAAGGGACTCTCAAGAGTCTTCTCCAACACCACAATTCAAAAGCATCACTTCTTTGGCGCTCAGCTTTCTTTATTGTCCAACGCTCACATCCATACATGACTACTGGAAAAACCATAGCTTTGACTACAAGGACCTGTGTCAGCAAAGTAAATAATCTAAGAGACGATTTCAAGTATACCAGAGGATGGGAGTATATAATATGCAAACACACCATTTTATGTAAGGGATTTGAGAAGCTGCAGATTTCGGTATCCACAAGGGAGGAGATGTCTGCAAATACCAATCCTCTGCAAATACCCAGGGACGACTCTACAGTTGACCCTTGAACAACTTGGGAGTTGGGGCGCCTACCCTCTGAGCTTCCCTCATAACTTAGTTGGTAAAGAACCCACCTGCAATGCAGGAATTTGCCTGTGATGCAGGAGATCTGGGTTCGATTCCTGGGTCTGGAAGATCCCTTGGAGAAGGAAACGGTAACCCATTCCAGTATTCTTGCCTTGAAAAATCCCATGGACAGAGGAGCCTGTTGAGCTACAGTCTGTGGGGTCGCAAGAGTCAGACACGACTTAGTGACTAAACCACCACCCTCTGAGCAATTGAAAATCTTCATGTAACTTTACAGTTGGCCCTCCAAATCCACAATTCCATGGATGGTATAGTACTGTAATGCCTATTTATTGAAAAAAATCTGTGTATAAGTGGACCTGCGTAGTTCAGGTCCATGTTATTCAAGAGTCAACTGTAAAGGCTCTGAATCAGTGTCCTCATTTGCTTGTGCTTCATTTTATTGCTGTTTAAAGATATTGCATTTTTTTTTTTTTACAAATTGAATGTTTGTGGCAACATTATGTGGAACAAGTTTGTTGGCACCATTTTCCCAATAGCATCATTTTTTAGTTAAAGTATGTACATTGTTGTTTAGGCATAAAGCTATCACACACTTCAGTAGACTACAGTGTAATGCAAACGTAACTTTAATAAAATTATTTGGCTGTGCCAGGTCTTAGTTGCAGCACGCAGGATCTTTTTTTTCTAGCTGCGGCATGAGGGAACTTTAGTTGCAGCATGTGAACACTTGGTTGTGGCATGTGGGATCTACTTCTCTGACCCGAGATTGAACCTAGGCCCCCTACATTGGGAATGCAGAGTCTTAGTGACTGGACCACCAGGTAAGTCCCTAAATGTAACTTTTATATGCACTGGGAAACCAAAAAATCTGTGTGACTTGCTTTATTGCAATACTTGCTTGTTGTAGTGGTCTGAAACAATCTGCAATATCTCCAAAGTATGCCTATGTGTGGGCTTCCCTGTTGGCTCAGACAGTAAAGAATCTGTATTCAATGCAGGAGACCCAGGTTCCATCCCTGGGTTGAGAAGATCCCCTGGAGAATGGAATGGCAACCCACTCCAGTACTCTTGCCTGGAGAATCCCATGGACAGAGGAGCCTGGTGGGCTATAGACCATGGGGCTGCAAAGAGTTGGACATGACTGAAGCAGCTTAGCACATATATAAAAGTTATGTTTACTCTATATTGTAGTCTATAAAGTGTGCAATAAAGTAAAAGTGAAGTCGCTCAGTCGTGCCCGACTCTTTGCGATCCCATGGACTGTAGCCTACCGGGCTCCTCTGTCCATGGCATTTTCCAGGCAAAGGTACTGGAGTGAGTTGCCATTTCCTTCTCCAGAGGATCTTCCTGACCCAGGGATCGAACCCAGGTCTACCTGCATTGCAGGCAAACGCTTTACCCTCTGAGCCACTAGGGAAGCTAGTATGCAATAGTATTATGTTTAAAAATGTACCTTAACTTAAAAGTAATGCTGTTGGAAAAATGGCGCCAGTCGATTTGCTCCATGCAGGATTGCCACAAACCTTCAATGTGTAAAAAAGAGTAAGTAGGGTAAAATGAGGTATGTCTGTATTATATATTTTCAGTCATTTTTCTGTTTCACTTTTTATTTGTGTATTCACATTCACTAATCTCTTCTGCAACAACTAATATGCCGTTAATCTCATCCAATATATTTTTCATCTCTATAAATTTGACTTGGGTTTTTTATATCTTCTATGTCTCCACTTTACATGCTGAATCTTTTCTTTAGCCTCTTATATATAAGGCATACAAACAACAACTATTTTAATGTCCTTGCTACGAATTCTGATGTATGTATCATTTCTGGGTTGATTTCTATTGATCGACTTTTGTCCAAATTGTAAGTCCTACTTCCCTGCTTCTTTGAATGTGTGGTAAGTTTTGTTTGGATAGCCAGATACTGCAAATTTCACCTTGTTGTGTGCCATATATTTTTTGTATTCCTGTAAATATTCTTGAGCTTTGTTTTGGGTACTTGGAAACATTTTTATTCTTTCTGGTCTTGATATTAAACTTTGTTAGGCTGGACCAGAGCAACCTTTAGTCTGAGCCTAATTTCTTCGCAGTATTAAGGCAAAACTCTTCTGAGTACTCATCCTGATGCCATGTGAATTATGAGTTATTCCACTTTGAATGGTAGGAATAGGCAATAGTTCCAGCCCTGTATTATCATGGTGTCGCCTCCTGACTAATCCTTTTCAGTAGTTCTCTCCTCAGCCTTGGGTAGTTTTTATCATATTCTGCACTATACTCTAGGAGGGATCTTCTGAAGATTTCTGGCATTCTTTCTCTATGCAGCAATCTCTTCTCTAAAACTCTGCCCCCAAAGCTATATGTGCTTTGATCTCTAAATACTCCCCACATTTTCTCTACTCAACTTAAAGTGATTGCCAGTTTGCCTGGTTTCCCCCATGTTGCACAATGGCCTGGAAACTTTCCAGTCGTTAAGCTAAGAAAACTGTAATGATCATTTGTTTCCCACCTTTCAGGAATCACTGCCTTTCATAACATGATATCCAATGAAATTTTTTTTTCAAATTTTTTGTTACTTTTTAAAGTTGTTTTAGGTGTAAATTCAGTCCAGTTATTCTAGCTTGGTTGGTTGTGTTCATTCTATTTGAGGTTAATAAAATTAAGGCATTGTGCTCTTAAACATCTGTGAGAGTCAAGTATGTGCTGTATTAAACTTACAGTATTTACTATAGTAAATTTACAGTATTATACCTCTTAGGGTAAGTAATCAAGTGTTAAAAGCATGCCTTTGGAGTTAAAGTCAGACAACTTGAATTTAAATTCTATCTTTATCATTTACTAGCTATGTAACCATAGAAAGGCAATTTTAGCTCTTTGAGCTTCAGTTTTCTCATCTGTAAAATGAGAATATTAATACCCACTTATTGGAGTTGTTGTGACCATTAATTGAAATAACCAATACAAAATATCTATCCTAATGGCTGCTGCTGCTACTAAGGCTCTTCAGTCGTGTCCGACTCTGTGCGACCCCATAGACGGCAGCCCACCAGGCTCTGCTGTCCCTGGGATTCTCCAAGCAAGAACACTAGTGGCTAGTAATAGTAAAATCTCAATAAATGGGAGCTGTACCTCAATAAAAGGTACTTACTAGTACCACTAGTTTCTGCGTGCGTATTCAAATTTAGTAAACTAAACTATAAGCCAAGTGAGGACATTGCTCAAATGTTGCAAAGCTTGTTACTTGCTTTAAAATTAAAATTTGTGCTACGGCATAGCACAGGGAACTCTATTCAATATTTTGTAATGACCTAATGGGAAAGAATCTAAAAAAGAGTATATACATGTATATGTACAACTGATTCACTTTACTGTATAGCAGAAACTAACAACATTGTAAATTAACTATATTATAATAAATTTTTTTAAAAAAATTAAACTTTGTGGCTTTCTTGAATGGCACTATCTTGCAGACAATGTATGATTAAGTTTTTAATAGCACTTCTGATTAAACCTAATATACATTCATAATGGCTCAAGAAAATACACTAGGTAATTAATGTAAATTATGTACATAATACACAGGTAAAGTGTTTTTGCCAACATGATCCACAGATATATAAGACACGTGATCTAAAATAGTTGTAGATCTAGTTACTAAATAAATATTTAAAAATCAATGGTGTTTGTATATACCAATAATAAAGACTTAAAAACTATTATAATGGCAAAATAAAAAAGATCTAATTCACAGCAGAAAGAATTACAAAATAATTAGGAATAAATTTAAGCAATTATGAGGATTTAAATGAAAAAAGCTATAAACTCTACTGAGAGACAGAAAGAAAACTTAAATAAGTGGAAAGACAAGCTATTTTCCCTGAGGCAAGAATTATTACAGTTAAAAAAAATTTCCCCTAGATTAATGTATAAATTTAACATGATCTCCACATGAATCCCAATGTAATTTTATTTTATTTTTTTGTAAATTGCCTCTGAGCTTCATTTGAGAAAAACTGTGAGAACACTAAGAAAATATCAAAAGGGAATTCTCTGGTGGACCAGTGGTTAGGACTTGGAGCTCTCACTGCCAGGTGCCTGGGGCTGATCCCTGGTCAGGGAATTAAAATCCCACAAGTTGCAGCCAAAAATTAAAAAAAAAAAAAAAAGGAAAATATTGAAAAATAAGAATAATAATCCTATGAGATATTAAAATATATTATAAAGCTATATTAATTTTAATTATGTGGTACTAAAACCAGAAAGGTCAGTAGAATCAAATAAAGTCTGAAAAAATAAACTCATAATATATAAGAATTTTCAATATAACAAAGATGACAGTATTTCATGAAGCCTAGTGGAAGTGTTGTGGGGGGTGTAAAGATGAAAAAGATGCAGCATCCAATCTAAAAAGATGGTTGAGATAAGAGAACAACTTTTAATACAAAAAAAGGTGGGGGTTTAAGTGACATAAGGGACATTTTTTGCTGTCACTTCAGTCGTGTTCGACTCTGTGCGACCCCGTAGACGGCAGCCCATCAGGCTCCCCCGTCCCTGGGATTCTCCAGGTAAGAACACTGGAGTGAGTTGCCATTTCCTTCTCCAATTCATGAAAGTGAAAAGTGAAAGTGAAGTTGCTCAGTCGTGTCCGACTCTTAGTGACCCCATGGACTACAGCCTACCAGCCTCCTCCATCCATGGGTTTTCCAGGCAAGAGTACTGGAGTGGGGTGCCATTGCCTTCTCCGTTCTAGCCGTTAGGAAACCTTAAGGGACATATAATTAAGGAACTATATAAATTCAAAGGCAGGAGAAAAGAGTCTTGGTCAGGTCTGCCTAGCTGTGAATGTTGGACCTTGCTCTGTGTCCCAAAGATTGTCAGCTCACCCTGGTTGTGCAATGTCAACCAGAATTAGGCCAATGGGGGCGCCTTAGAGGCTACTCTACAGTTAACACTTGTAAGTCATTTCATTAGACTTGCCTCAGAAGTTCTGGTGGGGTAATCCCAAGAGTCCTCTTCAGTTGTCTTGCTGGATTTTCTCAACCAAGTCCATTCTGCTAGACCCCCGAATCTGAACAGCCCCTTCCTTCTTTTAACTCCAGTCCCTCCGGCTCATTTAAGCACATGTCTGCTTGTTTTTGATTCATTACTATATTATGATGATTATTCTTAAAAACCCTTTTGGTGTCTACAAGTCTTTAGAGTCACTCAGTAGGCCTGTCTGAGCCAATGTCCTGGAACATGCATCTCTCCTTCTCCTTCACAGCCAGTGGAGCAGAATAATTTTGATGGGATAGAATGCTCGTGCTGTCCTGAGGCCAGGTGTGGTAAAGTCACGTGGATCTGGAGAAGGCATACATGCAGATATCAGTCCAGTCTTCCCTGAGCAGGCAGTTTCTTTCTCTAAATGTTTCTCCAAGGGTCTCCTGAGCATCTTTTTTATTAGCATCACCTTAAGAAACACTGGTCCCACTTCAGTTCTACAAGTTATGACTCAGAATCTAGGTCCTTAAAGCTTCTTTTTCACAAGTTCCTCTGGACACTGTGTGAGTTTAGTTGCTAAGTCATGTCCGACTCTTTGTGACCCCATGGTCTGCAACACACCGGGCTTCCCTGTCCTTCACTGTCTCCCAGAGTTTGCTCAAACTCATGTCCATTGAAATGGTGATGTTATCCAACCATCTCATCCTCTGTCATCCCCTTCTCCTCCTGCCTTCAGTCTTTCCCACCATCAGGGCCTTTTCCAATGTGTCAGCTGTTTGCATCAGGTGGCCAAAGTATTGAAGCTTCAGCATCAGTCCTTCCAATGAATATTCAGGACTGATTTCCTTTATTTATTTATTCATTTTTTCTCCAGATATTTTTTTTCTAGTATAAATTCATTTATTTTAATTGGAGGCTAATTACTTTACAATATTGTATTGGTTTTGCCATACATTGACATGAATCTGCCATGGGTGTACACGTGTTCCCCATCCTGAACCCCCCTCTCACCTCCCTCCCCATACCATCCTTCTGGGTCATCCCAGTGCACCAGCCCTGAGCATCCTGTATACTGCATTGAACCTGGACTGGCGATTTGTTTCACATATGATAATATACATGTTTCAATGCCATTCTCCAAAATTATCCCACCCTCGCCCTCTCCCACAGAGTCCAAAAGACTGTTCTATACATCTGTGTCTCTTTTGCTGTCTCGCATACAGGGTTATTGTTACCATCTTTCTAAATTCCACATATATGTGTTAGTATACTGTATTGGTGTTTTTCTTGCTGGCTTACTTCACTCTGTATAATAAGCTCCAGTTTCATCCACCTCATTAGAACTGATTCAAATGTATTCTTTTGAATGGCTGAGTAATACTCCATTGTATATATGTACCATAGCTTTCTTATCCATTCATCTGCTGATGGACATCTAGGTTGCTTCCATGTCCTGGCTATTATAAACAGTGCTGCGATGAACATTGGGGTACACGTGTCTCTTTCAATTCTGGTTTCCTCGGTGTGTATGCCCAGCAGTGGGATTGCTGGGTCGTATGGCAGTTCTATTTCCAGTTTTTTAAGGAATCTCCACACTGTTCTCCATAGTGGCTGTACTAGTTTGCATTCCCACCAACAGTGTAAGGGGGTTTCCTTTTCTCCACACCCTCTCCAGCATTTATTGCTTGTAGACTTTTGGATAGCAGCCATTCTGACTGGAGTGATATGGTACCTCATTGTGGTTTTGATTTGTATTTTTCTGATAATGAGTGATGTTGAGCATCTTTTCATGTGTTTGTTAGCCACCTGTATGTCTTCTTTGGAGAAAAGTCTGTTTAGTTCTTTGGCCCATTTTTTGATTGGGTTGCTTATTTTTCTGGAATTGAGCTGCAGGAGTTGTTTGTATATTTTTGAGATTAATTCTTTGTCAATTGCTTCATTTGCTATTGTTTTCCCCCATTCTGAAGGCTGTCTTTTCACCTTGCTTATAGTTTCCTTTGTTGTGCAGAAGCTTTCAATTTTAATTAGGTAATTGACTGGTTTGATCTCTTTGCAGTCCAAGGGACTCTCAAGAGTCTCCTCCAGCACCACAGTTTGAAAGCATCAATTCTTTGGGGCTCAGCCTTCTTTATGGTCCAATTCTCACATCTATACATGACTACTGGAAAAACCATAGCTTTGAGTATATGGACCTTTGTTGGCACAGTGAAGTCTTTGCTTTTTTAATAGGCTGTCTAGGTTTGCCATAGCTTTCCTTCCAAGAATCGAGTGTCTTTTAATTTCGTGGCTGCAGTCACCATCTGCAATGATTTTGGAGCCCGAGGGAAAAAAATCTGTCACTGATTCCACCTTTTCCCCTATTTGCCATGAAGTGATGGGACTGGATGCCATGGCCATAGTTCTTTGAATGTTGAGTGTTAAGCCAGCCTTTTCACTCTCCTCTTTCACCTTCATCAAGAGGCTCTTTAGTTCCTCTTCGCTTTCTGCCATTAGAGTGCTATCATATTCATATCTGAGGTTGTTGATATTTCTGCCAGCAATCTTGATTCCAGCTTGTGATTCATCCAGCCTGGCATTTTGCATGATGTACTCTGTTATGTTATTGTTATTAGTCACTCAGTTGTGTCTGACTTTTTGTGCCCACCAGGCTCTTCTGTCCATGGGGGTTCTCCAGGCAAAAAAAGTGGAATGGGTTGCCATTCCCTTCTCCAGGACGTACTCTGCATATATTTAAATAAATAGGGTGACAATATACAGCCTTGTCGTACTCCTTTTCCAATTTTGAACCAGTAGGTTGTTTCACCTAAGGTTCTAACTGTTGTTTCCTGACCCACATTCAGGTTTCTCAGGAGACAGGTAAGGTGATCTGGTATTCGCATCCCTTTAAGAAATTTTTCACAGTTTGTTTGTGACCCACACAGTCAAAGGCTATAGCATAGTCAATGACTAACAGAAGCAGATGAGATTAAGAAATGGTGGCAAGAATACACAGAACTGTACAAAAAAGTTCTTAATGACCGAGTTAACCATGATGATGTGGTCACTCACTGAAAGCCAGACATCCTGGAGTGTGAAGTCAAGTGGGCTTTAGGAAACATTACTAAGTAGTCAATGAAGCAGAAGTAGATGTTTTTCTCCAATTCCGTTGCTTTCTCTATGATCCAATGAATGTTGGCAATTTGATCTCTGGTTCCTCTGCCTTTTCTAAATCCAGCTGTTCATCTGGAAGTTCTCGGTTCACATACTGCTGAAGCCTAGCTTGAAGGATTTTGAGCATAACCTTACTAGCGTGTGAAATGAGCGCAACTGTCCCATAGTTTGAACATTCCTTGGCCCTGCCCTTCTTTGGGACTGGAATGAAAACTGATATTTTCCAGTCCTGTGGCCACTGCTGAGTTTTCCAAATTTGCTGGCATATTGAGTGCAGCACTTTAACAGCATCATCTTTTAGAATTTGAAATAGCACAGCTGCAATTCCATCACCTCCACTAGCTTTGTTCATAGTGATGCTTACTAAGGCCCACTTGACCTCACACTCCAGGATTTCTGGCTCTTGGTGAGTTACCACACCATCATGTTTATCCTGGTCATTAAGACCTTTTTGGTATAGTTCTTCTTTGTATTCTTGCCACCTTCTAATCTTTCTTGCCTCTGTTAGGTCCTTACCATTTCTACCCTTTATCATGCTCATCCATGCATGAACTGTTTCCTTGATATCTCCAATTTTCTTGAAGAGACCTCTAGTCTTTCTCATTCTATTTTTCCTACTACTTCTTCGCATTTTGTATTTCAAGGCCAAACTTGCCTGTTACTCCAGGTATCTCTTGACTTCTTACTTTTTCTATTTTTATTATAAATTTATTTATTTTAATTGGAGGCTAATTACTTTACAATATTGTATTAGTTTTGCCATAGATCAACATATACTGGAGTGGGTTGCCGTTCCCTTCTCCAGGAGATCTTCCCGACCCAGGGATTGAACCCGGGTTTCCTGCATTGTAGGCAGATGCTTTACCGTCTGAGCCACCAGGGAAGTCTTGGCTTCTTACTTTTGCATTTTAATCCCCTATGATGAAAAAGACATCATTTTTTGATGTTAGTTCTAGAAGGTCTTGTAGGTGTTCATAGAAGCATTTAACTTCAGTTTCTTCGGCATCGTGGTTGCAGCATAGACCTGCATTACTATGATGTTGAATTGTTTGCCTTGAAAATGAACAGAGATCATTCTGTTGTTTTTGAGATTGCATCAAAGTACTATATTTCAAAATCTTTTGTTGACTATGAGGGCTACTCCATTTCTTCTAAGGGATTCTTGCCCACAGTAGTAGATATAATGGGTTATCTGAATTAAATCTGCCCATTCCTATCCATTTTAGTTCACTGATTCCTAAGATGTCAATGTTCATCTTGCCATCTCCTGCTTGACCATTTCCAGTTTATTTAATTCATGGACCAAACAGTCCAGGTTCCTATGCAATATTGTTCTTTACAGCATTGGACTTTACTTTGACCATGAAATACAGCCACAATTGAGCATCATTTCTGCTTTGACCCAGCCACTTGATTCTTTCTGGAGCTATTAGTAATTTCCCTCCTTTCTTCTCCATCAGCACCCTGGACACCTTTGAGCTGGGGGGGGGGGGGGGGCTCATGTTCCTGTGTCATATCTTTTTGCTTTTTCATACTGCTCATGTTAATGGGGTTCTCACAGCAAGAATACTGGAGTGGTTTGCCTTTCCCTCCTCTAGTGGACCACGTTTTATCAGAACTCTTCACTATGACTTGTCCATCGTGGGTGGCCCTGCACAGAATGGCTTATAGCTTCATTGAGTTACACAAGCCCCTCTGCCTTGACAAGGCTGTGATGCATGAACGGGCTCTGCACACTAAGCCTTCTAAAATGACCCCTTCTCTGTCTCTAGTTTTGGAGTTGCTCAATATCATAAATAGTGTCCTCAAAACAAGGGTTCTTAGAGACTGTACCTGTTTTTAAAAAGGTACTTCAGGGAATTCCTTGGGAGTTCAGTGGTCTTTCGCTGCCAAGGGCATGGGTTCATATTCTCCTAGCTGGGGAACTAAGATCCCACAAACCAACAGGCATGACAGGACCCTCCCTAAAAAGGCACTTCACAAACTCTGAACCCTAAATCTCACTGGAAGACACCTAAGACCTGGGCTGTTTACTAGTCACAGATCATAGCAGTTATAACTTCATTCTCAGTCAGCAGACTTTTTTTCAATTCCTTTCCTCTTTGTAGCCTATCATTCCCAACCTAACTTCTTTAAGGATTCACAGCCTGTAACTAGACATTTCCTGAGATTAAAAACTGAAATCCTGGAAGTACAGATTCTCTATATCCTCAAGCCCTGTCCATTCTTTCTTTCAGTTTTTTAAAAAACTTTTTATTTTGTTTCAAGATATAGCTGATTCACAATGTTGTGACAGGTTCAGATGAAGAGTGAAGGGACCTAAGCATACATATGCATGTACCCATTCTCCCCCCACATCCCCTTCCAGCCAGGCTGCCACATCCATTATTTCCTTAAAATGTGCCTTGCTTCTTTCTTCCCCTTCCTTCTGCCATACCCTAGAGACCCTTACTATCAGAATCGGGCTCACACAAAGCCTCTGGTTAGCCTATATACCAGTCTTCCCTCTCTCAAATCTTTCCCACACACTTACCCGCCCCTCACCCCCACCGCCGCCACTCAAAAGCCTAAAAGGACTCTTGATATCAAACTGTATCAGGTCTAAACTCCTCTGTTTATTTTCTAGGCCCTTTTCAATCTATCCCAATTTGCTTATTAGACTTAATGTCCCAGTATTCTATATATGCTTTCCGTTTACTGCCCATAAACACGTACTGCTTATTTCAGCTCATGGGTCAGATTCATCTCAGTGTTCCCAGAACATGCTATAAGAAGGCAGGGAAGGGGTTGACTAAATGTGAGTTGAAGGACTCAATAGTTGGCATTTGGATACCTTTCAGTGTCCTCCCTTTTTGTATTTTATATTTAAATCCCACGAATCCTTCAAGTTTCACACTCTGTTGAAGACTTCCCCAGTTTCTTCAGTTCTTATAATCTCTCTATTTTTGGAGGAAAAAATCAAAAGACAGGAAGGAAGGAAGGGAAAAAGGGAAGGATGGAGGAAGAAAAACCCCCCAACAACAAGAATAGGCTTTAGGAGTTGCAAAAGCAAAAGGAAGAGGAGGAAAAGTTTACAGTCTGAGAGTTCCCACTCTGAATTTTTAAGGAGCGGCTCAGTCATGCAGTGTTTATTGGCTTTCTGTAGTGCCGTGCCACCTGTATCCCTCTGTTCAGAACACACATACTGTAGTATCGCTTGCTAAGCGTTTCAGATGCGTTCTTTCTGCCTCCCACATGTTAGTTCAAGAATCATTTCTTCCTGCTTCCCTGATCCCCCATATTGAACTAAATGCTTCCTCTCCACGCTCCTATGACAATCTGTGTTTGTCTCTAACTCAGTATCTTACATTGAAAGTGCCTCTTTGTGAGTCTGACTCACCTTTAGACTGTGAGTTTCATGACAGAAGGTCCAGGCTTATTTGTCTTTGTATTCTCTATGTCTTTTATAGGTATGTGTAGATCCTGTACAAGATACAACACAAATTACATTTGAAGTAACTAAGCTGTAAGTGTTGGAGAGTGAGGACCATGTATTATACTCCTTGTCTTTATATTCTGAGTAACCAGTTCAGTGCTTATGTGTTCAGAAAAAGCTTGTTAACACTAACTGTTCTGCTCTCTGTTCCTCTCATTGTTCACACATAACACAACCCTTGCTCATCAAATCCTAATAACTGAGCATTTAGTAAGTACTCAATAGACTCTTATTCACTGAAATTGATGCTGATTGTTACTGTGAGAGAGAAATAATAAACAAAGTCATTAATTATATTTCTATTTGGAAACTCTATTGCAGACTCTAATTATTTAAATAAATTCTGCCTCTTTTTCATACTTTCAGGGGATAGGCCAAATAAAATTAGATTTGAATCTTGGCTCTGCAAATGCACTGGCTATTTGATCTTTGTTAGGGCCCTCGAGGGCCTTAAATTAAAAATGGGGATAACTTACCTATTCTGTAGGATTACATGAGGATTGAATGTGATAATATATACAAGATGTCCTAGCACCATATGGCACATATCAAGCATCAGCCAAAGTTAGCTCTTGCTTCTTGATCCTGTCCTTCCTCAAGAGGGCAAGAGGTATAGCACAAGAAACTGTTTTCAATATCTTATAATAAATCATAGTGGAAAAGAAAAAACACAAATAACAAATGTTAATGAGTACATAAAGTAAGGGAACCCTTGTAAACTGTTGGCGGGAATGTAAATTGTTACAGCCACTGTGGAAAACAGTATGGAGATTTCTCAAAAAACTATAAACAGAACTACTATATGACTTAGCAATTCCACCCCTGGGTGTATATCTGAAAACAAAACAAAACAAAACAACAACCTAGTTTGAAAAGATACATGCACCCCAGTGCTGCTGCTACTGCTAAGTAGCTTCAGTCGTGTCCGACTCTGTGTGACCCCATAGACGGCAGCCCACCAGGCTCCCCCGTCCCTGGGACTCTCCAGGCAAGAACACTGGAGTGGGTTGCCATTTCCTTCTCCAATGCATGAAAGTGAAAAGTCAAAGTGAAGTTGCTCAGTCGTGTCTGACTCTTTGCAACCCCATGGACCGCAGCCCACCAGGCTCCCCCATCCATGGGATTTTCCAGGCAAGAGTACTGGAGTGGGGTGCCATCGCCTTCTCCAGTGCAACATTATGTAAAACTGCCAAGATAAGGAAGCAACCTAAGCATACATCAGCAACAGATGAATGGATAAGGAAGATGTGGTGTATATATACACAAATGGAATGCTACTCAGCCACAAAAAAGAATTAAATTTTGTCATTTGCAACGTCATGGATGGATTGGAGGGTATTCTGTTAAGTGAATTAAGTCAGATAAAGAAAGACAAACAAATACTGTATGATATCACTTATATGTGGAATCTAAAAAAATAAATTAGTGAATATAACAAAAAAGAAACTGACACACAGAGAACAAACTAGTGATTTTTATAGGAAGGGGGAGGGATACTATAGGGGGAGGGAGTACTATAGAGGTAAGAGGTACAAACTGGATGAATCTAGAGCCTACTGTCCAGAATGAAGTTAAGTCAGAAAGAGAAAAACAAATATCATGTATTAATGCACATATATGGAATCTAGAAAGATGGTACCGAGGAACCTATCTGAAGGGCAGCAATGGAGACGCCGACATACGGAACAGACTTGTGGACACAGTGAGAGAAGGAGAGGGTGGGATGAATTGAGAAACATTAAAACATATACATTGCCATATGTAAAACAGATAGCAAGCGGGAATTTGCTGTATGATGCAGAGTTCAAACTGGGTGATCTGTGACAACCTAGAGGGGTGGGGTGGGGTGGGAGGTGGGAGGGAAATTCAAGAGGGAGGGGACATATATATACCTATGACTGATTCATGCTGCTGTTTGACAGAAGCCAACACAATACTGTATAGCAATTATCCTCCAATTAAAAATAAATGAATAAAAATGATAAAGCATTCAAGTAAGTGGAAAAAATAAGTAAGCTGTAAGAATATATTGTACAACATATGGAATATAGCTAATATTTTCTAATAACTATTAAAGAAAAGAAGGCAAGAGGGTCATTTGAGTCACCTCTTTCCACATAGTATCCAGTGGATTATATGGTATTATCTAGTTTAGCCTGAGGTTAAACTTCCTGTTCTCACAGTACCTGTTCCACAGGAGCTATTAGTCTATGTCTATATACATTTGAGTGTGTAATATGTATGTACTTGGGAGTGTGTGTATGGAGGTCTAAATAGCTGCTGATATGTGTACACCTGTGTACAAGAGCCATAGGTTTCCAGTTATGCTTACATTTGATTTGAGAAACTTCAGAGGCTTAAATTAAGATTGTTGAATTGGGCACATTCTCCTTTCCTCATGCTGCTTTCAGCTCCACCACCGTGATTTGCCTGTCAACTGACAGCATAGTGAGAAGTACCAGGGATTAAGTTAGAGTGAGCAGATTCCACCACCAACATCTAAAAGCAGTTGGAGGAATGCTCACCCGTATTATCCAGCTATTAAACTCACATATTGCTACAGCTCATGCATGCATGCTAAGTCACTTCAGCTGTGTCTGACTCTTTGCGACCCCATGGACTGTAGCCTGCCAGGGTCCTCTGTTCATGGGATTCTCCAGGCAAGAATACCGGGGTGGGTTGTCATGCCTTCCTCCAGGGGATCTTCCCGACCCAGGGATCAAACCCAAACCTGTGTCTCTTATGTCTCCTGCATGGGCAGGCAGCTTCTTTACTACTAGCACCACCCGGGAAGCCCTGCTACAGCTCAGTAATGGGAAAATGTTGAAGGGGTAATACCACTCTGCTTCAGTGGGACTGGATGAAGGTAGGAAGCAAAGTGATATTATCTCTAACCTCTCAATTTTGAGTGGAAATTGGGAAGTGGAAAATTTATAAGGCATACCAAGTAACCTTGGTGAGCAGTTCCAAACATCACATTCTGTTTGCAGCCTCTCTTATTCTGGTATGAGGTCTATGGTATCCCCCCCACCCCCCTGCTAAAATGCTGAAGCAAACTTCCATGCTAACAATTTCCACCCCTCTAGATAATTGTCAATTATCTCCGTAATCATTAGGAAAGTCTGAAAATATTGTCCAAAACAAAGTTAATTTTAATTAACTTATATTAAAAAAAATTTTGTCAGAGAGTTCCATTTGTGGCAATGACTGACTAACTAGGCTGTTACAGACAAACCTCTTGCTGAGAACAATTAGAAAAGCTGGACAAATCATTACTTTTAAAACACCAATTTGAAGGCACTGGAAAGCTACCAAAACAGTGAGAATTTGCTGATTTAAGATCTGAAAGAAAATAAAAGCCCAAAAAAGTGAGTCTGATGTTTGGGGAAACTTTACCCTGCAGATAATTACTGTCTCTGAAAACAAAAGCAGCACTGAGAAGCTGAAAAGAGCTTTCAGCAATTTCCCAGTCATGAATGGTAAGAAAAAAATTATAGTATAGAACCGGAAAAGGAGGAAGGGCCCTGAAAACACCAGGCTTCTAATTGGGACCAAGAAGCACTTCGCACTTGGAATAGGATGAACTGGAAATAGACCAGTCCTCAGAAGGACTGAGACCCAGCTTTGAATTTCTTAGACATTTATTAGATAGAGGTATTCATCCCATAGGCTATCTGCTTGACAAAAAAAGTAAGTCTTCTCTGAAGGTAGAAAATATATGGAACCTCAAATTATCTCTAAACTTCAGGAGACTTTTAAAGAAAGTAACAAAGTGGGTCTAAGATTTATATGAAAATTCAAAGGATCTAGGACCTAGAACAACCAAAACAATTTTGAAAAGAGAATAACAAAGTTAGAGTATTTATGTAAATTCCTGAGTTCTATATTTACCATAAAGTTACATCAGACTTACTTTTATTGTATTCTAGATCAATTAATAACCAGAATCGAGCCCATAAACAGACCCAGACTTATACAGTCAATGGATTATTAACCAAGTAAGATCACTGAGGAAATGACAATTCTAATCCCTACTGCACTCCATACACAAAAATTAATTAAAGATGGATCACAAACTTAAATGTAAAAGCTAGAACCATAAGGCTTCTAGAAGAAAATCTTTGCAACCATGGAATAGGCAAAGCTTTTTTAGGCATAACATAACATATACTAACCATTAAAGTAAAAAGTGAAATATTGGACTTCAAGAAAATTAAAATATTTTCCCATCAAAAGGAAGCATTTTGAAAATTTGGAGATGATGCTGTGAAAGTGCTGCACTCAATATGCCAGCAACTTTGGCAAACTCAGCAGTGGCCTCAGGACTGGAAAAGGTCAGTTTTCATTCCAATCCCAAAGAAAGACAATGCCAAAGAATGCTCAAACTACTGCACAATTGCACTCATCTCACATGCTAGTAAAGTAATGCTCAAAATTCTCCAAGCCAGGCTTCAACAATACGTGAACCGTGAACTTCCAGATGTTCAAGCTGGTTTTAGAAAAGGCAGAGGAACCAGAAATCAAATTGCCAACATCTGCTGGATCACTGAAAAAGGAAGAGAGTTCCAGAAAAACATCTATTTCTGCTTTATTGACTATGCCAAGTCTTTGACTGCATGGATCACTGTGAAAAATTCTTAAAGAGATGGGAATACCAGACCACCTGACCTGCCTCTTGAGAAATCTGTATGCAGGTCAGGAAGCATCAGTTAGAACTGGACAGGGAACAACAGACTGGTTCCAAATAGGAAAAGGAGTACATCGTCACCCTGCTTTTTTAACTTATATGCAGAGTATATCATGAGAAACGCTGGGCTGGAAGAAGCACAAGCTGGAATCAAGATTGCTGGGAGAAATATCAATACCCTCAGATATGCAGATGATACCACTCTTATGGCAGAAAGCGAAGAAGAACTAAAAAGCCTCTTGATGAAAGTGAAAGAGGAGAGTGAAGAAGCTGGCTTAATGCTCAACATTCAGAAAACCAAGATCATGGCATCTGGTCCCATCACTTCATGGGAAATAGATAGGGAAACAGTGGAAACAGTGCTGACTTTATTTTTTGGTGCTCCAAAATCACTGCAGCTGGTGACTGCAGCCGTGAAGTTAAAAGACGCTTACTCCTTGGAAGGAAAGTTATAACCAGTCTAGACAACATATTAAAAAGCAGAGACATTACTTTGCCAACAAATGTCCATCTAGTCAAGGCTATAGTTTTTCCAGTAGTCACGTATGGATGTGAGAGTTGGACTATGAAGAAAGCTGAGCACTGAAGAATTGATGTTTTTGAACTGTGGTGTTGGAGAAGATTCTTCAGAGTCCCTTGGACTGCAAGGAGATCAAACCAGTCAATCTTAAAGGAGATCAGTCCTGAGTATTTATTGGAAGGACTGATGTTGAAGCTGAAACTCCAATACATTGGCCACCTGATGTGAAAAAAAAAAACTGACTCATTGGAAAAGACCCTGATGCTGGGAAAGATTGAAGGTGGGAGGAGAAGGGGACGACAGAGGATGAGATGGTTGTATAGCATCAGTGACTCAATGGACATGAGTTTGGGTAAACTCCAGGAGTTGGTGAGGGACAGGCAGGCCTGGCATGCTGTAGTCCATGGGGTGGCAAACAGTTGGACACAACTGAGTGACTGAAGTGAACTGAACTGAACTGAAAGAAGGCAAGGGTATACAATGGGGGAAAAGAGAGCTTCTACAATAAGTGATATTGGAAAACAAGATAGTTGTATGCAAATGAATCAAACTGGATCATTTTCTTATACCATATACAAAAATAAAGTCAAAATGGATTAAAGACTTACCCGAAACCACAAAATTCCTAAAAGAAAACACAGATGATGAACTCTTTGACACTGAACTTAGTAAGATTATTTTTTGGATCTGCCTCCTCAGGCAATGGGGATTCCCTGGTGGCTCAGATGGTAAAAAAATCTGCCTGCTAATGTGGGAGACCCGGGTTTGTTCTCTGGGTCAGGAATATCCCCTAGAGAAGGGAATGGCTACCCAGTCCAGCATTCTTCCCTGGAGAATTCCATGGACAGGGGAGCCTGGCGGGCTACAGTCCATGAGGTCGTAGAAGAGTTGGACAGGACTGAATGACTAACACTTTCACTCTCCTCAGGCAAGGAGAACAAAAGCAAAAATAAACAAATCAGACTACATCAAACTGAAAAGACTTTTCCTTTGTACAGCAAAGGAAGCCATCAACAAAGCAAAAAAGGCTGCCTACTAAATGGGATAAGATATTTGCAAACAGTATATCTGATAAGGGGTTAATATTCAAAGTATACAAAGAACTCAAACCACACAATATCAAAAAACCCAACAACCCAATTATTAAAAAAATAATAATACTAATCAGTATGGACCTAGTGGTCCAGTGGTTAAGAATTCACCTTCCAAAAAAAGAGAATTCACCTTCCAATGCAGGGGATATGGGTTCAATCTCTGGTTGAGGAACTAAGATCCCACATGCCATGGGGCAACTAAGCCCATGCATTGCAGCTGCTGAACCTGTGCACTCTAGAGTCCATGCTCTGTAACAAGAGAAGGCTGCGCGCTGCAACCAGAGAAGTCCCTGTGAGGTGCAATTGGAGAAAGCTCATGCACCGAAACAAAGACTCAGCTCAGCCAAAATAAAAATATATACAAGTAAAATAAAATAAAAAATGGTCAGAGGACCTGAGTAGACACTTCTCTAAGAAAGACATACAGATGGCCAAAAGATACAGGAAAAGATGCTCAAAATCACTAATCATCAAGGAAATGGAAATCAAAACCACAGTGAGATACACCTCACACTTGTCAGAATCACTGCCATCAAAAAGACAGCAAATAATGATTGGTAAGGATATGGAGAAAAGAGAACCTTGGTGCACTGCTAAGTGGGAATATAAATTGGTACAGTCACTATGGAAAACAGTATCAAGGTCCTTCAAAAAATTAAAAATAGAACTACCATATGATCTAGCAATTCCACTTCTGGGTGAAAAACAAAAGAAAACAAAACCACTAATTCAAAATGTATATGAACAATATATGTTTAATGAACAATAATATTCACTGTAGCATTATTTACAACAGCCAAGATATAGAAGCAATCTAAATATTCATTGATTTATGAATGGATAAAGACCATATGGTATATATACACAATGGAATATCACTCAGCTATAAACAAGAATGAAATCTTACCATCTGCCACAACAGGGAGGGTATTATTGTAAGTGAAATAAGTCAGACAAAAAAAGACAAATACCATATATTTTCACTTACAAGTGGAATCAAAAAAACAAAACAAGGGCTTCCCTGGTGATTTAGTGGTAAAGAATCTGCCTGCTAACAAATATATACTTATGGCTGATTAATGTTGATGTATGGCAGAAAGCAAAACAACATTGCAAAGCAATTATCCTCTAATTAAAAATAAATAAATTAAAAAAAACCAAAACAACAACAACAAAAGAGAATACACTCCAGTAAGAAGCCTGTGCACCAAAACTAGAGAGTAGTTTCTGCTCACTGCAACTAGAGGCAAGTCCACGCAGCAACAAAGACCCAGCACAGCCAAAAATAAATAAAATTATATAAAAAATAAGAAAACAGAAACAGATGTGGATACAGAGAACAAACTGGTTATTACCATAGGGGAGACTGTTAGGGGGGTTGGTGAAGTAGATGAAAGAGATTAAGAGGCACTAACTTCCAGTTATAATATAAATAAACCACAAGATATAATATGGGCTTCCCAGTAGTATGACACTAGTGGTAAGGAAGCTGCCTGCAAGTGTAGGAGACATAAGAGACTTGGGTTCAATCCCTGGGTCAGGGAGATTCCCTGGAGGAGGGCATGGCAACCCACTCCAGTATTCTTGCCTTGAGAATCCCATGGACAGAGGAGCCTGGCAGGCTACAGTCCACAGGGTTGCAAAGATTTGGAGACAGCTGAAGCAACTTAGCATGCATGCATGAAAGATGTAATATAAAACATAAGAAATACAATCAATAATACTATAATAACTTTGTATGGTGACAGATGGTTATTAGACCTATCACAGTGATCATTTTGTAATGTATTTACATGTCAGATCACTGTGCTGTCAAATCATTATGTCAGCTGCTGCTGCTGCTAAGTCACTTCAATCGTGTCCGACTCTGTGTGACCCCATAGATGGCAGCCCACCAGGCTCCCCCGTCCCTGGGATTCTCCAGGCAAGAACACTGGAGTGGGTTGCCATTGCCTTCTCCAATGCATGAAAGTGAAAAGTGAAAGTGAAGTCGCTCAGTCATGTCCGACTCCTAGCGACCCCATGGACTGCAGCCTACCAGGCTCCTCCATCCATCTATGTGGAAATGCAGAACAGAAGTTCAAGAATAGTCAAGATAATCTTGCAGAAGACCAAAAATATGAAAAACTTATTCTATTATGTATTAAGTTCATTATAGTAGCTACAGTATTTGAAACAGCATGGAATTGGTACAAAGACAAATTTTAATAGATAAATTTAAAAAATGGACATTCCAGAACCAGATTAACCAGACTCATAGAAAATTGTCTAACTATAAAAGGAATTAATAGTCTTTTCAGTACACAATATTGGGTCAATTGGCTATCCATATGGAAGAAAAAAAAGGAAATATGACCTTACAGCCTATCCTGAAATCAATTCTAGGTGGATGATGTTTTCAGATTATATTGCAACTATTCATATTTAATAAAATAATTAAAAGTAAATAAAATTTAAAATTCAATACATCAGAAATACTGGCCACATTTCAAGTGCTCAATACCTGCATCATATTGGCTGCCTTATTGAACAGCATAGCTGGAGAATAGTTCTATCACTTCAGAAAGTTCTATTGAACAGCACTATGCAAAACAATATTATAGAAGAATATTTTTATGATTTTAGGTAGGAAAAAAATTTTTAAACAAAATTTTTAAAAAAGATGCTAACCATGAAAGAAAATCTTGAATAATTTAATCAATTTAAATTTAAATTAGGAACTCCTTTTCAACAAATAACACAATAAAGACAGTGACAATGCAAGCCACAGAATGGAATAAGAGCCAGGCCTAGGGTGAGGCAAGTTGAAGCCTCAGGTGAAGGTCTAGTAAAGCGTTAAGCTTGGACACAAATTTTTAAGGGGGCATCAAAAAAAAAAAAAAAAAAAAACCCTCAGCAATCAAAACAAGATACTTGCAGTATTTTTAAAAATCAAAATTAGTTTTTTAAAATCCATGATGAATAAAATGTCATAATTTTAAATCAAGATAGGTATCTACTGATTTTCCCTTTGCCTCAGGGTCCAATATGCTTAGGCAGCATTTGGGAAATGATATTTGAAACTTGTACACAACCAATGTCTACAATTAAAGAATATAGACAAATAAAAATATCAGACAACCCCACAGAATAGGTTCAAGATATGAAAGGTATTTCACAAAACAGGATATCCAAATGGCCAATGAATGATAAAAGGTGCTCAACTTCATTAGTATCAAGGAAATATAAATTAAAATAGAAAGGCATTCCACTATTCTGTCACCAAAATAGTTAAATATAAAAGACAGACAATACCAAGTATTGATGAAAACTGAAAGTGAAAGTGTTAGTCATTCAGTAGTGTCTGACTCTGCGACGCCACGGACTGTAGCCTGCCAGGCTCCTCCATCCATGGAATTCTTCAGGCAAGAATACTGGAGTGGGTTGTCATTTCTTACTCCAGGGAATCTTCCTGACCCAAGGATCAAACCTGGGTCTCCCACATTAGCAGGCACATTTTTACCGTCTGAGCCATGAGGATGTTAAAAAAACCCAGAAACCTCAGACACGGCTGGTAGAAGTGTAAAATGATACAACTAATTTGGAAAACTGGCAGTATCTGTTAAAGCAGAACTCACATGTCTTACAATTCAGCACTTCCATTTCTAGATATACCCAATAGAATTGCATTCATATGTTCAGCAAAAAACTGTTCACAAATGTTCCTAATAGAACTGTTCATAATAGTCCCCAACTGGAAACAATCCAAATGCCCATCAATAAGGCAATTAATACATAAATTGTGGTATATAAATTCATGAAATACCATATAGCAATGCAAATAAAATATTACTACATGCAGAAATTCCCTGGAGGTGCAGTGGTTAGGACTCTACCCTTCCAATGCAGGGGCCACAGGGTTGGATCCCTGATTGGGGAACTAAGATCCCACAAGCTGCGTGATGCAGTCAAAAAACAAAATCCCAAATATTACTACATGCAATAGCATAACTAAATCGTACAAAGCAAAAGAAGTCACACATCAAAGTACATACCACCCCCTCCACCCCCACTACCACCACCACCCCTGCCCACCACCACCAACAGGCAAAACTTAATTATGGTGTTAGAAGTCAGGTTAGTGGTTACCCTTGGGAAGAAAGAGACTTAAAGAGGGCACCAGGGGGTTCTGGGTACTGGTAATGTTCTGTTTCTAGATCTAGGTTCAGTTTTCCTGGGTGTGTTCATGTGGTGAAAATTCATCAAGCTGTAGACATTTTTGTTTAATAGAAACAGACAAATGTCAAATAAAAATTTAAAATATTGTGGTCTGTGTCCAGACCATTCAGGATCCCAGGGAAGAGGGAGATCAAGATTTTAAAAATTAGGCAATCAAGTGAAAAATGCAGCTGTCACAACTTTCTCTCTTTGACCTGGCTCCCTGTCACCCCACAAAGGCCGGTACTTTGAGCTGTCGTCTTATTCACAAATAGGAGAGGCTAGACTTTGTCTTCTCCTTTGATACACAGGAAGATGGCAGCCCTGAGCAAGTCAATGAGGAGATTAAAGCCCCACAGACTGTTAGAAGTAGATGCAGGATTAGAAACTGGTCTCCTAATTCTTGCTCCTGATCTTTGTGCACCAGGGCCTCCCGAGAATCAGGCCACTTGACCACCCTGAAGCTCCAATCAGTGTAACTTCACTAAGGTCTAGGGATTTTTTTCCTCTGTGTCCCTAACTTACAGTGGTGCTATGGATGGGGATGACATCACTTCTCTGGAAGGGAATGTCAAAGGGTGCAACTATAGGACATAAGGAGGCAATTTTAAATAACCACTTTTATCCCTCTGAAAGTCCAATCACTGACTGTATTGAATGAGGGCTGATGGCACTTGAGAGAGGAACAAACCAAGGAAAGAGTGAAACATATACTGGATGGGATCCAGTCAGAAAGGACTATTTCTAAACGAAAAAAGCCACACTTTTCATCCTTTTGTCTTTTAAATAAGATTTAAATTGTGGTTTAGAATGTTTCGAATTTAGTACTTTTGTTCCAAGCTGATTCTTCTTAAAAACACCTGAATATAAAGAATCTGTAAGCACAGGTTTGGGGAACAGATGGAGACAGAACTGGTGGTTGTCTAGCAGACAATTTATGGCTGTGTCCTAATTTTGTGGGGGCTATCAGAAGGACCTTAAGAACTCTCACCCACTGCAACAACCCCCTTCTTTTTCCTCAAGAGAGCTGCCCTGTGAGCAAAATGCAGACCTCTTGGGGCTCTAGGGACTACTTTGGCCCTCAGACCCAGCTGCACAGGTATTTAAATTGGATACAGACTTTAGCTTTACAGTTCTTTCCAATTTCCTCACCAAAACCTGAATAAATCTTCCCTACCCAACTGAAGTCAGTTTTCTCTCAAGCCACAGTCTATTTCTTTGTGTACATTTTCCCTGAGCCATATTCTTCCTTATCTCAATCAAAGATTACACTCTGCTACCATCCACCTTCCTCCCAACCCCAACACACACATTGATATGTGATCTTTTTGATTTCTATTTTCTGTTTTGCTTCTATAAGAACTCTTCTCTCTTTTTGACTAGCATCCTGGCTGTTTCATCGAACTCTGAACACTAGGCTCCTTTGCTTTCCCATGCTGGACTGTAACTGCATCTTTGCTGGAATGCTTACCCATATGCAGAAGTGCTTGGAAGAGAAAAACATTTGCGGTGTAACAGAAAGATGGCAAGTTTCATGTTATTTTAACTTTTGAGATGCCTTCAGACTGTCTTGAAGAACCAGAAACAGCCCTTTTCCCAGACTGTATTTCAACCCCGAGCCACTTACACAAAATGGGTTTACCGTACTCGAGAGTAAAACTGCCAATTAAAAACAATTGTCTCAAATTGAGTTATACATTTCCTTATATCCTTGAATACTCACCGGACTCCAAAGCAACTGAATCCTGTATGTGGTTTCCTAGACCCACAGATCTGTTTTTCAAAGCCTCAACCTGATAGAGACTGAAACCAAACACTTCAACCTACAATTTACTTCTTTTGAGGTAAAGATTGATCTCCTTTCTACATCTGTCTGACAGGATATTTGAGAGACCAAATTAAAAGGCTATAATGCCCACCCACCCCCCAATTCCTTGTAATTACCTTTGTATGGGGCTTTCCTGCTGAGAGTTGTGCCCAAAATGAAGCCATCAGTGTTAGTGTCCCGATCCTTAATGAGATCCCTGTGGCTTAAGCAGAGAAAATGCAGGCACATGCCCTACCTTCAACATGAGAATCTTTTCCTTTATTTTCAGAGCAGGTTGACCAAATGAACCACTGTAACTTCAAGCTTCCAGGGTATGGTTCCATTTCTTCCTGGATTTGTTCTTTATATTATTGGTGTTGTCGGTTCACTGCAACATGGCTGCTCCCTCCCGGAATGTTCTTCTCCTACACGTATCTCAATAGAGCGCCACACTTTGATACTGGGAAGGGCACAAACCTGTAGCCTTCCCTTCTCTGGTACTATCTCAGCTACCTGTTCACAAAGCATGGGCAGTGGCCAACTGCTTTTACAAAAATTTAGGTGCTCAAATATAGGAAGATTCTGCACCCAAGTAAGAAACTGTAATTAGGAAACTCCAATCAGTGGAATGTACCGGGAAAAAAAATTATCTAGGCACCGAGGGCTTGGTGAATTTTTTCAGTACAGAAGAAACAAAAAAGTAGACGGAAATGAGGAGGAGGAAGAAAGGGAAAGGAAAGAAAAAGGAGAGGAAGAAAAGGAAAAGAAATTGAGCTCGTAGATATCCTATTAAGCACAGATATGGCTCTGTACCGAAACACTCGTTGACAAAGAGAAAGAAATTTCTTCTTCCCGCACTGGGCTTACCTCTCACTCAACAGGGCCCTGTCCCAGGAATTATCAGTAGCAGCTGTCTGTGGTCAGTAACAGATAATTCCAGATCAAAAGAAGGGTTCTGAAATCAAGATGTCTTTTTAGATTAATGGTTCTCCAAGTGGAATCCGGGGATCTATAGTGGGTCTGCAGAGATTCTTCCAACCGTTCTGTGGGCTGAGTCAAAACGCAAGGCACAGAAGTGTGTTGATTCCCCCCCCCCTTTTAAAACATATTTTCTGCTGTGGATTTCAATCAAAACTTAAAAGCATCAAAACAAATATGTTTAAAGGGACCTACAAATAATCACAGGGATTCAGCAAACACACCTGCAAAGTGGTTTTTTTTGTTTGTTTGCTGGCTTGTTCAATCTAGTAAATGGGTGAGACTTTTGTCTAGCTCAAGTTGTCTAAAGACTAAAAATTTTGAAACTCACCAGTCCAGATGAAAAGACGAAAATTGCAAAGCACATCTTTGTGAGGGGAAGAAAGTCAAGTCCTTTCTCCCCTGAGTTTCCCATTTCCCGGCGTCACTTACCTCCTGGCCCTCCCTCTGTACTGCTTTCTAGCTCAATGCCCACAGCTCTGAAGTCAGAATCAGCCACTACCAAGAAGAACCCTTCTCTGCAGCTACGGCTGTCGTTACTCGGGTTTCTCTTCCAGGGAGCAGGAGCTCAGGTATGGGGTGAAGGAGATGTCAACTGCAGCTGCAGCTTGAGAAGATCTGCTTTTCCTCATCCCAGCCCCACAGCAAGAGTTAACCCCGGCCGAGCCTGGACTGCTGGAGAGTTTTGTGAATTATCTCATGACCCAATTGTTAACCCATATAGCATAACAAAGCTGTCAGGCCATCGAGGTTGCTCAGATGCCATGAGATAAAATTCAGTCCTTACACCTACATCTGCCTTTCCCTCTCAGATGGAGCTATGTGTACATTCAGCTGTCAGCTGAACAAATTTGCAACATCATAGTTTCTTAGAAGCATTTCAAAGCAGAGGGGCTGCCTATACAGTATACAGTGTAAACAGTGTGGGAGTTTACAGGGTAAACTGTGAGCAGTAAATTATAATGGACTTGGAGGCCTGTAATTGGATTTTGCTGAAGTATTTGCAGCACCATTTACCTTTCAGTAAATGTCACATGTACAAAGTGCTCTCAGATAACTCAGATGCTACCCTTAATTACTCAGATGCTGTTAGCACTCTTTTGGCAGAGACCCACTCAAGAATAAAGGAAGCAATGTTCTTCTCATCTTGCTTGATAAGGTGAAAACAACTTGTTAGCTCTTTGAATGTGACTGAAAAAAAAAAGACAGACAGAAAGAGGAAAGAAATCAATCTCAATATCTGAATGGAATTTATCACATACCTCTCAGGGACCCCCTGGTTCTTAAATGTTTCAGCTAAAGATTCCAACTTCTGCAGAAGCTCAATGACTCAGCCTGTCAGAGAATGGATACTTTGTTGCCAGTTCATGCAAGTTGGTTTAAATAGGTTGTCAAGATGCTGTAGCTGTGACCAAACCTCTGGAAGAGGGAGGCGGGGCAGCACATGCCAGGTAAGCACACTTGCCTGTATCGCCTGTTTCTGTGAGGATACCCCGTGGGAAGGGTATTTGCCACATCGGCGGAACTGGAGGTTGTGTATTGTATTACATGGTATCCCAGACTTAGAATCTGCCTCCTGCAGGAACAGTCCACAAATTGGCTCATGTTTTGAGATCTACGTTTGATTCCTACATGGCTCATGTCTCTGGATTCCTTGGGTATCACAGAAAGGGATCAGGGTATCAGAAGACCTGGTTTCAGCTCCTGACTAACACTTATAAGCTCTACAATTTTAAACTAATGTATCTGCCTTTTCTGAGCTTCAGTGTATTGGTCCTGTGGGTAAATAATATCCTCAATGGGGATACTGGGGAATGAACTGAGACAATGGTATGCAAAGTGCCTGGTAGTGTTGCATGCATATGACCTGTGTGTGAATCTGGGGGAGCATATGGTGGCAAAGGATGAATCAGCTTTGAAAGAGGAAGACCCCATAATTATAAGAGGGGCCCAGGGAAGGAGTTCAATGATTGTGAATACCCTGTCTTACTGTAACTTTTGGAAGACGTTTGTTCTTAAGGTGAAATGATGAAAAAGGCACTGAACTGCAAGTTAGGAAATTCGTGTTCTAGTCTTGACTCTGGTGACAAGAGAGCTAGTTTGGGCAAGTCAGTTAATCTCTTCGTGTTTGTTTCCTACATAATAGTGATATTCATACTCTCTCTTTCCTAAATGTAGTTTATTGTGATGCTTGAATAAGACAGGGTCTATATAAATATATATATATATATATATATGTCTGCCTACAATACGGGAGACCCAGGTTCAATCCCTGGGTCAGGAAGATCTCCTGGAGAAGGAAATAGCAACCCC
Organism: Bos taurus; assembly: GCF_002263795.3. Classification (NCBI taxonomy): domain Eukaryota; kingdom Metazoa; phylum Chordata; class Mammalia; order Artiodactyla; family Bovidae; genus Bos; species Bos taurus. The sequence continues at coordinate 63,578,405 of NC_037340.1, read as the reverse complement.
CTCCAGTATTCTTGCCTGGAAAATCCCATGGACAGAGGAACCTGGTAGGCTATGGTCCAGGGGGTTGCAAAAGAGTTGGACGTGACTTAGTGACTAAACAGCAACATTAAAATATAATTTATTTTAGTCAAAAGCTTCCTGCCTTCAATCTTTCCCAACATCACGGTCTTTTCCAATGACTTATAGAGGAATGAGTCAGGCAGTCCGGGAGGCAGGAACAGGATCATCCTTGCAGCTTTGGGAAGCTTAAGATAAAAATCCTACCCTCAAATCCCTGATCATACAACCTTGTCAACACTTACTTTCAACAGTAGTCAAGAAGGAGAACCATCCTCTCTATCAAACTTTTCATTTCCCTTTCTGTCCAAGAAAATACCTGCAGAAAAAAGTTAGGAAAACTCAGTTTATTTGTTCTGTCTTCTTGTTTGCTTTTTCTTCCATGACCCAGCATACTGCAGACCTGCCCTGGGTGAACAGATTACGGGAGAGGCTTGTGGCACAGGCACTCAACTCTGAAACACTGAGGCTCTATCTCTTTCTTATAATAAAGGGCTGCCTGGAATCTTCCTCCCATTTATGGGTCAGCCTGGGCCCTAAAGTAAAGGCAGCTGCCCCAGACTCTTCTGCATGGATATAGAGACTTGTGGACACAGACCTCTCCCCACAAATGCTGCCGTTTACAGGGAGCCACTGAAGTAGTGGGTTGGACAGCGAGAATTAGGATTCATTCTTTCCTGGGGTACCTTGGCCTTGGTCTGCAGAGCAGAAGACACGGCAGGCTATCCCAGTTTCAGGCATAGAGCACCTCCTCCCCAACTTGTCCTTAAACAATCCTGGCTCATGTAGCAGGAAGGACAGGAACCTGTTGGAACTAGCAGAGCTCTGATGTTTCAAGCCCAAAAGCACATCTAAATCCAGGCTCCCACATTATGACCATATAGCTGGTACTTTGGCCTGGTGGGAGGCCATCTATGGTGTCACACAGAGTCGAACACGACTGAAGTGATTTAGCAGCAGCAGCTTATCCTTTTAAAAGGAGTCATTGAGTATGAATTTCTTTTTAATGCTTATGGATCTACCTCAGGAGAACTTGGGAAAAACCTAAGATAAGTTTAAAAATCTGAGAAAAATCTTAGAGACCCTGTATCTATTTAGATTCACAGGAAACAACCAGATAAAAGACTGCTAGTTTAATATGTTTAAGGTGTGAGGTATGTTGGCTCCTTAGAGATAAGAGTAAACGGGGACAGTTTTCATTTGAGGGGCATCTGGTCAGGAGGACTTTAAGAGACCAAGATGTTCCAGGGAGAGGATATAATCTCATTCTTCTGAACTTTATTGTTAGAACTTCTGTCAATCTGGGCCTGAAGAAAGTCCAAATGGGCCAGGAGTCCAAGGACAGAAGTACCCTTAGGTGGCAGGGTAGGGGGCTATACTAGTGAGTGTAGGGTTGCTAGGAATGGGATAGGTGCACCCACCTTACTCCCAAAACTTGTCCCCTGGCTGGCCCTCCTTCCTCTAATTTTTCAGGCCCTGTGATCTTTTCTGCAAAGCAAACCATATGGTTTTGATTCTGGCTCCTGGCTTATTGAGAGTGTTTCATGTCTCTAGCAGCAGGAAGCCCTTCGGCTTTTTTAAGCAGCTGCTCTGGCATCTAAGAGAGGAGGCCAGCTCTTTTGGACTCCCTCACCAGCTGGACTTGGCAGCCCAGTGGAAGGCAACACACAGTTTAGAGAAAAGGTAACAAAGGGGATGAGGAGACACTCCTGGGATTCACAAAAGTGGATGCCAGGCTCTCCCACTTGTGGATGTCTGTCCAGAGAACTGACCTTTCCTCCTTAATGCTGCCCCCGATCCCCACCCCCGGATTTCTGTTTGAGTGTTCCTGTGAGGTAAACCTTTCCTGGAGATGGGAGAGCAGCACTTAGTGCTTCTGGAGGTGATGGAGGAGAGAAGTGCCTCAAAAGGGACCACACAAAGCATCTAATACCATGGGTTGGTACTTCAGTCAGATGAATTTCAATGGGATTCAGTGGAAGAAAATTCTGTGATATGAGTGGTAGAAAAGGTGGAGGTTAGGAGAAGTCAACCACTTCTCAGAAGGGACTGAAGCTACTCTGTTGTGAAAGGAATGAAAGGATACTGACAGTCTAAGGAAAGCCTTAATCATTTTGTTCTTTATATAATGCTTTACAATTTTCAGTCATTTGATCTTGTCTCTAGGCCTGTGCACTTACTGATATTTCTAACTTGAAATTTTTTTCTGCAGATACCCCTATTGCCTTCTTCTTTCCTCCAGATTTCAGTGTCTCCTCGTCAGAGAGGACTTACCTAACTTCTCTTTACACCCTGTCACATCACTTTACTTCCTTTCTAAACCTCATCATTATCTGAAATTATCTTGTTACTCGTTTTAGTTCAGTTTTTCAATAACGTAAGCTCCATGGAAGTACCCCATCTATCTTGGTCACTGCTGTATCCTCAATGCCTAGAATAGTGCCTGCAGAAAAGCAGGTGTTCAATAAGTATGTGCTGACTTGCAGAATAAATGGATGGAGTGGGTTGGGAGAGCTAGCTCCAGAAAGCTAGGTAAAATTGGGATGGGATGCATACGGTCAGAAAGAACAGAAATGATCAGAGGAGGAAATTGAGAGCAGTAACCAAAATCTCCTGAGAAGTGGAAATAGAAAGTGAAAATAAAGGAACCACATTTTGCCTTGCAGCTTTCATCATATGTTTAAGTATTTCCTACGTGCCAAGCATTATGCTAAGTGCTGTGGATACAAAGATGAATGAAGTTATAGGACAGGGAGAATGAATGAAGATGAGGGGGAGAGGAAGCAACCTCAGGAGTCACTCTTTCAAGTCATTCACTAAGTTCATCATCTTATAAAGAGACATAAAAAACAGATACATGAAATTGGGATGGGGGCTATCAGGAGCGTGCTGCTGCTTCTGCTAAGTCGCTTCAGTCGTGTCCGATTCTTACGACCCCATGGACTGCAGCCCACCAGGCTCCTCCATCCACGGGATTTTCCAGGCAAGAGTACTGGAGTGGGGTGCCATTGCCTTGCCTATGAAGCGTGTGAGTGAACTTCAATAAGGGGAACATATTAGTGGAAACTACAGAGGAGATGACATTTGATTTGGGCCTTGAAGATAAGTAAAGAATTTATCAAGGAGAGAGGAAGGAAAAAAAGGTATTCCAGGCAAGGAAACAGCATGAGCAAAGGCATGGAGGCGTGAAAGTACTTATGCTTGGAAAACAACAAGCAGACCAAACAGCTCCCTGTGACAAGAATATAGTATACATGGGGGAATGGCTAGATATGAGGCAGATGAGATGCAGTGGTGAAGGGCTGGCCTTCTTATGCACCACATTAAAGAATGTGGACTTAAATCAGAGCAACCTAGATTTTCTGAAATTCTTAGATCCTCATATGACCCCTGATGAATAGTGGTATATTAATAAATTCTCTCTATCTATGATAAAAAAAAGAATCACAGGACTCTTGGCTCAATGCCCAGAGGTCTCATTGCACCTTACAGGTGTCACTTCAATACAGTCCAGCTGAGAGTCTGGGAGAAATATTAGCCAAGGATGCTAGGCCCCTTACTCTCACCCAAGGTCAGAGTGAAATGCCAGGGTCCCATCCTTGGTCTCACACATAGCTAGGCTCAGGTTACATCCCATGAATGAACTACAAGGGCTCAAGGTGGCTCAGGCAGGGGCAGCTGCCAGTAGACAGGCCAGGGTGAGACAAGCAGGGCATGCATCTAAGGTGTTAAATTTACGGGGGTTCCAAAAATCTCAATAATCAAAAATAAGGATATTTTAATTAGATATCAAAAAATAAAAATTTACACAAAAGAAATCAGTAATCAAGACTGCTCTGTTATTCCATTATGCAGTTCATTATTCAAGGGTTAGATGTGGCCTTAGGGTAATTCTCTCATAGGTTATTCAAACCCCTTCCAGAGATCAGGAAATGGGAAGGTCCGAATGAGGCCAGTCCAGGGAACTAGAACTTGGGAGTGCCAGCTCCATCCTCCCTAGTTAACCTGGGACCTACGCAGAAGATGAGGGAGCCCAGATTTGGTGCTTACTTTCAGCCTAAAGCACTTCCCAGTCTGAGGTCTGTCGTGGTCCATGCACAGGTTGGAAAAGAATTTCCAGACATGAGACAGAATGAGAGGGAAATAAAGTTTATTAGAGTGGGAGACGCTGTTAGAACAGTGGGCCAGCTCAAGAAGTATTTTTATCTGCTCTTGCATTCCAAGACTCCTTGGTCTCATCTGCTGTTTTGTCCTTGGGTCACCACAAGGCCAGTACATGTTCAGTGTGGATCTCTACCTGCCAAACAACCTACTGCCTCTTCTCGGAGAGGCTCCATACTCCAGGAACAAAGAATGAAGTAAGCAATGCTTTAGTGTTTGACAGGCTAACCTGCTTGAGGAATTAACTATCTTATTTTCCGTGGTGTCAGCCACTTCGGTTCTTTGTGGAAGAATGAACCATTCCTATCTTCTCCTACGCTTGCCACCCCCAAAGAATGACTCAGGGCCTTTTGTGCTGGAGCTTCATTTGCCTTAGAAAAAATAAAATCTAACAGACTTTTGTTTTTGAAATCAGCCCAGGTCTCAGAGGGGATCAAGTTGTTTTTTTCTGACACAAAGAAGGGCTCTTAGGATTAGAGGAGAGAGAATTTCCTGAGCCTGGCGCTTAAGCTAGGGAGCACCATGGTCTCCTTGTGTGGCTAGGTCCTACTCCCGCCCTCCCACAGACCCCTGGCACAGCAGGACCTTGAATGGGGATGACTGTGTGCTAAGAGGTGACCAGAAGCACTGCTCTTTGGGAGTCTCATGCCCCAATTAGGCCTACAGAAAGGGTCCTAGAATAGACAATTGATATGGGCAAAGAACTCCAACGGTGAATGGCACTGACTGAGAGACGTCTCTGAAATACCTGTGAGCTCCTGAAAAGAGGACCAAGACTGGGTTTTCTGCCCACTGGTAGATAGGAGCCAAGAATATTTTAGAGAACTAAAGAAATGTGACATTTTTATGACCTGCACATCATGGAACAAAGTTATACCTGTTAGACAGTGTTTAACACCAGCCTCCACACTTTCCTGGTTCCCTGGCTCAAAGAAACCTCCAGCTTGATTTGTTTAACCCTGCCTCTCAGGAGTTGGAGAGGCTCTGTGAGTGCGTCTCACACCTGATCACCTATTCCAGTCCCCTCCTCAAGTCCCCTCTCAAGAAGAAGTGAGATTTGAGTTGAACCTTACATGATGACTAGGATTTAGCTATGTGGGGCTGGGGCACTGACAAGTCAGTTCAGTGGAAGCCTGAGTCAAAGTGGGAGGAAAAGAAACTGGGCAGAGTGGCGCGCAAGCACTGCTCAGCACTAGGACTCAAGGCGCCTCTCTGTGAAGTCCTTCCACAAGTCTGCATTGCCCCCAGGTGGCCACATCAGAGCTCTGGTTTGGGGAGAAGAATATCTGAGGTGCATGTGTCTCAGCTGGAACTCTTTGGGAACCCAATAGAGGGGAGACAAGGAGAGAACCCAAGACAGCAGTCATCAAATTGGGCACTAGAATGTTTAAGGAATACCTTTTTTCAATATCAGTATGTAATTTTTAGCATAAAATTAAAATATATTCAGAGAAATCGATTCAGTTCACTACCTAAAATGCAGGCACTTAGTGCAATAGAATGCTAAGTACCTGAGGTTAGCTAAAATACTTTTTCAGTTTTTACCGTTGAAAACTTAAAAAAAAACCAAAGCTCGGGGACTTCCGTCATGTTCCAGTGGTTAAGAATCGGACTGCCAATGCAGGGAACACAGATTTGATTTCTGGTCTGAAAAATCCCACATGCTGCAGAATGATTAAGCCATGCTGGAACTCTGAGCCCACATACACAACTACTGAAGCCCACATGCCCTAGAGCCCTGCTCCGCAACAAGAGAAGCCACTGCAACTAGAGAGTAGAGACCCCACAGGCCGCAACTAGAGAAAGCCCGTGCGTAGCAGCAGAGACCCCAAAATAAATATACATACATACATATTTTTTTTTAAACTGAGACTACTTTTCTGATATTCAGTCATTCAAACAATTATTGGAGGCTTAGTTTATGCCATGACCTATACTAGAAATGGTGAATACAAAGACATTGTCTCTGCCTACAAAGAGCTTACAGTCCAGAAGAAGAGATAAATATAAAATAATTATAGAAATAATAAATGAGGTTTATGTATTGACAGAGGTATTCATAAGGTATGCCAGCACCTAACAGACCAAGGGTTGGGGCTAGTCAGGGAAGGCTTCTCAGAAGTGAGATCTGAGTTGAACCTTACATGATGACTAGGATTTAGCTATGTGGGGTTGGGGCACTGACAATAGAAGGAGAGCACAGTGCAGACAGAAAGGCCAGTGATAGCAAATATGTGGAGGGAAACGTGCAGGCAGAAAGGGCCGAAAGGTCAGGAGAAACAGACAGAGAGCGCCTTATAAGTATCAGATTAAGGAACCTGGACCATATCCTGCAGTGTTGCTGAAAGGTTTTAGGAGAGACATATGGTCAGATTTAATTCCCAAATATTGTGCTAGCAGAGGGTAGATTGATGTGACACATTTGGAAACAAAGAGACCAGAGAAAACAATCTAGGTTAAAGCAGAATCATACAGAGGAAAGATGAATGAGCACTTGGAGTAGTAAGTTTGGGGAAGAAGCAACAGAACCAAGGGCCTTGGATGCAAGGGGATGAGTAAGGGCAAAAGGGAAATCAAGGAAGGCTCTCCAGTGTCTAGTTTAGGTGACTGCGTAGCTGATGGTATCACCAATTATTAATAGATGCTAAATTCCAGAGCAAGAGCAAGGAAGGGGGGTGAGTTCTTTTTACTCTACCATATCTGTGGAATACACTGAAATAGAGATATCTAGGAATCTATTAGAAATAAAACTAAAATTCTGCTGAACTTAGATGCTTAGTCATGTCTGACTCTTTGAGACCCCATGGACTGTAGCCCATAGCCCACCAGGCTCCTCTGTCCATGGGGATTCTCCAGGCAAGAATACTGGAGTGGGTTGCCATTCCCTTCTCCAGGGATCGAACCCAGGTCTCCCGTGCTGCCGGCAGATTCTTTACCATCTGAACCACCAAGGAAGCCCAAAGTTCTGGGGAGGGCTTTAAGCTAGACATGCAGATTTGGGTGTCACTGGTATATAGCTTATAAATAAAACCAGGGAAACAGATGAGATCACTCAGATGAGATGCCTCTGTATATCCTGAAGGCAGGAGTCCATTAGTCCCACCTGAGGAAGACCTGCAGGCGAGGAGGAAAGGCATCCTTTCCAGAGGCAGAAACAAGGCAGTAACAGCATTTTCTTCTTCCTGAATGCCTGGGTCAGCAGGAGGCACCGAGGCTGGCCTGGACCCAGAAAGAGGGCTGTAGAGCAAACGCAGATGGACAGTGGAAATGCCGTGCACTGAAAGAGTAGAATCACTTCTAAGGTGATTTTTTTCTTCTCTTAGACTTAGGATCCGGCTTTTGATTATTGATTTTTATTTACTTTTGCAATGGTCCTATCTCATTTTCAAGTGGTAAAACTACTCCAAGGTAGCTTCCCCTTGCAAAGTCATTTACAGTAAGTGATGTGCTCCAGCTAGGTCTCGCACTGAAAACAAACCAACAAGGGACTTCCATTACCTTTCATATCTAAGAGACTGGTATGCTAAGCTTGTACTTCTTGATTTTGCACAGATGATATGAGTGATGGATACATAAAGTCTGTAACTACTATCTGTAAAATAAAATAAAGTATCTGAATCTCTCCAAAGCAGTTTGGGAAATTTGAGACAAAAAAAGTTTGTCCTTTTTGATACTGAGAGAGTCAATTCCTAGGCAGGTTGACAAGAAGTCCGGGGATCCCCAAGGAGAGAGGGGTCTGGGGTTCTAGAGGAGGAGATAGGGGTCTGGAATTCTCAAGAAGGAGGAAAGGACAAACTTTTTTTTCCCTCTGCATTCCTTAGAGTTAGTCACATAAAACATTTTTATCTTTAAGCCTGGAACTGATGATTACACAACAAACAACTCAGTTTAAACTCTGTACTAAGGATTATATAACAAGGTATCCTGCTTGAGGACAGTTTCTCCTTCCTGAAAACCTTCTGGCCAATCCTGTTATCTTAAAAATGTAAATTATGGGCATCTGACCTTCCTCTCAACCAGTAACGCTGAAGGAGCTGAAGTTGAATGGTTCTATGAAGACCTACAAGACCTTTTAGAACTAAAACATCCAAACATAAAACATCCAAAAAAGATGTCCTTTTCATTATAGGGGACTGGAATGCAAAAGTAGGAAGTCAAGAAACACCTGGAGTAATAGGCAAATTTGGCCTTGGAATACGGAATGAAGCAGGGCAAAGACTAATAGAGTTTTGCCAAGAATATGCACTGGTCATGGCAAACACCCTCTTTCAACAACACAAGAGAAGACTCTACACATGGACATCACCAGATGGTCAACACCGAAATCAGATTGATTATTTTCTTTGCAGCCAAAGATGGAGAGGCTCTATATAGTCAGCAAAAACAAGACCAGGAGCTGACTGTGGCTCAGATCATGAACTCCTTATTGCCAAATTCAGACTGAAATTGAAGAAAGTAGGGAAAACCACTAGACCATTCAGGTATGACCTAAATCAAATCCCTTATGATTATACAGTGGAAGTGAGAAATAGATTTAAGGGCCTAGATCTGATAGATAGACTGCCTGATGAACTATGGACAGAGGTTCATGACATTGTACAGGAGACAGGGATCAAGACCATCCCATGGAAAAGAAATGAAAAAAAGCAAAATGGCTGTCTGGGGAGGCCTTACAAATAGCTGTGAAAAGAAGAGAAGCGAAGAGCAAGGGACAAAAGGAAAGATATAAGCATCTGAATGCAGAGTTCCAAAGAATAGCAAGAAGAGATAAGAAAGCCTTCCTCAGCAATCAATCAATGCAAAGAAATAGAGGAAAACAACAGAATGGGAAAGACTAGAGATCTCTTCAAGAAAATTAGAGATACCAAGGGAACATTTCATGCAAAGATGGGCTCAATAAAGGACAGAAATGGTATGGACCTAACAGAAGCACAAGATATTAAGAAGAGGTGGCAAGAATACACAGAACTGTACAAAAAAGATCTTCACGACCCAGATAATCATGATGGTGTGGTCACTCACCTAAAGCCAGACATACTGGAATCTGAAGTCAAGTGGGCCTTAGAAAGCATCACTATAAACAAAGCTAGTGGAGGTGATGGAATCCAGTTGAGCTATTTCAAATCCTGAAAGATGATGCTATGAAAGTGCTGCACTCAATATGCCAGCAAATTGGAAAACTCAGCAGTGGCCACAGGACTGGAAAAGGTCAGTTTTCATTCCAATCCCAAAGAAAGGCAATGCCAAAGAATGCTCAAACTACTGCACAATTGCACTCAACTCACACGCTAGTAAAGTAACGCTCGAAATTCTCCAAGCCAGGCTTCAGCAGTATGTGAACTGTGAACTTCCAGATGTTCAAGCTCCTCAACATAATAAAAGTTATATATGACAAACCCACAGCAAACATTATCCTCAATGGTGAAAAATTGAAAGCATTTCCTCTAAAGTCAGGAACAAGACAAGGGTGCCCACTTTCACCATTACTATTCAACATAGTTTTGGAAGTTTTGGCCACAGCAATCAGAGCAGAAAAAGAAATAAAAGGAATCCAAATTGGAAAAGAAGAAGTAAAACTCTCACTATTTGCAGATGACATGAGCCTCTACATAGAAAACCCTAAAGACTCCACCAGAAAATTACTAGAACTAATCAATGATTATAGTAAAGTTGCAGGATATAAAATCAACACACAGAAATCCCTTGCATTCCTATACACTAATAATGAGAAAACAGAAAGAGAAATTAAGGAAACAATTCCATTCACCATTGCAACGGAAAGAATAAAATACTTAGGAATATATCTACCTAAAGAAACTAAAGACCTATATATAGAAAACTATAAAACACTGGTGAAAGAAATCAAAGAGGACACTAATAGATGGAGAAATATACCATGTTCATGGATTGGAAGAATCAATATAGTGAAAATGAGTATACTACCCAAAGCAATTTATAGATTCAATGCAATCTCTATCAAGCTACCAATGGTATTCTTCACAGAGCTAGAACAAATAATTTCACAATTTGTATGGAAATACAAAAAACCTCGAATAGCCAAAGCTATCTTGAGAAAGAAGAATGGAACTGGAGGAATCAACCTACCTGACTTCAGGCTCTATTACAAAGCCACAGTTATCAAGACAGTATGGTACTGGCACAAAGACAGAAATATTGATCAATGGAACAAAATAGAAAGCCCAGAGATAAATCCACGCACATATGGACACCTTATCTTTGACAAAGGAGGCAAGAATATACAATGGATTAAAGACAATCTCTTTAACAAGTGGTGCTGGGAAAACTGGTCAACCACTTGTAAAAGAATGAAACTAGAACACTTTCTAACACCATACACAAAAATAAACTCAAAATGGATTAAAGATCTCAACGTAAGACCAGAAACTATAAAACTCCTAGAGGAGCACATAGGCAAAACACTCTCTGACATACATCACAGCAGGATCCTCTATGACCCACCTCCCAGAATATTGGAAATAAAAGCAAAAATAAACAAATGGGACCTAATTAAACTTAAAAGCTTCTGCACAACAGAGGAAACTATTAGCAAGGTGAAAAGGCAGCCTTCAGAATGGGAGAAAATAATAGCAAATGAAGCAACGAACAAACAACTAATCTCAAAAATATACAAGCAACTCCTACAGCTCAACTCCAGAAAAATAAATGACCCAATCAAAAAATGGGCCAAAGAACTAAATAGACATTTCTCCAAAGAAGACATACAGATGGCTAACAAACACATGAAAAGATGCTCAACATCACTCATTATCAGAGAAATGCAAATCAAAACCACTATGAGGTACCATTTCACGCCAGTCAGAATGGCTGCAATCCAAAAGTCTACAAATAATAAATGCTGGAGAGGGTGTGGAGAAAAGGGAACCCTCTTACACTGTTGGTGGGAATGCAAACTAGTACAGCCACTATGGAGAACAGTGTGGAGATTCCTTAAAAAACTGGAAATAGAACTGCCTTATGATCCAGCAACCCCACTCCTGGGCATACACACTGAGGAAACCAGAATGGAAAGAGACACGTGTACCCCAATGTTCATCGCAGCACTGTTTATAATAGCCAGGACATGGAAGCAACCTAGATGCCCATCAGCAGATGAATGGATAAGAAAGCTGTGGTACATATACACAATGGAGTATTATTCAGCCATTAAAAAGAAAACATTTGAATCAGTTCTAATGAGGTGGATGAAACTGGAACCTATTATACAGAGTGAAGTAAGCCAGAAGGAAAAACACCAATACAGTATAATAACGCATATATTTGGAATTTAGAAAGATGGTAACAATAACCCTGTGTACGAGACAGCAAAAGAGACACTGAGGTATAGAACAGTTTTATGGTCTCTATGGGAGAGGGAGAGGGTGGGAAGATTTGGGAGAATGGCATTGAAACATGTAAAATATCATGTATGAAATGAGATGCCAGTCCAGGTTCGATGCACGATACTGGATGCTTGGGGCTAGTGCACTGGGACGACCCAGAGGGATGGTATGGGGAGGGACGAGGGAGGAGGGTTCAGGATGGGGAACACAAGGGAATACCTGTGGCAGATTCATGTTGATATTTGGCAAAACTAATACAATATTTTAAAGTTTAAAAATAAAATAAACTTAAAAAAAAAAAAGAAAAGGCAGAGGAACCAGAGATCAAATTGCCAACATCCGCTGGATCATAGAAAAAGCAAGAGAGTTCCAGAAAAACATCTATTTCTGCTTTATTGACTATGCCAAAGACTTTGAGTGTGTGGATCACAATAAACTGTGGAAAATTCTTCAAGATATGGGAATCCTAGACCACCTGACCTGCCTCTTGAGAAATTTGTATGCAGGTCAGGAAGCAACAGTTAGAACTGGACATGGAACAACAGACTGGTTCCAAATAGGAAAAGGAGTGCGTCAAGGCTGTATATTGTCACCCTGTTTATTTAACTTCTATGCAGAATACATCATGAGAAACGCTGGGCTGGAAGAAACACAAGCTGGAATCAAGATTGCCGGGAGAAATATCAATAACCTCAGATATGCAGATGACAGCACCCTTATGGCAGAAAGTGAAGAGGAACTAAAAAGCCTCTTGATGAAGGTGAAAGAGGAGAATAAAAAAGTTGGCTTAAAGCTCAACATTCAGAAAACAAAGATCATGGCATCTGGTCCCATCACTTCATGGGAAATAGATGGGGGAACAGTGGAAACAGTGTCAGACTTTATTTTTGTGTGCTCCAAAATCACTACAGATGATGATTGCAGCCATGAAATTAAAAGACGCTTACTCCTTGGAAGGAAAGTTATGACCAACCTAGATGGCATATTGAAAAGCAGAGTCATTACTTTGCCAACAAAGGTCTGTCTAGTCAAGGCTATGGGTTTTCCAGTGGTCATGCATGGATGTGAGAGTTGGACTGTGAAGAAAGCTGAGCGCTGAAGAATTGATGCTTTTGAACTGTGGTGTTGGAGAAGACTCTTGCGAGTCTCTTGGACTGCCAGGATATCCAACCAGTCCATTCTGAGGGAGATCAGCCCTGGGATTTCTTTGGAGGGAATGATGCTAAAGCTGAAACTCCAGTACTTTGGCCACCTCATGTGAAGAGTTGACTCATTGGAAAAGACTCTGATGCTGGGAGGGATTGGGGGCAGGAGGAGAAGGGGATGACAGAGGATGAGGTGGCTGGATGGCATCACTGACTCGATGGACGTGAGTCTGAGTGAACTCCGGGAGTTGGTGATGGACAGGGAGGCCTGGCGTGCTGCAATTCACGGGGTCGCAAAGAGTTGGACACGACTGAGCAACTGAACTGAACTGAAATGAATCCTGTTATCTTAAAAATGTAAATTATGGGAGTGGGTCTAGTAAGATCTTTACAACCTCCAGACATTCTTTTGATTCATTGTAATAACTAATTAAAAAGTTATTGCTAACACTAGCAAGTGGGCACTCTTTCTGCCCCCTTCTGAGGTCTATGTCAGAAGCTTTCTCTATCTCTTTTCAGATCAGATCAGATCAGATCAGTCGCTCAGTCATGTCCGACTATTTGCGACCCCATGAATCGCAGCACGCCAGGCCTCCCTGTCCATCACCAACTCCCGGAGTTCACTCAGACTCACGTCCATCGAGTCAGTGATGCCATCCAGCCACCTCATCCTCTGTTATCCCCTTCTCCTCCTGCCCCCAATCCCTCCCAGCATCAGAGTCTTTTCCAATGAGTCAACTCTTCACATGAAGTGGCCAAAGTACTGGAGTTTCAGCTTTAGCATCATTCCCTCCAAAGAAATCCCAGGGCTGATCTCCCTCAGAATGGACTGGTTGGATCTCCCGGCAGTCCAAGGGACTCGCAAGAGTCTTCTCCAACACCACAGTTCAAAAGCATCAATTCGTCGGCACTCAGCTTTCTTCACAGTCCAACTCTCACATCCATGCATGACCACTGGAAAACCCATAGCCTTGACTAGACAGACCTTTGTTGGCAAAGTAATGACTCTGCTTTTCAATATGCCATCTAGGTTGGTCATAACTTTCCTTCCAAGGAGTAAGCGTCTTTTAATTTCATGGCTGCAATCACCATCTGTAGTGATTTTGGAGCACACAAAAATAAAGTCTGACGCTGTTTCCACTGTTCCCCCATCTATTTCCCATGAAGTGATGGGACCAGATGCCATGATCTTTGTTTTCTGAATGTTGAGCTTTAAGCCAACTTTTTCATTCTCCTCTTTCACCTTCATCAAGAGGCTTTTTAGTTCCTCTTCACTTTCTGCCATAAGGGTGCTGTCATCTGCATATCTGAGGTTATTGATATTTCTCCTGGCAATCTTGATTCCAGCTTGTGCTTCTTCCAGTCCAGCATTTCTCATGATGTACTCTGCATATAAGTTAAATAAACAGGGTGACAATACACAGCCTTAACGAACTCCTTTTTCTATTTGGAACCAGTCTGTTGTTCCATGTCCAGTTCTAACTGTTGCTTCCTGACCTGCATACAAATTTCTCAAGAGGCAGGTCAGGTGGTCTAGGATTCCCATATCTTGAAGAATTTTCCACAGTTTATTGTGATCCACACACTCAAAGTCTTTGGCATAGTCAATAAAGCAGAAATAGATGTTTTTCTGGAACTCTCTTGCTTTTTCTATGATCCAGCAGATGTTGGCAATTTGATCTCTGGTTCCTCTGCCATTTCTAAAACCAGCTTGAACATCAGGAAGTTCACGGTTCACATATTGCTGAAGCCTGGCTTGGAGAATTTTGAGCATTACTTTACTAGCGTGTGAGATGAATGCAATTGTGCGGTAGTTTGAGCATTCTTTGGCATTGCCTTTCTTTGGGATTGGAATGAAAACTGACCTTTTCCAGTCCTGTGGCCACTGCTGAGTTTTCCAAATTTGCTGGCATATTGAGTGCAGCACTTTCACAGCATCATCTTTCAGGATTTGGAATAGCTCAACTGGAATTCCATCACCTCCACTAGCTTTGTTCGTAGTGATGCTTTCTAAGGCCCACTTGACTTCACATTCCAGCATGTCTGACTCTAGGTCAGTGATCACACCATCGTGATTATCTGGGTCATGAAGATCTTTTTTGTACAGTTCTTCTGTGTAGTCTTGTCATCTCTTCTTAATATCTTCTGCTTCTGTTAGGTCCATACCATTTCTGTCCTTTATCGAGCTCATCTTTGCATGAAATGTTCCTTTGGTGTCTCTGATTTTCTTGAAGAGATCTCTAGTCTTTCCCATTCTGTTGTTTTCCTCTATTTCTTTGCATTGATCACTGAAGAAGGCTTTCTTATCTCTTCTTGCTATTCTTTGGAACTCTGCATTCAGATGCTTATATCTTTCCTTTTCTCCTTTGCTTTTCGCTTCTCTTCTTTTCACAGCTATTTGTAAGGCCTCCCCAGACAGCCATTTTGCTTTTTTGCATTCCTTTTCTATGGGAATGGTCTTGATCCCTGTCTCCTGTACAATGTCACGAACCTCTGTCCATAGTTCATCAGGCACTCTATCTATCAGATCTAGGCCCTTAAATCTATTTCTCACTTCCACTGTATATCATAAGGGATTTGATTTAGGTCATACCTGAATGGTCTAGTGGTTTTCCCTACTTTCTTCAATTTCAGTCTTAATTTGGCAATAAGGAGTTCATGATCTGAGCCACAGTCAGCTCCTGGTCTTGTTTTTGCTGACTGTATAGAGCTTCTCCATCTTTGGCTGCAAAGAATATAATCAATCTGATTTCGGTGTTGACCATCTGGTGATGTCCATGTGTAGAGTCTTCTCTTGTGTTGTTGAAAGAGGGTGTTTGCTATGACCAGTGCATTTTCTTGGCAAAACTCTATTAGTCTTTGCTCTGCTTCATTCCGTATTCCAAGGCCAAATTTGCCTGTTACTCCAGGTGTTTCTTGACTTCCTACTTTTGCATTCCAGTCCCCTATAATGAAAAGGACATCTTTTTTGGGTGTTAGTTCTTAAAGGTCTTGTAGGTCTTCATAGAACCGTTCAACTTCAGCTTCTTCAGCCTTACTGGTTGGGGCATAAACTTGGATTACTGTGATACTGAATGGTTTGCCTTGGAAACGAACAGAGATCATTCTGTCGTGTTTGAGATTGCATCCGAGTACTGCATTTCGGACTCTTTTGTTGACCATGATGGCCACTCCATTTCTTCTGAGGGATTCCTGCCCACAGTAGTAGATATAATGGTCATCAGAGTTAAATTCACCCATTCCAGTCCATTTCAGTTTGCTGATTCCTAGAATGTTGACATTCACTCTTGCCATCTCTTGTTTGACCACTTCCAATTTGCCTTGATTCATCGATCTGACATTGCAGGTTCCTATGCAATATTGCTCTTTACAGCATCGGACCTTGCTTCTATCACCAGTCACATCCACAGCTGGGTATTGTTTTTGCTTTGACTCCATCCCTTCATTCTTTCTGGAGTTATTTCTCCACTGATCTCCAGTAGCATATTGGGCACCTACTGACCTGGGGAGTTCCTCTTTCAGTATCCTATCATTTTGCCTTTTCATACTGTTCACGGGGTTCTCAAGGCAAGAATACTAAAGTGGTTTGCCATTCCCTTCTCCGGTGGACCACATTCTGTCAAATCTCTCCACCATGACCCGCCCATCTTGGGTTGCCCCACGGGCATGGCTTAGTTTTATTGAGTTAGACAAGGCTGTGGTCCTAGTGTGATTACATTGACTAGTTTTCTGTGAGTATCGTTTCAGTGCGTTTGCCCTCTGATGCCCTCTTGCAACACCTACTGTCTTACTTGGGTTTCTCTTACCTTGGGCGTGGGGTATGTCTTCACGGCTGCTCCAGCAAAGCGCAGCCATTGCTCCTTACCTTGGACAAGGGGTATCTCCTCACCGCCGCCCTTCCTGACCTTCAATGTGGGATAGCTCCTCTATCTGTTTTATACTTTAATAAAACTTTATTACTAAAAGCTCTGAGCAATCAAGCTTTGTCTTTGGCCCCAGATTGAATTCTCCTCCAGAGGCCAAAAATCCCAGCTACTTTCGTGGTTCAGCAACAACCTTTCCATATCCTTATATCAGCAAGGCAGAATTAAATTATCGGATTCCTAAAGCAGTTCCCCTTTGGACTTACCTGTGGAAATTGCTGAATGGGAAGGGTCAGGGAACTGAGGGTCCATGATTTGGTTCAGTAACTTTTGGCAGGCTGACCAAAACCCTCCCCTGCCTTCCCGCTGCTTTTCATGCAACCCTGTTAATGACCACCAGCTGTGGGGCCACTCCTCTGACCACTTTGCCTGGCCTCCTGGGTCTTCAGTGCTTTCAGGGCTAAGGGGCCTCTATAGTCTCCTGCTCTCTGGCTTCCCCCTGCCTCAAGGATCTCCACCTCCCAGAGCATTGCCAATTCAGCAGGAGCTTCCCTGGGGTGAGTTATTTTGCTTTATGGCAACTGAGCTATCACATATCTAATCTGGAAGTATCCTAAAATTAAGGTGCAAAAAAACTGGATTTTGGAGACCAAAAGGATTTGGTGAAACTGACTTTCAGATGTTGTCTGGAGTAGAGTGTGCTATGTGGCAGCTTCCTGTCTGTGGCTTTGGAGCAGTTTGATAATTTGAAATATCACTTAGCCATGACAGATTCCTGGCAGAGCCAGGACTCAGCAGATTTCTGAATTATGTCTCCATCCAGGGCCATTCTCCAAGTTGAATCAACACTACTTACTAGCTTTGTGGCCTTGGGCAAGTTATTTAACCTCTTTAGGCCTCAGTTTCCTCAGATATAAAATGGGGGCAATGATACTCTCAAGTGATAACATGAACTTTAAATGAAATATATGTGTAACATCAATATATGATAGATGCTCAATGAATTTCAGTTCCCTTAGCTGAAAGGGAATTTCGGCTTCCTGTGCATTTTAGAGAGAATCTATTCACCTGCCTCACCTCTTGCTTAGCTGGCAGGGTGAAGTTTGGGTTGGTACCTCAGGGGTACCTCTGGGAAAGAAGTTGGGTAATACGAAATCACAGGGATTCATCTCTTTTTCTTAGATCCTAGGTCACAATGATAAGACTAATAGATCCTGTGTCTGAATTCAGTCCCACTTCAGAGAACACTTGCAGGTTCATTTCTGGGAAAACCCTATTAGTAAACATGACTAGGACTCTTCATTAATATAACCCAGCCCAGAACCTTGGAGATAGCAGTGATTTTAATCTTAAGGGGTAGAATGTACTAGACCATGTATCTGGCTTCCCTATATAGCTCTTACTTGTCACAGAACACGACATTACCAGGTCTATAGCCTAGATAATAATTTACATGACTCTCAACTCTTTGAAGGAATCCTTTCTTATTCATGTTTATTTCCTTTAAGTAACAACCATATTGTTTTGCATATTGAAAGTGCTCATTAAATTAAATTGGAATAAATTAACTCAGTATCCCAGAGTATGACACTGAAGAAAAAAATATAACTTAACATTTCTAGAGAGAAAGATCCAGACTGACTACAAGAACCAGGAAGAAACCAAAGCAGAGGAGAATCTTTTCTATGTACCAGATTCTGCTTACATAATTTTTATCTGTGGACTTTCCCCATTTGTCAGAAAACTGTCATTGCACTCAAGAAGACTACCTTAGAAATACATTGTCAGTGGTGAAACTGGCTAGAATGTTGGCTGGAATAGATAGTCTTGATCCTAAAGCCATGCCTAGGCAATAGATAAGATCCTTGCCCCTACCCCCACCACAGAGATGTGTTAAGAAGACAGCAGTGTGCTACCAGTCATTCTGGATTGCCACAGGACTGGGAGCTTGGCTCACATGCATACCCTCTGCCTGGGAAAAGTGCTACTGCTTCGAATTTAAGTTTCTCAGTCAATTATTACCACTTCTTTGTTTTGCTCTCGATGCTTATGGAATATTTGCTATTGTAATTCAGTAATTAAAAATTCCCCTTGTTACTTTCAGCCTCATCAGTGGTATGTCTGTTTGTTTTATAGAGAAAGTGATTTACTCTTAAAATGGATCAGGGTGTTAATAGATTGCTGATTGTCTCCTTCACTAAATTTTAACTCTTGAGGGCAGGGACTGTGTCTTACTTATTTGTGGATCTCCACTGCCTAGCGGAGCTTCATGGTGGCTGTTCAATAAATGCATACAGATTAATAAGTGAGTCAAATATAACCAACCCTGCATAAAGTTATAGGTGTGAAATTGGAAGTATGGGTGATACATACAGAGAAACTCTGAAAAAGAAGAAATCACCCTGGACCAGGGTGGTCAAGGAAACATCTGTGGAAGGAATAAGAAAAATCCATGGAAGAATTTGATTCCCTAGACAAAGATGAGATAGGATGGGAAAGGAATATGGGCTTCCAAATCACATAGACTCTGTGAGCTTCAATTTCTCCTCTATATAACTATTTAAATTTTAAAAATGGGAACATTAAATTTACATCATAAGAGTAAATGAGATAGCTTTGTAAAGTAGTTAGTACAGAGTGTGATGCACACAAAAGACTTTTCTTTCCTTTGTAAGTTATCTTTCTTTTCTGACCTGTACAGTCATCCCACTGAATTTGAAATCACCGATTCAATGGACATGAGTTTGAGCAAACTCTGGGAGATGGTGAAGGACAGGAAAGTCTGGCGTGTTGCAGTCCATGGGGTTGCAAAGAGTTGGACACGACTTAGTAACTGAACAACAACTACCTCATGGAACTTTATTATTGGAAGAGCTTGTGGAGATAATTCAGTGTATATCTTTAATTTTACATATTAAAAAACCCCTCAACCCAGAGCAATTAAGTGATTTACTCAGCAGTAGTGGCAGAATTGTGAATTATTCTTGGGAGCTTTTGATTTCTTTCCCAGTGCTCTTTACAGCATATCTGGCTAGTTTACATTTTCATGAACACTGGCAAACCACATTGTTTTTTTTCAGTAGGGACAGAATTCAATTAAATCATTTTTACATTCCCATCAGCAATTTATGAAAGTTCTATTTGCTGCACATCCTCACCAGCATTTGGAAATGACAGTTTTTCTTGTTTTTTGTTGCTGTTATTCTAGTGGGTGTAAAATGGTATCTCATTGTGGTTTGTTTTCTTGATGCATAATAATGTTAAGAATTTTTTCATATGTTAATTGTCCACCTGTACATTTTCCTTTATGAAGCACGTATCTCATTTTTCCCCCCTTTTCAACTGGGCTTGTTTGTCTTTTTATTATTGAGTAGGAATTATTTATATACAAATATATACGCTGAATATTTTCTAGGATCAGACTGTAGAGTCCACCTGTAATCGAACCTGGACGATCCCTTGGTTGGGAAGATCCTTTGGATAAGGGAATGGCAACCCACTCCAATATTCTTGCCTGGAGAACTCCATGGACAGAGGAGCCTAGCGGGCTACAGTCTGTAGGGTTGCAAAAGAGTCAGACACAACTGAAGTGACTTAGCATGCACACACGTAAGCCACACAATAGCCACCTAACCCTTATTGGTGATGTTGTAATCACCAGGTCAAATTGTTTGATTTCTCCACTGAGAAATTACTAATTTTTCCCTGGTAACCATCTATGGGACACACTATAGCAGTGCTGCTGCTGCTGCTCAGTCGCTTCAGTAGTGTCTGACTCTGTGCGACCCCATAACCGGCAGCCCATCAGGCTCGGTCTTCCCTGGGATTCTCCAGGCAAGAACGCTGGAGTGGGCTGCCATTTCCTTCTCCAATGCATGAAAGTGAAAAGTGAAAGTGAAGTCGCTCAGTCGTGTCTGACTCTTGGACTGCAGCCTACCAGGCTCCTTCATCCATGGGATTTTCCAGGCAAGAGTACTGGAGTGGGTTGCCATTGCCTCTTCTGATGGGACACAGTTAGATCATGCAAATATCCTGTACCTCATAAAGATTTACTCCTAGATTTAATATTCATTGATAGTCTTGCCTGAGTCAATCTTTGTTATGCTGACTGCAAAATAGGACTTCACAACCTCAGCATTCGCTCTATATTTAGCCAAAAGTGTTAAGACATTCTATTGTAAGCAATAGTATGTACTTATGCATGTATAAATGTATGTATTTATTTGCTGTAAGTTGAGATTCATAAATTTCTATTTTTAATGGTTTATAATTATTACCATCTTTAATTATTTTGGTGCTAAAATTTCAAGATATGGTCAGTAGGAACTCCTTCAAACTAGCTCATTTGCCCTCAAGACACATGCCCATTTTTATTTTGAGTAATTCCTTACTTTATAGCACAAGAAGATGTTCCAGGCTCATCTTGTACCTCCTGTGCCCCAGCTCTGGAATCAGCCATTTGCCCAAGGAGTCCTAATTAAATGAAAAAAAAAAATTGTTTTAAGCAAACATACAGTAAAATTGACTTTTTTGTGTATACAGTTCATTTTAACACATGTATAGATTCATAACTAGAATACAGAACAGTTACATAACCCCAGAAATGTCCCTCACACTATCGCTTTGTAGTCACGTTCTCCACCCTGCCCTCACCCCTAATTAACCCCTGGCAACCACTCATTTTTTCTTTACCACTATAGTTCTTGTTTTTTTTTTGAAAATGTGATGCAAATGGAATAGTACAGTATGTAAGCTAAAACGTTTGGGAGAAGAGATTCCTTTCAATCAATGTCTTTAATAGTTACGGAAATATTGAGGTTATCTATTTCATCTTGAGTGAGTTTTGTGGTTTTCAAGGAATGAGTTCATTTCATCTGAGGTGTCAAATGTATGTGCATAGTGTTGTTCATAGTCTTCCCTTACTATCTTTTAAATGTCTGCAATTTTTATTATTTTTTAAAAGTATATAATCCCAGGCTTCCCTGGTGGGTCAGTGATAAAAAATCCTCCTGCCAGTGTAGGAGACACAGGTGATCCCTGATCCAGGAGGATCCCATGTGCCACAGAGCAACTAAGCCCAAAACTATTGAACCTGTGCTCTAGAGCCCGGGAGCCACAACTACTGAGCCCATGTGCTGCGACTACTAAGCCCATGTGCCATAGAGCCCTTGCTCTGCAGCGAGAGAAACCACCACAATGAGAAGCCCAGCCCCACAACTAGAGAGCAGCCCTCGCTCACTGCAACTGTTAATAGAGAAAAGCCCCCACAGCAACAAAGACTCAGCACAGCCGAAAATAAATAAATAACACTACTGTAAAAATGCACATAACCCCTTTCACTACTGATTATGGTAATTTGTATCTTTTTTTTGTTGTTGGTATCGCTAGAAGTAGATCAATATTATTGCTCTTTTCAAAGAACTAGCTTTTTATCTTGCTTTTTCCTGTTTTCAATTCCATTGATTCCTGCTCTTATCTTTATTGTTTCCTTCCTTTTACTTGCCGTGGGTTTAGTTTGTTCATCTCTGGTTTCTTAAAGTGAAAGCTTAGTTTATTTATTTGAGCCTTTCCTTCTTTTCTAATATAAGCATTTAATGCTATAAATTTCCCTCTAAGTACTGCATTCTAAAATCTTTGATTTGCTATATTATTTTTGTTCAGTAAAAATATTTTATAATTTCACCTGGCACTCTTTGACTTTCTGATTATTTAGAAGAATGTTGTTTACTATCTAAATATTCGAAGATTTTCCTGTTATCTTTCTGGTTTGGGTTTCTAATCTAATTCCATTATGGTCAGAAGATATACTTTGCATGATTTAAATTCTTTTAAGTTTCAGTTCAGTTCAATCACTCAATCGTGTCCAACTCTTTGTGACCCCATGGACTGCCACATGACAGGCTTCCCTGTTTATCACCAACTCCTGGAGCTTGCTTAAACTCATGTCCATCGAGTTGGTGTTGCCATCCATCATGATTGATGCCAACTTTAAAGTTTAGATCAGATCAGATCAGTCACTCAGTCATGTCTGATTCTTTGTGACCCCATGAATCGCAGCACGCCAGGCCCCCCTGTCCATCACCAACTCCCGGAGTTCACTCAGACTTACGTCCATCGAGTCAGTGATGCCATCCAGCCATCTCATCCTCTGTCGTCCCCTTCTCCTCTTGCCCCAATCCCTCCCAGCATCAGAGTCTTTTCCAATGAGTCAACACTTCACATAAAGTGGCCAAAGTACTGGAGTTTCAGCTTTAGCATCAGTCCTTCCAAGGAAATCCCAGGGCTGATCTCCTTCAGAATGGACTGGTTGGATCTCCTGGCAGTCCAAGGGACTCTCAAGAGTCTTCTCCAATAACACACTTCAAAAGCCTCAATTCTTCGGCACTCAGCCTTCTTCACAGTCCAACTCTCACATCCATACATGACCACTGGAAAAACCATAGCCTTGACTAGATGGACCTTTGTTGGCAAAGTAATGTCTCTGCTTTTGAATATGCTATCTAGGTTGGTCATAACTTTCCTTCCAAGGAGTAAGCGTCTTTTAATTTCATGGCTGCAGTCACCACCTGCAGTGATTTTGGAGCCCAGAAAAATAAAGTCTGACACTGTTTCCACTGTTTCCCCATCTATTTCCCATGAAGTGGTGGGACCGGATGACATGATCTTCGTTTTCTGAATGTTGAGCTTTAAGCCAACTTTTTCACTCTCCTCTTTCACTTTCATCAAGAGGCTTTTGAGTTCCTCTTCACTTTCTGCCATAAGGGTGGTGTCATCTGCAAAGCTGAGGTTATTGATATTTCTCCCGGCAATCTTGATTCCAGCTTGTGTTTCTTCCAGTCCAGCATTTCTCATGATGTACTCTACATATAAGTTAAATAAAAAGGGTGACAATATACAGCCTTGACGCATTCCTTTTCCTATTTGGAACCAGTCTGTTTTTCCATGGCCAGTTCTAACTGTTGCTTCCTGACCTGCATATAGGTTTCTCAAGAGGCAGGTCAGGTGGTCTGGGATTCCCATCTCTTGAAGAATTTTCCACAGTTTATTGTGATCCACACAGTCAAAGTCTTTGGCATAGTCAATAAAGCAGAAATAGATGTTTTTCTGGAACTCTCTTGCTTTTTCCATGATCCAGCGGATGTTGGCAATTTGATCTCTGGTTCTTTGCCAACAAAGGTTCGTCTAGTCAACGCTATGGTTTTTCCTGTGGTCATGTATGGATGTGAGAGTTGGACTGTGAAGAAGGCTGAGCGCCGAAGAATTGATGCTTTTGAACTGTGGTGTTGGAGAAGACTCTTGCGAGTCCCTTGGACTGCCAGGAGATCCAACCAGTCCATTCTGAAGGAGATCAGCCCTGGGATTTCTTTGGAAAGACTGATGCTAAAGCTGAAACTCCAGTACTTTGGCCACCTCATGCGAAGAGTTGACTCATTGGAAAAGACTCTGATGCTGGAAGGGATTGGGGGCAGGAGGAGAAGGGGATGACAGAGGATGAGATGGCTGGATGGTATCACTGACTCGATGGACATGAGTCTGAGTGAACTCCTGGAGTTGGTGATGGACAGGGAGGCCTGGCGTGCTGTGATTCACGGGGTCGCAAAGAGTCAGACACGACTGAGCAACTGATCTGATCTGATCTGATCTGATCCTCTGCCTTTTCTAAAACCAGCTTGAACATCAGGAAGTTCATGGTTCACATATTGCTGAACCCTAACTTTAAAGTTTGTTAAGGTTACTTTTATATCCCAGCATATGGCCTATCTTGATTATCCTTTCTATGTACATCTGAGTAGTTTTTTTTTTTTTTTTAAAGAAAACATATTAATCTTACAGTACAGTACCTCAACAAGTACAGTGGTCAGTACAACAGTTGGCTTACAGGGGCTGCCATCGAGTGAACAGGCAAGAAGAGTTACTAACTGGAGGAGGGAGAGGAGATGGGAGGTGGTAGAGCTGAAGGATCATCAGCAATAGGAGACAGAGGGCAAGCTGCAATTTCACTCATACTTGACGTTGAGAGCACAGGTTCTGGTTCCTTCCAGGAACCAGATGCACGTTCACATCTTTGAAAGTTCACACCGTGAAGGTTTGCATGTAGGAAACTTAATGTGTTCCCAAAGAACACAGCCATGTCCTCTTAACAGCTTTGTCAGGATAAAGATAACATGTTTCTCACTCCTGTTCTCTCAACTGATTATAAAGTGACCTTTTTAAAATGCAAAAAATATCAACACATTCTCTCTTAGAATGTTATAAATCAGTAAAGAAAATGGCACAATCTTTCCCTGATATCCATTTCCAGGCAGGTGCTCAAAACAGAATCTGAAGCACAGCCATAGGTAGAACATGGCCCAAGCACTCCTATCATATCTTCTTTCTTCTGGTTTTGGAGGCTGTACACCACCCTGCACAAGTTCCAGTGTTCAGCTACAAAGCCAATGGTGATGCCAGGAGGACACTGCACCTCCAGTTTCCAGAGGCTCAAAATGCTGAAGAACATATATACATATAGCCCAATTGGCAAAAGGTACAAGCCAGGCTGGTACTGTATAGGATGGGTGCCACCAGTTGGCAGGTATGAAGGAAGCGTCCTGAGTTGCTGTGGGCTGTAGTATCCCACAGGCAAGTCTCCTGGAGTGTATGCAGGTGGAGGGACAGCTGGTCCAGGGGGCCCAGGTACAAAATGGGAATTGTATTCTGGAGGGGCATCAGAATTTGGATCTGATGAATTTAAATGGCAGTTGTAGGCAGGAGGAGCACCAGGCATTAGATCCAAGAACTCTTTTATTTTCCATTTCATCCACAGGTTGATCAAGGCTTGTGGTAATAGGCCTTAGAGAGAGGTGAATTGTGATTTATGCACTGAGTTCTCTGGCTGATGGTTCATATGACCTGATACTGCTCTTATTTATACATCCAAATTCCTTCCAAGATAATCAACGTTCTTTGTCCTCTAATCCAGTATGAAGAACTTGGCATACATGACATGAATCTGATTTTTTCCCCCCATATTCTTTTTGGAAAGTGGCTGCGAGTCGACCCGACCCGGGTCCCCAGCGCTGTGCGGAGCGAGCGCCTGCCTGAGACCCCAGCGGAACCCCGTCCGGCCTGATTCGGCTTGCCGGCCAGCGGCCCCTAGGAGCAGGCTCAGGCAGAAAAGTCTCGCCAACAGAGCCTCCGTCCCCGGGCCACCGCCGCCGCCTTCAGAGCCAAATCCCTCCCGGTGGAACCACCTGAGGATGCGGCGCGGGGCGTTGCCGACCTCGAACCTCTGTTCGCAGGGGCCCGGCCCCACTTACCACCAGGCCAGCGGTCCCCTCGGCACTCGGGACACCGGGCCTGGGGTCTGATTTCATCCGCCGAGGATCGAGAAAGCGGATTAGTTTTTCCATGCACACTTAAAAAAATATTTATTTTGCTGTTGTTGGATGAAGTAGTCTATAAACAGCAATTAAGTCCATTTGGTTGAGTTCTTTATGCTAATTTTTTGTCTAGTATTTCTATCAATTACTGAAAAAAGTGTTGATACTTCAATTATAATTGTGGAGCTACCTGTTTTTCTTTTCAGTTCTATCAGTTTTGCTTCACGTGTTTTGAAACTCTTCTATTAGGTATATACACATTGAGGATTATTATTATTCTTGGTGAATTTACCTTTTTATCATTATGTAATGCCCCTCTTAATCCCGGGTAATTTTCTTTACTCTGAGGCGTCACAGTTCTTAGCTATTATTTCACTGAATGATAATTTGTCTGATATGAACATGGCCACTGGGATTTCTTTGGAGTAGTGTTTGCCTGTTATCTATTTTTCATTTTTTTACTTTTAAACTAGCTATATCATTATATTTGAAATGAGCATTTTTTTGTAGACAGCATATGTTGTTTAGTCGCTCAGTCGCGGCTGACTATTTTGCGACTCCATGGACTGTAGCCCACCAGGCTACTCTGTCCATGGGATTTCCCAGGCAAGAATACTGGAGTGGGTTGCCATTTCCTTCTCCAGAAGATCTTCCTGATCCAGGGATTGAACCTGCGTCTCCTGCTTGGCTGGTGGATTCTTTACCACTGAGCCACCAGGGAAGCCCAATTATTTCTTCAGATAATAACTTGTCTGATATGAATATGGCCACTGGGATTTCTTTTGAGTAGTGTTTGCCTGTTATTTTTTTCCCATCCTTTTTCTTTTAACCCAGTTATATCATTATATTTGAAATGATTTTTATTTGTAGACAGCATATTGTGTTATGTTAGTTGCTCGGGCGCTCAGGCGTGTACAACTCTTTGCAACCCCAGGGACTGTAACCCACCATGCTCTTCTGTCCATGGAGTTCTCTAGGCAAGAATACTGGAGTGGGTTGCCATTTCCTTCTCCAAGATAGCATACAGTTGAGCCATTTAAAAACATACATT
Source organism: Bos taurus (assembly GCF_002263795.3). Taxonomy (NCBI): domain Eukaryota; kingdom Metazoa; phylum Chordata; class Mammalia; order Artiodactyla; family Bovidae; genus Bos; species Bos taurus. The sequence goes on along the minus strand of NC_037340.1, from coordinate 63,551,405 downwards.
CCAAGAAACTCTGTTTTAATTGGTACCTTTGAACTTTCTACATTTAAGGTAATAATATATTTGGACTTAGATTTATCATTTGTTTTCTACTTGTTTCCTCTTTTTTCTGTCCCTCTCTTTCCCCTTCCCTGCCTTCTTTTGGGTTATTTGAATTTTTTTCCAGTATCCATTTTATCTATTGTAGGCTTTTTAAAAAACTGTGTAGTTTTTATGTACATGTATGGTTGCTATAGGGATTCAGTTCAGTTCAGTTCAGTTCAGTCGCTAGTCGTGTCCGACTCTTTGCGACCCCATGAATCGCAGCACACCAGGCCTCCCTGCCCATCACCAACTCCAGGAGTTTACTCAGACTCATGTCCATTGAGTCAGTGATGCCATCCAGCCATCTCATCCTCTGTCGTCCCCTTCTCCTCCTGCCCCCAATCCCTCCCAGCATCAGAGTCTTTTCCAATGAGTCAACTCTTCACATGAGGTGGCCAAAGTACTGGAGTTTCAGCTTTAGCATCATTCCTCCCAAAGAAATCCCAGGGCTGATCTCCTTCAGAATGGACTGGTTGGATTTCCTGGCAGTCCAAGGGACTCGCAAGAGTCTTCCCCAACACCACAGTTCAAAAGCATCAATTCTTCGGTGCTCAGCTTTCTTCACAGTCCAACTTTCACATCCATGCATGACCACAGGAAAAACCATAGCCTTGACTAGACGGACCTTTGTTGGCAAAGTAATATCTCTGCTTTTTAATATGCTATCTAGGTTGGTCATAACTTTTCTTCCAAGGAATAAGTGTCTTCTAATTTCATGGCTGCAGTCACCATCTGCAGTGATTTTGGAGCCCCCCAAAATAAAGTCTGACACTGTTTCCACTGTTTCCCCATCTATTTCCCATGAAGTGATAGGACCAGATGCCATGATCTTCGTTTTCTGAATGTTGAGCTTTAAGCCAACTTTTTTACTCTCCTCTTTCACCTTCATCAAGAGGCTTTTTAGTTCCTCTTCACTTTCTGCCATAAGGGTGCTGTCATCTGCATATCTGAGGTTATTGATATTTCTCCCGGCAATCTTGATTCCAGCTTGTGTTTCTTCCAGTCCAGCGTTTCTCATGATGTACTCTGCATAAAAGTTAAATAAGCAGGATGACAATATACAGCCTTGACGTACTCCTTTTCCTATTTGGAACCAGTCTGTTGTTCCATGGCCAGTTCTAACTGTTGCTTCCTGACCTGCATATAGGTTTCTCAAGAGGGAGGTCAGGTGGTCTGGTATTCCCATCTCTTGAAGAATTTTCCACAGTTTATTGTGATCCACACACTCAAAGGCTTTGGCATAGTCAATAAAGCAGAAATAGATGTTTTTCTGGGACTCTCTTGCTTTTTCCACGATCCAGCGGATGCTGGCAATTTGATTTCTGGTTCCTCTGCTTTTCCTAAAACCAGCTTGAACACCTGGAAGTTCACGGTTCACGTATTGCTGAAGCCTGGCTTGGAGAATTTTGAGCATTACTTTACTAGCGTGTGAGATGAGTGCAATTGTGCAGTAGTTTGAGCATTCTTTGGCATTGCCTTTCTTTGGGATTGGAATGAAAACTGACCTTTTCCAGTCCTGTGGCCACTGCTGAGTTTTCCAAATTTGCTGGCATACTGAGTGCAGCACTTTCATAGCATCATCTTTTAGGATTTGAAATAGCTCAACTGGATTCCATCACCTCCACTAGCTTTGTTTATAGTGATGCTTTCTAAGGCCCACTTGACTTCACTTTCCAGGATGTCTGGCTTTAGGTGAGTGACCACACCATCGTGATTATCTGGGTCGTGAAGATCTTTTTTGTACAGTTCTGTGTATTCTTGCCACCTCTTCTTAATATCTTGTGCTTCTGTTAGGTCCATACCATTTCTGTCCTTTATTGAGCCCATCTTTGCATGAAATGTTCCTTTGGTATCTCTGATTTTCTTGAAGATATCCTTAGTCTTGCCCATTCTGTTGTTTTCCTCTATTTCTTTGCACTGATTGCTGAGGAAGGCTTTCTTGTCTCTTCTTGCTATTCTTTGGAACTCTGCATTCAGATGCTTATATCTTTCCTTTTCTCCTTTGCTTTTCACTTCTCTTCTTTTCACAGCTATTTGTAAGGCCTCCCCAGACAGCCATTTTGCTTTTTTGCATTCCTTTTCCATGAGGATGGTCTTGATCCCTGTCTCCTGTACAATGTCATGAACCTCCGTCCATAGTTCATCAGGCACTCTGTCTGTCAGATCTAGGCCCTTAAATCTATTTCTCACTTCCACTGTATAAGCATAAGGGATTTGATTTAGATCATACCTGAATGGTCTAGTGGTTTTCCCTACTTTCTTCAATTTCAGTCTGAATTTGGCAATAAGGAGTTCATGATCTGAGCCACAGTCAGCTCCTGGTCTTGTTTTTGCTGACTGTATAGAGCTTCTCCATCTTTGGCTGCAAAGAATATAATCAATCTGATTTCGGTGTTGACCATCTGGTGATGTCCATGTGTAGAGTCTTCTCTTGTGTTGTTGAAAGAGGGTGTTTGCTATGACCAGTGCATTCTCTTGGCAAAACTCTATTACCTTTTGCCATGCTTCATTCTGTACTCCAAGGCCAAATTTGCCTGTTACTCCAGGTGTTTCTTGACTTCCTACTTTTGCATTCCAGTCCCCTATAATGAAAAGGACATCTTTTTTGGGTGTTAGTTCTAAAAGGTCTTGTAGGTCTTCATAGAACCGTTCAACTTCAGCTTCTTCAGTGTTACTGGTTGGGGCATAGGCTTGGATTACTCTGATATTGAATGGTTTGCCTTGGAAACAAACAGAGATCATTCTGTCATTTTTGAGATTGCATCCAAGTACTGCATTTCGGACTCTTCTGTTGACCATGATGGCTACTCCATTTCTTCTGAGGGATTCCTGCCCACAGTAGTGGATATAATGGTCATCTGAGTTAAATTCACCCATTCCAGTCTATTTTAGTTCGCTGATTCCTAGCATGCCGATGTTCATTCTTGCCATCTCCTGTTTGACCATTCCCAATTTGCCTTGATTCATGGACCTAACATTCCAGGTTCCTATGCAATATTCTTCTTGATAGCATCGGACTTTGCTTCTATCACCAGTCACATCCACAACTGGGTATTGTTTTTGCTTTGACTCCATACCTTCATTCTTTCTGGAGTTATTTCTCCACTGATCTCCAGTAGCATATTGGGCACTTACCGACCTGGGGAGTTCCTCTTTCAATATCCTATTATGCCTTTTCATAATGTTCATGGGGTTCTCAAGGCAAGAATACTAAAGTGGTTTGCCATTCCCTTCTCCAGTGGACCACATTCTGTCAGACCTCTCCACCATGACCCGTCTGTCTTCAGTGGCCACACACGGTATGGCTTAGTTTCATTGAGTTAGACAAGGCTGTGGTCCATGTGATTGGATTGGCTAGTTTTCTGTGATTATAGTTTCAGTGTGTCTGCCCTCTGATGCCCTCTGGCAACACCTACAGTCTTACTTGGGTTTTTCTTACCTTGGACGTGGGTTATCTCTTCACGGCTGCTCCAGCAAAGCGCAGCCGCTGCTCCTTACCTTAGACGAGGTCACCCCTCCCGACCTTGAACGTGGAATAGCTCCTCTTGGCTCTCCTGTGCCCGTGCAGCCTCCACTGCTTGGACTTAGGGTTGCTCCTCTCGGCTGCCACCCCTGACCTCGGGCGTGGGGTAGCCCTTCTTGGCCGCCGCCCCTGACCTCGGATGTGGGATAGCTCTTCCCTTGACCAGTATTAATTACAACTCCCCTGAAAACCTTAAATCCCTTTTCTTTATCAATTGAAATATGCTGCCTATGTTGCCACTTTTCTCTTTTCACGTACAGATCTTCTTTCTCATCGTAGAGTAGGGATTTGCAAAGTGAGATCCAAGGACCCCTTGTGGTCTCTGAGAACCTTTCAGTGGGTACATGAGGTCAAAACTATTTTCAAAATAATTCATTATTTGCCTTTTTAACTCTGATTCTCTTACAAGTGGAATTTTCTCAACGCTATATGACAAGTGATATCATGACAGGCTAAGTGCAAAATCAGATATGATAATCCAGTTGTCTTTTATTAAGTCAGACATTAAAGAGATCCACATAAATGTAAAATAATTCCAATATTTTCATTATTTTTTTTGGACATCTTGGTTGCTTCCAAGATTTTGCAATTATGAGTATAACTGCTATATTTGCATTGAATGGCACATATAAACTTAGTCTTCTTGTTGAAATATACAACCCTAATATTATTGGAAGAGAAAACTTCTAGTGGTTAAACTAAGTATATTTACAAATTCTGCCTTCTAAATTGATCCTAAAATTCACATTCCAAGTTTTGCAAGATAGTCAAGTGTGCAGAATGTAAAGTCATTATGCTGATGTCTCTCTATTGAAATACATGATGAAAATGCCTCCTTAAGACCATCTTCACAGTCCATGCTGAGTATGGATGCATTCTTGGTGCAGTTTATTCTTCTGCTGCAGGGTTTCTCAAGATAGAGGAATTTTAAAAGAGATTATGTGTAGTTTAAGAAAAATATTCAGTATATTGAAAGAGACATGGGTTTTTAAAAACCTGAGATATATGGTTTTCCTGAATGACTGTGGCCATTTTCTACTACCTTGTTTGTTTCAGCAACATAGTTTTCATAAAAATAAGGTATTTTTGTCAAGTTGTGATAGGTATAATATTGTTATTTTTAAGTGAAAAAAGAAATATTTAAACATTTTTCTCATTCTTAATTTCCAATATGGAAAATATTAATAGATAAAACACACATAAACAAAAGCCTTTTGGGATCCTCAAATTTTACAAAGTGGAAAAGTTTGAGTTGTTGATCTATATGAGATCGGGAAGCAGATATTATATTTCTTAGTGTCTCCATTGCCATGTACATTTTAAGATTTCAATAAATGTTAATTGTGGAAGTGTGGAAATTTTAGGCACAGATGACAATAAGTGAAAGTAATTTTTTAGGGGGAACATTCTGTTTTCTTAAATGTTACATTTTTATTTCCTAGGTGCAACTCCTAAGCTAGGATAACCTTAACCTGTTTCATCTGCTGCATGTTTGTGACTATAAAAGCAGCACTTTACTGAATCTAAGGGTGCTCCTGGGCTGTCACCATAGGGGAGAAGATATTGTTCAGAAAAATCTGAAGCCTATAAAACTTTTGCTGGGAATGTTAATTTGCAAATGCCACCACCATAGAATGAGAAAGCTTTAGGAGGGAAAACAGTGTCATAAAAAATGCCCAAGATTAAGGGGAAACAGCTGCACTAAAGAGCAGCATGGCACAAACTATTTGGTTTTAATTGCATGGAAGATAATTGGCTCCAGTTGGTTTGTGAAAGATTCAGAAACAAAAGAACAGCAAGGAAAAACAATGGTTCAAGAACTGTTTTAAGGCAAGACAATGAGGTTCATTTCAACCTAAATTATTCCTTAAGGCACATTTTCCACAAAGTGGGAAAATATTTCAATTAAAGTTTTCTAAACCTGCCATGGAGCTTTAGTTAAGAAGCTGTAAATATATTAGACTTTTAAAAAATGGTCTCCAATACAATCTAAAACCTCTTCTTTTTCAGAGGATTTTGTATTTCTCTGTTCTTCAACCTAAGATTCTCATCATCTAGGTATGAAATCTTTTGAAAATGCCTTAAGTCTTGGATCAGTCTTGGCATACAGTCTTAAACTGGTAGAGTCTTTCCTTAAAATCCCACTTTCATCAAGTTTTTGTGATTGACCTCAGGGACTGACTTTTTATAAAGGTTTTGTAGGCCATAAGGTTTCTGTAACAGAAAGAAGAGATTAAGAAGAGGTGACAAGAAGGCACAGAAGAACTATACAAAAAAGGTCTTAATGACCTGGATAACCACAATGGTGGGGTCACTCATCTAGAGCCAGACATCCTGGAATGTGAAGTCAAGTCGGCCTTAGGAAGCATTACTTCGAACAAAGCTAGTGGAGGTAATGGAATTCCAGCTTAGCTATTTCATATCCTAAAAGACAGTGCTGTTGAAGTGCTGCACTTAGTATGCCAGAAAATTTGGAAAACTCAGCAGTGGCCACAGGACTGGAAAAGTCAGTTTTTATTCCAATCCCCAAAAAAGGTAATGCCAAACAATGTTCAGATTACTGTACAATTGCATTCATTTCACATGCTAGCAAGATTTTACTCAAAATCATTCAAGCGAGGCTTCAGCAGCACGTGAACCAAGAAGTTCTAGATGTTCAAGCTGGATTTAGAAAAGGCAGAGGAACCAGAGATCAAATTGCCAACATCCTCTGGATCACAGTAAAAGCAAGGGGAGTCCAAAAAAACCCATCTACTTCTGCTTTGTTGTCTACCTAAAGACTTCGACCGTGTGGATCACAACAAACTGTGGAAAATTCTGAAAGAGATGGGAATACCAGACCGCCTTACCCGCCTCCTGAGAAACCTGTATTCAGGACAAGAAGCAACAGTTAGAATTGAACATGTAACAATGAACTGGTTCAGAATTGGGAAAGGAGTACGTCAAGGCTATATATTGTCACCCTGATTATTTAACTTATATGCAGAGTATATTATGCGAAATGCCAGGCTGGATGACTCACAGGCTGGAATCAAGATTGCTGGGAGAAATATCAACAACCTCAGATATGCAAATGATGCCACTTTAATGGCAGAAAGTGAAGAGGAACTAAAGAGCTTCTTGATGAAGGTGGTGCTTTCAAACTAGGGTGTTGAAGACTCTTGAGAGTCCCTTGGACAGCAAGGAGATCAAACCACTCAATCCTAAAGGAAATCAACCCTGAATATTCCTTAGAAGGACTGATGCTGAAGCTGAAGCTCCAGTACTCTGGCCACCTGATGTGAAGAGCCGACTCATTGGAGAGGACCCTGATGCTGGGAAAGATTGAAGACAGGAGGAGAAGGGGATGACAGAGGATGAGGTGGTTGGATGGCATCACTAACTCAATGGACATGGGTTCAAGAAAACTTGAGGAGATAGTGAAGAACAAGGAAGCCTGGCATACTGCAGTTCATGGGGCCACTGTCTAGGTTTGTCATAAATTTTCTTCCAAGGAGCAAGCTAATTTTTATACAACATATATTTTTTAAGTTTTGTGCTGTATTCGAAAACAAGAAGAGGAAAGATATTCAAGGACCAAAAAATGGGGAAATTTCCCTCAAACAATAACAACAATTACCCAGGAATCCACAGTACCAAAACTCTCAGAAGCCATAGAAATCAGGACTGAACACAAGCCATGGGCAAACGGAAGCAAAAGCAGAACACACTGTGGTGAAAGCCAGAGGCTCAGTCAGCATTGCCCACTCATGAACAGAATCTCAGAAGAAAGGTACATACTCAGAGCTTAGGCAGAGACAAAATCACCTACCTAATGACTCTCAGTTCAGTTCAGTAGCTCAGTCGTGTCCAACTTTTTGCAACCCAATGGACTGCAGCACACCAGGCTTCCCTGTCCATCACCAACTCCCAGAGCTTGCTCAAACTCATGTCCATCGAGTCAGTGATGCCATCCAACCATCTCATCCTCTGTCGTCCCCTTCTCCTCCTAATAACTTTGTTAGGAAGAAAACAGAACAAGGTAGTGAGATAGACTGTAGGGGTGAGGAGGAACAAATTAGATTGCGAATTTAGGAAGGGCTAAATGATATTTGACTTGTTGCCTGCCAAATGAAGATTTAGGGGCAGAGGAAAGACCTATTTGAAACGCCCTAAGGCAGAAAAGAAATCAGTGTGGCTAAAATTTACTGAGAGAATAAAGGAGTAATAAAAGGTGAGACTGGAGAAAGAGACAGGGACTTAGCATATATGTGACTTTTGGTCAGTTCGGCAGTCTAAACTGAGGCAGGAAGTCTCCTCTACATTTCTAAGCACAGGGAAGTAATGGATAAAATACAAAAATACATTTAAAATCTATGGCTGAATTCTAAAACAAGAGCAAGAAATCTCCAGTGCTAAAAATGAATGTCAGAATAGTAATAAAAACTTAACGCCAGAGCTGAAACCAGATAGCTCTTGCAGTAGCATTGTTAAAATTACAGTGTACGACCTACAACTGGTTCCAATAACTCCATGACTTAAGCTCTTTCTTCACACTGTAGCTTAGGTGTTAGCAAACTGCAGCCCACAGGTCAAATCTGGCCCACCATCTTTTTTTGTTTTTTTTTCCTTCGTAAAGTTCTGTTGGAATGCAGCATGCTCATTCATTTTCATCTTGTCCATGGCTGCTTTCATTCTACAGTTGTTATGTTTAACAGCTTTGTTGAGATATATTTTATCTACCATAAGGTTCACCAGTTTAAAGTGTACAATTCAATGGTTTTTAGTATATCTACAGTTTTGCAGCAATCACCATAATCTAGTTTTAGAATATTTTTATCACCCCCAAAAGATAATACTACTTTATACCTATAAATAAACATTCTCATCCTCCTCACCCTTCTGTCCACTCCTCAACCGTAGGCAATCACTAATCTACCTTTGGTCTCTGTAGATTTGTCTATTTTGTATATTTCATAAAAATGAAATCATACAACATGGCACATAGCCTTTATGTCTGGATACTTTAACTTGCCATAATTTTCAAGGTTCATCAATGTTAGCATAAATCAGTACTTATTTCTTTTTATGACAGAATAATATTCTATTACATAAATGTACTACACATTGTATATCGATTTATCAGTTGGTGAAATCTGAGTTGCTTCTACTTTTTTAGTATTATGAATAATGTTCCTATGCACATTCATGTACAATATTTTGTGTGGGCATGTGTTTTCACTTCTCTTGGGTAGATACCTAGGCATAGAATTGTTGGTTCATATGATAACTGTATTTTTAACATTTTGAGGAGTTGCTAAACTGTTTTTCAAGGTAGCCACACCTGTATCTCTTTCTTCTGATACCTTAGGTTCACAAGGAAATTATGACTTATTTGAAAAGACCTTGATGCTAGGAAAGATTGAGGGCAGGAGGAGAAGGGGATGACAGAGGATGAGATGGTTGGATGGCATCACCAACTCAATGGACATGAGTTTGGGTAAACTCCACAAGTTGGTGATGAACAGGGAGGCCTGGCGTGCTGTGGTCCGTGGGGTCACAAAGAGTCGGACATGACTAAGCTACTGAACTGAACTGAACTGAGTCAGTACTATGGATAGAAAACAGATATTGGAGAGAAACTAGATTTCCAAGTTTGCACTGAATTAGCCATATGGTTCACATTCATACTACCCACGTAGTTCAGGACCATTGAACTGAGAAATTAACATAAAGGAGGTTCAGAATTGATAGAATCCAGAGGGCTCCATGGACTGGGTGAACCTAAAAGGCTATACCTAGATAAACTATACTTTAGGAATTAAAGTAAGTGTTTTTAATGAAGAACATCTCCATTTCAAAGTATCACTTGAAATGAAAGACATTCTATTAGAGTGTTTCTCAGAGTGTGGTCTGAAGAACAACTGAATGGGGAGGGAGATGCTTAGCGGGTAAGAACAGGCAAGGATAGAAGAGATTAATGTTGCATTTTCTTGGATTCCCACATCAGATCTGCTAAGTTAGAATATCTTGGATGGGGCCTTAAACCTAAATATTTTACAGATGTTCCAGGTAATTTTAAAAATGTTTTACTATGGAAAACTTCAATCCAGTACAAAACCATTATCATGCTTAATAATTCTTGGTTACACTAAAGACCTATCTATTTCAGTTGCTGGGAATTATGAACATATGCACACATTTCCATCCAAGGTTCCAAGGCTGTATGTATCTCACTGATATATCATTCCCCCAGAGTTTCACACGTTAGTATTAACATTTTACATTAGTATAAACAAGGGCAGATAGGTGTTTTAAATTGTGAATGGGTGTGGAATTTAATTTTTTGATACATATGCAATAAAGTTTTTAATGTAGAAACATTTCTGTGATAAAAAATTCTTTTTGGTAGTGAAATTTAATTTGATTCTTTTAATATTTAATTTGTGATTTTTGCACCTATGTTTGTAAGATTGGCCTGTAATTTTTCTTCTGTTACTGTCCTTGTTGGATTTTAGCTTCAAGGGTATGGTAGGTAGTCTCATAAACTAGCACAATTTATCAACATGTTTTAGCAACTTTTTTTTTTCACCATTGCTTCTTATATCCCCCTGTTTCCTTCTTGGTTCATTTTTATTTTGTTTTGTTGTTTTTTTAAACCAAGAGTTGCTTAGCTAATTCATTCAGCAAACATTGTTTGCTCACCTCCTATGAAAAACAGTTTAGTTCTGACAGTACAGTGGTAAATCAGTTAAAGTATCACTTTCACTACTTTTCTTCTATTTCTTTTGACTTGTTTCACCCATTTCTCTTACCCCCACCCCCCAGCTTTGGCAAACACCAGTCTGTTCTCTGTATGTATGAGCTTCTTATTGTTGTTTTTAGATCCCACATATAAGAGAGATCATAAGGTATTTGTCTTTCTCTGTCTGACTTATTTCACTTAGTATAATGCCCTTGATGTCTACCCATGTTATCACAAAATGGCAAGATTTCATTCTTTTTGATGGCTAAACAATATTTGTGTGTGTGTGCTTCCCTGGTGGCTCAATGGTAAAGAATCCGCCTATAATGCAGGAGATGCAGGTTCAATCCCTAGGCTAGGGAGATCCCCTGGAGAAGGAAATGGCAACCCACTCCACTATTCTTGCCTGGGAAATCCCATGGACAGAGGAGCCTGGTGGGCTGCAATCCATGGAGTCGCAAAAGAGCTGGACACAACTTAACAACTGAACAACAATGTGTGTTTATCACAATTTATTTATCCATTCACCCATTGATGGAAACTTGGTTAATTTTTTTTTGTTTGACTACATGACTCGTTCAGCAAGATTATTTTGATGGTAAATGTTCTAAATCTCTGCAGTTCTTTAAATGCATTTATTTTGCTTTTACTCCTTTGTTGTTATTGTTGTTCATTGAAATGAGTGAAAGAGAAATGGGTAAAAGAAGTCAAAAGATAAATAGAAGAAAAGTAATGGAAGTGACACTTTAACTGATTTACCACTGTACTGTCAGAACTAAACTGTGCCTTTCATAGTAGGTGAGCAAACAATATTTGCTGAATGAATCAGCTAGGCAACTCTTTAAAAGAGTTTTTGTTTAAAAAAACAACAAAACAAAAATGAACCAAGAAGGAGACAGAGTGATACAAGAAGCAATGGTGAGAAAAAAAAGTTGCTAAAACATGTTGCTAAACTGTGCTAGTTTATGAGCCTATCATACCCTTAAAGCTAAAATCCAACAAGGACAGTACCAGAAGAAGAAAAATCACAGGCCAATCTTATTCATGAACATAGGTGCAAAAATCCCAAATAAACATAAAAAGAATTAAATTAAATTTCACTACGAAAAAGAATTTTTATCACAGGAGTGTTTCTACATTAAAAACTTTACTGCATATGTATCAATATGTATCAAAAAATTAAATTCCACACCCATTCACAATTTAAGACACCTATCTGTCATTGTTCATAAGAGTGAAAAATGTTAACACTAATGTGCGAAACTCTGGGGGGATGATGTATCAGTGAGATACATACAGTCTTGGAACCTTGGATGGAAATGTGTGCATAAGTTCATAATTTCCCAGCAACTGAAAATAGACAGATCTTTAGTGTAACCAAGAATTATTAAGTGTGATAATGGTTTTGTATTGAAGTTTTCCATAGTAAAACATTTTTTAAATTACCTGGAACATCTGTAAAATATTTAGATTTCCGGCCCCATCCCAGAGATTCTAACTTAGCAGATCTGATCTGGGAATCCAAGAAAATGCAACATTAATCTCTTCTATCCTTGCCTGTTCTCACCCCCTAAGCATCAGTTGTTCTTCAGACCACACTCTGAGAAACACTCTAATAGAATGTCTGTTTCATTTCAAATGATACTTTGAAATGGAGATGTTCTTCATTAAGGACACTTAACTTGTTATTAGACATTTTGCTTTAATTTCTAATAACATCCTTGGAGGGAACACTGCTGCTCTCTAAAGATGACTGTTAGCTATAGCTCCCTCCCAATGCTCCAGAGCTAATTAATTTTCTAAGAAATTTGTCATTGGACACATTTAGAGTGCATCCTATCCACTGTCCACACTTAGGGTTTGAGGAAAACACAGGGGTTTGGGCTATATTAATTACATTCTGTGCATTTCTGAAATGTGTATACCTTCTCTTGAGCACTCTTCACATTCTGTCCCCTTCCTTCACTCTTACATACTACTTTTTTCAATTCCCTTCCACAGGGAAAATCCCATGCCCCAAATCCAAGCCAGGGATCTACCTAGAGAGTCTGGGAACATGGTTTTTTACAAAAGAGGAGGACCTGTTAGGATATACCTTCTCCTATTTTTCAACTCTGCTTTAAAGTCTTGAGCAGATAAAGTCTTCAGCAGATTCAATTCAGTTCAGTTCACTTGCTCAGTCGTGTCCAACTCTTTGTGACCCCATGAATTGCAGCACGCCAGGCCTCCCTGTCCATCACCAACTCCCGGAGTTCACCCAAACTCATGTCCATAGAGTCGGTGATGCCATCCAGCCATCTCATCCTCTGTCGTCCCCTTTTCCTCCTGCCCGCAATCCTCCCAGCATCAGGGTTTTTTCCAATGAGTCAACTCTTCACATGAGGTGGCCAAAGTATTGGAGTTTCAGCTTTAGCATCAATCCTTCCAATGAACACCGAGGAGTGATCTCCTTTAGAATGGACTGGTTGGATCTCCTTCCAGTCCAAGAGACTCTCAGGAGTCTTCTCCAACACCACAGTTCAAAAGCATCAATTCTTCGGCACTCAGCCTTCTTCACAGTCCAACTCTCACATCCATACATGACCACTGGAAAAACCATAGCCTTGACTAGACGGACCTTTGTTGGCAAAGTAATGTCTCCGTTTTTTAATATGCTATCTAGGTTGGTCATGACTTTTCTTCCAAGGAGTAAGCATCTTTTAATTTCATGGCTGCAATCACCATCTGCAGTGATTCTAGAGCCCACAAAAATAAAGTCTGACACTGTTTCCACTGTTTCCCCATCTATTTGCCACGAAGTGATGGAACCAGATGCCATGATCTTCGTTTTCTGAATGTTGAGCTTTAAGCCAACTTTTTCACTCTCCTCTTTCACTTTCATCAAGAGGCTTTTTAGTTCCTCTTCACTTTCTGCCATAAGGGTGCTGTCATCTGCATATCTGAGGTTATTGATATTTCTCCCGGCAATCTTGATTCCAGCTTGTGCTTCTTCCAGCCCAGTGTTTCTCATGATGTACTCTGCATAGAAGTTAAATAAGGAGGGTGACAATATACAGCCTTGATGTACTCCTTTTCCTATTTGGAACCAGTCTGTTGGTCCATGGCCAGCTCTAACTGTTGCTTCCTGACCTGCATATAGGTTTCTCAAGAGGGAGGTCAGGTGGTCTGGGATTCCCATATCTTGAAGAATTTTCCACAGTTTATTGTGATCCACACACTCAAAGGCTTTGGCATAGTCAATAAAGCAGAAATAGATGTTTTTCTGGAACTCTCTTGCTTTTTCCACGATCCAGCAGATGTTGGCAATTTGATCTCTGGTTCCTCTGCCTTTTCTAAAACCAGCTTGAACATCAGGAAGTTCACGGTTCATGTATTGCTGAAGCCTGGCTTGGAGAATTTTGAGCATTACTTTACTAGCATGTGAGATGAATGTAATTGTGTGGTAGTTTGAGCATTCTTTGGCATTGCCTTTCTTTGGGATTGGAATGAAAACTGACCTTTTCCAGTCCTGTGGCCACTGCTGAGTTTTCCAAATTTGCTGGCATATTGAGTGCAGCACTTGCACAGCATCATCTTTCAGGATTTGAAATAGCTCAACTGGATTCCATCACCTCCAATAGTTGTGTTCGTAGTGATGCTTTCTAAGGCCCACTTGACTTCACATTCCAGGATGTCTGGTTCTAGGTGAGAGATCACACCATCATGACTATCTGGGTCATGAAGGTCTTTTTTGTATAGTTCTTCTGTGTATTCTTGCCACCTCTTCTTAATATCTTCTGCTTCTGTTAGGTCCATACCATTTCTGTCCTTTATCGAGCCCATCTTTGCATGAAATGTTCCCTTGGTATCTCTAATTTTCTTGAAGAGATCTCTAGTCTTTCCCATTCTGTTGTTTTCCTGTATTTCTTTTCATTGATCACTGAAAAAGGCTTTCTTACCTCTCCTTGCTATTCTTTGGAACTCTGCATTCAGATACTTATATCTTTCCTTTTCTCCTTTGCTTTTCACTTCTCTTCTTTTCACAGCTACTGGTAAGGGTTCCTCAGACAGCCATTTTGCTTTTTTGCATTTTTTTTTCTTGGTGATATTAGAGTTCAGTTCAGTTCAGTTCAGTTGCTCAGTCGTGTCCAACTCTTTGCCACCCCATGAACTGCAGCACGCCAGGCCTCCCTGTCCATCACCAACTCCCCGAGTTCACTCAGACTCACGTCCATCGAGTCAGTGATGTCATCCAGCCATCTCATCCTCTGTCGTCCCCTTCTCCTCCTGCCCCCAATCCCTTCCAGCATCTGAGTCTTTTCCAATGAGTCAACTCTTCACATGAGGTGGCCAAAGTACTGGAGTTTCAGCTTTAGCATCAGTCCTTCCAGAGAAATCCCAGGGCTGATCTCCTTCAGAATGGACTGGTTGGGTCTCCTTGCAGTCCAAGGGACTCTCAAGAATCTTCGCCAACACCACAGTTCAAAAGCATCAATTCTTCGGCACTCAGCTTTCTTCACAGTCCAACTCTCACATCCATACATGACCACTGGAAAAACCATAGCCTTGACTAGATGGACCTTTGTTGGCAAAGTAATGTCTCTGCTTTTCAATATGCTATCTAGGTTTGTCATAACTTTTCTTCCAAGGAGTAAGCGTCTTTTAATTTAATGGCTGCAGTCACCATGTTAGAGTTAGGTCTTCTTAAATATCTTTCATATCTCTACTAACATTTTCAGTCTTTCCTATAGCTTCTTGAACATATGGAATACAGTTATAGAAACTGTTTTAATATTTTATCTACAATTATATCTTCTGTGTAATTCTTGATTTGTTCCTTTTGATTGTTTTTTCTCCTCATTATGGGTCATGTTCCTCCTCCTTTCCATGATTCATAAATAAATGGCTCCTCTGTTCTGGAGCCCATACCCTGGTTACGCTAACTGGTGCTAACCTTGTAGCCATAAAACACTTAACCTCTTAATCTAAATGTGATGCTCTTATTAATTCTAATCTTGTCTTTCAAAAGTGACCAATTTCATTCTCATGTCTCACTATTTGCATCAGAAGAAGAAAAGATTTTTCTTGTACCTCTGAAGAGTATTTGCAATTAAAATATTACTCTTAAATCTACATTTTTGGTAACTTGCCAGGTATCATTTCATTAACAAATATGAGTGCACAGATTCCTTAATTTTGAACTTCTTACTAAAGGAAGAGAGTATGGAAAAATATAAACTATTTCTGTAATATGATAAGTAAACCTTTCAAATCAACATACTCTTTCAGAGCCTTCTTTTTTTCCTAAAAGAGCAGTTAATCAACCCTAGAACATTTTAAAAAAGAGTTTAATAGTAGAAGCTCCAAGTTACCCTATATTTCATGCACTACATTTAACACCAGAGTGGTCAGATTCCAGCAAGCCTGAGGAGGGAAGATAAGCCACGACAGCTTAGAAAGTAAGAAAAACCCAAACTTTATATTGAGACTTCTTTGGGTGGACTTTTTGGGGACTGTTTGTTCTTTAATGCCTGATTCATTCAGCTTCAGGAAGAAAAAGGAAGTTGTCAATAGCTCAGAGTTACCCCATAGGAAGCACAAGAACATCTGACAAATGTTCTTCCAAACTTGAAGACCAGCTGTTCTCTCCTCAGATGTTTTCCAGTCAAAGTGAATTTCTAAATCCCTTTAAAGAGCAGCAGCCTTTCTACTGGGAGAAAACTGGTACCAGCTTCGAGAAAGGAAAATGTTTAAATCTTGTAGAACCTAATACATCAGGAGAAAGAATATGGTCTGCACTTTGAAGTGTTTTGTCTCCAGGCCTTCCCATACTCACTTAGAAATTTTACTCCATCCAAATCTCCTCTCCAAAGCAGATGTCTGTGAAAAAGAAGAGGGAGAGCACAAAGACATTTTTCCAATGGTAATTCCCAGATGTGAGCTGCCCAGAGTGACAAAGTGCAGACCTGCTGTCAGTTCGAGAACAATCATGCTCTGAGTACTCTTGACACATGTTTTTATGCAGTTTTCCCAAAAGAAGCCTACATTAGGAACAGGTGACAAAATTCCATTCTTTCTACTACTACCTCTAGTGCTAGAACAACCTCATTCTCCCCATCATACATGATCTGTGTATGGGTTGTGGCTGATTCTAGTCTAAGGTTAAGATAATCAAAATACAACTGAGTTTTAGGTTACTGTCCTAACTTGTAGTTTATCCTAATATTTGAACATAGGTGACTATAAGAACAATAAAATATATATAGGTCTGTGCTTCCTGTGATATGAAGGGGCATTTCTAGAAAAAGTTGTAAGAAGGTAAAACCAGGGTCTTGCAGATATGACTAGGGTTCTGTGGGGTCCCTTGCTTAGCTTCACAGACATTTCAGAGCCCCTCTGAGGACTGATTTGTAATCCAGCTCTGTGACCTGCTAGCTTTGTAATCTTTGGCAAGACCAGTGGGTTCCTCATCTGTTAAAATCAGGAGACTGAATCGGGATTTCTAAATTCAGTACTGTAATTTCAGGCTTCGTAGTGTGCAGGAGCTGGAATGGTAATCAAAACCTTTCTAATCTAAACACTAAGATGACTTACAGAGAAAGACACTTCATTCTTCAGTAACTCCACATCAGAGGATTCTGCAGATAATTCAGTGTACACATTCAGAAACCCTTTTCTTGGAAAGCCCCCAACATTTTTGATAACTGTATATACTAATTTATTACCAGTTTAAACTATTAGCATGCTGAATAAAGTCAGATTATTCACAAAAAAAAAAAAAAAAAGAATTGAAAAGGGACTAAGTATGGTGAAAACCCACTGGAGAAGGAAATGGCAACCCACTCTGGTATTCCTGCCTGGAGAATTCTGTGGATAGAGGAGCCTGGCAGGTTGTGGTCCATGGGGTAGCAAAGAGTTGGACACCACTGAATGACTAACACATGATGAGAACATATGTGACAAGTTGTATGACAGGGAAGGAAAAAGGCTAGTTTGGACATGTTTTCAGGCAGATTTCAAGGTGGCACCTTAGTATTTCAGGTTCAAGAGGATCTTAAGAGTGCATTTTAAACTCAGATG
The DNA here is from genome assembly GCF_002263795.3 of Bos taurus. NCBI lineage: Eukaryota > Metazoa > Chordata > Mammalia > Artiodactyla > Bovidae > Bos > Bos taurus. Next base: position 63,534,018 of record NC_037340.1, on the reverse strand, counting down.
TTAGGTATACCAAAGGAACATGGTTTGCGGAAGTACAACTTCTACCATGACTAGAAGAGTTGTATGTGGGAATCCTGGTATGTGCTGAAAGGAGACAGGAAGTTGTTTGGAAATAACCATAAAAGCATAATGTGTTGTAAACCCATACCAATCTGAAATAATATGACTGTGTTCATAACTAATTGTCTATAGGTTCAACAATACAATGGAGCTTCCCTGGTGGCTCAGATGGTAAAGAATCTGCCTGTAATTCAACAGACCCGGGTTTGATTTCTGGGTAGGGAAGATCCCTTAGAGAAGGAAATGGCTACCCATTCCAGTATTCTTGCCTGAAGAATTCCATAGACAGGGGAGCCTGGTGGGCTACAGTCCGTGGGGGTCACAAAGAGTTGGACACAACTGAGTGAAAATTTCAATACCACTTCTTATAAAGAAAAAGGACTAATTTCAGTATGGTTCTTTCAAAAATCTTTTTGCTATTGCCTAGGTAATTTAGGAGGCAAAGAGATACTGTCATAGATTGTCAGTTAAGAAGGATTATAGTTTGTACATGTCATTAAGTGTTAATTAAAATAGCAGAGGGAGGAAAGGGCATGTGAAGACCGAGGGAGAGCTTTTCCTGGGCTTCCTTCTCAGAGGAGTGACTGGAAGGGGCCTGAAGGAAGGGTTTAATCCAGAGAAAGCAGAAAGGGCCAACAGATACAGAGAAGACTATGAGGACATGTGGTCCTCTAACTCCAGTGGTTAGGTTCCAGTTTGGTCTGCCTGGGAAGAAGATGAATATGGAGCTTTATGGCTTGTCTTTATGATTTCCGACATTTCTTTTGCCTCTGATCTCACTATTAGGGGGAAAAAACATGTAAAGTTATAAAAACTGGCTAAAATGCAAATATTAAAAGAAACAGCCTAAAGTGGAGGTCATTAGTAAATTCATCAATCTTCTCCAGTTTTGTTAAGGAAGGCTAGGCATGAAGAAAGTTGGCAGTTCTTTAGAATTTGAATTTTAAAAAGGGGATAGAAAAAGTGAATGCCTTCTCAGTGTCTATAAACTGTTTAAAACTCATTAGCCTGGTATGCAAGGCCCTCCATGAACTGGTTTTAACCTCTCCAACCTTATTTCTCTCTACTACCTTACACTATACTGATGATGAGTAACTTTTGACCCACTAGCTTCCCAATCTAGTTTCAAATGTAGTTTTTCAGCTTGAAGGGTCTGAGGAACTTATTCAAAACGCTGTAAGGAAAATGTGCCTGTTTTATTCTGGCTTGTTATATTTCTTTGATTGAATTTTTACCATCCCTTTGTGAAAAAGTGGGCTCCACAAGGGCAGGGACCGTATCTATCTTGCTCACTGTGTATCTTGGGTGCCTAGCGCATTTCTTGAGATGTAATAAACATTTCATAAATATTTATTGAATGAATGAATTAATAAAAGAATGGCTTAAAGGACTGGAAGACTGTTGGATTAGAATGGCCAAATAGTGAGTAGGAGATAGGAGCAGAAGTACTCTAGACTGAACAAGAACAAAGGTTGAGGTAATCTTAAAGATCACACTTTCTGACCCTTAAGGGTAAATGAGTTTTATGGGCTTTTTGTTTTTATTTTACAGAACAAATGGTCTGAGCTAAGAAAGGGGAAGAATTAGAACAGTACTCTGAGGAAGATTAATATGGCAGTAACCTGAAGGATGGATTAAGTTGGATGAGGCTGGAGTCAAGGAACTGAGCAGGAGAGCCTGGGCATAGTCAGTGGCCATGAGAATGGATCAGAGGCAACTCATTGCCTCATTGGAGACACTGCAGATATGTAATCTATTGTTCCTGGCAAGTGACAGAAGAGTCAAATGTGGCTCCAAGTTGCCTGGCCTGGGAAATTGTCATAGGGATAGTGAGGAAGAGGAGGAATAGCAATAACAGAAATAGGGAACATAGGAACCACACAGGTCACCAGATCACCAGGGAAATTCACATAATTAAAAAAACACAAAACTATGGTGGAATGTCAAGAAGAATCAACACCTAATTTTTAAGTAGTCCATCTATAATGATATAATAAATAAAGCCTCTTCAATCCCTAGGTTAGATTCTCCCCCATCCCCTGAATTGCTTGTCCTCACCAGAGACAGAATTAGCCACGATCTCATGAGTTTCAACTGTTAGCAGTTATTTTAGCCTTGACCATACCCAAGGCACAACTTAGTAAGTGTCTGTGGTTCCTATTAACTATAAGGACAGGAGAAATCGGTCAGTCAGTTCAGTTGCTCAGTCATGTCTGACTCTTTGCGACCCCATGGACTGCAGCACGCCAGGCTTCCCTGACCATCACCAACTCCCAGAGCTAGCTCAAACTCATGTCCATTGAGTCGGTGATGCCATCCAACCATCTCATCCTCTGTCATACCCTTCTCCTCCTGCCTTCAATCTTTCCCAGCACCAGGGTCTTTTCCAATGAGTCAGTTCTTCACATCAGGTAGCCAAAGTATTGGAGTTTCAGCTTCAGCATCAGTCCTTCCAATGAATATTTAGGACTGATTTTTTTTTAGGATTGACTGGTTTGATATCCTTGCAGTCCAAGGGACTCTCAAGAGTCTTCTCCAACATCACAGTTCAAAGGCATCAATTCTGCACTCAGCTTTCCTTATAGTGCAACTCTCACATCCATACATGACTACTGGAAAAACCATAGCTTTGACTAGAAAGACTTTTGCTGGCAAAGTAATGTCTCTGCTTTTTAATATGCTGTCTAGGTCGATCATGGGAAATAGATGGGGAAACAGTGGAAACAGTGGCAGACTTTATTTTTGGGGGCTCCAAAATCACTGCAGATGGTGATTGCAGCCATGAAATTAAAAAACACTTACTCCTTGGAAGGAAAGTTATGACCAACCTAGATAGTATGTTCAAAAGCAGAGATATTACTTTGCCAACAAAGGTCCGTCTAGTCAAGGCTATGGTTTTTCCAGTGGTCATGTATGGATGTGAAAGTTGGACTGTGAAGAAAGCTGAGTGCCGAAGAATTGATGCTTGTGAACTGTGGTGTTGGAGAAGACTCTTGAGAGTCCCTTGGACTGCAAGGAGATCCAACCAGTCCATTCTGAGGGAGATCAGCCCTGGGATTTCTTTGGAACGACTGATGCTAAAGCTGAAACTCCAGTACTTTGGCCACCTCATGCGAAGAGTTGACTCATTGGAAAAGACTCTGATGCTGGGAGGGATTGGGGGCAGGAGGAGAAGGGGATGACAGAGGATGAGATGGCTGGATAGCATCACTGACTTGATGGACGTGAGTTTAAGTGAACTCCTGGAGTTGGTGATGGACAGGGAGGCCTGGCATGCTGAGATTCATGGGGTCACAAAGAGTCGAACATGACTGAGCGACTGAACTGAACTGAACTGAGGTCGATCATAGCTTTTCTTCCAAGGAGCAAGTGTCTTTTAATTTCATAGCTGCAGTCACCATCTGCAGTGATTTTGGAGCCCAAGAAAATAAAGTCTCTCACTGTTTCCATTGTTCCCCTATCTATTCACCATGAAGTGATGGGACTGGATGCCATGATCTTAGTTTTCTGAATGTTGAGTTTTAAGCCAAATTTTTCACTGGAGAAATATAAAAAGTTGTTTGTTTTTTTTTTTTTTTTAACTGAGCTTTACCTGAGATTGGCTACATGAGCCTGCTTTAATGAACTCGATGATGAACTCTTTCCTCTTTCAGTACTAAAACATGTTTCCTCTGCCTAGACTAGTTTCTTCCCATTCTTCTTAGGACTAATTCCTACTCATCTTTCAGGTTTCAATGTCATTTCTTTAGCAACCCAAATCTAAAGTCTTCTTTAGATGTGGAGATTATTCTCGTTACTCTATTACTGTCATTCATAGCAACTGTTCTTTTCCTCCATAAAAGTTCTCACAATTTGTAGTTATATGTTAAGTGTATATTTATTTATGTATTTATTTACTATCTATTCTAACTCACCCACACGACTGTAACTCCAAGAGGGCAGGGTCTATGTTTTATTCACTCACTCTTCACCTAGCACTTAACAAAAACCTCCTGTCCTATATGTCTATTGAATGAAGGAATCATTGATTTCTGGTCTCATCTGGGACCTATTCTTACCATATTTTCCAGTTTCTTTATAAAAGAATTTTGTTAGTATTCTATTGTTAGTATTATCCTTGTCAGTATTCCTTGTTTTTATCAAGGAATATTGTTAGTGTTCAGTTTCAATTTTAGAAAATGTTTCCTCATATGAAAACATGCCAGGCTTCTTTGAAGAAACATTCCCCTCTGAGGCATGGTTTTAAGAATAATTAAATGTTTGATCAACCAACTAAATCATTTTTTTAAAAAGTTAAATAGAATCTTTGTGCTCACTGAGATATATAATCCACATTAATATTAGTTACTATATGTAATAACAGACCCAAGTCAATATTTCCAGGAATCATTTCTTGCTAGCAACAATATTAATAATGAGTTGCCACTATCCAGACATACACATAAATACTAAAAAGAACAGTTTCTCTCCTTTCCCTTGAGGTTTTTTATACTTAAAGAAACGAGACATAAATAAGAAGTCTGAAATAGGAGACATTTTGGAAGTCTTTTTTTTTTATTCCTAGTTTCTTTTCTGATTTTGTTTTTTTATTTCCTCGTGTGGCTTTCACTCTTTTTTTCTCTGTCTTTGTCTATCTTCTCCTTTGTTTTAATGATATTAAAAATGCCCCCTAAATTCTAGCATTTACTGAAATCAAACTGCATTTTTTTCTTTCCTGGTAATCAGGAAATTACCTTAATTTCAGATCCAAATATCCCAGAGAAGTCACATTTTTCTCAAATGTTGATACAACTGCCAGCCAGCCAACCAATGCCTGTGGCCTGGGGATCCCCTTCTAGAAGAAAGAGATACTCTAGGGCTCACATCTAGGGCTCCTGGCAGGTAATTCAATAAATCATAGTCATCAGATCCTCTGTAAAGGATATCTGCTTCCCACTCCCACCTATAGATATCCTATGGGAATACCAAGGAACATAAATAACACAGCTTTCTATGAAACACTTCTCATTCATGATTTCATTTAATTCTTTCAACAAACCTGTGAGGTAGATTATTATTAGCATCCCATTTTATATAAAAAACGCTGAAGTTCAGAGAGATAAAATGACTTTACCAAAGTTGCATGTGTGCGTACTCAGTCATGTTCGACTCTGCAACCCTATGGACTGTAGCCCCCCAGGCTCCTCTGTTTATGGGATTCTCCAGGCAAGAATACTGGACTGGGTTGCCATGCCCTCCTCCAGGGGACCTTCCTGACCCAGGGACTGAACCCACATCTCTTGTGTCTCCTGCATTGGCAGGCAGATTTTTTACCCACTGAGTCACTTGGGAAGCCCTTCCCAAGGTTACTCACCTAGTAATTACGCCTCACCAGAATTAAGGCTCCAAGTAGGCTACAACTCGGGAGAAGGCAATGGCACCCCACTCCAGTACTGTTGCCTAGAAAATCCCATGGACGGAGGAGCCTGGTGGGCTGCAGTCCATGGGGTCGCTAAGAGACGGACACGACTGAGCGACTTCACTTTCACTTTCCACTTTCATGCATTGGAGAAGGAAATGGCAACCCACTCCAGTGTTCTTGCCTGGAGAATCCCATGGACGGAGAAGCCTGGTAGGCTGCAGTCCACGGGGTCGCACAGAGTCAGACACGACTGAAGCGACTTAGCAGCAGCAGCAGCAGGCTACAACTCCATAATTTGTGATCTTTCTACCAAAGCAAAAACACACCTCCATAACAAGAGTAGGAATAGGAACAATGGCAAGTAAAGGAACACAACCCCTTTAGAAAGGAAGCTTTCTAAAAACCATGACGTGGTTAAAAACCTTCATGGAACTTCTTACTGCCTCATTTCACCTACCGTTCTCCTTTAAATGAAATGTGCACAAACATTTTATACAGCAAAAGGTGTCCTAGTGAGAAGAGTCACCACCTATTTATAGGCCACTCTATCCAGAGGTGACATATTCTAACCAGGCAGCAGTCTATAGCCAGGTTAGCAGTGAGTAGCCTCTCTAATTTAGACCCTTATCATCTCTTGCCTGGACGATTACAAAAGCCTCCCAACACGATTTCATGCCCCTGATCTTGTCCTCCTTCAATCCATGCTTCACATTTATGACTGGTAGTGTTTCTGAAGTACAAACCTGTTTATGCCCTTCCTTACTTAAAATCCCTCAATGGCTTCTGTTATGGGCTGAATTGTGTCCCGTAAAAATTCATATCTTAAAGTCCTAACCTCTAGTATCTCTGATGTAACTGTATTTGAAGACAGGGTCTTTAAAGAGATAATTAGGTTGAAATGAGGTTATTAGAGTGGGCCCTAATCCAATCTAATTGGTGTCCTTATAAGAAAAGGAAATTTAGACACAGACACATAGAGAGAGAATACCGTATGAAGACACAGGGAGAAGACAACCTTCCGCAAGCCAAGGAAAGAAGTCTCAGAAGAAATCAAACCTGTTGATCGCTTAATCTTGGACTTCTAGCCTCCAGAATTTTGAGAAAATAAGTTTCTGTTATTTAGCTCCGAAGTTATGGTACTTTTGTTTAGCAGGTCTGAGAAATTAATATAACTTCCCAATGGCTACAACATAAAATGTAACTTCTTAGTGTGGCATTCTAGGTCCTTCATGACCCAACTCCTGCTTCTGGCTATGCCCTATCTTTGACCATACACTCTAGAACATTAAATGTTTCTTATATATATATCTTTGCCTAAAGTATTCTAGTCTCTTTCTCATTTTATCCTCTAAAACTTAGCTCCTTGAGAGGTAGGGAAACAGTTTTCTGTCTGTGTGATATCCTTGATCCACAGTGAGGAGTCAACTTACTCTCTTTGTCAAAGCCTCAGGCTGGCAGCTTCCTTATTTAATTTCAAAGTTAAGAAAAGACCGGCATATGGATCTTAAGACACTGAAAACATGATCCATGAGTTTCAGCTGTCTTCACTGTGTCTTTCTCATCTAGCTTCCATTTTTTCTTTATCAGGTTCTTTGGATTCCCATGTGTGTGTGCTAAGTTGCTTCAGTCATGTCCAACTCTTTGTGACCCCATGGACTCTAGCCCGCCAGGCTCCTCTGTCCATGGCATTTTCCAGGCAAGAATACTGGAGTGGATTGCCATGCTGTCCTCTCTTTGGTTTCCCAATTCTGTCTAAATGTGGATATTCCTGTCAGGCACAGGTAATTCCTAGAGGAGGTAGGAATTCTCTTTCTCTTTCACCCATCTCTATTTTCTCCCATGCACTGTTATTATTCTCTCCTGCCACAGAAGGCCTTCCTCTGTGCCACCAGGGAAGAAAGATGTGGCAGCTTCAAGCTTATATAGTCCCATTTTAGCAAGCCAAATGGAAAAAAAAAAAAAAAGGACTTTCTTCTGGGAAAAGGTTCTAACTAATCTTTGGTCATATGCCTGATCCTTGGACCAATTATTATTGCAGGGGAATGAGGTACCAGGACTGCCCCAACCTGAAACAAATTCTCCATGCTGCTGTCCCTTCACTCCCAGCAACATACACAGATACTTTGGCTAAAGGTGGTGGGGTGATAGGGTCTTTCTAGAAAATTTATTAGCTACAACACATGTTAAAGTGAGTACTGATAAAGACTTATACACAAATGTTTATAGCCCCTTTATAATAGCCAGAAGACCTTCCCTGGTGGCTCAGACAGTAAAGAAACTGCCTGTAATGTGGGACACCTGGGTTCGATCCTTGGGTTGGGAAGATCACCTGGAGACGGGAAAGGCTACCCACTCCAGTATTCTGGCCTAGAGAATTCCATGGAAGAGTTGGTAGGCTACAGTCCATGGGTTCGCAAAGAGTGAGAGACTTTCAATAGCCATAAGCTGAAAATGACCCAATGTCCTCCAACAAATAATTAGACGAACAAAGTATATAAATCTAACAAAATCTCAGCAATAAATAAAAAAGAACTACTGCTAAACACAACAATGTGGGTGGACTTCAAAAATATCATGCTGAGCAAAAAGAAGTATATATAGACACAGGTATATTATATAATTCTATTTAATTAAAACTTTGAAAAAGCTATATCTAATTTATATTGACAGAAATCTATAGTGGTTGCCTAGGTGTGTGTATCAGAGAAGGCAATGGCACCCCACTCCAGTACTCTCCCCTGGAAAATCCCATGGATGGAGGAGCCTGGTAGGCTGCAGTCCATGGCGTCACTAAGAGTCAGACACGACTGAGCGACTTCACTTTCACTTTTCACTTTCATGCATTGGAGAAGAAAATGGCAACCCACTCCAGTGTTCTTGCCTGGAGAATCCCAGGGACGGGGGAGCCTGGTGGGCTGCTGTCTATGGGGTCGCACAGAGTCGGACACGACTGAAGTGACTTAGCAGCAGCAGCAGCAGGTGTGTGTACTAGGGATTGGGGTAGTTGACTGAGAAAGAGCACAAGGGAATTTTCTGAGATAATGATAACATTCTATGGATTGAGTGATAGTAGTTACATAGGTATATAAATCTGTCGAGTCACCAAGGTGTATGCTTAAAATAGGTGCATTTTATTCTATATAAATTATGCCTTGATAAAGGTGATATCAAAAATACATATAAAAATGAGTGAAGTGCTGTGATAATAATCAAAATACTGATTTTTAGGATAAAACCAAAGGTCCTTGGAGCCCAATTCTTCTTCAGTCAGATGTCTAACTACCCATGGGCTTTCCTGATAGCTCAGTTGGTAAAGAATCCGCCTGCAATGTGGGAGACCTGGGTTCTATCCCTGGGTTGGGAAGATCCCCTGGAGAAGGGAAAGGCTACCCACTCCAGTATTCCAGCCTGGAGAATTCCATGGACTGTAGTCCATGGAGGCACAGAGTCGGACATGACTGAGCAACTTTCACTTTCACTTTTCCACTAACTGCTCGTGTAGGCCTGTCTTTCACTGGACCGCTCTCAATTGTAGTACTCCCCAAATTCCAATCTGTTTTCCCCACTCTAAGTCTTAAGGTGCACTATCCCTCTGCTGATGGTAGCACAGCAGGTAAATAAATGGCTCTTCCTTTAGGACTCAGGTCAAGCATCAGGTGGGCTGACTTTCTATGGTACTTTAGGCTGCAAATACTAAGCCCTCCTTTTCTCAGTACTATTCCCTGCATATTCTATTGCTTTCATTTGTTAGCATATCGACTCTTCTACTGGACTGAGAACAGTAGAGACTCCTGTACTAGACTGATACAAGAAGTTTCTTCCATCAACATAAAGTTTAGGGATTTTCCAACACATGAAAAATAGAGTAGCTAAAATTTCTTAAATCCTTACTATTTGCCCCAAAACTACTAACTTGATCACTCACTGGTTGGGGTTATCTGGTCTATGGCTGTAATATCAGAGTTTCAGAGGAAATCTATAAGCTGAGACAATACAATCAGCAACATTTTGCATTTCTCTAACATTTCAAACATTATCCGAAAACATTTTTTTAATTAGGAGGAGCTTTCTTGCTAATTATTAAATCCATATGTGTTTCAATGGAAATTTATTGCCTGTTTGATTCATTCACACTCAATACATCACAGTTTTACTTTTAAGAGTTATTTGATGTTGAAGAAGCTATTAGAACCCCCATATAATGCCAATTTCTGAGAAAAGAGGATGTGGGTAAAATTAAGCAAAACCAAATGTTAACAAACTCCTTAAGGATTAAGCAAAATTAATGAGGAAATTTAAGGGACACTGTTTTGACTTTTCAGACTCCAAGGAAGTCTGTGTTGAGTAGAGAGGCCCTCACATCTCTAGTACAAATTTTCTCCCAAGGGACTGTGAGGAGATGAGAATAGGAATGATTTAATGGGTACAGAAATGTTTGGCATTGTATTTCCACTAATATTTAAGTCTATATTTTCTAATACTCTCCTACCCTGCTACAAAACACCTAAACTTGCTGACTAAAATACCATAAACATTATTTTAAATACTACATTTGAGCTCCTAAGAAAGTTTTTTTTTTTTTTTTTAAGTTGAGGGCCTAAAAATAAAGAGGGAATTAAAATTGTAGGACAAATATGAATTGATCCTATAGATGGGGAAGTGAAGGAGGTTGCTTGTCTTCGTAATAATCAAGGATTTGATGTTTTAAAAGATACACGGACAGAAAATGAAGCAGGATGCCAAGGAAAAATTGAGACCAGAGTTTTTCCATCATCAAAGAGAAATACCAAGGAAGTATGTCTGTTTTAGCTTGCTCTACATGAAAAAAAATTTCCCTCAAGAATTTGTAACCATAGGCCCACCCTCAGGTGGGTTTGAGAATCATATCTGCACTACCTACATGTCTTTAGGACCTTCAAGCCAAAACATTAAAGTAAAAAATTGTTCCTACTTTAAGACATATGACAGGAGCAAATACAAACCTTCTCTAGAGAGGAAATCTCAACTCAGATCATACAAAATTTTTGAGATAAAATCCTACCAAAGGCGGGTTTTTAAAAATTACAAAATATAATTCAAAACTTAAAAATGTACAATGTATCATGGAAATATCCCATGATAAGAAAGACTTAGCCTATGAGCTCAACATGAATGCATGTTAAGTCACTTCTGTCGTGTCAGACTCTTTGTGACCCCATGGACTGTACCCTGCCAGGCTCCTCTGTCCATGGGATTCTCCAGACAAGAATACTGGAGTGGGTTGCCATGCCTGTCTCCTGGGGATCTCCCCAACCCAGAATTTGAACCTGTGTCCCTTACATCCCCTGCACTGGCAGTCAGGTTTTGTTTTTTTTTTTTGTTTTTTTACCACTAGCGCCACCTGGGAAGTCCATGAGCTCATCAACAGATTAAGAAAGTGAAAAGATAAGTCACAGACCAGGAGAAAACATTCTTAACACATCTATCTGTCAAAGAACTTTTATCCAGAATACAAAAGAACTTGTACTAATCTATAAAAGAGAGACCACAACCCAATTTAAAAACTTAGCAAAAGGTTTGAACAAACACATCACAGAAGCTATCCAACTGCCTAACAATTGATAAGCTACTCAACATCATTACTCATCTAGAGAATGCAAATAAGAATCAAAGTCAGATACCATTACATATGCACCAGATTGGTTATTAAAAGACTGACAATTAAAATTATTGGTGAATATGTGGGATAACTGGAATGTTCATACATTGTGGATGGTGCTTTAGTTGCTAAGTCGTGTCTGTCTCTTTGCGACCCCATGGACAGTAGCCTGCCAGGACCCTCTGTCCAAGGAATTCTCCAGGCAAGAATACTTGAGTAGGTTGCCTTTTCCTTCTCCAGGGGATCTTCCCAACCCAGGAATTGAACCTGGGTCTCCTGCCTTGCAGGCAGATTCTTCACCAACTGAGCTCTGAGGGAAGCCCTACATTGTGGAAAGAAGTGCAAAATTAAACAAGCACTTCAGAAAACTGACTGGAGTTTCAAATAAAGTTAAACATTTTTCAAAATTGATATAGAAAACACAACCCTCAGATTTAGGAAATATAATGGATACTTCAGTTCAGTTCAGTCACGTCCGACTCTTTGCAACCCCATGAATCACAGCATGCCAGGCCTCCCTGTCCATCACCAACTCCCGGAGTTTACTCAAACTCATGTCCATCGAGTTGGTGGTGCCATCCAGCCATCTCATCCTCTGTCGTCCCCTTCTCCTCTTGCCCCCAATCCCTCCCAGCATCAGAGTCTTTTCCAATGAGTCAACTCTTCACATGAGGTGGCCAAAGTACTGGAGTTTCAGCTTTAGCATCATTCCTTCCAGAGAAATCCCAGGGCTGATCTCCTTCAGAATGGACTGGTTGGATCTCCTTGCAGTCCAAGGGATTCTTCAAGAGTCTTCTCCAACACCACAGTTCAAAAGCATCAATTCTTCAGCACTCAGCTTTCTTCACAGTCCAACTCTGACATCCATACATGACCATCGGAAAAACCACAGCCTTGACTAGATGGACCTTTGTTGGCAAAGTAATGTCTCTGCTTTTTAATATGCTATCTAGGTTGGTCATAACTTTCCTTCCAAGGAGTAAGCGTCTTTTAATTTCATGGCTGCAGTCACCATCTGCAGTGATTTTGGAGCCCAGAAAAATAAAGTCTGACACTGTTTCCACTGTTTCCCCATCTATTTGCCATGAAGTGATGGGACCAGATGCCATGATCTTCGTTTTCTGAATGTTGAGCTTTAAGCCAACTTTTTCACTCTCCTCTTTCACCTTCATCAAGAGGCTTTTTAGTTCCTCTTCACTTTCTGCCATAAGGGTGCTGTCATCTGCATATCTGAGGTTATTGATATTTCTCCTGGCAATCTTGATTCCAGCTTGTGCTTCTTCCAGCCCAACGTTTCTCATGATGTACTCTGCATAGAAGTTAAATAAGCCGGGTGACAATATACAGCCTTGACGTACTCCTTTTCCTATTTGGAACCAGTCTGTTGGTCCATGGCCAGCTCTAACTGTTGCTTCCTGACCTGCATATAGGTTTCTCAAGAGGCAGGTCAGGTGGTCTAGGATTCCCATCTCTTGAAGAATTTTCCACAGTTTATTGTGATCCACACAGTCAAAGGCTTTGGCATAGTCAATAAAGCAGAAATAGATGTTTTTCTGGAACTCTCTTGCTTTTTCCATGATCCAGCCGATGTTGGCAATTTGATCTCTGGTTCCTCTGCCTTTTCTAAAATCAGCTTGAACATCTGGAAGTTCATGGTTCACATATTGCTGAAGCCTGGCTTGGAGAATTTTGAGCATTACTTTACTAGCATGTGAGATGAGTGTAATTGTGCGGTAGTTTGAGCATTCTTTGGCATTGCCTTTCTTTGGGATTGGAATGAAAACTGACCTTTTCCAGTCCTGTGGCCACTGCTGAGTTTTCCAAATTTGCTGGCATATTGAGTGCAGCACTTTCATAGCATCTTTTAGGATTTGAAATGGATACTTAGCATAAAATAAACCCAAGCTCGTGCCTAGGTACATTACAGTGAAATTATCAAAAACTAAGGGAAAACTAACAATCAGACTAGGTCTAAAAACAGTAACATACCCAGTAGTAATAAGAACCTCTAATGCTCAGATTGTGATCTTGAAATACCATTTCCCCTAAAAGAAACTAGGGTGTCTTAGAGAAATAGTTGATTCTAGATCTGGGCAGGAAAATATAAGATGAATCTGAAACATTTTGCCATACTATCTAGCAAGGAAGCAGTTAAAGACATGTCAAAAGGACTCAGGAAACAAGTTGAAGAAGCACTTACTGGGCAAAAACGGCAACTGGACCATCAATATAAAATAATAAGTGCAGTGGATTAAAACTGATGAAATACGCTTAAGCCCTTGAGCTCACAGTGATATTTTTAAAAGCTGATCATATTTGGGGTATGATAGTGAGTCAATTCATTATCTTGATAACTGGCAAATAATGGGAAAGGATCAAGCATTTATCCTGCTTTCCCATGATGAATTCTACCATTGGGTAAGTAAGAAGTAAAATCAGAAGCACCTCTTTTATAGATGTATTTCAGGAAATAAATAAAAAGGGTTAGAAAATCACCAGTTTCTAACCCCCAGTTAATTAGTGGATCCAGGCAAGGAGCATCAGTGGCTGTTAACGTCATGCAGAGAGTCGGACACGACTGAACAACAACGTCATACAAAAAGAGGAACAACTAGGCAAACACAAGTAATGTGTAGTCTTTTCAAAGGAATCAAACCTGGAGTCTGATAAAGTCTCTGCATCCAGCTGCTAATTTGTAGGCGAAACAAAGGACATACAACAATGGTGAACTGTCCTTGAATTGCAATTAGTAAAATCCAGACCGTTGGAACTCTACAAGTCATATGGATCAGTTTCTTCAACAGATGAATTTTAAGGAAAAGAAAGTGATGGAGAAAGAAACAATAAATTAAGAGACTTAAAACACAGAGCAAAGAAAAAAGACATAATAATTTTTAAAAGGGCAAGACTAAGCTGTAGTATCATATTCATGTGAGAAGATTATAAAGAAATGCAAGAAGATTATTGCTATAAGTCAGAATAGTGGTTATTTTTGAGAGGAGGAAGGTGCTTATATGACTGGGATAAGGTACAAGGAAGTCTTCTGAGAGAGTTAACAAAGTTTTATTGCTTGACCTGAGTACTAGATTAAAAAAGAGCTCACTTTGTAATAGTTCACTAAGCTCTGTGTGTTTTTCTGTGCCCGTTTTATTTTATAATAAAAACCACTGAAAACAAACAAAAATAACCAGAAATGTTGTAAAACATAATAAACATATAAGAACCACTCAACTCTATACTCTCAACCTCACGGATTATTAAATAAAATTGAAGAAAAGTTTTTGGCCATGGCACATGGAGTTCTAACCACTGGACTGCTGGGAAATTTCCTAAATAAATTCTGATTAAAACAATAATAGGAATCATATAGTCAAAGGTATGGTTTTTGCAATAATCACATATGGATGTGAGCTGGACCATAAGGAAGGCTGAGGGCTAAAGAATTGATGTGTTTAAACTGTGGTGTTGGTTGGAAAAGACTCTTGAGAGTCGCTTGGACTGCAAGGAGATCAAACCAGTCAATCCTAAAGGAAATCAATCCTGAATATTCACTGGAAGGACTGATGCTGAAGCTGAAGCTCCAGAACTTTGGCCACCTGATGCAAAGAGCTGACACATTGGAAAAGATCCTGGTGCTGGGAAAGATTGAAGGCAGGAGGAGAAGGGGATGACAGAGGATGAGATGGTTGGATGGCATCACCGACTCAATGGACATGAGTTTGAGCAAACTCCAGGAGATAGTGAAGGACAGGGAAGCCTGGTGTGCTGCAATCCATGGGGTTGCAAAGAATCGGACACAACTGAGCGATGGAACAACAGGGATTAGGAAGGGAGTAACAGAACCCAGACTTAAAACACCTTATTTGCTGATTATGGAACATGCTGGATAACAGGATAGGGAAAGGAGTAAACACTGAGAGGTTGTATGATTTATTTCTTGCTTCAGTTATTTGTCTAATGGAGAGGTAGGGGACTAGATTTAAGTATTCTAGTTACTGTTGTAGATATTATGTTCACCAAATATTCCAGTTTCTCTACTATACCTCTTTCTGCATGAGGATTGCATATTCTGCCCTGATGAACTCAGAGGTGGCCATACGTATTATGTGGCTCAGATGGGAAAGAATTGGCCTGCAATGCAGGAGACCAGGGTTCGATCTGAGTTGGGAAGATCCCTTGGAGAAGGGAATGGCAAGCCACTTCAGTGTTCTTGTCTTGAGAATCCCATGGACAGAGGAGCCTGGCAGACTACAGTCCTTGGGTTCCCAAAGAGTTGGATACAACTGAGTAACACTTTTGGGCTTCCCAGGTTGCACCAGTGGTAAAGAACTTGACTGCCAATGAAGGAGACGTAAGAGATGTGAGGTCAATCCCTGGGTCAGGAAGATCCCCTGGAGAAGGTCATGGCAATCCACTCCAGTATTCTTGCCTGGAGAATCCCATGGACAGAAGAGTCTGGTGGGCTACAGTCCATAGGGTCACAAACAGTTGAACATGACCAAAACAACTTAGTGTGCAGGTGTACAACAAATTACTCCAAAACTTTACAGTTAAAAACAATAAATATGTATCATCTCATGGTTTCTGTATGTCAAGAATTTGGGAGTAGTTTGGCTAGGTAGTCCTGGCTCAGGGTCTCTCACAGATTTGCTGAGGAGAGGAGCAGGCCAAGATGGCACACCCTGAGCTCACATCCTCTCACAAGCACACCAAAATTACAACTATTTATATGGTAACTAAACCCACTCCAGGGTTCTTGCCTGGAGAATCCCAGGGACAGGGGGCCTGGTGGGCTTCCATCTATGGGGTCGCAGAGTCGGACACGACTGAAGCGACTTAGCAGCAGCAGCAGCAGTATATGGTAACTATCTATAAGAACAACTTGAGGACCAGCAGAAGACATTTTCTACTACTAAAGATATAAAGAACAAATCATAACAAATCAGTAGGGGGGCAGAGATGTAGTATACTTCAGACCATAATTCTAGGTAGGTAACCCACAGACAGGAGGATAATCACAATTGCGAAGGTTTGCCCCAAGGAGTGAGAGGTCTGAGACCCTCATCTGGCCCCCCAGGCTGGGGGGTCTTGCATAGGAAGATGAGCCTCCAGAACAGAGTCAGAAGGCTGTAGAATACAGAGGCTCTCCTCTTTAAGGAGGAGCATGATACCTCACACTGTGAGTCTCAGTAGAGAGGCTACTCCAGTCTCAAGGAGCCTGGGTCAGACCCACTTGCTGATTTTGGAAAGACTGTTGGAGAAGCAGAAGGCAACCGGGACTTCCCCTGGGGACTCAAACACTGGCAGCAGCCCATTTATGGAAGCTTGTTCTATCATAAGAACACTGGTGCTTAGAAGCATCATTTTGAAGTCCTTCCTCTAGCCTGTTAGCACCCAGGGTTTATCCAACCACTAGCAAGCTGGCACCAGCCCTGGGAATCCCTAAGCAATGCAGCCAGCTGCTCTGGGACCCAGTCCTCCGCATTAGTAGGCCAACAACCACTACACAAGGAAGGGAATGGCAGTCAACCAGGCCAGGGGCCAGTCCTGCCTACCAACATACCCTCAACAGTTGGTCCCAGCATAGGCAGAAGGGCCCAAACAGCCCACAGAGGGAGCACTCCTAAAGTATATAGCTCTGGTGCCTGGGGGAATGTGCTCCTGGGCCCATATGACATCTCCTATATAAGGACACTTCTCCAAGATTAGGAAACGTAACTGACCTACTTAAAACATAGGAAAAGCATAGAAAACCTCAGTGAATTAATCAAAATGAGGAGACAGAGGAATATGTTCTAAACAAAGGAATAAGACAAACACCCAGAAAAAGAACTAAGTGAGGTAGAGATAAGCAATCTATCTGATAAAAAGTTCAAGGTGATGATCATAAAAATGTTCAGTGAACTCAGAAGAATGGATGAACACAAAGATAAGTTCAACAGAGTTAAAGAAGAAACAAACAGAACTGAAGAATACAATGACTGAAATTAAAAAATACATTGAAGGAATCAACATTAGACTAGATGATACAAAGCAACAGATTAGTGAACTGGAAGACAGAGTAGTGGAAATTACCCAAGCTGAAGAGGATAAAGAGTTTTTTAAAAATGAGGATAGTTTGGGATTTCCCTAGCAGTCCAGTGGTTAAGACTCCATGCTTCCAATGCAGGGGGCATGGGTTTGATCCCTGGTCAGGTAACTAAGATTCCACATGCCATGTATACATTAAAAAAAAAAAAAAAAAAAGATAGTTTAAGAGACTTCTGGGTCAACATCAAGCATATTAACATTACATTATGGGAATCCCAGAAGAATAAGAAAGAAAGAAGCAAAGAACTTATTTGAAGAAATAATAGCTAAAACCTTCACTAACCTGGGAAAGGACACAGGCATCCAAGTTCAGGAGGCACAAAGAGCCTCAAATAAGGTAACTCTAAAGAGGTCACACAGAGATATATTATAATTAAAATGGCAAACATTAGGGCTTCCCCGGTGGCTTAGTGGTAAAGAATTCGCCTGCCAATGCAGGAGATACGGGTTTGATCCCGGGTCTAGGAAGATCCCACATGCCAAAGAGCAACTAAGCCCGTGAGCCAACAACTATTGAGCCTGTGCTCTAAAGTCTAGAGCCACAACTACTGAAGCCTACAAGCTCTAGAGCCCATGGTCTGCAATAAGAGAAGCCACCACAGATAGAAGCCTGCATACCACAACTAGAGAGTAGCCCCTGCTTCCTGCTGCTAGAGAAAAGCCCACAGCAACGAAGACTCAGCATAGGCAAAAAATAAATAAACAAAATTTTAAATGGCAAAGATCAGATATAATGAGAGACGCAAAAGTGTCAAGAGAAAAGCAACTATGGGAGTTACAAAGGAACTCCCATAAGACAATCAGTTGACTTTTCAGCAGAATCTTTGTAGGTCAGAAGGAAGTGACATAATACACTCAAAATCTCAAAATGATCAAAGGAAAAAAACTTACAACCAAGAATACTCTACCCAGGGGAGTTCCCTAGTGGTCTAGTAATTAGGACTCTTCCACTGCAGAGGACATGGGTTCAATCCCTCGTCAGGAACTAAGATTCTGCAAGCTGCATGGCATAGATGGAAAAAAAAAAACTCTACCCAGCAGGGTTTTAATTCATATTTGAAAGAGAAGTCAAAAAACAATTAACAAAATGGCAATAAGTACACATCAATCAATACTTTAATGGACTAAATGTTCCAACAAGACACGTAATGGTTGAATGGATACAAAAACAAGACATATTACCATATATATATATGTATGTGTATATATAGTATACATGTATGTGTGTGTATGTATATATGTGTGTGTGTGTGTGTATACATATATAGTTGTTGTTCAGTTGCTCAGTTGTGTCCAATTATTTGTGACCCCATGAACTGTAGCGTGCCAGACATCCCTGTCCTTTACCATCTCCTGGAGTTTGCTCCAGTGCTCATGTCCACTGAGTCCGTGAGGCCATCCAACCATCTTATCCTCTGTCGTTCCCTTCTCCTCCTGCCTTCAACCTTTCCCAGCATCAGGGTCTTTTCCAATGTGTTGACTCTTTGCATCAGGTGGCCAAAGTACTGGAGCTTCAGCTTCAGCATCAGTCTTTCCAATGAATATACAGGATTGAATTCCTTTAGGATTGACTGGTTTGATCTCCTTGCAGTCCAAGGGACTCTCAAGAGTCTTCTCCAACACCACAGTTTCAACGCATCAATTCTTTGGTACTCAGCCTTCTTTATGGTCCAACTCTCACATCTGTATGTGACTACTGGAGAAATCGTAGCTTTGACTATACAGAACTTTGTCAGCAACCACAAACAAGTTTCAATAAATTAAGAAGACTGAAGTCATATCAAGCATCTTTACTGACCACAACAGTATAAGACCAGACATCAGCTACAAGGAAAAAATGGGAAAAAAACATAAACACATGGAGTGTAAACAACATGGTACTAAACAACCAATGGGTCACCGAAAAAATAAAAGAGAACATTTTAAAGTATCTGGAAACAAATGAAAATAAAAATTT
Organism: Bos taurus; assembly: GCF_002263795.3. Classification (NCBI taxonomy): domain Eukaryota; kingdom Metazoa; phylum Chordata; class Mammalia; order Artiodactyla; family Bovidae; genus Bos; species Bos taurus. The sequence continues at coordinate 63,514,872 of NC_037340.1, read as the reverse complement.
GTTGTTGTTCAGTCGCTAAGTCGTGTCTGACTTTTGCAACCCTATGGACTGCAGCAGGCCAGGCTCCCCTGTCTTTCACTATCTCCCAGAGTTTGCTCAGACTCATGTCCATTGAGTTGGTGATGCTATTCAACCATCTCATCCTCTCTCGTCCCCTTCTCCTCCTGCCTTCAATCTTTCCCAGCACCAGGATCTTTTCCAATGAGTCAGTTCTTCACATCAGGTGGCCAAAGTATTGGAGTTTCAGCTTTAGCATTGGTCCTTCCAATGAATATTCAGGACTGGTTTCCTTTAGGATTGACTGGTTTGATCTCCTTGCAGTCCAAGGGACTCTCAACAGTCTTCTCCTGCACCACAATTAGAAAACATTGACTCTTCAGTGCTCAGCTTTCGTTATGGTCCAGCTCTCACATCTATACATGACTACTAGAAAAACCATAGCCTTGACTAGATGGACCTTTGTCAGCAAAGTGATGTCTCTGCTTTTTAATATGTTGTCTAATTTTGTCACAGGTTTTCTCCCAAGGAGCAAGTGTCTTTCAATTTCATGACTGCAGTCACCATCTGCAGTGATTTTGGAGCCCGAGAAAATAAAGTCTGTCACTGTTTCCACCTTTTCCCCTTCTATTTGCCATGAATTGATGGGACTGGATGCCATGATCTAATTTTTTTGAATGCTGAGTTTTAAAATGAAAATACAATGAAATACAATGATTCAAAAATTTATATCTACTTATCAGGAGTACGTCAAGGCTGTATATTGTCACCCTGCTTATTTAACTTCTATGCAGAGTACATCATGAGAAATGCTGGGTTGGAGGAAGCACAAGCTGGAATCAAGATTGCCGGGAGAAATATCAATAACCTCAGACAGGCAGATGACACCACCCTTATGGCAGAAAGTGAAGAGGAAATAAAAAGGCTCTTGATGAAAGTGAAAGAGGAGAGTGAAAAAGTTGGCTTAAAGCTCAACATTCAGAAAACAAAGATCATGGCATCTGGTCCTATCACTTCATGGGAAATAGATGGGGAAACAGTGGAAACAGTGTCAGACTTTATTTTGGGGGGCTCCAAAATCACTGCAGATGGTGATTGCAGCCATGAAATTAAAAGATGCTTACTCCTTGGAAGGAAAGTTATGACCAACCTAGATAGCATATTAAAAAGCAGAGACATTACTTTGCCAACAAAGGTCCATCTAGTCAAGGCTATGGTTTTTCCAGTAGTCAGGTATGGATGTGACAGTTGGACTGTGAAGAAAGCTGAGTGCTGAAGAATTGATGCTTTTGAACTGTGGTGTTGGAGAAGACTCTTGAGAGTCCCTTGGACTGCAAGGAGATTCAACCAGTCCATTATAAAGGAGATCAGTTCTGGGTGTTCTTTGGAAGGAATGATGCTAAAGCTGAAACTACAGTACTTTGGCCACCTCATGTGAAGAGTTGACTCATTGGAAAATACCCTGATGCTGGGAGGGACTGGGGGCAGGAGGAGAAGGGGATGACAGAGATGAGATGGCTGGATGGCATCACTGACTTGATGGACGTGGGTTTGGGTGAACTCCAGGAGTTGGCGATGGACAGGGAGGCCTGGCGTGCTGCGATGCATGGGGTAACAAAGAGTCGTACATGACTGAGTGACTGAACTGAACTGATCTACTATATATCTACTCATCTTGCTTACTCTATATCTACTTATTTATCTACCTACAATGGAATATTACTCAGCCATAAAAAAGAATAAAATCTTGCCATTTTTCAACAACATGGATGGGTCCAAAGAGTATTATGCTAAATGGAATAAGTCAGACACAGAAAGGCACAGACATGATTTCACTCACATGTATAATCTAAAAAACAAAACAAATTAACAAATATAATGAAACAAAACCAGACACAGATACAGAGAACAAACTGGTGGTTGCCAGAGGGGAGGTGGATAGGTGAACGAGTGTAATAGGTGAGGGGGATTAAAAAGTACAAACTTCCAGTTATAAAATTAGTAAGTTTTGGGGGTGTAAAGTACAGCATAGGGAATATAGTTAATAATAATAATATTGTAATAACTTTACTAGTGACATGTGGAAATAATATTTATTATGGTGATCGTTTTGTAATATATATTGAATCACTATGTTACACACCTTAAATTACTATAACATTGTAAATCAATTATATTAATACTTCAGTTTTAATAAAGGATGCTTCCTGGGGCTGTAGATATTTAAAAGCTTTAGTGAAGCAGGATGATCCTCTTCCTGGAAAGTGCATTCACATGGCTATTGGCAAGAGATCTCTGATCCTCACTGGTTATTAGTGAAGAGCCTAAGTTCCTTACCATCTGGGTCTAACCTTTTGGGTACTTGAGTGTCCTCATGGCATGGTAGCTGGCTTCTTTCAGAGTGAGTAGACCAAGAGAGAAACTGTACTGCCCTTTAGACCTTGTCTTGGAAGTCACACATCATTACTTCTGTCATCATGTACTTGTCAGAAGCAAGAAACTAAGTTTATCTCACACACAAGGGCAGAGGAATTAGACTTCACTCGTCAAAGAATTTGTGGACATATTTTGAAAACCATCACACCATGTGATATGGTCTAATAAAACTGGTGACATTTGTGGCTTCTGGGCAAAAGGTTTAAGAGCCAGTGAGTGGTTTGCCTGCTTCTTTTCCCTCATACATAAAAACTGGCAATATTTCAGTTAGAAGACCTGGATCCTGGAGTAAAGATGATGTGAAGCAGAGCTTTTATTGTCCACTGTTAAGTATGTTAGGCATGGTACAAAGTACAAGTAGTATCACAATAATTATTTACAGCAATGGTAAATATTATTATCCACAATTTTAGAAGAAATAGAACTATCATATTTCAACTTTTTCTGATATTCTTGACATGATTCACTTTGCCATATCTATTTTTTTCTTTTACTGAAAGCACTTTTCACCTTCTAAGAAACTGTATTGTTTACAGTTTATATCATTTTGTTTATTGTCTGTCTTGCTGCTGTTGTTCAGTCGCTTAGTCATGTCCAACTCTTTGTGACCCCATAAGACTGCAGCACTCCAGGCTTCCCTATACTTCATTATCTCCCAGAGTTTGCTCAAACTCATATCCATTGAGTTGATGATGCTATTCAACCATCTCATCCTCTGTTGCCCCCTTCTCTTCCTCCCCTCAATCTTTCCCAGAATCAGGGTCTTTTCCAGTAAGTCAGTTCTTCATGTTAGGTGGCCAAAGTATTGGAGCTTCAGCATCAGTCCTTCCAATGAGTATTCAGGGTTAATTTCCTTTAGGATTGACTGACCTGATATTCATCTTCTCCAGCACCACAGTTCTGTCCAGCTTTACAAAAATGTAAGTTCCACAAGGACAGGCAGGGGAATTCCCTGGTGGTCCAGTGGTTAGGACTCCACACTTCCACTGTAGGGGGCATCAGTTGGATCCCTGACTGGGGAACTAAGATCTCCTAAGACCAAAAAACAAAACAAAAGAAAGAAACAAGGTCAGGGGTCTTTGTTTTGTTCACTGATGTATCCCAATGTAAAGAACACTGCCTGAATATAAATACTTACTGAAGGTTGATCTTCAGTCCCAATTCTCTCCCTGGACACTGTCCCAGTTTGTCTACATATTTTCTAATGGTAATACTCCAATTGAGGTCTGATAAGCATAGGCTGTTTCTTACTGGTTGTGCTCTCAGAAGCTAACCATATTTCTAGGATCTCACTGAAGTCTCCAATAAATCTATTGATTATGATCAATATTTTCATGCTATTCTCTGCGATGGGTTTTAAGTTGTGACAAATGACCAAAGATAGGCTCATTCTACTGGAAATTTCTATATTATCTTGGGTCTCTCTTTATCACCCTTGTGTGTGTGTGTGTGTGTGTGAGTCACCCTTATCCCTTCAAAATCACAAAATATCTGTCATATTTTTATTCCTCTAGTGTTCTAAAATGGCTTTTTGTGCATTTCTCCCTAGGTAATATTTGTGCATTTTAACAAATACCTTGATCCCAGATTGTTGAGCTAGTGGTCAGAAGTTTAGAAAACACGGCAATTCAATGAGGAAGTTATTACTGGGCAACCAGGCCACTGTGGAAGCGACAGAATTGTTGCTGCCTGGCATTCACAATCATTCTCAGGGAATGTGCAGTAAAAGTTTACAAACATGTTTCTAAATGTCATAAAACATACTTTTACGAAATTCAATCTCTTTCACTCAATTCAAAATTTTAAACTAACAGAGAAACATTAAAAGCAAAACTTTTTGTTCTTAGCCCATAAAACTCAGGAACAGAATCTGTTCTTTCTCCAAAAACAAATGCAATAACTTAAATCTGTCTGCAAAAGGAACAAAAGGTAGAGAAACTGTGTTCTGTTCACTGACATCCCTTAATAATTATTATGTGTGGGACAATCTTATGGTCTTACCTGAGGCTATACCAAGGAACAAAGCAACAGGAAAACAATATAGAAATGAAGTCATTGTGGTGGCATAAAGAGAAGAAACGACCAGAAGATTGACAGGCTTAAATCCTATTTCTTCTTTGCTACTATCTAAATCTATGATGTGTACAAACTGCTTCACTTCTCTGGATCTCAATTTATCTGTAAGATGTTAAGATTAGAAAAGATGGCTTAGAAAGTCTTCTGGCTTTTTAATACTAACAAAAAGAGGTATATACAAATTTTCTAGTATGGAAGAAAAGGACCAGTGGTGTGCTGGTAAATGCTGATAAAAATACGAACATTTAATAATAACTGGCTCTCCGGTGGGAAAAAAAAACAACCCTTTGTTTTGTTATGCAACAGAACAGTGGTGGGAATACTTCTACTGCGGTCAGTTTTCAAGTTACCAATGGTTTATTAGCCTATTAGCAAAATTCCTAAAAATTTAATAATTAGCATTTAGAATCTAGTTAAGAAGAGCAGCTCTAACACACCACTAATGTGAGAGTTGGACCATAAAGAAAGCTGAGCACCGAAGAACTGATGCTTTCAAACTGTGGTGCTGGAGAAGACTCAGCAAGGAGATCAAACCAGTCAATCCTAAAGGAAACCAACTCTGAATATTCATTGGAAGAACTGAAGCTGAAGCTTTAATACTTTGGCCACCTAACGCGAAGAGCCAACTCATTGGAAAAGAGCTGATGCTGAGAAAGATTGAGGGCAGGAGAAGGAGGCGACAGAGGATGAGATGAGCAACACCAATTTAACAGACATGAATTTGAGCAAACTCTGGGAGACAGTGAAGGAAAGGAAAGCCTGGAGTGCTGCACTTTACGGGGTTGCAAACAGCTGGATACAACTTAGCAACTGAACAACAACACAGACTAAATAGGACTCAATTTATTCTTTTGCCTGTTCATTCATTCAGCAACAATCACTGAGCATTTATTATGTGCAAGGCATTAAACTAACTGGAATACAAAGCTGTGTAAAATCTGGATCTTGTCCCAAGAGGTTTAGATTCTAGTAAACAGGAAATGAACACAGACAACTGTATTGCTACAGAGAACATGACAAATAACATAAAGAAAGCAGGAATAAGTAAAGTACTACTAAGGGTCAGCAGAAAAAGAGACTATTCATATTGAGGTTATTGAGTGGAAGAGACCTTGAGGAAGAAAAAGAGATTTCTTAAAAAGAAAAAGACTATTAAAGGTATTTTTTTTGTTGTTTGTTCATTTAAAAGACTTTTCTAGGGAATTCTCGTGGTTTCGAGGTTCCACTGCAGGGAAGTGGAACTAAGATCCCACATGCCATGCAGTACAGCCTGGGGTTGGGAGGTGGGGGAAGAGTTATCTAATAGAAGAGAAGTAACACTATGTTGGGAAATCAAGAACCAGATAAATACTTAAAGGAAGCTAAAAATAAGAGTCTAAGAAGTGATTCTACATGTGGGAGGGCAATAAAAGCCACCAGGTCAGATGGCTCCACCAAGAACAATCTTATACTGGAATGAGTTTAACACCATCGAAAGGGAATTGGAGTACAATTTAGGAAGGGAGCTATAAAGACAGCTTTGAATAATTTCAAAGGAATCCAACTTTTAAAGTTTTACAGTTTTATAAACTATGATTTTTCAGTTTAGAATTTCATTTTATAGTTCTTTAAAATGTACTGCCAGTAATCACCAGGAAATCAAGGACAGTAAGGAGTCTAGAGATAACTAAAGGCAGCCCAAACTTTACATGTAGGGAAAAGTGATTCCCAGAAATTATAGCCCAGTTAGTGACTTTAATTCTCTGCCGCATTCTAAAACTAAACAGATAATTTATGAACACTTGGAGAAAGGTAAACTAGAGTAATGAGCATGAGTTAACTAAAACAAGTCAGACCAAATGAGTTACATTTCTTGATATGGGTGGCAAACAATTAGATGAAGTACATCCTCCTATAGATATGATGCATCCTTATTTCAGGTTCATATTTGACAGATTATCTCATAGTAACAGTGGTGATACAAAGGAGAAATAATTGCTACTTAAGGATTAAAATTAGTTGAATTTGCAGTTGCCTGAATAGTTGTTGATGGAAGGATTGTGTGAACTTAAACAAAGGTCTATAGTAATGAACCACACTTGGCTTTTCTCCTTCAACATTTTTATCAACAAACTAGAGAAAGGCATATAATCTATGCCTACAAAATTAATGTATAACATGAAGACAGGAGATGCTACTAAAATGATGAATTACCGGAACCAGACTGGAAAAAAATCTTCAAAGGCTGAAATAGCACTATGATACAACTACTATCAAAAGGGAGGGGGAGTTGTCATATTTAAAGGAGGTATAATATCTGGGAACTGATCAGCTCATACCTGGAAGTGATATTTAGTTACTTAATCTCTTTGAGCTCATTATCTCACTTGTAAAATGGGGCTAAGTACCTATTTCACAAGATTAGGAAAATAATATACTAAGGAGCTTAGAAGTGTTCAAAAGGAAGCAGTCAATATATATTAGCTATAATATGTGTGCATCCTTAGATGCTCAGTCGTGTATGACTTTGTGACCCCCATGGACTGTAGTCCACCAGGCTCCTCTGTCCATGGGATTTTCTAGGCAAGAGTACTGAAGTGGGTTGCCATCTCTTCCTCCAGGGAAGGATCCCCTTTGATCCTCCAGGGGTCAAACCCATGTTTCCTGTGGCTCCTGCATTGGCAGGTGGATTCTTTACCACTGAGACACCTAGGAAGCCAGTTAGCTATAATAATATAGCTTTAATTGAAAAATTATGCTCAAAATTCTCCAAGCCAGGCTTCAGCAGTACGTGAACTTCCAGATATTCAAGCTGGTTTTAGAAAAGGCAGAGGAACCAGAGATCAAATTGCCAACATCCACCGGATCATCGAAAAAGCAAGAGAGTTCTGGAAAAACATATATTTCTGCTTTATTGACTATGCCAAAGCCTCTGACTGTGTGGATCACAATAAACTGTGGAAAATTCTTCAAGAGATGGGAATACCAGACCACCTGACCTGCCTCTTGAGAAACCTATATGCAGGTCAGGAAGCAACAGGCAGAACTGGCCATGGGCCAACAGACTGGTTCCAAATAGGAAAAGGAGTACGTCAAGGCTGTATATTATCACCCTGCTTATTTAACTTCTATGCAGAGTACATCATGAGAAACGCTGGGCTGGAAGAAGCACAAGCTGGAATCAAGATTGCCGGGAGAAATATCAATAACCTCAGATATGCAGATGACACCACTCTTATGGCAGAAAATGAAGAGCTAAAAAGGCTCTTGATGAAAGTGAAAGAGGAGAGTGAAAAAGTTGGCTTAAAGCTCAACATTCAGAAAATGAAGATCATGGCATCTGGTCCCATCACTTCATGGCAAACAGATGGGGAAATAGTGGAAACAGTGGCAGACTATTTTTCTGGGCTCCAAAATCACTGCAGATGGTGATTGCAGCCATGAAATTAAAGGACACTTACTCCTTGGAAGGAAAGTTATGACCAACCTAGATAGCATATTCAAAAGCAGAGATATTACTTTGCCAACAAAGGTCCATCTAGTCAAGGCTGTGGTTTTTCCAGTGGTCATGTATGGATGTGAGAGTTGGACTGTGAAGGAAGCTGAGTGCCGAAGAATTGATGCTTTTGAACTGTGGTGTTGGAGAAGACTCTTGAGAGTCCCTTGGACTGCAAGGAGATCCAACCAGTCCATCCTAAAGGAGATCAGTCCAGGGTGTTCTTTGGAAGGACTGCTGCTGAGGCTGAAACTCCAATAGTTTGGCCACCTCATGCAAAGAGGTGACTCATTGGAAAAGACCCTGATGCTGGGAGGGACTGGGGGCAGGAGGAGAAGGGGACGACAGAGGATGAGATGGCTGGATGGCATCACCGACTCTATGGACACGAGTTTGGGTGAACTCCGGGAGTTGGTGAGGGACAGGGAGGCCTGACGTGCTGTGATCCATGGGGTCACAAAGAGTCAGACACGACTGAGCGACTGAACTGAAAACAGACAAATGGTTACTTTCATAAATTCAAGATCCATTATCTAGTGGGCATTTTAATTTTTATTTTCCTAAAGTGTATTTTAATTTACCAAAGGTGAGCTAAAGTTCTAATATTCTAGGTATTATTGAACGATTGAGTCTCACTGTACTTTTCAAGATCATAAAAAATCTTTTTATATCTCTCTCACTAGGCTTCATCTTTCTATGTTACAATTTTATTTGTCTAGATGAGTCAAAAATTCTTTTGTTAATACTCATAAGAACATGGATATGAGTAAGAACAGCAGTTAAGTTTGCCAAATCTTTGGGGGTACTCCAGTGTGTCCAGAAAGTTAAAAATCTTTCCTTTTTATAAAAATACAAACCATTATGGGAATTCCTGGTGGTCCAGTGGTTAAGACTCCATGCTTTCAATGCAGGAGGCACGGGTTTGATCCCTGGTCAGGGAACTAAGATCCTACATGCCATCCCACATGATGTGCAGCATGGTCAAAAATTTAAAAAACAACAACAAAATACATATATATATCATTAAGGAACTCTTTCTTTGGCAGAAGAAAGAAGACAGACTGTTCTGTTTTTACTTTATTGTTTAGGTCCAACTTAAGCCTAAATTTAACAATGAAGATAGAATGTTCCTGAAACATATGGGACTTTTTGTCTTTTCTAAACAGGGAATTACAGGACGAACATTTAATGACAAACATTCTCCTCACAACACCAGTCAATAAATTTCTGACAACACTGATTTGGTGCCTATTAGAGGGAGAGAATAACAACAATAGAATGTGGGAAATTTCAGAAGCAAAAATATAATTGGTACTTTTAAAGTTCTTATAATTTAATAGAGGAGACTGAATAATCCTTAATAAATAACACTGGGGCATACTTACTATTAGAGGGATTTAGCATGAAGTGATTCTTCTTGAACATTTTCCATTGCAATTTAGCTTTTGGAGTAAACAGAAGAAATGGGAGGGCTAGAAACAAGATATTCCTAGGGTCACAGAGCCAGCAAATCATAGAAAGGGGATTTAAACCTAGGTCTCCTAATTCCACACATGAGACAGTCTCACAGCATTAATCTTGAGCATACATCTTTTTGAAATGTTATATGACATTCATTTTCACAATTAAAAAAAAAAAAGCCAGTAAGACTGATTAGAACTCAGAGGATAGTAATGCTCCAGCATTCCACTTAATTTTTCTCATTTTGGGAGAAGGAAGCACTTGTGACGGAGAAGGCAATGGCACCCCACTCCAGTACTCTTGCCTGGAAAATCCCACGGACAGAGGAGCCTGGTAGGCTGCAGTCCATGGGGTCTCGAAGAGTTGGACACGACTGAGTGACTTCCCTTTCACTTTTCACTTTCATGCATTGGAGAAGGAAATGGCAACCCACTCCAGTGTTCTAGCCTGGAGAATCCCAGGGATGGCGGAGCCTGGTGGGTTGCTGTCTATAGGGTTGCACAGAGTCAGACACGACTGGTGACTTAGCAGCAGCAGCAGCAGCACCTGTGACACCACAAACTAAAGGTGTGACACTTTTAAAAACTGGTCTAAATAATTAGGGTTTTATTCTTCTCAAATATCTGGGGTGATTACTTTCTAGTATTCTTCCAGGACTTCTCTATAAAGAAAATTCATAATGTCATTTCATATCATAGGTCTGGATAGACACTAAAGATTTTCTCTCTTTCCTTCTCTACCTTTGATATTTTTGATGTTTATCAAGGTAATACATGCAAATATTTTAAGTCTTTGGTTAAAAAAAAAAGTCTTGTGGAACTACAAGGTTCATAACAAAGCACAACGGAGTATATTTTAACACACATACAGTCTTAAAAAAGTGGTGGCCTCACCAAAGCTTGAGATACCCTCCCAAACTTATTTGCTGGCTTTTTTTTTTTTCACGTTTACCAACATTTTCCCAAATTAAATATTTTTACTGCTACTTCTTGATTTGTAAATTTTTAACAGTACCTAATAGAAAAGATAAAGATCTTAAAGATCCAACACTACATTTTTCCTCCCTTCAGCCTCTCAATATTGTTATATCACAATATTTTAAATTAAATCAGTGTTTTATGTTAACCTTATTATGACTCTTGTGTGTTTTCCTTCTGGATCAATTAACTGGATTATGATTACATTTCCTTTCTTATGCAACTTTTTGTCTTACAATTAATAGTCGCCTTCGTTTTCTGTTTGACAAAATTTCTGCATCATTATCACTGTCTCAGACCTTCCAACAGAAAAGTAAAAATGAATTATTTTGAACTCAACCATGGAAAAACTCCCGTGGAGCACTCCTTCCTTCAGTCTGGACTATCCCTCACTAGGTCTGCTCTATACAATTGTCATCTTAGAATTTCCTTTTGTCTTTCCTAGGGTGATCCCCTCTTTCCTAAAACCTGTTATCTTTGTCATTGTTTCAGTAGAGCACATCTTCCAGTAGTGCCCCAGGAACAGTGGGGGTTAGTAAATTTTTTATTGCATGCAAGAAAAGTATCTTTAATTGTCCCTCACATTTGATTAATAACATGATTTAGTGTAATTTTAGGTTGAAAATAATTTTCTCTCAGAATTTTGAAAGCGCTGTTTGTTTTCTAACTACTACTGTCAGCATTAAAAAATATGCTATTCTCATTACCTGCTCTTCTATTATGAATAATCCATTCCCCTTTCCCCACTCCCTCTTCATCTCCTGTCAACAAGATTTTTGGATCTTCTCTTTAACCCTTGTGTTTAGAAATTTCATGACAATGTGACATAGTACTTTTGATTTTTTTCCGTTCATTATGCTGGGCACTCAGCAGTCTCTGTCAATCTGGAAACTCACATCCTTCAGTTATCAGAGATCTTGTAATTTCTTTGATAATTTCCATCCCTTCATTTCTTCTCCATTCCTAAAACTCCAGTTAGCCTAGTGTTGGACTTTATGGATTCATTCTCCAATTGTTTTAATTTCTTTTTGTTCTATTTTTCTGAAAGATTTCCTCAATTTTATATATTAATACTATTAATTATTTTTGCTACTTAAAAACTTTCCCCCCCAAAAAAACTTTCCCAGAGCTATTATTCTCTGCTCCTTTTTTGGGGAGGAGCATCCTGTCTTTGCTTGATAGATGCGCTATTTTACACTATCAGAGGCAGAAGATGCTTATTGTTTTCAAAAAATATCCTTCTGCTTTCCATATTGCCTGTTTTCCATTTTGACTTCCTGTTCTTTCTTGGTGAAGGTTTATCTCAGCTATCTGGTGATCCTTTGCTGTCCTTTCATATTTAAAAGTGTGTCATTACAAAGGTATTGGGAAGGTCTATGTTAACTGGAAGAGTCTGTCAGTTGGTGGGTTTCATTGCAGGTTAATAAAGTAGGGATACATGTTTTGTTGGGAGACCCTCAAGTATCATTCTTCATAGATACTTCTTCTGGGATTATTCAATTTCAGGTTTCTCTCAAAACTAATTCTCAGCTATCCTGCCTGGAGAATATAAGCCTTGGTGTCAGCATCCTTGGAGTGAAATAGAGCAAGAGGGCTGGGCAAGTTTCATCATTCAGCATGTAGGTATCCCTCTGATCTCTGTTTTCAGTGTGGTATTCCTCCTGCCCGAGCCTCCTCAGCTGTGATCTTTAACCTCTATCCCAGTCTGGAGATTTTCAAACTCAGTTTTTCACAGAATAAACCAGGGAGATAGAGGAGTGATTGCCTAACTGAGCAGGATGAAGAAGGGGCCTCGTAGTCCAACTTCTTAAATAGACTTTCGGCCAATCCTCCACTTTTAGACCACTGCATGTCTCTGATGCTACAGTACCTTTCATTCCTGGTGTCTCAGTGTTCTGCAATGAGAACCTGCTTGCCTCTTGTTAGTATACCCCTCCCAAATATTTGGAATTCTGTTTCCTCAGCTCAACCTTCCAACTTCCAAAGTGCTGTTGATATCCCTCATGTGCTGTCATCTTTCTTATTCCCTTTCTTTGTGGACTGATAACATTAAAAATATTAACTCATCATTTTAGTGAATGGGGGAGAGAAAAGGGATGAAGACATGTTTAATCTGTTCTTGTACATTGAGAATTGCAGGACTGACAAGATGCTCACTCTTTTGCTCCCATAAAAAAATGTCAGAACCAGAAAACTCAGAGATAAAATTCTGTTCTCATGAAGGTGATATAAAAAAAATATGGGTCTGAGAACTGTAGTATCTCTTCTCAAGTCCTGGTATTATTATTTATTGATTGGTTGACGTTGATGTTGATGTTGGTTAAGTTACAAATGTTTCATCATCTATAAACTGGTGATAATCATCCCTATCACAGCCTATCTTACTTGCAATGACTAAGGTAAGATAACTGATATAAATGTATGAATATACATCAAATATGTAACATTTATCATTAACTTGGCATAGTCAAATATATTTTGAGAGAGAGGCAGTGTAACAGAGTAGAAAGAGTATGGGCTTCAGAGTCAATACAGACCTAGATTTGATTGCATCTCTGTCATTCATTGTGTGATCTTGGGTAAGTAACTTAACCTCTCAGCTTTGTTTTCCCTATTTATAAAATGAGTATGATATTATGAATCTGACAACACTGTAATGAGGATTAAATGAGATAATGCATGTAACATGGGCTCCCAGGTGGCACTAGTGGTAACGAACTTGCCTGCCAATGCAGGAGACGTAAGAGATGTGGGTTCAATCCCTGGGTCGGGAAGATCCTCTGGAGAAGGAAATGGCAACCCACTCCAGTATTCTTGCCTGGAGAATTCCATGGACAGAGGAGCCTGGCGGGCTACAGTCCATGGGGTTGCAAAGAGTTGGACATGACTGAGTGACTAACACACAGTGCTAAACCACATTAGTAATTAGGATCTGAAGTCATCAATAGTCCTCGTAAAAGCTTTTTATTTGCTTTTTTCCTAGGACCAAATTATAAGGTAAGCAGCCCAAGTTCAAAGAGCCCAGCATACATATTCTTTGAAGTGGCAATAGGTTATTACTGAGACCTCTTTAAGAATATTTTGTTATGAAGTAAGACATAAAATTTGTAATGAATATTAAAGGAGATCAGGCACTTTGGAACACTGGAACTACTACTCAAAAAATTATTTTAAGAGTTATAGTTTTTTTTCTATTTGATTCTTACATAAACCCAGAAGCTTGGAAGGCTTTATCATCCTGTTTAAAGATGAAAAAATCAAGGCATGAGTGAAAAAGCAACTTGCTCAAGGTTCATTAGTCATCAAAGAACAATCAGGAACTCCAACCTTGGACTTTTGACTCCCTACTCAGGGCTCTTTTTAAAAAAGAAGTTCTAGTTAAATACACATAAAATTTACCATCTTAATATCTTTTGTGTACAATTAAGTACATTCACCTCTTTGTGCAACTAATCTCCAGAACTCTTTTCATCCTGCAAAACTGAAACTCTATACCCACTAAACAATTCCCATTCTCCCTCATTCCCCAGACTCTGGCAACCACCATTCTACTTTCTATGAATTTGACTATGCTAGGTGCTACATATAAATTTTATTCTTTTTGTGACTGGCTTATTTCACTTATATAATGTCCTCAAGGTTCATCCATGGTACAGCATGTCAGAATTTCCTTCTTTTTAAGGCTGAATAATATTCCATTACATGTATATACCACATTTTGTTTATTTATTCATGAACGGACATCTAGGTTGCCTGGCTCTTTGGCTATTGTGAATAATGCTGCTATTGATTCCTGGGTCCGGACGATTCCCTGGAGGAGGGCATGGCAACCCACTCTAGTATTCTTGCCTTGAGAATCCTATGAACAGAGGAGCTTGGCAGGCTACAGTCCATAGGTCACAAAGAGTTGGACACAACTGAAGCAATTGAGCACAGCACAGCACACATTGGAATACAAATCTCTCTTTGTGACTCTGATTTCAATTATTTTGGATATATACCCACAATTGTATTGCTGTACCATATGATAATACTATTTTCAATTTCTTGAGGAACCACCATATTGTTTTGGGGAACAGCTATACATAGTGGCTACACCATTTTACACTTTAACCGAAAGTACACAAGGGTTCCAATTTCTCCACATTCTTGTTAACACTCATCATTTTCCTTTTTTTTCCCCCAATAGCTATTCCAGTGGGTGCAAGGTGGTAAATCACTGTGGTTTTCATAAGAGTTTTGAAGTCTTCTGTAGAGATGCCAACACACTAAGTAACCCTGAGTCATATTACAACCCAATTTACAGCATTAACATCCTACTAGATTTAAAACACTGTAGGAAGCAACAGTACAGTCACTGCCCTCAAGGATTTTATAATCTAGCTGGAAAGATTATAAAATTATTTATATGCAGTTAAAAATAAACAGCAGTGCAAACAGCATAGTCTACATGTGTGTGCTCAGTCTCTCTGTCATGTCTGCCTCTTTTGTGACCCCATGAACTGTAACCTGCCAGGCTCCTTCTGTCGATGGAATTTTCAAGGCAAAAATACTGGAGTAGGCTGCCATTTCCTCTCTCCACGGGACCTTTCCAACCCAGGGATTGAACCCACGTCTCCTCTATCTCCTCCACTGGCAGGCAGATTCTTTACCATGGTGCCACTTGGGAAGTCCATAGTCTATATGATGAGTATTATCATGAAAATAGAGAAGGGTAAAATTATAATAGGTTGGGGGGATTAGAAAAGGCTTTGAAGAGCACCTCAAACATTTTAAAACAGAGGGTTTAAATTATTTGAGAGATATTTTATATTATTATTTCATTTTTTAATTTATGCATTCTTTCAACAAACATTTATTGTGCTGCACAATAGGGCTAAATACTGTGCCAGGTGTTGGGATTACAAAGTCTCTCAAGAGCAAGGGAGAAATGAGACGTGATAATCCAAGGTGCTGACTAAGTACATGGTACACGAAATCAGTCCTTTCTAAGGGCCTGCTGATGTACCAAAAAGACTGTTATCACCTACTTTTATAATGATTCACAAAGGGAGTATGAGAAGCATATTTCTTTCCAGACTATGTTCATACCCAATTACTTCAAACAGAATACAGCTGGGAAGTTTCCTATTCTCTTTTGGGAAGAAAGCAACATTCAAGACTAAGACTTTGTAAATTAGTTATGAGTGCTCATACCGATCATCCCACTTGAGTTCTTGTAAGTTAGTTATGAGTGCTCATACCTATCATCCCATTGGGGTTCTTGCATTCACAAACATGTGCTAGCATCACAAAAGCAAAGAAAGATGAATAAAACACAGATCCTGCCCTCTAGGATCTCAAAGACAGACTCAATATGATTTTATAAGGGTTGTAATAGAGTAACGAGAGAACTTCCCTGCTCCCTCCACTCCAAGGAAATCATGTGTGTTTGTTTGTGCTTAGTTATAATATTGTCCGAGTCCAATTCTGACTCCACAGACTGTAGCCTGTTTGTTTGTGCTTAGTTATAATATTGTCTGAGTCCGACTCTGACTCCACAGACTGTAGCCTGCCAGGCTCCTCTGTCCATGGGATTTTCCCAGGAAGAATACTGGAGTGGGTTGCCATTTCCTCCTCCAGGGGATCTTTCCGGCCCAGGGATCAAACCTTTGTTTCCTGCATTTCAAGTGGTTTCTTTACCACTGAGCTACTGGGGAAGCTTGAGGAAATGATAGGTTTCCTTTAAAACACAACATCTAAGCTGAATCTTCACTTCCCCAGTGGCTCAGTGGTAAGGAATTGCCTGCAATGCATGAGTTGTGGATTCGATCCCTAGGTCGGGAAGGTCCCCTGTAGAAAGGAAATGGCAACCTACCCCAGTATTCTTGCCTGGGAAATCCTAATCCATGGGGTTGCAAGAGAGTCAGACATGACTGGGCAACTAAACAAGTTGAATCTTAAAGGATGGCAGGAGGAGTTAATCAGATGGGAAGAGAAGGGATGAACATTCCTAGTCAGGAGAACAGCATGTTCAAGGAACATTAAGGGATTTAGTGTAGCTGCACCTTAAAATACATGATTGCTATTGTTGTTCAGTTGCTAAGCCATGTCCCACTCTTTGCAACCCCATGGATTGCAGCATGCCAGACTTCCCTGTCCTTCACTATCTCCCTGAGTTTGCTCAAACCCATGTTTGTTGAGTTGGTGATGCCATCCAACCATTTCATCTTCTGTCACTCCCTCCTCCTCTTGCCCTCAATCTTTCCCAGCATCAGGGTCTTTTCCAATGAGTCGGCTCTTTGCATCAGGTGGCCAAAGTATTGAAACTTCAGCATCAGTTCTTCCACTGAATATTCGGAGTTGATCTTCTTTAGGATTGACAGGTTTGACCTCTTTGTTGTCCAAGGGGCTCAAGAATCTCCTCCAACACCACAGTTTGAAAGCCTCAATTCTTCAACACTCAGCCTTCTTTATGATCCAACTCTCACAATTCATGATGAGGAATAGTAAGAAGGATAGTGAGTAGAGAGATGAGGGGAGCTGAAGAGGGAGACTGTGAACAAATATTATACTGAAGGTAACAGAGAATTTACAGGTTTCTAGGAAGGGGAGGAGCATGATTAGTTTTTTTTTGTTTTTTTAAGGAAACTCTGAAAGCTTCCCTGGTTGGTCAGACGGTAAAGAACCTGCCTGCAATGCAGGACACTGGGGTTTGACTCCTGGGTCGAGAAGATCCCTGGAGAAGGGAATGGCAACCCACTCCAGTGTCCTTGTTTGGAGAATCCCATGGACAGAGGAGCCTGTCAGACTACAATCCTTGGGTTCCCAAAGAGTTGGACACAACTGAGCAACTAACATTTTCACTTTCTGCAGGTTATTAGGTTGGTGCAAAAGTAATTGCGGTATTTGCATTGTTGAACTGTGCTGTTTGATACTGGAATACATTCTTAAATAAATGTGGATATGTTATATATCATTTTAATGCACATATCTTGCTTTATGTTTTTTTGCTAATAAATTATTTGCTGTTTATTTTATATTTATTTTAGACTAAGGAAATGATGTTAGACAAAAAGCTAATTCAACTGATTTTCTTATTTCAGTTCAAAATGGGTCATAAAGCAGCAGAGACAACTTGCAACATCAACAACCCATTTGGCCAGGGAAGTGCTAATGAATGTACAGTGCAACGGTGGTTCAAGAAGTTTTGCAAAGGAGATGAGAGCCTTGAAGATGAGGAGTGTAGTGGCCAGCCATCAGAAGTTGACAATGACAACTGAGAGCCATCATTGAAGCTAATCCTGACAACTACATGAGAAGTTGACGAAGAACTCAACATCAACCATTTTAATGTCATGCAGCTTTTGAAGCAAATTGGAAAGGTGAAAAAGCTCCCTAAATGTGAGCCTCAGTGAGCTGACCAAAAATCAAAAAAATCATCATTTTGAAGTGTCATTTCCCCTTATTTTATGCAACAACAAATCATTTTTTGATTGGATTGTAACAGATGATGAGAAGTGGATTTTATACAACTGGCAATGACCAGCTCAGTGCCTGGGCAGAGAAGCAGCTCCAAAGCACTTCCCAAAGCCAAACTAATACCAAAAAAAGGTAATGGTCACTGTTTGGTGGTCTGCTGCCCGTCTGATCCACTACAGCTTTCTGAATCCTGGCAAAACCATTACATCAGAAGTATGCTTAACAAATCGAAGAGATGCACCAAAAACTGCAAGGCCTGCAGGTGGCCTTGATCAACAGAATGGGCCCAATTCTTCTCCATGACAACACCCAACCGCACATTGCACAACCAATGCTTCAAAAGTTGAACAAATTGCGCTACAAAGTTTTGCCTCATCCACCATATTCACCTGACCTCTAGCCAACCAACTACTACCTCTTCAAGCACCTCAACAACTTTTTGCAGGGAAAATGCTTTCCAAGAGTTTGTCAAATCCCAAAGCATGGATTTTTATGCTACAGGAGTAGACAAACTTATTTCTCATTGGCAAAAATGTGTTTCAGACCATGAATTTTAAATCATTATAACTAGGCTCAAACACATCTTTATTAAACAAAATAGGAACCATTATAATCAACACATTTTATCCAACGAGAAATAAGTTTGTTTACTCCTGTAGTGTAAAAAATCCATGCTTCGGGATTCAACAAACACTTGGAAAGCATCTTACCTGCAAAAAGTTGTCGAGATGCTTGAAGTGATAGTCAGTAACTGGCTAGAGGTCAGATGAATATGGAGGGTGAGGAAAAACTTTGTTAAACACTATTGTAGGTTTTGAGGACACAGCTGTGATGAACAATTTCCTGCCTCCACAGAGTTACATTCTAGCATGGAATATATTTTTTCAGGGACTAAAATATTTGTGTTTGCTGCCCAGAGCATTCCCTTCCCCGTATAAATGTTTTAGGGAATCTCTAAGTTGGTACTCAAAACATTGTGCATTCAATGATCAGAAAAAAAGAAGTGGATGGTTTTAAGGTACATTTCATTCAGGTGCCAGGTAAACCCTAAGAAGTTATCTATGCTCCAGAACAAGTGTACGTTAGAAAAGTACATTGACTAGCTTAACAATGTTCTTTGCACTTATAATTTCTCTATCCTGAACTTTGCTAGATGGAAAAACATGGCCAAATCCTGGCAGATTTCTTTTTCTGGATTCCAAGAGAACCATTTCAATTCTTATACATTCTTTCAGACATATTGTAATATTATTGATTTCAATTATATAAGGTTCAGTCATTTTTACCATATATGATTAAATAAAGGCTCTAATTTCAACTATCTCACTGTAAAAATTGTGTTAAAATTTTGGATACTATTGGATTTTCATCCATAAATACAATAAATATTCACCAAATATTTAAGTGCCCATAATGAACCTGGCACTCTGCTAAGTGCCGGGGATTTCAGAGTGAATTAGATTTTTTACCTACCTCAAGCACTATAATACATATCTTTCACTACATTCTGGTAGCAAAGTGAGATTATTAAATCACAAGTAAAAAACCAACCAATAAATCAAACAAATTGTGGTAAGTGTTATGAAGGAAAAACGCAAGCTGCAATATCCAAGAAGAGATGACAATCACCCGTACCAGGCTAGTGGCAGTGGAGACAGAACTGGTTGACTCAGATTTTGGACACTGACTCAATAAGACTTGATAACGAATTGGATGAAGTGATGAAAAGAAAGGAACTGAGTTAACTCCTGGGTTTCCAACTTAAGCAACAGGGTAGAGAGCAGTGCCTTGTTAATTGAGATGAGGAAGATTTGCAGTGGGAAATACTCAAGTTGTTATAAACGCAGTAACTCTGAGACCTCTGTGAGACTAGCAAATGTAAAGAAATATGCACTTGGACCATGAAGCTAGAATTGAGAGGTTTGGGTTGGAAATAATGGATTTGAGAATCACTGACATAATGATGATATTTGGAGCCAGTATTTCATTAGACTAGATTTCTAAATCTGTGACACAATATCTCATAAGTCATTTCTATGTATGATTAAATAATTAAGAATTCATTTCTGTTAGTGTAGTTCCTGAAGAATAAACTATGTAAGATTTCTTTGGGTGAGGGCACGGTGCTCACAATACCTTCTAATACATCAACCCCAAAATAAATTTGAGTTACTAAATGCTTTTCATTACTATCTCAGTGACTTTCTCTTTACTCATCAAAGCTAACTTGTAAAAGTCCCATGTAATGAATGAAAAGAACTGAATAGGTCTAGATTTCTCTATGGATTAGACTTTCTATCTTAATTATGTTTCCGTAATTTAAACATCACCTACAAGGATATATGGGCTTACTTAAGAAGACAGAGTACTGAACTAAAGATCATGAGATCTGGATTCTGTTCAAGTACTGTCATGATTTAATTTTAAGTCATAGCCTCTATAGGCCTGCTATTTTATGGGTCAAGAGAAGAGACTAAGGAATATTTTAAAGCCTATGAAAACATAAATTTAGTATACAATTGAAGCATTATCATCAATAGCTTACTACTGGGAAGTTGGAGATCTGGGGTGGTGCTGAGCATCAAGAATGGCTCAGAGTGAAGATTCCAGTAGGCTGTTCTGGATTTCTCACTACTTTTCTGTAGACTTTGTAATTTAGCTTCTGTATCTATAAAATGGAAGAATCATGATTTCCCTCACCATTATGATAGAAAAATTAATAAATGTCTATATTTCACAATAAACTGTGGAAAATTCTGAAAGAGATGGGAATACCAGACCACTTGACCTGCTTCTTGAGAAATCTGTATGCAGGTCAGGAAGCAACAGTTAGAACTGGCCATGGAACAACAGACTGGTTCCAAATAGGAAAAGGAGTACGTCAAGGTTGTATATTGTCACCCTGCTTATTTAACTTATATGCAGAGTACATCATGAGAAATGCTGGGCTGGAAGAAGCACAAGCTGGAATCAAGATTGCCAGAAGAAATATCAATAACCTCAGATAGGCAGATGACACCACCCTTATGGCAGAAAGTGAAGAAGAACTAAAGAGCCTCTTGATAAAAGTGAAAGAGGAGAGTGAAAAAGTTGGCTTAAAGCTCAACATTCAGAAAATGAAGATCATGGCATCTGGTCCCATCACTTCATGGCAAACAGATGGGGAAACAGTGGAAACAGTAGCTGACTTTATTTTGGGGGGCTCCAAAATCACTGCAGATGGTGATTGCAGCCATGAAATTAAAAGACGCTTACTCCTTGGAAGGAAAGTTATGACCAACCTAGATAGCATATTCAAAAGCAGAGACATTACTTTGCCAACAAAGGTCCATCTAGTCAAGGCTATGGTTTTTCCAGTGGTCATGTATGGATGTGAGTTGGACTGTGAAGAAAGCTGAGTGCCAAAGAATAGATGCTTTTGAACTGTGGTGTTGGAGAAGACTCTTGAGAGTCCCTTGGACTGCAAAGAGATCCAACCAGTCCATCCTAAAGGAGATCAGTCCTGGGTGTTCATTGGAAGGACTGATGCTGAAGCTGAAACTCCAATACTTTGGCCACCTCATGCAAAGAGCTGACTCCTTTGAAAATACCCTGATGCTGGGAAAGGTTGAGGGCAGGAGGAGAAGGGGACAACAAGATGAGATGGTTGGATGGCATCACCGACTCAATGGACATGGGTTTGGGTGAACTCCAGGAGTTGGTGATGGACAGGGAGGCCTGGCGTGCTGCAGTTCATGGGGTTGCAAAGAGTCAGACACGACTGAGCGACTGAACTAAACTGAAGTTTTATAGATTCCTGGATGAGAGGTTAGGAAAATACAAATTACTGTTGTGTTGATGTACTTATTAGCTTAATCTAAGCAGGATCTATCTCTTGGAAAACGTGGAAACACTTAGCTATCACTGCTTTCTGACTTCTGCCCACTTCTCAGGGATTCTCGGCTTTCCCTAGAAAACAAACTATTACCTTGAGGGTAGCCTGAAATCTCTGAAGAAAGTAAGCAGCCAGTTCAGAGAGGTCGTATCTGGTACCGGGCTGTAATGGTCAACACTATTTGCTAAGCAGACCAGCATTTTCCAAACAGGGAACAGCAGTACAGTAAGGCCTCATTAAAACTTTGTGTGCCTTTGTTAATGTGAACCAACTTCGTTGGCCAAACTAAGTAACTTAAGAGTGATTGCCTATGAGCTCCTCTCTACCTCTCCCTAATTTCTCTTGTTTTTTCCCACTTGTCTTTTCTTTGTCTCAGATCTTCATTCTCCTACTTGAATGGACTTTTCAGAAACTTTGGTCTTCTCTATTGTTTCCTTCTCTCCTCTTCAAGGTCTGCTCGCTCAAAATGATTTGGGGACTGTCATGTCCGAAATATCTTTTACCTCTCAGAGACCAAGAGAATATAAATGGTATTCAACAATGGCTTTCAACCAGAGGTGATTTGGTAATGTCTAGAGACATTGTTTGGAGAAGGCGATGGCACCCCACTCCAGTACTTTTGCCTGGAAAATCCCATGGACGGAGGAGCCTGGTAGGCTGCAGTCCAGGGGTCGCTAAGAGTCGGACACGACTGAGCGACTTCACTTTGACTTTTCACTTTCATGCATTGGAGAAGGAAATGGCAACCCACTCACTCCAGTGTTCTTGCCTGGAGAATCCCAGGGACGGGGAAGCCTGGTGGGCTGCTGTTTATGAGGTCGCACAGAGTCAGACATGACTGAAGTGACTTAGCAGAGACATTGTTGGTTTTTACAATCATGGGAAGGGTGCCACTGGCATCTAGTAGACACAGGTCAGGGATACTGCTAAACATCCTACACTGCACAAAAAACAGCCCACAACAACAAAGAATGGCCTAACACACTGATGGTGTTGCTACTGAGAAATCCTGATATGCAGATTATCAGTAGCTGAAAAGGAGGAGGCAATGCAGCCTCCTTAGGATACAGATTCTCAAGGTGGTAAAGCAACAGCCACTGACATCAGATTGCCTAGACTTGGATCATTCTCACTAATCCTTGGCTCCTTGGAGGCAGGGGCCTTATTTTACCTACCATGCTTAAATTACGGACTAGTATGCAACGGAGAGTGCTAACCAATTGTGGATTGTCTCACGTAGTTGTTTTAAGGACTCAAGAAGGGAACATATACTAAGTGATATGAAGCACAGTGAGAGGGAGAAAAGCAGCTCCTGAATAGGGGGAGCTAGGCTAGTGTTATCAACTAGGATATGCTGCCCTATTGAATAAAATTTCAGAAAACACCAACATCACACATAGCCACTCTGTGACCATGATGGATCAAGACAAAAACAAAACCACCTCCATAAACTTACTAACAAACGAATAAGAACAGTGACCCAACCACACACACCCACACCCACACCTCACACACACACACACACACACACACACACAAAGACGAAATATCCCCCTATCCTGGCTGAGGGACTGCAGCTTCTTAACCAATCACAGCTTTAGCCACTCTTGGTTCTTCTCCCTTTTTCAGGTAAGAATTACTAAAATACCCATTAGAATTACCTTCATCTCCTTCTTAACAGCATCCAATCCAAAGAGAAGGCCTGCTTCCTGGAACCCTCCCCCAGATTACCTAATATAAGCTCCAACCCTGTAAATTCTTTCCAGCACCCTCTTCCTGACATGCCCCCTGCACCTTACGAGGAGACAATAAGCCCAGCTTTGTTCAACACGACGAGTGTTCTAGGTGGTCTTCGGCTAGGGGGCACTGACAGTAGTGAGAGCCCCAAAGGCTAACTGCTTCTATTATGCCTCAAGGGGAATTGCACCCACGCATTCGATGTCTTACAAACAAGGATTTTGAGGTTTCCGGACAGAATGCCTCTTGCCAGGCCGTTTCTCCTCATGAGGTCTCCTTTCCCGTCTACAGGGAGGAGGCTTTTGGTTTCCGACCTCCCAAAGTGAAATCCAGCCTGTTGGGTTAGATTTCTGAAGTAAAACGCCTCAGTGATGTGAGCGCCTCCGCTTCCAACTTCGAGTTACTCAAACACTAGCATACCCCACGGGGACACGGTGGAAGTGGTAGCAGAGAAATTAAAGCCCCAAAGAGTTCATATTACTGAATGCCTCACCCACCTCCCTAACTCAGGAGAAACCGCCCCGAATTCAGCTTGGGTTCCCTGCTCCTCCAAAAGCGGAGGTTAGAACAGCCACCGGCAAAATCGAACCTTCCGGGCCGGCTTCCTTAGCGTCGCGCACGCGCAGGGGCCGCTGGACAGTCACCGCGCTAGCGCCTGCCTCTTCCGGGTGGACTACAAGTCCCAGCTTGCCGGCACAAGGTGTCGCCTGGTAACTCGCGCCAGTCGGAGCGCGCTAGGTCGGCTTCTCCGCGCGCCTGCGCATTGGCGGTCTCTGCGCAGGCGCATTAATAACGTTTGGGAGGAGAGGGCGGGGTGTCGTTCCCTTTCGCTGATGCAAGAGCCTAGTGCGGTGGTGGGAGAAGTGTCGGCAGGAGCAGCGCTGAAGCCGGGGCCTGGGGCTGACCCGTCAGAGTTTCCGTCCGTGCCGAGCCCACTCGAGCCGCAGCCATGTCCGGGGACGAGGTGAGGGCCTGAGACTGGCACTGTGTCTAGGGACCAAGGCAGTGAGCCAGACCCACCCCAGTATGGGAGACTGGGCCTGCGGCCTAGCGGCCGGCCGCCGCCATGTGGGGCAGCCGGGCCTAGGCGACCCGGAGCGGTAGAGCCGGCGAGGGCTCCGGAGCCCTGGCTTAGCGGTTCCCGGCTCTCCTCAGGGCGGCGGCGCTGATGCCGGCGTCCTCCCGTGGCCGGCGTTTCCGGAATGGAGAGCACGTAGAGTTGCCCTCTAGAAGAGGGCTTGAATCCCCGGTTCATGCCCCAACTGAACGAGACTGGGGCCGGCGACTCCTGCATTCCTTTCGATTTGACTGCAGCTCCAACTCTCCCTCGCTGGGCGCTGGTGGTACTGAGAGGAGCGTCTCTCGGCTCTAGTAGAGCGACCGCGTTTCAAACTTTGCAGGCTGGCTTGTCCTGCCCGGCATCCACTTTTGTTCTTATCTAGAGCTTTTTTTTTTCTTTTTTTTTTTTAAGACGGGAGAGAGGGGGAGAAGGCAAGAAGAAAACATCCTTCAGTCTGAAAAAGTGATTAACCTGGGAAAGTTTTAGGGCGGGAGTCCCTGAGTCTGCCTTAGCATAGCTCTCAGCGACGTCAGCGGGAAGTCCGGGCTGCAAAGCTCCCTCGGTCTTTTCCCACTGTCTTACTTGTACCTCAGCAAATTTCCTCAAGTCCCTTTTTGGTCAGGTTTATCGCAGTTTATTTAAATCCAAACGGCCTAAAATGACATTTGACTTTTAAGTACGAGCCATAGGTATTGAACTACCGCTGGAAAACTCCCTTAAGTTTTTGATTAATTTCTGTAAACATTGGAGTGATTGGCCAGCAGGGCCTTGGAGAGCAGAGAAAAATTCGAAGCTTTTTTGAGCTTTGTCATTTGAGGTGGGTCCTGAAAATGCTTTGAATTTCTTCAAGTAGTGGAAAGGATTCAGGGCAAGGACGAAGAATATTATCCAACTTGATTAGAGTTAATTCCTTAAAATATAGGTAGTGGCTAGTTCATGGAGGAGTTTGAAGACAAATTAAGGGATTTGGGATTTTATTCTGGAGGCGATTCCAAGCTCTTAATTCTCAGAAATGAGAATACTGAGGCTTCTAGAGAGTTGTGTGATGCTCGTGATCAAATAGTAAGTGACTGAGCCAGTAGTATTTAGAATTCCAGATCTCCGTTTGGTGCCTAGGAGACTCTGAGGAAGGAAACTGAGTCTGAGGGAAGTATGCGATTCCTGCTTTGGAGGTCATGGTTAGCCGTTGCTGTCCACCATTGTCTTTCAAAAGTTCTGAGAGGCGTTGTGTCAGGTTAGTTTTGTTTCTACTCATTTTCTAAGCTTTCCATTACCTTTAACAAGTAAGCATCTGTATAGCACAGAGTTCTCTGGGGTGCTATTCTGTGTTTTTTATGGTAAAGTGCTCACAAGTGTTTTAAGAGTTCTACTACTAGTTGGTACAGGAGGTAGAAATAGAGCATTAACAGCAGTTGGGAGGGCTGGAGGGTTCAGTTTTAGCGGTGGGATTAGATGTTGAAGTGGAATATTACTGAAGGGTGAAAAGGATTTTGACAAGCAGAGATGGCAAAACCAGCATTCCAGCAGAGGACTTTGAAAGCCAATAAAGTATTAAAAAGCTTTGCATTTCTCAGATCTACCAGTCCATTTTGTAAACTGGAAATAACTGCCCAGGGAAGTTAAGTCATCCAACATCACAGAGCAAGTTAGTGGAACTAGAATCCCACCTTTGCCTTCCACTCTGAAGGTATGTGCAGGTTCTGGTTCCTTTAATCCTGTTGGATAGAGAAGTTTTCTTAGGCCAGTCCTTAACTTCTGGCTACTTTACAGGCTTGTAAGGATCAAGTGAAAAATCGGTAGGTGGAAATGATAAACTGTTAGGGACGTCCTACAGCAGAAGTAGTCCTGCATGGTAGCCAGGATAGAGGATTGAAGAATCTAATAAAAAGTAATTTATTTGTTTTTTCACATTTCCTGTTTTTATTTTTTTTAATGTATAGTTGCCATAAACTGCACACTTCCTTTCAAACCTGGCAAGTAAGCCCAAAACTCAAATAGCATAATCTCTTTTAAGATTATGCTCTCATTAATCTCTTTTAAGATTAATACTCTGAAAAGCAGTATTCTAGAAATAGGAGGGCTGCCATGTGAGGAAAAGTTCCCTGATCTGCAGGCATCAAAATGCTGTCAGTAGCTAAGATTATTGCTTATTACTGGGCCCCATTCACAAAGTATCTGAATACTGGGTTTTCACACAACATGGTAAGGTGTTTTACAAAAGAAACTGAATGAAAAATGGAATGTGTGTTGTATGAAGTATACAAAACACAGAAGAACAAAATACAAATAAAAATCTCCCAGAATCCTATCACCCAGAGATGACCACACAGCATTTGTTCTGCTCACCTTGCCTCTCTGGGTTCTTTTGCAGCTCACTCCTACCTTCTTGGGGTGGTGCCTTCTAGGCCTTAAAGTTATCTTGAGTAAGGTATGATAGATGTGAGTAGGCTTCCAATTTGCTGAAGCACTTTAGTCTGTTGGTAATTTTTGCTGGTATCCCTTTTCCTCACCTTCTTCAACCCAACCCAGTGTGGGAAGTTAAAAAGAGAAAACGTTTGAAGACTTTATTGTAGACTTAAAAAGATAGCTCAAAAGAGTCTGATTTTCCTTAAGCACACTGTGAGCAACTGTTTGCTTCTCAGATCCCAACTAGTCTCATAAAACATCTGGACTGTGATACTTCAGATATAAAAGTCTTAAAAAAAAAAAAAACCACATATAAGTCAAGACTGACCTTGTGGTTTGAGGGAGGTCTACTTTGGGTACTGTTTAGGAATCCCTGGTTTCCATATTTTTAAACTCTAGTTTTGCTGAGTGGTGTGAATAAAATGAAGGGATGAGTATATGTCTTCAGCATCCAGAGACAGTAATTGGGAGAGATGTTAATTACATCAGTGTATAATTCTTGCATATTTATAACCCTTTTCAAGGCTACAACCATAATGTTTCCCTGTGGACCTATATGAATGTTTTTCAAAGGATAATAGCAGTGGATGTCCCTCTCATCTTTGGTCTGTTTTACTGAATAATAGTTAAAAGATAATTAATATTCTAGGCAAACTTGATACTGAAAAAAAAATGCAGTAAATGGCCTGCCAGACAACCAGATTTATAGTGCTTGGAGTGTTATCTGTCATTTTGCCAAATCTCCATATTTCAGGAATGAGGATGAACTATAGCTTCTTCCTTGGAATGATTACAACACAGTATTTAGGGTGACCCAAGACCCAGTAGGTCAGCAGTGGGGAACTCCTTCCTCCTAACTCTTCTGTTTACTACTCTTAAGTTTGCCAAACTATGCTCCTCAGACTGACTGCTTTCTAGAATTAATCATTTATACAGTTAGAGCATTCTTAAGGTAGGAGGGGATAACTTTGAAATGAGGCTATATCAATTTCCAAAACATCTTGCAGATCCTTCTTTATTGGGTGAGGATGATACTATACCACTCTCCCTTATTACAGACCATAGTTTGGTTTCAGTGTAGCTCAGTTTCCTTAATGTACTTGGGACATAAAGGATTTTAAGTTAATTACAATCAATTTGGGAATTTTTTTTGAGTTTCATGATATGTCTTAAAGATTAGATCACCCTGAGTTGATGGATTTTGGTGATAGGAAGCAAGACATACCATGCTTTGTCAACTCTAAAGCATTATATATAAATTGTATAACAATTGCTAACATTTATTGAGTACTTTTGTACCAGGTACTGTGCCAAGTGTTTTATGTATATTTACCTTTTTGTGCTGTGCTTAGTCGCTCAGTCATGTCTGACTCTTTGCCACCCCATGAACTGCCGCCTAAAGTGGCCTCTGTCCAAGGGATTCTCCAGGGAAAAATACCAGAGGGTGTTGCCATGCCCTCCTCCAGGGGATCTTCCCAACCCAGGTGGATTCTTTACCGTCTGAGCCCCCAGGGAAGCCTATTTATGTTTTTAGGTTTGGTTTTGGTTCTGCTACTGATCTCCACTTTACAGTTGAGGTGTGGAGAGGGCAAGAACTTATCTGGGGTAACAAAAGTAAAAACCAGAATTAGGATTTGAATTCAGTCAGTTAGGTTCT
Source organism: Bos taurus (assembly GCF_002263795.3). Lineage (NCBI taxonomy): Eukaryota > Metazoa > Chordata > Mammalia > Artiodactyla > Bovidae > Bos > Bos taurus. The sequence continues at coordinate 63,486,255 of NC_037340.1, read as the reverse complement.
GGACTTATGCTTTTAAACATTTTCTTTTAATGTTCTAGAAGAACAAAGCAGAGTAAAAGGTTGTATAGAAGTTTCTTTCACTCAGATAGGGATTTGTTATACGAAGGATTGATGATGGATTTCTTTAAAAGTTTGTCTGAATTTCAGGATAAAAAAAACATTTTTAAGTTTTTTTTAAAATCAGGTCAAGTCTCCTGGTGTAGCAACCCAGGTTATCAAACTTAAAACATGTATGACTTGTCTGGGCTTTGGTTTTCTCATTCATAAAGCAAGGGACGAAGCTTAGGTTGTTATAACGCTAAGCTCCCTTTCCTAAATTCTATTATCTTGTGATAATTTATAAATTAAAAAACAGTACATGTGTTTTTTAAGAGCATGCCTTTTGAGACTGCAACACGCTTGTTACGTGAGCATCATTAAAAATAATCACATGGTCCCGGTTTCTTCTTATCTTTTAAACAGATGATTTTTGATCCTACTATGAGCAAGAAGAAAAAGAAGAAGAAGAAGCCTTTTATGTTAGATGAGGAAGGGGATGCCCAGACAGAAGAAACCCAGCCCTCAGAAACAAAAGAAGTGGAGCCAGAGCCAACTGAGGACAAAGATGTAGAAGCTGATGAAGAAGACAGTAGGAAAAAAGGTAAGTGGTAAACATGAGAGAGTCAGTATTGTTCTGAAAGACCTCGTTCTCTTCCATTGGTGTTTTGAATTTTGTGCACACAATGACCCTCGCAGCCTGAGAGGCTGTTACAGTGAGGCTGAGGCCATGAATAGTCTGGGCACATGGGACCTTGCCAGATTTCTTTTGGGCTTGTTTCAGGGAAGATTCCACCAAATCCACAGGACAAAGATGATAAAACTTTGTCACTCCACAGCTGGTTTTCTAATCTAGCCTGTCCAGAAGTCTCTTCCAGTTTTTTTTTCCTGTCTCTTTTCCAATTTTAACGGTGGTTGTATTTGAGTGTAGGCAGAAAGAAATAGGACCAAGATAGATAGTTTTATGTCTTAACAAGTTTGAAAATATATAGAAGACATTAAAATTACAGCTAGCATTAGTTACTCACTCTTGTGCTCTAACATAAACACCATTTAAATGATTTAGTAAACATGTTTATATTTGTTGAATAGAAGACACTGTACTAGGGGTAGAGAAAACTGACATTTATTGAGCATCTGCCATGTGCTAAGCATCTTGTAAACGTTTAAAACAAAGTTGGAAAATAAATCATTCTTTTAATAAGAATTAGTTATGAATTCATAAATAGCTCCTTGAAAAACTTTGTAATAGAGGCATTTAAAAATATTCCTAGTGTACAGTAGGGCAGAACAAATGGAAAACTTATTAAACCAAACGTATTTTTACTCATTAATGGTAGATAAAATTTCATTTTGTTCATATTGTAGTCTCATTTTAATGAACGTGAAATACTTTATAAGGCCTTTTGTTGGTTGATTGAATAACTTGTTGGACTAGGCACAATAGGTGAGAAAGGCATAATCCCTCGGTATCTCATTGGGAGATAGACAAGCAGCAAGTAAACACCTCTATTGGAATGACAGAAGGTACTATTATCAAGCACCTACAGGATACCTAACCCAGTTAGGGGATAGGAAAGATAGGCTTAGAGAAGACTTCTTGGTGGAAGTAACTTCTAACAAAGATCCTGTGAGATGAAGGTAAGAGCTATGGGAGAGGGCCCATAGGAAGGCTTGAAGGTGAGAGACCACACACACTGCACTAAGAAGTGGAGGTAGTTCAGTTGAGCTGGAACTAGGGATTAAGGTGGAATATGAGAGACTAGGCAGAAGTTGATAAAGCTGGAGAGCCTTGGAAAATTATGTTAGAACCCTGACTTTGTTTGGGGAACAATGAGGCATCATATGGTCAGCTACTATATAAGTAGTCCCTACATGGTCCCCGATTTGATCCCTGGATCTGGAAGATCCCCTGGAGTAGGAAATGACACCCTGCTGTAGTATTCTTGCCTGGAAAATTCCATGGGCAGAGGAGCCTGGCGGGCTGCAGTCCATGGCGTCACAAAGAGTTGGACAAGACTAAGTGACTGAGCACAGTATATGGTCCCCTAGCTAGGTAATTTCCTACAAAGCTTTGAGTTGACCTGCCATTGCATTTTTAGAACCATAACCTTTGTAGTTGTAGAGGAATTACTGTGCTAATTAATACCAGTCTCTCTCATTCTGGTGACTTGATTAATAGATAAAACATTGGTTTAACTCAATGCTCTGCCTTTGCTATTTGCTAATAATTGATAATCTCAATTATCTTTTAGATGCTTCTGATGATCTAGATGATTTGAATTTCTTTAATCAGAAGAAAAAGAAGAAAAAATCAAAAAAGATATTTGATATTGATGAAGCTGAAGAAGGTATAAAGGTAGTATTGCTTTCTTATTGAAGGTAAAATTTGACCTCTTGAAAGGTTGCTAATGGCTGATGTTTCTCCCTCTTTGTCTCATCTCTTACTAGTTTTGCTTTTTTAATTAAGGATTTAGTCACTACTGTTAAGGTCGTTTTCTTGGCATTGTGTCTGACTAGATATTTTAAAGGAACTATGGTTCAAAGGAATGTAAATTTAGCTTTTACACATTGTATTGTGTGCCATTAAGATGATTACAAAATGCCATTTATCATTAATCATACTGAGATTGGCTGAGGAGAGAGATTTCTGTGAGAAATCCTGTAGAACAAATATCCCTATGATTTCTTCTGTTACACTTTCGGTAGCATGTTGAGGATACACAGATTTATGTGTATACCTCTGAGCAGCAAAGAATGAGCCCTGGCCTGTGGTGGTTGGTGGCTGATTTTATGGCCTGTTCTCCTACAGGAGATCCAGAGCAGTCAGGCTGGTTTTATGGAATTCTCTGATCTTGTGGGGACTTGAGGCCCTGTAGTTGTCTTATTACTGGATTGATTTCTAAAATAATTATCTCAGAGTTACTTTGAATAAGGAGTAGAAAGATGGGTGGTTAAGTAGGTGAATAGGAGGATGGGTGGAGAAAGGAGCTGAAAGTCTGTTCTTTAATGATAATTTAGCAGATATGTATTAGTGAAGACAGTGAGTCAGGCATTGTGTGCTAATTGTTAGGGTACTAAAACAAGTAAGATACTTTCCGTTTTCAGAGGTTCGGGGATAATTTGGAGTTCTTTAGAACAAGATGATTTTACCTGGATTTATCCTATTCTCTCCTTGTTTGGAGATTCTCTTCTTTTCCTACTACTGTAGGGAAATTGATAAAGAGAAATGTTCAGATTAATACTGAATAAATGAAGTATAAATATCCCGGGTAACCAGGTGACACGTTAGAGATATGCCACAGAAAGTCTTGGTTAACAAATTTCTCTAGTAACTTTTGTCCTGAAGAGTCACTTATAAGCTCTAATTTTAGTGCTTGGATACTTTTTACTCTGCTCTTAAGTCATAACAAGAAGTTTCAAGTATCCTTATCAGGCAAGAACATGGACATTAACTTGAGGCTGAAGTGTTTTTAAGATTTGAATTTTCAGACCACCACAGAGCTTTTGAAAAATCTTGAAAAATACTTTGTGCTATTCTCTACCTTTCACTGGGTCTTAGCCTCCAGGTTAGAAATAGAGCTTACTGGGATAAAATTATTAATATAGGACTAGAAGCTGACTGGTGTGTGCTAACTTAGATTTAGCCTGTCTGAGTTTCTCATTTACTGATTGTCGTCTTACAGGCTAGGTTAATATCTGGTTTCTTGTCTGGTGTATCCAGCTGATAAACATGGGCTGATTGGTCTTTGATGGTCAGATGTGGCACTGAGACAACACAGCTGGATTTGGCATTTTAAGGCTGCACTTTATTCCTGGCTATTTGAGCTTTTTTGCTCATTAGATTTCTAAAATTGCTATAGCAAGGTTTACAGAGTAGCACAAAAGTAGATATTGATAAGTAATGTTGACAGCACACTTCAGGTTGGATACACTGATGAAAGTAGGTGAGATTAGAAGGCTGGAACTAAACTAGCCCTTTCTGCTCTTCTAGGGTTTTTGTGTCTCATTTCAAGGTTGTGCCTGGTTTACATCCATGACTATAGCAGCTAATCTTGGGATCAAGCTTTACCTTCTCTCTGTCCATTCATCATGTAACCCTAATTCTCCATGGGTTCTGCCTTTCCCTCTTTCATGATTTCATCTGTTGAAGTGTTGCCCAAAGACCTCCTTATACAGCCTAGTGCCAGGCTGGCAATGGTATAAGAAAAAAAAATTTGGTCTTTTCCACTGGTCCTGGCATATAGTTCCTAAGACTCTTGGAATCTCTGAATCTGAGTTTGATCACCAAGAGCCAATGATTTCATCAATGATGCCTACAGAATGAAGCCTCCATAAAAATCTCATGGGTGGGCTCAGTAAAAAAAACCCTTGGGGGACAGTTTTGGAGAGCTTCAGTGCTGGTGACCACATTGGGATGTTGAGAGTGGTATACCTGGAGAGAGCATGGAAGCACTACACTTCTGCCTCCCTGTTCTTGATCTATGCATATTCTCCATTTGGCTGTTTCCAGGTGTATCCTTTATATATTGTGTATATATGTGTCAAGTATAATAAGGTAAGTGTTTTCCTGAGTTGTTTGAGCCCTTCTAGCAAGTGATTGAATTAGGGGTGTCTGGGAACCCCTGAACTTTAAGTAGGACATATGTGTGGGAAACCTGGGGACTCTGTACTTGAAATTGGCCTCCAAAATGAAAACAGTCTTATGGGACTGAGCCCTTAAATCCATGGAGTTTGTCACTAACTGGATAGTGTCAGAACTACATTGATTTGTATGTTATATAGTTAGTGTCAGAGTTGGAAAATTCGTGTGGAAAAACATCACATATTTGGTGTCAGGAGGAAAAAGCGCTCCTACTAACTGCATCAGAATACTTAGAAACTTATTTAAAATATTCCTGAACCCCATGCCTGCTGAAGATTGTCAGTGAGATATAAGATTCCTTGTTAAGTGTCTTAAAATTTTTCCAGTTTAAATGATACTCTGAACAAATTTGGTTCACCTGTGAGAGAGATTTCTGATCTATAACTTCAGTTTTGAATATGTAATACTTTTTTCCCCCAAAGCCATGTCAGCCTATATCATTTAAAAATAAAAATAATTCTAGTAGCAAAATGTTGACTCTTATCTCACTTTCTTAGGACCTTAAGATTGAAAGTGATGTTCAGGAACCAGCTGAACCAGAGGAAGATCTTGACATTATGCTTGGCAATAAAAAGAAGAAAAAGAAGGTTGTCAAGTTCCCTGATGAGGATGAAGTACTAGAGAAAGATGAAGGTAATATTGGTGAGCTTAATAGCTCATTTCTAGGTTCACACAAACCTTTGGCCTAGTCTCTTTCATGAATGGGTTCCTTATTTATTTTTTCTTGGCCCCTTATTTCCACTACCAAGTAATGGAAGCTAAAAGGAAACAGAATCTAACTTGATAATGAAAGTTTAAAAGATGTCATGGGGAAGAACTTGACAGTTGTGATTACATTATAACATACTGATTTAGACTATTGGGACAATTACTATAACTGGATTTAATTTTTTTTTTTTACTATTTTGTTAGAAGTGCTGTTTATTAGCTTCGAAGTGCTATAACTACTTCAGAGAATTTAGAACAGTCAGCAGATGGGTTTTTATGGATGTGTTTGTTTCTTAAGTGCTTCAAAACAGACATTTTTTCCTCTGATTATCCTAGTGCATTATTTGGTTTGTTAAATTAAGAAACAGTTCAGTGTGTCTGTATTGCCACAAATTCCTAATTAGAGAGGTCTTTATTAAGGGTGATTTATGAAAATTGTAACATCTCCCTAAGGAATACGGGGTTATTTGAGAGCCTTGATGCCTTTATGATTGAGACTGTTATGAATGCAGTTGTGGGAGGGAAGACAAGTGTCCTAAAGCTTTCAGTTCTCTAGATCTGCTTCTCCCTTCCCCTTTTTGTTCTTGTATCAGGCCCTACCCCTCATTCTTACAGTCTTTGTTGTCTGTAGCTTTAGAAGATGAAGACAGCAAAAAAGATGATGGTATCTCATTCAGTAACCAGACAGGCCCTGCTTGGGCAGGCTCAGAAAGAGACTACACATATGAAGAGGTAAGACAAATTCTGTTGTGAAAGGGGGCTGAACTGTTCACTAGAACTCAAAAGCAGGATAAATGTCCCCTGAATTGAAAGGGCCATTGAAGTACAGGTTGATAATGAAACAGACCCAGAGAGGTCACACAGCCAGTGCACAGCACTGCCTGATGCCCACGTATGGGGCAGGCAGTCATTATAGTATCATCAGAATCCATGAACTTCTAAGATCATCGGAGCCCTCCTGGAGGGGGACAATAGAGAAAGGAAGTGTTAAAAGGGGCCAAGCTAGTCTGGAGTTTGTTTGTTCTGGGTAGTCTGAATTTTACTTTTCCAGGTACCACATATTTTCTCACAGTAACAGTAGAATTAATAGGAGCTTGTTCATTCCTTTGACTATGGAACTGTTCCGCTTTCATAATGGACCAATTGCTGTTCAGGGTTGAGAATTATTTTCAGGGAGCTCCCAGAACATGTGATGAATGTGTACATTTGATAAGAAGTTTGTTCTTAAAGGAAATGCACAAGTTACGCAAGTGGGAACTGTATACTCCTGCTATTAATAAGACTGTACATGAATACCACTTTATAGCTACTGAATCGAGTGTTCAACATCATGAGGGAAAAGAATCCAGATATGGTGGCTGGAGAGAAGAGGAAATTTGTCATGAAACCACCACAGGTTGTTCGAGTAGGAACCAAGAAAACTTCTTTTGTCAACTTTACAGACATCTGTAAACTGTAAGTTGGTTAATGTGGAGTCTCCATCCCAAATGCCAGGTTCTCAGTGGAGTGGATGTTAAATATCCTTAATGTGGACGTTACTGCCGGTAGGAGACAGTGCACAGGTCAGGGCTGGGTTGAGTGAGGTCACAGTTCAAGTCCGTCAGTTCTTTCGATTCATAGGTCTTAGGGCTTGATTTATTAGGCATCTAAAAGTAAGGGAAGGCAACTCATGCTGACTTATGAGAGGATTCTAACCAGATGGAGTGAAGAGTCAGGAGACTGAGTGTAGTCCTTAGAAAGAAGCCTGGAAAGCCCAGGGAGATGGAAAAGCTCATCAGGCTGGAGTGGGCCTGCCAAGCAAGTACAAGCAGTGAGCTTTGGGAAGGCAGCTACATTTAATGTTCTGCTTCCTTGGGTATTGCCAAGACACAGGTGATGAGATTTCCACTTCATTAATTACCATCACATTCCATGCCTGTCTTACCCCCATGTCACTATCTGGGCCTGGCTCTTCTCAGACTTCCTCAGCTACACCTTTATGGGCAGGTTCCTTAGGGCAACTGACCTTATCTCCTGTTTGTTCTTTAATTTCATAAGTAATATAGGCTTGTTGTCAGTAAAAGGGAAAGAAAGTGAAGTTGCTCAGTCGTGCCCGACTCTTTGCAACCCCATGGACTGTAGCCCACCAGGTTCCTCCGTCCTTGGGATTTTCCAGGCAAGAGTACTGGAGTGGGGTGCCATTTCCTTCTCCAGGGAATCTTCTTGACCCAGGGATTGAACCTAGGTCTCCCACATTGTAGGCAGACGCTTTACCATCTGAGCCACCAGGGAAGTCAAAATAAAGAAAATGTAATCACTAAAAATTCCCTGACCAGAGTAACCACTTGTTTTCATTGCTTATAGGCATAACTTAAAAAGTTTTAGACCTTTTTTTTTTGCTGGTGGTAATAGTATTTCTATCTATAGAAATTAGATAGAAAATGAGAAAATACGGACCTGCTAAAGAAAATGAGAACTCATTTGTTTTAAGTCCATCATTAAGAGATAGGTAATCATAGTTTAGTATTTTTATGTTTAGCTGCTTTTTTTTCTTAATATTTATTTGGCTACACCGGCTCTTAGTTGCAGCACTTGGGATCTTTAGTTGCAGTGTGTGAACTCTTAGGTGTGGCATGTGGAATCTGCTTCTCTGACTAGGGATTGGATGTGGGCCCCCTGTGTTGTGAGTGCAGAGTCTTAGCCACTGGATCACCAGGGAAGCCCGCTGTTTAACTACTTTTAAGCATCTAAATATTTTTTAATAAATTGGTATTATACTGGTTTTTAACATATTTTTCTCAATATATAGTGAACTTTTTACCCATATCATTAAATAATCTTTACAAATGTTTTTAAGAGTTATACAACATATTCTGACAGTTCCTTGGTTGAACATGGTTGCTCCCAATTTTTCAATATCAGGCAGAGCTTCACGGAACAATCGTGATATGAACAATCCTGATACGTGTATCTTGGCAGAACTCAGAATAGAGCCTTAGGGCGAAAATTCCCAAAGGGGAATTGCCTAGTCAAAAGGAATGGACATTGTTTATAGCAAACATTGGCAAGTTGCTTTCCAGCAAGTTTATACCAGTTTATACTCCCACTAGCAATATAAGTACCTGCCAGTTTTATTATATTTCACTGACCCTTACTCATTACATTTGGAGGAAAAAGCTTTTTAAAATTATAATAGCAGTACCTAGTTATTGGAACAAACTCAAACAGTGCCAAGTGAATAGAATTAAAAAGTGTACTGAGTGGCATTACTCTGTATTTGCTTTTTTTTGTTTTATGTGCTTTTTCATTTTATGCTTTTTTTATTATTTAGAGACCTGTATTTTAAAAGCAGGATAAAATGGATGTACCATAATTTAACCACTTTCCAGTTGGTGAATATTTTAGCTGTTTTAAATTTCTGTTGTTGGGCTGCCATGAAATACTTCCCTTTTTAAAAATAAATTCCAAACAGGAAATATATAGGAATTTGCATAACAGACACCCAAGTATTCATTACCTTGATTTGGTGTGTTTTGACCTCTTGATACTTTAACTTCAGATCCTTTTACTCCTTTAAAAAGAGGGCTTTACAATTACAATTTAAGGCCATCTTTATATATCTTTCTGATCTCTTTTACTTTCCTTCCTAGAAAAAGATCTTATCCTTTAAAGTTGGTATTTACCTTTCCTGTCCATGTCTATAGACATTTACCAGTGTGTATATACTTGTAAATAAAATGTAATATTGTTTTATGGGCTTTAAAATGTAAACAAATGGTATCATATATATCTTCATTTCAGAGTTTGACGAACTGTGCTAAAATTCACCTAACAGCTGAGTAATTACAAAATAGTGAAGAGAGTGAGGTTTTTAGAAGTTTTGTTAGATTTCCATGAAAGATACGGTTTATATTATTCCACTTTCTTTTTAGATTACATCGTCAGCCTAAACATCTCCTTGCATTTTTATTGGCTGAATTGGGTACAAGGTAAGAAACTTCACGTTTGTATACAGTTACTTACAGTGTTAGTGGACATTTTATAAGAACTTCTTTTAACTTGAAAAGATGTACTACACTTAGGGAAAAAAACATCCACCTGATTGTCAGAAGAACTTTTAGGGCAATGAAGGAGGGAAACTTGTTCATTTCTATGGGAGAGGTTGGCTACTTGGGAATAGGAAAACGGTCCACAGTGGCTCATATGTGAACAGGCCTGTTAGGTATACCAAAGTGAGCCGAATGTCCCTTTAAAAATAAGTAATGTAATAATGAATATGACTAACATGTTGAGCGTCCATTGTGTGCCAGACTCTTTTGGATACCATCTCAATCTTTACAACAGTTCTGTGGACTGTTAGAAAGTAGTGTTACTCCATCTTAACACATTTGGAAACAGGTTTGGTGAAGTGAGGTTGTACATAGGTGGTCACATAAAGAAAAAAGAAAAAGTGTTAGTCATTCAGTTATGTCCGACTCTTTGCAACCCACGAAGCCTGCCAGGCTCCTCTGTCCATGGGATTCTCCAGGCAAGAATACTGGAGTAGATTGCCATTTCCTTCTCCAGGGGATCTCCCTGATCTAGGGATCGAACCTGGTCTCCTGCATTGCAGGCAGATTCTTTACCTTCTGAGCCACTAGGTCACATAGCTAGTTAATTGCAGTCAAGATGTAAACTCAGGTCTGTGTTTCTTGGGAGCTTTTAACTCTTAAAAGCCTTAATCTTGTGCCTTGTTGGTAGTACAGAGGTAATTAAGGTGTTCTCGTCTCTTCCTATCTAGAAACTCATTTTGTTGGAACTGGCTGTATTTGCTGTGGGGTTAAGGGGTAATTTGCTTGACCAGTGGTAGATAGGTGGGCTGTGTTGTGGGAGAATTGTATTTTAAATGTAAATTTGTTACAAACTTAAATTACATAAACTGATGGAGCAAAAGGTAGCAGTGTTTTTCCTACTTCTCAGAATAATTACAGTTTTTGTGGAGGTGAGGTAAATTATAACAAGTTGTAACCAGTGAATTTATAGTCAGTGAGCTAAATATTATAGGGCTATCAAGAAAACTGAATATCTTTTGACAGTGAATGAAAAAGATTTTCTGTGTCAAGCACTAGAATCACCGTTGCCTGGAAATTAAGGGTTGCTGTTCATGGAGGATGATGATAAACTCTTACCGTTAGAGGAGAATCATAGGAGAGGTTCTTGGAAAAGTCAATTTAATAGTAAGATAAAGAATAGATTTAATGCCGCTTGGCTGAATTTTTGTTTACTTTCTGATTTGTAATTTCTCTTCTTTTCACATTTTTGTATGGCTGAAATTCCAAAGCTTCTTAATTTTGATGAAACCCAGTTATCAGTGTGTTTATTTGGTCACTTGTGCTTTTCAGTGTCATATTTAAGAAAATATTGACTAACAGATGGTCATGAAGATTTACGTCTGTGTTTTCTTCTAAGATGACTACAATTTTAGCTCTTATGTTTAGGTCAACAGTTTATTTTACAGCTATTTTTCGGTATGTTAAAAGTTAAAAGTGTCAAAGTTGTTTCTTTTGCGTATAAATAGACAACCTAGTTGATCTTGCACCATTTGTTGAGAAAACTATTCTCTGTTCCAATGAATTACCTTGACACTACTTCAAAAATCAATTGACAATAAAATAAGGGTTTATTTTTGGACTCTTAATTTTTTTCATTGATGTACATGAACACTGTGGCTTTGCAATATATTTCAATCTCAGAAAACATGAGTCCTCCAACTTTCTCCTTCTTTTTCATCATTATTTTGGCTAGTCTCAGTCCTGTGCATTTCCATATAAATTTAATTTTTTTATTTTTACATCAACTTTTTTTTTAAATGATGTCTAGCCCAGAGCCTTGCTTTCTCAAAAGTATTACTTGTCAACAGCTACTTTAAAAAAATTTTCTCTTTAAGCATCATTGACAATATGAGGCCTGAAATTGCTTTATAGATACAACTCACACATTTTAAAATGTATAATCCAGTAGTTTCTAATTTGTTCACATAGTTAACCATCACCACAATTTTAGAACATCTTCATTAACTATATGCAACTGATCAAAAGATTTGGTCTTAGAATTTTTAAGGATATCTAGAGCTCTTTTCATAGTTTTTATATTTATAGTGCACCTCACTGCTTTGCATATGGTATGCCGTCAACAAAAGTGTGATTGTCCTTTGTTGCGTGAATGGGTCATCACACAGTTAAGTTTGTTTTTTTTTTCCTCCAATGGCTGGGTCCAGCTCTCTGTGACCCCATATACTGCAGCATGCCAGGCTTCCCTGTCCATCACTATCTCCCAGAACTCAGTGTCCACTGAGTCAGTGATATTATCCAACCAATCTTATCCTCTGTCACTCCCTTCTCCTCCCCTCACTCTTTCCCAGCATCAGGGTCTTTTCCATTGCGTCAGCTTTGCACATCAGGTAGCCAAAGGATTGGAGCTTTAGCATTAGTCCTTCCAATGAATATTTGGGGTTGATTTCCTTTACGATTGACTGGTGTGATCTCCTTGCAGTCCAAGGGACTCTCAAGAGTCTTCTCCAGCACTACAATTTGAAAGCATCAATTCTTCAGCACTCAGCCTTCTTTATGGTAAAACTGTCACATCTGTAACAAGACTACTGGAAAAACCATAGCTTTTAACTAGACAGACCTTTGTCGGCAAAGTGATGTCTTTGCTTTTTAATATACTATCTAGGGTCGGTCATAGCTTTCCTTCCAACGAGCAAGCATCTTTTAATTTCATGGCTGCAGTTACTCTGCAGTAATTTTGGAGCCCAAAAAGATAAAATCTGTCACTGTTTCCACTTTTCCCCCATCTGTTTGCATGAAGTGATGGGGCCAGAGGCCGTATCATCTTAGTTTTTTTCATGTTGAGTTCCACGCCAGCTTTTTCACTCTGCTTTTTGACCCTCATCAAGAGGCTCTTTAGTTCCTCTTCACTTTCTGCCATAAGGGTGGTGTCATGTGCATATCGGGAGAAGGCAATGGCACCCCACTCCAGTACTTTTGCCTGGAAAATCCCATGGACAGAGGAGCCTGGTAGGCTCCAGTCCATGTGGTCGCTAAGAGTCGGACAGGACTGAGCGACTTCACTTTCACTTTTCACTTTCATGCATTGGAAGAGGAAATGCCAACCCACTCCAGTGTTCTTGCCTGGAGAATCCCAGGGATGGTGGGGCCTGGTGGGCTGCCGTCTATGGGGTCACACAGAGTCGGACACGACTGAAGCAACTTAGTAGCAGCAGCAGCAGCAGCATGTGCATATCAGGCTATTGATATTTCTCCCGGCACTCTTGATTCCAGCTTGTGATTCATCCAGCCCAGCATTTCATATGATGTACTCTGCATGTAAGTTAAATAAGCAGAGTGACAATATATAGCCTTGACAATAGTCCTTTCCCAATTTTCAACCAGTCTGGTTTTCGACTTAATTACAAATCATTTGTTGTGGAAGATGTAATTAAAAATTGAATTTAATGTTAGGAAATAAGGGTAAGTCATTAGGCACCAACTACTTAAGTTTTGAGAAACCAGGTAGTATTGCCCCTATAACTTACCTGTGTCATTGAATATATTTTAGTATTTAAAATATTTGAATATTTACTATTATAAAAATAAATATTAATATTTAAAATGTTTGGTATTTGATTCCTTATAGGAAAAAACAATAATAGTTTTTGTTTTCTTTCATAGTGGTTCTATAGATGGTAATAATCAACTTGTAATTAAAGGAAGATTCCAACAGAAACAGATAGAAAATGTTTTGAGAAGATATATCAGTAAGTGTGTAATTTTTAACACATCACTCTGAAATGTTCCCATTGGGCTGAAATATTCTGGGTGACAGCCATTGGTTTTTAATGAAGCTAGACAGGCTGGCCTTAGAAGATGAGGGAAAATGATAGTGGTGGGGAACTGGGGTGGGAAGTGGTTCTTGGTAGCCAGCTGGGGGTCAGGGAGTGGGGTTTGGATTTCCTTGATCAGACCCAGCTGATCAAGGCTGCTGGTTGGTTCTAGGCTGAAGGCCAAGTCAAAGAAACCTATCTGCATTCAGACCTGATCTGACCTAGTTCTCTTACCTTCCTAATCACTTAAAATTGGCAGATCTGTTCCCACCTAAGAAAGCTATTAAGTTCTCTCTTGAGTGAGTTTCCTATAGACAAAGCCAGGAGTAGGCATCTGGCACGTGTCACTGCTTCTTTGTACATTTGGAGCCTTTTTTCAACCCATGGTTAAGTTTGTGAACTATTACATCAGATAGCTTGTGTTTTCTTACCTCTAGAATAGCTGGGTGTAGCTAAGATAAGCTTTCAGCTTGGGTTCCAGTGTGGGATTGCAAAGTTCAGTAGAAGCATTTTAGAGGAAAGAAAACCTCAGGTAAAAAAAACCTGTGGCTACCAGGTAATTCTGTGTGTTGTTTCTCCTCAGAGGAATACGTCACCTGTCACACGTGCCGATCACCAGACACAATCCTGCAAAAGGACACCCGCCTCTATTTCTTACAGTGCGAAACTTGTCATTCTCGATGCTCTGTTGCCAGCATCAAAACTGGCTTCCAGGCTGTCACAGGCAAGCGAGCACAGCTCCGTGCCAAAGCTAACTAATTTGCTAATCACCACTGATTTTGCAAAGTGTGTTGTGGAGATTTGGCTGGACAGGTTTACCATCAGAGTGGATATACCACTGTATTAAAAACAAGATAGAAAAGCTGCCAAGTTCTTTGGCGTGTGGCTGGTTGGTCTGAAATTCTTGCAAGATGCCGTTGCTGAAGCTGTTGACATACTCATTGCCTACTTTAACAACTGTCAGAGAAACATGATGGGGTAAGGTGGTGCTTTTTTAAAATCGTTCATAGACTTCTGTAAAATGCAAGATAAATTAAAGTTATTATAACAGTGATTCTTTCAATTTGGTTTGTCCTTCAGTTTTCTTTTCTATTAAAAAATTATGCTTAATGAATTCAGCACAACAGTTTGTGCCTGGGCAGCTCTGGTGAGGTCTCTCTATGCTTGTCCTGAGAATCTTAAGCTGGGTAGTCATTTTCCTTCTCAGTTTCTTGGGATGCCTGAAGTAGACATAGCTTCACATGATGGTTGGAACATGAAATCTGGGAGGACAGCCTGTTTTTGGTGTCCAGAAAACAATTATATAGACTTGAATTCTTTTTCATTATGTGGGGATTGTTGCCACTACCTCACAGCTGAGTCCTCCATCTGTTACCATATGAGGAAATACAGGGTGCTAAGTACCTTCCTTAGAATTTTCCTCCTTATTGGCCACTAAGAGAATCTTAGAGATACAGCCTTTGAGTATGTCTTAGAACTTGCTGGCACACCAAGAATAACCCTAGTCAGGCATCTGTTGGTGAGAAAGTGGTGTGGCTTATGCAGTAGAGAGAACTCTTGACAGTCCAAACCATGATGCTAGAGGACACTTTTCTTTTTCCTCAACTTGAGTTCTGGATTTGAAAAATGGCCCACCACAAATGTTTTTTTTCTATTTTCTGTATTAAAGTCGATTTTGAATGTGATCATGAGAAACCAAGAGGTGATTCTGATTGTGTTCCACTTCTGGGGCCTCCTCCTGGTTCTGCCTTCTGTGGTTTTGGCCAAAAAGGTATTTCCCCCCTGAGCACAAGAGAAAAGATCCTCTTAAATACCTGCTGTGATCTGCCTTGCACTTGCTGAGGGTAAGGGCATAATGCTGCCCTTTCCTCTTTCTTGTTGCCAGACTATTCCAGGAGCAGTCACTCAGCCTTGAGTGTCTTGACCATGTTGTGTTTAATCACTGTGACCCAAAGTATAGGCGAAGTGTTGTAAGGTGCCTTGGTCAAGAAGTGGTAGAGGGGGCAGAGCACTCCCTCAACCCAGTAGGTCTTGAGGGGACTACACACTGGCTGAGCTGCCACCACTGCCCTGATGAACTCAACTGCTGTTTATTTCCTCTTCCTTCTTTTGTATCTATATCCACACAATTCCCAATGTCAGCTGTTATTGCGTGAATAAACCAAGGATCAGTGCCTCTCGTGTAATTAGCGCTTTTGTGCCTATGTATGTGTGTTTTGTTCTTTAGTTGGGAGACATGGGATTTTACAGTTTGGTGACAGATTGGCAGTTTTAACCCCAGTTCTTAAGTCCATTCTCCAAAACAGATTCTCCAGACGGATCGAGACTTCAAGATAGTCCTGTTGAGGTACTATTTGGTCAAAATTGGACTGACTGTAGTAGACCCATTCAAAATGACGAGTTACCCTAGGTTAGCATTCCCAGTAGCATCAGCCTCTCTTCTGTCTACTGTACTATCTCAGACCAGCCATAGCTCAGCTGGAAGGAATCTTCTATGGAGGGACAAAGCAAAGGCCATTGAGGGTTTCCGATCAAGAGCAATGTTCTAGTTTTAAGGGAATCAGACCACCATTTCCAAAGTGTCTTCAGAAACTGTTACAGAACTGTAACAGTGTGTTCCTAATTATGCTGGGGGTTGTGGGGGGTGTTTTTTGAGACCAGATAAACATGTTCCATGACAAAAGTGAAAGTCTTTTGTATGTGGATGTGCATTTTCACAAGCATATAAATATGCAGTTATATCTCTTGAATTCATACCTGCCCACAGCCCCATCTACAGAAAAGTTTAAACTTTCCCTAAGATCTCCTGGCTCTTCACAGGTCCCTGCCCACTTCATGTAAACAACTGTTTTACCCTCAGGTCACCATAAGTGCTGAGAGCAGAGTTTACATGTTCCTTGATATATTCCCATACCTAGAGGAAGCAGGACTTAGCTTGTGGGTAGTAAGTCAGGTTTCTTTCCCTCCCTTCCCCCCAAACATGTTGTAGACTAAGTGTTTAGAAAAAAATGCTGGGCTGGGCAGCCTGGAAGTATGAGGCCCCAGTTCTGACCTGGTCTCCGAAGTGCATATTTGAACAGAACATCAGACTTCACAGTGTGTTTTTAGATGTCAGTCTTTATAGCATGTGGTAGTGTTTATCTAAGATGAATTTATAATTTCAGAGTTTTAATTCCCATAATCCTATCACCATAGAATCTTTTCATATCAAGAACATTTTCCAAGTTAGTACAGTATTTTTAAAAACTGCATTAAGAATCTATTCATGGTATGCCATAGTTTATTTTTAATACCCTAAATGGTAGGTTTTTATAATGCTGAGTACAGGCCTTGAACAGTCTGGACTGGCAGCCTTCTATCATTCATTATATCCTGTATTATCATCTAGAAAATGAGAAAATGCCTACCTCAGAGATGATGAAATATTATATTTAAAGTGCTTAACCCAGGCCTGCCTGCCTTGCACTGTGCACGATCTTCCTTCTGTACTCCCCTCAGGCTGAATTACCCTGGTCAGAGGGGAGGAGGCTCAATGGCTGATAGTACTTGTGAGCGTATCCCCTTTCCTGAAGAGAGATGCTCTGCCTTTGCCCTGCCAAGTGTGCAAATCCTGAGGACTATAGGTATTACTTACCTATTTTTATGGTGACAGTTGCCTTTGACCTTGTGAAAAACTGCTCTGCTTTGAGACAGGGTAGCTACCTGTCTCCAGGAGCATCACACTCTCCCAAAGGTTTGCAACAACAGAGGCATAGTCCTTCAAGCTTTGTCCCATTAATGGTGGTGCTCTCCAGAGAAGAAAGGACCAAACACTTGCTGGGTCTCCTGTGATTGCTGTGGGTCCTATCCCTGCAAACCTTCCCTGGTAACAGATACTTAAGAACCTTCTAATTACTGCCCCTTGCTTTAAGTGTGGCTTCTGTTTTAAACAGTATTTGAAACCACTGGAGAACCAGCTGTTACAAAGGATAAGTATTAATGGACATTCTTATTGAATGTCACCATTTTAATGGGCACTTTTAAAAATTATATTCATTGTACAGATTTTCATGAACTTTAAAGTGAGCCAGGAACCAAATTAAAGCCAAAATATTACATGAGATATTAGCCGAACCTAATATGCTGGGAAACAACTTCACTAACTGTTTTGGCCTCAAGAGTTACGACTGCTTCACTTTTCAGTCCCAGCTCATTATGACAGATGTCTCAGATCTGGGCTTTTTTTTTCTTCTTCTGCACTATACAGCTTGTGGAATTAGTTTCCCGACCAGAGACTAAACCTAGGTTTTAGCAGTGAAAGTGCCAAGTCCTAACCACTGGATTGCCAGGGAATTCCCTTTGTGTTCTTCCTAAATAATCATTTATGTAATACATAGATAGTACTGCCTAAGTACTATCCCTAATTTGTGTGAGGTCCTGTTCTAGGAACTTCTGAACTGTAGTGTTGAAGACTCGAGAGTCCCTTGGACTGCAAGGAGATCCAATCAGTCCATCCTAAAGGAGAACAGTCCTGGGTGTTTATTGGAAGGATTGATGTTGATGCTGAAGCTCCAATACTTTAGCCACCTTATGTGAAGAACTGACTTACTGGAAAAGACCCTGATGCTGGGAAAGATTGAAGGCAGGAGGAGAAGGGGGCGACAGAGGATGAGATGGTTGGATGGCATCACTGAAACAACGGACATGAATTTAAGCAAACTCAGGAGATAGTGAAGGGTAGGGAAGCCTGGCATGCTGCAGTCCATGGGGTCATAAAAAGTCAGACATGACTGAGTGACTGGACTGAACTGAAAGAGCAGACTGATGGAAAGTGAAAGACTAGTTAGGTTATTGTAAAAGTCTTTAAGAGATAAAAGGGGCTTTAACCTACTAAGGGAGTGGGACAAAAAACAAGTTAGAGCTAAGGCATACCTTGGAAAAAAATAACATGATGCTGACATGAGCAATAGGGTAAACACACACCATTCTCCAAGATGCAGGATTCATGAAAATAAAAGACGCCGTGTGTGTGTCTCAGTCATGTCCAAGTTTGCAACCCCATGGACTATAATAGCCCGCCAGGCTCCTCTGTCCATCGAATTTTCCAAGCAATGATACTGGAGTGGGTTGGTTGCCATTCTCCTACTCCAGGGATCTTCCCAACCCAAGAATGGAAACCTGAGTCTCTTGTGTCTCCTGCATTGGCAGGTGGGTTCTTTACCACTGCACCACCTGGGAAGCCCAAGATGGGGAGGGCAGGGCTCAGCTGAGGTCCTCGTGGACATCCAAGTGCAGCCATCAGCTGGGTCTCTGTATGTCCCCTGGCACTCCTGGGGAAGACTGAGTTAAGAGGTAGAGATGGTGGAGGCATGAATGTAAAGTCTGAAGCCATGGGTTTGGTGAGCCAGGAACTCATACAGAAAAATGATGAACATGCCAACATAAGAGGAAGAGTCAATAAAGGAAATTTGAGTATGTAGAGGAGGAGAGCTGGAAGAGGCTTGTCACATGAATGGGGAGAGGAATTTCAAAGTTCACACTACATCCACCTAAAAAGTGGCTGTGGCGGTTAACTAAGGGTAAAATGTGCCTTTTAGATTAATAACAGACCCTCAGAGTGGTTTACTGTTATATAATAATTATTTATGAAGACTATGGCTACAGGTAGAGAGATTTTGATTTACCCAAAGCCAATCAATGGTCCAAATGGGATTCAAATTCAGAACAGCTGGCTCAGAATCTTTTGCTGTTCTATTTGTATTTTTGTGGTTTCATCAGATGGCCCACTGCATATACAGTGTCCTTATGGGGCTTCCCTGGTAGCTCAGACAGTAAAGAATCTGCCTGCAATGTGGAAGACCTGGGTTGGGAGGATCCCCTGGAAGAGGGCATGGCAACCCACTTTTCTTGCCCGGAGATCCCCACGGACAGAGGAGCCTGGGGGGCTACAGCCTGTGGGGTCGCAAAGAGTCGGACACAGCGACCAGGCACAGCACACGGGACAAGATATGACCTGGCCTGGGTGAGCTAACACCTGACACTCACAGACCCATGTTTCAATTCCTTGCCCATAAAAAACATGACCAAATTATCATATTACTACTTCCTAATAGTCTTTAAAAACTGCTCCAAATCCTCATAAAGCACTCTAGCAGCTGCTACTGAATGTTTTGAATTGACAAGTGAAATGAAGCCTGAGGTAGGTTAAAAACAAATTATGGTCATAAAGAGGAATTTGGGTTTAGCCATACAATCTGTGTTAGCCAATAGAATGTTACAAGCATAACACAAGCCAAGAGCTTGATGAGCACCTACATATCAGTGCTTACCCGTCTTGCTGGCTAGATACTAGGAGTATGTGGCCCCCACTGTGCAACCACTTGACAAGTGTGTGGTTATCTGGGACCAATCAGTTTCCAGTAATCTGCCAGCTCACTTCAGCTACATGAGAGCCCAGATGAGATAGGCAGAACAATCACCCAGCTGGTTCACAGCCCAAATTGCCAAGCTACAGAATCAAACACAAATTAATGTTCACTAATCACCAACTCGATGGATATGAGTTTGAGTAAACTTCTGGAGTTGGTGATGGACAGGGAGGCCTGGCCTTCTGCGATTCATGGGGTCGCAGAGAGTCAGACACAACTGAGTAACTTGAACTGAACTGAACTGAAAGGTGCTAAATTTCAGAGTGGTTTATTACACAAATGAAATAAGGCCCACTTACTGTCTAGGCTAACCCCTCACACAGATGAACAAACGGAGACCCGGCAAAGAAAAAGAAATGCTAGGGTCACAAATCTTACTGGCAGCAGTACAGTGGGTAGAGTCTTAGTTCCCAATCCAGGAAACCCACTAGCAGTAGGAATCTACTAGGATCACAACTGATACTTTAAGATCTTGAAAATATCTAGAGAATGTCAGTCCTTTGGGCAGAATCAGGTATCACGTTTCTTCATGATCTTTTGTTTTTCAAAGGTTGGAAAGAAAAATGAAACCTACGGAGCTCTCCTGGTCCCAGACAGGGAAGGACAGGCCTGTGTGCGCAGGGTTTTGTGGATGCGAACCTCCAGACTCCAGGGCCCGAGTCTGGGCGTTCTTAGTTGCTGAAGTAGTTCTGGGGCTTGTCTGGGCTGCCAGGTTAGGGAATCCCATTCCTACTCATGTCCAGGGTATTTCCTGGTCCCAGGGTGATTAAACAGGGCCTCTGGGTAGGGCAGATGCTTCCAACCCTGGCAAGGGTTTTCTCTGCTTTTCTGGTGGCCTCTACACCTGGCATATTAAGCAAGCATGTGGCCCCTGCTGTTCTACCTGTCCCCCCAGCTCTGAAAAGTGAGTGCCTCAGTCTAGCATACTGAGTAGGCCTGTGCAATCTAGAAGTGTTATATACAGTACAATGGACACACGGCACTAAGCTTTGGGGACACAGGAACATGGAGTCAGTCTTCGTGTCATGTTCACCAGGCACCAAAACCCCTTTAGACTCTGCCCAAGTCCCAGTCCAGGGCAGCACTTCCCTGCCTTGAACAGAGGGAGATGTGCAGCGGGCTCAGCAAGAGCTGGGCTTGACCTTCTGGGTGCAAGGACACACTGCAGGTTCAGGGACCGGAGTACTCTGCTACACCAAGGGCCCTTCAAGGGTAGAGGCGCTCCCTGCGACCCTTTCCTCTGGACACCCTCTTCATCTCTCCAGACTGATCAGTTCCTCAGGGTTACTTCTCAGCCCAGGTCTGGATCTCTGACTCACAGCCTCAGCTACTAGCCTCTCTCCTCTTGCTGCCCAAGATCCCTGTGAAAAAACAAGTGTCCTAAACCAGGACACAGAAGAGGAGAAAGTGGTGAACTGTAGAACCATTTTAGAGCTGGGAAAGACCAGACTTACTGAGACTGAGGCCTGAACCTACCACTGCCTGACCAAGAGGATCAAAAATCGTTTGGTACTTCAACCATGAAGGTGCTCTTGTGGGCACTGACACATTTGACCCTCTCCAACAACACTACTGGTCATTTTAATCCCTATTTTAGCCAGGGACACTACCACCCAGGAAGATCAGTATTTGGCACCCTGGACAACGCTCTCTGGCAGGGAGAAGTGAAGGGGAGAACAGAAGGGCACGCAGCAGACCTGATTTCTGGTTGGACAGGAGGCCCAGGGTTCCTTCACAAAAAAACACAACCATCCCATCTCAGAGCAAGTTGGGATCCAATCTCTTTATTGTCAAGGTCCCCTCCCTGTGGGCCCCACCCCCCTCCAAACCTATAGAAAAACCCCAAGCCTGGGAATGTCCTGGGGAGGGGAGGCAGACTGTAGGGAGACTGTGCTCTGCCCTCTGGCCTGGGCAGTACCAACAGGGAGGGTACGTGAGGAAGGGATGCTGATAACTCCACCTGCAGAGAATGCGCCACTGGCTGATACACGTGAGGGAGATGGTGCCTGCTGCCAGCTCTCCTCTGGGACCCGCTGGGGGTGCTATCCAGGGGTGGGTGCCCAGCTTGAGGCCTGGTACAGTGTACGCCTTTCTCCTGCTGGTGGCCATCGCTCCTGTCAGACTGAGAGAGACAAGAGAGAACGAAGGCTGAGAGGAAGAGCCCCTTTGTGCTTTAGATAACAAGGTCTGGGAACACGAGAGTGCAATGGCACTTGCTGTTTGCAGACACAGGTATGCCTGTGCCCTCGCTCTGGCTTCCTAACCTTCTGGCCATGAAACCTTGGATGACTCTCCTCCTTCTCTAGGCCTCCATGTCCTCACATGAGTCCCCAGCACCTCTCCTTCAAACTGGTTGAACAAGGTACAACTTAGCCTCCCAGGTAAAACAAACCACAAAGACTGCCTAAACTTCAAGGTGTGGTGGAGCACATACGGACTCACAGCGTGAGTGTGTCCTGCATAAGGATACCTCTGTTTTTTGAGACCTTCCTCCACCCAAGTCTGTCATACCCTGGAAAGGGTCCCCAAAGGAATGGGGCAGAGCTGGTGTGGCCTGGCTTCCCTCTAGCATGGAGCAAAGCAGGGTGGTAAATACCAACCAGAGAGTGAGCTCTGAGGCCACACAGCAATAGGTTAGAATCTAGGCTCCACCAGTGATCACCTTGGGATCTGGTGGGCTATGTGCTATATCTCCCTGCCCTCTTCAGTGTGTCAGCTTCTACCTCTATTACACTGGCACAGTCACAACCCTGTGGGGCTGGGACACACAGGACATTTCCTCCCGACAGGATCCAACCCCAGCCTCTAAGTCCGGCATAATCATCACCCTCTGAGGACGAGCAGCTCCCTGTCCCTAATGGGCGAAGTTGGGACTGCAGCTGCAGGAGACTGGCCCATTTCCCACACACCAAGCATGGCAGGCTTTCTGCCTCTGCTGAAGGTGCTCCCTTAGATGCTTTGCCCTCAGTCCTCAACAGGCTCGGCTACACATCACCTCTTCCACTGCACCCCTCTTTCACCCCCTGCCTCTCTAGTCTCTGTCATTCTGCTCACACTGGGTGGTAACGGTCTGTTTACCTCCACTAGACTCAGAGCTCCTTACAAGTGGGGACAGGCAATGCGGCTGGGCATGTGCTGAGGGAACTCCTGTTGGGCAGACCTGGCTAGCCCAACCACGATTCCTGCTCCACAACCCACCAAGCCCCACCACAAATGGGCATGGCGGGATGGCGGGAGACCAGAGAGCCTTCACTGATGGACACAGTACTACCCTGCCAGGTCTACTTCATGGCAGGCCCTCTACTTCACCCTTCCCCACCAGGACCCCCATACCTGCTTACTGCAAGGCCCCATCCTCCACGTCTGTGTCCTGGCTGTGCTCCTGAAAGGAGGAGACAACAAGGACCACACATCACTCACGGCAAGTCTGTCCTGCCCTGGGGCCCAGAGCATATGTGGAGGCCACATTCGGAAAGGGGGAGGGGCAGTCAAAGGGAATAACTAGGGGACCAGTTTGAATAAATAAGGCTGCCTTGGGATTCCAACAGGACAGTCTGAAGGCCCCTTAGGAGAGAAAGGACCAGTCAAGGAAGTTCTAGGTGTGGCAGGGGACACATTCTCCATAGAAAGATCTTCTCAGACTGGAGCAGACTGAAAGCCTAGTAGACTGCTGAGCTCCCCATCTTAGGAACATCGAAGCCTTCATTAGGAGCTTTATGGAGACTATGCTTCAAAAGAGTAAAATGGGATCTCTGGCTAGGTTCAAATAAGAAGAGACAGGCTGGGCACGAAGACCTTTCTCTCCACTGTTATGGCCACAAACCCATCTATCCTCATACCAGGACCCAGCCACATGAAGACCCACTGATGTCCAGGCTCCAATCTTGGCTCCACCCTCATTATCCACAAAGCCCTGGGACAAGCTACTTGTCAGCTTCTTCATGGGGTAAATGTAACAAGAGTAATACTTTGAACAGTTCAGGGCTACTGTTAAGGTCAAATGGAGTTAAAAACTGTGAGCTACAGGGCCTGGTGCTCACTGAGTATGAGGTAGATGAGTAGCAGGCACACCTTGCCTTCAGAATCTGGTCGACCTTTCCACTTAAGATGAGCTCCTTGCCTCAATCTGAAGAATTCCAATACCAAACAGGAAGCTTGCTCGCCCTGTCTTGAGACAGCCTGTGTCAAGCTCAGGCAACAATGGCTTTTAGAAAATCCTCAGGTGGAGCAGACCCCTGCACTGCTTGTGGCTTCCCCAGGCAATCCCCCTTCTCCTGTTCCCTGGAATTCTCCAGACCATGAGCCCTTGACTCTTCCCTTCTCCAACTCACGTGGAAGATGGAGTCTAGAATGGGCCTCGGGATAGAGAGAGGTCCGCCACAGTCCTCTGTGGGGTTTCTCACTGACAGCTGAAAGAGCTAAGTACTCTCTGTTCATTTCCCCCTCTTTCTCACAGGATTAGAACCCCTGGCAAGGAAGGAGGGAGCTCACAGGGCAGCCAAGCAGTCAAGAGATGCCCCCCCCACTCCCTGCAGCCCTCCTGCAACCAGAGGTACACAAACCAGCCCCAGCCGCCCCCCGAGGCAGGCCCTCACCAGCTCTTCCTCGCTGTGCGTTAGCAGCCCCTCCTCATCGCCATCGTCTCGAGCCTGTGCTTCTCCCTGGGGCGTGCCTGCCTCAGAAGCTGTGTCTTCCGGGGGGGCCGGCGGCCGGCTGCTGCCACCAGTACCACTGCTGCCACTGCCACCACCGCTGCCGCTGCCACTGCTACTCTCGCCCTTTTTTTTGCCATCTTCAGGGGAAGGGATGAGGAAGGGAGAATAAAACTCAACCGGGGACACCTGCCCAGGGTAGCACCTTGGTAGAACCAAGGCCTCAGCAAGGTGGGTCCAGGTGGGATCAGAGGCCACAGCCCCTTCTCTGCCCCGTGCACCATCCTCCCCATCCTGCCCTGTGCCCCTGCTCACTGATCTGGACAAGGACCCTTGGAGGCTGACCTGGATTGGCCTTTTGCTCCTCGGCAATCTGCTCCAAGCGCCCCAGCAGGGCATCAATGTTGGACTTGATCTGGGTCAGCTCTGTCTTGATGGTCTGCAGCTCACTGCTCTTTACTGAGAGTGGAGGGAAGTACAGGGATGTCAACTGAGGGCAGGGAGCTTGATGCTAACACTAGACCTTAGCCCCATTCTGTCAAGCAGGAAGATAGGCCAATGGCAGAAATGGTCCTAATCCATGGTCTTTTTCTGGCCAGGGAGAGGCCAGAGCTGCCTGTGGCACCCCCTGAGACTTTCTGAAGGCCATTCCTACAGTGACCGGCCTGGATTTCCTCCCCACCCCCATGAAAGGGACAGGGATGGATAAAATGGAGGTGTGTGGTGTGTACCTCTGTGTGCACCTGAGCAAGAGTGTTTCTCTGCTTATATTATAGGATGGTATCTGTCTTTCAAGGTGTATAAATGTGAGTGCTTTACAATCAGATTTCCTGAGTGCCTGACCACATGTGCACATGTCCTGACTAAAAGATGACACCATTTCCTCACTGAACTCCAAGTCACAGCACTGGACACAGCCCCACCTCCACAAATGTCAGTCTTTTCCTCTTAGAAATGCATGAAAATACTCACTTGGTTGTATTAGAGCAGCAGAACTGTGCGAGATTTGTTCCTTTATCTATTTTCCAATGTAAAAAAATGCGATTCTATTATTTTTCTAATGACAAAATGAAAATTATCTAGGAAGAAGATAGAGTCACTCACACTTGATCTTGGCCGTGCCGGTGGTGATGGCTGTGGAGCGGGCAAAGAGCTTGACAGGTATGGTGGTTTTGACACGTCGGACCAAGGGGACGGTGACCCGGGGTCGCTTCACAGGGACTGCTCTGGGCACCGGCACTGGTGACAGGCGGCCCCGATAGTCGAAGAGCCTGTGAGAGCAAATGGGCCAGAGGCTGCAGCATGGCCTGTGGCCAGCAGGGGGCACTGTGGCCTTAGACCAACACATGTAGGGCTGGTGAAGGGCTGGGCAGCCTGCACTGCATACCTTTGCCTGCTCCCAGTTAAGTCCTGAGGGTGAAGAGAAAGGCCTTTCTGGACCTCAACAGCTACTGGAATCCTTACGACATCCACCTTTCCTACCATCCAGGCTGAGTAAGGGTAGGGGAGGTGACAGGGGTTTACAGCCATTCAACAGAGGAACAAACTGAGAACTGCCCCCAGACAGACTTCCTAGATCACCCTAAGGCCTGCTCTACTACTTGACTTGCCTTCTGCCCAGTCAACTGCACCCTAAGCTCTGGTCACAGTTTGCAAATCTCCTAAAGCAGTACAAATGCCCAGCTGGACAGAGGTGTAGGAGTGGGAGTCAATTCCTCAGCCTGCCTGAGCCTCAGTTCTCCCACATGCCTAGTGAGGATGACCACCCCAAATTCTGTCCTCCCACATCCCCACAAGACTGCCGTGAGGATAGAACATGAGAGAACTTAGTTTAAAACACACATGTTAGAAAGTGTGATAGGTGAAAGACTATCGAGTTGACCCTCAACTTGATGGGTCTATGACCTCAGAGGCATGAGGCTGGACTCCAAGCCCCTTTCCTCATTCTGGGCTTCAAATCACCATATCCTTCTCACTCCACTTAGGAGATGGAGGGGCTGGAGGCCCAAGGAAGTATCAAGGTTGAGCAGCTCAGTCAGACCCTCTGTCCCAGACAGTATGCCGCCCCCCGACGCCATCACCCAGCCCTTTCCAGGAGGAGACCTTTCCAGCCTCAGAAGCTCCGTAGGCTGAGTAGGGGTTTGTCCCACCACTGCTGCTCCTACCACCTCCCTGCAGGATCACTGTCCTGATGACAGCCAGGAAACCTGCCGACAGGACGCAATGCAATGACCCATGCCTGGGTAACTCCTTTGTTTAGGGAGCTCCTGCCCTGGGGTGACGATGGCTGGAGATGGAGAGTCTCTGGGAATGGATCCAGTCCCGGACCCTGCATTTCTGCCCCTAAGGGGAGGGGGCGGCTCTGGCCTTGGTCAGAATCTCTGAACCACAGAATCCCAGAGCTGGAAGAGCCCTGAGGGATCACTTGATGCAAGCCCATTTCAGACTGGGAGGGGATGTGCCCAAAGTCATGTAATTCATTCAGTGGCAGAGCTGAGATTAGCACCCAGGTCTTCTGACTCCCAGGCAAGAGCACTTTCTACCACACTGCACTGTCTCCTGAATCCTCTCACAGGTGAGAAAACTGAGGATCAGAGAGGTTCTGTTCTTCCTGGACAGCCTGGGGAAGGCTGAGAGGGTGGGAGGGAGACAGAGAAGTGGAAGGAGAAGTTTGGGCCAGCCCCCACCATGATTTCCACAAGAATGTGGCTGGTGCCATGGAGGTTGGGGTCTGGGTGGGTTTGGGGGTAGGTCTAGCCTACCAGGCACTAATTCAGAATTCCCAAGGAGGGCTGGCCTCCTGGGTATAAATACAAGGCTAAGTGGCTCAGGCTGAGTTCTGAGGTACCTTCAGCTGGCTGGGCACTCAGGGAGTTAATAAGGAAACTGCACAGCAGTGTGAGGGCTCAAATTCCCTGCACCTGGTTCTGTACTCCCACTTGCTACATTTATATGTCCCTTGGCTGTCCAGTCCCATCAAGTCTCACCCCAGGATCAGGAGGAGGAGGGGCAGTCAGAGGGCTAGGAGACAGCATGGGCCGGGGAGAGCTCTGGCCTGGGCACCTACACAACTGGACCCTAGTCCCAGCTCTGCCACCAATTTGTGGAGCAGCCCTGCGAAGATGACTATCCACAACTCTGGGCCTCAGTTCCCACTTGGAGGACTGAGTGGGCTGCACCAGCAATCTCTCAGAACCCTTCCAGCTTGGCTGCTTCATGCCTGGGCACGCCCCTCCCCCGCTCACCTGTCGTAGAAGTCGTCCCGGTAGTAATCATAGTCAAAGCTGTAGCCACTGGGGAGACAAAGGGGAGAGGGCCGGGGCTTAGAGATGGCCACTCAGCCCACTCTCCACAGGCCCTCATCTCCAAACACCTCCCCAAATTCTAGGCTTGGCATCCCATTACCACCAAATCTCCCTCTGTGGAAAGAGGGACCATCCCACCTAGACAGAGACAGACAAACAAGACAGAGCGCCCCACCTGTATATGGCAGATGCTGCTCTCTTTAGCCCCTTGGGTCTGTTGGGCTTCGGTTCTCCAGCCATGTTGATGTCTGTATGGAGGGAAGAGGCAGAGTCAGATGCTGATATATTGTCAGTGCCCATACACCGATCACCCCCATGGACATGTACAGCAATGTAAGTGGTTTACACAAGATGCACATGGACTGTACTCCCTAACATGGACAACAGAGGTCTTCACAAATAGACTCATACATATGTTCATATGTATGAACTCATAACATGTTCATATACATTCAGACACATGCAGGCTTACAATCATACATGTACACACACAATGTACATCAAATTATATGCATTCCCAAGCTCTCTCACATAAGCACAGACATCAAACACACACCCTCACACATATGTTCACGTATCCAG
The DNA here is from genome assembly GCF_002263795.3 of Bos taurus. NCBI lineage: Eukaryota > Metazoa > Chordata > Mammalia > Artiodactyla > Bovidae > Bos > Bos taurus. Next base: position 63,458,077 of record NC_037340.1, on the reverse strand, counting down.
GAAATAAGATCACACACTCAACTTCACTCACACTTGGCTCCAGCATCCCATATGTAACTGCCCATATGCAAATAAGCCGGTGCACATTCACACCAACCTTTCACTGAACATCTTTATGCCTAGAGTTCAACAAATCTCAGGAACTCAATAAACACTTGGTAAATGAATATATGTACATCTGAACCACACCAAAGAAGAACCACACCAAAGAGGTCACAGGGTAACTGCAAGTAATGTTTGCTCTAAAACAGTATCATATTATGTGCAGTCTGATCCAGACATGGACCATGGCTGTCTTTATTGGAATCAGCCATTTTTAAAAAGTGAGTTAAACCTCACTGAGCACTAAGGGTGGCATGCAATATTGAATCATTACAAGACTCCACACTGAAGTACATTCTGATACTTGAAAAAAGCTGGCTGGGCACTACATATATACCCAGAAAGTAAGGAGTGTGTCCACATATGTTCTCCACGTGACTAGTTGCATCCACATACCACATATTCAGCAATACACATATACATATCCCTTCTCAAACATACACAAATACACAGAAGTAAGTGAACATATACAAACACTATACATGCTTCCAATGTGGCCACATCACACGCTTGTAACACCAAGACCAAGCTTCACCTTATGCTCCCCTCCTCCTGGCTCTCAGAACAGGTTCTAACCCAAGCCAAAAGCAGCCCAGTGTAAGAAGCTGTGCTAGTCCACTCTCCCCTTTCTCTGGGGAATCTGCATTTTTTAAGTGGAACCCTTTCACTGTGAAAACAGGGACAGAAGTGTTCGCCTGAAACTTCTCAAATTCTCCATACAGGCACTGCCATAACTTAAATATAATTAATTTATTAACTATTTAAGTTAAAACATCTCAGACAGGGGTAGTGGGTTATGGGGGACAAGAAAAAAAACGGGATAAGAGGGGAGCTAAAGAACGCGGGTCAGCACCTGCCCAGGAGAAATCCCGGGGCAGGGCCATGAAGAGATGCTTACCCAGGGTCTGGCCGGCCAGCACTCGCCCATTCTCTCCCACTACAGCTGCCCGGGCATGGCGCTCATTGGCATATTGGACAAAGGCATAGCCCTTGTGCACAGAACAGCCGGCCACACGGCCATACTTGGAGAAGATGGTCTCCACGTCTGACTTCTTCACCACAGCTGTGTTGAGGTTTCCAATGAAAACCCGAGAGTTGATGGATTTGGGGTCATTCTTATTGGTTACGTTGCTCGTCTGGATCTTCAAGGACATGTTGGCCACCTGAAGAAAGCAAGCCACTGTGAGTCTAGGATCTGAACTGGGTTCATGGGCTGCTCATGACCCACAACCTGGCTACAATGGATGACTTTGTTCCTTCCTACGCACATGCCCCATCACATCCAACCTCCCCATCTGTGCCTGTTTCACTGGCTGGTGACCTCATACAGGTGCTTTACCTATGTTCTATTATATGGTGCTGATGTGATGAGCAGAACCAGGACATTTTACATGGGAGGAAATGCAGTCAGAGGTCACAATGCCAGTGAATAACAGGACAGGAGTTTGAACCCTGACTGCTTGACTCAATTCTTCTTTTGAAATTAAGGTCACACACTGGTTTATAACATTACAAAAATGTCATATTGACTTCAATTCTTTCAAACCCACTCCTTCTTTAAGGCTAATTTTGAATGTTGCCCCTTGCAGGATCTAAATTTGAAGATCTCCCACAGTTTTTCTTCTGTTCCTTCAATGTAGAACCACACCAAAGAGGTCACAGGGTAATTGCAAGTAATGTTTGCTCTAAACAGTATCATATTATGTGCAGTCTGATCCAGACATGGACCATGGCTGTCTTTATTGGAATCAGCCATTTTTAAAAAGTGAGTTAAACCTTACTGAGCACTAAGGGTGGCATGCAATATTGAATAATTACAAGACTCCGTATGTGATATCATTATCATTCATATTTTACAAAAACAGACTCCAGCAAGTTCATTAACCTGCCACGAATAGGCATTCAAACCTAGGTCACTGGTCCATAAAGCCCATCTGTATCAAATTTATCACTCTCCTTCCCAGTGTTAAATCCAAGTTAAATACAGTTGAACCAATTATGGGTTTCAACTGAATGGGTCCATTTTTATGTAAATGTTTTTTAATAGTAAATATTACAGTACTGCCTATGGCCCATGGTTCCCGTGGTTGGTTGAATCCACAGGTGTGGAAGAACTGGATATGGAGGAGGCAGACTGTAAATTATACACAAATTAAACCCTGTACTGTTTAAGGGTTGACTGTACTACAGTAAGTCAGCACATTTATCTGAGAATTGTTTTTAACAAATTAATTTTTAGAGTTATCCATTTTACACTTACTACTCAGATTCTGTTCTCTTTGCTTACAGATGATACTTTCTCTGCCCTTTGCTCTCTACACTCAGGCAATGTTTTTTATCCCAAAGGGTTGTACAAATCTCTCCTACTCCCCTTTCTGGACAGGTTAGAATCTAGGCACAGGCTCCAAAGGGAAAAGGAGGTTCAGTTCCAGTAGGAAAGGCCTTGGCATTTATATTCCTGGCCCAGTGTTCTGCTCACTGGCATGGGTTGGTGCAACTCCCTTTTGGAACACTCCTATCTTGAATTTGACCCTAAAACTATTGGATAAAAGTGCTTAGCCCCAGTAGCTGTTACCCAAGCTGGTGGGGGTTCTTCTGTCCTTTCTCTTCTCTGTGCCAAGGATCAGACCAATGAAACTGTGAGCACTGGTCAGGTATTTAGCAAATTTTCCGGCGGGCTATGAAGGGGATTCCTTGGCACATTTTTCCCACTGCTTTTTCCTCCTGCCCTTCAGCTCTCTCCCGGGACTCAAGCCCAGCCAAAGCTAATGAAACTCAGGCTCTGGTGTCTCATTGCAAAAATTCATTGAGAGACAAAGCGCTAAGAGGTGGATTTGTTAGGATCCAGACAAAAGCCACTCTTCAGGGTGTGAACCATTGCCGAGGGCAAGGGCTGGGGCCATGGTATTAGGCCTGGCTAGCAATGGCAACCCACTTCAGTACTCTTGCCTGGAAAATCCCATGGACGGAGGAGCCTGGTAGGCTGCAGTCCATGGGGTCGCTAAGAGTCAGACACAACTGAGCGACTTCACTTTCACTTTTCACTTTCATGCATTGGAGAAGGAAATGGCAACCCACTCCAGTGTTCTTCCCTGGAGAATCCCAGGGACAGGCGAGCCTGGTGGGCTGCCGTCTCTGGGGTCGCACAGAGTCGGACACGACTGAAGTGACTTAGTAGCAGTAGCTAAAGAACCACCAACCAGTATGCATAAATCAGCTTAAACTAACCATAAACACCTGCCTATTTACTTAATATTTGGGGGGAAGAGGGAACTTCTTTTTAGTGAATTAGAGAGGAGCTGAGTATAAGCTGGGAGATCTGTATCTTTTGTCCCACTAGGGTAAAAAGGCCCTTTCTCCTCAATCCTCCCAGCTTAAAAGTTGGCACTTTCTGACCAGCAGATGGCACTGTTTGCAAGGAAACTGCAAGCTGGGCTTCAGAGATTCTGGAGAAGAACCTGCTCCTACAGTAGTTCTTAACAGTAGCAAGGATATGCTGGGATCAAGTGTGCATCATCACAGGGAAAGATGAGGGGCTGAGAGGGCACTGCTACTGATGAAGAGCCTGGTGCCAGCTTTGAAACTAGCCTGGAAGGACAGACTCTTTTGTTACTCAGTTTGCCTTTGCATCCAGTCATCAATATTTATCAACCTAACCAGTGAGGGACACATAAAGAGATTACCCACGAAAACACTTAACATACTGTTTGAATGAAGAAGGAAATGCTCAATGTATGTGGGTTCCACCTCACAGTTCTCTGACAATCCCTCTCCTACCTGGATGACAAGCCAGGTTCAAGGTTCAAAGGTTAACTCCTTGCGCATCCATGAGAATATAAGAAATTTGTGGGGCTCCTCCATGAGCATCAGGTAACTCTCCCCGTTGGTTCAGCTCAAAGTCATGAAGTTTTGGTCCAGGGAGATGCCACCTGCTTTTGGCTGGAGGGAGCCAACCAGGTCAGGTGTGTGAACCAAGATAGAAAGAAGAGAAGCGGGGATGACAGTTCAGAGGTTTACTGGTGACTGCTGCTGCTGCCAGTTACCTGGCAGTGACATGACCATCACTGGGTCCCCTCGGACTTCTCCCTGTTCAGCAGTGTTAATGACCTCTACCGCTACTGAACAGCAAACACTGTTGTGCACCTGTGCTTGGTGCTATAGCAGGATCAGCATTCATCCCTTGGCTGGTGAGCCAAGACCTCTGGGTTTGGCTCTACCCGGTCTTTGCTCTCATCACCTAGGGTTTGGGACAATGTATACAGAAGGACTTTACAAACTCTGAAGCTCTTCATATGAAAAATTTACTCTGACTAGTTGGAACATCTCTGTTCTACTAACACAGCCATTTGGGGGCCCATCCTAGATGAGAGTCAAGGTCAGACTGGAACACATTCTGTACAATGCCAAGGAGAAGAGGTCAGAAGCAGTATCAAATGGGGGTCAGTTTTCTGATCCACACAGAAGAGACTTAGGAAATGTACATATGTGGCTGCTCTGCAAAGTCAAGGAGAAATGTCTGCCTGAAGCACGTTCCAGGCTGTATTCCCAATCTGCTTTCAAGGTCTGCACACTCTTCAGAGGGCAGGCTGTGCTGCTGTTGTGCATAATCTCAAGAGGCAGGTACTTTTGGGGCTTCAGAGGAATGGAGCTGGGGGTGCAAAATGAAAAGGAAGTGTGCTGAGACTAGCTCTCCTGGAACTGCTAGGTTCAGGTACAAAATCCCAAATTCAGATATGGTCTTCCAGGGTGTTATGAACATAGCAATTTGTTAACCTCATTTATAAGTTATAACCTTTAAATGTTTAGACACATGGTAAGTGGATCTCCATCTGTACTCCTGTTCTACCTTTCAAATGAGAGAGGCAAGCCTGACAAAGTTGCACAGTAAATGCTCAATGAATGTTAGGAGGAAGCAGTGAGGATGATATCCCAGAAGGTGGTGAGAAGGGCTTGCAGTGGCCCTTAAACAGAGGCAAAGACGAGGGGGAGACTACATGAGGCTGAGGTTCTCAGGCACCTTTTTCTAGCCTAGGACACAAACACCCTGGTCCACACACCAATATCCCCAACTCAATCCTCTCCACACAATTCTATCTTGGCTCTTCCAGGCTTCCCACTAGGTTAAGAGTGGGAGCCCTAGAAAATACCGACATCCTATTCAGCAGAAGCTGCTTGACTTGATAAGCTATTTCACCCCCTGGGCCAAGCTCTGCTTCACAGATTAGCTGTGTAATTGAAAGCAAGGTGTCTGCAGCCCCAGAGGCTCCATGCTTAGCGATGAGCTAAGGAGAGGTGGGGAGAGGGATTGTTCTTGGAGGTGGGCGGGGGTGGGGGTGTCAGGTTGGCGGGGGTGGGGATGGATTCAAGAACCCACCTTGTTCCCAGAGACTTCTGCAATGTCAGATTAGCAGGGACTTTAGTGAGCATGGAGCATATGCCCTTATTCTGAGGAAGAGAGGGGAATGGACTTGACCAGGATGCCATAGCCAGTGAGCAGCAGGGCCAAGAACCCCATGGGTCCCTCTGACTCTAAGTCTTGGGTTCTCATATTTCATTGTTCCTTCTGGGCTGCTGAGAGACAAGCCCCCAGGATAGTGAGGAGCTTGGAAGAGACAATATAGAAATGCTATGTTTGAGAAAACTGCAGACTGGCTCCCAAATAAACACCTTCACCTTTACCTGCTGAAACAACTGCTGCATAAAAGCTGGGCCCTTAAGCTAATTAAAACCCACCAGGAACACAGGCTTTGAAATGCAATTTACAGCTCAAAGGGACGGGCTCACTCCTCTAGGCTAATAAGAACAGAGGAAATTTGGCAAAAAAATCGTTTTTCCCAGATGAAACATTTCAGATGGAAGCTGTATTGTGGAAGAGTCAAGCCTAAAGGTGGTAAAGTGCCAGAGCTTTCCAAAGGCAGAAAAGCCCTAAAAAGTACCTGCACCCCTGAACTCTGGATAACTGAGCCACCCAGAGGGGCATCACATTAAGAATAGCCTCTAATTACTGACTGCAAGCTGTCAAGAGACTTTACATATCTCACCTTACTTAACTCTTACAACAGCCCTATGAGAAGGTCATTTAGATAAGGAAAGGAAGCTCAGAGAGACAAAGTAACTGGTTAACAGAACAAAACCAGACCGGCACCCAGATCTGACTTCAAAAAACCTGTGCACAGAGATGTCTTGGGTACTGATTCCCATGGTGAGAATGTCACCCTGAGCCAGTCACACTCTCTCCTTGGTCCTTACCCCTTTCCCTTTTCTACTACAATGCCTCCCATCTGCATAGGATTTTAGTGAAGAAAGCTAGTTTCTATTCTTGGTCCTGACACTGTTAGTCCTACTTTATAGATGGAAAAGCTGAGGATCACCAAAGATACATGACTTACTTAAGGTCCCCCTGTTGGTGAAGGGAGTAGCTCCAGACTTGAATCCAGGCTTCCTGTGACACTCTACCTGCCACTGTCTCTACTGGCCTAAGCACTCTCTGGCTCTGCCTTATTGGGCCTCTCAATGCTGCCTATCAGGCCCTAGCCTTCAGCCAGACCTCTAAGGCACACAACCATAGGAACAGTCCCTTCCCCAACTCTATAAATCCTCCTCAGCACTGGATCTCCGCTGCTCGTGGTCCTTACCTCCGCCACCGCTCACCCCCCACCCCCACCCACCCAGTGCTACTTACAGCCTCTGTCTGGACCAGTTCTGCTGGACAGCTCCAGCCTTATTCCCAAGCCTGGAGATGAGTGGTCACACCAGCCTGTGGCCAAACCTCTGCCCTTAGAGAAACCTGGAGACATCTGGGTGACTCTGAAGGAAAGCAGCTATCAGTGATGGGGAGACTGTTTCTGGAGAAAGCCAAGCAATTGTACTGATCAGTACCCAGGACCTCCTTGGTCCAGTGCCTCCTTGGTTACCAGGCAGCTAGGGATGACAGAACATCTATTAATCTCATTAAACTCACCAGGCCTCAGCTCATTATCACTGCCCAAACGATCATTACTGGCCAGACAGGACTAATTTTCCAAGGAGTGCTCTTTAGTTCCTGACCATTCCCACTCCCACGAGAAACCCTAGCTCCCATCAAGCTGAACACTGAGGGCTCCTGGGATGGGAGGAGTGTAAGGGGTCTACAGGTTACATGTCCACGAGGCTTGGCTCTGCTGCTCAGTCATGTAACCTGCAACAAGTCATGAGATTTCTCGGAGCCTTGTCATCCTTATTCTAAAAACAGAAATAATCTTTTTCCTGATTACCTTTCAACTTCAATATGATGTGAAAGTTCTCTATTGCCTCTGTAACATACTGTAGACAAATAGAGGATTACACTTATTTCTATCATTACCAAACTCCTAACCCCTTCACTAGGTGCTGGGAAACAGTGCCCACGGGCCTTGTCCTCTACTTGCTTTTTAAGAAAACTTCTCTCTAGGTACCTGTTCCTTGACCATTTCCTAAAACAAAACACTGCACATGAAATAGTAGAAACAGCACAGGCTCTGCAATCAGAGAGGACTGAGTTCCAATTGTAGCCTTACCACTTACAAGATATAAACTTAGTGATGTCCTTTATCCTCCCTGGGCCTCAGATTCCTCAACTGCAAAATGGGAATTGTACCAATCTCCCAGGATTAGACCAATATGTGGCAAGTGCCCAGTATAACGGCTGTGACCAGGAGATATTTACATAAGAAATTCAAATGCCCAATGTCCTGTGCAGAGATGCATTAGCCTGGCAGTCTGGATCCTCCACATTCCAGCTCTAAAGCCTGATACCCACGTTGTCTCCCAATGCTCCAACTCTTAACATGCCCGAGAATAAGATAGTCAGAGGTAAAGGCCATGCTCGCTCCCCTGTCCTAGTATCTTGGACCAAATCTGAAACTTTGTAAGAGTGCCCCCTTCCCTATGACTGTATGGGCCTGGGAGAGGAAAGAACACTGGTGGAAGGAGTTCCAGGCCTTGCTGAACCAGTGACTCACCTCTGAGTCCCACCATGAGGTCTCTAGTCTTACACTCTGTATGAGCATCTCTTAGGCAGTGAAGGGAGACCCCAAAGCAGAAACAGAAGGTAGAGCTGGGGCTTCAGCCATCTCTCCCCACAGTGTGGTCTGAGTATAAACACTCCCCCCATCTTGTACTCCCACCCCTGCCTATGGCCTTAGGATGAGGTTTGGCGTTTGTGACAAGCAGCTCTTACTTAGAGCTATGGAGAGAAAGGCAACAAACAGTAGGGAGGCACAAACTTGGCCCCCCAATCCCGAGTTAAGAGTTGGGAAGCTACAAATGATTGTCAACTTCTTTATTTTTGCCAAAGAGGTCATTCTCTCTATCCCACAATAGGAAGACTGGCCCTGCCTTTGTGGCTGATGTGCCATATGACTGTGAGTTTGGGAGCATGTGACCACAAAGGGCCCTTCCATGGTTTATCATTACCAATATTTGCTGAGCACCTACCACATGCCAGGTATTGTACTCCGTCTTCTGCTGAGGTAGGTGGTGGCTTATATTGTGTCCATTTCACAAATGAGTAAGGGCTGGAGCTCAGCCCTATACAAGCTAGGAAATGGCAGAGCTGAGACCAGTCTGTATGAGACGAGAGCTAATGCTCTCAACCTTGGCCCAGAATGGCTTTCTGTAAGCGTGTACTGTACCTGCCAAGACATCAGTTTCTAACACCTTCTGATCCTTTGGGAAGAAACTCATGAAGCCTTGTTGAGGGCATACTCTCAAGTCCAAGAGCCAATAAGCACTCACTGCGAGCCTGGGGGATGGATTCCTCTCCCTCCTCACACCTTAAGGGGCCGACTCCTCACAGTGATAATGTGGCAAGATTAGTCACTGCTTGCTGTTG